>NC_137840.1:58410039-63362539 GCF_948465745.1 Chenopodium album
CATCTAATTTTTTGTCTTCTTGAACTTCAGGAAGAATGTTCAGAAAAAGAAAGGCAAGGGTAAGGAGAAGAAACCTTATACTCCATTCCCCCCTCCACAGCAGCCTAGTAAGGTGAGAACTATAGTCCGTAAATCTTATCTATCTTGTGTGGAAGTTTCTAGCTTGTAAATAATGTGGTAAACTTATATGGATGGATGGCTGATTTCAGAAACACGTGGTTGATGTTGAAATTGTTATGTTTGGACACCTTTTTTTGTTCTTGTGAGCAATATTAACAAGTATACCCTGTAGATTGACCAACAACTGGAAACTGGAGAGTACTTCTGGAGTGAGGAAAAGAAGTCAACAAAGATGCGGCAAGAGAAGGAGGAGAAGCAGGCCGAGAAGACAGCTGAAAACAAACGAAAAAGAGAAGCTGCATTTATTCCACCTGAGGTTTGAGATGTTCAACTTTTCACTGGTAATCATTAAAGTTGTTTGCTTGAATTTTGACACCATATGCTATTACATTACAGGAACTTGTGATGCAAGGGCATAATAGTGCAACAGATGGTAAAGGTGATGTCAGTTCCATGGCACTATCATTGAAGGTAATTGAGCAGAGCGATTTCATCCTTTTTAAACATTGCTTTGCTATACTTGGCTGGTTTGTTAAATTGGGGTTGCATAATTCTGCAGCAAAAATCAAAAGAATTTAAAAAGCAGAAATCTGCCAATCATGTGGATCCTCAAGCATATATCGCTGAAGCACCTGCTAAGAAGAAGATCAAAAGCTCGAAATCTTGACCCCTCAAGCATATATTGCTGAAGCACCGGCACAGAAGAATAGAAGATCGAAAGCTCCAAATATTGACCGGAGAATCTTGGACTTACCAATTGAGCAAGAACTCACTGTATCATAATTTTCAACAATCCATATTTGCCAATTTTGATGTATTTGCCAATTTTGATGTTAGTGAAACTGATTCTATTAGGTTGATATGGATTTCTAATACCATGAAGTTCAACATAATTTTATCTTTTAAGCTAATGTGTCTCAAAGCTTTGGGTTCAATTTTGGTTGATTTTTTGGTCCTAAGGGTATCATTTGTGAAACATAAAAAATTTCTTTGTTGCAAATAATAAGAAATAAGAAATAGTAATGCCGTAATAATAAAAAAATATGCTCCATCTATTATAAGTTCTTGGTATTAAATGGTTAAATTTACCAAATATTTAGAAGCGAAAGAGTAAAACTATTGGTCCCTTAAGATTTGCAGACATATAATATTAGATATCAATATTAGGGTAGTTTCTAACTATACATACTGATTAAAACTATTTATTGCATTAATAATAACTATTTTTGACAAGAGTAATCATAATTAGTTGTTATTTTGATGCCTATGCTTCTTTCTTTGTTTCACATACAAAAAGATCATGTTATATAAAAACCTGCAAAACACAATACCTTAGACAACTGCATATAAAATTGAAAATGAGCCGGCCCAGGTTAATAACTGTGCTAAACTTGGTCCGTTTATAACAGGGCATTATCGTCAATTTAGCTTCAAAAGTAAGGGTTAAAATGTCCAAGGCGATTTTGATGCCTAACTGCTGTTATGTTGGACGTTACTTTGCCTTGCTTAACCATGGTTACTTGGTGTTACACCAATCCAACACATCCGACTGTAAATACGAAACACGTGTCATTGTCTTTTTTAATTTGACCATGCTTTTTCAGTCCCTCATTGTTTGTTTCTTGTTCTTCTACCTAGCCAGAACTTGAATCCTTTTGCATGCAATTAATCGGATTAAAATTCGCCATTTCTCATTTACTCGGAGATCAGATCTTCTTGTGGATTTGGTGTCGGGAATGCTGTTGTGTTCGTCGATCTGGGGAAATTGCGGAGGAGTTCTGTAAATTCATTTACTCGGATATCAGCGATTATCAGGTGCGTGTTTGTGTTGCTTCGTTACTCCAATTTGTTTGCGTTTTCAATGTGTTTGCGATAAAGTAGGTGTAATTTTCGATTTACTCCAATATCTTTGCTGTCTTGAATTTGAATTGGCTTATAATTTGCACAAGTGAGATGAAAATTAGGGGTTCTATTTGTGTTTTCTGGGTATAATCAACAGTGATTCCTGATAAAGTAGGTATAATTCCTGATTTTACTCCATTTTCTCATTCGAACAAATTGTTTGCATCTTCAATTTCAAATTATTATGAGACGGAAATTAGGGGTTTGCTACTGTTTGCTACTGTAATTGAGTTTAAAGTTGGAATAATCTATCATTTACTCCAATTTTCTGCGTTTTCTATTTGAATTAGCATTTTGATATCGGTTAGCTGGTTTGTGAAGAGTGTTGTATGTCATGTAAATGTAGGCAAAATATTGGGGAGTAAATGTCGAGGAGGAAATTGGAGCCGAAGGTATGAGTTCACATATATTTTCTGCTTGTATCTTGTAATTTATGTGGTGATGAACAAATGGGTACTGATTAAGCCGCTGTCCAATGTAGGCTGGTTGTGCAAGGTCGAAAAGGAAATTGGTAGAGAAGGTATGATATTTTGCATACAAGTTCAGATACTAATGCTTATAATTGAATGATTCACATTGGTTGAATTGTCTTTGTTACAAAATGGAAACAGGACGTTGTGGGGGGTCAAGTGAATCAAAAAACAGAAGCACTGAAACCCCATGTGTGTTCAGGTAGAACAAAGGTCAGTCAACTCATACAACCTTGTTCAAACATCATGCTGAATCAAAAAAGTGAAGCACTGAAACCTCTCATGCTTAAGTTCTTCAAACAATTTCAAAATTCACTAAAACCTTAGGAATTCAGGGCCGAAATCCTTTAGGAAAGAGTATATTACTCTGACCATATTCTTGGTGTCGCTTTTGAAATTCTTGTAAGTGTATTTGACGGGGATCCAACAAGACACTATCACCAGTTTGACTCTGGGACCTTGCAACTGATTTGGGAAATCTTATGTAATTCTGTTCCTCATTTTAGTTAAATTATTTATGATTATTTTCCAATGGTATGAGGTTCTGTCAAATACTTAACAACATAGCTTGTATCCTTCTCAATATCTCATTAATTTTCTGTTCACTTTAAATTAGTGACACATATGTAGTTCAATTTGTGTTAGACAGCTTGTCTTTCATAAACATCATGGTGTAGTCTGAAATGTATCCATTGTTGGTTTTTCCAGGCACCAAATTTGACTTGCCGTGTGGAGTCATTTGGAAGAATATGTCAGAAGTTTGACGAGAGACGGAAGAGGTGGGTGTCTGAAATGGGGTTTTCTGGCCTCCTTCATTTAGCTTCTGGGATGCATATGCCTAGGCAGTTGGAATATTGGTTGCTGAGTCGGGTGGATCCCATTTGGAAGATGTTGATTTCTCCCAAGGGGTCTGAGTTTAAGTTGTCAGCGAATCAAGTACATTGGATACTTGGCATCCCGAATGGTGGCAAGTGTGTTCCCTTGAAAAAAAATATGAGGCTAGATGTTAAGGACCAGGTTGAGAAGTTGCTCAGTCGATACGGTCATTCATGGGAAACAAAATGAACGAGATACGAAGGACGTGCGTATGTTGTGAAGGGCATCCATGTCAATTCCACTATAATGGATAGAGTTGAAGGTAATTGGGAAGAGAACGAGGAGGCTGAATTTAAGACCCTATTTCTCATTCTTTCACTTCATATGGTTCTCTTCCCTACACAGTCACCACGGTTATCTTCCGATTTGTTGCCTGCTTTGACTTGTGCAACTGAATGTGCTAAGTATGACTGGTGCAACTTAGTGCTGTCCAAATTTCTGTCTTCCGTCTCTTCATTTGCGAAGCGTTTAGATGCAACAGGAAATGGTGGTGGTAGCGGTGGCTGCTTGTTGTTTATTGTGGTTAGTACTTTAATCAAAATATCCGCGTTTAAATTTGTTGAACATATGATTTTGGTTTGTTGTTTCATGCCATAGTATCATGTGTTGGTTCCTGCCATAGTATCTTGTTTTGTTGTGTTGTCTTGATTGTGTGCTGTATCCTTATGTAGTATCCTATTTTGCTTTGTTGGTTTTGTGTTGTCAAACCGTAGGTCTTTTACCTGGATCGGCTTATCAGGGATCCCCTTCGCTGGGGGACATTCCCCCGAATAACTGTTTGGGGTAAACATGATATACGTCTTACAGCCAGAGATGATCGCATTAGCGATGTTGGCGAATTTGGCAAACTTGGGGTATGTTTCTCATCTGTTTGTGAAAATTCGTTGATAATTAGTGAACCTGTGTTCGGCATTACTAAGTTAGAGTTTCCGTTCGACAGATGCTAAATTTTGCTTATGGTGAAACCCACCCTTTAGACGCGAGGGATACCAGTGGACCTCCTGAATCCTGTTGTAAGGTACAATGTAGCAGTTGGTAGACGAATGTATTCCATGCTATCATATTGAAGGTTTATGTCTGCTGATAGTACTTGCTACACCTGCAGATCGAAGTCCCAGAAACGAACTCATCCCCAAAGCCCAGGCGAAGGAGGCCTTGGAAGGGTGCTGGTGTATCGTGGTTCAATTAAGTACGGCCAGAGGTACCTATTATCATGTAACGAAATGTGTCTTGTATTCTTAATGAGCTGATTTGTTACTGAGTTTGGGCTGAATAATTGGACATTATAGCTTATAATGTGAAACAAAGGCTTGGGCTTAGCCCAAACCAAGTGGATGAACTTATTTTTAATAATCATCTTAGCCCAAACTCACATATGATGATTTTTCTGAGTTTGGACTTAATAATTGAACATTAAATCTTGTAATGTGAAACAACGGCTTGGGCTTAGCCCAAACCAACTGGATGAACTACTTTTTAATAATTGTTTTCGCCCAAACTTACAAATGATGATTTTACCAGATTTTGTGAGTAATATTGTTCTTTAACATTTGGGCCTGGCCCAACCTACTAGATGGTCAATCCCAAACCCATACCAAAAGTTTTTTAGGGTAAAGTTAGATTTGAAATCGCTTGATCCTTAATGATTCATGGTTATATAAATTTAGTTGTCTACCTCCTATACTAATGAAATGAATCAACCCGTCTCCTAATTTCGTATGTTTTCCACTTGGAAGTAAATAATTATGAGTTTAATGGTTATCCCGTGTTGCACAATACAAGATCATTATTATTCCCATTTTAATTTTTTGTATTAAAATGAGAAACACTATATACACTTATGCACATAGGATATCCGAATTGTAAACTTTTAACACTTATCCAACATCTACCTAATACCACGTACGTTTTTTTATGAATCTTTTAAGTAATTGGCGGTAGAAAATTGATTTCTTAGATTTATTTCTATTTGAGTATAATATTTACTTTTAACTTGCCTTCCTCAATGCTAATTGAACAAACTATTTCACACTTTACCAGTTATAATTACATTTGATTAAGTTGGTATGCCCGCTTCGTAATAGCAATCTAGTTATCTTTGAATGGCAAGATATATGGTAAATATGTCAAGTAATGTATGATAAGACAATTCATACTTTTTTTTAGCTAATAAAATGATTTTTTTCAAATGTTTTCTGGTAGTAATTTATTAATAGGTTAGTATTACACTATAGTAAAATACAACATAGGGTTGTACTTCACTATGGTAAAATATAGTATAGGTGAGTAGTAGACTAAGGTAAAATATTTGACTCTATGACAAGGTGGTCCCTACTCTTTCTCTATAATAAATTTAGGTTATAGTTCTTCATTCAATCAGAACATTACAACCTCTCCAAGCTAAAACATAAGTACCTGTCCATTCCATACCATCTCCAAAATTTTTATTTTCAAAAGTTTCGCCATGACCAAAGACCTTCCATACCCTCCTGGTTTTTATGGTGAGAGGGCACCGTCTTCCCTTCACTTATTTAGTCATAACAACAATTCTACCCCGGAGATGAATTTCAACGAGTACGTGTACTTCTTTAGTGACACCAGCCGCCTTACCACCAAGGTCCTTGATGTCGATATCCTTCGGGCCATCATAGCCAAACCACTTGAAAGACAAGCCTTGCTTGACAAGCTAATGATGGTGAACAAGGTGGGTGACATCGCCCCTGCCCATTTACCAAACATTGTTGATGTAATCGGTAATGCCGATGTTCAGGCGATAATTGTTGAACTCGAAGATGGGCAAGTTGAGTATGATGGAGCCACCCAACTTGTCCCGAAGAAGCTGAAGGAAAAGATAGATCCGAAGCCCAAAATTCGTCGAAGTGGGCCAATTTACTCCATTGGCGAGAAGTTCACCTGTGATTTTGGATCATACACCGATGACATCTTGTACTTCCAGGTATAACAGAACCTTTGACATGAATTGTATCTGTCTTTATAAATCACGCGTTAGTTTTATATGCTATTTACAATATTTTTGTAATATCTGTGAATTTGAGATTTTTCATCTGAATTTCGATGGCTCTTTTCATTGTCACTATGTGCAGTGCTGCCAATGTTCTATGGTGTAAATTTGACTAAGATAACCAGATAAGGATAATGGGCCTGTTGTATGCTTGTACTGGACTTCAATTTATAGTTTTTGCTGTCAAAAGTTAGAAGAGTTTTCCTTTAAACTCCATATCATGAAACTATCTTGAATAAAGTAGAAGTTACAAATTTTATTGCTGGAAAAAAAACCTGGAAATGAAAAATGTGTTTCCTCTTATGACTTTCTTGTAGCTGGATAAATGTATTTGATTTGATCCTCCGTTTTCTTTATTTCCTCTTATGACTTTCTTCTAGCTAGGTTATGTGGTAAAATCTAATTAGTTGCATCACGAAAGTTTAATTAGTTACATTTATAAAATTACACACGTTGAGCATTTAATTTAATTTTTTTTGTTTTTTTTTTTTGTTTTTTTTTTTTTTTTGAAAGAAGCATTTAATGTAATTTATGTAAAAGTTTCTTTTTTTTTTTTCTATCAATAAGGATTATATTTAATTTAATGTGGTTTTTGTTTTACTTTTTATTTAAACATTAAGGATTATAATAAAATTAAGATGTTAATTACTTCTTTTTCTGTCCTAGGTTCGTTCTCCTATGACGTGCCTTACCTTCAATGTGGTCTGGGACCAATTTATGGATGATGATCCGTCTAGCCGCTATTCTACTATTGAACTTCTTTCTAAGAGGGAGGATGGTAAGGCCACTTTAGAGTATGGTGCTAGTGTGATTATGTGGAATGGCCGAAGGTTTTGACAGGGTAAAGTCGTATCCCCTAATCAAAAATAATTACCTAAATCACTAACTAAGGTAGATAGGGAAGTAGGGTCGAACTCCACAGGGAAACAAGTCTTTTTAGTTCTAATTAATTATTATATTCTAAATTATCCAAGTAACCAATGTTTTTAGTGTGAATTCTATACTACGAAGAATGAGTTTAAAGAGAAAAGAAACAATAATAAGAAGGTCTAGGGTCACAGGTTCACCAATAATTAATATTCCGGGATAGAACGAAGTAATTAATAATTAACAATGCATAGATAACATGATTAACAGGCTCTCGCAATTTATTAACCAACACAGATCTAACAGGCTCTCGATTCATCAACACAGACCTCAGTTCCTATTAAAAATAGTCTTTAATATTAAATCAACATCTGCTCGATTCATCAATTCAATATTGCTAAACATCCACAATCAAATTACATCTGCTCGATTCATAATCTAATTGCAAAGAATTAAAACAATTCAATAGGAATTTATCATGCAATATCAACAATCAATAATAACAAACTATCCCTTCATATTAATTATGGATCCCCATAAACCCTAGAATTAAACTACTCACTAATCATCATAACTAAACCAATCAAATAAATAAATGAGAACATAATCAAGAAAACAATTAAAATAGCTGAAATTAAAAAGGGAAGAAATTGTACCAAAATAAATCTGGAATTAATGAAGGAATTAAGAACAAGAGTTTAGAGAGAATTTAAGAGAGAGAAAAATACTAAGTAGAGAGAGAAAGTCTAAGAGAAAGAAGGTAAGTAAATAATCCGTACAAAACGTATATATACTTCTCCTAAAACAAGAATTAACTAAACTTAATCAGACTCTAGGAAAAAAAAACACGCCCGATCGGGCGAAGGGGCGCCCGATCGGGCCCGCCTTTTTTACTATGCTTCTTCAGATATGCCGCGCTCGATCGAGCCTACGCTCACCCGATCGGGCGCGCCTTTCCTTCATGGCACTCATGCGAGCAGCCGCCCGATCGGGCCCAGTCTTCATCTTCAAGGCTTGGACTTCGATTGGGCTAGATTTCTCGGCCCAATCCATATTTCCTCTCGGGTCTCGAATACATGGTCCAATTGCCTCGTGATCCAAATAACCGAGCCCTTAGTCACCGGCTCTCACTGATCTTGGGCTCCAAAAATGGTCGTGTCCTTCTAGCTTCCGTAGTCGATCCAATAAGGCCCGGGAAAATGCTCCAAGAGTGCAATTTCCTGTAAAATACAACTAAAACTACGAAAACACTAGAACACACAAATTAGTAATAAAAGTGGCCCGAAAGAGCCAAAAACACTACTAATAATGACCACGGGACGGGGGTAAAACACTATATAATATAGTCATATCAGGTTTTCCAGGCCTTCTTTTAAGCCGCATTTCACCGAGGTCGTTGCTACTCACAACCCTGCGCTGATGATTTTTACGGAGGTAGGATCCCAGATGACAAACTGCACTAGGATCATTGAAGCACTCGGCACAACTATGTCATGGAAGGTAGATCCGGGGCTGGGGATACATGGGGGAAGTGTTGTTTTTTGGGATCCAAGCAGGTTCAATGGTTTGGTTCAGGTGTCGGTGTCTGATATCCCCCTCCGCATTGTGGCTACCATGAGGGCGGTTGCGGTCTGATTGTTTCAAGAGTAAGCCTTTTTTTTTTTCCTTTTTTTTTCAATTTTAAGTTTCTAATACATATTTGTCTTAACCTAATTCTGATTGCTTCTTATTTTATTTTTTTTTTTATAATTTTCCCAAACAGGTTGGAGGCGATAAGATCAGGTGGTGGTCTGCTTTGAAGATGTGGTATGGTGTTATGTGCTCAGTGTTCTGTTGTGCGCTGTTTGGAAGTTCAACTATATTATTGTTGTAATATTCAATGGATTTTCTACATATTATGTTTAAGTTAGTTCTAATGTCTGGAGTTTAAGTTAATGATGTGTTTAGAGTATGTGTTTTAGGATAATATTATGTTATGTTCACTTGATGCTGCTTGCGTGTACCCGGATGGTACCGTATTTTATCTTGTACTGTACTGTGACTTATATTAAATTATTAATGTTATGTGTGTGTTGTGTTAACCTTTTTCTGATTCTTACCAATGGTGGTTTCCACATTATTACGGCAAACTGGACTTATTCCCAACCAAATAAAATTAGAATCGGACTAGGCGTCTTCAAATCCCTTTACAATTGTGACTTTTTTTTATTAAATTTAATTTATCAAATCCCTGGCACAAAAATTCTCCTTTTTTTAAAATGTATTTGTATTACTATACATAGATCTTAACATCATTATTTTTTTTAACCATCAATGTTATAGTAATTTTTTTTCCTTCTTTTTGGGTTTCAGTACTGTCTCTTTTTAAAAAGGGTTAATAGATTTGTATGAGTCCATTGATTTTCTAAATTATTAATTGATAGAGTCACATGTTTTTAGTACTACTACTTACCCTTTTTAAAAAGGTGAAACAATTTGTCTCACTCTATTGTTTGACATTTTGACTTTACAATTCATACTCATATACTTCCCTTTTTTTTTATTTATTTACAATGACCAACTTATCTAATTGCCTTTGTTAAAAATAAAATTAAATGACAAACTTATCTAGTATGCGAATTTTTTTATTTTGTATTTATTTTAATTTTTAATGTTAATGAAAGTAAAGTCATGGTTATTGTATGTGTCCGTATACAAGCTTAACATGATTAACCATATTAAATAAAAAAAATAATTAAAAATAAAATTAAAAAAAACCATAATTAATATTAAGTTTAATGTACGTACAATACTAAGTTACCAAAAGGTGGATAAAACCATAATAGCATACCTTCGAACAATACATAACGCAATATTATACATTAATAAGAATGATATTACGATGCTCGGAAGTCTTATACTACATCTCAATGACTCTCCATTTCCTACTGTCACTATCAGCACTTACATTTACCTTGTTGGACAACACCATAAGAGCATACCCTCCTACAACACCCTTTGATGAAAAATCGTGCATTGAAGTCCAGTTAATATGCTTGCATATGAATCTGGCCATGTGAATGGACACACGTGTCTCCGTTAGGAGTATTATATCCGGCAGTTGCAGCTCAATCAGATGTTCTAACTGCTCCATAAATGACTCCCTTCCCATATCCCTACAATTCCACGTAACTAGTTTAGCTTTACTCGTTGTTTTAGTACGTGTGGTTGTGAACTGCAACGTAGCTCTCCTACCATCCAAGAGGTGTCCTCCCAAACGACGAAAATGTTGTTGAGGCTAACATGGCCTTCAATCACAATAATTTTCAAGTCGTCGGAGTAGCTATTGACCTCCATCACGTGAACCCCTTCTGATGCAATGGAGAAGGATTCCATCACGTCGGGTAACCCTGAAGTAGGGTAAATAATGTTCTTCACGCTTGAAGGAACCAGATGTTGTGCACTTGCTCCTTTAACACCACCCTCTTTCAAGAGTGCCCACCTCACTGACATTTTCAACGCCGGTGGTAGCAAAGCCAAGTCTGATAAATCGGGCACGTGAGCCGGATACAACCCTTTGCTATGTAACACTGCACCACAAGGTCACCCATCTCGTTTTTGCCACTGCATATCCACGCCGCCACCTCGCTTGCCTCTACCATCCTCACGAGTATTGTCCCATCACTTGCGATTCGATGAGATTGTATAACACCAAACAACCCTCTACCTAGAAATGGATTTCCTCCCACCGGACGAAGTGGTTTACTAGTGATGTGTATAGTGTTTGTGTTTCTTCTAAGTAGGTAAGGCACTTTCTTCACGATAAATGTAGGATGATATTTGTGTTTGGTTACTTTCTTCTTCTTTGTTTTTAAGGTCTTTGCATTTCTTGTGAAACAACTCAATGGTACGTTTATTGTGTTTACCATGGTTTCTTATGGTTTACAATTTTGGATTTTTGTACTTTAATTTTGGCATCAAGACTTGCCTATTTATAAAGAAGAACAAGTAAGCTTTGGCGCGAAATAAGCTAATATGTTTGGACTGCTATGGCGCCACAACAAAAAAATTCAACTTGGCGCCATTATTATTTTTATGCATTTCCTTGGCGCCACACGCCTTTGCTAACTGATCAGAATACAAATGAAACTATTAAATTATATGTGTATACAAATACACTTAAAAAAATCTCAAAAATAAAAGGCATCCAACCAAGTTTGTATAAAGGTAACAGACACATGTTTTAATGATAGTGACTAATTGCTATAAAAGGGGCAACTGTATGTAAGCATGGTAAATTAGTACTATACATAGCCACACCTCACCCAATTTGCCAAGTCATCGATCCTTGACCCCTTTGCAAAATAATCGATCCTAGAAACAAAGCAATCAATACTTTTGATTAAATCCACATGGCACGATCTTGATTGATGGAATAAAGGGTATGGACTTTCTACAAACTACAGTGACTACGAAATTGATGTTGAGGCCTTGGTGATTTTAAAAAATAAGTTTAATCTGAAATTTGAAAAAATGATTAATATCCTAATCCCCTTGTATTTTCCCTTTTATAATAATCCATATTATTGATTGTTATGGACTAATCCCAACTCATATAATTATCTTGTATTTTCCCTTTTATAATAATCCAAATTTTGTGATTATTATGGAGTAATCACAACTCATATAATTATCTTCTATTTTCCCTTTTAAAATAATCCAAATTATTGATTGGTATGGACTAATCCCAACTCATATAATTATCTTGTATTTTTCCTTTTATAATAATCCAAATTTTGTGATTATTATGGAGTAACCACAACTCATATAATTATCTTGTATTTGTCCCTTTGAAAATAATCCAATTTTTTATTATTATAATGGACTAATCCCAACTCATATAATTATCTTGTATTTGTCCCTTTGAAAATAATCCAATTTTTTATTATTATAATGGACTAATCCCAACTCATATAATTATCTAGTATTTGTCCCTTTAAAAATAATCCAATTTTTTTATTATTATTATGGACTAATCCCAACTCATATAATTATCTTGTATTTTCCCTTTTATAATAATCCAAATTTTGTGATTATTCTAGAGTAATCCCAACTCATATAATTATCTTGTATTTGTTCCTTTAAAAATAATCCAATATTTTTTATTATTATGGACTAATCCCAACTCATATAATTTTCTTGAATTTTTCCTTTTATAATAATCCAAATTTTTTATTATTCTGGACTAAGGGCCTGTTATCATTGACTGAACTTAGCTGAACTGAACTGAACTCAACTGAACTGAAGTGAACTGAACTGAACTGAACTGAACTGAATATTTTGTAACTGAAGGAAACTAGGAGCTGAACTGAACTGAACTGAACTGAACTCAGCTGAACTGAACTGAATTTCAACGTAAGAGAACAAGCCCTAATCCCAACCTAACTGTGTGTAAGTGTGTGTAAGTTGAGATTATTCCAGAATAATCAAAAGTTAGGATTATTTACAAAAAATTAGTCCAATTTGGGATTATTGCACCAATTTTTGTTTTTACTTAATTAACCATTTATTAAAAATTTTAAAACAATCTACACTCGATAAATAAGTAGATGTGAGATATGATTAGAGATACCCTAAACCCTTCCGAAGATAGAGAAATCCAAATCCCCTAACCAATCTACATTGTCCTCATTGCTTGTCAATAGAGGACCGGAATACCCTAAACCCTTATTACGAAGAAAGAGAAATCCAACACCCCTAACCAATCTATAATATCCTTAAACACGGGAAGTGGAATACCCTTAAACACGGGAAGTGGAATACCCTAAACCCTTCCGAAGATAGAGAAATCCAACTCACCTAACCAATCCGTAATGGCCTAATCGCTTAACAATAGGGGACCGGATTACACTATACCCTTCCGAAGATAGGGAAATCCAAATCCCCTAAAGAATCTTGCAAATGTCCTGATCGCTTGACAATAGACGACCAGAATACCCTAAACCCTTCCGAGTCAAGAGAAATCCAACACCCCTAACCAATCTATAATGCCCTAATCGCTTGACAGTAGAGGGTCGGAATACCCTAAACCCTTCCGATGAAAGAGAAATCCAACTCCCCTAACCAATGTATAATGCCCTAATCGCTTACTGTAGACACCTAAAAATGTCTCCCCAAAACCAAACCCGTTGATGAACACTTTTCACCGCCATTATTGGTCGAGTTGAGTATTTAATCTTTGGAGTGCTTAAATCCATGTTCTATCCAATATATTTCATGAACCAATCCAATTTCTAGCTCATTTCCCTAAACCATAACCTATTTTCCACTTTTCGTGTCCACATCGCAAAACTGAGAGAAACTGATTTTATGGATATAAAATTTTGATCCAATTATTATTTTGTTGGATAGGTCTTTAAATAAGCTTTCCAACCATATATCATAAGCCCAATTCCGAGCTATAACGAAAAAGATATGAGCAAAACATTAAACTCGGCCCAAAACCGACATCCTTCTACTAAAACAGCCATATATTAAAATCTACAAATTATTTTTACCTGATTCTAATTGGGTTGAAAAGTAGACTTGATAAGATTTCCAATGATATATTATATGCTTTATTCCAAGTTACGGATCAAAAGTTATGATGATTTTAAAAACGGGTAAAAAACTGGAATTACCGCGCAGCAGCTAAAATGCCGCGACGCGGTAAGATCTGACGTGGCACAGGAGAAATTCCCGTGACACGGTAATTTGGAGGGCATTTTCATGTTTTTTAGTGCCCCGTGACTTGGCATAAGTACCGTGACCCGGCGTCATATGCCGTGACACGGTGGACTTTGCCGCGTCACGGCGTTTTCTGCCGTGTCACGGTGGGTTGCTGCCGTGTCACGGTGCTTAAAACTTTCCCGCGTCACGGGGAACTGTGCCGCGACACGGGAATTACTGCCGTGTCACGGTAGGAATTCCCGTGTCACGGTGCCAGTGCTGTGACACGAGACAACTCCGTGTTTTTTCCGCGTAATCCCTTCACGCGTTTTTACTCCCGTAGGTCAAATATTTCCCGCGTCATGCTAATTTCCCCCGTGACACGGTAGAGTCTGACCGTGACACGGTACAGTCTGACCGTGTCACGGTACAGTCTGACCGTGTCACGGTACAGTCTGACCGTGTCGCGGTAGCCTTTTTTAGGGTTTTTATCTTTTTAGGGTTCCGTGTGTTCCCTCTGCTCATTTTCCCTATAAATACCCCCCTCCTTTCTGCAGTTCGGGGCAGCAATAATCATTCTCTCTCACCTTGCACCAAAAATCATCCTCTTCTCCCTCTTTAACCTAATTTCTAGCCTCCTTATTCTTCCATAATAATTCCCCTAAGCACTCCAAGGAGTCTATACTTAACCCGAGGTTCCGTCCTTAAACCAAGGCGTGAAAGGTACAAATAACTGAGGGTTTGGACCAAATCAATTCTACTTTTTATTTAATTTAATTTTCATTTGCTTTATTATTTTTATTGAAGTTACTAACAGTTTATTCATGATGTAGCAATTTAAAGGAACGTGCGAAATGTGAGTAATTATTAATTAATTTAATTACTCTTATTTTATTTTCTTATTGCTAGTATCATGATTAGGTTATTTTATATTTGATTTGACTAACTCTATTATTGTTGAATTGCTTCCAATATTAATGTTTATTTTATTATATTTATGATCACTATATTGCATGTTTAAAGGGAATATGTAATTGAAAATCACGCCTAGTAAGATAATTTGGACAACCGGTTTAGGTTCCTTTTAATCTTGTTGTTTAATCAAGTGATCACAATATTTTAGAATTATATGTTGCATTAATATTCAACCAATTTAGCTTAATAATAGTTTGGAGCAAATTGAATATTTTGTTTGTATGCCTTTGAGATCGCAGGAATCACTTTTCACTATAAGAATCGAGTAGAGGCCAATACGGGCGAATGTGACTCCATGACTCACTTCGTACCATCATCCCCGATCCTCCTTTCGTGGTTCCGAACCATATGGAGTTAGTAATCTCATGGATTATGAATGGGGTGTAACCTTCACGGGTCAATCGTTGTTGCCTATCGTTGTCCCTTATCGTGGTTGCCTTTTTATGATCCGTGGACGGTTTACAAGTTCCTTAAAAACTTGTTGGCGGCTCCCTACTTTATTTGTCCCTAATCGTTGTCCCTAATCGTAATGTCAATTCCCACTTCCTATGAGTGCCAAGCATATTCACCACATGCTTTAACGTAGGCGCACTTCGAGCGACGCCTACACTTACCAATAGAGAGCCGGAAGACCCTTATTCATTCCGAAGATAGAGAAATCCAACTCCACTAAACCAATCAAAAATACCCTAATCGCTTACCTATAGAGCGCCGGAATCCCCTTACTAATTAAGAAATAAGGGCAACCCAACTCCCCTAACAAATCTATAATAACATAATCGCTTACTAATAGAGAGCCGGAGTACCCTGATCCATTACAAAGACAGGGATATCGAATGTGTAATACCCTAATCGCTTAACAATGGAGAGCCGACGTAGGCTAATCCCTTACGAAGAAAGGGATACCGAGGCCGAAGTAAGGGTGTTCATTATTCAGACAAAAACCAAAATGCAAATCAATAAAAACCAAAATCTCTATTTGGTTCGGTTCTTAAATGAATATATGATCGGATTGTATTGATTTTTTTTTTTAAAATACAGATTTTCAGATCGGACCGGATTGATCGACATACCCAAATTACGGAATCGTTATCGTGTTTAAAAAATGTTGTAAATATTAATCATGTTACGTTATGTTTTTTAATGTAATAGTAGTAACCGTGTAAACCTATGTTCTCAAGACTTGTATAAATCACGTTCTACTATACTTCCAACAATTGAAATTAAATTATTGCAATTTTATTTACGGATTGGATCAAAAGAACCGAACTATAAATCGTATTAGATCGGATTGTAGATTTTTGACTTGATTCGGATTGCGGATTTTTGACAAGATTGGGAGTCCCGTCCGGCCCTAATCGGTGAAATCTAAATTTCATTTGAAAAAATTAATTGGAGATTTTTAAACAACGATCAAAAAAATAAATTTAATGAAAGATCTCATTCATTTCATTGTTAGTTTAAAAAACATGACATAACAACGTTTTAGCAACAACAATAACAACACAATAGTTCATCCATACCCCACCTGAGTACACATGCGTCCTAATTAATATTTCTAAATACTAACATTAAACATGCACGTGAAGGAAACATAATTCAACATGGATCATGATTAATTTTCGACTAATTCTCCTAGATCCCTCATTCTCCTACTACCCATTCTTGTCTAGCTCATCACTTGAAGCACATCCCCCGAAAAACCTTCTTTGATTTCTTAATGGTTGGTTGAGAATTCTTGGGTCCACTACGAGAACCCTGCACACAGCATATGAATATAAATTGAATAAGAAAATACACTAATACTTTGTTAAACATTGAACTAATTAATTTAATGGTAAACTAACTTGTAATATGACATTGCACAACGCCGGACCTGGAAAAGTTGGGCTCTGAACAACCTTCACCATTTCGGCCTTCCACAGCACTGCACAACCACCCCCAAAAACCTAGTTGACGAGATAAGCACACTATATCGACGAGGCAGACGCTCCACAACCTGAGTAACATTTTCATTGAAATGCCTTGTCTCCAACAAAATAATAATAGATGGATTTGTGGACCAGCTCAAGTTTCGAATGAATGAATCCCTTGTAATTCCTCTCACATTCCAAGTCACTATGCGGGTGTTGTGGTGGATAGGCATAACATTAGGTACCCAAGGGAGGGTAAGGACAGGATCAAGCCCAACAGTGTGGTACGGTGATCTTTTAGTGGAATCAGGTGCACGAATTATTGTTAGGATGAGGACACATGGGTAATCTGGTGGATGCACTTGGAAAGCATCGGTAAAATTACCCATGCACATTAACAAAGCGTCGAACCCAAGCTTGAATGCAGGGTTAGAGAAATCAAGTTTAGGTTCAGGGTCAATGAGGTGTTGTAAGTAGTAGGGTAAGGTGTGATGTTTTTCAAGGAACCATTTGATAATCCTCTTGATCAACACCGTACCGGCAAACGATAGCCATCATCAATGCTAGGCAAGTGTGCAGGTCGGAGTTCATCTTGCAAATCAACTGACCTCATTTTCAACGTCGAGAACTCGGTAGTTATCTTAGTAGGGTTTAGTATGAAATTGGCGATTGTTTTTTTTGAAACATACCACGGCAAAGGAAAATTAGACTATTCATGTCCTTTTCCGGGGTTTGGCCTTGGGGTGGTTCGAAAAACAAAAGAGCCCGGTTTCCATTCGGGGTTCTAGCAGCCCTTGGCATGGTGAATAGGGTGGACGTTGATTGGAGGGAGGCGATGATTAGTGAGGTAGGTTTATATGAGAGTACATACGTATTTGAGTGTAGAATTATGAGAATAGAGGAGAGTATGGGAATATCTTACAAGGAAAATATGTTGACTAAAGTTATAGATTACTTAAGATTAAACTGGTTTTAAATATTAATTAACTGACACTTAAGTAATGTTATTAACTACGAAAATATCTTCTAATAAGACCATGATAATATTCCTTTTTTTTTTTTTTGTAGTTATTTATTTTTAAAAAATAAAACTGGAACTATTCAAATTAATACAATGACTTCCGAGAATAAATATTATATTCTACGCAAATATTACTGTGATTCTTCTTTTCGAAATTTTTTTGCTCTAACTTTTTGGAGTTAATATCGTACGAAGACACCCTTTGCAAAGAAGCAAAGAAGTGGAGTATAAAATCCTAGTGATAGTTACATCAATAACGTAAAGGTATGATAAGACAATTCAAGGGAGGATGGAGTTAGAAGTCATGGGGGCAGTGTTGTGTCGAAATGTTGGAAAGGAGCTTCAGCTAGATAAAATCGATTGGCTACAATTCTGCCAAATTGATTCTCCAAAGATACAACATTGGGTAGGTAAATAGGTATGTACTTATAGAAGTGCAAACCAAAAGTATTGAACCAGAATCCAAAAAAAAAAAACAAAAGCAACATAATGGGTGTTCCTTCTCACAAAAATATAATTCAAGTTAGATATTTCCTCATTTAAAATAACAAAAAATTCACAAGCTTTGCAATATTTGTCAATCATTAGTCATTAAAACTTATAATATAAAAATAGTTTTCCAAAAAATAAATAATTTGAAAAATGGTTTGAAGTAGGTTGACTATTATGTAATCATAGTTGGAAAGGATTTTCCGATATTAGTTTATGCATTTTTTTAAAAACATAAAAAACCTAATTTTATGAAGTTTGAAGAATTATTTGTTTCTTAATTCATCTAATTACAAAACAAAAAGTATACTATTTTTTTCCAATAGCTAAGGACTTTATATTAACGATAAGATTGCATAAAATCTTTCAACTATCCTAATCAGTTGAAATTAGCTCTAATCAGTTCAATTCAGTTCAATATACTCCTGCTCAGCCCCAACCTGTTCAGACTTTTAGAGTTGATCTCCAATCAATAAAGTATAGATCGATTAAATTAGGCACCGCTCCAATTACTACGAGTTTAGTACTGATCAAACTTAAGGTTTATATCGATTAAATTAGGCACCGCTCCAGGCATAATGTTTACGATTTCAGTATTTAGGGTTTAAGGTCGTCCCTGGATTTAGGGTTTAGGATTTATTTTTAGGGTGTATGGTTTAACCTCAAGGGTTCGGGGTTAGGGTTTAGGGTATAAGGATTAGGGTTTGATTCTATCGTTTAGGGTTTAGGGTTTATCGTTTAGGGTTTAGGGTTTAGGGTTAGGGTTCAGGGTTTAGGGTTTAGGGTTTTGTTTATCGATTAGGGTTTAGGGTATAGGGATTAGGGTTTGAGTCTATCGTTTAGGGTTTAGGGTTTATCGTTTAGGGTTTAGGGTTTAGGGATTACAGTTTGAGTCTATCGTTTAGGGTTTATAGATTAGGGTTTAGGGTTTAGGGTTTAGGGTTAGGGTTCAGGGTTTAGGGTTTAGGGTTTTGTTTATCGATTAGGGTTTAGGGTACAGGGATTAGGGTTTGAGTCTACCGTTTAGGGTATAGGGTTTATCGTTTAGGGTTTAGGGTTTAGGGTTTAGGGATTACGGTTTGAGTCTATCGTTTAGGGTTTATGGTTTAGGGTTTATGGTTTAGGGTTTAGAGTTTAGGGTTTATCGATAGGGTAGGGTTTAGGGTTTAGGGTTAGGGGTTAGTGAGGGTTTAGGGTTTATCGTTTACGATTTAGGGGTTAGTTTATCGATTAGGGTTTAGATTTTAGTGTTTAGGGTTAAGGGTTTAGGGTTTAGGGTTAGTGAATAGGGTCGTCAGATTACGATTTAGCTTTGTAATGAGATACCAAAGGGTTTACGAGAAACAATCCTTATTAATCAATTGATAACATGGAATCGTACTTATTAGTAATAAATCTAGTCGTACTTATTACCCGTACTAGAACATTTTTTATGAGATTTGATTATCCAATCACATTTTGGGGATACATTTTGTAGGTGATGCCATCGTACACTCACCTTTGTTGGCCAACAGTAAGAAGTTACCTCTCGATATAAAAAAAAGTTAAAAGTGAATGTCGACTAGAAATGAGTTAATAGTTAATCCAAAAGGAAAAACTTGTAAATGAGTTCATTCTTTTATTAAACTTCCCACCCTAAAATTAATTTTATAATTATTTTTAAAAATCCTTAAACACTCAAATAATTCACTAAATAACAAGCTGATGAGTGGAGAGTAAAGAAAGTACCAACAACTGAAGAAACAAGTAAAATCTACCCACTAAACCCGAGATCCCAAATTAAGTATAAAATTATAATCAATCAAACAAACAATTAAATTACTATACAAGAGAACCCAAAAATAACAGAAGTGACTGAAAAAATTTGGATATTATATGATGCTAACACGAGTACATTAATTTTGACGTGTAGAAAGATTTAGCAACTCCAATTAGTTTACACAGTTCTCCAATTTATTTGCAAATTGTATTACTTTATACGACGTTAAAACATAATTAAGTCATTCAACTTGAAAATAATAAAACAATCTGTACTATTACAATTCATATGGACTCGAAATCCATTAAATTGGAATTTGATTTCGATTTGCTTTTACGAATTAGACAACAGGGGCTATTATAGACATGCCTTGCAAAACAGGAATGGATACGTTCAAAAGTTGGTGATCTGATCTGTAGATATCTTTTTATCACAAAATCATGAAAAAGAAGATGGGATAGGTCTGCGGATATGTAAGGCCTATTGACGTTCTAATAAGGCCAAAACCTACAAAAGTATGAAGAAAACCCACTGATTTGAGGTGCATGGGTTAGATAAATTAAAAAATAAATTTAAAAGTACTGTTAAGGCCAAAAATTGGGAAAGTAAAATAAAAACCCACTGAAATGAGGGCAAAAGATGAAGGAAATCACATGTATCAATGCTAGCACTAAAAGAGTATGTGTAAAACCGTGAAGCAAAGTTCATAATCAAATATTGACCATCATTGCAATGTAGATATGGACAGACCTTGTACGATTATTTACCCCTTCTCTACCACAGTAAAATACTATGTTAATGAGAACAATGTAGGTTTATCTTTTTTTAAAATTAATAAAGTTTTGAGACAAAATTTAGGATAATGTTAAATGCAGGAAAAATAGAATATGTAATTGTTAATAAATAGTCAACTTAATCGTCATGTTAATTGCGTTAAAAAAACTTACTAATTTCATTTAACCAATTTAAAATCTCAAAATAGTTAAATTAATCGTTTATTAAAAATAAAAAAACCACTATCAAGTAGTAAAATCTCAAAATAGTCAAGTTTATCGTTTTTTTAAAAAAAAAACATAGTACCAACGTAATACAATGCTAAGCCATACGGTTGTCGACTAATTTCAGTTAACGTTTATCGCAAAGTAATTCTAAAGTGTACCAAACTAAGAAAGTTTTTTTTTAAAAAAAAAGGGGGACTAGACGAATTATGTGCTTCGTTGAGTTAGAATTACGTGCTTCGTTGCGAACTACGAAAATCAAAATTAGTTTTATTGAGATGAGTAAATACTTTGGAAGCTAAGAAAATACTTGTAAATTAAGCAATTGTGTCGAATAAAAGTGTGATATAAATTATTTAAAAATTAATTATAAATTGAAAATTAATGTAATAAGCATTGAAAATTAATTATAAATTATTTCAGTAATAAACTATCAAATAATAAGAACAACATTATACTAAAAATTGATTAAATTTCAACTAAAGATTTGTATTTCCTCGTAATATACCTAATCACCCTCTAAGGCAAAAGTCAACAAGTTAAGTGTAAACCCTAAAAGTCCACTCTTTTAAAAAAAAAAAAAAAAAAAAAAAAAAAAAAAAAAAAAAGGTGTAAACCCTAATAGGACTCTTGTTATAAAAAGGGCTTTGTTGGAACAGAAAAATATCACAACTAACACAATCAAAGTATTATTATCTTCAGAAAAATGAAGCCTTCCCTTAAGCCATCCTTGTTATCCAACAAATCCAAAGTATCCTCATCCAACGGATCATCATCCAACGGCTCGCATGCACCTAACAAAAAAAAAGGGTGGGAAGAAAGCCAACCGTCTCTTAAAGACAACCTTAAGCAACAATGCTTTTGAAGCCCTCCATAACCCATTACCACCAATCCTGTACAACGTACCATGGTGTACAGTTGTGAAAGTCAAGAAGCAGATGCATGCTGGCCTAGTTGGCAGCCGTTGTGCTAACCACAACCCCGAAGAAGTCATCGTAGACCATGATGATATTCCTAAGGAGAAAAATCTCCGTCGACCTGCGCGGAGCAATAGTCCCACTCCCATACTGAAGCTTGACGAAGGCAACAAGCCTAGGATTGGGCGGTTCAACGTCCATTACCTCGTTGTTTCAAGCAACAACGATGGTAATCTTGGTGTTATGTACGCCATCACTGGGAACAAGACCTTCAAGGAGATATACGACGACTATGCTAAGAAAGTCGATTGCCGTGTAAAGGACATGTTCTTGACCAACTCAAGGACTGGAGCGGTTATATCTCCACAAGACATTGCATGCAACGTTGGTCTCAGGCATGGTTACATGCTCCACGCAAGTCACAAGGTTTATTTTAAATTTTTTTTTTTTGACTTTTTGCATGTAATATACTAATTATTACCTTTTACTTTATTTTGTCAATATATATGACAAAAGATGTGCTTATATTAGTCAATGTATGTTCCAGAATCCACAAGCTAACATGGATGCATGGATCAAGAAGTTCTACCTCACTGATGTAAGCGACAACCCTAGGAAAGTCAAAGTTGAAGGTCGCCTTGACACAAAGCTTAGCAACATCTACCACATGTGGGGTGATGCATTCAATTTCGACCCTAAGAAGGTGATGATGATGAATCAATGCCGGGTTTTGAGCCCAAGTCAGACCATTGGTGGTGCTAAAATTCGTAACAAAGGGGTTGTGTATGCTCTTCCTAATGTTCGCTACCATCGTTGTGTTCGTGAATCTAACATTGAGTAACCTATTATTATGTAAGGATATTGGAGCGTCATCATGTGTTAAGTAAATCGTTCTAAGTCTTATGTAAAACAAGCAGTTTGATTAGTACTAAGTTTGTGTTATTATGATATGGTTTAGGTTATTAGGCTTTAGTTCATGCGTTCTAAGGCTGAGTCAGTAAGTAGTAATTGCTAGTAAGTAGTAGTTAAGTAATAGTGTTGGAAGTACTAAAGTTATAAGTAGTCCTAATGTTAGTAGTAGTAGTACTATGTAGTATCTTATAAATTGTGTAATGTTGTCGTGATATAATATATGTGTGCATGTGTTTGTGTTAAAAAATTTGTCTTGTTTCACATGTTTTCACATGTTTTTATATCATATGTAGTTAATATTTGGATTAAAAAAGTGCAATTAAAAAAATCATACTCGATTTAAAACCATAAATCAAATGGCAATGAGCTAGAAACAATCGCACTTAATCATCTATGTGAGAAATTGTAAATTGTAATAAATTTATAAAGGAAAAAGGAAAAATCTATCAAATGATGAAGTAATTAAAATAAAAAGAACCTTATGTTAAAAAAAAAAAAAAAAAAAAAAAAAAAAAAATTGTCATAAGTAAAGGAAAGAGAACCAGACCAACACAATGACATCAAGACCAAATTACATGGCAAGCCAATTAAATGGCAAGCCCAATTAAAGAGGCCTCATTCAATTAAAGGGCCGGCCTAGCATATTCTGACTCTGTAAACAACTTGGCAAGTAATTGTGTTTATCCGTATTACTTTAACAAAGCAATCATGGAAAACCAAGGGTAATCTTGATTGGGCTTTTACTAAGATTTTGATTGTATCCCTTATGTACAACCTTTTTCCCCATAAAGATCACTATAATTGACCAGAGGGTCCTCTCATTCTCATTCTTCCTTTCTCTCTTGAAAGCATTTCCAGAAGGTAATAAGTATTTCTTTAAGGAAAAACATGTAGGTTTTAATAATTACAAGGTTAATTATTTGTTTTTTAAAAAACCCAATTTTTTTAAAAAAAAAAGGAAAGAGGGGAACAGTTCAAGGCAACCTCCTTACAACCAGGTCACGTACAGGAAAAACAGGTCCTGTAAAGAACACAAATTAAGGCAAGGCCCAAATCGCATCAAGCAAACCCTTAACACACTTCAGATTAGGTTCCCACCTAACAAAGTAATAACTAATGGATGTGACAAAAGGAGCTAAACAACAGTTCAATAGTCTTAAGGATAAGGAGCTAAACGATACGACGACATAACAAACATCTCGACGCTATCACAATACAAACAGTTCGGATAATGTCAAAGATTCTATAACACAAATTATCCTAATCATAACATAATCACCATTCAACTGGGTTGTATTCAGAATTACATTGAAACCTCTTCTTCTTCTTCAAAACATGTAGCCAATTTCACAGTAGTATTCCTGCTATGTTTCTTGTATTTCCTCCTTCCCTGCGAACAGCACACAGGGGCAATGTCAAGTACTGGTTCTAAATAATTACAGCAAACTCAAAGTATCATAGCGTACGTCACGAATGAGAATTCAATTACCTTAGCCGGCACAGCGGGAACCTTTGGTATCATAGCACGCATAGCACTCAGAGGTAGGTCCATTTCCATATTCGTATCTGCATCTCCAGGCTGCACATCAGATGTAGGCTGCACATCCTTTCCCTTGAGGCATAGCAGTGTTAGTTTGATAGAAAAATTCAGAAGAGTGGTAAATTGGAGTACTCAATGAAGAAGAAATGAAGAAGAAGTGTGCACTGTACCTGTTTCTTTTTTGTGGATTTGTAGCCTGTCTCTGAGTAAGGTTCGTTGCGAGATCCTTTAGGCCTCCCTCGACGTCTCTTTTTGACATTGGGATCAAGTAAGTGCTGGCTCAATTCAGGTACATGGGTGTGCTGACTTACCACTTGGTCAGGAACTTCATCACAGTCCACAACCTCATGACTATTTGTGATCATTTGTTTTCTAACAGAATATGGAGTTTGCAAGCTACTCGTGGATCCTTTTCCGGAAGTGGGATATTGTGTGCTAGGGAGAGTCATTACACCATTTTCTTCGATGAACTTCTTCCTCCGATCACTGACATCAATCTTGAGCTTAGACAGAGTAGACGTGACCATCTCAACTGTATCATCATCAACCATCGATGCTTCATTACAAATAGGTTCGAACAGATTCATTATCTTGTTGAACTTTTGAACCTCCTTTGTGTCGGACGGATCGTGATAGGCAACCTTGACCCGAGTGTGCTTTCTTATAACATCCTTGCGCCACCGGTCCAAAATATACTTTTTCGGTATATCAAACACTAGGTTTTGGTCTAGGACACGGATGCAATGCTTGCATAGGATCCCAAAAGTTTTGAATTTACAGCAATCGCAGATCACCTCTTTTGACTCTCAACTAAACTTCACACAGTATATGCGCCTTCTGTCAGTGATAACCTCTTCACTCAGACCTTCCGGAACCACCCACACGCGATCCTCAAGGTAGTAATGGACAGTATTATCATAAATAACCCTTTCCTCCCGCCCATAACAATACATCATCCTCGACAATTCTTTTTGGATCTCTTGGAATTTGGCATCTGTGTAAATTTTTTGATAAAGTCTCTCAACCTTAAACCCACTAACCAACCTTCTAACATACTTTGTTGATCTTGCATCTTCGACTCGTTTAGTCATCGCTCTGGTGTATTTCTGGGGAAACTCAAAAAGCTTGGTCTTCCGGTTCACAAACCCATCAAAAAAGCTATTGATGCTCTCCACCCTTTGGGTCGTTTTCATACCAGCCCAGAAGTGCTCTATCATAAAGCATGGAACCCACATATGATGCTCATTGAACAAATCCTGAAGCCATTCATTTTCTTCAAGTTCGTATTGCTTAATACAAGCACACCAACGGAGCTCAAACTCATCTACAGTAAAGCTTTCATAAATGAGAGCCTTTAGTAGACTTTTGAAGTCATTGTACCTAGTCAGTACCAGGCACAACAAATCAAACCATAATAAAAGCTTTTAAAACACATATTAGTAAATATGACAGCATCCATTACTACATATTATTACTCATGACAGCTAAAAATTTGATTAAAACATGAAACAAGTTATGAACAAATAGGCAAAATGTTATAAAAGAGAGGTTATACATGAAACAAGTTATGAAGAAATATTGTTCTCACTTTTAATTTTTATTGGAAAGGTTTGGTTCTGTTTAAGGTATAAATGTCTAGGTCCTGTATATACCTGTGTAACAGCATCACATTGGAGGCTATGGTTGAAGCATATTTTTCCACTTGGCTGGCCATCAAGTAAAAGAAATTGATTGTGCACTTGGAAAATAGGAAAGCATCAGATTTTGTAGGGAATAGCGTACCCTCATTAGAGTCACGTGTCAGCTTATGAGCATCACTTGACCTCTTAGTTACAACAATTCTGATTTCCCTTTCAGAATAGGCATGTTGTTAAAAACTTTTTTGGTATAAATGAGGGATTTAATGAGTTAAAAATTAGGCATGTTGTTATTGGGGAAATGTATAATTGAGGGATGTAATGAGTTAAAAAATAGACATGTTGTTATGAACATTTTTAGTATGAATCTGCAATCCCAAGTTAAAAAAATAAAAGGAAAAATACAGGGCCCATGTTGAAAGGGAAATAAGCCTAGCTACAAGCAGTGTACAACAATCACTAGTAGAAAAAAAGCATTAGGCACCCCCCATATGGCACCGGTTCAGGCTAAACCGGTGCCCAAAACCGGTCCAGAAATGGGCGGGATTTTAGAAGAAGAGAAAAGGCACCGGTTTGGCCTGAACCGGTGCCTAAAATTAAAAAGGCACCGGTTTGAACCGGTGCCAATTGAACCGGACCCAATTCAAAAAAAAAAACGCGGACTAGCTACCTTCTTCTCCTTCCTCTCTTTCTCTTTCTCTTTCCTTACTGTTTCATTAGAGCTGGGTTTCGAAAAACGGCTGCCTTCAATCCTTCCTCTCTCTCCCTCCACCACAGCCGTCACCTTCACCGGCGGCGACCAGGGGTTTCCAAAACTGGCCGCCTTCAATCCTTCCTCTCTCTGTTTTCCCTTTCTTTCTCTTTTGAAAACCCAGATCACCCTATTTTCCCTATTTTTTCCTATTTCTTCTTAATTTCTACCGACATTCTATCAAAAAATTTAATCTTTCTGATTTAGCAATCGCTTCTGGGTTCACCCAGAACAGGTGCGTACTTTAATTCTGCTTGATTTGGTTTTTTTTGTAGGGTTTCTTTGCTTTTTGCTAAATTCTGCTTGATTCGTTTTTCTGTGTATGTATTTCATTGATTTATTGTTTATATCCCTTGAACCTAAAATTAATTTGTTGTTTGTGTTGGTGCTGAAATTATTTTATGTTTTGAGTGTTACTTTCCCCTTTGTTGATTAATTCCTGCATAATTCAGGTGATAGTTGATCGACATGCTTTGGTTACATCAATGATAATGAGGCTGTAGTATTTGAGTGTGACTGTAATTGGGTATTTTGGCTTGATGCTATCCGTTTAAGGATTTATTACTGAATCAGTTTAAGTTCATCAGTTTGGTTTTTGATAATTGATCCTCGATTGAATATATTAGTAATTTTTCATTACCTTGTTCCTTAGTCGAGTTTTTGTATGTTTTAATGTGTATATTAGTGACCTTGCTTCTAATTAGTTGTGAATAAATTAGAAAATTGTGAATAAATTAGAGAATTGTGATTACATTATAGATTTGTGAATAATTTAGAGAATTGTGATTAAATTAGAGAATTGTGCATAAATTAGAGAAATAGTGATATTGCCACTTAATTAGTTGTGAATAAATTAGAGAATTGTGAATACATTAGAGATTTGTGAATATATTAGAGAATTAGTGACGTTGCTAATTTTTGTTTTTTTTAATATATAGATTCATATGTGAATTGAAGCAAGAGTTTAATTAGCTTGAGGACTACGTACATATATATTGAGCTCAAGTGGGTATTTGCTATATTGGTATGACTACTAAACTTTACTTAGCTATATTTCTTTCTATTCATCCATTTAATAAAAGTTTATTCATGAAATTGCAACTTGTGTATTGTTTAATTGCAAATAAATACAACAATATATAGAATACTTGAATTGCATCATCATATGCCTAGATACCCGTTCAAGGCTTTCTCATTAGGAGAAAGTCTTGAATAGTCCCCGGTTGGGACTGTTCTTGAATGTGTACTCTCACTTAGGTGGTGAATGTATGTTTTCTTTTCGATTTTAAGGAACATCTCGGCTTACCATTTCCTCACTATGTTCTCTGGGTACATATGTGGGTAATTAATTATCTACATCGTGTACTTGGAGAACTAGGGGGAAATGCTGCCGGATTTTCCTTAAAATTGGGTGGTTATGCCCCGAGCAGTTATCCACTACTAAAATCATAGGCAACCCCCATGATGTGTTGTACTATGTTGAACAGAGTATAAGGGAATCAACGCGTGCGGGAGACAAGTTCATATTCGCCCCATGTTATAGAGAGTATGACTAACCATGTCAAATTCAATCGATTTGGCCTCATTATATGTTGACTCCTAAATATTAATTACCTTGTCTATTGTGAACTTATGTAGGGAGCATTGGAGCCTCATGGTGATTTGTAATTCCACTAACACAATTTATCACCTTGATTCAGCTCGATCATCGGAGAAGTGGCTCGTGAAGTCTATATTGCAAAAGTAAATATATATAGCAACCTATAGTGATGATTATTGCTAATAATAACTAATTTAGTAATCATACGACTAATCAAATTTGATTGTATTTTTTATACTACAGTGTTATGAAGAAGCTACATTGTCGTGCTCCAAAGGGTCCAACATGGAAGACACCGTTGGTAATTTACATGATATTATTGTGATTATCTTGAAAATCTATGGTAGTAAATATTTGCTCATTTCCTTTGCATGTTTCACTGATGTGATTTGTTTGTCATATGCTAGTGCGCACAACAAGAGAATGGACTTGATTGTGCTTTGTATGTGATGAGATTCATGCTTGACATTGTGACTAATTGTACGGACACTCAACAGCTTGATGAGGTAAGTCCTAAAATTTCTTGAAATGCTATATTGATGTGATTTCTAGCCTTAGACACCTAATATTATCCAACAATGACATGTTATGAGAAACAAAAAGGCTATTTCACAAGAAAGGTAGAAAATGGGTTGAATAGAAGTCATATGGGCCATATTAGGGCCATTTTGTGTTAATATGCTCTTTTGATGTGATTTCTTTCCTTATACACCTATAACTAGATAATATTGACATGTTATGAGATAAATAAAGTTCATTTAATAAGAAATGTAGGAAATGGGCAAAGTAAGGTCATATAGGCCATATTCGGGCCATTTTGGGTAAAAACCGTCATAAACCTTAATAAAATGCTCTCCTATACAATTTTAGGGCTTACACACATACAAATACCCAACATTGACATGTTATGAGAAAGAAATAGTTCATTTGATAAGTAATGTAGAAAATGGGCTATATAGAAGTCGTATAGGTAATATTTGATTAAATACATATTTTTTGCCTAATTAATTATTTTTAAAATAATGTTTTTGTATTTCAAGTTTTGCAAGGTCCAAAAGGATGGTCCGTTGACAATCAAGGAGCTTAATGAAGTTCGTGACATGTTGGCGTCTTTCATCACCTTCAACATGTAAATGGCATGCATTGTAATTGTAAATTATTTATGTTAACTTTTGAACTATATATAACTTATTATTCATTATATATGTGTACTTACTATTATTTGTATATATGTAAGCAACTTTTTTTTTTTTGTATTGCGTTTGGGAATATTTATATCTATATATATATATAATTGAATTCTTGTATCTAATATTATTTTTGTATATAATAATTAATAATATTATTATTAGTTATTATAATAATAAAATTATTAATTATTATATTTAATATAATTGCTGGAATTACAGGGTATTATTATTGCAGGTTTTTTGTAAAAAATATTATTGCACGATGGAAAAAAAAAAAAAGAAAAAAAAAATATATATACAAAAGGCACCGGTTAGGCAGGAACCGGTGCCTAAACTATCCACCACCCAAAAAAAAAAAGGCGGGAGAGCAGTATTAGGCACCGGTTAACCGGTGCCTATTCCACCCTATGGCACCGGTTAACCGGTGCCTATTAATCACTATGGCACCGGTTTTGAACCGGTGCCAAATATGGGGTTTTTGGCACCCCTCAAATAGGCAGCGGTTCAAACCGGTGCCTTAGACCGGGTTTGAACCGCTGCCTAATGCGATTTTTCTACTAGTGAATTAATGTGAGGAACACTAAATCATAAGACAGTATCCAAGAACAAAATCAATTCATTATACGATGATGCAGGATGCAGGAGGCAGGGATTACATATCAGTAAAATTACCAAACAAAACATGATGTATGAGACACATTTGATAACAATCCACATTAGAACAGCAACAACTTTAAGATAATTGCAAAACAAACAACCGCTTCACAACAAATTTTGAATATGATGTCGCAATAAAATAGGGCAGAATTTATGCAATACACTGATGTGGGAGAAATGAAAGTGCAGCAATACTGTCTAAGGTTTCAGATAGAATTAAAGGATCAACAGAATTAAATGATGCAGTACAAAGTCCACTCAGGCATCTAAAACAGCCAGGCCAGTCAAGTGAGGTATCTAGAACAGCTAGGACATGAATTACATAATAAGTAACAGAAAGGTGGTACATACAAATTAATTCTACAAAAACAAGTGCAGGTTTACCAGGATTTGGTTAAAGATAAGAATAGAAAAGAAATCACTTACCACTTGCATTTGCCAAGCTTGTCGCCAAACTTACTCATAATGTGCCATATGCACCACCTATGTCGAGATGAAGGCATAATTTCAGCCAGTGGTCTCCTCATTGAAGTTGCTTGGTCAGTAAGAATACCTAATGGTGGACGGTTGCCCATGCACGATAGCCATTGTTTGAAGACCCAAGCGTAGGTCTCACAAGTCTCATGTGACACAAGGGCACACCCCAATAGAATTGATTGTCCATGATGATTGACGCCGACAAAATTTGCAAATGGGAGCTCGTAATCGTTCGTCAAATATGTTGCATCAAAGCATACAACGTCCCCAAAGTGATCATAAGCAGCCCGGCTCCTTGCATCTACCCACAACACATCCTTGAGCCGGCCTTCTTCATCCAAACGATGTGCATGGAAGAAGTTCTGGTTGTCGGCTTGCATCTTTTCAAAATACCTCATCATAGCTACAGCGTCCCCACCCTCCATTTTCAATCTCCTCTCCTTGTACACCTCGTGTTGCAAATCCTTTACGTTAGGCAATTTATCCTTTTCATGGGATAAACCCCCACGTATTCGAGAAACAGGAACACCCTCCTCAACAAAGTTGAAAAGCCTTTTACGAACCACTGAAGTGTAATTCTTCATTCGATATTCCTTCACCAGATTTGCCTTGCTAGGGGTGGGTTTATGTCCTTTGTGTTCAAGGTGCACAGATCTTATTACCCATTCTCCTTTGCCGTTAATACTAGCATAAACTTCTACTTCACAGTGACACTTTTTTTATTTTCGTTGGCCCTTTTTCAGCTCATCTTGCCCTATCACACCATTGACATTGCCCCCGGTTCCACTAACATCCATGGCCTTCGCCCTCTTCTTTGCCTCCCTTTGCGCCCTCATATCAGGGGCACCCCAGCATTCACACCTCCAAGTAATGGCCCTACGCTCTCTAGTTTTATCTTTGTACGCACTTGAAACCCTACTAACTCCAAAACCATGTTGTTCTGCATACTGTTTAAAGTGGGCCTCAATATCCAGCCAGCTTTTGAAGACCATACTCTCTGCCGGTGGATCTACTACATAAGGCACATCATTGTTTGTTGAGACAACTGTCTCCACAGTCTGCACAGTACGGACAGTCTGGATTGGGGAATAATAGACCTGTGCCCCCCTGGGAATTAAACTTGGGGAGATTGGAGGCAGTTGCAGCCCCATACCCTCCCCAACATCCATATAATCAAAGTCAGAACAACCAGATAATGAAACCGTAGCTATGTCTGGGTCATTGATGTCATCAGCTTAGCTAACACAATTTCCATCACTCAAGTTTTCCATGCAATTACCACATCCATCATTTTCTTCATTCAAAAACATCTAAACATAAACCAAGCACAAAAAATAAATAAAAGGAAATTTCTAATATCAAGTAATTACTCAACTGTAACAAAACATAACATATGGCTCCATAGGTTACATAGGATAATGCCAAGGCACTTACACACAACACATTACTGCACTAACAACAATTCTAATATCAAGGGAGAAAAGCAACACATTAAAGCACCAGTATTGCAAGTTCTACACACTGACCATACTGAAACTGTTCAGCCAAGGCACTGAAATTAAATTATGATACAGAACATGCGTCAACACTCAATAAGACTAAATTAAATGAGCAATAATAGAGTTCCATAATATTATTTCTCTGGACACACACCGGCATTATATAACCCAAAAAACACAAAAACAGAATTTTACAAATCACCTATACAACACTAAAAAATCCATAAAGCAACCGAGCTACCAACACACCATATACAACGACTTTGGCAAATAAGCTACAATTATCCACGAAAAATAGAAGAACCAGGTGAAAAAAGCCATCCAATTTTGTTATTTGGACTTAATAATCAACCAAAAATTGGTAGAAACGAACCAACACACCATATACAACGACTTTGGCAAATTAGCTACAATTATCCACGAAAAATAGAAGAACCAGGTGAAAAAAGCCATCCAATTTTGTTATTTGGAATTAATAATCAACCAAAAATTGGTAGAAACGAAAACTTACCTCCGTCTCTGCGAGATGTAACAACCACGGATTCACAGATCTTAAACCCGTTCCCAGATCTATCGAGCTTGGAACTACAAGCATCCCCTTCGCATATCTAGCAAGCTTGAAACTTCATCTCTCTCTCACTGGGTTTTCGGATTTGGTGGATTTGGTACTTCTCTCTCTACCAGAGACAATTACCAGTAATTTTAGAGGTACTAAATTGTTAACTCAAGTAAAATTACCGTGGTTGGGGTTGATAGTTACTGTGGTTAGGAGTGGGAGTTACCCCGACGGACGTTTGTTACTTGCCGTTAGATTGTTTGTTAGTGCCTGAAGCAAATGTCAGATACTTCACAGTACTTTTTTATTGTTTATTAGCCAATCACGGACTCCAATGCAATTTTATTACGAAAATGCCATGTGCTAAACTTTGTTAGTTTAGCACAGTTATAAACTTGTATTTCCTCATTGAAAATTTATCCTTAGATTAAAAATTGGAACAAATTACTTTCATCTATTCATACATAATACTATTTTCCAGAATCCCCCCACCAAAAAAAAAAAAAAAAAAAAAAAAAAAAAAAAACACACACACACACAAGTAAATCATTCTTGACAGAACTTGATCTTGTAAGAAACTTGGGGACAATAACTCTTGCGTACAGACTCCTACAAAATCCCATTGCTACAGCTACAAAATTGTGATTTTGTACACAACAATAAACTATAAATGAAAATATTTCTTGCTGTATCTTTACAATTAGTTCCAGAACAAATAAAAAGCAAATTAGCGGCATTATGCTTGTAATGATACAGCTGAAGACTCTGTTGTAGGTACATTTTTAACCTTTTTGTTAGAAACCTCTGAAGACTTCTTAGATTTTCGTTTTTTTGAGCCCTTTTTCTGATGTGTCTCCACAGCTGGTTCGGTTGCAGTCTCTTTTTTTGCATCCACTGGATCACTGGATATGTCCTCTTTATCTACTTTCTTGTCAGAGTTGTTTTCTATATTTCTTCTTTCACCCTCGGGCTCAATAACTGACATGCCAATGAGTGTATAGTCTAACAAGAATGTACTTCTTTCAAGCCTATCAACCCTGCTAAAGTGCCTCTGAGAATAAGGGATGAGCCCTTCAAGAAGTTCTCCTATGCCTTTCACCTGTACATTGTACATCCAAGACCATTCAATAACAATTTAACAGAAATAGAAATAATATTCCATTTCATTAGTATCTGAATTCAAACACCCCTGTAGAACATATTAATTGTTGGCTATAGTGGATTCAGAACAATAACGTACTATTGACATCTTGCTTTGACACCAATGCATGGTATACTCAAGAATCCCCTAGTACTAAGATAAGCAAAATTAAGGTGAACCAAACAAGGCCTAACAGTGTGTTTTGGATAAAGAAAGGGGAAGGGAAAGAGGGGCGGCAGGGGAGAGGGAGGGAAGGGAAAGGGATGAGAGCGAAGAATGATGAGTTTTTATTCCAAATCTCTTCATTGTTGGAGGGATCAATTTCTTTAAATTTCATCCCTCCATTGTCTCCCCTTCAATTCTCTTCCTTTCTCATTTGTTAACCAATGAAAAATATTCCACCCCTCCATTTATCTTCCCTTCCTTTCCCTCCATCTCCTTCAATCCAAACACGCTTTAAGTTTAAGATTTGATGATCCTTTGATACAATGAATTGGCAACACTTTCTAGAGTTTTGTGTACTTTTAGCTCCAATTTGTGCACATTGCATTTTATAACAACAAAACTATTACTCCCTCTGATCCATAATAATTAACAGATGTTGCCCTTTTTCACTATTCATATGTTTAACTTTGATTATAACTTTTACAAAGATATTATAAACAAATGTTATTATGTAAATATGTTGTTAAGTATATATTAGTACGAAGTTTCATAATATCAAGCTTTTTATAAAATTTATTATGTAGGGTTAAGTGTGTCAAATTTTATTGTGTCAATTACTAGGGATCGGAGGGAGTATTGATGATCACAAAGATGATTGAGGGGGGGCGAGGGATTACTTGTGCTTGAGATCAATAATGTTTTATTAATAACTAGGAGCTCAAGCATAATTTTCTTTGTTGTACCCAGCCCAGATTCAATTCAATGAAAATGTCTCACAATAAAATTACCCACCTCAACAATATCCGTAGGGGGAAGCATACTGAAAATCTGAAAAAGCACAAACTGAGCATTATGACACAGCTTTGGCTTAGTATTCCACTCTCGAATATATTCAAAAAGTTGTTGCATTTCCTCCTTCCCAAGATGCAAAAGAGCTTTCTTCAAATGATCGACAGCGTCTTTTTTCCTAAGAATATATTGGAGATACAAAGACAATGTAGATAGAATATCAGAATGTGTGCACAAAATACATTATTTAACACCTTAAATAAGCAACGGATTAATGTTGTATGACAGGCATATTAGGGCATACAAGTAACTAACCTGCAAAGTTCTGAAAGAAGTTCATATAGCCTGTGAGGCCTCCTTAGCTCAAAGGCAATCTGGATTGCTTTAGCATAATCAGCATCAGATATTGCATTCTCAAGCTCTTGACCACGCAAAACCCCTTCTTCCTGAATTAAGAACACAATTGACTCATAAGACAGTTATATAGTAGGAAAAGCTATCCAAAAAAAAAGACATGCAATGTCAAAGATGGCTTTTTCATAAGTACACAAACAAGTATCAGAAAAGCAGTCGAAAGGGGAAAAAAAAAAAAAAAAAAGACAGCCGGTGAAAATCTTAAGTTTTATGGATGAAAAAAAGAGTTACAATAGGATGAGGAGGGGGCAGTCATACATCTAATTATAAGATGCAGCACCAGGTCTCAGAAGACACTGAAAAACTCATCTGATAGGCATATGAAGTTTGATCAAAGAACATCATTGACAATCAGAACTAAAAGAAAAATATAGACACTTAGCTGTTCTAGAAACTAGATCAATCCAATGACATCAAACAGACAAGATTAACTAAGAATTAATTTTTACTTTATATGCCACACATGGTAAGTTACAGAAAATACACCTCTTTACGAAAAGCCTCTTCCTTTTCAGCTGCAGTTGAATCATTCCATATATTAATAACTGCATCACCACCTCCTGTAGCCAGCATTTCTGTCTTCTTTCCAATTGCCAGGGCCCATACCTGAAGCTCACAAATAGATTCAATCAGGAGCATTACAAATCTAATTGACAAAGACATGCAAAAACTACAGCTTAGTAGCATTAGGAAAATCCAAAGGAATACCCCACCTCAAACACATTCTACAAAGAGATGGGGAAAGATACCATAAAGTACTGCAACCAAACAGATCACTGTAGCTCACAAGATAAAAGGCAGACAATGTGGTAAGCTACTATGTTCCCATAACATAAAACAATATGGTATGGAATACCAAATATCCAACCCACATGCCAAAAGAGGTAATTCCAAGTTACATGACTATGTAAATAAAGAGACATTCTTCAGGAGAAAGGCCCTTTTTTCTGCCCATCAAATATACTTATATTCATTTGCAAATTGCAAGGTCTTTGGAGTCTTCCCCAACAAGGTGTCTAAGAAAGTGCCTTACACTTCTAGAATGGAGATGAAAATAAACAAACATTAAGAAAGTAGACGCATTTGCAGTGGAAAAAAAAAAATTGAAATCTAAGTCACTCTTTTAAAAGGAGAAAATTTGAATTATAACTCTGTTAGAACCCCCAGTAAATTAGCTCGCCATAATTTGCACTCGTAAGGATTGGCTTAAAAAGTGAAACTCATGAAAGAACATCACTCTCTCTCGTTAGAAACTCCTAAATCAGGGCTTCATGTAATGTATAGAGGAAAAAGATGGAAGAAACAGGAAAAAAAAAAGGCTGTTCCACTTCCTCCAAAAGACTCCCTAAAATCTGTGCACATTTCCCATCCCATAAAGCCAACCACAAAGAGGAAAATATATATATAATCAACCAATTTGTATAGAAAGTGTCAGAGTGTCATTTAGAAGAAGCTTGTTAAATTTTACAGGGCAACAAAAATCATTAATAACTCCAATATGCAAAGAAAAATTAAATGTGAAAAGACACAGAACCTTGTCCTCATGTTCATCATAAGTAGCAATGCATTCGCTACTTGTTACTGCCCAGAGCTTCAGTAATCCATCAGCACCTGGAAAAGAGGCCCCATATTAGTTATGGAATAAACAAAACAACTTCTCAGGAGACTAAGAAAGATAATGCCTGCATACCACTCGAAACAAATTGAGTCCCACGGGTGATGAAAGATGCTCTCAATACACTAGATGTATGTCCTTCAAATGTTTTTAGACATGAACCATCAAGAGTCCACATTTTTATTGTCTTGTCTCCAGATGCTGTCAACACACATTTATCAACAGGAGAAAACTCTACAGACCAGATTCCTCGTTTATGGCCCTTGAGTTTTGCAACACACACAAGGTCTGGAAGCTTCCATATACAGGCAGTACGATCCTGCATAAAAGAACATTACCTTACTGCTCTGAGTTTGGTCCATAAGCAAAAAAACCAAATAACGAAATGCAACATATTGATTCTGTAAACAGCAAATCACACCCACTTTTTTTTTTTTTCTTTTCTGGCTGGCAAAGAAAGTGTTCCATGAACTCCAATAGGAAAGACATGAGGCCTCACAACAGAATCTCATCAAGCAGTGCATCAATTTTACAACCAAAAGGACATGAACAACTGATTGGTATTTAATACCCCCCCCCCCCCCCCAACCCCTCAGGACCCCATTTTCCATATTGTCATGAATTATGTCAGAATTGTTTATTTCCACATGATGATTCTGTTTGAATCTAGCTAATAAGGAATGTGGAAAAAAAAATCAAGATTTTAGGGAAAAAATGTAGGGCAAAATACAGAATCATTAGACAGAAAATGGAATGATAAAGGACACTTGAAAGAAAAATTTATAGCCATCAATATCTTGATCAAAGCTGAAATTTTCAACAGGCAGAGCCTTACACATCAAAATACTGTTGCAGCTTTACTCCCATCCAGAACCCCTCTTTGCAATACCATCTCATTTTACCCAGAAACAACTCACTAAGAGTCACACTTCCACAATCACTCATCCAAAGAATATGAGAGTATCTCTGTTATATTTTATCTTTGACCCTGAACTAATGTCAAAAATTATAATGAGTTTAGTAATTACATGTACAATTTTGACTGTGTTTCTTATTATAATTAATGTCACAAATTATTATGAGTTTTGACCAATTAATAGTAAATACATGTACAAATTCTGGCTGTTCTTTAACAATTTTAGATATCCTGCATCAAAAGCAGTTAACTAACCTGAGAACCACTACAAACATAGCTGTCAAATGGTGCAATAGCAAGTGAGTTGATATCCTTATCATGGGCTGCTACGACAGCTTTTGCTTTAAGGCTGATCGGCTCTTCAGTAACACTGTCAAGTCCTTCAATGCTCCACACTTTTATTGTACGGTCACTACAAATTCAAAAAACTCATACTGTGAATAGAAGATCATATGAATAGTTTATTGCTCTAATTTTCATACCAATAATTTTCTCTCCAGAGCCTCCAATTATCATACTAAATTCAAGCAAGAGTCTACAATATACACATGAACACATCGACATATATCAGATTCCGACTCACCAAATTTCTCTCCAAAGTTGGATATTAGATATACAAGCATTTACTAAAACCTTCCAAGCATTAGCCATAGTGTTCACCCGTAAAAAATCACAGACCTCCATGCACAACTCTTCATACAACCAAATCGGGTAGGGATAAAGGACACTTCAAAGTGTTCAGTAGTTAATACTTTATATGATACAAAAAATGGTAAGTTCACTAAAAGTTAACAATAGCAGACAAAGACAATCACAATCCACAATACTTGGTTCTCATATGCGAGACCATTGAACATCAATGACAGACTAGAGATACAGGTGCAGGGACTGAGGTTGTAAGCAAAGGCAAGTAAGTAGCCACAGTGAACAGCTTATCACATCAAAAACCATAAATTTTTCAGTTTGAGCAAAATTATATCGTTATATCCTCCAAAATACTGTATGCTGACAGTTTATTCTAATTAAACAACAGTAATATGACTCTTTTCAGCATCCATTGCCAGAATATTATTGCATGCCCCATGAAGCTTCAATGGGACATTAAACATATCAGCATTGGTTGGCTGAATCATAATTTTTATTTGCTCTGAGACAACATGACATGAGCAAACCATTACCCAAAAGTTAGGGACAAGTATATGAATCCGGACATAAAGTTCATCTACTTTAGTACAAATAAGCAAAAGTGACAGAAAAATTAAATGGAAAGCAAAATAATATTAATACAAGTAAACACTTACCTACTACCACTAACAAAAAAGTTCCGCAATTTCTTTGAAGAAGCAACAGCTCCAACAGCTCCTGTATGACCATTGCCAACCCCTAAACACCTTTTGCTTTCTGAGTCCCATAATCTGACCTGTACAGTAACCAGTACCAATATTAAATTAAAACAAAAATAGGTCTATGGAAGTGAGTAGAGGACATCAGCTGTTCAGCTAGCCCATAGAAGATCTCTACTTCTAGATAACCATCAAGAAACTTTAGTTAATTTACTTAATTCCTATTTTTCCGCAAAGGGCAACCAATAACAAACTACCGAAATAAACAATGAATGGCCACTTACACTATTGTCCTTGCTGCCAGTTACAATAAGTGTAGTTCCAGAAGTTGTCGTGAAGGTGTCAAGACACAAAACAATGCCGGTATGACCAGCAAGTACATAGGAGCATGACATTGAAGCAAGATCATAAACCCGTACCTGTATTTATAGAGGATCAATAGATTAATATAACATACATCATCTCCTAACTAAAAAATAAGGAAGTACAAGAGAGTCTACTTGTTCCAGGTTGGTGGCAACAGCAAGAAAGTTTTCATCTTCACCTAAGAACTTCATATCTACTATCTCTTCATTGTATCCAATCAGCCTCTTACAGAGACTCAAACACAAATCTTCTTCAGAATGCTTCAAGGGGGAATAAAAAAGAAACTGCTGATCAGCAGTAATACATAGCAATCCTTCATCTGAGGGTAGCATGCAGGCGGCAGTGAAACCTCTTCTTAAATCATTTTCATCTGGACTAAATGCTACATCTGAAGTCTTCTGCTCAAATAAACAAACTGCACTGTAGCAGAAAGAGAATGAGTAGTTTATAAAAAATAATATCAATAAATTGAAAAGTAAAACCTGCCTATATATATAAATAATTAATGCTAAAAATTAATGCAGGAAATAACTCAACAAAGTTGTCAAATTACCCTTCAGTGTTCCATATTCGGACAATCCCACGTTCACCAGCAGTTAAAAAATAAACTTCTGGCATGATATTTTTGCTCTTCTTAGGCCTTTGTGATGACAAACTGTCATAGAATACAGTTCCGGAATTAATAACACAAACAGCTTCAAGCACCTCATATGTCGGTATGGTTGTCTTGCATCCATAGCTTTTGAGGTCCCACATATTAACAACCTACAGTAATTTCCAAAGTCATTAAACTGCACATATAACATTTAAGATTACAGCCAGATCAATTATAGACTTCATAAGTTGATAAGATAGAACGCAAGCCAGCATATATCATTAAGGGTTACATAGCATTGTAATGTATCACAACTCAATGCTTTATTCATTTCCCTAAAGACTGGGGAGTCATAATGATTATTCAATGCGTAAGTGAGACAAGTAAAAGAGTTAAAATACTCCTTCACTGCCCAACGATTTGTCAAGCTTCATGTGAGAAAAATATAATGACACCATTATTATTACACCTCCCAAGCTTGTCTTTAAATCTAGTTTAGCACATCTTCCTTCTGTATCAATTTCGTAAGAGGATTTTGTTCTGTAGTATAGTCATGGATTTTGCCTTATTCTATCAAGGAGCTTTTATTGAATTCTGGGGTGACTGAGAAAAAGGTCATGCAGCAATCTTTTGGTGTATTTGGTTAAAGAGGAGTTACTTATACATACTTTGTAACAAAAATATTCAACTTTTTGGACCTATAAATTTCCTTAAATTAGTATCAGATACCTGATAACAAAATAAGAACATCGGAAAAAAGAAACTTGACAAAGGTTATTAGATTAATGACCAGATAGAATATATAAAAAAAGATCAAATATCAAGAGGTGGGAGTTTAAGAGCCACATAGCAGGTCAAAGTTCTTATCAACACAATATATTCTCATTCAAGTGATTATGCTCAGTTGATGAACTTAGCACAACAGTTGCAACTTGGCTTGGAAAAATTCAACCTGAATCTCCAAAACAATTTTCAGTGAACATAGATAAGCAACGACCACACAATCTACTTTCTAAACAGATTTATTTCATAAATAAACATCAAGGTAACTAAATATATGGAGTTGATAGTAAACAATGTTAGGAAATTGCTTTAAACCAGATCACTGAATCTAAATTTAACATCTCATTTTATAGTTGTATGAGAGCACTTGGTTCAGCTCTAGGACGGATGTAGTCTCTAAGAACATCCAGGGGTTGGCTAAATATCTTCTAACTTGTTAGGCCCTATTATTTTCCCAAGCTAATTTATCTTCTTGCTACATTAATGGTTAAGCAACTTAAGCTAGTTAATTAATTTTTTTTTTAAAAAAAATTAAAATAATATTAATCTAATTATAATTGACAAGCTAATTAGCTAGCCAAAGCTAATTAGCTACCCAAAGCTAATTAGCAAGATGTGCAACCATGGTGCAGCTAATAGCTTGGAATTTTTAATGATTGCAAACAAGTCCCTTTTTTCAACCATTGGAGTTGCTCTAAGCAATTGTTGGGTCAAGCCAAAAGAGCAATTTTTCAGTTAAAGGCATAAAGTTGAGCGCATCAACTGCAAAGCCTCCCCCCCAGAGACAAGCTTTCTAAGAAGTAGTAACTGTAAGTTACTAGGGTAAGAATAAGTATAATACTGGAGTATATAAATGTCAGGACCAAAACATCAGACTTCAGCAAATTGTGAAGAAATCTGCTTTCTTTATGTCATGAACTTATATTTTCAAATCATAAATCAAATTTTAAGGTATTTGACTTTGTGAGTTTTCAGCAAGACTTTTCTGAACTGTCTTCGATAGGTAAAATAATTCAGATTTCATCTTGCTTCACCATCCTCTAATGCAAACTAAGGACCTATTCTTTTCAACTAATATTAGAACCTTATAAGTAATTCTTGTCAAACACTCAGAACATTAATCTTCATTTACTTCATAATAAAATATATGTAAGACTGTAACTGCATACTCATATAAAGATTATGAAAATTAAATATTTGGAAATGCACCTTGAGATGAATTAAACAAGAATTCATTTGATAATGTTTTTTCCCCTTACACATAAGTGTAAAAATACGGTCAAATAGTCAAACAATCAGATTAAACCTATTTTTTTAGACCAAAACACCTAACTTCAGGTGAAGAGAACATCTCTCTTTATGATTAAGATGTCTGACACATAGTTGAAGTAACCAAAGTCGAAATATTCTTCTACTTGAAGAGTGAAAGGAATACAAATCACAAACAATCAAGTATGAAGTATAACTCCCTAGAAGTCTAGGACATTCAATTGCTACTTAGCAAGACCTCCACATTTTTTAGATTGAAATGAATTTAAGACTAAAACAAGAGTCAGTGAGGATTCCATTTAAAACCAATTTTAGTTTTTTACATGAGAACTCACGAGCGGCCATAAATCTTTTAACAATTTGAAAAGGCCTTTTCGAAAACATAACCGGAAATCGGCACAACACGAATACAAAGTTAGTGAGAGAAAACACGATGTCAACACAACACGACACGACACGAAACCAACCCGAACACACCCTGTTTAGATAAAGTGGTCAAATTATGCAATTGTCCACTATTTTACATAGTTTTTGATAGATTTTGTGAACAACACGAAATTGACAAGAGACCAAAACACGAACACGACACGATTCAACTTATTGACAACTTTACTTTCATGCATGAATGACGAATTTAATGCGTTAAGAAAAGCTTGAAGCGTATACAAAGGCAACCGACTGAGAGACGCCATAAGACTTGCATGCATTTATCATGGATAAATCTACAAGCAAGACAATTATTGATAAATTTCCTTAATAATAAAGGGTTTGTTCTCTTCACATGAAATAAGGTCAATCAATCAATCAATCAATCAATCAAAGCCTTAATCCCAAAAGTGGGGTCGGCTAACATGAACCAAATTTGATTATTCCGTGTAGTCATCAACATAAATCTTTCTCCTCCATCCCTTACGATCCAAAACTTCATCCTCACGTAAATCCATGCACTTCATATCCTTCCTCACTCCTTCCAACCAAGTCATCTTTGGTCTCCCTCTTCACATGAAATAAGGTGTTGTGGTTTAATTCAATAAGGTCTAATCTAGCGTGATAGTGGTCTAATGTACTCGTTTAACTAAATGTTCACCGTATTTTTAAGACTAATGTATAAAAAAAACAATATTATCAAGTGTGGTCCTGTTGAATTGTCTTAAAGTGAACTTAATAATTTTCATAAATTTATATATATACGCAATCAAAAAAATTTAGCAATAAAAATGAAAATTTCTTATTTGAATATTTCTCACGAGAATTACTAACAAGTTTCGAAAATAAATTCAAGATAACAAGTCAAAAGTAGAAACACTATTAACATATTCAATTTGAGTGTTTTTTAAGCCCAATAGGTTCTTTTTTATGGCTCATGGCTAAAAATTACTTTTCAGAATCTATAAAATCCACCTGTAATTGGAAGAAATGTATTTACATTTGAATAAGGGTATCAATAATTTATTTACTAACCATTAAGCTCAAAGTATATATGGAAAACAAGAGGCACAATAAATTATTAATACTAGTTTTTTAAATAGCGAAGAACTGAAAATCCGCATTACTGGTGGACTTGCAAATAAAAAGACTCAATAACTTTGAATTCCAATTATCAAATAGGAATAGGGGATAGCAAACCTTATCTCTTCCAGCACTAAGTAAGAACCTTCTATCTTCAGACATCGCCAAGGAAACTACAGCAGAGAAATGCTTTTCCATTGTTGCAGCGCACTTCTTAGTGATAAGATCCCAAACCCGAACAGATGCATCATCACTTCCAGAGAAAAGCTGTAAAACAACGCCAAATACTAATTTAAGACATGCAAGATATACATAAAACAAGCACTAAAAAGATATGCCTCGAAACAAAATAATTCCAGCAAATATAATAATATCAGTAGTACAAATGACTGAAAGGATTTACAAGTCAGTTAGACAGAAAAAAAAAAAAAAAAAAAAATCAAAAAGTTTAGCACTATCAAAGGATGAGACATATTGGAACAAGTCTACATCCATGCATACATCTCACACATATTCAAGGCTTCAAGCCCCATCCCGACGTGTCAAAACCATGCCACTAACACTTAGACAAACAAAAGTGTTTATCCCCTGCTCAAAGCACCTAGCTACCTACACACATCTAAAAAGTGAGATACCACCTTTTCATAACTAGTCATTTACACTATTCACATTCTTACACTTAACCTTCTTTACTGTAAGAATGTGAATAGTGTAAATTTTCTCCTGTGGGGTGTAGTTAGATTTTGTTTATTATTCAATTTATATTTTCACAATATCTAATTCTTACATATTTTTTTACTTATCTATATTTGAAGGTACAGATAGTTAAAACTATGCATTGGCAAGCGTGAAAAGCAAAGTGTTGCAATTAAAAGTATATGGAGAAAGAACATCAAACAAGTGTAATAACTAATTCTAGACTAAATCTAAAGGGCTAATGGTTCTAAGGCAACTTCAAAAGGTAATGCAACTTAAGCTCAAAATAGAAAATAAAATATAAAAACAATTAACATAAATATATCAGCACACTCTACAAAATGGACCAATGCACACAACAAATATCCTAGATAGCAAAAAAAAAAAATCACCCAAAAAACCAAACTCAAGTAATTAATTCACAAAGTCAAAATTGTTAGCACTTACAAGAAGGCAATCAGGATCAGGATGAAACATGATGCAAGTGACAACCCCTTTGTGACCTTTAAAATAATGTGTGCAGAATCCACCATCAACGTCCCATACAAGAACTTTCCTATCAGCTCCAGCAGTTGCTAGCAATCCTCCTGATGCATCACATGCCATAGCCATCACCGGCCCGTCATGTCCCTTCATCAAAATGTAACATCCAATTTTCAGACCAAGACAAAGTAACAAACAAAATCCTATTGCAAATTCCAGATCAACACAAACTAACAAACAGATTTTAAATTTAATTACAACCTCAGTTTCATAATACGTGCAACAATTACTAAAAAATTGCTGCTTCACATTATATGCAAAAAATGCTTTATTTCCTTTTTGAGTTTTCATTTCCCTCTATCGCTCTCCTCATCGAATGCATCCCTATCTTTTGTTGCACATAATATGAAATGGAGGTAGTACGTAAAACCAATTTCGGTATTCACCAATCACCATATAGATTAATTAAACTACAGGCGCACACACAGCACAACACCAAATGTATAAAAACATAAAACTAAGCAACACGTATATAAGAATATGAATAAAAATCTGAAATAAAAATTATTATTATTGTTATACCTTCCAAGAACGAATACATTTGAGCGTAGAGAGGTCCCAAACCCTGATTTGGCGACTATGACTAGCAGAAAAGAGGAATTTATCATCAGGGCTAAGCGCAAGAGCTGTAATTGGCTCAGAATCACCTTCAATGGTGGATTTAATAGACGCATTCGAAGAATCGACGATTTTGATAGAATCGTCGCAAGTACAAACGAGGAATGTGCCGTCTGAAGAAACAGTAAAGGGGCCACCAGTGTAGAACTGCTGCAATGATTGATTAGTACGGTAACTCTTCTTGTAGCTTAAAGCCGCCATTGTTGCAGTTGAGCTCCAAGGTTTGAAGGTGAGAGAGAGTAGCAGAGGAGAGTTCTAAGAGGTTGGGACTGAAATTTCACAGTTCTGAATAGGGTTTAGGGTTTAACGTCTTGTTTTTTATTTTTTGTGTGTTTTTTTCGTCAGAGGGTACAAATAACTAGTTGTATGCTTTCTCGGTTTTTTTTTTTTTTTTTTTTTTTTTTTGGTATGTTACACCAATTTGACTTTTACAGTATTTAATTTTGATTTTTACATTTGACTTTTACGCTATTTAACTTTAACTTTGACTTTTACGTAATTTGATTACTACGACTCTACGAGGGATATATGGGGTGATTGTATACTTTTTCGATTTTTTTTTTTTTTTTTTTTTTGTGCAAGGTACGAGTAATAGGGTATATTATCATAATTATCTTGTTGATGCACAACTTTAACCATCAATAACTTTAATTTATATAAATAAAATTATATAAGTTATTTATATTGTGAAAGTGCTTATTTAGATGATTCTAACAAGATCTCACATATACATGAGCATGTTTTTCCTTAAAAAATGCTCAAAGTTGGACCCGATGCGACTTGAATTTTCGATTTTTAGTCGGATCTTGCACAAGCTATATTAAGAATTTTAATTAACTTTTTAGTCGGGTCTTGCACAAGCTATATTAAGAATTTTAAATAACTTTTTTCCAACTCAAAAAGACCGCTTGGTCCAATTTAATTTAGAGCAAACCCAAGTTTATAACCTATATATATAAAAAAAATTATGTTTATCTAATGGCATTGTAAATAAGCTGCATTGAAAACTGTGTTTTTTGATTAAAAATTAGTTATTGACCCGGGCAATGCCCCGGATCATCTTAGATTATAAATTGATTAAATTAATTTAGAAGAGTTAATGTTGAACAATATTAATACCTAAATGAAAATGTAATAAGAGGTCAATATGAAAAGTTTTTCAATTAAATTAAACACTAATGTATTATATAGCATTAAAATTAGACCAATGAAGAGTTTTTGTTAAAGAGACTATGCATTAATGCAATTCAATATGGTGAGAGAAGAGGGATGATACATAGGATGACATGTAGTGCATATGTGGCATATGAGTGACACATGTCGTTAGCATGTTGTCCCCATGAGTTTTAATAATATTATAAATATTTCTTTTTTTACTGTTCGTGGGTCACTATGACAAGTTGGACAAATTTTCAAAGTTAACTCTCCGTTTGCTATATTTATCATATTATTCCTCCCACCTTCTTCTTAATGTTCATCTTCTTCCTTTGCTCATATTTTTTCTTCCCACCCACCTTAACCTTCTCCCTCCAATCCCTACACACTTTCACCTTATCTTCAAAGTTTGCCAACTCCATTTCCGCCGGCAAATTAAACAAAAACCCTAATAACAAAAAGAGAAATTAATGGCATGGTTAACCCTATAGGGTAGTTGAGTTTTCCTTCATTAAATTTGATTTCGGACCACCATTTCCGACCAAAATAACAAAGTGAGAATAACGGGCATGATTAACCCCAAAGAGTAGATAAGTTGCGCTTTTCTCCCTCTATTGATTTCGACTTGTTTGACGTCATATAATGAAAAAGTGTACTTTCCACCATTGAAATTGAAGGTTAAAGGAGAGAGAAAACAACAAAAGGTTGAAGAAGGAGAGAGAAAATTAGAAAATATCAAAATACCAAAAAGTTGAAAGAGGAGAGAGAAAACAACGGTCAACCAAAGTTAGATGTACTTTACATATACATCCCTTGATAAAACAATTCTTGTTTATCAAGGTTATAAACTTGTATTTTCTCTTTAATTTATGTGGTTAACTTTGATTCAATGGAGGAGTGAAAAGCTCACATTAACCTTAAGGATGTAGCACAACCACCGAAAATGATGGTGTCATGGTCGTTGTTAAAAATGTTGGTGTCAATGGATACGAAGAAGTTGAAATTGTCGGGGGCATAGACACCTATTTTGGGGTTATTTTGTTTATCATCCTCAAATTTAGAGAAACACATTTGAGAGCTAGTAGGGTTCTTGTTTTGTAACCCTTGTGCTTTAGAGAGTGGAAAATAGTGAGAGACTACTCTTGTAAATACCAATTGAAATTAATACAACTATTCTCCTTGTTTTGGATGGGTTTTATATTCTACGAGTAATTGCTAAATTCAAGGATTTTCTCACCTTCCAATATCTTGTCTCTTTACTACCAAATATTTTTAATTATTCTTTGCTAATTACTTCAATTTATCAACCATTTGCTCTAGTAGTAATAATAATTATAGTAACAACAATAATAATCACTAATTATTATTATTAACAATAATAATCATTAATTAATAATAATACTAATTACTACTACTAAAAAAGTTAGCAAACCAAAATAATAAGGAAATTCTGCAAAATAACACCACCAAAAATCTGAAAAATTGATTATAACACCTCAAGAAAAAAACTTTAATTATAACACCACAAAATAACACCAAAATTTGATTTCACCACCACTTAACGGATTCTTGGATGGAATCCGTTAGTGGGACCCTAACAGACACGTATCAATAAGCTATTGGTTTAAAAAATTAATTATTTTTTTTAAAAAAAACCTCAACCGGCTAACCCCAGCCCAGCCCCAACACCGACATTGTAGCCCCCGTCTCCGGCATCCCCTGCCCCCACCTTGAACGCCGAAATCAGCCCAACCACCACCTCTTAAACCGGTGACTCCCCCGACCTTCCCCCTCCTCCCCGAAAACCATCCCTACCCATTGAAACCACCCAACTCATTCTCCCCCTCCCCGAAAACAACCCGCCCTTCACCGAGAAATCGAAGTTTCTGGGACTTCGCAGGTCAATTTCATCCCTTCGGTCGTTTTGAGGGCGGAGGGTAAGGCCGAAATCGACCTTTGAACCCCAAAGTGGTGGAATTCATTATGGTTCGTACGTTGGGTGGTTTCCAGGGAGAGGGAATGGGGTTTCGGCGACGTTTCTGGTAGGGGGAGAGGAGTTCGGCGACGGTTCTAGGTAAGGGGAGAAAAGTTCGGCGACAGTTTGGGTAGGGAAAAGGAGGGCGACGATGGTGGTGATGTTTCTGTGGTTAGGCTTACGGCAGTAAGGCTGGCCGGCAGTGGTGCGCAGGAAGCCTGGTGGTGGGAGTGGTGGCTGGGTTGGGTTTGAGGTTTTTTTGTTTTTAAAAAAAACCAATTGAGATGTGACACGTATCAATTAAGGGGTCCCACTAACAGATTCCATCCAAGAATTCGTTAAGTGGTGGTGAAAGCAAATTCCGATTTTTTTTTTTTTTTTTGTGGTGTTACAATTATTTTTTTTTGTGGTGTTATAATCAATTTTTCAACTTTTTTGTGGTGTTATTTTGCAAAATTTCCAAATAATAATAATCACGGCTACTAATAATAAAATTCAAAAAGCCACAAATAGTAACATTAACAATATTAATCATCTCTATTGGAACACAATAATAAATAACAAATTGACTAACATAACATTAAAATTAATAAAAACCAATATTAACTAATATAATAATAATAAAAATCAGCATAATTATTTACAAGCTCAATAAAAAAAAAAAAAAAAACCAAGGCGAAATCGAAAAAAAAAAATCGCTCTTCGGCGGTGATTCCCTAAACTTTTCCGATTTCCTGACTTTTTTCCTCATCGGCCTCGTGGTTGAATTGTGTGAAGTAGCTTTGCTTCGTGGTTAAATTCTAGTAGTAGTAATGGCAAGGCCAGTGAAGCACCTGTGCAAAGAGACCAACTGCACACGGCCTCACAATGCAACGGGCCTCAAATCAACAAAGTTCTTTAATATTATAATCAAAGAAAGAAACAATTAGTCCAAGTTAATGGCTTCAAGCGTTAAATAAATTAGAACTCTCAAATTTCTAACATTATAATTATTAAACAATAGTGGGTAGGGCCCCTTTTTTGTGAGATGTTAAATTTGAACAGGACCTCTGTACTAGCGAGGACGACCTTGAGGAATGGTGTGGTGGTTGAATTGTAATATTAGTAGTGTGGTGGTTTGATGAAGCAAAATCAGACCTAGAGGTAGGTCAAATACTTGGAAGTGTGGGAAAGGGTAAGAGATCCTCATCTTCAAGTACCACAATTGAGAGGATTCGACCTTGTGACCTCAAGGCTACAAGGTAGATTCCTCTCCAACCACACCAAGCCAAACCTTACTTGGTTATATGAGCGTTGTAGCGTGGTTAAGTACCTTTAAAAAATAAAGGGATTAGGACCGATACAATAATTTAGGACAAATTCAGATTAACTAAATAGGGCCTAGATGTACTCCCTATTTAGTTACTCGTACCTGAAATCTGCAACCGAAAAAAAAAATATATATATATATAGTAGTGCAACCGAACCAGAATTCACACATCTTACTGCCCCAACCACAAGGAAGGCAGGAACTGCATTAGAAGTCACCAAACCAAAGCTAGCAACGTCTAATCATATCCCTTTCATCTAAAAAAAATCCACCAAACTCACCTAAATTACTCTCAATGAACTCTGCTGCTCTTCAATCTGACATTCGATCAATTTTTGTATTGTGAATAGATGTTCTAACTCTGCTGCTCTTCAATCTTTCATTCGAGATGTTCTGGAGGGAAAGAGAGAGAGAAATCAGGGATAACAATGGCGGCCCCCCTATTGGCACGGTCCGTGTCTTAGTTGTGGGAGATTCTGGTAATTTTTTTTATCATCAAGTAGTTAATTTGATGCTGAAATTTTCTGGGTATTGTTTATTTTGCTGTTTGATTTATTGATGTTCATTTATCTTTACAATTGATTTTTTTTTTTTTTTTTTTTTTTTTTTTTTTTTTTTTTTTTTTTTGTTTTTTTGTGGGGGTTTATGTTGATTTTTTCAAGTTTACACCTTGTTTAGTATAGGAAGAAAGTAGGGTTGAAAGAAGATATGATGATTTATATTATTGTTTCCTCTTATTATTTCATTTGTGGGTTTCATAATTAGTTAGTTATGAACATTGAAGAAACGGCTATAATCTTATTTGTGGGGTTTTGTTGGGCATTTCTGATCATTTTTGTGTTATGAACTTTAACTGTATGTGCTGTAGCAAACATGATACTGTAGTATTGCTTAGTCCCATCTCTGGAGACCCGTGTTTTGGTAAACAGTTGCCGGAGCGGCTTTTAATCTTTTGACCTATCCATATGATGTAAGTGCATGGAAGGTAGACATTGTTGGAGGTTCAAGCAATGTTTATGACATCGAATCGATGTTGAATTGGGAAAGTCGGAAAGCTGCTGTTTATTCTATGTAATTTCAGTTTAATCAATAAATCCACCATATTATTGCAATTGTATCTTTCCTTCTTTATTATGAATAGTTTGATTTGAGGTAAGATAAGATATGGACTTTTCATTGTGTCACAGTTTGTTACATAGATGGTTAATCTACTCAGATATGGACTTTTCATTGTGCACCTTATTGCCTTCGCTATACTATTCTCTTCAAATGAGCCGCATTGGTGTAAATTTATGAAACATCAAATTGACTGACTTGGCAGGTGTGGGTAAGACATCACTTGTCCATCTCATTCTAAATGGTTCTGCAGTAGCACGTCCTCCCCAAACAATTGGTTGTGCAGTTTCAGTTAAGGTGCACTTCATGCTCTTTTCCTGAGTTTAAGGTGGTATAGAACAGTGGAATATATATTGCTATCTCGGCTTTATGAATTGGAATTAAATTAATTAAACTTTTTGTAGATTCATATAGTAGGTTATGCACTTATTCAACAACTTGTTCCACTTTCTTAAGGACCTATTCTTTCTTTTGGTGGCAGCATATTACTTATAGAAGTTCTGTGAGCTCATCAAATGGCTTGGAGGGAGATGTAGATAGAGATTTCTTTGTGGAACTTTGGGATGTTTGTGGACATGAACGCTACAAAGATTGCAGATCTCTTTTCTATTCACAAGTGAATGGTAAAGGAGCCTTTTGGTTTATGGGTCCAGAGAAAGTATGGCAAATTAAGGACTTAACTGCGGTCAACAATCTGTTGACTACTCGTCTACTCATGCTTCATGGGTGCTTCTAGATAAAAATGAAAGAGCAATATATAAATTATGCTTATATCTTATCTACTGAAAAAAAAAAAAAAAAAAAAATCATTAACCATTGTATGGTATGTTTTAACTTGAACTAATATTAATTTTCAAAACTCAATTGATTAAAAAAAAAATAAAAGTGCAGTTACTTCTTATCACACTAATTCAGTTTCTAAATATTATCATGTGTATACAATTGTATCATTTGGAATGAGGGAAATGTAGACGTGTAGCTTATTGTTCTAACATAGGTGAGTCTTCACACAGTTAGTGATTATTGGATTGTTGTTGCTTCATAATTGCTGGAGAAATTAAATAAGAGTGCTAGTATTCAACCTCTTTTCATCTAAATCCCCAGCTTCCATACCTTAGTACCCATGGACTGATCTTTAGAGGTCAGGACTTCTGCTTCACCAGTTTCATCTCTGAGAGAATAGGTTAGGTGGAACATCCATCTCAGCTATGTTAAATAAAATGTCCAGGAGCCTTCATCATTTATTTCTTCCTTCCTGGTTGTATGAATCTTCTTGTCTCATGTATTGTACTTCGATAACCTAAGATTGCTGCTTCTACTATATCCTTCACTGCAGCTGGCTATGCAAATGAAGCCATGATTCCTTTTATTTACTGGTAAAAGAATACTAAATTCTGTCCTTATATCCAGTTATATTCAACTTTTGGGACCCCCATTGTGTTAGAATGGAGATGTGTTTTGACACATATTATAGATGAAGGTATTTCTATTGAGAAGAATGTCCCTGTAATCCCCAGTCTAATGGCTTAATAGTTCTTTTCTATCCACCAAAGTTGGTAAATAGGCAATTTTGCTTATCTGGGTACTGCATTTTGATTGGCCTCCCTAGTTATTATTCATCTAATTTGAGGTGTGTGCGACTTTGGGATGAACAACCAGTAGGTGGCTGGTTTCAGTATAAGTGTTGCTTTCTTTGGTTCCTGAATATTAACTCTGTGATAAGTGACTTTTTATTAACTTCCTAGTGGGTAATGTTCGAATAGTGGAATCTTGAATGTTCAGGACTCCACATATATGTAGGAAACATTTTTAGTTATAACCTTATCTATTCCCATGGAAGGAAAAATAACTTAACTTATTTGGCAGGTTCAAATTTTCTAGTAGTATCATCTAGGGGGAAATGTGTGCATATTATCATGCTGGCTTATGCTCTTATCTTTTGTGGAACTATTGCAGGTGTCATTTTTGTTTATGACATCTCTCAAAAGAGGACAAAATCAAGCCTACAGAAATGGGCTGCTGAGGTCACTGCAAATGGGACTTTCTCAGCACCTCTGGCATCTGGTGGGCCTTATGGGCTTCCTGTTCCCTATATTGTAATCAGTAACAAAGCAGATATCACAGCAAAGGAGAGTGAAAGAGGCAGCAGTGGTAATCTTGTTGATGTTGCTAGGCAATGGGTTGAGAAGCAAGGTCTACTTTCATCTAGTGAAGACCTTCCAATGACTGCAAGTTTTCCTGGAAATTCAGCCCATATTGCTGTAAGTATTCAAAGTCTCAAACTTTGGCCTATATTTGCTCGTACTGGAATTTCCTCTTTATGTAATAAGCTGTTTCTACTTTCACTAAACATGAGGGGAGGGATCCTGGGAAAAAGTGAGATTCTTATTTCACGAATGAATATATAATGCATATGTAGCGAAAGCTATATCAGGGTACATGTAAGATGCCTCCATTATCAAGGGTTTGAAATGTTAACTACCCCAAAAACAGAATTTATAACAACTGCATGCTTCTCTAGTGAAAGCTAAATGCTATAAATTGAATTTTTTGGAGAAGGGGAAGTTAGGAAGTTGCATAACAAAATTGTCTAGTAGCTTGTAGGAAAAGACAGCTAGTTAGTAAGGGAAAGCTTTATTTATAAAGCTAACAAAAGAGAGATTTTCATGCGGAGAGAGAGTTTCTTGGAAGAAAATTCACCTCTCGAAATTGGAATTATTTTATATAGGCAAAATTGGCCTCAACACTCTGAACTTTGGCTTGGGCGCAATCAGCGCACCCTGAACTAAGAAAAATAGCCAAAACACCCTGAAGTATTAGCATGGGTGCACTTAGCACAATACAAGAAAATTTCCGGCCAAAAGTGGTCGGATTCCGGCGACTTTTTTTTTTTTTAATAAAAAAAGGTTTTTTTTTTAATTTCTTATTATTATTATCATTATCATTATTATTATTATTATTTAATATTATTATTGTTATTATTATTATTATTATTACAAAAATACCTCGATTTGCGTGTTGTTATTTATTTAATATGGAAATTGTTCGAGTAAGGTTTCGGGGGTCATTTTTACCCTTAATGAATCCAAATTAAGCTCGGAATTCGCAAAAAAATAATGAAAATACCTCGTTTTGCGTGTCGAGGAATATCTCGATTTGCGTATTGTTATTTTTTGTGACGGGAATTGTTCGGGTAAGGTTTCGTGGGTCATTTTTTTTCCTTAATGGTTCCAAATTAAGCTCGGAATTCGCAAAAAAGTAATGGAAATACCTTGTTTTGCGTGTCGAGGAATATCTCGATATGCGTATTGTTATTTCTTGTGACAGAAATTGTTTTGGTAAGGTTCCGGGGTCATTTTTACCCTTAATGGATCCAAATTAAGCTCGGAATTCGAAAAAAAATAATGGAAATACCTCGTTTTGCGTGTCGCGGAATATCTCGATTTGTGTATTGTTATTTTTTGTGACGGAAATTGTTCGGGTAAGGTTTCGGGGGTCATTTTTACCCTTAATGGCTTCAAATTAAGCTCGGAATTCGCAAAAAAGTAATGGAAATACCTCGTTTTGCGTGTTGAGGAAATCGAGGTATTTTCGTAATAATAATTAATAATAATGATGATGATAAAATAAAAAAAAAACATTTTTTATAAAAAAAAAAAAATTATTAAAAAAAAAAAGTCGCCGGAATCCGGCCGCTTTTGGCCGGAAAATTTCTTGTGTGGTGCTAAGTGCACCCATGCTAATACTTCAGGGTGTTTTTGGCTATTTTTCTTAGTTCAGGGTGCTGAGTGCACCCAAGCCAAAGTTCAGAGTGTTGAGGCCAATTTTGCCTTTTATATATGGCTGTCACTTCCAGACTTTAATCATCAATCTCCCCCTTCTTGCATTATTCTTACATTTAATTCCAAATTTCAGTCCATTGTTATGATAATATATAACACTATCATAAGAAAACTTTTATGATGAAATGGGCTAAAATTATTAAATAAATACTGTTTGCAGTTGAAAGGCTAAAATCATAATCACCTAATCAAAAATTATTCCTAAGTCCACTAACTATGCAGATAGGGAAGAAGGGTCGAACCACAGGGAAACAAGTCAATTTATTCCTAATTAATCAAAAGTAATCTAAATTATCAAGTAACCAATTTGTTGTTATTTAAGAGAACTAAACTACTAGGAATAAAAGTAAGGAGAAATAAAAGTAGGGGAAAATCAATGAATAAAAGACCTAGGGCATAGGTTCACCGAAAAATAATATTCCAAGGTAAAACATAACAATCAATTATCAATGTATCAATTATTCAGATCATAAAGGGATTTCGCTACGTATTACAATCTGAGAGTTAATTTACCGATATTAAATCTCATATCTCAAATCTCGACTTAACCATTTATAAATTAGTCCGCCTTTTGAAACTAAGCCTAAACATCAATTCTCATCTCTCGAATTTCGAATCAATATTGCATAACTCATACAATTAAACTAGGCCTAATCTAATTGCATAGCATTAAATCAATCAATAGGAAATTAATCAAGCATTGACAATCAACAATAACAAATTACCCCTTAATATTATTTATGCATCCCCACAAACCCTAGAAAGGAAACTACTTACGTATAATTAAATCTAAACTAATCAATGCAATTAAATAAATCATGATGAAATAAAGAAATAAAATTATTGAAATTAATAGAGAAGAAATCGTTACCAAAATTAACGGAAATAATGAGTTGAATCAAGAACAAAGTGTAGAGTTGTAGAGATAGAAAATATAGCTAAGTAGAGAGAGAGAGAGAGAGAGAGTCTAAGAGAAGAGGTCATTACCTACTAAAAACACTAAATCGTACTTATACAAAACTCCTAACAAATCCTAATTAGAACCAAGTAAATCGCCGAAAACACCCCATCAGAAACACGTGCCCGATCAGGCCCGCCTTTCTCTTCGCTCTCTGATTCTGAGCAGCCGCCCGATCGAGCCAAAGGTTGCCCGATCGGGCCTGGCTATGCTTGGACTTGGATTGGGCTTCACTTCTTAGCCCACTCCGAATTTCTACTTTGAGGCTTGAATACTCGGTGCCCAATGCTCGGTATTTCACATGTCGAGCCCTTAATAACTGGCGCGATGACTCTCCAATGCTCGTAGTCGTGCACCTCCAATGAAAAGTGGTCGTGCACCTCCAATGCTTGTAGTCGTTCCATGAAATCCCTGGAAAAATGCTCCAAAAGTGCAATTTCCTACAAAACTCAACCAAAAAAACAAAAACACTAGAAAACACCAATTAGTAATAAAAGTGGCTCTAAAGAGCCAAAAACACTACCAATTATGACCAAGGGACGGGGGTAAAATACGATATAAAATGGACATATCAGCAGTATTGTAGAAAACAATAAGAAAAGTGGGTATTGCTCTAGAGAGGGGATTTATAGACATGCACAAAAACACTGGGACTACTCTCTGCGCGCGCGTGTGTGTAGGCAGTACTTTATGTGCATGTGTGCGCTCCCGCACGCGCGTGTGTGTAGGTAGTAGTTATTATGCTTGTGTGTGCGAGCACGTGTGTGTGTGTGTGGCAAATATTCATTACGGGAATAAAGAGTCTCCAAGTAACTGCCACAAAACCCTTGCATTTGGTTTTAAATTTTCAGCCATCTGTTTTTTTTGGAGTCATTGAAGTATTTCTGACTACATTAGCTCTATTGCCTCATTAGCAAAGAAGTGTTTGTTAGAGAGTTACATTTTATCTTCACTTCTTCTAGATTTGACTAGACTGTGTGAGGATTAGTTTTGTTATGACTGAATGGTTTATGTTACTGGCATTTTTCCAATCATGCATATTTAATGGAATCTGATATCTGTTGTTTTTATTTACATAGGCTGCTAAGGAGGGTAGATTTGATAAGGAGGCTCTGATGAAGTTTTTTCATTTGGTAACCTTGAACATTATCTCCATTTTGGTCTGATCATGCTGTCCCTGGGTTTCTTTTCTCTATTCCCTTCTGCCTTTTCCACTTTATAATCATAATTAATGTAAGTAGTGTGAACTGTGAATGACTGAAGGCTAACATTGACAACTTTCCTTTTTTTCTTTTTTTTTCCCAGTTGATCAGGAGGAGGTATTTTGCCGATGAAATACCCGCACCATCTCCTTGGGGTCTTACATCGCAAAGAACTAGTCAGCATTCAACTGAAATCTCAAGTGATGAAGATATTTTGCCCCCATCTGCAAGGTTTGTTTCATGCTTTCCTTTTTAATCACTGCACTTCTTGTTTTTTCCACCTTGAAAGGAACAAAACTGGTTTGACAGAGATTGCCAATTCATATAACTTTCTATGAAATGTGATCTCTCTTCGAGGGTATAATTTATTTTACAGTCCAGTATCCCATTATTGCACTACTGAACCCTTCTTGGGGCAATTTTTAACGTGTAAAACCTTATTAAATTTAGTGGAAAAGCAAACCCAAAGCATTTGTAATTTCAGTTTTTCAGAACAACGTAAGAGCTTATTTTAAAAATGAAGAAGAAATGAAGAAAACAACTTCTTCAAGGTCATCGCTTGGTAAAGATTATTGCATTGGCAAAATCAGGTGCGATGAGTTGATGGCTGATTAGTGTAAGATTGCAAACTGCTTGTACTTTGAACTATGCTCTGTAAAATGTCTTGCGGTCTTGCTACAGCATGAGCATTTGCAACCTGACAATAAATTACAAATAACTAACTGGTTCAGTTTTTGAAGTTTTTCTATTGAATTTGATGAGGTTTTATGAGTTCTGGGTTACTGGAAGGGGTGAAAAGGTACACATGTGGCCATGTGGGTTTATATTAGCAAAATACCTTAAAAACAGTCAAGTTCCCCTTTTAAATTACATTTTTGATGTTTTCATCATTTGCTAAATATTTCAGTTGCTGGTTGATACTTGGTTACATACATTGTCTATATCATCATGTAGTTTCACTGGCTTTATATTTGAAGAAAGTTTCTGGCAGGGGGACTTTAATGAAAGGAAGCTAATGTAGTTTCTTATTTATACTCATTGATCTACGAACATGGAGTTCTATTTGCAGTGTGTAAGAGATACTATGTCATTATGTGGCATATGCTTTTTTTTTTTTTTTTTTTTTTTTTTTTTTTTTTTTTTTTGACATTTAGTACATTAAACGGAAACATTCTCTGTTTGATATTGTTAGTTAAATCCAGACATTTGTATCCTCATGTTCTTTAATTTCGTGATGTATATTGCAGGTTGAGCAGCAATCTGTACAATCATAACGTCCATCCTCCTCTTCCAGCTCAACGTAATCTTCCACCTCCTCCCACTTTGTACCCTCAACAACCTGTTTCCAATTCTGAGAACTATAGTTTCCCAAGAATCTATCAAAATATATCTTCAGAGTTCAGTTACTCCAAATCTAAGCGAACTGATATTGATGTCTAGTTAGTAGGGAAGCTAACAGCCTGCAGGCTTGGACAGGCTCTTTTTTAATGCTTTGGTTAGAATTGCCAGATTGCCGGCTGGTTATCATGTTTGTTCGAGTGCAGCAACCTCATGTAGTATTTGTTTTCTTTTCCTTCTAAAACTAGCCGATGGGTGTTTTGGCAGGCGAATAGAAGTTAGAGCAACATTGATCCTTTTGTTGCGTGTAAATGTGGGTGTTGTTTGTATATATTCTTCCCACACAATGATATGGCTGATGTACAGGGAGGTCACTATAATGAAAATGAAGGTTATTTGTCAATTGTTTGTGTTAAGGGTTGAAATGACCGACTCTATTTGTATCTAGTTTATCTTTGAAATTGATGGTGGTTCCCATTCTACTGAGTTGAAATGACTGACTCTATTTGTATTGTATAAAAAAATTTAACATTGTGGATATCAACTAGCTTAGCTGGTTAAAGTATTGGGGATGGTATACAAAACTTAAAATAAAGTTTTGTCTACACCAATGTCTTTGCAACTCTCTACCCACCAAAAAAAAATTCTAGGAAGTATGGCCATTTAAAAATTGCCCCCATATTGTTTTTTGCAAGAATGGCTTATCAGAACACTTCTAGTAATTGTCATTACCTTTGTGAACATGTGACCTTTTTTTTATAGGCTATTGAATAATGGTAGTTCCCGTTCCTTTATCTTGGATGGTGTCCTATATTGAAGTAGTTAGCTATCTAGTAGGGTTTGGCTTAGGCGTTAAGGATAGTATATAGGTAGTGATTGATGAGATAGTTAAGATTGGATATCGAGTATAGGTAGTGACATACTTGGAAAAGGAGAGAAATATGAAGCAACAATGAACCATAAACTATGTATTTTTTATTTTAAACAATAAATGACAATTGCAACATTGCTAGCTCGAATTTATGGATGGTTGAGTTGCATCCTTCAAATCATTGGTAGCATAGAGTCAACTGTATTTGGAAACACTATAATTTGTAGAGCAAAATCAGCAAATATTACTACACATAAGACTACCTTGGGAAAAATGTACAAGATATAGAGAATCTATATTTCTTGTTTAGTACACGTGAAATTATTGGAGAAATATTGAACAAAAAGGAGGGAGAATGTTAGCTTTCAAAAGGTAACAAGGCCTGTTAACACCAGCCACGATTCTGCAAAAATTCCTTTGTTCTCTTCCTCATGCGAGTGAAAACAATGATTGCACAGGTAAGAACCCAGGGAGGGATTCTCCATCCCTTCATGTTAAATTTTTCAGCCCAGACGGGTGATTCAGTTACCACAACAGCTATCAAGACTGTCATAAGGGCCACACCAACAACAATCCTTGTAACAGGTTTGATCATGGAGTCCTACAGGAAAATCACAACAATAACAGGATTAGTCAAAAGGCTTATAAATCAAGGAGAACAAATAAGTTAATAGCAAGCATTGGTATTGGTAACTAACTAGTAAATATAATCTCTCTTAGTTAAGACACAAGCATAACAACAGGACATAATATAGAGATGGAAGCAGCACAAGGAAAGCCTCCTTGCTTGCGATAAAAGTTACATCAGAGTTTTTACCAAGGAATAAAGGAGCTTGTAATCCTAATTTGCTAACAGCACAAATGTATCTTTAAGGCTTGTAATCCTAATTTGATAGAGAAGAGAATAGTTGTGTTTCATGTATGGCTAACAACGGCAAGAAGACCAAAAATGCAGACATTTTGAAAACCATGAAACAGATTTAAGCACTTATGGGAAAATGCAGGATGTGCTTTCCTACTGCAGGATGGGGAAATAAAGACTATGTGTGATATGATTGCAGGCTGGAAGGATGTAGATGAAAAGCTGAAGAGGAGGGGTGCAATTTAGCGTGGTATGGTTGGGCAGAGAGAAACAAAAAAATATTTGAAGACAAGAGTACCCCTGATGGAGTTTTGATGGAAAGAGTGGCAAGATTGGAGGAGGAACAATGCAAGTATGTTCAGTGAATTTATGCTAGACCAAGCAACAAAAAACAACGGCAGCAGCGTGTATAGAGTGCTCCACCTCAGAATGTGGTCAAGTTAAATTCTGACGCAGCTCTGAATATTGAAGGATGGGTTGGACTCGGGGTTGTGGCAAGGGATGATCGTGGAGAAGTTATTTTTACTGCTGTTCGTAGACAGCAGGCCTGGTGGTCTCCTAGCATCGCTGAGGCAAAAGACATTGTTATGGCTCTGAGGCTGGGCAGAAAGTATGGTTTGAGGGATGTGGTGATTGAATCAGATCGTGATCTGAATGTAAAGAAACTATGCAGGGCTACTATCTACTGCACTGAGCTTGATTCAATCCTTGAAGACATCCTTGTGTTGAGTAGGCACTTTAACTCCATTAGTTTTTCTCACATTAAGAGAGAAGACAATAGTGTAGCACATGCACATCATGTAGCAAGAATTCTCCCTTTTGGTGTTGAGCAGGTTTGGGAATGGCATAGCCCTTTGGAAATCACCCCTATGTATTGATGGATAAACTTGCTTTGAGTTAATAAAATCTCAGTTTACGTTTTGTCAAAATCAAAAAAAAAAAAAAAAAAAAAAAAAAAAAAAAAAAGAAACGGATTTTTGTAAAATGGTAAGTCTGTGAAAGGGCTCCAAGATTTGTTCAAATTTAAAATAGCAAAGAATATAGCTCTTGATATTGCTTCTGAATTCTGATAATGATCACTGGATGATTAGGGAGCCCGATGACCCAAATACTAGGAAAAAAGTCACTCAAGTCTAATACCCAATATATCAGGTTGTCACTATTGAAGATTCTGAAGATTAAAAAAATAAAGAATTGTATATCAAGATTTACGATGAACCAAAAGACAAAGTGTCAAACTTCATACCATGAAGTTCCTAGTTTCAAAGATGGAGATTTTTACTAGTGTTCTCTTTATATCATTATTATTGACTTTAAAAGTACTCTTATTGTTGTTGGTAGAGATGATATATTAGTGGGGTCATGTTCATTAGAGTTGTTGCATCCAAAACATCCAATTTATCATTTATGCTAATTTCTATCAGACTAATGACAAAGACATCCCGAACACTAAAGATTAAGTAGAAACACATCTCTCTAACAATTAATACCTCATAAAATTCTCAAAGTCTCTAAATCAATCCTATCCTCACAAATTACAACTCGTAACAAGTAACCAATAGCAACCAAAATAATATTAAAAATTGGATATCTATTTAATTACCACATAAAACCTCATGATCACCACATTAATCAAACAAAACGAAATTCAAAACAAATGCATCCCATCATATCAAATGAGCTATAAACACAGTAACCTACTTCCAGCATTCATTATTCATCATATTTGCAACACTTCCCTATTACAGCAATTTCAAATTAATTTCAACATCACTTTGTTTGGTAATTGGTTCTCTACTTCTCCCTATCTCTCCTCATCGACCTCATAAATAATGGAGCCTCATGGCTAGCACTTATTTTGGAACGTCGAAAGTATAACTATTCAGCCCCTCATATCATATATCATAAATTCCTTATAAACATAACAATCTATGAATATAAATAAAAGTCAAGGTGTTTATCACTTAAGCTCAGAGGCATAAAGGTAGCAAATTCAAATCTCAAATCAATTACCACGCTATTGATCACTAGAATTCCAACATCTTAAAGCAATCAAACCTAATTCAAACTTTCAAACCAAAATAATAAAATTACAATATTAAAAACAATCCACAAATACCCAGAAAATCAATCAAACCAAATCACACTAATATATGATGAGGAGAGGTAGGGAGAACCAAACAAAGTGATGTTGAAATTAAAGCAATCATATTTAAAACAATCCACAAATAACCAGAAAATCTTAAAGCAATCAAATCTGTAAAACTCCCAAAACTAAACTCTAGTGACCACTCAATAATTCCAAAACTATAATCAATCAACTCCAATTTAAATCCAATTAATAACAAAATCCCAAAACCTCAGCAATTTTTTTTGTAATAAAAAATTCAAAACAAAATGATTTAGAATAAAGAAAACCATTAGAATCAATCAAATCCAGTTTAAACCTTACTAATAACAAAACCCCAATGATTTTTTGTAATCACAAATTCAAAACAAAATTAATCAATAAGTTAGGGAATGAAGAAAACCACTAAAATCAATCATATCCAATTTAAACCTTTTTATAACAAAAACCCAATAATTTGTTTGTAATCATAAAATGAAAACAAAAAAGGGAATGAAGAAAACCTTGGGTTCACCATCAATGGAAATAACAGAGCCATCTTTATAAGGAAGCAAAGAGCGGCCATTCTTAGGATGAAATCGAATCGGAACAGTACGACCACCATCATTAGGATTAAAGGCATAAATACATTTGAATCCATATTCCTCCATTATATCTCGAACTTCTAATTGATCTTGATCCCAACCACCAAGAGTTGATTTTGCCACCGCAATCGGACCCTTTCCTTGTCGATAAACATGGAGTTCAATCTCCGGTACTTTTGTTTTCACTGATCTTCGATTTTGTTGGGTTGGTGTTTCTGGTTCTTCGATTGTTGTTGTAGGGGTGATTTCTTCGGATGTGGGTTTTAGAAGAGGGGTTGTTTCGTTGGAATCCATTGCTGATTGACCTTCTCTTTCTCTCTCCTCCGCCATTGCTGTTTTGTGGGAGTAGTATTACCGATTTTTTTTTTTATTTCTTATTATTATTATTTTTTTAAACGAAGGAACCAGTGATCTTAGAGATAAACATTTTAATTTATCTCCTCTTACAACTCTATGTGTTAAAATATGTGCCACTTTATTATTTTACTTCTATCATTTAAAAAATAAAAGAAAATGATTAAATTGCAAGACATAATCCAAATTTCATGATTTGGTGTTTGGATTTGGCTGAGTGCCATTCCAGATGTGTCTCCCCACAGACGGCGTCAAATGTTTCGGACATTTTTTGGATAACCCAAAAGGAGGTGTGGATTCCCGCGGGAGACAGATCCAGGATGCAACGCAAACAACGGATCTCCAGTGTACCGGAGATCCGCCTCCGACGATCAAGTTAGTGACCGGAAAACGGAATTTTATAGAGAGAAAGTAGAGAGAAGTGAGAGCATATTTTGGGCATTGTGCCTTTGGGAATTGTGTGTTGTTTTTTTCCATCATGAAATGATAGGGTATTTATAGGGAAGTGGGAGATCATGCTCCTAGGGTTTCATAACCTAGGAAGATTGGCTGCCCTATACGTGGTTAACACGTGTATTAGGGTTTCCTTCATGCTAGGCATGTTTCCTTAATGGGCTTTGAGCCCTTCATTTTCTGATATTTCTCTTTAGGCCACGTGTCATGCTCTTATTGGCCTTTATTTAGCTGAGCAGGATGTCACGTGTCGGCTTATAATTGGGCCACTTGTTGGCCTCTCATTTGTTTATAAAAGGGGTAAAAAATACCCCGAATCACTATCTATGCACATAAATATATAAATACATATTAGAAATAAAAGCAAAAATTATTCAAAACTACTTTATTATTGTTATTTTATTATTATAATTTAGTGACAATAAAAATAGCAATGTCTGCGTTGAACACTAGTTAAGAGCATCAACACTAATGAAATGGAATAATATGATAATTTTTACTACAATGGTGGTGTAAAAATATACCATGGAATGGTATATACCATCCCATGGTACCAAAATAGCTTATTTTATTTAATTAACTTTACAAACCTTAGTTATTTCCAATAATAAAATAAAATATAATTATAATTAAATTAATTTTATACTTAATATATATGAGAGAGAAAGTGTGGTGATAAACTTTTTTATACCATGAGTGAGGTGATTTTTGGAGAAAGTATATTGTATTGTAGTATAAACAATATGGAGGAGTGAGAAAGTGGTAGAGAGAGAGAGAGTTAAGCATATTGTATTGTAGGATGAACAACCATGTTCCCAAAAATAGGCGGCCATGCTTGGAAGGGTATGCTTCACATTTTATCCGGCAAGCCATGCTCGGCCAGCTCTTGGCCGAGTGAAACTCAGAACATGGGGGTTTGCATGATGACAACTCGGACGCTCTGGTTGGCCGACTATCTATGCTTTCAAAAGCATACATTGTAATTTTATTCGGCCATGGGTGGCTCAGCAGGGCTAGTGCTTCTCTTAGGGGCAGCTCGGCCACTCTAGGCTGCCTTGGCCGAATAGGCAATAGCTATGCTCGAGAGGATGAGCTTAGTTGTTTTAAACGACTCACTTCAACACTCGGTACATCGCTTGTACAACCTTGCCACGTGCCTGGCTTGATACATACTCAGACATGGGGTGTTCCATAGATGCACGCTAATGGAAGTACCCAAGCTTAGGTACTCGGTTTATCATGAGAATGAACTCTCCAATATTACTCCGTGATTAGTGCAGTATCTTTTCTTCACTCCACTTCTTAACATTAAACATATAATAATTATTACAATTATTATTGTTTTTGTTATTATACTCATTATGATACTATTATTATATTTTTTGTAATAATATAATAGTATTGGTATTATGACAAAGATGAACTTGAAGCTAAATTATATGCCGACCAAATATGCATTACTGATAACTTTACTTGTGAGGAGGAGCCTTGCAATTTCATTTGGCTCGATGGCCGCCTAGAAACAAGCAAGTGGGACTTTACTCATTATACAACTCGATCAATAAGTAGCTTACTTCTTGGCCGCGGTTCAAGCAGCTTGGCCAGGCAAGTGGCCACTCTTGGCTGACCATCTATATGCTCTTATTAGTAAGCATTTTATTTTTGCTCGGCCAGGTTGAGGGCCGTATGGAAGTTAGAACATGATGCTGAGTGAGAGTAGCTCGGCCAGATTGCCACCTGCTATATATGCTCGGTAAGGATGCCTATCATCATCTTCTCGACCATTCATGGTTATTCGGCCAACTTCATGGTCGTCTTGCTAAACTCTAAACCACCAACGTCTGCATTTTACTCGGCCATAATGTTGCTTCTATTTGCCGAATATAGAATTATTGTTCATATAAGCACTTTTTCTCGACTTCGGCTTGGTATATAACCAATTTGTTAAGCTTTGCAGCTCGGCAATTTTATTCAGCATGATCGATATTCAAGCTTGCGTATGCCGAGTTGCTATGCTCCGAGCAATCGTGCTTTGCATTTTCATCCGGAATTCTTACTTGTACGACCATGGTAATGAATGCTCGGCTTTTATACCAACAATTTTTTCATATAATTGGTTAAGCTGCTGTAGAGATGCCGCTTAGGAACTTGTATCCACCAATTTGATCAATATTCTAAATTAATCATTTGCTCTCATAAAATAAGTGGGAGACGATTAGTCATGCCCTTTACTGCTTTACATGCTTATGCAAATAATATGCATGTCAGCATGTTGTATACTTCAATACACATTCTTTGTTTTTATTTATTTTTAACGAAAAAGTTGGCCATTCGGCTTATATACTTTTGTATATATATTCGTAATATTATTTATTTATTTATTTTTTGATGGTATTGAGTCGTCCTTTGACACTATCTCTCGGACCTACTCATGAAATTTAAAGTATTTCTCAACTTATAAATTTCTAAGGGCTCGTATGCCTAGGCATGCCCTTACCCCGCTTGGGTAAAATACCTTGGGCAATTTTTAGGACTTCCTGATTTTCATCCGTCCGTCCATTATAAGGCCGGATAGATTCATCGACCGTGTGGTCTTCATGGCCGAGTACTTTATCTAGGGAATGCCCCTGCTTGACATTCTACTCGGCCTGTACGAGTAGCTATGCTTGTGTAAACAAGATTTTCAATTTGACTCGGACAGGGTGCTTGGCTGCCCTGTACGGGTAGCTATGCTTGTGTCCACGAGCTTCTTGCTTTTGCTCGGACGCTTTTCCTCGTCCATTTAATAAGTCATTTGACTAGCTCACGGGCACACATCAAACAATGTATCTTGACGAAAATTTGACTTGAAGATTTTCAATTTGATAATCAATCATAATAATGATCATGACTTTGGGTTTTAGTGCCGCCCAAGTCTTATCTTCATACAAGAGTTCGTCTCATTCTGTTAAGAATGATCTAGAAGAATTACACGTTTGCCCTCACATTGGGTTACGTTTGTAACGAAGAGTTCTACTTCATGATTTGGTGTTTGGATATGGCTAAGTGCCATTCCAGATGTGTCTCCCCACAGACGGCGCCAAATGTTTCGGACATTTTTTGGATAACCCGAAAGGGGGGTATGGATTCCCGCGGGAGACAGATCCAGGATGCAACACTCGTACGGCCTGAACACCTACAAAACAACGGATCTCCAGTGTACCGGAGATCCGCCTCCGACGATCAAGTTAGTGACCGGAAAACAGAATTTTAGAGAGAGAAAGTAGAGAGAAGTGAGAGCATATTTTGGGCATTGTGCCTTTGGGAATTGTGTGTTGTTTCTTTCCATCATGAAATGATGGAGTATTTATAGGGAAGTGGGAGATCATGCTCCTAGGGTTTCATAATCTAGGAAGATTGGCTGCCCTATACGTGGTTGACACGTGTATTAGGATTTCCTTCATGTTAGGCATGTTTCCTTAATGGGCTTTGAGCCCTTCATTTTCTGATATCTCTCTTTAGGCCACGTGTCATGCTCTTATTGGCCTTTATTTAGCTGAGCAGGATGCCACGTGTCGGCTTATAATTGGGCCACTTGTTGGCCTCTCATTTGTCTATAAAAGGGGGTAAAAATACCCCAAAACACTATCTATGCACATAAATATATAAATACATATTAGAAATAAAAGCAAAAATTATTTAAAACTACTTTATTATTGTTATTTTATTATTATAATTTAGTGACAATAAAAATAGCAATGCCTGCGTTGAACACTAGTTAAGAGCATCAACACTAATGAAATGGAATAATATGATAATTTTTACTACAATGGTGGTGTAAAAGTATACCATGGAATGGTATATACCATCCCATGGTACCAAAATAGCTTATTTTATTTAATTAACTTTACAAACCTTAGTTATTTCCAATAATAAAATAAAATATAATTATAATTATTAACTGTATACTTAATACATATATGAGAGAGAAAGTGTGGTGATAAACTTTTTTTATACCATGAGTGAGGTGATTTTTGGAGAAAGTATTTTGTATTGTAGTATAAACAATATGGAGGAGTGAGATTGTGGTAGAGAGAGAGAGTTAAGCATAAATACGGTCCCTCAACTATTGTATTTGTAGCATTTTGGTCCCTCATCTTTTTAATGAAGCAAATTGGTCCCTCTGCCACCCTTATATGATTTTTTCTGGTGAAAAAATGATGAGTCACCATAATTTAGGGACTACAGTGCCCATGTGGCAAAAGAAAAAAAAAATAATCAAAGTTTAAGGACCTTGGTATGAGTTGGCATTATATAATTAATGAAGTGGTAAAGTTTAGTGACCTTCTTCCTTGGTTATCTTTGGTCCATGACCTTGTCTTTGATACTATTAGACCACAATGACACCTTTGACCTCTTCCACTTGATTCATTGCTACATCTAGACATTGCCTGTCAATCTGTCATCAATAAACATATTAATATTGCTTAAATCTTCTAATTTTGATCAACTCCTAAATATCCTTAATTACTAATTTTATTGCAGAGTAGATACCTTGGCAGGAGCTTTCTTCTTCACTGCAACATTTTTTTTTTCTTTTGGAAGAATTTTTGCTTAATAGTCTGATGGTTTTAATGGCTACCAACATCAATATATAGCCACTTTTGTGTGTAACGGCTAGTTTTTTGTAACTAATTTGGAATTTGGTTATTTTTGGCTATTACAATCCTTTAGAATTAAATGCAGAGCCTCTAATCTTCAAATTACCAATTTTTTCAACTGAAAATATTCATGTAAGCATACAACTCCTTAATCTTTTGGCAAAAAGAAGTGCAGTCCCTAAACTAATGCTGACTCAACGAGAGAAGTCCCTAAACTTTGGCTTAGTTGGCCGTAAACATCCCTTAACTTTGCAGACTCAGATTTTCCTCCACTAGAATTGGTGAGCCAAGGGTGTCAGAGGGACTAATTTGCCTCATTTCAAAGATGAGGGACCAAATGTGCAACTAATGGTATAGTTTAGGGACCGTAATTTAGCTTATTGGTATAAATTTTTATACCATGAGTGATGATACTCTTACATGTTAAATTACTCTCTCCGTTTTTAAATACTTGCTTCATTTCTCCATGCGCGGAGTTTTAGGAGAAATTGGAGAAAGTAATAAAATATGAAAGTAGTGGGGTAGTTGAGAAAATAAAAAATTGTAAAAAGCAAAAGTAGTGGAAAAATAGGAGGAAAGAGAGTATTATGTTGGGTCCACCAAATATGAGAAATGAGTTAAATATTGTAAAATTTTTCCATAAAAGGAAATGAAACAAATATTTAAAAACTTCAAAAAAAAAATGTGGAGCAAGTTTTTAAAAACGGAGAGGGTACAATCAAACTCAATACGAATTACGGAGTAAAGTACTATTTCGTAACACGTTGATATCTCTTTCTCTCTTTTCATCTCTTTCCATTCACCCGAGGTAAATGGAACTGAATAAATAACACGACGACACCAGAAACTTCCTTATTCCGGCGAATTTCCTCTCTCCTCTTCATCAATGGCGGCAGCAGTCTCCATTGCAGCAGAATGGCAGCTCCTCTACAATCGATTCTACCGGAAACCCGAAATCTATTCCATGAAATGGAAGCACATTGATCTCAATCGTAACAAGGTTGCCTGCGCACCTTTCGGCGGTCCAATCGCCGTAATTCGCGACGATTCTAAGATTGTCCAGCTTTACGCTGAATCAGCTCTTCGGAAACTCCGAATCTTCAATTCCGCCGGCAATCAGATTGCAGAAACTGTCTGGAGAAACCCTGGTGGTCGATTGATTGGTATGTCGTGGACCGAAGATCAAACCCTAATTTGTATTGTTCAAGATGGTACTGTTTATAGGTATAATATTCATGCTGAGTTGATTGAACCTAGTTTTTCGTTAGGGAAGGAGTGTTTTGAGCAGAGTGTGGTGGATTGTGTGTTTTGGGGGAATGGGGTTGTGTGTATGAATGAAGGGTTTCAATTCTTTTGTGTGCCGGATTTTTCGAGTTTCGATTCGGATAAGGGTGTGGTTAAGATGGCTGATCCTGGCCTCGAGGATCCACCGTTGTGTGTGGCCGTGATCGACCCGAAATATACCATGTCTGGGAATGCGGAGGTGTTGCTTGGTGTTGGTGATCATGTGTTGTTGGTTGATGAAGATGGGGTGCAACAGTTGGGTGTTGGAGTTGGCCCGCTTCAGAAGATGGTGGTTTCGAGGGATGGGAAGTATTTGGCTTCCTTTACTCATGATGGGAGGCTCTTGGTTATTACCTCTGACTTTGCTAGCATCATTTTCGAGTATAGTTGCGAGGTTAGTTTTATTGTTTTCGTAAAATTCGAGCTTTCAGTATGTTTATTGTAAGTGTTATCTATCTGCAGACTTTATTATTCCTGATGACTTAGTGTTCTTTTGTTTGACAAAGAATTACTCGATGTAAGTTGTTTGGTTGGCAAAAACGTAGGAAGTTAAGACTTATTTGGAAGTTCTAGAAAAATGGGTGAACTTGCTTGGTTGACAAAAGTGTTGGAAGTTGCACTTCTCTGGAAGTTATAGTAAATATGGTGAAATTGCTTAACTAGTTGAATTGCATGTTTTAAAATACAACAACCTTATCTTTGTTCAACCACCATTTAGATGATTTGTGGAAATGATGCTTTAGAAATGAGGTCTTAGGCTATGCAGAATATAGTGTGTTGTAATTCGTTAGGTTGCTGAGAATGTAGTGAAGGATGTTTTGAGAGTGTAAGCTTTGTTGGCAAGCTGAATACATTGTTACAAACCAATTTTTGATGTATGATTGCTGATGGATAGTAATGTAGTTACTGGTAAGTGGCAGCCACCTTTACTTGTGTAGACAATCTTGGCTAACAGGATATATATATATATATATATATATATATATATATATATATATATATATACGTCTTAAGCTGTTAGTTGATTGTTTCACGTTATTTTTTTGGATGTACATCTTGTACACTATCTAAATAATTCTTGGGAAGCGACATGAATTATTAGACTTTTAGCTTTAGGGTGCATACTTTGCATAGGTCCATTAGTGTGATGTTGTCTCCATTTGTCCACTTCAGTTTTACTACAGCCCCCCCCCCCCCCCCCCCCCCAAAAAAAAAAAAAAAAAGAAACACACACACACACACACACACACACAGAACTAGAATAGGATGTTTGTTGGAAGTTGGAAAGAGCTTCAAGTTGAGATCACTATAACTGGAGGTCCAAAATAAGAAACTGATAAAACCAAGAACATTGACCTTTTATCTTGTGCACATAGTGCTCCATAAATGATCATTCAACTTATTCTCCCCACACCCCCTTTTTTCTTGGTTTCAGTTCCATTTCATATAGTAGAGTCGATTCAGAGATATTATCTCATTGGTTTGATGAAGTGCATCCCGTCTTGGACCTTGTTATTTAGTCTCTTAATTGACTTAGCTAAGGTGTTAAATGCTTTGTTTTTGCCGTTTCATAAAGATTTAGTTCTCCAGTGTAACTTCACAGAAGAGATACTAGGTGTTACTGAAACATGTACATGCCTTATCCATCATTAAAGTTGTTAATTTGCATAAGCTCCTTTAGTAAAGATCTTATCTAAGGTGTAATAATGAGAATAGCAGAGCTTGAACTTGGCTGATAACATTACTCAAAAGTCAAAACAACTTTGACCAAGCTTAAGTTGAGCTTGAAATTAAATTGGGCTGAATTTGTAACTTATGCTCAACTCTGAATTTATAGTGAAACGGATAGAAAGTTTTGAGATTTCAGTAAATGTTTGCAACTATTTTGTATTGCATGGCTTATGTAGAAATAGAGCTTTAATACTTCTCATATTATTTTGATATTATATGAGAAGTAGATATGATACCGGAACACACTTTTATTTCTATTTTTTTTCTGTCTTCTGATTTGTATTAAGTCTCTTTGATTAGATTTCCTTGCATTATGTGTTACAATTTGTAATATTTAGGATAAAAGTGAATGATACTTGTGCAACACTTTGCTTTTGCATAAAGTTTTGGGAGAGTTGTTTTGTGAGTCAATTTTTGTGCTATTTTATTTTGGAACTATTGGAAGTTGATGTAAAAGGAGATGGTGGAGGATTAATTTTATCGATGGAAAGAGCAGGTGGAAAATATATGTCATTTTGTACTTTGTTTATTGGAAAACTGGATGAGAAAGGAGATAGTTGGGGATCACCGTGAGGGATAAATGATAACTTACTAAGTGTGTTAGTGAAAGGAAAATTGGAGAGATAGTGAAGGACATAATAAGGAACAGAAATCAATATTAATTTTACACAATATCAAAGATGAAGTTATGTCATAGGGCTTAAAAAGTGACAAGAGTAAGGGACTGGTTATTCCTGTGTTATGAGGCTGCTAGTTAGTTGAATGTAGTCAGTGTTAGTGGAGGGAAATTCGATAGTGTAAAATGTTATATGTTCTGTATTGTTTTGAAGTGAGACATGTTGGATTTAGGGTAGACAAGGAGTTGATATTATTTCCGGATGGATCATGCTTTTCTTGCTGCTAAGCAGTTTCTGATTGGATAGGGATATATGGTTTAAAACCATATTGCTAAGTTATGTAGTTATGTGCACAATACTTCCTCTTCCCTCTATTCTCTGCTGGGACATTGTGTCCTAAATATGTGTACAATTCACTTGATGATCAAGTTAATTGCATAGTTTTTTCTTTATATTGGCGAAGATGGGAAACACTTATATATGCTCCTTGGCCCTCGCTCTTAAGTTTGACTTTCCAAATTTGGCTCTGGGTCCCCACATTGATGTCTTTTTCTATTTTCCCTTCTATGCAGTCTGCTCTTCCTCCAGAACAGTTGGCTTGGTGTGGACTGGACAGTGTATTGTTGTATTGGGATGATGCTCTTGTGATGGTGGGCCCATATGGAGATCCAGTACGCTACTATTATGATGAACCAATAATATTGATATCAGAATGTGATGGTGTAAGGGTTCTTTCCAACACGAATATGGAATTTCTCCAGCGTGTTCCTGATTCTACGGTGTCTATCTTTAAAATAGGAAGCACAACCCCTGCAGCTTTGTTGTATGATGCTTTGGATCATTTTGATAGGCGTAGTGCCAAGGTATCTCACTAAATTTTTATACCTTCAGAACTGCTTTTAGTGACGTTGGTTTCATTTTTATCTCTGTGGGAAATTTCTGTTAGATGGATCATCTTTTGCTCCGATTAGCTTGTCTATACATATATTTGGCTTGACTTTGCTACTCCCTATTTTACTCTTAAGTATGTTAATTCAAATATAGGTCATATACGAATTCTGCATATCAAAGTTTAATATATAAAGCTCATTTGATGCCTAAGAGACATTTTAATATTCACAACAAATCTATTTTATTGGTTATTTAAGCATGCGCCATATGGATCCAATTTTAAAGCACAATTCAAATAGATTTTACTTATATGAAAATTAAAATAATTTAAATTTGTAATATTAATTGAAATTACAATCACTGATATGTAATTTTAATTTGACTATCGATGATTTACGATCATCATATATTAGTCTTGTGCTATAGTACTCTGATCTAAAAGCTTATGAATACCTGCCATTTAGAAGCAAAGATGAGTGGTAATTATGCGGGCGTCTTGTATGTCAAGTTACCTTAATCTTTTCACCTTCTAAAAACCATTTGACAGGCTGATGAAAATTTGAGAATGATAAGATCATCATTACCAGAGGCAATCGAAGCATGCATTGATGCCGCAGGTTATGAATTTGATGTTACACGTCAACGTACGCTGCTGAGAGCTGCTAGTTATGGGCAAGCTTTTTGTTGGTGAGTTTATGAATCTCTGGGTGCATAAAGTTTTATTTAGCTAATACTCTGAATGGTTTGCGAAGAAATTTTCTTCTTCTCAAATTCTAATCTGTGATGCTTTGGTGAAAGAAAATCTTTAATCCAGTGTAGGATTTGTTTCTCTTGATTTCCTCTGATGTACACTGTAGACCTGTAGGGTCTAGAATCTACTTGCACCTGCCATCCCCTCCATTGTTCTCTCTTATAGATGCTCCCTCTGTCCCACTATGTTAATCACATTACCTTAAATAGATGTCCCAATTAGTTTTCTTCTTCTTTTGATTATGAGATCCTCTCTCTCTCTCTCTCTCTCTGGATTAGACTTTAATTAGTTCTCTTTTTGATGGACATATCACAACCTCTTTTTGATTTGAGATGGGAGAAGAACCCTATAAGCATGATTAAAGACCTGAAAATTAAAATTTTATATAAAAGGACGATTGGGCAGCTTTAACTGATTGCCACTTCTCTATGGAGTTCATTTTCAGTCTTTCTGGAGGAACTCATTTATCTCCTTTGGCCGATTATGACTAATTGGGAGATAAGGTCTAAATTTCTCTTTATTCCTGCATGTTGTAACTATGCCTAAATAATTGGAATATCCCTTCTATTTTCCCTGACAAGCTATCCTCTTGTTCTTATCCAGTTCTGTGGTTTAATTCTTTTAAAAATTTTGGTGACTGGGATAATGTCATGTTACTGGTTGACAATGCAGAGAGATTTGTTTTGTGCATGTGCTATCACTTAGAGACAATGTTCTTATCTTTCTGATTGTTTCTCGGTAATGATATCCAGTTGGCTTTGACAGCAATGTTCCTCGTGATCGTTTTCAAGAAATGTGTAAAACCTTGCGTGTATTGAATGCTGTGCGCAGCCCTGAGATTGGAATCCCTCTAAGTATACAACAATACAAGGTAATGTCTTTATTAGTAATACCTGTACTTGTTACTATTCATGAAGTCAGGCACAGTTGTGTTGAAGTCCTGTTGAATATAATTATCGTCTGCAGGAGCTAACAGCACCAGTTTTGATTTCTCGCTTGATTAATGCCCACCATCATCTTTTGGCTCTGAAATTGTCCGAGTACCTCAGCCTGAATCAGGTGCCGTATGCAATTTTTTAATGTTTTTTTTTTTTTTTTTTTTTTTTTTTTTTTTTTTTTTTTTTGGAATGAATGACAAGCATTGTGACTAAACTATTATGGGTTATTGTGTGGTGAGTATTGCCTTTCCTGTTGTGGATTTAAATGATGGCATGTAACTCCTTTTGGTGTAAGAGCATACAAACAAATACTTCATACAATATTATTAGAGGTTGATGATTATCTCGAGCTTCAAAATTGAAAGGGAAGTGTGAATTGGGCCTAAGATTTTCTGATTAAAAACAGTGAAATTTGGATGTTTGTTTTTTTTTTTTTTTTTTTTTTGATGAATAAAAATTTGGATGTTTGTTGATGAGCCTCCAGCTATGTATGTTGCTGCCCCTGCAAAGGGTTTTTTTTTTTTTTATTATTTTTTTTTAATTATTTTATTTTATTATTTTTTTTTTTTTTTATAAATAAGTTCTTAGGGTGTTATTTATCCTATACCTGACAATAGATGTGAGCAAAAGTAGGCTTTATAGCCAAAATGAATTAGTCCTTTGAGGCACTATCACATTAAACACACTGAGTGATGATTTTCTGATGTCTAATCTTTTGGTCACTGGTGAATCATGCTAAAATTATAGATCATATCCATCGGGTATAAGAAAGCTTTTGTAGGCTAAATCTTAGATTGTACTCATCAAGCACTTGGAAGGTTTGTCTTGCTGATTTGTTCTGATTTCCAATTCTATTAGGAGCTGGTTATAATGCATTGGGCATGTACAAAGATAACAAGTTCATTTGCAATGCCTGATTCAGCTCTCCTCAGTTTATTACTTGACAAGGTTTGTTTCTTCATAGCTTCCTATCTTTAAGTTGAGCTCTTGAGCAACTCCTAATCAGTGTTTGTACAACTTTCAGTTGAAGATATGCAAAGGCATAGACTACGCAAGAGTAGCTGAGCATGCAGATAAAAGTGGCCGCAGAAAGTTGGCTGCTGCTCTTGTTGAGCATGAGCCTTGTTCATCTAAACAGGTTTTTTCTTTTCAAATGTTATTATGGGTTTGCGTTTGTGATGTTCTATATATTTTTCTTATCCAAAAAATAGTTATAAAAATACCTTAATTTATATTTTCCTGTTTAGGTTCCACTGCTATTAAGCATAGGAGAGGAAGACTCAGCTTTGACCAAATCTACTGAAAGTGGGGATACTGATCTTGTTTATTTTGTTCTATTCCACATTTGGTACAAGGTAACTTATAGATGTTGTTAAAGTATGTTATACAGTATTAACTATCAAGTTTATTCTAGAGCCTGTTCTGATGAGGCTTCAGTTGTGTGGCATATTTTGTTGAATTTTATGGTTGGATTTGCTCATCTTTGTCACAGAGGCCAGCATTGGAGTTCTTTGGCACAATACAAGCTAAACCTCTGGCAAGGGATTTATTTATAGTGTACTCAAGGTACTGCATAATGTTATCTATTATTCTCTTTTGATTTTTCTGCAACTATTAGTATAAGACTTTTTTCTGCAACTATCTAATATATGACTTTTGTCTCTCTGCCTTCCTGTCAAGAAACATCTTGTCCAGAATTGTGTATGTTTTTATTAAAATTTGCTTCTCTATGCTTTGCAGGTGTTATAATCATGAATTCTTGAAGGATTTTTTTCTATCAGCTGGACAACTGCAGGTACGTTTTGTTTGTGTACATGTTGATGTTTTAATGTTTGCTGTTGGTTAAAAGAGTAGACGAGATTAATGATAAAATTTGGATTATGGGCCCTGCATATATTACTTGAAACAATTTGTTGTATCATATAGTAATGTTCATTCCCAACAGAGTAAAAGATTCAACGTTCTTTGACTATTTGCTATGGTCTAAATTAGTATGGCTTATTTACGGGAAATAGCAGATAGCTGCTGTATATTTAATTAAAGCCAATTGGAAACTTCTGTTTTTGCATTAGTAAGGCTGCATCATCGATATTCTTATACTTCGTTCAAGGCAGGACTTTCTTTAAAAGCAGCTTGGTGATAGTATTGTTTGTCTTTTTCACTATTAGATTCTGTATCTCTCTCATTATGGTCGTACCTGCCCCACACACACACACACACCCCTGACAAAAAAAAAAAAAAAAAAGGAAAAAAAATAATGGAAATGTTAATTCATCACATTTGAACAGAGTTAACCATGCATATCTAGCAATATCTGACAATGTCCTTAAGAATTATAAAAATTATCATGTACGTAGTATAATGAGTCCTTTAAGTTGCAGGTTAATAATATCAAGTGGTCATTGAAAAGACTTTGAATGCGGTACTAATGAAAACTTACTGCTTATTCATGCTTGAGAAATTGAATACCTCCTTTTCTCTGTTTCATTGGACTAATATTTTAAATTAAACAACTCATAATTTTATATGCTTTGTAGTTTTGAATGCTTAGAACACTATGGGCTGTTTGGTTGACCAAATTTACAGTTTTTTTTTTTTTTTTTTTGAGGAAACAAATATACAGTGTTTGCCAGTCTGACTTTCTTAAAAAAAAGGGGAAATAGATTACCTATTTATAATTTTACATTGAGTGGGGAAAGATGTGATGACCCTTTTCACTTTACACGCATGTCTAGATTAGTCTTCTGTTTCTTTTTAAGCTCTTATGATTTTAGGTGTATTACTTAAAACTTTCTCTTTACTTTTAATGCTCTTGTAGGCTTGTAGCACTGGGATAATATATTTTATGGTGTACTTCAAACATTTTAAATGTATTTGGCGGATACTGGTGCTGATGCTTATGTGCACAACATTAAAAATTGGGCTGTTAGTACTCATTTACAATGCAGTGCAGTCCATCCCAACTGTACTATACTGTACTTTAGGCACGCAAAATTCTGACATTATGTATGGGAGTCCCATAGGATATTTGTATCATCCATAATTTAAGTTATAAAGCTCTAGAATGTGTCTGTTTTTGCAGGAAGTTGCATTTCTTTTATGGAAGGAATCTTGGGAAGTAAGCAAGAATCCTATGGCGAGCAAGGGCTCTCCACTTCATGGGCCACGCATTAAACTTATTGAGAAGGCTCGTGATCTTTTTGCTGAAACAAAGGAACACAATTTTGAATCAAAAGCTGCTGAAGAACATGCAAAATTATTGAGGTATACCTCAGTTTTTAATTTGCCCTTATTTTACTCATTTATCGTTATTTCTTCTTCAGTTGATGCCTGTAGAAAGGGCTATTAGATTTTAAGCATGTGAGAACAAAAAGGGGGAGTGTTAAGATGTGTTCCTAATCTTGGGGATGAGGGCAAGCATTTTACTTATATCTTTTCTGGCAGCTATCTCTAATATGTGGAAATGAGGGATTAACTAGCCAAATGGATATATAGTTTATCAGTTTCACCCTGTAACTTTTTCTAGCTTCTCTTCGTGAGATAGCTAATGAAAACTGTACTTCCACAAGTGGGAGTATATTAACTGAGTGTGCTAAATCCACTGCCTAAGCAACTGTTTCCTGCTCTTTATGCTCTCAGCTATTTTATATTTTCTCTTTTTGTATCGTAAGAAAGCCATCTACAAACCCACACAGTTAAAAATTGAGATATCTTTTTAAGCGCTTACCTTGTGTGTGTGTGTGTGTGTCTTTTTATAAAACTCATTTTATAACTGAATGATAGCTCTTGGTGAATGCATGGTGATTGATTATTTTAGATGTTTTGTCCTTTTATTTATGATTTTTTTGCAATTGTAATAGAATACAACATGAGCTTGAGGTATCCACAAAGCAAGCAATATTTGTAGATTCAAGTATCAGTGACACCATTCGGACATGCATTGTGCTTGGAAATCATCGAGCTGCTATGAAGGTGAAAACTGAATTCAAGGTATGTACTATGTAGTCTTATCATCTGTTTCACCCTTTATGTTAACAGGAATAGATATGTGCTCAATCTTTTTCCCTATATTTTGTTGGCTTATAGCTTTAATTTATTTGTTTACTTGTCATGGCTACTTGGTAGGTTTCTGATAAAAAATGGTATTGGCTCAAAGTTTTTGCGTTAGCTACAATAAGAGATTGGGATGCCTTGGAGAAGTTCTCAAAGGAGAAGAAACCACCAATTGGTAGGCATTTTAGCTTTCACTATATGTTTTAATATGTGCTAATGTTCCATTGAGTAACCTGTTTAAAACCCTGGAGACTAAGGGCCTGTTACTCCAGCTTTAGTTCAGTTCAGTTTAGTTCAGTTCAGTTCCTAATTTCCTTCTCTCATAAAATATTCAATTCAGTTCAGCTCCAATCAGTTCTCAGGTCAGGCAGTTCTGTAATTCAGAACATGCCCTAATAGTTGTCAATGGTTCTATTTTACTCTCTTCCTATTAGATTGCTACATGATCCATTTTATTAATATGCTCACTTGATTCTGAAGAAAATCCTTGGGAAGGTGGATAAAAATGTAAATTTATACTTGATATTTGGAATAATTTATAACTATGCCAATAATCAGTTCATTAATGTGCTCAGTTGCAACGATTTTTGTGATGGTCTTCGGCTGCCTCAATGAGCGTCCAGTTTAACGAAAATGTGTCTTCTTTTTGAAATGGGAGTTGGTTATAGGTTGAACCGTTGAACCAAGGTCGTGTTTTCTCTGGTAAATTTTTGTGAGGTTTATGTTACCTTTTTTTTGGTTTGTGGCTAAAGTTTTCATTCAAACCTTCTGGCTAGCTGCATTCACAAAACATCCTTTTTCTTTTTCTTTTTCTTTTTTTTTTTTTTTTTGGGCATGCTCTTTCTTCTGCAGTTGTGCCAATTTTATTGCGTTTTTCTTTAGAATTTTGTTCTTCCTGAACTTGTTTCTTAAGTCGTCAGTAAATAATCATTTTATTATTTAAGGGATAAGAATATTGAGACCTGAAGTTATACTTGCACCATTCAAGCTGTAAATTTAACGAATCGCCTAATCTTTCTTGATGTTAAACTTAGCTTTGCATTGTGCTTGCACCTTTCAGGTTATAAACCCTTTGTTGAGGCCTGCATTGATGCAGATGAAAAAGGTGAAGCTTTGAAATATATTCCAAAACTTATTGATCTTCGAGAAAGAGCTGAGGTAAACTGAATTGTGTTCTTGCTATTCTTCCATACAATTTTGTTAAAAGCTTGGACATTCAGCAAATGCTCATTTTTGTGAAGTGATCTGAAACCAGTGTCAACTTTTAAATTATCTTCTGATTCATTTCTATGCTCCTCAGGCTTATGCTCAGATTGGAATGGCAAAAGAAGCTGCAGATGCTGCTTCTCAGTCGAAAGATAGTGAGCTGCTTGGTCGGTTGAGGTTGAGTTTCTCACAAAATACTGCAGCTGCATCAATTTTTGACACTATCCGTGAGAGGTTGGGTGTTTCATAAGGGTCTTTCTTCCTTTTTTTTTTAATTAATTTGAAGATGCCCTTTTCCTTTCTTTTTTTTTTGGCTGAGGGATCGGTGTTTTGTGTTTGTGTGTGAATTTGCTTGAGAGAAGATGTTTGGGGCTTGGGGGTAACATCTATTCTGAGTGTAAAGTTTTCCTAAATAAAATATTCAGCCATTGGTTTGGTTTTTTTTTTTTTCCTTTTTTGTAAGATATGACAGAAGGAATGTACATTTAAACCAACATTCTGTTTCTTCACAATTTGACAGTTTTATTTGAACCATTTTAATGCCTTTTGGGGTCAAGCTTGCAGTAGGTTAGATACCTCGTAAAAAAAAAAAAAAAAAAAAAAAAAATTACATAGTGGCTCAAATCTAGGCATTTGAGAAAAAAACATGCATAGATCAGGCTAAGCTCCGTGCAATCTGGCCCGCTTAATTAAGCGGTCTTCACTTTGACCACTTGCTCGATTGGGTGGCTAAATTTCTGAAGCTTCCTTGAGGCCTTGTCTTCTTTGGTCTAGGGTTCTCGATTGGGCTTCAACTCTCAAGCCCACATCTTGCGCAACTTTTACAAATTTTTACCTATACCCCGAAGTAGTTACAACTGCATATACCCCAACTATGAGAAACTATTGCCCCTTACCAGGTATAGGCCCCCCTGTCCAATACCCTAATAAAAAAATAATATTTGCAAATTAAAAAAAAAGATAAAATAAAATTGGGGGGTAAAATGAAAAAGGGTTGGGTAAAAAAAAAAAGGAGAGAGAAGTTACTTTCCCCCATTTAGTTGCTGCTCTTCCCGTGAAAAAACAGTCGATCGGCGCCGGTGGTGCAGCTGAAGGTAGCTCAGAGAGGGGAATTTGGCTAGAACTTCCACCTAAATTTGGAAATCCACCTTAATCGGGGTAAATAGTTGGGTAAACCATTTCTCCATGAAAAAACACTAGAGGATTAGATGGAGTTCTCAAAAATGGCATCATAGCTAGTGGCTATTCACCCGAGATCTGGAGGAGATTCCAAATATGGTGGCTATTGATCGAAAATCTCGAGGGAAAGTTGAGCTCCCTTGTGGAACGAAATTAAGCGCAAAGCTCTGATCTATTTCCATGGAATTTGCAAGTTTTTGTAGATAATATACAAATCAGGTAGGATGATTATTCATCTAAGCTTTGGATGTTTGGGGTTGAAGTCGACGACGAAAATTATTTGGCAGTCATAACTATTATTGATTTTACACAGTTATTGTTAATTGTTATATTGTTATTTTTTATTAGTATACTGTTATATTTTTATTAGTATACTGTTATTGGCTGATTAGTATAATTAAAAAGTTATTTTATTTATCTGTAAATCTAGGTTTATATGCTTTCTGTTTTTTTGGAAATTTCATGGGTTTGATTTAAATGTTATCATTTTATAACTTGGTTTAGGTTAAGTTTGTACTGTTATTGTTAATTAATAAACTGTTATTGTTGATTGTATACTACTACTATTGATTTGTATACTGTTATTGGACATCCGATAGTGGTGGTGGTAAGGTGGTGCAATAATCTAAACCATCATGTAATTGATGAAGAAGATGATGATGATAATGGTGTTTTCTTTGGTTTTGGTGGTGGTGTTAATGGAGGAAAGCGGCAATGACAGATTGACAACACTGGTGGTATCTTTTCCAAAAGTATGAGAGAGAAACTACTTTTTATTACTGTCAACTCATGTGGTAACTATTAATGAAGTTACTATCCAATATATGTTGAATGACAAATATACCCCCAGGTATTGGGCATGAGAGTCCCTACCTGGTAGTGGTCCATCATGCCTCCCCCAACTATTACTTAATGATGTCATTTTGGTTGTTTTTTCAGTCCTGAATTACATATAAAATGTTCGTTTTTATCACTGTAAATGTTCACTTCTGTATTATTAAATATTCATTTCTTTAAATAATTATTATATGTTCAATTATGATAATATATGACATGAAATATTCAAATTATTATATTTTTGTATTTGTGTTTCTAGATTACTATTTATAGTAGTACTCGGGAAATAGAAAAAGTTTATTTCATTCTTAATAAAATCAAAATGAAATTGTATACCACCAAAAATTGAACAATTGGATATTAAATTATACAATACAATTCCACATATATTATAAAACACCATGAACTTCTTGATCCAAATTCGAAAAATTCAAGCTTTTGTAAGGGCCTGTTTTAATTTTCTGAACTGATTGGAGATGAATTAAACTGAATATTTTATGAGAAAATTAGAAATTCAACTGAACTGAACTGATTGGAGCTAAATTGAACTGATTGGAGCTAAGCTGAACTGAAAATAAGCTGAAGAAAACAGGCCCTTACTGCTTCTTGTTGATTGGTGACTCCATGCCTTATTGGTTTCTTTCTTGTTGTCATCTTCCTTACTTTTTTCCTTGCTATTTTGTGGTATAACTCACTATATGCACGATTGTTGTTTAACTAATAAAATTAAAAAAAAAAAAAATAAATAAACCGTATTATTTGAGCAAAAATAAATGTTGAAATGAATTTATTTTCATATGAATTTAAACATGGATGAGTATAAAATTTTATATGATCGATATGAAAATTAACATCTATTAGAATATAAATGAACATATATTAGTGTGGAAATGATCATCTATTAATATCAAAATAAACAACTAATAATACATAAATGAACATATTTACGAAACTCAATATAGATATGAACATCTATTAATATATTAGTGAACATACATTAGTTTAAAAAGACCATGAAAGATAATGATCGATTAATGTACTCATAAAATACATATATAAATAAACACAAAGCCATCAAAAAGGAAATGAATATGTGTATAACCATGATCCATGAATGAACATTAAATTATATTAATCATCTATTAATATGTGAATGACAGTATACTAACATATAAATGAACATTTATCAAAATGGAAATGAACATTCATTAAAAAAAATATCACTACAAACTAAATTTATTAAGGAGTAATACTTACATTTCTCAAAAATCTTTGTTTTTAACATAAATCTGAAACTGTTTCCTTCAAAAAAAAAAAATAATAATTTACTAACTTTTGAACAAAAATTACTAGAACTATAGTATTATACTTATGTTGGTACATTTTCCATGGTTGATGTTTCAATTATGTTCTCGAAATATAATCGCAACAAAAAATTAGTAAAAACCTAGTGTTTATACTCTTTTTCGTTCCAAAATTGAACGAAATAACTTATTCTTTTCGAATTTCACCTTTGTTTTGTTGAATTACAAAGTGATTGAATAATTTCTTGTGATGATTTATGATAATTTTGTATTACATATTCGTCGTGGCAAGGAAGGAGGTACTTCTCTTGTAGCAGTAGCTAGCACTTGAGGCCCAATTATATGGCGGCGGGTTGTTCCTCCGTTCCCGACGAAAGATACCAAGCGCCACTGAGGATACTGTGATCCAATCCACCAGTTGCTGGACTTTTCCAGGGATGGAGCCATCAAATCTCTTGTTGGTTGGAAAACAAAGCAAGCCAGCTAACAATTTTGCCATTAAAGCTTTTCATTAGGAGAGAGAAAATGGTTGAAAAATGGGTTAGGAGAGAGAAAATGGCTGAGAAATAAAGGTTTTGTTTTGTTTTTTTTTTCCATTTTTTTTGTATATATAGTGGGTAAAAGCTGTTAGTATGCTCTCGGTATGGAGGTAGGGGGATTAACGTAGCGTTTTGACGGGGGTGTAGGTAGAGTTCCCTACTCTAGGGTGTAGGGATAGATAATTACGCAACTTTGGCCTTGAATGACAATGGACCCGTGGCTTTCTTCTCAAGGGTGTGATGAGCCTTTGTCTCTAGAATTGAATCCTTGATCACCAAACTCGAAATATACTCTTTTTCAGTAATGGATTTTCATATTTGGTCATATACCGCGATCCATCTCTAATGCCTCGTAAAAACACACATAGTAACAAAAATAGCTCCAAAAACCCAAATAAGCACAAATATGACTTTGCGATGAGGGACAAAATTATACATAGAATAGACACATTAGAGCTTGGGGAAACAAAGAGCTCGGGAAAACAATATTCTTCTAGGTCTTACTTGAAATTTCATCTTATGAAAGTTGAAAACTTCCGGTTGCCTTATATTAAGGCATAACATGATTCTCTTTCTTTGCATTTGATATGTCTAGTTTATATAGTGTTTTATCCCCGTCCCTTGGTCGTTATTAGTAGTTTTTTTGGCTCTTTCGGGCCACTTTTATTACTAATTTGTGTGTTCTAGTGTTTTCGTAGTTTTAGTTGTATTTTACAGGAAATTGCACTCTTGGAGCATTTTCCCGGGCTTTATTGGATCGACTACGGAAGCTAGAAGGACACGACCGCTTTTGGAGCCCAAGATCGGTGAGAGCCGGTGATTAAGGGCTCGGTAATTGGGATCACGAGGCATTTGGACCAAGTATTCGAGACCCGAGAGGAAATCCGGATTGGGTCGAGAAATCTAGCCCAATCGAAGTTCAAGCCTCGAAGAAGAAGGCCGGGCCCGATCGGGCAAGCATACGCCCGATCGGGCGGCTACGCGCATAAGTGCCCTCAGGGAAGAGGCGCGCCCGATCGGGTGAGCTAGGCTCGATCGGGCGCGGCACATCAGTATAGGGCGTTGTAAAAAGGCGGGCCCGATCGGGCGGCCCTTCGCCCGATCGGGCGCGTGTTTTCTTAGGACCTGATTAAGTTTAGTTTTAATTCTTGTTTTAGGAGAGGTTTATATACGTTTTTTGTACGGAATAATTACTTACCTCTTTTCTTAGACTTTCTCTCTCTACTTAGTAATTTTCTCTCTCTTAAATTCTCTCAAAACTTTTGTTCTTAATACTTCCTTTAATTCCAGATTTATTTTGGTACAATTTCTTCCCTTTTTAATTTCAACTATTTTATTTGTTTTCTTGATTATGCTTTTAATTATTTACTTGATTGGTTTAGTTATGACGATTAGTGAGTAGTTCCATTCTAGGGTTTATGGGGATCCATAATTAATATGAAGGGATAGTTTGTTATTATTGATTGTTGATATTGCATGATAATTTCCTATTGAATTGTTTTAATTCTTTGCAATTAGATTATGAATCGAGCAGATGTAATTTGATTGTGAATGTTTAGCAATATTGAATTGATGAATCGAGCAGATGTTGATTTAATATTAAAGGCTATTTTTAATAGGAACTTAGGTCTAGTAAATTGCGAGAGCCTGTTAGATCTATGTTGATTAATAAATTGCAAGAGCCTGTTAATCATATTATCTATGCATTGTTAATTATTAATTACTTCGTTCTATCCCGGAATTTTAATTATTGGTGAACCTGTGACCCTAGGTTTCCTTTTTATTGATTCTTTTCCCCCTAAACTTCTTCTTCGTAGTATAGAATTCTTACTTAAAATTATTGGTTACTTAGATAATTTAGAGTATAATAATTAATTAGAATTAAAAAGACCTGTTTCCCTGTGGAGTTCGACCCTACTTCCCTATCTACTTTAGTTAGAGATTTAGGTAATTATTTTTGATTAGGGGATACGACTTTACCCTGTCAGCATTCACAACTTGTTTCCCTTTCCCTCTCCCCACTGTTATCGTGTGCCCCAAAAGAGAGAAAAATTTGGCAGATTTTTTTAAAGCATCACATTAGTCGAGTGATGTGTGTAAATAGGGCAAAATTCAAGATGTACACATATAAAAAAAATAATAAAAGGAGTAATATACATATTGTATTCAAAGTCCATTTTTATTCATTGTAAATGGATAAACCAAACAACCCCCTTGAAACATTGATCCAAGAACGAAAGTAACAAGGCCTATCAACACTTGACTCATGCTTAATTTAAAGTCAATAGGTCTTGGCTGCACTCTAGTGCAGCCAAGATGGCTGCACTCTAGTGCAGCCAAGATGGCTGCAACAAGGCCCAACAGCCCAAACACAAACGCGGACCAGGCCACTAAAAACGGCCCACCCAACAAAATCCATCAATCTTTCAGAAAAAAAAAACCGTCACTTTTAAACCACCATCATCAACATTAATTTCAACTTCTCCTCCCAAAAAATCATTTACTTCCCAACATCAATTTACTTTCCAACATCAATTTACTTTCTCTCTCCTTTCTCTAGTTTTCTCTCTCTAAAAAATTGCAAACTCCATAGAAAGTAAGCTTCAACCCAAATCTCTCTCTCTTCTCTGCAATTTTTTCTCTCTTTTCTCTGTAATTATTCTCTTTCTCTTCTCTTCAATTTTTTCTCTCTCTAAAAAAAATTCAAAAATCACCATAGATATTCAACAAGAACTCCATATATAAGCAAAGAATCTTACTTTTTTTTTAACTGTCACTCTCAAACTTAAATTTCTAATATTTATTACTTCTCTATTTGATTTTCTCTCTCTAACAATCAATCACACAATTCACTCTCTCCAAAAAAACAACCATGGATATTTGAAATGAGATAAAAAAAAAAATGAATCCTTCCAACAAAGGCAATTTTATGTTAATTTCACTTAATTTTGTTTGAATTTTTATGAATATCACTTAAATTCGTTTGAGTATTGTTAATTACTCTTTTGTTCGAAATTTTATTAGAAATATTAAAAAAATTAATGAAATCAAACGGATACAGTATGTTCATAAAATATTTTGAAATGTTCATAATATAAATATTTGTTGTTCATATGATAAATATTATTAATGTTCATAAAATGTTCTCATTTTGTCTGTTTATGAATATGTTCAAATTTTAATGCTTATGTTCACTTTCTGAAAATGCATATGTTCAATTTCTTAAATGATTATATTCATATATTTGAATGCTTAAGTAAACTTTCTGAAATGAATATGTTCACCTTTTGAAATTCATATGTTCATATTTTTGTACGTATGTGTTCACCTTTTGAAATTCTTATGTTCATACACATTCAAAAAAATGAACCAATGCATATGTTCATATTTTGAATGCGTATATTCATTTTCAAAAATGCATATATTCATATTTTTAATGCATGTATGTTCATATTTCGTAAAACTTATAATGCGTACCTTTCATAATCATTTTCTTCAATTTTCTTATGTTCATAATTAAAGGTTGTAAATTCAATTCATATGAATTATATGTTTACAAACCTAATGTTTGTGAAATCAAACTGATACAGTATGTTCATAAAATGTTTTGAAATGTTCATAATATAAATATTTGTTGTTCATATGATAAATATTCTTAATGTTCATATAATGTTCTCATTTTGTTTATTTATGCTTATGTTCAAATTTTAATGCTTATGTTCACTTTCGGAAAAAACATATGTTCATATTTTTTTATGCATATATTCAATTTTTTAAACGCTTATATTCATATATTTGAATGCTTAAGTAAACTTTCTGAAATGTATATGTTAAATTTCTGAATTCATATGTTCATAATTTTTTATGTATATGTTCACCTTTTGAAATTCTTATATTCATACACATTCAAAACACGAACCAATGCATATGTTCATATTTTAAATGCGTATGTTCATTTTCTAAAATGCATATATTCATATTTTTAATGCATGTTCATATTTTGTAAAAACTTATGATGTGTACCTTTCATAATCATTTTCTCCAATTTTCTTATGTTCATAATTAAAGGTCGTAAATTCAATTCATATGAATTATATGTTCAAAAACCTAATCAAATCGATCATAATACATTACAAAATCACCACCTAATATAATCGAAATTCATACATAGATCAAATTGGTAGAAATTTAACAAAATACAATTACAATTGAATATAACCTTTCAAAAAAAAAAAACTTAAATGAACATGTCCAAAAATAAAAATGTAAATAACAAAGTTGCTGCTCATTTCCAACTTCTTTCATCATTAATTTGGATACTTCGGCTTGTTCTCTCTGAAAAAATAAAAATAACAAAGTGTTCATGACCTGCACAATAGATGTTCATAAAGTGGAATACTAATGTTCACAATGATTATATATAGTGAAATAACAATGTTCATTGTCTGGTGAATTGAATGTACATTGCTCACTTCTGGAGAATGAATGTTCATAGTATAGAAATGGGAATGTTCACATTGAATATATATATATATATATATGTGTGTGTGTGTGTGTGTGTGTGTGTGTGTTCAAAATGTAAATCATAAACGAATACAATGTTAAATGTATAAAATGTTCATATAATGAACTCAAAAACAAATTCAATTAAAAAAAAAAAAACATAACAGATTAAGCAATTCAAGATTTCGTAACTTATTGAAGAAATCAATAGCAATTGTAAATTGAAATAGTGCAATTCATCAAAATGTAGATAGTTTTTCAACAAATTCATGAAATTCATAATTATAAAATCACAAAATGAATCTAAAAAATGCAAAACAACATTTATCAAATTATAAAATCAGAAAAGCAAGATGTATCATCAAATTCATTCAATTCATCAAAATCAATGTCATCAAAATCAATTAATCAATAGTATATTGAAATTCATAAAATTATAAAATCATAAACAATTACAAATTCAACGAAAATATAAACTAATTAATTATAAACAACACAAAAACTAACCTCCATTGATGATTTCATGAGGAATAGCAACCACCTCCATTATTAAGTAAAGAACAGAGGAGAGAGAAAATCTTGATTAAAAGAGAAGAAGAGGAGAGAGAAAATATCAAATGGAATAAAAGAAAAAGGAGAGAGAAAATTGCAACCAAAAAGGAATCAATCCATATACGAAATAAATGACATAAGAAAAGGGGGATATTCAGTGAAGTTCTAGCTGGAAGAAGGGAAAGTTGAAGGAGAAAATAGCAAATTGCGTTTCATTAATAAAGACCTGCGTTTTGGCTTGTTGCAACCATCTTGGCTGCGTTAGAATGCAGCCAAGAATTTGTAATTTAAAGTAGCGTTATAAGCTAAGCCTAACCAACTCTAAAGCTCCCAACTCGTGATCTCGATTTCAACTCAACTCATTCACACCCCTAATCAGGATGACGACCGAAAAAAAAAAATCCTAATCCTTGACTCCAACTCAACTGATGAACACTTTTACATCAATGATCTAAAAGTAATAAAGAAAGCTTCTAATCCTAATTCCAACTTAAATCATTAAGGGTCTATTCTGATTTACTGAACTGATTGGAGCTGAACTGAACTGATAATTGTAGCTGAACTTAACCGAATATTTTATGAGAGACAATTAGTAGATTCTAAATTGAAATAAAAATAAGCTGAATAGATTAGACCCAACATCCAAATCACGTCAATCCGAAAAGCGAAAAAGGGAGGTGGGGGCCATAGGGGATATCCGGATATTACAAAAAAAGAAAGCACATGACCTCACACACCTACGCTGACCTGTCGTTTAAAGTGGGTGGGGTTAATTTGTCGGCTCTTCTTCCCATTTTTATTATCATTATTAAAATTAAATAAATAAAATTATTCTTCTACACAGCTCAGATCGAAATTGGCGCCCCTTTCTCTCTCTAAAAAATACTTCAATTATTTTCGAAAAAATTGAAATTAATCCCACAACATTCTTTCAAATTCTCTGCTAATTCGTATCAACAATGTCTACTCGTCGTCGTACCCTGCTCAAAGTCATCGTTCTTGGTGATAGTGGGTAATTTTTCTTCTCAATTTTATGCTTTTATTGATTTTCTGCATTTTCAGCGTCAATTATTTGTGATTTTGGTAAATAAAAAAAAAATTAGGGTTTTGTTTTGTTGTTATTGATTTTGAATCGATTGCAGGGTTGGGAAGACGTCGTTGATGAATCAGTATCCTTGTTCTTTGTATTATTTGATTTTTATTACGTTTTTTATTTTAATTTATTTTGCCAATATTATTGAATTTTGTGATGTATAATTGGTCAATTTATTGTCAAAAAATTAAAGGATTTGGTCAATTGAGCTTATTTATTAAATTTGTGATTGAAGAAGTTGTGGTCGTTTAACAGCTAATTAGATATGTACATAAGAAATTTAGTCAACAATACAAGGCAACAATTGGGGCGGATTTTGTGACTAAAGAGCTTCAAATTGATGATAGACTTGTTACACTACAAGTGGGTTTTCTTCTAATTTGATGGATTTTTGTTGTGTTTGGAACTTTTTGTTGTTGGTATAATTTCTCCCATTAAACTTGAATTAAAGAGATTCGTATGATGTATTATCAGATTTGGGATACAGCTGGGCAGGAGAGGTTCCAGAGCCTCGGCGTTGCGTTTTATAGAGGAGCTGATTGCTGTGTTCTTGTCTATGACGTTAATGTGATGAAATCTTTTGATACCCTCGATAATTGGCACGACGAGTTTCTCAAGCAGGTTAGGGATGCTGATATATTATTATGTTGCTTTTGAAACATGAGTGTGCTCCCTTTTCTTGCACAAATTAAACATGTGATTTAACTTTTGTGGAATTAGGAATTATTCTTTGCTGAATGCTATGATTACATGACATGCTTATTATCATTGTTGTAATGCTAGACAGCCTGTTCTATTCACCTTATTTCCACTTATTTCAGAGTTAATAAGTTTAGATAATGGTTAATTAGTTCAGATAAGTTCAGATAAGATAAGTTGTGATAAGGGTTAATCAAGGCTATCCAAGTTTAATTTATAACTAAAATAAGTTCTAATAAGGGCTAATAAGTTCAGATAAGTAAAAATCAGGTGAATAGAATGCACCCTAAGATTCTCTTTGTCCTGCTTCAGACCTTTTGTTTTATATGTGACTGTTCTTATGAAAGGAGTTTGTCTTAGTTATTCAATCAAATCGAAACTCTATTGTGAGTATAACTTTAATGGCTCGGCACAACAATTTGACTCAATGTGTTAAGATCCAAAGTCGATTGACATCCAAGGGTGATAGAATAAGCGTTCCTTATTACTTTGAGTTTTTACACTTTCCATTTTAGTATTTCTGTGAGCTGGTCATTCTTACTCGCTTTTCCATTTTAGGTGATGAATTTTCCCTGCCCCCCACAAAAATACCCACGTGCATATAATTATCTAACCTAAAAATACTTTATGCTTTTTTTTTTTTTCTTTGTTGTTGTTGTTGTTCTCACTTTGACCCACATGCACCCACAGACCCACTCCTATACCCTATGTACTCCTTCCTTGATATGCGTGCAAATTGCAACTGTAGCTAAACTTAATGAACAGAGGGAGTATAAATATCTGAATTGGTGTTGGAGCTAAGCATCACAGTCTGAAAGAGTAGAGTGTTGTTTTTAGGTTTTTTTAAATTATATCGACCTTCTTATCTGTCTTAAAAAAAAAATTTAATGTCTACTATCATTATCTATGAAGCTAAGAATATTTTTCTAAAACCAACCAAGGGTGCATAAAATTCTTGGATTTGCATGCCCTGCTTTTTCTTTTTGTGCCGGGGGAGGGGGTGATGAGGGAGTCGTGTGGGAGTAACTACTGAATGGTATGATATGTGGATTAGACATGGCTATGCTATGCTTTAATAAATTGAGAAAACAACATCTTCACATAAATGCACCCACAGCAGTTGGCATGTCAATCCAAATTAATGCAAAATTCTATGCCTTTTTGAATATTTTATGCAGTATGGAATTATTTATAGGAACATTAATATGGTCAAAAAATTGATAATAGGTCCTAAAGCTTTAACCCCATGCTATATTTTCAACACCAGTTAGCTATTATTCGCCTTTTTTACAGTCTCATCTTTGTATTTTGGAAAGTGAGAAATATATCATCAATTATGAGAATTATACTTGTTTCCTTAAACCTTAATATTATTCTTGTTATAATTCTTCTAACTAAAAAGAATTCATAGAAATAGGTTGGATGTCTTGAACTCTTGATCATGTTAGATTAGCTTCCTGGCAACCCAGCAGGCCAGCACCCCCTACAAGATTTAGAGAGGGTTGCGCAGCATGAATCTGTCACTTTTAGCATCTATAATTCCGCCTTATATTTTTCCTGTAGTTAATGGCTTCTTTTTGTTGTCTTCTGATTAAGCCTCTCTAAAGTCTAATTACAGTTTTTTGTGCTTGTTTCCGAAGCTTTAGTTGCTGAATGATTGAACAATGTTTTCTAATATGAATAGCTATCTTTTTCAGGCTAATCCTCCAGATCCAAAGGCGTTCCCGTTCATTTTACTGGGAAACAAGATTGACATAGATGGTGGAAACAGTAGAGTGGTAAGCTTTGTCATAAATTGTAAGAGTAAACATAAGGCTCTTTTTGTGGTTCTTACAGAGTATTGCAGGTCTCTGAGAAAAAAGCAAAGGATTGGTGTGCTTCAAAGGGAATACCTTATTATGAGACTTCAGCCAAAGAGGATATTAATGTTGATGCTGCTTTCCTATGTATTGCCAAAGCTGCATTAGCCAATGAGCGTGAGCAGGACATGTAAGCTATCTTAAAACTGATTTTTTTGCTCATGGCACCTGCATCTGACATTGTATTTCCCTTTGAATATAGTAATGTATGCTTAGGAGAAGGCCCATACTTATCTTTAGTATCACTGTTGTTAGAATCTCTGATTTTGGTTACTCTGTCCATCCCAAAACTGTTGGCCCCATATCTATCTTTATTCATCCCGAAGTGCTAATCCAGTTTTTTAACTTAGTGAAAATTTGAACTTTGTTATATTATTCTAAATGATGCCCGTTTATGATTTTTAAATTCTGAAGAAAGACTATACTAGTATGGTTTAGATGAGAAAACATGGTCTTGTACTCCTGGAAGAAACATTTTTATAAATCCAAAATTTATTCTTTTTTCTAAATGCTTAGTAATTATTACTAAATTGATTATGCACTGCAGTATGGAATAAAGATTTGTGAAAGGAAACATGAAATGTTGGATCTCTTTGTGTAGGATGATTGATTATGATTTCTTGGATATGCAAAAGCCTTCCTTTTCTAATCCTAATGTTTTATATATATAAACTTATCGCATCTTGTATGCTGTGCTGTTGCTCTTTTGCTTCTATCTGATATATCTGTTGCCAAATAATGACCATGATTAATATTAATACAAGTATAATGATGATATTTTCACATTAGGAACATAAATGGTCAATTTTGAAAATAGGCAAAAATAATGATTTTAAAAGCGTGTAGGATTTGGCCGAGTATCTGCACAGTAGCCCATGTCAGGTATCTGTTGTCTAAAGAAAGAGGGAAGGGGGTGGGGGTGTGGGTGGAGTTTTTCTCTAGCTTTCATGAACAATTAGGCTTTCTTGACAGGAATCTAGACAACAAATGTCATTAGCTTTACCATTGAGTTTTATCTGGTAGCTGTGTGTAGAAGTGAATCTTGATAAGCAAACAAGTTGTTAAAAGCCTTAAAATGAGACGTTGACCTTAAGAGCCATAAGAGGTGAAACATGAAGATTTACCAACATTTAGGGATACTGGAAAAAGGAAAAAAAAAAAACTGTAGGGTTGTGTGTTGTGTCTAAGATGCATAATCAGCTATAAAGTTATTGTCCTGGAATATGTAAAAACTATTTCCTCCGTTCTTTATTACTTGACCCGCTTTGACTTTTACACTATTCACCACCCCTCCTTTGACCGTCTTTTGTGAATAATATGTAAGAAAAAATATATTCATGTATGATCTTTTTGGATTTGTCTCAGTAAGTACTATCATAATATATAACTTTTATAATTTTTAATTATGGAGAATTTAAGTTATTGATCGTTAAAGTTTTGCATTGACAAGCGTGATAAAAGAAACAGATCAAGTAAAAAAGAACAGAGGAAGTATATCATTTTGCACAGTATAAATATCTTCTCCTGTCCCCTTTTAATGATCCATCAACATTTCTGATCCTCGTGTCCATTCTGTCTGCAGATATTTCCAAGGCATTCCTGAAGCAGTTCCCGAAACTGAGCAAAGAGGTGGATGTGCATGCTGAGCTAGTGGGCTGTATTGAGATTTGAGAGGCTATGGTTGTAAAATTCATCATTCTTTATGACAAACCACAACCCTTTTTTGTTGGGTTCTTGTACACTATGCTGTGATTCACCCTGTAAAAGTAAAAGAATTTCCTTCTGTTGGCATTTTGGTTTAGGTTATCTTATTCTAGGGGCAGTTGCAGTTTTTCATGCAATTGTTTTTAGACCCGGAGCCATTGGTAGTTGCGGTTTTGGAGGAACGTAATTCAGTTACCTGTGATATGAACATTGCCTCATCCCCATGTTTTATTGTCAAGTAACTTAAGTTACAGGGGGCACTGAGCTACAAATATGAATATATTTACATATTGCTCTTATTAAATTCAAGCAAAGCATTTTTGTTAGCTTCCTGATAATGTTTTTCTTAGGGTAATGATAAACAAAACCGTTAGGGGTAGTTATAATCCAGTCAATCTAATCATTGGTTTAGGATATCTCATTTGATATTTTAAAGCTTGTTCGACATTTTTTTTATTTTCATTTTTTTAAACAAAAACCAAAATTTGGATTCTAGAAAAAAAAATAGTTTTATTTTTTGTTGTCATATTTCTTAATGATCATAATTTTAGAGCATTTCCCATGACAAGCTACAACGCCATTGTAGCTTGTTTTTCCACATCAATTTTTAAGCTACAATACTTGTTAATAACAAAGTGTTCCAATGGTAAGCTACAAGGCCTACAACATCTTGTAGTTTGGAAAAAAAATTACAAAAAATAAATAATTATACATATGTTATAATATGAGTGAAGTTTATTTGTCTCTTTTTTAAGCAAGCATGTAGCTTGTTTGGGCTATAAGAGCATCTCCAATGGTATACAAATAGGGACTTGCTTGCAAATTAATTAAAGTTACAAGCATGTAGTTTACCATTTGAGTGGAAAATTGATGTAGCTAGATTAAGCAACGTTGCTCAAACAAGCTATGTTGCTTGATTTTTCAATGATAATATCACTCATTAAACATATGACATGTGTATAATAAAAACTATTTTAATTATTTATTATTTTTCCAAGCTACAATATGCTACAATTAACCATTGGAGCACCTTGTAGCTACAAAATATATTAGCTCCAATATTTGATGTGGCAAGTTAAGCTACAAAGTATTGTAGCTTACCAATGGGATGCTCTAATAGCTTGAATGTTGCTCAATTTTTTGTTCTCCAATGGTGAGCATGTAGTTAAGAACTATATTGATATTGCAAGCAAGTCCTCACAATTGAACCATTGGAGATGCTCTTAATAAGTTAGTCTAGTATCGGTTCTTTATATACATGTATTATGACCTCAAAAAAAAAAAAAACAAAACACTTAATATTATTATAGTAATATGGAGCCTTATGTTATGGATTAGATACAGATTGCATTTGATAATTTTTGAATATTAAAATGCCCCTTAGCAAAAGTAAATTCATAGCATTGCAAAAAATGCAAATACAACACTACGAAATACGAGTATTTTGTATAATTTTTTCTCTCAAAAATAAAAAATACGATTATAATTTACTCATTAATTGTAGATTTTTTTTTTGAAGGAAATATCAATTCAATAATAAGAAGCCACACAACATCTACAAAAGAGATCAGAAATGATAAATACAATGAAAATTGAATCAAATAACAATTCTAATTCTGTCGAACTACAATCGCGAGTGAGAATTGACATTGATGCATACCATCGTCTCTTGAATCGATGTCCTCTACAACCTTCTTCTACAAAGGAGCCTTGGGATTTCCGATAGTTTTTGAATTGAACAAAACCTAATTCAAATAATTGTAGTCATTGATCCGACAACTCATTCAACGCCGCACGAACCACCATAAAAAAATTAGAATTTCTCATGACAAAAGAGAAATCATCTACACCAATCAAGGGTTTTAAGACCATCATATATAAGAGTGGGATCTATAATTATACGTGATTAAAAAGGGATTTTGGGGCTTACCACTGATCAATGAACAATTGTAGCCCCTACCAATAATCACAATGGAGATCAAGGAGAGAAGGATGAAAGAGGAAAAAAGGAGAAGGGATCGGAGAAGATCGAAGGAAAACCCTAAAAAAACTAGGAAAAAACCCTAGCAAAAAGCTAGAAAAAAACACCCTCCCAAGATGAAACCTAGAGGGAAAACCCTAGCAAAAAACTAGGAATTAATTAGACATTATTAGTCACAATTGAATTAGCGGTTTCTATTATTGTTTTGTTTTGTGCACATGAATTTTAAGTAAGTAAACCGCCAATTAGCGATTTTACTTTTAATAAACCGTTAATTCAGGGTTCGTTTGGAATCACTGTGGTTTTATTTTTTTTTTTTTTTTTTTTTTTTTTTTTTTTTTTTTTTTAAAATCAAATGATATATATGATATAATGTGTAACACCCCAATAATTCCCTCTTTAAACCCGTGAGGACCCTGAACAATATTCAAGAGAATTACTGGCGTGCTACCGCCACGTGTTCAAACGTTAAGACTTTATTAGAAAATAGCAGCGGAAAAACTAACTTAGTTATAAATAAGTTTCAAAACCAATAACCAAAACCAAATTAAATGATACAAGATGGAACCATTAAGACCCTTATTCAAAACCCAACAAAAGTAGTAAATAAATAAAACCAGAGTTTAAATAAATTCAAACTTATGAAAAGAAATAAACTGCGAACAATAACCAACTCTCCACTCAAAATCCCACAACCCTGATGCGAATGCTGCATGTGTAAGAACCTGTGGTTAATCTGCTCCCCAATATTACAAGTGTAAAAATTGGATCGTCACAGGGTCATTGAAAGACGAGGCCATGACCAAAGAAAGACGCACACAAAAGCACGCAATCAGCAAAGCTGCGAAATAAATTAAAAAATACCTAACATGCTACTAATAATCAAGCATAAGCATCATTAAATTATAGACTCAACACATGACTCAACCATCAAATTTATTAAGACTTCACTAGTTAATATTTACTAACTCATTTATTTACTTCATTGGATTACGCAATAGACAAGGTTGTCCAACCCATGCTCCATTTGGAACATCAAAAAAAGAAAAACCCCATGCCTCCTTTCGGAAACATCAATAAATATTCAACGACCACGGGCGCGACACCGTGACCGTAGTTAGTATGAGATCTCATCTAACTCCTAGTTTTGAAAAGTATTTGAAATAAGAGACTCATAGATCAGACGACCTCGAGAAAAGTGCATGGCTAAAACCCCGTGTACCCCAACCCCTGATTGTCATTACTCTAGATGTGCACAAATCTAGAGTTTTATTGCTCATCCATCTTGCACTTTACGTGATTTACAAGTTTAGAATTTGTGAAGACTCATATGCAAAACAATATAATCAATCAAATATCACATCATTCTAAGCAATCCAAATTTCCAATTCACTTCTTGATTTATTAGTGGCAAACAATATTTAGTATTGAATCCTTTAACTACCTCGGTGTATAAACACCTTAAGTGCATAGGGCACTTCAAATCCTGAACCTCGTCTTAAAAGACTTTAATGAACTTCCTCTACTCAAATCATAATTAATTCATGAAAGAGTATTAAAAATTAACCTTGTGGAACCATTATCAAAATTAATTCCACTTATAGACAACCAAGAATCCATGTATAACCTTTAATTAATCATAACATATCCAATTGATAAGACAATCACTTATACATCACCCACAACCGTAGTCATACTTATATCTCAGACATGCCTCATACACAATATACGGAAAACACAATGTATAACCAAACAATTTAGCCCAGTCTTCTCTATACATGATACTAAGTTCTCGATACATCCCTAAACATGCATCTAAAGGCAAGGTTTCGTAACTCGTATGTACCTTGAATAAACGAATTGGTATGCCACTTTACTATCTAGAAATCACCTTCAATAAACTCCTCTCTTAAACCAAACAATAACATCTCAATCAATACCCAATCAATCAAATTTACAGCAATACTAACTTACTTTAAAACCTTCAAAATTCAAATCAAACAACACTTTAAAACCTTCCCTTTAGTTAAAATGTAAGGCTTATATATATTTCTTTAAATTTTCTTCATAAAAACATTAAAATACACTCTTACACATGAAATTACAGCAAGTTTAAAGTTTAATAAAAATCTTAAAATTATTTAAAAACCCCTAATAATCTCCCTTTTTAATGGGTGATTAAACCCTCTTTATAAAACATCAAAAGTAGTACCTAGAAACTATTTCCAGCACTTAAAACTTCAATAAAAACATATGTTTATGCTTAATTAACTTTAAACATAATTAATTTTATTAATCAAACTCAAGGATAATATTTTAAGTATAAAAAAAACTTTGTTAAAATTAAAAACTGCCCGAAAATCTTAAAACGTTGTTTCTACATGGAAAACTGTACTTTTTTTTTTTTATCAAAATCGGATGAGTTCAGAACCTGACCGGGATTAAAACGGGATTAAAATTAACGAACAGAAATCTAAAAATTAAAACACGAATTTACATGTTCAAAATAATCTGGAATTAATTTAAACTAATCATTAGTTATAATCACCAAAATTTCAAAACATCATTACTATAAAAGCCCTAAATAAATTGTTCATAAAAACCCTAAAATCATGATTTTCAATAATTAAAAACCCTAGGTTATAAAATTTACAAAATCTGAAAATTATGACATTTATAAAATATGAAATTATCAAATTCAATCATCAAAATACAATTTGATACAAATTAAATTAATTTCAAACAATAAAATCAAAACCCATAAATCAATAATTATAATTATACAAATTAATAAAACAAAGGAGAAAATAAGACTAACCTTTTTGTGTGAGAAAATTTTGGGGATTCATGGGGTATTTATAGGAGAGAAAGTTGTAGGGTAAATAGAAAGATTGGGCCTCATAAAATTAATAGGCCAAATGAATGAAATGGACTAAGCTTTAGTTGTATTGAAATAAATTATAGAATGAAGGTTCATAAAATAATTTTTACCAAAATAATTTTTGACCCAAATTAATAATTTGAATATTTTGAAATTAAATTACGAAAAAATACAAAATAATATTATAAATAAAATTAAATTTCATTTATAACATATTTAAAAATACGGGGATTACAATCATTACATAATGAATAAAAAATTAGTCAAAATTTTTAAAATTATGATAATATTGAAAACTGACAACAGAAAAGTGAAAACACCCTTTTCTTATTTCCTATTTTTGGTTTTTTGTTTCTCTAGCTTATAAAAAGTATAAAATTACTCTTATGAATAGTGTGATGTAAAAATTATCCCTCAAAAAGTGTATTTATATATATACCTTCATTAATATGTACAAGTTTTTGTTAATGACAATTATTTGGATAAGTATATCCTCAAAAATATTTATTTACTTATTTTCTATCATAAATGTTAGTAGCCATGGTGTTTTTAAAAAAATATATAGTTGCCTTGGACAATATACCCCTAAACATAGTTGTTACATATCAACAACTAAATTTTGATTTAAGGTCAAACCAAAAGAACTTTCGAATATGGCTACCTATGTTAATTAGCTGCCCTAGTTATAAAAAAAAAAAAAAGGAAACTGAAAACAAAAAAATGCCATATAAGCCCTCAATTAGTCGTTTTACATTTTTAACAAAAATAAAATTTAATTTTTATAGTGACGATATGTAGGGAATCAATAACATAATACTTAAACATTCATCAGGAATGACACGTGTCAATTCTTGGTGTAGTTTTTTTTCCCTCCAAAAATGTCCTTTTCCTATTTTTACTAAAATCTTCTTTGACAATCTTAATATAATATAACTATCATAACATTATTTCAAATCTTTTATAATAAATATATTCCTTTATAGTATTTACTCCGTTTTTCATATCTTTTAATATATTACTTAATATTTCATATCTTTAATACGCCATTTTTTATTCTTTCAAATAAGGTAATTTTGTAACAATATTTAAAATGATGAATATATTAAAATGATTCTTACTACAAAAATTATTATTATTGTTATTGTTAGACGGGGTTTTTGATTTTTTTAATACTTTAATTGGTTTCTCGCCTAATTCTAATTATGAAGAATATAACAAAATAAAAGAAGATTAGCAATATAGTATAACATTGTAAACATTTTATCAATGTATGTAATTAGGTAAGAAAATTTGATTAATTAAAATTTCATTCTTTTTATTTGTATATCTCCAACACTTTCATATATTATAATATTTCTGGAAAAAAATTTACCAATTATCATTAAATTGAAATTATTTTTTCTACCTATTATGTGTAATACATAATGCCTGTTTGGTTATAAAAAGAAAAATGATACTAATTTATCATTGAATTTTTAAAACATCGGTCTAGGACCCTGTTCACTTCACCTTAAAAAATAATATGAGGTAAAAATTATTTTAGTTTAGTAAAAATAAGTTCAGTTCAGTAAAATTAATTTCAGTTCAGTAAAAATAATTCTAGTAGTAATAATAAGTTAAGTTCAGTAAAATTCAGTTTTCTTAAAGAAATTATAATAGAAAATTAGTAAAATAATTTCAGTTCAGTAAATTAATTTAAGTTCAGTAAAAATAATTTAAGTTTAGCAAATATAATTTTGTTTCAGCAAAAATAATTTAAGTTCAGCAAAAATAAAAGTGAAGTGAACGGGGCCTTAATATGTAGTTTTAATAAACTCATTTTGACTCTTTTATTATAATCCATGTTTTATTTCATTATATACGAAATATAAGAAGATAATAAATATGTTATAGTTTTATTTTATTTTTTTTTATTTTTAATACAATTTTTTTTTTCTTTTATTGATTAATTGTAGTGAAATAACCGTGCATGACACGAGACCTAATCTAGTATCAACAAAAACTAACACAATCTTGGAATTTATAACTTTTCTAACCAATCTATCTACTCTATATACTAAAATAATCACCAAAGGGGACACTTGGCACAATTTTGTATAAAAATTTCCCTCCAAAATGCTATTTATTTAATTTCTTATTAAAAAAATTCTGTTAATAAATTATTTTAATAAATTTTATTTATATATAATATGCAACAGATAAGAATTTAAATGTTATACATTAAATTAATAAATTTAAATTTGAAAATAAAATTGGTACTCATTTAACTTCAATTAACTCTATTTCAATTGACTATTATTATTAATAAATCTTTATAAATCAGTGCATTGCACAGGGCCAAAAACTAGTTTAATATATGGTTGAATTATATCTTTATGCATGATATTAAAAATTAATTTTGTTTGATGATTTTTTTAAAGATGTAAGATGATTTAACTAGTCGATCAACAATACAATTGGATTTTATCAAAATTAACACACCTTCTGCTTTTTATTAAGTGAAAAATTGAATATGGGATCTTAAATATTAAATTGTTAAGACAAGAATTATTAACTTATTTTCTACCTTGTGAAAAAAAAATTAGGCGGGAAGTTTTTTTATGAGTCGCTGACACGTGTAATCTAGGGATATTTTGGTGATTGCTTTAGTATAGTATACTAGCCAGGAGACTTTGATAGTCTTTAAATATAACAGTCTAACAAAGTCTTGTAATACCTTTGCATAAAAAAAAGTCTTGTATTTCCTTAGCCAAGTAGTACTCATTAAAACTGATGCTTATGGACTAATCTTCTTTAATTTCACATTACACACCCGAACAAAATCCTCCCAAGTTCCAACCAAAATTTATTGGTGAGATAAGTACTCTATACGTTTAGAATTGCATAATTATTGTCGTCACTACTTTTTTTGAAGACAACCCGTGATTCCATGAGGTTGAGACGATTTGATGAATATAATTTTTAGATTATTTATATTGCCTGATGCACTTGCTATGTACTTGTATTGTCCTATATATGTAACCCATTTTGGTTGCTTAAATTTAGTAAACGTTGGTTTTATTATTGGAAAAACTAAAACGAAGTGGTAATTGAGGTACATTAGTAGGGTAAGCAAACACGTTAATTAGCCTAATGTATAACGCAAAAGGTGGAATAGAAGGACTTTTTTTTTGTACAAATCGTGGTAAAGAATAAAATTTCAACATACAATACATTTATAACGATCAAAAAAAGAAATTGATAAAATTTTGGTGTGTATATTAGAGGTTTAATGTTGTTAGATATTATCCTTCAAAGTTGAGAAAATCCCTTATTTATCAAGTGATAAATTTGTAAATAAATGAGTAATTTTGTACCGTGTACTTGATACGGTGATTTTTTCTTTTACATATGATATTACAAATTTACCCCTTTATTTACTTGATATGGTGTTTTTTCCTTTTACATGTTTTATTAAAAGCTTACCACTTTATTTGCAAATTTTGTTTATCTTGTTTATAATAAGACTGAAATACACCACCAATTTTGTCTCCTTCATGGGCTACACCCTTAGCAAAATTCCATTGTGATGGTGAAGGCATGAAAATTGATCAAACAACTATTGGCGTAATTTGGAAAAGAGGTTTGAAATTTACCATGGTTGTAAGCATATAAGCGTTGAAGTGATTAATAAATTTGCATTCCATTGCCATTTATCAAAATCCTCATTTAACAAAACATAAAAATCAAATTCTTAGATGAGAATCGAAATCCCATGGAATTAGGAAAAAACCCCATAAAATTGGGACATATTTTCACTTATGGAGAGAACAAAACAAATCAAAACAAACCAAAACGTAAATCAAAGCAAAAGGCTAAATTGAATTAAAGAAAAAGGGTCGAAAATTAGATTATTTCCTATTTTCGGCCTAAATGGCTAAAAAAACTAAAATCCTAGAAGAAAGAAGAGAGAGAAAAGATAAAAAGAAAGAGGGGCAGCTATTAATTGTATGTCTTCATTAGGCTCATTGAATGAAGGCCCCTAGCGGATTGTTGTCTTATTGAAATAGATATTACATTGAGAGTGACAAACTCTAGTACTCTCTCGGCGTTGTCTTTTCTTCACTTAATTGATGTGATCTCATTTTTGTAGACGCAAATACATTGTATTACGTTGTATTTTTGTCCAACTTGTAGAAATAATTGCCTTTACATTGAGAGAGTGACATACTCTAGTACTATACAAATGTTAGCTTTATTCTTTGCTTATAATAGACTAATAGTAGCGAAGAAAATCCAACATCAGTAGAGTTTGTCAATTCTCAATGTAAGGGCATCATGAACTAACTTGTTCATCATATCATAAGCTCGTAACTCATAAATAACGGATTTTGAAAACAATTCTTTTCGTAAATATCGGATCTTGAAAATAATTTTTTAGGGGGCTGATCAAAATTAATTGTGTTTCATATAAATACAAGTATACAACTAAAGTAATAAAACAAATTGAGACTATTACCCTTTACCGCCAAATTTATTAAAAATAAAGCTAAATAAACTATTTTATAATTTCAATTATAAGAATCACTAGTTTTAGCCCCGTGCAATGCACGAATTCATAATAATAAGGTTTAATAATTTATTAGTAATGATAATGAATTGAAATTATATAAATAATGTAACATTTTTTTAAAAAATTGAATTTTATTAAATGTCTAGCATACCCTTAATATTTGAATTTCAGTTTTTTTATTACTATTTTTTTTTATAATGGGATTTTTACAAAATAATAAAAAAAAAGAAGTAGCATTTTGGAGAGAATTTTTTTACAAAATTATGACAAGTGTCCTATATGGTGGTCAGTAGCATATCCAAAATTTCCGAACTGTGGGTTCAGAATCTTAAAAAAAACGATGATCATATATTAATTAAATATTCAATACTTAAATTCAAATTTTTTATTACCAATGGATGGATTACACAAAAATAAAATTTAAAAAAAAAAACTACAAAAGTATCTTCGAGTTTTCATACTTTGAAAGCGTGCTAATACATCTTCATCACTAACTCTAGAAAATAAGTCTTTCTCAAGATAAGTAACTACACAATCATTCAATAGTTGATTATCCATACTATTCCGCAACTTATTTTTTACACAAGTCATTGATGAAAAAACTCGTTCCATGCTTGCTGTCGCCACCGAAAAGATGGTTATTTGTTTCAACAAGCATCATAGAAAGCTCACTAATACCCTTCAAGTAAACTAATTTGTAAGAAGTATGCTTATTTGTTTCAACAAGAATCATAGAATGCTAGTCTTATCAACAAGTAAACTAATTTGTAAGAAGTATGCTTATTTGTTTCAAAAAGCATCATAGAAAGCTCATTAATACCTTTCAAGTCTTCAAACCTTGCATCTGTACGCATGTCATTAATATAAAAACCAAGTTCATGATGAAGTGCAGTCATTGTCATATCATTAGTTGGAAACTCTATCTTCGGGATATAACTCGGCAAGTCTCATCAACTTTTGCTTATCAAATGCCGCAAATGAATTTACCGGATTTAAGCATGACATACAAATAAGCAACTCCATATTTTTCTCATCAAATCTATTATTGAGCTCTTGGAGTAGTAAATCAATGACACTTAAATACATTTATATCTAAAAAAGATGAATATTTGTCACTTTGGCAAAGAAGTTTTTTGATCTTCAACGAGGAACATACATATCATTCATATTATGAGCTTCCACATTATGTTTAACACAAATATAAAGCACAAGATGCAAAGATTCTTCCCACCCATGGTCCCTTATTTGTTGCAATTGTTCCTTAGTCAATGTAACAAATGACATGGCATTAACAATATCTTGGTCTCCTCTTTGCAAAGCTTGACACAATTTATCAGTTTGCCTAAATATTTCAGACATCAAACATATCATGAAAACAAATTCAAAGGATTCAAATGTAGACATAACAGTGATAGCCTTTACACGATCATCCTTATAAAACTTATTTGATCCAACTTTCTCAAGAACTTTAACAAAAGTAGCATATAATGAGGTAACATTTGAAACAATTTTGTAGTGTGACCCCCACCTAGTATCACCAGTCCAACCTAAACTAATTTCTTGGTTTGAACCTTGCCTACTTTGAATTTCCCCTAGATCTAATGCTTCTAGAACATGTTGAGATTGTATTTCTCTTATCATTTCCCTTCGCTTACAAGAAACACCAATAATATTTAATAAACTAGCAAGTTGGTCAAACAACCAAATACAATCATCATTATCCTTAGCATCAGCAACAAGGGTTAATTGAAGTTGGTGAGCAAATTAATGAATAAGGCTTGTCCTTTTGGTAGCTCTTAGGGTTGCTAAAAGTGTGCAATAAGATAAGGAAGCAGGATCAGGATTCGTAGCAATATTGTGAAGCTGTGAGGAAATCCCTTGTTGGATTTGGAGGAATAAATGTTAACGGAGAATACTATGTTGTAGGAGAAGAAGCTATTATAGGTTCTGCTTCTTTGCTTGTCGTTAAGGTGTTGGCCCATTAGTTGGTTGTGTATTAGCAGATGATATATGGGTTTGCGGTGCATTGCCCCTCGAAATAAGCTTGTTTTGTTTCATTCATGATCAAAGTCTTCAAACCGTTTATCTCACCCCTCATATTACTAGCACCATCGTAACCTTGTCCACGAGCTCTAGACAAACTCAATGAATACTCCATAAGCAAAGACTCAATTGCACTCTTTAGTGACAAAGCAGTGGTATCCTTAACATGTACAATTCCAAGAAACCTCTCAGTTATCTTCCCTTTATTATTCACATAATGCAAACAAAGGGCCATTTGTTCCTTTTGAGATACATCACTAGATTCATCTGCTAGTATTCCAAAGTAGTCATCCCCAATATCATCAAAGAGAAGTCTAGTGGTTTCTTTGGAACAACAATTAAAGAGGTCCTTTTGAATTAAAGGAGAATTCATTTGATTATTTCCTGAGGCATTACTTAGAACAACCTTTGCAACATCACTTTTAAGAGTGCAAGAAAATTACCTCTCTTCCAAGAGTCTTCGCTTTCATCATGCCCACGACAAGCTAAGCCTTGACTTCAAAGAAATTTAATACATTTTAATGATTAAGTCAATCAAGATTTGTATTGAAGTTTAGCTTCTGTGGAGTAAGTGGAAAAAGATTCAGCAACTGATGTTTTTAGGTTAATGAAAAAATTGTAATTTTCATAAGCTTGATTATGCAAACTACAAAGACTTCCCACATGAAGATTAAATCTACCACTCTTATTCCATCCTCTAAACCCCCCTTTAATGAAGCAATCATTAGCAGCCAAAGAAGCAACTTTATCCTTGAACAAGTAGTACACAAAACAAAAAGTCGCATTTTTCTCAACACTATATTCAAGCCAATCATATTTAGCAAACCAAGAAACACTAAATCGACGCATACCTCCTATTTGTGTTTGAAAGAAATTATGAGTGCGTGGATCACAACGTTTCATTGTTATATAACCTCTTCTCACGACATCTCGACTAGTAGAAGGATATTCCAAAATTGGAATTCTTTTTCCAGGGTCATGTGGATGAAGATCAACATCATAAATGTGAGTATCATCAGACTCAACACTAGCATTTGGATTTCTTTGAGTTGTGTTTTCAGGGATTGGAATTGAAGTAGCCACTGGAACCGCATCATTAGTAGGAGACATGACATACGCATCATCATTAGCAGACTTAATATCCGCATCATCAATAGGATTTACAACTTCTTCTTCCATTGGAGGATTCTTTAACTAGGTGAAGAACAAGTAGAGGACTTTTATGACTTCCCGACACATTTCCAAAAAGACTCTAAACTCATGGTAAGTTGTAACAAAAGCTCTACAATCTACAATATTACACAAAATAAACAATTTATTATCAATTAAAAATCCCAAGTCCCCAATAAATACAAATTTGACAATATAGACGTCTTCTAATTATCAATTAAAAGACCAAGTAAAAATTTATAATTCTAGCTTCTAAGTTTCTACAATTCAATTTGTCAACAATTTAAATATTCAACAATATATCAAAACCAATTAAAAAAATAAAACAAACAAATAAAGATTAAGAATTAAGAGGAGTAGAGGAACAAGAGGACTTACAAAACGGTAGAACTTGAATTCTCGAAGAACTCAAAACTGTCGTCCGTCAGTGCTCAGTCCCCGGTCACTGGTCGATGTCTCGGTGGCTACAGTGCGGGGCCGCGACGGCCAGTGGCTAGGAGTAGGGTGTCAATGTTAGGGTTTGGTTGAAGATAAAAGGTTAGAGTTTGGAAATTTGGGGAAAATAAGAAATGTCGATGTTTGTTGTTTTTAATTTTTGAAATCTGAATGTAAGGTGGTAAAAAATTACAAAAAAGGAGGGCAGGAGGAATCGAACCCAAGACCGAAGAGGAGTGCACTGCTCAAACATTCATATCATTACCAATGCGCCAGACTATACATTTGATTATTTACCTCAGAAAAATTTGTTTTAACCCCTTTTTTTTTTAAGAAAAATAAAACTTATATTTTTTTTTTCAAAAAATATATGGGTTCAATGAACCCCCCTAATTCTGCCCCTGATGGTGATTACTTTAGTATATAGTATAGATTGATTGATTAAATTTGAACAATATCTTATATTAATTCGAATGTTTATACTTTTATATTTCCCAAATCACACAAGAAAAAATTCAAGTATATTACAATACTAATTTTGTAAATTAGTGTTACAATGATAAATGAGTACTTTATATCTTTAGTACTTCTAATTTATTAACTGGAATAACCATTAAAATAGTCAATCTAACAAACTCGAATGGAATAAAGCTCCACATAAACGAGCCTTATGATGATCATGGGTGTTTACTATGGACATATATCGAATGCACTTGTACAATAGCTTTTTCCACAGCAGGGGATGTCAGGGTAGCATAAACCCCCCGTCGGCGTGCAATGTTTATCTACAAACAAAGTTTTACGAAGCATAGTACATACGGAGTAAAAGTGTCAAAATCTAACTCGACTCAAAACAATTTAATTTGAACCAAATTATCACAATTTGTTGTCAAAAAACAATCACAATTCAATTACTTATATCATAAGAAAATAATGACATAATTTGCCACTTACCTTCTACACATTTGTGACCAGCACCTTTGCTGCACCTATATCCCGGACAACAATTACTAAAAAATAAGAAAGACGAACATTTTTCTCCGGTAGTAGCACAACTTTCAGATTTATCAACCATGATTTGTGCTGCAAAAGTTTTGCATATAGCATCAATATGTAGGGTTAATAATCTTACGATCTATTTGGTATATGTATGTAGTAATAAATCAAGGTAATGAACATGAATTTGTGTTGTATGTTTATAAAAGATTCAGTTCAGATAGTAAGGTCCATGGTACGTAATGCTAAGCTAATTGACCTTAAATTATGATAAAACCACATTAATTATGATGGTACTTTATTTATTGTTAAATTACACTCAAATTTATTCGCATTACCGCAATCAATATCAATTACTGTATCGAATAGACCACTAGTACTTAAAACATAAAGTTTCTTTAATAATGATCAAAACACCTACGAAAATATAATGGACAAATTATTTGCATCATATGTGATTACAAAGAAAATACATATGTTACCTAAAGCAAGGATGAAAAGAATGACTACTACATTCTTCTTGGATTTGTAGAAAACCATTTTTCCCTCCATTTCAAGTGATAGATTTGGAAGACTATTAGTAAATTTATTAATTAATTAAATCATTTAGAAATGTTCGTTTGTCTTATATAAGGGATTCTCCGCCTATATATTATACAGATTTAATTTGTTTAATTTGATTTCATTCTCTTGTGTACCTATATAATTGGCGGTACAACCTAGAAACAAACATCTATGGTCAATATTGTTTAAATTTGAATTATTTAATTTATCCATTCACCAAAATACAAGAATTATTGCATATGTTATTAAACATTTTAATTAGTGGTTTCTTGGAATTTGTTGGAAGAAGATAAAAATTACCTGTATATCTCTTGCAGCAAATTTTCTTAGGAAGCACACCTAATTAAAGAAGTTTAACCCCAATTATATTTTAATTAATCTCATGCCACATATCAAGCTTATGGTGGATGAGTATCACATGCATCTATAGTTAGTAACTATTTAGCTGTAAAATTCGTAGCTTTACGATTTTTTTTAACTTACCATCTTATTCATTTTCTTATGTACAAATAACAAATTATTATTCAACTAAAAACAAGTTTTTAAGCCCAAATCATTCTGATCCTCAAGTTCATAGTACTAATGCCCATTGCATTGTGACCTATATATGTTGATTCTTCACTACTTAGAGTTTTTATTTTTTTTTTTAAAGTTCCTTCTTTCTAAAATTGTAATTTTATTTAGGGAAATTCTCAATGATACTCTTTAAGTTTTTTTAATTTTCTCATTGGTAAACAACAAAATTTTCAATTATCTTTGGTGATCAACTATTACTATTATTAATTCAACGGTAACAATAGTTAATCAATTTAATCATTTCATTCACCATGGTTAGTTTTTGGGAAATTCTCAATGGTAGTCTTGAGGGGTTTTTTTTTTTTTTGGATTTTTTTTCCTCAATGGTAAACACTAAAATTTTAAATTATCTAGCTATGGTAATCTACAATTATCATAACTAATTCATTGGTAACATGAGTTAAACATTTTTAGCAATACTAAACATGGTTTATTTAAAAAGGGAGGAAAAGGGTGAATTGACATAAATACCCCTATTAATTTCAGCCAACCAATTATGTCTTGTCAAAGTGCTTGAATAAAACCTTAGAATTTCATCATCTTTATTCGGATTATTTACTCGCTTAATTGAATAAAGATGATGAAATTCTAAGGTTTGAGTTGTTTTAGGGGAAAGATGGGTTGCACTTTGACGAGGAAATTGGGCGAATTTGTTGACGAGTTTGATTCGAAGAGGTTGCGATTGTCAGCAAGCTTCGATCGTTCGAAGAAATATATTATCTGTGATGCGATTCGAAGTCAGGTATGCATTTATTTGGACTTTATTTGTGGTATGCTCTGTTTTTTAATGTGTAGGGTGTTGCTCAACTAATGTTGTTATTTTTGTTGATTCATTTTGTGAAATTAGTGTTGTGTTGTTGTTTGTAAAGTACAGTTAATTTTGGGGTTGTAACGTTAAAATTACTCGAATATTATATATACTTGATGATTTAGGGCATGTTGCTTATACATGCTTCTTATACTTGATGCAGAATGGGTGACAATATTGTGTTAAATTTTAAAAATAGGGGTGTAGATGTGTCTGTCATTGTTGAGGACATTGATAAGGCAAATTTGATAGATCTTATTATAGAGTATTTGGAGAAAGAAAATGAGAACAATTTTGAAACTCCTAAACACCCTTCTTTTGCATATGAGTTTAAAATGAAGCATGTTAGTCTTCAAGTGATGATGACTTAATGAAAATGTTTGGTAATTTGTCTGGGGATAAGGAGATATACATATGGGCTGGAGTAGTGGGTAAGAATAGTAAAGTTGTCCAAGCTTCTAGGTCATTTATGTTAGGGAAGACACCAACAAATAAGGCACCAAAAGTCATTGAACCTCTTAGTATAGACAAGTCCATTGCAATTGAAGCTCAAGTGGTTATCAGGAGATCTAGATTCACTCCTAAGAAAAAAAAGTCTAGTGTGCCTGAGTTTTTGGAAGCCAAGGTAGTTAGTAAAGAAGATTTTGACAGGAATATGCTTGCAAAAGGTAAAAAACCACTAGCTGAAGTTGATTTGAGCATATTGACCATGCTATTAATCAATTTATAGAAGACAAATGGGCTGACATTGAGAATTCACCTACTAGAGGGACTGAGATAGGTGATATTGATAGGGTACCTGTTACTCCAATAGGGATTGCAACTGGAAAAGGGAGACGGAGAGGGAGAACCAAAGGTAAAGGCAATGATGGAGGTAGACGGAGTGATAAAGGGATGGGAAGAGGAGGATGCAGAGGGAGAGGGGCTGTCAATGAGAGAGGTAGAGGCAATGGGAGAGAAAGAGGAAAAAGTAGAGGAAGGGGTAATACAGTTGACTATTGGTTTAACATTTTCCTAACTCCACGGGATCCAAACTAACCTCTTGAAAATCCTACTGAAGAACATGAATACCAATTACCTTCTGAGTTTTGTACACAACAAACACAACCCTCTCACAAATCAACCCAATCATTGTCACAACCTACTGACAACGTTGTAGAGTTTGCTAGGATTAGGGAAAATTCACATGAAAAAGAGGCTGGTGAGTCTTCTAGAGCATCAGTGTTTTATAAGAGGAGAATTCCTAGGACTACTGCTAAGAGTCAGGGAATTTTTATTAGCAACAGTGCAAGTAGAAGTGAGAAAAATGCATTTTCTGGGGTAGGTAGTATTAGAAGGAGTTTGTCTATTAGCCTTAGGGATGATGGGGATCAAATACTGAGTGTGGATGATGATGATGTCGATGATGTAGGGTACAATTTAATCGAGTATGACACTAATGAGAGTGTGGATATAGAAGATGATATGTTAGAAGATGAGTATGGTCCTTTGATTAAGGATGGCTTTGATCCCTTTGAGGAACCTGAATTTGAATGTGAGAATGAGCGGTGTTTCGGGTGTTTTTGTCCCTTGGGAGAGTTACAGCTTGAGGACTGATCCGACTGCGCCTGTACCTGCAAAACAACGGAGAATTCGGGTGTTTGGAGCTCCACCTCCGACGGTCAAGTTAGTACTTGAATATGAGTAGGAGAAGGTGCGGAAAAGAAAGTGAGATCTTCTCGGATTCCGAGATCAGGTGTTCCTCTGATGTGAGAGAAAGTAGGGTAGGTGTAAAAAATGATTGAATGTGTCCCAAAATTTAGGGAATAACTCCCTATTTATAGGGTCATTGGAGGGTGTGCCTCTATCTAGGTCATTTGACCTAGATTTGGTGGGCTGCGCCGTTTTTTCGGCGCTCTTAGAAATTGGGCCCTTGAAGGCCGCAATTTCAGGAGGTATCTGATGGTGACACGTGTCAGATGACAATTGGTCCACTTGGACCAGCCTAGGCTTGACACGTGGCCCTCTCTAATTGGTCCACGTGGACAGGGTAATTTTACCCAAAACATTTGCCACTCACAGGTGACATGTGGCTGCCATGTGGCGCCTGTAACATGCGGCAGCAAATAGGCGGTGAACAGTAAACCTGTTCACCTTCTAGGGTTTTACAGGGATGCCCTGATTTAACCCTTCTATAAATAGAAGGTTTCACCCCCTCTCTCCTCATTTCACACTCCAAATTTGACTTTTTAGAGAGAGAAAAGGAGAGCGTCTAGAGGAACACACCCGGTCATCGCTTGTAGAAGTTTTCAGAGTTTCAAAGATAAGTTAAAGGTAACCGCCTACACCCCTTTCAAGATTTTTTATAAATATTTCACTTGTGTAGTTAGGCTTCAAAATAAAATGGACTTTCTATCGACCCACACGACACCGCCTAGGTCATTCAGCTGATCTCCTAGTACGGCTGAATGTAGAGCCGGGGGTGCCATTTATGGAAATCAGGACCTGCTTTGCTCATCCCCGAACACCTCCGTCTCTGTGTCTATGCAGGATACCATAGCCAGAGTAAAACAAACAGCTATTAAGCTTAGCAAGTGACGCGCTAGAAGAGTGCCTGCTGACGAAATTGTTCCTGATGATGAATATGAGGACACGAAGGAAGAACAAGAGCAGGGAGAGGAGGAAGAGTTGGCGGCCTTTTCTCCAAGTGGCACCCCTTCAACCCCCAGCGATACCATTTTTGATGGGGCAGACGACAAAGATGATGCCTCAGACCTAGGGTCTGATGAAGGGAAGTCAGGCGGTGAGGAAGTCGCCGAAAGGTTTGGATCAGAAACGTCCATCTCTGACCAAGAGGACATTGCGGCTGAGTATCACAGCCGAAGAAAGGGTCAAAGCAGCCAAATCCTGTAAAAACCCGGATGCTTATGAGGGATTTGGCTGTAATGCAAAGTAGCTTTAGGGCCTTCGGTGATGCACACCTGGTAGGAGAGGGGTGGAGAATAGAGATTCCCCCTCCTTAGGAAACAATTTCCTAGGAGGACAACATAAAGAATGCCGACAACGTCTTTGGCTGCTATGAGGTGGTGATTAAAGTCGGCCTCCGCTTCCCCCTTCACAACGCAATAAAAAGAATATTGAAGGGGTATGATGTTGGCATCTGGCAGCTCATCACGAACTCGTGGCTAAACATTCTGGGTTTCATTGCCTCCTGTGAGTTCTAGGACATTGAGCCCAGCTTTCCTGCATTTGCTCATATGCACTATATGAGCCAGGCCCCAGGTGGACATGGTGCGTGGTACACTCTTACCACACACCCGAATTAGTTGGTGACTCTGGATAAACCATCCAAATGGTCCGGCTGGAAGGAGAGATTCTACCTGGTCAGCTCTCCAACTTTGGGACTGTAGACACCCATTTGTGTCTCCTCAAAACCAAACCCAGTGATGAGTACCTTTCACATCGAATCATAATCGAATGAAGCGAAAGTGTGGAAAGTCTAGTGTTGCGGAAAGTTTTAATTTCTTTTCTCTTCTCTCTGTTTTTGAAAACTTATTTTAAGAAAATAGTCAATCCAGTTTGGTTGGTCCATGATAAAGATCCAATAATTGTGTAGTTGTATGGGGTTTGAAAAGACCTTTCCAACGATATATTATAAGCCCAATTCCGATGAATAATGAGGAAGTTATGGCCAAAATACTAAACTGGGCCCGATTTGGTTTTTATGTGCGGCCCAATGATCTAGAGGAGGGCCTATTATTAATTATCATTCCTAAAGATATTAGGATTGATTATAGTCTTTTAGAATACTCTAGAAGGTTCTTTTAAATCCTAATGGAGTTAGGATTGATAATTATGTTTTAAAGAGTTTGAAATTGAATAAAACTACTCCTTTTAAGAATCCTTGTTTTGTACGAAGTGGAATATATTCAGATTTTATTTTCGTGCCTCATAATATTTATCCAAATTTTATATGGTTGGATAGTTCTTGAAATTATCTTTCCAATGATATATTATAATATTAAATCCGAGTTATAACGAAAAAGATATGAAAGAGACATGAAACTTTATCCAAAACTGACACCCTTCCACTATTTTGGCCATATCGTTTTATCTACAAAATATTTTAATTTGATTCTAATTGGGTTGAAAAGTAGACTTTAAGAGCTTTCCAACGACATATTATATGCCTTATTTGAATTTCGGATCAAAAGATATGATAAAAACAAAAACGCGTTGAAAACAGGCTTGACGCCTGACTCCAGGCATTGGCGCCTTGAACCAGGCCTGGTGCCTGGTGCTAGCCATTGGCGCCTGACGCCAATGGACAATGTTTGGAGCCAACCTCGTTTTGCGTGCGCCAAACTCTGTTTTGTTAATTTTATCTTTTTGGCTGATTTTCTCTATAAATAACGTATTAAAACTCCGTTTTCGATAACCAGATTTCATCAATTCTTATTTCAATTCACCAACTCTCATCAAGATTTTCTTGATTATTTCATCTCTCTCTCTTTCCTTTTCTAAACTTTGTTTTCACATACAAAATTCCGCATTCGCAAGACTTAGATACACCTAGCCATATTCGAAGTTGCCTTCGCTCTAGACGTGAAAGGTTTAATTTCTGAGGGTTTGGTCCCAAATCTCTATTTTAATTATTTAATTTAATTGTTTTGATTATTATTTTCCTTGAAGTTACTAACGTGTGTATTTTGTTATTAGAAAGAGGTACGAGGCATCAAAGTAAGTACTTTAATGATTTATTGATTTATGATGTAGAAATCATGTTTATATTGTTATTATGATATTCCTAGTATCATGTCTAGGGTAGTTTTAATATTAAATATGATTGTTACGATGATTCCTATGTTCTTCCTAATATTTATGATTGTTAGTATCATGTTAGGGTTAAAGATTTGATTTTTATTGCTTAGTGACATGCTAGGGTTTGTTATTAATTTTGTTAGTATCATGCCTAGGATCTTGCTATTTTTATTATGCTTTAATATTAACATGAACATGATTATGATTATAATTGTTATAATTTATGATGATTATGAATATTATTATTATTATTATTATTATTATTATTATTATTATTATTATTATTATTATTATTATTATTATTTTGATAATGATTATTTTATTTATGATTATTATCGTTTTGATTATGATTATAATTTTATGATGATTATTATTATTATGATGATTATTATTATGTTGCTTGATGCTTATTACTTATTGCTTGATCACACCTTTTATTGCATGTTTAAAGGGAATTTGTACTTGTAATCATGCTTAATAAGATAATTAATAATCTTGTTAGGTTAACTTTGATTATAATTCAAGTGATCGCCAATAATAGTTTATTTGTGCATTAATATTCAACCAACATAGATAAACAGGTTTAGGGTTAATCCTATTGATTGCATATTAATTAAAAAGCGCACATGAATACGATCAGAATAAAGTAGAGGCCTATTATTAGGGCAGGTTCAATCTCTTTTAGGTTGGATTTGTACCATCATCCCCGAACCCTTATTTGGTTCTAGACCTTATGGAGTTGACGATCTCTTGGATCGTTAAGGGGTGTAACCTTCACCTCGTGAACGGTTTACAAGTTCCTTAAAAACTTGTTGGCGACTCTTTTGCTCTATTTCTTCCCTTTTGGACGCCACCGTACTTTAGTGTATGATCACAGTGGGGTTCAAGCTAGTGGGATTTCAAAGGCTTGAAATTATTCCCTACAGTTTTTGGCGACTCCACTGGGGAGGATTTCTATTTTAATTCCTGAATTTGTTTCGGCAATGATTTAGAATGAGTGGATGAGACTCGAAAAGTTCTAAGTATTTCATGTGCGTAAATTTGATTAACATTATTGTCATATGCATAAAAAAGATCTCATTGGAAAGACCATCCGTAATGAGTTAAAAACATAGGATTTTACACGTAGGAAATTTGAGAAATATCTTTCACAACTAGGACCGAAATAACACCGCGTGAAACTGGAAAATTTTATCGAGCACAAAAAGCTGCTGAGGCATGTGGGAAATAGCGTCAGGAGCCAGAGCTTGGCGCCAACATTTTAGTCGTAGCGCCAGACGCCAGTATTGGCGCCTGGCGCTACAGTTAAAAGCTGGCGCCAGTCTCTGTTTGCTGGCGCCAATTTCCCCCAATACCGAGCCAGAAATATGCGTTCTAATTTCGACCGGTTTTTCGTATTGTTTGCTCGATCCTACTTCCTGATTGAATTTTTTCTCACTTTTCTGAAACCCATATGTGTTCTACATATGGACATAACCCTCTGGGAATTCATGCTCCATATACCCGATTGAACCCTCCGTGCAACAAAGGGTACATCCGAGATGTTGAATTCACCAAACCATGGAAGCGAGTTTTTCTAAAACTCGCGGTGTCCCATCCACTCGCGCCAACCCTTCACGGTTAGGCTTCCGCGCGGTGCATCCGGACAATTAACCATGGACCCTCTATTGACTAAACCATATCCCGAACTTTAGAGAACTAGAGCCATGGTTAGGTTGCAAACTCATTGCATCATATTGTGCCTACCTGACTAATTGTGCATTATTTGGTGTGCATACTCTATGTGATTTTTCCTAACCGTTTGTTTGACTTGTGTTAAGACTAAAAAAACTGATTAATGACTAAAGGACTTTGTTTAATTAATTAATTAATTAATTAGAGCTAATAAATAAACATAAAATCGAGTCATAGTTCCTTTAAGTCAACCCGGATTTTTATTCCCGTATACTGCAAAAATTCAACTGGTTTTGGTCATATCTGGAGTTCTAGAAAGAACTACGAGTCGTACAACCTATGGATCTTTAGCCCCGAGTTTTTTCTTTAATTTGGCGTTGGTTTCATCCCAATCAGAGTCGCAGATCAAAAGTTATGACTAAAATACCACAGTCTGTCCAGTTTAATGCATATACATGAAGTCTTAACTTAGTCTTTGCTTGAGTCTAGTTACATAGTCTAGCCACATGGTCATGACACGAGTCTTAACATGTCACCTACACTCACTAGTCTTAGCAGACACTTTGAGTATACATCACCATGGCCATGTCTTAGGTTCATGCATGAGTCGGTCTTTTCCGTCATTTGAGTTGGGGGGTACATTCTATTCCTAATTCTTCATATCCCTCCATCTAAATCTTCTTTCACATTCTATTCCAATTTTTCTTCACTTCCTCCATCCATTGCGTGTTGAATAAATTTTGAGTCAAATAATTAACAATAAATATCTCCAATTTCCTTTTCCACAGTACTTGGTCGAGGAGAGAAGGACGATTAATCAAGGACAACCTCTTTATTCAGGTCTAGCTTTTTGATAAACCGATTCGTCAAAAGAGGAAGGCTAAAAAGATAATGGCAACTAAAGAAGAAGTCAATGAGCTTAGGAACCAATTGGTTACCATGACTGAAACACTGAAGCTCCTCACACTTAAGGTCGATGATCCCGTGAAGCAAAAACAGATGGATCTCATGCAAGAGAGTCTAAGCAAGCAATCTAGTGACTATAAATTTCAGGGCATGAGTTCACAAGGGGTCTTGCTGGACAAGGAACTTCTTCCGCATAAGTTCAACGCCATTGACATCCCTAAATTCAAGGCAACAGATAACCCTTACTTCCATCTAAGAGCTTTTGAAACTATAATGAGCATTAAGGGTATCGATAAGAAGGTTTTCCCCTCTCTGTTCCCACTATCTCTTGAAACCGTTTGCCAACAATGGTTCTTCTCCCTTGACAAGGATAAAACCTCTACCTAGGAATCGATAGTGAACGCTTTCGTTGATAGGTACAAGTGCAATATCCAAGTTGAAACCGACCATAGACAACTTGAGATGCTAAGACAAAAAGAGAATGAAGGCTTTACTTCTTTCTTTAATAAATGGAGGGAAACTTCCGCCAAGATGATTGAGGTCCCCACCGAAAAGGAGTATGTGAGGATGTTTATCAAGAATCTCCAAGAAAAGTATTCAAAGCACTTAAAATATAAACACAACTTGAATACTTTCAAGGCCGTTTATGACATCGGAATTGAAATCGAAGACGACCTCGCAAAGCAAAAAGCTACTAACAATAGTAACCACGGTGACTGGAAAGGAAAGAAGAACGACAATCCTTCTTCTTCCGAAAACGCCCACTCTAGTAATAATGTTAGTACCTTTGACCATAATGGTGTCTTAGCCATGGACAATCAAGGATCTAAAAGGAAACCCAGGCGAGAGTTCACACCCATTGGAATGACCTACGATGCTGCTTTCGATCGTCTCTATGATCGAGGATTAATCAAACCTATTGGCCCTACCGAGGATCCAACACCAGAAAATTGATCTTCGAGATGGAATCCAAACTCCTATTGCAAGTACCATCCAGGGTGCGGTCATACTATTGATGAATGCTATAGGTTTCAAAACCTCATTCAAGATCTCATAGAGGAAAATAAGATCCCATTGCCTCTAGCTAGCGAGAAAACTGAGTGATGATGAAGCGAATGACACAAGACAAGAGGCGAGCTTCAACGACAAGATTTCATGACCTCCTTTTCTATTTATTTTTCATTTTTTCCTTTCCCAATAAGTCTAGCATAGACACCTTTTCTTTTCCTTTAGATTAACTTTGTAGTTTTTTTTTTTTTTTTTTTTTTTTTTTTTTTTTTTTTTCCTTTTTTCCCTTTTTAATAAAATGAGCATTTATTTCCTTATATATGATCATTTCATTATATTGCAAAAAAAAAAAAAAAGAAAGAAAAATTGTCGAACTAAGCACAAGGTATACCAATGATTTGAGGCACCCCTTGTAGCCACATTGTATTACCTTTCACCCTTCAAGTATACATCCTTTTTTGGTAAACCACTTTTAGCCTCGTATAACGATAGACCTTTCTTTTTTCAACCTACATTTACTTAACCTTGGGATGGGATGGTGTGTAACTTATGCAATTCTAAAAAAGAGCTTGAGTAATTTGAAAGATCAAAATAAGCAAAAGCAAAAAAATAAATAAAAGTGTACAAAAGGGCAAGTGTTCCAATGTCTTTGATATGAAAATATCTTCGATAAGAACTGTAGACACCCATTTGTGTCTCCCCAAAACCAAACCCAGTGATGAGTGCCTTTCACGTCGAATCATAATCGAATGAAACGAAAGTGTGGAAAGGTCTAGTGTTACGGAAAGTTTTATTTCTTTTTCTCTTCTTCCTGTTTTCGAAAACCCACTCTATTTTATGAAAACGTCCATTCCTGTTTAGTTTGGTCCATGATAAGGGTCCAATAATGGTGTAGTTGGATGGGTCTTGAAAAGACCTTTCCAACGATATATTATAAGCCCAATTCCGATGAATATTGAGGAAGTTATGGCCAAAATACTAAACTGGGCCCAAACCGGATTTTACCTACGACCCAATGATCATGAGGAGGGTCCAAAGGTTTAATCCTATTCCTAAACTAATTAGGATTGATTAGAATCTTCTATAAGTTTCTAAAATATCTTAATTATCCTTTTTTGAAAAGATAAGATTAAGGAATTTGATTTAAATATAAACTTTCCTTTTTTATAAAACTTTCCTTTTTTAAAGTCCTAATTCTATTCGGATTTAAACATGTTCAAAGACAGTCAGATATTATTTTTGTGCCTCATATTTTTTATCCAAATTTTATATGGTTGGATAGATCTTGAAATTATCTTTCCAATGATATATTATAATAATAATTTCGAGCTATAACGGAAAAGATATGAATAAGATATCAAACTCTATCCAAAACTGACACCGTCTCACTATTTCGTTCATATCTTTTATTCTACAACATATTTTAATATGATTCTAATTGGGTTAGAAAGTATACTTCAAGATCTTTCCAACGACATCTTATTCATCTTGTTCCGATTTTTGGATCAAAAGATATGATAAAAACAAAATCCGCAAAAACTGCTGTCTACGAGTTTTATTTCGATCCGAATTTGGATTCTTTTCTTAATTCTTCGACTCTCTTTTTTCCTATAAATAGAGGTCATATCTCCCCTTTTTCAATCACCAACTCTCATCAAGATTTTCTTGATTATTCTCTCTCTCTCTCTCTTTTTCTAAACTAGCCTTTTCTCAAATAAATAATTCCGCATTCATTAGATCTAGAAACACCTAGCCATATTCGAAGTTGCCTTCGCCCTAGACGTGAAAGGTTTTAATTTCTGAGGGTTTGGTCCCAAATCTCTCTTTCAATTATTTAATTTAATTGTTTTGATTATTATTTTCCTTGAAGTTACTAACGTGTGTATTTTGTTATTAGAAAGAGGTACGAGGCATCCAAGTCAGTACTTTAATGGTTTAATTGATATTATGATGTAGAAATCATGCTTAGATTATTATGATATTCCTAGTATCATGTCTAGGTTAATTTTAATATTAAATATGATTGCTATGATGCCTTTTATTATCTTCCTAATATTTATTCATGTTAGTATCATGTTAGGGCTAAAGATTTGATTTTTATTGCTTAGTGACATGCTAGGGTTTGTTATTAATCTTGTTAGTATCATGCCTAGGATCTTGCTATGTTTATTACGCTTTAATATTAACTTGAACATGATTATGATTATAATTGTTATAATTTATGATAATTTATGAATATTATTATTATTATTTTGATAATGATTATTTTTATTCATGATTACTATTATTATTATGATATGATTATTATTATTCTTCATAATTATTATTGATTATGTTGCTTGATGTTTATTCTTTATTGCTTGATCACCTTTTATTGCATGCTTAAAGGGAATTGTACTTGTAATCACGCTTAATAAGATATTAATAATCTTGTTAGGTTAATTGTGATTATAATTTCAAGTGATCGCCAATAATAGTTTGTTTGTGCATTAATATTCAACCAACATAGGTTAAACAGGTTTAGGGTTAATCCTATTGATTGTATGTTAATCAGAAAGCGCACATGAATACGAGCAGAATAAAGTAGAGGCCTATTATTAGGGCAGGTTCAATCTCTTTTAGGTTGGATTTGTACCTTCATCCCCGAACCCTTATTTGGTTCATGACCTTATGGAGTTGACGATCTCTTGGATCGTTAAGGGGTGTAACCTTCACCTCGTGAATGGTTTACAAGTTCCTTAAAAACTTGTTGGCGACTCTTTTGCTCTATCTTCTTCCCTTTTGGACGCCACCGTACTTTAGTGTATGATCACAGTGGGGTTCAAGCTAGTGGGATTTTAAAGGCTTGAAATTATTCCCTACAAGAACACGTCTCAGATTGCGTCTCTTATCGAGTGCTCGGTACTGTGCCTGAGAAACATGAATGCCAATTGAGTGATAGACCGCATGATCGAGATTGCTCACACTTATAAAAATGAAATAAATGCTAAAGCAAAAGAAAGAGCTAAAAAAAAGAGTAGAAAACCTCAAGCATGAAAATACAAATATTCAAAAGCAAGGTTGCACACCTTGGGGGCTTATCTAGGGTCTTGAGCCTTTATCCCTTTTTTCTATAACCTTTAGCCTAACCACGTTACAACCCTTAAAAGACCTTTTTGAGGTATACACACACTTGTGCGAGGTTTGGCTAGAGCTACGTTCGGCCTGATTCCCAACGGATACGTAGGCAACCTCACATCGAGGTGCGGCCGTAATAAACATGCATTCATATTCACATTCACACACTTACACCATGATCATATCAAGGGATCTCCAATGCTCATCCCTATTCATTTAGAGCTATACTTGGGGGCTTGATCCCTACATTATTAGCTTACCTAGCCTAAGAGTCACCACCATTTGACTCTTTTCAATATATTTTTCCACACACTTAGCTCTTGCAGCCTAGATTTAGTGTCACTTTCACACACTGCACAGATTCATGACCAAATATACTTCCCTTAGGAACCCTTTGTCATGAAATCTTAACATAAAGCATGCCTTGTCATATCAAAATCACTTATCAATCATAATCATCATTGCATCACTAAGTATGAAGTGCTTAGCCTCCGTGCCTAAGTTACCCAAATACTTTCATCATGGAGTCAACCATTGAGATAGCCTAGGATGGATTAATCCTTGCACCTTGAGAGATAGTATTAAACAACATTTGACTAAACTCGTTCGACATGCACCTTCAAAACTTCGATTCTTTTTCGCGTCTTTCTTTTTCGGGAGAAAGTCGGTACCCTCCACAAAAATGACGGAAAATTTTGCTTTTTTGCATTTTCGAGTCGCATAATCAACACTATGCACACACGGGTCATGAGTCACACGTGTCATCTCACTTTGAGTCGAGTCAACCTCGAGTCAGTCAATCAGCGAGTCAAGTTTATACCTTGAGTCGTGTCAAGTCGATGAGTCAAGCAACATTAAGCCTTAGGTCAACCCTAAGATAATTAAAAAGATTGGCAAAGTTCTATAGTCAAAATAAATACAGGCGCAGCAGAATAGGAGAGACCCTATCACAGCGTTCAGTGACAGAGTCAATTCTTGGCGCCAGAGATATTTCAGCAGCGAAAAAACAGAGCTCGAAGCCTCTCAGAAAGGTGATTTCGACCTCATGCAGCAATTTCGGGTTCCTTGGTACGCCAGTTAGCCCCTATAAGCAATTTGACATGATTAAGTAGTCGGTTTGATTACAGTCTAAGTGATCGACCTGACGAAAGATCGTCTCACTTAGCTTAAGCGCCTAAGTATTGGCTCATCACAAGCGCCAAAGCATCGGTTCAAAAGCAAGCACTTAAACGACAATAATTCCAAATATGGATTGTCGCGCATTCTTATTAAACGACAAAGATTTCCAAATATGGATTGTCACCCCCAACTGACAATATTTCCAAAAATGGATTGTCGTGCATCTTCTTCAACGACAATTTTTCCAAGATTGGATTGTCATCTCTGGCTAAGTTTCCAAGCGTGGATTGTCGTGCTCCTTCTTTGTTGGCAAGTTTTTCCAAGTTCGGATTGTCATACATTCATCAGCTCGTTGGCAAGTTTTCCGAGATTGGATTGTCATACACCTAGTTCCCTATGGCAAAATTTCCCAAAGGATTGTTGTAGGTCTCTACTCATCATAAATTTCGACAAAAGTTCCTCAACGTGGATTGTCATTCATTCATCCAAGTGGCAAATTTTCCCGAAGTGGATTGTCGGTCGACTCTTTTTTGCAAATGTTCCAAGACGCGGATTGTCAATAGTGGCAATATTTTCCCAAAAGGATTGTCGCATAGCGTTGGCAAATTTTCAAGGTGGATTGCTTTCAAGAGTTATATTCCAAGATGTGGATTGTCGATCGTAGCAAAGTTCTTATGAAAGATTGTTACGAAGCATTGGCAATTTTTCCAAAAATTGGATTTTGGCAAATTTTTCGAGATACGGATTGTCGCTTCATCGTGGCAATATTTCCAAGGATGGATTGTTACGAAGCATTGACAACTTTCCCTAAATCGGATTGTCATACATCATACAAGGGTTGTGTTGGCAACTATTCCCAAAGAAAAGAGGATTGTCATCACAGCAAAAGCACCAACATACTGGTTCACAAGCAGCAAGACAACGTTCTCTAGCTTGCGGAGAGTTGTCACAAACAACTGGAGGTAATTTCGGGCGAAGTTGTCTTCGATCATATTCCCTTAGGCATGGAAGATGATCATAATGCGGATGAGGATTATTTCAAGAGAAATAATCTTCGATGGTATTCCCTAGGATGTGGAATATTATCAATGCGGATGAGGATTGTTTCAAGAGAAATAATCTTCGATAGTGTTCCCTTGGATGTGGAATATTATCATAGCGGAGGAGGATCATTTCGGGCGAAGCAGTCTTCTATATTGGAAGCAGTTACAGGCGTAGCGGTTTTCAAGCGGGATGACATTCTCTAGCTTGTAGGAGGTCATCAAAAGAATCAGTTACTTTCAGAGACGTGTGCTCGACGGTGCAAGATATGCGTTTCTTAACTCTTTTATCTGTTTAACTAATGCTAGTTTGCAGGTATCGGCGTTGCAAGAGTGATTTAGGATCGCAGAACGTTCTGAATCATTCTCAGTCCCTATCGCTACTTTTACTTTTGTTTTCGAAACTCGCGTTTCTCCAAACTCAGTCAAAGTGGGGGCTTCTTTAGACACCCATTTGTGTCTCCCCAAAACCAAACCCAGTGATGAGTACCTTTCACGTAGAATCATAATCGAATGAAGCGAAAGTGTGGAAAGTCTAGTGTTGCGGAAAGTTTTAATTTCTTTTCTCTTCTCTCTGTTTTTGAAAACTTATTTTAAGAAAATATTCAATCCAGTTTGGTTGGTCCATGATAAAGATCAAATAATGGTGTAGTTGGATGGGGTTTGAAAAGACCTTTCCAACGATATATTATAAGCCCAATTCCGATGAATAATGAGGAAGTTATGGCCAAAATACTAAACTGGGCCCGATTTGGTTTATATGCGGCCCAATGATCTAGAGGAGGGCCTATTATTAATTATCATTCCTAAAGCTATTAGGATTGATTATAGTCTTTTAGAATAATCTAGAAGGTTCTTTTAAATCCTAATGGAGTTAGGATTGATAATTATGTTTTAAAGAGTTTGAAATTGAATAAAACTACTCCTTTTAAGAATCCTTGTTTTGTACGAAGTGGAATATATTCAGATTTTATTTTCGTGCCTCATAATATTTATCCAAATTTTATATGGTTGGATAGATCTTGAAATTATCTTTCCAATGATATATTATAATATTAAATTCGAGTTATAACGAAAAAGATATGAATGAGACATGAAACTTTATCCAAAACTGACACCCTTCCACTATTTTGGCCATATCTTTTTATCTACAAAATACTTTAATTTGATTCTAATTGGGTTGGAAATTAGACTTTAATAGCTTTCCAACGACATATTATATGCCTTATTTGGACTTATGGATCAAAAGATATGATAAAAACAAAAACGCGTTAAAAACAGGCTTGGCGCCTGACTCCAGGCATTGGCGCCTGGAACCAGGCCTTGCGCCTGGCGCCAGCCATTGGCGCGTGGTGCTAGCAATTGGCGCCTGGCGCCAATGGCCAATGTCTGGCGCCAAGCCTGTTTTGCGTGCGCCAAACTCTGTTTTGTTAATTTTATCTTTTTGGCTGATTTTCTCTATAAATAACGTATTAAAACTCCGTTTTCGATAACTAGATTTCATCAATTCTTATTTCAATTCACCAAATCTCATCAAGATTTTCTTGATTATTTCATCTCTCTCTCTTTCCTTTTCTAAACTTTGTTTTCACATACAAAATTCCGCATTTGCAAGACTTAGATACACCTAGCCATATTCGAAGTTGCCTTCGCTCTAGACGTGAAAGGTTTAATTTCTGAGGGTTTGGTCCCAAATTTCTATTTTAATTATTTAATTTAATTGTTTTGATTATTATTTTCCTTGAAGTTACTAACGTGTGTATTTTGTTATTAGAAAGAGGTACGAGGCATCAAAGTAAGTACTTTAATGATTTATTGATTTATGATGTAGAAATCATGTTTATATTGTTATTATGATATTCCTAGTATCATGTCTAGGGTAATTTTAATATTAAATATGATTGTTACAATGCTTCCTATGTTCTTCTTAATATTTATGATTGTTAGTATCATGTTAGGGTTAAAGATTTGATTTTTATTGCTTAGTGACATGCTAGGGTTTGTTATTAATCTTGTTAGTATCATGCCTAGGATCTTGCTATTTTTATTATGCTTTAATATTAACATGAACATGATTATGATTATAATTGTTATAATTTATGATGATTATGAATATTATTATTATTATTATTATTATTATTATTATTTTGATAATGATTATTTTATTTATGATTATTATCGTTTTGATTATGATTATAATTTTATGATGATTATTATTATTATGATGATTATTATTATGTTGCTTGATGCTTATTATTTATTGCTTGATCACACCTTTTATTGCATGTTTAAAGGGAATTTGTACTTGTAATCATGCTTAATAAGATAATTAATAATCTTGTTAGGTTAACTTTGATTATAATTCAAGTGATCGCCAATAATAGTTTATTTGTGCATTAATATTCAACCAACATAGATAAACAGGTTTAGGGTTAATCCTATTGATTGCATATTAATTAAAAAGCGCACATGAATACGATCAGAAGAAAGTAGAGGCCTATTATTAGGGCAGGTTCAATCTCTTTTAGGTTGTATTTGTACCATCATCCCCGAACCCTTATTTGGTTCTAGACCTTATGGAGTTGACGATCTCTTGGATCGTTAAGGGGTGTAACCTTCACCTCGTGAACGGTTTACAAGTTCCTTAAAAACTTGTTGGCGACTCTTTTGCTCTATCTTCTTCCCTTTTGGACGCCACCGTACTTTAGTGTATGATCACAGTGGGGTTCAAGCTAGTGGGATTTCAAAGGCTTGAAATTATTCCCTATAGTTTTTGGCGACTCCAACGGGGAGGATTTCTATTTTAATTCCTGAATTTGTTTCGGCAATGATTTAGAATGAGTGGATGAGACTCGAAAAGTTCTAAGTATTTCATGTGCGTAATTTTGATTAACATTATTGTCATATGCATAAAAAAGATCTCATTGGAAAGACCATCCCTAATGAGTTAAAAACATAGGATTTTACACGTAGGAAATTTGAGAAATATCTTTCACAACTAGGACCGAAATAACACCGCACGAAACTGGAAAATTTTATCGAGCACAGAAAGCTGCTGAGGCATGTGGGAAATAGCGTCAGGAGCCAGAGCTTGGCGCCAGCATTTTAGTTGTAGCGCCAGACGCCAGGCGCTACAGTTAAAAGCTGGCGCCAGTCTCTATTTGCTGGCGCCAATTTCCCCCAATACCGAGCCAGAAATATGCGTTCTAATTTCGACCGGTTTTTCGTATTGTTTGCTCGATCCTACTTCCTGATTGAATTTTTTCTCACTTTTCTGAAACCCATATGTGTTCTACATATGGACATAACCCTCTGGGAATTCATGCTCCATCTACCCGATTGAACGCTCCGTGCAACAAAGGGTACATCCGAGATGTTGAATTCACCAAACCATGGAAGCGAGTTTTTCTAAAACTCGCGGTGTCCCATCCACTCGCGCCAACCCTTCACGGTTAGGCTTCCGCGCGGTGCATCCGGACAATTAACCATGGACCCTCTATTGACTAAACCATATCCCGAACTTTAGAGAACTAGAGCCATTGTTTGGTTGCAAATTCATTGCATCATATTGTGCCTACCTGACTAATTGTGCATTATTTGTTGTGCATATATATTCTATGTTTAAGAACGAGGCCTTCCTCTCCGCTTGTGGGCTTAGTCCCATGTTCAAGAGGGGTACACTTAAATCACATCCGACGTCTTGCTGTCTGTATTAAGATTGCTGTTTTTTGTACATCTTTTGACCAATTGTTTTCTTTTTCGTTTTTACAGAAGAATGGAAAAACATGGTGCCCCAAAAAATGACGCCCGCTAAATCGGCTGATCTTTTGAGGAAGGAGGTGGTCTTGGAGAGAAAAGCGGCCTTGGAGGCCAAAGAAGCAAAAAAAGGAGGGGTAAGCCACCGGCTGTACCCCCTTTGTTCAGCATCTGAATTACCCGGCTGTATATATTATATTCAATTCATAAAATTTTGGTTGTAATTCTGTTGATATTTTTATTTTGTTGTTTACAGGGTGGAAGCAAGTATATCCCCCGTTCAATTACCAAGCTATTTATGCAGCCGGGTAATAACAAACGGACTGGGGATGAGCTGTCCAATACCTCGTCTAAGACGGGAAGAAAGAACACTCCCACTTCCTCTTCAGCCAACTCGGATCGACCTACAACCGGGGGAAAAACCTCGGCTGTGATGAAGGCTCTGAGAAAAGCTCAGGGCGATCTATTGGGATATAGCCGGATGTCTTAACGACATCGAAGGGTGGCATGCCATCCACTGCTACAGACGACTCTGTAGCGGCTAAAGGAGAAGCCCCTCAGCTTCTTGTCCAAGGTATGACAAGGATAGTTTTCCCTTGGCTGGTTGGCTATATGCGAGTCAAGACTCGGGTCAATCCGCCTGAAGGTTCGACGAGAAGCCGACATGAGTCGGGTGCCACCTATCCTGCTTTCTCACCAAGTAATTCTTTTGGTGCAGATGCTCCCTCTGCTCTGCCTTACATGCAGGGGTTTTCTAAGAGGATGGTGTAGGCGCACTTCTTCGAATTGAGTCTAAAACATGTTTTAAAACACATTAAGTCACACAAGAGTCACATACGTGTCAAAACACATTGAGTCAACCTCAAGTCAGTCAATCACCTTAGGTCAACCCTAAGAAAAACACCAGCAAAGTCTTTGCAATCTTTTTATTTCTACAGGATACAACCATTCAGCAAAGCTCCTATTCGTAGCCAACCAGATGATCTCAACAAACATTCAAGTATCAAAAATCTCTTTAGTTCAAAGACGCGTGGACATTCCTATCAAGCTCTTTTGCTCAGAGACGTGTGGGCATCCTATTTAAGCTCTTTTGTTCAACAAAGATGCGTGGACATATAAAAAAACTCTTTTGCTCAAAGACGCGTGGACATATCTTTCAAAGCTCTTTGTTCATAGACGCATGGACCTTTCTTTTCAAGCTCTTTAAATCAGAGACACGTGGGCATCCTATTAAAGCTCTTTGTTCAGAGACGCGTGGACATTTCTTTTCAAGCTCTTTTGCTCAAAGATACGTGGGCATCCTATTAAAGCTCCATTGTTCATAGACAAGTGAACATCCCTCTAAAAGCTCCAATGTTCAGAGATGAGTGAACATCCCTCTAAAAGCTCCATTTGTCAGAGACGAGTGAACATCCCTCTAAAAGCTCCATTGTTCAAAGACGATTGAACATTCCTAAAAAAGAAGCTCTTTTGTTCAGAGACGAGTGAACATCAATAGCGACGAAGCATAACCACAACATCAACAACGGCAAGATGGTGTTCCCTAGCTTGTGGAAGGTTTTCACAACAACAAAAGCAACAACGAAATTGGTCATATTAGAGGCGTGTGCTCGATGGTGCAAGATACGCGTTTCTTAACTCTTTTATCTGTTTAACTAACGCTAGTTTGCAGTATAGATGTTATAAGAATGATTAAGGATTGCAAAACGTTCTGAATCATTCTTCGTCCCTATTGCTACTTTGACTTTTGTTTTCAAAACATGCATTTCTCCAAACTCAGTCAAAGTGGGGGCTTCTGTAAACACCCAAAATTTTCTCCCCAAAACCAAACTCAGTGATGAATACCTTTCACGTCATTTGATTATCGAACGAAGTGACAGTGTGAAAGGTCTAGTGATGAGGATGTTTTTATTAAAATATTTCTCTTTCTGTTTTTAAAAATATTTCTTTTCTAACTCTATTTATGAAAATAGACAAACCAATTTGGTTTGGCCCATTACAAGGGTCTAATAATAGTGTAGTTGGATTTTGATCAAAAATATCTTTCCAATGATATATTATAAGCCCAATTCCGATGAATAATGAGGAAGTTATGGCCAAAATACTAAACTTGGCTCAAACCGTATTTTACCTACGACCCAATGATCATGTGGAGGGTCCAAAGGTTAAATCCCATTCCTAAACTAATTAGGATTAATTATAAGCTTCTATGAGTTTCTAAAAGATCTTAAATATCCATTTTGATAAGATAAAATCAAAGAATTTGAAATTGAATAAAAACTTTCCTTTTTTTTAAGTCCTAATTCTATTCGAATTTAAAAATGTTCAAATACAGGCAGATATTATTTGTTTCCTCATAATCTTTATCCAAATCTTATATGGTTTGATAGATCTTGAAATTATCTTTCCAATGATATATTATAATATTAATTCCGAGCTATAACGAAAAAGATATGAAAGGAATACGAAACTCAATCCAAAATTGACACCCTTCCACTATTTTGGCCATATATATTTATCTAAAAATTATTTTAATCTGAATATAATTGGGTTGGAAATTAGACTTCAAGAGCTTTCTAACGACTTATTATATGACTTATTTGGACTTCTGGATCAAAAGATATGATAAAAACAAAATCCGCAAAAAAGATGTCCCAGCGCCAAACGACAGGCATGTCGCCTGGCGCTGCTCCTGTCGTCTGGCGCTTAATCCTATTGTTGGCGACAGGAGGTATTTTATTCCAAATATGACTTTCTTTGATCTCGTGCTATTTTTTCTATAAGGGTCGTATCTCCCCGTTTTTCATTCACAACCATCATATCTCTCTATTCTCTTTCTAAAGCTAGAAGCTTTCTCTCTCTATTCTTTTTTCTAAATCTTCCCTCTTACAAAATTCCTCACTCATTAGTCTTAGACACACCTAGCCAAGTTTGAGGTTGCCTTCGCCCTAGATGTGAAAGGTTTGATAAATTTGAGGGTTTGGTCCCAAATCCTAATTTCAATTATTTAATTTAATTGTTTGTTTATTATTTTCCTTGAAGTTACTAGCGTGTGTATTTTGTTATTAGAAAAAGGTACGAGGCATCGAAGTAAGTAATTTAGTTACTTTATTGATTTTTTGATATAGAAATCATGGTTAGATTATTTTGTTGATTCCTAGTATCATGTTAGGATGCTTTGTTGCTTCCTAATATCATGTTTAGTGTAATAACTAAAATTTAGAATATCATGTATATTTATATGTTGCTTCCTATTTCTTTCCTAATATCATGTTAGTGTCATGTTAGGGCTAATTGATCTTTAATGTTTAGTGACATGCTAGGTTTTGTTATTAATCATGTTAGTATCATGCCTAGGATTTTGCTAACATTATTATTATGATTTATTAACATGATTATGATGATGATTATTATTATGTTGCTTGATTTATTATTGTTATTGCTTAATCACGCCTTTTATGGATGTTTAAAGGGAATTTGTACTTGTAATCACGCTTAATAAGATAATTAATAATCTTGTTTAGGCTAATATGATTATAATTCAAGTAATCGCCAATAATAGGTTTGTTTGTGCATTAATATTCAACCAACATAGATAAACAGGTTTAGGGTTAATATATTGATTGTATGTTAGTCAGAAAGCGCACATGAATACGAGAAAAATAAAGTAGATATCTATTTTTAGGGCAAGTTCAATCTCTTTTAGGTTGGATTTGTACCTTCATCCTTGAATTTCCAGTAATGGTTCCAGACCTATTGGAGTTAACGATCTCCTGGATCGTTATTAAGGGGTGTAACCTTCACCCTGTGAACGGTTTACAAGTTCCTAAAACTTGTTAGCGACTCTTTTACTCTAGCTTCCTTCCCTTTGGACGCCACCATGCTTAAGTGTATGATCACAGTGGGGCTCAAGTGTGGGATGCTTGAAATATTCCCTACAATTCTTTGTAATACGCTCGAGATGCTGCCTCGTTACCTTACGTGGAAAACCCAATGTGGGACAAAACCACGGTCAAGGGAAAAAGAGTACAACTCGTATTTTCTCTCCCTGATGAATACATAACTCGAGATCTTCTATTGCCGCAACAATGTATCCAATATGCTTGGATATCTTCTCATATGTAGTAAGTAAAATATCATTCGTTGATCTTCGTAAGCTGAAGTTGCATCTTCAATTCTTCAAGTCTTCACGTGAACATGTGAAGTGTCTTCATTTCACCATACATGTGTTTATCTCTAGTATCATTATTTCAAATCTATGTTTAGTAGTTAATTTAAAAATTAAACTTATGCGATTAGGACTTCTTCTAGAAGTCGTTAATAATAGAAGTTGATGATCATTATTTGATCAAACATTCATTAATAATCATTTTATGACAAAAGTTGACATTATTAATGTCGTTCTTCAATCTCATATGAATTATAATATAACATATGTAATTATATACTACCTCTGTTACAGGTTATGTGCAACGATTTGACATAAAGCAGAGAGGGAAAATGTCTAATCGTTGCACATAACCTGTAACGGAGGTAGTACATTGATCATGGTTCTTCTGGACCATAAGAAACAATCTCACGCATAAGTAACCTGTTTCTTTAAAAGTTTTGTAATATACTACAAGATAATTTTTCTGCGAATACAAATAGTAAATCTCACTAACTCTTATATACTCATATTTTAGGTTGAGATGTCAATGATGTAGTCACATAAAATTTTCAAGAGTTTGATAATTGTAATATTAAAAAATTTGTAGGCTGAGTATTTAAATACGTCGTATATAAGTTCTTCAGAAACTCTTCTTACATGATTCATAATATGCTATTATTAAATAAACATCATCAATAACTTCATCATTAGTGTAAAACCATTGAAATATAAATATTTCTTTGTAATTTTCCATCAAAGTTGTAAATATGACTTACTATATATTTTGAACAAGCATTCACATATACCACAATTATTGTATAGAACTAATGCATCAATATGAGAGATAGAAAATAAAATATACAATGAGTAATGCATCTAACAACTTTCAATATATGCAATGAATAATTTATTAACTTATGACTCACACATATATATGTGCATACATAATACACTGTACAGTGTGGATTTAAAATCCATATTTCATTAGATTTCTGGTCCATGATAAACTTATGATTATTATCATTATGTCGACATCAAAATAGACATATATTTCAAATCCCTTATTCACTAGTCCACTCTATTATGCATATGCATATTATTCATCAGTTCCATTGTGTATCGGCATTATAAAGTTCCTTTAACGTACATTTCGCATGCTATTTCACTATGATATCTGAATACATTTCTTTTTGGTACCATCATAACTTTCTTACATCATATACCATCTATTATAATAATTCAGATATCAATACCACTTTTAGGGTATTTCATTCACTATGGTATTTATATACTATTACGCTATTAGTGTTAACTGCACTATCTTGCCAAATATCATATCTATTAGACATATCTTTATTTTGGAACCGATCATATACAACCTACACTTCAGGTGTAGTGATTCAAGTACAATTGGCATGATTTTATCTCAATATATAACGTAATAAATGTATCTTCAACGCTATATAACATGAGTCATAATTGAATACAAATCAAATTATAAATGTGAAACATATCCTAATAATATATATACAAAAGTTGGCATATAACTTTTCAAACTACCACTATAGGGATCATAAATTTTCTTTATTTATTTAATTTTTCCAACTTTTGCTAACTCGTTTTTTCTCCCCCTAAGTTGGTAAAATATGTCATTTATAGGGGCGTCTTATTATATACCAACTTAGTAGACAAATTTTCATTAATAAAATTCACTTCATTAGGAGGATCACAATCAAAATTTATTTCCCAAAAGATTTGTATTAAATAAGATTCATCTCTTCTAGAGAACAACTTCAATAAAGAATCATTTCTTCATTAACTTTACATTGCATGTGTATTTAATATTACCCTTTTCATTATATCTTGAAACAATGTCAATGGGGAGACATGTATTGTGCAGTTGTACGTTTTTCCCTCCTTTCCAATTTCTTATGTACTAACATATAATAGCCCCAATCAAAAGAATTGTTATACAAGCATAAATCACTTGCTTATAATTCTACTAGGTGGTGATGTTCTAGATCTTTAAATAAGACTTAAATAGTGTATTTGGTGGGCTTCCGGTCGCCTAATAGTTGACAATAATATATAAGTTATTTTGGTGAGCTTTTGGTTACCCATTACTCTTTTATATTAGAAATCAAAACCTATTAACTCTTGACATTTTCATCAATATAAATTATTACGAATCACAATTTAAATATAGCTCAATCTCAATGTTATGTCTTGCTATTCAATTCATTTCATATATCAAACATTGAGAGAGCTTCAGCACATTATCAAATGAAACTTCAGGTTTCCATAACGGGTAATTATTAAACCCGGATGTCTTAATTTAATTATCACATCCAATCACTTCTCTAAATTTGAAGTTTGGTCAGTTTTCCAACACTAGTGATCAGTTTATTAAACTTGATTTATACATGGCCATGAATATGATGTGATATTATAACACCAACATGTGTTTCTTTATACAATTGGCAAGACAATCAATTAATATGTTATCCAATAATTACTCATACTCTACTAGAATTTAAACTATAAACTTGATACATGGTAATCTTGTTGAATTTTTCATACTCTTCAAGAGTCTTTTATATAATCATGGAACTAACATAAGAATTTTACTAAAAGTTATTTCTTCTAGAAATGTAATGTAGTTTATCACTTCCTCAAATTCGTCATTATGAATAGTGGCTCCTTTCCTTTTCGAAGATACTTTATTATCTATAGATTCTATTGATCTATTACACTTCAGGCACGCTATAGGTTCATCAGCAATTGGTGTTGTCATTTTGGGACATCAATTTTAATTAGAGCATTTATAATTAGTATATATGATCAATGAAATTTATTTATATCCACCTTTAGGATGGTATCATTTCAAAATATTTATTAACATGTGGTCACTTCTATTAAATAAATAATTGATTTTTAAGTTAATGTATATATCAAACTGACCATCAATATTTATTATTTATGTGCAAGGATTACATAAAATAATGGAAAGAATACAATCTCCCCCTAATCCTTGCATATGGGGCAAAAACGAATCCAACATTAAATCACATTTTGATTTTAAAGCATAAATTCTAATAGCAATGTATGTATCAAGTATGATAAAGTTACTCTTATGAAGTCAACTCATAACTCTTGCCCAACTATAGAATCTTCATATAAAAATGTGGGCATATATGACGATACCTTTTCAATTGAGTTTCTCACAATATAATGATATGCTCAACCTCTTATTAAACTCATAAAATTCTTAATTTATTTATTTATTTATTTTCTAAAATGAATATTAATTACTCATGTTTGCAATCCTTATGAACTTTACATGAATTATCATCATGTAAACATTTTTTTTAATCATATAAATTTTCATTCACTTTTGGGAATAATGAGTAAATAATTTATTTATCAACACTCATCTAGGATTCATTATCTTTGATATCCATCCAAATTAAAAATATATTAACTACTGAAAAAAAAACTTTTTATATTCTTTCCCTTCATATAATTGGTCTTGTAAATGATAGATAAACAAATCAACATACTTTAGAAACTATTAGACATTTGTAGGTCATTTTGATCCTTCTAAAATATAAGAAACTTCAAGCATACAATTCCTCGAGTACTTCATGTTCAATTTATTATCATAGTATCAAAATATTTATAAAATTAACATAAAATTTATATAAATTAAATATTATATACTCCCTTTGTTCCTAAATGTTCTACTCATTTCAGTTTAGCACACATGCCAATGCACATTTTATTTTGATCATATCTTTAATTATACATTAGAAAAATTATAAAAATTAGATATTTTTGTACCCCACATGACTATATTTTGACTTATATATTAAGAGATATTTAGAAGATTATCTCATTGCATATTTATGGTGAAGGCTATGCTATATCACAATATATATAATATAAGTTGCATATTCAATAAAAAATCTTCATTCATAAGCAACTATAATCACATGGCCACTATTTCACTAATGTCAAACGAACATGTATGTTGCTGTTAGCAACTACGTGGAAAAAACAAGTCCTTAATTTCCAAGGCACATCCTACCATGAGAGAGAGTCCCCCCTTCCCTCGAAACAAAAACCTCCTACCACCTCCTTGCTCCTCGGCTCAACCATTGCAACCACCTCTCTGCCCCTCCTCCCCACCCCTTCAACCGCCTCCTCTACCTCCCCTATTATCACCCCGTCGACCCCCTCTTCTGCTTCCATCACTTCTTCATTTTCCTCTTCCGAATTCCCCTTGTCAATCAATCCTCTCCTACCCCCCCTCCAACCCTCTCCCTATGCAGTGTTAAACTTCTCCTTCAAGAGTGTGCTCACTGCTTATGCAGATGGCATCCCTTTCTCCCTTACTTCCTCTACCCCCCAAAAGCGTTTGATGTTGAAAAAGATATTTTCGTTCCAATTGAGGAAATAGAGTACCTTACCCTTTGCAAAGAATGGCTACTTGCCATCATTTCAAAACGATGTGGAAGATCTTTCTCGACAGACTTCTTTGTTGAAAAGATCGCAAAGATTTGGAAACAAAAACTCCCACTGGCAACATATCCAATAGGGAAAGGTTTTTTCATTACTAAATTCAAATCGCAGGAAGAATTTGATAAAGTCTTAAAGTCATGACCTTGGTTCATGAATGGAACCTATCTGTTGATAAACAGATGAACCCTAGGACTCAAACCATCTACGGCTAATCTACACCAGAAGCTAATGTGGGTGGAACTACTAGAGCTCCCGGCGGAGTTACACTTTGTAAATTTACTCACAAGGCTTGGAAATTCTCTTGGTACTTTCATCAAAGCAGAAACCAACATTGGAAGGAACAGCCTCCGCATGGCAAAAATTCTTGTGCTAATGGATGCGGAAAATGACCGCAAGGAGAGTATTTGGATTGGAAAGATCAAACAACCACTGATCTATTCTGATTTACAACCTCCAAAACAAAGTTCGAAGGTGAATACTGAGTTGGAAAATATAGGAAAGGAGGGTGGAGAGGATAACATTCTTATAAGTAATAAGCCCGCCGGCGAATTGGTGCCATCGGAAAAGAGAAACAGGAATGATGGTGATTTGGGTTGGAAAGTAGTTTCCAAAGGAAGAAAAGGCAAGGTATTATTCGTTGGAGCAATCATGCGCCAAAGGTGGGACCAGTCAAAACAAAATATTAATACACATAAGCCAATTCAGAAAAATATGTTCTCCAAGCTACAATTGGAAATACTAGAAAATGTGTGCCCTTCGGAAAAATCTCCTCCCCTCAGTAATGATGATTTTCTTCCCAATAAATCCTTCCAGAATCCCTTTTTTTCGCTTCCCAATATTCTTTCAGAGCTATGCCGCCAAAAATCGAATCGTCTTCTCAAATGTCATCTCACTTTACCCCTTCTTTCCTTCCTAATATCAGGCGATTTCAAAATTACAACCTCTTCACCTCCCCTTTTAAACTCACCAGCCTCTCTCTACAATCCCCCCCCTCTTCCAATCAAACCTTACCCCCTCTCGAAAAAACCTAGAAAAAAATGGAAAACAGAGCATGACGCTCTCCAAAACCAGCCCAACAAGAATCCTCACAAGAACCCACCCAAATCAGGTAATAGTGAGGCCAACTTAAGCAAGAAACATCATCACCAGAACAAAACCAAAATTCACCAGCCCATCCACAATGATCAACCTTCAATCCTTTTTTGCTCAGGACATACTAGGTACTTGGAACTCTCTAACACCAGGCCTAGTTTGCCAGATCATTCTAGAACCTGAAAAAGTACTACCGATGTTCCAAAACCTTCAGATGGAAGACGAGGTGGACCCAAGAGTCCTGGTTCCTGCACACATCCCGTCTCTGGAGGATGTGAAGCTGATGAATGAACCCCTAAGAGTGTTGATGCGCTGGTGGATCAACGACCTGCAAAAGAACTATTCAGGCCTCGTAATTCCATGGGAACTCCAACTAGTTTCTGATCCGGAACCCGTGCTTCCTCGAGAAAGAAAAGCCATGTCGATTACAAGCGAGTGGCTCTTGGCTCAGTCCGTGGCAAGGACAAACAACGTCAAATGGTTTCATCTAGTCTGAGAGGCCACTCAGCTCCAACTCCAATGTGCATGGGGTACGGAGAGGTAGGGGAACAACCAACTAGATGTTTGGGGTGAAAGTGAAGGTTAAAACTCTGGAGAAGCTCAGTTAGTACTTGGGGCGCTACATAACAGTAGACAACGATGCATCCTTCGAGTCAAAGAAGGAGCTTGCGAAACTACCATTTATAAAGCATGGGATGTCGATTCTGATGTGGAATGCTAGGGGCATTGCCGACGAGGGTTCAAACGTAACATCCGTCAACTCTTGCTAGATCATAATTTGGAGATTGTTGTGCTGAATGAAACAAAAGTTTAGAAGTCGGGTGTTGAAGAGATAATTGATAACCTGTCTTTCAATTCCTTCGAGGTAGTCGACCTAGTGGGCCTTTCGGGGGGCATCCTGGTGCTGTGGAAGTCAGGGGTGACAATGTCGTGGTGGTCTCAAAATAACCACGAGAAATCCACGCAGTTGTTTAGGTGAGAAACTTATATAAATTCTTTTTATCTATGATTTATGCTAGTACGTACTAGTTATAAAGCTCGTTTAGATTTGTGGAGTGATTAGATTCATCTTGAGCAAAGTATAAATTTGCCTTGGGTGGTCTGTGGGGATTTCAATGAGATCTGTTTTCAACATGAAAAATGGGGGGGGGGGGGAGTAACCCTCACCTGATTAATCAAATGAATAGTTACAAAGAGACCATGTATGATTGTAACCTTGTAGATCTAGGCATCACAGGCCATAAATTCACATGGTTTAATAAAAGAAAAAAGAACCTAATTTTTTAGCGTCTTGATCGGTTTTGGGCCTCTCACACCTAGATCCATTTATTTCTGGATGAAGGTGTCAAAAATCTACCAAGACTAAGCTCAGACCATAACCCGGTTTTGCTTGAGATTGACAAACGGGTCAAATTTCCGAGGGAAAAAGTTTTTAGATTTGAACCCATGTGGTTATCAGACCCAAATTTTGATCTATTTGTCAAGAAGGACTGGGCTACAGTCTAGTATGACTTACTAGTTAAACTTAGTTACCTCTCTAATAGTGTTACTAGTTAGGCCATAAATGTTTTTGGATCAATCCAGAAAAAAATTAAAACTCTAAGTGCCAGAATAGATGGTGCCCAAAAAGCCCTTGAAAGAGACCCGAATAATTACTTCCTCTTTGACCTTGATTACTCTCTAAATGAGGAGCTTAATCAACTGTTAGAACAGAAGGAAATGTATTAGGTTTCTCGATTAAGGTCGGATTGGTTGATTAATGGGGATAGAAATACTCAATTCTTTCACCTATCAACAACTACCCGAAAAAAGAGAAACAAAATCCTCTCCATCAAAAATGAGGTTGGTGAATGGATTACCAATCCTAACCTCATTCATGATCATATTGTTTCTTTTTTCTCTAATTTTTTTTTCTTCTGAGCAAACCTCTCTCCCTCCTTCTCCTTCTTTGGACCAGTCTATAGCTTGCTCCTTTATCTCTCCCCTATGTGAAATAAAAGAATCAGTTTTCTCTATTGGGTGCCTGAAAGCACCAGGACAGGATGGCTTCCATTCTATCTTTTTCCAGCACTTCTGGGAAGAATTAAAATCTGATTGTTACAACCTCCTAGCCTCAATTTTCACTTCAAAATTAATCCCTCAAGATATAAATAAAACAATCATTTGCCTCATCCCAAAGATTGAAAATCCCACAAAAATTTCCAGTCTCCGTCCCATAAGTCTTGTGAATTCTTATTATAAATTTCTCTCTAAGATTATTGTTAACAAAATTCGCCCAAAGCTTGATTCAATCATATCACCCAACCAAAACAATTTCTTACCAGGCAGAGGTACTGTATTAATTTTATTATAGCTTCTGAAATAATCCAGTCTATGGATAAAAGAAAAAAGTGAAGAAAGGGCTTGTTCGCTCTGAAAATTGACTTGGAAAAGGCGTATAATAGAATGGAGTGGTAATTTATTAGACATTGTGTTCTTTTCTTTAACTTTGATAATGATTCTGTTGAGCTCATTATGAGATGTGTCTCATTTGTCTCCTCTTCCATCTTAATTAATAGGAAACTCTAAAAATCTTTCACTCTCTCTCAAGGGCTAAGACAAGGGGACCCCTTATCCCCCTATTTGTTCATTATTTGTCTGGAATTTCTTTCCAGAATGATCCATAAAGAATGTGAAAACAAAAATTAAAGCCCTTTTAGATTTAGAGGGGGGAAAACCTATATTTCTCACCTCCTTTTTGCGGATGATGTCATTCTTTTTAGTCAAACTGATACAAAAACCTTAGCCTCCCTCTCTCTTACCTTGTCAAACTTATTTAACATGTTAGAGTAGAAAATGAATGAACAAAAGAGTTGCATTCTGTTCTCTAAAAACACTTCCCAAGCTATGATTGATGAGTTTTAACATGAGTTAAATGTCACTGCTTCCTCTGATCTTGGAAATTACCTAGGTTTCCCCCTCACTTCAAAAAAACATTCAAAGAAAATCCTTCAATTCCTTATTGATAGAGTTGGCAGTAGACCCGCCTCTTGGAAGGCAAAAGTGATAAACAAAGATGGAAGATCCACCCTCATTAAATCAACTCTTCAATCTATCCCTAGGTACTATATGCAAGTGCTTCATTTTCCAAAGTATCTCTATAAAAAGTTGGATTCAATTTATTCAAGGTTCTTTTGGGGAAAGTCAGGGGAAGGCAAGAAGCTTACCTGGATTTCTTGGGATAACCTCTGCAAAACCCAAGGGAAAAGTGGGGTTAGGGTTCATAAACCATGACCACATAAATGTGATCTCCCTTTCCAAACTCTGTTGGTCTCTCTAAAACAACAAAGGATGGGCTGCAAAGCTCCTTAGAGATAAATATATTGACTGCAAACCTCATCCTACATCCTTCAACAAGGGTTCTCTCATTTGGAAAGGTATTGGAAAGACTTAGAACCACTTTGAATCAAGCCTCATGTGGAATAATGTAGGGAATAGAGATTATATTAACCTTTGGCGGGATAGGTGGCTACTAAATAGATCTCTTGGGGATTTATTAAATGGCCCTATCCATGCAAATAAGCATCATCTCACTGTCTCTCAATGCCTTTCTAGCTCCCATTCTAGAGAGCTATTAGAAAGCCTCCTATCTTTCCAAATACGTGATGAATTGCATGGCATGATAAGTTATGTCTCCCTCTCTGAATCCCCTGACAAATCTTACTCTAGCTAGACATTTAGAAATAAATTTGACTCTCATAAAGCTAGAATTGCTCTCCTAGATGATAGAAGTGATGAGAATTCTGAGTTTAATTGGATGTGTATTTGGAATCTCATCTCCCACCCAAATATAAAAATGTTCCTATGGCAGTCAGCTTGGAATAGACTACCCTCCAATAGAAACCTCAACCTCACAATCCCTCAAATCTCAGCTTGGTGTCCCTTCAGCTCAATTTCAGCTGAAATAATTGATCATTTGTTCAGGTTTTGCTCTAGAGCCAAGGAGTTTTGGAACTTGATTCCCTCTCCCATCCCTCTTAACATCAACATGCCGTGGAAACATAGGCTCACCAAAAATCTAAAACTCTAAAAAACTTTCTCTCACTCAACTCCTTGGAATTGTAGACATCTACTTTTGGCCTCCTGTCCCGACAGGAAGTACAATGACGATAAATAAAGCCATCTTCATGTTGGATCATAGTGAAGAATACTTATGGATAACTAGTTAAGCCATAAAACACAAAAGACTAGCCCAAATTAAGGAAATGCCAAAACAAAGGTACAATTAACTAAACCCGATCATAATTAGACTTAAGCCCGTGCTTAAACCCTAACAATGACGGATTTAGGAGCGCCTAGGTTAAAACTTAGTGCTGCCGCAGAAAAAGCCGCTCGCATCTCACAAAGTCGCGCTGGGCTACCGCGCAACTAATTTAATTGCGCGCGACACCCAGCGCAACTTTCAGAGTTGCGCTGTGGAAGATTTGTAATTATTCGGAAATTATACAAAAAATATAAAATCGAATCTTACCATAAAGCCACGCACAAGACAAAAAGTCGCTCTGCACATAGCAGCGCAACTCTATTACTTGCGCTGGGATGCCGCGCGCAACTTCATCTGCTGCACGCTACACCTGCTGCGGCAGAAAGCTCGAAACCCTAAACCTAATCCTTCTCTATAAATACGAGCTTAAACCGAGGCTTTAACAGACAAAAATTTACCTAAAAAGTCTGGCGAAATAACTTGTGAACTTGTGCAACCTAGCCCTCTTATCCTAAACACTCACCTTTTCGATACTTTGTTACTACGGTGGAGGTTCCCCAACAAGAAGGTGTCCATAAGTGTTCTAAACGGAGATCTAGCAAAGAGAAGTGGTAAATTCCCGAGCACTTAGTTAAATCACCTTTATTTTTCTTGTTTAAAAGGACTTTAATTAATTAATTAGTGTTGTTTGATCACTTTTAAAATAATTAATTAATCAATTTCACATAGTATCTTGCGTTAAATAAAGACTAGAATTGAATTAAATAATTGTTGGTTGATCACTTAAGCCAAGGCGAATCTTGTTTATTTATTGTTCTTTCACAAATATTATAAAACAAGAATAACGACTTTTGCAATGTAATTCCTACGTGAATCAATGCGTGTAAATAAAATCAACTAACATAGTTTTAGGTATCGCGTTGCATATATTGTTTGGTGATGAAATTGTGAAAAAGGAAGAGCTAGTAGAGGCCGTACTAGGGCTAGGATGACGATTTCCCTCTAAAAGGAACGTTATCTTAGTACCCTCGCTTCCGAACTCATTTCTGGTTTATAGACCAATTTGGGCATGGGTAAACTTATGATTTGTGCTAATTATTTCATGAAATTTACATGGAAGAAAAGCATGAACGAGGTTTATGAGTTTTTCCTAAAACTCATTGGCGACTCCTACTTGTTTCTTATAAAAAAGCGTGATGATGGAATCAATTCTAATTCAAGGTCCCCCAAACAGTCAGGAATTTAAATCCTACTAGACCTTAACAAGTATAAAGTCCTAGGCTTTTAAGTGGCCAAGGGCATTTAAGGAGAGTACCCCTTATGATGGGATCACCCTCCTTACAGTGGCGACTCCGTTGGGGACTTAGAGGTTACAAGATTAGTTCGTAGTTATGGTTTAAGGTTTAATTTCCAACACTAGGTTGCCTATGGATTGTAACAATAACTAACTTGGATAATCTCTAGTTAGAGAGCGAGACTCGAACGCATAATATCTTCCTTTTTTACAAAAGTAAAAACCGAACAAGCAACATTGCATCATGCATAATCATAGCACAGTTTAACCATTGGGGATTGGCTCATTGACTAGGGGTTGCCAACACTAGGCTTCTATCCCGAAATCAATAACAATCATCCCACCTATATCGTCAACAAAATGTTGAGAGGGCGATGTCATGAGTCAACACGTTGAGTGATTGATTTGTGCATCGTTTCTTAAGATATGGTACCCTTGGACACCCAAGCCTTGACCTTAGAATGGCATTGTATGCTTTGACGGTTCCTTTTATGTGCTTATGTGCCTACATGAATATGTGCTTCGTGTCTAATCTAACTAATTCCAACTTGTTACCTAGATATATATTATAAAAAAAAATCGCAAAAATTATGGTTCGACAAAAAAAAAAAAAAAAAAAAAAAAACAAAAAAACAATCGTTCTTTTTGCGTTTTCGTGTAAAAAAATAAAAAAAATATTGTCGAACCTACCAGGTGGCACGCGCAACTGTCAAAGTTGCGAGCGCCCTCCTAGCGCAAGTTCAGAAATTGCGCGCGGCACCTCCGCGCAACACTGTGTCTTGCGCGCGCCCACTGTTCAACGTTGACTTTGACTCGTTACGAGCAATATCATACGAAGAAAATGATACTACTGCTTCAAGGTTAATCGTTAAGTAGGTGTTAAAAATATCTCTTTGGCTAACAACGTCGTCTAACTTTTACTATGATCGTCTTTTTTTTTCAAAAAACATTTTTTATCGTTTTTTTTGCGTTTTCGCAAAAAAAAAAAAAAAAAAAAAAAAAAAAAAAAAAAAAAAACATGTGGCAGATGCTACTCTTGAAGTTGCACTTTCCACCTTAGCGCAAGACGGAAAATTGCGCGCGATACTATTTTTTATTATGATGATTCGTGTACGTACTTTATAATCTAGCTAATGACATTACTTCTTGTGAGGTTCGTCATTAGAAGTTCGCATCTCTTAATAGGACGTCATCAATATGTTTATTCTTAAACGTGCCTATTTTCGTGTTCATCATTTTTTTAGTTGTAATTGGTCAACCTTGATTTAAGAGTATATTTTATTTACCTCTTCTATGGTTTAAAAAGAAAATCCCGAGAACTTTACTTGGGATGATTGCCTCACAAAAAAAAAAAAAAAAAAAATAGAGAGAGAGAAATAGAACGAAAAAACAAATGTCGTTCTTAATATATATAACAAAAAAAAAAAGAGTATGATAAAAAAAATATACATAATAAATGAGAAAACCGAGAAAATGACTTAATTATTTCTTTGATTTTACATTCGCAGGTCATCATTCTTTTTAAACAAATAGTAATATATTATCCTTTAAAGATAAGCAATATGAGAATCATAATTATAAAAAAAAAAAAAAAACGATATTGATCTCTATTGTAATCTAAATGATCAACAAATACTATAGTATATTTGATCATTTTAAGGAGTATGTTTGGGTTGATTAATATTCCTAAAACTTGATGAGCATTTTCAATCCAACTTTCTTGACTTTCTCTTCTACCTTTTTCGAAAACAATTCATTTAAAGTAAAATCCTTAGATGATTAACCTTTTGAAGTCAACACATATCATGTTCCATTAATGATTGTTCGTGAATTTTTTTGACATTCTTCATCAACAAACTTGCTTAAAGTGAATTCGTATTACAAGGATTAAAAAAAAAAAGAAATAAAATAGTCATTTTGACTTTGGTTCTTTGTTTGAATGCTTGGCAGAAAAGGTTTAAGTGAAAGCGCTCAATTTCTCGTGATACACATTACTAGATCATCTTCCACATTCGCATACTAGTCCAATCATGGGTGACAAAGCAGCATTGGAGAAACTTAGAGAGGAACTCCAAAACCTAAAGACCCTACGAGAAGAAGAAGCCCAAATAAAGGCTCATAAAAAAGCAGAAAAGGCTAAAATAAAAGCAGAAAAAGAAAAAGAAAACATTCTGCAAGAAAAAGCAAGAGCCGAAAAAGTAGAGGCCTTGGAGAAACTTGTCCTTCGAGCTAACTCAAGGAATAAGTACTTCAATTATGAGCTTGCACCACAACCTAGTGGCAAGACTCTCCCAGAAAAGTTCTTGACTACGGATTTGTCAACCTTTAAGGTTACAGACAATCCTAGAACTCACTTAATGAGCATTATTCGAATTATGGCATTGAAAGGGGTTGAGCCAAGCCTATATGCATGTACTTTTCCTCTTTCATTGGACCCAGGCCAACTGCTAGATCATGGTTTTATAACCTCGATGCAAAACAAACTTCCACTTGGAGTGATGTTGTAAAAGCGTTTTTAACCTAATATGGAGATAACATCGAGCTCACAACTACTTTGCGCGATCTCAAATTGCTTAAGCAAGGGGAAGAAGAAGGCTTCATTGACTTCTTTTCCAGGTTGAGATCAAAGGTTGCTCTTATTCCACAAAGACCTCCGGATCATGAACTAGTCCCAAAGTTCATAGACAATATGTCTCCACCATACAAGTGTCATTTACAATACCTTGGTTTAGACACATTTCAAAAAGTCTATACTGTGGGAACATTAATTGAAAGGGACTTGATAAATGCACTAGTAGAAAAATAGCAAATGGCACCGGTTCAAACCCGGCTTAAGGCACCGGTTTGAACCCGTGCCTATGTGGGGGGTGCCAATTACACCCCTTTTTGGCACCGGTTCAAAACCGGTGCCATAAACCGGTTTTGGCACCGGTTAACCGGTGCCTTAAATAATTTCGCGGAATATTTTTTGTTAGTGGAAGTTGTTTTAGGCACCGGTTAACCGGTGCCTTTTTGGTTTTTTTTTTTTTTTTTTTTACTTTTTTCTTGCAATAATAATAAAAATAATATACAAACAAACATGAAATATGAACCAAACAAAAATAAATGGTGAAATACGGATTCTTGAAATTGTTATATTCAACATCAAAACAATGGTAAATCACATTATATTCAACAAGTAAATTGTTATTGTACCATACAAAAAAAAATTACAATGAATTATAATGAAATTTAATTCAGAAATTGAAATTGTAAAACAATAAAAAATAAAAATAAAAATAAAAAAATTACAACATCAAAATAATATTCCAAAATCAAAATCTTGAATCCTTGTTGCATGAATTAACACCTGCATCAATTAAAACCCAGAAATTATTAAAACTAAAAAAAAAACGAGAAGCAAACCCAGAAAACTAATGCATGAACGAGAAAGAGAAAATCAATTCAGAAAACCCAGAAAACCGCACAAACAATGAATTATAATGACAAAATCAATTAACCCAAAATCAAACCCAGCAATCAATTAAACCCAGCAAACCCAGAAAATCAATTAACCCCAAAACTTTCGAAAATCAATTAAACCCAGAAATTTTGAAAAATCAATTAAGTGCAAAAAATGACAAAATCAATTAACCCAAATAATTCCAAGATCAATTACACCAATCAATTTCGAACAATATTACAACAATCAAACCCAAAAAAATTAAGGCACATAGCATAAATAATTAAACCCAGAAACCCTTACCCCGAATTATTAAACCCAGAAACATTGAGTTCGTCGCCTATAACTCACTCCATTGAGTTCGTCGCCTATAACTCGCCAATTCACTTAGAAGATAGAGTCGCAAAAACAGGCTCTTTCTAAGGAGGTGGTTCTAGAAAGAGATCCGAGGCGAGGCGGTTAACCGGGAAACATAGCATGCATGTCACAAGAGCGAGGCGAGCAAGAAGCACCTACTGCGAGAGGGGCGCCTTGCGTCTTAAGGCCGGGCTTAGATGTAGTTTTCAGGTCAGAAGAAGAGGACAGAGAGGGGAGAGAGACAGAGAAGAGAGGTTGGAAAGCTGAGAGGAGAAAGAGAGGAGAGAGAAGGAGGAGAGGCGCTCAGTTGGAGGAGAAGGAGGAGAGGCGCTCAGTTGGAGGAGAAAGAGAGGAGAGAGAAGATAAGAGGAGAGATAAGGACGTTAGGGTTTATAAATGAACAAACCCGGTTTTTTTTTTTTTTTTTGGTGCACCAGTTCAAACCGGTGGCCTTGTTATTTTTGGCACCGGTTTGAACTGAACCGGTGCCATTGTTCTTGGTCTAAATCCCCGCCCAATTTTAGGCCGGTTTTTGGCACCGGTTTGGTCTGAACCAGTGCCAATTGGGAGTTACCTATTTGTATTTTTCTACTAGTGATGAAACCATGAATCATATAGATGGACTTGATTTTTAGAGAGGATTTCACCTACGTCAGAAACAGACAAAGCTCGAAGACGCAATCTCAAGAAGTTGTCAACAATTCAAGATGTGGCACCCTAGGTCTTGTTTTGTTTCTTCCTTTGTTTTTTATGATAGACTAAGAGATTCATGCTGTCGAATCTACTTATTTTGTACTCTCATTAATTAATGAATAAAAAATATATTTTCAAGTACGTCTATCTTGTGCTCTTTTCAATCTTTTTATTATTGGCTCGAATTAAATAAAATGTATACATACAAACAGGCAATATCAAAAGGCATACATACTCAACACTTTAAGAATCTTGATAAGCTTTGGCTTACTAGATTTATCGAACGAAAAGAGGCCCATGTTTGGCCCACAAAGAAGGGATATGATGATTTCACCAACACAGGAGGCAACTTGAAACTCCACAAAGATAATCCCATGTTCTTAACCTTAGAGGAAATACATCTTCTTGACAGCCCTTTTGAGCCTCGTCAGTTGAGCCTTGGTTATTCAACCTACATTATTCCATACCTTGGGATGAGAATGGTGCAAAGAGATATAAATGAAAAATTAGGGGAACGAAACATAAGAGGGGGACACGAAGTTAGTCTAATCCCAAAATGAATGATCCAACGCAAAAAAAAAAAAAAAAAAAAAAAAAAAAGAAAACAATCGTTCTAAACCCAAAACAAAACTTGTCAAAAAAAAGAGAGAAAGAAAAAAAAAAAGAGTGAGACGACAAGGAAAATGCACTTAATGTAGAAAGTTGCCACAAAAAAGAAGAAAGGTTTTATTCTAAGAAGCACCAAAAGTAAGGGATTTTGGGAGTATACTTGAGCCTGTCCATTCTTCGTAAACCCAAGCTTAGCCACGTTACAACCTTGGAAAGGCCCTCCTTGTGGTAGACCATAACCATATACCAAAATCATCTTTCCGTGAAAATATGGCCAATCTTAGGCCTTTGCACATATGGACCTACTATTGAGTAGTCATGCCCATATATAAAATGCATAAAGTGTTGAGTTATGATTTCAGGATCATATAAAAAAAATTCAAATGATTTGTATGACTTGATAGCCATTGGCTTGATTACATCAAGTTAGTAAAGCAATCAAATCAAACTAAATTCGATGTTTTCCATATCTTTTGCCAAAGAAAAATGAGATGATTATCACTTAAAAAAAAAATACAATCATCTTATTTTCTTTTAATAATAGGGCTATTTATTACCAGGGTAATTCAGGTTCTATATACATTGCCTAAAAGAAAAAGAGTTAATACAATAAATTGATTTGATATATCGACAGCCTCGACGCCAACTTTAGATGCCTTTTACAACTCTTGAGAATTGGTCTTTTCACTTATCATGAGCAACTAAAATATCCGCCTACGTGGGATATCTCCATCTTCTCTAAGCGAGGAATATTGATTGAACATGATAGCTACATGAAAAAAAATTATCGTTATCACTATCACACGTATACCTCACTGCCAAGTCATCACGATGATTCAAATATTAAGTCAATAATCCTTGCTTTTCAAAAACATGTCTAATTTTGTTTCTTTATTCTTCTATGGGAAAGTTGGATTCCCCTTCCTTTTTATACAAATCCGTCTTTTTTGTTCATTTCTTTTTTAAGGGGGTAAGTCGGGATGATACCTCCTATTTGGCATCTAAAATACTCGAAAATAGTAAAAAAATTTCGCTCTTTGCCTCAAATTGGGGGCTTAATAAAGCCAGGACATCCCCACTTCTCTCTATTTAAACACGCTATTTATGCTGCAAAATCAATGTCATGCAAAGCTTATTACGAACCATCTTAATAACTTTAAATGACAAAGGGAAAAATACCACTTCCTATAATTTGACCAAGATAATTAATTATGTTACTTGATCAAACAATTTGTGATAAACATATGCAATATTCCACAAATTAAAAACACAGTATTGAGGCTTTAAATAAACATGAGAAACATCCCCTAGCATATGTATACATGATTCCAAAAGCCACCTAAAGTCTACGCTTGGGGGCTTCGAATTAAAAATATAGGTCTCACCTTAACTTTCATTTTAAAATGAGACCATATTTTAGAAAGTGATTCGAATGATTTTATAAATTATTCTAACACTTCACCAAAAGTTTGATAAACATTCATTTTCAAACTACGGTACTTATTTAATAGAAAGAACTTCACTTTTAATTAGAAAAATATGACAATGATGACAAGCAGAAAAACATAAACAAAATCAGATATACGAAAGTTTGCTCACATTTTCATATCTTTGTTGAAATAAGTTGCAAATTACAACTTATCTTCATTAATCTTGGACAAAAAAGTCACACTCAATTACGAGCTAGACTTTTCTTTCCATTTTGGGTCCGGTTTTGAAAATAATATAATTATTGGATCCCTTTTCCAATTTTGAATTCTAGTTCGAAACAACATGTTTCTAATAAAAAATAGTATTCAAAATTTCATTTCTGAAATTTTGTTTTCTCAAATAAATAATGTTCATATTCTCTATAACCGTTTGGATAATACATGTATTTTTCCAAAAGGAATGAATTAAGATTCGACTTCTTTTTGACTCGAACTTGTTCTCGCTTAGTTCTCCTGCGAATATTGGCTAAGGGATGGTAAACAAACCACCTACTAGACCAAAATCAAAGATTGATAAGAACAAATAAAATATTTGATGTTCTAAATCAACTTTTAGAATAAAATCACCACAATGATCTTTACAAACGTTTAGACATTAGGTAAGATTACTAAACCTTGAACACAATTGTTTTTGGTTTGTAAACAAGCAAAGAACTAACTTGCTTTCTTTAACATGACTTTAACTAAAATGCAAAAGCCATGTCATTATCCTAAATATCTCAAAAAACAAAATAGGATATATACATAGGTCCATCCCAATATCATGATTATATGGATGCCTAAACAATAGCAAGTCGTTAGAACTACCCCAAAATGGGGGCTCCAAGACTTGTGAAATATCAATAATGCGCATACCCGACACATGGGGGCTCCAATATCAACAAAAAAAAAACAAAATGAGATATTCATGCCATTCGAGCTACTTTCGAGGATCGCCTAAACTACAAAGGGTTTACGTAGATCTCGAGCCTTACAATTTTTAAAGGTATCATAATGATTTAATAATCATGTTGTTCCTTTGAAAACTAATTATGCAACTAAAGTTGGCCATTAAACATGTTACATACTCAAGCCATTTTCAAGTTCAACTTCAGAAACTATCTTAGTGCATAATTATTGTTCCAATACTTCAATTTACTCTAGAGATTAGAGAGTATGACTAGTATAGAGCGAAAGAAACAAAATCATGATGCATAAAACGTACTTGCTCATACGAAAGTTTAGTACTCAATCATTCATCATGAAAAATTTATCAAGACACATTATTTCATGAGTTAGAATGTAAACAAAAGATTCCTAAATTCTAAATTAAGGAGTCTTCATTATTATCCATTGTTCCACACATTAGAATTTCGCAAGGGGGATAAAATCTACTTTCTCGAGCTTCAAAACAGTGAAAAAATTCAAACTCTAAAGAAAGAATTCAAAAGTAGCAAGAATAGACGAAAAAAAATTTTGAACAACATTTCATTTTTCCTCTTACTTGTTCTAATGAATGACCAATATTATTAGACTTAGCAAATTTCTTTGTTAAAACTATGAATGGTCAAAAAAAAGATTTAAACACACTAGTTTAATCATTTCTAAGATCCTAGTTGTTATCATAATAAGACAAAACACGGGATTTCTAGACCCATTTCAAGCAACATGAAAGGGTCTAATTATTAAAAAACAAACAAGTCATCGAAGTCACCCAACATTGGGGGCTACAATATTCGATAATATAAAATGGGGGCTCAAAAGCCCGAAGTATAGCCAAACTACTCTAGTTCGATGATGTCTTCAAGAATTCCCTAAACTAACTAGTTTTGTGCAAATCTTGAGATCACAGTTTTATAAGTGAATAATAATAACCGTCAGTTATTTTTATCATTGATAAAACCTATTTTGAAACTTATGCATGAAAAAATAAACATGAGTCGCAAGAACAAATTCATGCTATTATAAAAGTTCAAAATTTCATTTATAATATTAATGCATAATTGTTGTTCTAAACACTTCAATTTACATTAAAATTAACAAGTATAGTCTATGTGAGCAAAACAAAAGAGAAATAAAATTCAAGCACAAAATCAAAATTTGAACAAAAAAAATACATATATGCTTGACATGCTCATACAGGATCAATACTTTATCATTTCACATGAAATTTGTTGCAATTTATTGCTTAAACATGTCACAACGACAAACAAACAAATTCATGAACACAAGTTGAATAAAAAAAAACCCCAAATTCAAAATTGGGGGTTTAACGGTTCGAAAATCGCCCAAATTCAGCCAAGAATGAACGAGTTATGGAAAATATGAATAAGGGACGAGATCTACTTCCTTTAGCTTCGAAAAACAAGAAAATCCGAGCTCTTTAGAGAGAGAAAGAAGCGAAAATCGTGAAGGAAGGAGAGAGAAAACGAAATGAAAAATCTCGCTCAACGATTCTCTTTTTGCTGACTTAAATGACGCGCGCAACTGAATTAGTTGCTTGTGACAAACCAGCGCAACTCAGAACGATGCGCGCGCCTGGCCAGCGCGACCTACTGAGTTGCGCACGGATACTGGTCAATAAAATGACCGATATCCAGATTTTGATCCTTTTAATCATTTTTTGAACGGTTATTGCTCGTTATTAGACGTAATGGCGCTTAAATTATCAAAATCTTTTTAATTGCTTTGCATATGTAGTTTGTTTTTTTTTTTGTTAGTTTTTTGCATCATATTGCATGCACACCGTGCTTTGTGCCTTCCCCAAGCATACGTTTTGAACGTTTTTCGTAAGAGTGCCTTAAGACGTTCCGTGGTGGTGCTTTACGTAAAAGCACCCATAGACAGGTTTGTCATTTTACTGTACTGACGTTACAAATGTCTTGGTTTTCTTCTTTTTTCACGCCCGAAGCAAAAAGGAAGGCGTTTTCATGCAGCGTAAAAATGCAAATGGTGTATCGTACGGCGCAAAATTGTACGACGTAGGTGTTGCGTAAAATTTCACTCAGCTCAAGCTTTGCAAGATCTACCTCTCGGAACTAATAGGTTGAGAATTACTGTAGGCGTTAGCTCAACGAGTCGACAGGTGCGCCGAACCTTCAGGAATAGGCACTTCTTGAATGGGAGCAATTACGGTAGTTAGTGCGCTTACTAACTTATCGGACAGTTAGGGTGTCGAATCCACCCCCTATATAAAGAAGCAACGAGACGATGTCGCGCCTATGTAGTCACGTGCCCCCAAGTCTTGAGACACGTGTACTCATCCTGTGGACAAAACTGATGAGAGAGTTGCTGACTTTCTTCCCTCTCACTGAATTTGGATTTATGCCTCTAGTCCTGAGACATGTATTTCTATCTTGTGGACGTCCGGCTCGAATACCGGATCATTTCGGCTCGATTACCGAAAACCCCTTTTTCATCTTTTACTTTGTTAAAGTCAGGCTAAAGTTTTAATGACATATCGAGGGACTTTAGACCAATGATGACACGATTGAGAGGAACTCCTCCCCTTTTATTCTTTTAAAAACGATCTCTTCCCATGACCTAACATCACCCAGAATACTTTTACTTGTAAGAGCGTTCTACAATTGCAAAGGATCAATCTAGATTCTTTAGCGCGTTAAGACTAGGAAGGACTTTTTCTAGCCTTAATAGCTACTTGTTTTAAACACTTAGCGAACCAAGGATTGTTTCGACATCCTTAAACATTACTGAAAGATTCTCTATCCTTAGAGAACTTTGCAGAATGAGTCTCGGATTTATTTCCTTGACTACTTTGATCATTGTCTATTCTAGAATCGATCAAAGTGGGGGCTAACTGTAGACATCTACTTTTGGCCTCCTGTCTCGACAGGAAGTGCAATGACGATAAATAAAGTCATCTTCGTGTTGGATCAAAGCGAAGAATACTTATGGTTAACTGGTTAAGCCACAAAACACAAAAGACTAGCCCAAATTAAAGAAAAGCCAAAACAAAGGTCCAATTAACTAAACCCGATCATAATTAGGCTTAAGCCCGTGCTTAAACCCTTACAATGACGGATTTAGGAGCGCCTAGGTTAAAACTTAGTGCTGCCGCAGAAAAAGCCGCGCGCATCTCACAAAGTCGCGCTGGGCTGCCGCGCGCAACTAGTTCAATTGCGCGCGACACCCAGCGCAACTTTCAGAGTTGCGCTGTGGAAGATTTGTTATTATTTGGAAATTATACAGAAAATATAAAATCAAATCTTACCATAAAGCCGCGCGCAAGACAAAAAGTCGCGATGTACATAGTAGCGCAACTCTATTACTTGCGCTGGGATGCCGCACGCAACTTCATCTGTTGCGCGTGACACCTGATGCAGCAGAAAGCTCGAAACCCTAAACCTAATCCTTCTCTATAAATACGAGCTTAAACCGAGGCTTCAACAGACAGAAATTAACCTAAAAACTCTGGCGAAATAACTTGTGAACTTGTGCAACCTAGCCCTCTTGTCCTTAACACTCACCCTTTCAATACTTTGTTACTACGGTGGAGGTTCCCCAACAAGAAGGTGTCCATAAGTGTTCTAAACGGAGATCTAGCAAAGAGAAGTGGTAAATTCCCGAGCACTTAGTTAAATCACCTTTATTTTTCTTGTTTAAAAGGACTTTAATTAATTAATTAGTGTTGTTTGATCACTTTTAAAATAATTAATTAATCAATTCCACATAGTATCTTGCGTTAAATAAAGACTAGAATTGAATTTAATAATTGTTTGTTGATCACTTAAGCCAAGGCGAATCTTGTTTATTTATTGTTCTTTCACAAATATTATTAAACAAGAATAACGACTTTTGCAATGTAATTCCTACGTGAATTAATGCATGTAAATAAAATCAACTAACATAGTTTTAGGTATCGCATTGCATATATTGTTTGGTGATGAAATTGTGAAAAAGGAAGAGCTAGTAGAGGTCGTACTAGGGCTAGGATGACGATTCCCCTCTAAAAGGAACGTTATCTTAGTACCCTCGCTCCCGAACTAATTTCTAGTTTATAGACTAATTTGGGCATGGGTAAACTTATGATTTGTGCTAATTATTTCATGAACTCCACATGGAAGAAAGGCATGAACGAGGTTTATGAGTTTTTCCTAAAACTCATTGGCGACTCCTACTTGTTTCTTAAAAAAAAGTGTGATGATGGAATCAATTCTAATTCAAGGTCCCCCAAACAGTCAGGAATTCAAATCCTACTACACCTTAACAAGTGTAAAGTCCTAGGTTTTTAAGTGACCAAGGGAATTTAAGGAGAGTACCCCTTACGATGTTGGTGATGTCCCAGCCTACAACCCTGGTCATGTAACTAACTTTGCTACTATTAATTAATTCCTACATCTTTCCCTCAAAAAAAAAAAAAAAAAATAACGCAACTACGTGGCTAACTTATTTGCAGGACTAATTATTTTGTTAATTACTCTAAACTAAGAAATATACTTTAATAAAGCAAGCCCCCGTTATAAACAATCATCTCAACTAAGTAACAACTCGACTGCTATATTTCATGTATTTTCATGTAAATTAAGCACTAAATAAGTAAATTTTTTTCTTCTGAATTTTAATATTCACAAATAAACAAATCTAATATCAAATATTGAAATAATGAACTTCATATAGATCATAAGCAAACACTTTAATTTCTCTCATGGAAAATAAAAGTTCCTAAAATATCTCAATCGAGTCAAGTCAAAACATTGACAACAATTCTACCTTTATGATCAAAACTTAAATCAAGAAAATTATAGAATCTCAAAACCAAATTAATCTTTTAATAAGTTGATTAATTATGGATCTATAATAAAGTTTTATTACCTTACTTAGAGAAGTGTTACATGTATTTATAAACATAGTGCAAACCATAAATAGCAATAACGAAGCTGCAATATAGGAGGAAAAAATATTAGAAGTTATTGCTAAGGTGTGCTAACCACTTTGACCAAAAATTAAGTATTTACAAGAGCTAATTGGAAATACTAATACATGTTTATGTGCTAATATTAACATAAATAAGTAAGATAAATTAAAAAAAAAATTATCAATCAACGATGCCATCAATTATGAAAATTTATCAAATACGAGTAGTATCGATGAGATCAAGATTATGACATGATTTGAAAGAAACCAAACAAATAAATAAAATTGTTGTTTATATGAGGCTGAAGGCAGGTGAATTGGAATAATACAAAACTATTTAAATCTTAAACATCAGTCAATTAAATATAGTAGATGAAATTAATTGTGCTTGACTATATAATATACTCATGCAAAATACATAAAACAAAACAAAACAACAAAAATAAATTGATTATGAAAGGATTAATGGTCATTAACTCATTATTATGCAATTTGAATGGATGAATATCATTGTCCGTATATAATATCGCCTAAAGCAGATCGAAGATTATCAACATTGTAGATATTATCAATCAAGAAATTATTTAAAACAATTTAATTGAAGAACTTATAAATCATATGTGGAACTTTGACTATGAGAACTAACTCTCTAGGTGATCCAGTCAATCAATTAACGCTATATCATCTAATTCTAATTGTGGCTTATATTTGTACAAAAAGTGCATATATAACTACTATTATGACTTTAGCATATCGTCAAAAGGGATATAAGCGTACCTTTTGGCAACATCTATATTTGCGGAATCAATCAAACGAATCCATCGTAATGATTTATGGTTTGCTTTGATTGCTAATATTCGGACTACCAAGGTTCAATTCCCTTGATAAGTTGCTCAGTTGGCTAGATTTGGTGCTGACAACGTGTTGTGAAAATAAGGGAAAACATCAAGGTTTTAGAGAGAATTGATCTATGTATGTTATTCCATATAATAGGGGTATACATACATTAAATATAATAAGTAGGGTTTGCTTAGATAATAATAAACCCTAAATCTAGAATATTCCGGAAACATAAAAAGAGGATAATGGATATCCACACAATATATATATATATATATATATATATATATATATATATATATATATATATATATATATATATATATACACACACACAAATGATAGTAAGTAAATAATGAATAATAATATTGTTCAAAAGATAACATAAATTTACAATTAAAATGCCATTTACATGTTTAAGGTGATAAAAGACGCCAACATGTCACGAACTTCATTAAGTTCCTTGATTGTCAACGGACCATCCTTTTGGACCTTGCAAAACTTGAAATACAAAAAAATTATGTTAGAATTAATTAATTAGGCAAAACAATATGTATTTTATCAAATATGACCTAAATGATTTCTATTTAGCCCATTTCCTACATTTCTTATCAAATGAACTATTTCTTTCTCATAACATGTCTATGTCACCTAGTATTATGTGTCTTAGCCCTAAAATTGAATCAAAAAACATTTTATTAAGGTTCAAGACGCTTTTTACTCAAAATGGCCTAAATATGGCCTATATGACTTTACTTTGCCCATTTCCTACATTTCTTATTAAATGAACTTTATTTATCTCATAACATGTCCATATTATCTAGTTATAGGTGTATAAGGATACCAATCACATCAAAAGAGCATATTAACAAAAAATGGCCCAAATATGGCCCATATGACTTCTATTCAGCCCATTTTTTACCTTTCTTGTCAAATGACCTTTTTATTCCTCATAACATGTCAATATTGGGTAATATTAGGTGCCTAAGGCTACAAATCACATCAAAATATCATTTCATTAAGTTTAACAACGCATTTTACTCAAAATGGCCCAAATATGGCCTATTTGACTTCTATTTATCCCATTTCCTACATTTCTGATCAAATGAACTATTTTTTTCATATAACATGTCAATGTCACCTAGTTTTATGTGTCTAATCCCTAAAATTGAATCAAAAAAACATTTTATTAAGGTTTAAGACACTTTTTACTCAAAATGGCCTAAATATGGCCTATATGACTTTACTTTGCCCATTTCCTACAATTCTTATCAAATGAACTATATTTATCTCATAAAATGTCAATATTGTCTAGTTATAGGTGTATAAGGAATAAAATCACATCAAAATAGCATATTTACACAACATAGCCCAAATATGGCCCATATGACTTCTATTCAGCCCATTTTCTACCTTTCATGTCAAATGACCTTTTTATTTCTCATAACATGTCAATGTTGGGTAATATTAGGTGTCTAAGGCTAAAAATCACATCAATATAGCATTTCATTAAGTTTTAGGACTTACCTCATCAAGTTGTTGACTGTTCGTACAATGAGTCATTATGTCAAGCATGAATCTCATCACATATAAAGCACAATCAAGTCCATTTTCTTGTTGTGCGTACTAGCATATGACAAACAAATCACATCAGTGAAACATGCAAAGGAAATTAGAAAATATTTATTAACATAGATTTTGAAGATAATCACAATATCATGTAACTTACCAACGGTGACTTCCATGTTGGACCCTATGGAGCACGACAATGTAGCTTCATCATAACACTGTAGTAAATAAAGTACATTCAAATTTGATTATTCGTTTGACTACTAAATTAGTTATTATTAGCAATAATCATCACTAGGTAGCTATATATATTTACTTTTGCAATATAGACTTCACGAGCCACTTCTCCGATGATCGAGCTGAATCAAGGTGATAAATTTTGTTATTGGAATTATAAATCACCATGAGGCTCCAATGCTCCCTACATAAGTTCATAATAGACAAGCAAATTAATATTTAGGAGTTAACATATAATGAGGCCAAATCTATTGAATTTGACATGGTTAGACTTACTCTTTATAACATGGGGCGAATATGAACTTGTCTCCCGCACGCGCTGATTCCCTGATACTCTGCTCAACATAGTACAACACGTCATGGGGGTTGCCTATGATTCTATTAGTGGATAACTGCTCGGGGCATAACCACCCAACTTTACAAGGAGAATCAGTTTCAGTTAAGTGCTCCTGTAGTGCTCTGCATAAATTTGAATAATCACCATAAATTTGAATAACTTGAAAAAAGTGTAGATTATGTGGGCACTGAAGTACCTCATGAATGTCTAAATGAGGGAAATGTTAAGCTTTGCGCCACGTAGAAATTCCTTCACATCTTCTTTGCTGATCCATGCAACTGCATCCTCATCATAGTGGAACATTGCCTTAGGTAGTGCAACTTCCATGGGATTGACCAAATGACAAGCACGGTTGTGAAGAAAGGTCATGCCAGCAGAGAGCGATTGAAGAACAATGTCTTCAACTAGTGGAGTAGGTTGCATGGGTGAACCTTTCGAAGAGTGCAACTTCGACGCTTGTTCACTCTCTGACCTTTGTTCACTTAGCTTCTTCTTATAGGTTGATAAATGCTTTTAGGCTTCTCCACCCTATTTCTCTTTGAAGTTTTGCTTCCATGCAAAATCTGAAATAGTTTGAGAAAGAATAAGTTTATAAGTTGAGAAATGAAGAAAATAGGCAAATTATAAGTTATTTTGGCTTAAAATGGTTTTATTTTGATGAAATGGACCCATTAACTTAGATATTCGCTTCTTTTATGTAATTTCAACACACAATCACTTATAAATATGTAATTATGAGATGGTTTGAGAAAGAATAAGTTTATAAGTTGAGAAATGAAGAAAATAGGCAAGTGAGAAGCCATTTCGGCTCAAAATGGCTTTATTTTGATGAAATGGACCCAAAAATTTAGGACTTTTCTTCTTTTATGTAATTTCAACTCACAATCACTTATAAATATGTAATTATGATATTTTTTGAGAATGAATAAGTTTATAAGTTGAGAAATGAAGAAATTAGGCAAGTGAGAAGCCATTTCGGCTTAAAATGGCTTTATTTTGATGAAATGGACCCAAAATCTTAGAACTTTGCTTGTTTTATGTAACTTCAACTCACAATCACATAAAAATATGTAATTATGAGATGTTTTGAGAATGAATAAGTTTATAAGTTGAGAAATGAAGAAAATAGGCAAGTGAGAAGCCATTTCGGCTCAAAATGGCTTTATTTTGATGAAATGGGCCCAAAAATTTAGGACTTTTCTTCTTTTATGTAATTTCAACTCACAATCACTTATAAATATGTAATTATGATATTTTTTGAGAGTGAATAATTTTATAAGTTGAGAAATGAAGAAAATAGGCAAGTGAGAAGCCATTTCGGCTTAAAATGGCTTTATTTTGATGAAATGGACCCAAAATCTTAGAACTTTGCTTCTTTTATGTAACTTCAACTCACAATCACTTATAAATATGTAATTATGATATGGTTTGAGAATGAATAAGTTTATAAATTGAGAAATGAAGAAAATAGGCAAGTGAGAAGCCATTTCGGCTCAAAATGACTTTATTTTGATGAAATGGGCCCAAAAATTTAGGAATTTTCTTATTTTATGTAATTTCAACTCACAATAACTTATAAATATGTAATTATGATATTTTTTGAGAATGAATAATTTTATAAGTTGAGAAATGAAGAAAATAGGCAAGTGAGAAGCCATTTCGGCTTAAAATGGCTTTATTTTGATGAAATGGACCCAAAATCTTAGAACTTTGCTTCTTTTATGTAACTTCAACTCACAATAACTTATAAATATGTAATTATGATATGGTTTGAGAATGAATAAGTTTATAAGTTGAGAAATGAAGAAAATAGGCAAGTGAGAAACCATTTCGGCTCAAAATGGCTTTATTTTGATGAAATGGGCCCAAAAACTTATGACTTTGCGTCTTTTATGAAATTTCAACTCACAATCACTTACAAATATGTAATTATGATATGGTTTGAGAATGAATAAGTTTATAAGTTAAGAAATGAAGAAAATAGGCAAGTGAGAAGCCATTTCGGCTCAAAATGGCTTTATTTTTATGAAATGGGCCCAAAAACTTAGAACTTTGCTTCTTTTACGTAACTTCAACTCACAATCACATATAAATATGTAATTATGAGATGGTTTGAGAATTAATAAGTTTATAAGTTGAGAAATAAAGAAAATAGGCAAGTGAGAAGCCATTTCGGCTTAAAATGGCTTTATTTTGATGAAATGGACCCAAAAACTTAGGACTTTGCTTCTTTTATGTCATTTTAAGTCACAATAACTTATAAATATGTAATTATGAGATGGTTTGAGAAATAATAAGTTCATAAGTTGAGAATTGAAGAAAATAGGCCAGTGAGAAGCCGTTTTGGAAAGAAATTGCTTTATTTTGATGAAATGGAGCAAAAAACTTAGAAATTAGCTTATTTTATGTCATTTCAAGTCACATTCACTTATAAATATGTAATTATGATATGGTGTGACAAAGAATAAGTTTATAAGTTGAGAAATTAAGAAAATAGGCAAGTGAGAAGCCATTTCGGCTCAAAATGGCTTTATTTTGATGAAATGGGCCCAAAAACTTAGAACTTTGCTTCTTTTACGTAACTTCAACTCACAATCACATATAAATATGTAATTATGAGATGGTTTGATAATTAATAAGTTTATAAGTTGAGAAATAAAGAAAATAGGCAAGTGAGAAGCCATTTCGGCTCAAAATGGCTTTATTTTGATGAAATGGACCCAAAAACTTAGGACTTTGCTTCTTTTATGTCATTTTAAGTCACAATAACTTATAAATATGTAATTATGAGATGGTTTGAGAAAGAATAAGTTCATAAGTTGAGAATTGAAGAAAATAGGCCAGTGAGAAGCCGTTTTGGAAAGAAATTGCTTTATTTTGATGTAATGGAGCAAAAAACTTAGAAATTAGCTTATTTTATGTCATTTCAAGTCACATTCACTTATAAATATGTAATTACGATATGGTGTGACAAAGAATAAGTTTATAAGTTGAGAAATGAAGAAAATAGGCATGTGAGAAGCCATTCCGCCGAGTAAGTTGAGAAAAATATATATATATGGCTCAAAATATTTAGGAAAAAATATGCAACTTCCTCCGGGGTCGGAACACCCGAGGGAGCCTCCCCCGCTGCCAGAACAGGGAAGGCAGCCCCCGCCAAGGCCACAACAGCCCCGACAGCCGCCTGCCGAGGCTGCAGCAGCCTAGGCAATAGGCTGCCGAGGCTGAGCAGCCCTGGCAGCCTGCTGCCTAGCCTGCTGCACCCCAGGTAGCCGCTGCCGGGGCTGCTTCAGCCAGGTGATTCCGATGTCGGAGTAGCCCCGGCAGCGGCTGCCGAGTCCGGAGCTGCCTGGGCAGCGATTGCCGAGGGCGGAGCTGCCCGGGCAGCCGCACTGGAGGCCGGAGGTGCCTGGGCAACCGCTCTGGAGGCCGGAGCTGCGTAGGGAGCACTAGCCGAGGCCGCCGCTGCCTCGGCATTGGAGATGGGGGCCGGGGAGTCGTGCTATTTCGGCGGTTTAATTTTCAGAGGTGATGTTAGAGAGTGCCTAACGGTTATTTAACACTAAAAAAATTGAGAAATAAATAATTTATCTCCTTAATCAACCTAACCCACGCACGTGGCCAATCAACAAAGCTACCTATAGCTTGCCAAAGCTTTGTTATCTCAACCTCTCTATCGTTACGAGTAGTGGGATGTCTTCGAACCCCTCAACCACTGAAGCGATCCCAACCGAGTAATGATGTAGCCCCGCCATAGCATTGGTCGTCGCTTGGGCACTACCATACGCCACGAAACTCAACTCCATACTATTTGCATGCCCCGGGGCTAGAAGTGCACACGGGGTGTATTCCTACACAAGTACAAAAAGAAGATAGCTAAATAGGTCTTTTACTACAGCATAGATAATATAACGAAATTCATTAAGGTAGAGGGTTACAAATCACCTGTAACTCTGGATATTCATGTGGTGTTGGATTATCAAGCTCCCTCGAGTCCGCATGTGTAGGAGTAGGAACCTGCAACGGTACATCAATCATGCCACCTCAGATCTCAATTAACTCAGTATTTTAAACTTTTAATAACCCAATTGAAATTACCTCAGGTGGCACATCTTCACCACGTATCTCATCTCCTCCATGTCTATCACCTTCTCCTTGTCCTTTTGGTTGAGAACATGAGTCGACTACTGTACTCGCGAGGAACGGAAAATTCGGTAAGTTCATCTGCTTTGCCCAAGCATTGAATTCACCTACTAACTCGTTGCGTACTTGTTCCTTAATTGATGCCACCTTGGCATCCAACTCCCCTGGTGAGTTAACACTGGCTCGAGATCTACCCGATTTCGTGTATTCTGGACCCATCACCTTTTGCCATCCAAGCAATGACCCTCCCGAACCTACTTCTCGTCTTGGATGGTATGGCCTTCTCAAAGCCATGGTGAAAGGGTCATTCTCCACACTTGGTTTAAATTTGCCCTCCATCAGCTCTTGAGTGTGCTCAAGCTGTAGCAAAAGGAACAAGGATGTTAGTAAGACAGTTAATGGTTTGTATAGTGATTTTGATGCAAAAGTGACTTAAAATTCAACAGTTCATAGGTAACTTACAAGCTTATCTGCCATTTTTTCTGTTTCTAGACCCTTAATGACCCATTTTCCGGCTTCCTTATCAAACGTATGGAGAGAACAAAAGAAATCACCAGCACAACCCACCAAAGTAGTGATCGTGGAACTAGAGGGTTCCTTTGATGCCACTAGAAGCGATGTAGGGTATAAACCCTTATCGATCCACTCAGGTCTCTTTTCAGCAAATGTCTTAGGCCCCATACGATGGACGTACTCCTTCATCTCTGCATTTTTTTTATTTTGCTCTCAAAGTTCCTACATAAAAACAAATATTAGTATCATTGCTACAAAAAGAGTCAAGATATTATTCAACTGAGATCAGATTTACACAAACTTACAATGGCTTTCTTTTGATTCTTCATTCTAACGAACTCTTCCCAGTCTTCTTTTGACACGATTGACCATTTTTGCCACGGGAGAAGGTCATCCTCATCAGCTTTCTTCTTCTTTGATTTCTTCTTCTTCTTGTAGATCCATCCATTAGTCAAGTTGGTCTTAAAGCCTCTGAATCTTTCTGCTAATAAAGATTCAAACACCTTTCTCTTCTCGGTGTCATTAGGAATAGAAAACAGCCTCTGCAAGCACAAATAAAAACCGATTATTAGTTTCTTTTTGCTAACAACCATAAGGTTAAGGTTTCTTTAATTGTCTAAATGTGTCAAAAACACACTTACCCTTGTATCATCCCAAAAGGTTTGAATCAAACCCGGAGGTACTTGCCGTATTACAAGTGTAATGGGGATTTTCCGCGCACACATGCCAACCTGATTAGCATATTGTCGACGTCATTTGGCCCCGGGTTGGCCATTGTTGTCATACTCCATGACCATGGGACCGTCCGGTTTCTTAAAACTTCTCATCGGACCCCTTCATTTTCTTTGAGCCGATGCCTTTACCCCTCCCCCCCCCCCCTCCACCACCTGTGTTGTTTTGATCTTGTCCTTGGCTATGAGTTTCAGGAGTCGGGTTCTCACCAACAATCTCACATGCTGTATTTTCAATAGGCGGTGCACGTTCAGCTGAAATTTCAAATTCTTCAAGCCTACGCTCAAACTCATCTTGAGCCTGATCCTCTGGCTCACCCAAGTCATCCTCCTTGTTCACATCATAAGGCTCATCCTCGTCCTCGTCCTCGTACACGTCCTCATACTCATCATCGTCAATGTCCTCTACACAATGAGGGTCATGATCATCCTCCATGAGATATAAGCACCTGTTAAAGCAATCATAAAACAATATTACTGTATAGTAAAGTATGAGTGCAAATGAGTACACTTAGGCAATTTCAAACTACAAACATTTTAAATATAATGAATATGGGTTTTTAGAATGATTAAATGTTAGTTCATACACAAAACAAAGGAATTGGGTTAAGTAGAAGCTCAATTAAGCCATTTTCACCTACTTATGGTCCTATAACCTTGTATATGCATGATAATGAGTACACTTAGCCAATTTCAAACTAAAAACATGTTAAATATAATGAATATGAGTTCATAGAATGATTAAATGTTAGTTCATAAACAAAACAAAGGAATTGGGTTAAGTAGAAGGTCATTTAAGCCATTTTCACCTACTTATGGTCCTATAACCTTGTATATGCATGATAATGAGTACACTTAGCCAATTTCAAACTACTAACATGTTAAATATAATGAATATGAGTTCATAGAATGATTAAATGTTAGTTCATACACAAAACAAAGGAATTAGGTTAAGTAGAAGGTCATTTAAGCCATTTTCACCTACTTATGGTCCTATAACCTTGTATATGCATGATAATGAGTACACTTAGGCAATTTCAAAATAGAAACATGTTAGTTTATATACAAAACAAAGGATTTGGGTCAAATAAAATCTCATTTATGTCATTTATGGTCATTTTTGCCTACTTATGCTTCTATATACATGATAACTAAACTATATTCGCAATGAAACCTTTACTAACTTTTAATCATACTACCTCAATTTGAAATTCCTTCATTGTGTTCTAATCGCATATAACCTGCTTCGTTGTCTATGTCATTTAGTATAACAGGTCTAGGAACAGTGAAAGGTGCAGAATCATCAAACGCATCATATTCTTCCTCATCCTTAACATCTCCAATGCCTAGAATTCTTCTTTTGCCAGCTAGCACTATAGATCATTTTGAATCAACTAGGTCAGTTACGTAGAACACTTGCTTAGCTTGAGATGCAAGGATAAATGGTTCCGCACTATCATTCAAGTGGCCAAGATCTACAAGAGTAAAGTCCTCATATTTAACGTTACGCCTGATATTATCAACCCATTTACACTTGAAAAGAGCAACTGTGAAGTTACAATAATTAAGCTCCCATATTTCTTGAATTCTACCATAGTATGACAACTCTGCATCGACATGTGATTTATCCTTAGCACTTGCAAACTCCCTTAACAATGCCACAAGCATTACACTACTATTTTGGGTGGAGGAAGATTTCAAATCACGACCCTCGGTCCAAAAAGTGTACCCATTGATGTCATATCCCTCAAATGAACGAACATCATCCCTAGGACCGTACGCAAGCCACCGTATTGTATCGATCACATTAGTATCATTCAATCGACTCATTACTCAATCACGAAACCAATTAACAAACCTCTTATTATGCAACTGCATAAGTGCCCTTTCACCTTTCGATGGAAATTCGTCACGCAAACTAGCCATGTGCTTATCTAAATATGGGTGCACATATGAAACATGGTGCAACACATAAAGGTGTGCTTGTGAGAACTGATCTCGGTTAGGTGACATTCATTTCCACCCAATTGTGCCATGACCATCAAGTCTACCTTCATGTTGAGAAGTAGGAAGACCAATAGGTTGAGCAAGGGCTATGTAGTCCGCCACAAAGTTACCTATCTCCTCACCCACGGTCCCTTGCATCATACTTCCTTCAGGGTGAGCCCGGTTCTGTACTTTATCTTGTAATGTACCCATGTGTCTTTCAAAAGGGTAGCACAACCTCATGAACACTGGACCGCACAACTTAATCTCACGCACCAAATGAAGAACCATATGAACCATTATGTCAAAAATGAGGGTGGGAAATACATCTCAAATTTGCACAAAGTCACAACCACATCTGCTTGCAAAGCATCTAGTGTACAAGGATCAAGCACTTTGCTACAAATTGTATTGAAAAACGAACAAAGGCTTGTAATCGCTTCCCTCACGTACTTCGGTAGAATACCATGGATTGCAATCGGTAGGAATACTTGCATCATAATGTGACAATCATGGGATTTCATACTTGTCAGCTTCAATTCTCCATTCAAGGTTACAAATCTTTTCATGTTAGATGAGTACCCTGATAGAACCTTAATGTCGTACAGACATGCACAAAACATATGTTTCTCTACCCTTGACAATGTATAGCAAGCCGGGGGTAAATAATTCTTTCATCCTTCCCTTTACCCTCAACTTTCTTCTTTGACGCATCTTTGGCCTTTCCCTTTCCCTTGCTCTTCTCCTTCCCTTTTTTTGAAACATTTTCATCTTCTTTTCTTGGTTCCTTCCCTTTTCTAACCTTTTCTTGAGGCCACAATTTAAGACCAATCCCATCTCTTTCAAATCTAACCGTGCACCCTTTCCGTCCTTTGTTTTGCCTTGGATATTCATAAGCATTCCCAAAATAGCATCACACACATTCTTCTCTATATGCATCACATCAAGACAGTGCCTAACGTCATGTTCTCTTCAGTACGGAAGCTTCCAAAAGATTGATTCTTTCTTAAACAGAGCAGCTGAGACCACAATTTTTTCTGATTTTCCAAACACCGTTCGTATCCCTTTCACACGAGCACTAATCTCAGCACCAGTCAATGGTCTAGGCGCAGTATCCTCTTCCACTGTTCCATTGAAAGCCTTTTTCTGCCTACGGTACGGGTGATCACGCCTAAGGAACCTTCGAGTCCGCAAGTAGACATCTTTGCGAGAATGAGTAAGGTATACGCTTGATGTGTCATCAATACATATGGGCATGCTTTTTTCCCTTTGACCTTGTACCCACACAAGTTGCCATATGCAGGGAAGTCATTCATGGTCCACATAAGGTCTGCACGCAATGTGAACATCTCGTTCTGATTAGCATAAAAAACGAAAACCCCTTTGTCCCACATCTTTCTCAAGTCGTCAATAAGCGGCGCAAGGTAAACATCTATGTCGTTTCCAGGTTGCCTAGGCCCCGTTATTAGCAATGAAAGCATTACATACTTAGGTTTCATGCACAGCCAAGGAGGCAAATTATAAATCACTAAAAGTACCGGCCATGTGCTATGTTGGGTACTAAGAGTGCCAAATGGATTCATCCCGTCCGTGCACAACCCAAGCCTTATATTTCTGGCTTCATCACCAAATTTCTCAAACTTCAAATCAATGTTCTTCCACTGTGGAGAGTCAGCTGGATGCTTCAGCATTCTATTTTTTCTTTCTTCCCTCTGCATGCCACCTCAAGTTTTTAGCATCTTTTGGTATTGAGAATAGACGCTTAAACCTTGGAATAATGGGAAGATACCACGTACAACACCTTAGAAGGAGGTCCCTCAGTACCAGGATTGCAACTCATGCGCTTGTAGCGCGACCGCTTGCATCGTGGACACTCCTGCAATTGTTCATACTCATTTCAATACAGAATACAGTCATTAGGACATGCATGTATCTTCTTATACTCCAAACCAAAGGGACACATCACCTGCTTTGCATAATAGTAAGACTTAGGAATTTCATTCCTATCGGGCAACATATCACTTAATGCGGTCAACAAAGAAGTAAAACTAATGTCCGTCCACCCATGCTTCGACTTAATATTGAAAAGTGTTAGTACGGCCGATAGTTTGGAGTATTTTTTGCACCCATGATACAAAGGCTTTTTGGAAGCCTTCGATAATAACTCAAACACTTAACCTTCAACACCATGCAACATCTCATCCACTTGTTCATCCTCGACCTCATCCGCCTGATCATCATCGGCTCCATCCTCACCATTATCAACAATATAGTCATCATTCTCGCATTCCTCGACCACATCAATCTCATTGCTTCTAACACGCACATCATTATGATCAAGATCCCCACTGTACTCTCCACTTTCTCCGTGCCAAATCCACACATGGTATAAATGCCTAAACCCACGACATAATACATGATCTCTAATGATTTCAACACTATCAACTACATTCACATTATTACAATCAACACAAGGACAATAAAGGCCTTTGCCACCCAGTTTGCGTTGATAAGCTAAAGCCCTCTCGAAAAACTCTTGAACCCCATTCCAAAATTCCAATGTATTGCGTCTACCATACATCCAACCATGATCCTTCTCCATTTAGTAAATTTTCTCTAAACATATAAAGCAACATATAATGAATAATGTGTAATTGCTACATACTTTATGTAAATCAAATTCAAGTACAAAACGTGAATATACCATTCATATAGTGAAAAAATGCATGTTTCCAAAGGGTCCTTATCACTCCAACCTAACCCATCCTTGAATGTCTACTCTCACTAGTGAATGTATGTCAACTTTCCAATTTTAAGGAAAATCCGGCACTATTTTCCCCTAGTTCTCCAAGTACGCGATGTAGATAATTAATTACCCACATATGTACCCAGAGAACATAGTGAGTAAATGGTAAGCCAAGATTTTCCTTAAAATCGAAAAGAAATATACATTGACCACCTAAGTGAGAGTACATATTCAAGAACAGTCCCAACTGGGGACTTGACAGGGTAAAGTCGTATCCCCAAATCAAAAGTAATTCCTAAATCCTCTAACTAATGTAGATAGGAAAGTAGGGTCGAATCCACAGAGAAACGAGTCTTTCTATTCCTAATTAACTAATATAATCTAGATTATGAAGTAACCAATATATAAATTTGAATATGAAACTAAACTACGAAGATTAAGAATAGGGAGAAAACAATGAATAAAGGGATCTAGGGCATAGGTTGACCAATAAATAATATTCTAGGGTAAAACATAATAATCAATCATTAATGCATACATTAATCAGATCATAAAGGGCTTTAGCTACGAATTACAATCACACAATTAATTTACCGGTATTAAATCTCATATTTCGAATCTCAACTTAACCATTTATAAATTAACCTACCTATTGAAACTAGACCTAAACATCAATTCTCATCTGTCGAATATCGAATCGATATTGTCAAACTCATGCATAAAAGATCAGGCCTAATCTAGTCACAGAGCATTAAATCAATCAATAGGAAATTAATCTAGCATTGACAATCAACAACAATAAATTACCCCTTCATATTATTTATGGATCCCCACAAACCCTAGAAATAAAACTACTCACACATAATAAAAACTAACCTAATCAAAGAAATAGAATAAGACATGATTAAAGGAATAAAATAAACAACTAAGATTAAGAGAAGAGAAATCGTTACCAATATAAATCTGGAATTTAGAATAGAGTTAAGAACAAAGGCATAAGAGAAAGAAACTAATCTAAAAGCTATGTAGAGATAGAAAATCTAAGAAAACGATTAAGAGGGAGTAAAGAAGAGTAAAGAAAGATGCTAAACTCGTTTTACGGAGAAGTATTTATACTCTGTAAGAATCCTAAACTAATACAGACTTAAACGTCGAAATTAACTCCTAATAATAACCCGCGCCCGATCGGGCGCACCCTTTTTGCTCATCAGATACGTGTCTCGCGCCCGGCCGGGCGCGTCTTCGAGCGCTGACCTTTGCATCCCTCGCCCGGCCGGGCGCGCCTTCGGACGCCAGTCTCTTTGGCCGGGCGGCTCTCTTGGGCCACTAATTGGACTACGATTGGGCTCCAATTCTTCAGGCCAATCTGGGTTTCCTCTTCGGGTCTTGAATACTCGGTCCAAATGCCCCGGTATCACATATACTGAGCCCTTAATCACCGGTTCGATGGCTCTAACCGGCCCTGGGCTATAGAAACTGGTCGTGCTTCTCCAGTGCTCGTGATTGCTCCATAATATCTCGGGAAAATGCTCCAAAAGTGCAAATCCCTGCAAAAGTCAACCAAATCTACGAAAACACTAGAAAACACCAATTAGTAATAAAAGTGGCTCTAAAGAGCCAAAAACACTACTAATTGTGACCAAGGGACGGGGGTAAAATACTATATAAAATAGACACATCAAACTCCCCCAAGCCAAACCTTTGCTTGTCCCTAAGCAATGAACTCATCAATGAATAAATAAATATGCTTCACCCCAAAAAATTAAAAATCAAGCACAAACAATCCAGGGTAAATCAAATAAACATGCTTCAAAATCAACCAATCAAATCCATCTAATTACCTTTCCTCCCTAACAATTGTCAAATAGAGAAAAACACGAGAGCATATAGAATTCAAGACTAGTGCTCACACACTCAACTCTCATTTATGTGGCGAGTAAAAGATGTACTCGATCGCTCTCCAACCAACCCCTTTATGTGAACAATGCCCTCCCAAATCACACTCTCGTGTGTATAAAACAATGAACGCTCAACCTACTAGTGGACTCGAAATATGTCAAATCATAACTTGCATTGATAAACAACACTTTCACATTCATACAACTCTATGCACAAAAGTCGGAAGGTCTTTAAAGCTTGTAATGTAAGGCTATGGTAAAGGGTAGGAGTCATTTAGGAACAAGTGAGCGAAAAGCTATGCTTAAGGGAGAAAATCCTAGTAAAACCCATGATCAAAATAAATAATGATCAACATCTCCTACATAACAAACTCTAACAGAAATCCACAAAATATACTCCAAGCAATATAAATAATCCCAACTCTTACAATTTCACTCATAACATATAATAATGAAGAAGTGGAGTGAATAAACAAACTTTATTTCCAAACTTGAATTTTTCATAGAAGCTCTTATTTTTTTTCTTTTTATCAACCTCCAACTAGAACATTTGAACATTGAACATTTTTTTCTCTTTGTTCTTTTTTTTTTCTTTTGAAGTTCACTTTTTTTTTTTTTTTTTTTTTTTACTCTTTTTTCTGAACTTCTCTCTCTTTTTTTTTTTCATAACATCATGCTTTATTTTTTCTCAAGAAAATATTTTTTTCAAACTCATCAAAAATAAACATGATCAAAAACAAAACAACTTCTCAAATCCCACCCAAATTGTGCAAATAATAAGCACACTACAAACTCCCTCACCTCACTCACTAATAGCTCCCCCCCAGCCAAGCTTGGGACTAGTAACCAATGGGGCAAAACAGGCTTGTAATGTGGCTAATTAACAATAAAAAGTCAAGGCAACAACATGGGTAGCCAGAAGGGAACAAATGTATCTAAAATCATCTAGAGGTTACCTAAAAGAACAAATGCCTTCGTCCTCCTCAATGTGCATAATAATGAATCATATAAACATTACTTATAGTTGCAAACCAATACTCAAATTCATTGACATACCAGGAACTAACACACATTCCTTACCAAATCAACTAGTCTAGCACTATATTCACAAGTAGTTGGGCAAAATTGACACATGTAAAGGTTTCAAGGCAATCAAACATCAAATCATGATCAACTAATTCACAATTCTTATCATCATATACCAAGCATCAAAACAATTTTTTCTCAAGTATGGGGCGCAGGGAAGCATGATTTACAATTCATTGGAACGTATTTTTGGATTTTTTTTATTTTTCAATTTTTTTGTATTTTTTTCAAATATAAGAAAACAATAAAACTAACCTAGAAAGCAATAAATCTAAACTAAGAAAACACACCAAAAATAAAAGAAAAGAGAAAAAGAAAGATACCAAATCCAAAATCTCCCCCAAGCCAGAATCAGACAATGTCCTCATTGGCTCGGGAACTAGCCCAGCATAGCTAGTCCTGATCATCCTCATCCATGGAGCCGAACCCTGCACCTCCACTGCCACCTGCACCACCTGCACCAAAAGAGCTACCACCAAAATAATCAGCATGAAAACTCCCCCCCGCCGGTCCCCCGAAAGGAATGTCCTGGCCGTACCCATGGAAGGCAGAATAGTCAGTGTAAATACCATGGGCAGTGGGATCCCTATCGTATCCCTGGGGTGGAGGATGAAACCAGTTAGGGTAAATAGCATCGTCAGGAATGTTGCCCCGACGAGCATAATCATCGTACATAGGGTAGAGGGCTCTACCCTGGTTCCTCTCCAGGTACCCTAACCTCTGGTCTATAGAGCCTACCATCTTCCTAAGGTTAGTGTGGGAATGCTCAATACGTCCTAAGGCTTGACCTATACTCTGAAGGTCCCAAACTGGGTCAAAGTCAACATGAGGGACAGAGTGAGACATGCGAGGTGGAGAAAACGCCACCTCAGGCTGAGGCTGAGGCTGGGTGGTGGAACTGGTGGTGGTACTGGTGGTGCTTGCCCCTTAGCGTTGGCAACTAAAAGGTCATATGTGTAGGATGGTTGCCTTGAGGAAAGGCGGTCAAGTCAGGACTAGGTAGGGGAAAGATGGGCAAAGGCTGCTCGGTCCCAGTCCTAATACACCAGTGGGGTGTCTGCTCAGTATCCGGTCGTACCCACCCCAACTCCTCAAAATACCTAGCAGTCATATAGGTATCTAGTCCACAGTTGGTCAGTTGGTGGGGTCCACCCTCAACAAAACCGACCTTTTTCACTGCTATTCTAGTGATAAGGCCTCCTATACGAATGGGGGTGCGAGATTGGGTACTGGCAGTGGCATGTCTGCTCAGGTGGTGAATAATATACCTACCTATGTTCAATTTCCCAAACCCATACACATAGTGACCTATAACAGCTAGCTCGTTAGTTTGGGAGTTATGGGGCTCGTTCCTACCTAAAAAACACAAACCCGCAAATCTTTGCCTGATTTTTGGGATAGGGTGATGAATAGGTTTGGTACTAGCATGTTGGGGGTCGGGAGTATGCAAACCAGTCAGAGCATAATAAATGTCACCCATTTTATATTCAGCATGCCATTGGTGAGGTAATTCAGAATTTAATTCAAACAATTTACAAAACTCCACATAAGTCAAACTAAGATTCCTATTGTTCAACCTAAAAATTAAATTCGGTCCATTTCTACTATTTACAACTTTCAGAGAAGACAAGAATTCATAATTAATTCACGGTATGTAGGATAATGCATGTAATACCCCGTATTTTATACGTATTTTATTTAAAGTATGTATTTTATAAAGTATTTAAATAGTTGTGATTATTTTAATTAAAGTATTTTAATTAATATTATAAAAGGAAAGTATTTTAATTAATAAAGTATTAAAGTATTTTATTATAAAAGGAAAGTTTATTTAAGTATTTTATTTAAAAGTTGGGGATTTTATTTTAAAGAAAGTTTAATTTTAACAAGTTTTAGGAAAGGGATTAGGAAAAACGAAAAGAGGAAAGTTTAGGGTAAAGGGTTGGTAGAGAAGGGGTATAAATATCCCACTTATGAGGCAAATCAAACTTTGCCCAGAGTGGAGAAAACCCAAGGTAAGCTTCTCCCCTTTTCTCCTTACTTTTCTTTCTTTTTTTTTTTCTTCCTCTTTCCCTTCCCCTTTGTCACGGCCGACCACCACCACCACCACACACGTGGACGGACCACCACCGCGCATCACCGTGCGCCACCAGCACACGACCAGCAGCCGCGGCGGCATAGGCGGCAGCAGCCCAGCCGTGCCGTGGTGGCTGCTGCTCGGTGTTCCTCGAAAAAAAAAAAAAAGATTTAATCTTTCTTATTCTAATTTAATCTATGCTTGGATCTATTTATAAATTATGAATTTTGGGATTAAATTTTGATGTTTGAATGTTGTAATCATGTTAATTAATTTTCAGCTTTGGTTTTAATTTAAAAAGCCCCAATTTTTGAAACCCTAGGTTCTTGATTTATGAAATTATGAAAGTATATGATGTATGAATGTTTAGATCTTCAATTTAAGTGCTTTGAAACCAAATTACAGCAAGTTTTAATTAGAAATAAAGTGCTGGAATTTTATGTAGAACCCTAAATATTATGTTTTTGAAGGAAATTTAAATTACCCATCAAGTGGGACTTAATTTGAGTGTTTTAAATATAATTACAGCTTATTCTAATTATTCTAAGAGGGATTTTAGGATAGTATATATTGCTGGAAATTTGTTTAGAGTGGGTTTTAATGCTTTATTATAATTTTAATGTGTAGGAGACTTCGAAGTGAGCAATTTTTATTAGTTGTGACGATTTTAAGATCGTATTCAAGGTACGTTCGCGTACTTAGCATATTTTGATGATGTAGAATCATGCTAGGTTTAATTTCAATCAATTACAAGTAGTATCATTCTAAGGTTTATGTATTAAATTGTGAATTATTGGTGTTGGTGATTGAATTGTGAAGCATGAATTATTTGTGATGGTTTATGGATTGGAAAATTATATTTTGGCATGATTATATGGACTACATATTTATTTATGGCATGATAGAGAGCATGTTAAATTAAACTAATTGTTTAATTATGTTTGGAATATTGAAAAGAAATTTAATTATGGTTCATATAATTTATATTGATGCTTTAAGCATGAGGAAGGAGCTAGATAAGTGTCTATGTACACGAGGAATAAATTGTATGTCGGTGCCTTTGTGCACTTAAGGTGTGTTTAACACCGAGGGATAGGATTTGTGGCGCATTATGCGTTTAAGGTGTCTTTGATACTGAGGTAGAATTAAAAAGGGTTCAACATTAAATCATATGTGGTCACTAATTATTCAAGAATTAAATTGGTAAGTTTGTTTGATAGAATAATTATTGTTGATTGATTTATTATGCTTTGAGAGTCATCACCAAGTCTAATAATATGTAAATAACGTAAAGTGAAAGAGATTACGCACCAAAACTCTTGGAACGTATATACCTTGAGTATGAACAATGGGGGGGGTTATGGGGTTTTATATTTAACCATAACTTCCAATGGAGTACAGGACGCTGTATATTCCTTTTTATTATTTATTATGCGCAGGAATTCCGCCACCTTTGTGTGGTTTTTCACTGGCACGGTTAGCTCCCGTGCCAGTTAACCTCAAATTTTATTTGGGGGAGGTTAAGAGGTGGAAACCCGTTCGATGCGTAATCAAGGCAAAATGAATTAATTATTGTCTAGTCATTGTGTCTTGTTGGTTGTTGGGTGTGCTTGTAAACAGGTGCAATAAGGTAAGTGTGTGTGATGATAGGAGAATGCATGCTAGTGTGTTTAGTTACGCTTATGTACTCAGCTTTGCTGATTGTGTGTGTTGTTTGTGTCTGGCCATGTCTTTATCTTGGCCCTACGATGATCCATTTTAAATGGAGAGTAGTGGGGGCAAGTAGAGATACGCTTTCAGGTAGTGAAGCATGTTCATGACGGGGCATGAGTGAAGAGGGAATCATGCTAGCTTCCATTAGGATATGTTTTGCTTTATGCATTGAATGTTTTATTATATCACCTTGTGGACTAACACTAAAAGTTGGGTTGTTTTGGTTTTGAATAAGGGCCTTAAATGGTTCCAAGTTGTGGTGAGTTTTATTTGACTTTGGTTTTGTTGTTTTGCAAATTTGTTTTGTTGGGTTGTTTTTTTTGAAAATTGTGTTATTTAAATAGTTTTGGTTTTTAAGTCTTCCGCTGTGTATCTTTGATATTTGCCTTAACCGTTTTCACGGTGGCGGTATTGTCTTAGATATTCCTATTTAAAGTTTTATACAGGGCAAAACAGGTATTTTAAAATAAAGGAATTTCTAGGGTGTTACAAAGTGGTATCAGAGCTTAGGTTGAGATTTTAAATTACCACTAACACGAAAACGTTTTTATTATGATTTAAACTTGGCCAAGTGCTAATTTAATTTTGCAATGTCAATTTCATTCCGATTTTATTTTATTTAATTTATTTTATCAAGTAGGACGAAATTTTTTTTTTAACTTTTTATTTCATTTTATTTTAGTTTGGTCCGAAATTTTTTTTAAGGGGACACTCGATTTTTTTTTTAGTGTCCGAAATTTTTTTTTTATAAATTTTTTTTTTTTTTTTTAAGCAGGGTAAAATATTTTTTTTAGTTTGTTAATTTTGCAGGGAGCAAGGATTAAGGTAAGAATTATGTGTTAAAAGCTTTTATTAATATATTGGTGAGCTTGGGTAGGAAAGAAAAGGGCATATAGACTAGAATTTAATTTCTTCCCTGTGTGCATAAATTTTATTTTAGAATATTCAAGCATGTTGTATGACTAAATGTTGTGATGAAAGCATGCAATATATGGATTATTTTATGTGATTCTTCAGATTGTATGATTGAACACCAAACTTTGTATTATCTAATTAATTTTTAATTATTCCTTTAGGGGAGGGAAATCTTTTCTAAACCTTTTCTCTACAGGATGCCAATTTTTCCTGGCAAGTTTACCCAAATGGGATCTCTCGTAAAGAAAAATAATGAACACCCCTATGACTTTGTAGAAAAGATCAGATACTTTTGTTCCTACATGAGCAATGTCCTACGGGAGAAAGTTTATGACACCCCTGATCGTATTTCATCAATGATTGTACATTGTCTTCCAGAGGAGCCCCCTTACCTTGCTGTCAAACAAAGATTCTCTGATTTTTATCTTCCAGGAGACATCCCAAATTACCACAAATACAGAGACTATTATGGCCAGTGGTATCCAGACTATATTTTCTTAACCAAATATCTCGTAAGGGTGGAGAAAGTTTATTGTCAGCGCTTAAACCTTCCCTACCCTGACTACTACTTTGATAACCCAGCAGAGAACAATCCTCCTCCAAATCAACAACCAGAAAATTCCGCTTCTTCTTCTTCTTCGTCAGGGGGAAATCCAGCAGAGAATGGAGAACAACAAGAGGGTGATAGTTCACTTATGGACATTTCTGATCCAAATCCACCTCCAACTCCAATAATTATAGATATCTCATCGGATGAGGAAAAAGAAGGGGAGTTTATTCCAGTAGAACCTGAACCTGAATCACCTAAACCAATGGAAGAGTCAAACGATTCTAACTTCGATCCTTCAAGCTACAAGCAATTCACGGTGGCGGTAATGTCTTAGATATTCCTATTTAAAGTTTTATACAGGGCAAAACAGGTATTTTAAAATAAAGGAATTTCTAGGGTGTTACAATGCATATCAACGAATTTTCTCATGCCTATGTCATTTAAAAATCGTTTCACAAAATCATACAAACCATAAGATTCTAAAGTAGGGCGGTGTAACCACCGTCAAAGAATTACCTCGCGCCCGACTAGGTGTTTTAGCCGCTCCATTTGCTCTTGGGTAGCAATGCCGATCGTCGGCCAGTATGGGGGTTTTAAATCTGGGTTGTACTCCTCCCTTGAGCTAGAACTCCTACCGAAAATAGACCGAGCCCTCTTTGAAGCCATGGTAAAAATGGGTATGTAAATTAATTTGAATGGAATTCGAAAATTTTGATATAGAAATGTGGAGGATGAAGAGGGGATTAATAATATGTAAAAAGTTTTAGATTTGGGTGAGAAATGAAGAGAGAATCTTAGAGAGAAGGTAGAGAGAATTTGAGTTTTAGAGAGAGAAAGTTATGGAGGAAAAAGAATGAAATGAGAAAAACCGAAGAAAGAAGAAGAAGAAAGGGGGTTGGGTGCGTCGCGCCCGGTCGGGCGGGTGCTCGCCCGGTCGGGCGATCTGATTTTCAATATCTGCCATGCTCTCGCGCCCGGTCGGGCGGCATTCGCCCGGTCAGGCGATCTAAATGCCTGTTTTGCTTCAACTCTCGCGCCCGGTCGGGCGCCCTTCGCCCAGTCGGGCGATCTTACGCTCAAATTTTCACCTCTTCTCGCGCCTGGTCGGGCGAGATTCGCCTGATCGGGCGGACAAATATGTCCGTATACGACGAGTTTCGCGCCCAGTCGGGTGCCCATCGCCCGGTCGGGCGAAAATACTCGATTTTTAAACCTAGCTCTCGCGCCTGGTCGGGCGAGCTTCGCCCGATCGGGCCCGAGGCTAATTGACGATTTTATTTGCTTTCTTCTTTTCTTCAATTTTTTGCTAACTCTTTTCCTTCAAAACTGTACAAAAACTCATAAAACTCATTAAATTCCCTCATCTCTCCTCTCATAAGAAAAAAGAAAGAAAAACTAGTCTAAAAAGCATTAAAAATACAGGTTGCCTCTCGCAAAGCGCTGGTTTATCTAGGTCCCGCACGACCTTCTTACCAAGTACAGGAACTAGGACCCTTGGCCTAACGCTTTGTCGGGTGGTTTCTCACCCGGTCGAGCGTTGTTTAGGCTACGACGCGGCTTCCTGACATAGCCTGTGGGACGCCAATTCACCTTATATGGTGGATCCTCCTTGACTTGGATTGGGGGCTCTTCAATGCTACGCACTAAAGATCTTTCTTTGATCGAGGGTTGCTTCAAATTGTCATTGCATTTAACACTTGCAACTCGATCTGGCGGAACACTTACCGTAGGCTCAAATTGCACAAATTGTTTGATGGATTCCACCTTTTCGTCCTCAAAACCAAGACCAACAGTGTAGAGGGCTCTTTCTATTGCATCAACTTCCTTCTGCCATTTGTCTATCTCATCTGAAAGAGATGCGACACAAGATACCGCCTCTAAGGGATCTTTTACAAGAGCTTGGGGCTTGTTAGAATAATTATGAACCACATTAACACTAAAACAATTTTCCTCTATCATGGGGCTTTTAGGGGTATTATTGAGATTAAAAATAATTTTATCGTCCACTACTGATAGTGTTAATTTACCACTTCTCACATCTATAATTGCTCCTGCAGTGTTAAGGAATGGTCTACCCAAAATAATCGGGGTTTGCATATCCTCAGCCATATCAAGAACAACAAAATCAACAGGTATATAAAATTTACTTACTCTAACGGGGACATCCTCTAAGATACCTAAGGGGTATTTGAAAGAACGGTCGACCATTTATAGAGTAATATTAGTAGCTTTTAATTTAGCCATATTCAAATTGGAACACACAGATAATGGCATAACACTAACTCTAGCACCCAAATCACACAATGCATTATCAATCATTAGATTGCCTATATGACAAGGGATAGAAAAGCTACCCGGATCTTTTAATTTAGGTGGAGATTTATTTTGAAGTACGGCACTACACTCTGCAGTGAAAGCTACTGTCTCTACCTCACTAATAGACCTTTTTCTTGTCAATATTTCTTTCATAAATTCTGCATATGAAGGAATTTGTGTGATTAATTCAGTGAAGGGAACTGTTACCTTCAAATCTTTTACCATCTCAAGAAACTTACCAAACTACTTATCCAAGTTTGTCTTCAAGTGACGATTGGTGAATGGAAGTTTGATAACTGCCTTTGGAGCATTATTTCTCTTATCTGGAGTGGCCACCTTCTCTGGAGTCGTACCTTGCAATGTAGAATTAGATATGTTAGTACTATGCTTTAGCCCTGTAGGGATATTAGCTACATTGTCTGGTTTAACGGAATCAAGATTAGCATTATTTAATAAAACAGGTTCATCAACTCTGGGCATAGGGGGCCCTTCATAGTTTGAACCACTCCTTAGAGTAATTGCATAGGCTTGATCCGTAGGCCTGGTCGGTTGTGCCGGTAGAGCTCCCTGTTGGCGGGCTTGTAGAGTAGCGGAAAGTTGCGCAATTTGATTATCTACAATTTTATTATATGCTAGAATTGAATCAATTTGCGCATCTCTACTCTCCATGTGCTTCTGCATATTAACCAGCATCGTTCTAATTTCTACCAAAGCGGGGTCGGAAGATGAGGAGGGTTGTTGTGGTTGGTTCTTCTGGCTAGCATTGGGATGGTAATATTTTTGTTGTTGTTGCTGTGACGCCTGCAGTTCTTGTGGTGGTGTATTTTGAACATTAGTACTCCGGTAGGAAAGGTATGGATGGTTACGATACCCAGGATTGTAGGTGTTGGAGTATGGGCTATTCTGCCTTAAGCTTGAAAGGCATTAACTTGCTCCACGGAACTCCTGCAATCTTGTTCCCAATGACCTATAATTCCACAATTTTCACAGAAAGCCTCATTAGTATTATTATTAATTGCATAAACATTAGCTACATTAGCAGTGCTAAGATTATCTAATTTTTGGCAGATAGAGGTCAATTAAGCTTGCAAAAAGGATACAGAGTCAACACTATGCTTCTCCTTGTTAGCAAATCCTCTAGGATTCCTATATTGGGAATTATGTATCGCCATATCTTCAATAACCTGACCTGCATCATCAACATTAAGATTCATAAATCTCCCACTAGCTGCAGAATCTAAAATTATTCTAGATGAATTTCCAATGCCATTGTAAAAGGCTTGGATTAACTGCCATTGTGCTAAATTATGATGGGGGCATTCTCTTTGTAAGTCCTTGAACCTCTCCCAAGCCTCATATAAAGTTTCATCGGCTTCTTGGGCAAAGTTCTGAATTGCACTCCTTAGTACGGTTGTTCTCTCTGCAAGATAATACTTTTTATAAAAATTCAAAACAAGAGTTTCCCAGTCAGTTATACCAAGTGCAGTTCTATTTAAACCATTAAACCACAATTTAGCTTTTCCAGTTAAAGAGAAAGGAAAGAGAATCTCCCTGATTTGGTCTTGTGTGACCCCGGCTTGCCTGATGGTATTACAATATTGATAATGATCTGCAATGTGAAGATTTGGGTCTTCACCCTTGGCTCCACTAAATTGCTTCCTCTCTATCATCGTTATAAATTGGGGTTTAATCTCAAATTGTACCCCATCAAGAACCGGAGTGGGAGTGAGATGTGGAAAATCTGTAAGCTTTGGTTGTGAGTAATCACTAAGCTTCTTTGGAGCCGTCATCTCTGATTCCGGATCTGATGATACCTCTGAATCGCTAGAACCAGTTGGAGGATCGCGGTGATTATTATTATCACCAGAGTCCGCCAGAATTTGCTTGTAAAGGTTTTTCTGTTTATGGAAGCATCGTTCGATCTCAGGATCGAATGGGATGTACCTTGATCTGGAACACCTGGGCATAAACAAAAAACTAAAAGCAAATATGAGACTTGCCTCAAAGAACTAACATTCTCTGAGACAAAAGGAAATAACCTAGACTACAAAAATAATCAGAAACAAAAATAAAACCGTTTCCCCGGCAACGGCGCCAAATTTTGACAGGGTAAAGTCGTATCCCCAAATCAAAAGTAATTCCTAAATTCTCTAACTAATGTAGATAGGGAAGTAATAAGGTCGAATCCACAGAGAAACGAGTCTTTCTATTCCTAATTAACTAATATAATATAGATTATGAAGTAACCAATATATAAATTTGAATATGAAACTAAACTACGAAGATTAAGAATAGGGAGAAAACAATGAATAAAAGGATCTAGGGCATAGGTTCACAAATAAATAATATTCCAAGGTAAAACATAATAATCAATCATCAATGCATACATTAATCAGATCATAAAGGGCTTTCGCTACGTATTACAATCACACAATTAATTTACCGGTATTAAATCTCATCTTTCGAATCTCGACTTAACCATTTATAAATTAACCTACCTATTGAAACTAGACCTAAACATCAATTCTCATCTGTCGAATCTCGAATCGATATTGTCAAACTCATGCATAAAAGATCAGGCCTAATCTAGTCATAGAGCATTAAATCAATCAATAGGAAATTAATCTAGCATTGACAATCAACAACAATAAATTACCCCTTCATATTATTTATGGATCCCCACAAACCCTAGAAATAAAACTACTCACACATAATAAAAACTAACCTAATCAAAGCAATAGAATAAGACATGATTAAAGGAATAAAATAAACAACTAAGATTAAGAGAAGAGAAATCGTTACCAAAATAAATCTGGAATTTAGAATAGAGTTAAGAACAAAGGTATAAGAAAAAGAAACTAATCTAAAAGCTAAGTAGAGAGAGAAAATATAAGAAAACGATTAAGAGGGAGTAAAGAAGAGTAAAGAAAGATGTTAAGCTCGTTTTACGGAGAAGTATTTATACTCCTGTAGACACCTAAAAATGTCTCCCCAAAACCAAACCCGATGATAAATAACCTTTCACCGCCACTATTGGTCGGGTTTAATATTTAATCCCGAGAGTGCTTAAAAAATCGTATTTTGTTAAATTCATATTTTTTGAAAGGTCCATGGATCAGTCTCGATGTTTGGTAAAAGCATAGTTTTAATTTTAGCCCAAGCTTATTAATTAATTTTAAGCCCAAACCTTTTTATTTTATTATTTTATTAGTTATTTTTGGCCCAAACGTTTTATTTTATTTATTTTTATTATTTTCTTATTTTAGCTCGAATAATAAAAGTCAGAAAAAAGCCCGAAATTATCAATCGGCACTTAAAAAGCCGAAAGAAATTAGGGTTAAAAATGAATTTAGACGGTAAAATGGACTGGAACTGACTGTGTCACGGTACAGTCTGACCGTGTCACGGGAACCATTCCCGTCTGACGGTGGGACTTCCCGTGACACGGGAGGTTTGCCGTGACACGGGATGTTCCGTGTCCTTTCCGCGTAAACCCTTAACGCGTTTTTCATTCCGTTTTCTGAAAATTTCCCGCGTTACTCCAAAACTGTACCGCGTCACGGGAAAGTGTACCGTCTGACGGTATAGTCTGACCGTGTCACGGTACAGTCTGACCGTGTCACGGGATACATTTTTAGGGTTTTTATCATTTTAGGGTTCCGTGTGCTCCCTCAGCACATTTTCCCTATAAATACCCCCTCATTTCTGATGAACGGGGCAACCAGAATTTTATTATTCTTATTTTCTCTCTTCTATGCTATTAACCTAAACACTAGCCTACCCTTTTCACTTCAAAATTCCTTCTTCAAGCACTCAAAGGAGTCCATATTTCACTCGAGGTTCTGTCCTTAAGCCAAGGCGTGAAAGGTAGAATCGTTTGAGGGTTTGGCCCCAAAATCAACCTTATTTTATTTAATTTAATTTAGTTATTGTTTTATTATTTCCTTGAAGTTACTAACTCGTTTATTATTTTGTAGTTGCAAGCAAACAGATTCAAAGTAAGGATCATGCTCTTTTTATTATTATTATTTTTCTAACGATTTTTATGTTGTTGGAATTATGATTAAATTGGTTTTTATATTAATATTGATTCTATTATTTATTTTGATCACCATATTGCATGTTTAAAGGGAATATGTAATTGAAAATCACGCCTAATAAGATAATTTGGACAACCGGTTTAGGATCCTTTTTAATCTTGTTATTAATTGAAGTGATCACCAAATTTTTAGAATTATGTTGCATTAATTTTGAACCAATTTAGTTAAATAATAGTTTGGAGCGAATTGAATTATTGTTTGTATGCCATTGAGATCACAGGAATGCTTTTCAATATAAGAATCGAGTAGAGGCCAATACGGGCGAATGTGACTCCATGACTCACTTCGTACCATCATCCCCGATCCTCCTTTCGTGGTTCCGAACCATATGGAGTTAGTAATCTCATGGATTATGAATGGGGTGTAACCTTCACGGGTCAATCGTTGTTGCCTATCGTTGTCCCTTATCGTGGTTGCCTTTTATGATCCGTGAACGGTTTACAAGTTCCTTAAAAACTTGTTGGCGGCTCCCTACTTTATTTGTCCCTAATCGTATGTGTCAATTCCCACTTCCTATGAGTGCCAAGCATATTCACAACATGCTTTTAACGTAGGCGCACTTCAAACGACGCCTAGAATTTGGCGACTCCACTGGGGAGGATTCTTAATTATTTATCGATTTGAGTGATCGGTATTTAATTAAGATGATTGGATGAGACTTGAAAGATTCTTGAAAAATTATTCCTGTGATTAATTTGGCATTTTTTGCATCTGCATAGATGTTTTAACGTCGCATTCAGGTCTGTCCCGTAGGAAAAATTGGACAACTTGGTTGCGCGCAAAAGCAAACAGGGCACCAGTCAGATTTTCTGACTGCCGTGTCACGGCAGAGTCTGCCGTGTCACGGTACAATGTACCGTCTGACGGTACACTGTACCGTGACACGGGAATTTCTGCCGTGTCACGACAGTCCTAAAATCAGTCCGGTGGCCTATTTTCTTTTCTCACAGTCGACTTCCTTCGATTTTTCTGAAAAAAACGTATGTGTTCTACATGCGTCTTAGCCCCGGGGGATTTAAGCTCTATCAACCCGAAAACGCTCATGGCAATAAGGGTTCATCCGAGTCATTAAATCCACCCAAACCATGGAGTCGAGTTCGATTTCATCACGAACTCGCGGAGCCGCCCGTTGGCATACACCCTCAAGGGAGGCTGCCTTGCTAACGCGTCCAAACTCTTAACCATGGTACCCTTTGACACCCAAAAGCTTGACCAATAGTTGAACATAGATCTTGACTTTAGGTTGCGAACTTTTTTTACATCATCGTGCCTAAATGCTATGTGGTTATTTGGTGCTAACCCTCATGCGTTTTCTCTTTTTGTTTAACCCATGACCGAGGGTTTTTATTCTCACATAGTAATTAGTACGGACTTAAAATCGATTAAAATCTGAAAAAAAATCACAAAACTGACCTGGAATTGCGCACCGTGTCACGGCATGTTCTGCCGTGTCACGGTGAACAGTGTCGTGACACGGGACAGTCTACCGTCTGACGGTAGGCTGCACCGTGTCACGCCAGTCTGCACCGTGACACGGTGCCCAGGAAAGTGTCCCGTCAGTCTTTTTTCTCGATTTTTGTGTCCAGTATTGAGTCGTGTCTAGCTATACGGTCAAAACACGCGTCTATAACCTCACCTAATCACTCACATGTTATGTCCACACACTTTTTTTAGTCGTGCACCACTTTTGACCGTATTTTAGGGAAGTCTCGTTTTTGTGTCATTTTTTTCGGAGTAAGTCGGATGGTATCCTCCCAAGTTTTTCTTTTTTTTTAAAAAAAAAAATAATAAGTAGAGCTTCAAATTTTTTTTTCTTTTCTTTTTTAATCCGGATAGGTTAAGGTTAAGTTTGGTCATTAAAGGTATGTTTGTTTCGGTGTCACAGCGCTTGGGCAAGAAGCAAGGGTAGATTGTTACGGTTCGAGTCCATACCTCAACAACCTCTTATACCAAAGTGGCGTACAAGGAAACCACCTCAGTCATCTCCACAAGATCCGTCTCCAGTCTACTTTCAACCAATGGCCACTAAGGAAGACATCGAGAACCTCAACAGGACAATCGAAAGATTGTCTAACATGATGCAGACACTCAATACTAGGGTCAGCACTGTAGAGCAAGACAAGCAAAACAGTGTCACTACTGCTGCGATGGATAAGATCAAGGAACAAATGAGCAAGATTTCCGAAAGAGTTCACTTATGTGGAACAGCCTATCACCTCCTCGTCTATAAGAGAGAAGCTTCCTGAGAAGTTTTCCACTGCTGATATTCCCAAGTTCAAGCCTACTGATAATCCACTTTTCCATTTGAAGGCTTTTTCTGCAACTATGGCTCTTAAGGGAGTAGATGTGACACTCTTCCCTACGGTGTTTCCTCTTTCCTTAGAGCATGCCTGTCAACAGTGGTTCTATTCTCTGGAATCCAAGCATGTCGCGACCTGGGAAGATGTTGCTGAAAGCTTTATGAACCGGTACAAGTGTAACATCCAGGCCAAGACTTCTGAACGTGAACTCTCCATTCTCAAACAGAAAGAGAATGAAGGCTTCACCACTTACCTAAGCAGGTGGAGAGAAACAGCTGCGCTCTTGGTGGATCCTTCCAAGGAGAAGGAAATGGTTCGCTTGTTCATTGCCAATCTGACGCATAAATACAAGCAACACTTGAAGTTTCTGCCTTTAAGTACCTTTGAAGCTGTATACGATATTGGAATCAATATCGAAGATGAACTGATGAAGTCTGTTGGTAGCAACAATAACAACAGCACTTGGAAAAACAAGAAGAACGACACTCCTTCTTCTTCGTCTTCTAAGCCCAATAATGCTACCAACAATATCAACATCAATGATGTGATGGCCCTTAATGCTCCTCCTCAAAGATTCCAAAGGCAAAGGAGGGTTTATACGCCTTTGGGAATGACTTATGATGCTGCTTATGACCGTCTTCATGGTCAGGGACTGATTATGCCAATCGGACCATTTCTAGAACCTCGACCTGAGAATAAAGCTACGTCTGGCCTGATTCCTTTTTAGGATACGTAGGCAACCCCTCAAGGGGGCCCGGCCACTTTAAAATACAAAAAAATCCTCCCTCTGTTGATTAAATATCCGCGTCAGTTCAGCATTGCGTCACGACAAAAAAAAAAAAAAAAAAAAAAAGGGGGGGGGGAAATGCCGCGACACGGGATTCAATCCCGTATGACGGGAGAAATTCCCGTGTCACGGCAACCTCTGAACGAAAAAAAAGAAAGGGAACCTCCCGTGACACGGGAATTTATCCCGTCTGACGGGAAAAATGCCCCGTGCCACGTCACCTCTGTCAGTAAAAAAAAAAAAAAAAAAAAAAACAAAAAATTTGCCGTGATGCGGGAATTTGTACCGTGTCACGGGACCCTTTAACCGTGACACGGTGGATTTTCAGTTTCCCGTTTTATTTATTGGCGCATTCGTTGCGAATTTATTGTTTGAGTTTTTATTTTCGTTCTTCCATTGCGTCCGACTCCTTGACTCGGATAATTAAATAATGAATAAAAGTCATTGTAATTTTTATTTTTAAGGCTGAAATAAATGTGCTATTATTTAAATAAATGCGACTACAAGTATTGGCATCATATGCCTTATTTTAAATAAAAATTATAAATAATAAAATGCAAAGCACTATTGATCTAATCTCTCTTCTCTTTAGGAACATCCTTCTCTTGCTCAATTAGGTCGGCCTTCACCATTAGTGTGTCTTTTGTAGCCCGAACCGTCACACCCCTAGTTGAACTTTCACCCCTTTCACCTTTCTTGAACTTTTTCGGTTGTTTCTCCCTATACACCATCTTTTCTTTACCCTTTCCTTTCACATAGGTCTTCTTTCTTGGCATCTTAGGGGTCTTAAACTCAATTCCTTGTGTTCTCGGACCTAGGCGATCTTTAAGAGGAGCTTTCTTATCTCCAAGACGACTCTTTAAATCAGACTTGCGTGATCCGAATCGTTCCCTCCTACTTCTAGGGTTCAACCATGCCTTGTATGCACTAGATAAAGGAGGAGGAGCTTGGTCACTTGCAGAAACGGTCCACAATGGTCTTCCAATCCAATAAGCCTCGTACTTGTGAACGTTACTTTCATGCAACGATACTTCACGAGGACTATCGTTATAGCGTGGAATTACTTGTTCAAGTCCATACGGCCGCATCAGTCGAGAGGGACAGTAAAAGGTCAGTTTGGAGATACTAGGAACACGGCAATATGGAGTTTCATTCGTGCCAACCATCCTAGTAAGCCTCCACCAAGGCACCACCCAACGAATGGAAAATTCCCTCTTTGCAAAGAAATTTTTCCAATCTTCGTACGACATGTTCGCAGAGTAATTCTTTTTCCTACGGACTAAGTCGTTAGGGCCATATTTTTCAATATCGTCGGGGGCTTCAAATAATTCCAAACGCTCCATCAACCAAATCTGCAAAAAAAAAATAAAAAAATAAAAAAATAAAAAAAAAAGAAGAAAAAAAAAAGAAAATTAATCAAAATCGAAAAAAAAAAAATACTACAGATTCCCGTGACACGGCAGTTTTAACCGTGTCACGGCAGACCCCAACCGTGACACGGTGCCTGTTTTGTGTCACGGAGGCTATTCGGAGCGTATTTTTACCTGTAATAATACCAGAGAGCCCTTCCTGATGGCTTTCCAGTCAGCTTTTGCCTCGTCAAGGCCACGAAATGTTTCTCCAAGGCACGTTGGCATAGGAGATCTTCCGGATTCTACATGCTCAAGCACAGACGCTAGGCAAGCATGTCCTACCCTACCGTTTGCAAATAGTAACTTGCTAAACATGCAAAAAATATATGCCCTTCTACGATATACATGATAAGACTCAGAGATAGGACGATTAAAATATAAGTTAGCAAGTTTTTCTAAGTCTACTTCATTACCACAAACAATTCTATTTAAATCTGGATCTGTTAGATTCATATGGCGTTCAAAGTCTTGGTAATAATATTCACGTAAGGTAGGCATGGCTATAAGATTTCTAGCAGGAAATCCAAAGATTGCACCAAATTCCTCCGGCAGAGGACAGATTTCATCATAATCAAATTTGAAACAGTGCGTTTCTGGACTCAAATAATCTAATGCTGCTCTAAGAAAATCATGTTCAATAGCTACATGTCGCAGGGCTAGCACACCCCTGACATGAAATAATTCTAACTCTCTTTTTTCAGCATTGGTCAAAGAATAAGACCAGTCGCGCAATGTATTATCAAAATTCTGAGACATGATTATTGAAATATGAAATTCTAAATTATTTTGTGTTTCGTAATTATGCATATCGTGAATAATCTGGTCTTATTTTATAGCAAATGCGCTCGAAACTGCCCAGAATTTATCTTTTCCCACGCGTAAAACAAACCGCTGAATAATACGCGTCCCGTGACACGGGAAATTCCACCGTGTCACGGGAACCTTTGCCGTGACACGGAAGGTTTTGTCGTGACACGGTGAACAGTGCCGTGTCACGGCACTTTACGCGCTTTATTTTTTCATCTTTTCCGTATCTATCCGGATTTTTTATATTTTCTTATCTTTAACGTTTATTTTTCAGTCTTCTCTGAGAGTTTTATTTCTAATAAAATTCTCACCTTTTTTATTTTTATCTTTATTTTATTTTAAGATTTTATTTTTTATTTTATTTTTATTTTGGGGAAGATATTTTTTATATTCATCATTTTGTTTTTATTTCTTTTCTTTTCTTTCGGGGAAAGTAATTTCATTTTGAGTGTCTTTTTTTATTTCTTTTCTTTTGGGGAAGGTCGGTACCCTCCATTACTCCACTTATGTTTTTCGTCGTGTCGTTAATAAATACACAATCACACACAAAGAGTCTCAAACACACACTAATACACACAATAATAGATATATAAACTGTAAATAATGTACAAAGAGTCATAATACATAAATGTGTCAAGTGTCATCACAGTATGTACAAAAACCCTCGGTCAAAAATCTCTAGAATCAGAATCAGTCTCATCTCGACCCTGTGCATGTGGTCCACCCTGTGTGTATGGGAACGGCGAACCGAAGAGTCCCTCGACCATCCGAGTACGGGGAGTAGCGTCCCTACTAGTCCCCGTAGGCCCGGCAGTAGCCAAGCTCAAGGCAGGACCCGTCCAATCGAAAAACGGAGTAGACTGGCCCAAAGATACTGGAATCGTCGGCGAAGGCATCGTCCCATACATCGGAACCGAGAACAAGCCCGACAGCGGTGGAGGAATCCCGGATAATGGAGCCGAGAATGAACCAGGATCCAAAGGAGACCCAAACTCGGGAACTGGAGGCTGTGAAAATGACTGACGCTGAGAAGACTGACCCTGTTGCCACTGAGCCTCCTGGAATGGCTGAGTAGTCTGAGGCTCTCGCTGAGAACGCCGGTGAGCCTCAGGAGATCGTCTACCACGACCAAGCTCCTCCTCGTCCGAGCCTCTAGGCCTCGAGCGCGAGCGGGACCTCCGTCGCTCCTGAAAGACACAAAATCAAAAGGTGTCAACAATGCAAAATAAAACAAATGGTAGAAATGAAAAAGTAATAAGCGATACCTCAAGAACGTCGCTAGAGCTCCGACAACTCGCCCCACGTCGAAGCTTGATGATGCAATACTTCAGCGCGTCCACCAGCTTCATGATTCCGATCACCTCCGGGCGGTTAGGCTGAGGATAAAACAAAGAAAAATCAGTAATAAGCAGCATTAAAAGAGTGGATAATGCGTCGAAGAAAACTCACCGGCTCAAAAACCTCGGGCACTGACTCCTGCGCCTGTCTATAACCCTCCGGCGCGTGAGAAATATGGTCCTCCGTGATACCGATCGACCCAGGGTAGCGGACAGACTGAGGAGGAATCTGAATCCTCCCCACAGGGTGGATGGTCGTCTGAAAATATGATCGAATAATCAGGTTATTCGACTATTTAAAACAGAGACTAGCAAAGAAGATTCTCGAAAGAAATCATACCTCGGGAAGACGGGGTGGAGGAGCCAGAGAGGGAAGCAAATCTCGCGCATAGTCGCTCTCCATGTGAACGAGCTCCTGCCATGGAAGAGTGTAGCGCTCTCCCCTGTTAATCAACTCTCTGATCAAGCGGGAGTCCAGCATCGACCCTGGGGGGGATGAAGGCACCACAAAGCGATCGCCGCTATGCTGACGGACGACTCGCTCCCCCAAATACCAGACGAAGCGCCCAGTACCAACCAAAATGGTACGGTACACTGAAAGACGTAGGGCCTCGGGTAGATCAGTCATCCTGGCCCAAGGACGGTACTGGACATTGATGGGAACCTGGAAACCATAAAAAGTTAGGCGTGAAACAACGGAAACAACATCAGAAGGAAAAAACGCAACAAAGCTAATCCTTACGCCAACGGAAGAGGTGCCTCGGCGTAGTAGCCCACGAAGTGCCGGAACAGACTCCACCCGTGACTCTCCTCGGTCACGCCAGCTGGCCCCGACGGGGAAGTCATGGACCGCTCCCCGACGCCGGCGAGGAGCCAAGCCTGGGAAGTACTCGTAGAACCATAGCTGCAACAAAAATAACATTCAGCACACGAATCGAACAAGCTGAAATGAAACAAGAAGGGAAAAGATCATCACCTCTAGGACTCTCCACAGGCCGTAAACGGTGATAGGGGACTCGTCATTCAGCTGACGACAGCCATGACGTAGAGATAGAAGGAGATCCGCGTACCCAAGACTGGCCCAGCTGTAGGATCCTATCTCGGGAATCCTGGCCAAAGAGAGGAGGTAGCAGAGGAGCACGCGTGAACTCCTGTCGGGAGAGAGGGTCATAGAGATCAGGATCAAGATGAAGATCTGCACCCGCTGCTCGGCCGTCGTATCCTCCATCTCGAAGCCGCGAGCAAGAACTGAAGCCGACTCCGATCGTCCACTCCTAGGACCACCTCGAGACACCGGTCGGGTCCTGATGTGCTGAACAACCGGACCCAACAAATCAGCTACCTCAGCCGATGTCCAAGATAGATCGGACATCTGGCCTACAGCCCGGTCAGTGAAGCGCAGTCCGCTGATCATGCTGAAGTCCAGGGGTGTCACCGTCATCTCCCCCCAAGCAAAGTGAAACGTGTTGGTAGTATCCCAGAAATACTCCAACAATGCGCGAACAACCGTCGCGCCGCAACCCCGGGGGCTGCGAAACCCTACAACCGCCGCGTAGAAATCGACCAAGCCAGACGACTCCCATAGGACGCTCGTAGCAGGATCCCTCGTAATGACCTGGTGAAATCGAGGGATCAAATCACCGGCCCCGGAACCATACTGGCGAAGTGTGCCATCGACTATGCCGGAGAGTGCGCGGTGAGAGACGTGGTTTTCACGGCAGAAAACCAACTGGTCTGGGATCCGCGGAGGTGGAACCCACCTGCTCCTACTCGTAGAAGTCCGAGGCTCGGACTCCAAGACGTCGTCGTCCACGCCCTCAAGGACAGTGGGAGTGTCCTCCCGAAAAGCCCGACGCCGGCCGCGGGTAGAAAGGTCGCAATATCGTCGTCTAGGCATGCTATTATAAAAATCTAAATGTTTAGCATCATTTCCTAAACATTTAATTCAAGTTGCATATTTATAATAAAAATCTAAATACTTAGCATCATTTCCTAAGTTATTTAGTTGTTTATTGAATTATATGCTAAATTTTTACCTCAAGGCTAAAAATTGGCAAAATTATGGTATTTAGTTTCTCCATGACAAACTAATACTACAGTTCTCCTAGCCGCATGATACTATGTTCTCCATGACAATATAGTACATATGCAAAATATGAATCAACACATCATTTCACAAGATTCACCACCATTTTTTCACCATTTCAAAACATGAACATTATTTCACAAAGTAGCACCCAAAAATGGTGATTTGCTCAATTCTCCATCAAATCATGAAATTTTTGTCCCAAATTTCTCACAAACACACATGTATACATATACAAATAAAATCATGGCAAGAATTTCAACATAAAGCTTCAAAATAAAAAAAATAAAAAAAAAAACCCAAATTGATTTTTAGGGTTTGTCATGAAATTGTTTATGTGAAGCAAATTCAAAGCAAAAATCAAAGGAAACTTACATGAATGTTTGTAGAGGGTCGAAAATGGGAGTCCCGTGACACGGGATTCTAGTCCCGTCTGACGGGAAGCCTTGACCGTGTCACGGGAACTTGTTGACGTGGCGCGGCAAAACTGTGCTTGGTCAGGGAATATTCTTGGCTTTTTGACTAGTTTGACTGATTTTCCGAGTTTATTGGGCGATTATTTTTCGCTACAGTTTCGCGGAAAATCCCAACTGATATATAAGGGGGACTAAAATCACCATTTTACCCCTGGCAAGCGTCGAAGCCTATTTTTCGGCATTTTAAGCATTCACTTACTAATTTCAGCAATTAACGGCTTTCCTCAGGCTTGGAAAGCGTTATCGGTGGATTTTTCTTCAAGTATAGAAAACCGCCAAGTCGGCTTTCCTCAGGCATGGAAAGCATCATCAGTGGATTTTTCTTCAAGTATAGAAAACCACAAAATTCCTTTGTCGGCTTTCCTCAAGCATGGAAGGCATTATCGGTGGAATTCTTCAAGCATAGAATGACACCAAATTCGTTCGTCGACCTTCCTCAGGCATGGAAGGTATTATCCGGTAGTTTTCTTCAGGCTTAGAAACCTGCCAAACTCTTCAGTCGGCTTTCCTCAAGCATGGAAAGCGTTTCAATCAATGTCACTCGGTAGATTCCTTCAAGCTTAGGAAGCTGCCAAATTCGTTTGTCACCGACACACTGGTGCCAGATACGTATTCTATCCCTTTACTCTTTTATCTGTGGAATTAACATTTTTCTGCAGGTATCGGCGTGCACAGAATGATCTAGGATCGCAGAACGTCTTAAATCATTCTCCGTCCCTATCGGCTACTTTGACTATCGTTTTCGAAACTGACGTTTCTGCAAACTCAGTCAAAGTGGGGGCTTCTGTAGACACCTAAAAATGTCTCCCCAAAACCAAACCCGATGATAAATAACCTTTCACCGCCACTATTGGTCGGGTTTAATATTTAATCCCGAGAGTGCTTAAAAAATCGTATTTTGTTAAATTCATATTTTTTGAAAGGTCCATGGATCAGTCTCGATGTTTGGTAAAAGCATAGTTTTAATTTTAGCCCAAGCTTATTAATTAATTTTAAGCCCAAACCTTTTTATTTTATTATTTTATTAGTTATTTTTGGCCCAAACGTTTTATTTTATTTATTTTTATTATTTTCTTATTTTAGCTCGAATAATAAAAGTCAGAAAAAAGCCCGAAATTATCAATCGGCACTTAAAAAGCCGAAAGAAATTAGGGTTAAAAATGAATTTAGACGGTAAAATGGACTGGAACTGACTGTGTCACGGTACAGTCTGACCGTGTCACGGGAACCATTCCCGTCTGACGGTGGGACTTCCCGTGACACGGGAGGTTTGCCGTGACACGGGATGTTCCGTGTCCTTTCCGCGTAAACCCTTAACGCGTTTTTCATTCCGTTTTCTGAAAATTTCCCGCGTTACTCCAAAACTGTACCGCGTCACGGGAAAGTGTACCGTCTGACGGTATAGTCTGACCGTGTCACGGTACAGTCTGACCGTGTCACGGGATACATTTTTAGGGTTTTTATCATTTTAGGGTTCCGTGTGCTCCCTCAGCACATTTTCCCTGTAAATACCCCCTCATTTCTGATGAACGGGGCAACCAGAATTTTATTATTCTTATTTTCTCTCTTCTATGCTATTAACCTAAACACTAGCCTACCCTTTTCACTTCAAAATTCCTTCTTCAAGCACTCAAAGGAGTCCATATTTCACTCGAGGTTCTGTCCTTAAGCCAAGGCGTGAAAGGTAGAATCGTTTGAGGGTTTGGCCCCAAAATCAACCTTATTTTATTTAATTTAATTTAGTTATTGTTTTATTATTTCCTTGAAGTTACTAACTCGTTTATTATTTTGTAGTTGCAAGCAAACAGATTCAAAGTAAGGATCATGCTCTTTTTATTATTATTATTTTTCTAACGATTTTTATGTTGTTGGAATTATGATTAAATTGGTTTTTATATTAATATTGATTCTATTATTTATTTTGATCACCATATTGCATGTTTAAAGGGAATATGTAATTGAAAATCACGCCTAATAAGATAATTTGGACAACCGGTTTAGGATCCTTTTTAATCTTGTTATTAATTGAAGTGATCACCAAATTTTTAGAATTATGTTGCATTAATTTTGAACCAATTTAGTTAAATAATAGTTTGGAGCGAATTGAATTATTGTTTGTATGCCATTGAGATCACAGGAATGCTTTTCAATATAAGAATCGAGTAGAGGCCAATACGGGCGAATGTGACTCCATGACTCACTTCGTACCATCATCCCCGATCCTCCTTTCGTGGTTCCGAACCATATGGAGTTAGTAATCTCATGGATTATGAATGGGGTGTAACCTTCACGGGTCAATCGTTGTTGCCTATCGTTGTCCCTTATCGTGGTTGCCTTTTATGATCCGTGAACGGTTTACAAGTTCCTTAAAAACTTGTTGGCGGCTCCCTACTTTATTTGTCCCTAATCGTATGTGTCAATTCCCACTTCCTATGAGTGCCAAGCATATTCACAACGTGCTTTTAACGTAGGCGCACTTCAAACGACGCCTACAACTCCGTAAGAATCCTAAACTAAAACAGACTTAAACGTCGAAATTAACTCCTAATAATAACACGCGCCCGATCGGGCGAGGCACCGCCCGATCGGGCGCGCCCTTTTTGCTCATCAGCTACGTGTCTCGCGCCTGTCCGGGCGCGTCTTTGGGCGCCGACCTTTGCTTCCCTCGCCCGGCCGAGCGCGCCTTCGGGAGCCAGCCTCTTTGGCCGGGCGGCTCTCTTGGGCCACTAATTGGACTACAATTGGGCTCCAATTCTTCGGGCCAATCTGGGTTTCCTCTTCGGGTCTTGAATACTCGGTCCAAATGCCCCGATATCACATATACCGAGCCTTTAATCACTGGTTCGATGGCTCTAACCGGTCTTGGACTATAGAAACTGGTCGTGCTTCTCCAGTGCTCGTGATTGCTCCATAATATCTCGGGAAAATGCTCCAAAAGTGCAAATCCCTGCAAAGTCAACCAAATCTACGAAAACACTAGAAAACACCAATTAGTAATAAAAGTGGCTCTAAAGAGCCAAAAACACTACTAATTGTGACCAAGGGACGGGGGTAAAATACTATATAAAATAGACACATCATGACTATTCAAGACTTTCTCCTAATGAGAAAGCCTTGAACGGGAATCTAGGCATATGATGATGCAAGTATTCTATATATTGTTGTATTTATTTGCAATTAAACAATACACAAGTTGCAGTTTCATGAATAAACTTTTATTAAATGGATAAATAGAAAGAAATATAGCTAAGTAAAGTTTATAAGTCATACCAATATAGCAACTACCCACTTGAGCTCAATATGTAGTCCTCAAGCTAAACTCGTGCTTCAATTCACATATGAATTTATATATTAAAAAAAACAAAAAACAAAAATTAGGTTAAATATTATGTATGTACTAGCTATTTCTTTCTCATAACATGTCAATTCACTAACTTATTTCTAAGCTAAAACACATCATTCGTCAAACTAACAATTGCTAAACTATGTATTCACTACTTTGTTCAAAATTCATTTTATTTATTCAAAATTGCTAAACTAACAAGGTTACTAATCTCTAATTTTTTAAAAATTACCCATACAAAACAACTTAAAATTAATCATTAAAACATTCCAAAATTCAACTAATTTAGTAACAAGGTTACTAATCTCTAATTTAATCAAAAATACCCATCAAAACAACTTTAAATTAACCATTTAAACATTCCAAAATTCAACTAATTTAATACCAAGATTTCTAATCTTTAATTTATTCAAAATTACCCATCAAAACAACTTAAAACTAACCATTATAACAAACCAAATTTCAACTAATTAAGTAACAACGCTAATATTCTCTACTATATTCAAAATTACACATCAAAACAAATTAAATTAACCATTAAAACATACTAATATCCAACTAAATGTGTAACAAGGTTACTAATTTCTAATATTTTCACAATTTCCCAATAAAAAAACCAATAATTGAAACAAATTGAAGTAAAAGTATATTCTAACCTAAATTTTAATTTGCCTAACAACTCTTCAACATGCAAAACAAATTAATATAAGTACATAAATGGAAAATTATTGTGAATAAAGAAAAAAAATTATACCTAAAACACTCAAATTATTGTAGTTTAATGTAGCTTAAAGGGAGGAGAGATTGAGTAGCAGCCGTGGTCGGCGCTGCGGTGGCGCGGCGGCGACCTTCAGGGCGGTGGCGCTCCCATGGAATGAAGAGGGAAAAGAAGAGATGAGGTCGGTGGAGGGGGTTGAGGGGAGAAACAACACGGCAGGGGAGAAAGAGAAGGCTAAGGGAGAAAGAGAAGGGCAGGGGTGGCGGCGGTGATGGTGGCCGGCGACGGTGGCGGAAAGAGTGCAGGTGAAGTGAGGGGTTTCGCATGTGAGGGCTTGCAGGAATCGAACAGTGAAGAAAGAAGAGAATTGAAGCAGCCGAAATGAATGAAAGAGAAAAAGAAAAAAGAAGGAAAAGAGGCTGGGGTTTTTTTTTTAAATGGCACCGGTTCAGTGGCACCGGTTCAAACCGGTCCCCGTTGCATTTTTGGCACCGGTTTGAGCTGAACCAGTGCAATCGCTCTTGGTCTAATATGCCGCCCATTTTTAGACCGGTTTTGGCCACCGGTTTGGCCTGAACCGGTGCCATTTGGGGGTTGCCTATTTGTATTTTTCTACTAGTGCTACTTTATTTCTCTCTCTCTTCCTTTCATTTTCTCTCTCTTCGCGTCCTCATTTTCTCTCTCTAACATCGACCTCTCCGCCGCGACCTGAGTTCGTCGATTTAGCGAATTTTTTGCTCAATTTTTTTTATTTTGATCTTCAATTACATTGTATTGATATGTCCAATTTATATAGTGTTTTACCCCCGTCCCTTGGTAATAATTAGTAGTATTTTTGGCTCTTTAGAGCCACTTTTATTACTAATTAGTGTTTTCTAGTGTTTTTGTAGTTTTGCTTGAGTTTTGTAGGAAATTGCACATTTGGAGCATTTTTCGGGATTTTCATGAAGCAACTACGAGTATTAAAAGGACACGACCGTCTTTAAAGCCCAGGACCGGTTAGAGCCGGTGATTAAGGGCTCGGTATGCGATACCGGGGAAATTGGATCGAGTATTCAAGACCCGAAGAGGAAATCCGGATTGGGACGAAGAATCGAGCCCAATCGAAGTCCAAGCCTCGAAGAAAAAGTCGGGCCCGATCGGGCAAGCTTGCGCCTGATTGGGCGGGCGCGCATAAGAAGCATCAGCATGAAGGCGCGCCCGATCGGGTGAGCGTAAGCTCGATCGGGCGCGACGCACCAGGAAGAGCGAGGGAAAAAAGGAGAGCCCGATCGGGAGCGTGTTTTTAGAGGACCTGATTGTCGAGATTTTTAGTTTTCAATTAGGATTTGTTTTAGGGATGTTTAAGTAAGATTTTTGTACATAATTTTGATTACCTTCTCTTTTAGAGTTTCTCTCTCTACATAGAATATTTTCTCTCTCTCTTAAATTCTCTCAACTTTGTTCTTAACTCCATTCCTTAATCCAGATTTCTTTTGGTAACAATTTCTTCTCTTTTAATTTTAGTTATTTTCTTTAATTCTTTCATCATGTCTTGCTTTATTGTTTTGATTAGTTTAGATTTAATTATGTTTGAGTAGTTTTAGTTCTAGGGTTTATGGGGATCTAATAAATAATATGAAGAGGTAATTTATGATTGTTGATATTCAATGCTTGATTAATTTCCTATTGATTGATTTAATGCTATGCAATTAGGTTTGGCCAGATTTAATTGTATGAGTTTAGCAATATTAATTCGAGATTTGATAGATGAGAATTGATGTTTAGGCTTAGTTTCAATAGGCGGATTAATTTATAAATGGTTAAGTCAAGATTCGAGAGATGAGATTTAATACCGGTAAATTAACTCTGTGATTGTAATACGTAGCGAGAGCCCTTTATAATCTGATTAATTGATGCTTGATGATTGCTTATTATGATTTACCCCGGAATATTGTTTATTAGTGAACCTATGCCCTAGGTTTTCCCTTCATTGAATTACATCCCTTTTTATTCCCTTCCTACTCTTACCTTTTAGTATTTAATTACCTTTTTACAACAATTTGGTTACTTGATAATTTAGATTGCAATTAATTAATTAGGAATAAATTGACTTGTTTCCCTGTGGTTGGACCCTTCTTCCCTATCTACATAGTTAGAGGATTTAAGTTTTATTTTTATTTAAGTGAATACGACTTGAGCCTGTCAAATTTTGGCGTCGTTGCCGGGGAAACGGTTTTATTTTTATTTTCTGATTATTTTTTGTAGTTTAGATTATCCCCTCTTGTCTCAGAGAACGTTAGTTCTTTGAGGCAATTCTCATGTTTGTCTTCTAGTTCCTTGTTTATGCCCAGGTGTTCCAGATCAGGTTACATTCCATTCGATCTTGAGATCGAGCGCTCGTTCTATAGGCAAAGGAGTCTTTATAGACAAATCCTGGCGGGTTCTGAGGAAGACAACAATCGAAGAGACCCTCCCTCTGATTCTAGCGACGCAGAAATTCCTTTAGATTCAGAATCAGAGATGACGGCCCAAAAGAAGCTCAGTGACTACTCGCAGCCGAAGCTCACAGACTTTCTGCACCTTACTCCCACTCCGGCTCTTGATGGAGTTCAATTTGAGATCAAGCCCCAATTTATCACTATGATAGAGAGGAAGCAATTTAGTGGAGCTAAGGGTGAAGATCCTAATCTTCACATTGCAGATTTCTGCCAATATTGTAACACCATTAGACAAGCCGAGGTCACGTAGGACCAAATCAAGGAGATTCTTTTTCCCCTTTCATTATGTGGAAAAGCTAAATTATGGTTTAATGGTTTAAATAGAACTGCACTTGGTATTACCGACTAGGAAACTCTTGCCTTGAATTTCTATAATAAATATTACCCTGCAGAGAGAACAGTTGTACTAAAGAGTACTATTCAGATTTTCGCTCAAGAGGCCGATGAAACTTTATATGAGGCTTGGGAGAGGTTCAAGGATCTAAAGAGAGAATGCCCCCACCACAATCTAGCACAATGGCAATTGATCCAAGCTTTCTACAATAGACTTGGAAATTCATCTAGATCAGTTCAAGATTCTGCAGCTAGTGGGAGATTCATGAATTTAAATGTGGATGATGCCGGACAGGTTATCGAAGATATGGCAATACACAATTCCCAATACGGGAATCCGAGAGGGTTTGCAAATAAAGGAAAGCATAATGTTGATTCCGTATCCTTTTTGCAAGCTCAAATAACATCTGTTTGTCAAAAATTAGATAATCTTACTACTACTCCTAACTCTGTAGCTAATGTTTCTGCTGTTTCTAATTATGAAGCTTTTTGTGAAAATTGTGGAATTGTAGGGCATTGGGAGCAAGATTGTAGGAGTTCCATGGAACAAGTTAATGCCTTCCAAACCTATAGGCAGAATAATCCATATTCCAACTCTTATAATCCTGGTTACCGGAACCATCCATATCTTTCGTACCGGAGTACCAATGTACAAAACCCTCCACCTCCACAACAACCACAACGGCAACCCCCACCGCAACAGAAATATTACCATCCAAATTCTGGCCAGAATAGCCAAGCACAATCCTCATCATCTCCTGACCCTGCTATGACAGAAATTAGAGCAATGCTTACTAACATGCAAAAGCATATGGAGAATAGGGATGCGCAAATTGATTCTATTTTAGCCCACAATAAAATCATGGATAATCAAATTGCACAACTTTCATCTACCCTACAATCCCGTCAGCATGGAGCTCTACTATCACTACCAATCCATCCTACAGATCATGCCAATGCAATCACTCTAAGGAGTGGTTCACTTTATGATAGACCTCCTACGCCAAAGGAAGATGGTCCAGTTCCTGATCCAGATTCCTCTATACCAAACGCTAATCCTGCTAACCCTGTAGGGCTACAAACAGATACTAACCCTTATAATGTTTCTTTGTAGGGTAAATCCTAGGATAAGGGAGTAGATGTTCAGAGCCCGGTTATCAAACTACCATTCCCTAATAGACAATTGAAGAGTAAGTTTGATAAACAATTTGGTAAGTTCTTAGAGGTTGTGAAAAACTTGCAGGTAACAGTTCATTTCACTGATTTAATCACTCAGGTTCCTGCATATGCTAAATTTATGAAAGACATTCTGACTAGGAAAAGGGCCTTTAATGAGGTAGAAAGTGTAGCTTTTACAGAGGAGTGTAGTGCCTTATTGCAAAATAAATCCCCTCCTAAATTAAAGGATCCCGGTAGTTTTTTTATCCCTTGTCATATAGGGAATGTTTTTATTGATAAAGCTTTATGTGATTTGGGTGCCAGTGTCAATGTTATGCCATCGTCTGTCTGTGCTAAACTTAATATGGGAGAATTAAAAGTTACTAATATAACTTTGCAAATGGCAGATCGTTCTATAAAATACCCCTAGGTATTTTAGAGGATGTCTCTGTCAGAGTTGGTAAATTTTTTATCCCTGTTGATTTTGTTGTTTTAGACATGGTAGAGGATACACAAATACCCATTATATTAGGTAGGTCTTTCCTCCATACTGCAGAAGCCATTATTGATGTGAAAAATGGTAAACTAACCCTTTCTATTGGTGATGATAATGTTACTTTTAATTTAGGTAAAGTTTTGAAAGGGCCTATGCTAGAGGAAAATTGTTGTTATGTTGATGTAATTGATATAATGGACGATATTTGTGATGATAGCTTGCCATATGTTCTTGCAAGGGATCCCCTAGAGGAAATTCTTTGTGGGAATTTATCTGCAGATAATGTAAGCGTCTGGGGTAATGAAGTACAGGATATTGAAAGAGCTCTTTCCTTAAAGGAGTTAGACCCCAAGGAGACAATGAAGGTAGTAAATTTAGTTCAGGAATTGAAACTTGCAGAGGTCAAGAAACCTGAACTAAAACCTCTCCCTTCTCACTTAAAATATATTTTTCTAGATGAACAGGAACTACACCCCGTGATCATCAGTACTGCACTTAATGACCTACAAACTTCCCAACTTCTAGGGGTTCTTCAAACCCATAAGAAAGCAATTGGGTACAGTATTGATGATCTCAAGGGTATTAACCCTGATTTTTGTATGCATAGGATACATTTAGAGGATAACTATAAGCCCTGCATTCAACCCCAAAGAAGATTGAATCCTAACATACATGAAGTAGTCAAGAAAGAGGTTATGAAATTACTAGATGTAGGTATTATCTATCCTATTTCTGACTCCAAGTGGGTAAGTCCTGTGCAGGTAGTGCCTAAAAAAGGTGGGATGATTGTGATCACTATTGAGAAAAATGAGTTAATTCCCACTAGAACTGTAACAGGGTGCCGTATGTGCATTGACTATCGTAGACTAAATATTGCCACTAAAAAGGACCACTTCCCCCTCCCCTTTATAGATCAAATTCTTGAGAGGTTAGCTAACCATAAGTTCTTTTGCTATTTGGATGGGTATTTGAGATTTTTCCAAATTCCGATTCACCCTGAAGATCAGGAAAAGACAACCTTTACATGCCCTTATGGCACTTTTGCATATCGTAGAATGCCCTTTGGTTTATGTAATGCCCCTGCTACCTTTCAACGTTGTATGATGAGCATCTTTTCTGATTTCATAGAGTCTATTATGGAAGTTTTTATGGATGATTTTAGCGTGTATGGTTCTTCATTTGATTCATGTCTAATAAATCTCGCTAAAATTTTAAAACGATGTGAAGAATGCAACTTGGTACTAAACTGGGAGAAATGTCACTTTATGGTGACAGAGGGAGTAGTTCTAGGTCACATTGTATCTGACAAGGGCATACAAGTAGATAAAGCTAAGATTTCAGTGATTGAGCAATTAACTCCCCCAGTTAATGTTAAGGGAGTTAGAAGTTTCTTGGGTCATGCGGGGTTTTATCGTCGCTTTATCAAAGATTTTTCTAAAATTGCTAAACCACTGACTCGGCTTTTACTCAAGGATGCCCCTATTATTTTTACTGACGAGTGTCTTGAGGCTTTTAACAGGATTAAGCAGGCTTTGATATCAGCACCCATCATATGTGCTCCCGATAGGAATCTCCCTTTCGAGATCATGTGCGATGCAAGTGACTTTGCACTAGGAGCCGTGCTCGGACAAAGAAAGGACAAAGTTTTGCACGCTATTTATTATGCAAGCAAAACTTTGGATGAAGCCCAAGTCAACTATTCCACTACGGAGAAGGAGTTTCTTGCTGTTATATATGCTTTAGAAAAATTTAGATCATATCTTGTTGGTTCTAAAGTCATTGTTTTTACTGACCATGCAGCGTTGAAGTACGTGATAGCTAAGGCGGAATCAAAGCCAAGGCTACTCCGTTGGGTTCTTTTGCTCCAAGATTTTAATATCGAGATAAAAGACAAAAAGGGAGCAGAGAACGTAGTGGCAGACCACTTGTCACGTATCAGGTATGATGAGGGTAAGGATTCTCTTCCTATAGATGATTCTTTCCCTGATGACAACCTATATGCAGTTGTAGAGAAACACCCATGGTATGCTGACTTTGCTAATTATTTAGTGGGTGGTACTCTACCCATTGACTTTTCCTACCAACAAAAAAAGAAATTCCTTTCTGATGTTAAACATTATTTTTGGGATGATCCTTTTTTGTTTCGTGAGTGTGCAGATGGATTATTTCGCAGGTGTGTTCCCGAATAGGAAGTTCACGGTGTGCTTACTAGTTGCCACACCTCACCATATGGAGGACATCACGACCCCACTAAAATGGTGGCCAAGATTAATGAGTCAGGTTTATATTGGCCTACCATGTTTAAGGATGCTAACACTTTTGTGCAGGCTTATGACTCTTGCCAGAGGACTGGCAACATCTCGCGGCGGCATGAGATGCCTCAAACTGGAATTTTGGAAGTTGAAATTTTTGACGTTTGGGGTGTTGATTACATGGGTCCGTTCCCTTCTTCAAAAGGGAACCGCTATATACTTGTCGCCGTCGACTATGTATCCAAGTGGGTTGAGGCCATCGCTACTCCTACTAATAATGCCAAGGTGGTCCAAAGACTTTTTAAGAAGACTATCTTTCCAAGATTTGGCGTGCCTAGAGCGATAATCAGTGACGGAGGATCTCACTTTCATGAGCGGAAGTTAGACACCCTCCTCAAAAAGTATGGTGTCTACCATAGGACAGGTTTAGCTTACTATTCCCAAACTAGTGGCCAAGTTAAAGTTTCCAACTGTGAGATCAAGGCCATTCTAGAGAAGGTGGTGGAAAAGTCAAGGAAAGATTGGAGCGATAAGTTGGATGACACCCTTTGGGCGTACAGAACTGCGTTTAAGACCCCAATAGGTACTACTCCATATAGACTCGTGTACGGTAAAGCATGTCATCTCCCGGTCGAATTAGAATACAAGGCATATTGGGCTATTAAGGAGCTCAATTTGGATGCCAAATTAGCGTGAGAAAAGAGGTTACTTCAACTTAACCAACTCAATGAGTTTAGGTTGACGGCCTATGATAGTGCTTGTGTCTACAAGGAGAAGACAAAGAGATGGCACGACAAAATGATCCTTCCGAGAGAATTCAAAGAGGGTGATAAAGTTTTGTTGTTCAACTCTAGACTTAAACTATTCCCAGAAAGTTGAGGTCAAGGTGGTCAGGTCCTTTTACTGTAAAAAGGGCTAATAAATTTGGTTCTGTGGAGGTTTTCGATAAACATGGTAACGAGTTCAAGGTTAATGGCCAAAGACTCAAGCTATATCATGAGGGGGCTACGATTGGTGCAGTTGAACTACTTCACCTAAGCGGTTCCGATTCATTTTGATTTTCAATATGGTAAGAGGGTCGTGCGAGACATAGATAAACCAACACTTTGCAGGAGGCAACCCGTATTTCTTGCTTTCTAGACTAGTTTTTCTTATTTTTTTATATTATTTTATTTTTATTTTTTTTAGAGAGGTGAGGAGAGTGAAATTTTACCTTTCATAAGTGTTTTTGTACAGGTTTTAGATCATAAAGTAAGGAATCTTCAAGAGAAAAAGTTTGAAAAAAAAGGAAGCTTCCGATTGGGTACGGGCCGATCGGGCGAGGCTCGCCCGATCGGGCACGCACCTAGAGGTCAAAATTCGAGCCAAATATGCCCGATCGGGCATGGAGTCCCGATCGGGCGCGAAATATGGATTTTATCGGAGCATTAATTCGCCCGGTCGAGCGAGGCACGCCCGATCGGGCGCGCAAGAAAGGAAGAAAATCAAGGGAAATTTTGCCCGATTAGCTTGAACCCCACTGTGATCATACACTAAAGTACGGTGGCGTCCAAAAGGGAAGAAGATAGAGCAAAAGAGTCGCCAACAAGTTTTTAAGGAACTTGTAAACCGTTCATAGGATGAAGGTTACACCCCTTAACGATCCAAGAGATCGTCAACTCCATAAGGTCATGAACCAAATAAGGGTTCGGGGATGAAGGTACAAATCCAACCTAAAAGAGATTGAACCTGCCCTAATAATAGGCCTCTACTTTATTCTGATCGTATTCATGTGCGCTTTCTGACTAACATGCAATCAATAGGTTTAACCCTAAACCTGTCTATCTATGTTGGTTGAATATTAATGCACAAATAAGTCTATTATTGGCGATCACTTGAATTATAATCACAATTAACCCTAACAAGATTATTAATTATCTTATTAAGCTCGATTACAAGTACCAATTCCCTTTAAACATGCATAAAGGTGATCAAGCAATAAAGAATAAATATAATCAAGCAACATAATAAATAATCAACACCATGAATAATAATTATAAATAAAATAATCATCATCAAAATAATAATAATAATAATATTCATAACCATCATAAATTATAACAATCATAATCATGTTCATGTTAATATTAGAGCATAATAGAAATAGTAAGATCCTAAGCATGATACTAACAAGATTAATAACAAACTCTAGCATGTCACTAAGCAATAAAAATCAAATCTTTAACCCTAACATGATACTAACAATCATAAATATTAGGAAGAGCATAGGAAGCATCGTAACAATCATATTTAATATTAAAATTACCCTAGACATGATACTAGGAATATCATAATAACAATGTAAACATGATTTCTACATCATAAACCAATTAAAACCATTAAAGCACTTACTTTGATGCCTCATATCTCTTTCCAATAACAAAATACACGCGTTAGTAACTTCAAGGAAATAAATAATCAAAACAATTATATTAAATAATTGAAAGAGAGATTTGGGACCAAACCCTCAGAAATTAAAACCTTTCACGTCTAGGGCGAAGGCAACTTTGAATATGGCTAGGTGTTTCTAGATCTTGCGAATGCGGAATTTTGTATTAAAACACAAAGTTTAGAAAAGGAAGAAAGAAAGAGATGAATGAGTTAGAGAATGCTAAAGAATCAATGATTTGCGAATGAAAACTGATTGTTGATGAATGAAAACGGAGTTTTTAATACGATATTTATAGAGAAAATCAGCCAAAAAGATAAAATAAACAAAACAGAGTTTGACGCTAAGAAAACAGAGCTGGCGCCAACCCTGGCTAGCTGGCGCCAGGCACCAGCACTAGCGCCAGGCGCCAGGCCTGGGGTTAGGCGCCAAGCCTGATTTTAATGCGTTTTCAAAAATCAGATAAATTTTCCGTACTGGAGGATAAAATCATATAATTTCTTCGAAAATGCTATTTGATTTTGATTAAAACTCTGAAAAGTCAAAAGTCAATTTATCAATGCTAATTGATTTAGGAATGAAAAGAACCTTCTAGAAGATTCTAGAAGACTAAAACCATTCCTAGTTGCATTAGGAATGATAAATCATATTAGGCCCTCCCCTAGATCATTGGGCCGCATATAAAGCTCAAACCGGACCCAATTTAGTAAATTGGCCATAACTTCCTCAATATTCATCGGAATTGGGCTTATAATATATCGTTGGAAAGGTCTTTGCAAGCCCCATCCAACTACACTACTATTGGACCCATATCATGGACCAACCAAAATGGATTGGCTGTTTTCTTAAAATAAGTTTTCAAAAACAGAAAGAAGAGAAAAGAAATTAAAACTTTCCGCAACACTAGACTTTCCACACTTTCACTTCATTCGATTATGATTCGACGTGAAAGGTACTCATCACTGGGTTTGGTTTTGGGGAGACACAAATGGGTGTCTACACTATTGAACCCTCCCAAGACCACATTGCAGTGGTCAACAAGAGACTCACCGCGGAGGGTTTGCTTAACCTCCAACACGTCAAAGGGACGTGGATTCAACATCCCGTCCCAAAGTTTTGGCAAAGGTTTGTCGGCCTCACAATTTTTGGGAGGCATGAACCGGCAAACGTTAGGAGGGATGAACTTGAACTGTTGGCTTCCTATATGATTCCTAACGCTGAGAAACTAAACATACCACATAGGATAGCCCAACATTTTCAAAGGGCGGCCAATGCGGCCGAGGGGGGTAGGTCTAGGGCGCCTATCTACTTTGGGGGGTTGGTGACCCATATAGCTGTGAAACACCTAGGATGGAACCCGACCGGGCATAGGAAAGTGGAGGGTTCTACCCTCATGGACCTAGCATACTTAGAGGGCCTAAACTGGGTGCAACCTATGGGCGGTGAGACTTGGTGGATAGTCCACCGGGAATCGGGTAGGAGAGACCAAGCATTTACACTACCCAACCCCGCCTTGACCAAATTTGAGAAGGGGAAGCCTTCTTACACTTTTGAGATAAACGGTCAAGGCGAGGTTCATGAACCTCACCTTTCACCACAACCCCACCATTCCCCACACCACCATTCACCACACTACCAACCACCACCCCAACCCTACACCTATGGCATGCCCACCTCCTCCATCGATTATAATATCGACCCCCATGCCCCTTATGACTTTTCGGCTTTTCGGAGCCAACTCGACCGCATAGAGCGAGGGCAAGGGAGAGTGGAGGGCATGGTGCAAAACCTAGACTCTAGGTTAAGCACTTTAGATAGGAGGGTAGGTCATGTAGAGAGGAATCTCGGGAGGGGTTTATTGTAATACCCCAAATTTTGGAGTATTAATTTTGGAGTATTTTTAGTCAACGATTTCTTTTCAAAAATAAATAAATAAACTTTAAAACTAATTATTATTTTCAAATTGTAAAAAATTATTATTATTATTATTATTATTTTCGGATTTGATTAAAAAAAAAAAAAAAAAAAAAAAAAAAAAAAAAAAAAAAAACTGATTTTGGATAACATACAGAGATTGGTTTGAAAGCTGATAAAAAAGAATTTTGAAAATCTGTTTACTGAGTTTATGTAACAAACTCAAGATAAGTTTGACCCTTATCTTGTGAAATTTCTAGAATGCTAAACAACTCAAATTATATAAAGCCCCCTTAACCTCAAATTTCAATACCGTACTTTCAATCTTTTCTTAGGTAAACTATCTCTTCTATATAAAAAAAAATAATAATAAAAAAAAAAAAAAAAAAAATTCGTTTCAGTGGAATTTGGGATTTGGGTTAGTGGAAATTTGGGGATTTTAGTGATGATGATGGACGAATGATGGTGGTGAATGGTGATGATGATAATGGTGGAGATGATGATGATATAATACGATCCATCTAACTCTATAATTAGTTGTTTATATTTTGTTTTGGGGTGTCTAGATTATGGATTGTGATAAATTAATCACACCCTCAATTTTTTTTTTATATATAGTCGTATATTTATCTAACTTAGAATCGTTTATTTGTAGACGGAGGCTACTAAGTGAACGTTCCGGAGGTTGATTACCTTGAGTTTTACGCACGATCAAGGTAATTTTCAATGTCCATCATCTTTAGAATCCCGTTAGGAAATTATTTTGAAATATTATGTGTCAAATACGTGCTTATGTAATTATATGTGATGAGTGTGCTATCATATGATATTATGGAATCATATATTATATATGAGCTTTCTATTTTGTGTACTAGTATATGTAATTTCGAAAAAAAATATGATTATTTGTTATCGTACGAGTTTTTTTTTTATATAATCTTGGGTATTGGATGATTGATTATACGTGATTGATGGTCTATATGTCATGTAGGATGACTATGGTCTAATAATACTGAAATTGAAATATTGTTACTTGAAATTAAATTGGTTTGTGCAATACTTGTGTACAGTGTAATGGGATGATATAATTTAATAAAATGTACAGTGAAATTTAATTTAAGAAGGGAAATGAAACTCGAAATGGTGAAGAACAGGTTGCCCACTAGTAGTGATGGTTGCTACTAGTTGGTTTAAATTATTGTATATTGCTGTTAGTCTTCCTCCTAATCACTGGGTATTAGCTAGGGGTGTGCACACTAGGGACATTCTGTTTTTTTTATGGCCAATTGGGGTTACGCGCGACCCTCTGTAAAGTAGGTGGTGACAGGGACTAGTCCCGGCTTACTGGCGTTCTCTTTCCCTATCTTAAATAAAGTAATAATATGTTATGTGACTATTTGAACTTGGTTGAGTATTAAAATATTTATGAGACTATATTATATATATAATGTTTTGAACTAAAATTATTTATTTTACGGGATGGAGTTGGAATTACTCAGTTTATCTGATTTTTGGGAGTTTTCTCTCTTTTCTTGTTTCTGATTTATTTTGCAGGTTGGTAAAAAGGGTACTCGGTTACGTGTGAGGAGACGTTAGAATAATCACATAGCTAAGACAATTTAGTTTATTCCCGAATTTAATTATTGGTTTCAAATAATTGCAGTTTTGATGTAATGACTATTTTATTTTGCCACAACTTAGACCACTTAGTTTATTTAAATATTATGTTATTTTTGCTTTGCATTTATTTTCTACGGAAAATAAGTGTAGCAGTAACACTCCCAGAGTTCGATGGTTGGGTTTTTGAAATTTAAAGGTTACTCTTATTGTTTTAAAGACTCGAATTTTGGGGGTGTTACATTTATACCCTATGTACGATGACTATGCATGCCGAGGGGCTATTCCCCCCGAGGAATTAGTTCCAATACCCCCAAGGAGGGTATTCGACCCCCGGAGCTTTTGGTACTTATGTGCACTACTCTTCAGTCCATGGATATGGGGGCGATGCTCCTTTTGGGGGTATGGGGGGAAATGTAGATCCTAACTACTTTGCAGGTGGTTCGGGCTACGGTGGTGTTGGCACGAGTCAGGGTGGTGCCGGCTCGAGTTATGGAGGAGGCTACGAGAGTATGGATGATGACGAGGAGTAGCTTCTCCTAGCTACACTCCCAAGTCAATGAGGGGATTGCTTGATTTGGCTTGCGGGGAGATTTCTTGTACATATGGTACCTCTTTCTCTTTTTTCTCTATTTATTGCTTTTCTAGAATAGATTTATTTCTTTCTAGTGTAGTTTTTATTGCTTTCCTTTATGAAAAAATAAAAAAAAAATTAAAAAATTAAAAAAATTGTAAATCATGCTTCCCTATGTCCCATACTTGGAAAATATTGTTTTGATTCTTGGTATATGATAATGAGGTTTGTGAATTTTTTGATCATGATTTGAAGTTTAATTGTTTGGATTCCTAAACATGCGTCAATTTTGCCAACTAATTGTGAATATAGTGCTTGACTACTTGATTTGGTTAGGAATGTATGATAGTTCCTGGTATGTCAAGGAATTTGAGTATTGGTTTGCAACTATTAGTAATGTTTGTATGGCTCAATATTATGCACATTGAGGCGGACGAAGGCATTTGTTCTCTTAGGTAGCCTTCAGACGATATTAGATACATTTGTTCCCTTCTTGTTACTGTAGACACCCATTTGTGTCTCCCCAAAACCAAACCCGGTGATGAGTACCTTTCACGTCGAATCATAATCGAATGAAACGAAAGTGTGGAAAGGTCTAGTGTTGCGGAAAGTTTTATTTCTTTTCTTTTCTCTTCTCTCTGTTTTTGAAAACTTTATTTTAAGAAAACAGCCAATCCAGTTTGGTTGGTCCATGATATGGGTCCAATAGTGGTGTAGTTGGATGGGGTTTGCAAAGACCTTTCCAACGATATATTATAAGCCCAATTCCGATGAATATTGAGGAATTTATGGCCAATTTACTAAACTGGGCCCGGTTTGAGCTTTAAGTACGGCCCAATGATCTAGGGGAGGGCCTAATATGATTTATCATTCGTAATGTAATTAGGAATGGTTTTGGTCTTCTAGAACATTCTAGAAGGTTTTATCATTCTTAATTCAGTTAGGACTCTTCAGAGTTTTAATTAGATCAAATAGCATTTTCGACTGAAATTATATTATTTTATCTTCCAGTACGGGAAATTTATCAGAATTTCGAAAACGCGTTGAAATCTAAATTGGCGTCCAACCCCAGGCCTTGGCGCCTGGAATCAGGATTGGCGCCAGACGCCAGCCATTGGCGCCTGGCGCTAGCCACTGGTCCTGGCGCCAATGAGCCAGGGCTGGCACCAAGTTAGTTTTTCGATCTTCAGACTCTGTTTTGATAAATTATCTTTTTTGGATGATTTTCTCTATAAATATCGTATTTAAAACTCCGGTTTCAATCATCAACAATCACTTTTTTCAATTACCAATATTCAATTCTTTTTTACATCATTCATTCATCAATTTTCAATAACATTAATTTATGCATTCTTTCTTCTTTGCTTTTTAATAAATAATTACGCATTCACAAGATCTTGAAACACCTAGCCATATTCGAAGTTGCCTTCGCCCTAGACGTGAAAGGTTTTAATTTCTGAGGGTTTGGTCCCAAATCTCTATTTCAATTATTTAATTTAATTGTTTTGATTATTATTTTCCTTGAAGTTACTAACGTGTGTATTTTGTTATTAGAAAGAGGTACGAAGCATCAAAGTAAGTAATTTAATGGTTTAATTGATATTATGATATAGAAATCATGCTTAGATTGTTATTTTGATTCCTAGTATCATGTCTAGGGTAACTTTAATATTAAGTATGATTAAAAGTATGATGCCTTTTATTCTCTTCCTAATATTTATGATTGTTAGTATCATGTTAGGGTTAAATATTTGATTTTTATTGCTTAGTGACATGCTAGGGTTTGTTATTAATCTTGTTAGTATCATGCCTAGGATCTTGCTATTATTATTATGCTTTAATATTAACATGAACATGATTATGATTATAATTGTTATAATTTATGGTTATTATGATTATTGATGATTATTTATTATGTTGCTTGATATGTATTATATTTATTATTTATTGCTTGATCACCTTTATTGCATGTTTAAAGGGAATTTGTACTTGCAACCACGCTTAATAAGATAATTAATAATCTTGTTAGGGTTAATTGTGATTATAATTCAAGTGATCGCCAATAATAGTTTATGTGTGCATTATATTCAACCAACATAGATTAAACAGGTTTAGGGTTAATCCTATTGATTGTATGTTAGTCAGAAAGCGCACATGAATACGATCAGAATAAAGTAGAGGCCTATTATTAGGGCAGGTTCAATCTCTTTTAGGTTGGATTTGTACCTTCATCCCCGGACCCTTATTTGGTTCATGACCTTATGGAGTTGACGATCTCTTGGATCGTTAAGGGGTGTAACCTTCACCTCGTGAATGGTTTACAAGTTCCTAAAAAACTTGTTGGCGACTCTTTTGCTCTATCTTCTTCCCTTTTGGACGCCACCGTACTTTAGTGTATGATCACAGTGGGGTTCAAGCTAGTGGGATTTTAAAGGCTTGAAACTATTCCCTACAGTTACCCATGTTGTTGCTTTTGCCCTTTTTATTGTTTATTAAGCCACATTACAAGCCTATATGAGCCCCATTGGTTACTAGTCCCAAGCTTGGCTTGAGGGAGCTATTAGTTGGTGAGGTGAGGGAGTTGTAGTGTGCATATTATTTGCACAATGTGGGAATAAAAGAAGAGTGATTGTTCTTTGATATTATGATTGGAAAATATTGATGTTTTGTGTTTCAAAGTTGAAAATTTCCAATATGAGGTAAAAAGAAAAAAAAAGAGCAAAGAAAAGAATTGTTTCAATTGTTCAAATGTTCTATTTGAAGGTTGCTCAAGAAAAAAAAAATCAAAAGAAAAAAAAAGGTTCAAAGTTTGAAAAAAAAAAAAAGAAAGAAAAAGAATAAGTAGTTCAAAGTTTATTTTAATTCACTCTATTTCATATTATCATACTTTGTGAGTGAATATGTAAGTGTTGGGATTGTGTTGTGTATATGATTGGTGAATTTTTGTGCAGTTAAGTTGTGATTGGAGATGTTTTGGTCATCACTTGTTTTTGACCTTGGGTTTTATTAGGATATGGTTCCCTTAAGCATGGTTTTACTCTCACATTTTCCTAAATTTATCCTACCCTTTACCGTAAACTTACATTATAAGCTTTAAAGACCTTTCGACCTTTGTGCATAAGAGTTGTATGAATGTGAAAGTATTTTTTATCAATGCAATTTATGATTTGACATATTTCGAGTCGACTAGTAGGTTGAGCATACATTGTTTTAAACACACGAGAGTGTGAGTTGGGAGGGCATTGTTCATATATAAAGGGGTTGGTTGGAGAGCGATCGAGTACATCTTTTACTCGCCACATAAATGAGAGTTGAGTGTGTGAGCACTAGTCTTGAATTCTATATACTCATGTGGTTTGCTCTACTTGACAGTTGTTGGGGTGGAAGAATGATTAGATGAATGAGATTGATTGACATTGAAGCATGTTCATTAGATTTGCCTTGAATCGTTTGTGCTTGATTTTGTTTATTTGGATGAAGCATGTTTTATATGTTCATTGATGAGCTCTTTGCTTAGGGACAAGCAAAGGTTTGGCTTAGGGGAGTTTGATATATCCAATTTATATAGTGTTTTACCCCCGTCCCTTGGTCATAATTAGTAGTGTTTTTGTCTCTTCAGAGCCACTTTTATTACTAATTAGTGTTTTCTAGTGTTTTTGTAGTTTTGCTTGAGTTTTGTAGGAAATTGCACTTTTGGAGCGTTTTCCGGGTTTTTCATGAAGCAACTACGAGCATTAGGAGGACACGACCATTTTTGAAGCCCAGGACCGGTTAGAGCCGGTGATTAAGGGCTCGGTATGCAATGCCGGGGAAATTGGATCGAGTATTCAAGACCCGAAGAGGAAATCCGGATTAGGCCAAAGAATCGAGCCCAATCGAAGTCCAAGCCTCGAAGCAAAAGCCGGGCCCGATCGGGCGGGCGCGCACAAGAAGCATCAGCATGAAGTCGCGCCCGATCGGGTGAGAGTAAGCTCGATCAGCCGCAGTGCACCAGGAAGAGCGAGAGAAAAAAGGCGGGCCCGATCGGGCGCGTGTTTTTTGAGGACCTGATTGTCGAGATTTTTAGTTTTCAATTAGGATTTGTTTTAGGGAAGTTTAAGTACGATTTTTGTACGTAATTTTGATTACCTTCTCTTTTAGACTTTCTCTCTCTACTTATAATATTTTCTCTCTCTTAAATTCTCTCAACTTTGTTCTTAACTCCATTCCTTAATCCAGATTTATTTTGGTAACAATTTCTTCTCTTTTAATTTTAGTTATTTTCTTTAATTCTTTCATCATGTCTTGCTTTATTGTTTTGATTAGTTTAGATTTAATTATGTTTGAGTAGTTTTAGTTCTAGGGTTTATGGGGATCTAATAAATAATATGAAGAGGTAATTTATGATTGTTGATATTCAATGCTTGATTAATTTCCTATTGATTGATTTAATGTTATGCAATTAGGTTTGGCCAGATTTAATTGTATGAGTTTAGCAATATTAATTCGAGATTTGACAGATGAGAATTGATGTTTAGGCTTAGTTTCAATAGGCGGATTAATTTATAAATGGTTAAGTCAAGATTCGAGAGATGAGATTTAATACCGGTAAATTAACTCTGTGATTGTAATACGTAGCGAGAGCCCTTTATAATCTGATTAATTGATGCTTGATGATTGCTTATTATGATTTACCCCGGAATATTGTTTATTAGTGAACCTATGCCCTAGGTTTTCCCTTCATTGAATTACATCCCTTTTTATTCCCTTCCTACTCTTACCTTTTAGTATTTAATTACCTTTTTACAACAATTTGGTTACTTGATAATTTAGATTGCATTTAATTAATTAGGAATAAATTGACTTGTTTCCCTGTGGTTGGACCCTTCTTCCCTATCTACATAGTTAGAGGATTTAGGTTTTATTTTTGTTTAGGTGAATACGACTTAAGCCTATCCCGTATTCTTCGATTTTTTTCATTCATTGAGGTAATTTTGTAATTATATTTGTATTTTGTTTGTTTATTTTGATTTCATTGTTTATTTTGAGTTGAGTTTTTCGATTTAGGGTTTTTTATTGTAATTTTTCTTAATTTTTGCTTATTAATTGTTCTTTGAATTATTCTATATAATTTAGTGTTTGATTTTGGGTTTTATTTTTACGATATTGGTTTTTAATTCCTATTTTATGGTTTTACACTCACGGATTCAATGTATTTGTTTTCTACATATAGTTGCTATATTGCTTGCTGTTATTAATCTAGTAGTATAATTTGTTGTTGTTTTAAATTTACTTTTTGCATTCAGTCATTAACTTTTCATTATTAGTTTTACTTAATTCTTATAACTTCATTTTTTTTAGTTTCTTCAAGTTTTTTAAATTTTTTTTATTTACTTTATGCTTTGAGTCATCTACTTTTTAGTATATCTCTAATAGTTTTTATTAGTTTATTTTTTAAAAATATTGTTTACTTTTACTTATAGTTTATTTACTTTTATTTATTGTTTATTTACTTTTTCCTTCTATTCAATTACTTTTCAGGAACATGTCTGAAAGCGTAGAGCATATTTTTAAAAAATATTGTTTACTTTTAGTTATAGTTTATTTACTTTTATTTATTGTTTATTTACTTTTTCCTTCTATTCATTTACTTTTCAGGAACATGTCTGAAAGCATAGAGCATTGTTCTTCTTCTATCACTACTGAAGATAACAATGTAAGAATTTTCAAAACACCCACTCAGCCTTTGCTTCCTAAAATATATTATAATTCTGGAGGTGATAAAGAGTATATGCCATGTTGTTCTTCTGAAAACAAACCTTTTGTTGGAATGATATTTGATACCCTTCAAGATGGTATTGCCTTTTATTACAAATATGATAATGAGTGTGGATTTAAAGTCCGTTCTAGTACTACTAAATCACAAAAGAATAAGAATGATCCTGCTGGTAGAGGAGTTACTGTAATTAAATATTTATTATGTAGCAAAGAAGGGTATGTGACAAATAACAAGAAATCTGGTAAACAAGTTGAAGGTGCTTGTTTAAAGAGAAAGACTATGAAGAGAGTTGGTTGTCCTGCTAAGATAAAATTTAGGTTTTGTACTAGTGGGAAGTATATGGTGTATTGTTTTTATGAATCTTATTCGCACCCTTTTTCTACACCTATTACTAGGCAGGTTACTAAACATGAAGTTGGTTTAAATTTTGCTCATAAGAAGTTTATTTTTGACAACTCAAAGTTAAATATAGGGGTTGTTATGTCTTATAGGATCATGAAAGAACTTTGTGATGGGTTTCTAAATGTCAGGGGCAGTAAAAATGATTTCAAAAAAAATTTTAGGGACTTGAAAGTTTATATCTCTAATGCTGATGGTGCAATGTTTGTTCAGAACCTTGAACAAAAAGTGAAAACCAGTAAAGGGGGTTATTATTTTGATTACTGTGTTGATGAAATTAGGCATTTGACCCGTGTCTTTTGGGCTGATGCTATTGGTAGAAGAGATTATCAATTATTTGGGGACTCTTTATCTTTTGATTCTACCTATGATACAAATAAATATTCATTGATTTTCTGTCCTTTTTACTGATGTTGATAATCACAAGAGATGTGTTACATTTTGTGCTGCTCTATTATCTAAAGAAGACATAGATTCTTTTGTGTGGCTATTTCAAACTTTTTTGAAGTGCATGGGAAGAGAACCCTCTTGTATTATCACTGATCAAGATCTTGCAACGGGTATTTCCATAGAAAAGGTTTTTACCAAGACTAAACATAGGCTATGTATGTGGCACATAATGAGGAAGGTACCTGAAAATGTTGGAACTGCTTTTTGTAATGAAAATGATTTCCTAAAAAAGCTAAGTTTAGTAGTTTGGGATAGAGAGATTGATCCTCATGTATTTGTTGATGGCTGGAATAGTGTAATGGATGAGTTTAATCTTGTTAATCATGAGTGGTTTGCATACATGTTCAAGATTAAACATCTTTGGATTCCTGCATATTTTAGGGACTTATTTATAGGTGGGCTACTACGTTCTACATCTACGTCTGAAGGTGAAAACAATTTCTTTTGTAATTTTACAAACCCTCATGTGACCTGTGTTGAATTCTTTGTCCGTTATGAAACTGCTCTTGATGCTCAAAGGCATGAACAGGATGAGTTGTACAGGCTTAATAAACTTGAGCCTCAATTGGTTACTAATTTACACTTGGAAAAGCATGTTGTTGTTGTTTACACTCGTGCCATATTTTATGATTTTCAAGAAGAATGCTAGGGAGCCTATTTTTCATGTGGTGTTGAAAGTTGTAGTTCTCTGTATGGAGATGGTGTGGATTTTTCTGTTATTGTTGATCATGAGAAAAGGAAAAATTTTGATGTAAATTTTGACTTGGCAACATATGAGTCAAGTTGTACTTGTAGAATGTTTGAGAGTCAAGGTGTTTTATGTAGACACATTTTGTTTGTTATGAAAGGCAAGTGTATACGTGAAATTCCTGATGCTTATATCTTGAATCGTTGGAGAAAAGATGTTCTGAAGAAAGCTTATGCCATAGATGTTGCTCTGGTTGATGCTTCTAAGTATGATAAGAAGAAGCAATTGGTCAATGATGTATGGTCCAAGATTTTCAGTTGTGTGAGTTTAACTGACCAATCTGAGGATGATTTATCTGAGCTTATTAGGACATTATCTTCATTTGAGGAGCAATTATATCAAAGAATAATCCTGAAAATGCACCTAGTTCAAAAGAGGTGAAAGATGCTGATATTTAGGTTTTGGTTGGGTCAAATGAAGTTGATGTAAATATTTTGCCTCCAAATCAGTGTCTTAGTAAAGGTTCTGCCAGAAGTTCAAAGAGGTTGAAGAGTGCAAAAGAAATAGCTACTGAAGAAAAATCTAAAAAAGGCAGAACCTGTAGAGCTTGTGGGCAATCTGGTGTTTCCCATGATAGTAGAAACTGTCCAAACAAGTAGTCTTTTAGGTTTTTTACTTTTAAGTGTGTTCCATTTACTTTAAACTTCTATTTATTTACTTTAACAGTAACTTCATTTACTTTTTATTTTGTGCAGGTGTTATTATACTTGGTATTTTTTTATTTGGTATTTTTCCTCTTTACGTTTTCTATTTACTTTAAGTTGTAATTTTATTTACTTTACATTCTAATTTATTTACTTTAATTTGTGACAAATAACTGATGTTTATTTTTGTGCAATTATTATAATAAACCTGGAAATTAGAAGATGTTTTGGAAGATCAAGATCAAGATTTAATGAACAAATATTTTTTATTATTTTTATTATTGTAATATTTTTACTTTTACTATTAGTATTTGTACTACAGAACTTAAGTTTAGTTTACTTACTTTTAGCTATTATACATTAACTTTATGAAATATTTCATTTACTTTTATCACATTTTATATCATATGAATTATTTGATTTATATAATGTTCTTATTTACAAAATTAAAGATAATTTCTTGTATTATTCCCTTTGTCCTAGAATACTTGTTACCATATCCATTTTTTGTTCTAAAATACTTGTCACATTTTTCATGGAACCCAAGTTGAAAAGAGTATTTGATACCGATTTTGAACATGAATTGACGTGTAAATGACCCGACCCAAATGTAACCCATATATTATTGACTTGGTGATTTCAACTTTATTATAACCCGTAAAATTATTGACTTGAACCCAGTTTGACTAAAATTCTAGAATGAGTTAATTTTCTAACCATTAATTATTGACTTTACTTAAATGTAATTTGACCGGTTATTAAACTCACCTAAACTTGTACCAAATCTAATAAGATGTAAGGCCGGTTGTAATTCGATCAACATAGGTTATGGTATTAATTCGATTAACCACCTCCACCTATGGATATCAGTGAGGCAAATGAAGTAGGAGACTTGACCCATCCCCAGGCCAGTTTGGTGTATGATCACGTTCGAGTTGGTTAAACACTTCGGGTCAAACACTTCGGATCATATTTGGGTTGGTTAAACACTTCAGGTCAAACTCTTCGGGTCAAATTCGGGTTGGTTAACTTCGAGTCGGGTGAGCTTGGGAGTCTGGTCAGGATTAGGTCAACTCCATTTTCGGGTCGGGTATGGATTGGGTTGGGTTAATTTTGGGTTTTGGGTCATTTTTCGGGTCAATGATATTCGGTCAATTTTGGGTCATGCATCGGGTCATTCGGGTCGGGTCAACGATTTTGACTTGAATACTTTTTCCCATTTCACCCTTTACTTTATATCCATTTTCTATTAATTTAACAGTATTTTTTTGTACTTTAAAATTGAACACCTTATTTCATAAAGTTTTTTTAAAAACTTTTTTCCTTTTACTTTAAACATAGTATTATTTACTTAAACATTATTTTCATTTACTTATAATCGAATAACATATTTTTGACTTTAATACTTTTTCCCATCTCCATCTCTACTTTTGATTCATTTTTTATTACTTTAAAAGTATTTTTCTCTACTTTAATATCGAACACCACATTTCAGAAAGATTTTTTTTTAAAACTTTTTTCATTTACTTTAAACACATTGTTATTTACATTAACACCATTTACATTTACTTTTATATCTACCATCATTTTTGAGAAAGAACAATCCTAGTAATTTAACTTAGATATATAATATGTATTCTTTTTTTAACACAAACTGGAAATATTATATTAAGTGGCTAAAGCCATAGTTTTAATTACAAATAGCATCACATAATTTTTACATTTATAATTGATGCTAACCAAAATAAGGCCTAATATTATACTAGAACTACCAAATTGCTATACAACAGTCCCTGAAATTCATTTCCCTAAACCTACACTAACCCAAAATCTATTTTCATCCATCACAAAAAAACACATAAAACTACAGATACATAGCATTAGCTACTGTAGCATTAGCGGCACTGTTTGAAGCTGCAGCCGCAGAAGTAGAAGCTACAGCAGCAAAACTAGAAGTTGCAGAACTTGAAGCTGCACCAGTAACTTATCTTCAACCACTACTTAACAAAAGTTTTGCATTAATACTACACAACTTCAAGTACTCTAATATCTATGATATATTCAAGTCTACTGATATCATTTACAATTGTTCAGATTCTTTCTTTTATTCCCAATCCTCAACATTTGTTAGCAGTTTCTGTTTCATTTTATTTCTTTCATTGAGAAGTAGGTCAAGCACTGTTCTTATATGATGGTGATTCAGTCTTGCAAATTCCTATAAAAAAAATAAATTATAAATAAATTATACTCTAAGTATAGATTAGTTCTAGAGTGTAACGACTTCAAAAAAAAGTATGGTAACTTACCTCTGTTATTGTTCCTAATCCTATGTCATTTGCACCATCATAAACCTTCAAATGCAGCAGTAGATAGCTTGCTGAGAAATTATCTTCTCTTTCTTTTTGGAATGGAAGTTCAATTATTCTCAGCTTGTAGGACAGCATATCATTTGCCTGTGGATGCTTCCTTTTTTTAAACAACTTCTGTACTTGTATCACCTGCAATGCAATGAATATTAGTATAATATAAGATATTGAAAAATGAATTTAAAGATAATTTTTTAATCTATTGATTCTTTACCGTTTCTAAGATAAAACTCTATACAGGCTCATATTCTTCATTTGTCTCGTACAAAGTGTTGTCCAGATGATCAATTGTTTCATCTTTGAAGTTTATCACAGCAAGAAAATAATGATCTTCTAACTTCAGAGATATAAATACCTGCATATAAATTTGTTTTACACATATTTACTTTAAACCTGTTTTTAATTACTTTAAACATATATTGTTCTACTTTAATATTAATTCAGTCTTACACATTCAGCTGCATCCAAGTCTAATGATTGTGAAGTGTTCCAATCAATCCATAGTTTTTGCAGACTTGTTACTCCATTTTTTCCATGAGCATTCAAACACATTGTTAAAGCATCCTTCCAAAAAAAAAAAAAAACCAATTATTATTTCTAATATTTATTTAATGCAGAATTTTAAATTATAAAAGTTAATTTGAAAAACTTACCACGAAGTTAAATCCAAAAAAGTATCTGACCAAGTCATTTTCAGACCTGTCTTTTTCCATTTCAATGTTATTCAGGTGGTTTGACCAAGCAGTGATCACATTACTTGAAACTTTCCATTCATTGAGCAAAGCGTTACAATCTTGCCTTCCTATTTCAATTGAATCTATAAACCAGCCAACTACTTCGCTGTAATGTAGAATTAAAGTTAAAGTTAAACTTATGCCAAAAAATTTTATATATAATGCAATATGATTATTTGTTTTTTAGGAAGTCTAAAACATACCTCTTGTTTGGAAAGTTTTCACCATCATTGATTGCTAAGTAGTCAATCACTTGGTAGCATTGCAAACTCATGTTATCCATTACTTCCTTGTGTTTCTTCAAGAAATCGGAAACACAAATCATATCTTCTACCCCTTTCTCGTTCTCTAGTTTTCTAACCACCCTAAACCTTGAAATTTTTCTCTCAAGTTGTTTTCTTTTGGTGTTTATGTCTGCCAAAGCAAGAGTAGCACATATTTCTGCATAATACACCTTTCTCCTATTTGCTAAATCAAGGTCAGAATCAAAAGTCTCTCTAGAAAAACACAGCATATGGATCATTGCAAAAACACCACAATCAAGAGTATATCTTGGTGTCTTCCACTTGAAGTTAACTTCATCAAACTCATATTCAAGAATTTCATCGGCTTTTTCATGATTAATTCTCTTTAGAAAGTTTGACATTTTCTCCACCTTTAACATTTGTAAAGTAATATATAAGTAAAACAAATTTATAGTATAAATTACTTTAATAAACATATGATTTATTTTAATCAGAACATCTTTTACTTTATATTTTTATAGGTAATATAATGTGTACTTTTAATAGATATTATTTTACTTTAATAAAAATATTATTTACTTTAATCAGAACATCTTTTACTTTATATTTTATCTTATTTTTTAACTGTCATTATAATCTATACTTTTAATACATTTTCATTTACTTTAATAGTACTCTTATTTACTTTAATAATTTACTTTTATAAACCAAAAAAAAATCTTATCACAATAGATCCAAGAATTCTATAGAAAGGCTTGTGCCTGTCATCATACTCCCTGTTATCCAAATATTGAATGGTCTGATTCATAAAGTTAACCACTATCAAACTATAGTGGTTACTCATACAGATTGGAACAAAAATCTGTCATTAAAATTACAGTTATTAGTCTACAAATTCAAAATCATAATTCCATACAATGTAGTTTAATAAACATGAATAATAAGACATACCAACTGAGCTGTCATAATTTTCTCTTTTGCATCACATAGGCACATCCAATCGTACCATGCCTGATTCAATTCTTGTGAGTGTACTGAAGGAGACTTCACCTCTATTTTTTTATCTGTTGGCTGGGAAGCATCTTGTGACCTGAGAGACAGCTCTAGAGATCTCTGTGAATTAATGAGAAAATACAACATATTACTTTATGAGATCATACATATTTAATTATGATTGAGCTTAATAGTTTTTTTAACCCTCACACTGTGATCAATGCCAAAGAAAAAGCATGAAGGATCTTCTTTCAATCGAGAATCATTCATTAGAAATGACCAACATTGAACTATATTAGATTTTATCATTTGAGCAAGGGTTGTTGGAGCTAGGGATGTTGTGTCATCTCTTGTTATCATGAGAGGACCTTCAAATTTCACAATCACTTCACTGTGCAAAATTAAATATTTATAGTAAATAATATATTATTTAAAGTAAACTAAATATAATTTAAAGTAGATATAATATGTTTGAAATTAAATAATATATAACTTACTGTTTGAATGGGTTGTACTTCACAAAGCAGTTTTCAGTCACTACTTGATAAAGCTCTGGCATTTCATTCATTCTTGATTTGTTTCCTTTCAATGTCTTAGAAACAAAAGCAATGTCAACATCTTTCTCTCCACAATCTAAATTGATTTTAACTTTTGAAACTATCTCCATGAATGTCCTTAAACTCAATTGTGGTTGTTTCTGCCTGAAGTCGTTTTTCAGCAACAACTGTAATAAAATAGCAGATATAGTTTCAAAATAATGATACACTATTGACTATGGATTGATTAAATATTTTCTAAAGTTGACAACTTACCTTTAATTGTTTTTTGTGTTGCTTCCTTTGTAAGTGTTGGCTGATTTAGGATACTAGTGTACTACCTTACTAATATCACCATCAACACCCTGGTTTTCAGCATCTTTCTCTCCCTGATTATCAGCATCAACATTCTGATTATCAGCATCTTTCTCTCCTTTCTCTTCATTCTTCTCTTCTTTCTTTTTATTATTCTTTTTTTGCTCCACCTCTTAGTTTTCTTGTTCTTTGTTTTCCTTATTTTCTTCCTCCTCCTTTTCTTTTTTGTCATCATCTTCTTTTTGTTCCTTTTCTTTTTCTTCCTCCTCCTCCTCCTCCTCCTCCTTCTTATCCTTTTCTTCCTCCTCCTCCTTAATTTTCTCCTTTTCTTCCTCCTCCTCCTTGTCTTCTTCCTCCTCATCCTGTTCTTTCTCCTCCTGCCTTTTGTTTTCATTCTCTTCTTTTTTGTCATCCTTCTCTTTTTTTTCATCATCCAGATCCTCTATTTCAAAATCTTCATCATCAACATCCAAATGGACAATTTTAGGATCAACTGCATCTTCTTCAATAGTTATAGAATCTGTTTCAGTTTTATGTTGCTCCTCCCATGTTGACAGAATCACACTAGATACATTTCTTAGATCATCATAAAGCTTGACTATTTCATTCATAGCCCTTTGTACTCTACGATCTTCCATCAGCCTTTGTGTTTCAGAAACCTGTTGATAATTAGATGTAGACACATTCATTTGTTGCTTTTTCATCTTCTCTCCTAAGGCAGCTATACGCTCAGCATGTATCATTGCAAAGAGTTGTGAATCTCTAGTCAACAAATGCAATTCTTCTTCAATTTCCTTCAAAATAAATAACAACAATTTATTAGTACATTATTTTTTAACACAAATAATATTTACTTTTAAAGTTAATTTGTTTACTTTTAAGTCAACATTATTTGCTTTATGTTTATCATTTACTGTATATTATTACTACTAGAAGCAGAGCAATTCAATATAATAAAAGTAAACAAATATGAGATAAAAGTAACTACATTTCATTTTAAAGGAAATACAAGAAATCATTGTAACTAAAAAAAAAAATTACTTACATCTTTTGCAGCTTCATGTATTTCACTATCTATCATCGCACCTTCTGGTAGGTTGAATGACACCAATCTTCTCTCTCTATCAGTAAAATTTCTATAAGCATTCTCAATTACATCTCCCAAGAATGCTTGCTTTCCTTTTTTTCTACAAACTGGATAGTCATCTTTTTGAAGTTCTCCTTTACCAAAAGATGTCTTTGCCTCTTTTACAATTCTTTCTTTGACTTTCTCATCTAACCAATGTTGGATCAATGGCAGTGTTGTAGGTTCAGGCTGCCCTCTGAATGTTAGATGATAAAAGTAGACAAGTTGAAGAATCAGGACACATCCACTGATTCCTAATCTTGATTCCTTGTTTTTATTGTTCTTGAAGCTCCCCACTAATTTGCATAGGTTATTCATCACATAACCACACCAATCTAGGTTATGTATTTCTTTCACATTGTCTGCATAATTGATTATCTTGTAATCAATCACTCTGTTTGCAACAGGGGCCAAGAATGTGCTGCAAACATACATCACAAAGAATCTTTTAAAATCCTCCCCTCTTTCCTTTAGAGTCTTTAATTTGTTCTCCAAATTATTCACAATTATCTCATCATCTTCTGGAATTCCTAGCTTCTTCTTCCATTCTTTTTGAATCAGCAAGTTTGATAGAGGTTGCTTCCTTAACTGAAAACTCACTTTGTTCTCAGTTACATGTGGAAGCAAGAATATATTTTCAACATCGTAGGAATTCACTGAAAATTCTTTCAACATGTCAATCTTGAACATGCAGCTACTTTCATTGAAATGATGACAAAGCCATGGAAGCATCTTTGTTGAAATTCTTGTTAATTTTAGTTCAAGCAGTCCTCCAATACTTATGACATCTTTTTTTGCCTCTCACTAAAATCCTTGATTAAATCAACAACTGCATTAGGTCTGCAGTGTGTTTTCTTGATTTCCATATTACAATAATCATCATCATTAACATCAACAACTTCATGTACATCAAGGTCAGAATTGTCAAGCTTCATTTTTTTTTAAATGGGCTTTTCCCTTTTTTCTGTCTTCTTCTGATGAACCATCAGAATCCTCATTCTGATCTTCTTCAGATTTTAGCCTTTTCTTTGTTCCTATAATTTGTTAAAACATGTTAACCAACTTTGAAAACATTTATATTTACTTTATAAGCATTTTTGTTAACTTTATTAAAGTTATCAATAAACATCATAGACATATAATAGTAAATAGTTCACTTCATAACAATTTACTTTATAATAGTTTTCATTTACTTTAGAAGAGTTTCTATTTACTTTATAACAATTTGTACTTACTTTATAACAGTCTGTATTTACTTTATAAACTTTTATGTAATACCTTGGTGTAATAGATTCCTTACTACATAAATATAATACATAACATATGAATTTAATTTTATATACTTTTATGAACCTTTTGATGCTTCTAGTTTCTTAATCCTTCTCTTTTCAATATTTGCTTTTTTGAAATCCTTTGAAGCTTAGCACCTATTACCTTTAGTTTACATAATCAGTTTATAAGTATAGACACATTAAAAAACTTTTAAAACATATATATTTACTTTATACGCTTTTTTATTTACGTTACTACGCTAACCATTTACTTTTTATATTCAATTATGTAATAGTATGCATCTTTAAATTTGAAACACAGACTTATACAAATAAATGTTTACTTTATAAGTGTTTCTATTTACTTTATAACAGTCTCCATTTACTTTATATTATATACCTTTAATTGGAGATTGCTTTGTATTTGCAAGAACTTTCTTGGCTTTAGGAGTCATTTTGGCCGCATGAGATTTTTTGGTTGCAGGAGATTTCTTGACCGCAGTAACTTTTTTACTTGCAGCAGCCTTCTTTGCTGCAGCAATATCCTTTGCTGGATCTGGTTTTGTTGCGGGTTTTTTCTTTGTAGTTTTGGCCATTTAAATATGTGAACAATTCAAAACAAATATGAGATGACCAAGAATAATGTATAGGGTAATGTAATGAGCAAGGATTATCATCATTTTTGATATGTTATACACAAGCCATAATACAAAAGTCACATCAATTTATTGATTTATACACAAGCTACAATAGCTATAAATTTCATAGTAATTCAGTAACAATTAATCAATTAACTTTTAGGCTATTTCTGTGTACTTTTAACAAATTTCTATCTACACTTTTAACAAATTTCTATCTACTTTTAAAAAATTATGCACTCAAAACTATAGAAACTCAAACAACTACTTTTAATTTACTTTTAGTTAATTTCTATCTACTTTTAATAATCTTTTATCTACTTTTAGCAAATTTCTGACACTCAGTAGAACAGAAGTACTATAGCAACAATAATGCACTCAAAAATTACTCATAAATTAACCAAAATTATTCTAAATTAGTATGAGCTAAAGTAAAATTACTTAAGTTCATAAATATAAACAGATCTAAAGTTTTTCAAATATTATTTCAAAAACACTTTATTATAATTTTATACCAAAATTTATGAAAAAACCTAATATTAATTTATGTAAAACTTTGAATAATTTTCTCATCCATGTCAAATTTAGCGTAAATTACAACAAATTTGCACAGAAACGATAAGTAAATTAATCATAATTTGAACAAAAATTAACTAATTTGCGATAATATCTAATTATGAAGAAATCGAATTGAAAACACTAAAATTGAACTTCGAATTTCTCCAATTCAAGTTCTGCTACTTCAATTCCAAGATAATCAAGCAAAAAAAAAAAACACAAATATAGGTAAAACTTTGAATAATTTTCTCATGCATGTCGATTTTAACCTAAATTACAACAAATTTGCACAGAAACGATAAGTAAATTAATCATAATTTGAACAAAAATGAACTAATTTGCGATAATACCTAATTATGAAGAATTTGAACTGAAAACACTAAAATTGAACTTCGAATTTCTCCGATTCAAGTTCTGCTACTTCAATTCCAACATAATCAAGCAAAAAACACAAATATAAGTAAAAAATTGCAAAAAAAAAAAAACAAAATAGTATGAACTTCGAAGTTGTGATAAAATACCTTATATTCGTCAATTTTCGCCAATTATCGAAAATTTTTGTTCCGAAATTGAAAAATGTAGACAGTAAAACATGAAATTGTTATTTTATAGTAAAATTGAGTCGTTGATTTGATGGTTATGACGGTTTTCGAAGGTTTTTGCAGTTGAAAATGGCGAGTAAGAGAGAAAAAATCGCGGAAAGATAGAGAAAATTGCGGAAAGAGAGAGAGATGAGAGAGAAAAGGCGCCTGAATTGAATTTTTCATTTAATTTGTCTGAACAAATATGGGTCGTCAGATCGCGCGCCTCTTTCTCCTACATCTGACGGTCCAGATTTGTTCCTAGTTCCTATTCTAGAATAGGTTCTCATTATAACCCGGTCTTGTGTGTGTGTGTGTGTGTGTGTGTGTGTGTGTGTGTGTGTGTGTGTGTGTGTGTATGTAGTGTGTTTCTAGTGCATGCGGCAGAGTACCAAATCAGCAAATGACTAAGTATCCCCTGACAAAGTAACCCCAAGACAAAAGTAACCTCTGACTGACTTAGTAACCCTTGACCAAGTAACCCCTGACTGACCTAGTAACCCCTAACCTACCTAGTAACCCCTAGTAACCCATAACCAACCTAGTAACCCCTGACCGCCGACCTAGTAACCCCTAACAGACCTAGTAACCCCTGGTAACCCCTAACCAACCTAGTAACCCCCGACCTAGTAACCCCTAGTAACCCATAACCGAACTAGTAACCCCTGACCGGATCTAGTAACCCCTTACCCACTACCATAAAAAAAAAAAAAAAAAAAAAAAAAAAAAAAAAAAAAAACTACCACCAACAACCACCACCAACAAACCACTACCATCCTAAACCACCAACGAAACCAGATCTAGAACCCAGAACCACCAAACCACCACTACCCACCCACGAAACCACCACTATCCACGAAAACAATTTGTTCTTCGTTCTTCAATTTAACAAAAAATTAAGTAATAAAATTGAATAACTTACAAGTTATATAATCAAATCTTCAGCAAATAAGCTTGAATTCAACATAAATTTCGTAGAACATAAATTTCCAATAGTAAACCATTAATGAAGTTTGAGAAATTTGGGCTAAGAAGACGACAGCATTAATGAAGTTTGAAGAAAAAAGAGGAGAGAGAAATAAAATTGAGGGAAAAAAGGAAAATGTTGTAGAATATAAATTTCCAATAGTAATTTCCAATAGTAAACCAGATCTGGAAATTATAATGGTGATGGAAGAAGAAAAGAGGAGAGAGAAGAAGAATTAAAAAAAAATTATGGTGGGTCGCACCGTACGACTAGCCGTATATGAAATATATATATATATAAGATTTTAAAAGCTGACAAGAAAAGTGGAAACATCTTTTTCGTTTCCTATTTTTGGTTTTTTGTTCAAAACAAAAAAAAATAAAAAAAAAAATAAAACAGAAATTGAAAATAAAAAACAATGCCAAACAAGCGTTTAATTAGCGTTTTTACTTTTTTAACAAAAATAAAATTTAGGGTTTTTCTAAGTTATGCCCCCAAACATCTTCATTTACTAAGCTGTGCCCAAGCTTTTTCAAACGTCTAAGCTGTGCCCTCAACCTCACTAATTTTTATTAACAATAACATTTGACTTTAACAATAACTTTTTTTTTTTATTATTATTTTATTTTTTGATTTTTTAATTTTTTTTTTTTAAAGTGTTAAACTTATAAGAACGGGACACGTGTCAAATTAATAACGCCACAATACCATTATTGATAAAATAACTTAACTTTCGTTAACGGCTATCAAAGAGTATTGTTGATAAAATATCGTGAGGTAGGGGGCACGGCTTATAACTTTGAAAAAGCATGAATACAACTTAGAAACCGAACAACTTGGAGGGCATAGCTTAGAAAAGCCCTAAATTTTAATTTTTATAGTGACGATATGTAGGTAAAATCTAAGAGCACCCACAATAGGGTATTTGATCCTCATCTTTTTTATGTTTTTTGTGAAGTTAAAGGATTAGGATTGTTGTATAACCTTTTAAGAGGATCCTCAATTAAAGAGGATGATGGTGGATCCTCTATAGATGGAGGATGAAGGTGCATTGGCTCAAGAGCCAAGTTTTTGGTGGAATTGTGGGGTGGGTGACACGTGAGGAGAGATAAGGGATTTTTTTTTTTTTTTAAAAAAAAAAACATAAACATGCACCTATAATTATTTGACACTTGGCAATGCTATTTTTGTAAAAAGTAGGAGAGAGAGAAGAGGAAGATGAGAAAGAGGATCCTTAATTGATGTGGGGAAAATAGAGGATGAAAAATAGTTAAAAGGATGAAGTTAGTGGAAAGTGGGGTATATAAAATAGAAAATAAAGTGTCAAAATAAGAATAAAAGATAGAGTATATTAGAGGATGAGGATGTTATTGCCCATACTCTAAAAAACTAACATAATCTTGAAATTTATGACTTTTCTAACCACTAGGGGAGCGTACGCGCGCGTTGCGCGCGGCATGTTTAGTCGTTATCTTTAAGTTGTAAAAGTTTGTCCTACTATTGGAAGCGTGTTAGGTAGGCTTTTTAAACCCTTACTAAGAAATAATGTAAATTGAATTTTAAGTATCTATCTATTTATAACATACTACTAAAAGCGAAACAAAGATGACACTTTCAATGTTTAATTAAAATATATTATGAGTATAAACTGTTTTCATAATCTAATATGTAACTGCGTAGCTTATTTATGGAGCGAAATTCCAATAGTCACATTGGCAATTTCTATCTTAAAAGGTGAAGTGTCTTGTAAATCGAAGCAAAATTCTATCAAACTAAGCAAGATTCGTAATTAAGTGTGCATATGATAATAAGAATGGAGCTACTGTTTTTGACAAAAAAATTTTTTTGACATTGGATAAAGCAACAATAATCAAAATAAAACCAAGCTAATATTTTACTTATAGAAAGCATATTAGACACCGCCCTCTTAGCTTGTTTGTGAGTCACATCCACCTAAGAGCCCGTATAATGCAACAATTAAAATTCCTTGTTGTATATTTGATTTCTGAGATAGTCCATTATATGCTCTTCTTATCAACCCTCCCATTATCTTGTAGTAACTCTACTAAGTTAGTAGCATCCATCTTAATAATTACATATCGAAGGCCCATATCCAAACACCATCTAAGAGCACCTAGACATGCCATTACCAATAGAGCACCCTCCTCTTGTTGTGATGAACCCAATGAACCCATATATTTCCAGCACCCAGCCAAGTCCCATGTTCTTGTTTGTCTTGTTCCAGGCTCCGTCAAATTGTATAAAACAAGGACCTTCTACATTCTTCCCTAAGCTAGCAATTAGGAAGCCTAGTGGAATTCCCGGATCAAAGACAACAGGTTGAGCCTCTACTTTTAATTCTTTATATTTGAAGGCAAGTAACATGCTCTTGAACTCTCAGCTTTCCTCTTTCCATGGTATCAGTTTATCACCTATAGAGAAAGTACCTCCCCCGAACAAAAAAATCATTGATCAGAATAATGTGAGGTCTTTGGATATCAAAAAGGATTCCGAATCGTGCAAAAAAAAAATACCTCCCCGGAAAATCGCTTCATTCCTTTCCAATCAGATTTCCCATCCACTGTAAATTGAATTGTATGAAAATATTGAATTGCATTGAAAACCAATAATAAGCTTTGGACTAATTAAATTTTGTCTGTTTTTCTAAAAAATAAGCTTTGGCTATACATAATCTAACAAATTAAATAAACACTATAGCATAGAACGAAATGATCGGATTAATTAACAAAATAATTAAACACAAAATAACTATATAAAATTAAACCTTTTACAAATCAAGAACAACAGACAATAATAATGAAAAAATTAGCAAAAATCATAACTTTGTCAAGATAATCAAGTGACAAAAAAGAAAAAACATCATATTATACTTAAAAAAAAATCAACAGATGTAAGAATTTACCAATGGAAGAAACGTTAAAGCCACCAAATTGTATTGCTAAATTAAATCAGATTTCAGAACATGTCGTTTAAAACCCTAAGAAAGGCGCAATTGGTAAAATCAATCAATTGAAACCTTTGATTAAAGAAAACAAGATGCACGCCATTGTAGAAAGAGGTTAGTGAATTTTCAAAATAGAGAAGAATAAGTGCCCCGTGGTGACGGTGGAGATGAGGATAAAGAATTGAAGAGGTGTGCTTTTAGTGAGAAAGATGAAAAGTTGTGCCAGAAAATAACTGAACGAAGAAGAGAGAAAGAGGTTAAAAAATAAAATTAAACTCATACTTGTATGCTTTTGACGTGAGGGCAAATAGGTAAAATGACTTTTTTAAGGTTATAAACGTCCACACACTGTTAATAAGAGAAAATTTCTACTTTTTATATAAGAAGATATAAGATAGGGAAATAGTATTATATACGGAGTACGAAGGAAATATAATATTGATGAAAATCACTCCAAAAGTAGGCTCATGCCTCATGGAGTCATGGACTCACGGTGCAAATAAAAAGAAAATGAGGGAATATTATTTTGAAAGACAATTGGGTTGAAAACTGAAAATTCAATTGTGAGTGGGGAAATCAGTCGGACAGGTCGGCATCTGCGTCAAAATTAGCAAGCGTGGCATCACCGTATCCTCTCATACGAGTCGTAATAAAAATGATGTACAAGACACATTACCAACATATCCGTAACATACATATATAGCACCTTAATCACCAATAATGGCGAAAACTTTCTCGAGCTTCAACAATGGCGAATCCTACAGTCACGTTGTTGAAAGCAGTCTTCATCGCATTGGGAAGCGTTATGGTTGCCACTCTTATCTATACTATCGCCATTGATGGTCTTCCGTTTCGTAAAGACCTCCTTTTCCCGTAATTTTCTTTCTTTTTTTTTTTTTTATAACTTTGAATTTGTTATTGCAATTGACACTTTGTTTTTCAGTTGATTTCATGATGATAGTTTAATCTCTGTGTATTTTGTGATTACTTAGTTTTCCAGCAATTTTGAATATTGATGACAGTTTTTACTGCATATTTGTGTATTTATGATTGTATTGGAAAATTTAAATGATTGTTATGATGATGTTCGTGTAATTTGAACTAGTAATATGACAACTGAATTGAGACGGCGTAGGCGTGTTGTATTGTGTAGCAATAATGATCAGTAGCATCTTCAATAGGGATGTAATTCAGTAGTTAATTTTTGCAGAATCATTGGCATTGTTTGGAAAGTGGCTTTTGTTCAATTGGTGTAATCAAATAGCTGAAAAGTATGTCCAGTAAATGGCTTAGGGAGCCAAATTGAATAGGTTGCGGGCGGCTTTGTAATTGGCCTTTTCAGCAAAAAATGGAAGGTTGGGGGTATAGTGTTGAAAGTTCTAGTGTAAGTTTACGAGTTTGTAGTCAGAATTCTTCATTTCATATGCTAAATTGCTAAGGTTCGTTCGTTACAATAGCACTCTCCTAGTTGAGTAATAAATTTTGCTTAAACTTCGTCGTAAAGATCTTTTATGTTGAAATTTTAGGTAAAAGAAAGTTACTTTGGGTGGAACATCCTAGATCCAACTATTGGAAAAACCAATGTTGATTTGTAATGCATTGTGATTGTCGTAGAGAGTTGCTTTGTAATTATAATGGAAGTTAGACATCAAATAACGTCTTAATGGAGGCATTTGGAGATGGCCTTCTCTTTTTTCTAATTGGTAAATGATTGGGTTTTAAGAAACTTGATATTACTGGGCAAGAGCTATTGGTTGCTTTTCTATGGAAATGTCAGAAAATGATGCTGATAGGAACCTAGGGGGAACCTAACACTGCCTTCGATGGACCATTCGTTTTAGACATTGAGCTGCATTTCCCATGCCTAGGGTGGGAGCTTTTTTAGCTGTGTTGGGTTAATATTGTTGTTGTTAGCTTTTATGAGATGCAGCAGAACAAATATGTTACAGAAGGTGGGCATTTGCCTCAGATGCTTGATTTCCCTGCCTTTACTTCATTGTTTTTGTTTAAATATCCTGTGCGGTTGTATTCTTTTTTCCCCCTTTATTTTTCCATTGATTAAACTTTGGCTGGTGATGATTGCTAATAATCTTTTTTTGTGATCTTCTGCAGATGGATGGCAGCAACTTTGGTGGACTTCTATATCAATATTTTTGTTTTGGCGGTATGATATGTACATCTCATCACTTACTGATAAATAGGCTAAAACCCCAAGCTATTCCTCATTAATTATTACAGTTGCACATGAGATCTTCAAGTAAGTTTTCTGTTATTTTCATTGTCATGTTTAGCCAACCTTTCACCAGATGGTACCAGTTACTTTCGGTTTGAATGATTCTATGTTGAAAGGGCCAAAGGGGCTTGATTGCTGTAACAAAAAAGTAATAAGATTTCTAAAGGTTTGGGATTTCCATCATCCGTTAATGATTTATTCTAAATAAACGTGAAATTCTAGATTACTGCAAAAAATCTGGTAATATGCAAACATTGTATAACAATTTGCATTGGGATTTGAAATGTTTAATAATATTGTACTCTACATAAGCATTAATCTGTGCAGATTGTACACATGCTTTATGAATGGCAACATACTCTTTATTAGAAGAACCTTAATACTGTTTTTTCTTGTTCCGGGATTTGGCAGGCAGTTTTGTTTTTTTAATGTGTGTGTGTGTGGGGGGGGGGGGGGGGGGATTATATGACCTTCACTCCTGAAACGCCATCCCATCAGACTTTGTTGTTAGCAAATGCTTAGTTTGGTAAGAAATAAGAAGTGCCCCAAAGGCCCCCAATTGTTTGAAGTTCACCCTCCTGCCTCCAGTAATAGGGTTTTTGGATCAAATTCTGCTACCGGGGTGGCGGTGTGTTAAGGTGGTGTTTTCATTCTGGTCATCTAGACCATTGTCAACAAGCCTCTACATTATCAACAAAAAGCTTCTTTTTTATTCCCCTTATATTCAACACTTAGAGTGCAACATCAGACTAATTTTGGGCAAGTTTATAATCTGTGTAACTAGATTTTCCTTGTCAATGCACTTCTTTTTTTAATTTTCTCCTTGGTCTAAGAGTGACAACTGAGTAACCTGTTTTTCATTTCTGCTTGATATCTGTGTAAGTGTAACTTTATTTTCCTTTTCATGATTGACAGCTGCTAAAACTCCATGCTCTATTGCTCTTTGTTGAATTAGGTATGGGTTATCTACAAGGAATCAAGTTGGCTCACATCAGTAATCTGGGTCATACTTCTGGTTTGTTTTGGAAGGTATGTCTTGGTTTATCTGTTCTTCTCATATATTGTATGCCCAGGCCGGCCCTCTGCATGTCCAACGTGGGACATGTAACAGGGCACCTAACAAAATGGGGCTCCAAATTAAAGGCTTTGATGTATCTAATAAGGAATATTTGTGGCAATATTGTATCGTATTTTTGGTAGTAGCCTAGTGGTTTTAAAATGTAAAACCAAAATCTAATGCTTAGGTGGTCAAGGGTTCAATTTTTTATTGCTATCATTTATTTATTTATTTATTTTTTAAAAAAAAAAAGTTTTTTCCTTTTTTCACCCTTCTTGTTCTAAAAGAGAACCTATCCCAAATAATCAAGTAAAGAATTTTAGAATTCTACCCTTTTTTTTTTTTTTTTTTTTTTTTTTTCAAGTTTCAATATTTGACATAAATATGTTAATATTGCTCATTTCATTTTTTAAAATGAGAAATAGATCGAGGGTCTAATTAGTAGCATTGTTCTAATACGTCTATAAAAAAAAGCAAAAAATAAAATAAAATAAAATGTAGTTACATTTATTTTTATTATTTATTTATGGACCAATCCCTAATTTCTTGCCATAGGACAGGGCCCCCATTATTATTGGGACGGGCCTGTGTACGCCTTCCATCCAATTTCAAATATCTTACCTTTATTATACCTTGCCACTTCAATTGTTTTGTACAGTTCCCATTTACAAAAGTTATTGTTTTGGTTGGTGAGGTTGTAGGGTTGCAATTATTTTCTGGCAAGAGTTGATATATTGAGAATGCTAAAACAAAAAGACCCAAGAATTTACATAGAGAACCTAGTCCCCTTATTTAATGCGGCTGGAAAAATTCATTACTCCCTTCATCCCTTATTTAAAGTCCACTTAAAAATCTGTCAAAAAATATTTGGCTTTTATATTAACTGTTAAGTTGATATATTAAGTTTGGTTGTAGCGTAGTTGTCTCATACTCGTATTTCTCTTGTAGATCAATTCTCTTCTAGAGAAATAAATAAATAAATAAAAAATAATCTGCTGTTGTGTTATTTTTTTTCCTTTTCAGTATTACTACTTGTACATACATTGCCATTCAATTATTCAAGCTTTCAGCTGAAGAATCTGCTCATGATCCTATGTATCATCTTTTATTGCGACAGCAAGACAAGTGAGCTAAATCTTCTTTTCTTATAAAGAAAATAGTATTATTACTTTTTTTTTTTCCTTTACTTTGCGGGTTTCATTTTCATTTCATTGCCAGAATCCATAGAAATATCAAATATGTCAGATTTTGATCCTGCAGCCACTAAAATTAACCTTGGCTATGGGGAAAATTTCGATAGTTCTTTTAAGATATGAATTTTATTCTGTGCTTGGCTGTAGTTATTGCCCCTATTTGATTTGATGTTAAGGGTTATTTTCAGGCAGCTAGTATTAAATTGAATATGGACATCAGATATCAGTGTGGCTTCTTCCTATCTGCACCTCAATTCATTCGTATCTCCTTGTGTTTTCTGTGTTAAATCTGTTCTTATTCTTCACCATCTCCCTTTTCTCTGTTATTATACCCCCCTAAATCTTTCCTTTTCCATCTTCAATAATAAATATCAGTCCCCACTTAAGGTAGCTAACAGCCTAACAGTTTAATCTTTGATAAAATTTCTGTGAAACCATTTAAGGAGAGATTATACATTATGAAACAGGTGGAGTTGCAATCAATACTCCTATGTGAATTGAAGTTGTGGCTTTTTTTTTTTTCCCCAGCTATTGTCTGAGAACAAAAAACTAACTCTCTATATACGGGTATCTTCCTCAACAGGAAAGATGCATTTAGTGGAAGCGCACTTCATTTGATCGCCGCAAAAGTTATTTTCAGTGCTCTAGGCTTCCTTATGCTTGGAACCTTGGTTTACACTCTTATAACTAATGGTTCACCTTTCAAGAAGGAGCTTCTTGTACCGTAAGCTTCTCTCATTCTGCCAATATATTCTCTAATTGGATTTTCCTAACTTATATTTAATCTGAATAAGTAATATGACAATTTTAATAGAAATACTTAACTCTATTATGAGGTGTCTTGACGTACTGTAACTTGCCTCTGTGCTTTCTTCTCAGCTTTTGGGAATAGAGCAGTGACTTATTTCTGCTTACCATTTGACTAAACTCATTTTCTTTACTGTATCTAATATAAACTAATATCAGCTTAATGAATCATTCGTTTGACCAATTCATTGATCACTTTGGTATGAGAGGCATTGTTTTCTATGGACCCATGTTAAAATAATGCATCAGATGACAAAGGTTAAAGTGAGATATTGGAGTTACTAATTACCAGTGCAAATATTTTTGGCTGAGTTATTTCTTCAGTGGAATAATTTTGGCAATAGAATAGTATGTGTGGTAGAAGTTATTGTTCCTTTTGTTGAATATATTAAAGTTTTAAGCAATGTCATTTTTTTCTTGGAGTTCCCGCTTTCCTACGGGTTAGGTGTGGTGTGTGGCTGTGTGATAGAGGTCGCAGGTTGGTCGTGGAGTCAGCTTCCTATCTTTCTCTTGACCATGGGTTGGGTGTGGAGCTTGCAGCCCAACTCACTTGTGAGCTCCCTTTTTGTGCGCTGGAATCCCGTTTTGGTTGATAAATCTATTTTTCTTGAATTGTCTTCATATCTCCCTCTTTATGAACATTCTGATAATCATATTAATTAACATTTCTTTTGATGGAGGTTAGTAGGTTACTTCCTTTTGTATGGTTATTTTCTCTGTCTCATTATGAATAATAGGTTATGTATAATTAATTATTGCAATTACGTTTAGCATGTATTCTTGTGTATGTTGCTTACAAAAGAATTAATCAAATTCCTCTCAAATTAGTTGGCACATCAGAGTTTTCCAATATATCATCTGATTTTGAGACTAGAAATATGTACACAATTCAATCTCCTTTCTACTATTATTCTCATTCTTCTCCTTTGTAATATTTTGGGCATAAATTTGTGTGACTTAAAACACTCACCCAAAATTGCTTGTGTGAGACTGTGAGAGTGTGTTGTGTGGACCTTAGGAAACAAATCGGTGAAAACTATTTGCACCCCAGTCGCACCGATTATCACTTTCAAGTTAGTGGTTCTTAATTGTCACGCTAAAACATCTTCTCAAGTTTTGTTTCTTATGTAGCTTTGAAACTCTGTCAACACTTTGTCTGTAAAAGGATCTTTGTGTTAGAAGTGTTGAAGGAATGTAAGTAAATAGCTCATAGGTTGACTAATTTGTCATTGCCCTGTCTTTAAAGGGATCTTTGTGTTAGAAGTGTTGAAGGAATGGAAGTAAATAGCTCATAGGTTCATTATTTTGGCAATGTCCAAATTGTCAACACCTCATCCTCGAAAGTTTTGCTGATATAGCCTCTTTACTTTGTCCTAAGGATAACTTTAAGGAATACCGTGTAAAACCTGAAAGTTGTGTTGGCTATTTGGTTTTTCATATTTATAATAAAAAATTTATCGAAATATTTTTTTTTTTTTGTAACCAATTGCTATTGTATTCTGAATGTAGAATTTTTATATATATGCAGATGGATGGTAGCAACACTCATTGATTTCTACATCAATGTTGCAGTTTTATCGGTACTGTTTCTTCATCTCCTTTGTAAATGTCAAACATGTAATTGGTTTTTGTTCTTCTCTTGCTTTATCTTAAATATTTCTTTTAGATATAATATAATTGTCCAATGATCTTGTGCTTAATGATGCTTCCCGTCATTAAGGGACTGATTTTCTCCAACTGTTAGATTGATGCTATAAGTCAGTTGGGTATTTAACTGATGATTGCATATGAATGGAAATTATGCCATTTTTATTATAGCCTAATTGAGTGGCTTGAGTGCTTGACACTTGCATAGGTCTTAAAATGTTTCCAATCATCACTGGCAAAGTGGCAATAGGTCTTGGTACTCCTCCGTAGGAAGACTAGGAACTGAAATTAATAATATACATGTCCTTTTCTTCCAAATGTTCTCTCATATTGTCCCTGGATATAACCAAAGCTGATGCCATTGGTCAATATCAATTTTTTTTATGCAGAAACATGACTGCCACTTCTGTTTCATGTGATTGCAGATTTGGGTTGGCTACAAGGAATCAAGCTGGTTAAATGTAGTCATCTGGATTACTTTGTTGATATGTTTTGGCAGGTAAATTCTCTTAAGCTTCTTGTTTCCTTACACTTGTAGCTACGGTTTACATTACCTAAACTGCCTCGCTGTTGTATTCTGTGTGGGTTTTTCGTGCAACCTTTAGCATTGCATATTCTTATGGATTAAGCTGATTTTTTCTTTTTTAGCATTTTCTATGATACATGGTGATTCACATCATTACTCACTTCAATTTTAATCAGTAGCATAAATATTAGCAGAAAGGCCTGTTCTGTTTTTTACATAATAAGTGCTGCTGCGAAACTTCTCCCAACAAGAGCTAACAAATTCTTATGTATAAATTGATATACACCATCTGATGTTGGCATAGATAATCAAGAAAAGACAATCGATTGTTCCATATCTTGTATTGCTAAAGCTCCCTAGTTGTTTCTTGTTTTGTATGGTTAATTGCTTGATTTCTCCCTGGTTTAGAAAATGTGTACATTGGTTAGAGTCTGCTATTTTTATTCACCTGGCTCCTACCTTGAATATCTTTCTCCTTATATATGACAAGCCTATTCTTCTTTCTATGTAAATGTACAAGCCTGATAATTGGTTATTATGTTCTGCCCTGTGTTCCATGGACCATGCCCATATACATACTCCTGTTCTATTTTGAGGTGAGGGGGTGTTCAGTGTTGCATAAGATCATTCAATCTTTGTCACGCTGATTTTGTCACAACTAGAGGTACACTATTTTAAGATAAAGCAAGGGAAGAACTCAATCGATTTTTGTAGTTCCCTTGCTTTATCTTAAAACAATCTCCAACTCAAATAATCATAAATAATCTCTAATTCAAGTAAACACCCTCTTGCATTGTACCTCTTGCTTCTTTATTGTTAAACAAGTTGAGGAACCTTGATAACTTTATACTTAAATGTGAACATGTGCTATATATATATATTTTTTTTTCTAATTTTAAGCAACTTATTACATCTTCCTGCTTTTCAGCATTTCGACCTGTGGATATGTCGTGCGGCAATTTTTTCTGCTCTCTCCATATGATCCCTTGTACCTTGTTCTGTTGAACAACCTTCATAGGCAAGTCTAATGTATATTTTTCATATTTTCTTCCAATATATCTTATTGATGTGCTGGCGAGAACTTTGTAAAATCTGCTGTCTTTATACTATATTCTATTGTTACTGTTGAAATCATCCAAAATGTTTTTGGGTGTGATGGTAGGACAAGCAAGCTGGAAACTTCCTTTGTCATTCTATTTAATCTGATTTACAAAAAGACTATTTAGTATCAAAGGTTGCAATAATATACTAGACAAATAGCAATTAAAGAGGAATGGAACTTTTCTGATTATATCTCTCTATGAATACTTGTCAGAGTTATATATCGAATGTTCTGGACCTTTGCTAATTTGTTTTGTCAAATACTTTTGCCATTGGCATAATATGGAGTAAATCATTTGAATTGAGTGGATAGTGTTAGAACCTGGTTCATGTGCATACTTCGGCCTATTCTTTCAGCCCAATGATGATCGAAAGGATCGTACTCTGGTAATCTGCTCTCCTTTCATAAATTATCCTGAATGAATCAATCAAGCTTCTACCTGAGGCTGGGTTCTAAAAGATTGCCCATCTGTCCCAAAATTTGCTAAATTCATTATACCCCTGTTTGCTTAGCAAATTTTATTGAAAATTTTCACTATTTGCTATCCATATATATTTTTATCACTTGTTTCATTGTTATTTAGAACTCTTTGAATTCTGACATCTACATCTAGTAATGAAGTGTTTCATTTAGCAACCAAGTTTGATAACAGCTGTTAGCCTTTCTGTTCATGTTCTATAGTTACTTTTTCTTGATAGTAGAAAACTTGCTTACTTGAAGTCATGAACAAGATGCAAGTTCAACAATGCAATGCATTTGGAAGTGCTACTATACATATCTTACTGGATAAAATGGTTTTATATTTTGGAACTGTTTTCGTCAAAGAAATTCATTCATTTAATAAACATAATGGCCACTAGATATAAGGAATAGCTTGGATACTAGAAGCTATATATATATATATATATATATATATATATATATATATATATATATATATATATATATATATATATATATATATATTTTTTTTTTTTTTTAAATGTCTATGGTAACGTCTTGAATACATGCTGGTCCTTGTTTATGCTTCTCAAATGTTTGACAAACGGATGGGGTATGCTCTGGGTTTGAGATACCTTTGAGCTTGTATTAGTATTGCCAAATACTGAAGAGAGAAAACTGCAGAACAAAGATAATGTTTTATGTTAAATTGCTGCATTATTGGATTATTTTATCTCTACACCACTGTCTCTACAAACAATCTGGATCACTTATCTGCCAATTCATGTTGGAAAATTTTCAGTTTATATGAGAAACTTATAGAATCGATGGTTTCAGAGGGAAAAAAAAAAAAAAAAAAAAAAAAAAAAAAAAAAAAAAAAAAAAAAAAAAAAAAAAAACATGTGCAAACACTAGTAAATACTCATTCTTTCAAGTGGTGTATATTATTTATGTTTAATTAAGGTTGGAAAGTGTTTCAACAGGCAGCCTAATATTTATACTACCATCAATTCTTCTACTGTGTTTGAGGCTTTTGCGCAAGGAATAAGGGTTCTTGTATTTTTCTGAGGTATATTTTTACTCACGTACTAATCCCAAAAGCAGATACTAGTTTCAAACTCTCCTTTTTACTTTGTTTCTCACTGGTGGGAGATTGAAGTAGTTATGGAAAGCTAAGAGCTATGTCTGTGTAATGCACTCTATAACATCAACTATACAGAACAAATTGAAAAAGGTTAAAGTTCTAGAAAACATGGAAGGGGATGTAAGGTAACAGCATAGGTGGTTAGGTGCATGCCCTGTCTATGATCTTTATCCAATTGGGGATTTCTAAAAAGCAAAAACTACATGAAAACTCAAACAAGCTGTTTTCTGGTGGATAGTATTGATTTAGATAACTATGATCTGAACAAACTGCTTGTTTTCATGCCTGGTAAAATCTGGCTACAGACGTTATTACTGTTTCATTGTATGAACTATGATGTAACTTGGTTAGCTGTAAATTGGTGATTTATGCAAACTTGATCATAAGTAGCCAAGTAGGGAAATACAAGGTAAATTAAGCTCTCTGCATGGTTCAAGGTGAAGAGGGTTGAAGATTGAAAGGAAAATCTGTACGCTACTGTCATTAGGTTCTTTCATGAAGATTTGCTGCAAGAAGTCAGAAGGGATTTCAATTCGATGAGAATCAAGAAACAGAAATTTTTTAGGCATCCTTTGATGAAAACTGATCCCTTATGTTGCCTAACAAGTAACAAGACATGAAATACAGGAAATTATTTAAAGTACAGCTAAGTATGTGGTCTTGAGCGAATCGCTCCCAGCCTTCTGTTTCCTTAATCCATAAATCAGCTATAACTAGTATTTGAACAATACTATTGATACTCCTCTTGATGTATTGCTCGCGTCTGTGTCTTTCCCATGATTTCTTCCTGTCAAATTTTCAGTAATGTTATTCATCTTCACTTTAACCAACAATAAACAGAACTCCTTACTGTGTTGAAGTTATTTGTGGCAGGGCAGAAAGCAGATATGAGACGACAACAGTATGGTAAATCAAAGTTACAGGCAAGCTTTTCTACCCACCTTAACTGCTACGGAGCACCAATATTCTGAAAGACTTTGAATTCTCTCAGATTTTCATTTGTATTCCAAAGTGTGATACTCAAATTTTAAATATGTATCTCTATTATATTAGTGAAGGGGATGTTGGAGTGAAAAGTTGGTTCCAAAATATAGAGCCAACCTGTATGACTTAACTCGAGATTTGATTTTCACCCAAAAATGATAACTTGAATTCAATCTAAACCTTGAATTAACCTAACTTAGGTTGAATCCAACTTAGTCAAAAACTTGAAATCAACTCAACACGAAGTTGGCCCAATCTGAATTTGAGTTGATTCTAAATTTGTTCAAATATGTGATGACCTAACACCTAATAACTTGAAATAAAATTGATCAAATATTTAAAATAATAGCTCAAGTGTAAATTAACCTTGTACCATATCATCCCCTACAGTCCTACACAAGAAATAATTTCTTTGGCGGTTTTTTTTATTTAAAAAACTTTTTATTTCACGTTGGTTTCTGCAACGCATAATTTCAAGTGTTTATAACTATAACTACCAATTTGTAAAATTGTAAGCATTTGATATTAAGATAGAACAAATCGAGATGGATCTAGCAAAATATATGACTTTTTTTTTTATAAAATTATTCAATCTGGTCAAAATAAAGTATAAGAATAATGTAAAAAAGAGCTCAAATATGCTAGAGACAATTAAGTCATAAAAACTCCCTCGAAAGAAAGGGTTTCCCTCCTCGAAAGAAAACGTATCTCTGCTGCTCTGCTGCGAGCGGCTTTCCTCCGTTATGGTTGCGTTGACTCTGGTGATGACCGATGACTTGGCTGAGAAGTGCTCGACCTTCCGGATTACTGATGATGAAGGAGGGTTAATCGATTTAGGTGATGTAGAATGTGCAGAATCGAATGAAAACATCGACCTTTTGCTGACTGGGTGTTTGTGTACGTCTAGATCCTATAATGTCGAAGCCTTCAAAAGAACTATGCTGAAGATGTGGGCCCGACTAATGATTTGATGATTAGGGTGATTAGCTTGAATTTGTACGCATTCCAATTCTTTCATTGGAAGGACAAAGAGAAAGTGTTGAAGGGAAGGCCTTGGTGTTGGGAGAATAACTTTATTGTGCTGAATGAGATTGAGGGGAATGAACAGCCTGACAGTGTTGATTTAACCCGATCTCTGTTCTAGGTTAGAGTCCTTAATTTGCCTTTTAATTGTAGGACTGATGCCTATGTTAAAGCCCTAACAGCGAACCTTGGCGAATTCTTGGAGATCCTTTTACTTTTGGTGTGGAGGGGAAAAAGAGGGGCAAAAAAGGTTGGAAAAGAGTAGTTAGAGGGGAAGGGGAGGGAGCTATGGAGCTGGATGAGGGGGGCAATGTATTAATGGGGGGACAGAAAAGGAGTGGGGATGTGATTTATGACAATATTGCAGAAGACAATGCAGGAGTTGAGAAACAAAGGAGGAGTAGTTCCGAAACACCGATGTCATCTGTTTTCTTGACGGAGGTTGGCGAGTTCCAACCATGTCGCTACAGTGAGTCTCCTATGTTGGAACTGTCGGGGTGTGGGCAACCCTTGGACAGTTCGAAGGCTCCGTAAATGGAGTAGAGCGGTGAGCCGGACTTAGTTTTCATTTCGCAAACTAAAATAAGTAAAGATGCTGTAGAAAATATTAAAGAAAGAATTAGCTACTCTAATGCATTTGAAGTGGCTAGTAGAGGCAAAGCTGGAGGTTTATGCGTGTTTTGGAATAAAGAGGATGATGATTTCTTACTTGTATCCTTTTCCCAAAATCATATTTGCGGTGATGTAGTAAAAGGGGATGTGAGATGGAGATTTGTAGGTATGTATGGATGGCCGGAGGCGGGTAACAAGCACCAAACTTGGAAGCTAATTCAACATCTATGTGATTAGACAGATGTTCCGATTGTTTTTGGTGGTCATTTTAACGAAATTTTATCTTACAATGAGATAGAAGGGGTTGTGGACAGAGATAGGAGGGAAATAGGGGGATTTAGAGATGTGTTGGATGTTTGTGACCATCAAGACCTTGGTTTTAAAGTTCAATGGTGGACTCAAGAGCAAGGAAACACGGTGCGAACGAGGGTGCGAGAAAGACTTGACAGATTTACTGCTTCTTCCTCTTGGAGCTGAATCTATCCAAGTGCCTCGGTTGAACATTTGTTGAAAATCTGCTCCGATCACGCTCATATTGTCTTGAGATTATTCCCAAAATCAAGGAAGCGGCGCAAGAGGTCCAAGAGCTTTAAGTTTGAGACAGCATGGCTATTTGACGAGTCATGTGAAATGGTGGTAAGGAATGCTTGGCAGTCAGCTTGTGATCAGGATGTTTTTGGGAAGCTTGGGGCGACAAGCGGTAACTTGAAGACTTGGATTAAGGAGAAGTTTGATAAGTTGAGCCAGCAAATTGAAGAGGTGGAGTGGGCATTAAAGCTGCTACAAGAAGAGAGAATCACAACCGCAACTTGTGAGAAAAATGCACAGCTTGAGCAGACTTTGGATGATTTGCACCGAAAACATGAAGCCTATTGGTACTTAAGATCTCGGGTTCTTGAGGTTCGAGATGGAGATAAGAATATGAGCTACTACCACCATAAAGCTTCTCATCGAAGGAAAAGAAATGCTATCGAAGGGTTATATGACGAAGATGGGGTTTGGCAGGAGGATGATGATCTCTTTGAGCATATTGTGAGTGGATTTTATTCCACCTTATTTTCTACCTCTGACCCACAAAGTGATAGTATTCAGGAGGTTTAAAAGCATGTGAAACCGATTATAGAGAAGGAAAACAATGATGCTCTTCTCCGTGCCTACACAAAACAAGTAGTGTTTATGGCTCTTCAACAAATGCACCCTTGTAAATCCCCCGGGATGGATGGTATGCATGCTATCTTTTACCAAAAATATTGGCATATTGTTGGTGATGATGTGTTTAATTTTGTTAGTAATATTTTATATGGAATCACCCCGCTAAACCACATAAATAATACTAACATCGCTCTTATTCCGAAAGTTAAGTCACCTACTAGTATGTCAGAGTTCCGACCTATTAGCCTTTGTAATGTGTTTTGTACAAACTTGTTTCTAAAGTGATTGTGCCCGGATTGAAATCTATTCTGCTGGGAGTTATTACAGAAAATCATAGTGCTTTTGTGCCGGGTCGTTTCATAACTGATAATGCCCTTATTGCTCTAGAAGTGTTTCATACGATGAAAAATAGGAGTCGGAGTAAAAAGGGCACAATTGCTTTGAAACTTGACACGAGTAAGGCTTTATGACAGAGTTGAATGGGGTTTTTCTGAGAATATTGCTTCTGACAATGAGTTTTGATGGAAGGTGGGTTAATTTGGTGATGCATTGCGTGTCTTCGGTCACATATTCCTTTATCATAAATGGGAATGTATGTGGTAAGGTGGTTCCTTCTAGGGGCTTGAGACAAGGAGACTTACTCTCCCCTTATCTCTTTATTCTGGTGGCTGATGCTTTTTTCAAGCTGGTGAACTTCATGGGGCAAAAGCAAGTAGAAGTGGTCCCGTTATCTCTCATCTCTTATTTGCAGATGACAACTTACTTTTTGCTAGAGCGACTCAACAGGATTGTGAAGTCATAGTTGATATACTCAACAAATATGAAGTAGCATCCAGATAGAAAATTAATTATGAGAAGTCGGAGGTGTCGTTTAGCAAGGGAGTGAGCATGGAGCAACAAGAGGAGTTGGTGGATTTCCTTCATATGCGCACTGTTGACAATCACTGCAAATATTTGGGAATTCCCACGATAGCGAGGAGATCGAAGAAAGACATTTTTAGAGCTCTATTAGTGTAGGGAATAATTTCAAGCCTTTAAATCCCACTAGCTTGAACCCCACTGTGATCATACACTAAAGTACGGTGGCGTCCAAAAGGGAAGAAGATAGAGCAAAAGAGTCGCCAACAAGTTTTTAAGGAACTTGTAAACCGTTCATAGGATGAAGGTTACACCCCTTAACGATCCAAGAGATCGTCAACTCCATAAGGTCATGAACCAAATAAGGGTCCGGGGATGAAGGTACAAATTCAACCTAAAAGAGATTGAACCTGCCCTAATAATAGGCCTCTACTTTATTCTGATCGTATTCATGTGCGCTTTTTAATTAACATGCAATCAATAGGATTAACCCTAAACCTATTTAATCTATGTTGGTTGAATTTAATGCACACATAAATCTATTATTGGCGATCACTTGAATTATAATCACAGTTAACCTAACAAGATTATTAATTATCTTATTAAGCGCGATTACAAGTACAAAATTCCCTTTAAACATGCATAAAAAGGTGTGATCAAGCAATAACAATAATAAGCATCAAGCAACATAATAATAATCATGATAATAATAATAATAATCATAATCATAGCAATCATAATTATAACAATATTCATGTTAAAGCATAATAAAAGTAAGATCCTAGGTATGATACTAACAAGATTAATAACAAACCCTAGCATGTCACTAAGCAATAAAAATCAAATCTTTAGCCCTAACATGATACTAACAATCATAAATATTAGGAAGAGAATAAAAGGCATCATAGCAATCATATTTAATATTAAAGTTACCCTAGACATGATACTAGGAATATCATAATAACAATGCAAACATGATTTCTACATCATAATATCAATTAAACCATTAAAGTACTTACTTGGATGTCTCGTACCTCTTTCTAATAACAAAATACACACGTTAGTAACTTCAAGGAAAAATAATAATCAAACAATTAAATTAAATAATTGAAATAGAGATTTGGGACCAAACCCTCAGAAATTAAAACCTTTCACGTCTAGGGCGAAGGCAACTTCGAATATGGTTAGGTGTATCAAGATCTAATGAATGCGGAATTTTGTACTAAAAAGCAAAGTTTTTAAGAAAAGAATGAATGAAAGAGATGAATGAAAGAAATTGAATGAAAAGAATTGATGGACAATTCGATTGTAGATGAATATTTGTGAATGATTTGTGAATGAATGAAGAAAAGAATTGAAGATTCTTGGTGAATGAAAACGGAGTTTTTGATACGATATTTATAGAGAAAATCATCCAAAAAAGATAATTTATCAAAACAGAGTCTGAAGACCGCAAAACCATCTTGGCGCCAGCCCTGGCTAATTGGCGCCAGGACCAGTGGCTAGCGCCAGGCGCCAATAACTGGCGTCTGGCGCCAATCCTGGTTCCAGGCGCCAAGGCCTGGGGTTGGACGCCAAACTGACTTTTAACACGCTTTCGAAAATCTGATAAATTTCCCGTACTGGAAGATAAAATAATATAATTTCCATCGAAAAGGCTATTTGATCTTGATTAAAACTCTGAAGAGTCCTAATTGAATTAAGAATGATAAGACCTTCCAGAATGTTCTAGAAGACTAAAACCATTCCTAATTACATTAGGAATGATAAACTATATTAGGCCCTCCCCTAGATCATAGGGCCGTACTTAAAGCTCAAACCGGGCCCAGTTTAGTAAATTGGCCATAAATTCCTCAATATTCATCGGAATCGGGCTTATAATATATCGTTGGAAAGGTCTTTGCAAGCCCCATCCAACTACACCACTATTGGACCCATATCATGGACCAACCAAACTGGATTGTTGTTCTCTTAAAATAAAGTTTTCAAAATCAGGGAGAAGAGAAAAGAAAATAAAACTTTCCGCAACACTAGACCTTTCCACACTTTGGCTTCATTCTATTATGATTCGACGTGAAAGGTACTCATCACCGGGTTTGGTTTTGGGGAGACACAAATGGGTGTCTACAATTAGACAGGGTATGGAAGAAGTTCCAAGGTTGGAAAGAAAAATTGCTTTCGAGAGCCGGGAAAGAGGTACTTTTAAAAGCGGTGATTCAAGCCATCCTGACTTACTTGATGGGAGTGTACAAATTTCCAAGCTCGATGATACGGAGTATTCAATTGGCCATGGCAAAATTCTTTTGGGGTCACACTGGCTCCCAAAGGAAAATTCATTGGAAATCGTGGGAAGCTATGAGTACGCCCAAGTGTCTTGAGGGTATGGGGTTTAAAGATTTGGAGGTTTTCAATGTTGCTTTGTTGGGCAAACAAGCTTGGAGATTGGTTTATAAGGAGAATTCTCTCTATAGTCTGAGTCATGAAAGCTAAGTATTTCCCTAATTGTAATTTTCTTGATTCTTCTTTGGGTTTGGCGGGCAGCTATTTGTGGAGAGTATTTGGAGTGCAAAAACATTGTTGAAAGAAGGATTGATTTGGCGAATTGGCAATGGCACAATGGTGAACATTTGGAGTGACCCTTGGGTGGCGGATGAGGAAGGTAGGTTCATTACGAGTATGGAGGTTGAGGGATTAACCAATGTGAGTGATTTGTTGGATTTCGGGAAAATGGAATGGAAGGAGGAGGTGATAACTCCGATTTTTAATGAGAAAGATAGAAAATGTATCCTTTCTATTCCTCTTAATGAATATGCTTCGAAGGATGTTATTACTTGGGCTTTCTCGAAAGATGGGATGTACTCAACGAAAATCGCCTACATGCTTGGTAAAGGGTGTAATTTCGATCTACTTTATAAAGCTTGGGTCGAATTATGGGGCCTAGATGTCTCACCGAAGGTGAAGCACTTTGTGTGGCGCTGCTGTACAAACACCTTACCTGTGAGGTTGTGAGGGACTTGTTGCTCGGCACTTGATTGTGTGGAGTGAAAGACGGAAATGCTTCTCATGCCCTGTTTGAGTGCACTCGTGTACATGATCTTTGGTTGGATAGTGAGTGTGATGCTGCCAAACCATTGGAGAACGAGGAGATGTGCGACTTGTTGGTGAGGTGGGGGACACTTGGAAGGAAGATCCAGGAACGAGCTTCAATACTTGCTTGGGTAATTTGGGCAAAGAGGAATGACAAAGTTTTCTCTAACAAAATTACCCCAAACGAAATTCTGCTTACGAGAGTATACAAAGTTGTGGAAGAGTTTGGACTTTATAATAAAAAGGTTTATGCGATTGGCGCTAGAAAACCGAAACCCAGTAACAAAACGTGGGTTGCTCCACCTGTAGGAGTAATTAAAATTAACTCCGACACCTCTTTGAGTGATGAAGGATGGGTGGGTTTGGGTGTGGTTGCTCGCAACCATGAGGGGAAGGTTTTGTTTGCTGCGACACGAAGAGTCCGAGCTTGGTGATGCCCTGAGATTGCAGAAGGGAAGGCTCTCTTGCTAGCTGTGAAACTTGCGCATAAGTATGGGCTCGACAATGTGAACCTAGAGTCGGATAACGAAGTCCTTATTAATCACCTCGCAAAGCATGTTGTGTTCCTGTCTGATTTAGATGGAGTTCTTGATAATATTTTAACGTTGTGTAGTAGTTTTATGTCTTGCTCTTGGTCTCATGTTAAAATGGATGGCAATTTTGTTGCTCATCACCTTGCTAAGCTAATGCCTTTTGGTGTAGAACAGGTTTGGGTCAACCATTGTCCGGCAACGGTTTCCCCTTATGTACTCTCGAATACTTTGTCCATTAATTAATGCATTAGCTCGGTTTCCTTAAAAAAAAGTATAAGAATAATGTAAAGGTAAAAATGTTGCAAGTTAAAAAAGAATAAAGTACAATACTCTCCTCGATTTTTTAAGTGAACTATTTTAACTTTTTGCATTATTCATCTAATCTACATGTATTTGACTAATGTAATGTTATGATTTAAAAAATGTTACAGAGTATCGTAAGTACTTGTTTGAATTATCTTAATTAATAGTTTATTAATATATTTAATTGTTATAATTTTATTTATTGAAAATTAAAGATATTATTGTTCTCAAAGTTTTGCATTGGCATACAAGCACAAAAGAAACATTTTACTTAAAAATAGAAGGAGAATTTTTAATTAATATCATGAATATTTCATCATAAATTCACTTTCTCTATAAGACTTAAATCTCTCACATGTCAATCTGACACTTTGATGGTAGGGATTTTCTTTACCCTTCCCTCCCCCCCCCCCCCCAATTTTTTTTAACAGACTCTTCTCCGCTATTTGAGAGTTAGTAGGGGAGAAAGTCAGAAAGATAAGGGAAATCCCTGTCCTCAAAGTGTAGTGGAAATTGAACTCTTAATCTCAAGGTTGGAAAACTTTACACTAGTCATTATGATGGATTAGTGTACCAAATACTTCGCACAAATTCTTCAAAAAGGCGGGTGTACGTAAATTTACAGTAAAATGGGTTAAAGTTATGTTAAAAGTATTTATGGATTAAAGTTATGCTAAAAGTATTTAAAGTTACTGTTTATACTGCAAATATTATTATTTTTCAATTAATAAATTTTATCTTACAAAAAACTTATAATGTATTAGATTAATCATATTAGTCTTTATATTATGTAATCAAGTATCTATAAGAAATTAAACATTAAAATATAATTCAAACCAACGATAAATTAAAAGTTGTCCTTTAAGTGGTTAAATTTGGTGTAGAACAATTATGGATGAACCATTGTCCGTAGGAAGTGTCTCCTTATGTACTCTCGAACGCTTTAATTTGTCCATTAATTAATACATTGTCTTTCTTTCAACAAAAAAAAAAACAAACTAAATTTGCCATAAAAATAGTTAAATTTACGCTCAGAGTGGCTGTTTCACAATAAAATTAATGTACACCCAATGTACACAAGACTTATTCAATACTTCGTTTCAAAATTTTATTTTTTCTCTTGTCTTATACTCAATCTTACTAGATATTAACTGCATAAGTGTGATTAATTTTATAATGTTGGAGGACCCTAACCATACTTTAACCCTCACGATTTTTTTGATCCGATATTTGCGAGTAAAATAGTTTGAGAGTGGTGGGGAAGGGTAAGAGATCCCCACCCTAAAAGTGTCTCTAATGGAGATTAAACCCCCAATTTCAAAGTTGGAAGGTTCAATCAATATCACTAGACCAAACTTAGCTTGGTAATTTCAATACTAGATTAATGCCCATGCAATGCACATTTTTTTTTTTTTTTTTTTTGAATGTTAAAATGTTGGGTTTATATTTTAAAAAGATGTACAATACTCCATAATTATTATGAGTTTAAAGGTATTATGGTAAAAGAGAGATTACAACTTTCTAATCAAACAATAACTCATGTCAAGATAATACGAAGTATTAGGTGTTCAAATCAAACAAGATCTCATATCAAGATAGTATTAGACTTTATTGTAAATTGTAAAAAAAAAAATTGTAAATTGTAATAGAATCCACAAAGATATCAAAAAAACAAATCATATAAGAACAATAACAAAAATCGTGACCTTTTTTACTAACACCAAAACATGTCAACCTTAACAAATTAAAAAATAATTAAGAAAGAAAGGAAAAAAATCAGAATCAAATTAAAAATAAATTTGTTGATTTGTTACCTTAATTAAATTGAAAAGAGAAAGCAGCAATAAAAAAGGAAACAGATCCAAAATTTCCCAACAAAACGGATTGTAACTGCCATTTCTGTTCGTTAGTTGTTGAGTGTACGTCACACTCTCTCTCTCTTTCTCTCTCACACACTTTTTAACATTATTTTCAGTCAAGAGACCAAACAAAACGCAAAGATACGCCACGTCATCATTCTTAAAATCTCAAAAAATAATCAAATGATTATTAAAAAAAAAAAAACAAAAAATTACTTTTTCTTTTTAAAAAAATATATCCCCTAATTCGAAACGCCCACGTTTCGTAAAGCTCAATACTATAAATTAGACTCAAGTTTTCCTGACTAATTCCACCTTCTGTTTTATTTCTTCCTCCTTTTTTTTTCCTTTTTTTTTTTAATAAAAAAAACCAAAAAAATTGATGGAAGAAAAATTCTTTCTTTAATCTTCCATCATTCCTTAATTAACTGATCCAAACCCCAGAAAAATTTTCAGCCATATATCAGAAAACCCTGACTCATAGTTCTAAAATTCTTGTTAAATTTTATTTGATCATTATATTTTTTTTGTATTGTAAGTGATTTTATATAATTTTGATGGAGACGGCAGTAGGAACCCAAAACCAACCCTCATCACCTGTGGTCGTAGCCGGTCAGGGAACAACCCCGGTAGCGAATACCGAGGTTGGGGGAGTGTTTGGGAATCTGTCATTGTATGTAGGTGACTTGGATGCAACTGTGAATGAAAGTCAGTTGTATGAACTGTTTAATCATGTTGCTCCTATTGTGTCTGTAAGGGTTTGTAGGGATCAGAACAAACGATCATCTCTTGGTTATGCTTATGTCAATTTCGCTTCGCCTCAAGATGGTTTGTTTATCTTAATCTCTTGTTTACATTGGCCTTAATTTTACCAATTTTTTTTTTTTTAAATTGTGTGTTTTTTAATTATTTTGTGGTTGATTGAATTTTGATTTTTATCATGAATTTATGATTTGGATTATATAAATTGTGTTAGTAAGGATTATTGATACAATGTGATAAAATTCTCTGTTTTGATTTTGTTGGATTGATTAAAATTTTATCCTTTTAAGGGTAAAGGGAAAGTATAAAAGTTAAATCGAATTCCTTTATTCATTCTGTTAGCTCTAGCTTTAATGTTGTTTCTTTAATTTCACAGTATACTTGTTGAATGTAGATCATGGCATCCGAAAAGTGACAAAAACTAGATTAGATGATAAGGGATCCAAATCAAAAAGACCAAATTTTATAATGTACTATTGTAAACATTTAGTAGAGGAGAAAATTAGATGATTTGTATGATTATCATTCTCATTACTTTTTTTTTTTTTTTTAAAGAGAATTATATTGTTTATAAGAAATGTCTATTTCTAAAGTTTTCCAATTCTCCTTATGCCCATCTAACTTTTCCTGTGGTCCTGTCCTGTCCCTGATTTGTCTTTCTCCAACAATGCGGCCGTATCATTGTTTATCATCACTGCCCGAATCAAGCCTGACATTCTTTTACTTTAACTCACTTCCGCGATTCTTATTATAATAAACTATGTGAAACTATATGCTATGTAGAAAGCCAGAAAGGGCAGTAGGAAAGTGTATTGTAGTCTTGTAGATGCTTCAAATCATTGTTATTAAATTGAGCTACTTTATTATGTTATGTACTTATATCCCTCCCTTTCCCCCCTCCTCAAGACAAAAATATAATGTTGATGAATAAAATAAACAAAATGATGTTGCTATTTTTTCTTTTCTCTGTTGCTTCATTTGGAATTTCTTTTTGCAGCTGCAAGTGCAATGGAGGTTTTGAATTTCACGCCTGTAAATGGCAGGCCTATTCGGATTATGTATTCTCATCGAGATCCTAGCCTGCGAAAGAGTGGATTTGCTAATGTTTTTATCAAGAATTTGGATTCTTCTATTGATAACAAAGCACTGCATGACACATTTGCTGCTTTTGGTGCCATACTTTCCTGCAAGGTAGCTATTGATGGCAGTGGTCAATCTAGAGGATATGGATTTGTACAATTTGACCGAGAGGAAGCTGCACAGAAGGCAATCAATAGTTTGAATGGCATGTTGTTGAATGACAAACAAGTGTATGTTGGATCTTTTGTTCGGCGTCAGGAAAGAAACGGAGATGGATCACAAAAATTTACTAATGTTTATGTGAAGAATTTATCTGAAAATTATACTGATGAGGACCTTATGAAAGCTTTCAGCCCATTTGGTTCCATCACAAGTGCTGTTGTGATGAAGGATTCGAGTGGAAAATCCAGATGTTTCGGTTTTGTCAACTTCCAAAGTCCTGAATCTGCAGCAACTGCTGTTGAAAAGTTGAATGGAACAGTTCAGGATGACAAGACTTGGTATGTAGGGAGAGCTCAAAGGAAATCAGAGAGGGAAGCAGACTTGAAAGCTAAATTCGAACAAGAAAGAATCAGTCGCTATGAAAAGCTGCAGGCTGCTAATTTGTATTTGAAAAATCTTGATGATAGCATAAATGAAGAAAACCTGAAGGAATTGTTTTCTGAATTTGGAACTATAACATCATGCAAGGTATCTCTAAGCTATAGCTATATATTGTTAATATTTCTCCTTTTGTTTATGTTTTATAAAGTATGAGTTTGCTAATTTTCGGTTTTATACTGTTATTGCTGTAGATCATGCTTAATCCTCATGGTGTTAGCAAGGGCTCTGGTTTTATTTCGTTCTCAACCCCAGAGGAAGCAACAAAAGCAGTATTCATCTCATCTTTCATTTCACTCAGTTTGATTTTAGGAGTTTGGATATTTAAACTCAGTTCTCTACCCAAGGCTCCGGATATTTAACATGTTTTTTCTAATCTTTTCAGTTAAATGAAATGAATGGTAAGATGATAGGAAAGAAGCCTATATTTGTTGCTATTGCCCAACGCAAAGAAGAACGGAAAGCAAGGTTGCAGGTAAATCTTTTGCATGAATCCTTGCTTGAAATTTTCAATGAACATCTTTGTTTTTGGTCCAAAATCGTTTTAAATTAACATATTATCTCGTTTTTGAGATTCTGTGACTCTAGCCCATACATCATTTGATCTGTGCTCGAGGATGCTGAAATTTCTTTATTCTTAGGAGAGATGGTTTGAGACAAACTGTTTAGAGCTTATAGAAAGGCAATACTTTTTTGTACACAAGTACTGTATTCCCGTTAGCTAGAATTACTGCTAGTGCAGCAGTTGCTTATACTTTAAATGAGCTTAGTAATTAGCTTGGATTTGCATATACTTCTCTGGCCGTTCTCCCTATTCTCTGTTTAAGTTAAGCATTTTTAGTTGACCCGCTTATTAAGTTATTATGTTTATACTAAAATTAGTTCAATATATATCCCTTTAAATTGGCATCAGAATTAACTCACCTGTCCTTTTTCAGGCTCACTTTGCTCAAGCTCACCTGCACGGAGGAATGGCACCCCTGCCGACTGGGATGCATGGATTCTATCCTGGGTCACCTAGACTTGCTCCTCAACAGCTTTATTTTGGCCAAGGTGCTCCAGGTATGCTTTCCCCTCACCCTGCAGGATATGGCTTCCAGCAGCAAATCTTGTCAGGGATCCGTCCAGGAGTTCCCCCAAACTTTGTGATGCCTTTCCCCGTCCAGAGACATGGGCAACCTGGACGTGTAGGTGGAAGGAGAGGCGGTAATGCTCATCAGTTGCGGCAAGAGCAACAGGTGCTTTTATCCCTTCTTTCTTTCTCACTTTAATCATGTCATTCTTCAGTCTTTTGGAAGGCATTAGTTTACCCCATTATATCTGGGTGAATGTAGACTGCAAATCGCAATGGTGGTCAGAGTTTCAGATATATGGCTAATGGACGAAATGGCCTTGATTCGCCTGTGGCTCCTCAAGGTCTGGGAAGGCCATTGGTGCCAATGACCTTGGATGTTTCTGGAGTGCCCTTGACTGCTGCTGATGTTGCAAGATCTGGCCCACTGTCAGTGCCAACACTTGCTTCTGCCCTGGCTGCTGCATCTCCTGACAGTCAGCGCATGGTATGCTTCTAAATAACTGCTAATGTTCGAGTTTAATGATATTTTCTATTGGCACATCTTTCCTCCTAAAGTCATTATCACTTTCTTCCATTGAACTTTTACATGAGTTTGCTTCAAACTTTTACATTGTATTCTTTGTTTATAAAGTTGCTTTAACATCGTCACAGATGCTAGGGGAACAACTGTATCCATTGGTGGATCGTCTTGAGCATGATAATGCAGGAAAAGTCACTGGCATGCTGTTAGAGATGGACCAGACAGAAGTACTGCACCTTATTGAGTCTCCTGATGCTCTCAAGAAGAAAGTTTCTGAGGCCATGGATGTTCTCCACTCATCTACCTTAGGTTCTGAAGCCGGTGAACAGCTTGGCTCACTTTCACTTACTGATTGAGCCATTCATAATCTTCTCATTGATACTCTTTTGCTGGGAAGGCCCATATTTTTGAGGGCAGGTTCAACTGTCATTCATGGGCTGTACTTTAAGAATATCTTTGAGATGTTAGATTAATTAGGATTTCATTTAGGTTGCTTAAATCATTATAGCGCAGGATTTGCTTCTTTTAAACTGTTATTTTCAGACAACAGTTGACAGAAGGTTATTCTAGTTATTATACTTTGGGATTTTTGGATATTGTTATTTTAGTTTCATGGGCATATCAGTTTAGGTTTCCTCATGGTCATTTTGAATGTTTGATATGAGGATATCATTATTGGGGTTTTGGATTATTTTTATTGATTCATTTTAGTGATGGGATTTTAGGATTTTACTAAATGCTGTTTAAGAGTTGCAATATTTTTTTAATTTTGACGCTTTCGTGTGAAGTTTGCTAATACCCTCTGCTTTATGCATGGTTGTGACTTGAGAGCCTTATAATTTCTCCATGGAGGCATAAGGCCTTTATGATCTGATGATGAGTTTGTATAGGTTGATCAGGCCTATGTGTTTTCTAAGAAGAGGAAGGGGATGGAATTATTTAATCAATTGTCGTTGAATATGCGCTTTCTTCGTTATATGCAATTAGATTATGTTGACAAGGAATGTGCAAAAAACTCGTATTTGTCACAGTCAAAGCATTTTGACAAGACGCTTTCTATGCAAAGCAGCAAAGGTAACATTGATTGGTAAAAGGGCTGCCTAATTCCAAACTCTTAATATATCCTCCGTCTCATTTTCTAGCCATACTTGACACAAAATAAGTCACATGTATCCATTTTTTTTGTCACTTTTCTGAGTTATTTCAGATATTGGATCAAACAATTGTGCTTAGGGTTCTAATTGGGCAGGCTCATATCATGTTTTTAGGTTATGGAAAAATGTTGCTAGTTTACTCGTAAACAATCCACCTATTTCATGATGCATGATTCTTTGCACTCAAGCACAAATTTGTCAATCAAAATCACATGTTGCTTAGAACCAATTTTTTTGCCAAAAATGCTGATTATATCTGCAGTCTCTAAATTTTCGAGCAGAAATTAGATCTACCAGGAAGTTTTACAGTTCAAAAACCTCCCAATAACATTTCTTTCTATAAACTTTTCAAAATACCTATCTACAAATACTTGAATCAGGAAATTATCTATCAGCATATAACTGTAACAGCCAATTAAACATATTTCTGAAATCTGGAAAGTTACCTTCACCATCTGAAACAAGCATACTATATACTGCATCTTCATTAATACACCTAAAACCGACTGAAGAACTACATGAAGTCGGGGTGGATGTCTTCCTCAATCAGCTGATCGAAACCATCATTCTCCAGTTTATACCCACACATCAGTCTCATATCATCAGCAAAGCCTGCTCTCACTTCTTTGTCATCACAGCCATCATCATCTTCTGTCATATACTCACTCCATTTGGAAGAATTCGCTTTCATCATTCCCTTGCTCTTGTTTGGTTGCTGCTGCTGCCTTCCGATGCCTTCAGTGAAATCATCTTTTGCTGTGTATCGAGGCCACTTTGAAGAACCTGTCTTCATCTTTCCCAAGACCTTGTTTTGCTCCGGTTCCTCACTGTACCTTCTGACATTGTTGATCAGACCACTACCATCAGAAATGCATTCATCCTGCACTGCTTCAACGACATTTAAAGAGCGTAATTGAGTTTAAAACAGGCATTACAATAAACAATGAAAATATCCTGATCTCAGAATATGCAAGTCTGACAAACAAACAACTAATCAAATCCAAATTTAATTAAATTCTAAATTCCAATACCTCTCTTAGTAAAATTAGGCTTCAAAGATTGATTTTTGTTTAAACCAATCGAAGTATTTGAACCAAATTTACCCTTCAGTTTTGGCTTCTTGAACATCAAATCCTCAGAAAACTCAGTCACAACTATCGCTTCAGTTGCCATTCCTTCCTCTGCATGATCAACCAAACAATTAATTCAAACATTAAATCTAATCACCCAAATAAAAATCCAAATCCAAATTATTCTCACCACTTAATTTTGATCTCAAGTAAGCAGGTTCAACATTCTCTTCATCTTCAATATACTCTGTCCAATCAGTACGACGCTTCCCCTTATTCTGCCCCGCCTCCTGATCACCATCCAACTGTTCGACGAAATGCCCCAAAGAAGGAACTTCTTCTTGTAGTTCATCCTCCAATGTACGAGACATATTGAATGATTGAACAACATTACGAACATCTTTGGCTTGGTGACTTTGAGCATAGATCTTCGTTACCGATTGCTTTTGATTGCAGACCACACAATTCCATTTATTGCTGCTCTTCTTCTGCTGCTTCACCTAATTTCAATCAATCAAAGCCGTAATCCCATAAGTGGGGTCGGCTGCATTTGATAATCTAAAAAAAATGTAGAATACAGCAAGAGAGTACCTGCATTGTGGAGCATTGGCAGCATTTGACGGCGATGAATAGCGTCGACTTGAACATCGCGGCAGCGGCAAAGCCAAAGATTGGAGGAGTTTTGAAATTGAAATTTATAATTCAGTTGTTTTTTGAAATTTCTCTGATTATTTGAAGATTTTTTGGCGCCTTTTTTAAAATGGTGTTTGGGGAAAAATGGACTTTTATAAGGGGCCTGGCCAGCTTTGCTAATTTAACATCTAGAATCTTGTTATGAAAATATTGTGTTGATATCCATTATCCTCCTCTTTGTATGTTTCCACAATATTCTAGATCTAGGGTTTATTCTTATCTAAGCAAACTCTACTTATAATATTCTATGTATATATATACCTGTTGCTACTACTGCTGAGTAATTGCTGCTAATACAACTAATGCCACGCTGGATTAGTTTGTTACAGGTTGTTAGAGTTTTTTATAAGCTCTATGCTGACATGTAATAAGTTTGTTACTAAGAATCTTCTAACAGTAGTATATAAGCTGCTCCTGTATTCATCTTCATTATTCAATCATAATGAAAGCTCTCCTCTCTTCTTTCTAAAATCTCTCTCTATTTTTCTCTGTTCTGAAAATGGCAGAATTCAATAATACCCCTATCATATGGAATAATATGAACAGATTAATTCTCTCTCAATCTCTCATCTTTCCCCCTTATTTTATAACACGTTATCAGCACCACATTGTAAGAAATTAATTCATGCAATATGAGATATATAAAACATGATAACATATTAAACAAATTATACAATGAGTAGGCTTCGGGTCCATGATAAACTTATGATCATTATCATTATGTCGACATCAAAATATACATATATTTCAGATCCCTTACTTATTAGTCCATTCCATTATGCATATGCATATTATTCATCGGTTTCATTATGTACCGGTATCATAAAATTCCTTTAACTTACATTCCGCATGCTATTTTACTATGATATCTGAATACATTTCTTATTGGTACCATCATAATTTTTCTTACATCATAGGTCATCTATTATAATAATTCAGATATCTATACCACTTTTAGGGTATTTCATACACTATGGTATTTATATACTATTACACTATTAGTGTCAACTGCACTATCTTGCCAAATATCATATCTATTAAACATATCTTTATTTTGGAACCGATCATATACAACCTACACTTCAGGTGTAGTGATTCAAGTACAATTGGCAAGATTTTATCTCAATGTATACACATAATTAATCTGACCAAAATGTATCTTCAATGCTATGCAACATGTGTCATAACTGAATACAAATCAAATCATAAATGTGCAACATATCTTGATAATGTATATACAAAAGTTGGCATATATATAACTTTTCAAACTACCATAATAGGGATCATATTTATTATTTATTTATTTTAATTAATTTTTCCAACTTTTGCTAATTCGTTCTTCTCCCTCTAAGTTGGTAAAATATCTCATTTATAGGGGCATCTTATTATATACCAACTTAGTAGACAAATTTGCATTAATAAAATTCAGAGGATCACAATCAAAATTTATCTCTTCTGGAGAACAATTTCAATGAAGAATTATTTATTCATTAACTTTATATTTCATATGTATTTATTATTAAACTTTCAATAATATTTTCTCTTCTGGAGATCAATGTCAATGGGGAGACATATGCTGTGCAGTTGTACGTTTTTCTTTCTTCTCCTATTTCATATGTGCTGACATATAATAACCCTAATCAAAAGAATTGTTATACAAGCATAAATCACTTGCTCGTAATTCTAGTAGTTGATCTTTTGAATCTTTAAAAACTTAAATAGTGTATTTGGTGAGCTTTTGATCACTTAATAGTTGACAATAATATATAAGTTATTTTGATGAACTTCTAGTCAACCATTACTCCTTTATCAACCATTATTCCTTTATATAAAAAAAAAAAATCAAAGCATATTAAATCTTGAAATTTTCATCAATACAAATTATTATAACTCACAATCCAAATATAACTCAATCTCAATGTTACGTCTTGCCATTCAATATATTTAACATTGAGAAAGCGTCAGCACATTATCAAATGAAACTTCAGGTTACCATACGGGTAATTATTATTAAACCCGGATGGCCTAATTTAATTATCGCATCCAATCACTCCTCTAAATTTGAACTCTGGTCAGTTTTCAACACTAGTGATCACTTTATTACACTTACTATATGCATGGTCATGAATGTCATGTGATTTTAGAACACCAACATGTGTTTCTTTATACAATTGGCAAGACAATCAATTAATATTTTATCCAATAATTACTCATACTCTACTGGAGTTTAAACTATAAACTTGATACATGTTAATCTTGTTGGATATTTCATACTCTTCTGGAGTCTTTTATATAATCATGAAACATATGAACTTTACTAAAAGTGATTTATTCTAGAAATGTAATGATATTTACCACTTCCTCAAATTTGTCATTGTCAATAATGACTCCTTTCCTTTTCAAAGATACTTAATTATCTTTAGAACCTATTGATTTATCACGCTTCAGGCATGCTATAGGTTTGTCTACAATTGATGTTGTACTTTTAGGGCATCAATTTTAAATTAGATCATTTACAACTAGTATATGATAAATGTCATTTGTTTATATCCATCTTCAGGGTGGTATCATTTCAAAATATTTAATTAACATGTGGCCATTTCTTTTGAATAAATCGTTTGATATTTAAGTTATTGTATGTATCAAACTGACCATCAATATATTTTATTATTTATATGCAAGGATTACATACAATCTCCCCCTAATCCTTGCATATGGGGGTATGGAATGAATCAATCCATCAACCTTAAAATCCTTGCAACTTTTAAGCCATAAATCTTTTTGACAATATCATGTATCAAGTAACGTGTTCCTTTTAGTAAAAACATGCTTATATAAAATTATACTTATAGAACACTTATCATGTTCCTCATGCCCAATTACATTCATCTTAAAAAAAAAAACAAAACCTATTATATTTATGGGCATAAGAAAACGTTGATTATGTATAGTTTCTCCCAATGTCATGTTTAATTATTTGAACTCATAACACACTTTTTGCTATATATTTAATTAATTAAGGAACTTCAAGTTCATATGTACGAAAATATATACCAATCCATCTACATTTTTCAGAAAGAGAAGGTAAAAATAAGACATGACATAATCAGTTCGAGCTTTAATCAAAATATACCTTATTCGATCCACTCAGCTATACTAGCCAAATTAAAATTAATAAGTAAACAAAATTAACATTGATTCATAATTCTAAATTCGCTTTCAATGTCAAGTTAATCGAGATTTGACACAATAAAAAAAATGTATGTATGCATACCATATACAATACAACTAATGCATTAATACAATAAGGTATAATGAATTGAGAGTTGTACCATTTAGCACTTTAAAGCAATATATGTTATGTACTTGAAACAAAATTGCCCTTGGCTAATCAATAAAACATAAACAACCTCAATCATAAAACCAAATATGATGTATACGAAGGTAATTGATCAACAAAATATAAAATTGCTTTCACGATTGTAAGAGTATAGCCAATGGTTGCCCATTTTGGGTGGGCATGAAGAGAGAGAAAAATAAAAAAAGCTTAAAAAATGAAAAATTTGTACTTTTTGTGAGAAATGGTTCATGACCAGGTCATGGCCATGACCATTTGTTGAGTGTGGGCATTTAGTGGTATTTCGCCACTTGTCCAACAAAGAGAGGAGGTTTAGTTTTTTTTTTTTCAATTGATGAAGACTCACATGGGAATGGAAGGAAAGGAGAATCAATGCCCACAAATTTGGAGGGCAACCAATGTGAGTGTATGGGCATGGGAGTTGGACATAAATGAGGTGGAAGAGAGAGAAAGTAATAAAAAATATGATGACCACCATTAGTTTGGGCATCCATTGGCTATGCTCTAACAGAGTGCCTACTACATACTATACTCACTAAAGCCAAGTGACCAAGTGGGATCTAAAGCCAAACCATTGTCAGATACAATAAACAATCAACTTAATGCTTTGTTTGAAAGAAATTCACATGATAAATTAATAAAATAAAGTAATAATATGTTATCATTTATCAAACTCAAATTTATTATAAATTATAGGAAATAATTATTTGGCATTACTATTGAATCCGTAATTGTAGACACCCATTTGTGTCTCCCCAAAACCAAACCCAGTGATGAGTACCTTTCACGTCGAATCATAATCGAATGAAACGAAAGTGTGGAAAGGTCTAGTGTTGCGGAAAGTTTTATTTCTTTTCTTTTCTCTTCTCCCTGTTTTTGAAAACTTTATTTTTAAGAAAACAGCCAATGTAGTTTGGTTGTTCCATGATATGGGTCCAATAGTGGTGTAGTTGGATGAGGTTTGCAAAGACCTTTCCAACGATATATTATAAGCCCAATTCCGATGAATATTGAGGAATTTATGGCCAATTTACTAAACTGGGCCCGGTTTGAGCTTTATGTACGGCCCAATGATCTAGGGGAGGGCCTAATATGATTTATCATTCCTAATGCAATTAGAAATGGTTTTAGTCTTCTAGAACATTCTAGAAGGTTCTTTTCATTCCTAATTCAATTAGGATTCTTCAGAGTTTTAATTAGATCAAATAGCATTTTCGACTGAAATTATATTATTTTATCTTCCAGTACGGGAAATTTATCAGATTTTCGAAAACGCGTTGAATTCCAATTTGGCGTCCAACCCCAGGCCTTGGCGCCTGGAATCAGGATTGGCGCCAGACGCCAGCATTGGCGCCTGGCGCTAGCCACTGGTCCTGGCGCCAATGAGCCAGGGCTGGCGCCAAGGTGTTTTTGTGGTCTTCAGACTCTGTTTTGATAAATTATCTTTTTTGGATGATTTTCTCTATAAATATCGTATCAAAAACTCCGTTTTGATTTCACGGATTGTCAATATTCATTCACTATTCATTCATCTACAATTATCGTTCATCAATTTTCAATAACATTCATGCATTCTTTCTTCTTTGCTTTTTAATACAAAATTCCGCATTCGCAAGATCTAGAAACACCTAGCCATATTCGAAGTTGCCTTCACCCCAGACGTGAAAGGTTTTAATTTCTGAGGGTTTGGTCCCAAATCTCTCTTTCAATTATTTAATTTAATTGTTTTGATTATTATTTTCCTTGAAGTTACTAACGTGTGTATTTTGTTATTAGAAAGAGGTACGAGGCATCCAAGTAAGTACTTTAATTGATTTTAATTGATATTATGATGTAGAAATCATGCTTATATTGTTATTTTGATTCCTAGTATCATGTCTAGGGTAATTTTTAATATCAAATATGATTGCTATGATGCCTCTTATTTTCTTCCTAATATTTATGATTGTTAGTATCATGTTAGGGTTAAAGATTTGATTTTTAATGCTTAGTGACATGCTAGGGTTTGTTATTAATCTTGTTAGTATCATGCCTAGGATCTTGCTATGCTTTAACATGATTATGATTATGATTGATATTATTTTTATTAATGATGTTGATTATTTATTTATTATGTTGCTTGATATGTATCATATTTTATATTGTTATTGCTTGATCACCTTTATTGCATGTTAAAGGGAATTGGTATTTGCAACCACGCTTAATAAGATAATTAATAATCTTGTTAGGGTTAATTGTGATTATAATTCAAGTGATCGCCAATAATAGTTTATTTGTGCATTAAATTCTACCAACATAGATTAAACAGGTTTAGGGTTAACCTATTGATTGTATGTTAATCAGAAAGCGCACATGAATACGAGCAGAATAAAGTAGAGGCCTATTATTAGGGCAGATTCAATCTATTTTAGGTTGGATTTGTACCATCATCCCCGAACCCTTATTTGGTTCATGACCTTATGGAGTTGACGATCTCTTGGATCGTTAAGGGGTGTAACCTTCACCTCGTGATGGTTTACAAGTTCCTTAAAAACTTGTTGGCGACTCTTTTGCTCTATCTTCTTCCCTTTTGGACGCCACCGTACTTTAGTGTATGATCACAGTGGGGTTCAAGCTAGTGGGATTTTAAAGGCTTGAAACTATTCCCTACAGTAATAATATTGGACATATCTTTACTAGTGCAGAAGATATAATTTGTAAATTGATCACTTCAAAAACCAGCTCCATATGTTATGAACGGTAGTACATATAACAAATTCCATAATAAAATACGATGTATCAATGGAACAATAAAATGGAAGAAGTAGGTTGAAGCTAGACATGGTATTACGGTATGCAGTTGTAGATAGTAACAAAATGAGAATACATTTAGAGTACATATTCACAAATTACTATAATTAGTGAGATTTTTTTTTTTTTTTTTTTTAGGTTAAAGTAATATAGAAATGGTCATAAACATATTACCGGTAAGCTAGCTTCAACAAAAATTATGAGGCTCTGACTAGCGGACCTATTCACAATTTACTATAATCTTGTTCTCAAGCAATGATCAAACTGAGTATAATCCATATTAATTCATAATTTCAGATAGAACATGACTAATTAATTAAAGGAAAACTTCCCTGATAACAATCCATGGGAAGTTTTCCTTTAAATTTATATCATTGCTAATTTTCTTTTTATTTACATAATACGTTTATCCAATTAGTTGTGTGCCCCTAGTTAATTGTGCTTTATTATTAATTTGATGTTTTGTTCAGCAATGTGGGTATTAAGTTGAGTTAGTAGTTGTTGAGGTTAACTAGTATGTTAGTTTGACTTGCATGAGTTGTAAGTTAATCTGGAACATGCATATGCTAGTCCAATAATTAATTAGTCATGTTCTATCTGAAATTATGAATTAATATGTATTATACTCAGTTTGATCATTGCTTGAGAACAGGATCATAGTAAATTGTGAATAGGTCCGCTAGTCAGAGCCTCATAATATTTGTTGAAGCTAGCTTACCGGTAATATGTTTATGACCATTTCTATATTACTTTAACCTTAAAAAAAAAAAAAATCTCACTAATTATAGTAATAGTGGTTTAGGGGGTTGGGGTCGATCGGGGGTGTGTGTTTCGAGGGGAGGGAGAGTCGGCCAACCATTTTCGGTAGGTTAGGGAGGTGGTCGGCCGGTGTCGATCAGCTGTGGGTGGCTGGGAACGGCAGCGGTTGGCTGGGTTGGTTGAATCTGGGGATCGATTTCTTTTTTTTTTTCTTTTGTTTTTTTTTTAAATTAAGCCAATCATGTGTTGACATGTGGCATTTAAAAAACAAAAAAAAAGTTTACCTTTTCATCAGGTAACCGGTTTTTTGGACTGCTGGAGGAAAACTTGCCTAATACGGAGTAGTTAGGATTATTGTAGAATAAACGTTAGTTGGGATTAATGTAGGTAAATCGCCCATAATTGGGATTATTAAAGTGTATTTTTCCTATTAAACGTTAGTTGGGATTAATGTAGGTAAATCGCCCATAGTTGGGATTATTAAAGTGTATTTTTCCTATTTTTAAGGAAATGTTCATTTTATATACAGTAAATGTTCAGTTTATATTACAAAAAAATTGAATTATTACAAGTGAGACAAACTTCTTTCAAAATTTGTCTGACTCATCGTAATAATTCAAAGTTTGCAATTGTTGAGATTTTTTTTTATTAAATGTTAAAAAAAATTTATTGTTCATATTTTTGTACTAAATGTTCAAAAGTATAGGCATGGTGCATTGCGATTGTTCAGATATTTTATACTAAGTGTTCGGAATTTGCAATGTTAAGATTTTTTTTTTACTAAAATGTTCAAAATTCACAATTATTCAGATTTTTTTACTAAATGTTCAAAAGTATAGGCGTGATGCATTGCGATTGTTCAGATTTTTTAACTAAATGTTCAAAAATTCCGATGTTCGTATGTTTTTACTACTTGTTCAAAATTTGCAATTGTTTAGATTTTTTTACTAAATGTTCAAAAGTATAGGCGTGATGCTAGATACACCATGGTGCATTTTAAAATTTGCAGAATCCTGATAGTCTAACGACTCTAATCCACACCAAAAAAATTAATAAATTAAAAAAAAATAAACTAATGTGTAGCCTTAGCAATACCCCAAAATCCAAAATGGCCAAATGTACTCCTTCCATTTTACTCAATAAACTAATGTGTAGCCTTAGCAATACCCCAAAATCCAAAATGGCCAAATGTACTCCTTCCATTTTACTCAATAAACTAATGTGTAGCCTTAGCAATACCCCAAAATCCAAAATGGCCAAATGTACTCCTTCCATTTTACTCCCTCCGTCTCATAATACTTGACATAGTTTTCATTTTTATACATCCCAACATACTTGGCATGTTATTAAATTTGGAAAGAGACCATTAATAATAAATAAATAAATAAATAAAATCCTATGCTCTCTTTTGGGACCACAAACCCCAAAACCTAATTAAATCCCATATTTTCTCTCTCCTCACTATCCCTACAGTCCCATCATTCCCACTTTTTGTTTTCTTATAATATTAAAATATAAAAAGAGAATCATTTATAATAAAAACGAGTGTTTTAAATGGACTCATTTGTAGTTTTCTTAAACTGCGTGTCCACCCCAACGTCCCAAGTATTATAGGACGGATGAAATAATTGAAAAGGTGATTTGGATTCATATGGGTTTAGGATTCGTCATCAACTCTGCGATCAAAACATCAATGTAGACTGCGAAGGTCTCTAATTGGAAAGATGCAAAGACATCAAAAATCACTACTCGCGTCAAGTTTAAAGTAGTGGAGTGTGAGCTATGCCCGATATGCAAAATAGTTATGATTTGATTGTAAAAGTTATGTTATTTTCTCTAAATATGTGTGAGGGAATAATTTCAAGCTTTAATCCCATTAGCTTGAACCCCACTGTGATCATACACTAAAGTACGGTGGCGTCCAAAAGGGAAGAAGATAGAGCAAAAGAGTCGCCAACAAGTTTTAGGAACTTGTAAACCGTTCATAGGATGAAGGTTACACCCCTTAACGATCCAAGAGATCGTCAACTCCATAAGGTCTAGAACCAAATAGGGGTTCGGGGATGAAAGTACAAATCCAACCTAAAAGAGATTGAACCTGCCCTAATAATAGGCCTCTACTTTATTCTGATCGTATTCATGTGCGCTTTCTGACTAACATGCAATCAATAGGATTAACCCTAAACCTGTTTATCTATGTTGGTTGAATATTAATGCACAAATAAATCTATTATTGGCGATCACTTGAATTATAATCACATTAACCCTAACAAGATTATTAATATCTTATTAAGCGTGATTATTACCAGTACAAATTCCCTTTATGCATGCATAAAAGGCGTGATCAAGCAATAACAATAAAAAATCAAGCAACATAATAATAAAATAATAATAATAATCATAAATAAAATAATCATCATCAAAATAATAATAATAATAGTAATAATAATAATAATAATAATAATAATAATAATAATAATAATAATAATAATAATAATAATAATAATAATAATAATATTCATAATCATCATAAATTATAACAATTATAATCATAATCATGTTCATGTTAATATTAAAGCATAATAATAGCAAGATCCTAGGCATGATACTAACAAGATTAATAACAAACCCTAGCATGTCACTAAGCAATAAAAATCAAATCTTTAACCCTAACATGATACTAACATGAATAAATATTAGGAAGAACATAGGAAGCATCGTAACAATCATATTTAATATTAAAATTACCCTAGACATGATACTAGGTATATCATAACAACAATGTAAACATGATTTCTACATCATAACATCAATTAAAACCATTAAAACACTTACTTTGATGCCTCGTACCTCTTTCTAATAACAAAATACACACGTTAGTAACTTCAAGGAAAATAATAATCAAAACAATTAAATTAAATAATTGAAAGAGAGATTTGGGACCAAACCCTCAGAAATTAAAACCTTTCACGTCTAGGGCGAAGGCAACTTCGAATATGGCTAGGTGTTTCTAAATCTTGTGAATGCGGAATTTTGTATGTAAAAAGCTATTTTAGAAAAAGAGAGAGAGAAAGAGAATAATCAAGAAAACTTGATGAGAATTGGTGAATGATTAAGAGAGAACTAGAGAATTAATGATTGCGAATGAAAACTGATTGTAGGTGAATGATGGATGTAGATGATGAATGAAAACGGAGTTTTTAATACGATATTTATAGAGAAAATCAGCCAAAAAGATAAAATAAACATAACAGAGTCTGACGCACAGAAAACAGAGCTGGCGCCACCCTTGGCTAACTGGCGCCAGGCACCAACACTAGCGCCAGGCGCCAATGGCTAGCGTCAGGCCTGGTTCCAGGCGCCAAGGCCTGGGGTTAGGCGCCAAGCCTGATTTTAACGCGTTTTCGAAAATCAGATAAATTTGCCGTACTGGAGGATAAAACCATATAATTTCCTCAAAAATGCTATTTGATTTTAATTAAAACTCTGAAAAGTCAAAAGTCAATTTATCAATGCTAATTGAATTAGGAATGAAAAAGAACCTTCTAGAAGATTCTAGAAGACTAAAACCATTCATAATTGCATTAGGAATGATAAATCACATTAGGCCCTCCCCTAGATCATTGGGCCGCATATAAGGCTCAAACCGGGCCCAGTTTAGTAAATTGGTCATAACTTCCTCGATATTTATCGGAATTGGGCTTATAATATATCGTTGGAAAGCTCTTTGCAAGCCCCATCCAACTACACTATTATTGGACCCATATCATGGACCAACCAAACTGGATTGGCTGTTTTCTTAAAATAAGTTTTCAAAAACAGAGAAAAGAGAAAAGAATTAAAACTTTCCGCAACACTAGACTTTCCACACTTTCACTTCATTCGATTATGATTTGACGCGAAAGGTACTCATCACTGGGTTTGGTTTTGGGGAGACACAAATGGGTGTCTATAATGTGGTTTACAAATCTTTACTATTATTGTAGATGTCGTATGACTATTTATTAATGATAATATTTTTCTTATTGTAAAAAAATTGTTAAAACTATAATGTACAGTCACTTTCTATGAACCAAATATCTTTCCATATATGTTAAGCTCTATTCTCTTCAGCTTAATTTTTGTTCATTTCACCTCTAATCAGTTCAGTTCAGTTCAGTTCCTAATTTCCTTCTCTTGTAAACAATTCATTTCAGCTCATTTCATTTCAGTTCCCAATTTCCTTCTCTTATAAAAAATTCATTCAGCTCAGTCAGTTCAATTCAGTTCAGCTCCAATCAATTCAGTTCAATTCAGTTCAGTTTAGTTTGGCTCAATTTAGTATATCAGAATAGCCCCTTAGTCATGTATTTTTTTTTATACCTATTGTTCTATATTACTCTACATTTTTGTAAGGTTTGTTCATTCATTAATAGTAACACCTATCATTTTTTTTTTAGCTAACATAAATATTGTAACTAGGGTGTTCATAAATCGGTTTGGACCAAAAAAATGGACCAGACCACCTTGGACCGAACCCGGACCGGACAATCAGTCCGATCTTCGGGTCTTGAAATTCTTTTTCCGGTTCGGTCCAAAACCCTATAAAAACTGGTCTTGGACCGGGCCAATTTTTTTTATAAAAATATGCGTAAAACTTTAAATAATGGTTAAAATATAAGCTTAGAAAACTTTAACTTCATAAGTCTTTTTTTACCAAACATACAAACAAAAAAAAAAGTAAAAATAACGTTAAAATATAGTTTTTTCGTGTTTTCCATAACTTTATTAAAAAATTTTAGTATTCTTTTTTAAGAAAATCTTAAATCAGTCCAAACGGTCCGGTCCGGGTTTTGGATGGATTCTTTCGGTCTGGTCCGGGTTCGGTCCTAACTTAATCGGTCCGGTTTAAAATTCCAATTTCACGGCCTTGAAAGTATTCAGATTGTGTTGATATTTTAAATGTTTCGAATACTTCTCTTGGAGATTCTTGATAAACATCCTCACAGATTCCTTTTCGGTGGGGACCTCAATCACCTTAGCGGAAGTTTCCCTCCATTTATTAAAGAAAGAAGTAAAACCTTCATTCTCTTTTTGTCTTAGCATCTCAAGTTGTCTATGATCGGTTTCAACTTGGATATTGCACTTGTATCTATCAATGAAAGCGTTCACTATCGATTCCCAGGTAGAGATTTTCTCCTTGTCAAGGGAGAAGTACCATTGTTGGCAAACGGTTTCAAGTGATAGTGGGAATAGAGAGGGGAAAACCTTCTTATCGATACCCTTAATGCTCATTATGGTTTCAAAAGCTCTTAGATGAAAGTAAGGATTATCTGTTGCCTTGAATTTAGGGATGTCAGTGGCGTTGAACTTATGCGGAAGAAGTTCCTTGTCCAGCGAGACCCCTTGTGAACTCATGCCCTAAAATTTATAGTCACTAGATAGCTTACTTAGACTCTCTTGCATGAGGTCCATTTGTTGTTGCTTCACGGGATCATCGATCTTGAGTGCGAGAAGCTTCAGTGTCTCAGTCACGGTAGCCAGTTGGTTCTTAAGATCATTGACTTCTTCTTGAGTTGCCATTATCTTTTTAGCCTTCCTCTTTTGACAAATCGGTTTATCAAAAAGCGAGACCTGAATAAAGAGGTTGTCCTTGATTAATCGCCCTTCTCTCCTCGACCAAGTACTGTGGAAAAGGAAATTGGGGATATTTATTGTTAATTATTTGAATCAAAATTTATTCAACATGCAATGGATGGAGGAAGTGAAGAAAAATTGGAATAGAATGTGAAAGAATATTTAGATGGAGGGATATGAAGAATTAGGAATAGAATGTACCCCCCAACTCAAATGACGGAAAAGACCGACTCATGCATGAACCTAGGACATGGTCACGTTGACATATAAAAAGTGTGTGCTATGACTAGTGAGTGTATGTGACATTTTAAGACTTGCGTCATGACCATGTGGCTAGACTGTGACTAGACTCGAACAAAGACTAAGTTAATACTTCACGTATATGCATTAAACTGGACAGGCTGTGGTATTTTAGTCATAAATTTTGATCTGCGACTCTGATTGGGATGAAACCAACGCCAAATTAAATAAAAAACTCGGGGCTACAGATCCATAGGTTGTACGACTCGTAGTTATTCCTAGAACTCCGGCTATGACCAAAACAAGTTGATGCTTGTGCAGTATACGGGAATAAAAATCCGGGTTGACTTAAAGGAACTATGACTCGATTTTATGTTTATTTATTAGCTCAAATTATTTAATTAATTAATTAAACAAATTCCTTTAGTCATTAATTAGTTTATTTATTCTTAACACAAGTCAAACAAACGGTTAGGAAAAAATCACATAGAGTATATGCACAACAAATAATGCACAATTAGTCAAGTAGGCACAATATGATGCAATGAGTTTGCAACCTAACCATCGCTCTAGTTCTCTAAAGTTCGGGATATGGTTTAGTTGATAGAGGGTCCATGGTTAATTGTCCGGATGCACCGCGCGGAAGCCTAACCGTGAAGGGTTGGCGCGAGTGGATGGGACACCGCGAGTTTTAGAAAAAACTCGCTTCCATGGTTTGGTGAATTCAACAATCTCGGATGTACCCTTTGTTGCACGGAGCGTTCAATCGGGTAGATGGAGCATGAATTCCCAGAGGGTTATGTCCATATGTAAAACACATATGGGTTTCAGAAAAGTGAGAAAAAATTCAATCAGGAAGTAGGATCGAGCAAACAATACGGAAAACTGATCGAAATTAGAACGCATATTTCTGGCTTGGTATTGGGGGAAATTGGCGCCAGCAAACAGAGACTGGCGCCAGCTTTTAACTGTAGCGCCTGGCGTCAATACTGGCGCCTGGCGCTACAACTAAAATATTGGCGCCAAGCTCTGGCCCCTGACGCTAATTCCCACATGCCTCAGCAGCTTTCTGTGCTCGATAAAATTTTCCAGTTTCGCGCGGTGTTATTTCAGTCCTAGTTGTGAAAGATATTCCTCAAATTTCCTACGTGTAAAATCCTATGTTTTTAACTCATTACGGATGGTCTTTCCAATGAGATCTTTTTTATGCATATGACAATAATGTTAATCAAAATTACGCACATGAAATACTTAGAACTTTTCGAGTCTCATCCACTCATTCTAAATCATTGCCGAAACAAATTCAGGAATTAAGGGTTTGTTTGGCATCATTGTGGTTTTCTGTTTTTTGGTTTTTTGTTTAATCTTTGGTCCAATCTGGGTCGATCCGATCTGGTCTTGGACCGATGAACATCCCTAATTGTAACCAAGCAAATTACACCCCTAAGAGCAAGATCATTGACAAAAAAATTTTGGTCATCAAATTATTTATTATTATTCTCTATTCTATTTCATCAATGACCAAATTTCCTGACCACACACATTTTAATATCCCAATGATTGCCCAAGAAAGTTTGGTCATGAACTTTCTCTCTCCTACTTTTACCATATCCCACCATACATTCTCTCTCTTCAATCTCATCACAATGGAAATTATTTTACCACGTGGCACTCTTCCATGCTTTGCCCAACAATTCAGTTATGGTCCTGGGGAAGCCTTGGTCTTCACCCAAAACCCCCATTTTTTTTTTATATTTGTTTTCAATATTTTTATGCTAATCTTTTATTCTCTCTCCTCATGACCAAAGTATTGGTCACAAAGTTTATGGTATTGAGTGCTGGATTAACCCTTAACGCATAGCTCCGAGTAATATATAATTGAAGGTACTAACGTTTGCCAAAAGTTGCAAAGAGAGTACTAACATTTCAAAAGTTGCAAAGAGGGTACTGAACCCACTATTCCAGGTTAACAATCCGGTTGCAATTGCTTATAACCGGTTACTTCCTCTTTCCCTTTTTTTTTTTAAAAAAAAAAAAAGCTTAATTGTCCACTCAGCTGTACTTTGGGAAGTGAAAAGCCATCATTACACTGACAATTGCGCGATTTTTGGAAAGGTTAATGCCTTTTTATTCACTCTTTCACCCCATTGGCTTCCTCATCACTTCCATTTTCAGATAAAAACCAGAGCATTTCATTCCCAAAAAAAAAAAAAAAACCTTGTACTTACTCTTCAAGAAAATCGCCATTAATGTGGGAGTGTGCTTGTCAATCTTCCTGCAAGAAAGCAAAGTTGGCTGAGCTTCAATCTACTCTAGGTAAATTCCCTTTTTTTTGTCTTCACCTTCTTAATTTCGCCATTAATGGTGTTGTATGCTTGTTCTGTTTTTTTTTTTGGGCGAATTTTGTTTGAAAGTGATTTTACTTGTTTTAGTTATCATGATCTTGTATTTTGTTTGCGTAATTCTGTTGTTGTGGGTGATTATCAAAATTGAATTGTGTTGTTGTTGGGTAGAATTTTTTTAGAATCATTTCTAGGGTTTTGGCTTACTGAAACAGAGTAGGTTTTTCCATGGAAAATACCTTGTCTAACTCCATTAATTTACCTAGGTATGGACGCTCTTTCCGATGCTCACCCAATTTTCAGCAACCCCGATTTGCTTGTGGTCCATGTCTTCTCCAAGCTGGACTGGGGTAGTCGGGATAATGTGAAGAAGGTTTGCAGGAAATGGCGTCTGTGGTGGAAGACCCGCCACCTAGCCCGACTCCAACCCTTTTTCTGTCCCAGGGCCTCTGTCAACGAGTGGATCCTTAACGACCTCATCTACAATGATGGCCGTGACTTTCATGCCTGGATCAACAATGACATGACAGTCTATTTTGATGGATTCCCTCTGCTCTTCAAGGAGGATGTGTAGGCTGTTGTTGTTATTAGGTTGGGTGGGGGGTATGTGCAGCTAGATGGTTTTTGGGGTTAGGAGCTGCTATATTTAAGCTTGTTCTTATTTTTATTTTTTTTAAGTTTTAAGATGTGAATTGTAGGAGTGCATTGTCATGGTTAAGTAGGTTTATGTTGTTAAAGTGACAAATCATTTATAATCTTTTGGGATTTGTCACTACCATGACAATGCTTAGGTTGAAATGGATGGCTTGGCTTGTACAACCATTTTGTAATGGAACAAATGTATATGTATGAATGAAGCGACTTCTTTTGTTGTGTTGTTATTATTATGCACTTATTTTATCATGAATCAAATGCTATGATATGCTTATTAAGAGAGTGCTTATTGTGGCAGAAAATATGGATGAATTAAAACCATGTTTAGTTGTACATGAATTAAGGAGAAGACATGAATTAAGACCACTTTGTATTTCCTGTAATTTTTGTAATTGCTTCTTCTGATTTTTTTTTCAATAGATGCAAGGTGGAGAAGATGGCTATGGAGATGAGTATCTATGGAAGTCAGTTTTTTTGGAGTTGTACCAACTATAATTTAACTGATAGATAGATTTCTTGAACAATGGCAAACTTTATTCCCCTCATTATTAATGTCAGAATTTTAATTTTCCTTTTTTTTTTGGTTAACCTGTTGTAGAAGGTCAATTATGTCGTGAGTACTCTATCTGCAACTTTTGAAACGTTAGTACCTTATCTGCAACTTTTGGCAAACGTTAGTACCTTCAATTTGTATTTACTCCATAGCTCCTATGGGTTTAGCAAACATATAGGATGAAAAAAGTACCATTACATGTATAATAGGTGATAGGTTATAATATTTTGGGGGGAAATATTCAACGTGTATGACGGTAAAAAGTACCACTACATGCATAATAGTACACAAAAAGTATTATTCAGACAATTTATATTTTAATAGTACATTATACATGCATAATGGTACATTATAATGTACCACTATAGAGTGAACTTTTTCCAAAAGCTTGTCAAATTTACAATTTTTCCCTCCTATATGTTTTGTAAACATATAGGAGCTATGCGCCTAGTTGCACTCTGAATGTTGTGGGTGTCGGACAAAAGTTGATGAGAGGTTTTGGTGATATTCTTTGAATGAGTTTCCGTCACATGTAGAGTTGGGCATGGGCCGTGCCGGCACGAGCCCGCCAGAGGCACGGTGGCCCACTTGTGGGCCGTGCCGTGAACAAATTTTTGAAAAACAGGCATGACCCGTCGACACGGCCCATAGCACGGCACGCAGCCTGTGAGGCACTGCCCAATGCACGGCACGACCCGTGCAAAGTTATTGTACAATTTTTGTATTATCGAACTATAAAATTAAGGCATTCACCAATTATTGTACGATTTTAAATTATCATTATAAATTATTGTATTATCGATTTATCGTATCGACATATAAAAAAATAAGTTATTCATCAATTTTTGAGTTATCGGCTTATCACACTCATAAAGTTTTTTAATTATATGCATTGTTACTATACTTTTTGCTAAATAATACGGAGTACGGAGTAATATAATAATACAAAAAACATAAACATAATTTAATAAAATTATTTAAATATACTCATTTTAAAAGTTGTTAAAAAAACATATATCGATTTTTTAAAATTTAAAAAAAAATGGAAAAATCGAGGCGGGCCGTGCCGTGGGCTAGGATGTGTCAAAAGGTGGCCCGGCATGAGCCACCCTAGGCACGGCCCGCGATGACCCGGCACGGCACGATGCCCACCTTTAGTCACCTGGTAAAAAATGTTATTCGTATGCCAATAAAAAGATGCAATAAAGTGGCATTTCAAATTGTATATTGATTGATGGCTCTACATATAGCTTCTTCCCTTAACTTTTTCCATGTATAACTATTAACTAGTATTTTGGCCCGGACAATGCCACGAGTAATTATATTTTTTCTTATAATTAAAGTTGTTATACATAGTATGATAGTAATATTTTGTATCAAAATATAACTTAACATACATAACTTGGTGGTAAGACACTCATTTCTAGATTTAGAGGTTGCAAGTTCAAATCTTGTGAAGAACTTTTTTTTATTATAATGAAAGGGTACAATGCATTCTTTGATCTTTCATTGATTAGACCCGCCAATTCTTGACCCGACCCGGTAACAAACTTGAGTTATTGAGAGAAACTTAAATCTGACCCACTTTGACCCATTTATCGTATGTTGTAATGACCCAAATAATCTAAACCACTCGAATCAAATGACCCAAAATCTAACACAAATTGACTTAATGATATTTATGCTTGTATTAATGGGTAATGCTCTTTAGAAAATTGTTTAAATTTAAGAAATTATGACAAAAATACTCTAATTACTTTAATTTTACATAGTTTTCAAGAGTGTATTGCTTATATAGTATTACAGTTCTATGTAATATAGGGATGAGCAAAAAACTCGAAAAACCAATTCGTAACCGTTTCGAAAATTAGGGTACTCGATATGATAACCATAACGGTTTGGGTACCCGTTCAGATAATTTGTTATCGGGTATGGTTATTGGGTATTATTTTAAAATTAACGGTTACCCGATCCGTTCCGATAAGCATTATTTTGTTTTTTTTCTCAACTTAAATCTATTTTTTTAAAATCTAAACTCTTATAATAATTTGGTCAAATCATATGATATTGTTGTTAATTAGTAGTAAATTATATCATAATAAGTACATAATTAAGTTTAATTATCATTATGACATCTTATTGGATACTCGATAACCAATCCGAAAATCCAAGTACCCAAAATCCGGGTACCCGAGCTTATCGGTTTGAATTATGGATATCACTTTTAAGGATTTTAATTATCGAGTACCCGAATCGTTAGTACTAACGGTACGACACCCGTCCCATGCTCAGTTGCTCACCCCTTATGTATTGTATAGCATTTTCCTTTATTAATTTTTAATTGTTTTTAAAGTACATGTACATAGGAATTTCAATTTACACTAGAGCTCATCCCTTGTGACTCTCCTTACTCGCCGGAAAAAGGACCGGCGACCACCCAACCACCCACTACAAGGTAATCTTCCTCCTTCTTCTCTCTTCTCTTTTGTCGTTTTTACCAAACAATTGCTGCTGGCGCCTTCTCTTCCTCTTTCCCCCCCCCCCCCCCCTTTTTTGATGAATTATGATGCTAGATTATATACCAAACCCTAACTTATATGCTTTTCATTCATTCTGTTTTTCTCATTTTCAATTATCTGAATTATACTCTGTGAATTGATTCATATGGTTGAATTTTAGTTTTCAATCATCTTATTATTCAAATTAAATCCTCGATACCTGTATATTTTAATAAATACAAGTTTTGATTTCATGAAAAAAAAAAAAAAACTAATATTTGTAAAATAAGCTTTTAGTTCATCAAAACATACTTGTATAATATAGTGTTTCAATTTATTATTATTAGTATGACTATGAGATGATTTTTATCTATGAATACTTGAAACCCTTAAGTTTGGGCATAAGATCAGCTTAGTTACAACTTACAAGTACTAATATAATTCTGTTTTTATGCTTAATACAGAGTGATAAACTGATAATCAAATAATGCAATATAATAATTTTAGCAAATTACTCTGTATTAAAATTTCCAGATTTATTGAAAATAGTGTTAAGTAGGGAGAAAAAATGTCTAATCGTTGCAAATAATGTGTAACGGAGGTAGTATATAAAGTATTGAACATATATATGGGGCTTTAAGATATTAGCTTTGAAATGAATGATTTCTATGATATGTTTTATACTTGTATCTCAGAGTCTCTAGAATCTAATTCATATTTTGATTACAAGTATATAACACTCTAATTTGATTCTTGATGTATAGAGGTAATAATTTTAAAAGTAAAATTAACTTGAGAATCTTACTTTAAACTAAGTTTACCTTATATGGCCTCTTTGTAATTTTTGGTTAAATGCCCGAGGAGGAATCTAATTTTCCATTTTCTTTTTAATTATTTGTGGTTTAGCTTAGGAGTGTTGGAGCAAATCGAAGGGTAGAAGACCCCATATAGACACCTCTTAGGCTCTTTCACTAGAACAGTAGAACTCAAGAGTCAAGGCTATATGTTTTGTGAACTATAAGCATGGTTTAGACTTTAGATTGTGTTACATGCTGCCGGAGTGTTTTTTTTTTCAAAGGGTCTTTTCTGATATTAAAACATCTCCATTTCATGAAAACAAACTTTATTCTATGTATGTGAGTATACTATCGTAAATGGGAATGATTTATATTTGATTTTTACAACCCAAATTTTAATAATTTTTAGAGACGCTCAACCGTATTTGCTCGTGCCTCACTTCAGGATTTCCAAGGGATATAAATTGCATATCCTATTGTGTTCGACTCTTACAAGTGCACTTCCACAAATCTAACACAATTTTCCAAAAGCCCTTCAATTCAATTCAACGATTTATCAATGAACTTACTGGTTGATATTTCATCTAAATGAAATTCAAACTATAAATCTGTTGATAAATTTTTGGTGTGAAATTTTTAAAAATTATGTCCACCAAGCCTGTTTTGTGTAACCCAACCTGCCCTTAACTCATCTTAAGTCATTTAAAATACCTTGATTCTACGTTGAGTCTTAGCCATTAGTTGTTTAGGTCCTTTAGGAATGTGCATATTTTAGTTATGAGGGCATTTGGTTTTAGTACTTAATCTGTCAAGCACTTGATACCCATGGAAGATTGGTGATTCAGATAGGGATGAATTTTGTAATAGACTAATAGGTGATGAATTCATGCCAGTAAAACCTATAAGAATTTGATTGATTTTTTTTTTCTTGTCATTCTATCAAGTTGCATTTTTTAATTAGTAATTATTTTCAATTCAATGTGGTAAAAGATTCATATTTTGAAGAGAGTGTTCCCCTTTAAGGCATTCCTTTCAGGATAGGGCATGTAGCTCACAATGGAGTGTTTGATTTGCTTTCAAAATTCTCAAAATTTCTCACTCCTATGTCTTATTTGGATTGTAGATATTGTCTTGCTTCTTCTGGTCAAATGTGTGCATAATTTAATTAGTAGCATTTGCAGTTTTTTGCTTAAAAATGGTGGAAAATGCATGTACTGAGCATCCTTTATTTGGTGGGGCTATATCAATGACCTTTCCTGCTAGATTCCAGGTTTAACATGCCAAATTTCCCAATTCCTTGCTTTTTATTTAAGTTACCTTTGTGGGAAATTAACAATATTTTGGATTTTAAATTTTGTGTGCAATTTTGGTTTATATATACAGGATTTGAGCAATGTACGGGAAGTTCCCGATCATCAGGTTGAATTCTATTTTTATTTTTTTTTTATTGGTTTTTAGGAGTTCTAAATTTGTAGTGATAGGTTTTGTGGGTGTTTACAAATTAATGGAAGGTTCAATGTGGATTTTGTTTCTGTGTATAGGAAGCGTTTGCTGATCCTAGTCGAGATGAAAGTCTCATTGTTGAATTGTTAGAGCTGAAGCAAGAGGTTGCCGATGAAGGTAGTGCCGTGTGGTTCCTTCAAGACCTTGCTAGGGAACAGGATGCTGAAGGTGGTATGGTGAGTTTGTTAAGTTTCGTGAAATTTGAAAGTTGACTTGTGATGGACTTGTTGTTTTTAAAAGTGAATTAGGATTAGTGGGTGAGAGAATTTCCTTTGATTATATATATGAATATAGATTCATGATGAATTTAGTGACATTAGAAGCTATAGTTGTTAATGATGCTAGATACATCACTTGGATTTATGGACTGGAATATGCAAGGAATCCGAAGCTGGCAACTTAGCTGTCCAAAATTTGCCGTAGTATATTGCATTGAAGGTTATGAAAGATGGCTTTAAAATCTGACCTGCAGTTAGAAAATCCAAGTAGGAGGGGATATACTTTCCACACTGCAGCACTCTTTAACATTGAAGCCACTTAAAGAATGACGAAGTAGCTCATTTATTTCATTGTTAGGGAGAAACAGGTGTCTAAAGTGGATATTTTCATATCACCATTAGTTATCTAATTCCCATCCTTAAATTTTGCTAGTGAAATATGCTGGGCCGTGCAGATGAGTTGCTTATGACACAAAGTCTTATGTGCATGTAACTGATACCGATATGTGCTCTTGAGCTGTATCCATGCAGTCTATGCGCCCTTAAAATATAGTATTTGAATTGAATTGTTTGATCTTTGAGTATAAGGAATTCATGCAAGTTTTAGTTCAATAGTGCCAAAGTTTTCAGTGGTTCTGGTATTATTCGATTCTGCTTGTTAATTCTTCAAAATGGCATTAGTGGCTTGTTCATTTTATGTTTTTTTGGTTTATCATCATTTAATCTTTGTTTTCCTAAAATTTTGAAAGTTATTGTTTAATTTCCATTTTTTTAAACTAACAAAATATGTTGATGATTGATCTTGTGTCAAGTGCAGTTGATTGAGCAATCAGGAGTCTTGGAGGTTCCGGGATTGTGCTACGGAAGCACACCTGCTGTCGTCACCAGTGCTGTTGGTCAAATGGTGTGCAATTAATTTATTACTGTATTCACTTTGCTTCCATTTTTAGTTTTAGAAATGATGTCTTCGTTTGTAGGACAATCTTCAAATATTAAGTAACACTTTATTTTACATTTGGTTCAGGACTTCATTCCATTGGTACTTTTGTATGCTTAGTTTTACATGCTCTTTATAGTGTCTGAAAATATCTGATGGGAAATTTGTATTGATCTCTTGCTTGCCTAGTTTTGATTATAGATCTGAAAAACTTTGCGGGCATAGAACTTTTGAGCTTCATTGCTATTGCATTATCATATTTAACTGGGATGTTTTTAAGATTTAGGATCATGGGCTGCAATATTCAGATTCAAGTTGGTTTGGTGATTGTTAATGTGAAGCCCTTCTTGTGTTGCTGAAAATGAAAGACAGGCTTTGTAATCTCTAAGATCTAGGTTGCTAATTTCTAGTTTTGTCATGATTTTGCAGGCCATTTCTAAGGGGCGTCAAGGAAGAGAGGCACAAAATATATTAAGGGTAAGAGATTCTATCATTATAGTTTTATAGTTTATTTCTTTGTCCAATGTCAGTGCAGATCTACAATTCATAAATTATTGACTATTCATTGTGTGCTACTGTGGCCAAATTCAGGTTTATTTGGCCAATCTGCGTCTTAAGGAAGTTGGCACAGATATCTTGATCACTGCCTATGAGCCTGTTGTTATTAGGTAAGCTTGGCAAACCTTCATTGTATATATATTTTTCTTCCACACTCTGGCAGCAGCACCCAATCTCTTTTACTCTTTTAGCTGCATTTGAGCTTATCTACTTAGCTCAAAAATCAGGCAGACACCATTTTTTGCTGAACACCTGAACAAGATATGCTCTCCGATATATACTGATACTTCTCAATAAACCTCAACAGTCAGCCCGCCTTATATCCAAAATCCAAGCACATAACACTGTACTGTGCTGCATATGATCAACAGATCATGTATTCTAGTCCGGTTATGTGCTTTTTTTTTTTATTTCTTGTTGGATGGAACTTCATATATACTGGTTTCACTGTTTCAGACTTTCAGGGGTTTACCAAAATAGTATCTTGAAGGTACTAGCTACTAGTTATATTGGGGGGTAGTACACCCAAATGGGCCAAATCTCACCTCCTTCACTGCCCTTTACTAAAACTAAGCCAACAATTCTATCTTAAATAGTTATCTGGGGGTCTTGTTGTAACTGACGAGAAATTTTCATTTTCAATATTTCAGTCCTTTAAGTGAGAGTGCTAGTACTGTTGGTGCTGGAGTAGTATCGCCCGCTGAACAATCTAAATGTATGCCAATGGCTGAGGTCTTCAAGCTTTCTGTTTCTAGCTTCAAAGTCAATGATTGGAGCCTTTTCAATGCTTAAAGATGTTATTTTTAGTAAATAGCAGTATAGCAGTGGTGCGCTTTTGTGCGAAGTAATTTGTAGTTAGATTTTTGCTACCAGAAGATAATACTTGGAAATTGTCGATCATTTATCTCACATCTTGTATGTTAAACTAATTGCGACATGTACATGGATTGTTTTGCTCACTTCTTGCTCGTACAATCTAATATGCTAGCTGTGTGTGTGTTTTTTGAAACGGGAAAGTAATTTGTAACTTGTGATCATCCTGTCGAAAACAGGGATTGCTGATTATTGTTAGAAATTGACCAGCTCATTGAACTAGTTTGAGGACTATACTGTTTTGAAAATTGTTCATATATACTTGTGTAGTTGTATTAGTGCTCATATATCAAAGGAGTGAGAAATGATAAAATAAGAGAAAGTATCAAATTATAAGAAATTCCCAAAAGAGAAAGTATAGCTTTTAAAAAATAAAAATAAAAAACGGACGAAAATAGGGAAAATTAGCAAGTGTAGCTTAAAAAAAACGGAGAGAGTAGTCAGAGCATTATATAGAATTTTTGGATTTTTCACCATATACCATTGAGTTTAACGTTAATTAACCATATAACACCCAAAATTTTTTAATTCACCATATACCATTCAGTTTTAGAAAAATGTCACAACATGCCATAATTGACTAACGGACCTTAAACACCGTTAGTCATTAAGCCTAATAATGCAATGTGGCAACATATAACTGGTTCCCTTTTAAATTATTATTTAATTTTATAATAATTATTTAACTAATTATCATAAAATAAAAAAAATATATAAAAAATCCGACCACCCAAAGGCGTGGCAGCTCAGCGACCACCTTGTCCCGACAGCCCCTGCCGGCACGTAATCTGACATAAACCCCGGCGTCGACGCGAAAACCCACCAGATGCCCTGTGCCGACGTGGTATCCGGCCAGAACCCCCGTCGGCGCTCTCCCCCTTCCCTTGAACCATCGTCCCCGAACACTAAAAACCCCCTATCTCCCTCGAAAAACCCTCCCCTAACCACCGACCGATGCCCAAACCCCTTTCCCCCGCGTCGGCGAACCTAATTCCCCTCCCTCACGTCACCGCCGCTCAGTTTACTTGAAAACAACCTCCCAAGAACTAGAAAGTAGAGAGAGAAAGTCCCAAGAACTAGAGAGAGAAAGTGGAAAATCCGATTGAAACCCACAATTTTGATCTTCGATTTTCAGCCCGATTTTAATGGCAAAAAGGAAGAAGGGTAAGGGAAGCAAGAGTTCAAGCTCTAAATCGAAGAAAAAGCAGAAAGCAAGGCAGAATTCTAGACCCAAAACAAGGAATTATACGAAGAGGAAAGAACAGAGCATTGCCTCTGAGGATGTCTCAGTTGAGAGCTGGCTTGATGAAGTAATGGAGAATACTAGCCCTATGAAGGAGGTAACTGTAGAATATCGTGGTGAGCATAAGCAGGAGTTTAACAATTGGCTTCAGGTAATTCGTTCTTCTTCATCCGCCATTGATGATGAACTTCGTACTGCTGCTTGTTGTGATAGTGTATTAAATTTTGATAATTTAAGCTAGGAAAATGGAGGGGCTGCAAGCTGAGAAAAACCAAAAGATGAATAGACAAAAGAAAAAGCCACAAAGAGTATGGAAGCCAATTCAAAAACCTGATACTCAGAATCAGAATGATGGGAGCAGGACAAATATCTTGAATGATGATTTGCAGGCTGATGATGCTTGTCAGAAACCTCAGTTAATGCAGCCAGGGGTGAATTTAATCAGTAGCAGTGGTAACAGATTCAGTGTTTTGGAAGAGGGAGAATGTTCTCACTCTTACCATGGATAAGCTTGGATTTTGGAATATAAGAGGTCTAAATAAAGCTAGCAAGCTCTGTGATGTCCTTTGGTTTATTAGACACCATGGAGTGGGTTTATTTGGACTTCTTGAAACAAAGGTGAAGGCTGGGAAGTTTGGTGATGTTTTTAGTAGGCTTGGAAGTGACTGGTCTGTATATGCTAACTACCCTTACCATAAAGGGGGTAGAATTTGGGTGGTTTGGTTATCTCAGTTCTTTGATGTGACTGTGGTAAGATCTGAAGTTCAATTGATTCATGTTTATGTAGTTCACAAAGCTACTGGGTTGAGTTTTGATTGTACTATGGTGTATGGTCTGAATACTACTGGAGCTAGAGTACAGCTTTAGGAGAAGATTGTTGAGCTCAGTAATAAGGTGAAATGTCCTTGGATCTTGCAAGGAGACTTTAATAGTGTGCTGAATCTGAATGACAGAATAGGGAGCATTGTGTCCTTAGCTGAGGTTGAGCCTTTTAGATCTTGTCTAAGGCATGCTGGGCTCACTGATTGGGCTACAAGAGGAATGTTTTATACTTGGAATAATAAACAGGAAGGCAAGGATAGGGTTTGCTCAAAGATTGACAGGGTTATAGTTAATAATGATTGGATGGTGAAATTTGCTGATATGCAAGCTACTTTTTTCCCTGAGGGGTTAATGGATCATAGCCCTTGTGTGATCAATTTATTTGATTCTGGTAATCATACTAAAAAGCCTTTCAGGTTTGTGAATATCTGGGTAGATTCCCCAGACTTTCTTCCTGGGATTAAGGATGTTTGGTGTAAAATGGTCTTTGGTACTCCTATGTTCCAATGTGTGAGGAAGCTGAAAGAGGTGAAGCACTTCCTGAAAGAATCCAAGATGGGTAGGTTCTCTTGTGTGGAAGTTGATGATGCAATTGCTGAGAAACATCTTGCAGACATCCAGATTAAGCTGCAAAGTGATCCTGGTAATGAAGAGTTAATCAGTCAAGAAAGATTGGCTAGGATACAATTTGCTAAAACTCACACTGATAGATTTAACTTTCTAAAACAAAAGGCTAAAGTTCATTGGCTCAAGGATGGTGATATGAACATAGCTTTCTTTCATGCTATGATCAGAAAGAGAAGACTTCAGAATAATATCTACTCTATTGTAACTGATGAGGGGTGGTTATCTTATATCCAGGGCAAGTGTGTGATGCTTTTCTTCAGTATTATCAAGGGCTTCTTGGTACTGAGACTTAAATGAATGGTAATATTCATCATGGAGTTATCTCTGAAGGTAAAGTGCTTTATGAAGATCAGGGCATCAATATTTGCAGGGAGTTTTGTGAGCAGGATGTTAAGAGAGCTTTGTGGAGCATTGAGGATGACAAAGATCCTGGACCTGATGGGTTTTCCAGCAAGTTTTTCAAGGCTACCTGGAGTTTGGTTGGTCCTGACATCACCAAAGCTGTTCTAGACTTCTTTAGTTCAGGTAAGCTCCTTAAGCAGATTAATGCTACTACCCTTACTTTGATCCCTAAAGTTGAGCATGCTAATAGGGTCACTCAAATTAGACCAATTTCTTGTTGCAATTTGGTGTACAAGATCATTTCTAAAATGATTTGTGATAGATTGAAGGAAGTGCTTCCTGATCTGATTGATGGTTGTCAAGGTGCTTTTGTGTCTGGGAGATCTATTTTAGATAATATTCTGATTTGTCAGGATATGCTTAAAGCTTATAGTATTAAGAGAAAGCCTCCCAGATGTACTATTAAGGTTGATCGGAGGAAGGCTTATGATTCTGTCAATTGGAGATTTATTCATGAGATGTTGACTGCTCTTAATTTCCCCTCCAAGTTCATCTCTTGGATCATGCAGTGTGTGACCACTCCTTCTTTCTCTCTGCTGCTCAATGGTGGTTCTTATGGCTTTTTCAAAGGGATAAAGGGTGTGAGGCGGGGTGATCCTATGTCCCCTCTCTTGTTTGTTATTGTGATGGAGTATCTAACCAGACTTCTCAGGAAAATTGGTAAAAAGAAAGAATTTAAATTTCACCAAAGATGTGCTCCTTTAGCTCTTAATCATTTGATTTTTGCTGATGACCTGATGTTATTCTCTTATGGTAACACTGGTTCTGTGAAACTCCTTATTAGAGCTTTGAAAACTTTTGAGGCAAGATCAGGGCTTCAAGCAAACCTTGATAAAACAACAATTTACTGTGGGAATGTTCAGCAGCAGGTTCAGGATAGTATATTGATGAATTCTGGTTTTGTCATTGGTGATATGCCTTTTAGGTATCTTGGTATCCCTCTAAATGCCAAATATCTGAAAGTGAGTGATTATGATAGCCTGATTCATAAAATGTTGATGAGACTGCAATGCTGGAGTAGTAGAAACCTGTCCTATACTGCTAGAGTTACCCTTATTAATTCTGTCCTTATGAGTTTGCATACATATTAGGATCAGTGTGTTCTTTTACCTAAGAAAGTGGTAGATATAATCACTCAGCTATGTAGAGCTTTCCTATGGAGTGGTAATGCTGTTTTGTCTAAGTCCCCCCCAATTGTCTGGGATTGGGTTTGCAGACCCAAGAGGTTTGGTGGCTTAGGTATTAGACACTGCAGAAATTGGAACAAAGCTGCTCTGGGAAGCTATGTCTGGAAAATTGCAAAGAAATCTGATTCATTATGGTTTAGATGGGTTCATTCTGTCCATATCAAGGATGAGGATTGGTGGGATTATAATCCAAAGAAAGATGCTGGTTGGGCCTGGAAGCTGTTATGTAAGGTCAAAGATGAGCTTAGAGAGGGGTTTGAGACTGAGGACTGGTTAAATAAAAGATACAGAATCAAAGATGGCTACAAATGGCTTCAGGGTAACATGGACAAAGTAAATTGGTATGCCTGGGTTTGGAATCATTTTAACATTCCTAAGCATACCTTTATCAACTGGCTTTCAGCTTTGGATAGGCTCAGAACTAGAGACAGGCTAGTTCAGTTTGGGGTCTGTGACTCTAATGACTGTCTTCTGTGTGGTGAGGATGCTGAAACCAGCAACCACCTTTTCTTTGTTTGCAGTTATAGTGCAAAGGTCATTGATGATGTTGCTCATTGGCTTGGATTTCCTAGTTCCCTTATGCATTCTCTTAATAGCTGGAAGAACTGGAAAAGAAGAGGTAAAAACTGTATTCAGCAAAAAGTGATCCTGGCTTGCCTGTCTGCAATTGTATACAATATCTGGATGGCTAGGAACCATGCTTTCTGGTATAAAGCTGTTCTCAGGCCGGATTTACTATCAAAAGGTGTAAAGAGAGAAGTTGTGACTAGATGTCAGCAGATGATCAATCACACATGGAAGATTGAAGACTATAAATGGTTGCAACACCTCAAGTCATGCATTTAACTGTTTTGCTGTATTTTGCTGTTTAGTCTGGTTGTATGGGGTGTTGGGCGTAGGTTTTTTTATTCTGCAGGTCTGGTTTTCCCTAAGCCCTTCCTAGAAGGTACCAGGGATCTCTTTGACCTGGTTTTGGTTTTTTGTTCATGCTTTAAACCCTTCCTAGAAGGTGGTAAGGCTTAACTTAAAACCATGGTGGTTGTTTGCCTTTGTTGTTAAGGCTTGTGTAGTTTTGGGTTCCTGCTTGTCAGGATTGTACATTATTCTTTTGTACAGTTTTTTTTTATCAATATACTTTTCTTACCTTCCAAAAAAAAAGAAAACAACCTCTCCAAAACCCTAAATCTCCAACATCGAAACCCTAAATTTGGTTTAAGGGTTTCGAGGTGGTGATTCAGGGGAGAAAGAGGATGGAGATGACAGAGGGAGGGGCGGATTGGGTTTGCCGGCTTTTGCAAAGGGGTTTGGACGACCGATGGGTTGGGAGGGAGGCTTTTCGAGGAAGGGAAGGGGTTTTAGATTGAGAAGATGATGGTTTAGGGGAAGAGGAAGACGTCGACGGGAGGTTCGGGGTTAGGGTGGCGCCGCCGCGGGGTTTAGGAGGAAGTGTCGGTGTAGGGTGGCCGGGGGGTTGGGGGCATTGTGGGTGGTTGGGTTGCAGTGTGGTGGTTGGTTGAGGTATTTTTTGGATAATTATTAATTTTTGTAAAAAAAATAAAATAATACCCCCTCCGTTTTTAAATACTTGCTCCACTTTCCTTTTTCGGCCGTTTTTAAATACTTGCTCCATTTTCTTATTTGGAAAGCTATTACAATATTTAATTAATTTCTCTCACCAAGTGGACCCAACAATATTAATTCCATATTCTCTCTCTTCCAATTCTCTCACTACTTTTGAATTTTTATAATTTTTTATTCTTCCATCAACCCCAATACCTTCATATTATATTATTTTATACAATTTTCTCCTAAAACTCCGCGCATGGAGAAATGGAGCAAGTATTTAAAAACGGAGGGAGTACTTGTATAAAGTTCGTTAATTAAATAAATAATATTAATAATCACCTAATCCAAGCTGATAATTAACTTTAATCACTAACTGAGTTAACGGAGATGGCATGTTGTAACATTTTCATAAAACTGAAGGTTATATGTTGAATTTGAAAAATTTGGGTGGTATATGGTGAATTAACGTTAAACTCAATGGTATATGTTGAAAAATCTGTAGAATTTTCAATTATTATTACTTCTTCTGCTCTAGTAATATTACAGCAATTGGACTTTTACACTATTTATATGCTTGTTTCATCATATATTATGACTTATGCAAAGTATGTAAACTAAAATATAGCCATGTAGGGTTTTATACTCTTATTAGATTTGTCTCCAAAAATGCATTTGGAATGCATATTTTCATCTTTATTGCAATATTTGTGGAACAAAAGAAATATTAAGGGGTCGTTTGGTTCGCACGAGGGAATCGGAATACAATGAACAAAGGGAAAGGAGAAGAATGGAATGAAAATACCTAAAATTTGTGATGTTTGTTTTAAAACAAAGGGAAACACTCCCTCTATTCCCACCACCACACAACCACCAGTAACATTCATTCTCCAACGTTCCAACCACCAAACCACCACCGAACCACCACCAAACCAGTCGCCGCACCTCCCCCACCGTTCGCCGCCCTTCGCCAGACTTCCCTCGTCGACCCAGCGGAGGTCGTCCCTCCCCCGAAAATCTCCTTAGCCCAGAAAAACCCTAACGCCGCTGAAAAACCTCACCACTCCCCGTGAAATCCATCGAACGTCCCTCCCCCACCCTCGAAACCCTAGCGCCTAGGGTTTCGATGGCGGGGGAAGGTCGTTCGACGGATTAACAGTGAAGTGGGTTGGTTTTTTAGGTTTTTCGATGGTCGTGGAGGCTCGGGGAAGGGGCATCGTCGATCAGGGAAGGGGCGGCGAAGGTCAGTGGAGCCGTGGAGGTGCGACTGGGTGGTGAAAGGGTGGTGGCTAGGTGTGGGTGTGATTATGAAGGGGTGGCTAAGGAAAGGGAATGGAAAAGTCTAGGGGGTGGGGAATGAAGTTAGAAGGATTTGGGGTAATGGGGAGAGTAAAGAGAATGAAAAAATGTGCTTAACAAACCACAACAAAGGAAATCGAGCCAGTTGATTCCCATTCCCTTTGTTGATTACCCCCAACCAAACGGCCCCTAAGTTAGAGGAGGCTGGAATCATAAACTACCCCCGCTTCGTATTATATGCAACTTAACTGCAGTGAGACATAAAATATTGGAAAAATGGAAACTAATAATCCCACCTTTGTCACTTCTGCTCAAAACAATCCCACCTTTTCGAATTCCCAAAATAATCCCACCTTTGACCCCCATCTGCTCAAAATGAGCCTTTTACCGGTTTGTGAAATTGGTAACTTATTTTAGAAGGTGACTTGCCACGTGTCACCTTCTGATTGGTACAATTTTAATTTTTGCAAATTTTAAAAAAAAAAAAACTCCCCACCACCGTCCACCGCATCAGACACCACTTCACCACCCCTGCCCTTTCCCCACCTCCCTTTCCCGGTTTCATGGGTGAGATCGGGGTTTGTGGGTGGTCGGGGTTTGTGGGCGGCGGTATTTCGGGGTGGTTTGGGTTTCGTGGGTGGCCGGGGTTCGTGGGAGATTCGGGGTTCGTGGGTGGTTTGGGTTTCGTGGGTTGGTCGGTGTTTTGGGGTTGGTTGGGATTTCGAGGTTGGTGGGTTTCGTGGGTGAGATCGGCGGGGGTGGTTTGGGTTTCGTGGATGGTCGGGATTCGTGGGTGGTGGGAGTTTGTGGTGGCTGGGGTTCGTGGGTTTGTCGGGATTTCGGGGTTGGTGGGTTTCGTGGGGAGATCGACACTTCGGGGGTGGTTTGGGTTTCGTGGGTGGTCGGGATTTGTGGGTGGGTGGTGGGAGTTTGTGGTGGCTGGGGTTCGTGGTGGCTGAATTCGTGGGCGGTGGTATTTCGGGGTGGCTGGGGTGGTCGGTGTTAAGGGGGGTTTGTGGGTGGATGGCGGTGGTATTTTGAGGTGGCTGCCACTGGCTGGGGTGGTTGGTGTTAGGGGGGTTTTGTGGGTGGATGGCGGTGGTCGGAGTTAGGAGAGAGAAAGAAGGTGGTGGGGTTAGGTGGTGATGTGGTGGTGCTTATGGAAGGGTGGTGGTGGTTATGGTGGATAGCTAAGGTGGGAGATGAGAGATTGAAAAAAAAAAAAATTATTAACCTGCTAAACAAGTTGTGGGTTAAAAGGCTCATTTTGAGAAGATAGGGGTCAAAGGTGGGATTATTTTGAAAATTCGAAAAAGTGGGATTGTTTTGAGCAGAAGTGGCAAAGGTGGGATTATTAGTTTCCATTTTTCCTAAAATATTTCAAAGTTACATATAGTACGAACCGAAGGTAGCATATATTCATCAAATATTCATAATATCATAAACCACAATACACTTTCTGTTTTTGTAAACACAAATTGAAGGCTTTTCAATGGAGGATGACATAGAGAACATACTATGGACTTCAGAAGACATTTCGAACCGAGTCTCCGAACTCGCTACTCAACTCACCCACGACATCTCCGCCGTTAAGTCCACCGAATTACCGGTGTTTGTCGGCGTTGCTACCGGTTGTTTCGTGTTTTTAGCCGATTTAGTCCGACGAGTATCGTTACCGGTTTCCATTGATTTAGTTCGAGTTAGCTCTTATGGTACCGGTACTCTCTCTAATGGCTCCCCTTCTATCTCCTCTGACTTGAAGCTCGATGTCACCGACAAACACGTTGTTTTGGTACTTTCTAATTTGGTTTTTTTTTTTTTTTTTTTTTTTTTCATCATTTACGAATTTTATTTCCTGTTTTATGTTTGCAATGTTTAATGTTTGTCAATGCCTAATTTCAATCGATGTTTGACTTTAGTTAGTAACAAATTATAAAGTTTTGATGTTGTGAAAGAATAATTTCAATATCTCATTATTAATAAGTGAGAGTTTTGGAATTGTAAAATTGTAAATTGAGACGAACAATGTATTAGTCAAACTGTTGCAACACACGTTTGTCAATACATAACTTCAATCCATCAATGTGGTACCAATTTTTTTTCTGTTTACATCACGTATTGTTATGATTAGTGTTTGATTAAGGCCCTGTTCACATTTACTGAAATGAGCTGAACTTAGCTGAGCTGAGCTAAAATGAATATTTTATGAGAGAAGGAAATTAAAAGCTGAACTGAAAAGAACTGATTGGAGCTGAACTGAAATTAAGTAAATGTGAATAGGCCCTAAGTCATTTTACAATGTTTTACACTTTTGGCTCTTTTGCAACTCGTATCTTTTTCTTTGAATGGAGCTGTCAAAGGATTTTCCAACACGTCTATCATAATCGAACACAAGTTTAACACGACACAACACACTTGTCTCCTATAATAGTATAATACATATGGATAATAGTTTTCGTGTAGGTTAAGATTTTAAGTGTCCCATCTACTCATTAATCACTATATTGAAAAATAAACGAATATTTATGTTTAATGTGAACCCATTTTTAGGATATGATGCATATGTAAAATGAGAGAAAATTGTATTGGTGATTTTGAGTATGCTACTCTAGTACATTTAATTATGTTGTAAATACTGTTGTAATGCTTCTTGATTGTAATATTGCCATTATATTTTATCAACTAAGAATCTGATTAAGCACGGAACGGAATTTATAAAAAGAAACTTATTTTCTCAATTTTTACTATTCTATTCTATTTATTTATTATTTTTTTTTTTACTATTCTAAAAAGTCAAGAACTATTATGTTTGTTTGTTTGTCTATCATAGCATACAAAATAGTCTGATTACTTTGATAAATTTGTCATTTTGGTTAATGTTTTTCTCCGGAACAAAAATTTGTTCAGAATAATATTGATTTGGTTTGGTTTGATGTTATTTTATCTCCACTTTGACTCTATTTGTTTTCTCAGTCTTGTCAGATTCGTCTTAATGTGCCCTTTTCTCAAATATCTAGTTTAAAACTCTTATTAATATGAAGTTTCGTATTTTTGGAAGTTAGTGTACGCCTATAAGAAAGTCTAGTTAGGTCTCATTTGATTTGATTTGTTTGATTCCAATAAGAATAAGATATAAAGTTCTTGGAATAAGGTGACTTAGAATATTACCTAAGTCAACAAATAGGTGTATTATTAGGAATGTGACATTGTTAGACTTACCTTGTACTTTGAATGGAATAATTCTGGCAAAATCCTGTTTATGTTGTTAAATGCTGTAATTCTGAATGATTTTCAACCAAATTCATCGGTGTACATAATTTCTTTGCTTATGTTCTCCACATTCTTCCTTTGGATTCAGGTTGAGGACATTGTGGATACAGGAAACACGTTATGTCGGCTCATTGAACATTTGAAATCAAAGGGAGCATCTTCTGTGTCAGTATGCACCTTCCTTGATAAGCCATCAAGACGGAAGGTTAATATAGAGCTCTTTGGGAAAGGAAAGTTCTATCGAGGCTTTGAGGTAATTTTGCATTGGGATCTAGTTTTTCTGAAAGATTCCTTGTGGTAAACTACTGAAATTGCATCAAATTTATTAAAGTAGAAGGCTACAACAAACAAAATTATCTTCCTTTTAATATCTTCATTTAGAATACATTGATATGGTCCAGATGATGATTGTTACCTAAACGTAAATGATGTGCAACACCTAACCAGATAAGGAAGGTACTGTAAAACTTCTGACAAGTGAAAACCAAATTGGTTCACCTCAGGCCTCCCCAAGGTTTACGGAGTACCAAATTTATTACTCTATTCTTGTAGCTGATTTTTGTGGTTTTAGAATCAAAGCATGCAGCTGGCACTTGCCTTTACTGCTGTGCGTTTGATGCGGTGTCCAATTATTAGAATTATGAAAACAACCTGTCAAATAAAGAGAAGCTTATCAGCATTTTCTTTATGTCTTAATCTTTATTTGATTCTTAAACCTTAGTTTATTCAGTATCTATGTGAAAATTCTGGTCACTTCAATACTTAATCTGAGGAAGTAATTAAAATCATTGTTTGATTACGATCTCATTTAACTCGGTTGTATTAGTTTGACTAGGCAAGATAAGCTCATGCTTTGATGAGGACAGTAATGCTCGTTCCGTTCACTCATTTGAAACTTACAATACTGATAAAAGTCATTACTTTGTATTTTCCTTAGTTGTTCATGGTGCATTGATATCGAAGTTTTATTGTCTCTTTTGTGCTGTGTAAATTTTGAACTGAATTGAATTTGATCACTAATATTAGGACCACAATATTAAATTGCTTGGTTGTATGGCCTGGGGCTGCTGCCTGCTAGTCTTGTGGTTGTTGCACCAGAATGCTCAATATTAAAAGGCCACGGCCTATTGTTTATGAGAAAATGCTCTTATAATTTATAACCATGCTGGCTGTAATTAATATAACCTGTGAATATGTGAATTAACTCTTGAAAATTAAAACAATGTAAGTTATGTTCTTTAAAGATGCTCGAGTGCTGTAATGTTCCTTCAGTAAAAAAGATAAACTATTTTGGATTTACCAAAAATTAGATGATCAACTTTCAGTTCACCATATGATTGTAGTTGTATTTGTGTCTGCTTAGAATTTAGGATATGATGTCTAACAGTCATAGTTTTGGCAGTGTCCAGATCATTTTGTGGTAGGCTATGGAATGGACTTTGCTGAGCTCTATAGAAATCTTCCATATGTGGGCGTTCTGAAGCCCAGATGCTACCAAGGAGTCAAAGAGGAACTTCCAAAGAACTGAGGCTAGAAAGTTGTATGTCTACGTCGTTGACAAGAAGATAGTATATACATAATCATGATACGTCCGCAATTCCTTGCTGGATGTTTTGTACATCAGCATTGTGTTTACTCTCTTGCTGTAAGTTGTAAATGCCTTTCTAGTTGAATAAAAGTGCAATTCTTCTTATAATTCATGTGCAAATGATAATCATTGTCTCATTGTCCATCGGTTTCACTGTTTGAGTTAACATACATAGAATTCATACTTGACTGTGAATTGGCACATTCTAAATTGTGTTGGAAGATCATACACCCTAAGTCGCAGAATAACAGAATAGACCGTGTTTGATCTATCTAGGTCCGTTTTTGGAAACATAGCTATTTTACTTTAACCATAATTTTCCATCATTATTCAAATTTAAATATCTACCATACATACATACAGCACTTTTCTTTCAAATTTTTTATTAGCGTATCATTAAGGATAATACGAGAAAGCAGTAACTATTTGCAATAGGTATCTAATAACCAAGGATTCGAAGAGCGCTGAACTCTAAGTTGTGGCAAAGCAATTAGATGCATATCCATCCTCAGGGTTCCAACTTTGGTCGTGCATCAAAGGTTTGGTAGTTTAGGGGTTAAATTATGTCCCATTTTATATCAAATCTTTTCTAAGATTAGCTAGGTTGAAAATCTATGGTTAAAGTGTTAATGTGTAGCAGGCTCATTAGCAAGAGGCATATCAGTATTCCACAGGTAGGCTGGAGATATGATAGGCATAACAAATTCAACTAAGCATTCGCGTATATAATGATTTCGGGCTTATTGATAATATTTTAGCTAGCTAAAAGGAGGTGAAAAGACTCTTACCAGTTTGTGTTGGCTCTACATGTTCTGACTCTTACCAGTTTGTGTTAGCCCTTTGTGTTGTGAAGACATTACTAGTCTGGGTTCCTGTATAGTGTATCTCTTGTACAAGGTTGTGATATATTCTGCTGATTTGTAGCTCTCCAAAATGAGTAAATGGGGAATAATGGATTTTGTACTAATCTTGTGAATTGATGACCAATTTTTTTTTTTTTTTTACTTTTTTCCCTTATTGATGAAATTATGGAATTGAATAATGTTATACATAAAATACCTGACCAACGTTTAACAGACTCTCATGCGGGACATTAAAGATCACACTATGCTCTCTACAAATCTTCCTAAGAAACGCATAAATATAATCAACGGCAATCTTTTTATACAACCTTGAATCTTTTCTTGCTTTCACCACAGTGTTGCCCAATATATGCACCACCCCAGAATCTCTACAACTATTCAAGAACTCCAATTCATCAATTTCATTTTGGCTGCTTGTCTGCCCGGACGACCTTGGCCTTAGTTGTAGTAGTCGCAAAGGAGAATTGGCAGGCATAATGGAATCCCCTGATTCAATTGTGTGCTCAAATTCAGTCATTATCGTTGTGCCATTATCCAACAGGCAGTCTCTAGACTCAGCTGTTTGCTGACCATATATGCTGCTGTATTCTTCAGAATCAGTACACCCTTCCATCATAGACTCAAGGCGAACAAACATGAAGAGATTATGAAAGAGCTTCTTCTCAAAATCATCATCTTTCTTATGAAGGTCCTTGTAACCGTACCTCGCAACACAACGGAACATATGGAAGTTCTTAGGTCCAATCCGCTTCACAAGAAATCTCTCATCTTCTGGGACTGTATACACTGGAAGGTATTTTACACATACAAAAACAACCACTGAATGGATGGCCGGCAAGTTGGTGATGAAGTGAGAAAAAATACTGGGGACACCACTGGCTAGCTCGGTGTACACAAGTCCAATTCCTGGTACCCTTACCAACCCTAAGCTAGGGCCAAGGCCAAGAATCCAAGCCATCGAGACCTTACTATGCATTTCAAACTCATAGCGCTTCACAGTTCCATAGTGCCAAACCACCATGACAATGAGAAAGGCAGCTGCAATGACAAGGGGGACCCATCCACCTTGATCAATTTTGAAGAGAACAGCTGAGAAGTAGGTTAATTCCACCAGTAATGACAAAGCAGTGAAGATTAAGACGAGTATCCAGTGCCACCGCCAAACCAGCAACATGATTAGAATCATGAGGAATGTGGTGGCTAACATGACTATCACAACTGCCGTACCTGTCAACACATGAAGATGCACCAAGTTTAAAGTTACTATGATGAGAGACTGGAAGACTGAAAAGCACTATTCTGTACAGGTGCAGCAATATTGTAAATACAGAACTTTTACAGAAAACGAATGACATATAGCTATCAATGCTGAGATGCTGATACCAAATGCATAGATTTTATATGCTGACACAGATTAATATATAACCCCTTACATTATACGTAGTATAAAAGTTGGAAAGATGCATAAATTTCAGTTGGCTATCAGCCAGAATTATTCTAGCTCAATCATGGTCAAACCGCTGTTAGACATTAGAATAAATGTCTAGCACACCTCCACAGGGTAGGCAATAATCTTGAAGATATTGAAACTTACATTACCACAAAGCCTGACATCAGAATTCAAGACAGTTTTAGATAACACTTTTCCTGAATCGTCAATAAGTTAGTTTTAGAACCAAGGCAATGCAAGAATAATTCCCTACAAGGAAAATCCAATGGAAAAGAGAAGCCACAAGCACACAATAACATCATAACAAATGCAATAAAAGGACAAAAGACAAAAGAAACAAACTCACCATAAGCATTTCCAATCTGATTTTGGTTCCTAAATCCAGCAGTTACAGCTATGCAAAGGACCATAAGAATCCAGTTGATATCTGGAATGTATACTTGCCCGAGAAATTTCTTGGAAGTGTGTACTACTTTAACTCTTGGAAAGCATCCTAAAGCAAGAGCCTGCTTTATAATTGAAAACGTTGCAGATATGGTTGCCTGACTTGCAACGATGGCGGCCAAAGTTGCTATGACGAAGACTGGCCAGTAGATGCTATCTGCAATTAAAAAAATGTCTCAAGCATGACAATCAAGAAACACAATTGTATCTTTATTTCTATACCATAGACCTCATTTGAATAACACAAATTACTTTACTTCCAGTTGATTGCGATTTTACACTTGTCTAGTTGTCTTGATATTTACAACCATAGTCCGAACCCATGGAACTTCACCCAGTTACCCAAGAAAAACTAAAGGGTCATTTACTCTTTTATTCTCTCCCCTCATGCTCTTTTACAGAAGTCAATCCGTCTACAAATTACCAAACTATGTGTCCAGATTTGGTAAATTGTTGTTCTTCAGATTTGGGACAATCATTGTCACACCCTGACACTCACAAGTCATATCAACTATTAGCATAAATTCATTAACATATTAGATAGATATAAAAGCATCCTATGTATGGAAACTCTGAATCCTATTACAAAAGACAATTATTTGTTAAATGTTATCTTCATATGTCAGCCAAACTACTTTATTAAAACACCATTTTCTTTTATTTCTGAAGTGCACTATCAGCCCATAAATAATAATGTTGCTAATTGGATATGCAAAGTCCCTTGTGAATATCTAAAGGTCATGCACGTCCTATAGAAAAATATTTGTTTTCCATTATCACTCAAACTCACATCTCTAAATGTTAATAGTTAATTATGAAAAGAAAAAAGACAGATAAGTTGTTTAATATTGAAATTCTAACTTTATGCCACTCCCTTTATTTCTAATTTAAACTTAAACCAAATAAATTATCTATGCAAGTATAGTAGTAGTTACTATATCCTGGTCCTTCTTATGACTTGTATTATCTTTAGACCCCACAAACGGGCAACTTCACAAAATTGTGGAACCCGCCCCCTACATTAATCCCCCTCATCCTTACATATATATATTTTTTTAATTAAGCTATATTATCTGATAATATTATTGCAAATGTATGTGCACAGGAAAAAAGAAAGGTCGAGCTGAGATAAACCTGGTATTGAGTGATAGAATGCATCTTCCACATGGTCTTGATGATTTACTAGATAAGCAGCTTGTCCTGAATATGCTAGAAGAAGGCAGGGGAATACAATTACTGTGAATGCTATTTGTACGGCCAACACCGGAAAGTGAGCCAAGTCAGCAAACAGTGCTTCTGTCCCTGTCATTTGTACAATTGAGGATTGAACGTGAACCTTTGTATTAAATTTTGAATCTTTGCTATTAATTTTTAAAAGCATGAAAACATGGCAACGGCCTTTTTATGAGATGATTTGCAAAATTGGGTTTTTTTTTTTTTTTTTTCTAGTTTCTTACCGGTTATACTTAACATGATTCCTCCTAAAGAGGTCCATCCATCTTTTCCTCCTCCTTTGAGATAGCGATACAGATAGACTGGAGAAAAAGCTTTCAGTACACTGCTATCATATTTCCATATGTTGAATGCACCAATACCTCCAATCATGAGAAACCAGAGTAGCACAATTGGTGCAAAAAGCCACCCAACTTTATCAGTACCATAATGTTGCAAGCTGAACAAACCCACCAATATCACAACAGCAACAAGCACAACCACATCTGCACACCAAGAAAAATATGTCAAAATCTGGAAATAATCTGGAAACATTTTCCATAAAGATCGCATTAGAAAATAATACTCCGTAATAAATAAGTCAAAGAGAGAAATATGGGACTACCGTTACTCAAATTGGGGTGGTCGACCTTGATCCCACCAGAAGCTGAAAGAACTGCATAACAGAACAAAATTAAGTGGATAAAGATTTTCGAAGAAAGTTTAATGATGAATATAAGCCGTCTTTGACAACATTGATTATTCTTAAAGGAAATGATTTACGGTATTCTTTATAGAAAGCTATACAAATCCACATTTAGTAAAATAGGTTGAAAAGATTTAATAATTTATTTGTTAAATAAACATAATAAACACATGCCCAAGACAAAGAACTATCTATGCTGCTGCACATCCTGCTCCATTAACATCTTTATCATCATAATCCCTGGAATAATCTCTTTCTTATCCATTAAGATATTTAAAAAGATGGTTGGAGTAAATCTTAGGCTTTTGACAGCTTCATTGTAGTGGTCTTCCGGCAAAGGATGGGGAAAAATGAGGCATCAGTGACTTGCATCATTTAGTAGCAATCACTACATACAAAATACAATGACTGAAGTCACATCTATTTTGGTCAAGGAATAGTTTATTTACAAGGGAAATTCAATCTCAAGATGTCACGAGAGGTTTTGAAAGTATGTGCCAGGCTGCCAGCAACTCAGCAAGTCCAACAAGTAAAAAAGATAATATACGAGATATCATTTGAACATTCTCTTCAACCTATGAAAACTATAATTTCACAAATTCAACGCTTTTGTCGTTGAATTTAGTCCACTACTACAGTTACATGATTTCATAGGCTCTCAAATCTCAAACACTATCGTGAATTAGCTGTCAGCTCAACAACTGCATCTTTGAAAGTGAAAAGATCGTAATGAGGTAGACTACATAAATCAACCATTTATTCTCCGTTACTTGCTTATTTCTCAACATGCATTCGTATACATTCTTGGGGGCATTAGATTTATATCCTTACGCTTAACATGTAATTTAAAACTAACAAAAAAAAGGAAGATCCAGAAAGCAATGGTGTGTTAGGGGCTCGGCATATACCTGATATTGCTGGAGTGAGGATTCCATCTCCAATTACCATGCAAGTACCAACAAGAACAAGGAGAAGTAGAGTATTTTTTCTGGATGCATATTTCTCTAGCCATTGCCTGGTTTTTGAGGCAAATGATTTTTCTTGGAGCCTAAAGCGACTATATGTAGTTAAATCCTCATCTGTTCTATGCCGGTTTGGAATTGTATTTACATCAGCATGTCTACATAGCAATGAATAAAGAGCAAATGTACCCCCTGCACCAGATAAATAAATATTCCTTATCAAAACTAGATAAAAAGAGCAGAAATAATCAATTATATCAAGTACTTAGTCCCTCGATACAATTACTGGCTTACTACCACTATTAAAGAGTACACCTCTGACATGCAGAGTAGTGGACCCCCAGTTCTCAAGATTAAAATGCACCAGTAACTTCAACAATATCAGAGCCTTATACCCAAACTTAAAATATATACTGCTTAGATGATTTTATCACAAAAACCTTCAATAGGGTAACACTAACACATATTTTTGCACAGTTACACTTGTCCCTACTGCAGGAAATGAACATATCAGGTATTTGCTGCAAATGTTTTAGGCATCTCTATTGGAGTTTAGAACCAACATTATCTCATTAGAAATACAAACTATTGGTTCTTATACGTCATAAGACCCATAATTATCAATCTTAGCATGTTTTACATAATGAATAGATTTAAAGTAAAGTACGGATTATGACTGAGAATTCCAATAGTAAATACCAGAGTAAGAGATTTATGCTGAAAGGACCTAGACATTTTGGGCAATGGAGTTGCAAACTGCAATTTAGGTTAAGAACTTAAGATTTATGGATTCAGTAAATAGCATTTGGTTGTCTGTGAGGGCAATCTACATTAGTAGTACCACATATCTAACATATAGTCTCACGAAATTACACTGATAGTAGAAAATGTACAGAATAAAACACCAGCCTCCACATTATACCAGATAATAAGAGCCGGAGGAGATTAAAGTAGCAGATCGCGAAAATATAACTAAGAACATTTGGCATCTTCCTTTGAGCATTAAATTAAGCAACCACAGATTAAAAACATTACAAGAATTAGAATGCCTTGTCATTGTGCAAAGCATGTCTACATTTGAAGAATTACAATATGAGAACACAATCAAAGTAGCTTAAAACAAAAGCATGAGATGAGTGTTATGCACGAATGTCATTACTTCAGAAATTTATGACTTAAATCATAATAAAATGAAAGCCACAGAAAGGTTTGATCAGTACCTTGACCATTATCATTTGCTCTGCAGACAATGAAAACATACTTCAACAATGGGACAAGGGTGAGAGAGTATATTATCAATGAAAGTGCACCGATCACATCATCGTGATGTTTCACTCCATGCGGAAATGTATTGTAGAAAACATACAACGGGGATGTGCCCAAATCTCCATACACTACCCCAAGACTTTGGAATGCCAAACGTAGAAGCACTAGCGTTGAAAATTTCTGCAGGAATCAACAACACTTCATATGTTACAAGGTCTTGCAGTTAGAAGATACCACACAGTTAATTACTTGAATAGGTAAACTACATCTGCCGGCCAAAAAAACATGGTATAGCTATATAAAACTTCATATAAATCACGAAAACAAGCATACAAGACCTTAGTGAGGTAACAATCTCATTTAAAAGTACTGCAACATATGCTCTATCATACCTTTTCTCGGTATGCATTCTTAAGCTTTCCTGCCTCTTCATCCATGGGCTGATCGAGGGTCTGATCCAAATCCCACATACTCCCTTTATTCTCGGTATCCTCATTAACCGAAGCCATTGATTTGTACCAGTACCTAACAATCTCAATACCCTTCTTGAATGGTGTATAAGATGATGTTGCTGCACCAACTTCCTCAACAAGTACTAGTACCTAGCAATCTCAATACCCCTCTTGAATCTGCCGTAGCTGCCCCAACTTTCACAGCACAATCGCGAAAGACCAAAAGTCCGAAATTAATACCAAAGGACAATGGAAAACCAGCAACTATAGTGGCAATGGCCAGCAACTTTCACAAAATGCTTCTATATACAATTATACATGCTTCTCCAATTCTGCAACATTGAAACAACTTTTAAACAAACCTACACACAAACTCACCCTCAAATTCGACACGAATTACTTGAAAACCAAAATAACTATCAATGTTCAAGTTGGCAATAACTATAATTGCATGAATTCAGTTCAACGATGCTCAGAACACTTCAATCCAATCATTGAGATCAACTACAGTAGCAACTTTGAACATAATTCAAGTATATATAAATTATATTCCAATATCCCAAATTTACTCACATCAATAATTGCATGAATCAGTTCCAAAATTTCGAAAGAGATTTGGTAACAGAGAAATTCCAAAAGCTCAAAAAATAATGCAAAACAAAATAATTTTACTTCCATATCCAAAACAGATAGAATTAATATAGATCACAATATTTTTTTTCTTTATTGAGTAATAACAATTCTCAACCACAAAACTCAAAAAACCCAGATATTTTTTTCCCTTTTTTCTAAAAATAAATACAACCCAGAATTTTATTTTTATAAAATCAATTTTTTCTCACATACCCATCAATGAAGGCGGCTAAAGAATTCTCCTAGAAGTTGCAAAATTCCATTTTGAGCTCTTCAAATGATCTTGAATCACTAAAAATTTGAGCAAAATTTAGAGTATCTAACCCAAAAAAAAAACTATTTAAGCAACTTAAATAGTTAAGATTTGAGAAAAAAAAGATAACAGGTCTAATTTGACAACCAATTTTGTACAGTTCTGCTATACAAGAGGATTTTTTTTTTTTTTTTTTTTTTTCAACTACAGGACAGAGCTAAGCTCTGAGATACTGCCAGCAGACAACTACTGATACCTTTTTTAAGAGAGAGAAATCCAAACGAACGGTTAATTCTCTAAGTGTTTTTTTCACGTGACCTGTTTTATTTACTCCCCAAAATCCTCTATTTTAGATTTCGTAACACTTTAATTGGCACATGAGTTAATATTGTGCAACTTTAAATCTTTAATCATTAATATTTGCGTTAATAACTTAACATAAAAGCTCATAAATTGAAATTTACTTTAAGATTAGTCTAAAATCGTTTTATATACTCAGAAGTGATGTAACATTTTTTTTTTCTTTTTGGGGAACAATGTAAAAAATAAAATTTGTGATTAATCTGAACTAGAGATTATACCATGATTGTATGTCTTTGTATAACTTTAATTACAGAGTATTAATAATACAATTGATAATTAGTAAGCATAAAGATGAATTATTTTAATAATGTTTATGGAAATAGTTTACTAGACTACTAGAGATCTTTCAAAAAAATGATCAATGAAATATAAGTGAATAATACAAAAGTCAATTTAAATTTAGTAAAAATAAAATAAATAGTAGTATAAGAATTTTTTGGAGTTTGAAATTAATACTCACTTAAATTTAAAATCAAATCTCATTTACACCACTTCTCAAGCTAATATTTGTAGTTTTATTTTTCAATTTATAAAGTCATTTTTGAGATTTATAGATACTCAGTATTTTTTTTATGGGTATAAAGTCGTTTTTAAGATTTTGATTGAATTATGGTTTAAAATAGTCTTTTAAACTGTACATGCAGATTTACAAATAAATAAATCAATATTTAATAGTACAACATGTAGAATTAAGGGGAAGTCATACATGTAGGTAAGAAATTAATATTTAATCAAGGAATGATTGAGATCTAGGATACTCTAATTAATTTTATGGCTGCTTATAATAATAAAGTATAAATATGGTGGACCCTATAACTGATAAGAGTTTGTGTAGTCATCTATATTCTGTGGATCACACATCAGTTATACAACTCTGTTTTTCTTTTTCTTTTTATTTTTAATTTTAATTTTTTTAAGTGTATGAAAACAATTATTGTTTTTTATTACTTAGATTAGATTTAGGCCATGTGTGCCTAAATCGTGAATGAATCAAACTAATGCTCCGTACTTTCCTCTCTAAAGACATAACCCATTTAGCAAGAATACAAATTCATTATTGATTATAGGATTGGAGGAAGGTGAGTGGTCAATTTGTGTACATCAAGCAAGTCTTAGTGCTCACATGTAGAGCTCTAACATTAATTCCTTCCTAGAGGTATTAAACCGACGCGGGACACATTCCTTGTAAGAGCCCACTTTTATAAGTCTTATGAGGTTTCACTCCAAAATTATATGACGACTTTCCTTAACTTTGTAAAGAGAACATAATTTTTACTTTTTTTCAATGTGAAATATATATTTTAATAGTATCTCTTATATAACTCAATTCATCCTCAGCTCCGATATCACGATAAACAGGTCAGGGTCACATTCGTTACAAGAGTCCTCTTTATTATTCCAAGATGGTTCCTCTTAGAGTCTTAGCTTTATAATGTGGATAACTTTCTCTTTTATTCGAGTATGTGGGATACACATTCCAAAACTATATCTTACTTGTACGATCGCTTAGTGTGGGACAACACTTTTCACTTACATACCATTTTGTTCATGGGCTGATCAATGTCTTGTGTATAAATCTTGGCCAAGTGAGAGATCAATTTTGAGGTAGACCTTTTTTAATTGGACATGGTATTCTATGTATATAGAGTTTGAGTTAAAGGTACTCTGTATGAATCTTATCGATCAGTGTAGTAAGAGGTAAATCTACTTATTAGAAGGATGGTCGAATGTGTATACGATTAGAGTTAAAGTAATAATTTTTGTTAGACAAGGTCAAAAGGATATAGTAGCTTAATTTGATGAAAATTTTTTTAAAAAAATTGCATGTATAACTTAGTACCACGTGTACTTACTTTTTTCTCTTAGGCCCTTTTCACTTCGCTTATTTTTGCTAACTAAAATTATTTTTACTGAACTGAAATTAATTTTACAAGAATGAAATTATTTTTACTTATTTCCTAATAAATTTCTTCTTTACAATGACTGATTTTTACAGAATTGAAATTAATTTTACTAAATTGAAATTATTTTTGCTAAATTAAACTTATATTTACAGAATTAAACTTATTTTTACAGAATTGAAATTATTTTTACTGGGTTTTTTTAAGGAGAAGTGAACACTGCTTTAGACTCTCTTCTTCACCTTTTTTTCTTGCTCATTTATTGGTCCACTTGCTATCAAATTAAACCATGACTTGGATTGACTTTGTCCAATATAAAAGTGGCCTTCTTTTTACCCTACCTATTTTCAACGAGGAAGTACTAATGCAGATTTATTATCGTAGACACCTAAAAATGTCTCCCCGAAACCAAGCCCGATCTTTGACATTATTGAGTATCATCAACCCGATCGAGTGATGCGCCAGTTTGGATATGAGCAGCCTATACCTCTTTCGTGTTGCACGAGTGAATCACTTCACCGTATTGATTGTAGAGGGGTAAATTAAAGAACAAGAGTTATGAGAGGATACACTTGGAAGCTAAGAATGGAATAGGCGGGAAGATAGAGTTGTAAATGGCACTTTGCCTAGGGGTCAAACAACATCAGCATCACTACATGCCTATCTATCATGGTATCGAACAATTTCAAGGCTCATTATCACTCCGCCAAACCGAGAGCGTCCTTCAAATCAATATTAACCCGCCTCTAATGAATTTGTTCTGGTATGGTTTACATTTGTGTAGGAATTCTGTCTTGTTTTTTTATTCATAAATTATAAGAATGGACAAGCTAACTACTTTTATTTTCTAGTCTGAAGCGATAGCTGAAGTGGCAAGGAAGTGCACTCGTACTACAGAGACTACTTCTGATCTGCCTGATGAAAAAGCACTGGAGTTGGCATTGCATACCTTAAAAAGCTTAACAAATTCTTGCATTGAGACCTTACATGCAGTTGACAAAGCATACCTGCTCCATGATTTAGGTCTTGCAACTCAGTCAACCTTCTCGTCAAGTATCCTAGATCCTAGACGACCACGGGACATCCCTAATTACCCTCGACCTCCAATTTCTACTACTCCCACTCCTCCCCGATCTCTTACTCCTCATCCTCCTTGTCCTCCTCGATCTCTAACTCCTCCTCCTTCTCAATATTATGCTCATGCACTACAAAAAAATGTCCATATAGAAACGAAATTCTAGCGACGGAATTTTATCCGTTTCTAAATTAGAGACGGAATCAAAAAATCCGTCTCTAAATTAATTTAGTGACGGAATTTAAAAATCCGTTTCTAATTTAGAAACGGAATTAAAAATTCCGTCGCTAAATTAGCAACGGAATTGAAAATCCGTCTCTAAATTAGAAACGGATTTTTTTTCCGTTGCTAAATTAGCAACGGATTTTTTTTCCGTTGATGAATCTAGCAACGGATTTTTTTCCGTTGCTAAATTTAGAGACGGATTTTTTTTCCGTTGCTAAGTTAGAGACGAAATTTTTTTTCCCGTTGCTAATATGAGCGACGGATTTTTTATTCCGTCTCTAGATAATTTTTTAAACTAATTATTTAAAATATTACATTAGAGACGAATTATGTAAGTTAAATTCATCTCTAAACTAGAAACGGATTTTCTAATTCCGTTTCTAAACTAGAGATGGATTTTAAATTCCGTCTCTAATATTTCTTTCATTTATTATCAATTATGTGCGTAAAAGTAAACAAATAATATTTGGTATAGTTGGTAAGAGTATCAATATTTGACATTGAGGTCACGGGTTCGACTCCTACTAACAGTAATATTGCAATTGGAGATTCAAGGAGCGTCTCATGGAAAGCCGAGTCGGGTTGACCCTAGTGAGGTCGACCCAAATAGCAGCTTTTTTTTCGATTCAAAACATTTTTTCCGTTGCTGAATCTAGCAACGGATTTTTTCTTTTCCGTTGCTGAATCTAGCAACGGATTTATTTTTTCCGTTGCTGAATCTAGCAACGGATTTATTTTTTCCGTTGCTAAATCCAGCGACGGATTTATTTTTTCCGTTGCTAAATCCAGCGACGGATTTTTTTTCCGTCTCTAAATTCATTTAGCGACAAGGTTTTTACCAACGGAGTGATTCCGTTGATAAATCCGTAACTAGCTATGTCCAGCGACGGATTTTTAGCAATTAGCAACGGATTTCACCTGTTGCTAAAAGGCCAAATTTTTGTAGTGATGCTTCTCCTCGATCTTATACTACTACTCTTCATCCTCCTTCCTCATCACTTAGTTTCCCGAGCCCATCTTCATTACCTTTAAACGTGTAGTTCTCCGTTAGGATTATCCCCCCTACCACCATTGACCTACCAGAGACGCCCTCGGACATCGACATCTTTTGTTTTAGAGTCCATTACATAGGTGGATGAGTCTGCGTTAGGAGCATCAACACATTAGTCGAAGAAAAGGCGTTAGTTGTTAGATAACTAGAGCAACATTATATTGTACCTGATGTGTTGATTTTGCTTTGATTCATATTTTGATGTAAAATTATGAAACCTTATTTTATTGAAGAAAATCATTTGGACTTTTGAATAGTTGAATTTGATGTTTTTTTTAGTAAGAAATTTGATTTCTTAATTGGTCTACTTTAGAGAATTTTTGTCGAGGTGTATTGCATGGTACAGTTGGCTACTAATGGCATTATGCCTTATTAATCCCAATTCCTTATCTTATTTTTTTTATTGGTTAATAACTTTTCAGGTTTGGAAGATATTATATCAGTGGATAGTGGGAGGTGGGACTGTCATAAAGTGAAAAAAAGTTGCAGTATGAACCGCTAATACTGATGTTTGTTCAATTTTTGTGTATCCCTTGCTTCACGGGTTGTTAGTGTTTTTGTTGAGTTTTTAGGTCCAAAGTCGACCATTTGAAGCATATGCATGATAAACCGAGGTTAGAAGCCGAGACAATGGAGCAAAACCGAAGAAAAGTGAAGATAAGGGTCTTAGAGAGTCTGCACGGACGTGCAAAGTATGGCACGTCCGTGCAGGAGTGCCTCAGTACGACCAGAAACTCCTGCCTGCTGATTTCAAGACCTCCACGTCTGTGCAGATGTTCAGCACGTCCGTGCCTGATCCTGCACGTCCGTGCAGCTTGCACAGGCCAAATCAGTTTCAAAACTGATTGTGCAAAACAAGGCCTGCACGTCCGTGCCACATCTGGCACGTCCGTGCAGGATTTCTAGGCTAAATCAGTAGCTTCTTCCTCTCTTCTTTCGGATGAGCACGTCCGTGCACATGGTGGCATGTCCGTGCCAAGTCTGACACCTCCGTGCCAACCTGTACCCGTGCCCGACTCTTGTTTTCTCCGTCCTTTTTATTTGGGGGTCTTTATAAATAACCCCTTGAGCTCATTTGTACGGTATCCAAGTTTTTAGTGCTTCCTCTTAGTTTGTAATTGTATAACACAAATATTCTCAAATCATAAGTTAGATTTTAATTAATAGCTTGAAAATTTCAATCTCAATCATAGTAGAAGACAAGTTCCACCATTGTTATTGAAGTTGAAGCTTCTTGTAACTTTTTCTCACTCTTCTCTTCCATTTTAATTGCTTTGATAGTTAATTACCTTGCTTAATCCTTGTATGCTTAGATTGTTATTTAGCTTTATCTTTGGTTAAATCTTGTTCATGAGTGTAGGGAATATTTCAAGCATTACCCCAAACTCGAACCCCACTGTGATCATACACTAAAGTACGGTGGCGTCCAAAAGGAAAGAAGCTAGAGCAAAAGAGTCGCCAACAAGTTTTAGGAACTTGTAAACCGTTCACAGGGTGAAGGTTACACCCCTTAACGATCCAGGAGATCGTCAACTCCAATAGGTCTGGAACCATTACTGATAGTTCGGGGATGAAGGTACAAATCCAACCTAAAAGACATTGAACCTGCCCTAATAATAGGCCTCTACTTTATTCTGATCGTATTCATGTGTGCTTTCTGACTAACATGCAATCATTAGGTTAACCCTAAACCTATATAATCTATGTTGGTTGAATATTAATGCACAAATAAATCTATTACTGGCGATCACTTGAATTATAATCAAATTAGCCCTAAACAAGATTATTAATTATCTTATTAAGCGTGATTACAAGTACAAATTCCCTTTAAACATGCATAAAAAGCGTGATCAAACAATAACAATAAATATCAAGAAACATAATAATCATAATAAACATAATTATAACAATCATAATAATTATAATAATCATAACCGTCATCAAAATAATAATAATCATAATTATCATAATCGTGTTCATGTTAAAGCATAATATTAATAGCAAGATCCTAGGCATGATACTAACAAGATTAATAACAAACCCTAGCATGTCACTAAACATATAAAAATCAAAGCTTTAGCCCTAACATGAATATTAGGAAAAACATAAGAAGCATAGCAGGAATCATAATTATCATATTTGATATTAGAAATTATAGTTGTTATCCTAAACATGATACTAGAAAGATCAAAACGCCCTAACATGACACTAGGAATCATAATAACAACATAGACATGATTTCTATATCATAATATCAATCTAAACAATTAAAGCACTTATTTGGATGCCTCGTACCTCTTTCTAATAACATAATACACACATTAGTAACTTCAAGGAAAATATAAAATCAAAGAATTAAATTAAATAATCGAAAGAAAGAATTAAGAAAGTTTAGACTAGATTTGGGATCAAACCCTCAGAAATATCAAACCTTTCACGACTAGGGCGAAGGCAACTTTGAACTTGGCTAGGTGTGTCTAGTTAGTGCTAATGTATGAGGAATTGTGTTTGTAAAAGGGTTGGTTTAGAAAGAGAGAGAGAAAATCAAGAAATTCTTGATGAGAGTTGATTAGAGTTAGAGAGTTGTTTATTTTAAAACGGAGATTTTAGGAGGTTATTTATAGAGAAAATCAGCCGTACGGATAGAAAAATAAATCAGAGTTTCGAAGAGAATAAAACGCATTAGCGCCAGACGCTGGACATTAGCGACAGGCGCTGAAGGTTAGCGCCAGGCGCCAAGCCTTAGCGTCAGGCGCTAATGCTTGTCGTCAGGCGCTAATAATCAGTTTCACGCGTTTTCTTAATTTTGATAAAATTTAGTCGTACAGAAGGGCAAAATCGTATTTTCCTTAAAAACACTTCTTTTATTCTGATTAAAACTCTAAAAAGTCAACCAAAGTCAATTTATCAATGCTAATTAAATTAGGAATGAAAAGAACCTTCTATAAGAATCTAGAAGACTAAAAACAATTCTAATTGCATTAGGAATGATAAATCAATATTAGGCCTTAAAGATCAAACCGGGCCCAGTGCAGTAATTTGGCCATAACTTCCTCATTATTCATCGAAATTGGGCTTATAATATATCGTTGGAAAGCTCTTTTCAAGCCCCATCCAACTACACTATTATTGTACCCTTTCCATGGATCAAACCAAACTGGATTGTCTGTTTTCTTAAAATAGGTTTTCAAATACAAAGAGAAAGAAAAGAATTAAAAACTATCCGCAACACTAGACTTTCCACACTTTCACTTCATTCGATCATGATTCAACGTGAAAGGTACTCATCACTGGGTTTGGTTTTGGGAAGACACAAATGGGTGTCTACAATGAGTTACTTGAATTCCTTAATTGGTTTAATCTCCATGGATTGTGAGTAGTCTAATTTTCTAGGGTTTGGGTAAAACCCTCAATGTAGTCACTAATTACTTGTTGCATGCATGTGTTAATTTGGTAATTGTTGGGTGTTAATTAGTTGAGCTTAAGTGGTTTAATTTCTTAGTTCTTGTATATGGTCATTGCTAGAACTATTATCTAAGATTTCTCAACGAAGGATCGAGAGATGAACTTGAGTTAGCTCCCTTATGCTTAATTGACTTGAAATTCCATGAGAATAGGAATTTCCAGTCAAGGGAATGTTTTTGTCATCGTGATTATGCTTTAATACTTGTTTTATGCTTTGTAAACACGAAAGTAGGTTGTATTCATGATTCAAGTAATCCCTGTAGCTTGAGAGAGTAGTTGGGTGCTTTAAATGACTTCCCCTATTTTATCCCATTAATTTATCATTGTTTGCTACATGCTATTTGTGATTTGTGACGAAGTTGAGTGGTATATCCTGAGCCCTAGAATCCTCTAAATATTGTTAATCACCCCGTAGTATTAGTTGATTTGAACTAGTACATGTTACATAAAAACCAAACCAATTTTGACTTCATTTAATTTAGCATATTTAAACGGTAGTATCTCGGTGGTTGATTCAACGCCTCTCTTGGCCTTTCTTACCCTTGCTATTAGCTAGTGAGACCAAGATAGGACTTTACCTTTGGTAGGCTCGACGACAACTTATCAAATACAGTCTACAAATGCATTGCAAAATGCTTAGTCAATCGGCCTGAAACGGTATTGCCAGATTTGAAATCTAATTTAACATGTGTTTTATTAGGGGTGAGCAAAAATTCCGGGTACCTTAAATTGGAACCGGAACCGGCGGTTCTGAAATTGGAATTGGACCCGATCATTCCAATTCCGAGTAATAATTTAAGGACCCGATTGCAACCGGTTCCCATTCTAATTCTCAGTTTTTTGGAACAGGGACCGGTTGAGTATCCAGTTGCAACCGGTTCCAATTCTAATTCTCAGTTTTTTGGAACAGGGACCGGTTGAGTACCCGGTTACCCAACATATATTATTGAACTAAATATATTAAAAAAAATAAAAACAAAACAAAAATTATGTTAATGTAACTATTTAGTAAAATAAAAAATAATATTAATATTTAACATAAATAAAATAGTTTAATGCATATAAAAATACAAGTGTTAAACGCCAAAAGTGAAATAAACCAAAAACATATTATGATTTGTATTTTTCTAAGTGGGTACCCGGAACCGGTACCCAGTGAACCAATTCTAATTCTTAAATTTTAGGACCCGTTTGTACCGGTTCCAATTCTGGTTCCAAATTTTAGTACCCGATCCCAACCAATTCCGGGTCTGGATCCTAAAATTTTGAGCGGGTACCCGGCTTGCTTACCCCTAGTTTTTATCACTGGAAGGCATATGGAGGACAATGTTTATCTTTCCCAGGAAATCTTGCATTTTATAAATATTAGACGGAAGGTGACTGAGTTGGCGGCTGTTAAAATAGACATGTCAAAGGCTTATGATAGGGAGGATTGACTATTGTTGTTAAAATCACTGAGGGCTTATGGTTTTTCACCGAAACGTATACATTGGATTTCCCAGTGTATGAGTACGGTATCCTTTAAAGCTTCAATGAATGGCAAGATTTCAGAGGCCTTTACTCCAAGTTGTGGTTTAAGACAAGGGCATCCGCTATCACTCTATTTGTTTTTGTTCTGTATGGATGGATGTATTATCCCGTATGTGTGCTCTCTTTAGCTGAAGACCTCAAACTGCTTAAAGGAGTTAAAATCTCACGACGAGCCCCCTTGATATCGCACCTTTTCTTTGAGATGATGCCATGTTCTTTTTCAAAATTGATGAAGATTCTTGTGCGCTAGTAGCAGATATTCTGGATAGGTTTGGTTCTACTTTAGGACAACATATAAATTTTAGTAAATCATGTGTTAAGTTTAGCTCTTCTGTAGGCCCTGAGAATATGCAAGTTTACAAGGATTCACTAAAATTTTCTTTGGTACAACATTTTGGTAACCATTTAGGGGGTCCCGATTGAGTTACAGGGGTGGAAACCGGGAAATTCCAGTACTTTTGGGATAAGATGAAGGGAAGAATACTTTCTTGGAGTAACTGCAATTATCGGAGGCAACAAAGTTAATTTTGATTAATTCTGTTTTATAAGGTATCTCGGCTCATGCCATGAGATTTTGTAAATTGCCATTATCCATAGTGTATAAGATGGATTCTTTGATATAAAAATTTTGGTGGGCCAAGAAAGGGAATTTACAAGGGATACATTGGGTTCAAAAATAGGTGATACAGTTTCCAAAAGGGATGAGAGGCCTAGGGATCCGTTCGGTGTGTGACATGAATGATGTACTCCTTTTTTATCAGGTGCAAAAGTTACTTGTAAACCCTCAATTACTGGCGACAAAAGTATATAATGCCAAGATCCAATGTGTTTTGAAGCCTTCTAATGATTTTGTAATAAAGGAACCCTAATATGATTTGCTGGACTAGACGAAATTTTCACAAAGTTTCGTTGAAGTTTAAGGATGTCTTTGCTAGGAAAATAGAGTCGGGTGCATCTATACGAGCAACCAGTGAAAGGTGGATGCAGGGAGAAGTTCCGGTTGTTAGATCGAACTAGATGTTGAGGCATAATAGACTTTGGATGGTTAAGGATTTTATTGTTCAACATGCTAGAACTTGGAAGATGAATATGATCCGAGAAAGGTTTGAGTGGGAAAGTGCTGCGAAAATTCTAGCAATGGAAATTCCGTCGACAGAGGAGGATGATTTCTGTTTTTGGCATGGAACAAAGTCAGGTATTTTTACCACAAAGTCTGGTTATGCATATCTCACTAACTTTATTAGGGATGAGGATCCTTTGCACAGGATGGAAACATATTATTTTTATAAGATGATATGGCAGTTGAAAATTACGTCGAAATTGTGTATTTTTCTATGGAAATTGGTGAAGAACGGGATTGCAGTTAAATCAAATCTTCTAGTTCGATCATTTCAGGTGGATGGAAACTGTGACTATTGTGATAATTCAAAGGAAGATGCATATCTTTTTGTTTCTTGTTCATAAGCAAAATATATTTGAGATCGTTTTCCCATAAACATTCGTTATGAAGATAGTGGGTCTACTAACTTTGCTGAGTGGATTCAAACAATGTATCCTACTTTTTTTTTAGTCAAGATGGAAATGATAGTACGAATATTCGTACTTTTGTGGCAAACCTATGGGGTTTATGGGTCACTAGGGGCCAACAGGTTTTCAAAGGCACGAATGGATATCTTAGGGAGGTATTCTTGAACATTTCAGAGGCTTTTTATGAAACATGGAAGAATTTAATAAACCTAATGTTCGGGCTTTGGAAACGTTACGGGTTTATGAGGACGCCACAGGAACAGTTTGGGACCATCCCTTGGTTTCAATCAAGTCTAATTAGGGAAGTTGCAACAACCTTGTGGTTTGGTAACTTTAACACATGATTATATTCTTCGGGTTGACGGTTCTTGGGACAAGCGGAGAGGACATTATGGCATAGGGTGGACAATGACTTTGGGGAATAATGTGGAAGTGGAGGGTGGGGGTGATTTTGGTGTAGGTTGTTCGACTATACATGCAGAGGCTTTAGCATTTTTGGAAGAGATTAGGTGGGGTATTCATAAGCAGCTTAAAAAGATATTGATCTTCTCGGATTCTAAATATCTTATTTCAATTTTGAGACAAACGAGTCAAGAAGACATCAACCTTCATTGGACGTTTATGGATATAAGAAAATATGCAAAACAACCTTGATCTATATTTGCAATATTCTCAAGGTTCCAAGGGAGCAAGTTCAAGGTGCTCATCGGATTGCTAATACTTGTAGGACTGGTTTAGTTAAATTCTCATCTGTTTTATAATTTTGTTTGTAAGTTTTGTTGTTAAAAAAAAAAAAAAAAAACCTAGATATTGGAAAGTCAAATCAGTTTTCGTTACCTTTTTTTCCCTTCCCTTCCTTTCCTTTACTAATATTGAACCAATTCAACCAAGCAAAGCCTAAGGCCCCGTTCTTTAGAGCTGCTCTGCTGAAATCTGCTCTGCTTAAAAATAATACTTAATATTGAATTATTATGATAATAATTAATATTTGATGATAATAATAAATAATTAATATTTAATAATAATAATATTAATTAATATTGAATTATTATTATTATATAATAATAATAATAATTAATGTTTAATAATAATAATTAATCATAAATAATAATAATATTAATAATTAATATTTAATAATAATAACAATAAATAATTAATATGCAATAATATTATTGCTTTAGATGTTATTAGCTTGTCTAGTAGTTTTGAATTTTGCTCTTTTGCCTTTTGTTCTAGAAACTGTAATGCTACTGCTCACTCCATTGCTAAGTCTTCTCTAGACTATAGTGAGTTGACAATATGGTGAAGGAGTTATGTCTTCGATAAGTGCAATTACTAGATATATCAAGGATCACTATTATGGAGATAATAAATTCGTTCTTTTGGGGCGTCATCCTCTGTTGCTAGACTATGAGAGATGATATTTGGACTACTCAAATAGTCCAAAGCCCTCTAGAATGGATCCTATGAGGTCACACACAAGGGTATTGGGTTAAGCAAGTTTGAGGACCCATTAATGGGCCTCATGAGCATTTAATTAGTCATAAGTGTGATTGGGCTAAATGTAGTTTGATTGGGATTAGGGATTGGGCTTTGATATGGACTATTATTTAGAGATATGATCTATAAATAATAGTCATGCTTAGGGTTGATTAATTAAGTCACAATTAACATACAGTGAATTGTGAATCTAAGCAACCAACATCCAAAGCCCTCACCCCTCTCAAACTCATGGCCCTCTCTCTCCCCTCTCACCCACGGCCGGCCACCCTAGTGGTCCTCGTGGTGTTGCGCGGTGGTTCTTGGCTAGTACGTTGTTCATACATCTCCGTAGAAGGTCAATTGAAGGTTTCAATTGCAACTAACTAGCATTAGTGGAGGTCTTAATCCATGCCCGTGGACCAAGTAGAGGAATCCCGCTTGAGGTTCTTTATCTCCCCTTGTTCTTGCTCGATCGCACGTGGAATCACGCTTCAAAGGTACAATTATGTGTTCTTTATGTGTTATGCAATGATCCTAGGTTTAGGTACTTTATGAATATGATTCATGTTATTTCCGCTGCGTAGTACCTATAAACTCCTACATATGGATGGAGGATAGCCCTCCTGCTGTTGGTTCGGTGCTTCATGCTGATTTGGTTAGCCTTTAATATAATTTCCACCTTGGGTGCTTTGTGTCAAAAAAAATTAATATGCAATAATAATAATATTATTAAAAATTAATATTTATAATAATAATAAATAAATATTATTTAATAATAATAATAATATTATAAAAAATTAATATTTAATAATAATAAATAAATAAATAAATAATATTTATTAATAAAAAATAATTAATAATTAATAATTAAAATAATAATAATAATAATAATAAATAATAATAATAATAATATTAACAATAATAATAGTAAAAATAATAATGATAATTAAATTTTCTCAAAACAAAAATTAACGAAAATAATAATTATTATAATTATAATACTTATTATTAATAACAATATTAATAATAATAATAATTGATTTTTTATAATAAAATTAATATTTAAAGATAATAACTAATATTTAAATATATTACTAATTATTAATTAATAATAATAATAATAAAATTAATAATTATTTATTTTTAATAATAATAATAAACATAATAATTTTTAATTTTTAATAATTATAATAATAAAAAAATAATTAAATAATATTTAATAATTTTTATTATAATAATTATTATTATTTAATAATAATATTTAATAATTATAATAATAATGCGATTATTAATAATAGTAATAATACTAGTAGTATTAATAATAATAATAATAATAATAATAATAATAATAATAATAATAATAATAATTATAATAATAATAATAATAATAATAATAATAATAATAATAATAATTATTATTATTATTATTATTATAATTATAATAATAATAATAATAATAATAATCTACTCTGCTCCACTCTGCTGAAATCTGCTCTGCTTTGCTCTGCCCAGAAGCTCAAAATAACTGGGCCTAAATCTTAATCGATCATTTTTAAGAATTATTTTTGTCATTGTTTCAAACGATAACCATATAATCATCCATAAATAATATTTGGTGGGTTTTAATGGTAATATTAGATTAGTTTTTCTTATAAAATAAGATTTTGCTAGTTGTTTTAATAGTAAGAAAAAATTACTTGATTTACACATTAAGTTAAAGGAGACCCAAAAAACCAAATCTATTAACTATCACTAAAACAAAACATTGCTGACATCATCTCTCCTCAAAACTGCATATGTGTCGCTTTCTTATGAAATTTTTTCCCGCCTAAAACCATTGATGATGTCATTTTTTTGTGATAATTTTTTTTTTTTTTTTTTTGTGATATAATTCGTAAACCAGCTAAGTGAATTCTTTTAACAACTTTAATCTAGAAAATCATAGTATAGTAAATTTATTAGCAACAGTATTCCTTTCTTTTGATTTAGAGATCTATCATTCCCTCCCCTTAATTTCTTAACACTAATATTCAAATGTCTAGAAATTTCCTTAAATATTCAAATTGTATTCCTTTCAAGAAATCTCCTTCTACTTAAAAAAAATGAAAAAATTCATTGTATATACAAGTATTATTACAGTATATTTTTTTTGTTAAAACGTGCATCACATGGGGATAATCTAGTAAATAAATAAATTGGAAGGAAAATTTTTTACCACAACATGACAAGTGTCATGTCAATATTTGCTTTTAGTATAAGTTTATAGATAGACTAGTTTTGTGCCTAGATTTTCAATAAAATTTTAGTATACTTTGTTGCTTGAATGTTAAATATGTTCATATAATATAATATCATATCATATTACTAATATATAAAGATGGTCTCGTAGTTAAGCCAGGAGACAGCGATACTTGGCATTCTAGTTTTTTGCCAAGTGTCGCGCCACATAGCAGATAAATATGTATTATTGTGATAAATATATTATGATGCTAAGTAAACGATTTTTGGATAGATTTTTTAAGATAAAATTGTTGTATAGAGTATTATCGATAGAATTCTAATATTTAATATATACAAAATTAATCATAAATTTTAATAAATATCCAATAATTCAATTCTATTTCTATCATTAAATTCATTTTTAAAAGTTTTTTTAAAATAAGATCCATATATAATATATTTAATCACAAAATTTTATACGTAGTTTGCCAAACCGTGTCACCAACTATTAAAAAAAGTTACTTCATTAGTGCTATAGGGGTTACTTGGTCAATAATATAGTGATTACTCAAACAATGTTATAAATAAGGGTTACTTAGTCAGTCTTAGAAGTTAGTTACTCAGTTAGTATTACAAGGGGTTACTCGGTCAATTTTATAAGGGTTACTTTGTCCGGCTAGATGGTGTGGTTAGTGGCATACAAAATACATTTTTATTTAATTTATTTAAAAATATATTAGAGAATAAGTCAAAAATAAGTTTTAATCAGTACATTAAATTTAGTTTGGTAAAGATGCTTTTAGCTCAGCAAAAATAATTTAAGTTCATTAAAAAAAAATTTAAGTCAATAATAACATAGATATCTATTCACAAACAAAATTTAAAAAAGTATTATCATATAAATATAATACATATGATATTATATGTCTAATACATTATCAAAACGAATTATTTGTCCGTATTTAACATTAAAGTAAAAATAGTATCTGTAGACACCCAATTGTGTCTCCCCAAAAACTAAACTCAATGATGAATACTTTTCACGTTGCTTGATTATCGAATGAAGTAAAAGTGTGAAAAGTCTTGTGATGTGTTTGTTTTAATAAAAATCTCTTTCTTTCTGTTTTTGAAATCTTCTCTATTTATGGAAATAGCCAGTCCAATTTAGTTTGGTCCATGATAAGGGTCCATTAATAGTGAAGTTGGGTCAGGCTCGTAAAGAGCTTTCTAATGTTGTATTATAAGTCCAATTCCGATGAATAATGAGGAAGTTATGGTCCAAATATTAATTTGGGTCTGAAATGGTTTTATGGCCCAATGATCTAGTGGAGGGTCCATTAATTATTATTCCTAAAATTATTAGGATTGATTATGGTCTTCTAGAACTGTCTAGAAGGTTATTTTGAGTTCTAATAACATTAGGATTGATAATTATTCTTTTAGAAAAAATAATGAATTTGGTTTGAAATAAAACAAGTGTTTTATTTTGATAAAATCTAATTTAAACGGAGTTTAAATATAATTGCTTAATTATATTAAGAAGAGGATTATGTACAAAAGCACATTTTATCTTTTAACCAGCGCCAAACGACAGAGTCTGTTGCCATGCGTGATTACTATCGTTTCGCGATGGGCTCTGCCGCTGGCGACGGGATCAATTTTATTCCGATTCAAATTCTGATTTGTTTCTATCGATTCCGGACTATTTTCTTATAAATAGGGGTTGTATTTCCCCATTTTTATTCATTCACAGTCTTCAACAATTTTCTATTCTCTTCTTTCTCTAAAAGCTAGAAGCTTATTCTTCTCCGGGATTTAAAACCTTCTTCCCTTTCACAAAATTCTGCATTCACAAGTGCTAGACACACCTAGCCAAGTTCGAAATTGCCTTCCCCTTAGACGTGAAAGGTTGATAATTTCTGAGGGCTTGGTCCTAAATCTTATTTCAATTCTTTGATTAGATTTATTGTTTAATATTTTCCTTGATGTTACTAACGTGTGTATTTTGTTATTAGAAAGAGATACGAGGCATACAGGTAAGTAATTTAATTATTTTGTTATTTTTATGATATAGAAATCATGCTTTAATTATTTTAATTCATAGTATCATGTTAAGATGTCTTTATTGATTTCTAGTATCATGTTTAAGGTGTATTTTTTCTGTTGTTTATTAGATAGCCACAAGGGCGGGTGATGAGTTTCAATCCCAGCATCACCTGGAATCGGGAGGGGAGCTCTAACCACTTGAGCTATCCCTCACACTCACTCATGTGTATGGTGTTTCTTATTATTTATTTCTTCCTAATATTATGTTAGTATCAAGTTAGGATTAAAGATTTGATTTTTAATGTTTAGTGACATGTTAGGGTTTGTTATTAATCTTGTTAGTATCATGCCTAGGATCTTGCTAATATTATTATGCTTTATTGACATTGTTATGGTGATGATTGTTGTTATGTTGCTTGATGTATATTATTGTTATTGCTTGATCACGCTTTTAATGCATGATTAAAGGGAATTTGTACTTGTAATCAGGCTTAATAAGATAATTAATAATCTTGTTTAGGCTAATATGATTATAATTCAAGTGATCGCCAATAATAGATTTGTTTGTGCATTAATATTCAACCAACATAGACTAAACAGGTTTAGGGTTAACCTAATGATTGAATGTTAATCAGAAAACGCACATGAATATGAAAAGAATAAAGTAAAGGCCTATTTTTAGGCAGATTCAATGTATTTTAGGTTGGATTTGTACCTTCATCTCCGAATATCCAGTCATGGTTCCAGACCACTATGGAGTTAGTGATCTTATGGATTGTGAAGGGGTGTAACCTTCACCATGTGAACGGTTTACAAGTTCCTAAAACTTGTTGGCGACTCTTTTTGTAATACCCTAAATCTTGGAGTATTTTTAGTCAACGATTTCTTTTCAAAAATAAAATTTTAAACTAATTATTATTATTTTCAAATTGTATAATTATTATTATTATTTTCGAATTTGAAAAAAAAAAAAACTGATTTTGGATAATATACAGAAACTTGTTTGAAAACTGATAAAAAGGAGTTTTGAAAATATGTTTACTGAGATAATGTAACAAACTCAAGATAAGTTTGACCCTTGGGAAATTTCTAGAGTCAAAGCTATAAAAAAACTCAATTACATAAAGCCGCTTTAACCTCAAAATTTCAATACGTACTTTTACTCCCAAAGAATACTCATCATCTCCTTCAATCTTTTCTCAAAAAAAGAAAAAGAAAAAAAGAAAATCAAAGCCGAAGAACCGAATTCAAAAGTAATCTGCAACCCGTCACCTTCCTCCTTATTTTGGTTTTGGTTTTGATAACTAATCACTATTTCTGTAAATTTTTTTATTTCTTTACCGATTCCCTTAGCTTGGTGGAGTATAGTTATGTTTGATGTAGTGGATTTTAGGGGTGAATGTCAGTGATAATGGTGATGATGATGATGATGATAGTTGTAATAGTATCAATCGTTTAACTCCTTAATTAGTTGTTGATAATTATATTTTTGGGCTGATTAGATTAAAGGGGGTAATAAATAAATTTTACGCTCATTTTTTTCCGTTAGTCGTACAACTATCTAATTTAGGTTATTTCTTTGTTTAATTGTAGACGGAGGCTACTAGGTGAACGTTTCGAAGGTTTATTACCTTGAGTTTTACGCACGATTAAGGTAATTTTCAATGTCCATCATCTTTAGAATCCCGTTAGGAAATTATTTTGAAATATTGTGTGCCAACTACGTGCTTATGTAATTATAGGTGATGAGTGTGCTATCGTATGATATTATGGAATCATATTATATATGAGTTTTCTATTTTGTGTACTAATATATGTATTTTCGAAAAATTTGATTATTTGTTATCGTATGAGTTTTTAAAATAAATAAAATCTTGGGAATTGGATGATGGATATATGTGATTGATAGTTTCTATGCCATGTAGGATGACTATGTTCTGATAATATTGGAATTGAAATGTTGTTACTTGGGATTAAATTGATTTTTGCAATACTCGTATGCAATGTGATCGGACAATGTAATCTAATAAAATGTACAGTGAAATTTAATTTAAGAAGGGAAATGAAACCCGAAAGGGTGAAGAATAGGTTGCCCACCTGTAGGGAATAAATTTCAAGCGTTAATCCCCTAGCTTGAACCCCAATGTGATCATACACTAAAGTACGGTGGCGTCCAAAGGGAAAGAAGATAGAGCAAAAGAGTCGCCAACAAGTTTTAGGAACTTGTAAACCGTTCACGAGGTGAAGGTTACACCCCTTAACGATCCAGGAGATCGTCAACTCCATAAGGTCTTGAACCAAATAAGGGTTCGGGGATGAAGGTACAAATCCAACCTAAAAGAGATTGAATCTGCCCTAATAATAGGCCTCTACTTTATTCTGATCGTATTCATGTGCGCTTTTTAATTAAATGCAATCAATAGGATTAACTCTAAACCTGTTTATCTATGTTGGTTGAATTTAATGCACAAATAAACCTATTATTGGCGACCACTTGAAATTATAATCAAATTAACCCTAAATAAGATTATTAATATCTTATTAAGCGTGATTACAAGTACCAAATTCCCTTTAAACATGCATAAAAAGTGTGATCAAGCAATAACAAATAAATATCAAGCAACACAATAAATAATCAATATCATGAATAATAATAATAATAATAATAATAATAATAATAATAATAATAATAATATTAATCATAATAATTATAGCAATAATAAAATTATGATCATAATCAAAACAATTATAAAATAATCATAAATCATGTTAAAGCATAATAGAAATAGCAAGATCCTAGGCATGATACTAAAAAGATTAGTAACAAACCCTAGCATGTCACTAAGCAATAAAAATCATATCTTTAACCCTAACATGATACTAACAATCATAAATATTAGGAAGAACATAGGAAGCATCGTAACAATCATATTTAATATTAAAGTTACCCTAGACATGATACTAGGAACATCATAATAACATGATAAACATGATTTCTACATCATAAGATCAATTAAAACCATTAAAGCACTTACTTTGATGCCTCGTACCTATTTCTAATAACAAAATACACACGTTAATAACTTCAAGGAATGATAAATCATATTAGGCCCTCCCCTAGATCATTGGGCCGTATATAAGGCTCAAACCGGGCCCAGTTTAGTAAATTGGCCATAACTTCCTCAATATTTATCGGAATTGGGCTTATAATATATCGTTGGAAAGGTCTTTGCAAGTCCCATCCAACTACACTACTATTGGACCCATATCATAGACCAATCAAACTGGATTGGCTGTTTTCTTAAAATAAGTTTTCAAAAAACAGAGAGAAGAGAAAAGAAATAAAAAAACTATCCGCAACACTAAACTTTCCACACTTTCACTTCATTTGGTTATGATTCGACGTGAAAAGTACTCATCACTGGGTTCGGTTTTTGGGGAGACACAAATGGGTGTCTATAGAAGCCCCCACTTTGACTGAGTTTGGAGAAATGCAAGTTTCGAAAACAAAAGTCAAAGTATCGATAGGGACAAAGAATGATTCAGAACGTTCTGCGATCCTAAATCACTCTTGTAACGCCGATACCTGCAAAACTAGCGTTAGTTAAACAGGTAAAAGAGTTAAGAAACGCGTATCTTGCACCGTCGAGCACACGTCTCTGAAAGTAACCGATTGTTTTGATGACCTCCTGCAAGCTAGAGAATGCCATCCCGCTTGAAAACTGCTACGCCTGTAACTGCTTCCAATATAGAAGTTGCTTCACCTGAAACGATCCTCCCCCGCTTTGATAATATTCCACGTCCAAGGGAATACCATCGTAGATTATTTCTCTCGAAACAATCCTCAGTTGTTTGTGACAACTCTCCACAATCTAGGGAACGCCACCTTGCTGTTTCGATGTTCACTCGTCTCTGAACAAAGAGCTTCTTTTTGATATGTTCACGCGTCTCTGAACAAAGAGCTTCTTTTTGATATGACTCTAATTTCCGCTGTGATAGTCTTCGAAAAGGTCACTGCTTTTTAATCCTTAATGCTGATATGCCAGTATGTCGACGCTTTGCTGCTTGTGAACCAGTATGTCGGTGCTTTTGCTGTGATGACAATCCTCTTTTCTTTGGGAATAGTTGCCAACACAAATCTTGTATGATGTATGACAATCCGATTTAGGGAAAGTTGTCAATGCCACGTAACAATCCATCCACGATGAAGCGGCAATCCGTATCTCGGAAAATTTGCCAAAACCCAATTTTTGGAAAAGTTGCCAATGCTTCATAACAATCTTTCATAAGAACTTTGCTACGATCGACAATCCACATCTTGGAATATAACTCTTGAAAGCAATCCACCTTGGAAATTTGCCAACGCTATGCGACAATCCTTTTGGGAAAATATTGCCACAATTGACAATCTGCGTCTTGGAACATTTGCAAAAAAAAAGAGTCGACCGACAATCCACTTCGGGAAAATTTGCCACTTATTGAAATGAATGACAATCCACGTTGAGGAACCTTTGCCGAAATTTATGATGAGTAGAGACCTACAACAATCCTTTGGGAAATTTTGCCATAGGGAACTAGGTGTATGACAATCCAATCTCGGAAAACTTGTCAGCGATCTATGAATGTATGACAATCCGAACTTGGAAAAATTTTCCAAACAAAGAAGGAGCACGACAATCCACGCTTGGAAACTTTGCCAAAGATGACAATCCAATCTTGGAAAAATTGTCGTTGAAGAAGATGCACGACAATCCATTTTTGGAAATATTGTCAGTTGGGGATGACAATCCAATTTTTGGAAAACTTTGTCGTTTAATAAGAATGCGCGACAATCCATATTTGGAAATATTGTCGTTTAAGTGCTTGCTTTTGAACCGATTGTAATGAGCCAGTGTTTTAGGCGCTTAAGCTAAGTGAGACGATTTTTTTGTCAGGTCAATCACTTACTACGATTGTAATCGAGCCAACTACTAATCATGTCAAATTGCTTATAGGGGCTAACTGGCGTACCAAGGAACCCGAAATTGCTGTATGAGGTCGAAATCACTTTTCTGAGAGGCTTCGAGCTCTGTCGTTGCTGAGATATCTCTGGCGCCAAGAATTGACTCTGTCGCCGAACGCTGTGATAGGGTCTTCCCTATTCTGCTGCACCTGTATTTATTTTGACTATAGAACTTTACCAATTTCTTTTAATTATCTTAGGGTTGACCTAAGGCTTAATGTTGATTGACTCAACTCATTGACTTGACACGACTCAAGGCATAAACTTGACTCTTTGTGATTGACTGACTCGAGGTTGACTCGACTCGAAGTAAAATGACACGTGTGACTCATGACCCGTGTGTGCATTGTTTTGACTCAATGTGACTCAAAAATGCAAAAAGCAAAAATTTTCCGTCATTTTTGTGGAGGGTACCGACTTTCTCCCGAAAAAGAAAGACGCGAAAAAGAATCGAAGTTTTGAAGGTACATGTTGAATGAGCTTAGTCAAATGTTGTTTGATACTATCTCTCAAGGTGCAAGGATTAATCCATCCTAGGCTATCTCAACTCTTGACTCCATGATGAAAGTATTTGGGTAACTTAGGCACGGAGGCTAAGCACTTCATACTTCAATGTACAATGACAATTATGATTAATGAGCGATTTTGATATGACACGGCATGCTTCAGCGTTATGTTTAGATTTCTTGACAAAGGGTTCCTAAGGGAAGTATATTTGGTCATGTATCTGTGCAGCGTGTGAAAGTGACACTAAAGTTAGGCCGCAAGAGCTAAGTGTGTGGAAAGATATTATTTCAAGAAGAGTCAAATGATGGTGACTCTTAGGCTAGGTAAGCTAATGATATAAGGATAAAACCCCCAAGTCTAGCTCTAAGTGAATAGGGATGAGCATAGGAGGTCCCTTGATATGATCATGGTGAAAGTGTGTGAATGTGAATATGAATGCATGTTTATTACGGCCGCACCTCGATGTGAGGTTGCCTACGTATCCGTTAGGAATCAGGCCGAACGTAGCTCTAGCCGAACCACGCACAAGTGTGTGTATACCTCAAAAAGGTCTTTTTAAGGGTTGTAACGTGGTTAGGCTAAAGGTTGAAGAAGAAGGGGATAAAAGGCTCAAGACCCTAGATAAGCCCCCAAGGTGTGCAACTTGCTTTTGAATTTTTATATTTTTATGCTTGAGTTTCTACTATTTTTTAGCTCTCTTTTATCTTTTGCTTTAGCATCTATTTTATCTTTATAAGCGTGGGCAATCCTGATCATGCGGTCTATCACTCACTTGGCATTCATGTTTCTCAGGCACGGTACCAAGCACTCAATAAGAGACGCAATCTGAGATGTGTTCTTATCGAAAATATTTTCATATCAAAGACATTGGAACACTTGCCCTTTTGTACACTTTTATTTATTTTTTTTTTGCTTTTTTAATATTTTGAAATCACTCAAGCCTTGTTCTTTGAAAATTGCATAAGTTGCACACCATCCCATCCCAAGGTTAGGTAGATGTAGGTTGAAGAAAGAAAGGTCTATCGTTAGACGAGGCTCAAAGTGGTTTATGAAGAAAGGATCGCATATTTGAAGGGTGAAAGGTGATATGATGTGGCTACATGGGGTGCCTCAAATCATTGGTATACCCTATGCTTAATTCGACATGGATTTTTTTTTTTTTAATCAATATAATGAAATGATCATATATGAGGAAATAAATGCTCATTTTATTAAAGGAAAAGAAATAAAGAATCTACAAAAATAATCTAAGGGAAAAGAAAGGTGTCTATGCTAGACTTATTGGGGAAAGGAAAAAATGAAAAAGAAATAGAAAAAGAGGTCATGAAATCTTGCGTTGCAGCTCGCCTCTTGTCTTGTGTTGTTCGCTTCATCATCACCCAGTCTTCTCGCTAGCTAGAGGCAATGGGATCTTGTTTGCTTCTATGAGATCTTGAATCAGATTTTGAAACCTGTAGCATTCATCAGTAGTATGTCCGCGCCCTCGATGATACTTGCAATAGGAGTTTGGATTCCATCTCGAAGATCGATTTTCTGGTGTTGGATCCTCGGTAGGACCAATAGGTTTGATTAATCCTCGATCATAGAGACGATCGAAAGCAGCATCGTAGGTCATTCCAATGGGTGTGAACTCTCGCCTAGGTTTCCTTTTAGATCCTTGATTGTCCATGGCTAAGACACCATTATGGTCAAAGGTACTAACATTATTACTAGAGTGGGCGTTTTCGGAAGAAGAAGGATTGTCGTTCTTCTTTCCTTTCCATCCACCGTGGTTACTATTGTTAGTAGCTTTTTGCTTTGCGAGGTCATCTTCGATTTCAATTCCGATGTCATAAACGGCCTTGAAAGTATTCAGATTGTGTTGATATTTTAAATGCTTTGAATACTTTTCTTGGAGATTCTTGATAAACATCCTCACAGACTCCTTTTCGGTGGGGACCTCAATCATCTTGGCGGAAGTTTCTCTCCATTTATTAAAGAAAGAAGTAAAGCCTTCATTCTCTTTTTGTCTTAGCATCTCGAGTTGTCTATGGTCGGTTTCAACTTGGATATTGCACTTGTACCTATCAACAAAAGCGTTTACTATCGATTCCCGGGTAGCGGTTTTCTCCTTGTCAAGGGAGAAGAACCATTGTTGGCAAACAGTTTCAAGAGATAGTGGGAACAGAGAGGGGAAAAACTTCTTATCGATACCCTTAATGCTCATTATAGTTTCAAAAGCTCTTAAATGGAAGTAAGGGTTATCTGTTGCCTTGAATTTAGGGATGTCAGTGGCGTTGAACTTATGCGGAAGAAGTTCCTTGTACAGCGAGACCCCTTGTGAACTCATGCCCTGAAATTTATAGTCACTAGATAGCTTACTTAGACTCTCTTGCATGAGGTTCATTTGTTGTTGCTTCACGGGATCATCGATCTTGAGTGTGAGTAGCTTTAGTGTCTCAGTCACGTTAGTCAATTGACTCCTAAGTTCATTAACTTCCTCTCGAGTTGCCTTTATCTTCTTAGCCTTCCTCTTTTGACGAATCGGTTTATCAAAAAGCGAGACTTGAATAAAGAGGTTGTCCTTGATTAATCGCCCTTCTCTCCTCGACCAAGTACTGTGGAAAGGAATTTGGGGATATTCATTGTTAATTATTTGACTCAAACTTTATTCAACATGCAATGGATGGAGGAAGTGAAGAAAGATTGGAATGGAATGTGAAGGAGAATGATATAGATGGAGGGATATGAAGAATTAGGAATAGAATGTACCCCCAACTCAAATGACGGAAAACACCGACTCATGCATGAACCTAAAACATGGTCATGGTGACATATACTCGAAGTGTGTGCTAAGACTAGTGAGTGTAGGTGATATGTTAAGACTCGTGTCATGACCATGTGGCTAGACTATGTGACTAGACTCAATTAATGACTCGACAACGAAAATCAACCGAATTAATTAGCAAACTGGTTATTTATACACTAGGTGATGACTCGACCAATAATCCGAACTGTCGGCCAAACGAAAGGATTGGCGTCACACTGTGTAGCTTGGCGCCAGACGACAGAGCTGTCGCCAGGAGCCACACTCCACAGTGTGGCGCTACAGCTCAGACTTTGGCGCCAATATTGGAGCTTCAATCTGGGACTGTTTTCGGTGTTATTAATCAACTGGGGTATGCCTAAAGTCGTACTAGGTCAATTCCGATTAAAATATTAGACTTTATCGACTCAAATTAATTAATTAATTAATTAATTAATTAGGCAAAGTTCTTTAAGTCATTAATTTATTTAATCTCAACACAAGTCAAACAAACGGTTAAGAGAAACATAGAATATATGCACAACAAATAATGCGCAATTAGTCAAGTAGGCACAATATGATGCAATGAGTTTGCAACCTAACCATGGCTCTAGTTCTCTAAAGTTTGGGATATGGTTTAGTCAATAGAGGGTCCATGGTTAATTGTCCGGATGCACCGCGCGGAAGCCTAACTGTGAAGGGTTGGCGTGAGTGGATGGGACACCGCGAGTTTTAGAAAAAACTCACTTCCATGGTTTGGTGAATTCAACATTCTCGGATGTACCCTTTGTAGCACGGAGCGTTCAATCGGGTAGATGGAGCATGAACTCCCAGAGGGTTATGTCCATATGTAGAACACATATGGGTTTCAGAAAAGTGAGAAAAAATTCAATCAGGAAGTAGGATCGAGCAAACAATACGAAAAACTGGTCGAAATTAGAACGCATATTTCTGGCTCGGTATTGGGGGAGGTTGGCGCCAGCAATCAGAGACTGGCGCCAATACTGGCGTCTGGCGCTACGGCTAAAAGTCTGGCGCCAAGCTCTGGCCCCTGGCGCTACTTCCCACATGCCTCAGCAGCTCTCTGTGCTCGATAAAATTTTCCAGTTTCGCACGGTGTTATTTCGGTCCTAGTTGTGAAAGATATTTCTCAAATTTCCTACGTGTAAAATCCTATATTTTTAACTCATTACGGATGGTCTTTCCAATGAGATCTTTTTTATGCATATGACAATAATGTTAATCAAAATTACGCACATGAAATACTTAGAACGTTTCGAGTCTCATCCACTCATTTTAAATCATTGCCGAAACAAATTCAGGAATTAAAATAGAAATCCTCCCCAGTGGAGTCGCCAAAAACTGTAGGGAATAAATTTCAAGCGTTAATCCCCTAGCTTGAACCCCACTGCGATCATACACTAAAGTACGGTGGCGTCCAAAGGGAAAGAAGATAGAGTAAAAGAGTCGCCAACAAGTTTTAGGAACTTGTAAACCGTTCACGAGGTGAAGGTTACACCCCTTAACGATCGAGGAGATCGTCAACTCCATAAGGTCTTGAACCAAATAAGGGTTCGGGGATGAAGGTACAAATCCAACCTAAAAGAGATTGAATCTGCCCTAATAATAGGCCTCTACTTTATTTTGATCGTATTCATGTGCGCTTTTTAATTAAATGCAATCAATAGGATTAACTCTAAACCTGTTTATCTATGTTGGTTGAATTTAATGCACAAATAAACCTATTATTGGCGATCACTTGAAATTATAATCAAATTAACCCTAAATAAGATTATTAATATCTTATTAAGCGTGATTACAAGTACCAAATTCCCTTTAAACATGCATAAAAAGTGTGATCAAGCAATAACAAATAAATATCAAGCAACACAATAAATAATCAATATCATGAACAATAATAATAATAATAATAATAATAATAATAATAATAATAATAATAATAATAATAATAATAATAATAATAATAATAATAATAATAATAATAATAATAATAATAATAATAATAATAATAATAATAATAATAATAATAATAATAATAATAATAATAATAATAATAATAATAATGATATTAATCATAATAATTATAGCAATAATAAAATTATGATCATAATCAAAACAATTATAAATTAATCATAAATCATGTTAAAGCATAATAGAAATAGCAAGATCCTAGACATGATACTAACAAGATTAGTAACAAACCCTAGCATGTCACTAAGCAATAAAAATCATATCTTTAATCCTAACATGATACTAACAATCATAAATATTAGGAAGAACATAGGAAGCATCGTAACAATCATATTTAATATTAAAGTTACCCTAGACATGATATTAGGAACATCATAATAACATGATAAACATGATTTCTACATCATAATATCAATTAAAACCATTAAAGCACTTACTTTGATGCCTCGTACCTCTTTCTAATAAAAAAATTACACACGTTAATAACTTCAAGGAAAATAATAAACAAAATAATTAAATTAAATAATTGAAAGAGAGATTTGGGACCAAACCCTCAGAAATTAAACCTTTCACGTTTAGGGCGAAGGCAACTTCGAATATGGCTAGGTGTTTCTAGATCTTGCGAATGCGGAATTTTGTATGTAAAAAAGCAATTTTTGAAAAGAGAGAGATGAATTAATTAATTGATTAAGGAAATTAGTGAATTAATTGAATGAAAACTGATTGTAAGTGAATGCTAATTAAAACTGATTGTTGATGAGAATTGGTGAATTGAAAGAATAAGAGAGAATTGAAAACTGGTTTTAAAATAAGAATCGATGAAATCTGGTGAATGAAAACGGAGTTTTTAATACGTTATTTATAGAGAAAATCAGCCAAAAAGATAAATTAACAAAACAGAGTCTAGTGTACGAAAAACAGAGCTGGCGCCAACCCTGGCTAATTGGCGCCAGACGCCAATGGCTAGCATCTGGCGCCAGGCGCCAGGCCTGGTTCCAGGCGCCACTGCCTGGAGTCAGGCGCCAAGCATGTTTTTAACGCGTTTTCGAAAATTAGATAAGTTTGCCGTTCTGGAGGATAAAATCGTATATTTTCCTCAAAAATGTTTTTTGATTTTAATTAAAACTCTGAAAAGTCAACAAAAGTCAATTTATCAACGCTAATTGAATTAGGAATGAAAAGAACCTTCTAGAAGAATCTAGAAGACTAAAACCATTCCTAATTGCATTAGGAATGATAAATCATATTAGGCCCTCCCCTAGATCATTGGGCCGTATATAAGGCTCAAACCGGGCCCAGTTTAGTAAATTGGCCATAACTTCCTCAATAATCATCGGAATTGGGCTTATAATATATCTTTGGAAAGGTCTTTGCAAGCCCCATCCAACTACACTACTATTGGACCCATATCATGGACCAATCAAACTGGATTGGCTGTTTTCTTAAAATAAGTTTTTAAAAACAGAGAGAAGAGAAAAGAAATAAAAAAACTATCCGCAACACTAAACTTTCCACACTTTCACTTCATTCGGTTATGATTCGACGTGAAAAGTACTCATCACTGGGTTCGGTTTTTGGGGAGACACAAATGGGTGTCTACACCACCAGTAGTTATGGTTGCTACTAGTTAGTTTAAATTATTGTATATTGATGTTAGTCTTCCTCCTAATCACTGGGTATTAGTGAGGGGTGTTCAAACTAGGGACATTCTGTAAAATAGGTGGTGACAGGGACTAGTACTGGCGTTCTCTTTCCCTTTCTTAACTAAGTAAAAAAGTGTTATATGACAAATTGATTTTGGTTGAGTATTATAATGTTTATGAGACTATATTATGTATAAAATGTTTTCGAACTAAAATTATTTATTTTACGGGATGGAATTGGAATTACTTAGTTTATCTGATTTTGGGTGTTTTCTCTCTTTTCTTGTTTCTGATTTATTTTGCAGGTTGGTAAGAGGGTACTCGGTTACGTGTAAGGAGATGTTAGAATAATCACGTAGCTAAGACAATTCAGTTTATTTTTGAATTAAATTATTCCCTTTTTAACTATTGTTTTAAAATAATTTTCACTTTTGATGTAATGACTATTTCTTTTTTCCACCACTTAGACCACTTAGTTTATTAAATAGTATTTCGTTTTGCTTTGCATTTATTTTCTACGGAAAATAAGTGTAGCAGTAACACTCCCAGAGTTCGACGGTTGGGTTGTGAAAGTTAAAATGTTACTCTTATTGTTTTAAAAAGACTCGAATTTTGGGGGTGTTACAAATTGGTATGTAGAGCCAAGATTTTTCAAAATTTAGGGACTAAAATGAATTAAATTTAAAACTTAGGTTTAAAACTTGTTTATAAGTTTGTAAATTGAGTTAAGCTTAGGAAAGCCGTGAGTGTGGGAATCACGATAAGGGATTTATGTGTTTTATAGTACTTTTATTTTATACTTATTATGTGGTTATTTATTTTCTTTTATTAGATGGTACGAGAACGTAAAACTGCAAGAAAGTCGAGTGCTAGGAAGAGTACACATGTATTACCTGATTCTCCTTACATGATTTGTATGAATTATAATGAAAACATTCGACATTACGTGCACTGTTTAAATCTCTGCATTGAACACTTCCATTACAATGTACTTGAGGGCCAATCTAATTACCTTACTCCAGAGAGATGATCTCAAATTCTTCTACACACGTTAATTGGGAAGGGACCCTTTGCTCAACTTAAAAAGAAGTATGTTGATTTATACATTAATGGTGAACCAAATGATAAATATTATTATGATGGAAGATGGATCCCTACTGTATAGTGGACTACCTTGAGAAGGCAACGATGGACGCCAAGCGGGACCTTGACTATAACCTAGATGATGATAAGGAGGATGAGCCCTAGGAAAGTGAAGCTCGTGAGACTCAAGGGAAAAATAATGATTGAATATTTTTTTTTTAAAAAAAAAGTTGCGTTTAGTTTATTTGGTTAAAATTTTACAAATAAAAGCTAGTTCTTATGACTAGAAACTATAGTTTTGGTTGTTTGTAACTATTAGTTTATTGAGCTGTTTAGTACTGGTATTTTTTTTTAAAAAAAAAAAACGATTTCCATTCTCCTTTGGTTTGCAATAAAATAATTTTGATTAACATATTATACTTTGGTATTTTGTGATTATTATTTAACGCAATAAAATTCTTTCAATTTTCTATCTATTTTATTTATGGAGAACAAAGATCTTATTTTCCTGTGATTATTTTAGTCAAGTATAGTAATGACATAGTTGAATGATAGTGAAATCACAAAATCACTGCGCGAATTTATAATCTAATGCTAAATTGATGCATTATTTGGTTTGGAATTTGGCCGACTCTATGATTGCTACTGAGATTTAATAAATCGCTTAATTCTTGTCTATATGTGCTGATATGTTACATGAAAGAATGTGGTTGATAATTTAATTGCAATTCACTAGATCTAAATAAGTCGTGTTAAAAGGTGTATGGTGGTTACACCAGTGTTGAAATTGTGCAAACCCCATTGCCGCCTGTGCCGTCTAGCCACCCCGACCACCCTCCCTTCCCCAACCACCGTAACTCGACCCTAAACAGGCCAAACCCGTAACCCAAAGTCCTAACCTCCACCCTTCAAAAACCCCAAAAATTGGCCAGAAAAGTTTGACCGCCCCTCCCCCACACCTCGAAAAGGTCACTGCTAGGGTTTCGTGTGTGTGAGGAGGGGCAGCCGGACTTTTCCAACTTCTTTTAGGGGTTTTTGATTGGTGAGGGTTGGGGTTACGGGATTGATTAGGGAAGGGGAAGCGAGGGAGGTCGGGGTGGCGCAGACGTCGAGGGAGGGGGTTCAGGGCGCGCCGGCGCCGTCAGGGAAGGGGGTTAGGCCCGCCGACATTGGGGGCAGTGGGTACGGCACTTGTCGGCTACCGTGGGTGGCTGGCCGGTGGTTTTCTTTCTTTTTTTTTTTAATTTTTTTTTTACTTATGGATGACCAAAAGTTAAAAAAGTTAGCCAAAAAATAAAAAAATGAGCACTATGCATAATTCTTCAAAACCTTGGGGCCACTTAAGAGAGTTGGAAAAAGCTTCGTCTTCCACTTAGAAAAATGGAAACCTTGAGGTTACCATGTAGAACTCCCATAAATTTTACTCTCATTTTTTTTCCGTTAGTCGTACAACTATCTAATTTAGGTTATTTCTTTGTTTAATTGTTGACGGAGGCTACTAGGTGAACGTTTCGGAGGTTAATTACCTTGAGTTTTACGCACGATCAAGGTAATAATTTTCAATGTCCATCATCTCTAGAATCCCGTTAGGAAATTGTATTGAAATATTGTGTGTCAAATACGTGCTTATGTAATTATAGGTGATGAGTGTGATATCGTATGATATTATGGAATCATATTATATACGAGTTTTCTATTTTGTGTACTAATATATGTATTTTCGAAAATTTTGATTATTTGTTATCGTATGAGCTAGTTTTAAAAAAAAAAAAAAAAAATCTTGGGAATTGGATGATGGATTATATGTGATTGATAGTTTGTATGCCATGTAGGATGACTATGTTCTGATAATATTGGAATTGAAATGCTGTTACTTGGGATTAAATTGATTTGTGCAATACTCGTATGCAATGTGATCGGACAATATATTAATAAATTGTACATTGAAATTTAATTTAAGAAGGGAAATGAAACCCGAAAGAGTGAAGAACAGGTTGCCTACCAGTAGTTATGGTTGCTACTAGTTGGTTTAAATTATAGTATATGGCTGTTAGTCTTCCTCCTAATCACTGGGTATTACTGAGGGGTGTGCATACTAGGGACATTCTGTTTTAATTTATGGCCAATTGGGGTTACGCGCGACCCTCTATAAAGTAGGTAGTGACAGGGACTAGTATTGGCGTTCTCTTTCCCTTTCTTAACTAAGTAATTAAGTGTTATGTGACTGTAGGGAATATTTCAAGCATTACCCCAAATTTGAACCCTACTGTGATCATACACTTAAGCATGGTGGCATCCAAAGGGAAGGAAGCTAGAGCAAAAGAGTCGCCACCAAGTTTGAGGAACTTGTAAACCGCTCACATGGTGAAGGTTACACCCCTTAACGATCTATGAAATCGTCAACTCCAATAGGCCTGGAACCATGACTGGTGTTCGGGGATGAAGGTACAAATCCAATCTAAAAGAGATTAAACCTGCCTTAATAATAGGCCTCTACTTTATTCTTCTCGTATTCATGTGCGCTTTCTAACTAACATGCAATCAATAGATTAACCCTAAACCTGTTTAATCTATGTTGGTTGAATATTAATGCACAAATAAATCTATTATTGGCGATCACTTGAATTATAATCAAATTACCCTAAACAAGATTATTAATTATCTTATTAAGCGTGATTACAAGTACTAATTCCCTTTAAACATGCATAAAAGGTGTGATCCAGCTATCAAGCAACATAATAATAATATTCAAAATAATAATAATCATAAATAATTATAATTATAATAAAAATAAAAATAATCATGTTAAAAATAAAGCATAATATTAGCAAGATCCTAGGCATGATACTAACAAGATTAATAAAAAAACCCTAGCATGTCACTAAACAATAAAAATCAAATCTTTAGCCCTAACATGATACTAACATGCTATTAAGGAAGAAAATAGGATGCATCACAGAAATCATAATTGATATAAAGAACTTATTCTTTACCTACCATAAATATCATACTAAGAAAAGCATCCTAACATGATACTAGAAATGAAAATAACAACTTAAACATGATTTCTATATCAAAATATCAATAAAACAATTAAAGCACTTACTTGGATGCCTCGTACCTCTTTCTAATAACAAAATACACACGTTAGTAACTTCAAGGAAAAAACAAACAATTAAATTAAATAATTAAAATAGAGATTTGGGACCAAACCCTCAGAAATATCAAACCTTTCACGTCTAGGGCGAAGACAACATCGAAATTGGATAGGTGTGTCTAGTGCTAGTGTATAAGGAATTTTGTTTGTAAAAAGTTAGGCTTAGAAAGAGAGAGAGAGAAATAATAAGCTTTAGCTTAGAGAGAGAAGAGAATAAGAATTCTAGTTAAGAGTTGATGATTAAAAACGGAGGTCTAAGGACCCTATTTATAATAAAATAGTCCGGAATTGATAGAAAAGAATCAGAGTTTGAAAAAGGAATAAAACTCGTCTCTGTCGCCAACAACAGGGTCTGTCGCCAGACGACAAACCTGTCGTCCAGCGCTGCAAGACAGTTTTTTTGGATTTTGTTTTTATCATATCTTTTGATCCAGAAGTCCAAATAAGTCATATAATATGTCGTTGGAAAGCTCTTGAAGTCTACTTTCTAACAAAATTAAAATAAGATTAAATTATTTTGTAGCTAAAAATATATGGCCGAAATAGTGGAAGGGTGTCAGTTTTGGATAGAGTTTCGTATTCCATTCATATCTTTTTCATTATAGCTCGGAATTAATATTATAATATATCATTGGAAAGATAATTTCAAGATCTATCCAACCATATAAAATTTGGATAAATATTATGAGACACAAAAATAATATCTGAACATATTCCATCTCGTACAAAACAAGGATTCTTAAAAGGAGTAGTTTTATTCAATTTCAAACTCTTTGAAACATAATTATCAATCCTAACTCCATTAGGATTCAAACGAACCTTCTAGAATATTCTAAAAGACTATAATCAATCCTAATAGCTTTAGAAATGATAAATAATAATAGGCCCTCCTCTAGATCATTGGGCCTCATATAAGAACCAAACCGGGTCTAGTTTAGTATTTTAGTCGTAACTTCCTCATTATTCATCGGAATTGGGCTTATAATATATCGTTGGAAAGGTATTTTCAAGCTCTATCCAACTACACTATTATTGGACCCTTTTCATAGACAAAACTAAACATAATTGGCTATTTTCATAAAATAGAGTAGGTTTTCGAAAACAGAAAGAAAGATTTTTTTATAAAAACTAACCGCAACATTAGACTTTTCACACCTTCACTTTGTTCAATTATCATTCGACGCGAAATATATTCATCACTGGGTTTGGTTTTGGGGAGACACGTTTGGGTGTCTACAGTGACAAATTGATTTTGGTCGAGTATTATAATTTCTATGAGACTATATTATGTATAAAATGTTTTTGAACTAAAATTATTTATTTTACGGGATGGAGGTGGAATTACTTAGTTTATCTGATTTTGGTTTTTTTCTCTCTTTTCTTGTGTCGGATTTATTTTGCAGGTTGGTAAGAGGGTACTCGGTTACGTGTGAGGAGAACTAAGAATAATCACGTAGCTAAGACAATTCAGTTTATTTTTGAATTAAATTATTCCCTTTTTAGCTATTGTTTTAAAATAATTTGTAGTTTGATGTAATGACTATTTCTTTTTGCCACCACTTAGACCACTTAGTTTATTGCATATTATTTCGTTTTGCTTTGAATTTATTTTCTACGGAAAATAAGTGTAGCAGTAACACTCCTAGGGTTCGATGGTTGGGCTTTGAAAGTTAAAAGGTTACTCGACTCGAATTTTGGGGGTGTTACTGTAGACACCCATTTGTGTCTCTCCAAAACCAAGCCCAGTGATGAGTACCTTTCGCGTCGAATCATAATCGAATGAAGTGAAAGTGTGGAAAGTTTAGTGTTGCGGATAGTTTTAATTTCTTTTTTCCTCTCTCTGTTTTTGAAAACTTATTTTAAGAAAACAGTCAATCCAGTTTGGTTGGTCCATGATATGGGTCCAATAGTAGTGTAGTTGGATGGAGCTTGACAAGAGCTTTTCAACGATATATTATAAGCCCAATTCCGTTGAATATTGAGGAAGTTATGGCCAAATTACTGAACTGGGCCCGGTTTGAGCCTTATATGCGGCCCAATGATCTAGGGGAGGGCCTAATATAGATTTATCATTCCTAATGCAATTAGGAATGGTTTTAGTCTTCTAGATTCTTCTAGAAGGTTCTTTTCATTCCTAATTTAATTAGCATTGATAAATTGACTTTTGTTGACTTTTTAGAGTTTTAATTAGAATCAAAGAACATATTTTGAGGAAAATACAATTTTATCCTCCTATACGGCAATTTTTATCTGATTTTAAGAAAACGCGTGGATTTCTGAGTCAGCGCCAAATGCCAGCTGTAGTGTCTAACGCTACGATTGGCGCCTGACGCTAATGTTGGCGTCTGGCGCCAATAGTCAGCGTTGGCGCTAACATCGTTTTATGTGCGTCAGAACTCTGTTTTTGATATTTTATCTTTTTAGCTGATTTTCTTTATAAATAACGTCGTAAAAACTCCGTTTTGATCATCAACATTCATCCACAATCATCTACAATCACCGATTCTCTCTATTTTCACCAACTCTCATCAAGATTCTCTTGATTACTCTCTCTCTCTTTTCTAAATTAGCCTTCTCTCATATACAAAATTCCGCATTCATTAGATCTAGATACACCTAGCCATATTCGAAGTTGTCTTCGCCCTAGACGTGAAAGGTTTAATTTCTGAGGGTTTGGTCCCAAATCTCTATTTCAATTATTTAATTTAATTGTTGTTTTAATTATTATTTTCCTTGAAGTTACTAACGTGTGTATTTTGTTATTAGAAAGAGGTACGAGGCATCCAAGTAAGTACTTTAATGGTTTTTATTGATGTTATTATGGAGAAATCATGCTTAGATTGTTATTATGATTCCTAATGTTATGTTATGGCGTTTTGATCTTCCTAGTATCATGTCTAGGGTAACTTTAATATCAAGTATGATTAAAAGTATGATGCCTTTTATGTTCTTCCTAATATTTATGATTGTTAGTATCATGTTAGGGTTAAAGCTTTGATCTTTATTGTTTAGTGACATGCTAGGGTTTGTTATTAATCTTGTTAGTATCATGCCTAAGATCTTGCTATTATTATGCTTTAACATGATTATTTTAATTATAATTTATTGATGATTATTATTATGTTGCTTGATATTTATTGTTATTGCTTGATCACACCTTTTTATGCATGTTTAAAGGGAATTGGTACTTGTAATCACGCTTAATAAGATAATTAATAATCTTGTTTAGGGTTAATTTGATTATAATCCAAGTGATCGCCAATAATAGATTTATTTGTGCATTAATACTCAACCAACATAGATAAATAGGTTTAGGGTAAACCTATTGATTGCATGTTAGTCAGAAAGCGCACATGAATACGATCAGAATAAAGTAGAGGCCTATTATTAGGGCAGGTTCAATCTCTTTTAGGTTGGATTTGTACCTTCATCCTCGAACCCTATTTGGTTCAAGACCTTATGGAGTTGACGATCTATTGGATCGTTAAGGGGTGTAATCTTCACCTCGTGAACGGTTTACAAGTTCCTTAAAAAATTTGTTGGCGACTCTTTTGCTCTATCTTCTTTCCCTTTGGACGCCACCGTATTTTAGTGTATGATCACAGTGGGGTTCAAGCTAGGGATTAACGCTTGAAATATTCCCTACATTTACACTTTTACTCTAGCTTTGTTCCCTTAGGACACCACCATATTTAAGTGTATGATCACAGTGGGGCTCAAGTGTGGGATGCTTGAAATATTCCCTACAGTATCTTAAAATTTTATCAACTATCCGGGCATCGCCTGAACGACATGACACAAAACTACTAAGGGAAAAAAAATTTCCCGGTTTTTTAGAGAGCTACGTAGGATTTGATTTTGTTAGTGCACCAGGTAGGATTATAAAGTTTAGTCGTAGCCAATTAAATAAGAAATTATTAATTTATTTCAAAATTAAATAATTCAAATGTCATATAAGCAAAATTGGCGAATGAGATTTTTAAGTTTAAATTAATTTTCTAAAAAAATATTATCTCTTTATATTAGGAATTTTATCTAAACTTATAACAAATTTTATCATATAAATACAAAAAAAAAAAATTATTTAAATTTTTTTTAAATAACCGTGCATCACACGGACATCATCTAGTTGTTATAAAAGTGTACAATTTTTGTATACTTATATGATTGATATAATATATACAAATTTGATTTAATATATATACTAAAATTTTCTCTTTTAATAATTTAATGTCAATAAGTTTCTAATTATATAGTCTTGTATTATTTAGGGACAAATTTTATTGCAATCGAATATCGAGCGTTCGTTGAAAATATGACAACTTATTTAACCAAGAACATGTTCCGTGCTTTCACTACTCGTAATTCCAAAATCCAATCGACTGACCGGTAATTTATAATTCGATATATATTGCCAATTGTTCTCGAGTTCGATTCAAATGACGCATACATCGCTAATTCTTAATTGAGTATTCACGTCACAATATTGTAGTTGTGTATCTCCAAAAAAGTAATTATGATTAATACAAATTATTTCTAATAATTTTATATGATATAATATATACTAATTTTATATAATATATACTAAATTTTAGCTTGTGCAATACATCAGTATGTTAGGGATACATGAAAAGAGAATAATCTATCAGTTTGATATATTTATATGTGTCAAATGTTTATAATATAATATACATGCAGTTTTACATGATTTGTTAATTTATTAATAATTTTCACGTAATTTTTCATGTTACATGCAGTTTTGAATAATCTTCGAAACCCTTGTGATACGCAAAGGCAATCACTCATATGCAATGTTCCCCTAACCCAACCTGGGAATGGACCGGAGGGAACCACAACCCTCATAATCATTAACCTTCTAATCATTTTTCTCTCTTAACTTTAAGATAAACAAATTTACTTAACACAAAACACAAAACACACACAAAAAAAAAAAAAAAAAAAACACGTTCTTTCACCGTTCCACGTTCTCCACTTCTAAGGTTGAGTTTCCTTATACCTTTTAGAAACAAAATGAACCAAGATAAGGTTTGTTTCTATTTGTAATCTTTCTATCAATTTCTACTAAATGTTTTAACACATATAACAGGACCAAATACTTCCTCTTTCCATATTTGCATGGATGTGGAGATATCAGTAATAATGGTGGGTTCAATAAAATACCCTTTCTTCAAATGGTGCAACAAATACATCAAAGATACAGGCCTCATTAGGTATTGTAGACACCTACTTTTGGCATCTTGTCCCGAAAGGAAGTGCGATGATGTTACAAAAATCCGTTCTTCATGTTAGATCAAAGTTAAAGTGTTTATGGAGTACAAAATGCATTATGAAGTAAGTTAAAACTCAAATTTGAGACCAATTAATCTTTGAGCCTTGTTCGATTACTAATTAGGCCTAAAACATGCTTATACATGTTTAAACTTGATTAATAACGGACCCAAATGCGGCAAATGCAATGATTCGATCCAATGGATCTTACATTGTTGAAAACCGAGCCAAACAGATAAAAAAACCATTAAATTTCCATAAATGGAATTTGAAAATGGATATCCCTTTCAAAGAGCTTTCCAACGGTATATTATAAGCCCAATTCCGAGCTAAAACGAAGAAGTTATGATCAAAACACTAAACCGGGCCCTAAAACCGACACCCTTGCACTCCAACGGCCATATCTTTTGATCCATAACAGATTTTAACCTAATTCCAACGGCATTGGAAGTATACATTCAGATATTTCCAATGATATCTCACACTCCTAAATTCAACTTTGCAATAAAAAGTTATTAAAGTTTTAAAAACGCATTTTCGTATAAGGCAAACCGTATCCCAGCGCAACTCAGTAAGTTGCGCGTGTCTGGCGCGCGCGACTCATTGAGATGCGCGCGACACCCAGCGCGACTCATAGAGTTGCGCACGCCACCTGACGATGCGGCTCTAAAACCCTAAACCTAGATCCCTACGCCTACAAATAGGGGTCATCGTTCAGCATTACGAGGACCGAAAAATCAGAATTCAAAACCCTAAATTCTGAAAACCCTAATCTCTCTCAAACCCTCTTACTATCACACTACTTTTTCCTCTTTCTTCCCAACTATTCTTAAACCATAATCCATCCATTGAAGTTCTTGGAGACACGAAGAAGAAAGAAAGTCCATAAACGCATTTAACGGAGATTTAATATATAAGAAGAACGGTTAGTTTCCTGAGCACTTAGATAAATCACTTTTCTTTTATTGTTTAAATAACTTTAATTGAATAAATAGTGTTGTTTGATAACTTTAAATAAAATTTTAATTAATTAATTCACATAGTATTCTTTCGTTAATCGAGACTAGAATTTGATAATTAATGGTTGTTTTATCACTTAAGACAAGGCGAATATTGTTTATTTTGTTCTTTTCACGAATATTGATTAAACAAAGAATAACGACTTTTGCAATGTAATTCCCACATGATTAATGCTTGTAAATAAAATCAACTAATTTAGTCTTTAGGTATCACGTTGCATATATTGTTTGGTAATGAAATTGTGAAAAGAAATAGCTAGTAGAGGCCGTACTAGGGCTAAGATAGCGATTCCCTTCTAAAGGGAACATTATCTTAGTACCCTCGTTCTCGAACTCATTTCTGGTTTATGTAGACCAATTTTGGCATGGGTAAACTTACGATTCGTGCTAATTATCCCTTGAACTCTACTTGGGAGAAAGACATGAACGAGGTTTATGAGTTTTCCTAAAACTCATTGGCGACTCCTACTTGTTTCTTACAAAAAAGCGTGGTGAGAGTATAATTTCTTATTCAAGGTCTCCCAAATAGTCAGGAATTCAAATCCTAATACACCCTAACAAGTGTAAAGTCCTAGGCTTTTAAAGGGTCATGGGCATCTAAAGAAGGATCCCCTACGTTGGGAACACCCTCCTTACAGGTATTAGCATTGCATGGTTAGCTTGAAGCAATAATATTAGTTATTAAATTATCAGTAAATAAGTTAGGTTTGCAAGTTTGACAAGATTTTAACATTAACAGATTTATGCATAGGGATTTAGCATGTAAACCATTTTGCTTCTACCCAAAATGAAAAAGGAGGAAAAAAAAGAGTAGCATTCTGAAGATTAGATTATAAGGGGAAATATGGTTATATTAGCATATCAATTTGGTCAAGATGCTTATGAGATTCCAAATAAACGCAATCTAATGTTTATAGTGTTTAGGGTCCGAAAATCTAATTTGGTTATATTGCGATGGTATTTCTTGAGAAGAAAATTACAAGCCTAATTTAGTTGTCCATTTTTCTACAATTATTACTATTAATTCATAAAATGTTATAACTTGTTAAAAGACGATGACTTAAATAATTTGTAAAATTTTAAATAAAACTAATAACTTAAGCAAAACCCGTGCGTAGAACGGGTCCAAAAACTAGTCTTTTATTTTTATTTTTTTTTTTATAATGCAGGATACTTAAATATACGATCTTATATCGCTTAATTTTATAAAATATATATTTTTAAAAAAATATATATATTAAATTTATCAAAAAGGATTATTCAAGTAGTATAAAATAAGATATTTATGTTATTATTGACTTAAAATTATTTTTTATTGAACTAAATTGAAATTACTTTATCAAACAATTTTTTTTTACAGATTAAACTTAATTTTACTATCTTTTTATTTTTTTAAATAAATCAAATATATTATTAATGATCTTATTTTAAAGAACTTTTTAAAACGAATTTTATAGTGGAAATAAAAATGCATTGTAGGATATTTATTAAAAGTTATGATTAATTTTGTATATATGAAATATTAGAAATATATCGATAATAAAACTCTATATAACAATATTTTATCTTAAAAAAGTTATCCAAAATTCGTTAACGTAGAATCATATGTGTCACAATAAAACCTATTAGTCGCTTACGTGTCTCGACACTTAGCAAAAAACTAGAATGCCAACTGTTGCTAACTCATGACCTGGCTGCGAGACCAACTTTATTTATTAGTGATGATGTGATAAATTACCCTCAAACTTAATCGGGAACTTTTATATACAAATAGGACCGTCTTAATCAACTTGGATCCCTAATCGAAAGCTTTTGCATATAATTACATGATCGTCTTAATCAATTTGGGGCCCTGTTCTAACCTTAAAAATTGGGTCCTGGTAAAAAAGTAAAAAAAAAAAGGAAATATTTCAATATATATATATATATATATATATATATATATATATATATATATATATATATATATATATATAGAGGAAGGCTCATATAAGAACCCTCCTCTATATAAGAATCCATCTCAACCCTTCAATGATTTTGATCTAACCATCTAAAATCCCTCTTTAGTAATGGCATTTTTGTAATTTTAATAACTCTTTTTCAATCTTTAAATAAAAGAAAACCCTAAATCTCTCTCCTTAGCATTTTCTCTCTCCTCAACATTTTCTCTGTTCTCTCTCCTCTACCCCTTGGTAAGTTTATTTATTTTATTTTTTTTTGCGTTTTTTTTTTTTGCCATTTTAAGTTCAATTGTTTTTATATTTGGTTCGATTTTGTTGATTTTTTTTTTGGCGATTTAAAGTTTTTTTTTTTGGTTTTTTATTTTTTTCGATTTTTAATAATATATTTTTTTAATTTCCAGTTTTTTTTTTCGATTTTTTATTTTCAAGTTGTTTTTTCGATTCTTTTTTACGATTTTCCAGTTTTTTTTTTTTTTTTTATTTTCCAGTTTTTTTTTTGTCGATTTTCCATTTTTTTTTCAATTTCTTATTTTCAATTTTTTTTTCGATTTTCCATTTTTTTATTCTATTTTTCAGTTTTTTTTTCCAGTTTTTTTTTTTTGTCGATTTTCCTTTTTTTTTTTTCGATTTCTTATTTTCAATTTTTTTTTTTACGATTTTTTTTTCTATTTTCCAGTTTTTTTTTTTTTTTTTTTTTTTTTTTTTTTTTTTGTGGATTTTCCATTTTTTTTTCGATTTTCCATTTTGTTTTTTATATTTTCCAGTTTTTTTTTTGTCCATTTTCCATTTTTTTTTCGATTTTTATTTTCAAGTTTTTTTTTTCGTTTTTTTTTCCAGTTTTTTATTTTCGATTTCAATTTTTTAATTTTAATTCGTTTTTTTTTCCTCTGTTTTTATTTTTCAATTTTTTTTTCGATTTTCCATTTTGTTATTTATATTTTCCAGTTTTTTTTTTATTGTCCATTTTCCATTTTTTTTTTCGATTTTTATTTTCAAGTTTTTTATTTTATTTTTTCGTTTTTTTTTTCCAGTTTTTTTTTTCGATTTCAATTGTTTTTTCCCTAATTTTTTTCGCTTTTTTTTTTTTTTTTAAGTTTCTAGTTTTCATTTTCAATTTTTTTTCCAAATTTTTTTTTCTTGCTTGAGTTTTTCTATTATTGGATTTTAATTTCAAATTGTTTTTTTTTACTATAATAGAAAACTTTAGAACATAAGGGAAAACTTTAGAACATAAGGGAAAAACTTTAGAACATATAGATAGAAAATGTTAGAACATAATAGAAATACTTTTGAACATAAGGGAAAACTTTAGAACATAAGTAAAAAATATAATAAAACATAATAGAAAACTTTAGAACATATGGGAAAACTTTAGAACATAATAAAATACTTTAGAACATATGGGAAAACTTTAGAACATAATAGAAACATTATAACATAATAGAAAACTTTAAAACATAATAAGGGAAAACTTTAGAACATAGTAGAAAACTTTAGAACATATGGGAAAACTTTAGAACATAATATAAATACTTTAGAACATAAGGGAAAACTTTAGAACATAATAAGGGAAAACTTTAATTAGAACATAGTAGAAAACTTTAGAACATATGGGAAAACTTTAGAACATAATATAAATACTTTAGAACATAAGGGAAAACTTTAGAACATAAGGGGAAAATATAATAGAACATAATAGAAAACTTTAAAACATAAGGGAATACTTTAGAACATAAGGGAAAACTTTAGAACATATGGGAAAACTTTAGAACATAATATAAATACTTTAGAACATAAGGGAAAACTTTAGAACATAAGGGGAAAATATAATAGAACATAATAGAAAACTTTAGAACATAATAAAATACTTTAGAACATAAGGGAAAACTTTAGAACATAATAGAAACATTATAACATAATAGAAAACTTTAAAACATAATAGAAAACTTTAAAACATAATAAGGGAAAACTTTAGAACATAGTAGAAAACTTTAGAACATAGTAGAAAACTTTAGAACATATGGGAAAACTTTAGAACATAATATAAATACTTTAGAACATAAGGGAAAACTTTAGAACATAAGGGGAAAAATATAATAGAACATAATAGAAAACTTTTGAACATAATAGCAAACTTTATGGCATAATAGAAATACTTTAGAACATAATAGAAAATCTTAGAATATAAAAGAAATACTTTAGAACATAAGGGAAAACTTTAGAACATAAGGGAAAAATAATACATAAACTTTAATTACCTTTTTCTTCTATAAGTAATTTTAGATTGGTTTTTTACTACAATTTGTATTTATGATAATTAGGTTTTGGCATATTCATGGATTTAGATGATGTTCAAGATAATTCTCCTTCTTCCGTTGTTACTCATTCAGGTAATTTTCATTGTTTTAATACTTTAATTTCAATTTACTTACATGTTCTAAACTTTACTTAGTTGTATATTTTAAAGTAATTTTGTAAATTTGTTGATTATGTTCAAAATTTGTTTAATATTCAAAAAAAATTCTAGTTATGTTCTAAAGTAATTCTTTATTTTCTAAATTTTTTCACTTTATTCTAAATTTTATTATGTATGTTATAAAGTAATTTACTATGTTCTAAAGTTTATTCTTAATGTTCTAAACTTTTTTCATTATGTTCTAAAGTTTTCTATGTATGTTTCTCTTTCTCTTTATGTTCTAATGCACTTGGTGTTATTTATCGTACTCCTGAGATTGTTGGATCGTTTAGCCCTGGTGGTACCACTAAGGAATGGATTCCAAGTGTTCCCGAAGAGTTAAAACCTCGTTTGGGGATGATATTCAAAGATCCCGAAGAGGGTCTTAGTTTTTATAAAGCATATGCAAATGCCGCTGGGTTTACTTCTAGGAAATTTATAATGTGTTTATGTTCTAATTATTAATTTTTTTTTTCAGGTTGATTATGCTATTCGTACAACCGCATGAGACTTTTTATTTTTAGGAAATAGCACATGGAAAAAATTTTGTGTAAATTTTTCTTTTATACATTTTTTTATTATTTTGAGAACATAATGCATATTATTTTTTGTCCAATTATTCTCTATATTCTTATGTTTACAATTATAATATAACATGATTATATTATAACTCTTATTCTTTTATTAACATAATTTTTGGCAATATTATAATATGAGAATGGGGTTGGATGAGTATGAGATAACATAATATTTTTCAACTAATGTGAACCATTTATTTTGCGCAAATTTTGCAAGTAACAACTTAAATACTTTAAAACATTATAATAATAAATTAGAACATAATAAGAATTACTTTATAACATACACATGCAACTTAGAACATATTAAGAATTACTTTATATACATTAGAACACAATCAAAATAACTTGAAATTAGGTTAATGTTCCAAATGATATTAATGTTTCAAAATATACACATGTTCAAAACAGTTATGTCCATAATCATATATTTGTACAAAAAATTACTATTATATATACTTGAGATTTACACAATCAAATATCAAAATTTGTTGATCTTTGACCACTCTCTAGCCATCTTCAACACTCTTTTCCGTTCTTCATTTACTTCTGATGTTATAATCTTCCCACAATACTCCACTCGTAACCTTTTCATTTGCTCAAACTGCACAAAAAAAAATGACTTTAGAACATATACATGTAATTTAGAACATAATAAGAATTATTTTAAAACATTGACACGTAAATAGAACCTAATCATATATGTTTTGTACTTACATTATCCTTCTCTAATCCTGAATTCCATTGTTTTTGACATTGGCCTTCATAGGATTCCATGTGCTTCAACAGAAATACTCCACAATCATGTTTATTCTGGTTGCTTTTCCATCTCATCTCAACATTTCTTGTTTCATAAGTGGAAATAATTGCACTCTTCTTATCAACTTCTTCATAAAATTCACCAAATGCTTCCAACTAAAAAATTAATAATATAATTAGAACATTGACATGGAATTTAGAACTCAATTACAATTATTTTAGAACATTGACATGGAATTTAGAACTTAATTACAATTATTTTAGAACATTGATATGTAAATTATAACATATATATATATAATTTAAAGTACTTTAAAAGATTGACATGTAATATAAATAATTTCAAACATAATAGAAAATCATAGAACATAATAGAAATACTTTAGAACATAAGGGAAAACTTTCGAACATAATAAAAATACTTTAGAACATAATGGAAAATTTTAGAACATATGAGAAAACTTTAGAACATAAGGGAAAACTTTAGAACATAATAGAAATACTTTAGAACATATGGATAGAAAATGTTAGAACATAATAGAAATACTTTAAAACATAAGGGAAAACTTTAGAACATAAGGAAAAAATATAATATAACATAATAGAAAACTTTAGAACATAAGGGAAAACTTTAGAACATAATAGAAATACTTTAGGACATATGGGAAAACTTTTGAACATAAAGAAAAAAAATAATAGAACATAATAGAAACACTTTAGAACATAAGGGAAAACTTTAGATCATAAGGGAAAAATATAATAGAACATAATAGAAAACTTTAGAACATAATTGAAAACTTTAGAACATAATAGAAATACTTTAAAAAATATGGGAAAACTTTAGAACATAATAAAAATAACTTAAAATTATATCAATGTTCCATATGATATCAAATCAAGGCAGGCACACACAAAACAACAAAACTGCACAATGAAAACAATAATATGCCAGTGTAAACATAAGAATGAAGTAAAAATGATGTGGAGTACTAAAAATATTCACAATTCCACAAATCACAATTTCTACCAGACAATTGCATTAGCAAGAATATTGGCAAAAGTGCACAGCCAACCAAAGTGGAAAAACAAAACACATCGATAATCAACCAGGCCAATTTATTCAAACAGGCAAAGAAACACAGAGTGAAAGATTCATTAATCAACATAGGCCCAAATGCAAATCAAACATACCACAGCCAGAAACTATTGGCTTTGAGCTTTCAAGCACAACACATTCATCCACATTCAAATAGTAAAGTCACAGCAAAACTGCGCGTTAACACAGAACAAACAATGAAGCACGCTCAAACAGCTTCACAAATCACAATCATCAATAACGCACAGTATAAGCATTAGCACAACAACAAATGCACACAAAAATACTTCCAATTCCTCAAAATACATCAAGTAATTTCTTGAAAAGGAACGACAAATTGTCTCGATTTCAAACTTCAACAAACCCAGAAATTCTTGATTAAATCTTTCCCATTCGCCACTGATTTATACTAATCACTACACAATAAAAATTAATAGCCGCATTCCATGTATACCAGTGGTATACAGTACTCTGTTAATCGAACAAAAAAATATAAAATCGAACAAAAAAAAAAAGAAAAACAGATAATCGAACATTATACAAGCCTTTTCGAAATTGACAGAAAACAAACAACAAAAATCGAACAAAATAATTCGAACATAAATTGAACTAATTAAATCGAACAAAAATCAAAATATTAGCAAAATCGAACTAAAATCAAGCAAAATTCGAACTAAAATCGAGCAAAAATCGAACAAAATAATCGAACAAAAATCGAACTCAAAAATCGAACAAAATTCGAGCCATAAATTTTCAAAAATCGAACTCAAAAAAATTGAAAAGAAAAACATACAAAATCGGCTTTAACTCATGCAAAATTCATGAAAATCAAATCGCAAAAATCAAAATCGTCAATTTGCAAACATCATGCGATTGAAAGCACAAAATCGACTTGAATATCATGTGAAATTCATAAAATTAGAACAAAATCAAAGAAAAACGTACCTGATTTGAGCAATTTAGGTTGTTTTGCAGCAATTTGGGCTAGATTTTGAGATTTGAGGAGAGAGAAAGTAAAGAGGATTGAAAGTTTGAGGAGAGAGAAAAGTATGAACGTTTGGGGGAGGGTTTTAGGGGAGTTTTTTTTTTTTGTTTTAATCTTGACCGCTCATCCTAATCTAATCCTACGGATGAGATTGGTTCTTATATAACTAGGGTTCTTACATAAGGAGGGGTTCTTACCGGATCCCTCCCCTATATATATATATATATATATATATATATATATATATATATATATATATATATATATATATATATTAATATCTCACCATTTTAAATGAAGCCCAACTTTACGCTATTTGAAATTGTAAAAAAGATTGAAACAAGATTTTTCGCAATAATTAATACGGAGTATAATATAGGGATTATTTGCTTGTTGCAACTCGACAACCCCTAATTATTCGATTATGTAGTACCCTTTTCAACATTATTTTGAGTTTCTATCTTAAAAATGGAAAATTGGCAAATAATAAGCTCATAGCAAAACTGAAGAAAGGAAATTCTTTTTTTTTAAAAAAAAAACAAAGTTGTCGTTAAAAATACAAAAATTAAGAGATTTGAAGTTAATTCCTCCTTTAGAAGCAAGAATATCCTTTGCATATTCGTTGAAATTGATTGAGGAGGGAAAAAAATTTAATTGGAAAATTGGGTAAAATAAATAACAAATAATAATTGAATGAGGGAAGATAGAAGGTTTAGAAATCTTATGGAAATTCAGATTATTTGACCAAAGAGAATAAATTGAGCATTGAATTGGAGTAAATGGGAGGAAAATGGAAAGTTGCATAAAGCGCGAGAAAAACATACATTTTTTTTTTATTTATTTTTATTAAGATTTGGGCTCTTTGCAAAATTAAGCCCTCAATATTTTGGAGCCCAGTGCTAAGAGTTTGTTTACACATGCTCTTAGCCAACCCTAAATATAAACAATATGAGAGTTTTTTTCAAATACCATATGAGAGCTTAATTAAGCTTGAATTTGAGTTTTCATATGAAGCACGATTCAAACATACTAATACTCTTTTAATTGATATACCTTTAAGGAAGCATGTGACGAGAAGAAAAATTAAAACTAGCGGGTTCAATCAAATATTCGAGATTGAAATTAGTGGGTTTAATTAAATACTCCGTATAAATGACTAAATGAATTAGTGGATTTTATTTTTAATTTTAAAATATCAATAACTGGCATTGTTTTTGTTTTCGTTTTCAGTTTCTAGATTTTTTTAAAAACAAAAAATCAAACACAGGAAACTAGAAAAATGTGTTTTCACTTTTTCTGTTGTCAGTCTTTAAAGTTTGACTAATTTTTTATTTGTTATATGACATATATCATATGATTTTAAAAAACAAAAAACCAAAAACTAGAAAACAAGTGATGCCAAATGAACCCCAAGTTAATGGGTTTCATTTTGTTCAAAAAAAAAAAAAAAAAAAAAAAACGTTAATGGTTTTCATCGGCCTCAATTCTTTTAAAAAAGATGCAGTTCAATAGCTGACAACTTGCGTGATCTTTACTTAAATAATTCTTCATATATGTTATTTATTTTTTCTTTTCTGTACTGCATATGTTTTAATTAGTGCATCAGTTTGACTTATGTTTGCTTTATAAACTAGTTTTGACTTTTGAGTATGCAATTGTTATTGGCTTTTGAGCGAGTCGATCACGAGAAGAATGTTGGTCGACTCGTGCTCGTTAAGTTTCAATTTGAGCCGAGTCGATTACGATGAGCTACTTGTTTAAAGGTTTAGGTCTCTTAAATTCATATTTTCTTCTTTTATATTAATTTTTCCTACTAAAATGTCTTAATGTCTTAATTTAGAATTATTAAGTGTTAAAATAAGTTTTTGTTTTAAAGAGAGAATAACAAAAAAATATTGAATTTTTTATACACTTATCGAGTTTCAAGCTGATTCAAGCGAGCACGAGCCAACCCGAGTTGAGCTTGGACCGAGTCGAAGTCAAGTTGCTCGCTAGTTGGTATGCTCAATTAACAATTTAACACCCTTACTGCCTTACACCTTCCTCCCAACTGTCATCGGGTTAAAACTCAATCCTCAACCTTCAAACGAGGAAGAAGCAAACATGGGAGGAACAGGAAGAACAATTCTCACACTTTCTCTCTCCTCCAATCTATTATCTCACTCCCTTTTCTCTTCAACATCCAAGCATTGTTGCTCACTTCGCAAACTCACTTACCCTCACAGGGTTTTACTAGGGTTTAGGCCTCTTTGCTCCTCTTCTTCTTCTTCCATTACCACTGTTGAAGCTGCTTCAGAACTCTCTAACCCCACCAAACAATCAATCCTTCTCGAAAAGTTAAGGGTTAGACACCTCAAGGATGTCCCTAAAAGCCCAGAAATCAAAACCCCACCTCCAAAATCTGCTTCTAATTTGGTTAGTAATGGTGAATTTGAAGAGGGTTTTGGCAAAAATTCAAAGAAGAAAGGGGGTGGTGCTAATAGTTTAGCTTCAAATTTTAGTGAATTGGGGTTGAGTGAAGAGGTAATTGCTGCTTTGGAAGAAATGGGTATTTCTGTTCCTACTGAAATTCAATGTATTGGTATTCCTGCTGTTCTTGAAGGGAATAGTGTGGTTTTAGGGTCTCATACTGGGTCTGGCAAGACTTTGGCTTATATGTTGCCCATTGTTCAGGTGAAGATTTTTTAACCTCATTTTTTTAATTTGTTTGATCGTCTATTGGTAATTTTATGTGGATATAACTTGAAATGATGTATTTGATTACTGTACGGTTTACAACGGGTGTATTGCATACGACAGGATTAGCCACACCCCTATTTATATAGAAATCACCCCTTATGTGAGGTTTAGTTTATGTGAATTGGGAATGTTGTATTATAATACACCTGTTGTATTACAAGTTTTTGCTATTTGTTTAATGTGCAGTCATAGAGAATTCAGTATGTCATAATTAGTAATTTGTATAGTCCTAATTCTCTTAGTTTTCATACAATGGACGGTTACATTAGATGGTGTCATGGTGCTATTTGTTAAAATCGTGGAACTCACTAATTGGAGTGTACTGTTTGGTATATATTCTAAATCGGTATCAATAATAGCTTGTGTCTATCCTATATCACCAATTCTACAAATTTTGGGGTGGGTATGGGGGGTGGGGAGCTGAGAGGAGTTCTCATACTTCGTATTAGTTTCTTTACAATTCTTTCAGTAGGTAGAGTTGTATTTGGGTTTGATGAGACAACAGCAAACACTAAATTGATAAACCCAATATTTGGGGTTTGATGAAACCTTTTCACAAACTTTTTTAAAACAAAATTTTGTTACCTTTCTAAATGGCTTGGTACCAATACCAAGATTTGACTACTTGTTATCTTTGATTATAATTTTTTCTGATCCACAATATATCTGTATCTTTTGTGTTGCTGAGATTTTTTCTAATTCTGTTACTTGCTGGCCAGAAGTCATATTTGCTTCAATCTGTGAATTATGATGCAAGTTTAGCCATTGAGGCCAAAATATTTTTTTGAGCTAAAGTGCTACATGCTTTATGCTATTATTGGCTAATGATACTAAAACTTATTAGCTATTGAGGCGAGATGAAGAAATCTCAGGCATCCGGATTAAACCCAGGCGTCCACGAGCTGTTGTCCTTAGTCCTACAAGGGAGCTTTCTGAACAGGTACTTCATTCTCTTACATTCAGAATTTATTTGATCACTAAACTAGATTTTGAACGACAGGTCTGTTCTTATGAGTATGGACTTTTATTCTAGACCTTGGGTTGGTTTTACAGGTATTTCGTGTGGCAAAGTCCATCAGTCATCATGCACGTTTCAGGTCTATTATGGTAAGTGGTGGTGGTCGTTTACGACCCCAGGAAGACTCACTTAATGTCCCCATAGATATGGTAGTTGGAACCCCAGGGAGGATTTTACAACATATTGAGGATGGGAATATGGTCTATGGTGATATCAAATATGTGGTGAGTATATACAAATAAATTATTGACTTCCTTGAGTTTAGACTAGCTTATAACAATGACTTAACAAATATGTCAGGTTTTGGATGAGGCAGACACCATGTTTGATCATGGCTTCGGTCCTGATATTCGTAAGTTTCTTGCCCCGCTCAAGAATCGTGCATCTAAACCTAATGACCCTGGGTTTCAGACTGTCTTAGTTGCTGCAACAATGACAAAGGTATGTTCTTTATTGATGTTACAGGGCTTGTTAAAAGTTCCACTGTTCACATTTTCCTTTTATTTATTGACGTTTTCCTATCTTAATAATAATAATAAAAAAAAAAGGAGCTCAAATGATTAAGATGTCATGTAAAAGCAGCCAAGATAGCTGTGTGAAAATTGCTTTGGTATCCCAACGTCATAGTGCTAGTGTACCTTCCTTGACTCTGGATGATTGCCTTGTTAAAGTTTGACTATATTGCTGGTTAAGATTTGTTACAATGTCTACTTTCTGTAATTTCACCAGTTAACAGCAGGTTATGCAACCTTTAGATTCATATTGTTTCACTATTAATAAGTTATGGGATTAAAGGCAGTTCAAACGCTGGTTGATGAGGAATTTCAAGGCGTTACACATTTGCGCACTTCAACGTTACATAAAAAGGTCGCATCTGCTCGTCATGATTTTATAAGACTTGCAGGAGCCGAGAACAAGCTGGAAGCGCTGTTACAGGTTTGTTTTGTCATGTGTTATTACCTCCCTGTTGATAATATTGATTCCGCATATTGCTTTGCATAAGGTTATATAACTTATGTTAGTATTCCTACATTTTTTTAGGGTTTGTGTCTCAAAGTTATGCATTCCACTGGCTTGCTGTAAATATCAAAATATGCTATTTTTCTTAAAATTTTTTTTTATCCTTTTGTTTCCGAAGAATAATCTATTTAAACATTCTTTGGACTTCCCAGCAAAAATGTGATCATGGAAGTCCACCTAACTTTAAGTGTAACCAACTTTAGTTCCTGAATTTGGAAGACTTAGGTTGCTCTATCTAAAGCAGCGACATCCCTTGAGAGTTCTCAGTGATCACTCAACTTTGTGCAAATTAAAAAAACCTAGGGGTATACTGCTTTTTCAGACTTAAACCTCTGTAGGAGGTGCTACTTGGAGTCTCAGATTCTTCACTTTGCAGAGGTCTTGCCCATGGTCCTTATGGGATGTGACGTTTTGGTTGTAATTAGCATGATGGCCTGGATCCTGAGGTCTGGGAGAGAAAAAAAGACAGCGCAAAATGTAGTAACCTGAACTCCAATTATGAGTGAGGCATGTTGTCAGGTGACATAATGGGAAAGCATATAAAGTTTGACCTTCAAGTCTATTTTAGGAAGACTTTAAGACCTAGAAATCCAAAGTTGGGCCCATTATGATGGGTTTTATCCATGTACCTAGAGTTACTTCCTTCGTTTTTTTAGTTGACACCGTTTGACTTTTACACTATTCACACATTACACTTTGACTCGCTTTTGTGACTTATAGATAAGATAAATTATAGTCATGTGGGATCTTGTTTAAATCGTCTTGATATGTATTTTATTAATATCTACTTTTTATAATTTTACAATGTTGATATTTAGAGTTATTAAGCGTTAAAAACATGCGTTGGTAAGCGTGATAATAGAAAGGTGTCAACTAAAAAAACCAAAGGAAGTATTTTTTATTAATTATTTTTTAAGTAATTTTAGGACTAAGACTTTGTTGTTGTAAATATCGTTTTAGGAATTTGATTCTTTCATTCTTTATTGTAGGAACAATGTGTCGTTATTTTATCTAATTCATCTTGGTTTAGGGGAAATTTTATAATAACTAAATCATCTCAATGATTGCGTGAAGGTTATTGTTAGGTAAGAGGTAGCACGATACCACCCAAAAAAAAAAAAAAACACTGTGATATGCTAATAGCTAAAATTGTGCGTTATCAAAACAAATTTGAAATTCAGATTTCTTGAGGCTCATGCAGTAAAATTTCATTGTTTGAAGCTCACTTATCTATTGGCAGTTTTCCATTTGGTCTTGCTTTGCTTGTGATTTCACTTCCTTTCTGCTTTTTAGTGCATCAATCTGCTTTATGAGGTCTATAAATGTGAAATCAATTTGAGCTCGTGTAATGCATTTCTTTTGATTGTGTAATCATGAACAATGACCTCAAGTGCCCTTTGGTGGCTGATGATAATGACCATAGTTTGATTTCATTCTATTATTCTTGTTTTGAGCATGATAATTCTTTTCCACATACTTATGATTGTTTCTGATGTTATTGTTACAAACATGTCCCTTATGTCCAAAAACCCACCTGCCCGAAGCCACACAAAAGTATTCAATGCATGTGCAGGCATTGCTTGCTTTCGGTTTTAATTCTAGGTGGATGGAACCTGGAAGCATGTGAATGCTCAAAAGCCAAAGATCATTTCCATCTTGCAAGTTTGAGCGCTAAAAAATTTGGCATGGATTAGATCGTTAGGGTCAGAGTCTTGTACACACTTTTGTTTCTTTGTTAGCTGTGCATTGCAATTTGAGGGTGTCTAGTGGGCACAAGTGAAAGTATGAGAGGGACATTGAAAGGGGCTATTATGTGAGAGTTGAGTTTGAATACATCAAAGTCACAAGCTGATAGGAAGGCATAGGTTCGATCAAAGATCAAATCTTAGTTTATTTGAATGGTGACTGGTAATGAAGCTTAACTTGGATGTGAAGGCTAAGTACAGAGGCTTATTTGATTTTATAAAGCATGGTGCAAGAATTGCTTCAAGGTGCAACAATCATTAGAAAATTGATCTATGTCACTGTTAAAGGTCATCACGCAAACAAGCATGACTAAAACTAAAAGGCTTACGAAACATTAAAAATCATACGAAGTAGATAGGGCTCTAGACTAATAATTTATCACTCGTTTTTCATCTTACATTTTTTTATTTAGTGAGATTTTTATTTTTGATTTACTTTTTCCTTTGAATAATTTCTAACAGAAGGGAAATTTTCTTTGTTCCTTTTCCTCTGAAAAGGGAGAATTACACGTAGTTCTCATGACTCATGATGACTTCAAGTTTCATCATCTATCAAGTGCTCTTTTGGCTATTATGCTCTTGATCATGCTTCCCTAGAGTAAACTTCATGGCGTTTATGCAATCATTTAAATCCTTTAGTTGTAAGATGTTAGCCTGTAACCTTTTTTTCCAATTCCAAGTGAATGAAATAATAGAATTTCTTTTAATGCTTCTCTACAATTGTGTCACTAAACAGAATTTATTTATTTATTTTTTCTTTCCGGAAGATAGGCCAGCACAATGATTTTTTTGAATAGCTGAAGAAAGGAGATTTTTCACTAGAGGATAGCCTATCTTCTTGCTTACCAGCTAGCCTGCCTTTATTTTTTCTCTTGGATTTTACTGCTCTTATGCAAAGACCTCAAAGGAATAAAGTATTTGTGAAATTTTTGGGCCTTTTGTGGGAATGGGATCTTAAGTTCTTAGTTGCATATTTGACATGGGCCTTTTATGGGTATGGGATCTTAAGTTTTTAGTTGCATATCTGACATGGGCCTTTGTGGGTATGGGATCTTAAGTTCTTAGTTGCATATCTGACACCACATCTAACTCATCTGAATTCAGAAGTGTTGTTATGTATGACACTCATTTTTTCGTTTTATTGTCAATGCAGGTTCTTGAACCTAGCCTGTCTAAAGGAAATAAAGTCATGGTCTTCTGTAATACTTTGGATTCAAGTCGTGCTGTCGATCACTTCCTCCGTGAAAATCAAATCTTTACAGTTAATTATCATGGAGAAGTCCCTGCAGAACAAAGGTAAGGCAAACTGTTCTAACTTTGGAGTAGATATTTATAATTAATGGAAGTGCATCATCATATAACTAAACATGACAAAGACAAAACGTCACAACCTTAGGTCCAATCTTACTTAATAGCAGTTTTCATAAGTGTCAGTTTCTTTTATTGTAACAAGTGGTTGATTGCATTACTTTGTCATGAGTTTGCTGGAAGCTCCTTTCTGGAGCATCTCTATGATGGCCAACTAGTCCATTTTCCAGCATAATACAGATGGAATTAATTTTCTGAAGCCTATTTTAGTGATAATGCTCTTGTTCCACTTCATTGGGTTTATTGAGTTATTTGATAAGACTCTAAAGCTGAAAACCACCTGCTATACCAATACTTTGGGACAATGCTTACAATCCAGGATATAAACAAGACATGCTGCAACCAGAAAATTTCTTTGCTTGTTCCTTCTATTTATAATTTTTTAGGGAGAGGGGTGGGGTGTGGTTGATTTAGAATGGCAAAGTAATGCATATATATATTTGGGAATCATTTTTGCACACATGTGGAAGACTTGATATTCACTGAAAAATGGTGATAGTTGTACCCTATTTTCCTGAATATTGTATATTCTTTCCTTGAATGCAGTGTCTAGGTCTCTTGGAGGGAACTGATTATTCTTAGAGGCATTGTGATATTGGCTGCTGAAAAAAATATGCTTTTTATGGAAGAATCTAAAGTCAGATGTTCTTTGGATTCTTATTTTAGGCAACCCAAACTAGACTACCATTGTTCATCACGATACGTGTTTAGGTGTTAGAGTCAGCTATTTCATGAAAAAATGTATGTTTGGGCCCATGATGAAGTGTCCATACTTGTGTCAATTCCCCACCCACAATTATATTTCTTGCTTCCATTTATTGAACTGTCATGTTAAACTCACACATTAATTGGATTATTCACTCATTTCTTTGATGCTTGTTCAAGGGTTGAGAATCTCAAAAAGTTTAAAGAAGAAGATGGCGATTGTCCCACTTTGGTCTGTTCTGATCTCGCTGCTAGGGGACTGGACTTGGATGTGGACCATGTTATCATGTTTGACTTTCCTAAGAATTCTGTGAGTATGAGAGCATAGTGTTTGCTTTCTATTTGTTATGTGAAGTCTTCCAAATTATTGAATCTCAATTAACAATTGTGCAGGTTGATTATCTCCATCGCACTGGAAGAACTGCACGTATGGGTGCTAAAGGTACCTAAAAACTGCAACTGAAATTGATAATTGATTGTCCAATTCGATGAATGTTTTGCCTAAACCTGTAAAGGCCTGTTCTCTTGAATATATCTTAGTATTGATTTTCATTCATGTTGTTACTAGTAATATATGTTTAGTTGGGTGTGTGAAATACATAGGCGAAGGCCTTTAATCATATGGCCTTTCCATATTGTGGATCTGTTGCTAGCGGGTAATGACCAGAGGTCAATTCTTATTTTCTATGACCATGTGGTCGGGGATTGAGGGCTGCTGCTTCTAATTGTTTGGTCTCCGGCTGACCTGACTTGGCCACATGCTTCCCACGAAGCTGTCAAGTACGCATGTTTTCTTGATTAGAAAGAGAAAAAAACAATAGCAAAGGACAAACCACCTCTAAGTCCAAATACCATCTTAACAATTACGTAGTATGTAGTGGATTAAGGTTTACTGCTTTTGACTGAATAATTGAATATTGGGTCTTCGGTAAGCTTTAGCCCTTTATTGTTTGGTATAGTTTTAGCCCTTTATTGGAGAAATATGCCTGATTCTCTGCTGTCATTTCAGATTGTTTTGGTTTTAGCTTTTTGTCCAGCACCACAAATATGTAGTAGAATTATAAAGAAATAAATTTGAAACTTGAAAGTTGGAGCTAACTATGGCAATCATGGCCTAGGAACAGGACCTTTTATAGGACTTGGGTTCTTTAAATCGTTTTACTTGGTACTCTTGTAGATAGCTTTTCCTCCATGTTCTCTTGTAATCTATAAATTCACTTTTAAAATCTAACAATAGTTATGAACCCAATGCTCTACTTCATCGTTACATACACTAAGCCACGATACTGGTGTTTGTACTGTCCTATTTTGTTTTGGGTTCGGCTTAGTATCGAAATGATCCACATCACATAGTTAAGAATTTGACAAGGGTATCTGAGGTGAAACATGGTGCTCAGAGTATGGTTTTTAAGGTGAGCCTTACTTGAAGGGCTTAGTTTTAAATGATCATTAGATTAGGCATTTTATTGGATGGTGCGGAAGTACAATCAACGTTTCTTGTCTTTTAACTTGCCCAATATTCGATATATGGCTTGATTTTCCTATAACTGTTGCAAGGACTTGACAGAACCCAAAAATCGTGATCTTGATATGAATTTATAAACTTGCTTTGCTTATGTTTTTATGTGGATACCAAAATATTAACTGTAGTCAATAATCTGATTTCCTAATGAATATTCTTGCGTTCATCCCTTGTTATCACAGTAAGATATTCTCTCTCTAGCTGTGTGTGTTTGGTCTCTGTGTGAGTCTGTTCAATATATCCTTGATGATGATTGATCTCATTCTTATTTTGTACATTTTCTAATTAGGGAAAGTAACCAGTTTGGTTGCCAAGAGGGATGTGCCATTGGCCACGCGAATTGAGGAGGCTATCAAGAAAAACGAGTGCTTGGAATCCCTCAGTGTAGATAGCGTGAGGAGGGATATTGCTAGGACGCGTATAAGTCAACAGCTAGGAAGTAATGTGAAGGTCATTAGGACTTCTGCTTTGAAAAGCAGAGGTAGAACTGCTCCAGAAAAATCCGCAGGTCCTGGCAGAAGTAATAGTAGAGCTGCTCCAGCAAAGTCCACAGCTGTGCCTGGTAAAAGCCGTGGCAGAGCTGCTTCTGCAAAATCCTCCGGTATGGCTGATAAAAGTTTTGCTACTCAGGCATCTGAAAGGAAAAGCTCTGGTAGAAAATTCGGAAAAGTAGCTATTCAGTCTAAAGGAAAATATGAAAAAGCAACAAGTCAGTCGAAACCGAAATCTGGTAAAGTAGTTGGTCAGTTCAAACCTACAAAGAAAGCTGTCAAGGGTTCAAAGTTTACAAGTGCAACTACCTCAAACAGACCCTCTAAGATAAGTGTTGTTGGATTCCGAGGACGAAGTTCATCCTAGGTGACAAAAAGTTGATTGAAATTTTGTTCTGTACTTTTTTGGTCGAGAGAGAGAAGGTGGGGGGGGGGGGGGGGGGGGGGGGGGGAGAATAAGGTAATTATAATGTTATTTGTAAATTAGAAGAATTCTTGTCAAATTATGGGTTAGAGTTTGTGACATACTTCTAGCAATTCACTATATAATACAAAGTATTGGTTCAACACTAATCGATTTATAGATTATATCAACGTAAAATGATTTATTGCTGATGCAGCTATTTTTAAAATCAAGAACAGCTTGTAAATAAATACAGAAGAGATTTCAGGGTGAAATGAAATAGAGTTTCAGTGTCAAATGAAATTGATTATCAGTTTACAAAGTTGATAACTAAAGTTTACTTCCAAGTTAGAGCAAGTCGAGCAGGCTTGTTTGGTGTGACGGTATTTCCAGCAGAGTCATACATGATGATGCCAGAATAATCAGGTAACTGGCATTTGCCCCCCATTAGTATGTTCTTCTGCCAAACAGGTCCTGATACATACTGGTTCTCCCCTGCCTCTGTGGGACTATATATCATCCCTTCATTGTGAAGCTGCTGTATAACAGGCTCATTGCCCCTGTTCGTGTAGCAAGTACTCCACCGTCGCCACCTTCTGGAGTGAGATGCACACATAAAAAGCGTAAAGGCACAGAAGAAAAGCGTGAGAGCAGCAAATCCAGTTTGAGGCATACTCAAGGAAGAACTCGCTGCTGAGAGAAGGCGAGCCATGACTAAAGTCTAAGAAGGTAAAGGTGTATCATGTCAAGTTTACGAGTTTCTTATTTATAATGATAGGTGCACAGAGGTTCCATATGAATATAGTTTTTGTGGCGTAGTTGGTGTTTTTAAAACCAATGAGTGGGTCCCTTCAAAAAAAAAAAAAAAAAAAAACCAATGAGTGGGTTTGTTAAAGTTTAGGAGTTTGGATAAAGCTAACTAATTTAAGATCAAACTTTGTTATTTACTTAGTATTATTTATTTTATATGTGGAATAAGTTCCTATGAAGAGTGGTTTTGGTACAAGATTTTGGATTTGTTAATCACCAAACCACGTTAGATAAAGGGTGTGTACATGGTTTGGATTTGTGGCGAATCGGGCTTCTTTTACAAGTAAGCTTAAATGCTCAATTAATCTTAGAGTAGAAAGAAATGGTAAAGAAAAATTAAAAAGTGATTTAAAAAATTTAATTAAGAAAATTTTTTCAGATTTTTTTTAAAAAAATGACTCAAACCTGTTCACTTTTTTTCGGCATTGACTGAATTTCAAGGGTTGACTCCTGATTTTCTCTATTTACACCCAAGTGACTTTTCTTGTTTCCTTTTGAACCCTTTTTTTTTTTTTTTTTGGTTTCGATCACTTTCAATTGTTTCTTGTTAAATTAGTTTGAGATTTCAAGGGGAAAATGCATAATGCCTTGTTCAAATTAAGAACTACACCCTAGACAAACCCAAGTAGTGAAAGATGAGCGAATGTTCAGATATCATAACTCTATATACCTGGAGCAAAATTAAATTACTAATGAGCCCGCTGTTAATACCCTCCGAGATTCCAATTGGGTAGGTGGAACCATCCAATTTGCCTTTAAACGGCCAATTTACCGATTTACAACTCTCACCGATTTCATTAATTCAACCCTACAAGTCTACCACAAACATTTATGACAACATATAATGATCATATATGGTTCCAAATGGCATCACATGACCCTGAGAAGTATCCCCTAAAATCTCAAGGCTTTTCGACAACGGACCCAGAAACCTCAAAAATTTCTCAAAAAGCATGGATATTAGCCTTCAATTTTGGAATTTTTTTGACTTTTTTTCGCCCGTAAATAAAAATTGCCAAATTTTTTACCATGGTCCCTAATACCCTCTGGGAGTCCCATTGGGTGGGTGGAACCATCCAATTTGCCATTAAACGGCAAATTTACCGATTTACAACTTGCACCGATTTCATTAACTCTAGCCTACCACGAACATTTATGATAACATATAATGATCATATATGGTTCCTAACGGCATTATATGACCCCCAAGAAGTATTCCCTAGATTTTCAAGACTTTTCGACACCGAGCCCTGAAACCTTAAAAATTTCACAAAATGCGTGGATATTAGTCTTCAATTTTTGCAATTTTGTGACTTTTTTCGCTCGGAAATACAAATTGTCAAAATTTTAACTATGGTCCCTAATACCCTCCGGAAGTCCAATTGGGTGGGAGGAACCATCCAATTTGCATATTAACGACCAATTTACTGGTTTACAACTTCTTCGATTTCATTAACTCAAGCCTACCACGAACATTTATGACAACATATAATGGTCATATATGGTTCCAAAAACATTATATGTATCCCCTAAAATCTAAAAACTTTTCGACACTGGGCCCGGAAACCACCAAAATTTCTCAAAAAGTGTGGATATTAGCCTTCAATTTTGGAATTTTTTGAATTTTTTTCGCCCGTAAATAAAAATTGCCAAAATGTTTACCATATTCCCTAATACCCTTCAGGAGTCCAATTGGGTGGGTGGAACCTTCCAATTTGCCTTTAAACAAACAATTTACCGGTTTACAACTTGCACCGATTTCACTAATTCAAGTTTACCACGAACATTTATGACAACATATAATGATCATATATGGTTTCAAACGGCATTATATGACCCCGAGAAGTATTCCCTGGATTTTCAAGACTTTTCGTCACCGAGCCCCGAAACCTTCAAAATTTCACAAAATGCGTGGATATTATTAGGGAGTCATTTAACACTGCGCTACAACAAGAGTTTATATTATAATTTAGACTAAGACATACCACTTTTATTTGCAATCAACTAATAATATGGCTTAATATCTTCCTGAGGTAAAAAAAAGAGAAAGAAAGTTTCAAAATTTAACAAATCATACAAGCTAAAACATGTAATACAAAGACCATCGCATTCTCCCTCATTCATTTTTCGTATTAAGTAACGCGATCACGGTGGAAACTTTTGTGTATTCAATGTCCAATTTTTTATCCTTTTATCCTTGTTAAAATCCTCTTCACTTTTTAAATTTGTCGCCACTTCTTGAATGAGTTTCGAAATATTCCCCCATTGGTGAATCAAATATATATGGCGATCACTCAGTATTTGCTGTTCAGACTTACTTAGAGTAGTGTAAACATAGTCCTCAATATCCTTACAACGACAAGCTTCAAACAAGTGAGAGGGCTACCGTCGTGAGATGTCTTTAGAATGATTTGATATACTCTTGTTTAACCACATGTTGATAGTATATTTCTTGCAGTGACATATTTAGCGAGTGGGCGCTAATGATAATAGGACCTCCCTTAAAGTCATATTTCTCATTCGGGAATGGTTTACAGGGCTTTTTCTCTGAAATTCTCGCCGTATCGAAATAACCATTGACTTTATGCACATTCAACATAAACTCCAATTTTTTTTCTTCCGTTGCATGTTTCACAAATTATGTCTTCTTGACCAACATTTTGAGTGAGTGAAGCAATCCCGTTATACTCGGTCGTCCCTCGCAAAGTATTTCTTAATTGTTGCACGAACGTTTGAAATCTATCTTGTATTTTTGGCTTAATCTTCAAATCTAGGTTAGAATTCAGACGTAAGCAACCAACTTTGTTGTTAATCGGAGTATGAACTTTGGGACTAGAGTTTAAAATTCGGCTAGTAATTGAAGTAATTCGGCATTACATTGCCTCTCAAATGCACCCGAACATAGCAGCACATCCCCACACAACACCCACACCCATAGCTTACATAATCTAACAGGAACTATAAAACAAAGAAATAATTAACAAAATACATGAGATAATTATTGTTGTATGGATATGTACTAATTTGTAAAACTGAATATCGAAAATAAGGTATGGGACTATGGATTTGTAATATCTATAACGGGTTTGTGAATTTTCGGGTGTGTGAATTTTTGAAAGTGGAAAAACGGACTCATCAAACCACACATGTCTTGCAATAATAATTTTTCAAATGGACGTATCATAACACTTAAAACCGCGATGGTTGAAAGGATAGACTAGAAAACCACATGGAGTGAATCTAGCTTGAAGTTTATGAATTTTAGAAGATGGAAGAAAAGGATAACATAAACATCCAATGTAACACCCCCAAATCTCCCTCTACGGAAATACTAGTATAATACGTATAATTAGGATAATTTGCCAATTACTACCGCAAGTTAATATCACTTTGTAAATTACTACCGCAAATTAAAAAAGTTGTGAATTACTACCGCAAAAAATATTAAGATGTTGCGATTACTACCAAACCCCCATTAAACCCAACTATGACGTCATTATATCCCTTTAACCCGTGTTTGACCATGTTTAAGGGCTTTAATCAGCCCCCCCAAAAAAGAAAATGGATTAGGGATAAAATGACGTCATGGTTAAGGGCTTTAACCATGAGTTTAACGGGAGTTTGGTAGTAATCGCAACATCTTAAAATTTATTGCGGTAGTAATTCACAACTTTTTAAATTTGCGGTAGTAATTTACAAAATAGTATTAACTTGCGGTAGTAATTGACAAATTTTCCGTATAATTATACCGTAGAGATAGACTTAGGCGTATTACTGCCACGTGATTACGCAAGGCTACTCAACTTACTAAAAATAACAATACTTTGCAGCGGAAACTTCAATACTCTTCTTTATTAATAATAACCATAATAGTAACCAATGTTATGAGTACTCCAAATACATACAAGACCAAATTCCAAATTTAGTGAAAACCAATCCCGGGACTCCAATGCATCTTATTGACTCCAACCTGAAAAAATAAGCAACACTGCTTACCATTACGGTAAACAGGGCGAACCAAAACAAATAAGAAGTACGAGTTAGCAAAATATGCTAAGTACGATAAGTGCAAGGTAATTAAACTCAATTTATTCGCAAACATGCTTTAAAACCAATTTCCAATAAATAATCTAATAATTCCAAACTCATGGTTTAAAACCAATTCTCAATAATTCCAATATCAATAATCAATAAAACCAAATCCAATTATTTTAAAACCAATTCCTCATATTAAAACCAATTCCTCTCCCAAGTGTGCACACCCCCCAAGCTAGTCTCCTTATGTTACAAGGCTATTCTTGAGGAAAGACCCGGTCATGCAAAATCCAAGGCCTCAATAAACCAAATCCGCATAGTGGGATTACCAACATGCTTATAAAGCATAAATAATAATAAATCCATGATTCAATAAATCCTCTTTTAAATCCAATAATTCAACCTTTAATGAAAACAATCCAAACTCCTTTTCCATAAATCCAACTTGCTTTCAAAATCAATCCTTTTTAAACATGAATAATAAATTAATTAATCAAAACATGTTATAAAAATCAATACTCCAATTTAATTATTAAAACCAATCTTTTAAACATACTTTTATTTCATAAACCATAATTCAATTCAATTTAATTCAATCATAATAAAATCATTCAAACATGTTATTCAAATCGATCACTTTTAAGGTATCTAGCCACCTAACGTACCTTGATCTTCACTTAGCCAACAACACTTCAAAAGAACTCTCAAGTAGCTTGATCAAAAACACCCTACAAATAAATATAACCTTAATCAATATAAGGTTAACAAATAATCACAAATAATTAAATTAAACCCTCCCAACTAAATGTACATGAACCTCTTAAATTAATTCAACATGAACATTATTAAAATCTGATTTTATATAATTAAAACTACTCATAATAATTATATATTAATCTCCCATAATAATAATAATTGAATAAAAGAAAAGGAGAAGAAAATAATTGGATATGCGTAGGAAATAAAAGGCAGAACTTTCAGAGGCTATAACTCCTTCGATATTGATCTGAATTAGGTGATTCTTGAGCTTAGCATCAAGTATTTTTCGAGATAAACAACTTTCTGTGAAACTACCCCAAAAACTGACCAGAAGTGCCTGAAAATTGGCTTCAAAGATGAACGGGATGATTTGTGTAAAATTGAGGAGAAGAAAAAGAAGAGAATTGGTGTGAAGAATGTGAGAGGTATGAAGGGGTATTTATAGGCTAGTATGAGCATGAATTATGGTAGGAAAATGTAGGAAGAATTATGGTAATTAGGGTTTAAGAGATTACTTGGAGAAGTGAGCAAAGATTTAAGGAAAGTTTTGATATTTGAAGGGATTGTGTATAATTGAATATGGAAGGTATGTATGTCATGAAAAATGTTAAGGAAATTGGAATTGCTTGGGGAATAATTAAGAAGAATGAATGGCAAGAAAATATAATAATTGGATATCAAAAAGATGGAGAATTAGAATTATGGAAAATAGGAGATTTAAGGGAGATAATTAAAAATACAAATTACCAAAATATTTTCCCAAAATCTTTATGGGATGGCCGAAATTATTGAGCTTTCCTAAGCTCATATTTTCGGCCTTCCTATTTAGTATTTAGGAATATATTTTGCTAGTTTAAAGGAATTAAAAATAATTGTGTAAATAATATTTATTGTAATAAATAATTAAATAATAAAATACCAAATATTCACCAAATAATTTAACTAAATAAAAATCAGATTTTCACATAGGAAAATCCGAAATTATTAGCTAATTAATTTGGATTTTCGGACCTATTAAAATAATAATAAAATATAGCTTTTGCCTTAATTAAAATATCTGAAATATAAATAATCCGGCTTTTAAAATAGGATAAATGGATAATAAATCTTATCCAAAATAATGATTAGTTTTCAAAATACTTTTGGCGCCAAAATTCAAATATCATTTTGGCTCCAAGATTTAAATAGTAAATTGAATTACTAAAATACCCTTTTTAGAAAATAAAAATACGTATGAAAATACGGGGTATTACAGTCTACCCCCCTTAAAATAAGTTTCAACCCGAAACTTAGCCAAAAGAAACGAAAATCATTTTGAAATTATTGGTTCATGCACATCCTAACTTGACTCAAGACTCCAACTAAACTTAAATAAGACTCGAAATCACTCAAAAATGACTCAAAAAGTAGACGCGCGAAACTCTATCGCCCTCTACCCCCCTTAAAAGGAGTTACGCCCCCGTAACTCGACCACTAACCTTAGGCAAACAGTTCTAGGTAACGTTTCCTCATATCAGCCTCAGCTTCCCATGTGGCCTCTTCAGCTTTCTGATTTGACCACATACTTTCACAATGCTCACATCCTTGTTTCTTGTGCTCCCGACCTTAGAGTCAAGAATCTTTACTGGTCTTTCCTCATAAGTCAAATTCTCATCCATCTCAATGGTTTCTGGTTGTAACACATGTGTCACATCAGGAATATACTTTCGGATTTGGCTCACATGGAACACATTGTGAACCCTTTCAAGCTCGTTAGGCAAATCCAACTTATAAGCCACTTTTCCCACTTTCTGAATGATCTCATAAGGCCCTATGTACTTTGGGCTTAATTTTCCTTTCTTCCCGAACCTCATCACACCTTTCATGGGTGAAATCTTTAACAAAACCTTCTCTCCTACTTCATATTCCTCTTCCCTCCTTTTCAAATCAGCATAACTTTTCTGTCTATCTTGGGCTGCTTTAATCTTTTCTTGGATCAACTTGACCTGCTTCACCATATCCTCAATCATTTCTGGTCCAAGTACCATAGTTTCACTTATATCATTCCAACATACTGGGCTTCTACACTTTCAACCATACAAAGCTTCAAACGGTGTCATCCCAATGCTTGCATGGTAACTGTTGTTATAAGAGAACTCTATCAAATCCAAGTGGTCTTCCCAAGACCCTTGATACTCCATCACACAAGCTCTTAACATGTCCTCTAATGTCTGAATCGTCCTTTCTGTCTGACCATCTGTCACAAGATGAAATGCTGTGCTCATTAACAACTTAGTTCCCATCGCCTTTTGCAAACTTTGCCAAAAGTTAGACAAAAACCTTGAATCTCTATCCGAAATGATATCCGTGGGTACCCCATGGTACTTCACCACAAACTTCACATAAGCACTTCCTAACTGATCCATGGTCCAAGTACTTCTCATGGGTATGAACGCTGCTGACTTGGTCAACCTGTCCACTATCACCCAAATAGTGTCATTTCCTGCCTTGGTCTTTTGCAAAGCTCCCACAAAATCCATAGAAATCGAATCCCATTTCCACTTGGGCACCTCCAAGGATTGGACCTTTCCTTGAGGCCTGCGATGCTCAATCTTCACAACACTTAGCCACAAATTCAACCACTTCTCTCTTCATATTGGGCCACCAAATGTCTTCTTCATGTCCTTATACAGCTTATCCCCTCCAGGATTCATTGAATAGGGAGGATTATGAGCTTCTTCCATCAATCTTTGCTTCAATTCACTACGATTCTGCGGCACACACCATCTTCCCTTAAAACGAATGCTTCCCTCATCACCAATGGTGAAATCCAACACTTGCCCTTCATCAATCTTCTTCTTAATTGCTTTTAACTTCTCATCTTCCAATTGACTATCCCTTATCTCATCATAAATGGATGGTTGAACCACCAAGGCATTCAACATCCTTGCCACTCCACCATGTTCCATCACCTCCAAGTTCAACTTATGAAATTCCACACACAACTGATCTGGGACTACCATCACATTCACCGTATGTTCTGAATTTCTGCTCAAAGCATCTGCCACCACATTAGCCTTTCCCTCATGATACTGAATATCCAATGTATAATCACTCATATACTCCAACCATCGTTTCTGTCTCCCATTCAAGTGCGTCTGGGTGAAAATGTACTTCAAACTCTTATGATCCGTGAAAATCCTACAAGTCACCCCATACAAGTAATGTCTCCAAATCTTCAAGGCAAACACTATTGCAGCTAACTCCAAATCATGGGTTGGGTAATTCCCTTCGTGAACCTTCAACTGCCTCGAGGCATACGCAATCACTCTTCGATTCTGCATCAACACACATCCCAATCCCAACCTCGATGCATCACTATACACGTCATATAGATCACTCCCATCCGACAAAGCTAGCACAGGTGCTGTGGTTAACCTTTCTTTCAAGATCTTAAATGCCTCCTCACACTCTTGGGTCCATGAGAACTTATGCTCCTTTTTCATCAAACTTGTCATGGGCTTCGCGATCCTTGAAAAATCCTTCACAAACCTTCTGTAATAGCCTCCTAAATCCAAGAAACTCCTTACATCCGACACATTCTTTGGGGTTGGCCAATCATTCACAGCTCGAATCTTGCTTGGGTCCACCGAAACTCCGTCCTTGGAAATCACATGGCCCAAAAATGCTACTTTCTCCAACCAAAACTCACAGTTAGACAACTTGGCATACAACTGATGCTCTCTTAAACATGACAACACTTGTCTCAAATGCTCCTTATGTTCTTCTTCATTCTTTGAATATATCAAAATATCATCAATAAACACCACTACAAACTTGTCCAAGTATGGCCTGAAAATCCTATGCATCAAGTCCATGAACACTGCAGGTGCATTGGTCAAACCAAATGGCATAACTGTGAACTCATAATGACCATAACGGGCCCTGAAAGCACTCTTTGCAATATCTTGCTCCGCAATTCTCAACTGGTGATAACCCGATCTCAAATCTATTTTTGAGAATACCCCTGCTCCTTTCAACTGGTCAAACAAATCATCGATCCTTGGTAATGGATACTTATTCTTCACCGTCACCTTGTTCAACTCTCGGTAATCAATACACAACCTCATACTCCCATCCTTTCTTCTTTACAAACAATATTGGGGCTCCCCAGGGTGATGAACTAGGCCTAATATAACCTTTCTCCAACAAATCATCCAACTGGGTCTTCAACTCCCTCAACTCAGCTGGAGCCATCCTATATGGAGCCTTAGAAATAGGTCCAGTTCCAGGCACTAGATCGATTGTGAACTCAACATCCCTCACTAGTGGCATACCAGGAATCTCATCCGGAAACACATCTGGAAACTCTTCTACAACAGGAATACCCTCTTAACCTTTCTTTTCCTCACTTTCAACCTCTTGAACACTACACAAAAACAAAGGACAACCCTTCTTAACCAGCTTCTGTAGTTGCATTGCAGACACAATTCTCAACCCTGAAGTTTTCCCTTCCTTTTTATACACCACTTTGGTCTTACTTGGGCTAGTCAAGGTGACCTTTTCAGCCGCACAATCAATTTTTGCTTCATACTTTCCCAACTAATCCATACCCAGAATCACATCAAAGTCATTCAAGTCAAACTCGATCAAATCAGCCAGAAACTCTACCCCAGAGATGGAAATAGGCACACTAAAAAACAATCTCGAACATCTCCTCACTTCCCCGGACGGAATAGACACATCTAGAGAAACTGACTCAGGACTTTCTAACCCGAGACTCCCAACTACTTCCTTAGAAATAAAAGAATGCGACGCCCCTGAATCAAACAAGACTTTCATAGGAAAAGAACTTATAAAGAAAACACCAATTACCACATCATTAGTAGACTCAGCCTGCCGACTATTCATCACAAACACACGACCCTTTGGGGCACCTCCCGCACCGCTACTAGTTCCAGCCTTGGTTGTAGGTCCACTAGACTGAGGTGGTTTAATAGGTGCACTAGACTCTTTCACCTTCCCAGACTTAACATCAGCTTCCTTCTTGAAACACTCATACTCACGGTGTCCCAACTTCTGACAGTAACGACAAGTTACCGGGTTTCCCTCACAGTCCTTCCCTAGGTGGTCTTTCTCACACCTCTTGCAGAAATACTTCCTCTTGGGTTTCTCAGCCCTTTGGTTCCCATTCCCTTTATGGTTGGATGACTGTCCCCCATTCCCCTTCCCAAAGTTCCCCTTGTTGTCCCTCCTATCTCCAGAATTCCCTTGGTGATTTCCATTAGGCTTGAGCCTCTTTTCACCCCCGTGAAAAGAGTCTGGGTTCTTCCTTTTCTCTCCCACCTGCTCCATCTCCCTCCCCTTAATTCCGTATAGATGGGCTGCACGGCCATAGACTTCATTTAGGGTCTCAAAAGTCACTCCCCCTAGCTTCCCTTGGAGGGTCAAGGTTAGGCCTTGCTCAAATCTTTGAGCCTTAATGGTTTCAGTAGGGACTACTTCCGGGGCAAACCTCATCAACTCAATGAACTTGTTGTAGTATTCACTGATTGACATGTTTCCCATTCTTAGGTTGGTAAACTCCATACACTTCTGCTTTCTAAGGTAGGAAGGGTAAAACTTCTCTCCCAAGGCTTCCTTGAACTCATCCCACCCAAAGTTTGGTCTTTTCAGCAACTCATCCTTTCTTTGGGCCCACCATAAGTCAGCTTCCTCCCTCAAGTAGTAAACTCCATTGTTCACCCTTAGCTCGCTTGGGCAATTGATAGCATCAAATAGCTTGTCAAACTCCCTAATCCAGTTTTCAAGGCTGGCTGGGTCCTCTTTTCCCAAGTAAATAGGTGGTTTAGCTGCAGCTACCCTCTTAAAGACTTCACTATAGGCATCAAGCTCAAGATTTCGGTGTTCCCTGTTCACCACCTTCGTGATGTTCTCAGTAATTTGGGTCAACTGCTTAAGGACCTTTCCAACTTTGGAACCAGTGCGCTTACTCCTTAAATGTTCCCTCATTCTTGGAGACATAATTCCTGGGTATGATTATTACACTTGGAAATCAAAACAAGTTCTACTCATACAAGCATTTAATTCACTTAATAACATAGAGAAATTTCAAATAATTCATTTTATTTTATTAATAATTAATGAAAATACAACTTTGTCACTTAGGACAATTATTGAAACATGAAACAAAAACATAGTTAAAAAACAATCAAATAACACAATGGGCATAACCATCTTCAATAGGATCATAATCCGGATCATCACTTCTATTGCTTGGTTCGGCCATGAGAGTTGGGTTATAACCACTATAGCTTGGAATAAGGCCTGATGAGCTTGACCCAGATTTACTTATATTTCTGTCTGGGGCAGGAGTGTAACTTGGGCTTTTTGTTGGGCTTACATACCCACAAGGTTGGCTTGAAAAAGCTTTGGGGTTTTGGGCTCTTTCTTTTGCTTTGAGAACGAGTTCTGGGCCTTTTTGCAACATGGAAATGGGCTTTTGGGCTAGGTTGTTTGGAAGATTCATAGCTTAGAGTTTGGCTAAGAGAACGATAATGCTTGCTCCTACCAAGAGGTGGTACGGACTCATCACTAGATTCCACATACTCATGTCGCTTCTTTGGGTATGAAAAAGGTACTTGGGCATTTAAGAAGTACATTTGGTCATTAGGTCCAAAGATGCGGTCTTTTGGGATCGTGGGAATTTTCACGACTTTCCTCTTAGGTTCATACTGACACTCCACATAGTGCAAGTCCCTCTTAAAACTAGACATAGTTGCTAACCACTTCCCTTCATGATGGTGCTTCTCATTCCACATTCCGTCTTCCTTAATCACATCCCCATATTTGTCAAAGAGAGGTTGGTATTTCTTAATTCTGGGCAAATGGGCCAAGGCTAGAAGAACCATCCAAGGTTGTTGGGTCAAGACTTCCTCACCATCCTTCTCATAAAGGGTCAAGGCCAAAGTACAAATTCCAGTTATGAAATCACTAACTGTGACTCCACTATCTTTTAAGTAATGAATGTCAAAATATTGGTGTCTCATTGCATCAATCATTTTCATCTGTTTCACACATACATGCAAAACAATTAATTAAGTGTCAAATCACACAAACAATCCAATTCAAAATCCATTTGCAAAAAGCAATTCATAACTCAACCAAACATAACTTAAGATTACCCAACCATGGGTAATAACTCAAAAATTCGGACCTCTAGACCACACTCTAAGGTGTTTTAACACCAACTTTAATGCACACATAATCGCATACTCAAGTTTCAAACAATTTCAATTCTTTTATTTTCGAAAATAATAAATATGTACTTGAATCGAGATTAAAGGACAGTCGAGCCCGCATCTCCCAGGAAAGTTACCTACGACGTTGAAGCGAGCCTTTCCTAGACAGAGAGTCGTACCCATTATAGGCCTCCGTAGAGAACTCAAGAATCCTTTTCTCCTTCATCTTTCCACAAATAAGAAAATATTTTTTTAAAAGTAAAAATAAGGCTTTTGACTCACACACAAATGCGAAACTATATCTATCCTATATGCCTTCTTAAGTCTACCCACAATTTTAATTACTATTCCAATTTTAATCTTTTTAGGACCTTGAAATCTGATACCACTTTGTAACACCCCCAAATCTCCCTCTACGGAAATACTAGTATAATACGTATAATTATACCGTAGAGATAGACTTAGGCGTATTACCGCCGCGTGATTACGCAAGGCTACTCAACTTACTAAAAATAACAATACTTTGCAGCGGAAACTTCAATACTCTTCTTTATTAATAATAACCATAATAGTAACCAATGTTATGAGTACTCCAAATAGATACAAGACCAAATTCCTAATTTAGTGAAAACCAATCCCGGGACTCCAATGCATCTTATTGACTCCAACCTGAAAAAATAAGCAACACTGCTTACCATTACGGTAAACAGGGCGAACCAAAACAAATAAGAAGTACGAGTTAGCAAAATATGCTAAGTACGATAAGTGCAAGGTAATTAAACTCAATTTATTCGCAAACATGCTTTAAAACCAATTTCCAATAAATAATCTAATAATTCCAAACTCATGGTTTGAAACCAATTCTCAATAATTCCAATATCAATAATCAATAAAACCAAATCCAATTATTTTAAAACCAATTCCTCATATTAAAACCAATTCCTCTCCCAAGTGTGCACACCCCCCAAGCTAGTCTCCTTATGTTACAAGGCTATTCTTGAGGAAAGACCCGGTCATGCAAAATCCAAGGCCTTATCAATAAACCAAATCCGCATAGTGGGATTACCAACATGCTTATAAAGCATAAATAATAATAAATCCATGATTCAATAAATCCTCTTTTAAATCCAATAATTCAACCTTTAATGAAAACAATCCAAACTCCTTTTCCATAAATCCAACTTGCTTTCAAAATCAATCCTTTTTAAACATGAATAATAAATTAATTAATCAAAACATGTTATAAAAATCAATACTCCAATTTAATTATTAAAACCAATCTTTTAAACATACTTTTATTTCATAAACCATAATTCAATTCAATTTAATTCAATTCATAATAAAATCATTCAAACATGTTATTCAAATCGATCACTTTCAAGGTATCTAGCCACCTAACGTACCTTGATCTTCACTTAGCCAACAACACTTCAAAAGAACTCTCAAGTAGCTTGATAAAAAACACCCTACAAATAAATATAACCTTAATCAATATAAGGTTAACAAATAATCACAAATAATTAAATTAAACCCTCCCAACTAAATGTACATGAACCTCTTAAATTAATTCAACATGAACATTATTAAAATCTGATTTTATATAATTAAAACTACTCATAATAATTATATATTAATCTCCCATAATAATAATAATTGAATAAAAGAAAAGGAGAAGAAAAGAATTGGATTTGCGTAGGAAATAAAAGGCTGAACTTTCAGAGGCTATAACTCCTTTGATATAGATCCGAATTAGGTGATTCTTGAGCCTAACATCAAGTATTTTTCGAGAGAAACAACTTTTTGTGAAACATCACTACTCCAAAAACTGACCAGAAGTGCCTGAAAATTGGCTTCAAAGATGAATGGGATGATTTGTGTAAAATTGAGGAGAAGAAAAAGAAGAGAATTGGTGTGAAGAATGTGAGAGGTATGAAGGGGTATTTATAGGCTAGTATGAGCATGAATTATGGTAGGAAAATGTAGGAAGAATTATGGTAATTAGGGTTTAAGAGATTACTTGGAGAAGTGAGCAAAGATTTAAGGAAAGTTTTGATATTTGAAGGGATTGTGTATAATTGAATATGGAAGGTATGTATGTCATGGAAAATGTTAAGGAAATTGGAATTGCTTGGGGAATAATTAAGAAGAATGAATGGCAAGAAAATATAATAATTGGATATCAAAAAGATGGAGAATTAGAATTATGGAAAATAGGAGATTTAAGGGAGATAATTAAAAATACAAATTACCAAAATATTTTCCCAAAATTTTTTTGGGATGGCCGAAATTATTGAGCTTTCCTAAGATCATATTTTCGGCCTTCCTATTTAGTATTTAGGAATATATTTTGCTAGTTTAAAGGAATTAAAAATAATTGTGTAAATAATATTTATTGTAATAAATAATTAAATAATAAAATACCAAATATTCACCAAATAATTTAACTAAATAAAAATCAGATTTTCACATAGGAAAATCCGAAATTATTAGCTAATTAATTGGGATTTTCGGACCTATTAAAATAATAATAAAATATAGCTTTTGCCTTAATTAAAATATCTGAAATATAAATAATCCGGCTTTTAAAATAGGATAAATGGATAATAAATCTTATCCAAAATAATGATTAGTTTTCAAAATACTTTTGGCGCCAAAATTCAAATATCATTTTGGCTCCAAGATTTAAATAGTAAATTGAATTACTAAAATACCCTTTTTAGAAAATAATAATTAATTAGGAATATACGTATGAAAATACGGGGTATTACATCCAAAGACTCGAAGATGAGAATAATCGTGATTTTTTTGAAAAAGAATTTGTGTCGGAGAATTGTAACCAAGAATTTTGGTAGGCAAGATATTATGTAGGTAGGTAGCCATTTCCAATGCATAATGCCAAAAAGATGGGGGCATAGATGCATGACATAGAATGGTGCGAATGATATTGTTGATCGTCTTAATTTTTGTTTCGGCTGTTTCCATATGGAGGAGATGTATATGGACATGAGAGACAGAAAGTCATTCCGTTTTGATGACAAAATTTAGTAAAAGAATCATTATCAAACTCACGACCATTATCACATTGAAATGCTTTTATTTCTCTCTCAAATTGGGTTTTGATATATGCTCTAACACGATTGAACAAATTATAGACTTGAGATTTAGATGATATCGGAAAAGTCCATAAAAAATTTGTATCATCATCAAGGAAAAGAACATAATACTTGTGACCGAGAGTACTAAGAACGAGAGATGTTCATAAGTCACTATGAACAATATCAAACGGCATAGTAGTATGAGTCAAAGAATCATAAAAAGGTATTTTCATTAATTTTCCCAAAGGACAAGAATGGAATACATGCTTATTAGCCTTATTACTACTTATAAGATTACTACTACGCAAAGAACTTAAGATTGCATTTCCTGGATGACCTAAATGGGAATGCCACATTGTAGGGAATAGATTTCAAGCGTTAATCCCCTAGCTTGAACCCCACTGTGATCATACACTAAAGTACGGTGGCGTCCAAAAGGGAAGAAGATAGAGCAAAAGAGTCGCCAACAAGTTTTAGGAACTTGTAAACCGTTCATAGGATGAAGGTTACACCCCTTAACGATCCAAGAGATCGTCAACTCCATAAGGTCTAGAACCAAATAAGGGTTCGGGGATGATGGTACAAATCCAACCTAAAAGAGATTGAACATGCCCTAATAATAGGCCTCTACTTTATTCTGATCGTGTTCATGTGCGCTTTTGACTAACATACAATCAACAGGATTAACCCTAAACCTGTTTATCTATGTTGGTTGAATATTAATGCAAAAACAAATCTATTATTGGCGATCACTTGAATTTATAATCATATTAACCCTAAACAAGATTATTAACTATCTTATTAAGCATGAATACAAGTAACAATTCCCTTTAAACATGCATAAAAGGTGATCAAGCAATAACAATAAATAATGTATCAAGCAACATAATAATTAATAATAATAATAATAATAATAATAATAATAATAATAATAATAATAATAATAATAATAATAATAATAATAATAATAATAATAATCATAATAATATCATCATAGATAAAATAATCATTATCAGAATAATAATAACAATAACATTCATAATAATAACAATTATAATCATAATCATGTTCATGTCAATATTAAAGCATAATAATAGCAAGATCCTAGGCATGATACTAACAAGATTAATAACAAACCCTAGCATGTCACTAAGCATTAAAAATCAAATCTTTAACCCTAACATGATACTAACAATCATAAATATTAGGAAGAGAGTAGGAAACATCACAGGAATCATAATAAGCATATTTGATATTATAACCTTTTCCCTAAACATGATATTAGGAATATCATAATAACAATATAAACATGATTTCTACATCATAATATCAATAAAAACCATTAAAGTACTTACTTTGATGCCTCGTACCTCTTTCTAATAACAAAATACACACGTTAGTAACTTCAAGGAAAATAATAAAACAAACAAATTAAATTAAATAATCGAGAGAGAGATTTGGGACCAAACCCTCAGAAATTAAACCTTTCACGTCTAGGGCGAAGGCAATTTCGAATATGGCTAGGTGTTTCTAGATCTTGTGAATGCGGAATTTTGTATGTGAACACAAGGTTTAGAGAAAGAAAGAATTGAAAGAAAGAATTGAAAGAATAAGAGAATGCTAATTAAAACTGATTGTAGATGAGAACTCGTGAATGATGAGACTTGGTGAATGAAAACGGAGTTTTTAATACGCTATTTATAGAGAAAATCAGCCAAAAAGATAAAATAAACAAAACAGAGTATGACGCAAAAAAAACAGAGTTGGCGCAAACCCTGGCTAACTGGAGCTAGGCACCAACACTGGCGCCAGGCGCCAATGGCTAGCGCCAGGCGCCAAAGCCTAGGGTCAGGCGCCAAGCCTGGTTTTAACGCGTTTTCGAAAATCAGATAAGTTTGCCGTACTGGAGGATAAAATCATATAATTTCCTCGAAAATGCTATTTGATTTTAATTAAAACTCTGAAAAGTCAAAAAGTCAATTTATCAATGCTAATTGAATTAGGAATAATAAATCATATTAGACCCTCCTCTAGATCTTTGGGCCGCATATAAGGCTCAAACCGGGCCCAGTTCAGTAAATTGGCCATAACTTCCTCAATATTCATCGGAATTGGGCTTATAATATATCGTTGGAAAGCTCTTGTCACGCCCCATCCAACTACACTACTATTGGACCCAAATAATGGACCAACCAAAATGGATTGGCTGTTTTCTTAAAATAAGTTTTCAAAAACAGAGAGAAAAGAAAAGAAATTAAAACTATCCGGCCGCAACACTAGACTTTCCACACTTTCACTTCATTCGATTATGATTCGACGCGAAAGGGACTCATCACTGGGTTTTGTTTTGGGGAGACACAAATGGGTGTCTACACACACACCAGGAGAGATGACCGCAAAAGTTAATGGAATAGAGGCTGAAAAGAGTTGATGATCGGTGAAGAAAGGATAGAGATTACCACTGCTATTACATCTTACTATTTTGCTCCCCGTCTGCAAGTCCTTCACAGAAAACCAAAAAAGATCAAATTCAATTGAAACATTATTATCAGAAGTGAATTTTCTAACTAAGATAAGATTTTTGACAAGTTTGGGAACATGAAGAATATTGTTGAGTTTAAGGGTGTTTTGGCTCAAGAATTTATGACCATAACCGTGAATTGGAATTTTGCTACCATCACCAACAATAATAAAATTATTATTATTTTTGCTCAAATGAAAATATGATGACAAATCACCTTGAGAGTTTGTCATATGTGATGTAGCACCGGTGTCCATATATTATTTTGGGTCGGCAAGAGACATGGTGTGCATCGCTTGCTCAATGTTGGTCAGCATATAATCCGAAGCTTGAGACGGATCGTTCACAAAGTATGCTTGAAGAGGTGGTCTCGGCCCTAGAACTCCGGGATGAGAGGTCATGGGCCTAGCTGCTACCCATTTTTGTGGGCCTGGGCCCTGAGATGGATAAGGGCAGGGAGGCAATGCCCAATTCCCTGACTGCCAGTATGCCCAACCCTGTTGTTGTGGTGCTGGTGCTCCACGGGGTGGCAGCTGCTGTTGTGTGGTGCCACCACGGTGCTACTGCTGCCCGGCACCACCACGGTGCTACTGCTGCCCGGCGCCACCCTTCCCTTTGGTGGCGCCACCCTTTGCCTTACTTTTCCGGCCACCAGATCTTTGATTACCCCCATGAGATTGAGAAGAATTGTGAGAATTTTCAGAATTGTGTGGTGAAGCCGATTGGGAGGTGTGCGTGATGTGAGCCTCATCATGAGATTCGTGAGACAAATCAACAGCGTTCCCCTGTTCCTCGAGTTTAAGAATTGATGGAAGAATATCAAATGAAGTCTGCGGGTTTTGGTGTCGAACGAAAGTGCGAAAAGGTTTATACTCCTCCGAGAGACCTTTAAGCAATTGATGATCCATTCGATTGTCAGAGATCTTGTCCCCAACATTCTTCAAACTATCAGCAAGAGTCTTGAGATGAGTGCAATAGGATTTGACACCATCAAAATGCTCGAGCTTGGTGTTTGTGAATTGAGCATCAAGTTGCAATGCCTTAGCCGTCTTGTTGTTGTGAAAGAAGTTTTCCAATCGTTTCCATGCATCCACCGCTTTGTCACCCAGGTCGATGATGGAATTGGGAAGGTCAGTGGAGATAGTATTGTATATCCATTGACGCACAATGTCGTCAAGACGCTGCTAGAGAGCTTTGTCAATAGGCGCCTCCTTCGTGGCCGGGTCATCTGGTTTTTCAACAGGTTTAATATGATCGAGAACCATATTAGCGCGACAATGAAGTTGAAAAAGCATAGACCAATTGTTGTATTGCTTGCCATTATATTCAAGGGTTATAGGGATACAAGCCTTGATATTTGGAACGACAGTAGCAGGGTGAACTTTGGAGAGATCGACCATGATGAAGGAAGGCAGGAAGAATAGCAGAGAAGAAGAAATTGCGGAAGAGAATTAGCACTGATCGTAACCTAGACTAGGATGCTATTCCTATTAGATTATGTAAATAATCTATTTATGTATATTGTTTATTTGTAATTATCTTTGATAATTATCTCTTGTATTTTTGGTAATTATCTTGTATAGCTTCCTAGTTTAGCTTAGCATACTTTTGTATATATTGGTTAAACGTTTAATGAGAAAGCACGACAAATATTCTCTCATCTCTCATATTCTCTCAGTTCCAATCAACTAACTTCTTTTAGCAATTGCCTTTGAATCCAATCTTCTTTTTTAGGATAAAATTTACTTTACAATTTTATAAAAAATTACCCATAAATTATTAAAAATTACTCATACTGTCACAAAAGTTATTTATATTTCTTAATCGAATACAACAGTCTAGTAATTGGATTAAATTAAATACAAAAGTCCAGTGATTTGATTTGGTTAAATTAGTGAGAATGTTGAAATAATGGAATTGTAAAGTGTGCAACATTGAATTAATCGAGTGTTGAATTTTTGTTGTGGAAATGGCGAGAATGTTAAATTAATCGAATGTTGAATTCTTGTCGTGGAATTAGCAAAATGTTAAATCAATCGAATGTTGAATTCTTGTTGTGGAATTAGGGCGCTTTTATCAGGTCGTAATATTTGCACATGCAAACAAAAATACTTCATTAGAGTAAAAGTGTTTATACTTCATTAGAGTAAAAGTGTTGAATATTTTCTAAATGTGGATAGTACCGTTGTGCCCTATTCATTCTCCTTTTTTTGTTTTGTTTTGTTTGTACAATCATAGTAATAGCTAGCCTCAAAAAGAGATGGAGGATGGAGGGACAAGAGGGGGAAAGGGATCAGAGAAGGGGGAGAGAGAGTAAGAGGAAGAAAAAAAAGGGAGGGGGAAGGGATCAGAGAAGGGGGAGAGAAAAAGGGAAAGAAAAAGTTTTGGGAAAGATAGATTGATCGAGAGATATAGTGCATGTGAGAGAGAAGGAGCCAGGAAAAAGAAGGGTCAAGACTCTCGTGAGAGAGAAGGCGAGCTGAAGAAGAGTATGCAAGGAAAGTCTTCTTTTATGTCAATAAGCATACACAAATTCAGCTTTGCTATGGTCCCATCGCATGTGGGACGCTCAGGTTGTAACACTGTATTTCGACTATAGAAATGTTTACAGCAGAATAACAAATGAATTCCTACAACTAACTACTTGCGAATGCAAGATAAGTTGGAAAAATTGGTATCATATTTCTTAAGAGTGAAAGTCCTATATCTTATAACTAGCCTTACATCCATCCTAAGTTGTCTTATATGTACTATTTAGGTCAAACTAGGGGTGAAAGTTCGGTTTTCGATTTGGTTTTTTGCCCAAACCAAAACCAAACCACCATATTTTGGTTTCTTGATTTTGGAAACCACACCGCACCACTTTAGCTTTAAAACCGAACCAAACCAAACCACATAAATTTCGGTTTTCTAAAAAAAACAAACTGCACTGAATTTTCCTATCAAGCAACATAAACATCAAATGTAGCAAAAAAAACCGAACCAAACCACACCAATCAAAACCGAACCAAACAAAACCACACCTCTAACCTAGATCTTCTGTTCCGCACCCACCAGAACCCACCTTATTTCACCACCCTTCATCCCTAGATCGACCTAAAAGGCCAAAACTACCTATCACCACCACAATTCAATCACAAACCACCATTAAAATAAAGTAGACAAAACAAAACTTAAACCAAATTAAACAAAATAAAAAGAGAACATACCTCACGTCCTCACATTCCACCAAAAAACGTTGATTTTGGGTTTTAAAGGTCATATTCGACCATGAAAACTCTAGATCTAGAGTTTTTATGGCCGAATTTGACATGAAAACCTTTTAGTTGATGGTGTTCAAAATGAAAAACCTTAGTTGATGCCCTTATGAAGTTCGAAAAACCCTGAAACCTTAGTTGATGGTGATGCGGGCTGGTGGGGAAAAGAGGAGCTAGATGAGAGTGAAAGTGGAGAAAGGGCAGGATAAAGAAGAGATGATGACGAAAGGAGATAGAGTGAGACTAAGAAGAGGAGAGAGTGAATGGAGAAAGAGGAGAGAGAGGAACTCAGAGAAGAGGATAGGGAGGATTAGAGTTTTTTCCTATATATACTAAGGGTAAAAATATGTTGGGCTAGGGTATTTGTTGAGTTTGGGCCTAAATTTCAGTTTTGGTTCGGTTTTTCACTTTCTCAAACTGAAACCGAACCGAAAACCAAATTTTTTTTTTCAAAACCGAAACCAAACCACTTTACAAAAACCGAACCATATTTGTTATTCGGTTTCCTTTTTGGTTTGGTTCGGTTTTAAAACCGAGTTTCTTTCACCCCTAGGTCAAACTCTAAGTTAGATTTTCATTAAGCTGTTATTGAACTTCAATATTGTGTAATATAATGTAATCTCGTATCTCAAGATATAGCTACATGAATGGAAAGGATAAATAAAATCAACATTTTACATGTTTATTTACCTTTGCACCAATAATGATGTTCATATATGTAACATTGTTTAATTTTTTATGTTCATCTCACACTATGATTCTTTTTTTTTTTTCTTTCTTTTTTACGGGCACACTTTGGTTCATTTGCTACAAGATTGTTTATAAATCAATGATTTTTTTTAACTCACATATGCGTCACTTAATAACTTGCCTTGATACAAAAACCAATATACCTCACTAATCAACATTATATACGTACTCCTACATAATTAAGGTATACAATATAGTTATTATGTAATTCATCTACATCTTAACGACTCTTAAGTTAACAGCACACAAAAACACGCACCAATATCCATATCATAGCGTTAGTTGAGGCGCTCGCGCATTGCACACTGTAGACACCCATTTGTGTCTCCTCAAAACCAAACTCGGTGATGAATACCTTTCATGTCGAATCATAATCGAATGAAGTGAGAGTGTGGAAAGTCTAGTACAGTGTTGCGGTTAGTTTTTATTAAAATTCTCTCTTTCTGTTTTCGAAAACCTATGAAAATAGTCAATCCAGTTTAGTTTGGTTCATGACAAGGGTCTAATAATAGTGTAGTTGGATAGGGCTCGAAAAGAGCTTTCCAACGATATATTATAAACCCAATTCCGATGAATTATGAGGAAGTTATTATGACCAAATTACCAAACTGGGTCCGATTTGATCTTTATATACGGCCCAATGATCTAGAGGAGGGCCTATTATGAATTATCATTCCTAATGCAATTAGGATTGATTATAGTCTGCTAGAATCTTCTAGGAGGTTCTTTTGAATCCTAATGTGATTAGGATTGATAATTAAGTTTTATGAGTTTTATTTGGAATAAAAGAAGTGTTTTGAATGAAATTACGATTTTACCCCTCGTACGGACTTTTACGCTTGATTTTATCAAAAATAGAAAACGTGTGGAAAATCGCCTGAGCGCCGAACGCCAGGCTGTCGCCTAGCGACAGACCCTGTCGCGCGGCGACAGGGGCAGTTGCGGCGACAGAGGCGTGTTTTATTCCTCTTCGAACTCTAATTCTTTTTTATCAAATCCGTACTATTTTCATTATAAATAGCGTCATTAGACCTCCATTTTTTAATAAACTCTAATCAATTCATAACCTGAATTCTCTAATTCTTCTCTCTCTAAGCTAAAGCTTATTCTCTCTCTCTTTTTCTAAACTAACTTTTTACAAACACAAAATTCCGCATTCACAAGATCTAGACACACCTAGCATAATTCGAAGTTGTCTTCGCCATAGACGTGAAAGGTTTGGTATTTATGTGGGTTTGGTCCCAAATCTAGTCTAAACTTTATTTCAATTATTTAATTTAATTGTTTGTTTATTATTTTCCTTGAAGTTATTAACGCGTGTATATTGTTATTAGAAAGAGATACGAGACATCCAAGTAAGTGCTTTAATTGCTTTATTGATATTATGATATAGAAATCATGTTAGGATGCTTTTCCTATATCATGTTAGGATGCTTTTCCTATATCATGTTAGGATGCTTTTCTTAGTATGATGTTTAGGGTAATAACTAAAAATTCCTAATATCAAGTATGATTAAAAGAATGCTTCCTATTGTCTTTTCTAATATCTTGTTAGTATCATGTTAGGGTTAAAGATTTGATCTTTATTGTTTAGTGACATGATAGGGTTTGTTATTAATCTTGTTAGTATCATGCCTAGGATCTTGCTATTATTATGCTTTATTTTTAACATGATTGTCATGATTATTTCGATTATGATTATTATTGTTATTTTTTTATTATGTTGCTTGATGCTTATTATTGTTATTGCTTGATCACGCCATTTATGCCTGTTTAAAGGGAATTGGTACTTGTAATCACGCTTAATAAGATAATTAATAATCTTGTTTAGGGTTAATATGATTATAATTCAAGTGATCGCCAATAATGGATTTTTTTGTGCATTAATATTCAACCAACATAGATAAGCATGTTTAGGGTAAACCTATTGATTGCATGTTAGTCAGAAAGCGCACATGAATACGAGATGAATAAAATAGAGGCCTATTATTAGGGCAGGTTCTTTCTCTTTTAGATTGGATTTGTACCTTCATCCCCGAACTTCCAATCTTGGTTCCAGACCTATTGGAGTTAACGATCTCCTGGATCGTTAAGGGGTGCAACCTTCACCCTGTGAACGGTTTACAAGTTCCTAAAACTTGTTGGCGACTCTTTTGCTCTAGCTTCCTTCCCTTTGGATGCCACCTTGCTTAAGTGTATGATCACATTGGGGCTCAAGTTTGGGGTAATTCTTGAAATATTCCCTACACGCACGCACCAACAACTAGTTACCAAAAAAGTATAAACCCTACAAGGCGTATGTATTGGTAAATCTATGCTTATACACAATGAAATTGTACTTGCTTCGCATATGTCAGGCCACTTACACCCAATTTGAAGTGCAACTTTGTAACAAAATTATTGTCTCTTTATGTGATGCTATCTGGTAAAATCAAAGTACACTAATTTTTGTTAATGTGTGTGCGTTGAATTAGTCTGCACACGGTGAAGTGTACATATATGTCATTTCTCGAAAAAAATAAAAACTACCTTCACTGTTGAAGAGCTTTAGACTGAAAATCAGTAAGAGACTGATCTGAAGACCTTGAACGACCTCGATTGGCTTAAATTGCAAGAAGTTGTTGTTGCTTCTCCATCGAAGTCGGGCCTTATTACCAATATCATCAGTTTTCCCTTGAAGTCAATGCCACTCCAAGATTAGTAACCTCCTTTTCAACTTAAGATGCGACGTCCTGCTAAGATGATTCTTCTACTCTTGCAATACTTTCTTCCGTTTGCTCCTTCATTAGCCCTTGTCCTTCTAGTAACTCTACTTGAGACAAGGCATTACACGAAGGAAAAGGATCCCTCCCGGAATCTCTTCGGAAACAATCGCTAAGAAGCCAGGAAAGCCTACTTCTCTTTTCCTCTACAGCAAAAATCTCTGGGCACGAAAACAAACAAGGATCATCCAAGGCTTCCAAAGAAAACTCAGCAACCATAACGTATGTACCATTAAATTTGTGTTCTTTAAATCCTGCACAAGTAAAACAACGATTCCCCATCTCCGACTTGATGGATCAAGGTCACTAACATCAATCCTTATGAATAACACCATTAATCCTACATCTATGTTATATATATAAATTCTAGCGTAGTCGTCGACTACAGACGACTACGGGCAACTATGGTCGCCTGCGATAATAATTTAAATATAAACCGTTGATATATTATTTGTTTAATTACAGAAGTCCAATTCAACTCATATGTTACACATTCATCAAGGGATTGTGTTGTTATTTTATTATTTTTTTTACACATAATTTGTTTAATTTTAGTTAAAATTGATTTTTTTTTTCCAAATTTAACATTATTAATTTCTATCGTGATTCATCTCTATTATTAACCTCCATTGTCGACATTAACATTGAACCTCCATTTTTTATTTCATTATTTACCTTCATCCTTCAACAGTACAATAAATCCGGTAAATTACCAAAATCTATGAAAAACTTGTAAAAGCAACGTAAAAAATTATCACAACTATGCATGCCTACCTTTTTAAATCATTGAAAATCAAATTAGTTAGTTCATATTTTTTAGATAATATTGTAATTATGTAAAGATAATATTTGGGAAATATTGTTAGGTATCCTTAGTTATCTTTATGTTAATATTTGATTTGATATTATTCCTAAGATAATTAGGAATATCTTGTAACATTATATATTTACCCATTGGGGCATAATGAGATTTTGAGGTATTGAGTTAATTTGACATGGTATCAGAGCTAGGTTTTAGAAATACCTAAATTTTTTTTATTTTCCTCAAACATAATTGCTGATGGCGAAGGATGATGATGTTCCGCCACCACCTCCTGTTGATCTTGAGTATAACCTGGGATCGAATGATCATCCTGGGATAATTATCACCCCGATTAAGCTTCGAGGGGCGAATTACGATGAGTGGGCGAAGGCTATGCGTCGAGCTTTAATTGCTAAGTGGAAATTTGGGTTTGTGGATGGCTCGATTAAGGAGCCTGCAGCCGATTCTACAAAGCGGAAGCACTGGATTGTTGTGAACTCTATGCTGGTCTCGTGGATTAGTAATATGTTGGATGATGCTTTGCGTCCAACCATCGGAGATTGTGATGATGTGCGTGAGTTATGGGTGCATCTTCAGCAGCGTTATTGCGTTGTAAGTGGTACAAGAGTCTGCCAATTGAAGAATTCCTTAGGAGAGTGTAAACAAATGACCACGGAGTCGGTGACGGATTATTTTGGACGTTTATCCAAAATATGGACGGAGCTGCTACAATATTGCCGGGTTCCCAAGTGCTCTTGCGGGCAATGTACGTGCAATATTGCACAGCAAGTAAGTGCCATTCGTGATGAAGATTACTTGCATTATTTTCTGATTGGACTTGATGATCCATACGAGGCAATCCGGGCTCAATTATTGGCGCAAACACCCTTGCCTCATGTGGATAATGCATATCAGGCTGTGATAAATACCGAGAGACTTCGTTCTCGGGATGGAAAAACAAAGGATAATGTCATGGCATTTAAGGTGGACTCGCGCCCTAAGTCGACCTCGGGTGATGGTGAAAGACCCTTTTGCACTCATTGCAATCGGGAAGGACATGATAAGGAAGGTTGTTATCAACTGATCGGGTTTCCGGAATGGTGAGACGAGAATCGTAGAGGAGGTAGAGGCCGAGGACGAGGTGGCCGTGGGGGAGGAAACAGTGGTCGTGGTGGGGGTGAAATAATGCTTCTAAGAACACCACTCATCGAGCTAACGCTGTACAAGGGAGCGTGAATAACACCAGTGCAACAGGCAGTAGCAATCAGTCTTCTCCTACGCAAGGTCTTGCGGGTGTGACCTCTGACCAAGCTCAACAAATCATTGAATTGTTGAGTAATAAATCTAAGTCTCGCTTAGAAGGTAAGACAAAAGTCCCGTGGATCGTAGATACCGGAGCCTCTAATCATGTGACGAATGATTTGTCAATTATGAGGAACATTAAAACAATTCAAAATTGTCCGGTAGGATTACCGGATGGTCAAACGGTGAACGTGAATCAATTGGGTTCGGTTACACTAGAGGGTGGTCTTGTTATTGATAATGTTTTATTTGTACCAAATTTGAATTGTAAATTAATTTATGTTACTCAGTTAAGTGATGAGTCAAGATATACAATACAATTTACTAACAAAATTTGTGTTATTCAGGACCAGCCGACGAGGACGGTGATTGGCGTGGGTGAACGAGAAAACGGACTTTATTTTTTCCGAGGTGTGCCGCAAGTGAAGGTGCTAGCAGTGGATTGTGTGGTAGATCTTTGGCATCAACGCATGGGTCATCCGTCGGAGAAAGTTTTGAAGTTACTTCCGCCTGTGAGTAACTCAATTAGAAAGAATAATAATGTGTGTGATGTATGCCCTCGGGCAAAACAATCTAGAGATAGTTTTCCTGTCAGTGAAAATAAGGCTAGTTGCTTGTTTGATTTGGTTCATATAGACTTGTGGGGGCCTTATAAAGTTCCCTCGTCGTGTGGTGCTAAGTATTTTTTGACAATAGTGGATGATTATTTTAGGGGCGTTTGGATTTATTTGATTAGCAATAAAACTGAAGTTGAATTTCATTTTCTCAATTTTATTGCCTTGATAAAACATCAATTTAATAAAGGTATAAAAGTAGTTCGGAGTGACAATGGAACCAAATTTAATCATCTTAAGGATTATTTTGTCAAAAATGGGATTATTTTTGAGTCTTCTTGTGTGGGTACCCCTCAACAAAATGGGAGAGTGGAGAGAAAACACCAACATATTTTGAATGTGGCACGGGCTTTGAGATTTCAAGGTGGATTGCCGATTAAATTTTGGGGGGAGTGTGCTTTGACGGCTTGTTATTTGATTAATCGTACTCCAAGTCCATTACTTGGAAATAAAACTCCATATGAAATGTTGTTTGACAAAACTCCTTCTTATGAGTTGATTCGTGTTTTTGGATGTTTGTGTTATGCACATAATCAAAGAAGTAAGGGAGATAAATTTGAGTCTCGGAGTAGGAAATGTGTATTTTTGGGTTACCCGTTTGGACAAAAAGGGATGGCAATTGTTTGATTTGGAAACAAAAGAGTACTTTGTGTCTAGAGACGTAAAATTTCACGAGCATGTTTTCCCTTATGTTGAGAAAACAGGATTGTTGGGTGCTAAACCTGCAGACTTTCTGATGGAGCAGAATCACAAGCTAGCTGTTTTAGGGGGGAAAGAGTCCGCGGATGTTGAGAAATATAGGCGTCTAGTAGGACGTCTAATCTATCTAGTTGTGACTAGACCAGACTTGGCATATTCAGTACATATTCTTTCTCAGTTTATGCGATCTCCAACAGTATTGCATTGGGAGGCAGCTTTGAGAGTAGTTCGTTATCTTAAGAAGTGCCCGGGCCAAGGTATTCTTCTTCGATCTGACAGTGCTTTGCAATTAGAAGGTTGGTGTGACTCAGATTGGGCAGGTTTCCCATTAACTCGACGATCTTTGACTGGTTGGTTTGTGTTACTTGGTTTTTCTCCTGTGTCATGGAAGACCAAGAAACAACCTACGGTGGCTACAAGTTCGTCAGAAGCGGAATATCGCTCGATAACTGGTGTGACGTGTGAATTGAAGTGGTTGAAGAGGATGCTTCGAGATTTAGGGGTTGCACATAAGCAAGGAATGAAAGTTTTCTGTGATAGTCAGTCAGCTTTACATATTGCTAATAATCCAGTTTTTCATGAGCGAACCAAGCACATTGAAGTTGATTGTCATTTTATTAGAGATGCGATTCAAGAGGGTGTCATATGTCCGTCATATGTGTCAACGAAGGTACAGTTAGCAGATATTTTCACAAAGGCATTGGGAAAGGCACAATTTGAGTTTATTCTTCGCAAGATGGGCATTCGAGATCTACATGCTCCATCTTGAGGGGGGATGTTGAGATAATATTGTAATTATGTAAAGATAATATTTAGGAAATATTGTTAGGTATCCTTAGTTATCTTTATGTTAATATTTGATTTGATATTATTCCTAAGATAATTAGGAATATCTTGTAACATTATATATTTACCCATTGGGGCATAATGAGATTTTGAGGTATTGAGTTAATTTGACACATATAGATCAATTCTCATAGGATAATTAATTTGAATGTAACTTATAAAAGAAAGGCAAATTTAAACTCTTGTATTTGTTCATGTACAATAATCATTAGTCCAAAACTGTACTTAATGGGTTTTTTTTTAATCATAATCACCATTGATGAAGGACATTAAAGCTCTAAAATAAAAAATAAAAAAATAAAAAACGGAAATGAGATAGAAAAGGAAAAAAATGTAGTTAGTTAGTCGTAAATTGAGGAATTGAGGGAATTTTTCTTTTTCTTTTTTAATTTTTTTAATTTTTATTTATTTATTTATTTTGAGGAAAGTTAGGCGTGATTAAGGTTTTTTTTTTTTTTTTTTTTTTTTTTTTTTTTTTTGTGATAAATTTATCTTCATTTTTTTGACGCAAATTTTTATATTCATTTATCTACACTTAAAACTAGTTTTTTGCCCAAGCAACGCTCGAATATTCAAACGAATTTTTTTTTTTTTGTTTTCTTTTTTATAAATTATAAGAAGTATCTATTTATATTATCAGATTTATATAGATTAAATACATTAATGTAGAATACTTATCTCTAATTTTAGTTTACTAACATGTCATGAATTTGAAATTGAGTGAAAATCCTTGTTTTAAGTAAAAAAAGAACAATACATAGATTAAAGGGAATATATATAATACATTTTATAGATTAACGATTAAATTATTTATTTATTTATTTATTTAAGTTGCTATTATTGTTCTATTTTTTAGGTTGTTTATTACTTTATTAGGTTGTATATTCTCTTTTTATTTATTTATTAGCTATCTTATTATTTTGAAAAAAAAAGAAAAAAGGGATTTTTGGCGGGAAATTTTTTTAAGTGAGTATGACACGTGTACTTTGGAAATAATACTGGGGATTACTTTAGTATATAATATTGATATTTTCACAAAAAATATATCAATCTCTACAAAATTTTGTTAAAATCTTATAATTATGTTAATTGGATATTTTTACCACGTATTTAGAGTATAAATTGAAATATACTTGTACTGTTATAAATAATTATATGTCATACTTTATAAGCATGTATAAATGTATTTTATTTACAAATATAAATAATGTATTTGAATATTCATAGAATCATTTATTATATTATTTTAATCAGTTTTTTATTTCACTATTTTTTTTATTTAGAAACGTTGTTGTTTTTTTTTTTTTCAATTCTACATTTATTTTAAATCCTTTTTTTTTTTAGTTGGGTAGTTTTTAAAAAAAATTAGGTAGTTTTTCACTTTAAAAAAATGCAAGTAGTTGGATAGTTATTTTGAAGATATTTTCTTATTTATATTTTTACTAGCCGAAAATATAATTTGCATATTTAGTTGAATACATTTGCATATTTAGTCAATAAAAAATGTACTATGTGTATCTCAACTTTCTCAATATGACTGATCTTATTATAGTGGTTGCATAATTATTGCAATGTATAATTATTGTAATTTTGAGATTATAAAATTATAGCTTGCCTTTTAGTTTCAATTTTAAAATATTGATGAAATATTTTTAGAAATAAATGAAATAATTCAAAAAGCAATATAATTGAAATCACTTTTTTTTTTTGACGGAATAATCGAGACCACTGTCCCAAATGTTAAGTTGCAAAATTACATAAATGTCTTCAATGACAAAGGAATACATGTTTAGTATCCGATTATGCTAAAAGATATTTATCCCAAGGTCAATCGAATAGTCTAATAAATTCAATAAATAATAGGAAAATTTGCCAAAAATAAGCCAACCTTTGCCCGGTTAGCTTAAAATAAGCCAACCTTTTAATTAACTCAGAATAAGTCAAGCTTTACTATACGACTACGTACTTTTATTAAGCCACTTGACTTTGTTACCTACAACAACAGGTAAAATGCTGACGTGGTTGTAACCGTTGTAGGTTTTCTGATTTTTTTTTTAAAAATATTTATCTCTTTCCCCTTTATATTCTCCTTCCCCTGTATTGTTTTGCGATTAAATCCCAAAAAATTCTCCCTCCCCTACTCCTTATTTTTTTGCGATTCATCCCTGAATTAGAGCATGTGTGAATGAGTATAGATTTAAAAAATTATGAAGCCACCCATCCGGCTATGATCAAATATTTGCAGTGTAATTTGTTTGATCAGTTGAAAGGGGCTGGAATATTTTCCAAGATAGATTTGAGGTCAGGGTACCATCAATTGAGAATTGCAGAGCAAGGCATTCCCATGAGTGCTTTTAGGACGCGTTATGGTCATTATGAGTTCACAGTTATGCCATTTGGGTTGACTAATGCACCTACAGTGTTCATGGATTTGATGAACCAAATATTTAGGCCATATTTAGATAAGTTTGTGGTGGTTTTCATTGATGATATTTTGATCCACTCCAAGAATAGGGAGGAGCATGAGGACCATTTAAGGAAAGTGTTGTCAACTTTGAGGGAGCACCAGTTGTATGCTAAGCTATCGAAGTGCGAGTTTTGGTTAGAAAAGGTGGCCTTTTTGGGTCATGTGATTTCTAAGGAAGGAGTTTCAGTAGTTCCCTCGAAGATCAATGCAGTGAGTGAATGGCCAACACCCAAGAGTGTGTTAGATGTTCGAAGTTTCTTGAGATTGGCAGGCTATTATCGGAGATTTGTGAAGGATTTTTCGAGGATTACGAGGCCCATGACGAATTTGATGAAGATGGAATGTAAGTTTGTTTGGACCCAAGAGTGTGAACAAGGGTTCCAGACCTTGAAAGACAAGTTAACCTCGGCACCAGTGTTGGCTTTTCCAGATGAAAGTAGGCAATATGAGGTGTATAGTGATGCATCGAAGTTTGGATTGGATTGTGTTTTAATGCAAAATCAGAGGGTCATTGCATATGATTTGAGACAGTTGAAACTGCATGAGGTGAATTATCCAACACATGACCTAGAGTTAGCTGCGATTGTGTTTGCCTTGAAAATTTGGAGACATTATCTATATGGTGCAACTTGTAAAATCTTCACAGATCATCAGAGTCTAAAGTACATTTACACTCAGCAGTATTTGATGAACTCGAGATAGAGACGATGGTTGGAATTTATGACGGATTATATTGTATCCAATATCTTGAGGGGAAAGCTAATGTGGTAACTAATGCTTTAAGTAGGAAAACCAGTCATTTGATGAATATGATGATTTTACCAGACTAGTTGTGTGTGGAATTTCAGAAGATAAATTTGGAAGTGGTGGAGCATGGAGAGGTCAGTAAGATGTTGAATTCCTTGGCAGTGCAACCTTTTATTTATGATGAAATTAGGGAAAGTCAGTTAGGAGACTCAAAGTTGAAGGCAATAAAAGAGAAGATTGAGAAAAGGCAGGTTTTAGACTTTACTATTGCTGCCGATGAGGGAAGTATTCGATTTAAAGGGAGATGGTGTATTCCACAACATTGTGGGGAAATCAAGTAGAGACTGATGGAGGAGGCCCATAACTCTCATTATTCAATGCATCTTGGAGGGGATAAGTTGTACAAGGATATGAAGAAGGTCTTTTAGTGACCAAACATGAAGAAAGAAGTAGTAGAGTTTGTGGCAAAATGCTTAACATGCCAGAAGGTGAAGATTTGGGGGCATTTAGTTTTCTCAAGTCAATAATACTTATCTAGTATCGTCAATTGTTATCTTATTGTTAGCCTTTATCTTTTTCTAAGAGATTTTGTTAGCTAATTGCTTTGCTTCCCACGTAGGGTTGTCAAACGTGTCGTTTCATGTCGAGTCCGAGCTCGTGCTGATATTAAATGGGTTGAAAAACCTTTAACCCAAACCTAACCTGTTTATTAAATGGGCTGAAAACCCTTGACCTAAACCTAACCCACTTATTAAAAGGGCTACGCAGGTAACCTTTTACCCACATAGTCTGTAATAAACTAATTAACATTTAATTCAAAAATAAAAAAGACAAACATCATTAATTCATTAAAGATACTACAATAGTTTAAAGTTAGTAGTTTTAGCAAAAGATACCACAAGGATTTAGGGCCTGTTACCATTAGATTATTTTCATTTCAGTTCTAATAAGTTTAATTCAATTCGATTCAGCTCTAATAAGTTTAATTCAAATCAGTTCCTAATTTCCTTCACTTATTAAATATTCAGTTCAGTTCAGTCAATGAGAACAAGCTCTTAAAACTAGTAGGTTTAATATTACAACCATACATAACAATACAACCATAAATAAGAATTATCTCAAATTAACCGCCAAATTTAATTTTAATTTACAAAAGATGAAAATTATAATTTTGTAGCTAAATTAACCGTTAAAAAATTACCAAAATGTATAAATGGTGTCAAGGTAATTAGAAAATTACAAGTTTTTAATAAAAAATCTGTTTTTTTTTTTGTTACTTAATTAGTAGATTAAGCGTGTCGAGTTTTGTTTGACGGGTTGTCGTTTAACCCATTTATATAATCGGGTTATGCGTGTCGGTTTTGGTTTGACAATTTCAACCCAAACATAACCCGTTTAATTTCGTGTCGTGTTCGTGTCGATCCAATTATGTAAACGGGTCAAGAATTGTTGACGCAAACACGCTTATTTCGTGTCGGGTTCGTGTCGGGTTATCATGTCGTGTCAGTTTTTGATAATCCTATTCCCACGGATAGTCGGCTATTACAACCTAAGAATTGAATGTTGCATTGCTAGCCTATTATTCAATACTACTATTTGGCCTAATTTCTGAAACTGTTTCTCAATCTAATAATATAAACTGGCCAAACAAGGGAATTTTAAGAAATAAAAACACTTTTTCAAGAAGCCAAAAACAGATTTTAAGAAGGGTAAAACTGTAAGGGAAATTCCCATTGGTACACCAGTGGTTTTGACTTTTCCCATTGATACACTCCAAAATTTTTGTCTTCCCATCGGTACACCCATGGTTTAGTCTTTTTCCCAACCGTGACTAACACCGTTAAAAAGTATTTCATTAAGTTAAAATAACTAAGGAAAAGACTATTATACTCCTTTTAAACATCTAATGTCTCGATTTGCGTGCCGAAAACTGTTCGGTTCAATTTTTGGGAGTCCTAGTTGTTAAGGATCCAAATAAACCTCGAAATTAGCAAAAAAATAAATAACGCAAATGTCTCATATGCGTGTCAAAAAATGTCTCGATTTACGTGTCATTACTTTTTTGTGATAGTAATTGTTCGGTTAAGGTTTTAGGAGATATTTTGATCCTTTATGGATCTAATTCGAACTCGAAATTGTCAAAAAATTAACAAAAATATCTCATTTTGCACGTCATGATATTTCTTTTTTGTTTTGTCATGACACGCAAATCGTTACATTGTTTGTGGCAATCACCGTTGATAAATGGGAAGAGGTTTACGTCGCTCCATTTTATGTACGCATTATAACCAAGTCGACGACCCGCTTCGAACACATTAATCGTGTAAACAATTATCTCGATGGTAAGACAGGAAGTGGAGATTATGGTTTGGCGTCGTTTTTTAAACAGAAATTTGGCACACCAAAGATTCATCAACAAGAAGATTATATTAAGTTGGTTGACATTTACTCTTTTCGAAAGTGCATATTCGAGATGGTATACGGTGAACCTCCATACAGCCAATGCAGTCCAAAAGTGGCCAGAGTTTTTAGCATCGATCAAGGCCGGAGTTGAGCCGAGGCGAGCAGGTATGGGTGGACCTGTGTTGCCAGCGTGACATAAAGGTCACGGGTTCGAATCTCATCCACCCCTCCTTCAAAGTGGAATTAATTCGCGTCAGGTATGGGTGGACCTGTGTTGCATCCACATTTCAAGCCCAAAAGGGCCTTTCATGTGAGGGGAAGTGATAGAGTATAAAACATATTCCTGCTGGGCCTCAACCATCAGCTTAAGCTTTTGGTTGAGTTGGTCCACTTACACTATATTTCTCATACCTTTCTTTACTTTCTCACATATCTGATCAACTGAAATTGATCAAAAATACAAGTTATTCTAAATATCCTAGATTTTATCTTTATTTCTTTAATTTTCTCTCTTTTGCCATTTTTATTTTGATTTCTTTTCTTTAATCAGTATTTGTTAGGAATACAGGAAGAATATAGGAAAATATATTATTGTGATATATTTTCCATATAGATCTTATGATATTATATTTAGGATAATAATATATCTTAGTGATATTCTAAGATAGATTTATGGAAGTTTATATGATAGAGTTTATATTGTGTAGGTTATCTTTTGTAGGCTATAAATATTAGCCAAGATCATCAATACAATTAAACTCATTCTCTCATAAATAATTTGTCATGGTATCAAGAACAGGTTAAATCTTGGGACCGTTCACACAAATTCTCCCCCTGCCGGTGGGTTAGAATATTAAACCCACCGGTGGGATTCATAAATTTGCTTCCGCTATGCAATAGTATTGCTCTTTGAAATTTCTATTTTTTTTAATTTAATCTTTTTTTTTTGGAATAACCATGTGATACGTGGGTTATTATTGGTGTATGTGATCAATATAAATGATCATATGTGATTTGGTTAGGTTGTAGTGTTTGAGTGTGCTTCCTCCATTATTACATCTCCATGGAGATGAAGAAAAGCCACGTTTGGCGTATGGTTTATTATTAAAAACAAAAAAAATTTTTTTTGCAAAAGATCACGGACACCAGCGAAGGGCCTGGCAAAGAAGATCACGGACACCAGCAAAGGGCCGTGGCAAAGAAGACTACGGACACCAGCAAAGGGCCGTGGCAAAGACGACCACGGACACCAGCAAAGGGCCGTGACAAAAGACCACGGACACCAGCAAAGGGCCGTGACAGAAGACCATGGACACCAGCAAAGGGCCGTGGTAGCAAAAGTTCTTTTTTTTTAAATAAAAAAAATTGAAGGTGACATCAACAGAGAGGTGCAACTCGATCGACTTCAACAAAGTGCGAATTTCCAATCGTAACGTTCGTGTTACTGCCGTTACGATTGCGGGATAGTGTTAGGAATATAGGAAAATATATTATTGTGATATATTTTCCATATAGATCTTATGATATTATATTTAGGATAATAATATATCTTAGTGATATTCTAAGATAGATTTATGGAAGTTTATATGATAGATTTTATATTGTGTAGGTTATCTTTTGTAGGCTATAAATATTAGCCAAGATCATCAATACAATTCAACTCATTCTCTCATAAATAATTTGTCAGTATTTAATTTTATTCTGTTTCATCCTCTCTTCTCCAATTCACCATGTCAAATTTCGTGGTTCTCATTGCAAAATATCTCTTAATAAGCATTTTTGTATGGAATGTAATCGTTACATTGTTTGTGGCAGTCACCGTTGATAAATGGGAAGAGGTTTACGTCGCTCCATTTTATGTACGCATTATAACCAAGTCGACGACCCGCTTCGAACACATTAATCGTGTAAACAATCATCTCGATGGTAAGACAGGAAGTGGAGATTATGGTTTGGCGTCGTTTTTTAAACAGAAATTTGGCACACCAAAGATTCATCAACAAGAAGATTATATTAAGTTGGTTGACATTTACTCTTTTCGAAAGTGCATATTCGAGATGGTATACGGTGAACCTCCATACAGCCAATGCAGTCCAAGAGTGGCCCGAGTTTTTAGCATCGATCAAGGCAGGAGTTGAGCCGAGGCGAGCAGAGTAGTGACACAAGCCTAATACCAAGACTGCTGAGGCTGCTATGCTTCGAAAATAGAGTATATTGTGATTTGTTGCTCTATTATTAGCCACTTCTTTAATTTTTGTGTATATGATTTTAGTCTTTCTAATTGATTGTATTGTCATGCATTTTAAAAGTTTATCAGAATACGAATTTTATACAATGTTATTAAGCTACTCTTGGCTTAAACTTGAGAGATACTCTTGGCTTGTATTGTTGTAGCCTTGTACTACCTTCGTTTCCTAATGTTCTTTACACGTCCTTACTCAATATTGCTTGGATCAACAATATATCTCTTTATCTGCAATATTTTCAGTCGAATACATTCAATTTTCAATTATTTTTTTTTATTTTTTATTTTATTTTTTTCTTGACAGTAGAAAAGCAGGGTAGGAAAGTCATTAAGCTACCCATTCAACCCTGATACTAATTGAGCACCAAGAAATTATATCAGCCATATACTTCATTACTTATCAAGTTATTATATCAGCATAACCCACTTTTATGTTATAAATAATAATGCTTTAATTTAATAATAATAATCTGTAGAGCACCAAATACCATTTTAAGCATTATATATCAATAGATTGGGGGTCAATAATAGCATCTCTAGCTAGGCTGGTGGTAGCAGCACCTTTATCAAGGCATGTCTCCAATTATAGGGTCTTGAGCTCATTCAACTTTTCCTCGTATTCAGAGACTCGAGTGAGATTGAAATTCCAGTCGAGCCACTTGATCGTCTTGTCAATTGCATCCTTCATCTTCTTAGCATCCTCCTCTCGAAACTTATTCCAGCAAACTTCCACCATGTCCCACTTACTTTCAGCATAATTCTGCAATGCAAGCTTGGCTGCAACAGCTTTTTTGTGTTCCTCGTCCTCTACCTTGTACTTGTTGGCCTCCTCCACCATTCGATCAATCTCTTCTTTGGATAACCTACAACTGTGATTTGCAATACTTAATTGTTTTTTGTTGTTAGTGCCTATGTGATGCGCTGACACAGTAAGGATACCATCATTGTCGATTTCAAAGCAGACTTCAAATTTTTCTTTACCTTTCCGGCCTGGAGGGATATTGTGCAGCTCAAACATACCTAAGAAGTTGTTGTCGAAGGCGATGGGTCTCTCACCTTCAAATACACGAAAATGAACGGTTGTATCGTTATCTGCGTTGTAAACAATACCCGACTTTTTCACTGGAAAGGTAGTATTTCTTGGAATGAAAATGGCCATTTTACCACTATAATACCTGAGTCCAAGGGACAGAGGAGTTACATCTACTAGAGTAAAGTCCCTATTGTTACCTACACCGCTCAACATTGCAGCTTGAACCGCAGCACCATATGCAACAGCCTCATCTGGGTTAATGCTTTGGCAAAACTCCTTCCCATGGAAGAAATCTTTCAACAATTCTTGAACCTTCGGAATCCTAGTTGACCCACCAACAAGAACAACATCATCAACTTTAGTCTTTTTCATCTTGGCGTCTTCCAAACATTTCTTAACAGGATTTATACAATTAGTAAACAAATCCAGGTTCAACCTTTCAAACTTGGCTCGGGAGATGGTCGAATATAAATCAATACCCTCGTAGAGACAATCTACATCAACACTAGTCTCGGTAGCTGATGATAGCATCCTTTTTGCCCTCTCACAAGCAGATCTCAACCTCCCAATAGCCCTGCGATCTCCACTAATGTCCTTGTTATGTTTCCTCTTAAACTCGGCCACAAAGTAATCAACCATTCTACTGTCAAAATCCTCACCACCTAAATGGGTGTCTCCGTTAACTGCTTTCACTTCACAAGCCTGTTTACCAATTCTAACCAAAGATACATCAAATGTCCCACCGCCAAGATCAAAAACTAACACATTCTTAGATGTCTGTTTCATATTAGTGGCCATCTTGTCAAGACCATAGGCAATGGCAGCAGCTGTTGGTTCATTGATAATGCGCATGACATTGAGTCCAGCAATGGTACCCGCATCTTTTGTTGCCTGACGTTGGGAATCATTGAAATAAGCAGGGACAGTGATAACAGTATTTTTCACTTCTGAGCCAAGGTAGGTCTCTGCAGTCTGTTTCATCTTCATCAAGACCATTGAAGAGATCTCCTCTGCAGCAAACTGTTTTTCTTCGCCTTTATAGGTGACTACGATAGCAGGTTTATTTTCTTCAGACGCGGAAATAACCTTAAAAGGCCAGAGTTTCATGTCATTCTGTACTACTTCATCGGTGAATCTTCTGCCAATAAGCCTCTTTGCATCTGTAAATTTTACCATTTGGGCTTATCCGAATTTTGAGATCAGTTCTGGGTGGTTAAGTTCCAGTCCCCTCCTAATTGTTGGTGCGGGGGATCGAACACGGGTTCTCCCTACTAAGTGTAGTCCCAATTACCACTACACCAACGACCAACCAATTGGTACAGTTAATGTTCTTTACGAGACAAATACATACTCTAAACTTATGGTGTAATGTGTATATCTCGTTCATTACAGATCGATCATCTTATTGTTTAGCCACCCTTTATTACATCAATAATGCGTATTCAAGTATTTACCACTTTCGTATATTATACAAAACCTTACTAGATTATTACAAGTAAAATGCTATCTTCTCATGGGAGTCCAACATTAACTTTTCCACATATAGATATGGTGTGATTTGTGTATCAAACCTATTTGTCTATGTTATCTTTACCGAAAAGGGCACATATTGATAATTTTAATCTACAAAAAAATCTAATCTATAATCTATAAATATTTGTTCACATAGTAAAAATTAAAAGTTGTGTTGTTTATATCAATCAGTAATTATTAACTTATAATAAAATATAATTGTGGATTGTAAGGTACGGTAATGTTAGACAGTCAGTGTACCACAAATACAAGTACTAGAATTAATAACAACAAAAAGTTTTAATTATAATTCTAGGAAAATTTGAAAAAACCTCCATGTAAAGTAATGAATTTTCAATTTTGACATTACCGCCTCAAGTTTTTTATTTATTTATTTTATTTTTTTTATTTTAATCGTACCACCTAATTTTTTCCAAAACGTTTAAAAAGACCATTATTTTTTGTGTGACGTTATCATGGGTTCCACTTTTTCTCTTTCCCTCTCTATTCCCTCGATTTCCCCTATCTTCTCCCCTCTTTCTACCTATTCATCTTGCAAATTTGATTTCAATTATAGCATTTTCGCAAATTAAGGTATTAATTTTTGCAATCACCTTCAACAAATTGAATTGATTAGTGTAATTAGGGTTTGGGTAATCAATTTGGGGGGTTTTGCTCAATTCAATTAATTGGATGAATAGCTCGACTAGTTAAAACATGTAATTGGGGCGAAAACACAATGAAAACATATAATTGGGATGAAAACACAATTAAAACATGTAATTGCGGCAAAAACACAATTAAAACATGTAATTGCGGCGAAAACAGTAACACAATCCCATGATGACCTCACTCACAAAAATAGTGGTACTTTTTAGCGTTTTGGAAAAAATTAAGTGGTACGATTAAAATAAAAAATAAAAAAAAAAAAAACTTGATGTGATAATGTCAAATTTCACTACTTTATATGGTGGTATTTTTCAATTTTTCCTGAATTTTAATTGTAAAAATTATTTTGAACTTATTAATTGGGTGAGTTTGATTTAACATAGACTCTATTGACCAAATAAATGTTGCAGAAGTTGTCATATAAGAAAACGAAGCAAAATTAAATTTACAGAAAACGAACCAAAAACAGTATTAACAGGATTAGAAGTAGCATGATTTTTAGCAGCCTCGCCAATAAGACGTTGAGCTTGATTGAAAGCAACACAAGACGGTGTTGTTCTGTTTCCTTGATCATTGATTATTATTTGGAAAATTTGCGAGGAAGGTCCTTATATGAGGTCGACCTTGTGTGGAAGGTCCTTTTATGAAAAAGGTGGCATGGAAGGTCCTTATATGAACTTTTGGTTGCGAGGAGGATCCGTTGACCGAATTCCGGCGTTGACCAAAATTTTCCGGCCACTTAAAATCACGTGCTTAGCACGTGACCACTTAACTCCCCCCCCCTTTTTTTTTCTTTCCCTTCCTTTCTCACGATTTTCCTTCTTTCCCCTCATTTCTCCCTCCTTCAAACCTTTTAAACTCCTCAAATGTGACTTGCAGCTAACCATTAATGGCGAATTATGAGTGTGGTTGGCGATTAACTCTAAAAGGTAAGACTTTAACTTTCTCCCTCTTCTGTCATTTTCATATTAGTAAAAAGTACCAATTTTTTTGTTCTACAAATACAATATCTTTGTTAACTTAAAAAATGAAAAATGTAATGCAAATTGAAAAAGAATTCTCACCTTAATTGATTCGCTTGTTGATTATAGGTTGTGTTTTCCCTTCAATTGTGATTCGAAAGATAAGAATTTAAGTTTTGTGAGTTTCAATTGCTGAATTTAGGGTTTGAAGGAGGGAGAAATGAGGGGAAAGAGGGAAAATCGTGAGAAAAGGAAGGGAAAGAAATAAAAAAAAAAAAAAAAAAAAGAGGGAGTTAAGTGGTCACGTGCTAAGCACGTGATTTTAAGTGGCCGGAAAATTTTGGTCAACGCCGGAGTTCGGTCAACGGACCCTCCTCGCAACCAAAAGTTCATATAAGGACCTTCCATGCCACCTTTTTCATAAAAGGACCTTCCACACAAGGTCGACCTCATATAAGGACCTTCCTCGCAAATTTTCCTTATTATTTCAACACGGTTGTGCTGCCATACTCCAACACAAGAGTATGTCGTCCCGAGATCGATTCCTATTGCCAGCCATTCTTTACTACCTTCCCCCACCATTATTTTTTTTTTCTTTATTAGTTCGATTGGCAGAATGAATTATGGGAAATTTCGAGTGGAACGTAAAGCAATCACACGGAGGTCCGACGGAGTATGTAGGACTACTAAGTGTATTTTTTTAGGAAATAAGAAGTGTAGAGTTGAAGACTACTTAGAATTTTCTATTTTAATAAGAAGTGTCAAATTTGTCAACAAAACCTAAGCTTATAAAGATAGAATAATAATCTTTCTAAAAGATATATCTATCACAAATTCAAAATCATATATCCTAAACATAAATCAAACTTTTTTTTTTTAATTATATGAAAATATATCTTAACATAAATAATCCTAAGTGCTCCGTATATTATTCTCATAATAATATAATAAGGGCCTGTTCATATTTACTGAACTGAGATGAACTGAACTGAACTGAACTGATTGGAGCTGAACTGAACTGAACTGAATTGATTGGAGCTGAACTGAACTGAACTGAACTGAACTAAGCTGAAATGAATATTTTATGAGAGAGGGAAATTAAGAGCTGAACTGAACTGAACTGAACTGAAATGATTAGAGTTGAACTGAACTGAAATGAACTGAAAATAAGTAAATATGAGCAGGCCCTAAATCAATCAATCTAAAATAATATCATATCACATCATATAACTAATATATAATGCTAAACTTTTAGCCAGGTCACGATTTTGCAACACTTGGCGTTTCAACTTTTCGCCAAGTGTCGTGCCACGTTGGAGCGATTTAAATAGACTTCATAAGATAAAAAAAAATAGAATTTTAGGATAAAATTTTAAGTTTATAATTTTATTTTCGATAAAAGACCAATATTTTAGAGATACAAATTGAATTGTAATTTTATTCAAAAAAATTATTAGATTATAATTCTTAAAAATTATCATATAAATTTAATTTTTTATGTCATAATATATATATATTTTTTTTTGGAGCGAAGGAATTAGTTTAAAGTGTAAAACATCTATTTATAATATAGACCAATCGGTTAAAATAATATATACTTCACAACTAATAGAATTTTATTACTATATAGACCTGTCAATTAGGGTTGAGTCATGAGTCATCTCGAATTGGGTCATTTTAGGTTACGAGTCAAGAAATATTCAAACTTTGCCCAAAGTTTTTGTTTCGGGTCAACCCAACGGGATTTGAACATTTATCTTATATAATTTATTATTTGTTTATTTTTTTTAATGTAGTAAATCGAACATTTCCACCAATATTAGTATTAGTCATTACATGTCTACTACTCCTTCCGTCCCATAATTACTGGCAAATATACTATTTTGGGTGTCCCAAAATGTTCCTCCTATTACTAAAAATAATACCTAATCATTACTTACTTTTTAGCTCTTCCATACAAATTACACACATACCTAAAAAATCATTACTTAATTTTTTTTTTCATACAAAGTACACACATACCCAAACAATCATTACTTTTTAACTTTTCTATACAATATTCTCTACAATTTATTATCCTCATACAACATTCTTCACTTTTTATTTTTATTCATACAACATTCCTCTACTTTTTCCATCCTCCATAAAAATCGTACTTTTTAGAGATATTTGCCTGTAATTATGGGACGGGGGGAGTAGATAGCAAATCGTTACAAAAGCACATCAATAAACTAATTTTGTATCAATGGTATATTTTAAAATTTGACATATAGATTAAAAATTTTATCTTTAAATTCAATAAACAACCCGGGCATCGCACGGGCACAAAACTAGTAACTAATATATAAAGCTAAACTTTTAGTCAGACGACGAGATATCGACACTTGGCGTTCCAACTTTTCGCCAAGTGTCGCGCCACGTAGGATAGAGTTATATAGGATTCAATTTGTATCATAAAAAATTAATTTAGAATTCTATTTTCAATCAAATTTGGATAGAATTTTAGGATAAAATTGTTAATTTAGAGTTTTATTTTCGATAAAGTACCAATATTTCATATGTACAAATTAAATTATAATTTTTTTTAAAAAAAATTATTACACTCTTAAATTATCATATAAATTTATTTTTTATATCATAGTATTTTTTTTGGAGCGAAGGAATTAGCTCAAAATGCACCACATCCATTATTTATAATATATTCTAATCAATTAAAACAATATACTTTACAATCTAGAGTCATTTCGGACAGGGTCATTATTTTAGGTTACGAGTCAAGAAATATTTTTTACCAATGTTATTATTATTAGTCATTACATGCCTACTATATAGTTTAAATCATCACAAAAACACACCAATTCCTAATTAATTTTGTATCAATAATATGTTTTAAAATTTGACATATAGATTAAAAATTTATCTTAAAGTTCAATAAACAACCCGGGTATCACACGGGTACAAAACTAGATTTAAATAGATTAAATCATACACTTGACATTCAACTTTTCGCCAAGTGTCGCGTCACCTTGGATAGATTTAAATAGATTCATAAGATAAAAAAGTTAGTTAAAAAATTCTTTTTTCAATCAAATTAGGATAGAATTTAGAATAAGATGGTTAGTTTAGAGTTTTATTTTTGATAAAATACCAAATATTAAACTTATAATTAGGCTACAAGACAACATCGTATAGCATTTTAACTTTTCGCCAAGTGTCGTACCACGTTGGATAAATATAGATAGACTTTGTAGAAAAAAAAAAGTTAATTTAGAATTCTATTTTCAATCAATTAAATTGAATTATAATGTAATTTTATCTTAAAATTCCATAAACAACCCGAGCATCGCACGGGGCACAAAACTAGTAACTAATATATGAAGCTAATTTTTTAGCCAGGTTACGAGACAACAACACTTAGCGTTACAACTTTTCGCCAAGTGTCGCGCCATGTTGGTTAGATTTAAATAGAATTCATAAGATAAAAAAAAATTATTTTAGAATTATATTTGGATAAATTTTAAGATAAAATTGTTATTTTAAAGTTTTATTTTCAATAAAATATCAATATTTCAGATGTACAAATTGAATTATAATTTTATTTTTTTAAAAAAAATATTAGATTATAATTCTAAAAAATTATCATATAAATTTATTTTTTATATCATAATTTTTTTTAGAGGGAAGGATTTAGTTCAAAGCGTAAACCATCAATTTATAATATATATTACTCGATTAAAATAATATATACTTTACAATCTAATAGAGTTTTATAACTATGTAGACCTGTCAATTAGGGTCGCGTCATGAGTCATCTCAGATTGGGTCACTTTAGGTTACGAGTCGAAATATGTTCAACCATTTCCCAAAGTTTTGGGTTTGGGTCAATCCAACGGGTTTTGAACATTTATTTTATTTATTTTTTTTTGCTAATTTTTAAAATGGATTTTTCTAAGCTATACCCCTAAGGTATTCGAGTTTCTAAGGTGTACCCATGTTTTTTCAAGTTTCTAAGTTGTGCCCCTCAACTCACTACCATTAATGAATGGTACCCTCATTGGGACTTCCACGTCACCTAAAGTTAACTATAAATTTAATAGAAAGATGATAAAAGGTAAGGAAATGGTAGGAGAAAGAAATCTTAGCCACCGCAACCCTAATAATGAAAACTGAAGCCACGAAATCACACTCTCAATTAACTTTTAAATAACTAATAAGGGTACATTTTAGTATTGATAAGGAGTTGAAGGGCACTACTTAGAAACTTGAAAAAGCATGGGTACACCTTAGAAACTCGAATACCTTAAGGGTATATCTTAGAAAAACCCAATTTTTTTTAATGTATTAATTCAAATATTTCCATTAACATTATTATTATTAGTCATTAAATGCCTTTTACAAAAACACATCAATTCCTAACTAATTATGTATCAATGATACATTTTAAATTTTGACATATAGATTAAAAATTTATCTTAAAATACAATAAGTAACCCGGAAATTGCACAGGGCACAGAACTAGTATATGTTTAAAGGGGAGTTTTTTCCCGATTTTTTTAGAGAGCCACGTAGGATCTAATTTTCTCAGCGCGCCATGTAGGATTATAAATCTTAGTAGTAGCCAATTAAATAAGAGATTATTAATTTTTTTTTAGAATGAAATAATTCAAATGCCACGCAAGCAAAATTGGCGAATGAGATTTTTAAGTTTAAATTAATTCAATATTAAATACTATCTTCTAATATTAGGTATTTTATCTAAATATATAACAAATTTTAGCTCATAAATACAAAAAAAAAGAATAATAATAAAAAAAATCAAATAAACTGTGTATCGCACAGGCTTCATCTAGTCTAATATATATATATATATATATATATATATATATATATATATATATATATATATATATATATAAAGTAGACATTTTCCGGGAGCATTTGACGCGCCACATAAGAAAAGGTATTATTTTGTCCAATGAAAAATTAGATTAATAATTTATTTTAGAATTAAAAAATTTACTCGCCACCTAAGCAAAAGTGACGAATAAGATTTAAGAATTTTGACACATAGGTAAAAACAATGAATAGTGAATAATTAAAATTAAAATTACTTTTAAAACCAATAGTTATCTTCTCTAAAAAAAACAAAAAAAAAATTAAGTAATAATTATCTTTTTTACATATATGGATGCAAATTTTTAATCTCAAATATCTTTAATCTCTCCCTAGAAAATGTTGTAAAAGTCTGATTTTAATAATGTACTCATCAAGATGAATAAAACTAAATCTCATATGACTAATTTCCCATAATATTTTATAGTTAAACGATTATAAATGAGACTAACTTAAACAGAACGGGTATATTAAATAAACGCCTAGGCAAAAGACATATTTTGATCAATTAAAAAACGAGATTTGTCATTTCATTTTTGAATTAAAAAATTAAATTGTCACATAAGCAAAATTAGTGAATAAGGTTTGGGATTTTAAATTCAAGCGTCAATGCGTCACATAAAATAAATAAAACAACAAAAGATAATTTTAGTGTTAAAATTAAAAAAGTATCTTATGATATTAGGAATTTTATCTATATAACTAATAAATGATCTTCATAAATATACACAATTTTAAATTAAATAAAATAATTACTAGAACCGTGCATCGCAAGGGCTTACATCTAGTAACTATATATAAAAGACACACCACCAATGACACGTGTCAAATTCTGGTGTGGCTTTAGTTTTTTTTTTTTAAATAATTTTTTTTAAGGAAGTTATTTTGAAAAAGTTTGTACTTGTCAACAATATATATGAGCAAAAATATTTACCTCTCTTATGCTGATATGCAATTACTAACTACAGAGTAATAAGAAAATAAATAATCATTCATAAAACAATGTAATTCTAATGGAATATTTTTAAGAATATAATCTTAATTGAATATACATTAACTCATTTACAAATTTTTTTATTTATATTTTTCTATATAGAAATTACTATACTATAAAAATTAATTGAGAAATTTTTAAAGATTACAAATTAATTCAATATATAAATGGACTGCACTCTTCTTATTTATTTATTTTTTTATTAAAAGTTCAACAGTTTTTGACGCATTAAATAGCCCAACATAATATGCTATTTTCATTTTATTAAACCGTAGAAAAAAAAAATATTTGTGACTCTCTTAATTAAAAGTGTCATTGAATACGGAGAAATTAATCTATTAAAAAACATATAGAGTAATTAAAATAACCGTGCATGACACGGGACCTAACCTAGTATGAAAAAATATATCACACATATAATTTCCAATATGATTGATCTCATATATCTAACCTTTGCACGAAAACAATCTAGCTGTATATAGTCAAAGCTGTTCAATTATAGGATTACTTTAAATAAAAAAAATAAATAAAACCCTAGATTGGTTTGTCTAGCTAGCTAATTGTATGAGTTGTTTATATAGATGTGTTTCGTAAATACTTTTATAAAATAGAAAAGTACTCTATCGTTTTGTAGTTATCGCAACACTAGTATAATGACTTGCACAAAATTTTAGAAAACTCTCCTTCAAAAAAAAAAAAGAAAAAGAAAATTATAGGATGGATAATAGGGTGAATTTATATCATATCATATCATATCATATCACTAATAGTTAAAGTCGATCTCGCAGCCAGCAGCGAGATAGAGACACTTGGCATTCCAATTTTCGCCAAGTGTAGCAACACGTAGACGACAAATAGACATTATTGTGACACATATGATGCTAAGTAAGTTTTTTTGGATAAATTTTTATGATAAAAATATTGTATAGAGTTTTACAAAAACTTTTGCATGTTTACAAAAACTGAAAAGGGTGGTATAAAATTATTTAAGTGAAGGAAAACTCAATAAACATAGAAAAACTACAAATGAGGCAGCACAACCTCAAATCCAATTGTCCCAAAACAAATGGTCTAAAGATAACGTAGGGAAGTCTATAAAACTGTTAAGAAACAAACTAAACACTCTGCTCTCAGCCCAGCTCAACAAAAACTACTCTTCACCTGCAAATAACATTTAGGTTCCACAATCAGTGGGGAGTAACTAGCAGTTCTCCCAAAGACAAAGATCACATAGCAAGAATCAAGACAAAGTAAGAGCAAAGAAAAAAGGCATATGAAAACAAAGTCACAAGACATGAACCGGAAGAAAATAAAGATATTAGGAAGAAACTATTCAATGGAAAATAGGGTTATTTAGTAAATTAAAACATGAAAACGGAAAAAAAATAATTGTTAAAGTTCATATAATAATTCAAACAAGCAAGACATGTTAAACAATTTAGTAATAATATTTATATCATAGATAAACAATTTGACTAAAGTAGGATCGAACGCTAGTGGAAGCCCGCAGTCCACTTCCTAAGGTTTGTCAGGAGACTATGTCTAAGAATGGCCAAACTCCCGGTGTCGGATAGAAGCCAAATATGGTCTTACACCTCAGAACCTCCCGGACGACAACAATTAACCCAGGTTATACTACTTGAATCCCGCAGCCAAGTAGTTGGCATGTTCTAACCATTAGAATCCCGCAGTCCAATGGCTCCTAACTTAAAGTCAATAGAAAAAACAATAAAATAATATAATTTTAAATAAAAAATTATCAATGATCAGTAGAGTTGCCTCATATGGTCTTATACTCAAGAATTATCTTATCAAACACCACAACATGCGTAGCTTAAATAGTGTGTTACCAACACCATGAGAAGACTTTTAATTAAAAATATGCACATTATAAACACACATATACATGCTGTCCATTTTTTACAAATTGCAAATACATACTTAAAAAAAAAACGGAATAATTAGATTATTGCTCTAAAAATTACCAAACTTGCACACATTGGCCGTCACATTAACACAAGTATTATATAGTATAATTTGAGCCAAAACAAGTTTTAATCATGATTATATACCCTAAACTAATCCCAACCAACAACTTACATAAAACTTCAGACACCCCATAATTATCTAGCCAAAGTTCACCTACTTAGATTACTAGTCATTGTACCAATTAATAACTTGAAAATACATTACATAATACAATTACATGAACTCCTAGCATGATTTATAAAGTGATAGTCAGAGTACTATACTCACACTATTTTCACAAAAATTGCAAGAAACAACTCCCTCCATATTACTTTTCGAAACTGCACTATACTCTACAAACACCACTTATACCAGTTAAAACCATGACCCAATTAAACTAAGATTCAAGCAACTAATTTAATCATTATTAGCTATGAAAGTCAACTCCATGTTTCACAGTACAACCATCTAAAACTTGCTAGTCCAGTTTGTTTAGGCAAATCTCAACAAGGTCATATGAGAATCTGCTAGGTTTGAGGGGTAATAACAATCATACTACCAAAAGCATATAAATCTACTATAAACGATTGACAAAGCAATAGATGAACAACAAATAAGTTTCTAAGTAGGCAACAAGAATTCAGCTATGTAAAGAGAGTGAGTTCAGAAACACAATACTGAGCAAGGACAAGCTTCCTTCTTCAGTAGGGATGTGGTTCGGTAGATAAAAGTAGAGTAATTCTATTATATTTAGAGTATGCGTGTGTACATGAATGCTGAAAATGTCTAATTACACTTATTTATACCTAGGGATCTCTAGGGTTTACAAATATCTTCGGAATATATTCAAAATGAAGAAGATCTTCTTGATTTATCTTCTTCCCTGTTCTGTAGGTGTACCTTTGGCAAGTATCTCCTTGATTGATATGTATGATGCTGCTTTCCTTGTTTATTTCAATCAAGATGTTTTGTATATTTTGCTGACTTATTGGTCTTGGATTGATGCCCTAGATGTAATGGGTCGTATGGTGATACGGGCCCAACAATTGCCCCTAATTTTTATTTTCAATTATTTGGAAATGAAAATTACTTAAAAAGCCGTTGGGAGGATTTTGAAATTTTCAGAAATAACTTCAACGGTTAGCAAAATAGGAAACGTGATGGCAGTTTAAGGCAACTTCCTCGACAACCCATTGTGGCGGTTTATTTCTTTTTTTGTATTTATTGAGTGTGCAGGCTCTTGTCTAATCACTTCATTGCTTTGCCCCAATTTCGATTTTCACCAGGTATTCTCTCTTTCTTCTCTGTTTCCTCTGTTTCTTTTCTTTGTTGTTTTTTTTTTTCTTTTATCTTGCGATGGGTGGTCATGTAAAAGTTGTGTTTGCTGGGGTGGATGAGGGTGTAAAAAAGCCGTCCTTAGTGGCGCAAAATGTATTCCCTGCTAAGGATGTTTACCCTTCCACCATAACGAAAGAAGAGGTTCAGGGCATCGCTGCTGTTGCGCGATTTCCTGATGGGGTTGTTGTGAAAATCCCATCTTCTAGGGAGAGGGCTGACTGGACTGCTCCTGGTTTGGTGTGTTTCTTTGAGTATCTGTTGATGTTTAAAGGTTTTGATGATGAGGAACTTAAGTTACAGCAAACTCATCTCATAAAGACTTTTCAAGTGTTTGTGCAGCCTAGGTGAAATTGATCTTGGAGATGGAAGAAATAACTAAAGCTGAGAAGACTTGAAGGAGTTCTTTATCAAGAAAGTTATTCAATATAAAAGAAGAGTTCCCTAACTGGAACTGAGTTCCCTCACAGGAACGTTCCTTCACAGGAACTTGAAGACTGCTGACTAAGATCTTTGGAGGAACTTAGTAAGCGTGGAGTCCAAGTAAACCTACCAGAACAAGAGTACAGCGCAGCAATGTTTTAGTTAAGATTTTATCTTCTAGATTCATTGTTAAATATGTTAAGTAGGATATGCATGAAACTTATTAGAAGCGTGACAGTTAGCTTGGCAAATAAATTAAAATCGGAAAAGATAAAAGATAGAAATCGGAAAAAGATTTTCTTTAAATATTTATCTTTTAAAATCAGTTTGATAAAAAGATATTATGCTTTTTAATTCAATATTTCTATCTTATTTTCTGAAAAGATTTTCTTCAAAGGATTTAATTAAAAAACCGTGTTTTAAGATAAGTTAAGTTTTACTTATTTATCTTTATGTAAACCTACTGTTTATACAGGTAATACTCGTATAAATAGTAGAGAATAATATGAGCCTAGGTTTTTGTGAGTTTTATGCGTGAAGAATTTACAGAGCGATAGTCGTGTAAGTTTGCCAAGCTTATTATACTGTCATATTAGTTTCGGGTTTCATGCATAGCTTGCCTATCATATACTAGGATTTAATTCTTGTATTTGGTTTCGGGTTTATTAGGGTGAGAGTATTTTTATCATTGCATACAGAGAGAGCTTCTGGTGAGAAGGGGGAAGATCTGTACTTAGGGAGTACGAGTGAGTTTGAGTGTGGGACTCAAACTGGGTAGAACAAGGTGTTGTTCTGTAGCAAGTTCATTCTGGAACTTGAGAGTAGAGGCTGAATTATAATAGGTTGTAACTTGGTGTTTGCCCTATTATAGTGGAATTATTTGTGTTTGAAATCCCTAAGGTAGGGTCGAGGTTTTACTTCTAGTTGGGCACTAGAAGGTTTCCTCGTAAAATCTGTGTGCATCGCAAGTTCCTATTTTGTTCTGTTTTATATTTGCAAAATTATTAATTAGGAACTCAACTACAATTCACCCCCCCCTCTTGTAGTGTTCATCTCAATTAACAGTATCCCTTTGTAATTAGGCATGTCTTCCCTTTTTCTCCTCTTGTTCGTCAATTTCTGTCTAGGGTTAGGGTTTCATCTTGTCAGTTATTGCCCCAAACTTGGAGGGTTTTGAGAATTTTGGATTTGCTGAGTGCGAAATTGGGTTTAGAACTTGATGTGAGGGATTTGTGTTATCCTTATACTATTAGGATCAGTGGTAAGGGTCGGGTTGGTCTTCGTTTAAAGGATGGTGTTGGTCCTTTGGTGACTGATTTGGAGAAGGCTTTTGACAAAAAGTGGTATCACAAATTCTTCTTTGTGAGGATTGACTCGTTGGGTGGTGATTGTGACTTTTTGATTGACACTGTTGAGGCTGAAGGTATTTTGTTTTCTCATTTTCTTGTGTTTTGCTCTCTTTCTTTGTTGATTTGGGCTTATTTGCTTGATGGTTGCAGTGAGTAAATTGAAGCAACGTTCTCAGTCTCCGTCCCTGATAGACAAGTTGTACGAGTTGAGTGTAGACGAGAGATCCTTCATCAAGTTGACGCAATCAGAGGCGGTTATCCAGATCAAGTCTTTGGACGATTCTGATTCTAAGCAGAAAGTTGCCCCAACTATGTCTCAAGGTATGTTCTTCTTTTTTTCCTTTTTCTGTTTGTGGTTTTTGTTGTGTTGCTTTCTGTGGATGTGTCCTGTTGCGAAATTGTTTTGCCTTTGTTAAATATTTATTTGGCTCTTAATTTGTTTATCCTTTCTGAGGTGGTTTTCCCTTTTGTTGAGTATATTTGTTGTATTACTTGTTGTGTGCGTTTGTCATGTTTCCTGTTACATTCCCTTTTGAATTCTGCCATGTTCCTTGCAGATACTTTGAGGTCACTAAGGTCTCATGACCTTCTTAGCTCATCTTCCCTTATGGGCCGCCTTAAACGTCGCTCTTCTCCTCCAACTACTGAGGCTGTTCCTCTCAATACGGTGGCTCCAAAGATTGGTGCTCCTCCGCTTCCGCCCCGTACTGGCCTCAAGAGGAAGCTGGGGGCGCCTATTGATGTTGATGCTGCTGATTTCTCTTTTGATTCCTTGACTCCGCATGTGGACACCTTGCTGTTTCCGTCCTTCAAGGATCGCCAATCCTCGCAGACCTTTGCTGATCTTTCTCAAGAGGCTGCTGTGCAGTCTTTCCAGGTATGGTATACTCTAAAAAAAATTTAATAAACATGGCTAGAAACGGATTGTGCATTCCTTACTTGATTCCGTGTTCTGCAGAGCCTTCAGTCTTGCTTGGGCATATTGGGCAAAGTGTCTGAGTTTACTCGAGCGTATGAGGCTATGAAGAAGGAGCGTGATGCTCTTTCTGGTCAGTACAAGGCTGCTACTGAGGCTTTGAAGACTGAGCGTGCTAGGCGCAGGGATTGCATTGCTGAACGTGATGGGCTGAAGAGGACCTTGAAGGAGGCTGGGAACGAGGATGTTGATGCTGCAGCGTATTACTTTGGGAAAGCTCGTCTTGAAATGATGGAGGAATTTCAGCAAGGAAAACATGAGGCCTGGGATTATGAGGCTGACAAGGCTGCTTTTGAGGTTGCATTTCCTGCAAGGACTGCTGCTCCTGGCACATTGTTGCTGAGTTATGCTAATGAGGAAGTGAATTCTCCTCACAACACCGAGGTTAAGGATGTCCTAGAGAGTACGAAGCCTGTTGATGAGGAAGTGGTCCCTGCTGACAACATGGATGAGAATTAGTTTCAATGGTGCTGTGTCACCTTTAAAAATTTGTTAAATCTGAAGGATGTTTGTTTTTACTACCTTGGTGCAGTTGGATAATTTGTTTTGTCTTTTGTGCTACATTTCTGTAGCTGGATAATTTGTTTATTTTGTTGCTATACAACTAAGTATTTCTGTCTTTCTACTATGTTGCTTGTGTTTTCGTGTTGTGTGTTGCCATTGTGCTATAGTTGTATTACAGTTGTATTGCAGTTGTATTACAGTTGTATTATAGTTGTATTACAGTTGTATTGCAGTTGTATTACAGTTGTATTACAGTTGTATTACAATTGTATTGTTGCTTACATGTGTTTGCTTGCCCTGTAAGGGTAGTTAGTCTGTTCTGTGCAAGAATGATTGATCATTGTTCTGCGGTGACTTGCTTCATTCTTGCCTGGCAGTGTAGGTAATGTTCCTTGCAAAACAAAATAGGGTGAGGGGTGGCCGTGGGTTTCCCCAACGGCCCTCCGATGCCAAAGTCAGTACTAGTAATGATTATAAATCAAATTGACAAAGAGAAAGGAGAGAGGAGTACCTTTCGTGTTGATTTTGGCTGTTGGAGATTTTTGTGTTTTTGTGTTTTTCTTCTTTTTTTGTATTTTTTGCTCGCTTTTCTGTTTTTTTTTTTGTTTTTGTAAGTAAAAAGACAAAATTGAAATGATAACTACGTACCTTTGTGTCCTCAGAAATGATATAGCTTTAGGTGTGCTGCGTTCCAGCTCCGCTATACTTCCTTTCCTTCTGCATTTCTGAGTCTGTACGCTCCATTACCTACTACCTTAGTGATCTCATAGGGTCCTTCCCAGTTGGGTGCTAGCTTTCCTGCATTTACATCCCTGGTGTTTTCATATACCTTCCTGAGAACCCAATCTTCTAGTTTGAAGACTCTTGTTTTGACATTCTTGTTGAAAGACCTTGCTACTTCTTGTTGGTATGCTGCCATCCTCATTTGTGCGTCTTTTCTAAGTTCTTCTACTGTATCTAGGTTGTGGATTAATTCTGCTTGGTTCCTTTCTTCTGTCATTAACCCATATCTTGCTGTGGGGACTTCTACCTCTGTTGGGATTACTGCTTCACATCCGTATACCAATGAGAATGGAGTGTGGCCTGTGGCGCCTTTTGGAGTTGTTCTATCTGCCCACATGTTGGGTAGTTCGTCTGCCCATTTCCCTTTGGCTCCTTCTAGTCTTTTCTTCATGTTACCTATAAGGACTTTGTTGCTTGATTATGCTTGTCCATTTGCTTGTGGGTACCTGGGTGTGGATGTGATGAGGGAGATGTTCCATTCCTTACAGAACTTGGTGGTCTTATTGCTCCTGAATTGGGATCCATTGTCTGTAATGATCTCTGCTGGTACCCCGAATCTACTTAGGATGTTTCTCTTTATAAACGAGATGACATGCTTATCCTTGATTTCCTTGTATGCTTCTGCTTCGATTCATTTCGAAAAGTAGTCTGTCATTGCTAAAAAGTATACTCTTTGTCCTGATGATGGAGGTAGCTTTACTATATTCATTCCCCATTTCATGAATGGCCAAGGTGTCAATGTTGGATGTAGCTCTTCTGACGGCCTGTGCGTTAAGGGTGGGTGCTTTTGGCATGCTAGGCATTTCTTGGCGAACTCTGCTGCATCCTTCCTCATGCTGGGCCAGTAGTATCCCATTCTGAGTGCTCTGTTGGCTAGGTTCCTTCCTCCGGAATGATTTCCACATTCTCCGCTGTGTAAGGATTGTAAGACCTTTTGAGCTTCTTTTCCTTCTAGGCATCGTAAGAAAGGTCCTGCTGCAGACTTTTTGAAGAGTACATTGCTGATCAGACAATACTTGGATGCTTTCTGAGCGAATGCTTGAGCTGTTACTTTCCCTGTTGGTTTCGTGTTGCCCAAGAGGTATTCCTTCAATGGTGTTGTCCAGCTGTAGTCTTCTTCTTCTGTAAGGCTCGTTTGAACTTCGTAGACACTCATGGTTGATTCTTTCTCTATGGCTGGTGAGAGTACGTGCACTAGGGGGATAGCTCCAAATTCCTCTGGGTTGATGTTTGATCCCAGGTTTGCCAGGGGGTCTGCTTCGGTGTTTAAGTTTCTGGGTACTTGTTCTATCTTGAATTCCTTGAACTCTTTAATGAGTTTCTTTGCGACTTCTAAGTAGGCTATCATCCTGGTGTCCTTTGCTGCATATTCCCCGTTGATTTGGTTTACCATGAGTAAAGAGTCAGAATTTACTTCCAGGTGTTGTATCTTCATGTCCTTTGCAACGGTTAATCCTGTGATTAGTGCTTCGTATTCGGCTTCATTATTGGTAGCCTTGAAGTCGCACCTTATTACCTGTGCTATCTTATCTCCTTGGGGTGATGTCAGTACTACGCCTAAGCCTACTCCGCGTATGTTTGCTGCGCCATCTGTATGAAGTATCCATTTCTGTGCAGCTTTTGGTTCCTGTAGCGCCAGCACTTCCTTCTGTGCTTCTTCTTCAAGGGTAGGGCTGAAGTCTGCCACGAAGTCTGCTAAGGCTTGTTATTTGACTGCTGTCCTGGGCTCGTACTGTATATCGTATCTACTCAAGTGTAAGGCCCATTTCTCCATCCTTCCTGACATCTCCGACTTTCTCATGATAGCTCTGATGGGATAGTTGGTGCGTACTCGTATGGAATGGCTTTCAAAGTATGGACGTAACTTTACTGAAGCAGTGAATAAGGCTAGAATGATTTTCTCTAATGATGCATACCTCGTTTCTACGCTGAGTAGGGTTTTGCTTACGTAATAGATTGGGAACTGCTCCTTGTCTTTTTCTCTTGTGAGAACTGCGCTGATCGTCCCTTCAGACACTACGAGGTATAACTTGAGTGGTTCTCCTTCTTTTGGCTTGGAGAGAATCAACGGGTTGTCCAAGTATTCTTTCAGCTTCTGAAATGCTTCGTCGTGCTCTTGTTCCCACTTGAATTCCTTATTCTTCTTCAGTACTTCGTAAAAGGCTCTGTTCTTTTCTGAAGACTTTGAGATGAACCTGTTCAATGCCGCAATTTTTCCTGTTAAGCTTTGTACATCCTTCTTGGACTTTGGTCGCTCCAGGTCTAGGATGGCTTTAACCTGTTCTGGGCTGGCTTCTATTCCTCTTTGTGTGACCATGTATCCTAGGAACTTTCCTGATTGTACTCCGAATGTGCACTTTGTGGGATTTAGCTTCATGCCGTACTGTTTTAAGATGGAAAATGCTTCTCTAAGGTCTTTGACGTGATCTTCTGCCTTCTTGGATTTAACTACCATGTCGTCTATGTAAACTTCCATTGTGTTTCCAATCTGTTCTTCAAACATCTTGTTCACCAACCTCTGGTATGTTGCTCCTGCGTTCTTCAATCCAAAAGGCATTACCTTTTAGCAGTATATTCCTTGACTGGTAATGAAGGCGGTTTTCTCTTGGTCGTCCTTGTGCATGAGGATCTGATTGTAGCCGCTGTAGGCGTCCATGAAGGATAGCAGCTCGTGCCCTGCTGTGGCGTCTACCATGGCATCAATATGAGGTAAAGGGAACGGGTCTTTTGGGCAGGCCTTGTTGATGTCTGTAAAGTCTCTGCAGATTCGCCATTTTCTGTTCTTCTTCCTGACTACCACTACATTGGCGAGCCATTCTGGGTACTTTACCTCTCTGATCTTCTCAGTCTTCAGTAGGTTCTGAATTTCCTCATTGATAATCTTGTTCCTTTCTGGCGCAAATTTCCTTCTCTTCTGTTTTACTGGTGTATGCATTGGATCCACGTTCAACTTGTGAGTGATTACGTTTGGGGAGATGCCTTTCATGTCTTCATGGGTCAAAGCGAACACATCTTTTTCCTCGTCTAGGAAGTCGTAGATTTGTTGTCTGAGTTCTGCCTTCAGTTCTGATCCTATTCTGACTTTTTGATCTGGGTGTATGGGGTTCAACTGGACTTCTGTAGCTTCCTGTTCTTATGATATGCTCAATTTCTCTTGGCCCAGCTGACCCTCTGATTGCTATGCTGAACTCTTTTCTGCAGATGTCGCTTTCAGTGCTATCTTGTAACATTCTTTAGCTTCTCTAGGATCCCCTCTGATTTCTTGAATTCCCCACCTAGTAGGAAACTTAATGACTTGATGGTATGTAGAAGGGATGGCTTTCATCTCATGTATCCAGGGTCTGCCCAGAATCATATTGTATGAGGACAGAGTATCGATTACCCGGAACGTGACCTGTAGATTGATCCCTTTTGCGTACGCTGCCAATGTAATCTCTCCACTTGTCTTTTTGGTTTCCCCACTGAATCCTACTAGCATTGTTGACTTGTTGACGATGTTCTTCTCATCTATGTTCATATGTTTCAGGGTGTCCAGCATGATGATATTTGCAGAGCTTCCATTGTCAACTAGGATTCGCTTGATCATGCAGTTTCCAACTGGGAGTGAGATCACTAGACCGTCATGATGGCCCTCTACTGCATCGTTCTCTTCAAACATGATGGGGATGTCTATCTTGGATTTCTCCCTCTTGTCTGATTGATCTTTGTTACTATCTTTTGCATGTCGCTTTGCTGCTGAATATGTTAAACCGTATACTTCTGTTCCTCCTGATATGAAACAGATGGCTTTGACAATTGGAGGCGGAGGAGGGGGACCTCCTTGCTTAGAATCTCTCTCCTTCCCTGAAGCTTTAGATCTATCTGACAGGAGCTCTTTAAGGTAGCCTTTCTTTAGCAAGTACGCGACTTCCTTTCTGAGCGCGACACATTCATCAGTAGTGTGACCGATATCTGAATGGAAATCACACCATCTGGATGGATCTTTCTTCTCTCCAGGCCTATCACTCCTTTTGGGCCATTGCACAGTATCTCCCATCTTATTTAAGGTCCTAATTACTCCTGCAGGGTTAACGTTAAATCAATACTCATGTAACTTAGGCGGGAGTTCAGGATCCTCCCTCAAATCAGAAAATTTTTCTTTGACAGCATTGACTGTTCCCTCGTCAAAGCGAGAACGCTGATACGGCTTGAACCGATGGTCTCCTCTGGGAAAGTTGTTGTTCCTTCTTGCCGGACTATCTTCGTCCTTTTTGAGCTCTAGAGTCTTTCTTGCATATGCATCTTTTTCAAATCTAACTTGAGCCATTGCTTTAGCTTGCACGTCTTCAAAGGTCGTACAGGGATACTTGGTCAATTCTTTGTAGAGCTCGCTATGGTCTAGAAACCCTCTTCTGAATGCTTCAATTGTTGTAGGAGCATCACACTTGTGTATCCCAATCTTTTCCCTGTTGAACCTGTTGAGATAATCCCTCAAGGATTCACCGTGTCTCTGCACAACACGGTATAGATCTGATGACTGCTTCCCTATTTTCCTGCTGCTAGCGAACTGGATCTTGAATAGGTTTACCATTCCTGCAAAAGATCGAATTGTCCCGTTATCTAAATTAATGAACCAGGTTAAAGCTGGACCTGATAATGTGGCTCCAAAGCCTTTGCACATGATAGCCTCTCTGATGTCTCTAGGGATTGAGCTTGTCATCATCTTCTGTTTGTAGAGGGACACGTGCTCATCAGGTTCTGTTGTTCCATCGTACATAGTCAAATTGGGCGTGCTGAACCTCTTTGGGACTTCCACCATGGCGATCTCTTCTGAGAATGGGGATTCTATATAGCCATCTGCTGCTTCCTCTTCCATGGGTTTCGGCATTCCAGGGATTTTGGCTATTTTGGCCTCGATTGTCTTGAGATATTCCTTGACCATCTTTTCTACTTTTCCCTCTTCGGCTCTTTCCTGAATATCCTTCTTGGGGGTTCCTGCATCCAAAGAGTCTAGATCCAGGGTATCATCCCTGTTGTTAGATCCTTTTTCCCCGTTAGGGGTGTGAAAAGTTCCTGACTGTAGGGAATAATTTCAAGCCTTTAAAATCCCACTAGCTCGAACCCCACTGTGATCATACACTAAAGTACGGTGGCGTCCAAAAGGGAAGAAGATAGAGCAAAAGAGTCGCCAACAAGTTTTTAAGGAACTTGTAAACCGTTCACGAGGTGAAGGTTACACCCCTTAACGATCCAAGAGAACGTCAACTCCATAAGGTCATGAACCAAATAAGTGTTCGGGGATGATGGTACAAATCCAACCTAAAAGAGATTGAACCTGCCCTAATAATAGGCCTCTACTTTATTCTACTCGTATTCATGTGCGCTTTTTAACTAACATGCAATCAATAGGATTAACCCTAAACCTGTTTAATCTATGTTGGTTGAATATAATGCACAAATAAACTATTATTGGCGATCACTTGAATTATAATCATATTAACCCTAACAAGATTATTAATTATCTCATTAAGCGTGATTACAAGTACAAATTCCTTTTAAACATGCAATAAAAGGTGTGATCAAGCAATAAATAATAAGCATCAAGCAACATAATAATGAATATCATGAATAATAATAATAAATTATAAAATTATAATCATAATCAAAATAATTATAATCATAAATAAAATAATCATTATCAAAATAATAATAATAATAATAATAATAATAATAATAATAATAATAATAATAATAATATTCATAATCATCATAAATTATAACAATTATAATCATAATCATAATCATAATCATGTTCATGTTAATATTAAAGCATAATAAAAATAGCAAGATCCTAGGCATGATACTAACAAGATTAATAACAAACCCTAGCATGTCACTAAACAATAAAAATTTAATCTTTAGTCCTAACATGATACTAAAATGAATAAATATTAGGAAGAATATAGGAAGCATCGTACTTTTAATCATACTTGATATTAAAGTTACCCTAGACATGATACTAGGAATTTATTGTTGTCACCCTAAACATCAAATTAAGGAAAACATCCTAACATGATACTAGGAATCAAAATAACAATCTAAGCATGATTTCTACATCATAATATCAATTAAACCATTAAAGTACTTACTTGGATGCCTCGTACCTCTTTCTAATAACAAAATACACACGTTAGTAACTTCAAGGAAAATAATAATCAAACAATTAAATTAAATAATTGAAATAGAGATTTGGGACCAAACCCTCAGAAATTAAAACCTTTCACGTCTAGGGCGAAGGCAACTTCGAATATGGCTAGGTGTTTCTAGATCTAATGAATGCGAAATTTTGTATTTGAGAAAAGGCTAGATTAGAAAAAGAGAGAGAGAGATAATAATCAAGAAAATCTTGATGAGAGTTGGTTAATTAAAATAAGAATTGATGAAATCTGGTTATCGAAAACGGAGTTTTAATACGATATTTATAGAGAAAATCATCCAAAAAAGATAATTTAACAAAACAGAATCTGAAGATCGCAAAACAACCTTGGCGCCAGCCCTGGCTAGTTGGCGCCAGGCGCCAGGACCAGTGACTAGCGCCAGGCGCCAATGGCTAGCGCCTGGCGCCAATCCTGGTTCCAGGCGCCAAGGCCTGGTGTTGGACGCCAAAGCGGTTTTCAACGCGTTTTCGAAAATCTGATAAATTTCCCGTACTGGAAGATAAAATAATATAATTTCCATCGAAAATGCTTTTTGATCTTGATTAAAACTCTGAAGAGTCCTAATTGAATTAGGAATGATAAGACCTTCTAGAATGTTCTAGAAGACTAAAACCATTCCTAATTATATTAGGAATGATAAATTATATTAGGCCCTCCCCTAGATCATTAGGCCGTACTTAAAGCTCAAACCGGGCCCAGTTTAGTAAATTGGCCATAACTTCCTCAATATTCATCGGAATTGGGCTTATAATATATCGTTGGAAAGGTCTTTGCAAACCCCATCCAACTACACCACTATTAGACCCATATCACGGAACAACCAAACTGGATTGACTGTTTTCTTAAAATAAAGTTTTCAAAAACAAGGAGAAGAGAAAAGAAATAAAAACTTTCAGCAACACTTGACTTTCCACACTTTCGTTTCATTCGATTATGATTCGACGTGAAAGGTACTCATCACCGGGTTTGGTTTTGGGGAGACACAAATGGGTGTCTACACTGACATATCAAGCTGCATGGCTATACTTCCAGTGTTCTTTCTGGTGTTAACGGTTTTAGAAGCCACTGATTGTATTTGGCTACGAAGGGCGCTTCATTTTGTTTGGTGAGACTGGTGAGTTTGGCTTCAGTTTGAATCTTTTGGGCCAACAGTGTTTCAATCTGGCTTTTTTGTTGGTCTAGGGTCTGACGGAATGCATTCATTCCTTCATTGATTTCGGCTATGGTAAAGGGTACTTGGTGCCCAGTCATGGTGTTTGTTTTGGTTTTTGGCGAATTGGTAGGTTAATTGATTATCAGCCCCACGGTGGGCGCCAAATTGTTTAGGCAAATCTCAACAAGGTCATATGAGAATCTGCTAGGTTTGAGGGGTAATAACAATCATACTACCAAAAGCATATAAATCTACTATAAACGATTGACAAAGCAATAGATGAACAACAAATAAGCAATAAGTAGGCAACAAGAATTCAGCTATGTAAAGAGAGTGAGTTCAGAAACACAATACTGAGCAAGGACAAGCTTCCTTCTTCAGTAGGGATGTAGTTCCGTAGATAAAAGTAGAGTAATTCTATTATATTTAGAGTATGCGTGTGTACATGAATGCTGAAAATGTCTAATTACACTTATTTATACCTAGGGATCTCTAGGGTTTACAAATATCTTCGGAATATATTCAAAATGAAGAAGATCTTCTTGATTTATCTTCTTCCCTGTTCTGTAGGTGTATCTTTGGCAAGTATCTCCTTGATTGATATGTATGATGCGGCTTTCCGTGTTTATTTCAATCAAGATGTTCTGTATATTTTGCTGAATTATTGGTCTTGGATTGATGCCCTAGATGTAATGGGTCGTATGGTGATACGGGCCCAACACAGTTACAAAAATCTCCAACGAAATATACATAGCATGGATATGGTCAAGCATGAATAATTATTTATTGTCTAATGGTAATTATGAATTATCTCAAGAAATTAATCCATGATAATTGACATACAAAACTGGTGTATGGCAGTCCCATTAAACACGCATGTCGCAAAAAATTTAGTTCGTAAATAGTTCACAAATTGTCCAAATAAAATCAGTTTCTATATAACGATCGTACTAGTTTTCGTCATACGACTTTCTCAATCGTTCTAAGTGTAAGTCATGCATTATAAACTAAGTGAAACCTAGTATAAGGGATAGTACTAGTTACCTTGAAAGTAGAGTGCAAGAATGAGTACAAAAGAGCCCCAACGAACAAGGATCGAAACTCCAAACGCCCTCGAATGGAACCCGTTACTTTGTGGACTTTTTTTGTGAGAAATTTTGTGAGTTTAGAGACTATAATGTAGCAATAATGATATAACATGGCTAGGCAGCGTGAGGTTAAAATAGAGGGGAAGGAGAGAAGTTTGAGGGTTAGGCAAAATTAAAGGGATTGGGGGTTACAATCATCAATATAGAGGTAATTAGAATGGGGGTTACACAAGAAGCATTAGCAGCCAGCAAACCCTTGAATATCTCCCCTTTTGCGTGACATAGCAAAATGGGTCAACATTAGTGAGTAATATAGTTTGGTCGGTCCAACACTCTATTAAACTAATTCGCACGCTTAACTTAAAATTACTACTACGACAAACTAGTACTAAGGCGATCATTACTTAAAATAATATATTATTTTTATTACTTAAATAAGAAAATAAAATTCGTATTAATTTAAAGAAAAAATTATTATAAATATACATTTTAAAAATACTCACGTCACAAACAATATAAGGTATTACAGTCACCCCTACTCACAAAAAGTTTCGTCCTCGAAACTTGAAAATAAGCATAAACCAACTCAACACTCAAAATAATAGAGGTAAAAGAAAGCAGACAGAATTAATAAAGTACCTGCTTCGAACAACTCAGGGTATTTTAGTCGCGTTGACTCTTCGGTTTCCCATGTGGCTTCTTCATACTTTTGACTTCTCCACAAGACTTTCACTAAAGGAACCCCTTTCCTTCGAAGAATTCGATTCTGACGGTCAAGAATTTGAACTAGTCGCTCCTCAAAAGTTAAGTTGGGTTCAACCTCAACTGTCTCAACCGGGATCAAAAGAGATGGATCCTACGATACCTTCGTAGTTGTGACACATGAAATACGTCATGAACCTTTGACAACTCTGACGGCAATGCCAACCGGTAAGCAACTTCTCCGACCCTTTTAAGGATCTCATAGGGACCTACGTACTTTGGACTGAGCCTCCCTTTCTTACTGAAGCGCATTACTGCCTTCATCGGAGACACTTTCAACAAAACCTTGTCCCTTACCTCATAGGCAACAGGTCTTTGCCAGTATAAGATTTCTGCCTATCTTGTGCAGCTTTCAATCTAGCACGGATCGCCTTTACCTTTTCAACAGTATCTTGAATCAACTCTAGCCCTAGAACCAAAGAGTCGCTAATGTCACTCAAGCAAGTAGGACTACGACACTTCCTCCCACAAAGAGCCTCATAATGAGCCATTTGGATACTAACCTGATAACTATTGTTGTAGGAGAATTCTACAAGACTTAGAGATTTCACCCATGACTGCTGCAACTCTAAAGCACAAGCACGGAGCATATCCTCTAGATTCTGGATGGTCCTCTCAGTCTGACCATCAGTGGCAGCATGAAAAGCAGTACTCAATTTTAGCTTCGTGCCAAACGCTTCTTGTAAAGCAACCCAGAAATGAGACAAGAACCTCGGGTCTCGATCCGACACAATATCCTTCGGAACACCATGAAGACGGATGATCTCATTAGCATAAGCCTCGGCTAACTTCTCCATTGACCATGTGTTCTTCATAGGAATGAACCTAGCAACCTTGGGCAATCGGTCCACTATCACCCAAACAGCTTTCAATCCCCCTGAGGTTACTTGGAGACCCATAACAAAATCCATGGAGATAGAATCTAACTTCCATGCTGGAATAGGCAAAGGTTGAAGCAACCCTCCAGGCCTTTGATGTTCAATCTTTACCTTTTGACAAACCAAGCATCGAGCAACAAACTCGGCGATCTTCTTCTTCATACCCGACCACCAAAAATTCACCTTCAAGTCCTTATATATCTTATCACCCCCAGGATGAACAGAATAGGGAGTGTTATGAGCTTCCTCGAGAATCTTCCCTTTCAACTCACCATCATTTGGGACAACCAACGACCCAAGAACTTCAGACTACCATAAGCGTAGATCTCAAAATTTTCAGCTCGACCCTGTGCTTTGGCTTCACGGATCTTCTCGAGTCTCGAATCCCCCTTTTGCTTTTCTCACAACTCTCGGTATAACACAGGTTCAACACTTATGGCATTCAAACAGGAATCAACATATCCTTGAGGCACCATTTCAATGTCGAGCTTACGAAACTCTTCGCACAAACCTTCAGGCAAAACCCTAACTGCATTCAAAGACTAATTGCTCTTACGGCTCAGTGCATTTGCTACCTTATTTGTTTTCCCTCACGATAATCCAAAGACAAATCTTAATCCTTGAATAGTTCCAACCACCTCCTTCGCCTCATATTCAAGTCCTTCTGAGTGAAAATATATTTCAGACTTTTGTGATCTGTGTACATCTTGCATTGAATACCGTAAAGATAGTGTCGCCATATTCTGAGCGCGAAAACCACAACAGCCAATTCAAGATCATGAGTAGGGTAGTTCCTTTTGTGAACCTTTAACTGCCTCGAAGCATAAGCAATGACCTTTCCCCGATGCATCAGAACACAACCCAGACCATTCTTTGAGGCATCACTATACACTTCAAATTCCACCCCTTCACTAGGCAAGGTAAGAATTGAGGCAGAAGTCAAACTCCTCTTCAATGATCGAAAAGCCTCCTCACATTCATCGCACCATCTAAACTTGCAATCCTTGCGCATCAACATGGTTAGAGGTTGGGCTATCTTGGAGAAGTCCATCACAAAACGCCGGTAATATCCAGCAAGACCAAGGAAACTCCAAACCTCAGACACATTCTTAGGACTTTCCCATTTTACCACGGCTTTAACCTTTGTAGGATCTATTTTGGGTGTTTTTGTCCCTCGGGAGAGTTACGTCACGAAGTCTGGTCTGGCCGGTCTGTACCTGCAAAATAACGGAGACTCCGGGTGGTTGGAGCTCCGCCTCTGACGGTCAAGTTAGTAACTTGAAACGGAATAAAGAGTACGGAAATTTAGGTGGGGATCTGCTTGGATTCCAAGCTCAGGTGATTCTCTGATGAAAGAGAAAGCAGGTGTAATAAATGGTAAAACGTGTCCTCAAAATGAGGGACATCTCCCTATTTATAGGGTAATTGGGAATTGTGCCCCCGATTAGGTCACTAAACCCTAATCATTGGTGGGCTGCACCGTTTTGCGGCATTCTCGGGATTTGGGCCTGAAGGCCGCCTTTTCCCTTGATTTCTGGAATGACACGTGTCGAGCAGGGATTGGTCCATTTTGGACCAATTTGGGGCTGACACGTGTCACCCTCTAATTGGGCCACGTGGCAGGGTGAAATTACCCTAAACATTTGCCCCTCACAGATGTGACGTGGCACGCCACGTGGCATCTGTGACACATGTCACGCTTCGGTTGGTGGTAATTGTACCGTTATAGAGTAACCGTTCACCTTCCGGGTAAATTACGGAAATGCCCCCATATTTACCCTCTATATATAGCCGTTTTACCCTCATAATTTTGTACGTTTACAAAAATTTTCTAGAGAGAAACTTTGAGAGAGCAAAAGTCATCCGTTTGAGTCAGGCGCGAGCAAGAAACTTTGTTCTTCCGCAACCCAGCCGGACCCGCCTTCCTTCAGATATCAAATCCAAAGGTACCGTCTCTGTCTCTCTCAGCTCTTTTCTTTTTTCACCGCTTGTACATATTTCTTGCAATAAATGGATGCATCACCAACACACACGACACAACCTAGGTTAGAGTCCAGCCGGTCACCAGGGACGGCTGAGTCTAGGACTGGGAGTGCCGGCTCGGGGTGTTTGGACCACCCTTTGCCATGGATTCCGACTAGTTATGTGTCTGTGCAGGACACCATGGCTCGGACAATGCAGACGACCACTAATCCAAATTACAGAAACGAAGGCTCAGGCGGCCAAACGCCTGAGGGAGAAACGTCTGGTCAGGGAGACCAGACGGCTCTGGAGAGATCCCCTCCGCGCGCCCCTTCAACTCCTGCTGACTCTTTCTTGGAAGAGTGTGATCAAGGCGGCGACGAGGCCGCCTCTGCCCCCATGGACCAAAGTGAGGGGGAGACGGAGAGTGACAGCTCCGCCTCTACCTCTGAGAGCAGTGATGACTTGCCCCCTCTTCCGGATAGCGAGGAGGAAGAAAGGAAAAAGTGGAGTGAGAAGGACGATCCCTTCAGCATCCACGTCTCCTCCAAAGACCGGATCCAAATGGGGGAGAACTTAGAGAACTTTAAGAAAATGCACCCGCTTGGAGACGGGTATAAGATCCGGGTGCCGCCTGAGCTGGGCACCATCGCTTGGGGGGATGATCAAGAGAACGCCAACAACTATTTTGGCAGTTATGAGGCGGCGTTCAAAGCCGGCCTTCGCTTCCCCCTTCACCAGGCGGTGAAGGCAATTTTGAGAGGCTACGGCCTCGGGCTCTGGCAACTTACCCCCAACTCCTAGACAAACATTATGGGGTATGTTGCCGCCTGCGAGTTCCAAGGGCTTAACCCCGGCTGGGAGGCTTTTGCCAGCATGCACTACCTCAGTAGGAGCCCAGGCGGCTGGAGGGCGTGGTACACTCTAACCACGCAGGCGCAATATATGATGACCTTGGACAAGGTCTCCAAGTTCGATGGCTGGAAACACAGGTTCTACCTGATGTCAGCCCCATCCAGACGGGAAAACTATGAATTCCGTCTGTACAATAAGAAGCCTGACTTGTTGGGCAGGAAGTGCGCTCTTCCCCGGATCCCAGAGGACGACTTTGACAAAATAATTGAGGCAGACTTTTTCAACCTCACAGACGCAACTCTGTCAACCGGGGAAACAATAAAAGTCCCTAAGAACTGGATTCCCAAGAGCGCCTGGTTCAGGGATGAATGTTTCTTAGCCGCTTGCGGGCTAGGGCACATGTTTAATAAACGTATGCACCTGAGTTCATACCGTCTGTAGTATTTTTCTATCGGTATTGATTTATGATGTTGACCAATTTCTTTCTTTTTGCAAAAGAAGCATTGAACATGATGCAGACGGAGAAAACCCCCAAGCGGTCTTCTGCGGCCATCCGCAAAGAGCTTGCGGAGAAAGCTGCGGCCGAGCTCAGGGCTAAGGTATTGAGCGTCTGACCCTTTCTTAAGTTTATTCTATAAACTGTCTTGCCCGGATACTAACCTTGACTTGTTTATTTTCACAGGGGGGAGAAGTTGGGAAATCGTTTGAGAAGAACCTCAAACGGGCTAGAGAGGAGGCCCCAGCCGTTCTTAACAAGATAAAAAAGTCCGCCTCTGCGTCAAATCCTGGCGCCTCGGCCGGGGCTAAGACGATGCGGATAGCGGGGCGACTCGAGAAGGTAGGCGGCAGCCTGTGCCTTGATCTTGTCAACCCCTCAACAGCCGCGGGGTTCACCACGCCTGCAAGCGTTTCCCGCTTGGCCGGCTCTGAAGGTAAGAATCCTTTTGAATCCCCACTTGAGCTGGGGTGGCCTTTACGGGTGAAATCCCACTCCCAACAGACGTCATCCTCAGACGGTCGGCAACAGATAGGTGCTGCCTTAGTTTCGCAGTCATCACGTATTGATTGTGGTGCAGATCAATCTCCCCGCTGGCCAGACGTCCAGAAGCACGCCAAGGCCATGCTGGATGCCGTCCGGAAGAGGGATAAGGACAATATCCCTGCGATAGAGACGTTCAATCTTGAACGCATTCTATCTCTTCTGGCTGAGGTAAGAAACTTGTCAATTCAATGTTATTTTTTCCAAGTGTTTTACCCCGCCTGCAATTCTTATACCGCCTGCTTTTTTGCAGGCCATGCTGCGGGTGGACGGGCTCAAACGTCCTTATTCCCGCAAACGGGAAGAGGTAAAAAGGGTTAAGAAGTCCGCCATAGACGCTGATAATATTGCTTTCCACTCAACTATCGTAAATGAACTTGAAACTAAAGCAATAATTATGACACAGGCGTCTAGAATCCAGCAGCTGGAGCTAGATCTGAAGGCGGCCGACCAGCGGGTAACGGATGCTGAGACGGCCAAGAAGGGGGCGGAGGAGGCCCAGAAGAAAGCAGACGAGAGCGCCAAATAGGCAGAAGAGGCGCTCAAGAATACCCAGGCGGACCTTGGCAAACTGAAATCCAAGGTTGAGAGGTTGGAGAAGGATGCTGCTCAAGCTCAGAAAAACTTTGCAGCAACCCTGGAGGCGGAGCAAAACCGCCTTGTTGCTGAGAGTGATGCTGACAACGACGCCCGTATGAAGATTGCTTGGGCTGCCTTGCACCCAGACGAGGATTATAGCATCTGGGCAATGGCACACAGCTATGCCGAGTACGTGGTGTACTTGAGAGAGCAAGGCGAGCCAGAGCTTGCCTCCTTTGAAGCCTAGATCAACTCCAATGAGGCGACCGCCCCTGAGCTTCCTGGTCCTGGTGAAGCGCACCAAATTCTCTCAGATGATGAGGAGAAGGGGGAGGACCAGGAGGCTCCGTCTGCAGGCCAGAAGTGACCCCTCAGCGGCAGTATGCCAATCTTTGCTTTTTTTAATTCTTTTTATTCAGCGGCCTTATGCCAAAACTTGCTTTTTCCGGCCTGCGTGCCGAGTATCTGTGTATTTACCGGCTGTGGAGCCGGGTTAATTAACAATTTCTTTTTCCCGGACGGGGTCCGGTTAACATTTGATCCATTACAACTGTTTGGTTGGATGGACTTTTATGAAATGCACCGACTGAGTCGGTTTTGATCATTTTACATTTGAATTTTTATTTTTTGCAAATCTTATCAAAAGCATGCGGCGATTTCTTGCCTAACTAGTCAATAGCCTGGCTGTCCTTGCCCCTGGACGGCTGTGTGATTGGTTTCAAGTGGAGTTGGTTGATTGACTTGAAAACGTCTGATGCTGCAAAGAGCATGATATGTTTGTAAGTTAATCAATCACAGTAGTGATTGCCCCAAACCAAGTGCACAGCCGTACACCAACACGCGTTTCGGTCACTATACAGACGGCGTATGTCCGTCTTGGTAGAGATTTCATAACTCTTTTGCCCCAATTGGGGTGAGAGGTGCAATTTTTGGAATAAATAACCTAAGTGAGAACTTCAGCCGGTGACCGACTGATGCCTATGGGCATCCGGTATCTGGGAACTTATTCGTTCTTCATAGGTTATTTTGGTTAGACGGCTATGAGTTGACCAATTTGGTCGTTCAATTTTTGCCGTCTGCATGGATACGTAGAACCGACAAATAGTCTGTTCTCTGCGACGATTGCACCCGGAGGGGTGTCGCCGAACGCCTTTGTCCATGTTGGGACAGGCGATTTTATAAAATGAGCAAGCATCCGGCCATTTTAGCCTCTGGTCTTGTTTGAGACCGGTTGTGTAGCCACTAAACGTTTTCGTGCTTAGTTTTTAGTTAGTATTGAATTTACACTAAGTATCGAACTTAGTTTTTTAAACAAACGGGTCCGTCTGGGTATTACCCAGGCGGATCATCAGGCGGTTAAATAAACAAAGTATCAAACTTAAATAAGCAAGGGATCCTTTGAAGCCTGGCTCAGCAACAATGAGCCGTCCGCGCCTGAGCTTCCTGGTCCTGGTGAAGCGCCGGAAATTCCCTCAGACAATGAGGAGAAGGGAGAGGACCAGGAGGCTCCGTCTGCAGGCCAGAAGTGGCCCTTCAGCGGCAGTATGCCAATCTTTGCTTTCCTTTAATTTTCTTTTTATTCAGCGGCTGTATGCCAAAACTTACTTTTTTTTGGCCTGCGTGCCGAGTATCCTTGTATTTACCGGCTGTGGAGCCGGGTTAATTAACAATTACTTTCTCCCGGACGGGGTCCGGTTAACATTTGATCCATTGCAACCGTTTGGTTGAATGGACTTTTATGAAATGCACCGACTAAGTCGGTTTTTATCATTTTGCATTTGAATTTTTAATTTTTTCCTATCGTATGAAAAGCGTGCGGCGATTTCTTGCCTAACTACTCAATAGTCTGGCTGTCCTTGCCCCTGGACGGCTGTGTGATTGGTTTCAATTGGAGCTGGTTGATTGACTTGAAAACGTATGATGCTGCAAAGAGCATGATATGTTTGTAAGTCAATCAATCACAGTAGTGATTGCCCCAAACCAAGTGCACAGCCGTACACTAACAGGCGTTTCGGTCACTACCCAGACGGCTTATGCCCGTCTTGGTAGAGATTTCATAGCCATTGAACTCTTACCCCAATTGGGGTGAGGTGCAATTTTTGGAATAAATAACCTAAGTGAGAACTTCAGTCGGTGACCGACTGATGCCTATGGGCATCTGGTATTTAGGAACATATTCGTTCTTCGTAGGTTATTTCGGTCAGACAGCTATGAGTTGACCAATTTGGTCGTTCAATTTTTGCCGTCTGCATGGATACATAGAACCGACAGATAATCTGTTCTCTGCGACGATTGCACCCGGAGGGGTGTCGCCGGACGCCTTTGTCCAAGTTGGGACATGCGATTTTATAAAAAGAGCAACCATCCGGCCATTTTAGCCTCTGGTCTTATTTGAGACCGGTTGTGTAGCCACTAAACGTTTTTGTGCTTAGCTTCTTAATCAGTTTTGAATTTAAACTAAGTATCGAACTTGGATTTTTAAGCAAACGAGTCTGTCTGGGTATTACCCAGACGGACGGGCAAATACTTGATCATGCTAAGTATCAAACTTAGTTAGATAAATGGAGAATCCGTCTGAGTATTACCCAGGCGGATAGTCAAGCAGTTGAATAAACAAAGTATCCAACTTAAATTGGAGAATCCGTCTGAGTATTACCCAGGCGGATAGTCAAGCAGTTGAATAAACAAAGTATCCAACTTAAATAAACAAGGGAGCCGAGCATTACCCAGGCGGATAAACAAATGTAACCTTCACTAAGTATCGAACTTAGTTAGGTAGATGGGGAATCCGCCTGGATATTACCCGGATGGATAATCAAACAATAACTCAATTTTGCAAACAAAGACTGAATCTTCAATAATTGACTCATTGTTTACAAAAAGTCACATTCTCAAAAGTAGTACTTTTTTAGATTGTCTACATTCCAAGTTCTAGGCAGGCGCCTGCCGTCTGGGGTTTCCAGGCGGTAGGTGCCGTTCCTTACTTCTTCATAGATCCGGTAGGGACCTTCCCAATTTGGTGTTAGCTTTCCCAACTCATTGGCCCTACCGGTTGCCTCCATTTTTCGTAACACTAAGTCGTCAACTTTCAAAGGACGCTTGTGTACTTTTTTGTTGTAGGCTCTAGTCATTCTCAGACGGTAAATCCCATGACGCAAGGCGGCATTGCCCCGGCGCTTTGGGAGTGAATCCAATGCCAGGCGCATTGCTTCCCAATTTGCCTCTTCATCATACAGCATGACTCTGAGAGTCGGCTCGTAGTGTTCGATGGGCAAGACGGCTTCAGCACCGTAAACCATGAGAAATGGGGTTTCACCGGTTGCCCCTTTCGCTGTTGTCCGGATGACCCATAGGACATGGATTAATTCTTCTGCCCATAAGCCACCGGCTCTTTCTATTTTCTTTTTAATGCCGTCTGAGATGAGTTTGTTAAAAGCTTCAACTTGGCCGTTTGCTTGGGGCCGGCCAATAGATGCAAAACAACTTGAGATCCCCTGATCTCTCAACCAAGTTTTTAGCTGAGGCGTCTCAAACTGAGGACCATTATCAAACACCATAGACATGGGTACCCCGTACCGGGTGATAACATTCTTCCAGATGAAGGAAATGACGTTTGAGGTCTTGATGTTTTTAACCGCCTCAGCCTCAACCCACTTGGTGAAATAATCCACAGCCACTAAGATATGGCGCTTTCCGCCTGGAGCAGGCGTGTAGGGACCTAGAATGTCCATACCCCACTTTGCAAACGAGATTGGACTGTGGATGGCCGTCAGATCAGTAGCCGGACGATGAATAAGTTTTCCAAACTTTTGGCACTTGTCACATTTTTTCACCAATTCCTTGGCGTCTGCCTCAAGAGTGGGCCAAAAGTAATGTCGTCTGGCTCTGACGGCTAAGGACCTGCCGCCTATGTGGGAGGCGCAGAATCCCGAGTGCAAGTCTTCGAGAACTTCTTTCCCTTTTTCTGGGGTGACACACTTCAACAAAGGCTTCAGAAACCCCGCCTTGAAGAGTTCTCCATTTTTCAACTCGAAGCTTGCAGCTCGCTTCTTCAGGACGGCTGCTTCCTGTGGCGAATCAGGAAGTGTGCCGTCTGAGAGATAAGCCCGGATGCCATCCATCCAGGTAGAGCTTCGGTCCAAAACTCCAATGGGATCTTCATTGATGCTTCTCTTTTCCAGAATTTCCCAAAAGACAGACTGAGGCGTATCATGGCAGGCAGAAGATGCCAGTTTTGACAACGCATCCGCCTGGTTATTTTCAGACCTAGGCACTTGGTTCAACCGGAATTCCTCAAGTGCCCCGGCCTCCTCTTTGACTGCCTGAAGATATTTGATCATAGCCGGATGGGTAGCCTCATAACTTCCCTCATACTGGCTAACAACCAATTGAGAATCAGAGTAGGCGTAAATTTTCATGGCCCCCGCCGCCTTACACATACGCATGCCGGCTAGCAGGGCTTCATATTCCGCCTCATTGTTAGAGGCCTGAAACTTGAAGCGTAGTGCATACTCAAATCTGTCTCCTTCAGGAGACTCATAAATTACGCCTGCACCACAGCCGTTCTTTGTAGAGCTCCCGTCTACATACACTTTCCAAACCTGATCAAGATTATCCGGAGCCACCGGACGAGTCATTTCTACAATGAAGTCGGCAAACGCCTGACCCTTCACTGCCTTTCTTGGTTCGTAAGTGATTTCAAGACTTTGCATTTCAATAGCCCATTTCAACATTCTCCCGGATGAGTCCAAGGTAGACATTGGCCGCTTGAGTGGCTGGTCCGTGTAGATCACCACCGGATGTGCCAAAAAGTAAGGCTTTAATTTTTTAAATGCCATATACAAAGCAAGACCAAAATTTTCAACCATGGGGTACCGGAGTTCAGCATTTTTAAGAACATGGCTAATGAAGTAAACCGGGAGCTGCACGCCGTCTCGCTCAGCAAGGAGAACGACACTGAGGGCATGGTCTGAGACGGCTAAGTACATGTACAACGTCTCCCTAGGCAAAGGACTGACCAACCTAGGCAGAGAGTGTAAATGCTCTTTCAGCCTCTGGAACGCCGTCTCAGCATCATCCCCCCATTCAAATCTGGTCTTCTACCTGATTGCTTGGAAGAAGTAGAGGCATTTGTCACCTGACCGGCTGAGGAATCTTCCCAAGGCGGCCAGGCAACCGGTGAGTCTCTGGACTTCCTTGACAGAACGGGGTGACTTCATGTCAATCACCGCCTGTATCTTCTTAGGGTTAGCCTCTATCCCCCTTTGATCAATCAGGAATCCGAGAAACTTCCCAGACTCAACACCAAAGACGCATTTCTTAGGATTTAACATAACCTTATGCCGCCTGAGGGTGGTGAAGGTTTCTCGGAGATCAGCAAGGTGATCCGCTTGCTGCTTGGATTTGACTATCATGTCATCAATGTACGCCTCCACATTCCTCCCAATCTGATTAACAAAGACCGTATTAATCATCCGTTGGAAAGTGGCAGGCGCATTTTTCAAGCCAAACGGCATCACAGTATAAAAAAATAACCCCTGATCAGTGACAAAGGCCGTCTTCTCTTGATCTTTTTTCCACAGGGGTATCTGATGGAAGCCGGAATAGGCATCCATGAAACTCATCAAGGCGTGGCCGGCTGCAGAGTCGACCAGACTGTCGATCTTTGGAAGCGGATAACTGTCCTTTGGACGCGCCTTGTTAAGATCTGTGTAATCAACACACATGCGCCAGGTCCCATTCGGTTTCTTAACAAGGACCACATTGGCCACCCAGTCGGGAAAGTTACAAGGCCGAATGAACCTGGCGTCTAGCAGCTTTTTGACTTCGGCAGCTGCCGCCTGACTTCTTTCCTCGCCGTGATTTCTTTTCTTTTGCCGGATGGGCTTCTTTTTGGGGTCCACGGCGAGCTTGTGGACAGCAAGATCCGGGCTGACGCCTGGAATCTCTTCCACTTCAAAGGCAAAAATGTCTTTGAATTCTTTCAGCAGAAGGTGGAAGCTTGCACCCAAGGTAGCATGAGCAACCGTCCCAACCTTAACAGTTCGTTCTGGACGGTTGTCATCCAGAACGAGATCAATGCTTTCGCCAGCCGGTTGGGGACGGAGCTCATCTGACCGTGCACCGGTCAGTGATTGCTATTTTTTCTCTTTCTTCACCTCCACCAGCAGAGGTGCCTTTCTTTTTTTCCCGGCTGCTGGTAGGGCGGGAGCTGGGTCGGCATCCTTTACATTGTCAAGGTCTATTTGATCCTGACCGCCTGGGGCCACGGTATCTCGAACGGCTGAGAGATAGCACTCTCGGGCCGTCTTCTGATCCCCATTCAAGGAACCAACAGAGCCGTCATCCCTCTCATACTTGATGAGCATGAGGGACGGGATGATTACCGCCTTGGCTACGTTGAGGGTTGGCCTGCCAAGAATGATGTTATAGGCGGTCAACTCCTCGACGACTAAGAATCTGACGACAATGTGTCGTCCCTGACCTTTCTCCCCCAGCCGGATGGGTAAGTCAATTCTCCCGGCTGGGTAGACCATCCCACCCCCAAAACCAACCAAGGGATGGGTGACCGGATGCATGCTGCTGACATTGTATTTCAGCTTTTGCAAGCACCGGAGGCTGATGATGTCTGATGAGCTGCCGGTGTCTATAAGGATCCGTCCAACCAGCTGGTTGGCAACCTTACATTCAATGACCACCGGGTCATCATGCGGGCGGCGGACGCTGCCCCTGTCCTTCTTAGTGATCAGGGCGTCTGGGAAGGAGGAGCTGGCTTCCGCCTGCACATCATCATCTTTGTCCATCTTTCGAAGATGGCTCTTGGTGCCCCGGATGGTAGGGCCACCACATGAGAACCCGCCTGCTATAGTGTAGACCGGCTCCTTGTCGGTATCCAAACTACTAGCAGGCTGGGGGGTAGTCTTGGAGGACTGACCCTTGTTTTTCTTTTTTGCCCCGGCTGGGGACTTAGAAATGTAGGACTTCAACAACCCTTTGTCAGCCAGGCGGTCCAACGCACGCTGAAGACTGAAGCAGTCGTTGGTGTCATGGCCAACTTCCTCATGGAACTGACAGAATTTATTCTTGTTCCGTGACTAGACAGAACTCTTCATAGGATTCGGCTTCTCAATGGACAGCCGGTCCTTTACCTCCATGAGGATGGAGTTGGAGTCTTTGTTAAACTCGTACTTGGGGACGTACGGTTTAAACTCTTTCTTTTTCTTCTGGGATGGCTGGTCAGAGTCAGTAACCGCCCAGACTTCTTTTCTTTTCTTGCTCTCTTCTTTGTTTTTGGCCGGCTGAGCTGACCGGCTGTCTTTCTGCTTGTCGGACTTTTTGGAGTCCGACTGGCTACCAGGCGAGCAGAGGTCGGTAGCTTGGATGTAGCTCTCCGCCTCCCTGAGGGCCGCCTGTAAGGTGAAAGCCCCTTTTCTGACGAGGTCGAACTTAAAGGTCGACCCGTCTCTCAGACCCTTAAAAAAGTCTGTAAAAGCTACCTCGTCAGACAGTCCTTGAATCTGGATTCTTATCAAATTGAACCGCCTGACATATGAGCGCAGCCCTTCTCTCTCTCCCTGCTTAACAGTGCTCAAATCAAGGCTTGTTTTCTTAGCAGGGATATTCATTGAGAAGTTGGAAGCAAACAGGAAGGCGAGCTTCTTGAAGCTATCGATGGATCCGGCTGGCAGGTTGCCAAACCATTGTTAGGCAATGCCCTTCAATGTAGCCGGGAAACACCGACACCACGTGGCATCATCCAACCCCTGCAGATACATGAGGTTGGTGTACGCCATGAGGTGGTCTTCCGGGTTGGAGGTACCGTCATAGGTACCAACCAACACATTCTTAACCTTGGCCGGCTGAGCCGCCACGGTTATCTCCCGAGTGAACGCTGAAGGTTGTTCACCCAGGCGCAGAAGGCGAAGCTGCCAGTCCAATGGTTGGACGTTTGGGTATGCCGCCTGACCCCCAAAGAAGGCCGGCTGCATGAAGTGAGGAGGATACTGCCCGTAGGCCTGAGTAGGCACATACGGGACAGCTCCGATCATATGAGGGCCAGTATGGACGGTTTTACCGCCCGTCTGACTCTCATGCAAGGAAGGTGCACTTCCTGCTGAAATGTTGTTGAAGCTGTCTGGGAAATTCGACGTTGAAGCCGACTTAGACAGCGATGGATTTCTCTTCCGATTGATGATTTCCCGGGCATCGAGGGTTGATTTTTTACTTCTCACCGGCCGGTGAGGGTTATTTGTGTTCCCACCAGGAAGGAGAATCTTCGACCAATCAATGGTCCCGGCTGCCTTCTCCTTTGGGTGAGGAGTGGGCTGCCGGTTTCGGACTGACTTCCCCTTCTCTAGAGGAGTCTTCTTCGCCGACTGGCCTTTACTTGGACCAGCCCGGCTCTTGGTGATCAGCTCTGTGATTTCACCCTTGAAACTCGTCAAGAACCTCATGAGTTCGTCTCGGGTGACAGGGGCTGATCCTGCTGCCGTTTGGGTTGCCCCATCCGGCTGCCCAGTGGGCCTGCTCGGACCCGCCTGGGAGGCACCCCGCTCAAGAGTTTCCCTGGACCGGATGTGCTTGACTCTGAGAGAGCCGTCTTCGGCTGTGGAGGTTTCGACACGAGGATCCCTATCCTCCTCATGGTCTGTAAAGACTTCTAGGTCTTCGCCCAGACGGTTAGGAGGTTGTACAGACTCTTGAACCATCTTCGAGGTACTCTCCCCACAGACGGCGCCAAATGTTTTGGGTGTTTTTGTCCCTCGGGAGAGTTACGTCACGAAGTCTGGTCTGGCCGGTCTGTACCTGCAAAATAACGGAGACTCCGGGTGGTTAGAGCTCCGCCTCCGACGGTCAAGTTAGTAACTTGAAACAGAATAAAGAGTACGGAAATTTAGGTGGGGATCTACTTGGATTTCAAGCTCAGGTGATTCTCTGATGTAAGAGAAAGCAGGTGTAATAAATGGTAAAACGTGTCCTCAAAATGAGGGACATCTCCCTATTTTTAGGGTAATTGGGAATTGTGCCCCTGATTAGGTCACTGAACCCTAATCATTGGTGGGCTGCGCCGTTTTGCGGCATTCTCGGGATTTGGGCCTGAAGGCCGCCTTTTCCCTTGATTTCTGGAATGACACGTGTCGAGCAGGGATTGGTCCATTTTGGACCAATTTGGGGCTGACACGTGTCACCCTCTAATTGGGCCACGTGGCAGGGTGAAATTACCCTAAATTGGATCCACCTTCACACCTTCCCTGCTAATGATATGCCCTAGAAAAGCAACTTCCTTCAACCAGAATTCACATTTAGACAACTTAGCATACCATTTTTGCTTTTGTAAGACATCCAAGATCATTTTTAAATGTTTCTTATGTTCTTCTTCATCCTTAGAATATATCAGGATATCATCAATGAAAACCACAACACAGGTATCAAGGTACTCATGGAAAGTATGGTTCATCTAGTCCATGAAAATGGCAGGTGCATTAGTGAGACCAAAGGGCATCACTTCAAACTCATAATTCCCATATCTGGTGCGAAATGCAGCTTTTGGGATATCTTCCTTTTTCACAGGGATTTGATGGTACCCGGATCGCAAATCAATTTTGGAAAACACACCAGCACCCTTCAACTGATCAAACAAGTCTTCAATCCGTGGCAAGGGATACTTGTTCTTGATTATTACCTTATTTAGTTCTCGGTAATCAATACACAAGCACATGCTCCCGTCTTTCTTCTTCACAAACAACACCGCAGCACCCCACGGAGACACACTAGGTCTTATGAAACCCTTATCGATCAACTCTTGCAGCTGAGTCGTCAACTCTTGCAATTCAAGAGGAGCCATCCTATACGGAGCCTTGGATATCGGAGCAGTACCAGGAACCAGATCGATACTGAACTTTACATCCCTTTCAAGTGGGATACCAGGTAACTCCTCGGGGAAAACATCATGATATTCCTAAAAAACAGGAATGCTCTTGAGTTGATCTTCGAGAGACAAGTCCTTAACTCTGCAGAGGAATACGATATCACCTTTATGTCGAAGCTTCTTCATTCTCATTGCAGACATGATCTTCACATTTTTCTTCAACACAATACTAGAGTAGGAGATTTGGTTACCCTTGGGACCACACAAAACAACCTTCTGATCGCGACAGTGAATGACTGCATGGTACTTCGATAACCAATCAATACCAAGGATCACATCAAACTCAATCATAGGAAACTCCTTAAGGTCAGCATATAATTCAAACCCAGAGATAACCACAGGGACTCCTTTATACTCCCGATGGCAGGAAAAATCCTCTCCCGAAGGAAGAGTTATAATGGATTTCACAGGAGAACTAAAAGACAAGTTGGCTTTTAAAATGAAAGTGCTATCAATAACATACACAGTAGCACCAGAATCAAATAAAACATAAGCGGGAACATTATTGATAAGAAATGTACCCGTCACAACATCGAGTTGAACATTGGCCTCTTCTTGGGTCATGCAATAGATCCTATTCCTTGGAGGAGCAGATGAGGAAGTAGGCTTTGAGCCACTAGAACCAGAAGAATTCACTCTCTTGGGACACTGATAAGACTTGTGTCCATCTTCCTTGCAAAGGTAACAGACAAACGTAGTGCCATCATAGTTCTTCCCTGGATGATGGTCTTTGCCACACCTATAGCACTTCTTTGAGATAGGACTCTGACGAGGACCAGAACTCTGCCGATTACCACTTATTCCAGCATTATCGAGCCTCGACTTTTTAGTTGGAACTTGAGAATAAGGCACTGAAGGTCTCCTTGCAGATGCAACCTTCTTAGCTTCTTCGTCAATTATGGATGCATGGACACTAAGAGCAATCTCATAAGCCCCTTGGAAAGAAGCAACGCCTGAGCTCAGCACATGGGTTCTCACTCTAGGATCCATCTTCTTGATGTACCTCTTTATCCTTTCAGCTTCAGTAGGGATGATAGAGGTAGCAAAACGGGACAATTCAGTAAACCTATCCGTGTACTCCTGGATGGATAGGGAACCTTGAGACAGATAGAGAAACTCTTCCCGCTTTTGCCAACAAAGTTCATCAGGGTAGAATCTCTCTTTCAGTTTAGTTGCAAATAAGGACCAGCTGAATCCCGGCATAGCCACGCATTCATCCCTGGCTGTACTCCACCAATTGTCAGCTTCGAGCTTCAGATAATAAGTACCAATAGCTACTCTATCCTCGGGTGGGCAGCCCGTGGCATTGAACAACTTTTCCATTTCTCTTAATCACCCTTCAAGTACCACTGGATCAGCAGTTCCATCATAGGTGGGTGGACGATGTCGATCGAATCTATCGAAAGTGGATTGGCCACCACTTGGAGCAGCACTGCGGTTTGCCAAGGAAATGATGGCATTTTCAAGGGCACGACGTCTGCGACACACAACCTCTTTTTGAGCACTTACATTTCGTGGAGGCATGCTACAAAAAGGACAAAGTTAGTTTGCATGGCAAAAGATAAAAGCACATATACATTTACTATAAAGAAAATTCCCAAGATAACTTCCTACCCAAGTAACTCTCACTAAGGTCTTTAAGGCTTTAACGTTTACCTAGGAAACTAAACTACAATTTTCTTTAGAACTGCAGCAACTCAATGAGAGTTTTTAAAACGTTTTCTCTGATACCAACTATAACACCCTGTCTAAAACAGAAGGCGATACGTTAGCGGAAATAATGTCGAGATGGTAATGTCACTCTAAAGGTTACTTTAAAAAAAATAAAGGAAACAACTGAAAAGGGTGGTATAAAATTATTTAAGTGAAGGAAAACTCAATAAACATAGAAAAACTACAAATGAGGCAGAACAACCTCAAATCCAATTGTCCAAAAAAAAATGGTCTATAGATAACGTAGGGAAGTCTATAAAACTGTTAAGAAACAAACTAAACACTCTGCTCTCAGCCCAGCTCAACAAAAACTACTCTTCACCTGCAAATAACATTTAGGTTCCACAATCATGGGGGAGTAACTAACAGTTCTCCCAAAGACAAAGAGATCACATAGCAAGAATCAAGACAAAGTATCAACAAAGAAAAAAGGCATATGAAAACAAAGTCACAAGACATGAACCGGAAGAAAATAAAGATATTAGGAAGAAACTATTCAATGGAAAATAGGGTTATTTAGTAAATTAAAACATGAAAACAGAATAAAATAATTGTTACAGTTCATATAATAATTCAAACAAGCAAGACAGGTTAAACAATTTAGTGATAATATTTATATCATAGATAAACAATTTGACTAAAGTAGGATCGAACGCTAGTGATGGAAGCCCGCAGTCCACTTCCTAAGGTTTGTTAGGTGAACCTCCAGTCAACTCACAGGAGACTGTGTCTAAGAATGGCCAAACTCCCGGTGCCGGATAGAAGCCAAATATGGTCTTATACCTTCGAACCTCCCGGGCAACAACAATTAACTCAGGTTATACTACTTGATTCCTGCAGCCAAGTAGTTGGCATGTTCTAACCATTAGAATCCCGCAGTCCAATGGCTCCTAACTTAAAGTCAATATAAAAATCGATAAAATAATATAATTTTAAATCAAAATTTATCAATGATCAGTAGAGATGCCACATATGGTCTTATACTCAAGAATTATCAAATCAAACACTGCAACATGCGTAGCTTAAATAGTGTGTTACCAACACCATGAGAAGACTTTTAATTAGAAATATGCACATTATAAACACACATATACATGCTGTCCATTTTTTACAAATTGCTAATACATAATTTTTTTAAAAAAACGGAATAATTAGAATATTGCTCTAAAAATTACCAAACTTGCACACATTGGCCCTCACATTAACACAAGTATTATATAGTATAATTTGAGCCAAAACAAGTTTTAATCATGATTATATAACCTAAACTAATCCCAACCAACAATTTACATAAAAGTTGAGACACCCCATAATTTCAAGCAAAAGTTCACCTACTTATTGCTAGTCAATGTACCAATTAATAACTTGAAAATACATTACATAATACAATTACATGAACTCCTAGCATGAATTATAAAGTGACAGTCAGAGTAATATACTCACACTATTTTCACACAAATTGCAAGCAACAACTCCCTCCATATTACTTCTCGAAACGGCACTACACTCTACAAACACCACTTATACCAGTTAAAACCATGACCCAATTAAACTAAGATTCAACCAACTAATTTAATGATTATTAGCTATGAAAGTCAACTCCATGTTTCAAAGTACAACCATCTAAAACTTGCTAGTCCAGTTACAAAAATCTCCAACGAAATATACATAGCATGGATATGGTCAAGCATGAATAATAACTTATTGTCTAACGGTAATTATGAATTATCTCAAGAAATTAATCCTTGATAATTGACATACAAAAATGGTATATGGAAGTCCCATTAAACACGCATGTCGCACAAAATTCAGTTCGTAAATAGTTCACAAATCGTCCAAGTAAAATCAGTTTCTATATAACGATCGTACTAGTTTTCGTCATACGACTTTCTCAATCGTTCTAAGGGTAAGTCATGCATTCTAAACTAAGTGAAACCTAATCTAAGGGATAGTACAAGTTACTTTGAAAGTAGAGTGCAAGAATAAAATGAGCCCCAACGAACAAGGATCGAAACTCCAAACGCCCTCCAATGGAACCCGTTACTTTGTGGACTTTTTTTGTGAGAAATTTTGTGAGTTTAGAGACTAGAATGCAGCAAGAATGATATAACATGGCTGGGAAACGTGAGGTTAAAATAGAGGGGGAGGAGAGAAGTTTGAGGGTTAGGCAAAATTAAAGGGATTGGGGGTTACAATCATCAATATAGAGGTAATTAGAATGGGGGTTACACAAGAAGCATTAGCAGCCAGCAAACCCTTGAATTTCTCTCCTTTTACGTGACATAGCACAATGGGTCAACATTAGTGAGTAATATAGTTTGGTCGGTCCAACACTCTATTAAACTAATTCGCACGCACGCTTAACTTAAAATTACTACTACGACAAACTAGTACTAAGGCGATCATTACTTAAAATAATATATTATTTTTATTACTTAAATAAGAAAATAAAATTCGTTTTAATTTAAAGAAAAAATTATTATAAATGTATATTTTAAAAATACTCACGTCACAAACAATATAAGGTATTACAGTCACCCCTACTCACAAAAAGTTTCGTCCTCGAAACTTGAAAATAAGCATAAACCAACTCAACACTCAAAATAATAGAGGTAAAAGAAAGCAGACAGAATTAATAAAGTACCTGCTTCGAACAACTCAGGGTATTTTAGTCGCGTTGACTCTTCGGTTTCCCATGTGGCTTCTTCATACTTTTGACTTCTCCACAAGACTTTCACTAAAGGAACCACTTTCCTTCGAAGAATTCGATCCTGACGGTCAAGAATTTGAACTAGTCGCTCCTCAAAAGTTAAGTTGGGTTCAACCTCAACTGTCTCAACCGGGATCAAAAGAGATGGATCCTACGATACCTTCGTAGTTGTGACACATGAAATACGTCATGAACCTTTGACAACTCTGACGGTAATGCCAACCGGTAAGCAACTTCTCCGACCCTTTCAAGGATCTCATTGGGACCTACGTACTTTGGACTGAGCCTCCCTTTCTTACTGAAGCGCATTACTGCCTTCATCGGAGACACTTTCAAAAAAACCTTGTCCCTTACCTCATAGGCAACAGGTCTTCGCCGAAGATCAGTATAAGATTTCTGCCTATCTTGTGCAGCTTTCAATCTAGCACGGATCGCCTTTACCTTTTCAACAGTATCTTGAATCAACTCTGGCCCTAGAACCAAAGAGTCGCTAATGTCGCTCAAGCAAGTAGGACTACGACACTTTCTCCCATAAAGAGCCTCATAAGGAGCCATTTGGATACTAGCCTTATAACTATTGTTGTAGGAGAATTCTACAAGACTTGGAGATTTCACCCATGACTGCTGCAACTCTAAAGCACAAGCACGGAGCATATCCTCTAGATTCTGGATGGTCCTCTCAGTCTGACCATTAGTGGCAGCATGAAAAGCAGTACTCAATTTTAGCTTCGTGCCAAACGCTTCTTGTAAAGCAACCCAGAAATGAGACAAGAACCTCGGGTCTCGATCCGACACAATATCCTTCGGAACACCATGAAGACGGATGATCTCATTAGCATAAGCCTCGGCTAACTTCTCCATTGACCATGTGTTCTTCATAGGAATGAACCTAGCAACCTTGGGCAATCGGTCCACTATCACCCAAACAGCTTTCAATCCCCCTGAGGTTACTGGGAGACCCATAACAAAATCCATGGAGATAGAATCTAACTTCCATGCTGGAATAGGAAAAGGTTGAAGCAACCCTCCAGGCCTTTGATGTTCAATCTTTACCTTTTGACAAACCAAGCATCGAGCAACAAACTCGGCGATCTTCTTCTTCATACCCGACCACCAAAAATTCACCTTCAAGTCCTTATATATCTTATCACCCCCAGGATGAACAGAATAGGGAGTGTTATGAGCTTCCTCGAGAATCTTCCCTTTCAACTCAGCATCATTTGGGACAACCAATGACCCAAAAACTTCAGACTACCATCAGCGTAGATCTCAAAATTTTCAGCTCGACCCTGTGCTTTGGCTTCACGGATCTTCTCGAGTCTCGAATCCCCCTTTTGCTTTTCTAGCAACTCTCGGTATAACACAGGTTCAACACTTATGGCATTCAAACAGGAATCAACATATCCTTGAGGCACCATTTCAATGTCGAGCTTACGAAACTCTTCGCACAAACCTTCAGGCAAAACCCTAACTGCATTCAAAGGCTAATTGCTCTTACGGCTCAGAGCATTTGCTACCTTATTTGTTTTCCCTCACGATAATCCAAAGACAAATCATAATCCTTGAATAGTTCCAACCACCTCCTTCGCCTCATATTCAAGTCCTTCTGAGTGAAAATATATTTCAGACTTTTGTGATCTGTGTACATCTTGCATTGAATACCGTAAAGATAGTGTCGCCATTTTCTGAGCGCGAAAACCACAACAGCCAATTCAAGATCATGAGTAGGGTAGTTCCTTTTGTGAACCTTTAACTGCCTCGAAGCATAAGCAATGACCTTTCCCCGATGCATCAGAACACAACCCAGACCATTCTTTGAGGCATCACTATACACTTCAAATTCCACCCCTTCACTAGGCAAGGTAAGAATTGAGGCAGAAGTCAAACTCCTCTTCAATGATCGAAAAGCCTCCTCACATTCATCGGACCATCTAAACTTGCAATCCTTGCACATCAACATGGTTAGAGGTTGGGCTATCTTGGAAAAGTCCATCACAAAACCCCAATAATATCCAGCAAGACCAAGGAAACTCCAAACCTCAGACACATTCTTAGGACTTTCCCATTTTACCACGACTTTAACCTTTCTAGGATCCACCTTCACACCTTCCCTGCTAATGATATGCCCTAGAAAAGCAACTTCCTTCAACCAGAATTCACATTTAGACAACTTAGCATACCATTTTTGCTTCTGTAAGACATCCAAGATCATTTTTAAATGTTTCTTATGTTCTTCTTCATCCTTAGAATATATCAGGATATCATCAATGAAAACCACAACACAGGTATCAAGGTACTCATGGAAAGTATGGTTCATCTAGTCCATGAAAATGGCAGGTGCATTAGTGAGACCAAAGGGCATCACTTCAAACTCATAATGCCCATATCTGGTGCGAAATGCAGCTTTTGGGATATCTTCCTTTTTCACAGGGATTTGATGGTACCCGGATCGCAAATCAATTTTGGAAAACACACCAGCACCCTTCAACTGATCAAACAAGTCTTCAATCCGTGGCAAGGGATACTTGTTCTTGATTATTACCTTATTTAGTTCTCGGTAATCAATACACAAGCACATGCTCCCGTCTTTCTTCTTCACAAACAACACCGCAGCACCCCACGGAGACACACTAGGTCTTATGAAACCCTTATCGATCAACTCCTGCAGCTGAGTCGTCAACTCTTGCAATTCAAGAGGAGCCATCCTATACGGAGCCTTGGATATCGGAGCAGTACCAGGAACCAGATCGATACTGAACTTTACATCCCTTTCAAGTGGGATACCAGGTAACTCCTCGGGGAAAACATCATGATATTCCCAAACAACAGGAATGCTCTTGAGTTGATCTTCGAGAGACAAGTCCTTAACTCTGCAGAGGAACACGATATCACCTTTATGTCGAAGCTTCTTCATTCTCATTGCAGACATGATCTTCACATTTTTCTTCAACACAATACCAGAGTAGGAGATTTGGTTACCCTTGGGACCACGCAAAACAACCTTCTGATCGCGACAGTGAATGACTGCATGGTACTTCGATAACCAATCAATACCAAGGATCACATCAAACTCAATCATAGGAAACTCCTTAAGGTCAGCATATAATTCAAACCCAGAGATAACCACAGGGACTCCTTTAAACTCCCGATGGCAGGAAAAATCCTCTCCCGAAGGAAGAGTTATAATGGATTTCACAGGAGAACTAAAAGACAAGTTGGCTTTTAAAATGAAAGTGCTATCAATAACATACACAGAAGCACCAGAATCAAATAAAACATAAGCGGGAACATTATTGATAAGAAATGTACCCGTCACAACATCGGGCTGAACATTGGCCTCTTCTTGGGTCATGCAATAGATCCTATTCCTTGGAGGAGCAGATGAGGAAGTAGGCTTTGAGCCACTAGAACCAGAAGAATTCACTCTCTTGGGACAATGATAAGACTTGTGTCCATCTTCCTTGCAAAGGTAACAGACAAACGTAGTGCCATCATAGTTCTTCCCTGGATGATGGTCTTTGCCACACCTATAGCACTTCTTTGAGATAGGACTCTGACGAGGACCAGAACTCTGCCGATTACCACTTATTCCAGCATTATCGAGCCTCGACTTTTTAGTTGGAACTTGAGAATAAGGCACTGAAGGTCTCCTTGCAGATGCAACCTTCTTAGCTTCTTCGTCAATTATGGATGCATGGACACTAAGAGCAATCTCATAAGCCCCTTGGAAAGAAGCAACGCCTGAGCTCAGCACATGGGTTCTCACTCTAGGATCCATCTTCTTGATGTACCTCTTTACCCTTTCAGCTTCAGTAGGGATGATAGAGGTAGCAAAACGGGACAATTCAGTAAACCTATCCGTGTACTCCTGGATGGATAGGGAACCTTGAGACAGATAGAGAAACTCTTCCCGCTTTTGCCAACAAAGTTCATCAGGGTAGAATCTCTCTTTCAATTTAGTTGCAAATAAGGGCCAGCTGAATCCCGGCATAGCCACGCATTCATCCCTGGCTGTACTCCACCAATTGTCAGCTTCGAGCTTAAGATAATAAGTACCAATAGCTACTCTATCCTCGGGTGGGCAGCCCGTGGCATTGAACAACTTTTCCATTTCTCTTAATCACCCTTCAAGTACCACTGGATCAGCAGTTCCATCATAGGTGGGTGGACGATGTCGATCGAATCTATCGAAAGTGGATTGGCCACCACTTGGAGCAGCACTGCGGTTTGCCAAGGAAATGATGGCATTTTCAAGGGCACGACGTCTGCGACACACAACCTCTTTTTGAGCACTTACATTTCGTGGAGGCATGCTACAAAAAGGACAAAGTTAGTTTGCATGGCACAAGATAAAAGCACATATACATTTACTATAAAGAAAATTCCCAAGATAACTTCCTACCCAAGTAACTCTCACTAAGGTCTTTAAGGCTTTAACGTTTACCTAGGCAACTAAACTACAATTTTCTTTAGAACTGCAGCAACTCAATGAGAGTTTTTAAAACGTTTTCTCTGATACCAACTATAACACCCTGTCTAAAACAGAAGGCGATACGTTAGCAGAAATAATGTCGAGATGGTAATGTCACTCTAAAGGTTACTTTAAAAAAAAATAAAGGAAACAACTGAAAAGGGTGGTATAAAATTATTTAAGTGAAGGAAAACTCAATAAACATAGAAAAACTACAAATGAGGCAGAACAACCTCAAATCCAATTGTCCAAAAAAAAATGGTCTATAGATAACGTAGGGAAGTCTATAAAACTGTTAAGAAACAAACTAAACACTCTGCTCTCAGCCCAGCTCAACAAAAACTACTCTTCACCTGCAAATAACATTTAGGTTCCACAATCATGGGGGAGTAACTAACAGTTCTCCCAAAGACAAAGAGATCACATAGCAAGAATCATGACAAAGTATCAACAAAAAAAAAAGGCATATGAAAACAAAGTCACAAGACATGAACCGGAAGAAAATAAAGATATTAGGAAGAAACTATTCAATGGAAAATAGGGTTATTTAGTAAATTAAAACATGAAAACAGAATAAAATAATTGTTACAGTTCATATAATAATTCAAACAAGCAAGACAGGTTAAACAATTTAGTGATAATATTTATATCATAGATAAACAATTTGACTAAAGTAGGATCGAACGCTAGTGATGGAAGCCCGCAGTCCACTTCCTAAGGTTTGTTAGGTGAACCTCCAGTCAACTCACAGGAGACTGTGTCTAAGAATGGCCAAACTCCCGGTGCCGGATAGAAGCCAAATATGGTCTTACACCTTCGAACCTCCCGGGCAACAACAATTAACTCAGGTTATACTACTTGATTCCTGCAGCCAAGTAGTTAGCATGTTCTAACCATTAGAATCCCGCAGTCCAATGGCTCCTAACTTAAAGTCAATATAAAAATCGATAAAATAATATAATTTTAAATCAAAATTTATCAATGATCAGTAGAGATGCCACATACAGTCTTATACTCAAGAATTATCAAATCAAACACTGCAACATGCGTAGCTTAAATAGTGTGTTACCAACACCATGAGAAGACTTTTAATTAGAAATATGCACATTATAAACACACATATACATGCTGTCCATTTTTTACAAATTGCTAATACATAATTTTAAAAAAAAAACGGAATAATTAGAATATTGCTCTAAAAATTACCAAACTTCCACACATTGGCCCTCACATTAACACAAGTATTATATAGTATAATTTGATCCAAAACAAGTTTTAATCATGATTATATAACCTAAACTAATCCCAACCAACAATTTACAAAAAAGTTGAGACACCCTATAATTTCAAGCAAAAGTTCACCTACTTATTACTAGTCATTGTACCAATTAATAACTTGAAAATACATTACATAATACAATTACATGAACTCCTAGCATGAATTATAAAGTGACAGTCAGAGTACTATACTCACACTATTTTCACACAAATTGCAAGCAACAACTCCCTCCATATTACTTCTCGAAACGGCACTACACTCTACAAACACCACTTATACCAGTTAAAACCATGACCCAATTAAACTAAGATTCAAGCAACTAATTTAATGATTATTAGCTATGAAAGTCAACTCCATGTTTCAAAGTACAACCATCTAAAACTTGCTAGTCCAGTTACAAAAATCTCCAAAGAAATATACATAGCATGGATATGGTCAAGCATGAATGATAACTTATTATCTAACGGTAATTATGAATTATCTCAAGAAATTAATCCTTGATAATTGACATACAAAAATGGTATATGGAAGTCCCATTAAACACGCATGTCGCACAAAATTCAGTTCGTAAATAGTTCACAAATCGTCCAAGTAAAATCAGTTTCTATATAACGATCGTACTAGTTTTCGTCATACGACTTTCTTAATCGTTCTAAGGGTAAGTCATGCATTCTAAACTAAGTGAAACCTAGTCTAAGGGATAGTACAAGTTACTTTGAAAGTAGAGTGCAAGAATAAAATGAGCCCCAACGAACAAGGATCGAAACTCCAAACGCCCTCCAATGGAACCCGTTACTTTGTGGACTTTTTTTGTGAGAATTTTTGTGAGTTTAGAGACTAGAATGCAGCAAGAACGATATAACATGGCTGGGCAACGTGAGGTTAAAATAGAGGGGGAGGAGAGAAGTTTGAGGGTTAGGCAAAATTAAAGGGATTGGGGGTTACAATCATCAATATAGAGGTAATTAGAATGGGGGTTACACAAGAAGCATTAGCAGCCAGCAAACCCTTGAATTTTCCCCTATTACGTGACATAGCACAATGGGTCAATATTAGTGAGTAATATAGTTTGGTCGGTCCAACACTCTATTAAACTAATTTTGCACGCTTAACTTAAAACTACTTCTACGACAAACTAGCACTAAGGCGATCATTACTCAAAATAATATATTATTTTTATTACTGAAATAAGAAAATAAAATTCGTATTAATTTAAAGTAAATATTAGTATAAATATACATTTTAAAAATACTCACGTCACAAACAATATGGGGTATTACAATACGTCCTACTCGTATCAAAATAATGATAACTAGCTTAGTTTTGTACCCGTGCGATGTCCGGGTTGTTTATTGAATTTTAACAAATATATGTCAATTTTTAAAATATATCTATGATACAAATTTAGTTAGCAATTAAGTGTTGTTGCGACGATTTTCTATTTAGTAGGAATTGGTGGAAATGTTCGATTTAATACATCAAAACTTTTTAAAAAACAATTAGCAATAAATAAATAAACTAAAATAAATGTTAAAAACCCGTTGGGTTGACCCGACCCGCACCCAATACTTTGGGCAAGGATTAAACATTTCGTGACTCGTAACCTGAAATGATTCAATTCGAGATGACTCATGACCCGACTCTAATTGACAGAGCTACATGGTAATAAAATTCTATTAGATTGTGAACTATATTATTTCAACCGATATGGATGTTTTACGCTTTGAACTACTTTCTTCGCTGTAAAAAATATTATGATATAAAAATAAGTTTATATGATAATTTTTGTGAATTATAATCTAATAATTTTTTCGAATAAAACTATAATTCAAAATAAAACTCTAAACTAACAATTTTATCCAAAATTTATATCCAAATATAAATCTAACTAATTTGTTTATCTTATGAAATCTATTTAAATCTATCCAACGTGATACGACACTTGGCAAAAAGTTGGAATGCCAAGTGTCGGTGTCTCGTGACTAGGCTAAAAGTTTAGCTTTATATATTAGTTATATGATATAAAATAATGAACTTTTTTTTTTATTATAAAAGTACAAAGAGGAATGAAAGAATAGAGGGAAGGGAGAGAGAATGTTGAGAAAATATGAATATTATTAAAGGATTTTTCGTCAAAAACTACTCGATAAACCCATATTTTATGAGAAACTACCTAACAAAAAAATGTTGTAAAAAACTACCTAACGAAAGGTAAAATGTTGTAAGAAACTACCTAATAAAATGTTAATTGTTGTAAAATACTACCTCCACCGGAAATCCACCATTATATTGACCCACCCCAAAACAACCCCAAAACCACCGCTTTCACCCCAAAACAACACAACCTACTTAAAATTGCCTTTACCAAGCCGACCCAACCCTTCAATCCCAAAATCACTACCTCTAACCCCAAAAACGACGATCTGAATCACGAAATTAAACTACTCTCACCAACTCGGAATATATCTTCTAACCAACCCAAAAATAACCTTACCACCTTGAAAAGCAGCCTCTGTGGTGGTTTCAGGGGTGTTTTGAGGTAGGTCAACGCCTTAAAGTTAGATTAACAGTGGAAATTTGGCCGAAGGTAGTACCTTACAACATTTTACCTTTTATTAGGTAATTTCTTACAACATTATTTTTATTAGGTAGTTTCTCACAAATTTTTGGTTGTATTAGGTAGTTTCCGACAAAAAACCCATTATAAAACTATCTTCTACTTGATCATCCAATGAAATAATAAATAAGTTAATTTTTAAATTACCACCCAAAAATGTAACCATTTTCGAAATAACCACCCGTTTAATTTTTCATTTTAAATTACCACCCCTTAAATTAAATAAATGCTCAGATTACCACCCATTCTAAAAATCTGGTGGATTTTCCGTCTGTAGGCCCCACCTAATACTTATTTTGACCTTTTTTTTCCCTGATTTTTCTATTTAAAAACGCTCTCTATACTTTAATTCACATTTCCTTCACCAAATCCTACCAAATTTCAAAGATAAAAATGTGAATTGAAGTTAGGTTAGCATTTTTAAAGAGAAAATTAGGGGAAAAAATCAGTCAAAAGGGTCAAAATAAGCATTAGGTGGGTCCTACACACGGAAAATCCACCAGATTTTTGAAATGGATGGTAATCTGAACATTTATTTAATTTAAGGGGTAATAATTAAAAATAAAAAATCAAACGGGTGGTTAGTTAAAAAATGGTTACATTTTTGGATGGTAATTTAAAAATTTTCCTAATATATATGTTTCGGGTAAAAACAATGGGACCTTGTCGAACGTCCTATAAAGTGGCTGAAGATTGGCTCGGTCCAAGAAAAGTTGGGCCGAGGGTTTCCTGAATAGCAAACACACGTAAACTGGCCTCGGGGGTTGCGCCGAGGAAGGCCCATTCGATGCCAAAGTCAAACAGTGTTTTGAGAGAGAGAATTAATTGCTTGAGGCTATATGTGAATGAATGTATAATGGTGCAATTGATGGCTTTTATACCTTATCATAATGAGGAGAAGTGGGCCTAAAGCCAAATGGGCTTGCCATGTTGACTTGGACCTTGACTTGGCAGGGATGGAGAGTTGAACCTTTGACCTTGGGCATTTAATTTAATCATTTATGAACTAGGCCCAATTAGGCTAAATTGGACCCAAACAACTTGCCCCCAAAACCCGATTTGGAAAGATGACAAGTCGGGTTTGGACTTAATAAAAAATGGAGGGAAGTAAATGATTTAATTAAATCAAAAGATTTAAATTTTTAAAAAGTCATTAATGAAATAACTGCCATTTGGATAATAATGGAGGAAGTTGGACGGATAATGGGCGGTGAATTTGAAGGAAGTGTGTTTAACGATTACTTAATGAGTAATTAAAGAAAGATTAAGAGCGCGGACTCCCAGAATTCCCAATTCTGGAAATATAACCGGATTTGCGCACTCTCTCTCCTCATTTCTTCACCAATTCGCGTTTCCCATATCATTCGCGCAAAACCCTTGATTCCGACCCAAAACTCCACTGAATCCCCGAGATTAAGACTTTGCACCAAAATTCGTTGCCACCACCTTGCAGATCGACAAATTTCGACACGAACTAAGGTAATTTCCTCAAATTTATCTTCGATTTTTCTCGAGTTTCGGAGTACTCCTCTTTTTCTTCGAGTTTTCTCTGAATTTCCACCATGGTAAGAGGTAGAGCTCGTAGCCCCGTCTACCCCAGCCACCCCGTCAAGCTCGACATGCGAGGGACCGAGTTGACATTTGGAATGGAGAGAATGTTAGGGCCGACCTGGAACAAGGAATTTCGGCGACACCCCTCAATTCGGCGCCTCCTCGCGGAGCAGAGGAGACTGGCGCTTCAAGGCAGGAAGAACATCCTACTGTCGTCCTTTGGGAGTTGCCCCCCGGAGCCGTCGAATGGAAAAATGCTGAAGCCATTGTGGTAATGATAAAGAATGCCCCATATTCTTGGTGGGTCGAAAATGCTGAGACCTACCGATTCGCCGAACAGATCGAGCTATTTTACGGCATTCTAGAACAGGTTGGGTATTGGTGCCGAATGCCTTCGGCAACGGATAGAATTCACTGTCCACCCCCAGGATTTGTGGGGGTGTATACTCGGCAGTTGCAGTATAGGCTTCGGTTCCCTCTGCATCCCTTCGTCAGGGACATAATAATAAAGTATAGGATTTCCCTGTGCCAGGTTACACCTGTCAGCATCCGAAGGGTGATGACGTATCTATGGGTGTGACTGTTTTACGACCTTCAACTGAATTTGCATTGTTTTAACAGGTTGCATCGGCTGGTGCTAAATTCCTAAAGTGGGTATGGCTAACACGGGCCTGGGTGGTGGCGGATTGAGAGCCACCCACAATATTTGACTCTGTGGTCGAACGATTCTTCAGAAAAGGACTGGCGAGGCCAGTGAATCTGGGTTAGGGTCCCTCTAGATCCTAATCACCCCTATTATTTCGGGGCCCCTAGATATCTGTCTTAACCGAACCAAGATATGCAAGATCTTGGTCCCGAAGAGCCTGGTGCTGAGAGGCATCCAAATTACAAACAGCTGAAGCTCTTCAGGAAGAAGGAAAATCTTGGGGTAACGGGCCGGCTAAAGTTCGTGCCGGTGAACTGGCTACCGGAATCTTTTTACGCGTTCCAGGAGTCACTTCTCGCTGTTGTCGGCCTTAGCTGAAAATACCAAGACGGTAAGCTCCTTCGGCTGGGGCCGGGGGCTTTTATTTTTTCACTCTTTTATGTTTTCAGCATTTCTAGTATATTTTCCAACATACTGACCGTTGTTTGCACTTCTTTTTTCATTATTGCATGAGGCCGACGTCAAAATTGATTATGAACGCTTAAGGATCAGCGCTGTTTTGAACAACGCCCCTTCAATAACTGACCCGGAGGATTACCCTTTGCACCTTCACTCCAATAAGTTTCAGATTGAGCCCGTTGCTGACTATCTGAAACAGAAACCTAAGAGGAATAAGCGGGACCCTTTTTCCTAGCTTACTTCCGAGCAGGAAGAGGCTGCTAGGACTACCAAGGAAGTAGCCCAGGCAGCTAAGGCCTTTGAGAGCGGCGAAGAGCCTTCTTGAGCTATAGCGGCGAAGGGCCTTCAGGAGCTACTGCGGCGCAGGGGGAGGGATCAGCTGAAGACGAGGCTTTACTGAGGACCTCGGTGAGTTCCTCGATTTTGACTTAAAGTTCTTTTTTTTCTTGTTTATACTTCCTGCCCCCCTTCTCTTTTGAGCAGGTTAACGAAACAAGCGGTGCTCAGAGAAGAGAAGGAAAAGGTCCTGCTCGTCCCGAAGACCTGTCTGAAATTTCTTCTAACTCTGATAGTTACATGGATGGGTTGCCGAAAAAGAAAAGGGTGGTGGTCCGACCTGGGGGTTTCAATCCAGCACGGCCAACTGCTGGGATTTCAATCAGGGAGCTTGAGGATAGGCCCCATGCTAGGGTTCCCACTCCTCCGCCAAAGACTTCCCCTCCTCCGCCTCCAGTCTCTCATGACGTGGAGGTAAATTAAAAGACTCCTGATCAGACGGAGGAGGGTCAGGCTGAAAGAGGGTGCCCCTAAGGGTCCCCACATCATCGGCGAGTTGGGGGCATTTGCTGACACCATTGAAAGAGAAGTCGATGCTCTGCTGGGACACCGGCCCAAGGTCACCGTCGAAGACCTCGGGGAGCACACTGAGGGGGATGAAGCTGAACTCGAAGAGAATGCCAACATTGAGGCTCCCTCGTCTTCAATCCCCTCCTTTCGAACTTTTCAGTCCGGGGAAATGAGTTTTGCTGCCTCCGTCCCTGTTCCCTCAGTAGTGAGGAATGTGATATGGGGAAGGTTCAGGGAGGAGGCTCTTGCTTTTTTCGGAGACCACTTCAACCTATATGAGGTGGGTCGTCCCTCCCAAGTAGCTCAGAGTTTCCCAATTCTGAGAGGCCTCGCATGGACCCTTCGATTATTAAATTTGCTGATTCTTTGCTTGTATGCAACCATTCTGTCTCGGGCTGAGTCTCTTACTTCGTCAAGGAAATCAAGAGATTCCTTCATAAGTTGCTCATTCTCAGTTGAGAAGTTGTGCACTCGCAGACTTTCAGAACCGAAGTCCACTGGAAGGACGGCTTCGACGCCATACACCAGCTCAAAAGGCCGGTGAGTAGCCGTTGCCTCTTTTTTAGTTGTCCGAAGTGACCAGAGATTTCCGGGAAGCTCTTCCAGCCATTTGGACTTTTGATCCTCAACCCTCCTCTTGAGAGCGTTAAGAATTTGCTTATTTGCAGCTTTGGCTTGTCCGTTGCTTTGCGGATGGCACACTGCTGAATATGCCAATTTGATGCCAAACTGATCAGTATACAGCTTTAACGACAATTGTCAAATTGTGCTTCCATGATCAAAGACAAACACTTTTGGGATTCCAAAACGAGTAATAATATTCTGCCATATGAACTTTCTAACACTATGCTTTATGATGTTCGAGGCTGCTTCGGCTTCAATCCATTTGTTGAAGTAGTCTATGCCGACTATCAGCCTTTTTTCTGGTATGGAGCATCAGAAAAGGGACCCAAGATATCCAGCCCCCACTGGGAAAATGGAAGCAGATTTAAGATCGGCTGAAGATCCGGGCTGGCTGATAGATGACTGGTACAAATTTTTGACATTTTTCGCATTTTCTGACCAGCTCACCTTAGCATCTGAGATCATGGTGGGCCAGTAATACCCCTCCCTCAACGTTTTGTGGGCCAAAGTTCTTCCCCTGATATGGTTCCCGCAAATGCCTAGATGAATTTCTCGAAGAATCTAATCAGCATCTGTTGGACCCACGCATTTCAGCAATGGGGCTGAGAAGGATTTTTTCAGAAGCTCTCTTCTGAAGATGATGAACCTTGAGCTGGTTCGCTTTAGCTTGAAGGCTAAGACTTTGTCTTCGGGGATTTCTCCTCGAAGCTTGAAAGCTAGGATGGGGTCCATCCAGCTTGGCTCGTGGTCAACGTTGCACACCTCAGGTGCTTCGTCAACACTTCTTTCTCGGCGCACTTCCACATATATAGATCGGTTCAGCCCAGTGAGAGTTGAACTAGCAAGCTTGGAAAGTGCGTCGCCTTGAGCATTCTGACCCCTTGGGATCAGCTGAACTTCAAAAGTTCTCAGCTTTGCGATGACTGTTTTGATCTTGGCGAGATAAGCTATCATTGAGGGCTCTTTGGCCTCATAGTCGCCCCTTATCTGGTATGCAACTAGTTGAGAGTCTGTCTTCAGATAGACATGTTCGACTGCCAGAAAGATGCGCAGTTCTAGGCCAGCAACTGCTGCCTCATATTCGGCCACGTTGTTCGAAGCTTTGAAGGAAAACTTTAGTGCATACTCAAAGGATTTGCCTTCGGGAGAGGTTATCACTACCCCTACCCCCGAACCATTTACGGTGGAGGATCCATCCGTAAAAACGGTCCAGATTTTCTTTTCTTCATCTAGCGTCTCCTGGTACAAGCATTCAGCTAGGAAGTCCGCTAGAGCTTGAGCCTTGATGGCTGCTCTTGGCTGGTAGCTGATGCTGAACTCAGTAAGCTCGAAAGCCCATTTGGCCAGCCTACCGAATTTTTCGACTTTCCGAGGACTTTTTCCAGCGGCTTATCAGTTAAGACCACTATTTGATGGCAATCAAAATAGGGCCTCAATTTCCGAGCGGCTACCACCACTGCATATGCAACTTTTTTGAGTAGGGGGTAGCGAGTCTCGGCATCCGTCAGAGTGTGACTGACGAAATAGATTAGCTGCTGAACTTTTTCTCCTTCCTTCAGCAGCACTGCACTTATGGTGGCTGGGCTAACGTCCACGTATAAGTATAGGGTTTCCCCTTCAGCTGGGCGAGCCAGCGTAGGAAGTCGAGCAAGATGCTCCCGAAGCTGCTTGAAGGCTTCTTTTTTCTCTTCTTCCCAGATGAGCTCCTTGGTTTTCGGCAGTTTCAGGGCTTTGAAGAAGGGTAACCCCTTGTCCGAGGCTCCAAAGATTAACCTTGACAGGGATGCCATTCTTTCGGTGAGCCGCTGAACGTCCCTCTTTGTTTTCGGCTTGAGAAGATCTAGCGCTGCTTGCACCTTAACGGGATTAGCATCAATCCCTCTTTTGCTAACAATGAAGCCTAGGAATTTTCTAGACTTCACGCCGAAGACACACTTCTTCGGGTTCAGCTTCATTTGGTGCTTTCTTAAGGTGGTGAAGGTTTCCGCCAGGTCCTTAAGATGGTCTTTATCTTCTTTGCTTTTAACGATAGAATCGTCAACATAAACTTCCATGTTTAGACCTTTCTGGTTGGCAAAAACTTGATCCACTAGCCTTTGATATGTTGCCCCTGCATTTTTCAATTCGAAGGGCATCATCACCCCAACGTTCGTGACGAAGGCCGTCTTGGCTCGATCTTCGGGGTGCATGAAGATCTCATGATACCCCGAGAATGCGTCCATGAAACTAAGTAGAGCATGCCCACTTGTCGAGTCGACTAGCTGATCAATCCTCGGCAAAGGATAAAAATCCTTCGGACAAGCCTTATTTAGGTCCGTGAAGTCCACGCACATTCTCCAGGTGCATTGGCCTTCTGAACTATCACCACATTTGCCAGCCATTTTGGATATTGACAAGGATCGGTGAAGCCTGCATCCAGCAATTTTTTGACCTCGGTTGCTATGTCTCGGTTCTTATTTACGGAGTAGTTCCGCTTCTTTTTCTTAATTGGCCAACACGTGGGGTCGACATTAAGCTTATGAGAGATGAGGTTTGGATCAATTCCAGGCATATCAGCTGGAGAGAAAGCGAACACATCTCGGGTTGTCCCGAAGGGGTTGGATGAGCTCAACGCGGACGTTTAGATCAAGGTCCAGTCCGATTGTGACACATTTTTCAGCGTCTCCTTTGGTCAACTCGACCGTTTCAGTCTGCTGACCCAGCTCCATGGCTTTGGGGCCAGATTCTTCACTATCTGACCTGCTATCAATATCAGCAGACGTCCCAAACTTTTTCTTCGGCCGGCTCTTTAAGTCATTCGGCTCAGATGAAGAGCCATTCTTTTCCTTCTCTAACCGCTTTTCTTTGGCCAGAGAACCTTGGGCCGAAGCACTTAGGCCATTCGGCTTCTTCGTACTTGGCTCTTTTTCCTTTTCTTTTTCCTCCTCATCCTCATCGTCGTTGTCTTTCGAGCGACTAGTGGATGGCTTGAGGTAATTGCACCTTCAGGCCTCCTTATGGCTGCCCTCAATTCTTTCGGGGTAGCCGGCGTCTGAAACGTATATCATCATCTAATGGTATGTTGAGACTACCCCTTGAATTTCGTGAATCATAGGTCTCCCCATGATCACATTGTACACTGAAGGAGCATCAATGACCAAGAATTCGATCATGACATTCTTGGCTGCTTCGGCGCGGCTGATTGTGTCAGGAAGAAGAACCTTCCCATCGGGAAAAGTTGAAGCTCCATTGAATCCAGATACCAGGTAGGGTACCGGCGTGAGGTGCTTGGGCTTCGGCTTAATTTGGTTGTAGGCCTTTCGGAACAAAATGTTTGCTCTGCTACCTCCATCCACGAGAGTCCTAGAGAAGTCATGGTTGGCGATTGTAGTAACAATCACTAGAGGATCCTCATGAGGGAACGTCACCCCCGGCATTCGGCGGCCGAGAACGTCATGTTCTGCGCCGGTGAATGAGGAGGCTGAACGTCAGCGCTGTTCACCTGATGGGTCAAAGCCCTAAGGTGACGCTTGTGCTCCCTCTGAGAGCACGTCCCTCCAGAAATAACATGTATCGGAGCAAATTTTTCCTCCCCTTTGCTGTTGTTCTTCCGGGGGAAGTCTATTTCTTGCCGGGAGTCTTTCTCAGACTTCTCAGCTTCTTTTTTCTCGCGGTGATCTGCGATATATTTTTTCAAGTATCCCTTCCAGACCATATCCTCGATCTTGTCCTTCAGCTGAATACATTCTTCGGTGTTATGTCCCGGTGATTCATAGAACTCACACCAAAGATTTTTATTCTTCTGCTGATACCATTGGGGAAGTGGTCTCAGCTTTCGGTAAATCTGCTCTCCCTTCGTCACGCTGTAGATCTTAGCGCGCGGGAGGGCGAGCGGAGTATAGGACTCACATATCTGCCCAAGTAAGGTGCAAATTTTTCTTTCTTCGGCCTGTTGGTTGAAGATCGTTCCGAGGCTTTCGCCTTTCCTTTCGACTTCTGGCCTTGGCCTTCGGTCGATTGTTGTTTTTGTTTCCCACTTCAAGTTTGAGGTTGGGTTTTCGTTTTATTCCACTCTTCAGCTCGGATAAATTTATCCGAAGCGCTTAGAGCCTCCTCCAAGGTTTGAGGGGTGTTCATGACCATGAATTCAGAGAACGGTCCAGTATGAAGGTCGTGCTAAAGAGCAAAGACGGCCAACCCTTGGTCCAGCCGAGATATGTTGGACGACTCGTTGTTTAAGCGAGTTAGGTAGTCGCAGAAGCATTCGGCCTCCCCTTGCTGCAGGCCCATGAGCTCTGCAGTTGTCTTCTCCCGACAGTTTTCCATATAAAACTTACTTTTAAACTTGGTGGACATATCGTCCCACCTAGTTATGGAACCTTCATCCACCCCCTTGAGATCCACGCTTGTGCAACCCCCTTAAGGGTAGTGGAAAAGTATTTGCACCAGGTCGCTTCGAACCTGGGGCTCAGATGCATATGCCCCAAGTAAGAGGCAATGTGGTCCTTCGGATCTGAAGTACCATCATAAGTAATGTGCGACAGGATTTTAACCATCGGCACATGCTCCTCCAGAATCCATTGCTCGAATGGAGAACTGGTGGGAAGCATCACAACCTTGCCCTTGTTCCTAGCCGAAGGAACCGCACTCCGCCCTCTCAAAGAGGTAAAAGTGGTTTTCGTCCCCTGTTCGGAAGGTAGGGCCTCGGCGCCGTCAGGAAAAGAGAGGCGACTGTGCACACTCGGTTCCCTGTGGTCGAGACGGTCGAGAGTGCTTCGGCGAACAGTTTCTGGCCGAGAGGCAAAACTGCTGCTTTTTTGAGTTTTTCTCTGAGTGAGTTGGGTATCGGATTCCCTGAAGAAATGTGGGTTCTTTCTTTTTTCCCGCTTAGTTCTCCAAGTGTCCTCTTCCCATTGGTCTTCCAACTCTTTGAAGGATTGGGGCCTTCCCCCCTCTTGCCCGGTCCTGCTCCGCTGATGTCTGGTTTGCAAAGGCGATCGGTCATAGGGAGGCGGCATCATCCCAGCCTTCATAGCGTCCATGAAGACCACTACGGACCTCGCTATCTCCTCGGTCGAAGGTCCCGTTTGAGGGGTCCCTCTATGAGTTAGAGAGTGAGAATGGATGCTTAAAGGTAGACTTCGAGCGTTGGAATGTGTCCTAAGTTTGGACTGAGCTGCAGCATTAGACCGAGGAGGACTCGTCCTATGTTGAGAACGGATTGAGGGAGATTGAGATCTCTCCCCCGACGCCCCTCCAGAGCTGGCCTCCCAGAGGACGGCCTGCCCGGTAAAGGCGGTGGTGACGGAGAAGGATGGTCTAAGGGCCTCTTACCCGGCGTCATCATCATGTGACCTTTCTTTGATGAAGAAGGGCCACTTTTGGATTTTTGTTCTTGTGGTTCTTAGCCATTGATACTAAGGTAAGAGCAAGATTGGGATTGGCTTAATAAATTTTTTGAAAGTCTTCCCCACAGACGGGTCAAATTGTTTCGGGTAAAACAATGGGACCTTGCCGAAGGTCCTCAGAAGTGGCTGATGACTGGCTCGGTCAAAGAAACGCTGGGCCGAGGGTTTCCTGCACAGCAAACACACGTAAACTGGCCTCAGGGGTTGCGCCGAGGAAGGCCCCTCCGATGCCAAAGTTAAACAATGTTTTGAGAGAGATAAAGCTATGCAAGAGAATTAATTCCTTTAGGCTATATGTGAATGAATGTATAATGGTGCAATTGATGGCTTTTATACCTTAGCATAATGAGGAGAAGTGGGCCTAAAGACAAATGAGCTTGCCATATTGACTTGGACCTTGACTTGACCTTGACTTGGCATGGATGGAGAGTTGAATTTTTGTCCTTGGGCTTTTAATTTAATCATTTATGTACTAGGCCCAATTAGGATAATTTGGACCCAAACAATATATATACAAAGTAACTACCAAGTGGCAAGTGATAATGAACATACACTATTTTACAACACTCCCCTTGGATGTTCATTATCTAAAACACTATATCATCTACTAATGTGCATGTAATGCTGCCTTATTAAAAACCTTACCAAGGAAAAACCCAATGGGAAAAAACCATGGTTAAGGAAAAAAGAGTGCAGTTAGAAGGATGACGTAGCTTCTTAATTGTCGCACTTGGAAGTGCCTTAGTAAGTAAATCTGCCAAATTTTCACTCGAAAAAATATTTAAAACATTTATATCACCATTCTTTTGAAGATCATGAGTGAAAAAGAACTTTGGTAAGATATGCTTTGTCGGGTCTCCTTTAATGTATCCTTCCTTGAGATGCATAATGCATGCTGCATTATCCTTATTAAATGGTTGGTGCTTCTTTTCCAGAAGATAAACCACAATCTTCTCGTATATGTTGAATTACCGATCTCAACCATACACATTCACGACTAGCCTCATGAATAGCTAAAATCTCATAATGGTTAGAAGAAGTATCATTTATGGTTTGTTTCATGGATCGCCAAGAAATGGCAATACCGCGATAGGTAAACACATATTCTGTTTGTGATCGAGCACTATGTGAATCAGATAAATAACCTGCATCTGCAAAACCAATCAAATCTTCTTTGGACAATTTAGAAAAGTATAAACCCATATTTTTCGTACCTTGAAGGTAACGAAGTACATGTTTAAACGCCTTACAATGACTCCGAGTTGGACATGAACTAAACCTTGGTAATAAATTTACTAAAAATGATATGTCAGGTTGAGTGTGGCTAGCAAGGTACATTAATGCTCCTATTGACTTAAGTATGGTACTTCTGGACCAAGATGTAGGGGATTATAGGTACTACGCAGCGGAAATAATCATGAATTATATTCATATAGCACCTAACCAAGGATCTCATGCATAACACATAAAGAGTAAGAATTATACCTTTGAAGCGTGATTCCACTAGCAATCTAGCAAGAACAAGGGAGATAAAGAACCTCAAATGTGATTCCTCTACTTGGTCCACAGGCACAGGTTAAGACCTCCACTAATGCTAGTTAGTCGCGATCGAACTCTTCAATCGACCTTCTACGGAGAGGTATGAGCAACGAACTAGTCACGAACCACCAAGAACCACCGCGAACACCACCAGGGGTGGTCGGCCGCAAGTCCAAGGGGGGGGGGGAGAGGGGTGCCGTGAGAGAGAGAGAGAGATGAGGGAATTGGGATTGGTTGCCTTGATTCACAATTCACTGTAAGTTGATTGTGTCTCTTCTCTATGCAACCTTAGGCACAGATCTTATTTATAGATCATATCCATAAATAAGAGTCCATGACCAAACCCAATTCCTAATCCCAATCAAACTACACTAGCCCAATCCTATTCATGATTAGTTAAATACTCATAAGGCCCAATAATGGGCCTCTTACTTGCTTAACCCAATACCTTTGTGTGTGACCTCATAGGATCCATTCTAGCGGGCTTTGGGCTATTTTACTAGCCCAAAGATCATCTCTCATAGTCTAGCAACAGATGATGACGCCCCAAGAGAACGAACTTATTATCTCCATAATAGTGATCCTTGATATATCTAGTAATTGCACTTATCGAAGACATAACTCCTTCACAAGAATCTCTTCATCATTTTCTAGAGGGATAAATGGATCCTTCTCTACATCTAGTGATCTTACAACCATGGGATTACTCAATGGATGTGCTTTATCTATAGAAAACTTTTTGAGAACCTTGTCTATGTATGTTGATTGATGCACAAGGATTCCATTCTTTAGGTGCTCAATTTGCAATCCCAAACAAAATTTTATTTTTCCAAGATCTTTCATTTCAAATTCTTTCTTTAAGCATTCTAATGTCATTGAAATCACTTCAAGAGTTCCAATTATATTAAAATCATCAACATACACTTCAACTATAACAAATCCTGATCCAAATCTCTTTATAAAAATGCATAGGCTAATAGGATCATTTTTGTTACCTTCTTTCAACAAATACTCACTAAGGCGATTATACCACATACACCAAAATTGTTTTAATCCATAAAAAGATTTATTCAATTTAATAGAGAATTGTTCTCGAGAACTAGATTTTGTTGCTTCATGCAGCTTAAAACCTTCTGTGAGTTTCATGTAAATGTCATTATCCAGTGGGTCATACAAGTAAGTTGTGACTACGTCAATAAGGCGTAAGTCTATTCCTTCTCTTATTGCAAGACTAATGAGAAATCTAAAATTAATTACATCCACCGTAGGAGAATATGTTTCCTCATAATCAATACCCGATCTTTGTGAGAATCCTTGTGCAACTAATCGTGCCTTATATCTCACAAATTCACCTTTTTCATTTCTCTTACGCACAAAAGCCATTTATATCCCACTGGCCTTACACCTTCATGTGTATGGACTATAGGTCCAAATACTTTTCTTTTTCTAAGAGATTTTAATTATGTTTCAATTGCTTCTTTCCATTTTGGCCAATCATTTCTTTGTCGACATTCATCAATAGATTTTGGCTCATGATCCTTATTAGCATTCATAACATCTAATGCCACATTGCATGCAAAAGCATCATCGACATCGATTTGGTTTTGGTTCCATGTAATTTCAGACATGATATAATTTATTGAAATTTTTTCACTATTAGGTACCTGAGTTTCAGTTTGTATCATGTCAAAGGTCTCTTCTGGAGATTCTTCAGAAATTTTATCATCATTTTGGCCATCATCAATCATTTCTCCTTTCCTTTTTCGAGGATTCTTGTCTTTGGAACCTATTGGTCTTCCACACTTCAGGCGTGCTTTAGACTCATTAGAATCTTCATTCTGCCCTTTTGGGACATCAATCTTAAATGGAGCATTTATAGCTGGAATATATGACTTAGTGTTAATTGAGATGAACACTACAAGAGGGGGGGTGAATTGTAGTTGAGTTCCTAAATAATAATTTTGCAAATATAAAACAGAACAAAATTGGAACTTGCGATGGACACAGATTTTACGAGGAAACCTTCTAGTGCCCAACTAGAAGTAAAACCTCGACCCTACCTTAGGGATTTCAAACATAAATAATTCCACTATAATAGGGCAAACACCAAGTTACAACCTATTATAATTCAGCCTCTACTCTCAAGTTCCAGAATGAACTTGCTACAGAACAACACCTTGTTCTACCCAATTTGAGTCCCACACTCAAACTCACTCGTACTCCCTAAGTAAAGATCTTCCCCCTTCTCACCAGAAGCTCTCTCTGTATGCAATGATAAAAATACTCCCACCCTAATAAACCCAAAACCAAATACAAGAATTAACACCTAGTATATGATAGGCAAGCTATGCATGAAACCCGAAACTAATATGACAGTATAATAAGCTTGGCAAACTTACACGACTATCGCTCTGTAAATTCTTCACGCATAAAACTCACAAAAACCTAGGCTCATATTATTCTCTACTATTTATACGAGTATTACCTGTATAAACAGTACGTTTACATAAAGATAAATAAGTAAAACTTAACTTATCATAAAACACGGTTTTTTAATTAAATCCTTTGAAGAAAATCTTTTCAGAAAATAAGATAGAAATATTGAATTAAAAAGCATAATATCTTTTTATCAAAATGATTTTAAAAGATAAATATTTAAAGAAAATCTTTTTCCGATTTCTATCTTTTATCTTTTCCGATTTTAATTTATTTGCCAAGCTAACTGTCACGCTTCTAATAAGTTTCATGCATATCCTACTTAACATATTTAACAATGGATCTAGAAGATAAAATCTTAACTAAAACATTGCTGCGCTGTACTCTTGTTCTGGTAGGTTTACTTGGACTCCACGCTTACTAAGTTCCTCCAAAGATCTTAGTCAGCAATCTTCAAGTTCCTGTGAAGGAACGTTCCTGTGAGGGAACTCAGTTCCTGTTAAGGAACTCTTCTTTTATATTGAATAACTTTCTTGATAAAGAACTCCTTCAAGTCTTCTCAGCTTTAGTTACTTCTTCCATCTCCAAGATCAATTTCACCTAGGCTGCACAAACACTTGAAAAGTCTTTATGAGATGAGTTTGTTGTAACTTAAGTTCCTCATCATCAAAACCTTTAAACATCAACACTTAGTCACTCTTTTTAGGTCAGCAAATGAGTCTGGCAATAGATTTGATAAAATTTGCAAATGAATTATTCTTTGAACTTCCATTTCACATTGCACTACAAGAAAACAGGTAAATAGCGACGGACTCGTTCCGACGGACATATTATTCCGTCGGAAAAGTTGAAATTTCCGACGGATTTTTATTCCATCGGATATTTCCAACGAATTCAACAATTTCGTTAGAAATCTGTCGGGAATTTTTGTCAGAATATAAATCCATTGGAATATTTGTACAATCTGACGGAAAAATCCGTCGGAATTTACCTATTCCGACGGATAATTATTCCTTCGGTAATTTCTGACGGATTTCTGACAAAATATTATTTAAAAAAAATTAAAATAAACACCTTAGAAAACCCTAAAATCCTTTTCCAACTTCCGCCTCTTTCCACTTCTCCCCTGTCTTTCCTCTTTCCCTTCCTCTCTCCTCTCTCTTTCCTCTCTGCTCTCTTCTCTCTGCTCTCCTCTCCGTTCTTCTTGAAGCTCTCTCCTCTTCTTTCTTCTTCTTCTTCTCTTTCATCTCCTTCGTCTTCTCTTTCATCTCCATATTCTTCTCTTCGTTCTGCTTCTCTCTCCTCTTCTTTCCCCTCTTTATCTCCCACCACCACCTTCAAGATTTACCATCGCCGCAACTCAACACTTCCAACACCGACATCAACAACACCACCAATTTCATCCTTTTTTGCCAATTTCCTCCTTTTTCACCCTTTCTCTCTCCTCATGATGAAAACAAAGGTTTTCAGGCTAAATTCGACCATGAAAACTCTAGATCTAGAGTTTTCGTAGTCAAATTTGGCCTCGTAAACCCAATTTAAAGGTTTTGTTTGGTCGAATTAAGGTATGTGTATTATTTTTGATTTATTTTTGTTGTTTTATCAGATTTTTTTTAATATGTATGTTTTGGTAGCTGTTGGAGTTCGAATTTTTGGGGTTATGTTGGGATTTTATTTTTTTTCTTAATTTTTGGGTTGTGGTTGGCTTGTTTCGGTGGCAGTAGTGGTGGTTTTAGACTTTTAGGTGGGTGGTTGGTTGTGGTTCGGCGGCAGTGGTGGTTTTAGGTGGGTGGTTGGTTATGGTTCGGCGGCAGTGGTGGTTAAGGTTGTAGATTAGGGTTTATTTGGGTGGTAGATCTTTATTTGAGTGGGTTGGGGTTATGGTGTAGATTTTGTATTGCCTCGTATTTTCATACGTATTTTCTAACTAATTAATTAGAAATTGTTATATAAAAGGGTATTTTAGTAAAAATTATTATTTGGAGCCAAAATAATATTTGAATTTTGGCGCCAAAAGTATTTTTAAAACTAATCATTATATTGGATAAGATTTATTATCAATTTATCTTATTTTAAAAACCGGATTATTTACATATTTCAGATATTTTAATTAAAAGCAAAATAATATTTTATTAATTAATTATTATAGCTGAAAATTTTCAATAATGAGCTAAGGAATTTCGGATTTTTCATGTATGGAAAATCTATTTTTTTTTTGGTTATTTATTGGTAAATAATTGATATTTAATTAATTAATTATTTATTCTATATTTTTATACAATTATTTTATTCCTTAAAAATCGAGAAAAATCTTCCTAAATAAATCTAGAGGAATCCAAAAGTTTGAGCTATGGTAAGCTCAATATTTTTAGCCCTCTTGAATTATTTTGGGGGAATTTATTTGGTAAAATTGTATTTTTAATTATCTCCCAAAATCTCTTATTTTCCTTAATTCTATTTCTCCATCTTTTTAATATCTAATCTTAATATTTTCTTGCCATTGATTCTTCTTAATTATTCCCCAAGTAATTCCAATTTCTTTATTATTTTTCATGACATACATACCTTCCATATTTAATCACCTTAATATAACTTTCCTAAATTCTTTTACTCACTTCTCCAAGTAATCCCTTAAACCCTACTTACCATAATTCTTCCTGCATTTTTCTACCATAATACATGCTTACACTAGCCTATAAATACCCCTTCAATTCATGATCAAACCTCACACAAATTCTAATAATTCGCTCTCAAATTCTCTAATTAATTTTCTTACTCTTTTCTTTTTCTCCTTGCGCTAACCACCACCACCGAGCACCACCTTCCACCACCGGCAGCAGCCACCTGCCGTCGTGTTGCTGCCCTTGCCGCCACCTCCTCTCTTCTCTTCTCCTTGGTTTCTTATCTTTTCTTCTTCTTTTATCTTATTCAATTAATTATAATTATTATGGGGAAATTTATAAAAAAAATTATTATGACATGTTTTAATTATATAAAATGAGATTTAAATGGTGTTGATGATAAATTAATTTAAAAGGTTCATGTACATATATATAGTTGGGAGGTTTTTAGTTTAATTATTGTGATTATTTGTTAACATTTATATTAATTAAGGTTATATTTATTTGTAGGGTGTGTTCGAACAAGAATCTTGAGGTTCCGTTTGTGTGTTTTGATAAGCGAGTTGGGATCAAAGTACATTAGGTTGTTAGATACCTTGAAAAAGATTGATTTGAATGAGCATGTTTGAATGTTTTCTTGTGATGATTAAATTAAATTGAATGGAATTATGATTATGAAATTTAGGTATATTTAAATAAATTGGTTTTAATAAATAAATTGGAGTATTGATTTTATATCATGTTTTAAATGAATTAATTATTATTCATGTTTAAAAGGGATTTATTTTGAAAGCATATTGAATCATTATCAAAAGTTGGAAGTATTAGATTTAAAAAGGATTTATTGAATTATTTATTAAAGCTTTATAAGCATGTTAGTAATCCTCCTATGCGGATTTGGTTTATTTGATAAGACTTTGGACTTTGTATGACCGAGTCTTTCCTCAAGAATCGCCTAGTAACTTAAGGTGACTAGCTTGGGGGGTGTGCACACTTGGGAGAGAAATTGGAATTGGTTTTTGAGTAATTGAAATTGGTTTTGGAATCTTGAGTTGGAATTATTGATTTAATTATTGTAATGGATGGAATTGATTTCAAAAGCATGTTTATGAATAAATTGAGTTTAATTATCTCACACTTATCGTACTTAGCATATTTTGCTAATTCGTATTTCTTATTTTTTTTTTTTTTGGCTTGCCCTGTTTACCTTAATGGTAAGCAGTGTTGACTAATTTCAGGTGAAGTCATAGATGAGCATTTGGAGTCATGGGAATGGTTCACTTAGATTAGGATATGTTGGTTCTTGTATTTATTTTTTAGTACTCATGACTAGGGCTATGCACCGGTCTAAAACCGGACCACACTTGACCCGGACCTGAATGGACCGGAACCTGAATCCTTGATCTTAAAGGACCGGAGATTGGACTTGAATCAACAGGTTCGGTTTCGGTTGGTCCGGTCCGGGTTTGAACCTGAATAAACCTGATTATTGATTTTTTTTCCTTTTTTTTAAATAATATAAAATTGCTGACCTATTTGGACCTGTTTAAACATGTTATGGACCTGTTTGGACCTGCTATGGACTTGTTTTGACCTATTTAGACCAGTTTGGACCTGTTATGAACCTGTTTGGACCTATTTATGGACCTTTTTAGACTTATTAAATAAAAAAAAAGTAGCTTTACCGGTTTCAGATCCGGACCTGAAAATTTCGGGTTTTACCCGGACCGAACCTGAACCCGAAATCCTTGAATTTCAAGGACCGGGACCGGACCTGAATCTACAGGTCCGGATCAGGTCCGGTCCCAACTGGTCCAGTTCAAGTCGGTTTTCATGTCCGGGCCAGTTAGTAAATAAAGAAGAGTTTTGAGGTTTCTACTGTAAAGTATTGGTTATTTTAGTAATTTTGAGTAGCCTTGCGTAATAACCCGACAGTTTGGGGGTGTTACAGGTTTTGGTGGTTGGGTATATCTACGGTATAATTATACATATTTTACTAGTTTTTCCGTAGTGGGAGATTTGAGGGTGTTAAAGGTTTTGGTGGTTGGGTCGCGAATGGTGGTGTAGGCTGGTGGTACGAGTTTGGGGGCTGGTGTGGGCTGGTTGGGGGGGGGGGGGTGGAAGGGTTTTTTTTTTATGTTTTATTAAAGCATTTTATGATGGAATTTCCGTCAAAAATTTCCAACAGAATATAGTCCGTTGAAAATTTTCAACGGACTATCCCGAGCCTAAAATTCACTTCCGGCGGCGGACTGAATTATGTTGGAATTTCCGCCGAAAAACAGGTTTCCGTCGAAAAAGGCCCTTTTTTGACAAAAGGTTTTGCGACAACCAATTCTGATGGAATATCTGTCGTAAACGTGTTTTCCGGTGGAATTTTTCTGTTGTAATTTGACTGTTTTCTAGTTGTGTTGCTTTGTTTGAGGATCAAGATGAATAAATGATAACTCATTCCAGCTAATTTCTTTTTCCACATGTTTGTTTTCTCCCCCTAATTTTGGAAAAACCGACTCATTAAAATGACAATCAGCAAATCGAGCAGTAAATAAATCTCCTGTGGTAGGCTCAAGATAATTTAATAATTGTTGGAGATTCAAATCCAACATATACTCCTAACCTCCTTTGAGGACCCATCTTAGAGCGATGAGGTGGAGCTATTGGAACATAAACTATACATCCAAAAATTCTCAAGTGGGAGATGTTTGGATCATGACCAAAAACCAATTGTGATGGGGAATATTATGATAACATGTTGGCCTGATGCGAATTAGTGATGCATCATGTAATATAGTATGTCCCCAAATAGAAATCAGGAGTTTAGATTTCATGAGTAATGGCCTAGAAAATAACTAGAGACGTTTAATCAATGATTCTGCCAAACTATTTTGTGTATGAACATGTACTACAAGATGTTCAACATTATTTATCCCAATGGACATGCAATAATCTTTAAAAGCCTGAGAAGTGAATTCACCAGCATTATCAAGACGAATAGTCTTGATAAGAGAATCTGAAAAATGTTCTCTTAATTTCATCAACTGAGCTATTAATCTCTCAAACGCCAAGTAACGAGTTGATAATTGTAGGCGTCGTTCAAAGCGCACCTACGTAAGCATGTGTGAATATGCTTGAAACTCTTAGGAAGTGGGAATTGACATATATGATTAGGGACAAGGAAAGTAGGGAGTCGCCAACAAGTTTTTAAGGAACTTGTAAACCGTTCACGGATCATAAAAGTCAACCACGAGGACTCCATGACTCACTTCGTACCATCATCTCCGATCCTCCTTTTGTGGTCCGAACCATATGGAGTTAGTAATCTCATGGATTATGAATGGGGTGTAACCTTCACGGGTCAATCGTTTTTGCCTATCATTGTTCCTCATTCATGGTTTCTTTTATGATCCGTGGACGGTTTACAAGTTCCTTAAAAACTTGTTGGCGACTCCCTACTCTCCTTGTCCCTAATCGTATGTCAATTCCCACTTCCTATGAGTGCCAGGCATATTCACCACATGCTTCACGTAGGCATGCTTCGAACGACGCCTATAATTTGGCGAGTCCACCGGGGAGGATTCTTGGTTATATATTGAATTGAGTGATCGGTATTTAATTAAGAAGAGTGGATGAGACTTGAAAGATACTTGAATTGTATTCTTGCGATTTAATTAGCATTGTCACATATGCATATGCATTTTAGCTTACCTAATTTGTCACAATGGTACGTGTTCTACGTATGTGGCTAGCCAGGGGGAGTTAAGCTCTATCAACCTGAAAACGTTAATGACAATAAGGGTTCATGCGAGTTTTATAAATCCATCCAAACCATGGAGTCGACTTTAATTTCATCACAAACTCACGGAGCCGCTCGTTGGCATACACCCTTGAGGGAGGATTCCTTGCTAATGTGTCCAAACTCTTAACCATGGTACCCTTTTGACACCCAAATGTGCTTAAACATAGTTGAACATAGAAACAAGACTCTAGGGTGCGAACTTAAGAGATATGACTGATATAGAGCCTGGTTGGTGGCTTTGTGTTAGGGGTAATTTGGACAAAGTTTAGTCGTGGATACTAACTGAATACCTAAGTGACAATGCTGCTAAAGTGGCTGATTTGGGGTTCTTGGGCTGCTTTAGTAGAGTTTATGATGTCTTTTTTTAATGTACATTGTGGATTATACCGAGGCAAAGACATGATTTTATATCCTTTTACATTTTCATTTTAAAACTTATGTTGTAAATCTGAGACAAGTTCAAGAAGATTGTCGCTGGTGGTGGAGATGAAGGTTGATGTTGGCCGAAGAAAGAAAGGAAAAAAATGGTGGATTTCTTGTTTCTTGAAATCAGGGGCGAATCTATGTTCAAATAATAGGGTTAGTTGACCCCACTTATTTATTGTAAAACCTTTTAACCCCATTTTAAATGTATTATATCATGCGAGGTCCACTTTTCTTAAATACTGTGATAAAGTGTGTGTTGCAACTATAAAGAAACGGAGGAAGTACTTGTTAGTTGTTACAAATATTTGAAAGATCAGATGAATAAATAATAATTAGTTATTTAATTTATATCGAAAAATTTAATATGAGATAAATAATATATTATTACTTTATCAATATCAATAAGGAAATTTTGAGTTTTGCTATCACTAAAATACCATGTTTCTACTTTTGCTACCTATCTAAAATTTTATTTTATTTAACTACCTCTAAAAGTTACAAATTATAGCTTTTGCTACTATTTAACATAATTTGTTAGGGTTTCTTAAGTGGAGCTCATTATCTCATTAAACAATAATGATTTAATTTCTTTAAAAATCCCAGCCACTCCCTTTCCCCGTCAGCCACCCCTCCTCCTTCCCCGTGCCAGCTGCCGTCATCGGCGACCCTACCCTCTCCCTTTCCCTTACCCACGTTGTCAGCTGCCCACCTCCCACCCCGCTCTTTCCCATTCTCTACTGCCCCCACTACGCCAAGCTATTTGCTAGCAACGATTCGCCTCCATGGGAGCAGCGGTCCAAGCATAGGCATACCTTAGTGGCGCTAACATTGTTGGCGTTCTGAACAAGCTCCTTAAGCATTTTGAGTAAGATCAACTTTTTTTCCCAAAATCCTCTAGAAATATGGAATCGGAGGAATCCCTAATAATGAATCAAATTATAATTAGTAGCTGCTATGTTTGCTTTAATTTACTTGTTATAGATATAAAATCAAGCAATACAAAATCAATTTGGGGCAACCGTCTCAGAATTGAAAAGACTTCAAAGGTAAATGATAAGATGCGGAGAAATGGCAAACGCTTTAGTGTAATTGCTTACTGTAACACCCCCAAATCTCCTTCTACGAAAATACTAGAAAAATACGTATAATTATACCGTAGGGACAGACTTAGGCGTATTACCGCCGCGTGATTACGTAAGGCTACCAAACTTACTAAATAAAACCAATACTTTGTAGCGGAAACTTCAATACTCTTTTATTAATTAAAACCATAAATAGTAACCATTGTCATGAGTACTAATATATAATTAAAAATAAGAACCGACATTCCTAATCTAGATGAACACATTCTCGAGACTTCAAATGCTCACATATAGACTCCACCTGAAATTAGTCAACACTGCTTACCATTAGGTAAATAGGCGGAACTAATTAAAACAAATAGGAAATACGAATTAGCAAAATATGTTAAGTATGATAAGTGCAAGATAATTAAATTAAATTTATTAGCAAACATGCTTTTGAAATCAATTCCAATAATTAAACCAATAATTCCAATCCATGATTCAAAACCAATTCCAATATTTCAAACCATTCCAATACTTCAATAATAATTAATAAACCTATTCCTTTACATATCCAAATTCTTCACCCAAGTGTGCACACCCCCAAGCTAGTCTCCTTATATTGCAAGACTATTCTTGGTGAAAGACTCGGTCATGCAAAGTCCAAGGTCTTATCAAACCAAATCCGCATAGTAGGATTACTAACATGCTTATAAAGCTTTAATAATAATCATTCAATAATTCAATAAATAATTTTTAAAGATTCCAACATAATTCAACCTCCTTTTAATTAAATTCCACATGCTATTAAAATCAAACCTTAAAAATATGATTAATAACTTAATTAATCAAGACATGATATAAAATCAACCTTAATTTATTTATTAAAACCAATCCTTTAAACATACTTTTAATTAATAAACCACAATTCCATAAAAATCATATAAATTTATTATTAAAAATCTTTTAGTGGATGAGATTTTTTAATTTGTTTTTTAAATTTTTTATTAATAAATAGTGGCTGAGATTAAATCCAACCTTTATATTAATTAAAAACCTTTATTAATAATTATTAATAAAGATTAATCTTTATTAATAATTATAAAAAACCTTTATATAAATATTTATTAAAATAATTATTAACCCTTATATTAATAATTATTAATCTTTATATATTAAAGGTTTTTAATTTAATATAAATATTTTTAATATTATTATAAAATTAATATTTATTAATTAATTAATATATTTTTTTTAATTTAACATAAATGTTTTAATAATCTTAATAAAGGTTTAATTTTAAATAATTATATTAATTAATATTTATTAAATAATTATTAATAAAGATTAACCTTTATTAATCCAACCTTTATTTTAATAATTATTAATAAATATTAATTAATAAATAGTGACCGAGAATTTTTAATTTATTTTAATAATTAAATCATTTTTTTTAATTAGATAATGGATACCACTTAAACAAACCTTAACGGATTAAGTTAAATGGTTGCAAAAGATATATTTTGTTACTTTTAGAGATAGTAAAATAAAATAAAATTTTAGATATGTAGCGAAAGACAAAACAAGGTGTCTTGGTGGTAGCAAAACTCAAAATTTCCTATCAACAATTATATGTATCATTAATTTCTAGTATAAATTATATATAGTTTTATATAATTTGTTAATTTATAAATAATCATAATATGCTTTATTTAATTTGTAACCAGTTGCACAAAATCCTAAATTTGCCAGAGCGTGAAGAGCCTATGTACAATGAATGCGGTATTCGTACACACTACAAGAAAAAGGGGGATTAGCAACTGATTTTTGCGACTACCATAATAATTAGTCGCAAAAATAATTTTTGCGACTGCAAAAGACGAATAATCACAAAATTTACAACTGATTTTGCAGTAGTTGCTACGCGGTCGCTAATTAGCAACTAATTTTTGCGACTGAAAAAGACGAATAATCACAAAATTTACAACTGATTTTGCAGTAGTTGCTACGCGGTCGCTAATTAGCAACTAATTTTTGCGAATATTATAATAATTAGTCGCAAAGTTTATTTTGCGACTCCAAAAAATGAGTAGTCGCAAATTTTGCAACTAATTTTGCAATAGTTGATATGTGGTCGCTAATCTACGACACTCTTATAATTTTTTGCGATTGAAGTGCAGTTGCTACGGTAAATAATTTTGAAATAATTTTTTAAAAAAAATTTGCGACTACTATTACAAGTAACATGGTAGTTGCTACCATTGTTTAAAAAAAAATTTAAATAAGAAATAAAAACCCCCCTTTTATTAAAGAAGGAAATAAAAACCCATAGTATAATAAGTTAATTTTTTTTTTTTTTTTACTAAAATTAAAAACCCTTAGTACTAGAATAAGGAAAAAGCAGTACGAAGTATCCCTTAAAAAAAAGTTGGCCCCAAAAACCCAATTATCACTCCTTATTCACGAAGGCTTCAAAGAGTACTGTAGACATACTCTTCTTCCTCAAAAAAAAAAAAAAAAAAAACAAAACAAAAAACGAAGGCCGAGTTTAATTCAGAAGTTCAGATCAAACCGTCGCTGTTATCTTCATCTGTTGCCGCCATGCCACCACATCTCCTCCCAGGTTAGTTACGCATGCTTCCCCTTCCTATCGTCCATTCCATCTTTCTCATATTGCAATTTGCTAATGGCGATTTAGGGTTTTCATTGAGTTTTTGTCCAATTTTTTATTTTCATCTAGTGTCGATTGTGAATTGCAAACTGATTTTAGTCTGATTATTGATTGAATTGCGAATTGAATGAGTTGCGAATTGATTAATCTGGTTTATTGCGAATGGATTGAATTGATTTAAATCTGCCTGCCAATTGCGAATTTATACATTAGTTTAGTTTGAAGATATATAATGTTATTTTTGTAGGTAAGCATTAAATGTATATAAAGATGAAGCCTAGAGATGTATATGAATTAGGAGGTGATGACATTAGAGAAGACAAGGAAAATGAACCATATCATATCTCAACAAGTCATGGTATGAGTATACTTATATATTTTGCTAGGATTATAAAAAATATATATGGTAGTTAATGTTTGGAGATATTATAGATTGTTTGTTTAATTTGTTTGTATGATTGAGTTGGAGGATGAAAATAATTGGTCGGCATTAATCAATTGATTAACATGGTATGGCATAATGTGAATTGAAACAGGTTTATTTTGAAGCCATACCCTATTGGAGGGAATTATTCAATTTACAAAGGAGAATCTGCCGAAATTTTTACTATTAATTACTTTCAATAATTATATTACTACAAGTGTTACAACTTTTTTTAATTATTTTTTTTAACAATTGAGACCATAGTTTTCTAATACATATCTTAATGCAGGGAGAATATATGGAAAACTTGAGGAATATAAGAACAAAGGAATTGAGATAAACCCCGACAAAGTCTACTTGGAGGTTGTAGGTGGGCAAAAGAAAGGAAAAGTCTACGGTTTAGGGAGTGCTTCACAAATGTACTACAAGAGCGATCCTACTTCTCACCCTACTGCATCATCTTCCACTCCTTCCATGATTTCTCAACTAAGCTCTCAAGTTGAAGAATTAAAGAAGATGGCGGAAGAAAACCATAACAAGGTAGAATAGAGCCAAAAAAATAGCGGCAAAAAGCTTAAAATATGCTAAGGAATCTTTCGAAAATCATGAGATCGAAAAAGCTGCATGGAAGAAGGAAAAATTAGCTATGCGCAAAATATTTTAGGACATGGCATCACTAATCCAACAACGTTACCCTCCTTGTCCTTCTAAGCCTCATACGTCATAGTCACCCGCTCTCTTGATACAACTAAGTGATTTTTGAAACAATTAGTCATATGGGTTGAATTTTGTTTTTTAATACATTGATACAAAATTGATGATATTTTGGATATTTGAATAAAATTAACATTTTGGTTATTTGGATTAATGTGTGGGTACCTTTTTTTTTGGGATTGATATTGGTCGTTGTTAAATTATGGTCTCCAAATATTGATAGTCAGTCGCAAAAATTTAGCGATTGCAGATTTGGTTTAGAGACTGATTGATTCAATTGCAAAATAATTAGTCTCAATAGTCGCTAATTTGTTGCAAATAATTAGTTTTGTAGTTGCAAAAGTTTTGTCTCGTATTTAGTTGCTAATCCGTCGCGAAAAAAAAATTAGTCTCAGTTGTCGCAAATCTGTCGCGATAAATCAAGTTTGCATAGTCACAAAAGTTGGTCTTGTAGTCGCTAATCTGTTGCAAAAGTAGTTATAAAACATTGGTCTCCGTAGTTGCTAATCCATCGCGAATATTTCACGACGGACAATGGTTTAGTTACTAAAATTTGAAAGTTATTCGCTAAATGGCAGTAGCAAAGGCGTTGCAAATCCGTCGCTAAATTTGTGACTGTTCAAAAATTAGTTGCAAAAATGGATTTGCGACGAGGTCTTTGGCAACTAACCAAAGTAGTTGCAAATCCGTTTTTTGCGACGGATTTGCGACTACTTTGGACGTCGCTAATTACCCTTTTTCCTGTCGTGATAAGGAATTTTACCCATACCATAATATTTTGGTAACTATGCATTGAAGGTAAACTTAAGTCATGACTGAATGCTGGTTGGTGGTCTTGGGTCAAAGGTATTTTGGACACTAAAAACGTAAATAAATATTTTGTCTTGTCTTTGTTGTGTACATGATGGGTTTTAACGGGCAAGCTGTGATTTCATCTCCTTTCGCATTTCAATTTAATAACTTGGGCTATACTTGAGAGACAAGTGCAAGTGGGAGATATGTAAGGTATAGTGAAATTAGTGGAGAAGGTACCAAGGCTTACAAGGGCTTTGATGGAGTTGTTGGTATGGGAATTTCATGGATAAAGACTGATTTGATAGAAAATTTACATAATAATTGGTTTTTCTTGAGGAGAAATATGCAGAAGCTAGTATGACAAAGACTTATGATACGATTAATATAATAAAATGCTACTAGTCTTTAACTGATTATGAGGGAAGAGTAATCCATACTACTAAAATTCGGTCAAATTGCGACTGTTTTTCTACGACCGTCAAGAAAACGGTCGCAAAATATGAAATCTGCGACCGATTTATACGCGGTCGCAATATTGCTACCATTTTCTAAGCGGTCGCAGATTTGCTACTAATTTTTGATATTAAACCGTCGCAAAGGTATTTTAACTTTTTTTAAAAATAGAATACGTGTGTAAAATGGTTGCGACCGTTAAAAGCGGTCGTAAATTGCACTCATTGCGACCGTTTTAGAATCGGTTGCAAATAACGGTCACAATTTTGCGACATTTATTAGCGGTCCCAAATTGGTTAACTTTTTTTATAAAAAAAATCGGGTATAAAAGGTGTGGCCAACTTACCCTAACCCTTATTTCTTCATTTCTCACGCCGCTCCTTGCCTCCTACTTTCTCTCTTTCTCTCTCCTCTTTCCTTTCTCTCTCATCTCACACCCCTTTCTCCCTCTTCTCTCTTTCTTCTTCTCTCTTCTATTTCCTTTCTTTTCTACTACTCCTCCCTTTGTTCGTTCTCTCTTTCTTCTTCATTGTTTCAGATCTAGAGTTCGGTTGTTCGAATTTTCATCAACAACCAATTATGGTGTTCCAATTATTTCAACAAGCGAACTATGGTTTTCATGGTCAAATTCGACCATAAAAGTTCCCGATCTGGAGTTTTTATGGTCGAATTTGACCATACATACCCAAAGAGGAAGAAATATTGGGAAAGGTATGTTGATTTTTCTGAAAATTTTGTTTGTTATGTGTATTTTCGATTATTGTGGTTTTATTTTGTTTTTTTTTTCGATTTTTTGGTCGGATTAAAGATTGATATTTGTTCGAATTTGTGGTTAAATTCAATTCCGATTAGTTTTTTTTGTTCATTTTTATTTTTTGAATTGTTGGTCTTATTTTCAGTTGATTTTTTGGGTTTAATTCTAAGTGTTTAATTTTTATTTTGTTCACTATTGTGGGTTCGTTGAATTTTGAGGGTATAGTTTTTGTGGGTTTAATTTTGTGTGTGTAATTTTTTGCCTAATTTTTTGGTGTAATTCTGTGGGTTTAATTTTTAGGTTGAAGGTTTGGTTGATATTTGTTTTAATTTTGTGGGGTTTTTTTTTAGGTTTAATTATGTAGATAAATTGATATGGGGTTATTGGTAGTTTGGTGGCGTTTTTTGGTGGGCGGTGGCAGTAGGTGGAGTTGGTTTATGGTGGGAATTAATGGTGAGGCTGGATAGGCAGTGGGGTGCATTTAGGGTACTTTTTTAAAAAAATTTGCGACTGTCTTTGCCGGTCGCAAATTGTCAGAATTGCCACCGACACAAAAACGGTGGCAATTAAAATCATTTGCGACCGTTTTCATATACGGTCGCTGAAAATAAGAAAACAACCACAATAAAATTTACGACCATCAACCAGTCGCAATTTTGTGTTTTTTGCGACCAAGTAAATTACGACCACCTTGTTACAATTGTTGACGGTCACAATTATTTTTAACGACAATTTTTGTTATTTTCAGCGACCGTTTGCGACTGTCGAAAAAATCGATATTTTTAGTAATGCTATATGATCACTGAATTTTTTCCTTCAAGGAATTGGTATAGTATCTTAGCCAATATAACTCTGAAGGCAAGGCTGTACTACAATCAAGATTTTGAGTAGAATGCTTATGGATGGGCTAAAATTTATTCATGGCGTCCTGTTGATTGTTTACAGTGACATTAATGGTGATAACATTTTAATCTATGGGAAAACATCAAGGGTCATTATTAGAAACTTTGGGTTCTCGTTATCTGAAACAAGGGAGTTGTATAAAAAGTTATGGCTCATACTCTTTTGGAATGTGCATGCTAGACTTTGGTAACTAGGGATCCTATGTACAGTGAATAATGCAATACTAAACGTGAATTTTTGGCACGCTTAAGCCCTGTGTAGAGTCTCTCATATTACATAAAGTGACAACGACATAAATTCTCCTAATCTTAGCTTGAGCAAATGCTTGGCTACTACATCCTAAAGATCTAGTATTTGACTTTGGAATATAGTACAATTTTTTTTAACTTTCAAGTCAAAATTCTGTATTGACAACACAAATAATAAAGTGTGTAAATAATCAGACTTAGTTTGAAAATTTGAAAGACCCTCGACAATATACTACTACTAGTACATGTAGTTCCATCTACCATGATGTTACTAGGTTTTGGTTTTTTTTTTTTTAAGATTGATTTTACTTTTTAATGGGTTTTTATTTGATTTTGGAACTGAATTTTATGTCGTAGTATCCTTTGGAAATGTTTGTTTGATTTATTTTTGTAGTACTTCCTCTGTTACATACTATTTACAACTAACCTTATTGCACTATCTACAACAAACTTTGTTGCACGTTCCACAAGATATAATTTGTTAATGTTGATTAACTAAGTGAAAGGTGTGTGATTAAGGGTAGGAGAGAAAATTAATATCCACCACTAAAAACTGCCATGCATGCAATGGCCTCATCGACACTACCTACCAACAGCAACATTCACCACCACCCACGACCCACACGCACTCGTCGTTACCACATAACCATCACCACCCTAGGCCTACCTCATAACCACCCACTACCACCATGATCCGAAACCCCGTCAGCGAAATTGTGAAACCCCACCACCTGAGTGAAATTGTGAAACCCCACCACTTGAGCGAAATTGCAAAACCCCACCACTTTGAGCGATATTGCGGAACCCCACCTCCTGAGCAAAATCACGGAACCCCACCACCACCCTCACCTATCTTACCCACAATAAAGACACCCCACACTCACTCGGTCACTCCGTAACCACGATATCAATCGATCCATCTTTCACCAAATTTGCTTTAGATATGAGATTTCAAGCTTACTTCATTTCTCCTTTTTCCTAATCAATTACTAATTTAAGGAGGAGTGACGACTTTGAGAAGGGTAGAAAAGGTGGCTACTATTCTGACGAGGTGAAGAGAAAAAGACGGTTCTGATGAGGGGAGGAGAAAGCAGCGGCAACATCACGAGCAAAAGGGGCGGCGATTAAACAGAGTGATGCGTGGTTGCGGTGTGGTGGGTTTGAGATCTAAAAGAAGAGAAAGAAAAGTGGTGGCGGTGGTGGTGGTTAATTGAGAGGGAGGAGAGAGAAAACGTGGTGGTGGTGTTGGTGGTGGTCTGGTAGATTTGGTTGTGAGAGTGGAGAGAGAATATGGGTTAAGTTTAAATAATGGATGAACTAATTTAGGTTAATGGTTAATAACATGTGATTTGATGTATTTATTGAAGTTAAGTAAGGGTAAATTGGTAATTATGCACAACAAAATTTACTAAAAAGAGGAAAGTTTTAGTTTGTTGCACATAATGTGTAACATCCATTTTTGGAATTTGTTGCAGATTAACGGAGGAAGTATAATTCTGGCAGATATGTGTTTTTGAAGAAAGGAGAGAAATAAGGGTTTAAATAGTGGGAATCTAAAAAAGTAAAAAGAGCATGAGAAAGAGGGAAATTACAAGAAAAAGGGTGGGATTTGGAAAAAAATTAGGCATTTGACCTACACAAGGGGGTCAACGCCTGAAAAGACCAAGTCAATTAATGACGAAAACTTAAACTAGCAAACCACTAAATAATTATTAGTAAGCGTTAAATAATTAGTGATATAAGGCTTACTTATATTTTTTTTGAGGAAAATATAGGGCTTACTTATTAGTAAGTGTTATAATGGTTGCATTGTGAGTTACTTAGTAAGTATAATAAGGGGCTACTCTAATCTGTTAGTAAACAAGAGGTTAACTTGTCGGTATCATAAGCGTTACTATTTTCTTTTACAAGCGGCCACACGGTGTGCCAGACTGCCAGTCGCATAGAAAATGCGTTGTAGATTTTGTATATGTCGTCAAGTTAGGTATGTAAGAGTAATATGCATTTTTTTTTACTTCTCTTATATCTATGTACATATAATTTTTTTTCACTATTATATACTTGTATGTGCAATAAAAATATCAAATGATTACATATAATAATAATAATAATAATAATAATAATAATAATAATAATAATAATAATAATAATAGTAATAATAATAATACAATTAATCAAACAATTAAGGGCAAGCCTACGCATCTTTCTAAAGTCATATATAGCTAAAGGTTACAAATTTTGAAAAACAAAGATTTTACTAAGCAGTAGCTTTTCAGATTTTTAGACCTGCAAATTTTTGGATGTGAAAGATGCAATATGTGAGTGGTGATGAGGTTGATTCATGATTTGATAAAATTTAGTAGGTGATGAAACAAGATAATTTCATATTTTTTATTCTCCACGAGGGAAAGAAAAATACATATGAGAAATAATATTTACATACATAATAAAATTACAACAACTTTTTGGTGCAGCACGTCACACCGTGTGGTAGGGGTTACCCGAGTTATTTTGTTAGAGTTACCTAAGTTATTCAGTCAGGGGTTACTCGAGTAACTCAGTCAGGAATTACTTGAGGAGTTCAGACATGGGTTACTTGAGGGGTTCACTCGGTTCTAATAAGGTTACTTGAGGGGTTACTCAGTCAAGGGTTACGTACTCGAGTTACTAGGTCACGATTATTTAAGGGGTTCGGTAAGAGGTTACATACTCGAATAATTTGGTTAAGGGTTATTTAAGGAGTTAGGGGTAACTTGAGGGCCGGGGTTACTCAATCAGGGGTTACTTGAGGGGTTCGGTCATTGATTACTCGAGGGATTACTCGGTCGGGGGTAAGTTGAGGAATTACTCGATCAGGGGTTACTTGAAGAGTTACTCGGCCGGGACTAACTTGAGTAACCCCTGACCGAGTAACTTAAGTAACCCCGACAACTCGAGTAACCCCTGACCGAGTAACTCGAGTAACCCTTGTCGCACAGTACAGCAGGCCACATACAAAAAATTGTGATAAAAATATCATATGTCTATAAAAAGATGAGACTATATTTATGCTATATGTGAATATAAAAATTCCTATTTTTAGAATTTACATGTTAAATTTCAAGTGTTTTAGAGGTCATAGAGAAAAAAGATATGGGTGGGGGAGACGCGATGCGTGACGCCAAGGCAGGCGTGCCCTCGACCTAAAGGCTTCGGGCTAACGATTATACATGTTAAATTTTAACCACTACTTTTGCCAAACACTCATACTATCAACCACTACTTTTGCCAAACACTCCTACTATCAACCGCTACTCTTAAATTTCAAGTATGAGTGTTTGGCAAAGGTAACGGTTGCAATATTAAAATATACTTCCTCCGTTTTCTTCTATTTGCAACACTTCCCTAAAAAGTAAATGTCACAATACTTGCAACACACTAAGGAAAGTTACTTTAGGGAAAACCTATACTATATCCCTTATTTAAAGCACATGGCCCACTAAATTACACTCCTAACAACCACTCATCCTATTTTAAAGTTTATTATAACATGTAAACCCCACATTTCTTAATTGTTGCGCTTAAGGGTGTGTTGCACGGAGTATCAAATTACACTCTTTGCTAGTTTAGTACTAAGTCGATTAATTATTTGGAAAAAAGGACATTATATAAGTAACATAGTTGTTAAGCACTACATAATTCGATTTTAATTGTTCATAAACATCTTTTATGTAACAAAACCATGGCCTTTCCTCTACTGATTTTCTTATATCTCTATTTGATTACATTTAAACTGTATTAATTTCCAAAGTAATTACCAAACAAAATTTAAACTTTTTTTTTTAAGTAAGACAAATTAAAGAAATGAAGTATATTTTATTAAAATACAAAAAAAATTTAAAAAATCAAGAAACCCCATTTTAAGTTTCTTGATCTTGATAACCGACTTAACTGATTTCCCTACAAAACTAACAACTTAATAACTAATTACAACTATAAATATCTCATCCATCCATTTCTATTATTTTGTTTCTTTTTCAAATTATCCCTTCATTTTTATCCATAAAATTAATCAAAACTATTCTTTCGGTTGTTCTGTGTACTGTTCTGTTGCTTCTAATTAATTACTACTCGATTAGTAATGGCGGCTTCGAGTTCACAAGCCAACGATTATAAGGTTATGGAGACAGATCTGACAAGACAATTCGCAAGGTACGAAATATTCATAGGAGAAGGCTCGTCAAAAAAAGTTTACAGGGGGTTCGATAGGCATTATGGTACTGAAATAGCTTGGAGTAAGGTGAAATTACCACCAGGAACAGAAGAGTCTAGGGAAAATCTTGAGGAATTATGTGCAGAAGCTAGACTACTGAAGTCTTTAGACCATGAAAACATTACGAAATGCTATCATTATTGGATTGATGATGACCAGAAAGTCGTCAACATGATTACTGAGTATTGTTCTTCTGGAAATCTGACAGACTACAGCAGAGAACATGTGAATAATCTTGTAGGAAATACGGCGATCAAGAATTGGTGTAGACAGATTTTAAGCGCATTACATTATCTTCATACTCATAATCCGCCTATTACACACCGTGATGTTAAGTGTACTAATGTATTTGTTAAAGGCAACACGAGTACGATTTTACTAGGAGACTTGGGAATGGCAAAGATTTTTGAATCAGGGAGTACACCAGCGTTTAGCACTGATATATTTTCGTTTGGGAGTAGTTTAACGGAGATGGTGAATAAAGAAGTACAAATCACTGAACTCGGCAGCTACAACGATCTGCTTAATATCGGTTTCAAGCCTATTGGGTTACTCGGTGTGACTGACCCTCAGATGAAGCAGTTGATTGATAAGTGTATTGACTTTGCACCTGGTGGACCGACGGCATTGGACCTTCTAAATGACCCATTGCTTGCAGTCGATGTTGCTGACACATCGACTGCAAGTACTAGATCTGGTAATCTGTCTCTGAAAGAATCTGTGCAAGATCAGGTGGCTGGACTACTACTGCAGCCTACAGAAGTAGTGAGGGAATTTGACAGCGGAAATTAGAAATTCAGGTTACAGGGGAAAATGTCAGAGGATGTATCAATATCTATTACTTTGAGGATTATAATCGATGGCTTTGATATGGTTAGAACGATTAATTTTGATTTCCTTCTCAGAGTTGATACAATTCCTGATATCATGGAGAACATTCAAGGAGAAATTGACTCGTCTGCTGAAGTAATCGCGCTGGTTTCTGAGAATATGGAACAACTCATGACAGAATACGAGCATGAACCTCCTAATGATGGTCAAGATCAGTCTAGCACTTCCTCGAACAGAAGCCAACACAACCAAGATGCAGAGCAACAGCGTGGAAGGTCTGAGAATAATTGATGCAGTGGCAACTGGAAGCTGCCATTATGGTCTTGGTGCCGCAAATTCTAAGATCAAATTAACTCTTATCTTTAGTAGTTTAGCATAAAAATACACTATTCGATGATACTCTTTTATGTTAGTGTACTAAATGTGACTTAGAGACACTGAGTTTTAGTTAAGTATGTATGTTTTCTTGAGTTTAGGTTGTCTGCCTAGATTTTATTCTCGTTATGTCAATTAATTGTTAGTAGTAAGTGTTTATTTTCGTTATGTCAATTAATTGTTAGCTGTAAATGTTTGATTTGGACAAAGAAACATTATATTAGTAAGATTGTTGTTCAGTACTACATAATTCGTCGATTTTAATTCTTCATAAGCATCTTTTATGTAACAAAACCTTTCCTCTACTGATTTGATTATTGTGATATAACTAAATGATTAATAAATTCAAATTATTAGAGTTACCCTAAATAACCATTTAATAAAGAGAGCAAGACAAGTCAAACTTAAACTAGCAAACTAGTAAATAAAGCAATTTAGAAACACAATGTGATCGATCATAAATGTTACTGGTAATTTATTAATAACAGCAATTGATATAACTCTGATTCAATCCTTCAAAGTTAATCACCAATCCACAAGGTTAATGTTTTCCTATTTTCCTTTGTTTGGTTTGTATAGGGTTTAGAAAACAATTTTCCCATTAATGGAAAATGACATCCTGTATAATGAAATAATCAACTTAACAATTGCCACTAACCATTATAAATCATATACAAGTAAAAAGATATAAACATACGTCCAAGAACTCTCTTAAACTCTTAGTTATTCTACGCAATCATCCCTTCATTATTAAATTCGATAAATAAGTCATACAAAATTAAGTACACAAATTAGAAAAGATGAAATATCTTAATGAATATAGAGCTCTTATCAAGAGAATATATATACCAGCTCACAGGCTCACCGCTAGCGTATAATCAATCCTTATTAGCTCATAGCTACAAAATTGGATGGCATGGAAAGACAAACCATACAGTACGTTGAAAAGTTCCATAACCCTGCTACAGAAACCAAAATTTTAGGATTGTAAAGCATCGGTCAATATGACAGCATTCCTCACAAAAGCAACAATTATGTCTTTACTGCACAACAGAAGATGTCATTTACCGCGTAAAGTCCTTTGAATCCCTCTCCAGAAACAATCATATGCATTGCATTAGGGGCTGTGGCAAATTGACCCTTATGCATCCTTTGTTTCACAACCTGTATTATTGTATATTTTAAACCACATACACTTGTTAAACCACATGTCACAAATAATAAATAAGTACACTTCCTCTGTATGACTTCGATAGTGTAATTTGGGAATGAAGTACAACCCTACAAGTATTATAAAATTATGTCACCAAAATTAGTCCTGTCTTACACGTTAGGTTCAAATTGCATCGTCAAGATCTTTTCAGTTAGTTTACCCCTTTTGCTTATTTATTATGCAACTTTCAAGATGAGCCAAAGCACTCAAGTTCTTGGGAAGGACCTTTAACAATTTCTGCTTCATACACGCCCAAAAATATCACTGAAGCCCTGTAAGAATTTAATGAGTTTCACCTTCATATAACTTTGCAAAGTCACTTTACAAGCAAAAGGAAACAGCGAAAGATATAAAAATGCATGTGCAATGTATGGAATAAAAAAAAAAAAAAAAAAAAAAAGGCAACTATAGCATGTTCTTTCGGCCTAAACCATTGTAAAACAATTGAATAAGCAATGTATGGAATGTTGTGAGACCCTAAAAGTTGTCATTAATCAAGTTCAAAATCATAAAGTTGCGTATACAATGTCGTGTACATAGCTAAGTATGGCTAAGCATAGACTCATAAGGTGTGCAAACTCACACATACATAACCTAGATAGACCGAAACAGAATGGATCAAATTTGCATACACTACTACTAGTCTTAAAATTGATTTCAAGTTCAACCAAATATTCATCATCTGCCTCTTATGAAAAGACTGCACATATTTTACTTTCAACTTTCTTTAGAAATGTTGCTAATATTTCTTGGCAAAATGTTCAGCATCCAGTATTTATAGCCAAACTGAATTTATGACCTTCAATTATGCCATAAAGTTCATGAAAAAAAATTAAACAATAACAGGATTATGTTTCCCATTCTAATGACAAATATCAGTCTTAACTTAGTACTAGTAAGCACTCGTAAATAACATTAACAATAATAATAATAAAATATAATCACATAAATAGAAAACCTGCAAATTTAGAAATTGACTAAAAAAATATTAAATAATCAAGACTTGTCAAAAAATAAAAAATGAAAAATAAAAAAATAAAAAATCAAGAAAGGGTATTTTTCTTGATAACCGACTTTATAACTGCCACAAACTAACAAGATAAATCTGTTTGGATTACAACTAACCCCATTATACATATAATACTATTATAAATAGCTATCAATCCGTTATAAATCATTTGTTCCAAGAATTCTCTGTTTATCCTATAAAATCATCCCTTCATTTCATTATTAAATCATTTGCTCCAAGAATTCTGAAAGAGCAATCATCCTTTCAAGTGTTTTGTTTTTACAAAACTACTTTCATCAACATTTAATCGTAAGAGATCTTTCTTGGGTTCTTCAATTCTTTGTTGCTGTTAATACTAATGGCTTCGAGTTCACGAATAGTAGAAACTGAAGGTCCGATTTCACTGGGAAAGAATCCTGATATTATTGAAGTGGGTTCGAGTTCACGAGCCAATTCTCGTATAGTTCAGGAGAGAAGTCCGTCAAGGCAATTCATAAGGTACAATAAAATCATAGGAAAAGGGACCTCGAAGGTAATTTTCGAGGGATTGGATACATTGAATGGTATACTAGTTGCTTGGAACAAGATTATGGTGACAAATGTAGACTTAAAGAAAAAGGGAAGCGTTGAAAATTGTTGTGGAGAACCTAAATTGTTGCAAACGTTAGACCACGAGAATATAATCAAGTGTTATTGTTTTTGGATCAGTAAAGATCGTACTTTCATTAACATGATTACTGATCTTGCTTCTTCTAAGAGTTTGAGTAATTACAGAAGGTCACATGAACTTGTTGGTAATGTTACTGCAATGAGTGCAATCAAGGGTTGGTGCAGGCAGATTCTAAGCGCGTTAGAGTATCTTCACAACCGTACTCCCGTGATTATACACCGCGATGTTAAGGGTGAAAACATCTTAATCGATGGGGTGTCGGGCAAGATTAAGCTAGCAGATTTTGGTGTCGCGGTACCTTTTGCAGGCGAAACTGATGATGTTGCTGGTACACTATCGTACATGTCAGCAGAGGATTTGAACGGTGAACAGAGTGAGAAGAGTGATATATACGCTTTCGGAATGTGCCTGCTACAGATGATGACTAAGGACCCTGTGTATAGCGAATGCAGATCAGAATATGAACTTTTAGGAAAGATTAAGTCGGGTGTTAAGCCGGCTGATCTGTACTTTGTGCAAGACAAAATGGTTAAGAAGTTCATTGAAAAGTGTCTGGCTAAGGCGTCTAAGAGGCCCTCGGCAACTGATCTCTTGAAGCACCCTTTTCTTGCAGAGACGACGAAACCAGCATGGTTGAGGTCCTTACGGAAGCTGTCATTGACTCGAAGGAGCAGTTCCTAGGCTTGATGATTCGATACTTTACATCAGTATGAAATTAAGAATTTAGTCTTGATTTTCTTTTGTTTATGTCAAGATTACAAATTGTGTCTTTAATTCAGGGTATGTTAGACTTTAATTTAGGGTATGTTAAGACTTTAATTCAGGGTATGTCAAGATTACAAATTAGTGTTAAGTGCAAGACTTTAATTCAGGGTATTTCAAGATTACAAATTAGTGTTAAGACTTTAATTCAGGGTATGTTAGACTTTAATTTAGGGTATGTTAAGACTTTGATTTTCAAAGTTACTTAGCCTGTTATAAGTGTGTGTAAGTGCGTTCCAAAAAAAAAAAAAAAAGTGTAAGTGATTGCTGTTCTAAGCATTTATTGCTTAGTTAGCTAGTTATATGTGTTTTATATGTTAGCCTTAGTTGATTTAAATATGGAGTAATTGGTTTTCTTCACTTGTTTCACAATATTTGTTTTTCTTGTGTTATAATCGCATTTTAAACAAGATGTTTTCCCTAGATTAATACAATTGAAACAAATTAATGGCATTAAAACAAATTGATGGGAGACATAAAGAGTTTAGTATTATAGGCCACTCAAACTTGTACAACCGATGAGCAAATACAATTTGAATAGTAAACGCCAAAAATTCCAAGTGTAACTGCTAGTTTTCCAAAAAAATAAAAATTAATTAATAAATAAATATATACTAGTACAAATTAGACCTGGCAATCCTGACCCAGACCCGATGACCCGATCCATGACCCGAAATCGACCCGAAACTAGTGACCCGAAACCCGAATTAACCCATACCCGACCCGAAGTGGAACTAACCCGACCTTGACCCGAAACCGGAAATGACCCGTCCTGAGATGACACGACCCAAAGTTGACCCGAGACCCAAAACGACCCGACCCGAAGTTGACCCGAGACCTGAAGTTGACCCGACCCGAAAATGACCCGACCTTTAACTTCTTTTTGTAAATAATTATATAAGTTATAAAAAGTTTATATTAGGAAATTATACATTAAAATAGAGTAATTGGGGACGGAGGGAGTATAAGAATAATGTAAAATGTGTGAATAGTGTAAAATGTTAAATCGTTAAGAGTAATTTGGGACGGAGGGAGTATAAGAATAATTCAAAGAAATTATTACAACAATGACAATGATAATAAGAGTACGTATTAAAACTAAGATCAATAAGAGAGTGAGGTATAACTTAATTAGTTAGAGCATCCCTCTTAGTTTCAGGAGATCCTAAAAGCGATTCTCAGTCTAAACACAAAAAAAGAAAAAAAAAAGTTAATAAAAGTCAAACAATTACTATAATCCATGAAAAAAATTCTTAATAAATATAGTGAGTTTTTCGTAAAAATAAATAAATAAATAAATATATATAAAGAGTTGAATTTAACCCAATGAATCACTCGAATATGACTTGACTCGAAGTTGACCCGAAAATTGACCCGACCCGAACGGACCCGATCCAAAAATTGACCCTACCCAAACTTGACCCAACCCGAACTCGACCCGAAGTGTTGACACGATACCTGACCCGACCCGATTATCAGTCGACCCGAAATCAAACTGAAACCCGAAATGACCCGACCCCACCCGAACTTGACCTGATAACCTTTTGACCCGAACCGAAATGACCCGACCCATACCTGACCCGAATGACCCATTTGCCAGGTCTAGTACAAATCAGGTAGATTAGCGTTCCTCCAAAAAAAAATAAAATAGGAAATGATATTAGTATAGGTAGCTACCAACATCACATTAATCTGAATGTTTTTTTTTTTTGACAGAGAGACCTAACAAACAAAAATCAAAAATCAAAATGACCATGAAATAGAGTTACGACAACGAGCTTGTCCTGCGAGCCAATGAGCCGGTGAAACCCAAGACCTAGGAACCTTCCGAATATTACAGGTAGTAAGGCTCTTGACTATGTCGTTAATAGCATCCAGGAGCCAGACATAGGAGATATCCTTCCCACCTGCCCTTGTGAGAATAGAAACCCGCTGAGCACAATCCGTGTAGACTTGCAAACGATCAAATCCCCTAAGTTTAGCCATCTTTAAAGCGCACAAGCAAGCTTGAAGTTCTGCCTGTAAAGCTGAAGCAGCTCTAGTAGCCATCAAACCACCACCCAAGACCAAATCTGAACGAACATCCCGGAAGTTCCAACCAGTTTCAGCTGTATTATCAGAAGCGTTCCAGGCACCATCGAATAAAAGAAAACAGTCGAGAGCATCAGAATCCGAACCTTGAAGCCAACCTGTCCCGAACGGGAAAGACACATGGCAGGGGGGATGAGCCGAATGACGGAGTTCAGAAATAGCTAGAGCCTTCTCCCCTCGAGAAACCCACTCTGCTGCCACATATAGGATCAGAGCAGGGGAAACCACTGCATGACGAAACACCTTGTGATTGCGAGAGATCCACACTGCCCACATAAAAGAAACAAAAAAAGCAAGACCATGCCAATTCTTAACTATTCTGAAATTCGTAATTGTGTTTGTAAACCAAGGCCCAAAAGATTTATCAACCAACGAATTACGAGAAAAGCCCAGGGGGCCATGAACCAGTAGATCAGAAACAAGCTCACAATCCCAGAACAAGTGGGAAACAGATTCACAATTCTGATGACAAAAAACACAAATCGGAGTAACTGGCATCCCTCGTTGATGAAGACTTGAAGTAAGAGGTAGCGCATCATGTAGCAGCTTCCAGATGAACATCTTTACCTTTGGGAGCATAGAAAGCCCCCAAAACTGCTTCCACCATGAATCAGGAACTGGAATGCTAGCCACCGAAACAATGGATTGACGAACCAGCAGGGCATAAGCAGTCTTAGTGGAAAATTTCCCATCTCTCGTGAATTTCCAATAGACAAAATCATCCATAATACCAGAAGGTCTTTCCAATGAAAGAATCCTTTGTGCCGACACGGGATCAAAGAGGCGATGTATTATGGAAGTATCCCACGCGTTTGTACGCGGATTTATAATAGAAGAAACATGAGTCGGCAGAGACGACTCACTCTTCGAAGCCCTGAAGGTGACTAGGCCACCCGGCACCCAGTCATCCTCCAAAATCCGAACCTTAGATCCAGAACCTACTTTCCAAGAGAGACCCATAGACAAGGCAGACATTCCTTGTATAAGACCACGACATCCCCAAGATGATCTGGGAGATCCTCCTAACCGAAAGGAAGTAAGGGAAGGATACTTGGAAAATAAAACTCTTGAGACTAAAAGCTGGGGATGCTGCTTAATACGCCAGCATTGTTTTGCTAACAAAGCGGAGTTTAAACATGAAACACTACGAAGGCCTAACCCTCCCATACCCTTGGGAAGATGCAAAAGAGCAGCTGAACGGAAAGCTAAACCTCGAGACGTAGACGAAGACTGCCACCAGAAACGTGCCAGCAAACTATCAATTCTGTCACAAATAGAAATTGGCACCTTGAAAACCGACAGAACATGATTAAAAGAGGCTACCAAAACCGAATTGATAATAACTAGCTTAGCAGCTGCTGATAATCGCAGTGAAGAGAAATCTGCTAGCCTTTTAGCAATAGAATCCAAAAGGTGACCAAAAGTTACTCCGTCTCATGTCGACTGGGAGACCTAAATAGGAGCCTAAAGAATCCTAACAATGAAGACGCATGCTGTTTGCCAAGGAATCTCGATAATCCTTAGGAGTATTCGGACTGAACTTAGCAAATGACTTCAGAAGATTCACCATCTCCCCTGACATATCACAGAACTCCTTTAGTAACAACATGACCTGATCACAGGAAGTTGGAGAAACATGGAAGAACAGGAGAGAGTCATCCGCAAAGAAGAGATGAGAGATCGGGGGAGCACCCCGGGATATCCTAATTCCCCGAATAAGAGAAAGATCCTCTGCTCGGCGAAGCATTGCAGACAATATCTCCATACATAAAACGAATAAATATGAAGAAAGAGGATCCCCCTGGCGAAGACCGCACTGTGGTCGAAAAGAGGGTGAAGGATCTCCATTGATCAACACTTGATATGACACAGTTGAGACACACTGATGAATCAAGTGAATCCAATATGGCGGAAAGCCAAAGACCTGTAGAACCTTGATCAGAAAATCCCACCGTATACGATCATAAGCCTTATTCATATCCAGTTTTAAGGCTGCATAGAAACTTTTCCTAGCCTTCAAACGATTCATATAAGAAAGTACCTCGTGAGCAATTAAACCATTATCAGACAGGAGCCTTCCTGGAACGAAAGCATTCTGAAAAGGAGAGACCAAATGAGGTAACACAAGGCGAAGATGGCCAGTGAGGCATTTTGTAATGCATTTATATAGGACATTACACAATCCAATAGGACGGAACTGAGAAACCGATTCCGAACGATTAACTTTTGGAAGAAAAACCAGGAAAGTTCGATTCCATTCCTTTAACATATAACCATGAGCAAAAAAGTATCGGACTGCATCAATAACCAGAGTGCCCACTTTTTTCCAATGATGCTTAAAAAAAGCAGAGGAGAAACCATCTGGGCCAGGAGATTTATTATCCTCAATTTGAAACATTGTCGTCTGAATTTCTGAATCGGAAAAAGGACGAAGCAAAAGGTCCTTATCATCTTGAGACAATGTGGGAAGTTGTAATTGATCCCACCAAGAAGACCCTGGAAGAGAAATCGCTGAAGCTGGAGTGTAAAGGTTCATATAAAAGGAAGAAATAATGCTACGAATCCCAAGAGAATCCGAAACCCAATCACCCGAAGCATTCTTCAGACAGTAAATGTTATTTCGACGGCGCCTAGCTTGGACCGTCGAGAATAGAAGCTTCGAATGACGTTCTCCCAAGGCATCCCAGCGAGTCTTAGCTCTCTGACACCAATAAGAGTAGGCAATCTCAGCTGCGGCTAATTTTTCATTTCTCATGTTAAGAAACAAACATCGATCAGATCCTTGCATTAGATTTAACCCATTCTCACTTAACTCAGTTGCAAGGGCTTTCTAATTTATGCCCCAAACCTTTTTATTAGAAATACACCAGGTGAATAAAAGCGCCTTAATAGCCTCCAGTTTACGAGACAGGGAATACATCGGGGAACCTGTATGAACTTTTAGCAGGGCCGTAGAAATAATAGAGTGAACTTCAGTTGCCGAAAGACACCAATTTTCAATTCTATACGGACGAGACACTCTATTAGCATTGGCTTCATCTGAGAGAACAATTGCCGCATGATCCGAGAATAAAATGGGTTGATGAACAACTTTTGTGTCCGGGTAATTTTGGATCCAAGAGGAGGAAGCATAAGCTCTGTCCAAGCGTTCAAAAATCGGGTCCGAATCAATTATGTTATTAGTCCAAGTAAAACGAGGACCCGAAAAAGGAATAGCCACAAGCTCATTATCCAAATGCCATTGTAAAAAATCAAACCTTCCTGGGATACTGTTACTCCCTCCAACCTTATCAGATAGATATTCTATCTGATTGAAATCACCCAACAGAACAACATTTGAAATAGTATATAGAATACTAGTAATAGTATTCCATACCTCTACTCTATTTATAACATGCGGAGCACCATACACAAACATGATATGCTTTATTTCATTACCCATCACCAATTTACAAAGGATAATGTTTTGGGAAATGTACATCGGTACCAACTGAAAGGGAGCAAACCAAAATACAAACAACCCACCACTAAGGCCTATCGCATCTATCCCACAACTACCCAAAAAAGGAACAGAAGCTAATTTCTGAACTACGCTATCTACAGAGATCATAGTTTCCATAAGAAAAACCACATCCAAACTACATGAGCGGACTAGAGACAAGATGTACGGAATTTTAGGGGAGTCCGCCTGACCCAATCCCCTACAATTCCAAGCTGCTATCTTCATCCTGGTGAAGGTGGTCTATTCCGGGAGACCACCGAGCCCTCTGAAGAAAAGTTGTCAGAAGAAGCAGAACCACCCTTACATTTCTTGTAAGGGAGTAAACACGGAAAACAGCATGGATCCTTATTCTTAGTATCCTGCAAAATAGAAATAGGAGGCGTCGAAGGAGATATATCAGCCGCTACCCTTTTCGCTGGACATCTATTCGCCACCCATTTCCAAAGCTTTCCCCGTCGAGTTTTAGTTTTTAGCTCCTGAGAAGACGAAGAAGACGACCCGTGAGAAGTCGTCTGTGAAACCGGAAATCCCTGCTCTGTCACCGGAGAAGCATTCGCAGGAGAAACCACAGGTTCTTGTGCTGCCATCGGAGAAGCAGACGCCAGAATTTGGTCAGGAGAAGGAGATTGCGGTGGAGAGCAGTCCATGGGCACCACTTCGTCATCCCTAACCTCATGAGAAAACGAATCTTCGGGAGATATGTTCTGCAATGGTGAACCCGAAATGACAGGAGAATTGAACGTGAAAGCATGTGAAGAGGAATCAACCGGTAAAGGTGAGTCTTCTGAGAATTCAGTCAGAAAAGATCCAGATAAGGACGGAACTGGAGATGATCCGCCCGCTGTAGCAGCCCAATTACTTGGACCCGCTCCAAATGGGTTAGCATAAGTCGCGCCATTCGGACCCATAGGAGGAGGGGAGAACCCGGGTATAGAACTTGGGCTTGAAGGAACTTCACGGTCCAAGAAAGAGGGAGTAAGCATGTCACTAGGACTATAGTGAAAATCAGGAGCACCACAATTGGGCCTTTGTAATCCAGAATGGCCCAACCCAGAAGTGAAATGAGAGCCATATTCATTAATCTGCACGTGACTAGGATCGTTAAGCTGAGAAGAGATAATGGACGCCTCGAAAGCCCAGTTGTTTGAAGACCGGCCCATATTACTTGCATTCAGTCCACCAGAAAGTTGAGAAAAACCTAAATTAGTCTGATCATATCCATTAGCAAATGAAGACAAAGATTGCCGCCTAACCTGCCTCACACCTCCAAATTGATCACGTGTGGGCTGTCCACCACGTGTACGCTCTAAGTTCCAACTACCAACATATCTCCACCCATCCCCTCCCTAATTGCATGAGTAACACGTGGAGCCATCCTTGCCACATAATTAGGGACCTCTAATTGTTCCCTAATTGCTTGATTAGTTCCTAAATCGCGGCGAAGAACCTCATCTGTGCTACATCGGAAAACCCCTTCCACTGGAGGAGGAAATAGCCCAGGAATAGTTGATAAAGAACGACGGTGGAGAGAAGGAGCTGAAGAGCAGGAGCGAGAATCCGCCGAAAACTCAGATGGATCTTAGAGCATACACGTGGTGGACAGCCCAGGAAGACCGCTGCCAAGAGTATCATAATCTGAGGGATGGGAGTCCGCCAGAAACTCAGATGGATCTTCCTCATCATGAAAACCAAACCATAATTCCGTTGTCCATACAGCGGGAGTGGGAATAATACCACGAAGAGCATTAGAATAAAGATTCGTATCAGTCGGACCGAATAGCACACGCCCACCATTATTATGAATGCTACGAAAACGATTTTCCAAGTGAAAATTTATAGTAGCATCCGATTTAACACACGTGCGGTTGCCATGTCCGACAAATCCGCACTTTTTACAGAATCTAAAAATTCCTTCATATTTAAAACGTATCCACGTGACTTGAATATCATTCGTAGGAAAGTAACAGCCCGCAATTAAAGGTAACGACAAATCAACTAACATTCTAACTCTAGGGCGAGGAATAGGAAACTGACCCGTATCACCATCGACCATAGTAATATCCCCGACACGAGCTAGAACAGCCGCCGCAATATTCGGAGTAGAGTAACGAATGGGAAGCCCTTCAACTGCCACCCATAGTTCAGCAAGATGGAGATTCATGTTCAGCGGTACTGATCCTTCCCTTATACGCTGAAGAGCGACCAAACTTCCTTTGAAATGAACCCAAGCACGAGCATCAAGTTCCTCCGCATCTAGTTCCGTTCCGCAACAGAAAATCAGATCCCTGCCGTAAGGGAAGACTCGAACAGGGGCTCGAAGATGCCAGAATCTTGACACCAAACGCTGAATAAGACTGATAGAGAATACCCGAGAATCCCAAACCTTTCAAATTACGGTGCAGTTCCAATCGATAGGGAACTCATCCTCCAAGGGAGGAGGAAAAGGAAGGATTTCACCTACTAAATGAGGGTAAACAAAGGTACGAGAGTCTAGATATTGAGACGTAATTGATGAATTCACTGGGAAAGTTAAGGTGAGATGGATGAAAGGATTGAAATTAAACTTGAAATGAAAAAGTAAGAGGTGTTTCATTCGGTTCTAACTTTCTCTCTCGAGAGAGTTTTTTTTGTAACTTATTAATCTGAATGTTATCATTGTGTGATTGTGTCATCTTTATTAAGTAAAGCCGTAGTAACATATTTTCCTTCCATTTTAAAATAATTGCAATGTTATAATATGCATTAATTTTAAAGTAAAATTTTAATTTGAGGTGTACTCTTATTATATTTTAAGGTAAAATGATTGATGTCTTTCAGAAAAAGATGGAAATGGCACCATGAAGACAACCCACCGCTGGAACTTGCTTTGCTCTCGCTCCGCTCGTTCCCACCTGTCTTCTTCCCGCTAGAGTGAAAGAGGTTTTTCAATTCCTTCACCCTAGCGAAAAAGTAACAAACCTTCTTTTATTGGCCTCTTACTCTTAAAGCTGGATCCCCTCAGCTTTCCCCTTAGAGTGCTTTAATCATTCAGCCATGGATGCAAACAGACTCAGCGAGTGAACTAGGTTTTAGTATTCCTTCTCGAGCTTCTATTTCTTCCGTTAAAGGAGATTCGAGAAAAGATGGAATAGGAAGACGTGTTTCCATAACAAAGAAGATACGGGTTGAGAAGAGGAAGTTAGCAAAGTTAGACAAGATTAGAATGAGCATAGGAACATGTATTGATGTACCAGATTGGCTAATGCTCCCAGGTTGATGCGATGTATTCCACCAGTTGGCCGGAGACTTGATTATTGGTATATCGAACGGTCTGGCACGGATTGAAATAGAAGCCAATTCTACAGGAAGCTTTTGAAAACACAGCGCACCCAAGTAAATAAGGAACGAGATGAATACAAAAGTTAAACGCGCATCCCACACCCAAAAGGTGCCCCACATGGGTCTTCCCCGAAACCCCCCAGTAACTAAGGTAAACAATGTGGAAAAAGCACCCATTTCTGTACCGGTTCCGGAAGAGAGAAGAAAAAGAGGATGTTTTGTTAATAGGAACAAGAAAGTGTTTATAGCCGTAACGATATAAACAAGAATACTCATCCGAGCCACAGGAACATGTACATAGAGAATACGAGAATTTCCACCTTGTTGAAAATCTAGTGGTGCTACCCAAAGACTTAAATGAATAGCCATCGCTGTTAAGAACAACCAAGATCCAATGAGAATTTGCGCGTAGTTCCTGGTCTTTGACATAAAAAAAAAAGGTTGTAATAAAGAAAGAGAAAGGGGGCTAGGGACCCTTCTACCGGTATCGGGCGTTTGGCTTCCTGAGCTGGCAGGCCCCTGTCGGGGAACGCCCGTACATGAAGGCTTGCTCTCCTCACACTTCAAATTCTTTCTATTCTTTTTCTTTCTGCGCCAGAATATACATATACATAGAATAGCTATCATAATAAGGATTATTATCATAATATAAAAAGAAAAATGGTCATTCAATAGGGGCTCGAGGGGGGAAGGGACCAAACTACCGAATTTATTAACATACCAATCATGGTTGGACCTACTTCCTCCTATATTATTATAATAAAAGTTATACCAATAGTCGTATTCTCGAGTAAGCATGTGGCTTAGCTTAGACGAGAGTAAACCCGGACAAGTTTTGTCCAATTCCCGTTGGAGGGATTGGATATAGTCCGGTTGTATGACCCCTTTAAAAAAATCATGCCGCATAATGACCAAGAATTTTTTAAAATTAGTTAGCCTGGAGATAGTAAGCGGGTCATCAATATCACCAGGGATCCAAACCAATGTGCTAAAGAAAAAAGGAGATTAGTATACTGAGGATAGATCTATATCCGGAGGAACCGGAATCCCCTGAAGAATAACTGAAGGCATTTTCGATCCAGAAGCTCCGGATGGATCCATCATATTGAGTTGGTTGGAATCTGAAACATCGTTTAATACAGATTTTCCTTTATCAATTAATGCTGATTTACCTTTCATTGATATGAAAATATTTTTGTTTTTTCGCTTTTTCTTGTCTTTGTTCGTTCCTGAGTCCGGAGAGTTCCTGGAAGTAATACTTGTTCGAAAGTTGCTCCGATAAGAGAAAGAACCTATATTATTAATATATCTTGTACGGCTATCTAATCCATCCCACTTGCTGATCGATAAGATGTATCCTAAAGGACTTTATTCCGCCCTCTTATGTTATGTCTGCGGCACTGTAGCTCCCGCTCATTGCCCTTTGCTATCGCCTGGCCTCGGACTCGACTAAGACTTCTTTTAATTGCTTACCCAGCTTCGGGCGGATCATCCTTTAGAAGTAGAAGTGGAATGGAGGAATGATAGCAAGAAAGAAGAAGATCAATAGTCGAGATAAGAGCGGTCAGAATAGCTTTTACAATGACAAGAACAATCAACTATTTACTTCCTTAAGAACGTTAATAAAAAAACAGAGTTCTATGGAGCAACCCTCCACTGACGGTCTTGCCCCTATAGTGATTAATGAATGTGGATGTGAGGTCAAGAAAGATTATAAGATTAGAGTTCTTGGTGAACCTTACACTAGCGGAGATAGCTATTTAATGCACTAGCGGAGACTACGAGCTGGAGGGATAAAAGAAAGCTGGAACCATTCAAAATATATGGTCGTCCTACTAAGGATAAGCAACTACATCATGAAAGAAGGTATGGGATTCGTGTGTGGTAGTCCCAATTCATTCCCTCATGCGCATCTAGTGCAGTGTCTCTGTAACGTTCATAAACCCTATCCTGTTTAGACATATAGCAGCCAGAAAGAGAAAGCAGCTTTGAGAACTAAGAAAGCAGTCTACAGGATAGACCTTTGCTTCCCTCTTCACCCTTTATGGGGCTCCGCCCTCCTGACCGGAGTGCCGTTTACTCGACTTCTTAAGCGGGAAGTACTTGTTCCCTTCACCAACCAAGCTTTGGATTTCAAAATCGTATGTATATAAGCATAGAAAGCGCACCGTTTTGATATGACAGTTGAAAATAGATCTGGAGAGTTGCTCACTCCAACGAGAAGGTTAATTTTGGAATAATCGTTCACTTTGGATTATTCTGGAATAATCAGAACTTTGGGAAGTCTTCTTTTTCTTCAGCCCTTATGACCGGTTACCCGTTGAGAAGGTTAATTTTTTATTTTTTTTATTTTTTTTATGTAAAAGCCACGTGCCATTACATAATTAGTCCAATATATATATATATATATATATATATATATATATATATATATATATATATATATATATATATATATATATATATATATATATATAAACCATAATTCCCCCTAAAGCACCAGCCCCCCACCCCTCCACTAGCCCTCCCCCACCTCTTCCACAAGACCCCACCCGAAAACACCCCCCACGCAGCCGGAAAACCGCCCCACCCTCTGACCACCACTCCCCACCTGCCGAAACACCTCCCCCTCCCTCCCCCCACCCACGAAACCCTTCTCCCTCCCTCCCCTATCCCGTAAAAACGTCGTTTACCCGAAACTACCTCAATCCCTTCCTCAAAAAAACCCTGCATCACCACTCACTGGCACCCAAGCCTCCTTCTTTATGCCGACAAACTTAATTCTCACTCCCCAACCATTTCCCCCTTTTCTCCCTCAATTTTGACCCATAATCGAAACCTTAAAACAATTATTAGGGTTTCAATTTTGGTGTACGGCGGTGAGGGTTTTGGTACGGTGTTGCGACGGGGATGGTGGTTAGGGTCGGTTTCGGCAGGTGGGGAGTGGTGGTCGGGGGGTGGGGGCGATTTTTCAGCTGCTCGGGGGGTGTTTTTGGGTGGGGTCTAGTGGAAGGGGTGGGGGAGGGCTAGTGGAGGGGGTGGTTTGGGTGGGGGCTGGTGGTTTTGAGGGAGGAAAGTTTTTTTTTCTTTTTTTATTTAATTTATTTTTGGACCAATGACAAGCTGACACATGTCATGGTGACATCTTATTAAAGGTTGTTGACTTTAGTTGACCGATTTGGGATTGAAGAAAAAGAAGACCCCCTAAAGTTTGGATTATTCCAGAATAATCCAAAGTTGGGATTATTGTATCAAAATTGATGAAAGTTGGGATTATTTTTTCTAATTTTCCATGTTATAATTGTAGGAGTTTATAGGTACTACGCAGCGGAAATAACATGAATCATATTCAAACAAGTACCATTCCAAAGATCACATGCATAACACACAAGACACATAATCATACCTTTAATGCGTGAATTCCACGAAGCTATTCGTCAGGCAAATCAGGGAGAGAATAGAGCCCCAAGCGTTGCTGTAATCCCCCTTATTTTTAAAATATTTTATAAATGAAATTTTATTTTATTTATAATATTTATTTGTTATTTTCCGAAATTTAATTTTAAAAGTTTCAAATTATTAATCTGGATCGAAAATTATTTGAACAATTATTTTATGCACCTTTATTCTACAATTTATGTCCAATCAAACAAGCCTAACCCATTTGTTTACTTAATTGACCCATTATTTTTATGATTCCCAATCTTCCTTTTTACCCTACAATAATTCACTCCTATAAATACCCCATGAATCTCCAAAATTTCCCACACAAAAAGATTATTCTTATTTTCATCCTCCTTTATTTCATTATTTTGCTTAATGTTAATTTAATTGTTTTGGGTTTTGATTTTAGTATAAAGAATATATTTTTAGTATGAAATTATATTTTGATGGTATAAAGATTATAAATTTCAAATTATATTTATGTTATAAATTTTCATATTTTATGAATTATAAACCTAGGGTTTCAATTTATTGAAAATCATGATTTTAGGGTTTTTTATGAACAATTGATTTAGGGTTTTTATAGTAATGATGTTTTGAAATTTTGGTGATTATAACTAATGATTAGTTTAACTTAATTCCATATTATTTTGAACACCTAAATTCGTGTTTTAATTTTTTAGATTTTCGTTTGTTAATATTAATCCCGTTTTAATCCCGATTAGGTTCTGAACTCATCCTATTTTTATAAAAACGTAGTGTTTTTCATGTGGAAACAACGTTTTAAGAAAGATTCACTACCTTTGGTAGTGAGCACCACCCTCTCGTGGCCAAATTCAGCCTCTAAATATGATTTTCGGGCAGTTTTCGATTTTAACGAAGTTTTTTTATACTTAAAATATTATCCTTGAGTTTGATTGATAATATTAATTATGTTTAAAGTTAATTAAGCATAAATATATGTTTTTATTGAAGTTTTAAGTGCTGGAAATAGTTTCTAAGTACTACTTTTGATGTTTTATAAAGAGGGTTTAATCACCCATTAAAAGGGAAATTATTAGGAGTTTTTAAATAATTTCAGATTTTTATTAAACTTTAAACTTGTTGTAATTTCATGTATAAGAGTATATTTTAAGGTTTTTATGAAGGAAACTTAAAGAACTATATATAAGCTTTTGATTTCAATTAAAGAGAAGGTTTTAAAGTGTTGTTTGATTTGGATTTTGAAGGTTTTAAAGTAACTTAGTATTGCTGTAAATTTGATTGATTGGGTATTGATTGAGATGTTATTATTTGGTTTAGGAGAGGAGTTTATTGAAGGTGATTTCTAGATAGTAAAGTGGCATACCAATTCATTTCTCAAGGTACGTACAAGTTACGAAACCTCGCTTGTAGATGCATGTTTAAGGACGGATCGAGAACTTAGTATCATGTATAGGGATGACTAAGTTAGATTGTTTGGTTATACATTGTGAATTTCATATGATGTGCACTATTTTATATTGCAAGTATTATTTGTGCTCTAATTATGCAAGGTGCGCTTAGAGGCAAAGGTATGCAATTGGTGTAAAGATTAATTTATTACTCATTCATGATTAGGCAAACAGGATGAGTAAAGGAAGAATTCAAGTCTTATAAGACGAGGTTAAGGTTTTGGGGTGCCTTATGCACTCAAGGTGTTTATACATCGAGGTAGTAAAGGAATAAATAATAAATGTTGTTTGTCACTAATAAATCAAGAATTGAAATTGGAAACTTGCATTGTTTGATTGAATTGTGTTTGGAATGTTTGTATTGTTATGCATATGAGTCATCACTAAGTCTAAACCTGTAAATCACGTAAAGTGCAATATGGATGAGCAATAAAACTCTGGATTGGTGCACTTCTGGAGTAATGACAACCAGGGGTTGGGGTACATGGGGTATTAGCCATGTACTTTTCTCGAGGTCATCTGATCTACGAGTCTCTTATTTCAAATATATTTTTTTTTAAACTAGGAGTTAGGTGAGATCTCATACTAACTACGGTCACGGAGTCGCGCCCGTGGTCGTTGGATGTTTATTGATGTTTCCGAAAGGAGGCATGGGGTTTTTCTTTTATTGATGTTCCAAATGGAGCATGGGTTGGACAACCTTGTCTATTGCGTTATCCAATGAATAAAAATAATTATTTACCTATTATTAATTAATGGATTCTTAGTAATATAAATAGTTAAGTCATGTTTCGAGTCTATAAACTAATGATGCATGATGATTGATTATTAGTAGTATGTTATGGATTTCTTATTTGTTTTGCAGCTTGTATGTACTCAGCTTTGTTGATTGCGTGCTTTTGTGTGTGTCTTTCTTTGGTCATGGCCTTCGCCTTTCAATGACCCTGTGACGATCCAATTTTTACACTTGTAATATTGGGGACCAGATTAACCATAGGTTCTTACACACGCAGCATTCGCATCAGGGTTGTGGGATTTTGAGTGGAGAGTTGGTTATTATTCGCAGTTTATTTCTTTTCATAAGTTTGAATTTATTTAAACTCTGGTTTTATTTATTTACTACTTTTGTGGGGTTTTGAATAAGGGTCTTAATGGTTCCAAGTTGTATGACTTAATTTGGTTTTGTTTATTAGTTTTGAAACTTATTTATAATTAAATTAGTTTTTCCGCTGCTAATTTTTGATATAGCCTTAACGTTTGAACACGTGGCGGTAGCACTCCAGTAATTCTCTTGGATTTTGTTCAGGGTATTTACAGGTTTAAAGAGAGAATTATTGGGGTGTTACAGTTGCTCCTCTACTTCGTCCACGAGATTCGAACGAGTCGTCCACCAATACTAGATTGGTCGAGTGATTGAAGAAAACCGCGATCACCACCTTTATGGACAACCGACCACCGCACGAACCACCAACACCACGAGACACCACCGGCGCCGAGGAGGAGGAGAGAGCCGTGTGAGAGAGGTTATGAGAGGGGTTGGGTTTCATGTTTGCTAATTCGGGTTTGATCACACTGATCAGTTAATTGCATCTATCTATTGCAAACCTAGGCACCTAGTCTATTTATAATCTCATTATAATTAGACTAGGGGATGAAGCCCAAAATCACTTCTAATCCCCATATGACCGGCCACCTAGAGTGATGAGGCCCATGATGGGCCTCGTCCTCTAATGCTCGATCTAGCCCCTTTGTGTGACTTTATAGGATCCGTTCAATTGGGCTCAAGGCTATTTTACTAGTCCAAAGATCGTTAGTATCTCTAGCTATGGCAAAACGACGACCCAAAAGTACGAACTTAATTATCTCCATAATTTGATCCAATTATATATCTAGTAATTGCACATGACGAACACATAACTCCTTCAATCTCCCACTTGTCTGAGACAAGGGTGCAATATTCAAATTCCTTAAGTCAATATATGTGTCGATTTGATAATATGATTGCATCACATATCGAGATCATATTAATATACAAATCGTTTCTTGAAATCTGAGTTAGAATTACAAAAGCAAATGATTACATTGTAATGCATTTGAACGCGGCCACGTATTTTCTGAATTCTCCCCCTTCAAGCGGCCATGACACATTTCCTAATTTAATAGGTAGACTTTATCCAATCATGTGGTAACATGACTCCCACTCAACTTCTGAAATAACCAGGAAACACCCTTTATAATCTCCAGTTACGGCTAGACGTTTGAGTGTACCACAGTCACAACATCCATTGAATGAAATCAATGTTCCACTCATGTCAAAGGAATCCACTAATATATACGGAAGCTCTATACTTGAACTTTAAAGTAGGTCAATAGTTCGATCATGCATATCCAAGTGATTGACTGAGCATCACTATGCCCATATAGCCCATGAAACTGCGCTATCCAATCAATCTTACATGCTAGTTCATTTATTGAAATCATTTATGTCCACTTTAATGATCTCGAACTAGAAACTTAATAATATAAGAATTTTGTTCACATGAGGGGTTTCAATTCACCAGGTCATCAATCTGATGAGCCCATCAATTCATAATTATTTTGGACGTTTTATATAATTTCCAAAACCATAATTAAATAAGAGAAATAATAATTTCTATTTTAAACATAATTCTGCAAATTGATGCATTTCTCATGTAATATGTTTTCTCAAAACATATACAACTTAAATTACATAACATGCTTCAATCCTAAGACTTTAATATGACTCTCATACCTTAGTCCATGGAAGGGGTTTAGTGATTTTTCACTCATGATAAAACTTTGCAGAACTTGACCTTCCGCTGGTCAATGATCTCATAATTAAGGTGATATCTCATATCCTTTTGTTTGAATTTGTGATGTGACTCTGGCTTCTTTGTTTTTGGGCAAAGGTGACCTATTAGTCACATGACATTCTAATCCGAACTTCCTCTCTAACTATCTTACTATAGTTTAATACACATATTCTGACATTGAGTATGCAATAGTGCTCTGCTTTGAACTCTTCAAGCTCACTGTCCTTCTCCATTCAGACACAAATATGCATTTAGATCGCCATCTAGAATCATCTTGTCTGTTTGGAAAACTTACATTCGTGTAACCTTTTGACAACTTGCTTAAATTACCATTTAACACAATAGCTAGAAGAATTCCTTTCAGTGTTTCTCAAGTACTCAAGGATCTGTTCTCGGTAATTCTTCGTATGCTTATTCTGAATTTGCTTGAAATTGATATACATGCACAAGTCATATGCAACATCTTGCTTTGTACATTTCATGGCACATTTAATGAACCTTTTTGCAGAAGCATAAGGTACATTATCCAAAAAACTATATGCAACATCTTGCTTTGTACATTTCATGGCACATATAATGAACCTTTTTGCAGAAGCATAAGGTACACTATCCATACAACTCAACTCTTTTAGCTTTTGAAGGCACTGAGTTTTACTTAGTGTAATACCATGAAACATGGGAAGACATCCTCTCTTAGAGTCTTGCTTCATGAACTTGTCAAGATCCTTATCAACATAAGTCTCTCAATTCATTCACTAGTAGAAAAAGGCTTATTTGCGTCGCTCATTTATAGTGTATTTGCGTCGCTTCTATGAGCGACGCAACTGCTCGCGACGCAAATGACTTTTAAGTCATTTGCGTCGCTCCTAGGGGCGACGCAAATAAGAGTCATTTGCGTCGCTCCTTTATAAACAAGCGACGCAAATGACTTTTTTTATAAACTTATTTTTTGTCATTTGCGTCGCTCCTTTATAAACAAGCGACGCAAATGACTTTTTTAATAAACTTATTTTTTGTCATTTGCGTTACTCCTTTATAAAAGAGCGACGCAAATGACTTTTCTGATAAACTTATTTTTAGTCATTTGCGTCGCCCCTTTATAAACAAGCGACGCAAATGACTCTTTTGATAAACTTTTTTTGTTATTTGCGTCGCTCCTTCATAAACAAGCGACGCAAATGATTCTTCCAATATATGCATTTTTTGTTATTTGCGTCACTTGTTTATGTAGGAGTGACGCAAATCTATTAAAAAAAACATTATTATAATTTTCCATCAATATATTGTAATTTTATAATGTAAGACAATTAGATTATGATAAGTTAATCAAATCAAGTATATATTTCGACAGATTTTCCTTCGTATTTTGGCCTACCCATAAATTTGGGAATGACGTCAATGTATACACTAATATCCTATCAAAAAGTTTACAACTCAAAATGATTGGTATCATTAACCAACACAAGAACAAAGACCAACCCAAAATGTTGGTAACCGAATTACATTCATTTCAAGCCTAAGAACTAAACAAAAAAAGTCTAACAAATAAATGGAGTTAGCTAAGTTAAATTCTAAATTTCAACATTGCTCATAAAATTGTCTGACCAAATATCTTGAACCACATTTATCTCCTCCCCAGTATAAGGTATTGTTCTAAATAAACCTGTTAACACAACACAAAACAAAAAAAATAATCATTTCAAGAGTGTAGCAAATCTAAAATATATTGAATTAGTAATGAAAAATGTGACAACACAAACTATATAAACATGCTAATGTGAAATTTAGGATTTAGGAACTATGTCTCGGCTTTTTCTGCAAATAGTAAGTCCTGTAATTATTTTGTGGCAGAAAATATGGCTCTTATTTGTGAGATTGAACTAGCTAGAGAAATACGATAAGCAGATTATTGATACAACTGATACCTGATATTATATAACAATCAAACTAGAAAATTCAATGAAATACAAAAAGATTAGAGTTAATATGTATATGTGACTGTGAGAGAGAAACCTTTACCTTCTCCCCTGCAATTTACAAACAACTCAACAACAAAAAAGCTCTCTGCAACAAATTGCCGCTGCACCAAAGCCACACCACCGCCACTAACCACCAACCATCAGCTGCACTTGCACCAAGTATTTCACCACACGAAAATCAATTAACTAATGTAATCAAGCCTATGCTATATGTAAGTACTGTAACCTTATTCTTCAAGAACTTCATGTCATACACTTTCATAACCCAATACATGTATTGAAAAAATATAGCTTTATTACAACATCAAAGAATACATAGAATCTAACGAAAATATATATTTAACTATAAAGCTAGTGAAATCATAAATGTAGTTCAAAATCCACCTTAGAAATGCCACAAGTTGAGTATACTGAAATTTAGATTAGCAAGAGTGTATAATGAAACTCTAGATTGTGGAACCGATATTCGGTAATTAATGAAGAATTAGATTATGCCACTTCAATTGTAATGTTAATTTACCTTTAATATGAGAGAAATCAAGTAAGAAATTAACTATAATATCTCAAATTATAGAACAATTAAACAAGAAAATTCATCGAATAACAATAACATTAGAGTTACTCTGAATATAAGCGAGAAACCTTAACATTATCCCCTGCAATTCAAAAACAATTCAACAACAAATTGCCCGCTGCACCAAGCCACACCACCGCACTCACCACCGACCACAAGCCACTTGCTACACATGCACCAAGTAATTCACTAATCAAACTTTATATCTAGATACAAACACTCGATTAAACAAGAACAATTGCTCAAAATACCGTGAAATTGTGATAGATTTTGTGAATTCAAGGTTTACATAAAATGAGAAATTAAAAAGCTCACTCACGAATGAGTAATTATAGAACAAAGCAGAACGAGTGAGAACTCCAACAACTTTTGAACAGCAATTTACCACCGCAGCGGCACCCAAATCTCCACCAATTAATAGTGCTGCCGCCGCATAAATCAGCCAATGCCGCCCCAGCTAATCATCAACAGCAACACCAACAAGCAGCAATCCCCTACTAGCCTCGATTTAGGGTATTTCATCTCGAATATCAATGATTTTAATAGTTTGAATTTCGTGGGTGGTTTGGGTTGATTTTTGCTCAAAAATGGGGTGTTTTGCCTCGAATTTGCTAGAAAATGGGGGGTTTTGGCTTGGATATTTTGGGGTTTTCAATTAGTGGTCGAATTTGTTGATTTTGGGGTCAAATTTGTTGGTTTGGGTCGAATTTATCAGGGTTTTGCTATTGAAATCGGTAGGTTTTGCAGTACGAACGACAACAAGGCAACGCTGGGGAATCGGTTGGTTGGACAAATTTCTTGAGGTTTTGATGTTGAATTTTTGGGGATTTTGCAGTTGAATTTGCTAGGGTTTAATTTTGAAGTTCGAACGGCGACATGGGAGCAAGAGTATTTTATATTGAATGAGAGGAAGCACTGAGTGGGTGGTAGTGGTAATAGTCATTTGCGTCGCTCAATGAAGAAAGAAGTGACGCAATTTACCCACAAAGTTATTTGCGTCACTTATCAATAAATGAGTGACGCAAATAACATTACTATTTGCGTCGTTTCTATTTATGAAAGCGACGCAAATATAAGTAAGCTGAAATATATCAGACTTTTGCTTCGCTTTATAGTTAATGTCCGACGCAAATTACTTAGAGTGAAGCTAAAATATATCATTTGCGTCATTTGTTTCTACGAGTGACGCAAATAAGGCGACGCAAATGAGCATTTTTCTACTAGTGATTCCAATCATTCTTCAAGATTCATTTCATGGATCTTAATTCCCAATATGTACTCAACATCTCCTAAGTCTCTCATATAGAAACAATCTTTCTAACCATTGCTTGACTTATTCAAGCATTGATATATCATTTCATATGAACTGTATGTCAACTACATACTAGACTAAGAAGACCAATTGCTCCCACTAAACTTCTTATCTCTACAAGATTCCCTTTTCGTTCTACTAAGGAAATTCAACTGTTTGATTGCCTAATCAAAAACAAATGTTCCAACTCCTTAATGCTTACTTTAATCCATAAATGAATTTCTGAAGTTTGCAAAACTTTCTAGGATTTTCTGGATTTCAAACTCTTAAGATGTATGTATCATATACATGTTCATCACCAAGAACGTTTCATGAAGGTGATTTTGATGTCCATAACTAGAATATTCCGGATAGGCTTATCCAACTAATAGGTTTGGCCCTATTTTTAAGACTATTATGGACTAGCACATCTTTACAAACATGGAGTCCATACTGGATTTCATGTCTTTAAGCCATTTCCTAAGTTGGCATTTATCCAAAGCTTGCTTGTAGGCCATGAATTCTAACCGTTCTAATGAGAAAATTTTAGAATCCACCTTGTTCTCAGAATTTCAACAAACTGTTTGTTTTGATCCCAAGTGACCTACGATAGGTATGAGCGACAATAGAATTATTCTCTTCAACTCTTTGAAGCCTTTCATTCAAGTGGGACGATAAAAGTCTCGCTAGTTGAATTAGCTTGCTTCGACACATGGTTTTTCAAATTAGCTGATGTCATGCGCATTCGTCTCTAATGTAGTGTTACCCACGTCCATTTGTTGCTCGTCTCGAATCTCATCGAGATCTAACTTTACTCCCACTTGGCTTTGTAGGAAGACATTCTTTCTATAAAGACATTATCGTGAGCAACAAACACTTTGTTTCTACGTGATTGTAGGAATAATACCTCTTAGTTTTCATGAGAAAACCCATGAAGAACTACTTTTCTGATTTAGGGTGTATTATGTTATCTTTGTAAACATTTTACATTGATTTCATAACCCTTAATCCTGTTTAGAAAAGATAACTTTTGGAACGTTTCCAAATCATAACTCTTATGACATCTTTTCTTCTGCTTTGGTTAAGTTTCCTGTTTAGTATATTCGCAATTGTTGTTGTAATGTATGTCCTCAAAATGATATTTGTAAATCATTAAATCTTGGATCAATGGCAAGAAAAGTTTGATTCCATCTCCATACACTTTAATTGTAATGTTTCTGGATTGTGAATTAATTTAACAATTCCCTTTAGATGATCATTCCTTTTGAGATAAATATTTATCACGACAATCATATTGTGGTGTTAAATTGTTTATCTCAAACTGATTTTACATTTCATTTTGGAATTATGAACATTTCAATTTTCCAAGCCTTACTTCATTAAGTAATTATCGACATATTTACTTAAATCGTTAGTAGAAGCAATGAAGTAGTTAAATCCCTGCTAGTTTTGAACTTATTGATTCACATACATCATATGTATGAGTACCAAAAGGTCATTTTAGCTTCTTTTACCCTTTCTACTAAAACGCAACTTGGTCATTTTAACTTTTGTCAAACATGACTTCTAATTCTCAAGTGATTCATAATCATATAAGAACAAGAGTCCATCCATAACTTTGGATGTGCAAATGGTTAATGTGACCTAACCTTACTTTGTTATAAGTAAGTGTACTTTGAATCATATAAATTTTACTTTTGTGATCTACTTATATCAATGTTATAAAACAAAATTAACTCATATCTAACAAAATGGAAAAACAATTTATTACCTTGGTCATGGATCAACACTTGTCCAAGCCAAGTAAACCAAATTCAGTATTCAAAACAAGAAAACCGAAATATTGTCTCATCAAAACTGGAAATTGTTCTAAAATCATGATAATTAATCAAAATTTAAAACTATGAACCTATCTCTGGCCACTCAAATACTTCTAGTGCACCTTCAAGCTCCATTTCCAATCTAGCTTCACTTGTTTGCAATTCCTGCGCAACATCACTATGTTAAGCACTAAAACTTGGTATCACATACCTAAGTGAAAATGTTTATAACATAATACCTGAGGTTAATGCTCCATTCTTCTTGAGGAAGTTGTGGTATTTCTGGCAATTTCGCTTCCAATGCCCCTTCTTCTTGCAGTAAAAGCATTCACTTTCACTTGCAGCCTTGGGCTTTGGAGTCGTCTTAGGCTTTTTAGGAGCCTTGGAAACTTGCTCGCCCTTACTCTTAGCACTAGCCTTTTGCCCCTTCTTCTTGAACCCCTTTCCCTTTTGAATCATAAGAACTTCCTTATTAGGTTCCTTAGGGATTTATTTCTCAGCACTAACCAGCATTGCATGCAATTGATTCATAGTCTTTGCAATGGCGGTCATGTTAAAATTTATGATAAACTGGTTGAAAATTTCTGGTAGTGAATGGAGAATGATGTCTGTTGCCAAATCATCACTATATGGGTGCCCCAGTTTCTCCATACTTTGAATTAGGCCGATCATTTTGAAAACATGATCATGAACTGTGGCTCCTTTCTTCATCCTACGATCTAGAATCTCACAATGGAGCTCATAACTTTCAACTCTAGCTTGTTTCTTAAACAAAGCTTTGAGTTCTTGCATGATTGAGTAGGCATCCTGTTCCTGAAATTAAAACGCTTTTGAAGACTAGGCTCCATGGTAGCAATCATTAAGCAAGTGATAGGTATAGATCTGTCATGAGCTTCCTTGTGCTTCTTGATCTTTGCCGCAGTTGGATTTTCTGGCAGAGGTCCTGGCAATGGGGTGTCAATGACATCCTCTCTTCCTTCAGATTTAAGAACAAGCCTTAACATTCTTTCCTAGTTGGAAAAGTTATCCCCTGTCAACCTATCCTTCTCAAGGAATGGTCGAAGGTTGCAAACGTTATTGTCATTGTGATTACAGCTACCCATCTATGTCAAAATAAGGCAAAGTTTAATAATTATGTTTAATTTAAAATTAAAGTACGCCATAAACGCATTCGTTTGGTAGCTTTAAAGCACTTTATTCAATAATTAATTGATCCCAATTGAATTTAAGTGATTCCAAGATCCTTTATTTTTGCAATAATTGACCGGACTTTGGCCCTACCATCAACCATTACATTTTCAAGGTGAGTAAACTCTTTACTGATTACAACTCTTGTAACTCTTGGTTGAATAATTAATCATCACATGCTTAATTATTACCCTTAGCTTCAAGGTTCTAAACCCTTTAGGTAACCTTGTTGAGTATAACCAATTAAAAGTGTAACACATGATTTACCCCCACTTCCCTAAGATATAATATGACACCCAGGTGAGGCATGACCCATCATAAAATATCAAAGCTTTCTCAATATTACCGTGACCTAGATTCATTATGTTGTGATTATTTAGTGAACTCTAGCCCATCATCAATCAACATAAATAAAATCTAACATGCATAATCTACTAATGCAATAAATCATGACATAATATGACCCCTTAGTCCTATGAAAACTAGAAATGAAAAAGCTCCCACTTGAATCGTCATGGATCTCCATCCACTTTGCTCCTTTGGGCCTTCACTTCATGGGCTTCTTTGGACTAACACTATTTAAATAACTATTCTATTTACTTTAAATAAAAGTTACAAAAATACTTAATGGTACGCATATCGTATTCAGATTACAAAAATACTTCACGATGCGCAGATCGTATTTAAAAATCTATGGGCCACACTAGTCTATATACAGCAACATAATATCATATATTATAAAAGTGCCATATAATAAATCACTCAACATGCTTGTCTAAACTACAACATCAAATGTTCATAATAAAGTCAACGCATTTCCTAAAATATCTTATATTTTAATCATAATTAGATAATATCATATATTATTCATGACAGTTTATAAAGTATCATATATTTAATTTAGTCATGATATAGAATCAAATCATATTTTAATCTAGAAAGATAAATCATATTTAATCTTCCATGATTATCCTAACAAATTTAGGAGATTCTATCCTAATTACTAGCCAATCAAATAATTTGAAAATCAATTATATCCTAATCTAATTATGGGATAATCACATTATTTAAATCAATTATTATCCTTTTGGAATATGCTCGGAATATCCTAGTCAATCTCATCCAAAATTAACCACTTTAATTAGGATAATTACCAATTTAACAACTTTAAATATGGATAATATCAAATATAACAACTTTTGAATATTTGATTTTATCCTAAAATAAAACCAATTTTATCTTTTAAAATAAAAAATCATTTTTTCAAAATATTTTATCTTATCCAAAATAAACCGCAAGGGCAGCAGCGTGGCAGCAGCTTTAGCGGCCGTGGCAACAACCATGCAACGCTTGCACGCTGCTTCCCACAGCCATCCCCGACCTCTGCCCTCCCCTTTCCTCCCTCTTGGACCAGCAGCAGCGGCAGCCACCGTGGATGCGCCACCCAGCCGTGGCTGCCACCTCTAAATACTTTTTTTTTTTTTTTGTGTTTTAATTTAACTAAAATAACACTTATCATAATTAAATTAAATCAGTCCAGAAGATTAAAATTAAATCACATTCAACTTTAAAATTAGGGTTTATCATATAATTAATCTCAATTTAATTCTAACTTTTAAAATTAAATTGATGATCATACACAAACCTCTTTTATGCATAAATCAATCCAATTAAAATTATGAGACATAAAATAAATCAAATTAAATTAAAATCAAGCACAAAAATCATATTTTAGGGCTAGTATTTTCGAAAAAATTGAAATTTAGGGTTAGGGGGTTCGAAATTTTCGAACACATTAGGGCTAAATTCGGTCATCTTCATGGCTATTTGAGCATAATTAAATCACATTTAATCGATTCCAAAAGTTTAATCACATTAAATATAATAATTGAACCATAATTAAATTAATTTCTCCCTCTTAATTAATTATAAAATTAACGTGGACATCAAATAATCGTATTATTATGATCCAGCGCGTTCATGCAAGAGGCTAACTGATATCACTGTAGTAGTTTATATGTACTACACAGCGGAAATAACATGAATCATATTCAAACAAGTACCATTCCCAAGATCACATGCATAACACACAAGACACATAATCATACCTTTGACGCGTGAATTCCACGAAGCTATTCGATAGGCAAATCACCACGATCACCACCTTTATGGACAACCGACCACCGCACGAACCACCACCACCACGAGACACCACCGACGCCGAGGAGGAGGAGAGAGCCATGTGAGAGAGGACTATGAGAGGAGTTGGGTTTCGTGTTTGCTAATTTGGGTTTGATCACACTGATCTGTTAATTGCATCTATCTATTGCAAACCTAGGCACCTAGTCTATTTATAATCTCATTATAATTAGACTAGGGCACGAAGCCCAAAACCACTTCTAATCCCTATATGGTCGGCCACCTAGAGTGATGAGGCCCATGATGGGCCTCGTCCTCTAATACTCGATCTAGCCCCTATTGTGTGACCTTATAGGATCCGTCCAATTAGGCTTTGGGCTATTTTACTAGTCCAAAGATCGTTAGTACCTCTAGCTATGGCAAAACGACGACCCAAAAGTACGAACTTAATTATCTTCATAATTTGATCCAATTATATATCTAGTAATTGCACACGACGAAGGCATAACTCCTTCAATAATATGCATTAATTTAATGCTCAGTTTGATTAAATTATCCCTAAAGTTTACCTTCCAATCTATAACTTAAATAATGTAAGTTACCCTAAAGTATGTAGGTTTGAAGTTACCATAACTTGTTTTAAAGGTATCCTACAATATGTATAATGTAAAGTAAAATTAATGTACAATCAACTAGTTATAGGACCATATATTAGTACAAAATTCACATTAAACTTTGGAGGATTATTTAAAAATAATCCAAAGTTGGGATTATTTCGGAAAATCGAGTAAAATTGGGATTATTTTGTCAATTTTTCCTAATAATATTACATAAACATATTATAATTGATTTTCCCATGGAAGTTAATCGGTTTAATTTAAACATTGTTCTAAGGATAATTGAGTCATTTGTTATTTTCCAATACATTTTCTAGAATAAAATTTTAAGAAATTATTTTTTTTAAAAAATTGTTGTAAAATTCAAAATCAACAAACGGTATATATGTTTCTTGAACCGACTTGCTTTAAATACCACAGCTAAATGAACTAACCAGATAAATCTGTTACGATATAATTGCATGTAACCATCTTCTATTTCGATCATTTTATAAATCATTGTGCTTTTATTCCAAGAATTCTCTTTTTTTTATCAACAAAGATCAAATAAATTCATTCTCTAATTTTTTCTACAAAACCATTTCTTCATCATCATATCATTAGAAAAATTAAATAACCTTAGTCATCATCTCTTCAATCCTAATTCTTCTGTTTGTTTAACTAATCAGTAATGGCTGCTTCGAGTTCATCAGAACCACTGCGAACAAACGAATACAGAGTTGAGGAGGTGTGTCCGGAAGGGCGATACGTAAGGTACAACAAAATAATAGCAAGAAGTGGCACCAGAACATTTTATGTTGGGTTCGATAAGTTTGATGTTAAGGAGATTGCTTGGTGTAAGACGACTGAGTTGACAGACGAATTTAATCAAATAGCATCTATGTCGATTTTAGATACTTGTCAAGATGAAAATATACTCAAATTCTACCATTCTTGGACACCCGAGTCACCCGATGATTCCCCTGAAATCCGAAACACGATTACTGAACTTTTTACATGAGGGAATCTGAGAGAGTACATCAGCAAACATACTCTTGGTAGAAGAAGTACCGCGATCAAGAAATGGTGTCGACAGATTCTAAGGGCGTTGCATTATCTTCACAAGCAGCATAACATATCAGTAATTCATGGGATACAGGTGATTCATCGTGATGTAAAGTTTGAAAACATTTTTGTTAATGGAAATGTTGGCAGAGTTAAGCTCGGATATTTTTGTTTCGCGTTGCAACTTAAAGATGGAAGAAGGTATACTGGCTATTACAGCTAGTGTCTAAGGAAGTGCTGTACAGCGAATACAAAAACAACAAGGAGCTCATTTTCGAAAGTATTCAGAACTGTCAACTGCCTAATGTGCTACACAGAGGGAAAAAGTCCAAGATTAAGAAATTCATTGAGAGGTGTCTGCTTCCTGAATCAGAAAGACCTTCGGCAATTGAGCTTCTAAATGATCCGTTTCTTGCAGACGACGATTTTGCTGAAACGTCGACATCAGGTAGTGGTGCTGCTAGTATTCAGACTCTGAGAGAGACTGTGAGTGGTCAGGTGGCAAGATTACAAGGGAGAATAATGTCTTATGAGACTGTTTCTAAAACATCTAGACAGAATATTGTTTCGCCGAATAGACCACCTCCTGAGGCAGAGACAAAAGTTCCTGAAAAATCGACTGCTGCATCACCATCTACGGAACAGAAGGAAGAGGACAAAGAGGATGATGATACACTTGACACTTCTGATACGAAGGAGAAGAACTACACGTATTGTTAAGCGTGGGGACGAGAAATTTGGATCACAAAGGGTATCATCTGATACTGTTTCATCATCTAAGACACACAAGACATCGACTGATAAGCAAGAGCAAGATCAGACACGCCATGTCAATTGATTCCTAGTTGGTTTCAGATGTTGTCATCATGATGAACCAAGTTTTAGAGTAATATGATTCTATAGTATGAAAATAGACTTTTCAAATATATTCAACATCTATGTTAGAGTAGCAATTTTGATCATTATTCTAGGCATAAGGCATTGTAGATACTTTGTTGTCTCAATAGGTATGATTGTTCGAAATTAGGCATTTTAGTTGTTTGTTGCTCCTAGCTTTCAAATTGTTTGATTATTATTTTGTAAGTTTTTATATCTCTATATTTGCATTGAGTTGGAAAATGAAAAGCTCTATATCTCATCCTCTGTAGTCTGTACAGGAAAATTAATGAAAACTTATGCAATAAATTTTGCGTTTAAATTGATTATTGTAATGGTCCTATTATTAGTAGATAGATAATGACATTGTATCATAAAAGCGTTAAACATGAATGTTTCGGTGTAAAATATAGGAATTATTATATCGATTTTAGATGTCAATTTTTTTATTTATTTATTTATTTATTTATTTTTTTTGCGAAATGTTAATATCACATCAATCGTATGTCCACAATTAAGTTTAATTAGATTTGGCTGTCAATATTTTTAAACAACACATCGTGAAATTTAACAGGTATGGTATGAGAGTCGTAGACTCGTAGTCAACAATAATATTGTGAAAAGTAATTGTCTAACACGTCACTTCAAAAATGGTTGTACGTTAGTAGCAATTTCGACTCTATGCAATTATCAAGTTCATATTAGAGGGGATTGGATTAGAGGGGATTGGATTAGTAAAATTTGGAGGGAAAATGGAACTCACATCTCCCTCCCTTTCTTTTCTCTTCCTTTCCTCCTCTTTCCCTTCCCTTCCCATCCTTTCCTTCCTTTGTTGCTATTCAAACAAAGCGTTAAATTCAATTGTTAAATAAAAAAATTACACACCGTATAACTTAGCTCGCTAACAAGAAACTTTACATAAGCAATACTAGGTAATGCAATACTTCACATAATATAATGCAATATGTACATATATATGCTCCGTATTACTTTTTTAGTAATTTACGGGTGGAGTACATGTCACAATTGTTTTTCTCTTTGAGGTTAACTGGCTAACCACTATAGTATCTTTATTTTTTTATTTTTTTTTATTTTTTTTTTATCATTCGAGTTAAGGGTGATAAATTAGCTAGTCCCATCTTATTCCATTTTTTTTCTGTTAAAAAAAAAAAACACCTTATTCCAACTTAATTGAAAACAATCTTTTATTTAAAAGTTCAACAAGATAATTTTTAGAAAAATAAAATTAAAAATTAAATCAAGAAAGTTTTGTTTTTTGGAAAAATTAATCAAGAGAGCTTATTTCTTTTTAATTTCTTGATAACTGTCATAACTAACTAAAACTAACGGGCCCAATAAGAAAGGAAATATGTTAGGTAACTAACTATTTATAATTACACATTTACACCTATAAATATCAATGTACCGTTACATTAATCATTTTATACTCCAAAACTACTTCCACTAGTATTCTGTGTTTTCATCATCTTTCTCTACTTCATCTTTCATTCTGAATTACTAATGGCTTCTTCGAGTTCACAGGGAGTTAACAACAACAATCATAGAATTGTCGAGAGTGATTCGAGTGAGCGATACGTTACTACGTTAGGTACGATGAGATGATTGGAGAAGGTACAACCATTCTTGATTTTAATGGGCGGTACTCAAGGGTCAATAAGATCATTGCCGTATGGGTGAACAGACTATGAGAACACAAAATAAAAAAAAAGGAAAAGTACAGTTCAGAAGAAAAACCAGTTCGAGTTTTGACTCTATTGACACGGGTGGGACACACGTATGGATCAATGGAAAATCGAAATGTAGTACGCAGAAAGTATACAAGGGATTTGATAACATAGCTGGTATCGAAATTGCTTGGACTAAGAAAGAGCTAACAGACAATTTGTTAAAGAATGACGAAATTCTTGAGATGTTATGTGCAGAAAGAGGATGATTCTATGGTGTCATTTTTTAAAAAATGACACCATAACATGATGAGGTGTGATGTTATGATTGGTCTATTTTGGATTTATTTTTAAATACCTAAATATACTATACATGTATGTATACTTGTGAATACGTTTATTTTTTTTTTTTGTAGAATATGTAATTATAATTTTTAATAATCTATTTTTAACTTAATAAAATCATTTTTGAAAATTAAATTAGAATTACAATTTAGTAAAAAAAAATTCATCATTGTTCTTCATTCCGACCAAAATTCCTTCCAAAACCAATCCAAATTCGGGTACAAATTTTGTTTATGGTTTGATTGATGATTTTGATTAATGTAAAAATCACTTTATTTGATAGTTATTTAACGTCAATGGATAACGAGGGTTTTCTCTTCAATTTAGAATTCGAGGTTTTTTTTTTTTTTTTTTTTTTTCCAGAGCTGTTTGATCCAGAATTGTCTTTTACGATTTCTGTAATATGTTTGTGATTAGGTAATAACCTGTATTTAGTTAGGTCATTACTTGTATTTATTTAGGTCGTTACCTTAAAGTTTTAGTTATATTCTATTAGGTTATTACTTGTAGTTGGAATATGCTTGTGTGTAAGGCATTCATTAGTACTCGTAAATTTGTCATTAATTAAAAATCAAGACGTTCATATGAATTACCAAACAATGCGTTGAGTAATCACAATTTTACGCTAATCATATAACAAAAAAATGATTTAAGGAATATCATTTTTGCAAAAAGTATATATGGTATCATTATCTTATTGTATTTTGAAAATTACATTTTTGAAATTTTTATCATAACATTTTAGCAAAAAATATTTATGGGATCATTAACTTATTATATTTTGGAAAAAATTATTTTTGAAATCTTGGGCATATAAATTAGTGACTATAAATATGGGATATTCCTAAATTAGTGGCTATAAATTTGGGATATTCCTAAATATTTATAGGATTGTATTAGCTCTGCTTTTAACAGGTATTAAAGACGTTTTATAAATTTTCCCTATATATATTTGCAGAGTTGTCTTATTTAAAAATTGTGTGTCTATTTAAATTGTTAATTTTATATAATTGTGTATGTTTGTTGATTTTATTTAGGAAATCAAATATTATTATATTAAAATCTATTCAAATGTCACCCATAAATTGCTTGCTATCTTAAATTCTGAATAAATGATTTACAAGTGAAAAAAACAAAAATATATAATTTTTAAACGAGAATTTTGTGATGGTGCATATTGAGATTAAAAATTGAGATAAGTAAATGACTGAATGAGCCGGTTGGGAGTTGGTCAAAGATATTGAAGTTTATATCTGAAGACTAACTAACAAAATTCTTTGGTTTTTATTTTACAAATTCAATAAGGCTTCAACTCAAAAAATTCGAAAACGGCTTAAATATTTTTAATTAAAATACCACTTTTAATTTCAAATATTTAAAAGGGATCGGATTTTTTTAATGGAAAACGAAAATGAAGGGGTTTGTTTATAGAACAAAATTTATGAGGGGGTTATTAAATAAATAAAAATAAAATCAAAAACCGCATTAAAGTATTCAGTTTCATCTAATACTACGTACTTATGTTATGACCTATAATAGCGAAGGTTATTACCTTTATTAGTACAACTAAATTGTGATTTGTTGAATTAAAATTAATACATAATAGCTAATAAATTGGGCCATAAAGAAAATACCATGAGAATTAATTAGCTAATAGAACTATTTAAGTCATATGCATGATAAAATGGTGAGTTTACAATTTGTTTGCAAATTGCAATTGGTGTAGCTCTACGGTTGTTTATTTAGCAGTAGTTTTTACCATTACTATTAAAGGTTACTACTTTGAAATATCAAACTACCTTATTTTTAAAAATATGTATACATGAAATGAAATTAGTTTCAGTCGACATCATTTAAAAGAAAATGTAAGAAAAATATACGTGATCTATGTAACTAGTTAAAATAAAACGCATTTTACCTACAAATCTAATCCAAAAATTAGTTTGCCATTGGAGTTGGATTGGAGTAGAGCTAATGTTGTTTAATATATGTGATCTATAATATTATTTAAAAAATTTGGCTAAGAATAATACCAACTATCAACGGTGTGTGCAAAATAATACGAACTCAACTATTTGGTATTAGCGGTACCACCTTTTATACTATATGTGCAAAATAGTATGCAAGTCACCAAAAACGTATTTTGAGTAATATTCCGTCTATATTTATTACTTTTATTTTAGTAAAAAAAAATACATATTGTATTAATAATTTCCCTTACAATCAAATTAATAATGCATGCCCAACCCCTTTGTTAGGTATTTTTTCAATAGTCAATATGTATTTAAATAATTTAATTTAAAATATATGTAGTGATTATTTCTACTACCAATCTAATACACAATAGTAAATAGGGTATTTTTGATTTAATTAGTTTCAAAATTTGTTTTAAAAATCCAACACATTCCCTACATTATTTTGGTTGGTGATGTGGGAAAATTTCAGATATTTTGAAACTAATTATATTAACATAATAATAAGGCATTTAAATACCCTATTTACGTGATGTAGAAATTACTATATGTATAACGAAAAAAAAAATTAATTACAAATTGATTTTTCTTTTAAAAAAATTATATTTTTTTAAAAAAAATCCTAACCAAAGGGTGGGGCATTATTAATTTGGATTGTAAAGAAAATTGTTAACATAATACTATGTATGTAATTTGAAAATAAAATAGAAACTTAATATAAACTATAATAATCAATTACAAAGATAGATGAAATATTCATCGAAATACATTTTCAGAGATTGGCAAATTATTTTGCACATATAGTAAAAAAGGTGGTACCACTAATAGCAAATAGTTGAGTTTGTATTATTTTGCACACACCATTGATAGTTGGTATTATTTTAATCCAATTTTCCTATTATTTATTGAAAAAAGTACGAGTATAAATGAACAAAGCCGGTCAACAACTTACTCGGGTTTAAGCTCGGTTGAAGCTTGTTCATGTTCTCATATATATAAAATCTCGAGATCGTGCATGTACTCGCCTAAGTTAAATGAACATGAACATAACCAAGGTAACACTCGATTTAGTTAATATACACCTCTATGAATTGAACAAGCATATCCATTAAAGCTTAGCCATTACTTCCATTGTTTCATAATACTCGCAAAACTTTTCGTTTTCATCCGTTTAATAATAATTGCAATATTTCCTTAATTTGTAATGAACTATAATTACTTTCTATTTCAACCACCCCCACTTAGGGCCGGTTCACATTTACTTAAGTTCAGTTCAATTCAGCTCCAATCAGTTTAGTTCAATTCAGCTCCTAATTTCCCTCTCTCATAAAATATTCATTACAGCTCAATTTAGTTTAGTTCAGCTCCAATAAGTTCAGTTCAGTTCAGCTCCAATCAATTCAGTTTAGTTTAGGAAATGTGAACAGGCCCTTAGACTATTTTTAATTACTACATTTCTTTCTCTTACTAACAATTAAATATATCTCTAGTAACCATATTTCATATCAAATAATTCTCCTTCTAGTCACAATCCTATAATTTTCCAAAAACTTTTAGCCAACCCTAACGTTGCGATTATTATAAAACATATGGAGTATTTATTTTATAACAATATATAGGTAAATTATAGTATAGTGTGAAAAAGTAAATCATAATCTAATATTTTGTTACTTTCATATTATTATAAGGTTAATACCAAAATACAAAAAACACTGTTTTCCTATGTATTGACTAAACCTAGTTTAAGTCATTACTTAATCCACAAAAAAGTTCGAGAAAATTTAATAACATTTATAGGATCAAACTAGGGTTGCGAACAAAAAAAAAAAGAATGCAGCCACTTCATCATCTACAAACTTGATACTCCTTGTTCTTTGACAAAAATTGCACAATATGAGTCCACATAATACATATTTTCGAACAATTGAAAGAGGAATTCTTTCTTTGCAAATACTTATGAACAATATCATTTTTCTAACAATATAAAAGTATATTATATATATATATATATTTTGACAAAATATAAGTATATTATATTAGAGTGAAAACGTATATCATAATTAATTTTCTATCAGGTCCATAATATAATAAGGTTAATACTATAATATGAAAAAGAATGTTTTCTTATGTAATGACAAAAGATAATTTAGGTCATTACCTAACCCACAAACAGCTTCGAGAAAACTTGGGTACATTTATCAGATCAAACAAGAGTTGCGGTAGTTAAAAAAATGCGACTAACTTCATCTTCTACAACCTTGATACTCTTTGTTCTTTGACAAAATGCACAATTTAAGTCCACATAAATCATATATCCGAACCATTTAAAGCGAAATTCGTCATTTGCAAATAATTATAAATGCAATTGTTATTGAGATTTTTTTATGAACGAAAACCTAAAATAAAAATTTGCGGGCGTGCAAAAAAAAAATGCAAAAACACAATTGTTTTTAAAAAAAATTCACATTTTCAGCTGGGATTTGCGATTTATCAACAACTAACATTGAATTCGGGAATGAGGGGGCTAATCTATGGTATGATTGATGAATGATGAACAATGAGCGATGACAAACGATGATGAGTGATGAGTGATGATGAACGAAACACGATGATGAGTGATGATGAACGATGATGAGTGATGATACTGATGATGAACGATGATGAGTGATGATGAACGATGAACGGTATGATGAACAATGCTAAACGAGTAAACGATGATGCAAACTTTTGACGTGATGAATAAATTTATTTTTATGATTTATAATTATAATTATAAATTCGATAATTAATTTTTATTATAAAAAAAAGTTTTTCATAATTTATAATTATGTATTTCTAAAAAAAATACGTCTATTAAAAAGAATACAAAAAAGAATACAATTTTAATACATTATGAACATCAAAAATAATTCAAAATCCCTACTTTATAAAAAGTGGGAGATTGTTCTTATGAATAGTGCACGTTCTATTATACCCCTCAAAATGTTTTTTTACCTCCTGACTCCCAAGTGTAATTTTGTAATTTTTCTTAAGACCCATCAATTAATTAGAAATTAAATGAAGAATGGAATAATAAAGTTTAATATTTTCTATATATAATTTAAAGGAGGTTATGATTTTATTATATAACAACATTAGTCACTAGACAACGAAAGGTTGTTGCTTTATGTGGGAATTTTTTTTCTACATTTTGTGAAGGTTGAAACTAACGATTTACACATAATTGTGTTTAAAGAACATTGAAACAAATGAAATTAATCTATGATTGTGCCGAAATAGATGTACTTAAAAGAAAGGAAACCAAATTGACTACGGTGAAAAGGGGAAGAAAGCAAGAAGGGATTCAAGGAATTACTAAGGGAATTATGGGTTGCATAAGGTTAATTTATTACAAAACCAAATTGTTATAAGCGTTTTGTCCGAGTTCATAATCTGAATATCTATTAATTTTTTAGCATTGTGAAATCATGTGTATTAGAATACTATTATGTATTAATGCCACTCCATCATGTACTGCTATATGATGTACCTTTTTGTTTCCAATTAAGTCAATGAGCGCAAAAGATATATTAATATCATAAATTCCTATATAAATTAGTGTTAGCACGTTGTGTTTTTTCACTACTTAAATAATAAGGGTGCAGCATGTTGTATCACATTTTCGAGAATATTCTACAACATAAAAGAAAAGAGCCTTCGGCAGCGAACGATTAAGGGCCTGTTCTCTTACCTTGAAATTTAGTTCAGTTCAGTTCAGTTCAGTTCAGTTCAGTTCAACTCAGTTCAGTTCAGTTCAGCTCAGCTCCTAATTTCCTTCTCTTATAAAATATTCATTTCAGTTTAGTTCAGTTCAGTTCTATTCAGTTCAGTTCAGCTCAGTTCAGTTCAGTTCAGTTCAGTTAAGTTCAGCTGAGTTCAATCAATGAGAACAGGCCCTAACTCCATGTGAAGTGCAAACAAAAGGCAAGAAAAATTAAGGCTAAGCAATAGAGAGATATTCCTCTATAAGTCCATTAACTTCTTTTCAAGTGCAAACACAAGTCAAGAAAAATTAAGCCAAAAGGGCTTGCCACCTTGCGCGCAACGCGCGCATTAGCTGCCCTAGTGATAATAAAATTACAAAATACGGCCCAATTAGATTTTGTCACATCAGCAAATTATGGTGTCATTTTAAAAGAATGACATTGTATGGTGTCATTTTTAAAGAATGACATTGTAGAATTTTTAGCAGAAGGAGGCCTATTGAAGTTTTTAGATTATGAAAATATAGTGAAATGCTACGATTCTTGGATTGATTACGAGGCGAAAACCATAAACATGATTACTGAGTATTTTCCTTCAGGAAACTTGTGACAGTAGCTTAGACATCATAATCTATCAGGTCATAATGCAATCAAGAAATGTTCAAGACAGATTCTGAGCGGAATTGCTTATCTTCACAGTCAAACACCGCAAATTGTACACCATGACATAATTTGTGAGAACATTTTTTGTGATCAGAGGTTTCGGCTTTGCGTTGATTCTTGAACAGGGGTTCTGTAATTATTAGATAGATGTTGGATCACATCACAAGCCATCAGACTTGGTAAAATTACGTTACAGTGAGCTGGTTGACATTTACTCTTTCGGAATGTGCGAGTTAGAGATGGTGTGGGCAAACAAATGCAGTACAAGTACGACGATTGAATTACCGAAACAAGTGAAATTAGGCGGCCTTGATTTTGTTGAGCTAAGAAAAATGGCACACGATGATGTTGATGTTTCTCAATTTACTAGTAGGTGTATAAATTTAAGACCCTCGGCGAATGAGCTCTTGAATGACCCGTTTATCGCACTGAAACCGCCGAGTGATACTGATTCGAGTACCCTAAGAGCAAGATTATATAGGGTGTTACAAATGGTATGTCCCTGCTTATTATGAATTGAAAGTGCTCACCAAATTTTCCACCGTGTGATATTTCCTACTCTATTATCGATTAAACTGTTATTAGGTCGTTCTTTTATTTTTGTTTTTTTCTTAATTCTTACTCAAATTTTAGATTAATACTTTGCGTTTGAAAAATAAATTGTATGATTACTCAGTGTTTAGATTATTGCTGTGTCAGGGAGGGGGTTGATTATTTCGTTTGTTAATTGATTTTCATCACTTGTAATAAGTGTTTGATTTGAATAAATAATGAACATTGTTTAGTTACTTAATTGTTTGAATTATGCAACTTAATTTGTTTTTCCTCCTTTAATTAATTTGGTTTTCAATTCTCTTATCTCTGATATATTTCATGACTACTATAACTTGATTGAAGCATAAAGAGTCTTAAAAAATGTCAAATTAAATAAGATGTTTGAGTCCGATCATGTTACGGAGCTAGGAACTTTCTTGATTTATTTTTTTGTGAAGAGTATAAATTATGTTTTTGATTCGAGCTATGATGCAAATAAAGTATTCGAATAACATAACAGGGGGATTTTGCATATATTGTATGGGCTAAATGTTTCTAATTTAGATGTATTTGTGTGATGAGACATTTAAATAGAGTCAATATAGGGTCTAATATCGATTGACATTATTAAAAATAAAATGTCATATTCACTTTTATTAACTTCTAGCAGCTCAAACATCATCATCCTTGTTTTCTCATTTCTCTCTCTAACCCCTAGTCTTATCTTCCACCGCCCTCTTATATCTAAGCCCCTGCTCATCGGCGACTGGCGCGCTCCGCCTAGCCGTCGCCAGCGAGCCTAAGCTAGTCCTGCCGTTGCTTTCACTTTCTGCTTTTTATTTTTCGTTCTTGCTTTATTTTCGTTTTCTTAGTCAGTTGGTGTTAGAATCAGGGTCCTCTTCGGTCGATTGGGGTTGCAGTTAAGTGGTTCTCCGTCGAGTTTTGCGGCTTGCTTCTAAATTAAGAACCAAAGGCAACCTTTGACGCCGCCGTGGAAAGGAATTTTTTTTATTAATTCCCGATGGTAAAGTTGATGTTAAGGTTAGGGTTTCCTCGTGTATCCAAGGTTCGGTTCAGTGAGGGGTTCTTGTGTTGCCGTGGACGGTTGTTCGTGGTGTTGGGTAGGGTTGCTGTTGTTGAGGTATTTTAGGTTTTCACGGGCTTCTCTTCTGTTCTTTCACCAGTTTGTTTGCTTGGTTCTTTTAGTTGTTATTACCTTTATTATGATGTTTTTGCTTAAGATGTATGTTTTGTTGCTTGGGTTGTTGTTGCTTAATAATTCTCTTTCTCGGTTTAGCCTTGAGTTAGAGTTTCATAAAGTAGTTCTAGTTTTGGAAGTTATCGAAGTGTTGTATGTCGATCGTGGTATTTGGAGCCTTGTTGGTGGGTTTTGAGGGTTGTAATTTTAAGCAAACCCTTTTACGTTAGATGGGTGGTCCTACTAGTAATCTTGTCGGGGTGTGAAAGTGTTCCTCTAGTAGTTGAAATAGTTCTCCTAGGGGAGAAGTTATTTGCGCAGTTGGATAGTTTTTCCTGCATATATGGAGTTTGCAGGAGGAGGGTTGTTTTGAGGGAGGAGTTTGGTTTGCAGGTCTTGTTGCTTGTTTGTGGGATGATATGGGCATTCAGTCAATTGCTATCATCCCTTGGTTAATTTGGGTGATGACAAGGTCAGTCATCGCTTTTAATCAATATCTTGAAGGAGGCTACCCATCTTTAATGATTGGGTTAAGCAAAGTCTTCCATTTTCTTGCATTCTTTGTTGGTAGAATTGCAAGAGGAGAACCTGCATTTGGATGCACAGTTTCTCATAGAGTCATTAAGGTATATGACTCTATAGGTTCTTACTCCTAGGATGCAGTTATGTTTTTCGTTCCCTTGGAGTGGAATGGTGTTTCAAGTCCGGTCCTCAGCAACAGGGTGCTTACTTTGGGTTCGTCCACAATTTCCATCACGAGTTCCCTTTGCTTTCAGTGCCAGGTCGGGTTCTCTTCAATGTTAGTGTTCTGCGTGTTTGGTCCATCTCGACTGCTTCGTCAGTTCATTTGGCTTCTCTTGGTCCTCATTTTGGATGTGATTCGGTTCTTATGGTTGTTCGGGCTCCGCAGTTATTGGTTTGTTGCACGACCCTTTCAGTGTTTGGTTCTCTTCGATCGATCTTCCTATAATGGTACCTAGTGCGTGTAGGTTGTTAAGTGTTCTTGTTTTAGTTAGTATTAGGTTGTAATTCTGTTTTTCTTTAATAGTATCTTTTGTCAAAAAAAAAAAAACTTCTAGCAACTCTGGTAATGAAATTTTCCAATTTAAATCGATTTTAGACAATCTAATTTAATTTGATAAATATGAGTCTTTTTTTTTTTTTTTTAAGAAGATAAATATGAGTCTTGATAAATATGAGTCTTGATTGAGGCTATATTTTCTTAAGCTCATATATGGTGTTCTAAAATATATTCTAATGAATTTATCTAAATTTCAATCTTTGTTGTCCGTTAACAAATACGATGTATTAATTAATAAAATATAACGGAGTATCAATTATGATCGTATTACATCTATAGTGTGGAAAATTTAAACAAACTAGTTTAGGTCCCATGCCACGCACGGTAATTTTTAAAATATACTACTATGTATCAACTTTTAAATATAATTGGTTATTTTACAAAAAAATAAAAAATCTAAATAAAATTAATAAATATTAATGTGAATTCTAATCAATAAATGAACAACTATTTTTTTTAGAAAAAAAAAATATGATTACTTCCTTGAAGTAGATTAAAATATGTCGTAAATTATGTTAATATTTTATACAATATTCATAAATGTTTGTGTGGAAAAAAATATCAAATCTTTTCTATTTAAAGTAATTATCTTTTTTAACTTATATAAGAAATTATTTTTGTATAAGATTTTATGTAATAATCAACTTAAAAAAAATAAATAAATAAATAAATAAAAACTAACTAAAGACACACCAGGAGATTACATGTGTCATTGCTGGTGTGTCTTTGGTATATAGTTACCAGTTTTTTGCCCCATGCGATGCCTGGGTTGATTATTGTATTTTAAAATAAATTTTTAATCTGTCAAATATTAAAATATATCATTAATACAAAATAAGTTAGGAATTGATGTGCTTTTGTGACGATTTGCTATGTAATAGGCATCTAATGACTAATAATAATGTTGGTAGAATTGTTCGATTTAATTTAATATATTAAAAAAAAATTAGCAAAAAAAATAATTAAATAAAATAAATGTTCAAAGCCAGTTGGGTTGACCCAGACCCAAAACTTTGGGTAAGGGTTGAACATTTCTTGCACTAGTACATAAGTAACCTTAAGTAACACCCTAAAAGTGTTACACAAAGTGGTAAAAGTGTTATTATAGACAATAGGTAACACTTTATTGGGTGATACATCCGCCCATGTCGCCAAAGGTCTTATGTAACACTTTGGGTGACATTAGGTAACACTTTTAAAAGTGTTATTATTAACCCTTTTATGTACCACTTTTAACATTATTAGTATCATTTCTAAAGTGTTACTATTTATTTTTTATGTAACACTTACTTATCTTTAGTAACATTTTTCAACGATATAGTATCACTTTATCCGACATTATGTATCACTTTTTCGAACTAATGTAACACTTTGTTGATTATTAGGTAACATTTTTCAATCATGTTTTGACATATAGTAGCACTTTATTCGACATTATGTATCACTTTTTACAAAGTATTTTAACATTTTATAGATTAATAGGTAACATTTATTATTATTATTATTATTATTATTATTATTATTATTATTATTATTATTATTATTATTATTATTATTATTATTATTATTTATTTATTTATTTATTTATTTATTATTATTATTATTATTATTATTATTATTAATATTTACTATATTTTTTAAAAAATATAAGAAAACATAAATTATATGTACAACAACTATATGAATAAGTAATCAACACATAATAGAAAACAATTTGGATTGAAATACCTTCATAATTCTCACAAAAAAAATCCATAAACACCAATTTAATTGTTTGGCCAAACAATATAATAATTCAAACACAAAGAATATTAAATTCGATCTCTAGCTTGGAAAAAGTAAGGAAAAACAAAAAAAACTTCCAAATTTCAAAAAAGACAACGATAACAATAAAAAAAACATTAATAATAACTGCGTATAGCAGTAGCTACACAGCTAGCTAGCAGAACGACAAATGTCATCAGCAGTCTTTAGCAGCAACTAGCAGTAGACAGTAGTGGAAGCTTCCAGCAATAGCAGACATGAATTGGCAGCAACCAGCAGTAGTAGACATGAGTTGGAAACCGAATGAGCAAGATTCAGCAGCAAAACAGCTGAAAACAGCAGCAAAACAGCAACAGAGACAGCAGTAGCAGCAAAACAGCAGCAAAATTGCTCTAAACAGCAGCAAAACAGCTCGAAACAGCAGCAAAACAGCGCAAAACAACAGCAAAACAGCTCAAAACAGCCGATAACAGCAGCAAAACAGCAACAGAGACAGTAGTAGCAGCAAAACAGCTCGAAACAGTAGCAAAACAGCAGCAAAGACAACAGTAGCAGCAAAATAGCTCGACACAGCAGCAAAACAGATCAAAATAGCAGCAAAATAGCGGTAGCAGTATCAAAAAAGCAGTAAAAGAAAGTTCTTGTTGATCATCAATTGTTATCCCAATTCTTCATCTTCATCCTCATCCGTTTGATCCTATGTGTGAAAGCATCATGTATCAAAAAACTAGAACAAAAATTAAATAATTCAATAATAAGAGTTTGTGCTATTTAAAAGATTTTACATTAACTTACCTCATTTCGTTGTTGCTTATTAGAGTGTACAATGGGAATATGATCTGTAAGTTTTGGATTGGATGACACATTTTCAAGTGATCGAGTCAAAGTATCCAACACTTCAGGATCAATTTGCTTGAGCGTCTTCATTAATTCTGCTACAGTTTCTTTCACAATTTGGTCTTTATAGGGCTTTAAGAACTCATCGGGAATTATTGGATTGTTGCTCTTTCCCCTTAGTGAACATATCCCTGATTGCTTTTTTCTATGGCCAAAGTTATTTGGTTTATTCAATACTTCATAGTATGCAACATCTCCATCAATTTCACTTTGAATTTGTACCTCCTCCATCTTGTCCTATAATGGAAATATAACAATCAAACAACTAATTTGAGACAAATAATCATATTCAAAAAAATATGCAGACAACAGGACTTACAATGTTACTTTGGGTGGGCTCATAAGATGTTTTGTATTTCTTGTCTGCTTTCCTTTTACGACTTTCTTTGTACATGAGTGCCAAGGATGGTGGCTTTTTTTCAACATCTAGTTGTTGCTAGAATAAAAAATAAAAAAAAACCCATCCAAATAAGAATTGAATGAATATTGTTTACATGATCATAGTGAGAAAGATATAGAAGGAAAAATGGTATAAAAATATACCAATTTATGTTGTTTCCTCGATAAAGTCATAGGACCCATGGTGTGCCTATCTTTTTTTTTTTTTTTATCTATACTTATTTCCTTTTCTTTTGGTTGTCTTCCTGGATGCATGCATAACACACGGTTCATAGTTTAACACATTTCAATGTGAGAAAGAAATAAACAATTGTAATATAAATGGAAACAAACAAAATAACTCTACCTGGACTGGTTCCAAATTCCAAAATTCTAGCAACTCTTTAAAATGTGCTTCTGGAATCGTATTAGGTGGATTTGCCAACCTATCACCATCATTTCCGTACAGAGTAAAGTGTGTTGCCTTTACACTACATTTATATCTACGCCACAGCCTTCCCACGGATGACAAAACATAATCTTTACCTTTTTCCGAGATTATGTATTTCTTCTGTATTAAGTAAAATATTAAACAACAAATTAGGGAGCAATAAATTACGTCAGCCACTTGACATATAATAGCACATAAACTAATCAAATCACACCATTAAAAAAAAAGGTGCATACCTTCACGTAACTCCAAATTTGTTCCTTGTCTGGAACATAATGCCAACTAATCTTGTTCAACGGTGCTAGAGAAGAATTACGAGCTAAAGTCCCTAAGAATCTTGAAAATGTATTCACAGTCTTATCATCGGGACCAATAGGCTTTCCCATTTCATTAATAACAATAGGCTTACGCTCCTCTAATGTCCATTCATGGACATCTTTACACATAGTTAGTCCTCTAGTTCGCTTACTTTTTGGAGGTGCTACATGAATATTAACTCGACAAAGTCATTAAAATCATATATTGCTCTTAACATATCTATCTTAAAATATTTATAACGGAATGATAGTGATCGTTACCTATTTGTTCACTTTCTTGCTCTTGATTCATTAGTGGCACATCTTGCATTATTTCTAGCTCCTCAGGGGTAAGAGTACTCAAATCCTCACTAAAAGCATCTTCTTCATCGTCATATTGTTCCAAAATGCGTTCATTTGAACCCATATGATTCTCATAATCTTCCTGTAAGTCATGTCCAAATCTTTGTGGTTGTGAAAAACTTTGTGCTTGTGAACTCCGTAAATGCCTATCTGAACTAGCCATGTTAACAGGCTGTGAACTAGTCATGTTAATAGGTCGTAGTTGTCGTCGTAGTAATAAATCACTTTGTTTTGCTCTCCTCTCTTTTTCACGTAACTGTGTTTGCATTTGCCTATAAGCACTGAGTGAACCAGGGGCAACCACTGTCTTACTCTGCCCTGTGTTAGTTTGGATACCATTCCCAATCCCAACCTCTTTCTCTTGCTGATTATGGATTGCTGATTTTTTCTGTGCAGTAGACTTGCCCAATTGGATTTTTCTTTGTGTTGAATCTCTCCCTTGTAACCTTGATCTGAGTGTTGTCTCTCGGTGTCTTGAAAATGCATCTTAATTTGATTAGTCATTGGTACTGAAGAGACACATGTCGTGTCCTTAGTGTTTGTGGTTATCTTCCCTCTCAATGCCACAACCTGAAATTAAGTATTCACGAGAATCATTAAACAAGTATTACATGATTTTTGAACAGTTATGATTCACAAAATTAAGTTGTCAAAAAAAAATTACCACCTTCTTTGAACGAGATCTCAAGTTTACATCATCTTTCCTTATCTCATTTTCATCCTCTTCACTTTAGTGGTTCAGTTCACCCTCTTCATCAGGTGTATACTCGTCAGTATCTTTAGTCACCTTCTTCCTTTTTTTCGTTTGTTTCGATGTCTTCATCGACTGTTTCATTTCATAAGCCATGGATGTAACCCCTAAATCCTTCATCCTGATTCTATTTTGTTCTATATTTTTTTGTCCAAGTTTCTCATATTCTGCCATCTAAATCTTTCTTCCTACAAAGAACACACAAGGTAGTCAGTTTAGAGGTTTGTACAATGTCTACATAATTTTTTTAGAACAATTTTTTTACTTATGAATTCATCTTAGTTAGAAATTCCACCAGAACAAAAACTCAGCAGTCAGCACAAGTGACACAAAATTCAGAATTCTCAGTTATATTTATATACTAACCTGATAGTCTGATAAGTAATCCAAAAACCAATAAAAAAAAGGTCTAAGTAAGCAAAACTTAGTTTATATTAATCTGAACCTTTCGTTGCATCAGCTTACAATTCTATTAAAAGACATGCGGGAATTTGCTTGAGATTATGCAAGGTATATACACTAGTTGAGATATTACCAGAGAGTTGATTATTTGACAGGTTGGGGTGATGGGAATTGAACCTCCAACCTCTTAGTTGAGAGGGTGGGATCTCTAATTTTCTACCATCAAGTTCCCACTTGATTCTCCTACCTTGCTGTTTCTTTGAATGCAGGAAATGCAATCACATATATACTTCGTATTAAGCATGCAACAATGTTATACAGTTCACCAGAAAAATCATATTTCATTGTTCCTTGAGTAAGGTTAATGTACTTAATAGTACAATGAGCTACATTTAGTAATCTCTCACAAAACTGTCCTTCGTATTAGGTGTTTAACAAAGATGTTTCCTTCAGAATAAGGGTATAAAAAGAATGAATTTCATTGAAACTATACATAATTGACCTTTTTCCCCATGATGCATGCTCACTTTATTAAATTTTGGTTGTTTAATATTGATGAGAGAAGATAATGGTAGATCCAAATATTGTCTATGAGAATGAAATAGTGATTCATCTATACACAATATAGAGCAAAAAAATCTTATTTGAAAATGTGCTAGGGACTTGTATAAACAGCTAATAAAATTATAGAAAGATATGTGGGTGTACAACATAAGGCAGCGATGTTTTGAATTTGACACATATCGAGTTATTTAGTGAGTCCAACAATAAAAATAGGTGAATAAAATCAAACATACAATATTGTAAACAAATCAATCAAGTGACCAAAGGAAACCTTATATGCGTCACTATGAAGGAAATTTTGTTTAGTGCTTTTCATGAAATGAATACTTACTAAATGGATGCTCAATTAACATGTTTTCGAAAATACTTATTAAACGGATGCCCAAGTAATATGATAAAATGATATAGACTTGGAAAAACAGGCTGTGAATCAGAGCAAAATAAGGCTATATCATTATCACAATCTATAGCAGAACCAGTTTATTAGCTACTGTGTCTGCCAAATTCTTCTAGGCTATATCATTATCATCACAATCTAAGCACTATCCTCCTATTCCTACTACTATAGATTCAATGTATTACATTGCGTAATTATAGTTGGATATACTTGAGTATTAGCAAGATTACTTTACCTCAGATTAATAGCAATTTTAATAAAGCCGAGTCTAAGGTAAATAAATCTTGCTAATAGTTTGAATTCTTATGGTGGTTAGTTGGCCTGTATGTCCTAGTTCTTATGTGAAGTCAGGTGCTGAGTTGCTCTTTCTGTGCTCGGTTTCTCAGGTGCTCGAATTTGTAGTCAGGTGGGATCATTATTATCTGCTTAACAAAGGTAATAAGCTGTTAAACCCGTATCCTAATTAGTGAAAGTGACCAGCTTAGGTCCTATCACATGCATGCATAATTCTGCCGAACAAAAGTCAATGCATAGATTTGTGACTTAATGTCTGCATCTGATCCATGTAGGGAGAAAACCTTTAGTTTGAACTTAATGCATGCAATATCAGTTAGCTAGTCATACATGAACTTTCCCTCGTAGCTAATCAGATCAAGCAAAGTAAAAATTCAGCTCATATTAGTTTGGGTTTAGAGCATAAGACTATCAGCCCTGACTTTATATTCACCTAACTTACCCAAAACTGAGTCAAAGGTAATACAAATAAAATAATTAAATACAATTATTAATAAAAAGCACTTGAGCACATAAAGAGCATGCATATTACCTGAGCACAGAAAAAGCACCTGAGCACCTAATTGTATAAAATCATATTATTTGTCAGAAAGAGCAATGCAATGCAAATTTCAGTATACATAATACTATGATCACCTTATACTCAACTCTGATCAGCTAATAGTCTGAGGTACATATTAATCTTGCTAATACTCAGACATAGGCCATGTTTGGTAATTGGTTTTTTAATGGCTTTTTGGTTAGCTTTTGGCTTTTGGCTTTTTTAGGTGGTCAAATAGCCAAAAAATGTGTTTGGTAATTGGCTTTTTAGTCAGCGAAAAAGCTGGCTTTTAAGTTAAAATGAAAAAGCTGCTTTGAGTAGCTTTTTTGTTGGCTTTTGGCTTGTTGGCCCACAAATTATCTAATAAACAGCCAACAACCAACAATTAATTTACCAAACACTTTTATAAACAGCCAGCTTAAACAGCCAATTTCAAAAGCCATTATGAACAGCCAAACATTCCAGCTAGTCAAACAAGCCAAGTGAACCAGCCAACAGTCAACCGCCAACAGTCATTTGCCAAACAAGGCCATAGACTGCTAGCAAGATTAAATTTACCTCTCACGCCAGGTTTATAAATATTGCAAAAAGTTTGAGGCAAATTAATCTTTTATCATGGAGTGCAAAGATAAAAGTTAATTGAAATTATTTCAATAGTAGAAACTACCTTAGTGAAGCTGACACAACTCGCCTGCTGCCCGAGCACCAAGATAGCACACAGCTCAGAACTGCCAAATGTAAACACTATCACTATAATATCAAACCTCAAATAAATTTAACAATTAAAATAAAGGTTAGAGTAAATTCTATAGCACAACACCAAATTTAACCACTAACTTGTAAATTTCATAAGAAAACAAGTTGAGTGATCGGTACTATGTTAAATCATGGTTCTGACTACTGAGACATGCTAGGACCAAGATCAAGTTCATAGAGTGACAAATGTTTCTGAGCCTTGAATTGGCTGCAACCTGCCCTGTATAATCCTTATCAACCTCACTATAATACATTTAAATCACAGCAAAAACTAGGTAATAAGCCAAGAATACAGACTGTAGTAGCTCAAGGCATGTAGCTGAAGACCACTTGGTCCAATAAAAGTATAATAACTGTGATATGTAGCTGATATACATAAACAAAAAAGTATGAAAGCTAATATGCACATACATAACCTGAAAAAAGCACTTGAGCACAGAAACAACATACAATGAGCACAGAAAGAGTGGGTCATATCACCCGAGCACTTGAGCACAGAAAAAGCACCTAAAAGCACCGGAGCACCAAGATACCACACAGCTCAAAACTGTCAAATGTAAACCTGGAAAGTCGCTGGTTGTTGATTGTAAAGCTGCATACATCTTAAATGTTTGACGTTTCTCCGCATCATAGGTGTCCAACCCATACTCCCAGAAATCATTGAGTTCTTGAACCAATGGTTGAAGATAGACATCAATGTCATTTCCAGGAGAGGTGGGCCCGGGAATAAGGAGAGATAGCATTAAGAATTTTAGCTTCATGCACAACCATGGTGGTAAGTTATAATTAATTAGAACAACAGGCCATGTACTATGTTGTGTGCTCATAGTTCGAAATGGATTGAATCCGTCACTTGCGAGGCCCAAACGAACATTACGTGCCTCATTAGCAAAATCTGGGTACTTTTGGTCAAACTCTTTCCATGCCTCACCATCTGCAGGATGCCTCAATAACTCATCCTTATTTCTTTCTTCATCGTGCCACCTCATTAGCTTTGCTGTTTCTGAACACATATACAACCTTTAAAGCCTTGGTTTAAGAGGGAAATGCCAAAGAACTTTTTCAGGGGCTTGATGCACTTTCTTAGATGGTTGATTGCTAATATCTTATTGGGATTCAGTCTGTGTTTCTTTCCACCTTGGAGCATGACAAACATAGCAAGACGTGGCAGCTTCATGCTCCTTCCAATATAGCATACAATCATTACGACATGCATCAATCTTGTCATAATGAAGACCCAGATCTTTTATCAATTTCTTTGCCTCATTAAAAGAGTTAGGCAAATTGGATGCATCTGGTAACACTTCTCGAAAAAGCTCTAAAAACTCTGAAATTGCTATATTAGTTAACCCATGAGTACACTTCAAAAGGTAAAAACGAATAAGAAATGATAGCTTTGAAAATTTTTTGCACCTAGGATATAACTCTTGTTAACCATCTTCAACTAACTTATAAAACTTCTTAGCCTCATCATTGGGCTCATCTCCAACACCTCCATACCTTTCTGCCACATCTCTATGAACATCATATATCAGACGTTCAATATCGTCATGCATGTATTCAACATCGTTTTTAGTATTTGATGTTGTTGACATGCCCTTTTCATAGCAATGCCATCCTTCAGTGCCAGGCTCGATCCCGTTTGCAATCAAATGATTGAACGCTGTCTCTTTACGATGCCAAAAGTGGTGATAACACGCCTTACACGGGCAAGTAATTTGATCTCCAATTGCTCGTGTAGAGAACGATTTATCTAAATAATCCTCTACACCTTTCTCATACTCATGACTAGATTGTAAGAAGTTGGTCCAACTACTCATTTCGTCTCCTTTATCAAAATTTAAACATAGTGAATTTAAAGATTTAAAATATATATTGGCATATAATTTTAACATTTCTAAAAGGAATGAGAATATCCATGGAAATAAACGCCCATAAATTCAACCTTGTATATATGATGATAATAATAAATATCAAACAAGTAGGTCCAAATGTATGCTTAGATTAGAAGACTACTATACTTCAGAGAAGAAAACAGCTTAATTAAGGAAACATTATCCCTGTCTTTAGGTTACTATCATCTAAAAAGTGCAAATCGCTTTTTTTTTTTTTTTTTTTTTTTTTTACACAAGGCAAAGGTATACACTTCTGCTCATAGTTCTAGGTAGGCTTATACAATCTGTCAGATCTTCACCAAAGTTTCAGGGATGAATGGGTTTGGACTATGGAGTGAGAATGGAAGATGAAAAGTAGAGAAGATGGGTAGAGGATAAAGAGGTAAAGGGCAAGTTCCACATTGGGGAGGGGTAATAAAACGGAGGGGAATGGGAACTCCAAGAATTTAATAGCGATATTCAATGGTAAAAACCACCCACCTAATAGCGACAAAGGGGAAAGAGCATTTTAAACCACCTTCCCCTTTATTGATATCCACAAAACACAGGACCAGGAGAATATGCCAACTTTCTGAAGTATTGTTCTGCTTGAGGAGTAGGCATCTTGAGGAGTAGTTATTTCTATCCTCTTGGTGATAATTCTCTTTGAAATAGAAAAATAAAACACTTTAATAATAGTTCGTCAAATCCAAATAATGAGTTTCTTACCCATTATCACATTACCACATACTATGATGTATACAATGAAAGATTTAGGGAAAAAAATGACGTAAAGAGGTTCAAAAGTTCTGCACACTATCTACGTGAAAAAAATAAAAACTCAGTTCATACTTAAGAAAACTGCAATATACTCTAGTTCAATGCTTGCTCTTCTTCTTGCAATTATCAATCTGCTTAATTTTACAATGAAACCTCTACTTTTATCTCTAGTTTTCTTTATAAGATATGATTTCATTTTTTATTTTAATTGTTGGGTGCCTAGATTTCTTTTTATTCTAGTATATGGTGGTGGCAATTATGTTTATGGGTCATATACTATGTTAATTTAACTGATCAATTCAAAACATGCCATGTTTTTTCAGTTTAATTTCATCATGTCTCAACTTCTTTTTACTCCAGGTAGCACGCTTACATATATACCAAGTATATGAACCAAATTTTGAGATGTTTTATCTGTTTTTAGAACATATTGTATCAAGTTATCAGACATAATACTCTGCCTTTCAGATTAGTTTTTACACTTTCTTTATTCATTTCAATGTTGACAATAACAAAACAATGTAGCTAATCAATAACCACCTTGGTGAAACAGGAAGATTTAGGGGTGATGGCTGATCTTATACTCAACAGTACAATAGCCATTAGACTAAAAAAATATAACATTGTTCATTGAGTTCATTTGGTTTTTACTCTATACATAAATCAGCTAACAACAATTCTAAAACTTCTCACACAATGCAAACAAGGTTTAGAAATAGCAACTACAATGTCCTCTACGACATGCATGAACTAAAAAAAAAAAAAGCCAATAGCACACAATTAAAATTCAGAATCACAAACCAAACTTGAAATACCCAAATAAAAAAATTCAATTAAAAAATAGAACTATATCAAACACAAAGCCAATAACCATTCACAATTCGATTGAAAAATAAACGCTTTCATTCATACATTATTGAAAATTAAAGGTTAAATAACCAAAAAATTAGAAAACCATCCATAACAAATCATTAAGTACCTGAAATTAGAAGCACGAATACAATGAAACCCAATATCACGATGAAATTGCTCGAGATGACTTGATTTAAGATGAAATTGCGCGAGACGAACTGATTATCTAACTGTAGACACCCATTTGTGTCTCCCCAAAACCAAACCCGGTGATGAGTGCCTTTCACGTCGAATCATAATCGAATGAAACGAAGTGTGGAAAGGTCTAGTGTAGCGGAAAGTTTTATTTCTTTTCTCTTCTCCCTGATTTTGAAAACTTTATTTTAAGAAAACAGCCAATCCAGTTTGGTTGGTCCATGATATGGGTCCAATAGTGGTGTAGTTGGATGGGGCTTGCAAAGACTTTTCCAACGATATATTATAAGCCCAATTCTGATGAATATTGAGGAAATTATGGCCAATTTACTAAACGGGGTCCGGTTTGAGCTTTATGTACGGCCCAATGATCTAGGGGAGGGCCTAATATGATTTATCATTCCTAATGCAATTAGGAATGGTTTTAGTCTTCTAGAACATCCTAGAAGGTTCTTTTCATTCCTAATTCAATTAGGACTTTTCAGAGTTTTAATCAAGATCAAATAGCATTTTCGATGGAATTATATTATTTTATCTTCCAGTACGGGAAATTTATCAGATTTTTGAAAATGCGTTGAAAACCAGTTTGGCGTCCAACCCCAGGCCTTGGCGCCTGGAACCAGGCTTGGCGCCAGGCGCTAGCCATTGGCGCCTGGCGCTAGCCACTGGTGCTGGCGCCAACTAGCCAGGGCTGGCGCCAATGCTGTTTTGCGATCTTCAGACTTTGTTTTGTTAAATTATCTTTTTGGATGATTTTCTCTATAAATATGGTATCAAAAAACTCCGTTTTCATTCACCAATTATCATCAATCTTCATCAACTCTCTTCATTCACAAGTTTTCAATTATCATTCATCTAATTCTTTTCATTCGCAACTCATTCATCATCTTCATCTTTCATTCATCAATTCTCAATAATATTAATTCTTTAGAATTCTTTTCTTTCTTCGATTCTTTCTTGCTTTTTAATACAAAATTCCGCATTCACAAGATCTAGATACACCTAGCCATATTCGAAGTTGCCTTCGCCCTAGACGTGAAAGGTTTTAATTTCTGAGGGTTTGGTCCTAAATCTCTCTTTCAATTATTTAATTTAATTGTTTTGATTATTATTTTCCTTGAAGTTACTAACGTGTGTATTTTGTTATTAGAAAGAGGTGCGAGGCATCCAAGTAAGTACTTTAATGGTTTAATTGATATTATGATATAGAAATCATGCTTAGATTGTTATTTTAATTCCTAGTATCATGTCTAGGGTAACTTTAATATTAAGTATGATTAAAAGTACGATGCTTCCTATATTCTTCCTAATATTTATGATTGTTAGTATCATGTTAGAGTTAAAGATTTGATTTTTATTGTTTAGTGACATGCTAGGGTTTGTTATTAATCTTGTTAGTATCATGCCTAGGATCTTGCTATGCTTTAACATGATTATGATTGATATTATTGTTATTAATGATGTTGATTATTTATTATGTTGCTTGATATATTTTATTTGTTATTGCTTGATCACCTTTTATTGCATGTTAAAGGGAATTTGGTACTTGTAACCACGCTTAATAAGATAGTTAATAATCTTGTTAGGTTAATTGTGATTATAATTCAAGTGATCGCCAATAATAGTTTATTTGTGCATTAATATTCAACCAACATAGATAAATAGGTTTAGGGTTAATCCTATTGATTGTATGTTAGTCAGAAAGCGCACATGAATACGAGCAGAATAAAGTAGAGGCCTATTATTAGGGCAGGTTCAATCTCTTTTAGGTTGGATTTGTACCTTCATCCCCGAACCCTATTTTGGTTCATGACCTTATGGAGTTGACGATCTCTTGGATCGTTAAGGGGTGTAACCTTCACCTCGTGAACGGTTTACAAGTTCCTTAAAAACTTGTTGGCGACTCTTTTGCTCTATCTTCTTCCCTTTTGGACGCCACCGTACTTTAGTGTATGATCACAGTGGGGTTCAAGCTAGTGGGATTTTAAAGGCTTGAAATTATTCCCTACACTAACGAAAATTCAGATGAAATTGCGCGAGATTCTGATGAAATTATGGAGATGGAATTATAGATTTTTTCTTAAACCTAATTGATTATCTATCGTTGCTAGGGCGCTGTTGAACTGGGAATGAAGATGAAATAAAATTTTGAGAGATTGCAATATTCTTTTCTTCTTGTTTTTTTTATTAATCTGGCGGTTTTAGCCCAAATTTTCTATTAACTTTGGCGGTTAATTGGCTATTTTAATGAATTGGTATAAATTTTGGGATTAACACTTGTATTTTTTTTTATTTAAATGTTTTATTTATTTTGGTTTTCCAAAAAATAAGGTAACATCTATATTTGTGTTACCATAAAATGGTACCTATTTTAAAAGTGATATTTTAAAATGTTACTTATGCTAAAAGTGCTACATTAAGTGATACAATTTAATAAAGTGTTACCAAAGTGTTACTTATAAATCTAATATTTTGCATTTTAAGAAGTGTTACCAATCATGTGTTACATAAACTCAATTATGCACTAGTGTTGACTTATAACCTGAAGTGAACCAATCCGAGATGACTCAAGACCCGACCCTAATTGACAGGTCTACCTATATAGTAATAAAATTCTATTGGATTGTGAGGTATATTTTACGCTTTAAACTACTTCCTTCGGTCAAAAAAATATTATGACATAAAAAATGAATTTTTTTGATATCCTTCGGTCAAAAAAAATTATGATATAAAAAATGAATTTTTTGATTATTTTTTTAGAATTATAATCTAATAATTTTTTTAGAAGCTTTTGCGTAGAACGGACTTACGTGAGTCCAGTTTATAACCTTCAAACACACCATCTCCATTTTCTCTCCCCTCTATTTTTACAATCCTTCATTCATCACCATTTTTTTTTCACATTTTCTCTCTCCTCCACATTCGGATCCTTACCTCATCGTAGGAGCTTCCTTCTTCTTCAATGGCGGACTCTGTTGAACGCAAACCTCGACGACCGTTGCCGCTGCCGCCGCCACCGATGAAGAGGAGGAGACGAACACTACACTCAATCTAACGAGCTACTATCAAGAAGGTTGGAGTTGTTGGAACTAGTATATATGTATCTTTAATGTTGTTTGATTAGCTGTAAATTGCAGCAGATTCTTCGTTTCTTCAAGTTTATTAGCATGTTGTTAGATACTTATTATCTAATTTCTTGTTGAGCTGTAAACAGTTCCTTCAAATATGGTGAATATAGTGTTTCGCTAAGATAATATTCGTTTCTTCAGATAATTTGGTCAGATACTTCTTGTGAGCAATTCAAGTTTATCAGCGTTCAATGACGAATATTTCTTTTCAATTGTTCGTAATGGAAATAACAGAAAGCTCCAAAAATATATATGCCTGACCAATATTATTTAATTCCTAACCAATATTATCTAATTTCTGATATTTATTATCTATTGTTATGATAATATCTAAATATGGATGACTATTATCCCATGTGCTATCTTGAATACTCTAGAGTTGGGTATTTGGTTTTATCCGTTGATGGAACCCTAGGCAATGTACATGTATATATATCCCGTACTAGATGGAATATGAAATACAACGTAACAATCTTCCCTCATCTCTCTATATTTTCTCTTCCATATTTAACACGTTATCAACACAATTGCTTTAGTTATCGGGAATCAGAGGAAACATTATTGTTAGCCGGCTTGTTGCACCAACCTCAATTTGTCGAATTGCAAAATATACGTACACTTCATCCAATTGAGGTGAGTGTAATTACCTCCACCTCCACTTTGTATAGATTAAAATTATATTCCAATAGATTGTTTTGAACTGGATAAGATTTGGTTGATTACAATCATGAAAGTTTTGGTCTTTTGTTTGTTAATGCCGAATTACTGAATTGCATATTTTTGTTGTTTTATTTTCTTAAGTCCATATATATGCAAGTGTAATCATGTCTCATATTCGTATGGATCTATAAGCGTCTTTATTCATATTCTCTGTGTTTATAATTAAGAAATTTGTAAATTATAATGTTTTGTTTTCCTTTATGTATATATTTATGATTAGCTTTTGTTTTGATTAGTGGAGTATGTGATAATATATCATCATTATCATAATATGAATAATATACTAGGAGAATGTTAAGATTTTATAATACTATGTTTGTACTGTAATTAATAATTTGATTACCAACTGTGAGTAGTACACTATATATATATCATGATTGTTATTAAATTAAATTATTATTATGGCTTATTTTAGTTCTACAACATTAATTTTATTTTGCCAATACATTTGGTATGTATATGTTTGATATTTTATGAGATCTAATTTTGAACAATATTTTGTATAGTGAAAATGTTGAATCTTGCCAAGCTTGAATTTGTTGCCCTTGATATTACTGGAAAGAATTATTTATCATGGGTGTTAGATGCTGAAGTACACCTAGATGCTAAAGGGCTTGGTGAAACAATCAAAGAGGCTAATGAGGCAACACCTCAAGATAAGGCTAAGGCCATGATATTCCTTCGCCATCACCTCCATGAAGGACTTAAAAATGAATATTTAACTGTGAAAGACCCACAAATCCTTTGGAGTAATCTAAAGGAAAGGTATGACCACCAAAAAACAGTAATACTCCCTAGAGCTTGTTATGAATGGTTGAATTTGAGATTGCAAGATTTTAAATCTGTTAGTGAATATAACTCAACTATGTTTAAAATAACTTCTCAATTGAAATTATGTGGAAAAAATATTGCTGATGCAGAAATGCTTGAAAAGACATACTTCACTTTCCATGCTGATAATATTGTCCTGCAAACACAATATAGGGAAAAAGGTTTTGAAAAATATTCTGAATTAATATCCTGTTTTCTTGTGGCTGAGCAAAATAACGAGTTGTTAATGAAAAATCATGAATCACGTCCTACTGGCTCTACTCCATTCCTTGAAACGAATGTGAAAACCCATAACGGGAAAGAAACTAAAAACAGAGAGCATTCCAGCAGTAGTGATCGAGGTAGAGATCGCGGTCGTGGCGCGGTCGGGGTCGTGGACGTGGATATGGTAGAGGTCGTGGAGGTCATTTCACAAACTCACATTCCCACCAGAAGTGGGAACGTAGGGATGATAAAGAGAAAAGTGATACCAATATATGTTACCGTTGTGGAGCAAAAGGTCATTGGTCTCGGGTTTGTAGAACTCTAAAGCATCTTGTTGAACTTTACCAAGAATCATTGAATAAAGGAAAGAAAGTTCAGGCAAACCTTTTTCTTGAAGATGGTGAAGGTGATTTTGATTTTGGCAATGTCAATCAATTCGATGTTGCTGATTTCCTTACTTCCCCGGAAGGGAATAATTTTGATTTTGGCAGTGCAACTCATTTAGAAGTTGCTGATTTCTTCACTGCCCCAGAAGGGAATAATTAAAATTATATTGTTTTGTGTCAGTTTTAAGTATTAAACTTATGTTTGCTTACTCTAGTGATTTACTTAAGTTTATTTCTTTCGTTGTAATAAGGATTTTTGCTTTATAAATTTATGAACTATTTGAGTGTTTTTATTGATTTATTTGTTTTATCATCTTTATTTTTATGCTTAATATTTTGACATGTATTTTACTTCATGAAGAACATGGATATTACTCATGTTCAATTTGCTATGAATGGTGAAGAATTATGTCTCGTTGACAGTGCAACTATTCATACAATACTTAAAAATAAAAAATATTTCTATCATTTAATGATGAAAAGGATTAATGTAAGTACCATATCGGGTAGTACAAATATCATTGAGGGGTTCGGAAGAGCCACTATAAAATTGCCTTGGGGAACTGAAATTAAAATAATTGATGCTTTATACTCCCCATTGTCTCAAAGAAATTTATTAAGTTTTAAGGATATTCGCAACAATGGTTATCATATTCAGACAATCAATGAAGAAAATAACGAATTCCTTCAAATCACAAATATAACTTAAGGCTCAAAACATGTTTTGGAGAAACTACCTGCATTCTCTAGTGGTTTGTACTACACAAAAATCAATGCTATTGAAGCTCATGCTATAGTAAACAAGAAGTTTACTTATAATTTTGTTGTTTGGCATGACCGGTTAGGCCATCCCGGTTCAATAATGATGCGAAAAATAATTACGAATTCATGTGGACATTCTTTGAAGAGCCAGCAGATTCTTCATAATAATTTTTCATGTGCTGCTTGCTCAGAAGGCAAGTTGATTATTCGTCCATCACCAGCTAAAATTAATTTTGAATCAATTAGTTTTCTGGAACGTATACAAGGAGATATTTGTGGGCCCATACATCCCCCATGTGGACCATTTAGATATATTATGGTTTTAATTGATGCATCAACTAGATGGTCACATGTGTCTTTGTTATCAACTAGTAACCTGGCGTTTGCGAGATTACTTGCCGAATTGATTAAGTTACGGGCACATTTTCCAGATACTCTCATTAAGACTATTCGGCTTGATAATGCTGGTGAATTTACATCTCAAGCTTTTAATGATTATTGCATGTCCATTGGGATAAATGTTGAACATCCTGTAGCACATGTTCATACACAGAACGGTCTGGCAGAGTCATTAATAAAACGTATTCGGTTAATTGCTAGACCATTGCTTATGAAATCCAATCTCCCAATTTCTGCTTGGGGACATGCTATATTACATGCAGCAACACTAATTTCCATTAGGCCAACAATTTATCACAAGTTCTCCCCATTACAATTGGTTTATGGTCAGGAACCAAATATTTCCCATCTAAGAATTTTTGGATGTGCGGTTTATGTTCCAATAGCTCCACCACAACGCTCTAAAATGGGTCCTCAAAGGAGGTTGGGGATATATGTTGGGTTTGAATTCCCGTCAATAATTAAATATCTTGAGCCTATAACAGGGGATTTATTTACGGCTCGTTTTGCAGATTGTCATTTTAACGAGTCACTTTTCCCAACATTAAGGGGAAAAAAGAGAGAGATGGAAAAGGAAATTAAATGGAATGAATTATCATTATCCTATCTTGATCCTCAAACTAAACTATATGAACTAGAAGTTCAAAAGATAATTTATTTACAAAGTTTAGCGAATCAATTACCAAACTCGTTTGCTGACCCAAAAAGAGTGACCAAGTCACATATTCCAGCTGTAAATGCTCCATTTAAAATAGATCAGATGTCCCGGAAGGACAAAATAAATTTGCTAATGAGTCTAAACCACGTCAGAAATGTGGAAGACCAATAGGTTCCAACGATAAGAATCCTCGGAAAAGAAAAGGAGCATTGATTGATGATGGTCAAATTGAAGAAATAATTTCCGAAGGATCTCCAGAAGAGACTTTAGACATGATACAAGAAGAAATTCAGGTACCTAATTGTAGGGAATATTTCAAGAATTAACCCATAGATTGAACCCCACTGTGATCATACACTAAAGTATGGTGGCGTCAAAAGGGAAAGAAGATAGAGGAAAAGAGTCGTCAACAAGTTTTAGGAACTTGTAAACCGTTCATGAGGTGAAGGTTACACCCCTTAACGATCCAGGAGATCGTCAACTCCAATAGGTCTGGAACCATGACTGGTAGTTCGGGGATATCCAACCTAAAAGAGATTGAATCTTCCCTAATAATAGACCTCTACTTTATTCTGATCGTATTCATGTGCGCTTTCTGACTAACATGCATTCAATAGAATTAACCCTAAACCTGTTTATCTATGTTGGTTGAATATTAATGCACAAATAAAACTATTATTGGCAATCACTTGAATTATAATCAAATTAACCCTAAACAAGATTATTAATTATCTTATTAAGCGTGATTACAAGTACCAAAATTTTCTTTAAACATGCATAAAAGGTGTGATCAAGCAATAACAATAAATATAATCAAGCAACATAATAATAACCATAATAACAATTATAATTATAATCATCAAAACAATAACCACAATTAAAATAATCATGTCAAAGCATAATAATAACAGCAATATCCTAGGCATGATACTAACAAGATTAATAACTAACCCTAGCATGTCACTAAGCAATAAAAATCAATGCTTTAACTCTAACATGATACTAACATGAATATTAAGAAAGACAATCAAAAGCATCATAGAAATCACAATTGTCATTATATTCTTTACCCTAAACATGATACTAGGAAGATCAAAACGCCCTAACATGATACTAGGAATCATAATAATAACCTAGACATGATTTCTATATCATGATATCAATGAAAACAATTAAAGCACTTACTTGGATTCCTCGTATCTCTTTCAAATAACAAAATACACACGTTAGTAACTTCAAGGAAAATAATAAACAAAAATTAAATTAAGTAATAATTGAAAAAGAGATTTGGGACCAAACCCTCAGAAATTAAAACCTTTCACGTCTAGGGCGAAGGCAACTTCGAACTTGGATAGGTGTTTCTTAGTCTTGTGAATGCGAAATTTTGTATGCAAAAGGGTTGGTTTAGAAAAGAGAGAGAAATAAGATTTAGCTTAGAGAGAGGAGAGAATTAGAAAACTAGAGAGTTGATGATTAATTGATAGGAACTGATGATTGAAAACGGAGGTTTTAGGAGGCTATTTATAGAGAAAATCACCCAAATGGATAGAAAAACAAATCAGAGTTTCGACGAGGATAAAACAGGTTAGCGCTGGACGCTGAACATTAGCGCCAGGTGCTAAGGCTAGCGCAAGGCGCCAAACATTAGCGCCAGGCGCTAATCCCTGTCGTCAGGCGCTAGAAATTATTTTCACGCGTTTTCTTAATTCTAATATAATTTAGCCGTACAGAAGGGCAAAATCGTATTTTCCTTAAAAAGACTCTTTTATTCTGATTAAAACTCTAAAAAGTCAACCAAAGTCTATTTATCAATGCTAATTGAATTAGGAATGAAAAGAACCTTCTAAAAGAATCTAGAAGACTAAAATCAATTCTAATTATATTAGGAATGATAAATCCATATTAGGCCCTCCCCTAGATCATTGGGTCGCATATAAGTATCAAATCGGGCCCAGTTTAGTAATTTTGGCCATAACTTCCTCATTATTCATCGGAATTGGGCTTATAATATATCGTTGGAAAGCTCTCTTCAAGCCCCATCCAACTACACCATTATTGGACCCTTTCTATGGACCAAACCAAACTGGATTGGCTGTTTTCTTAAAATAGGTTTTCAAAAACAGAGAGAAGAGAACAAAAATTAAAACTATCCGCAACACTAGACTTTCCACACTTTCACTTCATTCGATTATGATTCGACGCGAAAGGTACTCATCACCGGGTTTGGTTTTGGGGATCGGAGACACAAATGGGTGTTTACACTAATAATGAAGAAATTTCAATAAATTATGTCATGTCTGGAATTACATGGAACCGAAATCAAATCGACGTCGATGATGTTTTTACATGCAATGTAGCATTCGATGTTATGGATAATAATGAGGATCGTGAACCAAAATCCATTGAAGAATGTAAACAAAGAAATGATTGGCCAAAATGGAAAGAAGCAATTGAAGCAGAATTAAAATCTCTTAGAAAAAGAGAAGTATTCAGACTTGTAGTCCGTACACCTGAAGGTATAAAGCCAGTGGGATATAAATGGGTCTTTGTGCGAAAGAGAAATGAAAAGGGTGAAGTTGTAAGATATAAGGCACACTAAGTTGCACAAGGAATCTCACAAAGACCTGGTATTGATTATGAGGAGACATATTCTCCTGTGGTGGATACAACTACTTTTAGATTTTTGATTAGTCTGGCAATAAGAGAAGGACTTGACTTACGTTTGATGGATGTAGTCACAGCTTATTTATATGGCCCACTGGATAATGACATTTACATGAAGCTCCCAGAAGGATTCAAGCTGCCACAAGCAGCAAAATCTAGTTCTCGAGAACAATTCTGTATTAAATTGAACAAATCTCTTTATGGATTGAAACAATCTGGGCGTATGTGGTATAATCGTCTAAGTAGTATTTGTTGAAAGAAGGTTATAAGAATGATCCTATCAGCCCATGTATTTTTATAAAGAAATTTGGATCGGGATTTGTTATAATTGCAGTGTATGTTGATGATTTGAATATCATTGGAACTCCTGAAGAGATTTCAGTGACTGTAAATTATTTAAAGAAATAGTTAGAAATAAAAGATCTTGGAAAGACAAAATTTTGCTTGGGGTTACAAATAGAGCACCTAGAGAATGGAATCCTTGTGCATCAATCAACATACATAGAAAAGGTTCTTAAAAGATTTTCTTTGGATACAACACATCCATTGAGCAACCCTATGGTTGTAAGATCACTTGAAATAGAGAAAGATCCATTCCGACCTCGGGAAAATGATGAAGAAATTCTTGGTGCTAAAGTATCGTATCTTAGTGCAATTGGAGCACTAATGTACCTTGCAAGTCATACACGACCCGACATATCATTTTCAGTTAATTTATTAGCAAGGTTTAAATCATGTCCAACCCAAAGGCATTGGAATGGGATTAAACATTTACTTCGTTACCTTTAAGGTACGAAGGATATGGGTTTATTTTTCCCAAAGTTGTCCAAAGAAAATTTGATTGGTTTTGCAGATGCAGGTTATTTATCTGATCCTCATAATGGTCAGTCACAAACTGGATATGTGTTCACATATGGTGGTACTGCCATTTCTTGGCGTTCCATGAAACAAACCATTGCAGCTACTTCTTCCAATCATTATGAGATTTTAGAAATTCATGAGGCTAGTCGTGAACGTGTATGGTTAAGGTCGGTAGTTCAACATATAAAAGAAGTTTGTGGTTTATCATCTGGGAAAGAGGCACCAACAACTTTATATGAGGATAATGCAGCTTGTATTGCTCAACTTAAGGAAGGATACATCAAAGGCGACAGAACAAAGCACATCTTACCCAAATTTTTCTTCACTCATGATCTTCAGAAGAATGGAGACATAAATGTATTGCAGATTCGTTCAAGTGAGAATTTAGCAGACATATTTACTAAAGCTCTTCAGAGAGCAACATTCAAAAAGTTAGCTTACGGCATTGGATTACGTCGTCTTAAAGATCTTAAGTGATGTAGTCATGAGAGGGAGTTAATGCGCGCTGCACTCTTTTTCCCTTGACCATGGTTTTTCCCACTGGGTTTTCTTGGTAAGGTTTTTAACGAGGCAACATCTTATGCGCATTATAGTGTATTATTTTGTACGGGTTTTATAGTAAATGTTAGTTATTGTTTTATTCAATATATAGTCATCCAAGGGGGAGTGTTATGATAATGTCTAAATATGGATGACTATTATCCCATGTACTATCTAGAATACTCTAGCGTTGGGTATTTGGTCTTATCCGTTGATGGAACCCTAGGCAATGTACATGTATATATATCCCGTACTAGATGGAATAAGAAATACAACGTAACAATCTTCCCCATCTCTCTATATTTTCTCTTCCATATTTAACATCTATTATTCGACCAATTTTATCTAATTTTTAATATTTATTATCTAATACCTGACCAATATTATTTAAATTCTGATACATACTGTCTAATATCAGACCATTATTATATAATTTCTAACAACTATTTTTTTTTTGTTGTTGTATGATTGGACTCACATGAGTCCGTTCTACACAATACTTTTCCTGTAATATAAGGTCAGACGTCCCAAATTGTAATTAGAGATCCACAGTTTATGTACGTACAATTTGTACCAAAACACATTTTACGTACGTACAATTTGTACAAAAATATAAAAGTTTACGTACAAAAAGTCAATAAGACAAATAAATAATATAACCAATTAAAAATGTGATTTTATTACTCCCTCCGTTTTTTAAATACTTGCTCCATTTCTCCATGCGCGGAATTTTAGGAGAAATTGTAGAAAGTCATAAAATATGGATGTAGTGGGGACATGGGGTAGTTGAGAAAATAAACAATAATTGTAAAAGGCAAAAGTAGTGGAAGAATATGAAGAGAGAGAGTATTATGTTGGGTCCACTAAGTGTGAGAAATGAATTAAATATTGTAAAAGCTTTCCTAAAAAAGGAAATGGAGCAAGTATATAAAAACGGCTGGAAAAGAAAAGTGGAGCAAGTATTTAAAAACGGAGGGAGTATATGTTCAAACAAATATTTTTCGGCTATGTAATTAAATTACTATAAAGTTTAGGCCACCATTACCAATAATCCACTATCATAAATACCTGATTAATAAAACAAGAAAGAAAACTCAACTACATACAAAAAAGGAATAACAAGTCACAAATCAAGCTGATTCACCACTACAAGCTATTCATGACACTAATTTTTTTTTTTTTTTTGGGAAATTCTCTTTGGTAACACTGTAGTTTTAAGTTTTCTAAGTGGTAAATTGCAAAAAAACTTATTATCATTGGTAAACTTGAATTTTTGATACCAAAGAGAATAACTATTTTAACCAATTTTCCTTAACCATGGTTAGTTTAATTAATTTTCTAACAATTAATTAAATTTAGAAATATATTAAAAAAAAAAAACAATCTCCCCTCCAACCACCAGCCAGCTACTGCCACAACCAGCAACCACCGTCGACATCCCAACCCCCCTCTCCCCTGGCCGGCGCACATCCCTTCTTAGCCGGCGACCCTATCCCCCTCCCTTTCCTCAACCACCACCAACCCAAAACCTCACACCACCGCCCACGATCCTCCTCCCACCGCAACTACGTTACAACCATCCTCTCTTTCTATCTCCTCCTTTCACGCAACCTCCCTTTCTTGCGCCAGATCGAACCCAAACCCACGACCCAAACCACCGGCGAAAATTAGCAGCGCAAATAAGGATGAAATCAATCAATTTCAACGGCGAAAATCAGCGGCGGTGCTTCAGGTTGAAGGCCATGGTTCTAAAAATCAATCGGTTTCGAAGGTGGGGGATTTCGAAGCCAATTAGGGATTTTGATGGTGGGGTATTGAGCGGCTAAGGATTTTGATGGTGGGGAAGGGAGGTGTGTTTCGGGGAAGGGGGAAAGGTGCGGCGTGGTGGATTCTGGTCGGGGAAGGAGGGCTGGATTTTCGTGGGGAAGGGAGATGATTTTCGGGGCTTGAGATGCCGATACTGCGCCGGCGAGGGAGGTGGCTAGGCGTCGACGTGGGTTGGGGAAGGGGAGTGGGCGCCGGCGCCGGTGACGGCGTGGTGGATGCTGGTCGGGGAAGGAGGTGATTTTTTTGTGATTTTTTTTTTAAAAAAATAAATTTGTTTTAAAATTATTGTTTAAATCATTTAAATGTTAATAAAAATAAACCTAACTATAGTTAAATATTTAGTTAAAATTAGTCATTAATGTTACTGTTAGCTTAATATAAGAAATTCGAGTTTACCAAAGATAATAATTTTTTTGCAATTCACCACTGAGAAAACTTAAAAGTATAGTGTTACCAAAGATAATTTCCCTTTTTTTTAATATAAACGATATTGAATAGTGTAAGATCACCTAACTATTCATCCTACACATAGGTCCAAGTGAGACCGCTTTTAATTTTATTAAGGTGCTTTTAAAATTCTAGCTACTTAGATTTTTTTTTTTAATTAAAAACTAGAGTTTGAAAAGTACACCTATATAGATTTTAAAGTTTTATACTAAGTAACCGTGGATATATTTTGTATATATTTTGTAATTATCTTTTTAGATTTCCTAACGAGATTATGACTCATACTTGTAACCCTATATATTGAGATCAATGGAATCGATTTCAATTTGAAAAGTTTCACAGTATCTAACATGGTATCACGGCCAAGGTTACAATCCTAGCTTCCGCAATATTGGAATTATTAAACGACAAGCAAGTATGTTTTCCTAATTGACAACCTATGCAAAGAGTGGAGTCAAGCTCCTTATTACAATCAATCAAATTTCTATTCCTAATAAAATTAAAAGAAGGTGCCCCGGGATGTCCTAAGCGGTTGTGCCATGTGGATGGAGACAAGGCTATGAGAGAGGTGGCTAATCAAGCTGACGGTGTTGTGGTCACTGGATAAAGGTCTCCGATACTATTGCATCTGGTTATTAGATTCCCCGTTTGTAGATCCTTCACAAAAAAAATCACTGGGATCAAACTCTATAGACACAGAATTATCAGAAGTAAATTTTCTAACAGATATTAAATTTTGGATAATTTGGGGAGCTAAATAAACATCACGTAAAGTACGAGATTTATTTGCAATAGTAGAGTGACCATAACTCATTATTGGAATGATTTGACCGTTACCCACCTTAATATAATTAGATGTGCATAAATTAAATAGGGGTAAGAGATTATTGGCATTGTTTGTCATATGAGAAGTTGCTTCGGAGTCCATGTACCAAGATGGATCGTAGTTTTGGAACCCCATCGTTGCAAACGCATTGTCGATCTCTGTCGGTGCCATGGTTGAACCATACTCCGAGCTTGAATTGGAAAACCCGGGTTGAGCTTGTTGAGGTGGCCCAAAATAATAGGCCTGTGGAGGTCGTTGTTGTTGGAATGGGTTAGCTAGACATGGCCTAGCCCACTGTTGAGGGAACGGATAGGGAGCCTGACCCCATTGTGGGGCTGCATTCTTAGCCTGATGAAATAGGTCGTTTCAGAATTGAGGGGCGCCTCATTGTGGAGCAGTTTGTTGTTGTTGATGTTGTTGCTGCTGATGTGGTGTGCCTCAACCACGACCCTTGCCACGACCTCGACCGCGACCACAAAGGACACCGCGACCACAAAGGACAACCACGACCCTTGTCCGGTCGGCGTCGCCTGCTGCTGTTGAGGGGTGGTAGAATCGGCTATGTTGCCGGATTGGGCCACAAAGGACGATGCTTGTGACGAAGAGTCATTAGCACGCCTTGATTCCTCGAGGAGTAAACGCGACCTTGCTATCTTGAATGAAGACAATGGCGTCGTTTGTTGTATCATTGCATCAACTGTATCAAAGTCTGTATTCACTAGTTCTGATACTAAGCGAATAACAAGAATTTATTCTGACACGGGTTGATCAACATTACCAAGTTGATCCTTCAAGTTCAATCTTCAATTCTCGACAATAAGCAGAGATGTCAGAGAATTTGGACAGGTGCAATTAATTAAACTGATTTTCAAGATATACCGCCCTCGTAATTGTATTATCTTGAAATATCTCCTTAAGTTTATCCCAAAGCTGTTGCGCTGTATCCCCCGATTTCGAGTAAATCCTTAGAGATTGTGCCATAGATCCAGTTTTTAACAACTGACTCAAGCCTTTTCCACATATCATCAGATAAATCTGTTGGCTTTGTGGTTTTGGGGTCAATATTATCGAGGACATTGTAAGCATGAGCATGACACTCAAACAATTCAACCCAATTTGAGTATTGGACTTTCTTTGATCAAGAGTTAAAGGAATTATATTTTTTGATATTATTGACACCAAAAGCTGGATGAAAGTCCGAAGACGAAGAAGACTCACCATCTTTAGTCATGGTGGCCGACTAGATAATACTAAGGAAGAAGATGAGTAGATGACGACTATGGTTTGGGAAAAGAACATAAAAAAAAATTAAAAAGGAAGAAAAATTACGGAAGCTAGGATTGTAACTTTGGTTGTGATACTATGTTAGATACTATGAAACTCCTCAGATTGGAGTCGATTCTATATATTGATCTCAGTATATAGGGTTACAAGTATGAGTCCTAATCTCTGTTAGAAAATATCAAAAGATAATTACAAAATATATTCAACAATAACAGAATATCTAGAATATTAATCGTATATTCTATCAGTAACTATATTCTATACCAATTCATGGTTGAATAATCTCACTCTTACTCGATCTTATGTATTTTGACGTTTGCACCATGTTTAAGGGTGATAGATTGGATGACCCTATTTTCAGAAACAATGATATTGTGCTTTTGGCTAAATTGTTAATTGGTGGTAATTTTAGATAAATAAAAATAGTTATAGTACGTTGGATGGTATGTAAAATTTTTATAACCAGTGGTGAGAACAATATTATTAACTTGTTTAGTTTCTTCAAACTAACATACTCCGTACTTTGTATTCTGGTTGTATAAAATTCCTTACACTAAAATCGGTCATAATAATTTTAACTTTTTTTTTTTTTTTTTTTTTTTTTTTTTTTTTCTTCAGTTGTGTTACTGTTTTAATAGCCTCCGAAGGCTAGTTTTTTCATTTTTAAAAAACTAAGTACCTGTTAATTTAATTTTTTTTTTGTTTTTGATTAAATTTAATTAATATTTAACTACTTGTGGTTAATGATGAGTTAGTAGCTAGTTAATTGGCCGGAATTTGGGTTAGAGTACCCAAAAAGTGAAAAAAAATAAAAAATAAAAAATAAATGAGTACCCAAGGGGTGAAATTGCAAGAATTGAGGGCTTACTTGTGTGGTTAACTCTATAAGATGTTATTGGCGGTAAGGTCAAAGTAAAATGTAGAGATGTTATTTATTTATTTATTTATTTTAACAATGAGATGTTATTATGAGTTTATGACTAACCCATGATGATAATCGCTAATTCCATTATACCAGTAAAATGTGTACTCAAATTTCAATTAGTATAACAAGTTAAGATTTACAAGTAACAATTCAATAAAAATATCTTCTAATTAAATATCGTGAAATGGGGTACTAAACCCTTTTAATAATAAAGAAATTGCATTTATTTTTTTGTTTCTTGATCTTGATAACCGACTTAACTAACTGAAGTAACAAACCAGCTAATGCAACCATATATAGTAATATAACCATTCATTTCAAGAATAATTCTCTGATTATTCTACAAAATCATCCCTTTATATTAAATAATTCCTTCATTGTTAAATTCATATTCATCCCATCATTATTAAATAGCCGCAACCACACATTCTCCATTAATTCCAAGTTTTCTCTGTTTTTCCTACAAGATCATCCATTCATTAATAAATCATTAAAAAACAACCTTCCTAAGTAATATCTTCAATCCCAAATCTTCTGTTTGCTCAATTACTCACTAATGTCTACTTGGAGCACTTCTAGTTCAACGAGTTCGATAGATACATCAGACACAGACGATTACAGGGTTATGGTGGAGCAGAGTCCGAGAAGGCGATACGTAAGGTACGATACTACCATAGCCAAAGGTGCAACGGAAACAGTTTATAAGGGGTTCGATAAGATTTCTGGTAAGGAAATCGCTTGGTGTAAGACGACGGAGTTGACAGACGACAAATTGATTCAAAAATTACATACATGTAGTCTGCTAAAGCAGTCATTAGACCATCAGAATGTAATTAAATGCTACAGATTTTTTCGAGATCGTTCCAAACCTAAAATCCTTAACATCATTACCGAGTCTTTTACTTCCGATTTGAAGGACTACATCAACAAACACACTCTTGTGCATATCAATACCGCGATCAAGATTTGGTGTCGACAGATTTTAAATGCGTTGCATTATCTTCACAATCGTACTATTCCGTTAATTCATCATGATGTCAAGATTGATAACATCTTTGTTATTGGAGAGTTAGGCATGGTTAAGCTTGGATATTTTGGTCACGCATTTCCATTTGCACGTGTGAGAAGGACTACTAGCTTTGCTGGTATGTCAGAAACTACGGCGCCTGATGTTTTCGAGCAAGATTATAATGAGAAGATTGATATATACTCGCTTGGGATGACTGTATTACAGATGGTGACTCAGGAAAAGCTGTACAGCGAATGCAACGGCAACACGGAAATGGTTTGTGAAATGATTAAGAATGGTGAACTGCCTGCTGCGCTGAACAATGTCAGAGACTTACATATTAGGAGATTCATTGATAAGTGTATAAGTCCTGTTTCTGAAAGACCCGCGGCAATTGATCTTCTAAAGAACGGATTTCTTGCAGACGATGATGTTCCTGAAAGATTGACAGCAGGTAGTTGTGACAGTATTCAGAGTCTGAGAGAGTCTGTGCGTGCTCAGGTGGTAAGATTATTACAGCAGCGGACGCCTGTTGAATCACAAGATACGGAACAGGAGAAGGCAGATTTTGACAATGAGGGTGAGGCATTTGGGTCACAAGGGGGAACGTCTGAGACTGATTCTGAAACATCCAGATCGCGTAATGCTTCTCCATCTAGACCTTCTACGGAGCCAGAGACAGGAGATCCTGAAACGTCGACTGGTGCATCTAAGGAACAAGAGGAAGAGGATGAGACACCTCTGTTACGAAGGAAAACAACACGCAATGTTGAGCGTGGGGGTGAGACATTTGGGTCCGAAGGGAGAACGTCCGAGACTGATTCGCCATCTAGGACACACGAGACATCGTCTGATGAGCAAGATCAGGCAAGCCACATGGATTGATACCGAATTGGTTTGGGAAGCTATCATGCTTTTGCTGCAACAGATGAAGAAATTTAAGATCAATATGATTTTGTAGTATTAAAGTACACTTTTTACAATATTTTGCTTCATTTTAGATACTTATAAGTCTGAATTAGAACTATTGCTCGAATTTAGGCATTGTACTTGTTATTTGTTGTACTTGCTGGGGGTCCTAATTAGTGTTGGGACTTGGCAGGGGAGGTGAAGATACTCTTTCAGTTTTTCGTTAATTTGTTTGATTGGTTGTCATTTGTAAATGTTTGTTTTGGATTTAAAAACATTAATGAGATAGCTATTATCTTTTGTACATGTAACAAAGGCTTCATTTTTCAATTGTACGTCTTACCTATATAAATACAATTATGTAAGCAATTGCTATGAATAGTAGTCAATTAAATGTTGAGCTTGTGTTAAAATGGAGTAGTGCTTTAGCAGTAGCAATTGAGTAAGGGTAAAAAGGTGCAAAAACTTTTGTATACATCCGGTTTACACTAATATTAGTATACATCGAGCAGTATAGGGGTAACTTTAAGCCAATTTAAGGTAACTTTGAACATAATATGATTTTTTTTTTTTTTTATAAATCGAACAAGAAAAGTTTTATAAGGGTGATAAAATTACTTTCAATCACTAATAATTGAATTTTAGTCATTTAAAATGTGATTCTTTAACAATAAAACGTAGATTATTTTTATTTGTATTGGGTTACTTTTATACATATTAGGGTAACTTTTATTCATTTTAGGGATAACTTTTGATCACTTTAAGAGAGATTTAAAATGGATGTACAATAATTATTTTACACCCGATTTTTTTAAAAGTTTGTGAAAAAGGTGAATTGGACCTAAGCATTTCTGAAGTTCATAAAATTGGACCTCTTTAGGATTTCAGCTAGTACTTGTCTTGTTACCATCCCTTGATGATTTTATGGATTTGGGCTACCCGAGCTATTAAAAGTTGGAGGCATTTGATTTCGATACTTCAGACTTTTCAGTTCATCAATATTATGCACACTAAACCAGTGGAAAAAACATAAACTTAATTAATTAATTCAACATTGCGAACAAGCCCAATCAATAATCTACCTTTACGTATGTCATACGGTCTTAATGAAAGACGTGATCATAGCTGGTCAGCTGGTACAACTATCGCCGTTAGGAAGAGAGTTTGTTGTTTATGAGGAAACCTCTATAACCTCTGCCAAACAAAAAGTCACTTTTATGAATAAATCATGAACAAACATGTAAGGGTGTGTAGCTAATGTTAACTTGAAGATATGCATATTGCATCTACAAGCTTTAATTTGCATAGTAACTATGAGGTGCTTCCATCAGGAGGCTTGCAACTACAAGTTTATTGACAAAATTGTGCTCGTTAGTTAGAGCAAATTATACTCAACTGATTGACAAAATTGTGCTCATTAGTTAGAGCCAACTTTTGATGAATTGGCCTGTGCATTCAGAATTCGGAATGTTTTCTTTTGTTTAGCCTTTAAGAGTGAAACAAGCCACTCAAAAGCTTGTGTCTACTATTGCAGGTAGTGCTCTTGCAGGATCAAGCAACATCAGCATTAGTGCTTTGGCAGCATACTACTTATCCGAGTCAGCAGAGGATAAGAAGCTGGAAGCTCAAGAGAAATTTCTGGAAACAAGTCATAATTACCTACTGGTCTAAAGTGGCAAGAGTTTGTTACAACTTTGATGATGTGGCTAGAGTTTGTTTGAAGGAATCTTTGTAATGACAGAATATAAATTCTGTATTTTCTCTTAGATTTAATCATAATTTGTAATCACAAGTTTAGTGTGACAAACCCATTTTCTCTCTTTATTTTCTTTTCCAATTTTCCTTTCACATATTCTCTGTATTTTCTTCATGTAATTAAAACGTTTGATGAAATATTTGAAGTTTTCTTTGGTTGATTACTGTTTCATTGAAGCATTTTCTTCGGTTAAATCATGGTATCAGAGCGGGGAGGTTCCTAGCTCATTCTAATTGGTTTTTGATCGATTTGTTGAAGTTCTTTTGTTGAAGAATCGATTACATTTTCTGGTAATTTTCTCTCGATTGTTGACGAAATTCTTCTTGTTCTTCTACTATTGCTTTATTCTTGCTGCAATTAGATCAATTTTGAGGCATTTTCTTCTGATTTTTTTAAACAGTGGCTGGTAATTCTTGTAGTTTAAGTAGCTCCAACTAATGATCCTGGAAAGTGTATATTTTATACATCCTTCTGAAAATCGTGCTAATTCATTGGTAACTGAGAAATTTAATGGTGAGAGTTACAATGAATGGAAGAGAAGCATGATGATAGCATTATCTGCTAAGAATAAACTATATTTCATTGATGGAAGTTTACCTAGACCTAACTCTGGTATTAAGGTTCAAGCATGGGATAGATGTAATGCTATGATCACTAGCTATATTCTGCATTATGTGGATAATAATATAGCTTGAAGTGTTCAGTATTTCACTTCAGCCATAGAAACCTGGAACGATTTGGAAGACAGGTATTCTCAAAGTTTTGGTCCTTAGCTCTATACATTGCAATAATCTTTGAGTGATATAACTCAAGGTTCTTTTTCAGTGGCTGGATTTTTCACTAAAATTAAGGCAATCTGGGATGAAATCAATGGAATAAATCCAATTCTAGCTTATACTTGTTATGGATGTACATGTCAGATCTCTTAGAAGATTCTTAATCAACAACATGAAGAAAGGCTAATTCAGCTATTAATAAAGATAAATGGCAAGTATGCTACAGTTTGAACCAATATTTTGATGATGCAACCTCTGCCAAATGTGTCCTTAGCCTACAGATTGTTAATGCAAGAAGAGAAGCAAAGACAGGCAAGCATGATGGATGCTAGAAATAGCAACACCATGGCCTTTGCAGCATTTGATGATAGAAAACCACCTCATTTTCAGCCATCATCTAATTGTTTCCAATCTAACCAGCCTTATATGAGGAACAACTATGCACCAAGACTGTGAAGAAACTCAAATTTGTTCTGTGATCCCTGTAAGTAGACATGTGACACTATTGACAAGTGTTTCAAGCTCCATGGACATCCACCAAAATTTGGACAAAATAAGTTCTAAGGCAAGAGTATTGTTGCTATTGTATACGGAGATGACATATCAGCTGAAGAAGAAATTAGTGAGGCTGCACACATTTCTTTGGGACTGTACAATAAGTTTGTCCAGCATATGAGTCAAGAAGGATCGCAGAGCATCAATGTTGCTCAATCTAATGCACCTACAACTGCATCAATTGGTCAGAATACTCAGGCTACTACACCTTCAGCATATGTTGCGGGTACTTGTCTTCTGACATGTTATAATACAAAGTGGGTTATTGACACTTGAGCTACAGACCATATGTGTTCATCTCTTGAATTGTTTGACATATTTCACAAGTATACAAAGTTTCCTAATTAACACTATAACTGTTGCTGATGGGAAGCAAGTTACAGCGGAGCATATTGGCACAGTAAAATTCCAAAATGGAATTCAATTGAAAAATGTGTTACATGTCCCTGGATTTCAATTCAATCTTATTTCTACACATATATAAGTTGTGTAGAGACCCAGGGTGTGATATCAAGTTCATTCATGATACCTGTGTAATTCAGGATCCTACACATAATTTTTCCCTAGTTCTTGGTAAGCTAGATTCAAGCCTATATGCTGTGGATAATGCAGAAGGTTCCAATGGGCCAGTAACATTTGTTTAGAATGAAGCTAAGATTTGGCAGTTAAGGTTAGGACACATGCCATTCAATATATTACATCTTGTTAATGGTGTTTTTTCTTCTAAGAGTAGTTGTGATAGCATTTATCAAGTTTATCCTGAAGCTACACAAACTAGAGTTCCCTTTCCTAGTAGTGCTATTAAAACAACTAGCTAAACTGTTTTGATTTGCTAAATATTGATACTTTGGGACCATATAAGATAGCTACTCATGATGGTTACAGTTGGTTCTTGACTATTATTGATGATTTTTCAAGAAACACTTGGACTTTTCTTATGAAGAATAAATCTGATGCTGTGAAGACTGTTGAAAATTCTTATGCATTTGTTCTAAATAAGTTTTATGTAAGTATTAAATGCATACGATCAGATAATGCTAAAGAACTCTATGAAAGAGATATGTTAGTATTTTATCAATCACATTGCATTAAACATTAGGGAAGTTGTGCTGATACACCACAGCAAAATGGCCTGGTGTTGTGGAAAGGAAGCTCATGCATCTTTTAGAGACTGCCAGAGCTTTGTATTTTCAGTCTAAAGTGCCAGTTTATCTTTGGGGAGAGTGTCTTTTATGCGCTACACATTTAATCAATTGAATGCCTTTGAGTTCTATTGGTTGTACGTCTCCTTTTGAGAAATTAATAGGTGTCAAACCAAGTATTTACCATCTCAGAGTTTTTGGATGCATTTGTTATGTTTCTACTCTCATGAATAATAGAAGAAAGTTTGATCCCAGGGTACTATCCTGCATTCTAATTTGGTATTTGTAGGGAATAATTTCAAGCCTTTAAAATCCCACTAGCTTGAACCCCACTGTGATCATACACTAAAGTACGGTGGCGTCCAAAAGGGAAGAAGATAGAGCAAAAGAGTCGCCAACAAGTTTTTAAGGAACTTGTAAACCGTTCACGAGGTGAAGGTTACACCCCTTAACGATCCAAGAGATCGTCAACTCCATAAGGACATGAACCAAATAAGGGTTCGGGGATGATGGTACAAATCCAATCTAAAAGAGATAGAACCTGCCCTAATAATAGGCCTCTACTTTATTCTGCTCGTATTCATGTGCGCTTTCTGACTAACATACAATCAATAGGATTCACCCTAAACCTGTTTAATCTATGTTGGTTGAATTTTAATGCACAAATAAATCTATTATTGGCGATCACTTGAATTATAATCACAATTAACCTAACAAGATTATTAATTATCTTATCAAGCGTGATTGCAAGTACCAAATTCCCTTTAAACATGCAATAAAAGGTGTGATCAAGCAATAAATAATAAGCATCAAGCAACATAATAATAATCAATAACAATTATAATTAAAATAATCACGAATAGCAATAATAATCATAATCATGTTCATGTTAATATTAAAGCATAATAAAAATAGCAAGATCCTAGGCATGATACTAACAAGATTAATAACAAACCCTAGCACGTCACTAAGCAATAAAAATCAAATCTTTAGCCCTAACATGATACTAACAATCATAAATATTAGGAAGAATATAGGAAGCATCGTACTTTTAATCATACTTGATATTAAAGTTACCCTAGACATGATACTAGGAATTAAAATAACAATCTAAGCATGATTTCTACATCATAATATCAATTAAACCATTAAAGTACTTACTTTGATGCCTCGTACCTCTTTCTAATAACAAAATACACGCGTTAGTAACTTCAAGGAAAATAATAATCAAAACAGTTAAATTAAATAATTGAAAGAGAGATTTGGGACCAAACCCTCAAAAATTAAAACCTTTCACGTCTAGGGCGAAGGCAACTTCGAATATAGCTAGGTGTTTCTAGATCTTGTGAATGCGGAATTTTGTATTAAAAAGCAAAGAAGAAAGAATGAATGCTAAAGAATTTATGTTATTGAAAATTGATGAATAATGTAGATGATGAATGAAGAGAATTAATGAATGGTAATTGATGATTGTTGATGAATGAAACCGGAGTTTTGATACGATATTTATAGAGAAAATCATCCAAAAAAGATAATTTATCAAAACAGAGTCTGAAGACCATAAAACTAACTTGGCGCCAGCCCTGGCTCATTGGCGCCAGGACTAGTGGCTAGCGTCAGGCGCCAATGCTGGCGTCTGGCGCCAATCCTGGTTCTAGGCGCCAAGGCCTGGGGTTGGACGCCAATTCGGATTTCAACGCGTTTTTGAAATTCTGATAATTTTACCGTACTGGAAGATAAAATAATATAATTTCAGTCGAAAATGCTATTTTATCTAATTAAAACTCTGAAGAGACCTAATTGAATTAAGAATGATAAAACCTTCTAGGATGTTCTAGAAGACCAAAACCATTCCTAATTACATTAGGAATGATAAATCATATTAGGCCCTCCCCTAGATCATTGGGCCGTACTTAAAACTCAAACCGGGCCCAGTTTAGTAAATTGGTCATAATTTCCTCAATATTCATCGGAATTGGGCTTATAATATATCGTTGGAAAGGTCTTTGCAAGCCCCATCCAACTACACCACTATTGGACCCATATCATGGACCAACCAAACTGGATTGGCTGTTTTCTCAAAATAAAGTTTTCAAAAACAGAGAGAAGAGAAAAGAAAAGAAATAAAACTTTCCGCAACACCAGACCTTTCCACACTTTCGTTTCATTCGATTATGATTCGATGTGAAAGGTACTCATCACTGGGTTTGGTTTTGGGGAGACCCAAATGGGTGTCTACAGAAGCCCCCACTTTGACTAAGTTTGGAGAAACGCAAGTTTCGAAAACAAAAGTCAAAGTATCGATAGGGACGGAGAATGATTCAGAACGTTCTGCGATCCTAAATCAATCTTGTAAAGCCGATACCTGCAAAACTAGCATTAGTTAAACAGATAAAAGAGTTAAGAAACGCGTATCTTGCACCGTCGAGCACACGTCTCTGAAAGTAACAGATTGTTGCCGTTGTTGTTCTTTGACGACCTCCTGCAAGCTAGAGAATGCCATCCCGCTTGAAAACCGCTACTCCCGTAACTGCTTCCAAATCAGAAGATTGCTTCGCCTAAAAATATCCTCCTCCGCTGTGATAATATTCCACGTCCAAGGGAATATCATCGAAAATTATTTCTCTTGAAACAATCCTCATCCGCATTATGATCATCTTCCATGCCTCAAGAATTATGATCGAAGACAATTTCGCCCTGAAATTACCTTCAGCTGTTTGTGACAACTTTCCACAATCTATGGAACGCCATCTTGCTGTTTGTTTTGACGATCTTCCGCAATCTAGGCAACGCCGTCGATCAATGTTGCTACATCTTGAGCTTTTTCTTGAATCATAGTGACAACCTTTCCAATCATAGCAAAAGTCGTCGAAGACTGCCCATCTCGTGCTATCTTCTCAAATCTTGGGTGACAACCTTCACAATCTCAGCGAATGCCGTCGAAGACCGCCCATCTCGTGCTATCTTCTCAAATCTTTGGTGACAACCTCCACAATCTTAGCGAATGCCGTCGAAGACCGCCCATCTCGTGCTATCTTCTCAAATCTTTGGTGACAACCTCCACAATCTTAGCGAATGCCGTCGAAAATAACTTTACTTGAGGTCATCCTCATTTGATGCGATAATTTTCCCAAAGGAAAATACCGAAGATCCACGCCTGTCGATCTTTAAAAGTTCGCCTGAACTTTGCTTTTGCTATGCCTGTACGTCGGCGCTCTTTTGCTTTGAACCTGTATGTCGGTGCCTTTTCTGCTTTTGAGCCAATGCCTAGGCGCTTTAAGCTAAGTGAGACGATCTTTCATCAGGTCGATCACTTATTGCAATCGTAATCCAACTGACTACTTAATCATGTCAAATTGCTTATAGGGGTTAACTGGCGTACCAAGGAACCCGAAATTGCTGTATGAAGTCGAAATCACCTTTCTGGGAGGCTTCGAGCTCTGTCGTTGCTGAAATATTTCTGGAGCCAAGAATTGACTCTGTCGCCGAATGCTGTGATAGGGTCTTCCCTGTTCTGCTGCACCTGTGTTTATTTTTGACTATAGAACTTTGCCAATCTTTTTAATCATCTTAGGGTTGACCTAAGGCTTAACGTTGCTTGACTCATCGACTTGACACGACTCAAGGCATAAACTTGACTCGATATGTGGACTGACTCGAGGTTGACTCGACTCGAAGTGAAATGACATGTGTTAGACTCAAATCAAAGTTATATGACACGACATGACTCAATGTGTACATGACTCGTGTGTGCATTGTAATGTGATCGTGCGACTCGAAAAATGCAAAAACCAAAAAAATTCCGTCAATTTTGGAGGGTACCGACTTTCTCCCGGAAAGGAAAGACGTGAAAAAGAAAATCAAAAGTTTGAAGATGCATGTTGAATGAGCTTAGTTAAATGTCATTTAATACTATCTCTCAAGGTGCAAGGATTAATCCATCCTAGGCTATCTCAATGGTTGACTCAATGATGAAAGCATTTGGGTAACTTAGGCACGGAGGCTAAGCACTTCATACTTCATGAAGCAATGATGATTACGATTGATGAGCGATTTCGATATGACAAGGCATGCTTCAACGTTGTATTAAGATTTCATGACAAAGGGTTCCTAAGGGAAGTATATTTGGTCATGTATCTGTGCAGTGTGTGATAGTGACACTAAAGTTAGGCCGCAAGAGCTAAGTGTGTGGAAAAATATATTGAAAAGAGTCAAATGGTGGTGACTCTTAGGCTAGATAAGCTAATAATATAGGGATCAAGCCCCCAAGTCTAGCTATAAATGAAAAGGGATGAGCATAGGGGATCCCTTGATATGATCATGGTGTAAGTGTGTGAATGTGAATATGAATGCATGTTTATTACGGCCGCACCTCAATGGGAGGTTGCCTACGTATCCGTTAGGAATCAGGCCGAACGTAGCTCTAGCCGAACCTCGCACAAGTGTGTATACCTCAAAAAAAGGTCTTTTTAAGGGTTGTAACGTGGTTAGGCTAAAGGTTTAAAGAAGAAGGGGATAAAGGCTCAAGACCCTAGATAAGCCCCCAAGGTGTGCAACCTCGCTTTTGAATCTTTGTATTTTCATGCTTGAATTTCTATTCTTTTTTAGCTCTTTTTGCTTTAGCATTTATTTTATTTTTATAAGTGTGGGCAATCCCGATCATGCGGTCTATCACTCACTTGGCATTCATGTTTCTCAGGCACGGTACCAAGCACTCGATAAGAGACGCAATCTGAGACGTATTCTTATCGAAGATATTTTCACATCAAAGACATTGGAACACTTGCCCTTTTGTACACTTTTATTTATTTTTTGCTTTTGCTATCTTTTGAATTTGCCCAAGCTTTCTTTAGAATTGCATAAGTTGCACGCCATCCCATCCCAAGATTAGATAGATATAGGTTGAAAAAAGAAAGGTCTATCATTAGACAAGGCTCAAAGTGGTTTATCAAGAAAGGATTTGTAAATGAGAAAAGAGAAAGGAGATATGATGTGGCTACAAGGGGTGCCTCAAATCATTGGTATACCTTGTGCTTAATTCGACATGGATTTTTTTTTTTTTTTTTTTTTTTTTTTTTTTTTTTTTGCTGCAATGTAATGTGATGATCATATACAAGGAAATAAATGCTCATTTTTATTAAAAGAAAATAAATAAAGAATCTACAAAAATTAATCTAAGGGAAAAGAAAGGTGCCTATGCTAGACTTATTAAGGAAAGGAAAAATGAAAAATAGAAAAGAGGTCATGAAATCTTTTCGTTGGAGCTCGCCTCTTGTCTTGTGTTGTTTCCTTTATCATCACTCGCTCTTCTTGTTAACTGGAGGCATGGGAAGCTTGTTATTATCAATCAAATGTTGGATAGCCTCCTTTAGCTTCCAACAGCTCTCAGTAGTATGACCCCTACCTTGATAATACTTGCAGTGTTCGTCTGGATTCCAACTAGGCAATCTCTTTTCAGGTGCGGGATCTTGAATAGGTCCAATGGGAGTAATGAGTCCTTTGGCATGGAGTCGATCGAAGGCAGTATCGTAGCTCATCCCAATGGGGGTGAAGTCTTTCCTTAGTTGCTTCTTAGATCGTTGGTTATCCATGGCTAAAACTTCACTGAGATCAAAGGTACTAACATTGTTACTAGAGTGGGCGTTTTCGGAAGAAGAAGGATTGTCGTTCTTCTTTCCTTTCCAGCCACCGTGGTTACTATTGTTAGTAGCTTTTTGCTTTGCAAGGTCATCTTCGATTTCAATTCCGATGTCATAAACGGCCTTGAAAGTATTCAAATTGTGTTGATATTTTAGGTGCTTCGAATACTTTTCTTGGAGATTCTTGATAAACATCCTCACAGACTCCTTTTCGGTGGGGACCTCAATAATCTTAGAGGAAGTTTCCCTCCATTTATTAAAGAAAGAAGTAAAGCCTTCATTTTCTTTTTGTCTTAGTATCTCAAGTTGTCTATGATCGGTTTCAACTTGAATATTGCACTTGTACCTATCAACGAAAGCGTTTGCTATCGATTCCTAGGTAGAGGTTTTCTCCTTGTCAAGGGAGAAGAACCATTGTTGGCAAACGGTTTCAAGAGATAGTGGGAACAGAGAGGGGAACACCTTCTTATCGATACCCTTAATGGTCATTATAGTTTCAAAAGCTCTTAGATGGAAGTAAGGATTATCCGTTGCCTTGAATTTTGGGATGTCGTTGGCATTGAACTTCTGCGGAAGAAGATCTTTGTCCACCGAGACCCCTTGTGATGTAAGCTCTTGAAACTTGTAATCGCTAGACAACTTGCTTAGGCTCTCTTGCATGAGGTCTATCTGTTGTTGCTTCACGGGATCATCAACCTTGAGGGTGAGTAGCTTCAGTGTTTCAGTCATGGTAACCAATTGATTCCTAAGCTCATTGACTTCTTCTTGAGTTGCCATTATCTTCTTAGCCTTCCTCTTTTGACGAATCGGTTTATCAAAAAGCGAGACTTGAATAAAGAGGTTGTCCTTGATTAATCGCCCTTCTCTCCTCGACCAAGTACTGTGGGAAAGGAATTTGGGGATACTTATTGTTAATTATTTGACTCAAACTTTATTCAACATTCCATGGATGGAGGAGGTGAAGAAAGATGGAAGAATGTGAAGAAGATTTAGACGGAGGGATATGAAGAATTAGGAGTAGAATGTACCCCCTCAACTCAAATGACGGAAGAGAAAGACTCATGCATGAACCTAAGACATGGCCATGGTGATGTATACTCAAAGTGTGTGCTAAGACTAGTGAGTGTAGATGGTGCGTTAAGACTCGTGTCATGACCATGTGGCTAGACTATGTGACCAAGACTCGATTAATGACTTGACAAGGTGTTATTGACAGCGAAAATTAACCGAATTAATTAGTAAACTCGTTAATTAGACATTAGGTGATGACTTGACAAATAATCCGAACTGTCGGCCAAGCGACAGAACTGGCGTCACAGTACGGTGGTTGGCGCCAGACTTTTTAGTAAATGTCTGGCGTTACACACTATACAGTGGCGCTACAGCTCAGATTTTGGCACCAATATTGGAGCCTCGGTCTGGGACTGTTTTCGATATTATTAGTCAACTGGGGTATGCCTAAAGTCGTACTAGGTCCATTCCGATTGAAAGAAGAAAAAACTTCATTGACTCGAATTAATTAATTAGGCAAAGTTTTTTAAGTCATTAATTATAATTTCAACACAAATCAACAAACGGTTAGGAGGAGCATAGAATATATATGCACAACAAATAATGCACAATTAGGCAAGTAGGCACAATATGATGCAATGAGTTCGCAACCTAACCATGGCTCTAGTTCTCTAAAGTTCGGAATATGGTTTAGTCAAATAGGGTCCATGGTTAATTGTCCAGATGCATCGCGTAGAAGCCTAACCGTGAAGGGTTAACGCGTGTGGATAGAACACCGCGAGTTTTTAGAAAAAACTCGTTTCCATGGTTTGGTGAATTCAACCTCTCAGATGTACCCTTTGTTTCCAGAAGCGTTCAATCGGGTAGATAGAGCATGAATTCCCAGAGGGTTATGTCCATATGTAGAACACATATGGGTTTCAGAAAAGTGAGAAAAAATTCAATCAGGAAGTAGGATCGAGCAAACAATATGAAAAACCGGTCAAAATTAGAACGCATATTTCTGGCTCGGTATTAGGGGAAATTGGCGCCAGCAAACAGAGACTGGCGCCAACTTTTAAATGTAGCGCCTGGCGCCAATAATGGCGTCTGGCGCTACGGCTAATAGTGTGGCGCCAAGCTCTGGCCCCTGACGCTACTTCCCACATGCCTCAGCAGCTTTCTGTGCTCAATAAAATCATCCAGTTTCGCGTGGTGTTATTTCAGTCCTAGTTGTGAAAGACATTTCTCAAATTTCCTACGTGTAAAAATCCTATGTTTTTTACTCATTACGGATGGTCTTTCCAATGAGAATCTTTTTATGCATATGCCACAATGTTAATCAAAATTACGCACATGAAATACTTAGAACTTTTCGAGTCTCATCCACTCATTCTAAATCATTGCCGAAACAAATTCAGGAATTAAAATAGAAATCCTCCCCAGTGGAGTCGCCAAAAACTGTAGGGAATAATTTCAAGCCTTTAAAATCTCACTAGCTTGAACCTCACTGTGATCATACACTAAAGTACGGTGGCGTCCAAAAGGGAAGAAGATAGAGCAAAAGAGTCGCCAACAAGTTTTTAAGGAACTTGTAAACCTTTCACGAGGTGAAGGTTACACCCCTTAACGATCCAAGAGATCGTCAACTCCATAAGGTCATGAACCAAATAAGGGTTCGGGGATGATGGTACAAATCCAATCTAAAAGAGATTGAACCTGCCCTAATAATAGGCCTCTACTTTATTCTGCTCATATTCATGTGCGCTTTCTGACTAACATACAATCAATAGGATTCACCCTAAACCTGTTTAATCTATGTTGGTTGAATTTTAATGCACAAATAAATCTATTATTGGCGATCACTTGAATTATAATCACAATTAACCTAACAAGATTATTAATTATCTTATCAAACGTGATTGCAAGTACCAAATTCCCTTTAAACATGCAATAAAAGGTGTGATCAAGCAATAAATAATAAGCATCAAGCAACATAATAATAATCAATAACAATTATAATTAAAATAATCACGAATAGCAATAATAATCATAATAATCATAATCATGTTCATGTTAATATTAAAGCATAATAAAAATAGCAAGATCCTAGGCATGATACTAACAAGATTAATAACAAACCCTAGCATGTCACTAAGCAATAAAAATCAAATCTTTAGCCCTAACATGATACTAACAATCATAAATATTAGGAAGAATATAGGAAGCATCGTACTTTTAATCATACTTGATATTAAAGTTACCCTAGACATGATACTAGAAATTAAAATAACAATCTAAGCATGATTTCTACATCATAATATCAATTAAACCATTAAAGTACTTACTTTGATGCCTCGTACCTCTTTCTAATAACAAAATACACGCGTTAGTAACTTCAAGGAAAATAATAATCAAAACAGTTAAATTAAATAATTGAAAGAGAGATTTGGGACCAAACCCTCAAAAATTAAAACCTTTCACGTCTAGGGCGAAGGCAACTTCGAATATGGCTAGGTGTTTCTAGATCTTGTGAATGCGGAATTTTGTATTAAAAAGCAAAGAAGAAAGAATGAATGCGAAAGAATTTATGTTATTGAAAAATTGATGAATAATGTAGATGATGAATGAAGAGAATTAATGAATGGTAATTGATGATTGTTGATGAATGAAACCGGAGTTTTGATACGATATTTATAGAGAAAATCATACAAAAAAGATAATTTATCAAAACAGAGTCTGAAGACCATAAAACTAACTTGGCGCTAGCCCTGGCTCATTGGCGCCAGGACCAGTGGCTAGCGCCAGGCGCCAATGCTGGCGTCTGGCGCCAATCCTGGTTCCAGGCACCAAGGCCTGGGGTTGGACGCCAATTCGGATTTCAACGCATTTTCGAAATTCTGATAATTTTACCGTACTGGAAGATAAAATAATATAATTTCAGTCGAAAATGCTATTTGATCTAATTAAAACTCTGAAGAGTCCTAATTGAATTAAGAATGATAAAACCTTCTAGAATGTTCTAGAAGACCAAAACCATTCCTAATTACATTAGGAATGATAAATCATATTAGGCCCTCCCCTAGATCATTGGGCAGTACTTAAAACTCAAACCGGGCCCAGTTTAGTAAATTGGCCATAATTTCCTCAATATTCATCGAAATTGGGCTTATAATATATCGTTGGAAAGGTCTTTGCAAGCCCCATCCAACTACACCACTATTGGACCCATATCATGGACCAACCAAACTGGATTGGCTGTTTTCTCAAAATAAAGTTTTCAAAAACAAAGAGAAGAGAAAAGAAAAGAAATAAAACTATCCGCAACACCAGACCTTTCCACACTTTCGTTTCATTCGATTATGATTCGATGTGAAAGGTACTCATCACTTGGTTTGGTTTTGGGGAGACACAAATGGGTGTCTACAGTATTCTACTGAACAGAAAGCCTGTAAGCTCTTTGATCTTGAAAACAAGAAGATTATTATCTCATGAGATGTTGTCTTTCATGAAAAACATCTTCCCTTTCATCACTCTCAGCCTAACACATCTCCCCAACCTATTTTCTACCATCTCATCTGCTTTTTCATTGACAATACCTTTGAAATACCAGAACCTTTCATCCTTGAAGATGATCAAACTTTTGTTCCTATTTCTCCACAAACTCCTCAAACACAAATACCTAAGCCTCAAACACACATACCTGGACCTCAAACACATATCCCACCTCCCTAAATACAAATACCTAAGCCCCAAACACTAACCCACCTCCACCTAATTCTGATCCTCAACCTATCAGACAGTCTGACAGACCAACTAGAGCTCCATTTTGGATGACAGATTGTGTTGGGAAAGTAGTTAATTCTCATCATTGGTGCAACATTTTTACATACAGTGATGTGCCAACTCCTCTTAGAGCTCTTATTTCACATGTGATTCAAGTTATAGAACCATCTAGTTACCTAGAAGCTTCCTAGAATCCAGTCTGGGTTGAAGCTATGAAGTTGATGCTTTAGTTTTTAATGGAACTTGGGAGGATGTGAAATTGCCTAGAGATAAGAAACCTATAGACTGCAAATGGGTGTTCAAAGTCAAATTAAAATTAGATGGTTCGGTAGAAAGATTCAGGCCCAGACTGGTTGCTAAAGGTTATACATAGAGATATGGGATTGATTTTGAAGAAACATTCTCTCCAATTGTTAAAATGGCAATTGTACTTGCAGCAAGTAAACATAGGGTTTTGCACCAAATTAACATTAACAATGTTTTCCTTCATGGAACACTGACTGAAGAAGTTTATAAGAGGGTTTCAAAAGGCATCCCTAACCCAGACAATCTAGTTCACATGCTGAAAAGATCCCTATATGGTTTAAAGCAGGCCTCTAGACAGTGGTTTGCTAGGCTCAATGCTGAGTAGATGGTCAAAGGATTCTCACAATCAAAGAATGATTATTCACTCTTCATGAACAAATCTGCAAGTGACATCTCCATTCCTGCAGTTTATGTTGATGATATCATTCTAACTCGAGATAATGTGGTTGTTATTCAGGATCTTAAGGCTCATTTGCACAATGTTTTCAATATCAAGGACTTGGGTGAACTCCATTTCTTCCTTGGCATAGAAGTTTTTCATGTTTCTCAGGGCATTATTTTGTCCCAAAAAAAGTTCACTAAGGAACTGTTACAAGAATGTCTCATGGATGTGTATAAACAAGCTCAAACAACACTTCCTGCACATATTAAGCTGGTTAATGATACAGGTGATTTCTACTCAGATCCTACTCATTACAGGTGCCTTGTTGGGAAATTGAATTTCCTCACTCACACAAGGCTTTATCTTTCCTTTGCTATTCAGACCTTGAGTCAATTCTTACAACAACCAAGACTGCATCATTATCATGCTCTTCAGCATGTTATGAGATACATTATTGATATAGTTTGTCAAGGTGGTCATTTGCAGGCTTTAGACAGCTGACTCTACAGGCTTATCTAAATTCTAATTTGGGTTCCTGCCCTAACACTAGAAGATCAATTACTGGTTACATCATGCTGTTAGGAAAGTAATTTATTTCTTAGAAGTCCAAGAAGCAAGGGATTATTTCTAAGTCTTCCTTTGTGGCTGAATACAGGGCTGCAGCATCTTCTGAAATAACTTGGTTGGTCAGATTATTGCAGGAACTTGGTGTCACCAATCTCAAGCCCATGAGACTTAATTGTGATAATTAGGCTGCTGCCATACATATTGGCAAAAACCCCGTGTTTCATGAAAAGACCAAGCATATTGAGCTTGATTATCATTTCACCGGGGAAAAAGTCATGGAAGGCTTGTTAGAGCAGCATTTTGTTCCTAGTTTAGAGCAGTTAGCAGACCTGTTCACTAAGCCTTTATGCTTTCCTCAGCATGGTGATTTCAATTCCAAGCTAGGAATGATTAATTCTCAATCAATGTCTAGCTTGAGGGGGAGGCATTGTAGGTAGTACTCTTGCAAGACCCAGCAACATCAGCATTAGTGCATTGGCAGCATACGACCTATCTGTGTTAGTAGAGGATGATAAGCTGGAAGCTCAAGAGAACTTTCTGGAAACAAGTCATAACTACCTGGTCTGACGTGGCAAGAGTTTGTTTCAGCTTTGATGGTATGGCTAGAGTTTGTTAGAAGGAATCTTTGTAATGATAGAATATAAATTCTGTATTTTCTCTTAAGTTTAATTATAATCTGTAATCACAAGTTTAGTGCGATAAACACATTTTCTCTCTTTATTTTCTTTAATTTTCCTTTCATATATTCTTTGTATTTTCTTCATGTAATTGAAACATTTGATGAAATACATGAAGTTTTCATTAGTTGATTACTGTTTCATTGAAGCATTTTCTTTAGTTTTATCATCTACCAAGTTATTATTCTGTTTTTCCATAATTACATTGTTTTTTTCATAAGACTAGTTTTTATTTTGGCAAGGGCAGAATTTGGTGATACATTTCACATGTAAAGAATTCTCATTAATGAAATGTCATAGCTTAGAAAATCTAGAGAAAAAAGTCCAAGGTGAAAAAAAGTAAACAAAATCACACAAACATGAAATTAGACATGACTCCTAAGAGCAACCACACGTCAACACATAGGCAAACATTTCAAATGCAAGCCAAGACTTAAATAGAGGCGAAACAAAATTCTAGTTGAACTCGAAAGTAGCTAACAAAGTAAGGAGTACATTCATTCATTAATGTTTCACGTTTTAATGAATATAGCTAGTTGGCGAGTTATTTGCACAAGATGTCCATCAATCAAACATTATTAGGCTCTACTAGAATTGTTCGTGAACACTTTTTAGATTGAAAGCTAACTACTACTCCGTAATTAATAGCTAGGACTGTTCGAACTCCACGACTAATGAACACCACCCATTCCACAAGTTAACTAGTACTCCCTAGTTAGATGCACGGTTCTAATTGCCTATTTCGGTTGTTTTTTTGGGTAAAGAGACTTTAAAATAGATTCAACATGGGTCTAATATCAATATATAATAATTAAATAAATAATTTTTATACTACGTATCACTTACTAACTTGAGGCAAAAAAATTATTTTTGCACTTGTGTCACGGTCCGAGTGATTCACCACCGGATCGTGCGGCGCGCTCTCGTCTATTGGCGACAAGGGCGCAAGACTAAAACAAAGGAGGTTCGTGAGCACACAACAACACGGACCTAAGGTGTCTCAAGAGGGCACGCGATGACAACGAGTGCGGAGTCGGGCTTGTGACGGCAGATACTTCGAAGCGGGCACAAGCGGAACCGACGAAATGAGGACGTTTCTGGGGTCTCTTGGTTTGGTGGGGGATGCTTTAAAACAAGGAAAGATCAATATCTATAAAGGCTTAAACAACACACAAGTCTTAAAGCAATAGCAACGGGGTAGAGAGCTTTGATTGAATAACTATTCGCTCCCTAAAGAGCTTTATATTGCATTAGTAGAGAATTACAAGTGAACGTTGACATGACAGTAATACAATAATTCTCCCTAGAGCCTAGAAATTAAAAAGAAAGACTAAAGAGACATTACATAAGGGAAAATACAAGGAAAATAAAGTAGAATACATAGTAAAGAGGTTGGATTCTAACATCCTCCCCCACTTAAGCCGTCGACGTCCTCGTCAACTTACAAAATCTACACTAAGATCCTAGCAGCTTCAGTCTTTTGTTGTAGGGGTGGCTCTTGTCCTGGTTCTGATGTTGGCGCGGTAGTTGACGTTGCGGTTGCTGTCGTCGGGATCTGGATGGTAGGGTTTGAGACGACTAACGTGGAAGACGGGGTGAATCCTCATCCACGCAGGCGGTTCTACCTTGTATGCGTTCTTCCCAATCCGTTTGGTGATGCGGATGGGGCCTTCGTACTTCCGAATTAGACGACGATCTCTTCCTCTGAGAAATTTCAGCTGTTCTGGTAAGACCTTCACCATCACCATGTCCCCAATTGCAAAATCTACTGGCCTTCTGTTTTGATCAGCCCATCTTTTCATCCGGCGCGATGCTCGCTCTAGGTAGGCTTTTGCAATGTCGGTGTTTTGCTTCCACTCTCTTGTAAAATCTCGAGCCTAAGCACTCCTACCGCCCTCCCAGTCAGCCACTGTGTGCGGGAGGAGAGGTTGTTGACCCGTGACCAGCTCAAAGGGGCTTTTGTTGGAAGAAGAACTCCTTTGAGCATTGAAGCAAAGTTGTGCTACGTCCAAAAGTCTCACCCAATCTTTCTGGTCAGCGCTCACAAAGTGACGCCAGTATTCTTCAAGAAGCCCATTGAATCTCTATGTCTGCCCATCAGATTGAGGGTGGTGGCTTGACGACATGTTGAGATCAGACCCCATCATTTGGAATAGCTCAGACTAGAATATGCTCGTGAATCTGGTATCCCTGTCTCTCACTATGCTCTTTGGCAATCCCCAGTACTTCACAATATGTTTAAAGAAGAGCGATGTCGTTTCTTCCGTTCCACAAGCCTTTTGCATGGATACGAACGTTGCATATTTGGAGAACCTGTCTATCACCGCCATGATAGAAGAGAACTGGTCCACCTTCGGGAGGCCACTAATGAAGTCCATCGACACACTCTCCCAAGGTCGAGTGGGTACAGGGAGTGGTTCAAGGAGGCCCCCGAGCTTCTGTCTGTCAACCTTGTCTTGCTGGCACACAAGGCAAGTTTTGGTGTAGCTCATCACGTCTCCCTTCATTCCTGGCCAGTAGTACCCCATCGCGAGTAGACTGAGGGTTCTCTGCCAACCTGGGTGTCTCGCCCACAGCGTATCATGGCATTCCTTCAACAACATTTTCCTCAATCCTCCTGCTTTGGGGATGAAAAGCTTTGTACCTTTGGTGAAGATGAGGTCATCGTCTAACCAAAAGCGTCTAGTCTTCCCTTCTTCAATCATCCTTGTTATGGTTTTTGTCATCGGATCATCTGGGAGATAAGCACAAACTTGATCTCTAATGGAAGTGGCAATGCTGCTTGCAGTCATTGGCGCTAACTTGTACATCGCAACAAGATCGGCCCGCCTACTCAGGGCATCGGCTACTCTATTGCTGGATCCCGTTCTATAGGTGAACTCGACGTTAAATTCGGCTAAGTCCTCTTGCCACCGAGCTTGTTTTCCTGTCAGCTTGGTTTGGGTGAGAAAGTGACTCGCCGCGATGTTGTCCGTGCGGACGGTGAACTTTGATCCCAACAAGTAGTGCCTCCATCCTCTTAGGTAGTGCACAATGGCTAGTAGCTCCTTTTCTTGTGCCGCATACCTCCTCTCAGCATTATTCAGCTTCCTGCTTTTGAAAACAATGGGATGCCCTTCTTGGAGGAGCACTCCTCCTAAAGCAAAATCTGAAGCATCCGTCTCGACCACAAATGGTTTGGTGATGTCTTGAAGGGCAAGGACCGGCTCCTTCACCACTACTTCTTTCAACTTCTGGAAAGCTTCCTTCTGGCCCTAACCATTCCCAACGACTTTCTTTCCTCAATTGGTCGGTGAGGGGACTTGCGATCTCCGAATATCCCTTAATAAATCTTCTATAATAGTTCGCCAGTCCTAGAAAGGATCGCAACTCAGAGGGGTTCTTAGGATCCTGCCAATCGCGAACAGCACATATCTTCTTTGGGTTCATCCTCAATCGACCCTTCCCCACAAAGTGTCCAAGAAATCCGACTTCTTCCTGCGCAAAGGCACACTTTTCTCGTTTCACAAACAGGTGATGTTCTCTCAACTTCTCGAAGACCAATCTTAGGTGCTCGAGGTGCTCTTCCAAAGTCTTGATGTAGACAACAATGTCATCGAGGTACACGACCACAAATTTGTCTAAGTATTATCGGAATACTTGGTTCATCAGAGTACAGAACGTAGCAGGTGCATTCGTCAAGCCGAAGGGCATGACTAACCATTCGTATGCCCCGTATCTCGTCACACAAGCAGTTTTTGGTTCATCTCCTTCGGCAATGCGAACTTGGTGGTAGCCAGACTTCAAGTCTAGCTTTGTAAAGTACACTGCATCCTCTAACTGATCGAACAAATCCGCCACCAAAGGGATAGGGTAGTGATTGCGCACCGTAACCTTATTCAATGCTCGGTAGTCGATGCACAATCGAAGACTTCCATCTTGTTTCTTCTGAAAAAGCATAGGGGCCCCATAAGGAGCCTTTGATAGGAGGATGAAGCCAGCCTCAAGAAAATCCTCCAATTGTCTCCGGAGTTCGGCCAATTCCGGGGGAGCCATGTGATAAGGGCTTCGTGCTGGGGGTTTCGCCCCTGGAACCAGCTCGATCTCATGGTCCACTGTCCTTCTAGGTGGGAGAAATTTTGGTAGATCTTTTGGGAGGAGATCTTGGAACTCTGTTAGTAGCTCGGCAACTGCAGGCGGAAGGTATCCACTTGCTTCATCTTCCTTAGTGGAAAGTGTTGCTAGGAACGTGGGCTCGTTCCTCTTCAACCCCTTCTCCAATTGCATTGCTGAAAGGAGGGGCCCCTTCGGCCCTTTTCCAGGATCGCAGGTTCTGAGGAGACATGGTTGCTGCCTGGGCACAAGCATAGATCTAAGGTGTGGCATTGGGACTGCCTTACTAGAGTGTAAGAAGTCCATGTCGAGCACCAAGATGAAGTCGTCCATTGGCGCAACGGTAAAGTCCACCTGCCCGCTCCAATCTCCTAGCTTCATTGTTACTTTCTTGGCAACGTCGTGGATCGGTTTGGAAACTGAATTCAGCGCTTTAATACTGCCTCCTTCTGGTAGCAGCTTCAACCCCAGTCTTTTTGCCTCCTTCTCTGAAATGAAGTTGTGGGTAGCACCTGTATCCACCATGGCTCGAGTTTCCTTTCCGTTTACCAACACATTCACATTCATCAACTCAGAGTTTTTGGGTTGGCCCTCAGAGACTTCTCTTCCCATAGCACACATCATGCGAATGGCCCCCAGTCTTGAATGTTCTCCTTCACTAGGTTCTATCTCATCGGCTTCTTCACCCTCGGGGTTTTCTAAGGACATGGAGGACAGTTTCTTTTGGAGATTGTCAATTTCTCCCTTGTGTCGACATTCAAACCACTTGTGCGGTCCTCGGCAAAGGATACACGTCAATGGCCTGGCTGCCGAAGATGAACTAGGGGTGCTTCCTCTACAAGAGAAGGAAGAAGCTCCACTCTTCCGAGAGTCTTTTCCCCCACTCCTGTTGTATCTATTGTTCGAGTTGTTGGAGCTCACTTGCGAATCATGTCTCGAGTTCCTAGGAGGATTCGGTGTCGGCCCACTATTCCCTTTCTTCAAATTTTGCCCTTTCTCTTAGGAGTAGTCCATCAGCCTTTCAGCTGCGGCGATGGCTCCCAATAAAGTATTAATCTTCTGGCGCCAAATTTCTCTTTGGGTCTACTCCTTCAGACCACACATAAAGTTGAATAGGCGATCTTCCTCAGGCATATTGTGGATCTCCAACATGCACGCTGAAAACTCTTTGACATGCTCCCGGATGGAACCCTTATGCTGCAAAGCAGCGAGCTTGGTGCGAGCAACAAACTCGGTATTCTCGGGATAAAATTAGGCCATTAGTTCTTTCTTTAGCTCCTCCCAAGTATCCACCGACGTCCTCTTAGCTTGGATGTCGGCGTACTTGGTGCGCCACCAAAGCTTTGCATCATCCACCAAATACATAGTGGCGGTATTGACAGGGTAAAGTCGTATCCCCTAATAAAAAATAATTACCTAAATCACTAACTAAGGTAGATAGGGAAGTAGGGTCGATCTCCACAGGGAAAGAAGTCTTTTTACTTCTAAATAATTATTATAATCTAAATTATTTAAGTAACCAATATTTATAATTAAGTATGAAACTAAACTACAAAGAATAAGAGTAGGGAGAAAACGATATATAAAGGGATCTAGGGCATAGGTTCACCAATAAATAATATTCCAGGGTAAAACATAGTAATCAATCGCTGACATTGCACAAATAACATGATTAACAAGCTCTCGCAATTTATTAATCAACATAGATCTAACAGGCTCTCGCAATTTACTAGATCTAAGTTCTTATTGAAAATAGCCTTTAATATCAAATTAACATCTGCTCGATTCATCAATTTAATATTGCTATACTTTTACAAGCCGCAATTGTAAAACATTAAAACAATTCAATAAGAAATTATCATGCAATACCAATAATCAATAATAGTCAATCATCAATGCATCAATTAACCAGAATGTAAAAGGCTCTCGCTACGTATTACAATCACACAATTAATTTACCGGTATTAATTCTCATCTCTCGAATCTTGACTTAACCATTTATAAATTAACTTGCCTATTGAAACTAGACCTAAACATTAATTCTCATCTCTCGATTCTTGAATCAATATTGTCAAACTCATGCATAAAAGATAGGCCTAATCTAGTCACAGAGCATTAAATCAATCAATAGGAAATTAATCTAGCATTGATAATCAACAACAATAATTTACCCCTTCATATTATTTATGGATCCCCATAAACCCTAGAAATTAAACTACTCACACATATTAAAAAATAAACTAATCAAAGTAATAAAATAGATCATGATGAAAGGAATAAAATAAATAATTAAGATTAAGGGAAGAGAAATCGTTACCAAAATAAATCTGGAATTAATGAAAGAATTAAGAACAAAGGTTTAGAGAGAGATTAAGAGAGAGAGAACTAAGTAGAGAGAGAAAATCTAAGGAAGAAGATCTAGATCGGTCAAATTAATCGTCCTAAAAACGTACTTAAAACAAAACTAAAACAACTCCTAATTAGAAACTAATTGCGTGTCAAAAGAGCCCTTCCAGAAACACGCACCCGATCGGGCTAGAGGCCGCCCGATCGGGCCCGCCTTTTTGCTAGCACACTCTTCTCAGCAGCACCGCCCGATCGTGCTAAGCCTCGCACGATCGGGCGCGCCTTTGGCCACGCACCAGCACACTTGCGCATCTTGCCCGATCGAGCTAAGTTTGCCCGATCGGGCCCTTGTGGCTCCTCGAGGCTTTGGACTTCCGATTGGGCTCGACTCCTCGGCCCAATCCGGATCTCCTCTTCGGGTCTTGAATACTCGGTCCAAACCTCGGTATTCCAAATACCGAGCCCTTAATCACCGGCTCGATGGCTCTAGCCGGCCTTAGGCTTCAACGACGGTCGTGCTCCTCCAATGCTCGTAGTTGCTTCATAAAAATCCCGGGAAAATGCTCCAAAGGTGCAATTCCCTGCAAAACTCAACCAAAACTACGAAAACACTAGAAAACACATATTAGTAATAGAAGTGGCTCTAAAGAGCCAAAAACACTACTAATTATGACCGAGGGACGGGGGTAAAATAATATATAAAATGGACACATCAAACTCCCCCAAGCCAAACCTTTGCTTGTCCCTAAGCAAAGATCTCATCAATGAATCAATAAATATGCCTCACCCCAATAAGTAAAAATCAAGCACAAACGATCCAGGGTAAATCAAATAAACATGCTTCAGAGTCAACCAATCAAATCCATCCAATTACCTTTCTTCCCTAACAATTGTCAAACAGAGCAAACCACAAGAGCATATAGAATTCAAGACTAGTGCTCACACACTCGACTCTCATTTATGTGGCGAGTAAAAGATGTACTCGATCGCTCTCCATCCAACCCCTTTATGTGAACAATGCCCTCCCAACTCACACTCTCGTGTGTATAAAACAATGAACGCTCAACCTACTAGTCGACTCGAAATATGTCAAGTCATAACTTGCATAGATAAACAACACTTTCACATTCATACAACTCTATGCACAAAGGTCGGAAGGTCTTTAAAACTTGTAATGTAAGGCTAGGGTAAAGGGTAGGAATCATTTGGGAACAAGTGAGAGAAAAGCTATGCTTAAAGGAGCCATATCCTAATAAAACCCATGATCAAAATAATTATGATCATACACATCTCCAACATAACCAACTCCAACAACAATCCACCAAATATACTCCAATCATAATAAATAATCCCAACTCTTACAATTTCCACTCATAAAAATATGATAATGAGAAATAGAGTGAATAAACAAACTTTATTTTTCAACTTGAATTTTTTTCAATGAAGCTCTTTATTTTTCCTTTGATCAACCTCCAAATAGAACATTAGAACATTTTTTTTTTCTTTGAACTTCTTTTTTTCTTTTTTTCTTTTTTTCATAGTATCATGCTTTATTTTTTCAAGAAAATATAGCTCTCATAATCATCAAAAATAAACATGAATAACAACAAAACAACTTCTTAAACCCCACCCAAATTGTGCAAGCAATAAGCACACTACAAACTCCCTCACCTCACTCACTAATAGCTCCCCCAAGCCAAGCTTGGGACTAGTAACCAATGGGGCAAAATAGGCTTGTAATGTGGCTAATAAACAACAAAAGGCCAAGGCAACAACATGGGTAGCAAGAAGGGAACAAATGTATCTACAATATCTGGAGGCTACCTAAAAGAACAAATGCCTTCGTCCTCCATAATGTGCATAATAATGAATCATATAAATATTACTAATAGTTGCAAACCAATACTCAAACTCATTGACATACCAGGAACTATGGAACTATCACACATTCCTAACCAAGTCAACTAGTCAAGCACTATATTCACAAGTAGTTGGACAAAATTGACGCATGTAAAGGGTTCAAGGCAATCAAACATCAAATCATGATCAACTAATCCACAATGCCTATCATCAAATACCAAGAATCAAAACAATTTTTCTCAAGTATGGGGCACAGGGAAGCATAATTTATAATTCATTGGAACGTATTTTTGGATTTTTTTATTTTTCAATTTTTTTGTATTTTTCATATAAGGAAAGCAATAAAACTAAATTAGAAAGCAAATAAAAACTACACTAGAAAGCAAGTAAATAGAGAGAAAGGAAAGAGAGTTACCAAGCGAAATATTACCCCCCCAAGCCAAATCAAGCAATGCCCTCATTGACTTGGGAGTGTAACCTACTCCTCATCCTCATCCATCCTCGAATAGCCGCCACCACCATGGCTAGAACCGGCCCCTCCATGGCTCGAACCACCACCTCCATAACCCGAACCACCTTCAAAATAGTTAGGGTCTACATTCCCCCCAAGCCCACCAAAAGGAGCATCGGCCCCATATCCATGGACCGATGAATAGTCCACATAGGTACCGTAGGCACTTGGGTTCGTATATCCACCCTGCGGATATTGGAACCAATCAGGGACAAGTGAATCGGGGGGAATAGCCCCCCGACGGGCGTAGTCATCATACATGGGGTATAAACCCCTCCCTAGGTTCCTCTCCACATGTCCTACCCTTCTATCTAGAGACCCTACTCTAGCATCTAAATCCCTAACCAAACCCTCAACTCTCCCTTGACCCATCTCAATCCTATCCAATTGGCTCCTAAAAGTCGAGAAGTCATAAGGGGCGTTAGGGTCTATGTTGTAGTTGGTAGAGGAAGTGGGGATATCGTATGTAAAGGGTGGAGGTGGTGGATAGTGTGGTGAATGGTGAGGAGGTGAGTGGTCAATTGGTGATTGATGGGGTTGGGGTGAAGGGTGAGGTGGTTGCACCTCACCTTGACCGTCAAGTGCAAAAGTGTAAGAAGGCCTCCCCTTCTCAAATTTGGTCAAGGTGGGGTGGGGTAAAGTGAAAGCATTATCCCTCCTACCCGATTCCCGTTGAATCACCCACCAAGTATCCCCTCCTATGACATTAACCCAGTTAAGGCTACCTAGATAGGGTAGGTCCATAAGAGTTGGGCCGACTACCTTACCATCATCGTTAGGGACAAAGCTAAGGTGTTTGACCGCTATATGTGTAACTAAGCCACCAAAGTAAATGGGTACCCTAGACCTACCCGCCTCGGCCGCATTGGCCACCCGTTGGAAGTGGGTGGCCATTTTGTGGACTATATTGATCTTTTCACTCCTAGGGACCATGTATGACCCTAGTAATTCAAGCTCATCCCGCCTAACATTGGCGGGTTCATGCCTACCAAAAATGGTAAGGCCAACAAACCGTTGCCAAATCTTTGGCACGGGATGTTGTATCCAAGTGCCTTTAGCGTGTTGGAGGTTCAAGTTAGGATCCCCCGTAAGGGATTGATAGACAACGGCAATGTTGTCTTGAGGTGGTTCAAGAGGCCTATCCGATTTCAACTCAAAAATTTTTCCAAACTCTTTCAAAGTTAATCTAATATCATCATTGAACAAACGAAATTGAACATGAGAGATTAAAGCATTTGATTTTATGACATTAAAACTAGAAATGAATTCTAAAGTCAAATAATCATAAGTATGATAGTGTAATGTGAACAAACCACTCATGCCAATTCCTTTGAACAATTTTTCAACATGTTTATCAATTCCTAGTCTAGAAAGCGTAGGATGATGAATAAAACGGGTAGGAATTACCTGCCGTGAGATGAGGTTGAGCATCCTTTGCCTTTGCTCTTGGGTGGTGATGACCACCCTCTCCCACCCCGGAATTTGCAACTCCGGGTCAATGCTGGGTGCTTGTTGCCTCGATCCTTCACCCCTTACAGTTCTAGACCTCTTGAAAGCCATTTTATGTGAAAGTAGTAGGAATTGAAGCTTTCTCTTTCTTAGGGTTTGAGAAGAAATTGAGAGAAAGTGTTGAAAATTTAGTGTAGATTGTAGAGGAAGATGATAGGAGTTGGAAAATGTAAGAATTTTTAAGTTTGGATGGAAGAATTGGAGGAGATCGTGGATTGAAGTGTGAGTTGGAGGTTTGAAAATGGAGGTTTTAGAGAGAGAAAGTGAGATGAAGAAGATGAAATAAGGAGAAAGTGAGGAAGGAAAGAATGGAAAAGAAAATAAAGGGGGGACGGCCTGATGGCGCGCCCGATCGGGCGAGCCTCGCCCGATCGGGCGAATGAGGAGATTTCCATAATACAAGTTGCGCGCCCGATCGGGCGAGCTCCGCCCGATCGGGCACGAACGCGAAGAGAATTTTCGCCACTTTCTCTCCCGATCGGGCGAGCTTCGCCCGAGAAATCTTTCCTTCTTACTCGATTTGCGCCCGATCAGGCGACCTAGCCCGATCGGGCAAAAAGAGAACTCGTTTCCAGGTCTCCTCTCGCGCCCGATCGGGCATCCGCACCCGATCGGGCGAAATTTGCCAAGAAATCAGCTCTGCTTGCGCGCCCGATCGGGCGAATTTTTTTTCGATTTTCGCCTCACTTGCGCGCCCGATCGGGCCCGTACCAAGCCCTGGAGTTTCTCCGATTTCTTTTCTTCTTCAAATTTTTCTAAGTCTCTTTACCTGTCAAATTCATACCTGTACAACAACACTTAAAACTGGTGAAATATCACTCTCCTCGCCTCTCTAAAAAAAATCAAAAATAAGGGAAAGGAAAACTGATCTAGAAAGCATGAAATACGGGTTGCCTCCCGCGAAGCGCTGGTTTATCTAGGTCCCGCACGACCTTCTTACCAAGTACAATTCCTAGGACCCTTGGCCTAACGCTTGATCGGGTGGTTTCTCACCCGGTCTAGCAATGTTTAGGCTGCGATGTGGCTTCCTGACATAACCTGTGGGACGCCAAGTCGCCTTATCTGGTGGATCCTCTTTGACTTGGACTGGGGGATCTTCAATGCGACGCACTAAAAACCCTTCTTTGATCGAATGTTGCTTCAAATTGTCATTGTCTTCAACACTTGCAACTCGATCTGGCGGAACACTTATTGTAGGCTCGATTCGCACAACTTGCTCGATCGGTTCCACTTGTTCATCCTCGAAACCAAGACCAACATTGTAGAGTGCTCTTTCTATTGCATCGACTTCCTTCTGCCATTTGTCTATCTCATCTGAAAAGGATGCAACACAAGATACCGCCTCTAAGGGATATTTTTCAAGAGCTTGGGGCTTGTTAGAATAATTTACAACCACATTAACACTGAAACATTTCTCCTCAGTCATGGAGCTTTTGGGGGCATTATTCAGATTAAAAACCACTTTATCGTCCCCTACTGATAGTGTTAACTTACCATTTCTTACATCTATGACTGCTCCTGCAGTGTTAAGGAATGGTCTACCCAAAATAATTGGGGTTTGCATATCCTCAGCCATATCAAGAACAACAAAATCCACAGGTATATAAAATTTACCTACTCTAACGGAGACATCCTCTAAAACACCTAGGGGGTATTTGAAAGAACGGTCGGCCATTTGCAGAGTTATATTGGTAGCTTTTAATTTACCCATATTCAACTTAGAGCACACAGATAATGGCATGACGCTAACACTAGCACCCAAATCACATAATGCATTATCAATCAAGAGATTGTCAATATGACAAGGGATAGAAAAACTACCTGGATCTTTTAATTTAGGTGGAGACTTATTTTGAAGTATGGCACTACACTCTGCAGTGAAAGCTACTGTCTCTACCTCACTAATAGACCTTTTTCTCGTCAATATTTCTTTCATAAATTTTGCATACGAGGGGATTTGTGTTATCAATTCAGTAAAGGGAACTATTACCTTCAGATCTTTAACCACCTCCAGGAACTTACCAAACTGCTTATCCAAGTTTGTCTTCAATTGACGATTAGGGAAAGGAAGTTTGATGATTGGCTTTGGAGCATTCTTATCTTTGTCTGGAGTAGCCACCTTCTCTGGAGTTTTACCCTACAATGTAGAATTAGATATGTTAGTATTATCTTTTAGCCCTGCAGGGCTATCAACTACATTGTTTGGTTTAATGAAATCAAGATTAGCAGTATTTAATAAAATAGGTTCATCAACTCTGGGCATAGAGGGCCCTTCATAGTTTGAACCACTCCTTAGAGTAATTGCAAATGCTTGATCCGTAGGCCTAGTCGGCTGTGCCGGCAGGGCTCCCTGTTGGCGTGCTTGTAGAGTAGCGGAGAGTTGCGCAATTTGATTATCTACAATTTTATTATGCGCTAGAATTTGATCAATTGTCGCATCCCTGCTCTCCATGTGCTTTTGCATATTGACCAACATTGCTCTAATTTCCCCCAAAGAAGGGTCGGAAGATGAGGGGGGTTGTTGTGGTTGATTCTTCTGGCTAGCATTGGGGTGATAGTATTTCTACTGCTGTTGCTGTGGCACCTGTGGTTCTTGTGGGGGTGGATTTTGAACATTAGTGCTCCGGTAGGAAAGGTATGGATGATTCCGATACCCAGGATTGTAAGTGTTGGAGTATGGGTTATTCTGCCTATAAGCTTGGAAGGCATTAAATTGCTCCACGAAACTCCTGCAATCCTGCTCCCAATGACCTACAATACCACAATTTTCACAGAAAGCCTCATTAGAATTATTATTAATTGCAGAAACATTAGCTACATTAGCAGTGCTCAGATTATCTAATTTTTGGCAAATAGAGGTTAGTTGAGCTTGCAAAAAGGATACAAAGTCGACACTATGTTTCCCCTTATTAGCAAATCCTCTGGGATTCCCATATTGGGAATTGTGTATCGCCATGTCTTCAATAACCTGACCTGCATCATCAACATTAAGATTCATAAATCTCCCACTAGCTGTAGAGTCTAAAATTATTCTAGAAGAATTTCCAATGCCGTTATAAAAGGCTTGGATTAACTGCCATTGCGCTAAATTATGGTGAGGGCATTATCTTTGTAGGTCCTTGAACCTCTCCCAAGCCTCATATAAAGACTCATCGGCTTCTTGGGCAAAGTTCTGAATCGCACTCCGTAGTACTGCTGTTCTCTCTGCAGGATAATACTTGTTATAGAAATTCAACACAAGAGTTTCCCAGTCAGTTATACCAAGTGTAGTTCTATTTAAGCCATTAAACCACAATTTAGCTTTTCCAGTTAAAGAGAAGGGAAAGAGAATCTCCCTGATCTGGTCTTGAGTGACCCCGGCTTGTCTGATGGTGTTGCAATATTGACAATAGTCGGCAATGTGAAGATTCGGGTCTTCACCCTTTGCTCCACTGAATTGCTTCCTCTCTATCATCGTTATAAATTGAGGTTTAATTTCAAATTGAACCCCATCAAGAGCCGGAGTAGGGGTGAGATGTGGAAAATCCGTAAGCTTTGGTTGTGAATAATCACTAAGCTTCTTTGGAGCCGCCATCTCTGATTCTGTGTCTGATGATGTCTCTGAATTGCTAGAATCAGTTGGAGGATCGCGGTGATTATTGTTATTATCACCAGAATCCGCCAGGATTTGCTTGTAGAAGTTTTTCTGTCTATGGAAAGAACGTTCGATCTCAGGATCGAATGGGATGTAACCTGATCTGGAACACCTGGGCATAAACAAAAACTAGAAGCAAATATGAGATTTGTCTCAGAGAACTAACGCTCTCTGAGACAAAAGAGAAATAATCTAGACTACAAAAACAATCAGAAATAAAAATAAAATCGTTTTCCCCGGCAACGGCGCCAAATTTTGACAGGGTAAAGTCGTATCCCCTAATAAAAAATAATTACCTAAATCACTAACTAAGGTAGATAGGGAAGTAGGGTCGATCTCCACAGGAAAACAAGTCTTTTTACTTCTAATTAATTATTATAATCTAAATTATTTAAGTAACCAATATTTATAATTAAGTATGAAACTAAACTACAAAGAATAAGAGTAGGGAGAAAACGATATATAAAGGGATCTAGGGCATAGGTTCACCAATAAATAATATTCCAGGGTAAAACATAGTAATCAATCGCTGACATTGCACAAATAACATGATTAACAGGCTCTCGCAATTTATTAATCAACATAGATCTAACAGGCTCTCGCAATTTACTAGATCTAAGTTCTTATTGAAAATAGCCTTTAATATCAAATTAACATCTGCTCGATTCATCAATTTAATATTGCTATACTTTTACAAGCCGCAATTGTAAAACATTAAAACAATTCAATAAGAAATTATCATGCAATACCAATAATCAATAATAGTCAATCATCAATGCATCAATTAACCAGAATGTAAAGGGCTCTCGCTACGTATTACAATCACACAATTAATTTACCGATATTAAATCTCATCTCTCGAATCTTGACTTAACCATTTATAAATTAACTTGCCTATTGAAACTAGACCTAAACATTAATTCTCATCTCTCGATTCTTGAATCAATATTGTCAAACTCATGCATAAAAGATAGGCCTAATCTAGTCACAGAGCATTAAATCAATCAATAGGAAATTAATCTAGCATTGATATTCAACAACAATAATTTACCCCTTCATATTATTTATGGATCCCCATAAACCCTAGAAATTAAACTACTCACACATATTAAAAACTAAACTAAGCAAAGTAATAAAATAGATCATGATGAAAGGAATAAAATAAATAACTAAGATTAAGGGAAGAGAAATCGTTACCAAAATAAATCTGGAATTAATGAAAGAATTAAGAACAAAGGTTTAGAGAGAGATTAAGATAGAGAGAACTAAGTAGAGAGAGAAAATCTAAGGAAGAAGATCTAGATCGGTCAAATTAATCGTCCTAAAAACGTACTTAAAACAAAACTAAAACAACTCCTAATTAGAAACTAATTGCTCGTCAAAAGAGCCCTTCCAGAAACACGCGCCCGATCGGGCTAGAGGCCGCCCGATCGGGCCCGCCTTTTTGCTAGCACACTCTTCTCAGCAGCACCGCCCGATCGTGCTAAGCCTCGCACGATCGGGCGCGCCTTTGGCCACGCACCAGCACACTTGCGCATCTTGCCCGATCGAGCTAAGCTTGCCCGATCGGGCCCTTGTGGCTCCTCGAGGCTTTGGACTTCCGATTGGGCTCGACTCCTCGGCCCAATCCGGATCTCCTCTTCGGGTCTTGAATACTCGGTCCAAACCTCGGTATTCCAAATACCGAGCCCTTAATCACCGGCTCGATGGCTCTAGCCGGCCTTAGGCTTCAACGACGGTCGTGATCCTCCAATGCTCGTAGTTGCTTCATAAAAATCCCGGGAAAATGCTCCAAAGGTGCAATTCCCTGCAAAACTCAACCAAAACTACGAAAACACTAGAAAACACATATTAGTAATAGAAGTGGCTCTAAAGAGCCAAAAACACTACTAATTATGACCGAGGGACGGGGGTAAAATAATATATAAAATGGACACATCAAACTCCCCCAAGCCAAACCTTTGCTTGTCCCTAAGCAAAGATCTCATCAATGAATCAATAAATATGCCTCACCCCAATAAGTAAAAATCAAGCACAAACGATCCAGGGTAAATCAAATAAACATGCTTCAGAGTCAACCAATCAAATCCATCCAATTACCTTTCTTCCCTAACAATTGTCAAACAAAGCAAACCACAAGAGCATATAGAATTCAAGACTAGTGCTCACACACTCGACTCTCATTTTCACAATGACCTAGGTATCAACTTTTAACTCGTTCTCCAACTGACAGACCCGAAAGTATTGCTCCATGTCGAAAATGAATTTATCAACTTCTTTTGATTCTCTCGTGCCATTAAAGGTCCGTGGCTTTGGAGGTTTTATCTTGGCACATCCACTTCCCCCGAGCCCTCTCTGGGAACGCATTAAAGTTGCAGATTTATCTTGTGCTTCATCAGCAACGCCTTGCACGAAGTTAAGTTGCTCCGTTAGCCCATCCACGGTTGATGCAAGCCTCTCCATTTGTTCGGCTTGTTTTATCACAATATCCTCGAGTTTGGGCAACCTTTCTTCAAGCATAGCCCAATGTTCGGACTTTCCTTCAAGCCAAGCAAGTCTTTCCTCGGATGTGTATTCATGCATCTCTCCTTCGTCTGCCATCTCTACGGAAAACTTGGCTCTGATACCAAACTGTCACGGTCCGAGTGATTTACCACCGGATCGTGCGGCGTGCTCTCGTCTATTGGCGACAAGGGCGCAAGCCTAAAGCAAAGGAGGTTCGTGAGCACAGCAACACGGACCTAAGGTGTCTCAAGAGGGCACACGATGACAACGAGTGCGGAGTCGGGGCTTATGACGGCCGATACTTCGAAGCGGGCACAAGCGGAACCGACGAAATGAGGACGTCTCTAGGGTCTCTTGGTTTGGTGGGGGATGCTTTAAAACAAGGAAAGCACAATATCTATAAAGGCTTAAACAACACACAAGTCTTAAAGCAATAGCAACGGGGTAGAGAGCTTTGATTGAATAACCATTTTCTCCCTAAAGAGCTTTATATTGCATTAGTAGAGAATTACAAGTGAACGTTGACATGACAGTAACACAATAATTCTCCCTAGAGCCTAGAAAGTAAAAATAAAGACTAAAGAGACATTATATAAGGGAAAATACAAGGAAAATAAAGTAGAATACATAGTAAAGAGGTTGGATTCTAACAACTTGCCTGTATGCATTTTACCTCTATGACAAATAACTCACCTTTTGAACTACCACCCATGAAAATAATAATAATAAAAAAAAAAATCTTTTAGTCATCACCACCTTCTTCCTAATTCCCGTAAAGCACTTTAGTTCTTGCAAAGTTGGATTTGGAATATAATCTTGCTAACGTCTTCCTTCCAAAATAAAAAATTGCCTAATTATGGTGAAAAATCCGGCTTGTGGACCCACTTTTTTAATTTCCCTCTTCCACGATTTCCCTATGCTCTACTTCCACTAATTTCTTTATCTTCAACATTAAATCACATTTAATTTCTTCAATCTCCCAACCATTAATGAAAAAAAATCCTAAGTTTTTTCCTTCCTTGTCTACATCTTCATAACTAAGCTAGTTACGTCTCTGTCCTTGCAAAGTACTCCGTGTTTCCCACCATTTTGAAAAAAAGTGGAAGTAGAACGACAAGTCGCCATCTTTGAAGTTGATGGATCCAGATGGTGGGTGTGGTGATGATATTAAGGTGGACACCAAAGGAAAAATATGTAAGAAATTTTAGTATTATTGAAACTTTAAATGTGTGGATTGATGGTATTTTTGCAATTTTGGTAATTAAGTTCATTGTTGAATTGCGCTTTACCCTAGAAAAATCAACCTTGATTATTATATAATTCTTTTATTAAAACTAAATTCCAGTTTATTATAGTTTAATTAAAAATGTGAATGTACTATTTGAGTAGTTAATTGGGGAAAATAGTGTAATTCAAAATTGCTTTTCATGTTGCGTCGGATTATTTGTAATTGGGGTATGGTAGCATACAATTGGGGATTCTTTATTCCAGGATTTAGTGTTTAAATATTGTGCTATGCTTTGGAATTACGGTCTCGTTACTTTATTATTGTTGTGTTATGCACATGTGAATATCAAAATTTAACCTTGACTAAATAAACTTAACCGGTATTACAAATAGATGAATATGATTTGCCCTTCTCTTGTAAATTGAACAGATTGGTGATGATGTTGAATATATGGATATTAAGGTTAGGACATGTGGTGGGTTTGTTCGGGAAAAAAGAAATTGGGGGGAGGGGAAGGGTTTACAGATTTCGGTATATAAGGCTAGATGGGAATTGAATATTGGAAGTATGATTGTAAGATTGATGACTTTTCAATCCACTTTCTTAGAGAATCATGTATTTGGGGATTTGTGAACTTAGATTTGCATGTTCCAAGGTTGAGGAATTTGGTTTATTTATATATAAAAATAATAATAAGGGAAAGCTTTCGTCAACTAGAAAAAAGGAAATTGTAAATGATTATAAAGTGAAAATCTTTTTAGAGACAAAGAATAGGTATGGGTATGTAGAACTCTTTTGTACTAGTCATGAAAGGTTTAGAAAAGTTAGTGAAGAATCCTTATTGTACAACCAACACAAGTAGTCAAAACAATGTTAAAAAGGCCACAAAAGTAAGAACAAATTCTAGGCCTGATCTTAACACTTATTTTAAAACACCAGGAAGAGACAAAAAATAAGCAAGGTGGAAATAAGGTTGGAGAGAGTCCTAATGCAAAGAGTGTACAAGAAAAGGAGAATAGCTTGTTGATAGAGAGTGTGAAAGAAAAAAAGAAGCAAGATGGGGAGGAAGGGCCATCTTCAAAGGTTGTAAAGGTAAACAAGAAAGAAAAATAAAAGGAAAAGAGAAAGAGAAAGAGAGACAAATCAAAAAGAAAGCTTGTGTTAGAAACAGACATTGGATCTAGTTCATCAATTTTGATTCTGTTGACACAGATATTAATAACATTGTTACTAACACTGGCAACATCATACATATTAGGGGAGGTGATGAATGCTTATCTTAAGGATGCACACAGTGATGATAGGGATGAGTATCATGAGGATGGGGTTGAGAGAAATGTGGTGAAGAAGCCAATGCTTAACAATGAACTTGTAAGCTGAGTAATAAATGATATAAGAGAATGAGTTCAGTTTTTATTTTGAAGATTTTCACTGCCTTAATTTAAAGGATTTATATGAGCAAGATAACAATTCATGGTTTCATGCTATAACTTCAACAAGTCTATCCAATTGTTGAAATAATACAATAAATTCACCCCCTTTATTTGTTTGTTTGTTTCAAGGGGCAATATATTAACTATGCATAATAAAGTTTATAGCAAAGGAATAATCCAAAGCCAACTTACAAAAGGCTCCTTTAATACTCAGGGTTGCTGGTGGGTGGGTGGATTACCACCCCCGTTGTGCATAGTAGTCAGATTAGTAGTAGCAGTATTAAACCTACGGTTAGAGTTATTATAGACTGAAGTTGGAGCCGAATGCGGCTGCAAAATATTAACAAAAGTACTTAAATAGTTCCTACTGAAGACGTTGCTAGAATTGTGAGGTGAATCCAACATATCTCTTCTTGCTGCTTAAATTCACCTTCATTATCAACATTATGGAAAAATTCTGATCAATACATCATTAATATTACTTTGTAAGTTCTCTTGCTTCTCAATTTCGCTCCCTAGCTTAGAAATTTGTCTCTCTATAAACACGCTCTCTGTAAATTTTTCTCTAAACTAAATCAAAATTAGTAAATTGCAAACATGGAGACATTTAATTTTGGAAGATACTATAATGGAAAAGATCACACTCAACCCCTTTTAATTGAGGAGTGAGTGAATTGTTTGATTTTTTTTTTTAAAAGAAAGCTAACTCTCTGTTTTCACACCGGGTGCTCCATGAGATGGGCATGGGCCAGGCTGTCCCGCGGACGGCAAGGATCCGGCACGAAAAAAGACACGACACGGCAATAGCACGTCAGCGGCACGACACGGCACGATGACCGAGGAGTGGGTCGTGGACCGTGTCATGAACACGATTTTGAAATTCGGCCAGGCATGACATGAACCCGCGGCGCGGCACAGTACTTTAGCCCGCCAGCACGACACATGGCACGACCAAGCACGACATGTGGCATGACGGGCACGGCCCGGCCCGTGCAAAACGACTACTCATTCGCTGCTTGAAATAAATTAATAATAAAAATAACATAAATAATAAAGAACTAAAATAATAAAAAGAACAATAATAATATAATAATAAAATAACATACACATAAATTAATAAAATAATTTAAATACAGTATCCATTTTTAAAGTTGTTCAACAATATTATATTGATATTTTTTAAATAAAAAAAATGGGCGACACGGTGACCGGCCCGACATGGCACGGCAGACACGTGGGTCTTGTCGTGCTGTGGGCTCGGGTGTGCAAAATGGTGGCCCATCACGGCACGGCCCACCAAAATGCAAGCACGGCACGACATGACACGAGCCACCACTAGGCAAGGCGACGCACGGCATGCAGTGGCCCGCACGTCACGATGCCTACCACTTGCTTAGTGCACACAGCTATACCGTGTAGACCAAGGTCATAGCTAATTAGCTATTGTTTATTTTCCTAGGTTCCAATAATTTACAGGCTCTTTCATCAGCTCTTTGGCTATTTGCTTGCGATAGAGAAAGAGTGAACTGACCCGAGCCAGGTAGTTCGGCTAAGACGGGATGAAATGCTGTACTGTCCTATCAAACCAGGCGCGAGGTCAATGATTTAGCTCAAGAAGGGAATAATCGCCTTTATTCCTTGAGCCTTTTACCTGCTTTTGCTTCATCTGCAGATTGAATTTTCAGTATCAAATCAATAAGTCAGCTTTGGCTTTCTGCTAGGTGCATTTTATTCACTAAACTTTTCTAACTTAGCTTATTAGCACTAGTAAGACATAGTTAATTTTGATATGTGTACACATGATTGAATCTGATTAGCCTAACACTTATTTTTTAAAAAGATGGATAATAGAAAATTACGTGAAGCTTAACACCAGGCCTGAACCTGGGCGTAGGCGAGGAGTGCAGTGGCTTAGGGCCATGGCAATTAGGGGCCTAATATTTGTAAAATCACCAACAGTTTAAAATGATATAAAACCTTTTTTACGCAAATATTTGTAATACTCAACTTTGTGGATCAACGTTTGAAAGCTATAGGAGAATTCTTGTTTGGATATAAGATCTTGGGTTCGATTGTGTCATTTGGTTGGTTTCTTGTTTGTTTGTTTTTTTTTTTAAATGTATCTTTAAATGCTTATGGTAATGTAATAATTTGTACAAATACTCTTAATGAATTTAGTTATTTTACAAAAAATATATAAATATATAAATTTTTTTTTTAAATATTAAACATTACCATTAGTCTAGGTAATGTTTAATATTTTAAAGGGCAATTCGTACTATTTGTGTGAAGCAATAACTCATAAAAAAAAATAATAATAAATAAAAAAGAAGAATGTATGAAACAATTCGTATCTATATATATGTCAAAGTGACGAAAAAATTAAAAATTATAAAGGGCCATTATGTCTTGTTGGCCCTAAGGCCCAAAAAATGTCAGGAACGTGTCTGCTTAATACTTACTACGTATTATAAAAGCTTATGTCCTACTATATAATTTTTTTTTTTGAAAAACTGTATAATTAGGGGTGAGCGTAGCAGGGTACCCTGTAAAAATATTAGGACCCGGAATCGGAACCTGTTGCAACAGGTTCCTAAAAATAGGAACCGGAACCGGAACCTGTTGCAACAGGTTCCTAAGAATAGAGAACCGGAACCGAAACCTGCAAGTTCCGGTTCCTAAACAGGGTACCCTGTCTGTCAAAGTAAGTTTAATAGTTACTTGATAAATTGTGACAATTTTTTTTTTTTTAAAATAGATGATCACAATAAAAGCTTACAACTTTAGTATAGTACTTCAAATATAACAAATCAACACTAATTGTCTAGAATTTTTAATACCATATAGGTTCCGGTTTCATGTACCCTATAGGGAACCTGTACTAACAGGGTACCCTACAGGTTCTAAATCCAAAATTTTATTACCCGGAATCGGAACCTGTTGCAACAGGTTCCTAATTTTATTACCCGGAACCGGAACCTGATCAACAGGTTCCGGGTTTGGAATCTGCGGTTCCGAACAGGTTCCGGTTCCATATCAGGGTACCCTGAATTTTTGCTCACCCCTATGTATAATGTAGTGGTAGCTTAAATCTTATTTCATATGAAAACTTTTAAATAATTTGTTGTAAGTTTCTGATAATATGTTACCTCCGTTAATTATTATGTGCAACTTTAGGATATTATTTGTGAGATATTAAAATTTTCAAAATTGCACATAATAATTAACAATGGTTGTATATGAAAATAGTTGTGGGATTTATATTGGATTCGTAAAAATGTGCAATTTGATAATAAAAATATATATATATATATAAATAATAATAAAAATAAAAATAAAACAATTTTCATAATAACTTTTGTTATTTATAGTCAATTATACATGTTGATGACGACTACAGTACACTTGGTCATTGGGTAGGGTAATAATAAAAGGGTTGTGGTAAGATTTAGGGTCTGTTCATTTCAGCTTAATTTCTATTCAGTATAGTACATTTCAGTTCAGCTCCAATACCTCATAAAATATTCATTTCAGCTCTAATCAGTTCAGTTTAGTTCAGTTTATTCCAGCTCCAATCAATTGAGTTCAGATCAGTTCAATTCAGCTTATTTTAGTAAAAGTGAACAGGCCCTTATAGGGTTTTTATTGGACAAGACCTTTATTGGGTATAGGCTCAAAATGTTTGTTCAATTTTATAGATAATGAAAATAGATAATGTAAAAAAAATAATAATAATAATTTAAAAAAAATACATAAATATTTTTGTAGTTATATATACTTAAAAATAACTTTGTCAATTTTTATTTTAATTGATAGTTTGTTAACCCGCCCATTATCAGCTTACTAATGACCCAACCCGCTATTGTCCCTAAAAAATGAGACCCTCTTTAATCCGACCTGCGCCAACCCTGACTCGGCCAGCCTAATAACCAGGTCTAATAAACACCATACAAATACAAAAAATTACTAAATCGTTGGATGGCCGAAAGAGTCATAAAAAGATGAAAATGTCTTTACTTCTATGTATTGCGAAATGGGGGTTGGTAGATAACTTTATTTGTTGTTAATTACTTTGTAGATTACAAATTAACTAGTTATGTTTGTGAACAAAAGTGAAGAAATAGAGAGAATTTGGGAGAAAATTAAGAGATTTTATTTCATAATGAAGTCTTAATTTACAGAGAAGGAAAACAAGTATATATTCATGTAATAACAGAAATAGCTACTGGAAGAAGTTTGTTATGATTATAACTAACTTTGCCACATCAGCAGCATGAGTTAACAATTTGTTTTAAACAAATCTTTGTAATAACCAAGATATGACAACTTCTGTTTCTTGATCTTGATAACCGACTTAACTAACTAAAGTAACAAATCAACCATCACAACCATATATATTTCCATTCCAAGTATTCTGTTTTTGTCCTACATGATTATTAAATCATTAGAAAACAACCTTACTCATTTCTTCAATCTCAAATCTTCTGTTTTGTTAACAAATCAGTAATGGCTGGTTCGAGTTCATCACATAGACGCGAATACAGAGCTATGGAGGAGTGTCCGAGAAAGCGATACGTAAGGTACAACAAATCCATAGGACAAGGTACAACAAAAAAAGTTTATATGGGGTTTGATAAAGTCGATGGTATAGAAATTGCTTGGTCGAAGACGCAATTGACAAATTCATCAAATCAAATATACAAGAATTTGCTTGCTGAAGCTTCTCTGTTAGAGTCATTAGACCATGAAAATGTAATCAAATGCTACCATTTTTGGTACGATGATTCCACTAAAATCTTTCACATGATTACCGAGCTTTGTACTTCCGGAGATTTGAGAAAGTACACCAACAAACACAATCTTGTAGGTAACAACGCGATCAAGAATTGGTCTAGACAGATTCTAAGTGCGTTGAATTATCTTCATGATCGTAGTATACCGATAGTTCATCGAGATGTGAAGATTGAAAACATCTTCATTGATGGAAATTTGGGCACGGTTAAGCTAGGAGATTATGGTTTCGCACGTAAAATTAAACCGGGAAGAAGTCTAACTAGGTGTGTTGGTACGCCAGAAACTATGGCACCGGAAATTCTAGAAGCAGAATATAATGAAAAGGCTGATATATTCTCGTTTGGGATGACTTTAGTGCAGATAGTGACTAAGGAAAAGATGTACAGCGAATGCAACAACGACAAAGAACTAGTTTTCGGAATGATTAGGAGGGGTGAAATGCCTGCCGCGCTAAACAATGTGGTAGATTCTGAGATAAGGCAATTCATTGATAAGTGTCTGCTTCCTAAATCAGAGAGACCTGCTGCAATTGACCTTCTGAATGACCCTTTTCTTGTAAACGATGTTCCTGAAACATCGACAGCAGGTATTAGTGCTGCTAGTATTCAGACTCTGAGAGAGTCTGTGCGTCATCAGGTGGCTAGATTACTGCGTAAAGAACCTGACAAGGAAGAGTTTGACAGCACAACAGACAATTTTCCGGCTTCCAGACCATCTTTAGAACGACAAAGAGAAATGGAGCGTGAGGGTGAGACAAAAGGGAACATCTGAGACTGGTTCGCCATCTAGGACACACGAGACATCGACTGATACCTAGTTGATTCTTAAATGGTTTTGGGAATATTGGGATGCTGTCATCATCAGTTTGCTGCAACTGATGGAAGTATAAGGTCAATTACGATTCTTTGGTATTAAAAGACTTTTCGATAATTTTGATTATAATTCTAGGGATTTTATATACTTTGAGTCTCAATTAGTATAATTGCTTGAAATTAGGCATGTTACTTGTTATATGTTACTCCTAGTGTAGGCAGGGGAGGAAGATGTACTCGTATTATTTTTGACCTTATTTTGTCTTCGCTTCTGTAAACGATAAATTGGCTTACTTCTCAGTTCATATTAAATAATTCTGGATTTTCTCATATTTTTGATTGAGGTTGACTATTGAATTTTCGTTACTTAGTTGGAAAATGAAAGTTCTGTATTTCGTTCTCTGTAGTATGTACAGAAAATATAATGAAGGCTTATGCAACAATTTGCGTTTAGCCGTATCACAAGTATGTGAAGCCAGGTTTTGGGTATACAATTTTAGAAAATTTAGAACTAGTGTTTCAGAGTCAAATATACGGATTAAATTGAAACTAGTGCCAATTCAATTTTCACAAGATGTTAATCAATCGTGCACAATTAAGTTTAAATAGAGGTGATGGTAAATATGTTTTTTCAACACATCATGAAATTTAACTACCCTGTAGTATGTACTAGATAAAACCCGAACCACGTATTACTTTCAACTATACCAATGAGCACCGCAAGTACTGTACCATGACTAGGGGTATTAAGTTTATACAATAACCATTTTTATACGCCAAATAACGTGGCATGAGGATGTTGTATACTTATACTACGTATTTCTTGTGGGCTAGATGGTTCTAATTGGGTTGAATTTGGTTAACGAAACATTTAGATACAGTCAATTAAGGGTCTAATATGGAGTAACATAGAAAACCATCAAATTTAGTTATATTACTGTCCAAGAGTAATAAAGAGATTTTCTGATTCAAATAGATTTAGCCAATCTATCTAATTTTGAGTAAAACATGAATATGGACTATTGATAAAGGCTATGTTCTCTTAGGCTGGTATAACCGTATAAAGTTGTTAACAAAATTTTCTAATCAATTTAGCTAAATTTTAATTTGATATGTTTGTTAACATATTGAAACCTACCGCACTCACTTTGATTGGAATTAAGAAGTTTCCATCAATCAGTCTCAAGCCTATAGCACATGGAAAAATTCTCATTCTATCAAGTGAAAAAGAAAAATTACAAAAGAAAGCCCCTACCAACAGACTCTCCAGTAATACCTTTAGCCTTAAGCAAACTAGAGCCTTGCAACTTGTTTCATATACTGTGATTTTTCTATGATCAAGAGAAAATTTATCACTTCAATCATTTGATGTCAAAACTCAAAACGAGCATCTACACAGTCCAAGCAACTTTTAACTAAAAATCTCTATAATTTGTCACAAAAACTGTAGACTTCTGTGATGCAAGACTATTTAGTTAGCTTCTTCTATTGATGTCAATCTCTTAAAACATGTTAGAAATCATGTTCATAACTTTTCCAAGTTAACACCAGCATAAAAATCTAACAAGCACTGAGGCAGAAAACATCTACAAACAAAGAATCAGGCACACCGGTGAATGAATGACAGCATAGGCAAACTCACACAAAAGCAGCATATCCAATTCCAGCATTAGCAGCTGAAAAGAGAGCTGCATGTGCTCCTTCAACTGCAGATAAAGAATTCTAACCAATATCCGCCGCATTCCTTCTATCGCCATCCACCTAAAACCAACAGACCATTTAAGAACAACTCAATACATTTCCTGGAAGAAGTACCTACTAAAGTATAGACTATAGATTGAAAGATACCATATCCCATTTTGACTTCTCATTTTGTCAACCCTTGCGGTGTTACATGTCAGCTGTACCTGACTGGAATCCAGAAGAAGGCAGATTGGAAAAACTCGGAAGTGCAGACCAGAAATAACAAGGACGACAATATCACTACAGTTCAGAAAATACAAGAAACAAATGTACATATTTCACAAAACATATTGATGAACAGATCAAGTATTTGACTTAATCCATTTCGCAATACTTGCATAAGTTTGACTTAAATCGTCATGGACATAGCACCATAGGTAGTAAATAAATTTGGGAAAATAAAAGGAAAGATTTTAAACCATCTCACATCACATCAGTCTACAAAGAAGGTACAGTGTATCTAGCTGACTAAAAACTAAACAAAAAAAAAGTAACCTGCAAATCTTCCATACTTTGAAATGAAAATTACAAACTGGAATGTCTGGAACAGCAGTTTGATCAATGTTTGTTTGGGTTTTTCCAATAATGATATGAGGATAAATTAATGAAAAATCAGGGAAGTACCACAACACCGCCCTACACCAGAAATATACATGCTCTCAGGGTATCATGTATACCTTTATCTACCAATAGCAGACACAAGTACAGCTACGACTCCAACTGCACGGGCAATCTCAAGATATTATCTACCAAAAGGTACTAAGAAAACCCCTGAGCTTCGATATTAGCACTATTTACAGTAATATCATTTTGTTTTATATATTAAGCCATTTAATTCCTTTGTTGATAAGTTACAAGCGAAAACAAAAAGACGGCTATAAGCCAAACCAGATAAATAGAGCACCAAAGATATTATATAAATAGAGCACCCAAAATATTACGTACAAAAAAAAAGAAGCTCAAAACGGAATCACTGAACCCAGATGCACATCAATCTGATACTCGAACCCTTTAATCATCTTATTTACAAGTACACATTCAAAACAGAGAAATTGCATGACTTGCACTGAAAATTCAGCACATATCTCATCAACAAAAAAAACACCTAATCACATGCAACACAAAGGCAATAAGATATGCTCTAAGAGATTGTTAATGACCTATTGCATCAAAGTAGTCCCTCTCATCATATCCATGTGGTCAAATACATCTCAACTGAAGCATGAGCCTATCTCATTGATACCTCATGACATGGCACAAGAAATCAGGGTTTCAATAATATTTTCTATTTCGAACCTCTACCTTGAAGCTTTTTCCTTGCCTCTTCACTGCAAAAAAATTATTGATCTTCCCCTGCAAAAACAAAAGACTTAACATAAGCCTTTGAAAACAGAACAGGATTTTTGGCTTAATAGTTCTGATATTTTAAACCATGCTTAACCCAAACTATTTTCTGGGGCTGAGAGGAAATAGACACTGACCTGCAAGTCTGTAACTCATCCAAACACACAGCTTTTGGTGGTGGGCGTAGAAATTTTTGTAATGGGTCAGAACATATTCCATCTTCCCCAGCGCGATTGACACCTTCCCCAAACATAGCTTCTGATTCTTCCGTCACAAGATGAAAAAGTTGTAAACCATCTTCTTGTTAAGACAACTGAGGAGAGTCGATCAGATTATTACAGTTGTCCTCCGTTGAATATCTGCACCAAAGCACAAAACATATAGAGTTACTTATTTGGATACATCATACATGATTTTATATCAAACAAACCATACAAACTCCATCCTTTTTTCACATTTCAATAACCAAAAGTACCATGATTATACTATTTGTAAAGAGAGAAAAAAGAAAATCTGTAAAATTTCTAGTCCTTCAAAAAGACTACTTCTGCATTCTAGTTTCTTTCTGACATATTTTAAGCAGGAAACAACATACTACTTTGATGGAAGGATTACAAATATTAAGGATACTAACCATATTTTAAGCAAATGAAAATCTGTGAAATTCTAGTTCCTTAAAGAAACATATTTTAAGTTATGTTACTAAAACTTGGCAAATTAACCTTGATGGAACGATTACAAACATTAACCAATGACTCTATGAGTACCATTGAGCTCTTCCACGTAAGCGACTCGGCCAGCATCCGTACCCAGTATTTCTCCATCCTGAACAAACCACAACAGCTCATTCATTAACCATAACAACATAAGGATGAAAACTTCATAATAATTAAAATTTTATGCACCAATTTATCCTCATGCTCTTACTTCTTTAGAACTATTTAACCCTCAGCAAGCAAAACGCAAGAATTTGAACAATTACAACCCCAAATAAATTCAACCATACAAAAATAGAGCTATACTCAGGAGACATAGCAACCTTATCATCCAAATCCACATAATCAAATGGTTCTGCAACACATTAGCAACCAAATATGATTCAATTATCAAATTAAGGCTCATAAATTTAGGGAGAAAGGGTCCAATTTTATAGTTAAATCCTAACATTGAAGGCAAACTAGATTCAAATATCAAACCACGCTCAAAATTTTCCTACTATATCGAATTTAGAAAAACCCAAAATTGAGCATACTGAGAATTAATTTAACGATAAACCCTAGATTGTGAAATTAATATTCCATGTTTACAAAAATAAACGACATCTTACCTTAAAAGCTGCTCAATCGCCTCAATTGATTGAAATTAGAAAGTGAATGAATGACAAAGTTTGAGTCTTTGAGAATCAACGGCTCAAAGCTTAGGGTTTGTGAGTTTGAGTGAAGAGATTTGGAGGGATTTTTTTGTTATATATATATATATATATATTTTTTAAATGAGAATTTGGAGGGAATTTTTTTTACGCCTTTTTTTTTTTTTTTTTTTTTTTTTTTTTTTTTTTTTTTTTTTTTTTTTTTGTTTATACTAGATTACTAGTTGAAGGAAATTTTTATACTCCGTAGGCAATTAAAAGTAGTAAATTTTTTTTTTTTTTTTTTTTGGAAAATTAAAATTAGTAATTTTTATTTTATTTTTTGATACAAAACCAAGAATATCTTCAAAACAAAAACAATAATTTCCTAATTAATCTAATTTAAAAGGTTGCTAATAAAAAAAATTTAAAAAAAATTAAAGGTTGCTAAGAAAAACAACTAATCACAAATTTTAAGATAAACTTGCGTATTGCATTTGTAATTGATGTAGAATTTTGTAGCCGTGGCTTTGATCTTGTAAATGTTTCCGGTGCGAGCAACGGGTCATTGAGGAGTTCAACTGCCGAAGGTCTTTCGCAAGCCGTCGGAACCAAACACTTTTCAATCAAGTGTCGAACTTGTAAATCTGTGACTTTGCTTAGAGATTCTGGCATAACACCCGACTTTATCCTTTGGGAACGTTCATTCACATCACCACAACATTCGTTGTATGGAGATTCACCCGTAAGCATTTGAAGAAAGCACATCCCAAAACCGTAAATATCAACTAGCTGAACGGGATAATATTGTTTTTCAAGAAACATCGCGACACCAAAATTTGCTATCATTATCCGGCCTGTACTCCCATCAACATAGATGTTACTACAATTCAAAGCGCGGTGCACGATTGGAGGATTTCGAGAGTGAATATATTGTAACCCTTCAAGGATCTGTCTAGCAAAATCCTTAATTGCCTCGATATCAAAATGAACGTGTGTTTCGAAGTAGTCTTTCAAACTCCCTGATGTATAAAGCTCAGTAATCATGTTAATTGATTCCGTATCAATCCAATAATCATAGCACTTGATAATATTTTCATGATCTAATGACTTCAAAAGACTTGGTTCAGCCTTCACACTTGTAAGATAGCTTATGTTATCGAATATATCGTCTGTTAACACAGTCTTATGCCAAGCAATTTCTATTCCTTCAATTTCATCAAAACCTTTGTATATTGTTTTTGAGTCCACTTTGCCTATGATCTCGCCGTACCTTGTGTATCGTCCAGTTGAATCGGTTTCGACAACCTCGAGACCGTTGACACCAATTGATCCAATGATGGCCATCACTAAATCAGCCAGTCAACAAAGAAACAGAAAAAAGAATTTATTTGATTTAATGGCTGGAATTTTTGTGATGAAAATTTTGTACAATGCAGCAAATATATAAAGGTGAGATGCAATTATAGGCTAGTTAAGTTGTTTTAGGGTTCTAAGTGGTTACGAAATTTCAGGGTGTACTTTTGAATTTTTTTTTTTTTTAATAGTTTAAGTGTTGACTATAAAATTCCTTAATGATAACATCGGAGATAAGATAGGAAAACTTTTTGTGTAAAAAAAAAATAGGAAAATTTTTTTAAATCAAATTTCTTTATTTGACTTCCGTTAGATTATTAAAAATCTAAATAGATTCTGCCCTTTGATTTGTTAAAACAAGTTTAATTTATTCACAAATGGCGTTGAATCATTCTAAATAGACTTTGCACCAAGCTTAACCAACAACTTGAATGTTAATTAAGTTTAGTATGTAATTTGGTTGTACTCTGAGAAAAGGATGACAAATTAATCCGTTCTTATTTTTAAAAAAAATCTCGTAATTTATTACTTCCCAAATTAAATAGGAAAAATACACTTTAATAATCCCAACTATGGGCGATTTACCTACAATAATCCCAACTAACGTTTATTTTCTAATAATCCCAACTATGTCATGAGTTTTCCTCCGGCAGTCCCAACCGGTAAACACAAAGTCAATGACCTGTTATAATATGTACCATAACACGTGTCAACACTGGATTGGTCAATTTTTTAAAAAAAAAAAAAAATTAAAAAAAAAAAACCCAAAGTGGCAGCCACTCTCTCCCCCACCCTAAACTCGCCGGCACCCTAACCACAACCCTCGATCTCGCCGGAAATAGGCCGACCAACCACCGAAAATGGTCGGTCGACCTCTACCACCCACCCCCAACCTCTGAAACCGCCCAACCAGCCCTCCCCGACCCCCAAAACGAGAGCCCAACCTCGAATTCGACCACCTTAAAGGTCGTCACAGGCATGGATTGGGTCTGGAGGTTGAAGATGATGTCAACGTTGAGAATTTGGTGGGTGTTCGTGGGTGTTTGTCAGCGTGGGTGGTCGTGGAATCATGGGTACGGTGTTCGTTGAATCGTGGGTGTTCGTCAGCGGAGGAGAGAGAAAGAGGCACGAGAAGGAGAGAGAAGGGGGTTTTGTGGGTGTTCTTCGGGTCAATCGGGTGGGCCGCGCTGCTGCGGTTGGTCGGAGGGGATAGGCGACGGTGGAGGCGGCGGAGCCGCGGTGTTGGGTGAAGAAAAAGGATAGAGCCGCCATGGTCTAGGGTTTCATGGTGGGTGTAAGGTGGCCGAAGGGAGGAGGGGGTGGCTGGGTGACTTTTGATATGTTTTTTCTTTTTAATTTATTTTTTTTATATTAAGCCAATCATGTTCTGACATGTGTCTTTCTTTTTTTTTTAAAAAAAAAAAGTTTACCTTTTTAGCAGGTAACCGGTTTTTGGGACTGCTGGAGGAAAACTCATGGCATAGTTGGGATTATTAGAAAATAAACGTTAGTTGGGATTATTGTAGGTAAATCGCCCATAGTTGGGATTATTAAAGTGTATTTTTCCAATTAAATAAGGAAATTATTTTTGTTAAATATCAAAGAAAGAGGATTTCTGTTTCTTGAATCTTAATAATCTACTTAACATCAACTAACTATGCCATGTAACAACTTAAGATTGCAATTATATTTACCAGACTTTGCACCAAAAAAAAAAATTAAAAATAAAAAGATATACTTCCTCCGTTCTTTTTTACTTGACATGTTTCTTTTATCACGCTTGTCAATGCAAAACTTTAACGATCAATAAATTAAATTCTCCATAAGTAAAAATTTCAAAAGTTATATATTATGATAGTACTTATTGAGACGAATCCAAAAAGATCACATATGAATATATTTTTCCTTACATATTATTCACAAAAGACGGTCAAAGGAGGAGTGGTGAATAATGTAAAAGTCAAAGCGGGTCAAGTAATAAAGAACGGAGGAAGTATCAACTAGAGTTAATTTTTTATACCAATTCTTTCTTTAGTTTCTTTTCTGTTGGTAATTTAATTAGTCACTCATGGCAGATTTGAGTTCATGATCCAAACGCGTGGCTATGGAGACAGACCTGATTAGGCAATACATAAATCTACAATAGTGGCATAGGAAGTGTTTACAAGGGCATTGATAAACATCTAAGGTATAGAAATAAATCATTAAGCTCTAAGGAAAGTTGTGAAAAATAATCTATAGAAGCTAGAATGCAGACCTTAACATAACTCGAATCAAAAACATAATTCCTATTCTTGACAAAAGAATTAAATCAAAAAGAGTCTTAATTTCGTATCATTATCTGTCTCAAACATCTTATTTGATATCTTTAGAGATGATGTATAGTTTATGCTCCAATTCAATCATATTATGGTAGTCATATTAGATACAGAATTGAAAACCAAAGTAAGGCTAGGAAGAAAAACAATTTGTGTATACCAAGTATTATATGCAATCAACTAACTCAATAATGTTCATTTATTCAAATCAAACACTTATTACAACTGATGAAAATCAATCAACAAACGAAAGAATCAACCCCTCCCCTACACCCTACACACACACCATACATGATTACACCCTCAGCAGTTACTCTAACAACTGAGAAATCATACATTTTATTATTCCAACACTAAGTTTTATTGAAGAAAAATGATAAAAGAACAAACTAAGTAGCAAATTTCAAACAGTAAGTTGAGGCCGGCATTTGAAGAGCACTTTCAATTCAGAAGATGCAGGAACATACCCTGTGCAATCTTGCTCTGAGGGTAATCGGCTCAGTCAAATAACTCGGTAATGGTGCAACAAACGGGTCCTTCAAGAGATCATGTGCCGAGGGTCTATGATAAGCCAATAAACACCTTTGAGTAAACTGATGAACTTCAGCATTGTCTTCTGCCACTTTCTGTATTTCAACAAAATCAAGGCCGCCTAAACGCACTTGTCTATGTAATTCCGTCGTTTCCTTCGCACTACATTTGTTTGCCCAGACCATCTCTAGCACGCACGTTCCGAATGAGTAAATGTCCACCAGCTCGTTGTAACGTCCTTGGGTAAACTCAGTAGACTTGTAACGTGACCCAACCAATGTCTGATTACACAACCCCTCTTCAAGAAAACACGCAAACCCGAAACCTCCGATTTTTACATCTCCTGTCTCTCCATTCACATAAATGTTCTCGCAGATAATGTCACGGTGCACAATTCGCGGTGTTTGGTTGTGCAGATAACCAATTCCACGCAGAATCTGATCCGACCAATTCTGAATTGCATTATGACCTGATATCTTATGATTTCTGAGATACTGTAACAAGTTTCCTGAAGGAAAATACTCAGTAATCATGTTTATGGTTTTTGCCTCGTAATCAATCCAAGAATCGTAGCATTTCACCACATTTTTATGATCTAATAACTTCATCAGACCAGCTTCTGCACATAACATCTCAAGAATTTCCTTATTCTGTAGCAAATTCTCTGTTAGCTCTGTCTTAGTCCAAGCAATTTCGATACCAGCAACGTTGTCGAATCCCTTGTAAACTTTCTGCGTACTACATTTCGATTTTCTATCATACCATATGTGTTTCCGATTCGAGCCATAAGTCTCATACGTCGAATCACCTCCTGGAATTATCTCATTGACCCTTATGTAATCTCCATCATAATAGATAATCGATTTACCTTCTCCAATCATCTCATCATACCTAACATACCGCCTATTTGAATCACTCTCGACAATCCTACTGTCACTGCTGTTACCTCCCTGCGACCCAGATGTCGTAACATCAGATTTTTCCCCTTGTAATCTTGCCACCTGATAGCGCACAGTCTCTCTGAGAGTCTGAACTGTAGCAGCACTAATACCTACTGCTGTCGATGTTTCTGAAACATCGTTGTCTGCAAGAAACGAGTCCATCAGAAGGTCATTTGCCTTAGGTCTGTCAGATTTATGACGCAGACACTTATCAATGAACTGCCTAATCTCAGAGTCTTTCACACTGTATAGCACAGCAGGTGGTTCACGCTTCTTAATCTTGTCGAAAACGAGTTTTCTGCTCTCGCATTCGCTGTACAGCACTTCCTTAGACAGTATCTGTAATAGGGTCAGCCCAAAAGAGAATATATCAGCAGCCTCGAGATAATCTGACTTGCTTAAGATATCCGGCGACAGTGTTTCTGGAATACCATCATAGCCAGTGTACCTTTTTTCATCATCAAGATGCAACGCGAATCCGAAATACCCGAGCTTAACTCTGCCAACATTTCCATTAACATAGATGTTTTCAATCTTCAAATCACGATGAACATTATGCTTCGTGTGAAGATGATGCAACGCGGTTAGAATCTGTCGACACCAGTTCTTGATCGCGGTATTACTGTCATCGAGAGTATGTTTGCTGATGTACTCTCTCAGATTTCCTGAACTAAAATGCTCAGTAATCGTGTTAGTAACCGTGTTACGAGCTCCAGGGGTATTATCGGGTGTCCAATAATGGTACAATGTCAACATATTATCTTCTGGGAAAGTCGGATAAGACATTATTCGATTGAATTCGTCTGACAACTTGGTTGTCTTACACCAAGCAATTTCTTTACCATCGAACCTATCGAACCCATTGTAAACTGTTCTGGTGCCACTTCTTGCTATGATTTTGTCGTACCTTACGTATCGGCCATCCGGACTCACCTCCTCAACTCTGTATTCGTCTTTCGGTGATGATCCTGACGAACTCGAAGCAGCCATTACTGATTTTGTTTAACAAACAGAAGGTTTGGGATTTAAAAGATAACTAAGGAAGGTTGTTTTCTGTTTTTTTAGGAAAAACAGAGAAAGTTTGCTTATAATTTGTGTTGTTGATGAAACAGAGAAATTTTGGATCAAAAGGAGAATGTAAAAACAGAACTCTAATGATGATTTATATAAGGGTTTGTTTAAGAGAAAGGACGGATTATATTGATGAATATAATTTTGTAGAACAGAATAATTGGAAATTTGGAATGGGTTACTGAATATCTATAACGGCTTGAGGTAAATATCTAGTTAGTTATGGCAGTTTAGTCGGTTATCAAGAAACAAAATCACCCTTTCTTGATTTTCTATTTTTTTATTATATTTAAAATTATTGTAAAATAAAAAAAAACTTTTTGAAACTGGAATTTTGGAATGGGTAAGCACTTAATAGATATTTATAGCTGTTTAATCTTTAATGTAACTAACTAGTCTGTTGTGGCAGTTAAAACGGTTATCAAGGAATAGAAATAACCTTTCTTGATATTCTATTTTTTCTTTCCTTCAACTTTTATTCAAGAGGGTATTTTTTTTTTTTTTTTTTTTTTTTGGAAAATTTCTTAAACTTTAATTCAAGATATTATTATTCTAAAAATAGGAATTGAGTTGTATCACGCCATATGTCATGTTATTGAAACATCAATTAACTAAACCTAAGGTACTACATGTAATGCACTTTTTAATCGGAATTACTCAACCTCCTCTGATCTATAATTTTTCAGTGAGTAAATTAGTCTTTAATTGTTTTTTTTTTTTTTTTTTTTTTTTTTTTTTTTTTTTTGGGAGGAAATGTGCAAATTTGATCTCCAAATCTCAACTTTCAAATTTTCAGTCTTTTGTCCAGTCTGGTTTAATTTGATGATATAGGAACAATTCTTGCACTACTTTTAATTTGATTAGTCTGCCTCTAATCGATATGTGACTAGCAATTATATGTATTCCATATAAGGCTTGTATAAATACTTGACATTACTCATTTTGATCCTCACCATAATAACATTACAATTATTTTGAAATGAGAGGAATATATAAATATTTCGCTCTGACACGATGCAAGTAAATAACTTAAGTTGTTATCCAACATTAAAATAATGTCAATGTAGCAGCTATACTAATATCAAATTTTTTGAAGGAAGGCTAGTCAGATTTATTAGCATATTTATTCTAAATTTATTTATATTCTATGTCACATTAGAGTTTTTGACATTTACAATTTAATTTTAGGTCCTTGCTACTATCTTTGCTCATTATCTAAATGGCCTAATATTCTAAACCCTTATGTCAACAATTTATTCAACGGCCTCAAGTTATTTCAGTCGGGTTATTCCATGGTTATATAATCTTGTTTAATTTGTGCTCACAATATGAACAAAGTTGTAAATTCAATAGTTATGTAGAATAAGAATTACTCCAATTAAGCAATCGTATTTACAATTAAGCAATAATGTTATTTTAATTCAAATCAAACAATTATAACAAAATAAGTGATGAAAATTAAACGGAAGTGAACCCCAACCTCTCCAACACGGCAACACACACGCACACATGCTTAACAGCAATATTCATACATTTATATATTGACACAAAAATTAAAATTAGGAAAGTCTTACAATTAACTAACTTTCATATACTTTCTTGGAGGTCCCGATTCCAACCACTTTATCGAACCTTATGAATTGCCCTATTGGATCTCTTTCCAAATCGTTAGCATTGTTTACGATTGCCTACATTTCACTATCAATCAACAAAGAAAGGACCAGAGAAAGATTTCTTATGATTTTTTTTATGATGAAACTAGTTTTGTAGAAAAATGAGAATACTTTGATGAAAATAGTTTTGTAATTTGTAGAATGTTCTTAAGAGAAAACAGAATGCTTTGGAAATTGTTGATGAATGATTTATTTGATGGAAGATTGATTTTTATAACTGTAATTATAAGTTGTCAGTTATATTCCAAGAAACAAATTTATCTTCTGGATTGGCTTAGCTTTAGTTTGTTGCGGCAATTATGTAAGTCAGTTATTATGAAACAAAATCCCGTTTTTCTTGATATTTTTATTTTTAAAATTTTCTTTAATTAATTGAGTTAAGCACACAATTAGGTACTCAATTCTTTAAAATTTCACCTTTTAGGTACTCAATTCTTTTTACTTTGCTTTTGGGTACTGACTTAAGAATTCAAGCCAAAAAAATTAAATCAGTCAAAGAATTGAGTACCTTGGGTTAAAGAATTTAGTACCCTTGGTTAAGTATGTGGGCCCCACCCGATTAAAAAATTAATATTTATAAAAAATAAAAAATAAAAAAAAATAAAAAATAAAAAACATGCTCAATTTTTTTCCCTTTTCTGGAACTTTGCTTTTGAAGTTTTTGAAGTTATTTTTAGTTTTGTATATTCAACCTTACTGCATTATTGGACTTGATATACAGGAAGCTTTTCCCTTGAAGTTGAATTCAGTGAATCCGAATCTTTAATACTCTCTCTGATAATATTGATGACCTTTCCATTAACCCTCTCAAGGCATATAGAATCTTTCTTTCTTCTGACATTAGTAAATCTCAAATACTCTCTCTGATCCCTCGACAGCTTTGCCTTCCTTCTCGCCAACCCACCCAATTCTCCATTTCCTTTAGGCTTACCCTCCTCGATCACTCCATCCCCTTCAAGTTCATCCTCTTGTGCCATATCTGCCCATGACATTCGAACTCTAGGAGTTTTGCTTTCGAAAGGCGCTGAACTGCTATTACTAACTAGTTCCCTTAATTGGAGAGCTATCAGCAAGGGGTGACGACGATTCCGACCACCCATTCGTGTCATGCGGGTTGGATTCTGCCTCATCTTTCCAACTCCCCAATGAATGAGTATCACAAATATCAACATCTTTATCTTCGAAATCTGGCCTCAAAACCGTGGACAAAAATTGAGCATGTTTTTTTTTTTTTTTTTTTTTTTTTTTTTTTTGTTTTTTTAAATATTAATTTTTTAATCGGATGGGGCCTACATACTTAACCAAGAGTACTAAATTATTTAACCCAAGGTACTCAATTCTTTGGCTGTTTAATTTTTTTGGCTTAAATTCTTAACTCAGTACCCAAAAGCAAAGTAAAAAGAATTGAGTACCTAAAAGGTGAAATTTTAAAAAATGGAGTACCTAATTGTGTGCTTAACTCTAATTAATTTGATAAACTTTTTCTTTTAAAAGAAAAAAGTGACTTTTTTTTTTTTTTTTTTTTTTTAAAAAAAAAAACACAAATGCGGGAATTCATTTCTGTAATAGAGATCAATTTCCACCAAAGTTGTGAGCCTCTAGGAAACGGACCTAAAGTTATATACTCAACATTACCCCCCGTATCCCACCTCGCTATGAGGTGAGCTAAGGTGTTCCCCTCCCGCTTAACAAATTTCGACATTTCCAAAGCTATCCATAATCAAGCACATTATAAGCAACAACATTAAGCTTAATGAGAAAATCAATAAACATATTCACCTAAGCCAATTATGCAATATTATTTTATAAAAAAGGACTTTTTACAAAGAACTACCTTATAGATGTCACATTTTGTAAAAAAAAATACCTTATTAACAAAATGTTATATAAAAATACCTTTTAAACAATAGATGTTGTAAGAAACTACATTATAAAACAATTAATGTTCTAAAAATCTTCCTTTTGTCAAATTATTGCATTGAATAAAAGACGTTTAATAACCCAATTTCTATCATATTTTCTTCTTTTTTTCACCCAATTTCTTCATAGCCCCCTTATAACCCTTAACTAGTGAGTAACTCGGGCGTTGCTCTGAGTTTCTACTGTTGTAGACATACAATCGATAAATTTTTGTAAAGACTTTTCAAAATTTTAATTGTTATTGTCAAACCAAAATTGAGTTTTTTTTTTTTTTTTTTGAGATTTTTTTTTAAACAAAAATAAAAATTAAACCTTGTGGTTTACACTTATATAAAATTTTTGTACATATTAATAACATACTTATTATTTTGCTTAGATTGTGAAATAATTATTTTTCTTATAAGAGGTTGAGGGATCGATACTCCTTATCCTAACGTTTTTATATGGAATAAAGTTGGTTGTTTGAGCGGTGACATGACATCATGAATTATCAACATTAACATCAAGGTGTATAATGTTCTTTATACACCGCAACACCAAAATCTGCTAGCTTAACCATGCCCGAGTCCTCGTCAACAACAATATTATCAACATTAACATCAAGGTGTATAATGTTCTGACTGTGAAGATGATGTAACGCGCTTAGAATCTGTCGACACCAATCCTTGACTATAGCAGTACTATGAACAAGATTATGTTCAATAATGTAATCCCTCATATTTCCCGAAGTAAAAAGATCAGTAATAACATTGATGGTGTTTATTCCATCATACCAGTAAGTGTAACACTTGAGTATGTTCTGATGATTTAACGACTTCCACAATTCAGTTTCTTGACAGCATTTCTTTAGCCCTGCTTCACCAATTTGTCCGACCTCGATTTTACTCCAAGCAATTTTAACATCATTGTATGTGTCTAACCCTTCGTATACTTTCTTCGAGGTCTCGATTCCGATCACATTATTGAACCTTATGAATTGCCCTGTCGGATCCCTCTCCAAATCATCAGGATTGTTTAGGATCTCCTCAATCTCATTATCGTTTCGAGAACTCAAAGCCATTACTAATCAACAGAGAACTCTGGAAATAGAAGAGAAGTTGGAGAAGAAGAATCAGAGAAATTTTTATTATGAGAATTGTATTATTACAACAAGAGAAATGAGCATTTATACTAGAGTTTGTTACAAGTTGTTCTAACAAACTTTTCTAATCATAACAGAATTGCTGACTAGGACAATCTGAGTTGGCAGAGAGCATGGCTAGGCTTGACTGCTACGTTGCTGCTTTGCTATGCTGTGAACTTAGGCTAGTTTTGCAGGGGAAAAAAAACAGAGAGATTTCTTGAGATTTGTGTTTGTGTTGATGAAAGTAGTTTTGTAGAATGCTCCTAAGATGAAGAAAAAAAAAAAACAGAATACTTGAAAGATTGTTGATAAATGAGATTTATCTTCTTAGATCTTATTATATTTATAGTTGTAAGTTGTAACTGTAATTATAAGTTGTTAGTTGTAATCTAAGTAACAGATTTATTTTCTTGGTGGGTTAGCTTTTAGTTAGTTAGGCCGTTTTTAAATCGGTTATCAAGTAACTGAAATACCCTTTTCTCAATCCTTATTTAAAAAAGTTTCTTGAAATTCATTCATTAAATTTTTGGAAAATTTGCAAATAGCAGCCATTTAAATTTTTTTTTGCAAATTACAGTCCTAAAGTTCGTATAAATTGTAAATTGCACCCCAATTCAACTTTTATATCGATTAACATGTCAAAAAATCTTCAGTTAAGGTTTTAGGGGCCATTTTAGCCCTTAAGGATTCGAATCGAGCTCGAAATTAGCAAAAAGATAATGTAAGTGCCTCGTTTTGCGTAACAAAAAAATATCAATTTGTGGAAAACTGTAAAAAAAAAAAAAAAAAAAAAAAAAAAAAAAAAAAAGAGACACTTACGTTATTTTTTTGCTAATTCCGAGCTTAATTCGAGTCCTTAAGACTAAAATGGCCCCTAAAACCTTAAACGAAGATTTTTCGACATGTAAACCGATGAAAAAGTTGAATTTGGCTGCAATTTACAATTTATATGAACTTTTGGGCTGTAATTTGCAAAAAAAAAAAACTTAAATGGCTGTAATTTGCAAAATACGAACTTTAAATGGCTGCAATTTGCAAATTTTCCTAAATTTTTAATTACAAGTAAGATTTTTTTTTTTTAATTGACTAGATATTCATTCTAATCTCTAAAGAAAAAATTAAACGAAAAAAAAAAATCCATCATTACTTTGCACTTATTTAAACTACATTTCCCTCAAAAAAAAAAAAAAAAAAATAAATTACATCAGTAACAGTTTCTTTTGGCACTAATCATTTGCAAATTTTTCCATCTATGCATCAAGGATTATGTATGTCTACCTGAAAAGTTTGATTTTTACATTATGCTGCTATGTTAATTACATTATCAATATGACTACTCCGTGGTAACTCTTACTAAATAGGACTTATGGGAGTTCGTAATTTTTAACAATGCTTACCTACACATGAGTAGTAATAATAATACCTTCTTCTTCACTAATAAGAATAGTATGCAAATTCTATATATTAAACTTTTAAAGTTTTAATAATTTGTCACAATGTCATCTTCTAAATTAGTAAGTTTGCTTCAATTTCACTATCTAGTTTTAGTTTGGGAAATTTTGACTTTTAACACCTCCAAAAAATCACTTATTTGCTTTTACCACCTCCATAAAAAAACTGCAGCTCATATCATTAGTAGGATGCCCTATAATGCTTATAGTTTGTCTCTCCCTATCAGAAATTCTTAGGTGTAAAACCCTCAACTGATCACCTAAGAATCTTTGGTTGCCTTTTCTATATGTCAACTGTCAAACAAGGCAGAACAAAGTTTGATCCCAAGGCAAATTTGATCCTTGTGTCTTTCTTGGCTATCCTGCTGCTCCGAAAGGATATAGAGTTCCTAGTCTCACTAATAACAAAATATAGTTTTCTATGAAAAGAATTTCCCATACACCTTACCTTCCCATGAACCAAATTCTGTCCTGTAGACACCCATTTGTGTCTCCCCAAAACCAAACCCGGTGATGAGTACCTTTCACGTCGAATCATAATCGAATGAAGCGAAAGTGTGGAAAGTCTAGTGTTGCGGATAGTTTTAATTTCTTTTCTCTTCTCTCTGTTTTATAAAACTTATTTTAAGAAAACAGCCAATCCAGTTTGGTTGGTCCATGATATGGGTCCAACAGTAGTGTAGTTGGATGGGGTTTGTAAAGACCTTTCCAACGATATATTATAAGCCCCATTCCGATGAATATTGAGGAAGTTATGGCCAATTTACCAAACTGGGCCCGGTTTGAGCTTTATATGCGGCCCAATGATCTAGGGGAGGGCCTAATATGATTTATCATTCCTAATGCAATTAGTAATGGTTTTTAGTCTTCTAGATTCTTCTAGAAAGTTCTTTTCATTCCTAATTCAATTAGCATTGACAAATTGACTTTTGTTGACTTTTCAGAGTTTTAATTAAAATCAAAGAGCATTTTTGAGGAAAATATACGATTTTATCCTCCTGTACGGCAAAATATATCTGATTTTAGAAAACGCGTCAAAAACAGGTTTGGCGTCCAACGCCAGCCATTGGCGCCTGGAACCAAGCCTGGCGCTAAGGCTGGCGCCTGACGCCAATTAGCTAATGCTGGTGCCAGCTCTGTTTTTCGTGTGCCAATACTCTGCTTTGTTAATTTTATCTTTTTGGCTGATTTTCTCTATAAATAACGACGTAAAAACTCCGTTTTGATTCACCTACAATCAGTTTTCAATTCTCTCTTATTCTCTCTAATTCTTATTCTTTCATTCATCAATTCTCATCGAGATTTCCTTAATCATTCATTCATCTTTCTATCTCTAAACTAGTCTTTTATATACAAAATTCCGCATTCGCAAGATCTAGAAACACCTAGCCATATTCGAAGTTGCCTTCGCCCTGGACGTGAAAGGTTTGATTTCTGAGGGTTTGGTCCCAAATCTCTATTTCAATTATTTAATTTAATTGTTTTGTTTATTATTTTCCTTGAAGTTACTAACGTGTGTATTTTGTTATTAGAAAGAGATACGAGGTATCAAAGTAAGTGTTTTAATTGGTTTTAATTGATATCATGATGTAGAAATCATTCTTAAATCGTTATGATATTCCTAGTATCATGTCTAGGGTAATTTTAATATTAAATATGATTGTCACGATGCCTTTTATTCTCTTCCTAATATTTATGATTGTTAGTATCATGTTAGGGTTAAAGATTTGATTTTTATTGCTTAGTGACATGCTAGTGTTTGTTATTAATCTTGTTAGTATCATGCCTAGGATCTTGCTATTTTTATTATGCTTTAACATGATTTATGATTATTTTATAATTGTTTTTATTATGATCATAATTTTATTATTGCTATAATAATTATTATTATTATGATTAATATGATTGTTATTATAGAGATTATTATTATGATTATGATTATTATTTTAATTATTGATTGTTATTATCATGATTATTTCAATTATAATTTATTTTTATGATGATTATTATTATGTTGATTGATCTTATTTATTTGTTGTTATTGCTTGATCACACCTTTTATGCATGTTTAAAGGGAATTAATACTTGTAATCACGCTTAATAAGATAATTAATAATCTTGTTAGGGTTAATTTGATTATAATTTCAAGTGATCGCAAATAATAGTTTTGTTTGTGCATTAATATTCAACCAACATAGATAAACAGGTTTAGGGTTAATCCTATTGATTGCATGTTAGTCCGAAAGCGCACATGAATACGATCTGAATAAAGTAGAGGCCTATTATTAGGGCAGGTTCAATCTCTTTTAGGTTGGATTTGTACCTTCATCCCCGAACCCTTATTTGGTTCTAGACCTTATGGAGTTGACGATCTCTTGGATCGTTAAGGGGTGTAACCTTCACCCTGTGAACGGTTTACAAGTTCCTAAAAATACTTGTTGGCGACTCTTTTGCTCTATCTTCTTCCCTTTTGGACGCCACCGTACTTAAGTGTATGATCACAGTGGGGTTCAAGCAAGGGGTTTAACGCTTGAAATTATTCCCTACAGTTTTTGGCAACTCCATTGGGGAGGATTTCTATTTTAATTCCTGAATTTGTTTCGGCAATGATTTAGAATGAGTGGATGAGACTCGAAACGTTCTAAGTATTTCATGTGCGTAATTTTGATTAACATTATTGTCATATGCATAAAAAAGATCTCATTGGAAAGACCATCCGTAATGAGTTAAAAACATAGGATTTTACACGTAGGAAATTTGAGAAATATCTTTCCCAACTAGGACCGAAATAACACCGCGCGAACTGGAAAATTTTATCGAGCACAGAAAGCTGCTGAGGCATGTGGGAAGTAGCGCTAGGGGCCATAACATTGGCGCCAGCATTTTAACCGTAGCGCCGGACGCCAGTATTGGCGCCAGGCGCTACAACTAAAAGCTGGTGCCAGTCTCTAATTGCTGGCGCCAACCTCCCCCAATACCGAGCCAGAAATATGCGTTCTAATTTCGACCAGTTTTTCGTAATGTTTGCTCGATCCTACTTCCTAATTGAATTTTTTCTCACTTTTCTGAAACCCATATATGTTCTACATATGGACATAACCCTATGGGAATTCATGCTCCATCTACCCGGTTGAACACTCTGTGCAACAAAGGGTACATCCGAGAATGTTGAATTCACCAAACCATGGAAGCGAGTTTTTTCTAAAGCTCGCGGTGTCCCATCCACTCGCGCCAACCCTTCACGGTTAGGCTTCCGCGCGGTGCATCCGGACAATTAACCATGGACCCTCTATTGACTAAACCATATCCCGAACTTTAGAGAACTAGAGCCATGGTTAGGTTGCAAACTCATTGCATCATATTGTGCCTACTTGACTAATTGTGCATTATTTGTTGTGCATATATACTATGATTTCTTAACCGCTTGTTGACTTGTGTTGAGATTAAATAAATTAATGACTTAAAGAACTTTGCCTAATTAATTAATTAATTAATTAGTTTGAGTAAATAAAGTCTAATGTTTTAATCGGAATTGACCTAGTACGACTTTAGGCATACTCCAATTGATTAATAACACCGAAAACAGTCCCAGATTGAAGCTCCAATATTGGCACCAAGGTCTGAGCTCACAGTGTGGCGCCTGGCCACAGCTCTGTCGTCTGGCGCCAAGCTCCACAGTGCGACGCTAGTCTTGTCGTTTGGCCGATAGTTCGGATTATTGGTCGAGTCATCACCTAATGTTTAATTAACCAGTTTACTAATTAATTCGGTTAATTTTCGCTGTCAATCATGCCTTGTCGAGTCATTAATTGAGTCTAGTCACATAGTCTAGCCACATGGTCATGACACGAGTCTTAACATACCACCTACACTCACTAGTCTTAGCACACACTTCGAGTATATGTCACCATGACCATGTCTTAGGTTCACGCATGAGTCGGTCTTTTCGTCATTTGAGTTGGGAGTACATTTTATTCCTAATTCTTCATATCCCTCCATCTACATCATTTTCCTTCACATTCTATTCCAATCTTTCATCATTTCCTCCTTCCATTGCATGATGAATAAAGTTTGAGTCCAATAATTAACAATAAATATCCCCAATTTCCTTTTCCACAGTACTTGGTCGAGGAGAGAAGGGCGATTAATCAAGGACAACCTCTTTGTTCAAGTTTCACTTTTTGATAAACCGATTCGTCAAAAGAGGAAGGCTAAGAAGATAATGGCAACTCAAGAGGATGTCAATGAGATTAGGAACCAATTGGTTACCGTGACTGAGACACTGAAGCTACTCACACTCAAGATCAATGATCCCGTGAAGCAACAACAGATAGACCTCATGCAAGAAATTCTAAGCAAGCTATCTAGTGACTATAAGTTTCAGGGCATGAGTTCACGAGGGGTCTCGCTAGACAAGGAACTTCTTCCACATAAGTTCAACGCCATTGACATCCCTAAATTCAAGGCAACAGATAACCCTTACTTCCATCTAAGAGCTTTCAAAACTATAATGAACATTAAGGGTATCGATAAGAAGGTTTTCCCTTCTCTTTTCCCACTATCTCTTGAAACCGTTTGTCAACAATGGTTCTTCTCCCTTGACAAGGAGAAAACCTGTACCTGGGAATCGATAGTAAACGCTTTCGTTGAGAGATACAAGTGTAATATTCAAGTTGAAACTGATCATAGACAACTTGAGATGCTAAGACAAAAAGAGAATGAAGGCTTTACTTCTTTCTTTAATAAGTGGAGGGAAACTTCCGCTAAGATGATTGAGGTCCCCACTGAAAAAGAATCCGTGAGGATTTTTATCAAGAATCTCCAAGAGAAGTATTCGAAGCATTTAAAATATCAACACAATCTGAATACTTTCAAGGTCGTTTATGACATCGGAATTGAAATCAAAGATGATCTCGCAAAGCAAAAATCTACTAACAATAGTAACCACGGTGGCTGGAAAGGAAAGAAGAGAGACAATCCTTCTTCTTCCGAAAACGCCCACTCTAGTAACAATGTTAGTACCTTTGATCTCGGTGAAGTTTTAGCCATGGATAACCAAGGATCTAAGAAGCAACTAAGGAAAGACTTCACCCCCATTGGGATGAGCTACGATACTGCCTTTGATCAACTCCATGCCAAAGGACTCATTACTCCCATTGGACCTATTCAAGATCCCGTACCTGAAAAGAGATTGCCTAGTTGGAATCCAGACGAACACTGCAAGTACCATCAAGGTAGGGGTCATACTACTGAGAGTTGTTGGAAGCTAAAGGAGGATATCCAACATAATTGATAACAACAAGCTTCCTATGCCTCCAGTTAACAAGAAGAGCGAGTGATGATAAAGGAAACAACACAAGACAAGAGGCGAGCTTCAACGACAAGATTTCGTGACCTCTTTTTCTTTTTTTTTTATTTACCCTTTCCCCAATAAGTCTAGCATAGGCACCTTTCTATTCTCCTTAGATTTATTTTGTAGGATCATTATATATTTTCTTTTTTAATAAAATGAGCATTTATTTCCTTATATATGATCATTTCATTACATTGCATCAAAAAAAAAAAAATCCATGTCAAATTAAGCACAAGGTATACCAATGATTTGAGGCACCCCTTGTAGCCACATTATATTACCTTTCACCCTTCAATTATACATCCTTTCTTCATAAACCACTTTGAGCCTCGTCTAACGATAGACCCTTCATTTTTTCAACCTACATCTACCTAACCTTAGAACGGGATGGTGTGCAACTTATGCAATTATAAAAAAGAGCTTGAGTAATTCAAAAGATTAAAATAGCAAAAATAGCACAAAAATAAATAAAAGTGTACAAAAGGGCAAGTGTTCCAATGTCTTTGATATGAACATGTCTTTGATATGAACACGTCTTAGATTGCGTCTCTTATAGAGTGCTCGGTACCGTGCCTGAGAAACATGAATGCCAAGTGAGTGATAGACCGCATGATCGGGATTGCCCACACTTATAAAAATAAAATAGATGCTAAAGAAAAAAAAAAAAAAAGAGCTAAAAGAGTAGAAATTCAGGCATAAAAATACAAAGATTTAAAAACGAGGTTGCACACCTTGGGGGCTTATCTAGGGTCTTGAACCTCTATCCCCTTCTTCTATAACCTTTAGCCTAACCACGTTACAACCCTTAAAAAGACCTTTTTGAGGTATACACACACTTGTGCGAGGTTTGGCTAGAGCTACGTTCGGCCTGATTCCTAACGGATACGTATGCAACCTCACATCGAGGTGCGGCCGTAATAAACATGCATTCATATTCACATTCACACACTTGCACCATGATCATATCAAGGGATCTCCAATGCTCATCCCTATTCACTTAGAGCTAGACTTTGGGGGTTGATCCCTACATCATTAGATTACCTAGCCTAAGAGTCACTATCATTCGACTCTTCTAAAAAATAATATCTTTCCACACACTTAGCTCTTGCGGCTTAACTTTAGTGTCACTTTCACACACTGCATAGATATATGACCAAATTTACTCCCCTTAGGAACCCTTTGTCATGGAATCTTAACATAGAGCATGCCTTGTCACATCGCTCATTACTTATCAATCATCGTTGCATCACGAAGTATGAAGTACTTAGCCTCCGTGCCTAAGTTACCCAAATACTTTCATCATGGAGTCAACAGTTGAGATAGCCTAGGATGGATTAATCCTTGCACCTTGAGAGATAGTATCAAATAACATTTGACTAAGCTCGTTCAACATGCATTCGAAAGCTTCTTTTTTTTCATGTCTTTCTTTTTCGGGAGTAAGTCGGTACCCTCCACAAAAATGACGGAAAATTTTTGCTTTTTTGCATTTTTCGAGTCGCACGATCACATTACAATGCGCACACGAGTCATGTACACATTAAGTCATGTCGTGTCATATCACCTTGATTTGAGTCTAACACATGTGTCAAACACTTTGAGTCGAGTCAACCTCGAGTCAGTCGATCACAGCGAGTCAAGTTTATGCCTTGAGTCATGTCAAGTCAATGAGTCAAGCGACGTCAAACCTTAGGTCAACCCTAAGATGGTTAAATACATTGGCAAAGTTCTATAGTTAAAATAAATACAGGTGCAACAGCACAGGGAAGACCCTACTGCAGCGCCTGGCGCTAGATCTTTTCAGTAGCGACAGAGATTGAAACCTCTCAGAAAGGTGATTTTGACCTCATACAGCAATTTCGGGTTCCTTGGTACGCCAGTTAGCCCCTATAAGCAATTTGACATGATTAAGTAGTCAGTTTGACTACAATCACAATAAGTGGTCGACCTGATGAAAGATCGTCTTACTGAGCTTAAAGCGCCTAAGAATTGGCTCATCACGGAAACACCGACATACTAGTTTTAGCGGAAGCAAAGTTCAGGCGAGCTTTAGAGATCGACAAACGTTGGTCTTCGGAAACTTCTTCTTCAGAATATTATCGCAACAAACATTCAAGTACCGAAGCTCTATTGTTCAGAGACGCGTGAACATTTCCAGCAAGCTCTTTTGCTCCAGAGACGCGTGGGCATATCATTTAAAAGCTCTTTTGTTCAGAGACGCGTGGACATATCATCAAAGATCTCTTATTTTCAAAAGCTCTTTGCTCCAGAGACGTGTGGGCATATTATTCAAGCTCTTTTGTTCAGAGACGCGTGAACATCTCCATCAAAGCTCTTTTGCTCCAGAGACGCGTGGGCATATCATTCAAAATCTCTTTTGTTCATAGACGCGTGGACACATCATTTAGAAGTTCATATTAAAAAAAGAATATAATAAAGAAGCTCTATTGTTCAGAGACGCATGGACATACTTAAAAAAAAAAAAAAAAGAAGCTCTTTGTTCAGAGGCGCGTGAACATATCAAAAGGAAGCTCTTTGTTCAGAGACGGGTGAACATCGAAACAGCAAGGTGGCCTTCCCTAGATTGTGGAGAGTTGTCACAAACAACTGAGGATTGTTTCAAGAGAAGCAATCTTCGATAGTATTCCCTTGGACGTGGAATATTATCAAAGCGGAGGAGGATCGTTTCAGGCGAAGCAGTCTTCTAATTTGGAAGCAGTTACGGGCGTAGCGGTTTTCAAGCGGGATGGCATTCTCTAGCTTGCAGGAGTTCATAAAAACAATCGGTTACTTTCAGAGACGTGTGCTCGACGGTGCAAGATACGCGTTTCTTAACTCTTTTATCTGTTTAACTAACGTTAGTTTGCAGGTATCGGCGTTACAAGAGTAATTTAGGATCGCAGAACGTTCTGAATCATTCTCCGTCCCTATCGATACTTTGACTTTTGTTTTCGAAACTCGCGTTTCTCCAAACTCAGTCAAAGTGGGGGCTTCTGTAGACACCCATTTGTGTCTCCCTAAAACCAAACCCGATGATGAGCACCTTTCACGTCAAATCATAATCGAATGAAGCAAAATTGTGGAAAGTCTTGTGTTGCGGATAGTTTTAATTTCTTTTCTCTTCTCTCTGTTTTTGAAAACTTATTTTAAGAAAACAGCCAATCCAGTTTGGTTGGTTCATGATATGGGTCCAATAGTAGTGTAGTTGGATAGGGCTTGCAAAGACCTTTCCAACGATATATTATAAGCCCAATTCCGATGAATATTGAGGAAGTTATGGCCAATTTACGAAACTGGGCCCGGTTTGAGCTTTATATGCGGCCCAATGATCTAGGGGAGGGCCTAATATGATTTATCATTCCTAATGCAATTAGGAATGGTTTTTAGTCTTCTAGATTCTTCTAAAAAGTTCTTTTCATTCCTAATTCAATTAGCATTGATAAATTGACTTTTGTTGACTTTTCAGAGTTTTAATTGAAATCAAAGAGCATTTTTGAGGAATATATACGATTTTATCCTCCTGTACGGCAAAATATATCTGATTTTAGAAAACGCGTCAAAAACAGGTTTGGTGTCCAACGCCTACCATTGGCGCCTGGAACCAAGCCTGGCGCCAATTAGTTGATGCTGGCGCCAGCTCTGTTTTTCGTGCGCCAATACTCTGCTTTGTTAATTTTATCTTTTTGGCTGATTTTCTCTATAAATAACGACGTAAAAACTCCGTTTTGATTCACCTACAATCAGTTTTCAATTCTCTCTTATTCTCTCTAATTCTTATTCTTTCATTCACCAATTCTCATCGAGATTTCCTTAATCATTCATTCATCTTTCTATCTCTAAACTAGTCTTTTATATACAAAATTCCGCATTCGCAAGATCTAGAAACACCTAGCCATATTCGAAGTTGTCTTCGCCCTAGACGTGAAAGGTTTGATTTATGAGGGTTTGGTCCCAAATCTCTATTTCAATTATTTAATTTAATTTTTTTGTTTATTATTTTCCTTGAAGTTACTAACGTGTGTATTTTGTTATTAGAAAGAGGTACAAGGCATCAAAGTAAGTGTTTTAATTGGTTTTAATTGATATCATGATGTAGAAATCATGTTTAAATCGTTATGATTTTCCTAATATCATGTCTAGGGTAATTTTAATATTAAATATGATTGTCACGATGTCTTTTATTTTCTTCCTAAGATTTATGATTATTAGTATCATGTTAGGGTTAAAGATTTGATTTCTATTGCTTAGTGACATGCTAGGGTTTGTTATTAATCTTGCTAGTATCATGCCTAGGATCTTGCTATTTTTATTATGCTTTAACATGATATATGATTATTTTATAATTGTTTTGATTATGATCATAATTTTATTATTGCTATAATTATTATTATTATTATGATTAATATGATTGTTATTATGGTGATTATTATTATGATTATGATTATTATTTTAATTATTGATTGTTATTATAATGATTATTTCAATTATAATTTATTTTTATGATGATTATTATTATGTTGATTGATCTTATTTATTTATTGTTATTTCTTGATCACACCGTTTATGCATGTTTAAAGGGAATTAATACTTGTAATCACGCTTAATAAGATAATTAATAATCTTGTTAGGGTTAATTTGATTATAATTTTTAGTGATCGCCAATAATAGTTTTGTTTGTGCATTAATCTTCAACCAACATAGATAAACAGGTTTAGGGTTAATCCTATTGATTGCAAATTAGTCCGAAAGCGCACATGAATACGATCTGAATAAAGTAGAGGTCTATTATTAGGGCAGGTTCAATCTCTTTTAGGTTGGATTTGTACCTTCATCCCCGAACCCTTATTTGGTTCTAGACCTTATGGAGTTGACGATCTCTTGGATCGTTAAGGGGTGTAACCTTCACCCTGTGAACGGTCTACAAGTTCCTAAAAAAACTTGTTGGCGACTCTTTTGCTCTATCTTCTTCCCTTTTGGACGCCACCGTACTTAAGTGTATGATCACAGTGGGGTTCAAGTAAGGGGTTTAACGCTTGAAATTATTCCCTACATGTCCCAAACCTACCTTTAAAAATTTTTCTACCTGTTTCTACTCCTATATCAGACTTTATATTTGATGATTTACCGGATATTTTACAACCTTAACCTTGTAATCCTACTCCAATCTCACAAATCCAGCCAATTTCACATTCCCAAACACAACCTGTATTTCCTGTTCCCCTTTGTGATGAGAATACAGATTATGTTGAACTCAGAAGATCATCAAGACCTAAACACCACAAAGATTATATACCTACCATTTCTAACAGAAAGAAACCTTGTGTTAATGATTAGCAGCAGCATTGGTGTAACATGGTGTTTTTTAAAGAGTTGGCTTCTAAGCATAGAGCCTGTTTGGGTTCTTTGCATCACATTATTGAGCCTAGTACTTACAAGGAAGCTACTAAAGATCCTAATTGGGTACAAGCTATGGAAAAGGAAATCTCAGCTTTGTAGTCAAACAAAACTTGGGTTCTAGTTAACTTTGCCAAGGATAAGAAAGCCAATGGTCTATGTGGGTTTTTAAGGTCAAATTAAAAGCGGATGGTACTATATAAAGGTATAAGGCTCGTTTGGTGGGAAAATATTACAATCAGAAACTTGGGATTGACTATCAGGAAACATTTTCACCTGTTGTGAAGATGGCTACAGTCAGAACTTTGATTTCTATTGCAGCTGATAAATCTTGGGATTTGTTTCAGCTTGATGTCAATAATGCTTTTCTGCATGGGGATTTAGATGAAGTGGTATATATGAAAGTTCCTGAAGGCATGCCAAATCCTAAGAATAAAGTCTGCTTACTTTAGAAATCCTTGTGTAGCCTTAGCTTAAGCAGAATTCTAGGATATGGTTTGCCAAATTATTGATTGAACTTGGGGTGCTTGGTTTTGTTAGTCTCACTATGATAGCAGCCAGTTCATCTTGAAGAAAAATGTTTAATCACCTTGGTTGTAGTGTATGTAGATGATATAATCATCACTGGTGATGATTAACTTCAATCAGTTCCCTCAAAGCTCATCTGCATCACACCTTCACTATTAAGGATTTGGGAAAAATTTCCTATTTTCTTGGCACTGAAGTTAGGTATATTCCTTCAGGGATTTCTCTAACTCAGAAGAAATACACTATTGAGCTATTAAGGGATTCATGTATTACATATTTCAGGTCTGTAGTGACACCATACCATTACCAATTAATCTAAAGTTGAATGTTGATGATGGAGCCTTGATTAGTGATCCTGAGTACTCAGGAAGATAGTTGGGAAGCTGAATTTTTTTATGTAACACTAGATATGATCTGTCTTATACAATTCAAACTCTCAGCCAGTTTTTGCAGTCTCCAAGAGAACTTCATTTGCAAGCTCTAAGACATGTTCTGAGGTATATTTCTAGTAGCTTAAGAAAGGGTATCTGCTCAATAGTTCTATTCCTTCAGTTTTACAAGCATATTCAGATTCAGATTGGGGTGCTTGCCTTGATAGCAGGAGGTCTATAACTAGATGGGTTCTAATGCTATGAACTTCACCTATTAGCTGGAAATCCAAGAAACAAAATAATGTGTCTAAATCTTGAAGTGAGTCAGAATACAGAGCACTTGCTTTTGCTGCAAGTGAGGTTACTTGGATGGTTCGTTTGCTTGAAGAGCTTGACATGGATAATCAAAGGCCAGTGACTCTCCACTCACTACAAAAAATAAGGAATTTAGCTACCGCAATAGTTCATTGCTAAACGACAAATATTGGTTGCTAAATAGTTAGCAACCAATTTGCCTACCAATCACATTGGTCATAAAATAGTTGGTCGCTAGCCTTAAATAGAGACTAACTATTTCATTTTTTGGTTGCTAATTTAGAGCCAGTTTTAAAATTCGTCACTATATTTTAGCGACCAAAAAACTAATTATCGTTGGTAAAATAAAAACCATAAAATTATATTTCGTTGCTACACAAAAAGATGATTATATAATTAATTTAGTGGTATAGTGACCAAAATTAATATTTTGTTGCTAAAATTAGCTACCAAAAATGAAATTTTGTTGTTAACATTAGCGACCAAAATTAATTTTTTGTATCTAAAGTTAGCTAGCTACCAAAAATGAAATTTTGTTGCTCCACTTAAATTAGAAATAATATTATTAATAATACTTCAATTGGATTATGTTTTGTGTATCATTACACTCCAACCTACTAACTAATAATACAATTGTAAAAATGTACAAACATTTGCAAAATATACTTCATTACTTAACAAAATGTAGCGTTAGTGGCACATTACAATTGTAAAAACTTCATAGCATAATTATATGCTCACTATAAAAAGCATACCCACAAACTTCAATTCTAAAGTACCTGCCTATAATGAACATGTTCAAACTAAAGACCATGTATCATGTGCAAAAAAAGAGCCCCAACTACATCATATATGTGCATATTCAGCACTACAATTGTATGCCAAAATGACCCCTTTGAAATAATGTTCCCATGATTCCACCAAAATTAGCCCTCAAGTCAAATACCAATGTTTATAGTTTAGATGGAGCAAATATTAAGACTGACGGGGTTGTGATGAGGACGAACCAAGATCATTTAAAGTATAACGACCACTTATAATAAGATGGAATTGTTCCTGTAGAATCTTTACATTCTGGTTTGTTGCATCAAGCTTCTCGGTTGTAACATCTAGCTTTTAAGTTGTTGCATCAAGCTTCTCATTAGCAGCATCGAGCTCTTTTCTTAGTTGCACATTCTCCGAGTTTAGTTGCTCAACGTGGCTTTCCAATTGATTAACATGATCAATTCGTGCTTTCTTTGCATTGTTATCTTTTTGAGACTTATCAAAAAATATAGTTGCTGCCGAACCAAGACCATATATCCTCCCTTGCTTCCACCCTCCTAAAGCCTCCAACAACAACTCATCTTCTGATCGTTTATCCTCACTTTCAAAGTTAGCAGCTTTTTTGTTCTCAAAATCAGCCTTATAAAACAGATAAAACATACATACATAGTTTTAGAAATAAACATAATATTTACCAAGTTTGATAGGTAAGCAATAACACGCAGGAACAACTTTAATTAAAATAAGTTTTGTAGAAAAAAATTATGTATAGACAAACCAAAATCATTACTTCATATATAATATATATATTTGACTAAGATCAAAACATGATCTTATTTTGAGCCTTATCAGATACAAATGCAAAAATGTGTCAAGTACTACCAAATGTGATACTATTTTTTGTTGTTTATGAGCAAGAAAGTTATATGACCACTACTAGGTGAAAAAGCAAATTTATTAGCACCTGCTTTATATATCATCATCAAATTATATAGGTGTATGTAAAAAAAACAAGACAAACGATATAACAAGGAAGCTTAATTATGAAAAAACTAACTTACTTTCATAACAAAGCATGAGATTTCAAAGCAATTATAATAATTGAATTCAGATCAATGAATAATACTTGCAAATATTTTTTTTTAAATGAGAATATATCCAAACAGTCTCAGAAGTCTTATCAACAAACTTTTCGTCCTTGTTCAAATGAGCTTTTCGATAGACCTCGCTTGGAGTTATCTTGCACTTTAAATCTTTCTCCTAATTTTTTTTTTAAAAGTAAACATATAGTAAAATTACAGAGATTTAGTAATATTAACATGTGCATGGGAAAGATAACAAGGTTACCAGATCAATCCTTAATCTCTCCGTTGGCTTAGATCCTTGGCAGTGAAGAGGCATTTCCTTTTCAGGGTTCTTTTTGTTTAGAGAACATTGCTTCGACTTCTTCTTGAACTCTTCTTCTTCTCTAAGCTGCATAATTTGAGTCTTTATGCTGGCAGCACACCATTTTGCATCATACTTTGTTGATGTGCACATTGCACTTATGATACTTGACAATCGCCTCTTACATTTCCTCTCCCATCCTTTCTTCACATCCTTAGCCACTAAGGGATCCCAAGAAAACTTTTTCTAAAATATCACCATGGGAAAAAAAAAATTTAGAGTACATGGAGGATAAGGAAAGAAAAGCTAATTACGGGGGAAAAAAAAAAAAAAAAAAAGATAGCTCACCTTGAAGGCATTCCACCATAAAACCTTAGCTTCTCGAGGTACCATTGACCAATTACACCATGGTCCAAGAAAGTACATCTTATATGATGTATTCACGACTGCATTAACAACCTCAGAATCATGAAACCTGTTTCATAAACATTAATTATTATGAAACAATTATTCAAACCCCTTGTTATCATCAACATTGAAATAATATGTTGAGCATAATTACCACACTATTTTTTTCAAACTTAACACTCAGTTTTGTACAATCACAAACCACACCATACATCGTTCATTAAGCATTACTTAAACCTACCAGAAACTAGTAGGATGCAGAACTTTATCTCTCTTAGAAGAATTCCCTGTTTCATCAGATATACTATTTTCTATTTCATGATTATTTATTTCAGTCTCATGATTGTTGGCTTCCTCTTCATGATTGTTTGTTTCCATCTCATGATCAGAAAAGTGAGGTTGTTGTAAAGAAGAATGATCATGTGGCACATTCTGGTCACTCTCTTGCTCTGTTGATGGTGGAAATTGAAAGTGCCTAACTGGCACATGAACAGGTATATGCCGAATTATTGGACCCATCCCATTATAGCCACCTCTGCGTCTACACTTGGACATATTCTGCACAAATCCAAACAAAGTGAAAATTTTAAATAGCTCTGTAAATGTAAATAAAATTAAAACATATAACCTGAAACAGAAAGATATGCTATGAAAATTAATAACATTATAAAAATGTAAAAGAATCAATAAACAAAAAAAATTCATCATCATCAACATAGGCCTAGCAAGCGGTCCGAAAAAGACTAACATAATAATAGTTCAGACTCCCTACAAACTTATAACTCAGAGATCAAAAACTTATACAAACAGTCATAGATTATCAATTAAACAGAGTATAAAAATAGCAGCAATCCAAAAAATATCAACTTTCAGTCATCCACATCTAAATCCTCATCTTCTTCTTCATCCTCAACCTCATCTTCTGAAAGGAATGGTGTCCTTCGAACAAGTGTACTATTCCGTTAGTGGGTTCAGAATTATTAGAAAGCTAATATATTCAGTGAGGTCAAGTGATCGGAATGCCTGGAAGGAGGCCGCTTCCGATCAGCAATATTAATGAATAATTAATATTGCAGCTTAATCTTGACTGAACCCTTCGGGTCACACCCAAGCATTCAATTTTGAAACGACGAATTAATTCGGAAGGAATTAATGAGTCGACTGAGTAATATTTATTTAGACGTCGGAAATTCGAGCTTAGAGCGTCGAAACCGAGCGTCGGAAGTCGAGTCGAAAAATAGTGAAAGACGAGACGAGAAATAGTAATAAATCAACAAAAGACCAAAATACCCCTAGCAACGGAATGCCCAAGCAAACCGAGTGCTAAGGGCGTATGGCCTAGCATGCGCACCAAGCCGAGCCTAGGCTGGCTGGTGCGTGCTAGCGCACCCATGGTAGCATCGCAAGGCTAGGCGCTGCCTAGTGTGTGCTAGCATGCTAGGCACAGCCTTGTGCGCGCAATGGCTAGCAAGCCATGCCGCAACAAGCTGCAGCAGCTAGCACGCTAGGCGCGCCAGCTCGCCACAGCTAGCAGCAGCATGGCTAGGCCATTGCTTGCTGCCTAGCAGCGCTGGCCAAGGCACAAGGCCAGCAGCAGCCCGCACAAGCATGCTGGGCTTGCTGGCCAGCAGCGCCTGGCAGCCCGCATGCGAGTGTTGGGCCTGCTGGGCTTGCTGGGCGTGGCTGCCACAGACAGCAGCACATGGCAGCCCACCTTGGCTGCCTTGGTGCCCAAGGGTGGGTGCCATGTGGCTAGTGGTCCTTGAGTGTGTGTGGAGTGAGGTGGCCGGTTATGGGAGAGGGAGTGGGGAGCAAGTTTGGTCCCCCCCTTCTCCAAGTGGTCCTTACCTAACCACTCACATGAGCTTGCCACTTGTTGATTTATTACTAGCTTGATTATTAATTTTATTTTAGCTTTAAAATAAAATGGAAAAATCATACTATCCCACATTGATGGGAGAGTAAATGAAACTCCCATCATTTCCTATAAATACCCAAGTATGGGCATTGGGAATGATGCTTGAGTAAGAGTTGAAAAAGGCATCACAATTAGTGAAAACCTTTGAACTCAATATAATTACTCGGGTTTTATTGGTCGGGTCTTGCTAACCCCAAGACATTGGACCTAGTCGGTTTTGTTGGTGCGGGTGGACTTCGTTGGAGGTCTCCGTGTGAGCGGGACTTGAAGCTTTCAACTAAGAGCTCATTTTGGAGCGAAGCACGCGTCAAAGGTAATTAGCCTATCTTAATCTTGTGATTAATTTAATTATGTTTATGGTTTTATTTATTGCGAGTGCGGTCTTGTTTTTGGGTTTGTTTTCGCGGTGAGTCGGACTCACCAAACCACAACAGCGGTATCGGAGCCTCGCTCGTTTATTTTTAAAATCATAATATTTTCAAGGTGTTTTTATGGCTTAATTTTTCTGGTTTTAAGTTGCTAATTAGATTAGTAACTCGTTTTTCCAATTTTTACCTCGTATTAGAGCTGTCTTCAGCTCCCGAACCCAGATTTCGACCCAAAAATAGTGAATTTTGGGTGGAAAAGGCGTTCTGGAAATGGTGTTTACCCCTTTAGGACTCGGTTTTTAGCCAAAAAACGACCAGAAATGCATTTTTCGAGGGATTTTTCGTTTTGACGAAAAATTTTAAGTCTTTCTAACCTTGAAAATTGATTGCATATTTATGGTGGTTATGTATTTGGTTCTTTCCTTTATTTATATGCAATTTTAGACCACTTTAAGCATGATTACTTGGTAGTAATTTGTGCTTGAAAGTTTGGTTTTATTTTTTCACATAATTGCAAATTAATTGCATTAAGTGTGAAATTGTTGTTCTTTGTTGCTTCCAAGTACTAAAGATTCAATCTTTATTTATGATAAGTGATTGAAACTTTGAGTTACTAAATTCCATGAATTTTGGTTAAACTTTGTTGATTTAATCATTTTTTAGTTGATTGGAATCATAAAGTTTAAAACTTGTGATTGAAATTGGTTTATCTTCATATTGGAAGATATAATTTTTCATGAAGTCACAAGTATTAAAGTTGGAGTCTTTATTGAACTTATGTTCATTTTTCCAACTCCCTTTTATTTTGTCAAAATCTCAAGATTAATTTAAAGTGATTAAATTAATAGTGAGAATTGCCCTAATTATTTTAAAACACCAAGTTAAACCAATTTTATTAAAGAATGGTTCTTGGAAATAAATTTGGTTAATTGCATTTGGATGAATTATTTAAGTTGGACTTGTTATTTTTCATTTTTCCTCAAAATTGATTCTAAAATTAATTTATAATTGATTTATAATTTCACACACAAAAATCGATAATTTTCGAAGCATTAGCACGCAACACGAGGCCTAAGAGCCCCGAGCTAGCTCTCGGCCAGCTGGGCTGCTCACGCAACCCATATGTGGCTGCCGAGGCTGCTGGGCACTTCGTTCTTAGGTGCTTGGTGCTGTGCGTATGTGTGTGCGAGGAAGGGCGTGAGCTGCTGCTCGCTGCCAGCAACAAGCAGCAGCATGGCGCAGCAGCAGCATAGCGCGCCAGCCAGCAGCAAGCAGCAGCATGGCGCAGCAGCAGCATAATGCTGTGCGCGCTGCTACGCTTGGCTGGGCTGGGCGTAGCGCATGCGAGCACAAGCAGCCCACATGCATGCTTGGTGTTGCGAGGGTGCGCATGGGCATACTACGTGCTTGTTGTACGGTACGTACAATCCCATAATTGGCACAATAACCCCTGGTTATTAAGGCGATGCTATTTTAAAGTTAATTTTAGCGTTGCTTAATATGTAAGTAAAGGTAATTTTTGGACTCCAAGTCTTAGTGCTAGGCACTTAGACATTTTGGAATACGTATTTTGCTTAAATTGTCGTTTTAATTATTTTGTTTATTTAATTAAAAATTTTGGAGGCTAGGCCTCGGGTTTTGAGCGACATTTGCAAAATTAATTTTGGCAAATATTTGGGTTCACCGACTTAATTAATTGGATTAGTTAAGTTGGATGCGGAATTTAGTGGGAGCGTCTCTAAGTTATTACCATAACCGGTTAAAACAACTTTGACTAGTTTAATTAGGCGTGTTAATTGGATTAACCACCTAGATTAGTTACTAGTTCTCGCGCGTTTTATGCATTGTTAGTTGTTTATCGTTGTAAAATGCATGGGCCATTCACAGATAGTGAATGGATGAATGGAATGTAAATTCTCTCACAGGTTTTATGAAATGGCAACTAGTGGGGCCCTATTAGGATAGAAAATACGGACTGTGATCCGTGATGTATTTTTGTAAATCTAAATACAGTCTGCGAACTGTTGAGTATTTTTGTACCTTAATATTTAGATTAGTCCTAATCGTAGATACTAGCAATTGTAATATTTTGGTCAAGTCTTGAAGACGGGGTTCTTAGAAGACAAAGCCATGAAGTTGCAAATGAAGACCTTTTGAAGACTTGAAGATCTCAAGGGGTCATGCTAGTTGCCAAATGCATCTCTATTTATGTTTTCGATATATATTTATGTTCATATTTATATGAATTATATGTTAGATGCATGTTTAGGATTTCGAATGTTGAGATGATTAATTAAGTTCACTTAAATCAACCAACATAGAAACCCTAGGTCCCTAAAATATTGAGTAAAACTTGTCATTCCAAAACACACTTACCAACCGAACGAGGGTAGTGGTGGGCTACGCCAAAGCGAGGCATCACTACTTCTCCAAGGAACGTAAGGCATACCGGGTATGCAAGGTGGTTTTGGTTATAGTCAACGATATGAGTGATGGAGTCCTAACATGTCGTGGCAAAGTGAATAAATTGTTTAGAGAGCATTGGATGCGACGATTTATTCAACCAAGAGTGGCTTGGAGCCATTAGCAAAGCGTTGCTTACCTTAGGAGATTGAGTGTTAAGACAAGCCAAAGCATGCTTAACCACTCTTTGTTTCTTTGGATCTTGGAATCGACTTATTCTCACCTAAAATGGGGACAATCTTTAATGTGTGAATAAGATGTTTTAAATAAGTTTGATTAAAATGCATGAATTAAATCTTATTTAAGTATAATGAATGGTTTTTCATTTCAAATTCTTTCAATTGTAGAATCATGTCTTCAAATAACTCAAACAACCGATTCTCGTTACGCTCAATTCTCGACAAGGAGAAGCTGAGTGGGCCAAATTTTCTTGATTGGCAAAGGAACTTGCGAATTGTTCTCATGCAAGAGCAAAAGGAATATGTCGTTGATGAGGAAATGCCCGAGGCTCCCAATGAGGAGGTGACTCAAGCTGCCCTAAATCGATGGCAAAGTGCCAATCGAGATGTCAAATGCATCATGTTGGCCACAATGTCTCCTGAGCTTCAAAAGACTTTCTTTGAAAAAGAGACGGCTTTTGAGATCATTTCTTAATTTCAGAATATGTTCCAAGAGCAGGCCCGAACTGAAAGGTTTGAAACCTACAGGCAGATCCTTGAGAGCAAGCTCAAGAAAGGAGAGCCAGTCAGCCCACATGTACTCAAAATGATTGGATTGTTTGAAAACATGGGAAGGCTTGATGCGGGGTATTCAACCGAGGTGGCAATTGACATCATTCTCCACTCGCTGCACAAAGGCTATGATCAGTTCAAGATGAACTATAATATGCACAGCATGGAGAAAACCCTCACCGAGCTTCATGGTATGTTGAAGCAAGCTGAGCAAACGCTCAAGGATGAGGGAAAGCATGATATGCTCATGATTAAAAAGGGCAAGCCGTTCAAATTTTCAGGCAAGAAGAAGAAAGGCTTTAAGGGGAAAGGTAAGAAGAAAAATTTTCTGCCTAAGTCTAAAGCTACCAAGGATAAGAAGGTAGCGTCTTCTAAATCTGATTCCGAATGTTTCTACTGTAAGAAGAAGGGACATTGGAAGAGAGATTGCCTCAATTTCAAGGAAGATAAGAAGAACGGAACCGTTGCTTCTGAATCAGGTATATTCGTTATAGACTTTAACTTCACTAGCTTAACATCATGGGTATTATATACCGGATGTGGCTCACACCTTTGTTCCAATTCTCGAGGACTAAGGAACGCTAGAAGGCTAGAGAAGGGAGAGATTGAACTCCGGGTCGGCAATGGAGCCAGAATTGGTGTCGTATCCGTAGGAACTCTTAGTTTGTCTTTGCCCACCGGGCTAGTTTTGGAACTCGATAATGTTTATTATGTTCCTAACATTACCAAAAACATTATTTCAATTTCGGCGTTGGACGCCAAAGGTTTTGAATTTCGAGTAAAGGACAAAGAATGTTCGTTTTATCTCGATAATGTTTTATATGGTATTGCACATTCTGAAAATGGCCTTTATGTGCTTTCTTTAGACAAACAAGTTTATAATGTGAATAATGATACCAAAAGAGCTAAGACCATAGAGTCAAATCAGACTTACTTGTGGCATTGTCGTCTTGGCCACATCAACATCAAACGCATCAAGAAACTTCTACAAGAAGGTGTTCTTGACTCTTTTGATTTAGAATCGTTTGAGAATTGCGAGGGATGTCTATTAGGCAAGATGATTAAACAGCCATTCTCCAAGTTGGGAGAAAGGGCAAGTGACTTATTAGGTCTTATACATACCGATGTATGTGGACCAATGAGCTCAACCATAAGAAATGGACATCGATATTTCATCACTTTCACAGACGACTATAGTAGATATGGCTATGTCTACCTCATGTTGCATAAATCTGAATCATTTGAAAAGTTCAAAGAATTTCAGAGTGAAGTTGAAAATCAGCTTGGCAAGAAAATCAAAGCCCTTCGATCGGATCGAGGTGGTGAATACTTGAGCCAAGAATTCGATGACCATCTGAAAGAAAAGGGTATACTTTCAGAATTGACACCTCCAGGAACTCCACAATGGAACGGAGTATCCGAAAGGAGAAATCGAACCTTGTTAGACATGGTACAATCAACAATGGGTCTTAGTGATCTTCCTATCTCTTTCTGGGGACACGCACTTCTAACTGCGGCACTAACATTGAACCGTGCTCCATCAAAAGCTGTAGAAAAGACTCCATATGAATTATGGACGAAGAAACCTCCCAGGTTATCTTTTCTAAAGATATGGGGATGCGAAGCATATGTCAAGAAATTGATCTCTGACAAACTTCATCCCAAATCTGACAAGGTTTACTTTGTGGGCTACCCAAAAGAAACCAAAGGGTATTACTTCTACAACAAATCGAAGAACAAAGTGTTTGTTGCTCGCGATGGTGTCTTTTTGGAGAAGGAGCACCTTTCCAAAATGACAAGTGGGAGGAAAATCGAACTCAATGAAGTTCGTGAGGATGAGCAACAAAATCATAATGACAGTCAAAGTGCTCAAACAACATCTGTTGACGCAGGTCAAAATGATCAAAATGTGCAAAGTCGAACCGACAATGCAAATGCTCAATCCATTACCCTACGTAGGTCTCAGAGGCCGAGATCTCAACCTGATAGATATCTTGGTTTAGTATTAACCAAGAATCAGGACATCCTTATTATGGATGGAGATGAACCGGCAACCTACAAGCAAGCGATGGCAAGCACCGACTCTGCTAAATGGCAAGAGGCCATGAGATCTGAAATGGATTCCATGTTTGAAAATCAAGTCTGGGACTTGGTTGACTTACCCGAAGGTTATACACCTATTGGATGTAAGTGGATTTTCAAGTTGAAAACCGATAAAGATGGAAATGTATTCATTTACAAAGCTAGATTGGTGGCAAAAGGTTACAGACAAGTTCATGGTATTGATTACGATGAAACCTTTTCACCAGTCGCAATGCTTAAATCCGTTCAGATCCTCCTAGCGATTGCTGCATATTACAATTATGAAATATGGCAGATGGACGTTAAAACCGCCTTCCTTAATGGTTATTTGGAAGAAACTGTGTATATGACACAGCCTGAAGGTTTTGTCGACCAAAACAATGCTAGGAAATTTTGTAAGCTTAAGAAGTCCATTTATGGATTAAAGCAAGCAAGCAGAAGTTGGAATCTGCGATTCGATGAAGCCATTAGTAAGTTTGGTTTTATCAAGAATCCAGATTAATCTTGTGTTTACAAGAAGGTCAGTGGGAGTGACATCGCCTTCCTAGTCTTATATGTCGATGACATATTGCTCATTGGAAACAGCATTCCGTTGTTAGAGTCTGTAAAGGCCTGGCTTGGAAAGTGCTTCTCAATGAAAGACTTGGGAGAGGCTCAGTACATACTAGGCATCAAGATCTATAGGGATAGATCGAAAAGGATGATTGGATTGAGTCAGAGTACTTATATTGATAAGGTACTTGCTCAATTTGGCATGGAGGAGGCCAAGAGAGGTCACCTGCCAATGTCACATGGCATAACCCTAAGCAAGAAGCAGTGTCCACAGACACTTGATGAGCGGGTAAGAATGAATCAGATTCCATATGCTTCGCTTATTGGATCGATCATGTATGCCATGATATGTACTAGGCCAGATGTATCGTATGCCTTGAGTGCTACGAGCCGTTACCAATCAGACCCAGGAGAGGCGCATTGGACTGCGGCCAAAAATATCCTAAAGTACCTGAAAAGGAACAAGGATAAATTCCTGGTGTATGGTGGTGCAGAGGATTTAGTTGTGGAAGGTTATACCGACACAAGCTTCCAGATAGACAGAGACGATTTCAAATCGCAATCTGGATATGTGTTCTGTCTAAATGGAGGGGCGTTTAGTTGGAAGAGCGCAAAGCAGAGTACAACTGCAGATTCTACAACTGAAGCCGAATACTTAGCAGCTGCTGAAGCAGCTAAGGAGGCTGTTTGGATTCGTAAGTTCGTTGGTGAACTTGATGTTGTACCCTCTATAAAGGGTCCAATAGCCCTCTATTATGACAACAATGGAGCTATTGCTCAGGCTAGAGAGCCTAGGGAACATCAGAAGGTCAAACATGTCAAGCGGCGATTTCACATGATTCGAGAATGGAAATCAGAGGGTGAAATCAGAATTTGCAAAGTTGGAACGGATGACAATGTAGCCGATCCACTTACTAAACCTTTGCCTCAAGTGAAGCACAACAAGCACGTTGAGGCAATGGGAATCAAGCATGTATGAGACTGGCTTTGATTTCCTTGTTTAGTGTTTTAGTTAATTTTGAGAAAAATTAATGTAAGACGCTAAGGAAAACCATTCAAGTTTTGGAGTAATATAAAATTTCATGCAATATTTTATTACTCCGTTATGCTATTTAATTGTGGTTTAGGATTAAATAATGAGTCCATTCGATTCTGAGAATATTCAAAATAGGGTATCAAGACCAGTCTTGGTAAGGAAACACCTATTAAGTGAACATTGAATATTATAATCGAAAATTATCCCTAATCAAGGTCATTTAAACGATGGACGATTAATGACCGATTGAGATTAGTGTGTAGTTTGATTTATAGCACCGTTTCATGTGCTACAAGGACATGATTGTCAAAAATCATTTGCACAGGTATTGGTTTAGAACCATACTGGATCGACCTATGAGAATACTTTAAGAAATTAAAAAAATTTGTCATAAGTATACTTCTCATTATGGCTATCGGAACCTATTTCCTCGACCATGAGTATTGTGAGTTCTCTTGTTTGAGTACTAGTTCGCTTTGATGTTGTCAAACGTCTGTCGTAATAGGGGATTATAACGGCAACACTCGGGCGACTAGGTCCTCTCAGTAAGAGGAGCTACATTACAAGACTGGGAATGTCCCCCTACTAAAATAGGGAAGATGTCTTTGTTGTATACAAGGCCTCTCGTAGAGCGAGACTGTAAAATGCATGGCCGTGCTCGGATGGATTTTAGAAATCATCTGTTTATTGACAGTCGGACTCGGAATCGGGAAACACTTCTGGACGTAATAGGGATGACAAAATAAATCTTACCTTAAAGTTCATGAAGAGACATTAAGCGACATAGGAAAAAGGCTGTACACAAAATGCGCACTTGTCCAGAAGGGCAAGTGGGAGATTGAAAGGAATGGTGTCCTTCGAACAAGTGTACTATTCCGTTAGTGGGTTCAGAATTATAGGAAAGCTAATATATTCAGTGAGGTCAAGTGATCGGAATGCCTGTGTGGAGGCCGCTTCCGATCAGTAATATTAATGAATAATTAATATTACAGCTTAATCTTGACTGAACCCTTCGGGTCACACCCAAGCATTCAATTTTGAAACGACGAATTAATTCGGAAGGAATTAATGAGTCGACTGAGTAATATTTATTTAGATGTCGGAAATTCGAGCTTAGAGCGTCGGAAGTCGAGTCGAAAAATAGTGAAAGACGAGACGAGAAATAGTAATAAATCAACAAAAGACCAAAATACCCCTAGCAACGGAATGCCCAAGCAAACCGAGTGCTAAGGGCGTATGGCCTAGCATGGTGGCTAGCATGCGCACCAAGCCGAGCCTAGGCTGGCTGGTGCGTGCTAGCGCACCCATGGTAGCATCGCAAGGCTAGGCGCTGCCTAGTGCGTGCTAGCATGCTAGGCACAGCCTTGTGCGCGCAATGGCTAGCAAGCCATGCCGCAACAAGCTGCAGCAGCTAGCACGCTAGGCGCGCCAGCTCGCCACAGCTAGCAGCAGCATGGCTAGGCCATTGCTTGCTGCCTAGCAGCGCTGGCCAAGGCACAAGGCCAGCAGCAGCCCGCACAAGCATGCTGGGCTTGCTGGCCAGCAGCGCCTGGCAGCCCGCATGCGAGTGTTGGGCCTGCTGGGCTTGCTGGGCGTGGCTGCCACGGACAGCAGCACATGGCAGCCCACCTTGGCTGCCTTGGTGCCCAAGGGTGGGTGCCATGTGGCTAGTGGTCCTTGAGTGTGTGTGGAGTGAGGTGGCCGGTTATGGGAGAGGGAGTGGGGAGCAAGTTTGGTCCCCCCCTTCTCCAAGTGGTCCTCACCTAACCACTCACATGAGCTTGCCACTTGTTGATTTATTACTAGCTTGATTATTAATTTTATTTTAGCTTTAAAATAAAATGGAAAAATCATACTATCCCACATTGATGGGAGAGTAAATGATACTCCCATCATTTCCTATAAATACCCAAGTATGGGCATTGGGAATGATGCTTGAGTAAGAGTTGAAAAAGGCATCACAATTAGTGAAAACCTTTGAACTCAATATAATTACTCGGGTTTTATTGGTCGGGTCTTGCTAACCCCAAGACATTGGACCTAGTCGGTTTTGTTGGTGCGGGTTGACTTCGTTGGAGGTCTCCGTGTGAGCGGGACTTGAAGCTTTCAAGTAAGAGCTCATTTTGGAGCGAAGCACGCGTCAAAGGTAATTAGCTTATCTTAATCTTGTGATTAATTTAATTATGTTTATGGTTTTATTTATTGCGAGTGCGGTCTTGTTTTTGGGTTTGTTTCCGCGGTGAGTCGGACTCACCAAACCACAACATCTTCGTCTTCAACCTCATACTCATCCACTTCCTCATCGTCATCATTCTCATCCATTCCATCGTCCTCTTATTCTCCTTCCTCGACACCGTCAGCTGCTTCTTCTCCATATATTTCTTCAAAGGTTAATTCATCTTCTTGAATGTATACATCAACTTCAGAAAGTGAGGATGAATTATCAATAAAATCCTCTTGAAATGCCACCTCAACATTTGGTGCATCTATAATTCCTCTTTCCTTGATGTTAAACACATCCCACCATTGGTTTCTTTCGTTGCTAGTATTAGGGCATGGAGTAAAATACACTTGCTCAGCTTGATAAGCCAATATAAATGGATCATACTTTGGATATTTTCTCATATGATTCACCTCAACTACTTTATACTTCTCATGTGTCCTTGTACCTTGTCCTGGATCAAACCAATCACATTTGAATAAGAGTGTTTTAAAACTCTTTTTATCCCCAAAATACACTAATTCTATGATTTCTTGTAGAATTCCATAGTAATCATTTCCTTTCACACCTTTCACACATACACCATAATTCATGTTAGACTTATGTTTTCCATAGTCAAATGTGTGAAAATGGAACCCATTAACACGATATTGTTTGAATTTTTGAACCCTTGTTGAAGGAACAAGTGCCAAAGAATAAATTATGTCGTCGTTTGTGCCCGTTGCAAGAACTTATACCAAAGACACACTCTCAAAGCCAATTTAAAATATCATTCAAATATAAATGTAACAAATTTATAGCCACTATGCTACTTACATATTCCTTGAACCAACTAGGAAATTTATCTTCATACTTGGACCAAACTTCAGCCTCATTTCCGCAACTATGATCTCTAATCATTTTCTCCTCAAAAATGCTATTAAAAGGTTGCTTTATTATATCTTAAAAAACTGACTATTTGATGAAAGTGTATAAAAGTTGGACATGTAATTACCGTTCATATTCTGACAGTAATTCATAGTTATTAAGGACATATATGTGTACAGTGTTGTAATCCCTCTCATCAAGATAACAAAATTTACCGCTGGAGGAACTATGCTCATCAATGCTTGAGAAAATCTCAGGTAGGTCTAAGTGTTCTTGAACATATGGATCAACTAATTCTTGAGTGTTAGCCTTTGTGTCAACATCTTTCTCAAAATACAGAGAGCAAAAGTTTGAAATTTCTTCAGTTAGGTAGGCATTACAAATGGACCCTTCAACCCGAGCTTTATTTCCTACCTTTTTCTTCAAATGATATAAAAACCTAACAAACAAAAATAAGATTTTTTTTTACTTGATTTTTTTTAACATATATTGAAGTAGAAGGAAAATATGCCGGCATAAAAATATAAGGAAAGTAAAGATGAATGTATATTTACCTTTCAAAAGGATACATCCATCTAAACTGTACCGGTCCTCCAAATTTTGCCTCATAAGTTAAATGGACGGGAAGATGCTCCATGGAATTGAAGAAACTAGGTGGAAGTACTCTCTCTAACTTACAAAGAATCTCAACAATATTGTTCTCCAATTGTACCATCTCATCAACTTTCAAAGTGGCTGAGCATAAATCTCTAAAGAATTGACTTAATTCAGTCACAACATTCCATACATTGATAGGCAGAAGATCCTTAAAAGCAATTGGCAATAAACGCTGCATAAAGACATGACAATCATGACTTTTCATTCCTGATAACTTGCATTCCTTGGTATCAACACATCTACTTAAATTAGATGCATAACCATCAGGAAACTTCAACTTCTTCACCCATTCACATACAAGTTTTCTCTTCTCCTTAGTCAAGACATATGAAGCATTTGGCATCACATGCTTCTTTGACTTTCCATCACGAGAAATCACATCTTGAACTTCTAACTTCCGCCGCTTACAAAACTTTTTTAGATCTTTTCTTGATTCCATGTTATCTTTACTCTTCCCCTTAATATCCATGATAGTGTGGAACAAGCTATCAAAAACATTCTTTTCAATATGCATGACATCAAGATTGTGACGTATCAAGAGCTTGCTCCAATATGAGAGCTTCCAAAAAATACTTTCCTTTGTCCAATGATGCTCTTTGCCATATCTTTGAAAAACTTCTTCTTGGGTCTCTTTCATCAAGCTCACTCCATTTGCTTGAATCTTAACATTTCCACATGAACAACCTTCAACTTTTGGCAAAGATGACAATCTCTCCTTAATTTGCTCTCCACTCAATCTTGGTGGAGGGGAAGAACACTCAATTCTATTTTTGTAGAACCCACTTTTATTTTTTCAGAAAACGTGATCATGGGTTAAGAATTGTCGATGAAAATCAAACCATGTTTTCTTATTTCCATGAGTAAGAGTGAATGTTTTTGTCTTCTCCATGCAATATGGGCATGCTAGTCGAACGGCCGCACTCCATCCGGACAACCTACCATAAGCGGGGAAATCACTAATTGTCCACAGCAATGCAACTTTCATTTGAAAATTCTGTTTTTTAGAGATGTCATAAGTTGGCACCCCTACATTCCAGAGCATCTTTAGCTCATCAATCAAAGGTTGCAAGAGGACATCGAGATTTCCCTTAGGGCTTTTTGGGACAGGAATGAGCAAACTTAAAAACATGAAAGGATTTTTCAAGCACAACCATGGTGAAAAATTATAAGGAGTTACAATCACAGGCCAACAAGAATATTGTTTCCCTGACTTACCAAAAGGTGAAAACCCATCAGTACAAAGGCCAAGTCGAACATTTCTTGATTCTTTTGCAAAATCTTGAAATGTTTTGTCAAAATCAATCCATGCCTCTCCATCACACGGATGAGCCATTACATCTTCTGGTCGCTTAAACTCTGCATGCCACCTCATTTGCTTTGCCATAGATTTGGTAGCGTACAGCCTTTGCAATCTTGGAGCAATTGGTAAATAATGAAGCACACTTTTAGGACTTTTCTTACTATTTGCCCTTAAAGGCTTGAAACGACCTTCTTTGCAAATAACACATTCTACAAGATCTTTGTGTTCCTTCCAAAATAACATACATCCATTGGGACATACATCTATCTTGTGATGCGGTAGTTCAAGTCCATCAAGTAGTCTCCGAGTCTTATAAAAATTATCAGTCATCTTGTTCTCTTCTGGACACATATCTTTCATTAAAGATGTAACACTATCAACAGCTCTATGAGGGATGTTATATTCACATTTGATATTTGTGATTCTTGCCGCAACAGAAAGCAAAGACATGTTAGATCCATTGTATAGAGGTTTCTCAGCAGCTGCCAACATGTCAAAGAACTTTCTTTGCTCTAGAGGTGGGTCCTCATCTACAACATCTTCTACCACATATTTATGTCCAAATGCATCCATTACCATGTCCTTGTAGGGTTTAGACTCTTCTGGTGTAGTGGTGAAACGACTACTAAAAGTTATATTTTGAAAGTAGTCTTCCCCATGACATGTCCAACGATAGTAATCAGGTTGAAAGCCATTCTTGTAAAGATATAACTTGATGGTGTCTACACTTTGATATGGGATATTTTCACATTTTGAACAAGGGCATTTCATTAAGCCATCTATCAATACATTTTGTTGGGTACTAGCAAAATCAATGAATTCATCAACTTTGTTAACAAAAATTGAACTAAGAAATTTTCCATCATCAAGTCTCTTATACATCCAACCTCGATCTGAACTCATACTGCTGCAAATTAATTTTGTTAGTTTGTTCTTTTTTATTTTAAGTGTTATAATTGTTTGCTCATGTTTATTAAAGTAAACTAGAAACTAAAACTATACTTCTACTAACAAAGTAGCTAGTTACTTTGATAAGCTGCCATAAGGTGTGGTTAGATATAATAGTTGGTTCATAGTATATCATTGACTTATATAATAGGTACTGTAGTATATAAATGTTTACTCGTTATCCAACATAAAGTGGTGAAAAGATTAAACTTGTTGCAAAGTTATGATTTGTATATTGAAATAGATAGGATTATTATAAAGAACTTGCAAATTAGTGCCTTGTGAGTTGTGACATAGTAGTCTTACGCATTATGTCAATGATTGGATCATTCCAATGGTGTATAATAAAGTAAGCTCACTAAACACATCTAGAATCATGTGGAAACCACCTCATTATAGAAATCAAACTTTGACTTGCTATATTCCAATTATATATTAAGAAATAAATAACATTTTGACTTCTGGTGTAAAAATAGCAAGCTAAATATCTGAAACACCCAATTGAAAAGTAAGATATTTTCTTATAACTAAGCAGGTTCATGTATGATCAGAACAAAGCAGAGACTATCTATAAGCCATTTATCTTTGTAAATTAACAAAATACAATCGCATAAAATTTGTAGCAATTAAATTAATAACAACACTTGAATAGCAAATTTAAAGATAGATTGTGACCAATAGTATTTCACTCAGTATTTTAAATTAACAAGCAAAACTACTTTCATATGATATATCACAACAAAAATTACGCACAATCAACCAATAAAGCACAATTGTTGTGTACAACTAAATAAGATTAGCCCAGAATAATTAAGATACTATATCACAAACAATTGCTAAATTGTTTAATTTTATCAAAATTCAAATAAATAGAGAGGCTGGAATGCCTGAAATTGCTACTAATGGACGGTGAAATTAAGACGACGACGTTAACCTTAATTCTCCATCTTAAGCATAAATCCTTTCGTCAAAGCAATTGTAATGATGATCAAATTGTAAGTCTTTTGCTGAATTGGGATGGTCTGACCATGAATTTTGCAAAAAAATAAAAATTAGGGAGAAATTGAGATAGAAAAAGGTAGCAACTAGCAACTATGCACAATAGAATGTAAAGGGTTTGTAATGTTGGAGGGAGAAGCTACTCAGTACTCATAAAATGCTTTTGGTCCTTTTGTTATTTCAAAAAGTAAAATTTTCATTCTAAAAATTAATTTCGGGCTCCTCCAAAATTTTTATTTTTGTGGCATAATAAAAATTTAGTTACCAATTTTGTAAAATTTTTCTCTTTTTTCCTTTTCTTTTTAATAATGTGTTCAATGAATAGATTTTAGTTGTCTAACTTTAGCAACCAATATGATAAATTTTTGTCTCTATATATGTTAGCAACCAAAATTTGAATGGACAAGTTGGGATTTGTAGAATAGCAACCAATGTATTATAGTTGTAGCTATTTTAGCTACCAATTATATAAACGAAGCTATTTTTGGTAGCTAAATTTCCCTATTTTGTAGTGACTATGATAATCAAAGTTCAATTTACATTGCAAAGAACCCTATGTTCCATGAAAGGACTAAGCACATCGAGATTGATTGTCACTTTACTAGAGAAAAGGTTTTGGAAAGTCTGATTCAGTTAGCCTATGTTCCTATTGGTGGGCGATTGGCTGATGTGTTCACTAAAATTTTGCCTTCAGCTCAACATGAAAAGCTGCTTACCAAACTTGGCATGATTGATATCATGCCTAGTTTGAGGGGGAATGCTAAATATACAAGATGCATTGAAGAGTGTTCATCAAGTCACAACAACTAGCCTACAACATAAGTTTTTATAACCGAATTGCCAAGTCAGCAAAAGTTTGTTACAACAAACTTCCAGCTCAGCTAAGTTCCAGAAGCTTCTGAAGACTGTTTTCAGCTTATTTCTATTGTAATAGAATCTAGTATAAATAGCTGTAATTAGATATTCTTACATATCATTCACTCATAATATCAAACCCAAGTTTAGCATGATGTATTTCTCTCTAGAATTTTCTTTCTTCCTCTTCAAACAATTGAATACAAAGTCTGATTTCTTTCCAATAATTTCTTCTAATCTGCCTTTGTAAAAAAAAATGTAGTGAAACATCATGGAGTTCCGAAAAATATTGTTTTTGATCATGATACGAATCTTATTTCAAACTTTTGGAATATAATGCAAACAAATTTGGGAACCAAGTTGTTCATGAGTATATCGCTTCATCATGCAACTAACTATCTAACAGAGAGTATTATACAAACTTTGGAGGACATGTTGAGGTCTTGTGCGTTGGAATTTCAAGGATCGTGGGAAGATAACCTTGATTTGATTGAGTTTTCATACAACAATAACTACCATAGTATTAGCATGGCACCATTGGAGGCTTTGTACGGACGACGCAAATTTCGTAGCCCTTTGTGTTGGTCTAACATAAGTGAAATTGTTGTTCTTGGTCTTGAAATGATTCGATAAACGGCTGACAAAGTTTGGATTATTCAAGGGAAGATTAAAATTAGGGTTGGTAAAAAGAGGACACAACCAGAAAACCCGACTCAAACCCAACCTGGAAATAACGGGTTTGGGTTGAGGTTTTTGACTCGAAAACTTAAATGGGTTGACATGAACCAGACCTGGCTTAATAATTAAATGGGTTAGGTTAAGGTGAAAATTTCAACCTGAAAACGACCCATAAAACCCGAAAAAAATCATGGGACAAAATCAAGTGTAAAACTAATCCAACCTGCCAATAAATTCAGGCCAAAATAAACTCTCGACGTTACCCTAAGTATATATAACCTTTCCCTTTTTCCAGTGTTCTCACTTCCTCAATCTTCAAATGTTGTGGCTGCCTCAAATCCCATCTCCTTTTTACATTTCATCTCTTTATTGTTTGCTCCATACTCCACAAAAAACACTGGCCACCACAAATTTACCTCCACTTTCGTCCGCTTAGTGAAAATTCAGTCAATTGTCTCAACCTGGTCGTCGTCTATCAATCTAACAAAATATTAATTCTTTTTTTCTTTTATTAATTGGTTGTGTGTTGTTATTTGCCAATGATTCTTGAATCAATGATTATATATAAACATCGCTAACTTCATATTCTAGTTAATATGTTTGGGTTGACCCACTTTACACCCAAAGTAACAAAATATATTGGGTTACACATATCATTTGAAAGAAAAAAGTTAAATGGGTCATTTCACACTACTAGAAAACCTCTTAATACCGACATAATTTTTACGACGGACCTATTTTTTCATCGCAAACTTTAAATTCAACGACGGAATTTAGTTTGTCGCTAAAATGCGTCGCAATTTATGTTTTGCGACGGAAATTCCCTCGCTAATTTTGCGACGGAATTTATTTCTGTCGGAAAATTATATTTCCGACGGAAATTTCCGTAGCAAATTTATTTCCGACGGAATTTTCCGTCGGAAAAAAATTTACCGACAAAAATAAATTTCATCGCAAAAATTAGAACTAGAAATTAGGTATTCTAACCCAGAAAGAACCAGGAAAAAAACGGGGGAAGAGAGAGAAAGAAAGAAAGGGAGAAAGAGAGAGAAAGAAAGAGAAAGAGGAAGAAGAGAGGAGAACGCCGCCGCCGCCGCCTGAGCGCGCCTCCGCCACCTCGACAACCGGATCCCGCTGCCGCTGTTATCCCCGACGGTAAGACGCTGTTAGCTTTTTCTTATATTTTTAAAATTCGCAAAAGGCCACCACTAACCACCAGGGCTTGGAATAGCCACCACCGGCTTGTAGCAGCCGCCGTCACACCTGTATCCCGTCGGCAGCATTCCAAGAATTCCGGCTGCAGCGCCGGTGAGGTTTTTTTTAATTTTTTTTATTTTAAAGTTTTAATTTTTATTTTTTTTATTTAATCCTAACCACCACCACCACCCCTTTTTTTCAGGTTCCTCCACCGTCCTTGCTCCTACTAGAACCACCACCACCTTCATCCTCCCGCCGGTAAATTATTAAAAATTATTTTACCTTTGTTTTTTCATTTTATTTAAATAAAAATTGACATTTTACACCTTAAATAATGTTTAATTGTTATTATTTGTAGGATTTGTATCTTTTCCTTGCTTTGAATCTCAATAAAAAGTGCAGATCTATAGGTTCGTGACATTCTAATTTCTAAAATTGTTATTTTAGTTTATACTTGGCATGTTAGTGACTTAGATAAATATTAGTTTAGTTTGCTTTGGTTTTATTATAATAAATAATAATGGTTGATATGTTAGTTAAGTTTAAATTGGTTTGGTTTTTTTTATAATAATGTAAGACATGACATGTTAATTTTGTTTGGTTTAGTATAATAATATATGACATGATATGTTAGTTTAGGTTGATATTTTATTATAATAATGTACCGCATGATATGTTAGTTTACATTGATTTAGTTTATTATAATAATGTATGTTAGTTTAGTTTAATTTATTATTATTTAATAATGTATGTTAGTTTTTTTGTTTAGTTTAATACAATGTATGTTAGTTTAATTTAATGTATGTTAGTTAATTTAGTAAAAAATATTTGTTTTATATAATGTTAAATGTAATGATTACTATATAATTGTTTATATCAATTTAATTATGAATACTAGTTGTTTATATATGGTTGTTTATATCAATTTAATTATGATTATGATATATTTGGTTTACTTATAATGATTATTATAATTTAATTATGAGTGTTCTTTACTTTATAATGGTTGTGTTATGTAATTTGCTTGGCATATTTTTAAATGAGCGTGTTATAATTACTTGATATATTTTTGAATGAATCATTTGCATAATCATTTGCCTAGTGTAGGGAATATTTCAAGCATTACCCCAAACTTGAACCCCACTGTGATCATACACTAAAGTACGGTGGCGTCCAAAGGTAAATAAGATAGAGCAAAAGAGTCGCCAATAATTTTTAGGAACTTGTAAATCGTTCACAGGGTGATGGTTACACCCCTTAACGATCCAGGAGATCGTCAACTCCAATAGGTCTGGAACCATGACTGGTAGTTCGGGGATGAAGGTACAAATCCAACCTAGAGATTAAACCTGCCCTAATAATAGGCTTCTACTTTATTCTGGTCGTATTCATGTGCGCTTTCTGATTAACATGCAATCAATAGGTTTACCCTAAACCTGTTTATCTATGATTGGTTGGATATTAATGCACAAATAAATCTATTATTGGCGATCACTTGAATTATAATTAAATTAACCCTAACAAGATTATTAATTATCTTATTAAGCGTGATTACAAGTACCAATTCCCTTTAAACATGCATAAAAGGCGTGATCAAGCAATAACAATAAATCAAGCAACATGATAATAAAAAAAAAAAAAAAAAAAAAAAAAAAAAAAAAAAAATAATAATAATAATAATAATAATAATAATAATAATAATAATAAAATTATAAAATTATACAATTATAATCATAAATCATGTTAAAGCATAATAATAGCAAGATCCTAGGCATGATACTAACAAAATTAATAACAAACTCTAGCATGTCACTAAACAATAAAGATCAAAGCTTTAGCCCTAAAATGATACTAACATGAATATTAGGAAGAGAATAGGAAGCATCGCAGGAATCATAATAAGCATATTTAATATTATAACCTTTTCCCTAAACATAATACTAGGAATCATTGTTGTCATTCAAAACATCAAGCATCCTAACATGATACTAGGAATCAAAATAACAACCTAGACATGATTTCTATATCATAATATCAATAAATCAATTAAAGCACTTACTTGGATGCCTCGTACCTCTTTCTAATAACAAAATACACACGTTAGTAACTTCAAGGGAACACTAGTAGAAAAATGTACATTTGCGTCGCCATATTTGCGTCACTCATTCTAAAGAACGAAGCAAATGTTTATTTTTACCATCCTTTTAAGTTATTTGCGTCGCATGTTATTCAAGAAACGACGCAAAACTCAATTGCATTTCAGCTTTCTATCATTTGTGTCGCTCTTATTTATTAAAGCGACGCAATTAATAATCTTATTAAAACTCAAGTGCATTTCAGCTTTCTATCATTTGCCTAGGAGCGACATAAATGACTTTTAAATCATTTGTGTCACGAGCAGTTGTGTCGCTCATAGAAGCGACGCAAATACACTATTAATGAGCGACGCAAATGAGCCTTTTTCTACTAGTGGAAATATAAAATTAAACAATTAAATTAAATAATAATTGAAAGAGAGATTTGGGACCAAACCCTCAGAAATTAAAACCTTTCACGTCTAGGGCGAAGGTAACTTCGAACAATGCTAGGTATGTCTAGTGCTAATGTATGAGCAATTGTGTTTTTAAAAGGGTTGGATTAGAAAAGAGGGAGAGAGAATCAAGATATTCTTGATGAGAGTTGATGAGAATTAGATAAGAAGGATTTATGAGAATTGATGATTGAAAACAGAATTTTAAGTGGCTATTTATAGAGAAAATCAGTCGGATGGATAAAAAAATGAATCAGAGTTTCGACGAGAATAAAACTTGATTAGCGCCAGACGCTGGACATAAGCACCAGGCGCTGAAGGTTAGCGCCAGGCGCTAATACTTAACGTCAGGCACTAATAATCAGTTTCATGCATTTTGTTTTTATCATATCTTTTGATCCAAAAGTCCAAATAAGGAATATAATATGTCGTTGGAAAGATATTGAAGTCTAATTTCCAACCCAGATTAAATCAGATTAAAACCTTTTGTAGATAAAAAGATATGGACAAAATAGTGGAAGGGTGTCAGTTTTCGATAGAGTTTCATATCTCATTCATATCTTTTTCGTTATAGCTCGGATTAAATATTATAATATATCATTGGAAAGATAATTTCAAGATCTATCCAACCACATAAAATTTGGATAAATATTATGAGGCACGAAAATAAAATCTGAATATATTCCACTTCGTACAAAACAAGGATTCTAAAAAGGAGTAGTTTTATTCAATTCAAACTCTTTAAAACATAATTATCAATCCTAACTCCATTAGGATTTAAAAGAACCTTCTAGAGTATTCTAGAACACTATAATCAATCCTAATAGATTTAGGAATTATAATTAATAATAGGCCCTCCTCTAGATCATTGGGCCGCAGGTAAAATCCGGTTTGGGCCCAGTTTATTATTTTGGCCATAACTTCCTCATTATTCATCGGAATTGGGCTTATAATATATCGTTGGAAAGGTCTTTTCAAGACCTATCCAACTACACCATTATTGGACCCTTATCATGGACCAAACTAAACTGGAATTCACGTTTTTCATAAATAAGGTAAGAAAAAAAATATTTTCAAAAACAGAAAGAAGAGATATTTTAATAAAAACATCCTCATCACTAGACTTTTCACACTTTCGCTTTTTTCGATAATCAAATGATGTGAAAGGTACTCATCACTGGGTTTGGTTTTGGGGAGACACAAATGGGTGTCTACACCTAGATACCCGTTCAAGGCATACTCATTAGGAGTATGTCTTGGATAGACCCCGGTTGGGACTGTCCTTGGACGTTTATTCTCATTTAGGCGGTGAATGTATGCCTTGTTATTGATTCTAGGGAATATCCTGGCTTATCATTTCTCTACAATGTTCTCTGGATACATATGACGGGTTATCTAATAGCCTACATCGTGTACTTGGAGAACATAAGGGAAATGCTGCCGGATTTTCCATAGAATTGATAACCCGACATACATTCGCTAGTGAGATTAAATGTCCAAGGATGGGTTAGGTTGGAGTGATAAGGACCTTTGGACATCATGTACAATCTTATTGGCATATTTTTCACATTTTGATGGTTAATAAATATTCAATACGCATTGTGACTAATGTGATTATACATATTCGTGAGTTTGTGTAGAAGTTTTAATCATGAAACGAACAGAACGTAGCTGGATGTATGAAAGGAAGGTTGGGCATTCTATTAATCCGGAATTTGTGAAAGAGGTAGATGAATTCCTTAAATACGTGGAAGATCATCCCGAGAGTAGCAACCCGAATGAAGTTAGGTGTCCATGTTTTAAATGTAAGAACAAACGGATTTGGGATGCGGAAATTGTTAAAATTCATTTGTACCGCAAGGGTTTCATACATAATTACTATGAGTGGATGTGTCATGAGGAAGGCTTTCCGGGAGCTCCTGAAGGACCTTCAAATGAATATCGTGAAATGGTTTTCGATGCTTTTGGTCATAATGAAGATCAAGGGCATTCAGAAGAGGCAGAGGAGGAGCCTAATGCACAAGCTAAGCATTTCCGAGATTTGTTAAAGGCTTCCGAAAGACCATTATACGAAGGAAGTTCATTGTCTGTGTTAGAGATGGCTGCTCGAATTACTAGTCTTAAGTGTGAGTATAATTTTCCCTATAGACGTGTTGATGGGTTTGCTTCTTTGGTCAATGAGGCGATTCCTAACAATAATAATATGGCCGACACATTCTATGAGGTGAAGAAGATTGTGAAGGGGTTGGAGTTGCCTCATGAAAAGATTCATGAATGCCCGAAAAGGATGTATGTTGTTTTGGAAGGATGATGTTCAGCTATCCCAGTGATGAGTACCTTTCACGTCGGATAATAATCGAATGAAACTAAAGTGTGGAAAGTCTAGTGTTGCGGAAAGTTTTTATTTCTTTTCTCTTCTCTCTTTTTTTGAAAACTTTATTTTAAGAAAACAGCCAATCTAGTTTGGTTGGTCCATGATATGGGTCTAATAGTAGTGTAGTTGGATGGGGTTTGCAAAGACCTTTCCAACGATATATTATAAGCCCAATTCCGATGAATATTGAGGAAGTTATGGCCAATTTACCAAACTGGGCCCGGTTTGAGCTTTATATGCGGCCCAATGATCTAGGGGAGGGCCTAATACGATTTATCATTCCTAATGCAATTAGGAATGGTTTTAGTCTTCTAGATTCTTCTAGAAGGTTCTTTTCATTCCTAATTCAATTAGCATTGATAAATTGACTTTTGTTGACTTTTCAGAGTTTTCATCAAAATCAAATAGCATTTTCGAAGAAATTATATTATTTTATCCTCCAGTACGGTAAACTTATCGGATTTTCGAAAACGCGTTGGTATCAGGCTTGGCGCCTAACCCCAGGCCTTGGCGCCTGGCGCTAGTGCTGGTGCCTGGCGCTAGTGCTGGTGCCTGGCGCCAGCTAGCCAGGGTTGGAGCCATCTCTGTTTTCTGAGTGTCAGAGTCTGTTTTGTTAATTTATCTTTTTTTTGGCTAATTTTCTCTATAAATATCGTATTAAAAGCTCCGTTTTCATTCACCATTCATCATCTACACCATTCATTCACCAATTCTCCTCATTCGCAAGTTATCATCAACAATCATTAATTCTTTAGCATTCTCTAAATCATTCATTCATCTCTTTCTTTCTTACTTTGTTTTCACATACAAAATTCCGCATTCGCAAGATCTAGAAACACCTAGCCATATTCGAAGTTGCCTTCGCCCTAGACGTGAAAGGTTTAATTTCTAAGGGTTTGGTCCCAAATCTCTCTTTCAATTATTTAATTTAATTGTTTGTTTATTATTTTCCTTGAAGTTACTAACGTGTGTATTTTGTTATTAAGAGGTACGAAGCATCAAAGTAAGTACTTTATTGATTTATTGATGTTATGATGTAGAAATCATGTTTACATTGTTGTTATGATATTCCTAGTATCATGACTAGGGTAATTTTAACATTAAATATGATTCCTGTGATGCTTCCTATATTCTTCCTAATATTTATTCATGTTAGTATCATGTTAGGGTTAAAGCTTTGATTTTTATTGCTTAGTGACGTGCTAGGGTTTGTTATTAATCTTGTTAGTATCATGCCTAGGATCTTGCTATGTTTATTGTGCTTTAATATTAACATGAACATAATAATTATTATAATTGTTATAATTTATGATGATTATGAATATTATTATTATTATGATGATTATTTTATCTATGATGATATTATTATTATTATTGTGATTATTATTATTATTCATGATTATTATTATTTATTATTGTTGCTTGATATTTATTGTTATTGCTTGATCACCTTTTATGCATGTTTAAAGGGAATTTAATACTTGTAATCACGCTTAATAAGATAATTAATAATCTTGTTAGGTTTAATTTGATTATAATTCAAGTGATCGCCAATAATAGTTTATTTGTGCATTAAATTCAACCAACATAGATTAAACAGGTTTAGGGTTAATCCTATTGATTGCATGTTAGTTAAAAAGCGCACATGAATACGAGCAGAATAAAGTAGAGGCCTATTATTAGGGCAGGTTCAATCTCTTTTAGGTTGGATTTGTACCATCATCCCCGAACCCTTATTTGGTTCATGACCTTATGAATTTGACGATCTCTTGGATCGTTAAGGGGTGTAACCTTCATCCTATGAACGGTTTACAAGTTCCTAAAAAACTTGTTGGCGACTCTTTTGCTCTATCTTCTTCCCTTTTGGACGCCACCGTACTTTAGTGTATGATCACAGTGGGGTTCAAGCTAGTGGGATTAAGGCTTGAAATTATTCCCTACAGTTTTTTGGCGACTCCACTGGGGAGGATTTCTATTTTAATTCCTGAATTTGTTTCGGCAATGATTTAGAATGAGTGGATGAGACTCGAAACGTTCTAAGTATTTCATGTGCGTAATTTTGATTAACATTATTGTCATATGCATAAAAAAAGATCTCATTGGAAAGACCATCCGTAATGAGTTAAAAACATAGGATTTTACACGTAGGAAATTTGAGAAATATCTTTCACAACTAGGACCGAAATAACACCACGCGGAACTGGAAAATTTTATCGAGCACAGAAAGATGCTGAGGCATGTGGGAAGTAGCGTCAGGGGCCAGAGCTTGGTGCTAGACTTTAAGCCGTAGCGCTAGACGCCAGCATTGGCGCCAGGCGCTACAGTTAAAAACTGGCGCCAGTCTCTGTTTTCTGGCGCCAATTTCCCCCAATACCGAGCCAGAAATATGCGTTGTAATTTTGAACGGTTTTTCATATTGTTTGCTCGATCCTACTTCCTGATTGAATTTTTTCTCACTTTTCTGAAACCCATATGTGTTCTACATATGGACATAACCCTCTAGGAATTCATGCTCCATCTACCCGATTGAACACTCCGTGCAACAAAGGGTACATCCGAGATGTTGAATTCACCAAACCATGGAAGCGAGTTTTTTCTAAAACTCGCGGTGTCCCATCCACTCGCGCCAACCCTTCACGGTTAGGCTCCGCGCGGTGCATCCGGACAATTAACCATGGACCCTCTTTGACTAAACCATATCCCGAACTTTAGAGAACTAGAGCCATGGTTAGGTTGCGAACGCATTGCATCATATTGTGCCTACTTGACTAATTTTGCATTATTTGTTGTGCAAATATATGTTTCTCTTAACCGTTTGTTGACTTGTGTTAAGACTAAATAAATAAATTAATGACTTAAAGAAATTTTCCCAATTAATTAATTAATTATTTAATTTGAGTCAATAAAGTCTAATATTTTAATCGGAATTGACCTAGTACAACTTTAGGCATACCCCAGTTGACTAATAACACCGAAAACAGTCCCAGACCGAAGCTCCACTATTGGCGCCAAGGTCTGAGCTGTAGCGCCACACTATGGTGTGTAGCGCCTGACGACAGCTATGTTGTCTGGCGCCAAACCCCACAGTGTGACGCCAGTCCTGTCGCTTGGCCGAAAGTTCGGATTATTTGTCGAGTCATCACCTAGGGTCTAATTAATCACTTTTCTGTTTAATTCGGTTAATTTTGCTGTCAATAATGTTTAATTGAATCAATGATCAAGTTTAGGCACTAAGTCCCATGGTCTTACGCAAGAGTCCAAGCATGTCACTTACACTCAACGCACACACCAATACACATACTTTGACCATGATTAAGAGGGTCTTGTGTGCGCGTTTTTTTTCGTCATTTTTTTAGGGGGGTAAGTCGGATATTAATCCTCCAATATAAAAATAATAATACTTAGTTCCCTAAAAATAATAGTTCCCTAAAAATATGTACATAATAATACTTAGTTCCCTAAAAATAATAGTTCCCTAAAAATATGTACATTATTTTTGCCAAAAATATGCACCCTTTGTTCTTTTTTCTTTTTTCCCTTAAAATAAACCATAAAGTCAAGTTGATTTGAGTCGAGTAATTAAAATGCAAAATGGTTTAATTTACAGCGCGTGGTCAAGAAAGGAAGGACGATTAATCAAAGATAACCTCTTCGTACAAGTCCAACTTTTCGACAAACCTATAGCTCGCAAGAGGAAAGCAAGGGTTATAATGGCAACTCAAGAAGAATTCAATGATCTTAAGAACCAACTGGCTACTGTGACTAAGACACTGAAGCTTCTCGCACTTAGGATCGACGATCCCGTGAAGCAACAACAAATGGACCTCATGCAAGAGAGCCTAAGCAAGTTGTCCAGCGACTACAAGTTTCAAGAGCTTACATCACAAGGGGTCTCGGTGGACAAAGATCTTCTTCCGCAGAAGTTCAACGCCAACGACATCCCAAAATTCAGAGCAATTGACAACCCATACTTCCATTTAAGAGCATTTGAAACAATAATGAGTATCAAGGATATTGATAAGAAGGTCTTCCCTTCTCTATTCTCGCTATCTCTCGAGACCGTTTGCCAATAATGGTTCTTTTCTCTCGAGAAAGAAAAGACCTCTATCTGGGAGTCTATAGCAAACGCTTTCATTGATAGGTACAAGTGCAACATTCAAGTCGAGACTGACCATAGAGAACTTGAAATCCTCAAACAGAAAGAGAATGAAGGCTTCACCTCTTTCTTTAACAAGTGGAGAGAAACCTCAGCTAAAATGATTGAGGTGCCAAGCGAAAAAGAGTCTGTGAGACTGTTTATCAAGAATCTCCAAGAAAAATATTCCAAGCATCTTAAATATCAAAATAATCTCCATACCTTTAAGGCTGTTTATGACATTGGGATCAATATTTAAGATGACTTGGCTAAGTCAAAAGCTGCCAACAATAACTCCAACAGTGGCTGGAAAGGAAATAAGAACTACAATCTTTCTTCTTCCAAAACCGCCCACTCAAATAATGTTAGCACCTTTAATTTAGGAGAATTTCTTGCCATGAACAACCAAGGACAGAAGAAACCATTTAGGAGGAACTTCACTCCTATTGGCATGAGTTATGACACCGCGTTTGATCGATTAAATGCAAAAGGTCTTATAACTCCCATTGGACCATTTGGGGACCCACCAGTCGAGAAGAGGTCGGTTAACTGGAACCCCAATGCACACTGCAAGTATCACCAAGGTAGGGGCCATTCCACTGAAAGTTGTTGGAAGCTTAAGGAAGCTATCCAAGACCTAATCGACAATAACAAAATGTCGTTGCCCCCTGCCAGTAAGAAGCCAAGCATCGACAATGCACCTCTAGCTCATACCCTAGCCATCTCCGATGAAGAAAACGAGGTTGACCCCTCATCTCTCATTAAACCTGTTGAAGAAATCAATGCCGTAGAAAAAGAAGAAGAGATCTTTTTCGATGTCAAAGATAGCCTTCCAGAACCGGCAAATAAGGAAGATATACAATTGCTCACATTGTCTATGAAGGAGGCATCGCAACTACTACGTGAAGCTCTCAAAGTTATGAACGAACTCCACAGGAAATATGATGAGCTTCCACTTCCGAAAGAAGAACCTAAAAGAGAATTCACACCAGTGAGGACGACTTATGAGGAAAATCACTTTCCCTTACAAGTCACTGAAAAACCCAAGAAGAGCAATAGAATCTACACTCCAATTGGGATCCCATATGCGCGAATGTTCGAAATGCTCTCCGAGAATGGCAAGGTCAAACCTCTCGAACCGAGACCATTCGAGTCATTAAAAAGGACATATAGATATTACTGTCAGTATCATCAATCAGGGGGGCACACTATAGAAAACTGTTTCAAGTTCAAGGATTTGGTACAGAAAATGATTGATGAAAAGAAACTAGTCCAAGTTCAACAAGAAGAGGATATAACCATTAATGGAGTTTGGGACAGTGATGAAGAAGATGTCTATCTAAAGGACATAGTAGGACCTTCACCTTCTGTACCATACACCACAGATGACATTTGGGCTGAAGAAGATTCATCAATAGATGTCCTCACAAGATCTGGGAGAATGCAACCTCCCCTTTCATCGCAACCTATGCCCACCATACATCAAGTTCCCATACCTATCATCGAAGACAATGACATTGTTAAACAGTTTAAGAATTCAAAAGTTGAGATGAATGTGTGGAAACTTCTGGCAACATCTCGAGAACATAGGTTGGCTGTAATGAATGCCTTGGATAAAATCGGGATAGATTCTGACACTAATCCTGAGGGACTAGCCAACTTCCTCACAAGTGACCTTCCTAGTCCGATTAATTTGATCACCTTTTCTGACAAAGATTTACCCCCAGAAGGTGACAAACATTACAAGGCATTAAACCTCACGGTAGTCTGCAAAAAGATGAATGTTCCCATGACTCTTGTAGACAATGGATCGGCTATCAATGTCTGTCCACTTAGAACTGCGAGGATGCTCGGCATAAGGGACGAAGATTTAACTCCGTCCACACAAGGAATAAGAGCCTACGATAATACTCGCTGTGAAGCTCTTGGCAAAATAACCCTAAATGTAACGGCAGGAGCAATAGAACATGCTACTACTTTTCAAGTAGTGGACATCAAAGCCTCATTCAACTTGTTGTTGGGACGCCCTTGGCTTCATGATCTAAAGGCCGTCCCTTCATCTCTCCACCAACAAGTAAAAGCCATAGTTGGAGGAATTCCAATCACTATCGATGCTTCGCCAATGAGAATCAAATCCATAGAAAATCCAATCATTAATGTGGAGCACGACGAGGATGATGAAGACCTATGGGGCTTTAACGAAGAAGTCTCCTTAATCCAGGAGGATGAAAGGACATCTCTTTGCTATGACCCCCATTCCAACATGATTGTCAACATCATGCTGAAGAAACAAGAACACTTCCCTGGGATGACCCTAGGAAAGAAGAAAGGGATAGCAAAATCGCTGGAGTCACCTGGCCTCCCTAAGTTAGATACTTTCGGACTTATTTTTGAACCGACTCGGAAAGATCTCAAGCGAGCCCAGGAAAAGTCGAAAGCACGTAGGGACGCTCGCATTCAAAAGAAAGCAATTCCAATGGATCAGTACCCTCTTACGCTTAATGGTCAGTTCATAAATGAAGGAGAGGACTATCCATACCATGAATTTCCCGAGCCATTTGTTGTAAACGGCATACGACAACCGGGATTCGAGATTTTCTTGGATTATCACTTCACTGATGAAATCCCAACTCCCTTCCACAAGGAGAAAGCACCCCCATGCTTTGACTTTAACGTCATGGGATTACTGTTTGGGCGAGAAAAGAACGAGCCAACTTATAAAGAGGATAACTCCTCGCTCATTCAAACAGTCCTACAAAGTGAAAGCTTCGACCCCTCGAAGCTAATTACTCCAGCCGAAGGATCACTACAAGGGTGGCGCAAGACTATCAAAATGACTACTCCAAGCGGAAGGAAGATATCAATCACGACAGGGCAAGGATCGAGTTTGAAGAGTCGTCTGAGTCAGAGTCCGAGTCAGAGCCTTCCCCTTTAGAGTCTTCTAAGTCTTTAGTAGTGGCACCTCCCCCTCCTATTGCTTCTCCTAGGATAGTTAGTGATCCAGTCCCTGAGGACATATCACTCTTTGATGTAATGATCTCAGAGTATAATAATATTTCTCATTCTCCTTACTTCTCGTGTTCTTCTCTAACCCAAGATGACGAGCATTGCTTAGCTAATGATGAAAAAGACAAAGAAATTATTAAACCAATGGAAACATTCGAAAAGAAAACACCGGTAATTGAAGAAACTGAAACAGTTGACATCTCGAACGATTCAACTCATAAAAAAGAAGTTAAAATCGGACTAACATTGAATAAACAAGAAAGAACCGATTTAATTAACTTACTTAAAGAATTTATCGATGTATTTGCTTGGTCATATGAAGATATGCCAGGCATTAATATAGAGATAGCTCAACACACTATACCACTAATTCCGGGAATGAAACCTGTAAAACAAAAGTTGCGTCGAATGAAACCCGACGTAGCACTTAAAATAAAATAAGAAGTTCAAAAACAAATAACTGCAGGTTTCATCAAGGTATCCAAATACCCCGAATGGGTCGCAAACGTCGTCCCAGTTCCGAAGAAAGACGGAAGGGTAAGGATGTGTGTTGACTATCGAGATCTAAATAAGGCAAGTCCAAAGGACGACTTCCCTTTGCCACACATCGGTATTCTGGTAGACAACACGGCAAATCACGTGCTTCTCTCATTCATGGATGGATACGCAGGGTACAATCAGATTCTCATGGCAGAAGAAGACATGGAGAAAACAACCTTTATAACACCATGGGGCACTTACTGCTACACGGTAATGCCATTCGGGTTGAAAAACGCGGGTGCTATTTACCAACGTGCAGCAACTGCCTTACTCCATGACATGATGCACAAAGAAGTCGAGGTATATGCCGACGACATGATTGTAAAATAAAAAACCGTCCAGGCCATCAAGTAGCCTTAAGGAAACTTTTCGAAAGGCTAAGAAAATATAACATGAGGTTGAATCCATCGAAATGTGCTTTTGGAGTCACCTCAGGCAAGCTCTTGGGATACGTCATAAGCTCTAGAGGAATAGAGGTAGACCCAACCAAGATTAAAGCAATCCTGTCAATGCCACCGCCCAAGACTGAGAAACAGATTCGAGGATTTATTGGCCGGTTGCAATACATAAGTAGGTTCATATCAAAACTGACGACAATATGTGAACCAATCTTCAAGAAGCTCAAGAAGAATGTACCAGTAATATGGGATGACGAGTGTCAAAAAGCCTTTGAAAAGATCAAAGCCTATCTCGCAAATCCTCCCGTATTAGCGCCAACACTTCCCGGAATACCTCTTAGGTTATATTTGGCGGTTACCAAAGAGACAATGGGAGCCATGCTAGCACAAGAATTAGAAGGTAAAGAGAACGCAATCTATTACCTAAGTAAAAAGTTGCTCGAATACGAAACACGCTATACACCACTCGAGAAATTATGCCTCGCCTTGGTGTGGGCCACAACTAAGCTAAGACATTACATGTTGGTGCATACCGTTTTCGTAGTCTCCTTATTAGATCCACTCAAGTATCTATTCGAGAAATCTACACTCAATGGACGCATATCAAGATGGATAGTCAATCTAGCCCAGTTTGATGTACGGTTTATGCCACAAAAAGCTATTAAAGGATCCGTGGTGTTAGACTTTCTAGCAGATTTTCCAATAGAAGACTCGACGCCAATACAAGACAATGACTTTCCAGATGAAGACCTAATGGTCACTGAAGATGATACTTGGACCTTGTATTTTGACGGAGTCTCAAACCAAAAGGGATGTGGCGTCGGAGTACTACTAGTATCACCTAAAGAAGAGCACGTTCCAATCTCAATAAAGCTTGATTTCGACGTTACCAACAACGCTGCTGAATATGAAGCATGCGTGGTAGGCCTTGAAACAGCTTTGGCATTGGAAATAAAGAAGTTAAGGATATTCGGAGACTCTTCTTTGATCGTTAATCAGATATCTAAAAGGTGGAAAGTAAGGAGCGAAAGCCTAGCCCCTTACCAAACCTATTTGGAAACTCTTACCGATTAGTTAGAGAAGGTAGAATATACATATCTACCTAGAGAAGAAAACCAATTTGCTGATGCCTTGGCAAGATTAGCCTCGATGGTTAGGATTCCCACGGAAATCGAGCAAATGCCTCTAACTATCGAAAAAAGGCACAAACCAGCATACATCCAGGCTATAGAAGACGACGACTTAGTCCAAGAAGAAGAAGAAGAAGAAGAACCGTGGTACACAGATATACTCAATTATGTCACCAATGGAGAATACCCTCCTCATGCTGACAAAAGAGCAAAGCGAGCGTTGAGACTTTTGGCTTCTCAATATGTGCTCATAGACAACGAGCTACATAAAAGGGTACCTAAAGGTCGAGCTCTCTTATGTGTAGGAAAGGTGGATGCACAAAGAGTAATGAGAATAGTTCATGAAGGAATCTGTGGCACTCATGTAAATGGCAAAATGTTAGTCCAGAAAATAATGCGAGAAGGATATAATTGGACTACAATGAATAGGGATTGCCATCAATATGTAAAAATATGCCCTAAGTGCCAAATTTATGCCAATTTACAACATGTCCCTCCATCTTTGCTCTACACCTACACATCGCCATGGCCATTCTCTACATGGGGAATTGACATCAATGGCAAAATCACTCCCCCAGGAACAGGAGGCCACGAATTTATCCTAGTAGCAATCGATTACTTTACAAAGTGGGTCGAAGCGCAATCATACGCTAAACTCACTGCAAAACATGTAGCACTCTTTATCGAAAGAAATATTATCTGTCGATATGGAGTCCCACATGAGATGATAAGTGACAATGGAACTCACTTTCAAGCCGAATGTGAAGAATTGCTACAAAAATACGGCATTCAACATCATCATTCTTCCCCTTATAGACCTCAAGCAAACGGAGCAGTCGAGGCAGCTAATAAAAATCTAAAGACTATCATCGAGAAAATGACTGAAAATTATAAGGATTGGCTCGAAAAGCTTCACTTCGCATTGTGGGGTTATCGCACGCCAATCCGTACATCAACAGGAAATACGCCATTTTTCTTGGTATATGGAATGGATGTCGTACAACCTGTCGAACTAGAAATACCATCTCTACGCATCGCGTTAGAGAGTAAACTCGATGAAGTTGAATGGACTAGGGCAAGATATGAAGAATTGATTCTACTCGATGAAAAACGACTAGAAGCTCTACATCACACTCAGTGTTACCAAACTCGTATGGCTAGGCATTTTAATAAGAAGGTCAAGACAAGAAATATCAAAGAAGGATATTTGGTATTAAAAGCACTAAGGAAAAATGTTTTAGACCCAAGGGGAAAATTTAGACCTAATTGGTCTGGACCCTACATTGTCAAAACAATCCTATCAGGAGGTGCAGCAAAACTAACTGAAAAATGAATTCTCAAACATGACCAATCTTGACCAACTTAAGAAATACTACCCATAATCACTTGAGTAGGATACTCAAGAGAGCTACGTTCAGCCTGATTCCTTAAGAAAGGATACGTAGGCAATCCTTTACGGGTGCGGCCACTTTATTTTTCGACACCTCCGCGTTCCAGAATTAATTAAAATTTCAACAGCAAATCGGCGAATTATTGGCGTCGCAGAACAGAGCCTGGCGCCAGCCAGAAGTCATCAGCGTCAGCCGATGGAATTGGCGCCTGGCGCCAGACTTCAATGGCTGGCGCCAAATGCCAATGACTGGCGCCAATTCAGGAATAAAATCAAGGCGAATTTTGGTGTTTTTCGGAAAATTTTCGACTTCCGTACTCGAAGAATTTCTGGAAAATTAATTTTTCGATTTTCATTGCTTTAATAAAATAAATTTAAAGTGAATAATTTAATTGAAAGCTAAAATTTCATTAATAAAATAAAATTACATTGTTGATGGAATTTAAATAAAAGCTGAAATAAATTAACTTTAAATGGAAATAACAATCTAAGTCTAATAAATCTAAAGCTATGCAATGCTCTTAATCTTTCTTTTCCTTTCTAGCTCTTTTCCAATTCTTGTCTGCTTCCTACTCTTCATCCATTACTTTAGCTAGTAGGCATCCTTTAGAGGACCTACATTCAATTTTGGAGTAGATGGTCTCCCCTTCAGCTAGCACTCCATGCTTCTTTTCCACCCAAGCTTTTTTGTCTGTGGTGTTAGCTTTCCTTTTTCCTTTGTCTTTGGTAGTATTTTTCTTCCTAGGAATTGTAGGTGTTTTGAATTCAATTCTTGCACCTAAGCGTTCTTTGGCAGGAGTCACCCTGTCACCTAGACGATTCTTCACATCGGTTCTACCCTGACCAATCGAAGATTTCTTCAGCAACCACTTCTTTACATCATTAGGCAAAGAAGGAGGAACCTTTTGGGTAATCACTTCCCATAAAGGTCTAGCGCTCCAGTAAGCATCGAATCTATCTACTTCTTGAGATACAGGGTACTCATAGGGAGGACGAAGATCCCCGGAAGGAATATTCTGCAGCAAACTGTATTGTCTTTTTACCCTGCAGGGATAATAATAAGTTACACGAGACAAGCTTGGAAGACGACAAAAAGGTTGCTTGTTAAAACCAACCATCCTTTCTATTTTCCACCATGGGATGACCCACTTGATAGCAAAATCACGTGATTCAAAGACTTTTCTCCATCCATGGCGCCCAATTTTAGGGATGCGCTTCTTCCTTCTCACGAAGCAATTGGGAGTATATTTTTCAATGTCGTCCGGAGGGCTAATCAATCCTAGCCTCTCCATTAGCCACATCTGTAAAAAAAATTGCAATGCAAATAAATCATTATTACAATACAAAAATATATTTTTTGATTTCTGTAATTAAAAATATTATTTTTCTACCTGTAATAAAATTGGAGAGCCGCGAAGAGGCGCCTTTGGGTCCCTTTTCAATTCATCTAGACTAATCATAGTCTCTCCAACTATTAATGGCATTGGATTCCTCCCTGATTCAATTTGTTCTAGTACAGTGGTTATAATTGATTGACCCTCATTATTTTTACCACTACTAAGAAAAAATTGATTAAGCATGCAAAATAAGAACGCCCTTCTTCTATATATATGAAAAGATTCAGAAAGAGGTTTATCAAAATAATGGCGTGCGAATTCTTTCAAATTAACTATGTTGCCATCCACTATTTTTGATAAATCCCTTTCTTTTAAATTAAAGAAGCGCTCAAAATCCTTATAATAGTATGCGTCTACTCAAGGGATTGCTATAAGGTCTATTGCAGGGAAGCCTAAGATAGCACCAAATTCCTCCGGCAAAGGGCTAATCTCATCATACCCTATTCTGAAACAATGAGTATCAACATTCCAAAATTCTAAAGCGGTATGTCTGAAGTCTAGGTCAAGATCTACCCCTTTGATGCCATAAATTCCCCCCAGGTGAAATAAATCTAATTCTTTTCTCTCCCTCGCATTAAGAGATCGACACCATTCATGAGTATATTGGGTGAAGGTCTTGGTGACTAAAGACATGATTATTTTTCCTAAAGAAGAGAATTGTTTTATTCGCTGGAATTATGAGAAGAATCGGCTGGGCAGGGGGCTATTTATACACAAATTGCGAGGAATTTTAATCAGATTAAAATACAGCATCAGCGTTAATTGGCGCCAGCCTCCAACGCTTGGCGCCACACGCTAAGTGTAGCGCCTGGCGCCACGCGCCATAGTGTGGCGCCAGCTGGCGCCAAGTTGCCAGATCTGCTGCGTGTGCTCAGTTTGCATTTTTAATATTAAACTCGAGTCGGTTAATGACTTTATGGCTCTGTTTAATTTTCCTAAACATCTTTTCTATCCTTTTTTCTTAATTAATTAAATATAGCTATTATTTTTAATTTATATTATTCTTTTTGGACTTTATTTTAAATTCCAAACACCCGACATTTTATTCGATTTTTTCCTTTTTATTTTTCTTTTTGGGGGAGAGAGTCGGATACCCTCCATCAATAATAAAAATGACGGAATTTTTGCGCAAAATTGTTGTCACATTTGTTCTTGCACACACTAGCATACACATAACAATAAATAAATTCACAATAGCATAAATATACAAATGTGTCTATAAATAATGAGTCTAAGGCAAAGTTCTATAAAAAAAAAGTCAAAATAAAATATACACAGGAACAAACTACGGCACCGGAGGACGTAGGCCCATCATGTCATAAAATTGCGCCGTACGAGGAGTCACCTCTCCACCAATTCTAGCTCCAGCTCCAGTCTCCGTAGGGGGAGGAAGGCTCAATATGGGACCACTCCAGCCAGGATCAACCTGAGGCTGAGGCCGCGGAGGCTGCTGCGATGACGAGCCTACCTCGTACATCCCACCACCTCTGAAAGCCGAGGTAGCCTCTCCTACCGGTGCGGCATGAGCACCCTCAGAAGAAGATCCCGAGCCCTCTGCAACGTCGGCTTGAGCAGCCTTAGCGCGACCGCCTCTACCCCCTGACGAAGTGCGACGACGTCTCGAGCTAGACCTTGTCGGATCCCTCCGCCCCTCAGGTCTCGTGCGGGTGTGAGAAGCGATAGGCTGGCCCTGCAAAAAAGAGTTAAATCAGAAACAAAGTAAAATTGAAGCAGCAATGCAAAAATAATGAGAAAGGCTACCTCTCGGACGACGTCATCCCGACGGCAAGTGGCCGCGTTCCTCATCCGGATGAGCTAGCTCCGGAAGGCATCTATGCATCGTGCCATAGCCGAAACCACCTCCCGTGAAAACTGTCAGAAAAATAAGTCAGTAAATATACGTGATAAATGAATACACAAAAATTCTGAATTAAAACTAAGGCTTACTCTAGTCTGGTGGCGAGGAATCGACCGCTCTACGAAGCGCTCGCCCTCGGGAGCCGGAGGAATCATCTCCTCGATCGGCCCGTACATCCCCTGGTAGTGGATGGACATACGGGGCGGCACGAACTCAGCAGCACCGTCCTGATAAAACAGAAAAAATCAGTAAAGTATTACTTGGGGGCTACTTAGTGAAAAATAAAAGCTAAGAATCTTACCCTCACATCCTCAGTCGGCACAGGAGCTGAAGCTAATAAAGGTAGTAGCTCCTCAGCATAACACCGCCCGAGGATCACATGGGACCGCCAAGGGGTACCAGCTCCCTCGGACATGCTCGACAACCGCGCCTCGTCGAACATATGACGTGGTGGAGCGGCAGGAACGACGAAGACATCAAAAGAGTGCTGTCTAGCGACCCTCTCTCCTAAGTACGCGACCGCTCCATAAGTCCCCCAGAAAATAGCGACGCTCAGCAGAGTACTGTACGGCTAATCCAGGGACTGTCCAACCGCCCTACGGTCGGTATACCACCTCAGGTCCCTATAAAAAGCATTAATCAGGCAAGAATATATCTAAAACACCGCGGAAAGGCAAAATAAACAATAAACGTCGTACCGAGATGATCCAGTTCCGGACACGTGCAGTGGACATGTCCACGTGGTGGCCGCCCCAAGAGGCGCTCACTGATAATCCCCTCGGCGAAGGTCTCGCCGGCGCAACAGAAGAAAAGTACTTGTAGAACCAGATCTACAAAGAGTTAAAAGTGTGAGCAAATGCTAACTAATATGTAGGGCTAAACTTTATAGGGAGTAAATGTTTACCTCTATAACCTTCCAAAAAGCAGACAAAGCAACGTTCGTCCCAAAGGACCGGTGACGACACGAGTCCCTCAGCGCACGAACGAAGTCAGCATAGGCAAAGTTGGCCCAGTCATAAGTCCCGATCCGCTGGAGATCACGGACAGCAGGGAGGTAGTAAAGCAATGCCCTACTACCCTTGTCAGGGGAGAATGTCCCTGACAACAACATCAGCACGAAGATGCGCACCCGCTGCTCTTGGGTGGTCGCATCGTCATCAAGAGCCGCTGCCAGTGTCGAGCGGCGAATTCCCCTAACTCCAAAGTGAGTCGTCTCGACCTCAGCTCGGGCCCGAATAGCAATCGACCCCAACAACTCCTCGACCTCCGAAGAGAAGACGTCGATTCCACTATCGAAAGGCAGTGGCAAGTGAACTCCAGTCTTGTGATGAGACTGAAATCCGTAGGGGTGACCATCATCTCGCCCCAGGGGAAATGGAAGGTGTTGGTAGTGTCCCAGAAGAACTCCACCAAAGCGCGCACTACATGATTACCCCCGCTGGAGGCAACCATAGCCTCGGAGGTCTCGAACAAAGTAGCAAGCCCGCAAGACTCCCATAGGAGTCTCGTCTCAAGATCCCTGGCGATGTACATCCTGTACAAATCGCCTAAACCGTCACAGCCAGAGCCGTGATGTCGTGTCCTCCCGGGCTCAGTGCCCTGTCTCACCCTCTCAGAAATGTGGTGGACAGGGGCGAAGAACAGGGTCCGCTCATCCCACTCCGGAAGCCGGCCAAGTGAAGTGGAAGGCGTGGCGTCGTCCTCCACGGGCTCATGCTCCCGTATAGTGTTTCGGGACCGTGAACCTGAGCCTCGTTGTCTAGCCATGCTACATTGTGAAGAATCGTCATAAATTAAGGTTCTATAGTATCTAAGGTTCGCCTAGCCGCATGATACTATGTTCGCAAAAACAGAGTACGTAGTACTAAAACAGAGCACAAATTCAAATTGAGCATAACGGCATTTTTCAAGCAATCAAACAATTTCTTGCAACACTATAGTGATTATTGTGACAAATTGAACAAGAATTGATAGCAAAAACATCAAGAACGAGCCACATTGTTCTTCACGACCTTAAGAGGTCTAACAATGGCAAATTGCTCATTTCTTCACCAAATTGAGTCAAACAAGTCTCAAATTACTCCCAAGGCAATATACAAACATAATCAAGCAATTTGATGGCATAAAACTTTACAAACAAAGCAAATTGAGCATTATAAATTTCGAATTTTCATGAAATTCTTTAATAAACAGCCAAGAATTCATAAAAATTGATGTGAGTTTGAAGAAAACTTACATAGATCAGGAAAATAGATGAAAAGAGCTTTGATTTGCAACAAATTTGAGCGAATTCGGTTGAGAAACGAGCAAACAATGAGCAATTGAAGTTTCGGACTTCTTTCGAGCAGTTCGCGACGAACAGAGCAGTAAAATGAAGAAGAAAGGGGTATTTAAGGAAGTCTTCTGCAACATATTTTCGTGTTCCTTGGTACGCCAGTTAGCCCCTCTAAGCAATTTGACATGATTTAGTAACCGGCTTGATTACATAAAGTGATCGACCTGGTAAGAGATCGTCTCACTTAGCTTAAAGCGCCTAAGCATTGGCTCATTAGCAAAAGGCACCGACATATAGGTTCAAAAGCAAAAGGCACCGACATACAGGTTCAAAGCAACGGAAGTGCCGACGTACAGGCATAGCGGAAGCAAAGTTCAAGCAAATTTTTAAAGATCGACAGGCGTGGATCTTCGGTAATTTCCTTTGGAAAATTATCGCATCAAATGAAGGTGACTTCAAGAGAAGATATCTTCGACAGCATTCCCTAACTTGCGGAGGGTTGTCACAAACAACTGGAGATTGTTTCAAGAGAAATAATCTCCGATAGTGTTCCCTAGGATGTGGAATATTATCAATGCGGATGAGGATTGTTTCAAGAGAAATAATCTTCGATAGTGTTCCCTTGGACGTGGAGTACTATCATTGCGGAGAGGATCGTTTCAGGCGAAGCAATCTTCTAATTTGGAAGCAGTTACGGGCGTAGCGGTTTTCAAGCGGGATGGCATTCTCTAGCTTGCAGGAGGTCATTAAAACAATCGGTTACTTTCAGAGACATGTGCTCGACGGTGCAAGATACGCGTTTCTTAACTCTTTTATCTGTTTAACTAATGCTAGTTTTGCAGTTATCGGCGTTACAAGATTGATTTAGGATCGCAAAACGTTCTGAATCATTCTCCGTCCCTATCAATACTTTGACTTTTGGTTTTGAAACTTGCGTTTCTCCAAACTCAGTCAAAGTGGGGGCTTCTGTAGACACCCATTTGTGTCTCCCCAAAAACAAACCCAGTGATGAGTACCTTTCACGTCGGATCATAATCGAATGAAACGAAAGTGTGGAAAGTCTAGTGTTGCGGAAAGTTTTTATTTCTTTTCTCTTCTCTCTGTTTTTGAAAACTTTATTTTAAGAAAACAGCCAATCCAGTTTGGTTGGTCCATGATATGGGTCTAATAGTAGTGTAGTTGGATGGGGCTTGCAAAGACCTTTCCAACGATATATTATAAGCCCAATTCCGATGAATATTGAGGAAGTTATGGCCAATTTACCAAACTGGGCCCGGTTTGAGCTTTATATGCGGCCCAATGATCTAGGGGAGGGCCTAATACGATTTATCATTCCTAATGCAATTAGGAATGGTTTTAGTCTTCTAGATTCTTCTATAAGGTTCTTTTCATTCCTAATTCAATTAGCATTGATAAATTGACTTTTGTTCACTTTTCAGAGTTTTAATCAAAATCAAATAGCATTTTCGAAGAAATTATATTATTTTATCCTCCAGTACGGTAAACTTATCGGATTTTCGAAAACGCGTTGGTATCAGGCTTGGCGCCTAACCCCAGGCCTTGGCGCCTGGAACCAGGCCTGGCGCCTGACACTAGCCATTGGCGCCTGGCGCTAGTGCTGGTGCCTGGCGCCAGCTAGCCAGGGTTGGCGCCAGCTCTGTTTTCTGAGTGTCAAACTCTGTTTTGTTAATTTATCTTTTTTTTGGATGATTTTCTCTATAAATATCGTATTAAAAGCTCCGTTTTCATTCACCAATCATCACCATTCATCATCTACACCATTCATTCACCAATTCTCCTCATTCGCAAGTTATCATCAACAATCATTAATTCTTTAGCATTCTCTAAATCATTCATTCATCTCTTTCTTTCTTACTTTGTTTTCACATACAAAATTCCGCATTCACAAGATCTAGAAACACCTAGCCATATTCAAAGTTGCCTTCGCCCTTGACGTGAAAGGTTTAATTTCTGAGGGTTTGGTCCCAAATCTCTCTTTCAATTATTTAATTTAATTGTTTGTTTATTATTTTCCTTGAAATTACTAACGTGTGTATTTTGTTATTAGAAAGAGGTACGAAGCATCAAAGTAAGTACTTTATTGATTTATTGATGTTATGATGTAGAAATCATGTTTACATTGTTGTTATGATATTCCTAGTATCATGTCTAGGGTAATTTTAACATTAAATATGATTCCTGTGATGTTTCCTATGTTCTTCCTAATATTTATTCATGTTAGTATCATGTTAGGGTTAAAGCTTTGATTTTTATTGCTTAGTGACGTGCTAGGGTTTGTTATTAATCTTGTTAGTATCATGCCTAGGATCTTGCTATGTTTATTGTGCTTTAATATTAACATGAACATGATAATTATTATAATTGTTATAATTTATGATGATTATGAATATTATTATTATGATGATGATTATTTTATCTATGATGATATTATTATTATTGTGATTATTATTATTATTCATGATTATTATTATTTATTATTGTTGCTTGATATTTATTGTTATTGCTTGATCACCTTTTATGCATGTTTAAAGGGAATTTAATACTTGTAATCATGCTTAATAAGATAATTAATAATCTTGTTAGGTTTAATTTGATTATAATTCAAGTGATCGCCAATAATAGTTTATTTGTGCATTAAATTCAACCAACATAGATTAAACAGGTTTAGGGTTAATCCTATTGATTGCATGTTAATTAAAAAGCGCACATGAATACGAGCAGAATAAAGTAGAGGCCTATTATTACGGCAAGTTCAATCTCTTTTAGGTTGGATTTGTACCATCATCCCCGAACCCTTATTTGGTTCATGACCTTATGGAGTTGACGATCTCTTGGATCGTTAAGGGGTGTAACCTTCATCCTATGAACGGTTTACAAGTTCCTAAAAAACTTGTTGGCGACTCTTTTGCTCTATCTTCTTCCCTTTTGGACGCCACCGTACTTTAGTGTATGATCACAGTGGGGTTCAAGCTAGTGGGATTAAGGCTTGAAATTATTCCCTACAGGTAGCGACCGATACATAAAGACTTCTAAAGGTAGCTTAGTGTCTTTGAATGTTTTAATTTATTTTTCGATCACACCGAGATTGCAAAGGCTCTATGCAACCAAGAACATATCGGAGGAAATGACATGGCATTCGAAAAATCCTCGATTTCAAGGCACAATGGCGCACCCTAGTGATAGTGAAGCTTGGAAACACGTCGATAGATGCTTTCCAGAATTTTCCAATGAGCCTCGTAATGTTCGACTTGGCTTATGTACAGATGGTTTTGCTCCTCAAGGTAAGTTTGGGGGACAATATTCCTGTTGGCCTGTCATTTTGACCCCTTATAACTTGCCTCCCTCAATGTGTATGAAAAGACAATTCATGTTCCTTCCGTTGCTCGTTCCTGGTCCTAAGAACCCTAAGGGCAATTTGGATATGTATATGCAACCGTTGGTACAAGAGTTGAAACAATTATGGGAAGTAGGCGCAAATACTTATGACATTTCGAGGAAACAAAATTTCAATCTTCGAGCAGCCATCCTTTGGACTGTTAGTGACTTCCCAGCTTACAGTATGTTGTCTGGTTGGACCACAACGGGTAATAAGGCTTGTCCTTATAGTATAGATAAAAGCAAAGCATTTTGGCTTGAACACGGTGGCAAAGTTTCTTGGTTTGATTGCCATCGCCAATTCCTTCCAACAGATCACCCTTTTCAAAATAGTAAAACTGCATTTTGTAAAAACAAAGTCGAAAAAGGTTCACCGCCACACATCATGTCAGGTGAGGAATTGTGGGAATGTGTGAGACACCTTTCAAAGGCAACGATGGGCCGGAGGCATTGAAACACCTCAAAAGAGCAAAAAAAGGTGGTTCAAGCAAACCTCGTTGTGGGAGCTTCCTTATTGGAAGCATCTGCTCATCCGTCACAACTTGGATGTCATGCACATTGAAAAGAACTTCTTTGATCAGTTAATCAACACCATTATGGATGTGAAAAAACAGACATGTGACACGCCATCAGCTCGAAATGACATAGCTAAATATTGTAAAAGGCCACAACTTCATCTGCAGGAGGACGGTAGTGAAAAAGAGTACATGCCAAAAGCCCCATTTGCTCTTGATAAGGCTCAAAGAAAAGTGTTGTGTGACTGGGTTAAACAGTTGCGTTTTTCTGATGGATATGCCTCTAATTTGAGCAGATGCGTAGATTTACAAGGTTGTAAGCTTCATGGTATGAAAATCCACGACTGTCATGTGTTCATGGAGAGGTTGTTGCCTACTACTTTGAGGGAATTGCTCCCTGCCCATATTTGGAATGCGGTTATAGAGATCAGTCAATTATTCTGTGATTTGTGTTATTACACAATCACTGTTAGTGACATGGAGCGATTAGAGAAAAACATAACTGAAATCATTTGCAAGCTTGAGAAGGTGTTCCCTCCGGCATTCTTCAACTCCATGGAGCATTTACCTATTCATTTTCCATATGAGGGCAAGTTATGTGGTCCTGTTCAATATAGATGGATGTATCCCTTCGAAAGGTAAATCAAAGTCCCCTTCACTTCCTCTTTCATACAAAACCTTCATAGTCATGACCTATTTACACAATTATTTATACTAATTTAATTGCAGGTTCCTTAATCACTTGAAACGTAAAATTGGGAACAAGGCTCGAGTTGAAGGTTCCATATGTAATGCTTATCTCACCGAAGAGATAGCAAACTTTTGCTCAAATTACTTTCAGGCGTCAGTTGACACAAAAACTAGGGATCTCGGTCGAAATGTAAATGTAGACGTGGAATCCACAGTGGACAACGCTGACTTACCAGAGTTGTTCTCGGTGGATACCGGTCGTGTCTCAACTGAGGGTAAAACTCGGTATTTAGATGAAAAAGAACTCCAGTGTGCTCATTTGTTTGTTTTACAAAACTGCGACATTCTTGGTGAATACAAAAGGTATATGTGTTAAGGAATGAATTTTATTCATAGTTCTGAAGAATTAAAATGGTTGAATTACTAATTTCTCTTGTATCATTGACCTAATAGGAAGTTTGAGGATTACGTTCTTAGTTCCCGACCGTTTTTGCGTAGAGAAGAAGTTATGGAGAAATGTGACACCGAATTCTCTGATTGGTTTCACCATAAGGTGATAGAAATGTTCTAGGTCTTTAAATATGCTTTTTAGATCTTGCAATTCACTTTAATTAATTATTGAATTGTGACGTAAATAGGTGGTTGAAGAGAAACCAAATTCAGATGTCCTGCAAGCATTGTGCATGCGTCCTTTCAAGCGTGTTCGAACTTGGAGGCAGATTTTTGTTGGTGGATTTAATTTCCATACACATTCCCATGGCAAACACAAGTCTACGATGAATTATGGTGTGTGTGTGTCTAGTGAGGACAGTGGAGAGTACTTTGGCATTCTAGACGGATATAATTGAACTTGTCTACACTGGTCCAAAAAAAGAGTACAAGACTATTTTGTTTAAGTGTAGTTGGATGGATTGTGGTAGGGGTATGAAAATACATGAACAATACAAGCTAGTCGAAGTGAATCATACTAAGAAATACCCTAAGTATGATCCCTTCGTATTATCTTATCAAGTGAGCCAAGTGTACTACACATCCTACCCAAGCCTAAAAAGGGATCGAGTTCAATGGTGGGCTGTGTTTAAAACACAAGCAAGGTCAGTGGTTGATGCTCCAGTGGACCTTGATTTTATGCAGGCACCGTCGTCACAAGTCCATGCAACGCTTTGTCCACCGAATGACATTCCTGACTATGACCTAGTTGAGGATGACGACAAAGATGATGATGGCGGCTTAATAATCTCAAGCGATGAAGATGATGAATCAAGCGTCGACTCTAGTGATAGTGACGAGGATGATGAGATCGATGTGGTTTTAGATGATAGTAGTGATGATACCAGTAGTGATAGTAGCGATGAAAGTCATGAGTAGGAGATCGAATTCGCTTGTTACTGTAAAATGAATAGTTAAATTTGCTTGTAGTTGTGTAATTGTCGGTTGAATTTGATTATCACTGTAAAATCAATTAAAGAGTTTGTCGTTTTATTGTTAATCTTTTTACATCTCATTATACTTGTAATTTTTATAATGTTAATAATATCATGGCATGTGACTAACATCTTTTTCAGGTGGAAATGGTGGGAGGGAAAAAAGGAGAAACGTCAAAGAAAAATAAGGGAAAGGAGAAAAGGCAAGTTCTCATTTTTTAGGACGACGAGGAAATGGTGGACGCAGAGGACGCGGCAGATTTGGGTGACAATGAGGATCCTCAAACACAGATGCAGATACATCATCATGAGCAACAGCTTCAGGGGAAAAAAGCCTCACAGTCTTCTAAGTTGGTGGTATTAGACCCTGCCACTGATATGATGGACGTTTTGGCCAATGATGATACGTACAAGAAGAGGTCCGAACAAAATAAGAAGAACAGAAGAGGCGGATCGATGGACAATGTGGTTGAGCCAACCCATTACCAGGGTTCAATTTCATCTGTACAGCATGCTAAAAGGATGGTGAGTTTGTTTTTTAGGCAATTGAAAAAGACAACAATTATGGTTACATTGAAATGATAAGCCTAATTTGGTTTGGTGCATGTACGTTCAAAGGCGGCGAAAAACAATGGCCAGTTACCAACTGCACATGATCTTTTCATGAAGACACACTTCAAGGAGATCCCTGGGAAAGGAAAGGTGCCAGCAAATGCCAAAGTCAAGAACATTACGGTAACAACTTTAATATAATTTTGTATTTAAACTTATTAATTCGGCTTGAAATGGCTTCATTTTAAGGATATGGACCATTAAACTTAGTAAATTTTCTTGTTTTATGTGATTTCAAAGTCAAATATTCTTATAACTATGTAAATATGGGATGGTTTGAGAAAGAATGAGTCCAAAAATTAAGAAATATAGAAAATAGGCATGTAAGAACCCATTTTTGCTTAAAATGTCTTCATTTTGAGAATATGGACCCTTAAACTTAGAAATTTGCTTATTTTATGTCATTTCAAGTCATAAAATCTTATAAATATGTAAATATGGTATGGTTTGAGAAAGAATGAGTCCAAAAATTAAGAAATATAGAAAATAGGCATGTAAGAACCCATTTTGGCTTGAAATGGCTTCATTTTGAGAATATGGTCCCATAAACTTAGTAAATTTGCTTCTTTTATGTAATTTCAAATCATAAACTCTTATAAATATGCAAATATGGGATGGTTTGAGAAAGAATGAGTTCAAAAGTTAAAGAAATAAAAAATAGGCATGGAAGAACCCATTTTGGCTTGAAATGGCTTCATTTTGAGAATATGGACCCTTAAACTTAGAAATTTGCTTCTTTTATGTCATTTCAAGTCATAAAATCTTATAAATATGTAAATATGGGATGGTTTGAGAAATAATGAGTCCAAAAATTAAGAAATATAGAAAATAGGCATGGAAGAACCCATTTTGGCTTGAAATGGCTTCATTTTGAGTATATGGACCCATAAACTTAGTAAATTTGCTTCTTTTATGTGATTTCAAGTCATAAACTCTTATAACTATGCAAATATGGGATGGTTTGAAAAAGAATAAGTCCAAAATTAAGAAATATAGAAAATAGGCATGTAAGAACCCATTTTGGCTTGAAATGGCTTCATTTTGAGGATTTGGACCTTTAATCTTTGAAATTTGCTTCTTTTACGTGATTTCAAGTCATAAACCCTTATTACTATGTAAATATGTGATGGTTTGAGAAAGAATAAGTCCAAAAGTTAAGAAATAAAGAAAATAGGCAATTAAAAACCCATTTTGGCTTGAAATGGCTTCATTTTGAGGATATGGACCCATAAACTTAGAAATTTGCTTCTTTTACGTGATTTCAAGTCATCACTTATATGTTTATTTGATTTACTTGTAACTTATGTTGTTGGTTAATTGTTTAAACTATATATTATTGTATAATGTCTTTCTTGTAGGAGAATTACCAGAAGAATGTTGAAGAACCCACCACTCAAGGGATTAAAAAGAGTCCTAACGAGTTGTATTGGGAAAGTGTGGGTGGTCGCAACAAGAAGGGTCGAGTGAAGGGACTTGGCCAAAGTGCAGAGCTGTACTTTGGCAACCGGACGGGTCGAGGTTCTAGGCCTTCACAACAGTACACACCGTCCGTTGTTTCTCAGATGCAGGACCAGATGGACCATAGGGTGGAGGCTCTTCGTAGTGAGATCCGCAATGAACTCCGGAGTGAAATACGGAGTGAACTTCGGAGTGAAATGGAACTTGAGATGCAAGCTCAAATTCAAGTTGAAGTGGCCCAAATGGAAAGGAGAGCCGAGGAGAGGTGGAATGACTTCATGAGACGATTTGGCAACATCAACACATGTTCCACCATTCAGCCTCAGCGTCGAGACCCTAGGGATGACCCGGGTAGTGGAGGAGCAAGCCAGGGTACCCCTGCAGTTTTTTAGCCTAGCTTAGGTTTATGTAGTACATACAGACAAGTAGTTAATTAGAATTTATGTAGCATTTGATTATTTTCCCGCTTTTGTAGAATTACTATATATTATGTAGCTTTTGGATATGTTTAACTTAAGCATAGCTTTTGTGAAAATATATATATTTATATTTCCGAAATTGGTTTATGATTTTAATTTTCACAGGTATTAGGTGTAGGAATATAGGTTATTAATGCTGGACAACTAGAATTTTGGCTTTGTGAATTATATTTTGCGACGGAAATAATTAATATTAAGTTTGTCGGAATTGATTTGCGACGGAAAAATGAAGAACAATCCGTCGCTGGAAGAATCCTTAACGACGGAAACTGCCCTCGCAAAAGTTGAAAGTTTGCGAGGGAATTTAATTCCGTCGGAATATTGCGAGGGATTTTTCCGTCGCAAATAATCTTTTTGCAAGGGATTTATCCGTCGCAAACCTCCGACGAAATACAATTTCGTCGCAAATTTTGAACTTTTGCGAGGGAATTTTCCGTCGTTAGTGATTCTTCAGCGACGGAATTTCCCGTCGTAAAACTGCGACGGATTATACCTGAAAGTCAGATTTTGTATCGACAGAAGGTATTCCGTTGGTATTTCCGTCGTAAAAGGTGTTTCCGACGTAATTTTCCTTGGAAATTCTATTTTTTCCTACGAAAGGTTTTACGACGGATTTCCGTCGGAAATGCTGTTTGCGACGGAAATTGGCCTTTTTGCAAGGGAAATTTTCCGTCGGTATTTGACCTTTTTCTTGTAGTGTCAGGTTGACCCGAAAACTAAGCAAATCGGGTTGGGTCATACTTTTCAACCCGAAAAACTAAATGGATCACGTTAGGGTTGGGGGTTTCTGACCCGGAACCGAAATGACCCAAACACGAAAGTGATCCGACCTGATTTGTTTGCCATCCCTAATTAAAATTGCCCAACATTTATAAAAGCGCCATTGATTTGAAGAGGGGAGATGAGGAACACAAATTTAGTGGCAAGCAATTATAAGTTTTAAGGTCATATTAAAAGTTTTATTTATTTATTTTATTTTTTTTTAGGGAGGTCACATTATAAGTTGCATAAAGATAATAAAAATAAAATAAAAAAAATTTATTTCAACAAGCAAATTAATCAAAATATTATATAGTTTAATTAAGAAAACTATAATTTTATATTCTAATGTTTTAAGCCTTGCATAAGTAGTTATTTTATATGTTTTTCGCATCCTTTTAAATAGAGACCTTTATATTCCATTCCACTTATTTATTTGATGAGAAAATAATGCTCTTATAGAATTTCTCAAAATTTAAAAATATAATAAATTGTTGATATTTTTTTCTTTTAACAAATCAAAGGGTAGAATATATTTAGATATTTAAAAATTGTAAGTCAAAAGAAATTTAGAGCCTGTTCACATTTACTTAATTTCAGTTCAGTTCAGTCAGCTCCAATAAGTTCAGTTGAGTTCAGTTCAGCTCCAATCAGTTCAGTTCAATTCATCTTCTAATTTCTCTCTCTCATAAAATATACATTTCAGATCAGTTCAGTTCAACTCAGCACCAATCAGTTTAGTTCAGTTCATCTCCAATCAGTTCAGTTAAGTTCAATAAATATGAACAGACCCTTCATTTTGAACAAATCCAAGGGCAGAATTATTTAAATATTTAGGGAAATTCTCACCGGTAACACCCAACTTCTGTTTTTTCTCAATGGTAGAATGCAAAATTTTGGATTATCATTGGTAATCACCAATTACTAATACTAATTTACTTGTAACAATTTTCATTTTACAAGATTGTAATTGCTAAATTTGGTACTAACAAGCACGACCTGCATTGTACTTAAAAAGCTAAATTTGGTACCAACAAGCTTCACCTGCATTGTATAAACAAGCTAAACCAACTATCATGCATTGTACATTTGTACTAACAAGCAGGACCTGCACAAGTTGCAGCAGCACGACGCCAATAAGTACTTTTTACTACGACCTCAACAGCCAACATAGTTGTGTTTTTCGGTAACTGACTGTTTCCGAATCCAAGGACTAAACCTGAGGATATTGCATCTGGCCTATAGGCTAGTTGGAACTTGGAAGTTGGAACTAATGCTGATGCTACATGTAAATTTTGCATCATTCTAGGAAACCTCTTCTACAAAACAGACTCCATGAAGACTCGGTTTAGCTGATGAATTGTATTGCCCTATTCTTAGCTTGCTCTGACCTGGTTAACCGGTCAGCCACAATATGATGCTTGAACCAGCACCATCCTCACACCTTGGAAGCCTAGGACTCTTTCTAGCATATTCACCTTCGCACACTCAAAACTCTGAAATCATTGGCATCTTTACATATTATAATTGAGATTATCTTTGTTCTACTAGTGATAGACTGATAGTTTGGAGTAGGTAGGTTCAAATTTTCGTATAACCAAACAAGGAAAAAACAGAAACAAGAAAAACATATGAATGAGTAATTTATACTATAAAAATAAAAATTAAAAATTAAAAATTAAAAAATTAAAAAAAAAAAAAATTGTAATTTGAACCTCATAGGTATTGTGAGCAAAAATGCAGAATCCAAGTACATAAATACAGGTGATAGCAACAAACAGTTGAATTAAATGGTCACAACACACAAAAGTAGGGGAAATTTCTGGATTTTGATGAGAGAAATCACAAAGGGGTGTATAAACTGTAAAAAGTAGAAAATGAAATTAAAGATATGGTGTTATTTAGCTCATTCTAAATCTACAATCCCCAAATTGGAGAGAATGAGTTTTACTTGATCCACGAAGTCAGATCCGGTTGCATACTCTGTCAGCATCCCAACAGCAAATCCAAACATAGCCCATCTGTTGATATTAGCACGTCAGAAAGGCGAAGTTTATGGTTTACTTATCATATCACAAACATCATAGCATTACCACATACTTACCACATAGCATTAACACATCAGATAAGCTTATTTTATAACTGAAATGAAGTTTATATAACATAGAACAGGCATCAAGAATAAAAAAAAAAACATATATGAGACCATCTATTCCATAGTTGATGTCTTTTATATACAAAACATCATGTCAAAACACACAGAAAATCGAAATTTTGTATCAAAATGCTAATAGTTAATCCTTGTAATCTTAAAGCATAGTCACATTGACAAACTAAACATGCATCAAATTCTACACGTTCTTTTTCATTGACAAACAAGGAGAATCTGTTATTAGGTGTTTGGAAAAAAATTGTTCAATTCATATAACCCACGCCAATATGAGTTACAAAGACTGAAGTGAACAAACAGTATCGAAAAGTGGAAGTATGAGTTATAAAGTAAATGTTACACATGTGATTATTCAAGCGCCACCATAGCATACTATAAACATGTTTTTCTTCAACTGCCACCATAGCATACTATAAACTTGTGTAATTGTAATCTTAAACAATGATTGAATCATGATTCTCGTGATCAAAGCCCTTCTATAAGGTCCTCCACAATTTCCTCAAGCTTATCTAATCAAAGAGATAGAGTGATGGGAAGCACAATGTCGATTACTCTGTCTCTCATACCTAAGTGTGAGTCGAATAGTTTTAACAATTCTAAAGGTCCAAGTAAAACACATTATAAAAACATGTTACATTTTCACATCTTAACTTTCAATTGAATAAGCCTACCTAGCAAATTAACAAAAATCACTTTCAAATTATCAACTTTCCTATTAGAACATCAACATTTGAGCCATTAAGTAATTCACCGATACAATAGTCACATTGCGACACATTTAATAATAATCATCAGCTTATAGATCTTACATTTATTTTGGTACAAGGTCACCATTGGATAATTGACAATAACTTCATGTGAAAATTTTCATTTGTTCCTATATTGAACTACTATGTTCCTGATTAATTGTTTTTCAAGGCTATGCACTAGTAAAGTAGTAAGTAAGTGTTACGAAAGTATTAGTCAATACATTGGTATTCAAAACTGACAAGTAATGGTGAATTGAAATAAAGCGAGTGCATCAATGTCTAAAATTACATGTGATTGATGTGAATGTTCATTGAATCATGATGGCAGAGAAATTGCAAATAAAATTTACGAAGAAAAACACATATTCCAATTAATTAATTTAACAATAAAAATGTGTTACCAAACATACCTGCCATTGCCAATCTCATTTTTAGGAACAAAACCAAAAGCAGGGCCTTGATCAGCTTCTTCAAGCTTCTTCTGCTTAAAATAATCCTGCAGCTCTTTAGCCTTAGCCCTCTGAAACTCCAATGTGATCGCACTCTTATCCTCAACCACTTTAGAAGCCGAGGCCGGCTTCGGAGGCGATGGAGGAGGAGATGAAGAAGGCGGCTGCGGCGGCTGCAGAGGAGGAGCAGGAGAAGGAGCAGTAGGTCTTCTGATAGGACCTTCAGTCTGTGAACTCCTGACAGTAAATGACATACAGGGCTTAGTTTGTGACAGCCTTAAGCTCAAGGTAGTTGATGAAGAAGAAGAGCATGATGATGATGAAGATGTTGTTGTTGTTGGTAGTCTGATACTTGGGATTGAAGCTGCTACTGACATATTTCTCTGTATCCAAGTGTTTTTGTCTGAATTGGGGAGGAGAGAGAAAGAGAGGAGAAGGCAGAGGATGGAATTTGAAGTGTTATCAGAATCAGAGGAAATTTGTTAATGGGTGGATGAAATGTGGCTATGGTTTATTGGGTGTTGAGGATTTTGATTGTTTATGTGCAAGTGGATAATGCCTACTTGCAGGGAGAGGCGCGTGTGAGTCGCGCCGCTTTCGAGTCTGAGGCTGAGTCTTACTCCACTTGGCTGTTTGGAACCCAGAATAATAAGTACTTTTCTGAGAACAGGAATTTGTAACTATAGATAAGTCATTAGGAGGACGTATTAAGAGTAAGATTAAATGGCTAACTGTTAATGAAGACGCTAATAAGTAACGATTATTTGGAAGTAAGATATCTATGGTTCCTTAAAATGAAGTAAAATGGATTCCAACTGCGTGAAATTAAGACTTGCTCGAGATCATTCTCTGTTTACAGATAATTAAGAAAACTGAACAGTAAAAGTTTCAATTTTTTTATTTTTCTACCTAATTAAGCAATCAGAATCAACATGATTAGTAAAGATTTGACTAGTTTTAAGTTCACTATACAACCTCTTCCATTGTTACAGATATCAGATTGAATACATCAATCAAACAGGAACTAATTCAAACGACTCATCTGCTCGGATCTGCATATGAATTGTGACTGAATATAACTAGGGGCCAGGGTGACTTGATTGCTAAATACAAAGGCTTATAAGCAGCATAAATATGATTGTACGCAAGAACACTTTAATTACGGCAACAAATACACACTCAGTTATGAAAAAGAAAAAGGACATGATCTAGTAACCCAAACAAAAAAAGAATGGGTAATGGGGGGAGAAGCAGTAGAGGTGAAGAGGGAAGAAAAAATGATTGAAAGAGATGACTAAAAATTCAATCTGACGGTCCACTCAATGAAACAAAATTGACAAGATATTAACAAAGTGAATAAGCCAGTAGAGGCATCCGAATGCCGGATCTTAGCAGATGGCTGTACTCCTATCAAAACACACTCGAAACCTCAAGCACCTCGCTCTAGTTTTCCACTCACTCAGCTGGCGAAAAATGGGCAACAGCACTCAGTAAATCCAAATATGCTTGATTCACAGCAGCTAAGCACACAAAAATAGCCCAATCTAATGCCCTTCCACAATGCTTGATTTTGATTCAATCAAGTGGCTTTTACAATCCCAAATTACATTATCCTGCAAGAACAAGTCTTCCCATTTCCATTAACAAACTCGTCATCTGATTCGCCATGTTCACTGCAATTTAATTTAGTAGATGTAAGTAAAAAGCAATGGGATAGGACATTATTGTGCACACAACAGAAGTTAGTAACATCGATGAAGATATGTTTCCATTGTCGGTCCATAAAACAGATGCATTACAGGATAAATGGAAACTCCACAAAAGTATACTCGTTATAAAATAACTTTAATTGGGATAAAAAAAATGCAATATCAACAGGGTGCAAGAAAAGATAAAGTTTGAACAAGAGAGACAAATATATTGCTGTAGTCAATAAGACATACATGATCAAAAGGAAAATCAAGCCAATCAAATCTATCCAGTATCCACACATCACCGTCCATTAAGGCACTACCATTGGTGCTAAATGTTACAATGAAAGCCATCTAGACTACCAAAACTAATACTTCTAGAAAAGGCAGATGCAATTCCTGATGAGTACCATATAATAGTATGGCAGCAAGTGATAGCCTTAAAGGGCTTAGACAATGGTTATGCAAGTTAATGGGGCATAGAAGTGCTCAAGCTCCAGCACAGCAAGCATGTAGCAGTTATAATTGAAAGAAATGACCATCAGCAGATTGTGTAATCCTTATATTCAAATCTCTCAGGGAAGCTCTGCATCAACAGCTTCATGAGTCTCTTTTTATAAAGTGAATTTAGGTTATAATATAATTGAAAGAAGAAAGAAGTGGACAAATCATATTAATTTGAGACTTCTGAATTAAATCTAGAAATGGTGTGCATTGTTTGGGCTTGATTCATTTTTGCACAAAATGCTTAGACAAACACAACAACCCTAACCCCACGGCCCCAAAGAGAGAAAGAGAGAGAATGCACAGGGAGAAAAAAAAAATGGAAGAAGAAGAAGGAAAAGAACTAAAAAAGATAGATTAATTAAAAGAGTCACAGGGAATCAGCTCATATTTCACTAAACTCTGCCTCGACAAAAATTGTAAGTACTTCACACAAACTACAAGCAAGCAATCCTTGCATGAATCTCTATCCAATAAATGTTAGTTATTCTTTTCTCCTTTTCAATTAGTAGGCTTGTACAGGTGAATGTGATAAGCTAATGGTTATCGAATTCTTTACAACTGTTCTGTAACAGAGATAACACAAGCACAGTAATTTCAGTTTTAGAAATATAGATGGCCACTTTTGAACACACATGAACAATCTGTGAGATTTTCAAGGTGGGAATAATACTGCTCAACTTCTTCAAAGAGTCAATTGGGATCCAAACCAAGGGGTTGTAGGTTTGATTGTCGTCTCCCAACCTCATGGTTCTGTGCCAGTGTTGTGGTTTCCTTTTGATAAATTCTCAGTTTCTTTGTAGATTGGGATATCTATGGTTCCCCTATCAGAATATCACTGTTCTTCCAGAGACAGTTTACAGTGACAGTTGAGATATCTTACACGGTGCATAAATGTAAAAGCTGACTGTCAAAGTGATCCCATACTCCCATGCCTTATGGTCTTTTATATAAAGAAGAAAGGCTGTCTTATTAAGTAGAGTCGTGAGATGAAATACTTCAAAGATAGGTTTCACCTATTTCCTAATTAAAAATCTCCATGAAGAATATGGCACAGAACAGGCACACTGATGATACAATCTATATGACCACTTTGTATAGGGTATTGCCAGAAAGGTAAAGTAAGGATGACACAATCTATACTTAAAGCATATTTCAAATAGCTGCATTAGCATGAAAACCAAAGCAAGTATTGAGGAGGTCTTTGAGATTAGCTGGAAAGAGACATTCTTATTGATGATGGCTGTGAATTCTGACCAGCTTTACAAATCTAAAACTTTGCAAGGATGTGTGTGACATTTTTATCCACCCATGTTTGTCTTTATAAAGTGGTAGAACCCATTTTTATATCATAAATCATATTTAGAATCAAATTGGGCCATGCAAATTCCCAGAATGAAATCATAGATTCTCCTTATCAGAAAGTAATCAAACGTAGTGCATAATCAATACCATGCCAACTTATTCCTTAAGCATTACAAAGGATATCGACAGAGAAATCAGACACTAGTCATCACTGTTTTGCCCACAATCCTCCCAAGTCCATAGCCAGTATGAACACTAGCAACTTATTACAATTTTGTCAAATTACTAATGCAAAAATAGCATTTGCACTTTTGCAGTATTATGTTAGAAAATTATTTTCCACGGATAATCAAACTTGTTCACATGCACTTATAAGGCATCCCTGAATCAAGACAAAGAGTTTCCTAAGCATCACAGATGACAGGTTTATATCCTGTCTGAAAAATAAGATGTTAAACAGAAAACATTCAATGTAATAATAGGTTTTACTATATCAATTAAGCATAAATTTTCCAAGCTCTGCTTAAATTTACATCAATGTGTTACTTAACAATGCTTATCTTCCTACAAGACTGTAAGCCAGTTGGTCTTTGTGATCAAGAGGAACAACTCTTTTGCTATAGTACTAGGCTAAAGGAGCCTCAAACTCATACAGGTTAGACTCCCAGCATCCAAACACCAACCCTCCCTTACAATAAATCAATAACACAAATAAAATAAGAATTGTTCAATAATGAATACTACTACGTCCTACGAAGGTTGGCAGCAAGTAAATGCAGATATAACTTTGGCTACCACATTTACAGCTCATATATACATTACTTGCTATAGGATTAATGCCAATGCAACTTTTACCAGATACTGAGAGAGTATATGATATATAATTTCACTAACTGGATGGGATAGAGGGAGCACACATTGAGCTTAATAGCACTTCTGTTGACTTCATGCAGAGAGAGAACCATGCATAGGATTAAATATGTTCAATGCCAAATGTTGGTCTGTACATCTCACCAGAAGTTTCATCAATCAACCAATAACATCCTAAGAAATTCTATCAAACACATTGCAGGACACAAAACATCAGTTATTGTGAACATTTATGATTTTAGCGGGAACATTTAAGGGGGGATGGTATTAGCTAGGTAACAACCAATGTAAAGCTAAGAACTATCAAATATACATTCAGCTCTAAAATATTTTGGAGATGAGACAGAGTCCATGAACCTGATTCCATCCAATCAAACTAAGCTAAAATTACTCCATTTTGACTATGGTACAATGATAACTCATTAAGTTGAAAAAACCTATCTGAATCAGGATTTGAAGGAATAAAATAGTTGAAGCTCATTCTAAAATACAAAAAGAATGTCTTTTGTTGATAAAACTATAAACTAAAGTCCTTATGCTGCATTGCCAGAGGATCATAAGGACTCTGTTCAAGTTTAACTTGAGTACAATTTCCAACTTGGTCAAAGAAGTATGTTAGCTTAAGTTAATATCAAATCCAGCTTCATAATTTCCAAGTCTTTGATGAAGTAGGACTAGTAGGTAATATAGTACTATCTTTCAGTACGTGCAGCAAAAATCACCACATAGACACAAGTAACAGTGCCTAGCATTGTCTCTGCGTGAAGTCAGTATAATACCGAAGTGTGATAAGAGTGATTAAAAACAAAACTTATGACATGTGGTCCTTATAAAATTACATCATATTATAATCACTTAAGGCACCAATAAATGTAGACCAGGACAAATACCAAACCAAAAATTTCTTGTTGCAGGATACTCTTAAATATTGTAAGTACATAGAAGACAGTGATAGCAAGAAAGTAGCATTCTATATCCAGCATTTCTACACAACACAAAATTAGTAAGAGACGTCAAATTTAATAGCCTTTACAGTTATATACCTGAGCTCAAATTCCCTGATCTCTGCAAGCTCTTTCCCACATGCATCTGTCCACTGCACTTTTCTCGTTTCTGTGTGTCCAGAGAGATCACTATCCTCTTCAGCCAGGGGCTTCTGCTCATCATCGTTTTTAGTAGTTTGTGAAGTATTATGCAATGGTTTCTTCAGGCTACTCTTGAGGGTGATATTTCTAGCATTGTTATCATCGTCAACAACAGTGCTCTGTTGAGTCTGTTCCTTTTCCCTATCGTTTGCCAGACCACTCGGCAAAATATCCTGTGGCTGGGTAGGACCTACTTTAAGAGGCGACTGCCCATCAAGTCCTGCGGAAGCGCGACCAAAACAGACAAAGGTAGCGCACCCGCGGGAAAGTCTATTCTTTCCAGAAGCCAGCTGGAGGTTACTTTCAGTTTCCTGGTCCACCAACTGGTATTGATTCCAAGGTGCAACTTTCATGTGCTTATCATCACTCTTCTGACCCAAGAGTAAAAGGGTCAGACCCTTGCTATACCCAGTAGCTGAAGAAGAGAAAAACCCCCCTCCTTCGACTGCTAATAACATCAGTTCTTCTCATCTGGGCACCAGAACTATTTACAGTTTTAGTTCCAGACCCATCAAAGTCTGATTCTGCAAATTTCCGATCCAAATTGTCACTCAATCAGCTGAAAAGTGTAGTAAAAGGTATCAGGGAAAAAGAACTACAGTTTGTTAATTCTCAAAATTGAAAGTCATTATAGCTATCGAAGCAGAAGCTTCGAAACACTAATTGCAAGCTTAAATGTCCAGCTTGTGACTATAATAAGCTTGACTAATTAACTGCCTAGTTATCAGCATGAAGTCGTATACTTTACAATTCTAAGCCTTTATATCTCTTTGGTAGATTTTGTCTAGCTCCCTAGTGGCCTAGTCCACACAAACAAAATTTCAGCAACAAGCAACAGCCCCTTCCTATAATTCAGGATTGCTTTAAACCCACTACAATTGACAAAAACAGATCATTCCCGCCTCCCCACAATCGAAGAGCTTCTATGCCAATAAGTGTATGGTCATACATATACCTTTAAGTGTAAAATACAACATCAAATGTAAAGTGCTCCTTTAATTTTTTCCAAAGTCTAATACTCAGCAAAAATTGGAATAAATCACTAAACAAACTCATTGTACGCCGCCCCATAAGCATGTTCTTATCCAAAATTATAGCAACCCATCAATGCAACTAACCCTAAACTGAAAATTATAGTCTCAGTCCAGTAAACTTATATCAGAACACTCTTCACTAATTTAAAAAGCAAAAAAAGCACAAAAGCTTACTCTAAACAAATCACAAGTATAAAAGAAAAAGAACCCCAAAAAAAAGTGATATTCTCATTTTGGGAAACAAATATAAGAGATCGTACACTTAATTTTAATTGCAGAAAAAGTAATCCAACACAAAAATCATGAACCTTTTTGGGTTGATCACTGAAAAAATTACAATCAACTATAAAATGAGAAATTTAGCAAACAAACTAAACGATAAATAAGTTCAAAAATTTTAAAAATAATAATCAGAAATAAATCAAAAAAATTGAGAACATGCAGCGATTCAAGTTAAAGTAAAATAACATTAAAAACCCAAAAATGGGTTTAGTACCCATTACCGATGATTAAAATCCCAAGTTGATTAAATTGTCAAAAATTCAAAAGAAATGCAGATGAATACTAATTAAAAAAAAAAAAAAAAAAAAAAAAAAAAAAAAAAAAAAAAAAATCAAATAAAAAACCCAGAAATAGCAAATAGAAATTCAAAGTGTAATGAGTCAAAATGGAGTAGAGAAATTAACTATACCAGAGGAGAGAGAAGAAAGTAGATCTGAAGCAGAGAGATCTCCGGCGAGTAAATTGATGGTGGGATTTGCGAAGAGATTTGAGTTGAAAGAGAAAAGGGAAAAAAAGAAAGAGAGAGATGAAGAAAAAGAGGAGAGAGAAAGATGGAGATTGATGAACACTCTAAAAAACGAGACACAGCTATACGATTGATTATAATCAAAGTGGAGTGTGGGGGAGACTCGGTGTGCCTGTGGGGGCTGCTGCCTTTTTTTTTTTTTTTTTATATAATCTTTTTCGGGTTTCATTTCTGAACGTTTCTATTAAAAAAAAAAAAAAAAAAAAAAAATTGATATTTACTATCATTGAAAAACTGTGTCACATTTCCCACATCTAGTAATTATTTTATTTAATTTAAAATTAAGTATATTTATGAAGATCATTCATTAAATATATGGATAAAATTCCTAATATCATAAGATAATTTTTTAATTTTAACACTAAAGTTATCTTTTATTATTTTATTTATTTATTTTATATGACGCTTGAATTTAAAATCTCAAGCCTTATTCACTAATTTTGTTTATGTGACAATTTATATTTTGAATTCAAAAAAGAAATAACAAATCTCATTTTTTTTATTGATCAAAATAAGTCTTTTGCCTATGCGTTTATTTAATATACTCGTTCTATTTAAAATGTTACTCTCATTTATAATCGTTTAACTATAAAATATTATGGGAAATTAGTCATATGAGATTTAGTTTTATTCGTCTCGATGAGTACATTATTAAAATCAAACTTTTACAATATTTTCTAGGGAGAGATTAAAGATATTTGCGATTAAAAATTTGCATCCATAAATGTAAAAAAAATAATTATTTATATATATATTAGATTTTACTTTACTACTCCTTCCGTCCCTAAATTACATTTCTCTTTATATTTTGGGTATTTCAAAATTACATTCCACCATTCTATTTTTAGTAAGTTTTTTTCTAAATATCCCAAATACACTCTCTTTTTCAGTTGTACTTTTAATGTACGGAGTATAATTAATGTATTTATTCCATTTTTAATGTTTGGTTGGCTGATGTACTTTTTCAGCCTTTAATTTTTCAGAATCCTTGTGCCAAATTACAATGAATATAATTGGTTAAAAAATTTCAATTGGGAGCATGTGATTGGTCCTTTTTTTTTGCAAATGATTGATGACATGTTATGAGTAATCACTAATCTATCTTTGTTTTACTCAAAAACATTATTAAATGTTTTGTACTTCCCATTGCATTATCTAATTATTGTTATTTGTCTTATTCTTTCTTCCTTAATTCCCGTGTAAATTTCCAAACAGGAATGTAATTTAGGGACGGATGGAGTACCACCTAAATCCTAAAAATATATATCTCACTATCAGATGACTTATGTCGTTACTATTTCCGTTAGTGGGGCCCAACCACTGCCTAACCACCTCTTCATTCCCAGCCACCTCACTGCCACCTTCTAGCCACCTGTCTTTCCCTATCAACACTGCCCCCGAAGGTCGAAACCTCAACGCCACCCCCTCCCCTCACCGGCCAACCCATTCTCCTCGTCGGCGACTGGCTCTCCTTGCCCCTGGAACACAATCCCCTACCCGAAGCCCCTTTCTTCCCACGAAACCCTAGAAAAACCCATCTTCTACCCTTGAACCCCCAAATCGTTCCTCCTCCGCCCTCGAAAACCCTAGTCACTAGGGTTTCGGGGCTGGGCGAGGAGCGATTGGGAGGTTTAATTTAAGGGTAGGGGAGGGTTTTTTCTAGGGTTTTCATAGGAGGGAAAGGGGTTTCGGTCCAGGGGATCGTGGTTTGGGGCTAGGGGAGAAGGGTGGTGCCGCGGGGGCCAGAGGAGAAGGGCGGTATCAATGGCCGACCATTAGGGTGTGCAGCATGAGCTGCCGCACAGGGCCCAACTTTAGTTGGGGCCTCAGATCATTAAAAATGTATAACTGATATATGTTGTAAAATAATGGCTTAATGGTTTCATGAGCTCTACCATCTTCACTTGCAAGCGGTCCTTGGTTCAATTCTCACTAAAGTCTTTTTTTACAAAATGTATTTTTTTTTTTTTTTTTTTTTACAAAATGTATTTAATGCCTATGCTTATTTAATGTTTACTATTTCCAAAACCATTAATGCATTTCTTTTTCTGCAATATATAATAAATGACTAAACTCTATTTACAAAGTATTTCATTTTTTATAATTACAAACTTTATATATTCCATATTTGTGAAGAACAATGATTTTATTTCTTGTATTAAAAAAATATCGTGAGTAGAGAAAATTCATAAGCCAAATTTTATATTCTATTTTTGCACAGGACCTCAAAAAGGTTGGGACGGCCCTAGCGGTGTCACGAGAAGGGGTTAGGTGGTGCGCCGACAACAGGAAGAGATCTGGGGCGTCGCCGGGGTTAGGGGTGGTTGGCCGGGGGGGATGGAGGTTAGAATTTTAGTACTTGACCCCCTCCCCTCGGTGAGCAACTAACGTCCATGGCTGCCACTCTCCATCTTCTTTCCCTCCAATTCCTCCATACCAATGACGGCTCCCCTACTAGCAAAGCAGCAGTGGAGGTTAGAGTCTTCACAACCACAAGGTTACCTTAAATTTTGGTTTTTTAATTTATGTACGATTGTATATATAAAATTGCTAATTGAATCTATTTAGAAATTTCGATTGATCAAAATTAATATTATAAGTTAGGGATATCACTTTTCATAAAAATTTCAGTTCAATTAACGGATCGGTGTTGATCCATTAATAAAAGTTATTGCGTAAGTCACCTGCTAATATGGACAAAATGCAAGAAACTTATTGCTAAAGGAGTATAATTCGAGATATTTTAAGGTGAGAATTATACATCAATTCGTGTTTCTTAATTGCTAAAAGAATGTGTAAAAGCTTAACTGTGTTTCTTAATTGCTAAAAGGAGTATAATTTGAGATAAGTCACCTGTGTGAATTGTGTCACCTTATTTTTTGGCTACTTCCGAGCTCAATTCAGAACCTTAAGGACTAAAATGGCTCCTAAAACCTTAACCGAATATTTTTTGACACATAAATCGATGAAAAAGTTAAATCAGACTATAATTTACAATTTAGAAGAACTTTTGGGCTGCGATTTACAATTTTTTTAAAAAATGTCTGCAATTTGCAAAATACTAACTTTAAATTGTTGCAATTTGCAAATTTTCCCTAATAATAAGCTGAAAATTTGAACTAAATTTACTAGAAAGCAGCAGGATTGACAAAACTGAACATAAATATAAATAACATTATGAGCTCAAGTGAAACCAATATAAGTAAAACTTCATTAGAATATAAGTAGAGGTATTTTTAATAACCTCAAATGAGGATCAGAAATTTCAAATGCTATTCTAAAATACCTATATCAGGGAATCATCTATCAGCCAAATACAATGTTATCAGGCAATCATCTATCAGCCAAATACAATGTTGTGAAATCCAAAAGCAAAAAAGCCACTCAGAATTATGAATGTGGCTCTGCAGTGAAAAACACACACTATACCCCCTAGTTAACATGAATGATGTACAGATAAACAAACTAAAAGAGAGCAGTAAATACATTCACCCTTGATTAATCAACAGTAAACATTACCAAATTAGACAATTCGACATCAATAAACTACTTGAGCAAAAAAAGGAAAAAAAAAAACTGTATACTACTTTAACACCTCCATTTCATAGACAAAACACTAAATTCATTGGACTGCACTGACAACCTCAGTCATGCGTCCGACATACAAACACACAACCCTTCCATCCTATTCACACACCTCAAGCCAGTGAATAGCACAAATGTTTATTTTTTGTCCCGAAACCATATTCACCCAATCTGTTGCTCTCTTCACCAGGGAAACTATGTTGCATCAGAACAACAAACAACGACCCCAAACTATCCCACAAGGAATAAAATATTCAGCCATGACAAGCATCTAATGGGACAGATAAAGAGCAATCAGTAGTTAGATTCTGGACCTGGGCTATCTTGATGCATGTCCATTGACGAATCATTTGAATTTGAATCCCTGACCTGGTTATTTGCATAATTGTTTTCATTACTTCTTGCACCATTACCAGATGGGGGTCCACCACTGGGGCAATATCCTCCTTGGGCAAGATGATAGTGCTGTAGAGTCCTGCGGACAGGACTTGCCAAAGCATTGGAGAAGACTGAATTCTTAGTCTGATTATCAAATTGCTCAGATCTAGTTGACTGAGCAGTTGGTGTTTGAGCTGATGGCCCAGAAACAAGGAATCCTGTATTTGCAAAATTTGCCGGAGCTTGGGAATTGTGATGCGGGACCGGAGCTCGAGGGGACATAGACGGTTCATCTCCACAATAATCAAGCTCGTTCTACATGATACCAGTGACTAGTGAGTAAGTAATAAGAAAGTCATGATAGCAAACAATTTAAAATTTAAAAATAATCAAATTCCTGAAACACAGTTCTTTTTCTTTCTTCTCTTCATTGTTGTGGGATCAAGGGAATAACATTTACACTAGAGCAACTGGGATAGACATCAGTTTACCAAAGAAACTGCATGCCAAGTTAGAAAACAGCATATTCACACAAAACTAAGCATAATCTATGATCATTGTAAATTTAAGCCATTAATAACAACTGCACACACCCTAATCCATATGTTTAACATAAAGCAGCAGGAAATATTTATAAGATGCATGAAGACAGGTAAACCCATCAAGAAAGACAAAAGAAAAGAAAAGTAAGAAGCACAAGAAGTCCCATAAGGCAAGCACAGCATTTGGCAGTACCGTTGCTATTCAAAGCAGTCAAGCTGAGAGTGTGAGACAAGGATTAGAAATTCAACTTCACAATTTTTTTTTATTTATTTATTTATTTATTTATTTATTTTTTTTTTTTTTTTTTTTGCTTTTTTGAACGGATACAGCTAGAAGAAAGTGTTACAGGAATTGGTGTTATATCATAGCCACAAGCCCACGATGTAACTTTCTAACTAATATCACCAGTAACAAATGGCGTACAGGAAATCCTACAAACTTTACGGTCATACAAACTTTTCAGTTTTGCATAATCTGTCAGCTAATAACGTAAAAATTAAAAAAGAAAAAACCCTACACACTGCAACAGTTTGGCCACACATTCTATAAACATCATACTTTTTTAGAAGGAATAATTTTATTGAAACTTCACAAGAAATAATACATTAAGTGGACAATATGTTCTAACAGAGAAAGCATATAAATTTTTTAAAAATTTTTTTAAAAAAACAACCCAACACTGTAGCCCATGAGGAAGCCAATTAAGTTATTTATCCCACAGTTAATTAGAATCATCAGATCTTTAACTGCATGCATAAGCTTCCTCAAATATTACTTCCACATTTGATCAAGCAAAAAAAATGCCAATACAATCAACTTCACGTATCACAAGGAAAAGTTAAAGTGACACACAGACGCACAAATAAAATAAAACTAGAAACAGATGCTAAAACAATGCAATAGAACGAAACAATTTATGCTTCTCATTCCAAAATCCCAGCAAGATAAGCACAACTATTTGGGTAAACAGAGCATTGATTGTCATCCAAACAACCAATCACTCTCTTCTCTCTTCTCTCTTCACAAGATATTAGACCTCTTGGTTGGCTACCCTACCGCACCGTTATGGGAATCATCTCCTACATTCTCTCTGCTTGAGGTGTATCTCATAGGATTTAAAAAGGTTGGTTGAGGTGGAAGTGTGTGACAGAGTTTTATGTCTTCTAGGATAAATTCTACCGAAAGGCAATTAGGCCTGCATTGTTATATGGTACAGAATGTTGGGTTATGAAGCATTGTCACACACATAAGCTGAATGTGACGCAGATGCATATGTTGCAATGGATTTGTGGCTATACAGGAAAGGATCAGCCACAAAATAAGATAATTAAGAAGAACATAAGGGCTACATCTATTGAATACAAAATGAGGGAGAGTCACCTAAAAAAATTTGGCCATGTAAAAAGGCGACCAAGTAAGGCTTCGGTAAGGAGACTTGAAAAGTTATTTTAGTTATTACCTTTGCTAAAGCTTTTTCAAACCTTTAATTATTTAATTATTTATTTATTTTTACACGTCTTTCCTCTCCTTTTTATCTCCTTACCTCTTTTTTAAACTCTCTTAAATACTATTAGGATGCACTTTTTGTTTCTTTCTTTACACACCTTTTTTTTTTTTTGTTATTTATTTTTTTATTCAATCGAGTGTCTTGCTATGCCCCTTTTCCTTTTCGGGCGGTTCCTTAAGATGATTCATGTTAGCCAACCCCAAATCACTTTGGGACTAACGTTTTACTATTCCCATCAACACTCACAAACCCCAAGACAATGAATCCCAACTAGTGTCATTTAGATCTACATGATCCAATCCAAAAACATGATACTTATATATCTAAATCAACCATGACTTTTAATAGGTAAGCAGTAAAATATTATCAAGCACAAAAATTATGTTGTTATAACATAAACGAAAATTTCACCAAATGGCCCTAAGTTATTTTTTTATCCGCCATATACCCATGAAAATTTTCAAATTCAACGTATACACTTGAGTTTCACAAAAATGTCACCAAATGCCCTTAATGACTTACGGCGGTTAACTCCGTTAGTCATTAAGTTTAATTGTGCCACGTGCCATGCTGCAATTGGTTCTCTTTAAATTAATTAATTTAATTAATATAAAAAAAAAAAATTAAACCCACCCCTTCCCCTACCAAACCAACCCCTTTCCCGCGATCGACGGTGGTCCCCCATCCCAAGTCGGAACCGGCGCCTGTGGTCCCTATCTGCCGGCGAGGCTAGCCCCCACCCTCAACACCCCTCCTCAATTCCCTAACCCCCCGCACCCTTTCTCCTCCCTTAAAACCACCCCTATCCACTGACGTCTTCTCGAAAACAACCCTCGTCCCATACCCCCCACCCTAAATCGATCCACCTCCCTTCCCCCACCCTTAATCAGCCACCTAGAAACCCTAAATACCCCAAATCGAAAATTTAGGGTTTTGATTTGGCGGTTAGATTTTCTGGGTTGTGTTTCCGGGGTTAAGGGCGCATCAGGTAGGCCAATTAAGGGTGGGGGAAAGGGAGAGGGGTCGATTTAGGGTGGGGGATAGGGAACGAGGGTTGTTTCGAGGAAGAAGTAGGCGGATGGGGGTGGTTTTAGGGGAGGAGAAAGGTTGTTGTGGGGTTTGGGAATTGAGGAGAGGGTGTCGAGCCGGTGGGCCCTAGCAGGTGGTTGGTTTGGTGGGGGAGGGGGGCTAGGGTGGGGTTTTTTTAAGTTTGTTAAATTAATTAAGTAATTTAATCTATTAAAAAAACAACCAACCAAATGCTGCCATGTGGCATAATTAACCTTAATGACTAACGGAATTAACTGTTGCTAGTCATTAAGGGCATTTTGTGACATTTTTGTGAAACTCAAGTGTATACGGTGAATTTGAAATTTTTCATGGGTATATGATGAATAAAAAAATAACTCAGGGACATTTGGTGAAATTTCCATAACATAAACTCTCGTAAAGGCTTTACCACTTTTTAGAAAAAATAAAAAACCCTAACATTTGAGTTTGTCATGGCAAGACACCCTTAGCAAACAATATAATTATTATGTAAGACAAGATATTGCAGCCTGCGATCATATATGAAACTTCAGAAACTCAAAGTGGCAAAGCAACAAAAAGTCTAACAAACATTTTAAAATTAATGGATCATGTGGAAATAAGCATGAAAAGCTAGCATAAATTTCAAAGATCACTGCAGGTTGCAGCCATTCAAGAAAGCTTGCACAGTTGCACAGTGAGAGCGACAAAGTAATCGAGTTATAGAAGAAAACTCAGGCAATTTCAAAGTGTCTATATTTCTACTAACAATGATGGTCTCTTCCATTACAAAACAAAGATAAAGAGATTATGGAAAGCAAAATAGAGTGAAAAAGAAAAATAGATTCATATATAAACCTGGATGTAAGTTAGAATGTCAACTGTTCCTGCTCTCCCTCCTGCCTCTTGCTGTCTCAAAATCCACTGGTAAAGCTTTTCCTAAAGAAGTGAAAGCAATACTATGATGATTGTATCTTATGTAGACTTGTAAAGAAAAGAATATCAACAAACCAACAAAGTAAATTTTTATCACTAGGAAATAATATCTGACCAACTTGTAAAGTTACTGTAAAATGAGTAAAAGTTACCCCGATATAAAATATATGTAACCTAGTGTTTATCGATAAACTTGCTCTCTTTAAAAGAGTAAAAATCAAATCCCAGTGTGTGAATGTAAACTTATTATTTGTATAGAACTTATCCCATGGCCTATTGACATTAAAATCATTTCAAATCATCAGGTTAGGTTTTACCCCCAAAGTTGGTTAAAACTTAAAAGTTGCACAAAAGTGTTCGATGTAAACCCGGTGTACACAATTTTTTTATACCAAAATTGACAGAAATGAAGGGGCTTCTCGTGCAAATGAGTGTTCATACATCAATAGACAATTAATGCACTTGCAGATACACATCATTGCTATCTGAACATGAAAACAGCGACTGTAACCCACTATCACACGGTTCATTTTAAACAATTACTGACCAATAGATCAAAGTACTAAAACTACTATTGTTTCACAAAATAACACAATTGCCTTTTTGAAGCCCTAAGTCATCAAGCTCTCATCATAACTGACTACATAGTACATAGCATCCTCTCAAATCACGTTCATGCATCATTTAATGCTGTGAATTACCTCGTGACCTAGAACAAAAAACGACAACTTTACGGTTCCATCCTAATAATTGAAGCAGACAAATTCCCCAAATAAGTTGAAAAGTGTTGCTAAACTTTCCTCAAAACAAATGAAAATATGAATAAATCATCGTCAACTTCCAATTTTCCAACATTGAAATTGCCAATCAACAATGCCCTCAATTTACTCTCCTCAACAAAATCCTCAAATAACATGTTTCCATAAACCGAATGCCCACCGTAGCACATAATCATTCACCATCATCCATTACGACACATGACACCTATACGCCATCACTAACAATTAACCATATAACCTCAACAAGAAGATATTCTTTGCTCCAACCTCATGTAAACAATATCCCAAAAAGTTGTTCACCACCTTCAAAACATAGACAACAAAAGCTATCCCAGTATATACAATTCAATACATTTCTCCAATACTGAAGTTCATAAAACAATCAGATTACAATCCTAAACCAAATTACAGCCCCAGAAAGTACAACAAGAAAGTAAATTTTTAAAAGGCAAAATTTGGATGAAACAAATACTACATTCCAAACAAGAATCTTATATTTGAAATTTAAAAACATGTTAAAAAAAAAAAAAAAAAAAAAAAAAAAAAAAAAAAAAAAGCATTATAACAAATTGAAAAAACACCATTGTCACACACTCAAACTAAAAATTAAAAATTAAAAAACCCACAAAAAAAAAAAAAAAAAAAAAAAACCTCATCATTAAAATTCACAAATTTAAAAATTAATTTAAAAAATCATACCGACAAAATAAATCCATAAAACATTACAAATTAAAAAAAAACCCAAATCAGAAAACCCTCATATCCAACAAAATAATTAATTAATCAATCAAATTAAATAAAGAAAAAACCCTAATCAATTCAACCAAAATACAAAAAACCCAATTCAAAAAAATTAAGAGAGAAATTCATACAAGTCCATGACGTTCACCGGCTTGAAAGGAGAGCTTCTGATGGTTCATGGCTTGGGTATAAAGCTGTGAAAGAGAATTAGCCGCACTACAAAACGATGTATACATGGTTCGATCCACCTCATCAAGGCTTGTTGCTATCGACTTCCTCTTTTTCGCCATCGTTTTTATCTCGCACGGCCGATTCCTATATATTAACAATCGCACGGGCGGTGCACGGTGGCCGGAGTTTTATATAATTAGTTTTGCGGCGTCGGCAAATTATGAAAAAATAAGAAGGAAAATTATATAAGGGTGTGTGTGAGAGTATATATATAAGGGATGAAAAATAATTATAATTATAATTTAATTAGAATTATAATTGTATTGTAATTATAATTATAATTATAATTATAATTATTTTTATTGGATTTAGGTTCAAGGTTGGGGAGATGTGATTGGAAGAGGTAAAGGTAAAGTGTTTGGATGTATATATGAGAGAAAAGAGGAAAGGGGAAGAAAGATAGCAAACCTATGAGAGGGGTGTAGATACTTTTTGCTCTTTTGGAAATTTAATTTTGGAAGTAATCAAAATTAAGTTATTGGTAATACATGAGAAAACAAAATTGTGTTTGAATATTTGTTGAAAATATCTTTTCCCATTTAGGAAAAAAAATTATATCAAATGGTGTATTAGTGTGCATGTCGAAATATATACTCTCTTCGTCCCCTTTTGTTTGTCACTTCAAAGGAAAATTAAGGGAATTATGGAGAAAAATGTGAAGTAATGAAATTATAGAAAAAATTAACAAGAATAATCTCAACTTTGCCTCATTCGCCCAAAATAATCTCAACTTTAATCTGAACTCTAATGTTAATTTGCTTTTAATGGTTTCAAGTGACCTGTAACTTGGTTAATAGGAAAAAAATAGTTTAATTTACACGTGTCACCATGTGATTTGTCAAAAAATATATTTTAATTTTTTTTTTAAAAAATGATTATTAATTACTAGTTAGCATTTAACTAATAATTTTTAAACTATTTCCACAACAAAAAAAAAAAAAAAAAAAAAAAAAAAAAAAAAAACCACCTCCACCACCACCAGTCCCAGTCCCAATCATCCCTGCCCCCGCTCTCGCCCCACCCCTAGGCCTCCTATCGGTGCCGGCGTGCCCAACTTCACCAGGTCTATCATTAGCCGACCTACCTCCTCCCTTCCCCCTTACCCCGACCCTCCTTCTTCCCTATCGCGTGACCGCCCATCCAAACCAAATCACAGTGATTAATTTTTAATTTTTTTTAAATCATAGTGATCCAAATCACAGTGGTTGAGACCAATATTACTACCATGACTTCCAAAATAAATTTATTTATACTAACTTCATTATTAAAAAAATACACACCACATGCCACATTCGTTCAATGATAAAAACATCAATGTATAAAATGAACCAGCTTCCGGAGCAAGGTTTTGGCTAGGTGGTCGAGCAGCGGGGGAAGGGGGAGGGTTAGGGTAAGGAGAGAGGAAGGGGATTGGTCAGCCGACGTTAGAGGTTAATTGGGAGATTGGGCGCCGGTGTGGCCGGTCACTTTCAGGGGTGGGGACGGGGAGGGTGGTTTGGCTGGTGAGAAAGGGTGGTGGGATTTTTTAGTTAATTAATTAAATACTCTTTCATTTTTTTTTAATTTTATTTTTTTTTATTTTTTTGAATCAATCATATATTGACACGTGTCAGGTAACTTGTGATAACAAGTTAGAAGACCGGTTGAGACTATTGGAAGCAAACTCACATCAAAATTCGGATTATTAAACAATAATCCAAAGTTAGGATTATTTTGGGCGAATGAGGCAAAGATAGGATTATTCTTGTCAATTTTTCCGAAATTATATAGGAAAGTGAAATTTTCAACCAATAAAGTAATAAAAGTGCATAGGAAAAAGACATTTTCAATTAAAGTAATTAAAGTACATCTGCTATAGAAATTGTTAGATTCTCAAGAATGTAAAACATTAAATTAGTCAAAAGTTAGCACAATTTTTATACCAGATGTTAGGGTAAAATAGGAACAAGACTTGGACAAAAAAAATGAGGGTATAAAAATATTTTTATGTATGTTAATAATTATGAAAATGTGACAAACATTTAGGGGCGTTCAAAAGGAAAATTTGATAAAAATAATCTCAACTTTGTCTCATTCGCCTAAAATAATCCCAACTTTGGGTTATTTTTAAATAATCCGAACTTTGATATGAATTTGCTTAAATTGATCCCAACCAGTCATTTAACTTGTTATAACAAGTTAGGTGGCACGTGTCAACACCTGGTTGGTGAAAAAAATAGAAATAAAAAAATCATAAAAAGTTAATTTTTAAAAAATTATTAATTAAAAACTAATAAAAAAATGTCTTAAAAAAAATTACCCCACCAGCCCTGACCACCCCTTATGCCGCCTACTCCGCCTAGACTCCTTACATCCCAACTTTGGCCCGCACAAATTACCTCCCCATGAGCAGGCACCGCGTCGCCCCCTTTCTCTGAACCACCAACCTTCCTCCTCCACGAAACCCTTTAAAATCCCGTCGTCCACCATTGACGTACACTCCTTCGTTTTCCTCCCACGCGCCGCCCAACGTCGGCTTCGTCCATGGCATGGCAGCTTGATCCGTGCTCGGTGGGCTAATTTGACCGCACCGTTGAGTTTGTTATAGTCGCCTTGTCCACGTCAATGTTTCTTGATTCGAGGAGATCGCTAATATTATTATGACTTGTTCTTGGGCTTTTGCGATGCACACATATTACGTTGGTTGTGGTAGGGCCGGGGTGGATGTTGGGCTAGGGAGGTGGCTGGTTGGTGTTGGTGGCTGAGGGGAGGTACGGTGGTGGAGGTGGCTGGATCGTTGGTGACGGTGAATGGTTAATTTGCTTTATTGTTAGTAAATTTTAGAATTTGGTACCTTAAAAATGGGGGTCGTTGAATGTTGGTACCCATCTAAAATTTTATTTTATTTTGGTACTCATTAAAATTTCAAAATATAGATTTTGGTACTTCCGTCCAACTTCCGTTAAATTTTCCGTTAATGGGGCCCATTATTTAATTATTAATAATTTATTTTTTTGAAAAAACTTTTTTTTAAAAAAAAAAAACTCAGCCACTGTCACCCCTCCCCCCTCCCCGTTGTGGACACCCATTTGTGTCTCCCCAAAACCAAACCCAGTGATGAGTCGAATCATAATCGAATGAAGTGAAAGTGTGGAAAGTCTAGTGTTGCGGTTAATTTTATTTCTTTTATTTCTCTCTGTTTTTGAAAACCTATTTTATGAAAACAGCCAATCAAGTTTGGTTTTGTCCATGGCAAGGGTCCAATAATGATGTAGTTGGGTAGGGTTCGAAAAGATGTTTCCAACGATATATTATAAGCCCAATTCCGATGAATTGAGGAAGTTATGGCTAAATTACTAAACTGGGCCCGGTTTGATCTTTTTATGCGGCCCAATGATCTAGAGGAGGGCCTATTATGATTTATCATTCCTAATACAATTAGGATTGATTATAGTTTTCTAGAGTCTTCTAGAAGGTTATTTTGAATCCTAATTTAATTAGCATTGATAAATTGACTTTCATTAACTTTTTAGAGTTTTAATCAGAATAAAAGAAGTGTTTTTAAGGAAAATACGATTTTTCCCTCTCGTACGGCTAAATTTTATCAAAATAAGAAAACGCGTGGAAAATTATTTCCAGCGCCATACGACAGCTCTATCGCCTGGCAACAGAGTGCGGCGTCTGGCGATAGGGGCGGCGTGTTTGGCGATGCGGTCGTGTTTTATTCTTTTCGAAACTCTGATTCGTTTTTTATCATATCCGGCTGATTTTCATTATAAATAGCGTCCTTAGACCTCTGTTTTTAATCACGAACAAATATCAATTCTCATCAAGAAATTCTTGATATCTTCTCTCTCTCTTTTCTAAACTACCTTTTCTCATACAAAATTCCGTATTCACAAGATCTAGACACACCTAGCCAAATTCGAAGTTGCCTTTGCCCTAGACGTGAAAGGTTTTAATTTCTGAGGGTTTGGTCCCAAATCTCTATTTCAATTAATTAATTTAATTGTTTTGTTTTATTATTTTCCTTGAAGTTACTAACGCGTGTATTTTGTTATTAGAAAGAGGTACGAGGCATCCAAGTAAGTGCTTTAATTTATTTATTGATATTATGATCATGTCTAGATTGTTATTATGATTCCTAATGTCATGTTAGGGCATTTTGATCTTCCTAGTATCATGTTTAGGGAAATTTTTAATATCAAATATGAAATTTTTAGTATCATGTGATGCTTCCTATTTTCTTTCCTAATAGCATGTTAGTATCATGTTAGGGTTAAAGCTTTGATTTCTATTGTTTAGTGACATGCTAGGGTTTGTTATTAATCTTGTTAGTATCATGCCTAGGATCTTGCTATTATTATGCGTTAACATGATTATTTTGATTATTATAATTATGATGATGATTATTATTATTATGTTGGTTGATATTTATTTTTATTGCTTGATCACGCCTGTTATGCATGTTTAAAGGGAATTGGTACTTGTAATCACGCTTAATAAGATAATTAATAATCTTGTTTAGGACAATTTGATTATAATTCAAGTGATCGCCAATAATAGATTTATTTGTGCATCAATATTCAACCAACATAGATAAAACAGGTTTAGAGTAAACCTATTAATTTCATGTTAGTCAGGAAGCGCACATGAATACGATCAGAATAAAGTAGAGGCCTATTATTAAGGCAGGTTCAATCTCTTTTAGGTTGGATTTGTACCTTTATCCCCGGACACCAGTCATGGTTCAAAACCTATTGGAGTTGACGATCTCCTGGATCGTTAAGGGGTGTAACCTTCATGTAGGCGTCGCTCGATGTGCGCCTACGTTAAAAGCATGTGGTGAATATGCTTGACACTCATAGGAAGTGGGAATTGACATAATACGATTAGGGACAAGGAAAGTAGGGAGCCGCCAACAAGTTTTTAAGGTACTTGTAAACCGTTCACGGATCATATAAGGCAACCACGAATAAGGGACAACAATAGGCAACAACGATTGACCCGTGAAGGTTACACCCCATTCATAATCCATGAGATTACTAACTCCATATGGTTCGGAACCACGAAAGGAGGATCGAGGATGATGGTACGAAGTGAGTCATGGAGTCACATTCGCCCGTATTGGCCTCTACTCGATTCTTATATTGAAAAGCACTCCTGTGATCTCAAAGGCATACAAACAATAATTCAATTCGCTCCAAACTATTATTTAACTAAATTGGTTTAAGATTAATGCACACATAATTCTAAAATATTGGTGATCACTTCAATTAATAATAAGATTAAAAGGATCCTAAACCGGTTGTCCAAATTATCTTATTAGGCGTGATTTTCAATTACATATTCCCTTTAAACATGCAATATGGTGATCAATAAATATAATAGAACAAACATTAATATTGGAAGCAATTTAACAATAATAACGTGAGTCAAATCAAATAATAATAATAATAACAACCCTAATCATGATACTAGCAATATTAAAAATAAGAGTGATTAAATTAATTAATTACTCACATTCTGCGCGTTCCTTTGAATTGCTACATCATGAATAAACTGTTAGTAACTTCAATGAAAATACAAAGTAAATGAAAATTAAATTAAATAAAAAGTAGAGTTGATTTGGTCCAAACCCTCAGTTATTTGTACCTTTCACGCCTTGGTTTAAGGACGGAACCTCAGGTTAAGTATAGACTCCTTGGAGTGCTTAGGGGAATTATTATGGAAGAATAAGGAGGCTAGAAATTAGGTTAAAGAGGGAGAAGAGAATGATTTTTGGTGTAAGGTGAGAGAGAATGATTATTGGTGCCCCGAACTGCAGAAAGGAGGGGGGTATTTATAGGGAAAATGAGCAGAGGGAACACACAAAACCCTAAAAAGATTAAAACCCTAAAAAAGGCTACCGCGACACGGTAGACTCTACCGCGACACGGCAGATTCTATCGTGTCACGAGGGAAATTAGCGTGACGCGGGGAAAAATAGAGTGACGCGGGAAATATTTGACCTACGGGAGTAAAAACGCGTGAAGGGATTACGCGGAAAAGACATGGAGTTGTCCCGTGTCACAGCACTGGCGCCGTGACACGGGAATTCCTACCGTGACACGGCAGTAATTCCCGTGTCGCGGCACCGTTCCCCATGACGTGGGGAAGTTTTAAGCACCGTGACACATCAGCAACCCACCGTGACACGGCAGAAAACGCCGTGACGCGGCAAAGTCCACCGTGTCACGGCATATGGCGCCGGGTCACGGTACTTATGCCAAGTCACGGGGCACTAAAAAAACACGAAAATCCCCTCCAAATTACCGTGTCACGGGAATTTCTCCCGTGCCACGTCAGATCTTGCCGCGTCGCGGCATTTTAGCTGCTGCGCGGTAATTCCAGTTTTTTACGCGTTTTTAAAATCATCATAACTTTTGATCCGTAACTTGGAATAATGCATAAAATATATCATTAGAAAGCTTATCAAGTCTAATTTCCAACCCAATTATAATCAGGTCAAAATAATTTGTAGATTTTAATATATGGCCGTTTTAGTAGAAGGGTGTCGGTTTTAGGTCGAGTTTAATGTTTTGCTCATATCTTTTTCGTTATAGCTCGGAATTGGGCTTATGATATATGGTTGGAAAGATTATTTAAAGGCCTATCCAAAAAAATAATAATTGGATCAAAATTTTATAGCCATAAAATCAGTTTCTCTCAGTTTTGCGATGTGGACACGAAAAGTGGAAAATAGGTTATGGTTTAGGGAAATGAGCTAGAAATTGGATTGGTTCATGAAATATATTGGATAGAACATGGATTTAAGCACTCCAAATATTAAATACTCAACTCGACCAATAATGGCGGTGAAAGGTGTTCATCAACGGGTTTGGTTTTGGGGAGACATTTTTAGGTGTCTACACTTCACCGTTCACCTTGTGAACGGTTTACATGTTCCTAAAACTTGTTGGCGACTCTTTTGCTCTAACTTCCTTCCCTTTGGACGCCACCATGCTTTAGTGTATGATCACAGTGGGGTTCAAGTTTGGGGTAATGCTTGAAATATTCCCTTCAGTTTTGGCGACTCCACTAGGGAGGATTTCTATTTTAATTCTTGAAATTTATTTCGGCAATGATTTAGAATGAGGGGATGAGACTCGAAAAGTTCTAAGTATTTCATGTGCGTATTTTGATTAACATTATTGTCATATGCATAAACAAGATCTCATTGGAAAGACCATCCGTAATGAGTTAAAAACATAGGATTTTTACACGCAGGAAATTTGAGGAATATCTTTCACAACTAGGATCGAAATAATGTTGTATGAAACTAGAAAATTTTATCGAGCACAGAAAGCTTCTGAGGCATGTAGGAACTGCAGCCAGAAAACAGAGTAATTCGCCGAAGATTTGACTCTGTCGCCAGGCGACACTCCTGTCGCCAGGTGTAGACACCTAAAAATGTCTCCCCAAAACCAAACCCGATGATGAACAACATTTCATCGTCATTATTGGTCGGGTTGAGTATTTAATCTTTGGAGTGCTTAAATTCATATTTCCATTTCATAAGCCAACCCAATTCCTATCCTATTTCCCCAAACCATAACTTGTTTTCCTCTTTTCGTGCCTTTAAACCCAAAATAATTCATTTCGTGTCCTTAAATATCATTCATTTCGTGTCCTCTTTATAAAATTCTAGTTTATTTTGGTCCATAATCTGGGTCTAATGATTTAATAATTAGATGGGGTTTGAAAAGAGTTTTCCAACGATATATTATAAGCCCAAATCCGAGTTATAAAAAAGGGAAATTCCCATTGGTACACCCGTGGTTTTGACTTTTCCCATTGATGCACTACAAAATTTTTGCCTTTCCATCGGTACACCCATGATTTAGTCTTTTTCCCAACCGTGACTAACACCGTTAAAAAGTATTTCATTAAGTTAAAATAATTAGGAAAAGACTATAATACCCCTTTTAAATATCTTATGTCTCGATTTGCGTGTCGAAAATTGTTCGGTTAAATTTTTGGGAGTCCTAGTCATTAAGGATCCAAATTAACCTCGAAATTAGCAAAAAAAAAACCACAAATGTCTCATATGCGTGTGAAAAAATGTCTCGATTTGAGTGTCATTACTTTTTTGTGATAATAATTGTTCGGTTAAAGTTTTAGGAGTCATTTTGACCCTTTATGGGTCTAAATCGAACTCGAAATTGTCAAAAAATCAACAAAAATATCTCATTTTGCATGTCATGATATTTCTTTTTTTGTTTTGTCATGACACGCAAAACGAGACATTTTCGTTAATTTTTTTTACAATTTCGAGTTCGATTTAGATCCTAAAGGGATCAAAATGATCCCTAAAACATTAACCGAACAATTACTATCACAAAAAAGTAATGGCACGCAAACCGACACATTTTTGACACGCACATGAGACATTTGCGCTATTTTTTTTGCTAATTTCGAGGTTTAGATCTTTAAAGACTAACATGACTTCCAAAACTTTAACCGGATAATTTTCGGCACGCAAATCGAGACATTATATATTTAAAAGGGGTATTATAGTCTTTTCCTTAATTATTTTAACTTAATGAAATACTTTTTAACGGTGTTAGTCACGGTTGGGAAAAAGACTAAACCTTGGGTGTACTGATGGGAAGGCAAAATTTTTGGAGTGTATCAATGGGAAAAGTCAAAACCACGGGTGTACCAATGGGAATTTCCCTTTTTTATAACTCGGATTTGGGCTTATAATATATCGTTGGAAAACTCTTTTCAATATAAACGATTCTGTTTAACATATAATCAATAAAATTTTACAGCATAGATCAATAAAAAAAATTACTTATAAATCAAAAAAAATTACAACATATAAATAAAAAAAAAAACTACAATATAAATAAAAAAAAATATTACAACATCACAATCTAAAAATCCCCATATTCTTGATTCTTGATTCTTGGATTATGTATACCTGCGCAAATTAAAACATCAACAATAAATTGATTAAAATGAACAAGCTGCGAAAAAAATAAAAAAAACCCAGAACAGTTAAAAAAAGAATTAAACCCACAAAATAAATAAAATTAAATTCGATATAAAAAAAACCCAGAAAATAAATATAATTAAATTCGATTAAAAAAAAAACCCAAAAAATAAATCTAACAACATTCGAATAAACCCAGAAAAAAAATTAGAAATCGACAAAAAAATTAAAATCGAACAAAAACCCAGAAAACAAAAAAATTGTAATCGAAAAAAAAAAATCAAAATCTGAAAAAAAAAATCAAAATCGATATTGATTAAAAATTTGATTAAAACAAACTTGAAAACAAAAATAAAATAAACCCAGAGATTGAAAAAAAAATGAAAATCGAAAAAACCTTAAAATCACGAAAAAAAAACCCCAAAACCGCATGCAACTTGAAAAATAAAATCAAAATCGAAATTGAAATTGAAATCGAAAAACAAAATCAAAATCGAAAACAACACAATCAAATTTGAAATTGAAAAACAAAACCCAGAAAATCACGAAAAACAAAACCCAGAAATTGAAAAAAAAAAATCCAGAAATTGAAAAACAAAACCCAGAAATTGAAAAAAAAAATCGAAAAACGAAAATAAAACATCGAAATTACTTGAAAATCGAAAAAAAAAAACCTGAAAATCACGAAATCAAAACCCCAAAACCGCATGCAACTTGAAAAACAAAATCAAAATCTAAATTGAAATTGAAATCGAAAAACATCAAAGTCGAAAACAACATCAAACCGCGGTTTTTGGTCTTCGATTTGTTGTTATCTTCCATTTCTTTTTCGTCTTCAAGTGATAGAAAGGAGGAGGAGTTTCAGAAATACATAGAAATGGTGAATTGGCCTGAGCAAGAAAGAAAGAGGAGGAGAGGAGGAGAGGAGAGAGAAAGAGGCGGAGGAGAGGAGAGGAGAGAGAGAATAGGGTCATTATTTAGGGTTTGGGGTATATAAATGGGCGGGTTTTTTTTTTTAATAATTAAAAACCGGTTCAGTTAGGCACCGGTTTGGTTAGGCACCGGTGCCCTTTTTATTTTTGGCACCGGTTTGAGCTGAACCGGTGCCATTTCTCTTTGTTCAAAAACTTGCTCATTTTTAGGCCGGTTTTTGGCACCGGTTTGGCCTAAACCGGTGCCATTAGGGGGGTGCCTATTTGTATTTTTCTACTAGTGTGTAAATGCTTTCATTGATAGATATAAGTGTAACATTCAAGTTGAAACCGATTATAGACAACTTGAGATGCTAAGACAAAAGGAGAATGAAGGCTTTACTTCTTTCTTTAATAAGTGGAGGGAAACTTCCGCTAAGATGATTGAGGTGCCCTCCGAAAAAGAATCTGTGAGGATGTTCATAAACAATTTGCAAGAAAAGTATTCAAAGAACTTAAAGTATCAACATAATTTGAATACTTTCAAGGCCGTCTATGATATCGGAATTGGAATCGAAGATGACCTCGCAAAGCAAAAAGCTACTAACAATAGTAACCACAGTGGCTGTAAAGGAAAGAAGAACGACAATCCTTCTTCTTTCGAAAACGCCCACTCTAGCAATAATGTTAGTACCTTTGATCTTAGTGAAGTTTTAGTCATGGATAACCAAGGACCTAAGAAGCAACTAAGGAAAGACTTCACCCCCATTGGGACGAGCTACGATACTGCCTTCAATCGACTCCATGCCAAGGGACTCAGTACTCCCATTGGACCTATTCAAGATCCCGCACCTGAAAAGAGATTGCCTAGTTGGAATCCAGATACACATTGCAAATATCATCAAGGAAGGGGTCATACTACTGAGAGTTGTTGGACGCTAAAGGAGGCTATCCAACATTTGATCGACAATAATAAGCTTCCCATGCCTCCAGCTAACAAGAAGAGCGAGTGATGATAAAGCAAATGAAACAAGACAAGAGGCGAGCTTCAACGATGAGATTTCGTGACCTCTTCTTTTCTATTTCTTTTATTCACCCTTTCCCCAATAAGTCTAGCATAGGCATCTTTCTTTTCCCTTAGATTAATTTTGTAGATTCTTTCTTTTTCCCTTTTTAATAAAATGAACATTTATTTTCTTGCATATGATCATTGCATTGCATTGCATTAAAAAAAAATCCATGTCGAACTAAGCGCAAGATATACCAATGATTTGAGGCACCCCTTGTAGCCACATCATATCACCTTTTACCCTTCAAATATACAATCTTTTCTTGATAAACCACTTTGAGCCTCGTCTAACAATAGACCTTTCTTTATTCAACCTACATCTACCTAACTTTGGGATGGGATGGTGTGCAACTTATGAAAAGCTTGAGTGACTTCAAAAGATTAAAATAGAAAAAAGAAAAAAATAAATAAAAGTGTACAAAAGGGAAAGTGTTCCAATGTCTTTGACATGAACATGTCTTTGATAAGAACACGTCTCATGTTGCGTCTCTTATCGAGTGCTCGGTACCGTGCCTGAGAAACATGAATGCCAAGTGAGTGATAGACCGCTGTAGGGAATATTTCAAGCATTACCCCAAAATTGAACCTCACTGTGATCATACACTAAAGCATGGTGGCATCCAAAGGGAAAGAAGATAGAGCAAAAGAGTCGCCAACAAGTTTTAGGAACTTGTAAACTGTTCACGAGGTGAAGGTTATGCCGATACCTGCAAAACTAGCGTTAGTTAAACAGATAAAAGAGTTAAGAAACGCGTATCTTGCACCGTCGAGCAAACGTCTCTTAAGGTAACCGATTTGTGTTGCATTTGCTGTTGTTTGTGACAACCTTCCGCAAGCTAGGGAATGCCATCTTGCTGTTTTGACGATCTTCCGCAACCTAGAGAATACCGCCCGAAGACTGATACGCTTGTAACTGCCTCTAATTTCCGCTGTGATAGTCTTCGAAAAGATCACTGCTTGTTGATCCTTAATGTTGCTATGCCAGTACGTCGAAGCTTTGCTGCTTGTGAACCAGTATGTCAGTGCTTTTGTGACATATACGATTAGGGAAATGAGCTAGGAAATGGGTTGGTTTATGAAATGTATTGGATAGAACATGGATTTAAGCACTCCAAAGATTAAATACTCAACCCGACCAATAATGGCGGTGAAAGGTGTTCATCATCGGGTTTGGTTTTGGGGAGACATTTTTAGGTGTCTACAGAAGCCCCCACTTTGACTGAGTTTGTAGAAACGTCAATTTCAAAAACGATAGTCAAAGTAGTCGATTAGGACGGAGAATGATTTAAGACGTTCTGCGATCCTAAATTACTCTGTATACGCTGATACCTGCAGAAAAATGTTAGTTCTTTCAGATAAAAGAGTGAAGGAATAGAATGCTTATCTGACACCAGTGTATTGGTGACAAATGAGTTTGGTAGATTCCTATGCTTGAAGGAATCCACCGGAAGACGTTTGTTGAAATGCTTTCCATGCTTGAGGAAAGCCGACAGAGGAGTTTGGTAGCTTTCTATGCTTGAAGAAATCTACCGGATGATACTTTCCATACTTGAGGAAAGTCGACATATGAATTTGGCGGTTTTCTATGCTTGAAGAAATCCACCGGATAATACTTTCCATGCTTGAGGAAAGACTTGTCTGATTTTGGCAGGTTCGATTGTCCCCAAACGTGGGCTATAGTTGGTTCGCTTGTCCCCGAACGTGGGCTGTAGTTGGTTCGCTTGTCCCCGAACGTGGGCTGTAAATGGTCCACTTGTCCCCGGACGTGGGCTATAGATGGTCCGCTTGTCCCCCGACGTAGGCTGTAGATGGTCTGCTTGTCCCCGGACTTGGGCTGTAGATGGTCCGCTTGTCCCCGGACGTGGGTTGTAGATGGTCCGCTTGTCCCCGGACATGAGCTGTAGATGGTCCGCTTGTCCCCGGACGTGGGCTGTAGATGAGACCTGCAAAATAAAATTTGCCAAGGGACTCGTATATACAATGATTGACTTAACCAACTGACTTGACCAAGTTTGACTTGACATGACATGACATGTGTATGACTTGTGATTGTGTGTGTCTTGAGTGAGTGTGTGCACTGACACAAGCAATTTAAAATGCAAAAGCAAAAATTTTCCGTCAATTTTTGTCATGAGTGGAGGGTACCGACTTTCTCCCGAAAAAGAAAGATGTGAAAACTGAACTTTTATTTTCGAACTTCCCTCGATGAGAAAATTTGGAAAAAGTTTTTTAAAAACTTCCCTAAAAGAAAAGACGCGAAAAAGGAAAGAAGTTTTGAAATTCCTCGTTGAGCAAGACAAAATGAATTGCATGGATTGAATTGCTTTTCTTGAAAGTAATGTATGCATGATGCATGTGCTTAGTCCAGGAGGCTAAGGACAATTACATCATGTGACACGATGAATGAACTTAGGTCATGGAGCTAAGCATCATATATGGTGTAAAGAAATGATCTTGAACGTCACTTAGGCCTGGAAGCTAAGCACGTATACAGATGAAGTGATTATTGCATAATGATGGGGGTGCATGAACTTAGTATACGATCATAAACGACATGGTGTATGACTCGAGTAAAAAAAAATTAAGAAAGTGTGTGGACTATACTTAACTCGTGAGTGATTAAGTTATGTTATAAGACTCGTGGTATGATCGTATGTCTAGACATGTGAACAGTAACCAAAATGACTGACGCGAGGACCAAATTAACACGGAAGACTAAAAAAACCTGACTGGACTTATTTCCTAGGCACCGTGACACGGCAAATTGTACCGTGTCTCGGTACAAGCTGCCGTGACGTGGTGATCATTTCCAGTTTTTTTTTTTTTTTTTTTTATTTTTTTTTATGTTGGAAATCCACCGTGCCACGGTGGAAACTGTCGTGACACGGTGGACTTTCCAGTGGTACGGTGGATGCTGACGTGGCACTATAATTTTTTTTTTTTTTTTTTTGCGCTAATTACTAAGTGAGTACAGTCCATTGGCAATCGTTAGTCATAAAATAATCCACTATAGACAAAGAAAGATCGTGAAGGTTAGGATCAAAACGACCAAACATAAAACACGTACGCACAATGATGCAAAGAATAGTTCGCAACCTAAGGTCAAGTTCTATGTTCGACTATGGTCAGGTTTATTTGGTGTCAATAGGGTACCATGGTTAAAGCATGTGGTGAATATGCTTGGCACTCATAGGAAGTGGGAATTGACATATACAATTAGGGACAAGGAAAGTAGGGAGCCGGCAACAAGTTTTTAAGGTACTTGTAAACCGTTCACGGATCACAAAAGGCAACCACGAATAAGGGACAACGATAGGCAACAACGATTGACCCGTGAAGGTTACACCCCATTCATAATCCATGAGATTAATAACTCCTTATGGTTCGGAACCACGAAAGGAGGATCGGGGATGATGGTACGAAGTGAGTCATGGAGTCACATTCGCCCGTATTGGCCTCTACTCGATTCTTATAGTGAAAAGTGATTCCTGCGATCTCAAAGGCATACAAACAAAGATTCAATTTTCTCCAAACTATTGTTAAGCTAAATTGGTTTAATATTAATGCAACACATAATTCTATAAAATTTGTGATCACTTTAATTAACAACAAGATTAAAAAGGAACCTAAACCGGTTGTCCCAATTATCTTATTAAGCGTGATTTTCAATTACATATTCCCTTTAAACATGCAATATGGTGATCATAATAATAATAGAATTAATATTGGAAGCAATTTAACAATAATAGCGTTAGTCAAATCAAATATAAAATAACCTAATCATGATACTAGCAATATTAAAATAAAATAAGAGTAATTAAATTAATTAATTACTCACATTCTGCGCGTTCCTTTAAATTGCTACATCATGAATAAATTGTTAGTAACTTAAATTAAATTAAATAAAAAGTCGAGTTGATTTGGTCTAAACCCTCATTTATGTGTACCTTTCACGCCTTGGTTTAAGGACGGAACCTCGGGTTAAGTATGGACTCCTTGGAGTGCTTAAGGGAAGAATGATGTAATTAGGAATATAGGTTTAAGGCTTAGAATAAGAGAGAAAGAGAAGAGAATAATTTTTGGTGTAAAAGAGAGAAAGAGAGAAGGATTTGATGCCCCGAACTGCAGAAAGGGGGGGTCCTATTTATAGGAAAAATGAGCAGAGGGAACACATGGAACCCTAAACAGATAAAAACCCTAAAAAATAACACCGCGACACGGCGGAGAACACAGTGAAACGGTGCCAGGCACCGTTAGACGGGGCACACTCCCGTGACACGGTGGAAAATAGTGCGACGCTGGAAATAATTAAGGTACGGGAGAGAAAACGCGTGAAGGGTTTACGCGAAAAGGACACGGAGATGCCCCGTGTCACAGCACAGGTACCGTGACACGACATTTTCCACCGTGGCACAGTGCAGTATGCCGTGTCACGGTGTAAAAAAATACGCGGAAATTACACGGAATATCCCCGTGTCACGGAATGGGCACCGTGACACGGGAAATTGCACCGTGACACGGTGCAAAATCCCGTGACACGGTGAATTAAATGTGAAAAATTACACAAAAGGGCACCGTTTCACGGCAATAAGCCCCATGACACGTCAGCATTTGCCGCGTCGCGGCATTTTAGCTGCTGCGCGACAATTTTAGTTTTTTACCCGTTTTTAAAATAATCATAAATTTTGATCCGTAACTTGGAAAAAGGAATATAATATATCATTGGAAAGCTTATCAAGTCTAATTTCCAACACAATCAAAATCAGGTCAAAATGATTTGTAGATTTTAAGATATGGCCGTTTTAGTGGAAGGGTGTTGGTTTTAGGCCGAGTTTAGTGTTTTGCTCATATCTTTTTCATTATAGCTCGGAATTGGGCTTATGATATATGGTTGGAAAGCTTATTTCAAGGCCTATCCAAAAAATAATAATTGGATCAAAATTATATAGCCATAAAATCAGTTCTTCTCGGTTTTGCGATGTGGATACGAAAAGTGGAAAACAGGTTTTGGTTTAGGGAAATGAGCTAGGAAATGGGTTGGTTTAAGAAATTTATTGGATAGATCATGGATTTTAGCACTCCAAATATTAAATACTCAACCCGAAAAATAATGGCGGTGAAAGGTGTTCATCATCGGGTTTGGTTTTGGGGAGACATTTTTAGGTGTTTACAGATGACAATCCTCTTTTCTTTGGGAATAGTTGCCAACACAACTCTTGTATGATGTATGACAATCCGATTTAGGGAAAGTTGTCAATGCTTCGTAACAATCCATCCTTGGAAATGTTGCCACGATGAAGCGACAATTCGTATCTCGGAAAATTTGCCAAAATCCATTTTTGGGAAAAGTTGCCAATGTTTCGTAACAATCTGTCATAAGAACTTTGCTACGAATGACAATCCACATCTTGGAATATAACTCTTGAAAGCAATCCACCTTGGAAATTTGCCAACGCTATGAGACAATCCTTTTAGGAAAATATTTCCACAATTGACAATCCGCGTCTTGGAATATTTGTGAAAAAGAGTTGACTGATAATCCACTTCGGGAAAATTTGCCACTTACTGAATGACAATCCACATCGAGGAACCTTTGTTGAAATTTATGATGAATAGAGACCTACAAAAATCCTTTAGAAAATTTTTCCATAGGGAACTGGGTGTATGACAATCCAATCTCGGAAAACTTGCCAGCGACGACAATCTGAACTTGGAAAAAATTGCCAAACAGAGAAGGAGCACGACAATCCACTCTTGGAAACTTTGCCAGAGATGACAATCCAATCTTGGAAAAATTGTCGTTCAAGAATATGCATGACAATCCATGTTTGGAAATATTGTCAGGATGACAATCCAATTTTTGGAAAAATTGTCGTTTAAGAAGAATGCGCGACAATCCATATTTGGAAATATTGTCGTTTAAGAAGAATGCGCGACAATCTATATTTGGGAATATTGTCGTTTAAGTGCTTGCTTTTAAACCGATACGTTGGTGCTTGTAATGAGCCAGTGTTTTAGGCACTTAAGCTAAGTGAGACGATTTTTTGTCAGGTCAATCACTTACTACGATTGTAATCAAGCCGACTACTAATCATGTCAATTTGCTTATAGGGGCTAACTGGTGTACCAAGGAACCCGAAATTGCTGTATGAGATCAAAATAACCGTTCTGAGAGGCTTCGAGCTGTATTTCTGCTGAATATTGCCGGCGCCAAGAATTGGCTCTGTCGCCAGACGCTGGGATCTAGCGCCAGGCGCTGAACTCTGTCGCCAGACGACAGATGTTGTCGCCAGGCGACAGCCTTGTCGTCTGGCGCTGGAGTCGGGCCTTCCCTATTCTGCTCTAGCTGCCGTTGTTGCTTGGTTTTGCTCCGAACTTTGAGCTTGGTCGTTTCCTTTAAACCAAATCCGCTCAAATCTTTTGTAAATTAAAGCTCTTCATCTCTAATTTACTGATCTATGTAACTCCTCTTATCTTAGAGGAATCTCATGTGGCATATTTGCGGTTTTTTCGAAAAAAATCCGGGAATGTCCTCGCTTGCTGGGATGCACCTGCATTTATATCTTTGACTATAGGACTTTGATTATCTTTCTTTAGGGTTGACCTAAGACTTAGTGTTGACTCAATGTCATAGCACGACATGACTCAATGTGAACATGACTCGTGTGTATGACTCGTAACTTTTTCTAGAACTCCGGCTATGACCAAAACACGTTGACGCTTGTGCAGTATACGGGAATAAAAATCCGGGTTGACTCAAAGGAACTATGACTCGATTTTAAGTTTATTTATTATCTCAAATTAATTAATTAATTAATTAAGCAAAGTCCTTTAGTCATTAATTAGTTTATTAAGACTTATTTACAAGCACAAGTCAAACCAAACGGTTAGGAAAAACACATAGAGTATGCGCAACAAATAATGCACAATTAGGCAAGTAGGCACAATATGATGCAATGAGTTTGCAACCTAACCATGGCTCTAGTTCTCTAAAGTTCGGGAGATGGGTTAGTCAAAGAGGTTTCATGGTTAATTATCCGGATGCACCGCGCGGAAGACTTACCTTTTGAAGGGTTGGCGCGAGTGGATGGGACACCGCGAGTTAAAAAAAAACTCACTTCCATGGTTTGGTGAATTCAACATTCTCAGATGTACCCTTTGTTGCACAGAGCGTTCAATCAGGTAGATGGAGCATGAATTCCCAGAGGGTTATGTCCATATGTAGAACACATATGGGTTTAAGAAAAGTGAGAAAAACTCAATCAGGAAGTAGAATCGAGCAAACAGTGCTAAAAACTGGTCAAAATTAGAACGCATATTTCTGGCTCGGTATTGGAAGAACTTGACTCCAGCAAACAGAGGCCTGTGCCGCGATTTGAATTTGGCGCCTGGTGACAGGAGTGTCGCCTGGCGCCAGAGTCAAATCCTCGTCGCTAGATTCTGTTTTCTGACGCTAGTTCTTACATGCCTCAGCAGCTTTCTGTGCTCGATAAAATTTTCCATTTTCGCGCAACATTATTTCGACCCTAGTTGTGAAAGATATTCCTCAAATTTCCTACGTGTAAAAATCCTATGTTTTTAACTCATTACGGATGGTCTTTCCAATGAGATCTTTTTTATGCATATGACAATAATGTTAATCAAAATTACGCACATGAAATACTTATAACTTTTCGAGTCTCATCCCCTCATTCTAAATCATTGCCGAAATAAATTTCAGGAATTAAAATAGAAATCCTCCCTAGTGGAGTCGCCAAAACTGTAGGGAATATTTCAAGCATTACCCCAAACTTGAACCCCACTGTGATCATACACTAAAGCATGGTGGCGTCCAAAGGGAAGGAAGCTAGAGCAAAAGAGTCGCCAACAAGTTTTAAGAACTTGTAAACCGTTCACAGGGTGAACGGTGGAGGTTACACCCCTTAACGATCCAGGAGATCGTTAACTCCAATAGGTCTTGAACCATGACTAGTGTCCGGGGATGAAGGTACAAATCCAACCTAAAAGAGATTGAACCTGCCCTAATAATAGGCCTCTACTTTATTCTGATCGTATTCATGTGCGCTTTCTGACTAACATGCAATCAATAGGTTTAACCCTAAACCTGTTTATCTATGTTGGTTGAATATTAATGCACAAATAAATATATTATTGGCGATCACTTGAATTATAATCAACTTAACCCTAAATAAGATTATTAATTATCTTATATAAGCGTGATTACAAGTACAAATTCCCTTTAAACATGCATAAAAGGCGTGATCAATCAATAATAATAAATAAGTATCAAGCAACATGATAATAATCATAATAATTATTATAACAATTATAATCATAATAATAGTCATAATCAAAATAATAATAATAATCATGTTCATGTTAAAGCATAATAATAAAAGCAAGATCTTAGGCATGATACTAACAAGATTAATAAAAAAACCCTAGCATGTCACTAAACAATAAAGATCAAAGCTTTAACCCTAACATGATACTAACAGGATATTAAAGAAGAGAATCGGAAGCATTGCAGAAATTTCAATTGTCATATTTGATATTAGAAATTATAGTTGTTACCCTAAACATAATACTAGGAAGATCAAAGCGCCCTAACATGACACTAGGAATCATAATAATAACCTAGACATGATTTCTATATCATAATATCAATAAAATCAATTAAAGCACTCACTTGGATGCCTCGTATCTCTTTCTAATAACAAAATACACACGTTAGTAACTTCAAGGAAAATAATAAAATCAAACAATTAAATTAAATAATTGAAAGAGATATTTGGGACCAAAACCTCAGAAATTAATCCTTTCACGTCTAGGGCGAAGGCAACTTCGAACTTGGCTAGGTGTGTCTAGTGCTAATGTATGAGGAATTGTGTTTGTAAAAGGTTATGCTAGAAAGAGGGAGAGAATCAAGAAATTCTTAATGAGAGTTTTATGATTGAAAAAGGGGAGATATGACCTCTATTTATAGAGAAAAAAGTGGGTCGAAGAATAAGAAGAGAATCCGAATTCGAATCGAAATAGAACTCGATGGACAACAGTTTTTGCGGATTTTGTTTTTATCATATCTTTTGATCCAAAAGTCCAAACAAGTCATATAATATGTATTTGGAAAGCTATTGAAGTCTAATTTCCAAACCAATTGGAATCAGATTAAAATATTTTGTAGATAAAAAGATATGGCCGAAATAGTGGAAGGGTGTCAGTTTTTGATAGAGTTTCATATCTAATTCATATCTTTTTTATTATAGCTCGGATTTAATATTATAATATATCATTGGAAAGATAATTTAAAGATCTATCCAACCATTTAAAATTTGGATAAATATTATGAGGCATGAAAATAAAATCTGACTATATTTGAACATCTTTAAATTCGAATAGAATTAGGAATTAAGAAAAAGGAAAGTTTTAAAAAGGAAAGTTTTTATTTAACTCAAATTCTTTAATCTTATCTTTTCAAAAAGGATAATTAAGATCTTTTAGAAACTTATAGAAGCTTCTAATTAATCTTAATTAGTTTAGGAATACGATTAGACATTTGGACCCTCCACATGATCATTGGGCCGTAGGTAAAATCTGGTTTGGGCCCCGTTTAGTATTTTGGCCATAACTTCCTCATTATTCATCGAAATTGGGCTTATAATATATCGTTGGAAAATTATTTTCAAGCCCCATCCAACTACACCATTATTGGACCCATATCATGGACCAAACTAAACTAGAATGCACGTTTTTCATAAATAAGGTAAGAAAAGAAATATTTTCAAAAACAGAAAGAAGAGATATTTTAATAAAAACATCCTCATCACTAGACTTTTCACACTTTCACTTTATTCGATAATCAAATGACATGAAAGGTATTCATCACTGGGTGTGGTTTTGGGGAGACACATTTGGGTGTCTGTAAGGAGGGTGTTCCCATCGTAGGGGATCCTTCTCCTTAGATGCCCATGGCCCCTTAAAGCCTAGGACTTTACACTTGTTAGGGTGTATTAGGATTTGAATTCCTGACTGTTTGAGAGACCTTTGAATTAGAGATGATTCTATCATATACGCTTTTTTGTAAGAAACAAGTAGGAGTCGCCAATGAGTTTTAGGAAAAACCCATAAACCTCGTTCATGTCTTTCTCCCAAGTAGAGTTCAAGGGATATTTAGCATGAATCATAAGTTTACCCATGCCCAAATTGGTCTAGAAAACCAGAAATGAGTTCGGGAGCGAGGGTACTAAGATAACGTTCCCTTTAGAGGGGAATCGCGATCCTAGCCCTAGTGCGGCCTCTACTAGCTCTTCCTTTGCACAATATCATTGCCAAACAATATATGCAACGTGATACCTAAAAACTATGTTAATTGATTTTATTTACACCCATTAATTCACATAGGAATTACATCGTAAGGTCGTTATTCTTATTTAATCAAATTCGTGAAAAGAACAATAAAATAAACTATATTCGCCTTGACTTAGGTGATCAACCAACAATTATTTTATTCAATTCTAATCTTGATTAACGAAAGAATACTATGTGAAATCAATTAATTTATTATTTTAAGGCGATCAAACAACACTAATTAATTAATTAAAGTTCTTTTAAACAATAAAAATAATGGTGATTTAACTAAGTGCTCGGGAATTTACCACTTCTCTTTGCTAGATCTCCGTTTAGAACACTTATGGACTCCTTCTTGTTGGGGAACCTCCACCGTAGTAACAAAATATCGAAAAGGGTGAGTGTTTAGGACAAGAGGGTTTGGATGCACAAGTTCACAAATATTCTGCCAGCGTTTAGATTAATTTTCTCTGTGTTGAAGCCTCGGATTAGGGTCTTATTTATAGGGAATGATTAGGTTTAGGGTTTAGAGCATTCTGCCGCAGCATGTGTCGCGCGCAAGTGAATAGGTCGCGCGCGGTATACGCGCGCAACTATTTGTCTTGCGTAGCTCTATGGTAAGATTCGATTTTCCAATATTTTAATATTCTGAATCTTACGCGAGCGCATCTCTGAAAGTTGCGCGGCCTGCCGCGCGCAACTGAATAAGTTGTGCGCGACTGCTGATCGCGACTTTGTGAGATGCGCGCGATATTTTTCGCGGCAGCTTTTATTTTAACCTAGACGCTCCTAAATCCGTCATTATTGGGTTTTAAGCATGGGCTTAAGCCTAATTATGATCGGGTTTAGTTAATTTGGACCTTGTGTTGGCCTTTGTTCTTTTATCTGGGCTAGTCTTTTGTGTTTTGTGGCTTAACCAGTTATCCATAAGCATTCTTTACTTTGATCCAACACGAAGATGATTTTATTTATCGTCATTGCACTTACTGTTGGGACAGGAGGCTAAAAGTAGATGTCTACAGTTAGCCCCCACTTTGATCGAGTCTAGAATAGACGATGATCAAAGTAGTCAAGGAAAATTCCGAGACTCATTCTGCGAAGTTCTCCAAGGTTAGAGAATCTTTCAGTAAGGTTTAAAGATGTCGAAACAATCCTTGGTTTGCTAAGTGTTTGAAACAAATAGCTATTAAGGCTAGAAAAAGTTTCCCCTAGTCTTAATGCGCTAAAGAATCTAAATTGATCCTTTGCAATTGTAGAACGCTTTTACAAGTAAAGGTGTTCTGGGTGATGTCAAGTCATGAAAAGAGATCGGTTTTAAAAGAATAAAAGGGGATGATTTCCTCCCAATCATGTCATTGTTGGTCTAAAGTCCCTCGATATGTCATTGAAACTTTAGCCTGACTTTAACAAAGTAAGAAGAATGAAAAGGGATTTTTGATATGCGAATCGAAAAGGGGTCCGGTATTCAAGCCGGGTCCGGTATTTGAGCCGGATGTCCACAAGATAGAAATACATTCTCAGGACTAGAGGCATATATCCAAATCTAGTGAGAGAGAAGAAAGTCAGCAACTCTCTCAGCAGTTTTGTCCATAAGATGAGTACACGTGTCTCAGGACTGGGGGCACGTGACTACATGGTTGCGACATCGTTCCGTCGCTCTTTATACAGGGGGTGGACGAACACCTTAACCGTCCGATAAGTTAGTAAGCTTACTAACTACCGTATTTGCTTCCCTTCACGAAGTGCCTGTTCCTGAAGGTTCGGCGCGCCTGTCAACTCGTGAGCTAACGCCTACAGTAAATAGTCTACCTTTTAGTTCCGAGAGGTAGATCTCGCAAAGCTTGGGCTGTGGTGAAATTTTACGCAACACCTACGCCGTACAATTTTACGCTGTACGCTACGCCATTTGCATTTTTACGCTGCATGAAAACGCCTTCCTTTTGCTTCGTATGTGAAAAAGAAGAAAACCCGGACACTTATATCGTCAGTACAGTAAAATGACAAACCTGTCTATGGGTGCTTTTACGTAAAGCACCACCACGGAACGTCTTAAGGCACGCTTACGAAAAACGTTCAAAACGTATGCTTGGGGAAGGCACAAAGCACGGTGTACATGCAAAAATGATGCAAAAATCTATCAAAGAAGAAAATAAACTACAAATGCAAAGCAATTTAAAAAGGATTTTGATAATTCGCGCGCTATTACGTCTAATAACGAGCGAAAACCGTTGAAAAATGATCAAACGAATCAAAATCCGGATACCGGTCATTTTAGTGACCAGTATCCACGCGCAACTCAGTAGGTCGCGTTGGCCAGGCGCGCACATCTTTCTGAGTTGCGCTCGTGTGTCACGCGCAACTTCTGAAGTTGCGCGCGACATTCAGTTCAGCAAAAAGAAAATCGCAGAAGCGATTTTTCATTTCGCTTTCTCTCTCTTTCCTTCCTCCATTTCGCCCCTTTCTTTCTTTATAGAGCTTGGATTTTCGTGATTTTCGAAGCTAAAGGAAGCAAATTTCATTCTTAATTCATTTTTGCCATAATCCAATGTAAGTCTTTTGCCATTTTTGTGCTCTTTTTTGGCTGAATTCGAACGATTTTCGAATCGTTAAACCCCAATTTTCGAATTTGGGGTTTTTCGATTTCGTCCATTATTCTTGAAATTGTTTGTTCCATGTTGTCATGCTATGCTTAAGGAGTGTTTTGCAACAAATTTCATAAAAAAATGGTTAAGTATTGAACCTTGTATGAGCATTTCTTCGCTTAAGTTCGTTCTTGCCTTTTTTTGCTTGAATTCTGCTCGAATTTGTTTTTTTTTCTTGCTCACTTTGGTTATACCTGTTGATTATGAAGTAGATTATAGTATTAGAACTAACATTACATTCATAATTCATATTTTATAAATTTTGAAATTGAAAAATGGCGCGAATTATATACTTAGTTTGTTTTTGCCATATTCAAACTTCAAGATTGTTTGGTAGACGATAATTGCGTTTTGTTGTTACTATTATTCGCCCGAAAATAATTGATTCCTTGAGATTTTGAAATATAATCTCTTGAATACTTAGTTGAAACTGGTATAGGATGGCTTTTGTGGGTGTTTGAAAGCCCCCATTTACTGAGTTTAATTGCAGGATCGTAGCCCCCAAGCATGGGTGGCATTCGATTTTCGTGTTTCATCCTATCGGTAGCCGTTATGCTACCGAAATGGATCTAGAACACGTTTATTAGCTTAGTTTAGAAAGTAAACTAATAGAGAAACCTCGTTTATCATAGCATGGACTCCTTCAGCGGAGATGACTTATACCGATTCCGTTGGATCGGTAATTCGTGAGATCCTTCCAGCAGCGGAGGATGATGAGGGGATATCGTTTGTTCCTGAGACGGTTGAGTCGGTATGTTTTTTTGTATATGTACTTAAAATACTTCTATTTTTGTTTCATATACATTTATCTATTAACTGTCCTTGTATTTTTTTTTGGAACAGGTTCCGCGGGAGACCGTGAACGGCATGGTGAAGACCTTACGTGCTTTCCGAGCTGCTTATCGGAGAGCCCTCGTGACTTTGTCATGCCGTGATCATCGGATGATTGCGGTAAGTTTTATTTATATATATTTTTTTGATAAAGTTATTACATTGCATGTATTAATCTTCGTTTGGGATTTTACAGGATGTACAACAACCGTCTAGTAGTCGCAGAGCACCCTGAGCCCTTTTGTACACATTTTATTATTATTATTTTTTAGGAAACATTGTACATAGATTTCTTGTTTTTGTTGTACATATGACACATATATATATATTTTTTTTTTTTTTGTATATGTCATATTATTATTATTTTTTTTGTTTCAATGTGTACTTAAAATAACAAAAAAAATTCCGAGGGAGGGAAAGGGTTCTCGACTTACCCCCCTCGAAAAAATAACAAAATAAAGAAAGGAAAAGGAAAGAAAGAGAGAAAAAGGAAAAAAGAAAAGAAAAAAAAGAAAAAAGAAAACAAGAAAAAACAAAAATAAAATAAAATATAATAAAAAAAGAAAAGGAAATAAAGAACACAAGAGTTAGAAAAAGGCAAGCATATTATTAGTCTTAAGATTTCGTTAAGATTCCGTTATTATGTAAGTCAAAATACGGAAATAATCCTAAACCACATGTCGCGATAGAGGAGACGCGCACATCTGAAGGAGTTGCGCGCGCCACCTGTTTCTGAACTTTCCTTTGGGCGAAAATTGCCGAAAATTTTCCCCTCTTGGGTCTATTTAAGCATGGCTTCGTATAGGTTTCTAATCATCTCGCATTCGTTCGTTTAGTAATTTTATAAGAACTAAAAGAAATAATCTCTCTAAATTCTTATTTTCTTCTTCTCTCTCTCTCTCTTTTTTTTTTTTTTTTTTTTTTTTTTTTAACATTGAACAATGGTAAAAACCTTTGAACAACGATTGAAGCAATGGGTCACCTCCCGTTCAAACGAGGACAAACTAGCTTTCAAAATTTATCACCTAGATCCTCTATTGAACTATATGCAATTAGTGATTAATTTTGATTTCCTTCATGCCGCGGTTAACCATTGGGATTCCAACCATCATCTTTTCTTATTTAAAGGGGACGAAATTATTCCCCTTCCTGGTGAGTTTGAGGCCTTGCTAGGCTTCCCTACAAATACTCTCCCTGTGACTTATTCGCCTCCATTGTCAGATCCCAAACCTGTATTCCAAAGATTTTTCGGCTTGTCTGACAATGACATGACTAATATTGGAACTGATGAAGGCGTGAATTTAATTCAATTCATTGAACATTTCATTGCCCCTCGTGACAACATGACTAAAATACGCTTTAAAATTCGTGCTTTATGTTATTGTCTTGTTGTCAACTGTTTACTTAGGACAGGCACAGAATATGGAGACTATTCCATGGTGTCTGTAGTTGAGCAAATAGAGGGATGTCATTCACCCACTCCTTTGGCTTTGGCGGAAACCATTCTATGCTTGAATCGCCTTAGAGGAGATCCTAACGAAAATGGCTTCACGGGGAGTCCACTCCTATTACACGTAAGTTTTTTTTTTTGTATTTTGAGCGCATGTTAAGGAGTTGTGCTGGCACTGCCAGCGAAATCTCCTATGCTGTGCGCGGATGGCGCGCGCAACTTCTCAAGATGCGCGCGCCACCTGCTCGTGTAAAATCGCAAACTGATTTTTTTTTTACTTTTTTTTTTTTTCAGATTTGGCTCATGGAGCGTTTGCGAATAGTTGACCAGCCACAAAACATTGAGGCCAACGGAGTGCGGACATTCCCTAGACGTCGAATCCTTTACAAGCATAAGAATGAAGAGGAGTGGACGTCGTTCTTTTGTCACGGGGTTCCTAACATACGCTTCGTGATTCCTTGGTGGAACATAAATAGTATGGTTGAGAGTAGTCACAATTGCCCTTACATTATGCTTTTAGGCCTATCTAGCGCTACTTACATCTTTCCTTGCAGGGTAATGAGACAATATGGGATGAAATAGATTATACCCCCGCAAGATTGTGACGCACCCAAGGATGTGTCTTTTAGACCCGAGCGAATTTTTCGTTGGATAGAGTATTGGTCAAGTCTTCGAAGATGGGTAGTACAAAATCCTACTGCGAGCATTGTATTATCTTCTTTTTATAAGGCTTGGATGAATGCGGCTGACAAGGGCGAGTTAAACAAAGCCCGTTCTCAACATCAAATTGCAACAACTCGCAATCCACCTAAGCCTCTAATGCGTTCGACCACCACTACTCCTCCTAGTGGTCAAAACAAAGGAGTGAGAAGAAAATTGGACTTCTCATCTCCTAAGGCGCGTTCGAAGGAATTCAAAAGAAAAGCTCCTTCCAAACCCGCACAAAAAGGCTTGATAATCAAGGAACCTTCGCAACAAACCCGAAAAAGGACTCTAACAAAAGCTTCGGAAAAAGGAAAAAGGGTTGAAAAGGCTCATATTCCCAAATTGAAGAACAATGTATGGGTCAAGAAGAAGAATGTAGGGGAGAGTTCTAAGGTTTCTGAAAATACTGCGATGGAAACTACTCCTCCATTATCTGTGACAATCGAGGATATAGTGAAGCCTTAGAATGTTACACAATTTTATTTATTTTTTATTTTTTTTTTGAATAAAGTGTAATCACTACTATGCCTCTTTTTTTTGCTTTACAATTTAGTTCAACAATGTCCTTTCTATTTATTTTTTTTTTGAATGAAATAAAATGAGCTTTATATTTCGATATTTTGATATGACCGAATCTTATATATTGCCTACGTATTCGCATCACGAAATCAGGTCATTGCGTAGTTCTTTTTTTCTTTATATATATATATTTTTATTTTTTCTTTAACTTCTTAGGTAAAAGTTAAATGAAAAAAATTAATCAAACTTTGTTTAATAGAGAGTTAAATAAAAATTTAATTTTTTTATTTTCCGAGTATATGTTTATGTTTATGAAACGCCCTTCTTTCATTGTAAGTAGAAGTTACAACTTCGTTCAAACAAAAAAGTTTGGGTTCGCAGTTTGACAGTCAGGTGGCGCGCGCAACATCTGAGGTTGCGCGGCATGTCGCGCGCAACCATTCCGGTTGCGCGCGACACCTGTACTACGAGTGTTTCCAATTTTTTTTTTAATTTTTGTGCTATTTACCCCCCCCCCCCCCCCCAAGTGTGAAGATTTTTTTTTTCGTGAAGTTCGAATAAAATCTGAACACTTAGAATGGTTTATTATATCTGAACACTTAGAATGGTTTATTATTCTTGAACTACCCCCCCAAGTGTTATGTATTTTATCGTGTTGTTCGATAAAATGCATAACACTTAGAATCTTTTAGTTGAATGCTAATTTAAAGTTGGTTGTATGAATGAATGAGTAATCCAGATTTCATATGTAATATTTTTTAAGTCGATCAATGTTTATTAATTGGCGAATTTCATTTCCTCCAATGTCCATTAATCTGACGGATCCTCCTGATAGGATTTCAATCACGCGGTAGGGACCGATCCAATTAGGTTTAAATTTTCCTCTTGGATCAGTAGGTGGACCCCTAACCTCCTTTAGTACAAAGTCACCTTCTTTTATGTTTCTAGGTTTTACCCTTTTATTAAAATGACGCGTGTAGACACCCATTTGTGTCTCCCCAAAACCAAACCCAGTGATGAGTACCTTTTGCGTCGAATCATAATCGAATGAAGTGAAAGTGTGGAAAGTTTAGTGTTGCGGATAGTTTTAGTTTCTTTTCTCTTCTCTCTGTTTTTGAAAACTTATTTTAATAAAACAGACAATCCAGTTTGGTTGGTCCATGACATGGGTCCAATAGTAGTGTAGTTGGATGGAGCTTGAAAAGACCTTTCCAACGATATATTATAAGCCCAATTCCGATGAATAATGAGGAAGTTATGGCCAAATTATTGAACTGGGCCCGGTTTGAGCTTTATATGCGGCCCAATGATCTAGAGGAGGGCCTAATAGATTTATCATTCCTAATGCAATTAGGAATGGTTTTAGTCTTCTAGATTCTTCTAGAAGGTTCTTTTCATTCCTAATTTAATTAGCATTGATAAATTGACTTTTGTTGACTTTTTTAGAGTTTTAATTAGAATCAAAGAACATTTTTGAGGAAAAATACGATTTTATCCTCCTGAACGGCAATTTCTATCTGATTTTAAGAAAACGCGTGAATTTCTAAATCAGCGCCAAACGACAGCTGTAGCGCGTGACGCTACGCTTGGCGCCTGGCGCTAGCCTTAGCGTCTGGCGCCAAGGTCAGCGTTTGGCGCCAACATTGTTTTACGCGTCAGAACTCTGTTTTTGATGTTTTATCTTTTTGGCTGATTTCTTTATAAATAACGTCGTAAAAACTCCGTTTTGATAGAACCTACAATCACCGATTTTCTCTCTTTCTTAACCAACTCTCATCAAGATTCTCTTGATTTTTCTCTCTCTCTCTCTTTTCTAAACTAGCCTTTTCTCAAATATAAAAATTCCGCATTCATTAGATTTAGAAACACCTAGCCATATTCGAAGTTGCCTTCGCCCTAGACGTGAAAGGTTTAATTTCTGAGGGTTTGGTCCCAAATCTCTCTTTCAATTATTATTTAATTTAATTGTTTGATTATTATTTTCCTTGAAGTTACTAACGTGTGTATTTTGTTGTTAGAAAGAGGTACGAGGCATCAAAGTAAGTACTTTAATGGTTTTATTAATATTATGATGTAGAAATCATGTTTAGGTTGTTATTATGATATTCCTAGTATCATGTCTAGGGTAACTTTAATATCAAGTATGATTAAAAGTATGATGCCTTTTATGTTCTTCCTAATATTATTTATGATTGTTAGTATCATGTTAGGGTTAACGCTTTGATTTTTATTGCTTAGTGACATGCTAGGGTTTGTTATTAATCTTGTTAGTATCATGCCTAGGATCTTGCTATTATTATGCTTTAACATGATTATTATTATTATTATTATTATTATTATTATTATTATTATTATTATTATTATTATTATTATTATTATTATTATTATTATTATTATTATTATTATTATTATTATTATTATTATGATTATTATTATGATTATAATTGTTAATTTATTGTTATTATGTTGCTTGATATTTATTTTTATTGCTTGATCACACCTTTTATGCATGTTTAAAGGGAATTGGTACTTGTAATCAAGCTTAATAAGATAATTAATAATCTTGTTTAGGGTTAATTTGATTATAATTCAAGTGATCGCCAATAATAGATTTATTTGTGCATTAATATTCAACCAACATAGATAAACAGGTTTAGGGTTAATCCTATTGATTGCATGTTAGTCAGAAAGCGCACATGAATACGATCAAAATAAAGTAGAGGCCTATTATTAGGGCAGGTTCAATCTCTTTTAGGTTGGATTTGTACCTTCATCCCCGAACCCTTATTTGGTTCAAGACCTTATGGAGTTGACGATCTCTTGGATCGTTAAGGGGTGTAACCTTCACCCTGTGAACGGTTTACAAGTTCCTAAAAAACTTGTTGACGACTCTTTTGCTCTATCTTCTTTCCCTTTGGACGCCACCGTACTTTAGTGTATGATCACAGTGGGGTTCAAGCTAGGGGATTAAATTAACACTTGAAATATTCCCTACAGTTTTTGGCGACTCCGCTGGGGAGGATTTCTATTTTAATTCCTGAATTTGTTTCGGCAATGATTTAGAATGAGTGGATGAGACTCGAAACGTTCTAAGTATTTCATGTGCGTAATTTTGATTAACATTATTGTCATATGCATAAAAAAAAAGATCTCATTGGAAAGACCATCCGTAATGAGTTAAAACATAGGATTTTACACGTAGGAAATTTGAGAAATATCTTTCACAACTAGGACCGAAATAACACTGCGCGAAACTGGAAAATTTTATCGAGCACAGAAAGCTGCTGAGGCATGTAGGAATTAGCGTCATGGACCAGAGCATTAGCGCCAGAATCTTAACTGTAGCGCCAGACGACAGTTCTTTCGCCAGGCGCTACAGCTAAAACTTAGTGCCAATCTCTGTTTGCTGGCGCCAAATTCATCCAATACCGAGCCAGAAATATGCGTTCTAATTTCGACTAGTTTTTCGCATTATTTGCTCGATCCTACTTCCTGATTGAGTTTTTCTCACTTTTCTGAAACCCATATGTGTTCTACATATGGACATAACCCTCTAGGAATTCATGCTCCATCTACCTGATTGAACGCTCTGAGCAACAAAGGGTACATCCGAGAATGTTGAATTCACCAAACCATGGAAGCGAGTTTTTTTAAACTCGCGGTGTCCCATCCACTCGCGCCAACCCTTCACGGTTAGGCTTCCGCGCGGTGCATCTGGACAATTAACCATGGACCCTCTATTGACTAAACCATATCCCGAACTTTAGAGAACTAGAGCCATGGTTAGGTTGCAAACTCATTGCATTATATTGTGCCTACTTGACTAATGTGCATTATTTGTTGTGCATATACTATGTTTTCTTAACCGTTCGTTTGACTTGTGTTGAGATTTAATAAATTAATGACTTAAAGAACTTTGCCTGATTAATTAATCAATTAATTAATTTGAATAAATAAAGTCTACTATTTTAATCAGAATTGACCTAGTACGACTTTAGGCATGCCCCTGTTGATTAATAACACCGAAAACAGTCTCAGATTGAAGCTCCAGCATTGGCGCCAAAGTCTGAACTGTAGCGCCACTCTGTGGAGTATGGCGCCTGGCGACAGCTCTGTCGTCTGGCGCTACACTGCAAAGAGAGGTGCCAGTCCTGTCGTTTTGACGACAGTTCGGATTATTGATCGAGTCATCATCTACTGTATAATTAACCAGTTTGCTAATTAATTCGGTTAATTTTCGCTGTCAATAGTACTTGGTTTAGTCATTAATTGAGTTTAGGCACTAAGTCCCATGGTCTTACACAAGAGTCCAAATATGTCACTTACACTCAACGCACACACCAATACACACTTTGACCATGTCTAAGAGAGTCTTGTATGCGCGTTTTTTCCGTCATTTTTTTTAGGGGGATAAGTCGAATATTAATCCTCCAATTTAAAAACTATACGTAGTTCCCTAAAAATATACACATTATTTTTGCCTAAAAAATATGCAACCATTTTTTAATTTTTTCCTCTTTTAAAAACCGTAAAGTCAAGTCGATTCGAGTCAAGTAATTAAAACGCAAATTGGTTTAAATTACAGCGCGTGGTTAAGAAAGGAAGGACGGTTAATCAAAGACAACCTTTTCGTACAAGTTCAACTTTTCGACAAACCCATAGCTCGTAAGAGGAAAGCTAGGACAATAATGGCAACACAAGAAGAAGTCAATGAGCTTAGGAACCAACAGGTTACCGTGACTGAGGCACTGAAGCTCCTCACACTTAATATTGATGATCCCGTGAAACAACAACAGATGGACCTCATGCAAGAGAGTCTAAGCAAGCTATCTAGCGACTACAAGTTTCAAGGGCTTACTTCACAAGGGGTCTCGGTGGACAAAGATCTTCTTCCGCAGAAATTCAATGCCAACGACATCCCGAAATTCAAAGCAACTAATAACCCTTATTTTCATTTAAGAGCCTTCGAAACAATAATGAGTATTAAGGGTATCGATAAGAAGGTGTTCCCCTCTCTGTTCTCACTATCTCTCGAGACCGTTTGCCAACAATGGTTCTTTTCTCTTGAAAAAGAAAAGACCTCCACCTGGGAATCCATAGCAAACGCTTTCGTTGATAGGTACAAATGCAACATTCAAGTTGAGACTGACCATAAGGAGCTTGAAATCCTCAAGCAGAAAGAAAACGAAGGCTTCACCTCTTTATTTAATAAATAGAGAGAAACCTCAGCTAAGATGATCGAGGTGCCAAGTGAAAAAGAATCTGTAAGGTTGTTCATCAAAAACCTTCAAGAAAAATATTCCAAGCATCTCAAATATCAAAACAATCTCCATACCTTCAAGGCTGTCTACGACATTGGGATCAATATTGAAGATGACTTGGCTAAGTTAAAAGCTGCCAACAATAACTCCAACAGTGGCTGGAAAGGAAAGAAGAACGACAACCCTTCTTCTTCCAAAACCACCCACTCAAACAACGTTAGCACTTTTAACCTAGGTGAAGTCCTTGCTATGAACAATCAAGGACAAAAGAAACCATTTAGGAGAAACTTTACTCCTATTGGCATGAGTTATGACACCGCATTTGATCGATTAAATGCAAAAGGTCTTATAACTCCTATTGGACCATTTGGGGACCCACCAGTCGAAAAGAGGTCGGCTAATTGGAACCCTAATGCACATTACAAGTATCACCAAGGTAGGGGCCATCTCACCGAAAACTGTTGGAAACTTAAGGAAGCTATCCAAGACTTAATCGATAACAACAAGCTACCATTGCCCCCTGCCAGTAAGAAGCCAAGTATTGATAATGCACCTCTCGCTCATGCCTTGGCTATCTCTGATGAGGAAAACGAGGTTGACCCCTCGTCTCTCATTAAACCTGTCAAAGAAATCCATGCCATCGAAGAAGAGGAGGAAATCTTTTTCGACGCCATGGATAACCTTCCAGAACCAGCTAGCAAAGAGGACATACAATCGCTCACACTGTCTATGATGGAAGGATCGCATTTGCTACGTGAAACTCTCAAATCTATAAAGGAACTTCAAAAGAAATATGACGAGGTTCCACTCCCGAAAGATGAACCTAAGAGAGAATTCACACCCATGAGAACGACTTATGAGGCAAAGTGTTTTCCTTTACAAGTCACTGAAAAACCCAAGAAGAGTAATATAATTTACACTCCAATTGGGATCCCATATGCACAAATGTTCGAAATGCTCTCCGAGAGTGGCGAGATCAAACCTCTCGAACCGAGACCATTCGAATCACTGAAAAGGACAGATAGATATTACTGTCAGTATCATCAATCAGGGGGGCACACTATCAAAAACTGTTTTAAATTCAAGGATTTAATTCAGAAAATGATTGATGAAAAGAAACTAGTCCAAGTTCCACAAGAAGACGATGCAACCATTAATGGAGTTTGGGACAGTGATGAAGAAGACATCTACTTAAAAGTCATAGTAGGATCTCCACCTTCTGTGTCATACGCCATGGATGACTTTTGGGCTAAAGAAGACTCATCGATAGACGTCCTCACAAGATCTAGGAGAATGCAACCTCCCGTTTCAACACAACCCATGCCAACCACACAACAAGTTCCCATACCTATCATTGAATACAACGATATCGTCAAGCAGTTTAAGATAACAAAAGTTGAGATCAACGTATGGAAAATTTTGGCGACATCTCGAGAACATAGGTTGGCTGTAATGAATGCCTTGGACAAAATAGGGATAGATTCTGACACCACTCCTGAGGGGTTGGCCAACTTCCTCACGAGTGATCTTCCTAGTCCAATCAATTTGATCACCTTTTCTGAAAAAGATTTACCTCCAGAAGGTGACAAACATTACAAGGCATTAAACCTCACGGTGGTCTATAAGAGAATGAACGTCCTTATGACTCTTGTAGACAATGGATCGGCCATCAACGTCTGTCCACTTAGAACTGCGAGGATGCTAGGCATAAGGGATTAAGATTTAACTCCGTCTACACAAGGAATAAGGGCCTATGACAACACTCGTCGTCAAGCTCTTGGTAAAATTACCATGAATGTAACGGCGGGAGCAATAGAACATGCTACTACTTTCCAAGTTGTAGACATTAAAGCTTCGTTCAATTTGCTGTTAGGAAGCCCTTGGCTTCATGACCTAAAGGCCGTCCCCTCATCTCTCCACCAACAAGTAAAAGCTATAGTTGGGGGAATTCCTATCACCATCGATGCTTCACCCATGAGAATCAAGTCTATAGAAAATCCCATAATTAACTTGGAGCATGACGAAGATGATGAAGACTTATGGGGCTTTAACGAAGAGGTCTCCTTAATCAAGGAGAATGAAAGGACCCTTTCTTTGCCATGACCCCCATTCAACATGATTGTAAATGCTATTCTGAAGAGACAAGGACATTTTCCTGGGATGACCCTAGGAAAGAAGAAGGGAATAGCAAAATAGCTGGAGTCACCTGGTCTCCCTAAGTTAGACACTTTCGGACTTGGTTTCGAACTGACTCGGAAAGATCTCAAGCGAGCCCAGGAAAAATCAAAGGCACGCAGAGACGCTCGCACTCAAAAGAAAGCATTCCCAATGGATTAGTACCCTCTCACGCTTAATGGTCAATTCATAAAAGAAGGAGAGGACTATCCATGCCATGAATTTCCCGAGCCATTTGTCGTAAACGGCATAAGGCAACCGGGATTTGAAATTTTCTTGGATTGTTATTTCATAGATGAAATCCCAACTCCTGCCCATAAGGAGAAAGCACCCCCATGCTTTAACTTTAACGTCATGGGATTATTGTTTGGGCGAGAAAAGAATGAGCCAACTTACAAAGAGGATAACTCCTCGCTCATTCAAACAGTCCTACAAAGCGAAAGCTTCGATCCCTCGAAGCTAATTACTCCAGCTGAAGGATCACTACAAGGGTGGAGCAAGACCGTCAAGGTGACTACTCCAAGTGTAAGGAAAATACCCATCACGACAGGGCAAGGACCAATGTTTGAAGAGTCGTCTGAGTCAGAGTCTGAGTCGGAGTCTCTCCCTATAGAGTCATCTAGGTCTTTAGTAGTAGCACATTCCCCCTCTATTTCTTCTCCTAGGATAATTAGTGATCAAGTCCCTGAGGACATATCACTCTTTGATGTAATGATCTCAGAGTATAATAATATTTCTTCTTCTCCTTATTTCTTGTGTTCTTCTCTAACCCAAGATGACGAGCATTGCTTAACTAACAATGAAAAAGACAAAGAATTTATTAAAGAAATGGAAACACTCGAAAAGAAAACACCGGTAATTGAAGAAACTGAGACGGTTGATATCTCAAATGATTCAACCAATAAAAGAGAAGTTAAAATCGGACTAACACTTAACGGACAAGAAAGAACCGATTTAATTAACTTACTTAAAGAATTTATCGATGTATTTGCTTGGTCATACAAAGATATGCCAGGCATTAATAGAGAAATAGCTCAACACACTATACCACTACTTCCAGGAATGAAACCTGTAAAACAAAAATTTACGTCGAATGAAACCCGACGTAGCTCTTAAAATAAAAGAAGAAGTCCAAAAACAAATAACTGCAGGTTTCATCAAGGTATCCAAATACCCTGAATGGGTCGCCAAGGTCGTCCCAGTTCCGAAAAAAGATGGAAGGGTAAGAATGCGTGTCGACCATCAAGATCTAAATAAGGCAAGTCCAAAGGACGACTTCCCTTTACCACACATCGATATTCTGGTAGATAACACGGCGAATCACGCGTTTCTCTCGTTCATGGACGGATACGCAGGTTACAATCGGATTCTTATGGCAGAAGAAGACATGGAGAAAACAACCTTCATAACACCATGGGGCACTTACTGCTACACGGTAATGCCATTCGAGTTGAAAAACGCGGGTGCTACTTACCAACGTGCAGCAACTGCCTTACTCCATGACATGATGCATAAAGAAGTTGAAGTATATGTCGACGACATGATTGTAAAATCAAAACACTGTCAAGGCCATCAAGTAGCCTTAAGGAAATTTTTCGAAAGGCCAAGAAAATATAATATGAGGATGAACCCATCTAAGTGTGCTTTTGGAGTCACCTCAGGCAAGCTTTTGGGTTATGTCATAAGCTCTAGAGGAATAGAGATAGACCCAACCAAGATTAAAGCAATCATGTCAATGCCACCGCCCAAAACTGAGAAACAGATTCGAGGATTTATTGGCCGGTTGCAATACATAAGTAGGTTCATATCGAAATTGACAACGATATGTGAACCAATCTTTAAGAAACTTAAGAAGAATGTACCAGTAATATGGGATGACGAGTGTCAAAAAGCCTTTGAAAAGATCAAAGCCTATCTCGCAAATCCTCCCGTATTAGCACCAGCACTTCCCGGAATACCTCTTAGGTTGTATTTGACGGTTACCAAAGAAACAATGGGAGCTATGCTAGCTAGCACAAGAAGTAGAAGGCAAAGAAAACGCAATCTACTATCTAAGCAAGAAGATGCTCGAATATGAAGAACGTTATACACCACTTGAGAAATTGTGCCTCGCCTTGGTGTGGGCCACAACCAAGTTAAGACATTACATGCTAGTGCATACCGTCTTCGTAGTCTCCTGATTAGATCCACTCAAATATCTATTCGAGAAATCTACACTCAATGGACGCATATCGAGATGGATAGTCAACTTAGCCCAGTTTGATGTAAGGTTTATGCCACAAAAAGCTATCAAAGGATCTGTGGTGTCAGACTTTCTAGCAGACTTTCCAATAGAAGACTCGACGCCAATACAAGACAATGAATTTCCAGATGAAGACTTAATGGTTACTGAAGATGATACTTGGACCTTGTACTTCAACGGAGCCTCAAACCAAAAGGGATGTGGCGTTGGAGTATTACTAGTATCACCTAAAGAAGAGCATGTCCCAATCTCCATAAAGCTTGATTTCGACGTTACCAACACTAGTACAAAAACCTTCATTTGCGTTGCTCATTTAGGCTGTATTTGTGTCACTTCTATGAGCGACGCAACTGCTCGTGACGCAAATGAATCAAAAGTCATTTGCGTCGCTCATTGGAGCGACGCAAATAAGAGTTATTTGCGTTACTCGTTTGTTAAATGAGCGACGCAAATGACTTTTTTTGTAACTTATATTTGTTATTTGCGTCACTTCTTTAATAAACGAGTAACGCAAATGACTCTTTTTAATAACATATATTCTTATATTTGCGTCACTTCTTTAATAAACGAGTGACGCAAATGACTCTTTAATAACATATATTCTTATATTTGCGTCACTTCTTTAATTAAAGAGTGACGCAAATGACTAGTTTGAGGAAGAGAAAATAAGCTATTTGCGTCGCTTCTTTTTTAAAGAGTGATTCAAATGACAAATTTTCTAATCCACATATTAAAGTAACGTTATAATTTGCCAACTGTATCCCTTCATTATAATACAATATTGCAAGACAAAAAAATAAAATCATAATAAAAATAATAAGATCAAATACAAATTTCGACAGAATTTCCTTTGTATTTTAGCCTACCCATTAATTTGGGAATGACGGCGCCTTGTATTAGCAACCTGTCAAATAAGTTTACAACAAAACAATATTGACATCTTCATCATTAATAAGTATAACACAAGCACCAGACCAACCCAAATGTTGGTAAACCAAATGCGTTCATTTCAAGCCTAAGAACTATAACAAAATAATCCAATAAATAACATGGAATTTGAAGCCAGCATAATTCAATTTAGGGACAAAATCTTCATTTTCCCTAACACGAACAAGTCCATAATGGAAGTCCACTTCCTTTTTCTCTTGCAAACACTTTAAAGTCATTAGTTCCTGATATCAAATACAATGAATCAATAAACAATTAGAGTTGAGAATGAAGCATCAAAGCAACAAAATAATATTCTACAATTATTTAAACAATCAGAGTTGGAAATTTCCATGTTAATTGCCAAGTATTATGTATTCATACTCATGTTCAAATGTCGAGAATACAACACCAATACTAAAGGTAAAGCAAAGAGTGTACAAACAACATTTTTTTTAGACGTGAATACGTGATAGTAAGGGAGTAAATGACTACAATCTTATATCAGATCAGTTTGGTGTCAGACAGAAGACCTGCTAAACAAGCACGACTATATCTAAGTGTGATGACAAGTAGCAACTAACCTGAATTGCACCATGAGACACGATATCTTTACAGAGGAGGTTAGAGTGACGAACAAGATTACCAAGTGCACCTGCAGCATTTAATTTTGTGATATCCTCCTTAGGTAGCAGCAGCAGATTTGTCAGTTGAGAGATTGAGCTCCTAAGTTCTTCGTATAATGAATCATTATGGAAGGCTGCATTTCCTATCTGCGAGATGAGATGTGAGAAAGAGAAACAAGGATATACAAGAATGATAATATTAGAAAATTCAGTGAAACTAAAGAAAATAATTGTACATCAAAATAGATTGAAATATATTTTCCAGCAAAATAAATACAGTACAAGTGCAATATGCATGATCATGGATATTGAAGTGACAAATCCTACAGCAAAACAGGCAAATTTCTTAGTATTCTTGTCTGAGTCAGTGCATCGGTTTATGAGAAGATTTATGATACCATGCCTTGCCTATACATCAAGCAATAAGAAAACGTCAGCACATAATTTATTTGTGGAAACATTACAGGGGAATTAATAGAATGAAAATATGATCATGAAACTTGATTACATGAAAAAGAAAGGGTCAATAAACATAAGCTTTGATCCCTATATTGGAGAGTTTGTTGAGAATAGTAAACCTTGCCACCAGTTGCATTTCAAGGTGAGAATCCGAATAGTGTGCTACTGGCTGCGGGGTTTGCAAGGCTAGTTCATGATTACAATGGCTATGCTAAAAAGATTTTGCCGCCCCCCTCTGTTCTGAGACAGAATGATACTGCTACAAGCTGGAAGAAACCGTGCCTTGGGTGTGTTAAAGTAAACTCGGATGCTCATATTCTTGAGGGATGTAAGGTAGGGCTAGGAGTGGTCGTTTATTTTTAACAAAACGACCTGGTAAAATTATTTCAATACAAACACTATATCATAGTTTATCTATTCACGGCTAAGTATATCATGGAACATTTTTAGGCTAAAAAAAATGGGAAAGAGCTTCTCTTAGTAGTATCAGGGGAAAAATCAACCCGAATGAGTAGCAAAACATAAAAAAATACAGTCAGATTAAAAAAACAGTAAAATAAGCAGCAAAACATAAAAAAAAATACAGTCAGATTGGAGAAAAATCAATAAAAAGTAAAATCAAAATTTAATGAAACCCAAAAATCCAAAAATTCATCTGCAATTCTAAAATCCGTGCAAAAAATACAAAAAAATAGTAAAAGTAAACTAAGTTCATCCAAAATTGAACCTTAAGTTCAATCTAGTTGAAAACACTAGAAAACAATAAGAACACAAAACAGATTTGAACTTAGTTGAAATCGACTACAAAAATTCACCAAAACAGAACCAAAAATCCTTAGAATCGAGTATAAATCCATAATTTCTTTGATTTGATTGCATTTGGCCGTAAATTCGAATATGAACCCCAAAAAGCTGTATTTAGAAACCTGCTTGTAATTCTAAATTTCGTGCAAAAATAGCAACATAATAGAAGATTAAACTTAGTTATTATACAATTGAACTCAAAATATCTATGTAGATTGAAGTGTTGAACAAAAAGAAAAGAGATGAAGAGGTCTTACCTTGCATAAAATCGATTTTGCAACTTCAGCAACAATAGATCCAAAATTCCATATTATTGAGTACGAACCCTAACTTTAAGAGAATCGTAACAAATTGCTACTAAATTGAATGAAAATCAAACCTCTTTGCTTAGATGTGTGTGTAACATCTATTGCAATCGTAGAACCAAAAAATGAACCCTGAATTCGAAACTCAAACTTCAATTTTCTCACAATTATGTTCGGTTTTGGGTAGAATTTTGGTCAAAAATAGGGGATTTTTGGCTCGGATTTGCTCGTATATAAGGGATTTTGCCTCACATTTGCTGGGATTTTCGATTAGTGGTTGAATTTGTAGGTTATGGGATTTTCGATTTTGCCTCACATTTGCTGGGATTTTCGATTAGTGTTTATTCGCTGATGTTTTGGGGGTTCACCGCAGCAAAAGCAACAATGGGGAATTCTGGGGTTTTACTGATCAATTTTTTGGGGTTTTGATGTTGAATTTCAGGGAATTTTGGGGTTGAATTTTCTGGGGTTTGGAGTTTTGATGTTTGAACGGCAGAAGGCAACTAAAGTACATATAAACCATAATGGTCATTTGCGTCACTCGCTAAAGAAACAAATGACGCAATTGACTCACAAAGTTATATATAATATTGTTATTTGCGTCACTCCTATTTATAGAAGCGACGCAAATATAAGTAAGTTGAAATATGTCAGACTTTTGCTTCGCTTTATAACAAATGTTTGACGCAAATTAGTTATAATGAAGTCAAAATATCTCATTTGCGTCGTTTGTTTATATGAGTGACGCAAATAAGGCGACGCAAATAAGCATTTTTCTACTAGTGCAACAACGCTGCTGAATACGAAGCATGTGTGGTAGGCCTTGAAACATCTTTGGCATTGGGAGTAAAAAAGTTAAGGATATTCGGAGACTCTTCTTTAATTATCAATCAAATATCTAAAAGGTGGAAAGTAAGGAGCGAAAGTCTAGCCCCTTACCAAACCTATCTGGAAACTCTTACCGATCAGTTAGAGAAGGTCGAATACACATATCTACCTAGGGAAGAAAATCAATTCGCTGATGCCTTGGCAAGACTAGCCTCGATGGTTAGGATTCCCACGGAAATCGAGCAAATGCCTCTAACTATAGAGAAAAGGCACAAACCAGCATATATCCAGACTATAGAAGATGACGAAATAGTCCAAGACGGAGAAGAAGAAGAAGAAGAACCGTGGTACACGGATATACTCAATTATGTCACCAAAGGAGAATACCCTCCCCATGCTGACAAAAGAGCAAAACGAGCATTAAGACTCTTGGCTTCCCAATATGTACTCATAGACAACGAGCTACATAAAAAGGTACCTAAAGGTCGAGCTCTCCTATGTGTAGGAAAAAAGGATGCACAAAGAGCAATGAGGATAGTCCACGAAGGAATCTGTGGCACTCATATAAATGGCAAAATATTAGTCCAAAAGATAATGCGAGAAGGATATTACTGGACTACAATGAATAGGGATTGCCATCAATACGTAAAAAGATGCCCTAAGTGCCAAATCTATGCCAATTTACAACATGTTCCTCCATCCTTGCTCTACACCTACACGTCGCCATGGCCATTCTCTACATGGGGAATTGACATCATCGGTAAAATCACTCCCCCAGAAACAGGAGGCCATGAATATATCCTAGTAGCAATTCATTACTTCACAAAGTGGGTCGAAGCGCAATCATACGCTAAACTCACTGCAAAACATGTAGCACTCTTTATCGAGAGAAATATTATTTGTCGATATGGAGTCCCACATGAAATGATAAGTGACAATGGAACTCACTTTGAAGCTGAATGTGAAGAATTGTTACAAAAATATAGCATTCAACACCATCATTCTTCCCCGTATAGGCCTAAAGCAAATGGAGCAGTTGAGGCAGCCAATAAAAATCTAAAGACTATCATCGAGAAAATGACGGAAAATTATAAGGATTGGCCTGACAAACTTCACTTCGCATTGTGGGGTTACCGCACGTCAATTCTCACATCAACAGGAAATACGCCATTTTCCTTGGTATATGGAATGGATGCCGTACAACCTGTCGAACTAGAGATTCCATCTCTACGCATCGCGTTAGAGAGTAAACTCGATGAAGTTGAATGGACTAGAGCAAGATATGAAGAATTAATTCTACTCGATGAAAACGACTAGAAGCTCTACATCACACTCAGTGTTATCAAACTCGTATGGCTAGGCATTTTAATAAGAAGGTCAAGACAAGAAACATCAAAGTAGGAGACTTGGTATTAAAAGCATTAAGGAAAAATGTTTTAGATCCAGGGGGCAAATTTAGGCTTAATTGGTCTGGACCCTATATTTTCAAAACAATCCTAGCAAGAGGTGTAGCAAAATTAACTGATATGGATGGCAATGAGTTCTCGAATATGACAAATCTTGACCAACTTAAGAAATACTACGTATAATTACTTGAGTAGGATACTCAAGAGAGCTACGTTTGGCCTGATTCCTTAAGGAAGGATACGTAGGCAACCCTTTACGGGTGCGGCCACTTTATTTTTCAAAAATCTCGCATCCCAGAATTAATTAAAAATTCGACAGAAGATCGGCGAAATATCGGCGTCGTAGAAAAAATTCTGGCGCCAGCCGAGGACCATCAGCGCCAGCCGATGACACCGTTGCCTGACGCCAGACTGCCGTGGCCGGCGCCAGTCTCGAAATCGTGGCGCCAATTAACAGTTAAAATTCTGGGAATATTTTGGTGTTTTTCGGAAAATTTTCGACTTTCGTACTCGAAAAATTTCTGGAAAATTAATTTCTTTCGGTTTTCATTGCTTTAATAAAATAAATTTAAAGAAAATAATTTAATTAAAAGCTGGAATTTCATTAATAAAATAAAATTACATTTTTGATGGAATTTAAATAAAGCTTAAATAAATTAACTTTAAATAATAAACTATGTCTAATAATTGAAAATTAAGCAATGCTCTTAATCTTCTTTTTCTTTCCTAGCCCTTTTCCAATTTTTGTCTGCTTCCTCCTCCTCATCCATAACCTTAGCTAGTAGGCATCCTTTAGAGGACCTACATTCAATCTTGGAGTAGATAGTTTCCCCTTCAGCTAGGACTCCATGCTTCTTTTCTACCCAAGCTTTTTTCTCTGTGGTGTCAACTTTCCTTTTTCCCTTATCTTTCGTAGTACTTTTCTTCCTAGGCATTGCAGGTGTTTTGAATTCAACTCTTTCACCTAAGCGTTCCTTAGCAGGAACCACCCTGTCACCTAGACGACTCTTCACGTCAGTTTTACCCTGATTTTTCTTCAAGTCCTTTGAAGGTTTCTTCAGCAGCCACTTTTTCACATCATTGGGCAAGGAAGGAGGAACCTTTTGGGTAATCACTTCCCATAGAGGTCTATCACTCCAATACGCATCAAATTTGTCTATTTCATGGGAGACAGGGAACTCGTAGGGAGGAAGAAGATCTCCGTAAGGAATAGTCTAAAGTAGGCCGTATTGTCTTTTTACCCTGCAGGGATAATAATAAGTCATACGGGACAAGCTTGGAAGACGGCAGAATGGTTGCTTGTTGACACCAACCATCCTTTCTATTTTCCACCAAGAGATGACCCACTTGATGGCAAAATTGCAGGAGTCGAATACTTTCTTCCATTCGTGGCGCCCCATCTTAGAGAAGTGTTTCTTCCTCCTCACGAAACAATTCGGAGTGTACTTCTTAATGTTGTCTGGAGGGCTAATTAATTCCAGCCTTTCCATTAGCCACATCTGTAAAAAAATTGCAAAGCAAATAAATTATTATTACTATACAAAAATATATTTTTGATTTCTGTAATTAAAAATATTATTTTTCTACCTGTAATAAAATTGGAGAGCCCCGAAAAGGTGCTTTTGGATTCCTCTTCAATTCATCAAGACCAATCATAGTCTCTCCAAATATTATTGACATTGGATTTCTCCCTGATTCAATTTGTTCTAATACGGTGGTTATAATTGATTGACCCTCATTATTTTTACCACTACTAAGAAAAAATTGATTAAGCATACAAAATAAGAAAGCCCTTCTTCTATAAATATGAAAAGATTCGGAGTAAGGTTCATCAAAATAATGGCGAGCAAATTCTTTCAAGTTAACTATGTTTCCATCTACTACTTTTGATAGATCCCTTTCTTTTAAATTGAAGAAGCGTTCGAGATCCTTGTAATAATATGCATCTATTCTAGGGATTACTATGAGATCTATTGCAGGGAAACCTAAAATAACACCAAATTCTTCCTGCAAAGGGCTAATTTCATCATACCCTATTCTAAAGCAATGGGTATCAACATCCCAATATTCTAGAGCGGTATGAATAAAATCTAAGTCAAGATCTACCCCTTTGATACCATAAATTCCCCCCAAGTGGAACACTTCTAATTCTTTTCTTTCTTTGGCATTAAGAGACCGACACCATTCATGGGTGTATTGTGTAAAAGTTTTGGTGACTAGAGACATGATATTATTTTTTCTAAAGCTAAGAATTATTTTATTTGCTGAAATTATGAAAAGAATCGGCTGGGCAGGGGGCTATTTATGCACGTAATCGGAGCAGTTTTAATCTAAGAAGGATACGGTGTCAGCGCTATTTGGCGCCAGACGCTATTATTGGCGCTTGACGCCATAGCTTGGCGCCAAACGCTAAGTGTAGCGCCTGGCGCTACACCTAAACGCGTGGCGCCAGCTGGCGCCAATTTGCCTTGTCGAACGCGCTTTCTAAAAACCGCGTTTTTTAACTTAATTCGAGTCTGCTAACGACTTTACGGCTTCCTTATCTTTTTCTAAATATTCATTTATTCCTTTTTTTAATTATTATAGCTATTATATTAATTATATTATTTTTTTTGGATTTTATTTAGGCTTATTCTCAAGTTTTTATAAATTCAATATTTTATTTGACTTTTCCTTTTTTCATTTTTTTCTTTTTTGGGGGAGAAAGTCGGATACCCTCCATCAATAATAAAAATGACGGAATTTTTGCGCTAAATTATTTGTCACACTTTCTTGCACACACAAACATGTACACAATAACAATAATAAAAAATGAAAAAAACATGATAAATAAAATAAACTCATAATAGTATGTACATACAAAATATGTCTAAAAAGAGTTTAACTAAAAGGCAAAGTTCTATACAAAGTCAAATAAATAAAAAGCACAGGTGTAAACTACGGCGCCGGGGGAGGTAAACCCATCATCGCATAAAACTCCGCAATACGAGGAGTAACCTCTCCACCAGCTCCGCCTCCAGCTCCAGCATCGACTCCAGTCTCCGCAGGAGGAGGAAAGCTCAACATGGGACCCGTCCATCCGAGATCAATCTGAGGCTGAGGCTGCGGAGGATGCTGCGATGACGAGCCAACCTCGTACATCCCACCACCTCTAAGAGCCGAGGTAGCTTCTCCCTGTCCTACTGGCGCAGCATGTGCACCCTCAGAGGAAGAACCTGAGCCCTCTACCCGAGCAGCCTCAGAACGACCGCCCCTACCTCCCGAAGTAGTGCGGAGACGTCTCGAGCTAGACCTCGCCGGATCCCTCCGCACCTGAGGTCTCGTGCGGGTACGAGAAGGAATGGGCTGACCTTGCAAAAGAAATTAAAATCAGAAACAGGCAAAATAGAAGCGGTAATGCAAAACATATGAAAGAAAGACTACTTCCTGAACGACGTCGTCCCGACGGCAAGTAGCCACGTTCCTCATCCGGACAAGCTGGCTCCGGAAGGCATCTATACATCGTGCCATCGCCGAAACCACCTCGCGCGAGAATTGTCAAGAGAATAAAATCAGTAAACGGGCATAATGTATATGGACGAAAGTTGCAAATAAACAAGCTTACCCGAGTCTGGTGGCGAGGAATCGAACGCTCCACAAAGCGCTCGTCCTCAGGAGCCGGAGGAATCATCTCCTCAATTGGCCCATATGTCCCCTGGTAATGGATAGAAATACGGGGTGGCACGAACTCAGCAGCATCGTCCTGATAAAGCAAAACAAAGTCAATGAAGCGTCACTTGGGGGCTACTTAACGAAAAGTAAAAGTTAAAAAAATTGTACCGCCACATCCTCAGCTGGTACAAGAACCGGAGCTAACAACTGCAGTAGCTCCTCCGCATAGCATTGCCCAGGGATCATGTAAGATCGCCAAGGGGTACCAGCTCCCTCTGACATGCTCAACAACCTCGCGGCGTTAAACATATGACGTGGCGGAGGAGCAGGAATGACAAAGGTATCGGAGGAATGCTGTCTAGAAACCCTATCTCCAAGGTATGCAGTCGCTCCATAATTCCCCAGGAAATAGCGACGCTCAGCAGAATACTGTGCGCCTAACCTAGAGACAGCCAGGCTGACCCACGGCCGGTAAAGCACCTCATGCTCCTGCAAAGAGCGTCAATCAGGCGAGAATCTATCTATAGCATCACAAAATGGCAAATAAGAAAAGAATCATACCGCGATGATCCAATCTCGGACATATGCATTGGACATCCCCACACGGCGGCTGCCCCAGGAAGCACTGACTAGAAACCTGCGCGGCGACGGTCTCGCCGGTGCAGCAGAAGGTAAGTACTCGTAGAACCAGATCTACAAGGAGTTAAAATTATCAGCAAGCGCTAGCGAAAATGTAGGGCTAAACTCTATAGGGAATAGGGTTTACCTCTACGACCCTCCAAAAGCTGGACAAGGCAACATTCGTCCCAAAGGACCGATGTCGACACGAGTCCCTCATCGCTCAAATGAAATCAGCATAGGCCAAGCTGGCCCAGTCATAAGTCCCGATCCGGTGCAGATCGCGGACAGCAGGAAGGTAGTAAAGCAGCGCCCTACTACCCTTGTCAGGGGAGAACGTCTCTGACAGCAAGATGAGTGCAAAGATGCGCACCCACTGCTCTCGGGTGGTCGCACCATCGTCAAGAGCCGCTGCTAGAGTCGAGCGGCGAATTCCCCTAGCACTGAACTGAGACGACTCTACCTCACCTCGAGCCCGAACAACAATCGGACCTAACAACTCCTCAACCTCAGGGGAGAAGACGTCGATCCCGCTGTCAAACGGCAGTGGCACAGAATTAAACTCCAGTCCTGTGATGAGACTGAAGTCGGTAGGAGTAACCATCATCTCATCCCAGGGAAAGTGGAAAGTGTTGGTGGTGTCCCAGAAGAACTCCACCAGAGCACGAACTACATGGTGACCCCTGCTGGAGGCAACCATCGCCTCAGAGGTCTCGTACAACGCAGTTAGACCGCAAGACTCCGATCCCACAAAAGTCTCGTCTCGACATCTCTGGCGATGTACATCTTGTACAGATCGCCCAAACAGTCATAGCCGGAGCCATGACAGCGCGTCTCCCAGCGGTGATACCCCGTCTCACCCTCTTAGAAATGTGGTGGATGGGGGAAAAGAACAAGGTCCGCTCATCCCACTCGGGGAGTCGACCAAGCGAAGTGGACGGCTCGGCATCGTCCTCCACGGGCTCATGCTCCCGTCGAGCGTCTCGGGACCGTGAACCAGAACCTCGCTGTCTAGCCATACTACATTGTGCAGAATTATCATAAATTAAGGTTCTATAGTATCTAAGGTTCGCCTAGCTGCATGATACTATGTTCGCAAAAAAACAGAGTACGTAGTACTAAAACAGAGAACAAATTCAAATTGAGCATAATGGCATTTTTCCAAGCAATCAAACAATTTCTTGCAATACTATAGTAATTATTGTGACAAATTGGACAAAAATTGCTAGCAAAAACATCAAGAACGAGCCATATTGTACCCCCGACTTTCAAAGGTTCAACAATGGCAATTCGTTCATTTCTTCACCAAATTGATTCAAACAAGTCCCAAATTACTCCCAAGGCAATATATAAACATAATCAAGCAATTTCATGGCATAAAATTTGACAAACAAAGAGAATTGAGCATTCTAAGTTTCGAAATTTCATGAAGTTTGAAAATAAACACATGCAAAATTCCTTAAAACCGGTGTGAGTTCGAAGAAAACTTACATAGATCGGGAAAATGGATGAAATAAGCTTTGATTTGCAATAAATTTGAGCGAATTTGGTTGAGAAACGAGCAAGAATGAAGCAAATGAATTTCTGGAAATTTTCGAGCAAAAACGCGACGAACATCAGCGAAAATGAAGAAGAAAAGGGTATTTAAGGAATACCCTATTCTGGCGCCAAGCGCTAGACCTTGGCGTCAACACATATACTTGGCGCCTGGCGCTAATCCCAGCGTCTGGCGCTACGGCCAGTTATGTGGCGCTGACGTTATTTCATCGGCGCCAGAATGTTCAGCCACTCAGTACAGTTGTTCTATTTTTTTGCAATATGTTTTTGGTTCCTTGGTACGCCAGTTAGCCCCTCTAAGAAATTTGACACGTTTTTTAGTAATCGGCTTGATTGCACAAAGTGATCGACCTGATGAAAGATCGTCTCACTTAGCTTAAAGCGCCTAAGCATTGGTTCATTAACAAAAGGCACCGACATAGTGGTTCATTCGCAAAAGGCACCGACGTACAGGTTCAAAAACAGCAAGAGCGCCGACGTACAGGCGTAGCGGAAGCAAAGTTCAAGCGAGCTTTTAAAGATCGACAAGCGGAGATCTTCGGTAATTTCCTTGGAAAATTATCGCAACCAATGAGGATAGCTTCAAGCAAGGATATCTTCGACGGCATTCCCTAGATTGCGGAGAGCTGTCAAAAAACAACTGAAGGTGATTTCAAGCGAAGTTGTCTTCGATCATGTTCCCTTAGACGTGGAAGATGGTCATAAAGCGGGAGAGGATTGTTTCAAGTGAAGCAATCTTCGATAGTATTCCCTTGGACATGGAACATTATCAAAGCGAAAGAGGATTGTTTGAAGCGAAGCAATCTTCAATATTGGAAGCAGTTACAAGCGTAGCAGTTTTCAAGCGGGATGGCATTCTCTTTGCAGGATGTCATCAAAACAAGGATACAGCAGCAAATCGGATACTTCAGAGACGTGTGCTCGACGGTGCAAGATACGCGTTTCTTAACTTTTTTATCTGTTTAACTAACGCTAGTTTGCAGGTATCGGCATTACAAGAGTGATTAAGGATCACAGAACGTTCTGAATCATTCTCTGTCCCTATCGATACTTTGACTTTTGTTTTCGAAACTTGTGTTTCTCCAAACTCAGTCAAAGTAGGGGCTTATGTAGACACCCATTTGTGTCTCCCAAAACCAAACCCAATGATGAGTACCTTTTGCGTCGAATCATAATCGAATGAAGTGAAAGTGTGGAAAGTTTAGTGTTGCAGATAGTTTTAGTTTATATCTTTTCTCTCTGTTTTTGAAAAATTATTTTACGAAAACAGCCAATCCAGTTTGGTTGGTCTATGACATGAGTCCAATATTAGTGTAGTTGGATGGGGCTTGAAAAGACCTTTCCAACGATATATTATAAGCCCAATTCCGATGAATAATGAGGAAGTTATGGCCAAATTACTGAACTGGGCCCGGTTTGAGCCTTATATGCGGCCTAATGATCTAGAGGAGGGACTAATATAGATTTATCATTACTAATGCAATTAGGAATGGTTTTAGTCTTCTAGATTCTTCTAGAAGGTTCTTTTCATTCCTAATTTAATTAGCATTGATAAATTGACTTTTGTTGACTTTTTTAGAGTTTTAATTAGAATCAAAGAACATTTTTGAGGAAAAATACGATTTTATCCTCCTGAACGGAAATTTCTATCTGATTTTAAGAAAACACGTGAATTTCTAAATCAGCGCCAAACGCCAGCTGTAGCGCCTGACGCTACGCTTGGCGCCTGGCGCTAGCCTTAGCGTCTGGCGCCAAGGTCAGCGTTTGGCGCCAACATTGTTTTACGCGTTAGAACTCCGTCGTTAAAACTCCGTTTTGATAGAACCTACAATCACTGATTTTCTCTCTTTCTTAACCAACTCTCATCAAGATTCTCTTGATTTCTCTCTCTCTCTCTCTCTCTCTCTTTTCTAAACTAGCCTTTTCTCAAATATAAAAATTCCGCATTCATTAGATTTAGAAACACCTAGCCATATTCGAAGTTGCCTTCGCCCTAGACGTGAAAGGTTTAATTTATGAGGGTTTGGTCCCAAATCTCTCTTTCAATTATTATTTAATTTAATTGTTTGATTATTATTTTCCTTGACGTTACTAACGTGTGTATTTTGTTATTAGAAAGAGGTACGAGGCATCAAATAAAGTACTTTAATGGTTTTATTAATATTATGATGTAGAAATCATGTTTAGGTTGTTATTATGATATTCCTAGTATCATGTCTGGGTAACTTTAATATCAAGTATGATTAAAAGTATGATGCATTTTATGTTCTTCCTAATATTATTTATGATTGTTAGTATCATGTTAGGGTTAACGCTTTGATTTTTATTGCTTAGTGACATGCCAGGATTTGTTATTAATCTTGTTAGTATCATGCCTAGGATCTTGCTATTATTCTTTAACATGATTATGATTATTATTATTATTATTATTATTATTATTATTATTATTATTATTATTATTATTATTATTATTATTATTATTATTATTATTATTATTATTATTATTATTATTATTATTATTATTATTATGATTATTATTATGATTATAATTGTTGATTTATTGTTATTATGTTGCTTGATATTTATTTTTATTGCTTGATCACACCTTTTATGCATGTTTAAAGGGAATTGGTACTTGTAATCACGCTTAATAAGATAATAAATAATCTTGTTTAGAGTTAATTTGATTATAATTCAAGTGATCGCCAATAATAGATTTATTTTTGCATTAATATTCAACCAACATAGATAAACAGGTTTAGGGTTAATCCTATTGATTGCATGTTAGTCAGAAAGCGCACATGAATACGATCAGAATAAAGTAGAGGCCTATTATTAGGGCAGATTCAATCTCTTTTAGGTTGGATTTTTACCTTCATCCCCGAACCCTATTTAGTTCAAGACCTTATGGAGTTGACAATCTCTTGGATCGTTAAGGGGTGTAACCTTCACCCTGTGAACGGTTTACAAGTTCCTAAAAAACTTGTTGGCGACTCTTTTGCTCTATCTTCTTTCCCTTTGGACGCCACCGTACTTTAGTGTATGATCACAGTGGGGTTCAAGCTAGGGGATTAACGCTTGAAATATTCCCTACAACGCGCAATGCGCCTTTGGTAGACTTGTACATGATGCAAAGCTCTTAATCGTCGTTCATCGAGCAATAAGAGCTCTTCATACCTCGCTCTTACCCATTCAGGTTCCGGCAGCTTACTTTCGAGTACGATGCGTATGGATGGTATTTCCAGTTCCACTGGTTGAACTACGTCCATTCTGAAAACTAAGGAGTATGGAGTTACCCATATTGATGTTCGTATAGACGTTCTATAACCCCATAGTGCAAAGTGCAGTCTATTCGGCCAGTCTTTATAATTTTCTGCCATTTTCTTAATGATGACTGTTATATTTTTATTTTCCGTTTCTACAGCTCCATTCATTTGAGGTCTTTATGGGGATGAGTGAAGGTGTTTTACTTTATAACGAGTTAAGAGGGTCTCAACTTCAGCTTTGAATTGTGATCCCTGATCACTAATTAGTTCGTGTGGAACTCCATATCTACAAAATATGTTTCGTTCGAGAAACTTTGCGACATGTTTAGAAGCGATATTAACGTAAGAAGCAGCCTCAATCCACTTAGTGAAGTAGTCGATGGCTACTAATACGTACTCGTGCCCTCCTGCTCCTGTCGGAGAGACCTTTCCAATTATGTCAATTCCCCAAGTTGAAAAGGGCCAAGGGGAAGTGAGATTATATAGTTCAGATGGTGGAAGGTGTTGTAAATTAGCAAACATTTGGCACTCTGGACATTTCTTGACATATTGTATGCAATCATGTTCCATAGTTGACCGATAATACCCTTGTCGTGAAATTATTTTTGCGAGCATTTTACCATTCATGTGAGGTCCACAAACACCTTTGTGAGTATTCTCCATAAGGCGTGTGGTTTTGGGTTGGTCTATACACAACAAACTTTGACCATTAGGTCCTTTTTAGCATAATTGACCATTTAATAGACCGTATTGAGCCGCAAGTGTCCGTAAGGCTCGTTGGTCTTTCGATGAAGTATTTTCGGGATATGTGCCATGAGTAATATATTGGAGGATATGATCATACCAAGGATTGTTTCCTTCGATGTCATTTATTTCCTCTATTGCGTTGCAATATGATGGTTCTTCTCTTCTATCAACGCATAATGACATCATATTTAAGTGATCTGGAATGTTGATCATTGAGGCTAATTTTGCTAGCGCATCGGCAAATTGATTATCATCCCTAGGGAGATATTTGAAGTCAATATGTTCAAAATGCTCGATGAGTTGCTCTAGGTGTGCTTGGTATAATATCATTGTGGAGTTCTTTATTTTCCATTTTTTCAGTATGTGATTTATAATCAAACTGGAATCTCCATATACCTCTAATTTTTGCACACCTATGCTAGCTGCTGCTTCTAATCCAATAATGCACGCTTCACATTCCGCGGCATTATTAGTAACCTTAAAATCTAATTTTACAAAGATTGGAGTATGTGTCCCTCTGGACTTATGAGTAACACTCCTACGCCACATCCTTTTTGGTTGGATGCACTGTTGAAGTACATTACCCATTTGTCATCTTGTGTCATGAGAATCTCTTCATCCGGAAGATAAGTAGTTTCTGCATGACTTGTTTGAATTGGATGTTGAGCCAGAAAGTCGGAAATTACTCTTCCTTTGATTGATTTTTCTGGAATATATTTTAACTCAAATTAGGCCAACATCACCAACCATTTGGATATTCTTCCTTGTATAGGTGGTTGTTCAAACAAATACTTTATCGGATTTTGTTGAGAAATCACATGAGTGGTCTGTGGTAGCATAAAATGTCGTAATTTTTTAGTTGCCCACACTAATGCTAGACTCGTCTTTTCTAGAGTACTATATTTTGTTTCATATTGGATGAATTTTTTTGCTTATGTAATATATTGCACGCTCGACTTTTTCTACCTCTTGTGCTAACATGGCTCCTATGGCCGTGTCTGTAACTGTTATGTATAGACTAAGAGGTAGTTTGGGTACTGGTGGTGCTAAAATTGGTGGACTTTTGAGATAATCTTTGATTTTCTCAAAGGTCTTTTGGCATTGATCGTCCCATTCATGTTTTTCTTCTTTTTTCAACTTTTTGAATATTGGCTCACAAGTCATAGTAGATTTGTTAATAAATCTACTAATGTATTTCAATTTGCCAAGGAACCCCCTAATTTCTTTTTCTGTTTGAGGGGGAGGCATGTCAACAATTGCCTTTATTTTAGAGGGATCAATCTCAATACCGCGAGTGCTTACTACGTATCCGAGTAACTTGCCAGAAGTTACCCCGAAGGCGCATTTTTGTGGATTTAATCGCATGTTATAATCTTGTATACGAGTGAAAAATTTGCGTAAAGCTTTTATATGTCCCATTCTATCTTTGGACATTACGATCATATCATCCACATACACTTCTATTTCTTTATGCATCATATCATGCAAGAGAGTCGTAGCCGTTCTTTGGTACGTAGCTCCTGCATTTTTTAAACCAAATGGCATGACTGTATAGCAATACGTCCCCCAAGGGGTAATAAAGCATGTCTTTTCTTTGTCTTCTTTTGCCATTAAATTTGGTTGTAACCTGCGTATCCATCCATAAAGGATAACATCGCATGTTCAGTTGTGTTATCTACCAATATATCAATATGTGGTAGAGGAAAATCGTCTTTAGGGCTAGCCTTATTAAGGTCCCTAAAGTCGACACACATGCAAACTCGTCCATCCTTTTTAGGGACTGGGACGATGTTCGCTACCCATTCTGGGTAATTACATACGCGAATGAAACCTGCGTCCAATTGTTTTTGTACTTCATCTTTTATTTTTAGTGCGACGTCAGGTTTCATTCGTCGAAGTATTTGTTTTACTGGTTTAGAGGTAGGGTTCAAGGGAATGGTATGTTCCGCAATTTCCCTATCTATTCCAGGCATCTCCTTGTATGACCAAGCAAACACGTCTTCGAATTCTTTGAGCGTCGATATGAGGGTCGATCGCTCTTTCGGATTTAGAGTTAAGCCAATTTTGACTTCTCTTTTGTTTTCATTAGTTCCTATATTGATTGTTTCAGTTTCTTCAATGATAGGGTTCTTTTGTTCTCGTTCATTCATTAGTTCAACCAACTTATTAATGTTATCATTTTCATTAGATTGATTATTATAGCATTCAAAAGATTCGAAAGAAGGAATATACTCGGAAATAGAGCTCATATTATTAAAATCAAAAGAAAGTACATTAAGAGAAGAATCCTTTTTGGGATCTTCATCCTTAGAACTAGAAAATAAAGACTCAGTAATGGCCACAAGGCCTAAATTTTCAGCATCCCTAGAGTCTATAATAGATTCGTCGTCCGATTCTTCAAACATCTTCCCTTCGCCTGTGACGATTTCCAGCCTATCTCCTTTGTGATTGGTCCATTTGAAAGATTTCCTCCATCCATGCTCCAAGGTTTCATTAGAAGGGGTGATCAATGGAGTTGGGTTAAAAGCTTCATCCTGGATGGCATTTTGATTGGTCATTGTAGCGACATGATTTTGCTCTAGTCTAAATAGCAAGTTGATTGCTTGCCTATCATAGCACCCTGGATTTGGGTACTTTGATTTAACGATACTAAAATCGTCATCCAAGAAGTAACAATCGTGAAATATTTCGAATCCAGGCTTCTTGATTCCTTCCAAAACCAATGGTTCTGGAAAGTCATAGCATGAGTAGTCTTCTCCCCCCCCTAATGAATTGTCCATTAAGGGTTTGTTGATAGGATGGGAGTAAAGTGACTATCCCCTTGTTGTTGTCATCTCTACGTGCCTTTCTTTTCGCATCGTGAGACTTCAATTCTTCTTTAGTTGGTTTGTATCCCAATCCAAAGGAGAAGCTTTTCTTTGGGATGGGAAGTAAGAAGGATTTCTTCATTCCTATTCCCAAAGGCATCCCAGGAAAGTAACTACTCTTAAATAAGATGTTTTTTACTATCTGGGTGGAATATGGATCAAGCTTGAAAGGTTCTTCCAAGTCTTTTTCCATTTCTATTGTGCAGATTGGCTCCGCGACGAATTCCCACATGTCCTCTTCATCATTGTCATGGTTTATCTCTAGGAGTGATTGATCGTTTATTGCTATTTTTAGTGGAGAAGTATTTATAGTCATAGGAAGCCCTTGATAGTTCAACCTAATCACTTAATGAAGTGAGGATGGTATTGCACCAAGCTCATGTATCCAAGGACGTCCAAGTAGAATGTAGGTTTTATGTCCATAACATGGAATTCAACCATCTTTTGTATTGGGCCTGTGGTAATTGGTAGCTTAACAGTTCCACAAACCGATCTTCTCAAGTTGTCATAGGCCCTAATGCTTTGTGTTGTTGATTGAAAATCATTTTCTGGATTAAGGCCTAACTATTTTGCAGTTCGCAATGGGCATACGTTTACGGCTGACCCATTGTCTACTAAAGTTAGAGGGATGTTATATCCCTTGCACCCCACAGTTAAGTATAATGCATTGTTGTGGGTAGTGTCTTTTAAAGGCAAATCATCATTAGTGAAAATGATTGACTTGTCAGATTTCTCGCTAGTAAGCAAGCTAACGAGATCTTGAGGGGTTGTGTATGTGCTTAAAGACAAAGCCGTTAGAGCGTTCATAAGGGAATTCCTATGTTCTTTAGAAGTACTTAGGAGTTCCCAAATTCTAACATTCGCCTTGGATTGGTGAAGTTGTTTGACCAATGGATCTTCCACCTCAAGAAGAGGTGATATTGTATTTTGTACTTGACCTTGATTTTGTGTGGTCGAAGATCCATTTGGTGGTGGTGCCTGGTAAATTCGTCCAGAACGAGTTAAATGATCTATCTCGTTTGGATTAGTTGTAGGACTTATGAACCAACTTTCTTCTAGAGGCTTTGACCGTGCCTCCATTTCAAGATGTTCCATGAGTTGAGCTTGATGCCATTGTTCATCCAAGGAGAGATTTGATAAGTCTTGTGACTTCCCCAAGAAATGATCCCAATCAAGCGCTCCATTTGTTTCATTTTGTAAACAAGATGGAGGTGGGACGACGACATACTTAGAGATATATAAGTCTTGAAAGTCGTCGTCCCATAGCCCACATACTTCATTAGTTGCCCCTATGAGTATTGTGGGTAGAGGTTCTCCTATAGGTGTGATGTAGTTCAATGGATTGAACGTATCGCTTCCCATATGGTCCTCATCAATGTGAAACACCCCCAAGGGGGACGCATTATTGTTTGGTTTAGGCGTGGGAATTCTCCCATCGTCTACCAAATCCCGTATTTTATGTTTTAAGACAAAGCAACGTTCAGTGTCGTGTCCATTGCCTTTATGATAAGCACAATAAGCATTACCATCCCAGTTAGGAAACCTTCTTTCTGGTGGAGTGGGTGGTGTTGGTCCTGTTGGTGCAAGTAAGCCTTTTTCATTTAATTTTTCTAACAATTCTTTATAGCTTACAGGAAATGGAGTAAATTTTCTTTTGTCCATCTTTTCCTAGGATCATTATATTGATTTGTGTTGTGGTATTACGTGGAGGTTGCAAATACAACAATAAAGGATGATGATCCATCATTCCCCTTCTTGTAGTTATTTTTAGGATGATGATGATGAGGCTTATTTGCTTTTTCTTTACCAAGATCATCTTCAATCCTAGTAGCCACGGAATAGACCTTTTGGAAAGTGTCTAAACCAAGGTAACGTAGATGCTTGTTGTACTTTTCATGACAGTTGTCAATAAAATTTTGTACTAGCTCGAGTTCGGGCAGCCTTTGGGCAAGGTGGGCCGCCTTTTCTCGTCATCTACCATAGAAAGCAAGGAAACCTTCATCGTCGCCTTACTTAAGCATTTCGAGTTCACGTAGAGTGGACTTGAACTCTATGTTACTCTCATATTGGGTAATGAAAGCCGAAACTACATCTTCCCATGTTGCTTTGAATTTTGGGTCTAGCCCATAGTACCACTCTCTTGCGGTTGGGTCTAGAGACAAGGGGAAAGTCAAAGCGTAAAGCTTAGGATCAACCCCCTTTAGTGCCATGGTGCCAGTAAAACACATTAAATGATTTTGTGGATTATTGGTCACCTTGAATATTGGTAAGTCCGTAGCTACGAACTTTTCCGGTAAAGCAAGTCCTGCGGGAGGAGCAAACTTTTCTGCGTCAAAGTACATGTTCCCCATTGTAGAACGAAGAACTTGCTTCTCTAACGACTTTTCTTTGATGGATAATTGTTCCATCTTTTCTTGTAAGGCTAAAGCTTCAGCATTTTTCTTACCAGCCTTTTCAATTTTCTTAATTCTCTTTTCCTCGGCTTCTTGAGCCTTTTCTTCTCTCAAACGAAGAATCTCATCTTGAAGTTCTTGAATGGTAGACATCATTATTGGACTAGGACTAGTTGTCGAAGCAGAATGGTTTGAAAGGGTTGGATCTTTAGGTGGTAAACGTAGAAGGCAAGCACCCGGGATTCTTCTTTCCCAAGATTGGAAACCGGCCCTAAAGAAGTAATAAAGGATATGTAAACCAATATGCTTGCTTAGAAGGGGAAGAAGGTAAAGAAAAAGAAAAAGAAAAAATAAAATGACGCAAGATATATTCGAACGGATAACATTGCCCCCAACAATTCTTGAATAAAGATATCGTTTTAACGAATCAACTTGTTTTTTGCAAAATCAAAACTGACTCGTACAGTGGGTGCGCGCAAGTAATTGAGTTGCGCGCAACACCTGCTCGTATGGCCTTTTTTTTTTTCGAGCGTTTTTTTTTTTATTTTCCCTACTTTTTTTTTACATCGTTCTTTTTTTTTGTTTTTTTTTTTATATTTTTTTTATGTTACCCGTTGAATATGACTCTAAATTACGAAGAGACGACTTCGTAATTGGGAACCTAGACCAAGCTAAAAAGAAGAAAGAAATCTATCCTAACACGTTGCATATAGTCATGTAATCACATAAGCATGCCACAAGTTATAATCCACATATTGCCATTCTAAGGTCGAAAAGGCTTGGGTGTCCAAGGTACCATATCTTTAGAAACGACGCACAAATCAATCACTCAACGAGTTGACTCATGACATCGCTCTCCCAACGTTTTGTTGGTGATATGGGTGGGATGATTGTTATTGATTTTGGGATAGAAGCCTGGTGTTGGCAACCCCTAGTCAATGAGCCAATCCCCATGGTTTAAGTGTGCTATACTTATGCATGATGCAATGTTGCTTGTTTGACTTTTAGTTTTGTGCAAAAGGAAGATATTATGCGTTCAAGTCTCGCTCTCTAACTAGAGATTATCCAAGTTAGCTCTCGTTACAACCCATAGGTAACCTGGTGTTGGATACCTTGGACCATAACTACGAACTAATCATGTAACCTCTAAGTCCCCAGTGGAGTCTCCACTGTAAGGAGGGTGTTCCCATCGTAGGGGATCCTTCTCCTTAGATGCCCAAGGCCCCTTAAATCCTAGGACTTTACACTTGTTAGGGTGTATTAGGATTTGAATTCCTAACTGTTTGGGAGACCTTTGAATTAGAGATGATTCTATCATATACGCTTTTTTGTAAGAAACAAGTAGGAGTCGCCAATGATTTTTAGGAAAAACCCATAAACCTCGTTCATGCCTTTCTCCCAAGTAGAGTTCAAGGGATATTTAGCATGAATCATAAGTTTACCCATGCCCAAATTGGTCTAGAAAACCAGAAATGAGTTCGGGAGCGAGGGTATTAAGATAACGTTCCCTTTAGAGGGGAATCGCGATCCTAGCCCTAGTGCGGCCTCTACTAGCTCTTCCTTTGCACAATTTCATTGCCAAACAATATATGCAACGTGATACCTAAAAACTATGTTAATTGATTTTATTTACACACATTAATTCACATAGGAATTACATCGTAAGGTCGTTATTCTTATTTAATCAAATTCATGAAAAGAACAATAAAATAAACTATATTCGCCTTGACTTAGGTGATCAACCAACAATTATTTTATTCAATTCTAATCTTGATTAACTAAAGAATACTATGTGAAATCAATTAATTTATTATTTTAAGGCGATCAAACAACACTAATTAATTAATTAAAGTTCTTTTAAACAATAAAAATAATGGTGATTTAACTAAGTGCTCGGGAATTTACCACTTCTCTTTGCTAGATCTCCGTTTAGAACACTTATGGACTCCTTCTTGTTGGGGAACCTCCACCGTAGTAACAAAATATCGAAAAGGGTGAGTGTTTAGGACAAAAGGGTTTGGATGCACAAGTTCACAAATATTCTGCCAGCGTTTAGGTTAATTTTCTCTGTGTTGAAGCCTCGGATTAGGGTCTTATTTATAGGGAATGATTAGGTTTAGGGTTTAGAGCATTCTGTCGCAGCAGGTGTCGCGCGCAAGTGAATAGATCGCGCGCATTATACGCGCGCAACTATTTGTCTTGCGTAGCTCTATGGTAAGATTCGATTTTCCAATATTTTAATATTCTGAATCTTACACGAGCGCATCTCTGAAAGTTGCGCGGCCTGCCGCGCGCAATTGAATAAGTTGCGCGCGACTGCTGAGTGCGACTTTGTGAGATGCGCACGATATTTTCCGCGGCAGCTTTAATTTTAACCTAGATGCTCCTAAATCCGTCATTATTGGGTTTTAAGCATGGGCTTAAGCCTAATTATGATCGGGTTTAGTTAATTTGAACCTTGTGTTGGCCTTTGTTCTTTTATCTGGGCTAGTCTTTTGTGTTTTGTGGCTTAACCAGTTATCCATAAGCATTCTTTACTTTGATCCAACACGAAGATGGTTTTATTTATCGTCATTGCACTTCCTGTCGGGACAGGAGGCTAAAAGTAGATGTCTACAGTGTCTATAACCGCATGATCGGAATTGCCCACACTTATAAAAATAAAATAAGAAAGCAAAAAAAAAAAAAAAAGAGCTAAAAAAAAAGAGTGAGAAACCTCAAGCATGAAAATATAAAGATTCAAAAGCAAGGTTGCACACCTTGGGGGCTTATCTAGGGTCTTGAGCCTTTATCCCCTTCTTTCTTCAACCTTTAGCCTAACCACGTTACAACTCTTAAAAAAAAGACCTTTTGAGGTATACACACACTTGTGCGAGGTTCGGCTAGAGCTACGTTCGGCCTGATTCCTAACGGATACGCAGGCAACCTCACATTGGGGTGCGACCGTAATAAAATGCATTCACATTCACATTCACACATCATGATCATATCAAGGGATCCCCTATGCTCATCCCTTTTCATTTAGAGCTAGACTTGGGGGCTTGATCCCTACATCATTAGCTTACCCAGCCTAAGAGTCACCATCTTTTGACTCTTTTCAATAATATTTTTCCACACACTTAGCCCATGCGACCTAACTTTAGTGTCACTTTCACACACTGCACAGATACATGACCAAATAAAATTCCCCTTAGGAACCCTTTGTCTTGAAATCTTAACACAACGTTGAAGCATGCCTTGTCTCATCAATCATAATCATCATTGCATAACGAAGTATGAAGTGCTTAGCCTCCGTGCCTAAGTTACCTAAATACTTTCATCATTGAGTCAACAATTGAGATAAACTATGATGGATTAATCCTTGCACCTTGAGAGATAGTATCAAAAACATTTGATTAAGCTTATTCAACATGCACCTTCAAAAACTTCACTTCAATTATTTTTCGCGTCTTTCTTTTTTGAGAGAAAGTCAGTACCCTCCACAAAAATGACGGAAATTTTTGCAAAATTTTTGCTTTTTGCATTTTCGAATCGCACAATCACATCACAATACACACACGAGTCATGTGCACATTGAGTCATGTCGTGTTATCACAATGAGTCAACAATACGCACACACGAGTCACATGAAGCGAGTCGTCATACCTTGAGTCATGTCAAGCCAATGAGTCAAGCAACACTAAGTCCTAGGTCAACCCTAATTACATGAGCAAAGTCCTATAGTCAAGGATATAAATACAGGTGCATCTCAGCAAGCGAGGACATTCCTGGATTTTTTCGAAAAACCGCGAATATGACACATGAGACTCTTCCAAGACGAGGAGAGTTTGAGCAAAATTGCATAGAGCAGTAGATTAGAGATGAAGAGCTTTAATTTACAAAAGATTTGAGCGGATTTGGCTGAAAGGTAACGACCAAGTTCAAATTTCGGAGTGAAATCGAGCAGCAGCAGCAATGGCAAAATAGGGAGGACCCAACTCCAGCGTCAGACGACAAGGCTGTCGCCTGGCGACAGAGCACAATTGCGGCGCCAGAAGCTTTAATTTGCAGCGGTGACGGAGCTCGTAGCCTCTCCGAATAGTTATTTCGACCTCATACAACAATTCCGGGTTCCTTGGTGCGCCAGTTAGCCCCTATAAGCAAATTGACATGATTAGTAGTCGACTCGATTACAATCGCAGTAAGTGATTGACCTGATTACGATCGTCTCACTTAGCTTAAGCGTCTAAGAATTGGCTCATTAACGCATCAATTCAAAAGCAAAGCAAGCACTTATACGACAATTTTTCCAAGATTGGATTGTCATCCCCGACTGACAATATTTCCAAAAAAATGGATTGTCGCGCATTCTCCTTCAACGACAATTTTTCCAAGATTGGATTGTCATCCTCAACTGACAATATTTCCAAATATGAATTGTCGCGCATCTTCTTCAAACGGTAATTTTTCCAAGATTGGATTGTCATCTCTGGCAAAGTTTCCAAGCGTGGATGGTCGTGCTCCTTCTCTGTACGGCAATTTTTTCCAAGTTTGGATTTTCATCTCTGGCAAGTTTTCCGAGATTGGATTTTCGTAGACATAGTTCCCTATGGCAAAATTTCCCAAAGGATTGTCGTAGGTCTCTATTCATAATAAATTTCGGCAAAGATTCCTCAACGTGGATTGTCATTTATTTCTGTATGTGGCAAATTTTCCCGAAGTGGATTGTCGATCAACTCTTTTGCAAATGTTCCAAGACGCGGATTGTTAATTGTGACAATATTTTCCTAAAAGGATTTTCGCATAGCATTGACAAATTTCCAAAGAGGATTGCTTTCAAGAGTTATATTCCAAAATGTGGATTGTCGATTGTAGCAAAGTTCTTATGAAAGATTATTACGAGGCATTGGCAAGTTTTCCCAAAGTTGGATTTTGGAAAATTTTCCGAGATACGGATTGTCGCTTCATCGTAGCAACATTTCCAAGGATGGATTGTTATGTGACATTGACAACTTTCCCTAAAACGGATTGTCATACATCATACAAGAGTTGTGTTGGCAACTATTCCCAAAGAAAAGAGGATTGTCATCACAGCAAAAGCGCCGACATACTGGCTCATAAGCAAGGGCACCGACATTATGGTTCACAATTCAGAAGCACCGACATACTGGTTCACAAGTAGCAAAGACGCCGACGCACAGGCACAACAAAAGCAAAGGATCGACAGGCGTTGGTCTTCGGTGATACTCTTCAGGGTATTATCGCAACAACTGAGGTTGACTTCAAGTAAAGTTATTTTCGACAACATTCGCTAAGATTGTGGAGGTTGTCACTTAGATTTGAGAAGATAGCACGAGATGGGCGGTCTTCGAAAGCATTCGCTAAGATTGTGGAGGTTGTCACCAAAGATTTGAGAAGATGGCACGAGATGGGCGGCCTTCGACGACATTCGCTAAGATTGTGGAGGTTGTCGCCAAGATTTGAGAAGGGCGGTTCGTGATGAGGCGGTCTTCGACGACTTTTGCTATGATTGGGAAGGTTGTCACTATAATTCAAGAAAAAGGCTCGAGATGTAGCAGCTTTGATCGACAACATTCCCTAGCTTGTGGAGGGTTATCACAAACAACTGGAGGTGATTTCAATAGAATTTATCTTCGATGGCGTTCCCTAGCTTGTGGAAGGTTGTCACAACAACAACAGATGCAACACATATCGGTTACTCCCAGAGACGTGTACTCGACGGTGCAAGATACGTGTTTCTTTAACTCTTTTATCTGTTTAACTAACGCTAGGATCACAGAACATTCTGAATCATTCTCCGTCCCTATCGATACTTTGACTTTTGTTTTCGAAACTTGAGTTTCTCCAAACTCAGTCAAAGTGGGGGCTTCTGTAAACACCCATTTGTGTCTCCCAAAAACCAAACCTAGTGATGAGTACCTTCCACGTCGAATCATAATCGAATGAAGTGAAAGTGTGAAAAGTCTAGTGTTGCGGTTAATTTTATTTCTTTTCTTTCTCTCTGTTTTTGAAAACCTATTTTATGAAAACAGACAATCAAGTTTGGTTTGGTCCATGGCAAGGGTCCAATAATGATGTAGTTAGGTAGGGTTTGAAAAGAGCTTTCCAACGATATATTATAAGCCCAATTCCGATGATAATGAGGAAGTTATGGCTAAATTACTAAATTGGGCCTGGTTTGATCTTTATATGCGGCCAAATGATCTAGAGGAGGGCCTATTATGATTTATCATTCCAAATGCAATTAGGATTGATTATAGTCTTCTAGACTCTTCTAGAAGGTTCTTTTGAATCCTAATTTAATTAGCATTGATAAATTGACTTTTGTAGACACCCATTTGTGTCTCCCCAAAACCAAACCCAGTGATGAGTACCTTTCACGTCGAATCATAATCGAATGAAACGAAAGTGTGGAAAGTCTAGTGTTGCGGAAAGTTTTTATTTCTTTTCTTTTCTCTCTGTTTTTGAAAACTTTATTTTAAGAAAACAGCCAATCCAGTTTGGTTGGTCCATGATATGGGTATAATAGTAGTGTAGTTGGATGGGGCTTACAAAGACCTTTCCAACGATATATTATAAGCCCAATTCCGATGAATATTGAGGAAGTTATGGCCAATTTACTAAACTGGGCTCGGTTTGAGCTTTATGTACGGCCCAATGATCTAGGGGAGGGCCTAATATGATTTATCATTCCTAATGCAATTAGGAATGGTTTTAGTCTTCTAGATTCTTCTAGAAGGTTCTTTTAATTCCTAATTCAATTAGCATTGATAAATTGAATTTTGTTGACTTTTCAGAGTTTTAATCAAAATCAAATAGCATTTTTGAGGAAATTATATTATTTTATCCTCCAGTACGGTAAACTTATCGGATTTTCGAAAACGCGTTGGTATCAGGCTTGGCGCCTAACCCCAGGCCTTGGCGCCTAACCCCAGGCCTTGGCGCCTGGAACTAGGCCTGGCGCCTGGCGCTAGCCATTGGCGCCAGCTAGCCAGGGTTGGCGCCAGCTCTATTTTCTGAGCGTCAGACTCTGTTTTGTTTAATTTATCTTTTTGGCTGATTTTCTCTATAAATATCGTATTTAAAACTCCGTTTTCATTCACCAATTATCATCATCTACATTCATTGATCACCTACAATCAGTTTTCACCAATTGATTTCATTCATTCATTCACTAATCATTCACCAATTTTCATGATCTATAATCTGTTTTAATTAGCATTCATTCAATTCTTTCTTCAACCTTTGCTTTCTCATACAAAATTCCGCATTCACAAGACTTAGAAACACCTAGCCATATTCGAAGTTGTCTTCACCCTAGACGTGAAAGGTTTAATTTCTGAGGGTTTGGTCCCAAATCTCTATTTCAATTATTTAATTTAATTGTTTGTTTATTATTTTCCTTGAAGTTACTAACGTGTGTATTTTGTTATTAGAAAGAGGTACGAGGCATCAAAGTAAGTACTTTAATTGATTAATTGATTTTATGATGTAGAAATCATGTTTATATTGTTATTATGATATTCCTAGTATCATGTCTAGGGTAATTTTAATATTAAATATGATTGTTACGATGCTTCCTATGTTCTTCCTAATATTTATGATTGTAAGTATCATGTTAGGGTTAAAGATTTGATTTTTATTGCTTAGTGACATGCTAGGGTTTGTTATTAATCTTGTTAGTATCATGCCTAGGATCTTGCTATTTTTATTATGCTTTAACATGATCATGATTATGATTATAATTGTTATAATTTATGATGATTATGATTTATGATTATTATTATTTTGATGATGATTATTTTATTTATTATAATTATTATTCATGATTATTGATTATTAATTATGTTGCTTAATGATTATTTATTATATTGCTTGATCACACCTTTATTGCATGTTTAAAGGGAATTTGGTACTTGTAATCACGTTTAATAAGATAATTAATAATCTTGTTAGGGTTAATGTGATTATAATTCAAGTGATCGCCAATAATAGATTTATTTGTGCATTAAATTCAACCAACATAGATAAATAGGTTTAGGGTTAATCCTAATGATTGCATGTTAATTAGAAAGCGCACATGAATACGATCAGAATAAAGTAGAGGCCTATTATTAGGGCAGGTTCAATCTCTTTTAGGTTGGATTTGTACCTTCATCCCCGAACCCTTATTTGGTTCAAGACCTTATGGAGTTGATGATCTCTTGGATTGTTAAGGGGTGTAACCATCATCCTATGAACGGTTTACAAGTTCCTTAAAAAACTTGTTGGCGACTCTTTTGCTCTATCTTCTTCCCTTTTGGACGCCACCGTACTTTAGTGTATGGTCAAAGTGGGGTTCAAGCTAATGGGATTAAAGCTTGAAATTATTCCCTACAGTTTTTGGCGACTCCACTGGGGAGGATTTCTATTTTAATTCCTGAATTTGTTTCGGCAATGATTTAAAATGAGTGGATGAGACTCGAAAAGTTCTAAGTATTTCATGTGCGTAATTTTGATTAACATTATTGTCATATGCATAAAAAAAGATCTCATTGGAATGACCATCCGTAATGAGTTAAAAACATAGGATTTACACGTAGGAAATTTGAGGAATGTCTTTCACAACTAGGACTGAAATAACACCGCGCGAAACTGGAAAATTTTATCGAGCACAGAAAGCTGCTGAGGCATGTGGGAAGTAGCGTCAGGGGCCAGAGCTTGGCGCCAGACTTTTAGCCGTAGCGCCAGACTTTAGCATTGGTGCCAGGCGCTACAGTTAGAAGCTGGCGCCAGTCTCTGTTTTCTGGCGCCAATTTCCCCCTATACCGAGCCAGAAATATGCGTTCTAATTTCGACCGGTTTTTCGTATTGTTTGCTCGATCCTACTTCCTGATTGAATTTTTTCTCACTTTTTTGAAACCCATATGTGTTCTACATATGGACATAACCCTCTGGGAATTCATGCTCCATCTACCCGATTGAACGCTCCGTGCAACAAAGGGTACATCCGAGATGTTGAATTCACCAAACCATGGAAGCGAGTTTTTTCTAAAACTCGCGGTGTCCCATCCACTCGCGCCAACCCTTCACGGTTAGGCTTCCCCGCGGTGCATCCGGACAATTAACCATGGACCCTTTTGACTAAACCATATCCCGATCTTTAGAGAACTAGAGCCATGGTTAGGTTGCGAACTCATTGCATCATATTGTGCCTACTTGACTAATTGTGCATTATTGTTTGTGCATATATACTCTATATTTCTCTTAACCATTTGTTGACTTGTGTTGAGACTAAATCAATTAATGACTTAAAGAACTTTGCCTAATTAATTAATTTGAGTCAATAAAGTCTAATGTTTCAATCGGAATTGACCTAGCACGACTTTAGGCATACCCCAGTTGACTAATAACACCGAAAACAGTCCCAGACCGAAGCTCCAATATTGGCGCCAAGGTCTGAGCTGTAGCGCCACACTAGGGAGTGTAGCGCCTGACGACAGCTATGTTGTCTGGTGCCAAGCTCCACAGAGTGACGCCAGTCATGTCGCTTGGTCGACAGTTCGGATTATTGGTCGAGTCATCACCTACGGTCTAATTAATCAGTTTTCTGTTTAATTCGGTTAATTTTGCTGTCAATAATGTTTAATTGAATCAATAATCGAGTTTAGACACTAAGTCCCATGGTCTTACACAAGAGTCCAAGCATGTCACTTACACTCAATGCACACACCAATACATATACTTTGACCATGATTAAGAGATTCTTGTGTGCGCGTTTTTCCGTCATTTTTTTAGGGGGGTAAGTCGGATATTGATCCTCCAATAAATAATACTTAGTTCCCTAAAAATATGTACATTATTTTTGCCAAAAATACGCACCCTTTTTCTTTTTTCTTTTTTCCCTTAAAATAAACCTTAAAGTCAAGTTGATTCAAGTCAAGTAATTAAAACGCAAAATGGTTTAATTTACAGCGCGTGGTCAAGAAAGGAAGGACGATTAATCAAAGATAACCTCTTCGTACAAGTCCAACTTTTCGACAAACCTATAGCTCGCAAGAGGAAAGCTAGGGTTATAATGGAAACTCAGGAAGAAGTTAATGATCTTAAGAACCAACTGGCTACTGTGACTGAGACACTGAAACTTCTCGCACTTAGGATCGATGATCCCATGAAGCAACAACAAATGGACCTCATGCAAGAGAGTTTAAGCAAGTTGTCCAGCGACTACAAGTTTCAAGAGCTTACATCACAAGGGGTCTCGGTGGACAAAGATCTTCTTCTGCAGAAGTTCAACGCCAACGACATCCCAAAATTCAGAGCAATTGACAACCCTTACTTTCATTTAAGAGCATTTGAAACAATAATGAGTATCAAGGGTATCGATAAGAAGGTTTTCCCTTCTCTGTTCTCACTATCCCTCGAGACCGTTTGCCAACAATGGTTCTTTTCCCTCGAGAAAGAAAAGACCTCTACCTGGGAGTCTATAGCAAACGCTTTCGTAGATAGGTACAATTGCAACATTCAAGTCGAGACTGACCATAGAGAACTTGAAATCCTCAAACAGAAAGAGAATGAAGGCTTCACCTCTTTCTTTAACAAGTGGAGAGAAACCTCAGCTAAGATGATTGAGGTGCCAAGTGAAAAAGAGTCTGTGAGACTGTTCATAAAAAATCTCCAAGAAAAATATTCCAAGCATCTCAAATACCAAAATAATCTCCATACCTTCAAGGCCGTTTATGACATTGGGATCAATATTGAAGATGACTTGGCTAAGTCAAAAGCTGCCAACAATAACTCCAACAGTGGCTGGAAAGGAAAGAAGAACGACAATCCTTCTTCTTCCAAAACCGCCCACTCAAATAATGTTAGCACCTTTAATTTAGGAGAAGTTCTTGCCATGAACAACCAAGGACAGAAGAAACCATTTAGGAGGAACTTCACTCCTATTGGCATGAGTTATGACACCGCATTTGATCGATTAAATGCAAAAGGTCTTATAACTCCTATTGGACCATTTGGGGACCCACCAGTTGAGAAGAGGTCAGTTAACTGGAACCCCAATGCACACTGCAAGTATCACCAAGGTAGGGGCCATTCCATTGAAAGCTGTTGGAAGCTTAAGGAAGCTATCCAAGACCTAATCGACAATAACAAACTGCCGTTGCCTCCTGCCAGTAAGAAGCCAAGCATCGACAATGCACCTGTAGCCCATACCCTGGCTATCTACGATGAGGAAAACGAGGTTGACCCCTCCTCTCTCATTAAACCTGTCAAAGAAATCAGTGCCATAGAAAAAGAAGAGGAGATCTTTTTTGACGTCAAGGACAGTCTTCCAGAACCGGCGAATAAGGAAGATATACAATTGCTCACACTGTCTATGAAGGAGGCATAACAATTACTACGTGAAGCTCTCAAAGTTATGAACGAACTCCATAAGAAATATGATGAACTTCCACTTCCAAAAGAAGAACCTAAAAGAGAATTCACACCAGTGAAAATGACTTATGAGGCAAAACACTTTCCCTTACAAGTCACTGAAAAACCCAAGAAGAGCAATAGAATCTACATTCCAATTGGGATCCCATATGTGCAAATGTTCGAAATGCTCTCCGAGAGTGGCGAGATCAAACCTCTCGAACTGAGACCATTCGAATCATTGAAAAGGACAAATAGGTATTACTGTCAGTATCATCAATCAGGGGGTCACACTATAGAAAACTGTTTCAAATTCAAGGATTTGGTACAGAAAATGATTGATGAAAAGAAACTGGTCCAAGTTCAACAAGAAGAGAATACAACCATTAATGGAGTTTGGGACAGCGATGAAGAAGATGTCTATATAAAGGACATAGTAGGACCTTCACCTTCTGTGTTATACGCCACAGATGACATTTGGGCTGAAGAAGATTCATCGATAGACGTCCTCACAAGATCTGGGAGAATGCAACCTCCCGTTTCAACACAACCTATGCCAACCGTACATCAAGTTCCCATACCTATCATCGAAGACAATGAAATTGTTAAATAGTTTAAGAAGACAAAAGTTGAGATGAATGTGTGGAAACTTCTAGCAACATCTCGAGAGCATAGGTTGGCTGTAATGAATGCCTTGGATAAAATTGGGATAGATTCTGACACTACTCCTGAGGGACTAGCCAACTTCCTCACAAGTGACCTTCCTGGTCCGATTAATTTGATCACCTTTTCTGACAAAGATTTACCCCCAGAAGGTGACAAACATTACAAGGCATTAAACCTCACGGTAGTCTGCAAAATAATGAATGTTCCTATGACTCTTGTAGACAATGGATCGGCTATCAATGTCTGTCCACTTAGAACTGCGAGGATGCTCGGCATAAGGGATGAAGACCTAACTCCGTCCACACAAGGAATAAGAGTCTACGATAATACTCGTCGTCAAGCTCTTGGCAACATTACCCTAAATGTAACGGCAGGAGCAATAGAACATGCTACTACTTTCCATGTAGTGGACATCAAAGCTTCATTCAACTTATTGTTGGGACGCCCTTGGCTTCATGATCTAAAGGTCGTCCCTTCATCTCTCCACCAACAAGTGAAGGCTATAGTTGGAGGAATTCCAATCACCATCGATGTTTCGCCAATGAGAATCAAATCCATAGAAAATCCAATTATTAATGTGGAGCACGACGAGGATGATGAAGACCTATGGGGCTTTAACGAAGAAGTCTCCTTAATCCAGGAGGATGAAAGGACATCTCTTTGCCAGGACCCCCATTCCAACATGACCGTCAACGCCATGCTGAAGAAACAAGGACACTTTCCTGGGATGACTTTAGGAAAGAAGAAAGGAATAGCAAAACCGCTGGAGTCACCTGGCCTCCCTAAGTTAGATACTTTCGGACTTGGTTTCGAACCGACTCGGAAAGATCTCAAGCGAGCCCAAGACAATTTGAAAACACGTAGGGACGCTCGCGTTCAAAAGAAAGCAATTCCAATGGATCAGTACCCTCTTACGCTTAATGATCAGTTCATAAAAGAAGGAGAGGACTATCCATGCCATGAATTTCCCGAGCCATTTGTTGTAAACGACCTAAGACAACCAGGATTTGAGATTTTCTTGGATTGCTACTTCACTGGTGAAATCCCAACTCCCGTCCATAAGGAGAAAGCAACCCCATGCTTTGACTTTAACGTCATGGGATTACTGTTTGGGCGAGAAAAGAATGAGCCAACTTATGAAGAAGATAACTCCTCGCTCATTCAAACGGTCCTACAAAGTGAAAGCTTCGACCCCTCGAAGCTAATTACTCCAGCTGAAGGATCACTACAAGGGTGGCGCAAGACTATTAAAGTGACTACTCCAAGCGGAAGGAAGATATCAATCACGACAGGACAGGGACCGATGTTTGAAGAGTCGTCTGAGTCAGAGTCTTTCCCTTTAAAGTCTTCTAAGTCTTTAGTAGTAACACCTCCCCCTCCTATTTCTTCTCCTAGGATAGTTAGTGATCCAGTCCTTGAGGACATATCACTCTTTGATGTAATGATCTTAGAGTATAATAATATTTCTCATTCTCCTTACTTCTTATGTTCCTCCCTAACCCAAGATGACGAGCATTGCTTAGCTAACGATGAAAAAGACAAAGAAATTATTAAAGCAATGGAAACACTAGAAAAGAAAACACCGGTAATTGAAGAAACTGAAATAGTTGACATCTCGAATGATTCAACTCATAAAAGAGAAGTTAAAATCGGATTAACATTGAATAAACAAGAAAGAACCGATTTAATGAACTTACTTAAAGAATTTATCGATGTATTTGCTTGGTCATATGAAGATATGCCAGGCATTAATAGAGAAATAGCTCAACACACTATACCACTAATTCCAGGAATGAAACCTGTAAAACAAAAGTTGCGTCGAATGAAACCCGACGTAGCACTTAAAATAAAAGAAGAAGTTCAAAAACAAATAACTGCAGGTTTCATCAAGGTATCCAAATACCCCGAATGGGTCGCCAACGTCGTTCCAGTTCCAAAGAAAGACGGAAGGGTAAGGATGTGTGTCGACTATCGAGATCTAAATAAGGCAAGTCCAAAGGACGACTTCCCTTTGCCACACATCGATATTCTGGTAGATAACACGACAACCACGCGCTTCTTTTGTTTATGGATGGATACGCAGGGTACAACCAGATTCTCATGGCAGAAGAAGACATGGAGAAGACAACCTTTATAACACCATGGGGCACTTACTGCTACACGGTAATGCCATTCGGGTTGAAAAACGCGGGTGCTACTTACCAACGTGCAGCAACTGCCTTACTCCATGACATGATGCACAAAAAAGTCGAGGTATATGTCGACGACGTGATTGTAAAATCAAAAGACCGTCCAGGCCATCAAGTAGCCTTAAGGAAATTTTTCGAAAGGCTAAGAAAGTATAACATGAGGTTGAATCCATGAAAATGTGCTTTTGGAGTCACCTCAGGCAAGCTCTTGGGATACGTCATAAGCTCTAGAGGAATAGAGGTAGATCCAACCAAGATTAAAGCAATCATGTCAATGCCACCGCCCAAGACTGAGAAGCAGATTCGAGGATTTATTGGCCGATTGCAATACATAAGTAGGTTCATATCAAAACTGACGACGATATGTGAACCAATCTTCAAGAAGCTCAAGAAGAATGTACCAGTAATATGGGATGACGAGTGTCAAAAAGCCTTTGAAAATATCAAAGCCTATCTCGCAAATCCTCCCGTATTAGCACCAGTACTCCCCGGAATTTCTCTTAGGTTATACTTGACGGTTACCAAGGAGACAATGGGAGCCATGCTAGCACAAGAAGTAGAAGGAAAAGAGAACGCAATCTATTACCTAAGTAAAAAGATGCTCGAATACGAAACACGCTATACACCGCTCGAGAAGTTATGCCTCGCCTTGGTATGGGCCACAACTGAGTTAAGACATTACATGTTGGTGCATACCGTTTTCGTAGTCTCCCGATTAGATCCCCTCAAGTATCTGTTCGAGAAATCTACACTCAATGGACGCATTTCAAGATGGATAGTCAATCTAGCCAAGTTAGATGTAAGGTTTATGCCACAAAAGGCTATTAAAGGATCCGTGGTGTCAGACTTTCTAACAGACTTTCAAATAGAAGACTCGACGCCAATACAAGACAATGAATTTCCAGATGAAGACCTAATGGTCACTGAAGATGATACTTGGACCTTGTATTTCGACGGAGACTCAAACCAAAAGGGATGTGGCGTTGGAGTACTACTAGTATCACCTAAAGAAGAACACGTTCCAATCTCCATAAAGCTTGATTTTGACGTTACCAACAATGCTGCTGAATATGAAGCGTGCGTGGTAGGCCTTGAAACAACTTTGGCATTGGGAGTAAAGAAATTAAGGATATTCGGAGACTCTTCTTTGATCATCAATCAAATATCAAAAAGGTGTAAAGTAAGGAGCGAAAGCCTAGCCCCTTACCAAACCTATCTGGAAACTCTTACCGATTAGTTGGAGAAGGTAGAATACACATATCTACCTAGAGAAGAAAACCAATTTGCTGATGCCTTGGCAAGATTAGCCTCAATGGTTAGAATTCCCACGGAAATCGAGCAAATTCCTCTAACTATCGAAAAAAGGCACAAACCAGCATACATCCAGGCTATAGAAGACGACGACTTAGTCCAAGAAGAAGAAGAAGAAGAAGAAGAAGAAGAAGAAGAACCGTGGTACGCGGACATACTCAATTATGTCACCAATGGAGAATACCCTCCTCATGCTGACAAAAGAGCAAAGCGAGCGTTGAGACTTTTGGCTTCTCAATATGTACTCATAGACAACGAGCTACATAAAAGGGTACCTAAAGGTCGAGCTCTCTTATGCGTAGGAAAGATGGATGCACAAAGAGTAATGAGAATAGTTCACGAAGGAATCTGTGGCACTCATGTAAACGGCAAAATGTTAGTCCAGAAAATAATGCGAGAAGGATATTATTGGACTATAATGAATAGGGATTGCCATCAATACGTAAAAAGATGCCTTAAGTGCCAAATTTATGCCAATTTACAACATGTCCCTCCATCTTTGCTCTACACCTACACATCGCCATGGCCATTCTCTACATGGGGAATTGACATAATTGGCAAAATCACTCCCCCAGGAACAGGAGGCCAAGAATTTATCCTAGTAGCAATTGATTACTTTACAAAGTGGGTCGAAGCGCAATCGTACGCTAAACTCACTGCAAAACATGTAGCACTCTTTATCGAAAGAAATATTATTTGTCGATATGGAGTCCCACATGAAATGATAAGTGATAATGGAACTCACTTTCAATCCAAATGTGAAGAATTGCTACAAAAATACGGCATTCAACATCATCATTCTTCCCCTTATAGACCTCAAGCAAACGGAGCAGTCGAGGCAGCTAATAAAAATTTAAAGACTATCATCGAGAAAATGACAGAAAATTATAAGGATTGGCCTGACAAGCTTCACTTTGCATTGTGGGGTTATCGCACGTTAATCCGTACATCAATAGGAAATACGCCATTTTCCTTGGTATATGGAATGGATGCCGTACAACCTAACGAATTAGAAATACCATCTCTACGCATCGCGTTAGAGAGTAAACTCGATGAAGTTGAATGGACTAGGGAAAGATACGAAGAATTGATTCTACTCGATGAGAAACGACTAGAAACTCTACATCACACTCAGTGTTACCAAACTTGTATGGCTAGGCATTTTAATAAGAAGGTCAAGACAAGAAATATCAAAGTAGGAGACTTGGTATTAAAAGCGCTAAGGAAAAATGTTTTAGACCCAAGGGGAAAATTTAGACCTAATTGGTCTGGACCCTACATTGTCAAGACAATCCTATCAGGAGGTGCATCAAAACTAACTGATATGGATGGCAATGAATTCTCAAACATGACCAATCTTGACCAACTTAAGAAATACTATCCATAATTACTTGAGTAGGATACTCAAGAGAGCTACGTTCGGCCTGATTCCTTAAGAAAGGATACGTAGGCAACCCTTTACGGGTGCGGCCACTTTATTTTTCGACATCTCCGCGTTCCAGAATTAATTAAAATTTCAACAGAAAATCGGCGAATTATTGGCGTCACAGAACAGAGCCTGGCGCCAGCCAGAAGTCATCAGCGCCAACCGATGGAATTGGCGCCTGGCGCCAGACTTCAATGGCAGGCGCCAAATGCCAACGACTGGCGCCAATTCGGGAATAAAATCTGGGGGAATTTCGGTGTTTTTCGGAAAATTTTCGACTTCCGTACTCGAAGAATTTCTGAAAAATTAATTTTTTTCGATTTTCATTGCTTTAATAAAATAAATTTAAAGTAAACAATTTAATTGAAAGCTAAAATTTCATTAATAAAATAAAATTACTTTATTGATGGAATTTAAATAAAGCTGAAATAAATTAACTTTAAATAAAAATAACAATCTAAGTCTAATAAATCTAAAGCTAAGCAATGCTCTTAATCTTTCTTTTCCTTTCTAGCTCTTTTCCAATTCTTGTCTGCTTCCTCCTCTTCATCCATAACTTTAGCTAGTAGGCATCCTTTAGAGGACCTACATTCAATTTTGGAGTAGATGGTCTCCCCTTCAGCTAACACTCCATGCTTCTTTTCCACCCAAGCTTTTTTATCTGTGGTGTTAGCTTTCCTTTTTCCTTTGTCTTTGGTAGTAACTTTCTTCCTAGGCATTGCAGGTGTTTTGAATTCAATTCTTGCACCTAAGCGTTCCTTGGCAGGAGTCACCCTGTCACCTAGACGATTCTTTACATCGGTTCTACCCTGATCAATCGAAGATTTCTTCAACAACCACTTCTTTACATCATTGGGCAAAGAAGGAGGGATCTTTTGGGTAATCACTTCCCATAAAGGTCTAGCGCCCCAGTAAGCATCAAATCTGTCTACTTCTTGAGAAATAGGGTACTCAAAGGGAGGACGAAGATCCCCGGAAGGAATATTCTGAAGCAAGCCGTATTGTCTTTTTACCCTGCAGGGGTAATAATAAGTTACACGAGACAAGCTTGGAAGACGGCAGAAAGGTTGCTTGTTAACAACAACCATCCTTTCTATTTTCCACCATGGGACGACCCACTTGATAGTGAAATCACGTGATTCAAAGACTTTTCTCCACCCATGGCGCCCAATTTTAGGGATGCGCTTCTTCCTTCTCACAAAGCAATTGGGAGTATATTTTTCAATATCGTCCGGAGGGCTAATTAATCCTAGCCTCTCCATTAGCCACATCTGTAAAAAAATTGCAATGCAAATAAATTACTATTACAATACAAAAATATATTTTTTGATTTCTGTAATTAAAAATATTATTTTTCTACCTGTAATAAAATTGGAGAGCCGCGAAGAGGCGCTTTTGGGTCCCTTTTCAATTCATCTAGACTAATCATAGTCTCTCCAACTATTAATGGCATTGGATTTCTCCCTGATTCAATTTGTTCTAGTACAGTGGTTATAATTGATTGACCCTCATTATTTTTACCACTACTAAGAAAGAATTGATTAAGCATGCAAAATAAGAACGCCCTTCTTCTATATATATGAAAAGATTCAGAAAGAGGTTTATCAAAATAATAGCGTGCAAATTCTTTCAAATTAACTATGTTGCCATCTACTATTTTTGATAAATCCCTTTCCTTCAAATTAAAGAAGCGCTCAAAATCCTTATAATAGTATGCGTCTACACTAGGGATTGCTATAAGGTCTATTGAAGGGAAGCCTAAGATAGCACCAAATTCCTCCGGCAAAGGGCTAATCTCATCATACCCTATTCTGAAACAATGAGTATCAACATTCCAAAACTCCAAAGCGGTATGTATGAAGTTTAGGTCAAGATCTACCCCTTTGATGCCATAAATTCCCCCCAAGGTTAAATAAATCTAATTCCTTTTTGTCTCTAGCATTAAGACATCGAAACCATTCATGAGTGTATTGGGTGAAGGTTTTGGTGACTAAAGACATGATTATTGTTTTTCTAAAGCAAAGAATTATTTTATTCGCTGGAATTATGAGAAGAATCGACTGGGCAGGGGGATTTTTTATACACAAATTGCGAGGAATTTCAATCAGACTGAAACACGGTATCAACATCAATTGGCGTCACAATCCCGTGATTGGCGCCAACCGCCAACGCTTGGCGCCACACGCTAAGTGTAGCGCCTGGCGCCACGCGCCATAGTGTGGCGCCAGCTGGAGCTAAGTTGCCAGACCAGCCGTGCGTGCTCAACTTGCGTTTTTAATATTAGACTCGAGTCAGTTAATGACTTTATGGCTCTGTTGAATCCTTTTCTATCCTTTTTCCTAATTAATTAAATATAGCTATTATTTTTTTTTAATTTATATTACTCTTTTTGGACTTTATTTTAAAATTCCAAACACCTGACATTCTATTCAATTTTTTCCTTTTTTATTTTTTCTTTTTGGGGGAGAGAGTCGGATACCCTCCATCAATAATAAAAATGACGGAATTTTTGCGCAAAATTTTTGTCACACTTTTCTTGCACACACACACATACACACAACAGTAAATAAACTCATAATAACATAAATATACAAAATGTGTCTATAAATAATGAGTTTAAGGGCAAAGTTCTATAAAAAAAGTCAAAATAAAATATACACAGGAACAAACTACGGCGCCGGAGGACGTAGGCCCATCATGTCATAAAATTGCGCCGTACGAGGAGTCACCTTTCCATCAGCTCCAGCTCCAGCTCCAACTCCAATCTCCGTAGGAGGAGGAAGACTCAATATAGGACCACTCCAGCCAGGATCAACCTGAGGCTGAGGATACGGAGGCTGCTGCGATGACGAGCCAACCTCGTACATCCCACCACCTCTGAAAGCCGAGGTAGCCTCTTCTACCGGTGCAGCGTGAGCACCCTCAGAAGAAGATCCCGAGCCCTCTGCAACGTCAGCTCGAGCAGCCTCAGAGCGACCGCCTCTACCTCCTGACGAAGTGCGACGACGTCTCGAGCTAGACCTCGGCGGATCCCTCTGCCCCTCAGGTCTCGCACGGGTGTGAGAAGCGATAGGCTGACCCTGCAAAAAGAGTTAAATCAGAAACAAAGTAAAATTGAAGCAGCAATGCAAAAATAATGAGTAAAGAAAGGCTACCTCTCGGATGACATCATCCCGATGGCAAGTGGCCGCATTCCTCATCCGAACGAGCTGGCTCCGGAAGGCATCTATGCATCGTGCCATCGCCGAAACCACCTTGCGTGAAAACTGTCAGAAAAATAAGTCAGTAAAAATGCATGATACATGAACACAAAAATTCTGAAAAAACTAGGCTTACTCTAGTCTGGTGGCGAGGAATCGACCGCTCTACGAAGCGCTCGCCCTCGGGAGCCGGAGAAATCATCTCCTCGATCGGCTCGTACATCCTTTGGTAGTGGATGGACATACGGGGTGGCACGAACTCAGCAGCACCGTCCTGATAAAACGAAAAAATCAGTAAAACATTACTTGGGGGCTACTTAGTGGAAAGTAAAGCTAAGAAAATCTTACCCTCACATCCTCAGCCGGTACGGGGGCTGGAGCTAACAAAGGTAGTAGCTCCTCATTATAACACCGCCCGAGGATCACATGGGACCGCCAAGGGGTGCCAGCTCCCTCAGACATGCTCGACAACCGCGTCTCGTCGAACATATGACGTGGTGGAGCAGCAGGAACGACGAAGACATCAGAAGAATGCTGTCTAGTGACCCTCTCTCCTAAGTACGCGACCGCTCCATAAGTCCCCAGAAAATAGCGACGCTCAGCAGAGTACTGTGCGGCTAATCCAGGGACTGTCCAACCGCCCCACGGCCGGTATACCACCTCAGGTCCCTATAAAAAGCATCAATCAGGCAAGAATACATCTAAAGCACCGCGAAAGAGCAAGATAAACAATAAAAGTCGTACCGAGATGATCCGGTTTCGGACATGTGTAGTGGACATGTCCACATGGTGACCGCCCCAAAAGGCGCTCACTGGAAATCCCTGATGTGAATTATTGATCCGAAAATCAACAAAACACAAGGGATATGTTTAAGTCTAATTCTATACAGGAAATCCACCAAGAATTAAACAAAAACTAAGATTAATCAATTAAGAATCCACCTAATTAATCAATCCAAACGAATGTTTTAACTAAAACAAGCAAAACAGCAATTGATCACAATCAACAAAACTTAAGTGTTTAAACTTAAAACAATGTATATTAATCTCTCTCTAATTCGTGTGTTTTACAGCCCTATTTATAGACTTAGTTTACCTAGGAAGATTAGGACAAGTTCCTAATTCAATCCTAATTAAACTAGAATTCTAACTTGCTTGAAAAGCAAGCACCTTGGAGCACAAGCATATGTCAATCTCCTTGGAGAACAAGCACACGCCTAAACTGATTTATTTTGCTAACTAACTGATTTTAAAAGCAACTAAATAAAGATTAAAGATCCTAATGCTTGAACCAAGAAAAACCCTTTCAAGTGAAAGGTAAAAACTTGTAAGCAAAATCTAAGTAAAGAAAATTCAAGAAAGTTCAAGAAAGTGAACTAGACTCCAAGGAAAGCCACTAAGCAAACCGTGGCTTTGCTTTGATATCCAAGAAAGTGTCCATGCAATGCTTGGCTTGAATCAATGTTTAGGGACAAACTATCTTGATGCATGATAAGCAAATCTTCGAAGTTCTCCATGCTTAGACTTGCATCATCCTCCTCTTCTTCGAAAGAATTTGTCCTCAAATCTCGAAGTTCTTCATCAGGAATATACTTAGCCAAATCGCCAACATTGAATGTAGCACTAATTCCATATTCTCCCGGAAGTTCTAACTTATAAGCATTGTCATTGATCTTCTCAATAATCTTGAAAGGACCTTCACTTCTAGGCATCAACTTATTCTTGCGTTTTCCTGGAAATCTTTCCTTTCTCAAATGTAACCGTACCAAGTCTCCAACATTGTAACTTTGTTGCTTTCTATGCTTGTTTGCTCTAGCTTTGTACATGTCATTTACTTTCTCTATTCTTGTTCGAACTTGAGCATGTAATTTCAGCATACTCTTCAACTTAGACTCGGCATCTTTGTGAATTAATTCACCCTTAGGCAATGGAACAAGATCAATTGGAAGTTTCGGATTGACTCCATAAACTACCTCAAAAGGACTATGTTTGGTAGCATATGTAGGTGATCTATTATAAGCAAACTCCGCATGAGCTAACTTGATGTCCCAATCCTTTTGTGTCTTACTCACTAATCCACGCAAAAGCGCACCAAGAGTACGATTAGTAACCTCGGTTTGTCCATCAGTTTGTGGATGGTAAGACGTACTAAAGAGCAATTTAGTTCCCACAAGCTTCCATAGAGACTTCCAAAAGAAACTCATGAACTTTGTATCTCGATCACTCACAATAGTTTTCGGAATTCCATGCAATCTAACAATCTCTTTGAAGTATAATTCCGCCACTTTCATAGCATCATCCACTTTGTGACAAGGAACAAAGTGAGCCATCTTAGAAAACCTATCCACAACAACCATAATAGAGTCTTTCCCCCGTTGTGTTCTCGGCAATCCCACAATAAAATCCATAGAAATATCTTCCCAAGGTGAATCTGGAACAGGTAAAGGAGTATACAAGCCTTGATGAAAAGTAGCCTTCGCTTTTTGACAAGTTGCACACCTAGAAATAACTAGTTGCACATCCGTGAGCATCTTAGGCCAATAGAAGTGTTCTTGTAACATACTCAAGGTCTTTGTAATGCCAAAGTGACCAGAAATTCCTCCCCCATGAGCTTCTCTAACAACTAGCTCTCTAATAGAACACTTAGGAAGACAAAGTCGATTTCCCTTGAAAAGAAAACCATCTTGCAGCAAATAAGAACCCACGGCTCCTTTAGAACACTCTTCAATCAATGTAGCAAAATCATCATCACCTTTGTAGTATTCTTTGATCAATTCAAAACCAAGTAGCTTGCTATTTAGAATTCCAATCAAAGTGTATCTTCTAGATAATGCATCAGCCACAACATTCGATTTCCCTTCTTTGTATCTTGAAGAAAAATTAAATGATTGTAAAAATTCAACCCACGTAGCATGTCTAGGATTGAGATTTTGTTGTCCATGTATGTACTTCAATTCTTCATGATCAGAATGCAACACAAAGTGATTAGGTCGGAGATAATGACTCCAATGATCTAAAGCTCTAACAATGGCATAAAACTCTTTATCATAAGTAGAATAGTTCAATCGAGCTCCTCCCAATTTCTCACTGAAATATGCAATAGGCCTCTTCTTTTGGAGTAAAACTGCTCCAATTCCAACTCCACTAGCATCGGTTTCAACTTCAAAAGGACTTGAGAAATCTGGTAATGCAAGTATAGGTGCTTCACATAGAGTCTTTTTAACCAACTCAAACGCACTTTGAGCTTCTTTAATCCATTCGAATTTACCGTTGTCCTTCTTCAAACATTCGGTCATAGGCGCCACAATACTTGAGAAATTCTTGACAAATCTTCTGTAGAATGAAGCTAGACCATGAAAAGACCTTACTTCACTCATATTAGTAGGAATAGGCCAAGTTTTAATAGCCTCTACTTTCGAATGATCAACTGAAACTCCATCTTTTGATACAACATAACCAAGAAAAGTAACACTAGGCACTAAGAAGTAGCATTTTTCAAGCTTAGCATAGAGTTTCTTCTCTCTTAACACTTCAAACACACTTGTTAGATGATTTAGATGATCATGCAAATTTTTAGAGTATATCAGAATATCATCTAAATAAACAACAACAAACTTGCCAAGGAAAGGTTTAAGTACCTCATGCATCAACCTCATGAAAGTGCTAGGTGCATTAGTGAGTCCAAACGGCATCACCAACCATTCATACAACCCTAACTTAGTCTTGAATGTTGTTTTCCACTCATCTCCTTCTCTCATTCGAATTTGATGATAACCACTCATAAGATCAATCTTAGAAAACAACTTTGAACCATGTAGTTCATCAAGTAGATCATCTAATCTTGGAATAGGAAATCGGTATTTGATAGTGATGTTATTCACACTCCTACTATCAATACACATGCGCCAACTCCCATCTTTCTTTAGGACAAGTAAAGTAGGCACGGCACAAGGACTCATACTTTCCCTCACGTATCCTCTAGCCATAAGCTCTTAAATTTGCCTTTGCATCTCCTTTGTTTCTTCCAGATTACTTCTATAGGCTGCCTTATTAGGTAATGGTGCTCCCGGAATCAAGTCAATTTGATGCTCTATCCCACAAATAGGAGGTAGTCCCGGAGGTAATTCCTTAGGAAAGACATCCTTGAATTCTTCTAAAACAGATTCCAATTCATACGGCCTCTTTGCTTGTTTATTTTGATCAATTAGAATCTCATTAGAAACAAGTATATATACCACATTGTTGCTGCAAATTTCTTTTTCTAATTCCCTCTCACTAATCAAATAAGAATTCTTCGAATTAGAGGTAACATTAGAAGACTTGTTGCTTATCAAAGGTTTTAAAGCAACCGGTCTCTCTTTTTCTCCTTTTCTCACAACATACACATTAGTCCTTCCATCAAACTTCACAAATCTATCATATTGCCAAGGACGGCCTAATAGTATATGACAAGCATCCATAGGACAAACTTCACACAAAACTTTATCATGAAATTTACCAATTGAAAAGGAGATTAAGGCTTGTTTAGTTACCTTAACATCACTCGAATTATTAAGCCAATGAAGTTTATAAGGGCTTGGATGTTCAGTAACTGGCCACTTCAATTTTTCTACCAAAGTAGTAGATACCACATTAGTGCAACTCCCCGTTTCTATGATCATGTCACACAACCTATCTTCTACCTTGCACCTTGTAAGAAAGATTTTCTCCCTTTGATTGTTTTCCATAGGTACGGTTTTAGAGTGTAGTGCCCTTCTTAGAACCAAACTTTGACCATGAGTCTCGGGATCAATTTCGTCAATGTCAATATGCCCCTCCTCTTCTTCAAAGTTTTCCTCTTCGTTCTTTTCTACATAGTCACTACCTTGCTCACACCTAGCTTGTTCTTGTTCCCACTCTTGAGCAGTCATTACTCTTTTTGATGGACAATTAGTTGCAATGTGACCAACACTACCACACTTGAAGCACTTCCTATCTTCAACAAGCTTTTTAGGAGCTTCAAATTTTGATTTAGTCTCCTTGTAGTTCGAACTAGAACCACTTTTCTCCAAGCTGTTCTTCTCAAAAGGTTTAGCGAAACCCTTTACAAAGGACTTAGTGTACGTCCCTTTCTTCCCCTTTATCTGTTTTTCAACTTTCAAAGCTACCTTGCAAACATCCTCAAAGGACCAATATTGTTGCAATTCAACTTTTTCAGCAATATTATCATTCAACCCCGAAATAAATCTAGCAATCTTATGCTCAACAATCTCTTCTAAGCCACATAGCATGCATAACTTTTCAAATTCACCAATATAATTCTCAACAGTCATAGAATTTTGTTTAAAAAGTTGCATCTTAAGATAAACATCTTGAATATAATCACTAGGTACGAACCTCTTTTTCATGTGCCTCTTGAGTTGTTCCCAAGTTGAGATTCTTGCACGCCCCTCCTTATGCCTCTTCTTCTTTAGATTATCATACCAAAGACTAGCATAACCGGTCAGTTTTAATTCAGCCAATTTGCATCTTTTCCTTTCATCATACTCCTTGTAATCAAAGAGTGTCTCGGCCCTTCTAATCCACTCAAAGTATTTTTCAGGTTCATTCATACTCCCATTGAATTCGGGAAGATCTAATCTAAGGTTCCTATCATCATCCTTTGGTCTATCTCTTCTCCTAGGCCTTGGTGATTCATCACTTGAAGAATAATTATTTCGTGGCCTCCTTGGTTGTTCTTCCTCACTTGAACCAGAATTAGGGTTAGAATTCCCTTTCCTTGAAGAATCTCCAGCACGAGTATCAAGCCTTTTTAATATCTCATCCATCCTTGCTGCCAACTCGTCAATTCGCCTGTCTCTTCTAAGATTTTGAGCCTGTTCTAAGGTTAATCCCCTTGGAACTTGTGGGACCTCTTCGTCACTCATGATTCCTACACAAACCAAGTCAGTTTATGCAAAAATCTTGATCAAAATATCGAACCTTGAAGGAAAACTAGGCAACACAAAAACCGGACTCCCAACCGCAAATCAGTGCACAAACACCAAACGTTTGAGGATGTGTAGAGCGCGTTACTCAACTAAAAATTATGAAAATTTTATATGGTGATAGCTGGACGTTTTTAGAGTTCAATGCAAAAAGAATCACGTAAAAATTCCCAGCCAATTGTCCCCAGTTTAATTTTTACCGAAGTTGCGTAACCTGGCTCTGATACCAAAGATGATGTGAATTATTGATCCGAAAATCAACAAAACACAAGGGATATGTTTAATTCTAATTCTATACAGGAAATCCACCAAGAATTAAACAAAAAACTAAGATTAATCAATTAAGAATCCACCTAATTAATCAATCCAAACGAATGTTTTAACTAAAACAAGCAAAACAGCAATTGATCACAATCAACAAAACTTAAGTGTTTAAACTTAAAACAATGTATATTAATCTCTCTCTAATTCGTGTGTTTTACAGCCCTATTTATAGACTTAGTTTACCTAGGAAGATTAGGACAAGTTCCTAATTCAATCCTAATTAAACTAGAATTCTAACTTGCTTGAAGAGCAAGCACCTTGGAGCAAAGCATATGCCAATCTCCTTGGAGAACAAGCACACGCCTAAACTGATTTATTTTGCTAACTAACTGATTTTAAAAGCAAATAAATAAAGATTAAAGATCCTAATGCTTGAACCAAGAAAAACCCTTTCAAGTGAAAAGTAAAAACTTGTAAGCAAAATCTAAGTAAAGAAAATTCAAGAAAGTTCAAGAAAGTGGACTAGACTCCAAGGAAAGCCACTAAGAAAACCGTGGCTTTGCTTTGATATCCAAGAAAGTGTCCATGCAATGCTTGGCTTGAATCAATGTTTAGGGACAAACTGTCTTGATGCATGATAAGCAAATCTTCGAAGTTCTCCATGCTTAGACTTGCATCAATCCCCGTGGCGATGGTCTCGCCGGCGCAACGGAAGGAAAGTACTCGTAGAACCAGATCTACAAAGAGCTAAAAGTGTGAGTAAATGCTAACTAATATGCAGAGCTAAACTTTATAGGGAATAAATGTTTACCTCTACGACCTTCTAAAAGGCAGACAAAGCAACGTTCGTCCCAAAGGACCGGTGTCGACACGAGTCCCTCAGCGCCCGAACGAAGTCAGCATAGGCCAAGCTGTCCCAGTCATAATTCCCGATCCGGTGAAGATCACGGACAGCAAGAAGATTGTAAAGCAACGCTCTACTACCTTTGTCAGGGAAGAATGTCCCTGACAACAACATCAGCACAAAGATGCGCACCCGCTGCTCTAGGGTGGTCGCATCGTCATCAAGAGTCGCTGTCAGCGTCGAGCGGCGAACTCCTCTAGCACTAAACTGAGTCGTCTCGACCTCAGCTCGGGCCCGAATAGCGATCGGCCCCAACAGCTCCTCGACCTCCGAAGAATAGACGTTGATTCCACTGTCAAACGGCAGTGGCACGGAAGTGAACTCCAGTCTTGTGATGAGATTGAAGTCCGTAGGGGTGACCATCATCTCACCCCAGGGGAAATGGAAGGTGTTGGTGGTGTCCCAGAAGAACTCCACCAAAGCGCGCACTACGTGATGACCCCCGCTGGAGGCGACCATAGCCTCAGAGGTCTCGAACAGAGTAGCTAGCCCGCAAGACTCCCATAGGAGTCTCGTCTCAAGATCCCTGGCGATGTGCTTCCTGTACAAATCGCCTAAACCATCACAGCCAGAGCCGTGATGCCGTGTCCTCCCGGGCGTGATGCCCTGTCTCACCCTCTTAGAAATGTGGTGGACAGGGGCGAAGAACAAGGTCCGCTCATCCCACTCCGGAAGTTGACCAAGCGAAGTGGAAGGCGTGATGTCATCCTCTACGGGCTCATGCTCCCGTCTAGTGTTTCGGGACCGTGAACCCGAGCCTCGTTGTCTATCCATGCTACATTGTGCAAAATTATCACGAATTAAGGTTCTATAGTATCTAAGGTTCGCCTAGCCGCATGATACTATGTTCGCAAAAACAGAGTACGTAGTACTAAAACAGAGCACAAATTCAAATGAAGCATGACAACATTTTTCATGCAATCAAACAATTTCTTGCAACACTATAGTGATTATTGTGACAAATTGGACAAGAATTTCTAGCAAAAATGTCAAGAACGAGTCACATTGTTCTTCACGACCTTAAGGGGTCCAACAATGGCAAATTGCTCATTTCTTTACCAAATTGAGTCAAAAAAGTCTCAAATTACTCCCAAGGCAATATATAAACATAATCAAGCAATTTCATGGCATAAAACTTGACAAACAAAGCAAATTGAGCATTATAAGTTTCGAATTTTCACGAAATTCGTGAATAAACATGCCAAGAATTCATAAAAACTGATGTGAGTTTAAAGAAAACTTACATAGATCAGAAAAATAGATGAAAAGAGCTTTGATTTGCAACAAATTTGAGCGAATTCGGTTGAGAAACGAGCAAGCAATGAGCAATTGAAGTTTCGGACTTCTTTCGAGCAGTTTCGCGATGAACAAAGCAGCGAAATGAAGAGGAAAGGGGTATTTAAGGAAATCCCCGTGCTGGCGCTAGGCCCTATGCATTGGCGTCACAAATTTGGCTTGGCGCATGGTGCCAATATCAGCGCCTGGCGCTAATGCTAATAAGGTGGCGCTGATGGTTTTTCAGCGACGCCAAAGCACCCAGCCACCTGATGAGGTTGAGCTAGCCTTCTGCAACTTATTTTTGGGTTCCTTGGTACGCCAGTTAGCCCCTCTAAGCAATTTGACATGATTTAGTAATCGGTTTGATTACATAAAGTGATCGACCTGATAAGAGATCGTCTCACTTAGCTTAAAGCGCCTAAGCATTGGCTCATTAACAAAAAAAAAAAAGCACCGACATATAGGTTCAAAAGAAAAAGAGCACCGACATACAGGTTCAAATCAACGGAAGCGCCGACATACAGGCATAGCGTGAGCAAAGTTCAGACGAACTTTTAAAGATCGACAGGCGTGGATCTTCGGTAATTTCCTTTGGAAAATTATCGCATCAAATGAGGATGACTTCAAGAGAAGATGTCTTCGACAACATTCCCTAGCTTGCGGAGAGTTGTCACGAACAACTAGAGGTAATTTCGGGCGAAGTTATCTTCGATGGTATTTCCTAGGATGTGGAATATTATCAATGCGGATGGAGATTGTTTCAAGAGAAATAATCTTCGATGGTATTCCCTAGGATGTGGAATATTATCAATGCGGATGGAGATTGTTTCAAGAGAAATAATCTTTGATAGTATTCCCTAGGATGTGGAATATTATCAATGCGGAGGAGGATCGTTTCAGGCGAAGCAATCTTCCAAATTTGGAAGCAGTTACAAGCGTAGCGGTTTTCAAGCGGGATGACATTCTATAGCTTGCAGGAGGTCATCAAAATAATCGGTTACTTTCAGAGACGTGTGCTCGACGGTGCAAGATACGCGTTTCTTAACTCTTTTATCTGTTTAACTAATGCTAGTTTTGCAGGTATCGGCGTTGCAAGATTGATTTAGGATCGCAGAACGTTCTGAATCATTCTCCGTCCCTATCGCTACTTTGACTTTTGTTTTCGAAACTTGCGTTTCTCCAAACTCAGTCAAAGTGGGGGCTTCTGTAGACACCCATTTGTGTCTCCCCAAAACCAAACCCAGTGATGAGTACCTTTCACGTCGAATCATAATCGAATGAAACGAAAGTGTGGAAAGTCTAGTGTTGCAGAAAGTTTTTATTTCTTTTCTCTTATCTCTGTTTTTGAAAACTTTATTTTCAGAAAACAGCCAATCCAGTTTGGTTGGTCCATGATATGGGTCTAATAGTAGTGTAGTTGGATGGGGCTTACAAAGACCTTTCCAACGATATATTATAAGCCCAATTGCGATGAATATTGAGGAAGTTATGGCCAATTTACTAAACTGGGCCCGGTTTGAGCTTTATGTACGGCCCAATGATCTAGGGGAGGGCCTAATATGATTTATCATTCCTAATGCAATTAGGAATGGTTTTAGTCTTCTAGATTCTTCTAGAAGATTCTTTTCATTCCTAATTCAATTAGCATTGATAAATTGACTTTTGTTGACTTTTCAGAGTTTTAATCAAAATCAAATAGCATTTTTGAGGAAATTACATTATTTTATCTTCCAGTACGGTAAACTTATCGTATTTTCGAAAACGCGTTGGTATCAGGCTTGGCGCCTAACCCCAGCCATTGGCGCCTGGCACTGGTGCTGATGCTTGGCGCCAGCTAGCCAGGGTTGGCGCCAGCTCTGTTTTCTGAGCGTCAGACTCTGTTTTGTTTAATTTATCTTTTTGGCTATTTTCTCTATAAATATCGTATTTAAAACTCCGTTTTCATTCACCAATTATCATCATCTACATTCATTGATCACCTACAATCAGTTTTCACCAATTGATTTTATTCATTCATTCACTAATCATTCACCAATTTTCATGATCTATAATCTGTTTTAATTAGCATTCATTCAATTCTTTCTTCAACCTTTGCTTTCTCATACAAAATTCCGCATTCACAAGACTTAGAAACACCTAGCCATATTCGAAGTTGCCTTCGCCCTAGACGTGAAAGGTTTAATTTCTGAGGGTTTGGTCCCAAATCTCTATTTCAATTAATTAATTTAATTGTTTGTTAATTATTTTCCTTGAAGTTACTAACGTGTGTATTTTGTTATTAGAAAGAGGTACGAGGCATCAAAGTAAGTACTTTAATTGATTAATTGATTTTATGATGTAGAAATCATGTTTATATTGTTATTATGATATTCCTAGTATCATGTCTAGGGTTATTTTAATATTAAATATGATTGTTACGATGCTTCCTATGTTCTTCCTAATATTTATGATTGTAAGTATCATGTTAGGGTTAAAGATTTGATTTTTATTGCTTAGTGACATGCTAGGGTTTGTTATTAATCTTGTTAGTATCATGCCTAGGATCTTGCTATTTTTATTATGCTTTAACATGATCATGATTATGATTATAATTGTTATAATTTATGATGATTATGATTTATGATTATTATTATTTTGATGATGATTATTTTATTTATTATAATTATTATTCATGATTATTGATTATTAATTATGTTGCTTAATGATTATTTATTATATTGCTTGATCACACCTTTATTGCATGTTTAAAGGGAATTTGGTACTTGTAATCACGTTTAATAAGATAATTAATAATCTTGTTAGGGTTAATGTGATTATAATTCAAGTGATTGCCAATAATAGATTTATTTGTGCATTAAATTCAACCAACATAGATAAACAGGTTTAGGGTTAATCCTAATGATTGCATGTTAATTAGAAAGCGCACATGAATGTGATCAGAATAAAGTAGAGGCCTATTATTAGAGCAGGTTCAATCTCTTTTAGGTTGGATTTGTACCTTCATCCCCGAACCCTTATTTGGTTCAAGACCTTATGGAGTTGACGATCTCTTGGATCGTTAAGGGGTGTAACCTTCATCCTATGAACGGTTTACAAGTTCCTTACAAAACTTGTTGGCGACTCTTTTGCTCTATCTTCTTCCCTTTTGGACGCCACCGTACTTTAGTGTATGATCACAGTGGGGTTCAAGCTAATGGGATTAAAGCTTGAAATTATTCCCTACAACTTTCATTGACTTTCATTGACTTTTTAGAGTTTTAATCAGAATAAAAGAAGTGTTTTTAAGGAGAATACGATTTTGCCCTCTCGTACGGCTAAATATTATCAAAATAAAAAAACGGGTGGAAAATTATTTCCAGCGCCATACGACAGCTTTGTCGCCTGCGATAGAGTGCAGCGTCTGGGGACAGGTCTGTCGTCTGGCGACAGGGGCGTGTTTGGCGCTGCAGTCGTGTTTTATTCTTTTCGAAACTCTGATTCGTTTTTTATCATATCTGACTGATTTTCATTATAAATAGCGTCCTTAGACCTCCGTTTTTAATCACGAACAAATATCAATTCTCATCAAGAAATTCTTGATATCTTCTCTCTCTCTTTTCTAAACTACTTTTTCTCCTACAAAATTCCGCATTCATAAGATCTAGACACACCTAGCCAAATTCGAAGTTGCCTTCGCCCTAGACGTGAAAGGTTTTAATTTCTGAGGGTTTGGTCCCAAATCTCTATTTCAATTAATTAATTAATTTAACTGTTTTGTTTTATTATTTTCCTTGAAGTTACTAACGCGTGTATTTTGTTATTAGAAAGAGGTACGAGGCATCCATGTAAGTGCTTTAATTTATTTATTGATATTATGATCATGTCTAGATTGTTATTATGATTCCTAATGTCATGTTAGGGTGTTTTGATCTTCCTAGTATCATGTTTAGGGAAATTTCTAATATCAAATATGACAATTATGATTCTTGTGATTCTTCCTATTTGCTTTCCTAATAGCATGTTAGTATCATGTTAGGGTTAAAGCTTTGATTTTTATTGTTTAGTGACATGCTAGGGTTTGTTATTAATCTTGTTATTATCATGCCTAGGATCTTGCTATTATTATGCGTTAACATGATTATTTTAATTATTATTATTATGATTATTATTATATTATGTTGCTTGATATTTATTTTTATTGCTTGATCACGCCTTTTATGCATGTTTAAAGGGAATTGGTACTTGTAATCACGCTTATATAAGATAATTAATAATCTTGTTTAGGGTTAATTTGATTATAATTCAAGTGATCGCGAATAATATATTTATTAGTGCATTAATATTCAAACAACATAGATAAACAGGTTTAGGGTTAAACCTATTGATTGCATGTTAGTCAGAAAGCGCACATGACTACAATCAGAATAAAGTAGAGGCCTATTATTAGGGCAAGTTCGTTCAATCTCTTTTAGGTTGGATTTGTACCTTCATCCCTGGACACCAGTCATGGTTCTAGACCTATGTGAGTTAACGATCTCCTGGATCATTAAGGGGTGTAACTGTAGACACCCATTTGTGTCTCCCCAAAACCAAACCCAGTGATGAGTACCTTTCACGTCGAATCATAATCGAATGAAACGAAAGTGTGGAAAGTCTAGTGTTGCGGAAAGTTTTTATTTCTTTTCTCTTCTCTCTGTTTTTGAAAACTTTATTTTAAGAAAACAGCCAATCCAGTTTGGTTGGTCCATGATATGGGTCCAATAGTATTGTAGTTGGATGGGGCTTGTAAAGACCTTTCCAACGATATATTATAAGCCCAATTCCGATGAATATTGAGGAAGTTATGGCCAATTTACAAACTGGGCCCGGTTTGAGCTTTATGTGCGGCTCAATGATCTAGGGGAGGGCCTAATATGATTTATCATTCCTAATGCAATTAGGAATGGTTTTAGTCTTCTAGATTCTTCTAGAAGGTTCTTTATCATTCCTAATTCAATTAGCATTGATAAGTTGACTTTGTTGACTTTTCAGAGTTTTTATCAAAATCAAATAGCATTTTCGAAGAAATTATATTAGGCTCCAGCTAGCCAGGGTTGGCGCCAGCTTTGTTTCTTGAGCGTCAGACTCTGTTTTTTTAATTTATCTTTTTTGGCTGATTTTCTCTATAAATATCGTATTAAAAACTCCGTTTTGATTCATCAAAGATTCACCAATTGTCATCAAGAAGGATCAAGGTTCATCATTCATCAACATTCATTAGCACTCTTTTAATTCTCTCATTCATCTCCTCCTAAACTTGGTTTTATCATACAAAATTCCGCATTCACAAGATTTAGAAACACCTAGCCATATTCGAAGTTGCCTTCGCTCTAGACGTGAAAGGTTTTAATTTCTGAGGGTTTGGTCCCAAATCTCTATTTCAATTATTTAATTTGATTGTTTGTTTATTATTTTCCTTGAAGTTACTAAAGTGTGTATTTTGTTATTAGAAAGAGGTACGAAGCATCAAAGTAAGTACTTTATTGGTTTTAATTGATGTTATGTTGTAGAAATCATGTTTACATTGTTATTATGATATTCCTAGTATCATGTCTAGGGTAATTTTAATATTAAATATGATTGTTATGATGCTTCATATGTTCTTCCTAATATTTATTCATGTTAGTATCATGTTAGGGTTAAAGATTTGATTTTTATTGCTTAGTGACATGCTAGGGTTTGTTATTAATCTTGTTAGTATCATGCCTAGGATCTTGCTATTGTTATGCTTAAATGTTAACATGAACATGATTATTATTACGATTGTTATGATTTATGATGATCATGAATATTATTATTATTATTATTATTATTATTATTATTATTATTATTATTATTATTATTATTATTATTCATGTTTGTTCTAATGATTATTATATTTATGATGATATTATTATTATTATAATTATTATTCATGATTATTGATTATTATTATGTTGCTTAATGATATTTATTGTTATTGCTTGATCACGCCTTTTATGCATGTTAAAGGAAATTTGTACTTGTAATCACGCTTAATAAGATATTTAATAATCTTGTTTAGGGTTAATTGTGATTATAATTTCAAGTGATCGCCAATAATAGTTTATTTGTGCATTTAAATTCAACCAACATAGATAAACAGGTTTAGGGTTAATCCTAATGATTGCATGTTAATCAGAAAGCGCACATGAATACGATCAGAATAAAGTAGAGGCCTATTATTAGGGCAGGTTCAATCTCTTTTAGGTTGGATTTGTACCTTCATTCCCGAACCCTTATTTGGTTCTAGACCTTATGGAGTTGACGATCTCTTGGATCGTTAAGGGGTGTAACCCTCACCTCGTGAATGGTTTACAAGTTCCTAAAAAACTTGTTGGCGACTCTTTTGCTCTATCTTCTTCCCTTTTGGATGCCACCGTACTTTAGTATATGATCATAGTGGGGTTCAAGCTAGTGGGATTTTAAAGGCTTGAAATTATTCCCTACAGTAACCTTCACCCTGTGAACGGTTTACAAGTTCCTAAAACTTGTTGGCGACTCTTTTGCTCTAGCTTTCTTCCCTTTGGACGCCACCATGCTTTAGTGTATGATCACAGTGGGGTTCAAGTTTGGGGTAATGCTTGAAATATTCCCTACACCCGTCAACCACCTTTTTTCCCTCCCCGTGGCGGCTGCCGATGCCCAAACGATCCCCCGACGACCTCACCCCTTCACTTTCCCCACTGATCTCCCTCCCCTTTCCCACTCTTGGCTTGCCTCGACTCCACCCTTTTCCCCAAATAAATTTTTTAAGGTTTTAGGGTTCAATTCTTTTCTCTCTCCTCAAATCATACAACAACAACGACGACGGTAGCTTCAAGGGTGCTCATGGGGCGGTGTTTCAAGCGAACGCGGTGGTTGTGGCGGCTTTGGCGTTCACGATGGTGGTTTCGATTTTTTGTAGGTTGTGCGTTGTGCAGCTGCTGCGAATTGCGTGTTGTTGCTCGTCGGCGGTCATGTGGAGATGGAGGGTGGTTTCGGTTGTTGGTGCAGTTTGTGGCAAGGTTGACTGTGATGCAGTTTGTGGCGAGGTGGAATGTGCTGCATTTATGTGTGTTGGAGTGTACGACTACTGTGTGATGTGGTGTGTTAGAGTGCTTTGTAGTTTGTGGCGAGGTGGTTGTTGATGTGGCCACTATTGTGGAGTTGGTGGTGCGTTTGGAGGTGAAGGGGTGGTTTTCGGGGTCGCCGGCAGCTAGTATTGGGAAGGGGAATAGCACTGTGGTGGTTGAGGAGGAGGAGGAAGGGTGGCTGGGATCAGAGGCGACAAGAATATGGTTAGGCCCCACTAACGGCAAACTTAACAGAAGATAGTCGGAAGTACCAAAAGGTATATTTTTAAAGTTTGATGGGTACCAAAATAAAATAAAGTTTTAAATGGGTACCAAAAATTCAACAACCCCTATTTTAGAGGTACCAAATTCCAAAATTTCATTATTATTATTATTATTATTATTGTTATTGTTATTGTTATTGTTATTGTTATTGTTATTGTTATTGTTATTGTTATTGTTATTGTTATTGTTATTGTTATTGTTATTGTTATTGTTATTGTTATTGTTATTGTTATTGTTATTGTTATTGTTATTGTTATTGTTATTATTGTTGTTATTGTTATTATTGTTATTGTTATTATTATTATTATTATTATTATTATTATTATTATTATTATTATTATTATTATTATTATTATTATTATTATTATTATTATTATTATTATTATTATTATTATTATTATTATTATTATTATTATTATTATTATTATTATTATTATTATAGGAACTGCCCGAAGCCGCAGAAGTGTGATCTCGCTGCTACGATTTCCACAATGCTGATTGTCAAGGAGATAAAGAAAAGGCAGATGATAACCTTTGTGAAATATATATCTGCCGATTTCTTCATGTGTTTAGGGGCAGCGACCTCACTAGGATTACTCAAAATGTCAGAATCCACCGTTTTATTAAATAGACTCAACGCATCCTCAAAGGCTCGACCAAGACGAAAAATGCTAGCATGCCCTAGAAGCTTTGTTTGTAATCCAGCAGATTATAATCGAGAAGCAAGAAACGCATATATAATGACGAACATCACCTGCGAAATACACACCAAGCCCTCCAAACACAAATGGTATGGTGGCAAGCCGACACTGCCAATCGCCAAACCCAAGCCCCGAAGTAGTAACAATACGCTCCAAGGAAGATCGAAGAGCCTCATCGAATATGCGTTGAGCCACCTTAAAAGTACTAGGAGGACAAGTACGCAAAGCAAAATAGAGTTTAGAAACTCCTGTACATGCACTTAGCAATAACATCTCGCATTGAGGATCATCGAGCTTAGTAACCCTGTCCATAAGCGTAATGGTCTTGGTCACAAGGGGTGTTAAAAAAACCCGACCCGATTTCCCGATGACCCAGTAAATATTCGATGGGAAATTTAGGTGAAAAAACTGTTTTTTCGGATCGGGTACCCAACCCGGGAAAATTGCCTTCTATCCGGGTCGGGACATGGGGCGCATTTTTTCAGAATCGGGTACTCGAATACCAAATTAAAATTTTTTAAAAAAATCGCTACTAAGCCCATCCCCGTTTGGAAATTAGGGTTATCAATCTTCCTCTCTCTCTCCGCCGTTTCTCTTGTTGTTCCTCTATCTCTCTCTTCCTTCCTTCTTCTTCGAGTTCCTTATCTGTTCTTCCTACGTCTCTATTCTCAAACTCGCAAAACCTATTCCCAATCGCCTTCTCATTTAATTCCCTCACACTCGAATCTCGATATGCAATCTCCCACTCCTACCGCTGCTTTTCCCACCTCCGTCTGAGGCTCGCTGCTCCTTCGCCTAACTCCGCCATCGGTGGTCGCTGCTACTTCTCCCAACAATGTTGCGGTGGTTGCTAGAATCAACCATTTCCATGTTTCAACGGTTGTAGTAGCAAATATGTTCTTTTTTTTGTTTATAAATTTATTTATTTATTTATTCGCATATGTAAGATCCAGTTGCTTAATGCTAATGCAATTTCTAATTATATATATTTTTCCTTCTAATTCTTTGTATATTTCAAATTTTATTATTATTATTTAAACAAAGCTTTGTGTAATTGGTTATTTTGTATCTTGGTTGTTCGATTGTGTGGAGTATGGGTAGTAGATCTAAATTGTTTTTCAATTTTTTACCTTTTAGGAGCAAATTAATTACAATCATTCAAAAATCCGGGTACCCTATGTCCCGACCCGAATAATTCGGGTACCCCGAACCCGGGTACCCAAGATATTCGGGTCGGGACATGGGACAAATTAACAAGTACCCGGATTTGAACACCCCTATTGGTCACCCTCTGCATCTCAAGTTCATCTCCAACACCGGGATCAGAACTAGCAGGACCACTAAGAAACTTAACACCATGCGAAGGTCGAGCAATGTTAGGCGGAAAGACACCTACAAGCCTGCTTCGATGGTCTTCTGAAGGCCACAAAACTTCCGTTTTTTCCACGTTGAGATATAACCCAAAAAGAGGCCTGTAGACACCAAATTGTGTCTCCCCAAATCAAACCCAGTGATGAGTATCTTTCACGTCATTGAATATCGATCAAGGTGAAATGTTGAAGAGTCTCATGAATTCTTTTGTTTTCTAAAATATTTTAGTAAAAATAATTCATTTTTGTTTTCGAAAATCATTCATTTCGTATCCTATATATGAAAACGGTCCAATACAATTTATTTGGTCCATAATATGGGTCCAATAATTGTGTAGGTGGATGAGGCTTGAAAAATGAAAATACCTTTCCAACGATATCTTATAAGCCCGATTCCGAGTTATAACGAGGAAGTTATGGCCAAAATACTAAACTGGATCTTAAAAGAGTTTTATGGGCGACCCAATGATCATGTGGAGGGTCCATTAATATTAATTATATTCCTAAACCAATTAGGATTAAATAGAAGCTTCTATAAGTTTCTATAAGATCTTAATTATCCTTTTTGAAAAAATAAGATAAAAGAGTTTGAAAATTGAATAAAACTTCTCTTTTCGAAAGTCCTAATTCTATTCGAATTGAATGACGTTCAAAGAGAGTCAGATATTATTTACGTGCCTCATAAGTTTTATCCAAATCTTAGAGGAAAAATTTCCATAAATAATACAACCTTTGCTCGGTTTATTTTGAATAATACAACCTTTCGTTTATACCTGAATATTACAACCTTTATACCCCTTCTATTTTTAACAGGCATAGAATCGAGGTTACCTGTTACAAAAGGTGAACTGATGACATGGCTGTTATTTTTCTGACGTGTAAATGACCGTTGTACAATGGATTAAAAAAGGAATCTTTTCTATTTCTCTTTATAAATAAACCCCAAACCCTTCCCCCTCTGTTCTTGCGTCTTCTTCCCCAAATTCAATTTTTCCCCAAATTCACTTCTACTGTTTTTAAAAATTTGCCTTGAAATTTAGCAAATTGTAATTGGGTAGTATGTCTGGGAGGGGACAACCATCCCATTCTGGTGGGTCTGGAAGATCAATTACTTCAAGAAGGGAGGTTAACCCTAAAATTCGATGTTCTTGTGGGAAGGATGCTGTTGTGAGGACTGTGAAAAATGGTAGTAATAAGGGGATGAAGTTTTACGGATGTCCACTTTGGCCGGTGAGTTTAATTTTTAATTTTTTCTTTTTTTTTTTTTGAAATTATAAAGCAAAAAACAAAAACATTGTCCACATTCATTAGTAATTGTTCACATTGATGACCAAAAAACAAAAACTGAACAACAATAGCTTCCTAAGATTGTTTGCCATGAAGCTGCTACTGTGTAGGTTGGTGCCCTATGGATGCTTGGCTTGACACTGTACCCAGTGTTGGATGATGCTTCCTGGGCCTTCCCCTACCTCTAGCTTGGGGAACCTGTAAACAAAACCAGTAACAAAATTCAGTACACTTACAAAATTGCAATTACAAAACCAAGATCTTTGAAAAAATAAACTCACTTGGTTTACAACTAAGCCATCTGCACCAAAAAGTACCCCTATCCCAACTGGCATCTGACTCCTTCCCCTTCCCCTGCCTCTTACAGCTCCCTTCCCTCTTTGACTGCTCCCACCTCTAGCTCCTTTTCCACCCAAAATAACCCTTCCCCCTCTTCCTAGTTGTGTTGGGTGAGCTGTGTTGGCATGATGTTCATGCTGTGATGCAGTTGTTGCTGGCTGTGGTGCAGATCCAGCTGCAAAGAAGGATGTTGAAGGTTCTGGAGGTGCCTCTTTCCTTGGTCTTCCTCTTCCCCTTTTTGGTGTAGGCTCTGGGAGAGTGATGGTGCCTTTGTCAAGGCACCTTCTCTTGTTATGTCCTTTTGTCTTGCACAAGCTGCAACTCATTTCCATGCCACTTCTTGACAGAGTACCAGGTTTCTTGGGAAGCTCAAAGGGATCTTTGATCCTATTTTTTCTTGGTCTGCCAGGACCAATTTTTATAGGAGGTGGGTCAAGATTGCATTGGACCTTTGGCCAATGCCTATCTCCTTCTATGGGGGGTATGGAGCCTGCATAAGCATTGAGATACACCTCTTTTTTGTAACAGTCATCAACAAACATTTCAACTTCCTTGTTTTGAAAAAAGATGCATGATATTGCATGACAGCAAGGGATACCTGTCATATCCCACTTTCTACAGGTGCAACTTTTTGCTCCTAAGTCAACTGCAACCTGGTCAAGTTTGTATCTCACATTGAATAGGATGGCTGATGAAGGCATCACATCACACTCTGCAGCTTTGGATTTTTCCTTTTCTAACCTAGATTGTATTCTAGGACACAGGACTGACTGACTTTTCAGCATCTCATTTCTTTTGGTCACAACCCTTTGCATCAAAGCAATCCTTTTATCTTCCATCATGTAAATGATGTGTTTGGTCCTAGAATTAATTATATAGCCGTTGAATGTCTCTGCCATATTGTTTGTTATTGCATCTGTGTGGATAGATGGTTCTAAACAGGCTCTACAGAAAACTGATGGGTTATAGGACTTAAAGGCTGTAGCAGCATCAGGGTTAAGGACATTCAGCTCCTCTAATGCCTCATCATTGTCAGTTTTATTATAACACTTAGCTATCTTCCAAAACTGAAGTTTCATTTCATCCCCCTAAACTTTTTATGCCAGAGAGCAAAGATGTGCCTAGCACAATGCCTGTGCTCAGCCTTAGGCAACACAGTTGCAACAGCATGTAATATGGCCTTCACAAACAAATCAGCCAAACACAATAACACATAATTTAATCAACGGGGATAACCAAAAATGTAAACATAACAAATAAATTATAGGTAAATTATAAACAAAACAGCATAAACATGTATACATAACTAACAGGTTAAGCCTAAGGAAGATAAGTACCTGGTGCTCATCTGATATTATAGCAACACCCAAGCCATCTCTCAGATCTAGGCATCTTTGCAAGTGTGTGAAGAACCACACCCATGAGTCATTATTTTCACCTTCAGCTGCTGCCCATGCAATGGGAAACATCTGCTCATTAGCATCTCTTCCCACTGCACTTAATATCTGTCCACCAAGAAATGTCTTTAAAAAAGCAGCATCCACACATATTACTCTTCTGCAGCCTTGCTTCCATCCTTCCATCAGCCCCTCATACCAAGTAAACAGTCTCTTGAACACTGGAGGCTTTCCTTCCTCACCTGCAGTAGCCACCAGCTCAACAACTGTTCCTGGACTCTTTTCTTTGATTGCATGTATATATCTCTCCACTTTCATGTAGTGGTCTTTCATAGACCCATGAAGTAGTTTGTGAGCATTGTACTTAACTCTGTATGCAAATGCCCTCTGCACCAAGACTTTGTAAGCCCTCCTTATGGCCTCAATGATTTCCTTAGCTGGCCAGTGTGGCCTAGCTTTAAATACCTCAACTAGCTGAGCAGCTACCCAAGAAGAGTTCAACTGTCTATTGCTTTTCATATTTCTATGACAGGTATTGTTTCCAATCACCCTTTTCACCAAAAATGTTGCACTCCTAGAATGCCAAGCACAATACAAGTAAAATGGGCAGCCTTGAACACACTTCACTCCAAACTGTTGTCTGCTCTTGTTTCTATGTGTAAAATCAATTTTTTTTTCCCCTGCATAACAGCATATCTAGCAACAGCTTGCTTAAAATCATCCCTCTTAGCAAATCTTTGTCCAACTTTCCAAGTAAATTGACTGAAATCAGCATTTAGATTCACAAGCACTCAGCTCTCCTCTTCTTCTTAGGCTCAACCTCATTTTCATTGTCACTACCAGTAGGAGTGTGAGGTTCTTCTTCACTATCCTCATACTCACTGTCATTCCTTGCTTCTGAAGCACCTGCCACACCTTGATCTCCTGAGGTAATTATGTGTTGCTGCTCACCAAGCCTTCCCTCACTTGCTTCCTTCTGCAATTGCTCAACAACTTCTAGGATCTTGTTGTTGCAACTGTTTACCCTTTCCCTAGCTGTTCTCACCTCCTCATCATCATCTTCTGACTCACCAACAATAAACTCAGTTACCTCCAATTGTTCCTCACCATCTTCTCCAACCTCTAAGTCTAGATCTGCTTCATCAATATCATCATCCTCACCCTTTGTTATACCTAAATCCTCCTTATCATCATAGTCTGGGTCATCACTGTCAGCACTAGAATAGCCTACCAAATCATTCCATTTCAAAGTACTCTCTGGCTTATCATCTTCCCAATCATAATCAAGCTAAGTGTATGGATCTAGATCTTCAACAGTTGGTTGAAAAATGATGTTGTTGTTTGGGTCAAAGATGTGTCCAACAGAAGAAGGCTCAGGGTTATCATTGACAGAGGTTGTAGCTTTTGTAGAAGTGGCTGGTTGAGTATAAAAGGAAGTGGCTGGTTTAGGGCAACAAGAGAGAGTAGCATCTGTTATGGATAAGTGGGAATCTATCTTTTTCTCTTTCTCAGTACTTTTTTTATTAGGGGTTGTAGTGGAATCAGAAAAGTGCACATGTTTTCTTGGACTTCTTCTAGGTACAGTAACAAGTTGTGTGGGTGGTCCCCTTTTTGGTGTTATTTTTTTTCTTTTTGTGGTCAATGGCTTAGGACTCTCTTTATTCTTGCTGACTTCACTCTCAACTACTTGCTGCTGACTAACAGTCTCCCCACTCTCATTTTTCTCCTCCAAAGACTCACTAGAGTCATCACTCTCTTCAGGGTCATTATTTGTATGCTTAACATACAATTCCAAAGACCTATTATGCAAAAGAAGCCGGCCCATCTCAATAACTTCAGCATCACCACCAATCCTTCTTATCTCATCTACTAAGTACATTCCAGGAACTAGATAGAACAACCCATCAATAGCATTATATTGCCCACATTTCTTAGCCATCTCAATCAAGTCAAAGTAACACAATTCATCTGGATCAACATCAAAAGTCTTTCCTTCCCCACCCATATACACAAGTTCCCCATTTCGAATTGTTTTGAATATTCCTTCATGCCAAAACCTTAGGGTAACATTATCACCCTAAATCATTATAATGTAATTAATTAGCCTCAACATACAAAACATCATCACAATTACCCTAATTAATCATCAATTTACCATAACAAAACACATATAAGCCCTAAAGACAACATTTTTATCCACAAAAACAACAACAAATTAAGAAATTAACCATAATTCAACTACAATTGTTCAATTAAATTAGGGTTAAAAATTCGTACCATTGTTCAAATTGTCTGGAAGCCAACAAAATAGCCGCTATTCCCCTTCGCTGAAACCTCAGATTCATTCGCTTTGGGGTAGGTGTTTATCATTAATGGCGGAGTACGGAGCAACGTCTTTTTTTTTCCTAAGCTTCAGTAATGGTGCGAGGTGAGAGAAGGAAGAAGGGAGTAAATGGGGTAGTTGGAAAGTACTTGCCACGTCACCATTTTTAGGAGGGAAATTTCAGTCAGCCTTTAATTAGATACAAGTTGACTTGATAACAACCGGTTACCTGTAAATTAACATGTTAAAAATAGAAGGGGTATAAAGGTTGTAATATTCAGGTATAAACGAAAGGTTGTATTATTTAAAATAAACCGAGCAAAGGTTGTATTATTTATGGCAATTTTTCCAATCTTAGATGGTTGGATAACTCTTGAAAATTTAACAGATGGTTATTATTAAACACATATTAATTATAAATCATATCATAAAAGTCTCTTCTGTTTTTACTTCTAGTATTCCAATGATATATTCACTAGTAGAAAAATACAAAAAGGCAATCCCCTAATAGCACCGGTTAAGCCAAACTGGTGGCAAAAATCGGCCCAAAATTGGGCGGGTTTTTATACAAAGAGAAAAGGCACCGGTTCAGCTCAAACCGGTGCCAAAAATAAAAAGGGCACCGGTTTGAACCGGTGCATTAAAAAAAACGCGCCCTAAGTCTTTGTTTCTTCTTCCTTAGCTTGTCTCTTTCATTCACTCACTATTTCATTCAAGAGCCGAAACCCTCAAGGATCCATTTTCACAGCGACGCCGGCCACCAGCCCCACCACCACCTACTCTTTCTCCCCTGCCCCGCCACCACCAGGTGGCCACCAGCCCCGCCCTTCTCTTTCTCCCCTGCCCTGCACTCACTATGAAGGTATTAAATCTCAAGGACCCTGCCCCACCACCACCAGGCGCGCCACCACCTTAAGCTCGTCGCGCCACAACCCTAAGGTCGTCGCGCCACCGTGCTTCTGCTGCCCTAAGGTCGCTGTGCCACCTGCTGCTGCTGCTGCCCTCCTCCACCACCGAGCTAATTTCCTCACTAATTTCAAGGTTTTTCCTTTTTTTTATTTCACAATTATTTTGTAATTATGTACTTATATTAATGTGTTTTGCATGTTGAATCATTGTTTGCAAAATAAAATTTAGGTTTGAATATAATTATACTCCAATTTTTCTCAATTTTAGGTTGTTTTATTGGGAATTTGTGAAAATATTAGTGATTTTTCTCAATTAGTTGGATTTAATTATGTTTAAATGGTTAATTTAATTTGTTTTGGTGGATAATTTTGAATTAATTATAGAATATATATTAACTTTGGTACTTAAATAGTTGAAATTTGGTATGTTACTTTTAATGGTTAATTTGAAGTTGTTTTGATGGGTTATTTTAAAATTTAGAGATTAGAAACTTTGTTATTAAATTAGTTGAATTTTGGAAGTTTAAATGATTAATATTAAGTTGTTTTGATGGGTATATTTGAATAAATTAGAGATTAGTAACCTTGTTACTAAAGTATATGAATTTTGGAATGGGTGAATGGTTACTTTTAAGTTGTTTTGATGGGTAATTTTGAAAAAAACTAGAAATTAGTAACCTTATTAGTTTAGCAATTTTGAATAAATTAGATGAATTAAAGTAGTGAATATATAGTTTAGCAATTGTTAGTTCGATAAATGATGTGTTTTAGCTTATAAATAAATTAGTGAATTGATATGTTATGAGAAAGAAATAATACATACATAATATTTAACCTAATTTTTGTTTATTGTTGTTTTTTAATAGATTTGTGAATTGAAGCACGAGTTTAGCTTGAGGACTACATATTGAGCTAAAGTGGGTAGTTGCTATATTGGTATGACTTATAAACTTTACTTAGCTATATTTCTTTCTATTTATCCATTTAATAAAAGTTTATTCATGAAATTGCAAATTGTGTATTGTTTAATTGCAAATAAATACAATAATATATAGAATACTTGCATCATCATATGCCTAGATACCCGTTCAAGGCTTTCTCATTAGGAGAAAGTCTTGAATAGTCCCCGGTTGGGACTGTTCTTGAATGTGTACTCTCACTTAGGTGGGGAATGTATTTTTCTTTTCGATTTTAAGGAACATCTTGGATTACCATTTCCTCACTATGTTCTCTGGGTACAAATGTGGGTAATTAATTATCTACATCGTGTACTTGGAGAACTAGGGGGAAATGCTGCCGGATTTTCCTTAAAATTGGAAAGTTGACATACATTCACTAGTGAGAGTAGACATTCAAGGATGGGTTAGGTTAGAGTGATAAGGACCCTTTGGAAACATGCATTTTTTCACTATATGAATGGTATATTCACATTTTGTACTTGAATTTGATCCACATAAAATATGTAGCAATTACACATTATTTATTATATGTTACTATATATTTTTAGAGATAATTTACCAAATGGAGAAGGATCGTGGTTGGATGTATGGTAGACGCAATACATTGGAATTTTGGAATGGAGTTCAAGAGTTTTGTGAGAGGGCTTTAGCTTATCAACGCAAACTGGGTGGCAAAGGCCTTTATTGTCCTTGTGTTGATTGTAATAATGTGAATGTGGTCGATAGTGTTGAAATCATTAGAGATCATGTATTATGTCGTGGGTTTAGGCATTATACATGTGTGGATTTGGCACGGAGAAAGTGGAGAGTACAATGGGGATCTTGATCGGAATGATGTGCGTGTTAGAAGCAATGAGATTCATGTGGACGAGAAATACGAGTATGACTATATTGTTGATAATGGTGAGGATGGAGCGGATGATGATCATGCGGATGAGGTCGAGGATGAACAAGTGGATGAGATGTTGCATGGTGTTGAAGGTGGAGTGTTTGAGTTATTATTGGAGGCTTCCAAAAAGCCTTTGTATCCTGGGTGCAAAAAATACTCCAAACTATCGGTCGTGCTAACACTTTTCAACATTAAGTCGAAGCATGGGTGGATAGACATTAGTATTACTTCTTTGTTGACCGCATTAAGTGATATGTTGCCCGATGGGAATGAAATTCCTAAGTCTTACTATTACGCAAAGAAGCTCATGTGTCCCTTTGGTTTGGAGTATAAGAAGATACATGCATGCCCTAATGACTGTATTCTGTATCGAAATGAGTATGAACAATTGCAGGAGTGTCCACGATGCAAGCGGTCGCGCTACAACGCATGAGTTGCAATCCTGGTACGGAGGGACCTCCTGCTAAGGTGTTGTGGTATCTTCCCATTATTCCAAGGTTTAAGCGTCTGTTCTCAATACCAAAAGATGCTAAAAACTTTAGGTGGCATGCAGAGGGAAGAAAGAAAAGCAAAGCTGACTCTCCACAGTGGAATATTATTGATTTGAAGTTTGAGAAATTTGGTGATGAAGTCAGAAATTTAAGGCTTGGGTTGTGCACGGACGGGATGAATCCATTTGGCACTCTTAGTACCCAACATAGCACATGGCCGATACTTTTAGTGATTTATAATTTTCCTCCTTGGTTGTGCATGAAACGTAAGTATGTAATGCTTTCATTGCTAATAACGGGGCCTAGGCAACCTGGAAACGAAATAGATGTTTACCTTGCGCCGCTTATTGACGACTTGAGAAAGATGTGGGACGAAGGGGTTTCTGTTTTCAATGCTCATCAGATGAGATGTTCACATTGCGTGCAGCCCTTATGTGGACCATGAATGACTTCCCTGTATATGGCAACTTGTGTGGGTACAAGGTCAAAGGGAAAAAAGCATGCCCCATATGTATTGATGACACAGTAAGCGTATACCTTACTCATTCTCACAAAGATGTCTACTTGCGGACTCGAAGGTTCCTTAGGCGTGATCACCCGTACCGTAGGCAGAAAAAGGCTTTCGATGGAACAGTGGAAGAGGATACTGCGCCTAGACCATTGACTGGTGCTGAGATTTATGCTCGTGTGAAAGGGATACGAACGGTGTTTGGAAAATCAGAAAAAACCGTGGTCTCAGCTGCTCTGTTTAAGAAAGAATCAATCTTTTGGAAGCTTCCGTACTGGAGAGAACATGACGTTAGGCACTGCCTTGATGTGATGCATATAGAGAAGAATGTGTGTGATGCTCTTTTGGGAACGCTTATGAATATCCAAGGAAAAACAAAGGACGGAAAGGGTGCACGGTTAGATTTGAAAGAGATGAGGATTTGTCCAGAATTGTGGCCTCAAGAAAAGGTTAGAAAGGGGAAGGAACCAAGAAAAGAAGATGAGAATGTTTCGAAAAAAGGGAAGGAGAAGAGCAAGGGAAAGGGAAAGGCCAAAGATGCGTCAAAGGAGAAAGTTGAGGGTAAAGGGAAAGATGAAAAGAATTATTTACCCCCGGCTTGCTATACATTGTCAAGGGTAGAGAAACGTATGTTTTGTGCATGTCTGTACGACATTAAGGTTCCATCAGGGTACTCATCTAACATGAAAAGATTTGTAACCTTGAATGGAGAATTGAAGCTGACAAGTATGAAATCCCATGATTGTCACATTATGATGCAAGTATTCCAACCGATTACAATTCGTGGTATTCTACCAAAGCACGTGAGGGAAGCAATTACAAGCCTTTGTTCGTTTTTCAGTACAATTTGTAGCAAAGTGCTTGATCCTTGTACGCTAGATGCTTTGCAAGCAGATGTGGTTGTGACTTTGTGCAAATTTGAGATGTATTTTCCACCCTCATTTTTTGACATAATGGTTCATCTGATTATTCATTTGGTGCGTGAGATTAAGTTGTGCGGTCCAATGTTCATGAGGTGGTGCTACCCTTTTGAAAGACACATGGGTACATTACAAGATAAAGTACAGAACCGGGCTCACCCTGAAGGAAGTATGATGCAAGGGACCGTGGGTGAGGAGATAGGTAACTTTGTGGCGGACTACATAGCCCTTGCTCAACCTATTGGTCTTCCTACTTCTCGACATGAAGGTAGACTTGATGGTCATGGCACAATTGGGTCGAAACGAATGTCACCTGACCGAGATCAGTTCTTACAAGCACACCTTTATGTGTTGCACCATGTTTCAGATGTGCACATGGCTAGTTTGCGTGACGAATTTCCATCAAAAGATGAAAGGGCACTAATGCAGTTGCATAATAAGAGGTTTGTTAATTGGTTTCGTGATCGAGTAATGAGTCGATTAGATGATACTAGTGTGACCGATACAGTACGGTGGCTTACGTACGGTCCTAGGGATGATGTTTGTTCATTTGAGGGATATGACATCAATGAGTACACTTTTTTGACCGAGGGTCGTGATTTGAAATCTTCCTCCACCCAAAACAGTGGTGTAATGCTTTTGGCATCGTCAAGGGAGTTTGCAAGTGCTAAGGATAAATCACCTGTCGATGTAGAATTGTCATACTATGGTCGAATTCAAGAAATATGGGAGCTTGATTATTGTAACTTCACGGTTGAATTGCTCTTTTCAAGTGTAAGTGGGTTGATAATATTAGGCGTAACGTAAAATATGAGGACTTTACTCTTGTAGATCTTGGCCAATTGAATGATAGTGCGAAATCATTTATCCTTGCATCTCAAGCTAAGAAAGTGTTTTACCTAACTGACCTAGGCGATTCAAAATGGTCTATAGTGCTAGTTGGCAAAAGAAGAATCCTAGGCATTGGAGATGTTGAGGATGAGGAAGACTATGATGCGCTTGATGATTCTGCACCTTTCACTGTTCCTAGACCTGTTGTACTAACTGACATAGACAACAAAGCAGGTTATATGCGATCAGACCACAACAAAGGAATTTCATATTGAGGTAGTATGATTAAAAGTTAGTAATGGTTTCATTGCAAATATAGTTTAGCTATCATGTATATAGGAGCATAAGTAGGCGCAAATGACCATAAATGACATAAATGAGCTTGTATTTGACCCAAATCCTTTGTTTTGTATATAAACTAACATGTTTCTCATTTGAAATTGCCTAAGTGTACTCATTATCATGCATATACAAGGTTATATGACCATAAGTAGGTGAAAATGGCTTAAATGACCTTCTACTTAACCCGATTCCTTTGTTTTGTGTATGAACAAACATTTAATCATTCTATGAACTCATATTCATTATATTTAACATGTTTGTAGTTTGAAATTTCCTAAGTGTACTCATTATCATGCATATACAAGGTTATAGGACCATAAGTAGGTGAAAATGGCTTAAATGAGCTTCTACTTAACCCAATTCCTTTGTTTTGTGTATGAACTAACATTTAATCATTTTAACAACTCATATTCATTATATTTAACATGTTTGTAGTTTGAAATTGCCTAAGTTTACTCATTATCATGCATATACAAGGTTATAGGACCATAAGTAGGTGAAAATGGCTTAAATGAGCTTCTACTTAACCCAAGTCCTTTGTTTTGTGTATGAACTAACATTTATTCATTCTAACAACCCATATTCATTATATTTAACATGTTTGTATTTTGAAATTGCCTAAGTGTACTCATTTGCACTCATACTTTACTATACACTAATATTATTTTATGATTGCTTTGACAGGTGCTTATATCTCATGGAGGACGATCATGACCCTCATTGTGTAGAGGACATTAACGATGATGAATATGAGGACGAGTACTAGGATGAGGACGAGGATGAGCCTTATGATGTGAACAAGGAGGATGACTTGGGTGAGCCAGAGGATCATGCTTAAGATGAGTTTGAGCGTAGGCTTGAAGAATTTGAAATTTCAGCTGAACGTGCATCGCGTATTGAAAAAACAGCATGTGAGACTGTTGGTGAGAACCCGACTCCTGAAACCTCATGGCCAAGGACAAGATCAAAACAACACAGGTGGTGGAGGGGGGGTAAAGGCACCGGCTCAAAGAAAGGGAAGGGTTCCGATGAGAAGTTTTAAGAAACCGGACGGTCCCATGGTCATGGAGTATGACAACAACGGCCAACCCGGGGCCAAATGGCGTCGACAATATGCTAATCAGGTTGGCGTTTGTGTGAGGAAAATCCCCATTACACTTGTAATGCGGCAAGTACCTCCGGTTTTGATTCAAACCTTTTGGGATGAAACAAGGGTAAGTGTGTTTTTGGCACATTTAAACAATTTAAGAAACCTTAACCTTATGGTTGTTAGTAAATAGAAACTAATAATCGGTTTTTATTTGTGCTTGCATAGGCTGTTTTCTATTCCTAATGATCCCGAGAAGAGAAGGGTGTTTGAATCTTTATTAGCGGAAAGATTTAGAGGCTTTAAGACCAACTTGACTAATGGATGGATCTATAAGAAGAAGAAGAAATCAAAGAAGAAGAAAGCTGATGGGGATGACCTTCTCCCGTGGAAAAAATGGCCAACCGTGTCAAAAGAAGACTGGGAAGAGTTCGTTAGAATGAAGACTCAAAAGAAAGCCATTGTAAGTTTGTGTAAATCTGATCTCAATTGAATAATAGCTTGACTCTTTTTGTAGCAATGATACTAACATTTGTTTTTATGTAGGAACTTCGAGAGAAAAATAAAAAGAATGTAGAGATGAAGGAGTACGTCCATCGTATGGGGCCTAAGACATTTGTTGAAAAGAAACCTGAGTGGGTCGATAAGGGTTTATACCCTAAATCGCTTCTAGTTGCATCAAAGGAACCCTCTAGTTCCACGATCACTACTTTAGTGAGTCGTGCTGGTGATTTCTTTTTTTCTTGTAAGCGTCGTTTGAAGTGCGCCTACGTTAAAGCATGTGTGAATATGCTTGGCAATCATAGGAAGTGGGAATTGACATTACGGTTAGGGACAAAGCAAAGTAGGGAGCCGCCAACAAGTTTTTAAGGAACTTGAAAACCGTTCACGGATCATAAAAAGGCAACCAAGATAAAGGGACAACGATAGGCAACAACGATTGACCCGTGAAGGTTACACCCCATTCATAATCCATGAGATTACTAACTCCATATGGTTCGAAACCATGAAAGGAGGATCGGGGATGATGGTACGAAGTGAGTCATGGAGTCACATTCGCCCGTATTGGCCTCTACTCGATTCTTATAGTGAAAAATGATTCCTGCGATCTCAAAGGCATACAAACAAAATATTCAATTTGCTCCAAACTATTATTAAGCTAAATTGGTTGAATATTAATGCAACACATAATTCTAAAATATTAGTGATCACTTGATTAAATAACAAGAATAAAAAGGAACATAAGCCGGTTGTCCAAATTGTCTCATTAGGCGTGATTTTCAATTACATATTCCCTTTAAACATGCAATATGGTGATCATAAAAAATAATAGAATAAACATTAATAGTGGAAGCAATTTAGCAATAATTCCAACAATACAAAGTCGTTAGAAAAATAATAGAAATAAGAGGAACGTAATTCTTACTTTGATTCTGTTTGTTTGCAACTACAAAATAATAAACAAGTTAGTAACTTCAAGGAAATAATAATAAAACAATAATTAAATTAAGTTGATTTGGGGCCAAATCCTCAAACAGTTCTACCTTTCACGTCTTGGCTTAAGGACATAACCACGAGTAAAGTATGGACTCCTTGGAGTACTTGAAAAAGGAATTTTGAAATAAGAAGGGTAGGCTAGTGTTTAGGCTAAAGCATAGAAGAGAGAAAAAACTAGAGAATTAATAGATGCCCCGTACATCAGAAATTAGGGGGTATTTATAGAGAAAATGTGCTGAGGGAACACACGGAACCCTAAAATGATTAAAACCACAAAAAAGTATCGCGCGACACGGAAAACTGTACCGTGACACGGGAAGTCCCACCGTCAGACGGGAAACATTCCCGTGACACGGTGCAATTTTAGTGTGACGTGGGAAATATTTAGCAAACGGGGAAGAAAACGTGTTAAGGGTTTACGCGGAAAGGACACGGAAATTCTCGTGTCACAACAGGTTTCCCGTGTCACGGGAAATCCCACCTTCAGACGGGAATGATTCCCGTGACACGGTGGATTCCTGCCGTGGCGCGGGAATTTTCAGCCCGCTTTTCCGTCTAAATACATTTTTAACCCTAATTTCGTTCAGCATTTTAAGTGTCGATTGATAATTTCGGGCCTTTTTCTGATTTATTATTATTTGGGCTAAAATAATAAAATAATAAATAAAAGGTTTGGGCCAAAATAAATATTAAAACAATAAAATAAAAAAGGTTTTGGCTAAAATTAAATAATAAGTTTGGGCTGAAATTAAAACTATGCTTTTACCAAACATCAAGACTAATCCATGGACTGTTTAAAAATACGAATTTAATCAAATCCGATTTTTTAAGCACTCTCGGGATTAAATATTGAACCCGAACAATAGTAGCGGTGAAAGGTTGTTCATCATCGGGTTTGGTTTTGGGGAGACATTTTTAGGTGTCTACAGAAGCCCCCACTTTGACTGAGTTTGTAGAAACGCCAGTTTCGAAAACGATAGTCAAAGTAGTCGATAGGGACGGAGAATGATTTAAGATGTTCTGCGATCCTAAATCACTCTGTATACACCGATACCTGCAGAAAAATGTTAATTCCACAGATAAAAGAGTAAAAGAATAGAATACGTATCTGGCACCAGTGTATCGGTGACAAATGAGTTTGGCAGTTTCCTATGCTTGAAGGAATCCACCGGATGACGTTTGTTGAAATGCTTTCCATGCTTGAGGAAAGCCCACATATGAGTTTGGTAGTTTTTCTAAGCCTGAAGAAACCTACCGGATGATACTTTCCATGCTTGAGGAAAGTTGACGTATGAATTTTGTGTCATTCTATGCTTGAAGAAATTCACCGATGATGCTTTCCATGCTTGAGGAAAGTCGACAAAGGAATTTGGCGGTTTTCTATGCTTGAAGAAAAAATCCACCGATAACGCTTTCCAAGTTTGAGGAAAGCCGACTTGGCGGTTGTCTATACTTGAAGAAAAATCCACCGATAACGCTTTCCAAACTTGAGGAAAGTCGACTTGGCGGTTTTCTATACTTGAAGAAAAATCCACCGATAACGCTTTCCAAACTTGAGGAAAGCCGACTTGGCGGTTCTCTTTACTTGAAGAAAAATCCACCGATAACGCTTTCCATGCTTGAGGAAAGCCGACTTGGCGGTTTTCTATACTTGAAGAAAAAATCCACCGATAACGTTTTCCATGCTTGAGGAAAACTGACGACTATTGTAATCGCTGAAATTTGCAAGTGTATGATGGTTCGATTACCCCCGAACGTGGGCCACAGATGATTCACACCTTCAAGTCGATTATCCGACCATATTAGGTGCTTAAAATATCGACAAAAATTGACTTTAATGCTTCTAGGGGCAAAATAGTAATTTTGGTACCCTCCAACCGTCAGTTAGAATTTTCCGCGTAATTTTACTGAAAAATTAACTGTCCAATTTGCGCGGAAAATCGTGCGATTTTGGTCAAAATGCTAGGAATATTCGCAAATAGCTATGTAGGGCAGGCGCAGGACCACCGTGTCACGAAAAAGGTTTCCCGTGACACTGCAGGGATCCCCGTCACACGGAGCAGATTCCCGTGACGCGGGAATTTGGTTGGCTGAAAATCAGTCAACTGGCATCTTTGACCAGTTAAACCACGTGCGCCACGCCAATATATTACCGTTACATGGTAACGGAATCCGTCGCACGGGAAACGGGATGTAACGGGATTCTTTTTTTGGCTATAAATTCGAGTTGCTCTCTTCCATTTTCTTGCTATTTTCGCACTTCCCCTTCTCCATTTTCTTTTTTTCTTCTACTCAAATTACTGAGCCACGGCAATGGTCGCCGTCGCTCAAAGATTTTTTCCGTCAGGCGGAGTTCTCTTCCGTGGCGCGGCGATTCTGCGGTTTTTCCTCTTCTTTTTTTTTATTATTAATTTTTTCGCTGAAATTTGCTGCTGCTCGCTCGCTATTCGTTCCTGCTCATTGTTGTGTTGCTGTTACTGTTTATCGGAGCTCCGACGATCCCTGAAATCACCGTGACACGAGATCTTATCCCCGTGACACGTTTTATGATCACCGCGTCGCGGCGTTTCCTGACCGTGTCGCGGCGGCTGCTCTGGTCTTCACGGTTTTTCGAGCTTTTGGAGCTCAAATCTTCATCAATCATGCTCTAATTTTTTGCTACTTTCTTCATTTTTGGTTCTCCACAAGGATCTATGTAAGTTTCCCTTGATTTTGCCTCGAATTTGCTTTAAATGAGTAATTTCATGAAAAACCCTTAAAAATCAATTTGGGGATTTTTTTATCTTGAGGTTTATGTTGAAATTCTTGCTATGAATTTACTTGAATATGTATGTATGCGTGTTTGTGAGCGATTTGAGACAAAAATTGCATGATTTGGTGAAGAATTGAGCAAATCACCATTTTTGGTACTACTTGTGGTAAATGGTGTTCCTTGTTGTTCATGTTGTTCTTTTTGCACTTGAAATGATGACATGTTGGTTGTAGATCTTGTAAAATATGCTATGATGTGTCGATCTATTGTTTTGTGCAATTTTGAGACATGTTTTGTACTGTGTATGTACTACATTGTGATGGAGAATATAGTATCATGCAATTAGGAGAACATAGTATTATTCGTCATGGAGAAACTAAATACTATAAATAATTCCATTATTTTGCCAATTTTTAGCCTTGAGGTAAAAATTTAGCGTATAATGCAATAAATAACTAAATAACTTAGGAAGTGATGTTAAGCATTTAGATTTTTTTATTAAAATGCAACTCGATATAAATAACTAAATGTCTTGGGAAATGATGCTAAGCATTTAGATTTTTATTTTTATAATAGCATGCCTAGACGACGGGATCGCGATCTTTCTACCCATGGCCGGCGTCAGGATTTTCGGGAGGACACTCCCACGATTCCCGAGGGTATGGATGACGACGTCTTAGAGTCTCAGCCTCGGGCCTCTACGGGTAGAGGTAGATGGGTTCCACCTCCGTGGACTTCAGACTAGTTGGTTTTCTGTCGTGAGAACCACGTTTCTCATCACCCACTTGTCGGCATAGTTGACGGCACGCTTCGCAACCACGGTTCTGGAGCCGGAGATTTGATTCCTCGACTTCACCAGATTATCACGAGGGATCCTACTACGAACGCCTTATGGGAATCCGCTGGTTTAGTGGACTTTTATTCGACGGTCGTAGGGTTTTGCAGCCCCCGGGGTTGCGGTGCGACAGTTGTTCGCGCATTGTTGGAGTATTTTTGGGATACTACCAACACCTTTCACTTTGCTTGGGGGGAGATGACGATGACCCCTCTGGAATTTACCATGATCAGCGGTCTACGCTTCACTGACCGGGCCGTAGCACAGATGTCTGATCTTTCTTGGGGAGCGGCCGAGGCAGCCGATTTGTTAGGTCCGATCGTTCAGCATATCAAGACCTAGACGGTGTCTCGAGTTGGTCCTAGGAGTGGGCGATCGGAGCTGGCTTCGGTTTTAGCTCGTGGTTTTGACATGGAGGAGACATCGGCTAAGTAGCGAGTGCGGATCTTCATTCTGATTCTTATTTCCATGACTCTTTCTCTTGATAGGAGTTCACGTGCACTCCTTTGCTACCTCCCTTCTTTAGTCAGGATCAGTGAGATAGGATCCTTTAGCTGGGCCAGCCTCGGATATGACGACCTTCTCTTGTCGTTACGTCATGGTTGTAGGTAGCTGAAAGTCGAGTCTCCCGTCACTGTCTACGGTCTATGGAGAGCCGTAGAGGTGATGATCCTTTCCTCTTCTTGTTTTATTTTAATTTGTTCGACTCATGTGCTCAAAGATTACTTTTCATTGCAGCTATGGTTCTACGAGTACTTCCCAGGATTGTCTCCTCGACAGTGTCGTGGAGCGGTTCATGACTTCCTTGACGGGGTCAGCTGGCGTGACCGAGGAAAGTCACGGGTGGAGTATGTCTCTGCGCTGCGCGGGCTGCTACGCCGAGGCACCTCTTCTGTTGGCGTAAGAATTAGTTTTGTAGCCTGTTATTTTCTCTCTGACGTTATTTCCGGTGTTTCATGCCAACTTTTTATGGTTTTTAGGTTGCCATTGATGTCCAGTATCGTCCTTGGGCTGGGATGACTAATCTTCCCGTGGCCTTGCATCTTTCAGCGCACCGCACTGTTTTGGTTGGTACCGGACGCTTTGTCTGGTATTTGGGGGAGCATGTCGTTCGTCAGCACAGTGGTGATCGCTTTGTGGTGCCCTTATCTCCACCGGAGTCGATGCTGGACTCGCGCTTGCTTAGGGAGTTGATAAACAGGGGAGAGCGCTACACTTTTCCTTGGCAGGAGCTTGTGCACATGGAGGGTGATTACGCGCAGGACTTGCTTCCCTCTCTGGCTCTTCCACCCCGCCTTCCTGAGGTATGATTTCTTTTGAGGATTTTTATCACTAGTCTCTATTTAAATAGTCGAATGACTTGATTATTCAATCGTATTTTCAGACGACTGTTCGCCCCGTGGGGAGGATTGAGATTCCGCCTCAATCTGTCCCCTACCCAAGGCCGATTAGTATTACCGAGGACCATATTGCTGACGCGCCAGAGGGTTTCAGACAGGCGTAGGAGTCTCTGCCCGAGGTTTTTGAGCCGGTAAGTTTTTGATGCATTATTCATCCTTTTAACACCGCTTGTTACTGATTTTTCTTTATTTTGTTCTCAGCCTAACTGCCCGGAGATGATGGGACTCATGAAGCTGGTTGACGCTCTGAAGTACTGCATCATCAAGCTTCGGCGTGGTGCGAGTTGTCGAAGCAGTTCTGGCGATGTTCTTGAGGTATGCTCATTTTTTTTCACTTCTACCATTTGCTTTATTTTGCATTGTTGACGCCTTTTGATTTTGTATCTTTCAGGAGCAACGGAGGTCCCGCTCGCGCTCGAGGCATAGAGGCTCAGACGAGGGGGAGCTTAGTCGTGGTAGACGATCTCCTGAGGTTCATCGGCATTCTCAGTCTCAGCGGGAGCCTCAGATTACTCAGCCGTTTCAGGAGGCTCAATGGCAGCAGACTCAGTCTTCCCAGCGCTTTCAGGGTCAGGGTCAGAGGCATCGACAGTCGTTTTCATAGCCTTCACAGCCTGAGTTTAGGCCTGTTTTTACTCCCGTGGATCCTGGTTTATTTTCAGCTCCATCGTCTGGGATTCCTCCACCGGTGTCAGACTTGTTTTCAGTTCCAGTGTATGGGACGATGCCTCCACCGACGATTCCCATGTATTTGAGTCAGTCTACACCGTTTGCCAGTTGGACGGGTCCTACTTTGAGTTTGACTGCTGCTGGAGTCACAGGGACTATTAGGGACACTACTCCCCGTACTCGGATGATGGCGGGACTCTTAGGATGACCGTTCCCGTATTCGAAGGCTGGAGATGATATTGATCCTAACTCTTCTAGTTCTGCAGATTTTTGACCGAGGGTCTTTATTTGTACCTACTGTGATGACACTTGACGCTGCTTATTTATTATGACTCATTTTGTACATTATTCACAGTTTATGTATTTATTAGTGTGTGTTAGTGTGTGCTTGAGACTCATTGTGTGTGATTGTGTATGTATTAATGACGCGACAAAAAAAACGTAAGTGGAGTAAGTGGAGGGTACCGACCTTCCCCAAAAGAAAAGGAAATAAAAAGACGAGAATAAATAAATAAGTATATAACGAAAAAAATAGAAATAAAATGAATAAAATACTAAAAAGGATAATAAATAAATAAATAAATAAATAAAAATAAAATAATAAAAATAAAATGATAAAAAAGGTTGAGAATTTTATCGGGAATGACACTCTCGAAAAACGCGTGGGTGCCGCAACACGGCACTGTACACCATGTCACGGCATAATCTGCCGTGTCGCGGCAAAAATTCCCGTGACACGGTGGGACTCCCCGTGTCACAGTGCGCGTATTCTACAACAGTGTGGTTTACGCGTATGGAAAGATAATTTTTGAGTAGTTCCGAGCGCTTTTGCTATAAAATAGGACCAGTATATTCGTGATATGCATAATTACGAAACACAAAATAATTAGAGTTTCATATTTCAATAATAATGTCTCAGAATTTTGATAATACATTGCGCGACTGGTCTTATTCTTTGACCAATGCTGACAAAAGAGAGTTAGAATTGTTTCATGTCATGGGTTTACTAGCCCTGAGGCATGTAGTGATTGAACATGATTTTCTTAGGGAAGCATTAGCCTTGGAGTCCAGAAACACAATGTTTTAAATTTGATTACGATGAAATTTGTCCCCTGCCGGAGGAATTCGGTGCCATCTTTGGATTTCCTGCTAGAAATCTTATTGCCATGCCTACCCTACGTGAATATTATTACCAAGATTTTGAACGCCATCTGAATCTAACAGATCCAGATTTAAATAGAATTGTCTGTGGTAATGAGGTAGACTTAGAAAAACTTGCAAATTTATATTTTAATCGCCCGATCTCTGAGTCTTATCATGTATATCGTAGAAGGGCATATATTTTTTGCATGTTTAGCAAGCTTTTATTTGCAAACGGTAGGGTAGGACATGCTTGTCTAGCGTCTGTACTTGAACATGTTGAATCTGGGAGATCTCCTATGCCTACGTGCCTTGGAGAAACATTTCGTGGCCTTGACGAAGCAAAAGCTGACCGGAAAGCCATCAGGAAGGGCTCTCTAGTACTGGTGCAGGTAAAAATACGCTCCGAGTAGCCCCCGTGACACAAAACAGGCACCGTGTCACGGTAGCTCCCTGCCGTGACACGGTGAAATCTGCCGTGTCACGGGAAATCTGCAATATTTTTTTTTTTTTTGCAGATTTGGTTGATGGAGCGTTTAGAACTATTTGAAGCCCCCGACGATATTGAAAAATATGGCCCTAACGATCTAGTCCGCAGGAAGAAGAATTACTCTGTGAACATGTCGTATGAACACTGGAAAAATTTCTTTGCAAAGAGAGAATTTTCCATTCGTTGGGTGGTGCCTTGGTGGAGGCTTACTAGGATGGTTGGTACGAATGATACTCCGTATTGCCGCGTTCCTAGTATCTGAAGACTGACTTTTTATTGTCCATCTCGAGTGATGCGACAGTATGGACTTGAACAAGTAGTTCCACGCTATAACGATAGTCCTCGTGAAGTATCGTTGCATGAAAGTAACGTTCACAAATACGAGACTTATTGGATTGGAAGACCTCTGTGGACCGTTTCTGCAAGTAACCAAGCTCCTCCACCTTTATCTAGTGCATACAAGGCATGGTTTAATCCTAGAAGTAGGAGGGAACGAGTCGGATCACGCAAATCTGATGTGAAGAGCCGTCTTGGAAATAAGAAAGCGCCTCCTAAAGATCGTCTAGGTCCAAGAACACAAGGGATTGAGTTTAAGACTCCTATAATGCCGAAGAGGAAGAATTATGTGAAATGGAAGGGAAAAGAGAAGATGGTCTATAGAGAGAAACAACCAAAGAATTTTAAGAAGGGTGAAAGGGGTGAAAGTTCGACTAGGGGTGTGACGGTTCGGGCTACAAAAGACACATTAATGGTGAAGGCCGACCTTGTAACACCCCAATAATTCTCTCTTTAAACTTGTGAGGACCCTGAACAACATTCAAGAGAATTACTGGCGTGCTACCGCCACGTGTTCAAACGTTAAGGCTTTATCTGAAAATAGCAGCGGAAAAACTAAATCAGTTATAAATAAGTTTCAAAACCAACGAATGAAACCAAATTAAGTCATACAACTTGGAACCATTAAGGCCCTTATTCAAAACCCAATAAAAGTAGTAAGTGATTAATTCCAGTGTTCGAATAAATTCAAACCCAAAAGAATTAGTGTCAAATAAAATCGAATTAAAATAAATTCAAACTTGCAAAAGAAATAAAATGCAAACAATCAACTCTCTACTCAAGATCCCACAACCCCGATGAATGCTGCATGTGTAAGAACCTGTGGTAATTCTGCTCCCCAATATTACAAGTGTAAAAATTGGATCGTCACAGGGTCATTGAAAGGCGAAGGCCATGACCAAAGAAAGACACACAAAGCACGCAATCAGCAAAGCTGAGTACATACAAGCTGGAAAATAAATTAAGAAATCCATAACATGCTACTAATAATCAATCATCATGCATCATTAAATTATAGACTCAACACACGACTCAACTATTTATATTACTAAGACTCCATTAATTAATAATAGGTAAATCATTATTTTTATTCATTGGATTACGCAATAGACAAGGTTGTCCAACCCATGCTCCATTTGGAACATCAATAAAAGAAAAACCCCATGCCTCCTTTCGGAAACATCAATAAACATCCAACGACCACGGGCGCGACTCCGTGACCGTAGTTAGTATGAGATCTCACCTAACTCCTAGTTTTGAAAAATATTTGAAATAAGAGACTCGTAGATCAGACGGCCTCGAGAAAAGTACACGGCTAATACCCCATGTACCCCAACCCCTGATTGTCATTACTCCAGAAGTGCACCAATCCAGAGTTTTATTGCTCATCCATCTTGCACTTTACGTGATTTACAGGTTTAGACTTGGTGATGACTCATATGCATAACAATACAATCAATCCAATATCAATTCAATCAAGTAAAACAACTTTTCAATTTCAATTCTTGATTTATTAGTGGCAAGCAACATTTATTATTTATTCCTTTACTACCTCGGTGTATAAACACCTTGAGTGCATAAGGCACCCCAAAACCTTAACCTCGTCTTAGAAGACTTAAATTCTTCCTTTACTCATCCTGCTTGCATAATCATGAATGAGTAATAAATTAATCATTACACCAATAATATACCTTTGCCTCTAATTAAGCGCACCTTGCATAATTAGAGCACAAATAATACTTGCAATATAAAATAGTGCACATTATACGAAATTCACAATGTATAACCAAACAATTTAACTCAGTCATCCCTATACATGATACTAAGTTCTCGATCCGTCGTCCTTAAACATGCACCTAAAAGAAAGGTTTCGTAACTTGTACGTACCTTGAGCAAACGAATTGGTATGCCACTTTACTAACTAGAAATCACCTTCAATAAACTCCTCTCCTAAGCCAAATAATAACATCTCAATCAATACCCAATCAATCAAATTTAAAGCAATACTAACTTACTTTAAAACCTTCAAAATCCAAATCAAACAACACTTTAAAACCTTCCCTTTAGTTAAAATTAAAGGCTTATATATAGTTCTTTAAATTTTCTTCATAAAAACCTTAAAATACACTCTTATACATGAAATTACAGCAAGTTCAAAGTCTAATAAAAATCTGAAAATTATATAAAAACCCATAAAAATCTCCCTTTTTAATGGGTGATTAAACCCTCTTTATAAAACATTAAAAGTAGTACTTAGAAACTATTTCCAACACTTAAAACTTCAATAAAAACATATATTTATGTTTAATTAACTTTAAACATAATTAATTTTATTAATCAAACTCAAGGATAATATTTTAAGTAAAAAAAAAACTTCGTTAAAATCAAAAACTGCCCGAAAATCATATTTAGAGGCTGAATTTGGCCACGAGAGAGTGGTGCTCACTACCAAAGTAGTGAGTCTTTCTTAAAACGTTGTTTCCACATGGAAAAAACTATTTTTTCATCAAAATCGGATGAGTTCAGAATCTGATCGGGATTAAAACGGGATTAATATTAACGAACGAAAATCTAAAAACTAAAACACGAATTTACATGTTCAAAATAATCTGGAATTAAGTTAAACTAATCATTAGTTATAATCACCAAAATTTCAAAACATCATTACTATAAAAGCCCTAAATCAATTGTTCATAAAAACCCTAAAATCATGATTTTCAATAATTAAAAACCCTAGGTTATAAAATTTACAAAATCTGAAAATTATGATACTTATAAAATCTGAAATTATAAAGTTTAGTCATCAAAATACAACTTGATACTAATTAAATTACTTTCAAACAATAAAATCAAAATCCATAAATCAATAATTATAATTATACAAATTAATAAAACAAAGGAGAGAGAAAATAAGACTAACCTTTTGGTGTGGGAAATTTTTGGGGATTAATGGGGTATTTATAGGAGAGAATGTTGTAGGGTAAGTAAGAAGATTGGGCCTCATAAAATTATTGGGCCAATTAGGTAAATGAAATGGACTAGGCTTTGTTTGTATGATCATGAATTGTAGAACATAGGTTCATAAAATAGTTTGTGCTAAAATAATTTTTGACCAATATTAATAATTTGAAAATTTTGTAATTAAATTCCGGAAAAGTACAAATAAATATTATAAATAAAATAAAATTTCATTTATAAAATATTTAAAAATACGGGGGATTACAGACCTAGTTGAAAAAGATAAGGAGGTTCCTAAGGTGAAGAGGGATTAGATCAGTATTGCTTTGCTTTTATGATTTATAATTTTTTAAAATAAGGCGCATGATGCCAATAGTTGTAGTCACATTTATTTAAATAATAATAGCATACTTATTTTCGCCTTAAATGAAAAATTACAATTTTTTTTTATATCCGAGTCAAGGAGTCGGACGCAATGGAAGAATGAAAATAAAAATATCGAACAAACAACTGAATTCGCAAAGACTACGTCACTAAAAAAAAATCGGAAAATCTGAAATACCACCGTGCCACAGTAAAAAATTCTGTGACATGTTGGAAATTCCCGCGTCACGGCACAATTTTATTTTTTTTCGCTCAGGTCCACCGTGACACGGTGGGATGTCCCGTGTTGCGGAAAAACTCCCTTTTTTTTTGCTCAGTTCCACCGTGCCATGGTGGACTCTGTACCGTGACACGGTGGACATTCCCGTGTCGCGGCAAAACTTTTATTTTTTTTATTTTTTTTTTTGCAATGCTTAACCGACGCGTATACTTGATCGACGGAGGGAGGATTTTATTTTTTAAAGTGGTCTGGCCCCCTTGAGGGGTTGCCTACGTATCCTTAAAAAGGAATCAGGCCAAACGTAGCTCTATTGGGTCATGAACCCATGCAACTAGGCATAGAATTTCTTGAGTTGATCCAAGTTGGTTAAATTATGGAAACCGTTACCATCCATGTCTACCAATTGTGCCACTCCACCAGACAAGATGGCTTTAACAATATACGGGCCTGACCAATTGGGTCTGAATTTTCCTCTTGGATCCAACACATTTTTGCGAAGTGCCTTAAGCACCAGGTCACCCTCTTTGATGTTCCTAGTCTTGACTTTTTTATTAAAATGTCACGCCATACGCTGTTGGTAGGTTTGGACATGATGCAAAGCTGCCAAGCGTTTTTCATCGAGTAAGACTAGTTCATCATATCTTGCTCTAATCCAGTCGACTTCATCTAGTTGACTTTCCAACTAACGCAATTCGGAGAAAAGGGATTTCAAGCTTTATTGGTTGTAAAACTTCAACTCCATAGACCAAAGAGAAAGGGGTAGCCCCCGTTAATGTACGAACAGAGGTTCGATAACCCCAAAGGGCGAAATGTATCTTACTTGGCCAATCCTTGTAATTTTCTGTCATCTTTTCGATGATAGTTTTCACATTTTTGTTGGCCGATTCGACTGCACCATTTGTTTGTGGTCTGTAAGGTGATGATCTGTGATGTTTGATATGATATTTTTGTAATAATTCCGCGCATTCGGCTTGGAAATGTGTTTCATTATCAATGATCATCTCATGAGGTACCCCATAACGGCATATGATATTTTTCTCAATGAATTGAGCTACGTGTTTCGCCGTTAGCTTAGCATATGAGGCAGCTTAGACCCATTTGGTGAAATAGTCGATTGCTACGAGGATGAATTCATGCCCCCCTTGTCCTAGTGGTGTTATTTTTCCAATAATGTCGATGCCCCAAGTGGAGAAAGGCCATGGAGAAGTATATGTGTAGAGAAGAGAAGGTGGAAGTGCTGTAAATTTGCGTAAACTTGACACTTCATACATTTCTTGACGTATTCGTGACAATCTCTCTCCATAGTAGTCTAATAATAACCTTGTCGTTGAATCTTCTGGACTAACATCTTCGCATTCATGTGCGTTCCACATATATCGGCATGAAGATTTTCCATGGTTTTGTGTGCTTCTTTCTTGGCTATGCATAAGAGATTTCTCCCTATTGCAGTCCTCTTGTGGAGTTCTCCCCTGATGAGCACATACTGTGAGGCTAGGAGCCTCAAAGAACGGCGTGCCCTTTTATCAGTATTAGGAGGGTATTCTCCTCTTGTCACGTAATTAAGGATATCTGTATACCATGGCTCTTCATCTTCTTCTTGTGATTCCTGTTCATCGTCGAGTGCGTGAACGTAATTCGGTTCATATCTTCTATCTATGGTCAACGGAATTCTGATCGTATCCGTTGGAATTCGCACCATTGATGCTAATTTAGCTAGTGCGTCGGCGAACTGGTTTTCTACTCTCGGAAAATACGTATATTCCACTTCATCTAGTTGCTCCGTGAGAGTTTCTAAATGAGCTTGATACGTAGCGAGACTTTCACTTCTCACCTTCCATCTCTTGGAGATTTGGTTAATGATTGGTGAAGAATCACCGTAGATTCTGAGCTTCTTAATTCCTAAGGCGACAGCTGTTTATAACCCCAAAATACATGCTTCATATTCTGCTGCATTGTTGGTGACATAAAAGTCGAGCTTCATGAAAATTGGAATGTGTTCTTCATTGGGTGATACAAGCAAGACTCCTACACCACAACCTTTTTGGTTTGAAGCTCCATCGAAATAGAGCGTCCAGCTATCATCTTCGGTCATGAGTAAATCTTCGTCAGGGAAATCGTACTCATCTTCTTCTTTCTCAACTTCTTCTAGCGGAAAGTCTGCTAAGAAGTCAGAAACCGCAGAACCTTTGATGGCTTTTTGTGGTACAAATTTCAAGTCAAACTGAGCAAGATTGAAAATCCACCTTGATAATCTGCCATTGAGTGTTGCTTTTTCGAACAAGTATTTGAGAGGATCCATCTTGGACACGACATGCACTGTATGAGTGAGCATGTAATATCTTAGTTTCTGCGCAACCCACACAAGTGCGAGACATAACTTTTCAAGTGGTGTGTATCGTGTCTCGTGTCCTTGAAGCTTCTTACTCAAGTAGTAAATTGCATTCTCCTTGCTTTCAATCTCTTGTGCTAGAATTGCCCCCATCGTTTCTCTTGTGACCGTAAGGTAGAGTCGAAGAGGAAAGTCAGGTATTGCTGGCGCTAGCACGGGTGGGTTTGCCAGGTACTCTTTGATTTTGTCGAAAGCTTTTTGGCAATCATCATCCCATGTGACTGGGACATTTTTCTTAAGCTTCTTGAATATAGGTTCACATATTGCTGTGAGTTTTGATATGAACCTACTTATATATTGCAATCTTCCGATGAAACCTCGAATTTCCTTCTCATTCTTGGGCGGTGGTATGGCCATGATTGCTTTGACTTTTGTGGGATCTATTTCAATCCCTCGAGAACTGATCACATATCCAAGTAATTTGCCTGACGTGACTCTGAATGCACACTTTGCTGGATTTAATCTCATGTTGTACTTGCGGATATTTTCAAAGAACAGGCGAAGTGCAATGATGTGGCCTGGGCGATCTTTAGACTTATTGATCATATCATCGACATAGACCTCCACCTCTTTGTGCATCATATCATGTAACAATGCTGTAGCTGCTCTTTGGTAGGTGGCACCCGCGTTTTTCAACCCGAATGGCATTACTGTATAGCAATATGTACCCCATTGTGTGATGAATGTGGTTTTCTCCATATCTTCTTCAACCATCAATACTTGATTATATCCGGCGTAGCCGTCCATGAACGATAGGAGTGCATGGTTTGCTGTGTTATCGACCAGAATGTCAATGTGAGGTAGAGGGAACCCATCTTTTGGGCTTGCTTTATTGAGGTCCCTGTAATCAACACACATTCTGACCCTTTCATCCTTCTTTGGAACTGGAACCACATTTTCTATCCATTCTGGATACTTGGATACTTTGATGAAACCTGCGGCCAACTGCTTTCTGATTTCTTCTTTGATTTTGAGAGCCACATCCGGTTTCATACGGCGCAGCTTTTGTTTGACAGGCTTCATACCTGGAATGAGTGGTATCGTATGCTGAGCTATATCCCTGTCAATTCCTGGCATATCTTGGTATGACCAAGCAAATACATCAACAAATTCACTAACCAAGTTAATTAGCTCTTTGCGTTCATCTTGACTTAGTGTTAATCCAATTTTTACTTCTTTAACAGTCGTATCATTGGAAATATTAACTGTTTCTGTATTTTCGATAACTGTCGTTTTATTTTCATGTTCTTCCATTGCTTTTATTATTTCTTTGTCATTTTTATCATTAGCAAAGCAATATTGATCAGGGTTAGGGGAATGACACGCATCGTAAGCAAAGGTACTCATTTTATTGAATTCATAGGCTAATACATCAAGAAGGGCAAGGTCGGCTACGACCTCACCGGAAAGAGAAGACTCAACAAGAGACTCAGGATTGGACTCTATAGCAGAAACAAGGTCGGCCTCAGACTCTAAGGACTCGTCTACAGACTTAGACTCAGACTCGGACTTGGACTCGGACCCAGACGACTCAGACTCATCAAACATAGGACCTTCGCCAGCGGTTATTTCCAACTTCTCTCCGATTGGTGTAGTGATCCTCAATGTCTTGCGCCACCCCTTTGAAATATTATCAGCTTGGACAATTAACTCGGAGGGGCAAAATCCTTGTTTGCTATAACAGCTTAAACGAGATCGGAATTATCATTGCAGACGGGCTTAGACTCATTCTTCTCCATTCCAAAAAGCAGGTTGATGCCTAGATCATCAGAGTTTGGGCTAGCTGGTTTCTCAGTTGTGAAGAGCTCTTCGTCTTCATCAACAAAGTCACAATCAAGGAACATCTTGAATCCTGGTTCACGCTTCCCATCGTGGACGAATGGCTTAGGGAATTCATAGCATGGGAACTCTTCCCCTTCTTTGATGTACTGGCCATTGAGGGTGAATGGATATTGGTCCATGGCCATTTCCGTCTTCGTGATTCGAGCGTTATTGCGAGCCTTCATCTTCAAGAGGGCTTGTCTCACATCTTCTTTTGTCGGCTTGAATCCTAAGCCAAAAGTATCCTTCTTGAGTGCACCAGGATGGCCCCAAAATTCAGCCATTTTCTTTTTGAGTCCGAGGGTCATTCCAGGAAAATGCTCTTGCTTCTTCAGAATGGAATTAATATTGGTGTTTGAATAGGGATAGAAGTCGAGATGGCACTTTTCCTCTTCTTCAATCACGAGAACATCATCGAGTGAAAACCCCCAAAGATCTTCGTCTTCTTTGTCATGTTCGACATGGACGATAGGAGTGTCGATAACTTGAATGCGCATAGGAGAGGCATCAATGGTAATTGGAACCCCTCAACCTATGGCTTTCACTTTCTGGTGCAGCGATGATGGAATCGCCTTTAGCTCATGAAGCCAAGGCGTCCTAACAACAGATTAAAAGAGGCCTTAATATCTACCACCTGAAACTTGGTGTGACGTTCAATGGCCCCTGTAGTTATGTTTAGTGTGATAGTACCCACGGCTTGACGGCGAGTATTATCATAAGCACGAATCCCTTGGGTCGAGGGAGTCAGATCTTCATTATTTATGCCCAACTTCTTTGCAGTGCGGAGTTGGCATACATTGATTGCAGAGCCGTTATCAACCAGGCTCATAGGAACATTCATCTGCCTACACACCACAGTGAGGTGTAAGGCCTTATTATGTTGATCCCCTTCCGGGGGCAGATCCTTGTCAGAAAACGAAATCAGAAAACGAAATCAGATTGCTAGTACTTGGCAATTCAGTAGTGAGAAAGTTGACCAGTCCTTGAGGAGTCATGTCATCATCAACTCCTATTTTCACCAGAGCATTCATCACAGCCTTTCGATGCTCGTGGGAGGTGGCCAAAATCTTCCATACATTCATCTCCACCTTGGTCTTTTGCAATTGTTTGACCACATCGCTGTTCACAGGGTCGATGGGATCAACTATCGGATGTGATTGTGGTGGAGGTGGAGGTGGACTAGGTTGTTGCAACCGTCCACTTTTGGTGAGAACCTTGACTTCAAAGTCTCCCCAAACATCTTCACTTGTGTCAAGAGATGAACAGGCTATATCCTTGAGATAGACGTCTTCATCGTCACTATCCCAAATTCTATTCACTTCTTCAAAACTCGAGACAAATACAACTTCCGGCAAAGGTTCATTCACAGGTTGAATGAGTATTGACGGATCAAAGAAGACTTCATCTCCCATGATAGCCAAAGCATCAGAAAGAGGACCTGTTTGAATGTTAGGCTTCTTGCACCCTAGAGGGACAAGAAGTTGATTAGCATCAATTAGGTCTTGGATTGCATCCTTTAACCTCCAACACTTCTCAGTATTATGACCCTTGCCTTGATGAAACTTGCAATAAGAATTCAGGGCATAGCTAGCGGTCCTATTCTCTGGTCGAGGTTCTATAAATGGTCCAATTGGCATAATCAGTCCTTGACCATGCAACCGGTCAAAAGCAGCATCATAAGTCATTCCCAAAGGCATGTAAACCCTCCTTTGCCTTTGGAATCTTTGAGGAGGAGCATTAAGGGCCAGCACATCATTGATATTGATATTGTTGGTAGCATTTTTGGGCTTGGAAGACGAAGAAGAAGGAGTGTCGTTCTTCTTGTTTTTCCAAGTGCTGATATTATTGTTGCAACCAGCAGTCTTCATTAGTTCGTCCTCGATATTGATTCCAATATCGTATACAGCGTCAAAGATACTTAGAGGCAGAAACTTCAAGTGTTGCTTGTACGTATGAGTCAGATTGGCAATGAACAAGCGAACCATCTCCTTTTCCATGGGGGGATCCACCAAGAGCACGACTGTTTCCCTCCACCTGCTTAAGTAAGTGGTGAAGCCTTCATTCTCTTTCTGTTTGAGAATGGAGAGTTCACGTTCACAAGTCTTGGCCTGGATGTTACACTTGTAACGATTCATAAAGCTTTCAGCAACATCCTCCCAGGTCGCGACATGTTTGGATTCCAAAGAGTAAAACCACTGTTGACAGGCATGCTCCAAGGAAAGAGGGAACACCGTAGGGAAGAGTGTCACATCTACTCCCTTAAGAGCCATGGTTGTAGAAAAAGCCTTCAAATGGAAAAGAGGATTATCAGTATGCTTGAATTTGGGAATGTCATTAGTGGAAAATTTCTCAGGAAGCTTGTCCCTTATGGACGAAGAGGTGACAGGTTGTTCCACATAAGTGAATTCTTCAGAAATCTTACTCATCTGTTCCTTAATCTTGTCCATTGTTGCGGTAGTGACATTGTTTTGATTGTCTTGATCTACCGTGCTGACTCTAGTGGTGAGTGTTTGCATCATGTTAGACAACATTTCAATTGTCTTGTTGATGTTCTCGATATCTTCCTTAGTAGCCATTGGTTGAAAGTAGACTGGAGACGGATCTTGTGGAGATGATTGTGGTGGTTTCCTTGTACGCCTCTTTGGTATAAGAGGTTGTTGAGGTATTGACTCGAACCGTAACAATCTACCCCTGCTTCTTGACCAAGTGCTGTGACACCGAAACAAACACACCTTTAATAACCAAACTTAACCTTAACCCATCCGGATAAAAAATAATAATAAATAAAAAAAATTGAATTTAAAAAAAAAAAACTATAATTTTGAAATTCTATTTGTTTTTTTTTTTTTTGTTTTTTTTTAAATATGGGAGGATACTATCCGACTTACTCCAAAAAAAAAAGGACACAAAAACAAGACTACCCTAAAATACGGTCAAAAAGTGGTGCACGACTAAGGAAAAAAGTGTGTGAACACGATATGTGAGTGATTAAGTGAGGTTATGGACGCGTGTTTTGACCGTACAGCTAGATATGACACCAAACTGGACACATAAACCACATACGTACGCACAAAAACCAAAAAAAGACTGACGGGACACCTTTCCTAGGCACCGTGTCACGGTGCTGACTGTCGTGACACGGTGCAGTCTACCGTCAGACGGTAGAAAGCCCCTTGTCACGGCACTGTTCACCATGGCGCGGCAGAATATGCCGTGACACGGTGCACAATTCCAGGTCTGTTTTGTGATTTTTCCAGATTTTAATCGATTTTAGGTCCGTACTAATTACTATGTGAAAATAAAAACCCTCGGTCATGGGTTAAACAAAAGAATAAACACATGAAGATTAGCACCAAACAACCATGTAGCATTTAGGCACGATGATGTAAAAAAGTTCGCAACCTAGAGTCAAGATCTATGTTCAACTATTGGTCAAGCTTTGGGTGTCAAAAGGGTGCCATGGTTAAGAGTTTGGACGCGTTAGCAAGGCAGCCTCCCTTGAGGGTGTATGCCAATAGGCGGCTCCGCGAGTTCGTGATGAAATCGAACTCGACTCCATGTTTTGGATGGATTTAATAACTCGGATGAACCCTTATTGCCATGAGTGTTTTTGGGTTGATAGAGCTTAAATCCCCCGGGGCTAAGACGTATGTAGAACACATACGTTTATTCAGAAAAATCGAAGGAAGTTGACTGTGAGAAGAAAAAATAAGCCACCGGACTAATTTTAGGACTGCCGTGACACGGCAAAAATTCCCGTGCCACGGTACTACACACCGTCAGACGGTGCACTGTACAGTGACACGGCAGATTTTGCCGTGGCACGGCAGTCAGAAAATCTGACTGGTGCCCTGTTTTCCTTCATACGCAATCAAGTTATTTAATTTTTCCTACGGGACAAACCTTAATGCGACGTTAAAACGTCTATGCATATGGAAAAATGCCAAATTAATCACAGGAATATTTTTTCAAGAATCTTTCAAGTCTCATCCTCTCATCTTAATTAAATACCGATCACTCAAACCGATAAATAACCAAGAATCCTCCCCAGTGGAGTCGCCAAATTGTAGGCGTCGTTCGAAGTGCGCCTACGTTAAAGCATGTGTGAATATGCTTGGCAATCATAGGAAGTGGGAATTGACATTGCGGTTAGGGACAAAGCAAAGTAGGGAGCCGCCAACAAGTTTTTAAGGAACTTGTAAATCGTTCACGGATCATAAAAAGGCAACCAAGATAAAGGGACAATGATAGGCAACAACGATTGACCCGTGTAGGTTACACCCCATTCATAATCCATGAGATTACTAACTCCATATGGTTCGGAACCACAAAAGGAGGATCGGGGATGATGATACGAAGTGAGTCATGGAGTCACATTCACCCGTATTGGCCTCTACTCGATTCTTATAGTGAAAAATGATTCCTGCGATCTCAAAGGCATACAAACAAAATATTCAATTTGCTCCAAACTATTATTAAGCTAAATTGGTTGAATATTAATGCAACACATAATTCTAAAATATTAGTGATCACTTGATTAAATAAAAAGATTAAAAAGGAACCTAGGCCGGTTGTCCAAATTATCTCATTAGGCGTGATTTTCAATTACATATTCCCTTTAAACATGCAATATGGTGATCATAAAAAATAATAGAATAAACATTAATAGTGGAAGCAATTTAGCAATAATTCCAACAATACAAAGTCGTTAGAAAAATAATAGAAATAAAAGGAACATAATTCTTACTTTGATTCTGTTTGTTTGCAACTACAAAATAATAAACGAGTTAGTAACTTCAAGGAAATAATAATAAAAAAATAATTAAATTAAATTAAATTAAGTTGATTTGGGGCCAAACCCTCAAACAGTTCTACCCTTCACGCCTTGGCTTAAGGACAGAACCACGAGTAAAGTATGGACTCCTTGGAGTACTTTAAGAAGGAATTTTGAAATAATAAGGGTAGGCTAGTGTTTAGGCTAAAGCATAGTAGAGAGAAAAAACTAGAGAATTAATTGATGCCCTGTACATCAGAAATGAGGGGGTATTTATAGAGAAAATGTGCTGAGGGAACACACGGAACCCTAAAATGATAAAAACCCTAAAAAAATATCCCGCGACACGGCAAACTGTACCGTGACGCGGGAAGTCCCACCGTCAGACGGGAAACATTCCCGTGACACGGTGCAATTTTAGTGTGACGCGGGAAATATTTAGCAAACGGGGAAGAAAACGCGTTAAGGGTTTACGCGGAAAGGACACGGAAATTCCCGTGTCACAACAGGTTTCTCGTGTCACAGGAAATCCCACCATCAGACGGGAATGATTCCCGTGACACGGTGGATTCCTGCCGTGGCGCGGGAATTTTCAGCCCGCTTTTCCGTCTAAATACATTTTTAACCTTAATTTCGTTCAGCATTTTAAATGTCGATTGATAATTTCGGGCCTTTGTCTGATTTATTATTATTTGGGCTAAAATAATAAAATAATAAATAAAAGGTTTGGGCCAAAATAAATAATAAAACAATAAAATAAAAAAGGTTTGGGCTAAAATTAAATAATAAGTTTGGGCCGAAATTAAAACTATGCTTTTACCAAACATCAAGACTAATCCATGGACTGTTCAAAAATACAAATTTAATCAAATACGATTTTTTAAGCACTCTCGGGATTAAATACTGAACCCGACCAATAGTGGCGGTGAAAGGTTGTTCATCATCGGGTTTGGTTTTGGGGAGATATTTTTAGGTGTCTACAGTTCTCTCCATACGTTTGATAAGGAAACTGGAAAATGGGTCATCAAGGGTCCGAAAACCAAAAAAATGGCAAATAAGCTTGTAAGTTACCTATGAACTGTTGAATTTTAAGTCACTTTTGCATCAAAATCACTATACAAACCATTAATTGTCTTACTGACATCCTTTTTCCTTTTGCTACAGCTAAAGCACACTCAAGAGCTGGTGGAGGGCAAATTTGAACCAAATGTGGAGAATGACCCTTTCACCATGACTTTGGGAAGGCCATACCATCCAGGACGAGTAGTAGGTTCGGGAGGGTAATTGCTTGGGCGACAAAAGGTGATGGGGCCAGAATACACGAAATCGGGTAGATCTCGAGCCAGTGTTAACTCACCGGGGGAGTTAGATGCCAAGGTGGCGTCAATTAAGGAACAAGTACGCAACGAGTTAGTAGGTGAATTCAATGCTTGGGCGAAGCAGGTGAACTTACCGACTTTGCAGTTCCTCGAGAGTACACTAGTCGACTCATGTTCTCAACCAAAAGGACAAGGAGAAGGTGGTAGACATGGAGGAGATGAGATACGTGGTGAAAATGTGCCACCTGAGGTATTTTCAATTGGGTTATTAAAAGTTTTAAAATACTAAGTTAATTGAGATCTGAGGTGGCATGATTGATGTACTGTTGCAGGTTCCTACTCCTACACATGCGGGCTCGAGGGAGCTTGATAATCCAACACCGCATAAATATCCAGAGTTACAAGTGATTTTTAACCCTCTACCTTAATGAATTTCGTTATATTATCTATGCTGTAGTAAAAGACCTATTTAACTATCTTCTTTTTGTACTTGTGTAGGAACACACCCGGTGTGCACTTCTAGACCCAGGGCATGCAAATAGTATGGAGTTGAGTTTCGTGGCGTATGGTAGTGCCCAAGCGATGACCGGTGCTACGGCGGGGCCACATCATTACTCGGTTGGGATCGCTTCGGTGGTTGAGGGGTTCGAAGACATCCCACTACCCGTACCGATAGAGGAGGTTGAGATAACAAAGATTTGGCAAGCTATAGGTAGCTTCGTTGATTGGCCACGTGCGTGGGTCAGGTTGATTAAGTAGGTAAATTATTTATTTCTCAATTTTTTTAGTGTTAAATAACCGTTAGGCACTCTCTAACTGCACCTCTGAAAATAAAACCGCCGAAATAACACGACTCCCCGGCCCCCATCTCTGATGCCGAGGCAACGGCGGCCTCCGCTAGTGCTCCCTGCGCTGCTCCAGACTCCTGAGCGGCTGCCCGGTCAACTTCGGCCTCGGGAGCCGCTGCCCGGCCAGCTCCGGACTTGGCAGCCGCTGCCGCGGCTTCTCCGCCATCGGAATCACCTGGCTGCTGGGGATGCAGAAGCCCCGGCAGCGGCTGCAGTGGCTGCGGCAGCCCCAACAGCCTGCTGCCTTAGCTGCTGCAGCTAAGGCAGTGGCTGTCGGGGCTGCTGCAGGCCAGGAAGCGGCTGTCGGGGCTACTCAGCCACTGGCAGGCCTGCAGTAGCCTGCCAGGGCTGCTGCAACCTCGGCATCCTGCTGCCTGGGCTGTTGCAGCCTCGGCAGCAGCCTGCCTGTGCTGCTTTGGCCTCGGCGCGGGCTTCCTTTGCTGTTCCGGCAGCGGGGTAGCTCCCTCAGGTGTTCCGGCCTCGGCGAAAGTTGCGTATTTTTTTAAAAAAATATTTTTGAGCCATATTATTTTTTCTCAACTCACTCGGCGGAATGGCTTCTCGCATGCCTATTTTCTTCATTTCTCAACTTATGCACTTATTCTTTCTCAAACCATATCATAATTACATAATTATAAGCGAATGTCACTTGAAATAACATAAAAGAAGCTAATTTCTAAGTTTTTTTTGCTCCATTTCATCAAAATAAAGCAATTTCTTTCCAAAACGGCTTCTCACTTGCCTATTTTCTTCAATTCTCAACTTATGAACTTATTCATTTTCAAACCATCTCATAATTACATATTTATAAGTGATTGTGACTTAAAATGACATAAAAGAAGCAAAGTCCTAAGTTTTTGGGTCCATTTCATCAAAATAAACCCATTTAGAGCCGAAATGGCTTCTCACATGCCTATTATCTTCATTTCTCAACTTATGAACTTATTCTTTCTCAAACAATCTCATAATTACATATTTATAAGTTAAAGTGAGTTGAAATGACGTAAAAGAAGCTAATTTCTAAGTTTTTTTGTCCATTTCATCAAAATAAAGCCATTTTGAGCCGAAATGGCTACTCACTTGCCTATTTTCTTCATTTCTCAACTTATAAAATTATTCATCCTCAAAACATCTCATAATTACATATTTATAAGTGATTGTGAGTTGAAATTTCATAAAAGAAGCAAAGTTCTAAGTTTTTGGGCCCATTTCATCAAAATAAAGCCATTTTGAGCCGAAATGGCTACTCACTTGCCTATTTTCTTCATTTCTCAACTTATAAACTTATTCATTCTCAAACCATCTCATAATTACATTTTTATAAGTTATTTTGAGTTGAAATTACATAAAAGAAGCAAATTTCTAAGTTTTTGGGCCCATTTCATCAAAATAAAGCCATTTTGAGCCGAAATGGCTTCTCACTTGCCTATTTTCTTCATTTCTCAACTTATAAACTTATTCATTCTCAAAACATCTCATAATTACATATTTATAAGTGATTGTGAGTTAATATTACATAAAATAAGCAAAGTTCTAAGTTTTTGGGCCCATTTCATCAAAACAAAGCCATTTTGACCCAAATTGGCTTCTTACATGCCTCTTTTCTTCATTTCTCAACTTATAAACTTATTATTTTTAAAACCATCTCATAATTACATATTTATAAGTAATTGTGACTTGAAATTACATAAAAGAAGTTAAGTTCTAAGTTTTTGGGTCCATTTCATCAAAATAAAGCCATTTTGAGCCGAAATGGCTCCTCACTTGCCTATTTTCTTCATTTCTCAACTTATAAACTTATTCTTTCTCAAACCATCTCATAATTACATATTTATAAGTTATTGTGAGTTTAAATTACATAAAATAAGCTAATTTCTAAGTTAATGGGTTCATTTCATTAAAATAAAACCATTTTAAGCCAAAATAACTTATAATATACCTATTTTCTTCATTTCTCAACTTATAAACTTATTCTTTCTCAAACTATTTCAGACTTCACATGGAAGCAAAACTTCAAATAGAAAGAGGGTTGAGAAGCCTAAAAGCATTGATCAACCTAAGAAGAAGCTAAGTGAACAAAGGTCCAAGAGTGAACAAGCGTCGAAGTTGCACTTTTCGAAAGGTTCACCCATGCAACCTACTCCACTAGTTGAAGACATTGTTCTTCAATCGCTCTCTGCTGACATAACCTTTCTTCACAACGGTGCTTGTCATTTGGTCAATTCCATGGAAGTTGCACTTCCTAAGGCAATATTCCACTATGATGAGGATGCAGTTGCATGGATCAGCAAAGAAGATGTGAAGGAATTTGTACGTGGTGCAAAGCTTAACATTTCCCTCATTCAAAAATTCATGAGGTACTTCAATTCCCACATAATCTACACTTTTTTCAAGTTATTCAAATTTATGGTGATTATACTACATGTGATTAATTATTCAATGTTCATGCACGCAGAGCACTACAGGAGCACTTAACTGAAACTGATTCTCCTTGTAAAGTTGGGTGGTTATGCCCCGAGCAATTATCCACTACTAGAATCATAGGCAACCCCCATTACGTGTTGTACTATGTTGAGCAAAGTATCAGGGAATTAGAGCGTGCGGGAGACAAGTTCATATTCGCCCCATGTTATAAAGAGTAAGTCTAACCATGTCAAATTCAATCGATTTGGCCTCATTATATGTTGACTCCTAAATATTAATTTACTTGTCTATTGTGAACTTATGTAGGGAGAATTGGAGCCTCATGGTGATTTGTAATTCCAATAACACAATTTATCACCTTAATTCAGCTCGATCATCGGAGAAGTGGCTCGTGAAGTCTATATTGCAAAAGTAAATATATATAGCTACCTAGTGATAATTATTGCTAATAATAACTAATTTAGTAGTCAAACAATAAATCAAATTTGAATGTACTTTATTTACTACAGTGTTATGAAGAAGCTACATTGTCGTGCTCCATAGGGTCCAACATGGAAGTCACCGTTGGTAATTTACATAATATTGTGATTATCTTCAAAATCTATGTTAGTAAATATTTGCTAATTTCCTTTGCATGTTTCACGTATGTGATTTGTTTGTCATATGCTAGTGCGCACAACAAGAAAATGGACTTGATTATGCTTTGTATGTGATGAGAATCATGCTTGACATAGTGACTCGTTGTACGGACAGTCAACACCTTGATGAGGTAAGTCCTAAAACTTAATGAAATACTATATTGATGTGATTTCTAGCCTTATACACCTAATATTACCCAAAATTGACATGTTATGAGAAATAAAAAGGTCATTTGACAAGAAAGGTAGAAAATGGGCTGAATAGAAGTCATATGGGCCATATTTGGGCCATTTTGTGTAAATATGCTATTTTGATGTGATTTCATTCCTTAAACATATATAACTAGATAATATTGACATGCTATGAGATAAATAAAGTTCATTTGATAAGAATTGTAGGAAATGGGCAAAGTAAAGTCATATAGGCCATATTCGGGCCATTTTGAGTAAAAAAAAACGTCTTAAACCTTAATAAAATGCTCTTTTGATTCAATTTTAGGGCTTAGACACATAAAACTAGGTGACATTGACATTTTATGAGAAAGAAATAGTTCATTTGATAAGTAATGTAGGAAATGGGCTACATAGAAGTCATATAGGCCATATTTGGGCCATTTTGAGTAAAAGCTGCCACAAAAAAAAAAATTACGCGGTAGTTTATTTTAGGCACCGGTTAACCGGTGGCCAAAATAGTTAAAGGCACCGGTTTTGAACCGGTGCCAAAAAGAGGGGTAATTGGCACCCCCCACATAGAAACCGGTTCAAACCAGTGCCTTAGACCGGGTTTGAACCGCTGTCTATTGCTATTTTTCTACTAGTGATTATAATTTTAATTCTGAGCCATAACGAAAAAGATATAAAAAATACAAAACTGACACCGTCCTACTATTTCGTGCATATCTTTTATTCTACAAAAGATTTTAATCTGGTTCTAATTGGGTTAAAAAGTAGACTTCAAGAACTTTCCAATGAAATATTATTTGTCTTATTCCAACTTCTGGATAAAAAGATATGATAAAAACAAAAATCACAAAAATTGTTGTCAATCGAAAGAGTTTTATTCCGATTCGAATTCAGATTCTTTTCTATTCCTTCGACCCTTTTTTTTCCCTATAAAAAGAGGTCATATCACCCCTTTTTCAATCATCAACAAGCTTTATCACCCACAATCATCATCTCTTCTCCCTGTCTAAGCTAAAGCTTATTCTTTCTTTCTCTCTCTTAATTTTCTAAGTCTAGTCTAAACACATTAAACACATCCCTTTGATTTTTCTTGATTTGATCACCATATACCTCATTAACAAGACTTAGACACATCTAGCTAAGCTCGAAGTTGTCTTTGCCCTAAACGTGAAAGATTGATATTCACTACAAGAATCAGGTCAAATTCCGACGGATTAGTTCCGACGGACAGGTAATTCCGTCGGAAATTTCGGCATTTCCGACGGATTTTTATTCCGTCGGATATTTTCGACGAATTTAAAATTTCCGTCGCAAATCCATCGGAAATTTCCGACGAAATATAAATCCGTCGGATTATATGCACTTTCCAACGGAATTTTCCGTCAGAAATTACTATTAAAATCCGTCGGAATATAATTTTTTTAAAAAAAAAATAACTAAAAGCCCATTTAAAAGTAAACCCTAAAGCACGCAGCTTCCTCCTTCCCCTTTTTATCTTTCCACCTCTCTTTTTCCTTATTCCCCTTTCTCTTTCTTTCTCCTTCCCCTTTTTCCTTATTCCCCTTTCTCTCTCCTCTTCTCTTCCAGATCTTCTTCTCTGTTCCTCTTCCGATCCTTCCCTCCTCTTATTTCCATTGTTTCTTACCACCGCAACAAAAACCACCACCGTTCTTTCTTCTCTCCTCTCTTTCCCCTCTTTCTTCCCACCACCGCGACTGCAACAACGACCACCAACATCTACCTCAAAAAACACCACCACTGCAACAACCACCTCCAACATCAACCTCAAACAACGGTGCACTGCCCAACAACAACCACCGCAAACAACAGCAATCGTCGCAGCAACACCACCGCCTCTATCCACCGTCGTGAGTATCTCAAGGTCTCTGCAACAACACCACCGCGAAAAAAAACCCACCGTCGCGAGCATTTAAGGTTTTTTTTGTGGATCAAGTTTTAACTTAAATTAAATTTTAGATCTTGTTTTAATTTTTATTAAATTTTAGATCTTGTTTTATTTTTGAACATTTATGATTATAGTTAATTATTTATGTAAATGTTAGTTTATGAATTATTAAATAATTGTAATTATCATAGTTAATTGTCATTTTTTCTTTTTATTGAAATTCCGATCAAATATGTATATCTACTGGTTTGGATTTTTTGTGGTTTTTTTCGCTTTTTTGTATTATTTTTTTTAAATATTATTGTTTATTATTTTGGTGTTGTGGGCGGATTATAGTGGTGTTTTGAGGTGGTGTGTGGTGGTAGGACGTGTTATGGTGAAGTGCAGGTGTGGGGCTGGTGGCAATGGTGCCACCAGATTTTTTTTATTTTTTTAATGCATTTTCTGACGGAAATTCCGTCGTAACTTTTCGACGACAGGTAATTCCGTCGAAAATTTACGACGGATTTTTCCGGACCGGAAAACCTCTCCTGACATACTAATTTCCGTCGTAATTTGCGTCGAAAAGGTGGTTCCGACGAAAATTCCGTCGAAAAAGGTCCTATTTCCTACGAACTGTTTTCCGACAACCAGTTCCGACGGAAATTCCGTCGGAAACGGGTTTTCCGACCGAAAAAGGGGTGTTTCCGACGGAACTTTTCCGTCGGAAATTGGCTTTTTTCTAGTAGTGATTTCTGAGGGTTTGGTCCCAAATCTCTATTTTAATTATTTCAAGTAATTGTTTGATTTAATATTTTCATTGAAGTTACTAACGTGTGTATTGTTTTGATAGAAAGAGATACGAGGCAACAAAGTGAGTAATTCAATTGCTCTATTTGTTTAGTAATCATGCTTAGATTATTTTATTAATTCTCAATATCATGTTAGGATGCTTTTATTACTTTCCGTTATCATGTTTAGGGAGTTAACTAATATTTCTAATATCATGTATGTTCCCATGCAATATCATGCTAGTATCATGTTAGGGCTAAAGCTTGATTTTTAGTGACATGCTAGGATTTGTTATTAATCTTGTTAGTATCATGCATAGGATCTTGCTAATATTATTATGTTTTGATGAGAATATCGTTATGATGATGATTGTGTTGTCAATATTATTATGTTGCTTGATATTATTGTTATTGCTTGATCATGCCCTCTCTTGCAGGTTTAAAGGAAATTTGTACTTGAAATCACACTTAATAAGATAATTAATAATTTGATTTTAGGCTAATATAATTTTAATTCAATTCAAGTGATCGCCAATAATAGATTGGTTTGTGCATTAATAATCAACCAACATAGATTAAACAGGTTTACGGTTAATATATTGATTACATGTTAATTGGAAAGCGCACATGAATATGAGAAGAACAAAATAGAGGCCTACAGGTTCAATCTCTTTTACGTTGGATTTGTACCTTCATCCCCGATTATCCAGTCATAGTTCAGGACCACTATGGAGTTAGCGATCTCTATGACCGTGAATGGTTTACAAGTTCCTAAAGCTTGTTGGAGACTCTTTTGCTCTAGCTTCCTTCCCTTTGGACGCCACCATGCTTAAGTGTGTGATCACAGTGAGGCTCAAGTGTGGGATACTTGAAATATTCCCTACAAGGCCCTTCCTCCATAATGAACAACAAAACATTCCTTACCACCAAAGTGTCACCAATGATAGTACCGTCATCCAAATACTACGCCCGAAGACATACCTCAAAAGTATCTATGATTTTACACACCAGGCATTGTTAAACCAAAGCAAAAAGCAGAGGACCAAGGGGGTCACCTTGTTGCACCCCTGAGACGACGATAAGGTGTGGTCCTCATATATAATACAATCTGGCTGGATTAGAGTAGTAGAACTCCACCCACCACGAAATACCCGGAAAACGACGTCGAACTTCACATAACATGACCACACGATCAACTAGATTGAAGGCATTTTGAAAATCCACCAACAACATGGAAAGACCAACATCAAAACTAGGCCACGATCCTCAATCAACCGATTCATAGCATGAAGAATTGCCTCACCTGAAGAAACCCCAACGCCAAATTGAAGACCATCAAAGTAACCTCCCAAAAGACTGGTTAACTATAATAGCACCCACCTTCGATACTAGACGCCGCCAAATAGTACCCACAGCTATAGAACGAATACCACGACTAGGCTTGACAAGTGGTGTGAGAGGAGCACTAGAAACATACGCTCCAAGCTCCATAAGACATCTTCTAGCTAAAAAGAGATTAACCACCTCAGAAATATAGTCAACTAACTCATCTGAGGCAGCCACAACAACACCACTCAAGCAATCGATAAGGTGTTGAGCACGTAAACCGTCCCTACCACATGATGTGTCACTAGGAAAACTCTTGATCCAATCCAAAACAATAGCAGAAGTAGCAACGAGATGAAGGTGATCAACAAATATATCAGGCAAGGATGGAGCTGGAGAAGAAGTGTGTTTTGATTGTAAATCTGCAAGAGTGGCCTCATCATTAGGAGCAACACCTGAAGAAGAAAGAACCCGAACTGTAGCGGTATAATGGCCATCACAAATCTTCCTACGACGTTGTTTGATATTACGCTCTTCCAAATCAAGGTACTCATCATCAACCACCGACAAAGGAGGAGAACCATCAGCCAAAGTTTCCCTCACAAGTTGTAAATTATTATTATTATTATTATTATTATTATTATTATTATTATTATTATTATTATTATTATTTATTTTTAAATTAGTTAATTAAGTACTCCCTCCGTCCCTAAAAATAACGACCCTTTTAGGCATTTTTCATGGGGTAATAAGAAACTTAAGTGGGAGATACAAAGTGCAAGAATAAGCTAAAAAAAGTACATTGAAAAGGTAAATTTATACTTCCTCTATTCTTTTTTACTTGACCTGTTTCTTTTATCACGCTTGCCAATGCAAAACTTTAACGGTCAATAACTTTAACGGTCAATGACTTTAATTCTCCATAATTTAAAAATATAAAAGTTAAATATTATGATAGTACTTATTGAGACGAATTCAAAATGATCCAACATATGTTTTTCCTTAAATATTATTCACAAAACACGATTAAAAGAGGGGTGGTGAATAGTGTAAAAATCAAAGCGGGACAAATAAAAAAGAACAGAAGAAGTATGAGATTTATAAAAAAGTTGAGAGAGAAAGTATTAAAACTACATGGAAAAGGTAAGTGTTAATTTTTTTTAATACTCCGTATTAATTAGTCACAAATCTGGTGTTTTTAAATAAAACAAGTTTTGTTTGAATCCATTTATTTACAGTAAGATAGGCAGACTGTTCTTTTGTCGGTAAAGAGCAACTAGCAACTCATCAATCATATCATTAGAATAAAATGGCAACTTATAAGTATGTCACAAGAGCAAAATATTCACATTGCAATGAATTCTCTGTTGCCTTCATCATACTCGTTGTACCTTTTTCTTTCTCAATAATTCAAGTTGCCGGAGCATCTCCCGATCTTTAAGGTTGCTTACTCTCCTCCCAATTCCTACTGCGAATGGTTCCTCTCAACCTCACCCTCATTCTTTGTTTTCCTCTACTAATAATTACTCGTCCGTAAGATTTTCTAATCAGTGATATCCCACAAACTCTACAACTTTAAGCTCACCCACCTATTTCCATTTGAGCCACCAAACCATCTTTTCATCCTAACCAAAAAGTTGTATTTCTCCTTGTATGGGAAAATGTTTATATAACATTTACATTAAGGCCGATACTGTATGACAAGCCGATATTGTTTTATAGGCCGATATACTATTTGAGTCCGGTTCATCAATAATTCTTATTAATATCGGAATTTATATATAAAGCATACATATCGGCATACAAGCAGCTGACACGTGTCTTTCTCACGTTTGACACGTGGCAAAAATTACTTTGCCTATTAAACTGCCACCCGTCACTTAATCAACCTATAAATAATCTGGTTTTACCTCATAAAGAAGGTAGCATTTATTACTCTCTCTCTCTCTCTCACTACTTTCTCTCTCTAAATAATCTCTTTCTTCTTTCTAAAAACACTTGCTGACTTAATCTTTGGAGTGGTTATCCCCGGATTCACCCCGGGGCTAGCTAATCTCTTCCCTGTGTGTAGGTTCTTGTTTGGCCGATAGGAGCAGAACGGGTTATACACTCGAGCTTCGGATCTTGGATTTGGGTCATCGGATTCCTGCAGAAACAGTTGGCGCTAGGAGGGGAGCTACTTAATAGCTTCTATCGCCTAAAAGAGCCTCATACCTTTCGATAAAAAATAATTAAAAAAAAAAGAAAGAGGAGAAAAAATGCCTAATCCAGAAATTCAGATTGAGGATGAAACTCATACTCTGGAGGGTAACGAATTTCATATGCCGTTAACTCCTGAAGGGCAAGCTGGGGCAGATGCAGACCCTATGGCTGGATTTACATCAAAAGAACTGGAAACGGCTGCAAGAGTGATGACCGCTATGAGTAAAAAAAAGAAAAGAAGTATGAGCAACCCAAGATGGAGGAGGGATGCCTTTTACAACTCATGGCAATCAATTTAACCAGACCGGAAGTTCGCAAAGACGCCGGCATGAAGGGTCACCGATGAGATCCCAGTAGACCCCTAGAGAATCAGAGGTTCAATCCTCAGGTCAAGACGAAATTACGGGGACTTATCAGCAAGGAGTGGTGCAAAGAGTAGTTCAGTTGAGGACATCACCATTTGCGCAGATCATCCTTGATCAACCGATGGAAAAAATCAAAATGCCGACATGTCGGTATGATGGAAGGGGAGATCCAGGTATATACATGACCTCATATGAGGGTCACATGATTTTATTTACCAATTCTGATGTCGTTTGGTGTAAAGTATTTCCCACCACTCTGGTTGGAGCAGCAGCCGACTTGTTTAATAATCTGGAAAATGGAGTAATCCATAGTTTCCAGCAGTTAGCTGAAATGTTTGTGGGGCAGTATGTTAGTAATAGTGTTTGGCAGAGAACTTCTGGAGAATTAATGGCTATTACTCAAAAGGCAGATGAATCTCTAAGGGATTACATAAGGAGGTTTAATAATGAAGCCAATACAATTCCGAGATTGCAGCAGGAGATAGCAGTCATGGCACTAATGAATGGCCTGAATGATTCTGAATTTTAAAGATACTTAACCCAAAAAAATCAGCCAACATTAGCTGCAGCTTTCAACAAAGCTCATGATTATATTAAGAGCGAAGAATTGATGAAAACAAGCAGCCGAGTTAGTTCTACCGATAGGATTCACCCGATGTCTGAAGGGGGATCTTCAGGAGTTGTAAGGCCGAGGAATCCTACCGCGACAAGGGGAGGAAGCCGTCAAGAGGTTAGAGGAACCAAGGCACCAATGCGATATAATTCGTATACACATCTGAATGCACCGAGGGCTGCAATATATTCTATAAATCAGAATTGAGAAGGATGGGTGAGGCCCATGCCGATAATAGCGAAAGGAAGGGATACCAAGAAATATTGTATTTCCACCGAGATGTGGGGCATTACACTGAAGACTGTGTGCAGTTAAAAGATAATATTGAAGAATTAATAAGAAGGGGGCATCTCACTCAATATCGGTTGCACTCTGGGGAAAGTCAACAACAGCAATACCGGCAACCAGAGCGCCAGCAGATAGAGTTCAGGCCACAAAGGCAAGGGCAAGTGAGCCGACAAGGTGAAGGTGGGAAACCACCGTCGTCCACTGGAAAAAGAGTTGATGTAACACTAGTAGAAAAATTGAAAAAGACACCGCTCAATGGCCACCGGTTTTTGTAAACTGGTGGCTTAAAAAATGGGCGGGATTAGGCATATGTACATTGCCACCGGTTCAAACCTAACCGGTGGCATAAATGATAAAGGCCACCGGTTTTGAACCGGTGGCAATAATCAAATAATAAAAAAAAAAGCCCACCATTCTCTTTCCCCTTCCTTTATATACCCTAACCCTAATCTTCTCTCTCCTCTATCGCCTCTCCTCCTCTCCTCCTGCTCTCCTCCTTCTCACTATCTCCTTCTCTCCTTCGTTCTTACTCCCCCTCTCTCTCCTTCTCTCCCTCTCTTTTCTCTCTCTCTAAATCTCCCTCTCTGAATCTCCCTCTCTAAATCTCCCTCTCTAAATCTCTCGTCGCTCTCCCTCTCTAAATCTCCCTCAAAGGCCAACGTCACCACCGCCACTGACCACCGCAACCACCAAGACCGACATCAACAACAAGTTTTACACGGTTTTCAGTTTCCTACACCGTCGCCACTGACCACCGCAGCCACCAACATCATCGCATTTTCTCTCTCCTCGTGATGAAACCATAGGTTTTCAGGTCAAATTTGACCATCAAAACTCTAGATCTAGAGTTTTTATGGTCGAATTTGGCCTCTTAAACCTAATTCAAACTATGGAGAGTCGTCGAATGAAGATTTGTGTGTTTTTTTCAAATTTTTTTTTCATTTTTTCTGTTTTTTGGTGGTGGGTGATTGGTCGATTTTTTCTGTTTTTGTTAATTTTAGGTTGTTATTTTCGAAGGCGGTGGTTTTAGGTGGGTGGTGTGGCGGTTTTAGGTGGGTGGTGGGGTGGATTTAGGTAGGTGGTGGGGTGGGTCGTGGGTCGTGGGTCGTTGAAGCTGGGTGGTGGGTCGAGGGTTCTGGGTGGTGGGTGGTTGGTTCTGGGTGGTGGGTCGAGGGTTCTGGGTTGTTGGGTGTTGGGTGGTGGGTGGTTGGTCGTAGGTCGTGGGTCGTGCGTTATGGGGGGATTGTGGGTTTTGGTGGTTTTTTTTTTTTTAATATTTCATATCTAAAGTTTTAATTTTTTGTGTTTTTTTTGCAGATCTATTATTGCAGATTCAAGGTTAATTCAAAGAGCTATTTTTAAAAAAAAAAATTGTAAATTAGCTATGTATTCATTGATGAATATACAATGCATGTAATTTATGTATATTATGATTATTTCTCAATTTCTAGGGAAAAAAAAAGGATGTATATTATGATTATATGTAAGTTTCTTTTGATTTGTAAGTGAAAAAAATGAAAAAAAAAAATTGTTTTTTTTGGGCATTATTGCCACCGGTTCCACCTAAAAACCAGTGGCAATACTTACTAATACCAAAAAAAAAATGCGGGAAGTGTTATTGCCACCGGTTAACCGGTGGCCTTAAGCCTTTTTGCCACCGGTTTTGAACCGGTGGCCTTGCTTCGGTTTATTGCCACCCCCCAAATGACCACCGGTTCAAAACCGGTGGCCTTGGGGGGTTTTGAACCGGTGGCCAATTCATATTTTCGCCTAGTGTAATAACCGGTGGACCAGTTCACGGAGGGACGATAAGTGGAGCACGGAAGCACCTATCGGAACATCGGCACATTGTTAATGCACTAGATGTCGCTGATCGCCCACAACCGTCTGAGATTCCAGATGTAACCTTTACCAAAGAAGATGCAAAAGGAATAGTTTTTCCTCATGATGATCCCCTCGTATTAATAGCAAAAATCAATGGAGCTGATGTGAAGAGAATTCTAGTTGACGGAGGAAGTTCAGCGAATGTTTTGTTTATGCAGGCCTTTAATGAGTTGATGATAGGTCGACAATATCTAACGCCGGTATCTTATCCGGTGATTGGGTTTAATGGTTCGACAGTAAGGCCAGAAGGGAGTATAGTTCTCCCTATTAGGTTCGGAGATGGTACAACGGCAAGAGATGCAATGGCTGAATTTTTGGTAGTGGATGTACCATCGGCATATAATGGAATTGTTAGAAGGCCGATAATTCACGACATACAGGCAGTAGTATCAACTTACCATTTAACTATTGCTTATGTGTCGAATAGAGGGGTTGTAGAAAAGGTACATGGCGGACAAGTGATGGCAAAATCATGTTATGTCACGGAACTGAAAAATCCAGGGCAGAAAGGAGAAGTACCGAGCAACCCGAAGCGAGCAAGAGAGCCAACGGTGCAAGATTTATCCATGGAGAATTTTGACTCTAGGCCAGAAACTGCACCAAGGCCGTCACCAGGAGGTGAGACAGTACAGGTAGAGCTCCGACTGGGGAACCCAAATCAGACAGTTAAAGTTGGGGCCGATATGGATGTTGAAATGAGGTGTAATCTGATCAGCTTATTAAGGGAGAATGCAGATGTGTTTGCCTTCTCGGCAAATGATATGCCTGGCATACATCCGGAGGTAATGGAACATAAGCTTAATGTAGATCGAAGGTTTAGACCGGTAAGGCAGAAAAAGCGCAACTTCTCAACAGAGAAAATCGAAGCCATTCAAGCAGAAGTCAACAAGTTGTTAACGGCAGGATTTATAGAACCATGTACTTATCCAGAATGGTTAGCAAATGTCATAATGGTCAGGAAGCCGACTGGGAAATGGCGGATGTGCGTGGACTTTACAGATTTAAATAAAGCTTGCCCAAAAGGACTGTTATCCGCTGCCTCGGATAGACAGATTGGTAGATTCAACTTCTGGCCACGAGATGTTAAGCTTCTTAGATGCGTTTTCCGGATATCATCGGGTTAGTCTTCATGAAGCAGATAGGCCTAAAACAGCTTTTATAACAGATGTCGGGGTATACTGCTATAAGGCAATGCCGTTTGGGCTAAAGAACGCCGGTGCAACATATCAAAAGCTGGTTGATAAAATTTTTGCAAATCAAAAAGGCCGTAATGTGGAAGTATATGTAGATGATACGATAGTAAAAAGCAAGATGAAAAAAGATCACATAGATGATTTGAAAGAAACTTTTTCAACTTTGCAGCAATATCAGATGAAGCTCAATCAAGAAAAATGTGTTTTTGGAGTTCGATCTGGAAAATTTTTAGGTTTCATGGTTAGGAACGAGGCATTGATGCAAATCCTGATAAGGTTAATGCTATTCTTGAAATGAAGCAACCTAAGTCAATTCGAGACATCCAGATATTAACAGGAAGAACGGCAGCCTTAACGCGCTTCATTAGCAAATCAGCAGATAACACACTCCCGTTTTTGGGGTTGTGCGACAGAACAAATCATCTGAATGGGGAAAAGATCAAGCTGGTGCCTTAGAGATGGTAAGAAACCATTTGAAGTCTCTCCCGACAGTAGCACGACCAGAGCTGGGAGAGTACTTACAATTATACATATCGGCGTCACCAAAAACAGTGGCCTCAGTCCTGTTAGTTGAAAGAGCCAAGCAACAAATGTCGATATACTTTGTCAGCCATGTCCTTAATGCTGTTGAGCGACGATATCCAGTGATAGAAAAAATGGCATTTGCTGTCGTTATTGCCGCTAGAAAATTACGACCTTATTTTGATGCACATCCGATAGAAATCCTTACTAATCATCCATTGGAAAAATCACTGCAAAAAATGGATACATCGGGAAGGTTACTAAAGTGGGCTGTTGAGTTGTCAGAATACGAGTTGTATTATAAGCCAAGAGTGTCAATTAAAGCACAAGCCTTATCGGATTTTGTCTTGGAGACCTCTTACAATGATGAGGAGGAAGAATTGGGAACGTGGCAGGTATCTGTAGATGGTTCGGCAACTTTAGTAGGATCTGGAGCCGGCATTGTGATAATAGCTCCAGATGGAGAAACTTTTGAGTATGCTTTGAAGTTCAAGTTCAAAGCAACAAATAATGAAGCTGAATATGAAGCAGCAATAGCAGGCATTCAGCTTTCCATAGCGGCAGATGCAAAAAGGTTAATTCTCAAAACTGACTCGCAATTGGTTTCCAGTCAGTTTAGTGGACAATACGAAGCAAGAGAATTGGCAATGATAAAATATCTACAAAAAATAAATGAGCTTACATCCCAACTGCAATATTTCGAAGTTCAATTGGTGCCGAGAGCACAAAATTCGCAGGCTGATGCTCTAGCAAAGCTAGCCAGTTCAAGTTTTAATGACTTTGAGAGAACTGTTATGGTAGAAGTTCTGAAGCATAGAAGCATAGACGAGTCGGCAAAGGGCGTTCATTGTATTCAGCTAGGGGATCAATGGTATGACAAAATCCTAACATACCTGTTGACAGGAGCTTTGCCGATAGAGAAAGAAGAAGCTCGAAAAATCAGAAAAGATAGCATTTGGTTTATAATATACCAAGGCCAACTTTATAAAAGAGGGTTCTCATTCCCATTACAAAGGTGCATAACGGCAGAAGAATCTTCAAGGTTAATAGAAGAAATCCATGAGGGAACTTGCGGAAATCACCTAGGGGCACGAGCTCTTTCAAGGGAAATAATGAGAAAGGGATATTATTGGCCAGCAATGAATGAGGATGCTTCTTCTTATGTTAAAAAATGTGAAAAATGTCAAAAGTTTGCACCTATTCTGAACCGACTGCCGAATGATCTAACGCTGATATTGAATCTAGTTCCGTTTGCACAATGGGGAATGGATATAGTTGGTCCCTTTCCGTCCGCAACTAGAGGTCGAAAATTCCTACTGGTGGGTATAGATTACTTCACCAAATGGATCGAAGCAGAGCCAGTAACCACAATATCGGCTGCATAGGTGAGAAAGTTTATTTGGAAGAATATCTTCACAAGATTTGGCCTTCCGAGAGCAATGGTCTTTGACCATGGATCGCAGTTTGATTGCAAGCTTGTAAAAACTTTGCTGACAATTTACAAAGTCAAGTTTGCGTATGCAGCAGTTTGCCATCGACAATCAAACAGCCAAGCAGAAGCAGCTAATAAAAAGCAGATAGTAATGGCAATAAAGAAAAAGATCGAAGATGCCAAAGGATTATGGGCAGATTTGATTCCAGATATCTTATGGGAAAATAGAACAACAGTTAAAGAAGCAACAGGAGAATCCCCTTTCCACTTGGTTTTCGGAACATAAGCCGTTATACCAGCCGAGGTCGGTTTGCCGACATTCAGGATACAACATTACTGTGAAGAGCAAAATGATCTACTATTGAGACAACAGTTTGATTTTTTACCAGAAGTAAGGGAAAGAGCAGCAGTTAAATCGGCCGCATACAAAAACAGAATGTCAAGAGCCAATAATAAAAGAGTTAATCACTGACCACTAGCCATCGGAGATTTAGTGTTAAGAAGAACATCGGCAACAGGAAAGGGAAATGAAGATGGAAAGTTAACAGCTACCTGGGAAGGTCCATATCAGATAAGAGATATGGTAATGCAAGGATCATACTATCTGGAATCTGAAGACGGAAAACCGCTAAAGAATGTCTGGAATACGGCAGTTCTTAAAAAGTATTATGTATAAAATAAAAGTTGTATAATGTAAAAATATTTTGTGCATTTGTGATAATAAATAAAAGCAGACGCAGTGATCCATTTTATAACATGTGTACAAAGGCATCCTCCATTTAACAGACCATCGTTAATTGGGATGAACAGCCAAAAACCACTTCCGTGATGACAACGCACTTACAACCTGATCAGTTGTATTCGTTAATTCACGAGGTTGTTGGTTCAATATAAAATCCCGGCCAAATCATTATATAGTATGCGCCGACATGAGGTGCAGCTAAAACATGATCGCCGATAAGGGTACTTGCGAAACTATTACATAGTTGCACAAGTGACCAATGATTTACAGAATATAAACTACTACCGTATCCAAAAACCTGTAAGTACATACATCATGAAAATGATGTTTGCACTAAAAGGGGAAGAGTAAGGGGCTATACCACACCCCATATTGCAGTTTATCACCAGATTACAAAAAAAAAGCAGAAAAGGAAATATGAGAAGAGATATCACTATGTTTATAAGTATGGTGTACGAATTGCATACTCAAATAAAACAATTTTAGGTTGAATGATTAAAACCGATAAGAGTTAGAGCCAAGGCATTTATAGCATTAATAAAAACTACATAAAAGCATAAATATATTGAAGTTATACAGACATAGTGTTATGAAAGAAACGATGTTTTGGCAAAGCTAAAACAAGATCGACAGACATCACCACAAAAGGGTATATGCCGATAAAACAGCATTGTCAAAAACACAAGTTTTCTAAAAATATATAACAAAAACATAAATTATAATGAGTAAGGCCCCATAACACAAGAGCCACAAGATGATGCTGGTGATGGCTGCCCGCCCCTTTAAGCTAATTTGTTCTCGGGCTCAGGAGAATCCAGAATTTTAGGGTCGGAGACGGCGATATCAACACAAGGAGCAATATTAAAGATATCTTCATCTGATAACTTCTGTTGCTCGAATCCAGAAGGTGTCTTATGGGCATCATTATTAAACGCTGCTTCAATTTTTGCCCAGTCTTCTTGTTTCAAGCCGATAGCGTGAGCAGCACATCTCTGAGCGGCAGTCCACCCACCACCAAAGTGATCTTGCAGTTTACTGCAAAATTCTACCGATGACATATAACGGTTAATCGCTCTTTGACTCACTCTAGGTTTGTCGGCCTCCATTTTTTGCAGTTTACCTTCCAGGTTGCTGATTGTTGCCTTGGCATCAGAAAGATCATTCTGCACAGTAGAGAGTTGATTCATAACGGCGTTCTTATCTTCAAGCTGAGATTTCAAATCCTTTATCTCTTCTTCAAGATTTTTCATTTTATCAACTTTCTCGCACAGAGATGTTAATTCAGCGTCGTCTTTTTCTTTTATCAGCTTAATTCCGTCAAGAGCCTTCTCGGCGTTCTTCAAAGCTGTCTCCAGAGACTGTTGGTTGGATAAGTTCTGATGATATTTATCCTGGTAGAATCTATACATTTCGACCAACTCTGTTCCGGAAGCAACCGCCTATAGATATGCGAAATATGAAAGATATAAGTTATATGTATTAACGTAAAATAAAATATGAAAATAATAGGATGATAACTACATACCCTCATAAGATCGTGCATATGCTGAGCAGCAACAGGGCCGATAAGTCGAGACAGCCTATCAACTGGAGTTGAAACATTTCGCAGAAGCCGATATCCCAGATTTCCACCCCATAAAGGATCGTCAGTGAAAATGGACTCGTTGCGAAAGACGTCCATTTCAGGCCGCCATTGATCACGAGAACGACCCTCTGGAGCCTTCATGCTATCCAGAACCTCATCTGGAATCTTTCCTTCAACATGTTCAATCCACTGACCACCCCGATAAGTAATACCGAGAATACTTGTGTCGGAATTGACAGGTCCATCTTCTTTCCTTGTTGAAATGGCAGCAACACTACCACCGCGTCTATTAGCCAAAGAAGTTAGACGCCGATTTCTTCTCACATTCTCATCGGCCATTTCCTCCGCTCTTCTTTTAGGGTTACGGGTAGGTGCACGTGAGCAAAAGGAAGTAAAAGTTTCTAATGCCGGTCTCGGAGATGGGGGACAGCGGGATACCACTCTTTTGCCGTCAGGTGATAGGCCGAGAGCTACCTTGTCCAAATTCTGTGGACCTACATGTACCAAAGATTTTTAATAAATATAAGAGCTAGTAAAAGCATATATCTATGTAATAATACGATAACATATATATCCTATTGATATGAAAGTACCAACAAAATAAAGGATGACAATAATTTATAAAGTTAGTACCATAAGCATCAGTCCAACATAGACCGATATAAGATAGTGGTGCGTTGTTCAAAATGTACTTTACATTTGGCAACCACACTTTCAGAACAACTCGAGTTTTCCCGCCGACATTAATCCTAACGGCGTCAAAATAATCGCAAGCCTTCTGTTCTTGAGGGCCAAGATCCCTCTCGGAAATATGGCCGAAACGAGGATGAGGCCGAAAGAAAGTTCTCCGGATAGGAAAATCTTCCGGAACACTCATAAAGAAGAACTTATCCTGCCAACCTTTGCAGCTCGTTAACTTAGGATTTACAGTGAACTTATGAGAGGTCGTATATAACGACCACCAACCTTCAGATTGTCCATCACGTTTCAAAGTTATTAACCTCCTAAATAAGTTCAATGTTAACGGAAAATTTTTAAACAACAAAACCCAAACTAGAGCAATAACGGCACGAATAGTAGGAGGAGTAACTAGTACCAAGCATACGTTCCAGGCCTTAAAGATTTTAGCAATAAAAGGATGAAGAGGAAATCGGAGGCCGAATTCAAAGTGTTTGGCACAAATATCAATGTGACCGTCAGGACAGTCAAGAACAGTAGCAGAGGGTGGTGGAAGTGTTAACTCATACCCATCTGGCAAACCATAAAATTTGTTTGCCTTACGGCAATATTCCTTTTCCTCGACCAATTTTAGCCAAACCTTGCTAACACTAGCCTCAGCAACTTTACTATTAGAGGGTAAGATAAGGGGTTGTCGGTAATCAACCTCATCAGTTTCAGAATAATACTCCTCATCTAAGCTTTCCTCATGAGTAACTTGAGCCATGAGGTCAATCATTTCGGATCTCTCAGGGCTTTTGGCGTTATCACCCTGGTTTACCTCTTCATCACTGTCGTCGTCGTCATTTAACACATAATTAATAGCAGAATCGTGAACAGGAGATTTCGAACCCTTTTCTGACTCAGAGCTAGAAGAACTTATGACTTGCGCCTCACCAGGCCTTTTGCTAGGTTCAGGCCTAGAACTCGGTCCAGCCTCAACACTAGGCCCCGCTGCACCATCTGCAGCCTAAGATGGGTAACCAGTCGATTTAGATCTCGGCATATTTGAAGTTCTAATATGAATGTTTCCGACGTTGATTCTGTATTGGTCAAAATCAGGTTTGTCGGCAAAACTTCGCAAATGGTAACGGATGCTAACAGGCTCAATGTCAAGAACCTCAACGTCCTCAGGAATATTAGGGTTTGTAGGGCGCCGCGCCTTTTCACAATCTGCTAATATTTTATGACGGTAAAACGCCTCCTTTTGCTCTTTCTCTGATAACGGCTGAAAAGGGTCGTCAATGTTATCAGATAGAGATGAAACTCCAATTTTATTATGGCCGAGATCTTTTCCCAAAGACTGCCTAATAAGACGACGCCTAACAGTACTAAGGGTAGGTTGTTCTTCTTCAATATTATTATTGGACATTTAATAAACCAACTAAAAACTAAAAAATGGGTAAACAACGAATGTATTCCAAGGCATGCAAATTGAAATTGAAATCTTTAAAATACCTTAAACTACTCGATTGCAGCGACGACGTAAAGAAGAATTGTTGATGCTTCAGTAAAACGACAAGTCCAGCAAAGTCCAATTACAGTCTTCCCAAATAAAGATCGCAGTTTTCTCTGGTAAAAATCGCTTAAACAGGATAATTTTTTGCGAAAGAGATGTGAAAATGTGAAAAGTAAAAAAAAAAAAAAAAAAAAAAAAAAAAAAAAAAAAGAAGAAGAAGTTAAAAAGGAAGTTGAAAAGGTTACGTTTGATGCGACACGTTGTCAGAGATCTAACGATTAAAACAAAATGGTAATTTAAAAACATATTTCGTTAGATCATCAACACGTGTCCTATATTTATACAATTTTCCCGCTTAAAATTTTAAGCCACCTATGTATGCACATTAAACTTCCAATCTCACAATTAAAGTAAACCTAGTTTGCTAACGGCAAACAAGGTTACTTGGGGGGAAAAAACGGAGTTTTTCGCTCCCAGACCTATTATAGTTAAAGTAAACCTAGTTTGCTAACGGCAAACAAGGTTACTTGGGGGGAAAAACGGATTTTTTCGCTCCCAACCCTATTATAATTAAAGTAAACCTAGTTTGCTAACGGAGAACAAGGTTACTTGGGGGGGAAAACAGAGTTTTTCGCTCCCAGACCTATTATAGTTAAAGTAAACCTAGTTTGCTAACGGCAAACAAGGTTACTTGGGGGGGAAAACGGAGTTTTTCGCTCCCAGACCTATTATAGGTAAAGTAAACCTAGTTTGATAACGACAAACAAGGTTACTTGGGGGGGAAAACGGAGTTTTTCGCTCCCAGCCCTATTATAGTTAAAGTAAACCTAGTTTGCTAACGGCAAACAAGGTTACTTGGGGAGAAAAACGGAGTTTTTCGATCCCAGCCATATTACAATTCAAATAAATCAACTTTCCTAACGGAAAACATGGTATATCGGTAATAATTTACATACCCATGCTTTTTATTCTTCAATTACACAAACATATACCAGAAGTTATCCTAAATATTCATATACACTATAAAATAGAAAATGCTCAACAGAGTGCAAGAATACACCATATTACTCACGTTAATAACCAAAACGAATCAACTGAAAATGTCAATATCAAGTGAGAACGTTAGATCATCTAATCAAACGTCCTCACTCGGGGGGCTAGTTGTATGGGGAAATGTTTATATAACATTTATATTAAGGCCGATATTGTATGACAGGCCGATATTGTTTTATAGGCCGATATACTATTTGAGTCCGGTTCATCAATAATTCTTGTTAATATCGGCATTTATATATAAAGCATACATATCGGCATACAAGCAGCTGACACGTGTCGTTCTCACGTTTGACACGTGGAAAAAATTACTTTGCCTATTAAACTGCCACCCGTCACTTAATCAACCTATAAATAATCTGGTTTTACCTCATAAAGAAGGTAGCATTTATTACTCTCTCTCTCTCTCTCTCTCTCACTACTTTCTCTCTCTAAATAATCTCTTTCTTCTTTCTATAAACACTTGCTGACTTAATCTTTGGAGTGGTTATCCCCGGATTCACCCCGGGGCTAGCTAATCTCTTCCCTGTGTGTAGGTTCTTGTTTGGCCGATAGGAGCAGAACGGGTTATACACTCGAGTTTCGGATCTTGGATTTGGGTCATCGGATTTCTGTAGAAACACTCCTAATTTGTACTTCCTTCCACCCTTATTGTTTACACCCATTTCTTTTAGGATATCTAAAAAAAACATTTTTGATTGTGAACTTTTTTTTTTTGAAAATTGTGCATTAATTATATATATATATATATATATATATATATATATATATATATATAATATACAAAGTGTCTTTTAATGAACCTATCCTTAAACCTTATAAAAATGCAAAATTTTAACTGTAGCTTATGAATAGTTCCTGCTGGTGTTATTACAGAGGTGCCCTTGAATTCAAGGAACTGACGGTTTTGCCCCTGTTTGGTCACGTGGCGTTGATTCCAATGACAGCTGTTGTTGTTGCTTTTCCTTACCAGAGTTGGTTCTGACTTGCTTTTGTGTTGATTTAGCCTTTGCTTTGGTTTGTATCGCTCTTGTTTTGGGAGTTTGCGGTTGGGATGCTCAGGTGCGGGAGTAGGCTGCTTTCGTCCGGCTGCCTGTGCAGGAATGGCTGGTATGTTTTTCTTGGTTAGCTTGTTGTCGTGCCTTTGATTGGTAGGCTTGGGTTATTGTATTATGTTCTGTTTTAGGTTTGGTTTTTTGTTTCTGAATTAAGGATTAGGAGGTTATAGTCGGTGATGTATGGTTTTTGGTTTGGACTGCCTTACTTGGGGCTCTACTCCAGTGTCCTTTTCCTGAAAAATTAAAAAATAATAGTTTTAGAAGACTAAGGGATGACTTCGCTGTGCTTGCATTTGACGTGGCCTGTATATAGCCTGAGGGGTGGGTTTGTTTTTGGATGTGGTGGTTTATTTGTGCTCAATTACAAATTCTCTTTGCCTTTGAGCTATCTGAGTTTCCTGTGCATAGGTATTCTTTTGAGAGGTGGTTTCATTATATTTTGGTTTCTTTATGATCTCGCAGATGTAATTTGGACTACAAATTTTGAATCCCTGACAAATAGGACTTTGAATTTATGAAATTATTATTAATAAATTTAGACAGTTTACCCGTAATTTGATCTAGATTGTTTGTGTGGGTGATAGCTGTTTTGCCTCTGCTTTGATTATGGCGTATAGATTCCAAGAGCTTATTGATTATTTGTTCTAAATTGATCTGTTACATATTAGCTGTATGCTTTGCCTAATTGTATTTTAAAAGAACAGCTTCTATTTCCACTGTTTTTGGAGTTTATTTGTCCCCGGTTTAAATTTGTGTTTTTTCCGGGTTACAGGCTTGCTGATTGCATTGCTTGTGGGTCTGCTGTTGCAGAGTTGCTTGTTCTGTTGGGGTTAGGAGATCTGTGAAGGTATCTCTTTTGTTTCTGGCATGTACTTTTTTTTGTATATACTTCTTACCGGGCTTTATGAGTTCATGATGTCGCTTAGCTATCTGGAATTGTGTTCTTATATATGTTTTTAGCATTATTGTTTGGTGCATTTAGCAGCTTGTGCAGTGTAGTGTAATTTTTTATAGCTTAGCTTTTTTAGAGTTGCTAGATTTAATTATTTCTTAAATTTGGTGCATTGTATCATAAATTGTTGTAATGATAATAATATTTAAGAAAAGAACTAAGGAGAATTCATGTATTAAGGTTGTGAACGGATAATATTGCTCAAAATGGCAGGGTTGCGTATATACCTAAATAAATATTAATGAAATTAGGATATGATTTCACACACTTACAGGGGTTAGACTGTGATAAAAAGTTGCTTAGCTGAAAAAAATGCAGAACTAGGAACTATACTTCAGAGCACAGGTCATTCTGTTAGGTTAGTACTGTGTTGCTTTCAGATACAGGTCCGCTGATTGCATTGCTAATTATGTACAGCACTTTTTAAGGACACTGCTGAGAAAGAAGGTTCAGAGAGCAAAGAATAATCCAGAAGCAACAAGGCAATTCCCGAATGAAGGCTACCTAGAATATATATATGCAGTTATCATCTTTTGCTATTAAGGTATTAGTGGGAATCAGGAACTATGATGTGAAAGTTTATTAAATTTGAAGTAGCTTGTGCATGTTTAAAAGGAACATTTTGGACATCTTGTGTTCCCTATAAACATCAACTATGTATATAGTACTAAGGATATGTAGGTACTACTGATGTTTAGTAGCAGCACTGTCTTAGACGCTTCCTCTTAGCAGAACTGTAGTATTTTGCTTGTACATAGTAATGCTAGCAGTCAGAAATTGAAAGAACTATCAGGTCACTATGTTGTATCTATTTGCATCCTTAAATCAGGATGCCTATATATATAATATGAATTAAGTTGTTATAATTTCCCACCTTCACCTTTAGTTTCATAGTTATGTGTTTTGCTATCCTATATAGCAGTGTTTATTACATTTTTCAACAACATTTCTACCTTAATTAAAATAATGCTCCTATTTTTTATGTTCCTTTTAGTCTTCCTTTCTTATGACCATTGTGCATTTTAACTTCCACTTCTTTCGAGTGAAACAACAAACAGCAGAATGTTGCAGTTTACATTTCCAAATCTACTCATTTGTGATATCTTTCTGACAGTAAGTTCCCTTACCTTGCATATTCAGCTTCATAGAACAATGAAACTCTAAACCACTAAAACACTGAAACAAATTACTTCATTACCATTCTCATCACAAACTTAATACTTTACTCCTGCACGAACAAGTTTTATCCTAATATCATCCTGCTTATGAATCTGTATTCATAGTTTTGCACTTAAAACAGATAAACACAATGTAAACTAGAATTCCTCTTACATCATAATGAAAGATAATAACCGATCTGCACAATGCCAGAATTCCTCTTTTCCTTTATTTTTTGTCAAATAAACAGCAAACTAAAGCATAAAAAGATACAATAAACTTGACACCAAAGTTCTGGCAATTAACCTAACAACATTTTTCATCCCTTGCTATCATTGGTTCCCTGAAATTAGTCTTTGGTCCACAAATCTGCATCATTATTAAATTAGTACATTTGTTCATGCACACACACAAAACACCTGATATGCTATGTCTTTCTTTTCCTCTTTTCCTTTATTTTTTGTCTCCCCTTTTCTCAATAAACTATACTAACGATCATAGCTTACAAGCAACACTTATAATCAGACAACTTAAACATACACATATATATATGACTACATTTCTCCAAATTCACAAATTTCTTTATCGAGCCGTCGGGGGAGCACGCGCATCGCGCGTGCTCCAACGACTAGTTTATCAAAATATCACATGAATATGCTTTTCTTATCAATAAATGGAATCCACTGAACTTTGACTCTTTAAGGCAAAAGCAAAAGTATGACCTAACAAACTGAGAAGAGCTAGGATAGTAAAAGACCCAAACTTCTATTTTAGCCCCGAATCCATATTTGAAAAACTATCGTATGAGTGTTCCTTAAATTTATTGGCGGCTTTTAATAGCTCTTCCTTGTAGTTGTAGTCAATTCTCAGCAAACCCAGAACCTTTTGGCGAGGACCTCATCATTCACTAAATTCATTGTCGTCGGAATGAGAATGTAGGTTAAGCTGGATGGAACACAAGAAGAATACATACCAACAGGGATGCGGCGTGCTTCATTGTAAACCACACTATTATACAAGTACTTTAATTAGGCATAGAAATTAAATTTGAGAAGACATCAAATTACTTGGTACTCTCGTATCAACTCCATACAGAATTGTTCATGTGCTACTAACAGTGGGAAAAAATGAAAAAAAGAAAGTCAGACACCATATTAACTGTATTTATACAACTACTTGCCATTTTTACCCTGCCACAAATGGTTCTTGAACTCTCTTTTCATGGCCATATTTTACAACGGAGTGAGACACGACTGAGGAAATAACAATGTAATTGGCTCGTGGCTGTTGAAGGAAATGTTCCCTTCTGACTCCTAGTTTTTCTCCTTGATAACAAGTCACCTAGAGACAAATCTAACCTGCAGCAAAGCAGGTATTGAGACTATGATTACCTCGTTGCTGTGTCACCCCGTCTCACAATACATGTAGCATTTTACTTGGATATACTAGCACATTGAACTACAAATGAAACGAGTTTTACATCATTGTGCTAGAAGACCTATCCACCTACGAATCAATTGCCTGGATGGCTGTCAGGATTAAATTTTCCTCTGTTTTCTCAAACAAATAACAGAGTAGGAACTGAGAAGATAGTAAAAAGGATGTCAGATGGTTATTGTACACCCTAGTTCCTTGGCTGCCGTGTCAAGATACTCAATAGTCTTTCCTCGTGCTAGTCGACTATGAGCCTCCCACGTCAAACACTTTTCAATATCTGTGTGCCAGTCAATGATCCCTAAATGCAAGTATTGAAAGGGAGATTCATGGATACCATTTCTATTTTCTTGTTGAAAACCAAATTTTACAGATCCGTTCTGCTGTATATCTCGGAGAACAGAAGTGCTTAAAGCACGGACATGTGCACTTGGATGAGAGAGGCATGTTATAGTAGCTGGTAGGCGGCACTGCAAAAAGGAGCAAACAAAATCGGTCAAAAACTCAAAATAGATCCTCCAACAAGGCACAATGTCTTTCTCCTGGGGGCAAGGGTACGATCCCATTCATAAGCTATCAATAAAAATTGAAATCATGTAACTTTTCCTTGAGTGCATCATATCCGTTTGAAGTAAATAATCTAGGTAAACTTATACCTTTAAAAGATTGGAGAGGCCATCTGCAACAGCTAATCCAGACTCTCCCCATTTCAGCACTGATTGAACTGCCCTGGCAGTTGCTTCTAGCAGCTGTCAAAAAGTCAGCATAATACAATAAAGTTCATCAGACATTACAGTTTAATATTATAATCATCTTACTAATTCTTGCATCTCTTAGATGTAACAGCAAAAACCACCCAATTTTTACTATGTCACATAAGTCTTTGTTTGTATGCACTTCCTAGATATCACTACACTTTGAAAGTTTTAATAGTATTCATAATTACAGCACAAGACGATTTCTGAAACATAATAACATAGCAACGAGTAAAATGAAACATAGGTTTATTGAAACATAGGTTTAATGAAGATAATGGGAAAAAAGGAAATTAAAGCAAGTGAAAGCAGGCTTTTTAATCTTTAGAACTTTCCGATTTTTTACCTCCAACTGAGGAAGAGTGCAAGCTTCTCCATCAACAAGCATCCCATCCGTCGCACGCAAAAGAAGATCTGAAGCACTTGCCAGTATGACAAGTGATTCGGGGGTATCATAATTTCTCATCAATTCCACCATTAGCTTTACAATTCGCTGGTTAATCTTCCACATTTTCTGTCCTTGATCATCATCCTTGGCAATCCAGGGCTGTAACTCCCTTTCAGCCTGACCAAAATAAACAAATAAAAAAAAAAAGGTTACTAAATAAAATGTATTTGTATCGAACAAGATCATAATTTGAGGCATGTTCAACACCCATAAATTTAATATTTTTGATAGGAATCTTAGGATATTAAAAATGCCTAATTAAATATCAGGCAACAGAATATTGGTGAGTTTGGCCCCACTCTTCTATTGTCCAAATCAATTTTATTTATTTTTTTTTAAAATGCATAGCAATGGAGTAGAAATTGAACCTGAAGAACAATCCCTGCTGCTGCTTTAGCGGGTGATGCAGATACAACATTGCATAGTGCATCAACAACCTGTATCAACAAAATGTAAGATGGAAGGGCAATCCATATAGAAAAGTTATCACTATGTTGATATAATTTTAATATCGCATACTAATTTCGAAAATTTTATTTTGCAATGTACTGCTAAATAAGGTGACGCAGGCTTACTCAAAAAAAAAAAAAAAAAAAAAGGTAACGCAGGCTAACAAGTGAAAATTCACATCACGGAAACAAACTTGATGAGGTAAATGGTAGTTATAAGGTGACATGGGAGATAATGATGCAGAATAGGGAAGTAATAATATAGAGTCGGTAGGGAACTGAGAAGATAAGTTTCTGACAAATAGTATCCAAGTTCTTCTACTTAAAACAGAGACTTATTATTGTAGAATTTGGACATGCATACCTGTCTCCATCCTTGCTGTGCAGAGGTACTTTCTGCACTAGGTTGAGTTTCAGGTGATGCAATCAACTTGTGCCAAAGGAGTGAAACAACTGAGAAGCAAAGTTCTTGCTTCTCTTCAAGTACTGATTGCAGAAAAATTTGTACACTGCAATTTAAACCTATATGCCTGTCCATAGTAAGGAAATGAGCCAAATCTGAGGCATCAAATTGGAAGTTCGCAACCCTTTTACCCGCTATATTTCCAGCATCATCGTCTGTGTATATAGCCTTCCCACAATTTAGTAAATTCTTTGAATGGGAAGAATCTTCACATATTAGTGATGATGGCACTTCTGATTGAAAAGAGACAGTCCCTCCACAATCATTTTGTTTTCTTCGATTGGCAACAATTGGTGGACCCCTCCACACTGGTGTTTGGGATAGATGAGCTTCTAGTGGTTCTGCCTTGTTGGCAATAGATGCAACTGCTTTTCTGTGGATATCAATTAGATTATAAAGTGAAGATGCCCTGGTGTGAATTTCATTATCCCATTTACAACGCATTAAGATAGAAAGGGCATTCATGCAAGCCTTTGATCGCCTGAATAATTCAGAAATGTGGGCAGCAACCATAGCAGCAGCAACTATTTCATTTGAACTGTAACCCCATGATGTGCCAATGGTTGATGGTTTCAGTGAAAATAAAGCTTCCAGAATTGCCAAAATTCTACGAGTATGACGGACCGCAGAGTCAACACCTTCCTTGAATTCATGAGATGTACCATTTAATTTGACAGGCTTGGCAATATTAGCTGAATCTTTAGATATTGAAGGATCAGACATATTTGCAATCAAAGGAAACAGCTGAAGTTCACAGGATAGAGCACAAACAGCAGCCAGCACATAAGAATCAAATGCCACAACAGGACCTTGTTTTTTGGATTTCTTACTTCTGGGTTCTCTCTGTCTCTTAGAATTCCTTGATCTTGAAGGGCTGGATTGACTTGATTCTGAGTGTTTGGTAGTGTGTTCAGCATAGTTATCCTCACCCCTCGAACTTTTCCCATTTCTGTGAGCTTCGTGACTAACACAGACAGTTAGCACCACAAATAGCAATCGAGAAGCAAGCTCTGCAGAAGCACATGATTCCAAGAACAATGAATGAACCATGGTGCGGAGCTCGGCCACAGCTAGGTTTTTGGATGCTGGGCCTGCTTCAGAACTGTATCTTGATCTTCGATTTTCTTCCGGAGATGACTCAAACGGAAATGTTCTCCGTAGAACTGCTTCAACAGTAGCCACAAATATTTTCATAAGACATGCTTCGGATGGGCTTCCTCGAGGCAGATACTCCAATACTTTAAGGAGAGGTATGTACAAGTTCCATGACAATAGGGGGGGCTGCAATGGTGTAGCAACTATTATTTCAGGAAGATCAACAGCTGAAGAGCTTAATGGTATCAAACCATAAGCAGCTTCCCATATGGTACAAATTCTCCATTCCACCTCTGGACCATGGGCACAAAGCATTGATGCAATGCCCTGTGCAGTGGCTTCAATAGTAGCTTCAGCAGCAGGCATTTCTATCTGGTAACAAAAAAAAAAAAAAAAGAGCCCCAGTCAAGACAATCAGACGGTATCTTCAAGGAAGACGAGGTTCTATGATACGTTATGGGATGTTTGGAAGAATACAATAGTTACCAATGTAGACACTATTTTAGAAAACTATTCACCAGATGTTCTTCCTCTTTTACCAAAAAAAAAAACCAACACCACCCTGGGTCATCCAAATTAAGATAAATATATTACCTGCTTTCTGTAGCATGAGATATAACCACCCAAAGGTTCATGCTGGACATCAACCCCTTCAACTTGTCTCAATGGTGGAAAAAGCAAGGCAGGCTGAGAAAGTATACGAAACAACAATGCTGCTGCAGCATCAGCGGCAATACCTTCTCTCATAGACATTGCTATGCCAATAGCTCTCAGAAAATGTAGATGCATCCAGTTTCTTGGCAACTGCACAAAAGTAAGGCATACATAGATAAGAAGTAGCATTGACAGATAAAGAAGCCCACATACATCGAATTGACATGTCTCGATTACAGCACGTACCAGTTAAAGCATTACATACCCAAAGAAAAAATAAAGAGGCTGAAGAAACCATATGATACCAAGGGAAATTTTGCACAATTTTTTAAAAAGGGCATTAGTATCACTCCAAGAAACTTCCTTATAGAGTTATAGAAACTTTGTTGACGTGCACAACTGCACATACAACTTATATACCTTTGTTCAGAACTTCCAAGTGATTCAACGTGCTCACTATAAGTGATTTTATTGAAGCACTGCGCTTATGCCATCATACTTTACTTTCATCCCCCAAAATTCAAGTTAGCAGGTATATGTAGTATACAGGTCCTTTATGACAGGATATTTGGATATTTAGGACAACATTATGAGCGAATGTATGATACAAACACAAAGACTAACAAAGAGGGTGATGACCGGATGCAGGATATTTAGGACAACAATTATGTATGATACAAACACAAAGACTAACATAAGAGGTTAATGACTGGATTCAGAATATATGGGACAACAATTATGTATGACACAAACACAAAGACTAACATAGAGGGTAATGTCTGGATGCTGCGCGTTACAGACACATTTAAACAATCTATAGCACAAAGTGGTATTTTATGGTAACAGGTTGGATTTGGGCAAGATGAGAGAACCTGAATTCAATAAGTTAAAAGGAATTTATGCATCAATAGAGGAGAAAGAGTCTTTTATTGATACAACTGGATTACTATTTAGCCCCCTTTTCACCCAAATCTCACAAATTGCGTATACAAATAATAAATTAAATGGAGATGACCCTCACAATACTCACTACCGTAATCAGCCTACTCCAAATGCATTTAGCTAACTCAAGCAGCAGTAAAAGATGACTCTCCATTTGGAGAAAATGCACTTTCTAACATTACCAAGTTTACAGAATTATCATAAATTTTAAGCCTATCAAAAGACACAGAACTCACACAAAGTTTGTAACCCCAACATTTGAGTAAATTATAGGGCTTTCTGGGGAGATCTAATGACAAAGGTGTCGGAGCCTTATGCTTTCTCCAACTATTAGAGTAGTAGGCTGCGGATGAGGGGAATTTCCAAGTCTATGCATAATTCTTTCTAAAAAGTACATAATTCTATTCTGATCAGATAATTCAGAAGACCAAAATAAGTCGTGTCATTGGGAGGGGGGGGGGGATTAAGTAGAACTTTATCTTTTCGAACCAAATTTTATTTAGGTGCCTAGCATAATACTCAGCCTTGTGCACTACAGTTGATTTTACCATCAGCAAAATGGTGTGAAAATAATTCGAAGGGGAAATAACTTAAGAAATTCAAGCCACAGCTTAATCAACAAATGAAGAAGAATTGTCGATCTCACTGTTACAACTATGATTATAACAAAGAAAATAATGAGCACTTCATCCTCTTATCTAGAGGTCAAAATTAATCTAACTCGCATGGTCATGAAAAAAGCTAAATCCTCAAATACAAGACAAAATGATTTCTACTTTGGACTTTTGTCCTTGAGCAATTTTAAGTCATCCACTGCTGTGTGTAGCAATGATTGAAACAACTAAAGTAAGGTATAAATGTGCATACACCCCATATTGACAATCACAATGAGATCACAGATATATATAACCGCAATCACAATATTGGTCAGGGAGCTATTGCTTATAAGTTTACGGCATAGCAAGTGCATTATGTACCAACCCCTTGACAAGATTTCTTATCTACTTAGAGCATGTTTCGTAAGAGCTTTTTTTGCTTGGAAACGGAATCAATCAAACCATTACCATTACCATTACCATTACCAAGTGTTTGGTTAGAAGGTTAGAGAAACAATTACCATTACTTAGGGGTAATGGTTTCCACCTATTTATTACCTCTCCAAAATCTAAGGTAACAATTACCCTTACCCTCCTCAAACATGAACAAAGAAAGTTAGGTTAAGTGATTCCTTTCCATGGTTAAACCAAACAAATGAAAAGGTAATGGTTAAATGATTCCTTTCCCTTCTTCTATTTGTTACCTTTCCATTCCGTTTCCAATATTCATACCAAACGCCTCTTAAAGAGTACATCCTCATAAACTATTAGTCATATATTTTTATTTGTTTAAGAAAACTCTAAAATTTAATTCCATATTTATGAAAAAATATATATTTATTCTATAAAATTCCAGCGTGGCAGCGTTTATCATTTTGGATAAGAATAATTAAAAGTCACCAACAACCAAGTTTAGGAAAACAGTAATGGAGTCCATCGCATCACCAGAACAATGGAAGACAAAAAAGATCATGTGTAGTAGGTAAAGTCATATGGAACGTGATCTTACTCTCATTCCAGTTGCATAATCTTCAGCTGCCCGAAGAAGTTCCACAAGTTGTACTGCAGCATCAAGTGCATCTGGAGCCCATGATGGTGGTGCTTCAAGAAGTCCAAGCAACAATCTCTGAGTGGCACTTGGTGTAGCGATTGCATAATACCTTTTGCAATTAAAGGAAAAAAAGAAAACCAGATAAATATTAAAAGAAAATTGTACTAAAAAGGAATCAATCAGTGAGTTCTTAGGTCAATAATTTACCGATGAAACAAACGTGCATATGGTTCAAGTGCAGGTAAACCAGCAACTAGATGCTCATCCAAAGCTGTTGTTGGAGGAGGAAGCAGAAGGGCAGGAACTGCAACAGCTGTTAAACTAGCAGTCTCATATCGCGTGACTTCTTCGTCACAGACACTTAATATAACACCAGCACCATTTGCAACAGCCCAACGAGGAGTTGACGGCATTAACTGAGGATGCTTCCCATTTTCACGAGAAGAAGCTGCAGGAAGGAAAGGTAGCCAGAACTTACTCCATGTTTTGCTAAGGTACTTCTCACAGCAATAGAAGAGATAAAGATTACAATAGAAGACACTCCTATCCCTCAATTATTAGGTGAAGATTTTAACCTAGCTGATATACAGTTAAAACTTAATCACATTTCATTGCAAGGACTCTCCTACTAGCCAAAGGAAAATCCATGCAACAAACATTAGAGTACGTCAACTTTAGCCATTATTTGGCTGCTGTTAAAACTCAAAATAGGACAAATGGAAAATATAATAAATTTATTTTTGTTCCTTTCTAGGTAGGTAATGGTATCAAATACTCTTTCATCACCCTAGTGATGGAGCTATGAGTGAGAGAGGAGGGTAGGCTGATGCATTAGAAGGGAGAAAAGGATATGCATGAGACAGGAGAATGAATGATGTTGAATGTAAATTTTGTATATAACTAGGGCGGCCAACGCACGCACCATAGCTAGCCATATCCAGAAGTTCTTTTGATTTGGCATTGTTATTAGCGTTAACTAGGGGAAAAAATGTAAACGGATATTTTTATGGGTATAAATGTCCACATGTTATTTTTAAGAGTTAAAAAAAACAATTAACATTAATGAGGGCAAATATGTAAATAAATATTTTAGGGACATAATCGTCTCAACACTATTCATAAAGTGTGGTCATACTTTTAAAAGGGGTAAATACGTAAATAAACATATTTAGGGGCATAATAGTCTCAACACTATTCATAAGAGATTACTCATAGTTTTAAAAGGCAGGGAAAGACAGCATTTGACAACCTGAATAATTATCATGTTCAATAAGCTTAACCTGGTAAATTTTTAGGCTAGTAAATTATGCTTGTTCTTGGTGTTATGTCTCACAATTTACTATGAAACTGTTTGTAAAGACTGTAATGACAAATTTTATAGATAAAAAAAAATGTACAACTGTAATGACAAATGTATATTCGATTGGAAAACATTCATTATTTGGTGAACAAGAAAATCACTTAGATGAATAAAAATTGTCCGCAAACAAGATTTTCTTATTACTCTATGAAATGTATAAAGGTCATGCAAAAATCCAGTCAAACATGTTTTGGGCTTTAGTTTTAATAGTTGGTTAGCTAGAATTGTAACTTTGTGCGGGACACATAAGAACTGTAACATGTTTTGTTTTGCTATTATCTTTTTGCAGTAACAATTATTTTTTAGTTTGTGCCCTAGATGCATGGTTTTAGCAAATGAGTATTTTATTTCATGAATCAAGTGTAAGAATTTTATTCAACTTGGCCAAAAGAAAGAAGCTGTAAAATACGCCCCGTAAACATAAAATCTTTAGAAATCTAGAGTTGGCGTATCATGCAATAGGTTTTGCTTTAATTCCATGATCTCAAGCAAAATTTTGTTAAACTCTGTTTGGAGTTGGACAAAAAATACTTGGCATTCAAAAGTATCAAAAAAATTTAAAGTAATTTTCATCAGCTTTTTTTTTTCCTTATTCTCAACATTGCTCTGCATATACCAGCAAACAAAGCGAAGTGGGATCAATTTTTGAAAAAAAATCATATAAAATTCTTATAAGTACTTTTATCATTTTATGTATGGCATCTTCAGCACCAGCAAACTAAGCAAAGGACTGAAGATTAGATAGTGAAAAAATGTGTATACATGTAGTTTTGCTTGATAAATCATTCAGCATGGATTAATGAGCTTGGAAGAGAGACCTTAATTTTTAACTTTTACATTTTCAGAAACAAACAGAAAGGAGCACAAATGCTGCTATAGTTATTAATTATTAATTGACCCAACTTCCACACAGCCCCATCACTATTTCAAGCTAAAAGGTAATTGTATAATTATATTGCATGCTTCAGGATCATCTACTTGTATTATTTAATTATATCAAATTATCAGTAGGTACATAAGCCATACATGTGTTCAGTAGCATAATCATGGCCAGTTCAAGAGTCACAATAATGCACTTACTGAAGATGGAAAGAAAAACAGGAAAATCTCAAAAGAGAGATCTCCTTCTAAAAAACTTTGACTTACCAATCATAGGCGGTTTGAGTTCTCCAGCAGCATACCTTCCCATAACACCACCACACCTATAATTATTCCAAAAGATTCAGGAGGGAAACATAATTTAATTTACATGTACATCCATGCAAATTAACTTCCAGCGAATTCAAATTAAAGCACTTACAACATTCATACAAATCATGTATGCCCATTACAAATTTGACAAACATTCAGCCATTTAAATGGAAGAGCACAGCAGATAACAAAAATTATCAGGTTGAGGTAGCATGCTAGTCACTCAATAATCTCCTCCATCTCCCCCCCCCCCCCCCCCAAACCACACTCTTACCCAAAGCCGGTCTGTCAACCTCCCCAACCCACACACACACACACAAATCCAGTTTGTAAAAATGAGTGGGAATGTTCATGACTCAGCTGCAAAACCCTCACACAGCCGCCCCCCCCCCCCCCCCCCCAAAAAAAAAAAAAAAAAAAAAAAAAGAAAGAAAAATGGAAAAATAAAAAAAAGTCAATAATTAACTTGATATCTAATATTAGATCAGATCTTAACTCCAACCCTGAAAGTGATGGTTATCTGATATCATCATATCTAAGTTTTCAAATTAATAGCTATCAATTTTCTATCATTTCCGAAAGAAAATTATTTTTCATATAGATATTCTACTAAGAAAGGCCGAAATTTTTTAAATTTTTTCTTGAGCTATTATCTGTTAACAGATAAACATGATAAGAATTATAACTCATAATTTCACTTTAAAGTTTGTATTTTACTTAAAGCTCAAATCTAGAGATCAATCTGCTACATGCATCAAATCTAGGCATCCAAATCGAATGTACAAATTCACAAAAACTACACATTAATTCAAAAACTGAGTAACCGAATCGTTCAAGAACTCAACTGAAGTACATACCATCTAAAGTAATCACTTTTAATACCAAGAGGGGCTGCAAGTAATATGTCAGTAATCCAAGGGGACAAAGGCCTTGAAGGTCTTTTTTCACTATGAGCAGAAGAAGAACAAGACGGTTTGGCAACAGAAGCTTTGCTGCAAGTAGCACTATTTATACTGGTGGTACAATCTTTTGAACTTTGCTTTCGCTCAACTTTGTATATTGGACGATTATAGTGAGTTAAAATTCGCAGTATCTCTCCGCATGCTAGTGCCCACTGCTCAGAATATTCATTCTGCAAAATCGATGAGAATTAACAATTTTCTTCAACTAGGAGATTACATTACTAATTTGACAAATGAAAAACTATTGATGCATGCCCTCAGTTCTACACTTCTAGTCATGGAACTGAAAGGCTCCTTAGTTAGTGTCAAGAAGAAATATACAGCACCATGGAAACGAAATCATGCAAGAAAAGCTCATAAAAAAGTTTGGCGCATGTACCTCGTCATTTGGGCAGAACAGAGAAATGAAAGAGGCAAATGGAGGTCGATCCTTATCATATACTAGAGTCCCATCAATAATAATAGAAATGATAGGAAGAACAACAGCATGCCCATGCTCTGGATGGTGGAGGACAAAAGTAGCTGGCATCATCATAAGCACAAGTTAATGCCTTTCCTCAACAAAAAAAAATAAAGATTAATCATTCTAAATACAATCACATCAACCAAAAGGTATAAAAAGGTATAGAAAGGTAAACTATTACCAAGGACATCATCAAATAGACGTTTTTCATGAGCTGGGTAACGAATCCGAATCAACTGAATAGATAGAGAAAGGCATATAAAATGGTTAGTAAGCTCTGAAAGAAAAAGTCATATAAAAGGAGTAGAATCATTTTATTGAATATAAAAATAGGGTTTAGTGATCATTTTGTATCTGCAAAAGCTGCAGGAAAATACCTCAGCAATGTCTTCTGGAAACTGTTCTGATATGAATTGTCCAAAATACTCAACGTAAGCTGTGATTTGAGCCTAAGAGGGGGGGAAAGGGAAACGAAAAAAATCAGATAAGCATTTGAAAGAGCTGAAATGAAACAAGGAATTCAGTCAAGTTGGAAGGGACAAAATCAATTTGGTAAGAATATAAATATTAAAAACATCAACAATGTTATAATTCAAAAATTCATAATAATCAAGCAATAGCACCAAAAATAATTAGGAAATATTTTGTTGATGCTCTATATGACATGCCAAGTAAGTTTTTTACGTCCACTGGAGAAAGCATAAAAAACAAAATGATAAAGCTCAAAAAAATATTTTTATCACATGGTTAGCCATCTAGAATAGGTTTCTCACTGCTAATTGGGTCACTGGCTGGGGTTAGATCATTAGAGTTTGACTGTAAGTGCTATGCAATTCTGACCAGGAATATTTATTCCAAGTACCAGATATCTGCATAGATCTAGTGGTCTATGATGCCGCTGCCTGGAATCTACAGGCCTGCCTATGCATTATACCAGGAATATGTTAAAGCATAAATGTATGACAAGAGATTGACGTTCTATAGAATGATGCTGGGTAAGTCTTGTGTGCCCCTGCTATATATCAGATAGATACCAGCAAAGCTTTTCTTCATGAGCCATGGGTTTATAGATGAAGTCAAGATGCAACCTCATATCAATCCTATGGGACGCTCAGAAGCTCAACTAGAATAAGCTTGCAAATTAAAAAGGACCAGGCTTGATCTTAATTGGTCTCCAGCAAGTTGACAGTATAGTAATCTAAGTTTCTTTTAAGCCTTGGCTTTTCCTAATCAGACCAAGATTGCATTGTCCACACATTAGCATCATGGGCTTCAACAGTACCGCTAGTCTGGAATTACTGAGACAAACACTTGAATTTTCGATCAAGCTCTAGGCAGATCTTATATCATTAATGACCTGAGATTAAGGGGGTATTATCTTGATAGGTTGAGGCTGAAATGCTCAAGAAACTGCACTAAGTCAAAGACATATATTCTTGATATCTTGCAAGATATTAGGAACCTAGCTTGGAAGAGAATATACTGAAATGTTCGCTTATCATCAAGGCTTGGCTGAACGGTTGAAGTTATCTGCTCTTACAGGGGTATGCCAATGATCCTGACGTTTGCTAAAGCCTTGTTGGGAGATTTGTAGATCACATATACAAACCTAAACATTTCGTATGCAGACCAGCATCACCATGACACAGACCAGGGAACTATGAATACAAAAGTTTAGCAAGAGATCACGAACAGGTTACTGTGCCATCCTATAAGATTTCACAGTGTCCTGATATCCGATGGAGCAAGACACAATATTCCAAATCCTGAGTTGGTAAATAGTAGAGAAGCATTTCCAAGACTGAATAATTCTGGACAATAGTTGCCTTATTCATTTCCGTACCACCAACATGCTGCAAATAATTTCTGTATTCCATGATAAATAAGATGTCTTGAACTCTTGAAGCTGATTGTCATTGTTCCAGGGAATAGACAAAAGAATTTCTAGAGATCTCATGTGAGACTGAATCTGTAGTAAGAAGATGTCATCATAAAGCCCCTATAGGAACAATAATTTCTACTTGACTCTCAAAGTTACAGCAAATTCCAACTGAGAGAAGAAAAAGGGGGAAGCATGAAGAATATATTCTAACTATGATGGTAGCAATAGTAGCTTCATCTGCTTACTGACAGCTTCCACTCAGCTTGACCAACTCAACAATAGTTTATGCATAGTACTTTCTTGTTATTTCAATAATTCAGCCAGATGCCATACCAATACATATTTAACCTCAACCTAAACAACTAATCATTTCATGACCCCTTTACTCTTAGGAGCTCGAACAATTACCTCGATCTCTACTTTTCCACAAAGTCCAACTGATAATATGTTTAAAACTGATCAGATAAAAAATCAGCAGGATGGTGTTGATCGTAGCAAACTAATAAGCCTAGCCAACCTAAGTTTGCTTTAAGATCATTGTCCACATCCACATACTATCCAAGCTCAACTAGTCAAACCATTGGATGAGAGGTCCCATAATCAACTCCAAGTATCGAAATTAACATACCAACACCCTTACACTTACACGAAATACAAATCAAACACAAATTACATAACATGACATTTAAAGCACTAAAATACAAATTAGAGCAAAGTGACACTACCTTCCTCTGTTGTGTATCTTGTGGTGGTGGCCAAAACAAAGAGGAGAACTGAAGGCCATCAATCCACCTTTCCGATGGACGCGCCATATAATCAACCGTCCCCATTTCTCTTATTCTGTGAAAAATAATGTTATTGTTTCAACCCAACTACAAACTTCAATCCGAAGGCCGTTACCAATCAAGGATTAGAATCTCATAATTCAGCATCCCGAACCGAGCATCGAACAATCGAACAATGAAGTAAGTTCTTCCCAATTTACTTAATCAGTTTCTTCATAAATAAATTTATACTTACAGTTGGGAGCTACTTCTCTTTCTCGATTACAATTTCAACAGAAAAGGTACTATTATACCTTCTTCTTCAGCAATTACTTATTCACAAATCACAACAATTACCCCAATTTTTAGCTTCAAACCTTCCGATTTCTTCAATTATCAATCAATTTCTCTATGTTCAACGTTTGATTCCTATATTTTACAAATCACACCCAAAAATTCTGCATAATATCACAAAAATAATTAATCAAAAATAGTAATAATCATACTTCAATCATCTATGTAATACTCAATTTAACAGCCAAAAATGAATAAACCGAACTTATAAATTAATAATTAATCAGAGCAATAATTTGATATTATTATTCAGTATAAAAATGAAGAAAACAGCAAAATATCTAGCTGAAAAAATTTAAATTAAATAAAAAAAATAAAAATAAAAATCTGAAAAATAAAAATCATACCTGTTCAAGATGAAAAAAAATATCTGAAGCAGAAGATTGAGAGATTCTTGATTTTTGTTACTGGAAAAAAAAAAAAAAAGTGAGTTGCAGAAGAAGTGGGGGATTTTTTTTGGTTGTGAGATTTTGGGATTTGGAGAGAGAGAGGAAGAGGAAGAAGAGGAGATCTTTTTCGGGTCTGTGCGCTACTTGTGTTGCATACGTGGCGATGATATTTTCCTCTCGCCTTAGAGGCCGCATGTCGTTTCATGTTAGATTCGTTCAATCACACACTATGTATGACTACATGATATGCTACATCCATACCATACGATGTGCTTCTACTATACATGGATGGCTACATCGCCTCCCCATGGTTAGCTCGACTTGAGGTGTTAATGAGTTGCGTTCAGAATGACTCGAAACGATTGGTTGAGTTTATTGGAATTTATTATTTTTTTGGTTTAGCTCGAGTAATATGTTTTTTTCGATTGAGAGTTGAATTCGTGCTTAACCTGTCTGATGAGCACTTTCAATGTTTACATGTGATATTAATACTTATGATGATGTTATTTTGACCATTCGTGTGTGGAATGTTACAATTGTTGGCATAACCTTACAAAAGGTCATTTTTAGGTTTAATCATTCAAAATTTAACCGTATTGAGAAACTTAACACACGATCTTAGATAAAATAACTTACTAATGAGTAAGAGTTACATTACAAGGTTGGGTGCAAATTTACTTGTAAAAACATGGAATATACATATACTCCCTTCATTCCTAATTTTTTGCCCCATTACAAAAATTTGGATTAAATTTTAAAATCTTTAACCATAAAAATCATTAATATTAATCTAAAAGAGATAATATAGTTATACGGGATTTATTTTTGATTGACATTTAGTTTTAATAATTTTACATGTATGAAAAATTGAAAATAGAGATAAAATCATCTTAACATGTGCATTGAAAACCGTGAATAGTCAAATGGGTTAAAATATTAGGGACGGAGGGAATATATATATCAATTTTTTAGGGTTTGAAATTGTATTTGTTTACATTATCCTTGCTAAATCTATGTAATCAACATAAACTAGAGATATATAAGAGGTTAATAGAGGGACATGCTTCGTTGTTACAATCCTTCATGATAGAAAGGAAATGTAGGAAAATCACATAATCACAAAAGTTGTTCATACGTCCAATATCCAATATTAACCAAATTTGCTATAGTAATAAAGATTTCATCGTTCTTAGAATGATTTTTTTTAGGGTATAAACTTCCATTAATGTTTTTCTGTGTCTTTTGCTCACATATTAATGGTAAACTAATAAATATTGCAATGCAAACACCTTTGAGCTTCAACTTTCTATTGGTTGTTTGAAATGGTTTTTCTAATGCTTTTGATTTAATTTAGAATCTTATTCTTTGTTATTAAACACATTGTTAATTTTCCCCTAAAAAAAACATTATTAATTAAGATTTAGTCTATCAATCCAAGATAACTTTTTAGAAGAATCTAGAGCAAGGCTAACAAACTTATCATTGAGATGTTTACCTCCTTTGATGTGATCCTCATTTGACTTAATTACGAGATTGTGTAGCCTTGTAGGCTCATGTCCTTTTTTTTCCTTCTTTTTTTTTTTTTTTTTTTTTTTTTTTTTTTTTTTTTTTGTTCTTTAGCAAATTACACCTTATACGTATGGTTATTCTAACTTTACAAATGATAGAGTATGGGTGGGTCTCTTTAAAGTGGATTTAATTCGCAGTAGGTATGGGTGGGTCTGTGTTGCATCCACATTTCTAATCCGTGGTTTATACACACGGGTGTACAGTGCTCATCGTACACCCAGATAAATAAAAAAAAGGCGGAAAGAACATCCTGTGTTTCATAAAGAACATACATGTATTTGACAAAGAACATGTTTGTATTTGACAAAAACATGCATTACCAAAGAACATAAAGATATAATAAAAAGAACGAGATAAAAACTTAATAAAATTTTCTGAAAAATTACACATTATTATCGGAAAAAATTTAGAGGTGATAAAAAATCGAGTAGGGCCGGGCCATATCATAATTTCTCGTGCCCAAACCCGTAGAAAAGTAGCAGGTTTTTGGGATTTTTTCGAACCCGGTTCGAGTTTTAACTAAAAATGTATTTTTAGGTTTGCCCAAACCCACCCTATTTCGGGCCGGGTCGGGTCGGGAAGCGAGTCATGCCAATGTTGATCAACTCTTAAAAAATCCTTACCAAAAATATCATTTCCCCAAAAAATAGTTTTCTATCTCTCCAAAAAAAATTCAACTTCCCATAATAATTTAGTTTTTTTTTACTCTAATATTATTTTCAATTAAAAATAATTTAAGATTTCAATATCAAATTTCAAAATAACATATGTTAAAAGAACATAATTTATATTGTAAAGTACATATAGTTAATACCTAAATAACACACTAATCAAACTCAAAGAATATACGATAATAAAAGTAATTTAAATATGACATATGATAATAAAAATAGAATTTGGACGTCATTACGACCTTAAAGAACATACACGCCAAATTCAAAGAACATACTTTGTATTATTAAACCCAAAAAAACATATATGTGTATCAACATATGTTAAATAACAGAAGTTATAATGTAAAGAACATATAATTTTACTCAAAGAACACACTGATCACACTCAAAGAACATATTAAAGGTATGTTCTTTGTCAAACATAGGTATGTTCTTTATCAAACACTATATGTTCTTTCCGCCTTTTTTTGTTTACCCGGGTGCACCATGAACATGGTGCACCCGGGTGTATTATCTAATTTTCACACATTTCAAGCCCAAAAAGCATTTCATGTGAGGGGGAGTGATAGAGTATAAAAACATATTTCCGAGTCTCAACCATAAGCTTAAGCTTTTGGTTGAGTTAGTCCTTTAATATGGTATCAGAGCCAGCATGACACAAAGGTCACGGGTTCGAATCTCATTCAACCCTCCTTCAAAGTGGGAATTAATTCGCGCTAGGTATGGGTGGGCCTGTGTTACATCCACATTTCAAGCCCAAATGACCTTTCATGTGAGAGTTGGTTCCCTAACAATATAAAATATTTCAAAGTTGCAATTTTAAAAAATCAAAGGTAGTATTATAATCATGTTCAAACTTCTTCCTCTCTACTACAATACCAAAGAGAGAAGAGACCAATTTAAATTTTCAACCACCCAAAGAGACCTCTATTCTTAGATAACAGGTCTCTGGTAATCTCTTTGGCTAATTTAGATGGCCTCTTTAACCAATTTTGTAGTAGTGCCTTGAGTCTGATTAAGATTTAAAAAGCAATTTAACATGTTAGATAATGGGCCTTAATTGTATTGTCATTGTTATATACCTACTTGTGTACTTTCTTTACTTCTTCATAGCCTAATTTGAGAAACAATAAGAGTGTGGTACGGTCTTTCGTAACAATCACAATGTCTTTGAAGAAGACAACATTTTCCATTAATTGATTATTCAAAGAAAATCAAAATATTTCATTTAAATGATTCAAATTTAAAAGCTCATATAATTTATTTATTTTTGTTAAGAAAGAAAGCTATATATTCTTAATGTGTTGTTTTTTGAATTGTTCTAATAGAGAAAATAATACAATTGACTATAAAATACCAAACAACTTGTTTCAGGAGAGGGGGGAGAGAAAGAAAACACGTTGCTGTTTTTTTGTCCAATTGGAATCATGTTCTAATCAAATCATAGTAAAGGTTGATAAGATTAACCCTATTCCAATGCAATTAACCCTATTCCAATGCAATTTTAATTGCATTGATAGATTTAATTTGTTTGGTAAATAGATAGAGTTATGACAAAAAGGTCGGATGATTTGATCAATTTAGATGATTGAGTCCATAAATCCATCGATTTGGTCATTTGATATAGAGCTAGGGCGTGTAGTGGAGTATTTATAATATGTTTAAGTAACAATAAAACAACTACAAGCTACAAGTATAAGCCAATTTTACCAACACACTTTCATAAGATTCTTTAATGTAGTCAACATTCTAATGTAACTAGTTAATTAAATCAGCACTAAGCAACTAGATACCCGCTAATTACCATACATAGCCAAATAGAGTAAAATCATATTCCATTTATTCCTTTAACTCCCTAACTCTTAAATTGAATAAACTAGTTTTTTTGTAAAAAAAAAAATTAAAAAAAAATAACATAATAAGATAGTTTATTACATCCATATAAATAAGACATTCTTTGAGTAAAGAGAATCAAACTTTAATCCCTTTAGTCATTCAAACTTGTTAGAATACATGCAAATAAATACATACTTCTCCCGTTCCATATTATAGTTTTTGTTTTTCTGTAGAGATTCAAAATGTTTTTTCTATTTGTTAGTGACCAAAAGTTTAAGCTGATGGTTGAGGTCCAGAAATATGTTTTATACTCTATCACTCCCCCTCACATAAAAGGCTCTTTTGGACTTGAAATGTGGATGCAACACATGCCCACTCATACCTGACGCGAATTAATTCCTCTTTGAAGGAGGGGTGGATGAGATCCGAACCCGTGACCTCTATGTCACTTGGGCTCTGATACCATGTTAGTGGACCAACTCAACCAAAAGCTTAAGCTGATGGTTAAGGCCCAGGAATATGTTTTATACTCTATCATTACTTCTATTTTGGATAGTACGTAAAGACCTTTATACCCTCATTTTTTAAAACTTTATTTATCAATTTCCTATACTACCCTTGAATGTTCCACTTACCTTGTACTTTTTTTCACTTTCTCCCTCAAACTTTTGTTTATAATTGTACTTTTCACCTTTTTTTTTTTTTTTTTTTTTTTGTACTCAGGACTTGTTCTCTTCACCTGTAGATCTAGTCTGAATTTTTTAAGGTTTCTGGTCTGATCTGAATTTTTCTGATCTGGCTTGGTTTGATCTGATTTAACAATTTGACTTAACTTTGATCGCATTATAATACTAATCTATAAAGAAAAATACTATCAAAATGAATCTTGCTAGATTTGTCTCATTCATGAACTTTTTAAATATGTAATTTTTATATAAAAATTTAATACGCAATTAACGATATTTAACAATAAGTAAATGATAATCAAAAGTTCTAATTTGGTCTGATCAGATCTGAATTTATTAAGGAATAAGTAATTGGTATCTGAAATTAGTTGAAGAGAACAAGTCCTTCATCTACTTTTTCCTTCCATTTCTTATATACCGTAAAAAAACACAAACAAAAATTTTAAAATGGGAAGAGTACCAAAGTTATTGTGTACTACTCCCTCTGTCCCATTATTACATGCCTGTATTCCCTTTTGGGGTGATCAAAATTAAGTGCCTATTTCTATTTATAGGTTGTACTTTTTGACAATATTATTCTCTTTTTGATGATTTGTCACCTTTTTTTTTTTTTCTTTTTTGTACTTTAACATCAATTTCCAATACTTTCTCTCTCCTAATTCCCAACCACTTTTTCTTTCTCTCTATCTCTCTCTAACCCCACATGCATATTTATACTCCCAATTATTAGTTTTAAGGAATCTTTAACTTTCTTAATTCCCGTGCAAAATGAAAAATAGACATGTAATAAAGGGACGGAGGGAGTAGTAATTAATTTGAGGGTACAATACATCACATGATCAATTCCTCTTACCTCTGTTATAGAGGAGTACTCGACTACTAGTTCTTTATAATTTGTATTGTAATTGTGGTTGATTGAGAAAAAAAAACAATGAAAAATAGATGGCATATAAACCGTTCATGTATGTATCATGAAACAAACACATTGACTTTATACTACTATAGAAGAAATGATTAAAGATTATAAAGTAATTATTCCATTAGTTAGTAAAATTAACACCTCATGCCGGCCCAAAAAGAAAGTTAAACAATAAACAATGCAAAAACCTCTAAACACGCGACACGTGAATGCGTAAACGAAAGGTTGTTAAAAATGGGGAGTGGGACATAATTGAACACTTGTCCAAAATATCTGGCTCTAAATTTCTAATTTAAGTTTTGCAAAGTTTCTTCCACTCAGATATTTATCAGCTTCTCCACGTACTACATGTCTCCCTCAGTCCCTCTTATTTTTTTTTTTTTTGAATAGCAAAAATATTTCATTAATTAAAAGTCATACGACATCTATAATAGACATTCGATGTTAACAAATACATAAGATATTGAATCAAATAGAATTTTCCTTCATAAAAACTACGATCGTCGAGTACTTAAGTTAAGGTTCTATTCTTTCGAACTTATTTTCTGTTTAATTTATTTTATTGATCTAATTTTTTTAATCAAGTAATTTAAATTCAATTCAATTTAGTTCAATTCAGTTTAAAAAAAAAATTCTTTTGACTGGAAAAAAAAAAGTTTAAGAATGATTTATACTCTATATTTTATTACTCCCTCCGTCCCACAATACATGACACGTTGAACTTTTTTCATTATTCATTCATTAGGTTTGACCATAATTTTTTACTAACATAATAAAAATATATTTTTATCACAAAATATGTTATTAGATAGGTTTTGATATATAGTTTCATAATATAATTTTTAAAATAATTTTCATTAATATTCAATTATATAAAAATAAAGTGTCTTAATGTATATATATATATATATATATATATATATATATATATATATATATATATATATATATATATATATATATATATATATATATATATATATATATATATATATATATATATATATATATATATATATATATATATATATATATATATATATATATATATATATATATATATATATATATATATATATATAAAGTCAAACGAACAAAGGGGGTACTTGCTTAATTTTCCTAGACACGTATGTTCGTTGTTGTAAATTATTTATCAATAACATCTTTAATTACCCCAAAAGTTCGACTCTTTTGGGTTGATTTTGCGTTTATTAAGAAACTTAAATAAAAAGAAATAAAAACACATATTGGAAATATAAATTTACATGGGGTTTGTAAAAATGTAGAGAGATAAAGTATTAAAAATACATGAAAAAACAAAATTTTATATATATGGGGAAGCTAATTTTGCACAAATATTATTGTAAATTAGTGGGTATTTTAATGCAAATGAGTCGATCATTTCAGGATTAAAATTAGGCCAAATTAAGAGTTGAAGTTTTGGGGACGGAGAGAGTCGTAAGTAAAAATTACTATAACAATTGAAAATTAAGAATTTATTCATTAAATCGATTTCAACATGTAACAACAAGACTATATATTTTTATAATATATAAATCATAAACATTAGTCAAAGTATGTCAACTAATGTTTTTGATTTTTTTTAAACAAAAAAAAAAAAAAAAATTGTGCAAATGAAGCAAGTAATAAAATATGAAAGAATTAATATTTTATTTTTTAAAATGTATAAATCACAAACATTAGTCATAATATGTATAAGTCACAAACATTAGTCAAAATATGTATAAATCACAAATATTAGTCAAATTACTCCAAATTATAGACTTGTTCACTTCACCGATAATAAGGTGATCTTGTCTAAATTTATTAAGAGTTGATCTTGCTTGGCCTAAATTTGCTAGTTTGTTTAATCCAATCCTTCTTCGTTCTTTTAATTGAGTAGCACACTTTTCTTACAAAATTATTTTAGTAGCTACAATTATATCTCTCATGTACCTTTTGCCACATCATTTACTTCCTCTGTTCTACTCCGTAATAATATTGCAACAACTGGACTTTTACACTATTTATCACGCTTGTTTGACCACATATTATGATTTATACGTAAAGTAAAATATAGTCATGTAGGGTCTTGTTAGATTCATCTCATAAAATACTTTCACATTAATTATCAACTTTTTATAATTTTTAATCTTATATAATTATACATATATAACATATAAAATGTATTTTGAGATGCGTAATTTCATCTTCTTGCAATATTTGTGGAATAGAGGAAGTATTATTTTTTTTTCAATGGACTACTCCCTCCATATTACTCTCTCCGTCCCTTAATACAATGCCTCTTTCGAGCATTTATTACTCATATAATAAAGAGAAAGAGCCATTGTATTAAGGGACGGAGAAAATATAACATACTGTTCATTTTTGTTTTTATTTCATGTGAATTAATTGCAACCATGCAGGGGAGGGATCATAGTGTATAATGTTCGCTAAAGTAGATATATTTTGTACAAGAAAATAAAACGTAAATAAAGCTTTAAATATCAGAGTTTCTTATAATATATTATTATTATTATTATTATTATTATTATTATTATTATTATTATTATTATTTTTAAAAGTAAATAGTGGCATGAAAATTTAGGGAAATGTTTAGGTTTCTTTATGTACGTAGGAAAGGTAATGCATCAACATTTTTGGATACCTAAAATAAAATACAAGCATTATATTATGTGATGGAGAGAACATACTATTCTAATTATCCAATATGCTTCTCCTAATTAATATTTTGAGCAAAAGGTTAAGTATCTCCAAACAAATAAAGGAAACGTAGGACTGTAGGAGACACTACATTATTCTCGTATATACTTCTGTTAGAGATATGAGATATCGGAAAATATTGTGTGATATATTTTCCGTAGATATCATTCAGAGAATAATATATTTAGGATATTTATGTTAAGATATTATTTTGAGAATATATCTTTAGGGTTTATGGTTATGTTAGTATATCTTTAGGAATATTGTTTACTATCTTATGAGCGTAGGTTTTGTATAAATACTCAACCTATTGATGAATAATAATCAAGCAATACAAAAGTCATTCTATTCTATTTCTTCTCCTCTATAATTTGTCATGATATCAAGAGCGGGTTAGATCTTGGGGTTTCACAAAAATTTCCTCCTGCCGGTGGGTTAGAAAATTAAACCCACCGGTGGGATAAAACTTTAACCAAAGCTATAACTTTTTTTTCTCAATAATAAAGAGTCATGCGTGATGCTTGCTCCAATATAATCATGGGAGGAAGTTTTTGTTGAGTTTGTGTGACGAGGTGAAAACAAGGGTCTCAGCTTTGACCCATGATTTAATTAAAATAAAAAAATAAAAAAATTTCGGCTCTCTTGTGTCGTGAGACAAGAAATTGGTTCTCCTTGTGCCGTGAGACAAGGTTTGTGAGTTGATTCGAGCATAATTTTGCTCCTTTGGATTTGAGTGTGGTTTACTGTGAAAGACCAAATAAGAAATTTGAGTGTGTTTTACTCTAAAAGACCAATTTGAGTGTGGTTTATTCTGAAAGACCAATAAGAAATTTGAGTGTGGTTTACTCTGAAAGACCAATAAGAAATTTGAATGTGGTTTACTCTGACAAACCAATATTTGATTGGAGCTCGGTTTTGCTCTGGAAAAACCAAAATTGTTATATTTGCAGGTTCGAAAAGAATGACGTTCCTGTTTGATTGATGACTGATGAGTTCGAAAAAGATGAACGTTCTCATCATTGAAGAATGGAAAAAAAATAATTGAAAGCGACATCACAAGAGTGTGCATCTCGGCTTCAACAAATTGAAGAATTTCCAATCGCAACGTTCGTGTTACTGCCGTTACGATTGCGGGAGGGTGTCAGAGATATGAGATATCGGAAAATATTGTGTGATATATTTTCCGTAGATATCATTCAGAGAATAATATATTTAGGATATTTATGTTAAGATATTATTTTGAGAATATATCTTTAGGGTTTATGGTTATGTTAGTATATCTTTAGGAATATTGTTTCCTATCTTATGAGCGTAGGTTTTGTATAAATACTCAACCTATTGATGAATAATAATCAAGCAATACAAAAATCATTCTATTCTATTTCTTCTCCTCTATAATTTGTCAACTTCTCTAATTCCACCAATGTTTGGGCCTTATAAGGGTGTGTTATGTTCATACCTTAAATTTTTTTTTAGGATTAATCAGATCTAATTAGTTTACAAATAATAATAATAAAAAAAAAAAACAAAGCTTGTTTCTTCAGATCTGTTAGAGGACCAACTCAACCAAAAGTTTAAGCTGATGGTTGAGACCCAGGAATATGTTATATACTCTATCACTCTCCCTCACATGAAAGGCCCTTTGGGCTTGAAATGTGGATGCAGCACGGGCCCTCTCATACCCGACGCGAATTAATTCCACTTTAAAGGAGGGGTGGATGAGATTCGAATCCGTGACCTCTATATCACGTTGGAGCTTAAGCTGATGGTTGAGGCCCATGAATATGTTATATACTCTATCAAGATCTAATTAGTTTTACAAATAATAAAAAAAAAAAAACCAAAATTTTAATCATACATAATATATTTTAAAGTCAAATCAAAGAAGTTCACATGAAGAAAACGTAAGGCAATAATTCCACTCATACTTAGGGTGTGTTTGGATTGAAGGAAATGAAGGGAAAGGAATGTAAGGGAAATGGAGAGATGGAATATCTTTCATATGGATAACAAATGAGGAAGGAAGGGAATTGGAGGGGAGAGAAATGAAGGGATTAAATTGTAGGAAATTGATCCCTCTAACAATGGAGAGATTTGGAAGGAAAATTCAACATTCTTCCCTCCCCTCCTCTTCTCCCCCCTCCTCTTCTTTTCTTTCCTCCTTTTTTGTTATCCAAACACAGTGTTAGTGCTTGTTTGGTTGCACAAAGAAAACGATGGAAGTGGAAAATTATGGGAATTTGAAAATGAATGAGTTATTTAGTCGACAATTAAAAGTATAAGTGTAGGAATTACAAATTCATTGGAATTGTGATTTCCTACAAAACATGGGAAATTAATTACCCAACCCTTAGGGAAGTCTAAATTCCCATGATTTGCAACTTTCTTTATGCTACAAGTGCCGCTCGTAAATGTTATTAAGTGATTAAACATCTAAGACATATACACTTGGTTAACCTTTATGCTTCCTCATTTTATCAAATTCAGACAACTTCAGGCAATTCCTAAGTTTTTGATGTACTCGTAAGTATTTAATTCTCATAAAATACAACTTCTTATGAAAAGTAAATATTCCTATATCAAAGAAACACCTTAAAGTTTTAAAGAAAAACAACATTCTCTAATAATCATGCAATTATATTGAAACAAACAAACGTTATTACTCCTTAAACTTAAAAATAATTAAGTTGACGGGACACGTAATGATAAACCGACTTTGTGAAATTGTAGCCAATAGAAAGTTGTTTATAGATCCCACTACTAAACTAGAATACGACAGTAATAGGGTGCAATGGGTCCCATCACATATAGTTTTCCACCACTTCGACAAATTCAACAGCTACCTCTATTATTTTAATATCAAACTCTAATCATACATGATGGTGATACTTCACGGTTTGTTCCATGGTTTTCAATCACCATCATGTTTTCATGTGTTACATGTACCATGTACTTCTTTCATTCTCATGTATTAGTCATGTACAACAATAAGCTTTCTTTGTGTTTATTACTTTCTTCTTCGTTTTTGGTACGAGTTGAGTTTGTAAGATTAGGCTTTGGTTTTTGGCTAATCACAAACATGTGTATCAATGTGCTCCTATCTTATATCATACGCATACGACGAATATGATATATTTTCTCTGTTTTTTAATTGACACTGTTTTGACTATTAACATTATTCATACACTTTACGTTTAATGTCTTTTGTGATTTATACTTTGTATATATTACTTTTACACACGGTATATGAACATACTACCTTTGTTTCTTATTATTTGCAATGAATAGGTCTTATTTGTGAGACATAAAATAATTAAATACAGTTAAATGTGAACTATCAGAATACATAAACATAAGTTTTCAATGTCTGATTTGATACCCAAAAGTTAAGAAAACAAAGATCAAATTTAACACCTAAGGCAAAATGCTTGGTTTGGACGTATGCCACAAGAGCTATTATATGTTTAAACAAGATTAATGACTATGTTTTGATAAGATATCATATACTTGTGTAAATGAAATGATATTGACATGCACAAAATTAAATTCTTGAGTCTTGAGAAAAAAAAAAAAACTTTGTTATTGCTTTATCATTATTATTATCATCATCATCATCATCATTATTATTATTATTACTCTCTCCGTGTTTTTTTAAGTGTTACAGTTTGACTGACACATAGTTTTGGGCAATTTAATTGACTTAAATAAAATAAGAGGTAAGTGAGGTAGTTAGAGTATTAAAAAATTGTAAAAAAAAAATAGTGGGGTTAATAGTTTATTGAAAAGTAATGAATGTGAGAGGAAATATATAATAAAAAAGTAGTAGTGGGTTTGGGTGGGGACCATGAGAGGAGAGAGATATAGTATTTTAATATAGTTTTTTTTGCCAAAAAAGAAAGTGTGACACTTAAAAAAACACGGCCGAAAATGAAAAGTGTAACACTTAGAAAAACACGGAGGGATTATTATTATTATTATTATTATTATTATTATTATTATTATTATTATTATTATTATTATTATTATTATTATTATTATTATTATTATTGTTATTATATAAAATTACAAAAACCTACAAAGTCAACTAAATTACAAGAAATTAGTTGCGAACCGAGATACAATACATGCCCCCACCCCTCTAGCTACAGCGAACCTCAATCTGCCGAAAATGTGAGCAGCTGCACGAGTTCCAATATCCTAAGTCCTAGCGAACGCCTGAACCCGCTTCAGCAACGCAACAACATCCTTCTCTAATTCCCCCTAATGAAGAAAAGGAAAAAAAACCATAGCCAATAGCCCCACAACGTGCTCCATACTTGTCCCGCTTCCGCTAAGCTGCAACTGACACAACACGACCATGAACGAAGTTAGACAACCCAGATTGTGTTAGTGGAAAAGATGTAATACCCCGTATTTTTATACATATTTTATTTTAAATAAGTGTTTTGTGAAGTATTTAAATAATTCAAAATGAATTATTGATGTCATTTTAATTTTTTATTTTAATAAGTTTGAAAATATTTTATAATAGGAAAGTTTTATTTAATTATTTTAATAAGTTGGGAATATTTTAAGAAAGTTCTATAGGAAAATTTTATAAAAGTAAGTTTTATTAGGAAAGAGATTAATAAGGATAGTGACAGGGTAAAGTCGTATCCCCAAATCAAAAGTAATACCTAAATCCTCAAACTAATGCAGATAGGGAAGTAGTGTCGAATCCACAGAGAAACGAGTCTTTCTATTCCTAATTAACTAATATAATCTAGATTATGAAGTAACCAATATTTATATTTGAATAATAAACTAAACTACGGAGATCAAGAATAAGGAGAAAATAATATATAAGAGGATCTAGGGCATAGGTTCACCAATAAATAATATTTCAGGGTAGAATATAATAATCATTCATCAATGCACACATTAATCAGATTATAAAGGGCTTTCGCTACGTATTATAATCACACAATTAATTTACCGGTATTAAATCTCATCTTTTGAATCTCGACCTAACCATTTATAAATTAACCTGCCTATTGAAACTAGACCTAAACATCAATTCTCATCTGTCGAATCTCGAATCAATATTGTCAAACTCATGCATAAAAGAACAGGCCTAATCTAGTCACAGAGCATTAAATCAATCAATAGGAAATTAATCTAGCATTGACAATCAACAACAATAAATTACTCTTTCATATCATTTATGGATCCCCACAAACCCTAGAAATAGAACTACTCGCACATAATTAAATATAAACTAATCAAGGCAGTAAAACAAAACATGATTAAAGGAATGAAATAACAACTAAGATTAAGAGAAGAGAAATAGTTACCAAAGGAAATCTGTATTAATGAAAATAATTAAGAACAAAGTTGAGAGAGAAAATATTCTAAGTAGAGAGAGAAATTCTAAGAAAAAGGTAATTAGAATTTACGTACATAATTCGTACTTAATTTAAACATTCCTCAAACAAGAATTAACACAAAACTAATCATCCCCTAAGAAAACACGCGCCCGATCGGGCGGCCCATGCTTTGTATGCCGCGCCCGATCGAGCCTACGCTCACCCGATCGGGCGCGCATTCTTGAGGCTGCTGTTGCGCGCATTCGCCCGATCGGGCGTATGCTTGCCCGATCGGGCCCGGCTTCCTCTTCGAGGCTTGGATTTCGATTGGCTCGATCCCTCGGCCCAATCTGGATTTCCTCATCGGGTCTTGATTAATCGATCCAATAGCCCCGGTATCACATACCAAGCCCTTAATCATCGGCTCTCACCGATCCTGGGCTTCAAGAGTGGTCGTGTCCTTCTAGCTTCCGTAGTTGATCCACGAAAACCCGGGAAAATGTTCCAAAAGTGCAATTTTCTGTAAAACTCAACTAAACCTACGAAAACCCTAGAAAACACAAATTAGTAATAAAAGTGGCCCTAAAGAGCCAAAAACACTACTAATTATGACCGTGGGACGGGGGTAAAACACTATATAAATTGGATATATCAGATAGAAAGGGAATTTAAGGGTAGGAGGGTTTCTAGAGAAAAAGGGTATAAATATTCAACACATGGGCAAATTAAACTTTGTTCAGAGTGGAGAATACGCAAGGTAAATTTTCTCTCCCTTCTCTATCTTATTTTCTTTTCTTTACCTTTTTTTTTCGGACCACCGCTGGTCATCACCACCATGCTCTCCAGCGGGCCATCGCGCCAGCAGCAAACATCGACGCCACCAGTAGCACGACAACAGCCGGTTGTGGTGTCGTGACTGCTGTCTGGCGGCTTTATTAAAAAAAAATATTTTTTTATTTATTTTATTCTTTTGCTTTAATCCTAAATCTAATTATTAATTATGGGTTTTGTGATGATTTTCATATTGTTTGATTTAAGGTAGTATGTAATTAAAATGTCAGATTTTGATTTTAATTAAACATCCCTAAATTTCTTGTTTGATTTAAAGTAGTATGTAATTAAATATTTTTTTAAGAACTATTATGTTCAATTTTTGTTAATTTCTGGATACGTAAATAGTATGACCAAACTGATTTCAATATCATATTGCTAGCATGACACATTAAACATAATTAATAATCAATACATATGATATTCAATACATAATACGTGTTTGTAGGGAATATTTCAAGCATTACCCTAAACTTGAACCCCACTGTGATTATACACTTAAGTATGGTGGCATCCAAACGGAAGGAAACAAGAGCAAAAGAGTCGCCAACAAGTTTTAGGAACTTGTTAACCGTTCACAGGGTGAAGGTTACACCCCTTCACGATCCATGAGATCGTTAACTCCAATAGGTCTAGAACCATGACTGGAAATTCGGGGATGAAGGTACAAATCCAACCTAAAAGAGATTGAACTTGCCCTAATAATAGGCCTCTACTTTATTCTTATCGTATTCATGTGCGCTTTCTGACTAACATGCAATCAATAGGTTAACCCTAAACCTGTTTATCTATGTTGGTTGAATATTAATGCACAAACAAATCTATTATTGGCGATCACTTGAATCATAATCAAACTAACCCTAAACAAGATTATTAATTATCTTATTAAGCGTGATTACAAGTACAAATTCCCTTTAAACATGCATAAAAGGTGTGATTAAGCAATAACGATAAATATATATCAAGCAACATAATAATAACAACAATTAAAATCAAGAATTTCTTGATGAGAGTTGGTGAGAATTGATGATTAAAAACGAAGGTCTAAGGACCCTATTTATAATGAAATAGTCCGGAATTGATAAAAAGAATCAGAGTTCGAAAAGGAATAAAACACGCCTCTATCGGCAACAACAGGACCTGTCGCTAGGCGACAACCTGCCGTTCGGCGCTGCAGGAGATTTTTCCACACGTTTTCTATTTTTTGATAAAATTAAGTCGTAAAAGTCTGTATGAGGGGTAAAATCGTAATTTCATATAAAACACTTCTTTTATTCCAAATAAAACCCATAAAACTTAATTTATCAATCCTAATCCCATTAGGATTCAAAAAACCTTCTAGAAGACTATAATCAATCCTAATTGCATTAGGAACGATAATTCATAATAGGCCATCCTCTAGATCATTGGGCCGCATATAAAGATCAAACCGGGCCCAGTTTAGTAATTTGGCCATAACTTCCTCATTATTCATCCGAATTGGGCTTATAATATATCGTTGGAAAGCTATTTTCGAGCCCTATTCAACTACACTATTATTGGACCCTTATTATGGACCAAACTAAACTGGATTGGATATTTTCATAAAAATAGAGTAGATTTTCGAAAACGGAAAGAGGAGAAATTTTAATAAAAACATCCTCATCACTAGACTTTTTACACTTTCACCTCGTTCGATAATCAAATGACATGAAAGGTATTCATCACTAGGTTTGGTTTTGGGGAGACACAAATGGGTATCTACAGAAGCCCCCACTTTGACTGAGTTTGGAGAAACGCAAATTTAGAAAACAAAAGTCAAAGTATCGATAGGGACGGAGAATGATTCAGAACGTTCTGCAATCCTAAATCATTCTTGTATCGCCGATACCTGTAAACTAGCATTAGTTAAAACATATAAGAGAGTTAAGAAACGCGTATCTTGCACCATCGAGCACACGTCTCTGGGGGTAACCGATTTGTTGTGACAATCTTCCTCAAGCTAAGGGATACCGCCTGAAGACTGCTACGCTTGTAACTGCCTCCATTTTCCGCTGTGATAGTATTCTGCAAGCTAGAGAACACTATCAAAGATTGCTTCGCTTGAAACGATCTTCTACTGCTTTGTGACCATCTTCCGCAAGCCAGGGAATATGATCGAAGATAACTTTGCTAGAAATCACCTCCAGTTGTTTGTGACAACCCTCCGCAAGCTAGGGAACGTCGTCGATCAATGCTGCTACATCTCGAGCCTTTACCTTGAATCATAGTGACAACCTTCCCAATCATAGAAAAAGTCGTCGACGACCACCTCATCACTAACCGCACTTCTCAAATCTTGGTGACAATTTCCACATCTTAGCAAATTAAATGCCGTTGAAGACCGCCCATCTCGTGCTATCTTCTCAAATCTTGGTGACAACCTCCACAATCTTAGCGAATGCTGTCGAAGACCGCCCATCTCGTGCTATCTTCTCAAATCTTGGTGACAACCTCCACAATCTTAGCAAATGTTTTCGAAGACTGCCCATCTCGTGCTATCTTCTCAAATTTTAATGACAACCTCCACAATCTTAGCGAACGTCGTTGAAGACCGCCCATCTCGTGTTATCTTCTCAAATCTTAATGACAACCTCCACAATCTTAGCGAACGTCGTCGAGGATAACTTCTCTTGAAACCATCCGCAGATTTCTAACAACCTTCCATATCCTAGGGAACGCTGTCGAAGATAACTTCGCTTGAAGTCATCCTCAGTTGTTACGATAATGTTCCAAAGAAGATTAACGAAGACCAACGCTTGTCGATCTTTAAAGCTCGTTTGAACTTTGCTGTTGCAATTTTTTTTTACTGTAATTTCCGCGATGCCAATACGTCGGCGCATTTTTGCTATTTGTGAACCATTACGTCGGTGCTTTTTATTACTTGTGAACCATTATGTCGGTGCTTTTGCTGCTTGTGAACCATTATGTCGGTGCCTTTGCTATGAGCCAATGTTTAGGCGCTTTAAGCTAAGTGAGACGCTCTTTTATCAGGTCGATCACTTTATGTGATTGTAATCGAGCCAATTACTAAATCATGTCAAATTTCTTAGAGGGGCTAACTGGCGTACCAAGGAACCCGAAAATTTCTACACTAGGTCCGAATAACCATTCTACAAGGCCTCACCTTCTGTCGCCGCAAATTTGTCCTGTCGCTCGGCGACAGACTCTATCGCCAGACGACAGATTTGTCGTGCGACACTACACTCGGTATTTTTGAATAAATCCCCTTTCTTCTTCATTTCTTCGTCTGCTGATGTTTTTGTTGCTCGGTTTCGCTCCGAACTTTGAACTTGGTCGTTTCCTTTCAACCAAATCCGCTCAAATCCTTTGTAAATTAAAGCTCTTCACCTCTAATTTACTGATCTATGTAATTTTGCTCAAACTCCTCTCATCTTGTAAGAATCTTGTAGACACCCATTTGTGTCTCCCCAAAACCAAACCCAGTGATGAGTACCTTTCACGTCGAATCATAATCGAATAAAACGAAAGTGTGGAAAGGTCTAGTGCTGCGGATAGTTTTATTTCTTTTCTTTTCTCTCTGTTTTTGAAAACTTTATTTTAAGAAAACAGCCAATCCAGTTTGGTTGGTCCATGATATGGGTCAAATAATAGTGTAGTTGGATGGGGCTTGCAAAGACCTTTCAAACGATATATTATAAGCCCAATTCCGATGAATATTGAGGAAGTTATGACCAATTTACTAAACTGGGCCCGGTTTGAGCTTTATGTACGGCCCAATGATCTAGGGGAGGACCTAATATGATTTATCATTCCTAATGGAATTAGGAATGGTTTTAGTCTTCTAGAATCTTCTAGAAGGTTCTTTTCATTCCTAATTCAATTAGCATTGATAAGTTGACTTTGTTGACTTTTTAGAGTTTTAATCAAAATCAAATAGCATTTTCGAAGAAATTATATTATTTTATCCTCCAGTACGGTAAACTTATCAGATTTTCGAAAACGCTTTAAAATCAAGACTGGCGTCCAACCCCAGGCCTTGGCGCCTGGAACCAGGCTTGGCGCCAGACGCTAGCCATTAGCGCCTGGCGCTAGCCATTGGTGCCTGGCGCCAGCTAGCCAGGGTTGGCGCCAACCTCGTTTTGCGTGCGTCAGACTCTGTTTTGTTAAATTATCTTTTTTGGCTGATTTTCTCTATAAATATCGTATCAAAAATTCCGTTTTCATTCACCTACAATCATTCATCATCTACATCTATCATTCACCAATTCTCTTCATTCACAAGTTTTAATTAGCATTCTTTAATTCATTCAATTCTTTCTTACCTTGTTTTCATACAAAATTCCGCATTCACAAGATCTAGAAACACCTAGCCATATTCGAAGTTGCCTTCGCCCTAGACGTGAAAGGTTTAATTTATGAGGGTTTGGTCCCAAATCTCTATTTCAATTATTTAATTTGATTGTGTTTATTATTTTCCTTGAAGTTACTAACGTGTGTATTTTGTTAGTAGAAAGAGATACGAAGCATCAAAGTAAGTACTTTATTGATTAATTGATGTTATGATGTAGAAATCATGTTTATATTGTTATTATGATTCCTAGTATCATGTCTAGGGTATTTTTAATATTAAATATGATTGTTACGATGCTTCCTATGTTCTTCCTAATATTTATGATTGTTAGTATCATGTTAGGATTAAAGATTTGATTTTTATTGCTTAGTGACATGCTAGGGTTTGTTATTAATCTTGTTAGTATCATGCCTAGGATCTTGCTATTTTTATTATGCTTTAATATTAACATGAACATGCTTATGATTATAATTGTTATAATTTATTATTATTTTGATGATGATTATTTTATTTATGATTATTATTATTATTATGATATGATTATTATTATTCTTCATGATTATTATTGATTATGTTGCTTGATACATTATTTATTCTTTATTGCTTGATCACACCTTTGATGCATGTTTAAAGGGAATTTGTACTTGTAATCACGCTTAATAAGATAATTAATAATCTTGTTTAGGGTTAATGTGATTATAATTCAAGTGATCGCCAATAATAGATTTATTTGTGCATTAATATTCAACCAACATAGATTAAACAGGTTTAGGGTTAATCCTATTGATTGTATGTTAGTCAGAAAGCGCACATGAATACGATCAGAATAAAGTAGAGGCCTATTATTAGGGCAGGTTCAATCTCTTTTAGGTTGGATTTGTACCTTCATCCCCGAACCCTTATTTGGTTCTAGACCTTATGGAGTTGACGATCTCTTGGATCGTTAAGGGGTGTAACCTTCACCTCGTGAACGGTTTACAAGTTCCTTAAAAACTTGTTGGCGACTCTTTTGCTCTATCTTCTTCCTTTTTGGACGCCACCGTACTTTAGTGTACGATCACATTGGGGTTCAAGCTAGTGGGATTTAAAGGCTTGAAAATATTCCCTGCAGTTTTTTGGCGACTCCACTGGGGAGGATTTCTATTTTAATTCCTGAATTTGTTTCGGCAATGATTTAGAATGAGTGGATGAGACTCGAAAAATTCTAAGTATTTCATGTGCGTAATTTTGATTAACATTATTGTCATATGCATAAAAAGGATCTCATTGGAAAAGACCATCCGTAATGAGACAAAAACATAGGATTTTACACGTAGGAAATTTGAGAAATATCTTTCACAACTAGGACTGAAATAACACCGCGCGAAACTGGAAGATTTTATCGAGCATAGAAAGCTGCTGAGGCATGTGGGAAGTAGCGTCAGGGGCCAGAGCTTGGCGCCAGACTTTTAGCCGTAGCGCTAGACGCCAGCATTGGCGCCAGGCGCTACAGTTAAAATCTGGCGCCAGTCTCTGTTTGCTGGCGCCAATTTCCCCCAATACTGAGCCAGAAATATGCGTTCTAATTTTGACCGGTTTTTCGTATTGTTTGCTCGATCCTACTTCCTGATTGAATTTTTTCTCACTTTTCTGAAACGCATATGTGTTCTACATATGGACATAACCCTCTGGGAATTCATGCTCCATCTACCCGATTGAACGCTCCGTGCAACAAAGGGTACATCCGAGATTGTTGAATTAACTAAACCATGGAAGCGAGTTTTTTCTAAAACTCGCGGTGTTCCATCCACTCGCGCCAACCCTTCACGGTTAGGCTTCCGCGGGGTGCATCCGGACAATTAACCATGGACCCTCTATTGACTAAACCATATCCCGAACTTTAGAGAACTAGAGCCATGGTTAGGTTGCAAACTCATTGCATCATATTGTGCCTACTTGACTAATTGTGCATTATTTGTTGTGCATACTCTATGTGATTTTTCCTAACCGTTTGTTTGACTTGTATTAAGACTAAATAAACTGATCAATGACTAAAGGACTTTGTTTAATTAATTAATTAATTAATTTGAGCTAATAAATAAACATAAAATCGAGTCATAGTTCCTTTAAGTCAACCCGGATTTTTATTCCCGTATACTGCACAAACGTCAACTTGTTTTGGTCATATCTGGAGTTCAAGAAAGAACTACGAGTCTTACAACCTATGGATCTGTATCCCCGAGTTTTATATTTAATTTGGAGTTGGTTTCATCCAAATCAAAGTCACAGATAAAAAGTTATGACTAAAATACCACAGTATGTCCAGTTTAATGCATATACGTGAAGTCTTAACTTAGTCTTTGCTTGAGTCTAGTCACATTGTCTAGCCACATGGTCATGACACGAGTCTTAAAATGTCACCTACACTCACTAGTCTTAGCACACACTTCGAGTATGCATCACCATGACCATGTCTTAGGTTCATGCATAAGTCGGTCTTTTCCGTCATTTGAGTTGGGGGGTGCATTCTATTCCTAATTCTTCATATCCCTCCATCTAAATCTTCTTTCACATGCATTCTATTCCAATCTTTCTTCACTTTCTCCATCCATTGCATGTTGAATAAAGTTTGAGTCAAATAATTAATAATGAATATCCCAAAATTCCTTTTCCACAGTACTTGGTCGAGGAGAGAAGGGCGATTAATCAAGGACAACCTCTTTATTCAGGTCTAGCTTTTTGATAAACCGATTCGTCAAAAGAGGAAGGCTAAAAAGATAATGGCAACTCAAGAAGAAGTCAATGAGCTTAGGAACCAATTGGTTACCATGACTGAAACACTGAAGCTCCTTACACTTAAGGTCGATGATCCCGTGAAGCAACAACAGATGGATCTCATGCAAGAGAGTCTAAGCAAGCTATCTAGTGACTATAAATTTCAGGGCATGAGTTCACAAGGGGTCTCGCTGGACAAGGAACTTTTTCCGCATAAGTTCAACGCCACTGACATCCCTAAATTCAAGGCAATAGATAACCCTTACTTCCATCTAAGAGATTTTGAAACTATAATGAGCATTAAGGTTATCGATAAGAAGGTTTTCCCTTCTCTGTTCCCACTATCTCTTGAAACCGTTTGCCAACAATGGTTCTTCTCCCTTGACAAGGAGAAAACCTCTACCTGGGAATCGATAGTGAACGCTTTCGTTGATAGGTACAAGTGCAATATCCAAGTTGAAATCGACCATAGACAACTTGAGATGCTAAGACAAAAAGAGAATGAAGGCTTTACTTCTTTCTTTAATAAATGGAGGGAAACTTCCGCCAAGATGATTGAGGTCCCCACCGAAAAGGAGTCTGTGAGGATGTTTATCAAGAATCTCCAAGAAAAGTATTCAAAGCACTTAAAATATCAACACAACTTGAATACTTTTAAGGCCGTTTATTACATCGGAATTGAAATCGAAGACAACCTTGCAAAGCAAAAAGCTACTAACAATAGTAACCACGGTGGCTGGAAAGGAAAGAAGAACGACAATCCTTCTTCTTCCGAAAATGCCCACTCTAGTAATAATGTTAGTACCTTTGACCATAATGGTGTCTTAGCCATAGATAATCAAGGATCTAAAAGGAAACCCAGGCGAGAGTTCACACCCATTGGAATGACCTACGATGCTGCTTTCGATCGTCTCTATGATCGAGGATTAATCAAACCTATTGGCCCTACCGAGGATCCAACACCAGAAAATCGATCTTCGAGATGGAATCCAAACTCCTATTGCAAGTACCATCGAGGGCGCAGTCATACTACTGATGAATGCTACAGGTTTCAAAACCTCATTCAAGATCTCATAGAAGCAAACAAGATCCCATTGCCTCTAGCTAGCGAGAAGACTGGATGATGATGAAGCGAATGACACAAGACAAGAGGCGAGCTTCAATGACAAGATTTCATGACCTCTTTTTTCTAGTTCTTTTTCATTTTTTCCTTTCCCCAATAAGTTTAGCATAGGCACCTTTCTTTTCCCTTAAGATTACTTTTGTAGATTCTCCATTTGTTTTTCCCTTTTAATAAAATGAGCATTTATTTCCTTGCATATGATCATCGCATTGCATTTCATTAAAAAAAAAATAAAAAAAGGAAAAAAAATCATTCTCGAATTGAGCACAAGGTATACCAATGATTTAAGGCACCCCTTGTAGCCACATTATATTATCTTTCACCCTTCAATTATACATCCTTTTTTGGTAAACCACTTTGAGCCTCGTCTAACGATAGACCCTTCCTTTTTCAAACTACATCTACTTAACCTTGGGATGGGATGGTGTGCAACTTATGCAATTCTAAAGAAAGCTTGAGCAAATTCAAAAGATTAAAATAGCAAAAAATAAATAAAAGTGTACAAAAGGGCAAGTGTTCCAATGTCTTTGATATGAAAATGTCTTCGATATGAACACGTCTCAGATTGCGTCTCTTATCGAGTGCTCGGTACCGTGCCTGAGAAACATGAATGCCAAGTGAGTGATAGACCGCATGATCGAGATTGCTCACACTTATAAAAATGAAATAAATGCTAAAGCAAAAGAGAGCTAAAAAAAAGAGTAGAAAACCTCAAGCATAAAAATACAAATATTCAAAATCAAGGTTGCACACCTTGGGGGCTTATCTAAGGTCTTGAGCCTTTATCCCCTTCTTCTTTAAACCTTTATCCTATTCACGTTACAATCCTTAAAAAGAACTTTTTGAGGTATACACACTTGTGCGAGGTTCGTCTAGAGCTACGTTCGGCCTGATTCCTAACGGATACGTAGGCAACCTCACATCGAGGTGCGGCCGTAATAAACATGCATTCATATTCACATTCACAAACTTGCACCATGATCATATCAAGGGATCTCCAATGCTCATCCCTATTCACTTAGAGCTAGACTTGGGGGCTTGATCCCTACATCATTAGCTTACCTAGCCTAAGAGTCACCACCATTTGAATCTTTTCAATAATATATTTTTCCACACACTTAGCTCTTGCGGCCTAACTTTAGTGTCACTATCACACACATCAGAGATACATGACCAAATATATTTCCCTTAGGAACCCTTTGTCATGAAATCTTAACATAACGATGAAGCATGCCTTGTCACATCACTCGTCACTTAGAATTGTCATTACATAGAAGTATGAAGTGCTTAGCCTCCGTGCCTAAGTTACCCAAATACTTTCATCATGGAGTCAACAATTGAGATAGCCTAGGATGAATTAATCCTTGAACCTTGAGAGATAGTATCAAATGACATTTGACTAAGCTCATTCAACATGCATCTTCAACACTTCACTTCTTCTTTTTCACGTCTTTCTTTTTCGGGAGAAAGTTGGTACCCTCCACAAAATTGACGGAAAATTTTTGCTTTTTTGTATTTTTCAAGTCGCACGATCACATTACAATGCACACACGAGTCATGTACACATTAAGTCATGTCGTGCCATATCACTTTGATTTGAGTCTAACACATGTGTCATTACACTTCGAGTCGAGTCAACCTCGAGTCAGTCAAACACATCGAGTCAAGTTTATACCTTGAGTCGTGTCAAGTCGATGAGTCAAGCAACATTAAGCCTTAGGTCAACCCTAAGATAATTAAAGATTGGCAAAGTTCTATAGTCAAATTAAATACAGGTGCAATAGAATAGGGAGGATCCTACTCCAATTCTTGGCGCTAGAGATATTTCAGCAGCGACAGAGCTCGAAGCCTCTCAGAAAGCCTGAAGCGCCTAAGAGTTGGCTCATCACGGAAACACCAGCATACTGGTTTTAGCGAAAGCAAAGTTCAGGCGAGCTTTAGAGATCGACAAACGTTGGTCTTCGGAAATTTTTCTTCAGAACATTATCGCAACAAACATTCAAGCACCGAAGCTCTTTTGTTCAGAGACGCGTGAACATTTCCATCAAAAGCTCTTTTGCTCCAGAGACGCGTGGGCATTTCATCAAAGCTATTTTGTTCAGAGACGCGTGGACATTTCATTGAAGCTCTTTTGCTCAGAGACCCGTGGGCATATCAATCAAGCTCTTTTGTTCAGAGACGCGTGGACATTTCATTCAAGCTCTTTTGCTCAGAGACGCGTGGGCATATCAATCGAACTCTTTGTTTAGAGACGCGTGTGCATCCTATTATTAAACTCTTTGTTCAGAGACGCGTGAACATATCAAGAAGAAGCTCTTTGTTCATAGACGAGTGAACATCGAAACAGCAAGGTGGCGTTCCCTAGATTGTGGAGAGTTGTCACAAACAACTGAGGATTATTTCAAGAGAAATAATCTTCGATGATGTTCCCTAGGATGTGGAATGTTATCAATGCGGATGAGGATTGTTTCAAGAGAAATAATCTTCGATGGTATTCCCTTGGACGCGGAATATTATCATTGCGGAGGAGGATCGTTTCAGGCGAAGCAATCTTCTAATTTGGAAGCAGTTACGGCGTAGCAGTTTTCAAGCGGGATGGCATTCTCTAGCTTGTAGAAGGTCATCAAAATAGTAAAGCGGCAGCAAATCGGTTACTTTCAGAGACGTGTGCTCGACGGTGCAAGATACGCGTTTCTTAACTCTTTTATCTGTTTAAATAACGCTAGTTTTGCAGATATCGGCGTTATAAGAGTGATTTAGGATCGCAGAACGTTCTGAATCATTCTCCGTCCCTATCGATACTTTGACTTTTGTTTTCGAAACTTGCGTTTCTCCAAACACAGTCAAAGTGGGGGCTTCTGTAGACACCCATTTGTGTCTCCCCAAAACCAAACCCAGTGATGAGTACCTTTCACGTCGAATCATAATCGAATAAAACGAAAGTGTGGAAAGGTCTAGTGTTGCGGATAGTTTTATTTCTTTTCTTTTCTCTCTGTTTTTGAAAACTTTATTTTAAGAAAACAGCCAATCCAGTTTGGTTGGTCCATGATATGGGTCCAATAATAGTGTAGTTGGATGGGGCTTGCAAAGACCTTTCCAACGATATATTATAAGCCCAATTCCGATGAATATTGAGGAAGTTATGGCCAATTTACTAAACTGGGCCCGGTTTGAGCTTTATGTACGGCCCAATGATCTAGGGGAGGGCCTAATATGATTTATCATTCCTAATGGAATTAGGAATGGTTTTAGTCTTCTAGAATCTTCTGGAAGGTTCTTTTCATTCCTAATTCAATTAGCATTGATAAGTTGACTTTGTTGACTTTTCAGAGTTTTAATCAAAATCAAATAGCATTTTCGAAGAAATTATATTATTTTATCCTCCAGTACGGCAAACTTATCAGATTTTCGAAAACGCGTTAAAATCAAGACTGGCGTCCAACCCCAGGCCTTGGCGCTTGGAACCAGGCTTGGCGCCAGACGCTAGCCATTAGCGCCTGGCGCTAGCCATTGGTGCCTGGCGCCAACCTCGTTTTGCGTGCGTCAGACTCTGTTTTGTTAAATTATCTTTTTTGGCTGATTTTCTCTATAAATATCGTATCAAAAATTCCGTTTTCATTCACCTACAATCATTCATCATCTACATCTATCATTCACCAATTCTCTTCATTCACAAGTTTTAATTAGCATTCTTTAATTCATTCAATTCTTTCTTACCTTGTTTTCATACAAAATTCCGCATTCACAAGATCTAGAAACACCTAGCCATATTCGAAGTTGCCTTCGCCCTAGACGTGAAAGGTTTAATTTATGAGGGTTTGGTCCCAAATCTCTATTTCAATTATTTAATTTGGTTGTTGTTTATTATTTTCCTTGAAGTTACTAACGTGTGTATTTTGTTATTAGAAAGAGATACGAAGCATCAAAGTAAGTACTTTATTGATTAATTGATGTTATGATGTAGAAATCATGTTTAGATTGTTATTATGATTCCTAGTATCATGTCTAGGGTATTTTTAATATTAAATATGATTGTTACGATGCTTCCTATGTTCTTCCTAATATTTATGATTGTTAGTGTCATGTTAGGATTAAAGATTTGATTTTTATTGCTTAGTGACATGCTAGGGTTTGTTATTAATCTTGTTAGTATCATGCCTAGGATCTTGCTATTTTTATTATGCTTTAATATTAACATGAACATGAACATGATTATGATTATAATGGTTATAATTTATTATTATTTTGATGATGATTATTTTATTTATGATTATTATTATTATTATTATTATTATTATTATTATTATTATTATTATTATTATTATTATTATTATTATTATTATTATTATATGATTATTATTATTCTTCATGATTATTATTGATTATGTTGCTTGATACATTATTTATTCTTTATTGCTTGATCACACCTTTGATGCATGTTTAAAGGGAATTTGTACTTGTAATCACGCTTAATAAGATAATTAATAATCTTGTTTAGGGTTAATGTGATTATAATTCAAGTGATTGCCAATAATAGATTTATTTGTGCATTAATATTCAACCAACATAGATTAAACAGGTTTAGGGTTAATCCTATTGATTGTATGTTAGTCAGAAAGCGCACATGAATACGATCAGAATAAAGTAGAGGCCTATTATTAGGGCAGGTTCAATCTCTTTTAGGTTTGATTTGTTCCTTCATCCCCGAACCCTTATTTGGTTCTAGACCTTATGGAGTTGACGATCTCTTGGATCGTTAAGGGGTGTAACCTTCACCTCGTGAACGGTTTACAAGTTCCTTAAAAACTTGTTGGCGACTCTTTTGCTCTATCTTCTTCCCTTTTGGACGCCACCGTACTTTAGTGTACGATCATAGTGGGGTTCAAGCTAGTGGGATTTAAAGGCTTGAAATTATTCCCTACAAATCTCATGCGATCATATTTGAGTTTTTTTGAAAAAATCCGGGAATGTTCTTGCTTGTCGGGATGCACCTGCATTTATATTTTGGACTATAGGACTTTTCTCATCTCTTTAATTATCTTAGGGTTGACCTAAGGCTTAGTGTTACTTGACTCATTAACTTGAGGTTGGCTCAATGTGACTGACTGACTTGAGGTTGACTCAAGGTGAGTTGACACGTGTGACTCATGACTCGTGTGTGCATTGTATTGTGATGTGCTTGACTCAAAATGCGAAAAAGCAAAAATTCAAAAATTTTACGTCATTTTTGTGGAGGGTACCGACTTTCTCCCGAAAAAGAAAGACACAAAAAGGAAGAAGTTTTTGATGGTGCATGTTGAATGAGCTTAGTAAAATGTTGTTTGATACTATTTCTCAAGGTGTAAGGATTAATTCATCCTAGGCTATCTCAATTGTTGACTCAATGATGAAAGTATTTGGGTAACTTAGGCACGGAGGCTAAGCACTTCATACTTTGTTATGCAATGATGAGTGATGAGTCAAGGACGGATCTAGAAAATAAATATAGACCGGGCCAAATCTCTAAAGTATGTTCATATGTCAATCTAGTTTTAGATTTCTACCACAAAGAATAATAAATAAAGATTATTTTAAGTACATATTTATATTTTGTTAAGCCAAAAAAAAAAAATTTAAATGAAAAAAAAGAAAGAAAAAGAAAAAGGATGAGCATTTAGCAATAAATGTAATAAATAGCGTGCACCAAATTAAATGTTGGGAAAAAAATCTGGTAATTGTGGGCATTAGGTTTCGAACTCTAGACACAAGGGTTTCATGGTTAGTGATCCAACCAACTCAACCAAGTTATTTGATAGTTGTATTGATACAACGTAAATTAATTATACTGATTTTGGATCATGGGCGGGCCATGGCCTGGGATGGCCACCCCCTAGATCCGTCATTGTGATGAGTGATATGACAAGGCATGCTTCAGCGTTGTGTTAAAATGATACAGGGTTCCTAAGGGAAGTATATTTGGTCATGTATCTGTGCAGTATGTGAAAGTGACACTAAAGTTAGGCCGCAAAGCTAAGTGTGTGGAAAAATATATATTGAAAAGAGTCAAATGGTGGTGACTCTTAGGGTGGGTAGGCTAATAATGTAAGGATCAAGCCCCCAAGTCTAACTCTAAGTAGATAGGGATGAGCATTGGAGATCCTTTGATATGATCAATTATGCATTTTTTTATCACGGCCGCACCTCGATGTGAGGTTGCCTACGTATCCGTTAGGAATCAGGCAGAACGTAGCTCTAGCCGAACCTCGCACAAGTGTGTGTGTACCTCAAAGAGGTCTTTTAAAGGTTGTAATGTGGTTAGGCTAAAGGTTGAAGAAGAAGGGGATAAAAGGCTCAAGACCCTAGATAAGCCCCCAAGGTGTGCAACTTTGCTTTTGAATATTTGTATTTTCATGCTTGAGGTTTCTCACTTTTGAACTCTCTTTTGTTTATATTTTTTACTCTCTTTTTTGATTTTGCATTTATTTTATTTTTATAAGTGTGGGCAATCCCGATCATGCGGTCTACCACTCACTTGGCATTCATGTTTCGCAGGCACGGTACCGAGCACTTGATAAGAGACGCAATCTGAGACGTGTTCATATTCAAAGACATGTTCATGTCAAAGACATTGGAGCACTTGCCCTTTTGTACACTTTATATTATTTCTATTATTTCTATTTTAATCTTTTGAATCACTCAAGCTTTTTTTCTTTGAAAATTGCATAAGTTACACACCATCCCATCCCAAGGTTAGGTATATGTGGGTTGAAGAAAGAAAGGCTATCGTTAGATGAGGCTCAAAGGGGTTTATCAAGGAAGGATTGCATATTTGAAGGGTAAAAGATGATATGATGTGGCTACAAAGAGTGCCTCAAATCATTGGTATACCTTGTACTTAGTTCGACGATTTTTTTTTTTTTTTTTTTTTTTTTTTTTAATGCGATGTAATGTAATGATCATATGCAAGGAAATAAATGCTCATTTTATTAAAAGGAAAAAAAATCTACAAAGTATATCTAAGGAAAAATAGAAGGTGCCTATACTAGACTTATTGGGGAAAGGAAAAAATGAAAAAGAAATCGAAAAAGAGGTCATGAAATATTGTCGTTTAAGCTCGCCTCTTCTCTTGTGCTCATCACCCGGTCTTCTTGCTAGCCGGAGGTATGGGAAGCTCGTTATTATCGATCAAATGTAGGATAACCTCTTTTAGCTTCCTACAACTCTCAGTAGTATGTCCCCTACCTTGATGGTACTTGCAATGTGCATCTGGGTTGGCAATCTCTTCTCAGGTGCGGGATCTTGAATAGGTCCAATGGGAGGAATGAGTCCCTTGGTATGGAGTCGGTCGAAAGCAGTATCATAGCTCATGTCAATGGGGGTGAAGTCTTTCCTTAGTTGTTTCTTAGATCCTTGGTTATCCATGGCTAAGACTTCACTGAGATTAAAGGTACTAACATTGTTACTAGAGTGGACGTTATCGAAAGAAGAAAGATTGTCATTGTTCTTTCCTTTCTAGCCACTGTGGTTACTATTGTTAGTAGCTTTTTGCTTTGCGAGGTCATCTTCGATCTCGATGCCTATGTCATAGAGGTGAAGGTTTCGAAGGCCTTTAACCCTTTAATATTCATTACAGTTTCGAAGGCCCTTAAATGAAGGTTAGGATTGTCGGTTGGCTTAAACTTAGGGATGCCATTGGCATTGAATTTCCTGCGGAAGAAGCTCCTTGTCCACTGAGACCCCTTGTGAGCTTATGCCTTGGAACCTGTAGTCATTGGATATTTTGCTCAAGCTTTCTTGCATGAGCTCCATTTGTTGTTGTTTCACAGGGTCATTGATTTGGAGGGTTAAAGCCTTCAACACCTCAGTCACGTTTACCATTTTCTTCTTAAGCTCATTGACTTCTTCTTGACTTGCCATTATCTTCTTAGCTTTTCTTTTTCGACCGACTGGTTTATCCAAAAGTTGAACTTGAACGAAGGTGTTGTCCTTGATTAATCGCCCTTCTCTCCTTGACCATGTATTGTGGAAAGGGAAATTAGGGATAAGTTTTTTATTTATTTATTTTGACTCAAGCTCTATTCAACATGGAAGAGAATGTGGAAGAGAATGGGAATAGATTGGACCCCCCACTCGAATGACGGAAAACGACTCATGCATGAACCTAAGACATGGTCATGGTGACATATACAATGTGTGTGCTAAGAATAGTGAGTGTAGGTGACATGTTAAGACTCGTGTCATGACCGTGTGGCTAGACTATGTGACTAGACTCAAGCAAAGACTTCATGTATATGCATTAAACTGGACAGGTTGTGGTATTTTAGTCATAACTTTTGATCTGTAAGTCTGATTGGGATGAAACCAACGCCAAATTAAAGATAAAACTCGGGGCTACAGAGCCATAGGTTGTACGACTTGTAGTTCTTCTTAGAAATCGGCTATGACCAAAACAAGTTGACGTTTGTGCAGTATACGGGAATAAAAATCTGGGTTGAATTAAAGGAACCATGACTCGAATTTAAGTTTATTCATTATTTCGAATTAATTAATCAATTAATTAAGAAAATCCCTTTAGTCATTGGTTAGATTATTAAGACTTATTTACAAACACAAGTCAAACCAAACGGTTAGTTCAGTCACATAATAAGTATGCACAAGTAAGAGATGCACAAGTAGTCAAGTATTCACAACATGATGCAATGAGTTTGTAACCTAACCATGGATCTAGTTCTCTAAAGTTCAGGATATGGGTTAGTCAAAGAGGGTCCATGGTTATGAGTCCGGATGCACTGCGCGAAAGCCTTACCTTTGGAAGGGTTGGCGCTTGTGGATGGGACCCCGCGAGTTAAACTCGCTTCCATGGTTTGGTGAATTCAACATTCTCGGATGTACCCTTTGTTGCTCAGAGTGTTCAATCAGATAGATGTAGCATGAATTCCCAGAGGGTTATGTCCATATGTAGAACACATATGGGTTTCAGAAAAGTGAGAAAAACTCAATCAGGATGTAGAATCGAGCCAACAGTGTTAAAACTAGTCGAAACAAGAAGGCATATTTCTGGCTCGGTATTGGAAGAACACGGCGCTAGACAACAGAGTCCGTCGCCAGAATATAAGCTCTGTCGCCAGGAGACAAAGCCATATCATCGGCGACAGGCTCTATTTTCTAGACGCTAGTTCCTACATGTCTTAGCAGCTTTCTGCGTTCTTAGAATTTTCCAGTTTTCGCATTAATTTTTCGATTCTAGTTACATTTCTTAAATTTCCTACGTGTAAAAATCCTATATTTTTTACTTATTACGGATGGTCTTTCCAATGAGAACCTTTTTTATGCATAGGACAATAATGTTAATTAAAATTACGCACATGAAATACTTAGAACTTTTCGAATCTCATCCACTCATTCTAATTTATTGCCAAAATAAATTTTAGGAATTAAAATAGAAACCTCCCCAGTGGAGTCGCCAAAAAATTGTAGGGAATATTTCAAGCATTACCCCAAACTTGAACCCCACTGTGATCATACACTAAAGTATGGCGGCGTCCAAAGGGAAGGAAACAAGAGCAAAAGAGTCGCCAACAAGTTTTAGGAACTTGTAAACCATTCACAGGGTGAAGTTTACACCCCTTAACAATCCAGGAGATCGTTAACTCCAATAGGTCTAGAACTGTAAACACCCAATTGTGTCTCCCCAAAACCTAACCCAGTGATGAATACCTTTCATGTCATTTGATTATCGAACAAAGCGAAAGTGTGAAAAGTCTAGTGATGAGGAAGTTTTTATTAAAATATCTCTTCTTTCTGTTTCTGAAAATATTTCTTTTCTTACCCTATTTTTGAAAAACGTGCATTCTTGTTTAGTTTGGTCCATAATAAGGGTCCAATAATAGTGTAGTTGGATGGGGTTTGAAAATACCTTTTCAACGATATATAATAAGCCCAATTCCGATGAATAATGAGGAAGTTATGGCCAAAATATTAAACTGGGCCCAAATCGGTTTTTACCTACGACTCAATGATCATGTGGAGGGTCCAAAGGTCTAATCCTATTCCTAAACTAATTAGGATTAATTAGAAGCTTCTATAAGTTTATAAAAGATCTTAATTATCCTTTTTGAAAAGATAAGATTAAAGAATTTGAGTTAAATAAAAACTTTCCTTTTATAAAAACTTTCCTTATTTTTAATCCTAATTCTATTCGAATTTAAAGATGTTCAAAGATAGTCAGATATTATTTTCGTGCCTCATAATATTTATCCAAATTTTATATGGTTGGATAGATCTTGAAATTATCTTTCCAATGATATATTATAATATTAAATCTGAGCTATAACGAAAAAGATATGAATGAAATATGAAACTCTATCCAAAACTGACACCCTTCCACTGTTTCGGTAATATCTTTTTATCTACAAAAGATTTTAATCTGATTTTAATTGGGCTGAAAATTAAACTTCAAGAGATTTCCAACGACATATTATATGCCTTATTTGGACTTTTGGACCAAAATATATGATAAAAACAATATCCACAAAAACTGCTGTCCATCGAGTTTTATTTCGATTCGAATTCGGATTGACCCTCTTTTTTCCCTATAAATAGAGGTCATATATCCCCCTTTTCAATCATCAACTCTCATCAAGAATTTCTTGATTCTCTTTCCCTCTTTCTAAGCCAACCCTTTTACAAACACAATTCCTTATACATTAGCACTAGACACACCTAGCATAATTCGAATTTGCCTTCGCCCTAGACGTGAAAGGTTTGATTTATGAGGGTTTGGTCCCAAATATAGTCTAAATTTTCTTAAATTCCTTATTTCAATTATTTAATTTAATTGTTTGATTTTATTATTTTCCTTGAAATTACTAACGTGTGTATTTTGTTATTAGAAAGAGATACGAGACATCCAAGTAAGTGCTTTTAATTGTTTAATTGATATTATGACATAGAAATCATGCTTAGATTGTTATTTTGATTCCTAGTATCATGTTAGGATGTTTTATTGCTTCCTAGTATCATGTTTAGGGTAACAACTAAAAATTCCTAATATCAAGTATGATTAAAAGAATGCTTCCTATTTCTTTCCTAATATCATGTTAGTATCATGTTAAGGCCAATCTTTGATTTTTATATGTTTAGTGACATGCTAGGGTTTGTTATTAATCTTGCTAGTATCATGCCTAGGATCTTGGTAATATTATGCTTTTAACATGATTATTTTTATAATTGTTATAATTATTATTATGATGGTGATTATGATTATTATTATCATGTTGCTTGATATTATATTATTATTGTTATTGCTTGATCACACCTTTTATGCATGTTTAATTTAAAGGGAATTTGTACTTGTAATCACGCTTAATAAGATAATTAATAATCTTGTTTAGGGTTAATATGATTATAATTCAAGTGATTGCCAATAATATTTATTTGTGCATTAAAATTCAACCAACATAGATAAATAGGTTTAGGGTTAGTCCTATTGATTGCATGTTAGTCAGAAAGCGCACATGAATACGATCAGAATAAAGTAGAGGCCTATTATTAGGGCAGGTTCTTTCTCTTATAGATTGAATTTGTACCTTCATCCCCGAACACAAGTCATGGTTCTAGAACTATTGGAGTTGACGATCTCATGGATCGTTTAGGGGTGTAACCTTCACCTCGTGAACGGTTTACAAGTTCCTAAAACTTGTTGGCGACTCTTTTGCTCTATCTTCTTTCCCTTTGGACGCCACCGTACTTTAGTGTATGATCACAGTGGGGTTTAAGCTAGGGATAACGCTTGAAATATTCTCTACAAAAACTAAGATTGGAAGTTCGGGGATGAAGGTACAAATCAAATCTAAAGAAGAAAGAATCTGCCCTAATAATATGCCTCTACTTTATTCTTCTCGTATTCATGTGCGCTTTCTGACTAACATGCAATCATTAAGTTAACCCTAAACCTGTTTATCAATGTTGGTTGAATATTAATGCACAAACAAATCTATTATTGGCGATCACTTGAATTATAATCAAATTAACAATAAACAAGATTATTAATCATCTTATTAAGCGTGATTACAAGTACAAATTCCCTTTAAACATGCATAAAATGTGTGATAAAGAAATAACGATAAATATATATCAAGAAACATAATAATAACAATAATTAAAAGCATAAAAAATAATAACTTTAATCGGCATCAAAATAATAATAATCATAATTATCATAATCATGTTCATGTTAAAAACAAAGCATAATAATAGCAAGATCCTAGGCATGATACTAATAAGATTAATAACAAACCCTAGCATGCTACTAAACAATAAAAATTAAAGATTTATCCCTAACATGATACTAACATGATATTAAGAAAGAAATAGGGAAGCATTCTTTTAATCATACTTGATATTAGGAATTTTTAGTTGTTACCCTAAACATGATACTAGGAAGTATCCTAACATGATACTAGGAATCAAAATAATAACCTAAGCATGATTTCTATATCATAATATCAATTAAAACAATTAAAGCACTTAATTGGATGCCTCGTACCTCTTTCTAATAACAAAATACACACATTAGTAACTTCAAGGAAAATATAAAATCAAAGCATTAAATTAAATAATTGGAAGAGAGATTTGGGACCAAACCCTCAGAAATATCAAACCTTTTGCGTCTAGGGCGAAGGCAACTTCGAACTTGGATCGGCGTGTCTAGATCTTGTGAATGCTGAATTTTGTTTGTAAAAAGTTGATTTAGAAAGAGAGAGAGAGAGAATAAAAAATTTCTTGATGAGAGTTGGTGAGAATCGATGATTAAAAACGAAGGTCTAAGGACCCTATTTATAATGAAATAGTCCAGAATTGATAAAAAGAATCAGAGTTCGAAAAGGAATAAAACACGCCTCTGTCGCCAACAACAGGACCTGTCATCGCGCGACAGGGTGTAGACACCCATTTGTGTCTCCCTAAAACCAAACCCGGTGATGATTACTTTTCACGTCGAATCATAATCGAATGAAGTGAAAGTGTGGAAATTCTAGTATTGCGGATAGTTTTAATTTCTTTTCTCTCCTCTCTGTTTTTGAAAACTTATTTTAAGAAAACAGCCAATCCAGTTTGGTTGGTCCATGATATGGGTCCAATAATAGTGTAGTTGGATGGGGCTTGCAAAGACCTTTCCAACGATATATTATAAGCCCATCTCCGATGAATATTGAGGAAGTTATGGCCAATTTACTAAACTGGGCCCGGTTTGAGCTTTATGTACGGCCCAATGATCTAGGGGAGGGCCTAATATGATTTATCATTCCTAATGCAATTAGGAATGGTTTTAGTCTTCTAGATTCTTCTAGAAAGTTCTTTTCATTCCTAATTCAATTAGCATTGATAAATTGACTTTTGTTGACTTTTCAGAGTTTTAATAAAAATCAAATAGCATTTTCGAGGAAATTATATGATTTTATCCTCCTGTACGGAAAACTTATCGGATTTTCGAAAACGCGTTAAAATTAGGCTTGGCGCCTGACCCCAGGCCTTGGCGCCTGGAACCAGGCCTGGCACCTGCCGCTAGCCATTGGCGTCTGGCGCTAGTGTTGGTGCCTGGCGCCAGCTAGCCAGGGTTGGCGCCTGCTCTGTTTTTTGTGCGTCTGACTCTGTTTTGTTTAATTTATCTTTTTGGCTGATTTTCTCTATAAATATCGTATTAAAAACTCCGTTTTTCAGTCATCAATTCTCCTCATTCATCTACAGTCATCAATTCTCCTCATTCATCTACATTCATCAATTCTCCTCAATCATTTATCACCAATTCTCACGAATTCTCACCTACAATCAGTTTTCATTCGCAATCATCAATTCTCTCTCTCTCTCTCTCTCTCTCTTTTTCTAAACCAGCCTTTTCTCAAATACAAAATTCAGCAGTCGCATGACTTAGAAACACCTAGCCATATTCGAAGTTGCCTTCGCCCTAGACGTGAAAGGTTTAATTTCTGAGGGTTTGGTTCCAAATCTCTATTTCAATTATTTAATTTAATTGTTTGTTTATTATTTTCCTTGAAGTTACTAACGTGTGTATTTTGTTATTAGAAAGAGGTACGAGGCATCAAAGTAAGTGCTTTAATGGTTTTAATTGATGTTATGATGTAGAAATCATGTTTATATTGTTATTATGATATTCCTAGTATCATGTCTAGGGTAATTTTAATATTAAATATGATTCTTGCGATGCTTCCTATGTTCTTCCTAATATTTATGATTGTTAGTATCATGTTAGGGTTAAAGATTTGATTTTTATGGCTTAGTGACATGCTAGGGTTTGTTATTAATCTTGTTAGTATCATGCCTAGGATCTTGCTACTTTTATTATGGTTTAACATGATTATGAATATTATTATTGTTATTATGATGATTATTATTTGGGAAATTCTCTTTGGTAACCTCCAACTTTTATTTTTTCTCAGTGGTAAAGTCTGAAACTTTTGATTATCAATGGTAATCACCAATTAATATTATTAAGCAAATGGTAACTTAACTTAAGCAATTTTTTAATTCCTTAACTATGGTTTAGATATTAGATACAAAAAGCTAGACACAGTTACCCCTAACCAATTCTTTCTTCATCCTATTTTTTGAAAACCTTTCTTCTTCCTTAATCTTTCCTCCTCCCCGCTACACCTCCGGCCAGCAGCCGCCGCATCCCCCGCCCCAACGGACCTCCTCCCCCCACTCATCCAGCCACCAGCCACCTCCTCCCTCTGTCGATCGGCGTCGAGCCCGCCCCACCTCCGGACGGCCAACACAACAAAACCCAGCAAATTCAACGGCAAAACCAAGCAAAAACCCCCTATTCTAGAGCAAATCTAAGCATAAACACCTCATTTTTTTAGCAAATGTAAGCCAAAACCCCCCATATTCGAGCAAATCTAAGCCATAACCCCTCTTTTCGAGCAAAATCGACCCAAAACCCCCTAAAATACCCTCAATTATGCAAATAACGATTCGAATAGCTTGTAATTTCACCCCAAAACCATTGAAATTTCAACCAAAAATCGGGGGAAAGTGAGGGAATCGGCGAAGGAGATGGAATCGGGGAAGGAAAGGGAATCGGGGAAGGATTTCAGAGGGAATCGAGCAAGGAAGGGGGCTAATTCCGGCGTCCCTGAGAAGCAGTTTTGGTGGTGATGAGAGGAGAAAGAGGGTGGGTCGAGAACAGGGGGAGGGGTGCTTGTTTTGGGATTCAGGTGTCGGTGGTGGAGTCTCCGATGGGGGAAGGTGTCGAGACACCGTCAGCCGAGCCGAGCTGAGCGCCGGCAAAGGAGGGGAGCTGGCGGTTGGCTGGTGGATGGGAGGGGTTTGGAATTTTTTTTTGTTTTTTTTTTAAATAATTTGAAGGGTATTAATGTAAATCTATTGTAACTTAACCTAAGATTAACCATAGTTAATTGTTTAATGATGTTTTATTATCATTAATGTTACCATTTGTTTAGTATTATTAATTGGTGATTACCATTAATAATCAAAAGTTTTACAATTTACCACTGAGAAAAAATAAAAGTTAGTGGTTACCAGTGAGAATTTCCCTTATTATTTTAATTATGATTTATGATTGTCATGATTATTGTGATTATGATTATTATTTTTATGATTATTATTATTACAATTTTATTGTCATGATTATAATTATTATTTTTTATTGATTATCATGTTGCTTGATTATATATTGTTATTGCTTGATCATACCTTTTATGCATGTTTAAAGGGAATTTGGTACTTGTAATCACGCTTAATAAGATAATTAATAATCTTGTGTAGGGTTAATGTGATTATAATTCAAGTGATCGCCAATAATAGTTTATTTGTGCATTAATATTCAACCAACGTAGATTAAACAGGTTTAGGGTTAATCTATTGATTGCATGTTAATTAAAAAGCGCACATGAATACGATCAGAATAAAGTAGAGGCCTATTATTAGGGCATGTTCAATCTCTTTTAGGTTGGATTTGTACCTTCATCCCCGAACCCTTATTTGGTTCTAGACCTTATGGAGTTGACGATCTCTTGGATAGTTAAGGGGTGTAACCTTCATCCTATGAACGGTTTACAAGTTCCTAAAAAAACTTGTTGGCGACTCTTTTGCTCTATCTTCTTCCCTTTTGGACGCCACCGTACTTTAGTGTATGATCACAGTGGGGTTCAAGCTAGTGGGATTAAAGCTTGAAATTTATTCCCTACAGTTTTTGGCGTCTCCACTGGGGAGGATTTCTATTTTAATTCCTGAATTTGTTTCGGCAATGATTTAGAATGAGTGGATGAGACTCGAAAAGTTCTAAGTATTTCATGTGCGTAATTTTGATTAACATTATTGTCATATGCATAAAAAAGATCTCATTGGAAAGACACTCCGTAATGAGTTAAAAACATAGGATTTTACACGTAGGAAATTTGAGAAATATCTTTCACAACTAGGACTGAAATAACACCGCACGAAATTGGAAAATTTTATCGAGCACAGAAAGCTGCTGAGGCATGTGGGAAGTAGCGTCAGGGGCCAGAGCTTGGCGCCAGTATTTTAGTTGTAGCGCCAGACGCCAGTATTGGCGCCAGGTGCTACAGTTAAAAGCTGGCGCCAGTCTCTGTTTGCTGGCGCCAATTTCCCCCAATACCGAGCCAGAAATATGCGTTCTAATTTCGACCGGTTTTTCGTATTGTTTGCTCGATCCTACTTCCTGATTGAATTTTTTCTCACTTTTCTGAAACCCATATGTGTTCTACATATGGACATAACCCTCTGGGAATTCATGCTCCATCTACCTGATTGAACGCTCTGTGCAACAAAGGGTACATCCGAGATGTTGAATTCACCAAACCACGGAAGCGAGTTTTTTCTAAAGCTCGCGGTGTCCCATCCACTCGCGCCAACCCTTCACGGTTAGGCTTCCGCGCGGTGAATCCGGACAATTAACCATGGACCCTCTATTGACTAAACCATATCCCGAACTTTAGAGAACGAGAGCCATGGTTAGGTTGCAAACTCATTGCATCATATTGTGCCTACTTGACTAATTGTGCATTATTTGTTGTGCATACTCTTTGTGATTTTTCCTAACCGTTTGTTTGACTTGTATTAAGACTTAATAAACTGATCAATGACTAAAGGAATTTGTTTAATTAATTAATTAATTAATTTGAGCTAATAAATAAACATAAAATCGAGTCATAGTTCTTTAAGTCAACCCGGATTTTTATTCCCGTATACTGCACAAACGTCAACTTGTTTTGGTCATAGCTGAAGTTATAGGAAGAACTACGAGTCGTATAACCTATGGATCTGTAGCCCCGAGTTTTATCTTTAATTTGGCGTTGGTTTCGTCCAAATCAGAGGCTCAGATAAAAAGTTATGACTAAAATACCACAGTCTGTCCAGTTTAATGCATATACGTGAAGTCTTAACTTAGTCTTTGCTTGAGTCTAGTTACGTAGTCTAGCCACATGGTCATGACACAAGTCTTAACATGTCACATACACTCACTAGTCATAGCACACACTTTTTATATGTCACCATGACCATGTCCTAGGTTCATGCATGAGTCGGTCTTTTCCGTTATTTGAGTTGGGGGGTACATTCTATTCCTAATTCTTCATATCCCTCCATCTAAATCTTCTTTCACATTCTATTCCAATCTTTCTTCACTTCCTCCATCCATTGCATGTTAAATAAAGTTTGAGTCAAATAATTAACAATAAATATCCCCAATTTCCTTTTCCACAGTACTTGGTCGAGGAAAGTAGGGCGATTAATCAAGGACAACCTCTTTATTCAAGTCTCACTTTTTGATAAACCGATTCGTCAAAAGAGGAAGGCTAAGAAGATAATGGCAACTCAAGAGGAAGTTAATGAACTTAGGAGTCAATTGACTAACGTGACTGAGACACTGAAGCTACTCACACTCAAGATCGATGATCCCGTGAAGCAACAACAAATGAGTCTCATGCAAGAGAGTCTAAGCAAGCTATCTAGCGACTATAAATTTCAGGGCATAAGTTCACAAGGGGTCTCGCTGGACAAGGAACTTCCTCCACATAAGTTCAACGCCACTGACATCCCTAAATTCAAGGCAACGGATAATCCTTACTTTCATCTAAGAGCTTTTGAAACTATAATGAACATTAAGAGTATCGATAAGAAGGTTTTCCCCTCTCTGTTCTCACTATCTCTTGAAACCGTTTGCCAACAATGGTTCTTCTCCCTTGATAAAGAGAAAACCTCTACCTGGGAATCGATAGTAAACGCTTTCGTTGATAGGTACAAGCGCAATATTCAAGTTAAAACCGACCATAGACAACTTGAGATGCTAAGACAAAAAGAGAATGAAGGCTTTACTTCTTTCTTTAATAAATGGAGGGAAACTTCCGCCAATATGATTGAGGTCCCCACTGAAAAAGAATCCGTGAGGATGTTTATCAAGAATCTCCAAGAGAAGTATTCGAAGCATTTAAAATATCAACACAATTTGAATACTTTCAAGGCCGTTTATGACATCGGAATTGAAATCGAAGACGACCTCGCAAAGCAAAAAGCTACTAACAATAGTAACCACGGTGGCTGGAAAGGAAAGAAGAACGACAATCCTTCTTCTTCCGAAAACTCCCACTCTAGTAACAATGTTAGTACCTTTGATCTCAGTGAAGTTTTAGCCATGAATAACCAAGGATCTAAGAAGCAACTAAGGAAAGACTTCACCCTCATTGGGATGAGCTACGATACTGCCTTCGATCGAATCCATGCCAAATGACTCATTACTCCCATTGGACCTATTCAAGATCCCGCACCTGAAAAGAGATTGCCTAGTTTGAATCCAGACGAACACTGTAAGTACCATCAAGGTAGGGGTCATACTACCGAGAGCTGTTGGAAGCTAAAGGAGGCTATCCAACATTTGATTGATAATAACAAGCTTCCCATGCCTCCAGTTAACAAGAAGAGCGAGTAATGATAAAGGAAACAACACAAGACAAGAGGCGAGCTTCAACGACAAGATTTCGTGACCTCTTTTTTCTATTTCTTTTTCATTTTTTTCCTTTCCCTAATAAGTCCAGCATAGGCACCTTTGCCTTTCCTTAGATTAATTTGTAGATTCTTTATTTTCTTTTAATAAAATGAGCATTTATTTCCTTATATATGATCATTTCATTACATTGCAATAAAAAAAAAATCCATGTCGAATTAAGCACAAGGTATACCAATGATTTAAGGCACCCCTTGTAGCCACGTCATATCTCCTTTCACCTTTCAAATATGCAATCCTTTCTTCATAAACCACTTTGAGCCTCGTCTAATGATAGACCCTTCTTTTTTCAACCCATATCTACCTAACCTTGGGATGGGATGGTGTGCAACTTTTGCAATTCTAAAGAAAGCTTGAGCAAATTCAAGAGATTAAAATAGCAAAAATAAGCAAAAAATATATAATAAAAGTGTGCAAAAGGGCAAGTGTTCCAATGTCTTTGATATGAAAATATCTTTGATAAGAACACGTCTCAGATTGCGTCTCTTATCGAGTGCTCGGTACCGTGCCTAAGAAACATGAATGCCAAGTGAGTGATAGACCGCATGATCGGGATTGTCCACACTTATAAAAATGAAATAAAAGAGAGCTAAAAAAGAGTAGAAACTCAAGCATAAATATAAAGATTCGAAAGCGAGGTTGCACACCTTGGGGGCTTATCTAGGGTCTTGAGCCTTTATCCCCTTCTTCTTTCAAACCTTTAGCCTAACCACGTTACAACCCTTAAAAAGACCTTTTTGAGGTATACACACTTGTGCGAGGTTCGGCTAGAGCTACGTTCGGCCTGATTCCTAACGGATACGTAGGCAACCTCACAAAGGGGTGCGGCCGTAATAAAAATGCATTCATATTCACATTCAAACACTTACACCATGATCATATCAAGGGATTCCCTATGCTCATCCCTATTCATTTAGATCTAGACTTGGGGGCTTGATCCCTACATCATTAGCTTACCTAGCCTAAGAGTCACCACCATTTGACTCTTTTCAAAATATTTTTCCACACACTTAGCTCTTGCGGCCTAACTTTAGTGTCACTATCACACACATCACAGATACATAACCAAATATACTTCCCTTAGGAACCCTTTGTCATGAAATCTTAACATAACGCTGAAGCATGCCTTGTCATATCAACATCACTCATCAATCATAATTATCATTGCATCACGAAGTATGAAGTGCTTAGCCTCCGTGCCTAAGTTACCCTAATACTTTCATTGAGTCAACCATTGAGATAGTCTAGGATGGATTAATCCTTGCACCTTGAGAGATAGTATCAAATGACATTTGACTAAGCTCATTCAACATGCACCTTCAAAACTTCACTTCGATTCCTTTTCGGGAGAAAGTCGGTACCCTCCAAAGAAATGACGGAAAATTTTTGCTTTTTTGCATTTTCGAGTCGCACGATCACATTACAATGCACACACGGGTCATGAGTCACACGTGTCATTTCACTTCGAGTCGAGTCAACCTCGAGTCAGTCAATCATATCGAGTCAAGTTTATACCTTGAGTCGTGTCATCACAATGAGTCAAGCAACGCTAAACCTTAGGTCAACCCTAATATAATTGAAAAGATTGGCAAATTTCTATGGTCAAAATAAATACAGGTGCAGCAGAATAGGGAGGACCCTACTCCAATTCTTGGCGCCAAAGATATCTCAGCAGCGACAGCGCTCGAAGCCTCTCAGAAAGGTGATTTCGACCTCATATAACAATTTTGGGTTCCTTGGTACGCCAGTTAGCCCCTATGAGCAATTTGACATGATTAAGTAGTCGGTTTGATTACAACAGCAAATAAGTGATCGACCTGATGAAAGATCGTCTTACTTAGCTTAAAGCGCCTAAGCATTGGCTCAGAAGCAGAAAAGGCACCGACGTATAGGTTCAAAGCAACGAAAGCGCCGACGTACAGGCATAGCGGAAGCAAAGTTCGAGCGAGCTTGAAAGATTGACAAGTGTTGGTCTTCGGTAATTTTCTTCGGAATATTATCGCAACAACTGAGGATGACTTCAAGTAAAGTTATTTTCGACAGCGTTCGCTAAGATTGTGGAGGTTGTCACTAAAGATTTGAGAAGATAGCACGAGATGGGCGGTCTTCGACGGCATTCGCTAAGATTGTGGAAGTTTTCACCAAAGATTTGAGAAGATAGCACGAGATGGGCGGTCTTCGACGGCATTCGCTAAGATTGTGGAGGTTGTCACCAAGATATGAGAAGAGCGGTTCATGATGAGGCGGTCTTCGACGACTTTTGCTATGATTGGAAAGGTTGTCACTATGATTCGAGAAAAGGCTCAAGATGTAGCAACATTGATCGGCGGCGTTCCCTAGATTGCGGAAGATCGTCAAAACAAACAGCAAGATGGCGTTCCATAGATTGTGGAAAGTTGTCAAAAGGCAACTGAAGGTGATTTCAAGAGAAATAATCTTTGATAGTATTCCCTTGGACGTGGAATATTATCAATGCGGATGAGGATTGTTTCAAGAGAAGCAATCTTCGATGGTATTCCCTTGGACGTGGAATATTATCATTGCGGAGGAGGATTGTTTCAGGCGAAGCAATCTTCCAAATTTGGAAGCAGTTACGGGCGTAGCAGTTTTCAAGCGGGATGGCATTCTCTAGCTTGCAGGAGGTCATCAAAACAATAGTGAAGCGGCAACAATTGGTTACTTTCATAGACGTGTGCTCGACGGTGCAAGATACGCGTTTCTTAACTCTTTTATCTGTTTAACTAACGCTAGTTTGCAGGTATCGGCGTTACAAGAGTGATTTAGGATCGCAGAACGTTTTGAATCATTCTCCGTCCCTATCGCTACTTTGACTTTTGTTTTCGAAACTCGCGTTTCTCCAAACTCAGTCAAAGTGGGGGCTTCTGTAGACACCCATTTGTGTCTCCCCAAAACCAAACCCGGTAATGAGTACTTTTTACGTCGAATCATAATCGACTGAAGTGAAAGTGTGGAAAGTCTTGTATTGCGGATAGTTTTAATTTCTTTTCTCTCCTCTCTGTTTTTGAAAACTTATTTTAAGAAAACAGCCAATCCAGTTTGGTTGGTCCATGATATGGGTCCAATAATAGTGTAGTTGGATGGGGCTTGCAAAGACCTTTCCAACGATATATTATAAGCCCAATTCCGATGAATATTGAGGAAGTTATGGCCAATTTACTAAACTGGGCCCGGTTTGAGCTTTATGTACGGCCCAATGATCTAGGGGAGGGCCTAATATGATTTATCATTCCTAATGCAATTAGGAATGGTTTTAGTCTTCTAGATTCTTCTAGAAGGTTCTTTTCATTCCTAATTCAATTAGCATTGATAAATTGACTTTTGTTGACTTTTCAGAGTTTTAATCAAAATCAAACAGCATTTTCGAGGAAATTATATGATTTTATCCTCCAGTACGACAAACTTATTGGATTTTCGAAAACGCGTTAAAATTAGGCTTGGCGCCTGACCCCAGGCCTTGGCGCCTGGAACCAGGCCTGGCGCTAGCCATTGGCGCCTGACGCTAGTGTTGGTGCCTGGCGCCAGCTAGCCAGGGTTGGCGCCAGCTCTGTTTTTTGTGCGTCTGACTCTGTTTTGTTTAATTTATCTTTTTGGCTGATTTTCTCTATAAATATCGTATTAAAAACTCCGTTTTTCAGTCATCAATTCTCCTCATTCATCTACAGTCATCAATTCTCCTCATTCATCTACAGTCATCAATTCTCCTCAATCATTCATCACCAATTCTCACGAATTCTCACCTACAATCAGTTTTCATTCGCAATCATCAATTCTCTCTCTCTCTCCCTCTCTTTTTCTAAACTAGCCTTTTCTCAAATACAAAATTCCGCAGTCGCAAGACTTAGAAACACCTAGCCATATTCGAAGTTGCCTTCGCCCTAGACGTGAAAGGTTTAATTTCTGAGGGTTTGGTCCCAAATCTCTATTTCAATTATTTAATTTAATTGTTTGTTTATTATTTTCCTTGAAGTTACTAACGTGTGTATTTTGTTATTAGAAAGAGGTACGAGGCATCAAAGTAAGTGCTTTAATGGTTTTTATTGATTATGATGTAGAAATCATGTTTATATTGTTATTATGATATTCCTAGTATCATGTCTAGGGTAATTTTAATATTAAATATGATTCCTGCGATGCTTCCTATGTTCTTCCTAATATTTATGATTGTTAGTATCATGTTAGGGTTAAAGATTTGATTTTTATGGCTTAGTGACATGCTAGGGTTTGTTATTAATCTTGTTAGTATCATGCCTAGGATCTTGCTATTTTTATTATGCTTTAACATGATTATGAATATTATTATTGTTATTATGATGATTATTATTTTAATTATGATTTATGATTGTCATGATTATTGTGATTATGATTATTATTTTTATGATTATTATTATTATAATTTTATTGTCATGATTATAATTATTATTTTTTATTGATTATCATTTTGCTTGATTATATATTGTTATTGCTTGATCACACCTTTTATGCATGTTTAAAGGGAATTTGGTACTTGTAATCACGCTTAATAAGATAATTAATAATCTTGTGTAGGGTTAATGTGATTATAATTCAAGTGATCGCCAATAATAGTTTATTTGTGCATTAATATTCAACCAACGTAGATTAAACAGGTTTAGGGTTAATCTATTGATTGCATGTTAATTAAAAAGTGCACATGAATACAATCAGAATAAAGTAGAGGCCTATTATTAGGGCAGGTTCAATATGTTTTAGGTTGGATTTGTACCTTCATCCGCGAACCCTTATTTGGTGTTAGACCTTATGGAGTTGACGATCTCTTGGATCGTTAAGGGGTGTAACCTTCATCCTATGAACGGTTTACAAGTTCCTAAAAAAACTTGTTGGCGACTCTTTTGCTCTATCTTCTTCCCTTTTGGACGCCACCGTACTTTAGTGTATGATCACAGTGGGGTTCAAGCTAGTGAGATTAAAGCTTGAAATTATTCCCCATACAGGGTATGTCGCTAGGCGACAGCCTGACGTTCGGCGCTGCAGGAGATTTTTCCACACGTTTTCTATTTTTTGATAAAATTAAGTTGTAAAAGTCCGTACGAGGGGTAAAATCGTAATTTCATATAAAACACTTCTTTTATTCCAAATAAAACTTAATTTATCAATCCTAATCCCATTAGGATTCAAAAAAAATTCTAGAAGATTCTAGAAGACTTTAATCAATCCTAATTGCATTAGAAATGATAATTTATAATAGACCCTCCTCTAGATCATTGGGCCGCATATAAAGATCAAACCGGGCCCAGTTTAGTAATTTGGCCATAACTTCGTCATTATTCATCGGAATTGGGCTTATAATATAACGTTGGAAATCTCTTTTCGAGCCTTATCCAACTACACTATTATTGGACCCTTATTATGGACGAAACTAAACTGGATTGGCTATTTTCATAAAATAGAGTAGATTTTTGAAAACAGAAAGAGGAGATATTTTAATAAAAACATCCTCAACTCTAGACTTTTCACACTTTCACCTCGTTCGATAATCAAATGACATGAAAGGAATTCATCATTGGGTTTGGTTTTGGGGAGACACAAATGGGTGTCTACAGCGTTGGAATCATTTATAGTCACCCAAACTAGTCTTTCTCTCTCTAAAATTGGGAGCATCTCTCACTAGAAAGTGAGTCTTCCTAGCTCAGCTAGGGTTCTTCATTCTCCTTCAAGGAGCTACGTGCATGCTTTATTTTTCTTCATCATATCTATCATTCGTTCTGTTATTCGAGGTGGGAAGGGATTTAAATTGATTGCTTGTGTCTTTGGTTTTCCTTAACATCTTTGTCTTTTCTCAAGAAGTTTAGCTTCTGGCATTAAATCCTTTCTTGTTTTCCATAAAATGTCTCAACCTTTTATCAGCCATTTTATTCTTCCAACATTGTACAAAACCCTTTGGTTTCCACAACCAATACAAATCGAGCAGTAATTGCTCTTTTTCTCCCACTGGTGCAACCAATTATAGCTAGAGGAGGCTATTCAATTTGAGGTTTAATTTCTCCAATGTTTGTTTACCATGCGTGGTATGGTTTAATCTCCCAAGAACATAAGTTTTTCTATAAATGCAAGGAGCCTCAGATATGTAACTTCACTTCTATCTACTCTTCTCATTCTCTCTTCTTGTCTTTTCCTCTCCTGCTTATTTCTTATCTCCTTTTTCTCTATTTATTTCTATCTTATCTGATTTTATTCTTCATGTCTTCATCATGAGTAATGAAGAAAACCCTAAAAATGATCAGCAGGAGGTCCCTAATATCCAAGATCTGCGAGGGGGGCCCCTTATTCCCACCCCAGCAGATTTTAGTCTTAATAATGTGGTTATTAATTTCAGCTCAAGTGCTATAGGGCTTTTCATTGGTCCTCACCCCCTTCCGTTCACTATGTGCAACACATTGTGAATACTAGTTGGATAATGAGGGGGGAGATAAGGGTCCATAGGTCGGGGCCATACTTTTTGTTTGAATGCAGGAACCCTCAAGATCAAGAGAGCCTTGTGAGGGCCAGTACGACTATTTTTGATGGAAGAATCATCAATTTTAGAAGGTACCAAGTAGATTACGTACCACACCAAATGAGCTTTACTCTCACGAGAGTATGGGTGCGAGTACACGGTCTACCATTAGCCTACCTCACTATAGGTTGGGCTAGGCAAATCTTTCGACACGTGGGATATATTGAAGAAAAAGATCATGAAGGTGATGACCTCCCTGCGCATGCGGAGTTGAGAGCTCGCATCTTAATAGATTTGTCCGTTCCGCTCATACTGGGATGTTTTATTCCCTTAGAGGGAAATAGAGTAATTTGGGTATATTTAAGGTATGAAGGTACTGCAAATCGTGTGGGAGGGTAGGTCATTCAACCACTCGGTGCAAGCTTCATGCGGTTGTCTCAAGGCGAAGGGTTAGACGCAGGTTGGACGAGGTGGAAGTGGATGGGATACGAGTTCTTTATGGACCTGCTAAGTACCCCTTTTACTCAAACTTTATTCGCGGTTTGCCTGACTGGTATAGGTTTTGTAACTTTGGCAGTATGAGATACCGGAGGATTCTCCTTTGTACAGGAGAGTGCCCCGAGAGAATATGGGATTCGATGAAGATCATCCCTTTGATGACCCTTTATCTTCTCAAGACAGCGACGGGAGCGAGCAATTTCACACGGGTGAAGAGGATTTATCTAACGAGGACTCGGAGGTGGTTGAAATGGAGCTAGAGCCGGTGAAGCCGAATCTCGTTCTATCTCTTGGAAGGCGTTTGGGGTTAAGCGGAGACCCTTACACTGAATTTGTACGAGAAAGGCCACCAAATCCTATCCCGAGTAACCTTAATAGGGATCAGTTTCAATTTTTTGCTAAAGAACTGGATCGTTTTGTGGATGATGAGGCTACTGAATGTATAGGTGGGTGGTTAAGCCCGATTAGGCTCGTGGAAGCTAGGGTAGAGATGGCGGAACCATATAACAATATGGCTCTTCCACCTAGGCCGTTGTTTAGAGGCTCGATATACGAAGTTGGGGAGTCATCTTCGGCCCAACAAGTGAATATGCAGGGAGGAGGGCTTGGTACTCTATTTCACTCATTGGGTATCTCTGATTGGACTGCGTCACTTGCTGATTTTGAAAGGAACAAGGATGATTTTTTCAAAAATACAACAAGTCATGACAGGGGTATAGCGTTTCCAATGGGGGGGGGGGGGTTATACGCAACAGTGGCTAGAAAATACTTCGATTATGGAAACAAGATGGGACGGGGATGAGGAGCAGCTCGCAAATGAGGATTATGCTTGTATTTTGGAAGCAAGCACAATCTTGTCTTTGGGTTCCGGAATGTGACAGGCTAAAGTCGTATCACCTAATCAAAAGTAATTCCTAAAACCACTAACTAAATAAAGATAGGGAAGTAGGGTCGAACCACAGGGAAACAAGTCAATTTATTTCTAATTATTTAAAAGCAATCTAAATTATCAAGTAACAAATTGTTTTAAATAAAAGGCTATACTACGAAGAATATGAGTAGGGAGAATAAAATAGGAGGAATCAAATATTAAAAGGCCTAGGGCATAGGTTCACCAATAAACAATATTCCAGGGTAAAACATAACAATCAATCATCAATGCATCAATTAATCAGATCATAAAGGGCTTTCGCTACGTATTACAATCACAGAGTTAATTTACCGGTATTAAATATTATCTCTCGACCTAACCATTTACAAATTAGTCTGCCTATTGAAACTAAGCCTAAACATCAATTCTCATCTCTCAAATCAATATTGCTAAACTCATACAATTAACCAGGCCCAATCTAATTGCATAGCATTAAATCAATCAATAGGAAATTAATTAAGCATTGACAATCAATAATCATAAATTACCCCTTCATATTATTTATTGGATCCCCACAAACCCTAGAAGGGAAATTACTCAGACATAATTAAGTCTAAACTAAACAAAGCAATTAAGCAAGTCATAAAGGAATGAAAGAATAAAATTCTTGAAATTAATAAAGAAGAAATCGTCACCAAAATCGACGGAACTACAAAGTTGAGTCAAGAACAAGAGTAAAGTTGAGAGAAATCTAGAAAGAGAAAATAATCTAAGTAGAGAGAGACAGTCTAAGAAAAGAGGTACTAAGCAAAAGCATTAAAATCGTACTTAAACAACAATCTCAAATTACTCCTAATTAGAAACTAAGAAATTGCTGAAGAAGTCTCCCCAGAATCACGCGCCCCATCGAGCGAAGGGCCGCCTGATCGGGCCCGCCTTTTTCTTCGCATACCCTTCAGAACAGTCGCGCCCGATCGAGCCAATGCTCATATGATCGGGCCCGACTTCTCCTTGAAGCTTGGAACTTCGATTGGGCTTTCTTCTTAGCCCAATCCGGATATCCACCTAGGGTCTTGAATACTCGGTTCAACGCTCGTATTCCACAAGTCGAGCCCTTAATCACCGGGTTGATGACTCTAACTGGCCTTGGGCTTCAAAAACGGCCGTGCTCCTCCAACGTCCGTAGTTGCTACATGAAAACCCGGGAAAATGCTCCAAAAGTGCAATTTCCTACAAAACTCAACCAAAACTACGAAAACACTAGAAAACACCAATTAGTAATAAAAGTGGATCTAAAGAGCCAAAAACACTACTAATTATGGCCAAGGGACGGGGGTAAAATACTATATAAATTAGACACATTAGAATGCAAGGAGGGATGAAATTCGATCTATCCATCGCACATTCAGAGGCACATCTCCTCCCTTCCTTAATCTTTCTTCTGCAAATTTGGCGGGGATCCCGAAACTCCCTCTCACGGAGTTTGATCCACCTAACACTCCGGTATCACATTTGAGTTTGTTTAATTTCATTGATTTATTTAATTATGATGACAGTGCTAATGATAGGAAGCGCATAAGGGAGGCGGTTGGGCACTATCCGCTTTCTTGTGATGGAGAATCAATTAGGTTCAGCGAATCCAACTTTGAGTGGGTCAAATGGAAAAGGCTTAAGAGGCTCCATAGGTGGTCCAAAAAGGGTGGTTTCACTATTTGGCTCAAGGATGACAAAGGGGGAAACAAGTTTGCTTCAAAGGCTATCTCTGATCCCGATATGGCAAGGGCATTTGGGGTGGATATCGACGGTGATATCCGAATGAGGGGCAAGAACAAGCGGCCCCAAGACATCTTCTCTTCTTTATCTGAGTCCTACAAAAGACAAAAGAGTGAGAAAGTAACATTGGCTTTTAGGGAGATAAGGGATGACATGGCCTGGATATTTATCTACAATTATCTATTCTTCACTCGGTTAGATCTGCTTCAAAGGGTGAGGAGGCTATACCAGATCAGCCCCCGAAGAAGATATGAAGGTTGTGGCGTGGAATTGTAGGGGTTTAAATGACCCACACTCTCTTACAATTCCCTACTTAGTGTGGCTCTATCGTTTAAAGTTACCTTTATTTATGTTTACTTCAGAAACAAAAATGGATTTTGTTGAAGCGGCTTAATGTAATACCCCGTATTTTTGAACCCGTTTAATGAACTATTAATTTTGTTTTAACTTGAATACATCATAGTTTATTAATAATACATATTATTATGCTTTAAAGTGACTCAAAAGAATTTTATTTAGTTTTATTTACGAAAATTATATGGTTAAAATTATGTTTATTTTTTTTTTTTATTTTTTTTTATAAAAGATTTTGATATGCAAGCCGGGAATTTAGTATCCAAATATATGATTTTTATACTTTGAGTATTTTTGCTCCAAGCCAAAGGACCTAAGTCCATTTCTTACTCCTAAAGCATGACCAAAGTCACAAACTTCCTTTACAAGGTTGAATACTTGACCTCCAAGTTGTTGACATCATACATGATGTTAATAGCATGACCTCAAAAACTTCCTCTACAAGCTTGAATACTTGACCCCCCAAGTTCTCAAACTCTATAAATAGAACCAAAGTTCAGCCATTTTAATCCAAAAGTCTCTTGCCTTATTAAAGCTTCATCCTTCTTTTATTCTTTCTTCCTCCCATTTTCGTACTACTTCACCCCGTATATGTTCCAGGCAATTTTCAACCACTTCTGACCATTTTTAGCCTTTTGATGTTTGAGACAAAGTTGTTCCTCTCAAAAAATCCTTGAGGTTAGGCTTAAGAATCACCCAATTCGGAGTTATATACTATGAGATATGGCTTCTGCAAGATCTGACTCCATTTAAACGTGAACCTTCCCGTGAGCTTTGCTACTTTATATTGTTTTGCGGTTAGTCTTTCAAAATTAATATCTATTTTCAATTTATGATTTTTTGTAAGGTTTCATACTTGAATCTTATTTAAAATACTCCATATAATGTTTATTTAGGAGATAGTTCGTGGTTGTAAATCTAGGTGGAATAGTTGTAAAGATCAAGGTACGTACTCGTGGCTAGATCTTTAAATATGTGATTTTATATAAATGTGCTTTGTGTTTTGAATGATTGAATTATGTTTGAATGTTGATCAAGGATTTATGGATGTTTATGAAATAAATATTGTGAAATGTTTTATTGTTTGATCTTTGGAAATAATTTCAATGTTATGAAAGGTTGTTTATACACATACTTGAATTCAAAATTCATTTTAAAGAACAAGCGTGTTAAAATCCCATACATGGGAATTAGAAGGTTGATTTATCAAAGATATATATTGGATTTTTATGACTCCCACTATGTGGAGATAAAATTGAAGACTACGGACTATGTATGACCTAGTCTTTCCCCTTGATAGCACTATGTAAGGAGTTACTAGTTTGGGGAGTGTGCACACTTAGGTGGAAAAATGGTTTACGAAAATATTGATCTTCCATTTCTATTTTGGGAAAGTCGTTGGTTTTAAAATGTTGATAAATTTTGGAATGTTTCTAAACATTTCTTAATGTGAAGTTTCTATTTATGGAAGGTTTGAATAAATGCTATTTATACATGCTAAATATTACAAAAGCATGTTTAATTAAATAACTTGATTTTACGTATCTAGCATTGGTATGTACTTAGCGTTTTTCTAATACGTATTTCTCTTTTGTTTTGGCTTGGCCCTACTTATCATTATGATAAGTAGATAGGTGATGATGACTCAACGTGATCTAAATGTGGCATTGGGGATGAAGGGCGATAATCATGTAGTCTAGGTTTCATGGTTGACGTTATGTATGTACAGTTCTCATATGGTTCAATTTTGAAAGCTATTATTACTATTATTATAAAAATATAAAAGTTAAGTATGTATTTTCTCCGCTGCAAGTGTCTGTTTTGAAAAGCCTTACGTAATCACGTGGCGGTAATGCTCTCAAGTTACTCTCTTAATCAGGTTTTGTAATCATTATTATTGAGAGTAATTCGGGGGTGTTACACTTCAGTTCTAGGTGTTTTGGCTCCTACATCCACTTTTGGTTGGGACTCGGATGGGAGTAGTGGGGGATTATTAGTCTTAAGTTGGTCTACTGATGTAGTAGATTGTTTGTACTCCTCCAAAAAATTTATCCTTTGTAAGATATCTGAATCTAATGGAGGTTTTAAGTATGTCCTCTTTCTTTATGGCGAGCCTCAAGTTGAAAATAGGAAGTTATTTTGGGAACAACTACAATGGTTCTTGAATGAGTTCAAAAATGTGCTAGTGATAGTGTAGGCGTCGTTTGAAGTGCGCCTACGTAAAAAGCATGTTGTGAATATGCTTGGCACTCATAGGAAGTGAGAATTGACATAATACGATTAGGGACAACGATTAGGGACAAATAAGTAGGGAGCCGCCAACATGTTTTTAAGGAACTTGTAAACCGTTCACGGATCATAAAAAGGCAACCACGATAAGGGACAACGATAGGCAACAACGATTGACCCATGAAGGTTACACCCCATTCATAATCCATGAGATTACTAACTCCATATGGTTCAGAACCACGAAAGGAGGATCGGGGATGATGGTACGAAGTGAGTCATGGAGTCACATTCGCCCGTATTGGCCTCTACTCGATTCTTATATTGAAAAGCATTCCTGTGATCTCAAAGGCATACAAACAATAATTCAATTCGCTCCAAACTATAATTTAACTAAATTGGTTTAAAATTAATGCACACATAATTCTAAAAAATTTGGCGATCACTTCAATTAATAATAAGATTAAAAGGACCCTAAACCGGTTGTCCAAATTATCTTATTAGTCGTGATTTTCAATTACACATTCCCTTAAACATGCAATATGGTGATCAAAATAAATAATAGAATCAATATTAATATAAAAACCAATTTAATCATAATTCAAACAACTCAAAAAAAAAATTGTTAGAAAAATAATAATAATAAAAAGAGCATGATCCTTACTTTGAATCTGTTTGTTTGCAACTACAAAATAATAAAAGAGTTAGTAACTTCAAAGAAATAATAAAACAATAATTAAATTAAATTAAATAAACTAAGGTTGATTTTGGGGCCAAACCCTCAAACGATTCTACCTTTCGCGCCTTGGCTTAAGGACAGAACCTCGAGTGAAATATGGACTCCTTTGAGTGCTTGAAGAAGGAATTTTGAAGTGAAAAGGGTAGGCTAGTGTTTAGGTTAATAGCATAGAAGAGAGAAAATAAGAATAATAAAAATTCTCGTTGCCCCGTACATTAGAAATGAGGGGGTATTTATAGGGAAATGTGCTGAGGGAGCACACGGAACCTTAAAATGATAAAAACCCTAAAAAAGTATCCCGTGACACGGTCAGACTGTACCGTGACACGGTCAGACTGTACCGTCAGACGGTACACATTCCCGTGACACAGTCAGTTTTTAAGTGACGCGGGAAATTTTTCAGAAAACGGAACGGAAAACGCGTTAAGGGTTAACGCGGAAAGGACACGGAACTTCCCGTGTCACGGCAGACCTCCCGTGTCACGGGAAGTCCCACCGTCAGACGGGAAGGGTTCTCGTGACACGGTCAGGCTGTACCGTGACACGGTCAGTTCTAGTCCATTTTTCCGTCTAAATTCATTTTTAACCCTAATTTCTTTCGTCTTTTTAAGTGCCGATTGATAATTTCGGGCTTTTTTCTGACTTTTATTATTCGGGCTAAAATAATAAAATAAAATAAAATAAAATGTTTGGGCCAAAAATAAATAATAAAATAAAAAGGTTTGGGTTTAAAATTAATTAACAAGCTTGGGCTAAAATTAAAACTATGCTTTTACCAAACACCAAGACTGATCCATAGACCTTTCAAAAATAAAAATTTAATAAAATACGAAATTTTAAGCACTCTCGGGATTAAATACTAAACCCGACCAACAGTGGCGGTGAAAGGTTATTTATCATCGGGTTTGGTTTTGGGGAGACATTTTTAGGTGTCTACAGAAGCCCCCACTTTGACTGAGTTTGTAGAAACGTCAGTTTCGAAAACGATAGTCAAAGTAGTCGATAGGGATGGAGAGTGATTTAAGACGTTCTGCGATCCTAAATCACTCTGTATACGCCAATACCTGTAGAAAAATGTTAGTTCTACAGATAAAAGAGTAAAGGGATAGAATACGTATCTGGCACCAGTGTGTCGGTGATAAACGAATTTGGCAACTTCCTAAGCTTGAAGGAATTCACCGAGTGACATTTGTTGAAATGCTTCCCATGCTTGAGGAAAGCCGACTGAAGAGTTTGGTACCTTTCTAAGCCTGAAGAAAGCTACCGGATAATACTTTCCATGCCTGAGGAAAGTCGACGAACAAATTTGGTGTCATTCTATGCTTGAAGAAATCCACCGCTAATGCCTTCCATACTTGAGGAAAGCCGACAAAGGAATTTTGTGGTTTTCTATACTTGAAGAAAAATCCACTGATGATGCTTTCCATGCCTGAGGAAAGCCGACTTGGCGGTTTTCTATACTTGAAGAAAAATCCACCGATAACGCTTTCCAAGCCTGAGGAAAGCCGACTTGGCGGTTTTCTATACTTGAAGAAAAATCCACCGATAACGCTTTCCAAGCCTGAGGAAAGCCGACTTGGCGGTTTTCTATACTTGAAGAAAAATCCACCGATAACGCTTTCCAAGCCTGAGGAAAGCCGACGATTGCTGAAAATTGATAAGTGTATGGTGGTTCGATTATCCCCGAACGTGGGCCGCAGATGATTCACAATTTTAAGCCGATTATCCGACCATATTAAATGCTTAAAATGCCGAAAAATAGGCTTTGACGCTTGCCAGGGGTAAAATGGTAATTTTAGCCCCCCCCCTTAAATATCAGTTGGGATTTTCCGCGTAACTGTAGCGGAAAATAATCGCCCAATAAACTCGGAAAGTCAGCCAAACTGGTCAAAAAGCCAAGAATATTCCCTGACCAAGCTCAGTTTTGCCGCGCCACGTCATCAGGTTCCCGTGACACGGTCAGGGATTCCCGTCAGACGGGACTAGTATCCCGTGTCACGAGACTCCTATTTTTTTCCTTTTTCTTTTTTTTCTTTTCGCTGTTTGAATCAGTCAACAACGGTTATTTTTTCTCTTTTTTGTCCTTTTCTGTCTTTAAATTCACATGCTTGTTTTCACCATTTCACAATTTCACATTTCTTCTTCACACTTACTTTCACCCTTCACCATTTTTGCTCCTTTCTTACTAAAAACTGTTGCGCCACGCTTGAGGTTAACCGCCGGCCGTCGAAGCTCGCCGTGACACGGTAACGGCGACCGTGACACGGTTAGTCTGATTTTTCCTTCTCCTTTTTTTTTGTTTTGCTGCGATTTTTCCCTACTGTTCTGCGCTGCTTCTGTCTGCCGTCGCTGTTTCTGTTTCTGTCTCGGAGGTTCCGCCCAATTCGTCGGAGCTCCGTCAGCCTTGAAGGTCGCCGTGACACGGGTCTGCTTCTCCGTGTCACGGTTAGTCTTGACCGTGTCGCGGCAGCTGTGCTGGTGGCCGGAAATTTTTTTCTAGTTTTGCAGTTCGAATTTCACTCATTTTGCTGTAATTTCTCGATCTTCTCCTCATTTTCGACCCTCTACAAACTTTCATGTAAGTTTCCTTTGATTTTTGCTTTGAATTTGCTTCACATAAACAATTTCATGACAAACCCTAAAAAAATCAATTTGGGGGTTTTTGATTTTAAAGCTTTATGTTGAAATTCTTGCCATGATTTTACTTATATATGTATACATGTGTGTTTGTGAGAAATTTGAGACAAAAATTGCATGATTTGATGGAGAATTGAGCAAATCACCATTTTTGGGTGCTACTTTGTGAAATAATGTTCATGTTTTGAAATGGTGAAAAAATGGTGGTGAATCTTGTGAAATGATGTGTTGATTCATATTTTGCATATGTACTATATTGTCATGGAGAACATAGTATCATGCGGCTAGGAGAACTGTAGTATTAGTTTGTCATGGAGAAACTAAATACCATAATTTTTGCCAATTTTTAGCCTTGAGGTAAAAATTTAGCATATAATTCAATAAATAACTTAGGAAACGATGCTAAATATTTAGATTTTTATTTTGCAATTTAAAATGTTTAGGAGATGATGCTAAACACTTAGATTTTAATAAAATTTAGCATGTAATTCAATAAACAACTAAATAACTTAGGAAATAACTTAGGAAATGATTCTAAGTATTTAGATTTTTATTATTTATTATAAATATGCAACTTAAAAATGTTTAGGAAATGATGCTAAACATTTAGATTTTTATAATAGCATGCCTAGACGACGAGATTGCGACCTTTCTACCCGCGGCCGGCGTCGGGCTTTTCGGGAGGACACTCACACTGTCCCTGAGGGCGTGGACGACGACGTCTTGGAGTCCGAGCCTCGGACTTCTACGAGTAGGGGTAGGTGGGTTCCACCTCCGTGGACCCCAGACCAGTTGGTTTTCTGCCGTGAAAACCACGTCTCTCACCGCGCACTCTCCGGCATAGTCGATGGCACACTTCGCCAGCATGGTTCCGGGGCCGGTGATTTGATCCCTCGACTTCACCAGGTAATTACGAGGGATCCTGCTACGAGCGCCCTATGGGAGTCGTCTGGCTTGGTCGATTTCTACGCGGCGGTTGTAGGGTTTCGCAGCCCCCAGGGTTGCGGCGCGACGGTTGTTCGCGCATTGTTGGAGTATTTCTGGGATACTACCAACACGTTTCACTTTGCTTGGGGGGAGATGACGGTGACCCCCCTGGACTTCAGCATGATCAGCGGGCTGCGCTTTACTGACCGGGCAGTAGGCCAGATGTCTGATCTATCTTGGACATCGGCTGAGGTAGCTGATTTGTTGGGTCCGGTTGTTCAGCACATCAGGACCCGACTGGTGTCTTGAGGTGGTCCTAGGAGTGGACGATCGGAGTCGGCTTCAGTTCTTGCTCACGGCTTCGAGATGGAGGATACGACGGCCGAGCAGCGGGTGCGGATCTTCATCTTGATCCTGATCTCTATGACCCTCTCTCCCGACAGGAGTTCACGCGTGCTCCTCTGCTACCTCCCCTCTTTGGCCAGAATCCCCGAGATAGGATCCTACAGCTGGGCCAGTCTTGGGTACGCGGATCTTCTTCTGTCTCTACGTCATGGCTGCCGTCAGCTGAATGACGAGTCCCCTGTCACCGTTTACAGCCTGTGGAGAGTCGTAGAGGTGATGATCTTTTCTCTTCTTGTTTCATTTCAGCTTGTTCAATTCGTGTGCTGAATATTATTTTTGTTGCAGCTATGGTTCTACGAGTACTTCCCAGGCTTGGCTCCTCGCCGGCGTCGGGGAGCGGTCCATGACTTCCCCGTCGGGGCCAGCTGGCGTGACTGAGGAGAGTCACGGGTGGAGTCTGTTCTGGCGCTTCGCGGGCTACTACGCCGAGGCACCTCTTCCGTTGGCGTAAGGATTAGCTTTGTTGCATTTTTTCCTTCTGATGTTGTTTCCGTTGTTTCACGCCTAATTTTCTTATGGTTTTTAGGTTCCCATCGATGTCCAGTACCGTCCTTGGGCCGGGATGACTGATCTACCCGAGGCCCTCCGTCTTTCAGTGTACCGTACCATTTTGGTTGGTACTGGGCACTTCGTTTGGTATCTGGGGGAGCGAGTCATCCATCAGCATAGCGGCGATCGCTTTGTGGTACCTTCATCCCCGCCAGAGTCGATGCTGGACTCCCGCTTGATCAGAGAGTTGATCAACAGGAGAGAGCGCTATACTCTTCCATGGCAGGAGATCGTTCACATGGAGAGCGACTACGCGCGGGATTTGCTTCCCTCTCTGGCTCCTCCACCCCGTCTTCCCGAGGTATGATTTCTTTCGAGAATCTTCTTTGCTAGTCTCTGTTTTAAATAGTCGAATAACTTTATTATTCGATCATATTTTCAGATGACCATCCACCCTGTGGGGAGGATTCAGATTCCTCCTCAGTCTGTCCGCTACCCTGGGCCGATCGGTATCACGGAGGACTACATTGTCGACGCGCCGGAGGTTATAGACAGGCGCAGGAGTCAATGCCCGAGGTTTTTGAGCCGGTGAGTTTTCTTCGACGCATTATCCACTTTTTTAATGCTGTTTATTACTGATTTTTCTTTGTCTTATCCTCAGCCTAACCATCCGGAGGTGATGGGAATCATGAAGCTGGTGAACGCGCTGAAGTATTGCATCATTAAGCTTCGGCGTGGTGCAAGTTGTCGGAGCTCTAGCGACGTTCTTGAGGTATCACTTATTTTTTTCATTTCTACTATTTGTTTTATTTTGCATCATTGACACCTTTTGATTTTGTGTTTTTCAGGAGCGACGGAGGTCCCGCTCGCGTTCGAGGCCCAGAGGCTCGGACGAGGAGGAGCTTGGTCATAGTAGACGATCTTCTGAGGCTCACCGGCGTTCTCAGACTACTCAGCCATTCCAGGAGGCTCACTGGCAGCAGGGTCAGTCTTCTCAGCGTCCGTCATTTTCACAGCCTCCAGTTCCCGAGTTTGGGTCTCCTTTGGATCCTGGTTCATTCTCGGCCCCATTATCCGGGATTCCTCCACCGCTGTCGGGCTTGTTCTCGGTTTCGATGTATGGGACGATGCCTTCGCCGACGATTCCAGTATCTTTGGGCCAGTCTACTCCGTTCTCCGGCTGGACGGGTCATGCTTTGAGCTTGGCTACTACTGGGCCTACAGGGACTAGTAGGGACGCTACTCCCCGTACTCGGATGGTCGAGGGACTCTTCGGTTCGCCGTTCCCATACACACAGGGTGGACCACATGCACAGGGTCAAGATGAGACTGATTCTGATTCTAGAGATTTTTGACCGAGGGTTTTTGTACATACTGTGATGACACTTGACACATTTATGTATTATGACTCTTTGTACGTTATTTATAGTTTATATATCTATTATTGTGTGTGTTAGTGTGTGTTTGAGACTCTTTGTGTGTGATTGTGTACTTATTAACGACACGACAAAAAAAAAACATAAGTGGAGTAATGGAGGGTACCGACCTTCCCCAAAGAAAAGAAAAGAAATGATGAAAAAATAAATATAAAAAAATCTACCCCAAAAAAAAAAAAAAAAAACAAAAGAAATAAAATCTTAAAATAAAATAAAGATAAAAATAAAAAAAGTGAGAATTTTATTAGAAATAAAACTCTTAGAAAAGACTGAAAAATAAACGTTAAAGATAAAAAATATAAAAAATCCGGATAGATACGGAAAAGATGAAAAAAAAGAAAACGCGTAAAGTGCCGTGACACGGCACTGTTCACCGTGTCACGGCAAAACCTGCCGTGTCACGGCAAAGGTTCCCGTGACACGGTGGAATTTCCCGTGTCACGGGACGCGTATTATTCAGCGGTTTGTTTTACGCGTGTGAAAAGATAAATTCTGGGCAGTTTCGAGCGCTTTTGCTATAAAATAAGACCAGATTATTCATGATATGCATAATTACGAAACAAAAAATAATTTAGAATTTCATATTTCAATAATCATGTCTCAGAATTTTGATAATACATTGCGCGACTGGTCTTATTCTTTGACCAATGCTGAAAAAAGAGAGTTAGAATTATTTCATGTCAGGGGTTTGCTAGCCCTGCGACATGTAGCTATTGAACATGGTTTTCTTAGAGCAGCATTAGATTATTGGAGTCCAGAAACGCACTGTTTCAAATTTGATTATGATGAAATATGTCCTCTGCCGAAGGAATTTGGTGCAATCTTTGGATTTCCTGCTAGGAATCTTATAGCCATGCCTACCTTACGTGAATATTATTACCAAGACTTTGAACGCCATCTGAATCTAACAGATCCAGATTTAAATAGAATTGTTTGTGGTAATGAAGTAGACTTAGAAAAACTTGCTAACTTATATTTTAATCGCCCTATCTCTGAGTCTTATCATGTATATCGTAGAAGGGCATATATTTTTTGCATGTTTAGCAAGCTACTATTTGCAAACGGTAGGGTAGGACATGCTTGTCTAGCGTCTGTACTTGAGCATGTAGAATCCGGAAGATCTCCCATGCCAACGTGCCTTGGAGAAACATTTCGTGGCCTTGACGAGGCAAAAGCTGACCGGAAAGCCATCAGGAAGGGCTCTCTGGTACTATTACAGGTAAAATTACGCTCCGAATAGCCCCCGTGACACAAAACAGTCGCCGTGTCACGGTTGGGGTCTGCCGTGACACGGTTAAAACTGCCGTGTCACGGGAATCTGCAGTTTTTTTTTTATTATTTTTTTTATATCTTTAATTCGATTTTGACTAATTTTCTTTTTTTTTTTTTTTTTTTTTTTTTTTTTTTTTTTTGCAGATTTGGTTGATGGAGCGTTTGGAATTATTTGAAGCCCCCGACGATATTGAAAAATATGGCCCCAACGACTTAGTCCGTAGGAAGAAGAATTACTCTGCGAATATGTCGTATGAAGATTGGAAAAATTTCTTTGCAAAGAGGGAATTTTCCATTCGTTGGGTGGTGCCTTGGTGGAGGCTTACTAGGATGGTTGGCACGAATGAAACTCCATATTGTCGCGTTCCTAGTATCTCCAAATTGACTTTTTACTGTCCCTCTCGATTGATGCGGCAGTATGGACTTGAACAAGTAATTCCACGCTATAACGATAGTCCTCGTGAAGTATCGTTTCATGAAAGTAACGTTCACAAGTACGAGGTTTATTGGATTGTAAGACCTTTGTGGACCGTTTCTGCAAGTGACCAAGCTCCTCCTCCTTTATCTAGTGCATACAAGGCATGGTTGAACCCTAGAAGTAGGAGGGAACGATTTGGATCACGCAAGTCTGATGTGAAGAGTCGTCTTGGAGATAAGAAACTTAAAGATCGTCTAGGTCCGAGAACACAAGGAATTGAGTTTAAGACTCCTAAGATGCTAAGAAAAAAGACCTATGTGAAAGGAAAGGGTAAAGAAAAGATGGTGTATAGGGAGAAACAACCGAAAAAGTTCAAGAAAGGTGAAAGGGGTGAAAGTTCGACTAGGGGTGTGACGGTTCGGGCTACAAAAGACACACTAATGGTGAAGGCCGACCTAATTGAGCAAGAAAAGGATGTTCCTAAAGAGAAGAGGGATTAGATCAATAGTGCTTTGCATTTTATTATTTATAATTTTTATTTAAAATAAGGCATATGATGCCAATACTTGTAGTCGCATTCATTTTCATAATAGCACATTTATTTCAGCCTTCAAAATAAAAATTACAATGACTTTTATTAATTATCCGAGTCAAGGAGTCGGACGCAATGGAAGAACGAAAACAAAAACTCGAACAATAAATTCGCAACGAATGCGCCAATAAATAAAACGGGAAACTGAAAATCTGTCGTGTCACGGTCAAAGGGTCCCGTGACACGGTTCAAATTCCCGCGTCACGGCAAATTTTTTTTTTTTTTTTAATAGACGAGGTTGACGCAATGCTGAACCGACGCGCATATTAGATCAACAGAGGGAGGATTTTTTATTTTAAAGTGGCCGGGCCCCCTTGAGGGGTTGCCTACGTATCCTAAAAAGGAATCAGGCCAGACGTAGCTCTATTGGGTCATGAACCCATGCGACTAGGCGTAGAATTTCTTGAGTTGATCCAAGTTGGTTAAATTATGGAAGCCGTTACCGTCCATGTCTACCAATTGTGCCGCTCCGCCAGACAGGATGGCTTTAACAATGTACGGGCCTGACCAGTTTGGTCTAAATTTTCCTCTTGGATCTAGCACATTTTTACGAAGTGCCTTAAGCACTAGGTCACCTTCTTTGATATTCTTGGTCTTGACTTTTTTATTAAAATGTCGTGCCATACGCTGTTGGTAGATTTGGACATGATGCAAAGCTGCCAAGCGTTTTTCATTAAGCAAGACCAGTTCGTCGTATCTTGCTCTAATCCAGTCGACTTCAACTAGTTGGCTTTCCAATGCGATTCGGAGGGAAGGTATCTCGAGCTCGATTGGTTGTACAGCTTCGACGCCATAGACTAAAGAGAAAGGGGTAGCCCCTGTCGATGTACGAACAGAGGTTCGATAACCCCAAAGGGCGAAATGTAGCTTACTTGGCCAATCCTTATAATTTTCCGTCATCTTTTCGATAATGGTCTTCACATTTTTGTTGGCCGATTCGACTGCTCCGTTCGTTTGTGGTCTGTAAGGTGATGATCGATGATGTTTGATATGATATTTCTGCAACAATTCCGTGCATTCGGCTTGGAAATGTGTTCCATTGTCACTGATCATCTCATGTGGTACCCCATAGCGGCATATAATATTTTTCTCAATGAATTGAGCTACGTGTTTTGCCGTCAGCTTGGCATATGAGGCTGCCTCGACCCATTTGGTGAAGTAGTCGATTGCTACGAGAATGAATTCATGCCCCCCTTGTCCTGGTGGTGTGATTTTTCCAATGATGTCAATGCCCCAAGTGGAGAAAGGCCATGGAGAAGTATACGTGTAGAGAAGCAAAGGTGGAACATGCTGTAAGTTTGCATAGATTTGACACTTCATACATTTCTTGACGTACTCGTGACAATCTCGCTCCATAGTAGTCCAATAGTAACCTTGTCGTTGAATCTTTTGGACTAACATCTTTGCATTCATGTGAGTTCCACATATACCAGCATGAAGGTTTTCCATGGTTTTATGTGCTTCTTTCTTGGCTTTACATAAGAGATTCCTTCCCGTTGCGGTTCTCTTGTGGAGTTCTCCCCTGATGAGCACATACTGTGAGGCCAGGAGCCTCAAAGCACGGCGTGCCCTTTTATCAGTATTAGGAGGATATTCTGCTCTTGTCACATAATTGAGGATGTCTGTATACCATGGCTCTTCATCTTCTTCCTATGGTTCTTGTTCATTATCAAGTTCATGAACATAAGCTGGTTCATATCTTCTCTCTATGGTCAGTGGCATTCTGATCGTGTTAGCTGGAATTCGCACCATTGATGCTAATTTAGCTAGTGCATCGGCGAACTGGTTTTCTTCTCTTGGCAAATACGTATATTCCACTTCATCTAGTTGCTCCGTGAGAGTTTCTAAATGAGCTTGATACGTAGCGAGACTTTCACTCCTCACTTTCCATCTCTTAGAGATTTGGTTAATGATTAGTGAAAAGTCACCGTAGATTCTGAGTTTCTTGATTCCCAAGGCGACAGCTGTTTCTAATCCCAAAATGCATGCTTCATATTCTGCGGCATTGTTGGTGACATCAAAGTCGAGCTTCATGGAAATTGGGATGTGTTCTTCATTGGGGGATACGAGCAAGAATCCCACGCCACATCCTTTTTGGTTTGAAGCTCCATCGAAATAGAGCGTCCAACTATCGTCTTGGTCATGAGTAAATCTTCGTCAGGGAAATCGTACTCATTTTCTTCTTTTTCAGCTTCTTCTAGTGGAAAGTCTGCTAAGAAGTCAGAAACTGCAGAACCTTTGATGGCCTTTTGTGGCACAAATCTCAAGTCAAATTGAGCTAGATTGACTATCCACCTTGATAATCTGCCGTTGAGTGTTGCTTTCTCAAACAGGTATTTGAGAGGATCCATCTTAGACACGACATGGACTGTATGAGTGAGCATGTAATGTCTTAGTTTCTGTGCGGCCCATACAAGTGCGAGACACAACTTCTCGAGAGGCGTGTATCGCGTCTCATATCCTTGGAGTTTCTTGCTCAGGTAATAAATTGCATTCTCCTTGCTTTCGATCTCTTGTGCTAGCATTGCTCCCATCGTTTTTCTTGTGACCGTAAGGTAGAGTCGAAGAGGAAAGTCAGGTATTGCTGGCGCTAGCACGGGTGGGTTTGCCAAATACTCTTTGATTTTGTCGAAAGCCTTTTGGCAGTCATCATCCCATGCGATTGGGACATTCTTCTTGAGCTTTTTGAATATAGGTTCACATATCGCTGTGAGCTTTGATATGAACCTGCTTATGTACTGCAACCTTCCAATGAAGCTTTGAATCTCCTTCTCGTTTTTGGGTGGTGGCATGGCCATGATCGCTTTTACTTTTGAAGGATCTATTTCAATCCCTCGGGAACTGATCACATATCCAAGTAATTTGCCTGCCGTGACTCCGAATGCACATTTTGCTGGATTTAATCTCATGTTGTACTTACGAAGTCTTTCAAAAAACTTGCGAAGTGCGACGATATGGCCTGGGTGATCCTTAGACTTGACAATCATATCATCGACATAGACCTCCACCTCTTTGTGCATCATGTCATGTTACAGTGCTGTAGCTGCTCTTTGGTAGGTGGCACCCGCGTTTTTCAACCCGAATGGCATTACTGTATAGCAATATGTACCCCACTGTGTGATGAATGTGGTTTTCTCCATGTCTTCTTCGGCCATCAATACCTGATTATATCCGGCGTAACCATCCATGAATGACAGGAGTGCATGGTTTGCTGTATTATCGACCAGAATGTCAATGTGAGGTAGAGGGAACCCATCTTTTGGGCTTGCTTTATTGAGATCCCTGTAATCAACACACATTCTGACCCTTCCATCCTTCTTTGGAACTGGAACCACATTTGCTATCCATTTCGGATACTTGGATACTTTGATGAAACCTACGGCCAATTGTTTTCTGATTTCTTCCTTGATTTTAAGAGCCACATCTGGTTTCATTCGGCGCAACTTTTGTTTGACAGGCTTCATACCTGGAATGAGTGGTATCGTATGCTGAGCTATATCCCTATAAATTCCTGGCATATCTTGGTACGACCAAGCAAATACATCAACAAATTCACTAAGCAAGTTATTCAGCTCTTTGCGTTCATCTTGACTTAGTGTTAATCCAATTTTTACTTCTTTAACAGTCGTATCATTGGAAATGTTAACTGTTTCTGTATCTTCAATAACTGCTGTTTTATTTTCGTGTTCTTCCATTTCTTTTATTATTTCTTTGTCATTTTTATCATTAGCAAAGCAATATTGATCAGGGCTAGGGGAATGGCACACATCGTAAGCAAAGGTACTCATTTTATTGAATTCACTGGCTAATACATCAAGAGAGGCAAGGTCAGCTGGGACCTCACCATAATTACTAGGACTAGAAGGATAGGACTCAATAAGAGATTCAAGGTTGAACTCTATAGCAGAAAGAGGGTCGGCCTCAGACTCTAAGGACTCATCTACAGACTTAGACTCAGACTCGGACTCGGACCCAGATGATTCGGACTCATCAAACATAGGACCCTCGCCAGCGGTTATTTCCAACTTCTCTCCACTCGGCGTAGTGATCCTCAATGTCTTGCGCCATCCCCTTGAAACGTTGTCAGCTTGGAAGATTAACTCGGAGGGGTCGAAATCCTTGTTCGCTATGACGGCTTGAACAAGCTCGGAGTTATCATTGCAGACCGACTTGGATTCATTTTTCTCCATTCCAAAAAGAAGATTGATTCCTAGATCATCAGAGTTCAGGCTATTTGACTTGTCGGCTGTGGAGAGCTCTTCATCGATGAAGTCACAATCGAGGAATACCTCGAATCCCGGTTCACGGATCCCATTATGGACAAATGGTTCAGGGAATTCATAGCATGGGAAGTTTTCCCCTTCTTTGATGTACTGGCCGTTGAGGGTGAACGGATATGGATCCATGGCCATTTCCGTCTTCGTGATTCGAGCGTTGTTGCGAGCCTTCATTTTCGATGCAGCTTGTTTCAAATCTTCCTTTGTTGGCTCGAATCCTAAGCCGAAAGTATCCTTCTTGAGCGCACCGGGATGGCCCCAAGATTTAGCCATTTTCTTCTTGAGCCCAAGGGTCATTCCAGGGAAGTGACCTTGCTTCTTTAGAATGGCATTGATACTGGTATTTGAGTAGGGATCGAAGTCGATATGGCACTTTTCCTCTTCTTCGATCACAAGAACATCATCTATTGAAAACCCCCAAAGATCTTCATCTTCTTCGTCATGTTCAACATGGACGATAGGAGTATCAATAACTTGAATATGCATAGGAGAAGCATCGATAGTAATCGGAACCCCTCCAACTATGGCTTTCACTTTCTGGTGGAGCGATGACGGAATCGCCTTTAGCTCATGAAGCCAAGGGCGTCCTAATAACAGATTGAAAGAGGCCTTAATGTCTACCACCTGAAACTTGGTGCGACGTTCAATGGCCCCAGTAGTTATATTCAATATGATAGTACCCACGGCTTGACGGCGAGTATTATCGTAAGCTCGAATCCCTTGAGTGGAAGGAGTCAATTCTTCATTCTTTATACCCAACTTCTTTGCAGTACGGAGTGGGCACACATTGATTGCAGAGCCATTATCAACCAGGCTCATAGGAACATTCATCTGCCTACACACTACAGTGAGGTGTAAGGCCTTATTATGTTGGTCCCCTTCCGGGGGGAGATCCTTATCAGAAAAGGAAATCAGATTGCTAGTACTCGGCAGTTCAGTAGTGAGAAAGTTGACCAACCCTTGAGGAGTCATGTCATCATCAACTCCTATCTTCACCAGAGCATTCATTACAGCCTTTCGATGCTCGTGGGAAGTGGCCAAAAGCTTCCATACATTCATCTCCACCTTGGTCTTTTGTAGCTGTTTGACCACATCGCTATTCACAGGGTCGATGGGATCAACTATCGGATTTGATTGTGGTGGAGGTGGAGGTGGGTTAGGTTGTTGCAACCGTCCACTTCTGGTGAGAACCCTGACCTCAAGGTCCCCCCAAACATCTTCACTGGTGCCGAGAGATGAACAGGCTATGTCTTTGAGATAGACGTCTTCATCATCGCTATCCCAGATCCCATTCACTTCTTCAGTGCTTGAGATAAACACAACTTCCGGCAGAGGTTCATTCACAGATTGAATGAGTATTGACGGATCAAAGGAGACTTCATCTCCCATGATAGCCAGAGCATCAGAAAGAGGACCTGTTTGAATGTTAGGCTTCTTGCCCCCTGCAGGGACAGGAAGTTGATTAGCATCAATCAGGTCTTGGATTGCGTCTTTCAGCCTCCAACACATCTCAGTGTTATGACCCTTGCCTTGATGATACTTGCAATAAGCATTGGGGTCATAGTTAGCGGTCCTATTCTCAGGTCGAGGTTCTGGAAATGGTCCGATTGGCATAATCAGTCCCTGACCATGAAGACGGTCATAAGCAGCATCATAAGTCATTCCCAAAGGCGTATAAACCCTCCTTTGCCTTTGGAATCTTTGAGGAGGAGCATTAAGGGCCAGCACATCATTGATGTTGATATTGTTGGTAGCATTATTGGGCTTAGAAGACGAAGAAAAAGGAGTGTCGTTCTTCTTGTTTTTCCAAGTGCTGTTGTTATTGTTGTTACCAACAGACTTCATCAGTTCGTCTTTGATATTGATTCCAATATCGTATACAGCATCAAAGGTACTTAGAGGCAGAAACTTCAGGTGTTGCTTGTACTTATGAGTCAGGTTGGCAATGAACAAGCGAACCATTTCCTTCTCCTTGGGAGGATCCACCAAGAGCGCAACTGTTTCTCTCCACCTTCTTAAGTAAGTGGTGAAGCCTTCATTCTCTTTTTGTTTGAGAATGGAGAGTTCACGTTCAGAAGTCTTGGCCTGGATGTTACACTTGTACCGATTCATAAAGCTTTCAGTAACATCCTCCCAGGTCGCGACGTGCTTGGATTCTAGAGAATAGAACCACTGTTGACAGGCATGTTCTAAGGAAAGAGGAAACACTGTGGGGAAGAGTGTCAAATCTACTCCCTCAAGAGCCATAGTTGCAGAAAAAGCCTTCAAATGGAAAAGTGGATTATCAGTAGGCTTGAACTTGGGAATATCAGCAGTGGAAAACTTCTCAGGAAGCTTTTCTCTTATAGACGAGGAGGTGATAGGCTGTTCCACATAAGTGAACTCTTCAGAAATCTTGCTCATTTGTTCCTTGATCTTGTCCATCGCAGCAGTAGTGACACTGTTTTGCTTGTCTTGCTCTATAGTGCTGACTCTAGTAGTGAGTATCTGCATCATGTCAGACAATCTTTCGATTGTCCTGTTGAGGTTCTCGATGTCTTCCTTAGTGGCCATTGGTTGAAAGTAGACTGGAGACGGATCTTGTGGAGATGACTGAGGTGATTTCCTTGTACGCCTCTTTGGTATAAGAGGTTGTTGAGGTATGGACTCGAGCCGTAACAATCTACCCTTTCTTCTTGCCCAATTGCTGTGACACCGAAACAAACACACTTTTAATGACCAAACTTGACCTTAACCTATCCGGATTAAACAAAAGGAATTTTTTTTTTAACTTATTTTATTGAAGCTCTACTTAAAAAAGAAAAACATGGGAGGATACCATCCGACTTACTCCGAAAAAAAAAACGACACAAAACAAGACTTCCCTAAAATGCAGTCAAAAGTGGTGCACGACTAAAAAAAAAGTGTGTGGACATAATATGTGAGTGATTAGGTGAGGTTATAGACGCGTGTTTTGACCGTATAGCTAGACACAACTCAATACTGGACACAAAATTCGAGAAAAAAGACTGACGGGACACTTTCCTGGGCACCGTGTCACGGTGCAGACTGTCGTGACACGGTGCAGTCTACCGTCAGACGGTAGACATTCCCGTGTCACGGCACTGTTCACCGTGACACAGAAGAACATGCCTTGACACGGTGCGCAGTTCCAGGTCAGTTTTTGTGATTTTTCAGATTTTAATCGATTTTAAGTCCGTACTAATTACTATGTGAGAATAAAAACCCTCGGTCATGGGTTAAACAAAAAGAGCAAACACATGAGGGTTAGCACAAAAAAAACACATAGCATTTAGGCACGATGATGTAAAAAAAGTTCGCAACCTAAAGTCAAGATCTATGTTCAACTATTGGTCAAGCTTTGGGTGTCAAAAGGGTACCATGGTTAAGAGTTTGGACGCGTTAGCAAGGCAGCCTCTCTTGAGGGTGTATGCCAACGGGCGGCTCCGCGAGTTCGTGATGAAATCGAACTCGACTCCATGGTTTGGGTGGATTTAATGACTCGGATGAACCCTTATTGCCATGAGCGTTTTTGGGTTGATAGAGCTTAAATCCCCCGGGGCTAAGACGCATGTAGAACACATACGTTTTTTCAGAAAAATCGAAGGAAGTCGACCGTGAGAAAAGAAAATAAGCTACCGGACTGATTTTAGGACGCCCGTGACACAGCAGAAATTCCCGTGTCACGGTACAGACGGTACACTGTACCGTGACACGGCAGTTAGAAAATCTGACTGGTGCCCTTTTTGCTTTTGCGCGCAACCGAGTTATCCATTTTTTCCTACGGGACAGACCTGAATGCGACGTTAAAACGTCTATGCAGATGCAAAAATGCCAAATTAATCACAGGAATATTTTTTCAAGAATCTTTCAAGTCTCATCCACTCATCTTAATTAAATACCGATCACTCAAATCGATAAATAATTAAGAATCCTCCCCAGTGGAGTCGCCAAATTGTAGGCGTCGTTTGAAGTGCGCCTACATAAAAAGCATGTTGTGAATATGCTTGGCACTCATAGGAAGTGGGAATTGACATAATACGATTAGGGACAACGATTAGGGACAAATAAGTAGGGAGCCGCCAACAAGTTTTTAAGGAACTTGTAAACCGTTCACGGATCATAAAAAGGCAACCACGATAAGGGACAACGATAGGCAACAACGATTGACCCGTGAAGGTTACACCCCATTCATAATCCATGAGATTACTAAATCCATATGGTTCGGAACCACGAAAGGAGGATCGGGGATGATGGTACGAAGTGAGTCATGGAGTCACATTCGCCCGTATTGGCCTCTACTCGATTCTTATATTGAAAAGCATTCATGTGATCTCAAAGGCATACAAACAATAATTCAATTCGCTCCAAACTATTATTTAACTAAATTGGTTTAAAATTAATGCACACATAATTCTAAAAAATTTGGCGATCACTTCAATTAATAATAACATTAAAAGAATCCTAAACCGGTTGTCCAAATTATCTTATTAGTCGTGATTTTCAATTACACATTCCCTTAAACATGCAATATGGTGATCAAAATAGATAATAGAATCAATATTAATATAAAAACCAATTTAATCATAATTCCAACAACACAAAAAAAAATTGTTAGAAAAATAATAATAATAAAAAGAGCATGATCCTTACTTTGAATCTGTTTGTTTGCAACTACAAAATAATAAACGAGTTAGTAACTTCAAAGAAATAATAAAACAATAATTAAATTAAATTAAATAAACTAAGGTTGATTTTGGGGCCAAACCCTCAAACGATTCTACCTTTCGCGCCTTGGCTTAAGGACATAACCTCGAGTGAAATATGGACTCCTTTGAGTGCTCGAAGAAGGAATTTTGAAGTGAAAAGGGTAGGCTAGTGTTTAGGTTAATAGCATAGAAGAGAGAAAATAAGAATAATAAAAATTCTCGTTGCCCCGTACATCAGAAATAAGGGGGTATTTATAGGGAAATGTGCTGAGGGAGCACACGGAACCCTAAAATGATAAAAACCCTAAAAAAGTATCCCGTGACACGGTCAGACTGTACCGTGACACGGTCAGACTGTACCGTCAGACGATAAACATTCCCGTGACACGGTCAGTTTTGGAGTGACGCGGGAAATTTTCAGAAAATGGAACGGAAAACGCGTTAAGGGTTTACGCGGAAAGGACACGAAACTTCCCGTGTCATGGCAGACCTCCCGTGTCACGAGAAGTCCCACCGTCAGACGGGAAGGGTTCCCGTGACACGGTCAGGCTGTACCGTGACACGGTCAGTTCTAGTCCATTTTTCCGTCTAAATTCATTTTTAACCCTAATTTCTTTCGGCTTTTTAAGTGTCGATTGATAATTTCGGGCTTTTTTCTGACTTTTATTATTCGGGCTAAAATAATAAAATAATAAAATAAAATAAAATAAAATGTTTGGGCCAAAAATAAATAATAAAATAAAAAGGTTTGGGTTTAAAATTAATTAACAAGCTTGGGCTAAAATTAAAACTATGCTTTTACCAAACACCAAGACTGATCCATAGACCTTTCAAAAATAAAAATTTAATAAAATACGATTTTTTAAGCACTCTCGGGATTAAATACTAAACCCGACCAACAGTGGCGGTGAAAGGTTATTTATCATCGGGTTTGGTTTTGGGGAGACATTTTTAGGTGTCTACAGATAGGAGATTTCAATCAGGTTGAAAGTGGAAGTGACAAGCTAGGGGGCTCGGTCCTGATTAGAGGGCTCGATGCCTTTCTTTATTGGAGGTTTAATAGCAATATCTTGGAGGTGCCTTTCTCGGGGCCAAGGTTCACTTAGAGCAACAAAAGGGAGGGCAATGGTCTCATTCTTGAAAGGTTGGATAGGGCTTACATCACGGAGGATTGGTTCCAACATTCCCCGGATGGGAAAGTAGTCCATGAACCTATTATTTGCTCGGATCATGCAGCTATTACTTATCATTCTCAAGTCACAGAGGCCGTCTCTAATAGGCCTTATCAACTTGAGAATTGGTGCCTTAATTTCCCGGAAGTTAGAGAAATTGTGACCTCGGAGTGGAACGAAAGAGTTCAAGGTTCCGCCATGTTTCAGTTCTCGAGGAAACTTAGTAGCTTAAGAAATCGGCTTTAGTACTGGTGCTTAGAAAATAAAAAGACATGGGGAATAAATTTGAGAAAAGTTACTAAGGATTTACAGAGCATAGCCTCGGATATTAGGTCAATTCAGGATCGGATGGGGTCAACTACATTCGTCAGGTAAATCTTATTATGCCGGAAAATCAGCTAAGTTTCAGTTTTTGGAGGCAACGAATGAAGGCAAACTGGGTTAGGATGGGGGATCTGCCTACCTCCACGATATATAGGAAAGTTAAGCAACGGCAAGCCTACAACGAAATTGTGTCACTAAGGAATGAGAGTGATGACTGGATGGAGGGGCAAGTGGAGATTGGGTATGTGATTCTATCTTTAGTGAAAGAGGTTTTTAACCCGGTCCACCCTGAGGGTCACGGGGAGGATATTGATCTCCTCCTTCGACAGCTAGACATTCCTTAAATCTCGAGGGATGATAGGATGGTGCTGGATAGACGATTCCACGGCGGAAATTAAAAAGGCTATGTTTAGCATGCATTGTTCAAAGTCCCCAGGGTCGGGTGGGTTTACAGTAAACTTTTTCAAGGTCTATTGGGAAGAGGTAGGAGAGCTAGTGGTGGATAGTGTGCAGCAATTTCTGAGGACAGGGAACATGCTCAAAGAATGGAACTAATATCTTTGGTTCTGATCCCTAAGGTCAAGGTTCCCGAAATTGCAAGTCAATTTAGACACATTAGTATATGCAACACGGTTTATAAATGAATCTCCAAGTGTTTAGTCAATAGGTTAAAGAGTATTCTCCCAAGCCTCATATCCTAAAATCAACATGCTTTCATCCCAGGTAGGTACATGGAGGATAAAATTTTGTTGAGTCATGAGCTTATGCATCTGATCAACTCGAAGAAAGGTTCAAATTTCACTGCGGTTAAGATTGACATGTCGAAGGCCTACGATACAGTGGACTGGCTCTTTCTTCTAAAGGTCTTACAGGCGTATGGGTTTTCCAACTACTAGATTAGAATGATATCGCAGTGTATTTTGACTGTAAGCTTCAAAGAAGTCATCAATAGAAGAACTTCGGAGCATTTTACCCCAAGGTGTGGTCTAAGGTAAGGGGACCCTCTTTCTCCTTTCCTCTTCATTCTTTGTATGGATATTCTTTCAATAATGCTATCGTTAGCGGAGGATATCAATCAATTCAAAGGTTTGAGAGTTTCGAGAAGGTCCCTCTCTATCTCTCATCTTTTCTTCGCTGATGATGCTATGTTATTCTTTAAGGCAGATGAGGGGGCATGCTTATGTATTAAGGATATTCTCCTGAGATTTGGTAAAGCCTCGGGACAACAGTTAAATCTTCAGAAATCCTTTGTTAAGTTCTCCCCCGGTTTTGACAACAACAAAAGGGTGGTGCTGAAGAGTATTCTCTCTATGCCGGAGACTAATAACATGGTCACACATCTGGGGGCCCCAATTGACATACAAGGAAAGAAGATTTTAGCTTTCCAATTCTTGGTTGATAAAGTGTTAGATAGGATGGTCTCATGGGCTTCCCTCAATCTTTCACAAGCGGCTAAGTTAGTTCTTATCAACATGGTACTTGTTAGCATCTCGGCACATGTTATGAAATGCCTTAGGCTTCCCCTAGGCATTGAAAACAAGATTGATTCTCTGATCACAAGATTTTGGTAGTCCAACAAAGGTTGTAAAGGTATTGTAGACACCTAAAAATGTCTCCCCAAAACCAAACCCGATGATGAACAACCTTTCACCGCCTCTATTGGTCGGGTTTAATATTTAATCCCGGGAGTGCTTAAAAAGGTTGTATTTAATTAAATTCAATTTTTGAATAGTCCATGGATTAGTCTTGATGTTTGGTCAATGCATAGTTTTAATTTCAGCCCAAACTTATTATTTAATTTTAGCCCAAACCTTTTACTGTTTTATTATTTATTTTGGCCCAAACTTTTTATTAATTTTAGCCCAAATAATAATAAAATAAGAAAATGACCCGAAATTATCAATCGACACTTAAAATGCTAAACGAAATTAGGGTTAAAAATGAATTTAGACGGAAAAGCAGACTGAAAATTCCCGCGTCACGGCAACAGTCCATCGTGTCACGGGAAACTTTCCCGTCTGATGGTGGGATTTCCCGTGACACGGAAATTTCCGTGTCCTTTCCGCGTAAACCCTTAACGCGTTTTCTCCCCCGTTCACTAAATATTTCCCGCGTCACACAAAATGTGCACCGTGTCACGGGAATGTTTCCCGTCTGACGGTGGGATTTCCCGTGTCACAGTACACTTTGTCGTGTCGTGGGATACTTTTGTAGGGTTTTTATCATTTTAGGGTTCCGTGTGTTCCTCAGCACATTTTCTCTATAAATACCCCCTCATTTTTGATGTACGGGGCATCAATTAATTCTATGGTTTTTTTCTCTCTTTTATGCTCTAGCCTAAACACTAGCCTACCCTTCTTCTTTCAAAATTCCTTCTTCAAGCACTCCAAGAAGTCCATACTTTACTCGTGGTTCTGTCCTTAAGCCAAGGCGTGAAAGGTAGATTTGTTTGAGGGTTTGGCCCCAAATCAATTCTATTTAATTTGATTTAATTTAATTATTGTTTTATTATTATTTCCTTGAAGTTACTAACTCGTTTATTATTTTGTAGTTGCAAACAAACTAAATCAAAGTAAGAATTATGTTCCTTTTATTTCTATTATTTTTCTAACGATTTTTGTATTGTTAGAATTATGGTTAAATTGCTTCCAATGTTAATGTTTATTTTATTATATTTATTGATCACCATTTTGCATGTTTAAAGGGAATATGTAATTGAAAATCACGCCAAATAAGATAATTTGAACAACCGGTCTAGGTTCCTTTTTAATCTTGTTATTTAATTCAAGTGATCACAAATATTTTAGAATTATATGTTGCATTAATATTCAACCAATTTAGCTAAATAATAGTTTGGATCGAATTGAATATTTTGTTTGTATGCCTCTGAGATCGCAGGAATCACTTTTCACAATAAGAATCGAGTAGAGGCCAATACGGGCGAATGTGACTCCATGACTCACTTCGTACCATCATCCCCGATCCTCCTTTCGTGGTTCCGAACCATATGGAGTTACTAATCTCATGGATTATGAATGGGGTGTAACCTTCACGGGTCAATCATTGTTGCCTTTGTTGTCCCTTATTCGTGGTTGTCTTTTTATGATCCGTGAACGGTTTACAAGTTCCTTAAAAACTTGTTGGCGGCTCCCTACTTTCCTTGTCCCTAATTGTATACGTCAATTTCCACTTCCTAAGAGTGCCAAGCATATTCACACATGCTCTAACGTAGGCGCACTTCGAGCGACGCCTACAATTTGGCGACTCCACTGGGGATGATTCTTGGTTATTTATCGATTTGAGTGATCTGTATTTAATTAAGATGAGTGGATGAGACTTGAAAGATTCTTGAAAAATATTCATGTGATCAGTTTGGCATTTTTGCATATGCATAGACGTTTTAACGTCGTATTTAGGTCTGTCCCGTAGGAGAAATTGAATAACTTGATTGCGTACGAAGGAAAACAGGGTACCAGTCAGATTTTATGACTGTCGTGCCACGGCAGAATCTGCCGTGTCATGGTACAGTGCACTGTCTGACGGTGTGTAGTACCGTGGCACGGGAAACTTTGCCGTGTCACGGCAGTCCTAAAATCAGTCTGGTGGCTTGTTTTATCTTCTCACAGTCAACTTCCTTCGATTTTTTTGAAAAAACGTGCGTGTTCTACATGCGTCTTAGCCCCGGGGGATATTAGCTCTATCAACCCAAAAACGCTCATGGCAATAGGGGTTCATTCGAGTTATTAAATCCACCAAAACCATGTAGTCGAGTTCGATTTCATCACGAACTCGCGGAGCCGCCCGTTGGCATACACCCTCAAGGGAGGCTGCCTTGCTAACGCATCCAAACTCTTAACCATGGTACCCTTTTGACACCCAAAGCTTGACCAATAGTTGAACATAGATCTTGACTCTAGGTTGCGAACTTTTTTTACATCATCGTGACTAAATGCTACATGGTGTGTTTGGTGCTAACCTTCATGTGTTTACTCTTTTTTATTTATCCCATGACCGAGGGTTTTTATTTCCACATAGTAATTAGTATGGACCTAAAATCGACTAAAATCTTGAAAATCACAAAACAGACCTGGAACTGCACACCGTGTCACGACAAGTTCTGTCGCGCCACGGTGAACAGTGCCGTGACACGGCGCTTTCTACCGTCTAACGGTAGACTGCACCGTGTCACGATAGTTAGCACTGTGACATGGTGTCTAGGTAAAGTGTCCCGTCAGCCTTTTTTCGGTTTTTGTGCGTACGTATGTGGTTTATGTGTTCAGTTTGGTGTCATGTCTAGCTGTACGGTCATAACACGCGTCCATAACCACACTTAATCACTCACATGTCGTGTTCACACACTTTTTTCGTTAGTCGTGCACCATTTCTTGACCGTATTTTAGGGTAGTCTTGTTATGTCGTTTTTTTTCGGAGTAAGTCGGATAGTATCCTCACATATATTTATTTTTTTTAAAAAAAGAAGAAAAAAAAAAAATAGAATTTCAAAGTTTTTTTTTATCCGGATGGGTTAAGGTTAAGTTTGGTCATTAAAGGTGTGTTTGTTTCGGTGTTACAGCACTTGGTCAAGGAGCAGGGGTAGATTGTTACGGTTCGAGTCAATACCTCAACAACCTCTTATACCAAAGAGGCGTACAAGGAAACCATCACAATCATCTCCACAAGATCCATCTCCAGTCTACTTTCAACCAATGGCTACTAAGGAATATATCAAGAACATCAACAGGACAATTGAAATGTTGCCTAACATGATGCAAACACTCACTACTAGAGTCAACAAGGTAGAGAAAGACAATCAAAACAATGTCACTACCGCTGCAATGGACAAGATTAAGGAACATATGAGTAAGATTTATGAAGAATTCACTTATGTGGAACAACCTGTTACCCCTTCGTCCATAAGGAACAAGCTTCCTGAGAAGTTTTCCACTGCTGACATTCCCAAGTTCAAGCCTACTGATAATCCGCTTTTCCATTTGAAGACTTTTTCTACAACCATGGTTCTTAAGGGAGTAGATGTGACACTCTTCCCTACAGTGTTCCCTCTTTCCTTGGAGCATGCCTGTCAACAGTGGTTCTACTCTTTGAAATCCAAACATGTCGCGACTTGGGAGGATGTTGCTGAAAGCTTTATGAATTGTTACAAGTGTAACATTCAGGCCAAGACTTTTGAACGTGAACTCTCCATTCTCAAACAGAAATAGAAAGAAGGCTTCACCACTTACTTAAGCAGGTGGAGGGAAACAACCGTGCTCTTGGTGGATCCCCCCAAGGAAAAAGAGATGGTTCGCTTGTTCATTTCCAATCTGACTCATAAGTACAAGCAACACTTGAAGTTTCTGCCTCTGAGTACCTTTGAAGCTATATACGATATTGGGATCAATATCGAGGATGAACTGATGAAGACTGCTGGTAGCAACAACAATAACAACACTTGGAAAAAAAGAAGAACGACACTCCTTCTTCTTCGTCTTCCAAGCCCAATAACGCTACCAACAATATCAATATCAATGATGTGCTGGCCCTTAATGCTCCTCCTCAAAGATTCGAAAGGCAAAGGAGGGTTTACACGCCTTTGGGAATGACTTATGATGCTGCTTTTGACCGTTTGCATGGTCAGGGACTGATTATGTCAATTGGACCATTTCCAGAACCTCGACCAGAGAATAGGACCGCTAGCTATGACCCCAATGCTTATTGCAAGTTTCATCAAGGCAAGGGTCATAATACTGAGAAGTGTTGGAGGTTGAAGGATGCGATCCAAGACCTAATTGATGCTAATCAACTTCCTGTCCCTCCAGGGGGCAAGAAGCCTAACATTTAAACAGGTCCTCTTTCCGATGCTTTGGCTATCATGGGAGATGAAGTCTCCTTTGATCCTTCAATACTCATTCAAACTGTGAATAAACCTCTACCGAAAGTTGTATTTGTCTCGAGTTATGAAGAAGTGAATGGAATTTGGGATAGTGATGATGAAGACGTCTATCTCAAGGATATAGCCTGTTCATCTCTTGGCACAAGTGAAGATGTTTGGGGAGACCTTGAGGTCAAATTTCTCACCAGAAGTGGACGGTTGCAACAACCTAGTCCACCTCCACCGCAATCACATTCGATAGTTGATCCCATCGACCCTGTGAACAACGATGTGGTCAAACAATTACAAAAGACCAAGGTGGAGATGAATGTATGGAATATTTTGGCCACCTCTCACGAGCGTCGAAAGACTGTGATGAATGCTCTGGTGAAAATAGGAGTTGATGATGATATGACTCCTGAAGGATTGGTCAACTTTCTCACTACTGAGTTGCCAAGTACTAGCAATCTGATGTCGTTTTCTAACAAGGATCTGCCCCCGGAAGGGAACCAACATAATAAGGCCTTACACCTCACTGTGGTGTGTAGGCAGATGAATGTTCCTATGAGCCTGGTTGATAATGGCTCTACAATCAATGTATGCCCACTCCGCACTGCAAAGAAGCTGGGAATAAAAAATGAAGAACTAACTCCCTCTACTCAAGGGATTCGCGCTTATGATAATACTCGCCATCAAGCCGTGGGTACTATCACACTAAACATAACTACTGGGGCCATTGAACGTCGCACCAAATTTCAAGTGGTAGACATTAAGGCCTCTTTCAATCTGTTGTTAAGACGCCCTTTGCTTCATGAGCTAAAGGCAGATTCCATCATCGTTGCACCAGAAAGTGAAAGCCATAGTTGGAGGGGTTCCAATTACCATTGATGCCTCTCCCATGCGCATTCAAGTTATCGACACTCCTATCGTCCATGTCGAACTTGACGAAGAAGACGAAGATCTTTGGGGGTTTTCACTCGATGATGTTCTCATGATCGAAGAATAGGAGAAGTGTCATCTCGACTTCGATCCCTATTCAAACACCAACATTAATGCCATTATGAAGAAGCAAGGGCATTTCTCTAGAATGACCCTCGGGCTCAAAAAGAAAATGGCTGAACTTTGGGGCCATCCTGGTGCACTCTGGAAGGATACTTTTGGCTTGGGATTCAAGCCAACAAAAGAAGATGTGAGACAAGCCCTCTTGAAAATGAAGGCTCGCAATAACGCTAGAATCATGAAGACGGAAATGGCCATGGATCCATATCCATTCACTCTCAATGGCCAGTACATCAAAGAAGGGGAAGACTTCCCATGCTATGATTTCCATGAGCCTTTCATCCACGATGGAAAGCATGAACCAGGATTCGAGATGTTCCTCGATTGTGACTTTGTCGATGAAGGCGAAGAGCTCTTCACAACTGAGAAACCAGCTAGCCCAAGCTCTGATGATCTAGGCATTAACCTTCTTTTTGGATTGGAGAAGAATGAATCTAAGCCTGTCTGCAATGATAATTCCAAGCTCATTTAAGCTGTTATAGAAAACAAGGATTTTGACTCCTCCAAGTTAATCGTCCAAGCTGATAATATTTCAAAGGGATGGTGCAAGATATTGAGGATCACTACACCAAGCGGAGAGAAGTTAGAAATAACCGCTGGCGAAGGTCCTATGTTTGATGAGTCTGAGTCGTCTGGGTCCGAGTCTGAGTCTGAGTCTAAGTCTGTAGACGAGTCCTTAGAGTATGAGGCCAAATCTCTTTCTGCTACAGAGTCCAATCCTGAGTCTCTTGTTGAGTCTTCTCTTTCTAGCCTAAATAATTCCGGTGAGGTCGCAGCAGACCTTGCCCCTCTTGATGTATTCACCGATGAATTCAATAAAATGAGTACCTTTGCTTACGATGCGTGTCATTCTCCTAACCCTGATTAATATTGCTTTTCTAATGATAAAAATGAAAAAGAAATAATAAAAGCAATGGAAGAACATGAAAATAAAACGGCAGTTATCGAAGATACAGAAACAGTTAATATTTCCAATGATACGACTGTTAAAGAAGTAAAAATTGGATTAACACTAAGTCAAGATGAACGCAGAGAGCTAATTAACTTGCTTTGTGAATTTGTTGATGTATTTGCTTGGTCATACCAAGATATGCCAGGAATTGACAGGGATATAGCTCAGCATACGATACCACTCATTCCAGGTATGAAGCTTGTCAAACAAAAGCTGCGCCGTATGAAACCGGATGTGGCTCTCAAAATCAAAGAAGAAATCAGAAAGCAGTTGGCCATAGGTTTCATCAAAGTATCCAAGTATCCAGGATGGATAGCAAATGTGGTTCCAGTTCCAAAGAAGGATGGAAGGGTCAGAATGTATGTTGATTACAGGGACCTCAATAAAGCAAGCCCAAAAGATGGGTTCCCTCTACCTCACATTGACATTCTGGTCGATAACACAGCAAACCATGCACTCCTATCGTTCATGGACGGCTACGCCAGATATAATCAAGTATTAATGGCTGAAGAAGGTATGGAGAAAACCACATTCATCACACAATGGGGTACATATTGCTATATAGTAATGCCATTCAGGTTGAAAAACGCGGGTGCCACCTACCAAAGAGCAGCCACAACGTTGTTACATGATATGATGCACAAAGAGGTGGAGGTCTATGTCGATGATATGATCTTTAAGTCTAAAGATCGCCCAGGCCACATCATTGCACTTCGCAAGTTCTTTGAAAGACTCCGCAAGTACAACATGAGATTAAATCCAGCAAAGTGTGCATTCGGAGTCACGTCAGGCAAATTACTTGGATATGTGATCAGTTCTCGAGGGATTTAAATAGATCCCACAAAAGTCAAAGCGATCATGGCCATGCCACCGCCCAAGAATGAGAAAGAAATTCGAGGTTTCGTTGGAAGGTTGCAATATATAAGTAGGTTCATATCAAAACTCACGGCGATATGTGAACCTATATTCAAGAAGCTTAAGAAAAATGTCCCAGTCACATGGGACGACGATTGCCAAAAAGCTTTCGACAAAATCAAAGAGTACCTGGCAAACCCACCCGTGCTAGCGCCAGCAATGCCTGACTTTCCTCTTCGACTCTACCTTACGGTCACAGAGAAACAATGGGGGCAATGCTAGCACAAGAGATTGAAAGCAAGGAGAATGCAATTTACTACTTGAGTAAGAAGCTTCAAGGATATGAGACACGATACACACCACTTGAAAAGTTGTGTCTCGCACTTGTGTGGGCCGCACAGAAACTAAGACATTACATGCTCACTCATACGGTGCATGTTGTGTCCAAGATGGATCCTCTCAAATACTTGTTCGAAAAAGCAACACTCAATGGCAGATTATCAAGATGGATAGTCAATCTGGCTCAGTTCGACTTGAAATTTATACCACAAAAAGCCATCAAAGGTTCTGTGGTTTCTGACTTCTTTGCAGACTTTCCGCTAGAAGAAGTTGAGAAAGAAGAAGATGAGTACGATTTCCCTGACAAAGATTTACTCATGACCGAAGATGATAGCTGGACGCTCTATTTCGATGGAGCTTCAAACCAAAAAGGTTGTGGTGTAGGAGTCTTGCTTGTATCACCCAATAAAGAGCATATCCCAATTTCTGTGAAACTCGATTTTGATGTCACCAACAATGCCGCAGAATATGAAGCATGTATATTGGGATTAGAAATAGCTGTCGCCTTGGGAATTAAGAAGCTCAGAATCTACAGTGATTTTTCACTAATCATTAACCAAATCTCCAAGAGATGGAAGGTGAGGAGTGAAAGTCTCACTACGTATCAAGCTCATCTGGAAACTCTCACAGAGCAACTAGATGAAGTGGAATATACGTACTTGCCTAGAGAAGAAAACCAGTTCGCTGACGCACTAGCTAAATTAGCATCAATGGTTCGAATTCCAACGGACACAATCAGAATGTCGTTGACCATAGAAAGAAGATATGAACCGGCTTATGTTCACGCATTTGGCGATGAATAGGAACCACAAGAAGAATATGAAGAGCCATGGTATACGGATATCCTTAATTATGTGACAAGAGGAGAATACCCTCCTAATACTAATAAAAGGGCACGCCGTGCTTTGAGGTTCTTGGCCTCACAGTATGTGCTCATCAGTGGAGAACTCCACAAGAGGACTGCAATGGGGAGAAATCTCTTATGCATAGCCAAGAAAGAAGCACACAGAACCATGGAAAACCTTCATGCCGGTATATGTGGAACGCACATGAATGCGAAGATGTTTGTCCAAAAGATTCAACGACAAGGTTATTATTGGACTACTATGGAGAGAGATTGTCACGAATACATCAAGAAATGTATGAAGTGTCAAGTTTACGCAAATTTACAGCACGTTCCACCTTCGCTCCTCTACACATATACTTCTCCATGGCCTTTCTCCACTTGGGGCATCAACATCATTGGAAAGATAACGCCACCAGGACAAGGGGGGCATGAATTCATCCTCGTAGCAATCTACTATTTCACTAAGTGGGTCGAAGCTGCCTTGTATGCTAAGCTAACGGCAAAACACGTAGCTCAATTCATTGAGAAAAATATCATATGCCGCTATGGGGTACCTCATGAGATGATCAACGATAATGGAACGCATTTCCAAGCCGAATGCGTGGAATTATTACTGAAATATCATATCAAACATCACAGATCATCACCCTACAGACCACAAACAAATGGTGCGGTCGAATCGGCCAACAAAAATGTGAAAACTATCATCGAAAAGATGACAGAAAATTACAAGGATTGGCCAAGTAAGTTACATTTCGCCCTTTGGGGTTATTGAACCTCTGTTCTTACATCAACGGGGGCTACCCCTTTCTCTTTGGTCTATGGAGTTGAAGCTGTACAACCAATAGAGCTCGAAATCCCTTTTCTCCGAATCGCGTTGGAAAGTCAACTAGATGAAGTCGACTGGATTAGAGCAAGATATGATGAACTAGTCTTACTTGATGAAAAACGCTTGGCAGCTTTGCATCATGTCCAAACCTACCAACATCGTATGGCGCGACATTTTAATAAAAAAGTCAAGACTAGGAACATCAAAGAAGGTGACCTGGTGCTTAAGGCACTTCGCAAAAATGTGTTGGATCAAAGAGGAAAATTCAGACCAAATTGGTCAGGCCCGTACATTGTTAAAGCTATCTTGTCCGGCGGAGCGGCACATTTGGTAGACATGGACGGTAACGGTTTCCACAATTTAACCAACTTGGATCAACTCAAGAAATTCTACGCCTATTTGCATGGGTTCATGACCCAGTAGAGCTACGTTTGGCCTGATTCCTTTTTAAGGATACGTAGGCAACCCCTCAAGGGGGCCTGGCCACTTTAAAAAATAAAATCCTTCCTCCGTCGATCAAGTATACGCACTAGTTCAGCATTGCGTCACAACAATACAGAGCAAAAAAAAAAAAAAAAAGAGAAGAAAAGGGTTGCCGCGACACGGGATTATCCACTGTGTCACGGCATAGACCACGTGGCGCGGTGGAATTGCAAAAAAAAAAAAGGGTTTGCCGCGCCACGGGAAACTGTACCGTGTCACGGAAAATTTCCACTGTGGCGCGGTGGACCTGCAAAAAAAAACAAAAGAAAAAAAAAGAAAAAAAAGAAACAAAACCCGCAAAATCGCCGCGTCACGGGAAACAAATCTGTCTGCCGGGAAAAGCAACCGTGTGCCAGTGACTAGCCGTCGTGGCACGGGAATCTGGGCAGCTTAAATTGAAAAATGGAGATGATAAGTGCGAGCAGGAGAAGAAAGAGAAATGGGGAATGAAAAAATGGGAGCAATGTCTGAATTTTAAAGCCAAAAAATGACCGTTACACGACCCCGTTACCGTTCCACGTTTTCCGGTACTGAGTAACGGTTTTCAGGCGCGTGGTACGGGGCGCGTGGAATTTTTGTTCCAAAAGGAATCCCGCGACACGGGAATTCCTCCCGTTTGACGACAAATGACCACCGTGTCGCGGGAGTGGTCCACGTGGCACGGAGTCCGGGCTTCTGTCCTGCACACTTTTCGAAGCCGGCAGCGAATATTCCTGGCAATTTGACCAAAATTGCACGATTTTCCGCGCAAATTGGACAGTTAATTTTTCAGTAAAATTACGTGGAAAATTCTTACTGGCGGTTGAAGGGTATCAAAATTACTATTTTGCCCCTAGGAAACGTCAAAATCAATTTTGTCGATATTTTAAACACCTAATATGGTCGGATCATCGACTTGAAGGTGTTAATCATCCGCGGCCCACGTTCGGGGATAGTCGAACCGTCATACACTTGCAAATTTCAGCGATTACAGTAGTTGTTGGATTTCCTCAAGCATGGAAAGCGTTATCGGTGGATTTTTCTTCAAGTATAGGAAACTGCCAAGTCGGCTTTCCTCAAGCATGAAAAGCGTTATTAGTGGATTTTCTTCAAATACAGTAAACCGCCAAGTCGACTTTCCTCAAGCATAGAAAGCGTTATCGGTGATTTTTCTTCAAGTATAGAAAACCGCCAAGTCGGCTTTCCTCAAGCATGGATAGCGTTATCGGTGGATTTTTCTTCAAGTGTAACAAATTATAGGAGAATATTTCAAGCGTTAACCCCTTGACTCAGTTTACTGACGCAGTTTTTTAGTGACGTAGTTTTTTTGCGAATTCAGTTATTTGTTCGATTTTTTTTCATTCTTCCATTGCGTCCGACTCCTTGACTCGGAATTAAAAAAAAAGTCATTGTAATTTTTATTTAAGGCGAAAATAAATATGCTATTATTATTGAAATAAATGTGACTACAATTATTGGCATCATGTGCCTTATTTTTAAAAATTATAAATCATAAAAGCAAAGCAATACTGATCTAATCCCGCTTCACTTTAGGAACCTCCTTCTCTTTTTCAACTAGGTCGGCCTTCACCATTAATGTGTCTTTTGTAGCCCGAACCGTCACACCCCTAGTCGAATTTCCATCGTTCTTAGAATTTTTTGGTTGTTTCTCTCTATAAACCATCTTCTCTTTACCCTTCCCTTTCACATAGTTCTTCCTTTTAGGAATTATAGGAGTCTTAAACTCAATCCCTTGTGTTCTTGGACCTAGACGATCTTTAGGAGGCGCTTTCTTATTTCCAAGACGGCTCTTCACATCAAAGTTGCGCGATCCGACTCGATCCCTTCTACTTATAGGATTCAACCATGCCTTGTATGCACTAGATAAGGGAGGAGGAGCTTGGTTACTTGCATAAACGGTCCACAAAGGTCTTTCAATCCAATAAGCCGCGTACTTGTGAACATTATTTTCATGCAACAATCCTTCACGAGGACTATCGTTATAGCGTGGAACTACTTGTTCAAGTCCATACCGTTGCATCAGTTGAGAAGGACAGTAAAAAGTCAGTCTTGAGATACTAGGAACACGACAATACGGAGTATCATTCGTACCAACCATCCTAGTAAGCCTCCACCAAGGCACCACCCAACGAATGGAAAATTCTCTTTTTGTAAAGAAATTCTTCCAATCTTCATACGACATGTTCCCAGAATAATTTTTCTTCCAGCGGACTAGATCGTTAGGACCATATTTTTAATTATTGTCGGGGGCTTCAAAAAGTTCTAAACGCTCCATCAACCAAATCTGCAAAAAAAAAAAAAAAAAAAAAAAAAAAAAAAAAAAAAATCAGTCGAAAAAAAAAGAAAAAAAAAAGTGCAGATTCCACCGTGACACGGTAGAGTTCACCGTGTCACAGCAAAAGGTCACCGTGACATGGTGCTTGTTTTGTGTCACGGGGGCTACTTGGAGCGTGTTTTTACTTGCAACAGTACTAGAGAGCCCTTCCTGATGGGTTTCCGGTCAGCTTTTGCTTCGTCCAGGCCACGAAATGTTTCTCCAAGGCACGTAGGCATAGGAGACCTCCCAGATTCTACATGTTCAAGCACGGATGCTAGACAAGCGTGTCCTACCCTACCATTTGCAAATAAAAGCTTGCTAAACATGCTAAAAATATATGCCCTTCTACGGTATACATGATAAGACTCAGAGACAGGGCGATTGAAATATAAATTTGCAAGTGTTTCTAAGTATACCTCATTACCACACACAATTTTATTTAAATCTGGATCTGTTAGATTTAGATGGCGTTCAAAGTCTTGGTAATAATATGCACGTAGGGTAGGCATGGCAATAAGATTTCTAGCAGGAAATCCAAAGATGACACCGAATTCCTCCGGCACGGGATAAATTTCATCGTAATCAAATTTAAAACAATGTGTTTCTGGACTCCAATAGTCTAATGCTGCCCTAAGAAAATCATGTTCAATCGCTACATGTCTCAGGGCTAGTAAACCCCTGACATGAAACAATTCCAATTCTCTTTTGTCAGCATTGGTCAAAGAATAAGACCAGTCGCGCAATGTATTATCAAAATTCTGAGACATTATTATTGAAATATGAAATTCTAATTATTTTGTGTTTCGTAATTATGCATATCACAAATATACTGGTCCTATTTTATAGCAAAAACGCTCGGAACTACTCAGAAATTATCTTTCTATACGCGTAAACAACACGGTTGTAGAATATGCGCACCGTGACACAGGAATTCTCACCTTGTCAAGGGAATTTGTGCCACGACACGGCAAATTTTGCCGTGACACGGTGTACGATGCCGTCTCGCGGCGCCCACGCGTTTTTTTTTTCCTTTTCCTGTATCTATCCGGATTTTTTTAGTGTTTTATCTTCACCGTTTATTTTTTATTCTGTTTTTCAAGAGTTTCATTCCCAATAAAATTCTCAACTTTTTATTTATTAATATTTTTATTTTTTTTTTCATTTTATTTTTTATCGTTATTATTTATTAGTTTATTTCTATTATTATTTTTCTTTGGGGAAGTTATAAACCTCGTCCCATTTCAAAACATATTTATTTTGGAATAGTTGTAAAACTTATTCAGATTTTTTCTTTTCTTTTTATTTCTTTTTCTTTTGGGGAAGGTCGGTACCCTCCATTTACTCCACTTACATTTTTTGTCGCGTCATTAATAACTACACAATCACACACAATGAGTCTCAAGCACACACTAACACACACTAATAAATACATAAACTGTGAATAATGTATAAAATGAGTCATAATAAATAAACAGCGTCAAGTGTCATCACAGTATGTACAAATAAAGACCCTCGATCAAAAATCTGCAGAACTAGAAGAGTTAGGATCAATATCATCTCCAGCCTGTGGATATGGGAACGGTGAGCCAAAGAGTCCCGCCATCATCCGAGCCTCCTGAAACACTTGAGAAACCTGAGGCTCCCGCTGAGACTGAGAATGCCGATGAACCTCAAGAGACCGTTTACCACGACTAGGCTCTCCCTCGTCCGAGCCTCTATGCCTCGAGCGCGAGCGGGACCTCCGTTGCTCGTGAAGGATACAAAATCAAAAGACTTCAACAATGCAAAATAAAACAAATGGTAGAAATGGAAGAAAGTGAACATACCTCAAAAACATCGCCAGAACTGCTCCGACAACTCGCACCACGCTGAAGCTTGATGATGTAGTATTTCAGAGCATCAACCAGCTTCATGAATCCCATCATCTCCAGGAGGTTAGGCTGAGAACAAAACAAAGAAAAATTAGTAATAAGCGGTGTTAATAGGGATGAATAATGCATCAAAAGCTTATCGGCTCAAAAACCTCATGCAGAATCTCCTGCGCCTGTCTGAAACCCTCTGGCGCGTCAGCAATATGGTCCTCGGTAATACCAATTGGTCCTGGGTGGACAGATTGAGGCGGAATCTCAATCCTCCCCACACGGCGAACAGTCGTCTGAAAATACGATCGAATAATCAAGTTATTCGACTATTTAAACAGAGACTACCGACAAAACTCCTCAAAAGAAACCATACCTCAGGAAGGCGGGGTGGAGGAGCCAGAGAGGGAAGCAATTCTTGCGCATAATCACCCTCCATGCGCACAAGCTCCTGCCAAGGAAAAGTGTAATGCTCTCCCCTGTTTATCAACTCCCTAAGCAAGCGCGAGTCCAACATCGACTCCGGTGGAGACAAGGGCACCACAAAGCGATCCCCACTGTGCTGACGAACGACACGCTCCCCCAGATACCAGACAAAGCGTTTGGTACCAACAAAAATAGTGCGGTACGCTGAAAGCTGCAAGGCCTGGGGAAGATTAGTCATCCCAGCCCAAGGACGATACTGGACATCAATAGCAACCTGAAAACCATAAAAAGTTGCAATGAAGCACTGGAAATAACGTTAAGAGAGAAAATAACAGGCTATAAAAGTAATTCTGACGCCAACAGAAGAGGTGCCTCGACGTAACAACCCGCGCTGCGCAGAGACAGACTCCACCTGTGACTCTCCTCGGGTACGCCAGCTGGCCCCGACAGGGAAGTCATGAACCGCTCCACGATGTCGTCGAGGGGCCAATCTTGGAAAGTACTCGTAGAACCATAGCTGCAGGGAAAAGTAATCTTTGAGCACTGAGTCGAACAAATTAAAATAAAACAAGAAGAGGAAAGGATTGTCACCTCTACAACTCTCCATAAACTGTAGACAGTGACAGGGGACTCATCGTTCAGCTGCCTACAACCATGACGTAACGACAAGAGAAGGTCGGCATATCCGAGGCTGGCCCAGCTAAAGGATCCTATCTCACTGATCTTGACTAAAGAAGGGTGGTAGCAAAGGAGTGCACGCGAACTCCTATCAAGAGAAAGAGTCATGGAAATGAGAATCAAAATGAAGATCCGCACTCGCTGCTCAGCTGATGTCTCCTCCATGTCAAAACCACGGGCTAGAACCGAAGCCAACTCTGATCGCCCGCTCCTAGGACAACCTCGAGACACTGGCTGGGTCCTGATATGCTGAACGATCGGACCTAACAAATCGGCTGCCCCAGCCGCTCCCCAAGAAAGATCAGACATCTGTGCTACGGCCCGGTCAGTGAAGCGTAGACCGCTAATCATACTAAAGTCCAAAGGGGTCACTGTCATCTCCCCCCAAGCAAAGTGAAAGGTGTTGGTAGTATCCCAAAAATACTCCAACAACGCGCGAACGACTATCGCACCACAACCCCGGGGGCTGCGAAACCCTACGATCGCCGAATAAAAGTCCACTAAACCAGCTGATTCCGATAAGGCGTTCGTAGCAGGATCCCTCGTGATAATCCGATGAAGTCGAGGAATCAAATCTCCGGCTCCAGAACCGTGATGGCGAAGCGTGCCGTGAACTATGCCGGCAAGTGGGCGATGAGAAACGTGGTTTTCACGACAGAAAACCAACTGGTCTGAGGTCCACGGAGGTGGAACCCACCTACCTCTACCCGTAGAGGCCCGGGGCTCAAACTCTAAGACGTCGTCATCCATACCCTCGGGAATCGTGGGAGTGTCCTCCCGAAAAGCCTGACGCCGACCATGAGTGGAAAGATCGTGATCCCGTCGTCTAGGCTGCTATTATAAAAATAAAAATCTAAATGCTTAGCATCATTTCCTAAGACATTTAGTTATTTATATCGAGTTGCATTTTAATAAAAAATCTAAATGCTTAGCATCATTTCCTAAGACATTTAGTTATTTATATCGAGTTGCATTTTAATAAAAAATCTAAATGCTTAGCATCACTTCCTAAGTTATTTAGTTATTTATTGCATTATACGCTAAATTTTTACCTCAAGGCTAAAAATTGGCAAAATAATGGAATTATTTATAGTATTTAGTTTCTCCATGACGAAGTAATACTATGTTCTCCTAATTGCATGATACTATGTTCTCCATGACAATGTAGTACATACACAACGAAAAACATGTCTCAAAATTGCACAAAAACATTAGATCGACGCATTATAGCATATTTTACAAGATCTACAACCAACATGTCATCATTTCAAGTGCAAAAGAACAACATGAACAACAAAGAACACCATTTCCCACAAGTAGTACCAAAAATGGTGATTTGCTTAATTCTTCACCAAATCATGCAATTTTTGTCTCAAATCGCTCACAAACACACATACACACATATGCAAGTAAATTCATAGCAAGAATTTCAACATAAACCTCAAAATAAAAAAAAAATCCCCAAATTGATTTTTAAGGGTTTTTACATGAAATTATTCGTTTGAAGTAAATTCGAGACAAAAGTTAAAAGAAACTTACATGGATCCTTGTGGAGAATCGAAAATGAGGAAAGTAGGAAAAAATTAGAGCAGAATTGATGAAGATTTGAGCTCCAAAAGCTCAAAAAACCGTGAAGACCGCAACACAACCGCCGTGACACAGTTAGCAGCAGCCGTGACACGGTAACAACGGCCCGTGTCACGGTGAGCCTGGGACGTGACGGAGCTCCGGCGACCTCAGGTGACGCCGACAGCAGCATCAGCAACAAGAAGCAGCGAGATTTCAATGAGAAAAAAAACAAAAAAAAAAAAGAAAAAAAAGAAACAAAACCCGCAGAATCGCCGCGTCACGGGATACAAATCCGTCTGCTGGGAAAAGCAACCGTGTCTCGGTGACTAGCCGTCGTCGCATGGGAATCTTGGCAGCTTAAATTGAAAAATGGAGATGATAAGTACAAGCAGGAGAAGAAAGAGAAATGGGGAATGAAAAAATGGGAGCAATGTCTGATATTTAAAGCCAAAAAATGACCGTTACACGACCCCGTTACTGTTCCACGTTTCCCGTTACTGAGTAACGGTTTTCAGGCGCGTGGAATTTTTTTGCCAAAAGGAATCCCGCGACACAGGAATTCCTCCCGTCTAACGGCAAATGACCACCGTGTCGCGGGATTGGTCCACGTGGCACGGAGTCCGGGCTTCTGTCCTGCACACTTTTCGAAGCTGGCAGCGAATATTCCTTGCAATTTGACCAAAATTGCACGATTTTCCGCGCAAATTGGACAGTTAATTTTTCAGTAAAATTACGCGGAAAATTCTAACTGACGGTTGAAGGGTATCAAAATTACTATTTTGCCATAGGAAACGTCAAAATCAATTTGTCGATATTTTAAACACCTAATATGGTCGGATCATCGACTTAAAGGTGTGAATCATCCGCGGCCCACGTTCGGGGATAGTCGAACCATCATACACTTGCAAATTTCAGCGATTACAGTAGTTGTTGGCTTTCCTCAACCATGGAAAGCGTTATTGGTGGATTTTTCTTCAAGTATAGGAAACTTCCAAGTCGGTTTTCCTCAAGCATGGAAAGCGTTATCGGTGGATTTTTCTTCAAATATAGAAAATCGCCAAGTCGGCTTTCCTCAAGCATGGAAAGCGTTATCGGTGGATTTTTCTTCAAGTATAGAAAACCGCCAAGTCGGCTTTCCTTAAGCATGGAAAGTGTTATCGGTGGATTTTTCTTCAAGTGTAGAAAACCGCCAAGTCGGCTTTCCCCAAGCATGGAAAGCGTTATCGGTGGATTTTTCTTCAAGTATAGAAAACCGCCAAGTCGGCTTTCCTCAAGCATGGAAAGCATTATCGGTAGATTTCTTCAAGCATAGAATGACACCAAATTCATACTTCGACTTTCCTCAGGCATGGAAAGTATCATCCGGTAGGTTTCTTCAGGCTTAGAAAGCTACCAAATTCCTCAGTTGGCTTTCCTCAGGCATGGAAAGGGTTTCAACAAACGTCATCCGGTGGATTCCTTCAAGCATAGGAAGCTTCCAAACTTATTTGCCACCGATACACTGGTGCCAGATACGTATTCTATCTTTCTACTCTTTTATCTGTAGAATTAACATTTTTCTGCAAGTATCGGCGTATACAGAGTGATTTAGGATCGCAGAACGTCTTAAATCATTCTCCATCCCTATCGACTACTTTGACTATCGTTTTTGAAACTGACGTTTCTACAAACTTAGTCAAAGTGGGGGCTTTTGTAGACACCTAAACATGTCTCCCCAAAACCAAACCCGATGATGAACAACCTTTCACCGCCTCTATTGGTAAGGTTTAGTATTTAATCCCGGGAGTGCTTAAAAAGGTCGTATTTAATTAAATTCAATTTTTGAATAGTCCATGGATTAGTCTTGATGTTTGGTCAAAGCATAGTTTTAATTTCAGCCCAAACTTATTATTTAATTTTAGCCCAAACCTTTTACTGTTTTATTATTTATTTTGGCCCAAACTTTTTATTTATTTTAGCCCAAATAATAATAAAATCAGAAAATAGCCCAAAATTATCAATCGTCACTTAAAATGCTGAACGAAATTAGGGTTAAAAATAAATTTAGACGGAAAAGCGGATTGGAAATTCCCGCGTCACGGCAACAGTCCACCGTGTCACGGGAAAACTTTCCCGTCTGATGGTGGGATTTCCCGTGACACGGGAAACCTGCTGTGACACGGGAATTTCCGTGTCCTTTCCGCGTAAACCCTTAACGCGTTTTATCCCCCGTTCACTAAATATTTCCCGCGTCACACAAAATGTGCACCGTGTCACGGGAATGTTTCCCGTCTGATGGTGGGATTTCCCGTGTCACAGTACACTTTGTCGTGTCGCGGGATACTTTTTTAGGGTTTTTATCATTTTAGGGTTCCGTGTGTTCCTCAGCACATTTTCTCTATAAATACCCCCTCATTATTGATGTACGGGGCATCAATTAATTCTATGGTTTTTTTCTCTCTTTTATGCTCTAGCCTAAACACTAGCCTACCCTTCTTCTTTCAAAATTCCTTCTTCAAGCACTCCAAGGAGTCCATACTTTACTCGTGGTTCTGTCCTTAAGCCAAGGCGTGAAAGGTAGATTTGTTTGAGGGTTTGGCCCCAAATCAATTCTATTTAATTTAATTTAATTTAATTATTGTTTTATTATTATTTCCTTGAAGTTACTAACTCGTTTATTATTTTTTAGTTGCAAACAAACAAAATCAAAGTAAGAATTATGTTCCTTTTATTTCTATTATTTTTCTAACGATTTTTGTATTGTTAGAATTATGGTTAAATTGCTTCCAATGTTAATGTTTATTTTATTATATTTATTGATCACCATTTTGCATGTTTAAAGGGAATATGTAATTGAAAATCACGCCTAATAAGATAATTTGGACAACCGGTGTAGGTTCCTTTTTAATCTTGTTATTTAATTCAAGTGATCACAAATATTTTAGAATTATATGTTGCATTAATATTCAACCAGTTTAGCTAAATAATAGTTTGGAGCGAATTGAATATTTTTGTTTGTAGCCTTTGAGATTGCAGGAATCACTTTTCATAATAAGAATCGAGTAGAGGCCAATACGGGCGAATGTGACTCCATGACTCACTTCGTACCATCATCCCCGATCCTCCTTTCGTGGTTCCGAACCATATGGAGTTAGTAATCTCATGGATTATGAATGGGGTGTAACCTTCACGGGTCAATCGTTGTTGCCTATCGTTGTCCCTTATCGTGGTTGCCTTTTATGATCCGTGAACGAGTTACAAGTTCCTTAAAAACTTGTTGGCGGCTCCCGACTTTCCTTGTCCCTAATTGTATACGTCAATTCCCACTTCATAAGAGTGCCAAGCATATTCACACAAGCTCTAACGTAGGCGCACTTCGAGCGACGCCTACATGTATGCACTGGGTGAGTAGGGATATTGTCCAAATCCCTATGAGCATTGGGGATCTAGGGATCTCATAGGGATTTGAGGCACCTTAGTCCTCAATGATGCACTCCTTTTCAAGCAATCATCAAGGATGCATCTCAACCCTCAACTTATGCTTTCAAGAGTGCATGGAGGGTTACAATCTAGTGGTGTGTGCAATATGGGGAGGGCTTATGTAAGGTTGGGAAATCCTTCTTTGGGTAGATCAAGTCTTCAAATATTTTTCCTGGTCTTTAGGGACGGGTTTGCATGGAAAATTTGGAATGGGAAACAAGTTAAAGCTATTAGTATGCCCTGGGTGAAAGGAGAGTTTCCAATGGTAAATTCTAATCAAACATTGGGAGCAACTCTAAGGTGGAAGGTGGAAGATTTTATTGATCAGAATACAAGAACTTGGGATGCGGGAAAAATAAGGAGCTATTTTGATTGGGATAGTCTAAAGTCTACCCTGGCTATGGAACTACCACATAAAGGAGATGACGATTTCACCTATTGGAAATTCCACCCGTTAGGGAGGTATACGGTTAAAACAGGGTACTACTATCTCTTGAAGGATGCGAGCTTAGATCACTCCTTCTTTTCATCCACCGACCAAGAGTTTATAAAACTGATCTGGAAAATAGACATTCAACCAAAATGGAAACTCTTCCTATGGAGACTCTTCCATGACAGTATTGTGGTTAAGGTAAACCTAGCAAGAAGGGGCTTACATGTCGATGAAATTTGCGATTACTGTGGTTCAGATCCGGAAGATAGCCAACATCTCTTCCGATATTATTCTTTGGCAAGGGAAGTTTGGGGTATTTTCCCCCTTTCTATTAGCCATGATCCTACTAGTCTCGTTTCCCTGAGGAAGTGGATCCAGAGCTATATCCTGATTTTTTATAGCGAGGATAGTAAGTATGGTACCCGTAATGCTTTGTTTATTGCAACACTATGAGGCCTGTGGAAATCAAGGAATGCTAGGTGTTTTAAGAATGCTAATGGGAATGCTAGTGTGGTGGCTGAATTCATAAACCAAGCTATGCAAGACCACGAGGTCTTCATCCATAAGTGTAGTTAAGACAACCCTAACAGGGAGTTAAGGAGCAATGATCCTGTCATTCCTCTAGGGTTCAATTATGTGCAGCTGGGAAGAGACCAGAATGGCTTTGACAACTTCATTTTGGAAGCTGACGGTTCATGGGATAAAGGGACTTCGAGGGCAGGGGTTGGTTGGGCAGTAGTTGGAACAAACAGGTTGGTTGAAGGGGGAAAGTGTGGAGTAGCCTCATTAGCAATATAGTGTGAAGCATGGGCATGCCTTGAAGCGATGAAATGGGCAAGAGCACAAGGGAAGCAAGGTATCCTTCTGCTCTCTGACTCTATCTCCCTACTTAAGAACCTACAGGATAAACTTGGAAAGGATGTTTCGATCACCTGGTTTATTAAGGAAATTAGGGAGGTGGGAGCCACTTTCATGAGATGTGCAATTTTAAAGGTGCAAAGAGAACAGGTTAAACGAGCTAACGACATGGCCAGGAGATGTCGTCTTACTTTGTCGATTTTTACTTAGTTGTTTGTTCCTTTACTATTGTCAAAAAAAAAAAAAAAAAGACGTGTTGTGCATTTTGCATTTGCTACACTTTTTGTATTTAAATGATGGTCTTAAACTTCCCTTATAACAAAAATAAACAGGAAAAATTGCCCGCAATAATCCGACCTTTTGCCCGTCCGTGGTAAATAATCCCACCTTTGGATTATTTTTTAATAATCCCACTGTAGACACCTAAAAATGTCTCCCCAAAACCAAACCCGATGATGAACAACCTTTCACCGTCACTATTGGTCGGGTTCAGTATTTAATCCCGAGAGTGCTTAAAAAATCGTATTTAATTAAATTCAATTTTTGATTAGTCCATGGATCAGTCTTAATGTTTGGTCAAAGCATAGATTTTTTAATTTCAGCCCAAACCTTTTTTATTTTATTGTTTTATTATTTATTTTGGCCCAAACCTTTTATTTATTTTATTTACTTATTTTCTTATTTTATCTTAAATAATAATAAATCAGAAATGCCCCGAAATTATCAATCGACACTTAAAATGCTGAACGAAATTAGGGTTAAAAATGAATTTAGACGGAAAAACGGACAAAAAATTTCTTGCGTCACGGCAATAGTCTACCGTGTCACGGGAAACTGTCCCGTCTGACGGTGGGATTTCCCGTGACACGGGAAACCTGCTGTGACATGGGAGTTTCCGTGTCCGTTCCGCGTAAACCCTTTACGCGTTTTATTCCCCGTACCCTAAAATATTTCCCGCGTCACGCAACTGTTCACCGCGTCACGGGAACTTTTCCCGACTGACGGTGAAAATTCCCGTGTCACGGTACACAGTGCCATGTCGCGGTATACTTTTTTAGAGTTTTTATCATTTTAGGGTTCCGTGTGTTCCTTCAGCACATTTTTTCTATAAATACCCCCTCATTTTTGATGTACGGGGCATCAATGAATTCTCTAGTTTTTTCTCTCTTCTATGCTCTAGCCTAAACACTAGCCTACCCTTATTCTTTCAAAATTCCTTCTTCAAGCACTCCCAGGAGTCCATACTTTACTCGTGGTTCTGTCCTTAAGCCAAGGCATGAAAGGTAGAACTGTTTGAGGCTTTAGCCCCAAATCAATTCTATTTAATTTAATTTAATTCTTGTTTTATTATTATTTCCTTGAAGTTTCTAAATCGTTTATTATTTTGTAGTTGCAAAAAAACAGAATCAAAGTAAGAATTATGTTTTTTATTTCTATTATTTTTCTAACGATTTTGTATTGTTAGAATTATTGTTAAATTGCTTCCAATATTGATGTTATTCTGTTATTTTTATGATCTCCATATTGCATGTTAAGGGGAATATGTAATTTAAAATTACGCCTAATAAGATAATTTGGACAACCGGTTTAGGTTCCTTTTTAATCTTGTTGTTTAATTCAAGTGATCACAAACATTTTAGAATTATGTGTTGCATTAATATTCAACCAATTTAGCTAAATAATAGTTTGGAGCAAATTGAATATTTTGTTTGTATGCCTTTGAGATCGCAGGAATCACTTTTCACTATAAGAATCGAGTAGAGGCCAATACGGGCGAATGTGACTCCGTGACTCACTTCGTACCATCATCCCCGATCCTCCTTTCGTGGTTCCGAACCATATGGAGTTAGTAATCTCATGGATTATGAATGGGGTGTAACCTTCACGGGTCAATCTTTGTTGCCTATCGTTGTCCCTTATCGTGGTTGCCTTCACGAGTTTATATTCTTCGAACGACGCCTACACCCACCTTTACCCCCCGATCTTTTTTATTGGTCCCTACAGGTTACCTTACCTATTATAGCCGGTTTTGGGGTGACGTGGCTTCCAACGGTTATAATCCATTTAATTTCCCTTTAAAAAATTGCCAGCTCCTCAATTTTGTTTTCTTTTTCTTCTTCATTCTCTGTTTTAAAACAAGACCTCCCCTTCTACTCTGATTTTCCTCTTTGAATTCACTTCGTTCTCAGTAAAATCTGTCAAAAATGGCTAGTAGGAGGCATAATGGGTCAAGTATTTCAACTTCGTCAAGGAATTTTGGCTTGGTTTCCCCGAAATTGAAGTGCATGTGTAGTGCGAAATTATATGTATTTGATTAATTAAGGTTAATAAAGATAATTAAATTGGGCACTTGAAAACTAGGGTTTTAAATCTAATTGAATTGGGGTTTTTTTTCAATTTTTTGCAGGATGGTGATTGTGGCTTCTTTGTGTGGGCTAATGTTAACCCCAAAGATGTTGATGACCTACGATTACAAGTGTTTGAAAGAGATACTCTAGTTGCTGAAAAGGAAATGGAGATTGATTTCCTTAAAGAATAATTGAAGATGGTTGAGAAGAAACTGGGAAATAAGGAGGATGAGTTGGATGACACCAAAATGGAGCTTTGCCACACTCGAATTGAACTGATGAAGGCTACAAGGAATGAAAAGAATTTTTCCATTGCTCTGTTGGTTTCATGGATTTTATTTGCTTTCATGATAGTGATTTTGAAGGTATGACTGTGATGTATTGCAAATGATTGTAGGTAGTTAAACTAAGTTAAGTTAGTTTAGTTTGGTGTAGTAATTTGTTGTGGTCATTTGTGACATGTATTGAGCAAAGACCTACTTGTTATGTAATGAGCAATACATTGATGAGTTAATGAAAGTTATTTTGACAATGGTTTGCACAATACCTGAAATTCACCCATTTTTCATAATCACATAGTTGCATAAGTTCAACAAAAGATGGTGACATTGTTTTGCCTAACAGTCATGAACAAAATGAATTGGGTGTAATTGCTATAGGACTTAACACACCTGTAGACACCCATTTGTGTCTCCCCAAAACCAAACCCAGTGATGAGTACCTTTCACGTCGAATCATAATCGAATGAAACGAAAGTGTGGAAAGGTCTAGTGTTGCGGAAAGTTTTTATTTTTTTTCTCGTCTCTCTGTGTTTGAAAACTTATTTTAAGAAAACAGCCAATCCAATTTGGTTGGTCAATGATATGGGTCCAATAGTAGTGTAGTTGGATGGGGCTTGCAAAGACCTTTCCAACGATATATTATAAGCCCAATTCCGATGAATATTGAGGAAGTTATGGCCAATTTACTAAACTGGGCCCGGTTTGAGCTTTATGTACGGCCCAATGATCTAGGGGAGGTCCTAATATGATTTATCTTTATGGTTTTAGTCTTCTAGATTCTTCTAGAAGGTTCTTTTCATTCCTAATTCAATTAGCATTGATAAATTGACTTTTGTTGACTTTTCAGAGTTTTAATCAAAATCAAATAGCATATTCGAGGAAATTATATTATTTTATCCTCCAGTACGGTAAACTTATCGGATTTTCGAAAACGCGTTAAAATCAGGCTTGGCGCCTAACCCCAGGCCTTGGCGCCAGGAACCAGGCCTGGCGCCTGGCGCTAGCCATTGGCGCCTGGCGCTGGTGTTGGTGCCTGGCGCCAGCTAGCCAGGGTTGGCGCCAGCTCTGTTTTCTGAGCGTCAGACTCTGTTTTGTCTAATTTATCTTTTTGGCTGATTTTCTCTATAAATATTGTACTAAAAACTCCGTTTTCATTCATCAATAATCATCTACATCTATCATTAACCAATTGATTTCATTCATCACCTATTCTCTCTTAATCTCTTTCTTTCTTTATTACTTTGTTTTCCATACAAAATTCCGCATTCACAAGATCTAGATACACCTAGCCATATTCAAAGTTGCCTTCGCCCTAGACGTGAAAGGTTTAAATTTCTGAGGGTTTGGTCCCAAATCTCTATTTCAATTATTTAATTTAATTGTTTGTTTTTTATTGAAGTTACTAACGTGTGTATTTTGTTATTAGAAAGAGGTACGAGGCATCAAAGTAAGTACTTTATTGGTCTTTATTGGTATTATGATGTAGAAATCATGTTTACATTGTTATTATGATATTCCTAGTATCATGTCTAGGGTAATTTTAATATTAAATATGATTCCTGCGATGCTTCCTATGTTCTTCCTAATATTTATGATTGTTAGTATCATGTTAGGGTTAAAGATTTGATTTTTATTGCTTAGTGACATGCTAGGGTTTGTTATTAATCTTGTTAGTATCATGCCTAGGATCTTGGTATTATTACGCTTTAATATTAACATGAATATGATTATGATTATAATTGTTATAATTCATGATGATTTATTATTTATTATGCTGCTTGATTATATTTATTGTTATTGCTTGATCACCTTTATTGCATGTTTAAAGGGAATTGGTACTTGTAATCACGCTTAATAAGATATTAATAATCTTGTTAGAGTTAATTGTGATTATAATTTCAAGTGATCGCCAATAATAGATTTATTTGTGCATTAATATTCAACCAACATAGATAAACAGGTTTAGGGTTAATTCTATTGATTGCATGTTAATCAAAAAGCGCACATGAATACGATCAGAATAAAGTAGAGGCCTATTATTAGGTCAGGTTCAATCTCTTTTAGGTTGGATTTGTTCCTTCATCCCCGAACCCTTATTTGGTTCTAGACCTTATGGAGTTGACGATCTCTTGGATCGTTAAGGGGTGTAACCTAAACTTGTTGGCGACTCTTTTGCTCTATCTTTTTCCCTTTTGGACGCCACCGTACTTTAGTGTATTATCACAGTGGGGTTCAAGCTAGTGGGATTTTAAAGGCTTGAAATTATTCCCTACAGTTTTTGGCGACTCCACTGGGGAGGATTTCTATTTTAATTCCTGAATTTGTTTCGGCAATGATTTAGAATGAGTGGATGAGACTCGAAAAGTTCTAAGTATTTCATGTGCGTAATTTTGATTAACATTATTGTCATATGCATAAAAAAGATCTCATTGGAAAGACCATCCGTAATGAGTTAAAAACATAGGATTTTACACGTAGGAAATTTGAGGAAAGTCTTTCACAACTAGGACTGGAAAATTTTATCGAGCACAGAAAGCTGCTGAGGCATGTGGGAAGTAGCGTCAGGGGCCAGAGTTTGGCGCCAGACTTTTAGCCGTGGCGCCAGACGCTAGCATTGGTGCCAGGCGCTACAGTTAAAATCTGGTGCCAGTCTCTGATTGCTGGCGCCAATTTCCCCCAATACCGAGCCAGAAATATGCGTTCTAATTTCGACCGATTTTTCGTATTGTTTGCTCGATCCTACTTCCTGATTGCATTTTTTCTCACTTTTCTAAAACCCATATGTGTTCTACATATGGACATAACCCTCTGGGAATTCATGCTCCATCTACTCGATTGAACGCTCCGCGCAACAAAGGGTACATCCGAGATTTTGAATTCACCAAACCATGGAAGCGAGTTTTTTCTAAAACTCGCGGTGTCCCATCCACTCGCGCCAACCCTTCACGGTTAGGCTTCCGCGCGGTGCATTCGGAAAATTAACCATGGACCCTCTATTGACTAAACCGTATCCCGAACTTTAGAGAACTAGAGCCATGGTTAGGTTGCGAACTCATTGCATCATATTGTGCCTACTTGACTAATTGTGCATTATTTGCTGTGCATATATATTCTATGTTTTTCTTAACCGTTTGTTGACTTGTGTTGAGACTAAATAAATTAATGACTTAAAGAACTTTGCCTAATTAATTAATTGATTAATTAATTTGAGTCAATAAAGTCTAATATTTTAATCAGAATTGACCTAGTACGACTTTAGGCATACCCCAGTTGACTAATAACACCGAAAACAGTCCCAGATAGAGGCTCCAATATTGGCGCCAAGGTCTGAGCTGTAGCGCCACACTAGGGAGTGTAGCGCCTGACGACAGCTATGTTGTCTGGCGCCAAGCTCCACAGTGTGACGCCAGTCCTATCGCTTGGCCGACAGTTCCGATTTTTGGTCGAGTCATCACCTAGGGTCTAATTTATCAGTCTTCTGTTTAATTCGGTTAATTTTCGCTGTCAATAACACCTTGTCGAGTCATTAATCGAGTCTTAGTCACATAGTCTAACCACATGGTCATGACACGAGTCTCAACATGTCACCTACACTCACTAGTCTTAGCATACACTTTGAGTATATGTCACCTTGACAATGTCTTAGGTCCATGCATGAGTCGGTCTTTCCGTCATTTGAGTTGGGGGTACATTCTACTCCTAATTCTTCATATCCCTCAATCTAAATCTTCTTCACATTTTATTCCAATCTTTCTTCACTTCCTCCATCCATTGCATGTTGAATAAAGTTTGAGTCAAATAATTAACAATAAGTATCCCTAAATTCCTTTTCCACAGTACTTGGTCAAGGAGAGAAGGGCGATTAATCAAGGACAACCTCTTTATTCAGGTCTCGCTTTTTGATAAACCGATTCGTCAAAAGAGGAAGGCTAAGAGGATAATGGCAACTCAAGAAGAAGTCAATGATCTTAAGAACCAACTGGCTACCGTGACTGAGACATTGAAGCTTCTTGCACTCAAGATCGATGACCCCGTGAAGCAACAACAGATGGACCTCATGCAAGAGAGCCTAAGCAATTTGTCTAGCAATTACAAGTTTCAAGAGCTTACATCAAAAGGGGTCTCGGTGGACAAAGATCTTCTTCCGCAGAAGTTCAATGCCAACGACATCCCAAAATTCAAGGCAACGGATAATCCTTACTTTCATCTAAGAGCTTTAGAAACCATAATGAGCATTAAGGGTATCGATAAAAAGGTTTTTCCCTCTCTGTTCCCACTATCTCTTGAAACCGTTTTCCAATAATGGTACTTCTCCCTTGACAAAGAGAAAACCTCTACCTGGGAATTGATAGTAAACACTTTCATTGATAGGTACAAGTGCAATATTCAAGTTGAAACCGACCATAGACAACTTGAGATGCTAAGACAAAAGGAGAATGAAGGTTTTACTTCTTTCTTTAATAAGTGGAGAGAAACTTCCGCCAAGATGATTGAGGTCCCCACTGAAAAGGAGTCTGTGAGGATGTTTATAAAAAATCTTCAAGAGAAGTATTCGAAGCATTTAAAATATCAACACAATCTGAATACTTTTAAGGCCGTTTATGACATCGGAATTGAAATCGAAGACGACCTCGCAAAGCAAAAAGCTACTAACAATAACTCCCACGGTGGCTGGAAAGGAAAGAAGAGCGACAATCCTTCTTCTTCCAAAAATGCCCACTTTAGTAATAATGTTAGTACCTTTGACCATAATGATGTCTTAGCCATGGACAATCAAGGATCTAAAAGGAAACCCAGGCGAGAGTTCACACCCATTTGAATGACCTACGATCATGCTTTCGACCGTCTTTACGATCGAGGATTAATCAAACCTATTGGCCGTACCGAGGATCCAACACCAGAAAATCGATCTTCGAGATGGAATCCAAACTCCTATTGCAAGTACCATCGAGGAAACGGTCATACCACTGATGAATGCTACAGGTTTCGAAATCTCATTCAAGATCTCATAGAGGCAAACAAGATCCCATTGCCTCTAGCTAGCGAGAAGACTGGGTGATGATGACGCGAACGACACAAGACATAGGCGAGCTTCAATGATGAGATCTCATGACCTCTTTCTCTATTTCTTTTTCATTTTTTCCTTTCCCTAATAAGTCTAGCATAGGCACCTTTTCTTTTCTTTTAGATTAATTTTGTAGATTTTTCCTTTTTCCCTTTTTAATAAAATGAGCATTTATTTCCTTATATATAATCATTTCATTACATTGCATTAAAAAAAAATGCATGTCGAATCAAGCACAAGGTATACTGTAGGCGTCGTTCGAAGTGTGCCTACGTAAAAAGCATGTGGTGAATATGCTTGGCACTCATAGGAAGTGGGAATTGACATTACGATTAGGGACAAATAAAGTAGGGAGCCGCCAACAAGTTTTTAAGGAACTTGTAAACCGTTCACAGATCATAAAAGGCAACCACGAATAAGGGACAACGAAGGCAACAACGATTGACCCGTGAAGGTTACACCCCATTCATAATCCATGAGATTACTAACTCCATATGGTTCGGAACCACGAAAGGAGGATCGGGGATGATGGTACGAAGTGAGTCATGGAGTCACATTCGCCTGTATTGGCCTCTACTCGATTCTTATATTGAAAAGCATTCCTGTGATCTCAAAGGCATACAAACAAAATATTCAATTTGCTCCAAACTATTATTAAGCTAAATTGGTTTAATATTAATGCAACATAATTCTAAAATATTGGTGATCACTTGATTAAACAACAAGATTAAAAAGGATCCTAAACCGGTTGTCCAAATTATCTTATTAGGCGTGATTTTCAATTACATATTCCCTTTAACATGCAATATGGTGATCATAATAACAATAGAATAAAAATTAATATTAAAACCAATTTAATCACAATATCAACAACATAAAATCGTTAAAAAAAATAATAAAAATAAAAGGAGCATGACTCTTACTTTGATTCTGTTTGTTTGCAACTACAAAATAATAAACGAGTAAGTAACTTCAAAAAAATAATAAAGCAATAATTAAATTAAATTAAATAAAGTAAGGTAGATTAGGGGCCAAACCCTCAAACAGTTCTACCTTTCACGCCTTGGCTTAAGGATAGAACCACGAGTAAATTATGGACTCCTTTGAGTACTTGAAGAAGGAATTTTGAAGTAGAAAAGGGGTAGGCTAGTGTTTAGGCTAAACCATAGAAGAGAGAAAATAAAATAAGGGAATTCCTCCGTGCCCCGTTCATCAGAAATGAGGGGGTATTTATAGGGAAAATGTGCTGAGGGAGCACACGGAACCCTAAAATGATAAAAACCCTAAAAAAGTATCCCGTGACACGGTCAGACTGTACCGTGACACGGGAAGCCCCACCGTCAGACGGTACACTTTCCCGTGACACGGTATTGTTTTGGAGTGACGCGGGAAATTTTCAGAAAACGGGATGAAAAACGCGTTAAGGGTTTACGCGGAAAGGACACGGAACGTCCCGTGTCACGGCAGACCTCCCGTGTCACGGCAGACCTCCCGTGTCACGGGAAGTCCCACCGGCAGACCTCCGGTGTCGCGGCGGTCCTGCTGGTGGCCGGAAGTTTATTCGTGCTTTTGGAGTTCGAATTTTCACCAATTTGCTGTAATTGCTTGCTATTTTCCTTATTTTCGACCCTCTAAAAGCATCCATGTAAGTTTCCCTTGATTTTTGTCTTGAATTTTCTTCACGTAAATAATCTCATGATAAACCCTTAAAAATCAATTTGGGGGTTTTTGATTTTGATGTTTTATGTTGAAATTCTTGCCATGATTTTACTTGTATATGTATGTATGTGTCTTTGTGAGAAATTTGAGACAAAAATTGCATGATTTGATGGAGAATTGAGCAAATCACCATTTTTGGGTGCTACTTTGTGAAATAATGTTCATGTTTTGCTCTTGAAATGGTGAAAAAATGGTGGTGAATCTTGTGAAATGATGTGTTGATTCATATTTTGCGTATGTACTATATTGTCATGGAGAACATAGTATCATGCGGCTAGGAGAACTGTAGTATTAGTTTGTCATGGAGAAACTAAATACCATAATTTTGCCAATTTTTAGCCTTGAGGTAAAAATTTAGCATATAATTTCAAAAAAATTAAATAACTTAGGAAATGATGCTAAGTATTTTTATTTTTGCGACTTGGATTAAATGTTTAGGAAATGATGCTAAACATTTAGATTTTGATAATAGCATGCCTAGACGACGAGATTGCGATCTTTCTACCCACGGCCGGCGTCGGGCTTTTCGGGAGGACACTCCCACTGTCCCTGAGGGCATGGACGACGACATCTTAGAGTCCGAGCCTCGGACTTCTACGAGTAGGGGTAGGTGGGTTCCACCTCCGTGGACTCCGGACCAGTTGGTTTTCTGCCGTGAAAACCACATCTCTCATCGCGCACTCTGCGGCATAGTCGATGGCACGCTTCGCCAACATGGTTCCGGAGCCGGCGATTTGATCCCTCGACTTCACCAGGTCATTACGAGGGATCCTGCTACGAGCGCCTTATGGGAATCGGCTGGCTTGGTAGATTTCTACGCGGCGGTTGTAGGGTTTCGCAGCCCCCGGGGTTGCGGCGCGACAGTCGTTCGGGCATTGTTGGAGTATTTATGGGATACTACCAACACCTTTCATTTTGTTTGGGGGGAGATGACGGCGACTCCTCTAGATTTCTGACCGGGCTGTAGGTCAGATGTCCGATCTATCTTGGGGATCGGCTAAGGTAGCTGATTTGTTGGGTCCGATTGTTCAGCACATCAGGACCCGACCAGTGTCTCGAGGTGGTCCTAGGAGTGGACGATCGGAGTTGGCTTCAGTTCTAGCTCGCGGCTTCGAGATGGAGGATACGACGGCTGAGCAGCGGGTGCGGATCTTCATCTTGATCCTGATTTCTATGACCCTGTATCCCGACAGGAGTTCACGAGTGCTCCTTTGCTACCTCCCCTCTTTGGCCAGGATCCCCGAGATAGGATCCTATAGCTGGGCAAGTCTTGGGTACGCGGATCTTCTTTTGTCTCTGCGTCATGGCTGCCGGCAGCTGAATGACGAGTCCCCTATCACCGTTTATGGCCTGTGGAGAGTCGTAGATGTAATGATCTTTTCCCTTTTTGTTTCACTTTAGCTTGTTCGACTCATGTGCTAAAGATTACTTTTATCGCAGCTATGGTTCTACGAGTACTTCCCAGGCTTGGCTCCTCGCCGGCGTCGCGGAGCGATCCATGATTTCCCTGTCGGGGCCAGCTGGCGTAACCGAGAGTCGCGGGTGGAGTCCGTTCCGGCACTTCGTGGGCTACTACGCCGAGGCACCTCTTCCGTTGGCGTAAGGATTAGTTTTGTTGCGTTCTTTCCTTCTGATGTTGTTTCCGTTGTTTCACGCCTAACTTTTTATGGTTTCCAGGTTCCCATCGATGTCCAGTATCGTCCTTGGGCCGGGATGACTGATCTACCTGAGGCCCTGCGTCTTTCAGCGTACTGTACCATTTTGGTTGGTACCGGACGCTTTGTCTGGTATTTGGGGGAGCGAGTCGTCCATCAGCATAGCGGCGATCGCTTTGTGGTGCCCTCATCTCCACCAGAGTTGATGCTGGACTCCCGCTTGATCAGAGAGTTGATCAACAGGGGGGAGCGCCATACTCTTCCATGGCAGGAGCTTGTTCACATGGAGAGTGACTACGCGCGGGAATTGCTTCCCTTTCTGGCTCCTCCACCCCGTCTTCCTGAGGTATGATTTCTTTTGAGGATCTTCTTTACTAGTCTCTGTTTTAAATAGTCGAATAACTTGATTATTCGATCATATTTTCAGACGACCATCCGTCCTGTGGGGAGGATCGAGATTCCTCCTCAGTCTGTCCGCTATCCAGGGCCGATTGGTATCACGGAGGACCATATTGCTGATGCGCCAGAGGGTTATAGATAGGCGCAAGAGTCTCTGCCCCAAGGTCTTTGAGCCGGTGAGTTTTCTTCGACGCTTTATCTATCCTTTTAATACTGCTTGTTACTGACTTTTCTTTGTTTTATCCTCAGCCTAACCGCCCGGAGATGATGGGATTCATGAAGCTGGTGGACGCCCTGAAGTATTGCATCATCAAGATTCGGTGTGGTGCGAGTTGTCGGAGCTCTAGCGACGTTCTTGAGGTATCACTTATTTTTTTCATTTCTACCATTTGTTTTATTTTGCATTGTTGACACCTTTTGATTTTGTATCTTTCAGGAGCGACGGAGGCCCCGCTCGCGCTCGAGGCCTAGAGGCTCGGACGAGGAGGAGCTTGGTCGTGGTAGACGATCTCCTGAGGCTCACCGACGTTCTCATTTTCAGCGAGAGCCTAAGACTACTCAGCCATTTCAGGAGGCTCAGTGGCAGCAGGGTCAGTCTTCCCAGCGCTTTCCGGGCCAAAGTCAGGGGCAGCAACAGTCGTTTTCACAGCCTGAGTTTGGGTCTGTTTAGACTCCTTTGGATCCTGGTTCATTTTCAGCTCCATTATCCGGGATTCCTCCACCGCTGTCGGGCTTGTTCTCGGTTCCGATGTATGGGACGATGCCTTCACCGACGATTCCCGTGTCTCTGGGACAGTCTACTCCGTTTTCTGGTTGGACGGGTCCTGCCTTGAGCTTGGCTACTGCTGGGGCTACAGGGACTAGTAGGGACGCTACTTCCCGTACTCGGATGGTGGAGGGACTCTTCGGTTCGCCGTTCCCATATGCACAGGGTGGACCATATGCACAGGGTGGACCACATGCACAGGGTGGAGACGAGACTGATTCTGGCTCTAGGGACTTTTGACCGAGGGTTTTTGTTTGTACATACTTGACATATTTATGTATTATGACTCTTTGCACATTATTTACGGTTTATATATTTATTATTGTGTGTTAGTGTGTGTTTGAGACTCCTTGTGTGTGATTGTGTATTTACTAACGACACGACGGAAAAAACATAAGTGGAGTAATGGAAGGTACCGACCTTCCCCAAAAGAAAAAGAAATAAAAAGACAAGCAAAATAAAATTACTTTCCCCAAAAGAAAAGAAATAAAAATAATATGATAAAGTTACCTTTCCCAAAAATAAAATGATAAAGAGATAAAATAAATGAAATTACCTTCCCCAAAATAAAAATAAAGAAAAGACAAAATATAAATAATGTGATAAAGAAATAAAATCTTAAAATAAATAAAATGAAGATAAAAATAAGAATATAAAAGGTGAGAATAAAACTCTCAGAAAAAACTGAAAAATAAACGGTGAAGATAAAATATTATAAAAAATCCGGATAGATACGGGAAAAGATGAAAAAAAGAAAACGCGTGAAGTGTCGTGTCACGGCAAAAGATCCCGTGACACGGTGGAACTTCCCGTGTCATGGGACGCGTATTATTCAGCGGTGTGTTTTACGCGTATGAAAAGATAAATTCTGGGCATTTTCGAGCGCTTTTGCTATAAAATAAGACCAGATTGTTCATGATATGCATAATTACGAAACACAAAATAATTTAGAATTTTATATTTCAATAATCATGTCTCAGAATTTTGATAATACATTACGCGACTGGTCTTATTCTTTGACCAATGCTGAAAAAAGAGAGTTAGAATGATTTCATGTCAGGGGTTTGCTAGCCCTGCGACACGTAGCTATTGAACATGATTTTCTTAGGGCAGCATTAGATTATTGGAGTCCAGAAACACACTGTTTCAAATTTGATTATGATGAAATATGTCCTCTGCCGGAGGAATTTGGTGCAATCTTTGGATTTTCTGCTAGAAATCTTATTTCCATGCCTACCCTACGTGAATATTATTACCAAGATTTTGAACGCCATCTGAATCTAACAAATCCAGATTTAAATAGAATTGTTTGTGGTAATGAAGTAGACTTAGAAAAACTTGCTAATTTATATTTTAATCGCCCTATCTCTGAGTCTTATCATGTATATCGTAGAAGGGCATATATTGTTTGCATGTTTAGCAAGCTACTATTTGCAAACGGTAGGGTAGGACATGCTTGTCTAGCGTCTGTGCTTGAGCATGTTGAATCCAGAAGATCTCCTATGCCGACGTGCCTTGGAGAAACATTTCGTGGTCTTGACGAGGAAAAAGCTGACCAGAAAGCCATCAGGAAGGGCTCTTTGGTACTACTGCAGGTAAAAACACGCTCCGACTAGCCCCTGTGACACAAAACAGGCACCGTGTCACGGTGGGTGTCTGCCGTGAGACGGTTAAAACTGCCGTGTCACGGGAATCTGCAAATTTTTTTTTTTGATTAATTTTTTTTTCTTTTTTGCAGATTTGGTTTATGGAGCGTTTGGAATTATTTGAAGCCCCCGATGATATTGAAAAATATGGCCCTAACGACCTAGTCCGTAGGAAAAAGAATTACTCTGCGAACATGTCGTATGAAGATTGGAAAAATTTCTTTGCAAAGAGGGAATTTTCCATTCGTTGGGTGGTGCCTTGGTGGAGGCTTACTAGGATGGTTGGCACGAATGAAACTCCATATTGCCGTGTTCCAAGTATCTCCAAACTGACCTTTTACTGTCCTTCTCGACTGATGCGGCAGTATGGACTTGAACAAGTAATCCCACGCTATAACGATAGTCCTCGTGAAGTATCGTTGCATGAGAGTAACGTTCACAAGTACGAGGCTTATTGGATTAGAAGACCTTTGTGGACCGTTTCTGCAAGTGACCAAGCTCCTCCTCCTTTATCTAGTGCATAAAAGGCATGGTTGAACCCTAGAAGTAGGAGGGAGCGATTCGGATCACGCAAGTCTGATGTGAAGAGTCGTCTTGGAAATAAGAAAGCTCCTCCTAAAAATCGTCTAGGTCCGAGAACACAAGGAATTGAGTTTAAGACTCCTATGATGCCAAGAAAGAAGAACTATGTGAAAGGGAAGGGTAAAGAAAAAATGGTGTATAGGGAGAAACAACCGAAAAAGTTCAAGAGAGGTGAAAGGGGTGAAAGTTCGACTAGGGGTGTGACGGTTCGAGCTACAAAAGACACATTAATGGTGAAGGCCGACCTAATTGAGCAAGAGAAGGATGTTCCTAAAGAGAAGAGAGATTAGATCAATAGTGCTTTGCATTTTATGATTTATAATTATTATTTAAAATAAGGCATATGATGCCAATACTTGAAGTCGCATTTATTTTAATAATAGCACCTTTATTTCAGCCTTAAAAATAAAAATTACAATGACTTTTATTTATTATTTATTTATCCGAGTCAAGGAGTCGGACGCAATGGAAGAACGAAAATAAAAACTCGAACAATTAATTCGCAACGAATGCACCAATATTCCAAAAATAAAACAGAAAAACTGAAATTCCACCGTGTCACGGTGAAAGGGTCCCGTGACACGGTACAAATTCCCGCGTCACGGCAATATTATTATTATTTTTTTTTTTTGGTTTTGCTGACAGAGGGTGACGTGGCACGGGAACTTCTCCCGTCATACGGGATAAATTCCCGTGTCACGGGAGTTCCTCTTTCCTTTTTTTTTCGTTTAGGCCCACCGTGTCACGGTGAACAGTACCGTGACACGGTAGGATGTCCCGTGTCGCGGCAATTCCCCCTTTTTTTTTTTGGCCGTGACGCAGCGCTGAACCGACGCGCGTATTTGATCAACAGAGGGCGGACTTTTTTATTTTAAAGTGGTCGGGCCCCCTTGAGGGGTTGCCTACGTATCCTAAAAAGGAATCAGGCCAAACGTAGCTCTATAGGGTCATGAACCCATGCGACTAGGCATAGAATTTCTTGAGTTGATCCAAGTTGGTTAAATTATGGAAGCCGTTACCATCCATGTCTACCAATTGTGCCGCTCCGCCAGACAGGATGGCTTTAACAATGTACGAGCCTGACCAGTTCGGTCTGAATTTTCCTCTTGGATCTAACACATTTTTACGAAGTGCCTTAAGCACTAGGTCACCCTCTTTGATATTTCTGATCTTGACTTTTTTATTAAAATGTCGTGCCAGACGTTGTTGGTAGGTTTGGACATGATGCAAAGCTGCCAAGCGTTTTTCATCAAGCAAGACCAGTTCGTCGTATCTTGCTCTAAAATAGTCGACTTCATCTAGTTGGCTTTCCAATGCGATTCGAAGAGAAGGTATTTCGAGCTCGATTAGTTGTACAGCTTCAACTCCATAGACCAAAGAGAAAGGGGTAGCCAATGTCGATGTACGAACAGAGGTTCGATAACCCCAAAGGGTGAAATGTAGCTTACTTGGCCAATCTTTATAATTTTCTGTCATCTTTTCGATGATAGTTTTCACATTTTTGTTGGCCGATTCGACTGCTCCGTTTGTTTGTGGTCTGTAAGGTGATGATCGGTGATGTTTGATATGATATTTCTGTAATAATTCCGCGCATTCGGCTTGGAAATGTGTTCCATTATAACTGATCATCTCATGTGGTACCCCATAGCGGCATATGATATTTTTCTCAATGAATTGAGCTACGTGTTTTGCCGTCAGCTTAGCATATGAGGCAGCCTCGACCCATTTGGTGAAGTAGTCAATAGCTACGAGAATGAATTCATGCCCCCATTGTCCTGATGGTGTTATTTTTCCTATGATGTCAATGCCCCAAGTGGAGAAAGGCCATGGAGAAGTATACGTGTAGAGAAGCGAAGGTGGAACATGCTGTAAGTTTGCGTAGATTTGACACTTCATACATTTCTTGACGTATTCGTGACAATCTTCCTCCATAGTAGTCCAATAGTAACCTTGTCGTTGAATTTTCTAGACTAACATCTTTGCATTCATGTGAGTTCCACATATACCAGCATGAAGGTTTTCCATGGTTTTATGTGCTTCTTTCTTGGCTATACATAAGAGATTCCTTCCCGTTGCAGTTCTCTTGTGGAGTTCTCCTCTGATGAGCACATACTGTGAGGCCAGGAGCCTCAAAGCACGGCGTGCCCTTTTATCAGTATTAGGAGGGTATTCTCCTCTTGTCACATAATTAAGGATGTCCGTATACCATGGCTCTTCGTCTTCTTGCTGTGGTTCTTGTTCATCGTCAAGTGCATGAACATAAGCTGGTTCATATCTTCTCTCTATGGTCAGTGGCATTCTTATTGTGTCAGCTGGAATTCGCACCATTGATGCTAATTTAGCTAGTGCGTCGGCGAACTGGTTTTCTTCTCTTGGCAAATACGTATATTCCACTTCATCTAGTTGCTCCGTGAGAGTTTCTAAATGAGCTTGATACGTAGCGAGACTTTCACTTCTCACTTTCCATCTCTTGGAGATTTGGTTAATGATTAGTGAAGAATCACCGTAGATTATGAGTTTCTTAATTCCCAAGGCGACAACTGTTTCTAACCCCAAAATGCATGCTTCATATTCTGCGGCATTGTTGGTGACATCAAAGTCGAGCTTCATGGAAATTGGGATGTGCTCTTCATTAAGTGATACGATACAGAACCTTTGATGGCCTTTTGTGGCACAAATCTCAAATCAAACTGAGCCAGATTGACTATCCACCTTGATAATCTGCCGTTGAGTGTTGCTTTCTCGAACAAGTATTTGAGAGGATCCATCTTGGACACGACATGCACTGTATGAGTGAGCATGTAATGTCTTAGTTTCTGTGCGGCCCATACAAGTGCGAGACAAAACTTCTCGAGTGGTGTGTATCGCGTCTCATATCCTTGAAGTTTCTTGCTCAAGTAATAGATTGTATTCTCCTTGCTTTCGATCTCTTGTGCTAGCATTGCCCCCATCGTTTCTCTTGTGACCGTAAGGTAGCGTCGAAGAGGAAAGTCAGGTATTGCTGGCGCTAGCACGGGTGGGTTTGCCAAATACTCTTTGATTTTGTCGAAAGCCTTTTGGCAATCATCATCCTATGTGACTGGGACATTCTTCTTAAGCTTCTTGAATATAGGTTCACATATTGCTGTGAGCTTTGATATGAACCTACTTATATACTGCAACCTTCCAATGAAGCCTCGAATCTCCTTCTCATTTTTGGGTGGTGGCATGGCCATGATCGCTTTTACTTTTGAAGGATCTATTTCAATCCCTCGACAACTGATCACATATCCAAGTAATTTGCCTGACGTGACTCCGAATGCACATTTTGCTGGATTTAATCTCATGTTGTACTTACGGAGTCTTTCAAAAAACTTGCGAAGTGCAACAATATGGCTTGGGCGATCTTTAGACTTGACAATCATATCATCGACATAGACCTCTACCTCTTTGTGCATCATGTCATGTAACAATGCTGTAGCTGCTCTTTGGTAGGTGGCACCCGCGTTTTTCAGCCCGAATGGCATTACCGTATAGCAATATGTACCCCATTGCATGATGAATGTGGTTTTCTCCATGTCTTCTTCGGCCATCAATACCTGATTATATCCGGCGTAACCATCCATGAATGACAAGAGTGCATGGTTTGCTGTATTATCGACCAGAATGTCAATGTGAGGTAGAGGGAACCCATCTTTTGGGCTTGCTTTATTGAGATCTCTGTAATCAACACACATTCTGACCCTTCCATCCTTCTTTGGAACTGGAACCACATTTGCTATCCATTCCGGATACTTGGATACTCTGATGAAACCTGCGGCCAATTGCTTCCTGATTTCTTCCTTGATTTTGAGAGCCACATCTGGTTTCATTCGGCGCAGCTTTTGTTTGACAGGCTCCATACCTGGAACGAGTGGTATCGTATGCTAAGCTATATCCCTGTCAATTCCTGGCATATCTTGGTATGACCAAGCAAATACATCAACAAATTCACTAAGCAAGTTAATTAGGTCTTTGCGTTCATCTTGACTTAGTGTTAATCCAATTTTTACTTCTTTAACAGCCGTATCATTGGAAATGTTAACTGTTTCTATATCTTCAATAACTGCTGTTTTATTTTCGTGTTCTTCCATTGCTTTTATTATTTCTTTGTCATTTTTATCATTAGCAAAGCAATATTGATCAGGGCTAGGGGAATGGCACGCATCGTAAGCAAAGGTACTCATTTCATTGAATTCATTGGCTAATACATCAAGAGAGGCAAGGTCGGCTGCGACCTCACCAGAATTATTAGGACTAGAAAAAGAGGACTCAACAAGAGACTCAGGGTTGAACTCTATATAGCAGAAAGAGGGTCGGCCTCAGACTCTAAGGACTCGTCTACAGACTTAGACTCAGACTCGGACTCGGACTCAGACGATTCAGACTCATCAAACATAGGACCCTCGCCAGCGGTTATTTCCAACTTCTCTCCACTCGGCATAGTGATCCTCAATGTCTTGCGCCATCCCCTTGAAATGTTGTCAGCTTGGACGATTAACTCGGAGGGGTCAAAATCCTTGTTCGCTATGACGGCTTGAACGAGCTCGGAGTTATCATTGCAGACCGACTTGGATTCATTTTTCTCCATTCCAAAAAGGAGGTTGATTCCCACATCATCAGAGTTCAGGCTAGCTGGCTTCTCGGCTGTGGAGAGCTCTTCATCGATGAAGTCACAATCAAGGAACATCTCGAATCCCGGTTCACGGATCCCATTATGGACAAATGGTTCAGGGAATTCATGGCATGGGAAGTCTTTCCCTTCTTTGATGTACTGGCCATTGAGGGTGAACGGATATGGATCCATGGCCATTTCTGTCTTCGTGATTCGAGCGTTGTTGCGAGCCTTCATTTTCAATGCAGCTTGTTTCAGATCTTCTTTTGTTTGCTCGAATCCCAAGCCGAAAGTATCTTTCTTGAGCGCACCAGGATGGCCCCAAGATTTAGCCATTTTCTTCTTGAGCCCAAGGGTCATTCCAGGGAAGTGACCTTGCTTCTTCAGAATGGCGTTGATACTGGTGTTTGAATAGGGATCGAAGTCGAGATGACACTTTTCCTCTTCTTCGATCACAAGAACATCATCTAGTGAAAACCCCTAAAGATCATCATCTTCTACGTTATGTTCAACATGGACGATAGGAGTATCAATAACTTGAATGCGCATAGGAGAAGCATCGATAGTAATCGGAACCCCTCCAACTATGGCTTTCACTTTCTGGTGAAGCGATGACGGAATCGCCTTTAGCTCATGAAGCAAAGGGCGTCCTAACAACATATTAAAAGAGGCCTTAATGTCCACCACCTAAAATTTGGTGCGACGTTCAATGGCCCCAGTAGTTATATTCAATATGATAGTACCCACGGCTTGACGGCGAGTATTATCGTAAGCTCGAATCCCTTGAGTGGAGGGAGTCAATTGTTCATTCTTTATACCCAACTTCTTTGCAGTACGGAGTGGGCACACATTGATTGCAGAGCCATTATCAACCAGGCTCATAGGAACATTCATCTGCCTACACACTACAGTGAGGTGTAAGGACTTATTATGTTGGTCCCCTTCCGGGGGTAGATCCTTATCAGAAAAGGAAATCAGATTGCTAGTACTCGGCAGCTCAGTAGTGAGAAAGTTGACCAATCCTTGAGGAGTCATGTCATCATCGACTCCTATTTTCACCAGAGCAATCATCACAGCCTTTCGATGCTCGTGGGAAGTGGCCAAAAGCTTCCATACATTCATCTCCACCTTGGTCTTTTGCAGTTGTTTGACCACATCGCTATTCACAGGGTCGATGGGATCAACTATCGGATGTGATTGTGGTGGAGGTGGAGGTGGGTTAGGTTGTTGCAACCGTCCATTTCTGGTGAGAACCTTGACCTTAAAGTCCCCCCAAACATCTTCACTGGTGCCGAGAGATGAACAGGCTATGTCTTTGAGATAGACGTCTTCATCATCACTATCCCAGATCCCATTCACTTCTTCAGTACTTGAGATAAATACAACTTCCGGCAGAGGTTCATTCACAAGTTGAATGAGTATTGACGGATCAAAGGAGACTTCATCTCCCATGATAGCCAAAGCATCAGAAAGAGGACCTGTTTGAATGTTAGGCTTCTTGCCCCCTAGAGGGACAGGAAGTTGGTTAGCATCAATCAGGTCTTGGATTGCATCTTTCAGCCTCCAACACTTCTCAATGTTATGACCCTTGCCTTGATGATACTTGCAATAAGCATTGGGGTCATAGCTAGTGGTCCTATTCTCAGGTCGAGGTTCTGGAAATGGTCCGATTGGCATAATCAGTCCCTGACCATGCAAACGGTCATAAGCAGCATCATAAGTCATTCCCAAAGACGTATAAACCCTCCTTTATATTTGGAATCTTTGAGGAGGAGCATTAAGGGCCAGCACATCATTGATGTTGATATTGTTGGTAGCATTATTGGGCTTAGAAGACGAAGAAGAAGGAGTGTCGTTCTTCTTGTTTTTCCAAGTGCTGTTGTTATTGTTACTACCAACAAACTTCATCAGTTCATCTTCGATATTGATTCCAATATCGTATACAGCTTCAAAGGTACTTAGAGGCAGAAACTTCAAGTGTTGCTTGTATTTATGAGTCAGATTGGCAATGAACAAGCGAACCATTTCCTTCTCCTTGGGAGGATCCACCAGGAGCGCAGCTGTTTCTCTCCACCTGCTTAAGTAAGTGGCGAAGCCTTCATTCTCTTTCTGTTTGAGAATGGAGAGTTCACGTTCAGAAGTCTTGGCCTGGATGTTACACTTGTACCGATTCATAAAGCTTTCAGCAACATTCTCCCAGGTCGCGACATGCTTGGATTCCAAAGAATAGAATCACTGTTGACAGGCATGCTTTATGGAAAGAGGAAACACCGTAGGGAAGAGTGTCACATCTACTCCCTTAAAAGCCATAGTTGTAGAAAAAGCCTTCAAATGGAAAAGCTAATTATCTGTAGGCTTGAATTTGGGAATGTCAGCAGTGGAAAACTTCTCAGGAAGCTTCTCTCTTATGGACGAAGAGGTGACAGGCTGTTCCACATAAGTGAACTCTTCAGAAATCTTGCTCATCTGTTCCTTGATCTTGTCCATTGCAGCAGTAGTGACATTGTTTTGATTATCTTGCTCTACAGTGCTGACTCTGGTGGTGAGTGTCTGCATCATGTCAGACAATCTTTCGATTGTCCTGTTGAGGTTCTCAATGTCTTCCTTAGTGGCCATTGGTTGAAAGTAGACTGGAGACGGATCTTGTGGAGATGATTGAGGTGGTTTCCTTGTACGCCTATTTGGTATAAGAGGTTGTTGAGGTATGGACTCGAACCGTAACAATCTACCCCTACTTCTTGTCCAAGTGCTGTGACACCGAAACAAACACACCTTTAATGACCAAACTTAACCTTAACCTATTCGGATTAAAGAAAATTTTTTTTTTATATTTGAAACTCTACTTATTATTATTATTTTTTTTAAAAAAAAACATGGGAGGATACCATCCGACTTACTCCGAAAAAAAAACGACACAAAACGAGACTTCCCTAAAATACGGTCAAAAAGTGGTGCATGACTAAAAAAAAAAGTGTGAACATAATATGTGAGTGATTAGGTGAGGTTATAGACGCGTGTTTTGACCGTATAGCTAGACACGACACAAAACTGGACACAGCATTCGCACAAAAATCGAGAAAAAGACTGTCTGGACACTTTCCTGGGCACCGTGTCACGGTGCAGACTGTCGTGACACGGTGCAGTCTACCGTCAGACGGTAGACTTTCCCGTGTCACGGCACTGTTCACCGTGGCGCGGCAAAACATGTCGTGACACGGTGCGCAGTTCCAGGTCAGTTTTGTGATTTTTTTCAGATTTTAATCGATTTTAGGTCCGTACTAATTACTATGTGAGAATAAAAACCCTCGGTCATGGGTTAAAAGAAAGAGCAAACACATAAAGGTTAGCATCAAACAACCACATAGCATTTAGGCACGATGATGTTAAAAAAAGTTCGCAACCTAGAGTCGAGATCTATGTTCAACTATTGGTCAAGCTTTGGGTGTCAAAAGGGTATCATGGTTAAGAGTTTGGACGCGTTAGCAAGGCAGCCTCCCTTGAGGGTGTATGCCAACGGGCGACTCCGCGAGTTCGTGATGAAATCGAACTCGACTCCATGGTTTGGGTGGATTTAATAACTCGGATGAACCCTTATTGCCATGAGCGTTTTTGGGTCGATAGAGCTTAAATCCCCCGGGGCTAAGACGCATGTAGAACACATACGTTTTTTCAGAAAAATCGAAGGAAGTCGACAGTGAGGAAAGAAAATAAGCCACTGGACTGATTTTAGGACTGCCGTGACACGGCAGAAATTCCCGTGTCACGGCAGTCAGAAAATCTGACTGGTGCCCTGTTTTCTTTTGCGCGCAACCAAGTTATCCAATTTTTCCTACGGGACAGACCTGAACGTGACGTTAGAACGTCTATGCAGATGCAAAAATGCCAACTCAATCGCAGGAATATTTTTCAAAAATCTTTCAAGTCTCATCCACTCATCTTAATTAAATACCGATCACTCAAATCGATAAATAATTAAGAATCCTCCCCAGTGGAGTCGCCAAATTGTAGGCGTCGTTCGAAGTGCGCCTACGTAAAAAGCATGTGGTGAATATGCTTGGCACTCATAGGAAATGGGAATTGACATTACGATTAGGGACAAATAAAGTAGGGAGCCGCCAACAAGTTTTTAAGGAACTTGTAAACCGTTCACGGATCATAAAAGGCAACCACGAATAAGGGACAACGAAGGCAACAACGATTAACCCGTGAAGGTTACACCCCATTCATAATCCCTGAGATTACTAACTCCATATGGTTCGGAACCACGAAAGGAGGATCGGGGATGATGGTACGAAGTGAGTCATGGAGTCACATTCGCCCGTATTGGCCTCTACTCGATTCTTATATTGAAAAGCATTCCTGTGATCTCAAAGGCATACAAACAAAATATTCAATTTGCTCCAAACTATTATTAAGCTAAATTGGTTTAATATTAATGCAACATAATTCTAAAATATTGGTGATCACTTGATTAAACAACAAGATTAAAAAGGATCCTAAACCGGTTGTCCAAATTATCTTATTAGGCGTGATTTTCAATTACATATTCCCTTTAACATGCAATATGGTGATCATAATAACAATAGAATAAAAATTAATATTAAAACCAATTTAATCACAATTCCAACAACATAAAATCGTTAGAAAAATAATAAAAATAAAAGGAGCATGACTCTTACTTTGATTCTGTTTGTTTGCAACTACAAAATAATAAACGAGTTTGTAACTTCAAGAAAATAATAAAGCAATAATTAAATTAAATTAAATTAAGTAAGGTAGATTTGGGGCTAAACCCTCAAACAGTTCTATCTTTCACGCCTTGGCTTAAGGATAGAACCACGAGTAAAGTATGGACTCTTTTGAGTACCTGAAGAAGGAATTTTGAAGTAGAAAAGGGGTAGGCTAGTGTTTAGGCTAAACCATAGAAGAGAGAACATAAAAAAAGAGAATTCCTCCGTGCCCCGTTCATCAGAAATGAGGGGGTATTTATAGGGAAAATGTGCTGAGGGAGCACACGGAACCCTAAAATGATAAAAACCATAAAAAATTATCCCGTGACACGGTCAGACTGTACCGTGACACGGGAAGCCCCACCGTCAGACGGTACACTTTCCCGTGACACGGTACTGTTTTGCAGTGACGCGAGAAATTTTCAGAAAACGGGATGAAAAACGCGTTAAGGGTTTACGCGGAAAGGACACGGAACGTCCCGTGTCACGGCAGACCTCCCGTGTCAAGGGAAGTCCCACCGTCAGACGGGAAAGATTCCCGTGACACGGTGGCAGTCTGCCATGGCGCGGGAACTTCCAGTCCATTTTTCCGTCTAAATTCATTTTTAACCCTAATTTATTTCGGCTTTTTAAGTGCCGATTGATAATTTCGGGCTTTTTCTGGCTTTTATTATTCGGGCTAAAATAAGAAAATAATTGAATAAAAATAAATAAAAGGTTTGGGCCAAAAAATAAATAATAAAACAATAAAATAAAATAAAAAGGTTTGGGCTTAAAATTAATTAAAAAGTTTGGGCTCAAACTATGATTTTACCAAACATCAAGACTAATCCATGGACCATTCAAAAATATGAATTTAATAAAATACGATTTTTTAAGCACTCTCGGGATTAAATACTAAACCCGACCAATAGTGGCGGTGAAAGGTTATTTATCATCGGGTTTGGTTTTGGGGAGACATTTTTAGGTGTCTACATATACCAATGATTTGAGGCACCCCTTGTAGCCACATCATATCTCCTTTCACCATTCAAATATACAATCCTTTCTTCATAAGCCACTTTGAGCCTCGTCTAACGATAGACCTTTCTTTTTTCAACCTACATCTATCTATCTTTGGGATGGGATGGTGTGCAACTTTTGCAATTCTAAAGAAAGCTTGAGAAAATTCAAAAGATTAAAATAGCAAAGATATGAAAGAGCAAATAAATAAATAAAGTGTACAAAAGGGCAAGCGTTCCAATGTTTTTGTTATGAAAATATCATTGATATGAACACGTCTCAGATTGCGTCTCTTATCGAGTGCTCGGTACCGTGCCTGAGAAACATGAATGCCAAGTGAGTGATAGACTGCATGATCGGGATTGCCCACGCTTATAAAAATAAAATAGATGCTAAAGCAAAAGATAAAAGAGAGCTAAAAAAGAGTAGGAACTCAAGCATAAATATAAAGATTCAAAAGCAAGGTTGCACACCTTGGGGGCTTATCTAGGGTCTTGAGCCTTTATCCCCTTCTTCTCTAACCTTTAGCCTAACCACGATACAACCCTTAAAGAGACCTTTTTGAGGTACACACACTTGTGCGAGGTTCGGCTAGAGCTACGTTCGGCCTGATTCCTAACGGATACGTAGGCAACCTTACATCGAGGTGCGGCCGTAATAAAAATGCATTCATATTCACATTCACACACTTACACCATGATTATATCAAGGGATTTCCTATGCTCATCCCTATTCATTTAGAGCTAGACTTGGGGGCTTGATCCTTACATTATTAGCTTACCTAGCCTAAGAGTCACCACCATTTGACTCTTTTAAATAATTTTTTTTCCACACACTTAGCTCTTGTGGCTTAGCTTTAGTATCACTTTCACACACTGCACAGATACATGACCAAATATATCTTCCATTAGGAACCCTTTTTCATGAAATCACAACGATGAAGCATGCCTTGTCATGTCAACATTACTCATCAATCACAATCATCATTGCATCACGAAGTACGAAGTGCTTAGCCTCCGTGCCTAAGTTACCCAAATGCTTTCATCATTGAGTCAACCATTGAGATAGCCTAGAATGGATTAATCCTTGGACCTTGAGAGATAGTATCAAATAACATTTGACTAAGCTCATTCAACATGCACCTTCAAACTTCGATTCTTTTTCGCGTCTTTCTTTTTCGGGAGAAAGTCGGTACCCTCCACAAAAATGATGGAAATTTTTTGCTTTTTTGCATTTTCATTGGGTCAACCCTATGCACACACGGGTCACGAGACACATGTGTCAAACAGTTTGAGTCGAGTCAACCTCGAGTCAGTCGATCACATCGAATCAAGTTTATACCTTGAGTCGTGTCAAGTCAATGAGTCAAGCAATGCTAAACCTTTGGTCAACCCTAAGATAATTAAAGATAATTGGCAAAGTTTTATAGTCAAAATAAGTACAGGTGCAGCAGAATAGGGAAGACCGTACTCCAATTCTTGGCGCCAGAGATATCTCAGCAGCGACAGAGCTCGAAGCCTCTTAGAAAGGTGATTTCGACCTCATACAGCAATTTTGGGTTCCTTGGTACGCCAGTTAGCCCCTATAAGCAATTTGACATGATTGAGTAGTCGATTTTATTACAGTCTAAGTGATCGACCTGATGAAAGATCGTCTCATTTAGATTAAGCGCCTAAGTATTGGCTCATTACAAGCACCAAAGCATTAGTTCAAAAGCAAGCACTTAAACGACAATATTTCCAAATATGGATTGTCGCGCATTCTTATTAAACGACAAAGTTTTCCAAGAATTGGATTGTCATCCCCAACTGACAATATTTCCAAAAATGGATTGTCGTGCATCTTCTTCAACGACAATTTTTCCAAGATTGGATTGTCATCTCTGGCAAAGTTTCCAAGCGTGGATTGTCGTGCTCCTTCTTTATTGGCAAGTTTTTCCAAGTTCGGATTGTCGTACATTCATAGATCGCTGGCAAGTTTTCCGAGATTGGATTGTCATACACCTAGTTCCCTATGGAAAAATTTCCCAAAGGATTGTCGTAGGTCTTTACTCATCATAAATTTCGGCAAAGGTTCCTCAACGTAGATTGTCATTCATTTCATCAAATGACAAATTTTCCCAAAGTGGATTGTTGGTCAACTCTTTTTGCAAATGTTCCAAGACGTGGATTGTCAATAGTGGCAATATTTCCCCAAAAGGATTGTCGCATAGCGTTAAGCAAATTTCCAAGATGGATTGCTTTCAAGAGTTATATTCCAAGATGTGGATTGTCGATCGTATCAAAATTCTTATGAAAGATTGTTACGAAGCATTGACAACTTTTCCAAAGATTGGATTTTGACAAATTTTCCGAGATACGGATTGTCGCTTCATCGTGGCAACATTTCCAAAGATGGATTGTTACGTGGCATTGATAACTTTCCCTAAATCGGATTGTCATACATCATACAAGAGTCGTGTTGGCAACTATTCCCAAAGAAAAGAGGATTGTCATCACAGCAAAAGCACCGACATACTGGTTCACAAGTAGCAAGACAACATTCCCTAGCTTGCGGAGAGTTGTCACAAACAACTGAAGATTGTTTCAAGAGGAATAATCTTCGATGGTATTCCCTAGGATGTGGAATATTATCAATGCGGATGAGGATTGTTTCAAGAGAAATAATCTTCGATGGTATTCCCTAGGATGTGGAATATTATCAATGCGGAGGAGGATCGTTTCAGGCGAAGTAATCTTCCAAATTTGGAAGCAGTTATAGGCGTAGCAGTTTTCAAGCGGGATGGCATTCTCTAGCTTGTAGGAGGTCATCAAAACAGCAATCGGTTACTTTCAGAGACGTGTGCTCGACGGTGCAAGATATGCGTTTCTTAACTCTTTTATCTGTTTAACTAACGCTAGTTTTTCAGGTATCGGCGTTGCAAGATTGATTTGGGATCGCAGAACGTTCTGAATCATTCTCCGTCCCTATCGATACTTTGACTTTTGTTTTCGAAACCTGCGTTTCTCCAAACTCTGTCAAAGTGGGGGCTTCTGTAGACACCCATTTGTGTCTCCCCAAAACCAAACCCATTTATGAGTACCTTTCACATCGAATCATAATCGAATGAAACGAAAGTGTGGAAAGGTCTAGTGTTGCGGAAAGTTTTTATTTCTTTTCTCTTCTCTCTGTTTTTGAAAACTTATTTTAATAAAACAGACAATCCAGTTTGTTTGGTCCATGATATGGGTCCAATAGTAGTGTAGTTGGATGGGGCTTGCAAAGACCTTTCCAACGATATATTATAAGCCCAATTCCGATGAATATTGAGGAAGTTATAGCCAATTTACTAAACTGGGCCCGGTTTGAGCTTTATGTACGGCCCAATGATCTAGGGGAGGGCCTAATATGATTTATCATTCCTAATGCAATTAGGAATGGTTTTAGTCTTCTAGAAGGTTCTTTTCATTCCTAATTCAATTAGCATTGATAAATTGACTTTTGTTGACTTTTCAGATTTTTAATCAAAATCAAATAGCATTTTTGAGGAAATTATATTATTTTATCCTCCAGTAAGGTAAACTTATCGGATTTTCGAAAACGCGTTAAAATCAGGCTTGGCGCCTAACCCCAGGCCTTGGCGCCTGGAACCAGGCCTGGCGCTGGTGTTGGTGCCTGGCGCCAGCTAGCCAGGGTTGGCGCCAGCTCTGTTTTCTGAGCGTCAGACTCTGTTTTGTCTAATTTATCTTTTTGGCTGATTTTCTCTATAAATATCGTATTAAAAACTCTGTTTTCATTCATCAATAATCATTTACATCTATTATTCACCAATTGATTTCATTCATCACCTATTCTCTCTTAATCTCTTTCTTTCTTTCTTACTTTGCTTTCCATACAAAATTCCGCATTCACAAGATCTAGATACACCTAGCCATATTCGAAGTTGCCTTCGCCCTAGACGTGAAAGGTTTTAATTTATGAGGGTTTGGTCCCAAATCTCTATTTCAATTATTTAATTTAATTGTTTGTTTTTTATTGAAGTTACTAACGTGTGTATTTTGTTATTAGAAAGAGGTACGAGGCATCAAAGTAAGTACTTTAATGGTTTTTATTGGTATTATGATGTAGAAATCATGTTTACATTGTTATTATGATATTCCTAGTATCATGTCTAGGGTAATTTTAATATTAAATATGATTCCTGCGATGCTTCCTATGTCCTTCCTAATATTTATGATTGTTAGTATCATGTTAGGGTTAAAGATTTGATTTTTATTGCTTAGTGACATGCTAGGGTTTGTTATTAGTCTTATTAGTATCATGCCTAGGATCTTGCTATTATTATGCTTTAATATTAACATGAATATGATTATGATTATAATTGTTATAATTCATGATGATTTATTATTTATTATGTTGCTTGATTATATTTATTGTTATTGCTTGATCACCTTTATTGCATGATTAAAGGAATTGGTACTTGTAAACACGCTTAATAAGATATTAATAATCTTGTTAGGGTTAATTGTGATTATAATTTCAAGTGATCGCCAATAATAGAATTATTTGTGCATTAATATTCAACCAACATAGATAAACAGGTTTAGGGTTAATCCTATTGATTGCATGTTAATCAAAAAGCGCACATGAATACGATCAGAATAAAGTAGAGACCTATTATTAGAGCAGGTTCAATCTCTTATAGGTTGGATTTGTACCTTCATCCCCGAACCCTTATTTGGTTCTAGACCTTATGGAGTTAACGATCTCTTGGATCGTTAAGGGGTGTAACCTTCACCTCGTGAATGGTTTACAAGTTCCTAAAAAAATTGTTGGCGACTGTTTTGCTCTATCTTCTTCCCTTTTGGACGCCACCGTACTTTAGTGTATGATCACAGTGGGGTTCAAGCTAGTGGGATTTTAAAGGCTTGAAATTATTCCCTACAACACCCAACATGATCAAAAGACAGTATCCAAAAGCTTTACATAAACATAGTTAAGTCTAATACAGAAGCCCTAAAAGTGACATGAAACTATTGAGTTGGTCCTTGCAAAGTGGAGGTTAGGCTTGATTGACTGAACTGAAACCATTCCATGGCTGATCTTGTCCTTCTTTGATTACCAAGGGTCTACAAACACATATACAAGACAGAGCTTCATTAGGTTTTTGGCTAATTAACATTGAACCATGTTATTTTGACAATGTACAGCAACTGACACTAGTGTGGGTTGTCCCATCAGTTGTAATGTACACACCTACACCTTGTGGAATCTGCAGAAAACACATAAAATACAAGCACATAAGCACACAACATAAACAGGTTAAGGGTCTAATTGAGGGATGTATAAGTACAAAAAAGTACCTGGTTCCTTCCCCTGCCCCTTGAGCCACCCCTTGCCCTTCCCCTGGTCCCACTTCCATCACCCCTGTACCCACTTGCACCACCTCTACTGGAGCCTACAACACTTGAAACACCACTCCCAGCAGCAGCTCCCCTCCCAGCATCAACCCCTCTACCAGCAGCAGTAGCCCTTTTCCCACTAGCAACAGAACCTCTCCCAGCACCATCTCCTCTAGCCCTTCCACCCCTAGAGCCCCTACCCATATTTATCATTCTCCCTCCTCTACCAAGTATGGTGGGTTGAGCTATTTGGTTGTAGTGACTTGTATTTGGTCCTTGGGGTGCAGATGACACAGCCTGACTAGCTTGTGTAGATGGCACAACAGGACTAGCTGTTGAGGGCTAAGTTGCTGGTGTAGCATCCTTTCGAGGCCTTCCTCTAGCCCTTTTTAGAGCAGGTTCAGCTGGCTGCACATTTTACTTGTTAGGGTACTTTATTTTATTATGACCCTTAAGCTGGAAGAGTGAGCATGTCATTTCAATTCCTGTTCTGCTCAATGTACCAGATTTCTTAGGGTTATCATGGGGGTCTTTGATTCGATTTTTCCTTGGCCTCCCTGGACCAATTTTGATTGGTGGTGGAGCAATAGATTGGGACACTTTTGGCCAGTGTCTTTCACCTTGAATTGGGGGAATTGAGCCTGCTATACACCAGTAACATGTCACAAATACACATACACTCAGTTTTACTAGACAATTAGTGAAATGGATGAGTTATTGTACCTGCATAAACTGACATGTAAGTGTCTTTGAAGTATGATGATTCTACATACAACTTAGGCTCCTTTCCCACAAAATAGATGCTGGCAACTGCATGACAGCATGGGATGCCAGTCATGTCCCATTTTCTACAAGTACAACTCCTTTCTTTCGGCTTCACCGCCAACTGATCCAATATGCAGCTAACATTGAAAAGATTTTCAGAAGAAGGATATACTTCACAATCAACAACCTTTGTCTTCTCAAAATCCAACTTGGATTGAATCCTTGGACAAAGCACACTAGTAGCTTTCATCATGGTTTGCCTTTTTACTACCAACCTGTGCATCAATGAAGTTCTAATTTCTTCTAACATGTATAGCAAGTGTTTGGTCCTTGCTTGAATGATGAAACCATTGAATGTCTCTGCAATGTTGGAAGTTATTGCATCTATTTTGATTGCAGGATTTAGGAAAGCTCTGAAAAACAACTTTGGCCTATGCAGCTTGAAGTCATTGGCAGCATCAACATTGAGAGAAGTAAGCTTAGCCATGTTCTCTTCATAATCAGCCTCATTATAGCTCTTTGCAATAGCCCAGAACAACAACTTCATCTCATCTCCTCTATATTTCTTGTGCCAGTGAGCAAATATATGTCTGGCACAATGTCTATGTTCTGCCCTAGGTAGGACAGTTGAGACACTACTCACAATACTCTGAATTTGCAACAAAAAAAAAAGGAAAAGTAAGCACACAACATCTACTGGCCTATGTGCTCAATTTAACAATAAAGGAGTGCAAAGTTAAGTCCATACCACATGCTCATCTGAAATGATTGAGATGCCTTCCCCTTCTCCAAGACTCAGGCACATTGCTAGCTTCCTAAAGAACCACTCCCAAGAGGAGTTATTCTCTCCTTCAACTACTGCCCAGCAGACAGGGAACATTTGGTCATTGCTGTCCCTTTCCACAACAGCCAACAGCTGACCCCCTAAGAAAGTCTTCAAGAAGCATTGACAAGGTAAAGTTGTATCCCCTAATAAAAAATAATTCCTAAGTCCTCTAACTAAAGTAGATAGGGAAGTAGGGTCGATCTCCACAGGGAAACAAGTCTTTTTACTCCTAATTAATTATTATAATCTAAATTATCTAAGTAACCAATATTTAGATTCGAATAAGTAACTAAACTAATAAGATTGAGAAAAGAGAGGAAATAATATATGAAAGGATCTAGGGCATAGGTTCACCAATAAATAATAATACTCCAGGGTAAAACATAGTAATTGTAGACATCTAAAAATGTCTCCCCAAAACATAACCCGATGATGAACAACCTTTCACCGCCACTATTGGTCGGGTTTAGTATTTAATCCCGAGAGTGCTTAAAAAATCGTATTTTATTAAATTCATATTTTTGAACAGTCCATGGATTAGTCTTGATGTTTGGTAAAAGCATAGTTTTAATTTCAGCCCAAATTTATTAATTAATTTTTAGCCCAAACCTTTTTTATTTTATTGTTTTATTATTTAATTTTGGCCCAAACACTTTATTTATTTTTATTTTCTTATTTTAGCTCGAATAATAAAAAGTCAGAAAAGGCCCGAAATTATCAATCGGCACTTAAAATGCCGAAGGAAATTAGGGTTAAAAATGTATTTAGACGGAAAAACACGCTGGAATTTCCCGCGCCACGGCAGGTACCTACCGTGTCACGGGAATCCTTCCCGTCTGACGGTGGGATTTCCCGTGACACGGGAGGTCTGCCGTGACACGGGACATTCCGTGTCTTTTCCGCGAAAACCCTTAACGTGTTTTTTATCCCGTTTTCTGAAAATTTCACGCGTCACACCAAAAATGTATCGTGTCATGGGAAAGTGTACCGTCTGACGGTGGAGCTTCCCGTCTCACGGTACAGTTTGACCGTGTCACGGGATACTTTTTTAGGGTTTTTATCATTTTAGGGTTCCGTGTGCTCCCTCAGCACATTTTCCCTATAAATACCCCCTCATTTCTGATGAACGGGGCACCGAGTAATTCTCTCATTTTATTTTCTCTCTTCTATGCTTTAGCCTAAACACTAGCCTATCATTTTCACTTCAAAATTCCTTCTTCAAGTACTCAAAGGAGTCCATACTTTACTCGTGGTTCTATCCTTAATCCAAGGCGTGAAAGGTAGAATTGTTTGAGGGTTTGGCCCAAAAATCAACTATACTTTATTTAATTTAATTTAATTATTGTTTATTTATTTCCTTGAAGTTACTAACTCGTTTATTATTTTGTAGTTGCAAACAAACAGAATAAAAGTAAGGATCATGCTCCTTTTGTTTTTATTAGTTTTCTAACGATTTTATGTTGATGGAATTGTGATTAAATTGGTTCTAATATTAATATTGTTCTATTATATTGTTATTATGATCACTATATTGCATGTTTAAAGGGAATATGTAATTGACAATCACGCCTAATAAGATAATTTGGACAACCGGTTTAGGGTCCTTTTAATCTTATTATTAATTGAAGTGATCACCAATATTTTAGAATTATGTGTACATTAATATTAAACCAATTTAGTTAAATAATAGTTTGGTGCGAATTGAATTATTTTTTGTATGCCTTTGAGATCACAGGAATGCTTTTCAATATAAGAATCGAGTAGAGGCCAATACGGGCGAATGTGACTCCATTACTCACTTCGTACCATCATCCCCGATCCTCCTTTCGTGGTTCCGAACCATATGGAGTTAGTAATCTCATGGATTATGAATGGGGTGTAACCTTCACGGGTCAATCGTTGTTTCCTATCGTTGTCCCTTATCGTGGTTGCCTTTTTATGATCCGTGAACGGTTTACAAGTTCCTTAAAAACTTGTTGGCGGCTCCCTACTTTCCTTGTCCCTAATCGTATTATGTCAATTCCTACTTCCTATGAGTGCCAAGCATATTCACCACATGCTTTTATGTAGGCGCACTTCGAACGACGCCTACAATTTGGCGACTCCACTGGGGAGGATTCTTGGTTATTTATCGATTTGAGTGATCGATATTTAATTCAGATGAGTGGATGAGACTTGAAAGATTCTTGAAAAATATTCCTGTGATTAATTTGGCATTTTTGCATATACATAGACGTTTTAACGTCGCATTTAGGTCTGCCCCGTAGGAAAAATTGAATAACTTGATTGCGTACAAAGGAAAACAGGGCACCAGTCAGATTTTCTGACTGCCGTGCCACGGCAAAATCTGTCGTGTCACGATACAGTGCACCGTCTGATGGTGTGCCGTACCGTGGCACGGGAATCTTTGCCGTGTCACGGCAGTCCTAAAATCAGTCCGGTGGCTTATTTTCTCTTCTCACAGTCAACTTCCTTTGACTTTTCTGAAAAAAAAACGTATGTGTTTTACATACGTCTTAGCCCCGGGGGATTTAAGCTCTATCAACCCAAAAACGCTCATGGCAATAAGGGTTCATCCGAGTTATTAAATCCACCCAAACCATGGAGTCGAGTTCGATTTCATCACGAACTCGCGGAGCCGCCCGTTGGCATACACCCTCAAGGGAGGCTGCCTTGCTAACGCGTCCAAACTCTTAACCATGGTACCCTATTGACACCAAATAAACTTGACCATAGTCGAACATAGAACTTGACCTTAGGTTGCGACCTATTCTTTGCATCATTGTGCCTACATGTTTTATGTTTGGTCGTTTTGATCCTAACCTTAACGATCTTTCTTTGTCTATGGTGGATTATTTTATGACTAACGATTGCCAATGGACCGTACTCACTTAGTAATTAGTAAAAAAAAAAAAAAAAAAATTGTCGTGTCACGGTACAGTGCACCGTCTGACGGTGTGCCGTACCGTGGCACGGGAAAGTTCACCGTGTCACGGCAATTTCCACCGTGACACGGTGGATTTTCCAAAAAAAAAAAAATTGTCGTGTCACAGTACAGTGCACCGTCTGACGGTGTGCCGTAACGTGGCACGGGAATGTTTACCGTGGCACGGGAAAGTTCACCGTGTCACGGCAATTTCCACCGTGACACGGTGGATTTTCCAAAAAAAAAAAAAAACGTCAATCAAGTCTTCCATGTTAATTTGGTCCTCGTGTCAGTCATTTTGGTTATTGTTCACATTTCTAGCCATATGATCATACCACGAGTCTTATAACATCACTTAGTCACTCACGAGTCAAGTATATTCCACACACTTTCTTTATGTTCCGACTCGAGTCGTGCACCAGGTCGTTTATGATCGTATATTAGGTTCATGCACCCTTTTTTCGTCATAATAAAAAAATGAGTGGAGTTTTCTCACCTGTTTTCAAATGTCTATTTTTTCCTTCCTTTCCTATCTTGAGCAATGAGTCAAACAATTAAGTGAATTATTTTATTTCACAGTACTTGGTCAAGGAACAGGGATAGAATAATACGGTTCGAGTCATTACCGCAACAATCGATCAGATCTAATAGGCGTTCAAAGAGAACTTTTCCATCTCCATTACTCATCACCTTACAATGGCCACTAAAGAAAACATTGAGAACATCAACAAATCCATTGAGGCACTGCCTTCCATGATGCAAACCTTTACCACTAGGGTCACTACCATGGAACAAAACAAGGTCACTGTTTCCACCCTTGACAAACTGAAGGAACAAATGAGTAAGATCTCTGAGGATTTCACTTATGTGGAATGGCCTCCCACTCCTTTGGATGTGAAGGACAGACTCCCTGAAAAGTTCTCCACTGCTGATATTCCAAAGTTCAAGCCTACTGACAATCCAATATTCCATTTGAAAGCGTTCTCTGCAACCATGGCTCTTAAGGGATTGGACGTAACACTCTTCCCTACGGTGTTCCCTCTCTCCTTAGAACATGCTTGCCAACAATGGTTTTATTCCTTAGATGCCAAGCATACTGCAACTTAGCAAGATGTCACCGACAGTTTCATGAATAGTTACAAGTGTAACATTCAAACCAAAACTTCTGAACGTGAAATCTCCATTCTCAAACAGAAAGAGAATGAAGGCTTCACCGCTTACCTGAACAGGTGGAGGGAAACAGCTTCACTCTTGGTAGATCCTACCAAAGAAAGAGAGATGGTTCGCCTCTTTATTCAAAATCTGACTCATAAATATAGGGAACATCTCAAATTTCTTCCACTGAACACTTTCGAAGCTGTATACGACATCGGCATCAATATCGAGGATGAGCTAATAAAGACTGCTGGTAGTAACAATAATAACACTTGGAAAAACAAGAAGAACGACCATCCTTCTTCTTCGTCTTCTAAGCACGAAAATACTACCAACAATATAAGCCAAGTTGATATCAATGAAGTGTTAGCTCTTGATGCTCCATTGCCCAAGAAGAAAAGAACTTACACTCCTTTAGGAATGACTTATGATGCGGCCTTCGATCGCCTTTACAGTTAAGGCTTGATCACACCTATTCCAAAGCCAAAACCTGAAGAAAGGAGCGCTAAAATGCAATCCCAATGCCCATTGCAAGTACCATCAAGGAAGGGGCCACACTACGGAGCAACGTTGGAATTTGAAGGACGTCATTCAAGACTTGATGGATGCAAATAAACTTCCTGTCCCTCCAGGCGGCAAGAAGTAATGAATACAAGGCACACAGATCCTTCGTGCAAGATTTCATGCTTTTTTTTTTATTCTTTTGTTTCAACCCTCTCCCCCAATAAGTCTAGCATAGGTTCCCGTTATCCATGTGTCCTGTCTATGTGTCATATTTCTTACCTTTTCCATCAATGAGCATTCCTTTCCTTTGCAATCGATCATCGAATTCATTTGCAAAATAAAAAAAAAAAATCAATTACCGAACTAAACCCAAGGTACACCAATGACTTGAGGCACCTTTGCAACCATGTCAATCCCTGTTAACCGTTGAATCACATTCCATTTCTTCATCAACCATTTTGAGCCTCGTCTAACGTTTGGCCTTCATTTCTTCAACCCACATTCACTTAACCCTGGGATTGGAAGATGTGTAATTGTATAACATTCAAAAAAAAAAAAAAAAAAAAAAAAAAAAAAAAAAAGAAAGCAGCAAAGCAACAATAAAACAATTTCTAAAGGCAAGTGTTTCAATGTCTTTGATATGAACACGTCTCAAATTGCGTCTCTCATCAATTGCTCGGTACCGTGCCTGAGAAACATGAATGCTAAGTGAGTGATGGACCGCATGATCTGAGATTGCCTACATTGATTCAAAAAAAAAAAAGGTTCAAAGCAAAAAAAAAAAAAAAAAAAAAAAAAAAATTGTGTTGAAAATAAACTTGCAAAATTCAAAATTTTCAAATTCACAATTACACATCTTGGGGGCTTCTCTCGGGTCTTGAGCCTTTTACCTCTTTCTTCCTTAAACCATCAACTTAACCACATTACAAACCTTGAAAGACCTCTTTGAGGTGTACGTACACTTGTGCAAAGTTCGGTTAGAGCTACGTTCGGCCTGATTCCTAACGGATACGTAGGCAACCTCACATCGAGGTGCGACCACATTCATATTCATATCCATGCATGATCGAGTCAAAGAATATCCAATGCTTATCCCTACCCATTTAGAGCTAGACTTGGGGGCTTGAACCTAAATCACATTAGCTTACCCAGCCTGAAGAGTCAACATCTTTAACTCTTCTCACATCTCTTTCCATCGCTATAACCCTTGCAGCCAGCCTTAGTATCACATTCACACACTTCACTCACACATCCATATCCATATCAATCATCCTTCCCTTTAAGAGCCCTTTATCATGAAATCTAGTTTCAACACTGTGCATGTTTCATCATATTTAAAGACAACATTCAGTAGAAGAAACATTGTATACATGCTAAGCTTCCTGACCTGAGCAATGTTCATTGTTTCGCATAATGTGCTAAGAAACATTTATATATAAATGATTTTTAATCATACAAAGCATATCGTGCTTAGCTCCTTGACCTAAGAAACGTTCATTATGCAATAATCACTATACGTGCTTAGCTTCCAGACCTAAGTGACGTTCAAAATCGCTTCTTTACACCATATATGATGCTTAGCTCCATGACTTAAGTTCATTCATCTATCGTGTCACGTGATGTAATTGACCTTAGCCTCCTGGCCTAAGAACATGCATCATGCATACATTATTTTCAGGACAAACAATTCAATCCATACGAATCATTTCGTCTTGCTCAAGGAGGAAGTTCAAAACTTCTCTCCCTTTTCATTATTTTATTTTGGGGAAGTTCAAAAAACTTTTTCCAAGTTTTCATCGAAGGAAGTTCGAAAATAAAAGTTTAGTTTTCACATCTTTCTTTTTCGGGAGAAAGTCGGTACCCTCCACTCATGACAAAAATTGACGGAAAATTTTTGCTTTTGCATCTTCATTTGCTTGTGTCTGGAAAACACACATATACACACACACACACACACTCACAAGTCATACACATGTCATGTCACATCAAGTCAAACTTGGTCAAGTTAGTGGTCAAGTCAATCACAGTATATACGAGTCCATTGGCAAATTTATTTTTGCAGGTCTTATCTACAGCCCACGTCCGGGGACATGCGGACCATCTACAGCCCATGTCCGGGGACAAGCGGACCATCTACAACCCACGTCCGGGGACAAGCGGACCACCATCATTTCATGACGCAAGGTTCTCGATACACAGAGACTTGCAATCTCATCATCTTTCGACTTTCCTCAAGCATGGAAAGTATTATCCGGTGGATTTTTCTTCAAGTATAGAAAACCGCCAAATCGGCTTTCATCAAGCATGGAAGGCATTATCGGTTGAATTCTTCAAGCATAGAATGACACCATATTCATCAGTCGGCTTTCCTCAGGCTTGGAAAGCGTTATCGGTGGATTTTCTTCAAGTATAGAAAACCGCCAAGTCGGCTTTCCCCAGGCTTGGAAAGCGTTATCGGTGGATTTTTCTTCAAGTATAGAAAACCGCCAAGTCGGCTTTCCTCAAGATTGGAAAGCATTATCGGTGGATTTTTCTTCAAGTATAGAAAACCGCCAAGTCGGCTTTCCTCAAGCATGGAAAGCATCATCGGTGGATTTCTTCAAGCATAGAATGACACCAAATTCATACGTCGACTTTCCTCAAGCATGGAAAGTATTATCCGTTAGGTTTCTTCAGGCTTAGAAAACTACCAAACTCCTCAGTCGGCTTTCCTCAGGCATGGAAAGCGTTTCAACAGACGTCATCCGGTGGATTCCTTCAAGCATAGGAAGCTACCAAGCTCATTTGCCAACAATACACTGGTGTTAGATAAGCATTCTATCCCTTTACTCTTTTATCTGTAGAACTAACATTTTTCTGCAGGTATCGGCGTATACAGAATGATTTAGAATCGCAGAACGTCTTTAATCATTCTCCGTCCCTATCGGCTACTTTGACTATCATTTTCGAAACTGACGTTTCTACAAACTCAGTCAAAGTGGGGGCTTCTGTAGACATCTAAAAATGTCTCCCCAAAACCAAACCCGATGATGAACAACTTTTCACCGCCACGGGTTTAGTATTTAATCCCGAGAGTGCTTAAAAAATCGTATTTTATTAAATTCATACTTTTGAACAGTCCATGGATTAGTCTTGATGTTTGGTAAAAGCATAGTTTTAATTTCAGCCCAAACTTATTAATTAATTTTTAGCCCAAACCTTTTTTATTTTATTGTTTTATTATTTAATTTTGGCCCAAACCCTTTATTTATTTTTATTTTCTTATTTTAGCCCGAATAATAAAAAGTTAGAAAAGACCCGAAATTATCAATCGGCACTTAAAATGCCGAAGGAAATTAGGGTTAAAAATGTATTTAGACGGAAAAACACGCTGGAATTTCCCGCGCCACGGCAGGTACCTACCGTGTCACGGGAATCCTTCCCGTCTGACGGTGGGATTTCCCGTGACACGGTAGGTCTGCCGTGACACGGGACATTCCGTGTCTTTTCCGCGAAAACCCTTAACGCGTTTTTTATCCCGTTTTCTGAAAATTTCACGCGTCACACCAAAAATGTATCGTGTCATGGGAAAGTGTACCGTCTGACGGTGGAGCTTCCCGTGTCACGGTACAGTTTGACCGTGTCACGGGATACTTTTTTAGGGTTTTTATCATTTTAGGGTTCCGTGTGCTCCCTCAGCACATTTTCCCTATAAATACCCCCTCATTTCTGATGAACGGGGCACCGAGTAATTCGCTCATTTTATTTTCTCTCTTCTATGCTTTAGCCTAAACGCTAGCCTACCCTTTTCACTTCAAAATTCCTTCTTCAAGTACTCAAAGGAGTCCATACTTTACTCGTGGTTCTATCCTTAAGCCAAGGCGTGAAAGGTAGAATTGTTTGAGGGTTTGGCCCTAAAATCAAATATACTTTATTTAATTTAATTTAATTATTGTTTATTTATTTCCTTGAAGTTACTAACTCGTTTATTATTTTGTAGTTGCAAACAAACAGAATCAAAGTAAGGATCATGCTCCTTTTGTTTTTATTATTTTTCTAACGATTTTATGATGTTGGAATTGTGATTAAATTGGTTCTAATATTAATATTGTTCTATTATATTGTTATTATGATCACTATATTGCATGTTTAAAGGGAATATGTAATTGACAATCACGCCTAATAAGATAATTTGGACAACCGGTTTAGGGTCCTTTTAATCTTATTATTAATTGAAGTGATCACCAATATTTTAGAATTATGTGTACATTAATATTAAACCAATTTAGTTAAATAATAGTTTGGAGCGAATTGAATTATTATTTGTATGCCTTTGAGATCACAGGAATGCTTTTCAATATAAGAAACGAGTAGAGGCCAATACGGGCGAATGTGACTCCATGACTCACTTCGTACCATCATCCCCGATCCTTCTTTCGTGGTTCCGAACCATATGGAGTTAGTAATCTCATGGATTATGAATGGGGTGTAACCTTCACGGGTCAATCGTTGTTGCCTATTGTTGTCCCTTATCGTGGTTGCCTTTTTATGATCCGTGAACGGTTTACAAGTTCCTTAAAAACTTGTTGGCGGCTCCCTACTTTCCTTGTCCCTAATCGTATTATGTCAATTCCTACTTCCTATGAGTGCCAAGCATATTCACCACATGCTTTTAACATAGGTGCACTTCGAGCGACGCCTACAGTAATCAATCATTGACATTGCATAAATAACACGATTAACAGGCTCTCGCAATTTATTAATCAACATAGATCTAACAGGCTCTCGCAATTTACTAGATCTAAGTTCTTATTGAAAATAGCCTTTAAAATCAAATTAACATCTGCTCGATTCATCAATTTTATATTGCTATACTTTTACAAGCCGCAATTGTAAAACGTTAAAACAATTCAATAAGAAATTATCATGCAATACCAATAATCAATAATAGTCAATCATCAATGCATCAATTAACCAGATTGTAAAGGGCTTTCGCTACGTATTACAATCACAGAATTAATCTACCGATATTAAATCTCATCTCTCGAATCTCGACTTAACCATTTATAAATTAACCTGCCTATTGAAACTAAACCTAAACATCAATTCTCATCTGTCGAATCTCGAATCAAGATTGTTAAACTCATGCATAAAAGATCTGCGCAAATCTAGTCACACAGCATTAAATCAATCAATAGGAAATTAATCTAGCATTGATAATTAACAACAACAATTTACCCCTTCATATTATTTATGGATCCCCACAAACCCTAGAAATAGAACTACTCACACATAATTAAATATAAACTAATCAAAGCAATAAAATAAGACATGATTAAAGGAATTGAATAAATAACTAAGATTAAGAGAAGAGGAATCGTTACCAAAATAAATCTGGAATTAAGAGTAGAACTACGAACAAAGGTTTAGAGAGAGAATTATAAGAGAATAATTAAGAGAGTAGAGTAAAAGTAAAAAGAGAGAAGAAAAGATCCTAAAATCGTATTACGGAGGAGTATTTATACTCCGTACAAAATCCTAAACTAAAGCAAATTAAAACGACGCTAATCGTCTACTAAGAAATACACGCGCCCGATCGGGCGAGGCACCACCCGATCGGGCGCACCTTTTTTGTTCTCTAATACTAAACTCGCGCCCGGCCGGGCGCGTCACCGGGCGCCAGCCTAAGCTTCTCCCGCCCGGCCGGGCGCGCCTCCGGGCGCCTGCCTTTTTGGCCGGGCGGCTCATTTGGGCCAATATTTGGACTTCGATTGGGCTCCAATTCTTCGGGCCAATCTGGATTTCCTCTTCCGGTCTTGAATACTCAGTCCAAATGCCCCGGTATCACCTATACCAAGCCCTTAATCACCGGTTCGATGGCTCTAACCGGCCTGGGCTATAAACTCTGGTCGTGCTTCTCCAATGCTCGTGATTGCTCCAAAATATCTCGAAAAAATACTCCAAAAGTATAAATCCCTGCAAAAGTCAACCAAATCTACGAAAACACTAGAAAACACCAATTAATAATAAAAGTGGCTCTAAAGAGCCAAAAACACTACTAATTATGACCAAGGGACGGGGGTAAAATAATACATAAAATAGACACATCAAACTCCCCCAAGCCAAACCTTTGCTTGTCCCTAAGCAAAGATCTCATCAATGAATCAATAAATAGGCTTCACCCCAAAAATTAAAAATCAAGCACAAACGATTCAGGGTAAATCAAATAAACATGCTTCAAAGTCAACCAATCAAATCCATCTAATTACCAATCTCCCTAACAATTGTCAAACAGAGCAAACCACAAGAGGATATAGAATTCAAGACTAGTGCTCACGCACTCAACTCTCATTTTCGTGGCGAGTAAAAGATGTACTCGATCGCTCTCCATCCAACCCCTTTATGTGAACAATGCCCTCCCAACTCACACTCTCGTGTGTATAAAATAATGAACGCTCAATCCTACTAGTCGACTCGAAATATGCCAAATCATAACTTGCATTGATAAACAACACTTTCACATTCATACAATTCTATGCACAAAGGTCGAAAGGTCTTTAAAGCTTGTAATGTAAGGCTAGGGTAAAGGGTAGGATAAATTTGGGAATAAGTGAGAGAAAAGCTATGCTTAAAGGAGCCATATCCTAATAAAACCCATGATCAAAATAAATAGTGATCATACATCTCCTACATAACCAACTCTAACATCAACCAAAATATACTCCAATCATAATAAATAAACCCAACTCTTACAATTTCACTCATAAGATATAATAATGAAGAAATAGAGTGAATAAACAAATTTTATTTTCCAAACTTTAATTATTTTTCATTGAAGCTCTATCATTTTTCTTTTGATCAACCTCAAACTAGAACATTTGAACATTTTTTTTTCTCTTTTGAAGTTCACTTATTTTTTTTCTTTTTTTTTCTTGAAATTCTCTTTCTTTTTTTCCATAGCATCATGCTTTATTTTTCAAGAAAATATAAAGCTCTCAAACTCATCAAAAATAAACATGAATAACAACAAAACAACTTCTCAAAAACCCACCCAAATTGTGCAAATAATAAGCACACTACTGTATACACCCATTTGTGTCTCCCCAAAACCAAACCCGGTGATGAGTGCCTTTCACGTTTAATCATAATCGAATGAAACGAAGTGTGGAAAGGTCTAGTGTAGCGGAAAGTTTTATTTCTTTTCTCTTCTCCCTGATTTTGAAAAATTTATTTTAAGAAAACAGCCAATCCAGTTTGGTTGGTCCATGATATGGGTCCAATAGTGGTGTAGTTGGATGGGGCTTGCAAAGACGTTTCCAACGATATATTATAAGCCCAATTCCGATGAATATTGAGGAAATTATGGCCAATTTACTAAACTGGGTCCGATTTGAGCTTTATGTACGACCCAATGATCTAGGGGAGGGCCTAATATGATTTATCATTCCTAATGCAATTAGGAATGGTTTTAGTCTTCTAGAACATCCTAGAAGGTTCTTTTCATTCCTAATTCAATTAGGACTTTTCAGAGTTTTAATCAAGATCAAATAGCATTTTCGATGGAATTATATTATTTTATCTTCTAGTACGGGAAATTTATCAGATTTTCGAAAACGCGTTGAAAACCAGTTTGGCGTCCAACCCCAGGCCTTGGCGCTTGGAACCAGGCTTGGCGCCAGGCGCTAGCCACTGGTGTTGGCGCCAACTAGCCAGGGCTAGCGCCAATGTTGTTTTGCGATCTTCAGACTCTGTTTTGTTAAATTATCTTTTTGGATGATTTTCTCTATAAATATCGTATAAAAAAACTCCGTTTTCATTCACCAATTACCATTCACAAGTCTTCATTCGCAATCAATCCATTCACTCATTCATTCATCTTCATCTCATTCATTCATCAATTCTCAATAATATTAATTCTTTAGAATTCTTTTCTTTCTTCGATTCTTTCTTGGTTTTTAATACAAAATTCCGCATTCACAAGATCTAGATACACCTAGCCATATTCGAAGTTGCCTTCGCCCTAGACGTGAAAGGTTTTAATTTCTGAGGGTTTGGTCCCAAATCTTTCTTTCAATTATTTAATTTAATTGTTTTGATTATTATTTTCCTTGAAGTTACTAACGTGTGTATTTTGTTATTAGAAAGAGGTGCGAGGCATCCAAGTAAGTACTTTAATGGTTTAATTGATATTATGATATAGAAATCATGCTTAGATTGTTATTTAAATTCCTAGTATCATGTCTAGGGTAACTTTAATATTAAGTATGATTAAAAGTACGATGCTTCCTATATTCTTCCTAATATTTATGATTGTTAGTATCATGTTAGGGTTAAAGATTTGATTTTTATTGTTTAGTGACATGCTAGGGTTTGTTATTAATCTTGTTAGTATCATGCCTAGGATCTTGCTATGCTTTAACATGATTATGATGAACATGATTATGATTGATATTATTGTTATTAATGATGTTGATTATTTATTATGTTGCTTGATACATTTTATTTGTTATTGCTTGATCACCTTTTATTGCATGTTAAAGGGAATTTGGTACTTGCAACCACGCTTAATAAGATAATTAATAATCTTGTTAGGTTAATTGTGATTATAATTCAAGTGATCGCCAATAATAGTTTATTTGTGCATTAATGTTCAACCAACATAGATAAACAGGTTTAGGGTTAATCCTATTGATTGTATGTTAGTCAGAAAGCGCACATGAATACGAGCAGAATAAAGTAGAGGCCTATTATTAGGGCAGGTTCAATCTCTTTTAGGTTGGATTTGTACCTTCATCCCCGAACCCTATTTTGGTTCATGACCTTATGGAGTTGACGATCTCTTGGATCGTTAAGGGGTGTAACCTTCACCTCGTGAACGGTTTACAAGTTCCTTAAAAACTTGTTGGCGAATCTTTTGCTCTATCTTCTTCCCTTTTGGACGCCACCGTACTTTAGTGTATGATCACAGTGGGGTTCAAGCTGGTGGGATTTTAAAGGCTTGAAATTATTCCCTACAGTTTTTGGCGACTCCACTGGGGAGTATTTCTATTTTAATTCCTGAATTTGTTTCGGCAATGATTTAGAATAAGTGGATGAGACTCGAAAAGTTCTAAGTATTTCATGTGCGTAATTTTGATTATCATCATTGTCATATGCATAAAAAGGTTCTCATTGGAAAGACCATCCGTAATGAGTCAAAAACATAAGATTTTACACGTAGGAAATTTGAGAAATGTCTTTCACAACAAGGACTGAAATAACACCACGCGAAACTGGAAAATTTTATCGAGCACAGAAAGCTGCTGAGGCATGTGGGATGTAGCGTCAGGGGCCATAGCTTGGCGCCATACTTTTAGCCGTAGCGCCAGACGCCAGTATTGGCGCCAGGCGCTACAGTTAAAACTTGGCGCCAGTCTCTGTTTGCTGGTGCCAATTTCCCCCAATACCGAGCCAGAAATATGCGTTCTAATTTCGACCGGTTTTTCGTATTGTTTGCTCGATCCTACTTCCTGATTGAATTTTTTTTCTCACTTTTCTGAAACCCATATGTGTTCTACATATGGACATAACCCTCTGGGAATTCATGCTCTATCTACCCGATTGAACGCTCCTGGCAACAAAGGGTACATCTGAGATGTTGAATTCACCAAACCATGGAAGTGAGTTTTTTCTAAAAACTCGCGATATCCCATCCACACGCGCTAACCCTTCACTGTTAGGCTTCTGTGCGGTGCATCCGGACAATTAACCATGGACCCTATTTGACTAAACCATATCTTGAACTTTAGAGAACTAGAGACATGGTTAGGTTGCGAACTCATTGCATCATATTGTGCCTACTTGACTAATTGTGCATTATTTGTTGTGCATATATATTCTATGTTTCTCTTAACCGTTTGTTGATTTGTGTTGAGACTAAAATTAATGACTTAAAGAACTTTTGCCTATTTAATTAATTAATTAATTAATTTGAGTCAATAAAGTTTTTTTTTTTTAATCGGAATTGACCTTTTACGACTTTAGGCATACCCCAGTTGACTAATAATACCGAAAACAGTCCCAGACCGAAGCTCCAATATTGGCGCCAAAGTCTGAGCTGTAGCACCACAGTATAGTGTGTAGTGCCAGACATTAACTAAATTGTCTGGCGCCAATCACCATATTGCGACGCCAGTCCTGTCGCTTGGCCGACAGTTCAGATTATTTGTCGAGTCATCACCTAATGTCTAATTAGGCAGTTTTCTGTTTAAATCGGTTAATTTTGTCGACAATGATGCTTAATTGAATTAATGTTCTAGTTTAGACACTAAGTCCCATGGTCTTACACAAGAGTCCAAACATGTCACTTACACTCAATACACACACCAATACACATATCTTGACCATAATAAAAAGAGTCTTGTGCGCGCGCTTTTTCCGTCATTTTTTTTAGGGGGGTAAGTCGGATATTAATCCTCCAATAAATAATAATACTTAGTTCCCTAAAAATATGTACATTATTGTTGCCAAAAATATGCATATATTTTTTTGAAAATAAAAACCATAAAGTCAAGTTGATTCGAGTCAAGTAATTAAAACGCAAATTAGCTTAATTTACAGCGCGTGGTCAAGAAAGGAAGGACGATTAATCAAAGATAACCTCTTCGTACAAATCCAACTTTTCGACAAACCTATAGCCCGCAAGAGGAAAGCAAGAGTGATAATGGTAACTCAAGAAGAAGTCAACGATCTCAAGAACCAACTGGCTACTATAACTGAGACACTGAAGCTTCTCGCACTTAAGATCGATGATCCCGTGAAGCAACAACAAATGGACCTCATGCAAGAGAGCCTAAGCAAGTTGTCCAGCGACTACAAGTTTCAAGAACTCACATCCCAAGGGGTCTCGGTGGATAAAGATCTTCTTCCGCAGAAGTTCAGTGCCAACGACATCCCAAAATTTAGGGCAATTGACAACCCTTACTTCCATTTAAGAGCATTCGAAACAATAATGAGTATCAAGGGTATCGATAAGAAAGTCTTCCCTTCTCTGTTCTCACTATCTCTCGAGACCGTTTGCCAACAATGGTTCTTTTCTCTTGAAAAAGAAAAGACCTCTACTTGGGAATCCATAGCAAACGCTTTCGTTGATAGGTACAAGTGCAACATTCAAGTCGAAACTGACCATAGAGAACTTGAAATCCTCAAACAGAAGGAGAATGAAGGCTTCACTGCTTTCTTTAACAAGTGGATAGAAACCTCAGCTAAAATGATCGAGGTACCAAGTGAAAAAGAGTCCGTGAGACTGTTCATTAAAAACCTCCAAGAAAAATATTCAAAACATCTTAAATATCAAAATAACCTTCATACCTTTAAGGCTGTTTATGATATAGAAATCAATATTGAAGATGACTTGGTTAAATCTAAAGCTGCCAAAAATAGCTCCAACAGTGGCTGGAAAGGAAACAAGAATGACAATCCTTCTTCTTCCAAAACCGCCCACTTAAATAATGTTAGTACCTTTAATCTAGGAGAAGTCCTCGCCATGAACAACCAAGGACAAAAGAAACCGTTTAGGAGGAACTTCACTCCTATTGGCATGAGTTATGACACCGCATTTGATCGATTAAATGCAAAAGGTCTTATAACTCCCATTGGACCATTTGGGGATCCACCAGTAGAGAAGAGGTCGCCTAACTGGAACCCCAACGCACATTGCAAATATCACCAAGGTAGGGGCAATTCTACTGAAAGCTGTTGGAAGCTTAAGGAAGCTATCCAAGACCTAATTGACAGTATTAAGCTGCCGTTGCCCCCTGCCAGTAAGAAGCCGAGTATTGACAATGCACCTCTAGCTCATACTTTGGCTATCTCCGATGAAGAAAGCGAAGTTGACCCCTCATCTCTCATTAAGCCTGTCAAAGCAACCAATGTCGAAGAAGGAGAAGAAGAGATCTTTTTCGATGTCAGAGATAACCTTCCAGAACCAGCAAACAAGGAAGACATACAATTGCTCACGCTGTTTATGAGGGAGACATCGCAACTATTACGTGAAACTCTTAAAATTGTGAACGAACTTCACAAGAAATATGATGAACTTCCATGTCCAAAGGAAGAACCTAAAAGAGAATTCACACCAGTGAAAACGACTTATGAGGCAAAGTATTTTCCCTTACAAGTTACTGAAAAACCCAAGAAGAGCAATAGAGTTTACACTCCAATTGGGATCCCATATGCACAAATGTTCGAAATGCTCTTCGAGAGTGGCAAGGTCAAACCTCTCGAACCGAGACCATTTGAATCATTAAAAAGGACAGATAGATATTACTGTCAGTACCATCAGTCAGGGGGGCACACCCTAGAAAACTGCTTCAAATTCAAGGATTTGGTGCAGAAAATGATTGATAAAAAGGAATTAATCCAAGGTCAACAAGAAGAGGACATAACTGTTAATGGAGTATGGGACAGTGATGAAGAAGATGTCTACCTAAAGGACATAGTAGGGCCTTCACCTTCTGTATCATACACCACATACGACATTTGGGCCGAGGAAGATTCATCAATAGACGTCCTCACAAGATCCGGCAGAATGCAACCTCCCATTTCGACACAACCTATGCCTACTGTACAACAAGCTCCCATACCTATCATCAAAGACAATGACATCGTTAAACAGTTTAAGAAGACAAAAGTTGAGATGAATGTATGGAATCTCCTGGCAACATCTCGAGAACATAGGTTGGCTGTGATGAATGCCTTAGATAAAATCGGGATAGATTCTGACACCACTCCTGAGGGACTAGCTAACTTCCTTACGAGTGATCTCCCCACTCCGATTAATCTAATCACCTTCTCTAACAAAGATTTACCCCCAGAAGGTTACAAACACTACAAGGCGTTAAACCTCATGGTAGTCTGCAAAAGGATGAATGTTCCCATGACTCTTGTAGACAATGGATCAGCTATCAATGTCTGCCCACTTAGGATTGCAAGGATGCTCGGCATAAGGGATGAGGATTTAACTCCGTCCACACAAGGAATAAGAGCTTACGATAATACTCGCCGTCAAGCTCTTGGCAAAATAACCCTGAATGTGACGGCAGGAGCAATAGAACATGCTACTACTTTTCAAGTGGTAGACATCAAAGCCTCATTCAATCTGTTGTTAGGACGCCCTTGGCTCCATGATCTAAAGGCCGTCCCTTCATCTCTCCACCAACAAGTAAAAGCCATAGTTGGAGGAATTCCAATCACTATTGACGCTTCGCCAATGAGGATCAAATCAATAGAAAATCCAATTATCAATGTGGAGCACGACGAAGATGACGAAGACCTATGGGGCTTTAACGAAGAAGTCTCCTTAATCCAAGAGGATGAAAGGACATCTCTTTGCCACGACCCCCATTCTAACATGATTATCAATACCATGCTGAAGAAACAAGGACACTTCCCTGGGATGACCTTAGGAAAGAAGAAGGGGATAGCAAAATCAATGGAGTCACCTGGCCTCCCTAAACTAGATACTTTCGGACTTGGTTTCGAACCGACTCGGAAAGATCTCAAGCGAGCCCAGGACAAGTTGAAAGCACGTAGGGACGCTCGCATTCAAAAGAAAGTAATTCCAATGGATTAGTACCCTCTTATGCTTAATGGTCAGTTTATAAAAGAAGGAGAGGACTATCCATGCTATGAATTTCCCGAGCCATTCGTTGTAAATGGCATACGACAACCAGGATTCGAGATTTTCTTGGATTGCTACTTCATTGACGAAATCCCAACTCCCGTCTATAAGGAGAAAGCACCCCCATTCTTTGACTTTAACGTCATGGGATTACTGTTTGGGCGAGAAAAGAATGAGCCAGCTTATGAGGAAGATAACTCCTCACTCATTCAAACGGTCCTACAAAGCGAAAACTTCGACCCCTCGAAGCTAATTACTCCGAGTGGAAGGAAGATATCAATCACGACAGGGCAAGGGCCGATGTTCGAAGAGTCGTCGGAGTCTGAGTCAGAGTCTTTCCCTTTAGAATCCTCTAAGTCTCTAGCAATAATGCCTCCCCTTCCTATTTCTTCTCCTAGGATAGTTACTGATCCAGTCCCTGAGGACATATCACTCTTTGATGTAATGATCTCAGAGTATAATAATATTTCTCATTCTCCTTACTTCTCGTGTTCTTCCCTAACCCAAGATGACGAATATTGCTTAGCTAACGATGGAAAAGATAAGGAAATTATTAAAGCAATGGAAACACTTGAAAAGAAAACACCAGTAATTGAAGAGACCGAAACAGTTGTTATCTCAAATGATTCAACTCATAAAAGAGAAGTTAAAATCGGACTAACATTGAATAAACAAGAAAGAACCAATTTAATTAACTTGCTTAAAGAATTTATCGATGTATTTGCTTGGTCATATGAAGATATGCCAGGCATTAACAGAGAAATAGCTCAACACACTATACCATTAATCCCAGGAATGAAACCTGTAAAACAAAAGTTGCGTCGAATGAAACCCGACGTAGCACTTAAAATAAAAGAAGAAGTTCAAAAACAAATAACTGCAGGTTTCATCAAGGTATCCAAATACCCCGAATGGGTCGCCAACGTCGTCCCAGTTCCAAAGAAAGACGGAAGGGTAAGGATGTGTGTCGACTATCGAGATCTAAATAAGGCAAGTCCAAAGGACGACTTCCCTTTCCCACACATCGATATTCTGGTAGACAACACGACAAATCACGCGCTTCTCTCATTCATGGACGGATATGCAGGGTACAATCAGATTCTCATGGCAGAAGAAGACATGGAGAAAACAACCTTTATCACACCGTGGGGCACTTACTGTTACACGGTAATGCCATTTGGGTTGAAAAATGCAGGTGCTACTTACCAACGTGCAGCAACTGCCTTACTCCATGACATGATGCACAAAGAAGTTGAAGTATATGTCGACGACATGATTGTGAAATCAAAGGACCGTCCAGGCCATCAAGTAGCCTTAAGGAAATTTTTCGAAAGGCTAAGAAAATATAATATGAGGTTGAATCCATCAAAATGTGCTTTTGGAGTCACCTCAGGCAAGCTCTTGGGATACGTCATAAGCTCTATAGGAATAGAGATAGATCCAACCAAGATTAAAGCAATCATGTCGATGCCACCGCCCAAGACCGAGAAACAGATTCGAGGATTCATTGGCCGATTGCAATACATAAGTAGGTTCATATCAAAACTGATAACGATATGTGAACCAATCTTCAAGAAGCTCAAGAAGAATATACCAGTAATATGGGATGATGAGTGTCAAAAAGCCTTTGACAGGATCAAAGCCTATCTCGCAAATCCTCCCGTATTAGCGCCAGCACTTCCCAGAATACCTCTAAGGTTATATTTGACGGTTACCAAAGAGACAATGGGAGCTATGCTAGCACAAGAGGTAGAAAACAAAGAGAATGCAATCTATTACTTAAGCAAGAAGATGCTCGAATACGAAACGCGCTATACACCACTCGAGAAATTGTGCCTCGCTTTGGTGTGGGCCACAACTAAGTTGAGACATTACATGTTGGTGCATACCGTTTTCGTAGTATCCCGATTGGATCCACTCAAATATTTGTTCGAGAAATCAACACTCAATGGACGTATTTCAAGATGGATAGTCAACTTAGCCCAACTTGATGTCCGGTTTATGCCACAAAAAGCTATTAAAGGATATGTGGTGTCAGACTTTCCAATAGAAGACTCGACACCAATACAGGACAATGAATTTCCAGATGAAGATTTGATGGTCACCGAAGATGATACTTGGACCTTGTATTTCGACGGAGCCTCAAACCAAAAGGGTTGTGGTGTCGGAGTGCTACTAGTATCACCTAAAGAAGAACACGTCCCAATCTCAATAAAACTTGATTTCGACGTCACCAACAACGCTGCTGAATATGAAGCATGTGTGGTAGGCCTTGAAATAGCCCTGGCATTGGGAGTAAAGAAGTTAAGGATATTTGGAGACTCTTCTTTGATTATCAATCAAATATCTAAAAGGTGGAAAGTAAGGAGCGAAAGCCTAGACCCTTACCAAACTTATTTGGAAACTCTTACCGATCAGTTAGAGAAGGTAGAATACACATATCTACCTAGAGAAGAAAACCAATTTGCTGATGCCTTGGCAAGATTAGCCTCAATGGTTAGGATTCCCACGGATATCGAGCAAATGCCTCTAACTATCGAAAAAAGGCACAAACCAGCGTATATACAGGCTATAGAAGACGACGACCCAGTCCAAGACGAAGAAGAAGAACAAGAAGAAGAACCATGGTACACAAACATACTCAACTATGTCACCAATGGAGAATACCCTCCTCATGCTAGAGCAAAACGAGCATTGAGACTTTTGGCTTCTCAATATGTACTCATAGACAACGAGCTACATAAAAGGGTACCTAAAGGTCGAGCTCTCCTATGTGTAGGAAAGGTGGATGCACAAAGAATAATGAGAATGGTCCACGAAGGAATCTGTGGAACTCATGTAAATGGCAAAATGTTAGTCCAGAAAATAATGCGAGAAGGGTATTATTGGACTACCATGAATAGGGACTGCCATCAATATGTGAAAAGATGCCCTAAGTGTCAAATTTACGCCAATTTACAACATGTTCCTCCATCTTTGCTCTACATCTACACATCACCATGGCCATTCTCTACATGGGGGATTGACATAATTGGCAAAATCACTCCCCCAGGGACAGGAGGCCACGAATTTATTCTAGTAGCAATTGATTACTTTACAAAGTGGGTTGAAGCGCAATCATACGCTAAACTCACTGCAAAACATGTAGCACTCTTTATCGAGAGAAATATCATTTGTCGATATGGAGTCCCACATGAAATGATAAGTGACAATGGAACTCACTTTCAAGCCGAATGTGAAGAATTGCTACATAAATATGGTATCCAACATCATTATTCGTCCCCTTATAGACCTCAAGCAAACGGAGCAGTTGAGGCAGCCAATAAGAATTTAAAGACTATCATCGAGAAAATGACAGAAAATTATAAGGATTGGCCTGACAAGCTCCACTTTGCACGGTGGGGTTATCGCACGTCAATCCGTACGTCAACAGGAAATACACCATTTTCTTTGGTATATGGAATGGATGTCGTACAACCTGTCGAACTAGAAATACCATCTCTACGCATTGCGCTAGAGAGTAAACTTGATGAAGTCGAATGGACTAGGGCACGATATGAAGAATTGATCCTACTCGACGAAAAACGACTAGAAGCTCTACATCACACTCAATGCTATCAAACTCGTATGGCTAGACATTTTAATAAGAAGGTAAAAACAAGAAATATCAAAATAGGAGATTTGGTATTAAAAGCACTAAGGAGAAATGTTTTAGATCCAAGGGGAAAGTTTAGACCTAATTGGTCTGGCCCTTACATTGTCAAAACAATCCTGTCAGGTGGTGCAGTAAAATTAACTGATATGGATGGCAATGAATTCTCAAACATGACCAATCTTGACCAACGTAAAAAATACTACCCATAATTACTTGAGTAGGACACTCAAGAGAGCTACGTTCGGCCTGATTCCTTAGGAAAGGATACGTAGGCAACCCTTTACGGGTGCGGCCACTTTATTTTTCGACATCTCCGCGTTCCAGAATCAACTAGAAGTCAACAAAAAGTCGGAAAACTATTGGCGTCGCAGAACAGAGTCTGGCGCCAGCCACAAGCCATTAGCGCCAGACGATGGTATTGGCGCCTGGCGCCAGACCTCAATAGCTGGCGCCAAACTGCAGTCACTGGCGCCAATTCAGTAATAAAACCTGGGCGATTTCGGTGCTTTTCGGAAAATTTTCGACTTCCGTACTCGAAAAATTTCTGGAAAATTAACTTTTTTTTCGATTTTCATTGCTTTAATAAAATAAATTTAAAGTAACAATTTAATTAAAAGCTGAAATTTCATTAATAAAATAAAATTACATTGTTAATGGAATTTAAATAAAGCTGAAATAAATTAACTTTAAATAAAAATTAACAATCTAATAAATCTAAAGCTAAGCAATGTTTTTAATCTTTCTTTTCCTTCTTTGCTCTTTTCCAATTCTTTTCTGTTTCCTCCTCTTCATCCATTACTTTAGCTAGTAGGCATCCTTTAGAGGACCTACATTCAATTTTAGAATAGATTGTTTCCCCTTCAGCTAGCACCCCATGCTTCTTTTCCACCCAAACCTTTTTGTTTGTGGTGTTAGCTTTTCTTTTCCCTTTGTCTCTAGTAGAATTCTTCTTCTTAGGCATTGTAGGTGTTTTGAATTCAATTCTTGCACCTAAGCGTTCTTTGGCCGGTGTCACCCTGTCACCTAGATGATTCTTCACATCGGTTCTACCCTGATCAATTGAAGACTTCTTCAACAACCACTTCTTTACATCATTAGGTAAAGAAGGGGGAACCTTTTGGGTAATCACTTCCCATAAAGGTCTAGCGCTCCAGTAAGTGTCAAATCTATCTACTTCTTGAGATACAGGGTACTCATAGGGAGGACGAAGATCCCCGGAAAGAATATTTTGAAGCAAGCCATATTGTCTTTTTACCCTGCAGGGATAATAATATGTTACACGAGACAAGCTTGGGAGACGGTAGAAAGGTTGCTTGTTAACACCAACCATCCTTTTTATTTTCCACCATGGAATGACCCACTTGATAGTAAAATCAGGTGATTCAAAGACTTTTCTCCACCCATGGCGCCCAATTTTAGCGATGCGCTTCTTCCTTCTCACGAAGCAAGTGGGAGTACAATTTTCAATGTCGTCCGGAGGGCTAATTAATCCTAGCCTCTCCATTAGCCACATCTGTAAAAAATTGCAATGCAAATAAATTATTATTACAATACAAAAATATATTTTTTGATTTCTGTAATTAAAAATATTATTTTTCTACCTGTAATAAAATTGGAGAGCCGCGAAGAGGCGCTTTTGGGTCCCTTTTCAATTCATCTAGACTAATCATGGTCTCTCCAACTATCAATGGCATTGGATTTCTCCCTGATTCAATTTGTTCTAGTACAGTGGTTATAATTGATTGACCCTCGTTATTTTTACCACTACTATAAGACAATATTGATTGAGCATGCAAAATAAGAACGCCCTTCTTCTATATATATGAAAAGATTCAAAAAACGGTTTATCAAAATAATAGCGTGCAAATTCTTTCAAGTTAACTACATTGCCATCTACTATTTTTGATAAATCCCTTTCCTTCAAATTTAAGAAGCGCTCAAAATCCTTATAGTAATATGCATCTACTCTAGGGATTACTACCAGGTCTATTGTAGGGAAGCCTAAGATAGCACCAAATTCCTCTGGCAAAGGGCTAATTTCATCATACCCTATTCTGAAACAATGTGTATCGGTATTCCAAAATTCTAAAGCGGTATGTATGAAATCTATGTCTAAATCTGCCACTTTGATGCCATAAATTCCCCCCAAGTGTAATAAATCCAATTCTTTTCTTTCTCTAGCATTAAGAGATCGACACCATTCATGAGAGTATTGGGTGAAGGTTTTAGTAGCTAAAGACATGATTATTATTTTTTCTAAGGAGGAGAATAATTTTTTTCGCTGGAATTATGACAAGAATCGGCTGAACAGGAAGCTATTTATGTACAAATTGCGAAGAATTTCAATCTGAATGAAATACGGAGTCAGCGTCAATTGGCGTCACAGCCCCGACATTGGCGCCACCCATCAGTGCTTGGCGCCACACGCTAAGTGTAGCGCCTGGCGCCACGCGCCATAAGGTGGCGCCAGCTGGCGCCAAGTCAGCAGGGAAGCCGCGCGTGCTCAGTTTGCGTTTTGATATTAAACTTGAGTCGGTTAATGACTTTATGGCCCCGTTTTAATTTTTTCTAAATATCTTTTCTATCTTTTTCCATAATTAATTAAATATAGCAATTATTTTTAATTAATTTTATTTCTTTTTTTTGGATTTTATATTAATTTTAAAAAAACCAGCATTTTTTCCGTTTTATTTTTCCTTTTTATTTTTCTTTTTGGGGGAGATAGTCGGATAATATCCTCCATCAATAATAAAAATGACGGAATTTTTGCGCAAAAATTGTTATCACACTTCTTTTGCACACACTAACATACACTAATATAAACAATTAAATGAATTTACGATAACATAAAAATACAAATGTGTCTAAATAATGAGTCAAAGGCAAAAGTTCTATAAAAAAGTCAAAATAAAATACATATACAGAAACAAACTACGCCGCCGGAGGACGTAGGCCCATCATGCCATAAAACTGCGCCGTACGAGGAGTCACCTCTCCACCAGCTCCGGCCTCAGCACCAGCTCCAGTTTCCGTAGGAGGAGGAAAACTCAAGACAGGAACGCTCCAGCCAAGATCAACCTGAGGCTGAGACCGCGGAGGTTGCTGCGATGACGAGCCAACCTCGTACATCCCACCACCTCTGAAAGCTGAGGTAGCCTCTCCTACCGGTGCAGCAGGAGCACCCTCAGAAGAAGATCCTGAGCCCTCAGCAACGTCGGCTCGAGCAGCCTCGGAACGACCACCTCTACCTCCTGACGAAGTACGACGACGTCTCGAGCTAGACCTCGCCGGATCTCTCCGCCCCTCAGGTCTCGTACAGGTGTGAGAAGCGATCGGATGACCCTGCAAAAAGAATTAAATCAGAAACAAGGTAAAACTGAAGCCATAATGCAGAAATAATAAGTGAAGAAAAGTTACCTCTCGGACAACGTCGTCCCGACGACAGGTAGCCGCGTTCCTCATCCGGACGAGCTGGCTCCGAAAGGCATCTATGCATCGTGCCATAGCCGAAACCACCTCGCGTGAGAACTGTCAGAAAAATAAGTCAGTGAAAATACATGATAACTGAATATAAGATTCTGAATTAAAACTAGGCTTACACTAGTTTGGTGGCGAGGAATCGACCGCTCCACGAAGCGCTCGCCCTCAGGAGCCGGAGAAATCATCTCCTCGGTCGGCCCGTATATCCCCTGTTAGTGAATGGACATATGGGGCGGCACAAACTCAGTGAGATTATCCTGATAAAAAACTGAAAGAAATCAGTAAGGTATTACTTGGGGGCTACTTAGCGAAAAATAAGCTAAGGATCTTACCCTCACATCCTCAGCCGGTACAGGGGCTGGAGCTAACAAAGGAAGTAGCTCCTCAGCGTAACACCGCCCAAGGATCACACGGGACCGCCAGAGGGAACCAGATCCCTCAGCCATGCTCGACAACTATCCCTCGTCGAACATATGACATGGTGGAGGAGCAGGAACGACGAAAACATCGGAAGAGTGCTGTCTAGCAACTATCTCTCCTAAATACACGACCGCTCCGTAGGTCCCTAGAAAATAGCGACGCTCAGCAGAATACTGTGCGGCTAATCCAGGGACTGTCCAACCGCCCCACGGTCGGTATACTACCTCAGGTCCCTATAAAAAGCACCAATCAGGCAAGAATATGTCTAAAACACCACAGAAGAGCAAGATAAGCACTAAAATCATACCGAGATGATCCGACTCCGGACACGTGCAGTAGACATGTCCACATGGTGGCCGCCCCAAGAGGCGCTCACCGGATATCCTCTCGGCGATGGTCTCCCCGGCGCAACGGAAGGAAAGTACTCGTAGAACCAGATCTACAAAAAGTTAAACGCGTGAGTAAATTCTAACTAACATGTAGGGCTAAACTTTATAGGGAATAATGTTTACCTGTACGACCTTCCAGAAAGCAGACAAGGCGATGTTCGTCCTAAAGGACCGGTGACGACACGAGTCACCCAGCGCGCGAACGAAATCAGTGTAGGCCAAGCTGGCCCAGTCATAAGTCCCGTTCCGCTGGAGATCACGGACAGCAGGGAGGCCAGTAAAGCAATGCCCTACTACCCCTGTCAGGGGAGAATGTCCTTGACAACAACATCAGCACGAAGATGCGCACCCGCTGCTCTCGGGTGGTCGCATCATCATCGAGAGCCGCTGCCAGCGTCGAGCAGCGAATCCCTCTAGCACTGAACTGAGTCGTCTCGACCTCAGATCGGGCCCGAACAGCAATCGGCTCCAACAGCTCCTCGACCTCTGGAGAAAAGACGTCGATCCCGCCGTCGAACAGCAGCGGCACAGAAGTGAACTCCAGTCCTGTGATGAGACTGAAGTCTGTAGGGGTGACCATCATATCGCCCTAGGGAAAATGAAAGGTGTTGGTGGTGTCCTAGAAGAACTCCACCAAAGCGCGTACTACGTGGTGACCCCCGCTGGAGGCGACCATAGCCTCGGAGGTCTCGAACAGAGCAACTAGTCCGCAGGACTCCCATAGGAGTCTCGTCTCACGGTCTTTGGCGATGTGCATCCTGTACAAATCGCCTAGACCATCGCAGCCAGAGCCGTGATACCGTGTCCTCCCGGGCTCGGTTCCCCGTCTCACCCTCTCAGAAATGTGGTGGACAGGGGCAAAGAACAAAGTCTGCTCGTCCCACTCTGGGAGCCGACCAAGCGAAGTGGACGGTGTGGTGTCGTCCTCCACGGGCTCATGCTCCCGCCTAGTGTTTCGGGACCGTGAACTTGAGCCTCGTTGTCTAGCCATGCTACATTGTGCAAAATCATCATAAATTAAGGTTCTATAGTATATAAGGTTCGCCTAGCCGCATGATACTATGTTCGCAAAAACAGAGTACGTAGTACTAAAACAGAGCACAAATTCAAATTGAGCATGATGACATTTTTCAAGCAATCAAACAATTTCTTGCAACACTATAGTGATTGTTGTGACAAATTGAACAAGAATTGCTAGCAAAAACGTCAAGAACAAGCCACATTGTTCTTCACGACCTTAAGAGGTCCAACAATGGTAGATTGCTCATTTCTTCACCAAATTGAGCCAAACAAGTCTCAAATTACTCCCAAGCTAATATACAAACATAAACAAGCAATTTCATGGCATAAAACTTGATAAACAAAGCAAATTGAGCATTATAAATTTTGAATTTTCATGAAATTCGTGAATAAACATGCCAAGAATTCATAAAAACCGGTGTGATTTTGAGGAAAACATACATAGATCAGGAATATAGATGAAAAGAGCTTTGATTTGCAACAAATTTGAGCGAATTCGGTTGAGAAACGAGTGAGCAACGATCAATTGAAGTTTCGGACTTCTCTCGAACAGTTTCGCGACGAACAGAGCAAGAAATGAACGAAAACGGGAATTTAAAGTGATTCCCGTGTTCTGGGCTTGGCGCCTGACGCCAACGCCAGCGCCTGGCGCTAATGCCATTAGGCTGGCGCTGATGGATTTTCAGCGACGCCAAAGCAGCCAGCCACCTGTTAGGGTTGTGCTAGCCTTATGCAATATATATTTGGGTTCCTTGGTACGCCAATTAGCCCCTCTAAGAAATTTGACATGATTAAGTAATCGGCTTGATTACGTAAAGTGATCGACCTGATGAAAAGATCGTCTCACTTAGCTTAAAGCGCCTAAGCATTGGCTCATTGGCAAAAGGCACCGACATATAGGTTCAAGAGCAAAGGGCACCGACATACAGGTTCAAAGAAAAAGAGCGCCGATGTACAGGCATAGCAAAGGCAAAGTTCAGGAGAACTTTTAAAGATCGACAGGCGTGGATCTTCGGTAATTTCCTTTGGAAGATTATCGCATCAAATGAGGATGACTTCAAGAGAAGATGTCTTCGACATCATTCCCTAGCTTGCGGAAAGTTGTCATGAACAATTGAAGGTAATTTCGGGCGAAGTTATCTTCGATCATAGTCCCTTAGGCATGGAAGATGATCATAATGCGGATGAGAATTATTTCGAGAGAAATAATTTTCGATGATGTTCCCTTGGACGTGGAATGTTATCACAGCGGGGAGGATAGTTTCAGGCGAAGCAATCTTCTAATTTGGAAGCAGTTACAGGCGTAGCGGTTTTCAAGCAGGATGACATTCTCTAGCTTGTAGGAGGTCATCAAAACAACAACAGCGGCAACAATCGGTTACTTTCAGAGACGTGTGCTCGACGGTGCAAGATACGCGTTTCTTAACTCTTTTATCTGTTTAACTAATGCTAGTTTTGCAGGTATTGGCGTTATAAGATTGATTTAGGATCGCAGAACGTTCTGAATCATTCTCCGTCCCTATCGTTACTTTGACTTTCGTTTTTGAAACTTGCGTTTCTCCAATCTCAGTCAAAGTGGGGGCTTCTGTAGACACCCATTTGTGTCTCCCCAAAACCAAACCCGGTGATGAGTGCCTTTCACCTCGAATCATAATCGAATGAAACGAAGTGTGGAAAGGTCTAGTGTAGCGGAAAGTTTTATTTCTTTTCTCTTCTCCCTGATTTTGAAAACTTTATTTTAAGAAAACAGCCAATCCAGTTTGGTTGGTCCATGATATGGGTCCAATAGTGGTGTAGTTGGATGGGGCTTGCAAAGACCTTTCCAACGATATATTATAAGCCCAATTCCGATGAATATTGAGGAAATTATGGCCAATTTACTAAACAGGGTCCGGTTTGAGCTTTATGTACGGCCCAATGATCTAGGGGAGGGCCTAATATGATTTATCATTCCTAATGCAATTAGGAATGGTTTTAGTCTTCTAGAACATCCTAGAAGGTTCTTTTCATTCCTAATTCAATTAGGACTTTTCAGAGTTTTAATCAAGATCAAATAGCATTTTCGACGGAATTATATTATTTTATCTACCAGTACGGGAAATTTATCAGATTTTCGAAAACGCGTTGAAAACCAGTTTGGCGTCCAACCCCAGGCCTTGGCGCCTGGAACCAGGCTTGGCGCCTGGAACCAGGCTTGGCGCCTGGAACCAGGCTTGGCGCCTGGCGCTAGCCACTGGTGCTGGCGCCAATGTTGTTTTGCGATCTTCAGACTCTGTTTTGTTAAATTATCTTTTTGGATGATTTTCTCTATAAATATCGTATCAAAAAACTCCGTTTTCATTCACAAATTACCATTCACAAGTCTTCATTCGCAATCAATCCATTCACTCATTCATTCATCTTCATCTCATTCATTCATCAATTCTCAATAATATTAATTCTTTAGAATTCTTTTCTTTTTTCGATTCTTTCTTGGTTTTTAATACAAAATTCCGCATTCACAAGATCTAGATACACCTAGCCATATTCGAAGTTGCATTCGCCCTAGACGTGAAAGGTTTTAATTTCTGAGGGTTTGGTCCCAAATCTTTCTTTCAATTATTTAATTTAATTGTTTTGATTATTATTTTCCTTGAAGTTACTAACGTGTGTATTTTGTTATTAGAAAGAGGTGCGAGGCATCCAAGTAAGTACTTTAATGGTTTAATTGATATTATGATATAGAAATAATGCTTAGATTGTTATTTTAATTCCTAGTATCATGTCTAGGGTAACTTTAATATTAAGTATGATTAAAAGTACAATGCTTCCTATATTCTTCCTAATATTTATGATTGTTAGTATCATGTTAGGGTTAAAGATTTGATTTTTATTGTTTAGTGACATGCTAGGGTTTGTTATTAATCTTGTTCGTATCATGCCTTGGATCTTGCTATGCTTTAACATGATTATGATGAACATGATTATGATTGATATTATTGTTATTAATGATGTTGATTATTTATTATGTTGCTTGATATATTTTATTTGTTATTGCTTGATCACCTTTTATTGCATGTTAAAGGGAATTTGGTACTTGCAACCACGCTTAATAAGATAATTAATAATCTTGTTAGGTTAATTGTGATTATAATTCAAGTGATCGCCAATAATAGTTTATTTGTGCATTAATATTCAACCAACATAGATAAACAGGTTTAGGGTTAATCCTATTGATTGTATGTTAGTCAGAAAGCGCACATGAATACGAGCAGAATAAAGTAGAGGCCTATTATTAGGGCAGGTTCAATCTCTTTTAGGTTGGATTTGTACCTTCATCCCCGAACCCTATTTTGGTTCATGACCTTATGGAGTTGACGATCTCTTGGATCGTTAAGGGGTGTAACTTTCACCTCATGAACGGTTTACAAGTTCCTTAAAAACTTGTTGGCGACTCTTTTGCTCTATCTTCTTCCCTTTTGGACGCCACCGTACTTTAGTGTATGATCACAGTGGGGTTCAAGCTAGTGTGATTTTAAAGGCTTGAAATTATTCCCTACAACTACAAACTCCCTTACCTCACTCACTAATAGCTCCCCCAAGCCAAGCTTGGGACTAGTAACCAATAGGGCAAAATATGCTTATAATGTGGCTAATAAACAACAAAAAAGTCAAGGCAACAACATGGGTAGCAAGAAGGGAACAAATGCATCTACAATCATCTGGAGGCTACCTAAAAGAACAAATGCCTTTGTCCTCCACAATGTGCATAATAATGAATCATATAATTATTACTAATAGTCGCAAACCAATACTCAAATTCATTGACATACCAGGAATTATGGAACTATCACACATTCCTTACCAAATCAACTAGTCAAGCACTATATTAACAAGAAGTTGGACAAAATTGACGCATGTTAAGGTTTCAGGGCAATCAAACATCAAATCATGATCAACTAATCCACAATGCCTATCATCAAATACCAAGAATCAAAACAATTTTTCTCAAGTAAGGGGCACAGGGAAGCATAATTTATAATTCATTGGAACGTTTTTTTGAATTTTTTTATTTTTCAATTTTTTTGTATTTTTCAAATATAAGAAAGCAATAAAAACTAACCTAGAAAGCAAGAAATCTGACCTAAGAAAACACACCAAAAATAAAAGAAAAGAGAAAAATAAATATACCAAACCAAAACCTCCCCCAAGCCAGAATCAGACAATGTCCTCATTGGCTCGGAAACTAGCCCAGCATAGCTAGTTCTCATCATCCTCATCCATCGAGCCGAAACCCGCACCTCCACTGCCACCTACACCACCTGCACCAGAAGAGCTACCACCAAAATAATCAGCGTGAAAACTCCCCCCCGCCGGTCCCCCGAAAGGAATGTCCTGCCCGTACCCGAAGAAAGAAGAATAGTCAGTGTAAATACCACGTGCAGTGGGATCCCTATCGTATCCCTGGGGTGGAGGCTGAAACCAGTCAGGGTGAATAGCGTCGTCGGGAATGTTGCCCCGACGAGCATAATCATCGTACATAGGGTAGAGAGCTCTACCCTGGTTCCTCTCTAGGTACCCTAATCTCTGGTCTATGGAGCCAACCATCCTCCTAAGGTCAGTATGTGAATGCTCGATACGTCCTAGGGCCTGACCTATACTCTGAAGATCCCAAACTGGGTTAGAGTCAACATGAGGGACGGAGTGGGACATACGAGGTGGAGAGAAAGCCACCTCGGGCTGAGGCTGGGGTGGTGGAACTGGTGGTGGTGGTGCCTGTCCCCTAGCGTTGGCAACTAAAACATCAAAAGTGTAAGAAAGTTGCCCTGGGGGAAAGGCGGTCAAGTCTGGACTGGGTAGGGGAAAATGGGCAAAGGTTGCTCGTTCCCAGTCTGAATACACCAAAATGGTGTTTGCTCGCTATCCGGTCTAACCCACCCCACATCCTCAAAATACCTAGCAGTCATGTAGGTATCTGGTCCACAGTTGGTCAGCTGGTGGGGTCCGTCTACTACAAAACCGGCCTTTTTCACCGCTATTCGAGTGATAAGGCCACCTAAACGGATAGGGGACTTGGAAGTGGTGCTGGCTGTGGCATGCCTACTCAAATGGTGAACTATAAACCTACCTATGTTCAATTTCCCGTACTCGTACACATAATGTCCTATGACAGCTAGTTCGTTAGTTTGAGCGTTATGGGGCTCGGCCGTACCTAAAAAACACAAACCCGCAAATCTTTGCCAGATTTTTGGGACAGGGTGGTTAATAGGTTTGGTATTAGCATGTTGGGGGTCGGGGGTAGGTAAACCAGTCAAAGCATAATATAAGTCACCCATTTTGTAGTCTGCATGCCACTGGTGAGATAATTCAGAATTTAATTCAAAATTTTTACAAAATTCTACAAAAGTTAAACTAATATTTCTATTATTTAACCTGAAAAATAAATTTGGCCCATTTCTAGTACTAACAACATGAAAAGTGGACAGGAATTCACAAGTAAGTTCTCAGTATGTAGGATAGTGCATGTCAACAAATTTTCTCATGCCAATGTCATTCAAAAATCGTTTAACAAAATCATACAAACCAAATGATTCTAGGGTAGGGCGGTGTAACCACCAAGAAGGAATTACCTCACGACCGACCAAATGCTCTAGCCGTTCCTTTTGTTCCCGGCTCACAATCCGGACCGTCGACCAGTACGGGAGTTGCAATTCCGGGTCGTATTCCTCCCTCGAACTGGAGCTCCTACCAAAAATGGACCTAGCCCTCTTTGATGCCATTTTCAAGAAATGGGTTTGAAAATTTATTGTATTAAAACTGAAAAAAATTTATATGAAAGTGAAGAGGATGAAGAGAGGATCACAAATATGTAAAGAGTTTTGAATTTGGGTAAGAAATGGAGGAGAAATCTTAGAGAGAAGGTAGAGAGAATTTGAGTTTTAGAGAGAGAAAGTAATGGAGAAAGAAGAAAAGGAGGAAGAAAGAAGAAAGAAAAGAAGAAGAAGGGGACGGATACGCTCGCGCCCGGTCGGGCAGTGGGTCGCCCGGTCGGACGATCTGGATAATTTCGTAGCTGAATCTCGCGCCCGGTCGGGCGGCCTTCGTTCGGTCGGGCGATCTGATTTACCCAAAATTCGAATACTTTCGCGCCCGGTCGGGCGTCGTTCGCCGGTCGGGCGATCTAATGTTTCGATTTCTTCCAACTCTCGCGCCCGGTCGGGCGCCCTTTGCCCGATCGGGGGATCTGTAGGCCAGAAATTTCGCCCTTCTCGCGCCTGATCGGGCGAGGCTTGCCCGATCGGGCGGAAAAATTAGTCCGTATACGACGAATTTCGCGCCCGGTCGGGCGCCACTCGCCCGGTCGGGCGAAATTACTTATTTCCAAACCCTTGCTCTCGTGCCCGATCAGGCAGGCTTCGCCCGGTCGGGCCCGAGACTAAATCGGTGAAATATTAATTTTCTTCTTTTCTCCGAAATTTGGCTAATTCTTTTCCTTCAAACCTGTAAAACACTCATAAAACTCATTAAATTCCCTCATCTCTCCTCTCATAAGAAAAAGAAAAGAAAACTAGACTAAAAAGCATTAAAAATACGGGTTGCCTCCCGCAAAGCGCTGGTTTATCTAGGTCCCGCACGACCTTCTTACCAAATACAATTTCTAGGACCCTTGGCCTAGCGCTTGATCGGGTGGTTTCTCACCCGGTCTAGCGGTGTTTAGGCTGCGATGCGGCTTTCTGACATACCCTGTGGGAAGCCAAATCTCCTTATCTGGTGGATCCTCCTTGACTTGGATTGGGGGATCTTCAATGCTACGCACTAAAAACCCTTCTTCGATCGAATGTTGCTTCAAATTGTCATTGCGTTCAACACTTGCAACTCGATCTGGCGGAACACTTACCGTAGGCTTGATTCGCACAACTTGCTCGATCGGTTCCACTTGTTCATCCTCGAAACCAAGACCAACATTATAGAGTGCTCTTTCTATTGCATCGACTTCCTTCTGCCATTTGTCTATCTCATCTGAAAAGGATGCAACACAAGATACCGCCTCCATGGGATCTTTTTCAAGAGCTTGGGGCTTGTTAGAATAATTTACAACCACATTAACACTGAAACATTTCTCCTCAGTCATGGAGCTTTTTGGGGCATTATTCAGATTAAAAACAACTTTATCATCCCCTACTGATAGTGTTAACTTACCACTTCTTACATCTACGACTGCTCCTGCAGTGTTAAGGAATGGCCTACCCATAATAATTGGGGTTTGCGTATCCTCAGCCATATCAAGAACAACGAAATCTACAGGTATATAAAATTTACCTACTCTAACGGGGACATCCTCTAAAACACCTAAGGGGTATTTAAAAGAACGGTCGGCCATTTGTAGAGTTATATTTGTAGCTTTTGATTTACCCATATTCAACTTAGAACACACAGATAATGGCATGACGCTAAAACTAGCACCTAAATCACATAATGCATTATCAATCAAGAGATTGCCAATATGACAAGGGATAGAAAAACTACCCGGATCTTTTAATTTAGGTGGAGACTTATTTTGAAGTACGACACTACACTCTGCAGTGAAAGCTATTGTCTCTACCTCACTAATAGACCTTTTTCTTGTCAATATTTCTTTCATAAATTTTGCATATGAGGGGATTTGTGTGATCAATTCAGTAAAGGGAACTGTTACCTTCAAATCTTTAACCACCTCCAGGAACTTACCAAACTGCTTATCCAAGTTTGTCTTCAATTGACGATTGGGGAAAGGAAATTTGATAATTGGCTTTGGAGCATTATTATTCTTGTCTGGAGTAGCCACCTTCTCTGGAGTTGTACCCTGCAATGTAGAATTAGATATGTTAGTATTATCCTATAGCCCTGCAGGGCTATCAACTACATTGTTTGGTTTAACGGAATCAAGATTAGCATTATTTAATAAAACAGGTTCATCAACTCTAGGCATAGAGGGCCCTTCATAGTTTGAACCACTCCTTAGAGTAATTGCATATGCTTGATCCATAGGCCTAGTCGGCTGTGCCGGCAGAGCTCCCTGTTGGCGGGCTTGTAGAGTAGTGGAGAGTTGCGCAATTTGATTATCCATAATTATATTATGCGCTAGAATTTGATCAATTGTCGCATCTCTGCTCTCCATGTGCTTTTGCATATTAACCAACATTGCTCTTATTTCCGCCAGAGAAGGGTCAAAAGATGAGGGGGTTTGTTGTGGTTGGTTCTTCTGGCTAGCATTGGGATGATAATATTTCTACTGCTGTAGCGCCTGTGGTTCTTGTGGTGGTGGATTTTGAACGTTAGTGCTCCGGTAGGAAAGGTACGGATGATTCCGATACCCAGGATTGCAGGTGTTGGAGTATGGGTTATTCTGCCTATAAGCTTGGAAGGCATTAACTTGCTCCCACGGAACTCCTGCAATCTTGCTCCCAATGACCTACAATACCACAATTTTTACAGAAGGCCTCATTAGAATTATTATTAATTGCAGAAACATTAGCTACATTAACAGTGCTCAGATTATCTAATTTTTGGCAAATAGAGGTTAGTTGAGCTTGCAAAAAGGATACAGAGTCGACACTATGCTTCCCCTTGTTAGCAAATCCTCTGGGATTCCCATATTAGGAATTGTGTATCGCCATATCTTCAATAACCTGACCTGCATCATCAACATTAAGATTCATAAATCTCCCACTAGCTGCAGAGTCTAAAATTATTCTAAAGGAATTTCCAATGCCGTTATAAAAGGCTTGGATTAACTGCCATTGCGCTAAATTATGGTGAGGGCATTCTCTTTGTAAGTCCTTGAACCTCTCCCAAACCTCATATAAAGATTCATCGGCTTCATGGGCAAAGTTCTGAATCGCACTCCGTAGTACTGTTGTTCTCTCTGCAGGATAATACTTGTTATAGAAATTCAAAACAAGAGTTTTCCAGTCAGTTATACCAAGTGTAGTTCTATTTAAGCCATTAAACCACAATTTAGCTTTTCCAGTTAAAGAGAAGGGAAAGAGAATCTCCCTGATTTGGTCTTGAGTGACCCCGGCTTGCCTGATGGTGTTGCAATATTGACAATAGTCGGCAATGTGAAGATTCGGGTCTTCACCCTTGGCTCCACTGAATTGCTTCCTCTCTATCACCGTTATAAATTGAGGTTTGATTTCAAATTGAACCCCATCAAGAGCCGGAGTAGGGGTGAGATGTGAAATTCCGTAAGCTTTGGTTGTGAATAATCACTAAGCTTTTTTGGAGCCGTCATCTCTGATTTTGCGTCTGATGATGTCTCTGAATCGCTAGAACCAGTTGGAGGATCTCGGTGATTATTGTTATTATCACCAGAATCCGCCAGGATTTGCTTGTAGAAATTTTTCTGTCTATGGAAGGAACGTTCGATCTCAGGATCGAATGGGATGTAACCTGATGTGGAACACCTGGGCATAAACAAAAACTAGAAGCAAAAATGAGATTTGTCTCAGAGAACTAACACTCTCTGAGACGAAAGGGAAATAATCTAGACTGCAAAAACAATCAGAAATAAAAATAAAACCGTTTCCCCGGCAACACCGCCAAATTTTGACAAAGTAAAGTCGTATCCCCTAATCAAAAATAATTCCTAAGTCCTCTAACTAAAGTAGATAGGGAAGTAGGGTCGATCTCCACAGGGAAACAAGTCTTTTTCCTCCTAATTAATTATTATAATCTAAATTATCTAAGTAACCAATATTTATATTCGAATAAGTAACTAAACTACTAAGATTGAGAAAAGAGAGGAAATAATATATGAAAGGATCTAGGGCATAGGATCACCAATAAATAATAATAATCCAGGGTAAAACATAGTAATCAATCATTGACATTGCATAAATAACACGATTAACAGGCTCTCGCAATTTATTAATCAACATAGATCTAACAGGCTCTCGCAATTTACTAGATCTAAGTTCTTATTGAAAATAGCCTTTAAAATCAAATTAACATCTGCTCGATTCATCAATTTAATATTGCTATACTTTTACAAGCCGCAATTGTAAAACTTTAAAACAATTCAATAAGAAATTATCATGCAATACCAATAATCAATAATAGTCAATCATCAATGCATCAATTAACCAGATTGTAAAGGGCTTTCGCTACGTATTACAATCACAGAATTAATCTACCGGTATTAAATCTCATCTCTCGAATCTCGACTTAACCATTTATAAATTAACCTGCCTATTAAAACTAGACCTAAACATCAATTCTCATCTGTCGAATCTCGAATCAATATTATTAAACTTATGCATAAAAGATCTGCGCAAATCTAGTCACACAGCATTAAATCAATCAATAGGAAATTAATCTAGCATTGATAATTAACAACAACAATTTACCCCTTCATATTATTTATGGATCCCCACAAACCCTAGAAATAGAACTACTCACACATAATTAAATATAAACTAATCAAAGCAATAAAATAAGACATGATTAAAGGAATAGAATAAATAACTAAGATTAAGAGAAGAGGAATCGTTAACAAAATAAATCTGGAATTAAGAGTAGAATTAAGAACAAAGGTTTAGAGAGAGAATTCTAAGAGAATAATTAAGAGAGTAAAGTAAAAGTAAAAAGAGAGAAGAAAAGATCCTAAAATCGTATTACGGAGGAGTATTTATACTCCGTACAAAATCCTAAACTAAAACAAATTAATACGACGCTAATCGTCTACTAAGAAATACACGCGTCCGATCGGGCGAGGCACCGCCCGATCGGGCGCGCCTTTTTTGTTCTCTAATACTAAACTCGCGCCCGGCCGGGCGCGACTTCGATTGGGCTCCAATTCTTCGGGCCAATCTGGATTTCCTCTTCTGGTCTTGAATACTCAGTCCAAATGCCCCGGTATCACCTATACCGAGCCCTTAATCACCGGTTCGATGGCTCTAACCGGCCCTGGGCTATAAACTCTGGTCGTGCTTCTCCAATGCTCATGATTGCTCCAAAATATCTCGGAAAAATACTCCCAAAGTATAAATCCCTGCAAAATTCAACCAAAACTACGAAAACACTAGAAAACACCAATTAGTAATAAAAGTGGCTCTAAAGAGCCAAAAACACTACTAACTATGACCAAGGGACGGGGGTAAAATACTACATAAAATAGACACATCAAGCATGCATCTACTGCCAATACTTTCCTACAACCTTCTATCCACCCATTTTTAAGCCACTCAGAGAAAATGAACAACCTTTGGAATACAGGTTGGTCTCCTTGTTTTGCTTAGTCAGTTACAAGCTTAATCTCTGTCCCTGGGCTGCTGTTTTCAATCTCTTTCAATTACCCTGTAAGCTTGTTGTAGTGGTCATGCATTGACCTATGTAACAACCTATGAGCATTGTACATCACCTGATAGGCAAAGTCTCAGGTCACCAACATCTTGTAAGCTTTCCTTATACACTCTTGAATCTCCTTTGCAGGCTTATGAGGCCTGGATTTGAAGACATCTAGGAATTGCTTTGCAACCCAACTAGATTTGAGCTGCCTGTTTCTCTTCATGTTTCTCTAACAAGTATGTTCCCCTTTGACTATCTTCACCACAATCGTTGCTCTTCTTGTATCCCAAGAAGCATACACATAAAAAGGACAGCTCTCTATGCACCTTACACCCAATCTTTGAGACCTTTGCTTGTTGCTCACAACAAAAGACACATCTCTTCCTTGAAGAATTCCATACTTAGCTACTGCATCCTTGAAGTCCTCTCTGTTGGCAAACTTTTTCCCAACCTTCCGTACAAATGAGCTAAAGTCTGTATGCTTAGACACTAAAAGCCCTAACCTTCTTTTCCTCCCAGGAATCAACTCCTGTTCATCACCATTGTTGGGAGGGGTATGAATTTCTTCATCATTGTCTTCATAATCACTCTGAGCCCCAGTAGCTGCACTTTCCCCACCCTTTGCCCCGTTCTCTACAACTTCTTCTATGGTCAAACCCCTAGCAGCCTCCAATTGTATCTTCCTTGCAATGTCAACTAGCTGGGCAGTTGTATCCCTAACCCTCTGCCTAGCTATATTGTACTCCTCATCTCCACTATCAGACTGATATTGCAGATCTTCATCCAAGATCTCTTCATGTTCCCTCTCATACTCCTCCTCTAACTCCTCTAAAGCTTCAGGCTCTAATTCTAAATCAAATCCATCTGCTCCCTACTCCCCATCTGACTCCACATCCTCATCACTTTGATCTGTGTAAACCTCTCCAAAGAAAGGCTTTGAGCTCACTCCCTTTCCCTTGTCAACCAGTGGGTTGTATGGAGGGTCTTCATGGTCACTGTCAGTGCTAAAATCTGGAATCAGGTCATTAATTGGGATGGGGCTATCTGGCCTTGAATCTTCCCACTCATAGGAGTGTATTGGGTCAGCTTGTGTGTCTGAGGCTGCTATGGTAGCAGAGAGAGTGGGGAGAGGTGTTGCAGTTGATGAGCAAGGGTTTATAACATATTTAACTCTAAAAGAGCTTTGGTTGGATAAGGTGTTGGTGGGTGGAGTGGAAACAGATTCAGTGGGAGCATCTTTTTTGACTCAACAGTGGGAGCATCTTTTTTTAACTCATCTGTTTTTTGGCTTTAGTGAGCTGTTAGGGGCTTTTTGGGAAGGTTCATTAATTGTCAAAGGCTGAATTTTCTTTCTTGGACTAGATCTAACTTGTGGTCCCCTATTTAATTATCTGTCATATCCCTCATACTTTGATCATCTGTCACCTTCCTCAAACCATCCACCATACTGAACCAAGGAACCAAGTATAAAAACCCCTTTATTCTCCCATCATATCTGGCACACTTCATTACCAACTCAACCAAATAAAAGGAGCAAAGTTCATCAGGGTCTATACTAAAAGTTCTCATCTCCCCATTCCTATAACGCAGCTGCCCATTGTTACCAAACTCAAACACACCTCCATGCCACATTTTCAAGGTAATCTTACCCATACCTAAATTAACATGAACAACATTACAATCAACAATCAACAACCACCAACATCACACAATAAAAACCCACACTTTAAGAATCAAACACCACTAACATTAACAAACACATAAAGCGTAAATTTTATGCCAACAAAACAATAATTCACAACCATAATGAACAAATACATTGCAATTACACCCAAAAATTCATCAATTTGCAGTTCAATTGATTAGGGTTCGAAATTCAGACGCAATGAATAGCAAATTACAGACGAAAGTTAGGGTTTTGTAACTTACCTAAAATGGCGAAATTTATGGTTTAGCTGTCAAAATTCCGCCAAAAATGGAAGCTTGAGACTTTACTGCAAGGTACGATAGTTGTTGAAGCTTCAATAATGGCTGTTGATCTACTTCAAACCCAATTTTAATTGCTCTGTATAAGAATTTATGAGGAGGGAGGGAGAAAGTTCAGAAATAACAGAGGGTGGGTGGGAGAGAAATGACCTGTCATTTTTAAGAGAGGGAAAATTAAATACCCAAGTCCACGTCACAAGTCTTTACCTTGTTAGCCGGTTTCATGTAAACTGGGACCAATTAAAAAGATCGGAGGGTAAAGGTGGGATTATTAAAAAATAATCCAAAGGTGGGATTATTTACAGCGGACGGGAAAAAGATCGGATTATTGCGGGCAATTTTTCCAAATAAATAACTAAAAAAAAATAAAAAGAAAAGAAAAAAATGAGGGTCTTAAACTAATAATGGTTAACACTTTTATGTATCTACCTAACCACTTTTAAAATGGGACAATGGGTAATACCAAGTAAGAAAGTGTTAAGGGAATAATCGGTCGTTGGACAATCACCCTAAAACCAAACAATATTTCTACCTAAACCAACCTAAGACAAGTATAGGGTAAGTAAAGGATCGTATCCACAGGGAATGGGTTAAAAACACCAAGAATATGAAACGGTTGTAAGCTAGCTCAGTCACAAATTGGGGGTTTTGATTAAATAACTACTATGGAGACAAACACTATGGGGAAATGGGAATCAACATCAACCAAACCAATGGATCAAAACAATAGGCAAGCATGAACACAAATTAGGTGATAGAAAAGGCACTCAACATTGCCTTCTTTCGAAGCCGCAACACTAAGCATTCCTAAACCAAACTCAACTAAAAAGATAGGCCAACCATGTATTAACAATGAGAAGTAGACTACTGACTCGAATTTGTCTTTCGACCGGTCCAAGTTAAGAAAGCATTAAGGCACAAGTAATCGGGATTTCTCGCCTAATTATTGCAACTAAAACTACTACTTCATTCTGTAGGGAATATTTCAAGCATCCCACACTTGAGCCCCACTGTGATCATACACTTAAGCATGGTGGCGTCCAAAGGGAAGAAGCTAGAGTAAAAGAGTCGTTAACAAGTTTAAGGAATTTGTAAACCGTTTACAGGGTGAAGGTTACACCCCCTTACGATCCATGAGATCGCTAACTCCATAGTGGTCTGGAATCATGACTGGATATTCGGGGATGAAGGTACAAATCCATCCTAAAAGAGATTCAAACTGCCTTAAAAATAGGCCTCTACTTTATTCTTCTCATAATCATGTGCGCTTTCTGACTAACATACAGTCAATAGGTTAACCTTAAACCTGTTTAATCTATGTTGGTTGAATATTAATGCACAAATAAATCTATTATTGGAGATCACTTGAACTATAATCATATTATCCTAAACAATATTATTAATTGTCTTATTAAGTGTGATTACAAATAAAAATTCCCTTTAAACATATATACAAGATGTGATTAAGCAATAATGACAAAATATCAAGCAACATAGTAATAACAACAACAATCATCATTGTAGTAATAATCTCATGTCTCATGAAAGCATAATAAATATTAGCAAGATCCTAGGCATCATACTAACAAGATTAATAACAAATCCTAGCATGTCAGTAAATAATAAAGATCAAAGCTTTAGCCCTAACATGATACTAACATGATAGAAGAAATCGGAAGCAACCTTAGCATGATACTAGAAACATACATGATATTAGAAATATTATTTAATACCCTAAACATGATACTAGGAATCATAAAGACATCCTAACATGATACTAGGAATTAAAATAATTAAAGCATGATTTCTATATCAAAAGAATAATTAAAGTAATTAAAATAGTTACTTAGATGCCTCGTATCTCTTTCTAATAACAAAATACACGCGTTAGTAACTTCAAGGAAAATATTAAAATCAAACAATTGATTTAAATAATAGAAATAGGGATTTGGGACCAAACCCTCGGAAATTACCAACCTTTCACGTCTAGGGCGAAGGCAACTTCAAACTTGGCTAGGTGTGTATAAGACTCGTGAATGCAGAATTTTGTGAAAGGGAAGGTTTAGAAAGAGGGAGAAGAATAAGATTCTAGCTTTTAGAGAATTAAGGATGATTATATGATTTTCAATGAATAAAAACGGGGAAATACGACCCCTATTTATCAAAAAATAGTCCAGAATCGATAGAAAAGAATCAGAACTTGAATCGGAATAAAACTGACCCCTGTCGCCAGCAACAAAGCCCAGCGCAAAATGACAAGCATCACGCATGGCGAGAGGCTCTGTCGTTTGGCGACAGATTTGTCGTTTGGCACTAATCAAAAGATAAAACGCCCTTTTGTACGGAATCCTCTTCTTAATATGACTAAGCAATAAAACTCCGTTTTAATAAATTTTAAATCAGATTTTATCATAATAAAACACTTGTTTTATTTCAAACCAAATTCATTATTTTTCTAAAAAGAATAATTATTAATCCTAACGCTATTAGAACTCAAAATAACCTTCTAGACTATTAGAAGATTAGAATTAATCCTAATAATTTTAAAAATAACAATTAATGGGCCCTCTACTAGATCATTGGACCATTGTAGGGAATATTTCAAGCATCCCACACTTAAGCCCAATGTGACCATACATTTAAGCATAGTGGCGTCCAAAGGGAAGGAAGCTAGAGTAAAAGACTCACCAACAAGTTTTAAGAACTTTTAAACCGTTTATAGGGTGAAGGTTACACCCCTTCACGGTCCATGAGACCGCTAATCCATAGTGGTCTGGAACCATGACTGGATATTCGAGGATGAAGGTACAAATCCAACCAAAAAGAGATTGAAACTACCCTAAAAATAGGCCTTTACTTTATTCTTCTCATATTCATGTGCGCTTTCTAACTAACATGCAATCAATAGGTTAACCCTAAACCTGTTTCATCCATGTTGGTTGAATATTAATGCACAAACAAAACTATTATTGGCGATCACTTGAATTATAATCATATTAGCCTAAACAAGATTATTAATTATCTTATTAAGTGTGATTACAAGTACAAATTTTCTTTAATCCCTGCAAGAGAGGGCGTGATCAAGCAGTAACAATAATATCAAGCTACATAATCATGACAACAATCATCATCATCATAATATTCTCAATCTCATTAAAGCATAATAATATTAGCAAGATCCTAGACATGATACTAACAAGATTAATAACAAATCCTAGCATGTCACTAACTAATAAAGATCAAAGCTTTAGCCCTAACATGATACTAACATGATATTAGAAATAATAGGAAGCAACCTAAACATGATACTAGAAACATACATGATATTAGAAATATTAGTTATTACCCTAAATATGATACTAGGAATCATAAAGAGATCCTAAACATGATTTCTATATCAAAAGAATAACAATTAAATTACTTACTTGGATGCCTCGTATCTCTTCCTAATAACAAAATACACGTGTTAGTAACTTCAAGGAAAAATAATAAAACAAACAATTAAATTAAATAATTGAAATAGGGATTTGGGACCAAACCCTCAGAAATTATCAACTTTTCACGTCTAGGGCTGTAGACACCCATTTGTGTCTCCCCAAAACCAAACCCAGTGATGAGTACCTTTCACGTCAAATCATAATCGAATGAAGTGAAAGTGTGGAAAGTTTAGTGTTGCGGATAGTTTTAATTTCTTTTCTCTTCTTTCTGTTTTTGAAAACCTATTTCAAGAAAACAGCCAATCCAGTTTGGTTGGTCCATGATATGGGTCCAATAATAGTGTAATTGGATAGGGATTGAAAAGAGCTTTCCGACGATATATTATAAGTCCAATTCCGATGAATATTGAGGAAGTTATGGCCAAATTACTGAACTGGGCCTAATTTGAGCCTTATGTGCGGCCCAATGATTTAGAGGAGGGCCTAATATGGATTTATCATTCCTAATGGAATTAGGAATGATTTTAGTCTCCTAGATTCTTTTAGAAGGTTCTTTTCATTCCTAATTCAATTAGCATTGATAAATTGACTTTTGTTGACTTTTAAGACTTTTAATCAGAATAAAAGAACGTTATGAGGAAAATACGATTTTATCCTCCTGTATGGAAATTTCTATCTGATTTTAAGAAACCGCGTCAATTCTTAGTCAGCGCCAAACGCCAGCTGTAGCGCCTGGCGCTAGCCTTAGCGCCTGGCGGTAACGTCAGCATTTCGCGCTAACTCGGGTTTCCGCGTTAGAACTTTGTTTTTGATGTTTTATCTTTTTGGCTGATTTTTTCTATAAATAGCGTTCTAAAAACTCCGTTTTCATTCACCAACTCTCATCAAGATTTTCTTGATTACTCTACCTCTCTCTATTTTACAAACACAATTCCTCATTCATTAGCACTAGACATGCCTAGCCAAGTTCGAAGTTGCCTTCGCCCTAGACGTGAAAGGTTTTAATTTATGAGGGTTTGGTCCCTAATCTTTATTTCAATTATTTAATTTAATTATTGTTTATTATTTTCCTTGAAGTTACTAACGCGTGTATTTTGTTATTAGAAAGAGGTACGAGGCATCCAAGTAAGTGCTTTAATTGTTTACATTGTTATTATGATATAGAAATCATGTCTAGGTTGTTATTATGATTCCTAGTGTCATGTTAGGGCGTTTTGATCTTCCTAGTATCATGTTTAGGGTGACTTTAATATCAAGTATGATTAAAAGTATGATGCCTTTTATTTTCTTTCCTAATATTTATGATGTTAGTATCATGTTAGGGTTAAAGCTTTGATTTTTATATGTTTAGTGACATGCTAGGGCTTGTTATTAATCTTGTTAGTACCATGCCTAGGATCTTGCTATTATTATGCTTTAACATGATGATGATGATTATTGATTATAATTATTATTATGATTATTATAATTGTCATGATTATTATTATGTTGCTTGATTATATTTATTTTTATTGCTTGATCACGCCTTTTATGCATGTTTAAAAGGAATTGGTACTTGTAATCACGCTTAATAAGATAATTAATAATCTTGTTTAGGGTTAATTTGATTATAATTCAAGTGATCACCAATAATAGTTTATTTGTGCATTAATATTCAACCAACATAGATAAATAGGTTTAGGGTTAATCCTATTGATTGCATGTTAGTCAGAAAGCGCACATGAATACGATCAGAATAAAGTAGAGGCCTATTATTAGGGCAGGTTCAATCTCTTTTAGGTTGGATTTGTACCTTCATCCCCGAACCCTATTTGGTTCAAGAACTTATTGGAGTTGACGATTTCATGGATCGTTAAGGGGTGTAACCTTCACCTCGTGAACGGTTTACAAGTTCCTAAAAAACTTGTTGGCGACTTTTTTGCTTTAGCTTCCTTCCCTTAGGACGCCATCGTACTTTAGTGTATGATCACAGTGGGGTTCAAGTTAGGGGTAACGCTTGAAATATTCCCTACATTTTTTGGCAACTCCACTGGGGAGGATTTCTATTTTAATTCCTGAATTTGTTTCGGCAATGATTTAGAATGAGTGGATGAGACTCGAAACGTTCTAAGTATTTCATGTGCGTAATTTTGATTAACATTATTGTCATATGCATAAAAAAAGATCTCATTGGAAAGACCATCCATAATGAGTTAAAACATAGGATTTTACACGTAGGAAATTTGAGGAATATCTTTCACAACTAGGACCGAAATAACACTTCGTGAAACTGGAAAATTTTATCGAGCACAGAAAGCTGTTGAGGCTTGTAGGAATTAGCGTCAGCGAACAGAATATTAGCGCCAGAAATTTGACCGTAGCGCCAGACGACAGCTCTGTCGCCAGGCGCTACATCCAAAATCTCGCGCCAATCTCTATTTGCTGGCGCCAAATTCTTCCAATACCGAGCCAGAAATATGCGTTCTAATTTCGACCAGTTTTTCGTATTGTTTGCTCGATCCTAATTCCTGATTGAGTGTTTCTCACTATTCTGAAACCCATATGTGTTCTACATATGGACATAAATGTAGGGAATATTTCAAGCGTTAATCCCCAGCTTGAACCCCACTGTGATCATACACTAAATTACTGTGGCGTCCAAAGGGAAAGAAGATAGAGCAAAAGAGTCGCCAACAAGTTTTTTAGGAACTTGTAAACCGTTCACGAGGTGAAGGTTACACCCCTTATCGATCCAAGAGATCGTCAACTCCATAAGGTCTTGAACCAAATAGGGTTCGGGGATGAAGGTACAAATCTAACCTAAAAGAGATTGAACCTACCCTAATAATAGGCCTCTACTTTATTCTGATCGTATTCATGTGCGCTTTCTGACTAACATGCAACCAATAGGATTAACCCTAAACCTGTTTATCTAAGTTGGTTGAATATTAATGCACAAATAAATCTATTATTGGCGACCACTTGAATTATAATCATATTAACCCTAAACAAGATTATTAATTATCTTATTAAGCGTGATTACAAGTACAAATTCCCTTTAAACATGCAATAAAAGGCGTGATAAAGCAATAACAATAAATATAAAGCAACATAATAATAATAATCAAAATAATAAAAATCATAATAAAAATAATAATCACAATAATTAAAATAATCATGTTAAAGCATAATAATAGCAAGATCCTAGACATGATACTAACAAGATTAATAACAAATCCTAGCATGTCACTAAACAATAAAAATCAAAGCTTTAACCCGAACATGATACTAACAATCATAAATATTAGGATGAACATAAAAGACATCATACTTTTAATCATACTTGGTATTAAAGTTACCCTAAACATGATACTTGGAATTTATTGTTGTCACCCTAAACATCAAATTAAGGAAAACATCCTAACATGAAACTAGGAATCATAATAACCTAAGCATGATTTCTATATCATAATATCAATTAAACCATTAAAGTACTTACTTGGATGCCTCGTATCTCTTTCTAATAACAAAATACACACGTTAGTAACTTCAAGGAAAATAATAAACAAAAATTAAATTAAATAATTGAAAGAGAGATTTAGGACCAAACCCTCAGAAATTAAACCTTTCACGTCTAGGGCGAAGACAACTTAGAATATGGCTAGGTGTATCTAAGTCTAGTGCTAATGCGTAATTTTGTATTTGAGAAAAGGATAGTTTAGAAAAGAGAGAGAGAGAGTAATCAAGAGAGTCTTAATGAGAGTTGGTAAGAATTAGAAAGAATAAGAATTGATGATTGAAAACAGAATTTTAAGAGGCTATTTATAGAGAAAATCAGCCAAAAAGATAGAAAAACGAATCAGAGTTTCGACGAGAATAAAACTTGATCGCAACTTCAAACACGCACATGGCGCGAAGCACTGGACTCTAGCGCCAGACGCCAGGATTGACGCCAGACGCTACACTTTGGCGCCAGACGCTAGGCGTGGCGCCAGGCGTTGGAAAACAGTTTTTGCGGATTTTGTTTTTATCATATCTTTTGATTCAAAAGCTCTTGAAGTCTACTTTTCAACCCAATTAGAATCAGATTAAAATAATTTGTAGATAAAAAGATAAGGCCGAAATAGTGGAAGGGTGTTAGTTTTGGATAGAGTTTCATATCTCATTCATATCTTTTTTCGTTATAACTCGGATTTAATATTATAATATATCATTGGAAAGATAATTTCAAGATCTATCCAATCATATAAAATTTGGATAAAGATTATGAGTCACGAAAATAAAATCTGAATATATTCCACTTCGTACAAAACAAGGATTCTCAAAAGGGGTAGTTTTATTCAATTTCAAACTCTTTAAAACATAATTATCAATCATAACTCCATTAGGATTTAAGAGAACCTTCTAGAGTATTCTTAAAGACTATAATCAATCCTAATAGCTTTAGGAATGATAATTAATAATAGGCCCTGCTCTAGATCATTGGGCCGCATATAAAAACCAAACCGGGCCCAGTTTAGTATTTTGGCCATAACTTCCTTATTATTCATCGGAATTGGGCTTATACTATATCGTTGGAAAGGTCTTTTCAAACTCCATCCAACTACACTATTATTGGACCCATATCATGGACCAAACTAAACTGGAATGCACGTTTTTCAAAAATAAGGTAAGAAAAGAAATATTTTTAAAAACAGAAAGAAGAGATATTTTAATAAAAACATCCTCATCACTAGACTTTTCACACTTTCACTTTGTTCGATAATCAAATGACATGAAAGTTACTCATCACTGGGTTTGGTTTAGGGGAAACACAAATGGGTGTCTACAATAACCCTCTAGGAATTCATGCTCTATCTACCTGATTGAACGCTCTGAGCAACAAAGGGTACATCCGAGATTGTTGAATTCACCAAACCATGGAAGCAACTCGCGGTGTCCCATCCACTGGCGCCAACCCTTCACGGTTAGGCTTCCGCGCGGTGCATTCGGACAATTAACCATGGACCCTCTATTGACTAACCCATATCCCGAACTTTAGAGAACTAGAGCCATTGTTAGGTTGCGAACTCATTGCATCATATCTTGCCTATTTGACTAATTGTGCATTATTTGTTGTGCATATGATATATGTTTTCTTAACCGTTTGTTTGACTTGTGCTGAGATTAAATAAATTAATGACTAAAAGAACTTTGCCTAATTAATTAATTAATTAATTAATTTGAGTAAATAAAGTCTAATATTTTAACCAGAATTGACCTATTACAACGTTAGGCATACCCCTATTGATTAATAACACCGAAAACAGTCTCAGATCGAAGCTCCAGCAATGGCGCCAAAGTCTGAACTGTAGCGCCACTCTGTGGATTGTAGCGCCTGGCGACAGCTCTGTCGTCTGGCGCTACACTGCAAAGAGAGGCGCCAGTCCTGTCGTTTTGGCAACAGTTCGACTTATTGCTCGAGTCATCACCATGTGTCTAATTAACCAGTTTACTAATTAATTCGGTTAAATTTTACTGTCAATAATGCCTTGTTAAGACATTAATTGAATCTAATCACATAGTCTAGCCACATGGTCATGACACGAGTCTTAACATGTCACCTACACTCACTAGTCTTAGCGCACACTTTGTGTATATGTCACCAGGACCATGTCTTAGGTTCATGCATGAGTCGGTCTTTCCGTCATTTGAGTTGGGGGGTACATTCGTTTGAGTCAAATAATTAATAATGAATATCCCCAAATTCCTTTTCCACAGTACTTGGTTGAGGAAAGAAGGGCGATTAATCAAGGACAACCACTTTATTCAAGTCTCACTTTTTGATAAACCGATTCGTCAAAAGAGGAAGGCTAAAAGGATAATGGCAAGTCAAGAAGAGGTTAATGAACTTAGGAATCAATTTACTGACCTGACTGAGGTGTTAAAGGCTTTAACCCTCAAAATTGATGACCCTGTGAAGCAACAACAAATAAACCTCATGCAAGAAACCTTGAGCAAGCTATCTAGTGACTATAAATTTCAGGGCATTAGTTCACAAGGGGTCTCGTTGGACAAGGAACTTCTTCTGCATAAGTTTAATGCCACTGACATCCCTAAATTCAAGGCAACAGATAACCCTTACTTTCATCAAAGAGCTTTTGAAACTATAATGAGCATTAAGGGTATCGATAAGAAGGTTTTCCCCTCTCTGTTCTCACTATCTCTCGAGACCGTTTGCCAGCAATGGTTCTTTTCTCTCGAGAAAGAAAAAACCTTCACCTAGGAGTCCATAGCAAACGCTTTCATAGATAGATATAAGTGCAACATTCAAGACGAAATAGACCACAGACAACTTGAGATGTTAAAACAAAAAGAAAACGAAGGGTTCACTTCTTTCTTCAACAAATGGAAGGAAACTTCCGCTAACATGGTTAAGGTTCCTACCGAAAAAGAATCTGTGAGGATGTTTATCAAGAATCTCCAAGGGAAGTATTCAAAGCACTTAAAATACCAACACAACTTGAATACTTTCAAGGCTGTGTATGATATAGGCATTGACATTGAAGATGACCTTCTGAAAGATAATAGTGCGAGAGGAAAGAAGAACGACCATCCTTCTTCTTCCTCTCCCATTAATGAAATACATGCTACGAACACCTCCAAATCACGAATCCAAAGGTCGAAAAGAGTGTTCACTCCACTTGGTATGAGTTATGAAACAACTTTCGAGAAGCTACACCACAAAGGACTAGTCATGACCATAGGGCTTATCAAAGATCCAGTTTCAGAAGCCAGGCCACCCAAGTGGGACCCTAATAAGCACTGCAAATATCACCAAGGAAAGGGTCACGACACTGAGGAGTGTTGGAAACTCAAAGAAGCTATTCAAGATCTTATCGATAACAATGAAACTTCCGAGATTCTAGCCATCGAAAAAGATCAAACATCCTTCGATCCATCACTTCTTATCACACCTGTAGGAGAGCCCATGATCAAGACAGCTTATATAACCTCTCCCGATGAAGTGGCCATGATTAGGGAGGATGAAAGTCTTTTCTTAGATAATACCAGGGAAGACTCGTCAAGTATAAAAGAGGACGTTTGAAAACTGCAAGATGTCGTTGTCATGCTCTTGAATGTGGTAGAAGGATTAGCAAATCGGGTGATGGTCATCGAACAAAATTATTGCCAAGGGTTTAATGAAGAACTCAATGCTCTTAAGCCACGGGCAAAACGGACCATTAAAGAATACACACCAATAAGAATGACTTACAATGAAACTTTTGACTGTCTTCACGATCAAGGTCATATTCACTCCATTGGTCCCAGTCAAGACCCTCCACCTGAAAAACGTTTTCCCAATTGGGATCCAAATTCCTATTATCGATACCATAGAGGTCGCGGTCACACTACCGAAAAGTGTCTCGCCCTCAAGGATCATGTTCAAGACTTCATTGATTCAAATCTCCTTCATGTTCCTCCGCGCGACAAGAAGGCCAAGATTAGTAACGATAGTAACAGTGGCTGTACAGGGAAGAAGAACGACTATCCTTCTTCTTCCGAAAACACCTACTCTAGTAACAATGTTGGTACTTTCGACCTTAATGAGATCTTAGCCATGGATAATTGAGGATTTAGAAAGCAAAAAAAAAAGGATTTTACCCCTATTGGAATTAGCTACGATGATGCTTTCAATCGACTCCATGCCAAGGGACTCATTACTCCTATTGGACCTCTTCAAGATCCCCCGCTTGAGAAGAGATTGCCTAGTTGGAATTCAAATGTGCGCTGCAAGTATCATCAAGGTAGGGGTCATGCTATTGAGAGCTGTTGGAAGCTAAAGGAGGCTATCCAACATTTGATTGATAATAACAAGCTTCTCATACCTCCAGTTAACAAGAAGAGCGAGTGATGATAAAACAAACAACACAAGACTAGAGGCGAGCTTCAACGACGAAATTTCATGACCTCTTTTTTCTATTTCTTTTTTTTATTATTTACCGTTTCCCTCAATAAGTCTAGCATAGGCACCTTTCTTTTCCCTTAGATTGATTTTGTAGAATCTTTCTTTTAATAAAATGAGCATTTACTTTCCTTGCATATGATTATCACATTGCTTTGCATTAAAAAAAAATCAATGTCGAATTAAGCACAACGTATACCAATGATTTGAGGCCCCCCTTGTAGCCACATCATATCACCTTTTACCTTTCTAATTTACAATCCTTTCTTCATAAATCTCTTTGAGCCTCGTCTAACAATATACCTTTCTTTTTTCAACCTATATCTACCTAACCTTGGGATGGGACAGTGTGCAACTTATACAATTCTAAAAAAGGCTTGAGTGAATTCAAAAGATTAAAATAGAAAAAGTAAGCAAAAAAATTTAATAAAAGTGTACAAAAGGGCAAGTGTTCCAATGTGTTTGATATGAACACGTCTCAGATTGCGTCTCTTATCGAGTGCTCGGTATCGTGTCTGAGAAATATGAATTCCAAGTGATTGATAGACCGCATGATCGGGATTTCCCACACTTATAAAAATAAAATAGATGCTAAAGTAAAAGAGAAAAGAGAGCTAAAAAAGAGTTAAAATCCTCAAGCATAAAAATATAAATATTCCAAAAGCAAAGTTGCACACCTTGGGGGCTTATCTAGGGTCTTGAGCCTTTTATCCCCTTCTTCTTCAACCTTTAACCTAACCACGTTACAACCCTTAAAAAGACCTTTTTGAGGTATACACACACTTGTGCGAGGTTTGGCTAGAGCTACGTTCGGCCTGATTCCTAACGGATACGTAGGCAACCTCACATCGAGGTGCGACTGTAATAAAAATGCATTCATATTCACATTCACACACTTACACCATGATCATATCAAGGGATCTCTAATGCTCATTCCTATCTACTTAGAGCTAGACTTGGGGGCTTGATCCTTACATTATTAGGTTACCTTAGCCTAAGAGTCACCATCTTTTGATTATTCTAAAAATAATATCTTTCCACACACTTAGCCCTTGCGGCCTAACTTTATTGTCACTATCACACACATCACAGATACATGACCAAATATACTTCCCTTAGGAACCCTTTGTCATGGAATCTTAACACAACGCTGAAGCATGCCTTGTCATATCAACATCACTCGCCAATCAATCATTATTGCATCACAAAGTATGAAGTGCTTAGCCTCCGTGCCTAAGTTACCTAAATACTTTCATTATCAAGTCAACTAGGATAGTCTAAGATGTTACAATCCTTGTACTGTGAGAGACAATGTTAACGGATTAAGCTCATTCAACATGCATGCATCTTCAAAAAAAAACTTCACTTCGATTTTTTTTCGTGTTTTTCTTGTTCGGGAGAAAGTCGGTACCCTCCACAAAAATGACGGAAAATTTTTGTTTTTTTGCATTTTTCGAGTCCCACGATCACAATACAATGCACACACGAGTCATGTACACGTTGAGTCATGTCATGATATCACCTTGATTTGAGTCTAACACATGTGTCAAACACTTTGAGTCGAGTCAACCTCAATTCAATCACAGCGAGTCAAGTTTATACCTTGAGTCGTGTTAAGTCAATGAGTCAAGCAACGCTAAACCTTAGCTCAACCCTAAGATAATTAAAGAGATTGGCAAAGTCCTATAGTAAAAAATAAATACAGGTGCAGCAGAATAGGGAAGACCCTACTCCAGCGCAAGACGACAACATCTTGCGTCTGGAAATAGATTTCAGCGCCTGGCGCTAGATCTCAGCGTCTTGCGACAGAGCCAATTTTTGGCGCCAGAGATATTTCAACGGGGACAGAACACTCAACCACTTAGAGCGGTTATTTCAACCTCATACATCAATTTCGGGTTCCTTGGTACGCCCGTTATCCCTATAAGCAATTTGACATGATTAAGTAGTCGGTGTGATTACAATCGCAATAAGTGATCGACCTGACGAAAGATCGTCTCACTTAGCTTAAAGCGCCTAAGCATTGGCTCATCACGGAGACACCGACATAATGGTTCACCAGCAGCAAACCGCCGACGTACTGGCATAGCGGAAGCAAAGTTCAAGCGAGCTTTAAAGATCGACAAGCGTTGGTCTTCAGAAGTTTTCTTCAGAATATTATCGCAACAAACATTCAAGTATCAAAGATCTTTTGTCCAGAGACGCGTGGGCATATTATCAAAGCTCTTTTGTTCAGAGACGCGTGGACATATTATCAAAGATCTTTTGTTCAGAGGCGCGTGGACATACATAAAAAAAAAGATCCATTGTTTAGAGACGCGTGGGCATCCTATCATCAAGCTCTTTTGCTCCAGAGACGTGTGGGCATATCATTCAAGAGCTCTTTGTTCAGAGACGCGTGGACATATCATCAAGCTCTTTTGCTCCCGAGACGCGTGGGCATATTATTCAAAAGCTCTGTTGTTCAGAGACGCGTGGATATATTATCAAGCTCTTTCGCTCAGAGACGCGTGGGCATCCTATTATCGAGCTCTTTGTTCAAAGGCGCGTGAACATATCCAAAAAAAAAAAAAAAAAACAAGAAGAAGAAGCTCTTTGTTCAGAGACGAGTGAACATCGAAATAGCAAGATGGCGTTCCATAGATTGTCGAGAGTTGTCACAAAAAACTGAAGGTAATTTCAAGCGAAGTTGTCTTCGATCGTGTTCCCTAAGATGTGGAAGATGGTCATAAAGCGGAAGAGGATCGTTTCAAGCGAAGCAATCTTCGATAGTGTTCCTTGATTTGCAGAATATTATCACGGCGGCATTGGAGATAGTTACAAGCGTAGCAGTTTTCAAGCGGGATGGCATTCTCTTGGCAGAATGTCATCAAAACAAATACGACAGCAAATCGGTTACTTCAGAGACGTGTGCTCGACGGTGCAAGATACGCGTTTCTTAACTCTTTTATCTGTTTAACTAACGCTAGTTTGCAGGTATCGGCGTTACAAGAGTGATTTAGGATCGCAGAACGTTCTGAATCATTCTCCGTTCCTATCGATACTTTGACTTTTGTTTTCGAAACTTGCGTTTCTCCAAACTCAGTCAAAGTGGGGGCTTCTGTAGACACCCATTTGTGTCTCCCCAAAACCAAACCCAGTGATGAGTACCTTTCACGTCGAATCATAATCGAATTAAGTAAAAGTATGGAAAGTTTAGTGTTGCAGATAGTTTTAATTTCTTTTCTCTTCTTTCTGTTTTTGAAAACTTATTTCAAGAAAACAGCCAATCCAGTTTGGTTGTTCCATGATATGGGTCCAATAATAGTGTAGTTGGATAGGGCTTGAAAAGAGCTTTCCGACGATATATTATAAGCTCAATTCCGATGAATATTGAGGAAGTTATAGCCAAATTACTAAGCTGGGCCTAGTTTGAGCCTTATGTGCGGCCCAATGATCTAGAGGAGGGCCTAATATGGATTTATCATTCCTAATGCAATTAGGAATAATTTTAGTCTTCTAGATTCTTTTAGAAGGTTCTTTTCATTCCTAATTCAATTAGCATTGACAAATTGACTTTTGTTGACTTTTTAGACTTTTAATCAGAATAAAAGAACGTTTTGAGGAAAATACGATTTTATCCTCCTGTATGGAAATTTCTATCTGATTTTAAGAAAACGCGTCAATTCTTAGTCAGCGCCAAACGCCAGCTGTAGCGCCTGGCGCTAGCCTTAGCGCCTGGCGCTAACGTCAGCGTTTGGCGCTAACTCGGGTTTCCGCGTCAGAACTCTGTTTTTGATGTTTTATCTTTTTGGCTGATTTTTTCTATAAATAGCGTTCTAAAAACTCCGTTTTCATTCACCAACTCTCATCAAGATTCTCTTGATTACTCTCTCTCTCTTTTACAAATACAATTCCTCATACATTAGCTCTAGACACGCCTAGCCAAGTTCGAAGTTGCCTTCGCCCTAGACGTGAAAGGTTTTAATTTATGAGGGTTTGGTCCCAAATCTTTATTTCAATTATTTAATTTAATTATTGTTTATTATTTTCCTTGAAGTTACTAACACGTTTATTTTGTTATTAGAAAGAGGTACGAGGCATCCAAGTAAGTGCTTTAATTGTTTACATTGTTATTATGATATAGAAATCATGTCTAGGTTGTTATTATGATTCCTAGTGTCATGTTAGGGCGTTTTGATCTTCCTAGTATCATGTTTAGGGTGACTTTAATATCAAGTATGATTAAAAGTATGATGCCTTTTATTTTCTTTCCTAATATTTATGATGTTAGTATCATGTTAGGGTTAAAGCTTTGATTTTTATATGTTTAGTGACATGCTAGGGCTTGTTATTAATCTTGTTAGTATCATGCCTAGGATCTTGCTATTATTATGCTTTAACATGATGATGATGATTATTGATTATAATTATTATTATGATTATTATAATTGTTATGATTATTATTATGTTGCTTGATTATATTTATTTTTATTGCTTGATCACGCCTTTTATGCATGTTTAAAGGGAATTGGTACTTGTAATCACGCTTAATAAGATAATTAATAATCTTGTTTAGGGTTAATTTGATTATAATTCAAGTGATCACCAATAATTGTTTATTTGTTCATTAATATTCAACCAACATAGATAAACAGGTTTAGGGTTAATCCTATTGATTGCATGTTAGTCAGAAAGCGCACATGAATACGATCAGAATAAAGTAGAGGCCTATTATTAGGGCAGGTTTAATCTATTTTAGGTTGGATTTGTACCTTCATCCCCGAACCCTATTTGGTTCAAGAACTTATTGGAGTTGACGATCTCATGGATCGTTAAGGGGTGTAACCTTCACCTCGTGAACGGTTTACAAGTTCCTAAAAAACTAGTTGGTGACTCTTTTGCTTTAGCTTCCTTCCCTTTGGACACCACCGTACTTTAGTGTATGATCACAGTGGGGTTCAAGTTAGGGGTAAAGCTTGAAATATTCCCTACAAGGGCGATGGCAACTTCGAACTTGGCTAGGTGTGTCTAGAACTCGTGAATGTGGAATTTTGTAAGAGGTAAGGTTTAGAAAAAGAATAGAGAGAGAATAAGCTTCTAGTTTTTATAGAGAGAAAATAGAGATTAGATGATGATTGTGAATGATTGTTGATGAATAAAAATGGGGAAATACGACCCCTATTTATAAGAAAATAGTCCGGAAACGATAGAAACAAATCAGAATTTGGTTCGGAATAAAATTAAGCCCTGTCGTTTGGCGATAGGCTTGTCGTTTTGCGACAATTAAAAGATAAAATGTGCTTTTAGTACGGAATCCTTTTCTTAATATAATTAAGCAATTAAAACTCCGTTTAATCAATTTTAAATTAGATTTTATCAAAATAAAATACTTGTTTTTATTTCAAACCAAATTCATTATTTTTCTAAAACATTAATTATCAAAACTAATGTTATTAGAACTCAAAATAAACTTCAAGACTATTCTAGAAGTTTAGAATTAATCCTAATATTTTTAGGAATAATAATTAATAGGCCCTCCACTAGATCATTGGGCCATAAAACCATTTCAAACCTAAATCATTTTTTAGACCATAAACTCCTTATTATTCATCGGAATTGAGCTTATAATATGTCATTGGAAACCTCTTTACGATCCCAACCCAACTACACTATTAATGGACCCTTATCATGGACCAAGCTAAATTGGACTGGCTATTTTCATAAAATAAAGTTCTTTTCAAAAACAGAAAGAAAGATTTTTATTAAAACAAACACATCACAAGACTTTTCACACTTTCACCTCATTCGATAATCAAGCGATGTGAAAAGTATTCATCACTGGGTTTTGTTTTTGGGGAGAAACAATTGGGTATCTATAGCCATAAAACCATTTTAGACCCAATATATGTTTTTGGCCATAACTTCCTCATTACTCATCGGAATTGGGCTAATAATATATCATTGGAAAGCTCTTTACGAGCTCAACCTAACTACACTATTATTGGACCCTTGTCATGGACCAACCTAAATTGGACTGACTATTTTCATAAATAGAGAAGATTTTCGAAAGCAGAAAGAAAGATTTTATTAAAACGATCGCATCACAAGACTCTTCACACTTTCACCTCATTAGATAATCAAGTGACGTGAAAAGTATTCATAACTGGGTTTGGTTTTTGGGGAGACACATTTGGGTGTCTACACTTCCAAATAAGGAACCGTAATCAAGAGGAATTTAGCATAATCATATAAGAAAAGGCTCACAACTAGACTCCATCTCTCAATGCAAGCATAGAAGTGAATACATGAGCAATAAGTGGCCATCCAATTACACATGCAATTTAACAATTATTCATCAACCCAAAATGAACATGCAAGCACAAACATCAATCAACCCATGGCTTGGTTTGGTCTTCACCCAACCTCTAGCATTAAATACTCACTAAACATGGTGAAGAACATAATAACAATAAATTCTAATTCTATCATTAAATTAACATGTTGAGAAAAGTAGTGAGAGTAAGGTAGATTGAACATGCGACAACAATTAAGAACAAGAGATAGAAGTAAGAGATTACTAATGAAGCTTCAAAGTTGAGAAAGTATTTAATTCAAGAGAATAATCTTCAATTAACAATTACAATGATTGAGATTGAGAAGATCTAAGCTAATTAATGAGAGTTTAGAGAAACTAAGGGCCTAAGAAGACTAAAGGGAAGAAGATCTGTAAAAATGAGCCCCCAAAAACTATTTGTAACTCCAAATTACATAGTAAACTTCTTAATAGAAAGCTCATAGGATCTATCGGGCGCGACCTCTCCAAGGCCTGGAGAGGCCGCTCCTAAGGACTGGAGAGGTCGCTCCATGCCTTGGAGAGGCTGCTCCAAATTTGGAGAAATTGGGGCAGAATGTTCCGTAGCAGGATGGAGAGGGCTCTCTAAAAAGGTGGAGAGGTCGGTCCTTTGGTAGAGAGGCCACACACCTGTGTTGGAGAGGCCTCTCCGTATTTCTTCTTTCAAATCTGCCAAGGGAGGCAAGATGTTCAGCATTGAGGTGGAGAGGGCTCTCTAAATAGGTGGAGAGGCAGCGACCTATGTTGGAGAGGCCTCTCCCCACAAAATTCCTACATTCTTCCAAGGAGGCAGTAACTACAACAGCGAGGTGGAGAGGCCTCTCCACTAACTTGGAAAGGTTAGAGGTCGCGCCACTCTGTGGAGAGGCCCCTCCACTACAAATCTCTCCTTTTTCTTGACTTGGCTCCCTTGCCTTGGCTTCTTTCCATCATCTTCTTGCTTTCAACATTGGTTCATCATCCATATGCTTCAATTGGTCGTCTTTAGGCCTAAAAACTCAACAAAAACACTAGAAACCCGTGAAGCATAGAATACACAAAAATTGCATAAAAATAGAGTGAATAATGAACTAAGGTATCAATTCCTCACATATTCAACGTTAAAAACCACTTTATAATCATACAAAATAGCATGCTATTAGAAAGTTCAAAAAATTATCTCAATAAATAAGACAACTTTATAAATAGGGGCCTGTTCTTTTCAGATTATTTTTAATTCACTTCAGTTAAGCTCATAATTTCCTTCTCTCATAAAATATTTAGTTCAATTCTGTTCACTTTAGTTCAGTTCAGTTCAGCTCCAATCAGTTCATTTTAGTTCAGTCAGCTCATTTCAGTAAATCAGATCAAGCTCTAAGAAGGTTTGATGTACTATTATTAATCATAGACAATAGTGTTTGAATCTCAAGGTGCAAGATATTATTTTAGCTCAATTTGTAATTTAATACAGTATCAAACATTATAGGCAATCTATTTTATATATACAAAGTAGGTTTTTTAAAAGGGTGAGACGACTTTGATAATGTAAGGCCAATTACCAAACGTGACCATAAAGTAGAGAGAAAAAAATGTCTAATCATTTTATATAATATGAAACAGAGGTAGGAAAAGAATTTCAAAGAGAATTTCATCGAAGGTTTTTGAGTGGTGGAAACTTTTTTTTTCTATAAATTTAATTGTTATTATGCATAGTCGAAGTTATAAATTCTCAAACAAGCATATTAAAAAGCTATGCAAAAAAGATAATGAAACAAAAAAAAGGAGGCATATCAATTAAAGGAGGCATAGAGACTAAGTAAATAGAAAGAAGAAGAAAAACCCAAATTACGTAGTATATCTTTACATTTCAAATTCTACCTCTGTTAACTTTTAATTGCAATATTGGAATATTTTATGCCTCGCAAATAATAGCCCAAAGTTGCAACTAAAAGCTAACGGAGGTAGTATAATATTTAGTCCTAGAGCACCATATGAGAATGAGATGAGAAACTTGATTAAAAAATTATGAAAACAAATCTATAATCTATAATATTATTAAAACCCGAGGGATTAACGTGTTGACGACATGTGTCATACTTTTTCATCATAAAATTTATGACATATCGCCACATAGATGATGACATGGCAACACATTAATATTTGGACTAGATTTGAACCATTACATCCCTTGAAATTCCCAACTTTTATTACCACTATTCCACAATTAATATCACTTTTTTACTTAATTAACATTCATATATGAATTTTAACTTTTCATTAAGGATTCTAAAAGTTTGTAAGCATTATATACAATTTCCTACTTAATTGTTAAACAAAAACTACTACATCTCTCTTTCTATCCCCAATTAACTTTACCATTTTAATTTGGAAAAATACACTTTAATAATCCCAACCATGGACGATTTTCCTACAATAATCCCAAATAATTTAACATTTATTTTCTAATAATCCTAACTATGCCCTGAGTTTTTCTTTAGCACTCCCAATCGGTCAACACAAAGTCAATGACCTGTTATAACAGGTACCATGACACGTGTCAACACATGATTGGTTAATTTTTTAAAAAAAAACTATAAACCATAAATATATATATATATTTATATATAAACTCAAAATCCCAGCCACCCTCTCCCCCACCCCCACCCCCAAACCTCGTCGGAACCCTAACCACAACCCTCAATCTCGCCGAAAATCGGCTGGCCAACTACCGAAAATGGCCGCCCGGCCTTTACTACCCACCCCAACCCCTAAAACCGCCCAACTACCCCTCCCGACCCCCAAAACTATCATAAATATTGCGATTTCTAGCGAGCCCAGTCTCGAATTCGACCACCTTTAAGGCCGTCACAGGCGTTGATTGGGTCTATAGGTTGAAGATGAGGTCGACGTTGAGAATTCGGTGGTGATGTGTCGGGGGCTGGTTGTTTTGGGGGTTTGGAGGCCTATTGATTGGTGGTTTAGGGGTGACTTGTGGTTTTTTTGGGTTGGAGGAGGAATAAGGAGGGGGAGAAGTAGCAGGAAAAAGCGGTGGCGATTCAGGTGGGTAGCACTGGTGGTAGTTCGTCGGGGTGGAGGAGAGAGAAAGAGGCACGAGAAGGAGAGAGAAGGGAGTTTTGTGGGTGTTTGTCAGCGTGGGGCTGCGCTGCTGTGGTTGGTCGGAAGGGGTAGGTGAATGACCGAGGCGGCGAAGCCGCGATGTTGGGCGAAGATAAAGGGTAGATCCGCCATGGCCTAGGGTTTCATGTTGGGTGTAAGGTAGCTGAAGGGAGGAGGGGGTTGCTGGATGACTATTGATTTTATTTTTTTATATTAAGCCAATCATGTGATGACATGTGGCGTTACAAAAATAAAAAGTTTACCCTTTTAGTAGGTAATTGGTTTTTGGGACAGGTGGAGGAAAACTCACCTAATAGTTAGGATTATTAGAAAATAAATCTTAGTTAGGATTATTGTAGTTAAATCGACAAAAGTTGGAATTATTATAGTGTATTTTTCCTTTTTATTTTATTATTTAAATTTAAGGTATTGGTTTCAAAATATTACTATATTTTTTTTTACACAAGCAAAACATAGCCATTTATTAAGTAATCAAGTTCGAGAAATCATTACAAATCGCCTCTTGGATATAAAGAGGGTACTCTTCTAACCAAATTCGATGTTCGTTGAAAATACAACTAATATTAGCAAGGTTATAAGTGGCACCATTTCTCGAACGCTTGACGAAAGAGTAAGACACATTCTGGCATTCTCTTAAGAGCCTTAGGATATCATGCACCATATTACCAAAAGCATTGGGTGGAGTAATACCCTTCTTCATGTGGTGGAAGACCTTAAGGTTGTCTGTCTCCAAAACCAAATTTCTGAAGTCAGCTTCCATTGCATAAATAAAGCTTTGTCTCATTGCCGTTGCTTCCCCTACATCCACCTCGAAGCTCCCAACAACACACCCACAACACGCCATCAGCACATCCCCCATCTCATCCCTTAAAATTCCCCCAAACCCAATATTTTGCTGCTGCTCAAATATAGCCACATCCGAATTTAGCTTGCGAAGTCCAGCAATTGGAGCTTTCCAAATCGTTCCCAAAGGTGGAGGTGGTTGCCCAATCACAACCTGTTCTAGAGATTTTTCATACTCCCCAACGAGGAAAATTGCTTTATGGATGATTTCCGATTCTATTTTTCTCTTTCTTTCAAACACCTACGCATTTCGCCTCAACCAAACTCCCCACGCCAAACACCAGAAGATGTTCCACCAAGATTAGTCTTTTATCTTTCCTCTCATCGCGTTGCACCAGTCCCCAACCCCTTCATTACCTCCTAGTAGAGTGTCAAGGCGAAGAACAGAGTGCTTCCATATCGACATAACAAAGGGGCAGAACAGTAACATGTGTTCATTTGTTTCTTCCTCCTCCCCGCACATTGAACACCTTTAATTTGATCAATACTCATACCTCTAATTGCCAAATTTTGTATCACAGGTAGACCATTTTTCACACACCTCAACGCGAACATTTTCACCTTTGGTGGGATTTGGGCATGCCATATCGATTTCCTGTTGAAATCCAATCTCCCTGTTGAGGTAGTGGCTTTTTCTCTTTCATCTTCCTCAATCATCATATGATAGGCACTTCTCACTAGGTCAGAGCATGGGACTGGTACCAGTTCCAATAATGTTATTACTTCGGTTTCCCGATAACCGTTAAGGAGAAAACCGATACCCGAAACCGTTCCGATAAGGTTCGGGTACCTGTAAATTCGGGTACCCAAATGTACGGGTACCTGAACCAAATATCCGAACCGAACCAATAAGCTTATTTTTTTATTTTTTTGGTCTTTTTTTTTATTTAACACCTGCTTTAAAATTGGATTTTAGATGCTTTTTAGTAATTTTTTTTACTAACTTTTTTTAACTATAAAAATTCAACCTGAATACCTGAACAGTACTTGAAAAAAATCCATAATAATAAATATAACCACCTGCCCACCTGATATATAACCTAATACTCAACACTTTTTTCTTGATTAACACACTAATCCCAACAAGTTCTTGTAAATACACATTAGAGGTGATATACAATGAGCCAGAAACTCGTAGAGTAGCATCATAGAATATTTTAAGAAAAGGAAGAAAAGAGGCAACACGATCCCAATCACTAGGTTCAGGCACCCCATCTGACTTATTTAACTCATACCTAAATTTACCACCATCTGAACATTCAAGCAAATCAAAAGCCCTACGATATGCCAAATCACCTTCCAACAATAAATAAGTGGAATTCCACCTAGTTTCCACATCTAAACAAAGAAAACGTTTTGACTCCAACTTTTCTTGTTTAACACAACTCATAAATTTTTGCAATCTAGCACCCGATGATCTTACATACCTAACAGCACAACAAATTCTTTTTATTGACACATCACTTTCTTTCAATCCTTCTTTAACAGTTAAACTTAATATGTGAGCACAACACCTCATGTGTAAAAACCGACCACCCAAAACTAATGTCTTCCAACTTTCAAACCTCCATTTCAAATATTGAATGCCGACATCATTTGAACTTGCATTATCTACAGTCACAGTCATAACTCTATAAATACCCCATTCAAGTAGACACTTTTGGACAGATTTACCAATTGTTTCACCAGAATGACCAGAAATTATACAGAAGTTAATAATTTTTTTGTGCAATTTCAAATTTTGGTCAGTAAAGTGAGCGGTTAGACACATATATTTCATATATATTTTGGCAAGAAGTCCAAGTATCAGTGGTGAGACTTATACGTGAAGTGCACTTGCTGAAAAAGCTCTTTAAAGTTTTTTTCTCATCCAAATAAATCCTAAAACAATCTCTAGTCACTGTCCATCGAGAAGGAATAATGAAAAAGGGTTGTGTTACCTTCATGAAGTTGCGAAAACCTTCATGCTCCACCGTTCTAAAAGACATTTCATCCATAATCACCATCTTTGCCAGAGCTTTCCTACTATCTTCTTGATTGAATTCCCACAACTCAAGTCGGCCTTTTTTTTATCCGCCAGATTCGCATCAAGAGTTTGTTGACTAAGGGCCAACAGTTGCTGATTTTGATCAATGTTTGGGGGGTATTCCTTACACAGATTTATGTGGTTCTTCATGCCGGAGGTACCTTGAACTGACGCACAACCAATATATGCATGACAATAGATACACTCAGCCTTGTTTTCTCCATCCTTCTTTATAAAATGCTCCCAATGAGGAGAGCGTCTTTTTCTTGTCTTTTTTGAAGTTTCACTTAAGGGGGCAGCATCAACACCTTCAGAAGGTTGGTTTGATTGATTTGGTTGCTCAGAGGGGTCATTATTTTCCATCATTGGAGAAGGGTCATACTCCCAAGGCTCGGGAGGAGGACTTGGAATTGGAGGAGCTTGACTTGTAGCCGATGAGTCTTCCATCTATCCACTACTTCCGAATTCCATACGCTCCTACAAATGAAAAAACAAATAAATTCAATCACGTATACACAAAAAACAAGAAACACATTAATAAGCCACTAAGTTGGCAGATTAAACACATCAATAAGTTGGCAGATTAAACAAAATAAATAATGGATATAAAGACCTATAAAAAGCTGCATTTGCACCAAAATACTGCACATAGTTGAAATATTGAATGTATACAGCTTATAATCTTATGTATACACTTCCAAACAAACACCTAGTTCAGCAACCCTACCATCAAACACATGCTTGCATATATCGCAAGTCAAGCCATGTCCCTCTTTTGATATAAATCAAGTGAAAGGAATAACAGTCATAAAGACATAAACTCATATAAATTATCAATTACACAATGAATAACAGTCATAATAGTATAATACTCATAAACTCATACTTCGTATAAATTATCAACAAACTTCCATGATTCCTTGTAACCAAAAATCTAAATTAACCATGATTTATTTTGCAATAAAAATTAAATAACAGGTATCAATTTACAAATAGTTTAATAATCCACCTTAGCAATAACTTTAGCAATTTATCAATACTTTAATAATCCACCTTCGGAAATCCCTAAATTGACTACACTCAAATTAAAAGAAAAGCATCTTACCTTAGAATGAAGATGCCTCAAATCTCAATGGATCAGAGAAAGCTCACAAGACGCCAAGCCGCTTCAATGGAGACTCCAGAGTACGCTTCAATGGAGGAGAAATAGCCAAGCCGCTTCAATGGAGACCCTAGAACACCACGTTAGAGTGTTAGACAACGGTGACTCGGTGAGGCCGTTTGTGAGCCGTGAGGATAACTGAGAAACAAAGTTAACAAATAATTAGAGGGAAAACTGAATTTATATATTGCAAATAATTAGATCTGGAAAAGGAATCATTACCTGAGATGAGAGAATAGACTTAGAGAACCAGAGAGGCAGATATGAGAGAAGAAGAGGAGGAGGAGGAGAGAGAGAGAGAGGGGGGTGGAGGCTGAGTGAGTGAGTGAGAAATGATATAAGGGATTTATGGTTCGTTTGTTTTGTTTGTCTTTTTTTTTTTGTTTTTTTTAAAAAAATCACGGCTTTTTTCATAACTTTTCTGTTTCAATTTTTTTAAAAAAAACTGACAATTATTATTTTCGGGAAATTCGGGTACCCGAAACTGCGTTAACGGGTACCCGCTACCCGAATCGATAATTTCTTAACGGTTCGGTTACTCGACCCAAATCTGTTAAATGGTTCGGGTACCCAATTTTTCGGTTTGATTACGGTTCGGTTTTTTGGGTTTTCAGTTTTTCGGGTTTTTTTGCTCAGCCCTACTTCTCACATTATAATGACCATCTTTCGAAAAATGCCATGACCACTTATCCTCCTCTTCAACAATTGGAATTGGTATGCAACTTATATCACTAATTTCCCTTTGAGTGAACAGGTCACGAAGCATACTCATATTCCATTGCTTATTATTCTAGAGTTCACAGACATAATTTTGCACATTTTCCTCTTCTCCCCTTTCTGACAGAATCGAAAACCAGGGAGCTTGCGTACCCACGGATCCCGCCAAATATTTATATTACAACCCTTGCCAATCATCTTTCTTTCTCTCTTCTCAATCACACCCTTCACACTCAGAATAGACCTCTATGTGAAGCTCATATTTGCAACAGGTTTGACGTCGAAAAAATTCAAATGTGGGAAATACTTGCCTTTAAGGACACGAGCCATAAGGGATTGCTACATAGTTAGAACTCTCCATGCTTGTTTTGCTAACATTGCCTTATTAAAAATCTGCATATTTCTGCAACCCATGCCTCTTTGATTTTTTGCTTGGTAAAGTTTATTCCAGGTAATCCACGACGTCTTCCTCTCTTCACCTTTTTGCCCCCAAAAGAAATTTCTACACATTTTTTCCACCTCATTCAAAGTGGTATTGGGGATATATAGAAAAACATTGCATAATAGCTTGGGCTACCGATTTAATGAGAATCTCCTGACCCGCTTGAGATAAGAAATTTTCTTTCCACCCTTTGAGCTTTTTTCACACCCGATCTTGAATATTTTGAAATACGATTTTTTATGAACCTCCAATGTAAGTTGGAAGTCCTAGATATTTTTCGTGTCCATCTGACGCGTATCTTTCTTCTCACGATCAGTGTTTCGGCTAAAGGACACTTCCGACTTCTCCATATTCAATTTTTGACCCGATGCTAGCTCATAGGTAGAAAGTACATATATCAAGAACTCTATCGACTTCTTCTTCATTAGCCCAGATAAAAAGGAGATTATCATCCGCAAAAAATAGATGAGAAGTTGGTTCAACATGCCTACCAATATTTATACCATGGATAATCTGTCTTTTCTTAGCATCACAAGGAAGGGATGATAACCCTTCAGCACACATAATAAAAAGAAAAGGGGATGAGGGATCACCTTGGCGTAATCCCCTACTCAATTTGAAACCACGGGAAGGTTGGCCATTCACCAAAATATCAAAAGAAGCATTAGAAACACACTTCATAATATTGTTCACAAAAAGCTCCGGAAAGCCAAATTTTCTCATCATTTTTTCCAGAAAATCCCATTCTACTCTATCGTAGCCTTTTCTCATATCAAATTTCAATCCCAGATAGCCCTTCTTTCCAATCTTCTTTTTTTTCTCAAAAATGGAAACATTCATACGCTACCAAAATATTGTCTGTAATTAATCTACCCGGTACAAACCCACTTTGAGATTCGCTAATAATAGAAGGTAACTGTAGGGAATAAATTTCAAGTGTTAATGACAGGGTAAAGTCGTATCCCCTAATCAAAAGTAATTCCTAAATCCTCTAACTATTGTAGATAGGGAAGTAGGGTCGAATCCACAGAGAAACGAGTCTTTCTATTCCTAATTAACTAATATAATCTAGATTACGAAGTAACCAAAGTATTATAATCAAAAGGAACTAAACTACGAAGATTAAGAATAAGGAGAAAATAATATATAAAAGGATCTAGGGCATAGGTTCACCAATAAATAATATTCCAGGGTAAAACATAATAATCAATCATCAATGCATACATTAATCAGATCATAAAGGGCTTTCGCTACGTATTACAATCACATAATTAATTTACCGGTATTAAATCTCATCTTTCGAATCTCGACTTAACCATTTATAAATTAACCTGCCTATTGAAACTAGACCTAAACATCAATTCTCATCTATCGAATCTCGAATCAATATTGTTAAACTCGTGCATAAAAGATCTGCGAAATCTAGTCACAAAGCATTAAATCAATCAATAGGAAATTAATCTAGCATTGAAAATTAACAACAATAAATTACCCTTTCATATTATTTATGGATCCCCACAAACCCTAGAAAGAAAACTAATCACACATAGTAAAAACTAAACTAGTCAAAGCAATAAAATAAGTCATGATGAAAGGAATAAAATAAACAACTAATATTAAGAGAAGATAAATCGTTACCAAACTAATCTGTATTAATGGAAATAATCAAGAACAAGGTTTTAGAGAAAAGTTAAGAGAGAGAAAAGATCCTAAGTAGAGAGAGAAAGTCTAAGAAAGAAGGTAAGTGAAATTAATCGTCCTAAACGTACTTAAAACAAAACTCTAAACAATTTCCTAATTAGAAACTAATTGCTCGACAAAAGAGCTCTTCTAGAAACACGCGCCCGATCTGGCTAGAGGCCGCCCGATCGGGCGCGCCTTTTTCTCGCATTGCTCTTCTCAACAGCCGCGCCCAATCGAGCTAGCAGCTCACCCGATCGGGCGCGCCTTTGGCCACGCACCAGCACACTCTTGCGCGCCTTGCCCGATCGAGCTAAGCTTGCCCGATCGGGCCCTTGCTTCACCTCGAGGCTTGGACTTCGATTGGGCTTGATTTCTCGGCCCAATCCGGATTTCCTCTTCGGGTCTTTAACACTTGGTCCAAAGCCTCGGGATCCCAATTAACAAGCCCTTAATCACCGGCTCTCACCGATCCTGGGCTTCAAAAGTGGTCGTGTCCTTCTAGCTTCCGTAGTCGATCCATAAAGCCCGAGAAAATGCTCCAAGAGTGCAATTTCCTGTAAAATACAACTAAAAATACGAAAGCACTAGAAAACACAAATTAGTAATAAAAGTGGCCTGAAAGAGCCAAAAACACTACTAATAACGACCAAGGGACGGGGGTAAAACACTATATAAAATAGACACATCAAACTCCCCCAAGCCAAACCTTTGCTTGTCCCTAAGCAAAGATCTCATCAATGAATCAATAAACATGCTTCACCCCAAAAGTAAAAATCAAGCACAACGATCCAGGGTAAATCAAATAAACATGTTTCAAATTCAACCAATCAAATCCATCTAATTACCAATCTTCCCTAACAATTGTCAAACCGAGCAAACCACAAGAGCATATAGAAATCAAGACTAGTGCTCACGCACTCAACTCTCATTTTTGTGGCGAGTAAAAGATGTACTCGATCGCTCTCCATCCAACCCCTCTATGTGAACAATGCCCTCCCAACTCACACTCTCGCGTGTATAAAACAAGGAACGTTCAATCCTACTACTCGACTCGAAATATGCCAAATCATAACTTGCATTGATAAAAAACACTTTCACATTCATACAATTCTATGCACAAAGGTCGGAAGGTCTTTAAAGCTTGTAATGTAAGGCTAGGGTAAAGGGTAGGATAAATTTGGGAATAAGTGAGAGAAAAGCTATGCTTAAAGGAGCCATATCCTAATAAAACCCATGATCAATATAAATAATGATCATACATCTCCTACATAACCAACTCTAACATCAACCAAATATACTCCAATCATAATAAATAATCCCAACACTTACAATTTCACTCATAAGATATAATAATGAAGAAGTAGAGTGAATAAAAAAACTTTATTTTCCAAACTTGAATATTTTATTTTTTTTTTCATTGAAGCTCTATAATTTTTCTTTGATCAACCTCCAACTAGAACATGTGAACATTTTTTTTCTTTTGAAGTTCTACTTATTTTTTTCACATTTTTTCTTTCTTTGAACTTCTCTTTTTTTTCATAATATCATGCTTTATTTTTTCAAGAAAATATAACTCTTAAACTCAATAAAAATAAACATGAATAACAACAAAACAACTTCTCAAAGCCCACCCAAGTTGTGCAAATAATAAGCACACTACAAACTCCCTCACCTCACTCACTAATAGCTCCCCCAAGCCAAGCTTGGGACTAGTAACCAATGGGGCAAAAAAGGCTTGTAATATGGCTAGTAAACAACAAAAAGTCAAGGCAACAATATGGGTAGCAAGAAGGGAACAAATGTATCTACAATGTCTGGAGGCTACCTAAAAGAACAAAAGCCTTCGTCCTCTACAATGTGCATAATAATGAATCATATAAATATTACTAATAGATGCAAACCAATACTCAAATTCATTAACATACCAGGAACTATGGAACTATCACACATTCCTTACCAAATCAACTAGTCAAGCACTATATTCACAAGTAGTTGGACAAAATTAACGCATGTCAAGGTTTCAAGGCAATCAAACATCACATCATGATCAACTAATCCACAATGTCTATCATCAAATACCAAGAATCAAAACAATTTTCTCATGTAAGGGGCACAGGGAAGCATAATTTACAATTCATTGGAACGTATTTTTGAATTTTTTTTTTTTTCAATTTTTTTTTTTGTATTTTTCATATATAAGAAAGCAATAAAAACTACACTAGGAAAGCAAATAAAGAGAGAAAAGGAAGAGAATTACCAAGTGAAGAACACCCCCCCAAGCCAAATCAAGCAATGCCCTCATTGACTTGGGAGTGGAGCCTACTCCTCATCCTCATCCATCCTCGAATAGCCCCCTCCGTGGCTAGAACCGGCTCCTCCATGGCTAGAGCCACCACCTCCATAACCCGAACCACCTGCAAAGTAGTTAGGGTCCACATTCCCCCCAAGCCCACCAAAAGGTACATCGGTCCCATAACCATGGACCGATGAGTAGTCAACGTAGGTACCAAAGGCACTTGGGTTCGTATATCCACCTTGCGGATATTGGAACCAATCAGGGACAAGTGAATCGGGGGGAATAGCCCCCCGACGGGCGTAGTCATCATACATGGGGTATAAACCCCTCCCTAGGTTCCTCTCCACATAACCTACCCTTCTATCTAGAGACCCTACTCTAGTATCCAAATCTCTAACCATACCTCAACTCGCCCTTGCCTCATCTCAATCCGATCTAATTGGCTCCTAAAAGCCGAGAAGTCATAAGGGGCGTTGGGGTCTATGTTGTAGTTGGTGGAGGAAGTGGGAATATCGTATGTAAAGGGTGGAGGTGGTTGATAATGTGGTGAATGGTGATGAGGTGAGTGGTCAATGGGAGAGTGGTGGGGTTGAGGTGAAGGGTGAGGTGGTTGCACCTCACCTTGACCGTTAAGCTCAAAAGTGTAAGAAGGCTTCCCCTTCTCAAATTTGGTCAAGGTGGGGTTAGGTAAAGTGAAAGCATTATCCCTCTTACCCGATTCCCATTGAATCACCCACCAAGTATCCCCTCCCATGACATTAATCCAATTAAGGCCACCTAGATAGGGTAGGTCCATAATAGTTGGGTCGGCTACCTTACCGTCATCGTTAGGGACAAGGCTAAGGTGTTTGCCCGCTATATGTGTAACTAGGCCACCAAAGTAAATGGGTACCCTAGACCTACCCGCCTCGGCCGCATTGGCCACCCGTGTGAAGTGGTTGGCCATTTTATGGACTATATTGAGCTTTGCACTCCTAGGGATCATGTATGACCCTAGTAATTCAAGCTCATCCCGCCTAACATTGGCGGGTTCATGCCTTCCAAAAATGGTAAGGCCAACAAACCGTTGCCAAATCTTTAGCACGGGATGTTGTATCCAAGTGCCCTTAGCATGTTGGAGGTTCAAATTAGGATCCCCCGTAAGGGATTGATAGACAACGGCAATGTTGTCTTGGGGCAGTTCAAGGGGCCTATCCGATTTTAACTCAAAAAGTTTACCAAATTCTTTCAATGTCAATCTAACATCATTATTGAATAATCGAAATTGAACATGAGAAATTAAAGAATTTGATTTTATGACATTAAAACTAGAAACGAATTCTAAGGTTAAATAATCATAAGTATCGCAATGCATGTTAAAGAAACCGCTCATGCCAACTCCCTTGAATAATTTTTCTACATGCTTATCAATTCCTAATCTAATAAGGGTAGGGTGATGAATGAAACGAGTGGGAATTACCTGCCTCGTAATGAGGTTAAGCATCCTCTGTTTTTGCTCTTGGGTGGTGATGACCACCCTCTCCCATCCCGGAATTTGCAAATCCGGGTCGATTCTCGCCTCTTGTTGCCTTGAGCTTTCCCCCCTTACCGTTCTTGATCTCTTGAAAGCCATGAGATTAGAAAATATAGGAATTGAATAGTTTCTCTCTCTTAGGGTTTAGAGAAAATTGAGAGAAAATGGTAGAAAGTGGGTGTAGATTGTAGAGAAAGATGAAAGGATTGAAAATATGTAAAAAATTTTGAGTTTTGATGGAAGGATTGTAAAAGATCTTGAAAAATAAGTGAGTTTGAAGGTGTAAAAATGGAGGTTTTAGAGAGAGAAATTAAAGGAGAAGAAGATGAAATAAGAAGAAAGTGAGGAAAGAAAGAAGAGGAAAAGTATAAGGGGACGGCCAAAATAGGCGCGGCCGATCAGGCGAGCCTCGCCCGATCGGGCGAATAATCCTAATTTCCAGAAACATAGTTGCGCGCCCGATCGGGCGAGCTCCGCCCGATCGGGCGAATAATCCTAATTTCCAGAAACATAGTTGCGCGCCCTATCGGGCGAGCTCCGCCCGATCGGGCGCAAACACGAACGAAAAATTCGCCCTATTACTCGCCCGATCGGGCGAGCTTCGCCCGACATATCTTTCCCTTCACTCGATTAGCGCCCGATCGGGCGAAATTTCCTCGAGTTCCTGACTGCACTTGCGCGCCCGATCGGGCAACTTCGCCCGATCGGGCGAAATAAGCTCCGATTTCCAATGGTCCTTGCGCGCCCAATCGGGCGAATTTAAGGTTGGAATTTAGCCTTCCTTGCGCGCCCGATCGGGCCCGTGCCCGGTCTGATTTCCTTAGCTTTTCTTCGTCTTCAAATTTTTCTAAGTCTTTCGACCTCTTAAACCTATACCTGTACAAAAACACTTATAAACGATAAAATTTCACTCTCCTCGCCTCTCAAAAATAAAAATAAAAATAATTAAAAAGGAAAACTAGACTAGAAAACAAGAAATACGGGTTGCCTCCCGCAAAGCGCTGGTTTATCTAGGTCCCGCACGACCTTCTTACCAAGTACAATATCTAGGACCCTTGGCCTAACGCTTGATCGGGTGGTTTCTCACCCGGTCTAGCGGTGTACAGGCTGCGATGCGGCTTCCTGACATACCCTGTGGGACGCCAAATTACCTTATCTGGTGGATCCTCCTTGACTTGGACTGGGGGATCTTCAATGCTACGCACTAAAAATCCTTCTTCGATCGAAGGTTGCTTCAAATTGTCATTGCGTTCAACACTTTCAACTCGATCTGGCGGAACACTTACCCTAGGCTCGATTCGCACAACTTGCTCGATCGGTTCCACCTGTTCATCCTCGAAACCAAGACCAACAGTGTAAATCGCTCTTTCTATTGCATCGACTTCCTTCTGCCATTTGTCTATCTCATCTGAAAGGGATGCAACACAAGATACCGCCTCCAAGGGATCTTTTTCAAGAGCTTGGGGCTTGTTAGAATAATTTTCAACCACATTAACACTGAAACATTTCTCCTCAGTCATGGAGCTTTAACGGGCATTATTCAGATTAAAAACAACTTTATCATCCCCTACTGATAATGTTAACTTACCACTTCTTACATCTATAACTGCTCCTGCAGTGTTAAAGAATGGTCTACCCAAAATAATTGGGTTTTGCATATCCTCAGCCATATCAAGAACAACAAAATCTACAGGTATATAAAATTTACCTACTCTAACGGGGACATCCTCTAAAACACCTAAGGGGTATTTGAAAGAACGGTCGGCCATTTGTAGAGTTATATTGGTAGCTTTTAGTTTACCCATATTCAACTTAGAACACACAGATAATGGCATGACGCTAACACTAGCACCCAAATCACATAATGCATTATCAATCAAGAGATTGTCAATATGACAAGGGATAGAAAAACTACCCGGATCTTTTAATTTAGGAGGAGACTTATTTTGAAGTACGACACTACACTCTACAGTGAAAGCTACCGTCTCTACCTCACTAATAAACCTTTTTCTCGTCAATATTTCTTTCATAAATTTTGCATACGAGGGGATTTGTGTGATTAATTCAGTAAAGGGAACTGTTACCTTCAAATCCTTTACCACCTCCAGGAACTTACCAAACTGCTTATCCAAGTTTGTCTTCAATTGACGATTGGGGAATGGAAGTTTGATAATTGGCTTTGGAGCATTATTACTCTTGTCTGGAGTAGCTACCCTCTCTGGAGTCGTACCCTGCAATGTAGAATTAGATATGTTAGTACTATCCTTTAGCCCTACAGGGCTGTCAACTACATTGTTTGGTTTAACGGAATCAAGATTAGCATTATTTAATAAAACAGGTTCATCAACTCTGGGCATAGAGGGCCCTTCATAGTTTGAACCACTCCTTAGAGTAATTGAAAATGCTTGATCTGTAGGCCTAGTTGGCTGTGCCGGAAGAGCTCCCTATTGGCGGGCTTGTAGGGTAGCAGAGAGTTGCGCAATTTGATTATCTACAATTTTATTATGCGCTAGAATTTGATCAATTGTCGTATCTCTACTCTCCATGTGCTTTTGCATATTAGCCAACATTGCTCTAATTTCCACCAGAGAAGGGTCAGAAGATGAGGAGGGTTGTTGTGGTTGGTTCTTCTGGCTAGCATTGGGATGATAATACTTCTGCTGCTGTTGCTGTGGCGTCTGTGGTTCTTGTGGTGGTGGATTTTGAACATTAGTGCTCCGGTAGGAAAGGTACGGATGATTCCGATACCCAGGATTGTAGGTGTTGGAGTATGGGTTATTCTGCCTATAAGCTTGGAAGGCATTAACTTGCTCCACGGAACTCCTGCAATCTTGCTCCCAATGACCTACAATGCCACAATTTTCACAGAAAGCCTCATTAGAATTATTATTAATCGCATAAACATTAGCCACATTAGCAGTGCTCGGATTATCTAATTTTTGGCAAATAGAGGTTAGTTGAGCTTGCAAAAAGGATACAGAGTCGACACTATGCTTCCCCTTGTAAGCAAATCCTCTAGGGTTCCCATATTGGGAATTGTGTATCGCCATGTCTTCAAAAACCTGACCTGCATCTTCAACATCAAGATTCATAAACCTCCCACTAGCTGCAGAGTCTAAAATTATTCGAGAAGAATTTCTAAGGCCATTATAAAAGGCTTGGATTAACTGCCATTGCGCTAAATTATGGTGAGGGCAATCTGTTTGTAAATCCTTGAACCTCTCCCAAGCCTCATATAAAGATTCATCGGCTTCTTGGGCAAAGTTATGAATTGCACTCCGTAGTACGGCTGTTCTCTCTGCAGGGTAATACTTGTTATAGAAATTCAAAACAAGAGTTTCCCAGTCATTTATACCAAGTGTAGTTCTATTTAAGCCATAAAACCACAATTTAGCTTTTCCAGTTAAAGAGAAGGGAAAGAGAGTCTCCCTGATTTGGTCTTGAGTGACCCCGGCTTGCCTGATGGTGTTGCAATATTGACAATAGTCGGCAATGTGAAGATTCGGGTCTTCACCCTTGGCTCCACTAAATTGCTTCATCTCTATCATCGTTATAAATTGAGGTTTAATTTCAAATTGAACCCCATCAAGAGCCGGAGTAGGGGTGAGATGTGGAAAATCTGTGAGCTTTGGTTGTGAATAATCACTAAGCTTCTTTGGAGCCGTCATCTCTGATTCTGCGTCTGATGATGCCTCTGAATCGCTAGAACCAGTTGGAGGATCTCGGTGATTATTGTTATTATCACCAGAATCCTCCAGGATTTGCTTGTAGAAATTTTTCTGTCTATGGAAGGAACGTTCGATCTCAGGATCGAATGGGATGTAACCTGATCTGGAACACCTGGGCATAAACAAAAAAAAACTAATGCTCTCTGAGACAAAAGGGAAATAATCTAGACTACAAAAACAATCAGAAATAAAAATAAAACCATTTCCCCGGCAACGACGCCAAATTTTGACAGGGTAAAGTCGTATCCCCTAATCAAAAGTAATTCCTAAATCCTCTAATTAATGTAGATAGGGAAGTAGGGTCGAATCCACAGAGAAACGAGTCTTTCTATTCCTAATAAACTAATATAATCTAGATTACGAAGTAACCAATGTATTATAATCAAAAGGAACTAAACTACGAAGATTAAGAATAAGGAGAAAATAATATATAAAAGGATCTAGGGCATAGGTTCACCAATAAATAATATTCCAAGGTAAAACATAATAATCAATCATCAATGAATACATTAATCAGTTCATAAAGGGCTTTCGCTACGTATTACAATCACATAATTAATTTACCGGTATTAAATCTCATCTTTCGAATCTCGACTTAACCATTTATAAATTAACCTGCCTATTGAAACTAGACCTAAACATCAATTCACATCTGTCGAATCTCGAATCAATATTATTAAACTCATGCATAAAAGATCTGCGCAAATCTAGTCACAGAGCATTAAATCAAGCAATAGGAAATTAATCTAGCATTGACAATATATTAACAACAATAAATTACCCTTTCATATTATTTATGGATCCCCACAAACCCTAGAAAGAAAACTACTCACACATAGTAAAAACTAAACTAATCAAAGCAATAAAATAAGTCATGATGAAAGGAATAAAATAAACCACTAAGATTAAGAGAAGAGAAATCGTTACCAAACTAATCTGTATTAATGGAAATAATCAAGAACAAGGTTTTAGAGAAAAGTTAAGAGAGAGAAAAGATCCTAAGTAGAGAGAGAAAGTCTAAGAAAGAAGGTAAGTGAAATTAATCGTCCTAATTAGAAACTAATTGCTCCACAAAAGAGCTCTTCCTGAAACACGCGCCCGATCGGGCTAGAGGCCGCCCGATCGGGCGCGCCTTTTTCTCGCATTGCTCTTCTCAACAGCCGCGCCCGATCGAGCTAGCAGCTCACCCGATCGGGCGCGCCTTTGGTCACGCACCAGTACACTCTTGCGCGCCTTGCCCAATCGAGCTAAGCTTGCCCGATCGGGCCCTTGCTTCACCTCGAGGCTTGGACTTCGATTGGGCTTGATTTCTCGGCCCAATCCGGATTTCCTCTTTGGGTCTTTAACACTTGGTCCAAAGCCTCGGGATCCCAATTACCGAGCCCTTAATCACCGGCTCTCACCGATCCTGGGCTTCAAAAGTGGTCGTGTCCTTCTAGCTTCCGTAGTCGATCCATAAAGCCCGGGAAAATGCTCCAAGAGTGCAATTTCCTGTAAAATACAACTAAAAATACGAAAGCACTAGAAAACACAAATTAGTAATAAAAGTGGCCCGAAAGAGCCAAAAACACTACTAATAACGACCAAGGGACGGGGGTAAAACACTATATAAAATAGACACATCAATTAACCCCCTAGCTTGAACCCCACTGTGATCATACACTAAAGTACGTTGGCGTCCAAAAGGGAAGAACATAGAGCAAAAGAGTCGCCAACAAGTTTTAGGAACTTGTAAACCATTCACAAGGTGAAGGTTACACCCCTTCACGATCCAAGAGATCGTCAACTCCATAAGGTCTAGAACAAAATAAGGGTTCGGGGATGAAGGTACAAATCCAACCTAAAAGAGATTGAACCTGCCCTAATAATAGGCCTCTACTTTATTCTGATCGTATTCATGTACGCTTTCTGACTAACATGCAATCAATAGGATTAACCCTAAACTTGTTTATCTATGTTAGTTAAACATTAATGCACAAATAAACTATTATTGGCGATCACTTGAAATTATAATCACATTAACCCTAACAAGATTATTAAATATCTTATTAAGCGTGATTACAAGTACAAATTCCCTTTAAACATGCAATAAAAGGTGTAATCAAGCAATAACAATAAATAATAAGACACATAATAATAAAATAATAATAATAATCATGACAATAAAATTATAATCGTCATAATAACAATCATAATAATCACCATAATTATAATGATCATAATAATCACCATAACAATCATTATAAAAATAATAATAAAAATAATCACGAATCATGTTAAAGCCTAATAAAAATAGCAAGATCCTAGGCATGATACTAACGAGATTAATAACAAACCCTAGCATGTCACTAAGCAATAAAAATCAAACCTTTAACCCTAACATGATACTAAGAATCATAAACATTAGGAAGAATACAAAAGGCATCGTAACAATCATATTTAATATTAAAATTACCCTAGACATGATACTAGGAATATCATAATAACAATTTAAACATGATTTCTACATCATAACATCAATTAAAACCATTAAAGCACTTACTTTGATGCCTCGTACCTCTTTCTAATAACAAAATACACACGTTAGTAACTTTAAGGAAAATAATAAACAAACAATTAAATTAAATAATTGAAAGAGAGATTTGGGACCAAACCCTCATAAATTAAACCTTTCATGTCTAGGGCGAAGGCAACTTCGAATATGACTAGGTGTATCTAGATCTTGCGAATGCGAAATTTTGTATTTGAAAAACAAAGTTTAGAAAAAGAAAGTGAGAGAAAGATGGTGAATGATTAGAGAGAATAAGAGAATTGATGAATGAAAACTGGTTGTAGGTCAATCAAAACGGAGTTTTTAATACGTTATTCATAGAGAAAATTTGCCAAAAAGATAAAATATCAAAACAGAGCATTGGCGCACCTAAAACAGAGTTGGCGCCAACTACACTACTATTGGATAAAATATCAAAATCAGCCAATGCTAGCGCGAGGCGCTAATGCCTGGCGTTAGGCGCTAACCCTGTTTTTGACGCGTTTTCTAAAATCAGATAAATTTTTCCGTACAGGAAGATAAAATCGTATTTTTTCCTCAAAAATGTTCTTTGATTTTAATTAACACTCTGAAAAGTCAACAAAAGTCAATTTATCAATGCTAATTGAATTAGGAATGAAAAGAACCTTCTAGAAGAATCTAGAAGACTAAAACCATTCCTAATTGCATTAGGAATGATAAATCATATTAGGCCCTCCTCTAGATCATTGGGCCGCATATAAGGCTCAAATCGGGCCCAGTTCAGTAAATTGGCCATAACTTCCTCAAAATTCATCGGAATTGGGCTTATAATATATCGTTGGAAAGCTCTTGTCAAGCCCTATCCAACTACACTACTATTAGACCCATATCATGTACCAAACAAACTGGATTGGCTGTTTTCTTAAAATAAGTTTTCAAAAACAGAAGGAAGAGAAAATAAATTAAAACTATCCGCAACACTAGACTTTCCACACTTTCGCTTCATTCGATTATGATTCGACGCGAAAGGTACTCATCACTGGGTTTGGTTTTGGGGAGACACAAATGGGTGTCTACAGAAGCCCCCACTTTGACTAAGTTTGGAGAAACGCAAGTTTCGAAAACAAAAGTCAAAGTATCGATAGGGACGGAGAATGATTCAGAACGTTCTGCGATCCTAAATCACCCTTGTAACGCCGATACCTGCAAAACTAGCATTATTTAAACAGATAAAAGAGTTCAAAAACGCGTATCTTGCACCGTCGAGCACACGTCTCTAAAAGTAACCGATTGTTTTGATGACCTCCTGCAAGCTAGAGAACGTCATCCCGCTTGAAAACCGCTACGCCTGTAACATCTTCCAATATAGATGACCGCTTCGCCTGAAACGATCCTCCTCCGCTATGATAATATTCCACGTCCAAGGGAATACCATCAAAGATTGCTTCTCTTGAAACAATCCTCAGTTGTTTGTGACAACTCTCCACAATCTAGGGAACGCCACCTTGCTGTTTCGATGTTCACTCGTCTCTGAACAAAGAGCTTCTTTTTTATATGTTCACGCACCTCTGAACGAAGAGCTTCTTTTTTATATGATCTTTTAAATGATGTGTCCACGCGTCTCTGAACGAAGAGCTTGATAATAGGATGCACACGCGTCTCTGAGCAAAAGAGCTTGAAAATAGGAGATCTTTGATGATATGTCCACGCGTCTCTAGAGCAAAAGAGCTTGATGTAAATGTTCACGCGTCTCTAAACAAAAGAGCTTGAATAATATGCCCACGCGTCTCTAAAGCAAAGAGCTTGAATGGAGATGTTCACGCGTCTCTGAACAAAATAGCTTTGATGATATGCCCACGCGTCTCTGGACAATAGAGCTTCGGTACTTGAACGTTTGTTGTGATAATATTCTGAAGAAAAATTTCCGAAGACCAACGTTTGTCGATCTCTAAAGCTCGCCTGATTTCCACTAAAACCAGTACGTCGGTGTTTCCGTGATTAGGCGCTTTAAGCTAAGTGAGACGATCTTTTATCAGGTTGATCACTTATTTCGATTATAATCGAATCGACTACTTAATCATGTCAAATTGCTTATAGGGGCTAACTGGCGTACCAAGGAACCCGAAATTGTTGTTCTGAGGTCGAAATCGCCTTTCTGAGAGGCTTCGAGCTCTGTCGCTGCTGAAATATCTCTGGCACCAAGAATTGACTCTGTCGCCAAACGCTGTGATAGAGTCTTCCCTATTCTGATGCACCTATATTTATTTTTTACTATAGAACTTTGCTAATCTTTTAATCATCTTAGGGTTAACCTAAGGCTTAATTATCTTAGGGTTGACCTAAGGTTTAATGTTTCTTGACTCATCGACTTGACACGACTCAAGGTATAAACTTGAATCGATATGATTGACTGACTCGAGGTTGACTCGACTCAAAGTGAAATGACACGTGTGACTCGTGACCCGTGTGTGCATTGTAATGTGATCGTGCGACTCGAAAATGCAAAAAGAAAAAATTTTCCGTCATTTTTGTGGAGGGTACCGACTTTCTCCCGAAAAAGAAAGACGCGAAAAAGAATAGAAAGTTTGAAGATGCATGTTGAATGAGCTTAGTCAAATGTCATTTGATACTATCTCTCAAGGTGCAACGATTAATCCATCCTAGGCTATCTCAATGGTAGACTCAATGATGAAAGCATTTGGGTAACTTAGGCACAGAGGCTAAGCACTTCATACTTCGTGATGCAATGGCAATTATGATTGATGAGCGATGTTGATATGACAAGGCATACTTCAACGTTATGTTAAGATTCCATGACAAAGGGTTCCTAAGGGAAGTATATTTGGTCATGTATGTGTGATGTGTGTGAAAGTGACACTAAAGTTAGGCCGCAAGGGCTAAGTGTGTGGGAAAATATTTTATTTGTTAAAAGAGTCAAATGGGTGAGTCTTAGGCTAGGTAAGCTAATGATGTAGGGATCAAGCCCCCAAGTCTAGCTCTACATGAATAGGGATGAGCATAGGAGATCCCTTGATATGATCATGATGTGAGTGTGTGAATGTGAATATGAATGCATGTTTATTACGGCCGCACCTCGATGTGAGGTTGCCTACGTATCCGTTAGGAATTAGGTCGAACGTAGCTCTAGCCGAACCTCGCACAAGTGTATGTATACCTCAAAAAGGTCTTTTAAGGGTTGTAATGTGGTTAGGCTAAAGGTTATAGAAGAAGGGGATAAAGGCTCAAGACCCTAGATAAGCCCCCAAGGTGTGCAACTTTGCTTTTGGATCTTTATATTTTTATGCTTGAGTTTCTACTCTTTTTTTTTAGCTCTCCTTTTTTTGCTTTAGCATTTATTTCATTTTAATAAGTGTGGGCAATCCCGATCATGCGTTCTATCACTTACTTGGCATTCATGTTTCTCAGGCACGGTACCGAGCACTCGATAAGAGACGCAATCTGAGACGTGTTCATATCAAAGACATGTTTATGTCAAAAACATTGGAACACTTGCCCTTTTGTACACTTTTATTATTATCTTTTTCTATTTTTGCTATTTTAATCTTTTGAAATCACTCAAGCCTTTTTTAGAATTGCATAAGTTACACACCATCCCATCCCAAGGTTAGGTAGATGTAGGTTGAAAAAAGAAAGGTCTATCGTTAGATGAGGCTCAAAGTGGTTTATGAAGAAAGGATTGTATAATTGAAGGGTGAAAGGTAATATGATGTGGCTACAAGGGGTGCCTTAAATCATTGGTATACCTTTTGCTTAGTTTGACATGGATTTTTTTTTTATGCAATATAATGAAATGATCATATATAAGGAAATAAATGCTCATTTTTATTAAAAGAAAAAAATATAATGATCCTATAAAATAAATCTATGGAGAATAAAAAGGTGCCTATGCTAGACTTATTGGGGAAAGGGTAAATAAAAAAGGAATAGAAAAAAAGAGGTCACGAAATCTTGTCGTTGAAGCTCGCCTCTTGTCTTGTGTTGTTTCCTTTATCATCACTCGCTCTTCTTGTTAACTGGAGGCATGGGAAGCTTGTTATTATCAATCAAATGTTGGATATCCTCCTTTAGCTTCCAACAGCTTTCAGTAGCATGACCCCTACCTTGGTGGTACTTACAGTGTTCGTTTGGATTTAACTAGGCAATCTTTTCTTAAGTAGGGGATCTTGAATAGGTCCAATGGGAGTAATGATTCCCTTGGCATGGAGTCGATTGAAAGCATCATCGTAGCTAATTCCAATAGGGGTAAATTCCCTTTTTGGTTTCTTTCGATTACCCATGGCTAGGATCTCACTAAGGTCGAAAGTACCAACACTATTACTAGAGTGGGCGTTTTCGGAAGAAGAAGGATTGTCGTTCTTCTTCCCTTTACAGCCACTGTTACTATTGTTACTAATCTTGGCCTTCTTGTCGCGCGGAGGAACATGAAGGAGACTTGAACCAATGAAGTCTTGAACACGATCCTTGAGGGCGAGACACTTTTCAGTAGTGTGACCGCGACCTCTATGGTATTGACAATAGGAATTTGGATCCCAATTGGGAAAACGTTTTTCAGGTGGAGGGTCTTGGCCTTGATCATGAAGACAGTCAAAAGATTCATTGTAAGTCATTCCTATTGGTGTGTATTCTTCAATGGTCCGCTTTACCTGTGGCTTAGGATCATTGAGTTCTTCATTAAACTCTTGGCGAGAATTTTGTTCAATGGCTATTACCCGATTTGCTAATCCTTCTACCACATTCAAGAGCATGGCAATGACATCTTGCAGTTTTCGAACGTCCTCTTTTAGACTTGACGAGTCTTCCTTGGTATTATCTAAGAAAAGACTTTCATCTTCCTCAATTATGGCCACTTCATCGAGAGAGGTTATATAAGCTGCCTCGATCATGGGTTCTCCTACAGGTGTGATAAGAAGTGATGGATCGAAGGATGTTTGATCTTCTTCGATGGCTAGAATCTCAAAAGTTCCATTGTTATCGATCAGATCTTGAATAGCTTCTTTGAGTTTCCAACACTCCTCGGTGTCATGACCCTTTCCTTGATGATATTTGCAGTGCTTATTAGGATCCCACTTAGGTGGCCTGGCTTCTGGAAGCGGATCTTTGATGGGCCCTATGGGCATGACTAGTCCTTTGTGGTGTAACTTCTCAAAAGTTGTTTCATAACTCATACCAAGTGGAGTGAACACCCTTTTTGATCTTTGGATTCGTGGTTTAGAGGCGTTCGTGGCATGTACCTCATTAATGGGAGAAAAAGAAGAAGGAAGGTTGTTCTTTTTTCCTCTCGCACTATTATCTTTCAGAAGGTCATCTTCAATGTCAATGCCTATATTATAGACAGCCTTAAAAGTATTTAAATTGTGTTGGTACTTTAAGTGCCTTGAATACTTCCCTTGGAGATTCTTGATAAACATCCTTACAGATTCCTTTTCGGTAGGAGCCTTGACCATATTAGCAGAAGTTTCCCTCCACTTATTGAATAAAGAAGTGAACCCTTCGTTTTCTTTTTGTTTTAACATCTCAAGTTGTCTGTGGTTTGTTTCGTCTTGGATGTTGCACTTGTATCTATCAACGAAAGCGTTTACTATCGATTCCCAGGTAGAGGTTTTCTCCTTGTAAAGGGAGAAAAACCAATGTTGAAAAACGGTTTCAAGAGATAGTGGGAACAGAGAGGGGAAAACCTTCTTATCGATATCCTTAATGTTCATTATGGTTTCAAAAGCTTTTAGATGGAAGTAAGGGTTATCTGTTGCCTTGAATTTAGGGATGTCAGTGGCGTTGAACTTATGCGGAAGAAGTTCCTTGTCCAGCGAGACCCCTTGTGAACTCATGCCCTGAAATTTATAGTCACTAGATAGCCTTCTCAAACTTTCTTGCATGAGGTTCATTTGTTGTTGCTTCACGGGATCATCGATCTTGAGTGTGAGTAGCTTCAATGTCTCAGTCACGGTAACCAATTGGTTCCTAAGCTCATTGACTTCTTCTTGACTTGCCATTATGTTTTTAGCCTTCCTCTTTTGACGAATTGGTTTATCAAAAAGCGAGACTTGAATAAAGAGGTTGTCCTTAATTAATCGCCCTTCTCTCCTCGAACAAGTACTGGGGAAAAGGAATTTGGGGATATCTATTGTTAATTATTTGATTCAAACTCTATTCAACATGCAATGGATGGAGGAAGTGAAGAAAGATTGGAATAGAGTGTGAAGAAAAATGATGTAGATGGAGGGATATGAAAAAATTAGGAATAGGATTTACCCCCAACTCAAATGACGGAAAAACCGACTCATGCATGAACCTAAGACATGGTCATGGTGATGTGTACTCAAAGTGTGCGCTAAGACTAGTGAGTGTAGGTGACATGTTAAGACTCGTGTCATGACCATGTGACTAGACTCAATTAATGACTCAACCAAGTACTATTGACAGCGAAAATTAACCGAATTAATTAGTAAACTGGTTAATTAGACACTAGGTGATGACTCGACCAATAATCCGAACTGTCGGCCAAACGACAGGACTGGCGCCACACTGTGTAGCTTGGTGCTAGACGACAGAGCTGTCGCCAGGCGCCACACTCCACAGTGTGGCACTACAGCTCAGATTTTGGCGCCAATGGTGGAGCTTCAATCTTAGACTGTTTTCGGTGTTATTAATCAACTGGGGTATGCCTAAAGTCGTACTAGGTCAATTTTGATTAAAATATTAGACTTTATTGACTCTAATTAATTAATTAATTAATTAATTAGGCAAAGTTCTTTAAGTCATTAATTTATTTAATCTCAACACAAGTCAAACAAACGGTTAAGAGAGATATAGAATATATGCACAACAAATAATGCACAATTAGTCAAGTAGTCACGATATGATGCAATGAGTTTGCAACCTAACCATGGCTCTAGTTCTCTAAAGTCCGGGATATGGTTTAGTAAATAGAGGGTCCATGGTTAATTGTCCGGATGCACCGCGCGGAAGCCTAACCGTGAAGGGTTGGCGCGAGTGGATGGAACACCGCGAGTTTTAGAAAAACTCGCTTCCATGGTTTGGTGAATTCAACATTCTCGGATATACCCTTTGTTTCACAGAGCGTTCAATCAAGTAGATGGAGCATGAATTCCCAGAGGGTTATGTCCATATGTAGAACACATATGGGTTTCAGAAAAGTGAGAAAAAATTCAATCAGGAAGTAGGATCGAGCAAACAATACGAAAAACCGGTCAAAATTAGAACGCATATTTCTGGCTCGGTATTGGGGGAAATTAGCGCCAGCAAACAGAGACTGGCGCCAATTTTTAGCTGTAGCGCCTGGTGTTGGGGTTTGGTGAGTCCGACTCACCGCGGAAACAAACCCAAAAACAAGACCGCACTCGCAATAAATAAAACCATAAACATAATTAAATTAATCACAAGATTAAGATAAGCTAATTACCTTTGAAGCGTGCTTCGCTACAAAATGAGCTCTTACTAGAAAGCTTCAAGTCCCGCTCACACGGAGACCTCCAACGAAGTCCACCCGCACCAACAAAACCGACTAGGTCCAATGTCTTGGGGTTAGCAAGACCCGACCAATAAAACCCGAGTAATTATATTGAGTTCAAAGGTTTTCACTAATTGTGATGCCTTTTTCAACTCTTACTCAAGCATCATTCCCAATGCCCATACTTGGGTATTTATAGGAAATGATGGGAGTATCATTTACTCTCCCATCAATGTGGGATAGTGTAGACACCCATTTGTGTCTCCCCAAAACCAAACCCTGTGATGAGTACCTTTTACGTCGAATCATAATCGAATGAAACGAAAGTGTGGAAGGTCTAGTGTTGCGGAAAGTTTTATTTCTTTTCTCTTCTCCCTGTTTTGGAAAACTTTATTTTAAAAAAACAGCCAATCCAGTTTGGTTGGTCCATGATATAGGTCCAATAGTGGTGTAGTTGGATGGGGCTTGCAAAGACCTTTCCAACGATATATTATAAGCCCAAATCCGATGAATATTGAGGAAGTTATGGCCAATTTACTAAACTGGGCCCGGTTTGAGCTTTATGTACGGCCCAATGATCTAGGGGAGGGCCTAATATGATTTATCATTCCTAATGCAATTAGGAATGGTTTTAGTCTTCTAGAATCTTCTAGAAGTTTCTTTTCATTCCTAATTCAATTAGCATTGATAAGTTGACTTTGTTGACTTTTCAGAGTTTTAATCAAAAAATAGCATTTTCGAAGGAATTATATTATTTTATCCTCCAGTACGGTAAACTTATCGGATTTTCGAAAACGCGTTAAAATCAAGAGTGGCGTCCAACCCCAGGCCTTGGCGCCTGGATCCAGGCTTGGCGCCAGGCGCTAGCCATTGGCGCTAGCCACTGGTGCCTGGCGCCAGCTAGCCAGGGTTGGCGCCAATCCTGTTTTGCGATCTTCAGACTCTGTTTTGTTAAATTATCTTTTTTGGCTGATTTTCTCTATAAATATCGTATCAAAAACTCCGTTTTCATTCACGCATTCATCATCTTCATTGACGAATTCTACATTCACCAATTCACCAATTCTCTCATTCTCAAGTATTCTTTAGCATTCAATTCTTTCTTGCTTTTTCATAAAAAATTCCGCATTCACAAGATCTAGAAACACCTAGCCATATTCGAAGTTGCCTTCGCCCTAGACGTGAAAGGTTTTAATTTCTGAGGGTTTGGTCCCAAATCTCTATTTCAATTATTTAATTTAATTGTTTTGATTATTATTTTCCTTGAAGTTACTAACGTGTGTATTTTGTTATTAGAAAGAGGTACGAGGCATCAAAGTAAGTGCTTTAATGGTTTTTATTGATATTATGATGTAGATATCATGCTTAGATTGTTATCTTGATTCCTAGTATCATGTCTAGGGTATTTTTAGTATTAAATATGATTGTTGTGATGCTTCCTATGTTCTTCCTAATATTTATGATTGTTAGTATCATGTTAGGGTTAAAGATTTGATTTTTATTGCTTAGTGACATGCTAGGGTTTGTTATTAATCTTGTTAGTATCATGCCTAGGATCTTGCTATTTTTATTATGCTTTAATATTAACATGAACATGAACATGATTGTGATTATAATTGTTATAATTTATGATGATTATGAATATTATTATTATTATTTTAATAATGATTATTTTATTTATGATTATTATTGTTTTGATTATGATTATAATTTTATTATTATAATTATTATTCATGATTATTATCATGTTGCTTGATGCTTATTTTTTATTGCTTGATCACACCTTTTTATTGCATGTTAAAGGGAATTTGGTACTTGTAATCGCGCTTAATAAGATAATTAATAATCTTGTTAGGTTAATTGTGATTATAATTCAAGTGATCACCAATCATAGTTTGTGTGTGCATTATATTCAACCAACATAGATTAAACAGGTTTAGGGTTAATCCTATTGATTGCATGTTAGTCAGAAAGCGCACATGAATACGAGCAGAATAAAGTAGAGGCATATTATTAGAGCAGGCTCAATCTCTTTTAGGTTGGATTTGTACCTTCATCCCCGGACCCTTATTTGGTTCATGACCTTATGGAGTTGACGATCTCTTGGATCGTTAAGGGGTGTAACCTTCATCCTATGAACGGTTTACAAGTTCCTTAAAAACTTGTTGGCGACTCTTTTGCTCTATCTTCTTCCCTTTTGGACGCCACCGTATTTTAGTGTATGATCACAGTGGGGTTCAAGCTAGTGGGATTTTAAAGGCTTGAAATTATTCCCTACAGTTTTTGGCGACTTCACTAGGGAGGATTTCAATTTTAATTCCTGAATTTGTTTCGGCAATGATTTAGAATGAGTGGATGAGACTCGAAAAGTTCTAAGTATTTCATGTGCGTAATTTTGGTTAACATTATTGTCATATGCATAAAAAGGTTCTCATTGGAAAGACCATCCGTAATGAGTAAAAAATATAGGATTTTACACGTAGGAAATTTGAGAAATGTCTTTCACAACTAGGACTGAAATAACACTGCACGAAACTGGAAGATTTTATTGAGCACAGAAAGCTGCTGAGGCATGTGGGAAGTAGCGTCAGGGGCCAGAGCTTGGCGCCACACTTTTAGCCGTAGCGCCAGACGTCAGTATTGGCGCCAGGCGCTACAGTTAAAAGTTGGCGCCAATCTCTGTTTGCTGGCGCCAATTTCCCCCAATACCGAGCCAGAAATATGCGTTCTAATTTCGACCGGTTTTTCGTATTGTTTGCTCAATCCTACTTCCTAATTGAATTTTTTCTCACTTTTCTAAAACCCATATGTGTTCTACATATGGACATAACCCTCTGGGAATTCATGCTCCATCTACCCGATTGAACGCTCCTGGCAACAAAGGGTACATCCGAGATGTTGAATTCACCAAACCATGGAAGTGAGTTTTTTCTAAAACTCGCGGTGTCCCATCCACTCTCGCCAACCCTTCACGGTTAGGCTTCCGCGCGGTGCATCCGGACAATTAACCATGGACCCTCTATTGACTAAACCATATCCCGAACTTTAGAGAACTAGAGCCATGGTTAGGTTGCGAACTCGTTGCATCATATTGTGCCTACTTGACTAATTGTGCATTATTTGTTGTGCATATATATTCTATGTTTCTCTTAATCGTTTGTTGATTTGTGTTGAGACTAAAATTAATAACTTAAAGAACTTTGCCTATTTAATTAATTATTTAATTAATTTGAGTCAATAAAGTTTTTTTTAATCGGAATTGACCTAGTACGACTTTAGGCATACCCCAGTTGACTAATAATACCGAAAACAGTCCCAGACCGAAGCTCCAATATTGGTGCCAAAGTCTGAGCTGTAGCGCCACATTATAGTGTGTAGCGCCAGACATTTACTAAATTGTCTGGCGCCAATCACCATAATGCGACGCCAGTCCTGTCTCTTGGCCGACAGTTCGGATTATTTGTCGAGTCATCACCTAATGTCTAATTAATCAGTTTTCTGTTTAATTTGGTTAATTTTGCTGACAAGAATGCTTAATTGAATCAACGTTCGAGTTTAGACACTAAGTCCCATGGTCTTACACAAGAGTCCAAGCATGTCACCACACTCAATGCACACACCAATACACATGTTTTGACCATGATTAAGAGAGTCTTGTGTGCGCGCTTTTTTCGTCATTTATTTTAAGGGGGTAAGTCGGATATTAATCCTCCAATAAATAATAATACTTAGTTCCCTAAAAATATGTACATTTATTTTTTTTTTTTAAAAAAAAAAACATAAAGTCAAGTTGATTCGAGTCAAGTAATTAAAACGCAAATTGGCTTAATTTACAGCGCGTGGTCAAGAAAGGAAGGACGATTAATCAAAGATAACCTCTTCGTACAAGTCCAACTTTTCGACAAACCTATAGCCCGCAAGAGGAAAGCAAGAGTTATAATGGCAACTCAAGAACCAACTGGCTACTGTAACTGAGACACTGAAGCTTCTCGCACTTAAGATCGATGATCCCGTGAAACAACAACAAATGGACCTCATGCAAGAGAGCCTGAGCAAGTTGTCCAGCGACTACAAGTTTCAAGAACTCACATTTCAAGGGGTCTCGGTGGATAAAGATCTTCTTCCGCAGAAGTTCAGCGCCAACGACATCCCAAAATTTAGGGTAATCGGCAACCCTTACTTTCATTTAAGAGCATTTGAAACAATAATGAGTATCAAGGGTATCGATAAGAAAGTCTTCCCTTCTCTGTTCTCACTATCTCTCGAGACCGTTTGCCAACAATGGTTCTTTTCTCTCGAAAAGGAAAAGACCTCTACTTGGGAATCCATAGCAAACGCTTTCGTTAATAGGTACAAATGCAACATTCAAGTCAAAACTGACCATAGAGAACTTGAAATCCTCAAACAGAAAGAGAATGAAGGCTTCACTGCTTTCTGTAACAAATTGAGAGAAACCTCAGCCAAAATGATCGAGGTACCAAGTGAAAAAGAGTCTGTGAGACTATTCATTAAAAATCTTCAAGAAAAATATTCCAAACATCTTAAATATCAAAATAACCTTCATACCTTTAAGGCTGTTTATGATATTGGGATCAATATTGAAGATGACTTGGTTAAATCTAAAGCTGTCCACAATAGCTCCAACAGTGGATGGAAAGGAAAGAAGAACGACAATCCTTCTTCTTCCAAAACCGCCCACTCAAATAATGTTAGCACCTTTAATCTAGGAGACGTCCTCGCCATGAACAATCAAGGACAAAAGAAACCATTTAGGAGGAACTTCACTCCTATTGGCATGAGTTATGACACCGCATTTGATCGATTAAATGCAAAAGGTCTTATAACTCCCATTGGACCATTCGGGGATCCACCAGTTGAGAAGAGGTCGCCTAACTGAAACCCCAATGCACATTGCAAATATCGCCAAGGTGGGGCCATTCTACTGAAAGTTGTTGGAAGCTTAAGGAAGCTATCCAAGACCTAATTGACAATAACAAGCTGTCGTTGTCCCCTGCCAGTAAGAAGCCAAGTATTGAAAATGCACCTCTAGCTCATACTTTGGCAATCTCCGATGAAGAAAGCGAAGTTAACCCCTCATCTCTCATTAAGCCTGTCAAAGCAACCAATGTCGAAGAAGGAGAAGAAGAGATCTTTTTCGATGTCAGGGATAACCTTCCAGAACCAGCAAACAAGGAAGACATACAATTGCTCACCCTGTTTATGAGGGAGACATCGCAACTATTACGTGAAACTCTCAAAGTTGTGAACGAACTTCACAAGAAATATGATGAACTTCCATGTCCAAAGGAAGAACCTAAAAGAGAATTCACACCAGTGAAAACGACTTATGAGGCAAAGTACTTTCCCTTACAAGTCACCGAAAAACCCAAGAAGAGCAATAGAGTTTACACTCCAATTGGGATCCCATATGCACAAATGTTCGAAATGCTCTCCGAGAGTGGCAAGGTCAAACCTCTCGAACCGAGACCATTTGAATCATTAAAAAGGACGGATAGATATTACTGTCAGTACCATCAGTCAGGGGGGGCACACCATAGAAAACTGCTTCAAATTCAAGGATTTGGTGCAGAAAATGATTGATGAAAGAGAATTAATCCAAGTTAAACAAGAAGAGGACATAACTGTTAATGGAGTATGGGACAGTGATGAAGAAGATGTCTACCTAAAGGACATAGTGGGACCTTCACCTTCTGTATCATACACCACAGACGACATTTGGGCTGAAGAAGATTCATCAATAGACGTCCTCACAAGATCCGGGAGAATGCAACCTCCCGTTTCAACACAACCTATGCCTACTGTACAACAAGTTCCCATACCTATCATCGAAGACAACGACGTCGTTAAGCAGTTTAAGAAGACAAAAGTTGAGATGAATGTATGGAAGCTCCTGGTAACATCTCGAGAACATATGTTGGCTGTAATGAATGCCTTGGATAAAATCGGGATAGATTTTGACACTACTCTTGAGGGACTAGCTAACTTCCTCACAAGTGACCTCCCTAGTCCAATTAATCTAATCACCTTCTCTGATAAAGATTTACCCCCAGAAGGTGACAAACACTACAAGGCGTTAAACCTCACGGTAGTCTGCAAAAGGATGAATGTTCCCATGACTCTTGTAGACAATGGATCAGCCATCAATGTCTGTCCACTTAGGACTGCGAGGATGCTCGGCATAAGGGATGAGGATTTAACTCCGTCCACAGAAGGAATAAGAGCTTACGATAATACTCGTCGTCAAGCTCTTGGCAAAATAACCCTAAATGTGACGGCAGAAGCAATAGAACATGCTACTACTTTTCAAGTGGTAGACATCAAAGCCTCATTCAATCTGTTGTTAGGACGCCCTTGGCTCCATGATCTAAAGGCCGTCCCTTCATCTCTCCACCAAAAAGTGAAAGCCATAGTTGGAGGAATTCCAATCACTATTGACGCTTCGCCGATGAGAATCAAATCAATAGAAAATCCAATCATCAATGTGGAGCACGACGAAGATGACGAAGACCTATGGGGCTTTAACGAAGAAGTCTCCTTAATCCAAGAGGATGAAAGGACATTTCTTTGCCACGACCCCCATTCCAACATGATTATCAACACCATGCTGAAGAAACAAGGACACTTCCCTGGGATGACCCTAGGAAAAAAGAAGGAGATAGCAAAATCGGTGGAGTCACCTGGCCTCCCTAAACTAGATACTTTTGGACTTGGTTTCGAACCGACTCGGAAAGATCTCAAGCAAGCCCAGGACAAGTTGAAAGCACGTAGGGACGCTCTTATTCAAAAGAAAGCAATTCCAATGGATCAATACCCTCTTACGCTTAATGGTCAGTTTATAAAAGAAGGAGAGGACTATCCATGCTATGAATTTCCCGAGCCATTTGTTGTAAATGGCATACGACAACCGGGATTCGAGATTTTCTTGGATTGCTACTTCACTGACGAAATCCCAACTCCCGTCCATAAGGAGAAAGCACCCCCATGCTTTGATTTTAACGTCATGGGATTACTATTTGGGCGAGAAAAGAATGAGCCAGCTTATGAGGAAGATAACTCCTCACTCATTCAAACAGTCCTACAAAGCGAAAACTTCGACCCCTCGAAGCTAATTACTCCAGCCGAAGGATCATTGTAAGGGTGGCGCAAGACTATCAAGGTGACTACTCCGAGTGGAAGGAAGATATCAATCACGACAGGGCAAGGGCCGATGTTCGAAGAGTCGTCGGAGTCAGAGTCCGAGTCAGAGTCTTTCCCTTTAGAATCTTCTAAGTCTTTAGCAATAATGCCTCCCCTTCCTATTTCTTCTCCTAGGATAGTTAGTGATCCAGTCCCTGAGGACATATCACTCTTTGATGTAATGATCTCAGAGTATAATAATACTTCTCGTTCTCCTTATTTCTCGTGTTCTTCCCTAACTCAAGATGACGAGCATTGCTTAGCTAACGATGAAAAAGATAAAGAAATTATTAAAGCAATGGAAACACTTGAAAAGAAAACACCAGTAATTGAAGAGACTGAAACAGTCGACATCTCAAATGACTCAACTCATAAAAGAGAAGTTAAAATCGGACTAACGTTGAATAAACAAGAAAGAACCGATTTAATTAACTTACTTAAAGAATTTATCGATGTATTTGCTTGGTCATATGAAGATATGCCAGGCATTAACAGAGAAATAGCTCAACACACTATACCATTAATCCCAGGAATGAAACCTGTAAAACAAAAGTTGCGTCGAATGAAACCCGACGTAGCACTTAAAATAAAAGAAGAAGTTCAAAAACAAATAACTGCAGGTTTCATCAAGGTATCCAAATACCCCGAATGGGTCGCCAACGTCGTCCCAGTTCCAAAGAAAGACGGAAGGGTAAGGATGTGTGTCGACTATCGAGATCTAAATAAGGCAAGTCCAAAGGACGACTTCCCTTTGCCACACATCGATATTCTGGTAGACAACACGGCAAATCACGCGCTTCTCTCATTCATGGATGGATATGAAGGGTACAATCAGATTCTCATGGCAGAAGAAGACATGGAGAAAACAACCTTTATCACACCGTGGGGCACTTACTGTTACACGGTAATGCCATTTGGGTTGAAAAACGCAGGTGCTACTTACCAACGTGCAGCAACTGCCTTACTCCATGACATGATGCACAAAGAAGTTGAAGTATATGTCGACGACATGATTGTGAAATCAAAGGATCGTCCAGGCCATCAAGTAGCCTTAAGGAAATTTTTCGAAAGGCTAAGAAAATATAATATGAGGTTGAATCCATCAAAATGTGCTTTTGGAGTCACCTCGGGCAAGCTCTTGGGATATGTCAGAAGCTCTAGAGGAATATAGATAGATCCAACCAAGATTAAAGCAATCATGTCGATGCCACCGCCCAAGACCGAGAAACAGATTCGAGGATTTATTGGCAGGTTGCAATACATAAGTAGGTTCATATCAAAACTGACAACGATATGTGAACCAATCTTCAAAAAGCTCAAGAAGAATGTACCAGTAATATGGGATGATGAGTGTCAAAAAGCCTTTGACAGGATCAAAGCCTATCTCGCAAATCCTCCCATATTAGCGCCAGCACTTCCCGGAATACCTCTTAGGTTATACTTGACGGTTACCAAAGAGACAATGGAAGCCATGCTAGCACAAGAGGTAGAAAGCAAAGAGAATGCAATCTATTACCTAAGTAAGAAGATGCTCGAATACGAAACACGCTATACACCGCTCGAGAAATTGTGCCTCGCTTTGGTGTGGGCCACAACTAAGTTGAGACATTACATGTTGGTACATACCGTTTTCGTAGTGTCCCGATTGGATCCACTCAAATATTTGTTCGAGAAATCAACACTCAATGGACGTATTTCAAGATGGATAGTCAACTTAGCCCAGTTTGATGTGCGGTTCATGCCACAAAAAGCTATAAAAGGACCTGTGGTGTCAGACTTTCTGGCAGACTTTCCAATAGAAGACTCGACACCAATACAGGACAATGAATTTCCAGATGAAGATTTGATGGTCACCGAAGATGATACTTGGACCTTGTATTTCGACGGAGCCTCAAACCAAAAGGGATGTGGCGTCGGAGTGCTACTAGTATCACCTAAAGAAGAACACGTCCCAATCTCAATAAAGCTTAATTTCGACGTTACCAACAACGCTGCTGAATATGAAGCATGCGTGGTAGGCCTTGAAACAGCCCTGGCATTGGGAGTAAAGAAGCTAAGGATATTCGGAGATTCTTCTTTGATTATCAATCAGATATCTAAAAGGTGGAAAGTAAGGAGTGAAAGCCTAGCCCCTTACCAAACTTATCTGGAAACTCTTACCGATCAGTTAGAGAAGGTAGAATACACATATCTACCTAGAGAAGAAAACCAATTTGCTGATGCTTTGGCAAGATTAGCCTCAATGGTTAGGATTCCCACGGAAATCGAGAAAATGCCTCTAACTATCGAAAAAAGGCACAAACCAGCATATATACAGGCTATAGAAGATGACGACTCAGTTCAAGACGAAGAAGAAGAACAAGAAGAAGAACCATGGTAGATAGACATTCTCAACTATGTCACTAATGGAGAATACCCTCCTCATGCTGACAAAAGAGCAAAGCGAGCATTGAGACTTTTGGCTTCTCAATATGTACTCATAGACAACGAGCTACATAAAAGGGTACCTAAAGGTCGAGCTCTCCTATGCGTAGGAAAGGTGGATGCACAAAGAATAATGAGAATGGTTCACGAAGGAATCTGTGGAACTCATGTAAATGGCAAAATGTTAGTCCAGAAAATAATGCGAGAAGGGTATTATTGGACTACAATGAATAGGGATTGCCATCAATACGTGAAAAGATGCCCTAAGTGTCAAATTTATGCCAATTTACAACATGTTCCTCCGTCTTTGCTCTACACCTACACATCACCATGGCCATTCTCTACATGGGGAATTGACATAATTGGCAAAATCACTCCCCCAGGGACAGGAGGCCACGAATTTAATCTAGTAGCAATTGATTACTTTACAAAGTGGGTCGAAGCGCAATCATACGCTAAACTCACTGCAAAACATGTAGCACTCTTTATCGAGAGAAATATCATTTGTCGATATGGAGTCCCACATGAAATGATAAGTGACAATGGAACTCACTTTCAAGTCGAATGTGAAGAATTTCTACATAAGTATGGTATCCAACATCATCATTCGTCCCCTTATAGACCTCAAGCAAACGGAGCAGTCGAGGCAGCTAATAAGAATTTAAAGACAATCATCGAGAAAATGACAGAAAATTATAAGGATTGGCCTGACAAGCTCCACTTCGCACTGTGGGGTTATCGCACGTCAATCCGTACATCAACGGGAAATACACCATTTTCTTTGGTATACGGAATGGATGCCGTACAACCTATCGAACTAGAAATACCATCTCTACGCATTGCACTAGAGAGTAAACTTGATGAAGTTGAATGGACTAGGGCACGATATGAAGAATTGATCCTACTCGACGAAAAACGACTAGGAGCTCTACATCACACTCAGTGCTATCAAACTCGTATGGCTAGACATTTTAATAAGAAGGTCAAGACAAGAAATATCAAAGTAGGAGATTTGGTATTAAAAGCACTAAGGAAAAATGTTTTAGATCCAAGGGGAAAGTTTAGACCTAATTGGTCTGGCCCCTACATTGTCAAAACAATCCTGTCAGGTGGTGCAGCAAAACTAACTGATATGGATGGCAATGAATTCTCAAACATGACCAATCTTGACCAACTTAAAAGATACTACCCATAATTTCTTGAGTAGGACACTCAAGAGAGCTACGTTCGGCCTGATTCCTTAGGAAAGGATACGAAGGCAACCCTTTACGGGTGCGGCCACTTTATTTTTTGACATCTCCGCGTTCCAGAATCAACTAAAATACAACACAAAGTCGGCAAATTATTGGCGTCGCAGAACAGAGTCTGGCGCCAGCCAGAAGCCATTAGCGCCAGCCGATGGTAGTGGCGCCTGGCGCCAGACCTCAATAGCCGGCGCCAAACTGCAATTACTGGCGCCAATTCAGCAATAAAATCTGGGCGAATTTCGGTGTTTTTTCGGAAAATTTTCGACTCCCGTACTCGAAGAATTTCTGGAAAATTAATTTTTTTCGATTTTCATTGCTTTAATAAAATAAATTTAAAGTAACAATTTAATTGAAAGCTGAAATTTCATTAATAAAATAAAATTACATTGTTAATGGAATTTAAATAAGGCTGAAATAAATTAACTTTAAATAAAAATTAACAATCTAATAAATCTAAAGCTAAGCAATGTTTTTAATCTTTCTTCTCCTTTTTAGCTCTTTTCCAATTCTTTTCTATTTCCTCCTCTTCATCCATTACTTTAGCTAGTAGGCATCCTTTAGAGGACCTACATTCAATTTTGGAATAGATTGTCTCCCCTTCAGCTAGCACCCCATGCTTCTTTTCCACCCAAGCCTTGTTGTCCGTGGTGTTAGCTTTCCTTTTCCCTTTGTCTTTAGTAGTATTCTTCTTCCTAGGCATTGTAGGAGTTTTGAATTCAATTCTTGCACCTAAGCGTTCTTTGGCCGGTGTCACCCTGTCACCTAGACGATTCTTCACATCAGTTCTACCCTGATCAATTGAAGATTTCTTCAACAACCACTTCTTTACATCATTAGGTAAAGAAGGGGGAACCTTTTGGGTAATCACTTCCCATAAAGGTCTAGCGCTCCAGTAAGTGTCGAATCTATCTACTTCTTGAGATACGGGGTACTCATAGGGAGGACGAAGATCCCCGGAAGGAATATTTTTAAGTAAGTCGTATTGTCTCTTTACCCTGCAAGGATAATAATATGTTACGCGAGACAAGCTTGGAAGACGGCAGAAAGGTTGCTTGTTAACACCAACCATCCTTTCTATTTTCCACCATGGGATGACCCACTTGATAGCAAAATCACGTGATTCAAAGACTTTTCTCCACCCATGGCGCCCAATTTTAGGGATGCGTTTCTTCCTTCTCACAAAGCAACTGGGAGTATATTTTTCAATGTCGTCTGGAGGGCTAATTAACCCTAGCCTCTCCATTAGCCACATCTGTAAAAATTGCAATACAAAAAAATTATTATTACAATACAAAAATATATTTTTTGATTTCTGTAATTAAAAATATTATTTTTCTACCTGTAATAAAATTGGAGAGCCGCGAAGAGGCGCTTTTGGGTCCCTTTTCAATTCATCTAGACTAATCATAGTCTCTCCAACTATCAATGGCATTGGATTTCTCCCTGATTCAATTCGTTCTATTACAGTGGCGATAATTGATTGACCCTGGTTATTTTTACCACTACTAAGAAAAAATTGATTAAGCATGCAAAATAAGAATGCCCTTCTTCTATATATATGAAAGGATTCAGAAAGAGGTTTATCAAAATAATAGTGCGCGAATTCTTTCAAATTAACTATGTTGCCATCTACTATTTTTGACAAATCCCTTTCCTTCAAATTAAAGAAGCGCTCAAAATCCTTATAATAGTATGCATCTACTCTAGGGATTACTACGAGGTCTGTTGCAGGGAAGCCTAAAATAGCACCAAATTCCTCTGGCAAAGGGCTAATTTCATCATACCCTATTCTAAAACAATGTGTATCGATATTCCAAAATTCTAAAGCGGTATGTATGAAGTCTATGTCTAAATCTACCCCTTTAATGCCATAAATTCTCCCCAAGTAAAATAAATCTAATTCTTTTCTTTCTCTAACATTAAGAGATCGACACCATTCATGAGTGTATTGGGTGAAGGTTTTAGTGGCTAAAGACCTGATTATTACTTTTTCTAATGAGGAGAATAATTTTTTCACTGGAATTATGAGAAGAATCGGCTGAGCAGGGGGCTATTTATGTACAAATTGCGAAGAATTTTAATCTGAATGAAATACGGAGTCAGCGTCAATTGGCGTCAAAACCCCGACATTGGCGCCACCCTCCAGAGCCTGGCGCCACACGCTAAGCGTAGCGCCTGGCGCCACGCGCCAGCTGGCGCCAAGTCATCAGGGCAGCCGCGCGTGCTCAGTTTGCGTTTTTAATATTAAACTTGAGTCGGTTAATGACTTTATGGCCCCGTTTGATTTTTTCTAAATATCTTTTCTATCTTTTTCCTTAATTAATTAAATATCGCAATTATTTTTAATTTATTTTATTTCTTTTTTTTGGATTTTATATTAATTTTAAAAAAAACCCAGCATTTTTTCCGTTTTCTTTGCCTTTTTATTTTTTCTTTTTGGGGGAGAGAGTCGGATAATATCCTCCATCAATAATAAAAATGACGGAATTTTTGCGCAAAATTGGTATCACACTTCCCTTGCACACACTAACATACACTAACATAATAATAAACAATCAAATGAATTTACGATACCATAAAAATACAAAAGTGTCTAAATAATGAGTCAAAGGCAAAAGTTCTATAAGTCAAAATAAATTACATATACAGAAACAGACTACGGCGCCAGAGGATGTAGGCCCATCATGCCGTAAAACTGCGCCGTACGAGGAGTCACCTCTCCACCAGCTCCAGTCTCCGTAGGAGGAGGAAGACTCAAGACAGGACCGCTCCAGCCAAGATCAACCTGAGGCTGAGACCGCGGAGGCTGCTGCAATGACGAGCCAACCTCGTACATCCCACCACCTCTGAAAGCCGAGGTAGCCTCTCCCATCGGTGCAGCAGGGACACCCTCAGAAGAAGATCCCGAGCCCTCAGCAACGTCAGCTCGAGCAGCCTCGGAACGACCACCTCTACCTCCTGACGAAGTACGACGACGTCTCGAGCTAGACCTCGCCGGATCTCTCCGCCCTTCAGGTCTCGTACGGGTGTGAGAAGCGATGGGCTGACCCTGCAAAAAGAATTAAATCAGAAACAAACTAAAGCCATAATGCAAAAATAATAAGTGGAGAAAGGTTACCTCTCGGACAACGTCGTCCCGACGACAGGTAGCCGCGTTCCTCATCCGGACGAGCTGGCTCCGGAAGGCATCTATGCATCGTGCCATAGCCGAAACCACCTCGCGTGAGAACTGTCAGAAAAATAAGTTAGTGAAAATACATGATAAATGAATACAAAATTCTGAATTAAAACTAGGCTTACACTAGTCTGGTGGCGAGGAATCGACCGCTCCACGAAGCGCTCGCCCTTGGGAGCTGGAGAAATCATCTCCTCGGTCGGCCCGAATACCCCCTGGTAGTGAATGGACATACGGGGCGGCACAAACTCAGTGGGACCATCCTGATAAAATAGAAAGAAATCGGTAAGGTATTACTTGGGGGCTACTTAGCGAAAAATAAAAAAGCTAAGACTCTTACCCTCACATCCTCAGCCGGTACAGGGGCTGGAGCTAATAAAGGTAGTAGCTCCTCAGCGTAACACCGCCCAAGGATCACATGGGACCGCCAGAGGGAACCAGATCCCTCGTCCATGCTCGACAACTGTCTCTCGTCGAACATATGACGTGGCGGAGAAACAGGAACGACGAAAACATCAGAAGAGTGCTGTCTAGCAACTCTCTCTCCTAAATACACAACCGCTCCGTAGGTCCCCAGAAAATAGCGACGCTCAGTAGAGTACTGTGCGGCTAATCCAGGGACTGTCCAACCGCTCCACGGTCGGTATACTACCTCAGGTCCCTATAAAAAACACCAATCAGGCAAGAATATGTCTAAAATCCCACAAAAGAGCAAGATAAACGCTAAGAGTCGTACCGAGATGATCCGGCTCCGGACACGTGCAGTAGACATGTCTACAAGGTGGCCACCCCAAGAGGCGCTCACCGGATGTCCCCTCGGCGATGGTCTCGCCAGCGCAACGGAAGGAAAGTACTCGTAGAACCAGATCTACAAAAAATTAAAAGCGTGAGTAAATGCTAACTAATATGTAGGGCTAAACTTTATGGGGAATAATGTTTACCTCTACGACCTTCCAGAAAGCAGACAAAGCGACATTCGTCCTAAAGGACCGGTGACGACATGAGTCCCTCAGCGCACGAACGAAATCAGCGTAGGCCAAGCTGGCCCAGTCATAAGTCCCGATCCGCTGGAGATCACGGACAGCAGGGAGGTAGTAAAGCAATGCCCTACTACCCTTGTCAGGGGAGAATGTCCCTGACAACAACATCAGCACAAAGATGCGCACCCGCTGCTCTCGGGTGGTCGCATCATCATCAAGAGCCGCTGCCAGCGTCGAGCGGCGAATCCCTCTAGCACTGAACTGAGTCGCTTCGACCTCAGCTCGGGCCCGAATAGCAATCGGCCCCAACAACTCCTCGACCTCTGAAGAAAAGACGTTGATCCCACCGTCGAACGGCAGCGGCTCAGAAGTGAACTCCAGTCCTGTGATGAGACTGAAGTCTGTAGGGGTGACCATCATTTCGCCCCAAGGAAAATGGAAAGTGTTGGTGGTGTCCCAGAAGAACTCCACCAAAGAGCGCACTACGTGGTGACCCCCGCTGGAGGCGACCATAGCCTCGGAGGTCTCGAACAGAGTAACTAGCCCGCAGGACTCCCATAGGAGTCTCGTCTCACGATCTCTGGCGATGTGCATCCTGTACAAATCGCCTAGACCATCACAGCCAGAGCCGTGATGCCGGGTCCTCCCAGGCTCGGTTCCCCGTCTCACCCTCTTAGAAATGTGGTGGACAGGGGCAAAGAACAAAGTCTGCTCATCCCACTCCGGGAGCCGACCAAGCGAAGTGGACGGCGTGGCGTCGTCCTCCACGGGCTCATGCTCCCGTCTAGTGTTTCGGGACCGTGAACTTGAGCCTCGTTGTCTAGCCATGCTACATTGTGCAGAATCATCATAAATTAAGGTTCTATATAGTATCTAAGGTTCGCCTAGCCGCATGATACTATTTTCGCAAAAACAGAGTACGTAGTACTAAAACAGAGCACAAATTCAAATTGAGCATGACAGTATTTTTTCAAGCAATTAAACAATTTCTTGCAACACTATAGTGATTATTGTGACAAATTGAACAAGAATTGCTAGCAAAAACGTCAAGAACAAAACATATTGTTCTTCACGACCTTAAGAGGTCCAACAATGGCAGATTGCTCATTTCTTCACCAAATTGAGTCAAACAAGTCTCAAATTACTCCCAAGGCAATATATAAGCATAAAGAAGCAATTTCATGGCATGAAACTTGATAAACAAAGCAAATTGAGCATCATAGAATTCGAATTTCCATAAAATTCGTGAATAAACATGCCAAGAATTCATCAAAACTGGTGTGAGTTTGAGGAAAACTTACATAGATCGGGAAAATAGATGAAAAGAGCTTTGATTTGCAACAAATTTGAGCGAATTCGGTTGAGAAACGAGTGAGCAATGAGCAATTGAAGCTTTCGTTTTCTTCGAGCAGCTTTCGTGACGAACAGAGCCAAGAAATGAACCGAAAACGAGAATTTAAAGAGAATCCCGTGCTGGCACCAGTCCCTAGGCATTGGCGTCACCATCTGGGCTTGACACCTGGCGCCAACATCAGCGCCTGGCGCTAATGCTATTAGGCTGGCGCTGATGGATTTTCAGCAACGCCAAAGTAGCCAGCCACTTGTTGGGGTTGTGCTGACCTTCTGCAATATATTTTTGGGTTCCTTGGTACGCCAGTTAGCCCCTCTAAGCAATTTGACATGATTAGGTAATCGGCTTGATTACGTAAAGTGATCGACCTGATAAAAGATCGTCTCACTTAGCTTAAAGCGCCTAAGCATTGGCTCATTAGCAAAAAGCACCGACATATAGGTTCAAGAGCAAAAGGCACCGACATACAGGTTCAAAGCAAAAGAACGCCGACGTACAGGCATAGCGGAGGCAAAGTTCAGGCGAACTTTTAAAGATCGACAGGCGTGGATCTTCGGTAATTTCCTTTGGGAAAATTGTCGTATCAATGCAACTGAGAATTATTTCAAGAGAAATAATTTTCGATAGTATTCCCTTAGACGTGGGATATTATCAATGCGGATGAGAATTATTTCAAGAGAAATAATTTTCGATAGTGTTCCCTTGGACGTGGAATATTATCAATGCGGATGGAGATTGTTTCGAGAGAAATAATCTTCGATGATGTTCCCTAGGATGTGGAATATTATCATTGCGGAGGAGGATAGTTTCAGGCGAAGCAATCTTCTAATTTGGAAACAGTTACGGGCGTAGCGGTTTTCAAGCGGGATGGCATTCTCTAGCTTGCAGGAGGTCATCAAAACAACAGTAAAGCGGCAATAATCGGTTACTTTCAGAGACGTGTGCTCGACGGTGCAAGATACGCGTTTCTTAACTCTTCTATCTGTTTAACTAATGCTAGTTTTTGCAGGTATCGGCGTTACAAGATTGATTTAGGATCGCAGAACGTTCTGAATCATTCTCCGTCCCTATCGCTACTTTGACTTTCGTTTTCGAAACTCGCGTTTCTCCAAACTCAGTCAAAGTGGGGGCTTCTGTAGACACCCATTTGTGTCTCCCCAAAACCAAACCCGGTGATGAGTACCTTTCACGTCGAATCATAATCGAATGAAACGAAAGTGTGGAAAGGTCTAGTGTTGCGGAAAGTTTTATTTCTTTTCTCTTCTCCCTGTTTTGGAAAACTTTATTTTAAGAAAACAGCCAATCTAGTTTGGTTGGTCCATTATATGGGTCCAATAGTGGTGTAGTTGGATGGGGCTTGCAAAGACCTTTCCAACGATATATTATAAGCCCCATTCCGATGAATATTGAGGAAGTTATGGCCAATTTACTAAACTGGGCCCGGTTTGAGCTTTATGTACGGCCCAATGATCTAGGGGAGGGCCTAATATGATTTATCATTCCTAATGCAATTAGGAATGGTTTTAGTCTTCTAGAATCTTCTAGAAGGTTCTTTTCATTCCTAATTCAATTAGCATTGATAAGTTGACTTTGTTGACTTTTCAGAGTTTTAATCAACATCAAATAGCATTTTCGAAGAAATTATATTATTTTATCTTCCAGTACAGGAAATTTATCAGATTTTTGAAAACGCGTTGAAATCCAGTTTGGCGTCCAACCCCAGGCCTTGGCGCCTAGAACCAGGCTTGGCGCCAGGCGCTAGCCATTGGCGCCTGGCGCTAGCCACTGGTGCCTGGCGCCAGCTAGCCAGGGTTGGCGCCAATCCTGTTTTGTGATCTTCAGACTCTGTTTTGTTAAATTATATTTTTTGGCTGATTTTCTCTATAAATATCGTATCAAAAACTCCGTTTTCATTCACGCATTCATCATCTTCATTGACGAATTCTACATTCACCAATTCACCAATTCTCTCATTCTCAAGTATTCTTTAGCATTCAATTCTTTCTTGCTTTTTCATACAAAATTCCGCATTCACAAGATCTAGAAAAACCTAGCCATATTCGAAGTTGCCTTCGCCCTAGACGTGAAAGGTTTTAATTTATGAGGGTTTGGTCCCAAATCTCTATTTCAATTATTTAATTTAATTGTTTTGATTATTATTTTCCTTGAAGTTACTAACGTGTGTATTTTGTTATTAGAAAGAGGTATGAGGCATCAAAGTAAGTGCTTTAATGGTTTTTATTGATATTATGATGTAGATATCATGCTTAGATTGTTATCTTGATTCCTAGTATCATGTCTAGGGTATTTTTAGTATTAAATATGATTGTTGTGATGTTTCCTATGCTCTTTCTAATATTTATGATTGTTAGTATCATGTTAGGGTTAAAGATTTGATTTTTATTGCTTAGTGACATGCTAGGGTTTGTTATTAATCTTGTTAGTATCATGACTAGGATCTTGCTATTTTTATTATGCTTTAATATTAACATGAACATGATTATGATTATAATTGTTATAATTTATGATGATTATGAATATTATTATTATTATTTTAATAATGATTATTTTATTTATGATTATTATTGTTTTGATTATGATTATAATTTTATTATTATAATTATTATTCATGATTATTATCATGTTGCTTGATGCTTATTTTTTATTACTTGATCACACCTTTTTATTGCATGTTAAAGGGAATTTTGTACTTGTAATCGCGCTTATTAAGATAATTAATAATCTTGTTAGGTTAATTGTGATTATAATTCAAGTGATCGCCAATAATAGTTTGTGTGTGCATTATATTCAACCAACATAGATTAAACAGGTTTAGGGTTAATCCTATTGATTGCATGTTAGTCAGAAAGTGCACATGAATACGAGCAGAATAAAGTAGAGGCCTATTATTAGGGCAGGCTCAATCTCTTTTAGGTTGGATTTGTACCTTCATCCCCGGACCCTTATTTGGTTCATGACCTTATGGAGTTTACGATCTCTTGGATCGTTAAGGGGTGTAACCTTCATCCTATGAACGGTTTACAAGTTCCTTAAAAACTTGTTGGCGACTCTTTTGCTCTATCTTCTTCCCTTTTGGACGCCACCGTACTTTAGTGTATGATCACAGTGGGGTTCAAGCTAGTGGGATTTTAAAGGCTTGAAATTATTCCCAACAGATAGTATGATTTTTCCATTTTATTTTAAAGCTAAAATAAAATTAATAATCAAGCTAGTAATAAATCAACAAGTGGCAAGCTCATGTGAGTGGTTAGGTGAGGACCACTTGGAGAAGGGGGGGACCAAACTTGCTCCCCACTCCCTCTCCCATAACCGGCCACCTCACTCCACACACACTCAAGGACCACAAGCCACATGGCACCCACCCTTGGGCACCAAGGCAGCCAAGGTGGGCTGCCATGTGCTGCTGTTCGTGGCAGCCACGCCCAGCAGGCCCAGCACTCGCATGCGGGCTGCCAGGCACTGCTGGCCAGCAAGCCTAGCATGCTTGTGCGGGCTGCTGCTGGCCTTGGCCAGCGCTGCTAGGCAGCAAGCAATGGCCTAGCCATGCTGCTGCTAGCTGTGGCGAGCTGGCGCGCCTAGGGGGGTCACCGTCATCTCCCCCCAAGCAAAGTGAAACGTGTTGGTAGTATCCCAGAAATACTCCAACAATGCGCGAACGACCGTCGCGCCGCAACCCCGGGGGCTGCGAAACCCTACAACCGCCGCGTAGAAATCGACCAAGCCAGCCGACTCCCATAGAGCGCTCGTAGCAGATCCCTCGGAATGACCTGGTAAAGTCGAGGGATCAAATCACCGGCTCCGGAACCATGCTGGCGAAGTGTGCCATCAACTATGTCGGAGAGCGCGCAGTGAGAGACGTGGTTTTCACGGCAGAAAACCAACTGGTCTGGGGTCCACGGAGGTGGAACCCACCTACCCCTACTTGTAGAAGTCCGAGGCTCGGACTCTAAGACGTCGTCGTCCATGCCCTCAAGGACAGTGGGAGTGTCCTCCCGAAAAGCCCGACGCCGGCCGCGGGTAGAAAGGTCGCAATCTCGTCGTCTAGGCATGCTATTATAAAAATCTAAATGTTTAGCATCATTTCCTAAACATTTTAAGTTGCGTATTTATAAAAATAAAAATAAATATAATTAGCATCATTTCCTAAGTTATTTAATTTTTGAGTTATATGCTAAATTTTTACCTCTAGGCTAAAAATTAGCAAAATTATGGTATTTAGTTTCTCCATGACAAACTAATACTACAGTTCTCCTAGCCGCATGATACTATGTTCTCCATGACAATATAGTACATATGCAAAATATGAATCAACACATCATTTCACAAGATTCACCACCATTTTTTCACCATTTCAAGAGCAAAACATGAACATTATTTCACAAAGTAGCACCCAAAAATGGTGATTTGCTCAATTCTCCATCAAATCATGCAATTTTTGTCTCAAATTCCTCACAAACACACATGTATACATATACAAGTAAAATCATGGCAAGAATTTCAACATAAAGCTTCAAAATCAAAAACCCCCAAATTGATTTTTTAGGGTTTGTCATGAAATTGTTTATGTGAAGCCAATTCAAAGCAAAAATCAAAGGAAACTTACATGAATGTTTGTAGAGGGTCGAAAATGAGGAGAATATCGAGAAATTACAGCAAATTGGTGAGATCGAACTCCAAAAACTCGAAAAAATTTCCGGCCACCAGCACGACTGTCGCGACACGGTCAACAATAACCGTGACACGGAGAAGCAGTCCCGTGTCACGGTGAGCTTCAAAGCTGACGGAGCTCCGACGACTTAGGCGGCAGCTCCGGGAAAGAAACAGCAACGGCAAACAGCAGTAGCGAAGAACAGCAGCAAACCGCAGCAAAAATAAAAATAAAAAAAAAAAGGAAAAAAGTCAGATCTGCAGAATAACCGTGTCACGGTCGCCGTTACCGTGTCACGGTGAGCTTCGACGGCCGGCGGTTAACCTCAAGCGTGGCGCGGCGATTTTTGGTAAGAAAGAAGCAAAAATGGAGAAATGAAGAGGAGATGTGAAATGATGAAGTGTGAAAGCAAGTATGCGAATTTAAAGACAAAAAAGGACAAAAAAAAGAAAAAAGTGACCGTTGCTTTGACTGATTCAAACAGCGAAAAGAAAAAAAGAAAAAAAAAAAGGGAGTCCCGTGACACAGGATTCTAGTCCCGTCTCACGGGAAGTCTTTCCCGTGTCACGACAAATGGCTGACGTGGCACGGCAAAATTGCGCTTGGTCAGGGAATATTTTCGGCTTTTTGACTTGTTTGACTGATTTTCCGAGCTTATTGGGCGATTATTTTTTGCTAGAGTTACGCGGAAAATCCCAACTGATATTTAAGGGGGACTAAAATTACCATTTTACCCCTGGCAAGCGTCAAAGCCTATTTTTCGGCATTTTAAGCATTTAATATGGTCGGATAATCGGCTTAAAATTGTGAATCATTTGCGGCCCACGTTCGGGGATAATCGAACCACCATATACTTACTAATTTCAACAATCATCGGCTTTCCTCAGGCTTGGAAAGCGTTATCGGTGGATTTTTCTTCAAGTATAGAAAACCGCCAAGTCGGCTTTCCTCAGGCTTGGAAAGTGTTATCGATGGATTTTTCTTCAAGTATAGAAAACCGCCAAGTCGGCTTTCCTCAGGCATGGAAAGCATCATTAGTGAATTTTTCTTCAAGTATAGAAAACCACAAAATTTCTTTGTCGGCTTTCCTCAAGCATGGAAGGCATTATCGGTGGAATTCTTCAAGCATAGAATGACACCAAATTCGTTCGTCGGCTTTCCTCAGGCATGGAAAGCGTCATCCGGTAGCATTCTTCAGGCTTAGAAAACTGCCAAACTCTTCAGTCGGTTTTCCTCAAGCATGGAAAGCGTTTCAACAAATGTCACTCAGTAGATTCCTTCAAGCTTAGGAAGCTGCCAAATTCGTTTGTCACCAACACACTGGTGCCAGATACGTAGTCTATCCCGTTACTCTTTTATCTGTGGAATTAACATTTTTCTGCAGGTATCGGCGTATACAGAATGATTTAGGATCGCAGAACGTCTTAAATCATTCTCCGTCCCTGTCGGCTACTTTGACTATCGTTTTCGAAACTAACGTTTCTACAAACTCAGTCAAAGTGGGGGCTTCTGTAGACACCTAAAAATGTCTCCCCAAAACCAAACCCGATGATAAATAACCTTTCACCGCCACTATTGGTCGGGTTTAGTAATTAATCCCGAGAGTGCTTAAAAAATCGTATTTTATTAAATTCATACTTTTGAAAGGTCCATGGATTAGTCTTGGTGTTTGGTAAAAGCATAGTTTTAATTTTAGCCCAAGCTTATTAATTAATTTTAAGCCCAAACCTTTTTATTTTATTATTTATTTTTAGCCCAAACATTTTATTTATTTTTATTTTATTATTTTCTTATTTTAGCCCGAATAATAAAAGTCAGAAAAAAGCCCGAAATTATCAATCGGCACTTAAAAAGCCGAAAGAAATTAGAGTTAAAAATGAATTTAGACGGAAAAATGGACTGGAAGTGACCGTGTCACGGTACAGTCTGACCGTGTCACGGGAACCCTTCCCGTCTGACGGTGGGACTTCCCGTGACACGGGAGGTCTGCCGTGACACGGGACGTTCCGTGTCCTTTCCGCGTAAACCCTTAACGCGTTTTTCATTCCGTTTTCTGTAAATTTCCCGCGTCACTCCAAAACTGTACCGTGTCACGGGAAAGTGTACCGTCTGACGGTACAGTCTGACCGTGTCACGGGAAAGTGTACCGTCTGACCGTGTCACGGTACAGTCTGACCGTGTCACGGGATACTTTTTTAGGGTTCCGTGTGCTCCCTCAACACATTTTCCCTATAAATACCCCCTCATTTCTGATTTACGGGGCAACGAGAATTTTATTATTCTTATTATTCTCTCTTCTATGCTATTAACCTAAACACTAGCCTACCCTTTTCACTTCAAATTTCCTTCTTCAAGCACTCAAAGGAGTCCATATTTTACTCGAGGTTCTGTCCTTAGGCCAAGGCGTGAAAGGTAGAATCGTTTGAGGGTTTGGCCCCAAAATCGACCTTAGTTTATTTAATTTAATTTAATTATTGTTTTGTTATTTCTTTGAAGTTACTAACTCGTTTATTATTTTGTAGTTGCAAACAAACAGATTCAAAGTAAGGATCATGCTCTTATTATTATTATTATTTTTCTAACAATTTTTATGTTGTTGGGATTGTGATTAAATTGGTATTAATGTTTGTTCTATTGTTTTTATGATCACCATATTTCATGTTTAAAGGGAATATGTAATTGAAAATCACGACTAATAAGATAATTTGGACGACCGGTTTAGGATCCTTTTTAATCTTGTTATTAATTGAAGTGATCACCAAATTTTTTAGAATTATGTGTGCATTAATTTTGAACCAATTTAGTTAAATAATAGTTTGGAGCGAATTGAATTATTGTTTGTATGCCTTTGAGATCACAAGAATGCGTTTCAATATAAGAATCGAGTAGAGGCCAATACGGGCGAATGTGACTCCATGACTAACTTCGTACCATCATCCCCGATCCTCCTTTCGTGGTTCCGAACCATATGGAGTTAGTAATCTCATGGATTATGAATGGGGTGTAACCTTCACGGGTCAATCGTTGTTGCCTTCGTTGTCCCTTATCGTGGTTGCCTTTTATGATCCGTGAACGGTTTACAAGTTCCTTAAAAACTTGTTGGCGGCTCCCTACTTTATTTGTCCCTAATCGTAATGTCAATTCCCACTTCCTATGAGTGCCAAGCATATTCACACATGCTTTTTAACGTAGGCGCACTTCAAACGACGCCTACAATTTGGCAACTCCACTGGGGAGGATTCTTAATTATTTATCGATTTGAGTGATCGGTATTTAATTAAGATGAGGGGATGAGACTTGAAAGATTCTTGAAAAAATATTCCTGTGATTAATTTGGCATTTTTGCATCTGCATAGACGTTTTAACGTCGCATTCAGGTCTGTCCCGTAGGAAAAATTGGATAACTTGGTTGCGCGCAAAAGCAAACAGGGCACCAGTCAGATTTTCTGACTGCCGTATCACGGCAGTCCTAAAATCAGTCCGGTGGCTTATTTTCTTTTCTCACAGTCGACTTCCTTCGATTTTTCTGAAAAAACGTATGTGTTCTACATGCGTCTTAGCCCCGGGGGATTTAAGCTCTATCGACCCAAAAACGCTCATGGCAATAAGGGTTCATCCGAGTCATTAAATCCACCCAAACCATGGAGTCGAGTTCGATTTCATCACGAACTCGCGGAGCCGCCCGTTGGCATACACCCTCAAGGGAGGCTGCCTTGCTAACGCGTCCAAACTCTTAACCATGGTACCCTTTTGACACCCAAAGCTTGACCAATAGTTGAACATAGATCTTGACTCTAGGTTGCGAACTTTTTTTACATCATCGTGCCTAAATGCTATGTGGTTGTTTGGTGCTAACCCTCATGTGTTTGCTCTTTTTATTAACCCATGACCGAGGGTTTTTATTCTCACATAGTAATTAGTACGGACTTAAAATCGATTAAAATCTGAAAAAATCACAAAACTGACCAGGAACTGCGCACCGTGTCACGGCATGTTCTGCCGTGTCACGGTGAACAGTGCCGTGACACGGGAAAGTCTACCGTCTGACGGTAGACTGCACCGTGTCACGACAGTTTGCACCGTGACACGGTGCCCAGGAAAGTGTCTAGTCAGTCTTTTTTCTCGTTTTTTGTGTCCAGTATTGAGTCGTGTCTAGCTATACGGTCAAAACACGCGTCTATAACCTCACCTGATCACTCACATATTATGTCCACACACTTTTTTAGTCATGCACCACTTTTGACCGTATTTTAGGGAAGTTTCATTTTTTGTGTCATTTTTTTTTTCGGAGTAAGTCGGATGGTATCCTCCCATGTTTTCTTTTTTTAATAAGTAGAGCTTCAATAATAAAAATAAAATAAAAAAAAATAAAAAAATTCTTTTTTTAATCTGGATAGGTTAAGGTCAAGTTTGGTCATTAAAAGTGTGTTTGTTTCGGTGTCACAGCGCTTGGGCAAGAAGCAAGGGTAGATTGTTACGGTTCGAGTCCATACCTCAACAACCTCTTATACCAAAGAGGCGTACAAGGAAACCACCTCAATCATCTCCACAAGATCCATCTCCAGTCTACTTCCAACCAATGGCCACTAAGGAAGACATTGAGAACCTCAACAGGACAATCGAAAGATTGTCTGACATGATGCAGACACTCACCACTAGAGTCAGCACTGTAGAGCAAGACAAGCAAAACAGTGTCACTACTGCTGCGATGGACAAGATCAAGGAACAGATGAGCAAGATTTCTGAAGAGTTCACTTATGTGGAACAGCCTGTCACCTCCTCGTCCATAAGAGAGAAGCTTCCTGAGAAGTTTTCCACTGCTGATATTCCCAGATTCAAGCCTACTGATAATCCGCTCTTCCATTTGAAGGCTTTTTCTGCAACTATGGCTCTTAAGGGAGTAGATGTGACACTCTTCCCTACGGTGTTTTCTCTTTCCTTAGAGCATACCTGTTAACAGTGATTCTATTCTCTGGAATCCAAGCATGTCGCGACCTGGGAGGATGTTACTGAAAGCTTTATGAACCGGTACAAGTGTAACATCCAAGCGAAGACTTCTGAACGTGAACTCTCCATTCTCAAACAGAAAGAGAATGAAGGCTTCACCACTTACTTAAGCAGGTGGAAAGAAACAGTTGCGCTCTTGGTGGATCCTCCTAAGGAGAAGGAAATGGTTCGCTTGTTCATTGCTAATCTGACTCATAAGTACAAACAACACTTGAAGTTTCTGCCTTTAAGTACCTTTGAAGCTGTATACGATATTGGAATCAATATCGAAGATGAACTAATGAAGTCTGTTGGTAGCAACAATAACAATAGTACTTGGAAAAACAAGAAGAACGACACTCCTTCTTCTTCGTCTTCTAAGCCCAATAATGCTACCAACAATATCAACATCAATGATGTGCTGGCCCTTAATGCTCCCCCTCAAAGATTCCAAAGGCAAAGGAGGGTTTATACATCTTTGGGAATGACTTATGATGCTGCTTATGACCGTCTTCATGGTCAGGGACTGATTATGCCAATCGGACCATTTCCAGAACCTCGACCTGAGAATAGGACCGCTAGCTATGACCCCAATGCTTATTGCAAGTATCATCAAGGCAAGGGTCATAACACTGAGAAGTGTTGGAGGCTGAAAGATGCAATCCATGACCTGATTGATGCTAACCAACTTCCTGTCCCTCCAGGGGGCAAGAAGCCTAACATTCAAACAGGTCCTCTTTCTGATGCTTTGGCTATCATGGGAGATGAAGTCTCCTTTGATTCGTCAATACTCATTCAACCTGTGAATGAACCTCTGCCGGAAGTTGTATTTATCTCAAGCACTGAAGAAGTGAATGGGATTTGGGATAGTGATGATGAAGACGTCTATCTCAAAGATATAGCTTGTTCATCTCTCGGCACCAGTGAAGATGTTTGGGGGGACCTTAAGGTCAAGGTTCTCACCAGAAGTGGACGGTTGCAACAGCCTAACCCACCTCCACCTCCACCACAATCACATCCGATAGTTGATCCCATCGACCCTGCGAATAGCGATGTGGTCAAACAACTGCAAAAGACCAAGGTGGAGATGAATGTATGGAAGCTTTTGGCCACTTCCCACGAGCATCGAAAGGCTGTAATGAATGCTCTGGTGAAGATAGGAGTCGATGATGACATGAATCCTCAAGGATTGGTCAACTTTCTCACTACTGAGCTGCCGAATACTAGCAATCTGATTTCCTTTTCTGATAAGGATCTACCTCCGGAAGGGGACCAACATAATAAGGCCTTACACCTCACTGTAGTGTGTAGGCAGATGAATGTTCCTATGAGCCTGGTTGATAATGGCTCTGCAATCAATGTGTGCCCACTCCGTACTGCAAAGAAGTTGGGTATAAAGAATGAAGAATTGACTCCCTCCACTCAAGGGATTCGAGCTTACGATAATACTCGCCGTCAAGCCGTGGGTACTATCATATTGAATATAACTACTGGGGCCATTGAACGTCGCACCAAGTTTCAGGTGGTGAACATTAAGGCCTCTTTCAATCTGTTATTAGGACGCCCTTGGCTTCATGAGCTAAAGGTGATTCCGTCATCGCTCCACCAGAAAGTGAAAGCCATAGTTGGAGGGGTTCCGATTACTATTGATGCTTCTCCTATGCGCATTCAAGTTATTGATACTCCTATCGTCCATGTTGAACATGACGAAGAAGATGAAGATCTTTGGGGGTTTTCACTAGATGATGTTCTTGTGATCGAAGAAGAGGAAAAGTGCCATCTCGACTTCGATCCTTACTCAAATACCAGTATCAACGCCATTCTGAAGAAGCAAGGTCACTTCCCTGGAATGACCCTTGGGCTCAAGAAGAAAATGGCTAAATCTTGGGACCATCCTGGTGCGCTCAAGAAGGATACTTTCGGCTTAGGATTCGAGCCAACAAAGGAAGATCTGAAACAAACTGCATTGAAAATGAAGGCTCGCAACAACGCTCGAATCACGAAGACGGAAATGGCCATGGATCCATCTCCGTTCACCCTCAACGGCCAGTACATCAAAGAAGGGGAAGACTTCCCATGCTATGAATTCCCTGAACCATTTGTCCATAATGGGATCCGTGAACCGGGATTCGAGGTGTTCCTCGATTGTGACTTCATCGATGAAGAGCTCTCCACAGCCGAGAAGTCAGCTAGCCTGAACTCTGATGATCTGGGAATCAACCTTCTTTTTGGAATGGAGAAAAATGAATCCAAGCCGGTCTGCAACAATAACTCCGAGCTCGTTCAAGCTGTCATAGCGAACAAGGATTTTGACCCCTCCGAGTTAATCGTCCAAGCTGACAACATTTCAAGGGGATGGCGCAAGACATTGAGGATCACTACGCCGAGTGGAGAGAAGTTGGAAATAACCGCTGGCGAGGGTCCTATGTTTGATGAGTCTGAATCGTCTGGGTCCGAGTCCGAGTCTGAGTCTAAGTCTGTAGACGAGTCCTTAGAGTCTGAGGCCGACCCTCTTTCTGCTATAGAGTTCAACCCTGAGTCTCTTGTTGAGTCCTCTCTTTCTAGTCCTAATAATTCTGGTGAGGTCGCAGCCGACCTTGCCTCTCTTGATGTATTAGCCAATGAATTCAATGAAATGAATACCTTTGCTTACGATGCGTGCCATTCCCCTAGCCCTGATCAATATTGCTTTGCTAATGATAAAAATGACAAAGAAATAATAAAAGCAATGGAAGAACACGAAAATAAAACAGCGGTTATTGAAGATACAGAAACAGTTAACATTTCCAATGATACGACTGTTAAAGAAGTAAAAATTGGATTAACACTAAGTCAAGATGAACGCAAAGAGCTAATTAACTTGCTTAGTGAATTTGTTGATGTATTTGCTTGGTCATACCAAGATATGCCAGGAATAGACAGGGATATAGCTCAGCATACGATACCACTCATTCCAGGTATGAAGCCTGTCAAACAAAAGCTGCGCCGAATGAAACCAGATGTGGCTCTCAAAATCAAGGAAGAAATCAGGAAGCAACTGGCCGCAGGTTTCATCAGAGTATCCAAGTATCCGGAATGGATAGCAAATGTAGTTCCAGTTCCAAAGAAGGATGGAAGGGTCAGAATGTGTGTTGATTACACGGATCTCAATAAAGCAAGCCCAAAAGATGGGTTCCCTCTACCTCACATTGACATTCTGGTCGATAATACAGCAAACCATGCACTCCTGTCATTCATGGATGGTTACGCCGGATATAATCAGGTATTGATGGCCGAAGAAGACATGGAGAAAACCACATTCATCACACAATGGGGCACATATTGCTATACGGTAATGCCATTCGGGTTGAAAAACGCGGGTGCCACCTACCAAAGAGCAGTTACAGCATTGTTACATGACATGATGCACAAAGAGGTAGAGGTCTATGTCGATGATATGATTGTCAAGTCTAAGGATCGCCCAGGCCATATCGTCGCACTTCGCAAGTTTTTTGAAAGACTCCGTAAGTACAACATGAGATTAAATCCAGCAAAATGTGCATTCGGAGTCACGTCAGGCAAATTACTTGGATATGTGATCAGTTCCCGAGGGATTGAAATAGATCCTTCAAAAGTAAAAGCGATCATGGCCATGCCACCACCCAAAAATGAGAAGGAGATTCGAGGCTTCATTGGAAGGTTGCAGTATATAAGTAGGTTCATATCAAAGCTCACAGCAATATGTGAACCTATATTCAAGAAGCTTAAGAAGAATGTCCTAGTCACATGGGATGATGATTGCCAAAAGGCTTTCGACAAAATCAAAGAGTATTTGGCAAACCCACCCGTGTTAGCGCCAGCAATACCTGACTTTCCTCTTCGACTCTACCTTACGGTCACAAGAGAAACGATGGGGGCAATGCTAGCACAAGAGATCAAAAGCAAGGAGAATGCAATCTATTACTTGAGCAAGAAACTCCAAGGATATGAGACGCGATACACGCCACTCGAGAAGTTGTGTCTCGCACTTGTGTGGGCCGCACAGAAACTAAGACATTACATGCTCACTCATACAGTGCATGTCGTGTCTAAGATGGATCCTCTCAAGTACCTGTTCGAGAAAGCAACACTCAATGGCAGATTATCAAGGTGGATAGTCAATCTAGCTCAATTTGACTTGAGATTCGTGCCACAAAAAGCCATCAAAGGTTCTGCAGTTTCTGACTTCTTAGCAGACTTTCCGCTAGAAGAAGCTGAAAAAGAAGAAGATGAGTACGATTTCCCTGACGAAGATTTACTCATGACCGAAGACGATAGTTGGACGCTCTATTTCGATGGAGCTTCAAACCATGGAAAACCTTCATGCTGGTATATGTGGAACTCACATGAATGCAAAGATGTTAGTCCAAAAGATTCAACGCCAAGGTTACTATTGGACTACTATGGAGAGAGATTGTCACGAGTACGTTAAGAAGTGTATGAAGTGTCAAATCTACGCAAACTTACAACATGTTCCACCTTCGCTTCTCTACACGTATACTTCTCCATGGCCTTTCTCCACTTGGGGCATTGACATCATTGGAAAAATAACACCACCAGGACAAGGGGGGCATTAACTCATTCTCGTAGCAATCGACTACTTCACCAAATGGGTCGAGGCTGCCTCATATGCCAAGCTGACGGCAAAACACGTAGCTCAATTCATTGAGAAAAATATCATATGCCGCTATGGGGTACCACATGAGATGATCAGTGACAATGGAACACATTTCCAAGCCGAATGCGCGGAATTATTGCAAAAATATCATATCAAACATCACCGATCATCACCTTACAGACCACAAACAAACAGAGCAGTCGAATCGGCCAACAAAAATGTGAAGACCATCATCGAAAAGATGACGGAAAATTATAAAGATTGGCCAAGTAAGCTACATTTCGCCCTTTAGGGTTATCGAACCTCTGTTCGTACATCGACAGGGGCTACCCCTTTCTCTTTGGTCTATGGAGTTGAAGTTGTACAACCCATTGAGCTCGAAATACCTTCTCTTCAAATCGCATTGGAAAGCCAACTAGATGAAGTCGACTGGATTAGAGCAAGATACGACGAACTGGTCTTGCTTGATGAAAAACGCTTGGCAGCTTTGCATCATGTCCAAACCTACCAACAGCGTATGGCACGACATTTTAATAAAAAAGTCAAGACCAGGAATATCAAAGAGGGTGACCTAGTGCTTAAGGCACTTCGTAAAAATGTGTTAGATCCAAGAGGAAAATTCAGACCGAACTGGTCAGGCCCGTACATTGTTAAAGCCATCCTGTCTGGCGGAGCGGCACAATTGGTAGACATGGACGGTAACGGCTTCCATAATTTGACCAACTTGGATCAACTGAAGAAATTCTATGCCTAGTCGCATGGGTTCATGACCCAATAGAGCTACGTCTGGCCTGATTCCTTTTTAGGATATGTAGGCAAACCCTCAAGGGGGCCCGGCCACTTTAAAATAAAAAAAAATCCTCCCTCTGTTGATCAAATATGTGCGTCGGTTCAACATTGCGTCACGGCATAAAAAAAATAAAAAAAATAAAAAAAAAGGGGGGGGGGGGAAATGCCGCGACATGGGAATTCATCCCGTCTGACGGGAGAAGTTCCCGTGCCACGGCACCCTCTGAACAAAAAAAAAGGAAAGGGAACCTCCCGTGACACAGGAATTTATCCCGTCTGACGGGAGAAATGTCCCGTGCCACGTCATCTCTGTCAGCCAAAAAAAAAAAAAATTGCCGTGACGCGGGAATTTGTACCGTGTCACGGGACTGTTCCACCGTGACACGGTGGAATTTCAGTTTTCCCGTTTTATTTTTGGAATATTGGTGCATTCGTTGTGAATTCATTGTTCGAGTTTTTATTTTCGTTCTTCCATTGCGTCCGACTCCTTGACTCGGATAAATAAATAATGAATAAAAGTCATTGTAATTTTTATTTTTAAGGCTGAAATAAATGTGCTATTATTAAAGTAAATGCGGCTACAAGTATTGGCATCATATGCCTTATTTTAAATAAAAATTATAAATAAGCAAAGCACTATTGATCTAATCTCTTTTCTCTTTAGGAACATCCTTCTCTTGCTCAATTAGGTCGGCCTTCACCATTAGTGTGTCTTTTGTAGCCCGAACCGTCACAACCCTAGTCGAACTTTCACCCCTTTCACCTTTCTTGAACTTTTTCGGTTGTTTCTCCCTATACACCATCTTTTCTTTACCCTTTCCTTTCACATAGGTCTTCTTTCTTGGCATCTTAGGAGTCTTAAACTTAATTCCTTGTGTTCTCGGACCTAGACGATCTTTAAGGGGAGCTTTCTTATCTCCAAGACGACTCTTTACATCAGACTTGCGTGATCCAAATCGTTCCCTCCTACTTCTAGGATTCAACCATGCCTTGTATGCACTAGATAAAGGAGGAGGAGCTTGGTCACTTGCAGAAACGGTCCACAAAGGTCTTCCAATCCAATAAGCCTCGTACTTGTGAACGTTACTTTCATGCAACGATACTTCACGAGGACTATCGTTATAGCGTGGAATTACTTGTTCAAGTCCATACTGCCGCATCAGTCGAGAGGGACAGTAAAAGGTCAGTTTGGAGATACTAGGAACACGGCAATATGGAGTTTCATTCGTGCTAACCATCCTAGTAAGCTCTCTTTCAGCTATATCGACTTTTTTCTTCTTCATTGGTGATGCCCGCAACCATAGTCCATATTGATAGACCATTTTTGATTCATCAGTCTCAACTTGTTCTTTGTATTGGCATTCTTTTTCAGTGTGATCCAACCTTCCACAAAAGAAACAGAAATCGACCAATCTCTCGTATTTTATATCAATCCATTGAGGTTGCTTATTGCTAGTAGCCAAAAACAGTCCCCTTCTCAACGACTTATTGATGTTAACTTGAATCTTTATTCTCATACATTCAGCCCAACCCAGAGGGTCTGAGTCGTCTACTTCTAGAAATCCGCCAAGAAATTCTCCAACGTCGTATAATTCCTCCAAGGATCGCTTGTTAAAGGGGACATCCAACAAACGCACCCACATAGGGATGTATTTGAAAAGTATTTTCGAGGGCTGTTCATCTCAAACTTCTTGTAAGAGCAGCAGTTTTTCGTCAAAAACCCACAGCCTGCCTTCTAGGACCCTTTGTTTATCCTCTTCACAGAAGAATTGAAACACAAACAAATTCGATTCCACAACCCTAATTGCAAATTTCTCCTTCAATCTCCATACATTCATTATATGGCTTAACAGTCCATAGTTTACCCACCAAGGTGAGATTCAATTTATTTTTAGTATCATCGCTGACAATTTCTACATAATCACCTCCTAGCACAACTCCTTCGTCTTCCGTTAAACGTAATTTTTCCCAATCCTTCAAAAAATCGTTCTCCATTCTTGGTAAATAGAGTAAAAATTCGACAAAGATTCGATCAGATGGCTATGAAATTGTGAGCAAATTGGTTGAGAAACAGGGGTTTACACTAGACGCACTCACAAACCCTAGCACGGGACTAACTCACCCTATAGAGGGACTTTTTTTGTAAAATATTATTGTATTTAATTTCAAGGTAATTTTTTCATTTAATATTTAAACATAACTCGAAACATCACCCGGGTCCTAAACTAGTTTATGTAATAACTAAACCTTTGTATGCTCTCTACCCATACAAGTCTTCACACAAGTTGCGAGTTATATATTTGTAATGTACGGGTCCATCTTTACCCAAGCGGCCAAACCACATAATGATCGATTTTGATGGTGTCGAACTTAGCGAGTTTGACCCCCAATGCACGGGCGCATGGGCATGGGGGCATTAACTAGGCTACAAAATGGCGTTACTTATACTCAATGCGCTTTCTTTTTTCAAACACCGATCTGTTTAAACTTTAAACCCAACTGTCAATGAATCGTATGAACTAACAAACATGAATTCCCTTTCTTTGTACCTACTTTCATTCATCACTATCACTCTTACTTTCTTTTGTTTCATCGACCTCGCCTTTGCTCTCACCTCTGAAATCCCAGGTAAAATCTTTCCCCCTTTTTTTTTTTAATTTAATTTATAATTATGGGTTCGTTTCAATTGGAGTACTTTTTGTTTTTGCACTAGTATAGAAATATATGAAATGGGCTATTGTAAACTGTGAATTAAGATAAACATGATCCCAGAATTTGAATTTGTAAAAAGGGGTGAATTAAGTTTGATGGGCAATTTTTTCTATTATTTTTAATTATTTATGAACTGGATTTTGATTTTTCAAATTTCAAATTTGATTAGGTAGGAGATTGTTGGATGATGAGTCCTCTAAACCCAGGTAATTTGAAGTATCATAGTTATTTTTTCTTCTGATTTTGAATATTTACTGTGTGATTTGGTTGTAATTTTGATTGATGGGTTATTATTTTTTTTATTTTTTTTATTTTTTTTTTGCTGCACTATGTCACTGTTATCAATAATAAAGAGAGAATTTTTATTTTGTATTTATTTTATTTATATTTATGTAGGATTGATGTAACTAAAGGGTACATGAGTAATGAAGATTTAGAGAATGCTATTATGGCATTTGGTGAAAGGTGCAGTAACATTTCAAGGATATACAGGTTATTGATCGGCCTTTTTCCGCATTGATTTCTTTGTATTTTGTATTGTACATGATTGAAATTGAAACAATTTAACTATAATTATAATTTAAGTAATGATTCTCTCATGTACAGGGGAAAATAATTTTTTTTGAACTAAGTCTATTTTTCGCCAAATCATTTTGGGACTAAGGCTTTGTTGTTGTTGTAAATCTTTTTTCGGCTTTTTTTATTCAACCCAAAGTTGATTTCACTGACTTGAAATCATTCTCTCCTTGAGGGATTTTACATATTGCTGCTCAGTATTGGAAGGAGTGTCAATGGATTTCCACTGGTAGTTTTCTCTCTTGAATTGGTTTTGTTCTGTAGTGTGTTTAGCATTGACTAATGCCTGGTTGATTTGGTTGCATACAGTGGGTGATGGAAATTTCTGATAAACCAGGAAGCGAAGAGCCTGAACCTGCATTTAAGGTGAGTTGTCGATGTTTAGAAAGAGAGTTTTAAATGGAAGGTGGTCTTTCTGCTTGCAGTCAACAATAGTTGGTGCACCTATCAAATGTATTGAATAGCGTGCAAGATGAGGGAAGGTGTATCTTTTAACTTGCTAATTTGTTGACCTGTGATGTCGTTGATTCAGTTCATTGGAAATGTTCATGGAGATGAACCTGTTGGACGTGAGCTTCTAATACGTCTTGCAAATTGGCTCTGTGATAATCATGTGAAGGATCCACTGGTATTTCTCCTTACATTCTGGGGTAGGCAGTTATTCGACTTTTTATCTTTGCTTTCTATTTGACTGTGTATTTTTCCAAAAATATGCTGTTGCTGTGATAAATTTTGCAAGGTAAAGAGTTCATTTAGATTATACGGAGTCATTAAAATGAAGCCTTACATAACTGAAAGATCCTTGGAAAATTCTTAGAAGAGCAACACCAATTGGATGTAGGGTAGTAAGGAACACCTTTTCTAACCCACAAATCCTATCTTACTTCCAAATCCAGCTATTTGTTTTTAACAATAATACGCTTAGAACGCCCAGACAAGCTCCTGCCTGTAAATATATTCTCTTGAATTTCTCCCGTTGATCTCTCATAAGAGGTGTATTAATGTAATGAAAAAAATGGTGAGGTCAAACCTACTAATTCCATACAATCTTCCCCAATAATATGCAACCACTTCACAATGCAAGAAAAGAAAAGTCTTTACCTACAAATTTTGATGGCACGATATACATACAAACAGGTTTTTAAGTCTGCAGGTCATCAATAATGTTAATCCTCCCTTAGTAGTTTTGATCTGTTCTGAAAATATCTGAGATTTTGCCCCACAAATGCAAATGAAATGCATGTGAAATTTTCTCTGAGTGATTTTAGACAACATTTCCAAGTAAATGAGCCAGAAAAATACCCCTACCACATTTTACTTGATGCATGTCTCCTACTTTGAAATTCTAAAGAGGATGTACCTATATTCAAGAAGGAAATCTGGTGTTAAAGGGAAGGGAAAGAGACACATAGACCCTGCTTCCTACTTCAGTCTCCTTCTAAGAGCTGTCATCTAGTTGGGTAATATACTGTCTTAATTTGAGATTTTATTGGCAGTTGAGCTTACAAAAGAGTAATTGGTGAAGGAAATTAAACCAAATCTGGAGGCTTAAAGGAGAAATGATATGTCAATCAAAGCTGGTGATAGAAAACAGAGTCTTCCTTTAAGTTTCTGTGGGTTTATGATAATCAATTGTAGCCAATTTGAGGAATTAAAAAGTGCATGATGTTTCTGTGTAATACTAAGATGCGTATAGTGCAATATGGCAATCTATTTTTGACCTTATGTGATTTTCACATGTATAAACCATGCACAAAAAGAGATGGTAATTATCTATTCAGGAGAAAAATAAGTTAAAAATTTGGGTGAAAATATAGATTGAGACGTGAGGTTGATTATAGGTTTAGAAAATTTAGATTGAGGTATGTGAAATTGGTTAAGAGTGAGATGTGTAAAGCTGACTGTTGTTGAATTAAGAGATGGAGAGGTAAGAAAGAGAGATTGGGTCTCTCCTCTTGTACAGCTCCTACTTAAATAGTTCATCCCCACATGTAGAGAAACTCTGTGATAAATCTGGATGTACTATGCAAATAGTACATACCCTTGTTTTTTTGCTCATTTGGAGCTCTCTCAAATGAGACACTAGAAAGGCGTAGGTTTAGATGTACTGTACATCTGGATGCACAATGGAAATCGCCCTGCAGTAAGTTGCTGGAATGTGGACTACGAATGACAGTTTTTTTGCCCATGGATCAGGTGACTGGAAACTTTTTTTGTCACCTTTCTATTTTGAATATCATACTTTTACTTGTCCAGTTCCCATTTCTTATGTCTTCCATTAAGGGTGCCTTGTGAAATTCCCACATCTCACTTGCTATTTTTCATTGAAGAAAGGGAATGAGAGAAAAAGTTCTACATTTTCAGATCCTTTCTCTTTTAATATATATAAACATGAAATTTAAATGTGAGTGGATGAAAAGAGGTAAACAAGACATCCTCTTAAAGTGACAAAGTCTACGAACAAAAACTTTATGTGATACTTGTGTGTTATTTTTATATATGTACCTTGCCAGCCAATACACAATAGAGAAAATGAATAATGAACAGTTTCAAAATTCACGAGATTTTTGTGTTTTCAGGCAACATTTATTGTAAAAAATGTACACCTTCATATACTACCATCAATGAACCCAGATGGATATGCTCTTAGAAAAAGAGGGAATGCCAAGAATATTGATTTGAATCGAGATTTTCCTGATCAGGTATGTTTTTGTTTGCCTTTTTCATCCTCATTATTGGGTTTGGAGTATGGACAGTTAGAGTTTTTTTTTTTTTTTTTTAAAAGAACACCATGCTAATTATGTTTCTAAGAGTCACAAAAGTAATTTGTCTGAGAGTGAGGGGTAGCTCAAGTGGTTAGAGCTTCCCTCCCGGTTCCAAGAGATCTTGGGATCGATTCTCCCCCCCGACCTTGTGGCTCTCTAAACACCAAAAAAAAAAAAAAAAAAAACAAAAGTAATTTGTCTCACATTGGTTGTCATATTCCTGTCAAATTTGACAAAATCTTTTTGGGGTGTGCATTGCTGTTATTTCAGGTAGAATCAACAGAGCTTTTTTCTTTTTTTCCTGCCCTAAGTGATGCTTGCATGTCAATGTTCAGTCCCCTGCTCTTTGCCTAGCATCCTGTACTTATTTGTTAGCTATGAACCTATGTTTACTACAGATAATCACAAGATACATGTATCTTTTTCATGAAAATTTTCCAGAAATCGAATGTCTTGCTTTCTTGTCTTTTTGCACAAGGACATAGAAGCAGTGTTTTTTTTGGGGGCAATTTTTTGTTAACCAGAATTTTTGGTCTTCAAGGATATATGCTGTCCTTTTCTTTTTGCAACGGTTCTAGACGAATTAACTAGACCAATTCAAGATGAGGTTCCATGGTGTATGCTGTTCGCAGATGATATCGTTTTGGTGGATGAGACTAAGGATGGGGTTAATGTCAAGTTGGAGCAATGGAGGCAAAGGTTGGAATCTAGAGGGTTTAAGCTAAGTCGGAGTAAGACTGAATATTTGGTATGTCGTTTTGACACTCAGAGGGGGACAAGCAATGAAGTGGTGAGTTTGGATGGAAAGGATTTGACCATGAGTGAATGTTTTAAGTACCTAGGGTCGATCATCCAGAAGAATGGTGACATTGATCAAGACGTGACCCACAGGATTAAGTCAGGGTGGCTTAAATGGAGAGCGGCCACGGGAGTGCTATGCGACCGCAGCATTCCCTTAAAGTTGAAGGGAAAATTCTACAGGACTGCCATAAGACCAGTGTTGCTCTATGGTACAGAATGTTGGGCTTCTAAGAAAGAGCATATTAAAAAGATGGAGGTTACGGAAATGCGCATGTTAAGGTGGATGTGTGGAAACACTTTAAGAGATAGAATCAGAAATGAGGTTATTCGCAAGAAAGTAGGTGTGGCGGGCATTGTAGATAAATTAAGGGAAAATCGTCTGCGTTGGTTTGGACATGTAAGACGGAGACCCGAGGGTGCACCGGTGCGAAGAGTGGAAGAGTGGGACCATGGAGGGATTAAACGAGGAAGAGGGAGACCAAAGATGACTTGGTTGGAAGGAGTGAGGAAGGATATGAAGTGCATGGATTTACGTGAGGATGAAGTTTTGGATCGTAAGGGATGGAGGAGAAAGATTTATGTTGATGACTACACGGAATAATCAAATTTGGTTCATGTTAGCCGACCCCACTTTTGGGATTAAGGCTTTGATTGATTGATTGATTGATTGATTGAAGGATATATGCTGTCTTGCAACTTTATTTAGGAAGATAGTCAAATATATTGATTTTAGAGAACAAGAAGTTTCAGAATTTCATGATAGTTATATAGCCATTGCGGTTTGATTTGGATGTTAGAAGCACCTACCTTATTCATATTTTCCCTTTTAAATAATAAATAAAAGGTCTTTTCAGAATATAGATAGACTTTGTGATTTGAAAACAACTTGAAGGAAAGATGTGTTTTTCAAGATCCATCTTGAACCAGTTTATATTTGTCTTTTCTTATGGAGCTACTGATAATGGATTTTTATGGTTAACATGGCATATTAGTTTTTCGCTATCAATGACTTGGAGGATGCAAGGCAACCTGAAACAAAAGCAATTATGCGGTGGTTGAGAAGGATACAGTTTACAGCCTCTGCCAGTTTGCATGGGGTAGTTCCTTCTTGCCTCTTGTTTCCTTAAATTCTGTCCATAGTATCCTAGTCTGGCGTGATCATTTATCATTGAAAAAAAAAGAATTATATATTTAATCTCCCTGTTGAAAAGCTGAATGTTTATACCGCAGTTGTTCCAAATAAATTACCATTAATAATTGTATGTTCATCTCTCTGTCGACTTATGGATTTAGACTAGAATTCAAAAGTTGTACCTTTATTTCTCAGTTGGTCTATGGTTATAAAATTTTTGAAGAGTTTGAAAAAGGTGTACGTGTTCTATTCTCAATCGATCTAGGGATATTGATTATAATTGGAAGAATGGATTATATCATGAATTGATAGGTCTTTATAAGGTTTATGAAATTTGATTATTGCTTAACATTTGATAAGAGACGAGCAATAAAAGTTAAGAACCTTCTGGTTAAGAAAAGGAAGGTAAAGGGTCTTGTGTCGAAAACTAGTTTAAGTTGTCATTAGTTCTTTGTTTGTTTCAAATTTTATTTAAAGTCTCAAATCTGTCATTTCCAGTTCCCGATAGACCCTGTCAAATTGACATAGTGTGAAATAAGGAAATTTTGATATTTGCTACCACTAAAATAACCCTCTTTCACATTTGCTACCCGTTTAAAATTTTATTTTATTTTACTACCACATAAATCCCACATTGTAAAATATTGCTACTACTTAACAGAATCCGTTAGGGTTCCGTTAAGTGGGGCCATTATTTTATAAAATAATAATTTAAGTTATTAAAAAAAAAAAAAACTTTTAAAAAAACAAATTTTCCCAGCCACCTCCCCTCCTCCCTATACCTTCCCACCAAGCAGCCGTACCGCACCTCAAATCAACCACCCAAACCGACAACTCCAACAGCAGCATCCAACCAACACTACAATAACAGCAGCAGCAATTCACTTCGCACCGCCCACCAACCGTCGCAACAGCCACCAATTAGAAGCGCCGCCCAATCAATCACAACCGCCCAAACCGACCTCCACGTATCAGTCTCTCCACCATCGCACCGCCAAAACCAAATTCAACCTTCCCCTACCTCCTCCATTTTCCCTGCCCACGCTGCCCCGAAACCACCTAAACGGGTGAAAACGAAACCTTCAAACCTGTTTAGGGTGGTTTTAACAAACAGGTTTAGGGTAGGGGTGCCGATTTTTGGGTGGTCGGAAGTTGAATTTGGTTTTGTTTGTTTTAGATTTGGATTAGACCACCATAGCCAAGAGGGACGGGTGAAGAGGAGAGATAAGGGCAACGAAGAGGGGCTAGCAGTGGCAACCCCTCGCAGGTGGTGATGATGTCACTGGTTTAGGCGCCGGAACGGAGAGAGGGGCTAGTAGTGAGGGTGTTTGAGGAGGTAGGAGTGGCTGGCAGTGAGGGTGGTTGGATGGTGGTCGTGCTCCACTGACGGAAACAGTAACGGCTTAAGGCAAGAGGTAGTGATATTTAACAATGTGGGATTTGGGTGGTAGTAAAACAAAATAAAATTTTAAATAGGTAGCAAATGTGAAAGAGGGCCATTTTAGTGGTAGTAAATGTTAAAATTTCCGTGAAATAATTAGGTATGTATTTATGGCATGCTTCTGTGTTGTGTTGGCTTGGCTCTGATTAGCAAAATATTAAGATTTTAACCATTTTATTAGGTGTAAAGTACTGCATCACTTCTGACTTTCTGAGAGTTGATGAAGTGCAGATTGTTGGTTTTTTACTTCAATCCTAGAGTTGATACCGAGCTTCTTAGAACTAAATTATGTCCAACATCTCCTGGCATGTCGTTCTCTTTCACTATGTGTTGTGCCTGTCTCCCCTTGCAGGCCTTTTCATTGTTACCAACAATGCCACTTCATGTTTTATTTTAAATGTTATTATTTTTTATTAGTTTTGATGTTAATAGATTTGGGCCTCAAATTGTTGAAAACTATTAAGAAATGACCTAATTCTGGTTTGCTACTGAACTCAAAATTTTGTGACACATACTCACATGTGCTCACTAAAGGTTGGAATTCGTTAATGGGGGATGATGCTGCTGCTTATCAGAATATTATATGTGGCTTGCTGGATGGTTGATTACAGTAGGGTTTGTTTAGCATCACTGTGGTTTTCTGTTTTTTGGTTTTTGTTTTTTCAAATCATATGATATATGTCATATAATGAATTAAAATTAGTCAAACTTATTAAAATCATAATAATTTTGAAAACTGACAACAGAAAAGTGGAAACACCTTTTTCTTATTTTCTGTTTTTGGTTTTTTTGTTTTAAAAAAAACAGAAAACAAAAAACGTTGCCAAACAAGTCTGTAGTGGTTTGATGTATGATTTTCCTTGATTTTGCAGGGTGCTCTTGTTGCAAATTATCCTTGGGATGGCACTCAGGATAAAAGGTATAATATTTTCTAAAATCCTTTACTGATAAATAACCTGTATTTTAGCACTGCTTGTATGTTTAGAGAGAACCATAGCACCATATGACCTACTTGTGTGTTAAGTGAACCATAGATAACCTGCTTGTGCGGTTTTAATTTCTGCAGTGAGCCAGTTAGACATCTTTCAGAAACCCTAGAGTACCCGATTCATCCATTTTATTCTGCAATGAGTAGCTTGATCTCATTTATAGATTGCTGTTTTGTTATTTATAGATGTACCTTCATGTGGCAAGGTGGTACTTTCTAGATAGATTAAGGGTCAATCTGTAATTGAATAATGATTGGATGATTAAGGATAATGAGCTGGACTATAATATACTTGACCCTTAAGAAGGGTATTTTCTCCATTAATTGTGATTGGGCTTAGGAGATGGGCTGATATCATTAAGGGTCAAACACTAACCAAACGATCCAAATGTTCGGCCATCCATCTTTAAAGCGATGAAGAAGCCAAAGACAATGATGATGCATAGACTATTAGGGCTTTCAAAAACAAATAATTATCTGCAATGTCTAGCCCGACTTAATATCAAAATCAGATTGTTATAATTTAGTTAATTGCTTATATTAATGGTATTTTTTTTTGTAAATTATTATTTTTCTATAACCTCATGCTAAATGTTATCCTAAATGAATGAAAGCAATTCTTACACAAAATTAGGATTTAGCATACTAAATTTCAAGGTTTACAAATTAAGGGGGACATTTGTAATACTAAGAATTATTTAGTTGACTTTTAGAATGCAATTTGGGTTAAAATGGCAATAAAGTGGATCAAAAGCCACATTAAATTACGATTAAAGCCAAAGAAAGACAAACAACACAATTTGTAACAAGGCACATGCCAAACATACAAGAATTTAGGTGTCATTTGGTTGACTAAAAAAAAACAATAGGAATTGAAATTCCTAGGTTCCTAGGATATTCCATACAAAATGAATGAACTTAATTACGTAAGGAGACCTAGGTAAATGTATATTCTCATGGTTAATGATTAACCAAACAACTAGCATTTCCTAGGAAATCCAATTACATGGGAATATAATTTTCTAAGAAATTTGCGATTCCTACATTCAATCAACAAGACATCAATTAAGAGAGGATAGTGCCAAAATTTATTTGGACATGGTTAGAAGATCCTCAATTTCTAGAGTTAAGTATAATAATGGGGTTTTTGGGACCTAGAGTCACTTTTCTCAAATACTAATCAAAGGTGAGTTAAGAAGATAGTCCCTTAGTTAAAAAGATAGTCCCCTATTAATATTAAAATTATTATTGATCTTTATACATATTTTTTTCCATCAAACATATAATTTACATAAAAGTAAAAATAAAAACCACAATTGGATTTCCTTATTAGGGACCAATTACTTTTCTATCTGGATGGAAATATTAATTGCTGAAAGCCTAAAATATATGTATTTTATTATACTAACAACGATCATTCTTTAAGAAAAAAATATGATACTAACATAATCAAATACTAACATTATTAAAAATGATAAACATTGAGTATGACCTTATTAAAATACTAACATAATCAAATATTAAATATGTACTTATGTTAGTATTTGATTATTGTTTAAATTAATGTTGAAGTCGCACATAAAAAGTAAGTAATTAGTAGGTAAAATATACAAAATCTACAAGTAGAGAGTATCATGCAACGTAAAAAAACATAATCCCTTAGTTAAAAACTTAGTCCCTTAATTTATTTTTATCCATTTCAGATTTTTAAGGACTAACTGACTAAGAATCTATGTTTTTTGGAAATTTGGCAAGTAATTAATGGGAAGGAACCTATGTTTTTACTCTGGTGGGTTAAAGTGTAGTTATATATCAACCCTAGGTCCTAAAAGGTGAAAAAAAAACATTGAGGTTCCAAATGGTGAAAAATCTAAAAACTTAGTCCCCATCTTTATACTTAAGTCCAATTTCTATTAGTAGTGGCAAGCAAAATGAACATTAACCAAAAAGATACAACGATTGCTCTTTTGTAGTATTCTTTATTGTTTTTCTTAGCCTCCTCTTGGCTTAGTAAGCAGGCCTTAGTTTAGTAGGTTTTAGTTAATAACAATTGAAGAATCAACTTTCCAATTTCTTGTAACCGGGTAATTTTCCTCTCTCGTTGAATGCAATTGTGAGCCTGATTTCTTTGTTTTTCTCAATGACTATCACCGGTTTAATAATTTTGTTTGATTATGCTTACGAATATAGAACTCCATCCGTTTTTTAAGTGACATGGTAGCTTCCGCACAGAGTTTTAAGAGAAATGTATAGAGTGTAGGGTGATTTGTTGAAGAATTTATTATTAGGTTGTGATTTGAAAGTAATAGTAAAGATTGTAAAAGTGAGGATCATGAGAATTGAGAATAAATAAATAAATAATGTAAGATGAAGTAGCGGGAACCAAAAGAAAGAAATAACTAAAATTAGTATGACCTTTCTTTAAAAAGAAATTGTTTGGTCTAAAAAACCGAAGGTTTAAGGGTAGTGTCACTTAAAAAACAAATGGAGTAATTGCTTTTATTTTATGTAAAAGTTCATAAGGTCACTTAACTGGCAATAGACAACTTTAAGAGCAGTTCGAGCACCCTAGATCCACTTGATAGGGTACTACTGGTTTGTTTGTCATTGACTAACGTTTAAAAATGCGGATGCACTGTATCAACGCGAGCGAATTATAACGGTTTTCAAGTTTATTGTAACGAGATATCATAATTTGTTATGGTGCAAAATAATTAACCGCAATATTGGTCTATACATCTGATAAATAAATTTTACTCAGTTGAGATAAACAGCTACAATTTCTTGACTCACGATTTTTCCACCTGACTCTACTGGAAACCAAAAAAAAAAGAATAAATATGTGAGAGTAGAGAGAAAGAAACTGGTAATGATGTCTGAGTGTGGTAGGTGAAACCGTGAAGGGGAGGGGTAGGGAAAGTGGGTGTGAGACAACTGTCTCTTTTTTCTTTTATTTATATATTTACTTTTTAAAGAGGCAACTTAACCAACCGTTCGAATTCCCACATGTTTAAAATTTTAGTGTTATCCTTTCTTATTCGAATTTCCACATGTTTGGCACATTTTTTGTTACATTTTGGGTTGCCTATCTTTTTTCCGGCTTATATGGTCAGCAGGTAATGTCATGTGGCTTTTGATCCACTTTGTTGTCATTTTAGCCCAAATTGTGTTATAAAAAGTCAACTGAATAACTTTTAGTGTAATAATGTAATATTTTAAGATATAGTGAGAATGATATTAGCATTCGAAAGTCGTCTAATATTGTGAGTCTAGTATTAGGGAACTTACATAACGTGGTCTAATGTGATTAGGGAATGTCATTGTTAGGGGTATGATGGATGGCACTTTAGGAAGTCTAGTGTTGCTATGTTATGTGGTGTGTGTATGTATAAATATGTGATTGATTAATGATAATTACTTGTGACGAATATTGTAACCTTGTATTGGTTTCCAAAAGTCTTTTTGTGAATCTAACAACATTTGATCTGCATGGAAATATGTGGAATTGGTCTTCATTTGTTTAAATGTTTCTTAAATTTGAAGCATTTTATTCTTTCCTTTGCATGGACAGTGTAGTTTTCTTATCATATTTGTCAGCATCTTGTTATTCTTATTGTGTTCAAAAGTTAAGATTTATCTGCATAATCTTCGCTTTCGATCTTGAGCAAACTTTTGTTTAAGTTTTGGGCTTGTACTCATTAATTTAATTATTATTCAGAAAGGAATACTACGCAACCCCTGATGATGAAACATTTCAGCTTTTGGCTAGTCTGTATAGTCAATCTCACTATAACATGTCTACAAGCAAAGAGTTTCCTGGAGGTATAACCAATGGAGCAGCTTGGTGAGCCTTTGTTGAACTTCTTAAGCTAGTGGATCACATCTGCTGATTTTTTATCAGCATTTTTAGTCTTATATATACATGTGTAATTTAACCATTTAACGAAACCACAATGAAGGTATCCCATCTATGGAGGCATGCAAGATTGGAACTATATACATGCTGGTTGTTTTGAGTTGACATTGGAAATAAGTGACAATAAATGGCCTAATGCTAGTGAGGTTAGCTATTATTTTTTACCTTCTGACTATATAAATCAATAAAACTACACATTAATTAATACTCCGTAATATTATCTATGTGTGGTTTTTCTATGCACTTAAAGTATTGTTTTTATATATATATTTTTTAAAGATTTTTATCATAAAAAAATTTATTTTGTTTTTATGTAATTTTCTTTCCATATATTTTTTATATTCTTGTATAATCAACACTACTTTGTAAAATTGGATTCAAGATTTGTGGTGCCTTGATTCTACTTAATAACGATCCTTGATGGTACGTTTGGTTAGTATTAATATATGGTGGTAATAAGAATGAATTTTTATGGTATGCCTTGATTCTACTTCACTTTGATGGTAATGGTAGCTAGCTGATCCTAGCTCCAATTATCTCTTTTTCTTCACAAATTTACATTACCATTTGGGGGTTGTATTGGAAATTTATGAAGACACAAGTTTGGGGATAAGATTACATTATTATGAACATTAGAATGTTATTTAGCTTGCTTACACTTACGGTGTGTTTGGATTGAAGGAAATGGAGGGAAAGGAAGAGAAGAGAAATGGAGAGATGGGATATCTTTCATTTGGATAACAAATGAGGTAGGAAGGGAATTGGAGGGGAGAGAAATGGAGGGATTAAATTGTACGAAATTGATCCCTCTATCAATAGAGAGATTTGGAAGGAAAACTCACCATTCCTCCCTCCCCTTCTTTTCCTTCCCCTTTCTTTATCCAAACACACTGTTAAATCCATTTATATTGCCGCTGTATTTAACCAGTTACCAGACAGACCGTCAATGATTTTCTACGTATAATTAAGTGCTTTACATTAGATAATATTAGTTACAAGCTTCCTGATCATGTTGGTTTACTCTCTGATGTGCAGCTTCCTACAATTTGGGAGTATAATAAAATGAGCATGTTAAATCTGGTGGCTGCTACTGTGAAGGTATTCTTGATAATTGTTTCATAATGTCTAATCCTTGTCCCATTTCTCATATCCAGTAATTTAACTAACAAGAATTGTCTTATTTGACAGACGGGAGTCCATGGAAGGATTTTTTCATCAGATACTGGGAGGCCATTGCCAGCCTCAATCAATATCAAGGGATTTAATCAGACGGTGAGTTCTTTGCTGACTATTTCTGTAAAAATGTTTTAGACAAAAAAGCTCTAGATTAAAATCTGGAACCTCTCCTTCAACTGCACCTGAATGTTTCCTGAAAACTGTAAAGTTTACCAGTCCTATGTTTTCTTCTTTTTGAGAAAAAAAAGGGGGGTGGGGGTGTGGGTGGGGGGGGTTCCTTTCTTCCACATCTCGCACTGGTGAGGCTGGGTTGCTTATGTGTAACATTATCAGATTTCGCCAACTGTGGATCCATTAGCCTATTAGGTAATTGTTCGTGATGTTGTGAAGTTCAATTTCAAAATTTTATAAGATTTTCTTCCGAATTCGAGCTTCTGTCTGTTTTTTCAGATAAAACTGTAAATCACATCAAAACAAATTCCTGTCTCACCTATCCTTCTTGTGACAACTGGTCTAATTTGCATGCACTCTGAATGAATTATCAGAAGTCCCTTGCCCTATGATTTTGGAGCATTAGTGACATGTGCCGTTTTGTCTTTTGCGTCTGGCCTCTTTTTATATTTCTATTGGTAATATAGCTGCAATTATATATTTACGTAATGACTTTGCCTGGATGAAACTCATGTGGTTCTTGCTTTTATAATTCATCCAGTCTGCCCATGACATGTTAGGTCCACTTAAAGTCTCAGAATTTGAAATGGGTGATAATGTGATATGCTTTATAATACCTTTTCTTTTTCTTAATCACAGGTGAAAGCTGGACGTCTATTTGCTGATTACCATCGTTTACTTGTACCAGGGGTCAAATATCAAGGTGTTTTGTCTGGAATCTCTTATCTTCCTAGTAATTATGTTTTTCCTGTTATCTGCTATTCACATACTCTGCTTCTTTTTTTTTTTTTTTTTTATTTTTTTACTTATATATCTACGAGTATTAAGCAAATAGTGAACAGAGGAATGGCTTCTTTCTGTATCTTTTGTCTGTTTTTTTTTTTTTTTTTTTTTTTTTTTTTTTTTTTTTGGTGAAGCTACTTAAGTTATACCTTGTTGTTTGTTACAGTCACAGCCTCGAGTCCAGGTTATAAGTCTAAATCCACCACTATCTTTCTCGAGGAGGGAGCCACAACAGCTGACTTTATTCTTGAACCAGAAACCAGTAGTGTGGGGAAAATAGTAGAAACTGGTTGCCCTTGCTCTGGCAGCAACAAAAATAGGCTTGAAGTGGTTGATATACTTGCTCACCCTCAAATGGAGATTTCTCTCGTCATTGTTGTTGCATTTGCGTTCCTTTTGCTTTTGTACAGAAGAAAACTCTGTTTTAGTCTTCCAAAACATAGACAATCAGCTGGGTCTAAAAGACCGGTTGTTGTGTGAACCTCATCTTGCTCTTTTTAACACATTAGGAAACTGTAACCTATGTTAGCACGTTACCATACCATTGTTTGCCACAGCCATAGAGCATTACCACAGGCCAGGAAAACAGCTTCGAGCAAATTCTGTATAAGCGTAATTGTAGAAATACTTCGTACGTTGTAACTTTTGTATACTAATTTATCATATGTCGTGAGCCAAAGTAGTTCTTCCAATGACATGTAGCAAACCAATTGATTATAAGAATCTCATACGGTATTTGGAATGATTCTCAAATTCAGCAGAAACCAATATTTCTAAGTTGTACAAAAGAGAGTCGAAATCTTCTTGGCTTTTTAGCAGGCTAAGCCGTACATAGCGATCTTCAGCTTCGAATAATCGACCCCTACGACCGAGGATTCCAGCTTCTTTTAGTACTTGATAACAATCTTCATCTTCTTCTCTCTCGCATTTCAACCATGCATATGCTGCCGTGGTCCAAGATCATTCATAACATCAACAAAAAAAATTTGTGGTACTTCAGGAGACGTAAAAGTCAAACTGTTGTAATTTTAATAAAACAAAGTATATGTAGACGAAACAAATTTGAAAAGTGAGAAAATATTACTCCGTACCTGGGCAAGGTTCTCTAACTCGTTGATAGAAAGAGCAGAATTGAGGAGGTATGTGTTGGAGGGAGAAGCGCGATGAAGTAGACAAGATTGCGGTTAGTCCTTCCCATCTTTCCTTCATTATTTTGTGTCCAAATTCGAATATTTCTCTTCCACCTTCATCAACGATAGCTTTCAATAGCTTCAATACTCGCAATTTAGTATCATGAGACACACCTATCGTATTATGCATCACATAACTCTCCATTTTTTGATGTACAACCTCGTCCTTCACCAATGCCCACCTACATTTCAGAGGAAATTAAAGTACGGAGAAACTCTTCTTTATTTTCACGTTCTATTTGTTTGATTCATCTCAATGTATGTAGTTTATTTCGGCTTATACAAGAAGTACCTAGATACATATACACGAAGTATATAGCTATATGAGTGTCAAGGTTCCGTAGTCTTTAACGAGTTTTATCATCATATCACGTACATATGATTTCAAACAATATATCGATTCAAATAAATTAAGAAATTAAGCTAAAACGCGGCTAATATGGATTAGAAGGAGTAGATAACTGTACCCGAATCTGCTGCCAGCATGACCAGTTAACTTGGAGATAGAGAATAGCATGAGATCTTCAGCAGCTGGGGTTGTAATAGCAGTGTAATGAGGCCAATAATAGACACGATCATGAATAGTCTTAACTGAGGGTCCTTTAAGAACACTCTCTTTAAATTGACCATCTGGATTGTTTGGGGATGTCACAAATTCTATAAATGTAACATTTTCATTGCTTGTTTTGTTCTTCCATAAGGATGTGTCACCTTTAAACTCGTATGCACGAGATTGAAACAGCTCAGTTTGGGATTTGTATATCTAAAAGAAAAAAACATAAAAAATAATTATAATATACAGATGCAAGTGATTAAAAATTAATAATAGATGATGATCTAAAAATAATACGAGTATTTATGCTTTGTTTGGATAGCAAATAAGGAAGGAAAGGAAAGGGAGGGAAAAAGGAGGAAGGGAAGGGAAAAGAAAGGGAGGGGAAGGTGAGTTCCATTTTTCCTCCAAATCTCTCCAAATTTGAAGGGATTATTATGCTTATTAAAGAGAGAGGGAAAATGGATCCTTCCCTCTCCTTTCCTTTCCTTCCCCCAATCCTTTACCCAAATAAGAGAGATTGTCCCCCTCCCTTTCTCTTCCTTTCTTTTCCTTCCATTTCTATCTATCCAAACAAAGTGTTAGTGAGGGTTATTAGATTAAGATTGACGGATTTCTATTTGGATTACATGGTCATCAATTTTATGTCACAATCTTTAAAAAACATAATAAAATGTAAGTTTGGGTTAATTTGACCCTACAATCTTTAATGTGGCTCCGTCCATCATACCTCAACAAACATTATGCTTATGGTACGAATGATCTCATAATTAAAATAATGATATATATAAATAATGCATGGTACTTGTAAAGTCATTTTTTTCTAATCAAATTGAGGTAGTTTTTTTTTTCCTCATATAAATACTACGTAATAATAATCTATAACTTATATTGTTATTATCTGTAACCACTTTAATTAAAAGTCAAAAAGTTAAAGAGCAGAAAATAGTGGTACTAGCATGTTCCAAAGTTGTAATATAAGTCTATTGTGGTCTCGAGTGTCTAAACACAACACATAGGATAAATTACACGTGAGCTCTATTTACGAAAGATCAGCACGACACGACTTTTTCTTAATAAGTTTCAAGTAAAGTAATGTGAATACATACCGGGTAAAAAGGGATGGAAGCAACCACAAATGCAGGACTAGAGGAGTTAGAGGAAAGAGCATTCACAGCAGCATTAAGTAGTTGAGTAGAGCCAGTCCCAAATACAACATGCCTTCCTTCAGTTTCTGCATTTCCAACAAACTTATGCACTTTGCGAATGTACTTCTCTAGCTCCGTTGATAGCTTTCGACCGTCGTCGTCGACCGGTATGTATGTATATCCCATTCGATGCCATCCTGATACCAACACTCCACTGTTTTCCCTTTTACTCATCCAGTAAGGCTCCATATACATAGGATTCCCACTACAAAATATTACACATAGACATAATAAAGTTATTCGTAGAATGAATATCTAATGAGTTTTTTTTTTTTTTTTTTTTTTTTTTTTTGAGGAAGATATCTAATAAGTTCTTTCAAAGAAGGTGTGATAAGATAAAATAAGGGTTAATAAGCTCTAGTATTATAATATATGGATTTGATATACTTGAAATATATTTTGAATAATATACTTCCGCCATCAACTTTTAGTTGACACGTTTTTTTAGTTACGTTTGCCAATGGACAACTTTAACCTTTAATATCTTTAATTACCGATTATAAAAAATTATAAAAAGTTGATATTTAAAAAATATATATCGTGACGAATCTAACAAGACCCCACATGACTATATTTTTCATTACATATAAATCACAAAACACGGTCAATAAAGAATGTGTGAATAGTGTTAAAGTCAAAACGTGTCAACTAATAAAAAAACGGAGGTAGTAACAATTAACAAATAATCGTTAGGATAAACTTACTACTTGAACGGTGTAAATAATGTTTTATTTTACTTACCTGAGCTAAGGAAAAGTGTAACTTAAAATAGAGTATACACTAGATACCAAAAGTTATACAGTACAACTAAGGACAAAGAAAAGTGTATACTCTATTATAAGAGTATAATAAATTACATGAAAGTATTGATTTATGTTACAATTAAGAGCAAGTTCTAGATTAGCTAGAAAATTTTGATTAAATAATCTAATTGAGTATTGTGTAAGAAAATTCTACTCTTAATTGTCAAATAAGGTTGTTGGATTGATTTTGCTTGATTTGAGAAGAGTTGTATATATAAGATTTTTTTTTTTTTTTTTTTTTTTTTTTTTTTTTTTTTTTTTTTTTTTTTTTTTGTCTTCTAAAAAGGTCTCTAATAACTAATTTAAATATGAAGAGATCGAAGTGCATGTTACGTGGACACCAGAATTCTCGTGAGTTGACTTATAGAGTACTATTACGTATTTACGTGGTTTGTACATGGTAAATGTACATAAAAATTAATCGTGATTGTTATGTTAGATATTGAACAAGGAAATTAAAGACCAAGAAACTCCTTACTCATCAACATCTGCAACGCATGGCAAAGAAAGAAGAGAGCAATCAGGGGCAGTATAACAACCGTAGCACTCGCACACTAGTTTTCCATCAACAACCAGGCCATCTAAGAACGCCCTACCATGTCCGGAAAACGATATAGCCGCCACTTCCTCTGCCTCAATTGCCGCCTCTCGTGACCAGCTTAGCTGAGCACTTAGACTACTTACATCACCCCACTTTACATTCAAGTATAAACCACTAAACACAATATTTAGAATTATTGAGCAAAGCAATAAGCATACGTGCTTAGCCATGAATGAGCACTTTTAACTTGAAAATGCTAGCTTCTTTTAATTGGTATAAATATGGATAATTAGACCCTCATAATTGAAGATGAAATCAACACTCTACCAATTATTTTATATGCCAATCAAATAAAGCAAGGTGGAGTTTTACAAATATAGATACAAAAGATTGATTTTATTCACTTTTTTAATTAATACATAGACAAAATATATACAGTTGAAAATGACATTATAGTCTTTATTGATCAATTATCAATCATTAAGCACCCCATCTTATAATATTATACCTTTGGATTCCATAGAAAGTTTGACTAGGTTACTGAGTTCAATATTTGTTTTATGGAATAATACTACATCGTTTTATATCATTTGCAACGATTAGACATTTAAATAATATAAAACGGAGATAATATAAAAATTCAAGAATACCATTAAATAGTCGATCACGTTAGGTGTATGTTACTCTTATTTTAATTTATCTTTGCTGATGCATAAAAGAAATGTTACCCAAGAATTGAACCTGTAACCCCCAAATGCATTATTGTTGATTGCTTACCAACTAATCTCTACCATTTTGTCATTTAATCATATCATAATTTCTTGTTCTAACGTGATTCACATGCATGAAACAATCAAGATCTTGGTTAATATATATAATTCCAAAAAAGAAATATGCCCATACAATCTGGTCGTAGAGAAGAAGATGAAGATTGTTATCAAGTGCTAAAACAAGCCCGAATCCTCGGTCGCAGGGGTCGATTATTTGGAGCTGGAGACCGCTTTGTACGCCTCAGCTTGCTAAGAAGCCAAGATGAATTCGATTCTCTGTTGTACAACTTACAAATATTGGTTTCCACTGAATTTCGAAATCACTCCAAAACCATATGAGTTAATATATACAATTCCAAAAAAGAAATATGCCCATAAAAAGAAATATGACCAAACCAATTCAATTTATATACAATTCCAAAAAAGAAATATGCCCATAAAAAGAAATATGACCAAACCAATTCAATTTATTATTACAAACTCATATGGTTTTGGAATGATTTCGAAATTCAGTGGAAACCAATATTTGTAAGTTGTACAACAGAGAATCGAATTCATCTTGGCTTCTTAGCAAGCTGAGGCGTACAAAGCGGTCTCCAGCTCCAAATAATCGACCCCTGCGACCGAGGATTCGGGCTTGTTTTAGCACTTGATAACAATCTTCATCTTCTTCTCTTTCACACTTCAACCATGCATATGCTGCCATGGTCCAACACCATTCAGAATATAATCTACTTATAAAAATGTGTTCAAGTTTTAAATTTTGTGTACTTGTTAACTAGAACATTTAAAATACTTTCAGGCTTTCAGCTACTACCGAATTGCAACAAACCTTAAAGCCCCTATGTGTAAACATGTTAGACTAACACATTTTGTTCGATTTAGGGCTTGTTTACTTCAGCTTAATTTCAGTTCAACTCCTAATTTACTTCTCTCATAAAATATTCAGTTCAGCTCCAATAAGTTTAGTTCACTTCAGTTCACCTCAACTTAGTTTTTTTTTTTTTATCCAAATGAGGCAATGCCAAAGAAAAGAAAACGAACTACAAAAACAAACAAAGGAAAAGAAAAAACATAGAAAAGCAACTACGGAGGGACTAAGCGAGGGAAAGCTACCCCCCTAGCATCCTCCTCTAAAATCCTACCAAGTCCTAATGGAATAAAATTAAGTATGTCTAAGTTTGTGTCTTGAGAGACTCCGCGGTTGGCCAACCAATCCGTCGCGCGATTGCCTTCACGGAATATATGTGTCACCTTCGTTTCCCACCCATCATTAGCTAGCATTGAGATGCATCGTGTAAGCTCATGTATGCTTTCCCCTGTATTGGCATGACCTTGCTTTAAGACTTGCACACAAGCAAGATTATCAAGCTGAATTTCGAGTTTTTCAATTTGTAGATTTTTAGCTAACTCTAAGCCACGAGTTAATGCTAAAATCTCAGCTCGAAAGGTCGAACATCTACCAAAATTTGCAGAAAATCCAGAGATGAAATTGCCTTGCCTATCCCTTATAATAGCTCCTCCACCTGCTGGACCAGGACAGCCCTTGGCTGCACCATTGATGTGTCTATTTTATATAGTACTTTACCCCCGTCCCTTGGTCATAATTAGTAGTGTTTTTGGCCCTTTAGGGCCACTTTTATTACTAATATGTGTTTTCTAGTGTTTTCGTAGTTTTGGTTGAGTTTTGCAGGGAATTGCACATTTGGAGCATTTTCCCGGGATTTTTATGAAGCGACTACGAGCATTGGAAGAACACGACCACTTATGGAGCCCAAGGCCGGTTAGAGCCATCGAGCCGGTGATTAATGGCTCGGTTATTTGGATCGCGAGGCAATTGGACCATGTATTCGAGACCCGAGAGGAAATATGGACTGGGCCGAGAAATCTAGCCCAATCGAAGTCCAAAGCCTTGAAGATAAAGACCGGGCCCGATCGGGCAAGCAATCGCCCGATCGGGCGGATGCGTGGGAGTGCCATCAAGGGAAGGCGCGCCCGATCGGGTGAGCTGCTAGCTCGATCGGGCGCGGCAACTTAGAAGGAGCTCTGGCAAAAAGGCACGCCCGATCGGGCGACCTCTAGCTCGATCGGGCGCGTGTTTCTGGAGAAGTGATTTTTGACGAGCAATTAGTTTCTAATTAGGAGTTGTTTTTAGTTTAGTTTAAATACGTTTTTTGTACGGATTAATTAGATCCTTCTTCTACTACTTCTTCTTCTCTTAATCCTTTCTCTTAGTTTTTCTCTCTCTACTTAGACTTCTTTCTCTAAACTCTCTCTCTAAACCTTTGTTATTATTTCTTTGATTAATTTCAGATTTATTTTGGTAACGATTTCTTTTCCCTTAATCTCAGTTATTTATTTTATTCCTTTGATCATGATTTATTTTATTGCTTTGCTTAGTTTATATTTAATAATGTGTGAGTAGTTTAATTTCTAGGGTTCTTGGGGATCTAATAAATAATATGAAGGGGTAAATTATTGTTGATGATTATCAATGCTAGATTAATTTCCTATTGATTGATTTAATGCTCTGTGACTAGATTAGGCCTATCTTTTATCCATGAGTTTGACAATATTGATTCAAGAATCGAGAGATGAAAATTAATGTTTAGGTCTAGTTTCAATAGGCGAGTTAATTTATAAATGGTTAAGTCAAGAATCGAGAGATGAGATGTAATACCGATAAATTAATTGTGTGATTGTAATAAGTAGCGAGAGCCCTTTACAATTTGGTTAATTGATGCATTGATGATTGACTATTATTGATTGTTGGTATTGCATGATGATTTCTTATTGGATTTTTTTAATGTTTTACAATTGCGGCTTGTAAAAGTATAGCAATATTAAATTGATGAATCGAGGAGATGTTAATTTGATATTAAAGGCTATTTTCAATAAGAACTTAGATCTAGTAAATTGCGAGAGCCTGTTAGATCTATGTTGATTAATAAATTGCGAGAGCCTGTTAATCATGTTATCTATGCCATGTCCTATGCCCTAGATCCTTTATATATTATTTTCTCTCTATTCCTACTCTTTTTAGTTTAGTTTCTTATTCATTCATAAATATTGGTTACTTAAATAATTTAGATTATAATATTTAGTTAGGAGTAAAAAGACTTGTTTCCCTGTGGAGATCGACCCTACTTCCCTATCTACTTTAGTTAGTGATTTAGGTAATTATTTTTGATTAGGGGATACGACTTACCCTGTCAACCATCACTATTGAGAACATACCAGCCAAAAGCAGGTGGGTTCCAAGCAATCAAACGTTCCTGTTTTGGTGATTTTTGCTGTTCATTCATGTTATTCAGGCTACGAAATGCTTCATCAATTCTAATACGAAAGAAGGCTCCCATGTCTACAGGAATTTCATTATCTCGATTGAAGACATAGCAATTTCTCCAACGCCAGACCCACCACACAACGATGCCAAAAAGAGTCGGCCAACCCTGGTCATCTTCGTTTCCAGAATCTTTAAGGTTGTGAGTCAACCAGTCCTTCATAGAACCTTGAAAGAAATTCTGAAAAAGAGAAGGAGTTAACACTATGCGCCACACTTGCTTAGCAGCTGGACAGTCACACAATATATGGAGGTTGCTCTCTTCATTGCACCCACATAGAAAACATTTAGGATCATCAGTGAGTTGCCTCTTAAATCGATTCAAATTCCCAAGAAGTTGTTCATGACAAGCCAACCATAAAAAAGCTCGAATGCGTTGTTGAACCAGAGCTTTCCAAATTAAATCCCAACACTCTTCATCAAGGCAATCAGTTTCATTCCTCAATATACTAAGCGCAGACTTCAAAGAAAATTTGTCCTTAGTCCCTTCTTTCCAGTACAGTAAGTCACCAACACTGGGATCGGCTCGAACAGCATGGTGTTGAATCAATTTGAGAGTATCCGAATCTAAATATGGAGCAAAAACATTCCATTTCCATCCTTGATTCTCCTCCCACATTTCTTCAACAGTAGCGCCTGCTATCTCCAACGGAACAGGGGATGTAACAATTTCACTTAGAGGCTTATCAGTGGCCCACAAGTGATCCCAGAACAAAGTTTGAGATCCTTTACCTATGGCAGATCGTGCACCTTTACACAGAAACTTTGAGTTTTCTGTTATGCCGCTCCACACATTAGACATTCCTTGCTTAGATTCAAACATATCTATGTCACAACGCCCTTTGCAATATTTGGCCCTAAGTACACGAGACCAAAGAGCGTTGGGTTCAGTCAAAACTCTCCATCCAAGCTTTGTAAGAAATGCGGCATTCGCTTGTTTGGCAGAATTTATGCTTAAACCTCCAAGTTCCTTCGGCTTTTGTAACACTTCCCATGAAATCAAATGCACCTTCTTTTTGTCTTCATTTCCACCCCAAATGAACCTTCTAGTTTTTCTGTCAATATCTTCACAAATAGATCGTGGAATTTTAGCCGATTGCATGGAGTAGAAAGACATTGTGGACAAGGTAGATTTTGCTAGAGTAATTCGGCCTGCCAACGACAAATATTTGGATTTCCATCCACTAAGACGTCGGTCGATTTTCTCACACAGATGGCTCTATGTTGCCTTGGTAATAACTCTACTTGTCAAAGTAGGCATTCCAATATAACCCCAAATCCTCAGTACACTCCATGCGCAAAGCCTCACAAATTTCAGATTTGGCAGATTGTGAGACATTCTTCGAGAAGTAGACCCTTGATTTAGGCAAACTCACCTTTTGCCCCAATGCAGTGCAAAACCGAGCTAAACAAGAGTGAATCAGATTGGCTTGGTCAGTAGAAGCCTCAGCAAATAGGACTATGTCGTCAGCAAAGAACAAGTTTGAAAGTACGGGACCATCACGACTTGCTCTAATAGGTTTCCAAAGATTGTGAGCTATGGCTTCTTCAATTATTTGATAAAACCGCTCCATACACATAACAAAAAGATAAGGTGATAGGGGATCACCTTGTCTAATTCCCACTACTAAATTCTGTTAAATTGCGACCGTTTTTCTACGACCGTCTGAAAAACGGTCGCAAAATATGAAATTTGCGACCGTTTTTTGTGCGGACGCAATATTACGACTGCTTTGACAACGGTCGCAAATTTGCAACCGTTTTGCGACCGTTTTTAGCCTTTTAGACGGTCGCTAGGATGTTTGAACAATTAAAAATAATTCTAAATTAAATTAAATCGTTTGCGACCGTCAAAGTCGGTCGTAAATGTCGTAATCTGCGACCGTCAAAGAGAAGGTCGTAAATGTCATAATTTGCGACCGTCAAAGACGGTCGGAAATGTCATAATCTGCGACCGTCACAGAGACAGTCGTAAATTTCATAATCTGCGACCGTCAAAGGCGGTCGTAAATGTCATAATCTGCGACCGTCACAGAGACGGTCGTAAATTTCATAATCTGCGACCGTCAAAGGCGGTCGTAAATGTCATAATCTGCGACCGTCACAGAGACAGTCGTAAATTTCATAATCTGCGAACGTCAAAGGCGGTCGTAAATGTCATAATCTGCGACCGTCATTTTGACGGTCGTAAATGTCATAATTTGCGACCGCTTTAACGGTCGCAAAAGGGATTTTTTTATTTTAAAGAGTATATGGTATAAAAGGAGCCAAACCCTAAGAGTTTCTCAGCTCTTAGCCTCCGCCTCTTTCTTTTCTCTCTCCTCCTCTTCTTTTTGCTTTCTCATGTGTATTCACTTTCCTCCATGGTTCCATCTCCTTCTCTTCCTTCTTCTCTTTCCTTTCTCCTTCCTCTCCATTTTTGTTCTTCATTTTCACATCTCCATTTCCGTTCCAAGCTAAGTTTCGCTCCCCTCCATTTCCGTTCTCTTATTCTCCGGCAGCATTGGTGGTGTGTTGGTTTGATGCTTAGCTTTGTGGTGTTAACTAGTTCATGGTTTTCAAGGTCGAATTCTACCATAAAAAGTCTAGATCTAGACTTTTCATGGTCGAATTGGGCCTTATTAAACCAAATTCGAGGTAAAATTAAGAGTTTGAGGTATGTTTTCGTGTTTTTGGTTTATTTTTGTTTTGTTTTTGGTTTATTTTCGTTTCTTTTTGGGTTTGATTTTGTTTTTTTTGTTGATTTTTGGGTTTGATTTTCGGGTACATTTTCATTGGATAATTTTGTGGGTTAATTTTCGTTAATTTTAGGGTTTGATATTCAAAGTGAAATTGTTTGATTTTGTTATTTTTTTGATTTGATTTTCGCTAAATTTTGGGTTTTCGTGTTATTTTGTTTGATTTTTGGTGAATTTGGTTTATGGGTGGCTGTTGTGGTGGCTGATTTGGGTTTTCGTGGGAAAAGGGTGTGAATCCGGGGTGGGCTGGAGTTTTCGTGGTGGATGGGGTTGTTTTCAAGGTTATTCGGGGTGGCTGGAGGTGTTTTCGTGGTAATTCAGGGTGGCTGGAGGTGTTTTCGTGGTGGTTGAAGGTGTTGTCGGGGCGGTTGGAGGTGTTTTCGTGGTGGTTGAAGGTGTTTCCGTGGTGGATGGTAGTATTTAGGGTGGACGGTGGTGGTGGGTAAAGGTGAATAGGGTTGGCAGTGGTGGTGGGTTGGTGAGGCTGGATACGGGGTGGGGTGATTTTCTTGTTTTTTTTGTTTTTTTTTTTAATTTTAGCGACGGCTTTAGGCGGTCTCTAAATCCAATTTTGCGACCGCTGACTATACCGGTCGCAATTACATTTATTTGCGACCGTTTTCAAAACAGTCGTTGAAAATATTTAAAACGGTCGCAAAAAAAATTGCGACCGTCAAGCGGTCGTAATTTTGTTTTTTTTGCGACCAAGTTAATAACGACCACCACGTTACGACCGTTGACGGTCGCAATTATGTTTAGCGACCGTTTTTGCTATTTTCAACGACCGTCAGAGGCGGTCGCAATTTGGCCGAATTTTAGTAGTGTCCCCTACTTGGTTTGAAGCTTTCCGAAGGTTCACCATTCCATAGGACACGAAGAGAGGCAGTGGATATGCATTCCATAATTAAGTCTACCATTGTGATTGGTAAACACATATCAAGAAGGGTATCCCGGATGAATGACCAACGAAGACGATCGTAGGCTTTTTCGAAATCAATTTTAATCGCCATAAACCCTTTTGCACCTTGCTTTTTCCTCATAGTGTGTAACACCTCTTGCATGATGACAATATTATCAGTAATTTGCCTCCCAGGAACAAAGCTTTCTTGAGTATTCGAGATCAAGAAGGGCAAAACAGGTTTCTACCGATTGATAATTACCTTTGTTACAATTTTATAGGCTACATTACATAGCCCAATTGGTATAAATTGTGAAGCTAACTTAGGTTTATCAATTTTTGGCAGCAAGGCAATACATGTTTCATTAAAATCCGGTGGGATACCTTTACCTTCAAGGATGGGAAGGAGAGTTTTATAGACAGTAGGGGCAATCAAATCCCAATTTTTCTAATAGAATATAGCTTTAAAACCGTCCGGTCCCGGAGCTTTCAACGCCCCCATCTCCTTGACTACTTCATCCATTTCATGTCTCGAATAGGCTCTTGTGAGAAAATTCCAATCTCGAGGAAGAATTTCAGGGAAGACATCTTGCGGCACATCAAAGAGTTCTGGCTCTCCCTCTTCAGTGAATAGATTTTTGAAATAATTCACAATTTGATTTTGAATATCACATTTATCATGCAGCCAAATTCCCTCTTCGTTCTTGATGGCTAGAATCTTATTTTTCCAGCGTTTCACAATTGTACTTAACTGGAAGAATGTTGTATTTCTATCACCATTCTTAAGCCATTCAATGCAAGATTTTTGATACCATAAAGTCTCCTCTCTATCAAGAATTTCATCAAGTTCCTTTCTAAGACGAGACTTCAATTTCAATAATCCTCTGTCCACCTTGATAGCAAGTGATTTTTGAATTCCACCCAATCTAGCTATGAGAGCCCTTTTTTGCTTGAAAATGTTGCCGAAGACATTCCTATTCCAAATTTGCAAGTGCTTCGAAAGTTTATTGAGATCAGGAATGAGCGGGCTATCAGCATCCCAATGATCAGAGACAAAATTCTGGAAGTTTTCATGGGTAAGCCATGTTGCTTGAAATCTGAACGGGCAATGAAGAGAATGAAAAGAAGTGAAGCCGTTCGGAGAGATAAAAAGCGAGCAGTGATCAGAATGTATTGCCGTGAGGTGCTTCATTGAAGCTTTCTCAAATCTCAAAGCCCATTTTTCATTGCAAAGGGCTCTGTCTAATCTCCCTCTCTGTCGGGTTTCTGGAGAAAGTCCCCTAGCCCATGTGTGGGTCGAACCCGAGAATTCCACTTCAATAAGGTCCATGTCTTCCACCTAAGAGTTAAATAATGCTGATCTTCGAGTGGTTTCATTACAGGAGCTACTGCGTTCCGAAGGAAAACGAGTATCGTTGAAGTCACCTGTCATGAGCCATGGCTCATTGTGCGTGGCAGCAAAATTTTTCAATTCTTCCCATAAATCTTTCCTTTGAGGCGGGTCGGGGCTAGCGTATACAGCAGTAAAGTACCAAGGCACAGCACCCCTCTGTGAAATATTCATAGTGATGTGTTGCTTATGCTGAAGGATAGGCTCCACATTCACAATATCCGGTTTCCAGTAAACCCATATACCACCACTGAACCCAATAGCATCTACACGAGTATGCCCATTGTAGCCAATAATAGAGGAAATTCGAAGGGCTTGATCACCCCCCATGTGAGTTTCAACTAATGCGAGAACATCAGGTTGATTCACACGCACCTAATCTTTCAAAGAAGAGATAAAATTTTTGCTTTCCGCACCTTGTACATTCCAGACCATACAAGAGATCGGTAAAGAGTCCGGAGCTAAATTAGGTATGCACTCTTCCATAGAAACAGGGATAGAAGATAGTGATGACATGTATGCTTGACTAATGAATCTCAACAATCGTTGAAATTCATTGGGAATTTTCAATGTTGCCACCAATTCCGGGGGAGTCGAAGTTGCTGGTAGCATGGACTCTAGTTGCACTTCCATGACATGGATCAAGGGAGTCATCTTCACAAGATAAACTTGGTCTAACGGCTGCCCCACACATAGAGTCTTCTCCGGGGGAATCCTTAGAGATATCAGGGAAGGTGTTAGGGACATGGCTAACAGTTGTACTCGGTTCAAGTTCTTCCTGCGTCAGCTTTTAAACAGCTTGTGATTGCTCGTTAGTGGCTTGGTGAGTGGCTTCTTTGTTAGCTTGAAAGGCAAATTCCAGATTTTCTTTTCCTAGCGTGTAGGTCGGCTTATTTATGGAAAGAATATGCAAGGAATTATTATCAATTTCCATAAGAGGGAGTGTCGAAGGTTGAGAAGAAATTTTTTCCTTAGATTGATAAGATTTGGAATAATTTTTATTAGCTTTGGAATGATTTTTAGGAAAAGATATATTTTTTCCTTTCGAGAAAGATAATTGCTTATCTTTAGGAAGTAAATGTTGTGAGATATCACCTAAATTGGTGGTAGCAAAACAACTTCCATCATTATCCTTAAACAAAATTGAAGAATCTTCAATTTCCATATCCTGCTCCTTCAAATGCTCGGATTCTTCCCTATCTTGATCCTCCAGAATAGCAAATCTAGAGCCCCCTCCTTAATTATTGGGAACAGAATTATTTTTTAAATTGTTTCCAATTTCAGCCTCCTTACGTCCAGCCCCTGTTGCAACTCTGTTCACCACAGGTGCACCATTGTGAGTGTTTCTAGCTGGTTCTTGAATAGGTTTTTCAACCCTTGTATTTTTTTCCGAGCAGGCTTTTTAACAAGCATCTAGGAGCCGAAGTTCTCTGTCTCCTCAGGTTTAGGACCTTCATTGTGCAAGGGATTTTCATGACATCTGACGTTATCATGCCCTGAAGAATTGCTTATAGGGACATTAACAGGACCACAATCATCCGCAACATGACCAAGTTTACCACACTTGAAACAAACCATTTTTATTCCTTCATATTGAACCCTCCAAATTCGACCCTTCAACCAGAATTTTGATAATAAAGGTTTAGAAAGGTCAATTTCAACACTTAAACGTGTGAATTGACCACGTTCAGCTTGAGAAGTTTTCTTGTCCACTCATAACACTTTGCCAATTCTTGAACCAATTTTATTCAAGAAATTAATGTCAAAGTATTCCACAGGTAGGTTGGGAATACGCACCCATGCTGTTAAAACCTTAATAGGAGATTCATTAGGTACAAAATTGGGGATCCATTTCCTAATGGTGAGATAGTTATCATCAATGAGCCATGGTCCTTGAGTAAGCACATAATTGTAATCCGCCTGATTTATAAACCTCGCAATATAGTAATCACAGCCAATGTCAGTGAGAGCAAGTTCACCTTTGATATTCCATTTCTTCTTCAGCCTTCACATGAGTCCCATGTAACCTATCTTACCACTAAACATCTTGATTATCAGAGAAGTTAACCATGGTTTCCTCAAGCGTATTTTCTCCTCCTTCGAAAGGGTTATGACAGGACAACGTTCATCCTGAAGAATTTCCTCTGGAATTTCCTCTTCATCATCTGAGATCAAGTCAACCAAATCCTCATCCAGATTCATTATCGATTGCAGAGAAGACTTTGGACCTTGGTCACCTTGAACCTTCTCACTGAAGGATAAAATTCCTCCATTCAGAATCGGTGGAGGAAGATTTGCACCTTGCATATTCATGTTGTTAGCAGGAATGGTCATTTTCTGACCATTCAAGAGAATATTTTCGACCTCCATAGGTTGATCTAAATCTTCAGCAATATTCCCAAAGATTTCATGAGTAATTTTCCGTTTAGGTTTTTTTGTAGATCTGATCAATTGATCAGCTAGTTCAGGGGGGGGTTAGGATCGGGCTGGGAAGCGGCCATAGAGAGAATTCTATAACAAGTCCTCGTTCACCTCAACTTAGTAAATGTGAACAGACGCTTAGAATAGTATTTGATATTATCTTGAAATAAATTCAGCTTTGATAATTAGATTCCTACCTTAAACAACAACTAGAGATGGTGATATTATATATATACCATAGCGTTTAAGCAATTACAAATACAACACTTATTTATAATTGTAACAGTATAACTTTCATACTACGAGTATTTTATTCACTAACCTTGACCACATGTTTTGTTCATATATGAAAAAAAAATATTATTGGATTAAACTCCTTTTTTTCTCTTGAATATTAATTTTTTTTTATTATTACGCCTAATAAAACTAAAGATATTAATTAATATAGATGACAAAATTGTGCAATGACAAATATAAAAGTGAAATTGTTGTGATTTTAAGGAAAAGAAGTATATGGTGCAACGATAAAATAATATTACCTGGGGAAGGCCTTCTAACTCGTTGATAGAACGAGCAGAATTGTGGAGGTATATGTTGTAGGGAGAAGTGCGATGAAGTAGACAAGATTGTGGTTAGTCCTTCCCATCTTTCCTTCATTATATTGTATCCAAACTTAAAAATGTCACTTCCTCCATCATCAACAATTGCTTTCAATAGAATCAATACCCGTAATTGGGTATCTTGTGACACACCTAACGTATTATGATTCACATAATACTCCATTTGTTGTTTTACAGCCTTGTCCTTCACCAAAGCCCACCTACATTATTAAAAAAGAAAGTTAATTGCCTAATTTGTTTAATTATCATGTTCAATTATTCTAATTTGAATAAAATAAAGATTTAGTTATACTACATCCGTTTCACCCAGAACTGATCCCCGAATCCGGATTAGCCCAAAGGGTGAACCGGATGGAACACCAAAAAAAAAAAACATCCGTTTCAATTTATATTCGAACAATTTGGCCCTATAAGTAGATGTACAAGGAAACTAAACAAGGGAAATGGTTGTAGTACGTGTAACATGTAAGATGTACCTATATACATAAACACGAAAGTATATAACTATACGAGTGTCAGATGTGAAACGGAGGGAGTAGATTGTACCCAAATCGACTGCCAGCATGACCCGTAAGCTTAGACATAGAGAAAAGCATGAGATTTTCAGCAGCCAGGGTTAGAATGGCAGTGTAATGAGGCCAATAATAGACACGATCATGAATAGTCTTAATTGAGGGTCCTTTAAGAACACTCTCTTTGAATTGACCGTCTGGATTGTTTGGGGATGTCACAAATTCTATAAATGTAACATTTTCATTGCTTGTTTTGTTCTTTCATAACGATCGATGTGTCACCTTTATACTCGTATGCTCGAGACTGATATATCTCAGTTTGGGGCGCCCCCCATTGATCAGCCTGATTTACATAAATTTGTAAATCAGTCCTGAATGTGGGCCATCTTCTTATTTTTATATTGTTTGGGACGTTAGCTGACTTGGCACAGTAGACGGACGTTAGTAATGGGGTTTGTAACGTCCCCGTTATCCTTGACGTTATTAAAAAAAAAAAGGGTTTTTCTATACAGTGCCCCTGAGGAATTGACTTTTCCAAGATGTGCCCACCCATTTTCAAAATTCCACAATGTATCCCTAAGGCCCCTTTAGTGTCTACGATGTAACCCTACCCTAATACCTCCGTTAACTTTCCCTTAACTTCAAAATAAAGAAATTTAAAAAAAAAACAAAAAATAAAAAAAAAACCCAAACACCTCTCTCTCCTCCCTCACAACCACCCACCACTACACCTCCAACCGCACCACCACCCCACCTCTCTCTCCTCCCTCACAACCACCCACTACTACACCTCCAACCGCAGTCTCCATTTCCGGCCATCCCTCCCCCTTCGCCCTGACCGCCCTTTTCCGGCCACACCTTCCCTTCTCTTTCAACCATTCCGGTCAGCTCTCCCCCCAGCCACGCCTCATACTACAAAAATCCAAATTCCAAATCAAAGTCGAGAATTTTAAATCTAATAATCCATCGAGTACAAATCAAAACTCAGAATTCCTAATCTCATGGTATAATCGATTGAATTTGGGCGAGGGTTTTCGATGGTTTGGGTGAAATTCGTCCTTAAAATCGAGATGATTTCATGAAATTCGAGCTCAAGAAAACCGATTCCAGCGTCGTCAATGCACTTCGCCGCATTATGAACGCTGAAGTTCCCACCGTCGCCGTCGAAATCGAAGTTAACTCCTTCGTTCTCAATGACGAGTTCATTGCTCACCGACTCGGCCTCATAGGTGGTGGGTCAAGGAGAGAGGAGCGCGGCTCGGTGGTGCAGCTGGGGGTGCAACGGAGGTGGGGCGGTGGTGCTTGAATTGGTTTTTTTTGTTTTCTTTTTTAATTTCTTTATTTTAGTTAACGGAAAGTTAACTTAAGTTAACAGAAGGATTAGTGTAGGGTTACATCGGAGACACTAAAGGAACTTTAGGGGTACGGTGTAGAATTTTTAAAATGGGTGGGCACAGCTTGGAAAAGTCAATACCTCAGAGGCACTGTATAGAAAAACCCAAAAAAAAACAAAAAACACAAAATAAAATTTTTAATTACTCCCTGGATCTACATCATCTCTCTTCATTTGCATACCTATGGTAGTCAATTTGGCCATTGGAAGAGATGACATAGCTCGCAATTGAGAATATGTTGAAGATCGGTCACCATACAAGTTCACTATTAATGACACTACGATACATACAAATTCGCCATTGTTGTACAAGCTTGCTTTGTAAAACCTCCAAAAATTCTTCGAATTTGATTTGATTTCATTTGAAATTGATTTGATTTCATTTGAAATTGATTTGATTTCATTTGAAATTGATTTGGTTTTAATTGAATTGAATTTGATTGGACTGACTTAGGTTTAGAAAGAAATAAATTGAGTGAAAGGAATGGTGTCCTTCGAACAAGTGTATTATTCTGATAGCGGGTTCAGAATTATTAGAAAGCTAATATATTCAGTAAGTTCAAGTGATCGGAATGCCTGGGTGGAGGCCGCTTCCGATCAGTAATATTAATATAATTAATATTACAGCTTAATCTTGACTGAACCCTTCGGGTCACACCCAAGCAAAATATACGAACCGACTCGACGAATTAATTTGGAAGAAATTAATTCACCGCCCGAGTGTTAAATATTTAGACGTCGGTAATTCGAGCTTGGAGCGTCGAAACCGATCGTCGGAAGTCGAGTCAATGATAATAAAAAGACGAGACGCGCAAAATAATAATAAATCGACCATATTCCCAAAATACCCCTAGCATCGGAATGCCCCGAGCATCCGAATGCTAGGGGCAAAAATGTCCAAGCATAGGTGGCTAGCAAGCGCACCAAGCCGAGCCTAGCATGGCTGGCTAGGTGCGTGCTAGCGCACCGTGCTAGCAGCCACACACAGCAGCAGCTAGCAGCCGTGTGCACGTGGTGCGTGCAGCAGATAGCTGCCGCAAGCTAGGCATGCTAGCAGCGCACGCACTAGCAGCCACGCACAGCAGCAAGCCCGCACCAAGTGCGTGGCTTGCGCGCACAGCAGCAGCCCGCATCTTGGTGCGGGGCTGGGCTCGTGGATGGGCCATAGGGCCGGTCACTATGGGGAAGCTTGAGGAATATGGGAGCAAGTGGGTAAGGACATGTGGCACAAGGAGAGTAATGAGTGTGGAGCAAGTATGGTCCCCTACTCTCCATGTGGTCCTCACCAACCCATTTCACATGGTAATGCCACTTGTAGATTTATTATTAGTTTGCAATTTTAATTTAATTTAGCTTTAAATTAATTTGTGGAATTTCATGATCCCACATTGATGGGATAGAAATTCCCACTCATACTTTCCTCTATAAATACCAACCTTGGGATTTGGAGTAAAGTGCTTGAGTGGGCGTTAGAAAGAGCATTCCATATTTTGGGAAAAACTCTTAAACTCCATTAACACTTGGGTTTTAGTCGGACCTTGCTAACTCCAAGGTAGCGGACCTAAAAAGTCGTGTTCGTCCTTTGTGGGTGGATACCGTTGGAGGCACGACATTTGCGGTGCTCAAGGCTTTCAAGTAAGAGCCTATTTTGAGAGGGCGAAGCTCGCTTCAAGGGTATGATTCGTTCTTCATTTTTCTTGTGTTTATTTATTTATGCTTTATGGTTTTATTAATTACGAGTGGTTCCTTGGGTCGGGGTTGTTTCCGAGGTGAGTCGAACTCACCAAACCCCAACATTGAGTTGATTTGATAAAATTGATTAATCTGGAGAATTTGATAGTTTCTCTCTCCTCTTTGATGAGTGGGTGGATTAACTCCAGGAAACATGCGTTTTGATGATATGCAATAACAACAATGGCATCGAAGTTTTCTTAATGGATCATTTTCGTCTCGGTTATACTCCAATTTCTGCAGCAAGGTTCAATTTCATGCGTTTTCGAACATGGTTTCAGATTAGGGTTACAAATTTGGGAAAGTGACGATTGTGGCTAACTGCGAAAATTCAAGTAATGGAGGTTAACGACATTGACTTGGCAGCGTTAGTTTGACTAACTTCAACTTTTTCCATGGCAATGTGCCGTCTTCAATGATATTTACTGTGCTGACAACACTACCCTTAATTAAATGTACAAAAAAGACGATTTTACCCCTAGATTTACAAGGTTTGTAACTCAGCCTGATGAACATGAATTTCCTCCTCAGTTTGTTCTTTGTACGTCTAAAAGGAAAACAACATAAAAGTAAGCAATTAAAGATAAATGTTATGTAGAAATATACCAGGATTAGTAGATTGTCAAAAGCCGTAGTATTTGTATCAAAAGTAAATTAATTTACCTTTTTTAAAAAAAAAAAAAAAGGGTATAGAGTACCTATTTTGATGGTTAAAAAAGCAAGATATGAGGCCATAATGCTCATTAAGGTTCATCATGGTCTCATGTCTATTGATTAAAGTTTGTAGGGTAAGGGAACCAAAAAAGAGGGTTCGTAGAACCAGGCATGGGTTAAGCCAACACAAGAATTAATAAAGCACGACACCAAAAAAAAAAAAAAGGTTCCCTCACCCTCGAGCCATGTATGAATATCATTTTTCCAAATTTGGCGCGAGTCTTGCATGAGCATGACAAGGCGACTGTCTTATTATTCATCAATGAATTTCGTGCGCAAAACATGTTCTTTATAGGTTTAGGGGGGCATTTTGGCCCTATGAGTCCAATTTGAGGTCATAGTTGAGGTATTTTAATTTTAATCATGTAAAACGAGGCATTTTCGATCATTTTTTGTCAATTCTGACCTCAAAGTTGACTCAAAGGACTAAAATGCCCCCCGAAACCCCTAAAGACCATGTGTTTGACACGGAAATCAAAGAATTTAAAATTTTCGTTAGTTTTTTACGACAGGTTGTAAAAAACAATTTTTAATTTTATTTTTGGTGGTAAAATAAAAGTTTTAGAAGTTTTGGTCGTAAAATAAAAGTTTTAGAAGTTTTGGTGGTAAAAAACAATTTTTTTTTGTGATAAAAGTAAAAAAATCCTTTAAAAATATCCCAAAGATGAGATTATTTTTCGCATATGCCTCAAATATGGGATTATTCCCAGCAATTTTTCCTAAAAATAAAACAAAGACCAGCTAGCCTAACACAACCCAATGTATGACTTAATCTAGGCTCCATTCATTAAAGATTTGCAAGAGCCCATAATGACATAGCCTTTTTGTTGCCCATTCTAGACAAGGCTTGTTGGCATGGCATGTGGGATTACATGGCCCAACCCTTGTCTAATTTAGGAGTTTTTTATTTATTTTTTTTTGAAGAAATAATTTAGGTGTTCAATTAAGGGATTTTCAAATCAAAATAGCTCAAATAGAATTATTGTGAATACATACTGAGTAATAAGGTGTGGAAGTGACCACATATGCAGGATTAGAGGAATTTGAGGAAAGAGCATAAACAGCAGCATTAAGTAGTTGAGTAAAGCCAGTCCCATATACAATATGCCTTCCTTCAGTTTCTGCATTTCCAACCAATTCATGCAATTTAAGGATGTAATTCTCTAGCTCTGTTGAAAGTGTCTCAGCATATGGGTCTATATATGTATATCCCATTCTATGCCATCCTGATACCAATACTCCACCACTTTCCTTTTTATTCATCCAAAAAGGCTCCATATATATTGGATTCCCACTGTAAATACTTTCAAAACCGCGTCACATTTAACAAATTATCTTATGTTTGTGACGATAGACCTAGCGAAACGGGCATGACATGAGCTATAAGGCCTATAACTTTGCTAGAATACAACAATGCTAGGTGATGTTTGTGAGTTATACGGCCTCCGTCCCTGATTATTTTCTTCTTTTAGTTTTATTCTTTGGAGTCAAATTTCGCTACTGGAGATTTGTATATGTTTTTTTTTTTCTTTTTCTATTTCTTTTTAAATGCAACTAGGTTTTGGACTCGAATCATGTACCAAGTATTACGGGGAATAAAAATTATACTTTTGTGCACGAATAGTGTCATGATCAAATCATTCATTATTTCATTGATTTGATGTATTTATTATTCATTTAAATGGATTACATGTAACATGTCATAGCCAGCCTAGTGTATATAAGACTTTACATATTTAAATTTGAAATCCCAAGTGGACATTTGAATGTCATAGAATCCATATTTTCAAGTTAGTAAATATATTTTCAAGTGGATCCCAATCAATTGTCATTATAATTATTTTTATACCTTTGGATCCCAGTAAAAGATTGAGTACGTCACGTATGATACAACATCTTCCATTAGGATTCATTTCATAATAATTTATGTAATGTTCACGTTTTGTGTTACTTTTTTTTTATTTGAAAGGACGTTGTGTGTTTAAAGCTGGGCGTGGGCCGGGTCAGCACGCGGGCGGCCCGGGCACGGCACGAGGATGGCCCGGCACGGCACGGCCCGCCGGCAGGCCCGGCCCGGCACGATGTCACGCCCCTCGTGCCTCGTGCGGGCTGCGGTTAAAAAAAACCAAAAAGCAGCCCGGCACGGCACGAGCCCGGCCAATAGCCCGTGGCACGGCCCGCAGGCACGGCCCGCGGGCTAACGGCTATAAGGCTGTTTTTGTTTTCCCTCCAACGGCCATAAACGGCTATAAACGGCTATATTTTCACCTATAAATACCACCCTAAACTTCCAATTCTTTCCACAACTCAACTTCTCATCTCATTCTCTTACTCTCTTATTCTCATAATCTCATTATTCTCATATATTATAATTTATAAATTATAATCTCTTAATATTTCTTAATCTCTTATTCTCTTATAAATTTTACATTTTTAATATTATTAGTCTACTACCAAAAAAAAAAAAAAAATACTTTGTTATATTTACATTCGGGAAATTATAATTTCGGGAAATTATAAATTCGAGAAATTATAAATTTGGGAAAGCGTTGAAGCGTCGTTGTAAGATCTAACTCAACTTTATTTTAATTTGTTATTGTTATTGTTATTATTATTATTATTGTTACTATTATTATTATTATTATTATTATTATTATTATTATTATTATTATTATTATTATTATTATTATTATTATTATTATTATTGTATACTTGGAACTACTTAATTACATAAAAACTAATTTCTATTTTAATTGTGGGTTATTTGGATTGTTGAAATCTGTCTAAGGCGGGATTTGGGCTCTGGACAACGTCGATCCTAACCATAACCTACCTGGGATCTCATTGATTTAGATAATCTACTATTATTATAATTATTTTTGAAAATTTATTAACTTACTAATTAAGTAATAATTAAGAAAAAAAACTTACTTATACTTGTTAATTGTTATAATTTGTTATAATTTGTTACTTTGTTAGTGTTATAAACTTATAATTGTTAATTTGTTATAATTGTTAATATTGTTGTTAATTATTATTTATTAGTTAATAATCTTAATTAATCATGGCATCAAACCCGAACCAATCCTCCTCTAAAAAAGCCAAATCTAAACGACCATTGGAAGGCTCTTCTATGCCCCCCCTACAATGCAAATCCCTACTATGCAAATCCCTACAATGGCCACCACCCACCCCGGGTTTTCTACCGATTTTCCCACCGGATTAGATCAACAAGGGACATTCCAACCATGGCAAAGCACCCAATCTCCACCTTATTATGCCTCCGCACATGATATGCCTTTTGAATTTAACTATCAAACAACTCAAGCAAGCAACACACAACCTGCCGGCTCTAGTGACCCATCCGTCCAAAATACTATTCCCCCATCTGATAACCCATTCATTGAATGGTACACCGAAGAAGAAATGACCCTTTTGAAAAACCGAAAGAGTAAATGTTGGCAATATTTCTTGTTAAGTAGAGATGGTGAAAAAGCCAAGTGTAAAACTTGTGGTAATATTTATTCGGCTCCAGCCAAAGGCGGTACGGGGCACCTAAACCGACACAGTGAAAAATGTGGTGCCCCTAGTACTGACCCAACTCAACCAAAAATTTCTCAATTCCATCCTTATGGCTTCACTTACAATTATGAGAGGGATAGGGATGAACTTGGGAGAATGATAGTCCAAGCCGAACAACCTTTTCTTTTTGCTGAAAGTGATCCGTTTAACAATTACATTAAACGAGCACTACAACCCCAACACAAAAAAATCTCCCGAAAAACCGTTAAAACAGCTGCCATGAAAACTTACTTAGAATACAAAATGAAATTAATTGAAGAACTTAAAACTCTTACTTCAAGAGTTTCTATAACTTCTGATGCATGGGATGGTGGTTATGGTTTACATTATTTGTGTGTTACTTGTCATTGGGTTGATAGTGAATGGTTATTGCAAAAACGTATTATTTATTTCAAATTGCTTGAATACCCCCATACGGCCTTTAATATTTCTAATTGTATTATGAGTGCTCTTGATGAATATTGTCTTAGGGACAAAATCATGTCCATGACGTTTGATAATGCAACATCCATGACAGCTAGTGCTAATCTAATTAAACCAAACTTGCATAATGTCATAATGGATGGAGATGCATTACATATTAGATGCATTTGTCATGTTTTAAACTTGTGTGTTAAGGATGGACAAGAAGCAATTGGTCCATACTATTCCAAAATTCGAAATGCTGTTTTGTCTATTATGTCTTCTAGCAGTAGGTATCAGGAATGGAGGCGATATCTTAAGCAAAATAAGATAAAGCCTATTAGAATTAAAACGGATTGTCCAACTAGGTGGAACTCCACCTATGACATGTTGAGTCAGGCACTTTCGTATAGAGTTCCATTTTCATTGTTTTACAATAATAAGTATCCACAATTCATGATAGCAGACTCCGATTGGGATAATTGTGAAAAATATATGCAATTTTTACAATTATTATATAGTATGACTCACTGTTTTTCTTCTGTTTATGTTCCTTGCATTCATTCTTTCCTTCAAAATGCATGTTTATTTGCTCAACTTCTTTATGAACATCGATCACAACAAGATTACAATGATTATGTTCCACAAATGGAGGCTAAATGGCGTAAATATTACACTAAGCTTCCTATGGTTTATATGTTTGCTTCTATTTTAGATCCTAGATCAAAGTATGATGGCACATTTATGCTAATTGATATTTACTATGAATGCATGCAACTCGGTGATGGTGTCGAACAATATAAAAATCATGTGAAAGATAAATTTTTTGAGTTATATAGAGTTTATGAATCTAAATATGGAACCGTCACTCATTTTGCCCCTTCTCAAACATCCAAAAGCGTAAGTAAAACGGGCAAAAGTTTGGCGGCCCAAGCTGCTAACATGTTATCTAAGTTTTCAGGTAGTGGATCATCATCAAGGCGAACACAAAGCGATGTTTCGGAGTTGCAAATGTACTTAAACTACGACTTCATGAAAGGCTTGGACGAAGATTCGAGGTTGGGGATGGACATCCTAGATTGGTGGAAATCCCAAAGCACAAAGCATCCAATTTTGGCGGCAATGGCACGTGATATTTTCAGCATCCAAGCCTCCTCCGTTGCCTCGGAACGAGCTTTTAGTGCTTCGGGAAGGGTTCTAGACGATAGAAGAACAAGTTTGAAGCCCGAAACACTAGAAATGTGTGTTTGCTTGAAGGATTGGATGGATGCCCAAGAACGCATCCAAGATCGTACTTTTACGGCCAACGACAACATCGATGGTTCCGATCGTTCTGGTTCAACTAGCTCCTCCGCATTAGCTAGTGAACATGAAGCCGAAGATGAAGACGAAGAAGATAATGAAGACCTTGATTGAAGATTACCAACAACTCGAGAATTAATATTAATTAGCGAAAATTCTAGTATTTCCTATGTACTCTATTAATTAGTGAAAATGTTAGTATTTCCTATGTTGGCTATGTACTCTATTAACATTAGCCGTATAATAAAATAACAAAATAAGTTATTCATCAATTATTGTTAGTTGTACACTTGTACTTCATATTATCTTTTACTTAATAAATTTTTATGAATGAATTTTTTCAACTTTTAATTTTATGGAATATGTTATATTGTTATTTAATTTTTGTCTAATACTTATATAGTTATATGAATAATATGATATATAGTAAATTATGAATGAACAATAAATATTAATATAATTTAAACAATATTTAATATAACTTAACTCCATAAAAAATTTAATAATTATTAAATTCAAATATTAAATTGTATAATTATTCAATTCAATTTTTTCTTTCATAAAAAAAATTCAAGTTTTTTTAAAGTTTTTTTTAATTTTTTTTTTTAAAAAAAAAAAAGAAAAAAGGGTAAGCCGTGGCCCGTGGGCCGGCACGGCCCGCCTCCACCGTGGGCCGGCACGGTGGCCGGCACGACGGGCGGCCCGGCACGGCACGACCGGCACGGTGGGCCGTGCCGTGCCGTGGACAGGGAAACCTTGAAGGCCGGCACGGCACGGCACGGCCCGCCTCCACCGTGGGCCGGCACGGCCCGACACGACACTGTTCATGGCCCGCCTAGGCACGGCCCACGGCAGGCCCGGCACGGCCCATGCCCACCACTATGTGTGTTACTCTTAGTTCAATATAAAATTACATCTTCGCATTCATGATTCCAGTGATGTCTTCTTGACCTTTTGTATATGATATCTATTCTTTAACCAAAAAAGGTAGGTTTCCATCCTTTCAATCTCAAAAAGAGACTGATCAGATTCTTGCTTAAGAAAAATCTATCATGTTGGCTAACCTAAAGTCAGGATCATTTTCAAAATTAGAGGCGGTACAAGGAAGAAGCCACATTGTACTCATGAAGACCGAGTCAATGATCCCGTTGGAAGTTCTTGATATAAAACAAGAGCGTTAGGAAAAAAAAAAAAAAAAGAGAGAAAACAAATGAAAGGATAAAGTCCCACATTGGTTGGAGAAGAGTGTTTTCCCTTATTTTTATATTGTAGTGCTTTAGAACTACTTAGTTGAGTAAGTGGGAGGTGGGTGTTATACCATGCGTACAAGCGCGTAGAGCCGGGTCGAGCTTGGGACTTGGGGTCTTGGGGAATGCGATGCGCGAGCGTCGTGGGTCCCTCTTACTTTTTTTGTTTATTGCTTATTAGTATAACAATCTAAAAGACGATTATGGCTTTCAAATTTCTGATTCCCGATATGTCTAAGTTAGAACCTCTTAATGGAAAGAATTATAAACGTTGGACTATTATGTTGCATTTTTATTTGGAGCCAATTGATGTTGCGTATGTTCTTGATAATATTGTTGAACATTTTGATAAGGATGATTTGTATGAAACTGATGTTAAGTTTGCTAAGGATGATAGAACCTGTAAGGGCATGTTGTTGCATTATATGTCGAATAATCTGTTGGATATTTATATGGGTTTTTATCATGCCAAAGATATTTGGGATGCTTTAGAGAAAAAATATGGGACTGATGATGCTGGTACTAAGTGTTATTGTGTTAGTAAGTGGTTGAGTTTTCAAATTGTTGGTGATAGGCCTATTATTGATCAGATTCATGGTTATGAGAATATGTGTATTAATATGGTTGCCGAAGGTCTGTCTATTTGAGATATTACTCTTGCTATTGTTTTGATTGAGGAACTCCCTCCCTCTTGGAAGGATTTCATAATCAATTGATGCACAAAAACAAAGACCTACCTTAAAGGAGCTTGTAGGACACCTCAAAATTGAGGAGGAAAACCGTATCAAAGACAAAGGCCCTTCTGTTTTTCCTTCCTCTTCTTCTGCCAAAGCCAATCTTATTGAACCCAAACAAAACAACCCGTCCAAAGCCAATAACAGTTCTCGTAAGCCTAAAGAGAAGGTTCAAAAGTAGTAGTTTAAGGGTACCTATTTTGAGTGTGTTTTGACTGGTCACAAGGCTAAGGATTGCAGGATTAAGAAGAAGAATCACTACAAAAAAAATATCCATATAGAAACAGAATTCTAGCGACGGAGTTTTATCCGTTTCTAAATTAGAGACAGAATAAAAAAATCCGTCTCTAAATTAATTTAGAGACAGCATTTAAAAATCCGTTTCTAAATTAGAGACGGAATAAAAAAATTCCTTCGCTAATTTAATTCTGTCTCTAATTTAGAAACGGAATTGAAAATCCGTCTCTAAATTAGAAACAGATTTTTTTTTCCGTTGCTAAATTAGCAACAGATTTTTTTTCCGTTGCTGAATCTAGCAATGGATTTATTTTCCGTTGCTAAATTTAGAGACAGATTTTTTTTCCGTTGCTAAGTTAGCAACAAATTTTTTTTCGTTGCTAAGTTAGAGACGGATTTTTTTTTTTTTCCGTTGCTAATATGAGCGACGAATTTTTAATTCAGTCTCTAGATAATTTTTGAAACTAATTATTTAAAATATTACATTAGAGACGAATAATGTAAGTTACATTATATTCATCTCTAAACTAGAAACGGATTTTCAATCCGTCTCTAAACTAGAAACCGATTTTTAAATCCATCTCTAAATTAGAGACGAATTTGAAAATCCGTTTCTAAATTAGAGACGGATTTTAAATTCCATTTCTAAACTAGAGACGGATTTTAAATTCCGTCTCTAATATTTCTTTCATTTATTATCAATTATGTGCGTAAAAGTAAACAAATAATATTTGGTATAGTTGGTAAGAGTTTCACTATTTGACATTGAAGTCAAGGGTTCGAAGCCTACTAACAGCAATATTGCGATTGAAGATTCAAGGAGCGTTACATGGAAAGCCAAGTCGGGTTGACCCGAGTGAGGTCGACCCAAATAGCAGCTATTTTTTAGATTCAAAATATTTTTTTTTCCGTTGTTGAATCTAGCAACGGATTTTTTTAATCCGTTGCTAAATCTAGCGACAGATTTATTTTTCCGTAGCTAAATCCAGCGACGGATTTATTTTTTCCGTTGCTAAATCCAACGACGGTTTTTTTTTTCCGTTGCTAAATCTAGCGACGGATTTTTTTTTTTCCGTCTCTAAATTCATTTAGCGACAAGGTTTTTACCAACGAAGTGATTCCGTCGATATATCCGTAGCTAGCTATGTCCTGCGACGGATTTTTAGCAATTAGCAACGGATGTCACCTGTTGCTAAAAGGCCAAATTTTTGTAGTGAATGGGCAAATTCAAGCAAATCTTATTGAGGATTCTGACCTTATTGTTGTTGTCGTTTTAGAAGCTAGCTTTACAGGTAATGCTGCTGAGTGGATTGTTGACACTGGAGCTACCAGACACATCTGCACAAACAAGGACATGTACATTACCTATGACAAGGTCGAAGGTGAAAATGTCTTCATGGGCAACTCAGCTTTTGCTTTTATCCGAGGCAAAGGAAAGATCGTTCTCACTCTCACTTCTGGAAAATTGCTTACTCTCACTAATGTTTTGCATGTTGATAGGCTAAAGTCGTATCACCTAATCAAAAGTAATTCCTAAAACCACTAACTAAAATAGATATGGAAGTAGGGTCGAATCCACAGGGAAACGAGTCTTTTTATTCCTAATTAATTAATATAATCTAGATTATAGAGTAACAAATTATTATTATCGAAGGGAAACTAAACTACTAAGAGTAAAAGTGGGAATGAATAAAAGTAGGAGGAGTAACAATGAATAAAAGACCTAGGGCATAGGTTCACCAATAAATAATATTCCAGGGTAAAACATAATAATCAATCATCAATGCATCAATTAATCAGATCATAAAGGGCTTTCGCTACGTATTACAATCACATAATTAATCTACCGGTATTAAATATCATCTCTCGAATCTCGACTTAACCATTTATAAATTAACTCTCAAATATCGAATTAATATTGTCAAACTCATGCATAAAAAATCAGGCCTAATCTAGTCACAGAACATTAAACCAATCAATAGGAAATTAAATTTAGCATTGACAACAAACAACAATAAATTACCCCTTCATATTATTTATGGATCCCCAAAAACCCTAGAAAGAAAACTACTCACACATAATTAAATCTAAACTAATCAAAGTAATTAAAGAAAGCATGATAAAGAGAAAGAATTAAGAGAAAGAGAATAATAGTATTAAAGTAACAAGAAAACAAGATAATAAATCTTGATGTGAAAAATAGAGAAGAAAAGAAAACTAAACTAAAAGAAACTAAAATAACTAAACTAAAAGAAACTAAAATAACTAAACTAAGCTAATAACTACCTACCCAAAGCTACGTAACAACTCCTCCTTTTAAAGGAAAAGGAGTTTGATTCCAAGTCAAACTCTAATTCCCCTAGGCTAATCATCAAAGCTGCGTAAATTAGGAGCCCATTAAAGTCGCAAACCGACTTAAAGAATAGCTGAAGTAAAGCCCAAGAAAAAGGCGCCTCCAACTGCTAATTTATTTAAGTGATCGGGCCCAATTGCTTGGAGTAAGCTCGTGAACTCATGAACGTGAATGGGCTTTTAACTTTGGATTCTTCTTCCTTGGTTGGTCCATAATAATAACTTGTAAAATCTTCGACCTTCTCATATATCGAGCCCTTAATCACCGAACTAAATTTCTTTAACTTGGTCTTGGGCTTTAAATATATGGTCATAAAATACGATCCGACTCCAATGTCTTTGTAGTGACTCAATAAGCTCGGGAATTGTCATAATTCCGCAAATTCCTACAAAATAATACCAACTCTACAAAAACACTAGAAAACATATATTTGTAATAAAAATAGCTCTGTAGAGCTCAAATAAGCACAAATATGACCGTTGGACGGGGAATAAAATATATATAAAATAGACTCATCACATGTTCCAGAAATGCGAATGAATTTAATTTCTGACAGTTTTCTCATGAAAGCTGGACTGAAGCTCTCTTTTGATTCTGAAAGATTAGTTCTTACTCGCAATGGGGAATTTGTAGGGAAGGGCTTTTGTAATGAGGGGCTTTTTACTCTTGATGTTAAAGTTGACATTATGAATGAGAATGCTAGTACTTTTTCTACGAATATAATCTGTTGATTTATGGCATGCTAGATTAGGACAACTGAATGCTGATTCGATTAAAAGGCTTAAACACTTAAATTTAATTCCTAGTTTTTCTAACACTGATTTTTTGGAATGTCAAATTTGTGTTGAAGCCAAATTTACAAAGAAGTCATTTAAATCAGTAGATAGACAGACTGAAGTACTAGAACTCATTCATAGTGACTTGGGTGATTTTAATAATCACTGCACGAAAGTAAAGGGGGTAAAAGCATTACATTACTTTTGTTGATGATTGTTCACGTTTTTGCATGGTTTATCTTCTCAAGTCTAAGGACGAAGCTGAAGAAATGTTCCTCAAATATAAAGTTGAGGTAGAAAACCAATTGGACAAAAAGATTAAGAGGGTTAGGAGTGATAGGGTGGTGAGTATAGCCCTGACACTCTTAAGGCATTTTGTGAGCAACTTGGCATTGTACATGAAACGACAGCTCCCTATTTACCCGAACAAAACGGTATAGCTAAAAGGAAAAATAGAACTTCAAAGAATATGATTAATTCTATGCTTATTAGTTCTGGCTTCCTAATAACATGTGGGGGGGGGGGGGGAGGCTATTCTTTCTGCTTGTCATGTTTTGAAAAGGATTTCTCACAAGAAGCTTGACAAGACTCCATACAAAATATGGAAGGGTCGAGCGCCAAACCTGAAATACTTGAAAGTGTTGGGTGCCTAGAAAAAGTAGGCATACCTAGTTTCAAGAGGGATAAAATTAGTCCTAAAACCGTTTATGATATTTTTATTGGCTATGCTTATCAAAGTACAGCTTATCGTTTCTTTGTTAAAGGTGCTAACAACTTTTATATTGGTGGCCACAACATTGAAGCTAGAGATGCTGAGTTCTTTGAGAACATTTTTCCTTGGAAAATTTTCCTTCTAATGATAGTGAATTACTTTCTAGTAGCTCTATTAGTTTGCCTATTGCTAATGCTCCTTTTACTAACAATGATTGTGTTTTGGAGCCAAGAGAAGCAAAAGGGTACGAAAGTAAAACAGTTTTGGTCCTAATTTTATTACTTCTTATTTATCTAAATCTTCGTTAATTGATGATGATTTGTGCATATTTTTGTTTTGGAAGATGATCTAAGATCCTATGATAAGGCAGTGAGATCAATTGATACTGTTTTGTGGAAAGAAGCAATTGATAATGAGTTGCAATCAATTCTTAATAATTACACTTGGGAATTGGTTGAACTTCCTAGAGGTTGTAAGCCCATTACTTGTAAATGGATCTTTCGGAAAAAATTGAAAGCCGATGGATCCATAGACATGTATAAGTCAAGGATAATGGTAAGGGGTTTTACTCAAAATTTTGGCATTGATTATTTTGATAGTTACTTCTCTGTCACTAAAATTGCAACTATTAGGACTTTAATTGCTCTTGCTTGCATTTTTATCTTGTTGTTCACCAAATGGATGTTAAAACTACATTATTTTTAAATGGTGAATTGGATGAGGGTATTTACATGGTCCAACATGAAGGGTTCGTTGTTCCGAACCAAGAGAAGAAGGTTTGTAAGTTGGTCAAGTCATTATATGGGCTTAAGCAAGCTCCAAAACAATGGCATGCATAACAAATTCGATAAGACTATGACTGGTAATGGTTTTCATGTTAATGAAGGTGACTCTTGCGTTTATTCTAAACATGATAGTCTTGGTTGTGTGATTATTTGTCTGTGGATGATATGTTAATTTTTAGGACTGACTTGGATCGAGTTAATGAGACAAAACCGTTTTTGAGTTCGAATTTTGAAATGAAAGACATTATGGGTGAGGCAGATGTGATTTTGGGAGTAAAATCAAAAGGATTGCAAATGGCATATGTCTTAATCAGTCACACTATGTTGAAAAACTTCTTAAAAAGTTTGACTCATTTAATATCGATCCAGTTAAGACTCCATATGATCCAAGTTTCCACCCAAAAAGAAAAATAATTGTGATCTAGTTAATCAGTCTGAGTATGCTAAAATTATTGGTAGTGTTATGTTTCTTATGAACTACACTAGACCTGAAATTACTTATTCTGGTAGTAGGTTGAGTAGGTACACTCATAACCCAAGCAGTGATCATTGAATTGCTCTAAGGAGATTTCTTAGGTACCTTAAGGTAGGGTCCTATGGATTGGGGTTTTCACTACTCTAAATTTCCTAGAGTTTTGGAGGGTATTTGTGATGCCAACTAGGTATCCCATAATGATGAAGTTACTCTACTAGTGGCTATGTCTTCACCCTTGGGGGTGGAGCCGTATCCTGGAAATCTTGTAAGTAATCTTGTACTGCTATGTCTATTATGGAATATGAGTTTATTGCTCTTGAATTGGTAGGTCATGAGGCAGAATGGTTGAGGAACATGCTGTAGGAGTTTATAGTTACGAATTTCGGAAACATGAATCACATTCATATAGCACCTAATCCCAAGATCATGCATAACACATAACGAATTAGAATTAATACCTTTGAAGCGTGATTCACGTATGATCGAGAAAGAACAATAAGGAGAATAAGAACCCCACGTGTGATTCCTCTACTAAGTCCACGAGCACGGATCAAACCTCCACTAATGCTAGTTAGTTGTGATCGAACACTTCAATCAACCTTTGAAGGAGATTTTAGTCACAAGCACACCACGAACCCCCATGACACCACCACACGCGCCACCCAAGGAGGAGGGTCGTACGGACAGGGAGGAGAGAGAGACGGCCAAGTGGAGAGAGAGAGTTAGGGTTTTGGGAGTTAGTTGCTTGATTCACAATTAAATGTTAATTGTTATATCATAAAACCCTAGGCATGGATTAAATATATAGATCACATCTCTAAATAAATCCATGTCAAGCCCAAAACACATTAATTAAGCTCTTCTAACTATTCAAGCCCAACAATCAATGTAGAATGTCATAAACTCATGAGGCCCAATAATGGGCCTCTAACTTGTTTGACCCAATACTCTTGTGTGTGACCTCATAGGATCCATTCTATAAGGCTTTGGACTACTCAACTAGCCCAAAGATCAATTGTCATATCTAGCACCAAACATTGACGACCATATAGGTAGAACTAATTATCTCCATAATTGTGATCCTTGATATATCTAGTAATTGCACTTATCAAAGACAGAACTCCTTCAATCTCCCACTTGTCCACTTGTCTGTGACAAGTGCACAATATTCAAATTCCTTATGTCAATGTGTGTCGATTTGATAATATGATTGCATCTCATGTCGTGATCATATTAATATACAAATATTTTCTTAAGAAACTGAGTTAGAATTACAAAACAAATGATTGCCATGTAATCCATTTGAGCACGACCATGTATTTTCTAAATTCTCCCTCCTAAAGAGGCCAAGCCATATTCCTAATTAAATAGGTAGACTCAATCCAATCTTGTGGCAACCAAAGCTCCCACTCAACTAATGAAGTAATTGGGAAACACACTTTATAATCTCTAGTTACGGGAAGACGTTTAAGTGTGCCACAGTTAAATCAATCATTGAATGGGATCAGTGTTCCACTCATGTCAAAGAAATCCACTAATATATCCGGAATTTCTATACTTGAGCTTCAAAGTAGGTCTATAGTTTGATCATGCATCATTCATGCATATCCATGTGATTGACCGAGCTTCACTACGCTCCTATAGCCCATGAAACAGCGATATCCAATCAATCTAACATGCTAGTCCATTTAAAGAAATCATTTATGTCCATTTTAATGATTCCGAACTAGGAACTCAAATAATGTATGGATTTTGTTCACCTGGCCTGTGGGGTTTCATTCACCAGGTCATCTACTTGATGAGCCCATCAATGCATAATTATTTTGGACATTTTATTTAATATCATAAAACCATAATTAAATAAGAGAAATGGTGAATTTCTGATTAAACATAATTCTGCCGATTAATGTATTACATATGTAATAAGTTTTTCTCCAAAAACAAATACAACTTAAATTACATCATTAGCCTCAATCCAGTTGCATTAGCATGTTTCTCATGCTTAGGCAATGGAAGGGGTTTAGTAAGTGGATCAGCGATAATCTCATCCGTATGTACTTTGCACATCTTAACATCCCCTCTGTCGACGATTTCTCGAATGATATGATACTTCCTCTCAACATGTTTGGATTTGAAGTGTGACCTAGGCTCCTTTGATTGAGCAATGGTGCCATTGTTGTCACAATACAATTCAATTCCCTTTTGAGCACTTGGTACAATGTCAATCTCAATAAGGAATTTCTTAATCCAAACAGCTTCTTTAGCTACTTCAACAGCAGCTAAATACTCTGATTCTGTAGTAGAGTCTGCGATAGTGCTTTGCTTCGAACTCTTCCAGCTCACTGCTCTTCCATTCAGACAAAATATGTACCCAGACTGGGATTTAAAATCATCTTTGTCTGTTTGGAAACTCGCATCCGTATAACCTTTGACAACCAACTCATCTTCGCCGCCGTATACTAGAAACATTCCTTTAGTCCTTCTCAAGTACTTAAAGATGTTCTTTGCAGCTGTCTAGTGTGCTTCTCCTGGATTTGCCTGAAATGTGGTACACATGTTCAGAGCATATGAAACATCCGGCCTTGTACATATCATGGCATATATGATTGACCCTATCGCCGAAGCATAAGTTTTATCAACAATACGTCTCATCTCTTTTGGCGTTTTAAAGCACTAAGATTTACTAAGCGTAATGCCATGAGACGTAGGGAGAAATCCTCTCTTAGAGTCTTTCATCGAAAATCTGTCAAGAACCTTATCAACATAAGTCTCTTGACTTAATCCAATCATCCTTCGAGACTTTTCTCGATGGATCTTGATTCCCAATATGTACTCGGCGTCACCCAAGTCTTTCATGGAGAAACAACTCTTCAACCACTCCTTGACTGACTCAAGCATTGGTATGTCGTTCCTCATGAGAAGTATGTCATCTACATACAAGACTAAGAAAACTATGCTGCTCCCGTTGGACTTCTTGTATACACAAGGTTCCTCTTCGCTTTTGAGAAAATCAAACTGTTTGATCGCTTCATCAAAACGAACGCTCCAACTCCTTGATGCTTGCTTCAATCCATAAATGGATTTCTGAAGCTTGCATACCTTTCTAGGATTTTCTAGATCTTCAAAACCCACAGGTTGAGTCATATACACTTCCTCCATCAAGAACCCATTTAAGAAGGCGGTTTTGACATCCATCTGCCAGATTTCGTAATTGAAAATACAGCAATCGCTAGAAGAATCTGAATGGAGTTAAGCATTGCTACTAGGGAAAAGGTTTCATCATATTCAATACCATGAATCTGTCTGTATCCTTTTGCAACCAGTCTTGCTTTATAGATGTAGGAATTTCCATCCTTGTCTGTTTTAATCTTGTAAACCCACTTGCAACCAATAGGTTTTACCCCACCAGACAGTCCACCAGGGTTCACACAGCATTTTTAGACATTGATTCCATTTCGGATTTCATGGCCTCAAGCCATTCATTTGAGTTGGGGCTCGTCAAATCTTGCTTGTAGGTTGTAGGTTCCTCATTCTCTAATAAGAAGATTTCAGAATCTTCAGTTAACATAACTTCAACAAACTATTTGTTTCTGATTCTGGCAGACCTACGTGGGGTAGGAGCAACAATAGAAATGTTCTCTTCAACTCTTTGAAGATTTTTGCAAGAATTAGATTTAAGTGGGACGATAGGAGTCTTGCTAGTTGAATTAGCTTACTCCAACACATGATTATGCGCCCTCTCCTCTGATGTGGTGTTATCCACATCCATTTGTTGCTCGTCTCGAATTTCTTCGAGAACTACTTTACTCCCACTAGACTTTCTAGAGAGAAATTCCTTTTCTAGAAAGACACCATCGCGAGCAACAAACACTTTGTTATCTTCGCGATTGTAGAAGTAATACCCTCTTGTTTCTTTGGGGTAACACACAAAGAAACACTTGTCTGATTTAGGGTGTAGTTTGTCGCCTTGTAAACGTTTTACATAGGCCTCACATCCCCAAATCTTGAGAAAAGACAAATTTGGAACTCTTCCATTCCATATCTCATATGGTGTCTTTTCAACTACTTTGGACGGGCTTCTGTTCAGTACCCTGGAAGCTGCTTCTAATGCATATCCCCAGAATGATATGTGAAGATCAGTAAAGCTCATTATGGACCGAACCATATCCAGTAAGGTCCTATTCCTCCTTTCTGACACCCCATTTAACTATGGCGTCCCTGGAGGGGTTAACTGTGAAATTATTCCACAATTAATCAGATGTTCATCAAATTCTTGTGTTTAATATTCACCACCACGATCAAATCGTAATTCTTTAATTTTTCTCCTAAGTTGGTCTTGTACTTCATTCTGGAATTCTTTGAACTTTTCAAAGGCTTCCGACTTCTTCTTCATTAAGTAAACATAACCAAATCTACTTAAATCATCAGTAAAAGTAATGAAGTAACTAAATCCACCCCTAGCCTTTGAACTCATTGGTCCACACACATCCGTATGTATGAGTCCCAAAAGGTCACTTGCTTTTTCACCTACACCCGTAAAGGGTGTCTTAGTCATTTTACCAAGCAAGCACGACTCACAATTTTTCAAATGATTTATAATCAAATGTTGAATAGGAGTTCATTCTTATATAATTTCTGGATGCGCTTTTGGTTAATATGTCCAAGCCTACAATGCCATAGGTAAGTTGGGTTTGATCGATCCATCTGTTCTTTGCTTTTCACTACTAGAATCCGGGGATATAGCGACAGTTTTTCTGCGACAGCTAGTAAAACCGTCGTAATATTTTAATTCTACGACGGTTTTTATAGCTGTCATAATATTACGACGGTTTTTTAAACCATCGTTGAGTTATGACAATTTTTAGCCAATAAACTGTCGATAAAGACACTAAAAATAATTATAAAAAATAAATATTTACGACAACTATAAATTGTTGCAAATTACGACCATGTTCGAAACTGTCGCAATTTGCGACATCTTATGGCTGTCGTAGAGTTGATTTTTTTTTTAAAAAAAAATTAATGGTATTTAAATACCAATTCAAAACCCCACACCAAACCCTAAATTGCCTTCCCCCGTTTCTCCTCTCTATTTCCCCTCCCAGTTTCTTTCTCCTCTCCTCCCCACTTTTTTTCTCTATTTTGCTCTCCTCTTCCCAACCTTCAATTCTCTCAGTTTCTTTCTCCGCTCCTCTCCATTTTCCTCTTTCCTCTCTATTTCTAATGTGAAAAGAAATGAAATTCATGGTCAAATTTCTTTGGGTTTATGAAATTTCATATTTTGAGGTCCAATTTCGTGATGTTGGAGTTCATTTAGTCAATTTCGACCATAAAAATTCTAGATTCGGAGTTTTTATGGTCGAATTTGACCATGAAAATCCAAAGAACAAATTTTTGAAGGTATGCTCATTTTTTTTTTTTGTATTTTTTCATTTTTATTATTTTGGTTTTTGTTTGTTCTCTGATTTTTTTTTTGTCTAAATTCATAATTTTATGCTTGAATTTCTGTTTTTGTTTCGTTAATTTTCGTTTTATTTTGGTTATTTGTGTCTATTTTCAATAATTTGAAGTTAACTTTGATTTTTGGGGGTAAATTTCCTATATTTAAAGGTTATTATTGTTTGTGTTTAATTTCATTTACTTTATTCAATTTGGTGGATGTTTTGTTGTTTTTGTCGTTTGATTTTTTTGTTGCTTTTTTGTTCGAATTTTGTATTGTTTTCGATAATTCCTGTAGTTTCATTCATTTTTTGTTCGTATTTTTGTGCTTTTTTTTTTTATATTATATGATATATATTTTTATTTGTATTTTTTTTATGTGTCGTTATTTATAGGTATTTTTTAGATCTTGTTAGGTTTCATTTTAATTTTGATTCTTGTTAGGTTTGGTTTAATTTTGATTTTTCTTGGCTTTAATGTCGTAGCTTTTGTTTTTTTGGGGCTTAATTCCATATCTAAAGTTTACTTGTGGGTATTTATACGTTTTTTTGTTTTCTTTGGTGGTTTTGGGTGGCGTTAGGAGGATTGTGGGGGCGGTGGGTGGTGGTTCGTAAGGGAGAGGATGGTGGTTAATGTTTACAGTGGGTGAAGGGGGCTGGGTTGGTGGGGGTTTTCCTTTTTTTTTTAATTTTTTTTATTTATTTTGCGACGGCTTTTGACCGTCGCTACAAGGTATTTTGCGACAGTTTTGTAAACCGTAGTAAATTTGCGACAGTTATATGCTGCCGTAAGCTTATTTCTGCGACAAAATTTAAAATTGTCCTTGGAATTAAAAAAGCCGTCGTAATTTTTTTTACGACAGTTAAACTGTCGTAAAAATGAAATTTTGCGGCAACTCATATTGCGACAAACCCATTACGACAGTTGGCTTTCGTAACTATTTTTAGCGATGATTTTTATCATTTTTGCGACAGAATTTGGCTGTCGCAAAATTACTAATTTCTTGTAGTGTTTTATGATCTATGTTGTAGACATGAGTTGTATAATCTAAGACATACAAGCCATTAAATAACTTTGCTTTAGCAAATAACATATTTTCTTTGGAAATAAAACAACACTTGTCTTTTATTTCAAAAGAAAAACCTTTAGTGTCTAAAATTGGAACTGAAATAATGTTCTTGGTAATAGTTGGAACATAATAACATTTATCCAGAACCAAAACTAAACCAGATGGAATTCTCAAATGATAATCTCTAATAGCAAGTGCAGCAACTGTTGCGTCATTTCCTACTCGGAGTGTGACTTCCCTTCTTGCTAACTTCCTACTCCCTCTTAAGCCCTGCATGTTATTAACAATGTGAGCACCATAACCAGTATCGAATACCCAAGTTGAAGAAGAAGTAAGATTAATATCTACAACAAAAACATTAGGTAACTCTTTACCTTCTGCTTTCACTGGTGTGTAATGGGGACACCCAAGTACGTGGCAAGACCACCTACCGCAATAGAAACACTGGCTTCCCTCCTTCTCCAGGTATTCCTCTGAATGGTTGACCAAAAGGTTGACTAATGTCACTGTCGAGCCCTCATTATCATGAATAAGCTTGACTAGATCAAATCCATCATGGAGCGAGAACAAGATAGTGTCATGTGCATATTCATCATCAAACATCCTCCCTAGGATATCCATCTGATTGAGTAATCCAATCAGTTCATTGACATAGTTCCTAACTGACTGACCAGGCTTCAGTTTCTTAGCCATTATCTTACAGTGTATACTGTAAGTCTCAAACCTTACATTGTCAGTCCAGGAGTAGTAAATCTGAGGGATCGAGTTAACGACCTCTCTTACATTGTGATTGTTGATGCTTCCACCTCCACTTCCTAATGCCCCAATGCCACCTCGACAGATGGTACGAAGACATTCATGCAGATTGGTCAACTCATAGTGCCTAAACCTTCTTTTCCAACAAGTTGGAACAGATTCTAAAATGAGATCCCTGCTTTTCTCTGCATCCGAAACATCTTTCGCATGCCTTTCAGGAGTGAAACCAATAGTGTATCTGCTCTCAATGGGTATGTATAAACTAGCCTTAACCCTTTGACTTTTGAGAACATTTCTCAGCTCGTTTTCCCATTCCCTGAAGTTTCTGAGATTCAGCTTTAATTTCAATTTTTTTGACAAAATAGTGTTGTCGTAAAGGTTATTCCTCTACAAAAAAAAAAAAAAAAAAAAAAAAAAAAAAAAAAAAAAAAAAACTGATGCAAAGTTCATTAATTATGTTTAATAATTTTAAAGTACCATAAACGATTTAAATTGGTAACTTTAAAGCATTTATTCAATATTAAATTGATCCCTATTGAATTAAATGATTCCAAGACCCTTTATTTGTGTAATAGTTGACCGGACTGAGGCCCTACCATCAAGCATTACCTTTTTAAGGTGAGTGAACTCTTTACTGATTACAACTCTTTGTAACTCTTGGTTGAATAATTAATCATCACATGTTTGATTATTACACTTAGCTTCAAGTAACTAAACTCTTTAGGTAACCTTGTTGAGTACAACCAATTAAATGCGTAGAACGTGATCTACCCCACAATTACCTATGATAACAAGTGACACTCTGCTGAGGCCGACTCATTGATGTGTCCAATTTATATAGTGTTTTACCCCCGTCCCTTGGTCATAATTAGTAGTGTTTTTGGCTCTTTAGAGCCACTTTTATTACTAATTGGTTTTCTAGTGTTTTTGTAGTTTTGCTTGAGTTTTATAGGAAATTGCACATTTAGAGCGTTTTCCGGGTTTTTCATGGAGCAACTACGGATATTAGGAGGACACGACCATCTTTGAAGCCCAGGACTGGTTAAAGCCGGTGATTAAGGGCTCGGTGTATGATACCGAGGCATTTGGACCGAGTATTCAAGACCTGAAGAGGAAATCCGGATTGGGCCGAAGATTCAAGCCCAATCGAAGTCCAAGCCTCGAAGAAGAGACCAGGCCCGATCGGGCGGGCGCGCAGTAGAAGACATCAGGAAAGGCGCGCCCTGATCGGGTGAGCGTTAGCTCGATCAGGCGCGGCTGCCCAGGAGAAGTTTGAAGAAAAAGGCGGGCCCGATAGGGCGGCCCTTCGCCCGATCGAGCGCGTGTTTTTGGAGGCACCTGATTGCCGAAATCTTAGTTTTTAATTAGGATTGTTTTTAGATTTGTTTAAGTACGATTTTAGTACGAAAATTTTGTTTACCTTCTCTTTTATACTTTCTCTCTCTACTTAGAATATTTTCTCCTCTAGAATTCTCTCAACTTTGTTCTTAATTCAACTCCTTGATTCAGATTACTTTTGGAAACGATTTCTTCTCTATTAATTTCAGTTATTTTCTTTAATTCTTTCATCATGTCTTATTTTATTGCTTTGATTAGTTTAGATTTAATTATGCATGAGTAGTTTTATTTCTAGGGTTTATGGGGATCCAATAAATAATATGAAGGGGTAATTTGTGATTGTTGATTGTCAATGCTTAATTATTTTCCTATTGATTGATTTAATGCTATGCAATTAGGTTTGGCCAGATTTAATTGTATGAGTTTAGCAATATTGATTCGAGATTCGAGAGACGAGAATTGATGTTTAGGCTTAGTTTCAATAGGTGGACTAATTTATAAATGGTTAAGTCGAGATTCGAGAGATGGGATTTAATACCGGTAAATTAACTTTGTGATTGTAATACGTAGCAAAAGCCCTTTACAATCTGATTAATTGATGCATTGATGATTGATTGTTATGTTTTAACGTGGAATATTGTTTATTGGTGAACCTATGCCCTAGGCTTTTCTTTTATTGATTTACCTCTTATTTTATTTCCTTCCTACTCTTACCTTTGGTAGTTTAATTACCCGGCCTTTTAATAATAATTTGGTTACTTGATAATTTAGATTGCTTTTAATTAATTAGGAATAAATTGACTTATTTCCCTGTGGTTCGACCCTTCTTCCCTATCTACATAGTTAGTGGATTTAGGTTTTATTTTTGATAAGGTGAATACGACTTGAGCCTGTCAAATTTTGGCGCCATTGCCGGGGAAACGGTTTTATTTTTATTTTCTGATTATTTTTTGTAGTCTATATTATCCCCTCTTATCTCAGAGAACGTTAGTTCTTTGAGGCAATTCTCATATTTGTCTTTTAGTTCTTTGTTTATGCCCAGGTGTTCCAGATTAGGTTACATTCCATTCGATCCTGAGATCAAGCACTCGTTTCATAGGCAAAAGAATCTTTATAGACAAATCCTGGCGGGTTTTGTGGAAAACAATAATCGAAGAGACCCTCCAACTGATTCTAGTGACTCAGAAATTCCTTCAGATTCAGAATCAGAGATGGCGGTACCAAAGAAGCTCAGTGACTACTCGCAGCCAAAGCTCACAGATTTTCCACACCTTACTCCCACTCTGGCCCTTGATGGAGTGAAATTTGAAATCAAGCCCCAATTTATCACCATGATAGAGAGGAAGCAATTTAGTGGAGCTAAGGGTGAAGATCCTAATCTTCACATTGCAGATTTCTGCCAATATTGCAACACCATTAGACAAGTCGGGGTCACGCAGGACCAAATCAGGGAGATTCTTTTTCCTTTTTCATTATGTGGAAAAGCTAAATTATGGTTTAATGGTTTGAAAAGAACTGCACTTGGTATTACTAATTGGGAAACTCTTGCCTTGAATTTTTATAATAAATATTACCCTACAGAGAGAACAGCTGTACTAAGGAGTGCTATTCAGAACTTCTCCCAAGAGGCCGATGAAACTTTACATGAGGCTTGGGAGAGGTTCAAGGATCTACAGAGAGAATGCCCCCACCACAATCTGGCACAATGGCAATTGATCCAAGCTTTCTACAATGGACTTGGAATTTCATCTAGATAAGTTCTATATTCTGCAGCTAGTGGGAGATTCATGAATCTAAATGTGGACGATGCAGGACAGGTTATCGAAGATATGGCAATACACAATTCCTAATACGGGAATCCGAGAGGGTTTGCAAATAAAGGAAAACATAATGTTGATTCCGTATCCTTTTTGCAAGCTCAGTTAACATCTATTTGTCATAAACTAGATAATCTTACTGATACTCCTACTCTGTAGCTAATGTTTCTGCTGTTGCTAAAAATGAAGCATTTTGTGAAAATTGTGGAATTGTAGGGCATTGGGAGCAAGATTGTAGGAGTTCCATGGAACAAGTTAATGTCTTCCAAACCTATAAGAAAAATAACCCATACTCCAACTCTTATAATCCTAGTCTCCGGAACCATCCATATCTTTCTTACCGGAGTACCAATGTACAAAACCCTGCACCTTCACAACAACCACAACAGCAACCTCCACCGCAGCAGAAATATTACCATCCTAATTCTGGCCAGAAAAACCAAGCACAACCCTCATCATCTTCTAACCCTACTATGACATAAATTAGAGCAATGCTTACCAACATGCAAAAGCATATGGAGAGTAGGGATGCGCAAATTGATTCAAATTTAGCTCATAATAAAATCATGGATAATCAAATTGCACAACTTTCATTTACCCTACTGTAGACACCCATTTGTGTCTCCCCAAAACCAAACCCAGTGATGAATACCTTTCACGTCGAACCATAATCGAATGAGGTGAAAGTGTGAAAAGTCTAGTGTTGCAGTTAGTTTTTGTTAAAACGTCCATTCCAGTTTAGTTTGGTCCATGATAAGGGTCCAATAATGGTGTAGTTGGATGGGGCTTGAAAGACCTTTCCAACGATATATTATAAGCCCAATTCCGATGGATAATGAGGAAGTTATGGCCAAAATACTAAACTGGGCCCAAACCGGATTTTACCTACGACCCAATGATCATGAGGAGGGTCCAAAGGTTTAATCCTATTCCTAAACTAATTAGGATTGATTAGAATCTTCTATAAGTTTCTAAAATATCTTAATTATCCTTTTTTGAAAAGATAAGATTAAGGAATTTGATTTAAATATAAACTTTCCTTTTTTATAAAACTTTCCTTTTTTTATAAAACTTTCCTTTTTTATAAAACTTTCCTTTTTTAAAGTCCTAATTCTATTCGGATTTAAACATGTTCAAAGACAGTCAGATATTATTTTTGTGCCTCATATTTTTTTTATCCAAATTTTATATGGTTGGATAGATCTTGAAATTATCTTTCCAATGATATATTATAATAATAATTCCGAGCTATAACGGAAAAGATATGAATAAGATATCAAACTTTATCCAAAACTGACACCGTCTCACTATTTCGTTCATATCTTTTATTCTACAATATATTTTAATCTGATTTTAATTGGGTTAGAAAGTAGACTTCAAGATCTTTCCAACGACATCTTATTCATCTTATTCCGATTCTTGGATCAAAAGATATGATAAAAACAAAATCCGCAAAAACTGCTGTCTACGAGTTTTATTTCGATTCGAATTTGGATTCTTTTCTTAATTCTTCGACCCTCTTTTTTCCTATAAATAGAGGTCATATCTCCCCTTTTTCACTAATTCTCACCAACTCTCATCAAGATTTTCTTGATTATTTTCTCTCTCTCTCTCTCTCTCTTTTTCTAAACTTGTTTTTTCATACAAAATTCCGCATTCACAAGATCTAGAAACACCTAGCCATATTCGAAGTTGCCTTCGCCCTAGACGTGAAAGGTTTTAATTTCTGAGGGTTTGGTCCCAAATCTCTCTTTCAATTATTTAATTTAATTGTTTTGATTATTATTTTCCTTGAAGTTACTAACGTGTGTATTTTGTTATTAGAAAGAGGTACGAGGCATCAAAGTAAGTGCTTTAATGGTTTTAATTGATATTATGATGTAGAAATCATGTTTAGATTGTTATTATGATTCCTAGTATCATGTCTAGGGTAATTTTAATATTAAATATGATTGTTACGATGCCTTTTATTCTCTTCCTAATATTTATTCATGTTAGTATCATGTTAGGGTTAAAGATTTGATTTTTATTGCTTAGTGACATGCTAGGGTTTGTTATTAATCTGGTTAGTATCATGCCTAGGATCTTACTTTTATTATGCTTTAACATGAATATTGTTATAATTATGATTATTATGATTATTATTAATTGCGATTGCTATGATTATGATATTCGTTATTGTTCATGATTATTTTAGTTATAATTATTATTGATTATTATTATGTTGCTTGATACATATTATATTTATTCTTTATTGCTTGATCACACCTTTTATGCATGTTAAAGGGAATTTGTACTTGTAATCACGCTTAATAAGATAATTAATAATCTTGTTTAGGTTAACTTTGATTATAATTCAAGTGATCGCCAATAATAGTTTGTTTGTGCATTAATATTCAACCAACATAGATTAAACAGGTTTAGGGTTAATCTATTGATTGTATGTTAATCAGAAAGCGCACATGAATACGAGCAGAATAAAGTAGAGGCCTATTATTAGGGCAGGTTCAATCTCTTTTAGGTTGGATTTGTACCTTCATCCCCGAACCCTTATTTGGTTCATGACCTTATGGAGTTGACGATCTCTTGGATCGTTAAGGGGTGTAACCTTCATCCTATGAACGGTTTACAAGTTCCTTAAAAACTTGTTGGCGACTCTTTTGCTCTATCTTCTTCCCTTTTGGACGCCACTGTACTTTAGTGTATGATCACAGTGGGGTTCAAGCTAGTGGGATTTAAGGCTTGAAATTATTCCCTACACCTACAAACCCTTCAGCAAGGAGCTCTACCATCACAACAAATCCATCCCACAGATCATGCTAATGCAATCACTCTAAGGAGTGGTTCACATTATGATAGACCTCCTATGCCAAAGGAAGATGGACCTGAACCTGATCCAGATTTCTCTATACCAAACGCTAATCCTGCTAACCCTGCAGGGCTACAAAAAGATACTAACCCTTCTAATGTTTCTTTGCAGGGTAAATCTCAGTATAAGGGAGGAGATGTACATAGCCCAGTTATCAAACTACCGTTCCCTAATAGACAATTGAAGAGTAAGTTTGATAAACAATTCGGTAAGTTCTTGGAGGTTGTGAAAAACTTGCAGGTAACAATTCCTTTCACTGATTTAATCACTCAGGTTCCTGCATATGCTAAATTTATGAAAGACATTCTAACTAGGAAAATGGACTTTAATAAGGTAGAAACTGTAGCTTTTACAGAGGAATGTAGTGCCTTATTGAAAAATAAATCCCCTCCTAAATTAAAGGATCATGGTAGTTTTTCTATCCCTTGTCATATAGGAAATGTTTTCATTGATAAAGCTTTGTGTGATTTGGGTGCCATTGTCAGTGTTATGCCATCGCCTGTTTGTGCTAAACTTTATATGGGTGATTTAAAAGTTACTAATATAACTTTGCAAATGGCAGATCATTATGTTAAATACCCTTTAGGTATTTTAGAGGATGTCCCTGTCAGAGCCGATAAATTTTTTATCCCTGTTGATTTTGTTGTTTTAGACATGGCTGAGGATACACAAATTCCCATTATATTAGGTAGGCCTTTCCTCCATACTGCAGGAGCCATTATTGATGTCAAAAAGGGTAAACTAACCCTTTATGTTGGTGATGATAATATTACTTTTAATTTAGGGAAAGTTTTGAAAGGACCTATGCTAGAGGAAAATTGTTGTCTTATTGATATAATTGATATAATGGATGATATTTGTGATGATAGCTTGCCACAGGTTCTTGCAAGGGATCCCTTAGATGAAATTCTTTGTGGGAATTTATCTGCAGATAATGCAAGCGTCTAGGTTAATGAAGTACATGCTATTGAAAAAGCTCTTTCCCTAAAAGAGTTAAACCCCAAGGAGACAATTAGGTAGTAAATTTAGTTCAGGAATCGAAACCTGCAGAGGTTAAGAAACCTGAACTAAAACCTCTTCCTTCTCATTTAAAATATATTTTTCTTGATGAGCAAGAACTATACCTGTGATCATTAGTACTGCACTTGATGACCTACAAACTTCCCAACTTCTAGGGGTTCTTCAAACCCATAAGAGAGAAATTAGGTACAGTATTGATGATCTCAAGGGTATTAGCCCTGACTTTTGTATGCACATGATACATTTAGAGGATAACTATAAGCCCTGCATTCAACCCCAGAGAAGGTTGAATCCTAATATGCAAGAAGTAGTCAAGAAAGAGGTTATGAAATTACTTGATGCAGGTATTATCTATCCTATTTCTAACTCCAAGTGGGTAAGTCTTGTGCAGGTGGTGCCTAAAAAAGGTGGGATGACTGTGATTACAAATGAGAAAAATGAATTGATTCCCACTAGAACTGTTACAGGGTGGCGTATGTGCATTGATTATCGTAGATTAAATACCGCCACTAAAAAGGACCACTTCCCCCTCCCCTTTATAGATCAAATGCTTGAGAGGTTAGCTAATTACCATAAGTTCTTTTTCTATTTGGATGGTTATTCGGGATTTTTCCAAATTCCAATTCACCCTGAAGATCAAGAAAAGACTACATTTACATGCCCTTATGGTACTTTTGCGTATCGTAGGATGCCCTTTGGTTTATGTAATGCCCCCGCTACCTTTCAACGTTGCATGATGAGCATTTTCTCTGATTTCATAGAGTATATATATCATGGAATTCTTTATGGATGATTTTAGCATGTATGGTTCTTCATTTGATGCATGTTTAATAAATCTCGCTAAAATTTTGAAACGATGTGAAGAATGCAATTTGGTGCTAAACTGGGAGAAATGTCACTTTATGGTGACAGAGGGAGTAGTTCTAGGTCACATTGTATCTGATAAGGGCATACAAGTAGATACAGCTAAGATTTCAATGATTGAGCAATTACCTCCCCCATTTAATGTTAAGGGAGTTAGAAGTTTCTTAGGTCATGCGGGGTTTTATCGTTTCTTTATCAAAGATTTTTCTAAAATTGCTAAACTACTAACTCAGCTTTTACTCAAGGATGCCCCTTTTAATTTTACTGACGAGTGTCTTAAGGCTTTTAACAGGAATAAGAAGGTTTTGATATCGGCACCCATCATATGTGCTCCCGATTGGAATCTACCTTTCGAGATTATGTGTGATGCAAGTGACTTTGCACTAGAAGCCGTGCTCGGACAAAGAAAGAACAAAGTTTTGCACGCTATTTATTACGCAAGTAAAACTTTGGATGAACCCCAAGTCAACTATGCCACTACGGAGAAGGAGTTTCTTGCTGTGATTTATGCTTTAGAAAAATTTAGATCATATCTTGTTGGTTCTAAAGTCATTGTTTTTACTGACCATGCAGCTCTGAAGTACTTGATAGCCAAGGCGGAATCAAAGCCTAGGCTACTCCGTTGGGTTCTTTTGCTCAAGGATTTCAATATTGAGATAAAAGATAAAAAGGGAGCAGAGAGACGTAGAAGCATACCACTTGTCACGTATTAGGTATGATGAGGGTAAGGATTCTCTCCCTATAGATGATTCTTTCCCTGATGGCAACCTGTATGCAGTTGTAGAGAAACACCCTTTGTATGCTGACCTTGCTAATTATTTAGTGGGTGGTACTCTACCTCCTGACTTGTCCTACCAACAGAAAAAGAAATTCCTTTCTGATGTTAAACATTATTTTTGGGATGATCCTTTTTTGTTTCGTGAGTGTGCAGATGGATTATTTCGCAGGTGTGTTCCCGAACGGGAACGAAGTTCACGGTGTTCTTACTAGTTTCCACACCTCACCATATGGAGGACATCATGGCCCCACCAAAACGGTGGCCAAGATTAATGAGTCAGGTTTCTATTAGCATACTATGTTTAAGGATGCTAACACTTTTGTGCAGGCTTGTGACTCTTTCCCGAGGACTGGCAACATTTCGCGGCGGCATGAGATGCCTCAAACTGGAATCTTAGAAGTTGAAATTTTTTATGTTTGGGGTGTTGATTACATGGGACCGTTCCCTTCTTCAAACGGGAACCGCTATATACTTATCGCCGTTGATTATGTATCCAAGTGGGCCGAGGCCATTGCCACTCCTACTAATGATGCCAAGGTGGTCCACAGACTTTTCAAGAAGACTATCTTTCCAAGATTTGGAGTGCCTAGAGCTATAATCAGTGACGGAGGATCTCACTTTCATGAGCGGAAGTTAGATACCCACCTTAAAAAGTATGGTGTTTACCATAGGACATGTTTAGCCTACCATCCCCAAACTAGTGGCCAAGTTGAAGTTTCCAACCGTGAGATCAAGGCCATTCTAGAGAAGGTGGTGGAAAAATCAAGGAAAGATTGGAGCGATAAGTTGGATGACACCCTTTGGGCATACAGAACTGCGTTTAAGACCTCAATAGGTACTACTTCATATAGACTCGTGTACGGAAAAGCATGTCATCTTCCGGTGGAATTAGAATACAAGGCATATTGGGCTATTAAGGAGCTCAATTTGGATGCCAAATTAGCAGGAGAAAATAGGTTACTTTAACTTAACCAACTTGATGAGTTTAGGTTGACGGCCTATGATAGTGCTCGTGTCTACAAGGAGAAGACAAAGAGATGGCACAACAAGATAATCCTTCCGAGAGAGTTCAAAGAAGGTGATAAAGTGTTGTTGTTCAACTCTAGACTTAAACTATTCCCAGGAAAGTTGAAGTCAAAGTGGTCGGGTCCTTTTACTGTCAAAAGGCCAACAAATTTGGTTCTGTAGAGTTATTTGATGAGCATGGTAACAAGTTCAAGGTTAATGGCCAAAGACTCAAGCTATATCATGAGGGGGCTACGATTGGTGCAGTTGAACTACTTCACCTAAGCGGTTCCGGTTCATCTTGAGCTTCAATGTGGTAAGAGGGTCGTGCGGGACCTAGATAAACCAGCGCTTTGCAGGAGGCAACCCGTATTTCTTGCTTTCTAGACTAGTTTTTCCTTTATTTTATTTTTATTTTTTAGAGAGTGAGGAGAGTGCAATTTTACCTTTCATAAGTGTTTTTGTACAGGTATTAGATCATTAAGTAAGGAGATTTAAAGAGAAAAAGTTAGAAGAAAAAGAGCATTCTGATTTGGGTACAGGCTCAATCGGGCGAGTCTCGCTCGATCGGGCGCGCACCTAAGGGTCAAAATCGAGCGAAAATGTGCTCGATCGGGCAAGGAGTCCCGATCGGGCGCTCAAATTGAGTTTTATCAGAGTTTTATTTCGCCCGATCGGGCGAGGCTCGCCCGATCGGGCGCGCAAGGAAGGAAAAAAAATCAAGGGAAATTCGCCCGATTGGGCGAAGCCGCCCGATCGGGCGGATTTTTGGAGAAATCGAGTGAAGTAAAAAGATATGTCGGGCAAAGAAAAAGGGCGAAAAATCTTTCGAGTTCGCGCCCGATCGGGCGGAGGTCGCCTGATCGGGAGCGCACTTCATAAATCAGGAAACACATATCTCGCCCGATCGGGCGCGCCTATTTTTTTTTTGGCCGACCTTTATTTTCTTTTCTCCTCATTTCTTTTCTTTTTCCTTCTTACTTCTTCTTCTTCATTCACACTTTCTCTCTTTAAAACCTCCATTTTTAAACCTTCAAACTCACTTTCCTTTCAAGATCTCCTCAAATTCATCCATCAAAACTCTAAAATTTTTACATATTCTTCATCCTTACACCTTCCTCTACAATCCCAACTAAATTTCTACCTTTTTCTCTCAAGATTTCTCAAAACCCTTAGAGAGAGAAAGCTTCAAATCCTACCATTCATACAGAAAATGGTTTCAAAAAGATCAAGACAACAAAGGAGTAAAGGTTCAAGGCAACAACAGCAACCGATGGTTGACCCGGAGCTTCAAATTCCGGGATGGGACGAAGTAGTCATCACCTCAACTGAACAACGAGCTAGGATGCTTAACCTCATCCAGAGGCAGGTAATTTCTACTCGCTTTGTGCATCATCCTACTTTGTCTAGGTTAGGAATTGATAAACCGGTAGAAAAATTGTTTAAGGGTATTGGAATGAGTGGATTTTTTCAAGTGCATTATGACACCTATGATTATTTGACTTTAGAATCCGTTTCTAGTTTCAATGTTATTAAAACTAATTCTTTGATCACTCATGTTCAATTTCGATTGCTAAACAATGATGTGCGTTTAACTTTAAAAGAATTTGGAAATTGTTTGAGCTTAAATTGGATAAACCCATTGAACCCTCCCAAGACCCCATTGTCGTGGTCTATAAAAGACTCACCGGGGAGGGTTTACTCAACCTCCAACATGCCAAAGGGACGTGGATTCAACATCCCGTCCCAAAGTTTTGGCAAAGGTTTGCCGGCCTCACAATCTTTGGGAGGCATGAACTGGCAAACGTTAGGAGGGATGAGCTTGAATTGTTGGCTTCCTATATGATCCCTAATGCTGAAAAACTAAACATACCGCATAGGATAGCCCAACATTTCCAAAGGGCGGCCAATGCAACCGAGGGGGGTAGGTCTAGGGCGCCTATCTATTTTGGGGGGTTGGTTACCCATATAGCGGTAAAGCACCTAGGATGGACCCCGACCGGCCATAGGAAAGTGGAGGGTTCTACCCTCTTGGACCTAGCCTACTTAGGAGGCCTTAACTGGGTGCAGCCTATGGGAGGTAAGACATGGTGGATAGTCCACCAGCAGTCGGGTAGGAGAGATCAAGCTTTTAAGCTACCCAACCCCGCCTTGACCAAATTTGAGAAGGGGAAGCCTTCCTACACCTTTGAGTTAGACGGTCAAGGCGAGGTTCAAGAGCCTCACCATTCACCACCACCCCTATCCTACACATATGGCATACCCACCTCCTCCGTTGATTACAACATAGACCCCCATGACCCATATGACTTTTCGGCTTTTAGAAGCCAACTTGACCGGATTGAGATGGGGCAAGGGAGAGTGGAGGGTATGGTGCAAAACCTAGAGTCTAGGTTAGGCACTCTAGATAGGAGGGTTGTCCATGTAGAGAGGAACCTCGAGAGGGGTTTATACCCCATGTATGACGATTATGCACGTCGAGTGGCTATTCCCCCCGAGGCACTAGTTCCCGATTGGTTCTAATACCCCCAAGGAAGGTATTCGACCCCCGGAGCCTATGGTACTTATATGGACTACTCTTCAGTCCATGGTTATGGGGCCGATGCTCCTTTTGGGGGAATGGGGGGAAATGTAGACCCTAACTACTTTGCAGGTGGTTCGAGATATGGTGGTGCTGGTACGAGCCAGGGTGGTGCCGGCTTGAGATATGGAGGAGGCTTTCAGAGGATGGATGAGGATGATGATGAGGAGTAGCTTCTCCTAGCTACACCCCCAAGTCAATGAGGGCATTGCTTGATTTGGCTTGGGGGGAGATATCTTGTACATATGGTAACTCTTTCTCTCTTTTCTCTATTTATCGCTTTCTAGTATAGATTTTATTGCTTTTTAGTGTAGTTTTATTGCTTTCCTATATGAAAAAATACAAAAAAATTGAAAAATAAAAAAATACGTTCCAATGAATTGTAAATCATGCTTCCCTGTGTCCCATACTTGAAAAATATTGTTTTGATTCTTGGTATATGATAATGAGCTTTGTGAATTTGTTGATCATGATTTGAAGTTTAATTGTTTGGATGCCTAAACATACATCAATTTTGCCAACTATTTGTGAATATAGTTGTAATACCCCAAAATTTCCTTGCTAGTATAAACTTTTAATTTTATTATTTTAAAATATATATATTAATTATTTAATATTTTCGATTTAAAAAAAAAATAAAATTCCGGAAACTGATTTTGGGATAACTTTCGAAAACTAATTTTATCTAAAATTTGAATTTTGATCTTATCATAGTAGTTACATGAATCTACCTCAAGTTAGACCAAATTCCACCCTATATATATTGCCTTGACCGTGAGAAAGGGAGGACACCAAACAACAATACTACTTCTTCTTCCACCCTTCATCTCCACACATTGATAAGCCAAATTAATAGGTAAGAGAACTCATAGTCTCTTCTTTATTTTGATGACTTTAACTAGTCAATTAAGTTTCAATCTTACAACTAGTAACCTTTGATACCTTTCATTGCTAAAACCATAACTCCGTTGACGAACCCCTTATACCGTCAAATATCATCGCCATCATCACTGCTGCGATCGTCCCTTTTGAAATATATGCCAAACTCAACAAATTATAATGCCCATTAATGAGTATTGATCATAGAACTCTCGACCCACACAAACTTCCTACAAGATTTGATACTTGACGCCATTGAACCAAGCATGATATTATACTTTGTAGAGATTAAATAAATGGGAGGTGGAAAACAAGTGTTATCCTTGGGAATTAAGGATAGCAGAGTATCATATAGGGTGATAGCGTGTTCTTTTGGTTTTGTTTTCTTTAAAGAAGATAATTTCTTTCATATATCTATATGTAGGCAAGTTGGAGGCGTGTATAGTGTTACTAACATAGTTTATCATCGTTTATTTGTAGACGGGGGCTACTAGGTGACCGTTCCGGAGGTTAATTACCTTGAGTTTTACGCACGATCAAGGTAATTTTCAATGTCCATCATCTTTAGAATCCCATTAGGAAATTATTTTGAAATATTATGTGTCAAATACGTGCTTATGTAATTATATGTGACGAGTGTGTTATCGTATGATATTATGGAATCATATATTATATATGAGTTTTCTATTTTGTGTACTACTATATGTAATTTCGAAAATATGATTATTTGTTATCGTATGAGTTTTTTTTAAATATAACCTTGGGTATTGGATGATTGATTATACGTGATTGACGGTCTATATGGATGACCATGGTCTAATAATACTGAAATTGAAGTATTGTTACTTGAAATTAAATTGATTTGTGCAATACTTGTGTACAGTGTAATTGGATGATATAATCTAATAAAATGTACAATGAAATTTAATTTAAGAAGGGAAATGAAACCCGAAAGGGTGAAGAACAGGTTGCCCACTAGTAGTGATGGTTGCTACTAGTTGGTTAAAATTATTGTATATTGTTGTTAGTCTTCCTCCTAATCACTGGGTATTAGTGAGGGGTGTGCACACTAGGGACATTCTGTTTTATTTTATGGCCAGTTGGGGTGACGCGCGACCCTCTGTAAAGTAGGTGGTGACAGGGACTAGTCCCGGCTTACTGGCGTTCTCTTTCCCTTACTTAAATAAAGTAATAATATGTTATGTGACTATTTGAACTTGGTTGAGTATTAAAATATTTATGAGACTATATTATGTATAAACTGTTTTAAACTGAAATTTATTTATTTTACGGGATGGAGTTGGAATTACTCAGTTTATCTGATTTTTGGGAGTCTTCTCTCTTTTCTTGTTTCTGATTTATTTTGCAGGTTGGTAGAAAGGGTACTCGGTTACATGTGAGGAGACGTTAGAATAATCACGTAGCTAAGACAATTTAGTTTATCCTCGAATTTAATTATTTCCTCTCAGTTATTGGTTTCAAATAATTGCAGTTTTTGATGTAATGACTATTTTATTTTGCCACAACTTAGACCACTTAGTTATTTTAAACATTATTTTATTTTTTCTTTGCATTTATTTTCTACGGAAAATAAGTGTAGCAGTAACACTTCCAGAGTTCGATGGTTGGGTTTTTGAAAGTTAAAGGTTACTCGTATTGTTTTTTTAAAGACTCGAATTCTGGGGGTGTTACAATAGTGTTTGACTAGTTGATTTAGTTAGGAATTTTGTGATAGTTCCTGGTATGTCAAGGAATTTGAGTATTGGTTTGAAACTATTAGTAATGTTTGTATGGCTCAATATCATGCACATTGAGGAGGACAAAGGCATTTGTTCTCGTAGGTAGCTTTCAGACGATATTAGATACATTTGTTACCTTCTTGCTACCCATGTTGTTGCTTGTGCCCTTTTTATTGATTATTTAGCCACATTACAAGCCTATATGAGCCCCATTGGTTACTAGTCTCAAGCTTGGCTTGGGAGAGCTATTAGTTGGTGAGGTGAGGTGAGGGAGTTGTGGTGTGCACTTTATTTGCACAATGTGGGAATAAAAGAAGAGTGATTGTTCTTTGTTTTTGTGATTGGAAGAATGTTGATGGTTGTGTTTCAAAGTTGAAAATTTCCAATGTGAGATAAAAAGAAAAAAAAAAGCAAAGAAAAAAATTATTTCAAATGTTCTATGTGAAGGTTGTTTTTTTAAAAAAGAAAAAAAATTCAGAAAAAAAAAAAAGTTCAAGTTTGGAAAAAAGAAAGAAAAGAAAAAGAATGAGTTCAAAGTTTGTTTTAGTTCACTCTATTTCCTATTATCATACTTTGTGAGTGAATGTGTAAGTGTTGGGATTGTTGGTGTTAGGATTGTTGTTATGTATGGGATTGCTTGGTGAATTTTTGTGGAGTTAAGTTGTGATTGGAGATGATTTGGTCATTACTTGATTTTGACCTTGGGTTTTGTTAGGATATGGCTCCCTTAAGTATAGCTTTACTCTCACATGCATTTTCCTAAATTTGTCCTACCCTTTACCCTAGCCTTACATTACAAGTTTTAAAGACCTTTCGACCTTTGTTCGTAGAGTTGTATGAATGTGAAAGTGTTGTTTATCAATGCAAGTTATGATTTGACATATTTTGAGTCGACTAGTAGGTTGAGTGTACATCTTTTTAAACACACGAGAGTGTGAGTTGGGAGGGAATTGTTCACATATAAAGGGGTTGGTTGGAGAGCGATTAAGTACATCTTTTACTCGCCACATACATGAGAGTTGAGTGCGTGAGCACTAGTCTTGAATTCTATATGCTCGTGTGGTTTGCTCTACTTGACAATTGTTGGGGAGAAAGAATGATTAGATGAATGAAATTGATTAACATTGAAGCATGTTCATTAGATTTGCCTTGAATCGTTTGTGCTTGATTTTGTTTACTTGGGATGAAGCGTGTTTTAAATGTTCATTGATGAGCTCTTTGATTAGGGACAAGCAAAGGTTTGGCTTGGGGGAGTTTGATGTGTCCAATTTATATAGTGTTTTACCCCCGTCCCTTGGTCATAATTAGTAGTGTTTTTTGCTCTTTAGAGCCACTTTTATAACTAATTGGTGTTTTCTAGTGTTTTTGTAGTTTTGCTTGAGTTTTGTAGGAATATGCACATTTGGAGCGTTTTCCGCGTTTTTCATGGAGCAACTACGGACATTAGGAGGACACGACCATCTTTGAAGCCCAGGACCGTTTAGAGCCGGTGATTAAGGGCTCGGTGTGTGATACCGGGGCATTTGGACCGAGTATTCAAGACCAGAAGAGGAAATTCAGATTGGGCCGAAGAATCAAGCCCAATCGAAGTCCAAGCCTTAAGGAAGAGCCTGGGCCCGATCGGGCAAGCTTGCGCCCGATCGGGCGGGCGCGCAGAAGAAGACATCAGGAAAGGCGCGCCTGTAGACACCTAAAAATGTCTCCCCAAAACCAAACCCGATGATAAATAACCTTTCACCGCCACTATTGGTCGGGTTTAGTATTTAATCCTGAGAGTGCTTAAAAAATCGTATTTTATTAAATTCATATTTTTGAAAGGTCTATGGATCAGTCTTGGTGTTTGGTAAAAGCATAGTTTTAATTTGTTAATTAATTTTAAGCCCAAACCTTTTTATTTTATTATTTTATTATTTATTTTTGGCCCAAATATTTTATTTATTTTTATTATTTTCTTATTTTAGCCCGAATAATAAAAGTCAGAAAAAAGCCCGAAATTATCAATCGGCACTTAAAAAAGCCGAAAGAAATTAGGGTTAAAAATGAATTTAGACGGAAAAGTGGACTGGAACTGACCGTGTCATGGTCAAGCTTGACCGTGTCACGGGAACTCTTCCCGTCTGACGGTGGGACTTCCCGTGACACGGGAGGTCTGCCGTGACACGGGGAGTTCCGTGTCCTTTCCGCGTAAACCCTTAACGCGTTTTCCGTTCCGTTTTCTAAAAATTTCCCGCGACACTCCAAAACTGACCGTGTCACGGGAACTTGTACCGTCTGACGGTACAGTCTAACCGTGTCACGGTACAGTCTGACCGTGTCACGGGATGCATTTTTAGGGTTTTTATCATTTTAGGGTTCCGTGTGCTCCCTCAGCACATTTCCCTATAAATACCCCCTCATTTCTGATGTACGGGGCAACGAGAATTCGATTATTCTTATTTTTCTCTCTTTTATGCTCTTAACGTAAACACTAGCCTACCCTTTTCACTTCAAAAATTCCTTCTTCAAGCACTCAAAGGAGTCCATATTTTACTCGAGGTTCTGTCCTTAAGCCAAAACGTGAAAGGTAGAATCGTTTGAGGGTTTGGCCCCAAAATCAACCTTATTTTATTTAATGTAATTTAGTTATTATTTTGTTTCCTTGAAGTTACTAACTCGTTTATTATTTTGTAGTTGCAAACAAACAGATTCAAAGTAAGGATCATGCTCTTTTTATTATTATTGTTTTTCTAACGATTTTTATGTTGTTGGAATTATGATTAAATTGGTTTTTATGTTGATATTGATTCTATTATTTATTTTGATCACTATATTGCATGTTTAAAGGGAATATGTAATTGAAAATCACGCCTAATAAGATAATTTGGACAACCGGTTTAGGTTCCTTTTTAATCTTGTTGTTTAATCAAGTGATCACCAAATTTTTAGAATTATGTGTGTATTAATTTTAAACCAATTTAGTTAAATAATAGTTTGGAGCGAATTGAATTATTGTTTGTATGCCTTTGAGATCACATGAATGCTTTTCACTATAAGAATCGAGTAGAGGCCAATACGGGCGAATGTGACTCCATGACTCACTTCGTACCATCATCCCCGATCCTCCTTTCGTGGTTCCGAACCATATGGAGTTAGTAATCTCATGGATTATGAATGGGGTGTAACCTTCACGGGTCAATCGTTGTTGCCTATCGTTGTCCCTTATCGTGGTTGCCTTTGTATGATCTGTGAATGGTTTACAAGTTCCTTAAAAACTTGTTGGCGGCTCCCTACTTTATCTGTCCCTAATCGTAATGTCAATTCTCACTTCCTATGAGTGCCAAGCATATTCACAACATGCTTTTAGCGTAGGCGCACTTCGAATGACGCCTACAATTTGGCGACCCCACTGGGGAGGATTCTTAATTATTTATCGATTTGAGTGATCGGTATTTAATTAAGATGAGTGGATGAGACTTGAAAGATTCTTGAAAAATTATTCCTGTGATTAATTTGGCATTTTTGCATCTGCATAGACGTTTTAACGTCGCATTCAGGTCTGTACCGTAGGAAAAATTGGATAACTTGGTTGCGCGCAAAAGCAAACAGGGCACCAGTCAGATTTTCTGACTGCCGTGTCACGGCAGAGTCTGCCGTGTCACGGTACAGTGTACCGTCTGACGGCACATTGTACCGTGACACGGGAATTTCTGCCGTGTCACGGCAGTCCTAAAATCAGTCCGGTGACCTATTTTCTTTTCCCACAGTCGACTTCCTTCGATTTTTCTGAAAAAACGTATGTGTTCTACATGCGTCTTAGCCTCGGGGAATTTAAGCTCTATCAACCCAAAAACGCTCATGGCAATAAGGGTTCATCCGAGTCATTAAATTCACCCAAACCATGGAGTCGAGTTCGATTTCATCACGAACTCGCGGAGCCGCCCGTTGGCATACACCCTCAAGGGAGGCTGCCTTGCTAACGCGTCCAAACTCTTAACCATGGTACCCTTTTGACACCCAAAGCTTGACCAATAGTTGAACATAGATCTTGACTTTAGGTTGCGAACGTTTTTTGCATCATCGTGCCTAAATGCTATGTGTTTGTTCGGTGCTAACCCTAATGTGTTTGCTCTTTTTGTTTGACCCATGACCGAGGGTTTTTATTCTCACATAGTAATTAGTACGGACTTAAAATCGATTAAAATCTGAAAAAAAAAAAATCACAAAACTGACCTGGAACTGCGCACCGTGTCACGGCATTTTCTGCCGTGTTACGGTGAACAGTGCCGTGACACGGTAAAGGCTACCGTCTGACGATAAGCCTTAACCGTGTCACGCCAGTCTGTACCGTGACACAGTGCCCAGGAAAGTGTCCCGTCAGTCTTTTTTCTCAATTTTTGTGTCCAGTATTGAGTCGTGTCTAGTTATACGGTCAAAACACGTGTCTATAACCTCACCTAATCACTCACATATTATGTCCGCACTTTTTTTTAGTCATGCACCACTTTTGACCGTATTTTAGGGAAGTTTCGTTTGTGTCGTTTTTTTCGGAGTAAGTCGGATGGTATCCTCCCATGTTTTCTTTTTTTTTAATAAGTAGAGCTTCGATAAAAAAAAAAAATTTCTTTAATCCGGATAGGTTAAGGTCAAGTTTGGTCATTAAAGGTGTGTTTGTTTCGGTGTCACAGCACTTGGGCAAGAAGCAAGGGTAGATTGTTACGGTTCGAGTCCATACCTCAACAACCTCTTGTACCAAAGAGGCGTACAAGGAAACCACCTCAGTTATCTCCACAAGATCCGTCTCCAGACTACTTTCAACCAATGGCCACTAAGGAAGACATCGAGAACCTCAACAGGACAATCGAAAGATTGTCTGACATGATGCAGATACTCACTACTAGAGTCAGCACTGTAGAACAAGACAAGCAAAACAGTGTCACTACTGCTGCGATGGACAAGATCAAGGAACAAATGAGCAAGATTTCCGAAGAGTTCACTTATGTGGAACAGCCTATCACCTCCTCGTCTATAAGAGAGAAGCTCCCTGAGAAGTTTTCCACTGCTGATATTCCCAAGTTCAAGCCTACTGATAATCCACTTTTCCATTTGAAGGCTTTTTCTGCAACTATGGCTCTTAAGGGAGTAGATGTGACACTCTTCCCTACGGTGTTTCCTCTTTCCTTAGAACATGCCTGTCAACAGTGGTTCTATTCTCTGGAATCCAAGCATGTCGCGACCTGGGAGGATGTTACTGAAAGCTTTATGAATCGGTACAAGTGTAACATCCAGGCCAAGACTTCTGAACGTGAACTCTCCATTCTCAAATAGAAAGAGAATGAAGGCTTCACCACTTACCTAAGCAGGTGGAGAGAAACAGCTGCGCTCTTGGTGGATCCTCCCAAGGAGAAGGAGATGGTTCGCTTGTTCATTGCCAATCTGACGCATAAATACAAGCAACACCTGAAGTTTCTGCCTCTAAGTACCTTTGATGCTGTATACGATATTGGAATCAATATCGAAGACGAACTGATGAAGTCTATTGGTAGCAACAATAACAACAGCACTTGGAAAAACAAGAAGAACGACACTCCTTCTTCTTCGTCTTCTAAGCCCAATAATGCTACCAACAATATCAACATCAATGATGTGCTGGCCCTTAATGCCTCTACTCAAAGATTCCAAAGGCAAAGGAGGATTTATACGCCTTTGGGAATGACTTATGATGCGGCTTATGACCGCCTACATGGTCAGGGACTGATTATGCCAATTGGACCATTTCCAGAACCTCGACCTGAGAATAGGACCGCCAACTATGACCCCAATGCTTATTGCAAATATCATCAAGGCAAGGGTCATAACACTGAGAAGTGTTGGAGGCTGAAAGACGCAATCCAAGACCTGATAGATGCTAACCAACTTCCTGTCCCTCCAGGGGGCAAGAAGCCTAACATTCAAACAGGTCCTCTTTCTGATGCTTTGGCTATCATGGGAGATGAAGTCTCCTTTGATCCGTCAATACTCATTCAACCTGTGAATAAACCTCTACCGGAAGTTGTATTTATCTCAAACACTGAAGAAGTGAATGGGATTTGGGATAGTGATGATGAAGACGTCTATCTCAAAGACATAGCCTGTTCATCTCTCGGCACCAGTGAAGATGTTTGGGGGGACCTTGAGGTCAAGGTTCTCACCAGAAGTGGACGGTTGCAACAACCTAACCCACCTCCACCTCCACCACAATCAAATCCGATAGTTGATTCCGTCAACCCTGCGAATAGCGATGTGGTCAAACAGCTGCAAAAGATCAAGGTGGAGATGAATGTATGGAAGCTTTTGGCCACTTCCCACGAGCATCGAAAGGCTATAATGAATGCTCTGGTGAAGATAGGAGTTGATGACGACATGACTCCTCAAGGATTGGTCAACTTTCTCACTACTGAGCTGCCGAGTACCAACAATCTGATCTCCTTTTCTGATAAGGATCTACCCCCGGAAGGGGACCAACATAATAAGGCCTTACACCTCACTGTAGTGTGTAGGCAGATGAATGTTCCTATGAGCCTGGTTGATAATGGCTCTGCAATCAATGTGTGCCCACTCCGTACTGCAAGGAAGTTGGGTATAAAGAACGAAGAATTGACTCCCTCCACTCAAGGGATTCGAGCTTACGATAATACTCGCCGTCAAGCCGTGGGTACTATCGTACTGAATATAACTACTGGGGATATTGAACGTCGCACCAAGTTTCAGGTGGTGGACATTAAAGCCTCTTTCAATTTGTTATTAGGACGCCCTTGGCTTCATGAGCTAAAGGCGATTCCGTCGTCGCTTCACCAGAAAGTGAAAGCCATAGTGGGAGGGATTCCGATTACTATCGATGCTTCTCCTATGCGCATTCAAGTTATTGATACCCCTATCGTCCACGTTGAACATGATGAGGAAGATGAAGATCTGTGGGGGTTTTCTTTAGATGATGTTCTTGCGATCGAAGAAGAGGAAAAGTGTCATCTCGACTTCGATCCTTATTCAAACACTAGTATCAACGCCATTATGAAGAAGCAAGGTCACTTCCCTGGAATGACCCTTGGGCTCAAGAAGAAAATGGCTAAATCTTGGGGCCATCCTGGTGCAGTCAGGAAGGACACTTTCGGCTTAGGATTCGAGCCGACAAAGGAAGACCTGAAACGGGCTGCGTTGAAATTGAAGGCTCGCAACAATGCTCGAATCACGAGGACAGAAATGGCCATGGATCCATATTCGTTCACTCTCAATGGCCAGTACACCAAAGAAGGGGAAGACTTCCCATGCTATGAATTCCCCGAACCATTTGTCCATGATGGGATCCGTGAACCAGGATTCGAGGTATTCCTCGATTGTGACTTCATCGATGAAGAACTCTCCACAGTCGAGAAGCCAGCCAGCCTGAACTCTGATGATCTGGGAATTAACCTTCTTTTTGGAATAGAGAAAAATGAATCCAAGCCGGTCTGCAATGATAACTATGAGCTCGTTCAAGCGGTCATAGCAAACAAGGAGTTTGATCCCTCCGAGTTAATCGTCCAAACTGACAACATTTCAAGGGGATGGCGCAAGACATTGAGGATCACTACGCCAAGTGGAGAGAAGTTGGAAATCACCGCTGGCGAGGGTCCTATGTTTGATGAGTCTGAATCGTCTGGGTCCGAGTCCGAGTCTGAGTCTAAGTCTGTAGATGAGTCCTTAGAGTTTGAGGCCGACCCTCTTTCTGCTATAGAGTTCATCCCTGAGTCTCTTGTTGAGCCTTATCCTTCTAGTCCTAATAATTCTGGTGAGGTCGCAGCTGACCTTGCCTCTCTTGATGTATTAGCCAGTGAATTCAATGAAATGAATACCTTTTCTTACGATGTGTGCCATTCCCCTAACCCTGATCAATATTGCTTTGCTAATGATAAAAATGACAAAGAAATAATAAAAGCAATGGAAGAACACGAAAATAAAACAGCAGTTATTGAAGATACAGAAACAATTAATATTTCCAATGATACGACTGTTAAAGAAGTAAAAATTGGATTAACACTAAGTCAAGATGAACGCAAAGAGCTAATTAACTTGCTTAGTGAATTTGTTGATGTATTTGCTTGGTCATACCAAGATATGCCAGGAATTGACAGGGATATAGCTCAGCATACGATACCACTCATTCCAGGTATGAAGCCTGTCAAACAAAAGTTGCGCCGAATGAAACCAGATGTGGCTCTCAAAATCAAAGAAGAAATCAGGAAACAATTGGCCGCAGGTTTCATCAGAGTATCCAAGTATCCGGAATGGATAGCAAATGTGGTCCCAGTTCCAAAGAAGGATGGAAGGGTCAGAATGTGTGTTGATTACAGGGATCTCAATAAAGCAAGCCCAAAAGATGGGTTCCCTCTACCTCACATTGACATTCTGGTCGATAATACAGCAAACCATGCACTCCTGTCATTCATGGATGGTTACGCCGGATATAATCAAGTATTGATGGCCGAAGAAGACATGGAGAAAACCACATTCATCACAAAGTGGGGTACATATTGCTATACGGTAATGCCAAAAGGGATGTGGTGTGGGAGTCTTGCTCGTATCACCCAATGAAGAACACATCCCAATTTCCATGAAGCTCGACTTTGATGTCACCAATAATGCCGCAGAATATGAAGCATGCATTTTGGGATTAGAAACAGCTGTCGCCTTGGGAATCAAGAAACTCAGAATCTACGGTGACTCTTCACTAATCATTAACCAAATCTCTAAGAGATGGAAAGTGAGAAGTGAAAGTCTCGCTACATATCAAGCTCATCTGGAAACTCTCACGGAGCAACTAGATGAAGTGGAATATACGTATCTGCCAAGAGAAGAAAACCAGTTCGCTGACGCACTAGCTAAGTTAGCATCAATGGTGCGAATTCCAGCTGACACGATCAGAATGCCATTGACCATAGAGAGAAGGTATGAACCAGCTTATGTTCATGCACTTGATGATGAACAAGAATCACAGGAGGAAGACGAAGAACCATGGTATACAGACATCCTTAATTATGTGACAAGAGCAGAGTATCCTCCTAATACTGATAAAAGGGCACGCCGTGCTTTGAGGCTCCTGGCCTCACAGTATGTGCTCATCGAGGGAGAACTCCACAAGAGAACCGCAACAGGAAGGAATCTCTTATGTATAACCAAGAAAGAAGCACATAAAACCATGGAAAACCTTCATGCTGGTATATGTGGAACTCACATGAATGCAAAGATGTTAGTCCAAAAAATTCAACGACAAGGTTACTATTGGACTACTATGGAGCGAGATTGTCACGAGTACGTCAAAAAATGTATGAAGTGTCAAATCTATGCAAACTTACAGCATGTTCCACCTTCACTTCTCTACACGTATACTTCTCCATGGCCTTTCTCCACTTGGGGCATTGACATCATTGGGAAAATCACACCACCAGGACAAGGGGGGCATGAATTCATTCTCGTAGCAATCGACTACTTCACCAAATGGGTTGAGGCAGCCTCATATGCCAAGCTGACGGCAAAACATGTAGCTCAATTTATTGAGAAAAATATTATATGCCGTTATGGGGTACCACATGAGATGATCAGTGACAATGGAACACATTTCCAAGCCGAATGTGCGGAATTGTTGCAAAAATATCATATCAAACATCATCGATCATCACCTTACATACCACAAGCGAACGGAGCAGTCGAATCGGCCAACAGAAACGTGAAGACCATCATCGAAAAGATGACGGAAAATTATAAAGATTGGCCAAGTAAGCTACATTTTGCCCTTTGGGGTTATCGAACCTCTGTTCGCACATCGACAGGGGCTACCCCCTTCTCCTTGGTCTATGGCGTCGAAGCTGTACAACCAATCGAGCTTGAAATACCTTCTCTCCGAATCGCATTGGAAAGCCAACTAGATGAAGTCGACTGGATTAGATCAAGATACGACGAACTGGTCTTGCTTGATGAAAAACGCTTGGCAGCTTTGCATCATGTCCAAATCTACCAACAGCGTATGGAACGACATTTTAATGAAAAAGTCAAGACCAGGAATATCAAAGAGGGTGACCTAGTGCTTAAGGCACTTCGCAAAAATGTGTTAGATCCAAGAGGAAAATTCAGACCGAACTGGTCAGGCCCGTACATTGTTAAAGCCATCCTGTCTGGCGGAGCGGCACAATTGGTAGACATGGACGGCAACGGCTTCCATAATTTAACCAACTTGGATCAACTCAAAAAATTCTACGCCTAGTCGCATGGGTTCATGACCCAATAGAGCTACGTCTGGCCTGATTCCTTTTTAGGATACGTAGGCAACCCCTCAAGGGGGTCCGGCCACTTTAAAATAAAAAAATCCTCCCTCTATTGATTTAATATGTGCCCGGTCCAACATTGCGTCACGACACAAAAAAAAAAAAAAAAAAAAAAAAAAATGCCGCGACACGGGACATATTCCCGTCTGACGGGAGAACATCCCGTGTCACGGCAAACTCTGAACGGCAAAAAAGGACAAAGTGCCTCCCGTGACATGGGATTTGTTCCCGTCTGACGGGAGAACGGTTCCGTGCCACGTCACCCTGCCAAAAAAAAAAAAAAGTTTTGCCGTGACGCGGGAACTTTAACCGTGTCACGGGACTCTTTGACCGTGACACGGCAGATTTTCAGTTTCCCGTTTTATTTATTGGCGCATTCGTTGCGAATTTCCTGTTCGAGTTTTGTTTTCGTTCTTCCATTGCGCCCCACTCCTTGACTCGGATAATAAATAAAAGTCATTGTATTTTTTTTATTTAAGAAATAAATGCGCTATTATTATTAAAATATATACGACTACAATATTGGCATCATACGCCTTATTTTAAATAAAAATAAATAATAAAATGCAAAGCACTATTGATCTAATCTCTCTTCTCTTTAGGAACATCCTTCTCTTGTTCAATTAGGTCGGCCTTCACCATTAGTGTGTCTTTTGTAGCCCGAACCGTCACACCCCTAGTCGAACTTTCGCCCCTTTCACCTTTCTTGAACTTTTTCGGTTGCTTCTCCCTATACACCATCTTTTCTTTACCCTTTCCTTTCACATAGGTCTTCTTTCTTGGCATCTTAGGAGTCTTAAACTCAATTCCTTGTGTTCTCGGACCTAGGCGATCTTTAAGAGGAGCTTTCTTCTCTCCAAGACGACTCTTTACATCAGACTTGCGCGATCCGAATCGTTCCCTCCTACTTCTAGGATTCAACCACGCCTTGTATGCACTAGATAATGGAGGAGGAGCTTGGTCACTTGCAGAAACGGTCCACAAAGGCCTTCCAATCCAATAAGCCTCGTACTTGTGAACGTTACTTTCATGCAACGATACTTCACGAGGACTATCGTTATAGCGTGGAATTACTTGTTCCAGTCCATACTGCCGCATTAGTCGAGAGGGACAGTAAAAAGTCAGTTTGGAGATACTAGGAACACGGCAATATGGAGTTTCATTCGTGCCAACAATCCTAGTAAGCCTCCACCAAGGCACCACCCAACGAATGGAAAATTCTCTCTTTGCAAAGAAATTTTTCCAATCTTCATACGACATGTTCGCAGAATAATTCTTCTTCCTACGGACTAAGTCGTTAGGGCCATATTTTTCAATGTCGTCGGGGGCTTCAAATAATTCCAAACGCTCCATCAACCAAATCTGCAAAACAAGAAAACAACAAGAATATTAAAAAAAAAATAAAAAAAAAAAAAAAAAAAACTGCAGATTCCCGTGACACGGCAGTTTTGACCGTGTCACGGCAGAACCTAACCGTGACACGGTGACCGTTTTGTGTCACGGGAGCTATTCAGAGCGTATTTTTACCTGTAATAGTACCAGAGAACCCTTCCTGATGGCTTTCCGGTCAGATTTTGCCTCGTCAAGGCCACGAAATGTTTCTCCAAGGCACGTTGGCATAGGAGATCTTCCGGATTCTACATGCTCAAGTACAGACGCTAGACCAGCATGTCCTACCCTACCGTTTGCAAATAGTATCTTGCTAAACATGCAAAAAATATATGCCCTTCTACGATATACATGATAAGATTCAGAGATAGGGCGATTAAAATATAAGTTAGCAAGTTTTTCTAAGTCTACTTCATTACCACAAACAATTCTATTTAAATCTGGATCTGTTAGATTCAGATGGCGTTCAAAGTCTTGGTAATAATATTCACGTAAGGTAGGCATGGCTATAAGATTCCTAGCAGGAAATCCAAAGATTGCACCAAATTCCTCCGGCAGAGGACAGATTTCATCATAATCAAATTTGAAACAATGCGTTTCTGGACTCCAATAGTCTAATGCTGCTCTAAGAAAATCATGTTCAATAGCTACATGTCGCAGGGCTAGCAAACCCCTGACATGAAATAATTCTAATTCTCTTTTTTCAGCATTGGTCAAAGAATAAGACCAGTCGCGCAATGTATTATCAAAATTCTGAGACATGATTATTGAAATATGAAATTCTAAATTATCTTGTGTTTCGTAATTATGCACATCATGAATAATCTGGTCTTATTTTATAGCAAAAGCGCTCGGAACTGCCCAGAATTTATCTTTTCGCACGCGTGAAACAAACCGCTGAATGATACGCTTCCCGTGACACGGGAAATTCCACCGTGTCACGGGAACCTTTGCCGTGACACGGCAGGTTTTGCCGTGACACGGTGAACAGTTCCGTGTCACGGCATTTTACGCGCCTGATTTTTTCATCTTTTCCGTATCTATCCGGATTTTTTTATATTTTCTTATCTTTAACATTTATTTTTTTTTAGTCTTTTCTGAGAGTTTTATTTCTAATAAAATTCTCACCTTTTTTATTTTTATCTTATAGTCTTCTCTGAGAGTTTTATTTCTAATAATATTCTCACCTTTTTATTTTTGTTTTATTTGTTCTGTTTAATATATATTTATTTACTCATCATTTTATTTTATTTCTTTTCTTTTCTTTTGGGGAAATTTTATTTTAAGTATTTTCTTTATTTATTTCTTTTCTTTTGGGGAAGGTCGGTACTCTCCATTACTCCACTTATATTCTTCGTCGCGTCATTAATAAGTACACAATCACACACAAAGAGTCTCAAACACACACTAACACACGTAATAATAGATGTATAAACTGTAAATAATGTACAAAGAGTTGTAATGTAAATATGTCAAGTGTCATCATAGCATGTACAAAGAGTCATAATACAAAATGTCAAGTGTCATCATAGCATGTACAAAGAGTCATAATACAAAAACCCTCGGTCAAAAATCTCTAGAATCAGAATCAGTCGCGTCTCCACCCTGGGTAGGTGGTTCGCCCTGGGTATATGGGAACGGCGAACCAAAGAGTCCCTCGACCATCCGAGTACGGGGAGTAGCGTCCCTACTAGTCCCCGTAGGCCCAGTAGTAGTCAAGCTCAAAGCAGGACCTGTCCAGCCGGAGAACGGAGTAGACTGGCCCAAAGATACTGGAATCGTCGGCAAAGGCATCGTCCCATACAGCGGAACCGAGAACAAACCCGACACTGGTGGAGGAATCTCGGATAATGGGGCCGAGAATGAACCAGGATCCAAAGGAGACCCAAACTCAGGAACTGGAGGCTGTGAAAATGACGGACGCTGAGAAGACTGACCCTGCTGCCACTGAGCCTCCTGGAACGGCTGAGTAGTCTGTGGCTCTCGCTGAGAACGCTGGCGAGCCTCGGGAGATCGTCTACCACGACCAAGCTCCTCCTCGTCCGAGCCTCTGGGCCTCGAGCGCGAGCGGGACCTCCGTCGCTCCTGAAAAACACAAAATCAAAAGGTGTCAATGATGCAAAATAAAACAAACGGTAGAAATAAAAAAATAATAAATGATACCTCAAGGACGTCGCTAGAGCTCCGACAACTCGCACCACGCCGAAGCTTGATGATGCAATACTTCAGCGCGTCCACCAGCTTCATGACTCCCATCACCTCTGGGCAGTTAGGCTAAGGATAAAAACAAAGAAAAATCAGTAATAAGCAACATTAAAGGAGTAGATGATGCGTCAAAGAAAACTCACCGGCTCAAAAACCTCGGGCACTGACTCCTGCGCCTGTCTATAACCCTCCGGCGCGTCGGCAATATGATCCTCCATGATACCGATCGGCCCAGGGTAGCGGACAGACTGAGGAGGAATCTGAATCCTCCCCACAGGGTGAATGGTCGTCTGAAAATATGATCAAATAATCAGGTTATTCGACTATTTGAAACAGAGACTAGCAAAGAAGATTCTCGAAAGAAATCATACCTCCGGAAGACAGGGTGGAGGAGCCAGAGAGGGAAGCAAATCCCGCGCGTAGTCGCTCTCCATGCGAACGAGCTCCTGCCACGGAATAGTGTAGCGCTCTCCCCTGTTGATCAACCCTCTGATCAAGCGGGAGTCCAGCATCGACTCTGGCGGAGAAGAAGGCACCACAAAGCGATCGCCGCTATGCTGACGGACGACTCGCTCCCCCAAATACCAGACGAAGCGCCCAGTACCAACCAAGATGGTACGGTACACTGAAAGACGTAGGGCCTCGGGTAGGTCAGTCATCCCGGCCCAAGGACGGTACTGGACATCGATGGGGACCTGGAAATCATAAAAAGTTAGGCGTGAACAACGGAAACAATATCAGAAGGAAAGAATGTGACAAAACTAATCCTTACGCCAACAGAAGAGGTGCCACGGCGTAGTAGCCCGCGAAGTGCCGGAACAGACTCCACCCGCGACTCTCCTCGGTCGCGCCAGCTGGCCCCGACAGGAAAGTCGTGGACCGCTCCTCGACGCCGGCGAGGATCCAAGCCTGGGAAACACTCGTAGAACCATATCTGCAACAAAGTGATACTTAGTACACGAACCGAACAAGCCGAAATGAAACAAGAAGGGAAAAGATCATCACCTCTACGACTCTCCACAGGCCGTAAACGGTGATAGGGGACTCATCATTCAGCTGACGGCAGCCATGACGTAGAGATAGAAGAAGATCCGCGTACCCAAGACTGGCCCAGCTGTAGGATCCTATCTCGGAAATCCTGGCCAAATAGGGGAGGTAGCAGAGGAGCACGCGTGAACTCCTATCAGGAGAAAGAGTCATAGAGATAAGGATCAAGATGAAGATCCGCACCCGCTGCTCGGCCGTCGTATCCTCCATATCAAAGCCACGGGCAAGAACTGAAGCCGACTCTGATCGTCCACTCCTAGGACCACCTCGAGATACTGGTCGAGTCCTGATGTGCTGAACAATCGGACCCAACAAATCAGCTACCTCAGCCGATGCCCAAGATAGATCGGACATCTGGCCTACTGCCCGGTCAGTAAAGCGCAGCCCGCTGATCATGCTGAAGTCTAAGGGGGTCACCGTCATCTCCCCCCAAGCAAGGTGAAACGTGTTGGTAGTATCCCAGAAATACTCCAACAATGCGCGAATGACCGTCGCACCGCAACCCCGGGGGCTGCGAAACCCTACAACTGCCGAGTAAAAATCGACCAAGCCGGACGACTCCCATAAAGCACGCGTAGCAGGATCCCTCGTAATAACCTGGTGAAGCCGAGGGATCAAATCACCGGCTTCGGAACCGTGCTGGCGAAGTGTGCCATCGACTATGCCAGAGAGTGCGCGGTGAGAGACGTGGTTTTCACGATAGAAAACCAGCTGGTCCGGGGTCCATGAAGGTGGAACCCACCTATTCCTACTCGTAGATGTCCGAGGCTCGGACTCCAAGACGTCGTCTTCCATGTCCTCAGGGACCGTGGGAGTGTCCTCCCGAAAAGCCCGACGCCGGCCGCGGGTGGAAAGGTCGCAGTCTCGTCGTCTAGGCATGCTATTGTCAAAATCTAAATGTTTAGCATCATTTCCTAAACATTCAATTCAAGTTGCATCTTTATAATAAAAATCTAAATACTTAGCATCATTTCCTAAGTTATTTAGTTGTTTATTGAATTATAAATGTTTAGCATCATTTCCTAAATATTTTAAAATTGCAAAATAATAATCTAAAAACTTAGCATCATTTCCTGAATTATTTAGTTGGTTATTGAATTATATGCTAAATTTTTACCTCAAGGCTAAAAATTGGCAAAATTATGGTATTTAGTTTTTCCACGACAAACTAATACTACAGTTCTCCTAGCCGCATGATACTATGTTCTCCATGACAATATAGTACATATGCAAAATATGAATCAACACATCGTTTCACAAAAATTCACCATTTCAAAGCATGAACATTATTTCACAAAGTAGCACCCAAAAATGGTGATTTGCTCAATTCTCCATCAAATCATGCAATTTTTGTGTCTCAAATTTCTCACAAACACACATGTACACATATACAAGTAAAATCATGGCAAGAATTTCAACATAAAGCGTCAAAATCAAAAACCCCAAATTGATTTTTTTAGGGTTCGTCATGAAATTGTTTATGTGAAGCAAATTCGAAGCAAAAATCAATGGAAACTTACATGAATGTTTGTAGAGGGTTGAAAATGAGGAGAAGATCGAGAAATTACAGCAAAATGGGTGAAATTCGAACTGCAAAACTCGAAAAGATTTTCGGCCACCAGCGCAGCTGCCGCGACACGGTCAAGACTAACCGTGACACGAAGAAGCAAAACCGTGTCACGGCGACCTTCAAGGCTGACGGAGCTCCGGCGAACTGGGCGGCAGCTCCGGGACAGAAGCAGAAGCAGCAACGACAGACAGCAGCAGCGCAGAACAGTAGCAGGAAAACCGCAACAAAACAATAAAAAAAAAAGAGAGAGACTAGCCGTGTCACGGTCGCCGTTACCGTGTCACGGCGAGTTTCGGACGGCCGGCGGTTAACCCCAGGCGTGGCGCGGCAGCTTTTTGGGAGAGAGAAGCTAAAATGGTGAAAGCAAGAAAAATGTGAAATGTGAAATGGAGGAATGGTGCACGCGGATTTAAAGGCAGAAAAAGACAAAAAGGAGCCGTTGTTGACTGATTCAAACAACAACAAAAAAAGAAAAAAAAAAAAAAAAAAAAAAAAAGAGAGAAAAATAGGTGTCCCGTGACACGGGATACTAGTCCCGTCAGACGGGAATCCCTGACCGTGTCACGGGAACCTGCTGACGTGGCGCGGAAAATCTGAGCCTGGTCAGGGAATATTCTTAGCTTTTTGACCAGTTTGGTTGACTTTCCGAGTTTATTGGGCGATGAATTTTCGCTACGGTTACGCAGAAAATCCCAACTGATATTTAAGGGGGGGCTTAAATTACCATTTTATCTCTGGCAAGCGTCAAAGCCTATTTTTCGGCATTTTAAACATTTAATATGGTCGGATAATTGGCTTAAAATTGTGAATCATCTGCGACCCACGTTCGGGGATAATCGAACCACCATACACTTATCAATTTTCATAACAGTCGGCTTTCCTCAGGCTTGGAAAGCGTTACCGGTGGATTTTTCTTCAAGTATAGAAAATCGCCAAGTCGGCTTTCCTCAGGCATGGAAAGCATCATCAGTGGATTTTTTCTTCAAGTATAGAAAACCACAAAATTCCTTTGTCAGCTTTCCTCAAGTATGGAAGGCATTATCGGTGGAATTCTTCAAACATAGAATGACACCAAATTCATACGTCGACTTTCCTCAAGCATGGAAAGTGTCATCCGGTAAGTTTCTTCAGGCTTAGAAAGCTACCAAACTCATCTGTCGGCTTTCCTCAAGCATGGAAAGCATTTCAACAAACATCATTCGGTGGATTCCTTCAAGCATAGGAAGCTACCAAGCTCATTTGCCACCGATACACTGGTGTCAGATAAGCGTTCTATTCCTTTACTCTTTTATCTGTGGAATTAACATTTTTTGCAGGTATCGGCGTATACAGAATGATTTAGAATCGCAGAACGTCTTAAATCATTCTCCGTCCCTATCGACTACTTTGACTATCGTTTTCGAAACTGACGTTTCTACAAACTCAGTCAAAGTGGGGGCTTCTGTAGACACCTAAAAATGTCTCCCCAAAACCAAACCCGATGATAAATAACCTTTCACCGCCACTATTGGTCGGGTTTAGTATTTAATCCCGAGAGTGCTTAAAAAATCGTATTTTATTAAATTCATATTTTTGAAAGGTCTATGGATCAGTCTTGGTGTTTGGTAAAAGCATAGTTTTAATTTGTTAATTAATTTTAAGCCCAAACCTTTTTATTTTATTATTTTATTATTTATTTTGGCCCAAATATTTTATTTATTTTTATTATTTTCTTATTTTAGCCCGAATAATAAAAGTCAGAAAAAAGCCCGAAATTATCAATCGGCACTTAAAAAAGCCGAAAGAAATTAGGGTTAAAAATGAATTTAGACGGAAAAGTGGACTGAAACTGACCGTGTCACGGTCAAGCTTAACCGTGTCACGGGAACTCTTCCCGTCTGACGGTGGGACTTCCCGTGACACGGGAGGTCTGCCGTGACACGGGGAGTTCCGTGTCCTTTCCGCGTAAACCCTTAACGCGTTTTCCGTTCCGTTTTCTAAAAATTTCCCGCGACACTCCAAAACTGACCGTGTCACGGGAACTTGTACCGTCTGACGGTACAGTCTAACCGTGTCACGGTACAGTCTGACCGTGTCACGGGATGCATTTTTAGGGTTTTTATCATTTTAGGGTTCCGTGTGCTCCCTCAGCACATTTCCCTATAAATACCCCCTCATTTCTGATGTACGGGGCAACGAGAATTCGATTATTCTTATTTTTCTCTCTTTTATGCTCTTAACGTAAACACTAGCCTACCCTTTTCACTTCAAAAATTCCTTCTTCAAGCACTCAAAGGAGTCCATATTTTACTCGAGGTTCTGTCCTTAAGCCAAGACGTGAAAGGTAGAATCGTTTGAGGGTTTGGCCCCAAAATCAACCTTATTTTATTTAATGTAATTTAGTTATTGTTTTGTTATTTCCTTGAAGTTACTAACTCGTTTATTATTTTGTAGTTGCAAACAAACAGATTCAAAGTAAGGATCATGCTCTTTTTATTATTATTGTTTTTCTAACGATTTTTATGTTGTTGGAATTATGATTAAATTGGTTTTTATGTTGATATTGATTCTATTATTTATTTTGATCACTATATTGCATGTTTAAAGGGAATATGTAATTGAAAATCACGCCTAATAAGATAATTTGGACAACCGGTTTAGGTTCCTTTTTAATCTTGTTGTTTAATCAAGTGATCACCAAATTTTTAGAATTATGTGTGTATTAATTTTAAACCAATTTAGTTAAATAATAGTTTGGAGCGAATTGAATTATTGTTTGTATGCCTTTGAGATCACAGGAATGCTTTTCACTATAAGAATCGAGTAGAGGCCAATACGGGCGAATGTGACTCCATGACTCACTTCGTACCATCATCCCCGATCCTCCTTTCGTGGTTCCGAACCATATGGAGTTAGTAATCTCATGGATTATGAATGGGATGTAACCTTCACGGGTCAATCGTTGTTGCCTATCGTTGTCCCTTATCGTGGTTGCCTTTGTATGATCCGTGAATGGTTTACAAGTTCCTTAAAAACTTGTTGGCGGCTCCCTACTTTATTTGTCCCTAATCGTAATGTCAATTCCCACTTCCTATGAGTGCCAAGCATATTCACAACATGCTTTTAGCGTAGGCGCACTTCAAACGACACCTACAGCGCCCGATCGGGTGAGCGTTAGCTCGATCGGGCACGGTTGCCCAGGAGAAGTTTGAAGAAAAAGGCGGGCCCGATCGGGCGGCCCTTCGCCCGATCGAGCGCGTGTTTTTGGAGGCATCTGATTGCCGAAATCTTAGTTTTTAATTAGGATTGTTTTTTGAGTTGTTTAAGTACGATTTTAGTACGGAAATTTTGTTTACCTTCTCTTTTAGACTTTCTCTCTCTATTTAGAATATTTTCTCTCTCTAGAATTCTCTCAACTTTGTTCTTAATTCAACTCCTTAATTCAGATTACTTTTAGTAACGATTTCTTCTCTATTAATTTCAGTTATTTTCTTTAATTCTTTCATCATGTCTTATTTTATTGCTTTGATTAGTTTAGATTTAATTATGCGTGATTAGTTTTATTTCTAGGGTTTATGGGGATCCAATAAATAATATGAAGGGGTAATTTGTGATTGTTGATTGTCAATACTTTATTATTTTCCTATTGATTGATTTAATGCTATGCAATTAGGTTTGGCCTGATTTAATTGTATGAGTTTAGCAATATTGATTCGAGATTCGAGAGACGAGAATTGATGTTTAGGCTTAGTTTAAATAGGCAGACTAATTTATAAATGGTTAAGTCGAGATTCGAGAGATGGGATTTAATACCGGTAAATTAACTTTGTGATTGTAATACGTAGCGAAAGCCCTTTACAATCTGATTAATTGATGCATTGATGATTGATTGTTATGTTTTAACGTGGAATATTGTTTATTGGTGAACCTATGCCCTAGCTTTTCTTTCATTGATTTACCTCTTATTTTATTTCCTTCCTATTCTTACCTTTGGTAGTTTAATTACCCGGCCTTTTAATAATAATTTGGTTACTTGATAATTTAGATTGCTTTTAATTAATTAGGAATAAATTGACTTGTTTCCCTGTGGTTCGACCCTTCTTCCCTATTTACATAGTTAGTGGATTTAGGTTTTATTTTTTATTAGGTGAATACGACTTGAGCCTGTCACTCATCACTCATGATCTAAGGATTGTTGGGTATTCAATTGGAAAAGCAACCTCAATATTACTGGGACCTAGATTCATTTATGTTGTGATTATTTAGTGAATTCTAACACATCATTAATAAACATAGAATAAATCTAACATGCATAATCTACCAATGCATAAATAAAACATGACATAGTATGGCCCCTTAATCCTAAGAAAACTAATAAAGAAGAAAATGCTCCCACTTGAATCTTCATGGATCCCATCCATCTTATTCCTTTGGGCCCCCACTCCATTAGCTTCTTGGATCAACTGCAACCTGTAATATTATTCTATTCTATCTACTACTTAAATGAAATAAAATAAATTACAAAAATACTTAACGGTAGGCAGACCGTATTTAGATTACAAAAATACGAAACGATGCACAGATCATATTTAGAATCTATGGGCCATACTAGTCTATATATAGCAATAAATAATATCATATATTATAAAGTGCCACATAATAAATCACTCACTATGCTTTCCTAAACTACAACATCAAATGTTCACAATTAAGGAAACATGGCTCAAAAATATCTCATATTTTAATTAATTACTGCAATAAGATAATATCATATATTATTTCTAACCAACCATAAAATATCATATATTTTATTTTAGGTAAGAGATAGAATCAAATCATATTTTAATTATGGAAAAATAAATCATATTGATTTTCCATGATTATCATATCTAATTTAGGAGGTTTTATCCTTATTGCCTAGCCAATCACATAATTTTAAATCAATTACTATCCAAAATAATTATGGGACAATCTCATGAAATCAATTATTATCCAAATAGAATCTTTTGCTCCATAATTATCCAAACTTAACAAAACTAACCACTTTAACTTTGTTAATTATCTTTTCAAAATCAAAACTTATCTTTTAAATTTTAATTTCGAAATCGGATTCTTATTAAAATAAAATAATTTATTTTTTTAAAACCGTGCACCAGCCACCGTGGCGTGGCCAACCGAAGTCGGCCACGGTGGTCGTATACCGTAAGGTGTACGCTGCTCAGCAGCGGTGTACAACAGCAGCAGTAGTGTCGTGCAACTCTTGCACGGTGCTGCTGTTGCTGCACCTCCCTGACCCGACTGCTGCCCCCGCCTCGACCTCCCTCTGAACCACCTGCAACGGCAGCCGCCGTGGCTGCACCACCCAGCCATGGTTGCCGCTGCTAAAAACCCCCTTTTTTTTGGAAAAATATACTTTAATAATCTCAACTATTGTCGATTTACCTACAACAATCCCAACTAAGGTTTATTTTTTAACAATCCTAACTATGCACCCAGTTTTCCTCTAGCAGTCCCAAAAACTGGTTACCTGCTGAAAGAGTAAATTTTTTTTTGTTTTAATTGCCACATGTCATCACATGATTGCCTTAATTTTTAAAAAAAAATTAAGAAAAAAACAAAAGAAAAAAAAGAGAGAGAAATTGAATCAGCCAACCCAGCCAACCGCCACCGTTCCCGGCCACTCACAGCCAATCGGAACCCGCCGACCATCTCCCTAACCTTCCGAATATGGTCGTTGGCCCTCCATACCCTCGAAACACACACCCCCAATCGACCCCAACCCCCTAAAACCACTCTCATGTCTCCTCCCTTCCTACCCCTTCACCGGAAAATCTATTCAAACAAAAAATTCAATCATTGTCGCTCCTCCTCCCTTCCTACACCCTCAAAACCGTCCATGGGGGAGAATTCGAGGGTTGGGGAAGGAAGGAAGGAGGGTTGTTTTTTATTCGAGGGTTTTAGTGGTTTGAGAGTGGAAGTTTTTAAAGGTCGAATTCGGTGGTTTGGGAATGGGAATGGGCTGGCAAAGGTGGATTATTGCTATGTCCATTTTATATAGTAATTTACCCCCGTCCCTTGGTCATAATTAGTAGTGTTTTTGGCTCTTTCGAGCCACTTTTATTGCTAATTGATGTTTTCTAGTGTTTTCGTAGTCTTTGTTGAGTTTTGTAGGAAATTGCACCTTTGGAGCATTTTCTCGGGTTTTTTATGGAGCGACTACGGAAACTAGAAGAGCACGACCATCTTTGAAGCCCAAGGCCAGTTAGAGTAATCGACCTGGTGATTAAGGGCTCGGTAATCGGGATACCGAGGTATTTGGACCGAGTATTCAAGACCCGAAGAGGAAATCCGGATTGGGCCAAGGAATCAAGCCCAATCGAAGTCCAAGCCTCGAAGAGAAGCAAGGGCCCGATCGGGCAAGCATTAGCTCGATCGGGCGCGGCGTGCAACTTTGGTGTTGGTGCGTGGCCTAAGCCCGATCGTGCGAGCATTTAGCTCGATCGAGCGTTGCTGCTGAGAAGACGCACGAGGAAAAAGGCGCGCCCGATCGGGCGGCCTCTAGCCCGATTGGGCGCGTGTTTTTCTCAGAGCTGATTAGATTTGTTTTAATTTTTGTTTTGAGGAATGTTTAAGTACGAATTATGTACGTAATTTTAGATTACCTACTTTTTTAGATTTTCTCTCTCTACTTAGTATATTTCTCTCTCTTAAATTCTCTCTCAACTTTTGTTCTTAATTACTTTCATTAATCCAGATTTCTTTTGGTAACAATTTCTTCTCTTTTAATTTCAGCTATTTCATTTACTTCTTTGATTATGTTTTTATTTATTTATTTGATTAGTTTAGTTATGATTATGTCTGAGTAGTTTAATTCTAGGGTTTATGGGGATCCATAATTAATATGAAGGGACAATTTGTTATTATTGATTATTTCTTGGTATTGCATGATAATTTCTTATTGAATTGTTTTAATTCTTTGCAATTAGATTATGAATCGAGCATATGTAATTTGATTGTGAATGTTTAGCAATATTGAATTGATGAATCGAGCAGATGTTAATTTAATATTAAAGGCTATTTTTAATAGGAACTTAGATCTAGTAAATTGCGAGAGCCTGTTAGATCTATGTTGATTAATAAATTGCGAGAGCATGTTAATCATGTTATTTGTGCAATGTTAATTATTAATTATTATGTTTTATCCCGGAATATTAATTATTGGTGAACCTGTGACCCTAGGCCTTCTTATTATTGTTTTTCTCCCTAAACATATTCTTCGTAGTATAGAATTTATTCCCAAAAATATTGGTTACTTAGATAATTTAGATTATAATAATTAATTAGGAGTAAAAAGACTTGTTTTCCTGTGGAGTTCGACCCTACTTCCCTATCTACTTTAGTTAGAGGACTTAGGTATTTACTTTTGATGAGGGGATACGACTTTACCCTGTCAATTATATGGTTGGGAAAGGCTGGCCGGCAATTTTCGAGGGTAAGGGGTGACGGCCGGCCATTTTCCGAGGGGCTAAAGGTTGGCCCTGGTGTTTTGCGATGGCACAAGGGAAGGGGTGGTGGCTGTGAGGTTTTTTTATTTATTCTTTAATTTATAATTAAGACCAATCACATGCTGACATGTGTATTGGTTACCTGTTACAGCAAGTCATTGACTTGGTGTTGACCGGATGGGTCTGTTGGAGGAAAAATGGGTGCATAGTTAGGATTGTTAAAAAATAAACCTTAGTTGGGATTGTTGTAGGTAAATCGGCAATAGTTGGGATTAATAAAGTGTATTTTTCCTTTTTTTCGATTTTTAATTTAAATAAAAACAAAACATATTATGTTAAAATAAATTAATCTTAATGTGGTCCAATTAATTTCAAAATTAAATCATATTCAATCTTGATATTAGGGTTCTTCATGAAAATAATCCCCAATTTAATTTCTTAAATTAATAATTTGATCATGAAAAATTCATAATTTAACATGAAATCAAATAAATTAAATTCTTTAAACACATAACTATCGAATTAAATCAAAACCAAAACACAAAATTTCACAAATTAGGGTTTAGGGTTTCAAAATTTTCGAATATTAGGGTAGGGGTTCGAATTTTTTTGAGTTGTTTAGGGCAAAAAATCGGATCTTTGATGGCTAAATTGGAGCAAATTAAACAACTTTTAATGATTCTATATTGTTAAATCACATTTAAAATAATAATTGGCCCATAATTAAAATATTCTCCCTCCTAATTGAATTAAAATGGTGGACTATCAACGAATTAATATTCAATATATGTACATGCATAGGCTAGCTGATACCACTGCAGGAGTTTATAGGTACGAATTGCGGAAACATGGATCACATTCATATAGTACTATTCAATATATGTACATGCATAGGCTAACTGATACCACTGTAGGAGTTTATAGGTACGAATTGCGGAAACATGAATCACATTCATATCGCACCTAATCCCAAGATCATGCATAACACATAAAGAATTAGAATTAATACCTTTGAAGCGTGATTCCACGTAGATCGAGCAAGAACAATAAGGAGAATAAGAACCCTACGTGTGATTCCTCTACTAAGTCCACGAGCACGGATCAAACCTCCAATAATGCTAGTTAGTTGTGATCGAACACTTCAATCAACCTTTGACGGAGATGTGAGTCACGAGCACACCACAAACCCCCACGACACCACCCCACGCGCCACCCAAGGAGGAGGGTCGTACGGACAGGGAGGAGAGAGAGAGGGTCGAGTGGAGAGAGAGAGTTAGGGTTTTGGGAGTTAGTTGCTTGATTCACAATTAACTGTTAATTGTTATATTATACAACCCTAGGCATGGATTATATTTATGGATCACATCTCTAAATAAATCCATGTCAAGCCCAAAACACATTAATTAAGCTCTTCTAACTATTCTAGCCCAACAATCAATGTAGCATGTCATAAACTCATGAGGCCCAATAATGGGCCTCTAACTTGTTTGACCCAATACTCTTGTGTCTGACCTCATAGGATCCATTCTATAAGGCTTTGGACTACTTAACTAACCCAAAGATCGATTGTCATATCTAGCACCAAACATTGGCGACCCTATAGAATGAACTAATTATCTTCATAATTGTGATCCTTGATATATCTAGTAATTGCACTTATCAAAGACAGAATTCCTTCACATGCTTGTAGATATTCCAATATGGGGGAAGCCAGCTCCTTAAGTTGCACTTCATTGTTATTTGCAAGCTGCAATTGCTGTTGCACACAACCATGCCTATAATAGGAAGAAGAGACACATTCGTCTAAGGAAAAAGTAGTCAGAAATTTGTTGTCTGAAGGGGTGATATCACTGGACTATGTTAAGTCCAAAAAGAACATTGTGGATCCGTTGACTAAAGGCCTATAAAGAAAACTAGTTTTGGAAACATCGGAAGAGATGGGGCTAAAGCCCGTTATATGAATTGTAAAGTAGTGAACTCCTACTCTTCATGAGTTCAAAAGGAAACATTATGTAATAATTCGGAAGCACAATTTTTAATTGATTTGTCTATCTCTAGATGTTTTGTGCTTCGCTAACAAATGAGAAAGAGGTTGAGCATATGGCTCTTAATGAACCCATATCCGTACTTTTAGAGGTGTGTTGTAGCTCACACTTGATGGGATTCCCTACTTAGTTGTGGAAGTGTGAGCGCTTCCTATGAGTATTTTGTGGGCTTATTCTCTATAGCACCTATGAGCATCCAGGTTGGATGTATGGCTAGTATAATGCGTCACCTGTATTCGCGAAATTTCATAATATTATACATGTTCAATTCTGTGGCTCAAAGTGACGGGTCCCTAACTCCCTATTAAGTTCAAGACGAAGGTCACTTGGTAGGTGAGGGGTCATAGCTTGATGTCCACAATGTGTTAATTCAAGTCGCGAGACATTGACACTTATGCAATTGTTTTGTTTTGCCCAGAATTCATTTTTCCTTCCTTTCTTTTTCATATCTTCGAACCTATGGGGATTGTTGGAAGTTCTTGATATAAAACAAGAGAGTTGGGAAAAGATAAATAGAGAGAGAAAACAAATGAAAGGATAAAATCCCACATTGGTTGGGGAAGAGTGTTTTCCCTTGTTTTTATATTGTAGTGCTTTAGCACTTATTAGTTGAGTGAGTGAGAGGTGGGTGTTATACCCCACACACACACACACGTGCGCCAAGTCAAGCCGGGTCAGGTCGGGCTGGGGCCTCGGGACTTGGGGTCTAATGCGATGCGCAGACATGGGCCCCTCTTACTTTTTTGGAGAAATTTTTATTTTCTTTCCTTGTTGACAGAATATTCCTTTTTGACTGTTGGGAAATTAATCAGCCATTAATCCCTTGGCTATAGCTGACTGTTTCTTGACTGACCGAGTTCATCTGAACAGTCTCTTGGCTAGGTTCTTCCCTCGTTTTATGCTAGCCGTTTTCATTTGCTGCCTATATATATACTGGGTTTTTTCTTCAGCAAAAATACACAAACAATTCCAATATTCTCTCTTCTCTAAAACATCTAAACACGATTTATGTTCTTCTGTTTTCTAAGCAAGTGTTCTGAATTCCAGTCGGGTTTGTGAGTGCACATAAACTCCAGCGCCGTGCTTATCCTGGAGGGAAACCGTTTCTAGTCTACTACACCGAGAGGTAGCGCGGAATTGTCTTTTAGGTCAGTGGTTCTCTACGACACGACTACTGTTATTTTTGTTCACGCATCAAGAGATAAGTAATTTCTGTTTTATTGCTTATTAGTATAACAAATTTTTCTTCCATTGAGCAATTAGCCTACCCAAAAAGCAATTAATACAATTATGGTTGGAATCCCGAATCATCTTACTAGTTCAAACTCTAGGAAAGAGAACTTGTCAATTGAAGGCTCACCCATACAGCTAATCGAGCCCATTATAGCAAAGTGGAGCATGGACATTGATGTACCAAGGATTTGTGCCTTTATTTCTCACAAAAAAAAGTTGTCGGCATCTCACACTCCTATCAAGGCCTAGAGCAAGCCTACAAAAAAAAAATGTTGTCATCCTCGCACTCATATTAAGGCCAAGAGCAAGCTAGGAAGGAAAGTATTCAGTATTGAGTTCTCAAACAAATGTCATCTTCAAGTCTTCAACTAACTAAACCAAGAAGATTGGATTGGTGTAAGGATGTCTCTTTCTCGAGTTCTAACCCAAATAATTTGAATGCAGGTAACAAGTTGGTCATAAGAGAAAACACAAACTATTGGGTCTGTCCAGCTGACCAAGTAGTTTGTCAGTCCAGCTATTGATTTTTGTACGACATTACAAATTTCTCACACCCTCATTTTCACTCACCACCACCAACAATACTCCCACTCAATCCTACTTCACTTTCTCTCTCCTCCTTCACCTTTAACCCACCTCTATTTTCTCTCTCCTCAACTTTCTGCTAAATTACTCCATTTTATTTGTTCATAATTCATACTTGAAATTGAAGAGGATGGTAGGGTTAGTGAAAATAAATATTTTTTATTATATTTTTCCATGATTTATGCTTGAATTGGCTTGATAATTGATTAAGATTCTCGGATTTTTCGAAAATAGCCCAAAAAATCGATTTGGGGCTTTCTTGTGTGATGTATAATTGTTGAAATTGATTGTTCTATATGATTGTATGTTGAATTATGAGCGTTTTGATAACAAATGCATGTATTTTGGTTGAGAAATGAGCATGTTATGTTATACACATGAGCTTAGTACAGGACCTTCAATGGTGATTCCACCATTATTGACCTTTTAATTATTTTTATAGAATAAATTCTATTTTCTTGATTATATCATCTATAATAAGTTGGATGATATCATCCATAAGTTGGATGATATCATCCATAAGTTGGATGATATCATCCATTGTCCAGATGATATCATGTACTAGTTCCATGATATCCTCTGTTAGTTCGAGGAAAAATTCATTTTATAAATCCCAACTTTAGGCGGTTGACTTTAAAAAATCCCAACTATGCGTTATCTTGGAAAAACCCCAACTTTCATACCTATTTTCTTTTAGATGACCCATCAGGTCACCAAACCTACTACTTTAGGTTTATAGGCAACGTGTCACACTATAATTGGTCCAAAACAATTATAAAAAATCAGAAAATTTTAAAAAAAAATCAGAACATTTTTAAAAATTTTAAAAAAAAAATCGGAAAGTTAAAAACAAAATCAGGAAAAAAAAACAGAAAATTTAAAAAAAAAATCTAAAAAATAAATAAATAAATTACAAAAAAAAACCAGCAGCTCCCACCCCCAGTACCACCACCCCCGGAAAAAAACCCCTCCCCTGCCAGAATTCCCCCCTCCCGGAATTGCCTTCCTCGACCTCCCCGCCTTCTTTAATTGCTGGAAAACAACCCCCATTGTCGCAAAACCCTCCCCCTTCCATAAATCTATCCCGTAAAACCACCCTCCCCTAAAAACGCCCACTGTCGATTTCAAGGGTGGGGGAAGGGAGGGGTGCGCTTTTGAGGGGAGGGGTGGTTTTACGGGGAGGGGGTTTTGAGGGTGGGGGAAGGGAAAGGGGTGGGTTTCGAGGGCGGGGGAGGGCTGGGCGCTATATTCCAGCGCGACGGGAGGTGTTTACGGGGGGTGGGGGACGAATTACCAGCGGGGTTAGGGCGGGGGTGTTTGCCGGGATGGGGGCTACTGGTTTGGGGGTAGGGGGCTTGGTTGGGTAGTTGGGTTTTTTTATATATAAATCAGATTTTTTTTTAAAAAACAATTATTTTTTTATTTTTTGAGCCACTAACTGCGTGACAAGTGGCAATTTAAAAAATTAAAAAGTTAACCTTTTCTTCGGGTAACCGGTCATTTAGGTCCTTTGAAAGAAAATACCCCTAAAAGTTGGGATTTTCAATAGTAAACCGCCTAAAGTTGGGAATTATAAAATGAATTTTTCCTTAGTTCAATGATATCTTTTATTATATAGGTTTCATGATGTCCTCTATTGGTTCTATGATATCCTCTACTAGTTCTATGATATGTACTATATCATTTATAGGCTAGATGATATATACTACTTAAATCTTTTAATGGGCTATATGACATCATTTGTAGGTTAGATGATATCCTCTATTAGTTTGTTGGATGATATCCATCCAATAAAGAATATCATATAGCCAATAAAGAATATCATCCACTTAGTAGAGGACATTATCCAGCCAATAAAGGATATCATCCACCTAATAGAGGATATCATCCAGCCAATAGAAATATCATCCTGTTAATAAAGGATATCATATCGCCAATAAAAGATATCATTAAGTTAGTATTGGATATCATCCATTCAATAGAGGATATCATCCAGTCAATACAGGATATCATCCGCTAATTAAGGATATCAAAAATCCGCATTTAGTTAGTCCAGATTGACACAATACCTTCTCAAAAGAAAATGTGATTCTCCCCCGCAACAAATTGGATAAGTCTCTGAATGAAGAAATTAATACCATACTCGCAAATGGAGACTGTTGTCATAGTCCTAAGGACCTGTTCACATTTTTTGAACTGAACTAATCGGAGCTAAACTGAACTTATTGGACCTGAACTGAACTGAAGTGAAGTGAAATGAATATTTTATGAAAGAAGGAAATTAGGAGCTGAACTGAACTGAACTAAAAGTGAACTGAAATTAAGTAAATGTGAACATGCCCTAAGTCATAAATGAACGACAATCAACACCACCACGAGGCCAGTTAAAAACAAAACTTTAATGATTGCTCTCCAAATAACAGGTCATGACAATAAAGTACAGTAAGAAAATGACAATTTTTTATGCATGTAATGATTTTATTTTATAAAATGCTATGAAGTGCGAATTGAACAAGCTTTGATCTCAAGTCATGATACAATTGCTAAGACTACCAGCTAGATGAAATTCACTAGAAAATAAGAATTTGTAAATTCCAATTGATGTTCACAAAGAGAAACAAAATTTCCAAAATTAAGTAAATAAAAGAAGAAAAAGAAAAAAAGAAGAGAGAGAGAGAGAGAGAGGGACGCTCATTTGCAGTTTAGCTGATCAATTATTGGGTTGGCCTTGGGATAAAACCTGTTTTGTCTTCTCCAAGACACCAAAAAATATGGAGCCTCCAATTCCAATCCATAAAACTCTTGGTCCAATGCCCTGCAGTACACAACAAATACAGCTTTGAAATTCCTTTCGCCTGTTCTTTCCCTAATCTTCACAATCAATTTGATAATAGTACAACCTAATACACAATCCCCCACTAAAAAAAGAAAACGAAAAAAAAAGCGAATACTCGTATAAGATGAGGACAAACCTTCACAAAGACATGGCCTCCTTCTTCTCTCAGTATGGTCCTCACACAGTCATATATACCCTTGTACTGCTGTGACGACCCCTGTAGAATTAAGACCATTGTTTCACACGAGGACAGGCAACAAAATTAGCACGCTAAACTTCAAATGAAAGAAAACTTGAGGCAGAAAAAAATGGATTACTATATACCTGAATCATCAGTCGTGTCTTGATAACATCAAGAGGGGTCGTTATAGCTCCTGTTATAGCTCCTGTTCAAGCAATGAAAATTAAGTCCAGCAAGTAATAAATAGACAAATCCGTTTTGTCTAAATTTCTTTCCTCAAAATGTATTCTCAATATATTGCATGCGTTATGTTTTTGAATATCCTTAAACCGATTGATCAGCCTAATCCATAGAGCTCAGCCTATATTGCATTTTTATTATATTTGGAAACATACTACACGGTCAAGTGGTCAACACAAAACAAACTATCCCAACAACTTAATCTTGATTATATCATTACTCTTTCTCCGGAATAGGATCGTTGGAGGTTTTAGGCATGAACACCATGGCTAAGGTTCAAGCCCTAAAAGTTCATTGGGATAGTGGAGAGTTTGTATCCGGGCATGGGTTTGGGCCCTTATAAAGGGCCAACTCAAGATCGTAAACCAACCAAAAAAATACACTGCACCCTAATTGACACCAAAGACAGGTCATAAATTTACTGTAGCAGGTCAAGATTTTATTTTTGTATCGCTATCTCAATTCTTTATCCAGTCTGATACGAAGTATTTTGTATCATAAGCTCATAATATTACACAGAAATATCCCTGTTTCATCTTAACAGCTCAATTCACAAGAATCTGTAATTTAGATAGACCAGTATTTTACAAAGGGTATACAATCATAAGTTCCTCACTTCCCCCAACAACTTATCCTCCCTAACAAAAGTACTACCTCCGTTAACTTTTAGTTGCAACTTTGGGCTATTATTTGTGAAGTAAAAAAATTCCAAAGTTGCAACTCAAAAGTTTACGGAGGTAGTAAATGAAGAAAAATGATTATGATTAGAATAGGTAGAAAATTGGAATTGCTGGCAAATATCAGTCATGATCAAAGCACAGAAGTCTGCAGCAAGCAGCCGTTTGAAATTTTTTGTTTATCAAGTAGTTTTAAGCTTTTTTTTTTTACGGGGAAAATAAGAAGAGTTCTTTATTACCTGCAAAAGCACCAATCAAAGCATTTTCAGGGTCATTTAATTCCCTCTTAGCCTGCCAAAAAAAAAAAGTTGTATTTGATCAATGGACATGTTAACCAAATATGTTACTAACCATCAAACGTTCTACTTCAAAAATGTTAGAAAATAAGCAGGCTTTCACCAACATATGCTGAAACTGGTAAACCTAAAACAGACAAAGCTAAGAATCTATTTGAAGATTCACAAAGAGGTTGTAAGTGTCTGTTTGCACTATGAGCATATGACAGCAATCATGAAAAGTATTCTCAAGCTTTAAAATCTCACAAGTGAAACATCAAAAAGATGAACGACAACCAGTTACAGCTTACAGAACATGAATATTTTAAGAATCATAGAACATCAAAAAGATGACTCCCTCTTAAAAATTTGATTTGGCACAGGTCAAAAGTAAAAATAGTACTTTGTAGAGAGAATAATTGTGTAGGATAGAAAAAGAAAAATTATTGATGTGATGAAATTAGAAGAGTGATAAACAATATGTATTTTTTTTTTTAATTGAATTACGATGAGTTTTATTTTGTGACATAAAAATTAGAAAGTAAAAATTATATTGAAATGGAGAATATGTCTAAAAGATGGGGCAATCTGAATAATCCTACAGTTTAGCAAATATCACAAGATACCCTAACATAGTTGCATATCTCCTTCATATTTCTCATCCCAAAATGGACTAAGTTTTTTTTTTAAACCATGAGCTTATGGAAGATAGAGAATCCCACATAATTACATAGACCTATGTTGATGTGAAATATATCAAGAACTTTGTCAAACATTTAACACAGGAATTCGCAAGGGTATTCTACAAAAGAATAACTGGAAGTAACATTAATTGCTACTTATGTAGCTTTCGGAACTCTGACGGTGAAAAATATAAAAACAGCCTTTTACAGGTTATGAAGTATAAGGGTAATAATTTTATCTTTTACCCTCATAAGCCTACAATATTTGATAATACCAATAAATTTAGCTCACAAAATAGACAAGATGAAATATCTTAATGAACATAATGCTCTTATCAAGAGAATATATATCAGCTCACTGCTAGTTTATAACCAATCCTTATTTGCTCATAGATACAAAATTGGATGGCATCGAAAGGCAAATCGCGAAGTAGAAAAGATCCATAACCCTGCAACAGAAACCAAAATTTTAGGATTGAAATGCATCAGCCAATAGACAGCATTCCTCACAAAGCTACAATTAAGAAAGCATGGAGCACATAACCTACTAACCAACTTGACAAACAAAAAAAAATTTCTATCTTTACTGCACGACAGAAGATCTCACTTACCGCATAAAGTCCTCTGAAGCCCTCTTTAGAAACAATCATACGCACGGCATTAGGGGCTGTTGCAAATTGACCCGTCTGCATCCTTTGTTTTACAACCTATATTATTGTTTAGGAGACAGTATATTTTAAGCCGCATACACTTGTAAACCGAGAATGACAAATGGTATAAATCTTAATACCTCCGTTGGGACTCTGACAATAGAAGAGGCAGCTCCTGCAATGGCACCTGCAGACTGAATGAAGTTTAAAACTAAAACTGGCTGCATACAGCTCAACAATGAACTAAGTTGTTACACAAAAGCTATTATCATGGACTAATTGATTTACAGTAAATTGGCAATAAGAGACATGCCATGGACACATTCAACCCCAACACCCTTTCTACCAAAAAGAAAGAAGAGGGACAAAAAAATAGGCTACAAGAAGGCTTCCACCTCAGTGTACAATGAAAATCATAATAGAAAGACCTATGCTATGGTTAGATGCTAAATTATGGGTTTTTCTAAGATATGCCCCCAAGTTCTTCGGTTTCTAAGCTGTACCCATGCTTTTTCAAAGTTATAAGCCGTGCCCTTCACCTCACGATATTTTATCAACAATACCCTTTGACAGCCATATCCGTTAACGAAAATTAAGTTATTTTATCAACAATGGTGTCGTGGCATTATTAATTTGACATGTGTCTCGCTCTAATTGGTTTAACACTTTAAACAAATTTAAAAAATCAGAAAATAAAAATTATTGTTAACGTCAAAGGTTATTGTTAATAAAAATTAGTGAGGTTGAGGGCACAGCTTAGACGTTTGAAAAAGCACGGACACAACTTAGAAACCGAAGAAGTTTAGGGGCATAACTTAGAAAAACCCTTTTTTATTTATTAAAAGATGGTTAAATACTCACAATATCAGTCCATCAACTTGAAACTTCCTCTACACAGTGCATAATGAAGGGAAAAAATCCAAATCCTTTTCCTCAAACTCCAAACTCTAAAAGTATGTGATAGATTAGGCTAGCAATAAGGGCAAAGTAAGTAGGATCAGATTGCAGTGTGACGAGGTCATTCCCGCAAGACACCCATTGGAAAACTATAGCTTGCTATCCATTTCTTTTTAGATGCATCACTTTCTAAATAAGGAAGTTTCAAATTAGATGAATCATTTTCCTTTTTAGTTGATGAGTTCTTTCTCTCTCATATTACATGGGTCCTCTTTTTTTCTCTATATGTCTCTCATCTCCAAAGACTAACTAGGAATCCGTGTTTTTGTAAATGATGCAACTAAAAGAAACACAGGAAGTAAATAAGTACAGGAAAAAAATTAGATAGAGGTTTGGTTACATCTGCCAGAATCCAACGTTAGTATTGACGAGTAGTCACTCTCCCCACCCCCCCCCCCCCCCCCCCCCAAAAAAAAAAAAATGAAAAAAACAGTTGATTAATAATAGAATCGCAAATAGAAAACCTCAAAAACAGCTTCAGCACAAGTTAAGTACTTAATGATTTGTTTTTAACAGTGAAAATACATGAAGAGGACACAATGTCCCTAGAAAATAAAGATAAACAGAACTACACATTAGCATCTTCAAATTGCACAAATTAGCATCTGTCTAACACAAAAGTTTCAAATTGCATCTTCAATAAAATTCTCAGTTGGTTTACCCATTTTACTTATTTATACAACTTACAAGATGAGCCAGAGAACTGAGGTTCTCAGGAATAGCCTTTAACAATTTCTGCTTTACTGGCTCGTACACACCCAAAAATATCGCAGAAGCCCTGGAAGAAAACAAAGAATTTCATCTTCATATAACTTTGAAATGTCGCTAATACATGCAAAAGGAAAGATATAACAACTGACATACAATACAGTTAACAACTATACATGGGCTGGCAAGATATAATGACTGTAATATTATTACAGTGGCAACAGTAAGACTCTTGCCTAAAGCAGGGTTAGGGAGGATTTATAAACAGAGTATTATTCTGACAATGGCAAAGAGGCTCTTTCAGCCTTACCCCTTTCAAATAAAAAAAAAAACTGCATGTGCTTGTTCCTTGATCAAAAAGGCAATTACCGGTTGTTGTTTCAGCCTAACCATTGCAAAACAATGGAATAAGAAATGAATGAAATGTTGAGGGACCCTGAAAGCCGTCATTAATCTGTCCAAAATCCTGAAGTTGCTTACAAAAATAGGCATCATAATTGTGTACATAGCTATGTATGGCCAGGCACAGACCATCAAGGGGTGCACACTCACACTAGTCACACATACATAACCAAGAGGGACTGAATTGGAATGGAACAAATTTGCATGAACCCAGGCAGAAAGTACTATTAAAATAGATAACACTTACGGTAAAACACCAACCAAATTTCCAAACAATCCGGAGTAGAGGCCTTTTAAAATGATTTTTCCACCACCATGAGCTGCCTAGAGTTGGAAGAGTTAAATTTAGACATTAAGTCAAAAGACAACTTAACATATACGTGATTTACAATAAAAAAAAATATAATGGTTATAGCAGTTCCATTCTGTTAGAACTTTAATGCAGCCAAAATTGACACATTAAATGAAATACTCCCTTTGTCCCTATTAAACTTATTGTAATTGAATAAAGTTTGGACCCTAGTCGACTTGCCTGATGGGGTCAAACCTATTGGATGCAAGTGGGTGTTCAAAATAAAAACAGACAAAAATGGAAACGTCTATATCTATAAAGCAAGACTGGTTGCAAAAGGATTCAAGCAAATTCATGATATAGACTATGATGAAACCTTTTCTCCAGTGGCAAAGCTTAAATCGATTCAGATACTTTTGGCAATTGCTGCACATTACGATTATGAAATTTGGCAGATTGATGTCAAAACCGCCTTCTTGAATGGGTTCTTAATGGAGGATGTGTACATGACATAACCTGAGGGTTTTGAGGATTTAGAAAATTTGCAAGCTTCAGAGATCCTTTTATGGATTGAAGCAAGCGTCTTAAAGTTGGAATCTCGTTTTGATGAGACAATCAAACATTTTGGTTTTCTCAGGAGTGAAGAAGAACCTTGAAGGAATGGTTGAGAAGTTGTTTTTCCATGAAAGACCTTGGAGAAGCTGAGTACATATTGGGAATCAAAATCCATAGAGATAGGTCTCGAAGGATGATTGGACTAAACCAAGAGACTTATATCGATAAGGTTCTTGCGAGGTTTAGCATGGAAAACTCTAAGAGAGGTTCATTCCCATGTCACATGGCATTTCGCTTAGCAAGAGTCCGCGCCCAACGCCCAACGGAGCCTGATGAGTTAAAGCGAATGAGTAGCATACCTTACACCTTGGCTATAGGTTCTATCATTGATGCTCTGAGCTTATGTAGCACGTTCCAAGCAAATCCAAGTGAAGCACGCTGGATAGCAGCTAAGAACACCCGAGAAGGATTAAAGGAATGTTTTTGGTCTATGAAGGAGTAGATGAGTTGGTTGTTAAAGGTTATACTGATGCAAGCTTCCACACCGACAGTGATGATTACCGCTCACAATCAGGGTACGTCGGCACAGTTTATCTAAGTCGGATATGTCGGTGAATATTCTATTATTTTATCACCCGAACGGAAATGGGATTGGGGTGCTCTCTAAGTGAGGAGCCATGGAACTCCAGCTTAAATAGAAAGGGTTTTTAGGCCAGACAAAGGTCTAGGTTAAGTCCGGAGAGAGGGCTTGATGAACACCGCCTCCTAGTTAGTAATTGGACACACACTTCTGTCTGAATGAAAGACAGTGAGCTTGAAGAGTTCAAAGCAAGGCACTATAGCAGACTCTACGACGGAATCAGAATATTTAGCGGCATTTGAAGCAGCTAAGGAAGTTTTTTGGATAAAGAAGTTCCTAACAGAGCTAGGCATCGTACCTAGTGTTCTAGAAGGGATTGAGTTGTTTTGTGATAATAATGGCGCTATTGCACAAGAAAAAGAGCCAAGATCGAATGACAAATCCAAGCATGTAATGAGGAGATATTACCTCATTCACGAGATTGTAGACAGGAAGGATGTCAAGATTGTTCACACGGATGAGAATGTTCTGCTCCACTTACTAAACCTTTACCTCAACCCAAGCATGAAAGTCACGCTAGGGCTATAGGTTTGAAGCAAGTGTTAGAATGGCTTTAGATTGTTTTATGTTTAGAGAAACTTGTTACAATTTATTTTGCTAATTTATGTTTTTATGGAATGAAATTTTTTTTCTCTTATTTCATTTTGGTTTAGTATTTAGTAAAATGTCCATTATATTTTATTGAATTTAATGGGTTTGTCAAATACGTGATTTGATAAATGAAACCCCATAAGTGGACTAAATTCATAGAATATTTAGGTTCCTAATCTAAGTTGTTAAATTGGACATAAATAACTTAATAAAAGGATTAGCATATAAGATTGATTGATAGCGCCGTTTCATGAGCTATGGGAACATGGAGATGTTTAGTCAATCATATGGATATGTATAGTTGATACATGATCGAACAGACCTACTTAGAAGTTTTAAAACTTCGCAATTGTATTAGTGGATTCCTAAGACATGAGTGGAACACTACTTAACTCAATGATTAGTGTAACTTTGATGTTGTGAAACGTCATGCCGTAAAAGGGGACTATAAAGGCAACACTCGGGTTGTGCTAAAAGTTGAGTGGGAGTTTTGGTTGCCACAAGATTGAATAGGTCCAATGTTATATAGGATGGGTGTCTTGGCCTCTTGAAGAGTAAGAATTGAAAATGCATGGTCGTGCTCAAATGGATCATAAGATGATCATGTGCTTAGCAATTCAAACTCGGATTTCAAGAAATAATTTGATCGCTAGTATGGATAGCATAGAGATGTAATCATACAATCAAATTAAACACTAAGAGACTTAAGGAATTTGAATATTGCACACTTGTCTCGGACAAGTGGGAGATTGAAGGAAATGTGTCCTCGACTTTAGTGTAATTAGTAAGTATAATTACGGATCGTATTATGGAGATAGTAATTCGTTTATTTGGGTCGTCTATACGTCTTGCTGAGAATGCTATAGAACTTTGGGTTAGTGAGTAACAAACCCAAAGCCCACCTAAATGGATCCTGCAAGGTCACACATAAGGTTTGGATCAATAAAGAAACCTGAAGCCCAAAGTTGGCCTTAGGGTGACCGGCTATGTTATTCGGACTCTTTCATTTACCTCACGTGTCCGTGTGGGACACCGACACTTGGACACTTCATTTTTAACTAAAAGCACAACTTTTTTCAAGAAAATGGGCGAGTCCGACGCTTGGACACCCGTGTCTAATTTGACACCTCATCTGAGTCCAAGTAACATAGGTGACCGGCCAAAAGGGAAAGGGGAGAGAAAAACCCTAACCTAATTAATGATAATGTGATTATTATTAATTAAAGGTTTTAGAAAATAAGAGACACAGTATTCAGTTTTAATTTCTAAAAACAACGTAACTTTTTCCTCTCAATATTTTCTCTTCTCTCTAGACTGGTTCTCTACTCCAAGAAAGGTGAAAGATTTTCCCGTCCAACTAGCATTGGTGGAGTGTTAATTCAAGCCGGTGGACCGAATAAAGGAGTCACGCTTGAGGCTATTTCATGCTAAGAGGATTCACGCTTCAAAGGTTAATTCTAAACTATTATGTGATCCTTTATTTGTATATGCATGAGATCCTATTTAGGTGCGTATGAGTGAGATTCATGAAATTCCTCTTAGAGTATCTAAAACCCTACGTGATTGTAATTTTACTAGGTAAACAACTCTTATTAAATCCTTTGCTTATCTATAAAAACTCAACAATGGGTGCTATGTGTGGATTTATTATGCTAGTTCTATTGATTTTGTTGATGTCAAAAGGGGGAAAGAAATGCAAATAGTGAATTGCAAGTCACCCGAGTTCCTTACCAATTCTCATACCATGTTTCTTACAAGCAGTTATAAAGTAGTACTTTTTATTTTCAACTTTCATAAAAATTACTATTAATAAATAATGTTATCTATTAAGTTAATTAGAAGCTTGTATTTGCTTTTCTTCACTAATATGTTGTCTCTTTAATTAAACTAGTTTGCAAGGTTTGTCATCACAAAAATGGGGAATATTGTTGACCTCGACTAGTTATGGTGACGACAAGAAAACTCAATTTGATAAAGGCGTATTAAGTGTGCAGGTTGTTTAGGCAATTTCTATGTTAAGAACTAAGTTTCAGGATTGGAACAAAGAGAAGACCTTAATCTCCATATGGCATACACCATTGACATTTGAAGTAAAGAAAACAAAGAAGGTTTGAAGCTTTGATGTTCTATTAGGAAGGACAGAAGTTATCAAGGTCTGATTGATATATCGTATAATGCAATGAGTATTACATGAAGACTAAGAAGAATGATTAATTATTTTTAGGCTTATTGAAGTGTGTAGCATTTTATGATTGGTTGGAACAAAAGGAAAATGAGAATTAATTAATGTTAACAATTAAAACACTCGTTTTTTTTTATAAAATTGGATATTTATTTAATGATAATTTTATCGAACATTTGATCTCAGTTAAATTATAAAGATTTGTTTTGGAAAAATACAACATTAGACATTGCCTTTTTGACAAAATAAATATCTTTTTTCAAAAAGTACTTTAACTAACTCCTTGAATTACTCTTCAAGAAAAAGATTTTTTCAACACCTCTATTCCATGTTAAGTTGAACGTTCTTCCTTTTCTCTAGTACTGGGGTTGGTTCCTGCCTTTTAGGAACACTAGCTCGAATAATGGAGAAAGTGTGGAAGTTAGTTGTGATGTTGTACCATTATAAAAAGGGAATTAAGTTTCAGTTTTTAAGCATCCTAACAACGTACAATATTTTAGTAAGAAATATATTTTGTGCCAGTGAAAGTGATCCTTTGTTCCAACTATTTGTAAGATCATCTAAACACATAGTTAGAATTAGTGAGTTGTAAATTGGGAAAGGGTTGAGTCATCCTTATAAAGACTTAGAGATATTAATCATTCAAAATAATTTGGAAAAAAAAGGCGAGTAAAACAAGATAATCATTTGAAAGAGTTTGGGGAAAAAAATAATGTGAGCAAAGTGAGCAAAAGAAAGAGTATCATTTGAGCAAGTTTAGCCTAGGGTGACATCATCATTTTTTTTTCTTTTTCTTGAGTCTTAAGACTTATGTTCAAAACTTCCCCCATTTTTCTTTTTAAATCTCAAATACGGCTCAAGTTGAGTCTTAAAATTCCAAGACTCTAACTTAAGACTTGAGATTGGGACCCACCTCATTCTTATTTTTATTATCCTTTTTTTTTACACTTTTCTACATATAATTACTCATATAAAGAGATAAAAAAAAATTAATATATTTAAGTCTTAGGACTAAAGAGATAAATTTGGACAAGTCTTAGTGAATCTTAACAAGAATTTTAATGACATCATTTTCAATAGGGACCAATAATAAGTGGTTTATTTGACCAATTATTGTGTTAATTTAAACCCGATTTTGCAATCTATTCCCCTCTTTCTAACCCGTTTTTGATTGAAAATGTTGTATCTCGGCTTTGCCCCCTCTTTGTTTGTGTTTGTCCTTGTTTTGCAGGTCTTATGACTCATTTTGACAAGCTTTCAAAGCGTGGAATGCATTCAAGGCAAGGAGCAAGAGGAAGGAAAGCCCGCTCCAGGAGGTGCAGGCGTGCACCTCTCCTGGAGTGGGCACTCCTCAACTTAAGCCACATTCTGCCACAACACTGAAGCAGGGAGAAGTGGGCGCTCCTCCCATTGAAGATCAAATCTGACTTAAGTTGAAGCAGGGAGGAGCGGGCGCTCTTCCCATTGAAGTTCAATTCTGCCATATGCTGTGGAGCAGGGGAGCGGGCGTGCACCCTGTGAGGGGCGGGCGCTTCTCCTAGGCAGCTCTTCTAAAGCCAGCAAGAGAGGGAACACATCACTCAGGAGCGGGTAGCTGAGGCGCTCCTCATTATGGAGCGGGCGCTCCTCGCTAGGAATCCGTTTTATTTTGACGGATTTACCTATGTATTTCAGGGAGTATAAATACTTCCCCTTTGGCTCATTTGTATTTTGGACAGCAGTAGCCTAGTTTTTAGAAATTCCTCTTAGTTTGAAACATTCCTCTTAGTTAATTTAGCTTAGTTTTCATCAATCCAATCATTGTATTAGTGAAATTCAAGAATCATTCTCAAGATTTGGCACTTTGTAATCAACATTTGAAGCTTCAATTAGTAATTTCTTCAACCTTTTTCTACTTAATTTCATATTTTATTTGGTATTTGCATGTTACTTTAATCCTTTTAGTTCTTGAGGATAATAGTGAATTCAATTGTTAACCACTTTTCCCCAATTATTGAAATAGTTAGAACCCTAACACTTGTTTGCATGTTGATTAATATGAGTTTTGAGTAGTCTTCTTGCTAGGGGTTTAGTGAAGTTCAACCTTTTGGGTTAGTTATGGAAATGTGGGAGGAGCATTGATGTTTGTATTGCAATTAAATTGATTGTATGAGATTGCTTGTTAGTTCTTCATGATAGGATTAGCTACCTTTGACTTAGGAGCTTGATAGCATGATGTGCTTAGTTTGACATGGAAATGTGAATTGAGCATGGCATTACTTACTGCAATTTGATTATGTATATTCTATTACTAAACTAATGAGGAATCTAAGTTAGTAGTGTGAGTTATTTTTTAATTGCATGAGGTTGATCTTAATATAGTCCTTGCTATATCTTGTCTTTTTACTCCCCCTTTGCCTAATTGCCTTGATTGGGTGGATCCCATTCCCCAGTGTCTTTAATCCATCACTTTAGAACCATAGTTTGTTTGTGTACTTGACGAACCCTCAATTCACCAAAGACTTTAAATTAGCTTAAGTGTTAAGATGTTTAGCAACCATATCCCGTTCCTTGTGGTCCGAACTCTTACTTGTCATTATGCTTGGTTTGGAGGATGTTTGTTTATAAGTGTATTTCATTGAGTCTAGAATGTGCGACCGTTCTAACGCCCATCAAAATGGCGCCGTTGCCGGGGAGCGGTGTCATTGATTGCTAATTGATTACTTGAGTCCAGTTCACCATAAAACATCAAAATTTCAAAAATAGTGTTTCTTTTTGGCTACACTTGTAGCTTTGTTACTAATTGCAATTGTTGAGACTTGAGAGTGTATGCGCAGAACTCATAATAGGATTTTGGTGCCTTACGATCCCGAGATTGAGCAAACCTATAGGAGGAGAAGAAGAGCCGATTCTAGGCCATTAACTACTTCCCTAACTAGGGAGGTTGATTTCGAGGAGGAACAAGATCAAATGGGTGACACGGATCCACCACCTCAAAGACCTTTAAAGGAGTATGGAACTTCGGGAGCTTATAGAGTTTCAAGTGGCATTGCTCCGCCCGTTACTCAAGCCAATGATTTCGAAATTCGGCCCGTAATGATAAATTTGATTGAAATGAGGCAATTTAGTGGAGCAAAACATGAGAGCCCTCTTGCACACTTGGACGAGTTTGAGAAATATTGCAACACGATCAAGGTAAATGGAGTAACTCAAGAATTTGTAAGACTAAAGCTATTTCCTTTCTCCTTGATAGGAAGGGCTCTTGAATGGCTTGAGAAGGAGGTAAGGCCTAACTCCTTGAGAACTTGGGACGAGGTCACCATGGCCTTCTTAGGGAGATTCTACTCTCAAAAGAACACGGCCGAGGCAAGGGCTTTGATCCAAGGTTTCCGTCAAAAGGCTAGTGAAACCATATACGAGGCATGGGAAAGATATTAAGAATATCAAAGGGAGTATCCTCATCATGGCATTCCGACATACCAAGTTCTTCAAATTTTCTATGGGGGCTTGAGCCCACAAGGAAAGACTAGCTTAGATGTGGGAGCGGGTGTCCCAATCATGAATAAAACGAAGGAGCAGGTCATTGAAATAATTGAGGATGTGGTGAGGCACCACATGGATTGGCAAGAAGGAGAGAGGGAGTCTCTAAGAAAAAGAGGAAATGTGGTCCACTCCGTCGATCACCTGAACGCCATCAATAATTTGACGTCTCAAATCGCCAACCTTGGCAAGGAGATGACATCTATCAAGGCAAAACTTGAGACCTCCACTTCACAACAAGAGCATCCCTCCTAATCTAAGGGGAGAGGTATGAATTCTAACTCTTCTCCTTCTACATCTAATAACATGCCACATGGGTGTTTATTTTGTGAAAATTGTGGGTTATATAACCACGATACCTCTTCTAGTAATTATGATTCCCAATCTCAACCCCAATATGAAGATGGTAACGATAATGAAAACAAACAAGTCAATGCCTTGTCTTATGATAATATACCTAGGAATGACAATTAAAGATACTTACTACCTAATCAATGAGAACAAGGGGGAAATTCCTATAACCAAAAAGGAAATGATTATGATTACCATAACCAAAACCAATGGGGAAATAGGAACCAAAAACTCCAAGATAACTACAACCAACAAGGTGGTTATGGTAACCATAAGTCATAACCATAATAACCAAGAGAACTATGGAAATCAAGGCCAATATCACCAAGGGGGGAACTCTAATAATAGGAAAAATTGGAACAACAATAACAATAGAGGTTCTTCTAATCAAAATGCTTACAATTCAAATGTGAGAGGTAATAGAGCTCCCCAAGATAACTACTATGCATAAGCACCACCTAGTAGGTCTAACTTAGAGGAAATGATGGAGAGTCAAACCAAAATGTTCAATACTTTCATGGCCTCTAGTGATAAGAAATTTAGTAAAGTCATGACCCAAAACAAAATGCTTGAAACACAAATTTCTCAATTAGTCAATGCTTTAAAGGAAGGGACTAGCACTTCCAAACTTCGACCCCGAGGACTAGATGCCAAGTGGCCCGTTAATGCCATATCAACTAGGGGTGGTAAGGTGTTGGAAGAGATTGTCCCTAAGAGAAGCAATGAGAAAGTGAACATGAATGAGCCCCCCCTTAAAAGTGATTTTGAACAAGAAGAAAGGGGATAAGAAAGCAAATTAAACAATTTGGATATTAGGGGTTTGGATGTTAGGAAATTTGGATGTTAGAGGGGTAAGAAGATAAGAAGAACAAGAAATTTGGATATTAGGGAAAACCAACATCATCAAAGCATCTTCAAAAGAGACCAAGAGCAAACCAACCATACCATGCAATCAACCATCACACAAACCAACAAAAATTATGTAAATACCAAAGCTAATCATAAGAATAAGATGCTCCAAAGCACACATATAAGGAGAAGTGAGACAAAAACATTAATATGCAATCATTCTAGCCTAGGCATGCCATATCATCATGAAAAGAGCAGCAACCAACCTAAAATAGGCATGCAATCAAGAACATAATACCACATGAATCCTACCATAAGTCCCAAAGGCTAAATTAAACTTTTCATGCCAAACATTCCACATACAAACTCAAACTTCTCCATACATAGCACAAAAGCATCACATGAAAGCACATCGAAACTACACTAGACACAAAGACCACAAGACTTCCCCCAAGCTAGACATTTGATTACCGTTTCCGCGATAAATGGACACAATGAGAAACATCTCCACCCCCCCCCCCCCCAAGCTAGAACTCGACACCAGCCTCGGTGTTACACATGACGGGAAGGAAGAGAAGGGAACGGTAAAAACAAATGTCTAAAGGCTACTCCCGATCATCCTCCCTATGCGGCGATGGCATGTAGTTATAGTTTGGGTCTACATCGCCGGAGTAGAAAGGTTGATCCACGTATGGATGAAGATCATAGTTGGGACTACTTCGATAGTGACTGTAGTCCGGTGCACTACTAGTACCCCAACCACCATCATACCCGAGTGGAAACCCGAAGTATCCCCTTAAGGGGTGGTTATCGATCTCCTCGGGAGCCATATTACCATATGTCTCGGGGACGAGGTAATAAGAATGGCCCCTCTTGTACGGCTTCGAGACATGTGGTAATATGGCTCCCGAGGAGATCGATAACCACCCCTTAAGGGGATACTTCGGGTTTCCACCCGGGTATGATGGTCTCATCCCCGAGACATGTGGTAATATGGCTCCCAAAGAGATCGATAACCACCCCCTTAAGGGGATACTTCGGGTTTCCACACGGGTATGATGGTGGTTGGGGTACTAGTAGTGCACCGGACTACGGTCACTATCAAAGTAGTCCCAACTGTGATCTTCATCCATACGTGGATCAACCTTCCTACCCCAGCGATGTAGACCCAAACTATAACTACAGGTCATCGCCGCCTAGGGAGGATGATCGGGAGTAGCCTTTAGACATTTGTTTTTACTATTCCCTTCTTTTCCTTCCCGTCATGTGTAACACTGCGGCCGATGTCGAGTTCTAGCTTGGGGGGAGATAATTCTCATTGTATCCATTTATCGCGGGAACGGTAAACAAATGTCTAGCTTGGGGGAAGTCTTGTGGTCTTTGTGTCTAGTTTAGTTTCGGTTTTAATAGGATATGTGCTTTCATGAGATGGTTTTGTGCTATGTTAGAGAAGTTTGAGTTTGAATGTGGAATGTTTGGCATGAAAAGTTTAACTTAGCCATTGGAACTTATGGTAGGATTCATGTGGTATTATGTTCTTAATTGCATGCCTATTTTAGGTTGGTTGTTGCTCTTTTCATGATGATATGGCATGCCTAGGCTAGAATGATTGCATATTAATGTTTTTTGTCTCACTTCTCCTTATATGTGTGCTTTGGAGCATCTTATTCTTATGATTAGCTTTGGTATTTACATATTTTTGTTGGTTTGTGTGATGGTTGATTGCATGGTATGGTTGGTTTGCTCTTGGTCTCTTTTGATGATGCTTGATGATGTTGGTTTTCCCTAATATCCAAATTTCTTGTTCTTCTTATCTTCTTACCCCTCTAACATCCAAATTTACTAACATCCAAACCCCTAATATCCAAATTGTTTAATTTGTTTTCTCATCCCCCTTCTTCTTGTTCAAAATCACTCTCAAGGGGAGGCTCATTCATGTTCACTTTCTCATTGCTTCTCTTAGGGACAATCTCTTCCAACACCTTACCACTCCTAGTTGATATGGCATAAACGGGCCACTTGGCATCTAGTCCTTGGGGTCGAAGTTTGGAAGTGTTAGTCCCTTCCTTTAAAGCATTGACTAATTGAGAAATTTGTGTTTCAAGCATTTTGTTTTGGGTCATGACTTTACTAAATTTCTTATCACTAGAGACCATGAAAGTATTGAACATTTTGGTTTGACTCTCCATCATTTCCTCTGAGTTAGACCTACTAGGTGGTGCTTGTGCATAGTAGTTATCTTGGGGAGCTTTATTACCTATCACATTTGAATTGTAAGCATTTTGATTAGAAGAACCTCTATTGTTATTGTTGTTCCAATTATTCCTATTATTAGAGTTCCCCCCTTGGTGATATTGGCCTTGATTTCCATAGTTCCCTTGGTTATTATGGTTATGGTTACCATAACCACCTTGTTGGTTGTAGTTATCTTGGGGTTTTTGATCCCTTTGGTTCCTATTTCCCCATTGGTGTTGGTTATGGTAATTATAATCATTTCCTTTTTTATTATAGGAATTTCCTCCTTATTCTCTTTGATTAGGCAGTAAGTATCTTTGATTGTCATTCCTAAGTCTATTATCATAAGACAAGGCATTGACTTGTTTGTTTTCATTATCATTACCATCTTCATATTGGGGTTGAGGTTGGGAATCATAATTACAAGAAGAGATATCATGGTCATGTGACCCACAATTTTCACAAAGTAAACACCCTTGTGGCATGTTATTAGATGTAGAAGGGGAAGAGTTAGAATTCATACCTCTCCCCTTAGATTGGGAGGGATGCTCTTGTTGTGAAGTGAAGGTCTCAAGTTTCGCCTTGATAGATGTCATCTCCTTGCCTTGGCGATTTGAGATGCAAATTAATTTTGGCGTTGAGGTGATCGACGGAATAAACCGCATTTCCTCCTTTGCTTAGAGACTCCCTCTCTCCTTCTTGCCAATCTATGTGGTGCCTCACCACATCCTCAATTATTTCAATGATTTGCTCCTCCGTTTTGTTCATGATCGGGCCACCCGCTCCTGCATCTAAGTTAGTCTTTCCTTGTAGGCTCAAGCCCCCATAGAAAATTTGAAGCAATTGGTATGTCGGAATGCCATGATGAGGACACTCCCTTTGATATTCTTAATATCTTTCCCATGCCTCGTATATGGTTTCACTAGCCTTTTGACGGAAACCTTAGATCAAAGCCCTTGCCTCGGTCGTGTTATTTTGAGAGTAGATACTCCCTAAGAAGGCCGTGGTGACCTCGTCCCAAGTTCTTAAGGAGTTAGGCCTTACCTCCTTCTCAAGCAATTTAAGAGCCCTTCCTATCAATAAAAAGGAAATAGCTTTAGTCTCACAAATTCTTGATGATGATTGATGATGTTGGTTTTCCCTAATATCCAAATTTCTTCTTCTTATCTTCTTACCCCTCTAACATCCAAATTCCCTAACATCCAAATCCCTAATTTACAAATTGTTTAATTGGTTTTCGTATCCCTCTCCTTCAAAAATCCCTAATATCCACATTCCTTATTTAGTTTTCTTATCTCCTTCCTTCTTAAAAAATAAAAATAAATAAAAGGAGAAAAAAAGCTTAGAAAAACAAAAAAAAAAAAAAAAAAGTTGTTTTGTTTTTTATTGGTTTGCAATGATGATATTGGATTATATGTGGTGAATACTTGTTTTCTTTTTGTAATAAAATTTCAAATATGGTTTAGATGCCCTTGGTTGAACATAGAATTGGCTAGTTTAGGCTAGTGTGAGAATAACCTTACCGAATGTACGAAACTTAAAGTCTAGGCTTGTGGTAAGATGGTGTCGCCTATTTCAAAGGAATTTGAACCCCGAAAGATAGTATTTGATCCCGCATTGTCCCCAAAAGTGAGGTTTTAATATTTTTCAAGCCTACGACATTTTTTATGAGTGGTAAAGATCCTCTTTGATTTAGTACCTAGATCGAGAACTTGAGTCTCAACTCCCAAGACCGCAGCCTAAACTACTCTTAGTGTTGATGAAGGTTGTTATGTATTTGTTATTCACAAAAGTTAAGGCATATCATTTTTTTTTTCCTTAGTTTAATCTTTAATCTAGAGGGTTTAAGCTAAGTCGGAGTAAGACTGAATATTTGGTATGTCGTTTTGGCACTCAGAGGGGGACAAGCAATGAAGTGGTGAGTTTGGATGGAAAGGATTTGACCATGAGTGAATGTTTTAAGTACCTAGGGTCGATCATCCAGAAGAATGGTGACATTGATCAAGACGTGACCCACAGGATTAAGTCAGGGTGGCTTAAATGGAGAGCGGCCACGGGAGTGCTATGCGACCGCAGCATTCCCTTAAAGTTGAAGGGAAAATTCTACAGGACTGCCATAAGACCAGTGTTGCTCTATGGTACAGAATGTTGGGCTTCTAAGAAAGAGCATATTAAAAAGATGGAGGTTACGGAAATGCGCATGTTAAGGTGGATGTGTGGAAACACTTTAAGAGATAGAATCAGAAATGAGGTTATTCGCAAGAAAGTAGGTGTGGCGGGCATTGTAGATAAATTAAGGGAAAATCGTCTGCGTTGGTTTGGACATGTAAGACGGAGACCCGAGGGTGCACCGGTGCGAAGAGTGGAAGAGTGGGACCATAGAGGGATTAAACGAGGAAGAGGGAGACCAAAGATGACTTGGTTGGAAGGAGTGGGGAAGGATATGAAGTGCATGGATTTACGTGAGGATGAAGTTTTGGATCGTAAGGGATGGAGGAGAAAGATTTATGTTGATGACTACACGGAATAATCAAATTTGGTTCATGTTAGCCGACCCCACTTTTGGGATTAAGGCTTTGATTGATTGATTGATTGAATCTTTAATCTTTTGTAATTAGTAGTGTGTTGTGAAATGTTACTTAAAAAAAATGAATGAAAACAAAAAATGAATGGGGGAAAAAAAAAAAAAAAAAAGTGATGATTAGCCACCACCCTAGAAATTAAACAAGCTTGGGGGTGTGTTTTTGTTTTGATTCATTCATGGTTTGTAATATGGGTCAAAGTTAAAAACCTCTTTAGGTTTGTTCTTAATGATATACGTTTTAGTTTGGCTTAAATTGCAAAACACTTCTAGTTCTTTCTATGCCTAAATTTTGTGTCGAAATCCTTGAGACTTGTAATGTTAAAAGAGTAGTGGAAGCCATTGTCGGTGGAGGGAGTTGATTCACAAGCATATGGAGAGGGTACTTTTTCATTGAGATGTCGAGTGTCTTATAACCCGCTTTATCTATGTTTTCCGGCTCCTTCGAGGAGTCACGAGACACTACCATTAGGGGAATTTGAACTTTGTGATGGGGACGCGGTAAGATGAGTTGAATGGGCCTAAGTTGAGCATTTTCGGGAGGGTTAGCAAGGCCTTGGCTAGTCATGACCGTGGTTGATCTTAGGCATATACCTCATGCTCGAGTTTTATTACTTAAGGATTCTTGTATCTATGCATGTGCTTTTCTTTGAGCAAATTGATCTTTTGTTTTGTTTTTTAACAATGTGAATTGATGGAGGACAAGCATTTGGCTAGCTTGGGAGGATTTGATAAGTGGTTTATTTGACCACTTATTGTGTTAATTTAAACCCGGTTTTGCAATCTTTTCCCCTCTTTCTAACCCGTTCTTGATTGAAAATGTTGTACTTCAAAGCGTGGAATGCATTCAAGGCAAGGAGCAAGAGGAAGGAGAGCCCGCTCAAGGAGGAGCGGGCGTGCACCTCTCCTGCAGCGGGCGCTCCTCGACTTAAGCCACATTCGGCCACAACACTGAAGTAGGGAGGAGCGGGCGTGCACCCTCTTTGGAGCGGGCGCTCCTCCCATTGAAGTTCGATTCTGCCATATGCTGCGGAGCAGGGGAGCGGGTGTGCACCCTGTGCCTAGGCAGCTTCGAATCTGCCTTCTTCTTAAGCCAGCAAGAGCGGGCGCTCCTCGCTGGCAATCCGTTTTATTTTGACGGATTTACCTATGTGTTTCGGGAAGTATAAATACTTCCCCTTTAGCTCATTTGTATTTTGGACAGCAGTAGCCTAGTTTTTAGAAATTCCTCTTAGTTTGAAACATTCCTCTTAGTTAATTTAGCTTAGTTTTCATTAATCCAATCATTGTATTAGTGAAATTCAAGAATCATTCTCAAGATTTGGCACTTTGTAATCAACATTTAAAGCTTCAATTAGTAATTTCTTCAACCTTTTTCTACTTAATTTCATATTTTATTTGGTATTTGCATGTTACTTGAATCCTTTTAGTTCTTGATAATTTCTTGTTGGATAATAGTGAATTCAATGGTTAACCACTTTTCCCCAATTATTGAAGTAGTTAGAACCCTAATACTTGTTTGCATGTTGATTAATATGAGTTGTGAGTAGTCTTTTTGCTAGGGGTTGGGTGAAGTTCAACCTTTTGGGTTAGTTATGCAAATGTGGGAGGAGCATTGATGTTTGTATTACAATTAAATTGATTGTATGAGATTGCTTGTTAGTTTTCATGATAGGATTAGCTACCCTTGACTTAGGAGCTTGATAGCATGATATGCTTAGTTTGACATGGAAATGTGAATTGAGCATGGCATTACTTATTGCAATTTGATTTTGTATCTTCTATTGCTAAACTAATGAGGAATCTAAGTTTAATAGTGTGAGTTGTTTTCTAATTGCATGAGGTTGATCTTACATATAGTCCTTGCTATATTTTGTCTATTTTACTCCTCCTTTGCCTAATTGTCTTGGTTGTGTGGATCCCATTCCCTAGTGTCTTTAATCCATCGCTTTAGAACCATAGTTTGTTTGTGTACTTGACGAACCCCCAATTCACCAAAGACTTCGAATTAGCTTAAGTGTTAAGATCTCTAGCAACCATATCCCATTCCTGGTTGACCAAACTCTTACTTGTCATTATGCTTAGTTTGTAGGATATTTGTTTATAAGTGTGTTAGATTAAATATGGAATGTGCGACCATTCTAACGCCCATCAACCAACAAAAACAATGTCACATCCAAGTCTTAAGACTTTGGGCTAAACTTGTAAAACATGATTAAAGTGAGCAAAAAAGATACTTATATGAAATAATTATTGATTAGTTTCACTTATTAAAATTAAAAAGAAAAAAAAAAGTATAAAGTGTTTCATTATTAGATAAGACTCCAATCTTAATTAAATCAATACGGTTTACTTAAAACGCTTTTCTTAAAGGAATTATTAGGCTTATGAAATAATCCTAACAAATAGTAACTTCTATTTATATGTCATCTTTGAATTAATAATACTACCTCCTTTTCTTTTTAGTCGCAATAAAGGATATTTGATGAGTCATAAATAATACCCCTTATTTGCAACTAAAAAGAAACGGAAGTATTGCTGTAAAAAAATAAAAAATAAAATAAAATGAGAGAGAGAAAAAAACAAAGGTACTCCCTCTGTTCCCTAATGTTTTTTACGTTTGGAATTATGCGCGGTTATTAAGAAATTGTGTAAAGTTGAGGTATATTGGAATATTTCAATGATTGAAAGTACAATTTTATTGAAAAATACAATGTTGAGCATGTGGGGTGAAGAAATTAGAGGAGAAAGGAGAGAGAAAGTAATAATAAGTGTTGAAAAACTAATAAAATAGTACAAAAAGTACAATAGCACATGGAAAAGTAATGACTTTTGAGTAAAAAAATTGTAAAACAAGGGTAATTTAATCCAAAATTTATGACAAAAACAGGAAACATACTAAATGTAAAGAATAAAAAGGAACACCCTAAATGGAAACGTAAAAAGCATTTAGGAACGGAGGGAGTAGTAGATTAGTGAAAGTCACTCATTACTCTTCTCGATTTGAGCTTCAAAGTTTCATATCTACAAATTGATTTCAAGTTCAACCAATGATTCATCCAGCCTCTTTTGAAACGGATGCACATATTTCACTCTCAACAGTTGTTTTTTTCCCCACAATATGAGGGCAGTCTCCTATCCTGACTCTCTTTAAAAAAAAATAGCTAAAATTTCTTGGCAGAATGTACAGCATCCATTTTAGCCAAACTGAATTTATGAACTTCAAGCATGCCAAAAGGTCCATGAAATGAAATAGCCAGTCCATTAGGCAACAATAATAGAATTATGTTTCTCATTATCATGAAGAATATCAACCTTGACTTAGTGGTATGACACCACCTATATATTCAATTGATGATATGCTGCATGAAGATATTGAAGGCTCTATACATACTCATAATAATTTATCAGATTTCAGTAGATTAGACAAAGTATAATATTTAAGCTTTAACTGATATAAAACAAATCACAGACACAGACAACAATAAGAAGTTGAAGATTGTAGACCTGCCTGCAGCCGAGTTTTAACTGTATCTATCGGATATAAGGCTGCTTCAACCACACCACCTGCAACAGCTCCAGCTATAGCACCATCTGTGAAAGACATTTTGTAATTATCTATGATAAGTTACTTTCTTGCCATAGCATAATGCCAAATAGTATGATCAACTATGATGATTTAGGAATAACCTTAGAAAAATATAAAAGTTTTAGAAGAAAAAAAAATAGCAACAGAGCATTACGCAACCTCCTCAAAATATACTCCCTATCAGACTTTTAGATTTCAAATTCAGAGAAGGGAGATGAAAGTGAAAGATTGAAAAATGAATATTCAAACAAGAGATCCGCCGCCCAAAGGCCCAAGAACATAATGTAGATGGGTTCTTCTTGAAACAACTTAGGTTCCACTACCTTATTTCACTTATTTCATGTCTAACAATTTTAGATAAAATAAGATGAGATGAGATAAGATAAGGGCCAATAAATTCAAATCGGTTAAGATAATAAGATAAAATAGTTCAAATAAGGTATAATAAGCTCCTTTATTTCATGTCTAATAAGTTCATATAAGATAAGGTATATTAAGTTCAGATAAGATAATATAAGGGCCATTAATTTCGGATAAGTTAAAATAAGGTTTGATAATTTTAAAAACGATAAAATAAGGGTTAATAAGTTCTGATTTAGTCAACACAAAATCTTATATGTGGCTAGCCACATGGTGTGGCCACTTCACATAATCACATACAAGACAATTAATTAAGTAATAGAGGGTTACGGTGATGAGTAAATAGGGTTTACTTTAACGTGTATGCAGGTTACTTAAATGAGAAATAGGGGTTACTCTCTTAAATAAGTGGAATTATTCTTTCATTTTTTTTAAACAAAAGAATGGAGGTTACTCGAATGAACAAATGGAGTTACTTATTTCTAAATTACTTGAAATCGCTTGTATAATGAATTTGGGTTGCTTTTATGGAAAACATGAGGTTACTCTTATGAAAAATTGAGGTTACCCATACATATAAATGAAGATTACTCTTATAAACTAATGTGGCCACATCGTGTGGCTAGCCACATACAAGACTTACCATTTAGTCAAATAAGGTCCATGATAAGATCTAATAAGTTCAAATTCAATAAAGACTAATAAGCTCAAATAAGATAACGGCTAATAAGTTCAAAAAAGATAAGGATTTATAAATTTAGATAAATAAGGGCTAACAAGTTTATATAAGATCATGGTTCATAAGTATACAAGTTCGAATAAAATAAATTGTAAGCTAATAAAATAAAATAAATGAAATTCAGTGGAAGAGCACAGTGCCTGAGGCCTCTTATAACTCAAGTATAGGCATACTACTATTCACATTTTTCTAGGTTTGTATCTTTTTTAGACAATTCCATGCCATATTCTATTGGAATATTAACTTGATTGACATTTTTCTAGTATCTATTTAATATAGAATATTAATGGCTATGCAAATGTCATCATTACATTGTACAACTTTGATGCCTGCATACTAGGACATGAATCCAATATCCTATATCTTTAATGAATGTGCCATCATCAACCCAAATACAAAAATATGAGTGGCAACCTTGTAAATGCATTTTTAAAACCCTTTATTTTGCCACAAATTCAAAAAGCAATGATTTGCTTGGTTTGTAACCTTTAGCATCAAACTTAGCTTTGTATATCTCCGCAATAAAGGGTTTGATGCTAAATCCAAAGCCCTTATGACCCTATCCCCTTCATCAAATTGAACTTCACTAATTCTCTTTTGACCAATTAAATCGGATTCTTTAATCAATTTCACAAAGCATACCGATACCATTTTTATGACTTTTTGAAGATGACTTTTGGTGGAATAAATTGAAAATCCATAACATAGTGTCCTTTATGTAATGGAATGGCCTTTCTTCAAATTCCATGTGAATATGAATTACAATGGTAGGGGTGTTACGGCTAAAAAAAAAAAACGACAAGACTCTTAGATATGCAAGTTGAATAACTTTGTAATACAGAATTTCTTACCATGTTTCGTTATGATGTTACTCTATGGTGCATTTTAGGCTTGGAGACAACCTAAATCAGCATGAAAGGAACACATTTGTTTTCATTAACTTCTAAAGAGGTTATAGGTCTTTTGTTGATGTACTCATTATGTTATTTTTTATATACTTTAATAAAGTTAAGTATTCAAACATATCACTTCCATCGATGAACAATATTTTATTAAAACAGCCCTACTTTTGAGAAGCAGAATTTCATTGACATATACTTCCTCCAATTCATGTGGGCTTTCTTACTTCCAACTTTGAGATAACTACCTGTCCTAGATTTTTTATTAATCCCACTACTCAATGGAAAAAGGAAAAAAGCACGAGTCTATTACTCTATTAGAATATGCTGCAATCGTTCTATTTAAGCACTGAATGATTTGTCATTAATATCTGAATGAGAACTTCAAATAAAATTAAGATCTCTAGAATATATATCCAATTGACCAATTCATGAGAAGATATTAATGCTCTTTGAGAAAGTATTAGGCTGCTTGCATGTTAGCCACTTGAATTTTCTCCTACAATCGATAAAGGTGTTTCCATCTAGAGATGCAACTAACATATAATATTCTCACATAAAGTAGCCTTCTTTAGGAAGTTATTAACTTATTATAGCATGTTGGTCAGTAAAATTACTAAATACTGTTTATTGCATCCAAGAAAAAGTGGTTTCAGTAACATAAGGTACAACATTTATCACAACAAAAGTTTTTATAATAACAAAGCAACATACCATATAGGGATTGCAGCAAATTCAATGGATTTTCTTCCATGATAATGCCAGATGCAAAATTCTTCTCTTGATCTTTGGAAGATCGCAATTGATAATCCAAAGCACCTGCAAGATGTAACATGTCATACAAACAACCAATGTTCTCAGCGCAGAAAGAGTAACAGTATATAAATAAAAAGGTTGCATAAGGTAAGAGAAAGTGAGTAATAAAACACAGGGTATGCCCAAATCAATGACACCTGGACAGAGCTTGGACGATAGTGTTTAAGAATATGATATTATTACAATGACATTTAGACATCATTCACCCAAAAAAAAACACAAAAAAGAAGTTAAAATATCTCTTTACATAACGGCTTTGGGGATATTGGAGTGGCAACACAAAGAAAAATCAAAGAGAGTTTAATCTCCATGCTAAGCACCTCAACAAGTTAATTGGATGTAAGTCAAACCAAGAAAAATTGAAGAGAATGTGTAAGGTATCAATTTGGATCATGAATAACATTCACTCACTTAAATATTTATATTCTAAACATAATATGATGACATCATTCAATTCACTTGCACCTTCTGGTTTCTTTTTTCACTTCCCTTATAACAATAGTCTCAATGCATAGAAAGGCTCATGGAAATAGTGCGCCTCATTTAAGTGAGGTGCACATATCAAAAGTGGGAAAAAAAAAAAAAAAAAAAAAAAAAAAAAAAAAAAAAACAGGAAATATTGTTGTGCGCCTTTTGGTGAGCATTATTGCCCCTTTTAGTGTGCCACACCAAAACCCCTTCTCCTTGACCAATAAAGGTGCATGCCCATATCGCCTTATACCTCAGTGCCAATCCTAGCCTCAGATGCGCCATTTCATAAACTGGGTAGTGTGAATGATTTGAGAAGCAAACTAATTTTGGTATAATGAAACTAGCAGCACAACATTCCATCACAAAAAGTTGCTTTAAGGCTCTAATATAACCTACTATAAGTATAACTTGCATGAAAGAGTAATGACTGAAAGAATAGAGCATATACTAATGAAACACAAATAGGACACATTGTAGAAGCGGACCATTAGTATAATAGAGCAGCAACTAGAACTAACAATTTAACATTATTCACAATAAAAAGGGCAAATAACGCGTGGTTAACACGCGTCCAAAAACAGCTTAAGTTCAATTTAAGGATAATGTGTAGCAGAACATTTCAAAATTAACATAGAATGAAGCAGATTTTGACATGTAACACTTAATAGTGCTATGTTTGAGCATCAACTATCTTACAAGGATGTACTTCTTTTCAACTGAAATTCACTTATTTCTGTACATTTCAGTCTAATACAGTTCAATTCAACAATTGAATTCACTTAAATTCCTACAATCATCTTACTTACAACTACTTCCAGCGAAATCGAGAAATCTAAATTGTGCAGCGAAGTCAAAATCGGAAATCATAAAAGTAAAACTCAAATCAACAATCATTTGACAATGTAATTGAAGATAATTGAGGAATTTCTGAACCAAACCATACAAGAGAGTTCGATACTTAACAATTCATACTAAAATTTAAACGCCACTCAGATTAAAGTAAACAATAAAGTATAAGATATTTGAATTATACAGATAATACAATGCAATTGGAAAATACAATGTAATTGAATTACTATGATTAAACAATCAACATTTCAACCAATGAAGGTGTACGAGAATTAAAATTAAAATGAACCCTAGAAATTTTAAGAAAGGAAGAGAGTGATTACTTGAGGGAACAATAGTAGAGGTTTCTGTCTTCATTATAGCTGCCTGCTGCTGCAATTTCTCTGTTTAACCCAAAAATGAGGAGGATACTGTTGGTCTGTTGTCAATTGTAATTTTCTAATTGAAATTCTATCCAACCTCTAACTGTTTGGTTCACCACTTCAACAAGTATTGAGAAAGAAAAATATCATGCACAGGCTATTCCGCTATAGATACTTCGTAAAATGTTTCTCGTGCTCAAGTGAGCCTTGTTTGGACTGAATTTGAGAAAGCTTGTCATGAGACTCATGACAATCTATTACTATTTGATTAGGATTTTAAATGAGTTTAAAAGAATTACCCCAATAAGTTTTTTTTTTTTTTGTTGCAAAAGAGGGGCAAAGCCCCGGAAAGCAAACAATAAAGATAGAAAACTACGGGGGAACAAAACGTGACATGGCTACACCTACGACATCATCATGTAATATTCTTAAATCTTACCCCAATAAGTTGCAAGGCATGTACCAAATCTTAAAAATAATGTTCATACACGGCTTATAGTCCACCGACATATCTTATTGGACCTGTAGTGGATTCGTGCTAGGTTAGATCATTTTTCGTGCCAACTTAAATACCTAAACCATGCTTAGCTTTACTTGACCATTCATTTATGACAATTATTATTGCATGTTTTTAAATTTTAATCGTTAATTAGTTTTGGGCTTAGGCAATACCTACCTTATCACATGCGCTTAACATTTCATTCTCAATTTACATTTATTTGATTTTGTTTTGTTTTGGATAGAATCATCATGAACTAGTTGTGGGTTGAGAAAAAGTGCGACATACTCACATGGCAAGATAAACCTTATTAAATATTTCCTCCGTTTTTTTTAATTGACACTGTTTGACTTTTACAATATTTACACAACACGCTTTGACTCGCTTTTGTGGTTTATAAATACGATATAAAACATATTAATGTGTGATCAATCATTTTAATGTATATTTTATTAATATCCACTTTTTATAATTTTACAATGTCAATAATTAGAGATATGCATCGTTAAAAACATTCGTTGGCAAGCGTGATTAGGGATGGCAACGGGTCGGACTCGGAGCGGATTATGCTAAATCCGACTCCGACCCGACAGGAATCAGAGGTTAAATCAGACATCCGACTCCGACTCCGACTTCAATATCCGACCTCCGACTCCGATCCGACCCGACTCCGAATTTTTTTTTCAGTATTCAATATACTTTGAGATGTTGGGCTATTTGGGCTTTACAACCTACACCCAATGCCACCATGAGTACATGACACACACAAAAATCCACTATCTATTGGAGTCAGAGTCGGACATTTGTCAGAGTCGGATTTTTTGTAGGATCCGACTCCGACTCGGAGTCGGATTATATTTTAACAGAGTCGAACTTGGATTACTTTTTTCTTGGACTTGGAGCGGATATTTTACTTCGGATCGGGGCGGAGTAGGGTCGGATCCGGACTAGAAGCTCCGTATTATAAATATTATAGATATTAAGTCAAACAAATTATAAGAAAATAATTTCAAAATAAAAAAGTTTAATGGTACAGTAGTTATTGAAACGATACAGCATATCTCATATACTCGTGCCAATTGGCTATTAGTATTTGGTGATTGGAGCTACATTTGATAGGGAGGATTGCGTGTTCGATTCTCGTAACAACAATTGAGAGAAGAGTGGAAGCTAACCATCTAAAATTGAACTCCAAATCTAAATTAGCACAAAGGGTATACTAGATCAGATGGGAACACCAAAAAAATATACTCGTCAAATCAGTCCTACGACGTACTCCAATTATCACATCATCATCACCCAAGAGTCTACGCTACTAAAGATAGAAGATAATTGAAACTGGATTTATCAATGCTTTGACAACTTGAGCAATAACAATAATTATGAGATACCAACTTATTTCTTGAATAATTTAATAAATATGCAAATTAAAGCATTTCAGAGCCATAGCTAATTAGCTATCCATCATAATCCAAAACAAGTTTCTTCTTGAATTGTATACATAAATAAAATTTGAACTCTTACACAGAAAGCATGTAAAAAAGATACACAAAACCAAATAGAACTTTTAAACATTAGTTAATTAATCTTATCACTAGATAAAAAACTATAGATGTACATATCTCGAATCTCTCCTTTATTAAACCCATACTTCCTTAACAATCCTTCCTTCAGAAAACCAACTTTTTCCAATACTTTTTGAGACCCAATATTCTCAACCTCCACCAAAGCTTCAATTCTTACAAGATTAGGAAATTCCGTAAAGATCACGGGTATAGCCTTCCGCAAAGCACTTGTGCAAATACCGTGGCCCCAGTACTCAGAGGCCACGGCATAACTCAAATGAGCTCTAAAATTATCATTGTCCGAACCGGGCCGGACTGAAACATATCCTATTGAATGGTTGTCGAGGCACACGGACCATCGGAAACGATGGGGTATAACAACGTTCTTAAGGTACGTGAATGCTTCCTCCTTAGAGAGGATTGTGTTCCATCTAAGGTACCTAGTTACTTCATCATCACTTGCCCATTTAAAGAAATCATCCACGTCCGAATGTGTAAATGGACGGATGGAAATTGTTGATAGATCCATCTATAAAAATTAAAAAGCTTGATAAATAAATAAAAAATTATGGAGTTATTACAAGTCTATTAGTCTGAACTTTTTTTACAAGTGGTGGAGAAAGACTTTCACCTCATGGCTATCCATATTTGACTTACGTGCCTCGTGATCTTGACTTAGAGTATATGACTTTTCTTTTCCCAAAATTTTTTAATATTCTCAATAGGCAAGTATTTGCGTGAGATGGTTTTTTTGTTTTTTTTTAAAACGCGTGAGACGGTCTTAATATAACTTATCGTGGAATAAAAATGACTTGTGCTTTTAAAGAACTTAATATAACTTATTGTGGAATAAAAATGACTTGTGCTTTTAAAGAACTTATTATCGTACACTTAATAGTATACTTTGTATAAACTTGTACAATTTAATACAATTTTATATAGAGCAACTAAACACGTAATTGAGTTATATCATAACTTAATTAATCTCATGTGACCATTTATTGCATTAGAAGGATATACATAAATTGGACAAAGTATAATATAGAGCCATTTCGTAGCCTACATGTGAAGTGGAAAACGAAAACAAAGTAGGTGAACATGAGATTTAAGTACAAAGAGTCATTCCAATCAATGATTTAAATGTTAGGTTTAATTTACCATGAGTCCATGATTGAGAGTATAACAACGTTTAACAAACTTTGTCATTGCTAATTTCTTGATTTATTTTATTCAACTTCATACAAATTGAAAAGAATCTTACATGATCCCTCACAATAATATTTGTTTTCTTAATTAAAATTTATAGAAATATTGAAATCATTCAAATTTTATTTTCTCATATGAATGTGAGTATTATATTATAAAAATGAATACTTAGGATCTGTTCACTTTAGCTTAATTTCAGTTCAGTTCAACTCTAATCAGTTCAGTTCAACTCCAATCATTTCAGTTCTGTTCAATTCAGTTCAACTCTTAAGTTCCTTCTACTCATAAAATATTCATTTCAGCTCTATTTACCTCAGTTCAGTTCAATTTAGCTTCAATCAATTCAGTTCAGTTCAATTCAATTCACCTCCAATCAGTTCAGTTCAGTTCAGCTCAGTTTAGTAAATGTGAACAGGCTCGACCCTTAGTAATTAATTAGTATATTTGTATAGACTACAAAGTACTAGCTATTTTATGATTTTGTCATCAATCATCGATCCAAAACCAAAAAGGAAAAATAGTATGTACTCCCTCTGGTTGTTTTAAGTGTAACTTTTTGAATTTTTGTATTATTAACCTAATTCATCATAACTTTTATTAGTGATTTCTATGTAAGAAAAAAATATAGTCTTGTGGATACATAATGCTGGAATCGTCCCAATCTTAATGTTTTATTTATGTGAGAATATACGAGTATATAAGAAGTGTCCATGTAGGTTTGGAAAACCCAAACCTATAATAAAAAAAAAAAAAAAAAAAAAAAAAAAAAAAAAAAAAAAACATTCATACATGAAGGTTGTTCATCATCTCCTATCTAGAATTTATTTTATACACTCAGGTGCACCGTACACCCAAGATAAATCATTTGATAATTAAATGAAAAATAATCATCAAAATGAGAATAAAATACTCATAATGGAGCCATGGGTTTACGATACACCCGAGTGTATATAACAATCTCTCATCCATGTCTATCATAAGGAAAAATGGTGCACTTGAAAAATGAGTATCTTTAAACAGAACCAAAATGCATGGTTTCGTTTACATTTTAATTTGCCAAGAGCCAATTTAAAGAGTAAGGGACAATTGAATTAGATTAGAAGGTCAATGATCAAATTATTCTAGTAAGGGTCATGGAAAGAACATGTACTAGCTGTAGCATACTATGACTAAGCTTTCCCTATACCTCTTTCCATAATAAAGTGAAACATATAAAAAAAGTATCTTGATATTCTAAGTTACAAAGTGTGTAAGTCATTATCATTAGGTATTATTTGATAAGTTTATTAGTATTTTTTGAAGAATTTGTATACCTCTGGATTCTTATAGTTGCAAGATGACAATGACATCATACTTGAATTTTTAATAATTTCAAATGTATTTTGTATTGTCTAATGTAGAGTAGTTATACATTGAAAAACTAAAGTATGAGGATGAGATTGCATTTCTATGGACACTGGGATGTTATTTGGCTTTCAAATTACACTTTAATTTATTTTTACTATGAGGCACACTCAGGCAATCAGCCTGATTGACGAAATTTTGTCAATCAGCCGCTGATGTGGGCCAAACATTGTACTTGCAATTAATATTATATTCATTTGTACGGTTTTTTTAACATATGCAAAATTCCTGTTAGTGACGGTGGCAAGTAACAGAACAACCACCACCACCATCTTCTTCTCAGCCGCCATCACCATCACAGTCCATCGCAACCACTACCTTCTTCGCGTCCATTATCACCATCACAGCCTTGTGATTCTCTTTGCAACGACGACCCCAACGTCGCTTCGCGGCGGTTACAAAAAGACACCTTAGTAGCAAACGGTGTAAATTAGGGCCATATCAACCCCTTAGGGGAAAGCCTTACCATCGTAGCAGCATTTTGAACCGCCACAGGTGGTGGTGTCATTGGTGTGCAGATTTACTGGCTTGGAGGAAGTAGGTGGATGGGAATTGGAGAGTGGAGGAAGAAAGAGATGCAAATACAAATATACCCCAAATTAAATAATTGAAATGACATTAATACCCCTGATTTACATCTCATGTAAATCAGGCTGATGAACTTAGATTTCCTCTTTTACTATTGTGATTTTTAACTGGCTACCAAATAGATCATAAAAGATAATAGATTAATTAGACAAAGCATTATGTATGTAGACTTGTGGAGTATCATAAAAAGTATATAGTGCAATTTCGTAGCCTAATTGTGAATTGAATAGAAGGGTATAAATAATGGAAAAGAGACAAGTTACAAGAATATTAATAATGGGTTAATAGATTACATAAAGTCATCTTGATTCTTGAACCATGATATTATGTAGAACAAAGTGAACGAGGTAGTAGTTTTTTATGAAATACTTCTATGTGAATCTAACTTTCTATATACCTCTATTGATAATGTAGCGTGAAACAAACCAATAAGTGCTTAGATCAGCTGGTAAAAGAGTTGTTCTAACTTAACCAAGTGTCGAGTTAGTGACTTGGTATAATAACACAACATCATTTGTAGCTAGGGAGATCTTTCCCTTCTATTGGCTTAGGCCTAATTCGGCTTAAATAATCCGGTTAAGTCGGAGTTTAATGGACTTTTGACGACCAAGTAAGCTTGCCTTTAAAAATATTGTATGAAACAAATCAAAGAGAAATCTTGACACTTTATTTAGAAAGTATTTTAAATTAGAAAAGTATGTAAAGCATGGTCATTAGGTATACCAGAAAAAATATTGATATTCATATATATGTATGGTTTTATAGGTATATGGATATTTATAGGTGTAAGTAGTGACAAGATTTTAATTTCATAGGCAATTATACTGTACCTATCTTTCTTAAGCGTTCTTGCATTTATCTCTTAAGCATTCTTGCATTGATCGGGTTTTCAAGAAGTTTATTGTACAAACATTCATAAGTTGTTACCTTCTTATGAATTTCAAGTAACACAATTTTGTGGATTGGACTAGTATTGAGGTTTTTGTATAGTGTTAGAAAAATTTTGGTTAGAAATCTACGGAGTACTATTGTTCTACTACTGCTACTTAACTGTAAGCCTGTAAATATATTTCAAGATAGTAGTAAAAGGCCAATAATGTTGTATAACTTGAGTTTTCTTCATTAATTTGAGTAGCTATGTTATAGCAGACTAAAAATGAATTACATATGATTGTTAAACTAGTAGATTTCGGAAGTATACAGCAATGCAAGAACACAGATCCTTCGGCGAACCAGATAAGTACTGTTTCCTCATAATCAGGGTCATTAGAAGATACATTCTAAAACTCTTGACAAGGTACAAACAAGTACTTGCCGTTTACAATTTACAGCAGCAGCATCACAAATTCACAATGCTTAAGTGATCTGATAACATTTTGAAGATCATTACATTTCGATTTTACACTGCGCTTAATTTACAAAACTTTGGCATCATGAATAAGCCGATCCTGTATTCTGATGTTCTGCAAGTTTCAGAAACCATTTTCACAGTCATCACGAGGTACTGCAAAGGGACCGAGAAGTTGAGGCTTCCTTAGCCAGTACTGCTGGAACCTCTGTCGCGCATACTCCTTGTAATCAAAGTCGATATTGTTCACATAGGCCTGCCGTGACAAATTAAATACTCGTTACCAAAAACTGAATTTTTTTTTTTTAACCAAACATTATGTCCTACAATTCTACTGTCAAATCCTATATCACGAAACAAAGATAAGAGATAGCGCGAATGTAAACAAAAGATGCTTACCGAGATGATTCCCCACAAGCCCCAAAATATATGATTTGCTAGTGAGTATTTTTCAGCATTTTGGAGCAAATTTTCCACTTCACTATCACAAATGTCATCACCTGTATGTGGACCATATGAAAAAAACATTATCAAGCTGTTTGAATTGAAAACACAAATTGAATCAATTGATTACGAAAGTTGTACAACATTAGAATATATGCAAATTTCCAAAATATCGATTTGGATGGCTCAGCAGAAACAAACATAAAATATCAACATGAAGAATCTAAGTTAATACAAGTCGATTAGATTCCGAGTCAGCTCCAGATAACTTATTTTGTTCTCACTAAACAACTGGCCAATTTTTCGACATTTCATTAAGCTTAGACTTTGAAAGAAATTATTTCTGAAAAAGATTTCTCAACTGCTTGAAAAGGGTAAAAATCACTGAAATTTTACTGATTAACACTAACCTGATGAGTTCAAATATGCAACAACAAATCTTCGACGTTCTTCCTCATCTGTCATAAAATGCAACAGAAATTGTTAGCTTCAACTGTCACAAGTATTTCCCTAGTCCATCCATTCAGATTTGATAGTCAGGTAAATAGTATAATTTGAACTAAACCCGGATAAAAGTAGTACACATTAGTTACATGACCAACAAATTACCTGGATATTTAGTGTAGTCCAAAATATGAGGTTGATCAGTATGATAATTGGCAGCCATTTCAGAGAAGTGATTAGCAAGATCATAGGCAATAGGATTATAACTCGCGTACTCATAGTCCTGCAGAAGGTTATTAATTCAGTCAGATAACAAATTATGAGCATAAGCTAAAGAAAATCTGATGTTTTTAATCAAACAAAGTCATTGGAATTTACAATTAGAGTGACTAATTTAGTCTGTTCGTCCATCATTATGTTGCCATATTGAAGGTCATTGTGACAAAATCCAATCTCTTGATCATCTTGTGTGAGTTCCTTTTCTAGGAGCTGAATTTCGTCGTCTAAAGTATCTAATCCATACTCCTTGATGTCTGCAAGTGAGCATAAACTCTTTGCCTTCCTCAGCCAACGCCTATGTAACGCCACGAAAAAAATGAACAATATTAGGTAGCTGCTAAAACAATCAGTTCAATTTTCGGGGCTAATTGGTTAACTGTTAGTCACCTAACACTCGATAAATCATTTTTTAACTCGAGTTCAGTACCTTAATCTGTTCCACAGGATGACAGTTTTAGTGCCAGGCATATCAAGGCCATGAAATTCTCTCATCTTGCCAGCAATCAGTGATGATATTTCAGGATCACGTAAATCCTCTGCTGTTAAAGTCTGTAAATCACCCAATAAAGAAAAATAAATAATTAGATTAAGGAATAATTCCGTAATTATTAAGAATTAATGTGATTAATTGTTATAATTGAATTGTAAATAGTAGGTAATCTACATTAATAAGTTTCTAATAAAAACATGATTGCTACATTAACCTACTCAAAAGATATGAACTCAACTAGCCGATTTTGCAACAATGGAAAAAAACAATCGTATTTTAATCCCAAAAGGACATGTTCGGGTGCATAAAACAATAATTTATCTTCAATGTTCGTCCACATGTATACTTAATATGATTTTTTTTTTTAAAAAAAAAGGGTGTTATCCAAATATAATTATATCTTTGCTAGGATATTAAGAAATGAACGTGTTCATGTTTACCATGGCGTATACAATACGTAACAAAATTCTAAACAAGCATTCACTCCATTCACAATTGACATAATGACATTCACACTAAAATAAAATAATTATGATATTGTTTGTAAAAGATTTGATTTAATAATATTTATAGCATGAGAATTAAATGAACAAATAAAAAACAAAGAATGTGTTCATACAACCATACATACCCTGGCATGGAGGAACTCTTCAACACGGCCATCGGAGAACCGGCCAAGAAGCCGAGGGCCTTGACCGTGGTGTGACAAGTTTTCGAACGTACGAATTTCATCGTCTCGATTGAAGAAGACCTCAACACCTTCACCGTAAATTCTGACCAAAACTTTTCTATTAAGATCATTTTTATCGTTAGGCCAAAGAATTTGAAACACTTCATTAGTCATGGCACCACTTAAACGTTTTACTTGTATGTAATTAGGGTCATTGACATCTTCCCATGTTGATGCCAATGTCACCAAAATCTGCATCAATTCCTCGGGTAGCGAACCGTCTACGAATCCGTTAGTCTTGATCGCCATCCTTGTACTAGATATCGAATTTCGGGTGATGAGAATAGGGTGTATTTAGGCTTGTTTTGGAGGTTCTTGTACCTTAAGACAGGGGAAACAGAACATTAGGAATGGGTGTTATATAGAAATGAAGTAAAATAAAAGGTGTAAGAATATTATACTAATATTATAAGGATACAACTAATATTTGACTATAAAAAATAATGCAAGCAAACTTTAGTGGGTATAACAAAGACTTATTTTCAGTCTAATTGTACAAGTAATTCGACCGAATCTAAAGCTGACAATCTCTAACACGAAAGGACGATATTATTATCATCAACTTTTTGCAATATGCTGTGATATTTTACTAAAACTGAAAGTACATAGAATAGTGACCAATTAACTTAAAATGCAAGCCTTTAAGAGAATCATTATAATAAAGTAAGAAATCAGAACAAAAAATTTGATTCTTGTACTAATCAAAATCATCAAATACAAGCAATTTTGCATCAATCAAAGTGGAAGATGAATTGGTTGACTGAACCAAAATAAAATACAAAGTAAAGAATCAAAATCTTTCTTTCAATTATAACCGTTGCTTTAATGTTCAATACTTCTATCCATCCATCTCTTTCTCAAGTTGGCAATTGAATAATCAAATCAAATGAAAATTAAAAAAAGTTTTCCAAAAATCATAAGAACCCCAGAAAGTGAGAAATCTTTTGGTTGGAGAACAAACATTCAGATCTTTTCTTTCTTCTATCTTATAAAATTCTCGGGATTGAAATCCCGTCTACATCATCGCCCTTTATACGCCAAAAACAAATGAATTCACATGTAAACGTTACGAACAAAATTAAGGATTCTTGACAATTTTAGCCGGTTTTTATTGAACCCATTAATCAAAACAGAAAAACCCAAAATTTTAAAAAAATTTCCCTGAAAATTGAAGAAATTTTCACTTACCAATAAGAAGAAAAATGAGAGGAGAGAGAAAATGCAGGTTAGATAGTTGCAAACTTGCAATAACAGAGGAAACAATTGCGGGAAGTTGGACTATTTATTCTTGAAAATCAACCAATTTAGATTTTTTTTTTCATTTTTTTATTATTGAAGATTTGTGGCACGCGTGTTTAAAACGCGTGAAAGGTGGGGGCGAATGGAATTTGGACACGTGGATGGATTTGATAGGATTTAATATCTGACTAGGAGAGAGAAAATGAGCTGAAAAGGTCCTGCTCGGCTTAACGTGAGAGAAAAAAATAAAAAATAATAAAATTAATTAAAGGATGGAAATGAATAGTGCAAGTGGGTGATTGACACGTGTAGGTTGTCTCCCAGTTGGCGGTTATGACGGTAGAGAGCAGTGAGGGTGTCGGTTAACGAATTACCAAAATGGTTCTGTCTACCTTTTCTAGTTTTTCCTTATCCGTTAAGCTTGTAATACTCGTATTATTTTATTTTTTTTAAAAGAAAAATACTTCTTCTGTTTTATAAAATTATGCCCGGTTCACTTCACCTTAAAAAAATAATATTCAATAAAATTAATTTTAGTTCGGTAAAAATAATTTCAATTCAGCAAAAATAATTTCAATTCAGTAAAAATCAGTAATTTTAAAGAAGAAGTACAACAGAGAACAATAACCTAATTTCAGTTCAGTAAAATTAATTTTAGTTCCGTAAAAATAATTCAAGTTCAGCAAAAATAATTTCAATTCGGTAAAAATAATTTCAGTTTAGCAAAAATAAGGTGAAGTGAACGGGGCCTTAGTCACATATGTAATCAATCACATAAAATAAGAAAAAGAATATTTAAAATCTAACATTAAAGTATAAAATAATTCATAATTAATTTACCTTTTTTATTTTTATTTTTATTTTTTTTGAAAAGCATAAATCATAATTGCATAATTCAAGGTAGAGAAATCCTTATTTAGGGCATGTTTTATTCAGTTTAATTTTAGTTCAGTTCAGTTTAGTTCAGTTTTTTTGCTAATTTATTTGTGTTTATGTGATTTAGCAAATGATATTGTTAATGACATTTAGTTTATGCATGCCTTTGAGCCGATGTTTTTAAATTCATCATTATGTCTAATGATATTGCTAATGATAATTAAAGTTAACTTTCATAGTTTTTAGTTTATATTAAAAGTTAGCTGCATATAATAGCCGAAGATGAAGGAGTTTTTTTAGGTTTAGGGTGGTCGGAGAACGGAGATGAAGGGCATGCAGTGCGATGTGTAATAGCGAAGTGAGAATTGAAGAAAAAAATGGAAGTGTGATGTGTTTATTTTTTATAGTTTGGAATGGAAATGCGTAGTTTTGAACTTTTGGGTCTTTGTTTCCTTTTTTGTCTTTTTTTTGGATATTTTATTCGTTTTTTTTTTTTCATTTTTTATCATACAAACTATTACAGTAGATTAATTTCAAGGCATTTATTAACATGAAAATAAAAAATTTAAACAAACAAAAAAAAAACTATTAGTGGATTAATTTTGAACTTCATTTTATTTTTCATAATTATTAGTGGATTAATATCATTACTAATCCATTGTAAATAATTATTAATCCATAGTCAAATATTTCAATTCAGTTCAGTGCAGCTCTAATCAGTTCAGTGCAGCTCAATTCAATTCAATTGTTTAAATCGGAACAGGCCCTTAGAGTCATGTCATCAGATCAATTCACAACCAATTAATTCCAAAAAAAATAAGTTAAAAATGGAACATATTCAATATGGGGTAGATTTTTTTGAAACACCCAAAATAATATATGAAACTAACATTATAAGGTAATGTGTAAATCTATGTTTAATTTGTTTTTAAGTTGAGTTAGTTGACAAATTAAATATAGATTTAGACATTACCCTATAAAGAATTGTTTTTAAAAATAATTAAATGCTTCACTTATGGGATTAAAACTTTGACTGATTGAATTAAATACTCCGTATTTAATTTTTTTTTTTAAGTTAAGTTATTTGAGAGAGAGTGATGGCTAGCTCAAATGGTTAAAGCTTCCTTCTCGATTACAATCAATTCTGATCAATTTTCATCACCTGCACGGTTGCACTTATAAATAGTTAAGTTTGAATTTATTAATTCTATCTTATCTAATTTGAATTTAATTATGGAATATGGAGCATTACATTTTAAATCTTTAATATCTTTTCTTATCTTATATTTATAATGCTTGATTTTATTAGTCCAGTGCATTATTAACATGTCTTAATTAATTCCGTTAAAAAAAAAAAAAACATATCTAAATCAATTAAAGTTAGTATTATGTACATGCAAATATTTGGTAAAGAGAATAGTGTGTAATTTACAAACGGATATTGACATATTGTAAGATGTTGGTCAAAAATTGAGGGGCATATATCAAAGTACAAATTATAAAATATATTATAGGAAAGAAATTAACAATTTAATAATTAGATTATAAAATAAAAATGGTTTTTAAATATCATTTTAATTTAAACTTTAATTTATAATGTGAAAATAATATAAGAAACATCATTGTTGTGGCGTGTATAGTTATTGTAAAGATAATTGTGTCAAAGTAGGACAAGTCTAGTATCCGAGTGTCTAAAAACACATATATTAAACACTATTTTTAGATTGTTTAACACATTTAGGTGTGTTTTACGTGTATTGTTACCCGACATAATAACTAAAATGAGTGTAAGATATGACAATTGGATGGTGTGTATATTCTTTATTGATAATAGAATTACGTGCTCCATAAAAGTTTGAGTGATTCATGGGGTGATAGTATTATTAACCCAACTGTGAATTTAATTGATGACACTCCTCTAAAGGAATGGATTCAGACCCAAATCCTGCTGTTATATAGCAAGGATGGAATTAATAGTGTAAATATTAAGACTCTTATTATTACTCTTTGGAGTTTATGGGTTACTAGAAATGGTAGAGTCTTTAGAAATGAAGCTGGTGGTCCTGCAATGGTAAGAAGAAATATACAACTGTGCAGGGAGCAACTACAATGTTTTGAAAGTAAAGAGAATGTGGTTTTGGGAAATCATGAACCTCTTTACCCACCTGGTTTTCTGGCTGCTAATCTGGGTAATTTTAACCATGGAACTTATGATGTTCATATCCAAATTGATGGATCGTGGGAGAAACATACAAAGAAAATGGGTATTGGTTGGACCTTTACTCACAACAATAGGGATGTTATATATGATGGAGGAGGAAGCTATGGAATGGTGGAGTCAGCTTTCTGTGCAGAGGCAAGAGCTTGCCTAGGAGCTCTTACTTGGGCTCAAACAAAGGGTTTCAAGAGGGTCGAGATGTTTACAGATAGTGCGGCTTTGGTTACACAGTTGGTGTCAAGAGCAGATGGTAATTAACATGGCCAACTTTTGGACTCTGCAGGGAATCAAGAGTAAGGGAAAGCGCTTTGATGTTTGCTGCATCAGGAAGGTGGATAGACAGCAAGTCCATCAGGCACACCAAGTAGCTAATTTCTGTAGAGTTAATCTAGTTTCGTTTTCTAATCCTTAATTTGTTCTTTACCCTTTGTTAAAAAAAATAAATAAATAAAAGTTTGAGTACTGTATTTCTCTTAGCCTCTTAGGCTCTTTTTAGATAATTTATTTTAATAGAATGTGCTTTGACTTGATGTTTGTGTCATGCTCACAGCTTGCTACTAAGTTTGAAAAGTGGTATGAATTTAATGAGCAAACCAAACTTGACTGGTGAATTGATGATAAGTCTACAGCTAAGAGTATCTCAAGTCCAAACTCATGCTTTAATGTTGGATATCTTTTTGACTTATCATGTAACAAGTAGTGATGGTCAATAAAGAAATCAAGTTAAGACGAGAAGAAGAGGATAGAGAGAGTAGAGTCTGTGTTTAAGGTAGTCCAATTAATTTCTCTCTATCCATTAATATCTTTTTTAATAACTTATATTTTGACGACTGCTATATAATATGTCGAAAATATTATATACCATCATACAATTCGTCTTTTATATTTAATTTTATGTCTTTGTTAATTTTCTCTGAATGTCTCTAACATAACAACATTGTAGTATTAAACTCAAATAAAATCTAACATTAAAAAGTAAACCTTATACATGATGTTTTTCTTCTTAATGTTAATTTTTGAAATGGATAAACCAAATGTATGTCTTGACCTTCATCATTACTTATTATACTCTAGACAATTTTGAAAATGGAAATAAGGTGTGCACAATAAGATCTACAAAAAATTTTGTATACATCCGGTTTACACTAATATTAGTGTACATCGAGCAGTATAGGGGTAACTTTAAGCCAATTTAGGGTAACTTTAAGCCTTTTTTTGGGTAACTTTGAACATAATATGATTTTTTTTTTTTTTTTTTATAAATCGAACAAGAAAAGTTTTATAAGGGTGATAAAATTACTTTCAATCACTAATAATTGAATTTTAGTCATTTAAAATGTGATTCTTTACCAATAAAATGTAGATTATTTTTTTTTGTATTGAGTTACTTTTATACATATTAGGGTAACTTTTATTCATTTTAGGGGTAACTTTTGATCACTTTAAGAGAGATTTAAAATGGATGTACAATAATTATTGTACGCCCGATTTTTTTAAAAGTTTGTGTAAGCTCTAAGTTCTACTCTAGTCTAGGAAAAGATATAAAGTTCAAGAAAAATAAGGGTTATTCAAGTTTTTGGGACTTAGATAAGTTTAAATTTGAAATAAAAATAATTTATGAAGTAAAATTAGACACTGTCAAAATGATTATAATTTATTAAAACAATTTTTTATTTGGTAAAATTCAAGTTAAGAGAATTGACATTATTTGCAAGTATGATGGTGGAGGTGTATATACAGTGCTCACTATCACTACGTGAAAAAATGACTTTGGCACCGGTTTGAACCGGTGCCAAAGTGGGGGGTGCCAAAAAGGGGTTTTAAAAGGCACCGGTTCAAACCGGTGCCAAAACTTGAAATTGGCACCGGTTAACCGGTGCCAAAAAGTACCAAAAAAAATTAATTCACCACTTTTGGCACCGGTTAACCGGTGCCAAAAGTGCAAAAAAAATTAATTTTTTTTTTAAACTTAAAAATTAAATAAACTATAATTAAATGAGAATACAAAATATAAATAGAACATCACAATCAATATAATCAAATCTGTTCAATAAATATATAATAAAAAAAAAATTCCAGTATAGATTAATAAAAAAAACTACAACATTTAAATCAAAATAAAAAAATTACAACATAAATAAAAAAAATTACAATATAAATCAAAATAAAAATTTACAACATCTAAATCAATATACTTGCATCTTGATTCTTCAATTTAAGATCTAAATTCATGTACCTGCACCAATTAAAACAACCAAAATAAATCGATAAAAATGGTTTAATTAAACTGCGAAAAAAATTCCAGAAAATAGAAAAATAAAAAAGAAAATGAGTTGAAATTAAAAGAAAAAAAAACCCAGAACAGTTTAAAAAGAATTAAACCCACAAAATAAATAAAATTAAATTCGATTTAAAAAAACCTAGAAAATAAATAAAATTTAATTCGATTAAAAAAAACCCAAAAAATAAATATAACAACATTCGAATAAACCCAGAAAAAAAATTAGAAATCGAAAAAAAAATTAAAATCGAACAAAAACCCAGAAAACAAAAAAAAATTGTAATCGAAAAAAAATCAAAATCTGAAAAAAAAAATCAAAATCGAAATTGATTAAAAATTTGATTAAAACAAACTTGAAAACAAAAATAAAATAAACCCAGAGATTGAAAAAAAAAATGAAAATCGAAAAAACCTAAAAATCACGAAAATAAAACCCCAAAACCACATGCAACTTGAAAAACAAAATCAAAATCGAAATTGAAATTGAAATCGAAAAACAAAATCAAAATCGAAAACAACACAATCAAAATTGAAATCGAAAAACAAAACCCAGAAATAGAAAAAAAAAAAAAACAAAATCGAAAAAAGAAACCCAGAAATCGAAATTACTTGAAAATCGAAAAAAAACCTAAAAATCACGAAAATAAAACCCCAAAACCGCATGCAACTTGAAAAACAAAATCAAAATCGAAATTGAAATCGAAAAACATCAAAGTCGAAAACAACATCAAAATCGAAAAACGAAAATAAAACCCCAAAACCGCGGTTTTTGGTCTTCGATTTGTTGTTGTCTGTGATTTCTTTTTCGTCTTCGAGTGATAGAAAGGAGGAGGAGTTTCAGAAATACATCGAAATGAAGAAGATCGATGGTGAATTGGTGAGCAAGAAGGAAAGAGGAGGAGAGGAGAGAGAAAGAGGCGGAGGAGAGAGAAAGAGGAGAGGAGAGGAGAGAGAATAGGCTCATTTAGGGTTTGGGGGTATTTAAATGGGCGGGTTTTTTTTAATAATTAAAAACCGGTTCGGTTAGGCACCGGTTCAAACCGGTGCCCTTTTTATTTTTGGCACCGGTTTGAGCTGAACCGGTGCCATTTCTCGTTTAAAAACCTACTCATTTTTAGGCCGGTTTTTGGCACCGATTTGGCCTGAACCGGTGCCATTAGGGGGTTGCCTATTTGTATTTTTCTACTAGTGTATGCATGTGTTGAATATCAAGCCTAATACTATGTACCAAATAACATGAATATAAAGTCTAATTAACATAAGAGTTATAACTAAGATGATGGTATATTAATTAGAGTTTGTTCTTTCCATTTAGGGTATGTTCACTTCAGCTTAATTTCAGTTCAGTTCAGCTTCAATTAGGTCAGTAGTTCAGTTCAGCTCCCAATTTCCTTCTCTCGTAAAATATTCATTTCAATTCAATTCAGCTCCAATAAGTTCAGCTCAGTTCAGTAAATATAAACAGACCCTTACTTTTTTTTTTTTTTTTTTTTTATGTTCTTTGATTTTATGCTCAATATTCATTGGATGCTTGAAGTGCACTATGCGTATGCCTTTATCATCCTATTATTGGACACCTTATCAAAAATAGGCCTTAGTATAATCAAAACTACTTGTTAACAATGATGGGCTGCTCCAAAAATTCTGAAGTGTTCAGTAACGGGCCTGACTGGCCCATATGCTTGGTAACCCAAAATAGGATAATGGTGGCAATACTTGTTACGTGGCATTTTCTCAAGCCCCTTATAAATTCGTACATTTTTATTGATTGATGAGTTAATGAATGTACACAATTTGATGTAAATAAAAGTACTGTAAAAGAGTATGATACAAATTCATATTCATATTTCTCTTACGCATTGCATCATGTTTCTCCTCAAGGTAATTTCTTTTTAAATGTGCAATTATTTTCCTATTTGGCTTTAATTGTTCAAATTTTAATTAATCAACTGATTTAGTTTAGTTTTTTTTTTTTTTTTTTTTGGGAAATGAAGGCTTGGAGATCAGCAGCTTTTGGGATGTATGGATACCTAAACTTCACCAAGGCTGGTTTCATGTAAGTAAAAATTTAAATGTTGACCTCCATTTGTCAGTGTGTTTCCCTGATATTGTTGCATGAATTAGTTGTCATACATTGGTAGAAATTGTGTTTTTACTGTGATCTGCTATACTGTATGTAAGTCATAATCTATTGAATTTTCTAATATGCCGTTATTAAGTTATGGATGGGTAGACTAGGAGAGGTTCTTTTTGTTAAATTATGCTATATTATTAAATGCTACTTGCAACGATTTGACATAAAGTAGAGAGGAAAAAAATGTCTCATTATTGCAAATTATATAAAACGGAAGTAATACATGGGTTTGAGAGCTTAAGTTCTTACATAGGAAAATGTGACTGATAATTTAGGACCTAGCTACCTAAGCTACTAAGTAGCAATAATTTATTTTTATTTTGATTTTGATAGAAGCTTTTGGTTATTTTGTTGTGTGGTTGATAGTAATTTGGGGATGTCATAAAAGCTTAATTTTGAAATGCTGTTGGTTTTTAGATATATAATCGTTGGTTGTCTAGCCTAAGCTAATAATTTAATTTATCTTGTAGATGAACAATCATCTTATTAAAAATACATATTGAATTTTCTTGTCATTGAACAGTAAGTGGTGCTGAAGCTTTTTTTTTTCCTATATGCTTGTTTAGTTGTTTATGTGGTTGACATAGCAATATGGGAAGTGGGAGTTCCCCTAGGAAGTGTAAGCATGAGAAATTGTTCATTTCACATATTCATAGGAATTTTTTTCTTCCCACAAAATGGAGGAAGTTGTTTACCAAGGTACCATAGGTAAGTAAAACTTCTGTACCTAGGTAAGCAACTTCCCTTGGGAAATCGGACGTATCATGATCAACCATACAAATTGAAATTCCTAAGAATTTCTACCTTAAAAAAAATTCCTATGAATTTCTAAGAAATGACACTTCCTATGTTCAACCAATTGGTCACCAATTTGTTGGCTATAATCTGGTGCGGACTGCGGACTGCGGACCTAATGTTTACTGTGTAGCATGGAAACGACTTGAGCTTCAGTAACATTAATGTTTTAAAAAACAGGAAACCTCAACCTTTGCCCATTTATAGGCTGCATTAGCACGAAAGCAGTGGGTTTTCGTAAACGGGAAATCTTCATGTCCCAAATGTTTCCAGGCTTCCTAGATGATTTATTTAGTCTTGTGGGATCAATTTAATTTTTTTGTCACTAATCTTGTTTTATACCGTGAAACCAATGATAAAATGAAGTAAGGTGGGATGACAGGCGTAAGAATCCATGGGAGTGTCTGAGGGTTCTTCACTGTTGTCCAATATACTCGATCAAAAGCTGTGTAGTTAAGAACTTGCAATGGACAAGAAAGGATACATGCATGAGGGAGATGATAATAATTTTACGAGGGGGAAGTATTTGCACTTAATCTTTGGGATGTCCTGGGCTGATAGTGGGAGTGTACTTGCATCATCATTCTAAGGTTTGATACTTCGATATACAGGGTTTTCCGGTTATTCTTTTTTTTTTTTAACTGATCGATTCATTAGACCTCTCACTATCCCCAAATGCAGTAGTATTTGTATCAATTTCAGAATGTATTTGATGTATTTCATGCTTGTAAGTTGTTTCATTAGACCTCTCACTGTCCCCAAATGCAGTATTATCATCAATACAACTTACAAGCATGAAATTCATAAGATGATAATAACCGAAATTGATCACACAGTAGAGAGATATTACCCATCTAAGCTATAAAAGTCAAGTCAATTTTTGATTTGTTTCATTAGCTACCATCAGAGAATGTTAATTAATATAAAGGCCTGCATTGATGAGTGAAGTGTGAACTCTGAAAAATAACTCTCATCTAATGTTTAGCTAATTGAATATCTGATTGTTTATCTGCAGTTAGAGTTTCTCTTGAACTTTTGAACTTCATCTGTGTATAGCTGAGCTTATTTACTCAATTCCTGTTCTTCCTTCCTCTTATATGAAAAGAAAAGAAATTTTATGTTGTATAATCAATTTTTACTTTTAGAAATTTCATACTTTATGTTCTAAAATTGATAATATTATTCTTATGATCATCCTAGTGATTTGGTTCTTCTTAAAGTTCTAAAATACTTGTTTATCATTTAGGGAACATTCTAAAAACTTTAAAGCCGAAGATATGAAGGTGAGATTGGATGGAAAGAACTGTATTGTTACTGGAGCAAATACTGGCATTGGGTTTGCAACTGCTCAGGACCTTGCTTCAAGGTATTCCCTATGCTTTCAGAACTTTGTGCTTATCTCAATAATTAATCCAGAAAGCCGAGTTCTTGATTATATGGAAACTAAGAGGTCTTTTGGTCATGTTATATCTATAATTGTCAACAGAGGAGCATCTGTCTACTTGCTGTGCCGTAGTAAAGAGAGAGGAGAAGCTGCTCTTTCTAAAATCCAAACTGAAACCGGAAACCAGAATGTTTACTTGGAGGTGTAGGTCACTCTCTATAAAAGTGTTATTTAGAGACTGTAGGGTCAATTATTGATCTGGTTTCAGATATATTTTCTGTTATTTCCATGAACTCCTTGGGATCTCTTGATTATTAACTGTTTATAAGACAATAGTTGTTGCTCAATCTGCTGATTGCAATTGTCTTCTAAATTACATGCGTAGATATGTGATCTATCTTCTTTGAGTGAAATAAAGTCGGTCAGTGCAAAATTTGCTTCAAAGGGTACCCTTCTTCACGTTTTGGTAAGCTCAATTTCATGTGAACTAGGATCTCTTTTAGTTTTTAAGATCTTACACCATTTGGGTTTTATTGCACTATAACCTTTTCGCTTTCTTCATATGACTCTAAATGCTACTCATCTAATTTGCTTAACTGCTACAGGTCAACAATGCTGGCATTCTTGAAAATAATCGTATCACAACTTCTGAAGGGTAAAAATTATGCTTCTTTTGGTTAAGAGAAATGCTACAACATTCATTTTTAGTTGCATTGCTAATAGAGCTTTTTCAATTGGTATCCTTTCAGCTTTGAGCTAAATTTTGCTGTGAACGTATTGGGAACTTATGCCATGACAGAGTTGATGTTGCCTCTATTAGAGAAGGCTGCCCCTGATGCACGAGTAATTACAGTTTCTTCTGGTGGGATGTACACTTCTCCTTTGACAAAAGATTTGCAGGTGACTTATCTTTGAGTAAAAGATTAGCTTCATTTGTATAGATAAGAGGCAGGTGTAATTTGTGACTGTTTCTTTCTAATGAAGTTCAGCGAGGGAAAATTTGATGGGGTGATGCAGTATGCTCGAAACAAGCGTGTTCAGGTCAGTAAAAGTATTCATGCTCACATTTTATCTATTTTCTGATTTCACCATTTGTATAATCATCCTCACCGTAGTGAACTGATCAAAGTAATTTCTGTCAAATACCAAAACATTGTGGTGTAGGGTATCGTATACATATTCTTAGATTCTCTAAAATGCCTGTCCTTCAACTAAGACAATATACATTCATGCGTACAGATCTCTTCATTTTTGTTTTGAACAGGCTATATTTTTAAATCAGTATGTGCACCATGTGTTTGTCTCAGGTTGCTTTAACAGAAAAGTGGGCTGAAAAGTACAAGGATAAGAACATTGCATTCTATGCAATGCATCCAGGTTGGGCCGAGACACCTGGAGTTGCAAAAAGTTTGCCAAGTTTTTCAGAAAGGTAAGAGCTGAAGTTTGCTGTATTTTGATTACCTTGGTAACACATTCATCTTTAGATTAGTTGGCCTATTAAAATATATCATGAGTTATGATAAAATAATGATATGTTTGGGAAACTAAAGTCCAGTTTAATAGACCATTAATGTTTTATACAAGGCTATATCCTGATAAATGTGGATCATCAGAAAATTTTAGTTGTTTGACATCTGATTGAATGACTTGGTAATATTTACTGATAATTGCTAGATTTTCTGGGAAACTTCGAACATGGGAAGAAGGTGCTGATACCATAATATGGTTGGCTTTACAACCCAAAGAGAAATTGGTCTCTGGTGGATTCTACTTTGACAGAGCTGCAGCAGCTAAGCACTTGCCATTTGCAGCTACTGCTGGATCTCATTCTATAATTGATTCAATCGTTGAGGACCTTCGCTCTTTGTCCGGAATTCCATCATAATTCAAATAATTATGCGTGCGAGAATGCACCTTCATCTCTCTTTTTCATAATTGGCTCTCTGTACGCTTGGTCTGTGTAGGTTTATAGACTAACAAATATTAAAACCATAATAATGGAGTAAAGATATTGAATTATAATGAGAAAATGTTACTCCCTTTGTTCCTTTTATTTGTTACGTTTGGTTGTATTCAATAACTTTTTGATAATTAAAAATGCTATTTCCCTTAAATTTTTACTCATTGTGTTTCTCCAGTACATTTTTTACATTAAAATAAAAATCAAACATTGATTGCTTATTGGAAGGTTTATTAATTTCATTTTCAAATGAATACAACAATGACTTGAGTATAATTTTCTGAAAGTAAAGTAAGAACATTGTTGGCTTAATAACTTTTGTTGAAGATACCTGTCAAAATTTATAATATGAATAGAACAAATTCCTTGTGTACTGAATGGAAATACCCAAAACAGTATACACAACAAATAACAAGGAACCGAGGGAATAAATTTGTGGGTAAGAGATGCACATATCATTGCCCTGATTATAAATGAAAAGCCGGTAACTCGAGTTAATACAGTTTGACAACAAAAGTGATATATGATTCACCTTTGGGGACAACGAAGAGTTGAAGATAGCATTTATTGCTTATTCATAGAACATCATAGGCATACAAGTTACACAATTCATCCAACTGCAAGAGCAAATTTCATCTGAACTCTGAGCTGTTAAGGAACATAGAAAACTAGAGCCGCATAATGATAGTGTGAACTATGATTACAATATATGGAATCCTAGATTTAGACAAAAATTTACACATAATATGGTTGTTTCATCAATGTACAATTATATCAATGTCTAATGAATGATGATGCTCTCGAATTCATGCTTTTGCCTATTTGTCAAAACCTGTACAAGTATCACAGATCGATGGAGGAAACAACCTGCAATGTACTATACCATCGAGGCTTGCTGAACACTCGAATGGTACACACGAGACAGACCGAGTCACTGGATCCAGTTCAAGTGCTGCCCGCCAAGTCAATGGACCAAGCCAGGCATGTCCTGCTGCAATAGATCGAAACAATAATAAACATTAATAATCTGAAATATTATTATGTTGATTTATACTGTACATAAATTAAGGGTCTCAATTTTATGATATTACATACTACTTCTTCCATGGACTCGTGCAATATAGTTCATATGTTGCAAGGAAGCACAAAAGAGACATCCATATATGTGTGCAATCACGGAAATAACCTAGCCAAGCTACTTCAATAGCACACTGTCCAAATCTCCTAAATGTGGATTGAGCACAAGTTCAACAGGGGGAGGGGGTTATGACGTTGTGAAAGGATGTTGCTGTACTACAATTTCCTTTTCTAATAATTTGTATCAATTGATTTGCCTTGCCTATGTCCAAAAAAAACTACTAAGGGGAAAAAATACTATTAAAGTACTATATCACCCTGTCTATACATTGAATTTTCTCATGCACTTTGAGCATCTAAAAAAAGAGAAAAGGGGCAAGTGAAGAGTGGTGGACAATACAATGTAAAACACACTCTTGACCATCTTCCGACACTCAAGAAGATGCAGCATTTTCTTTCTATTTTCCAGTGTTACAGAATATACAACAGATTAGAGTTTTATTCCTCCTGATATCAAGGTGCGGCTGCCACCACAACAGACCTAACATTTGGTAAATAGGTACTTAATGAATGCTGTGTTGTTAAACATTAAAGTGTAACATCAGCGATAACTCTACGCTATGAATATTTCTCTACTTTTCTCTACTTGAAACACACAATAAAAACAAAGAGCTAAGAATCACACTGACAACCTATCAGGCCACTACATATCCAAGGAAGATCACTACATTAGAAACAAAGATTTGTTACTTGCCTCTTTCGGTCTCAAGTGGCTCAATGCCGCATTCATTCTGTGGTCAAACACAATATCTTCATTTTCCACTTCTGCATTAGTAAATGTAAGGGCCCGCTGTAACTTTCTAGGAGAGAACACCTCCACCTCAATATCATATATTGCAGTGACAGGTCGATGATCAGAAAAAATAAGTTCACATCTTCTATAATCGAGCTGCTTTATTCCTTTTCCGAATGAGAGGACACGATCACACCTGAAAAGCATACAAGTCAATACAGTACTTCCAAGCTAAGGTATCTTTCTTGGACAATACTAGTGATGTTGCAAGGCAATATAGGATATATCACTGTTGGCATTTAGAACTTACCGCTAAGAGCCTGCCTAAAGGCACGCATGTTTAACAGTAAAGGTGCAGAAAATAGTAACACATTCATAGAATCAATATGTAGCACAATCTACATGCTACTGATGACTTCATTAAGAAAAAATGATACATTTAGGCTCTGTTATGCTTGATGGAAAATAATTTTCGTTGATCTTCTGAAGAACAAATCACGTACAATTGCGTGAAAAGTTCCTCCTCAAAACCACTCTGAAGGAAGAGGGGTACTTGATCTTATATGAAAAGTGAACAGAAAAATTTTACTTCCTCATTTCCTAGAATGATTACTCATTTGAGAGAATTGGTTACCCAACCTTTTTTTTTTAAAAAAAAAAATCATGAAATACTACAATATACGAAGTAACAAATTAGGAACTTATATTACATTAGCCTAGGCAGAAATTCGGGTACACATTCATTATGAGTGTGCAGACGTAATGTGTAGTAAATTATTCACTGGTTTTTTTACCCTATATTTCTTCACCACAATCTTCTCTTTTATAAAATAAAATCTGTAAGATTTATTTATAGCACTCTTGTCTGAATTGAAACACCATTTATTTTTACCACGACCTAAAACATCACAGTAGAAACACTGACATATGTCTGCTTGAGATACATCCTACAGAGTGCAGACTACAAATTATAGCACCATACTAGATTGTACTTCTTTTACTATTTTGAAGCAGTAATTTTACAATTTGTATAGATTAGTTCAACTAATTATATTTCCAAATTTGTTAAGACATGATTTCTTGAATAACTAATTGAACAAATCACTAGAATACATACATATGCAAACACTAACAGATAACATGTAACAAAGCAATATAGAAGGAAAAAAGAAATAACCGGGGGGGGGGGGGGGGTGGGTACTGGATGAGCTTTTACAATATTAGATGACCATTCAAGACAATTGGAAAGGTAATAGAAGAACCTGAGAAGATTTGGAGAGAAAAAAAAAAAAAAAACCCGCATAAAATGGGGAAGACACAAAAAAAGAAAGTAAAGCGGAATTGAAAATATAAAGCTAAAATCAGCAAGATTGTACAAGGCACCAACTTATTTAGTAAAAGATGATATAATTTCGTACCATGCTGGGGTACGTCTCCCCACTTTCAGATCTTCTCCATAATAATTGTCAGAATTCATCTCATATTTGTAAGTCGGTGGAAATTTTAATATACCTTCAGACCATCCATCAAATACATGACCTTTTCTGAACTCTTTCACAAGCTGCAGTTATAAGTGTCACCAAGTTAATAATAATGAGACCATAATGAACAACCTGTCAACAAAATAAGTTATTCGAAGAAAGTTATCTTATCCTAAGTAGTACTTCGTCTTTGGAATTACATGTGTTTTCTTTTGAACACTACGTGATGAATACTAATTTACATCAATCAGGTTCTGTAACTTAGAACTACAAATTGCCACTCAATATATTTCGTTTTCTTGATGATACAGGTATGCAACATGTGAAAGTTGACAAAAAGGCAATGACTAACTATTTTTAGCTTAGTTAGAAGCTCGCATCTTCTATCAAACAAGAGAAGATCGAACTATTACTCGATAGAATCTACAACTCTATTCATGAAGTGCATATGCATATGAATTCATATTCACGAAATGCATATGCAAAAATTAATGAGACAATAACATTAACATCTATAATCATTACTCCTATCTAATATTTGCAACTATCAGCATCTTATTATTGGGATGATATTACTTCAGCACCTCAAATGCTTAACATTTTGCTAGAGGGGTTTCCCCCCTCTTTAATTCTCTTCTAGAAATGTTACAACAATCTACTGTAGTTGGGAAAACATGAATAAGCATGCACTTCACATGAAAATTATTCAGACAAATAGGAAACTAATATTCAGTCCCTGCAAAGCAGCAGACAACCATTTCATGTCAAAATCAAACTAAGGTTCAACAAAAAAAAATATCCCCTCCATTGTCACAGGGAGTAATCTGCATGAATCCGCTCCAAACCCTCACTCATCCATCATGATCAGAGCCTCAGAGGTGTACCTCCAATACTTAGAAGAATAGCAGTAATGTGATTGGTTCATTGGATTTATAAAAATTATACTTGTGCCCTTTTCTCTCTTTTTTTTTTCTTCTAATTTCTTAGTTTGGAATTAAGTGAGCATTAACGTCTCCAAAAGTGAGTGATTACATGTTATGATTGACAGTAGCAGCTATAGTAGTTCACTTTATTATAGTGCCAGTCAAAAGAACTTGAATTTTGATGAGAGGATGGATGAGACGGAAGTAAAAAGGATTAAGGAGGGAGGAAAATGTGGCTTCCCTTGTTTAGTAAAGGAAAATGTTTTCCATCATTAAGGACGCAATTCTCCACCATTGGGAAAACTGTTTTCCACCCTTTCACAAACCAAACAAAGGAAAATGGGGGAAAAAAAAATGAAAAAATCATTTTCCATGAAAACATTTTACATCAAACCAAATGGGGCCTAATTCCCACCCCCCCCCCCCCCCCCCCCCCCCCAAAGGAAGCTGAAGAGAAGTCTACATAGCTTAAGTTTCCCTCTCATTCTTTTCAAGGTAGTCCCAATGTTCTCTCATCATTTATGTTTTCACATATTCCTAATGATAAACATCACCAACAAAAAAACATTAATTACAATGATTATTCTTCTTGACTGATGTAACATGGTGTGACAGAACAAGTTCTTCTGCCTGGAGCCAAAGCTACAAACTTATGGTTATGCAGATTCAAAATTACCAAAATGATAATGCCACCAATTCAGATAGTTGAAGAAAATTGGGTTCCCATTTTAACTTTTAATATATGCTCAACCATCCGAATCCTCCAACAGTTGTAAGCTGATTAGTTTACATAGCTAATGTTACCAACAGGTCAGCATTAAACCATTCACAAATGAGGCACTATCAGATGCCATAACCAATCTTCAAATCAAGCTAAAACATAGAACCCTACCAGCCCAAAATAAATCTATAAAGTCAGCATTTGACACACTCACTGAGTCACAGTCAATGCAATGCATGGACATTCTCATCAGGATCAAAAACACTTGCAAATACAAAAAATTAAAAAGCTTGACTTCATAAATCATGTTCTTGCAGATGCAAGCACTGGAAACTAGAGCTAGAAAAGTTCAAAACAATTATGTCAAATCATGCCAGGTGAAGACTAAGTTCAAATTCCAAGTGATTTTAAAAATATGGAAGTTTCAAACAGATTAAACTTTGCTAGTGATTGAGAGAAATTTTTATTTGATTCTTTTCAGAGAGTAATTTATCTTAGCTCATACCTGATCACATTCGACCAATTTGGACCATTCTTTTTCAGATATTAGCTTCCGTGTGTCATCATATGACATACTGATGCGATAGTTCAAATCCCCAAGCCAAATTATTCTTCTGTAAAGACGAACACATAAGAAATGCCATGTATCAGATGAAGCAATATAGTTTTAGCAGCACTTTTACCCCAACTCCCCAGATCTCCAAATTTGTGCACCAACATACAACTATAGGTAATGAAAAAATTCACTTGCAGAAAATTGAGAACAAGAAGTGTGAATAAACTGAACTTACTCGTGATCATAAATGCTTTTAGGAACTCCAAGACCTGAACCTGTGCGAAAATATGTTCTTCGGTGTATTTCATTCACATCAGCATTCCGTTTTAGTTGGTCAGCTTCCTTTTCCCCAGATGTCAGGTGAGTACATATGAAGCAGAAAAGAGTCTGATATATCGACATGCTGATAGAAACTGCTCCCTGTAAATCAAAATACAAGTATAAATTGCATGGGTATAAAAGGTACAATTCATGAGGCAGAAGATGCAAGTAGAATGTTTGATCCTTCTATATATATATACAGGAAAAGGAATTCCATCAATAGACAAAATTAATAAGACAGACTAGAGCTCCAAGGCTTATTTTTATACTTGTAAAAAAAGGGGGGAAAAAAAGAGTTACTAGATTCTCAAAGGGAAAGCAGATTGGGCAGGTTAAAAGTCCAAACTCATACAGATGCTCATCTGGAAGTCATGAATAACTTTATTAAGATGGGTAATTGATATCAATACAAATTACGAGAAACTAGACAAGTTAAATATTAAATTATGTCGTTACATGAAATTAAGGAAGAAACAATTGAGATCCAATTTGATAAGATTCTATTAACATAGTTCATGGACCAGTCAAAACTGTAAGCAAACTAATAAATTCTTGTTTATTCATTTAAACAAAGAACAAGCAGAACCAGGAGTGGTTAAAAGGAGGAAGTAAAAACAAGACAGGATAAGAAAAGGGAAAGAGACAGACCTTATTACCAATATAGCCCATAACACCAACACCAACAGTAGACACCTTTAAGTTCTGTATATGTTTGCGCAAATCTTTACGAACCCATATAGTGAGGAAAATTCCAACCATTTGCTTACTTGCTATCCTCACATATTCTGGTCTTCTTTTCCGTCGTATAAGTGTTTCAAGGTCAAGTGCTGCAACCGTAGAAGCATCTGGCAACATCTTGTAGTCACCGTTTATCTTAAAAGAATTGTATGCCCTAAATGATTTAGACACTTTACAAGATTTTCCAGACTTAAAACTAAGCGGTCTCTCCAAAACACGTTGAGCTAACAAATCAAGGGGAGGCTCAGGCCAGCTTAAACCAATCCTTTCCGTCCCACTTAATGTCTTAGTTAATTTCGATGTCATTGGATTGATGGCGAATACATCACCTGCGTTCAGAGGACCTGACTGAAAGCTTTGTAACCTCTCAAATCTCTTTGAAGGTACTGTTTGCCTTTTCAAATCCTTCTCTACACAAACGTCTGAATAAGGAATCTCATCACCTCTTGAAACTCCAGGGTCTTTATACATTCCATCACTACTGACCAGTTTGTCTCTAACTTCATAAAATCCATTGAGCTCCTCATCTACAGGATACACTTCCTCCTCCCCTTCGCTATCAGAACCAAGTGATATCTCATCCTCTATATCAGGAATATCTTCTGACGGCTTGAACTTTGATGGAGAAGGGGGATCACTGTAACTTTTAAAGCCCTTCTTAGCTGTAACTCTACTAAGTGTATCTCGAATAATACTTTCCCATTGCAAGGCTGGTCGATTATCTTCAGCCCCAAAAATGTTACCAGCATTCAGTGGTACAATTTCCTGGAGACTATTTTATATTTAAAAATAAAATCAAAATCAATAATAATATTAGAATGACTGAGAAAGCGGGTGGAAAATCATGCTATTATATAGTACAGCAAGCCAAAGGAAAAGAACATAACACTTATGAACGAATTTTTTTGCATATGCCAAGGCACGCATATGGTGGAGTATGCAAGTGCTTTGAAGGCAGCCTCATAGAAATAAATGAAGATGATCACATTATTAGAAAAGGCCCAAATATGAATGGGAAAATATAGGGAGATACTTTAAGAATTACTACAAAAAGATCTTACCCAAGCACGTAAATATCAGATGGTTCATTGATGTTTATCCAATCCTCAATATCAAGATCATCAGGCGGAAATTTTCCACCGACATTCCAAGTCCCAACACATACTCTACAATCCAGGAAGAAAGAATTCAATAATCATAGCTCAGAAAAAGAAACAACAGTACTTTTCAGTATCCAAGATGAAGCAAGTACCTGATATCCTTCGTATGTATATATTGAGCCCTGAAAGTTTCAGAGTTTCGCCTTCTCAATCGTGGTAGGTTGTCTGAAATTAAAATGTGCAAATTTATGAGAGCACATATAATATAAGGGGAAAATATGCAATGCATTGATATTATCCATGGACAAACATAGGAAGGCATATTTCACTAAAAACCCTCATATTTAAGTATATTAACAACGTTGCATGCTTCATCCAATCCTTTTGTACATTTAACATATATTTGGAAAAGAGAATACTCATGAAAAGTTAATTAGCAGCATACACTGATATATTGTACTCATCAAAACCAGTCATATTTATCTATTTTGATACCTACTGTTAAACACACAGTCAAGTAGTTAACCATATAAGACTACGGTCTCTGAAAAGGTGGATAAATACATCTTGAATATTCATAAATGGGTGTCTAATAAATGTAACAATCAGGAAGAGCTGGAACAATTAGTTCTAGAATACAATGATTAGCAGCATCGAGTTCATGAAATCTTGAGTAAAAGAAAAGTATATATTATCATTAATTTTTAGCAGGTTGCTATTTGGTTATGGGGAAAATGTGGACAATTGGGTACTCTAAAGTTCAGATTTTGATTAGTTTTTCCTACGCATTTGAAGGATAACAATGGATTAACAAATTAGGTAAAATATCCGTAATATGTAGTATATATGAGACTCATACTTTCCTAGATATATTTTTCCATAGTTTTCCTCTTAACAACCGAACATTGTCAAAGAATTTCAATTCTCAAACAGTTTTGCCTAGAAATTTCTCATTAAAAACTCTGAACTCCCAAACACACGGTATAAGACCATTAACTACACACTACAATCAACATGATGGATATTCTCGTGTCTCTTTCATTGGACAGAATAACTCCTAAATATATTCTTTACATTGAATAAAACCGAATTCGACACTGTTGATTCAACTAATTGCATAAAACTAGCACTACTCTTCCAATTTACCATTGTCTTTGGAGTCGATAATTCTTAGCAAGTTTCTGTAGTCCCAAAAAAACCGAATTCGACACTGTTGTAGATTAACTAATTGCATAAATTTAGCACTCTAATGTCCTTAATCACCTAGTCAACTTGAATCTTTCTCACATCTTCCATAATCAAAAAATTGCAAACTTACTTCCTCAATTAAAAAATAAAAAAAAAATCACCAAAATTATAACTCCCAAAATAGAAAATCAAATACTAAAACAGAATTAGTATACCCTGAATCCAAAGCAACTGTCACCATCAAAAATCAAACTTTACCAATTCAAACAAACAACAATAAATTAATGACACCAATGAAATACTATTTACACAGTAAAAATAACAAATCATTCAATAAAATGTTCCAATTCCATGATCCTACACATAACTTGACATAACATAAAAAATAGAAAATAAAAAACTATATACCTTCTTCGTCAACAGAAGCAAGAGAACCAAACAAATCGTCGTTGTCGTCGTCATCATCATCAATATCTTCTACATCGGTATCGGCGCTGTAATCGGAATCCTTGGAAGAGATGTTAAGCCATTTGCGCAGAACAACTCTAGGCCACAACAGCTGCAGGCAGGTGCAACCCAAACAACATAACTCAGCCCAACTCATCTTACCATTACCACTACTTGAACTAGTACTTCTTTCTCCATTTCTCTACAGTTTCATTTACTTCCAATTGTAAATTTTGATCAAAAAATTTTCTGGGAATTTTTTAAAATTTAATTTTTTTCAAAAAAAGTAATGAAAGGAAGTTTACCCTCCAATAATATGTAATTGAGGTTAATAATGATGATATTAAGACATAATTACCTCTAATGATCGGCGGCGGGTGTGACGTGGCTGCATCCCTGATAATCTAGAAGCTTAATAAGTTAGAATTAAGAAGAGATATACTGAAAAAGCTGTATTTGATTGGTGGATATAGTTGAGATAACCACCACTTTCATTACTAATTAACGGTATTTTTAATGTGTTTAATTAGTTTAATTTGTATGATCAACTAATTCATAAGTCATTCGGGTCATCGGGTGGGGGTGTTATTAATCTTAATATTAACCCGACCTGATTCGAGCCAAATGACTTGTGAGCTAGATTTGGTCAAAATTAAACACAACAAAGCTAGAGTGCTAGACTAATAAGTGCTTCTAGGTTTTTTTTTTTTTTTTTTTTTTTTTTTGACAAATAAGTGCTTCTAGTTTGGCACTGAATGAATAAGATAAGAAAGCTTGAGACACTTCTTTTTAAATCAATCATTTATGATTCTATTTTTGTCCATTTGTTTATGCATTTAGGAAAATAAAAATGCCTTCTTGTTCTACTTTTGTCCTTTTGCCCCCTTTTTATTTTTTTGAAAAAAATAACCTCATACGAAATTACAAAGTATATTGAAATCAACTACTCCATCCGTCCCACTAAAATTGCCCCATTTGAATCAAAAAGTAAAATGAATACAATAAGTAATCAAATGGGTCAATTTTAATGGAACAAAGGGAGTATTGTTATTCCAATTCTACTACTCTTACCTAACATGCAACCACTAAGTATAAGATCGTGATTTTCAACTTTTAGTTTGAATGTTAAATTTGTCGATCAGTAATTTGACCCAATAACTATCATTATGTATAAATATACGAGTAAAAATTGTAACAAAATTATATCATGAAACTAAACATTATGACTAATCTAATGATATAGTACTCCGTATTATATAATACGGAGTAACATTTATTTTTTTTAGAGGAGAAAAAATTAAGTCAAACATAATATATATATATATACAAAATTCAAAGTGATGTATTTAAAAAAACAGAGAAAAACTATTTAATACTCAGTATTGTTATTCGAAACTCATACATTGAAATATAAGACGGTCTCACTTAAAGCTTGATTCGTTACAAATACAAATACGGCTACTCTATAGGCCGTACCTAGTATAGTAGTAGTATCAGTATAGAAATTTGCGAAGTAGTCGTAATAGTAGTATTGAATAGTGACCACAAACAAGGAAGAGGGGTGGTGAGGTGGGACCACGCGCCATTGAGTAGAAGTCATGTCCGTATTCCAAATGTCAATTAAAACTTTGTAATAAAGATTATAACTTTGTAATAGTCGACCCACTTGCCCACTAACAAGGTCAATGCTGTATAATTAGTGATCGTCTGTCGACTGCTAATGCGTTATGCAAAAACTTTACTGTTTGCACGCCATGCTTCTGCTTCACCACTTTGTGATTTTTTTAATTGTCGTTTTTTGTTTTCAGTTTATCAATTTTTACGTTATTTGAATTGAAAATACGATTTGCATAACTATATTCATAAGTTTGTAAATTAGTTATTAGTTAATACCCTCGAAGCCACAATTTTCTATATACAACTATTTAGAAATAATATAGCATACAGATCGAAGTAATTCATTTTTATGTTTTTATTATTTACAATTTTAATTTCTTTTAATTAAAACTACTGGAGCATAATTTACTATATTATGATCCTTGTATCTTTTGACAACATAATAACCATCACGCCCTCACACGTACAGTATAGGCTCGATATAAACGTTGAATAATGTTTAGTTTTTTATTTCTTATACGTATAAATGCAACAAGCAAGAGCCCATAAGAATGACATTATAGTTTCTTGCATAATAATGCCATGTAATCATAAAGACTGATGTTAACATGCACCATAAATTTTTGATTTTCATAAATCAACATATATCTCGTGAAAAATTGATGTTTAATGTTGCAAAAAAAAACACCAAAATACTTTGTATAAGATGTTGAATTTGTGGTGGAAAAAGATTGGAATATTTTTGTAGGGTATATCAAAGATGAGACTTGTATTTCATTGAAAAACAAAGCTAGCATATTTTTTGGCATACCTTTTTGCATATTTATTTATTCCAATGCTTTTTAACTATTTAAGGGGCAGAATCTCAAAAGTAAAATTAAACCTTGCTTTTGTTGAATACGTGCATGCTTGATCCTCTTTTTCTTTATTATTATTAATTTTTTTTTTTTTTTTTTTTAAGAACAAATCTCCAATTAAATGGGTGCAGTTGCCAGTTGGGCAACCCTATTTTAGCTATTCATTCCTTTTACTTATTCATCAACTGCCATCTTTATAAAAAGCCTTGCACCAACCTTGGACGGTGGCACCATAATTTATTAATTCGATCACGTATTATTACTATTATGAACGACTTGTAAAAACTGTAGAATCACCTCTAAAACAAACCCCTTCATTCTACTTAATTTAGGAATTCTCCTCACGAGATGGGCTTGTTAAGGTTTATTTTTCTTATCTTTTCAAACAACACCCAAAAAAAATTGTACTTACTTGTTCAACTTCTTCTTTTTCAATGTCTTAAATTACTTGCTCCATTGTCTTTCAGATGAGTAGTTATGTCTAGATTAGGTGAAACAGGAGGTAACAATTAATGGGGTAACCATTATAGGGTTTTAGTAATCTTATGCCAAAAAAAAAAAAAAAAAAGGGTTTATGTCCAAAATTTTTGCCTCTAAGAGTCTATTTTGAACTGAAACTAAGCTGAGTAAACAATCCCTAAATAATGATGATACAATACCCATCCACCTCCTATTGTAATTATTTTAAGGTTAAAAATGAACCTAAATAATTGTTTCTACTTTTTTTTATTCGTTTTTTTTCCGTGTTTTTTTTTTTTTTTTTTTTTTTTTTTTTGAGAATTTTTCCAAGCAAATGTTAGTTTATCTGTTTATGAATACATCAAATCTCTAATCTTGGGTAGTATTTTACTTATTATTATTTTTTGATTATTTGTTTGAAATTTTAACATATTAATATATATGATTGAAATTAACTTTTTGTAAAAATTAATTCTATAATTTTTTTTTTTTATAAATATCTTAAACTAAAGATCTTCTATATTATTCTTGCAATTTTTCTTTGTTTTATTTTTAAAATTAAGAAGGATAAAAATGAACACACCTGAAATTATTTACCATATAATGTGAAGACTGTTTGATGTTAACATATCAGATCAGAAAAATTCACCCAGATGAAGTTATCATAATCATTAAAAATATTTTGGTCCAACAAAAATTAGTTTAATAACACCCCTACAAAAACTAGGCACTAACAGCTTACACTTTTTGTATATTAATTCTATACATCATTGGTTTTTGTTTTGTTTATTATTATTATTATTATTATTATTATTATTATTATTATTATTATTATTATTATTATTATTAAACATGATTAGAAGAATTTTTGTAATTTTAAATGTGAGGATGATATAAGAAGTTATGATGAGAAGTGATAGTATTTTTTAAAAAAATAAAATGAAAATAGAGAAGTTAACAAAATTTGAAGATTAAGGTTTTGGAAGTTTGTCATTAAAAGTTGGAAAAATACTCAACAATAATAATATAGATTGTCTTTATTTTCTACTCTACAATATTTATTGTTTATACAGTACACTTTTCAATTGTTGCTTATTATAGTAGTTGATGAGTTGATCATATAGAGCCATACAATTGAAAGAAACTACTTAATGCTCATACTATTTAGATCCATTCATTTAGAAAGGGCATCTTGGGCAACATTTCTTAGAACAAAATTTTCATAATTGACATTTATTGTCTAACCAAAGAAAAGCAAGAAAAAAAAGTAGTGGTTGATGATAATTATTTAATTGGGGTTGATTAAAGTAAGGAGATCGAGATGAAGTAACCCCAAGAGATAGATATTTTCAAAAAAGGAAAAAAAAAAAAAAAAAAACAACTCCAATAGTTGAGTTCTTGATTTCTTAGGCCTTGTGTAAATGTCATTAAACAACTAAAAAAGAAAGAGTAGCTTAGTAAAATATAGGAAATTATTCCTTTTAATTTGTATCATTTAAGGGCGTGTTCGGCGTTAGTTATTGAGTAGCTTTTATATGTTTGACTTGGTCAAACCATCACTTAACAATTTTTTTTTTTTTTTTAACTAACAAAAAATATTAGTGTTTGGCAAAGTAGTGGTTAGGGTAGCTTTTAGGGGAGAAAGTAGCTTTTACAAAAAGTTAAAAATATTAACTTTTGAAAGTAGAGGTAGATGTTGAAAATTTAATCTATAGTTTTAAAAATAAAATATTATTTTTATACGTAGCAGCTAGTCAGCCGCTACTTTACCGAACACTCATATTAGCTTTACAAAAAGTTAAAAATATTAGCTTTTGAAAGTAGAGGTAGATGATGAAAATTTAATCTATAGTTTTAAAAATAAAATATTATTTTAATACGTAGCAGCTAGTCAGCCGCTACTTTACCGAACACTCATATCTAAATTATCTACATTCACAATTCACAGCTTATTGGCAGCTAATAGCTACTTATACAGTTAACAGCTACCTTCACAACTATATTAAGAGATATTATATTATGAGTATAATAATAAAATTAAAAAAAAAAAAAAAAAAAAAAAAAAAAAAGGAGTAGATAGTTGTTAATTTCCCTCAAGTGGTGGTTTCAAAATATTAACTAAAATGTTTTATATTTGAAGATTTTTGTGTGCTGAAAAGTGTGCTTGGAAAACAATACAAAAAGACAAATGAGACAAATAAAAGATAACAAAATGAATAGTAGTGTAATATTAGTGTATTTCATGTATTTCAAGCTAATATGATAAAATGGTAGGGAAATTTAAATTTAACCATTTCCCAAAAAAGTCGACAAATTATACTCAATGACCCTACTAATTTCTTTATCCTTCCAATTTGCCTAATGACCCAACAGTTAAGATCAATAATAATGGATCACATGCACAGTATTACAGATTAATGCATTAAGCAATAATCGTTTGGCATTACTGTGGTTTTCTGTTTTTTGGTTTTTTTGTTGTATAAAAGTATATGATATATGTCACATAATGTATCAAAAATTATTTAAACTTATTAAAATCATAATAATTTTGAAAACTGACAACAAAAAAGTGGAAACACTTTTTTCTTATTTCTTATTTCATGTTTTTGTTTATTAGTTATCTAAAAAAAACAGGAACTGAAAACAAAAAATGATGTCAAACAAGACCTAAATTACTCCTTTTTTATTTAGTAAAACTCATTTATTTTTCGTATCATAGTTGTTTAGTTGGTAGAATTTTAGAGGTGACGAGAGGCTAGCATCTATAGAAAGATCAATTCTCAACTTCCAAATTGATCTGTAACAACGGGTGAAATAGAGAAACCATGGATGCCCTAATCAACTAGTCTACCACCTTGTCGACGAATTGGACATCCATTACCCACCTTTACCCAACATCCATTACATCCACATACCCTCCGCAACGATGCAACACTCATTTGAGATGAAAATTCTATAGTAGTCAAATGAAATGAAATGTTAATAATTATATATGAAGACAAATGTTACGGAGTACTAATTATCAAATGGAAGGAGATTTAAAATGAGGTTAAATGTTCAAGTTGTGTTGGAATCGTTATGTACATAATTTTATTTTATTTTTTGGCTTTATTGTGAGATTAATTACTACTCCACTACCTCCGGGATTGTATATGATAATAGGCAAAAGCTAATGAGCGCCCCCGGGACGTAGATAAGAGAATTAAAGTGCAAATATTAGAGTAAAATTAACATTAATTACACCGAACGATCGTGATTTTGTCATGAATTCCTAACTTAATACCATTTCAACCAATATAATTTATCCTTATCTAACGCCCCGGGCGCTCGTTAGCAAGATCCATGATAATATTGGAATGATTGGTGACATTATAACTTATCATTTATTTTTAATTTTTTTGAAAGTTAAGCAATATAATTAACAAATGGATGCATGTGAGAGATGTAATAATTCATGTACAAAATAACTCTACATTAGCTTTTAGGATTTAAAATATAAAGGTTAATGATAATTATGATGATTATATTATCATTATTAGTTATTGCTTATATTTTGTGTTAATAGTAAAAAATATCCCTAATATGTACCTAGCTATTCAAATATCCCTAATATGTACCTATTCAAATGCTCAAATGTATCTAGTCGTACTCTATTATTAACTCATGAATTATATGTATGTACTCATGGAATCACATTATATAATTCAAGCTTTCTAACATTCTCTTTCTCATAATAACTTGTCATAAAACTCGTTTCTTTGTCTCTCTATTGTCTTTTATTAACAAATTAATCATCATTAACGTGTAAAATTATGTTCCATGAAATACTTATGTATACTTCGATATACATATACACGCAAATAATTTATTTGTTCTATATAAAAGACAATAAATCAGAGAAAACGAAAGAAGTAAGTACAAGTGCGCGGGTCAAAACTGCCTCCTATGTGAGTAGCACTACTTCATGAATTATTTCTTATTTCTTATTTCATGACCCTCCTTTAATATTCTATTGTGTATATAATCCATTTCTAAAAAAACAAAATTCATGTAAAAATATCCTCAATTAAGTTAAAATATGGTGGGGTTTTAAGCACAAGAGTTGTTGATCTGACTATAACGTGCAAATGTGAAATAAATACAATATGCATATGTAGACATAAGATAGAGAGCTTAAGATAAGATTTGATCAACTGGGAAATTCTATTGTCGGACCAAAATTTTATGGAAAAGGAACATTTCCACAAATAGTAAGCTTTTTTTCGGACGGTTTTTTAATATTATATGCCGGAATCTATATACAAGTATATTAAAAAAAAACATTAAGTATATGTCTTAATTGTTTTTTTTTTTTTTTTTTTTTTTTTTTTTTCTCTAACTTTCTCGTTTTGTTATGAAAAATGAACCCAAAAAAAACTATAGTGAACTTAAGTAAATATTCCATTTGTTCCTAAATACTTATGACACAGGTAATAATAAAAAAATAGTTCACTACAAGATTTGAACTCACAACCTCTAATTTTAGAACTAATTGTCTTACCACTATAAGTTATGTGTTTTTAATGTTTTAATCATATTTTGTATTCAAAAGAAAACATTAAAATCACAGGTAATATATGTTGTAATTTACCTCTAAGTTATGTGATTTTAATGTTTTCTTTTGAATAAATACAACATTTTAATATATAACAAATGACAATATGAATAACAAATTTAATTAAAAGAAAATTGAATCATAAATTACAACATATATTACCGATCAGTTCCATGTAATAATCCAGGGTATCGTCTGGGCCCAAAAACTAGTTTTTGATCTTAAATGTAGCAAGTTGTTTAAAACAAATAAATTGTAAACTCTAATTGATAGTTTATTATGATGGAGTTAGTCTACCTTATTTTGGAGGTTGTTAACTATTTATTTCATATTCTCTTATTTACTTTGTATATTATTGAATTGATTGTAAGACTTGTAACATTCTTTATTTGAAGTCATTTTCTGGGTTGTTGATAAGACACAAGGATCTTGTTTTTTCTTATTGAACAGTAACAACATGCTTCCAATATTGAGCAAGAACTTGTGAAAGTTTGCAGTTGAATACGGGTTTGGGCAAATTAACTTAATGTATTAGCCTAAGTGCGGCATTTCAATCTTGTATACCAAGTATATTTTTATTATATAAAATAATTGTATGAGTATTATTATATTAACATATACTCGTACTCCGTAATATGTAATATGTAACGAATTTAGTATAATAATACTCACAAAATTGTTTTTTTTCTTTTAGGTATAAATAATCAAATAGGGACAAAGATGGGTATTTGAAGTCCAAAAGGTCAAGTACTCCATCAAAAGGACAATAACTAATTACGGAGTACTATTGAGTATTGAGTACTACTCGTATTACTTATTTAGGTAATACTCAGTAGACTCGTAGTACTACAATTACAAAGTCGGCCGATGTAGTTATTTTTATTGACTAAACTATTTCGTACAAGTTTTGAGTGATAAATTTCGTTGGCTTTTTAAATGTAACATTCGTAAATACAAAGTAACGATTTTACAATTCCCTAAAAAAAAATAAAAATAAAGATTTACTAGTCAAAAAGTAATTAAATAAAAATTTAAACACAAAAAAGGCAAATGGTAAAAGTTAGTGTTAAAAGTCATATTAATTCAGAAGACTTTTTTTTTTTTTTTTTTTTTTTTTTTGGTAAAGAATTCAGAAGACTATGCAGTACAGTATAAAACACATAATTCAAACGTGTAGTCACATTCATACGCCTTTGATCATTGGTACCTCGGAGAATAAATACATCCTCCTTTTTTCTTCTTTTTTTGTTTTAATTTCTTTTGTTTCTTTGTGCTTCATTTCATCTTTTAAAATCATTATATCACACGAAATCTAACAACAAAACATTGCACATTAATTGTTTGCCAGTTTTAAAGAAAGCATCGTCTATATTGTTTGTCATTGATTCATTACTAATACAACGTATAAGCATAATGAATACGAGTAATTGTGCACAGTAATTATTTGTCGCATCAAAGGGGTAATCTATACTTTTGTCGTTTGGAGCCATTTCCACTCTATGAGTGACATGCTAATGTCAATTTTAATAAATCATGATCATTAAAGTTTTAATTAATTTCAATTTTTTAAGAATGATTTCAATAGTTAAAAATCATTTTCAATCAATAAATAAAATACTCCGTAAGTGGTCAGCCTAAGTTAACGTGTACTTACACAGTTAGCCAATTAGTTCGGTCATGTTCACTTCATCTTATTTTTGCTAAACTGAATTATTTTTACAAAAGTGCAATTATTTTGCTGAACTTAAATTATATTAACCGATCCGAAATTAATTTTTATGAACCGGAGCTATTTTTACTAATTTTTCAATTATAATTCTTTTTTAGTTATGATTTTTATTGAACTGAAATTATTTATTTTTACTAAATATTACAAAGTGAATGCCCTGTTTGTTTTTATGTGAATGCGTTGATTATGCTTTTAATTAACTCATATATTTACTTTGAAAAACGATTAGTCATACTCATACTTCAACCTCAAATGATTAAAAATGATTATCTCAAAAACCCGGAAAACACCCTCTTTGGTTTCACATTAACGTACAAGCCCTTGTTCGATTGAAAAAAATCTAACATAACTTATCCAATTTTAGAATAATATACTATAAAAACTAAAAATAAAAGTAGGATAATATACTTATTAATTGATGCAGAAAAAGGTGAGACTGAATGATTCTTTCATAAAAAGGGGTGAAAAAGAGAGGAAATTTTCAGGATAAGATCTATTAACAATACATAAATAATCTAGCTTAATATATAAATAAACGAATAAATAAATAAATAAAATAAGATTTTAATTCACAGTTAATGGAGTAAGAAAGAGAGAGTGAGAAATTCACACCTGATTTGCTCTAACTTTGCTTGATCGACAATCAAATTCGTCTTCTATTTCTGCGCAAATATTTCTAAATTAGGAATTTTATCAGAAAAAAAAAAAAAAAATTGTATTTTGTTTCTTAAATAATGTTTAGACTAAAAATGATCGAGGGGGCAAAAATGTAGAAGAAGAAAATACCTTAAGAAGTTTAGAGGAAAGAAAAAGAATAGTGAAAGTTAAAAAGACGGCTGATATTAATAATTGGAGTTTAGAAAGAAAAACAGAGTTTTGGTTAATTGGTTAAATTTCGGAGAGAATAATGAATGAAAACTCCTGTTTAATGTGTTAGTATTATTTTGAGTTTGACTTTGGAAGAACAAAATTGGTAGTTGGAATGGGGAAGGAAAGAAAGAAGAGGGTGTTTGTTTGAAGAGACTGATCGGTGGACGAACAAGACGGTGCTATATATATATATTCACACTAACTTTTTAAATTTCTCCTCCACTTGACAAAATTAATGTATACCAAGTATGGAGTAGTTTGATACCACTTATGAGTATTTGTATAATTCCTTTTTATTTAGTTGACACCCTCTTATTTATTTGTTATAATGGTGTCATTTTTGTATTGAATTTAAAATTATCGAAATTAAGGGATTGTTCATATTTACTGACTAATTTGAATTTAACTGAACTTAACTGAATTGAACTTAACTGTGGTGAAATGAATATTTTATGGGAGAAGGAACTTAGGAGCTTAACTCAACTAAATATATTGGAGATGAACTGAACTGAACCGAACTGATTAGAACTGAAGTGAATAGGCCCTAAAAAGAATCCTTGTAATGAACATTATGTGTTGTTAAATGCTTGTTCCAAGATTGGTTTGTAATATATTAAAGTTACTTTCTAAAATACTACATACAAAATGAAAATTAAGTTAGAAATTTCGAAAAAGAATGTTAGTTGTATGCTTTCTATACTATCATTTCAGTTCAGTTCATTTCATTTCAGTTCAATTTTGCCCAGTTCAGTTCAGCTACTAATTTTCCTCTCTCCTCATAAAATATTCATTACATTTCAGTTCAATTCAGCTCCAATCAATTCAGTTCAGTTCAGTTCAGCTCAGTTTGGTAAATATGAACATACCCTAATTGGTAGCGCTGAGCAAAACTACCTGAAAAACCGATCCGTAACCGTTCCGAAAATTAGGGTACCTGTTCCGATAATTTGTTATCGGGTTTGGTTATTGGATATCATTTTAAAATTAACGGTTATCTGATCCGATCTGATAAGCATTTTTTTGATTTTTTTCCCTACTTAAATTTATTTTTTTAAAATCTAAACTCTTACTTTACATCATAATTACTTTATAATATCAATGATTAGTAATATTATTAATAATTTGGTCAAAATCTTATGATATTGTTGTTAATTAGTGGTAAATTATATCATAATAACTACATAATCAAGTTTAATTATCATTAATGGATATCTTATTGGGTACCTGATAACCGATCCGAAAATACGGGTACCCTGAAGTGCGAGTAACCGAACTTATTGGTTCGGGTTATGGATATCATCACTTTTAGGGATTTTGGCTATCGGGTACCTGAACCGTTTGTACTAACGTTACGGGTATCCGTCCCATGCTCACCCCTACTAATTGGAACATAAGGATTTTGGCATACTTTATAGGCTCCCTTATTATGACATATTGTAATGAATAATTTTTTTTTTTTTTTTTTTAGTTTGCCCCACCCAATTTACCAGAGTTTAGCTCCGGCTACATTCGGATTCGACCCGGGTTATACACCTTGGCTTTTAATGGGTGAATCTTCCAACAAGAGTTTTCTATTGCTAGTCACACAAAAAACGCGTTGGAATTTATATGAAGAAAAACTAAAGTCATAAAATATGAGATTATATCGAATTAATCCCTAGGATAATTAAATTAAATAAAGATAATATAAGGTAGGAAAATCTTAGGGTGATTTATATATTACTCTCAAAATATAACCAAGAATACGCCAAAAATAGGCTTAATAATTGATTACTACAACCCACTTAACAAAAAATTCAAAGACCTTCGTGGTGGTCGTTTATAGGGGCAAAATAGCTAATTGATCCAGGGCATATTCAAAACTTCTTTTATCATCTTACTCCTCAAAAGCATCACATGTGTTTCATTTATTCTCTCATTATATTTAAAGTTTGTTTTATTATCTTACTTTAAATGATACTAGATGAAACCCGTGCGATGCACGGTTTGTTTGAATTTTTTAAAATAATATTTTTACATATATATTATGTGCTAAAAATTGTTAAATATTTAGATAAAATTCCTGATATTAAAAGATAATATTTTATATTTAATTAATTTAAACTAGATAATCTCATTCGCAAATTTTGCTTACGTGTCAGTTAAATTATTTAATTATAAAAGAAATTAATAATCTCGTATTTAATTGGCTACCACTAAAATTTATTATCCTACGTGGAGCGCTGAAAAAACTAAACTTACGTGGCTCTCTAAAAACTCGAGAAAAAACTCCCCTTTATATATATACTAGGTTAAATCCCGTGCCATGCACGGTGATCTTTATATATAGTTATATATTATTTATTGAAAAAATATTATAATAATAAATTAGTCAAGAAATAATAAAAGTATGTGATATGTTAATTTGGTATTTGCAATTATAATTGTAGCTTCCAATACACAACTAAAACAAAGTAGGAAAAAAATATGAGCAATATTTTTTTAAGGGTAATGTTATATGTAACCCTAAGGGCTATATATAAGCATTAAATATACTCTTGAAAATTGTATAAAATTAGGAATTCATAATAAAAACATGCATAAATCAGTGTTATTAGTGTTTATATTTTGATGATTTCTTAACTTTTTACGATTTTCAAGTGTAAATTTAATGCTTATATGTAGCCTTAAGGGCTATGTATAACATTTTTCTTTTTTTAATTATAAAATAGGTCACTAATTATTTAAAAATATTGATTTTTGTTATATATTGCCAATATAGAATGTGTTTAAAAATATATATATATATGATTTTTGTAAATGATTTGTTTCCTTAATTAAAATATTTTATTAAAAGAAAAAGAAAAAGGACACACCGGGAGATGACACATGTCATCGTTGGTGTGTCTTTTAGTATATAGTATTGATTGATGATATTAGATTATGATACCCAAATATTTATGCAAAAATAATGTGCTACTATCAATATACTTCTTCCGTTTTTAAATACTTGCCCCATTTCTATTTTTTGCACTATTCATTTATCCTACTTTGACTAATGTTTGTGATTTATATATAAGAAAAAATATAGTCTTGTAGGTAATTGTTGGAATCATCTCAATGAATATATTATTAATTTTCAATTGTTAGAATTTATACTTATTGATAATTAAAGATATTAGAGATCAAATATTAGCATCGACCTGCGTGTCCAAGAGAAATGGAGCAAGTATTTAAAAACGAAGGGAGTATTTTTTTTGTTGGTATTTAAATGATACACATACCATTTAAACATAATGTAATACTAATGTTATGTTGACTCAAATTATTAGAGGTAGAGAATTCCTCTAAAACAAAGGAAATAAATCAAATAATCAATTAGTCAAATTCATACAGAAGTTGCAGGTTAGCAGCAGCACAGTAAAAGGAAAGTAGCTTGGATTGAGAAATGAAAGTGGGAAAATCAGGAAAGAACCAAATTAATTAAAAGGAGTTGGGCTCGACCATCAAGGTCGCACCAAAGTGTTGGTCATCATGCCACGTAGTAATCTAATTGATTCCGATGTTCCCTTCTTTACTTCTTTTAAATTTGTCTTTGGATTCTCAAACATCCAAAAGTCGACTTATATAATTGTATTTCAAAATGTACACTTGCTCTTTAAAAATTTAAGACAATAGGTCCTATGTTTGGTGTTGTCAATTTTTTGTAAGAGAAAAAAAAAATGATGCCCTTTAATGATGGATTAGTTGCACTTGATGAGGTATCATTTGGGATATTGCTTTCAATTGGGTTTTAAATGTATTTGATATGCTTATACATTCTTAATGATATTGACATCTTTTTTAGAATATGTGTTATGATTCAAGTTTGATTCTTCATAATTTGTGTATAAATGAATCTTGGACGGTTGGACCTCAATTAAACCATCAATTAAAGTTATTAGTTGTGGTGCTTGTTAATCAGTACTTTCTCCCCTTTGAATGTAACCGAATTTTGAGCATTCCGCTTAGTCATAGATTGCCTGCTGATGATGTGTGTTGGGACTTGGAGAAGGATGGATGCTACTCTGTTCGTTCGGCGTACAGAGCGATTTTTGATGATGTTTGGAGGAGGGAGGAAGAGGCACCTTCGAGAGGGCGGTACATTTGGAATAAAATCTGGAAGTTGAATGTATTGCCTAGGATAAAATTTTTTGCTTGGAGGGCTTGTCAAGATGCCCTCCCTACTCGCAATGGTATTAATCGAAGGGTGCGTGATTATGATCCTACATATAGTATATGTCAATGTGAGGACGAAACTGTAACTCATGCTCTAGTCAGTTGTAAGCTTGCTCGTTCTATATGGAATTCAAGTAAGTTTCAGCATCTTGATTTATATAATTTTCGCACAATTGTGGATTGGTGGGAGTATGGTTTTGGGGAGCTTGGCGAGGAGGAGATGGAGGACTTGATTACTCTCTGCTGGGCAATCTGGGGGGCTCGAAACAAGTTTATTATGGAGGATGCAAGGCCGGATCCTGAGGGGATAGTTAAGTACGCGCTGCGTACGAGCTGTGAGGCTAGAGAGGAAGGTGAGAAGGTGCGTCTGGGGGGTCGGTTTGCTGGGCCGATTCACCCTACCTCATGGCTGCCACCTCCTGCAGGAATTTTTAAGGTGAATGTTGATGCAGGGGAGCTGGGTGATGTGGGGTCGGGACTTGGGGCTGTTGTGAGAAATAGTGAGGGAGTGGTGGTGGCTTGTGCGACGGTGCAGGGGGCAGAGCGGTGGGATACGTTGGTTGCTGAAGCTAAGGCCGTGTTTTGTGGGCTGCAACTTGCTAGAGATGAAGGGTTGCGAAGGATTGTGGTGGAAGGTGATTGTCTTGCTGTGATTGAAGCATTGCGTGGGCGTACGAGAGGCTCCAATGCTTTTCATTTAATTATTGAAGATCTCTTAGATTTTTGTAATTCATTCGATTCTTGCTCTTGGTCTTTTGTTAAGCGTTGTGGGAATAAAGTAGCACATGATTTGGCCCATTTCCAACCTTGGGAAGTTGGTCGGAGAGTGTGGAATGATGTAATCCCACCTCGTGTTTCTGATGTAGCTTCGAATGATTTAATAATATAAGCCTTTTGAGGGTTTGTTTCAAAAAAAAAAGTTATTAGTTGTGGGATATAAAAGCCAACATGATCCAAGGTCATGAGTTCAAATTTCATACACCCCTCCTTATTAAGTGCCACCATGGATATTGGGAGGCCCAAGATGCTTCCACATTCCAAACGCAATGAGCTCTCATGTGAAAAGGTGTGATAGGTTATATAAACCTTTTTTTTTTTTTTTTTTTTTTGGGGGGGGGGGGGGGGGGTTCATAATTAGCTTAACCTTTTAGATTGAATTGGTACTTTATAATTTTATTAAGGCAAAAGCTAATGATTGCCTCCGGGGCGTTAGATAAGAGAATTAAAGTGCAAATATTAGAGTAAAATTAACATTAATTACACCGAACGACGCGTAATTTTGTCATGAATTCCTAACTTAATACCATTTCAACCAATATAATTTATCTTTAACTAACGCCCCAGGGTGCTCGTTAGCAAGATCGTTTTATTAATCATACATGCTAAAAAATGTTAATAGTAGGTTTACGCCCAAAAAAAAAAAAAAAGGGTCATGGGATCTTATAGCAATCAATATTTGATTCAAATAAACCTCATTACATTTACAAGCAAAAGCTAACGAGCACTCCTAGGACATCAGATAAGAGAACTAAAAGTAGAAACATTATTTATACTAATTACACCGATTAAGAACCTGTTATCTTCAGCTTAATTTCAGTTAAGTTCCTAATTTCCTTCTCTCATAAACAATTCAGTTCAGTTCGGTTCAGATCAGTAAATCTGAACACACCCTACAGCGTAATTTTGTCATGCATTCCTGGCCTAACTTAGCACTATTTTAAGCAATATATCATTTACTTTCCTAACGAGAGCAATAATTTTTAACAGTACAATTATTTCATTAATAAAAAGTCAAACGACATATACAAAGATAATCAAATTTAATAAATACATAATTTTGAATCAAATAAAAATTTACTTCATAAAAACTACAAATGTTGACCAACTCTTTTAATGTGGAATATATTGCGATTGTATCGCTAGAACATAATACAACCTGTTTGGAGAGACAATCTAACAATTCCTTGTAGTCATGAGGACGATTGTATACGAAAAATTGATTACCATTTCGACCTTGCATAATTTTTCACCAACAAAACAATTTCACGGCAATCCATTAGATCTATTATTTCGGATTTAAAGCTAAAGAAATTCACCCTCAAAAAAAGAGGAGAAAAACCCTGTTTCAAAGGAGCTGAGGTTGTAAGAACAATGTCTTTCGAAAAAGATTGAAAAACCTTTCTTTCGAGGAAGAGATCATTATTATAAACCTAAAATAACAAATGGAGATGACTTAAAAAACAAAGTTTGGGGCTTTCGACCGATAAAAACCAACATATATAAGTCCCTTCAAAATCAGCAATGGTGGGTAAGATTTTTTTTTTTTAGAGAGAATAGAGGAGAGAGGAGTGAGGGTTGTTTTTTTAAATAAGTATGGAGAACTTGACTCTTATATCAACTTATTAGATTTACCGCCCCACTCAACTCACAAGAAATTACTACCTCCGTTACACATTATTTGCAATGATTTGACATAAAGTAGAGAGGAAAAATGTATAATCGTTGCAAATAATATGTAACGGAGGTAGTATAATAATGTCATAATTTTCACTTAAATTATAAAATGTCTCAAATTATGTGGACTTAACATAACTTGAGACTTCTCTATTTATTAAAGCTTAATTTGGTTGTGAATTTAACTTAATTACATAGTCTTTTTATTAAAACTTGTTACATCATCTAGACCTTTTTTTTATTTTATTTTATTTTATTTTTAATTTTTTTTTCAAATTTATCTGAAGAACCTATTCTTTATATAAATAAATAAACATGATATTAAAGTGAAGAAAACAGAGTCTAAATTTGAAGTACTATTTCAAATATAAAATTCGTAGCTGCCCTATTATAGAAATCAACAGTCGATCATCATAGGGTTAATTTTGGATGGCAGTAAGATCTCTTTGGCAGTGGCTTTATTCAGTGCAAAAGTCAACATCATCCTTAGCTTGGGAAAATATTTATGGCTGAGATTCTTCCATTACAGTACATCATGAATTATACTTTACAAGAAACCACTGCTAATTCGCCATTTGTTCCTAATCACATTAATTTAATTACCATATCATTATCTACTCTATTCCTTAGTACGTACGTCAACATGTATTAATTAACTTGGTGATCAACCGCAATTACTTAAACTAAGTTGGCTGAAAGCTGTGTTTTGTCTCCATATTAGTGTTAATTTATTTCATCTACGTGACAAATGATCATTTCTATTTGTCTTCTTATAGTTTAATGTATAAATTAATTGTACTAATCACCTAAGTTTAAGGCATAATCTTACAAATTGATTATTGGAACATTATAGAAAGTACAATGATATAGCACCTCCTCTCCACATGTCTATAGGGTAGAATTACACAATTAAGTACATTGTACGAAATATTATATTTCCCTTAGTGTTGATCCTAAATTTGTGCTCTAAGTTTGTTTTGATGTGAAGATTGCGATTTAAGATAAGTTTTATGTTCTTAAAAAAAATAAAAAAATTGTAATCCTATAGTAACTTAAAAGGCAAAGATACATGGAAATTTTACATAGGAGATGACAAATCCTATGTATACAATAAATATTGGACATCGGCACTTGTCGAAGATACCTCAAAATGTGATCGACACTCCAAATGATGTGTCCGACACTTCAAATAATGGTGTGTCTTATATGTAGTAGTAGTTTTATACGTATTATAAATAATTATACGACACATGTACTAAGATACTTTTGAGACATTTATGCCATTTTTTATAGCTAAATTCTTTATATGACTAATAACTAATAAGTAATGTTCTTATTAATAAAAAAATGTTCATAACCTTATTACTAGTTCACAAAATTAAGAAAGCCATAACCATTATTTTTATCCCCCTGTTGACGTTTTTTAGTGTTAGAAACTTAGAATCATATCAAACCATTTAACCATTTTCATAAAATCTAATATCTAAGAATGAAGTATATTCATAGAACCTAGATAAAAACATAGATATATTGCCTATCAAATGAAGCCATATTTAAAATGGAAGTGACATCAAATATATGGATGGAGTTTTGTTCTAGTCGCTTTTGGATAATAAGTTACAGTATTCGGTAATATTTTTGATAAAATTTAGATCTATCTAAATCTCTATAACTTGTACCTTATCATGATTAATTAAACAATATTAGGACTTGTTCTCTCCACCTGAATAAGTAGATCTGGTCTGAATTTTTTAAGGTTTGATCTGATTTAATAATTTGACTAAATTTTGTCCGTATTTGAATACTAATATATAAAGAAAACATTATCAAAATGGATCTTGTTAGATTCGTCTCATCATAAACTATTTAGATATGTAATCTTTATAAAAAAATTAATACGCAATTCACGATATTGAACGATAAATAAATGATAATCAAAAGTTCTGTTATGGTATGATCTGAATCTTTCTGATCAAGTCTAATCTGATATGAATTTATTAAGGAGTAAGTAATAAGTATATAAAATAAGTTGAAGATAACAAGTTCTAAGTAATCATATTGTATCGGAAGGCCAATCTACATAGTTTATGTCAATAATTTACGTGTATTATCATAATTAATCTTTGGATATATAATTGGTTTCTGTTAAAAATGTATGATGGATTGATGGTACTATACAAGCCACACTGAGAGCTATGAATAAAGTCATAATCTGATCGATAATTGAAACTGTACGTATATTCTGGTAATTTGGAATATGCATATATATGCACCTGAAAAGAAAAGAAAAAACGGAATTTGAGAAACAAGACATGTGAAAATTAGAATCTATGTAAGTTTGTTGGACTGCTATCATCATCCATTAACATGTGACAATGTGACATATGAAAATGATCCAACCAACCACTTTCTCATAAAGCCCATTTTAAACCTTCAAGCTCAGATCACTGTAGTAGTTTTGGTTACGACAGTGTTTTTTTTTTTTTTTTTTTTTTTTTTTTTTTTTTAATTTTTTTTTTTAAAATTTTATTATTATTATTATAAAGAAATAGGTAGCGATGCTTTTATTCAAATTAATAAGGCCTAATTCCGTCAAAGTAATGAGATTTTGGGGAAACAATCCCAAGCGTACAAGTTCAGAATTAACATTATATCGGGTTCCCACCTTGCTACTGGGTGCACTACCATATTACAAGAACGCTTAACATTTTAAAAACTACAAGCAGCAAATAATAAGCTACCCATTCTAATAACATTATAAATAAGAAAGATCGGATCCAACCTTTCCGAATCCACTTTCACAACTTGGATCACATTTAGCGAGTCGCTTTCCACCACCACTGACTTATAACTAAACATGGGCACAGGTCGTGCCGGCACGGGCCCGGCACGACTCCGGCATGGCCCGGCATGGCGGCCCACCTGTGGGCCGTGGGCCGTGTCGTGAACAAATTTGTGGGATTTGGCACGGGCACGGCACGTGGCATGCCGGGCGGCACGGTGGCCGGCACGTGGGCCGGCACGCTGGCACGACCCGGCGGCACGACACGTGGCACGGCCGGGCACGACACGGCACGACACAGCCCGGCACGGCCCGGCACGGCACGGCCCATGCCAAATTACCGTTGGAAAACTAGCCGTTTATGGCCGTTTTCCAACAGCTATAAACGGCTAGTTTTCCACCCCTTTTCCCACCCAAATTCCCTATAAATACCTCATATTTTCCTCCAAAATTTTCACAATTCATCAACTCATCTCTTCTCTCTTATTCTCTAATTTTCTTACTCCCAAATTCTCAATTCTCAAATTCCTACAAATCCTACAATCTTGCTCTCTTTTGTGAAAAAAAAAAAAAAATTCCTACTCTCTTATAAATTTTACATTTTTACTATTATTACCTTTATTAGTCTACTACCAAAAAAAAAAAAATGTTATATTTACATTCGGGAAATTATAAATTCGGGAAATTATAAGTTCGGGAAATTATAAATTTGGGAAAGCATTGAAGCGTCATTGTAAGATCTAACTCAACTTTATTTTAATTTGTTATTGTTAGTTGTTAATCTTATTATTATTATTATTATTATTATTATTATTATTATTATTATTATTATTATTATTATTATTGTTATTATTGTTATTATTATTATTATTATTATTATTATTATTATTAATTATTGTTATTATTGTTATTATTATTATTATTATTATTATTATTATTATTATTATTATTATTATTGTTATTATTGTTATTATTATTATTATTATTATTATTATTATTAATTATTGTTATTATTGTTATTATTATTATTATTATTATTATTATTATTATTATTATTATTATTATTATTATTATTATTATTATTATTATTATTATTATTATTATTATTATTATTATTATTATTATTATTATTGTATTCTTGGAAGTTGGAACTACTTAATTATATAAAAACTACTTTCTATTTTAATTGTGGGTTATTTGGATTGTTGAAATCTGTCTAAGGCGGGACTTGGGCTCTGGACAACGTCGCTCCTAACCTCTTCTACCTGGGATCTCATTGATCCAAGTAATCTACTATTATTATAATTATTTTTAAAAATTTAATTTATATAAAAACTACTTACTAATTCTTATTGTTATTGTTATTATTATTGTTGTGAATTGTTATTATTATTGTTATTGTTACTTTGTTATTGTTATTGTTATTTGTATTATTATTATTATTATTATTGTTACTTTTATTGTTATTATTATTAATTAATCATGGCATCAAACCCGAACGCTTCCTCCTCCTCTAGAAAAGCCAAGTCAAAACGTAGGGAATCACCAAATCCAAACACTTCAATGCCTATGCCCCCCCCCCCCCAACATGCCCTTTCCCTCCCCTAGCATGCCCTTTCCAAACACTTCCACCCCTTTCTTTCATCCCCAAAACACGGGAGGGCAAGAAAAAATGGATGATATGGCTCCTTGGACCCAATTTCAACAAAGCCAATTTCAACAACATGAATTTCCTTTTCCTCCTCCTTCCCAAGGTAGCCAAACACAAGCCTCCGGGTCGAGTGAACCATCCACCCAAATGCCCAACACCCAAAATCCTAACATATTAGAGTGGTGTACCGAAGAGGATTTTTCTCAAACCAAAAGAAAGAGTGAAGTTTGGTCACATTATCAATTAAGTAAAAATGGACAAAAGGCCAAGTGTCGGACTTGTGGTAAAATTTTCTCGGCCGATACCAAGGGAGGGATGGGACACCTTAATAGACATACAAAAAAATGTGGTGGACCATTTAGTGATCCAACCCAACCCAAAATTTCTCAATTCCATCCACAAGGCTTCATTTACAATTATGAGAGAGATAAGGATGAACTTGGGAGAATGATTGTACATGCGGAACAACCTTTTCTTTTCGCCGAAAATGATGCCTTCAACAACTATATTAACCGAGCACTACAACCAAAACACAAAAAAATCTCCCGAAAAACCGTTCGATCTGCTGCCATGAAGAGTTATCTAGAGTACAAATTGAAATTAGTAAATGAATTAGCTAATCTTCCTAGTAGAGTTTCTTTAACCGCCGATGCATGGGATGGTGGTTACGGACTCCACTATTTATGTGTTACTTGTCATTGGTTAGATAATGAGTGGATGTTACAAAAACGCATCATTCATTTCAAAATGCTTGAATACCCTCATACCGGTCTTAACATTTCACATCATTTAATGGAAGCCATTGATGCATATAGTCTTAGGGATAAAATCATGTCTATGAATTTCGATAATGCAACTTCTATGACATATAGTGCGAATTTGGTCAAAAACCAATTGACCGATGTTATATTAGATGGAGATGCACTTCATGTTAGATGCATTTGTCATGTTCTTAACTTGTGTGTGAAGGATGGAACACAAGCAATTGGTCCATTTTATCATAAAATAAGGAATGCTATTATGTCTATTAATAGCTCTAACATGAGATATCAAGAATGGAAAGGTTTTTGCAGGCAACAACGGATAAAAACCATAAAAATAGCACCGGATTGTCCAACTAGGAGGAACTCCACCTATGAAATGTTGAGTCGGGCAATCGAGTACAAGGTTCATTTAACACTTTTTTATAATATGAAATTTCCACAAAATGCTTTACTAGAAGATGATTGGGTTAATTGTGAAAAATATATGCAGTTTTTACAATTACTATATAGTATGACACATTGTTTTTCTTCTGTATATAATCCTTGTTCTCATTCTTTTCTTAGTAATGCATGTTTACTTGCACAACTTTTTGCGGAACACCGATCTCAACATGTTTATCGTGGATATCTTCCATCCATGGAGGAAAAATGGCGTAAATATTACACCGATATTCCTATGATTTATATTTTTGCTTCTATTTTAGATCCTAGGCAAAAATATGATGACACCTTTTTATTAATTGATATTTATTATAGTAACATGAATTTTGAAGATGATGTTAAAGCTTTTAAAAGTAAGGTGACAAATGATTTTTTTTCTTTATATAGAGTTTATGAAAGTAAATATGGAACTGTGTCTCGATTTGCCCCTTCTCAAACATCCAAAAATGTAAGTAAACGGGCCAAAGGTTTATTTGCACAAGCTGCTAACATGATGTCCAAGTTTTCAGGTACGGAATCATCATCAAGTAAGAGAACACAAAGCGATGTTTCGGAGTTGCAAATGTACTTAAGTTACGACTTCATGAAAGGCATGGACGATGAAGAGAAGTTTGGCCTCGACATCCTCGATTGGTGGAAATCACAAACCGTGAACCATCCAATTTTGTCGGCAATGGCTCGTGATATTTTTGCAATCCAAGTCTCCTCCGTTGCCTCCGAAAGAGCTTTTAGTGCGTCGGGACGAGTTTTAGACGATAGAAGAACAAGACTAAAACCCGAAACACTTGAAATGTGTGTTTGCTTCAAGGATTGGTTGGATGCCGAAACTCGTTCTCAAGATCGTACTGATGCACAAAACGACGACGATGAAGGAACGTCGACTTCTTTTAGTTCTCATACTTCTCAATCAACTCAATTGGCGGATGAACTTGAACCTCTAGAAGACGAAGACGAAGACGAAGATGAAGACGAAGGCGAAGACGAAGACGACCAATAATAATTACATGATTACATGTTTACATTATACACTATTGTATTCTTTTTGTATTATCGAACTTCGTATTCCGTATAATAAATGAAGTTATTCAATATTCATACACTGTTGTACGATTTTTAATTATCATTACTTATTTTGTATTATTGAATTATCGTACATTCGTACCGGCTACCGTCATATAATAAAATAAGTTATTCTTCAATTTTTTGTGTTTTCGGATTATCGCACTCGTATTTTTTTTTATTATATGCATTGTTGTTTTTTGCTAAATTAATAAAATTGTTTTTATTTATTTAAATAAACTTAAACATAATTATTAATTAGATAAATAATTTATATAACCTAAATTAAAATAAAGTTGTTCAAAAAATGAAAACAAAATATATTAACATTAACATTTAACATAAACATAAATTAATCACATATATTAAGTTGTACTAAAAAAAATATATATCGTTTAATTCGTTTTTTTTTCATTTATTAAAAAAAAAAAAAAAAAGGCTGGCACGGTTTGGCCCGCGGCCCGGCACGGCACGGCCCGCAAGGCACGTGAGCCGTGCCGTGCCGTGGGCTGGGGTGTGCCAAATTCAGGCACGGCACGGCACGGCCCCCACCCCGGCACGGCCCGCGGCGGCACGGGCACGACCCGTGCCCATGTTTACTTATAACCAAGTCTCCAAAGCTATATGCAATGCATACCTAACAACCATGGCTTCAGCTATCTCAGGTGTGGTATAGTTAATTCTCTTCATTGATGCAGAAACTACATTCCCATCGGTATCATGTAACACCTGTAACACCCCCGATTTACTAACTAATAATAAACAATAAATAAAGGAAAAATAGACAACTTTAAATAAAATTGCGGAAGCATACAACTAAATCGGAGGTATCACCGCCACACTCAACAACCTATCGAGTGTTAAGGCTTATAAAATCCCAACTGTACAACTCAATAAATCTAGGTGAGCTATTTATACAACTTTACAAACTTATTATAACAAACTAATCGAAACACTTGAGCTCCCTTAGCTACGACCACTTGATCAGTACCTGTTTAGACAAACCTGACTGCTCACCATTAAGGACAAATTCCAAAAATAGATCGTCGCATGGCCACCATAAGAAAAAGACATGGTCGCAAACACAAATAGCATAACAAAACAACACACACGTCAGCAAAAAGCTGAGTAATCACCACGTAACAGAATATAGAGTATAATTGAATAATTGACAATAATAGCTCAATTTAACAATGTATTGAATCTTGCATACCATGTACTGTGGTGACAAGATGTAGCTGCGCTTTCCGCGTTCAGGATTGGAACCAGTGAAGCAGTTCAGAAATTTTGCAAAGGCCTCCATTAAGTTAATGGAAAGTGACCCGTACACTCTGAAGGAATCGTATAGGTCCTCTCGATTCAAGCTAAATTCACCACGCTGATACAAGTCATACAACACTTGACTTTTAAACCTGTATGTTGGATAATGCATCAGTACATGTACACAACAATGTAATTAAGTACTTGCATTAGTTACATCACACACCAAAGAGTATGGGTAAACTTACAATGTCTTCGATTTCTTCTCAATTATCTGATGAAATATTTTTTTTGTAGAAGGAGAAACAGCAGGTGCCCCCTGCGACTGTGTGTCATCTTCATCATTATCCTAAAAAAAAAAATTACAATATGTTACTAGAAAGAAAGGTGTATCAAACAATCAGTGGGGTTTCTAATATCTATTTAATTCAGAATACTATCATTCATTCTAATATGTCTCGTCTTACTTTTAGATTTCTCCTTTGGAGCTTTGCTTGCCGCGCCACTCGATGATTTCTTTCCAGCCATGGAAGAATGTATCTGTAGACATCCATTTGTGTCTCCCCAAAACCAAACCCGGTGATGAGTACCTTTCACGTCGAATCATAATCGAATGAAGCGAAAGTGTGAAAAGTTTAGTGTTGCGGATAGTTTTTATTTCTTTTCTCTTCTCTCTGTTTTTGAAAACTTATTTTAAGAAAATAGCCAATCTAGTTTGGTTGGTCCATGATATGGGTCCAATAGTAGTGTAGTTGGATAAGGCTTGACAAGAGCTTTCCAACGATATATTATAAGCCCAATTCCGATGAATATTGAGGAAGTTATGGCCAAATTATTGAACTGGGCCCGGTTTGAGCCTTATATGCGGCCCAATGATCTAGGGGAGGGCCTAATATGATTTATCATTCCTAATGCAATTAGGAATGGTTTTAGTCTTCTAGATTCTTCTAGAAGGTTCTTTTCATTCCTAATTCAATTAGCATTGATAAATTAACTTTTGTTGACTTTTCAGAGTTTTAATTAAAATCAAAGAATATTTTTAAGGGAAAGATACGATTTTATCCTCCTGTACGGCAAAATTTATCTGATTTTAGAAAACGCGTCAAAAACAGAATTAGCGCCTAACGCCAGACATTGGCGCCTGTCGCTAATCCAGGCGCTAGCATTGGCGCCTGGCACTAATGTTGGCGCCTGGCGCCAATAAGCCAGTGTTGGCGCCAGCTCTGTTTTAGGTGCGCCAGACTCTGTTTTGGATATTTTATCTTTTTGGCTGATTTTCTCTATAAATAACGTCCTAAAACTTCGTTTTCGATAACCAGTTTTCAATTATATTCATCTACAACCAGTTTTCACCTATAATCACCTACAACCAGTTTTCAATTCTCTCATTCTCTTCTAATTCATCATTCTCTCTCTCTCTCTTTTTCTAAACTAGCTTTTTACATACAAAATTCCGCACTCATTAGATCTAGAAACACCTAGCCATATTCGAAGTTGCCTTCGCCCTAGACGTGAAAGGTTTAATTTCTGAGGGTTTGGTCCCAAATCTCTCTTTCAATTATTTAATTTAATTGTTTGTTTATTATTTTCCTTGAAATTACTAACGTGTATATTTTGTTATTAGAAAGAGGTACGAGGCATCAAAGTAAGTGCTTTAATGTTTTTATTGATGTTATGATGTAGAAATCATGTTTAGATCGTTATTATGATTCCTAGTATCATGTCTAGGGTAAATTTAATATCAAATATGATTGTCACGATGCTTCTTATTCTCTTCCTAATGTTTATGATTGTTAGTATCATGTTAGGGTTAAAGCTTTGATTTTTAATGTTTAGTGACATGCTAGGGTTTGTTATTAATTTTGTTAGTATCATGCTTAGGATCTTGCTATTATTATGCTTTAACATGATTATTTTAATTATGGTTATTATTTTGATGATTATAATTATTATGATTATGATTATTATTATTATTATGATTATTGTTGCTTGATATTATTGTTATTGCTTGATCACACCTTTTATGCATGTTTAAAGGGAATTTGTACTTGTAATCACGCTTAATAAGATAATTAATAATCTTGTTAGGGTTAATTTGATTATAATATCAAGTGATCGCTAATAATAGTTTGTTTGCGCATTAAATTCAACCAACATAGATTAAACAGGTTTAGGTTAATCCTATTGATTGCATGTTAGTCAGAAAGCGCACATGAATACGATCAGAATAAAGTAGAGGCCTATTATTAGGGAAGGTTCAATCTCTTTTAGGTTGGATTTGTACCTTCATCCCCGAACCCTTATTTGGTTCTAGACCTTATGGAGTTGACGATCTCTTGGATCGTTAAGGGGTGTAACCTTCACCCTGTGAACGGTTTACAAGTTCCTACAACTTGTTGGCGACTCTTTTGCTCTATCTTCTTCCCTTTTGGGCGCCACCGTACTTTAGTGTATGATCATGATAGGGACAAGATAGGTCGTTGGGACTACTAACCCTAACCAAATTAGAAATTTATAATACCTAAACTTACATTAAACTAGTTAGTGGCAAGTAAAGGGTCGAACCCAAAAGGACTAAGTGTATCAATTTGTGCTAATTAGACTACTAGGAAGGCTTGTGAGATAGAGAGAGGTACAACTAAACACAACTAAGAACAAATAACTAAAACTAGGGAAAGTGGAATCCAATTACATCAATACATTCAATAACATCATACAATTAGATGAAAATAACCTTGATTAGGAACAATCAACACATTTAACTCACTCTCGCATAATTAAGCATGTTAATTACCCTACTAAACTAATTCACTCTCGTGCAACTAGCCTAGCAAAGATATGGAAGAAATTAGGGCTCTCAATCAACTCACTCTCGCACAATCGATTGAAATCACAATTAAGAACATAGAATCAATTAGCTAGAAAGATTCTAATCCATAAAAGCATCATCCATACACAATAATCAAGAAACAATTCCATACTAATCACAATCAATCATTCAATTTATTAACATAACCTTCATCCATTTCCCTAGAACAAAATCTAAGCTAACATAATGAAGAAAGACATGGAAAACAAGGTAAAATAAGAATAAAAACAAGATTAAACAAATAAACTAATTATATCTACTCAAATCAATAAGCAAAAAGCAACAACTAAGAATTAAGCAAGAAATAAAGATGAGAGAAAGTTAGAAAATGCTCATTGCATAGATGAGAAGAAGTTCTACAAAGTTGCTTCTTCAACCTCTCAAAAACTCCATGGAAATCCAAGCTTTCTCTCTCTACACTACTCCTAACCCTAAGAGAGAGAAAATAAAGGCTAAACTAATCTAATCTATCTAAAATAAAATGTTGATTGAAAGTTAAGAGGGTATTTATAATACAAGCTAAAATAATATAAAAGAAATTAAAAGGAAATAAGACTAAACTAAAACAATTAAAATACTAAACTAAAAACCAAAAAAAAAACAAAAATAAAAATAAAATAAAAGAAAAGAAAATGAAAATGGGAAAAGAAACCCAACACCCACTAAACCCCTCCAAAAACACGAAACAATCAGACTGCCCCCTTTCCCCCCTCCACTTTCGAATTTAGCTGCTCCAATTTAAGCACCATAAGCCATCTTCCTAAACAACCATCATCACCGTTCATCAGCATCATCGTCATCTAGCATCCAAAATTGTGGCCGTCCAATTCTCATTAAAAATCACGTGAAAAGCTCGTGATTGACCCACAATTGCGCGCCCGCACAGAAGACACACACAGGTCGCGCAAAGCTTCTGCCTCAAATCTGATTTTGGACTCCATTTTGTGCGCTTTCTGACAGGGCTGCGCGGTCGTGAATTGGTTGCTCTATAAGTTTGGGTGTTGGGCGAAATGCGGCTGTAATTGGTGAGTAATTGGGTTGGAGATTGGTGGTCGATTGTGGGTGAAGGGCCGGTGGTTGTCGAATTGATACGGTGGTTGATTGTGGGTGAAGGAGGCTGCGGTTTATGGGAGCAAGGGATTGGCAGGTGGTGTTGGTTGCGGTTTTGTGTGGTGAAAGTGGTGAAACAGGGGAGAATTGTGTGGTTGTGGAGGCTGTTGGTGGTATTTTGGTGGTTTTGCGTGGCTGTGGATTGGAGTTGAGGTGCTGGGTTGGTTGTGATGGTGGTTGGCAGCAGGGGAGTGTTGGTGAGGTGGTGAATTGGTTGCGGCGGGCAGCAGGGCTGCTGTAGGAGGCTGATTTGTGTGAGGTTGATGTGGCGGTGTTGGTTTGGTTGTGGCTGAAGGTGTTGGCTGTTGGTGTTGTTTGGTGATGTTGTTGTTGTGTGAGGTGTGGGTGTGAGAAGGTAGAGCAAGGGCTGCCGGCGCAAATTGCCTCGAACCTCGGACCCCGAACACGATTTGAACTCAAAACCCGGAACACCTACAACCAAAAACACGAGGGTATTACCACGAAATAAAATAAAATAAAGATAAAATAAAATAAAATAAGATAAATAAAATAAAATAAGATAAGACAAATAAAGTAAAATAAAAAGCTAAAACTAAATAAATAATAAAATAAAATGAAATAAAATAAAATAAAATAAAATAAAACAAACTAAAAACTAAAAGAAAATAAATAAAATGAGAGAAGCGGGAAATTATTAACTAAAACTACAAAAATAAACTAAAAACTAATAAAAATGCAAAAATACTCAAAATAAAGGTAAAAGACGAGAATAAGCGAATAATAGAAATAAAGGATAAATAGGGTTAAATTATTGGAAAATAAGCCGGAAAACGACTCAATAAACACCCTAAAAGTGACATAAAAGTCACTTATCAAACTCCCCCAAGCTAACCTTTTGCTCGTCCTCGAGCAAATTAACATGAAACACAAGAGAAGGAGAATGATTTATTCAAACAAATCTAAGACACTAAAGGAGACAAGAATGTACACTAACTCACTTTCGTAGGAATCACGGTCAATTTTAGCAACTAAAGACAAGCCCTTTAAACCCCTAGATCGCCCTAGAGGACGAGTGTGCTCTCGTGAGGGTGTCCTAAGAGTTTAACCCACAACTCTAAACAAAAACCAAGGCAAGGAAATAAAAAGAAAAGAAAAAGAAACATAAAAAGAGAAAGAAAACACAAAGTTCATATTTGGACGAGAGATAGGAACAAGCACCAATGAATGCAAACCTTTCTAAATAAATGTATGCACGTTCCAAGATGTCAATGGTTGAATGAAACATAACATATGATAAGCATAGAGAACTAATGGGGACACAATCCACCCTATCCCCAACCAATCGGGCCGCGTTCTCTCCACTAGCTTCAAATCAACCCTTAAGCTAGCTTCTCATGATTCCACGAAGGAACCGGAAAAAGATAGAGAAATGAAAAACTTTGAGAAGGTAATCCCGACATCTCAACTATGCATACTCTCTCCATAGGTTTGAAGTCTATCTCCCTCCACCGTTCTTTGACCTAACCCCACTAAAGTCTAAGGGTCTTTTATTGGGTTGTAACGTAAGGCTAAGGGTTAAGGCAGGGTAAAAATTTGAAAATTTTGGTGAAATTTCCTAAGTGAAGCAAAAGAGTGGCCTACTCTCAAAAACAAACTCAAGAAGTCACAAAATATCAAACAAAAATACCAAAAATGCCATCTCCCCCAAGCTTATTCAACACTAACACAATATATACCAAAAACGAAGTAACGCTCCCCCCTCCCAAGCTTGAACGAAGCATTTTACTCAATGCTTAAACTAGGGAAGAAAACGAAACCAAACTAAAATATTTTTGTGTTTTTTTTTTTTTTTTTTTTTTGTTTTTGTTTTTTTTGTTTTTGTTTTGAGAATTATTTGATGTCCTTGACTTTTTTTTTAAACCATGGATGGATTTTTCTTGAAACTTCATTTGATTTTCTTGAATTGCATCTTTCTTCTCAAACTTTTTGCATTTTATTTTTTCAAGCTCAACTTTCAAGACCTTACTTAAACCAATTTACAAAGTTTTCTTGCTCATGATCAACACTCTCAAAACTCAAACCTCACATGACAGTGCTTCACTAACTAAAAGGGTTGGTAGACATAGGCCATTGGGTTTGTAACGCGGTTTAAACAAGAGCGGGAAACATTAGGCTCAAATTGGTTAATAAGTAGGTCGATGCAAAATAGAAAACCAAATTTGTAACAAAATAAAAAGAAGATAAAGAAAAATGAGAAAAGGTGCCCTTTTCCTCCCCTAGAGTGGCTCGGTCACGATCTTGGGAGCTAGAGGTCAAAACAAGGATTAAGACATGCATAGTCAAGGATCCTAAATAGCCGCTCAACAAGGTGATGAAGGCTAGAACAAATGAAGCTCACAAGGGATTATAACCAAACAAATACCAACCAAGGGTTTCAAATCCACTATAGAGAGCAACTTCATCTTACCACATTCCCGTGAACTAAGGCTTCATGGACCCCTAAAAGTTCTTAACCGACTACCTCAGCATATAGTATCCTCTGAGTCAACCAATAACACTCTCAAACCGTGCATACATTTACCACTTAGGAAGAATAACATTTAAGGATTCAAGTCCCAAAACAAAATGTCCAAAATATGAACAAACAAAACACATTTTGCCAAAATTACCTTGAAAGTAAACAAAAATCTTTTTGGATTTTTCAAAATAAAAGAAGAGACATGGAAATGCATATACTCAAGTGCATGACATAAATGAATCAACATCCCACCAAACATGATAGAATACCCTCCCCCAAGCTTGAATGAGACTGTATACTCAAACATAAACCAATAATCCATGGGAGGGGAAAAGAAAGAAATCAATCTAACAAACCAACACACGTCCAACGAGTCACCAACCATTAGAGAAAGAGCTAAGAAAGATATTACCGGATGTTGGTGGGTGTAAATACCCGCAAATGAACCAATTTAACCTTTAAAAGCCGATTTCCTCTTGAATTGAATCTCGATTTCCATATGCTAGCAAAAATAGGTGTCAAACTTCCTTGATTCTTGATCCAAACCAATGCATAATTGTATATCAAGTTATGTACCTAGAAAAAAAATCACACAAACATTTCCATGAGAGAAAATCTAATCTAAAAAGAAGAGAAAATGAAAGCAATAAAAACCTCGGGTTACTTCCCGAGAAAGGCTTGTTTAACGTCCAAGCGAGACCGCTCTAGTAAATAAAATTGCAACGAACGCAAGAGCTTATCAAATGCAGTACTACACATTTCATATGATAACAAGTAGGCAAATGACGGGAGGAGGACGTGCAACAAGATTATTGCACGTAAGTGAGGAGGAAGATGCCAAAAGAAGGAAGAAAAATCAAAAGAAAAATCAAGAAAATAACAAGAGAAAGAAGAAGTAAAATAAGGAAAAGAATAAAAAGGCAAAGCCTCCTCAAAATCTTTTTGGGTGGCACAATCACCCATTTCCTCAATAATAGGAGGATGAAAAGGGAGAGTCTCATCAAACAAGAGAAGGTCCTCAATAGGCTCTTTGACAAAAGAAGGGAGGAACATGGGGTAGTAGGAGATGTGGTCAAATTTCCTTGAGAAAGGGACATGAGGAAGGGGAGGAGAAACAAAGGTCTCACAAAGTCTCACATCACCAATGAGGGCATGAAAATCAATCATAGAATCCTCAAAAGAACACTCATGACTCACATCTCCCTCAATCAAAAACTCTCCAATATAAACAACCTCATCCTCCTCTCTATAACAACGATGAACAACAACTCCTTCAAGATCCTCAAAGCCTAGAGTCTCTAAACCATGCATGAAAGGATAAAGGTTTCTCTTAAACTCATCCCTTTCCCATGAAGCATTGCCAATGAACTCTCTCAAAAGGCCATAATGATTTGTTATACCTTCTATGAACATACTAGCCATAACCTCAAATGAGTCCAAAGACTCATGGATAGAAGGGTCTCAAACATGCAAGGTAGATTCATCAAGATGAGGAAGGGGGTTGGAATCCTCAAAATCGACATTTCCTTCATTCACAACTCTTCCATCATCACTCAAGGGACTCTCAATCTCTCTTGATTTCTCAAACTCACCATTATCATCCTCATGAACTCCCTCATTCAAACATGAAGATGGCTCACTCACATCCTCACCCAGGGAAGCTCTCAAAGGGGGTGAATATGGGGAAGGATGACATTCAAGCTCTAATGGGGAATGAAAAGGATCAAAATCCTCAAAAATCCTCTCATCACATGAAAATCTCCCCTCACCTTGACACCCTTGGCCCACATCATTCTCAAAAACACTCTCACACTCCAAATGAGGTGCCTCACATCCATTTACATCAACCAAAGCACTCATCACTTGGGCAAGCCTCACTTCTCTCAATTTTTGTTCCTCTTGAAGCTCTTAGAGTTGTTGGGTGAGATATTGCATTTGAGAGAGAATTTGGGCATCAATGTTATTGGGTTGAGGTTCATGATCAAAGTCAAATTTCACATCATCAAAATTAGCACAAACCTCATCAAAATGAGCATAAGGGGGAAAGGTGTCAATTTGCATACTTGGATCATCACAAGGCACATAAGAAGTATCAAGAGAATTCATGCAAAAATTAAAAGAATCTTGGCATTGAGAATCAAAATAAGAAACATGAGATTCTCTATCTAAAGAATCCTTAGTAAACCATGTGAAGAAATCCCACGCATCATGCATAGACAAATGACAAAATCTACCATTATTCATGTCCTCAACCATTCCCCTAGTATACTCATTCATGCCCCAATAAGCTATACCATAAGCATCATTAAGAGAACACCCATGGTAACTAAGAAAACCATCTAGTCTTTCAAAGTAAGCATAGAAGGGTTAACCATCAAATTGAGGAAAAGATAAGCATGCCATTTTTATACAAAGAACAAAGAAAAGCAAACAAAAATCAAATTATATACAAGAACCTAGCTAATCTAATCAACACAAACTAATGAACGCCTTAGTCCCCGGCAACGGCGCCAAAATTTGATAGGGATAAGATAGGTCGTTGGGACTACTAACCCTAACCAAATTAGAAATTTATAATACCTAAACTTACATTAAACTAGTTAGTGACAAGTAAAGGGTCGAACCCAAAAGGACTAAGTGTATCAATTTGTGCTAATTAGACTACTAGGAAGGCTTGTGAGATAGAGAGAGGTACAACTAAACACAACTAAGAACAAATAACTAAAACTAGGGAAAGTGGAATCCAATTACATCAATACATTCAATAACATCATACAATTAGATGAAAATAACCTTGATTAGGAACAATCAACACATTTAACTCACTCTCACACAATTAAGCATGTTAATTATCCTACTAAACTAATTCACTCTCGTGCAACTAGCCTAGCAAAGATATGGAAGAAATTAGGGCTCTCAACCAACTCACTCTCGCACAATCGATTGAGAGCACAATTAAGAACATAGAATCAATTAGCTAGAAAGATTCTAATCCATAAAAGCATCATCCATACACAATAATCAAGAAACAATTCCATACTAATCACAATCAATCATTCAATTTATTAACATAACCTTCATCCATTTCCCTAGAACAAAATCTAAGCTAACATAATGAAGAAAGACATGGAAAACAAGGTAAAATAAGAATAAAAACAAGATTAAACAAATAAACTAATTATATCTACTCAAATCAATAAGAAAAAAGCAAAAACTAAGAATTAAGCAAGAAATAAAGATGAGAGAAAGTTAGAAAATGCTCATTGCATAGATGAGAAGAAGTTCTACAAAGTTGCTTCTTCAACCTCTCAAAAACTCCATGGAAATCCAAACTTTCTCTCTCTACACTACTCCTAACCCTAAGAGAGAGAAAATAAAGGCTAAACTAATCTAATCTATCTAAAATAAAATGTTGATTGAAAGTTATTGAAAATAACCCAAAGAGGGTATTTATAATACAAGCTAAAATAATATAAAAGAAATTAAAAAGAAATAAGACTAAACTAAAACAATTAAAATACTAAACTAAAAACCAAAAAAAAAAAAACCTAAAAATAAAATAAAAGAAAAGAAAATGAAAATGGGAAAAGAAACCCAAAACCCACTAAACCCCTCCAAAAACACGAAACAATCAGACTACCCCCTTTCCCCCCTCCATTTTCGAATTTGGCTGCTCCAATTTAAGCACCATCAGCCATCATCCAAAACAACCATCATCACCGTTCATCAGCATCATCGTCATCTAGCATCCAAAATCGTGGCCGTCCAATTCTCATTAAAAATCACGTGAAAAGCTCGTGATTGACCCACAATTGCGCGCCCGCACAGAAGACGCACACAGGTCACGCAAAGCTTCTGCCTCGAATCTGATTTTGGACTCTATTTTGTGCGCTTTCTGAAAGGGTTGCGCGGCCGCGAATTGGTTGCTCTATAAGTTTGGGTGTTGGGCGAAATGCGGCTGTAATTGGTGAGTAATTGGGTTGGAGATTGGTGGTCGATTGTGGGTGGGACTGATGGTTGTCGAATTGATACGGTGGTTGATTGTGGGTGAAGGAGGCTGCGGTTTATGGGAGCAAGGGATTGGTAGGTGGTGTTGGTTGCGGTTTTGTGTGGTGAAAGTGGTGGAACAGGGGAGAATTGCGTGGTTGTGGAGGCTGTTGGTGGTGATTTTGGTGGTTTTGCGTGGCTGTGGATTGGAGTTGAGGTGCTGGGTTGGTTGTGACGGTGGCTGGCAGCAGGGGAGTGTTGGTGAGGTGGTGAATTGGTTGCGGCGGGTAGCAGGGCTGCTGTAGGAGGCTGATTTGTGTGAGGTTGATGTGGTGGTGTTGGTTTGGTTATGGCTAAAGGTGTTGGCTGTTGGTGTTGTTTGGTGATGTTGTTGTTGCGTGAGGTGTGGGTGTGAGAAGGTGGAGCAGGGGCTGCCGGCGCGAATTGCCTCGAACCTCGGACCCCGAACATGATTTGAACTTGAAACCCGGAACACCTACAACCAAAAACACGAGGGTATTACCACGAAATAAAATAAAATAAAGATAAAATAAAATATATTAAAAATACAATAAGATAAATAAAATAAGATAAATAAAATAAATAAAGATAAGATAAATAAAGTAAAATAAAAAGCTAAAACTAAATAAATAATAAAAAAATGAAATAAAATAAAATAAAACAAACTAAAAACTAAAAGAAAATAAAGAAAATGAGAGAAGCGGGAAATTATTAACTAAAACTACAAAAATAAACTAAAAACTAATTAAAATGCAAAAATACTCAAAATAAAGGTAAAAGACGAGAATAAGCGAATAATAGAAATAAAGGATAAATAGGGTTAAATTATTGGAAAATAAGCCGGAAAACGACTCAATAAACACCCTAAAAGTGACATAAAAGTCACTTATCAGATCACAGTGGGGTTCTGTAGACACCCATTTGTGTCTCCCCAAAACCAAACCCAGTGATGAGTACCTTTTGCGTCGAATCATAATAAAATAAAGTGAAAGTGTGGAAAGTCTAGCGTTGCGGATAGTTTTAATTTCTTTTCTTTTCTATCTGTTTTTGAAAACTTATTTTAAGAAAACTTCCAATCCAGTTTGCTTGGTCCATGAAATGGGTCCAATAGTAGTGTAGTTGGATGGGGCTTGCAAAGAACTTTCCAACGATATATTATAAGCCCAATACCGATGAATATTGAGGAAGTTATGGCCAATTTACCAAACTGGGCCCGGTTTGAGCCTAATATGCGGCTCAATGATCTAGAGGAGGGCCTATTATTAATTATCATTCCTAAAGATATTAGGATTGATTATAGTCTTCTAGAATACTCTAGAAGGTTCTTTTAAATCCTAATGGAGTTAGGATTGATAATTATGTTTTAAAGAGTTTGAAATTGAATAAAACTACTCCTTTTAAGAATCCTTGTTTTGTACGAAGTGGAATATATTCAGATTTTATTTTTGTGACTCATAATATTTATTCAAATTTTATATGGTTGGATATATCTTTAAATTATCTTTCCAATGATATATTATAATATTAAATCCGAGTTATAACGAAAAAGATCTGAATGAGACATGAAACTTTATCCAAAACTGACACCCTTCCACGATTTTGGCCATATCTTTTTATCTACAAAATATTTTAATCTGATTCTAATTGGGTTGGAAAGTAGACTTTAAGAGATTTCCAATGACATATTATATGCCTGATTTGGACTTCCGGATCAAAAGATATGATAAAAACAAAAACGCGTTAAAAACGGGCTTGGCGCCTGACTCCAGGCATTGGCGCCTGGAACCAGGCCTGGCGCCTGGCGCCAGCCATTGGCGCCTGGTGCTAGCCATTGGCGCCTGGCGCCAACCTCATTTTGCGTGCGCCAGACTCTGTTTTGTTTATTTTATCTTTTTGGCTGATTTTCTCTATAAATAACGTATGAAAACTCCGTTTTCGATAACCAGATTTCATCAATTCTTATTTCAATTCACCAACTCTCATCAATATTTTCTTGATTATTCTCTCTCTCTCTCTCTCTTTTTCTAAACTAGCCTTTTCTCAAATACAAAATTCCGCATTCACAAGATTTAGAAACACCTAGCCATATTCGAAGTTGTCTTCGCCTTAGACGTGAAAGGTTTTAATTTCTGAGGGTTTGGTCCCAAATCTCTCTTTCAATTATTTAATTTAATTGTTTTGTTTATTATTTTCCTTGAAGTTACTAACGTGTGTATTTTGTTATTAGAAAGAGGTACGAGGCATCAAAGTAAGTACTTTATTGATTTATTGATATGATGATGTAGAAATCATGTTTAAATTGTTATTATGATATTCCTAGTATCATGTTTAGGGAAAAGGTTATAATATCAAATATATTAAATATGATTGTTATGATGCTTCCTGTGCTCTTTCTCATATTTATGATTGTTAGTATCATGTTAGGGTTAAAGAATTGATTTTTATTGCTTAGTGACATGCTAGGGTTTGTTATTAATCTTGTTAGTATCATGCCTAGGATCTTGCTATTTCTATTATGCTCTAACATGATTTATGATTATTTTATAATTGTTTTGATTATGATCATAATTTTATTATTGCTATAATTATTATGATTAATATGATTATTATTATGATTATTATTATTGATTGTTATTATAATTATTGATTATCATTATGTTGCTTGATATTTATATTTATTGCTTGATCACGCCTTTTATGCATGCTTAAAGGGAATTTTGTACTTGTAATCGCGCTTAATAAGATAATTAATAATCTTGTTAGGTTAATTGTGATTATAATTCAAGTGATAGCCAATAATAGTTTATTTGTGCATTAATGTTCAACCAACATAGATAAACAGGTTTAGGATTAATCCTATTGATTGTATGTTAATCAGAAAGCGCACATGAATTCGAGCAGAATAAAGTAGAGGCCTATTATTAGGGCAGGTTCAATCTCTTTTAGGTTGGATTTGTACCTTCATCCCCGAACCCTTATTTGGTTCATGACCTTATGGAGTTGACGATGTCTTGGATCGTTAAGGGGTGTAACCTTCACCTCGTGAACGGTTTACAAGTTCCTTAAAAACTTGTTGGCGACTCTTTTGCTCTATCTTCTTCCGTTTTGGACGCCACCGTACTTTGGTGTGTGATCACAGTGGGGTTCAAGCTAGTGGGATTTTAAAGGCTTGAATTTATTCCCTACAGGTTCAAGCTAGGGGATTAACTCTTGAAAATATTCCCTACAGTACCTGACATAAAATCAAAAATTACCAACATAAAAAAAAATAAAAAAAGGAATACATTAAAAAGGATCAAATTAATTTTATCTGATAAGCTTGTGCCAAAAGATCACAACACCATACACCAGCACACAATAATGTACCTTGTGGCCACGAGGTTCAACTGCAACATCTCTTTTCTCAGTAGGCATCGCTTTGGGCAGTTTATTACGAGTGCTACTTCTTCTTACACTTTGCTCCGCAGGTCCCTTGCTACCAGACCCAATGTTCAACTTCTTTTTGGATCTAGCATCAGTGTCCTGCCACAGTTCACACGTTATAATACTAATCATTCAATATTTTGTTACCAATTTAAAAACAAAAAAAAAAAAAAAAAAAACACACACACACACACACACAAGCCTATTTAATTTTACAATATTTTCACAAGTTTAGTCACCTTCTCAGAGTCATCACTGTTTGACCCACGATCAGCCTTGGATCTTTTTTTCTCAACTTCTTTTCCCTTACTTTTATTTTCTGGTAATTTTCGAACTCTCCCAGGTTTCGTGGCATCTTCAGAATCCTTACTTTTCGAATCCTGTTAGGAAATCAAATATTTGGAATACTTATAAAACATTGTTGTTACTAATAAATAGAATTTCAATCTTGATCAACGAAATGAAATCAATAAATGGCATGAGACTTAGTGAGACTTACACAAGCACCACTGTCTTCTGACCCAGAACTATCTGATTGAAGCCAAATCAGTATTTTCATTGACTTTCCAATTGGGTATTTCTCTCCGTACACCACACCACGGACAACCTACACATAAATAATTGTATTCATGGAAGACCAAACATGAATTCACGAGTACATAATTGAACATGTTGAGGTTAGGTTTTGAATACCTTAGCTGCACCAAAAGATCCATTAGGACTTAGGTCAGATGCTATCGCCTGATCGATAATCTTCTGTTGCCAACACCCAATTCTTGGAACATCTTTGTCCCACATCACACCTTGACCACCAATGTTCAAACGGTCTAGGTATGCTATTTGCATTTTGTTAATAAAGTTAGTAAAATAGTAATTGAAAAAATGTGTGTTGTATTACTCTTAAATAAAATCGAAAACAACAAAAAATTACACAATTTATCAGTAACAAGATTTACAGTGAAATGCATCAAAAAGTAACAATGCTTACCATCAAAACCGTAGGATATCCTTTAAACCCCTTGGTAGAATCCCCATTTCCATATTTCACCATCCACTATAGGATAAACTTTGACCAGTTGTACTTCTTAGCATCACGCAGAAACTTCCTTCTCACCAACCAACAGAGGTCCGGGCTAATGTTGTTGCTAGTCGTCGTGCATAAAATATTACCAAAAACATAGAGAACAAAGTGCTTCTAAAATTCAGATTTTTCCTTGGCTTCATCCAAACACATGTTATGCACAACTCCGTAGCCGATTCCACCAGCATTTCTGTATTCGGTCTTCATATCCTGGATACAAGATTTCCCCCTTTTTACTGGAGGAATGTCTCGGGTCACTTCACCGTATGGAAGTCCCGTGATCCACCCGACCATCTCATCATCTATCTGTACTTCGTAATCATCTCGAATACGTAGCACTTTCCTACTAGCATCCCATCGGCTATATAAATATGCCAAGAAATTCCTATCGAAATGGTTGATTTTTATGTCAAGAAAAGACTTGAAAACTGTTTTCCTCACGCTTATTTTCTTCAAAACCTTCACAACATCTTTAGGGTAGGCCCTAACAATAGGGTACTGCACCAAGAAACAAACGAATTAAACAAACTGAAAAACAAACTTCTACATGTAATTTACCAACTAATTTGTATTATTTTTTAAAATCTTACGTGCTTGGGTCCTTCTTTACGCGGTCTTCCTCGCTTTCTCGAAGGTGCAACACCCTCGGATACAACTCCTTTCTCCGCTACTGTAGCTTCAACATTCTTCTGCGAACTCATCAACATGAACATCGATTCTAAAATAATAAACAAGTGCTAAATAGAAATAAACTTTGGTTGATTTTGTGTATTAAAATTCTCACTGGTTTAGATGCCCCTTTTCTTGGGGTTCTTTTCTTCTTTGTTATTTCACTTTGACTTGAACCACTGGCTTCAAAAAGCTAACTACATACAAGTATACAACAAATAAAAAAAACACATATTGGTCCTTATTCTTTTTTAAAATGATACGATTTGCATATACAATGATACTGGTTTTTATTTTTTTTAATAATGGTGCGTTTTATACATTAATAATTTTACCACAAGTAACAATACGTGAAAATCAATAAGTTAAGATTAATCTGAATTTTATAAGTTTAACATTAGGTGAAAATTTTACAAGTAATATGCTATTTATAATTAAATTAGTATCCAATGATATTTTTTTGGTAATTGCATTTACCTTTTTGGTAAATTCCACAGGAGCAGGCTGATCACCATCATTGTGCATGTCATCGTGCGGCCTGCCAACTTTATCCATAACATCCTACAAAATATCATAAAGTATAAGTGAATGTTGGCACAATAGTAGGTGTAGGGAATAGTTTCAAGCCTTTAAAATCCCACTAGCTTGAACCCCACTGTGATCATACACTAAAGTACGGTGGCGTCCAAAAGGGAAGAAGATAGAGCAAAAGAGTCGCCAACAAGTTTTTAAGGAACTTGTAAACCGTTCACGAGGTGAAGGTTACACCCCTTAACGATCCAAGAGATCGTCAACTCCATAACGTCATGAACCAAATAAGGGTTCGGGGATGAAGATACAAATCCAACCTAAAAGAGATTGAACCTGCCCTAATAATAGGGCTCTACTTTATTCTGCTCGTATTCATGTGCGCTTTCTGATTAACATACAATCAATAGGTTTAACCCTAAACCTGTTTATCTATGTTGGTTGAATATTAATGCACAAATAAACTATTATTGGCGATCACTTGAATTATAATCACAGTTAACCCTAAACAAGATTATTAATTATCTTATTAAGCGTGATTACAAGTACCAATTCCCTTTAACATGCAATAAAAGGTGATCAAGCAATAAATAATAAGCATCAAGCAACATAATAAATAATAATCATGAATAATAATAATTATAATCATCATCATGAATCATAAAAATAATCATAATTAATAATCATAAATCATGTTAAAGCATAATAATAGCAAGATCCTAGGCATGATACTAACAAGATTAATAACAAACCCTAACATGTCACTAAGCAATAAAAATCAAAGCTTTAGCCCTAACATGATACTAACAATCATAAATATTAGGAAGAGAATAAAAAAGCATCGTACTTTTAATCATACTTGATATTAAAGATACCCTAGACATGATACTAGGAAGATCAAAACGCCCTAACATAACATTAGGAATCATAATAACAACCTAAGCATGATTTCTACATCATAATATCAATTAAACCATTAAAGTACTTACTTGGATGCCTCGTACCTCTTTCTAATAACAAAATACACACGTTAGTAACTTCAAGGAAAATAACAATCAAACAATTAAATTAAATAATTGAAAGAGAGATTTGGGACCAAACCCTCAGAAATTAAAACCTTTCACGTCTAGAGCGAAGGCAACTTCGAATATGGCTAGGTGTTTCTAGATCTTGCGAATGCGGAATTTTGTATGTTGAAAACAAAGTGAATTCTAGGCAACTAAAGAATTAATGAAAGCTTGAGAATGAAAAGAATTGGTGAACGATCGGTGTAGATGATAATTGATGCTTGTTGATGAATGCTGATGAAAACTTAAGAATAAAGAGAATTGGTGACTCTTGATGATTGAAAACGGAGTTTTCGATACGATATTTATAGAGAAAATCATCCAAAAAAGATAATTTATCAAAACAGAGTCTGAAGATCGTAAAAACACATTGGCGTCAGCCCTGGCTCATTGGCGCCAGGACCAGTGGCTAGCGTCAGGCGCCAATGCTGGCGTCTGGCGCCAATCCTGGTTCCAGGCGCCAAGGCCTGGGTTTGGACGCCAATTCGGATTTCAACGCGTTTTGAAATTCTGATAATTTTACCGTACTGGAAGATAAAATAATATAATTTCAGTCGAAAATGCTATTTGATCTAATTAAAACTCTGAAGAGTCCTAACTGAATTAAGAATGATAAAACCTTCTAGAATGTTCTAGAAGACCAAAACCATTCCTAATTGCATTAGGAATGATAAATCATATTAGGCCCTCTCTTAGATCATTGGGCCGTACTTAAAACTCAAACCGGGCCCAGTTTAGTAAATTGGCCATAATTTCCTCAATATTCATCGGAATTGGGCTTATAATATATCGTTGGAAAGGTCTTTGCAAACCCCATCCAACTACACCACTATTGGACCCATATCATGGACCAACCAAGGATTGGCTGTTTTCTTAAAATAAAGTTTTCAAAAACAGAGAGAAAAGAAAAGAAAAGAAAACTTTCCGCAACACTAGACCTTTCCACACTTTCGTTTCATTCGATTATGATTCGACGTGAAAGTTACTCATCACTGGGTTTGGTTTTGGGGAGACACAAATGGGTGTCTACAGTAGGTCATTTAACCTATAATTTAATAAGTAAATTTATTAATATGGGAAAAATTTTCATTTGAACACCAACACTCATCGTACAAGCATAATTTTTTCAAATTAATTGTGGATATTTTCACATGTAAATTAAATTAAAACAGGTATAACCTTTTTGGGTAGCTCCGCCGTTGCAGCATGTGAAGGCTCTGGCCCCTCCGTGGGCAAGTCTTCATGACCACTACCTCCCTTAAATCCACAATCATCCTACAAAATCATATCAATTGTTAATGAAAAAAGCGAATCAAAATGATTCTCAAATTTGAATCAAGATAATTCTAATAGTTTAAATACACTGGTGATTATATTAAACACACCAATTACTTCTACTTATGTTTTAATATGAATGTTTACGATTATTTTCAAAACCATAAGGAATGTATCATTGGAGGCAATTTAACATGCAAATTATCAATAATTTAGATGTTATTATAATTTTTATAGTAACAAGTGTCACCTTTTTGGTACCATCTATTGCCTCAACTGCAGGCTTAGGCCCCTTCTTCTTGGTGAGATTAACTGATGTCTCAGGTCCAAGGTCAGGCCCCTCCATGGCCAGGCCATCAAGCACATTACCAATCAATTTATTGATACCATCAGTTGTCTCCTTGTGAGAATGGGGATCTTCAAGGACACTCGTAACTTGTGTTTTAATACATAGGTTAATATTGAAAAAAAATCGTTCAATAAACCAGGAGATTTTCAAATAATCTTTGTCAATTTGATATTTAAATGGTAACAGGGATTACATTCTTGGTAAGATTCTCTGATCTCTCAAATGCACATTCTGGCCCGTCCTTGGCCAATGCCTTGTTAGCTTGGGGATCTTCAAGCACACTTGTATCCTATGTTTCAGTACATAGGTTAGTATTTAAACAACAAGTAAATTAAAGTATTAAACACGCAGATATTCTAGTAAATTTTGTAAATTAATATTTAAATTGTAATATGTACTACCTTAATGGTAAGATCCTCTGGTGTCTCCAGTAGAAGTTTAGGCCCCTCCTTGGCCATACCAGAATCCACATTGCCAATTTCTTTATTAAAACCATCGGTTGCCTCAACAACTACCTTGAGAGCATTGGGATCCTCAAACACACTCGTATCCTACGTTTTAGTATTAAGGTTATATTTAAACAAGTACATTAAAGTGGCCAACACACAAATTTACTAATATGTTTGGTAAATTGCCATTAAAATAGTATCATTTAATACCTTCTTGGTAGTGTCCTGTGGTGTCTCTATTGCAAGATCAGGACCCTCCCTGGCCAAATTTACTTGCACATTGCCGCTCTCTTCAGAAAAAACATTGGGTGCCACACCTACAGCCTTGTGTGGATCTTCAAACACAGGCCCCTCCTTAATAACATCACAATAAAACATAAAGATAATTATTAGTGCGAAGGACATTAACTTATTGTTAATCTTGACTAATTTTAAAGATTTTTGATGTGTTAATGCAAAAGGTATATGACACAATCATTAAGTAATTAGGACACTATAGGTGTTAGTTAGATAAATACATATCAATATTGTAGCGACTTTTACCTCACTAGTAACATCCACCACTGACAGAGGGCGCACATGAACATCAGCGTGACCCTGACCATCAAGAACATTCCCTTCGGTATGAACATCATCCTACAACATGTTTATAGTTATTACGACCACTTTCAATTGATTAATTTAATTGTTGCTACATGATTAAATAAGGAGCAAATTATTCGGCACAAACATCGATTGTCATTACCATAGAATTTACTTTTATATAGAAACATTTGACATATATATGGTATTTATTTTTAGCTTTTTGGTAGTACAAGTAAGCACAAACAAAATACACTATTTTAATGAATGAATTCGTGGATGATAATTGATATTTTGCACTAGGGCCATAGTTAAGTTTGACCCTGCATGTTCATATAATTTTCCATGCACGCGTACTTGTTTCCAATTATGATAAACACTATCAACAACGATTCTTGGTTTACTATCCAATTTAACGGCAACAAATTACTTTTAACATACAATCCCCACAACATACTTAATTTATGAACGAATTCAAACAGTAATTATTGAAAGGAATGGTGTCCTTCGAACAAGTGTATTATTCTGATAGCGGGTTCAGAATTATTAGAAAGCTAATATATTCAGTAAGGTCAAGTGATCGGAATTCCTGGGTGGAGGCCGCTTCCGATCAGTAATATTAATATAATTAATATTACAACTTAATCTTGATTGAACCCTTCGGGTCACCCCCAAGCAAAATATACGAACCGACTCGACGAATTAATTTCTTCCGAATTAATTCGTCGCCCGAGTGTTAAATATTTAGACGTCGGAAATTCGAGCTTAGAGCGTCAAAACCGAGCGTCGGAAGTCCAGTAAAAAATAATAAAAAGAAGAGACGACAAATTAGTAATAAATCAACAATGACCAAAATACCCCTAGCATCAGAATCCCGAGTGCTAGGTGATTAGCCGAGCTAGCAGCCCGCACTATGTGCGAGACATGCTAGCAAGGCGTGGCTAGCAGCCCGCACCATGTGCGAGGCATGCTAGCATAGCACGGCCAACAGCCCGCAAGCAGTGCGTGGCGTGCGCTGCTGCTAGCAGCCCGCACATGTGCGTGGCTAGCTAGCAGCACCCTCGGGATCAGCAGCCCGCACTGATGTGCGTGGGCGTGCTGGGCCGAGATGGCAGCAGCTAGCAGCCCGCACGGTGCGAGGCTATCTGGATCGTGGGCCTAGATCGGGTAGAAAGGGGAAGCTAGTAAGTATGCTTGCTTTTTGGTGTGGACAAGTGTCACGAGGAGAGGAAGGAGTGGGGAGCAAGTATGGTCCCTTCCTCTCCAAGTGGTCCATACTCCTCTTTACATATGACTAGGACACTTGTTGATTTTTTACTTGCTTATATATTTAATTTAATTTAGCTTTAAATTAATTTGTGGAATTTCATGAATCCCACATTGATGGGATAGAAATTCCCACTCATACTTTCCTCTATAAATACCAACCTTGGGATTTGGAGTAAAGTGCTTGAGTGGGAGTTAGAAAGAGCATTCCATATTTTGGAAAAACTCTTAAGCTCCATTAACACTTGGGTTTTGGTCGGACCTTGCTAACTCCAAGGTAGCGGACCTAAAAAGTCGTGTTCGTCCTTTGTGGGTGGATACCGTTGGAGGCACGGCATTTGCGGTGCTCAAGGCTTTCAAGTAAGAGCCCATTTTGAGAGGGCGAAGCTCGCTTCAAGGGTATGATTCGTTCTTCCTTTTCTTGTGTTTATTTATTTATGCTTTATGGTTTTATTAATTACGAGTGGTTCCTTGGGTCGGGGTTGTTTCTGCGGTGAGTTGGACTCACCAAACCCCAACAGCGGTATCGGAGCCCCGCTCGTTTATTTTTATAATCATGTTTTTTAAAGGTTTATTTTGGCTTATTTTTTTGGTTTAAGTTGCTAATTAGATTAGTAGCTCGGTTTTATTTATTTTAATCCCGTTTTTAATGTCGAATTTGGCCCAGAACCCAGATTTTCGCCCAAAAATAGTGAATTTTGGGTGGAAAAGGTAATCTGGAAAGGTTTTTCCCCATTCGGACATGTGATTTTAGCCAAATTCTGACCAGAAATGCCTTTTTTGTGGGATTTTTCGTTTTTGACGAAAAGTTTTAAGTCTTTTCTAACCTTGAAATTAATGGCATAACTTGTTGATTATGTGGTTGATTATTTGCATTATTTTATGCATTTTAAAGTTCCCTTAAAGCACACTTACTTGGTAGTATTTGATGCTTAAAGGTTGATTTATTTTCACATAATTGCAAACTAATTGCTTTTTAATGTGAAAATTTTTGTTTTGAGGCTTCCTAAGTGTTAAAGATTCAGTCTTTATTTGTGAAAAGTGATTTAAACTTTAAAAACCACTAAATTCCATGTTATTTTGTGTTAAACTTTGTTGTTTTAATCATTTAGAGTTTGTTTTAACCAATAAAGTTTCATTTTTTGTGATAGAAATTTGGTTATCTTCATGTTGGAAGATATAATTTTCAAGGATTCACAAAATTTAGATGTTGGAATTTTCATTTGAACATTAAAGTTCATATTTTTCCAACTTCCCCTTACTTTGTCAAATTCTCAAGTTTAATTTAAATTGATTAAATTAAAAGTGAGAAATTGCCTCAACTTTGTTATTGCACCAAGCTAAACCAATTTAATTAAGAATGGTTCTTGGAATTATTTTGGTTATTTGCACTTTGAAATTTTATTAAGTTAGACTTGTTTAAAATTTTTATTTTTTGCTCATTAATTTAGTTCTAAAATTAATTTAGAATTAATTAATTATGTCTCGCGAAATGGGATCAAATTCCGAGGCCATGGCACGCAAAACGAGGCAAAGAACCACCCTTGGCTAGCCGGGTTGCATAGCAGCCCGCATGTGGCTGCCAAGGTGGCTGCCCCGCCTTGCGTGCGACCACATGCGCGGCAGCAGCACACGGCCGCAGCAGCCACGCACCAGCAGCCATGGCTGTGCGTGTGCGTGCGTGCGGCAGTGGCAGCAGCCCATGGCTGCTTGCCGCGGGCTGTGTGTGCGGAGTTTTTTGTGTGTGCATATGCTTGGTGCGGTGAGGTGAATAGCCGTAGTATGCTTGGTTTGCATGAGCCGCGATTATTCGAGTTTCCTTAGCAAAACGCTTAAAGCGAAAGCCACTTGAAATGCGGTTGGATTAATATTGCTTATTTTGACGTTTTATTTATTTTAATTAATTTTGTTTATTTTAATTAAAATTTTGGGAGGCTAGGCCTCGGTTTTGAGCGGCATTGGCAAAATTTTTATTTTGACAAGTTTGGGTGCTACCGACTTAATTAATTGGATTAATTAAGGGAAATGCGGAATTTAGTGGGAGCTTCAATTATTAATGACGTCAATTACATAATCGGTTAAACAACTTTGACTAGTTTTTAATTAGGCGTGTTAATCGGATTAACCACCTAGATTAGTTACTAGTGCGCGCGTTGTTTAAATGCATTTTACTTGTTTGATATTGTAAATTGCATAGGCCATTCACAAATAGTGAATGGATGAATGGAATATATATTCTCTCTCACAGGTTTTATGAAATGGCAACTAGTGGGACCCGATTAGGATAGAAAATACGGACTACGTGCCATTATGTATTTTTGTAAATCTAAATACGGTCTACGCACCGTTAAGTATTTTTGTACCTTAATATTTAGATTATTCCTAGTCGTAGACACTAGTATTTGCATACTTTGGTTAAGTCTTGAAGACGGCGTATCTTGGAAGACAAAGCCTTGAATTGAAAATGAAGACTTTTTGAAGATTTGAAGAATTCAAGGGGTCATGCTAGTTGCCAATATGCATCTATAATTTCGCTTTATATTTTATGCTTATATATACATGTGAATTATTCGTTAGATGCATGTTTAGTTTTTCTTTATGTTGCGATGATTAGTTAAGTTCACTTAAATCAACCAACATAGAATTCCTAGGTCCCTAATAATATTGAGTCAAACTTGCCTTTCCAAAACAACACTTACCAACCGAACGAGGGTGATGGTAGGCTACGCCAAAGCGAGGTGCCATCACTTCTCCAAGGCTCATAAGGCACATCGGGTGTGCACGTTGGTTTTGGTTTAACTCATCGGTATGAGTAAGGAGTCCTCACATACCGTGGCAAAAGAGATACATCGTCAAAGATGCATTAGATGCGACGATTGTCTAACCAAGAGTGGCTTAGAGCCATTAGCAAGGCAATGCTTACCCTAGAAGATTGAGTGTTAAGACAAGCCAAAGCATGCTTAAACACTCTTTGTTTCTTCGGATCTTGGAATCGCCTTAGTTTCACAAAATAGGGACAATTTTACGTGTAAATAAGACGTTAAATAAGTATTGAAAATTTGCATTAATAAAATTCAATCTTATTTAAGTAATTTTGAATGGTTTTTCATTAAAATTCTTTCAATTGTAGAATCATGTCTTTAACCTCAAACAACCAGTTTTCATTACGCTTAATTCTCGACAAGGAGAAGTTGAGTGGTACCAATTTCCTTGATTGGCAAAGGAATTTGTGCATCGTTCTTATGCAAGAACAGAAAGAGTATGTCCTTGATGAGGAAATGCCCGAGGCTCCTAATGAGGAGGTAACTCAAGCAGCCCTTAACCGATGGCAAGTAGCCGATCGGGATGTCAAGTGCGTAATGCTAGCCACTATGTCTCCTGAACTTTAGAAAACCTTCTTCGAGAAGGAATCGGCCTATGAGATCATTTCTGAGTTACAGAATATGTTTCAAGAACAGGCTCGAAATGAAAGGTTTGAAACCCACAGGCAGATCCTTGAGACTAAGCTCAAGAAAGGAGAGCCAGTCAGCCCACATGTGCTCAAAATGATCTGATTATTTGAGAACATGGGAAGGCTTGATGCGGGGTATTCAACTGAAATGGCTATTGACATCATTCTCCATTCCCTTCACAAAGGCTATGACCAGTTCAAGATGAACTACAACATGCATAGCATGGAGAAAACCCTCACCGAGCTTCATGGGATGTTGAAGTAAGCTGAGCAGACGCTCAAGGATGAGGGAAGGCATTATATGCTAATGATTAAGAAGGGCAAGCCACTCAAAAGGGCGGGAAAAAAGAAGAAGGGATTCAAGGGGAAAGGAAAGAAGAACTTTCCGCCTAAGCCGAAAGCTACCAAAGACAACAAGGAGAAAAAGGTAGCATCTTCTAAGTCTGATTCCGAATGCTTCTATTGTAAGAAGAAGGGACATTGGAAGAGAGATTGCCTCAAATTCAAGGAAGATAAGAAGAACGGAACCGTTGCTTCTACATCAGGTATTTACGTTATGGACTTTAACTTCACTAGCTCGGCTTCATGGGTATAAGATACCGGATGTGGCTCACACCTTTGTTCCGATTCACAGGCACTAAGGAACACTAGGAAGCTAGAGAAGGGAGAGATCGAGCTTCGGGTAGGAAATGGAGCAAGGATTGGTGCTATATCCGTAGGATCTCTTAGTTTGTCTTTGCCCACGGGGCTAGTTTTGGAACTTGACAATGTTTATTGTGTTCCCAACATTACCAAAAACATCATTTCAATTTCGGCGTTGGACGCCAAAGGTTTTGAATTTCGAGTTAAGGACCAATCATGTTCATTTTATCTCTATAATGTTTTATATGGTACGGCACATTCAGAAAATGGTCTTTATGTGTTATCTCTAGACAAAGAAATTTATAACGTTAATAATCCTGCAAAGAAAGCTAAGACTACACCGTCTAGTCAAACTTACTTGTGGCACTGTCGTCTTGGCCACATTAACATCAAACGCATCAAGAAGCTTCTTCAAGAAGGTATTCTTGACTCATTTGATTTAGAATCCTTTGAGTATTGCGAAGGATGTTTATTAGGCAAGATGATAAAGCAACCATTCTCCAAGTTGGGAGAAAGGGCCGGTGACTTGTTGGGACTAATACACACCGATGTATGTGGGCCAATGAGTACACCCGCAAGGAGTTATTATTGGTATTTCATAACCTTCACGGACGACTATAGTAGATATGGTTATGTCTATCTAATGTCGCACAAATCTGAATCGTTTGATAAATTCAAGGAATTTCAGAACGAAGTTGAAAACCAACTCGGCAAGAAAATCAAAGCGCTTCGATCGGATCGAGGTGGCGAATATTTGAGCCAAGAATTTGATGACCATCTGAAAGAACATGGAATACTTTCAGAGTTGACACCTCCGGGAACTCCTCAATGGAATGGAGTATCTGAAAGGAGGAATCGAACCCTGTTAGACATGGTCCGATCGACTATGGGTCTTAGTGAACTTCCAATCTCTTTCTGGGGACATGCACTTTTAACTACGACACTTACACTGAATCGTGCTCCGTCAAAGGCAGTGGAAAAGACTCCATATGAATCATGGACAAATAAACCTCCAAGGTTGTCTTTTCTCAAAATTTGGGGATACGAAGCATATGTCAAGAAACTCATTTCTGACAAACTTCATCCGAAATCTGACAAGGTTTACTTTGTGGGTTATCCAAAAGAAACCAAAGGGTATTACTTCTACAACAAATCCGAGAACAAAGTGTTTGTTGCTCGTGATGGTGTCTTTTTGGAGAAGGAGCATCTCTCCAAAATGACAAGTGGGAGGAAAATCGAACTCAATGAAGTTCGAGAGGATGAGCAACAAAGACAAGTTGACAATAAAAGTGCTCACGAAGCATCTGTTGACATTGGTCAAAGTCAAAATATGCAAAGTCAAACCGACAATGCAAATGCTCAGTCCATCACCTTACGTAGGTCAACTCGGCCAAGATCTCAACCTGACAAATATCTCGGTGTTGTATTAACTGAAGATCAAGACATCCTAGTAGTGGATGGAGATGAGCCGACAACCTACAAGCAAGCTATGACGAGCCCCGACTCTGCAAAATGGCAAGAGGCCATGAAATCCGAAATGGACTCCATGTTTGAAAATCAAGTATGGGACTTGGTTGATTTACCCGTAGGTTACACACCTATCGGATGTAAATGGATTTTCAAGATGAAAATCGACAAAGATGGAAATGTATTCATTTACAAAGCAAGGCTGGTAGCAAAAGGTTACAGGCAAATTCACGGCGTTGATTATGATGAAACCTTTTCTCCAGTAGCTATGCTTAAGTCCGTTCGAATTCTTCTAGCGATTGCTGCATATTACAATTATGAAATATGGCAGATAGACGTCAAAACCGCCTTCCTCAATGGAATTTTAGAAGAAACTGTGTACATGACACAACTTGAAGGTTTTGTCGACCAGAACAATCCTAAGAAGATATGCAAGCTGAAGAAGTCCATTTATGGATTAAAGCAAGAAAGCAGAAGTTGGAATCTGCGATTTGATGAAGCCATCAGTAAGTTTGGTTTTATCAAGATGAGTCTTGTGTTTACAAGAAGGTCAGTGGGAGTGACATCGCCTTCCTAGTCTTATATGTCGATGACATTTTGCTCATTGGAAATAGCATTCCGTTGTTAGAGTATGTAAAGGCTTGGCTCGGGAAATGTTTTTCAATGAAAGACTTAGGAGAGGCTCAGTACATACTAGGCATCAAGATCTATAGGGATAGATCAAAGAGGATGATAGAAATGAGTCAAAGTACTTACATCGATAAGGTACTAGCTCGATTCCAAATGGAAGGAGCCAAGAGAGGGAACCTACCCATGTCACATGGCATAACCTTAAGCAAGAAGCAGTGTCCAAAGACACCTGATGAGCGAGAAAGGATGAGTCGTATTCCATATGCTTCGCTTATTGGATCGATCATGTATGCCATGATATGTACTAGGCTGGATGTATCGTATGCCTTGAGTGCTACGAGCCGATACCAATCAGACCCAGGAGAGGCGCATTGGACTGCGACCAAGAATATTCTGAAGTACCTGAAAAGGAACAAGGATAAATTCCTGGTCTATGGCGGTAAAGAAGAATTGGTTGTTGAGGGATATACCGACGCAAGCTTCCAGACAGACAGAGACGACTTCAAGTCACAATCCAGATACATATTCTGTCTCAATGGAGGAGCGTTTAGTTGGAAGAGTGCAAAGCAAAGCACAACCGCTGATTCTACAACTGAAGCCGAGTAAAGTGCAACGTTTGAGGCAGCTTGGATTCGCAAGTTCATTAATGAATTTGGTGTTGTACCCTCCATCAAGGGTCCAATAGACCTCCATTATGACAACAATGGAGCTATTGCTCAGGCTAGAGAGCCACGAGAACATCAGAAGGTCAAACATGTCAAGAGGCGATTTCACATGATTCGAGAATGGAAGACAAAGGGTGAAATCAGAATTTGCAAAGTGGGAACGGATGACAATGTAGCCGATCCACTTACTAAACCCTTTTCTCAAGTGAAGCACAACAAACACATTGAGGCAATGGGAATCAAGCATGTCGCAAACTGGCTTTGATTTCCATATTATAGTGTTTTAATTAAATTTTAGACAATGTTAATGTAAAGCACTATGATGAACCATTCAGTTTTTGGAGTAATTAAAATTTTTCATGCAATTTAATTCACTCCGTCTCTATTTAATTGTGGTTTAGAATTAAATAATGAGTCCATTCGATTTTAATAAATATTTAAAATAGGGTATCAAGTCAATGGCTTGGATAAAGAAACACCTATTAAGTGAACATTGAATATTTTAATCGAAAATTATCCCTAATCAAGGTCATATTTTTTTGTGGACGATTAATGACCATTAGAGATTAGTGTGTAGTATGATTTATAGAACCGTTTCTTGTGCTATGAGGATATAAATCATTTGCACAGGTATTGGTTTAAAACCATATTGGATCGACCTATGAGAATACTTTAAGAGATTTAAAATCGTCATAAGTATTTTTCTCATTATTACTATCGGAACTCTTTTCCTTGACCATGAGTAGTGGGAGGTCTCTTTTTTGAGTACTAGTCCGCTTTGGTATCCGCCAAACGTCTGCTGTAACTGGGGATTATAACGACAGATATCGGGCGGCTAGGTCCTCTTATTAAGAGAAGCTACATTACAAGATTGGAAATGTCCCCCTAGTAACAATAGGGAACATGTCTTGTTGTTTACAAGGCCTCTCAAAGAGCGAGACTGTGAAAATGCATGGCCGTGCTCAGATGGATTTTAGAAATCATCTACTTATTGACAGTCAAACTCGGATTTCGAGAAACACTTCTGGACGTAATCGAGATGACGAGTAATCTTACTTTGTAGTTCATGAAGAGACATAGGAAAGGGGTTATACACTAAATGCACACTTGTCCGGAAGGACAAGTGGGAGATTGAAAGGAATGGTGTCCTTCGAACAAGTGTATTATTCTGATAGCGGGTTCAGAATTATTAGAAAGCTAATATATTCAGTAAGGTCAAGTGATCGGAATGCCTGGGTGGAGGTCGCTTCCGATCAGTAATATTAATATAATTAATATTACAACTTAATCTTGACTGAACCCTTCGGGTCACACCCAAGCAAAATATACAAACCGACTCGACCAATTAATTTGGAAGAAATTAATTCGTCGCCCGAGTGTTAAATATTTAGACGTCGGAAATTCGAGCTTAGAGCGTTGAAACCGAGCGTCGGAAGTCGAGTAAAAAATAATAAAAAGAAGAGACGGCAAATTAGTAATAAATCAACAATGACCAAAATACCCCTAGCATCGAAATCCCGAGTGCTAGGTGATTAGCCGAGCTAGCAACCCGCACCATGTGCGAGACATGCTAGCAAGGCGTAGCTAGCAGCCCGCACCATGTGCGAGGCATGCTAGCACAGCACGACCAGCAGCCCGCAAGCAGTGCGTGGCGTGCGCTGCTGCTAGCAGCCCGCACATGTGCGTGGCTAGCCCGCACATGGTTTTATTAATTACGAGTGGTTCCTTGGGTCAGGGTTGTTTCCGCGGTGAGTCGGACTCACCAAAACCCAACAATTATAAATTTGAAAGATTCTAAGATAATAAGCACAAATTTGATAACCAATTTCTTAATCCATCATTATTGTAAATCATACCTTACAATACTCTCGATTGGGTTCCGCTTGTGTTGAAATCTGAACTATACTACTCTGCTCGGAACATTGCGTAGCTTCGGTTGGGTTGTTGGTGGCTAGTAATTCTTTGTCTTGGGGGTCGTTGGTGACTAGCAAATCTTCCAAAGAACCATCTTCTTGGAATTGAAGCAATTTCTTCCAAATATTATCCTCTTGATCATCCAATTCTTTTGAACTACAATCCGCCATCACAATGTCATGTTAACAGTTTTTTAATTAATTTTTTTTCGGATTTTATATACTTCAATGATTCCATTATATAATCAAAAAATTTGAACAACTTTAAATTTCAATAAAACAATACCATACACAAATTAATCTACTTTAATCTACACATAATCTCTCACATGATTATAGACATTGAAGATAAAACAACGGAACAAGATAAAAATTCCAAAAAAAAAAAAAAAAAATCGACTAAGTGGAACCAATGTTAACATGCAACAAGTATATATATCATTATTGAAAGAAATTGTTGAGATTAAGTAAATTTACCCCGTCGATGAAGACTCCATTTGATGTATTGATGAAGCTTCCAACTAAAATCAACTCTGAATTTTGGAAAAGGGGTAAATTAAAATTCTAATGAAGTTGTAGATGATTGTAGCCTTTTAGGATTGTTTCCTTCTCGAAATTATGACTAGAAGTTTCCTTTTGAATTTTGAATTTAAAAAAAAAAAAAAAAAAAAAAAACCTTTTGATGAGTTAAGAAGTTAATAGGCGCTTTGGTAAAAGGGAAATGAAGAAGATGAGTAGTACTTGATATTATAACTGACACCAAATTAGTAAAATATTAAATAAAATAATTTAAAATGGCACTAAACATATAGGAAACTGGTAAGTTACACCATAGATCCGTGTGTTGATGTCATTAATGTTACTATACTATCCTTAGATGAAAATTCTTTGCTAACCATCAATCAAATCAACCTTTTTTTTTCCCTTCTTGTACAAGCCAACTTCAACAAATAAGAGCCATCCATTTTCTTGAAAACCTCTATGCATATCCTATAAAATCTACAACGTATTAATTACAGCTTTAGTTCCTAGTCGAATTTTTTTGTTTCTATTTTTTTAAGTAATTTCTATATTAACAAAATCTAGTATCTTTTTCCTTATTTTGGTGATAATATTGTATTTTTATTTCCTCAATAGACGCAAATTATTAATAATTTCGTATTGGAATTTTTTTTAATAATATCATATGTCAATTTTTCTATTTTTAACACGTGGTATAGTCAATTGCTAAAGTAGCGCAGTACATTAATTAACGTGTATATATATACTTACATATTTTTTAAAGTCTGTAAATATAAATAAGGGAAACTATTAATGTCACCTCATAAGGAAAAATAAGACTTGTAACATTGTCGTTTGCAAAAAATAATTTTCAAATAGAAGTATTTTATATAGAACTTTGTATTTTATTATAATGACATATTTGCTACTTTTCTAAACATTAAAAAAAAAAAAAAACTTTTTAGGGAAAATAAATGGCGCCTACATGCAACATGTACATTGGGAATACAAGTTCCCATGAATTCTTTAATTGCCATTCTTGAAAAATTAAAACAATAATTTCCTTATTACTTAAAATTGTACATAACAAATTTCTGACAATGTGTTTTAAATGCTACTCTAAATAGTTTACGATGTATGATATATTGTATATCATCTTTAAATTAATTTTCTGCCTTCATTTTAAATAGGACATTTTTTTTGAGAAAATAAAATAGGACAATTTATATATGGTACATTGTAATAGTTATTTTTTAAAAAAGTGAACTGTTAGTAATATAATAATTGAACTATATGGATTTTGAGTCATATGAATATGGTACATTTTATTGTAAAGATTGGACATTTTTCTATTTAATTATGTTCATAAATTAGCTTCGCTAATTTTTCCAGACTAAATAGTGTCTTACAAAAAATTATTAAGACTTATTGGCGTGTGAAAAAAAACAATCAACATTTCTAAATTAGCACGACTAGTGTCCTACCCAACCTTCCTTGTGTCATATTGGCATAAATCATTTACTTGGTTGCATTTGAACAAGGTTCATGGGATGGTAGAGAAGAAAAGGGATGTGAACAAAGCAAGACTAGTGTCCTAGCAAATATTAAATAAAAGGTTTTTGTATATATTTATCATCTAATGTTACTAATATATTTTATATTTTGGCTTTTGTCAAAATAGGCAGTAAAACTCCTACTTGTTTCTTTTTAGGGACATTAAATGGTGCATGCATGACATGTACATTGGGAATACAAGTTCACCATAAATTCTTTAATTGCCATTCTTGAAAAATTAACACAATAATTTCCTTATTAGATACTAAAGGTCATATTTTAAATTATATATAACAAATGTGTTACAATGTGTTTTAAATGCTTACTAATCTAACTAGTTTACGATGTATGATATATTGTATATCATCTTTAAATTATATTTGTGACTTCAATTAGAAAATGACATTTTAATATATGTTCATTGTACTAATTATACTAAAAATCATGGACTTTAGTTAATATAATAATTGAAATATATGGATTTTGAACCATATAACTATGGTACATTTTAATGTATATAAAGGACATTTTACTATTAATATATGCTCATAAATTAGCGACGGTAATTTATCTGGACTAGTAGGCTTTGAAGCAGTAGTGCCCCACTATCAATCAGAGTAGGAGCTAATTATTGTGAAAAAACAAATAATCAAGAGTTATTGGCCTACGAAAAAAAAATCAATCAACATTTTTTAATTATCAAAACTAGTTTCCAAGATAATACTAAATAAAAGGTTGTTGTGCATATTAATCAACTAATGTTACTAGAAAAAAATCTATCTTGACTATTCTGTTGATAGGCTGTTAAACTCCTGCTTGATACTTTTTAAGGAATTCGACAAATAAATATAATATTGTTACTTTGATATTTATTTACGTTACTATATTGCGAATTACTTATTATTAAAGTCAGAAACAAATTTCAAAATATAAAAGCAAACAAAAATTTTTAAGAAATACTTGTAAAGGAAGTGAAAAGTATTATGCACTAGTGAGTAGTGAGTATTCATAAAATGTTCAAGTGATAAATAAAGCAACCATAACAATTGAAATATATGGTATGTTGATTTAAATTACTATGGTACATTCTAATGTATGGAACGGACATTTTACAATTAATTTATGTTCACAAATCAGTGAAGGTAATTTATCAAGACTAATTATTGTGAAAAAAAAATAATAAAGAGTTTATTGGCCTACGGAAAAAAACAATCAACATTTTAAAATTATTAAGACTAGTTTCCTAGATAATACTAAATAAAATCTTGTTGTGCATATCAATCATCTAATGTTACTAATGTATTATCTATTTTGACTGTTCTATTGATAGGATGTTAAACTACTGCTTGATACTGAACATAAACTTTTTAAAAAATACATAATATGTTGTTACTTTGAAATTTCATTACATTACTAATTGCGAGTTACTTATTCTTAAAATCAGAAACAAATTCAAATTATAAAAATTAAACAAAAAATTTAAAAAAATACTTGTAAAGGAAGTGGAAAGTATTATGCACTAGTGACCATTCATAAAATGTTCAAGCGTTAAATAAAGCAACCATAACACATATTGATGAAGATAACAATAGTGAATTAACGAAACCACCAGATTTAGCAAATACCATAAAACATAATCTTACTTCAACAAACCCAGTACAATGTGATATAAAAACACATTGAATTATGCATAAACTTAACATAAAATTCTAAATATTTCCCCAAATAACAACTAGAAATTTTCAACCACCCATAGATTAGTTCTCGTCCTCCTCATTTTTGTAATGCATCCCTTCCACCTAAGTAAAAAAAACCTAGCTGACCATGATTGGTAACGTTCAGAATTGATTCATCCACCATGTGTGCGAACGAAGTAATCTATTGCTCGTTTGTAAGTCCTACTCCTCCAATATGCCGTCTACCCGCACGTGTTGCATCGCCTAACATCTTCAATGGTTGAATGACTTGTTTGACAATTGAATACAAGTTTGCAACAAAATGCTTGAAGTTGTCCCCACTCAATGTCAACGTTCATGTTGATCCTAGCCCCTGCCTTTTGAGCCCAATGTTTGTTGAGACACTGCATCTTGACGATGTCAAAAATACCATTGATCTTTGGGAATACATGTTCCTCAAAAATGGTTTCCCACGTACCAAAAGCATCATGGTCTACCTGGGTAAAAGGCTATTTCGTTTTGAGGTGGCTCCATGAGGTACTACAAACTAGATAGGTGGAAGGGTTTGAAAAACGAAAATGGCTTAATGTAGTGTTCATGAGAAGCCACAAACTTCCCTTTTATAGCCAACAAATGCCTTATAACATTAATTACAAATATCCAACTTTTATTTTTAAATACTTTTTTACACATTTTAGATACCAAGTAAATCGTTATTACATAATTGTGTTTGGTTTATAATATAATTGGTTCCTTTCTAATTAATTATATTTTTGGACAAGGTTGTGTGATTCATCGATGAATAATTTATACGGAGTACATGTTACTTGTATACAAAACTCCAAATTTTTTTTTTCAAATAACACAAGAAAGTAACAATTTCTTTATTAACAATGACTAAATAAATCCACAAAGTTACTGATATACATATTTGTCTCAAAATTTTTTAAAATAATAAAATACATATATATCTATACGTCTATACATACAGCACAAATGTGTTTTGATGTAAAAAAAAAATTAAAAAAATGACGCTATGCACTTATGCTGATCTATCACATCACAAAGGTCAAAGTATGCAGACCACTTTAGAAATTGACAAGTTAATTAAACATTCAAACCACGCAATTACTAGTTTATTGATATTGTTTTTTTTAAAACAAGTTTTTAAATGAATTTTTGTTTCAATACAATGCTGCTTAAATACTAAATTAATAAATTATTCTACAATACTGCTTGCTACAGACCTGAAAATTTATAAACCACATTTGATTAAAATTCAAAATCAATTTTTCCATTACTATTCATTCAGCTGCCATAGTGCATTCCCAAATTACTTACTCTCGAATTCAATAAACAAATTCATTCCGTATTTTTTATTTCTATTCATCTATCTTGCATCTGTATTGAAACAATTTTGGAAAATTCTCAATGGTAACACTAAACTTCGTAATTTTCTCAGTGGTAAATTGCAAAAATTCTTATTATCCTTGGTAAACTTTAATTTATTATAATTTTCAATGGTGAACTTAATGAAGCAATTTAGTTAATATTAAACCATGGTTAACATCTTTTTAGTTAAAATCATTAACCACAGTTAGTATTATTATTTTTTAAATAATTAACTTAAATTTAAAAATTAAAAAATAGAAAACACCCACCCTCCCCACCGAACCAGCAACCCAGCTTTGCCGGCGCCGGCGCCGCCGCCACCAGACCCCTCCCCTTTTCTGGCGCCGGCCACCATCCGTTCCCCTCCCCTTTCGATTTCCACCTCTCTTCCCTTGAAACCACCTGGAACCTCACCTCCCCCACCCCCGAAACCACCTGGAAACCTGCCCCACCTCCAAAAATCCCAACCACCTAGCCCACCGCACTCGAACAACCCTAATCAGCCCTCCCACACCCTCACAAACCCTCGGCGACCTCTCCTCCACCCTAGCCACCCAGCCCACCACCCTCGAAAAACCCTAATCAACCCTTTCCCCACCCACAAAAACCCTCGTTGAGGGTTCTTAAGGGTGGGGGGAGGGAAGATTTGGATTTTTCGAGGGTGGTGGTTGGGGTTTTCGAGGGTGGAGCCGTGGGGGAGGTGGGTTTCGGAGAATAGGGGAGAGAGGGGTTTCGTGGGGTGGGGTGGGGTGGGTTGGGTTTGGGTTTGGGGGAGGGGGATAGGCCTAGTGCCGGCGCCGATGTCGACGTGGGGGAGGGAGGGAGGCTGGGCGACGGCCGGCCTGATGGTGGGGGAGTGGGTAGGGGTGGCTGTTGGGGGAGGAGGGTTTTTTTGTTAATTTTATTATTTTATTTATATAATATAATTAATTAAATATCAAAAAATATATGAAATCCTAACCATAGCTAATTATTTATTTAAAAAAGTCATCATTAATGTCATTAATAATTATTATAAATAGTTTAGGTTTACCAAAGATAATAATTTTTTTTGCAATTCACCACCGAGAAAACTAAAAATTATGGTGTTACCATTGAGAATTTCCCAACAATTTTTCCTATTCTAATCTCCTTATTAAAATGGCCATGATAACATTTTGGTTTGGGGGAAATTTGGAGACATATCCCATTAGAAGATACGTTGACGGAACTTCGTATACATTTACTTTCGAAAATGAAGAATTCAGCGTGGATAATTTTAAATCCAAGGTTCATGAATTAAAGTACGCGAGGTATAAGTTAAGGTATGTTTGTTCAATTGATGATTTGCAAAATCATTTCTATGAAGTCGACAAAATGAGGGATTTCAAGCAACTTAAAAAAATGGCCCTCTCAGTGGGATATGTCAACATTTTTATTGAGGATAAAACCAAGAAATTACAACCACCTGAAGAAACTACAGGAACCCCAAATAGTTTACAAGTAGGGGAAAACGGTAGTTTCCGACGGAAACACGTGACAATGGGTCCAAGACGGCGACTCAAGAACAAACGACCTAGGAACTCTTTAGCGGAGGAAGAAGAAGATTTGGTAAGTGAATTTTTTGAATAATCAATTTTCGTATACAATGAGACTCTGTCCTTATTAATTTGGTTTTTTTTTTCTTTTCTGAGTAAAATGTCCTTATTAATTTGTTATGTATATAAATTAATTTTATAATTTAAATAATTGATTTTGATTATATTGGAAATGTCGTTGAATTATGTGTGTTTAATACTTAATATTTATCATCTCTTTTTTCATATTGCCTATTGATGTGTTTGGCATTAAGCTGTTTAAAAAAAGTAAAATTGAACAATGTGTTATGATTTCACCTATTATATTAATGTTTTAACCATTCGTATTACCAATTAAATAACTTATTTATTTATAATTGAAGCAAAAGTATGTTCTTCAATTGATGGTAAAGAACTAAAGACTTATGTTTATAATATGATTCAAATTGCGTAAATATTGTTCAAATATGTTATCAAGTAATGTTCTATCTTCTCATTTGAACAATGCGTTATGAATTAACATACTACTACTATATTAATGATTTTAGCATTCGTGTTACCAATTAAATAACTATATGTATTTATAATTAAAACAATGTATGCTCTCCAATTGATGGTAAAGAGTTATGTTGATAATATGGTTCAAATTGCTACAATATTATTCAATATGTTACCAAGTAATGTTCTATCTACTCATTTGAACAATGTGTTATAAATTAACATACTACTGATATATTTATGATTTTAGCATTCGTGTTACCAATTAAATAACTCTATGTATTTATAATTGAAACAATGTATGCTCTCCAATTGATGGTAAACACTAACGTTGATAATATGATTCAAATTGTTTAAATGTTATTAAAAAATGTTACCAAGTAATTTTCTATCTACTCATTTAAAATAATGATGTCGTTGTTGTTTATTTTCGTCACATTGATTGTTACAGCCCAATGGTGATATACCCGAAGAATGTACAAACAAAACAACAAAGGTTCCTCCTCCTGTTAGAAACATAGTAAGTTACTAGACTAATATATGTAGTATACATTTTTTATAATTTGAAAAATTAGGTTTGATGTATGTTGGCATTATTTGACTTTTGAGGTATGGTGAACAGAGTCAAACCCTTAGTTGTGATGTTGCAAGATTCGCAACATTGATCGGAAAACTATCGAAAAATCAAAGACAGTGGGTCAAAGATATGGGGTTCAAAAACATGCTTAAGCTAAACATAACCCATATTGACCCGTTGTTTGCTTCCTGGGTTATGTCTTTGTTTAACGCGGCAAATATAACTCTTCACATTAGGAACAACTTAGCGGTCTTAATAGACGATGAAATGGTGGGATGGGTATTAGGAATTCCTGCTGGTCAAAATTTTTTCCACCTTGAAGAGGCAAACGTGAAACAATTCAAGGAGTGGAAGATGAAATACAAGAATGAAACTACTTATGGTGCATTATAAGAGTCTATAGTGTACAACATGGTTCTGTCAGAGAAAAGCAATAAATTATGGTTTCAAAGACATTTTTTGTTGTACACGTTAGGTGTTCTTCTTTGTCCAACACAGAAGCATGGATGGATTAGTCCCTTACACATTTATTTGTAGGGAAATGCCACTAAGGCATACAAATACAACTGGGGAAAGTATGTTCTAGACTGGCTTGTGAAATATAGGGAAAAATACAACAACGCAAAAGAGGGCATAGGTGGATGTACGTTACTCCTCCTGGTAATTTATACTATTATTTACAACATTAATTCTTTTTTATAGTTATTATGAAGTACATATATTTGTATTTCGTTTGTCCTTATTATATTTTTCTCAATGTAGGTGATATACATCGATCGAATTGCTCATGGAAAGAATATTCAGTGTACCTCGACATCATTCAGAATACGTTTTTGGGACCAAGCTAGTGTTGATAGTGCTATGAATGTTGACATGGGAACTAATGGGAGCTATGGTGTGGCACAGGTAACAAATTGTAAGTTAACTGCAAAGTAATTCTAACGATATGACACACATTTCTTCTTTTCTAAAATTTGATTGTTCTTAATTGCAGGTAATTGAAAATGCGGTTTATGGGGAAGCGCATCCTGAAAGAACATAATTTATATTAAATGTGATGAATTTATATTAAGTAACTATTGAGTTATAATCAAGTAATGTAGAACAATTTACATTATTGTAAACCAGTTTCTGTAATTTGTAGTAACACATTTGAACAACCTAGTATTTTATTTTTTCTTTCTGGGGTATTGAGGAACATCTTTGTGATTTTTTTTTAATTTATACATTTATATCGTATTGGGTTCGAATATGTTACTAATAATAATTATATAAAGTCTTATTTGCAGTTTTTGTTACTAAATAGTTATTCATTCATGTAGATTTTTTATCATGTTTATTTCAACTATGGATGAGGTTTGTTAAGCTCATTTGCAATGGATGGGCATGGTGCCTTGGCCTACGCTGTATAGTATGATACTAAAAAATATATAACAACATTGTAGAATTGAATTCTTATTATTATAATTTATAGAAAATTTTAATATTTAGATGTTTTAAAAAAAACAAAAAAAACAAATTATGTTACCAAAAAAAAACATAGGGGTTAAAATATTTTAAAAAAACAAATTACTAAACATTGTTAACCTTATAATGTGGTTTAACTTGCATTGTTCTTATATGTGTCAGTTTTAATTTTGCTTAATTACTAATTTAAATTCTTGTGTACTTGGTACTCCATTGAATATATATATATATATATATATATATATATATATATATATATATATATATATATATATATATATATATATATATATATATATATATATATATATATATATATATATTGAGGGCACAATTGAAATATCTTCGTTTTATGTTTTTTTAACCTGACAAAATAAATGCAATATCTTAATTCATCATGAGTGTTTAGAATTGTTGTTTAATTCATCATGGATAAGAATATATTGTTTAATGCACATACGAGCTAGTTCATCATGATTTAACATATCAAAAAAAAATAAAACAATATCCAAATGTCATAATTTGAAATAAACGATCAATGTAACTTATTTATTTCGTATATTTTAGTAACAACATCGGCAATATATGCTTTATATTCATTTATTGTTATACATAAATATTTTTCGTCAATAAAATTAGTAATAATAGGATTAATTCACAAAAAAGATAGCATTATTTTTTTGTTAATCAAAATAAATTAATTAACTTTCCCGTTAACCCATATAAAGAAAATATTACAGATACCTTTATTAGTTTATTAGGGTCCCTATGCATTAAAGGTATTACATCCAACCACTAATTAATAGTGGTTTAATATCAGATTATATTGGCAGGAAAAATATAACAGCGTATAGATAACAAATCAATTATCTTTGTTACTAATTAAATATATTATTCGTACATCAGTTACTAAACTATAGTGAACGTTACTGTATGTAGTTTACGGTTGTGTTAAAAATCTTATAATTAAACAAGTGTTCGTAGTAGTAATTTCATCTTTTAGTGGGAAAGTGTAAGAAATATTGCACATTAGGTTAATTAATTTACCTTATATAAATGTGGCTTAAGATTAAGAAAATTTCATCTACTCAACATATCAATAACTGAATATAAAGTTATTTTTTCTTACATTACAAAATACCTTCTTCAATCATTATGGCGAGGCGAAGCAAGAAATGTGTTGGTAAATTTCTTTATACGTTCATACTTTTTTGTTGTTATATTATATTCTCAATAAGCTATACCAACTCTTAACATTTTGCTTTTTGTAGCTCCACGAATGACCAAGTGGGTGAAGGAAGAAATACAACACAATTTGGATAAGGAATTCAACCGATTGTTTCTGCGGGAGGTTATTTGGCATCTTGGTTCGCTAGAGACTGGTAAGCTCGTGACCAGAGTCGGTCATGCTTCAAATGTTGAGAAGCTATTTGAAGAGGAGAGACAACATTATGTTCTTCACCATTTCTACTATAGTCGAACACCGTCAACACATAATAGAAAAGTAATTCCAACAGTCCCTGAATTGGATGAGTGTATAATCATGACCGAGCCATATGTAAGCGATGATGAGGAGCAAGCTTGTGCCAAAAGATTCAAGAAGATTGAGTTCATCAATCTCAGTAAAAAAGATTAAGAGGCATCTCTTTAGTCCCAGAAGTAATGTTGTTTTACCACTTTTGCTCGGTTTATGTCTGGATAAATGAATTAACCAGTTACAAATATTTATTAAATAAATAGAAATGTTACTTGGTTCGGATTATATTCTGTCTATTCAATTCTTTACAATCAAGTTCCATTCTGTTTCTTCCAACTTTGAATACTTTTAAAATTAATTATTATTTCTTTTTCGAAAATGTTTTTTTTTGTACACATCCTATATGTTTTATGTTGCTTCTATTTTATGAAATCAGTTAAAGGAATTATAGAATTAAAACGGAACTGCTTAATTTCCATTTTAACAACTAAGATTTATTCAGAAGTTACCAACAAATTAATTCACTAAAGAGTTAGTAGTTTATGGCTTACTAATTCAAGCACACTGCTTCTTGTGAAAACAACATATAATTGTTTTTTAACGCCCCTTTATTGTACACCACTGAACACGTAATTATGTACAACATATTTACGAAGAATGAAACATAATCATATAAAAAAAGTAAATTTTTTTCCAAAATTGTAAGGACATCTATGACTAGTCTTCATTTTATTAAACATTTTCCATCTTCATTTGCATCAATAACATGTTCTACTATACATGCAAACTATTTTACATAATACAAATATTAATTTAATCCATAAGATACTAAAAAAAAATTGTCCGAACTTTAATATAATTGAATCGCATGAAAATCATCACACTTATAACGAACACAGGAATCAAACTTGGGACCTAAATGCATGGAGCTCGTACTAACTATTACCTAATCGAAGTTGAACTAAAGTATTTTTTTGGGGGGGAGGGGGGGGGGGACAACAACAAACGTTGCTGTGATTTGCAAACTATAATATATGTAACCAATACTATTTAGAGCCTCAATGTTACTAAATAATAAACTAACCTTTAATTGTACCGGTACTAAGAAAGTTGAAAATTATTATTATTATTATTATTTCTATTTTTTTTAAGACAAAGTTGAAAATTATTGCACATAATATATTTTTATTGCATTATGGATTAACATTGTAACGAACTTCAATTTTTTCAAAGATTGAAAAGCATGATGTTTTTATTTAAATTGAAATAGTAGTTCATAGAATTCAAAACCTTTTGGTATACAAACACACTATGATAATTGTCGATTATTGACACGATATTCCCCTAGTAGTCCGGTACATCTTTTTCCCAAGTAAATCCACCTTAATTGTACACCATGAAATACCTGAAGTTCGATTCAACCACCCAGTACCACCGATAATACTAAGCTAGAGGGCTCAGATTAAATAGCAAAAGTTTAAAATCATTTATAAAATTAAGAACTCTTATTTTTTAAATTTTGTATACATTACTAATAAATGTCTCTAAACAAAACTTTTTTTAAAAATTCGTTACATTTTGCAAGGAGGTGTATCATTTTATTCCTTTAATTGAAGGAGAATCCAAATGGTAACAATTAAGTAATTCATTCAGTATTCGTTAGCATTATTAATATGATTTTCATTATTGCATAATAACACATATTTTTATAATAACAACTCGTCATCAATAGATTTTCAAAATTGCATAATAACACATATTTTTATATTTAGTGTCTAATTGTTGAAAACTAATTTATAACTGTTATAGGGGTATACATGTTCATAGACTAATATTAAGAGTTTAGGAAAAGAGGTAGTTATCATTAATGTGGGTATACATGTTCATAGACTAATATTAATGTGGGCACCTCATACATTTTAAAAGGGAGGGATATCATTACTAATTATTGATCAATTGTTTAACCAAATGCGTATATATTAATACAATAAATATATATTTTTTCAAATTAAAGACAAAACTTAACATATAGGGCTAAAGTTAGTTGTGAAGGGCTATAATCAATTAGTGGAGGGTTACAATTAAAACAGATGTAATTCAACAAAATAGGTTATCCGCTACTAATAATTATAATATTTTGTGAACAATGATATCAATGAAGTAAATTTTTTTAAAAATTGTAAGGAGATCTCTAACTACTCTTCATTTTATTATCGGTTTCCATCTAACATATCAATGCTAATGTCTAGAACACATACAACATTTATTTATTGGAAAAATTGGTGAAAATAATCCCAACTTTGAGGCATTTACTTTTAATAATCCCAACTTTGGATTATTATTGAATAATCCCAACTTTAGGGGTATTCGCTTTTATTGGTCCCAACCGGTAAACCAACCTGTTATAACAGGTTATGGGACACGTGTCGCAACATAATTGGTAAAAAAATATATAATAAATATTAAAAATTAAAAATTGAAAATAAAAAACCAAATAGCCCCCACCGCCCACAATTCGCCTGCCCCCTTCCAACCGCCTACACTCCGGCAGCCCCTTCCCCATCGCCCACAATCCGACAGCCGCTTTCCCATGCCCCACCCGTCGGAAACCCCCCACCCACCCCTTCCAACCACCGAAACAACCCCTCTTCCCCTGAACCGCCCCTGATTCCCACCCCACCTCCAAAAACCCTCCCAATAAACCATCCCCTCCCCTTTCCCCCACCCCAAAAACCACCCATTACCCTTTCCCCAACGCTAATAAACGTTGTTCGGGGCTAGGGTAGGGAGAAAGGTGGTTTTCGGGTGAAGGGAAGGGGATAGGTGGTTTTTTGGGATAGTTTTCGTGGGTGTGTTGTGGGAATCGGGGAAATTTAGGGGAAGGGGGGGTGTTTCGGTGGTTGGGAGGGGTGGGGAGGGGTTTTTTGGCAGGCTGGGTGTGGGGAGAGAGGTTGCCGGAGTGTGGGGGTTGGGGAGGGGGCTGCCGGAGCGGGGTTGGGGAGGGGTGGCGTGATGGTTTTTCTTTTTCAAAAAAAAAAATTTCTTTTTTTTCTTCTTTTTTTTAGCCAATTAAGTGGTGCCATATTTTTTTAAAACAAATAAATATATATATTTCTTGTTTGACAGATTACCGGTCACTTGGGACCAATAAAAGCGAATACCCCCTAAAGTTGGAATTATTCAATAATAATCCAAAGTTGGGATTATTAAAAGTAAATGCCTCAAAGTTGGGATTATTTTTATTAATTTTTCCTTATTTATTTGGTAAATAACATATCATATGTAAATAAAACACCATATTATATCTAACGTATCTTTCGTAAGCCTGGATTTTGATCAACATTTTTGAACTACATTTTTTAATGATTTTACAGTGGTAATGTAATAATAACTTTTAAACATTGCTGAACATGGCACGAGATATAGATATAGATAGATTTAATTTGTTAATTTGATTTTGACAAATTACTAATACGTAATATTTTATTACAAAGATTTAGAGAGCCCCATAATATGTATGAAGTTGTAGTTTATTTTATCAAGATACATATTATATTGATAACAACAAGTAAAATTGTAATATCAATAGACACTTATTTGAAAATCCTGACAAGTACATGTTTTGAGTTTGAGTTTGTCTTACTACCCTTTGTTATAATTATCTTTGATATTAGTAACATATATAATGGTGTATAAAACTCTGGTTGGAGTTGGTCTCACTACCCTTTGTAATAATGTATCCTGAACTACTAATAAAACATTATAATTGTATCCTAAACTATCGTCCCTTATCACTTCATGGTTAGAACACTATTTATGTATCCTGGACATTATGATTAATCCAAAATTATTTATTGATTACATGTATAAGTCAGTACTTAAAATAAATAATACAATTCACATAAGCTATTAGATACATAATATTATAGTAACTTAAAGTATTCATTGAAATTAACACTTCATACTATTATAAATTTATACATTAAAATTAAATTAACTTTATATATATATATATATATATACATATGTATATATATATATACATATGTATATATATATATACATATGTATATATATATATACATATATGTATATATATATATACATATGTATATATATATATACATATGTATATATATATATATATATATATATATATATATATATATATATATATATATATATATATATATATATAATTAATACTAGTAATCCTTACACAATTCAAACTTATTTTTGTCCATCATCACTGTCGGAATTTGATTCATCATCACTACATGGATCGAAAAACTTTGGTCTTTGAATACATGGTGGAATACACCAAGGATCACCCATGGAGTGCCTCCAATGGGGTATAGCCCTTCCCCATTCCTTCCAAATTGCCATAGACCTTGCAAGTTCCTTGTCGCATAATTTCAACCATATATGGTTAGGGCTGTACACAGTTTGGTCTGGACCGTAACCAAACCAAACCAAACCGCATTTTAGCGGTTTGGTTTGGTTTACGGTTTGGAAAAATACGGTTTGGTTTCGATTTTTTGGGAAGTACGGTTTGCGGTTTGGTTTGGTTTTTCAAAAATTATAAACCAAACCAAACCGTAAACCAGTAAACCGCATTTTAATATTTATATAATTTTTAAATAAATTAAAATAGTTATTATATATTATAAAAAAATAGAAAATTAAAAAAATGAAAAATCATTAGAAGATTATAAGGTCAGTATACTACTATACTCTATACTCAATCTCAAATATCAATCTTAAAATTCAATAGGTCATATAACTATAATATAGTATGAATTATTTTTTTGGACAAATGTATTATGTTTTTTTCCATTGTTAATTTGTTATGTATTATTTTTATTATGTGTTATTGTGTTAGCACTTATTAGTTGGTTGTTATTTTTATTTAAAATTTGTAGTATAATTCAATCCCTTTGGGCTAATTATTTGAACTTTATTATAAGTTTATTAATATTTGACAATTTTTAGGAAAAAATGTCGTCTCATCATAAACCGCAAACCAAACCGCATTATTACGGTTTGGTTTGGTTTAGTTTCAATACTAATATGGTTTGGTTTGGAAAATTGACCAAACCGTATTTTGCGGTTTGGTTTGGTTTAGACTCAAACCACACCAAACCAGACCATGCTCACCCCTATATATGGTGCATAACAGAATCATCCCATACGAAAGACACTAATCTATTTTCATCATTCGGTAGGATATCATGCCTGTCGCATAATTGAAAGAATAAACCTTTTGGCTTCGGTGATGCACCAATCGAAACCAACTTCCTCATTGTTTTAATCCTTCGTTGACAACAACATTTTGTTTTGTCCTTAGTGCTTGAACATTCTCCCTGCATATACAACATTTATTATAAATTACTATAATATAGACATGTCTTTTTTAAAAAAGAAAATTAATTATAGTCATTTTACGATAATATATGACACTATCTTCTCAAATTTCTTGGGCTTCTTATGAACATTAGAATTAGACATCTCTAATGATTTCTCTTCCATAAGCGGCCTCTTTCCTTTGTCTATTTTATTCCCATTTTTTGGTGATTCTTTTTTCCCATGATCACGACCCTCCATTCTTACTAAACTAACCTCTTATCTCAATAAGTTTGTGTATGTCATTCTACAAATGTATGGTATATATTAGAGCTGTTAATGGACGAGTCAACCCACAACCCGCCCAACCTGGCCTGCAAAATAAGCGGGCTTGGACAACCATTTTGAAAAAAATTGAAAATTTGGGCGGGCTAGGCCCGACCCGCTAATATAAATGGGCGGACACGGACAAGACAATTTATACCGTGGGCTAGCCCGCCCGGCCCATTTATTTCAAAAAGTAATAATTTAATGATTTTTTAGTTAGTTGATTATGTAGTACATTTTAGAAAATAAATACAAAGAGACTATATTGGACTCTAACCTATTATTAGCTACAACTATTTATTTCAATTTTATATTTAATCATTATACTTGTATTAAATAAGTTCATTCTTTCCTTTTTTTCACTAATATATGTCACAAGTTAAATATGTTTTTTTCTAGTATCATTAGTGATCAAGAAATTTTTAAGATAACTAAATCGAAATAATATTAACATATGTAAATGATAAAATAATTAGTGTTAGATATATGTAAAACAAATATTTTAGGCCCGTGAGGCCGCGGGCAAGCCCGACCCGTTAATAGAGTGGGCTTGGACAATTTATCAAGCCGCATAAAAGGGCTCGGGTTAGCTAGAATTAGCCCGTTGGACAAAAAATGAAGTATAGGCCCGGCCCGTTTCCTGTCCAAGCCTGCAAACGATCACCTCTAGCTAGTATATATATAGGAACACTACGACGGTTGAATTTAATCTACATGAAACCAAATATGTGTCGCTTGATGAACAAATTACGTAAAACAGTAGTTAGTACATTTTATAGTAACCTAGATATTTAATTGGTATATCCGGTGTATGATAAAGAGCATAAAAATAGGTTATCCGCTACTAATAATTATAGAATTTTGTGAACAATGATATCAATGAAGTAAATGTTTTTACAAATTGTAAGTAAATTTTTTTTTTAAAAATTGTACGGAGTTCTCTAACTAGTCTTCATTTTATTATCAATTTCCATCTTCAGTAGGAACGTTCTTATATGAAAACTTTTATATAGCATTCCAATGTTAATAAAATAAATATTGTTACTAAAATAATTGTGTCCGAAATTTAATCAAGTACGGGAGGGTTACAATTAAAACAAACGTAATTCAATAAAATAGGCTATCAGCTACTAATAAGTATGTAATTTTGTCAACAATGATATAAAGATGGTTAATATTTGTATAAATTGTAAGGATATCTCTACATATTGTTCATTTTATTATCATTTTCCTTGTTCAGTAGCATTAGAAACATGTTCAGTAGGATATTTATAATACAACGTTGTTACTTGCAATTTTGCAAACTATTAAATTCCATTCCAATATTAATAAAATATATAATGTTACTATACCATTATGTTCAAATTTTATAATATTTGATACTTGTGAAAAAAAGGGGTGTGATGACGAACCCAGGATTCGAACCAGGGAACTAATTGCATTATAAGAATGTACTAACTAATTAAAGGTGTAAACAAGATTGAGAGATATTCACCATGTTAACAAGTATATTTTAAAAATCAATATAGCACACGCCGGCACGCCGCTATTATCTGCAAACTATAATAAAGTTTGCCAATACTCTTTAAATCATACTGTTACTAAATCACAAACAAACCATGAATTGTTCGTTACTATTATAGTTGACAATTATTGCACAGTATATGTTTAAATTTCAATATGGATTATCATAGTAATTGAAACACACGTACAATAGATTTTCATTATTGGATACTATCACAAATTTTAGTATCTAGTATTTATTTGTTGAAAACTCAATTATAAGTGTTATAGGGGTATACATGTTCATAGACTAATCTTAAGAGTTTAGGTAGTTATCAATAATGTGGTGACGTAAGTATATCAAGGTCTACAAATGTATTAATGATCCAAAAATATATATATTTATAATGTAATGACGATACTCAACATAGAGGGCTTAAAGTTAGATTTGAAGGGTTAAAATCAACTAGTGAAGGGTTACAAAAAAAACAATTGTAATTCATAAAAATGATTATCAACTACTAATAAATATAGAATAATGTTAAAAATGACATAACATGAAGTAATTACAAGAAACTTATATTTGTTTCATTAAAAGATGATTCTTGAATTTAGATTGTAATTATGTGTGAAATTTACTTACATTTTATTAATAGTTTCAAAATAAACATAGTACCTATAATATATTAATATGTAACAGGTATGTAAATAAAAGCATTATAACTATTAAACTAGTAACAATGAATCCCATATATTGAACTTAAAAATTAGTGTATAATCAGTTACTGGGATACATAGAACAACTCCATGTTTTATGATTGGGATTATTACTACTTGTAGGGAATAATTTCAAGCCTTTAAAATCCCACTAGCTTGAACCCCACTGTGATCATACACTAAAGTACGGTGGCGTCCAAAAGGGAAGAAGATAGAGCAAAAGAGTCGCCAACAAGTTTACACCCCTTAACGATCCAAGAGATCGCCAACTCCATAAGGTCATGAACCAAATAAGGGTTCGGGGATGATGGTACAAATCCAACCTAAAAGAGATTGAATCTGCCCTAATAATAGGCCTCTACTTTATTCTGCTCGTATTCATGTGCGCTTTCTGATTAACATACAATCAATAGGATTAACCCTAAACCTGTTTAATCTATGTTGGTTGAATTTAATGCACAAATAAACTATTATTGGCGATCACTTGAATTTATAATCACAGTTAACCCTAAACAAGATTATTAAATATCTTATTAAGCGTGATTACAAGTACCAATTCCCTTTAAACATGCAATAAAAGGTGTGATCAAGCAATAAATAATAAATAGCATCAAGCAACATAATAAATAATCAATATCATAATAATCATAAATAATAATTATAATAATAATATCATCATAAATAAAATAATCATCATCAAAATAATAATAATAATAATAATAATAATAATAATAATAATAATAATAATAATAATAATATTCATAATCATCATAAATTATAACAATTATAATTTTAATCATGTTCATGTTAATATTAAAGCATAATAATAATAGCAAGATCCTAGGCATGATACTAACAAGATTAATAACAAACCCTAGCATGTCACTAAGCAATAAAAATCAAATCTTTAACCCTAACATGATACTAACAATCATAAATATTAGGAAGAGAATAAAAGGCATCATAACAATCATATTTAATATTAAAATTACCCTAGACATGATACTAGGAATCATAATAACAATCTAAGCATGATGTCTACATCATAAATAAATTAATCAATTAAAGTACTTACTTGGATGCGTCGTACCTCTTTCTAATAACAAAATACACGCGTTAGTAACTTCAAGGAAAATAATAATCAAAACAATTAAATTAAATAATTGAAATAAAGATTTGGGACCAAACCCTCAGAAATTAAAACCTTTCACGTCTAGGGCGAAGGCAACTTCGAATATGGCTAGGTGTATCAAGATCTTGTGAATGCGGAATTTTTTATTAAAAAGCAAGAAAGAATATTTATTCTAAAGAATGAATGAAAGAGATGAATGCTTCTTGAGGAATGAATATTGATAATTCGTGAATAAAGAGAGTTGATTAAAACTTAGGAATAAAGAGAATTGGTGATTAATAGATTTAGATGATGAATGAAAACGGAGTTTTTGATACGATATTTATAGAGAAAATCATCCAAAAAAGATAATTTAACAAAACAGAGTCTGAAAATCGAAAAATCACCTTGGCGCCAGCCCTGGCTAGTTGGCGCCAGGACCAGTGGCTAGCGCCAGGCGCCAATTGCTAGCGCCTGGCGCCAATCCTGGTTCCAGGCGCCAAGGCCTGGGGTTGGACGCCAAAGCGGTTTTCAACGCGTTTTCGAAAATCTGATAAATTTCCCGTACTGGAAGATAAAATAATATAATTCCAATCGAAAATGCTATTTGATCTTGATTAAAACTCTGAAGAGTCCTAATTGAATTAGGAATGATAAAGACCTTCTAGAATGTTCTAGAAGACTAAAACCATTCCTAATTGCATTAGGAATGATAAATTATATTAGGCCGTACATAAAGCTCAAATCGGGCCTAGTTTAGTAAGTTGGCCATAACTTCCTCAATATTCATCGGAATTGGGCTTATAATATATCGTTGGAAAGGTCTTTGCAATCCCCATCCAACTACACCACTATTGGACCCATATCTTGGACCAACCAAACTGGATTGGCTGTTTTCTTAAAATAAAGTTTTCAAAAATAGGGAGAAGAGAAAAGAAATAAAAACTTTCCGCAACACTAGACCTTTCCACACTTCGTTTCATTCGATTATGATTCGACGTGAAAGGCACTCATCACCGGGTTTGGTTTTGGGGAGACACAAATGGGTGTCTACACTACTGCTATTTTGTGTTACTAAAAACTACTCAATCAATTACTGATGTTGTTATTAAGAGAAAAACGAAATCCCGAAGAACAATGGAATTAATGATTTGCCTTTTTCTTCAACGACATGTTATGTTTAAATTATGGAAAAGGGCAAGTTCAATTAGCGAATCGGGTTGATGTGAAACAACTCATACACTGGAAAACGCATAATTTAATTATGAACAATGGTAAATATTACAAATTCACATTCATTTTACATAAATAATTGTTCACCAAACAAAAATTAGTTCAAAATTGACAAAAACGGCAAATTAGATCTCCAAATTGATGTTACACATGCTATTCTCCAGTTAAATTGCGATCAACCATTTTGCGTGGGGGTAATTCACCATTTTAATTACGGTAGAGGAATTGAATTCCAATTTCGCGCTTACGAACCCTAGAAATTGGGGATTTCAATGGATGTGAAGAGAAAATAAAATAAAGAAATTCTTAGAAAAAAATTGGAGCAAATTTTGTACACAATTCAAGAATATCGATGATTAGAAACATGTAAATTATTTTAACAAATCTGGAGAAAAATTATATATGAAGAGATGAACATTATGAAGAACACTAGAAATTGGGGATTTGTGAAAAGTAAACTAAAAAAAAAATCATAACAAAATTTGAAGCTATTTGATTCCATAAACTCAGAATATTAAATTTTTGAACATGTAAAGTATTTTAATAAACAAAATTTTTAAATAAACATTTTTAAAAAAGATGATAGGAACATGAAGAGTAAGAACAATGGAGGAGAGAGGGGAGAGGAGAGAGAAGAGAGAAAATTAGACCCCAAAAAAACAAGAGCCTGGTTGAAATGAGAGAGAAGAGAGAGTGGAGTGGTTGGGGAGAGTGGGGCCCAAGCAAATTTGAAATTTGAATCTGAAATTTCTAATGAAATTTGAGTTTTTTTTTGTTTTTTTAGGACCCAAATGCAAAGCCAATAGGAGGCCGACACATCACTAATATATGTCTGGCCCACATACACTAAGTGTATGTATAGCCTTACCGTTCCTTTAATTGAAAAAAAGTCAAATCACACAATCATCAATTTTAAACTCTCTGTATTCACGCCTAATGAAGCTAAGCAGTAAAAGATCTCCATTTCCCAAAATAGTTACTCTACATAATTAATACTTGTATTAATCCCTTAATTTGACCAGGTTCAATTCTAAAAAAATATATATAAAAAAAATTCTCAATTTAAACCTCATTCATATCAATTTATAAGGGGGAACAGAGAAAGATAGTGGCTAACAAGGCTAAAAAGATGGAGAATGTTGACGAGGTTGACGAAAATGGACTGAGCAGATCATTAGCAAATACTTGGTACTCCTCTTTAAGGTTCAATTTTTTATTCATTTTTTTAAAACAAGCAAGCGAGGATTTATTTAAATTAAATCAATCTCCGTCAAAGCAATGAGACTTTGAGGAAAGTTCGACATACAAATTCGTTCCGATGAGATCGAAGTATCCCACCTAGCTACACTATGTGCAACTACATTACCACCTCGCTTGACATGTAAACATTTAAAAGAAGAAAAATAAGCTTTGCTACTAACAATATCATCATAGAAATGGAACACTGGTGCAGCCCCCTTATGCTCGCAGTTTATAGCGTTCACGGCCCCTATTGCATCACACTCAAGGACAATGTCATCATAACCAAATCTTCTTGCTAATTGCACGCCATATGCAGCAGCCCCTGCCTCTGCTAACTCTACTGACCATCTAACATCAAGGCGCTTCACTGCAGCCACCAGCAACACACCATCAACGTTTCTAATGACCACCCCAAAGCACACTCCAACCCCATTCATTATGTGAGCATCCACGTTCACCTTAACTGCAGGCGCAACAGGAGGTTTCCAGCTCACATTGGAAGAGCCAAGGCACGGCCCTGTTCTGTTCACTATCACCCTTGTATTATGCAAGCAATAATCTGCACAATACTTTACGAAACCCATTGCCACACCAACTGGATCAGCAACCTCCACTCCTCCAAAAGTGGCTTTGTTGCGGCAATGCCAGGCAGCCCACATCAATGTGCAAAATAAATTCAACACATCCCCAGCAACCCGATCAGCCACCCATAAGAACATATCCACAAAGGAGCTAGCAGGAGCATCAGCAATCAAACCCAAAAAAGTACTCTGAGCCCATATTTTATAAGCAAACTTACAGTGAAAAAGGGTATGAATGATTGACTCGTCACCATTGTTGCAAATATTACAAGCTTTTGAAGAACGAATGTGGCGATTATAAAGCACCTCCAGCACACCAAGACTCCCCTTACATGCTCTCCAGATGAAGTGACAAAGCTTGGGAGGACCTGACAGGTTCCAGACCTTCTTCCAAAGCGTAGAAGAGTCACTACCATTAAAAAGTTCCCAAGTACGGAGATGACCCATTCTGCCAAGCCAATAGCCTGATTTAACAGTGTAAACCCCATCCTTTGTTGGCCACCAATAACGAGAGTCCTGCTGCCACACCCTTAGGAAGGGAACATCCATAATTGCTCTAGCATCGACAACACTAAACTGAGCTAAAATAGCATTCACATCCCAGCAATCACTGTCATAGTCAATAAGATTGCTCACTCAAAGCTCCGGATCATGATAAGGAGGAGGGGTTGGGACATGAATTTGAACCTCCCCGTGACACCATGCGTCATCCCACACCCAAATAGAGCACCCGTTACCTACTCTCCATTTTAGACCGTCCAACAAAAGAGACTTTGCCCCCCAAATACTCCTCCAACTGTAGCTCGGGTCATGACCACGCGAGGCATCGATAAAGTCAGAATTTTTATAATACCTTGCCTTTAATGTCGCATGGAGCAGGGAGTTCCCATCCCTCTGTAATCGCCAACATTGCTTCGCCAAAAAAGCTTGATTAAAGCATTTAAGATCCCTAAAGCCGAGCCCACCCATAGATTTTGGCATACACAATTTCTCCCAACTATGCCAGTGAATATTCCTATCCGATCCAATCGAGCCCCACCAAAATCGAGCTAAGAGCGCATGAATCTCGTCGATTAAACCATCAGGAATTCTAAAAATGCTCATCATATAGGTAGGAATGGCTTGTGCAACCGCTTTGATCATTACCTCTTTTCCGGGCCTAGACAACAATTTCTCCTTCCATCCGTGCAATTTCTTCCAGATTCGTTCCTTGAGGCAAGAGAACACCACTTTTTTTGATCTCCCAATGATAGTCGGCAATCCCAAATATTTCTCATGTCTATCAACTTCTCTAACTCCCAAAGCACCAACAATCAAACCTTTATGGTGAGAAGAAACTCCCTTACTAAACGCCACTTCGGTCTTGCTCATATTAACTTTCTGACCCGATGCTCTTTCATATGTACTGATTATATCAGCAACCTTAGAACATTCATGCAAGTTGGCTTTAGCAAAAATCACACTATCATCGGCAAAGAACAAATGTGATATCTTAGGAGCTCCTTTGCAAATCCGAGCCCCACTAATACTCTTCTCTGCCACTGCTTTGGAAATAAGGGTAGAGAAAGCCTCGGCACACAATAGAAAAAGATAGGGAGAAATCGGATCACCCTGTCTTAAACCCCGAGAAGGAACAAGGGACCCCGTAATCATCCCATTGTACTTGAAAGCAAAAGAGACACTCGAGAGACATTGCATTATACGATTAATCCAAGCGATCCTGAAATCGAACTTTGCCATCACCTTCTCCAAAAAAATCCATTCTACTCTATCGTAAGCCTTACTCATGTCAAGCTTTAGAGCCGCCGTACCATCCCGACCTGTAACCCCTCTCTTCATAGCATGAAAGACCTCAAAAGCAACAAGAGCATTATCAGAAATTAATCTCTTCGGAACAAAAGCACTCTGTTGGATAGAGACCACCAATTCAAGCAAGGGCTTTAATTTATTAGCAAGAGTCTTGGAAATTATTTTATATAAGACATTGCATAAACTAATGGGTCGAAATTCCGTCATACTCTTCGGATCTTGACACTTCGGAATAAGAACAATACAAGTAGCATTCACCTCATTTAACATAACATCACCCCTCCACCAACTCTTCACAAAACGCACCACATCACCACCCAAAAATCCCCAAAATTTCTGAAAAAAGAGAGCATGCATACCATCAGGCCCCGGGGCTTTATTTGGGTGCATTTGAAACAATGCAACCTTAATCTCTTCATCAGTTGGCTCAAGCTCCAGTGTGTCGTTCATTTCATCCGTGACAAGGTGCTCAATGCCTGCTAACGCCTCATCAAAATCTGTCGGGGAACTTGTACTAAATAAATCATCAAAATACTCAGCAATAGTCTTTGTAATCCCAGCTTCCGAGCTTTGCCAAACACCATTGTTATCATTAAGTCCCACAATTCGATTTCGAGCCCCTCTTTGACTAGCCTTATGATGAAAATATTTAGTGTTTTTATCACCATCACGCATCTCATTTGCTCTTGCACGGGCATGCCAATAAGACTCCTCAAGGCGGCGAAGATCATCAATTTCGTTCGCAGCTTCATTACATTGTTGCAATCGAATCGCATCAAGTCTGCCTCCCTGTAACCTACTAAGCCGAGTTTCTGCTTTTTTTATTCTCTTTTTGACCACCCCGAATTCCTTGTCAGCCCAATCTGTGAGTTTCCCAGCAACATGACCAATTCCGGATTGCATTGACATAGTGCTGCTGTCATTCCATGCGTTTTCAACAACCTTGCCGCAAGCCTCACTCGATAACCACATTGCTTCGAACCTAAAAATTCTCCCCTGCCGCTTCTCTTCAAATTTATCACTAAATTTCAGCAATATAGGCGCATGATCCGAGTGATATATGGGGAAATGTAGCACCTCCAAGTAAGGGAATATCGAGCACCACCTATTATCAGCAATAAATCTGTCAAGTCGCTCACGAACCATAGTACTCATCGAATTTCCCCGCTGCCATGTATAAATGTTGCCTTTGAAACCCAAATCCCTACATGAGCAGTCATCCACAGCTTCCCTAAAAGCATCAATTTGTCGCTCCCCCCTCACCGCACCTCCTTCCTTTTCATTCATCCCCAAAATTTCATTGAAATCTCCACACATCATCATAGGGATTGTAGTAGTCGATCTCATTCTCCTCATCAAACTCCAAGTAAGATGCTTATTAGTAGCTTCCGGCCAACCATACAAACCAACCATCTTCCATTTCGGATTATTATTCGTATCACAAATCGTCACCTCAATGTGGTGAGGCGAGAAGGAATTTACATTTACATTTAAATCCCTCCACCACAAGCCAAGACCCCCTGACCTTCCATTGCTATTTAGACAGAAACCACTAGAGAAACCACACCTATTTCGAATAAGCTCTAATCGTTGTGCATCAATTTTTGTCTCCGACACAAAAACTCACTCCGGCCTATCTCTCCAACACCAATCTTGGAGAGCTTTAACTCGCAATGGGTTGCCAAGCCCATTGCAGTTCCAGCTTAAGGTTTTCATTGTTGTTCGCGGGGTTGGTGTGATCCAACCTCCGCTACTTTATTCATCATGGTCACCTCAACTGCCATATCATCCTCTTTCCTCCTCTTATCACTTTGCATCCCATTCCCCATCTCCCCTAACTCCACGCCTTTCCTCTTTTTTACCCCAATATCACTCGACCCTCCATCTCCACACTCCATATTTTCATCAAAAGGAATTGGCCGAGGGATTTTTTTGAAAGTTTTTTTGTGGCTAGAAGCTATGTTTCCCCCACCAACCACCGAGTTTATGGTATATTGGGGTAAAGCAGGCTGTTTTATTTTAGCAGAGGCATTAATCAAAGGATTGCACATAACCCCCTCCAACACATTATCCACCTCCCCCACATCCTTCCCCTCCCCTGTTTTTTTACTTCCCACAGCATGCACAGTACTCACCAATCCCCTATCCATAGCAGCCCGCTCCTCCAACACACTCTCTTTGTTGGCCTCACTTCCCTCACCCAACTCATCAGTAAAGTCAAGTAAGGCAGTAGCAGTATTTTTTGCGACATCAACATTCTGCTTTGTCACAAAAATCAGTTTTCGAGACACATTTAGCCTATTCACCTCTTCCATATTATTTGACCATCCTTTTCTAGGTGATGCTTTAAGCCAAGTTCCCCACCCATTACCTCGAGATTGTGCTTCTTCAGGGACATTCAAACAATCTTTCTCACTATGCCCCATTACACCACACATAAAGCAAAAGAAAGGTAACCGTTCATACTTCAATTTAATCTTAGCAATGTTACCTTCCTTGTTCAAGATGTTCTGAAAACGTCTCAAGGGTTTGCGTACGTCAAGGCATACCTTCACTCGCCTTGCCTTGTCAATCGCCAGGGAGTCTTTTTCAATCTCAAGGACATCACCAAGGTTGCTCGCAATAGCCCTAACATGATCATCCGATCTGCAGTTAAAAGGCAAGTCCTCTAATCGAACCCAAAAAGGTGAAGTATTCAGCGTTACAGTATTTGGTTGTTCGTCCCCTTCAATCCCCTTAAGAATGAGCAAGTTTTGTTCAAAGCACCAAGGTCTTCCAGCCAAGATTTTTTCCTTGTCTTTCCAATGAAAGAATTGGAAAGCAAATCTGTTCGCCCCTATAGAGCGAATTGCAACACGTTCATTCAATCCCCATGATCTCATCATAGTTTTCTTGAAAGCATCTAGGTTAACTCCGCGGTCCGATAAAAGTCTCCCAACTAGCAAAAGGGAAACCCTAGCATCAAGGTCACTTGTATTAACACCACCAACATCCACAATGTCCTTCTCCTCATCGTCGATGGACAAATTAGAACACTGAGCAATCAAATCGTCAGCCATAGCAGCAGTAGATCAACCACACTCGATGGTAGAATCGCCTTTCTTTCGAGGAAGTTAGCCCTTTCTTTCGAGGGAGTTTTTATTCATTTTTTTAAATTTGTTTCTAATTTGATTTTTAGGGGGGTTATGAGTAAATTCTATATTTTTTTTGATGTATTTATTTTAATTTTTTTATTTATTTATATGCTAGTATTTTCCAGAAAATTTTGATGGGTCTTGCTGTATGTTACTCCGTATTAAATTAGTTGAATTTAGAATTTTTTAAGTATTGGCTTAACCTATACTCCATTAAGCTTATCCTAATTTTTGTAAAAATGATTTTATCTTTATGTAAGTGATGTGTTTGATGTACACATATATACTATGGTGGATGCTAATTGAGTTGGAAAAAAAATGATTTTTTTTCTTTTTTTTTTTTAATGAAAATCAGAATTTAAATTACTATGCATTATTTTTTGTTGTACCTTTACAATAATTGTTTATAACTTTTTTTTTTTCTTTAATGTTTTTGCATACCCTTAAAATTCAAAATGTTAATATCACTTTTTAATTAGGGCCCCATATTACAAGTTTGCCCATAGGCCACTGAAATCTCAGATACGGGGCTGATCTCATTACCAATATGCCAAGGACTAAGGTCTATAACGCCAAGCCTCAAACCAATAACAAAATAATAATTCTCAACCTTTTGATCTTGTACTATGATCAAATGACTAACCATTCACAGGCTAATAAATAGTATCTCAATAATGACACATGTTCTTAAATAACATGACAATTCCATTCATAAATATCTCGACTCTTAGGGGAATAAAACGAGTTCCCAAAATTAATCAAATCTTAACCCAAAAATAATACTCTGCATTAACAACCCTAAAACCTCGATAAAACAATACTCCCTATGGAAACAACTTAATAGCATAAATAACACAATCAATTAATACGACAATCAAATGATATAATACAACACTTTAATTACATATATATAAATTGATCATACAAATAAATCATAAAATTTACATATAATAATACAAAATATAATCAATACAAACAATAATCAATGATCGAATAAACAACTCCAAGGATTAAGATTCATGTGATTACATATAATAAATAATAAAATCAAATTATAAACAAACAACTCCAAAAGAAATAGTGTGATTACATATAATAATTAATATGATCAAACAATTCCAAAGGGCCAAGTGTGATTACCTTTCAAATCGAAACACCAAAAATATTACATACGAGCAATGGACCTTGTTAGATTTGAGGAACAAAAGTCACTGAGTATGCTTGATCCGAATGATATTATAGGAAACAAGGTTACCCAATAGGCCAACACATGCGGCTGGCCGCACCGCACGGCCAGCAGCAATATAATTTTTTTTACTCTCTCTTCTCTATCTCCCATTTTTTTCTTCCCACCAAAACACACTCCTTTCATGAACTCTCTTCTATCTCTCCTCTCTCCTCTTTCTCTCTCCTATTTTCATCTTCTTTGTTAGCCCACTCAAATTAAACAAGTTAAATAGAGCAGCGGTGGTAGGGGGTAAGGAAGCTTCTCGTACTTCGTCGCCGAAAAACAAGCTAGAGGTTTTAAGGCCAAATTCAGCCATGAAAACTCTAGATCTAGAGCTTTTAATGGCTGACTTTGGCCTTTTTAGCCATATTTCAAGTGAAATTCGAAGCCAATATTTATTTTAAGGTATTTGTTCAATTTAATTTTTTTTTTAACAATTTTAATGGTTGTTAGTGATACGGGAGTTGGTGGTGGTGTGGTGGAGTTTAAGGTTTTGAGGACGGCGGTTGAGAAAGGTTGTGTTGGTGGTGGTTACGGTGGGTTTGGGTGTGGGTTAATGGTTACTAGGTCGGGGGCTACTAGGAGTTACTAGGTTGGTCAGGGGTTACTAGGTCGGTTAGGGGTTACTAGGTAGGGGGTTACTAAGGGTTACTAGGTCGGTTAGGGGTTACTTGGGGTTACTAGGTTAGGGGTTTCTTGGGGTTATTACTAGGTTAGAGGTTACTAGGTCGGTTAGGGGTTACTTGGGGTTACTAATAGCGGTTACTAGGTTGGTTAGGGGTTACTTGGGGTTACTAGGTCAGTCAGGGGTTACTAGGGGTTACCATGTCTGTCAGGGGTTACTAAGTCAGTCAGGGGTTACTTTAATTTGTCTGGGGAGCTACTAGAGGGGTTATTTAAGTGGGGTTACTTGAGGGGTTACTAAAAGGGTTACTGATATGACACCTTGTCGCACTGTGCGGCCACCAGAAATGCGCTGATAGGCCAATAATAATAATAATAATAATAATAATAATAATAAAGGATAACATGAGGTTAGGTAATTGATTATTGCTTTTAGGGAAACAAAGAAGTGTGAAGTAGATGAGAAATCATCTTACTGCCAACCTTGAGGACTCTTGTACGGCAAACCAAAGTGCATGCGCAAAGAAATAAGGTATATATATCTAATTATTAGGGTTTCAAGATAATTTTTATAAGATAACAAAAAAAAAATAAAAAAATAAAAAAATAAAAAAATTAGAGTATAAAGATAATTTCATATTTTAGCCATAAAAATTTTTTGATAAAATCTTAAAATATTCGGGTATTACAACACCAGCCCCAACCCACACTTCGATCGTACTCTCACATGAGCATTGGTGTTTATTTTAATGACATCCTTGGTGCTGGTCCAGCTATTAACAAGATAATATATAAATCTATTATCTTACACTTGGCAGTCCTGGTCCAGCTAGAAGCAGCCCCTGGTCTTGCACGAGCATTAGGAGGGATCAACACCTTTGCGGCATACAAATTATAGTCACTAACCAAGTAACCAACCTAAAAAATTCAGCAGTAGGAGACACATCATCAGGTCTTTCATTTTGGAATACAATTAAATTTCGACCCCTCCAATCAGCCTACATTAGAGTAGCCATTAAGCAAGCAATATCCGCATTTACCTTCCTAAATAGCCACCTCCATAGATCAGCGAAACTTGAGCGAGGTACATCAATTAAAAGATCAACAAATTCGCTATGCCTCCAAATTTCAACAGCTACCGCACAATCAATCAGAGTTTAAGCTAGAGGTTCAGTCTCTCCACACATCGGACATGTAGCATTAGGGACAATATGTCTTTGCATTAATCTCGGGAAATTCCCTATTTCTCATGGTGAGAAAACAAATTTATTTCTCATAATGGCATTTTCGTGAATAAATCAACAACTTTTTCATTATTATTTGTTTCTCACCATGAGAAATGGAGGCATCCTCATTAATCTCTCGTTGACCGCCATATCTATACTTAGTATTTAAAAACACAAACCATAATTTTTCATATGACACATGTCATCACAAGTCACTCACTACCACATATGACACATGTCACCCCTTTTGATCTTTTTGTTTAAGTCTTTATACTTTCTATAACTTGCAAATTCAATTAAGAAAATGAAGTGTTTCATTTCCATCATAATAAAATAAAGTTGAACCAATTAATATACATCACATAAACATATAAATTGAATTATATAAAAATTGTCTTTTCAACTAATAAACTTAAAATATAACTTAAACCAATATGTCATTTCATATCCTACAATCTTCATGTATATATACGTATCTAAATTCCTTTATCTTTTTCCACAGTTCTACCCTCATTCTTTTTTTCCTTTTAAGTTTTAGCAATGAAACAATTACTTCGTATTTCATATCAAAAGTTTCAACTATTGAAAAGCATACCTACATATGAAATAACCTAGATAAGAACCCGTGCATCGAACGGGCCAAAAGGCTAGTTTCCTTTAACAACACTCCACGGGTTTAGCTTCAGTTTCGGTGGACCCTAACGTTCCAAATAGACCTCCAAATGTCATCCTCATCAACTCTGTCCCCAACATCACTTGTTCCCATTTTTGCTAACCAATAATCCGATTTCACTTAAAATAAACCATTTTTTGCTAGATACCAGAATTGTATATCATCAGTTAGAGAGTTAGGCAACGAAATTGCTAAAACAATGTCACGTATTTCAAGCTCAAACAACTCCTCCACCTTTGCCACATTCCACTCTTTTAATTTTTGTCCTAGCCTTGTTCAATAACTCACATACTCTCATACTTTCATCAACAATCAGAGGGCGAGGAGGGGGGTGGGGGGGGGGGGGGGGGAATCGTGCCATCTTTGAGTAGCCACCTATCTGATCACACTGCAATACTTTCACCATTACCTACCATAAATTATATTTTTAGAGTTCTATTTATGACATACAACTTGGCTATTATAATTAAATTTTGTTAATGGGTTGTTAAGATATCAATTTTAAAGTTTAAGTAATTTTCATATTTTATATAAGAGCTTTTTGGCTTAAAAAATTTAAAAAATCTAAGAGCTTTTTATGCTCTTACATAATTTGTAAGGCTACTACTTTGATGTTACAAGTATAAATAATTGTTGAATTTTCAAAAGATATTAACAAACTAAATATTGATCAGGTTATTAGTAGCTTAAATATGGTGTAATTTCGTGTATAAATGTGTATTTTAAGGTTTTTATGGAAGAAAACTTAAAGGACTATATGTAAGCTTTTGAATTTAATTAAAGGAAAGATTTAGCGTTGTTCAATTGGATTTTGAAGGTCTTAAAGTAAGTTAGTATTGCTGTGAATTTGATTGCTTATGTATTGATTGAGATTTTGTTGTTTGGTTTAGGAGAGGGGTTCATAGGAGGTGATTTCTAGTTGGTAAAGTGATCTATGAATTTGTAAGTCAAGGTACGTACATGATTACGAAAATTAAACGAAGCTTGACTTTAGGAGCATGTTTAAGGACTTGAAAACTTAGAATCATGCTAGGGGATTTGTGGTTGATTGAAATTGTTTGGTAGCAAGTTTTATTGATGATTAAAGTGATGATTAGTCAAATGCATGATCTAAGCAAGTCATGTTCAACCACCCAGGTAAGAAAACAATTCAAGTACCTATTGTCATTGTCATTTATGCCCCATATTCCCCTCTCACTTACAAACAATGGATTTCCTTTATCAAGCATAAACCCAGATTATTCCATCATGTTGTTCCTCACCCCACTACAAACTTGGTTTGGGTTCCCATTTTTCCATGCTTGCCCATATGAGAAGGCATACCAATGTGTCTCGAAAACTAACTTCCCGGTGAAACTGAGAGAGACTGGTTGTTTTCGAAGGAAGGGGAAGTCTTTGTCATAGCTTAGGCCGGAGAGGATGACTAGTACATTAGGGTTGGCTCCATGTACTGCTTTTTCTCCTCTTTGCATGTACCTTCATGAGTACAACAAACATTTTAAGGAATGAATATAAGATGTATATTACAATTTTGGTGGTTTAGAGTTGATTATGGATCGATTAGATTTAGACTCAAGTGATTTGGAATGATCAATACTAATTAACTCTTTGGTATTTAGTTCAATATATTTATGTTAAAGTTGATTAAGTACTACGAAAATATGTTAAACAAAGAGTCGGTATAGTCATTAGCTAACCATAATGTAGGTAACTAACTCATTACTGAATTATTGTACACTTAATTAAATTACTTAAAGTTACTACACTTGGCCGGTGCAAGACTAGGCTAGCTTGATTGGCCAATATAATGGAATCGAGCATGGGCCACTCGTAACTTGAAACCACTCGTAAGTGGTCCATGTTAAATTCCAACTTGCAACCTTTATATTTAAGAAATAAAATAAAATAAATAAATAAATAAACAAAAACCCCGACAGTTATTAAAGATTTTCTATTATTCATTCCACTACAAAAAAAGGGAGGGGGGAATTAGCGACAAATTTTTGCAACCATAACAGACAGGTAGTCGCAATTTTACAACTGACTTTGTTGTAATTGTTGTGTAATCGCTAATTTGCAACGCTATTATAACTTTTGCGCTAAATTGTAGTTGATGGGGTTAATAATTTTTGAAACTTTTCACTACTAGAAAAAGGCATATCTCCGACGGACTTATTCCGACGGGCCGTATTTTCCGTCGTTAAATTTAAATTTTACGACGGAATCTTGTATGTCGTTGAAATCTGTCGCAAAATCACTTTCTGACGGAATTTTCGTCGCAATTTTTCGACGGAAAATTCCATCGGAAAGGTAATTTTCCGACCGAATTAACACTACTACAAAAAACCCCTAATATGCGACTTATATACATGTGACTTTAAAAATCTAATTTAAGCCACCTAATAAGTCAGGTTATAGAGTCACATGCATATATAGTGCGACTTGTAAACCTATCAAGTCACCTCATGTATATTAGGCGACTCATTAGGTGCTTTGTTGATTTTAACCCCAACATAACAAGTCGCCTAATAAGTATGAGGCAACTCGATATGTTTACAAGTCGCACCTTATATATAGGTGACTCTAAAAGTCCGACTTGTTAGGTGCTTTATTATATGACCACTACCTAATAAGTCGCCTAATACGTAAGACGCGACTCGATAGGTTAATTCTAAAAATGTATATAAAATAGTTACAATATCATATATATGAAAAGTAACTTTGGTATAAAGGCAAGAACTTCAACCTTCCAGGCAAAGAACCAGAGATCAAGCATGCTGAGTGTCATAAACACTGACATTATATAAGCTAATAAAAATAGTTGGAAAAAATGTTGATTTTTTACGTGTCGCCTCTTTCAACACAAGCGACACAATAGATTAACCTATGGAGTCGCATCTTTCAACACAAGCGACACAATAGCTTAACAAATAGATCGAGTCGCCTAACAACTAATAGGCGACTTATATAAAAGCTATCAAGTCGCATCAGAGGCGACTCCTAATAAAGTTGGAAGCTATTGTGTCGGTGGCTGTGGAGTCGCCTTTAAAGCGACTCGTTAGGTCATTTACCGGCGACTCGATAGGTGTTTTTTATAGTAGTGTAAATTTCGACGGAAAATACCTTAAGTCAAAAGAGGGAAATTAGCTCAGCCATTTCACGAAAGAAAGAGACAAAGGGGGAAGAGAGAGAAAGAGAGAAAGGAAGAAAGAGAGAGAAAGAGGAAGGGGTTTTAATTGAATTTCTCAGATCTACCGCCGCCGAAGTCAGACCGTCGCACGACCGTTCTTCCCCCGCCACTGGAAGTCACCATATTACTTCCTCCCGTAGTTCTCCGTCGCCGGTGAGGTTAGTTTGGTTTTATTTATTTATTTATTTATTTATTTTTAAATAAACAATCCGGTAAACCGGCTCCCCTAACCACCACCGACTATTTTTGAACAGCCACCACCGGCCCCTCACAGCCGTCGTCGTTCCTCTGGGCCGTTAAGAACAACCGGCGTTCAGTAGATGCCGCCGGTTTGTAATTTTTTTTTTATTTCTGTTTTTTTTTTTTGCTTTAAACCTTAACCACCACCACCGTATTATATAGGTTCCTCCAAACTCCGTCCTTGGTGCGACCAGAACCACCACCACCTTCATCCTCCCGTTGTTCAACGGCCGGTAAGTGTTCCTTTTTTTTTTGAATTAAAATTGACATTTTACACCCTAATAAGGTATAAATTTTATTATTTGTAGGATTTGTACATTTACTTGTTTTGAATCTCAACAAAAAGTGCAGATCTAGAAGTTAGTAACATTATAATTTCTAAAATTCTTAGTTTAGTTTATACATGACATGTTAGTAACTTGGACATATGTTAGTTTATTATTGTTTTTATTTTATGTTAGTGTAGTTTGATTTACTTTATTATAATAATGGTTAATATGTTAGTTTAGTATGGGTTATTATAATAATGTACGGCATGACATGTTAATTTAGTTTGGTTTAGTATAGTAATGTATGGCATGATATGTTAGTTTAGGTTGATATGTTATATTATAATAATGTACGGCATGATATGTTAGTTTACTTTGGTTTAGTATGTATATTGTATGGTAGTTTAGTTTAATTTATTATAATTTAATAAAGTATGTTAGTTTAGTTTAGTTTAATATAATGTATGTTAGTTAATTGAGTTAAATATATTTGTTTTATATAATGTTTAATGTAATGATTAATAATTATTTATATCAATTTAATTATTAACACTGATTAATTATATATGATTGTTTACATCAATTTAATTATTAACACTAATTGTTTATATATGATTGTTTATATCAATTTAATTATGATTATGATATATTTGTTTTAATGAGTGTTATTTACTTTATAATGGTTGTGTTATTTGCATTTGCATAATCATTTGCCTAGATACCCGTTCAAGGCATACTCATTAGGAGTATGTCTTGAATAGTCCCCGATTGGACTGTCCTTGGACGTTTATTCTCACTTAGGTTGGGAATATCCTGGCTTGTCATTTCTCTAAAATGTTCTCTGGGTACATATGACAGATTATCTAATAGCCTACATCGTGTACTTGGTGAACTTAAGGGAAATGCTGCCGGATTTTCCATAGAATTGAAAACCTGGCATACATTAGCTAGTGAGATTAAATGTCTAAGGATGAGTTAGGTTGGAGTGATAAGGACCTTTGGACATCATTTACAATCATATTTGCATATTCATAACATTTTGATGGATAATGAATATTCAATACGCATTGTGACTAATGTGATTATACATATTCGTGAGTTGTCTAGAATTTGTAATCATGAAACGAAGGTAGGTGGATGTATGGAAGGAAGGTTGGACATTCTATTAATCCGGAATTTTTCAAAGGGGTAGATGAACTCCTTAAATACGTGGAAGATCATCTCGAGGGAAGCAACTCGAATGAAGTTAGGTGTTCATGTTTTAAATGTAAGAACAAATGGCTTTGGGATACGGAAACGGTTATAATTCATTTGTATTGCAAGAGTTTTGTACCTAATTACTATGAGTGGATGTGTCATGGGGAAGGGTTTCTGGGAGTTCCTGAAGGACCGTCAAATGAATATCGTGTAATGGTTTTCGATGCTTTTGGTCATAATGAATATCAAGGGCATTCAGAAGGGGCAGAGGAGGAGCCTAATGCACAAGCTAAGCATTTCCTGGATTTGTTAAAGGCTTCCAAACAACCATTATACAAAGGGAGTTCATTATTTGCGTTAGAGATGGCTGCCCGAATTACTAGTCTTAAGTGCGAGTATAATTTGCCCCATAGATGTGTTGATGGGTTTGCTTCTTTGGTCAATGAAGCGATTCCTAACAACAACCATATGGCCGACACATTCTATGAGGTGAAGAAGATTATGAAGGGGTTGGAGTTGCCTCATGAAAAGATTCATGTATGCCTGAAAGGATGTATGCTGTTTTGGAAGGATGATGTTCAGCTATCTACATGTAGGGTGTGTGTTAGCGATCGATACAAGAAGACTTCTAAAGGTAGATTAGTCCCCTCGAATGTTTTAATTTATTTTCCGATCACACCGAGATTGCAAAGTCTCTATGAAACCAAGAACATATCGGAGGAAATGACATGGCATTCAAAAAATCCTCAAGTTCATGAAGCACCCTAGTGATAGTGAAGCTTGGAAACACCTCGACAATTGCTTTCCAGAATTTTCCAATGATCCTCGTAATGTTCGACTTGGCTTGTGTACAGATGGTTTTGCTCCTTATGGTAAGTTTGGGGGACAATATTCTTGTTGGCCTATCATTTTGACTCCTTATAACTTGCCTCCCTCAATGTGTATGAAAAGACAATTCATGTTCCTTTCGTTGCTCGTTCCTGGTCATAAGAACCTTAAAGGCAACTTGGATGTGTATATGCAACCGTTGGTAGAAGAGTTAAAACAATTATGGGAAGTTGGCGCAAATACTTATGACATTTCGAGGAAACAAAATTTGAATCTTCGAGCAGCCATCCTTTGGATACCGTTAGTGACTTCCCGGCTTACGGTATGTTGTCTGGTAGGATCACAGCGGGTAAGAAGGCTTGCCCTTATTGTATCGATATAAGCAAAGCATTTGGCTTAAACACGGTGGCAAAGTTTCTTGGTTTGATTGCCATCGCCAATTCCTTCCAACAGATCACCCTTTTCAAAATAGTAAAACTGCATTTAGTAAAAACAAAGTCGAAAAAGGTTCACCGCCACACATTATGTCAGGTGAGGAATTGTGGGAATGTGTGAGACACCTTCCAAAGGCAACTGATGGGCCGGAGGCATTGAAACACCTCAAAAAAGCAAAAAAAAGGGTGGTTCAAGCAAACCTCGTTGTCTGAGCCTCCTTATTGGAATCATCTGCTCATCCGTCACAACTTGGATGTCATGCACATTGAAAAGAGCTTCTTTGATCAGTTAATCCACACCATAATGGATGTAAAAAAGCATACATGTGACACGTCATCGACTCGAAATGACATTGCCAAATATTGTAAATGGCCACAACTTCATCTGCAGGAGGACGATAGAGGAAACGAGTTCATGCCAAAAGCCCCATTCGCTCTTGACAAGGCTCTAAGAATATTGTTGTGTGATTGGGTTAAACAGTTGCGTTTTCCTGATAGATATGCCTCTAATTTGAGCAGATGCGTAGATTTACAAGCCTGTAAGCTTCATGGAATGAAAATCCACGACTGTCATGTGTTCATGGAGAGGTTGTTGCCCACTACTTTGAGGGAATTGCTCCCTACCTATATTTGGAATGCGGTTACAGAGATCAGTCAATTCTTCCGCGATTTGTGTTGTTACACAATCACAGTTAGTGACATGGAGTGATTAGAGAGAAACATAGCTGAAATCCTTTGCAAGCTTGAGAAGGTTTTCCCTCCTGCATTCTTCAACTCCATGGAGCATTTACCTATTCATTTGCCATTGAGGGCAAGTTATATGGTCCTGTTCAATATAGATGGATGTATCCCTTTGAAAGGTAAATTAAAGTCCCTTTCACTTCCTCTTTCATACAAACCCTTCATAGTCATTAGTCATGATCTATTTACACAATTATTTATAATAATTTAATTGTAGGTTTCTTAATCACTTGAAACGTAAAATTGGGAACAAGGCTCGAGTTGAAAGTTCCATATGCAATGCTTATCTCATCGAAGAGATAGCAAACTTCTGCTCAAATTACTTTTAGGCGTCAGTTGACACAAAAACTCGGAATCTCGGTCGAAATGTGAATGTAGATGTGGAATCCACGTTGGACAACCCTGAATTACCAGAGTTGTTCTCGGTGGATAGCGGTTGTGTCTCAACTGAGGGTGAAACTCGGTATTTTTAAATGAAAAGGAACTCGAGTGTGCTCATTTGTTCGTTTTACAAAACTGCGGCATTCTTGGTGAATACAAAAGGTATACGTGTTAAGGACTGAATTTTATTCATAGTTCTGAAGAATTAAAATGGTTGAATTACTAATTTCTCTTGTGTCATTGCCCTAATAGGAAGTTTGAGAACTACGTTCTTAGTACCCGACCTTTTTTGCGTAGAGAAGAAGTTATGGAGAAATGTGACGCAGAATTCTCTGATTGGTTTCACCAAAAGGTGATAGAAATGTTCTAGTTGTTCTTTAAATATAATTTTTAGATCTTGCAATTCACTTTAATTAATTCTTGAATTGTGACGTAAATAGGTGGCTGAAGAGAAACCAAATTTGAATGTCCTGCAAGCATTGTGCATGCGCCCTTTCAAGAGTGTTCGAACTTGGAGGCAGATTTTTGTTGGTGGATTTAATTTCCATACACATTCTCATGGAAAACCTAAGTCTACGATGAATTATGGTGTGTGTGTCTAGTGAGGACGGTGGAGAGTACTTTGGCATTCTAGACGACATAATTGAACTTGTCTACATTGGTCCAAAAAAAGAGTATAAGACTATTTTGTTTAAGTGTAGTTGGATGGATTGTGGTAGGGATATGAACATACATGAATAATACAAGCTTGTCGAAGTGAATCATACTAAGAAATACCCCAAGTATGATCCATTCGTATTATCTTATCAAGTGATCCAAGTGTACTACTGTAGACACCCATTTGTGTCTCCCCAAAACCAAACCCAGTGATGAGTACCTTTCACGTCGAATCATAATCGAATGAAGTGAAAGTGTGGAAAGTCTAGTGTTGCGGAAAGTTTTTATTTTCTTTTCTCTTCTCTCTGTTTTTGAAAACTTATTTTAAGAAAACAGCCAATCCAGTTTGGTTGGTCCATAATATAGGTCCAATAGTAGTGTAGTTGTATGGGGCTTGCAAATACCTTTCCAACGATATATTATAAGCCCAATTCCGATGAATATTGAGGAAGTTATGACCAATTTACTAAACTGGGCCCGGTTTGAGCCTTATATACGGCCCAATGATCTAGGGGAGAGCCTAATATGATTTATCATTCCTAATTCAATTAGCATTGATAAATTGACTTTTGTTGACTTTTCAGAGTTTTAATCAAAATCAAATAGCATTTTCGAGGAAATTATACGATTTTATCCTCCAGTACGGTAAACTTATCTGATTTTCGAAAACGCGTTGGAAATAAGCTTGGCGCCTGGAACCAGGCCTGGCGCTAGTGTTGGTGCCTGGCGCCAGTTAGCCAAGGGTGGCGCCAGCTCTGTTTTTTATGCGTCAGACTCTGTTTTGTTAAATTTATCTTTTTAATTTGGCTGATTTTCTATATAAATATCGTATTAAAAACTCCGTTTCATTCATCATCTACATCCATCATTCACCTACAATCAGTTTTTCATTCGCAATCATTAATTCTTCATTCATCTTTCTTCTCTAAACCTTGCTTTTACATACAAAATTCCGCATTTACAAGATCTAGAAACACCTAGTCATATTCGAAGTTGCCTTCGCCCTAGACGTGAAAGGTTTAATTTCTGAGGGTTTGGTCCCAAATCTCTCTTTCAATTATTTAATTTAATTGTTGTTTATTATTTTCCTTGAAGTTACTAACGTGTGTATTTTGTTATTAGAAAGAGGTACGAAGCATCAAAGTAAGTACTTTAATGGTTTTAATTGATATTATGATGTAGATATCATGTTTACATTGTTCTTATGATATTCCTAGTATCATGTCTAGGGTGATTTTAATATTAAATGTGATTGTTACGATGCTTCTTATGTTCTTCCTAATATTTATTCATGTTAGTATCATGTTAGGGTTAAAGATTTGATTTTTATTGTTTAGTGGCATGCTAGGGTTTGTTATTAATCTTGTTAGTATCATGCCTAGGATCTTGCTATTATTATGCTTTAATATTAACATGAACATGATTATGATTATAATTGTTATAATTCATGATGATTTATTATTCATTATGTTGCTTGATATTTATTGTCATTGCTTGATCACACCTTTTATGCATGTTTAAAGGGAATTGGTACTTGTAATCATGCTTAATAAGATAATTAATAATCTTGTTAGGGTTAATATGATTATAATTCAAGTGATCGCCAATAATAGATTTATTTGTGCATTAAATTCAACCAACATAGATTAAACAGGTTTAGGGTTAACCTATTGATTGCATGTTAGTCAGAAAGCGCACATGAATACGATCAGAATAAATTAGAGGCCTATTATTAGGGCAGGTTCAATCTCTTTTAGGTTGGATTTGTACCTTCATCCCCGAACCCTTATTTGGTTCTAGACCTTATGGAGTTGACGATCTCTTGGATCGTTAAGGGGTGTAACCTTCACCTCGTGAACGGTTTACAAGTTCCTAAAACTTGTTGGCGACTCTTTTGCTCTATCTTCTTCCCTTTTGGACGCCACCGTACTTTAGTGTATGATCACAGTGGGGTTCAAGCTAGTGGGATTAAGGCTTGAAAATATTCCCTACAACTACGCATCCTACCTGTAGGGAATATTTCAAGCATTATCCCTAGCTTGAACTCCACTGTGATCATACACTAAAATACGGTGGCGTCCAAAGGGAAAAAAGATAGAGCAAAAGAGTCGTCAACAAGTTTTAGGAACTTGTAAACCATTCACGAGGTGAAGGTTACACCCCTTAACGATCCAGAAGATCGTCAACTCCAATAGGTCTAGAACCATGACTGGTAGTTCGGAGATGAAGGTACAAATCCAACCTAAAAGAGATTGAACCTGCCCTAATAATACGCCTCTACTTTATTCTCATCGTATTCATGTGCGCTTTCTAACTAACATGCAATCAATATATAGGATTAACCCTAAAACTGTTTATCTATGTTGGTTGAATATTAATGCACAAATAAATCTATTATTGGCGATCACTTGAATTATAATCAAATTAACCCTAAACAAGATTATTAATTATCTTATTATGCGTGATTACAAGTACCAATTCCCTTTAAACATGCATAAAAGGTGTGATCAAGCAATAAAAAAAATATCAAGCAACATAATAATAATCATAACAATAATTATAATAATAATCATGATCATAATAATCATAATAATAATAATAATAATAATCATAATAATAATAATAATAATAATAATAATAATAATAATAATAATAATAATAATAATAATAATAATCATAATCATAATAATAATAATAATAATCATAATAATAATAATCATAATAATAATAATAATCATAATAATAATAATAATAATAATCATAATAATACTAATAATAATAATAATAATAATAATAATAATAATAATAATAATAATAATAATAATAATAATAATAATAATAATAATAATGATAATAATAATAATAATAATAATAATAATAATAATAATAATAATAATAATAATAATAATAATAATAATAATAATAATAATAATAATAATAATAATAATAATAATAATAATAATAATAATAATAATAATAATAATAATAATAATAATAATAATAATAATAATAATAATAATAATAATAATAATAATAATAATAATAATAATAATAATAATAATAATAATAATAATAATAATAATAATAATAATAATAATAGCAAGATCCTAGGCATGATACTAACAAGATTAATAACAAACCCTAGCATGTCACTAAACATCAAATATCAAAGCTTTAATCCTAACATGATACTATCATGAGTATTAGAAAAGAAAATAGGAAGCATCGCAGGAATCATAATAAGCATATCTGATATTATAACCTTTACCGTAAACATAATACTAGGAATCATTGTTGTCATTCAAATCATCAAATCAAGAAAAACATCTTAAATTGAAACTAGGAGTCAAAATAACAACCTAGACATGATTTCTATATCATAATATCAATAAATCAATTAAAGCACTTACTTGGATGCCTCGTATCTCTTTCTAGTAACAAAATACACGCGTTAGTAACTTCAAGGAAAAATATAAAATCAAACAATTAAATTAAATAATTGAAATAGAGATTTGGGACCAAACCCTCAGAAATTAAAACCTTTCACGTCTAAGGCGAAGGCAACTTCGAATTTGGCTAGGTGTTTCTAGATCTTGTGAATGCGGAATTTTGTATGAGAAAAGCTAGTTTAGAAAAGAGAGAGAGAGAGAGTAATCAAGAGATTCTTGATGAGAGTTGGTGATAATTGATTATGGAAAACGGAGATTTTAGGAGGCTATTTATAGAGAAAATAAGCCGGATGGATTTAAAAACGAATCAGAGTTTCGAAGAGAATAAAACGACTTAGCGCCAGACGCCAGACATTAGCGCCAGGCGCTAAGGCTAGCGCGAGACGCCAAGTATTAGCGCCAGGCGCTAATCTTGTCGTCAAGAGCTAGAAACCAGCTTCACGCGTTTTCTTAATTTTGATAAAATTTAGCCGTACAGAAGGGCAAATCATATTTTCCTTAAAAACACTTCTTTTATTCTGATTAAAACTCTAAAAAGTCAACTAAAGTCAATTTATCAATGCTAATTAAATTAGGAATGAAAAGAATCTTCTAGAAGAATCTAGAAGACTATAATCAATTCTAATTGCATTAGGAATGATAAATCAATATTAGGCCCTCCTCTAGATCATTGGGCCGCATATAAACATCAAATCGAGTCCAATTTAGTAATTTGGCCATAACTTCCTCATTATTCATCGGAATTGGGCTTATAATATATCGTTGGAAAGCTCTTTTTGGACCCAACCCAACTATACTATTATTGGACCCTTGATATGGATCAAACCAAACTGGATTGGCTGTTTTCTTAAAATAGGTTTTCAAAAATAGAGAGAAACAAAAGAATTAAAAACTAACCGCAACACTAGACCTTCCACACTTTCACTTCATTCGATTATGATTCAACGTGAAAGGTACTCATCACTGGGTTTGGTTTTGGGGAGACACAAATGGGTGTCTACACTACCCTAGCCTAAAACGGGATCCAGTTTAATGGTGGGCTATGTTTAAAACACAAGCAAGGTCAGTGGTTGATGCTCCAGTGGACCTTGAGTTTTTGCAGGCACAGTTCCCACAAGTCCATGCAATCACGTTTGTCAACCGAATGATATTCCTGACTATAACCTAATTGAGGATGACAACGAAGATGATGATGGCGGCTTAATAATCTCAAGCGATGAAGATGATGAATCTAGCGTTGACTCTAGTGATAGTGACGAGGATGATGACATCGATGTGTTTTTAGATGATAGTAGTGATGATACCAGTAGTGATAGTAGCAATGAAAGTCACGACTAGGAGAATGTGCTTGTTATTGTAAAATGAATAGGAGAATTTGCTTGTAGTTGTACGTCTAATTGTCGGTTGAATTTGGTTGTTATTGTAAAATCAATTAAAGAGTTTGTCGTTCTATTGTTAATTTTGTTACATCTCATTATACTTGTAAATTTTGTAATGTTAATAATATCATGGCATGTTACTAACATCTTTTTCATGTGGTAATGGCAGGAGGGAAAATAGGAGAAACGTCGAAGAGAAAAAAAGGAAAGGAGAAAAGGCAAGTTTTGATATATGATGATGACGAGGAAATGGAGGACGCGAAAGATTTGGGTGACAATAAGGATCCTCAAACATCTAACAAGGGGTCGGATTAGGTCGTTGAAACTAACCCTACCCTAGGCTAAACAAAATTTGTAATATCTCAACACGCCCTTATACAAGTATAATGGTAAGTCGAGGGTCGAACCACTAAGGAATGGAGAGCGATCTTATATTGTCAAGTCAAGCTATTCCGGAAAGGTGAGGTAAGGGTGTGAATGCTAAACAACTAAACAAGCTACGTTGGGGAAAATGTAATAAACACTAGGGCTTGGGATCCACATATACTTGTAACGGATTCCGCTAATTGGGAAAGAGTTGACTAAGTCGAGTGCTGCGAGGGAAAACCAATCATGCAACCAAAAGAGCATATCAAGCTATTTTCCTAGAGGTCTAACTAGCGTCAAATATGATAAACTCTAGCTAGAAGCGTCACAAGACACCTCAATCGTTAAATTCAAGCCACAAATCAATGGTCCGTATCAATCTGAACCTACAATGCAATCTAGTGTGAATAACTAGGGTGATCAAGCCTAAATCAAACACACACATGCACATAATCAATTAACCAATTTAATCACATCATCAACTCCATCAATTTCCCCAAATTAACATCAATCCATTACTCATATATGCTTCACCATTACCCTAGCAATCAAACTACTCACAATCCATAGAAATCAAGATCAAAACAAAGCTAAACAACAAATTCATCATGATCAAATTAAACAACTAAAATCAAATCATAAATCAATCAAACTTGAACATTCAACAAAACAATTGAAATCAAACTAAAGATCAAACTAAAGATTGAATTAAAGAAAAGGAATCCTTACAAACTTGATCAAAAATCAAAGGAAATGGAGAAATCTTCAATCATCAACAATCCACCATGAAATTCTCTCACTAAAACCTAGAGTTTCTCTCTCTAAAAATCTCTCTAATTTGATCTAAAACTAATTCTAATTCTATTCTATTCCTTCTCCCTCTAAAAATAGAAGGAAAAACTATATATAGTAAAACTAACAAGAGAAAATTTAGTTAGATCGTCCAAAAGAAACCCGGAAGGGCGCGGCCGCGAGAAAATGGGTACGGAAAAAGGGGCACAAGGTGGTGCGCCCGCACTATGGGGTGGTGCGCTCGCACCAAGGGGTTGTGCACCTGCACCATAGGGTGGTGCGCCCGCACTTGGAGGCTTCCTCTTCTTCGTCCTAGCTCATCCTCGTGCGCTCGTCTTGGTGATGATGATGAACACTAAGGTAGGCAGTCTTGAAATGACTTATTTGGTGGGTTCACATAAAAAATGATGCCCCCACCGCATGCATGCACCGATCTCATGAACTTGCTCCTTGCATTCTTTCAAACTCGAGCTCCAAATGACAAGCAAGAGGCATCCAAAATGATGAGAAATATGAGAGGAAGGCTCGGGAATCCTCGGAACACGATCATAACATGAAAATACACAAAAACAAGCAAATAAAAGGAAAAAGACCAAATAAACAAAGAAAATCACAAAGAAGGAAAACTAACTAAGGAAAGCACAAACTAAAGAAATAAAGAACAAAACTAAGGAAAACTAAAGAAAAGAACTATAAAATAGCATGAAATTCATCCTAAAAGAAGCCAATTGAGTGCCATAAATGACACTCATCAACATCATGGGCAATAGATTCAGGGGAAACAAGCCTCACAGTCTTCTGAGTTGGTGGTATTAGACCCTACCACGCAATGGTATGTATGTAGTTGTGATTTCCTTCCCTTTGTATCCATATTTCCTATCACTGACCTATGTATTACTCTAACATGAACTATTTATTTACTTTTTGTTCAAGATGCACGTTAAAATAGGTTTGATGATAAACCTGTAGTAAAGGCCATCTCCGGTACCCTAACAAGCTAATATCGAAAGCCTTGGAGGAATTACGGAGAGGTTGATGCCAAAACGAAGGAGCATTGGTGGAACTTGTTTTGCGTATGACATTTTATACTTATAACTATATATTACTAAATGTATTTATGGAGTTGTGGTTGATAAATTTAAATGTTTGTCATAAGAAGAAACAATGCACATGGGCACCTGAGTTGAACGACCATGTGAAGAAAACCTTTGAATCCAAGTTCGCATATCGGTTGAAGGACATGTTTCACACAATCACACACAAGATGAACGGTGAGAAGTCGGACTGGCTGATTGAGAATGTCCACAAGCAAATGATGGACATTGTTTCCAATGATGATACGTACAAGAAGCGATACGAATAAAACAAGAAGAACAGAAGAGGTAGATCGATGGACAATGTAGTTGAACCAACCCACTACCAGGGTTCAATTTCATCTGTACAACATGCAAAAAGGATGGTGAGTTTTTATTTTAGGCAAGTGAAGTAGATAACAATTGTGTATTACATTTAAATGACAATTTTAATTTGTTTTGGTGCATGAACATTCTAATTATGTTTCAAAGAGTTTGAAATTGAATAAAACTACTCCTTTTTATAATCCTTGTTTTGTACGAAGTAGAATATATTCAGATTTTATTTTCGTGCCTCATAATCTTTATCCAAATCTTATATGATTGGATATATTTTGAAATTATCTTTCCAATGGTATATTATAATATTAAATCCGAGCTATAACGAAAAAGATATGAATGAGATATGAAACTCTATCCAAAACTGACACCCTTCCACTATTTCGGTCATATCTTTTTATCTACAAAATTTTTTAATCTAATTCTAATTGGGTTGGAAAGTAGATTTCAAGAGCCTTCCAATGACATATTATATGCCTTATTTAGACTTCTGAATCAAAAGATATGATAAAAACAAAATCCGCAAAAACTGTCCTGCAGCGCTGGACGACAGGCCTGGCGCCGCGGCGACACATTTGTCGCCTGGTGACAGGGGCGTGTTTGGCGATAGCGTCGTGTTTTATTCTTTTCGAAACTCTGATTCTTTTTTATCATATCCGTCTGATTTTCTTTACAAATAGCCTCCTAAAACCTTCGTTTTTAATCACCAACTCTCATAAAGAAATTCTTGATACTCTCTCTCTCTCTTTTCTAAACCAACTTTTCAAATACAAAATTCCGCATTCACAAGATCTAGAAACACATAGCATAATTCGAAGTTGCCTTCGCCCTAGACGTGAAAGGTTTGATATTTCTGAGGGTTTGGTCCCAAATCTAGTCTAAACTTTCTTAAATTCCTTATTTCAATTATTTAATTTAATTCTTTGTTTTATTATTTTCCTTGAAGTTACTAACGTGTGTATTTTGTTATTAAAAAGTGGTATGAGGCATACAAGTAAGTGCTTTAATTGCTTTATTGATATTATGATATAGAAATCATGTCTAGGTTGTTATTTTGATTCCTAGTATCATGTTAGGATTTTCTCTTAATTTGATGTTTATAATGACAACAATAAGTTCCTATTATCATGTTTAGGGTAAAGAATATAATGTCAATTATGATTTCTGTGATGCTTCCTATTTTCTTTCCTAATAGCATCATGTTAGGGCTATATATTTGATCTTTGTTTTTAGTGACATGCTAGGGTTTGTTATTAATCTTGTTAGTATCATGCCTAGGATCTTGCTATTAATATTATGCTTTATTGTTAACATGATTATGATTATGTTTATGATGATGGTTATTATTATGATTATTATGTTGCTTGATTATATTTATTGTTATTGTTTGATCACACCTTTTATGCATGTTTAAAGGGAATTTGTACTTGTAATCACGCTTAATAAGATAATTAATAATCTTGATTAGGGTTAATTTGATTATAATTCAAGTGATCGCCAATAATAGTTTTATTTCTGCATTAATATTCAACCAACATAGATAAACAGGTTTAAGGTAAACCTATTGATTGCATGTTAGTCAGAAAGCGCACATGAATACGAGAAGAATAAAGTAGAGGCCTATTATTAGGACATGTTCAATCTCTTTTAGGTTGGATTTGTACTTTCATCCCCGAACTTGCAGTCGTGGTTCCAGACCTATTAGAGTTAACGATCTCCTGGATCATTAAGGGGTGTAACCTTCACCCTATGAATGGTTTACAAGTTCCTAAAACTTGTTGGCGACTCTTTTGCTCTAGCTTCCTTCCCTTTGGACGCCACCATGCTTAAGTGTATGATCAAAGTGGGGTTCAAGTTTGGGGTAATGCTTGAAATATTCCCTACAGTTCACTTCATTTCAATTCCTAATTTCATTCTCTTATATATAATTCAGTTCATTTTAGCTCAGCTCAATTCAGTTCAGTAAATCAAAACAGGCCCTAATTATGTAGGAATCGCTTGAATCACTGCTTTGAGGAGTACCTCCTTTCCGACTATATAAGAACAATATCCCTACCTTATAAAAAGTTCAAAAGAACTCTTATGAATAGTGTGATGACTTTTTTACCCCTAAAAATGTTTATTTACCCATATACCCATTTGAGTCATATTAACTCTTATGCTTCCCGTATTTATTTCTCTTAGCTTCTTTAGTCTTCCTTCCCTTCCAACGCCTAAAGTTATTTTTCTTCTGACATTAAAAGGCAAGACTATTTAAATTGATAATAGTCCTCTTCAAGGAGTGAGGGAATAGCTGACAAGCTAAAGTCGTATCACCTAATCAAAAGTAATTCCTAAAACCACTAACTAAAATAGATAGGGAAGTAGGGTCGAATCCACAAGGAAACAAGTCTTTCTATTCCTAATTAATTATTATACTCTAAATTATTAAGCAATCAAAATATTATAATCAAAGGAATAATAAACTACTAAGAGTGAAGTAGGGAAGAGTAAAAATAGAGGAAATTAATGAATAAAAGACCTAGGGCATAGGTTCACCAATAAATAAAATTCCAGGGTAAAACATAATAATCAATCATCAATGCATAATTAATCAGATCATAAAGGGCTTTCGCTACGTATTACAATCACAAAATTAATCTACCGGTATTAAATCTCATCTCTCGAATCTCGACTTAACCATTTATAAATTAACCTGCCTATTGAAACTAGACCTAAACATCAATTCTCATCTCTCGAATCTCGAATCAATATTGTCAAACTCATGCATAAAAGATAAGGCCTAATCTAGTCGTAGAGCATTAAATCAATCAATAGGAAATTATTCTAGCATTGATAATCAACAACAATAAATTACCCCTTCATATTATTTATGGATCCTCACAAACCCTAGAAAGGAAACTACTCACACATAATTAAATCTAAACTAATCAAAGCAATAAAACAAGACATGATCAAAGAAATAAATAAATATCTGAGATTAAGAGAAAAGAAATCGTTACCAAAGTAATCTGGAATTAAGAGTAGAGTTAAGAACAAAGTATTAGAGAGAGAAACTAATCTAAAAACTAAGTAGAGAGAGAAAATCTAAGAGAATAATTAAGAAAGAGTAAAAGAAGATACTAAACTCGCTTAATGGAAAAGTATTTATATTAAGCAAGAATCCTTAATTAAAACAAACTTAAACGACGATTAAACTGCCTAATAATAACACGCGCCCGATCGGGCGAGACACCGCCCGATCGAGCGCGCCTTTTTACTCCCAGCTATGTCTCTCGCGCCCGGCCGGGCACGAGTTCGGGCGCCAGCTTTACTTCCCCCGGCCGGGCGTGCGCGCCTTCGAGCGGGAGCTCCTTTGGCCGGGCGGCACTCTTGGGCTACTCTTTGGACTTCGATTGGGCTCCAATTCTTCGGGCCAATTCGGATTTCCTCATCCGATCTCGAATACTTGGTCCAAATGCCTCGGTATCACATATACCGAGCCCTTAATCACCCGTTCGATGGCTCTAACCGGCCCTGGGCTATGAAGGACGTCGTGCATCTCCAATGCTCGTAGATACTCCATAATATCTCAGGAAAATTCTCCAAAAGTGCAAATCCCTACAAAAGTCAATCAAATCTACGAAAACACCAATTAGTAATAAAAGTGGCTCTAAGGAGCCAAAAAACTACTAATTATGACCAAGGGACGGGGGTAAAATACTATATAAAATGAACATACCAAACTCCCCCAAGCCAAACCTTTGCTTGTCCCTAAGGAAAGATCTCATCAATGAATAAATAAATATGCTTCACCCCAAAAAGTAAAAATCAAGCACAAACAATTCAAGGTAAATATAATAAACATGCTTCAACATCAACCAATCTCATCCATCCAATTACTCTTCCTCCCTAACAATTGTCAAATAGAGCAAACCACAAGAGCATATAGAATTCAAGACTAGTGCTGACACACTCAACTCTCATTTATGTGGCGAGTAAAAAATGTACTCGATCGCTCTCCAACCAACCCCTTTATGTGAACAATGCCCTCCCAACTCACACTCTCGTGTGTTTAAACAGATGTACACTCAACCTACTAGTCGACTCGAAATATGTCAAATCATAACTTGCATTGATAAACAACACTTTCACATTCATACAACTCTATGCACAAAGGTCGGAAGGTCTTTAAAGCTTGTAATGTAAGGCTAGGGTAAAGGGTAGGAAACATTTGGGAATAAGTGAGAGAAAAGCTATGCTTAAAGGGAGCAAATCCTAATAAAACCCATGATCAAAATAAATAATGATCAACATCTCCAGCATAACCAACTCCAACAAGAATCCACCAAATACAACTCCAAACATATCAAACAATCCCAACACTTACAAATTTCACTCATAAAGATACAATAATGAAGAATTATAGTGAAATAACAAACTTTATTTTCCAAACTTGAATTTTTCATTGAAACTCATCATCTTATTTTTTTCTTTTGATAAACCTCCAACTAGAACATTTGAACATTGAACAATTTTTCCTTTTTTTTTCTTTTGCCCTTGTTTTTTCTTTTTTTTTTCCTTCATAACATCATACTTTATTTTTCTCAAGAAGATCAAACATTCAAGCTCATCAAATCAAGAACAAAATAACTTCTCAAAACCCACCAAAATTGTGCAAATAATAAGCACACTACAAACTCCCTCACCTCACTCACTAATAGCTCCCCCAAGCCAAGCTTGGGACTAGTAACTAATGGGGAAAAATAGGCTTGTAATGTGGCTAATAAACAAAAAATAAAAATAAAAATTCAAGGCAACAACATGGGTAGCAAGAAGGGAACAAATGTATCTAAATCATCTGAAGGCCACCTAAAAGAACAAATGCCTTCGTCCTCCACAATGTGCATAATAATGAGTCATATAAACATTACTTATAGTTGCAAACCAATACTCAAATTTCTTGACATACCAGGAACTATCACACATTCCTAACCAAATCAACTAGTCAAGCACTATATTCACAAGCAGTTGGACAAAATTGACGCATGTTAGGACATCTAAGTAATCAAACTTCAAATCATGATCAACAAATCCACAATGCTTATCATCATGTACCAAGAATCAAAACAATATTTTCCAAGTATGGGGCACAGGGAAGCATGATTTACAATTCATTGGAACGTATTTTTGAATTTTTTTTATTTTTCAAATTTATTGTATTTTTCATATAAGAAAGCAATAAAACTAACCTAGAAAGCAATAAATCTTAACTAAGAAAACACACCAAAAACAAAAGAGAAGAGAAAAAGAAAGATACCAAATCAAAAATCTCCCCCAAGCTAGAATCAAACAATGTGCTCATTGGCTCGGGAACTAGCCCAGCATGGCTAGTCCTCATCATCCTCATCCATGGAGCCGAATTCTCCACCTCCGCTGCCACCTGCACCAGAAGAGCTACCACCAAAATAATCAATGTGAAAACTCCCCCCCGCCGGTCCCCCGAAAGGAATGTCTTGGCCGTACCCATGGAAAGCAGAATAGTCAATATAAATACCATGGGCAGTGGGATTCCTATCGTATCCCTGGGGTGGAGGCTGAAACCAGTCAGGGTAAATGGCATCGTCGGGAATGTTACCCCGACGAGCATAATCATCATACATAGGGTAGAGAGCTCTACCCTAGTTCCTCTCAAGGTACCCTAACCTATGGTCAATGGAGCCTATCATCCTCCTAAGGTCAGTGTGGGAATGCTCAATACGGCCTAAAGCCTGACCTATACTCTAGAAGTCCCAAACTGGGTCAGAGTCAACATGGGGGACAGAGTGAGACATGCGAGGTGGTGAATGCACTACCTCGGGCTCAGGCTAGGGTGGTGGGACTGGTGGTGGTACTGGTGGTGCTTGCCCCCTAGCATGAGCAACTAATAGGTCGTACGTGTAGGACGCTTGCCCGGGGGGAAAGGCGGTCAAGTCAGGACTAGGTAAGGGAAAAATAGGCAATGGCTGCTCAATCCCAGTCCTAATACACCAGTAGGGGGTCTGCTCACTATCCATTCGTACCCAACCCAACTCCTCAAAATACCTAGCAGTCATATAGGTATCCGGTCCACAGTTAGTCATCTGGTGGGGTCCACTCTCTACAAAACCGGCCTTTTTAACTACTATTCTAGTGATCAAGCCTCCTACACGAATAGGGGTGCGAGATTGGGTACTGGTTGAGCCATAAGTCATAAGTCATCTCGGATCGGGTGACTTCAGGTTGCGAGCCAAGAAATGTTCAACTCTTGCCTAATGTTTGGGGTTCCGGTCAACCCCATAGGCTTTGAACATTTTTTTATTAATTTTTTTTTTGCTATTTTTTTTAATGTATTTAATCGAACATTTTCACCAATATTATTATTAGTCATTACATGACTACTAAATAGCAAATCGTTACAAAAACAAATCAATTGCTAACTAATTTTGTATGAATGATATATTTTAAATTTTACAAAGATTAAAAATTTATCTTAAATTTAAATACATAATTCGGGCATTGTACGGGGCACAAAACTAGTATAAGAATCATATAACTAATATATAAAGCTAAACTTTTAGCCAGGTCACAAGATTGCGACAATTGGCATTACAATTTTTCCGCGCCACGTTGGATAGATTTAAATAAACGATAAAAAAAAGTTAGATTAGAATTCTATTTGGATAGAATATTAGGATAAAATTGTTAATTTAGAGTTTTATTATCGATAAAATACCAATATTTTAGATGTACAAATTGAATTATAATTTTATTCAAAAAAAAAAAATTATTAGATTATAATTCTCAAAAATTATTATATAAATTTCTTTTTTTTATATCATAATATTTTTTTGGAGCGAAAGAAGTAGTTCAAAGAGTAAAACATCCATTTATAATATATACTAATCAGTTAAAATTATATACTTCAAAATCAAATAAAGTGGAGACCTGTCAATTTGGGTTGTGTCATGAATCATCTTAGGTTGGGTCACTACCGATTATGAGTCAAGAAATGTTCAATCCTTGCCCAAAGTTCTTGGTTCGGGTCAATCTGGGGTGCTTTGAACATTTATTTTATTCAGTTTGTTTTTTTGTTATTTTTTTATTTTATTTTTTGATGCATTAAATCAAATATTTTAACCAACGTTATTATTAGTGATTGCATGCATGTTAGATAACAAATCGTCCGAAAAGCACGTCAATTCCTAACTAATTTTATATCAATGATATATTTTAAAATTTGACATATAGATTATATATTTATCTTAAAATTCAATAAATAACCCGGGCATCGGACGGGCCAGAAAACTATTTTTTAATTTTCGCCAAGTTTCGTGTCACGTTGGATAGATTTAAATAGATTTCATCAGATTAAAAAAAAAAGTTTAGAATTCTATTTGGATAGAATTTTAGGATAACATTGTTAGTTAAGAGTTTTATTTTCGATTGAATACCAATATTTTAGGTTCGTTTGGCATTGCTGTGGTTTTCTGATTTTTGGTTTTTTGTTGTATAAAAATATATGATATATGTCACATAATGAATAAGAAATTATTTAAACTTATTAAAATCATAATAATTTTGAAAACTGACAACAAAAAAGTGGAAACACCTTTTTCTTGTTTCCTGTTTTTGGTTTTTAGTTTTAAAAAAAACAGGAAACTAAAAACCAAAAATGATACCAAACAAGCTCTTAGATGTACAAATTGAATTATAATTTTATGCAAAAAAATTATTAGATTATAAATCTAAAAAATTATCATATAAATTTATTTTTTATATCATAATATTTTTTAGAGCGCAGGAATTTGTTCAAAACGTAAAACATCTATTTATAATATATAATATAATAATCGGTGAAAATTATATATTCTTCACAATCTAATAGAATGGAGACCTATAAATTAGAGTTGGGTCATGAGTCATATTGGATTGAGTCACTTCAGGTTACGAGTCAAGAAATGTTCTACCCTTGCCCAAAGTTTAGGGTTTGGGTCAATCCAACATGCTTTGAACATTTATATTATTTAGTTTATTATTATTATTTGCTAATATTTTTTTTTTAATATATTAAATTGAACATTTTCACCAACATTATTATTAGTCCTTACATGCCTACTCCATAACTAATTTTGTATCAATGATATATTTTAAATTTTGACAATCTAATAATTAGATTGAGATGAACGGTTAAGATTAATGGAGAGCCAATAATGGCATTTTTGTAAATATCAGAATCTTCCACGTTTAATTTTCTTTTGTTTCAAACCCAACCACAACCAACCTTTTTCTCTTTCCTAAACCCACCTTATTTTCTCTCCTTAAAATACCAAATTTGCTCCAAATGGAACCAGAAATCAACGATTCTCTTCATAATTTTTGCATAATTTCAAGAGTGTTGTTCATAATCTCGTACAAGTTACATAGAACAATTTTTGTAAAAATTTCACAAAAATAAAACCTAGATTTCGCAAAATTGATTCAAAGTGAAATACCAACGAAAATTGGCGAAGAACAACACAATCCTTCGAAAATAAGTCACGAAATGCAAAGGTAAGTAAAAATCTATTAATTTCGACGAATTTTAAGTACATTATTTCCTATTTTAGGTTGATTTTGATATTTTTTAAAGTTTTTAAATTATTGCAACAATTTTGATTTTGTTTGTAATTTTGTTTATTGTTCTTAGTTTTTGTGTTAATTTTGTCGAATTTGTTGAATTTTGTTGGTTGATGTAATTTTTGTATTTTGTACTATAGTGTAAATGAAAGGTGTATGCGTATGACATTGTTTGAACCATGTGGTAATCCTAAATGATATGCATTGATCGTCTATTGTTACTTCCCTATTTTTGTTTGAATATTGAAATCTAAGAGTAGCTTAGCTGTTGTACGGTGTTTTTTTTTTTTTTTTTTTTTTTTTTTTTTTTTTTTGTGATGATTTATTAAATTAAATGATTTTACTGGAGTAGTTATCACATGGGATCAAATCTAAGTACAACTTTGCTGTATTTGCACAACAAAGTGAAATGAAAGCAAACCAAAAAGTATAATCCACCACCAGCTATTAATCTTACTTGTATGTCTATCTTTGATTTGCAAATGTAGTAAATTAGGCGCACGAATAGTGAGGATTCTAATTATTTTTTGTTTGCATATTATTGCAAATTTCAACTAGCAGCATGGGAATTTTAATACTTGATTTTTGATTTAATTATATTGGACAATTTTCAAATGGCCACAATAAATTTGTGGCCAATGTATTAGATTAAATCACACCCATTTATTTCTTTGACTAATGTAAAAGGTTAATAAAATTGACTTCAGATTGTTTTTGAAAAATGTTAAAAAAAATCCTCCCATGTTCTATCCCACTATCATACAGATTTTAATTTTTCTCATATCAGTTTTTTTTCTTTCCTTGCTCAATGTTGTTATCTTTCATTCTTCTTAATTGTGGTGCTTCAATCCGATCTTCATCCACTTTAATTAAATTATATATGCATAGATTTCTCAAAAATTAAGAGGAATTCTGTGAAAGGACAACAATATATATTCTACAGTTTGATGGAAAAGTAACAGATGACGAGCAAAAGGCAAAGCAGCAGAATATCCAAGCGATCAAAATATATTATTTTAGTTATTGGCTGACGCTCCATGCTAATTTGTTCATCATCATATGTAGTTTCCTCATGTTTCTTCCAACCTAAACACGTTCTTAATTGTGATGAGGACTGGATTGAAGCAACACACAATTAAGAATAATGAAAGCAAACGACATTAAATTAAAGAAGGAAAAAAAAAAACTAATATGTCAAAAACTGAAAACTGAACGTTAGTGGGATATAATTTTTTTTTTCAAAAATAAAATAAAAAGTCAATTTCATCAACAGTTCACATTAGTCAAAAGATATAAATGGTTATGATTTGATCTAATATAATGGCCACAATTTTATTATCACTCAAAAGTCATCCTAATTATATTAGGTACTTTGGATTTAATACCTCTAATGGAATGGTGATTAATCTAACTTTAATTTTAATACCTCTAGTGGAATAGTAAATGTGCTTTGGAATGTTGCGTGCATACTGATTTTGATTTAATATTATTCCAATCGGACTGCAGTTGATTGCAAATATGTCTGCAATTACCAATTATTCCACCATTGCAAAAAAGCACCAAATGCAAGTTTCTGTCATGGATAAAATGGGAGTGGTAGAAGGTGCATTCCTTGAGGGGACGCATGAACACTAACTTGGCGTTAAGGTTTGTTCTTGCTTTGTGTATTTAGCCGCTATCTTACTTTGTTCCCCTTGAAATTTTGCTAAAATGCCTAATTGTGTATAGCATCAAGTTTGTCTTTAATTTCACCTGTGCTCTTGGATATATTTATGTAGTGTGCTTGCTTCCATATTTAAAATGCAATTTACTCATGTCTAGAGTCCATAAACCATGAAGCTTCATGGTAAAGTCATATAGCATTTCTTTTCAATTTGTCAGACTTTCATGGATATTTATTTTATTCCCTACATTCAGTTAATTAGAGGGGGACATCTTCTGGGACTTACATGGACTATGGCAGTATTCATAATGAAGTGCTGTAATCCTGGCACTCTGGCAGTTACCTGTTTGCTTGAATTGGCACATTGTTATGAATGGTTTTTGACTTAACCGCAGGGTCCAATATAAAACTATTGTTTTAAATGATGTGTAATCGTATTGAGTGCTGCGCTCAATAACTGCTTGCATTCATAGTGTTGATTTGATGTATGAACTTGCTCTTAAGAATTTACTTTATGCAGATCCAAAGCAAAGAAACTGGTGGAGATTCTCAAAGACCCAGGCGATGTTTGTGAAAGAGGTACTACTAATACCTAGAATTTGATCCTTGAAAACAATTGCTTCCATAAAGTTCCTCCCTAGCTTGCTCATCTTTTTTTTTTTTTTTTTCGTTTTTTTGGGTAACCCCTTATGCTATCATAAACTACTTAACAGGAATAATTCCTTGTTGCCTGTGATACTGAGTGTCGTCTATTGATCACATTGATTAAAAAGTCTAATTTTAGAACGATATATGCTATCACTTTGGGTATTATATGTCACTCAAAAAGCTGACAAATACTATACAAGATTGGATTTTAAGCTCGTAACTATGTGCTGCATGTTTACTGTGAAATTCATTTGTTTTACGATACCCTAGTGAGCGTTTACGCTTTGTTTGGATAGCAAATAAGGAAGGAAAGGAAGGGAAGGGAAAGAGGAGGAAGGGAAGGGAAAAGAAAGGGAGGGGAGAGGTGAGCTCCATTTTCCCTCCAAATGTCTTCAAAATTTGAGGGATTATGCTTATTAAAGAGAGGTTGTTTTGGATCCCCAAAATAGGAAAACATGAACTATATTATGTGACAGAGGGAGTATCACTCTTGAAGGTGATCCAAGATGAGAAAAGGTAATGTTTTTTTTTTTTTTTTTTCTCATAACTTAATTTCCCTCCTTTAGGTCTATAAATTTCCAGAAAAATGATCAGGTTTATTACACAGAAAATCACCGAAGAATATATATAAACATAAGCAGCAGCACCAACCAAGCAGTACCTGTGAACTAACATGACCACATGCAAAAGCCAAGATGTTGAGCTTTGGGCTTGTTGTTTCAAAAATAGAGATGAACTGTACATCAACATAAGAAAGTGCATCAGCATATGCACAACATGATTACGGAGGGAGATTAAAAGAATTTTCTAATATGCTGGTGTGCATACATAATAAAGCTTACACATCAGGAAACAGAATTTTAACAATGGCCAAAGACTACTTATAGAGCAGGTTTATTTCTATTAAAAAATTGTTTTTTAAGATGGATATCGAAAAGTTACACTCAGGATAGACCTCTGAATGTTTAGTAATTCACTGTTAGATATCTCTAAGAGTTAAAATTCATGAATAGTTATTTAGTAGCTGTGTCTGCCACTTGGTTAACGAGTATCAAAGGCCAATAATATCAATATAAGTTGCTGCAAGGATGAGAAGGCAAACAAACAGATTCAGCTCAATTTTACACTACACACTTTGTTTGGATAGAAGGAAATGGAAGCAAAAGACGGGAAGAGAAAGGGAGGGGGACAAACTCCCTTGTTTGGGTAAAGGATTATGGGAAGGAATGGAAAGGAGAGGGAGGGATCCATTTTCCCTGTTTCTGTTTTTGGAAAAAGAATACTCCTCGGTATTGGGGTAATGAAATCAAGATGTCCTAGAGTTATGTCCAATGAATGTCCAAATTCTCCTTAGCTATGCCTTGTTGTCCGAGAGCTATGCCTGCAAAAGAGAAAGAAGGTTAACTGCCCCGGAGGTGACCCGGGAAAGCCCCTCCGATGCTTAAATCAGCAAATGTACATTCTAGAGAGAGACAATAGAGAGAGAAAGTACATTTGCTGACTTAAGCATTAGAGGGGCTTTCCCGGGTCACACCCCCAGGGCACTTAACCTTCTTTCTTTCTCTTTTGCAGGCCTAACTCTCGGACAACAAGACATAGCTGAGGAGAATTCGGACATTCATTGGACATAACTCTTGGACATCTTTATTTCATTACCCTAACACCGAGGAGTATTTTGTTTCCAGAAACAGGTGGCGCCGTCTATGGGGATAACTAACAAGAAGTCATGGTGAATACTAGGCGTCCCCGCAGCACACATCAAGATGCTACTAGACAAGCTCCAATTCTCTCGGCTAGGCATGCTCATATGGTCGAGGAGATAGTACCGCTGGAGAGGTGAATAGCCTCCAGGTAGTCACTCACCGAGACTTGGACCAACTGGCAGCCCAGATCAACGAAAACGAAAACCTGGAGGAAAGCCTCAAGGCACTTGTCAACTAGGGGTGGGGCTAGGTAGGGGAACGCTCCACAACCTAACCCTCAGCCTCATGTGTCCCATCTCCATCAAATCTCCTCTCGGCCTCAGCATCAGGCATCCCGTCGCTCTCAACCTAATCAGTCTCCTAACCCCAAGCGGGAGACAGGCAGCCAAGCCGACCAAGAGATATTAGAGAGATAATCAATGACCGAAGGCTGATGGATGGAACTCTAGATTCTCGCAATTAGAAGGGAGAATTCCAAGGAGGATAATGATCTCCTCCCCCTCGAGAGGTCGAGCTAGAGTTCACTCTCGGCATGGATGAACAAGGTACTGGGATAGCATGATCCACTCAGCCACCTCCAGACCAAGGGGGAAACCCGCTCATTCAGTAAGCAAGAGTCCCGAGCGTCCTTCTTCCCCCAACCAGGGAGACTCGTGATTGTCAAGAACATCACCCCCCCTTCAGCCAGGAGATAATGAATACCCCTATTCCTCCTTAGGTCAAAATCCCTACGTTGGACCCTTATGATGGAAAGATAGACCCAACGAACCATTTGAAACGCTTACAAAGCAAAGATGGGAGTCCAAATCGGGTGTGAAGCCTCATGGTGTAGGTTCTTCCCTACCACTCTCAAAGGCATAGCTTGGACATGGTTCAACAACCTTACCACAGGGAGCATAAGAACGTTTGACATGCTAGCTACTCAATTTAAAAAACACTTCATGCTGGGAGTAGGCAAACATAGACTAGCGTTCATATTATGACGGTAAAGCAGGGAGAGAATGAAAGTCTTTAGGATTATATCAAGAGGTTCAACACCGAGTCTAAGCTCATCCCCGACCTCCAGGATAATATTGCTTTCACAGCCCTTCTCTTCGGGCTCAAGTCTAACAAGCTGAAGTTTGAACTTGTTCATGACAAGGTGAGCACCTTCTCTGAAGCCATGGAAAGAGCTGAAACGATCATTGAAGCTAGTGAGGTGTGCAAGGCACCCGTGGCAAACAACAAGGGGAAGAGAAAGCAAGAAGATAACTATTATGAGAACAGGAATAGAAGGCCGAGGAGGGCTGAAAGTGATGATGAAGGACTCAAGTATAATGCTGATAGGCGTGAGATCTATTTGGACATAAAGCCCAAGGCTATCCTCCCCAAGCCTAACCCAATGAACACGCCGATAGAGCAAAGGAACAAAAAGCTTTGGTGTGAATACTATAAGGAGTGCGGTCACACCACTCGGAACTGTAGAGAACTTTAGAGAGCCCTGGATAAGCTAGCTGAAGAAAGAAAGCTTAACAGAGATATCTCAAGTCCCCCTCGAAGGATAAGCAAAGAAGCAAGGCTTCCAAGGAGGTGCAGGAAGCCCATAGCTCAGCTGACACCAACATGAGCATCAATGTTATAGCCGGATGATTTGCCTTCGGGGGTTTGTCTAACAGGGCACGCAAGGGTCATTTGCGGTCGCTCGAAGAACCTATCTATGACATCGACACTCCCTCATCCATCCCGAAGGACCCCCTCATGGTGTTCGGGGATGATAATGTTAAGAACATTCAAAGGCCCCATGATGACTCCCTAGTGATCCATATGAAGGTGGCTAATGCTAAGGTTAAGAAAATATTGGTGGGTAGCGGGAGTTCAGCGGACATTATTACATGGAAGTGCATCGAGCAAATGCATTTTGGCAGAGGAGACCTCACACCCATGGAGAAATCATTAGTTGGTTTTGGGGGGCAGCATGTGTACCCCTTAGGAACAATCAAGCTGCTTGTTCGTTTGGGGGAAAAGAAGAAAGGGAGGAGCTTGGTACACACTTTCTTAGTTGTGGATACCCCTCTGCCATACAACATGATCATTGGCCGACCCCTTCTCAACAGGGTCAAGGCCACCATCTCAACCTATCACTTACTCCTTCAATTCGAGACCGATGATGGATCGGTGGGGAAAATATATGTAGATCAGCTTGAAGGGAGGAAATGTTTTGTAGATAGCTTGAAACAACCCGAGAGCTCCGTCAATTAGGAAGACAAGGGGGCCAAGCGGAAAGCAATGGATATTGATGAACCCCAACTCCCCGTAATGTACATCTATATGGACGAGAATCCTAAGCAATATGGTAGGCAGGCCTAGGCCTATTGAGGAAGATGAAAGCATACCTTTGGGGTTGACCCCGCTCGGACTGTGAGAGTGGGAAAGAACTTGGACCCCAGCTCAAGGAAAAAATCATTCAAGTACTTGGAGAATTCAAAGATATCTTCGCTTTTACAGTAGATGAGATGCCGGGCATAGACCCCGAGGTGATGACCCACGAGTTGAACATCAAGGAGGGCTACAAGCCCGTCAAGCAGAAACTCTGACATGCTGGGCCGGAGAGAAACAAAGTTGCAACCGCTGAGGTCAAGAAGCTTCTCGAAGCGGGTTTCATTCGAGAATGTACACTGAGTGGCTATTCAATGTCGTGCTTGTTAGAAAGCCAAATGGCTCTTGGCGTATGTGTGTAGAATTCATAGATTTAAACAAGGCATGCTCGAAGGATGATAATCCTTTGTCTAAGATTGATAGGTTGGTGGATTCGACTGCTGGTCACGCCCTCCTAAGCTTCATAGATGCCAAAGCGGGGTATCATCAGATACCCATGTTAGAAAAGGATCAAGCCCACACGACCTTCATCAGTAGCTAGGGGGCATACTGCTATAATATGATGCCCTTCGGAAGAACGTCGGGGCTACCTACCAGCGTCTGATGAACAAAATCTTTGAAGGACAGCTAGGCCGGAATGTTGAAGCCTATATTGTTTATATGATTGTGAAAAGCAAGGAAAGTCCAGACCACATAGCAGACCTAAGGGAAACATTCACCACCCTTAGAAAATATAAAATAAAGCTCAACCCCAGCCATGTGTCTTCGGGGTACAAGGTGGAAAGTGCCTGGGTTTCATGGTTGATCAGCGGGGCATTGATGCCAACTTTGACAAAATTCAAGCCATTCTTGACATGGAATCACCCCGGAATGTGAAAGAAGCGCACCGCCTTACACGCTGCCTAGCTGCATTGGGGCGATTCCTATCCCGATTAATAAGAGTTTATCCTTTTTCAAGACACTCAAGAGGCCCAAGTTCTTATGGGATGAGGAAGCAGAGAAAGCTTTCTAGTCATTGAAGGAACATTGATGAACACCCCGAAAGTAGTCAGTCCTCTCCCCGGGGAAACATTGTTTGTGTACTTGGCCATATCAGACTATGCCCTGATTGTTGTTCTTGTTGTTGAAAGAGAGGAAGGCCAAGTACTAGTCTATTTTGTCAGCCATGCCCTAAGGTGGGCTGAAACTCGGTATACTCTCGTTAGAGAAAGTGGTGTACGTTTTAGTGATGGCCAACAGGAAGTTAAAGCCATACTTTCAAGCACACCCGATCAAAGTCCTCACCAACCGGCCAATCAAGAAAGTGCTAGAGAGGAAAAATCATTCATCCCGAATGACTGATTGGTCAGATCACTTAGCCGATTTCAAAATCGAATTTGAGTCCCGGAATGCCATCAAGGCCCAAGCCCTAGCTGACTTTATAGCTGAATGCGCTTCGAGGCCTACTCCAATAGACACCTCCGCCCATTGGGCTCTTTATGTGGATGGGTCGTCTAGTAAGGCTTGAAGTGAGGCAAAGCCTGGAGGGAGAGAAGTTTGAATATGCAGTTAAGTTTGCCTTCCATGCTTCTAATAATGAGGCTGAGTATGAAGCACTTATCTTGGGGCTAAACTTATGCCAATTCATGAAGATTAAATCAGTTCAAGTGTGCTAAGATTCACATCTTATAGTGGGGCAAATGACAAAAGAATTTGAAGTAAAGGAGAAAAACACGAAGGCCTACTTTGAGAAAGCTGAGAGCTTGACAAAAGCGTTTGACAACTTTGAGATCAAGCATATTCCCCGCTCATAAAATCAGCAAGCTTATGCTCTTGCCCGCCTAGCAAGTTCAGCCGAGGGGATATGCCCTGGAATATCATGTGGGAAGTGCTGGAGAAACCAAGTATCCAAAGGCCTGCCATCATGGAAATTGATAGAGGGGAAACTTGGATGGACCAAATCATTCTATGCTTAAAGGGGGAGCTACCCGAGGACACTCCCGATTTCAAAGTAATAAAAAAAACGGGCTGAATGGTTCTTACTTCATGACAGATTCTTTTACAAAAAGTCTTTTACTCACTGAAGAGCATAACCCCGGGGGAGGGGAATTATGCTCTTCGAGAGATCCATGAGGGAGCATGTGGTAGCCATCAGGGTGGAAGAACCATAGCGGGAAAGACGCTAAGAGCTGGATTCTACTGGCCCACACTTAGGAATGAAGCCATGAATATTGTCAAGAAGTGTGAGAAATGCCAAATGTTCGCTAACATGCCCCATGTTACGGCCAATGCCCTCACAAGTTTTCAGTCGGTCTTACCTTTGATCATTGGGGCATGGATATCCTAGGGCCATTCCCCGTGACCTTCGGGCAAAAGAAATTTTTGATAGAGGTGGTGGTTTATTTCACCAAATAGGTTGAGGCCGAGCCAATGGCAACAATCAACGACAAACAAGTCCAAAGATCAGGCGAAACCCTTGGCCTTAGACTTACTCCCAGAGATAAGAGGAGATGCTTTGCTTCGCTCTATAGCATACAAGCAAAGGATAACTCGTTACTTCAACAAAAGAGTCAAGGCAAGACCCCTATCTGAGGGCGATTGGGTACTCCGAAAATGTGAGGCGGTTAGTAAGCCTCCAGCTTTGGGAAAGCTAAGCCCAAATTGGGAAGGGCCTTACTAGGTTGAAGAAGTAATTCGCCCGGGGACCTTTCGCTTGCAAACCCCTGATGGCAAGTACCTCCCTCGGCCATGGAATGCTATAACCTTCGGAGGTTTTATGTTTAAGCATCCCCCTTACAATGATGCCCTAGGGGCAATAAGAGCCGATACTAGGAGATCAACTTTAGTGTAGTGCGTCATTGTAATGATTTTCACATTTATGTTAATATAATGAAAATCCCCAAGCTGGGAAGTTTGCCCTATATATATTTTGCACTTTGTCATTTGTTTTTACTTAGTTAATTTTTTGAATTTATATATCGCTTATTAGCATAGCCGACATTCATCTAATAGCACCACATGCCTGTCACAAGGCATTTTGGTTCGCTAACACTAACTTTTGTTCTAATGTTTGGGTAGAGATGGTATTGGGGCGGGTCAGATGCGGATTATGGTACCTCCATCCCCATACCCGCCTAAAAATCTTATACCCATCCCCACCCCACCATCCTTGGCAGATACAATATCCACATCCATACCCATCCCACCGGGTACAAGATAGGATCCATCCTCGCCCCATCACCCACTTGAATATTCATACCCACCTCATACCCGCCCCAAAATCGTCCCACACCCATTTCCATGGTGCTTTATTGTATCACATTAATGACAATTATATCAAATTAGGTTAAGAAAATTAAGACTTTCATTATTTAAGTTATTCGGTCTTAGAGGGTATCAAGTTTCATAAATTCTAAACTCTTCTAAAAGAAATATGGTACGAGTATAAGATAGGTACGAGGCGGGCAGATATGGGGCGGGTCTACTCTAAAATCCATACCCACCCCATCACCCATGGCGAGTACACATTTATACCCATCCCCGCACCATCACCCGCCAAACCTCCCTCCATCCCCGCCCCACTTAGGCGGGGTTGGGGCGGGTCTCCCATTTAATCCGACCCACTGCCATCTCTAAACATATGGCTCGTTTTAGCCCTCGTCAAGCAACAATAACATGCTAAGGCTACTCGTTAAGCACTAGAGGCTTCTTTTTGGCCCCTAGCGGTGAATGATCAATTAGGAAGCAGGAGTTCAATAAAGGATAGGTGGAAGAAAAGCACATGAATTCCATAAGCATCAAACAAAACAAAGTAAAAACTGAATGTGCAAATTACAAGTCAAGGCTAATATTTAAAGTTCGAAACAAAAGAACATGAGTCTCATACATCTCTGAAAAGAAAGACATTCTAGAAAAATTAGTCAAGGCTAAGTCAGAGGCTGGAGAAGCTACTCCTCGATCTCACCCTCCTCAGCTAGCACCCTTCTGTGCTCTTCCCGCTCGGCCGCGTGAACAAGGTCCTTAACCTTATCCCGCATCTGGGAGTATGAGTCCTGGAGTCCGAAAGAAGCAAAAGCAGTCTGCATATGAGTTATGGCATCCTCTATCTACGCCTCAAAGGCCTCGTGTCCAATCATATATTGGAACTCTGCAAAAGCCGGAGACTTCTTCCATTCAGCAATCACCTTCTCCTGGCTTTGCTCTACCTTTCTCTGGGCCTCAACTAGATAACTCTTCATTTGGGCCAGCTCATTTTTCTTCTCCTTCATCTCGACATTGATCAGCCTCTTTCCCTCCTTAGCCTCCTTGAGTTGAGTCTCAAGGGCCTAGATGCTAGACTTTCCGGCCTCCTGAGCCTCAGCAAGCTTCTTCTTGGCCGTTTGAAGCGCCTCTTGGGCTGAGTTAAGCCCTAGCTTGAGATTGTGGATCTCGGTCCGGGCATTTGAAAGCTCCGTCTGAAGGCCCTCGATATCCTTCATAGCCCCCTTTTGGTACTCCTCCGCAAGCACGCTCAGAGTCATGTCGGCCTACATCCCAAAAAGATAAGAAGATGGTTAATACAACAATCTAAGAGAGAGAGAAATCATAACGTTATATGACAAAGTATACTTTCACGACGCCGTCAAAGTCGGAGGAGATGACCTTGGTGGGATCATTCCTCACCACCTCGAAGTCCTTTGCTGAGGGGAAGCGGGTCATGGTCTACTTCATCATCTTCCTGCGACCCCGCTTGGTCATGCCAAGGATAGACTCAGGGGAGTAAGGAGCCCTAGCCTCACAATCTTCCTCTTCTTCTTCCTCGCTCTCATCCTCCCGATGTTACTTTCCCTGATCCCCGAAGCCCTCGGCCTCTAAGAGCTCGATATGAGTGGAGACAGCTGGGGAGACATGCTGGATCGTCCACCTCCATTGTCGTTGCTTGGGAGGATCCTTATCCGCTCTCAGTTGTCTTCCTTCTGAGCTTCGAGTTATTCGGGTTCTAAAAAGACAAGTAACAAGTGAAGTTGGCAAAGAAAGCAACATTTTAATGAAATCAATCTTAGAATAGTAGGCATCACTAGTGGAAAAAAGTCTATTTGTAACGGCTTAATCGTAACGGGCATGTTGTTGCCCGTTACAATAACATCATTCGTAACGGGCGATATTAAGGTCCGTTACAAAAAAAATTCAATCCGCGTAAAAAATGAGTATTTGTAACGGGCGGTAAGGTGTCCGTTACAAATAAATACTTATTCGTAACGGGCACCTTTCTGTCCGTTACGAATAAATTTTTATTTGTAACGGGCAATTACTGACAGTTACAAATACTAAGTTATTCGTAACGGACATTTTCTGTCCGTTACAAAAAGTAAAGTCAACACGAGATTGACCAACTTATTTGTAACTGACTTAAAGCGTCCGTTACGATTAAATGTTCAAAATTAACCCTAAAAATTTTTCAATCCCCTTTTTTCATTTTCCCTCACTCATACTGTACTTGCTATACTAGCTCGATTTGTTCCCCATTGAAGCGCAATCTCATCTTCTCCGTCGCCGGTCCTCTGTTTCTCCGTCACCAGGCCTCACGCCCAGCCTTTTCAAAATAGTCATTCCCTCCAACATTCTCTCTCTCCTCGATAGATATTCCCAAATTCTTAGTTATTAAATTGATGTTCTTAATTTGAGCTTCATTTCTGGGAATTTTCGACTTGTTGAAAAAATTATTGGGTTTTTAGTTTGATAATCAACACTCAATTGGGTTCTCAATGTCTTGAGAATTTGCAATATACGCCGCAATTTTTTAGGGATTTTCGAAAATTTTCAAGGTTAGCTTTCTTCTAACTATTTCAATTTTACGGAGAAATTTCGTGAAATAAATTATCAATCGCTTGAATTCAGCACTTCATCTCAATTTCTTCTTTTCGATCATTTTCGCCTATTTGTGATGGTTATTTTTATGTTAGGGTTTCTAATTTACTCAATTGTTTACCAACAATATTACAGTAGTCTAAATAACCATATGCTTTGTCGAGTTCTCAATTTCCAAACACATTTCTACTTTCGTTTATTCCTAGGTTAGTTGTAGAATTGGGTTATATTGTTCAATTATATGCTGAAATTTTCTAATAATATCATTCAATTTTGTGTAGAAAGACTAGAAACGGTGGTGTTTGCGGCGAATTAGTGTATCACGGTATGTATTCTCCTTCTAATTTCTTATTGTGGGTTTTCCAATATTAATTTAGGGATTTTTCTGATCTATATTATTATTGTGATGTTGCTGGAAATTAATTTGAAGGTAAAAATGAACTAGCCTGTTTCATTTAGTATATGCTTGGATGATTAATTGGTTAGAGAAAACTACTTTATTTGAATTCGCAATGGCAGATCAAAAGGGGTACACTAAGTTACATGCTTGTATGATTAATTGATTAGAGAGAACTACTGGATTTGCTTTTGAAACATTGATTTTTTTTTACTTTTCAAGTATTCAATGTTTCATTCATTTTTTAATTTCTTCAATTTTTTAATTTTTATTATCTAGTTTGTTAGACTAGTAAATTATATAGTTAATATCTGGTTGAATTAGTTTAGTTTTTTCAAGTGAGTAGTTGAATTAGCTGTTAGATTAATAGATTATTGTCTCCTGATCATTTTATAACTCTTTATCCGAAGAAAATCAGTTCAGTTTCAATTATATGTTTAATCAAGAAGAAATAAGTTCTCCCTTTCTCCTTGCAAGCTCAGGTGGTCGCTTAGGCAATCTTGAGTGAAAAGCTTAAAAATCGGTCTCTTTATTGGATTTTGGCCCGTCAAACTCGTAATGCAGATGGATCGTGGGCTATAGACCCGAAGAATGCCGAAACCCAGCAAATAGCCAATGTTATTGTAAGTGTTGTTCTAAGTAACCAAGTATAGTTTTTTTTTTTTCAGTTACTTGTTTATACTTTTGAGCTGATCAGTTATGATCAGGCCTTTTCTTTTTATTGCTCATTTCCTGCGTTGTTTAATGGGAGGCCTTTTCTGATCAGTCTGATCAGGTCTTTTCTTTTTATTGCTCATTTCCTACTTCCTGCATTGTTTAATGGGCTTTGCTAAATTTGAGGCCTTTTCTGATAAGTTCTGATAAGTTACGATCAGTTCTGATCCGTTCCGATCCGTTCTGAAATTTCAGTTCCGATCAGTTCTGATCCGTTCTGAAATTTCAGTTCTGATCATTTCTGAAATATTTAGTTCTGATCAGTTATGAAATTTCAGTTCTGGTCAGTTCCGATCAGTTCTAAAATTTCAGTTCTGATCAGTTCTGAAATTTCAGTTCTGATCAGTTCCGAACAGTTCCGATCAGTTCTGAAATTTCAGTTCCGAACAGTTCCGATCAGTTCTGAAATTTCAGTCTTGATCAGTTCCGATCAGTTCCGAAATTACAGTTCTGATCATGGTCAAAATGGAGAAGACATTTTGGGTGTCAAAATTACTAACTTAATTGAGGAGATCATAGTGTAATGTTAATGGTGGTGTGATTATTGTGGATTGAGATTAAGTTGTGAAAGTACCTTGGTGCTGAACAAGTTTGGGAAAAACATTTTCCTTGGAGATTTCCCTGGATGTACATATGGACATTTTGTCTGTTGATTAATGAACTAGCTCGTATTTCTTATCAAAATAAAAAGTCTTAACAAGACAAGAATTGAAGGTATGGAGACAAGTTTTTCATTTGATAGGATGGATGCAAATGATGGGTTACTCCTTAGAAAATTAGCTCAGTGTAGGATTTGCCATGATGAAGATGAATTATCGAACATGGAAGCACCATGTGCTTGTTGTGGTAGCTTCAAGGTCGGTATAATGTCATGTTATAGTTGATTGTTGGTGTGTTGATATGTCTATTTTATATAGTATTTTATCCCCGTCCCTTGGTCATAATTAGTAGTGTTTTTGGCCCTTTGGGGCCACTTTTATTACTAATATGTGTTTTCTAGTGTTTTCGTAGTTTTGGTTGAGTTTTGCAGGGAATTGCATCTTTGGAGCATTTTCCCGGGATTTTTATGAAGCGACTACGAGCATTGGAAGAACACGACCACTTATGGAGCCCAAGGCCGGTTAGGGCCATCGAGCCGGTGATTAAGGGCTCGGTTAATTGGATCGCGAGGCAATTGGACCATGTATTCGAGACCCGAGAGGAAATATGGATTGGGCCGAGAAATCTAGCCCAATCGAAGTTCAAAGCCTTGAAGATAGAGACCGGGCCCGATCGGGCAAGCAATCGCCTGATCGGGCGGATGCGCGTGGTAGTGCCATCAAGGGAAGGCGCGCCCGATCGGGTGAGCTGCTAGCTCGATCGGGCGCGGCATCAGAGAAGATCAGTGCGACAAAAAGGCGCGCCCGATCGGGCGGCCTCTAGCCCGATCGGGCGCATGTTTCTAGAGAGGTGTTTTTCCCGAGCAATTAGTTTCTAATTAGGAGTTGTTTTTAGTTTTGTTTAAAATACGTTTTTGTACGGATTATTGAGGGACTTCTTCTACTACTTCTTCTTCTCTTAATCCTTTCTCAAAAATTTTCTCTCTCTACTTAGTCTTCTCTCTCTAAACTATCTCTCTAAACCTTTGTTATTATTTCTTTAATTAATTCCAGATTTATTTTGGTAACGATTCCTCTTCCCTTAATCTTAGTTATTTATTTTATTCCTTTGATCATGATTTATTCTATTATTTTGATTAGTTTAGTTTTTAATATGTGTGAGTAGTTCAATTTCTAGGGTTTATGGGGATCTAATAAATAATATGAAGGGGTAAATTATTGTTGTTAATTACCAATGCTAGATTAATTTCCTATTGATTGATTTAATGCTCTGTGACTAGATTAGGCCTATCTTTTATGCATGAGGTTGACAATATTGATTCAAGAATCGAGAGATGAGAATTAATGTTTAGGTCTAGTTTCAAAAGGCGAGTTAATTTATAAATGGTTAAGTCAAGAATCGAGAGATGAGATTTAATACCGATAAATTAATTGTGTGATTGTAATAAGTAGCGAGAGCCCTTTACAATTTGGTTAATTGATGCATTGATGATTGACTATTATTGATTGTTGGTATTGCATGATAATTTCTTATTGGATTGTTTTAATGTTTTACAATTGCGGCTTGTAAAAGTATAGCAATATTAAATTGATGAATCGAGCAGATGTTAATTTGATATTAAAGGCTATTTTCAATAAGAACTTAGATCTAGTAAATTGCGAGAGCCTGTTAGATCTATGTTGGTTAATAAATTGCGAGAGCCTGTTAATCATGTTATCTATGCCATGTCAATGATTGATTACCCTATTTTACCCCGGAGTATTATTTATTGGTGAACCTATGCCCTAGATCCTTTATATATTATTTTCTCCCTTGTCCTACTCTTTTTTAGTTTAGTCTTATTCAACTTTAATATTGGTTACTTAAATAATTTAGATTATAATATTTAATTAGGAGTAAAAAGACTTGTTTCCCTGTGGAGATCGACCCTACTTCCCTATCTACTGTAGTTAGTGATTTAGGTATTATTTTTTATTAGGGGATACAACTTTACCCTGTCAAAATTTGGCGCCGTTGCCGGGGAAACGGTTTTATTTTTATTTCTGATTGTTTTTGTAGTCTAGATTATTTCTCTTTTGTCTCAGAGAGCGTTAGTTCTCTGAGACAAATCTCATATTTGCTTCTAGTTTTTGTTTATGCCCAGGTGTTCCAGATCAGGTTACATTCCTTTCGATCCTGAGATCGAACGTTCCTTCCATAGACAGAAAAACTTCTACAAGCAAATCCTGGCGGATTCTGGTGATACTAACAATAATCACCGCGATCCTCCAACTGATTCTAGCGATTTAGAAGCATCATCAGACACAGAATCAGAGATGGCAGTTCTAAAGAAGCTTAGTGATTATTCACAACCAAAGCTTACGGATTTTCCACATCTCACCCCTACTCCGGCTCTTGATGGGGTTCAATTTGAAATTAAGCCTCAATTTATAACGATGATAGAGAGAAAGCAATTCAGTGGAGCAAAGGGTGAAGACCCGAATCTTCACATTGCCGACTATTGTCAATATTGCAACACCATAAGGCAAGCCGGGGTCACTCAAGACCAAATCAGGGAGATTCTCTTTCCCTTTTCTTTAACTGGAAAAGCTAAATTGTGGTTTAATGGTTTAAATAGAACTACACTTGGTATTACTGACTGGGAAACTCTTGTTTTGAATTTTTATAACAAATATTATCCTGCAGAGAGAACAGCAGTACTACGAAGTGCGATTCAGAACTTTGCCCAAGAAGCCGATGAGTCTTTATATGAGGGTTGGGAGAGGTTCAAGGACTTACAAAGAGAATGCCCTCACCACAATTTAGCACAATGACAGTTAATCCAAGCCTTTTATAACGGCATTGGAAATTCTTCCAGAATAATTTTAGACTCTGCAGCTAGTGGGAGATTTATGAATCTTAATGTTGATGATGCAGGTCAGGTTATTGAAGATATGGCGATACACAATTCCCAATATGGGAATCCCAGAGGATTTGCTAACAAAGGGAAACATAGTGTCGACTCTGTATCCTTTTTGCAAGCTCAACTGACCTCTATTTGTCAAAAATTAGATAATCTGAGCACTGCTAATGTAGCTAATGTTTCTGCGATTAATAATAATTCTAATGAGGCTTTCTGTGAAAATTGTGGTATTGTAGGTCATTGGGAGCAGGATTACAGGAGTTCCGTGGAGCAAGTTAATGCCTTTCAAGCCTATAGGCAGAATAACCCATACTCCAACACTTACAATCCTAGGTATCGGAATCATCCATACCTTTCCTACCGGAGCACTAATGTTCAAAATCCACCACCACAAGAACCACAGGTGCCACAACAACAGCAGCAGAAATACTATCATCCCAATGCTAGCCAGAAGAATCAACCACAACAACCCCCCTCATCTTCAGACCCTTCTTTAGGGGAAATTAGAGCAATGTTGGTCAATATGCAAAAGCACATGGAGAGCAGAGATGCGACAATTGATCAAATTCTAGCGCATAATAAAATTGTAGATAATCAAATTGCGCAACTCTCCGCTACTCTACAAGCACGCCAACAGGGAGCCCTGCCGGCACAGCCGACTAGGCCTACGGATCAAGCATTTCCAATTACTCTAAGGAGTGGTTCAAACTATGAAGGGCCCTCTGTGCCCAGAGTTGATGAACCTATTTTATTAAATAATGCTAATCTTGATTCCATTAAACCAAACAATGTAGTTGCTAGCCCTGTAGGGCTAGAGGATAATACTAACACATCTAATTCTACATTGCAGGGTAAAACTCCGGAGAAGGTGGCTACTCCAGACAAAGAGAAGAATGCTCAAAAGCCAATTATCAAACTTCCTTTCCCCAATCGTCAATTTAAGACAAACTTGGATAAGCAGTTTGGTAAGTTCCTGGAGGTGGTTAAAGATTTGAAGGTTACAGTTCCCTTTACTGAGTTGATCACACAAATCCCCTCATATGCAAAATTTATGAAAGAAATTTTGACGAGGAAAAGGTCTATTAGTGAGGTAGAGACAGTAGCTTTCACTGCAGAGTGTAGTGCCGTACTTCAAAATAAGTCTCCACCTAAATTAAAAGATCCGGGTAGTTTTTCTATCCCTTGTCATATTGGTAACCTTCTGATTGATAATGCATTATGTGATTTGGGTGCTAGTGTTAGCGTCATGCCATTATCTGTGTGTTCTAAGTTGAATATGGGTAAATTAAAAGCTACCAATATAACTCTGCAAATGGCCGACCGTTCTTTCAAATACCCCCTAGGTGTTTTAGAGGATGTCCCTGTTAGAGTAGGTAAATTTTATATACCTGTAGATTTTGTTGTTCTTGATATGGCTGAAGATAGGCAAACCCCAATTATTTTGGGTAGACCATTCCTTAACACCGCAGGAGCAGTCATAGACGTAAGAAGTGGTAAGCTAACACTATCAGTAGGGGACGATAAAGTGGTTTTTAATCTGAATAATACTCCCAAAAGCTCCATGACTGAGGAGCAATGTTTCAGTGTTAACGTGGCTGTCAATTATTCTAACAAGCCCCAAGCTCTTGAAAAAGATCCCTTGGAGGCGGTATCTTGTGTTGCATCCTTTTCAGATGAGATAGACAAATGGCAGAAGGAAGTTGATGCAATAGAAAGAGCACTCTACAACGTTGGTCTTGGTTTCGAGGATGAACAAGTGGAACCGATCGAGCATGTTGTGCGAGTCGAGCCTACGGTAAGTGTTCCGCCAGATCGAGTTGCAAGTGTTGAACGCAATGACAATTTGAAGCAACATTCGATCGAAGAAGGGTTTTTAGTGCGTAGCATTGAAGATCCCCCATCCCAAGTCAAGGAGGATCCACCAGATAAGGCAACTTGGCGTCCCACAGGTTATGTCAGGAAGCCGCATCGTAGCCTAAACATCACTAGACCGGGTGGGAAACCACCCGATCAAGCGTTGGGCAAAAGGTCCTAGGAATTGTACTTGGTAAGAAGGTCGTGCGGGACCTATATAAACCAGCGCTTTGCGGGAGGCAACCCGTACTTTATGCTTTCTAGATTAGTTTTTCTTTTCTCTCATTTTTATTTTTATTTTAGAGAGGTGAGGAGAGTGATATTTCACCAGTTTTAAGTGTCGTTGTACAGGTATGAATTTGACAAGTATAAAGACTTAGAAAATTTTTGAAGAAGAAACAAAATCGGAGAAACTCCAGTGCTTGGTACGGGCCCAATCGGGTTAGGCTCGCCCGATCGGGCGCGCAAGTGAGGCAAAAATCGGAGCAAAATTCGCCCGATCGGGCACGCAAGCAACCCAGATTTCAGCCTTTTATTCGCCCGATCGGGCTAGGTCGCCCGATCGGGCGCTCATCGAGTAAGAAGAAAAGAAATATCGGGCGAAGCTCGCCCGATCGGGCGAGCAAAGGGCGAAAAATTTGTTCGCGTTCGCGCCCGATCGGGCGGAGCTCGCCCGATCGGGCGCGCAACTTATATTCTGGAGATTCGCACCTTCGCCCGATCGAGCGAGGCTCGCCTGATCGGGCGCGCCATCAGGCCGACCCCCCATTTAATTCTTTTCTCTTCTTTCTTTCCCTATTTCCTCCTTATTTCATCTTCTTCATTCACTTTCTCTCTCTAAAACCTCCATCTTCAAACCTTAAACTTACACATCAATCCAAGATCTCCTCCAATTCCTCCATCCAAAATCAAAATTTTTTACATATTTCATCTCCTCTCATCTTCCTCTACAATCTACACTACATTTTCAACACTTTCTCTCAATTTCTTCTCAAACCCTAAGAGAGAGAAAGCTTCAATTCCTATTTTCTTTTACACAAAAATGGCTTTCAAGAGATCTAGGACTGTTAGGGGTGAAGGATCGAGGCAACAAGCACCTACAATCGACCCGGAGCTGCAAATTCCGGGGTGGGAGAGGGTGGTCATCACCACCCAAGAGCAAAGGCAGAGGATGCTCAACCTTGTCACGCGGCAGGTAATTCCTACCCGTTTTATTCATCATCCTATGCTTTCTAGACTAGGAATTGATAAATATGTTGAAAAACTGTTCAAGGGAATTGGCATGAGTGGTTTGTTCCAATTACATTATGATACATATGATTATTTGACTTTAGAATTCATTTCTAGCTTTAACGTCATAAAATCAAATGCTCTAATCTCTCATGTTCAATTTCGTTTGTTTAATAAAGATATTAGATTGTCTTTGAAGGATTTTGGTAAATTGTTTGAATTGAAAGCCGATAGACCAATTGAACCACCCCAAGACAACATTACTTTTTTCTATCGTGCTTTAACAGGGAATCCTAACTTAAACCTCCAGCATGCCAAGGGCACGTGGATTCAACATCCCGTGCCAAAACTTTGGCAACGGTTTGTTGGTCTCACCATCTTTGGGAGGCACAAACCGGCTAATGTGAGGAGAGATGAACTAGAATTATTAGGATCATACATGATTCCTAAGAGTGACAAGCTTAACATAGTTCATAGGATGGCCCAACACTTTCAGAGGGTGGCCAATGCGGCCGAATCGGGTAGGTCTAGGGTTCCAATTTACTTTGGTGGGTTAGTAACCCACATTGCGGTCAAATACCTTAGTTGGACCCCTAATGATGATGGTAAGGTAGCTGGACCAACCCTAATGGACGCACCCTACTTAGGAGGCCTTAACTGGATAAATGTGATAGGGGGTGAGACTTGGTGGGTAATTCATAGGGAGTCGGGTAGGAAAGACAACGCTTTCACCTTGCCTAACCCGGTCTGGACCAAATTCGAGAAGGGTCTTCCCTCCTATACCTTTGAATTAGGAGATCAAGGGGAGGCCCAAGCACACCACCAAGCACCTCCCTCACCACAACAACATTTCCACCAACCATCACCCCAACACTACACACATAACATCCCCACTTCCTCAACCAACTACAACATCGACCCTAACGCTCCATATGACTTTTCGGCTTTTAGAAGCCAATTGGATCGGATAGAGAGTGGGCAAGGGAGGATGGAGGGTATGGTTAGGAATTTGGACTCTAGGGTAGGAGCCCTAGATGCTAGGGTTGGGGTTGTGGAGAGGAACCTAGGGCGGGGTTTATACCCCATGTATGATGATTATGCCCGTCGGGGGGCTATTCCCCCCGATTCACTTGCCCCTGATTGGTTCTAATACCCCCAAGGGGGTTACACGGACCCAAGTGCCTTCGGTACTTATGTGGACTATTCATCGGTCCATGGATATGGGACCGATGCTCCTTTTGGTGGGTTTGGGGGGAATGTAGACCCTAACTACTATGCTGGTGGTTCGGGGTATGGTGGTGGCTCTAGCCATGGAGGAGCTGGCTCTAGCCGCGGTGGGGGGTACTCTAGGATGGATGAGGATGAGGAGTAGGCTACTCTCCCAAGTCAATGAGGGCATTGCTTGATTTGGCTTGGGGGGGTGTTATTTCACTTGGAGATTCTCTTCCTTCTCTATTTCTATTTGTTTTCTAGCATAGTTTTTATTTTCTTTCCTAGTGTAGTTTTTATTGCTTTCTTTTTATATAAAAATACAAAAAAAATTTGAAAAAAATAAAAATCAAAAATACGTTCCAATGAATTGTAAATCATGCTTCCCTGTGCCCCATACTTGAGAAAATTGTTTTGATTCTTGGTATTTGATGATGAATATTGTGGATTTGTTGGTCATGACTTGAAGTCTAATTGTTTGGATTCCTTAACTTGCGTCAATTTTTCCCAACTACTTGTGAATATAGTGCTTGACTAGTTGATTTGGTTAGGAAATGTGTGATAGTTCCATAATTCCTGGTATGTCAATGAATTTGAGTATTGATTAATAACTATGAGTAGTGTTTCATGACTTTTTATTATGCACATGAGGAGGACGAAGGCGTTCATTCTTTTAGGTAGCCTTCAGAGTATTAGATACATTTGTTCCCTTCTTGTCACCCATGTTGTTGCTTGTGCCCTTTTATTGTTTATAGCCACATTACAAGCCTTAATTGCCCCATTGGTTACTAGTCCCAAGCTTGGCTTGGGGGAGCTATTAGTGAGTGAGGTGAGGGAGTTTGTAGTGTGTACTTCATTTGCACAAATTGGGTGGGTTTTGAGAAGTAACTTGTTCTTGATCATATTTTTGTTTTTATGAGTTGAAAGTTGTATATATTTGAAAAATAAAAGTGTGATGGAAAAAAAGAAAGTGAACTTCTAAGAAAAAAAAAAAGAGGAAAAATGTTTGATGTTCGAATGTTCTAAGTGAAGGTTAATCAAAAGAAAAGAAAAAAAAAGTTGAGTTTCAATGTAAATATTTCAAGTTATGAGTTCAAAGTTTGTTATTCACTCTTGTTCTACATTATCATATTTTTTATGAGTGAAATTGTGAGTGTTGGGATTGTTTTATTGTTTGGAGTATATTTGGTGGATTGTTGTTTGGAGTTGGTTATGTTGGAGATGTGTATGATCATTATTTTTTATCATGGGTTTTATGAGGATTTGGCTCCCTTCATGCATAGCTTTTCTCTCACATAATCCCAAATTTATCCTACCTTTACCCTAGCCTTACATTACAAGCTTTAAAGACCTTCCGACCTTGTGCATATAAGTTATGTAAATGTGAAAGTGTTGTTTTTCAATGCAAGTTATGACTTGGCATATTTCGAGTCGACTAGTAGGATTGAGCGTTCATTGTTTTATACACACGAGAGTGTGAGTTGGGAGGGTATTGTTCACATTAAAGGGGTTGGGTGGAGAGCGATCGAGTACATTCTTTACTCGCCACATAAATGAGAGTCGAGTGTGTGAGCACTAGTCTTGAATTCTATATGCTCTTGTGGTTTGCTCTACTTGACAATTGTTGGGGAGGAAGGGTGATTAGATGAATAAGATTGATTGACATTGAAGCATGTTTGTTTAATTTTACCTTGAATCGTTGGCTTTTGAATCGTTGGCTTTTGATTTGTTGATTGGGGTGAAGTATGTTTTATATGTTCATTGATGAGCTCTTTGCTTAGGGACAAGCAAAGGATTGGCTTGGGGGAGTTTGATATGTCTATTTTATATAGTATTTTACCCCCGTCCCTTGGTCATAATTAGTAGTGTTTTTGGCCCTTTGGGGCAATTTTATTACTAATATGTGTTTTCTAGTGTTTTCGTAGTTTTGGTTGAGTTTTGCAGGGAATTGCATCTTTGGAGCATTTTCCCGGGATTTTTATGAAGCGACTACGAGCATTGGAAGAACACGACCACTTATGGAGCCCAAGGCCGGTTAGGGCCATCGAGCCAGTGATTAAGGGCTCGGTTAATTGGATCGCGAGGAAATTGGACCATGTATTCGAGACCCGAGAGGAAATATGGATTGGGCCAAGAAATCTAGCCCAATCGAAGTCCAAAGCCTTGAAGATAGAGACCGGGCCCGATCGGGCAAGCAATCGCCCGATCGGGCGGATGCGCGTGGTAGTGCCATCAAGGGAAGGTGCGCCAGATCGGGTGAGCTGCTAGCTCGATCGGGCGCGGCATCTGAGAAGATCAGTGCGACAAAAAGGCGCGCCCGATCGGGCGGCCTCTAGCCCGATCGGGCGCGTGTTTCTTGAGAGGTGTTTTTCCCGAGCAATTAGTTTCTAATTAGGAGTTGTTTTTAGTTTTGTTTAAAATACGTTTTTGTACGGATTATTGAGGGACTTCTTCTACTACTTCTTCTTCTCTTAATCCTTTCTCAAAAATTTTCTCTCTCTACTTAGTCTTCTCTCTCTAAACTATCTCTCTAAACCTTTGTTATTATTTCTTTAATTAATTCCAGATTTATTTTGGTAACGATTCCTCTTCCCTTAATCTTAGTTATTTATTTTATTCCTTTGATCATGATTTATTCTATTATTTTGATTAGTTTAGTTTTTAATATGTGTGAGTAGTTCAATTTCTAGGGTTTATGGGGATCTAATAAATAATATGAAGGGGTAAATTATTGTTGTTAATTACCAATGCTAGATTAATTTCCTATTGATTGATTTAATGCTCTGTGACTAGATTAGGCCTATCTTTTATGCATGAGTTTGACAATATTGATTCAAGAATCGAGAGATGAGAATTAATGTTTAGGTCTAGTTTCAATAGGCGAGTTAATTTATAAATGGTTAAGTCAAGAATCGAGAGATGAGATTTAATACTGATAAATTAATTGTGTGATTGTAATAAGTAGCGAGAGCCCTTTACAATTTGGTTAATTGATGCATTGATGATTGACTATTATTGATTGTTGGTATTGCATGATAATTTCTTATTGGATTGTTTTAATGTTTTACAATTGCGGCTTGTAAAAGTATAGCAATATTAAATTGATGAATCGAGCAGATGTTAATTTGATATTAAAGGCTATTTTCAATAAGAACTTAGATCTAGTAAATTGCGAGAGTCTGTTAGATCTATGTTGGTTAATAAATTGCGAGAGCCTGTTAATCATGTTATCTATGCCATGTCAATGATTGATTACCCTATTTTACCCCGGAGTATTATTTATTGGTGAACCTATGCCCTAGATCCTTTATATATTATTTTCTCCCTTGTCCTACTCTTTTTTAGTTTAGTCTTATTCAACTTTAATATTGGTTACTTAAATAATTTAGATTATAATATTTAATTAGGAGTAAAAAGACTTGTTTCCCTGTGGAGATCGACCCTACTTCCCTATCTACTGTAGTTAGTGATTTAGGTATTATTTTTTATTAGGGGATACGACTTTACCCTGTCATGTGTTCAATTGAATTTTGATTTGATTATGTGTCTTGTTACTTGTGTATGACTGAAGCTGTGAAGGTGTTTGTATTTCCTTGTTTACAAGAATGTTCTGATATGGAAAGAAGTTCTTTTGTGTGTGTGTGATCATGGTCAATATTTGGTGTTCTTGTGTTTTGATTGTTATAAAATGCTTTATATGCTTGTGTAATTTATGTGCTTAGCAATCAATGCCTCATTGAATTCGAGTTTTTTATTAATACCATAGCTGTTGAGGGTAAAAATACCTCGTATACGTGGACCAATCCCATAGTGACACGTGGCCCAGTTATAGGGTGCTACGTGTCACCACGAGAAGATGCCACGCAATTTAGAGCCCTTAAGGCCTCAGGCCAGTCTCGTCGCGACACGTGGCCCTCTCAGAGGGTGACACGTGTCGTCATGAGAAGATGTCATGTGTTAAGGGCATGTGTTCCCTCAATAATCAGCACGCCAGAAAACCCTAACAACGTCAGGGCCCAAATCCCGAGAGATATCAATGAAAGCCGCAAAACGGCGCCCCAAGAGTAGCACGTGGCATTCACTGATTGCGCAGCCAATCACGCCACGCAAATCTAGGGTACAAACCCTAGAAAGGGGCACGAGTCCCACCCCTACAAATACCCCAATCATTTATGAAGGGGGGGATTAAGACATTTACAAACAACAAAGCATTAAATAGCTCCAACTTCTCTCTACTTTCTCTCTCTAGCCTTTTCCGTTCTGATCACTGACTTGATCGTCGGAGGCAAATATTCCGTTGATCGGAATATTCGTTGTTTTGCAGGTTGGACCGTCTCGTTGTCAGAAGAGCGTGACCAGTATCCCAGGTAATCCAAAAAACACCCGAAATATTTGGCGCCGTCTGTGGGGATACTCGTACGTTATGGAGATAGACGGTCAGACACCTAATCCAGGCGAGGATGGGCATGTAGAGGATTTAATCCCTACGATCCGTACTAGCGATCCTCTGATAGCCACATTTGATGAAGCTGATGACCCTCCTGTTACCGCAGCCTCTCTTTAGGCCGCGCTTAACAAACTCAGAAAAGAAATTGAAAACAATGGAGCCTCTACCTCTAGGCAGCCGCCCAGGAGAGAGGAACAGAGGGATCCAAAGAAGACACACAGCAAAGCAGTCCATGCAACGGACGCTAGAAACACTCCCTTTCGAAGGCCGACTGGAAGGTCACCGAGAGTACCGCGGACTAATTTCTCTGACTTGCTGGCAAAAACGCAGTCGGCTGGGGGGAGGGGTAGGCAGCCTCGAAGAGAGGAGCCTGAGCCGTCCAGACGATGGAAGGACGCAAGAGATTACCTTCAGCATAAGCAGCGGGAGCTTGCCGCCTACTCGGACACGGCCTCAACCCCAACTATGCCGGATGATTTTTCACGTCATTCTCTTTCCCAACATACCAACACGGCCATCTCCAGTGGAAGTCAGGCAGATCGCACCCCAACTCCTATTCCAGTCTTCCATGCTCCAACTCCTATTCCAGCCCAATCACTGCAATATCAACCTCCTCAAGGGTTCAATGACTTGATGCAGCCGAACCCCAGGCATACGGACAATATGGGCCATACGGGCATGTGTACGGACAGGCTCCTTACTTGGCTGAACCGTCCGTGCAACCACTGCCCATCGATTGACAGATGCGTCTACTTACTCTAGGAGATAAGTCGCCCCCGTTTTCCTAAGATATTTTAAATGCCTCTCAGCCGCCGAAGGTGAAGAGTGTACTTGTAGGAGCCTATGATGGCACGGGCAACCCAGAAGAACACATAACCTCGTACAGGAACCTGATGTACTTGCAAAGCGTAGACGACGCTACTTGGTGCAAATGTTTTCTGGCCACTCTGAAAGGTGTGGCGCAGGATTGGTTCAACAGTTTGCCGGCCGGGTGTATCAATTGTTTCACTACTCTTAGTTTGCTTTTTGTGGGAAATTTTTCATACAACATACCACCTCGAAAGACTAGCCTTAACTTGGCGACAATCGTCCAAGGAAAGAATGAGGGCCTACGCTCGTACGTCTAACGATTTAACCAAGAAAAAGCCCAAATTCATAATCTGCCGGACGAAATGGCTTACTTTGAATTTCTCCGGGGATTAAGGCACAATGGTTTTAAATTTGACCTGGTAAGGAAAAAGATTCGGACATACGCAGGTGTTTTGCGAGAGGCCGAAGCTTATATTGAGGCAGCGGACTTTTGTTCGCTTACGAAATCAGAATCGCCGGCCAAGGGGGCTGAGAAAAAACCTTCTCAGCAAGACTCGGCCGGCCAAAAGAAAGAAGGAAAAAAGAGAAAGGAAGTCTGGGTGGCTGATGCCCAGCCACAGAAGTCCAAGAAGGTCAAGGCGTACGAGCCTCAGTTTGAATTCAACAAGGATTGTTATTCTATCTTGGTGGAAATCAAGGATAAGTTTGAGTTTGAGAAGCCACAGCCGTTGAGAGGCGCGACTCAGTATAGGAACAAGAACAAGTACTGTCATTACCACAAGTACGTGGGACATGACACAAACGATTGTATCAACTTGAAGAGACTGCTGGACAAGTTAGCCGAGAAGGGCATGCTGAATTCGTATGTAATGAAGTCCAAATTCACTTACACACGGACAAACAACACGTCCGAGCAAAGACAGAAGAATGATAAGAGAAAAGATAAAGAAGATGATGGCAACAGCACTGATTCAGGCTTTGTGGCCGTGATATCAGGAGGATTTGCCTCAGGCGGTCCCACTATGAAAGGGATCAAGTAGGACGCCCGGAACCTGGGAAAGGTGATGCAGATGGACTCAGTGAAGGCTGAACCCTTCCCCGAAGTAATCATCAGTGAGGCCGATCGGGGGGAGGTCAAAGCCTTGCACAATGATCCCATGGTATTCTTTATGAAGATAGCCAATTTGAAGGTCGGACGAATATTGATAGACACGGGTAGCGCGGCTGATATCATCAGCCTGGCCGCCTTGAAAAATCTAAGCTTCCTAGAGGATGCTCTCCAGGACATCACTCACCCGTTGTTCGGATTTGGGGGGAATGTCATCCACCCGGTAGGCCGGATAGACTTACCTGTCCGATTTGGGCAAAAAGGGGAAGGAAGGGATATGGTTGTCCGCTTCTTGGTTGTGAAAGAATTGACTGGATATAATGTCATACTCGGCCGTCCTACACTGAATGCAGCAAAAGCAGTCATTGTGCCTCACCTAATGCTGCTAAAGTTTGAGAGGACGGACGGGAAAATAGGTACAATCCAAGGAAGTCAGAAGATGGCAAAGGAATGTAATCAGTTGGCGGTTAATCCCACAGCGCGCGGACCAAAGTCGTCCGAGCGAAAAGAAGAAGGAACCTCACTCCCAACACACCAGGTCGGCCAGAAGCGTAAGGCGGCCAAGATAGAGCAAGCATAGCAGCTAATGACTGTCGGTCGGCCAAAAGAGTTACGACCCCAGTCGGCCGGCAGTCACCAGGATATAGTGCTTGACCCCGATCAACCAGGTCGGACGGTTAGTGTGGGCACTATAGCTTTGGGTGTGCTTGGGGATGAGTTAATTCAATTATTGAGAGAGTTCAAAGATGTATTTGCATTTGATGTTGGCGAGATGCTTATAACCTGGCCGTGCATAAGTTGGCTGTAAACCCGGCCATTTAACCTGTTCACCAGAAGAAAAGGAATCATAGAGAAGAGAGGAATCAGGCGGCAGCAGAAGAAGTCAAAAAAATTCTGGACGCCGGTTTCATTCGGCAGTGTTTTTACCCAGAATGGGTGGCCAATGTGGTCCTTGTGAAGAAGCCGAATGGAACTTGGAGAATGTGCGTAGATTACACCGATCTGAACAAGGCATGCCCAAAGGATAGCTTTCCCTTGCCCAAAATCGACCGCCTGGTTGATTCGACGGTCGGGCCTGCCCTGATGAGTTTTCTGGACGCATATTCCAGATTCCATCAAATTCCATTATGGGAAGAAGATCAAGAGAAAACAGCGTTCGTAACTGAGCAGGGGTTGTATTGTTACAAAGTTATGCCATTCGGCCTTAAGAACGCCCCAGCTACCTTTTAACGACTTGTTAATACAGTCTTCAGAGATCAGCTCGGCCAGAATATGGAGGCGTAAATTGATGACATGATTGTCAAGTCAAGAGAACCAGCCGACCATTTGGAGGACCTACGAGAAACTTTCACCGAACTCAGGCGGCATAGGATGATGTTAAATCCAAAGAAATGTGTCTTTGGTGTTGAGTCCGGTAAATTTCTCGGATTTTTAATTGATCAGCGTGGAATTGAGGTCAACCCTGAAAAAATCCAAGCCGTCATGGACATGAAATCACCAAGGACAATCAAAGAAGTCCAAAGATTGACCGGCTGTTTAGCAGCACTTGGTAGATTTCTGTCAAGATCAGGGGATAAGTGCCGCTATTTCTTTCAAACCATAAAAAAGAAAGCCATGTTTGAGTGGAGAGAGGAGGCTGAGGAAGCATTCGTACAACTAAAAGGCCATCTACATACATTGCCTCGGCTTGTCAGTCCACTTAAGAGCGAGAAGCTATTTATTTATCTTGTCATCTCAGAACACTCCTTAAGTGTCGTCCTACTTGCTAAACGGGACGGCCACCAGATTCCTGTCTACTTTATTAGCCACGTACTCCATAACGCCGAGCTAAGGTATCCCCCTATTGAAAATTTTGGCTTGGCATTATACATGGCATCGAAAAAGCTGCGACCATACTTCTTGGCACATTCAATTGTGGTCTACACAGACCAACCTCTGAAGAAGCCATTTACAACTCTAGAGGCAAGCGGCCGTATGCTTAAATGGGCCTTGGAAATGCGAGGCTTTGACATTGCGTTTGAGCCAAGAAAAGCAATTAAGGGGCAAGCCTTTGCTGATTTTTTAGCTGAAATGACTCGGCCGGATCTTCAGACGGCCGAAGATCAGATCTGGAAAGTGTTCGTGGATGGTAGTGCAACAGCTACTGGTTGTGGTGCAGGTGTTATATGTCAGTCTCATGAGGGAGATAAGTTTGAGTATGCTCTGAGATTCCAGTTTCAAGCCTCTAATAATGAGGCCGAGTACGAAGCCCTCTTGGCCGGCCTAAGAATGTGTAAGGCGGCAGGAGCGACAAAAATTGATGTATGCTCGGACTCCCTACTTGTAGTCGGCCAGGTGAATGGTGACTTCGAGGCAAGGGAGCCGGCTATGATAAAATACTTGAAGATTGTAAAAGAGAAGGCTAAGAGCCTAGATCATTTTACTCTACAGCAGGTTCCTCGTTCGTCCAATCATCAGGCGGACGCCCTCTCTAAGTTAGCATCCTCGGCATCATGTGATACTCCTAGGTCGGTATTTTGGGAAGTAAAAGAAAAGAGGAGTATTGATGCTGAGCCAGTACATAACATTGATAGAAGCTCCACTTGGATGGACGGGATCATATCTTACCTAAAGGACGGATTACTCCCGGCCGATCCTAAAGAGAGCTGGCTGATGAAAAAGAGAGCGGCCTGGTTTGAAATTAAGCAAGGAGAGTTGTTTAAAAAGGCATTTGTGAAGCCATACCTGAAATGTATCACTCCTGAGAGAGGGAATGATGTCTTGGACGATCTTCACCAGGGGCAGTGCGGCTCTCACATTGGAGGACGAGCTGTGGCTGAAAAGGCTGCCCGTCTGGGTTACTACTGGCCGAGCTTAAAGTCGGACGCCATGGAAATGGTAAAGAAGTGTGACAAGTGCCAGAGGTTTGCAACCTTAATCCACCGACCCGCCAACAGTCTTTCGGCTATCAGTAGTCCGCTCCCCTTTGCCAAATGGGGGATGGACATTTTAGGATCGTACACACCAGCGTCCGGCCAAAGGCGGTATGTGTTTGTAGCGGTAGACTACTTCACATAGTGGGTAGAGGCTGAGGCTGTCCGGGGCATCAAGTGGACGGATGTTTCAGCTTTCATATGGAAGAGTATCATTACACGCTTTGGCGTTCCTCAGTCTATGGTGTTCGACAATGGTCCCCAGTTCGAAACACCTCAACTCAAAGAATGGTTGAAGGACCAAGGTATAGCTCATTGCTTTGCTTCAGTCGGCCGACCACAAGCCAATGGGCAGGTAGAGGCATACAACAAGTTGATCTCCAATGGAATTAAGCGCAAGGTTGAAAGGGCAGGCGGTCTATGGGCTGATGAGTTGGTCAATGTGCTATGGTCCATACGAACCACGACCAAGAGTTCCACAGGAGAAACCCCATTCTTCCTGGTCTATGGTGCCGAGGCTGTCCTCCCAATTGAAATGTATGAGCCTACCCTTAGAGTGATGCTATATGATGAAGCGGCTAATTGGGAAGCCATGAAGACCGCCCTATACTTCCTTCCTGAACCTAAGGGCAACGCGGCGCTTAGACACGAAATCTATCGTCTACGGATGACAAGGGCATACAATCGCCGAGTGTCAAAGCGGCCGATAAAATTGGGAGATCTGGTCCTAAGGAAGATGGAGGCTGTGGGACGAGAAAATGAGGATAGCTGACCCCAAATTGGGAAGGGCTGTATCGAGTCAGGGAAGAGGTCCGAGATGGGACTTACCGTCTCGAAGCCATGAACGGCCGACCCATTCCGCGTACATGGAACACTAACAATATGAAGAGATATTATTTTTAAGTTTAAGTACTTAGCCAAAAGTTGTATATACAGCTAGGTCTGTTGACCGAGCAATGTAAGCCGTACGGCCACAATAATGTAATTTTGACAAATTAATGAAAAGTCAAACATTGTTATATTATTTTCCATTTAATTTATGCTTATTTTCATGGTCATAACCTATACAGATACGCCGCATAAAATTTGCGAGTAGGTTGCTTGCAACATAGCAACTCGGTCGCAGAACAATAGTAAATTAAATAAAATAAAAACGAGCAACTCGACCCCGAGTCATATGTATGCGTCCGCCCATAACTAAGGCGAACGAAAAAGGTAAGGTACCCTGGGAAACCTATTTAATGGGGCAAAGGCGTACCTAGGCATTCCAGCTCGGCCAAACTTAAAAATTTTAAGTTGAGATTATACTTGAAATTTTCTGAGTGCGTTCGAGCGATAGTTTCAACGGACAAACTCACATAAAGTCAATTGAACGGTAAATAATGTGTTGATTCGGCGTACCACCTAGTCCAAGGGCAATCATTACTATGATTTGATTAACTTGTTAGAAGTCATACCACCTAAGGTATAAATTCTACCAAGTCAATCAAACCACCTAAAATATGGACTAGGCGAACGCCGAATAAAGGGGCATACCCCCCAATTGTACGAAGATACAAAAACGTGAAAAAGTACGCGTACGAAAATGGAAAAACATAAGTGTAAAATTTGAAACAAAATCTGAAAAGCTGAATTTATAAAAGACCGCTCAAAGGGCGGCAAAGTGCTTTACATAAAACCGCACAAAAAGGCGGCAGACACAAAACAAAAATAAAATAATTGACAAAGGCAGAAAAAGGCTGAAATCACGGGGCGGCTGGAGTAGAAGCTGAACTCTGGCCCGGGCCGAGCTCTTGAACGGCGGCAGGAGACGCGTCATCAGCAGGCGTCCCCTTGCTCTCAGCCTCACCATCTTTGCTGGCCTCCACCTCTTCGATTTCTTCCTCTTCTGAGGTAGTTGGCGTGACGTCTAGCTTAGGTGAAGGTTGCCCGGCCATCTTAGCCTCTTCTTTGAGGCATACAAAGTTAAGACGCTTGGTGAAGCGTTCCTGATAAAAGGCCGCCTCTCCCTCGTCCACCATAAGCTCAAAAGCCTCAAAGAAGTGGCTCTTCAGCCTGTCCTCAACATTATGCTCAATGCGGACCACCTCGTCCGCACTGGGAGCCCGAGGTGTTTGCAATTAGAGAGTTAAGTCCTCAACAAACTTCTTTAAACTTTCCACCTCGGCTCTCAGAGTGTCCGCCTCGTCCAAGGCCTCCTTCAAGTGTTTTTTGGCCAAGGCCACATCACTTTGAAGCTTCTCGGAGGCCTCGAACCCTTCCCTCCAGCGTTGGCCATCCAGAAGGGCCTGATCCCTCTTCTGTCTCATGGCATCTCTGACAACGGACTCATGCTGAAGGGCCTTGCCCAGCTTCACCAAATCTTTAGCCTGCCGTGCCGCCTTGTCGGACAGGGCGTTGATTTGGGTTTCGAAATACCGGCGCTGGACGACCGTTTCCCTAGTAATGGCATCCTAGGCCTTCTGAATTGCGGCCCAGGCATGCTTCAGCCGCACATTCTCCCTGTCCTTCCATTCCAGGAAGGCATTCAGCCGCAGGAAGAGCTGCGTACAGGGTAGTCGTGTAAAGCAAAGTAAGAGTGAAAAATTGACTAAGTGCATGAGAGGGTAAAATTTACCTCAGCGCTGCAATTGATCATGGGGCCGAGGAAGCCCTCATGTATCCCCCGCAGCTTATCTCGCTGCTCAGCAGGGACGGCCCGGCCAATGGCTTCCCGCATGGCCTTCCTGTCTGCCCCAGTAAGGGACTGGCCGGGCACCTTCATGTGTAACTCCTCAGCAATATCTGTATGCGAACGCAAAAAGTTTAATGTAAGCTCAGTAAAAAAGAGAGAAGAAACAAAATAAAAAAATCCAAAGTTACTTGGACTGACCGTTAGAGAAGCTTGGAGGGGTAGGAAGGTTGAAAGTGAAGGGCGGAGGCGGCGCAGGCTCGTCACCCTCTTCCCCTGTCCGGCCAGGCTGGTCGCCGCCCGACTGAGTGGCCTCCAGCCAATCAATTTCCTTGACTCTTTGAACGGGCGGAGTCAATTCAGGCCCGGTCGGTTTTGCCGGGGTCGACTTACCCCTATCGTCCGATTTCTCGGACCTAACATGACCCGGCATGGCGGCCGGATCTATGAACTTGGAGGCCCACTATCGCTCAGCCGGGGTTGTTCTCCTTTGGACTGCTTAGAGGCAGTCCGCGGCGTCGTCTTGGCCGCAGAAGAGGAAGTGGTCTTGGACGCGACCGTCTTCCTTTGTTTGGACGCCTTACCGTCCTGGTCCGTCTTGGACGCAGGGGACGACTGCTTCCGTTTGGACCGAGGGGTTGGAGTGGCCAGCTGTAGAGGCAAAAGTTAGTAAAAAGAGAGCAAGATAATATAATTGATAGGTCGTGCCAAGTTAGGAAGAAGATCTCTTCCGTAATGCATACACGGACGAAAAGAAGAAATCAAGATTGGTTTACTTACTCCTTTAGATTGCTCGTACAGCTTCTGGCGAGCCTTGTAACGAGCCAAGTCAATCTCGGTCATATTGACCTCCCCTTTCTGCTCTGGGTCAAGCATCTTGTACGCCTCAGCTGAAAGAGAAAAGGAAAAAGTGTTAAAAAATTCTTCAAGTTCAAATAATCTGTGTATGTGTAAGAATATGTGTCCATGCGTCCACCTTGGGGCAGGTTCTTGTACAGGCCATAGGCGGACATAAATGTGGGATCCCGTAGCCAGCTGGATAAAGGGACCCAGTTACTTGGAACGCGTTCAGTTTTGCCGTTCCTTTTCACCCGCTTGACTTTGAAATATTCAAGCTGGTACTCCTAGTTGGGGTGGACGGGTGGCTTATCACGCTTGAGGTCCCCGTGTCCAAGTTGAATTGGCTCAGCATTGAACCGATTCATCCGCAAGTTGAATGCAACATCCTTGGTTTTGATGCGGTAGAATCGGTGCTTCTAGTCACGCCACTTAGAGACGCGGTCCACCACCATCATGTAGTCTCTAGTGGTGCTCAAGATGAACCAGTCGTCCGTGTCCGCGTCCAGCTTAGTAAGTGAGTGCATCCCACAGAAAAGTGCAAAGTCTGGCTTAAAGCCTTTGCAGATGCACGTCACCAAGTACCCAAAAATGTTCAACCAGCTGTTTGGCATCAGCTGGAAGAGGGCTATGTCATACTCGTCCAAGATTGTGCGGACAAAAGGATGGAGGGGGAAACGCAGTCCGACGTCTAAGGCCGCCCTGCAGACGCTAAAGGATCTTTGGCGCGGCCTCTCTTCTTCCCAAGCGGCCACGGCGCGGGACTTCCGTGGGGGCTGAATCTCGAATCCCTCCCCAAGGTGGAGGAATGCCTTGTAATCCTCAAATTTGTAGTTCAGGTAGCCCAAGGCTGTGCTACCTACTGTGTAGGCGTACGGATCCTTGAAGTTGTCAATGTTGGCAACATCCTCCTCGACCGCCTCCTTGCCCTCTGCGGCCGCCGCTCCACCCTCGGCCGCATTCTCAACTTCATCCTCCTCTCGCTGAGGAGCGCTCCCAAACTCGGAAGACAGCACTCTGCCCAGATCGGCTGCCTCCGCTGAGCTGCGGCTTCTATAACTATGGCCGCCTCGGGGAGAGATAATGTCTTCAAGTGGGCTTTTGCCTTTATCTTTGGCATTGGCCGCCTGAATCCCAGTAGGAGGTGCTCTGCGAGGGGGCAGGTCGGACGGTTCATTAATTGAAACCCCCGTTCTTGGTCTGTCCGACCTGCTATATCGGAGATAGAGTTCTGAGGGGGTGGGGACGGACGTATCAGCGTCCGCCCGAGAAGAAGAAGGAGGTCCTTCATAGAGTAGCAACTTGGCCCCATCCATGACCGAGCTGGCATATTGGGGGAACCTCAACCCCGGAGTTCGCCCGGACGTTCCCCCCGTAGTAGAAGCGCCTTGGGTTCTTTGGCGCTCCTCGAACGAGGAAGTTACTTCCACGGCCGAGCAGTGAGTGCCCGTGGAGGCGGTCGTAGGAGTGGTAGAAGGGGTCTCTAAGTTAGCATTATTTGGGTCATAAGGAGGCCTAGGGTTTACCAGACTTCCGTCTGGATTTTTGGCCGCATGACGATCGTACGTTTGCATCGTCCATGCCATGTTCGACTGCAGGGACAAAGAAGAATGGGTGGATGTGAGTTAGTACGCGCTAGAAATGGACCCACTCCATGAAGGAGACAACTCGTCTTTGTCCACTCTACACTCCTCAGTCCCAGGCGAACGGACGGCCTCATGAGGAGAAACGGACGAAGCCGAGTGTTGAGCCAGCTTTTAAATAAACAAAGAAATAAAAATGCAAGGAAAAGAAAACAGGCGGCCTACCTCTGTACGTGTTGAAAACTTGGAAGCCTTGAAGATTGATCGGAAAACTCAACAAATGTTCCCGGAAAACTCTAACGCACGGCAGAGCTCTTGAAGATTCAAAGGAAAACACACTTTCTCTCTCTAGAAGCTCTGACTTCTCTCTAGAAAATGTAAAGTTCCAAAGTGCCAAAATGAAGTCAAACCCCTTGTATATATAGGGAAAATTTATGGGGGTAAGATAGTAAATTCATCTTTCCTGCCTAACACAGCTGAACAGTTACAATTTGAAAATGTGACCTAGAATTTGGAGGGACAAGGAGCAACTTCGTTAAATTAGGCGGAAAAGAAGATGACCTAATAAACGGCGCGTCCAAAGGGAAGTTGGCAGAGCTAAAGCTCTCTCCGCAATGGCAAGACGGCCGCATCTCCCAAAAGCAAGACGGCCTACCTTCGTCCGCGCCATTTGTATAGACAGGCGTTCGCTCTGAAATTGTCAGGCGGACAGAAAACTGACTAAACCCTAATACACTTGTACGCACCAAGGCTATTTGAGGTCAGAGGAGTCGGCCTGTAAGCGTACGAGCCACCCCCTCTGAGGGGCAAATTTTCAGGGTAAAAATACCTCGTATACGTGGACCAATCCCATAGTGACACGTGGCCCGTTTATAGGGTGACACGTGTCACCACGGGAAGATGCCACGCAATTCAGAGCCCTTAAGGCCTCAGGCCAGTCTCGTCGCGACACGTAGCCTAGTCAGAGGGTGACACGTGTCGTCATGAGAAGATGCCATGTGTTAAGGGCGTGTGTTCCTTCAATAATCAGCACGCCAGAAAACCCTAACAACGTCAGGGCCCAAATCCCGAGAGATATCAATGAAAGCCGCAAAACGGCGCCCCCAGAGTAGCACGTGGCATTCACTGATTGCGCAGCCAATCACGCCACGCAAATCTAGGGCACAAACCCTAGAAAGGGGCACGAATCCCACCCCTACAAATACCCCAATCATTTATGAAGGGGAGGGATTAAGACATTTACAAACAACAGAGCATTAAATATCTCCAAATTCTCTCTACTTTCTCTCTCTAGCCTTTTCCGTTCTGATCACTGACTTGATCGTCGGAGGCGAATATTCCGTTGATCGGAATATTCGTTGTTTTGTAGGTTGATCAGTTCTGAAATTTCAGTTCTGATTAATTCCGATCAGTTCTGATCAATTCCGATCATTTCTGAATTTCATTTCCGATCAGTTCAGAAATTTCAGTTCTGATCAGGTCTGAAATTTCAGTTCCGATCATTTCTAAATTTTCAGTTCTGATCAATTTTGATCAGTTCTGATTAGTTCTGAAATTTCAGTTCTGATCAGTTCAGATCAGTTCTGAAATTTTTGTTCTGATCAGTTCATTTCAGGTCTTTTCCGTTTATTGCTCGAGTCCTCGCCAGTTATAATGTTCACTGCCATCATTGTTCTATGCTGTATATGCTGATCAGTTCTGATTAGTCCTATGCATATTGCTTTATATGCTGATCAATGGTCAATATTCATTAATTTCAATACATAAAAACCAAAATATAAGGTAATTAAGGATATGTGTTATATTGTGTTAATTTGAACAAATACATGAAAGATGGGAAAGATAGAAGTCCCTTAGGCAATTTTGAAGCCTTTTTGGCTCTATACGCTCCTAAAACTGAGATAATGGTCAATAATCATTGATTTCAATTCATATAAACCAAAATATAAGGTAATTAAGGATGTTATGTGTTATATTATGTTAATTTGAACAAATACTTGAAAGATGGGAAAGGTAGAAGTCCCCTAGGCAATTTTGAAGCCTTTTTGGCTCTATACGCTCCCAAAAGTGAGATAATGGTCAATTTTCATTGATTTCAATTCATAAAAACAAAAATATAAGGAAATTAAGGATGTTATGTGTTATATTGTGTTAATTTGAACAAATACATGAAAGATGGGAAAGATAGAAGTCCTTTAAGCAATTTTGAAGCCTTTTTGGCTCTATACGCTCCCAAAAGTGAGATAATGGTCAATAATCATTGATTTCAATTCATAAAAACCAAAATATAAGGTAATTAAGGATGTTATGTGTTATATTGTGTTAATTTGAACAAATACTTGAAAGATGGGAAAGGTAGAAGTCCCCTAGGCAATTTTGAAGCCTTTTTGGCTCTATACGCTCCTAAAAGTGAGATAATGGTCAATTTTCATTGATTTCAATTCATAAAAACCAAAATATAAGGTAATTAAGGATGTTATGTGTTCTATTGTGTTAATTTGATCAAATAAATGAAAGATGGGAAAGGTAGAAGTCCCCTAGGCAATTTTGAAGCCTTTTTGGCTCTATACACTCCCAAAAGTGAGATAATGGTCAGTTTTCATTGATTTAAATTCATAAAAACCAAAATATAAGGTAATTAAGGATTTTATATGTTATATTGTGTTAATTTGAACATATACTTGAAAGATGGGAAAGGTAGAAGTCCCCTAGGCAATTTTGAAGCCTTTTTGGCTCTATACGCTCCCAAAAGTGAGATAATGGTCAATTTTCATTGATTTCAATTCATAAAAACCAAAATATAAGATAACTAAGGATTTTATGTGTTATATTGTGTTAATTTGAACAAATACTTGAAAGATGGGAAAGGTAGAAGTCCCCTAGGCTATTTTGAAGCCTTTTTTGCTCTAAACGCTCCCAAAAGTGAGATAATGGTTAATAATCATTGATTTCAATTCATAAAAACCAAAATATAAGGTAATTAAAGATGTTATGTGTTATATTGTGTTAATTTGATTAAATACTTGAAAGATGGGAAAGGTAGAAGTCCCCTAGGCAATTTTGAAGCATTTTTGGCTCTATACGCTCCCAAAAGTGAGATAATGGTCAATTTTCATTGATTTCAATTCATAAAAACCAAAATATAAGGTAATTAAGGATGTTATGTGTTATATTGTGTTAATTTGAACAGATACTTGAAAGATGGGAAAGATAGAAGTCCCCTAGGCAATTTTGAAGCCTTTTTGGCTCTAAACGCTCCCAAAAGTGAGTAATTGGTCACTTTTCATTGATTTCAATTCATAGAAACCAAAAATATAAGGTAATTAAGGATATTATGTTGTTATATTGTGTTAATTTGAACCAATACTTGATACATGGGAAAGATAGAAGTCCCTTAGCGCAATTTTGAAGCCTTTTTGGCTCTATACGCTCCCAAAAGTTAGTAAATGTTCAATTTTTATTGATTTCAACTCATAAAAATCAAAATATAAGTTTATTAAGGATGTTATGTGTTTTATTTCTATATTATGAGTTTTATTTCTATAATTTGGTCCATCACATTTATTCTAATGATTTTTTTATTATGGATTGTTTGTATTTTGTAACCTCTTTCATATGTTTTTTTTTTCCAATAGGATTTTTGTCCAAGGACAACCCCGTATGATGTTGACGAGTTGAATGTGGATCGAGAACAGTTGGCGCAATACTTTAGAAGTAAATATTTATTGAATGCAGAACTATTAGCTTAGGTTGAAAAAAGTTATATTTTTAGTGTTGTTGTATATGGTTGATAAAGTTATACAAGTTTTTATTTGTAATGTGTTACTACTTCAATTTTTATATTACGTCGTATTAATTCGAATGATTGTTCGGTATAATTGTTTATTTACAGGAACATGTTTATTATAACAGGTTTTAATTAATATATATTAATTATATATAAATACATCCTGTCGAAATTTAATAAATAAAAATTCAATTTAATGATTATTTGTAACGGGCAGTAGAGTTGTTAGTTACAAATAACCACTTATTCGTAACGAGCATTTTTGTTGCCCGTTACAAATAAGTGTTAAATTATATATTATAAAACTTTATTCGTAACGGACATTTAAAATGTCCGTTACAAATAATCACTTATTCGTAACGGGCGTTTTATGTGCCCGTTACGAATAAGGACTTATTATAATACAAAAAAGGATTTATTCGTAACTGACATTTCAAATGTCCGTTACGAATAACCCCTTATTCGTAACTGACATTTCAAATGTCAGTTACGAATAACCCATTATTCGTAACGGACATTTCAAATGTCAGTTACGAATAACCCATTATTCGTAACTGACATTTCAAATGTCCGTTACGAATAACGTCGTAACGGACATTGCCCGTTACGAATAACAATGGCCATCCGTAACGGCCGCATACGTAACGGACACTGCCCGTTACGGATGGGCCCTTTTTGCCCGTTACGGATGGCCTTTTTTCCACTAGTGCATACCGGGGGAGGAGGAGGAATGCTCATGTTTCCTCTCTTCAAGGAGGCCCTGATCTTTCAGCTCAAAAGTTAACTTGGGACATCTTTCTTTGGAGTTTGTCCTTCAGCTGGTCGTAGGCAACACCAGAAAATTAATGTTCATACAAGCTTGTTAATAGCAAAGCCCAGGAGAAATCACAAAAACATTAAACTTACATAATTGAAGTAAATCCTACCCCTATCATAGGTGTGGCTCAGGCCCACGACACTTAAAAACCGCTCTTTCTTGAAATGCATATCCTTCAAGATCTACATGGTTGGAAGCTTGTCCTTGGACCCCTTTTCTTTATACGATTGCAACCAAACAACCCCCACAGCTTCATCAACTCCCATGGCAGGAACATTATAGTTCAAGCCAATCCTAGGCACTCCGCTATGATCCCGGGGAATCCTCCACCCCTGTCATGGTAAATGAAAAGAAAGGTGTGGCGGAAACCCTTCTGGCTTGTGGGCTTTGTGTTTATGGTAAGGTAAAACTCCCTATCATGGAAAGCATACCACCCATGGCTATGTATGTTACCCGGGACCTCCTAAAGCTTATGTGTGTTCCTAAAGGCGGTTAATGTGCAAGGGGATCGAAGTAAGCTACAAGTGGCTATGTAAGCATTTATTGTCAACCATGAGTTAGGAACAAGCTGGGTTATACTCAAGTTATACTCATTTAACAATTCCTCAATGAAATGGTGCAAGGGAAATCTCAACCCATTATCCAAACATTGCTTTTATACAGCCATACACCCGGGGGGAGGGTTATCTACAACATTGTAACCCCCGGGAGGAGAAATGAGAAAAGGTTCCCTAATATGGTACTCGATTTGCAAGTGTCTAGTACCCTCCGATAATGATCTAAGCCAGGTAAGGGAGGGGTAGCAAATAGAGGGGCTAACCCTCCTAGGTGGTTTAAAAGTCACCGGCGCCCCAAGAGAAGTAGATGTATCATCCTCACTTGACATGGTCACCACACCGTCAACAAGCGATATGTTCAAATAACCCCTAGAAGTCGGTTCACGTGCAAGAGAAACGTCCCAAGGGGAAGAAGGCAAATAATAATCAAAGCCTAAATCATGCTCAGGGGATGGGGATGGCACACAAGGAAAAGGCACACCCAAAGGAATAGAAGAATCAACACTACTGCCAATCACATTTGTTACAAGTACTCTCCCCGCCTAGATTTCTTTGGACAAGTCATAAGATAAAGGGCTGGGGAGAGAGTCAAGATAATCAAGATAATAAAGCGACTCAAGATTATCTTGACTCTCTCCCTGGCCCTTCATCTTATGACTTGTCCAAGGAAATCTGGGAGGGGGGAGTACTTGTAACAAATGTGATTGGAATTAGTGTTGATTCTTCTATTTCTTTGGGTGTGCCTTTTCCTTGTGTGCCATCCCCACCCCCTGAGCATGATTTAGGCTTTGATTATTATTTGCCTTCTTCCCCTTGTGACGTTTCTCTTGCACATGAACCGACTTCTAGGGGTTATTTGAACATATTGCTTATTGACGGTTTGGTGACCATGTCAAGTGAGGATGATACATCTACTTCTCTTGGGGCGCCGGTGACTTTTAAACCACTTGTTAGGAGGGTTAGCCCCTCTATGTGCCACCCAACCTTACTAGACTTAGATCATTATCGGAGGGTACTAGACACTTGCAAACTGAGTACCATATTAGAGAACCTTTTCTTATTTCTCCTCCCGGGGGTGACAGTGCTGTAGATAACCCTCTTCCCGGGTGTATAGCTGTATATAAGCAATGTTTGGATAATGGGTTGAGATTTCCCTTGAACCCTTTCATTGATGAATTGTTAAATGAGTATAACCCAACTTGTTCCTAAAACCTGGTTGACAATAAATGATTACATAGCCACTTGTAGCTTATTCGGATCCCTTTGCACAGTTTCCGCCTTTAGGAACACACGTAGGCTTCAGGAGGTCACGGGTAACATAGATAGCCACGGGTGGTATGCTTTCCATGATAGGGAGTTCTACCATACCATAAACACAAAGCCCATAAGCCAAAAGGGTTTTCGCCACACCTTTCTTTTAATTTACCATGCCGGGGGTGGAGGATTTCCCGGGATCATAGCGGAGTGCCTAGGATTGGCTTAAACTATAATGTTCCTGCCATGGGAATGATGAAGTTGTGGGGGTTGTTTGGTTGCAATCGTATAAAGAAAAGGGGCTAAAGGACAAGTTTCCAACCATGTGGATCTTGAAGGATAAGCACTTTAAGAAAGAGCGGTTTTTAAGTATCGTGGGCCTGAGCCACACCTATGATAGGGGTAGGATTTACTTCGTTTATGTAAGTTTAATGTTTTTGTGATTTCTCCTGGGCTTTGCTATTAAGAAGCTTGTATGAACATTGATTTTCTGGTGTTGCCTACGACTAGAAGGACAAACTCCAAAGAAAGATATCCCAAGTTAAATTCCGAGCTGAAAAGATCAGGACCTCCTTGAAGAGAGGAAACATGAGCATTCCTCCTCCTCCCCCGGTATGCCTACTTTTCTAAGATTGATTTCTTTAAAATGTTGCTTTCTTTGCTAACTTCACTTGTTACTTGTCTTTTCAGAACCCTAATAACTCGAAGCTCGGAAAGAAGAGAACTGAGAGGGGATAAGGATCCTCCCAGGCAACGACAATGGAGGTGGACGATCAGGGATCCCTGCATGTCTCCCCGGCTGTCTCCACTCATATCGAGCTCTTAGAGGCCGAGGGCTTCGGGGATCAGGGAAAGCAACATCGGGAGGAGGAGAGCGAGGAAGGAGAAGAGGAAGGCTGTGAGGCTAGGGCTCCTTACTTCCCTAAGTCTATCATTGGCATGACCAAGCGGGGTCGCAGGAAGATAATGAAGCAGACCATGACCCGCTTCCCCACAACAAAGGACTATGATGAGGTGGTGAGGAATGATCCTACCAAGGCCATCTCCTCCGCCTTTAACGGCGTCGTGAAGGTATACTTTGTCATATAACGTTATGATTTCTCTATCTATTAGATTGTTGTATTAACCATCTTTTTATCTTTTTTGGGATGTAGGCCGGCATGACTCTGAGCGTGCTTGCGGAGGAGTACCGAAAGGGAGCTATGAAGGATATCGAGGGCCTTCTGACGGAGCTTTTAAATGCCCAAACCGAGAACCACAATCTCAAGATAGGGATTAACTCGGCCCAAGAGGCGCTTCAAACGGCCAAGAAGGAGCTTGCTGAGGCTCAAGAGGCTGGAAAGTCTAACATCTAGGACCTTGAGATTTAACTCAAGGAGGTTAAGGAGGAAAAGAGATTGATCAATGCCGAGCTGAAGGAGAAGAAAAATGAGATGGCCCAGATGAAAAGTGATCTAGTTGAGGCCTAGAGGAAGGTGGAGCAAAGCCAGGAGGAGGTGATTGTTGAATGGAAGAAGTCTCCGACTTTTGTTGATTTCCAATCTATGATTGGATACGAGGCCCTTGAGGTGGGGATAGAGGATGCCATGACTCATATGTCGACTGCCTTTGCTTCTTTCGGACTCCAAGACTCATACCCCCAGGTGCGGGATAAGGTTAAGGACCTTGTTTGCGCGGCCGAGTAGGAAGAGCACAGGAGGGTGCAAGCTGAGGAGGGTGAGATTGAGGAGTAGCTTCTCCAGCCTCTAACTTGGCCTTGACTAATTTTTCTAGGATGTCTTTTTTTTTCTGAGATGTATGAGACTCGTGTTCTTTTGTTTCGAACTTTAACCTTTAGCCTTGACTTGTAATTTGCACATTCAGTTTTTACTTTGTTTTGTTTGATGCTTAAGGAATTCATGTGCTTTTCTTCCAACTATCCTTTGTTGAACTCCTGCTTATTACTTGATCATTTGCCTCTAGGGGCAAAAAAGAAGCCCCTAGTGCTTAACGAGTAGCCTTAGCATGTTATTGTTGCTTGGCGAGGGCTAAAACGAGCATTATGTTATTTTTGTGAGAATGTGAATTGTATGAACACTCGGGGGCTAAACGAGCCCTAAGTTACAAATTTTGATTTAACAATGCAAATAAAATGGGGGGCTAAACGAGCCCTTAGTTAAGAGTTATATGAGAGATGGGGAATTCCGGCTTATTATTGATAAATTTAAACGATTTTGGGACTAAAACAAGCCCCAAGTTGTAACATGAGAGCTGGGCTTTTCGCACTCTTTAAAGTAGGATGAGGGCTAAACGAGCTCTAAGTTATGAGTGATCTTTCGGCTATGACTCTATCTCAAATGTTTGAGTATAGGCTAGCATCTTGCACCAAAAATTGGAACAAACTTTAGTGTTAGCGAACCAAAATGCCTTGTGCTAGTCATGTGGTTCTATTAGATGAATGTCGGCTATGCTAATAAGCGATACATAAATTCAAAAAATAAACTAAGTAAAAACAAATGACAAAGTGCAAAATATATAGGGAAAACTTCCCAGCTTGGGGTTTTTCATTATATTAACATAAATGTGAAAGTCATTACAATGATTCACTATACTAAAGTTGATGTTCTAATATCGGCTCTTATTGTCCCTAGGGCATCATTGTAAGGGGGATGCTTAAACATAAAACCTCCGAAGGTTATCAGCATTCCATGGCCAGGGGAGGTCCTTTCCATTAGGGGTTTGCAAGCGAAAGGTACTCGGGCAAATTACTTCTTTAACCTTGTAAGACCCTTCCTAATTTGGGTTTAGCTTTCCCAAAGCTGGAGGCTTACCAGCCGCCTCACATTTTCGGAGTACCTAATCGCCCTTAGATAGGGATCTTTCCTTGATTCTTTTGTTGAAGTAACAAGTTATCCTTTGCTTGTATGCTATAGAGCGAAGCAAAGCATCTCCTCTGATCGCTGGGAGTAAGTATAAGGCCAAGTGTTTCACCTCATCATTTTGATTGAAGTTGTAGAATGTAACCCTGTGGATGGGATTTTAACTTCCACGAGGAGTACAACATCACTCCCATACACTAAGGCAAAATGGGTTTGCCCCGTAGCTTCTTTGGTTGTGGTACGAATATACCACAAGATCCCAGGCAAGTCATCCACCCAAGATCCTTTTGTGCCTTCAAGCATCGTTTGTATCCCCTTCAGTATTGTTTTGTTTGTCTCCTCCGCTTAGCCATTTGTTTGGGGTTGGCACACAGCTTAAAACCTTGTCTTGATCCCAAAACGCCCGGAATACTGCTTCGTTGGCCCACTATTGAATTGCCGATCATTGTCTGAGATCAGAATGCGGGGCACTCCGAAGCGGGTGATGATATTTCTCCAAATGAATCTTTGAACTTGTTTGTCGTTGATTGTTGCCACTGGCTCGCCCTCAACCTATTTGGTGAAATAAACCACCACCACTATCAAAAATTTCTTTTGCCCGAAGGTCACGGGGAATGGCCCTAGGATATCCATGCCCTAATGATCAAAGGTAAGACCGACTGAAAACTTGTGAGGGCATTGGCCGTAACATGGGGCATGTTAGCGAACATTTGGCATTTCTCACACTTCTTGACAATCTTCATGGCATCATTCCTCAGGGTGTGACAGTAGAATCCAGCTCTTAGTGCCTTTCCAGCTATGGTTCTTCCACACTGATGGCTGCCACATGCTCCCTCGTGGATATCTCTAAGAACATAATTCCTCTCCTCCAGGGTTATGCACTTCAGCAATGGGTGAGTAAAAGACTTTTTGTAAAAGGTTCCGTCATGAAGTAAGAACCATTTAGCCCAGATGTTTGATCATTTTTTAGTCTGGGGTGTCCTCGGGTAGCTCCCCCTTTAAGCATAGTATGATTTGGTCCATCCAAGTTTCCCCTCTATCAATTTTCATGATGACGGGCCTTTGGGTACTTGGTTTTTCCAGCACATCCCACATGATATTCTAGGAGACTATCCCCTCGGTTGAACTTGCTACGAAGGCAAGAGCATCCGCTTGTTTATTTTATGAGCGGGGGATATGCTTGATCTCAAAGTTGTCAAACGCTTTTGTCAAGCTCTCAGCTTTCTCAAAGTAGGCCTTCATGTTTTCCTCCTTTACTTCAAATTCTTTTGTCATTTTCCCCACTATGAGTTGTGAATCTAAGCACACTTAATCTGATTTAATCTTCATGAATTGGCATAAGTTTGGCCCCAAGATGAGTGCTTCATACTCAGCCTCATTGTTAGAAGCATGGAAGGCAAACTTAACCGCATATTCAAACTTCTCTCCCTCCGGGGAAATGATAACCAGCCCAGCCCAACTTCCAGCCTTACTAAACGACCCATCAACATAAAGAGCCCAAGGGGCGGAGGTGTCTATTGGAGTAGGCCTGTGAGAGCATTCAGCTATAAAGTCAGCTAGGGCTTAGGCCTTGATGGCTTTTGCTCTCTAGCACTTTCTTAATTGGCTGGCTAGTGAGGACTTTGATCGGGTGTGCTTGAAAGTATGGCTTTAACTTCTTGCTGGCCATCAGTAAAGCGTACACCATTTTCTCAATGAGAGTATAACGAGTTTAAGCTCCCCTTAGGGGCATGGGTGAAAAAATAGACTGGTACTTGGCCTTCCTCTCTTTCAGTAACAATAACCGCACTCAGGGCATAGTCTGATATGGCCAAGTACACAAACAATGTTTCCCCGGGAGAGGACTGACTAACTTCGGGGTGTTCATCAAATGTTCCTTCAATTCCTGGAAGGATTTCTCTACTTCCTCATCCCATAAGAACTTGGACCTCTTAAATGTCTTGAAAAAGGATAAACTCTTATCAGTTGATTGGGATAGGAACCGCCCCAGTGCGGCTAGGTAGCCTGTAAGGCGTCGCACTTCTTTCACATTTCGGGGGAATTCCATGTCAAGAATGGCTTGAATTTTGTCGGGGTTGGCACTAATGTCCCGCTGATCAACCATGAAACCCAGGCACTTTCCACCTTGTACCCCGAAGACACACTTGCTGGGGTTAAGCTTCATTTTATATTTTCTAAGGGTGGTGAATGTTTCCCTTAGGTCTGCTATGTGGTCTGGGCTTTCCTTGCTTTTCACAATCGTATCATCAACATAGGCCTCAACATTCCGGCCTAGCTGCCCTTCAAAGATTTTGTTCATCAAGCGCTGGTAGGTAACCGCGACGGTCTTCAGGCTGAATGACATAACATTATAGTAGTATACCCCCTGGCTAGTGATGAAGGCCTTGTGGGCTTGATCCTTTTCTGACATGGGTATTTGATGATACCCCGCATTGGCATCCATGAAGCTTAGGAGGGCGTGACCAGCGGTCGAATCCACTAACCTATCAATCTTAGGCAAAGGATGATCATCCTTCGGTCATGCCTTGTTTAAATCTGTGAAGTCTACACACATACGCCAAGAGCCATTTAGCTTTCTAACAAGCACAACATTGGATAGCCACTCAGGGTACATTCTCGAATGAAACCCGCTTCGAGAAGCTTCTTGACCTCAGCGGCTGCTGCTTTGTTTCTCTCTGGCCCAGCATGTCGGAGTTTCTGCTTGACGCGCTTGTACCCCTCCTTGATGTTCAACTCGTGGGTCATCACCTCGGGGTCTATGCTCGGCATCTCATCTGCTGTAAAAGCGAAGATGTCTTTGAATTCTCTAAGTACTTGAATGATTTTTTCCTTGAGCTGGGGGTTCTAGTTCTTTCCCACTCTCACAGTCTGAGCGGAGTCATCCCCCAAATGTATGCTTTCATCTTCCTTAGTAGGCCTAGGTCTACCGTATTGCTTAGGATTCTCGGACATATAGATGATCATTACGGGGATCTAGGGTTCATTAATATCCATTGCTTTCCGCTTGGCCCCCTTGTCTTCCTGATTAACGGAGCTCTCGGGTTGCTTCAAGCTTTCTACATAGCATTTCCTCCCTTCAAACTGATCTCCATATATTTCCCCCACCGATCCATCATCGGTCTCGAATTGAAGGAGTAAGTGATAGGTTGAGATGGCGGCCTTGACCTTGTTGAGAAAGGGTCGGTCAATGATCATGTTATATGACAGAAGGGTATCCACAGCTAAGAAAGTGTGTACCAAGCTCCTCCATTTCTTCTTTTCACCAAAACGAACAGGCAGCTTGATCGTTCCTAAGGGGTACACATGCTGCGCCCCAAAACCAACTAATGGTTTCTCCGCCAAAACGCATTTGCTCGATGCAATTCCATGTAATAATGTCCGCTGAACTCCCGTTATCCACCAATATCTTCTTGACCTTAGCATTAGACACCTTCATATGGATCACCAGGGGGTTATCATGGGGCCTTTGAATTTTCTTAACATTATCATCCCTGAACACCATGGGGGGGGGGTCCTTCAGGGTGGATGAGGGGGTGTCGATATCATAGATAGGTTCTTCGAGCGATCGCAAATGACCCTTGCGTGCCCTGTTAGACAAACCCCCGGAGGCAAATCTTCCGGCTATGACATTGATGCTCATGTTGGTGTCAGCTGAGCTATGGGCTTCCTACACCTCCTTAAAAGCCTTGCTTCTTTGCTTATCCTCCAGGGGGGGACTTGACTTGAGATATCTGTTAATCTTTCCTTCTTTAGCTAGCTTATTCAGGGCTCTCTTAAGTTCTCTACAGTTCCGGGTGGTGTGACCGCACTCCTTATGGTATTCACACCAAAGCTTTTTGTTCCTATGCTCTATCGCCGTGTTCATTGGGTTAGGCTTGGGGAGGATAGCCTTGTGCTTTATGTCCAAATAGATCTCACGCCTATCAGCATTGTACTTGAGTCCTTCATCATCACTCTTAGCCCTCCTCGGCCTCCTTTTCCTGTTCTCATGATAGTTATTTTCTTGCTTCCTCTTCCCTTTGTTATTTGTCATGGGTGCCTTGCACAACTCACTAGATTCAATGATCCTTTCAGCTCTTTCCATGGCTTCAGAGAAGGTGCTCACCTTGTACTACTAAAACTATAAATGATATAATTAAAGTTGTAAACAAGTATGAGAAATAGTTTTAGGTTTCGGGTTTTTCCAATTACTCTCAACAATGAAATTAAACTAATTGTAGGGTTGAACGTATATAATGTGGCAATGATTGAATTACCAATGATCGATTTAAACTAATAGTTATAGAATTTGCTTTAACTCTCTATTAGCAAGCTCTACTTGACCATTGGTTTGAGGATGATAAGCTAATGCAACTTTATGTTTCACCCCATACTTTTTAAAAATAGAATCAAGCGGCTTATTACAAAACTGAGAGCCTCCATCATTTAGAATCGCTCTGGGAACACCAAAACTAGAAAAAATATTCTTTTTAAGAAACTTCATAATAACTTTTGAATCATTAGTATGACTAGCTATAGCTTCTACCCATTTAGCAACGTAATCAACAGCAACTAAAATGTATTTATTGTTATGGGAAGAGGGAAAGGGACCCATAAAATCAATTCCCCACACATCAAACACCTCAACTTCAAGCATAATATTCATAGGTATTTCATTTCTTTTTAATATGTTACCTACTCGTTGGCATCTATCACATTTGCTAACATAGTCTCTAGCATCTTTATACATAGCAGGCCAATAAAAACCAGATTGCCAAACTTTAGCTACTGTCTTATTTGTACTGAAATGGCCACCACACTCTAAAGAGTGACAATGATACAATATGTTATGAAATTTTTCTTCAGAAACACATATTCTAATGAGACTATCAGCACAAAGTCTATATAACAAAGGCTCTTCCCAAAAATAATGTTTAAAATCCTACAAATATTTCTTTTTCTGATGATAGCTTAGATTTGAAGGAATGATACCACTTACTAGATAGTTTACTAAATCAGCATACCAAGGAATACTAGCAATTGCCATCAATTGTTCATCAGGAAATGTTTCATTTATAGGTATTTCAGAATTATTATCAATTTCCAATTTAGATAAGTGATGTGCAACAGTATTTTCAATGCCTTTTTTATCTTAAATTTCTAAATTAAAATCTTGTAGTAAAAGAATCCAACGAATTATTCTAGGCTTAGGTTCCTCTTTACTTAACAAGTATTTTAAGGCAGAGTGGTCTATGAAAACAATTACCTTAGACCCTATAAGATAAGATCTAAATTTATCCATGCAAACACAACAACAAGCATTTCTTGTTCAGTAGTTGTGTAATTTAATTAAGCATCATTGAGCATTTTACTAACATAATAAATTACATGCAACTTTTTATCTTTTCTCTGCCCTAAAATAGCACCAAGAGCATAATCACTTACGTCACACATTAATTCAAAAGGGAAATTCCAATCTGGAGCTATCATTATAGGTGCTAAAATCAACTCTTGCTTTAATTTGTTAAATGCATGCAAACATTCAGAATTAAAAACAAAAGGATCATCTTTGTTCAACAAATCACATAAGGGTTTAGAAATCTTACAAAAATCCTTAATGAAACGTCTATAAAAACCTGCATGGCCTAAGAAAATTCTAATTCCCTTAACATTAATCGGAGGTGGCAGTTTTTCAATTACTTCTATTTTCGCACGATCTACCTCAATGCCTTTTGCAGAAATTTTATGCCCAAGCACAATACCTTCTTGTAACATGAAATGACACTTTTTCCAATTCAAAACTAAATTAGTCTCTTCACAACGTTGCAAAATCAGAGAAAGGTTAGCTAGACAATTATAAAAAGATGATCTAAAAACAGAAAAATCATCCATAAACACTTCCATAATTTTCTCTGTATAATTAGATTAAATAGACATCATACAACGCTGAAAAGTAGCAGGAGCATTACATAAACCAAAAGGCATACGACGAAAAGCAAATGTACCATAGGAACAGATAAAGCAAATCTATAGTTTTGTCCTGATCATTAGGAGCAACAGGAATTTGATTAAAACCAGAATATCCATCAAGAAAACAATAATAGTCATAACCAGCAACTCTTTCTAACATTTGATCTAAGAATGGCAAAGGAAAGTGATCTTTTCGAGTTACACTATTAAGTTTTCTATAATCTATGCAAACTCTCCAACCAGTCACTGCTCTAGTGGGAATTAATTCATTATTATCATTAGCCACAACAGTCATTCCACCTTTTTTAGGTACCACTTGTACATGACTAATCCAAGGACTATCAGAAATAGAATAAATTATTCCTGCATCTAACCATTCTAAAACTTCTTTCTTAACTACGTCTTGCATGTTAGGGTTTACTCTTCTTTGATTTTGAACAACAGATTTATAATCTTCTTCTACCAGAATCTTATGCAACAGATGGGCTTATTCCATTAAGATCAGAAATAGTCCAACCAATTGCTTTCTTTCTTTCTCTTAAAACACGCAAAAGTTTATCTAATTGTTCATCAGATAGTGAAGCATCGCAAGGAATCATTTTCACCAAGAAAAGCATATTTTAGATGTGATGGCAGAGGCTTTAACTCTAAAGTAGGTTCCTGCACAATAGAGGGAGGAGGAAGAGGATTAGCTTTCTCGAGTTTCTCAAAATGATTACCTCTTTTCTTCCATGGAGGGCATGCCTCTAAAGCATTAGCCATTTCCAACACCTCAATATCATCATTATGGGATGTACCTGCACTTGTTAGGCATACTTCAAGGGTATCTTTAGAAATAGAATCAATTATTTCTTTATTTAATTCATCAAGCACATCAACTCTAAACATATGGTCAAATTGAATTGTACCTCTTCTTCACCAAATTTAAAAGTTAACTTTCCAAATTAACATCAATTACAGCACCAGCAATAGCAAAAAATGGTCTTCCAAGAATAATAGGCACGTCAACATCCTCACCCATATCAAGAATTATCAACCTTAGCATTTAACATGTTAATCCCATCCACATCATACATCCATGTACTCTTTAGCAATTGATCTTTCACTAGAACAACCATAATTATTAAAAGCAAGTTCTTCTAATAACTTATTGGCCTCTTCAGTAGTCTTACTCATTAAAGCACCACCTGCTGCAGCATCTATAGTACTTCTAATAGAATGATTTAAGCCATTATAAAAAGTTTGCACAAGTAACCAATTAGGTATTCCATGGTGAGGACATTGAGTTGCAAATCTTTAAACCTTTCCCAAGACTCATACAATGACTCTAAATCATTTTGAGTGAAATTAGTAATATCATTACGCAATTTAGCCGTTTTAGCAGGTGGGAAAAATTTATTTAGAAAAGCTTGAGATAAAGAGGTCCAAGTGGTAAAAGGATCAGACGATGTGGAGGACAACCATTTTCTTGCTTTATCTCTTAGTGAAAATGAAAACAACCTAAGTCTAATAGCATCTTCACTTACCCCATTTATCTTAGTGGTATCACATTTTTCAAGAAAATTAGCTAAATGTTCTAATGGACATTCAATAACAGCACCTAATTTTTTTTCAAGAATTTTTTCAGACTGCAAAATACAGAAAACAGAAAATAACAGCAGCTAATTTTTTTCTCTAAATGACACAAAACAGAAAATAAATAACTAACAGAAAAAAAAAATATGAAAAAAACACGGTCTAATAAAAAACAGAATAAAAAATAAAGTCTAAACTAACACGAAAGTTTCTATGGTATGATATTGAATTATTGCCTCCCCGGCAACGGCGCCAAAAACTTGGTCGGGTCTAAATCTACCGCAAGTGTACGGGTCAATTACTGTAAATATAGGGTGAGCAAGGTATCGTATCCACAGGGAGGTCTACTCAATTACCAAGTTAAAAAACTAAAATATTATTTAGACGACAGAAAATATGAGAAAAGTACTACTAAAACTATAAATGATATGATTAAAGTTGCAACCAAGTATGAGAAATAGTTCTAGGTTTCGGGTTTCACCAATTACTCTCAACAATGAAATTAAACTAATTGTAGGGTTGAACATATATAATGTAGCAATGATCGAATTACCAATAGCATGTAATCTCCTCTCCCAAGGTAGAAAACGTATATTTAAATCAAAATTCTGTCTACTTCCGTGATCACAACAATTGAAATAAACTCATTAAGAATAGGAATTCAATAAGACCACCCCAAGTGTATAACTATTCCTAAAATTATACTACTTGACGTTTGATAATCCCACGAACTAGTATTGAAAGTTCACTCCCGCTAATAAATCAATACCTTAAACATACATTTATTGGCCAAATTAATTATATGAAATTAAACAAGATTATCAAATTGCTTCATATAAATCAAACCCAAACAATATAATTCAATTCATTGATAGAAAAATAAAAGACTACATCTCTAACCTAGAACAAAGAGATTTAGCTAGACATGGAGATTAAGAGAACATAATTAATTGGTGAAGAATTAATATTAAACATGTCAAATCAACCCAAAATCAATCAATTGCATAAAGTTTAAAGGAAGGAAACAAGAAAGCTGCTTATTGCTTGATGTGTAATCGGGTTGCTACACCAGTCACGGCTCGCCGCAAAGCTGATCGCCGGCCTAGTGGCTGTTCCTCCTTTTGTCCCTTGCTTGTTGCGTCCCCCCTGTGTGTCTCTGTACCCTTCTGCGTGTGTGTGATTTATACAGTAGTATTTGAGAGGGTTTTCTCGTGGGTTTTTGCCCCTTCCTGCCGCTGCTACTTTCTTTTGGGAGTTTTGAGTTAGTGGGTTGCAAAACATTAAAACCCATTACTTTACTTAATATGTTGCACGTGAGTTGTGAGAATGTGGGCTTTTACTTGCTTTTTCTTATTTTACTTGCAATCTGTAAATGATACAAAATCAAAGACTTTTTAACTTCATTTTTCCATTTAAATCATATAAATAAATCTTCCTCTGCTATATGAGAATTAAGAGAGAAACAAATCTCACTAATCAATATGACATGAGTAAAATAAGAGCATAATTTACAAGAAATGATTATTTGAACTTGGCAGAATAAAACTTCAAATTAAGATATAAAATCATTCAAACTATATAGATTATACTCTAAAATATCATTAAAATGATATAATTAAGTATATAAAATATAAACTTATCACCTTGTTATGAACAACTTCAAACTTCAGCTTGTTATACTTGAGCCCGAAGAGAAGGGTTGTGAAAGCAACATTATCCTGGAGGTCGGGGATGAGCTGAGACTCGGTGTTGAACCTCTTGATATAATCCTTAAGACTTTCATTCTCTCCCTGCTTCACCGTCATAAGATGAACGCTAGTCTTTGTTTGCCTACTCCCAACGATAAAGTGCTTTTTAAATTGAGTAGCTAGCATGTCAAACGTTCTTATGCTCCCTGGGGTAAGGTTGTTGAACCATGTCTGAGCTATGCCTTTGAGAGTGGTAGGGAAGAACCTACACCATGATGATTCACACCCGGTTTGGACTCCCATTTGTGCTTTGTAAGCGTTCAGATGGTTCGTTGGGTTTGTCTTTCCATTATAAGGGTCCAACGTAGGGATTTTGACCTTAGGAGGAATAGGGGTATTCATTATCTCCTGGCTGAAGGGGGTGATGTTCTTGACAATCCCGAGTCTCCCTCGCTGGGGGAAGAAGGACGCTTGGGACTCTTGCTTGCTGAAGTAGCGGGCTGAGCGGGTCTCCCCCTTGGTCTGGAGGTGGCTGAGTGGATCATGTTATCTCGGTACCTTGTTGATCCATGCCGAGAGTGAACTCTAGTTCGACCTCTCTGGGGGATCATTATCTTCCTTGGAATTCTCCCTCCTGGAGTTGATTATCTCTCGGGCATCTAGAGTTTTGTCCCTTATCCTTCGGTCATTAATTATCTCTCTAGCACTCTTGGTCAGCTTGGTTGCCCTGTCTCCCGCTAGGGGTTAGGAGACTGATTAGGTTGAGAGTGACGGGATGCCTGATGCTGAGGCCGAGAGGAGGCTTGATGGAGATGGGACACGTGAGGCTGAGGTTTAGGCTGTGGAGCGTTCCCCTGCCTGCCTTGCCCCACCCCCTTATTGACAAGTGCCCTGAGGCTTTCCTCTTGGTTTCTGTTGATCTGGGCTGCCAGTTGGTCTGAGTCTCGGCGAGTGACTACCTGGTGGCTATTCACCTCTCCAGCGGGGTTATTACGAGCTGGGGGTACTATCTCCTCGACCATATGAGCATGCATGGCCGAGAGAATTGGAGCTTGTCTAGTAGCATCTTGATGTGTGCTGCAGGGACGTAGTATTCACAATGACTTCTTGTTAGTTATACCCACAGACGATGCCACCTGTTTCTGGAAACAGAATACTCCTCGATGTTAGGGTAATGAAATCAGGATGTCCTAGAGTTATGTCCAATGAATGTCCGAATTCTCCTCAGCTATGCCTTGCTGTCCGAGAGCTAGGCCTGCAAAAGAGAAAGAAGGTTAACTGCCCCGGGGGTGTGACCCGGGAAAGCCCCTCCGATGCTTAAGTCAGCGAATTTACTTTCTAGAGAGAGAAAGTAGATAGAGAAAGAGTACTTTAAAGAGAGAAAGTAGAGAGAGAAGGTTAGAGAATTAGGAAAAAGTTACCATCATCAATGATTGGAGAGCTATTTATAGATGTATTTTCAGGTGGCAGAAGTTGTACTTGTTTGGACAGATTAGGGGTAAATCCGTACTTTTCTCTGATTAATGATGAGCTGGATCATGGAGGGGTATTTTTGTAATTCCAGGTCAATGGGTTTAGGACAATGGATTTGGCCCAAACATTTTCTATATTTGGATAGTATGTATGTAACAACCATTATATCCTCACTTTTTTTTTTATCTTTATTCATTATAATTCCTAAATTATCCTTGCACATGTACTTTTTTTTCCACTCTCAATCTCTAACTTTTGTCTATAATTGTACTTTTTACTTTAATTAATGTACTTCATCCACTTTTTCCTCCTATTTTTTAAATACCGTGAAAAAACACAAACAAAAATTATATTATGGGACAAAGGGAGTACGTCCTTTTTGACATCACCATGCTATTGTTTAGAGGGGCTTGGTGAATCTTCACAAACTCTTCAAACTGGTTTAATTAGAATTACATGGCCAAACCTACAGTTGACTTAACAAAGCGGATGAAGTTGCTTATTAGGTTTGGGACATTGGGGTATAGTAGGGGGATTATTAGGGTGGTTAAACCTTTTTCATAGGATGCTTATTAGTATTATGCAATTTTTCTTGAATTTGTATTTGTTTATCTTATAAATCAGGTCCCAGCTGTCATGAATTGTCTCCTTGCCGAGTTTCACAAGGCTTGTATTTACACTGTTCCAAAGCATATAATGTACTCTAAGGTAACCATTGAGCTTAATTTAAGTTTTGATACTTAGTCTAAGATTAGCCTCTTTTGTCTTTTCCTCCGTCTTTTTGTTATTATTTGTGTTTCTCCCTTCTGAGCCTAGCTCCATAGTACTTCCACCACATTAAGTAGTTATTTCCACATACCCAATATTCCATCTTATATCTTTACCATCCAATTTACACGTGGTACGCTAAACGTCATCTTCGAATCTCTAAGTAACACCCGCAATCTAATCTAATATATATAAATAAAGTAGGCATTTTTGGAGAGCATTGGGAGCGCCACATAAGAAAAGGTATATTTTTTACCAATTAAAAATTATATTTCTATTTTATTTTAGAATTAAAAAAATCACTCGCCACCTAAACAAAAGTGACGAATGAAATTTTAAATTTTTGCCACGTAGGTAAAAACGACGAATAGTAATTTATTAGGATTTTAATTATTTAAGAATAATAAATTTTATCATTTTTATTTGTTACAAAACTAAAAATTATCTCCCGTCAAAAAAAAATAAAATAAAAGTTATCTTTAGATATTAGGATTTATATTATTTAAAAAACTAAAAATTATATTTTGATATTTAAAAAATATAAATTATCATTTGATGTTAATGGTTTTATGTAAATATCTGATGATATGATACTTTCATACAAAATTTTAAAACTTATAATGCAAGAAAAAAATTAAGGGATCACCAAAAAAAATAAAAAAAAATGTATATAAAAATTCGTGCATCGCACGCCACATAAGCAAAAGTAATATTTCGACCAATGAAAAATTAGATTTATATATTAATTTAGAATTTTAATTTTCAGTCGCCATTTAAGAAAAAATTAACAAATGAAATTTGAGAATTGAAAACAAAAATAGTAATTTAAGATTTAAATTATGAAAAAAAAAAAAACAAAAATTATCTTTTATATTATCTAACTATATTTAGATTTATATATATTTTGATTTAATGATTCTATCTAACTATCCGATGAATGAGATAATATTTATTTCAATTTATAAATTCAAGTTCTATATACGTAAAATTTGAATAAGAGTAATTTAAAATTTAACAAAATATTTTACCTTAAATTAATGTTAAAAGAATAGAATAGAAAATAAAAACAAAAAATATTAAGAAATTACAAAAAAAAAAATACACAAAATGAAATGTTTAAAAACCGTGTATCGCACGGGCTTACATCTAGCATATATATATATATATAAAGGGGAGTTTTTCCCCGAGTTTTTAGAGAGCCATGTAGGATTTAATTTTCTTAGTGCACCACGTAGGATTGTAAATTTAAGTTGTAACCAATTAAATAAGAGATTATTAATTTCTTTTACAATTAAATAATTCAAATGCCACGTAAGCAAAATTAACGAATGAGATTTTAAAGTTTAAATTAATTAAATACAAAATATTATCTTTTGAGATTAGGAATTTTATTCTAATATTTTAAAACTAATATAATAACAATTTTAATAACATAAATATGAAAAAATATTTTCTTAAAAAAAATACTAACAAACCGTGCATCACACGGGCTTCATCTAGTTATAACATAAAAATATGTTCCTATCCTTGTTATAAAACTAATCAAATTCACCTCAAATATTTTAACTATCCTCTTTAGTGGTCACCAACCACCAACGACCACCGGTCAACCATTGTACCATAACTTTCAAAATCAACCAAATAATTCTAATTTTATACTGCGTAAAATCAATAATATTAATAATACTAACAATAATAAATAATAATTACAATACTAACAAAAACAATAATACTATTATAACAACAATTCTAATAATGTAATAACAATCTAATTAAAAATTAATTCTGGGTGTAAAAAAAAAATCCATTCAATAAAATTGGATTGTTATTTGCCTATAATCTTACCTAAAAACCATTTGTTTGGTCAAAATTTGACATGGTTGTTCTTTGATTGATACATAAGATCATTTTACCCCAAAACGCTTCAAATGAATGAATAAATGAGTGCAAAATCAGATTCACAAAGATATATTAATACATGAACTAAATAAGAAAGAAAAGCATAGATAAGATTGGAATAGAGATGGGCAAAAAGCCAATTATTTGGAAAAGTTTTGTGTAAAACGGACTCACGCGAGTCCAATCATACAAACAGAAAAAAAAAATTAATTGTTAGAAATTAGATAACAATGGTAAGATATTAGATAATAAGTATAATAAATTAGATAATAAGTGTCAGAAATTAGATAATATTAGCCAGGTATTATATAATCAATGTCAAAAATTAGACAATAAGTGTCAGAAATTTGATAATATTGGTCATGTATTAGATAATAAGTATCAGGTATTAGATAATATTGGTCAGACATTAGAAAATTTTGGTTAGGCATATATACTGTTGTAGAAGTTTATGGAAAGATTTTGGTAGTTTCGATCTTATCTTATTTTGGTAGTAATAGAAAAATATAGTGTTGGAATTTGCATCAAACTTTATTTGTTCGCTTCAGTTTGAAATTTATTCATAACTGAATTGCATTTTGTTAAAGAGGGAACTAGCTGATATCATGGATGGAATTGCATAATTGTTTATACAGTAGCTGCTATTGCTGGGATTGTTAAGATGATTATGATTGTGTTTGCACTGTATGATTTTACTCTTTGCAATTATTGTATTCTAACTTTCTAAGTGGTGGACTTTTACCGATGTGTATTTGATCATGAATCTGGATAGGATCGGAGGAGATCGAGATGACGCGGCTGGAATATCGTGACTTTCTAAAGCCAAAAGAGACCTCTGAAAGTTGACGTTAAAGATGCTTACTCAAATATCCAATTGAAGAAATAGGGTGTTAGAGGCTCGCCAACACCAGGGGATAAGAAGAGGAATTTGGTCGTCGGCCACCGACAAGTGGCTAGGTAGTGGCAATGGGTGGGGATGAATATGTGTATTATAAACCGGACTCACGTAAGTCTGTTCTACGCAAAATCTTCTCCGATTATTTTCCCACAACACAGTAGGAAACGCCCAGAAATTTCAAATCTTGGACGGTGGTTCGAAATTTTTGGGCGGTTCCACATGAAATGCCTAGAAACTTCGAACCTTCGTAGAAGATTCGATGTTTTAAGGCGTTTTCACCCAGAAATTTTTGAAAATTTGGGTGTTTCACCTTTGACGCATGGACAGCCTTCCTCTTGTCCTTCCTCAACATTTCCGCACGATGGTGATGGGTTGATCTACACTTTTGGATGTTTTGTAGTGTGGGTGGTGGTGATTTGTAAGTAAAGGGAGGTGGTGGTGTTGGCTTATTTTTAAAAGGCGCAAGGCGCACCAAGGCGCAAATGGTCCTTGCAGCGAAGGCGCACACCTTTTGTATGCAAGGCGCATGTATTTAGATATTTATTTCAAATTATTTTTTTTACTTTGATTGTACTTAATACCAATTAAAAAGATTCATTATAAATTAAATAATGATATATGTAAAGCTAAGGTAGTCTGAATTTGAAATAATGTCCATCATTCTTCAATTTATAACTTAAATCTTAGTTAGTTTCCTTGAGGTGCAAAGGCGCACCTTACCAAAGGTGCTTTGAGGCGCACGAGGCGCGCGCCTTTGGTTGGTGACTGAGCCTCGCCTAGCTGAAGCCCATTTCACAGGGAGCGAGGTGCGCTTTTTAAAACCAAGGGTGTTGGTGAAAGTTTTTTAAGTGGAGTGAAATAGGTGATGGTGAAAGTGATTGGAGAATAAAGATCGTAGTTTTTTTTAGATAAAAGGGTAAATTTGTAAATTTAGTTTTATTTTATGGGCGTTACTTGGAGATTTGAGGGCGGTGTTTAAACAAACCCCATTTACATTGACCGGAGCATTTTTCCCATTTGATTTCAAAAGTGGTTGCATCAATTATTCAATTGTCTGCATTGGTTAGCCTATGATCTCCCCCTTTATAGGCTTTTATTTTGTTGATCTTTCTAGGCTCTTGCTTATAGATTGGCAAAGTTTTACTTTCACACTGGCTGTCACAAATCTGCCAACAATCTCGTTTGTTTGGCCTAGGGCTGGTAGTAACTCTGTCAGAGATAGATATGTCTGGAGATGTATTAAAAAAAATGATGACTTTGTGGAAGATTGAGAAATTTCCTATAACGATTGTTTTACACCAAGGATTCAAGGTTCTATTACCCTCTGCTACAAGTTTGGATGAATTAATCCGTGAGAGATGAGAAGTATCGTGGCGTTTAGGTTTTGTTGATATAATTTTAAGGAACAATTGTCCGGAATAATCCCACCTTTGGGCCGTCCGCTGAAAATAATCCCACCTTTGGATTATTTTTAAAGAATCCGACCGTTATACCCAATCCGCTCTAAAAAGTCCCAGGTGACTTGTTGAGTAAGTTTTTTTTTTAATTACATTTAATTTACACGTGTTACTATATGGTTGGCCAATAAATTAGTTTTAATTTTAATTGTTTTTTTTACAAATGATTGTTACTAATTAACATCAATTAATTATTTTAAAACTATTCAAAAAAAAAATTATTTTAAAACATGTTTCAAAAAAAAAAATTAAAACTAATTTAACAACCACCAGCCAGCCTAAGTCTACGCTGCCACCATCAGCCCAGACTGCGCTGGTCGCCGCTTCCAGGCCCGCTCCGGTAGTCGCTTCCAAGCCCACGCTGATCTCCGCTCCTCCCCCTATCTCGTCCGACATCCTTAAACCACCACACCCATTCTCGTTGCCCGAAAGGAAGAGAATTGGGTCGAAATCGGCGTCTTGAAACCACCACGCCCGAACGGAAAAAGATTGGGTTGAAATTGACTAGGGAGAGGGAATTATGTCGAATCGACGGGGGAGGGGAAGGGGAGGGTCGGAAAAGGGACATGGGTAGAGGAGGAGGCGGCCAGGCCAAAAAACGTGGTGGGGGAGGAGGTCGCCTGTAGTTATCCGAAACACTGCCTGCTGGGTTTTCGTGGGGGAGGGAGGAATGTTCAGGGTGGGGGATCGGGAGTGGCCGGAGCCACTTGGTTGGTCGCCGGTGGCGCTAGGGTTGAGTTCTGGTGGCCGGCGCCACGGAACAGGGGACTTCGGTGGCTTGGGTGGTTTTTTAAATATTAATAATTTATTTTTATTTTTTCTTTTAAAAAAATTAATTTATTTGTTAAAAATTTATTTTATTTTAATTTTACTTTTTTTTACCAATCACAGGTCGCCACGTGTCAAGTAACCTGTTATAAAAGGTTACATGACCTGTTAGGACCATTTAAAGCAGATTGGGTACAAAGGTCAGATTATTTAAAAATAATCCAAAGGTAGGATTATTTTCAGCGGATGGTCCAAAGGTGGGATTATTCTGGACAATTTTTCCTAATTTTAATGGAAGAAAGTAGAGATGGGAGGTTTATATGATGGGAGGCTAAAGCTAGAATCTCAAGAGTTTAGTCAAAAGAGTACAACTGAGTGCATGGAGTGCCATTTTTGTATTGGGAGCAGTGGCGGATATACGGTGGGTTAATTGAATATAGTGGATCCGGCCCAAAATCTGGAAGTTAAAAGAATGAAGTTATACGCTTCTTAGCCATGGCCCATGGTTGCCTCTCTCCCCCCTCATCACCTCCCTTCCCCTTTCCTCGTCACCCACCTCCCCCTTCCCCTTTTCCCAATTCAAGGTCACATTTATCTCCCTTTTTCTTTGATTTTTTTTGCTGAATTGATACGAATTTTAATAAAGATAATTAAAAGTTAATGACAATTTCTTCTTGTCGGGAGTGATTGAATCAAGGTACTCATATATTAATTTACCCACTTAGCTAAATGACATTTACAAAGCTTGCATGTGGATTTTGGGTGGTTTTTATCATGTTTTAAGTGGTGATTGATTGTAATATGTGATGCACGGATACGTCAAACATGTATCGTTGGGAAGGTTGACGGGAAAAGGGGAAGAGGAGGCAGGGTGAGAGTACGTGGTGGCTGGGAGGGAGGCAACCATGAAAAGGGGTGATGGTGTGTTGACCTGAGTCTACGGGGGAAAATTTTTAAAAAAATTACTAAACCTGTTACGGGTCAATTAAGCCCAAAGAAAGTGTATGATCACCAAAGTTCGGAAAGCTGGGATTATTTAAAGCAAATGGGTGAAAGATGGAATTATTTTTATCAATTTTTCTTTTTTAAAATTTATCTTCTTAGTTTTTTTATTTATCCGTCCTTATTACATCCTTTTTGAAAGATTACAAATATTAAAGGTTCACATACAGTGGCGGATCCAGGATTTTTAAGGTGCTGGGTCACTGTCACCTATATCGATCATCACTCATCGACCACATACCGGAGGTGGATGAATTTTGTGATAGACGATGAGTTTGTGGAGGAGGATGCTTGGAACTAAAGAAACTTGTTATATCATATGTTTTTTATGAAAATTAAGTCACAATTTCAATTTAATTACAAAATCCAATATTGTCAAAAATAGATTAATTCAATCTTTTTGCAACTTATCTATTCTATACCCAAGTGGTTTTTAGAATATTATAGCCAATTAAATCACAATACCCAATTTAATTATACAAACATAATATATACAACACAAATTAGAAAAACCACTTAATGTAATGTCTCAACAACACAAAACATAACAGCATTGAAGGATAATCAAATTAATCACATGATAATCAAATATCATAAGTTCATTATCATTTCAAAAGGAAAACCAAAAAAAAATATTCTATTTCTAGCTAATGCTACTACAATGAATTAAATGAAAAAAGAAGGAAAAAATTGAAATAATTACATGAAAATCAATAAATCACATAACCATAACATAGGAAGGAAAAAAAAAAAAACAAAAAACAAAACGAATTCCAAAAAAAAAAAAAACAAAAAAAAAAAACAAAAAGATAAAAGGAATACAAAAATTACAAGCAATAAGGCTCGAACTCAAGACTTGTGTGGCTAGGGCCTTGCTAATTGGGCTTTGTCCCAATCCCTCCAACCACTAAGCTACAAGATTGTATTGCTAACTTATAACCAAAAATAATGTTTATATCTTATTTTCCAATAGGTGCCATTTAAAAAAAAACAAAAATTTTTTTTTTTTTTTTCCTGCTAGGTCACGTGACCCAGCAGGACCAAGGCTAGATCCGCCACTATTCACATAACTTAAAAGTTAAATTTGTGATACAATGATTTGCTTTATCTAGAAATATCAATCGAAATTAATAAAGTATCTTCTTAAACGTCGTATTTACACAATCAAGGTAGTTTCTTACTTACAATTTGGACTATAATTTTAAATTTTACAATAAGAACAACCTGTATATATATATATATAAATAAAAAAATAAAAAATAAATAAAAATTTGAACTCACAGATTTAAAATCCTTGATACATCACTGGTTGGGAGAGGAGGCAAAGTGAAGATTGTGACATTAAATGTGAAGAAGTTACCCATTATTGAATGCTTCAAGTACAAATGGTTTCTAAGTGATCGGTGTGTGCCGTTAAAATTAAATGTTATTGAACAACAACCAGATCAGCAATATTACATTCTTCAAAAAAAAAAAAAAAAAAAAAAAAAAAAAAAAAGATCAGCACTATTATACGGGCTAGAATTTTGAGCATTTAAGAAACACATTAAGAAGATGATTGTAACTAAGATGTGTGCTGAAATGGAAATGCGGAAAAAACTTGGGCACTGATGTAAGGAGAGAAGTTGGAGTTTCAGATATCGAGGATAAGATGAGAAAGAATCAATAGAGGATAAATGTGCCATTAAGGAAGCTGGGAATGTTAATGGAGATTTCAAATGTTAAGAAGACTTGGTTGGAGGAAAATAAATGACTTCTTTTTTTTAAATACTGGATAAAAGCGAATGGAGGAAGAAGATTTATGTGGACAGCCACAAGAGATAGGTTATTGGTTCATGCAACCAACTGGCTTTGTTTTGTTGATGTTATTACTTGTTTGTCCATCTTCAATAGGTTTAACAGCAATAAGTATCTGAAATGTCAAAACTGATATCTTTTTCTCTTATGTATACAATATAGGCTGCATTTGAAATGGAAGAATCTTAATACAAAGCCATTGGCTATCGAGAAGAAAATGGGAAGACAGAGACAACAGATAGCTATCTGGATCGGATCGAATCCCTGATGAAACTATATGGGGCTCTAGTTCAGGTTTGCATAATTTTATTGCTTTCCAAGATCTTGATATTGCTTTCAATTCCCTCACATTACTGTCAACTTAAATCATGTGTTTTTCCCTTTTTATAGACAGTTGCTCAAGGTGTATGGAACATGCATGGCTTGGAAGAAGGTTGGGCCTGGCTTGTATGGTTCTTAAATGTTCTCCCACCTAATCAATACACTGCTGCTGCTAGAAAATACAAGTCCCAGTTTATAAAGGTACTAAACTCCATTTCAAGGGAGTTTGTGCCTAAACTGAGAGCTCGAGACCCTAATGCTGGTTCAAGGATAAGTAGGATTCAGGAATACATAGAATCACAGAAGTTTCTACAGGAGCCAACAGGATGGCGTCTTCAGGGTGCTTTGCTGTCACACACTTCTGTTCCAGAAGCAGATCAAAGACGTGCAATATCACCATGCTCCAAACAGACACTTTACCTATTATAGGTATCCTCTAAAGGTATAGCAGCTGCTTTCAAATCATACTGTATTATAGAAGGCAATTTGATATGTCTAGTGGTCTCATTATTTGTATTTGCATTCTATGTTCAATGTGGTAGGTTGAGTTCTAAAACTCCATACTTAAATGTCCTTAAATTATCCAATTTTTAGTGAAAGATTTATCCCATTAAATTGTATATAGGTCTTTAATCAATGAATGAGTCCTCATATATGTAGTTCTCGTATTATCATGTTGAAATTAAACACACTTGATCTACAGAAAAAGTCTATATGCTTTTTACACGCATTTTAGGTGAAAATAAAGTAAGAAAATTGTGGAGTTCAGTTGGTGCAGGTGAAAAAAGAAGTCCTTGATCTACTGAAATTGACATAAAGAACAGAGGAACAAAGATAGGTTTACAAAAAATATTTCCAATACCATATTACCATGCCAATGATTCGCAGCTGAATTTCCCACCAAAACCCAAATCCTACAAATTCAATGCAACTCAACGCGTCAGCATAACCCATTTGGTCTTGGGGCGAATTGCAGACATAACTGAATCGCCATAAACAGATTTCCTCCATAACGGTGACAGTTCGGATGGCTTTAGTTGCATGGGAAAACCAATTAAGTTACCACCTAAAAGACTTGAGAGATGCTAAAGATCTTTTAGTACAGCCCTATTCTGGTTTCAATAGAACGACGACAAATATGAATGGATAGATTGGGCAAGCATCTAGAAACTCTCCGCAATCACAGCATGTCTGAATGTAAAGATATTAAGGATTGATACAAGTCTATATGAATGGATAGATTGAATAAAGAATGACAGGAAATGGTTTTCACATATTACCTAATGACCACACTGCAGACGAAGAACGAATGGTAGGAGCCGACAAGACAAATAGTAGTGCCGTTTCAGTGAAGTCGCATTTGCCAGCTAGTTCGAGGGGAGTGCCCAGGGGTAGGGATGGACCCGGATCCAGATCCGTTTTTGTATATAGGATCCGGATCCAACCCGGATCCGTCGGGTCTAGAAAATGAAGATCCGGATTCGGATCCATCGGGTCCAATGAATTCGGGTTTAAAACGGGTTCAATATATTTTGCCTATTTTTTTGCAATAAATGTAATGTTCGATCAAAAAAATTATTTCAAACTTACGTTGTTGGTTATTAAGTTTAATCCCAAATTAACCAACTTATACACTCATATTTTGAATTAAAATTACAAATAACAAAAAAATACGATGTTACATATGAGCTAGTGAAAAAACAACGATAATGTATATAATATGAGCATTCAAAATTCATCTCTTGAAAGGGTTAATCTTTATCATTATCAACATTTTTAATAAAGAAACAAACAATTTTAGTTTTTTTAAAAGGAAAATTTTAAAAACGGGTCCACGGATCCATTTTTGTCAGCAGGACCCGGATCCACCGGGTCCAAAATTTAAAGACCCAGATCCGTGGATCCACGAATCCGGGTCGGGTCCAGATCCATTGCCATCTCTAGACCACAACCAAAAGCTATATTCTTAGGAGTTAGGACTGGTTAATCTTTTCTTATGATAACAGAAGATTAATCTTTTCTTATGATTTGCGTGAAATTGACAAAGCAAATAATTGTAAAAATTAGTTGCAATGCCAAATAAGAGAAGAAACGAATCATCAAATGCCCGAGCAGGAATGTTATCATCAAACTCCCACCAAAACTAAAATTAAAACTACATCAGAAAGAGCGTACCGAGGATGGTGAGATGTATAAGGTTGGCTAGGATGAATATGGAGATTGGAGAAGGTGGTGGAAACCCATAGTTTAGGCTAGAAGCTGGTCATATGATGTCCTCCTTTACCAACTTTTATTTCCAATTTTTACTTGGGTTATACCACTTCTCCAAATGACATACACCAAATTACAGCAACCAAAAATGCAAACCAAAGCTAAACCCTAGCCTCCTTTTCTTTCTTCTAAATCTAGTCTTCATTGTCAATTTTAAAGGGGCTTTCATTGGATTTTACCGGTGGAAAGCCCCAATCTTTATTTTGTTTTAAACCTTTTGTTTTAGGTTACAATAATGTCTCCCTCGAATGAAAGGGTTTATCTCCTTCGAAAGAGATCGAAAGATGACAAGTTTTTTTCGATCTCCTTCGAAAGACAAGGTTTTTCATACTCCTTCGAAAGACAAGGTTTTATTTGTGCTTAATTTGGTCTCTGCTTGTGCGGGGCTACTATTGATTATGGCTCGGATTCAGGTTACGGAATAGGTACAAGAATTTACTTTCTCACAAAATTGTGAATCGACGACGAATCCACTCAAAAAGTTGTATGAGACAACGAATCGAGAATATGCCGAATTGTTATATTTATGTATTTGGATTCTTAGCCCTTCCCCGATTAATTAATTCTTGTTCGATTTTGTTAAATTCGCTTTCATTATCGTTCATTGTCAATTGTAGATGTCGTATGGCTTATAGTAATGAAATTTAGTGTCCTTTAAAACTTCTTTTAAAAAAAAATGCAAACCAAAGCAACATAAAACCCAAAGACCCTTTCCTCAATCACTAGAATAACTCCGAAAAAGGAACATTATTTAGCTTCGCTAGGCCCTTTCTTACCTGCCAACATGGAGGGGACTCAAAACAATAAGGGTTATTTTGTAGTATTGTAGCTTAGTGAGAGTAATTTCCTCCGTTTACCAAAATTTCCGGCGTTGACCCACCTCTAAATACCCTTGAAATCACTGTGAGAGTTCGTTTTTAAGGTGGTAAGACTACTTTCAAGGTGGTTTAGGATAATCCAAGTTATTGGGGTAGTTTTCGGCTACAAGTGCTAGTTCCGATGGTATTTTGTGGTGAGTCAACGCTGAAAAAATTAGGCCAACGGTGCAAATCCAGTCTAGGTAGTATTTCACAACATTTTACCTTTTATTAGGTAGTTTCTTACAATATTTTTTTCACAAAACCATGGTTTAATTAGGTATTTTCTCTCAAAAAGTTCTTAAAAATATAGATTTTTTTTCCTTTTCAAAATCATGGTTAATTAGGTATGTAGTTTCTCACAAAATCATAATTAACCTAGTTATTTTTAAAAAAAAAATCTACAATCTCATTTAATATAGGAAAAAATTGATGGGAATAATCCCACCATTTGAGCGTCTGCGATAAATAATCCCATCTTTAGGATTTTTTTAATAATCCCACCTTTATATCCAATCCGCTCAAAATGGTCACGGGTAGCCAGAAACCGGTTGAATAGGTAAAATTTTTTTTTATTAAGTTTAATATACACGTGTCACAATTTGATTTGTCCAAAAAAAAAAAACAATTGTCCAAAAAAAAAATAACAAAAAAAAAGTAAAATAAAATTTAAAAAACCACCACCACTAACGTTTCAATCACCACCATCACTACACACCACCAAAACCCAAACCTTGGAACCACCAAGCTACCTAGTCCTGAAACCACCGCCGCCCTGAAACCACTGCTGTTGTGGGTAAAAATACCCCGTATACGTGGACCAATCCCATAGTGACACGTGGCCCTGTTATAGGGTGACACGTGTCACCACGGAAAGATGCCACCTAATTCAGAGCCCTTAAGGCCGCAGGCCAGTCTCGTCGCGACACGTGGCCCAATCAGAGGGTGACATGTGTCGTCATGAAAAGATGTCATGTGTTAAGGGCATCTGTTCCCTTAATAATCTACATGCCAGAAAACCCTAACAATGTCAGGGCCCAAATCCCGAGAGATATCAATGAAAGCCGCAAAACGGCGCCCCCAGAGTAGCACGTGGCATTCACTGATTGCACAGTCAATCACGTCACGCAAATCTAGGGTATAAACCCTAGAGAGGGGCACGAGTCCCACCCCTATAAATACCCCAATCATTTATGATGGGGGGGGGATTCAGACAATTGAAAACAACAGAGCATTAAATAGCTCCAACTTCTCTCTACTTTCTCTCTCTAGCCTTTTCCGTTCTGATCACTGACTTGATCGTCGGAGGCGAATATTCCGTTTATCGAAATATTCGTTGTTTTGCAGGTGGGACCGACTCATTGCCAGAAGAGCGTGGCCAGTATCCCAGGAAATCCAAAAAATACCCGAAACATTTGGCGCCGTCTGTGGGGATACTCGTACGTTATGGCGATAGACGGTCAGACACTTAATCCAGGCGAGGATGGACATGTAGAGGATTTAATCCCTACGATCCGTACTAGCGATCCTCTGATAGCCACATTTGAAGAAGCTGATGACCCTCCTGTTACCGCTGCCTCTTTTAAGGCCGCGCTTAACAAACTCAGAAAAGAAATTGAAAATGGAGCCTCTACCTCTAGGCAACCGCCCAGGAGAGAGGAACAGAGGGCTCCAAAGAAGACACACGGCAAAGCAGTCCATGCAACGGACGCTGGAAACACTCCATTTCGAAGGCCGACTGGAAGGTCCCCGAGAGTACCGCGGACTAATTTCTCTAACTTGCTGGCGAAAACGCAGTCGGCTGGGGGGAGGAGTAGGCAGCCTCGAAGAGAGGAGCCTGAGCCGTCCAGACGATGGAAGGACGCAAGAGATTACCTTCGGCATAAGCAGCGGGAGCGCGCCGCCTACTCGGACACGGCCTCAACCCCGACTATGCCGGATGATTTTTCACATCATTCTCTTTCCCAACATACCAACACGGCCATCTCTAGTGGAAGTCAGATAGTCCGCACCCCAACTCCTATTCAAGTCTTTCATGCCCCAACTCCTATTCCAGCACAATCATTGCAATATCAGCCTCCTCAGGGGTTCAATGGCTTGATGCAGCCGAAACCCCAGGCGTATGGACAGTATGGGCCATATGGGAAGGTGTATGGACAGGCTCCCTATCTGGCCGGACCGTCCATGCAACCGCAACCCATCGATTGGCAGATGCGCGTACTTACTCTGGGAGATAAGCCGCCCCCGTTTTCGCAAGATATCTTAAATGCACCTCAGCCACCAAAGGTGAAGAGTGTACTTGTGGGAGCTTATGATGGCACGGGCAACCCAGAAGAGCACATCACCTCGTACAGGAACCTGATGTACTTGCAAAGCGTAGATGATGCTACTTGGTGCAAATGTTTCCCGGACACTCTGAAAGGTGTGGCACAGGATTGGTTCAACAGTTTGCCGGCCGGTTGTATCAATTGTTTCACTACTCTTAGTTTGCTGTTCGTGGGAAATTTTTCATACAACATACCGCCTTGAAAGACTAGACATAACTTGGCGACAATCGTCCAAGAAAAAAAATGAGGGCTTACGCTCGTACGTCCAGCGATTTAACCAAGAAAAGCCCAAATTCATAATCTGCCGGACGAAATGGCTTACTCTAAATTTCTCCGGGGATTAAGGCACAATGGTTTTAAATTTGACTTGGTAAGGAAAAAGATTCGGACATACGCAGGTGTTCTGCGGGAAGCCGAAGCTTATATTGAGGCGACGGACTTTTGTTCGCTCACAAAAGCAGAAGCGCCGGCCAAGGGGGCTGAGAAGAAACCTTCTCAGCAAGACTCGGCCGGCCAAAAGAAAGAAGGGAAAAAGAGAAAGGAAGTCTGGGTGGCTGATGGCCAGCCACAGAAGTCCAAGAAGGTCAAGGCGTACGAGCCTCAGTTTGAATTCAACAAGGATTGTTATTCTATCTTGATGGAAATCAAGGATAAGTTTGAGTTTGAGAAGCCACAGCCGCTGAGAGGCCCGGCTCAGTATAGGAACAAGAACAAGTATTGTCATTACCACAAGGACGTGGGACATGACACAAATGATTGTATCAACTTGAAAATACTACTGGACAAGTTAGCCGAGAAGGGCATGCTGAATTCATATGTGATGAAGTCCAAATTCACTTACACACGGACAAACAACACGTCCGAGCAAAGACAGAAGAATGATAAGAACAAAGATAAAGATGATGGCAACAACACTGATTCAGGCTTTGTGGCCGTGATATCAGGAGGATTTGCCTCAGGCGGTCCCACTATGAAAGGGATCAAGAAGGACGCCCGGAAACTGGGAAAGGTGATGCAGATGGATTCAGTGAAGGCTGAACCCTTCCCCGAAGTAATCATTAGTGAGGCCGATCGGGGGGAGGTCAAAGCCTTGCACAATGATCCCATGGTATTCATTATGAAAATAGCCAACTTGAAGGTCGGACGAATATTGATAGACACGGGTAGCGCGGCTGATATCATCAGCCTGGCCGCCTTGAAGAATCTAAGCTTCCCAGAGGACGCTCTCCAGGACATCACTCACCCGCTGGTCGGATTTGTGGGGAATGTCATCCACCCAGTGGGGCGGATAGACTTACCTGTCCGATTCGGGCAAAAAGGGGAAGGAAGAGATATGGTTGTCCGTTTCTTGGTCGTGAAAGAATTGACTGGATATAATGTCATACTCGGCCGTCCTACACTGAATGTAGCGAAAGCAGTCATTGTGCCTCACCTAATGCTGCTAAAGTTTGAAAGGACGGACGGGAAAATAGGTACAATCCAAGGAAGTCAGAAGATGGCTAAGGAATGCAATCAGTTGGCGGTTAAGCCTACAGCGCGCGGACCAAAATCGTCCGAGCCAAAAGAAGAAGGAACCTCACTCCCAACACACCAGGTCGGCCAGAAGCGTAAGGCGACCAAGATAGAGCAAGCATAGCAGCTAATGACTGTCGGACGGCCAGAAGAGCTACGCCCCCAACCGGCCGGCAGTCACCAGGATATAGTGCTTGACCCCGATCAACCAAGTCGGACGGTCAGTGTGGACACTATAGCTTTTGGTGTGCTTGGGGATGAGTTAATTCAATTATTGAGAGAGTTCAAGGATGTATTCGCCTTTGATGTCGGCGAGATGCCAGGTATAAGCCCAGACCTGGCCGTGCATAAATTGGCTGTAAACCAGGCCGTTAAACCTGTCCGCCAGAAGAAAAGGAATCATGGAGAAGAGAGGAATCAGGCGGCCGCAGCAGAAGTCAAGAAGCTTCTAGACGCCGGTTTCATTCGGCAATGTTATTACCCAGAATGGGTGGCCAATTTGGTCCTTGTCAAGAAGCCGAATGGAACTTGGAGAATGTGTGCGGATTACATTGATCTAAATAAGGCATGCCCTAAGGATAGCTTTCCCCTGCCCAAAATCGACCGCCTGGTTGATTTGACGGCCGGGCATGCCCTGATGAGTTTTATGGACGCATACTCCGGATTCCATCAAATTCCGTTATGGGAAGAAGACCAGGAAAAAACAGCGTTCGCGACTGAGCAGGGGTTGTATTGTTACAAAGTTATGTCATTCGGCCTTAAGAATGCTCCAGCTACCTTTCAACGACTTGTTAATACAGTCTTCAGAGATCAGCTCGGCCGGAATATGGAGGCGTACATTGATGACATTATTGTCAAGTCAAAAGAGCCGGCCGACCATTTGAAGGATCTACGAGAAACTTTCACCGAACTCAGGCGGCATAAGATGATGTTAAATCCAAAGAAATGTGTCTTTGGTGTCGAGTCCGGTAAATTTCTCGGATTTCTAATTGATCAACGTGGAATCGAGGCCAACCCTGAAAAAATCCAAGCTGTCATGGACATGAAGTCACCAAGGACAATTAAAGAAGTCCAAAGATTGACCGGCTGATTGGCCGCACTTGGTAGATTTCTGTCAAGATCACGTGATAAGTGTCGCTATTTCTTCCAAACCATAAAAAAGAAAGCCATGTTTGAGTGGACAGAGGAGGCCGAGGAAGCATTCGTACAGCTAAAAGGCCATTTACATACATTGCCTCGGCTTGTCAGTCCACTTAAGAGCGAGAAGCTATTTATCTACCTTGTTATCCCAGAACACTCCTTAAGTGCCGTCCTACTTGCTGAACGGGACGGCTGCCAGATCCCTGTCTACTTTATTAGCCACGTCCTACATAACGCCGAGCTAAGGTATCCCCCCATTGAAAAATTTGGCTTGGCATTGTACATGGCATCAAAAAAGTTGCGGCCATACTTCTTGGCACATTCAATTGTGGTCTAAACAGACCCGCCTTTGAAGAAGCCATTTACAACGCTAGAGGCAAGCGGCCGTATGCTTAAATGGGCCTTGGAAATGAGAGGCTTGGATATTACATTTGAGCCAAGAAAAGCAATCAAGGGGCAAGCCTTTGCTGATTTTTTAGCTGAAATGACTCGGCCGGATCTTCAGACGGCCGGAGATCAAATCTGGAAAGTGTTCGTGGATGGTAGCGCGACAACTATTGGTTGCGGTGCAGGTGTTATATGCCAGTCTCCTGAAGGAGATAAGTTTGAGTACGCCCTAAGATTCCAGTTTCAAGCCTCTAATAATGAGGCCGAGTACGAAGCCCTCTTGGTCGGCCTAAGAATGTGTAAGGTGGCAGGAGCGACAAAAATTGATGTATGCTCGGACTCTCTACTTGTAGTCGGCCAGGTGAACGGAGACTTCGAGGCGAGGGAGCCGGCCATGATAAAGTACTTGAAGATTGTAAAAGAGGAGGCTGAGAGCCTAGATCATTTTACTCTACAGTAGGTCCCTCGTTCGTCCAATCATCAGGCGGACGCCCTCTCTAAGTTAGCATCCTCAGCATCATGTGATACTCCCAGGTCAGTGTTTTGGGAAGTGAAAGAGAAGAGGAGTATTGACGCTGAGCCAGTACACGCCATTGATATAAGCTCCACTTGGATGGACGGGATCATATCTTACCTAAAGGTCGGATTACTCCCGGCCGATCCTAAAGAGAGCTGGTTGATGAAAAAGAGAGCGGCCTGGTTTGAAATTAAGCAAGGAGAGTTGTTCAAAAAGGCATTTGTAAAGCCGTACTTGAAATGCATCACTCCTGAGAGAGGGCATGATGTCTTGGATGATCTTCACTAGGGGCAGTGTGGTTCTCACATTGGAGGACGAGCTTTGGCTGAAAAGGCTGCCCGCCTGGGTTACTACTGGCCGAGCTTAAAGTCGGACGCAATGGAAATGGTAAAGAAGTGTGAAAAGTGCTAGAGGTTCGCAACATTAATTCATCGACCCGCCAACAGTCTTTCGGCCATCAGTAGTCCGCTCCCCTTTGCCAAATGGGGAATGGATATTTTAGGACCGTACACACCAGCGTCCGGCCAGAGGCGGTATGTGTTTGTAGCAGTAGACTACTTCACAAAATGGGTAAAGGCTGAGGCCGTCCGAGGCATTAAATGGACGGATGTTTCAGCTTTCATATGGAAGAGTATCATTACACGCTTTTGCGTTCCTCAGTCTATGGTGTTTGACAACGGACCTCAGTTCGAAACACCTCAACTCAAAGAATGGTTAGAAGACCAAGGCATAGCTCATTGCTTTGCTTCAGTCGGCCGTCCACAAGCAAATGGTCAGGTAGAGGCATACAACAAATTGATCTCCAATGGAATTAAGCGCAAGCTTGAAAGAGCAGGCGGCCTATGGGCTGACGAGTTAGTTAATGTGTTGTGGTCCATACGAACCACGTCCAAGAGTTCCACAAGAGAAACTCCCTTCTTCTTAGTCTATGCTGCCGAGGCGGTCCTTCCAATTGAAATGTATGAGCCCACCCTTAGGGTGATACTATATGATGAAGCGACCAATTGGGAAGCCATGAAGACCGCCCTAGACTTCCTTCCTGAAGCTAGGGGCAACGCGGCACTTAGACACGAAATCTATCGTCTTCGGATGACAAGGGCATACAATCGCCGAGTGTCAAAGCGACCGATAAAATTGGGAGATCTGGTCCTAAGGAAGATGGAGGCTGTAGGACGAGCAAATGAGGATGGCAAGCTGACCCCAAATTGGGAAGGGCCTTATCGAGTCAGGGAAGAGGTCAGAGATGGGACTTACCGTCTTGAAGCCATGAACGGCCGACCTATCCCGCGTACATGGAACACTGACAATCTGAAGAAATATTATGTTTAATTATTTAGCCAAAAGCTGTGTATACAGCTAGGTCTGTTGACCGAGCAATGTAAGCCGTACGGCCACGACAATGTAATTTTGACAAATTAATGAAAAAGTCAAACATTGTTATAATTATTTTTCCATTTAATTGCACAGTCATAACTTATACGGATAGGCCGCGTGAAAGTTGAAAGTAGGTTGCTTGCAACATAGCAACACGGTCGCTAAACAAAAGTAAATTAAATAAAATAAGAATGGGCAACTTGATCCCAAAAGTCACATGAATGCGTCCGCCCTTAATTAATGCAAACGGTAAAGGTAAGGTACCCTGTGAAACCCATATAATGGGGCAAGGGCATACCTAGGCATTCCAGCCCAGCCGAACATGAAAATTTTAAGTTGAGATCACACTTGGAATTTTCTGAGTGCGTCCGAGCGATAGTTTCAACGGACAAACTCACATAAAGCCAACTGAACGGCCAATTAACGTGTTGATTCGGCGTACCACCTAGTCCAAGGGCAATCATTATTATGATTTGATTAACTTGGTAGAAGTCATACCACCTAAGGTATAAATTCTACCAAGTCAATCAAACCACCCAAAGTATGGACTAGGCGAACGCCGAATAAAGGGGCATACCCTCCGATTGTACGAAGATACAAAAATACACGTACATAAAATCGCTCAAACGTGAAAAAGTATGCATACGAAAATGCAAAAGCTTAAGTGCAAAATTTTCAAAGTATGAAGCAAAACATGAAAGCTGAATTAATAAAAGGACCGCTCAAAAGGCGGTAAAATATCTTACATAAAAATTGCTCGAAAAGGCGGTTGAAAAAGTCAAGAAAAATATACATAAATAGAGCTTAAAAGCAGAGGAAGCTGAAAGTCAGGGGGCGGCCGGGGTTGAAGCTGAATCATGGACTGGGATGGGATCCTGAGAAGCTGCAGGAGAGGCGTCCTCAGCTGGCACCTCTTTGCTCTCCGCTTCACCATCATGGCCAGCCGCCACTTGATTTTCCTCATCCTCTGAGGTTGTTGGTGTGGCGTCCAGCTTTGGAGAAGGCTGTCCAGCCTTCTTAGGTTCTTCCCTGAGGCAGACGAAGTTGAGGCGCTTAGTGAAGCGCTCTTGAAAATAGGCGGCCTCCCCATTGTCCTTGAGCTCGAACGCTTCGAAGAAGAAACTCTTCAGCCTATCCTCAGCGTTTTTCTCAATGCGGACGACCTCGTCTGCGCTAGGGGCCCAAGGCGTCTTCAGCTGGAGAGTCAAGTCCTCAACAGACTTCTTCAAGGTCTCCACCTCGGCCCTAAGTGCGTCCGCCTCGTCCAGGGATTCTTTCAAATGCTTCTGGGCCAAGGACACCTCACTTCTGAGCTTCTTTGAAGCCTCAAATCCCTCCTTCCAGCGTTGGCCGTCCAGGAGGGCCTGATCCCTCTCCTGCCTCATAGTGTCCCTAGCTAAGGCCTCCTGTTTGAGGGACTTACCCAGTTTCACCAGATCCTCCGCCTGCCGCGTTGCCTTGTCGGACAGCGCATTGATCTGGGTATCAAAATATCGGCGCTGGACGACCACTTCCCAAGTAACAGCATCCTGGGCCTTCTAGACGTTTTCCCAGGCGCGCTTCAGCTTTTCGTTTTCTTTCTCCTTCCATTCAAGGAAGGCGGTTAGCCGCAAGAAAAGCTGCGCACAAGAAAACACAGGGTAAATGTGTTAGCAAAGTAAGAGTTAAAAATTGACTAAGTGCATTTGAGGGGAAAAGTTACCTCAGCGTTGCAATTGATCATAGGGCCGAGGAAGCCCTCATGTATCCCCCGCAGCTTATCTCGCTGCTCAGCAGGGACGGCCCGGGCCATGGCTTCTCGCATAGCTTTTATGTCCGCCCCAGTAAGGGACTGGCCGGGCGTCTTCATGTGTAGCTCCTCTGCAATATCTATATGCGGACGCAAAGAGTTTAATGTAAGCTCAGTAAAGAGAGAAGAAACAAAATAAAAAATCCAAAGTTACTTGGACTGACCGTCAGAGAAGCTTGGAGGGGTAGGAAGGTTGAAAGTGAATGGCGGGGGCGGCGCAGGCTCGTTATCCTCTTCCCCCGTCCGGCCAGACTGATCGCCGGCCGACTGACTGGCATCAAGCCAATCAGATTCATTGACTCTTTGGAAGGGCGGAGTCACTTCTGGCCCGGTCGGTTTTGCCGGGGTTGACTTACCCCTATCGTCCGATTTCTCGGACCTAACATGACCCGGCATGGAGGCCGGATCTATGGACTTGGAGGCCCCGCTATCGCTCAGTCGGGGTTGTTCTCCTTTGGACTGCTTAGAAACAGTCCACGACGTCGTCTTGGCCGCAGAGGTGGAAGTGGTCTTGGACGCGACCGTCTTCCTTTGTTTGGACGCCTTGCCGTCCTGGTCCGTCTTGGACACAGGGGACGACTGCTTCCGTTTGGACCTAGGGATTGGAGTGGCCAGCTGTAGAAACAAAAGTCAGTAAAAAGAGAACAAGATAATATAATTGATAGGCCGAGCCAAGTTAGGAAGAAGATCTCTTTCGTAATACATACACGGACGAGAGGAAGAAATCTAGATGGGTTTACTTACTCCTTTAGTTTGCTCGTACAGCCTCTGGCGAGCCTTGTACCGAGCTAAGTCAATCTCGGACATGTTGACCTCCCCTTTCTGCTCCTGGTCAAGCATCTTGTACGCCTCAGCTGAAAGAGAAAAGGAAAAAGTGTTAGAAAATTCTTCAAATTCAAATAATCTGCATATTTGTAAGAATATGTGTCCATGCGTCCACCTTGGGGAAGGTTCTTGTACAGGCCATAGGCGGACATAAAAGTGGGATCCCGCAGCCAGCTGGATAAAGGGACCCAGTTACTTGGAACGCGCTCAGTTTTGCCGCCCCTTTTCACCCGCTTGACTTTGAAATATTCAAGCTGGTACTCCTGGCTGGGGTGGACGGGTGGCTTATCGGGCTTGAGGTCCCCGCGTCCAAGTTGAATTGGCTCAGCATTGAACCGATTCATCCGCAAGTTAAATTCAACGTCCTTGGTTTTGATGCGGTAGAATCGGTGCTTCCAGTCACGCCACTTAGAGACGCGGTCCACCACCATCATATAATCTCTAGTGGTGCTCAAGATGAACCAGCCGTCCGTGTCCGCGTCCAGCTTAGTCAGTGAGTGCATCTCACAGAAAACTGCAAAGTCCGGCTTGAAGCCTTTGCAGATGCACGTCACTAAGTACCCAAAAATATTCAACCAGCTGTTTGGCGTCAGCTGGAAGAGGGCTATGTCATACTCATCCAAGACTGTGCGGACGAAAGGATGGAGGGGGAAGCGCAGTCCAACGTCTAAGGCCGCCCTGTAGACGCTGAAGGATCTTTGGCGCGGCCTCTCTTCTTCCCAAGCGGCCAAAGCGCGGGACTTCCTTGGAGGCTGGATCTCAAATCCCTCCCCAAGGTGGAGGAATGCCTTGTATTCCTCAAATTTGTAGTTCAGGTAGCCCAAGGCTGTGCTACCCACCGTATAGGCGAACGGATCCTTGAAGTTGTCAATATTGGCAACATCCTCCTCGATCACCTCTTCACCCTCAGCGGCCGCCGCATTGCCCTCGGCCGCATTCTCAACTTCATCATCCTCTCGCTGAGGAGCGCTCCCAAACTCGGAAGACAAAACTTTGTCCAGATCGGCTGCCTCAGCTGAGCTGCGGCTTCTATAACTATGGCCGCCTCGGGGAGAGATAATGTCTTCAAGTGGCCGTTTGCCCTTATCTTTGGCACCGGCCGCCTGACTCCCAGTAAGAGGAGCTCTGCGAGGGGGCAGGTCGGATGGTTCATTAATTGAAACCCCCGTTCTTGGTCTATCCGACCTGCCATATTGGAGATAGAGTTCTGAGGGAGTGGGGACGGACGCATCAGCGTCCGCCCGAGAAGAAGAAGGAGGCCCCTCAAAGAGTAGCAACTCGGCCCCATCCATGACCAAGCTGGCATATTGGGGGAACCTCAACCCCGGAGTTCGCCCGGACGTTCCCCCCATAGCAGAAGCGCCTTGAGTTCTTTGACGCTCCTCGAATGAGGAAGTTACTTCCACGGCCGAGCAGTGAGTGCCCGTGGAAGCGGTCGTAGGAGTGGTGGAAGGGGTCTCTACGTTAACATTGTTTGGGTCATAAGGAGGCATAGGGTTTACTAGACTTCCGTCTGGATTTCTGGCCGCATGACGATCGTGTGTTTGCATCGTCCGTGCCATGTTCGACTGCAGGGACAGAGAAGAATGGGTGGATGTGAGTTGGTACGCACTAGAAATGGACCCACTCCATGAAGGAGACAACTCGTCTCCGTCCACTCTAGACTCTTCAGTCCCAGGCGAACGGCCGGCCTCATGAGGAGAAACGGACGAAGCCGAGTGTTGAGCCAGCTTTTAAATAAACAAAGAAATATAAAGACAAGGAAAAGAAAAAAAGGCGGCCTACCTCTGTACGTGTTGAAAACTTGGAAGCCTTAAAGATTGATCGGAAAATTCAACAAATGTCACCGGAAAACTCAAATGCGCGGTGGAGCTCTTGAAGATTCAAAGGAAAACGCACTTTCTCTCTCTAGAAGCTCTGACTTCTCTCTAGAAAATGTAAAGTTCCAAAGTGCCAAAATGAAGTCAAACCCCTTGTATATATAGGGAAAATTTATGGGGGTAAGATAGTAAATTCATCTTTCCCGCCTAACTTAGCTGAACGGTTACAATTTGAAAAAGTGACCTAGAATTTGGAGGGACAAGGAGCAGCTCCGCTAAATTAGGCGGAAAGGATGACCTAATAAACGGCGCGTCCAAAGGGAAGTTGGCAGAACTAAAGCTCTCTCCGAAATGGCAAGACGGTTGCAAAAATCAGACGGCCTACCTTCGTCCGCACCATTTGAATATACAGGCGTTCGCCCTAAAATTGTCAAGCGGACAGAAAGTTGACAAAACTCTAATACATTTGTACGCACCAAGGCTACTTGAGGTCAGAGGAGTCGGCCTGTAAGCATACGAGCCACCCCCTCTGAGAGGCAAATGTTGTGGGTAAAAATACCCCGTATACGTGGACCAATCCCATAGTGACACGTGGCCCAGTTATAGGATGACACGTGTCACCACGGGAAGATACCACCTAATTCAGAGCCCTTAAGGCCGCAGGCCAGTCTCGTCGCGACACGTGGCCCAGTCAGAGGGTGACATGTGTCGTCATGAGAAGATGACATGTGTTAAGGGCATCTGTTCCCTTAATAATCTACATGCCAGAAAACCCTAACAACGTCAGGGCCCAAATCCCGAGAGATATCAATGAAAGCCGCAAAACGGCGCCCCCAGAGTAGCACGTGGCATTCACTGATTGCACAGCCAATCACGTCACGCAAATCTAGGGTATAAACCCTAGAGAGGGGCACGAGTCCCACCCCTATAAATACCCCAATAATTTATGATGGGGGGGGGATTCAGACAATCGAAAACAACAGAGCATTAAATAGCTCCAACTTCTCTCTACTTTCTCTCTCTAGCCTTTTCCGTTCTGATCACTGACTTGATCGTCGGAGGCGAATATTTCGTTGATCGGAATATTCGTTGTTTTGCAGGTGGGATCGACTCATTTCCAGAAGAGCGTGGCCAGTATCCCAGGAAATCCAAAAAAATACCCGAAACAACTGCCACCCAGCCCCGAAATGCGCCGACTACGATCCCACTCCAGCCAGGCCAACCTCAAAACCCCAAAGGTGGATTATACCCCCTTTGAAAAATCGAAACCCACCAAACCAATCCCACGAGACGGCGTAAATCGAGATCAAGGGAGGAAGGGGCAGTTTGAATAGGGGATAAGGAAGGCTGACGCGACCGGAAAAGGGATGGGGACGAGGAGGGGCTGGGATAGGGTCGGGAAAGGGGTTTTCAAGGGAGGAGGTTGGTTACGATGCCAGCGCTGTCGTTGGGGGCTAGGTGGCCGGTGTTGTGTTGCTGGGGATTGAGCTCAAGCGACAGTGGTGGTGGCTTGGGTAGCTGGTGGGTGTGGGTGGTTTTTCTATTTTATTTTATTTTATTTTTTCTTTTAAAATATCTGTAGACACCTAAAAATGTCTCCCCAAAACCAAACCTGTTGATGAACACCTTTCACCGCCATTATTGGCCGGGTTGAGTATTTAATATTTGGAGTGCTTAAATCCATGTTCTATCCAATATATTTATTGAATCAATCAAATTTCTAGCTCATTTCCCTAAACCAAAACCTATTTTCCACTTTTCGTGTCCACATCGCAAAACCGAGAGAAACTGATTTTTTGGCTATACAATTTTGATCCAATTATTATTTTTTTGGATAGGCCTTTAAATAAGCTTTCCAAACATATATCATAAGCCCAATTCCGAGCTATATCGAAAAAGATATGAGCAAAACATTAAACTCGGCCTAAAACCGACACCCTTCCACTAAAACGATTCTGATTGGATTGGAAATTAGACTTGATAATCTTTCCAATGATATATTATATGCCCTGTTCCGAGTTACGGATCAAAAGTTATGATCATTTTAAAAACGTGTAAAAACTGAAATTACCGCGCAGCAGCTAAAACGTCGCGACGCGGCAAATGCTGACGTGTCACGGGGCTTATTCCCGTGACACGATACCCTTTTTCTGTAATTCTGCACATTTAATCCACCGTGTCATGGGATTTTGCATCGTGTCACAGGATTTTGCACCGTGTCACGGTACAAATTCCCGTGTCACGGTGCCTATTCCGTGACACGGGGATATTCCGTGTAATTTCCGCGTATTTTTTACACCATGACACGGCATACTGCACTGTACCACGGTCGACAATGCCGTGTCACGAAATTTCTTCCCGTGTCACGGGATTGCTCCGTGTTTTCTCCGCGTAATCCCTAAACGCGTTTTCACTTCCCGTAACCTAATTCTTTCCCGCGTCACTCAGTTTTCCCCCGTGTCACAGGATCTTCCCCCGTCTGACGGTGCCTGGCACCGTGTCACAGTGCTCTTTGCCATGACACGGTGTTATTTTTTTAGGGTTTTTATCTTTTAAGGGTTTCGCGTGTTCCCTCTGCTCATTTTCCCTATAAAAAGGACCCCCCCCTTTCTGCAGTTCGGGGCACCAATAATCATTCTCTCTCATCTTACACCAAAAATCATTCTCTTCTCCCTCTTTAACCTAATTTCTAGCCTCCTTATTCTTCCATAATAATTCCCCTAAGCGCTCCAAGGAGTCCATACTTGACCCGAGATTCTTTCCTTAAGCCAAGGCGTGAAAGGTACAAATAACTGAGGGTTTGGACCAAATCAACTCTACTTTTTATTTAATTTAATTTGATTTTCATTTACTTTATATTTTTTTTATTGAAGTTACTAACAGTTTATACATGATTCAACAATTTAAAGGAACATGCGGAATGTGAGTAATTAATTAATTTAATTACTCTTATTTTATTTTAATATTGCTAGTATCATGATTAGGGTTATTTTATATTTGATTTGACTAAAGCTATTATTGTTAAATTGCTTCCAATATTGATGTTGATTCTATTATATTTTTATGATCACCATTTTGCATGTTTAAAGGGAATATGTAATTGAAAATCGCGCCTAATAAGATAATTTGGACAACCGGTTTAGGATCCTTTTTAATCTTACTGTTTAATCAAGTAATCACAAATATGTTAGAATTATATGTTGCAATAATATTCAACCAATTTAGCCTAATAATAGTTTGGAGCAAATTGAATAATTTGTTTATATGCCTTTGAGATCGCAGGAATCACTTTTCATTATAAGAATCGAGTAGAGGCCAATACAAACGAATGTGATTCCATGACTCACTTCGTACCATCATCCCCTATCCTCCTTTCGTGGTTCTGAACCATATGGAGTTAGTAATCTCATTGATTATGAATGGGGTGTAACCTTCATAGGTCAATCGTTGTTGCCTATCGTTATCCCTTAATCATGGTTGCCTTTTATGATCCGTGAACGGTTTACAAGTTACTTAAAAACTTGTTGGCGGTCCCTACTTTGCTTTGTCCCTAATCCTTGTCCCTAATCGTAATGTCAATTCCCACTCTTTATGAGTGCCAATCATATTCACCACATGCTTTAACGTTGGCGCACTTCGAACGACGCCTACAATTTGGCGACTCCACTGGGGAGGATTCTTGGTTATTTATCGATTTGAGTGATCGGTATTTAATTAAGATGAGTGGATGAGACTTGAAAGATTCTTGAAAAATATTCCTGTGATTAATTTGGCATTGTTGCATAAGCATAGATGTTTTAACGTCGCATTTAGGTCTGTCCCATAGGAAAAATTGAATAACTTGATTGCGTACGAAGGAAAACAGGGCACCAGTCAGATTTTCTGACTGTCGTGCCACGGCGGAATCTGCCGTGTCACGGTGCAGTACACCGTCTGACGGTGTGCAGCACCATGGCACGGTGCTCTCTGCCGTGTCACGGCAGTCCTAAAATCAGCCCGGTGGCTTGTTTTCTCTTCTCACAGTCAACTTTCTTCCGTTTTTTTGAAAAAACGTGTGTGTTCTACATGCGTCTTAGCCCCGGGGGATTTAAGCTCTATCAACCCAATAACGCTCATGGCAATAAGGGTTCATCCGAGTTATTAAATCCACCCAAACCATGGAGTTGAGTTCGATTTCATCACGTACTCGCGGAGCCGCCCGTTGGCACTCACCCTCAAGGGAGGCTGCCTTGCTAATGCGTCCAAACTCTTAACCATGGTACCCTATTGACACCAAATAAATCTGACCATAGTCAAACATAGAACTTGACCTTAGGTTGCGAACTATTCTTTACATCATTGTGCCTACGTGTTTTATGTTTGGTCGTTTTGATCCTAACCCTAACGATCTTTCTTTGTCTATGGTGGATTATTTTATGACTAACGATTGCCAATGGACCATACTCACTTAGTAGTTAGCGCAAACTAAAAAAAAAAATTATCGTGCAACGTCAGCGTCCACCGTGTCACGACAGTTTCCACCGTGGCACGGTGGATTTCCAACAAACAAAAAAAAATTACATGCCACGTCAGCATCCACCGCGCCGCGAGGATGTTTACCGTGTCACGCCAATTTTCCCCGTGGCACGGTGAAATTTAAAAAAAAAAAAAAAAAAAAAACTGGAAATGATCACTGTGTCACGGCAGCTTGTTCCGTGACACGGTACAGTTTTCCATGTCACGGTGATCAGGAAATAAGTCTAGTCAGCTTTTTTTTAGTCTTCTGTGTTAATTTGGTCCTCGCGTCAGTCATTTTTGTTACTGTTCACATGTCTAGCCATACGATCATTCCACGAGTCTTATAACATCACTTAATCACTCACGAGTCAAGTATAGTCCACACAATTTCTTTTTTTTTTTTTACTCGAGTCATACACCATGTCGTTTATGGTCGTATACTAGGTTCATGCACCCCCATTTCCGTCATAATAAAAAATGAGTGGATCGGAGTTATTCTCACCTATTTTCAGATGACTTTTTTTTTTCCCCTATCTTGAGCAATGTGTCAAACAATTATGTGCGGTTGTTTTATTTCACATCACTTGGTCAAGGAGCAGGGGTAGATTGGTACGGTTCGAGTCATTACTACATCAACCTCTTAGACCTAAGAGGCGTTTAAAGAGAACTTTTCCATCTCCACGTCACTCATCACCTTCAAACTACTTTCAGTATGGCCACTAAGGAAGATATTGAGAACATTAACAAGTCCATTGAGACAATGTCTAACATGTTACAAGCACTCACTACCAGAGTCAACATAGTAGAGCAAAACAATGTTACTGCGGCTGCAATGGACAAGATCAAAGAACAAATGAGAAAGATTTATGAGGATTTCACCTATGTGGAACGACCTCCCACTCCTTTGTATGTGAAGAACAGACTCCCTAAAAAGTTCTCCACTGCTGATATTCCAAAGTTCAAGCCTACTGACAATCCAATATTCCACTTAAAGGCGTTCTCTGCAACCATGGCTCTCAAGGGATTGGACGTAACACTCTTCCCTACGGTGTTCCCTCTCTCCTTAGAGCATGCTTGCCAACAATGGTTTTATTCCCTAGATTCCAAGCGTACTGCGACTTGGCAAGATGTCACCGACAATTTCATGAATCGTTACAAGTGTAACATTCAAACTAAAACTTCTGAACGTGAACTCTCCATTCTCAAACATAAAGAGAATGAAGGCTTCACCGCTTATCTGAACAGGTGGAGGGAAACGGCTTCACTCTTGGTAGATCCTCCCAAAGATAGAGAGATGGTTCGCCTCTTTATTCAAAATCTGACTTACAAGTATAGGGAACATCTTAACTTTCTTCCACTGAACACTTTCGAAGCTGTATATGACATCGGCATTAATATCGAGGATGAGCTAATAAAGACTGTTTGTAGTAACAATAATAACACTTGGAAAAACAAGAAGAACGACCATCCTTCTTCTTCGTCTTCTAAGCATGAAAATATTACCAACAATATAGGCCAAGTTGATCTCGATGAAGTGTTAGCTCTTGATGCTCCATTGCCCAAGAAAAAAAGAAATTTGACTCCTTTAGGAATGACTTATGATGCGGCCTTTGATCGGTTTTACGGTTAAGGCTTGATCACACCTATTGTGCCATTTCCAGAGCCAAAACCTGAAGAAAGGAGCGCCAAATGGAATCTTAATGCCCATTGCAAGTACCGTCAAGGAAGGGGCCACACTACGGAGCAATGTTGGAATTTGAAGGACGTCATTCAAGACTTAGTGGATGCCAACAAACTTCCTGTCCCTCCAGGCGGTAAAAAGTAATGAACACAAGGCGCACAGCAGATCCTTCGTGCAAGATTTCATGATTTCTTTCTTTATCATTCATCTCCATTCCCCCATTCATGTCTAGCATAGGTTTTCCATTTTGAATTTGTATACGTTTCGTGTGTTTCGTTCACCTTTTCCATTAATAAAATAAGCAAATTTCCTTTAAATCTCGATTATAACATTCACTCATTCTAAGAAAAAATAAAAAATAAAAAAAATTCAATTACCAAACTAAACCCGAGGTACACCAATGACTTCAGAAACCGTTGCAACCCTGTCATTCCCTGTTAACCGTTCAATCACATTCCATTTCTTCATCAACCATTTTGAGCCTCGTCTAACGTTTAGCCTTCATTTCTTCAACCCACATTTACTTAACCCTGGGATTGGAAGATGTGTAATTGTATAACGTTCAAAAAGCAAGTAAAAAAAAAGGCAGCAAAGCAACAATAAAACAATGTCTAAAGGCAAGTGTTCCAATGTCTTTGATATGAACACGTCTCAAATTGCGTCTCTCATCGAGTGCTTGGTACCGTGCCTAAGAAACTTGAATGCTAAGTGAGTGATGGACCGCATGATCTGAGATTGCCTACATTGATTCAAAAAAAAAATGAAATTAAAAAAAAATAAAAATGAAAATAAACTTGCAAAATTCAAAATTTTCAAATTCAAAATTACACATCGTGGGGATTCTCTCGGGTCTTGAGCCTTGTACCTTTTTCTTCTTTAAATCATAAACTTAACCATATTACAACCCTTAAAAGACCTCTTTGAGGTGTACATACACTTATGCAAAGTTTGGTTAGAGCTACGTTAGGCCTGATTCCTAACGGATACGTAGGCAACCTCACATCGAGGTGCGGCCACATTCATATTCATATCTATGCATGATCGAGTTAAAGAATATCCAATGCTTATCTCTATATCCCTACCCATTTAGAGCTATACTTGGGGGCTTGAACCCACATAACATTAGCTTACCCAGCCTAAAGAGTCATCATCTTTGACTCTTCACACATATATTTTCATCACCATAACCTTTGCAGCCTCACCTTAGTATCACTTTCACACACTTCTTTCACACATAAATTTCCATATCATCTTTCCCTTAGGAACCCTTTATCATGAAATCTTGGTTCCCTACCACGCATGCTTCAAGACAACATTCATCAGAAGAAACGTTGTATACTTGCTTAGCTTGTTGACTTGAGCAATGTTCATTGTTTCATGCATCGCATAATGTGCTGAGTAACATTTCTATATCAATGATTTGTAATCACATAAAGCATTTTGTTCTTAGCTCCTTGACCTAAGCAACGTTCATAATCATTTCATCTATATACGTGCTTAGCTTCCAGACCTAAGTGACGTTCAAGATCGCTTCTTTACACCATATATGATGCTTAGCTCCATGACTTAAGTTTATTCATCTATCGTGTCACATGATTTAATTTTCCTTAGCCTCCTCGCCTAAGAACATGCATCATGCATAAATTATTTTCAAGACAAGCAATTCTATCCATACGATTCATTTCGTCTTGCTCAAGGAGGAAATTCAAAACTTCTTCCCTTTTTCATTATTTTATTTTGGGGAAGTTCAAAAACTTTTTCAAAGTTTTTATCGAGGGAAGTTTGAAAATAAATATTCATTTTTCACGTCTTTATTTTTCGGGAGAAAGTTGGTACCCTCCACTCGTCTCATGACAAAAATGACGGAAATTTTTTTTCTTTTGCATTTTCGGTTGCTTGTGTCTACACACACTCACACCATACATATACACACACAATCATAGGTCATACACATGTCATGTCATGTCAAGTCAAACTTGGTCAAGTCAATTGGTCAAGTCAATCATAGTCTATACGAGTCCCTTAGCAAATTTTATTTTGCAGGTCTCAATTACAGCCCACGTCCGGGGACAAGCGGACCATCTACAGCCCACGTCCGGGGACAAGCAGACCATCTACAGCCCACGTTCGGGGACAAGCGGACCATTTACAACCCACGTCCGGGGACAAGCGGACCATTTACAGCCCACGTTCGGGGACAAGCGGACCACTTACAACCAGCCCACGTCCGAGGACAAGCAGACCATCTATAACCCACGTCCGGGGACAAGCGGACCATCTACAACCCACGTCCGGAGACAAGCAGGCCATTTACAGCCCACGTCCGGGGACAAGCGGACCATCTACATCCCACGTTTGGGGACAAGCGAACCAACTACAGCCCACGTTCGGGGACAATCGAACCACCATCATTTCACGATGCAAGGTTCTCGATACACAGAGACTTGCAATATAATCTCATCATCTGTCGACTTTCCTCAATCATGGAAAGTATTATCCGGTGGATTTCTTCAAGCATAGAATACCGCCAAATTCATATGTCGGTTTTCCTCAAGCATGGAAAGTATCATCTGGTAGATTTCTTCAAGCATAGAAAGCTACCAAACTCATCAGTCGACTTTCCTCAGTCATGGAAAGTATTTCAACAGAATGTCATTCGGTGGATTCCTTCAAGCATAGGAAGCTGCCAAGCTCATTTGCGACCGATACACTGGTGTTAGATAAATATTCTATCCCTTTACTCTTTTATTTGTAGAAATAACATTTTCCTGCAAGTATCGGCGTATACAGAGTGATTTAGGATCGCCAAACATCTTAAATCATTCTCCGTCCCTATCAACTACTTTGACTATCGTTTTCGAAACTGAAGTTTCTACAAACTCAGTCAAAGTGGGGGATTCTACAGCCCACGTCCGAGGACAAGCAGACCATCTACAGCCCACGTTCGGGGACAATCGAACCACCATCATTTCACGATGCAAAGTTCTCGATACACAGAGACTTGCAATATAATCTCATCATTTGTCGACTTTCCTCAATCATGGAAAGTATTATCCGGTGGATTTCTTCAAGCATAGAAAACCGCCAAATTCATATGTCGGCTTTCCTCAAACATGGAAAGTATCATCTGGTAGATTTCTTCAAGCATAGAAAGCTACCAAACTCGTCAGTCGACTTTCCTCAGGCATGGAAAGTATTTCAACAGAACGTCATTCGGTGGATTCCTTCAAGCATAGGAAGTTGCCAAGCTCATTTGCTACCGATACACTGGTGTTAGATAAACATTCTATCCCTTTACTCTTTTATTTGTAGAACTAACATTTTCCTGCAGGTATCGGCGTATACAGAGTGATTTAGGATCGCCAAACGTCTTAAATCATTCTCCGTCCCTATCGACTACTTTGACTATCATTTTCGAAACTGACGTTTCTACAAACTCAGTCAAAGTGGGGGCTTCTGTAGACACCTAAAAATGTCTCCCCAAAACCAAACCCGTCATTATTGGTCGGGTTGAGTATTTAATCTTTGGAGTGCTTAAATCCATGTTCTATCCAATATATTTCTTGAATCAATCAAATTTCTAGCTCATTTCCCTAAACCATAACCTATTTTCCACTTTTTGTGTCCACATCGCAAAACCGAGAGAAACTGATTTTATGGCTATACAATTTTGATCCAATTATTATTTGATACCCTTCAACTAAAACGACCATATCATAAAATCTACAAATCATTTTTACCTAATTCTAATTGGGTTGGAAAGTAGACTTGATAAGATTTTCAATGATATATTATATGCCTTATTCCAAGTTACGGATCAAAAGTTATGATTATTTTAAAAACGGGTAAAAAAACTAAAATTACCGCGCAACAGCTAAAACGCCGTGACACGGCAAATGCTGACATGTCACGGAGCTTATTCCCGTGACACGGTACCCTTTTTGTGCAACTCTGCACATTTAATCCACCGTGTCACGTTATTTTGCACCGTGTCACAGTACAATTTCCCGTGACACGGGGATATTCCTTGTGATTTCCGCGTACTTTTTACCCCGTGACACGGCATACTGCACTATGCCACAGTGGACAATGCCGAGTCACTACATGTATTCCCATGTCACGGTGCACATCCCGTGACACGGGATTGCTCCGTGTTTTCTCTGCGTAATCCCTAAACGCGTTTTCACTTCCCGTAACCTAATTATTTCCCGCGTCCCTCAGTTTTCCCCCGTCTGACGGTGCCTGGCACCGTGTCACGGAGCTCTTTGCCGTGACACGGTGTTATTTTTTTTAGGGTTTCTATCTTTTTAGGGTTTCGCGTGATCCCTCTGCTCATTTTCCCTATAAATAGGACCCCCCTTTCTGCAGTTCGGGACACCAATAATCATTCTCTCTCACCTTACACCAAAAATCATTCTCTTCTCCCTCTTTAACCTTATTTCTAGCCTCCTTATTCTTCCATAATAATTCCCCTAAGCGCTCCTAGGAGTCCATAATTGACCCGAGGTTCTGTCCTTAAGCCAACGTGAAAGGTACAAGTAACTGAGGGTTTGGACCAAATCAACTCTACTTTTTATTTAATTTAATTTTCTTTTAATTTATATTTTTTATTGAAGTTACTAACAGTTTATTCATGATGTAGCAATTTAAAGGAACGTGCGGAATGTGAGTAATTAATTAATTTAATTACTCTTATTTTATTTTAATATTGCTAGTATCATGATTAGGGTTATTTTATATTTGATTTGACTAACGCTGTTATTGTTAAATTGCTTCCAATATTGATGTTTATTCTATTATATTTTTATGATCACCATTTTGTATGTTTAAAGGGAATATGTAATTGAAAATCACGCCTAATAAGATAATTTGGACAACCGGTTTAGGATCCTTTTTAATCTTATTGTTTAATCAAGTGATCACAAATATTTTAGAATTATATGTTGCATTAATATTCAACCAATTTAGCCTAATAATAGTTTGGAGCAAATTAAATATTTTGTTTGTATACCTTTGAGATCGCATGAATCACTTTTCACTATCGAGTAGAGGCCAATACGGGCGAATGTGACTCCATGACTCACTTCGTACCATCATCCCCGATCCTCCTTTCGTGGTTCCGAACCATATGGAGTTAGTAATCTCATGGATTATGAATGGGGTGTAACCTTCACGGGTCAATCGTTGTTGCCTATCGTTGTCCCTTAATCGTGGTTGCCTTTTATGATCTGTGAACGGTTTAGAAGTTCCTTAAAAACTTGTTGGCGACTCCCTACTTTGCTTTGTCCCTAATTGTTGTCCCTAATCGTAATGTCAATTCCCACTTCCTATAAGTGCCAAGTATATTCACCACATGCTTTAACGTAGGCGCACTTCGAACGACGCCTGCAATATCTAACTTTTTTATTTTTTTGACCAATCACATCTCGCCACGTAATAGACAACTTGTTATAACAGGTTACTTGAACGGTTGGGACCATTATAAACGGATTTGGTATAAAGGTGAGATTATTGAAAAAAATCCTAAAGGTGGGATTATTTACCGTGAACGTTCAAAAGGTGGGATTATTCTCAGCATTTTTTCGTTAATATATTTGGATGAAAATACTTTGTGACGGGACAGTTTTACTTGGTGTTCCAATTATTGCTGACAAAATATTTCCCCTTTATTAAAAAAACTCATATTTGATTTGTTTATCAACTCAATATTTGTTTATTTGGTGGCTATATATATTGATAGAATTTTTTTAGACTTTTTATAAAGTCAATTATGGATGGTTTTTAATTATTGAAAGAATGGCTTGCACCAAAAAAATAAATTATTGAAACAATGACAAGCCTTAACTATTTATTTATTGGCCAAAAAATGAGATTGTGACACTTGTGTTTTTTAGGTCAAACTTGTTTATGGATGTTCTCACCCGATCCACTCCTTGGGTTAATCCAAAATAAAGGCACAATTATAGGGAGTTAGATTCCAATCTCCTTCCAATTGTTGTTTTGGGGGATCAAACATGCAGTTTTTCCTACCATATTGGTTGTCTAATTTGTTATATTCGCTAAGTATTATCATTACTTCTAAATATCTATATATAGGGTTTTTTTTTTACAAGATATATATAGGTATTTACGTAGGGAGATTATCAGTGTGGTTCGACGAAGAAAATCTGTTCGCTCGTATTAGGTATCGCGCTTGCTTTTCCTCATTAATTCCGACTGTTTCCAGGTATGTATTCACATAAAATTTGCAAGTGATGTTTGTATGCTTTCTTTATAACTCTTGTTTAAGACTTACATTTTATGTTATAGAATTTTTTGGCCCCTAAAATATTTAGTTTCAAGAATAGCCATTTGGCAGAGCACCCCCAAACTTATTTGTTGGTGATTTTTTTTTTTTTTTTTTTTTTTTTTGAAATAATTATTCGTCAATATGGAATAATTATTCGTCTCAAGTTTGGTTATGTTGTTATGTTTACTTTTTCTAGTGTTATCTGATATAAACTGACTTTTTTAACCAATCTAATTTGTCTGATTTTGACATAACTTCGTATGCTAGTTTTTCTTTGCAATATTCAAACAAGTGGACAAGGGCAGAACCCACATGCAATATATTTGTCGTGAAAATGATTAATTGATACTCGTACAGTCGTATTAACATTACAATTTGTCATAGCAAACAAGCCAACTATGAGATTACATCATTATGTAAAGCAATATAAGTAGTTGGTCGTTGTCATAAATATAAGAAAAAAATAAATAAATTTGCCTTGTTTTAATAATGAGCTGATTTGCACATCTTATATCGCCCGTCGTTTTTGCAAAATCCCATTAATTTTTAATTATTTGACACACAAGACATTAATTACATTCAACTATTCTGATTGGTTAAGGAGTACGTAACTATATAAATTTCTGTTAAATAATTGGCTTCAACTTATAGACAAGTGACGTGTAATATTTATGTGATTTGAAATTGCGACACTCCTAGTCTCCTACCAGAAATTCTATACTTTTGAATGATTATTATTGATTTCATATAATTTGTTTCTGCTAAAGATAAGATTCAAATCAGTTTGAACACTTCAACTCAATGTCCATCTTATTAATGCACCTTCTTGTTGTGTTATTCGTAGTGTATCACGGCACGATAGTGTCAGAAATAAACACCCAAATCATCTAGACTCACCTCATCTAAAGGTTCAAATTTTTTGATATGGAGTACTTTATTTATTTTATTACAGAGTAATAAATTAATGCGACTACTATTATAGCCAGCTAAGAAAAATGTTCTACTCCATATTGAATCATAACTTTGCATGTTGAGAATGAGAGATAGTTCAAGTGGTTAGCGGATACAGAGTAAGTGCACACTTGTCAATTTGCCATGTGTTAGAGGATATAGAGGTGTCAATTAGGGTGTTCGAGTCGGGTTTACAGAGGTTAGATTATTTCAAACTTGAGTCATGCTAATTTATTGTGTACTACTCGAAATTTGAATCAAGTATCTTTCAGCAGGGCCGTATTTGGGCCAGGGCAGGTGGGGCGCCCGCCCAGGGCCCCAAATTTTGAAGCCCAAATATGTTAATGAAAATCCAAAATTAAAAAAAAAAAAATTAAAAATTAAATTAGTGCAAGCGCATAGATTAATTAACTCCTTGAAACTTCAACTCACATATAATCATCTCCTTGAAAATAGCTCCTTCAATTTTGGGAAGTCGATAATTCCAAATTAATTCCCCTATTTAATTCTTTTTACCCGTATACTCTTCTCTTTATCTATTAACTAGGGTGTTTTTCGCGCGCTTCGCGCGCGTTACTAATTGGAATTTGGAATTTTAGGGTGTGATTGTTGTCTTGAGGTGCGGCAATGTTGGGGGGTTTTTTTTTTTTTTTTTTTCCAAATACGTAATGAGTTCAAAAAGAAATTTTATATTCGGGTGCTAGTTACATATTTGTCTAAAGTAGTATTGAGCATGGTTATTGTTTTAAAAAAAATGATAATAATGTTTCTGGTAAGGGAAAAAAATGAAGTTTTTCTATTGATTTTCCCGATTATCATGCCCCTCTCCTAAGCTAATTTCCCGATTATCATGCCCCTCTCCTAAGATTTAAATGCAAAAAAAAAAAAAGGTAAGGTACTGCATAGAAAAAAGATATAAATAAATCAGTTTGGTTCATGAAGCAACAAATAACTTGACATTTCACAAATTTCATATACTAAGCTACACATCTCTTTCAACTCAAAATAGATGTTAGAGGTAATGTTTCATTTAGATCTAAATATGGTTGCTGCTAGTTAGCATCCTTGCAATTATGGATCACAATAATTTAGTCAATATATATATATATATATATATATATATATAATCAAATTATAGTTGTGGAAAACAAAACAGATGTAAATCAGTAAATGCTGTAGATTTGCGCGAATAATAAAAAAAAACTCCAACCACTCCCTTCCGTTCACCAGACCACTGTGAAACCTAAACCCCCACCCTAACCTCGTCGGCCACCGCCATTGGGCCACCAAATCCAACCGATCGGGGAACCTCGACCCCCAAAATTACCAGCCGCACCACCACCACGCAACCTCGGCCCCCATTACCACCATTAGCGCGAATCCCGATCTCCCAAATCACCAGCCCAGCAAACGTGACCCTTATAACCACCGTCCCGCGCGAACCTCGACCCCCCATTACCACCAGCAGCGATAATCCCGACCCCCAAAATCACCAACCCACCAACCGCGACCCCTAAAACCACCTTCTCACGTGAACCTCGACCCCCAAAACCAACAACCTCGCGAATCTAACCCCGGCCCCAAAATCACAAGCCGCGCAACTGCAGCCCTTAAAACCACCATCCCCCGCGAACATCGACCCCCAAAACCTACTATACCCTCATCGTGACCACCCTCGTCGTGACCACCCTTCTACCAGTGGTGAATTCACCGTCGTCGTCGTCTAATAAAACAACAACATCATTACGCCTTTTTCCCCATTGAAATTACAAACCCTAACGAATAATTTGCTAAATTAGTTGATGAAGAATGTTGAAACAATCAGAAACCCTATTTTTCTGACAAGCAACATCATCAAGGTTGTGGAGGTATAGAATTAGTTTGAAATTAAGCGCGAATTAGTAGGTTGAAGCACAAATGTTGAACGGCAATGGAGGAGGGAGAAAATGGAGAGTTTCTCAAGAAAATTAAAGAAAAATGAGGAGAGAGAGACTGAAAAGTATAGAGGAGAGAGATCACCCATGTGCACATGTAAATTAATTAAGGGTAAAATAGGAAAGACACTGTAGATAAGGATTTTCCAGCACAAAATACAGGGGCAATTTCGTACGCACACTGTTCATAAGGAAATCCCTCATTTCAGCAGTAATTCTTATTTGTGTTCCCCGGCTTTTATAGGGTAGAGATTCTATCACTACTTTTATTTTTCATCTTTTCTTTCATTGCCTTTAACTTTTCTGATTTTTCATCTTCCTTCCCAGGTAATGCTCCGTATTGTTTTTTAGTTTGTTATAAGATTGTTCTATTTTCTTCAGTACAATAATCTATTTTACATTTATTTTTATATTTATAAATATAATCTATTACTCATTTTTACTTAACGTCTAATTTGTGTCATTAAAAATTACTCGTATGAAACTGTATATATATTTTTTTGAGGAAAAACGAGCACTCATATATTAATAGTAATCAATATCCACCAAAGTATGTAGGCTTTGGGGGAAATGGTTCATACATATACGTTCCGATATGAGATTTGTATCCCATCTGGCAACATAATGGGCGACTACATTACCAGCTCGTTTTTAATATTTAATTTGATGTTTTTTATTTTTTTTATTTACTAGCAGGATTAGGTGATACAGAGTATAATTCTTTAATTTCTACGGAGTATTACATACGTAAGAGCATATTGTTGTGGAAATTATTATTATGCGCTAATTTTTTTTTTTTTTTGCATTAATTAAAGTGTTGTGTAAGTTATTCATTTTGCATACTCAATTTTTTTCCTAATATAATAATAAATTCAAACATTAGTCAATTAAGGCCCCATATTTTCTATTTGCCCCTAGGCCACCAATTTCTTAGAAACGGGCCTGTCTTTCAGGTCAGGTCAATCGGACTAAGTTTAGACACCTTTAATTAGACAATCAAGTTCTCTTAGAAGTAGAGATGACAATGGATCAACTACGGACCGAATGGAGCATCACCTGCATCCATCATTTATTCCAATCGCTCCATCCACATCCATTGGTCACCCGCTTCACCCATCATTCATATTCGTTCGTTCATATAGAAATAACTATATAGAGAACGAAAATAGTTTAACTCCAAAGCTACAAATTAGATATTTTCATTAGTCCAAATCTTACTTGGTTAAAATTAATTGATGCTAAGAGTGAGAGAAAGCCCAAGTGGTTAGAGCTTTCCTTCCGGTTCAAGGAGATGTTGAGATTGATTTTCACCTCCACCCTTTGTGGCTCTCTAAACAGTGACAGAACCACATTGTCCTAAGTGGGGCCCTTTGACCCCACTTAAATTTGCTAAATAAAAATTTTCAAGTGTAAAATTTTGAAATTTGTCATATTTTCTATCAAAATTTGATCATTTGATCCTAATAGATTTTAAACAAAAGTATTTTGACTCCACTTGATTATATTTCTTAATTTGCCACTGTCTCTAAACACACACACACACCAAAAAAAAAAAAAAAAAAAAAAAAAAAAAAAAAAAAAAAAAAAAAAAATGATGCTCGGATTGATCACTGTGGTAAGATCACTATTGAGTCCAAATGTTGCTTGGTTAAATTTTATTGATACTCGGATTGATCACTGTGGTAAGTTACAGAGTATATATTTTATTTTCTTATATATACAAGGAAAATTTGCAAATTGCAGCCATTTAAAATTCGTATTTTGCAAATTGCAACCATTTAAATAAAAAATTGCAAATTGTAGCCCAAAAATTCATATAAATTGTAAATTGTAGCCCGATTCAACTTTTTCATCGGTTTACAAGTTGAAAAATCTTCGATTAAGGTTTTAGGGGCCATTTTAGCCCTTAAGGACCCGAATTAAGCTCGGAATTAGCAAAAAAATAACGCAAGTATCTCGTTTTGCGTAACAAAAATGTATCGATTTGTGGGAAACTGTAAATATGAGACACTTACGTTATTTTTTTGCTAATTCTGAGCTCAATTCGGGCCCCTAAGATCTAAAATGACCCCTAAAACCTTAACCGAAAATTTTTCAACATGTAAACTGATGAAAAAATTGAATCAGGCTGCAATTTACAATTTATACGAACTTTTGGGCTGCAATTTGCAAAAAAAAAAAAAAAAAAAAAAAATTAATGGCTACAATTTGCAAAATACGAACTGGCTGCAATTTGCAAATTTTCCTATATACAACGTTTGGTAATTCTAAAAGAGTTGACTAAGTTACATTAATTTGTAGTTGAACGTTCAATTGATATGCCGCAAAAACGTTACTACGTACTACATACATGAATAACATGATACATTGGCTGTTAGTTAGATTTCAACTTGCATAATTGACTGTAACTTGGAACACAAATGTAGGGACATACGTACTAGGGGTGACAAAAGATTGAAGCAAATTAAAAATGGTGGATGTTACAACGTACCCACCCATTATTGGGGGCGGCCAGTATTGCAAGTTCTTATGGCAAGTAGTTGGGGAAAACTCTTAGCGTATTGGCCCTATGTATTTGGCACGTAAATATGATGATATTTTTGTAAATAATGGGAATCTGAGTATAGAAAATATGATAACAAAAAGTACTATCTAATACATGTATAATAGTACACAAAAATTTTTATTTAGACAACTTATACTTTAATGGTACATTATACATGCATAATAGTATACGAAGTGTACCGCTTACCATAAAGAGAGTGAAAATGTACCAGCGAACCCTAGATTGCCCTCCTATGTGCATGTCAATACATAGGCTCTATCCGCCTAGATGCACTCAGTAGTGGGGCTTATAAACGGATATAAAAAAACGCACAATAAATTATTACTTCTACTTTTTGTAAATGCATAAGTTTGACTTTTGTACTATTTACATGTCATGTTTGACTTAATTTTTTTGCTATTATAAAATAAATAAATGCTATTATACAATATATCATTAGATTCATCACAATGTCGTAATATAATTCTATTACAATTTTTACTAATAGACAATTAAAGATATTAATGGTCAAAGTTACATCTTGACAAATTTACCATTAAGCTGATGCATTAAAAAAATTAGAGGGAGTATTAGCATTGCATTGTTGTAATCTGAGACAGTGAGACGGATATGGATATTGATATGGATATGAATTTGGATTTGGATTTGGATTTGAGAATGTGATTATTGCCACCATACAAGTCATGATACAACCCCACTCAATCCATCCGGCCTACTTAGATTATATGTCTATATTGTTTTCACCATAAATATAATTTGAGTTTTAGTTGGAGACTTGGAGACTTGGAGCATGAACGAACTTAATTTGAGGTTAATAATCATTACATAAACAAGCCTTCAGTTATCTTTCAAATTTAATTTTTTGTAAAATATACAATAGGATATTGAGATTTTTCTAGATATTAGATTTATTTAAGTGTGTACTTTGAAATCTTTGAGTACTATTCCCTCCGTCTCTTTTTTTTTTTTTTACCCCATTGCATAAATGGTTAAACGTTGAAATCTTTGACTATAAAGTCCTATTAATCTATTAGAGATAAATCAAATCATACATACAATAATGTGTGATCTTGTTGGATTCGTCTATTTGTATATTATATTAATATTTAGTTTTAATAATTTTCACGCGTAAAAAAATGGAGACATAAATGTTGTAAGATGTGTCTTGCAGACCAGAAAAAGTCAAATAAGACAAAAAATTAGAGACTAGGGATTTATTTATTTATTTATTCATTATTTATTTATTCATTATTTATTTATTTATTTTATAAAGTCATCAAACTAGAATTTTTCCATCCAAACCGCCAAACCTTATTTGTGTTTGTTGATTGCCAGATACAAAATATTTTTAATATGTTTTCTGTAAATATATGAAAAGTAGAATTATTTGGAAAATTGATTAGAAATAATCTAACAAGACCCTGTTTATTACAAATTTACAGTAAGAATCGTTACTTTATAATATTTTTTTTCCCTTATGTATTACTCCCTCTCGTTATAGGACGTTGGTCACGTTTGATGCTTTACAAAGTACATGGTAAATCACTAAGAAACAGGAATAGCTGCTTTAAGGATAGGTAAATATTTTTATAAATAAAATAGTTACATCGTAATAACTAATAAGTAGGTATATATGAGAAAAAATGTGTAACAAATATGATTTTAATCAAGAAATTTCAAGAAATAATTGAAATTTCTCAGAAGAAAACGCTTAAAATAGCAAACGTAACCAACAGTGTGCAATAGGGGATTAGAAATGGTGGAGTTTAGTCTAATCAGTTGTTAATATCAGACCAAATTAAACCAGAATTACTCAAATCAAGTCAAATCATACCTTAAAAAAAGTCAAATCAACACTTTATATCAGTTGATCTTTTTTGAGATAAGATTGAAAAAAACTCGCATGAATCTTACTCATATGCTAAAGCTATTAAAGTGAAACAATTAAACACAATATTCATGATGTATTCTGTAGTTTTGTTATTTTAAAAATCTCAGAATAAAGTATTTGGGAGTATTTTAGACAATAAACTAGATGAAACACGCATAATGCACGATTTGTTTCCATTTTTTAAAATAAAAATATTTTATGTACTTATGTGATAAAATATATTCATGTATTAGTTATATGTAATATATTATTTAATATTACTCCGTACTATCAATTTACTCGGAGTATTGATAGAGGAATAAACTAGTCGTTAATTGCCTATCCCAAAATCAAACACTATTTATAAAATCCTAAACCAACCTAAAACAAGTATAGGTAAGTATAGGGTCGAACCCAAAGGAGTTAGTTGGTGTTATCTTTAGCCTAAATCAAGCTATTTCGGAGATTGAAGTGAGAAAATGGTTGGTGTTATGATAGCAAAATTAGACTAATCAAGTAATTCAATAAGCTAAATGCTAGGGATATTGGTTCCACATGCTAATTCAATAATCGTGCTAATGGACAATTTCTTCGTTTGATTCAAGCATTGCAAAGGACAAACAATAGTAGCAATCAAGAGAGTTCAAGAGTTATCTCCTAGCGGCCAAACTAGGGGTCACTATGAATGGCTAATCAAGGAAATTCACAATCAAACTCAATCAATTAAAGCAATTCTCAAATTCATGGTCATGTCATTAAGAAATGCAATACAATCTAGATTAATCTTATAGGTTGATCATTCCTAATCTAATTAATCACAAGCAAAACTATGTCAACCAATTTAATTGCAACAATTCAATCAATCAAAGATCATCAACTAGCACAAATTATCAATCAAGCATGCTTCCCCTTCTCCCTAGCAACTAATCTATTCACTAATCATGGTGTAACTCAAGAACAAATCACTAGAATTAGCATTGATCATCATTCTAAATCAAAATCAAGAGAAAGCGATATCAACTACAATATCCAATTCAAATCCAAGCAATACAAGCAATCAAAGATGAAACTAAATCAATCAAGTAAGAGATGAACTAGAAGAAGAAAATCTTACTAACATTAATGATTGAAAATGAAGAAATCCAAGCACAATTGATCCAATGTTGAAATACAAATCCAATACCAAGCACAAAAGCACCCGCGCCCACGGCAAAAGCGCGACGAATCCCCTGCTCCCAAAGGATGATCAGAGGGCCTCGGTATCTCTGGTAGGAGCGGGCTCTCCAATCTACCCTCGGCCAGACCGCGGAGAGTTCCTGGTCGAAATCTGCCAATTTGGTGCATAAGAGCCCGCGCCCGCGACAGACTGGCAGGGCTTGATGCCCTCTCTGAGCCCTCTCCAAGCCGATTATTTCCTCCTTGCTTAGTCAATATAGCCCATCTTGATTCCCTTGCAGAGACAAATCCTAGGTACCTACAAAAACAAACAACGAAAAGGAATAAAAGGGAAAAAGAACCAAATAAAAGGAAAACACGAAGAAAACACGAAAAACACAAGGAAAGAAAGAAAGAAAGGAATTAAAGGAAAAAGGACCAAAAATAAGATAAGAAAGCATAAAAAGGAAGATGAAATCATCCTAAAAGGCTACCCTATGAGTGCCATAAATGACACTCATCAAGTATTTAAGACAAAATCTAATACAATTGTGCATTTTTTTCTTGTGTATTTCCTCCGCTCCTTAAAAAAGCCATGTTACATAAGTATTTTAATATTGCCACATGTTGAATTCTGTAATCTGAACAGAATTTCTTCAACTATTTTCTGTTATGGCAGAATTTCTTAGAGAGAAATTTAAGTGAGAGAAAATCCAGAGAGAATTCTTTGAGAAAGATTTTTATTATTTGATTGAATGAAATGAAGAATGATATAGCCTAGACTATTTATATTACAACTATACAAAGAATACAAGTAATAAAATTATTACTGTAATTACAACAGAATTGTGTTACAAGAATTCTGAGTCAGCATTTTGTTGTAACAGAATTCTGAGCTGGCTAAGGCTCGTAACAAACTATAGAAGGAGCTAGAATCCTCCAGGAGCTTCCAGAATACTTGAGAGAAGAAAAGCAGAGAGATGTTGAGCTAGTTCTTTGTGATCAGTTGAAGTGGTGATGGATGTGGCAGCAGTTGCAGTATGTATATCACCATTACTCCCCCCTCCCCCCCTCAAGCTTGAGGTGGCTGAAGCCTCAGTCATTCCAAGCTTGGACAACAAAAGCTTGAATTGTGGGCCTGAGAGAGCCTTAGTAAATACATCAGCCAACTGTTGATGTGTGGGAAGATGGTGTAGTTCAAGGAGATCATCAAGCACCTTATTCCTTGTAAAGTGTACATCAATCTCAATGTGTTTAGTGCGTTCATGATGTATAGGATTCTTAGCAATATGAATTGTTGATTGGTTGTCACAATACAAGGTGACAGGCTTGAGATTTGTAACACCAAGTTCCTCAAGAATCCTTACTGCCCAAGTGACTTCAGAAGCTGCATTAGATAATGCCATGTACTTAGCCTCAGAAGAAGATTTAGAAACAGTCCCTTGTTTATTAGATTTCCATGATATTAGAGAGCCACCAAGTAAAACAATATAGCTAGAAACAGAAAGTGTAGGGGCATCCTCAGTTAGAGTCAGAATATGCTCTGAGAGTCAGAGAGTCAGAGGTCTTAAGCATAATCCCTTGACCAATAGTGCCAGCAACATACCTTAAAACATGATGCAAAGATTGCATATGAGGGACTCTAGGGTGATGCATAAATTGGCTCAAGGTTTGAATAGAATAAGAAAGATATGGTCTAGTATGGGTCAAGAAATTCAACTTACCCACCAATGATCTGTAAAGAGCAAGATCAGAAAACAAAAAAATCACCAACATCTGAGAGAAGTTTCAGATTAATAGGTAAGGGTGAAGAAGCGGTCTTTGAAACATTTATCTTAAGAAGGACAACAATTCCTTAGTGAATTTCTTCTGAGTGTGAACAATCCCATCCTCAAGATGTGTAACCTTGATATGTCTATTTTATATAGTATTTTACCCTCGTCCCTTGGTCGTAATTAGTAGTGTTTTTGGCTCTTTAGAGCCACTTTTATTACTAATTGGTGTTTTCTAGTGTTTTCGTAGATTTGGTTGACTTTTGTAGGGATTTGTACTTTTGGAGCATTTTCCCGAGATATTATGGAGCAACTACAAGCATTGGAGAAGCACGACCATTTTTTATAGCCCAGGGCCGATTAGAGCCATCGAACCAGTGATTAAGGGCTTGGTATATGTGATACCAAGGCATTTGGACCCAGTATTCAAGACCCGAAGAGGAAATCCAGATTGTCCCAAAGAATTGGAGTCCAATCGAAGTCCAAATAGTGGCCCAAGAGTGCCGCCCGGCCAAAGAAGCTGGCGCCCGGAGGCGCGCCCGGCCGGGCTGGGGAAGCAAGGTCAGCGCTCGAACTCGCGCCCGGCTGGGCGCGAGAAACTCCTTGATGAGCAAAAAAAGGCGCGCCCAATCGGGCGATGCCTTGCCCGATCGGGCGCGTGTTATTATTAGGAGACGATTAGTGTCGTTTAAGTTTGTTTTAGTTTAGGATTCTTGCTTAGTATAAATACTTCTCCGTTAAGCGAGTTTAGTATCTCCTTTTTACTCTTTCTTAACTCTTTCTTAGATTTTCTCTCTCTACTTAGCTTTTAGATTAGTTTCTCTCTCATACACTTTGTTCTTAACTCTATTCTTAATTCCAGATTTTCTTTGGTAACGATTTCTCTTCTCTTAATCTTAGTTATTTGTTTTATTCCTTTGATCATGTCTTGTTTTATTACTTTGATTTGTTTAGATTTAATTATGTGTGAGTAGTTCTATTTCTAGGATTTATGGGGATCCATAAATAATATGAAGGGGTAATTTATTGTTATTGATTGTCAATGCTAGATTAATTTCCTATTGATTGATTTAATGCTCTGTGACTAGATTTGCGCAGATCTTTTATGCATGAGTTTGACAATATTGATTTGAGATTCGAGAGATGAGGATTGATGTTTAGGTCTAGTTTCAATAGGCAGGTTAATTTATAAATGGTTAAGTCGAGATTCGAGAGATGAGATTTAATACCGGTAAATTAATTGTGTGATTGTAATACGTAGCGAAAACCCTTTATGATCTGATTAATTTATGCATTGATGATTGATTGTTATGTTTTACCCTGGAGTGTTATTTATTGGTGAACCTATACCCTAGGCTTTTTATTCATTGTTTTCTCCTTATTCTTAATCTTCGTAGTTTAGTTTCCTTCGATTATAATATTTTGGTTACTTTATAATCTAGATTATATTAATTAATTTGGAATAGAAAGACTCGTTTCTCTTTGGATTCGACCCTACTTCCCTATCTACATAAGTTAGAGGATTTAGGAATTACTTTTGATTAGGTGATACGACTTTAGCCTGTCAAAATTTGGCGCCGTTGCCGGGGAAACGGTTTTATTTTTGTTTCTGATTATTTTTAGGTTATTTCTTTTGGTCTCAGAGAACGTTAGTTCTTTGAGGCAAGTCTCATATTTGCCTTTTGTTTTTTTTGTTTTATGCCCAGGTGTTCCAGATCAGGGTACATCCCATTCGATCTTGAGATCGAACGATCCTTCCATAGACAGAAGAATTTCTACAAGCAAATTCTTGCGGATTCTGGTGATAATAATAATCACCGAGATCCTCTAACTGATTCTAGCGATTCAAAGGTATCATCAGATCCAGAATCAGAGATGACAGCTCCAAAGAAGCTTAGTGATTACTCACAACCAAAGCTTACAGTTTTTCCACACCTTACTCCCACTCCAGCTCTCGATGGGATACAGTTTGAGATTAAACCCCAATTTATAACGATGATAGAAAGGAAAGCAATTTAGTGGAGCTAAGGGTGAAAACCCAAATCTTCATATTGCAGACTATTGTCAGTATTGTAATACCATCAGGCAAGCTGGGGTCACACAAGACCAAATCAGGGAGATTCTCTTTCCTTTTTATTTAACCGGAAAAGCCAAATTATGGTTTAATGGATTAAATAGAACTGCACTTGGTATAAATGACTGGGAAACTCTTGTTTTGATTTTTTATAACAAATATTATCCTGCAGAGATAATAACTGTACTACGGAGTGCAATTCAGAACTTTGCCCAAGAAAGCCGATGAAACTTTATATGAGGCTTGGGAGAGGTTCAAGGACCTACAAAGAGAATGCCCCCACCATAATCTGGCACAATGGCAGCTAATCCAAGCCTTTTACAATGGCATTGGAAATTCATCTAGAATAATCTTGGATTCTACAGCTAGTGGGAGGTTTATGAACCTTAATGTTGATGATGCAAGTCAAGTTATTGAAGATATGGCGATACATTATTCCCAATATGGGAATCCTAGAGGCTTTGCTAACAAGGGGAAGCATAGTGTTGACTCTATATCCTTTTTGCAAGCTCAATTAACCTCCAGAAATTAGATAATCTTAGTACTGCTAATGTAGCTAATGTTTCTGCAATTAATAATAATGCTAATGAGGCTTTCTGTGAAAATTGTGGAATTTTAGGTCATTGGGAACAAGATTGCAGGAGTTCCGTGGAACAATTTAATGCCTTTCAAGCTTATGGGCAGAATAACCCATACTCCAACACCTACAATCCTGGGTACCAGAATCATCCGTACCTTTCCTACCGGAGTACCAATGTTCAAAATCCACCACCACCACAAGAACCACAGGCGCCACAACAACAACAACATAAATATTACAACCCCAATGCTGGCAAGAAGAACCAACCACAACAACCCTCCTCATCTTCCGACCCTGCTTTGGTAGAAATTAGAGCGATGCTTGTTAATATGCAGAAGCACATGGAGAGTAGAGATGCCCAAATTGATTCAATCCTAGCACACAATAAAATTGTAGATAATCAAATTGCGTAACTTTCCGCTACTCTACAAGCCCGTCAACAAGGAGCCCTACCAGCACAGCCCACCAGGCCTACGGATCAAGCTTATGCAATTACTCTAAGGAGTGGTTCAAACTATGAATGGGCCCCTATGCCTAGAGATGATGAACCTATTTTAATAAATAATGCTAATCTTGATTCCGTTAAACCTGACAATGTAGCTAATAGCCCTACAGGGCTAAAGCATAGTACTAATATATCTAATTTTACATTGCAGGGTATGACTCCAGGGAAGGTGGCCACTCCAAATAAGAGAAATAACACTCCAAAGTCAGCTATCAAACTTCCGTTCCCCAATCGTCACTTGAAAACAAATTTGGATAAGCAGTTTGGTAAGTTTCTGGAGATGGTAAAAGATTTGCAGGTAACAGTTCCCTTCACTGAATTAATTACACAAATTCTGCATATGCAAAATTTATGAAGGAAATACTGACAAGAAAAAGGTGAAAATTCTACAATGTCATTCTTTAAAATGACACCACAAAATGCTGACTTAGCAAAATCTGATTGACCTTTATTTAGTATTTTTATTTTCATTTTGAATTATTTTTCAATGTCCATAATATATTAAAATTGTATCTATATCATGTATTCTTTTTAATACATGTATTTTTTTTATATCACAATTATTTTAAAAAAATAAAACACAAAATTAAAATTGTTCATCATCATATTCATCAATGTTCGTTCTTCTTCTTCCACCCATTCTCAGTTAATGTATTCTCATCAATGTTCTTCATTCTTCCACCCACTCCCAAACAGTGTTAATGTATTCTCAACACCCCTTACATAAAAAACATACGAAATAGCTAGCCAGCGAACAACCAGAATGATGGATAATCATAGATTTGCTACCGGAGAAGAAGAACGGCTGCCGGAAATATTGGCTGAAAACCGCCTGAAAACTGAACCAGACATTCCCAATAAATTCGCCTGAAACCTTCTTAAAATGACCAAAATCGATCCCAATTTTAAATACGCCTGAAATCGCTTCAAAACTCACCAAACCGTTGAGCTGCCGCCGTGAACCTTCGCCGGACCTATGTGCGCAAAAAATTAAAGCCGTCGGGTTCTATACCTTTACCCCTGCACTCTAATTTCCTATAATTCTATAATCGCACAAGAGAGACAAACAACCTGATTTTTACATAAATTAGAATTATCGAACCCTAAAGCCGAAAATTGTATACGAATTAAACATTCAGATTTGAAAACCCAATAAAAATCCGATCTTTGGACGACATGTTGATCGGAATGCAAGATATTGGGGATGCTTAATTAAGATCACAAATGAAGAATGATGATGAACAATCAAGAACGATGATGAATATTTGATTTTCTAAATTTTGATTATATAATTTATTTTTCTAGATGATTTAAAAAAATAAAAATAGATTTTCAAATACTATAATTATGTATTCTTTACAAAATATACATGTATTTCCAATTATACATATATGTATTGTACATTTTGGCCTTTTAAAATAAAGGAAAAATTGACCAACCATAACATGCCACATCAGCATGTTATGGTGCCCTTTTTTGAAGAACGACACAGTAGAATAATCCAGAAAAAGGTCTATTAGTGAGGTGGAGACAGTAGCTTTCACTGCAGAGTGTAGTGCCGTACTTCAAAATAAATCTCCACCTAATTTAAAATATCCGGGTAGTTTTTCTATCCCTTGTCATATTGGCACTCTAATGATTGATAATGTCATTGTGTGATTTGGGTGCTAGCGTTAGTGTTATGCCATTGTCTGTGTGTTCTAAGTTAAATATGGGTGAATTAAAAACTACCAATATTACTCTACAAATGGCCGACCATTCTATTAAATACCCCTTAGGTGTTTTGGAGGATGTTCCTGTTAGAGTAGGTAAATTTTATATACCTGTTGATTTTGTTGTTCTTGATATGGCTGAGGATATGCAAACCCCAATTATTTTGGGTAGACCATTCCTTAACACTGCAGGAGCAATTATAGATGTGCGATGTGGCAAATTAACACTATCAGTAGGGGACGATAAAATTATTTTTAATCTTAATAATACCCCTAAAAGCCCCATGACAGAGGAAAAGTGTTTTAGTGTTAATGTGGTTCATAATTATTCTAACAAGCCCCAAGCTCTTGTAAAAGATCCCTTGGAGGCGGTATCTTGCGTTGCATCCCTTTCAGATGAGATAGACAAATGGCGGAAGGAAGTTGATGCAATAGAAAGAGCCCTCTACACTGTCGGTCTTGGCTTTGAGGATGAAAAGGTGGAATCAATCAAGCAAGTCGTGGAAATTGAGCCTACGATGAGTGTTCCACTAGATCGAGTTGCAAGTGCTAAATGCAGTAACAATTTGAAGCAACCCTCGATCGAAGAGGGATCTTTAATGCGTAGCATCGAAGAGCCCCCAATCCAAGTCAAGGAGGATCCACCAAATAAAGTGAATTGGCGTCCCACAGGGTATGTCAGGAAACCGCGTTGTGGCCTAAACACCGCTCGACCGGGTGAGAAACCACCCGACCAAGCGTTAGGTCAAGGATCCTAATTCTTGTACTTGGTATGAAGATCTTGCGGGACCTAGATAAACCATGGCTTTGCGGGAGGCAACCCGTATTTTAATGCTTTTTAGACTAGTTTTTCTTTTTTTCATGTGAGAGAAGAGAGGAGGGCTTCGTTTGTGTTTCCAATGTTTCAGGTAGTTTCCTTAATTATTTGAACGCTTTTGGGGTGGTTTTTTTAGACGAATTGAACAATGAAAGGACAACACGTCGATAAATCAAGGTTTCTCAATGAAAGATATATGTTTGTACACTACGTGAAAAAATGAGAATGGCACCGCCTTGGTGGCAAAAACATGGTTTAAAGTAGGCGGGTTTTTTAGAAGAGGTTTTTGGCACCGGTTCGGTTCAAACCGGTGCCAAAACCTTTTTTTTAAAAAAAAAAAAAAACCAACCTTATATTCCCCTAACCCTACCCTCACCCTCATACTCGGCCTCCCTCCTTTCTCTCTCCTGATATCCTCTCCTCTCTTCTCTCTCCTCTCCCTAAAAAAAAACCTCTTGTTCCCCTAAACACCAACGAAGACGACCACCAACATCACCACCAAGTCCAACACCCAAGACCACCATCAAGACCGAATTAATCAAGATGGGTTTGATATTTTTGGGTTTGATTTTGGGTTTAATAATCGAATTTTCTGGGTTCTTGCATGTGTTTTTTGGGTGCTTTTTTGGGTTTGATTTTGGATTTAAATTCGATTTTTCTGGGTTAATGCATGCGTTTTTAATTTGGGGTTTATTATTATTTTTTTTTACTTTCGTGATTTCTAGGGTTTTTTTCTGTTTTTTTTTTCCATTTCAATTCGATTTTAATTGGGTTTTTTTTTCGATTTCTTGGTTTATTTTTTTTCTGAGTTTATTTTTTTTCGATTTCGATTATTGGGTTTTTTTTTATGGGTTTATTTTTTTTTCGATTTTTATTTTTTTTCGGATTTCTGGGTTTATTTTTTTTCCGGGTCAAATTTTTTTTCAATTTCGATTTTGGAGTTGATGTTTTTTCTGGGTTGGTTTTTTTTTTCTATTTCGATTATTGGGTTTATTATTTTTTTGGGTTTATTTTTTCTGGGTTTATTTTTTTTCGATTTTTTTTTAAAATTTCTGAGTTTATTTTTTTTATGGGTTAAATTTTTTTTCAATTTTGATTTTGGGGTTGTTTTTTTTTTGGGTTTCATTTTGATTTTTTTTTCTGGATTTCATTTTGATTTTTTTTTTTTTTTTTTTTTCCGATTTCTAGTTTGTTTTTTTATTTTTCTGGGTTTCAATTCGATGTGAACATAATAATGAATTTCTGGTTTTTTTTTTTTTTTTTTTTTTTTTTTTTTTTTTTTTTCTGGGTTTGAATTCCTGCTTTTTTTTCTGGGTTTGAATTTAAGGATTGAATTTCTGTTTTTTTTTTTTTTTGTTTGTTTTCGAAGCTTTTTAATATTAATCGATTTTTTTTGTTTTAATTGGTACAGGTACATTGATTTAGATCTTAAATTGAAGAATTAAGATTTAAGAATATTGATTTAGATGTGTATGGGTTTTTTTTTATTATTTTTGTTGTAATTTTTTTTTATTTCTGAGTATATTGTAATTTTATTTTGATTTATATTGTAAATTTTTTGATTTATTTATATGTTGTAATTGATTGTATTTTTTTTTTTTGATTATATATTGTAAAATTTGGATTATATTGATTGAAATTCGTCGATTTAATTGTGATGTTGTTATTTATCTTAGTTTATTTAATTGTTACTTGAAAAAAGACAAAAAAAAAATTAGTAATTTGGGCTTTTTGGCACCGGTTAACCGGTGCCAAAAATAAAGACAAAAAAATTTTGGGGCATTTTTGGCACCGGTTAACCGGTGCCAATAACCATTTTTGCCACCGGTTCAAACCGTTGGCTTTCATGCTAGTTATTGGCACCCCCCACATGAGGGGTTTTGAACCGGTGCCAATTACGTTTTTTCACGTAGTGGTAGGAGCTTAGGTGGAGATTTATAAGCATGCAAAAATGAAAATAGCTTTCACAAGAGTCGCTATGCACCTTTTGAAGTTGAATTTGAGAATAACGATGGTTTACAAAGTATAAAAATATTCTTTTCTCACTCTTTTGATCATAACTTGGGTTTTATAGATTTGATTGAAGCGATACGAACTGCGTTGGAAACTAGACTTGAGTAGCTTTCCATAAATAGGTTACTCCCCCATATGCTTCCTGGAACTCAAAATATGACATACCCCAGAGGCCGCTGGTTCCCAAGCCCAGCAACAGGCCTCGTTTTCAAGGCTCGTCTTCCCATCGTCGCAACAATCTTCTTCAATTATGACTCCTTTAAATTGACGACCAAACATATCACGACTTATGTAGTTGCTATTTTTTATTTTATTATCTTAAGATTAGTTTAGAATAATATAAATACTCAAGGAATATTATTTCCTCTTATACCTTTTATGTCGTAATTACGTCCGTTGTAGTTTTCTGTTGAACCCTAGTTTCTCATGACATCTCCATGGACTTTTCCATGGATGATTCATGGGTTTATTTTTTTCAATTTATGGAGGTATTTTATTTCTATTTCTTGCTTTTAATTATATTTTATTACTTATATCTAGTTTTAATTGTTTATTTCATGCTAGTGTAGTTTATTTCTAGGGTCTGGGAATCCATGTTTATATAAGAATCTTGATTGATATTGTTGATATTTTAATTATTAATTTCTCTAATTGATAATGTTTTATTGTTAATCTTGCAACCCGATCAATTGTTTGATTAATTATCGTTAATAATAGTTTGAATCGAATTATCTTACTTTTAGAGACTTACATACAATTAGCAATCCTGATTATGTTAGCGACCAAAACTACATATTTTGAATTGAGAGCATTAAGATCCGACTGTAGGCTTAATAATTGCTCTAGACCATCAATTGATTGAATTGTTATTGATATTTGATAGATTTAAAAGTATAAACATAGTGAAACATAGCCCTAGGTCTTTTTATTAATTGTTTTTTTTTTCTTATTTTAATTTAACTATATTTGTATCCCAATTTCGTGACATAATTTAGTTTCTCCAATTCCTTAGAAGTTAGATTGAATAACCATCACTCTGTGGATTCGACCCTACTTAATCTATTATATTGTTAATTAGTTTTGTTAGGACTTTATTTTTGACAGATGTACGACATCCTATCAGGTATTCAAATCTATGGATACTAATAAATAATTAAAATGATATCCTATGAACGTCTATATGCCATGTATGTCAACATTCTGTTACAGAGTATCAAACATGTGACCTTTGAAATGAAATGTGAAAACTTGACCATTATTTCAATATAATCAATGTTTTTAATTAATGTTTCCATAAAGTCTTAAAATGTTTCTTTACAAGATTTAAATAAGTAGCTAGACTTCCAATACATTTACAATAATAACAAACGAGTATTATAAACTTCGTCTCTTATTCTAATTTTTCATCAAAATTATATTAATATAAGTTATTGTTAAATGAGTTTGGGCCGCACCCGCAAATCAAGAGAGATAATCCAATTCACCAGATCAAATGAAGTTTCATTCCAAAACCATATGGCAATAAAAGGAGTATCACTTAGCCTTATAAATGATTAACTCTCTTTTCTTTAACGAATATGGGAAACTTAAATGTGGTGATACTTGAAATGTCTATTCTTCAACACTCCCCCTCACATGTGAGGTCCCTTTTTAACTTTGTCTCATGTGATTTTTTGGGCTAGAGTGTTTTTTTTACTTCCCTTCACATGGACCTACCTACTCTTGGCCTAGTGAACTTTAGCCATTTAGGGTCCTATATCGTAGGTCTGGCTATGATATCATGTTAAATACGGGTTTGGACCGCACCCGCAAATCAAGAGAGAGAGTCTACATCACAAAACCAAAGGAGGTTCCATCCTAAAACATAATAATTGGTGGAGTAGTCTCTTAGCCTTGTAAAGCGATTAACTCTCTATTTTTCAACCAATGTGGAACACTTACATGTAGTGATACTTGAGATTTATTCTTCAACAAACTATATTTATTTTTTCATTCCTACATTATAATGGGGTTTGTTGAAAATATCAAAGAGTTACTTATAACATTATTGCATCAAAAAATTATTTAGACAAATATTACAAAAATTACTCGGGGCATCACCAAAGACACTCACTAGTTAACCTCTTAAAAATCTGAATTAAAGTATTATTAGTGTAGTCGCTATTGTCGTTGTCATAAATAATTCTAATCATTTAAGATGACTTAATTTTCAGTACTTTACTCCCTCCGCTCTTAAATAATGACATGTTTAACTTTTTTTACACTATTTAGCATTTATTTAATAGCTTTGACCATTTTTTTTAGTAGCATATGTAAAATAAATTTAATCATAAAATATAATGTTAAATAGGTATTAATATAAAGTTTCATAATATCAATTTTTTTGATAATTTTTTGCTAAAATTTACTAATATACGACGTATATCGATGATCAAACTAGTGCATTGACATGTGTGTCAAGTTAGATTATGTCAATTAATTATTCAGAAATAAAGAGAGTATCATATAAGATTTTAAGGTGTCTATGTGTACCCTTTTCGGTCTGGCATGTGTTGTTTTACATAGCCTAAGTATCAAAAGGCTTTTTAAAATGTTAGTCAGCGAGGGTCAACAATAAATCACCATAATTATTGAGGTGCGCATTTGAAATTAAGAACCGCCTCATTTGCAATATGAATGGTGGCAATTGGCAAATATATATGGGTGGATGTATTTGAATAGGGCCGAATGAATATACATTTGATTTTGAAATGGTAACTTCGTAGTTAGTGTCTTCCAGATTGGTATGGTGCATATATGGGTATTAGGGTTTGTATCCACCATTTGTACATTATATTATTGTTAGAAAATAATGGGCAAATAGAGATCGAATTTAGTTGGAAATGGTCAAATGGGTATGGCAATGCCATAACAATCCCCACTTTTAATAAGTGCTTCAGCATATATACATGACAACGTTACTTTTAACACATGGAATTCATGGTATGAAGCTTTTGTCGTTGCTCACTAAGGTATAGATTTGGTGCAACACAAAGACGTATAGTTTTCTGGTGTATGAGACATTTAATTACTCCGTATATATTAGTTGTGGAGTATATACTTGTAATCTTCCCCTCAAAAAAAAAAAAAAATACTTGTAATTTTATACTCCCTCCATTTTTAAATACTTGCTCCATTTCTCTTGGATACGCATGTCGATGCTAATATTTGATAACTAATATCTTTAATTATCAATAAGTATAAATTCTAACAATTGAAAATTAATAATCTATTCATTGAGATGATTCCAACAAGTACCCACAAGACTATATTTTTTCTTATGTATAAATCACAAACATTAGTCAAAGTATGACAAATGAATAGTATAAAAAATAAAAATAGAGCAAGTATTTAAAAAAGGAGGGAGTATTACTTAATAACTTGATTCATTTATTACAATTTACTTGTTCGTTTCTGGTATTTTACTTGTCTCATTTTCTCTTAAGAAATTGTTTATCGTTGGTTTTTTCTCAATCTAAGTTGCATTGGGTCTCGCACTCACTACTTGATCCACTATTTTTCTTCGCTTCTGTAATTATGTTTCACATTCGTGAAATCTTGTGCAAAAAGAAACGGGTTATACGAGTATAAATTAGGATGAGGAAATCATTTAGTATGCTGAGCAAAAATGAATTGGTTACTAATGATAAAGTACTGAAAATTATCAACCTAACCTTTTAGATGAATTAGTCACACACATGACTTTTATCAGTGTACTTCGTATAATATTGCATGCACTGTATTTCTTTTTTTGAAAACACGCAATGGGTGCCTTATATTGATAACTTATCCATCAAAACATAAAGAGAAACCTCATAAGGGCAATGGTTCTCCTATACTTATTCAACATCGTAAAGAGAGAAAATAGTCTACCAATGATCCGGATAGGTGTGGGATCTCCTTGGACATTGCACGCTAGTGGAAAAAAGTCTATTCGTAACGGGCAAAAATAGGCTTTTGTAACGGGCACCATGTTGATCGTTACAAATAAATAAGTATATTCGTAACGGGAAAAATTTTTCCCGATACGAATATATTTAATGTAGCTGACATAGCTTTGCCCGTTACAAATGAAACTTTTTCCACTAGTGACGGCAATAAACGAGCTAAATCATGGGCAACAACATTCCCATTAGGTTTCACACTATGGCGCCATCATAATTAAAATGAACACAAGAAGACAATATATCATCTAAAATTACATCAAGATCGGTGAAGTAAACCGAGGCTTTTGATAATCGAGTGATGAGAACTTGGCAATCCGATTTCAAAATAATGCCAGCAAGACAAAGGTTTTTGCTAGCCCGATCGCCATTGCAGCATCTTTGCTGTTGTTTCAATCAAGAATACTACAAGAAGGGGAGGTTAAATTGTAGTATGAGAGTTTAGCCAAACTTTTTGCGGAATTAAAACTAAGTAAGCTAAAGAAACAGAAAGATTAACTAAAGGAACTAAATAATGCAAGAGAGATTTTTACGTGGAAAACTCCTTGGCCCTGACAAGGAGAAAAATCACGACCACTTGGGATTTTGGGAAACGAATCTTCACTAGAATAGGGCAAATGGTCCTATTACAAATTAAAGACTCAAACTCAAGTTCCTCTACGAACTTGAAACCCCGAGGAACAAGTCACCCAACTTGTTACTCTTCTCTTCTCTTTCTCTCTTCTCACTTCTCTGTTCTCTGTTCTCTTTCTCTTCTCTTTCTCACTTCTCTTTCTCACTTCTCTTTCTCATACATACACAAAAGTTCACTCAAACTTCCCATTCCCCAAATTACAACTCGAAAGAAAAACAAACTCTAGTATAAGAATATTAAGAACACTCTAATTAACTTGTGTGGAATTGACACTTGACTCGAATAAAAGCTAGAACACTTATGTGAGCAAGGGTGAGTTTTTCCAACAGAAATCAATAGTTATTTATAGATCAACAAACGCTTTGGAAAATCCTCTTTGTGCAGCAATTCCATTACACCACTACTCCAACCTACTAAGACGATCATGTTCCTAAAATCAAGGAAACATAAACTCCTTAATGTGCATGACCATGCCTTGAAGAAGAACATGGGGAGTAGGCCGCAAGAAAAGGAAAACATGGTGATTTTATTTTTCAAAAGATATTTTCGAAAATAAGAAAAATAAATAAAATCCTTTTGCACAAGATATTTTCGAAAATCAGAAAATAAAATAAAATCCCTTTTAAAAAGATGGGAAATTCTACATGGTGGCCTCCTACTTTTCAGTTTTCCACATGGGAGACGATGTTTTTTTGGAATCTCTAAAGTGACATCCAAATTTCTTTAATTTACAATTAGTGGCCTAATTGTCATTAAATCGGCTAACCATCTCCTAAATGGCTCATTTTTTAACTAAATTACACAAAATTACTAACCTACCCCTAATTTAATGTATCCCCTCCCTTTTTTCATTAATGCCAACTACACTTCACTGTTCCTCGACATTCATCCAACAAAAATCCCAAAACCTTTCTTCTTCATTCAACATACATCAAATAACCTTTCTTCTTCATTCAACATACATCAAATCACAACTGAAACTTAGTGTGTTTTAATTAGGGTGAAACAAACACAACTGAGTGACGCTTTATTTTTCGAAATTATTGAGCAATTGGTAGCGATTAAGGGTTTGGTGAAGATCGAAATTTGGCAAATTTGGGGGAGCGAAATTTAGGGTTTTTGGATCGATTTGAAGCAGATTTCTGACAATCGTGGACATCCTAGGAGTTGTTAAGTGCTATACAGACCTTAAGCAAGGTATGTCTTTAAATATTACGGTTTTTTGATGTTCTTTTAGACTTGTAGAAGATAGGTGCTCTGTTATTTGTTGTGTGTGTATATGTTGATTAAAGATGATAACTTTATGCTTGTATGTGGGTGTTTGATGTTTAAATTTATGCGTCTGGTTGTTATGTTGCAGAATGGATCAAGTTATGATTAAATTTGCTCATATGGGTAATGTAATTGATGTTTTTGTTGAAGATGTGGACAAAGTCATGTGGATTGATTTAATCATTGAGTGTGAGGAAGGGTTTAGGAAAAACAACTATGACTTCCCTAAATTCCCTAAGTTTCACTACTGTTATAAAATGAAAGATGTTAACATTACTTCTGACAGTGATCTAATGAGTATGTTGGATAGATTGAAGGATAGGGAAGAGATTACTATTTGGATTGGGTTTGGGGATAAAGCTAGTGATTGTGTTATTGCTGCTAGAAAGCTTGCTGAAACACTGAAGAAAAACAACCCTGCTAGCCCACCTAAAAACTTGAATAGTCCAGAAAAGGAACAGTCTCAGATAAATGAGGGGTTAAATGATCTTGAACAAGGTTGGATTGTAGGAAATCTTGAAAGTGATGATTACATCAATGATATTAGGATAGAAGCTGAGTTAAATTACAATGCACCAACTAAAGAGGAAGATGAATATGAAGAGCAGAATCAAGAAAAAGGTAAAAGAAAGATTGCATCTAAATCTAAGAAAAGTAAGAAACTACCTGTGAAGAGAAAGCTAAAAGTAGGCACTAGTTCAGAAACCATAACCCCACAAGAAACTTTCTCAAATGCCCCTATTGCTCCTCAAACACAAAGTGCTGTCTTTCCAAAACCCTTTCCTAATGTCTTACACAAAATTCCAAAGACTACAGCTGCTAGGAAGAAGGGTTCTCAGAACAATAACACTGTTGTTGAGGCAATGGTGGTGAGTGAGAGTGAATACAATGAAGCATTAAATAATAGGAAGGAGAGGGAAGATAAAGTGGTAGATAACAGTAATAGGGTGGAAAATCAGGTGGTAGATGACAGTAATATGGTGGAAAATCAGGTGGATGATGATAGTAATAGGGTAGAAAATAAGGTGGATGATGATAGTAATAGGGTGGAAATCAGGTGGAAAATCTGGTTGTAGATGATAGTAATAGGGTGGAAGTTGATGAAGATGCTGAGCTTCAAGATGATGAAGATGTTGAGCTTCAAGATGATGAAGATGCTGAGCTTCAAGATGACAGGAATGGTGATGGTGAAGATGATGAAGAAATTGGGGACATTCATGACTCATATGACCCATACATATCAGAGGAATGGCAAAGGGAACTAGGTGCAGATGAGACATATTTTAGTAGGATGTATAAAAATGGAGAATTTGTCTCTGATGTTGAGTTTGGCAGTATAGTGTTGAAGCCTTGGATGATATTTACTGATAAAGACCACTTCATGTCTGTCTTCAGAGATTATTGTATACAGTGTGGCTTTGCAGTGGTGGTTGATAGGAGCAGTCCAAGGAGGTTCACTGCTTCATGTCTTGATTTGCATTGTAGTTGGAGACTCCATTCAAGCAGGCTACCAGATGGAGTGACTTGGGCAATAAAGAGCATAACTGACTCTGAGCATACATGTAGAGGATTAGATGAAAGAAATCCCCTGGTGACTGTGAAATGGGCTGCAGAAAAGCTAATGGAAGACATAAGGGCTAATAATGACATCTCTGGAAAGACATTAAATGAGCTCTTATTTAGTAGATATGGTGTGGTAATGACAACAAGTACTCTGTATAAGATGAGAGGGGTGGCTTTGAGGCAGATCAATGGTGGGCATGATACTTCTTTTGGGAATTTGCCAAAATACTGTGAAATGGTTAAATCAACCAACCCAAGATCTGAGGCACACTGTGTTTGGAAGCAACTGAATCCACCTGATCCAGCCCTCACCTTTTCAACAATATTCATTTCATTCAAGGCTGCCATAGATGGTGTAATTGCAGGATGTAGGAGTTTGGTGGGAGTTGATGGAGCCCACTTGAAAGGCCATTTTGGTGGGGTTCTTCTGTCTGCTGTGGCATTAGATGGAAACAATGAACTGTTTCCATTTGCTTGGGCTGTAGTTCCCAAGGAAAATGCTGACACATGGAAGTTTTTCTTTTGGCACTTGAAAAAGATCCTGTCAAACTCTGGGAGGGGTAATAACTGGTGTATCATTTCAGACAAACAAAAAGTAAGCTTTATCTGATATTTGATCCAACCAGACAGACAAAATGCAACTAATAGCTAATCTAATTATTTTGTACTTGTATACAGGGAATAGATCCAGCACTGACTGAGATATGGCCTGAGGTGGACAGGAGGTATTGCTGCAAACACTTAGCAGAAAATTGGAAAGGAGCATTTCCTGGCCCTTTGATGCATTCACTCTTCTGGTTGGCATGCAGTGCCACATCACCTTTCACATTTAAAAAGGCCATGGATAGGATTAAGGCAGTAAATCCTAAGGCTTGTGAATGGTTGGCTGATTTGGGGAACCAGTCAAGGTGGACAAGGCACAAATTTGATCCCAAGATATGCAATGAAGAAAATAAAACCAACTTTGTAGAGAGTTTCAATTCAACATTGGGTGTGGATAGATGCAGGCCTATTTTAACACTATTAGAAGGTATAACTTTTGTTTTGTAACTTGCTTTAATGTTGCTTTACATTGTGTATAATGTTGCTAACATAGCATACCATGCTTGAATAGGTATAAGAAGAATGTGTATGGTGAGGCTATCAACTAGAAGACAAAAGTGCAACAGTTGGAATGAAGATGAACCTTGCCCAAAAATAGTAAAGAGAATAAGGGTGTTAACCTTTGAATCAAGAACTTGCAAAGCTTATCAATCAAGGGAGGGTGAATATGAAGTGAGGGATGGGAAGTCTATGCTTCCTGTATCACTTAACAAAAAAACTTGTATTTGTGGTTTATGGCAAATTTCAGGTTTGCCTTGAAAACATGCAGTTAGAGAAATATTGGCTACTGGATTGAACCCTTACAACTTCTGCAGCACATGGTTCTCAGTCCAAACATATAAGCAAGCTTATGCCAACTCTATTCACTCTGTACCTGATTTTGAGCACTGGCCAGAGATTGACATGCCCACAATCCTCCCACCACAAATGACAAGAGCCATTGGTAGGCCATCTAGACAGAGGAAAAGGGCAGCTGATGAACCAGACAAAGGGAAAAGGTCAACAACAGTGCAATGTTCTAAGTGCCAGTCCTATGGTCACAACAAGCAGACCTGTAAGGGTGGACTTACTGCAGCTGAGCAAAGTGCGAAGGTTGGCAAGAAGATTGCAAAGGCTAAACAAAGTGCAGCAAGGAAAGCTACTAAACAAAGTGCAGAACAGAGCACTTCCACATCACACCCAGTTGGAAAGACAAGATTCACAAGAAGCTCACTTAAGTTTGCTTCTCAACCTGAGCCCTCCATTAATAAAACTCAGGCTTCCCAGAAAGCTTATGAGGGTCCCAGCAGCCAACCTATGACTAGGTCAAAGACAAATGCCAAAGGAAAGAACAAAGTCTAAGCTGTCCTGTGACATGTAGCTTACTGAACTAAGTCTAAGCTTAAGTATTGTGGTTTGTTTTTTGGAGCCTAAGATACATATATGATCTGTATTTTGACTAAATACTTTAATGTCCTGTATTTTGACATTGCAACATGCTTTTGATATCATATTTATGCAAAATATCATTTCACATTAGTTGCTATCATATGAGATTATTGCAACAGGCTTTTGATATCATATTTAAGTCATATACTCCATAAAATTGTTGGCTAAATTAACATAACATAAATTCATACTCAGAAGAATAAACATCCATTAAATGTAGGAGACAATAAAACCCCATAAAATACCAATTTTTATTTATACTCAGAAGAATTACATAAATTCATTCATAAAACCCGTACAATTTAGGATTCCCAATTTAAGATTTCATGTAAACGAACAATTGCAGCAATCTCTGAATTTGGTGACGCATCATAATAACGAACAACTGCTTCAGATGCGCCGCTCTTCCTTGAAGACATTCCTCGATAATTCATCCTTACCCAAATGCAATTGCAGAGCTTTTTTTTTTCGCAATTGAAATTGCAGATGAAACCCTAGAAAATTAATTGGAAAAGGGGGATTGATGTTAGGCGGGAAACTGATATGAAAAAAGGGAGGGGATACATTAAATCAGGGGTTGGTTAGTAATTTTGTGTAATTTAGTTAAAAAATGAGCCATTTAGGAGATGGTTAGCCGATTTAATGACAATTAGGCCACTAATTGTAAATTAAAGAAATTTGGATGTCACTTTAGAGATTCCAAAAAAACATCGTCTCCCATGTGGAAAACTGAAAAGTAGGAGGCCACCATGTAGAATTTCCCTAAAAAGATAAACGTTTTAGAAAGCAACAGTTTTCCTAAAAACTAGCATGCACAAATTTTATCTTTTGGACCAATTCCACACATAATTTTCGAGTGCAACTTAATATCTTATACTTACATAAATCCTAGAATATAGAATATATTTTAGTCTTCATGTCTCTGATGAAGCTTCTACTTCGATGCTTCCTGTTCCTTGGAAGGAACTTCTCTTCTCTGATGAAACTTCTTCTCTGAAACTTTTGTTACCTGAGTGGAACCTTCTCTTCTCAAGTCTTCATTTCTGAAACACCAGTTCCTGCAAAGGAACTCTTCTTTATGGATAGCTCTGCTTCTGGCCTTCTTGTTCCTCATGGTATTTTCGCATGACACTTAATTCTCCTGGTCTTTGCAACTGAGTACACACTTAAACAATCAAGCGCTTATTAGTTTGTAAGTAAGTGAGGTTGTGTCATCATCAAAATCATTAAGTCCAACATTTGCTCTCTGCCACGATCGGGGGCCAATGAGCTCTAGCGCGATGAGTAGCAGCGAGCAACACCTCCCCCTTCTAGTCTTTCGCATTGACTCAATCAGCCAGTCTCGCCCACCCATCTACATTCAATAAGCCATCACAATTAATTTCTAGTTTCCTCAGATAGAGCAACCCATTTCTTCGGGCTGTTGCAGGTACCTTTTTTTTTTATTCCTCTTTAGATCTTGTGTGCATAGATAGAATGTTAATTACGGGTCTGGGCCGCATCCGCAAACCAAGAGAGAGTCCACTTTACAAGTCTAAAGGGGAATCCATCTCAAAACCATATGGCTATAGGAGGAGTAGCCCCTTAGCCTTATAAAGTGATTAACTTTCTCTTTTTCAACCAATATGGGACACTTACATGTAGTGTTACTTGAGAGGTCTATTCTTCAACACTCCGATCCCCCTCACATGTGATTTTTTGGGGAAGAGTGCTTCTTCACTCCCCCTCACATGGACCTACTCTTGGCCCAGTGAACTTTAGCCATTTAGAACCCCATATCGTGAACTTGGATCTGATACCATGTTAAATACGGGTTTGGGTCGCACCATAAACCAAGAGAGAGTCCACTTTACAAGTCTAGGAGGTTTCATCTCAAAATCATATGGCTAAACGAGGAGTATCCTCTTAGCCTTATAAAGTGATTAACTTTCTCTTCTTCAACCAATGTGGGATACTTACATGCAGAGTTACTTGAGAGGTCTATTCTTCAACATACAACAATCAGTAGCAAGTCGATAAACGCGGTCTATGATCTCTAGGTGGTAGGTGTCTTTGCCGTTGAACACCCTGTCATTCCTCTTAGTCCATGAATTCCTTAACAAAATGTGCCCCTGTAAATTTTTTCCTATCAAGTTTGCACTAGGATTCTATTAATTCCAAGAACGAAGGACATACCAGAAGGCAAAAGAGACATTATTTAATTTTCGTGCAATCCTATTCCACCTATAAATCATGAATAAAAGGATAGTAAAAAAAAAGCGTGTTGCAATGATTCTTGACAAGTATGACAACCCAAGCACTATAGATAGTTTGAACACTTGGTCATGTGCCTGAATTTGAGATAGGCACGCATAGGTAGTTCTAGTTCAGATGCGCTACAAGAAGTTATAGACTTTCGGTGTAACTTCTAGACTCTAGATATCAACCCATGCTTTATGGAGAAGATCAAGGTTACATGACTTCCCTATCATATATGCGGCTTTTATAGAATAGTAGCCATCAATGGAGAAGCCCACGCAGCAGAGTCAAGGCCGATTTTCGAGCTCAAGGGAATATAAGATGCTGCGAACATCAACTTCATTGAATACGTGTTCAGTTCATTGCACATTCCAATCCAGTAACTCATGATCGATCAAATTGCTCACAAGTGACACTTCATCACTTATTTAAAAACAAACGGAATAAATATAATTACCTTATGTCCTTAAGCCCTAACCAGCTAATTTCGTCCACTATAGGGCTAATTATAGTAAGATTCTAGCTCTAGTTATCTACTAGAAAAGTAACCACAAGGTCCACAACCACTCACTCAACTTAATTCATACAAGTATTTCTTTTTATGTAAATTTCCAAAAAATGAGAACAACATCATAAAACGACAAGTAAGCATATATTTAAGACAACAATTTATCTTTATCAATAAAATAATGGCGTTAATAAAATTTCAAATAAAGTAAACCCTTCTCTCAAAGCAAAATTACGTAAATATTTCCAAATTTCCAAATATACTGTTAAAAGGTTGAAGCCATTTGATTTCATGTACATAGAAAATTAAAGATTTGCACCAAAAATAGCGAAAAGGTCGGCATATATAGATACGCACTGAAGCCAGCCATTAATCGCCGTACATATTTTTCCAACTGTAAAAAAACCGAATAATCAAGACGTAGTTATTGCACGTCTACCCAACCTCTTTGCATGCTTCTCAATTTATACACTCAATTTATATAAATTCTCTTCAAATTCTTCCATTTTTTTCACTCATACTATATTTTCTTATATCAAATAATATAAAAAACAAAAAATAAATAAAAATGAAGATACTATCCTTGACATACACTCAAATTTTTCTTCAAGCCTCATTTTTAGCTCTAATATTGTTATCCTACATTCCTCCATTCTCTATATTCTCCGTGTTTTTTCCTTTAATTTTATTCTACGCTATTTACTACTTTTTCTTTAAGCCGTACCCCATCCTCCTCCTCGATTATTCTTGTTACAAACCTCCTGCGGAACGGAAGTGTACTTTTGATGTAGCTGAGTATTTTGTGAAAAAAACTAATTGTTTTTCCGATAAGAGTTTTGAGTTTATGCGTTCTATTTACATGAAGTCGGGTTTAGGAGAGGAGACTTATGGCCCTCCTTTTATGTTTCAAGGGCTTAATAAGGGGACCTTAGACTCTGCATTGTTAGAGGCTAAGGAGGGTATGTTCTCGGCGGTCGATATTCTTTTATCGACGACCGGGATTGATCCTTGTAAGGATATAGATATTGTTATTGTTACTTGTGGAAGTTTTTCACCCGACCCTTCTTTGGCCTCGTTATTGGTCAATCATTATAATATGGGCCCCACTGTAAAAGCATACAATCTTAGTGGGATGGGGTGCGGGAGTGGGATTCTCTCTATCGATATGGCTGCCCATATTTTAAGAGGTACGGGGCGAAATGTCAAAAATGCCCTTGTCGTAATTACGGAAAATATTGGTCTTAATTGGTATTATGGAGAGGATAGGTCAATGTTGGTGACTAATTGCATCTTTCGAGTTGGCTGCGCGGCGGCGATCGTTACAAACGATCCCACTCGCCGCCGTCAGGCCAAGTTCCTACTCGATCACTCGCTTCGGACCCACCACGGGGCCGATGATAGCTCCTACAAGGCAGCATTCCAAGAGGAAGACTCAAAGGGCAATACGGGAGTTTCACTTACCAAAGACTTAATTCGAGTAGCGGGTCAAAACTTACGGGCCCACTTAACCACCCTTGCACCAAGAGTCCTCCCAGTAAGTCAACTTGTTCAGTACGTGAAATCGGTGGCACTCTCGGTGTTGACTCAAGGTGAGTCAAAACCGATAGTGCCCGACTTCACAACAGCATTTGATCACATTTGCATCCACACGGGTGGCAAGGCGGTAATTGAGCAAGTAGGGAAGGTATTAAAGCTACCCGACGTGGTGACTGAGCCGGCGAGGATGACCCTCCACCGGTTTGGGAACACGTCGAGTAGCCTAGTGTTTTACGAGTTGGCTTATTTTGAGGCTAAGAAAAGGATCAAAAGAGGGGATAAAGTATGGATGATTGCATTTGGGACAGGATTTAAAGTTGGAAGTTTGGTATGGAAGGCGTTACAAGATTCAAATTATGACCACAACAATCCTTGGTACGACTGCATCGATAGGTACCCACTTAAGTCATGGTAAATGGGGTAGTAATTATAATTATAAATATAATTATAATTAAACATGATCAAAGACACGACATTGTCGATTTGTTATTAGTTTGATTCCACAATTAAAGTCGGGGTTACTATTATAGTGTAAGTTTGGGTTCATATATAGTAATATAATACGTAGGTTGTTTAATACCGTAAGCTGAAACATAGATACTCTTATGCATGGGTAATGGTTCAATTTTATTATTAAGTGTAAATTTAAATTTATATATTTACCCAATCTAGAGACATTTTTATTAAGGAAGCCTACCTACTAGCAACTATTCAACTAATGCTAGGAAAAACAGGTTCCTAATCTTTATTACAGATATAATTAAATTGTTGTAATAGTTGCTTCTTGTACTAATAATAACGTGAATTGAATTTTGATTTGTTATTATAAATGTAATTAAATTTTTATTATTTGAGATGCCAATGAATATTTTAATCAATGCATTTGAATGCTTGAAGTCAAAGTCCAAGCTAGCTCAACTTTCAAAAACACACATAAAAAGTTCAAGTTAGATCAGCTCCTTGAAAGTAAAAATTCTACTCGTACTAGCTATGTCAAAGTAAAAAATTGGTAAGTTCTTTTTTCCAAAATCACTAGCTATGTCAAAGTTCAAGGCAATTAATGAGGCTAACCTACATGTTAGCTGAAAAATACTCTGTATATGGTTTAAGTTAATAAATTGTAATTCTTCCGTCTCCTAATATAGTTTTTGTTTGTGCAATACACAGTAGTACATGTCTAAAAATTTAATTTATGTTTTATATTGCTTTTCCAATTATATGTTATTTTTTAATCAAATTACTAAACATGGGCACGGGCCGTGCCCGTGCCGCCGCGGGCCGTGCCTGGCCGTGCCGGGGTGGCGGCCGTGCCGTGCCGTGCCGTGCCGGCTCCGCGGCGGGCCGTGCCGTGCCGTGCCTGAAATTGGCACACCCCAGCCCACGGCACGGCACGGCCCACGTGCCTAGCGGGCCGTGCCGTGCCGGGCCGCGGGCCAAACCGTGCCGACCTTAATTTATTTTTTATTTTTTTTTTTTAAAAAAAAAAAATAAATGTTAAAAAAAAACGAATTAAAAACAAAAATGCATATAATAAAAAAAAAAAATACTAGTGCGATAATCCGAAAACACAAAAAATTGAAGAATAACTTATTTTATTATATGACGGTAGCCGGTACGACCGTACGAATGTACGATAATTCAATAATACAAAATTACAAAATAAGTAATGATAATTAAAAATCGTACAACAGTGTATGAATATTGAATAACTTCATTTATTATACGGAATACGAAGTTCGATAATACAAAAAGAATACAATAGTGTATAATGTAAATATGTAATCATGTAATTATTATTGGTCGTCTTCGTCTTCGCCTTCGTCTTCGCCTTCGTCTTCATCTTCGTCTTCGTCTCCTAGAGGTTCAAGTTCATCCGCCAATTGAGTGGATTGAGAACTAAAAGAAGTCGACGTTCCTTCATCGTCGTCGTTTTGTGCATAAGTACGATCTTGAGAACGAGTTTCGGCATCCAACCAATCCTTGAAGCAAACACACATTTCAAGTGTTTCGGGTTTTAGTCTTGTTCTTCTATCGTCTAGAACTCTTCCCGACGCACTAAAAGCTCTTTCGGAAGCAACGGAGGAGACTTGGATAGCAAAAATATCACGAGCCATTGCCGACAAAATTGGATGTTTCACGGCTTGTGATTTCCACCAATCGAGGATGTCGAGGCCAAACTTCTCTTCATCGTCCATGCCTTTCATGAAGTCGTAACTTAAGTACATTTGCAACTCCGAAACATCGCTTTGAGTTCTCCTAGATGATGATGATTCTGTACCTGAATACTTAGACATCAAGTTAGCAGCTTGTGCAAATAAACCTTTGGCCCGTTTACTTACATTTTTGGATGTTTGAGAAGGGGCAAATCGAGACACGGTTCCATATTTACTTTCATAAACATTATATAAATTAAAAAACTCATCCGTCACCTTATTCTTAAAAGTTTCAACATCATCTTCAAAATTCATGTTACTATAATAAATATCAATTAATAAAAAGGTGCCATCATATTTTTGTCTAGGATCTAAAATGGAAGCAAAAATATAAATCTTAGGAATATCGGTGTAATATTTACGCCATTTATCCTCCATGGATGGAAGATATCCACGATAAACATGTTCTGATCGGTGTTCCGCAAAAAGTTGTGCAAGTAAACATGCATTGCTAAGAAAAGAATGAGCACAAGGATTATATACAGAAGAAAAACAATGTGTCATACCATATAGTAATTGTAAAAACTGCATATATTTTTCACAATTAGCCCAATCATCTTCAAGTAAAGCATTTTGTGGATATTTCATATTATAAAAAAGTGTTAAATGAACCTTGTACTCGATTGCCCGACTCAACATTTCATAGGTGGAGTTCCACCTAGTTGGACAATCCGGTGCTATTTTTATGGTTTTAATCCGTTGTTGCCTGCAAAAACCTTTCCATTCTTGATATCTCATGTTAGAGCTATTAATAGTGCAAATAGCACTCCGTATTTTGTGATAAAATGGACCAATTGCTTGTGTTCCATCCTTCACACACAAGTTAAGAACATGACAAATGCATCTAACATGAAGTGCTTCTCCATCTAATACTAAATCGGTTAATTGGGGTTTAACCAAATTCGCACTATATGTCATAGAAGTTGCGTTATCGAAAGTCATAGACATGATTTTATCCCTAAGACTATATGCATCAATAGCTTCCATTAAATGATGTGAAATGTTAAGACCGGTATGAGGGTATTCAAGCATTTTGAAATGAATGATGCGTTTTTGTAACATCCACTCATTATCTAACCAATGACAAGTAACACATAAATAGTGAAGTCCGTACCCACCATCCCATGCATCGGCGGTTAAAGAAACTCTACAAGGAAGATTAGCTAATTCATTTACTAATTTCAATTTGTACTCTAGATAAGTCTTCATGGCAGCAGATCGAACGGTTTTTCGGGACATTTTTTTGTGTTTTGGTTGTAGTGCTCGGTTAATATAGTTGTTGAAGGCATCATTTTCGGCGAAAAGAAAAGGTTGTTCTGCATGTACAAGCATTCTCCCAAGTTCATCCCTATCTCTCTCGTAATTGTAAATGAAACCTTGTGGATGGAATTGAGAAATTTTAGGTTGGGTTGGATCACTAGATGGTCCACCACATTTTTTTGTATGCCTAGTAAGGTGTCCCGTCCCTCCCTTGGTATCGGCCGAGAAAATTTTACCACAAGTCCGACACTTGCATTTTTTTCCATCTTTACTTAATTGATAATGTACCCAACATCCACTCTTTCTTTTGGTTTGAGCAAAATCCTCTTCGGTACACCACTCTAATATGTTAGGATTATGGGTGGATGGTTCACTCGACCCGCAAGCTTGTGTTTGGCTACCTTGGGAAGGAGGAGGAGGAGGAAAAGGAAATTCATATTGTTGAAATTGGGTTTGTTGAAATTGGGTCCAAGGAGCCATATCATCCATTTGTTCTTGCCCTCCCGTGTTTTGGGGATGAAAGAAAGGGGTGGAAGTGTTTGGAAAGGGCATGTTAGGAGAGGGAAAGGGCATGTTAGGGGGGGGCATAGACATTGAAGTGTTTGGGTTTGGTGATTCCCTACGTGTTGACTTGGCTTTTCTAGAGGAGGAGGAAACGTTCGGGTTTGATGCCATGATTAATTAATAATAATAACACAACTAACAATAACAAAGTAACAATTAACAACAATGAGATCAATGAGAATTAATTAGTAAGTAGTTTTTATATAAATTAAATTTTCAAAAATAATTATAATAATAGTAGATTACTTGGATCAATGAGATCCCAGGTAGGAGAGGTTAGGAGCGACGTTGTCCAGAGCCCAAATCCCGCCTTAGACAGATTTCAACAATCCAAATAACCCACAATTAAAATAGAAAGTAGTTTTTATATAATTAAGTAGTTCCAATAATAATAATAATAATAATAATAATAATAATAATAATAATAATAATAATAATAATAATAATAATAATAGTAATAATGATAATAAATTAATAATAGTAACAATAACAATAACAATAACAATAACAAATTAAAATAAAGTTGAGTTAGATCTTACAATGACGCTTCAATGCTTTCCCAAATTTATAATTTCCCGAATTTTTAATTTCCCGAATGTAAATATAACAATTTTTTTTTTTTTTTTTTTTTTGGTAGTAGACTAGTACAAGTAATAATAGTAAAAATGTAAAATTTATAAGAGAGTAGGAATTTTTTTTTTCTTTTCACAAAAGAGAGGAAGATTGTATGTTTTTTAGGAATTTGAGAATTGAGAATTTGGGAGTAAGAAAATTAGAGAATAAGAGAGAAGAGATGAGTTGATGAATTGTGAAAATTTTGGAGGAAAATATGAGGTATTTATAGGGGATTTGGGTGGGAAATGGGGTGGAAAATATGGCCGTTTATAGCTGTTGGAAAACGGCCATAAACGGCCATATTCCAACGGCACGGGCCGTGCCGTGCCGTGCCGTGCCTGGCCGTGCCGGGCCGTGCCTGGCCGTGCCGGGCCGTGCCACGTGCCGTGCCGGCGGGTCGTGCCGGCGTGCCGGCCCACGTGCCGGCCACCGTGCCGCCCGCCGTGCCACGGGCCGTGCCCGTGCCGGTCCCAAAAAATTTGTTCACGGCACGGCCCACGGCACGCCGGCGTGCCGCCGTGCCGTGCCGTGCCGGCCACCGTGCCCGTGCCGGGCCGTGCCGGAGTCGTGCCGGGCCCGTGCCGCCCGCGTGCCGGCACGGCCCGTGCCCATCTTTACAAATTACCCTATTTTTTTTCTTTAATATGTATGCCCTTGTGTATTTTTCATCCTTGAGACCTTGAAAACAATAATATGTGTGAATGTGTGATGTGCCTATATTTACTTTTTATTCCTTAGAAAAAAGTTGCCAAGCAAATAACTACTATACTCTCAGTACGAGTAAATACATGATACTCTGTAATTTATGCTGAACATTTATTGATGTCTTGTTTTTAGACACTCGGTAATATGGAGTTAACTGTTTTTTTTGTCCTAGTAGTAGTTTTGAAGTTAATGTTGACGGGAATAATAAAAAGCTTAATTTGAAATCAATGTTGTACTACGTCTACGGAGTACTACAATATATTATGAGATGACGAGATCTATAAATCAAATGGAGCTACTAACAAACTTGAATTAGATATCAAACTGCTTAAGCCGATGGTTATGTTTTATACTCTATCACGCCCCCTCACAGTATACCCTGCGCTTTAAATTGTACTTTACAAGAATGAGTGAATAAGATTCGACCGTGTGATCTTTGTGTTACGGTGACTCTTGATATCATAAATTCATAACTAAAAGTTTCATTTGATGGTTGAGGCACACAAATATGTTTTATATTTTATCTTTTAGAATAATAATATATGGAGTATCATTTATTACATATGGCCTATTGCATGGAAAATAATTTTGTTCATTACGTATGGGCATATGGCCAATCACCTACATGAGTCACATCTATAATCTTGATCGAGTCACATTTATAATCTTCTCACGTGGGTGAAAATGTGGAGTTTATAGCTTAGAAGCACTATTTAATGCGACTCGTTAAAAGAACTTTCCTTATCTCAGTTCACACCTTAAATGAGTCTTCTTATTCTTGTTCTTTGTAAAATATTATAATACGAGTATGCAACTCGTTAAAAGATCACAATTTTCCTTATCTCTTACCTTAAATGAGTCTCCTCTTTTTTTTTTCCTTTTTTTTTTCAAAACATTGTTATACAAACATGACACGGCTAACAAGTGGCGACCGGCGGGGGACGGTGGTGATGGGAATCTAGCGATCTACCAATAATTTAAGGAGCCTAGGGTCCTTTACTCTTTTAAGAAATCTGAGGGTGATTTGAATAATAGCGAGAAATAAATATGGTTGATACCTTCCTCAACGGTCTTGGTGATTGTCAAGTAGAGGGATATAGTAGGTGTGAGAGTGGATATTGTTCAACTTAAATGACACTTATCAATTCTCACAACAATCACAACTCACAAGTACTTAACAGCTTCTTTCAATTAATATTTGACATTTAGTGCCCACGGACCCATTGTCACGCATATGGCATTATGGCCTATGGAATAGCCTTATAGGTGTAGCTATTACTCCATTTGGAGAAAAATACTTCCTCTATTTCAAATTGATGACACAATTTGATTTTAGGCGTGCACTATACATATAACTTGCTTTGATTTCGTTTTGAGAAAAAGTATAGTCATGTGATACCTTATTAAATTCGTCAAAACATCTAGTTTTTAAAAAATCAAGTTTTTTATTTTTAACAATTTTGCCTAATATGTATTCAAGAATATTTGCATTAGAAAGTAAGCATCCTGGATGTTTTTCTCAAAGTTATTAAGTTATTCATAACTACATTTCAAAATTTATTTATAATTATATACTTAGTCCATAAAAGTTAGCATTTTATTTTTTTGCAAATGTAATCTAAACCCCTCAATATCTACTATCAATTTGTTTAAAGGCTAATTATTTGACTTTATTATAAATTAATTGATTCGTATATATTACACGTTTATCTTCATGATAAACAAAATCTGTATAAATTCACGAATTTAAGTATGGGTAATTAATTTTGTAACTTAAGCTATAAAAGAAGTTAACATTGTTATTCTTGTAGAACAACTTCAATGCATCGGAGGATCCTGAATTCAAATAGCTTCAACTATTGAAAATATCATAAGTTTCGATCGAAAAAATTCAAGCTCTCAAAGGCAATTAAAATGGTGGAGCACGTCACGTCTGTGATACTTCTGTTTCTCTTTCCTACCTCATAAAAAGTACAAGATTACTCTTATGAATAGTGTGATGTCAATTTTACGCTCAAAATTTGTATTTGCATATATATCCTCATTAATATATGTGTACAAGTTTTTTTTAATGAGTTGTGTGTGGACTATAAGAAAACCATTTTAAAATGTTTATTCCCACCTTATAAAAAGTATTCCCTCCGTCCCTTAATACAATGTCTCTTGCTCTTTATTATGTGAGGAATAAATGCTCAAAAGAGGCATTGTATTAAGGGACGGAGGGAGTATAAGATTACTCTTATAAATAGTGTGATGTCAATTTTACCCTTCAAAAAGTGTATATACTTATATACCCTCAATAATATGTACAAGCTTTTATTAATGAATTGTGTGTGAACTATAAGTATACCATTTTAAAATGTTTATATAGTTATTTTCCCTTATAATAATAATTATCTCTTAAAATAAATAAAATAAAAATAAAAACTCTTAATAATAGCGTGTGGACATTTATACCCCTAAATATAATATATATATATATATATATATATATATATATATATATATATATATATATATATATATATATATATATATATATATATATATATATATATATATATATATATATATATATATATATATATATATATATATATATGTATATGTATATATATTCTCTCATTATGCTACTATATATATATACATGTATATGTATATATATTCTCTCATTATGCTACTAATAATTAAAGTTGTGTGTAAGCTAAATCAAAAGGGATTTCGGATATTACTAGCTATGACGCGTGTTAGTTGAGACGATTAATACAAGAGAGGGGTGAATTGTATAGAGTTCCTAATGACTACTTTTTGCGGATAAATAAACAATGCGTATAGGAACTTAATAAAACACACAGATTTTACGAGGAAACCTTCCAGGGCCCAACTGGAAGTAAAACCTCGACCCTACCTTAGGGATTTCAAACACAAACACTTCACTATAATAGGGCAATCACCAAGTTACAACCTATTAGACACAGACCTTTATTTCACAAGTTCCTCACTGGACTTGCTACTTGATAGGAACCTATCCTACCCAATCTAAGCACCACACTTAGATTCACTCGTACCACCAAAGTACTACTGTAGGGAATAGTTTCAAGCCTTTAAAATCCCACTAGCTTAAACCCCACTGTGATCATACACTAAAGTACGGTGGCGTCCAAAAGGGAAGAAGATAGAGCAAAAGAGTCGCCAACAAGTTTTTAAGGATAAAACCTACTTACCATATTAACAATAATTTCTAAGATAAAACCTTAACTATTATTTTTGCGCCGCACTTTGATCAGGTAAATTACTTGGGCTCCAAGCATATCAAGTTTCACCTAAGAACTTAACTGCTAGTCTTCAAGTTCCTGTTAGGGAACGTTCCTGTTAGGGAACTTAGTTCTTGTTAGAGAACTCTTCCTCTGATTTGTTTAACTTCTTCAAATAAAGATCTTCTTCAAGATTTCTTAGTTTCAGATGGTTCTTCAATCACCAAGATCAATCTGCACCTTGACTAATCACACACTAGAAAATCTTTATTAGTTAAGTTTGCTTTTAGTTCAAGTTCCTCATCATCAAAACCATTATGCTTCAACAATTTCCCCCTTTTTGATGATGACAAACTTAAGAAAACTCTAAAACAAGTTAAACAAAATAGAAGGTCGTATTTTTTTATTTTTTTTTTATTGACAAAAAGTAAACACTCACAGAACAAAAATTAAACTAAAAGCAATAAAAACAAAAATAAGCAAAAACCGAAATAAACTAAAAACTAAACTACTCCAGCATCAATTCAGAGAATTTTCTGATACTTTATTAACTAGAACCCAGAACAACTATAGCCTCCAAGTTTGCTTCTTCTTTTCCCCCTTTTGGCATTATCAAAAAGTCATGTTCAAACATTAAAACAGAAATTAAACTTGTACAACCAAAATTAATTGTTCAAACATTAAAACAGAAATTAAACTTGTTCATGATTGAAGTAGAGAAAATAGGCTAGGCTGAAAAGGAAAGGAGATAGGCTAGGTTTCTAGAAACTCCAGAATTTTCTTGTAGTCTTCCTTTGTCTGTTGTGCAGAAGCTTCCAGATTCTCTTCAAGACTCTTGATTTTCACTAGGAACTCCTCCTTTTGTTCTTGTAGAGCCTTGTTCAGTTCTTCCTGAAACTTCCTTTGCTCTTGAAGTTCCTTGTCCTGTTTTAGCACAAGCTTCTTGAGTTCCTTTAACTCTATCCCCTGCTCCTGCACCAGCTTTTCTAGGGTCAACATCTGAAGTTTTCCAGCAGAATCCTTCATCTGATTCTCAACCCTTTCCATCCTGTCTACCAATTCAGCAACTTGCCGATTGAGGATGCTTTCCTCAACATCCAACTCCAGTGGTTGTTCCATGCTTGTTTGAGGAACAAAACTAGCAGAAATCCTCCTGCTTTTTCTCACAGGCTGCTCAAACACAACCTTTTCCTTCCTTTTCCCAGTCACTTTCTCTTTCTTTTTCTCTCCCTTCTCTATTTTCTGAATTTTTCCTTTCACTACCTCCAAACTCAACCAAGCTAAAGTTTCCTCATTGATCACATTTTCTGGCTTTTCACCCAAAGCCCCATATTTACCCTTCAGAACCACACTAGCACTTTCAAACACAGTAGACAAAATGACTCCATACCCCACTTTTGTCCTACTAGGAACACATTGTGCTAAATGCTGATACATCAATGCAGGAAAGTTAGCTTTAATTTTCTTAGACAAACAGAAAATTACAGCCATATTGATCAGACATGCTTTCCCTTTCTTAGCAGTTCTAGGCAAAATAGTTTTCTTCACAAGATTAAACAGCAATTTGTTCAAGGGACTTAGATCATTGTGACTCATGACCTTCTTCCCCCTCTGACCACCTAAGGCCTCAACAATGTCGCCTGTCAAATAGTTACCTACTTTGACACTGGCCTTTCCTTTGATATATGACTCATAACCCTCAGTAGGTGTTTTCAGAATTTTACCTAGGGTTTCAATATTTAATTCAATTTTTACCCCATCAACAACACTCGAAAATTACCCCTAATTTCGCTTGAAAATTTTGATAAAACTCAGTCATAGCAACAGGGTACATGTAATTTGCTGAAAATCTTGATAGCAAGAATTCCCAGCCTTGGAACTTAATTAAATCAAGAAATTCTAAAAACCTTGCTTTCCTACACCAAACAAGATTAATGCGATGTCCTACAACATACCTCCCTGCTTGTGACTCAAGTTCCGTTTTATTAGTTACCTCCTCTTCTTCATCTTCCTTTTCCGATTATTCCTTTTCTGAATTGTTCTGATCTTCTTTATCTTATTCTCCCACATTCATCTCTTCTTCCTCTTCGTTCTCATCTTTTGTCTCTTCTGAATTTTTTCCTTGAGCAAAATCGTCAACTTCCTCGATTTGCTCTTCAAGAGACTTCTCACTTTGTTTCTTCTCTTTCCACTCTTTTAGCCGTTGAAGAATACTTGAGACAGAGGATTCTCCTTGATGATCACTCTTATTTTCAACTTCTTTAGGTTTCGAAGGTGAGTTTTTAGGGTTTTCAGGAGTTTTGTTTGAAGTAGAGATGACTTGTAGTTCACCATGGCTAAAGGAGATGTTTCTTCTTGAATAGTATTTTCGGAGTGTTGAGAGTTTTTTGAAGAGACAATTTCAGCAATGATCACCATTGTTGTTTTAGGGAAGGTTTTTAAGTTCAAGAGAGTTTTTACTGAGAAGGGGTTAATTGATTTGACAATGAGGTGAAAGAAGTGGGTGAAATCAGCTTTTTATAATTAATGAAGCGGTGTGAAGGAATTTAAGGGGTTTCACTGTTCAGTCATTAATTGAACAAATTCAATTAATTTTTCAATTTTGAAATTACTGGATGAATCTTTCAAAAACTTTTCTTTTCAAATTCATTTAATTTAAAAGAAACTTTCTATAAATACACAATTGGAACACGCTTTTTACATATGTGCAATGTATATATTTAATAACTAACACAGTAAGGCAATTTAATGAACTTACCTTTGGTAGTTAACAACGGTGACACTTCAGCTATGCTTATCACACCAAAATTGTGTTAAATGCTCTTTTTGCTCTATTTCCATTATTCTTGACTTTGCCATATCTAAGAACTTCAGAAGCAATCAATTCAGCTTGATCATTCCAAGTTCCAGTCTCAATTTCTCAAATCTCTCTCTGTTCAAGGGTTTGGTCAAAATATCTGCAAGTTGATATTCCGTATTATAAAATTTCAATTTAATATTCCCTTGCTCCACATTATCTTTTAGAAAGTGATGCCTAATGTGGATGTGTTTTACCTTAGAGTGCTGAACTGGATCTTTAGAAATACATATAGCACTTGTGTTGTCACAATAGATAGGTACACATTCAAAAATAAGACCAAAGTCTCTAACCTGTTGTTTTATCCAAAGTACTTGTGAACAACATGCTGCTGCTGCCACGTATTCAGCTTCAGCTGTAGATAAAGCAACTGTATTTTGCTTCTTGGAACCCCAAGAAACTAAACAAGGTCCTAAGAGCTGTACCATACCTGAAGTGCTTTTTCTATTCACCAAATTACCTGCACAGTCAGCATCAGTAAAGCCATGTAAATCAAATGAGTCACTTCTAGGATAGAAAAGACACAAGTCATCAGTTCCTTTCAAGTATCTAAGGATTCTCTTTACTGCTTTCAGGTGAGACTCCTTTGGGTTTGCTTGGAACTTGGCACACAAACCTACACTGAAAGATATGTCAGGTCTACTAGATGTTAAGTAAAGTAAAGATCCTATCATACCTCTGTACATAGGTTGATCAACACAAGTTCCAGATGGATCATCATCCAATCTGGTTGCAATACCCATTGGAGTATCATTTGTCTTAGAATTTTCAAGTTTGTATTTCTTGATCAGTTCCTTGATATACTTTTGTCGATGGATCATGATTCCTTTCTCTGATTGCTTTATTTGCAGTCCGAGGAAGAAATTTAATTCTCCCATCATGCTCATTTCAAATTCTCCACTCATAAGGTCAGCAAAATACTTGCACAAAGATTCATTAGTTGCACCAAACAAAATATCATCAACATAAATTTGTACAACTAATATGTCAGTTCCATTTGATTTTAAAAATAAAGTTTTATCTATTTTGTCACGTTTAAAACCATTTTGTAATAGGAACTTTGACAATCTTTCATACCATGCTCTAGGAGCTTGCTTTAGCCCATACAGTGCTTTGTCAAGCTTGTAGACATGGTTTGGGAACTCTGGATTTTCAAATCCAGGAGGTTGTTCCACATAGACTTTTTCGTTTAGAAAACCATTTAGAAATGCACATTTTACATCCATCTGGAATAACGTGAATCCCATATAAGCAGCAAAAGCAATAAGTAAACGAATAGCCTCTAACCTGGCTACTGGAGCAAATGTTTCTTCATAATCTATTCCTTCTTGTTGATTGAAACCTTGTACAACCAGTCTTGCTTTATTTCTGACAATAATACCATGCTCATCCAGCTTGTTCCTAAACACCCACTTTAGGCCTATTGTCTTCTTATCTTTGGGTTTAGGTTCCAGATGCCATACTTTATTTCTTTCAAACTCATTTAGTTCAGCTTGCATAGCATTAATGCAGTCTGCGTCAGTTAAAGCTTCAACATAATTCTTAGGTTCCATAGAAGAAAGGAATGCATAGAATGCACAGAAGTTCCTAAGCTAAGATCTAGTCTGAGTTCCTTTTGTAATATCACTCATGATTGCATCAACAGGATGTGATTTCTGATGTTTCCATCATTTAGGTGTAAAGTCCTTCACTGGATACAATCTTTCCTGATCATTGTTGACTGGTTCTTCTGTAGGAACTTGTTCTTGAGCCTCAGTTGGAACCTCAATAGGATTCTCCTCGTTCTGATTTTGATCTTGTTCTTGAGCAGGAGTTCCTGGAGCATTCTCCGTTTCTAATTCTTCATTTGCTTCCAGATTTGTTTGCTCACCAATTTCCACTTACTGCTTCTGCAATGATGTTGATTTTTCATCTGGATATGTCTTGCGGACAAGTCCAATTTTGAAATCATTATCACACTCCTGTACATCATTTAAAGACTGTTCAGTTTCATCAAATATAATATGTACAGATTCCTCAACACACATTGTCCTTTTATTATAAACTCTATATGCTTTACTATTAGAGGCATATCCTAAGAATACAGCCTCATCACTACGTTCATCAAACTTTCCCAAGTTCCTTTTACCATTGTTATGAACAAAACATTTACAACCAAAAGATCTAAAGTAAGAAATATTAGGTTTTCTCCCTTTGATCAACTCATAAGGAGTTTTGTTGGTGATGACTCTAACTGATACTCTGTTAAGAATATAGCATGCTGTATTCACTGCTTCTGCCCAGAAGTTCCTAGGCAAGCCACTTGAGATCAGCATTGTTCTAGCCATGTCTTTAAGGCTTCTGTTCTTGCGTTCCACCACTCCATTTTGTTGAGGGGTTCTAGGGGCAGAGAAGTTGTGATCCATTCCATGTTCAGTGCAAAATTCATCATATTTCGAATTTTCAAATTAAGTGCCATGATCTTATCTGAGGTGTATCAATGGATTGCCTGTTCTTCTTTGTTCTTTCTTTACAAAAGCTACAAATTCATCAAACGTTTCATCTTTACTCACAAGAAAGAAAACCCAAGTAAACCTTGAAAAGTCATCAATAATAACCATAATATATCTCTTACCACTTCTACTTTGGATTCTCATAGGACCACATAGATCCATATGAACAAGTTCTAAAGGTCTTTTGGTACTTACCATTTTCTTGGACTTAAAAAAAACTCGAGTCTGTTTTCCTCTAACACAAGCATCACACACTTTGTCATACATGAACTTAATACATGGAAGTCCTTCCACTAGTTCCTTAGATCTCAATTTATCGAGTAGAGTAAGGCTTGCATGTCCAAATCTTTTGTGCATTAATAAAGGATCATTCTCAATGACACTAAGACATGTTAAACTGCTATTAGGAACTTCGTTAAGATCAACAACATATGTGTTTCCTTTACGAGTTCCTTCTAAGATGATGTTCCCAGTGTCATTGTGAATGATTCTACACTTATTAGAAGTAAAGCTTACGGAGTTACCTTTGTCACAAAATTGTGAAATACTCAACAAGTTGTGTTTAAGACCCTCGACCAAAAATACATTATCAATTGCATGGGAACTTGACCTTCCTACCTTTCCAATAGCAACTATATCTCCTGTCATGTTATCACCAAAGGTCACAGTTCCCCCATAGTAGGCATCTAGTGAGAGAAATCTAGATTTGTCTCCAGTCATGTGCTTAGAACAACCACTGTCGAGGTACCAAGTGTTGTTCCCCCTCACTGGAACCTGCATGAGAAATCAAACATTAGGTTCAGGAACCCAGGTTTCCTTGGGTTCCTGTGTAATAACAGTAGGTTTATTCTTTTCGATCTAAATCTGTTCTACATGTTTTTTAATTTTTCTGTGTACTCTTTTCTTTCTTAGGACACTTAACCTTTTTGTGTCCAGTATTGCCACAGAAATAACAGACTATACTACTAGGCAGGTCAACATATTTCTTTTCCTTTTGGAACTTCTTTTTGAAACCCAAACCTTCTGTTCTTTTGGTTTGAGCTTTGGTGATCCAGTCAGGAACTCTGTAGTCTACAGGTTGTTTGCCTTTCCTGGCTTTCTCAAGTTCCCCCTCAAGTCTTGCTTTATCCGCTTTTATATTTTCCAAATCAGATTTTAGTTTTTCAAAATTCGGATATTGAGCAAGTGGAGGAACTTCAGAATCAGGGGCATTAAGACAGAGTTTCATCAAGGATAGTTCCACATTCAACATTATGTTATCATGTTTCAACCTGTCTATAATTTCTTTTAAATAATTATTATCATCAAACAGACTAAAGAATCTATATTGAATATCAAATTTCAGATTATCAACCCACTCACTATTTTCTTTAAAAGTAACCAAAGCTTCATCACTTTTATGTTTAGCTTTATGTAAATCTTTAAGTTCTTCTTGAATTTCCAAGACAGCTAATATTAAGTTTTCTTTAGAGAAATGTCTAAGTTCTTTCCGAGAAAACCATACCTCAGACTCTAGTTCCTTCAGCTTTGCCTTTTCATCAATTTTGGCCATCAAACATAGATGGGCAGTTTCCTCTGGTGGTTGTTCTTATTCTTCCTCAGAATCTGAATCTCCCCAAGCAGCTAACATGGCTTTTTTCACGTTGTCCTTGGTGAAGTAAGGTTTGTAGACTCTTGAATCTTTGGATTGCTCCTTGCCCTTAATCTTTCCTTTCTCACCGTCTGGTAATGGACAATATTTAATGAAGTGATCTTTCGAGCCACACTTGAAACAAGTTCTGTTTCTGGAACTTGCACATTTCTTATTCCTATAAAACTTCTTGTAGTTCATCATCCTTTTAAACTTTCTGACTAGCATTTCCATTTCTTCCTCATCAGCTTCTGATTCCTCTGAGTCTTGAGCCTTAAGAGCCGGACTCTTGTTTTTGGAACTTTAAGAGTTGGAACTCAGATGTAGTTCATGAGTCATCAATGATCCAGCTAGTTGTTCCATGTTGAACTTTGTGAAGTCCTTAGCTTCCTTCATAGCACGCAGTAACCTTTGATCTCCATCGTTCATCTTGTGGTAGACTCCTCAAGATCTTCTTAGCCTGTTCATCAATCAGAATGTGTCTGCCAATGGAATTCAGTTCATTAATAATATCATTGAACCTAGTAAACATTTCCTATATAGTTTCCTTTGATTTCATTTCAAACCTTTCATATCTAGACATCAACAAATCAATCTTAGAACGTTTTACCTCATTTGTACCTTCATGAGTTACTTCTAGTAGATCCCAAATCTGCTTAGCAGACTTGCATCCCATGATACAATTATGTTCATAAGGTCCAAGTCCACAATGCAAATACTTTATGGCTAAAGCATTCAGTTCAAGTTTCTGATAATCTTCTTTATCATAATCAGAAATAGGTTTAGGAACTACCTCTTTCTTTTTATTGGTTATGGTTATTTCAAAATCACTAGCTTCAATAACACGCCAAACCTGGTAGTTTTCTGCCTTAATAAAGATCTCCATCCTGCTCTACAAGTAAGTGTAAAACTTACCATTGAACATGGGTGGACGTTGGGTAGAATAGCCTTCTTCAAGTTTCTCTTTGTAATTCATCTCTCCAGGAACTTACTCAGCGAAGTTATTCGCTTATACGAGAGTACCTTGCTCTGATACCAATTGTTAGTTGAGACGATTAATACAAGGGGGGGTTGAATTGTATAGAGTTCCTAATGACTACTTTTTGCGGATAAATAAACAATGCGTATAGGAACTTAATAAAACACACAAATTTTACGAGGAAACCTTCCAGGGCCCAACTGGAAGTAAAACCTCGACCCTACCTTAGGGATTTCAAACACAAACACTTCACTATAATAGGGAAAACACCCAGTTACAACCTATTAGACACAGACCTTTATTTCACAAGTTCCTCACTAGACTTGCTACTTGATAGGAACCTATCCTACCCAATCTAAGCACCACACTTAGATTCACTCGTACCACCAAAGTACTACACGTACTGCCAAAGTAATAAATACTCGTACCACCCCAGTACAAAACTCACAGCCTCACCAAGAAGCTAACACAAAACTGTATGTAACACAAACAATAAATTTCCCCCAAATAACCCAACCAATACAAATATAAGACGCCTATTATGATAGGTAAGCAATGCACGAAATCCGAAACTAATATGATAAGTTAAAAGCTTGGTAAACTTACTTAATTAAAGCACTGTGATTTCTCCACGCATAAACTCACAAAAACCTAAATTATTTTGCTCTCTACTATTTAAAAAAGTAACACTTGTATAGAAAGTATGTTTTCTAAAAAGATAAATATGTTAACTTAACTTATCTTTTAAACACGATTTTAGCAAATCAAGTGGAATAAAATCTTTTCCGAAAATAAGTATAAAAAGATATTTATTAAAAAGACTTATCTTTTTAACAAATCGACTTTAGAGAAAATAATCTTTTTAGAAAATCTTTTTCTAAAATCTATCTTTTATTATTTTCCATATTTATTTTATTTACCAAGCAAACTTATCACGTTTCTAATAAATTTCGTGCACTAACCTACTTACCATATTAACAATAATTTCTAAGATAAAACCTTAACTATTATTACTACGCCGTACTTTGATCAGGTAAATTACTTGGGCTCCAAGCATATCAAGTTCCTCCTAAGAACTTAACTGCTAGTCTTCAAGTTCCTGTTAGGGAACTTAGTTCTTGTTAGAGAACTCTTCCTCTGATTTGTTTAACTTCTTCAAATAAAGATCTTCTTCAAGTCTTCTTAGTTTCAGATGGTTCTTCAATTACCAAGATCAATCTGCACCTTGACTAATCACACACTAGAAAATCTTTATTAGTTGAGTTTTCTTTTAGTTCAAGTTCCTCATCATCAAAACCATTATGCTTCAACAACGCACCCATTGAGCGCGTTTACTGCCCTATCAAGCATAGATTTGCTAAAAAACAAATGCTTTAAAACTTTTGATGTACTACTCATACCAACAAGGTGCACCTGTCTTTTAGGTAGCTCATATGCTAAGATAATTCTCAATTAAGCGTGTTAAGCTGTTAGCAGTCTTAGGATGGGTGAAAACCTAGGAAGTTTTTCCATGATATATGCATAAGTAATTAAGGACAAAATGCGCCAGAAGAATTTGTGTTGCTTTGTGAGGACAGTTGTTACTTGGTCCAATATGTGCATCATTTCATGACAAACAAACCCCACCTTGATTTGGGGTTGGGGTGCTGCAAAGCCTACTCTTTTTGGTTGACCACACCTTTTAAATCCCCCTATTTCTTAGGGTTTTTGTTGGATCCGTCGAAAATGGTGGTGGACATGTCGGTGGAGGCGAAGAAGGTAAAGGTGTTGGTGTCGTCGAAAATGGAAGTGTCGGTGGAAGGTGGGCGAAGATGAAGAAAATGAAAGAGGAGGAAAGCTTGATCGAACACCTTCAACGAAGTTAACACAAGTTAGTGGTGTGTGCGATGAAAAGAGGGTACGGTGGGGAATCAGGGGATCGAGGAAGGAAGATGAAGTTATTACCAACCTTCATTCCATTTATGCACTTACCCTTACCTACATAAGATAAAATAAATTAATATAATATTTTATTACTCAATATAATTCCCAATGCTTCATATTTACAAAAATGCCATTAGACAAAGTTATTTTGTTTATCATAAAGATAAACTAGAGCATGCTCCTCCTTTGGTTATTTTTTAAATTATTTGAATCCTTCTATAAAAAAATATTCCATTTGGGGATTTTTAAAATTATTTGAATCCTTCAATTAAAAATACTCCATTGAGTGGGGGGGGGGGGGGGTTGTGTTTTATTACTTCATTTGTTTTAAAATAAATGCTTTAATTTAACTTTTAAGTAAGTGGCTTATATTTAAGATAAAATATAGTCATATGGGTATTTGTTAGAATCGCCTCAATGTATACTTTTCAAATATTAACTTTTAATTTTTTTTTTTTTGACGGGCAACTTTTAATTATTTTTACTTATCAACATAGCAACAACAAATATTATTAATTAAAAATTTGTATTAGCTTACATGCCAAATCAAAATAGAGCATTTACATTGAAATAGAGGGAGTACATGATTGGTATATGCGAGCGAAATTATATCATATGGAACTCTGTATTATGGTAAGGCTCTATTTGGTTCATTTGATTTAGTCTGAAATTAATTTATTTTATTTGAAATTATTTTATTTAACTGTATTTTGTCTGAATTTATTTATTTGAATATATTTTGAACTTGATTTGTTTTAAATTTTTTATTTTATTTTATTTCATTATTGGAATGTATTTTATTTTATTTTACTTTGTATAATCTGAACTTATTTTATTTTATTTGAAATAATTTGAACTTACTATTACTAAAAATAAGTTAAAATAAGATGAGACAAACAAACAATTAATTGGAAAAATATATAAGGATACAAAAAAATATATTATTACATACATATATAATTTGTTATTTAGGCAAATTAAATTATATCATGTGGTACTAGGGTAAATTAAATTTGGTGAATCTACTCTCTCTATTTTGTAATGATCACAACAGTTTGATTGACACACGTGCTAATGCATGCACAATTTTGGCCATTAATATTTTCTACTACCTATACTATAAAAAAATATGGAAATTGATATATGAAAGATAATATAATAAAGAAAAATTCATAAATATTTTACATGACAACATATGTTTTTTTTTTGTACCAATATTTGAAAATATTTACATGGAAAAGGTTGAGGTTTTTTTTTTTCCATCTTTAGGCCTGTTCACATTTACTGAAATGAGCTGAACTGAACTGATTGGAGCTGAACTGAACTGAACTGAACTGAAATGAATATTTAATGAGAGAGGGAAATTGGGAGATGAACTGAACTGAACTGATTGGAGTTGAACTGAACTAAACTGAACTGAACTGATTAGAGCTGAACTGAAATTAAGTAAATGTGAACATACCCTTTCTCCTTCTCTAGCTACTTTATTTTCCACTAACTTGACTTACTAGTTACTCTAACTACTTTTTTTTTTCCTTCTTTAATCTTGCTCTTAGGTCATAAACTTCACCTAAAATTCTGTCTTATATACAATTACTACCACGTACTGTTCCTTTTTATTCTTTATGTTTTGAATTTTAGAATCTCTTGTGTACATCTTTGACCACTAATATATGCAATATGATAATACTAAAGAATTTAGAAAATATATTTTAACCGAATTCAATAATATCCAACATGATATAATTTTGTCGTTATGGTAGTAAGTTTGTATGGTCAAAAAATTTTAGATGTGACCATAAAATAATGTTGAAATATAAGAATAAAAAAGGAATATAGAGAATATACAAAGGCCTTGTTTGGCGGTTGGCGGTTGGCTGTTGGCTGTTCACTTGGCTTGTTTGACCTGCTGGTATGTTTGGCTGTTTATAATAACTTTTGAAATTAGCTGTTAAAGCTGGTTATATTATAAAAGTGTTTGGTAAATTAATTATTGGTAGATGACTGTTTATTAGATAATTTGTAGGCCAATAAGCCAAAAGCCAACAAAAAAGCTACTCAAAGCAGCTTTTTCATTTTGGCTTAAAAGCCAGCTTTTTCACTGGCTAAAAAGCCAATTACCAAACATATTTTTTGGCTGTTTGACCTCATAAAAAAGCCAAAAGCTAACCAAAAAGCCACCTAAAAGCCATTTACCAAACATGGCCAAAGTATACTAATTCAGTACTTTGTATAATTAATAAAGTTTGCTCTGTAATTTGAACTACAATTATTAAATACTTCGTACTGCTTATTGAAAACATGATTTGTTTTTTTATTACCTAATTTTATTGCTATTAATTGTATTCAGAAATAGTAATTATACATTCATACTCCTCTAATGTCTACATCAATTATTCCCAGGGCACGACAAAGGTTCACATATGTTAAGAGAATCATGAGTAACGTGATTGCTCGAGGTCAACTTGTAGTTGACATTACCTACTAGTCACCGTTGTAGGTGCTCTCAACTTCTCAAGGTTTAAATACATTAAAATCAAAATTCACACATAAGGACATAACCAACAAAAATTAGGTATACAAAAAGTAGTACACAACTCTTTTAAATTGTTTTCCAGAGTTTATTTTATACTTTTTAATTTGTAAAATGGAATTTTAATTGTTACATATTCTCGTTAAAAAATTGTCGCATATAAGTATATTTATGCATATTTGGGGCGAGGATCAGGCGGGTCTAGGTTGATGATTCGGTGGGTGAGAAGGCAAGAAAGGTGGGGATTTGGTAGGTATGGATACCTAAGTGGGAAAGAGAGGATATTGATGTTTTCATAGTGTGGCCGCGAGGCTGGAGATGGATGAGGATTGAAAAATGAAGCCGTGGGGATGGAAATTCCAACATCCGCCCCACTAAACCCCATCCATTATATATTAATAACTCTACTAGTAATCCAACAACTTAAAAAAATGATAAATGATAAATATAGTTATAAGCTCTTAAGAACAACTCCAATGGTTGCAGCTTGCTAGGGATTCACTTGTAATTTTTAAATAGTCCCTAACTACGTACTAGCTTGATCATTGGAGCTAGATATACAATTAGTTTGGCCGAACCAATTAGCTTTGCCAAAAGAAAATGCTAAAAGTAAATTAGTAATTAAGATGAAAACAGTAAATTAATAATCTAAACACTAAGCTAATAACTAGTCATTGGGACTCAAATTAAAGCTTATGTGGCATGACAAACTAATTATTTAGGGTTTGTTTGACATCAGTTTTGGTTTTCAGTTTCCTTTTTTTTTTAAAACCAAAAACAGGAAACAAGAAAAAGGTGTTTCCACTTTTATGTTGTCAGTTTTCAAAATTATCATAATTTTAATAAGTTTATATAATTTTTGATTCATTATGGAACTCATATCATATACTTTTAGAAAAAAAAAAAAAACAGAAAAACACAGCAATGTCAAACGAACCCTTAACAATTAGTTTGCCAGCTAGAATTGCTCTAAGGGGTGTATATATATAACTTAGCATTAATTACACCAATACACGTGTGTTTTTTTTTCATTAGTTGCCAAATTTATATTGTAGAAGTAACATAATAAGAAATATACGTATTTAATGCTTACATACAACTCTCGTGGTGATTGTATATATTGCATTAGCCTTAATAAATTTGCAAATTTTTATGATTAAAAAAAGGTTTGAATTTGGATGTTCGCATTTAAGACTGGATTTAAACTTAAAATTTTGGTAGAACATGACATTTAATTTAATTATAATCTCCATAATCCTTGGAATGATGTATATATAATTTTTAAGACATGGTCCTTGGAATGATTGTATTGTATCTTCGTATGCTTTGAATGTGATGCTTATCATTCAAGTCTTTTTCTAATTAAACATGAATATTTGTTACACATCTTTTTCCTTGAAAGATACACATCCTTAGTTTTTTATACTTACAACCACACATCTTTTTGGCATATTATTTGAGAAAGTGATCACACTAAGTAAAAGTAAGAATTAATAAGTTATATAATTTAAACCATACCCCCGTCCCTAAATTATATTCCTATTTCTAACATTTATTCCTCACAGTACATAATAGAGGAAAACAGGAATGTAATTTAGGGACGAATGGAGTAGTAAATTATCAATTTTTTTTCTCATCGGTGGTAATGTTTTGTCAATTCAATTTTATGTTTACCTAATATGATATATCCCTTAAAGTGCGCGCCAAAGTGGTGAGTTGTAAGTAAATAAAAACGAAGGAAGTTTATGTCAGTATTACCTTTTTTTTTTTTTCCCTCTGAGATAATCCGCCATTACATAATTAGTTCAGTATGGTGAATGAAAATAGGGAGTAAGACAAATAAGGTAATTTCTTTAATCCTGAAATGAATATAAATATTGCATAATTGAAAAAAGGATCTTGCTAACGAATGCCCCCGGGGCGTTGGATAAGCATTTAAAATATTACCTAAAGTGGTATTAATTTAGGAAAGCATGACAAAATCACGCGTCGATCGGTGTTATTAATGTTAATTTTTAATTTAATTCTTCTACTTTTAGTTAACTTATCCAACGCCCCGGAGCGTTTGTTAGCTTTTGCCTTGAACAAATACACATTAATACAAACCTGATAAAATTTGAATTAACTATAGAAAATGAAGGGAATATTATAATTATCCCTTTGTTTCAAAATAAATGCATTACAATGCTTGACATTGCCCTGAGCTTTGGGAGAGCTTATTTATAAAATCTATATTATAATAAAATCTATATACGTTTTGTATACAAAAACAATATGGAGTACTCATATTTCAATTGGTTAGCTATAAATTACATAAGTGCAACATTCTTCGCTATTCTCCTTTCTATTACCCATTTTTCCAAGTTTAAGTATGATTTAATATAGTAACTAGTGTGTGGCCCGAGTGATATTCCGGATTATTTTTTTTAACACTTGTAATTGAATAGATAGGTTCATTCTTTATTATTATTTATTAATTCATTATTTGTTTATAATTTATAATAGTTTCTCATTAAACCTTTGAATAAATTATTTATAGAACAACTATTGACTAATTATATAAACATGTTCTTGTAAAAAAAAAATTATATAGACATATCCTTTGTATATAATTTATAATATAATGAAAATAAAGACATAATTATTATCAAAATAATTAGATAACTAAAATTTATAACAATAGTTAATTTTTCTTGCTTGTATGTATTATCTCGATGATCATAATTAGCAAATAATAGGATCAAATTTTCTTTTTAAAGAATTGCAGTTATTAAATGTTCAGATCTCCATCCAATCCATATACTTATATATTTATGAGTCGAGTATTGAAACATGATTAATATATGGATGAGGTGGTAAGACATTTAATTCATATTTTTGTGGTTGTGAGTTCGAATCTCATGACAGACATTTTAAATAGAATATGCTTGTAGTTGAAAGATGACATGACAAAGGTGTCACGCGGCACATAAACGTTTTTAGGAACGTTTTTTAATAGATAAAGTATTGATGTTAAGAGGGTACGTAGGAAACACAATTCCTCATTTAACTCTTCGCTCTTATTCCCTTAATGAGGAAGAGCTTGTAATGTTTGAAACCATGTTGCAAAGTTTCATCACTTTAGGGGAGACAAATATAATAATAAAATGTTCCTCTAACCCTCCCTCACTTTCTCAAAAAAAAATAAACAATACATTTGGAAAATTCTCTTTGGTAACACGTGTCACACTTTTAAAGTTTTCTCAACGGTGAATTGCGAAAAATCTTATTATCCTTGGTAAACTTAAACTATTGATTACCAAATATAATAGCTATTTTAATATAAACTCACTAACCATGGTTCATGGTAAATTTCTTTTATTTTTTGATAATTAAATTTTTTTCCAAAAAAAAAAAAACAAAAAACAAAACCAACCTCTTTCTGCCCAGACCACTGCCTAGACCACCATTGCAACCCAAAACCTCAAATACCCAAACCATCGCCCAGACCACCACCGCAACCCAGAACCCCAAACACCAGTCCACCGTACCATCGCAACCCAGAACCCAAAACACCCAAATTAATCCACCGCCCACGACCTTTCCTCTCTCTCCTCTGACTGCACTCTCCTCCCACCGTCGGTGATCCCCTCCTCTTTCTCACCCCTTTCACGAGCACTCTCCTCTCACTCCCGGCGACCCCTTTTTACCGGCAAAAAAGCCTCTTTCAAACCCTAAATCAAGCAAAATCAACCCTAAAACCGAGCGAAATCTAATCCAACAAAATAAAACCCTGAAACCGAGTGAAATAAATCCCCTAAGCTTCGAAAATTAAAGAGAACCCATGATTTTTTACCTTCATCCCCAAACCCTAATTATCTGATTTCGTTTAGGAAGGACAGATTGAGAATTTGAGATTTTGAGGAGGGGGGTTTGGGGGCTAAATGTGTTGATTTCGGGGAAGGGGATGGTGCGTGGTTAGGGGGAAGGAGAGGCACGCAAGGGGAGGCCAGCACACCGACGAAGGAGGGCTGGTAGGTTGGTGCGCCGGCGTGGGTGGGGGCGGGGGAGAAGTGGATGACTGTTGGGGGAATAGGTGATTTCTTTTCAAAAAAATATTTCTAAAATAAACGTAAAAGAAAAAAAAAACAAACAAAAATAAACTATCACTACTACAAAATAGGCAATATAGAACGCCCTAAATAGGCAATATAGAACGCTTTAGAGGCGTCCTTCAAGTGGGTGCCTTATAAAGTATACATGACGCCTATTTGAGGCGTTCTATATCCAATAAAATACTAAACGCTTATCTTGCGATTCCTATTCTATGTATAAAATATATAAAAAAACAAGGAAAGGAGAACTGTCATTTTTAGAAAGGCATTCTCTATCTGTATAAAAAGAGACGCCTATCTAAGATAAGCGTTTCCTTTTCTAATTTTTTTTATTTAAAAAAAATTGTTATCATTATTATTATTTAATAATGATAATAATAATATAATAATAAAACTATCCATATTTCGAAAATAAATTCCAATATGATATGAATATATGTATGATACATTGATAATACAAAAGTACATTTGATTTGAGTACATTAACTTTTAATATGGTTGAATTTGACAAAACTAGTTAATTGATAATTGATGATATACATTTAAGCTATAATACACATAGGATATCATCATTGTTTAATCAATACTCAACGAGCTACCTTGTGAAGGTCATCCTTCAAATAACATCCTGTGAAAAAAAAAATTAGCATAAATCAAACAATTCAATTATTTAAGATTCAATCACGAAGAACTACAGAATAAATGTCACCAAGATCATCAAACATGCTAATTTGCACAACATCAAACATGATAGACTTATTTACAAGAACATAATCAAATTTCAATTTTATAATGTGCTAATTAACAGAACATAATCGAACTTCAGAAGAAAAAAAAATGCTTATTTACAAGTACATAATCGAAGTGAATAAATAAGCAAAATAGATGCGCAAACAATCAATCGAAATAAACTACTCCGTAATACAGTAAATTGCAACCCAGAAAACCCAATATAAAAATTACAACCTAGTTCAAACCAAAAAAAATTAAAAAAAAAAAAAAAAAACCAGTTAAACATAGAAAACCCAGAAAAATCACTAGCAACCTAATCAATTATGAATGAAATGTGATAATTAGCGCTGAAATGATAAAAATCCACCCTAAATTCACAAATTCAAATAAAAATAATCTACAAAACATACATCAACAAACCGTAAAAGCCAATTCGACAATCATTCCAAATCCAAATGCTGCAATCAAAACCGATGTTCATATGAATTCAAATAGAAGAGAGAGAAATTAACCTATTTGACGGATTTGAAGATTTCAAAGCCAATACCATCGCCGGGGAAGAGTATGGCAGTGATGGGAGTGGCACCGGAGAGGGGAGAAGGCGATGTGCTTACCGATGCGATGCAAAAACTGGCCGGCTATGGTTGTCTTTCACAAAGTAAGAATGTTGAATTTTGCCTTTATTGTTGCTTCGCCATGGTTAAAGCTCCAAATTCGAGCTTTCTGTGTGGAGGGAAAGATGGGTTTTTTTCGCCATTGGAGGAGGTAGATAAAAGGAAATAGGTCGGGTTAGATCCATGGAAGAACTTAAGGCTGGATCGGAGGAGAGAGAAAGAGGAATTCTTTGAGGAGAGGGAAGAGAAAGGAGGCATGAACGGTTGAGATTTGAGGAAAAACAAAGAAATAGAATGGTCATGGAGGAAATAGGAAAATACTCCGTGTACTGTTCTAATTTGTACAGCTACAATTTAATTAAAAAAAAAAAAGCAAAAAATGAAACATAACAGTTACCTTAGCGAGGCGTTCTATTTATTTCATTATACAAATATACACAACGTTCATCTACCAAAGGCGTTCTATTTAAGTCTAGAGAATGCCTATTTTAAAAATTCAAATTTACCCAAGAATAATAAGATTATTTTCGTAAAAAAAAAAGAATAATAAGATTATTCGCAATTCACCACTGAAAAATTGGAAAATATACTGTTACCAAAGAAAATTTCCCTAATATGTTTTATTTTTTGTTTACTTTTATGTTTTTTTTTTTTTTTTTTTTTTTGAAACCAGTTTTCTTTTATGTAAAACACTCTTAAAGTAGAATATCACAAAATTATTATTATTATTATTTATTTTTTTTTTGTTATAACACAACTTTAAATGAAAACTTTTTCTTACCATACTACCCTTAATTAAACCAACTATGACCCCAATCCATAATCGATCATAACTTCAACCACACTCCTCCTAAACCCCTCAATGCTTTAAAATCCGAAAAAATACATGCTAATTAACCTGATATGTGTGTGACAAGGAATATATATGTCACTAGGTTAACACCCGTGCGAGGCACGAATTTAAACAAATACATTTGTAAATAAATTTAATCCATAAGTTAATGCATAGGGTAAGTAATTTCTAAAATATTTCTCAAACATATATTTTCTTTTATATATATATATATATATATATATATATATATATATATATATATATATATATATAGTTATAGTTATAGCACACAGTTTATTTTTATATATAAGAGAAGTTCACCTCATATGATATGATACACTTATAATGGTGTTAAGAGGTTATTAGGAATATAATCAAGTGGTTCATGAGTTTTAAATAAAAATAATAGTGCAATTTACATCATAAAAACCTTCATTTTATAGTGTGTTGCAAGTATTGTGACATTTCCATTTTTAGAGAAAAGTTGAAACTATTAACAAATGGAGGAAGTATCATATTAAGATACCTTTGAACAAAAAAATGTTAAACGTAATAATATAGGGTTAAATATAGAATTTGTTATGTAGACTCGGGAGTCATTTACTTATTTAATTAATAAAATGAGAAAATAAACATTTGTTTATTTTGTTGAAATAAGAAAATAACCTCGGGTGTACGGTACACCAGGGTGTAAATAACAGGTTCTCGGTTAAATATACTACATCGTAAATTTTAGTCTTTAAGATTGATATAAATTGGTCATCCATGACTATTTAAAAAAAAAAAATACATATTAAGGAAATTTATCTTCTGGGTAAGGCATTATTTTTTTTCCTCAAAAGGAAAAGAAGTATTATAAGGAATCTTACAATTATAAAAGATGAGTGTGAGGGACAGCTCTAGACCTCTAGTGGAACGAACATACTATTAAAATGTAATTAACATATATCTAAAATAAAAAGAACATATTTGCACTCAAAAAGAGTGAAAAGAACATATTGCTTATTGTGTAATGTTCTTTGAATTTTTTCTTTTAATTATCATTGATATATACTTCCTCCGTTCTTTAATACTTGACCCGCTTTGACTTTTACACTATTCATCACCCCTCCTTTGACCGTCTTTTGTGAATAATGTGTAAGGAAAAATATATTCATGTACGATATTTTTAGATTCATCTCAATAAGTACTATAATAATATATAACTTTTATAATTTTTACTTATGGAGAATTTAAGTTATTGATCGTTAAACTTTTGCATTGACAAGCGTGATAAAAGAAACAGGTCAAGTAAAAAAGAACAGAGGAAGTATAAATAATGTACATTACATAATATTATCATGTTCTTTATTAATAGAGAAATTATCTTTTTTTTTTTTTGTGGTGAAAATAGGGAAATTATCTTTGGTAGCACTAAAGTTTCAATTTGGGAACCAAGACTCCCTTGAAAGAGAGGGTGAAAACTTCCTCGAGAGAAAGGCGATAACTACCTTGCAAGAGAGGCGGTTCTACGGCCAACACTGGCTGACGATTTAATTAAACACTGTGCAAACCTTCGAATTCACGATTCATAGAATGAAGTTGTGGACATTGGAGAACTAGAGGACTGCGACTCTGACGAACGTGTCTCCTTAATGCTTGTGGGGAAATTGGTGACTGATCGATCTATTAACCTAGAAGAGTTCAAAAAGACCATGACCCAAGCATGGTCGGTGTCGAAAAGAGTGGTAATTAGCACAATTGGAGTAAACTTATTTGCCTTCCAATTTTTTCATTGGAAAGATAAGGAGAAGGTCTTAGATGGACGACCCTGGTGCTTTGAGAACAACCTTGTCCTTCTTCGAGGAATCTCTGGTAACGAACAGCCAACAGATGTTTCCCTAACCCATTCTCCTTTCTGGGTATGGCTTGAGAATTTGCCCTTCAACCGTCAATCAGATGCAATTGTTAAAACGATAACTGCATCTATGGGAGAGGTTTTGGACATTGAAAAGGATGAATTGGGGATTGAGAAGTATAGGAGGGTGAAAGTGGACATTTTATAACAAAACCCCTGAGGCGTTTTTTGATGATAAAGGGGAAAGATGGGAAAATCATCCAAGTTGGAATTAAGTACGAACGCTTACCATTTTTCTGTCTCACGTGTGGAATCATAGGCCATAGTGAAAAGGATTGCCTCAATGTCACTGAAGAGGAACAAGGGCAAGGGATAGGGTGGAGTCTTAGGTTGAGAGCAACTCCAAGAAAGGGGCGCCAGAAGATGTTGGAGGACCTGGAGGAGATCAAAGCAAGCAGAAAAACCCTTTTTGTTAGGAAAAAAGCCCCTGATGAAGGAGAAAATAACGAAGAGGGTTCTGATCTTCTAGGAACAAAAAGTATAGAGGTGTCTAGGGCAGGTGAAAAGCATTTAGATCAGGTGGATGTGGATAATAATCAAGTGTACCCCACTACCATGACGAAGATGCCAACACAACCCACACGAACTCCAGAGATTGCTCTTGTGAATGTGAAATATGCTGACAAGGAGGAGAATGTGCAGAATTTGATTGACAGTCCTGTCACTCTTGCTTTTACCGTGGGAGCTGGTGGGGTTAAAAAAAAACTGTTAATAAGGGAGTGAGATTGAAAAGAGAAGGAGTGGGTGGGAAAGACTCAAATGAGAATGTGACCCTGTGCGGAAAACGGAAAGAAATCTCAAGTGATGAGAAGATGGAGATTGATGAAGTTAACAAAAAGGCCAGAGTATGTGATAACGTGGCAAACCTGGAAGTAGCGGGTGTTGGACGCAACCAACCCCGCGAACAACAATGATAGGCCTTAGTTGGAACTGTCGGGGATTTGGGAGTCCCCGGGCAGTAACTGCATTGAAGGGTGTAATTCGTGCAGAACATCCCCTTTTTGTCTTCTTATCGGAGACAAAACTTAAAGGTCATGAATGGGAACCTATTAAAAAAATTCTAAATTTCAGCAATTTCATCGGTGTAGATTGTGAAGGAACAGCGAGGCAAAGGAGAGGTGGCCTTGCTATGTTTTGGAGTGACAGTGTTGAGCTTACTCTAAAATCAATGTCGAAAAATCACATGGATTTCGAGGTTCAAGATGATGATCAGTTCTCTTGAAGGCTAACAGGAGTTTATGGGAATCCAAATGAGGGGATGAAGCATGAGACGTGGCAATTACTGGAAAAATTTGGTGAGACAAACTCTATTCTGTGGTTGTGCTTTGGTGATTTTAACTGTATTTTATCCCATGATGAGAAAAAGGGGGGGAACCCCACTCGGCAGAGTGATATTGATGGCTTTCGTGAGGCTATTGAGAAATGTAAGCTTGTGAATGTAAACTTTGTAGGGCCCCCCTATGCTTGGATCAATAACAGGGAAATCCCAGAAAACATCAGAGAGAGGCTTGATCGGTTTTTGGTTTGAATCTCTACCCTCGTACTATGGTGGAACACCTGCCAAAACGTCGTTCTGACCATGTTCCTCTAAAGATCACCATACAAGAACAACTGATTATCAATAAAAAGAAGAAAAAAAGATATAGGGGTTTCAAGTTTTAAAAGGGGTGGGTTCGTGATGATGAGTGTGGTAATATTGTTGCAGAATCGTGGCAACTTTTGCAAGGGGCTGATGTTCGTGAGAAGATTGAAAGGTGCTCTGTTAACTTGAAGCACTGGAGTAGTAAGCACCCCCATGATTTTACTCAGGAAATCATCTCAAGAAGAGAAAGAATGCTACTAGCAATGGCCAGAAAACCAACTAAGAAAAACCTTGCAGAAATTCGGGCTATCGACAATGAAATTGATTATCTTAAGAAAAGGGAGGAGGTATATTGGGCACAACGTAGCCATCAAGATTGCTTAAAGAGGGTGATAAAAACACAGCTTTCTTTCATAAAAAAGCAAAGCAGCGAAAACAAAGGAACACCATTAAAGGTGTCATGGACGAAGGAGGAAATTAGAGAGCAAATGAAGTGGAGGTGGAAGCTGTCTTTGTTGAGTACTTTAAAGGTCTTTTTGCTACCTATGGGGACAATGAGATGCAAGATTTACTTAATGTTATTAAGAGCCGAGTCACAAATGATATGAATGAACATCTGACAACCCCTTATACTAGAGAAGAAGTTGTCAAGGCCTTGAAGCAAATGCACCCCACCAAAGCCCCGGGCCTGGATGGGATGCCTGCCCTCTTTTACAAGAAATTCAAGAATGTGATTGGTGATGATGTGGTGATGTATGTCTTGAATATCTTGAACGATGGAGGCTCAATTGATCAGATAAACCACACAAATATTGTGCTCATACCCAAGAAAAAACAATGTAAGTCTACGAAAGATTACCGTCCTATTAGCCTATGTAATGTTCTTTACAAATTAGTGTCTAAGGTAATCTCTAATAGATTGAAAATTGTTCTCCCTGATGTTATAAGTGAGTCCCAAAGCGCTTTCATCCCTGGAAGGCTTATTACGGACAATGTCCTTGTAGCTTATGAATTATTTCACTATCTGAGAAAGAAAAAAAAATCTGGAATTAAGGGCTACATGGATCTTAAACTAGACATGAGCAAAGCCTATGATAGGGTTGAGTGGAACTTCATTGAGGGAATGATGCTGAAATTGGGTTTTGCTGGGAATTTTGTAACTCTGATTATGCGATGTCTGTCCTCTGTCTCTTACTCTCTTCTCTTCAATGGCTTTCCTTCGGATAAGTTCTTCCTTAGTAGGGGTCTCCGCCAAGGGGATCCCATCTCGATCTCCATTTTTATTCTTGATCTGTGCAGAAGGTTTTTTAGCCCTACTTCGCGATGCAGAGAGTCGGAAACTTATTCATTGTGTGAAACTCGGAAGGAGTGTACCCACAATTTCTCACTTATTCTTTGCCGATGATAGCTTACTTTTCACCAGAGCAAATGAGTCTGAAGCGGAAGCTATTCTTGATGTCCTCTCCACATATGAGATAGCGTCAGGTCAAAAAATTAACTTGGAAAAAGCGGAAGTGTCTTTCAGTCGTAATGTTAGCGCTAATTTGCAGGAAATTCTTCAAATGAAGTTGAACTTTACTATGGTTGATGGACACGAGAAATACCTTGGCCTTCCCAAATTTTTGGGTAGATCCAAGAAAGCCGTTTTTCAGGTTATTCAAGACCGAGTGTGGAAGAAATTGAAAGGATGGAAGGAGAGGTATCTATCAAGAGCTAGCAGGGAGGTATTACTAAAATTCATAGCACAAGCAATACCAACTTTTGCTATGCAATGCTTCAAACTCCCGGAATCTGTTCTAGGAAACATTACCTCTATCTACAGGAACTTTTGGTGGGGGCAGAAGGGAAGTGAAAGAAAATTAGCTCTGATTTCTTGGGAGAAATTGTGCAAGTCTAAGAAAGATGGGGGAAATGGTTTTAGAGATCTTCGGGCCTTTAATAGCGCTCTTCTGGCTAAACAATGCTGGAGGGTTATATCTTGCCCTGATTCTTTGGCTGCTTAAGTCCTCAAAGGGAAGTACTTCCCTCGCTCAAGCCTATGGGATGCTAAGGTTCCTCCTAATGCAAGTTATACTTGGAGATCTATTATCTCTGCGAGAGATATAATCATGGAAAGTTCGTATTGGCTTGTTGGAAACGGAAGGACTGTTCGTATATGGGCTGATAAGTGGGTTCCAACTCTTCCTGGAAACAAAATTAGTTCCCTCCCTCCTAGCAATGACCTCTGTTATGCAACGGTTGATGGGTGGATTGATAATGAAAATCATGTGTGGAGAATCCAAAAGCTGCGTGAATTTCTTACAGATGATGAAGTGGAGGCTGTCACTAAGGTGCGGATCCCAAATAGCAACCAAGATGATATTCTGATGTGGAAACACTCAAAAAATGGGGACTTTAATGTTCTTAGTGCATACCACTTCGAACTACAGCGAAAGAGAGGCAACATTGGTCCCTCATGCCCCTCTACCGAAAGCAAAATTTGGGATAAGATATGAAAAGCTGATGTTCCCCAAAAAGTGAAACATCTTGTATGGTTGGCTTCTAGTAATGGGATCCCGACACTTGACATCCTTAGAAGAAGAGGTATGCAAGTCGACATACATTGCCCTCGGTGTGGTGAAGACATTGAATCACCTACACACTTGTTCCTCTATTGCACTGAAAGTCAGCTTGTTTGGCGCTTATGTGTGATGAGATATGACTCGGGCTTGGAACAATTCTCCTCTCTCTCAACTTGGTGTGTTAGCATGATTGAAAAGTGCAAATTAACCCGTAGTTGGGAAGTAGTGATGATGCTCATGTGGCAGATTTGGGATATGAGGAATCTGTGGATTTTTTAGAAGAAAAAGATTGACCCTATGTATGCTTGATTGAAGGCTATGTCTTTTCTGGGGGAATATGAGGCTGCCAATGTCCGTGAGGTCTGTGAGAAAGCACAAGCAATCAGAAGTGCTGAAAAATGGAAACCGCCCACTGCTTCCTCAACACAGATGTTGCACTCCCTTTTGAAGGAAAGATCGGGTTAGGAATGATTATCAGAGACAGCGTAGGTGATGTTATGATGTCGGCTTGTATGACAGTTGATAAGGTGTGTTCTCCCTTGGAAGCTGAAGCGCAAGCTGTTATGTTGCATACGATGCGGGGCTTTGAAGATTGGAGGTTGAAACTGACTGCCTCCACCTTGCTAATTTGCTACAGGGACGCGAGAAAGAAAGATCTTTTGCCTATTTTATTGCTCTAGATGTTATTAGCTTGTCTAGTAGTTTTGATTTTTGCTCTTTTGCCTTTTGTTCTAGAAACTGTAATGCTGCTGCTCACTCCATTGCTAAGTCTTCTCTAGACTATAGTGAGTTGACAATATGGATGGAGGATAGCCCTCCTGCTGTTGGTTCGGTGCTTCAGGGTGATTTGGTTAGCCTTTAATATAATTTCCACCTTGGGTGCTTTGTGTCAAAAAAAAAAAAAAAAAAATCTTTGGTAGCACTATACTTTTTAATTTTCTTAGTGGTGAATTGCAAAAAAAAAAAAAAAAAAAAAAAACACAAAAAAAAACCTTATTATCTCAGGTAAACTTGTTTTTTTTTTTTATTAAGCTAATTTTTATTGATGCATTGTATTAAGCTAATTATAATATTAATTATAAATTTAAACTAAACATTTAACTACATTAAGATTTTTTTTAATTTTTTTAATTTAATTGATTTTAAATTTTTTTTTTTTAAAAAAAAAAAACAAAACTCAGCCCTTTCCCTCACTAGCATCCGACCACCGCCGGAGCCCACTCTCCAGCCCCACCCACGCCGGCGTCGGCCCCTCAGGGCCCTCACTACCCCTGTCCCAACCTACGCCGGTGCCCAACCCTCTCTCCTTGCCAACTTCCATCCCCCGCCCCTATTATGACGCTCCCCCATCCCTTAAACCACTACCTCCCTTAGTCCCTTCCTCAAAACCCACATCCTTCTCCCTGAAAATCCTTGAAACCCCTTTCCCACCCCCAAAATTCCCCAGCCGCCGAATACCCCACTGTTAAAAACCCTAATCTGACCCATATCCCACCTTCGAAACCCTAGTCACTAATTTTTACAACCATGGCCAATCCCAAAGCCCCGCCATTCGGAAACCCTAACTCTAGCCGCCTCAGTCAAAAGTCTAAAGTATGTGGTTTGGGTTCGATTTAGGCGGAGGAGAGGAAGGTTGCGGTGGAAGGAGGAGAAAGAGAGGAGGGTTTGGATTGTAGTGATTAGTGGGAGCAGTGTGCTCGGTCAGAGGGGAGAGATTGGGTCATGGCCGGTGGTGATGTTTTTTTTTTTTTATTATTTAAAAACTAATTAAATTAACCATGGTTAGTGAATTTATATTAAAATAACTATTATCTTTAGTAATCAAAACTTACCAGTGATAATAAGTTTTTTTTGCGATTCGCTACTTGTAGACACCTAAAAATGTCTCCCCAAAACCAAACCCGATGATGAACAACCTTTCACCGCCACTATTGGTCGGGTTCAGTATTTAATCCTGAGAGTGCTTAAAAAATCGTATTTAATTAAATTCAATTTTTGAATAGTCCATGGATTAGTCTTGATGTTTGGTCAAAGCATAGTTTTAATTTCAGCCCAAACTTATTATTTAATTTTAGCCCAAACCTTTTTTTATTTTACTGTTTTATTATTTATTTTGGCCCAAACTTTTTATTTATTTTATTTATTTTAGCCCAAATAATAATAAAATCAGAAAATGGCCCGAAATTATCAATCGGCACTTAAAATGCTGAACGAAATTATGGTTAAAATGAATTTAGATGGAAAAGCGGACTGAAAAATTCCCGCGTCACGGCAACAATCCACCGTGTCATGGGAAACTTTCCCGTCTGACGGTGGGGTTCCCCGTGACACGGGAAATCTGCTGTGACACGGAAATTTCCGTGTCCTTTCCGCGTAAACCCTTAACGCGTTTTCTCCCCAATTCACTAAATATTTCCCGCCTCACAAAAAATGTGCACCGTGTCACGGGAATGTTTCCCGTCTGACGGTGGGATTTCCCGTGTCACGGTACACTTTGCCGTGACGCGGTATACTTCTTTAGGGTTTTTATCATTTTAGGGTTCCGTGTGTTCCCTCAGCACATTTTTTCTATAAATACCCCCTCATTTCTGATGTACGGGGCATCAATTAATTCTCTAGTTTTTTCTCTCTTCTATGCTCTAGCCTAAACACTAGCCTACCCTTCTTCTTTCAAAATTCCTTCTTCAAGTACTCCAAGGAGTCCATACTTTACTCGTGGTTCTGTCCTTAAGCCAAGACATGAAAGGTAGAACTGTTTGAGGGTTTGGCCCCAAATCAATTCTATTTAATTTAATTTAATTTAATTATTGTCTTATTATTATTTCCTTGAAGTTACTAACTCGCTTATTATTTTGTAGTTGCAAACAAACAGAATCAAAATAAGAATTATGTTCCTTTTATTTCTATTATTTTTCTAACGATTTTATATTGTTGGAATTATGGTTAAATTGCTTCCAATATTAATGTTTGTTCTATTATTATTTATGATCACCATATTGCATGTTTAAAGAGAATATGTAATTGAAAATCACGCCTAATAAGATAATTTGGACGACCGGTTTAGGTTCCTTTTTAATCTTATTGTTTGATCAAGTGATCACAATATTTTAGAATTATGTGTTGCATTAATATTAAACCAATTTAGCTTAATAATAGATTTAAGCAAATTGAATCATTGTTTGTATGCCTTTGAGATCGCAGGAATCATTTTTCATTATAAGAATCGAGTAGAAGTAAATACGGGCGAATGTGACTCCATGACTCACTTTGTACCATCATCCCCGATCCTCCTTTCGTGGTTCTGAACCATATGGAGTTAGTAATCTCATGGATTATGAATGGGGTGTAACCTTCACGGGTCAATCGTTGTTTCCTTCGTTGTCCCTTTATCGAGGTTGCCTTTTATGATCCGTGAACGGTTTATAAGTTCCTTAAAAACTTGTTGGCGGCTCCCTACTTTCCTTGTCCCTAATCGTATATGTCAATTCCCACTTCCTATGAGTGCCAAGCATATTCACAACATGCTCTAACGTAGGCGCACTTCGAACGACGCCTACAATTTGGCGACTCCACTGGGAAGGATTCTTGGTTATTTATCGATTAGAGTGATTGGTATTTAATTAAGATGAGTGGATGAGACTTGAAAGATTCTTGAAAAATATTTATGTGATTAATTTGGCATTTTTGCATATGCATAGACGTTTTAACGTCGCATTTAGGTCTGACCCGTAGAAGAAATTGAATAACTTGATTGCGTACGAAGGAAAACAGGGTACATGTCAGATTTTCTGACTTTCGTGCCACGGCAGAATCTGTCGTGTCACGGTACAATGCACCGCTTGATGGTGTGTAGTACCGTGGCACAGGAATCTCTGCCGTGTCACGACAGTCCTAAAATCTGTCCGGTGACTTGTTTTATCTTCTCACAGTCAACTTCCTTCGATTTTCTGAAAAAACGTATGTGTTCTTGTAGGCGTCGTTTGAAGTGCGCCTACGTTAAAAGCATGTGTGAATATGCTTGGCACTCATAGGAAGTGGGAATTGACATAATACGATTAGGGACAAAGCAAAGTAGGGAGCCGCCAACAAGTTTTTAAGGAACTTGTAAACCGTTCACGGATCATAAAAGGCAACCACGAATAAGGGACAACGAAGGCAACAACGATTGACCCGTGAAGGTTACACCCCATTCATAATCCATGAGATTACTAACTCCATATGGTTCGGAACCACGAAAGGAGGATCGGGGATGATGGTACGAAGTGAGTCATGGAGTCACATTCGCCCGTATTGGCCTCTACTCGATTCTTATAGTGAAAAGTGATTCCTGCGATCTCAAAGGCATACAAACAAAATATTCAATTTGCTCCAAACTATTATTAAGCTAAATTGGTTGAATATTAATGCAACATATAATTCTAAAATATTGGTGATCACTTGATGAAACAACAAGATTAAAAAGGAACCTAAACCGGTTGTCCAAATTATCTTATTAGGCGTGATTTTCAATTACATATTCCCTTTAAACATGCAATATGGTGATCATAAAAAAATATAACAGAATAAACATTAATATTGGAAGCAATTTGACAATAATAGCGTTAGTCAAATCAAATAATAAAAAACCTAATCATGATACTAGCAACAAGAATAAAAATAAGAGTAATTAAGTGATTAACTACTCACTTTTCACGCTTCCTTGAATTGCTACATCATGAATAAACTGTTAGTAACTTCAATAAAAATATAAAGCAAATGAAAATTAAATTAAATAAAGGTAGATTTGATTTGGTCCAAACCCTCAGTTAATTATACCTTTCACGCCTTGGTTTAATTATAGAACTTTGGGTATTGTATGAACTCCTTGGAGTGCTTAAGGAAGAAATGATAGAATTAGAAATATAGGTTTAAGGCTTAGAATATGGGAGAGAGAGAAGAGAATGATTTTTGGTGTAAAAGAGAGAAAGAGAGAAGGATTTGATGATCAAGCTTGTTGGTGAATAAAAAAGGGGAGATATGACCTCTATTTATAAGGGGAAAAAAGGGGTCGAATCAAGAAAAGATAAGAATTCGAATCGGATAAAACTCTTGCGATAGACAACAGTTTTTGTGGTTTTTGTTTTTATCATATCATTTGAACCAGAAATCGGAATAAGATGAATAAGATATGGTTGGAAAGCCCTTGAAGTATTCTTTTTAACCCAATTGGAATCAGATTAAAATATTTTGTAGAACAAAAGATATAGCCGAAATAATGAGAAGGTGTCAGTTTTGGATAGAGTTTGACATTTTATTCATATCTTTTCCGTTATAGCTTGGAATTGATATTATAATATATAATTGGAAAGATAATTTCAAGGGCTATCCAACCATATAAAATTTGGATAAAAACTATAAGACATGAAAATAATATCTGTCTATCTTTGAACGTCTTTCAATTCGGATATAAATAGGATTTTCAAAAAAAGGAGTTTTATTCAATTTCAAACTATTTAATCTTATCTTTTCAAAACGGATAATTAAGATCTTTTAGAAACTTATAGAAACTTCTAATTAATCCTAATTGGTTTAGGATTTGGATTAAATCATTTGGACCCTCCACATGATCATTGGGTCGTAGGTAAGGTGGGCTTAGGTTCGGTTTGGGCTCACTTTAATATTTTGGCAATAACTTATTCGTTATAACTCGGATTTGGGCCTATAATATATCGTTGGAAAGCTATTTTCAAGCCCCATCTAAATATTCAATCATTGGACCCAGATTATGGACCAAAATAAACTGGATTAAACGTTTTATAAAAACGGCACGAAATGAATGATTTTAAAGGACACGAAATGAAATATTTTGGGTTTAAAGGCACGAAAAGAGGAAAATAAGTTATGGTTTTGGGAAATAGGCTAGGAGTTGGGTTGGTTTATGAAATGGAAATATGGATTTAAGCACTCCAAGATTAAATACTCAACCCGACCAATAATAGCGGTGAAAGGTTGTTCATCATCGGGTTTGGTTTTGGGGAGACATTTTTAGGTGTCTACAGAAGCCCCCACTTTGACTGAGTTTGTAGAAACGTTAGTTTCGAAAACGATAGTCAAAGTAGTCGATAGGGACGGAGAATGATTTAAGACGTTCTGCGATCCTAAATCATTCTGTATCCGTCGATACCTGCAGAAAAATGTTAGTTCTACAGATAAAAGAGTAAAGGGATAGAATGCGTATCTGACACCAGTGTATTGGTGACAAATGAGTTTGGTAGCTTCCTATGCTTGAAGGAATCCACCGGATGACGTATGTTGAAATGCTTTCCATGCTTGAGGAAAGCCGACAGATGAGTTTGGTAGCTTTCTAAGCCTGAAGAAACCTACCGGATGACACTTTCCATGCTTGAGGAAAGTCGACGTATGAATTTGGTGTCATTCTATGCTTGACGAATTCCACCGAGAATGCCTTCCATGCTTGAGGAAAGCCGACTACTTGGCGGTTTTCTATACTAGAAGAAAAATCCACCGATAACGCTTTCCATGCTTGAGGAAAGCCGACTTGGCGGTTTTCTATGCTTGAAGAAATCCACCAAATAATACTTTCCATGCTTGAGGAAAGTCGACAGATCATGAGATTGAAAATCTCTGTGTATCGAGAACCTTGCGTCATGAAATTATGGTGGTTCGATTGTCCCCGAACGTGGGCTGTAGATGGTCCTCTTGTCCCCGGACGTGGGCTGTAGATGGTCCGCTTGTCCCCGGACGTAGGCTGTAGTTGGTTCGCTTGTCCCCGAACGTGGGCTGTAAATGGTTCGCTTGTCCCCGAACGTGGGCTGTAGATGGTCCGCTTGTCCCCGGACGTGGGCTGTAGATGGTCCGCTTGTCCCCGGACGTGGGTTATAGTTGGTTCGCTTGTCCCCGAACGTGGGCTGTAGATGAGACCTGCAAAAATAAATTTGCCAATGGACTCGTATATATTGTGATTGACTTGACCACTGACTTGACCAAGTTTGAATTGATGTGACATGACATGTGTATGACTTGTGAGTGTGTGTGTGTGTTTATGTGTGTGTGCAGACACAAGCAAATTAAACGAAGATGCAAAAGCAAAAATTTTCCGTCAATTTTTGTCATGAGACGAGTGGAAGGTACTGACTTTCTCCCGAAAAAGAAAGACGTGAAAAATGAAGTTTTGTTTTCGAACTTCCCTCGATAAAAATTTTGAAAAAGTTTTTGAACTTCCCCAAAAGAAAATAATGAAAAAGGGAGGAAGTTTTGAGCTTCCTCCTTAAGCAAGACGAAATGAATCGTATTGATTGAATTGCTTTTCTTGAAAGTAATGTATGCATGATGCATGTCCTTAGGCCAGGAGGCTAAGGAAAATTACATCATGTGACACGATAGATGAATTAACTTAGGTCTTGGACCTAAGCATCATTTATGGTGTAAAGAAACGATCTTGAACATCACTTAGGTCTGGAAGCTAAGCACGTATACAGATGAAGTGATTATTGCATAATAAACATTGCTTAGGTCAAGGAGCTAAGCACGATATGCTTTGTATGATTAAAAATAATTGATATATAAATGTTTCTCAGCACATTATGCGATGCATGAAACAATGAATATTGCTCAGGTCAGGAAGCTAAGCAAGTATACAACGTTTCTTCTAATGAATGTTATCTTGAAAGATGATGAAGCATGCGCGGTAAGGAAATAAGATTTCATGAAAAAGGGTTCCTAAAGGGAAGGATGATATGGATATGGATGTGTGAGTGAAGTGTGTGAATGTGATACTAAGGCTGGCTGCAAGGGTTATGGCGATGGAAAGAGATGTGAGAAGAGTCAAAGATGATGACTCTTTAGGCTAAGTAGGCTAAATGATGTGGGTTCAAGCCCCCAAGTCTAGCTCTAAATGGGTAAGGGTAAGCATTGGATATTCTTTGACTCGATCATGCATGGATATGAATATGAATGTGCAGTGGCCGCACCTCGATGTGAGGTTGCCTACGTATCCATTAGGAATCAGGCCGAACGTAGCTCTAACCGAACTTTGCACAAGTGTATGTACACCTCGAAGAGGTCTTTTAAGGGTTGTAATGTGGTTAAGCTGATGGTTTAAGGAAGAAAGGGGTAAAAGGCTCAAGACCCGAGAGAAACCCTAAGACGTGTAATTGTGAATTGGACTTTGCAAGTTTTATTTTCAACATTTTTTTGTTTTGAATTTCTGTTTTTTTCATTCTTTTGAATCAATGTAGGCAATCTCAGATCATGCGGTCCATCACTCACTTAGCATTCATGTTTCTCAGGCACGGTACCAAGCACTCGATGAGAGACGCAATTTGAGACATGTTCATATCAAAGACATTGGAACACTTGCCTTTAGACATTGTTTTATTGTTGTTTTGCTGCTTTTTTTTTTTTTTTCTTGCTTTTTGAATGTTATGCAATTACACATCTTCCAATCCCAGGGTTAAGTAAATGTGGGTTGAAGAAATGAAGGCCAAACGTTAGACGAGGCTCAAAATGGTTGATGAAGAAATGGAATGTGATTGAACGGTTAACAGGGAATGACAGGGTTGCAAAGGTGCCTCAAGTCATTGGTGTACCTTGTGTTTAGTTCGCCAATTTATTTTTTTTTTATTTTTTTTTCCTAATCACATGATCGAATGTAAGAAAGAGATGCTCATTTATGAAGAAGGTAAGAAATGTGACACATAGACACATGGATAAGGAGAACCTATGCTAGACTTTTTAGGGGGAAGGGTTTGAAACAAAAGAAGAAGAAAACATGAAATCTTGGTGAGAAGATTGCATCGTGCTTTGTCTTCATGGCTGTTTATGAGTTACTTCTTGCCGCCTACTGAGGAAAAAAGTTTCTTGTTGTTGATGCTTTGATTGGAAGGAAAGAAGAAAGGAATGACGTTCCCCTTATTCTTCCAACTATTGCCTATTGATTTTAGACTCAAGTACTGTGTAAGGACGAACTCATCTAATGCATTAACTCAATACTTGGATTGGAAAGGAAGAGAAAAAATAGACATTTGAAAACAAGTGAGAAAAATCTCCACTCATTTTTACTACGACAGAAAACGATGCATGCATGGTCCTAGTATACGATCATAAACAATATAGTGCATGACTCGGAGACAAATTGTGTGCAATGACTCAACATGTGAGATTAGGTGAGTTTATTAAGACTCATGGTATGATCGCATGGCTAGACATGAGGACGTTGTGAAAAACAAAGGACCCAATGACCAAATAGCACGGAAGACTAAAAGACAAACTAGCTTGATTAATTTTGTCCAATTTTAATGTTTATGCTATTTACTAGGTGAAAACGGTCCATTGGAAATCGTTAGTCATAAATAAGATCAACCACAATCAAAGACAAAGAACACATGTTAAGGTTAGCACAAAAAATCACAAAACACTGGGAAAAGGACTAGAATTCTAGAAGGGTTAGGATTCATGGGTATAATTAAATAAATTATTAAAACAAAAATCTATAATCCTATGTTATACGAGTTGACACGGATTAAAGGAATTGTCTAAGACTAGCTTGACACGAAAAGTTTAAAAATAAATAAATAAATTAAAAATAAATAAGAAAATTGACGCTAAAAAGACACCTAAACTGGACAGGCTGTAGTATATCGGTTATAACTTTTGATCTGTGACCTTGATTAGGACGAAACCAATTCCAAATGAAAGATAAAACTTGGGGCTACAGATCCATATGTGGCACGACACGTAACTCTTGCTAGAACTCCGGATATGACCAAAACAAGTTGACTCTTGTGCAGTATACGGGAATTAAAATCCGGGTGACTCAAAAATTAAAAAAAAAAATCTATGGCTCGACTCTAATAATAAAAAAAGGGGTTTGATAAGAGAAAAAAAAAATTAAAAAAAGGTCAATAAAAAAATGCACACATAAGCATATAGTCACGCATGATGCAATGAAGTTCGCAACCTAAAGTCAAGTTCTATGTTCGACTATGGTCAAGCTTTTGGGTGTCAAAGGGTACCATGGTTAAGAATTTGGACGCGTTAGCAAGGCAGCCTCCCTTGAGGGTGTATGCCAACGGGCGGCTCCGCGAGTTCGTGATGAAATCGAACTCGACTCCATGGTTTGAGTGGATTTAAAAACTCGGATGAACCCTTATTGCCATGAGCGTTTTCGGGTTGATAGAGCATAAATCCCCCGGGCTAGCCACATACGTAGAACACATACTATTGTGGCAAAATAGGTAAGCTAAAATGCATATGCATATGTGACAATGCCAATTAAATCACAGGAATATTTTTCAAGAATCTTTCAAGTCTCATCCACTCATCTTAATTAAATACCGATCACTCAAATCGATAAATAATCAAGAATCCTCCCCAGTGGAGTCGCCAAATTGTAGGCGTCGTTTGAAGTGCGCCTACGTTAAAAGCATGTGTGAATATGCTTGGCACTCATAGGAAGTGGGAATTGACATAATACGATTAGGGACAAAGCAAAGTAGGGAGCCTCCAACAAGTTTTTAAGGAACTTGTAAACCGTTCACGGATCATAAAAGGCAACCACGAATAAGGGACAACGAAGGCAACAACGATTGACCCGTGAAGGTTACACCCCATTCATAATCCATGAGATTACTAACTCCATATGGTTCGGAACCACGAAAGGAGGATCGGGGATGATGGTACGAAGTGAGTCATGGAGTCACATTCGCCCGTATTGGCCTCTACTCGATTCTTATAGTGAAAAGTGATTCCTGCGATCTCAAAGGCATACAAACAAAATATTCAATTTGCTCCAAACTATTATTAAGCTAAATTGGTTGAATATTAATGCAACATATAATTCTAAAATATTGGTGATCACTTGATGAAACAACAAGATTAAAAAGGAACCTAAACCGGTTGTCCAAATTATCTTATTAGGCGTGATTTTCAATTACATATTCCCTTTAAACATGCAATATGGTGATCATAAAAAAATATAACAGAATAAACATTAATATTGGAAGCAATTTGACAATAATAGCGTTAGTCAAATCAAATAATAAAAAACCTAATCATGATACTAGCAACAAGAATAAAAATAAGAGTAATTAAGTGATTAACTACTCACTTTTCACGCTTCCTTGAATTGCTACATCATGAATAAACTGTTAGTAACTTCAATAAAAATATAAAGCAAATGAAAATTAAATTAAATAAAGGTAGATTTGATTTGGTCCAAACCCTCAGTTAATTATACCTTTCACGCCTTGGTTTAATTATAGAACTTTGGGTATTGTATGAACTCCTTGGAGTGCTTAAGGAAGAAATGATAGAATTAGAAATATAGGTTTAAGGCTTAGAATATGGGAGAGAGAGAAGAGAATGATTTTTGGTGTAAAAGAGAGAAAGAGAGAAGGATTTGATGATCAAGCTTGTTGGTGAATAAAAAAGGGGAGATATGACCTCTATTTATAAGGGGAAAAAAGGGGTCGAATCAAGAAAAGATAAGAATTCGAATCGGATAAAACTCTTGCGATAGACAACAGTTTTTGTGGTTTTTGTTTTTATCATATCATTTGAACCAGAAATCGGAATAAGATGAATAAGATATGGTTGGAAAGCCCTTGAAGTATTCTTTTTAACCCAATTGGAATCAGATTAAAATATTTTGTAGAACAAAAGATATAGCCGAAATAATGAGAAGGTGTCAGTTTTGGATAGAGTTTGACATTTTATTCATATCTTTTCCGTTATAGCTTGGAATTGATATTATAATATATAATTGGAAAGATAATTTCAAGGGCTATCCAACCATATAAAATTTGGATAAAAACTATAAGACATGAAAATAATATCTGTCTATCTTTGAACGTCTTTCAATTCGGATATAAATAGGATTTTCAAAAAAAGGAGTTTTATTCAATTTCAAACTATTTAATCTTATCTTTTCAAAACGGATAATTAAGATCTTTTAGAAACTTATAGAAACTTCTAATTAATCCTAATTGGTTTAGGATTTGGATTAAATCATTTGGACCCTCCACATGATCATTGGGTCGTAGGTAAGGTGGGCTTAGGTTCGGTTTGGGCTCACTTTAATATTTTGGCAATAACTTATTCGTTATAACTCGGATTTGGGCCTATAATATATCGTTGGAAAGCTATTTTCAAGCCCCATCTAAATATTCAATCATTGGACCCAGATTATGGACCAAAATAAACTGGATTAAACGTTTTATAAAAACGGCACGAAATGAATGATTTTAAAGGACACGAAATGAAATATTTTGGGTTTAAAGGCACGAAAAGAGGAAAATAAGTTATGGTTTTGGGAAATAGGCTAGGAGTTGGGTTGGTTTATGAAATGGAAATATGGATTTAAGCACTCCAAGATTAAATACTCAACCCGACCAATAATAGCGGTGAAAGGTTGTTCATCATCGGGTTTGGTTTTGGGGAGACATTTTTAGGTGTCTACAGAAGCCCCCACTTTGACTGAGTTTGTAGAAACGTTAGTTTCGAAAACGATAGTCAAAGTAGTCGATAGGGACGGAGAATGATTTAAGACGTTCTGCGATCCTAAATCATTCTGTATCCGTCGATACCTGCAGAAAAATGTTAGTTCTACAGATAAAAGAGTAAAGGGATAGAATGCGTATCTGACACCAGTGTATTGGTGACAAATGAGTTTGGTAGCTTCCTATGCTTGAAGGAATCCACCGGATGACGTATGTTGAAATGCTTTCCATGCTTGAGGAAAGCCGACAGATGAGTTTGGTAGCTTTCTAAGCCTGAAGAAACCTACCGGATGACACTTTCCATGCTTGAGGAAAGTCGACGTATGAATTTGGTGTCATTCTATGCTTGACGAATTCCACCGAGAATGCCTTCCATGCTTGAGGAAAGCCGACTACTTGGCGGTTTTCTATACTAGAAGAAAAATCCACCGATAACGCTTTCCATGCTTGAGGAAAGCCGACTTGGCGGTTTTCTATGCTTGAAGAAATCCACCAAATAATACTTTCCATGCTTGAGGAAAGTCGACAGATCATGAGATTGAAAATCTCTGTGTATCGAGAACCTTGCGTCATGAAATTATGGTGGTTCGATTGTCCCCGAACGTGGGCTGTAGATGGTCCTCTTGTCCCCGGACGTGGGCTGTAGATGGTCCGCTTGTCCCCGGACGTAGGCTGTAGTTGGTTCGCTTGTCCCCGAACGTGGGCTGTAAATGGTTCGCTTGTCCCCGAACGTGGGCTGTAGATGGTCCGCTTGTCCCCGGACGTGGGCTGTAGATGGTCCGCTTGTCCCCGGACGTGGGTTATAGTTGGTTCGCTTGTCCCCGAACGTGGGCTGTAGATGAGACCTGCAAAAATAAATTTGCCAATGGACTCGTATATATTGTGATTGACTTGACCACTGACTTGACCAAGTTTGAATTGATGTGACATGACATGTGTATGACTTGTGAGTGTGTGTGTGTGTTTATGTGTGTGTGCAGACACAAGCAAATTAAACGAAGATGCAAAAGCAAAAATTTTCCGTCAATTTTTGTCATGAGACGAGTGGAAGGTACTGACTTTCTCCCGAAAAAGAAAGACGTGAAAAATGAAGTTTTGTTTTCGAACTTCCCTCGATAAAAATTTTGAAAAAGTTTTTGAACTTCCCCAAAAGAAAATAATGAAAAAGGGAGGAAGTTTTGAGCTTCCTCCTTAAGCAAGACGAAATGAATCGTATTGATTGAATTGCTTTTCTTGAAAGTAATGTATGCATGATGCATGTCCTTAGGCCAGGAGGCTAAGGAAAATTACATCATGTGACACGATAGATGAATTAACTTAGGTCTTGGACCTAAGCATCATTTATGGTGTAAAGAAACGATCTTGAACATCACTTAGGTCTGGAAGCTAAGCACGTATACAGATGAAGTGATTATTGCATAATAAACATTGCTTAGGTCAAGGAGCTAAGCACGATATGCTTTGTATGATTAAAAATAATTGATATATAAATGTTTCTCAGCACATTATGCGATGCATGAAACAATGAATATTGCTCAGGTCAGGAAGCTAAGCAAGTATACAACGTTTCTTCTAATGAATGTTATCTTGAAAGATGATGAAGCATGCGCGGTAAGGAAATAAGATTTCATGAAAAAGGGTTCCTAAAGGGAAGGATGATATGGATATGGATGTGTGAGTGAAGTGTGTGAATGTGATACTAAGGCTGGCTGCAAGGGTTATGGCGATGGAAAGAGATGTGAGAAGAGTCAAAGATGATGACTCTTTAGGCTAAGTAGGCTAAATGATGTGGGTTCAAGCCCCCAAGTCTAGCTCTAAATGGGTAAGGGTAAGCATTGGATATTCTTTGACTCGATCATGCATGGATATGAATATGAATGTGCAGTGGCCGCACCTCGATGTGAGGTTGCCTACGTATCCATTAGGAATCAGGCCGAACGTAGCTCTAACCGAACTTTGCACAAGTGTATGTACACCTCGAAGAGGTCTTTTAAGGGTTGTAATGTGGTTAAGCTGATGGTTTAAGGAAGAAAGGGGTAAAAGGCTCAAGACCCGAGAGAAACCCTAAGACGTGTAATTGTGAATTGGACTTTGCAAGTTTTATTTTCAACATTTTTTTGTTTTGAATTTCTGTTTTTTTCATTCTTTTGAATCAATGTAGGCAATCTCAGATCATGCGGTCCATCACTCACTTAGCATTCATGTTTCTCAGGCACGGTACCAAGCACTCGATGAGAGACGCAATTTGAGACATGTTCATATCAAAGACATTGGAACACTTGCCTTTAGACATTGTTTTATTGTTGTTTTGCTGCTTTTTTTTTTTTTTTCTTGCTTTTTGAATGTTATGCAATTACACATCTTCCAATCCCAGGGTTAAGTAAATGTGGGTTGAAGAAATGAAGGCCAAACGTTAGACGAGGCTCAAAATGGTTGATGAAGAAATGGAATGTGATTGAACGGTTAACAGGGAATGACAGGGTTGCAAAGGTGCCTCAAGTCATTGGTGTACCTTGTGTTTAGTTCGCCAATTTATTTTTTTTTTTATTTTTTTTTTCCTAATCACATGATCGAATGTAAGAAAGAGATGCTCATTTATGAAGAAGGTAAGAAATGTGACACATAGACACATGGATAAGGAGAACCTATGCTAGACTTTTTAGGGGGAAGGGTTTGAAACAAAAGAAGAAGAAAACATGAAATCTTGGTGAGAAGATTGCATCGTGCTTTGTCTTCATGGCTGTTTATGAGTTACTTCTTGCCGCCTACTGAGGAAAAAAGTTTCTTGTTGTTGATGCTTTGATTGGAAGGAAAGAAGAAAGGAATGACGTTCCCCTTATTCTTCCAACTATTGCCTATTGATTTTAGACTCAAGTACTGTGTAAGGACGAACTCATCTAATGCATTAACTCAATACTTGGATTGGAAAGGAAGAGAAAAAATAGACATTTGAAAACAAGTGAGAAAAATCTCCACTCATTTTTACTACGACAGAAAACGATGCATGCATGGTCCTAGTATACGATCATAAACAATATAGTGCATGACTCGGAGACAAATTGTGTGCAATGACTCAACATGTGAGATTAGGTGAGTTTATTAAGACTCATGGTATGATCGCATGGCTAGACATGAGGACGTTGTGAAAAACAAAGGACCCAATGACCAAATAGCACGGAAGACTAAAAGACAAACTAGCTTGATTAATTTTGTCCAATTTTAATGTTTATGCTATTTACTAGGTGAAAACGGTCCATTGGAAATCGTTAGTCATAAATAAGATCAACCACAATCAAAGACAAAGAACACATGTTAAGGTTAGCACAAAAAATCACAAAACACTGGGAAAAGGACTAGAATTCTAGAAGGGTTAGGATTCATGGGTATAATTAAATAAATTATTAAAACAAAAATCTATAATCCTATGTTATACGAGTTGACACGGATTAAAGGAATTGTCTAAGACTAGCTTGACACGAAAAGTTTAAAAATAAATAAATAAATTAAAAATAAATAAGAAAATTGACGCTAAAAAGACACCTAAACTGGACAGGCTGTAGTATATCGGTTATAACTTTTGATCTGTGACCTTGATTAGGACGAAACCAATTCCAAATGAAAGATAAAACTTGGGGCTACAGATCCATATGTGGCACGACACGTAACTCTTGCTAGAACTCCGGATATGACCAAAACAAGTTGACTCTTGTGCAGTATACGGGAATTAAAATCCGGGTGACTCAAAAATTAAAAAAAAAAATCTATGGCTCGACTCTAATAATAAAAAAAGGGGTTTGATAAGAGAAAAAAAAAATTAAAAAAAGGTCAATAAAAAAATGCACACATAAGCATATAGTCACGCATGATGCAATGAAGTTCGCAACCTAAAGTCAAGTTCTATGTTCGACTATGGTCAAGCTTTTGGGTGTCAAAGGGTACCATGGTTAAGAATTTGGACGCGTTAGCAAGGCAGCCTCCCTTGAGGGTGTATGCCAACGGGCGGCTCCGCGAGTTCGTGATGAAATCGAACTCGACTCCATGGTTTGAGTGGATTTAAAAACTCGGATGAACCCTTATTGCCATGAGCGTTTTCGGGTTGATAGAGCATAAATCCCCCGGGCTAGCCACATACGTAGAACACATACTATTGTGGCAAAATAGGTAAGCTAAAATGCATATGCATATGTGACAATGCCAATTAAATCACAGGAATATTTTTCAAGAATCTTTCAAGTCTCATCCACTCATCTTAATTAAATACCGATCACTCAAATCGATAAATAATCAAGAATCCTCCCCAGTGGAGTCGCCAAATTGTAGGCGTCGTTTGAAGTGCGCCTACGTTAAAAGCATGTGTGAATATGCTTGGCACTCATAGGAAGTGGGAATTGACATAATACGATTAGGGACAAAGCAAAGTAGGGAGCCTCCAACAAGTTTTTAAGGAACTTGTAAACCGTTCACGGATCATAAAAGGCAACCACGAATAAGGGACAACGAAGGCAACAACGATTGACCCGTGAAGGTTACACCCCATTCATAATCCATGAGATTACTAACTCCATATGGTTCGGAACCACGAAAGGAGGATCGGGGATGATGGTACGAAGTGAGTCATGGAGTCACATTCGCCCGTATTGGCCTCTACTCGATTCTTATAGTGAAAAGTGATTCCTGCGATCTCAAAGGCATACAAACAAAATATTCAATTTGCTCCAAACTATTATTAAGCTAAATTGGTTGAATATTAATGCAACATATAATTCTAAAATATTGGTGATCACTTGATGAAACAACAAGATTAAAAAGGAACCTAAACCGGTTGTCCAAATTATCTTATTAGGCGTGATTTTCAATTACATATTCCCTTTAAACATGCAATATGGTGATCATAAAAAAATATAACAGAATAAACATTAATATTGGAAGCAATTTGACAATAATAGCGTTAGTCAAATCAAATAATAAAAAACCTAATCATGATACTAGCAACAAGAATAAAAATAAGAGTAATTAAGTGATTAACTACTCACTTTTCACGCTTCCTTGAATTGCTACATCATGAATAAACTGTTAGTAACTTCAATAAAAATATAAAGCAAATGAAAATTAAATTAAATAAAGGTAGATTTGATTTGGTCCAAACCCTCAGTTAATTATACCTTTCACGCCTTGGTTTAATTATAGAACTTTGGGTATTGTATGAACTCCTTGGAGTGCTTAAGGAAGAAATGATAGAATTAGAAATATAGGTTTAAGGCTTAGAATATGGGAGAGAGAGAAGAGAATGATTTTTGGTGTAAAAGAGAGAAAGAGAGAAGGATTTGATGATCAAGCTTGTTGGTGAATAAAAAAGGGGAGATATGACCTCTATTTATAAGGGGAAAAAAGGGGTCGAATCAAGAAAAGATAAGAATTCGAATCGGATAAAACTCTTGCGATAGACAACAGTTTTTGTGGTTTTTGTTTTTATCATATCATTTGAACCAGAAATCGGAATAAGATGAATAAGATATGGTTGGAAAGCCCTTGAAGTATTCTTTTTAACCCAATTGGAATCAGATTAAAATATTTTGTAGAACAAAAGATATAGCCGAAATAATGAGAAGGTGTCAGTTTTGGATAGAGTTTGACATTTTATTCATATCTTTTCCGTTATAGCTTGGAATTGATATTATAATATATAATTGGAAAGATAATTTCAAGGGCTATCCAACCATATAAAATTTGGATAAAAACTATAAGACATGAAAATAATATCTGTCTATCTTTGAACGTCTTTCAATTCGGATATAAATAGGATTTTCAAAAAAAGGAGTTTTATTCAATTTCAAACTATTTAATCTTATCTTTTCAAAACGGATAATTAAGATCTTTTAGAAACTTATAGAAACTTCTAATTAATCCTAATTGGTTTAGGATTGGGATTAAATCATTTGGACCCTCCACATGATCATTGGGTCGTAGGTAAGGTGGGCTTAGGTTCGGTTTGGGCTCACTTTAATATTTTGGCAATAACTTATTCGTTATAACTCGGATTTGGGCCTATAATATATCGTTGGAAAGCTATTTTCAAGCCCCATCTAAATATTCAATCATTGGACCCAGATTATGGACCAAAATAAACTGGATTAAACGTTTTATAAAAACGGCACGAAATGAATGATTTTAAAGGACACGAAATGAAATATTTTGGGTTTAAAGGCACGAAAAGAGGAAAATAAGTTATGGTTTTGGGAAATAGGCTAGGAGTTGGGTTGGTTTATGAAATGGAAATATGGATTTAAGCACTCCAAGATTAAATACTCAACCCGACCAATAATAGCGGTGAAAGGTTGTTCATCATCGGGTTTGGTTTTGGGGAGACATTTTTAGGTGTCTACAGTTCTACATGCGTCTTAGCCCCGGGGGATTTAAGCTCTATCAACCCAAAAATGCTCATGGCAATAAGGGTTCATCCGAGTTATTAAATCCACCCAAACCATGGAGTCGAGTTCGATTCATCACGAACTCGCGGAGCCGCCCGTTTGCATACACCCTCAAGGGAGGCTGTCTTGCTAACGCGTCCAAACTCTTAACCATGGTACCCTATTGACACCAAATAAACCTGACCATAGTCGAACATAGAACTTGACCTTAGGTTGCGAACTATTCTTTGCATCATTGTGCCTACGTGTTTATGCTTGGTCGTTTTGATCCTAACCTTCACGATCTTTCTTTGTCTATTGTGGATTATTTTATGACTAACGATTGCCAATGGACCGTACTCATTTAGTAATTAGTGCAGAAAAAAAAAAAAAGGTTTGCCGCGCCACGTGAAGGTCTACCGTGTCAAGGCAAATTTCCACCGTGGCACGGTGGACCTGAAAAAAAAATAAAAATTGCCACGCCACGGGAAGGTCTGCCGTGTCACGGCAAATTTCCACCGTGGAACGGTGGACCTACAAAAAAAAAAAGTTTGCCGCGCCACGGGAAGGTCTATCGTACCGTGGCATGGTGGACTTGGAAAAAAAAAAAGGGTTTTCCGCGCCACGGGAAGATCTACCGTGTCACGGCAAATTTCCACCGTGGCACTGTGAACCTGCAAAAAAAAAAAAAAAAAAAAAAAAAAAGGGAGTTTGTCGCGCCACGAGAAAATCTACCGTTGTAGACACCCATTTGTGTCTCCCCAAAACCAAACCCGGTGATAAGTGTCTTTCGTGTTGAATCATAATCGAATGAAGCGAAACTGTGGAAAGTCTAGCGTTGCGGACAGTTTTAATTTCTTTTCTTTTCTCTCTGTTTTTGAAAACTTATTTTAAGAAAACAGCCAATCCAATTTGGTTGGTCCATGATATGGGTCCAATAATAATCTAGTTGGATGGGGCTTGACAAGAGTTTTCCAACGATATATTATGAGCCCAATTTCGATGAATATTGAGGAAGTTATGGCCAATTTACTAAACTGGGCCCGGTTTGAGCCTTATGTACGGCCCAATGATCTTGGGGAGTGCCTAATATGATTTATCATTCCTAATGCAATTAGGAATGGTTTTAGTCTTCTAGAATCCTCTAGAAGGTTCTTTTCATTCCTAATTCAATTAGCATTGATAAATTGACCTTTTTGACTTTTCAGAGTTTTAATCAAAATCAAATAGCATTTTCGAGGAAATTATATGATTTTATCCTCCAGTACGGCAAACTTATCTGATTTTCGAAAACGCGTTAAAACCAAGCTTGGCGCCTGACCCCAGGCTTTGGCGCCTGGAACCTGGCCTGGCGCCTGGCGCCAGTGTTGGTGCCTAGCGCCAGTTAGCCAGGGTTTGCGCCAGCTCTGTTTTTTGTGCGTCAAACTCTGTTTTGATATATTATCTTTTTGGCTGATTTTCTCTATAAATAACGTATTAAAAACTCCGTTTTCATTCACCTACAATCATTAATTCTCTAATTCTCTCTTAACCAATTCACCAACTCTCATCAAGATTTTCTTGATTATTCTCTCTCTCTCTCTTTTTCTAAACTAGCCTTTTCTCGAATACAAAATTCCGCATTCGCAAGATCTAGAAACACCTAGCCATATTCGAAGTTGCCTTCGCCCTAGATGTGAAAGGTTTTAATTTCTAAGGGTTTGGTCCCAAATCTCTCTTTCAATTATTTAATTTAATTGTTTTGTTTATTATTTTCCTTGAAGTTACTAACATATGTATTTTGTTATTAGAAAGAGGTACGAATGTAACACCCTAGAAATTCCTTTATTTTAAAATACCTGTTTTGCCCTGTATAAAACTTTAAATAAGAATATCTAAGACATTACCGCCACCGTGAAAACGGTTAAGGCAAATATCAAAGATACACAGCGGAAGACTAATTTTAAAAACCTTTCCAAAACAAACCAACTTGAAAAGCTAACCAAACAAAAGTAAAGTTAAAACCAAAATGAGCGAAGTAAAATGAAAATCAACCTACAACTTGGAACCATTAAAGGCCCTTATTAAAAACCAACCCAAATCCAAACTTGATATTAGTTCCACATATAAATATTAGCATAAATAATTAAAGCAGAAACACATTGTAACTAATATAAACTAGCATGATTCGCTCTTCACTCGTGCCCCATCATGAATATGCCTCAATACCTGAAAGGCTTATCTCTACTTGTCTCCACTACTCTCCATTAAAAATGGGTCATCATAGGGCCAAGATAAAGACATGGCCAAAACACACAAACACACACAATCAGCAAAGCTGAGTACATAAGCGTAACTAAACACACTAACATGCATTCTCCTATCATCACACACACTTACCTCATTGCACCTGTTTACAAGCACACACAACAATCAACAAGACACAATGACTAGACACTAATTAATTCATTTTGCATTGATTACGCATCGAACGGGTTTCCACCTATTAACCTCCCCCAAATAAATTTGAGGTTAACTGGCACGGGAGCTAACCGTGCCAGCGACAAAACCACACAAAGGTGGCGGAATTCCTGCGCATAAATAATAAAAAGGAATATACAGCGTCCTGTACTCCATTGGAAGTTATGGTTAAATATAAAACCCCATAACCCCCCCCCCCATTGTTCATACTCAAGGTATATACGTTCCAAGAGTTTTGGTGTGTAATCTCTTTCACTTTACGTTATTTACATATTATTAGACTTGGTGATGACTCTCAAAGCATAATAAATCAATCAACAATAGTTATTCAATCAAGCAAACATACCAATTTAATTCTTGAATAATTAGTGACCACATATTATTTAATGTTGAACCCTTTTTAATTCTACCTCAGTGTCAAAGACACCTTAGACGCATAATGCGCCAAAAATCCTATCTCTCGGTGTTAAAACACCTTATGTGCACAAGGGCACCAACATACAATTTATTCCTTGTGTACATAGACACTTATATAACTCCTTTCTCATGCTCAAAGCATCAATAAAAATTATATGGACCATAATAAAATTTTCTTTCAATATTCCAAACATAATTAAACAATTAGTTTAATTAAACATGCTCTCTATCATGCCATAAATAAATATGTAGTCCATATAATCATGCCAAAAATATAATTTCCAATCCATAAACCATCACAAATAATTCATGCTTCACAATTCAATCACCAACACCAATAATTCACAATTCAATACATAAACCTTAGCATGATACTACTTGTAATTGATTGAAATTAAACCTAGCATGACTCTACATCATCAAAATATGCTAAGTACGCGAACGTACCTCAAATAAGCTCTTAAAATAATCGAGTACTCTACAACAATTCTCGAACCAAGTCTCCTACATAAAGGGACAATAATACTATATTAATTACCCTTGTATACACAATTTCCAGCAACTTAAACTCACTTTAAATAACTTATAATAATCTGAAAATTATTTAAAAACCCCTAATTAAACTCCTTTTTAATGGATAATCACACCCTTTTATTAAAAATCACAATTATACTACTTTAAATAAAATTCCAACATTTTAAACTAATCAAAAATCCTTTAAAACTTCATCAAAATACATCTTTATACTTAAATTATCCATAGAAACATTAAATTATCTCTTACCCCTTTTAAACTCAAAGATAAAATTTAAAGCATAAAAAAAAACTTCGTTAAAAATCAAAAACTGCTCGAAAATCGTATTTAGAGGCTGAATTTGGCCACGAGAGGGTAGTGCTCACTACCAAAGGTAGTGAGTCCTTCTTAAAACGTTGTTTACACTCGAAAAATACTACTTTTTTTTATCAAAATCGGAGGAGTTTAGAACCTGATCGGGATTAAAACGAGATTAATATTAACGAACGGAAATCTAATTATCAAAACATGAATTTGCGTGTTCAAAATAAATCTGGAATTAAGTTAAACTAATAAGTAGTTATAATCACCAAAATTTCAAAACATCATTACTATAAAAGCCCTAAATCAATTATTCATAAAAACCCTAAAATCATGATTTTCAATAATTAAAAACCTTAGGTTATAAAATTTACAAAATCTGAAAATTATAAAGCTCAATCATCAAAATACAATTTGATACTAGTTAAATTAATTTCAAACAATAAAATCATAACCCATAAATCAATAATTATAATTACACAAATTAATAAAACAAAGGAGAGAGAAAATAAGACTAACCTTTTTGTGTGGGAAATTTTTTTGGGGATTCATGGGGTATTTATAGAGTAAAAAGTGTAGGGTTAAGTTTGGGCTTATAAAAATGTGGGCTTGAGTTATGTGATAGGGCTTAAGTTATGGGTTTTGGAATGGGTTATCCCAATAAGAGTATGTAGGAATAATTTACATTGCCCAATAATTAATAAACGTTTGGCCCAAAACTTATTTTACTTTTATAAAACTTTATATTTAAAATAATTTAACCCTTTAAAATATTTAATTAAGCCATTGACAATACATTTTATTAATACTTAAATACTTTATAAAAATACATAAAAATACGGGGTATTACAACGAAGCATCAAAGTAAGTGCTTTAATGGTTTTAATTGATATTATGATGTAGAAATCATGTTTACATTGTTGTTATGATATTCCTAGTATCATGTCTAGGGTATTTTTAATACTAAATATGATTTATGCGATGCTTCCTATGTTCTTCCTAATCTTTATGATTGTTAGTATCATGTTAGGGTTAAAGATTTGATTTTTATTGCTTAGTGACATGCTAGGGTTTGTTATTAATCTTGTTAGTATCATGCCTAGGATTTTACTATTATTATGCTTTAACATGAAAATTATTATAATTATGATTATTATAATTATTATTAATTATGATTGCTATGATTATGATTTATGATGATTATGAATATTATTATTATTATTATTTTGATGATGATTAATTTATTAATGATGATATTATTATTATTGTGATTATTATAATTATTATTCATGATATTGATGATTATTATGTTGCTTGATGATTTGTTATTTATTGCTTGATCACCTTTATTGCATGTTTAAAGGGAATTGGTACTTGTAATCATGCTTAATAAGATAATTAATAATCTTGTTTAGGGTTAATTATGATTATAATTCAAGTGATCACCAATAATAGTTTATTTGTGCATTATATTCAACCAACATAGATAAACAGGTTTAGGGTTAAACCTATTGATTGCATGTTAGTTAAAAAGCGCACATGAATACGATCAGAATAAAGTAGAGGCCTATTATTAGGGCAGGTTCAACCTCTTTTAGGTTGGATTTGTACCATCATCCCCGAACCCTTATTTAGTTCTAGACCTTATGGAGTTGACGATCTCTTGGATCGTTAAGGGGTGTAACATTCATCCTATGAACGGTTTACAAGTTCCTAAAAAACTTGTTGGCGACTCTTTTGCTCTATCTTTTTCCCTTTTGGACGCCACCGTACTTTAGTGTATGACCACAATGGGGTTCAAGCTTGAAATTATTCCCTACAACCGTGTCCTGCCGTGCCACGGTGGATTTCCAGCACAAAAAAAAAAACGTGCCACGTCAGCATCCACCGTGGCACGGGAAAGTTCACCGTGTCATGGCAATTTCCACCGTCGCACGGTGGATTCCCAAAAAAAAAAAAAAAAAAAAAACCACTCCGTCACGGCAGCTTGTACCGTGACACGGTACAGTGTTCCGTGTCATGGTGCTCTTGAAATAAGTCCAGTCAGCTTTTTTTAAGTCTTCCGTGTTAATTTGGTCCTCGTGTCAGTCATTTTTGTTAGTGTTCACATGTCTAGCCATACGATCATACCACGAGTCTTATAACATCGCTTAGTCACTCACGAGTCAAGTATAGTCCACACACTTTCTTTATGTTCCGACTCGAGTCGTGCACCAGGTCGTTTATGATCGTATATTAGGTTCATGCACCCTTTTTTCGTCATAATAAAAAATGAGTGGAGTTTTCTCACCTGTTTTCAAATGTCTATTTTTTTCCTTCCTTTCCTATCTTGAGCAATGAGTCAAACAATTAAGTGAATTATTTTATTTCACAGTACTTGGTCAAGGAACAGGGATAGATTAATACGAGTCATTACCGCAACAATCTCTCAGATCTAATAGGCGTTCAAAGAGAACTTTGCCATTTCCATTACTCATGACCTTTCAATGGCCACTAAAGAAGATATTGAGAACATCAACAAATCCATCGAGGCACTGTCTTCCATGATGCAAACCCTTACCACTAGGGTCACTACCATGGAACAAAACAAGGTCACTGTTTCCACCCTTGACAAACTGAAGGAACAAATGAGTAAGATTTATGAGGATTTCACTTATGTGGAACGACCTCCCACTCCTTTGGATGTGAAGGACAAACTCCCTGAAAAGTTCTCCACTACTGATATTCCAAAGTTCAAGCCTACTGACAATCCAATATTCCATTTGAAGGCGTTCTCTACAACCATGGCTCTTAAGGGATTGGACGTAACACTCTTCCCTACTGTGTTCCCTCTCTCCTTAGAACATGCTTGCCAACAATGGTTTTATTCCTTAGATGCCAAGCATACTGCGACTTGGCAAGATGTCACCGACAGTTTCATGAATCGTTACAAGTGTAACATTCAAACCAAAACTTCTGAACATGAACTCTCCATTCTCAAACAGAAAGAGAATGAAGGCTTCACCGCTTACCTGAACAGGTGGAGGGAAACAGCTTCACTCTTGGTAGATCCTCCCAAAGAAAGAGAGATGGTTCGCCTTTTTATTCAAAATCTGACTCATAAATATAGGGAACATCTCAAATTTCTTCCACTGAACACTTTCGAAGCTGTATACGACATCGGCATCAATATCGAGGATAAGCTAATAAAGACTGCTAGTAGTAACAATAATAACACTTGGAAGAACAAGAAGAACGACCATCCTTCTTCGTCGTCTTCTAAGCACGGAAATACTACCAACAATATAAGCCAAGTTGATATCAATGAAGTGTTAGCTCTTGATACTCCATTGCCCAAGAAGAAAAGAACTTACACTCCTTTAGGAAAGACTTATTGTAGGGAATAATTTCAAGCCTTTAAAAATCCCACTGCTTGAACCCCACTGTGATCATACACTAAAGTACGGTGGCGTCTAAAAGGGAAGAAGATAGAGCAAAAGAATCGCCAACAAGTTTTTAAGGAACTTGTAAACCGTTCACGAGGTGAAGGTTACACCCCTTAAAGATCCAAAAGATCGTCAACTCCATAAGGTCATGAACCAAATAAGGGTCCGGGGATGAAGGTACAAATCCAACCTAAAAGAGATTGAACCTGCCCTAATAATAGGCCTCTACTTTATTCTGCTCGTATTCATGTACGCTTTCTGACTAACATGCAATCAATAGGATTAACCCTAAACCTGTTTAATCTATGTTGGTTGAATATTAATGCACAAATAAACTATTATTGGCGATCACTTGAATTATAATCACATTAACCCTAACAAGATTATTAATTATCTTATTAAGCGTGATTACAAGTACCAAATTCCCTTTAAACATGCAATAAAAGGTGATCAAGCAATAACAATATAAAATATAATACATATCAAGCAACATAATAAATAATCAACATCATTAATAATAATAATATCAATCATAATAATAATCATGTTAAAGCATAGCAAGATCCTAGGCATGATACTAACAAGATTAATAACAAACCCTAACATGTCACTAAGCAATAAAAATCATATCTTTAACCCCAACATGATACTAACATGAATAAATATTAGGAAGAGAATAAAAGGCATCATAGCAATCATATTTAATAATAAAATTACCCTAGACATGATACTAGGAATATCATAATAACAATACAAACATGATTTCTACATCATAAAATCAATTAAAGTACTTACTTTGATGCTTCGTACCTCTTTCTAATAACAAAATACACACGTTAGTAACTTCAAGGAAAAATAATAATCAAACAATTTAAATTAAATAACTGAAAGAGAGATTTGGGACCAAACCCTCAGAAATTAAAACCTTTCACGTCTAGGGCGAAGGCAACTTCGAATATGGCTAGGTGTATCGAGATCTTGTGAATGCGGAATTTTGTATGAGCAAGAAAGAATTTTTATTCTAAAGAATTTTAAAGAATGAATGTGATGAATGATTTGAAAAGAATTAATGACTCTTGATGATTGATTGATGCTTGTTGATGAATGATTTGTGAATAAAGAGAGTTGCTGATCGATGATGCTTGTTGATGAATGAAAACGGAGTTTTTGATACGATATTTATAGAGAAAATCATCCAAAAAAGATAATTTAACAAAACAGAGTCTGAAGATCGAAAAACCACCTTGGCGCCAGCCCTGGCTAGTTGGCGCCAAGACCAGTGGCTAGCGCCTGGCGCCAATCCTGGTTCCAGGCGCCAAGGCCTAGGGTTGGACGCCAAACTGACTTTTAACGCGTTTTTTAAAATCTGATAAATTTCCCGTACTGGAAGATAAAATAATATAATTCCAAACGAAAATGCTATTTGATCTGATTAAAACTCTGAAGAATCCTAATTGAATTAGGAATGATAAGACCTTCTAGAATGTTCTAGAAGACTAAAACCATTCCTAATTGCATTAGAAATGATAAATTATATTAGGCCCTCCCCTAGATCATAGGGCCGTACTTAAAGCTCAAACCGGGCCCAGTTTAGTAAATTGGCCATAACTTCCTCAATATTTATCGGAATTGGGCTTATAATATATCGTTGAAAAGGTCTTTGCAAGCCCCATCCAACTACACCACTATTGGACCCATATCATGGACCAACCAAACTTGATTGGCTGTTTTCTTAAAATAAAGTTTTCAAAATCAGGGAGAAGAGAAAAGAAAAATAAAACTTTCCGCAACACTATACCTTTCCACACTTTCGTTTCATTCGATTATGATTTGACGTGAAAGGCACTCATCACCGGGTTTGGTTTTGGGGAGACACAAATGGGTGTCTACACTTATGATGCGGCCTTTGATCGTCGTTACAGTCAAGGCTTGATCACACCTATTGGGCCATTTCTAGAGCCAAAACCTGAAGAAAGGAGCGCCAAATGGAATCCCAATGCCCATTGCAAGTACCATCAAGGAAGGGGCCACACTACGGAGCAATGTTCAAATTTGAAGGATGTCATTCAAGACTTGGTGGATGCAAACAAACTTCCTGTCCCTCCAGGCGGCAAGAAGTAATGAACACAAGGCGCACAGCAGATCCTTCGTGCAAGATTTCATGATTTCTTTCTTTATCATTCCTCTCCATTCCCCCATTCATGTCTAGCATAGGTTTTCCATTTTGAATTTTTATACGTTTCATGTGTTTCTTTCACCTTTTCCATTACTAAAATGAGCAAATTTATTTTACATCTCGATCATAGCATTTTCATTCATTCTAAAAAAAAATCAATTACCAAACTAAACCTAAGGTACACCAATGACTTGAGGCACCTTTGCAAGCCTATCATTCCCTGTTAACCGTTCAATCACATTCCATTTCTTCATCAACCACTTTGAGCCTCGTCTAACGTTTGGCCTACATTTCTTCAACCAACATTCACTTAACCCTAGGATTGGAAGATGTGTAATTGTATAACATTCAAAAAGCAAGTAAAAAAAAAAAAAAAAAAAAAAAAAAAAAAAAAAAGCAAAGCAACAATAAAACAATGTCTAAAGGCAAGTGTTCCAATGTCTTTGATATGAACACGTCTCAAATTACGTCTCTCATCGGGTGCTTGGGACCGTGCCTGAGAAACATGAATGCTAAGTGAGTAATGGACCACATGATCTGAGATTGCCTACATTGATTCAAAAGAATGAAAAAAAAAATCAAAGCAAAAAAAAAATGTTGAAAATAAACTTGCAAAATTCAAAATTTTCAAATTCAAAATTTTCAAATTCACAATTACACATCTTGGGGGCTTCTCTCGGGTCTTGCGTCTTTTACCCCTTTCTTCCTTAAACCATCAACTTAACCACATTAAAACCCTTGAAATACCTCTTTGAGGTGTACATACACTTGTGCAAAGTATATCTTTCTTAGCTCCTTGACCTAAGCAACGTTCATAATCACTTCATCTATATACGTGCTTAGCTTCCAGACCTAAGTGACGTTCAAGATCGTTTCTTTACACCATATATGATGCTTAGCTCCATGACTTAAGTTCATTAATCTATCGTGTCACATGATGTAATTGTCCTTAGCCTCCTGGCTTAAGAACATGCATCATGCATACATTATTTTCAGGACAAGCAATTCAATCCATACGATTCATTTCGTCTTGCTCAAGGAGGAAGTTCAAGACTTCTTCCCTTTTTCATTATTTTATTTTGGGGAAGTTCAAAAACTTTTTCAAAATTTTTATCGAGGGAAGTTCGAAAATAAAATTTCATTTTTCACGTCTTTATTTTTCGGGAGAAAGTCGGTACCCTCCACTCGTCTTATGACAAAAATGATGGGAAATTTTTGCTTTTGCATTTTCGGTTGCTTGTGTCTGCGCACACACACACTCAAACTATACACACACAATCACAAGTCATACTCATGTCATGTCATGTCGTGTCAAGTCAAACTTGGTCAAGTCAGTTGGTCAAGTCAATCATTGTCTATACGAGTCCCCTGGCAAATTTTATTTTGCAGGTCTCAATTACAGCCCACGTCCGGGGACAAGTGGACTATTTACAACCAGCCCACGTCCGGGGACAAGCGGACCATCTACAGCCCACGTCCGGGGACAAGCAGACCATTTACAGCCCATGTCCTGGGACAAGCGGACCATTTACAACCAGCGCACGTCCGGGGACAAGCGGACCATCTACAGCCCACGTCCGGGGACAAGCGGACCATCTACAGCCCACGTCCGGGGACAAGCGGACTAACTACAGCCCATATCCGGGGACAAGCGGGCCATCTACAGCCCACGTTCGGGGACAATCGAACCACTATCATTTCATGATGCAAGGTTCTCGATACACAGAGACTTGCAATCTCATCACCTGTCGACTTTCCTCAAGCATGGAAAGTATTATCCGGTAGATTTCTTCAAGCATAGAAAACCGCCAAATTCCTTTGTCGGCTTTCCTCGAGCATGGAAAGCATTATCGGTGGATTTCTTCAAGCATAGAAAAACACCAAAATCATATGTCGACTTTCCTCAAGCATGGAAAGTGTAATCCGGTAGTTTTCTTCAGGATTAGAAAGCTACCAAACTCATTTGTCGATTTTCCTCAAGCATGGAAAGCATTTAAACAAATGTCATCCGGTGGATTCCTTCAAGCATAGGAAGCTACCAAACTCATTTGTCACCGATACACTGGTGTCAGATAAGCGTTCTATCCCTTTACTCTTTTATCTGTGGAACTAACATTTTTCTGCAGGTATCGGCGTATACAAAGTTATTTAGGATCGCAGAACGTCTTAAATCATTCTCCGTCCCTATCGAGTACTTTGACTATCGTTTTCGAAACTGACGTTTCTACAAACTCAGTCAAAGTTGGGGCTTCTGTAGACACCAAAAAATGTCTCCCCAAAACCAAACCCGATGATGAACAACCTTTCACCGCCACTATTGGTCGGGTTTAGTATTTAATCCCGAGAGTGCTTAAAAAATCGTATTTAATTAAATTCAATTTTTGAATAGTCCATGGATTAGTCTTGATGTTTGGTCAAAGCATAGTTTTAATTTCAACCCAAACTTATTATTTAATTTTAGCCCAAACCTTTTTTTATTTTACTGTTTTATTCTTTATTTTGGCCCAAACTTTTTATTTATTTTATTTATTTTAGCCCAAATAATAATAAAATCAGAAAATGGCCCGAAATTATCAATCGACACTTAAAATGCTGAACGAACACTACTACAAAGTTGGGCTTAAGTAACACCTATTAGTAACACTTTAAAATTTTTATTATTGTTTGATTTATAGGTAACACTTTTGTAGCATTATGGTGTTAAGTAACATTTATTTGTAACACTTAAATATTATGTAACACTTTATGGTAACACTTTGATATTAGGTAGCATTTGGGGGTAACATTTAAATTTTTTTATAATTTGTTTATGTTATAATGAATGACATTTGCCTTTCTAAATGTCCTAGAATTGTTTTTTCTCTCTAGAGTGTCTTTCTCTCTAGAATGTCTCTCTCTCTAGCTTGTTACTAGAGAAGCTTCTCTTCTATGTCCATCTTCCTCTAACCAATTCCCCCCTGCCTCTGTCTCACCTTCTCCACTCTCCTCTCTAATTCTTCCCCCTTCCCATTATGCCTAATCTCCCTTCATCAAACCTCAATAGAATGGGAGTTGGTATCCCGAAAATGCCAAATGATGATCCAGAGGATGTTGACAAATATAATCTCACGGTAGTGGCGAAAGTCCTTGATGCAAGGGAGTTTAGCGAAATCCAACTACAATTATGGGTAGATAGCTGTTGGAAAACAAACAGAGCAGTCATAGTTGAAAAGGTTAGCCACTCTAAGGATCTCTTCTTCTTCTTCTGTACTTCTTGGGAAGACAGAGATAATCTCATCTCCATGGGATTCGCCTCATACAAAGGAGCATTCATCTTGCTCAAGGAATGGATTATGGGAGATAATGTGCTCAATTTAGACTTCTCTGAAACCCCAATTTGGATTCGTGTTGAGGGGCTCCCAACGGAAGAATGTCAACCTCAAGTTGCCAGAAGAATCTTAGACAAGATTGGAAGGTTTATTCGTTTCGATCAAGCTTCTTCAGTGGATAGGCCTCACTCAATCATCAGAGCAAAGGTAGTAATCCCTTGCTTCAAACCCTTGATTCCAGGCTTCTTCTATGAAATATCTGCTGATAAGGCTATTTGGGTATATCTAAGATATGAGGGAGTATTTATGTATTGCCACTGCTGTGGCAAGATTGGTCACAGGCAACCCATTTGTCGTACTCCGATCCCCCTGGCACATCGTGAAGTTTCCTACAGAATTAGATCCTTATGTGATGCTAACCATGACCTGCTCCTAGTCCGTCCACAAATACCTCTGTACTCAAAGAAGATAATGGGCTTGGAGGACATTTAGAGATTCAGAACTTCGAGAGTGAACCTGAGGATCTTTCCTCATCCTTCCCCAACCTATTCTTCTTCACAACATACTCCCCCGAATTCCTCGCCGGGAGATAACCAGACAGGGAATCAGAGCTCCCACAGTAACTCTTCTAGTGGAGACTCACCAATGTCTGATGCATCGTCCAGCAATCACTCAAGTCCACAAGACCCAGGTCCAAGTATCCGAGGAAACAAGAGACAAGTCTAAGAGATTGGAGCTCAAGAACTCCTAGCTTCGACTACCCAAAGTGCCCTGAAGAAACTGAAAAGCACTGCAGCTTCTAGCTCCTCCCTATTGTAGGGAATAAATTTCAAGCCTTTAAAATCCCACTAGCTTGAACCCCACTGTGATCATACACTAAAGTACGGTGGCGTCCAAAAGGGAAGAAGATAGAGCAAAAGAGTCGCCAACAAGTTTTTAAGGAACTTGTAAACCATCACGAGGTGAAGGTTACACCCCTTAACGATCCAAGAGATCGTCAACTCCATAAGGTCATGAACCAAATAAGGGTTAGGGGATGATGGTACAAATCCAACCTAAAAGAGATTGAACCTGCCCTAATAATAGGCCTCTACTTTATTCTGCTCGTATTCATGTGCGCTTTCTGATTAACATGCAATCAATAGGATTAACCCTAAACCTGTTTAATCTATGTTGGTTGAACATTAATGCACAAATAAACTATTATTGGCGATCACTTGAATTATAATCACAATCAACCTAACAAGATTATTAATTATCTTATTAAGCGTGGTTGCAAGTACCAAATTCCCTTTAACATGTAATAAAGGTGATCAAGCAATAAAGAATAAAAAATATAATACATACCAAGCAACATAATAAATAATCAATATCATGAATAATAATTATAATAATAATAATATCAATCATAATCATGTTAAAGCATAGCAAGATCCTAGGCATGATACTAACAAGATTAATAACAAACCCTAGCATGTCACTAAGCAATAAAAATCAAAGCTTTAGCCCTAACATGATACTAACATGAATTAATATTAGGAAGAACATAGGAAGCACCGTAACAATCATATTAAAATTACTCTAGACATGATACTAGGAATCAAAATAACAATATAAATATGATATCTACATCATAATATCAATTAATCAATTAAAGCACTTACTTGGATGCCTCGTACCTCTTTCTTTCACGTCTAGGGCGAAGGCAACTTCGAATATGGCTAGGTGTTTCTAGATCTAATGAATGCGGAATTTTGTATTTAAAAACAAGGAAGAAAAGAAAGAATGAATGTTGATGAAAGTTGATGAAAAGAGATGAATGATGAAGATTATTGAAAGAGAGTTGAAAGCTAATTGATGAATAATTTGTGAATGAAGAGAGTTGAAAGCCAATTGATGAATAATTTGTGAATGAAGAGAGTTGATGAAAACTTAAGAATAAAGAGAATTGGTGAACGATAGATGTAGATGATCCATGAAAACGGAGTTTTTGATACGATATTTATAGAGAAAATCATCCAAAAAAGATAATTTATCAAAACAGAGTCTGAAGACCACAAAACCACCTTGGCGTCAGCCCTGGCTCATTGGCGCCAGGACCAGTGGCTAGCGCCAGGCACCAATGCTGGCGTCTGGCGCCAAGGCCTGGGGTTGGACACCAAATTGGAATTCAACGCGTTTTCGAAAATCTGATAAATTTCCCGTACGGGAAGATAAAATAATATAATTTCAGTCGAAAATGCTATTTGATCTAATTAAAACTCTAAAGAGTCCTAATTAAATTAGGAATGAAAAGAACCTTCTAGAATGTTCTAGAAGACAAAACCATTCCTAATTGCATTAGGAATGATAAATCATATTAGGCCCTCCCCTAGATCATTGGGCCGTACATAAAGCTCAAACCGGGCCCAGTTTAGTAAATTGGCCATAACTTCCTCAATATTCATCGGAATTGGGCTTATAATATATCGTTGGAAAGGTCTTTGCAAGCCCCATCCAACTATACCACTATTGGACCCATATCATGGACCAACCAAACTAGATTGGCTGTTTTCTTTAAAATAAAGTTTTCAAAAACAGGGAGAAGAGAAAAGAAATAAAACTTTCCGCAACACTAGACCTTTCTACACTTTCGTTTCATTCAATTATGATTCAACGTGAAAGGCACTCATCACTGGGTTTGGTTTTGGGGAGACACAAATGGGTGTCTACACCTATGTTTAAGAACAAGAAGAGGATTAACTCCTCTTCCTGCTATAATTGTCCCAGCTCTGCAGAGTGGGGAAAACAGAGTGGAAAAATGGAGAAGGATTTTACAATCAAAGCCTTGCTGCAATGCTCAGAAGAGAAAATATGCTACTGCCAACTGGTGTCGACGCTCAACATCAGCCACGGGGTCGGAATCTGAAGAAGAATACAGGAGAAAATCCAGGCGAACCACACTTACAGCCATCTCAGGGGAAAACGGAGTTCCTAACGGGGAGGTAAGGTCTGAAAGGGCCGTTAGTCAAAATCAAGGCACAGAGGGTCAACTCCCATTGCCAGGTAATCAATCCACCTGTCCTATTTATAGCTTATTTTCCAACCCAGAGTCTTTCCATCGCTTTTTTGACTTGGACTTGCTACGACTCAATGACCCCCTATTGCAAGTAAACCTTTACCGTACACGTTAGCTGCCTCGAGCCTCGAATTCCTGGAACAGAACTCAGGGCTGTCTCCTCGTCTCCAAGGATTCAAATAAAATCATTGATGATCTTATTGATTTCTCTCCCTCCTCAGCTTCAAATTTCCGCTCAGCTATTTCCCCAACCACCCGTAGTTATGACACCCCTTTTAAACTCCCTGTTATGCTCTTTTATTCTCTGGTTTATAATGCTTCTCCCCCGTTTAATCCGGTCAATAACCCCACCACCAATTTACTTTATTCTCACCTTCTATTTTCAGCCCAACCACCAACTGCCATGTCCTTTTCCAAGTTGCCCACCTCAAATCTGGAAATTGAGGATGATTATCAAGTACATTTAGTCCCCACAGATAGAGTATATACAAAGAACCCTCTCTTGGACCCCTTTAAACCAAAGAATATTTTGGTTGACCCTATTATTAGAAGTATTGAATTTTCCTTCCCCCTAGTCATGGTCAACAAGGAAGAACTAGAAACCTACCGTGCCTCCCAAGCAAAGGGTTCTCCTTCATATGTCTCTCTGAATTCCCTCATAGCAACAACTACAACGGATTGCAAGCCTTATTCCCAGAATGTGGGCTCCTCTAACCCCGCCCATAACTGGCCTAAACTGAAAGGACCGGCTCACGGCTCATCCTCTAGCTCTTCAAAATTCTCCCTAGCCAACTTTTCAACAGAGAACCCTCCAAATTCCCCAACCTCTGTTGAGTCCTTCAACACAGCTCCATCCTCGATTGCTTCAGAGGATTTGGAAGACGCCCTTAAAATAAGCAATCTGGAGATTCACCCCAGCGACCCTTCCTCGGATTTTGAACAAGAGTTCTACTCGCATGATCAAAGAAAGAGGCTGTTTAAGAGAAGGAAGGGAAGGAGATTCACATAGAAGGGAGCAAGAAAGAAAAGATGGGGAAAAGGAGTGGAGAAAGACCTGGCTAAGGAGGAAGAGCAGACATCTGGAGGAGATAGCATGGATAGGAAAGGAAGTGCGGAGAAAAGAGGTCTGACTCTTCGCCAAGAGAGCAACAAGAAGTTCAGGTTTGGATGGAGTGGGGAGGATGATATTTGGGAAAAGATGCAAGAGGCGGAGGAGAAGAACAAGCTGCCTGTGAGACTTCAAGTTTTGAAGATCTCGGTGTGGGAGGATACAGTGAGCTCGGAGGACGAAGTCACGAGCAAGCCTGCTCAGGGGACGTTTGCTGATGGCGCGGCTGGCCCACAGCCTCATGAGGAAAAATGAGTGTCCTGAGTTGGAATTGTAGGGGAATGAACGACGGAGATTCCCCAATTTTCCCTATGATCTCGTCTTTAGCGGCTAGATTTAATGTTGATTTTATTTTTATTAGTGAATCCAAATGTTCTGTTAGCTCGTTAATCCCCTTTTTTGGTAAACAAGGTTATGGTGGGTTTACGGGTGTAGATGCTTGTAACAACAAAGGAGGTCTGTTTCTTTGTTGGTCGGATAGGGTCCAGGTTAGAGTAGTCGTAGATTTAACCAATGTTATCCTTTGTAATATTACGTTAGTAGGAGATGTTTCTTATTACTTGGCCTGTGTGTACGGGTGCCCCTCCCTCTCGCAAAGGATGTCAGTCTGGAATGCCATTAGCGAACTGATGCATGTCTATAGGGGTAGCTGGATAATGATAGGTGATATCAACCAACTGGAATCCCCCGATCAGAAATTGGGGGGTAATGACTTTATCCTAGGGGCTAGTGACTTCAATTATTGGATAATAGAACATAATCTGGCTAAAATCCACTCGATTGGGTTAAAATACACTTGGTGTAATAATCGAACTCAGGACCCAATTTACGAGCAATTAGATAGAGCCTACGCTAATAATGATTGTATGTTCTTATTTCCAAATGCTAGAGTGTGGAATCTCCCAATCATGTTCTCGGACCACTCACCTATCATTCTAGAAGTCAGCCCCTCTTTGGGAAGAAGGAAAAGCCCTTACAAAATGGAAGCCTGGTGCTTAAGGCTCCCAGAAGTCCATGAGCTAATAACCTCTTCTTGGGCCAAACAAGTCCAAGGCTCCCACCTTTTTCAAGCCCAAAGAAAATTTAAGAACTGCCTAATGGATCTAAAAAACTGGTGCCTAAATAAAAAGAAAACATACCTACAATATGATTGGAAATGCATAAAAGACGAGTTGCAAGACCTACAATCCGAGGACAAGCTCTTGGAACTTGAAAACTTGGGAGATGAGATTTCGCAAAGGAAAGCAAAAGAGGAGAAGGCTACTGTACAATGGTGGTATTGGAGACAACGGGCTAAATCAAAATGGGACGCTTTTGGTGATCAATCAACCTCCTTTTTCTACAAGAGTGTGAAAGCTAGATCACTTAAGGCGGAGATACGTACTATACAGAATGAGGAGGGGGTGTGGATCTCGGATCAAGGAGAAATTCGTAACCTCTTCAAAACGTACTTCACTAAGTTGTTTGATGGACCTTGCTTAACCCAGGCCCAAGCCCAAGACAGATTGGACATTAGTGAAGAGTGGCTGGCAGACTTACCAATGTTGAATGAGGCCCATCACAGCTGGCTTAACAAACCTTTCTCTGCTGAAGAAATTCGTGTTGCAACCTTTGCTCCACACCCTTTAAAATCACCGGGCCCGGATGGTACGCCTCCGATGTTTATCCAAGAAAACTGGAGTATAGTGAAACAGGACATCATTCAAGGAGTCCAGCATTTTTTCTCTTCTGGCTATATGTTAAAGGAGTTAAATAGGACATATATCACTTTGATCCCGAAATTCCAGCACGCAAAAAAGGTGGATGAATTCAGACCTATCAGCTTGTGTAACTCGTTATATAAGGTGATCTCGAAATGCCTGGTTAACAGGCTCAAGGTGATACTTCCGGAGCTAGTAGGGGATTTTCAGAATGCTTTTATCCCGGGAAGACTAATGAGTGATAATTGCTTTATCGCCCACGAAATTCTGAATAGGGTCAAGTCTAGAAGAAGGAGTAGTCGATTTGAGGGTATACTAAAGATTGATCTAAGCAAAGCGTATGATAGAGTAAGTTGGACCTTTATTGAGAAAATTCTCCAACAAATGAACTTCCCCCTCACTTGGAGAAGCTGGATTATGCAGTGTATAACCACAGTCAATTATGCCATTCTAATTAATGGGGAGCCAACTCCCTTCTTCTCTCCAAAAGTGGGCTTGAGACAGGGAGATCCCCTCTCCCCCTATCTTTTCATTTTGGTCATGGAGGTTCTTTCAAGGAAACTACTTGCTCTCCAATCAAGTAATGCACTTCAAGGAATTAAAGTAGCTCGCTCTGCACCAGCTATTAAGCACCTTTTCTTTGCTGACGATGCGCTCTTCTGCTTCAAAGCCACACCATCATCCTGCAGACTTATCAAGCAAGTTTTGGATAACTTCTGCTCCATCTCTGGAGAGGTGGTAAACCTGAACAAGTCTTCTATCCTATTTAGCCCAAATACTCCCTCTAGATTTGTAAAACTTATGAGGAAGCCAATTGGGGTAAGGAGCTCGAAAGAACTAGGAACCTATCTGGGTTGTCCGATGGACATAGATGGCAGAAGTGCACCCAAATTTTCCACTATCCTTGACAGAATCCAACAGAAGATCACCTCCTGGAAATTTTCATTCTTGTCTCCATCAGGCAAACTCCTTCTCATCAAAAGCATTCTGGTAGCTATAGCTCATCATGTTCTATCCATCTTTTGGTGCCCGCAGGTCATTATCAAAAAAATCAATTCCACCATCAACAAATTCTGGTGGAGCCCAAGTGATAAGAAAAGAGGCATGTGTTGGAGGAGAAGGGAAGTCCTAAATTTACATAAATCTGATGGTGGGTTAGGGATGAGAGACATGAGAGCTGTAAATGTTGCTCTACTAATGAAGAATGGTTGGAGACTATACAGAAACCCCCACCTCCTGGCTAGTAAGATCTTTAGAGCTAGATATGGAGCAGATCCGATAACATTGGGCTATTCCAACAAGTCTATCCAAAAAGGCTCATGGGCAGCAAAAAGCATGATCAGAGTTATTCACTCCTTAAAGGGAGGGTTCGGACGAAGAATAGGCAATGGAGCATCAACTTTTATCCTACAAGACTGTTGAGCAGATAAGGATCGGGTGAACCTCCTACCATCAGCCTCAATCCAACAGAATGCAGTAGTGGCAGATTTAATATCTTCTGAAAGGAGATGGAATGCGAGTATAATCTGGAACAATTTTGACAAGAACTCAGCACATAGCATCCTAGACACTCACATCCCAGACCAAAGCCAAGAAGATGAGTTCTTCTGGAAACAAGATAAGCATGGCGAGTTCTAATCAGGATACTGGACGCATATAGAGCAAGCAAGTCCGAGATTAACGAACCCAATCAGGAACAATTTCTGGAGGAATCTATGGAAGCTTCACATCCAGCCCAACCTGAAATGGTTTGTCTGGAGAATCGCTCAAAATATCATACCAACAAGCGATGTGCTAAGAAAAAGAGGAGTGATGATACAGCAGACCTGCTCTTTGTGCAGAAAGGAACAAGAGGATGCCAATCACCTGTTCAGATTCTGCGAAATCAGCAGGAGAGTTTGGGCTGCCTCTACACTGGGAATTGTTTCGTCTAACCCGTGTTTTTTATCTTGCAGGGAGTGGGTAGCTAATTTCATCAATTTCTTTTGTCAACAGCGCAACGAGGAAGCAAAGTTCAGCATCATCACATTTATTTCAACCTTATGGTCAATCTGTAATCACAAAAATGATATCATTTTTAAGGGTGTGAGTGTCAATCCAGTTGCTATACTGGAAAGAGCACAGGTACACATCCAAAGATGGGAAGCAGCAGAGATGATAAATCAATCCTCTTCTCAGAAACACGTAAGAAGCTTGACTACAGCCAAAATGCCAGTAATTTGGAGCTCGGGCAAACCTACGAGACATCCTTATCTTACTATCCTGGTTGATGCGGCTTGGAAGAAAGATTTTCTCCCTCATACAGGGGAATGGCAAGCAGCAACAGCATGGAGCGCGACTGACAATCAAGGCAATTCCTATCAGGGAGCTACAAGAACCTTCTCTAACTCTCCAACTCAGGAAGAAGCGATAGCAATCCTCACAGCTATTAAGGAGGCTCCATCTCAATATCACAATCTAATTATCAAAACGGATGCCTCGGTGGTAGTTGAGAATTTGCGGCACCAGACAGGAAAGATTTTGGAGGAACTTAAAAGTATCACCCAAGACATTAAGCGTCAGGCGTCAAAGAGAGACTTTCTAGTGTGTATCAAGGTAGATAGACGTTCTGTTCAGAAAGCCCATGACTTAGCCATTAAATGTAGAAAATATGGTTAATATCCCCTTTTCTGGGCTGTTCCCTAGTTGTAACCATTGTCAAAAAAAAAATAAATAAATAAATAAATAAATTGTTTATGTTTTTTATTCGAAGAAAAACACTTTATATTCTCAATTTTTTTTTTTTTTGCATATTTGAAATAAACCCACAGTCACAACTTTCTTCGTCCCTCAAGCTTTCAGCTTTTCACCCCCTTCTTGCTCTCTCCACTGAAGCCCCCGTCCACCGCAGTCCGCAGCCTATCTCCATCGCAACAGCCCGTACCAGCGATTGATACCTCTTGGCCTCCATCTTCAACGGCTTCCTCCTTTTAGTTAGGGTTACGGTTAGTTCAGGTCCTTCTCCTTTCCATTATCAACAAGAATATGAGCTACGTAAAGTTAGGGTTTCAATTCCCCCTTTCAAATCTTATTGATAATTTCTTAATTTGATGTTGAATTTGCCAATTAAAATGTTTAATTTCACTATTATCATACTGAAATTTGCATGCATCTGAATTGGTCAAAGTATTTAGACGAGTTTGGGATTTTTTTTTTTTTTTTATTCTTTTTTTCGATTATCGCGGGTAGGTAAAGAGGGGTGTTTGTAGGGAAGGGGGTATTTGCAGGGCAGGAGTGTGTGTAGGGGTGTGGGTGCAGCTGCTGCCCTGCAAAGGCAAGGCCTCTGCTACGTGCCCTACCAAAGCAAGGGTGCAACTGTCTGCCCTTGCAAGGCTACTGCTGCCTTTTGAAGCTAAGGTGGCTACTGCATATATTATCTTTTTAGATTAGAGAATGAGCATGTAAATAATGTCGACAATTAGAGCAGTTAAATAGGTATCATTGACTTAGTGATGGGCTGAGCTGATTGTGTCGCATAAGTATAGCCCGATAATTATTCATTCTAATATTGAAAATTAGTATGGGGTTAATGGGGGTTGGGAGATGGGGAAACGAGCTCCTAGTATTAATAACAGCTACGACTTTCAGGACATGATACAGACTTGAAGTTATAACTTGTGATCATTGCTCTGATGTCCATGACTTTTAATCTTTAGCTATGAATTTTTGCATTTTAGCTATGATCTAACTATTACTAGCAATTTAGCTATGAATTTTTTTAGTTTCCTCAAGTACAAGTGAAGATTAAAGCACCGAGATTTCTCTCCTTCATTGAGGTGTATTTTTTAATCTTTGAATTTCAATTTTTTAGACTGGGTGATATTACTTCAATTTGCACCCTTCTTGCTTGGCACACCCTTGGTTAAGTGATGATTTCTCTTCCTCCAATCGTCTTGATCGTAACTCTGAGGTAACTTCTTACTTGCTTTTCTAAATTTCAGGTTTTCCTCCTGGATTATCATGTGGTGGAGACTTATTTCCCCAAAATAATAATAATATCCGGATTATTTGGTGACTGAAATGATATTAAATTTGTTTTACATGGGTTTTCTTTGTCTTTTTTAAAAAATTATTTACTGATGAATTAGATTATGTACTTCTATTAAGTTTTTCTTATAATTTTGGCTGATTTTGGCTAAATTATAAATTTGAGAGATTTGAGATTTTGAATTTCTGATTTACATAAACATAGAGTTGCAAGTCGTTTATTGCAATTAAAGTTGAAATCGGAATTATAATTGGAGTTCTAGCCTGAATTATGACTATTTCTTGCTTAATTGTGGATTCATGGTGCTCTTTGCTTCATTAAAGAGCTTATGTGTTTATTATTTCCCAAAATCATCTGGAATTTTATGTTGATGCCAGAATGTTAAGAATACAAAATATGGACAGAATTGAAAAAAGATTGAGGAATTCTTTCTGTTTTCTCATTTGTGATGTTATATTAACCATTATGATTGTCCTCTATAAATGTCTTATATCTTTGCATTTATTTATATGTTCTATTTCAATGCTACATCTCTTCTGAGACCAGGACCCTTTATCATTAATTTGGCTTGCATGTTGCATACCTTGTTCCAACACCGTACGAATGGTGTTTCCTACTCAAGATCGAGAAGCTTCTGGTCTAGTAATGTTGGCAAGTCCAAGAAGCAAAAGGGCTTCAGTGTTGTGCACTATTGATTAGTGTTGTGTTCTACTCAATTTATATCATAATCATTTTCAGATAACTTTAGCTGAAAAGCATTTCCTCATAAAAATGTAGTTTGTAGAATAAAATTAGGACACCGACTTATAAAAAAAATGTTAGAGCATTGAAGGCGCGACAATGTATGTATCCAAGGTCTACTACTCTTAAGGCTAGTAGGTACTTTGAAATTATCCTAGCCTAAATCTTCTTGTGTGATATGCTATTCTGAATATTTCCCTTTATATTTTGTTTCATTCAAGTGGTTTTGTCCAAATAAGGTTTCATTTTCAGGGTATAGCTGCTTGGAAGGCAGGAGCCACTACTTTCAAGATGGAGGTCTTAATCATACTTAGGCTCTGTACTGGAACAGTAAGGTAAAATATTTGCACCTTTTATGGAGGTCAACCATTCATTATATTGTATAATTTTTTAACTCCAAAGAGGTTTTATTAATTGTAATTGGTTGGTAGGTGAATAGTGATTTTTTTGTACCTAAGCATTTCGTTGCTAGTGGGTCTTGACACCTATTTCCCTGCTAAATGGTTTTAACATAATGAATATACTAGTGTTGAAATACATAGCTTGTGATGTAGCCATTTCTTACCGAAAAAACTGCACTGCATTTGGATCATTATCAGCAATTTTTCAAATGTTTGATTAAATAGTTAATAAGTTTTCTAGGCTTAGAGGCCCGACATGGGTATGATTTTTTCTCAATTTTTTGTCATCGTTAATTGGCTATATACATTGGGCCTACTCTAATTCTACATGATTGTGAGATTGTGCACATCGATCGCGTGGCTTGCTATTGGCTTTAAACTTGTTTCAATTCATCTGATATGCTACTGTCTGGGAATGTCGAAAGTAATTTTTTTGCAGTTTAACCTTGCATTGTCATGAGCTGTTAAAATCTGAAGTCGTATGCCATGATGATGGCCTTTAACAATGATTTAATCAAATATTTTGCTCCTGTACTCTGCAGGATCAGGGGGAAACTCAAGAGGATGAAAGTGCTAGCTTCAAACACGAAAGAAATTTTTCGTGTTGCTTCTAGTTAAGCTGTTCAATCCCAGTTTGTGGACACGAAAATAGTCTTAAAACACCAAAAAAAAACAACACTTAGATCAAGGGTTGCAAGGGGGAGATTCAACGCAAAGAAAAATCCAATTAGGAATGGATTTGGATATGATGTAGATGACACAACAATAGATTGGAACACCTGTCGACCAACATCAAGATAGAGTAGCATAACAATCTAAGAGGAAGGTCTATATCAGACTTCCAAACTGAGATTAGGCAAGTAATAGGCAAGACTACTACATAAAAAAAATACACCAGTATATCATTTCACAGTAAGGAAGGGGAGGAGGTTGAGATTAGAAATGGTGTCCAAACTTAGATAGGGTAGAGTAAGGCAATGGTGTTATGCTGTTGTTACTGATGTCAGTTGCTTATACTGTTGTTTGTTGCTGCTACTACTGTCTGCTGCTGCTATTTTCTACGACTACCAATGTTTGCTGCTACTGCTGTCATCTGGTATTAATGGCTGCTGGTACTGGTTAGCTGTTGTTTTCGCTAGCTAGCTGCGGCTATGTGCTATTATTACTATTGTTTGTTGCATCCGCGCTGATTGTATATTTGTATAGAAATTGGAGGTCTAAAGAGACTTAAGTTCACTTCTTTTCATTTTGATTATTAGATTGTTTAGCCAATAAAAAAATTGGTGTTTATGGATGTTTTTTTTTTTTTTTGTAAGAAGTATGAAATAAATTATTTCAATTCAAATTATTTTATTTTATATGTTAATTTCACATTCCTTGTTATACATATTAATATTATTTTTATATTTCAATAATAATAATAATAATAATAATAAATAATAATAATAATAATAATAATAATAATAATTATTATTATTATTATTATTACTGTTATAATAATAATAATAATAATAATAATAATAATAATAATAATAATAATAATAATAATAATAATAATAATAAATGTTACCTATTAACTAATAAGGTGCTACATTAGTTTGCAAAAAGTGATACATAATGTCAAGTAAAGTGCTACTAATTGTTAAAAGATGATTGAAAAATGTTACCTAATAACCGACAAAGTGCTACATTAGTTCTAAAAAGTGTTACACAATGTCGATTAAAGTTATACCATATGATTAAAAAATGTTACTAAGGATAAATATGTGTTACATAAGAAATAAAAGGTAACACTTTAAAAATGATACAAATAATATAAAAAGTGTTACATAAGAGGGTTTATAGTACCACTTTTGAAAGTGTTACCATACGTTACCCAAAGTGTTACATAACACCTTAGGTAACATGGGCGGAAGTATCACCCAATAAAGTATTACCTATTGTCTATAGTAACATTTTTACCACCTTATGTAACACTTATTGGGTGTTACTTGAGGCTAGTTTTGTACTAGTGGAAATTAGGGTTAAAAATGAATTTAGACGGAAAAGCGGACTGAAAATTCCCGCGTCACGGCAACAATCCACCGTGTCACGGGAAACTTTTCCGTCTGACGGTGGGGTTCCCCGTGACACGGGAAACCTGCTGTGACACGGGAATTTCCGTGTCCTTTCCGCGTAAATCCTTAACGTGTTTTCTCCCCCGTTCACTAAATATTTCCCGCGTCACAAAAAATGTGCACCGTGTCACGGGAACGTTTCCCGTCTGACGGTGGGATTTCCCGTGTCACGGTACACTTTGCCGTGACGCGGTATACTTTTTTAGGGTTTTTATCATTTTAGGGTTCCGTGTGTTCCCTCGGCACATTTTTTCTATAAATACCCCCTCATTTCTGATGTACGGGGCATCAATTAATTCTCTAGTTTTTTCTCTCTTCTATGCTCTAGCCTAAACACTAGCCTACCCTTCTTCTTTCAAAATTCCTTCTTCAAGTAATCCAAGGAGTCCATATTTTACTCGTGGTTCTGTCCTTAAGCCAAGGCGTGAAAGGTAGAACTGTTTGAGGGTTTGGCCCCAAATCAATTCTATTTAATTTAATTTAATTTAATTATTGTCTTATTATTATTTCCTTGAAGTTACTAACTCGTTTATTATTTTGTAGTTGCAAACAAACAGAATCAAACTAAGAATTATGTTCCTTTTATTTCTATTATTTTTCTAACGATTTTATATTGTTGGAATTATGGTTAAATTGCTTCCAATATTAATGTTTGTTCTATTATTATTTATGATCACCATATTGCATGTTTAAAGGGAATATGTAATTGAAAATCACGCCTAATAAGATAATTTGGACGACCGGTTTAGGTTCCTTTTTAATCTTATTGTTTAATCAAGTGATCATAATATTTTAGAATTATGTGTTGCATTAATATTAAACCAATTTAGCTTAATAATAGATTGGAGCAAATTGAATCTCTGTTTGTATGCCTTTGAAATCGCAGGAATCATTTTTCACTATAAGAATCGAGTAGAGGCCAATACGGGCGAATGTGACTCCATGACTCACTTCGTACCATCATCTCCGATCCTCTTTTCATGGTTCCGAACCATATGGAGTTAATATCGAATCCGGAGTCACCTTCAAGCATACGAAGAGGGGCATGGATTATGAATGGGGTGTGACCTTCACGGGTCAATCGTTGTTTCCTTCGTTGTCCCTTTATCGTGGTTGCCTTTTATAATCCGTGAACGGTTTACAAGTTCCTTAAAAACTTGTTGGCGGCTCCCTACTTTCCTTGTCCCTAATCGTATATGTCAATTCTCACTTCTTATGAGTGCCAAGCATATTCACAACATGCTCTAACGTAGGCGCACTTCGAACGACGCCTACACTACTAAGAAAATTAAAAAGTGTAGTGTTACCAAAGATAATTTATTACAAATGTTCTTCAAATATTAAAAAATAAAAAAATAAAAAATAAAAAATAAAATCATAAAATTGAATGTTATATTGAAAAAAAAAAACCAAAAATCGGATGTCATTTACAAAATAGATTGTAGCCATGTGGCAGCGTAGTATTTTTCTTAACACTTGATGAGAAAAACTTTTTTTGCCGTTATAAACTTATAATCTATTCTATTAATTATTACTAAAATATAACGTTGCTGACATCATCACTATCCACACGTCACACTCATAATAAAATTTCCCGCCTTAATCCAAGGATGATGACATCTTTATTTTTTTTTATTTTTTATTTTTTATTTTTTATTTTTTATATAGAGCTATCATATTTAACAATTTTGAAAATTAAAATATAGAAGCTTTTACATTACAACTACAACCTATTAATTCATCCTACAAAAAAAAAAAAAAAAAAAAAAAAAAAAAAAAAATTGCAAATAGCAAACTAATAAATGGGCTCCTATATTAAAATATGTATTAGACCACGTTGAACAGGTATTATATCTTAATTTTGATGAAAATTTAAAATTTTAAAATTACAAATATTTTTGTACAAGATAATTCATATTAATATTTCTAACCTAGTATCAAGAAGACAACAGTAGGTATGGCGACAACGCTGGTGGTTGTGGCGCGATAGCAATGACGTTAAATGGTTAGGCAAGTAATTTGAGTGATTAAGGGCCTGTTCTCATTGACTGAACTCAGTTGAACTGAACTGAACTAAGCTAAACTGAAATAAATATTTTATAAGAGAAGGAAATTCGGAGTTGAGCTGAGCTGAACTGAATTGAATTGAATTTCAACATAAGAGAACAGACCCTAAGTGCTGTCGATATGTTTCACATAACAGTTACAAAAGCAAGTACAAGTGAAAAAAAAAAATTATTACTCTGTATCATACATTGCGACTTAATTTCTATTTTAGAAGTCCTAAGTTTCATTATTGGAGAGATAATTATGTAGTAAATTTTTTACTCTAGGAATGTGGAGATACACGAAGCTGTATGCAAAGACATTGACTTGATTGAGTAATAATATGCTGTGTGCTTGCTTTGTGTCAAAAAAAAAAGGAATGAGTTGGTCATGGGACACATAGCGAGAGATCATGCATGGCCTTGTTGCTTAAGTAATATACTAAGTGCACACTGCATAGATTACTCCAACAAACACTTGAACCTAGAAGTAAACTCTAAACTAGTTCAATGTGGTGATAAAATAGCAGACTCGAAATAATCCTAATTGCCAGATTCCTATGGTTCTCAAATCTAGATCCTGGAATCAATCACCGTCTTTCCCTTCAAGGTTAGAACAAAAAATTAATTCTGAAACACGACTTGGTTACTAAGTAGAAGTACTACGGCAAGGTCAAAGATATAAATATTGCATATTATCATCAAAAGAATTAGACAATAAAATTGAAAGACATGGCAAGAACTGCAAAACCAGTTCCAAACAAAACTCTCAGCAAATGGGTTCATCTGGTATACTGATAACTGAACATCTAAACACAATTCTAGCACTTAGGAACACCTCATAACATACTGACATGCCGAAAAGAGATGTTACATGTAATTAACACTCTAGTCAAAGAGTGAGAAACCCATATCCTCATCCTCACTTTCCTCCTTCTCTGGCTTCTTCTCTTCCTTAGGTGCCTCTGCGGCAGCTGCTCCACCTGAGGGAGCTGCTGCAGCTGCTCCTCCACCGACAACTGCGGCAGCAACAGCTCCACCAATGATCACCTGGACCAAATCAAAAAAAGAATCGAGCTATGTCAGACAACAGCCAGAGCTGAATCACAACTCTAAACAAGGGAAACACAAACACAAGATACATTAGGGGTCACATCATGTTGTTCAGTTATCCTATGTAATCTCATTTACTAACCTTGTTTAAAATCTCAAAATTACATTACATTATTTAGCTATGATACTAAGACTTCAATCATCCATGTTTGACACCAAACTATGGAACGATTAATTTCAATATGGACCAAAAACAAGTAATAATTTTCATAATTGGACAAGCAAAACACCTCTCACTATAAATACATTCATGTACCAATGCATATGCCGATATGCGTACAACTTCAATTACGATACACAGGCAACTCCTATAAACTTATCACAATGAATGATCAGGTTGATCATTAGACTAGCTAGCGATCAACAAGACACTCCTTGACTAATCATGTTCATTCGGATCGAACTGTACAGGGTCTTCAGGACAATTAAATTCGAGTCATATAGCATCTCCATCGATTAAGACATGATCAAGTTATTATCAGATTAATATATGATCAGTAGACTAGCTAGCGATCAAACAATACACTCCTTAACTAATCATGTTCATTCGGATCGAACCGTACAGGGTCTTCAGGACAATCAAACTCGGGTTATATAGCATCTCCGTGACTCCGTCGATTAAGATATGATCAAGTCATTATCAGATCAGTTTATGATCGTTTAAATTTATACTTCAAAATTTATGATCCCTAAATTATATTTCAGATTAGTTTTCGTTACTTGAGTTAAGTTGGTTCAAATTCAGATCAGATTCATTCATACCAAAGCCAATTCAAGTCACTACGAATTCACATCATCATCAAACTTCGGATCAAGTTCTAATCAAGTTCGAATCAATCCAATTACCAAAATTCAAATTCAAATCCAATTCAATTTCACAAATCAAACTAAAAAATAAAAACTACGAATTTATATAAATTCAGACTCCAATTCTCCAACCAACAACAAAAGAAAAAAATCCAATCATAAACAATCAACTCATAAACAATTATTCAAAACCCTAAATTAAATCACAAAATCTAAGAAATCATTAGAATCCGACAAACCTGAGCAACAGCAGAGGAAGGGGTGATGTAATTGAAAGAGGATTGAACAGCGCCGGAATCACCGGAACTAAGGGCGGTTTGAACGAGTTTCCTCTGAAGATCGAAGGTGGAATCGGCGGCGGCTTCAAGGTCGCCGGAGTGTTGCTTGGCGGACCAACTGTCGCCGGATTTCTTGCAAACGAAGGTGTATACTCCCATTGTCGATTGATTTGCGAAGATAATTTAGGAGAGAGAAAAGTGAGATGGAAGTAAGATTAGATTTTGAATTACGGCTTTCGAGGAAGGAGGAGAGAGATTTTATGAGCAGACTTTTATATGTAGTGGAATAAAACCCTAGATTGGTTGATTTTTACGGAGTAATTAATTGACTTTTAACTTTTTTTACGGAGTAGTTTTTTTTTTTTTCTTTCTTTCTTTTTGGGTGTGTGTTTGACTGTTTGTAAGATGTTAGGGCTTTGAAGTTTAGCCCAATTTAGTTTTATGTTTCATTGACTATGTATACATCACGATTAGCCCAATTTAGTTTAACCCAATTAGGAAAAAGAGGTCGATGGATATAAACAAGATTTCAAGGTACAATTTTGCACCCTTTAGTGGTTGTAGCCATGAACCCATGAGGTGGCCTTGCTTGATTCATCGAACTTTAAAGCGTGGTGTAGTGCAGATTAAATTGTCCCTCACACTCCGTTTGGTAGCCGATAATTAATTGTTGTAGCAAAAATGAATTTTAAGTGTAATGTAGTTCGAAAATATATAATTTCTGTAAAATGTCATTTCATCCCAAAAATGTGTTTCCTTGGCATTAGGTGGAAATGATAAGTATTAAGATAATTACACAATTTAAAGGTCGTCTTGAGTGATCATGAGAATAAACATAAATTTACTTGTGAAATTTACATACAAATTCATTTTTATTACAGTGTTTATAATTTGGTTACTAAACAAGTTGTGACTTAATTAGCTCTATGACCTTTGTTATATGTTAGAGGAGGGGTTTTGTGGGTTCACAATGGCTTCGATCGCTTCTGAGCAATCTAATCTGAACATTGCTGTTTTTTTTTTTTTTGACAAAAGAACTTAAAAACAAACAAATAACAAACAAACTAAAAACGGAAACAAAGCAAATCAAGCCGACGCGCCATCCCTGCTAAACAGTGAGCTTGAGCAACCGTAGACCTTGGAACCTTCTGAACATGACACACAACCAAAGCCCCAATAACTTCCAGAAGCTTCTGTTGAATCCAACGCACAGAAATATCCTTGGGAACCTGAGAACGAAGCAGATCCACCACAAAAGAACAGTTAGTAAGAATCTGTAAAGAAGAATACCCACGCTGCCTGGCATGGTCAGTTCAGATTGGAATGCAGAATCAGAACTACAAGCCTGTGCCCCACCCCCAAGATGACCATCAGAAGCCAGATCCAAGAATACCCATCCAGTACCCGCATTATGACTATCAGAACTCCAGGCCCCATCAAACTTAAGACTGACAGTACAAGCATCCGAAGCATTCCCTCAAAGAACTGCAAAAGACATAGTATAAGATAATTCAAGAGGAAACTCAAGAGTAATATCATATCTGAACAACCTAGCCTCGGAACACCTATCCACCCAACTAGAAGCTAGCTCTGAAATCGATTTAGGAGAATAAATCGCAGATCGAAACCTCAAGGAGTTTCGAGTAAGTCAGAGGGCCCATAACAAACTAAAAAAATCGACCTAGTATCAACCAGTCCTTATCATGAATAAACCTAAAAAGAACCTCGGGAAACCACTCTTCAAAGGACTGGATCTTAGAATATATTCAAGGCTAAACCACAAGGTTGGTCCTCCCATAAACTCCAAGTAAAAGGACAGTCTCGGAAAAGATGAGAAAGAGTCTCCACCTCCTTGATGACAGACCCCACATTTGGATTCCACGGGCAAACCCTTCTGAGCAAGTAAAAAAGCAGAAGGCAACACATCATGGATAATCTTCCAAGCAAACATGTTCCACTTCGGAAGTAAAGGCGAAGCCTAGAAATGTCTCCACCAACTTGAGTCAAGAACTAAAGGTGACCGCTGATCACCATTCTCATAACACAAGGAGCACACATACGTAGCCTTCGTGGAGAACATCCCATCCCTGGTAAATTTCCAATCAACAAAATCATCGATTCTTTCCTTTGGTCGTTCAAGGCCCAAAATTAAGCCAGCCGTACGAGGAGGAAACAACCGATGAATCATACCCGTATTCCATGCGTTCGAACACACATTAATTAGATCAGAAACAAAGGATGGGGCACCCACCCTGTTCACATAATCCTTAAATTGAACCTGAATCCCAAGCTCCCAACTATCATCAAGAATACTAATGTTGGTACCAGATCCCACCTTCCACATCAAACCATGTCGAAGGGTCTGAAAACCTTGTAATACACTACGACAACCCCAAGACGGCCTGACCGTGTTGACCGTACCATGAGAAGCCAACAAAGACGGATACTTTGCTCGATACACCTTAGAAAAAAGAATATGAGAATTATGCATAAGCCGCCAAGACTACTTATTAGAAAGGAGAGCAGCATTAAAGCAACTAAATTTTCAAATACCCAAACCTCCCAGCCCTCGAGGTAAATAAAGAGCAGATAAAGGAGAAGAACACCACCAAAAACGAGCAAGTAGATTATCAAGCCTATTACACCACAAGAAAAAGGCCCATTTCCGACGGAAAAATTCCGTCGGAACACCCTGAAATCCGTCGGAAATAGGGTTCCGTCGGAAAAGCAGTTGTAGGAAAAATGAACTTTTCTGACGAAAATTCCGTCAGAAACACTATTCCGACGGAATTTCCCGTTGAAAAAATATTTTCAGGCATTGCAATAATCCGTTGGAAAATTCCGACGGATTCAATTCGGTCGAAAATATCCGACGGAAATTCCGTCGAAAAAGCTTTTCTGAAATTTAAAACAATACGTCGCGCCACCACCGGCACGGCGTATTACCACCTCCAACCACCAAAAAACCCAACATCAGACACCGCCACAACGACCAGCCCCCTAACTCGTATAAACAGTCCCGAACCACCCCACCACCCACAACCACCAGATCTACCACCCCACCCACAACCACCAGATCTACCACCAAACCCGAAAAAATTAACAAAAAAACAAAGAAAAAAATTAAAATGAAAACTTGAAACCCGAAAAAAAAATGAAAACAGAACAAAAAATGAAAACACAACGAAAAAAAAATTAACAAAAAAAAAGAAAAAAAAATTAACAAAAAATGAAAACAGACCACCGCCACCACCCACCTAAAACCACCGCCGAAACCCAACATCAGACAACCGCCAAAACCCGAAAAAATTAAAAAAAAAAAGAAAAAAAATTAAAATCCCAACACCCTAAACCCGAACTCCAACAGCCACCATAACCACATATATTCGATCTAGTAAACTTGAAACCCGAAAAAAATGAAAACAGAACAAAGTTGAAATTCAGACCAAAAAACTTACCACAACGATTCAAAGTCTTGAAATTGGTCTTAAAATTGGTTATATAAGGCCAAATTCGACCATGGAAACGCTAGATATAGCATTTCCATGGTCGAACTTGACCTTAAAACCACAACATGTCGGGAACTTGGTCGGGAAATACATCGGGGTGCTTCACTGCTTCGTGGGCTAGCTTCGGAAATCAACAATTGAGAAGAGATAAAGAGAAGAGAGGGAGTAGAGAAGGAGATCGAGAAGAGAGGGAGTAGCAAGAGAGGAGAGATACATAAAGAAGGTAGATGAAGAAAGAATAGAGAGAGGGTGTGCGGCTAAAGAGAGGAGAGAGAGAAAGAAAACTGAAATGAGGCCATGAGGGGAGTGTTTTTAGGGTTTTAACTATTTATATGATTGTTTTTAAATATTATCAGATGCCTTTTCGACGGAAATTTCCGATGGGTTTAAATCCGTCGGAAATTATTTTATTTCTGACGGATTTTTCCGTCGGAATATACTTTCCTACGAAATTTCCGTCAGAACTGTTTAAAATCCGTCGGAATTTTCCGACGGAAATTTTGCGATTTGCGACGGATTTTCGTGTCCGTCGGAACACTTCTGTCGGAATTCGGCTTATTTCTAGTAGTGTTACAAACCGTAGAAGACACTTTGAACACCTAGAGAAATTGTTCAAATCTCATTCAGGATTGCATAACACTACTTGTTGGGGATTTAAGTGAATTTTCTTGTGGTTCCCTATACTTCCAACGATTCTTAATTTTTCAATTTTTCAAGCTATTTCAACTCTTCATTAACCTTTTTTCTTTATTTTCTTTTTCCACGTTGCATCCTATTACATACGAAGTAGCATAAAAGCAATAATCAATGTACAGTTTGTGATCAATGTGGAAAACAAAGTGTTTAAACAATAAAAAATAGATACATTGATTAGTAACATAAATATTTACTCTAAATAAGCGAAATAATTTACGATCTTTTTTTTTTGACGGGAAAATAATTTACGATCTTGAAATGTAATTGTTGATACCAAACTTTTGTTTAATTTTAGGTATTAAATACATGGAAATAACACCATGCAAAATTACTAATAAAGTAAAACCACATATAAGATTCAGTTATTTGGAGTTCCTCAACCCCTACACGGTATCCATGTAACAAAATATTAGTAACCTTTATGAAATAAAAATAGCGGAAGGTAAACGACATTAGCATTGCTTTCATCTGTACTGGTATACACCTAGTCTCCCCAATTCCAAATTTGTTGTTGAATAACCTTTTACCGCCAATTGGTCAGGTTGCACATCAAAATTAAAATTGTTTAAACTCCTAGCGCATTTTTATAATAATCTACCTACTCCAATCCGTTCCGAGCCCAACACATTCATTCAAACCCTTGTCCTAGTCCAAAAACCACAAACTTAGCACAATTTTCTCTTTTGGTTACCACAATTCAAAATCAAGCAAAAATGAATTTTGCATATTATTGATAAATCATATTTATATAGTTTTGTTTAGGCACGTTTATGCTAATTTTAGAGCTTTTTATAGTCTTCTTAGTCGTTTTTTGAGTCATGTCTGCATAAGTTATCATATGTCTCTCTATAACGCTCCGTTTGTGTTTTTCTTAATGTTTCAGGTGATTTCATAGTCATTTGGAAGCTTTCGAAGTGTTTAGAGATGATTCAGATAATATTTGAATGGAAATCGATGGATCGAGTTCATTGATCGTGGGATTTATGCTCGTGAATGTTGGCTCTAAGGATTTTATGCATGGAAAATGAAAATAGCATCCGCGAGAGTCGCTATGGACCTTACGGAAGCAAATTTGAGTTAGAAACGGAGAAAAACGAAGGCTTGTAGGGTATTAAAAATGACCTTTGCTCACTGTTTTGACCATAACTCGAGTTCTACAGATCGGATTGAAGTGATTCAAGTTGCGTTGGAAACTAGACTTGAAGAAATTTCCAATGATATGCTACATGCCCCGAGAAGATTCGTAGAACAGAAGATATTAGCGTTTGAATCTAAGCAATGCAATCAGCCAACCGCAGGGCTGGATGCGCCTCTGTCCCGCGCCCACTCGAAGGTTGCTGTAGACACCCATTTGTGTCTCCCCAAAACCAAACCCGGTGATGAGTACCTTTCGCGTCGAATCATAATCGAATGAAGTGAAAGTGTGGAAAGTCTAGTGTTGCGGATAGTTTTAATTTCTTTTCTCTTCTCTCTGTTTTTGAAAACTTATTTTAAGAAAACATCCAATCCAATTTGGTTAGTCCATGATATGGGTCCAATAGTAGTGTAGTTGGATGGGGCTTGACAATAGCTTTCCAACGATATATTATAAGCCCAATTCCGATGAATATTGAGGAAGTTATGGCCAATTTACTAAACTGGGCCCGGTTTGAGCCTTATATGCGGCCCAATGATCTAGAGGAGGGCCTAATATAGATTTATCATTCCTAATGCAATTAGGAATGGTTTTAGTCTTCTAGATTCTTCTAGAAGGTTCTTTTCATTCCTAATTCAATAAGCATTGATAAATTGACTTTTTAGAGTTTTAATTAGAATCAATGAACATTTTTTGAGGAAAATACGATTTTATCCTCCTATACGACAATTTCTATCTGATTTTAAGAAAACGCGTGAATTTCTGAATCAGCGCCAAACGCCAGCTGTAGTGCCTAGCGCTAGCATTGGCGCCTGGGCGGCCTGGCGCTAATGTTGTCGTATGACGCCAATAACCAGCGTTGGCGCTAATCAGGTTTTATTTGCGTCAGAACTCTGTTTTGATATTTTATCTTTTTGGCTGATTTTCTTTATAAATAACGTCGTAAAAACTCCGTTTTCAATCACCTACAATCATCAATTCTCATCAATTCTTATTCTTTCTAACTCTTATCGAGATTTTCTTGATTACTCTCTCTTTTTCTCTTTTCTAAACTAGCTTCTCTCAAATGCACAATTCCTCATACATTAGCACTAGACACACCTAGCCATATTCGAAGTTGCCTTCGCCCTAGACGTGAAAGGTTTAATTTCTGAGAGTTTGGTCCCAAATCTCTCTTTCAATTATTTAATTTAATTGTTTTGTTTATTATTTTCCTTGAAGTTACTAACGTGTGTATTTTGTTATTAGAAAGAGGTACGAGGCATCAAAGTAAGTACTTTAATGGTTTTTATTGATGTTATTATATAGAGTTCATGCTTAGATTGTTATTTTGATTCCTAGTATCATGTCTAGGGTAACTTTAATATTAAGTATGATTAAAAGTATGATGCCTTTTATGTTCTTCCTAATATTCATGTTAGGGTTAAAGTTTTGATTTTTATTGCTTAGTGACATGCTAGGGTTTGTTATTAATCCTGTTAGTATCATGCCTAGGATCTTGCTATTATTATTATGCTTTAACATGATTCATGATTATTTTATCATTATTATTATTATTGTGATTATTATTATGTTGCTTGATATTTATTGTTATTGCTTGATCACGCCTTTTATGCATGTTTAAAGGGAATTTGTACTTATAATCACGCTTAATGAGATAATTAATAATCTTGTTTAGGGTAAATTCGATTATAATTTAAGTGATCGCCAATAATAGTTTATTTGTGCATTAATATTCAACCAACATAGATAAACAGGTTTAGGGTTAATCCTTTTGATTGCATGTTAATCAGAAAGCGCATATGAATACGATCAGAATAAAGTAGAGGCCTATTATTAGGGCAGTTTCAATCTCTTTTAGGTTGGATTTTTACCTTCATCCCCGAACCTTATTTGGTTCAAGACCTTATTGGAGTTAACAATCCCTTGGATCGTTAAGGGGTGTAACCTTCACCTCGTGAACGGTTTACAAGTTCCTAAAAAATTGTTGGCGAATCTTTTGCTCTATCTTCTTTCCCTTTGGACGCCACCGTACTTTAGTGTATGATCACAGTGGGGTTCAAGCTAGGGGATTAACGCTTGAAATATTCCCTACAATTGCTACCGCCACTGCCAGGGCACGGGAACCACCCTGCGGCCGCGGGTTTGGTCGAGTGTGGGTGAACCACGGCAGCCTTGTTTCTCTCGTGCCACGTCATCAATTATCGTCCAATAATATTTTAGCTTATGCATTCATTTATTTATTTTTATTTTAATTAGCTTAAAATTAGGCTTTAGTATAAATAATTGAGAGGATTTTATTTTCTTCTCTTATGCTTTATTTTCTAGAAAGAACGTTCGTTTGAGTTTTTCTTCCTCCATTGTTAAACCCTAGATACTGCTTTTGATTCATTCAATTATTGGGGTATTTCATTCAATCTTTCTATATTTATTTTATTAATTATGAATTCAAGTCTATTTATCTCTTTTGTGTTGTTTATTTAAATTGTGAGTGAGTAGTCGTTTTCTAGGGTTAAGTGAGGGAAGCCATGTTTATACCATGATTATTTGTGCTTAATTATTTATAAATTTACAAATTAGGGTTTGAATAATTCCAATTGATTTGTGCTTTATTGTTTGATTCGTGTAATTGGCCAATATCATGAGTTGATTATTTAGCTAATAAAAATTAGAATTTAAAGATCATATTTTTATAGTCTTAATTACAATTGGCGATTTTGATTATGTTAGCGACCAAACTACATATGTTAATTTGTAAGTGTTAATTCCCAACCGTAGGATTAGCAAGTGCTTTAATTAATTGACCTAGTTTGTTTATTAATGGATTGTTTGCGTTTCTTGGATTGGTATAAGCATGGTGGCCTGGACCGAACATATGCCCTAGACCTTTATTTATTTGAGAACAACCTTATTTTAATTTTCATTCTAGTTTAGTTAATTGATCATTAAATCACTCTTCGTTTGTTGAAATAGTTTGTAATAATTGGGCAAAAACTAATAGAACCTGTCTCCCTATGGGATTTGACTCGTATTTGCTAAGTCTCTGCTAACAACAGACACCGTGCACTTGCGGTATTACTTTTTATTCATCAAGTTTTTGGCGCCGCCGGGGGGACGGCTAGATTTCATTAGTTTTAGTTTGATTGTTTGAATTGTTTCCATTGTCCCATTGGAACTTTCAGTTCCAATTGGGGCATTCTCATTGTTTTCTTTTCTTTTTGTTTTGTGCCCAGGTCAAAACGAACAGGTGACTTGATCCCTACGGATCCGGACTTGGACAAGACCCTTAGGAAAATCAAGAAATAAGGGAAAGGAAAGCAGAAAAAGACCCACTCACAGAAGAGCTCTACAACACAGTTTGACATACAAAAAGAGATGACTGGTAATAGGTCTCTTAATTCTTTCGGGGTACCATCCCAAGATGGCATTCCAACGGGTCTTAAAATGCCAGCAATTACTGCAGAGAACTTTGAAATTAAACCTGCATTGCTCAGTATGGTCCAACAAAATCAGTTTAGTGGTCATCCTACTGACGAGCCAATTAATCACTTGCAGCGATTTCAGCAATTATGCTCAACTGTTCATCATAAAGGAGTCACTCAAGATCAATTGAGAGTGATGTTGTTCGGATTTTCCCTTCGAGATAGAGCTCAAAAGTGGTTGAACACTGTCAAGGAGACGGAGTGGAGCAAGATTTCTCAAGCACTCCTCAAAGAGTATTTCCCTCCTGAAAAACTGAAAGGATTCGACATCAAATATCAACATTTTCTCAAGAGTCGGGAGAATCTCTTAGGGAAGCATTGGATAGATTCTTAGATCTTCAACGATCATGCCCGCATAACAATTTTGAGAAGTGGAATCTTGTTCGTATTTTCTATAGCGGACTAGAACCCAAGACTAAATGTAATGTTGACTATGTCGCAGGTGGTGTGTTCCTTGTCAAGGCGATCGAGGAGGGGTATTATTTTCTTGCAAATCTTGCAACCAACCATTTCTCTTCTCCAAGAATGCTAGGGAAGATGGAAGTTGAAGCCTATTCAATCTTGACTTCTCAGATGGCTCAATTAACTGCAAAGATTAATACATTACATGCCACTAAGGACTCCTTTCTTGTATCTGTTAATGCTATGTCTTCTCAACCTTTGCAAACTAACTTTTTTTGTGAATTGTGTGGTATACAGGGTCACTTTGGATATAATTGTGCTTAGAATTCTCAAGATACCAATCAAATGGAACAGGTGAATGTCTTTTAACAAAGGCAACCAAATGACCCATAATCTAACACATTTAATCCAGGTTGGAGGAATCATCCCTACTTTTAATATAAAAGCAACAATGTTCAAAATCCTCAACCTCAGCAATAGTGGTCACAGCCTCAGAACCCTCAACCTCAGCAGTAAGTTACAAGGCCTCCACTCAATCAACAAGCACTGCTAGAAAACAGGCAAATAGCGACGGAATCGTTCCGACGGACACTAAATTCCGTCAAAAAAATGAATTTTCCGACGGATTTTAGTTCCGTCGAAATTTTCTGACGGATTTAACAATTCCGTCGGAAATTTCCGACGGAAAATAAATCCGTCGGAATATATTTGCTTTCCGACGGATTTTTCCGTCATAATTCTCCATTTCCGGCGGATTTAAATCCGTCGGAATATATTTAAAAAAAAAACATTTTTTTAAAACCCTAAAACGCTCCAATTTTCCTTAGTTGCTCACTTGTATTTCCGCCCCCTTTTTCTTCACTCTCCCTTCTCTCTCCTCTTCTCCTTCTCTCAGCTGCTCTTCTCCTTCTCTCTCTTTATTTCTGCTCCTTCTCTTCTTCTTGCTCCGTCTGTTCTCTTTCTTTATCTCTCTCTTTCCTCTTCTTTCCCCCTTTTCGACAATCACCAACAGCACCACAATCACCAACAACACCACCGCAATCACCGACATCAATAACACCAAAATCGGTCAAGGGTTTCGCCCTTTCTCTCTCTTCTCATGATGAAAGAAAATTAAAGGTTTTTAGGCCAAATTCGTCCATTAAAAGCCAAGATCTTGACTTTAAAAGGGCTGAATTTGGCCTTGTTAAACCGTTTCCATGGTGAAATTCGAAGCATATTTCAATTTAAGGTATATTATATATTTTAAATTTTCGATTTTGTTTCTGTTTTTTTTTTTTTTAAAAAATTTGGATTTCGATGGTGGTGGTGGGTGTGGCTTATGTGCATGCGTGTGGTGGCTGGCGATGGTTGTGGTGGCTGTGGGTTTGGGGTATGGGTGGGGATAGTTCTTAGATCTGGGCTTAGCTTAGTTTGGGGAGAGTGGCGGCCTGAGTGGTGGTGTGGTTCGGGTTACGGTGATTGATGGTGGATGGGTTTAGGGTTAGGGTGAATAGTGGTGTGGTTCTGGTTGCGGTGATTGGTGGTGTGGTTTGGGTGGGATAGTTTATATCTGGGCTTAGGGTTAGTTTGGGGGTCAGTGGTGGACTAGTGGTGTTAGTGGCGGTGGTGGTGTGGTTAGGGTTTAGGAGCTAGAGCTGGATGTGGCTGATGTGGGGGGTAGTGGCGCCGTGGCGGTGGTGGTCTCCTAGGGCTAGGGTTGTGACACGCTGCGCCAGGGGTGGTGCGACTTTTTTTTTTTGGCTGGACCATTTTCCGACGGAATTTCCATCAGAAAGTTTCAACGAAATACTGTTCCGTCGAAGATTTACGACGGATTTTTCCAGACTGGAAACTTTTTTCCGACGAATGAATTCCGTCGGAAAAGGTCAATTTTCCTACAAAAGGTTTTCCGACGACAGTTTTCGACGGAAACACCTTTTCCAACGGAAAACAGGGTGTTTCCGACGGAATTTTTCCGTCGTTATTTGGCTGTTTTCTTGTAGTGAAGGAGCCTCTCATGTTGCTCCTCGGGGTTTCAATAGACCACCTCAACAACAACAACCTACTCATGGAAATGCTAGCACTCAAGAGCCGACTATGTATGACCTTATGAGAATGATGACATCCATGAAGCAAAACACTAAAGATAGCATCAAGAAGTTGAATAATACAACAAAGCATTTGGAGAACCAACTCGCACAAGTCGCAGGTACCAATATCCAAAGGCAACCTGGCCACTTACCGGGACAACCTGGCCCGAAGGAGACCGCATATGCTATCACTACTCGTAGTGGTGTTAGATATGAAGGGGTTCACATGCCTATTGATGATGCAAATCTTGAGAAGGAGACTAGTGAGGTTGTAGAGAAGGCCTTGGATGATGTTCCCACCTTGAAGGATAGGAAAGCTAAAACAAGTGATGTTGAGAAAGAGAAAAAGAAAGGTTTCGAGCCTCCATCCATCGAGCCAAAGCTGTCATTCCCACATCGGATGCAAAAGACCAAGATAGATCAACAATTTGGTAAGTTCTTGAATTTGATCAAGAACCTTGAGGTAACTGTTCCTTTTACTGATTTAGTATCTCAAGTTTCGATGTATGCGAAGTTTTTAAAGGAAATGGTTACTAAGAAGAAAGACTTTGGTGGTGTAGAAACAGTTGCTCTAACCGTAGAGTGTAGTGCTATATTGTAAAATAAATCCCCATCTAAGCTTAAGGACCCTGATAGTTTTTCCATCCCATGTCATGTAGGTGCATTATTCATTGATAAAGATTTATGTGACTTAGGTGCTAGTGTGTCTGTTATGCCTCTTTTTGTTTGTAACAAGTTGAATATGGGAGCTTTAAAATGCACACAAATAACCTTGAAAATGGCGGATCGTTCTACAAAATATCCTTTAGGTGTTCTAGAGGATGTCCCCGTTCGAGTTGGGAAATTTTTCATTCCTGTTGACTTTGTAGTTCTGGATATGGAGGAGGATAGTAATAATATCCCGATCATTTTCGGTAGACCTTTCTTGTGTACTGCAGGTGCTGTAATTGATGTCAAGTCTAGGTCTCTTACTTTGTCTGTTGGTGACGATACAATGACTTTTAATTAACCAATGCAATGAAGTCGCCTATGCTTGAGAATACTTGTTGCAGGATTGATGTGCTTGATGAGATTGTGAGAGATGATACGCTTCGTGAGTTAGCTAATGACCCATTAGAAGTTGTTCTCACCCTGGAGGTTTCTGAAGGAGAAGAAGATGTAGAGATTGACTCCTTGATTCGTGACTTGGATGTCCCTAATATTGAGGGGTTTGAGGTAATGTGAACTATTTGTTCTACTTCTGAGTCACAAATAAAAAAGGTAGAGTTAAAACCTTTGCCTTCTCATCTTAGATATGCATTTCTTGATGATAATGAGGAATGCCTTGTAATTGTTAGTGCTAAACTCGATGATAGCCAACTTTCTAAGCTTTTGATTGTGCTTCGCATGCATAAAAAGGCAATCGGGTATAGCATTGACGATCTTACAGGGATAAGTCCTAATTTTTGTATGCATAGAATCAGATCAATTTGAAAGAGAATCATCGCCCTTGCATCCACTACTAAAAAACCAGTGAATTGCGACCGCTAATGCCGGTCGCAAAATATGATAAAATCGGTCGCAATTCCCAATTACGACCGTCAACAGTTGCAAAGGCTCAGTCGTTATTCTGTTGGTCGCAAAAACAAAAAATTGCGTCCACTTGGCGTTCGCAGATCATATTGCGACCATTTTTCTTATTTTCAACGACCGTTTCTGAAGCTGACGTAATTAGTTATTTGCGACAGGCTGAACGGTCGCAATTTCTAAATATTGCGACCGCCTATGACGGTCGCAAAATCCTGGGAACTGCGGCAGGTCCTGGCAGTCACAATTTCCAAAAAATTACGGCCGCCTAAGACGGTCGCAAATTCCTGGGAACTGCGACAGGGCATATGGCGGTCGCAATTTTTAGAAAATTATGACAGGCAACAAAACAGTCGCAATTTCTCAGAGAATTGCGACTGTTCGCGACAGTCACAATTTATTAAATCAACGACAGGTATAGACGGTCGCAAATATGATATGACAATAATGCAATTTTCATATAATTACAATTTGCATTATCGATGCCATCCTAACCTGAACCTATAACCTGTTATCATATGAATTAATTTTAAAAATAATATAAAATAAAAATAAAATGCATAATTCATATAAATAATGATATTAATAATTAAAAAGTCCAAGTTCGAACAATACATACAATAACAATGTTCAAGTTAAATTAATAATAATAGTAATTAGTTAGTAATAGTTTTATAAGCTTAACTTAAAAACTAAGTTAGGCCTATATGAATAAGTAATGGCCTATGTTAATTCAAAAAATAGATAAGGCCAACATGTGACAATATAATACCAATTTAAGGCCTATATTCCCTAAAAAAAATAACGAAATGGCCTATATCCCCCCCAAAAAACTAAGGCCTATATTCCCCAAAAAAAAAACCTATGGCCTATATTCCCCCAAAAAAATACTAAGGCCTATATCAACAATACTAATCTAAGAGCTTTATGAACAAAAACTACGACACCGGAGTCTGGTGACCAAGCCCACCACCACTCATGTCCGGGTCATCTTCCCTACGAAGCTTAAATGGAGGACCACCTGAACAGTTAGAGAACAAGTTCTGCAACATTGTCTCCATCTTTTTCAAGCTTTCGAGTGCTTCTGGTCCATCTGTTGCCTTAGCAAAGTGTTGAAATTGTTGCCATAGCTCGTCACTGGATATTATGTGAGGTGGTGTCCCCTTTTCAACCTTATTCTTACAAAAAGCAATTTTGTTGTTTTAAAAAGGATGTTCGGGAGGAAGAAATTGGCGGTGACAATCAAACCAAGGCATTTTACCACCATGTTTAAGCCAAAAAGCTTTTAATTTGTCCAAGCAATATGGAAATGCTTTTTTACCAGCTGTTGCCCAACCAGAAAGCATACCATAGGCTGGGAAATCACTTATAGTCCACAAGATTGCCGCACGCAAATTGAAGATATTTCTTTGCGATATGTCGTAAGTTGTTTCACCAACATCCCACAATTGTTTCAATTCTTCAATTAACGGTTGCATATAAACATCCAAGTTCCCCTTTAGATTTTTAGGACCAGGAACGAGCAAAAAAAGGAACATAAATGGTTTTTTCATGTACATCGATGGAGGCAAGTTATAAGGGGTCAGAATGACTGGCCAACATGAATACTGACCCCTAAACTTGCCATTAGGAGCAAACCCATCAGTACACATACCAAGTCTCACATTTCTAGGTTCGGATGCGAAATCGGGGAAGGATCTATCCAAGTGCTTCCAAGCTTCACTATCACTAGGATGCGCCATTGTGCCTTGGACTCTTGGATTTTTAGAATTCCAGGTCATTTCCTCCGCAACGTTTTTGTTGCAAACAACCGTTGTAGCCTTGGAGTGATTGGAAAATAGATGAGTTCTTTTATTGGAACCAATGACCCCTTTGAAGTCCTCTTGTATCTATCCCTTTTGCACACTCAGCATCAGCTTTCCAAAATAACATACAACCCTTTGGGCATGCATGGATCTTCTTGTGTGGAAGCTCAAGTCCATTAAGAATCTTCTTTGTATCATAGAATGTTTTCCCCATCTTGTTATTGTCGGGAATCGCTTTGTTCAGTAATGAAGCAAACCCATCAACGCACCTATGGGGCAAATTGTATTCCGACTTCAAAGATACAATTTGTGATGCCATTTCTAGCACAGACATGGAGCTACCTTCGTACAGTGGTTGCTCGGCAGCCTTTAAAAGCTCTTGAAATTCTTTTGCTTGAGCATTTGGCTCTTCATGTGAACCACTAATAGTATCGTCACCTGGTGGTTCATGATTACTCCCAAGAGCATCGAGAACCATTTCATGGTAAGTATTTGGTTGCTCTACACTTGATGTACGGAACCCTTCACCATGAGAAACCCACTCATAGTAGTATAAACCCCTTTTTGTACAAATGAAGTTTTACCGTGTTGGCATCATGAAGACATCTATTCTTACATAACAGACAAGGGCATCTTACTTCATCTATGCCCGGGCTCTAAAGATGAGCTTCACAAAACCGTATGAATTGTTCAACACCTTCCACAAACTCTTGCCTAAGTCTACGGGCATTACCGCCATCATATCTATCTTACATCCACCAACGCTCTTTCCTTTTCATGGTGACAAATTCTACAACACTATAAAAAACAAATCACATTAATCATTCACACTGAACTTGTATTCATTACAATAATGGCATACGATACAATTAGAATCGAAATGATATCCAAAGGTCCTTATCATGACTTGAAGAGGAAAGCTGATTTCACATTCTTTGTTAAGAGATTTAAACATATGTTATGTCACATGCTTCTAACTTGATAAATATTTATAATTTTTACAACATGTTTTCTAAAATACTTATTATATATAATTTACAATATTGATTAAATTATTTATAACTTACACTAATAAATTATATTTATCCAATTTCAAAGTAAATTGATGTAACATTAATAAAATCAAAGAAGCAATATGATTTGTATAGTTAACAAAGATGTGAGTTTGATAACAAAAATCAAAATATAAAAATATTAAAAAAAAAAAACCACATGTAACCCTTCATGAAAAAACAAAATAATTTACAAAATACATTATATAACCATAAGACAAATTAATGTTCAAAAGATTATCATAACCCCTTAAACATACATATTTCTAATAAACCCATTGTAATTCAATAAGAATCATTTTTTTTAAAACGAAAACTAAATATATCCAACACATGAGTTCATACCATCCAATAGTCCTACATTGGACATGAAGCAAAATACATGTCTATTCCAATCAAAACACATCCAAGTTCAAGCCTACGCACAATAAAGCGTAAAAATCCAACAATGAACCAAGCTATCAATAGCAAACCTCTTGCTAATACTAAACTGACCATTTAAGAATCACTAGGAAAACCCGCTTAAACAAGTAGCACATTCACAAAGTAAATCAATGATAATAAACTGAAATCAAAATGCATCTAATAAGGATGTTTTTTTTTTTTTAAATATAGACCACAACTCCATAAACAACTAACATAAATATGAATCATATTGCACAAGTAAAAGAAGTAGTTAAATAAGAAGGGAAGAAAACACACACTGGAGGAGTTGACCGGAAAAGCAGAGGCAGCGACGAAGGTGGTCCTGGTATATGGTGGTGTTACACTTTTAGGCAGGGTATTTATAAAAGGCAAATTTGTCAAAAAAAAAAAACCTTTGAAATGTACCATTTTTCGGAAAAAAAAAAAAAAAAAAAAAACCTTATAAAAGCTTTTTGGCAAAAGAAAACCAGAAGTTAATTTTTTTTTGTTAAAGACAACCTGTGCCTCTAATTCATGTAATTAAGCTCTAATTTTTTTTTCCTAATTACTCTCTAACTCTCACTTAGCCCTTTATAAACTAAATTAATCTATAAACAAATATAATAATAAAAACCACCATCCCTACAACCAGCCAACCACCATCACTACTACCAGCCAGCCTTTCCTCCTCCTCTGGCAGAATGGCACCAGCCCCCCTCCCCCAATCGAGTCACCGCCCTGAACGGCTGAACCGCTGGTGGGCCCACTCCCTTTCCCCCTTACCCCCGCTGCAACCTTCCCCCTTCCTTAAACCCTAACCCCGACAATTCCACTGATGATTTCTTCTCTAACTGAGACATCGATGATAGCATCAACATCGAGTGGCGGAAGATCCTCAGCGACGTGGCGATGACGGAGAGAAAGAAGGAGACAGAGAGTAAGTCAAGGAAAGACAAGGAAAAGGGAGAAGAAGCGTAAGGCGGCTGCTCGGTGTTAGGGTTTAGGGAGGGGGAGGGTTGCAGCGTCCAGCGGGGAAATGAGAAAGGTAGGAGGGTTGCCGGAGGGGGGTCGCCGGGATTAAGGGGTTGAGGGGAGGGGGGCTGCAGCCATGGGAGGGGGAAAAGGAGGGAGTGGCTGGCTGGTATGGTGGTGGGGGTGGTGGTTTTTAGGTATTTTTTATTTATTTATAAATTAATTTAATTATTAAATGGTTAAGTGAGAGTTAGAGGATAATTAAAAGAAATTAGAACTTAATTAAGTGAATTAGAGGCATTAGGCTGTCTTCAACAAAAAAATTTCACAATCGGGTTTCCTTTTGCAAAAATGTTAAAAATCGGGTTTTCTTTTGCCAAAAAGCTTTTAAAAGGTTTTTTTTCGCAAAATGTTGCATTTAAAAGGTTTTTTTTTTGACAAATTTGCCTTTATAAAAAAAATTAACTACACACGATTTACCTGGTGGTGGCGACGGAAAAAAATAGAAAAAAGGAGGAGGGACGACCACAAGAGGAATCCGGCGACGATGGAGCTACAAAGGGGGTTAAACTGCGACCCACAATTAGCTATTTCAGACAAAATAACAAAACAGAGCAAAAAAACTAGAAAAACTCGAAAATATGAAAGACCAAATACTCAACCAGCCATAAAAGTTCAAGTTCTAGCAAGATTTATAAAGCTCAATCTAAAATTAAAGATAGTCATTTTTTTGGTATGTTACTAAGACACAAAACACTATTAAATGCTTATTTAATTGATTGAAGACAGAAAAATTTCATTACATCCAAAATTAATCTAAAAAATGATGTAGACTTCACTGAGATTAACATATAGATGATGCCCCAAGGTCCCATGCTTCTATAATAGATGTCCAGTTAATAGTGTTCCTCTCTGCAATCTACTCTCACTTAGATTTCTAGTACTACTAATCCCAAGTACACAACACCCCAATAGGCCAACAACTATCATAAAGAAAGATGAAAATTTCAGTCTAGTAGAATGGGTGATATAAATCATATTTTACACAAGGTCTTTAATTCACTTGAGCAAACTCTAAAAAGAATTGTTTTAACAAGAAAAACATATGTAAACTAAGGAAGGTACAAGGAAGTATTTGCAATCGACGAGCAAAGACAACCTGTCAGATGTCTTTGAGCTTTAATTTCAGGGTTCAGTGGTTGACAATGGTAAAAATATGGGGAGTGAAGTTGAGCTTCAGGAAAAGAATGGTTTGACGAGGTCGCATATTAAATTGATACCAATATACACACAAAACCATAACATCAAGGGGAAAGAACATAATTTAAATGACGATATTGTTGGAATCACATTCATCTATACTTATTGGTAAGGGTAAAGTGAAATTACTAGCTCTTAACAGTTAACTTATGGGTTGTTATCTTCACCTAAAGAAGATAATCTACTAATAATAAGATTATACAAGAAAAAATCAGTTTCTCTATAAAAATCGGTTTAATTAGTCAAAATCACTATTAATAAATAAAAATCAACTTCTTAAATCAAACCAAGTTTCAGTTAGTAATAAAACGTTTAATCAGCATAAATAATCTCACTTTGGTAAAAATCAAGTGTAGAGAACAAAAAAAAATAGACCTGAAACTTTTTTAAAGGTGAAAAGGGTTATGACCTTAATGTCCTAACCAATGGTCACCTAAAGGCATCCTTATTTCTGTTTGTCACAGACAGAATCCTCAAAAGTTAACCGTTAACGGCAACTCTGTTATTACTAATGTTGCAGCTTGGAAAGATAATAAGTCCAGCCATTGTGGCCGCCTATAGAATAAGAAACCTAAAGGCATCCTTAATGTCCTAACCAATGGTCACCCAACACTTATACCATCATACATTGAGAGATAATACTCACAAATTTGCTAAAAACAATTAGCTACAATAGGGTCTAAACATGAATTCTTTTATTGAACATAGATAACTCTCTCTTTACTAATTAAACTATTATCAAATAGAGCAAAGTGAATTCCAGAAATTTACATTTTCAATTCCAGAAATTCACATTTTCAACCTAATTTTGAAAAAAAAAAAAAATTACAGCGACTAACCTAACTTAACTCGACGGAAAACGGAGGAGGGACGGAGAGAAGAGGAACACAACGAGGCGGCGACGGTAGCCCTGCGAAGAGGTTCGATTGTGACCCAAATTTAGGGTTTTCGCCCAAATTAATTAAATAAAAAAACAAAATGCATGACTTACCTGAATACCGGCGTCGAAAAACGAGGAGGGACGAGCAAGATGGGAAGCCGGTGACGGCGGTCCTGCTTATGGGTAGATTTCAACCCATTGTTAGGGTTATGCAATGAAGTAACGAAATTTAAAAAAAAAGAGAAAATTAAGAAAACCAACCTCGTGCAGTGTCGCCGGCCGGAGAATGCTCGTCGGAGGGTAGAACGAGTGGAGAATGCTCGTCGCCGGAGAATCTCTTCGTTGTTTCCCTCTAGCTTTCCCCTTCTCTGTTTCTTTTCTCCCCTTCCCCTTGCAAATGAAATACGACCAAACCAATTAAATTTTAATTTTTTTTAAAAAAAATTACGACCGGTTCTACGACAGTCAAACCGGTCGTAATTATTTAAAAAAAAAAATTAAATCACACATTTTCAACGACCGTCACAACGGTCGCAAAAATATAAAAAACGGTCGCAAATAAATAATTTTACGACAGTCTTCTAAACGGTCGTAATTAATATGAATTATTGCGATCGTTTTTTATAACAATCACAATAAATCAGTCGTAAAATCATCGAATTTTAGTAGTGATCCAACCCCAACGTTGATTGAATCCTAATATGCAAGAGGTGGTGAAAAAAGAGGTAATGAAACTTCTTGACACTGGCATCATCTACCCTATCTCAGATTCTTAGTTGGTGAGCCCGGTACAAGTCGTTCCTAAGAAAAGGGGGACAACAGTTGTTAAAGATGATAAGAATGAACTAATTCCTACTCGTGTTGTCACAGGTTGGCGTATGTGTATCAATTATCGCAGGTTGAATACGGCCACCTTAAAAGATCACTCCCCTTACCTTTGATAGATCAAATGCTTGAATGATTAGCAAAACATAGTTTTTTCTGTTATTTAGATGGATGTTTAGGTTTCTTTCAGATTCCCATCCATCCGGAAGATCAAGAGAAGACGATGTTCACATGCCCCTATGGTACATTTGCTTATCGCAGAATGCCATTTGGGTTGTGTAACGCCCCTGCGACATTTTAAATGTGTATGATGGCCATTTTCTCTGATATCATTAAGAATATCATGAAGGTATTTATGGATGATTTCAGTGTTTATGGTTCTGACTTTGATATATGCTTGCATAATCTTTCTAAGGTGCTTAAACGTTGTACTGACGTTAATTTGGTCTTGAATTGGGAAAATTGCCACTTTAGGGTCAATGAAGGGTACTTGGTCATCTTATTTCCGATCGTGGCATCCAAGTTGACAAAGCGAAAATTGAGGTGATTGAGAAACTTCCCCTTCCCGTGAATGTCAAGGGAGTGAGAAGTTTTCTTGGTCATGCGGGGTTTTATCACCGATTTATAAAAGATTTTTCAAAAAATAGCATAACCCCTCTGTAGACACCCATTTGTGTCTCCCCAAAACCAAACCCAGTGATGAGTACCTTTCGCGTCGAGTCATAATCGGATGAAACGAAAGTGTGGAAAGGTCTAGTGTTGCGGAAAGTTTTATTTCTTTTCTTTTCTCTTCTCTCTGTTTTTGAAAACTTTATTTTAAGAAAACAGCCAATCCAGTTTGGTTGGTCCATGATATGGGTCCAATAGTGGTGTAGTTGGATGGGGTTTGCAAAGACCTTTCCAATGATATATTATAAGCCCAATTCCGATGAATATTGAGGAAGTTATGGCCAATTTACTAAACTGGGCCCGGTTTGAGCTTTAAGTACGGCCCAATGATCTAGGGGAGGGCCTAATATGATTTATCATTCCTAATGTAATTAGGAATGGTTTTGGTCTTCTAGAACATTTTAGAAGGTTTTTATCATTCTTAATTCAATTAGGACTCTTCAGAGTTTTAATTAGATCAAATAGCATTTTCGACTGAAATTATATTATTTTATCTTCCAGTACGGGAAATTTATCAGATTTTCGAAAACGCGTTGAAATCCAATTTGGCGTCCAACCCCAGGCCTTGGCGCCTGGAATCAGGATTGGCGCCAGACGCCAGCCATTGGCGCCTGGCGCTAGCCATTGGTCCTAGCGCCAATGAGCCAGGGCTGGCGCCAAGTTAGTTTTGTGGTCTTCAGACTCTGTTTTGATAAATTATCTTTTTTGGATTATTTTCTCTATAAATACCGTATCAAAAACTTCGTTTTCATTCATCATCTACATCTATCGTTCACCAATTCTCTTTATTCTTAAGTTTTCATCAACTCTCTTCATTCACAAATTATTCATCAATTAGCATTCATCTCTTTCAATAATCCTTTTCATTCATCTCTTCATTCATCAACTTTCATCAACATTCATTCTTTCTAAACTAGCCTTTTCTTTAATACAAAATTCCGCATTCACAAGATCTTGAAACACCTAGCCATATTCGAAGTTGCCTTCGCCCTAGACGTGAAAGGTTTTAATTTCTGAGGGTTAAGTCCCAAATTTCTCTTTTAATTATTTAATTTAATTGTTTTGATTATTATTTTCCTTGAAGTTACTAACGTGTGTATTTTGTTATTAGAAAGAGGTACGAGCCATCCAAGTAAGTACTTTAATTGATTGATTGGTATTATGATGTAGATATCATGTTTATGTTGTTGTTATATTCCTAGTATCATGTCTAGGTTAATTTTAATATCAAATATGATTGCTATGATGCCTTTTATTCTCTTCCTAATATTTATGATTGTTAGTATCATGTTAGGGCTAAAGATTTGATTTTTATTGCTTAGTGACATGCTAGGGTTTGTTATTAATCTTGTTAGTATCATGCCTAGGATCTTACTATGCTTTAACATGATTATGATTATTTTTTATTATGATTGATATTATTCTTATTAATGATGATGATTATTTTATTCATGATTATTATTTATTATGTTGCTTGTTATGCATATTATTTTTATATTCTTTATTGCTTGATCACACCTTTTATTGCATGTTTAAAGGGAATTTGGTACTTGTAATCACGTTTAATAAGATAATTAATAATCTTGTTAGGTTAATTGTGATTATAATTCAAGTGATCGCCAATGATAGTTTATTTGTGCATTAAATTCAACCAACATAGATTAAACAGGTTTAGGGTTGATCCTATTGATTGCATGTTAGTCAGAAAGCGCACATGAATACGAGCAGAATAAAGTAGAGGCCTATTATTAGGGCAGGTTCAATCTCTTTTAGGTTGGATTTGTACCTTCATCCCCGAACCCTTATTTGGTTCATGACCTTATGGAGTTGACGATCTCTTGGATCGTTAAGGGGTGTAACCTTCACCTCGTGAACGGTTTACAAGTTCCTTAAAAACTTGTTGGCGACTCTTTTGCTCTATCTTCTTCCCTTTTGGACGCCACCGTACTTTAGTGTATGACCACAGTGGGGTTCAAGCTAGTGGGATTTTAAAGGCTTGAAATTATTCCCTACACCCTCACTCAATTGTTGCTTAAGGATGCCACATTTGAGTTTACTGATGCTTGTATGGAGTCTTTCAACAGTATCAAAGAAGCATTGATAAGTGCTCCAATCATACAACCTCCGGATTGGGATTTACCATTCGAGATCATGTGTGATGCGAGTGACTATGCTGTGGGAGCTGTGCTTGGACAACAAAAGAACAAGGTTTTTCATGCCATCTACTATGCTAGTAAAACCTTGGATGAGGCTCAGATGAATTTTTCCACCACTGAGAAAGAGCTCCTAGCTATTATGTATGGTCTTGACAAGTTTCGAACTTACCTTATTGGTTCGAAAGTAAATTTTCACACTGACCATGTCGCTTAAAGGTATCTCGCTCCTAGCAAAGAAAAAGGTTAAACCGAGGCTCATTCGATGGATTTTGCTCCTTAAAGAGTTTGATTTAGAGATTCGAGATGAAAAGGGTGCCGAGAACGTTGATGCGGATCACCTCTCTCGATTAAGATTTCAGTCTACTTCAGATAGCCCTATAAATGACTCTTTCCCTGATGATCATTTATTATTTGTTTCTTCTATATCTCCATGTTATGCTGACTATGCTAATTTTTGTGTAGGTGGTTCACATCCTCCGGATTTGACCTACCAACAACGCAAGAAGTTCTACCATGACGCTAAGCGGTACTTTTGGAATGACCCTCATTTGTATCATAAGTGTGCTGATGGAATGTTTCGGAGATGTGTAGCAGATTGGGATACTCATGGTTTCCTTCATCATTGCCATAATCTACCTTCTAGCGGACATCTTGGTTCTACTGCAACTGCCTACCAAGTGCTTCAATGTGGTTTAAATTGGCCCTCATTATTCAAGGATTCTCATGCCTTTTGCAATGCATGTGATGAGTGTCAAAGAACAGGAAATATATCGAAGAGGCAAGAGATGCCGTAAAATGAGATTCTTGAGGTTGCGCCCTTTGATGTCTGGGGCATTGATTTTATGGGACTATTTCCCTCTTATTGTGGGAATCGGTACAGTTTGGTTGTCGTCGACTATGTCACCAAGTGGGTCGAAGCTATTGCGTTGCCTACTAATGATTCGAAGGTCGTTATGAAGCTATATATTTAAAAAAAAATATCTTTCCGCGCTTCGGAGTCCCAAGAGTTGTTATTAGTGATGGTGGTTCTCATTTCCACCAACAAAATTTTAAAGTTCTTCTCAAGAAACCTGGAGTTATTCACAAGGTTGGCTTGGCCTATCATCCTCAAACGAGAGGCCAAGTTGAGGTTTCTAACCGATAAATCAAGAGAATCCTTGAAAAGGTAGTCTACAAATCTCGCAAATTTTGGTCATTGAAGTTGGATGATACATTATGGGCATTGCAAACGGTTTACAAGACTCCGTTAGGGAAAACTCCGTATCAGTTGGTGTATGGCAAAGCTTGTCATTTACCGGTCGAAATGGAATACCTTTCACAATGGGCCGTCAAGGAGATTAATTTAGATCTAAAGAAGGTCGGTGAAGCGAGACTTCTTCAATTGAACTAGTTAGATGAGATTTGGCTCGATGCTTACGAGAATCATAGGCTCTACAAGGAGCAAACGAAGAAGTTTCATGATAAGATGATCTAAAAACGAGAGTTCAAGATTGGTGACAATTCAAGGTGTTGCTTTATAACTTAAGAATTCGGCTCTTTCCTAGAAAGCTTAAGTCTAGATGGTCCTTCACAGTCACCGATGTCAAAGCATATGGAGCCATAGAGGTTGCTAGCAAAAACGGCACGAAATTCAAGGTAAATGGACAACGTTTAAAGCTATATACCGAGGATGCTTTCATCAGCAAATTGGAGACGATTTATCTCTCCGATACACCAATTGATGCTTGATACTAAGGTAAGAAGTCGAGCTCACGACTTTAAATGAGCGCTTATCGGGAGACAACCCGATTTCTTAATTTTTCTTGTATTTTCTTTTATTTATTTTTAGTTTTACTTTACTTTTGCTTTTCTTCACTAACATTATTAAAAAAATTTAGTGAAGGTTAAAAAAGAGAAAAAAAAAAAAAACGCAGCCCACCCCGCGCCCTCCCAACCCCCTCCGCAGCCACTGCCAGCCTACAGCCGCGGGTTTTGGCAAAGCAACCCAGCAAAAAAATCAGAAAACAAATTCGAAAAAAAAGGAAAAAGAAAGAAAGAGAAACAGAGAATGACAATTTCACTTTCCCCCTCCCCCCCTCTCTCTCCTTTCGCCTCGCCACCTCACCACAACCGCTGCCCCATCGTCGCCCCCAACCCACCGGCGACCACCGTCCCTTCTCTCTCCTATCACCATCTCTCACCATAATCCTTCTCTTCCTTTAAATTTTCAAAAACCCTAACTTTTTAAATTGAATTGGGATTTCGAAATTGAAGGTGTGTGACATCAAATTGGAAATTTTGGAGGTATCATTGGACTATTATAAGAGGTTTGACATATTTGTGATGCACAATTCTCATTGTAGTGGTATAAATTTCAATTTTTTCATCTCTTACTATTCTACAATTGTGCTTATTCTTGAGTTTTAACCTTTTTACCATCTATTTTCACAAGTTGGTGTGGTAGTGTTGGTTTTGTGTACATTCTTTGTGTGGATTGATTGTGAATTATTTTGGGTGACACATATTTGGCTTTGGAATATTCTTGTTCATTGGTTTGTGATTCCTTGTTGATTAAACTTCTCATCACTCTCACCATGAGGACAAGAACACGAACCTCTTCGACACCCAAGCCACTCTATGACCCTAACACATACTCTCAAAAAATCACAAGAAAAAACCACCCACCAAACCCACAAAACGACCTACATGATCAAAGCCAACATCCACACCTAAAACACCATCTAGATTCCAACCTCCACCTCCATCACCACTAACTCCACTTTCTTGGTTAACCGAGAGTCCCAAAAACAATGTCCAAAGAAGCTTAAAGATCGAACCATAGGACACACTGTTTACTTTTCTCTATCAGGCGCTAAAAAGCTTGGGTTTGAATGGTTTTTTGATAGCATTGCAAGAGCACATGGGTGGAGTGAGGTGCTTTGTATTGATAATGATATTTGTCCATCACTCATTAAATTTCTTGCCTCACTTGATATTCAATCAAGTAAGGGAGATGTGGTATTTTCTTTGGCTGGAAATGAACAGATAATGTCGTGGGATGATGTGAATACGACTTTTGGATGGCCGAATAAAGGTGTCATGGGTCCAAAAGAGTTTATGAAATTCAAGGGAAATCCAAGCTACTCTCTATTTGACTCGAGCACATTTTAAAAACAAATAACAGGTCGAATAGATTGGGAGTCCGGTGTTAGCAAATCTAGTTCTATTGGTTGTCCAGCTCTTCGCATGCTACATTTATTTATCCTTCAGTTATTTCGACCCAAGAGTGAGGTCGGCCAGGTAACTACATTGGACTGAAAACTTCTATGGTGGTTCACTAGATCTCATGGAAATCCGAGCCTCAATCTCACCAAATTCCTCATTAAAGAATTTTTATGGGAGCGGGATATGGAGAAAGGTGATATATCCATGGGTGGATTCGTTCAGTGTTGTGTGCGGCATTAGATGTTGATTTGAAAACTAAAGAGACATTTGAATCCACCAACTACATCAATCAGGCTGCAATGGATAGATTCAGTTGGCTTTTTCACCAATCCAAGGGTCGGTATGTTTGGTTTGTTAAGGGTTGCCAAAGTTCCGATGCAAAGTTGGTGTACGACATTTTCCCGAATGATGCACCCCATGATGCAAGCAGTCTAAGTTGGAAACAACGTGAGATAACCAAGAGAATAGAGGATTCAGTTCTCAAACGACTCACCACCATTGAAGGACAGGTACAGGATCTATATGCTAATATTCATGATTTGCGTCGCCATGTTGGAGCTCCCAGCGCCACTGTTTCCGTTGTTGTCACTGCTACCATACCTAATGGTAGTAACAAGTCACTTTGAGTGAGCCATGCCTTTCCTTTCTCCTTTGTATGCTTGTACACAGTGAGGACACTGTGATTCATTCTAGCTTGGGGGAGGGATACTTATCTTTAATTGCTTTCATAGTGTAGATTTAATTGCTTTCTTAGGACTGTTGTACAATTTGTACCATTCATTAGGAGTGGGAGTTTACGTGCAACGAAAAAAAATGTATTTGCTTTCTTAGTTTAGTTATGTTTTTGAATAATACATTCTTGTGCCTATTTTCCATTTGTTTTACTTTGAACTGTGTGCGGATTAGATTGACTCGCTTGAGCTTCTTCTCATCATAATTATGATTTTAAAATTTGGTCGGTGTGCTTTATACATTGATAACTGCGTAGCAATGTAGCCTGCGATTAATTGGTTTGTGGCAAGATGTTTTGCTCTTTTTGAGTCTATCTAGTCAATATTTTTGTAGACCCAAAGCCATGTGAGTTTTTGAAACCTGATTCATTAACTGTCACATTTATAACAGTCTATATATTTTTTTATGTGTGATAGTTCCTGGTGCAACTTTGATTTTGATTTTGCCTTAAGACTCGTAGTAATTTGGTTATGGTGAGCGCATGATTGAAATGATAAAGGTCTTTCTTCTTCTTAATTTGATCTTCCAGAAGTTATTTTTTGTACATTTGCTCCCTAATTGCTACCCATGTTGAGCTTTACCCTTCATTGAATTAGCCATAACACAAGCCTTCGGCCTCAATTGGTTACTATTCCCAAGCCTAGCTTAGGGAAGGGGTATATTGTGATTTGTGGTTTTTATTTGGCTAAATATATGCTTTATGGTGCAAGAAGGAGATTTTGAATGGAAGCTCAAGGCTGTAAAAAAAATAAAATAAAAAGAAAAAGTAGAATAAATGGGGTATGAAGAAAAAGAGAGAATGAAGGAATGAAAAATAAAAGGAAAGAAAAAGAGAGAATGAAGGAATGATAAAGAAAAAAAAAAGTTGAAGAAAGAAGGGAAGAAGAGGAAATCAAATTACTTTGGTGTATAGTGATTTTTGTTTTGGTTTTTATGGTGTATGGAGAGGCTACATGCTGATCAAGGTTATCTTCGACATGCATTTGGTTGTGTTGTTATTATATACTATTATTACCACTCTCCCAGCTAGTTCAACTCTCACATTTTCCAAAAATTTTATCCTACCTCTCACCCCAGCCCCATTACAACCCTCATAAAGACCTCTTAATCTTCGTGCAATAGTTATGATTGAGTGAACTGAGTTTTGAGTCAAAGTTAAAGAGTATTTGTTGCATTTCGAGCCGACATGGTATAGGTTGAGTGTTTGTATAACCCCAAGCTGGTAGGGAACCTTTCGTGCTCAACTTCAGCATATCTTAAGAAATCGGCGGACACTAGCTTGGAAAAAGACTATTTTTGGCCTCTAGATTGGACATTTAATTGCAAGACTATGAATGCTATGTGATTCTATATGTATCCGAGCCATATTTCAGTTTCGCTAACTTTGGTTTGATTGTTTGTTCGAGAGTCGAGTCGGTCTTATTCTGGTTCCCTAGAAGTCTTGTTTGTCTTGTTTCTCCGTCTTGAGTCTAGTGTTGCTTAGGGACAATCAACGGTTTAGCTTGGGGGAATTTGATAAATCATATTTATATAGTTTTATTTAGGCACGTTTATGCTAGTTTTAGAGCTTTTTCATAGTCTTCTTAGTCGTTTTTAGAGTCATTTTCGCATAATTTATCATATACCGCTCTATTACGCTCCGTTTGTGTTTTTCTTAATGTTTTAGGTGATTTCATAGTCATTTGGAAGCTTTCGAAGTGTTTAGAGATGATTCGGATGATATTTGAATGGAAATCGATGGATCGAGTTCATTGATCGAGGGATTTATGCTCATGGATGTTGGATCTAAGGATTTTATGCATGGAAAATGAAAATAGCATCCACAAGAGTCGCTATGGACCTTAAGGAAGCGAATTTAAGTTAGAAACAGAGAAAAACGAAGGCTTGCAAGGAATCAAAAATGACCTTTGCTCACTGTTTTGACCATAAATCAAGTTCTACATATTTTATTGAAGTGATTCAGGTTGAGTTGGAAACTAGACCTGAAGAGCTTTCCAATGATAGGTCACACCTCCCGAGAAGATTCTTAGAACAGAAGTTATGAGCGTTTAAATCTAAGCAATGCAACCAGCCAACCGTAGGGCTAGCTGCGCCTCTGTCCCGCGCCCATTTGAAGCTTGCTGCCGCCACTGCCAAGGCGCGGGAACCACCCTACGACCGCGGGTTTGGTCGAGTGTGGGTGAATCACGGCATCCTTGTTTCTCTCGTGCCACGTCATCAATTATCGTCCAATAATATTTTAGCTTATGCATTTATTTATTTATTTTTATTTTAATTAGCTTATTAGAATTAGGATTTAATATAAATACTTGAGAGGATTTCATTTTCTTCTCTTATGCTTTATTTTCTAGAAAGAACGTTCATTTGAGTTTTTCTTCCTCCATTGTTAAACCCTAGATATTGCTTTTCATTAATTCAATTATTCAGGTATTTCATTCAATCTTTCTTTATTTATTTTATTAATTATGATTTCAAGTCTATTTATCTCTTTTGTATTGTGTTGTTTATTTCAATTATGAGTGAGTAGTCGTTTTCTAGAGTTAAGTGAGGGAAGCCATGTTTATACCATGATTATTTGTGCTTAATTATTTATAAATTTACGAGTGAGGGTTTGAATAATTCCAATTGATTTGTGCTTTATTGTTTGATTCGTGTAATTGGCCAATATCATGAGTTGACTATTTAGCTAATAAAAATTAGAATTGAAAGATCATATTTTAAAGGCTTAATTACAATTGGCGATTTTGATTATGTTAGCAACCGAACTACATATGTTAATTCGTAAGTTTTAATTCCCGACCGTAGGATTAGCAAGTGCTATAATTATTCGACCTGGTTTGTTTATTAATGGATTGTTTGCATTTCTTGGATTAGTATAAGCATGGTGGACCGAACATATGCCTTAGACCTTCATTTATTTGAGAATAACCTTATTTTGATTTTCATTCTAGTTTAGTTAATTGATCATTAATTCACTCTTCGTTTGTTGAAATAGTTTGTAATAATTGGGCAAAAACTAATAGAACCTGTCTCCCTGTGGGATTTGACTTGTATATGCCAAGTCTATGCTAACAACAGACATCGTACACTTGCGATATTACTTTTTATTCATCAATTATTCAAATCAGATTTAGTTGAATAGGTCTTGAAATAAGTTTTCCAAGGATATGCACTCAAACGACCATATCTTAAAATCGATAAAAGATTTTACCCTAACTCCTACAGAGTTGGAAAGTAAACTTAAAGGTCTTTCTAGTGATATATTATGTGCTTAAAGTTATAGATAAAAAGTTATGGAAGTTTTTAAAATGCATAAAATCTGTCAAATGTGTAGCGTCATGGTACATTGGATTTTCCCGTTATACAAATATATATTATTTGCACGAAACCTCTTTTTCTGCTTTTTTAGCCTATAAATTTGACCCTAATTCTAGATTTTCACACAGAGGATAGCACAATACGAGCAGAAACACTACAATTTGAGCCTTTTGTTATCATCATTAAACCTATTCTAATCATCATTTCAAGCAATTTAATATCCGTTTGCAATACTTGGAGTTCTACTCATCAACCTGGTTATAAAAGGTTTAATATATGAGAGTTTGGACAAACTTTATTTATTTTAATTTAATTCTTTCAATTCAGTTTATATTTTTTTTTAGTTGAAATTATTAACAATTTTTTCATGATGTAGCAATTTAAAGGAGCGTGTGCAATGTAAGTAATTAATTTAATTCATTGATTAACTTATTTTTTCTGCTAGTATCATGTTTAGGTTTATTATTATGATTTGCATGCTTTGACTAATTAATATAATGATGTTGCTTCCAATATTTATGCCGTACTTTTTATCAACCTTTTAATGTTTAATTAAAAACATGTAATTAAAAATCACACCTAATAAGATAATTTAATTTGGACAATCAATTTAGGTTCCCTTTTATTCTTATGGACTAATAAATGATCACGATATTTAGGATTTTATGTGCATTAAATGTTCAACCAACTTAGTATTACTAGTTTGGAGCACATTGAACTTTGTTTGTATGCCTTTTGAATTGCAAGGAAAACATTTCCCAATACGAGTCGAGTAGAGGCCAATATAGGCAAAGTTGACTTAAATTAACTTCATACCATCATCCTTATCCCTTCATCTATGGTTCGTAACCATATGGATTTATTAATCTCATAGATTATGAATGGGGTATAACCTTCATAGATCAAATCGTTGTCGTCTTTCGGTTTGTACCCTTTTCGTGGTTGTCCTTTAATGATCCATGAACGACTTATAAGTTATTTAAAAAACTTGTTGGCAGCTCCCTGCTTTTTGTCCATAATCCTATAATGTCAAATTTCACTTTCTATGATTGCCAAGCATTTTTAAAACATACTTAAGTATGTGCGATTCAATTGATGCCTACAATACTCTTTCAAATCTCTGAGTTATTAATTCTATTGCAAATCAAAATCCATTTTTCAGTGTAGTTGATATTTGTCTCTGACGAGAAACACTAAGCAACACGAGCTTTAAACCTTAACAAGGCCAAGACTACACAAGCATAAACTTACATAAAACTTTATAAAATTCCAAATTAGTCAATCATACTTTTTCATTAAATATCATTACATATTTATAAGCTAAATAATTTAACCTAAAAGTCATCTATAACAAACTAATGCAAATATCCTTTACAAAAAAAAAAGCGAAAATAAAAAAAATAATCCTAACTTGTAAAGATTAAGTTTTATTAATATGGTCTTTAATGCAGATCTATAATCTAGCAATCAAATTATACTGGCAATTATATCTTAATTAATATCGGCCACCTAACTAAGAAAAATAAAAAATACGTAGTAGTAAAATAAAATTACTATGATAGAAAGTTCACTCTGAATAGGTAAGATTTTCCACAATCAATACCCATCACTATGTAGTAATTGAAGATAGAGAAAGAAAAGGAGATCATCAACAATGAAGAATAGAGAAATGGAGTAGATATAATATTTAAGAGAAAGTATCAACTATAGAAGAGATAGAAAAATAGTAAGGAAGAGAGAAAAAATGAAGATAGAGGGAGAATTAGTTAAAATCAGAGTTAAAAGAAAGAGGAAATGCCAGAAAAAGTGCTTTTCAATTACAATTGTTCATGATTCTTATATGTAGGCTAGTCACATCATATAATCATCCATATTACGTAAGAATTTGTGAGAGCACTACGTGCTATCATATTGAAATCTCCTACTATTCAACTGAATAACTAGCTCAAATCAGCAAACAAAAACTTCCTAGAAGTTGAAGGAACATTTTTGGTGTATTGCTACAAGTATATATTGGTAGCTTGCTTAGGTTGGTATATTGTGGCTTATGTTATAAGAGGAAGTACTAATGCAGGTTGGTCATATATTGACTAGTAGAAAACATGGCAAAATCGTAACTAAAAAAGTAGGATATTAAAATATTAAAAGTACATTGAAGAGAGAAAAAAAGGTGATGTGGATTCCACGTACTTTCAGTCAAACTGTCATCACATGTAAAACAAAGAAAAAAGTGATGAGGACCATACTCTAATTATATAATTGGAAGTTTATTATAGAATACAATTAGAATTTTTGTAAAGCATTACTGAGATTCTATTTAGTACCACCTTATTACAAGTATACACTGCTATATAATACCAATGTAATACTGAACACATCTGTATTAAAATAAGTTAAACGTTTTGACTTTTTGCACTATTAATCTAACCTGACAATCTTGACCTAGACCCGATGACCAACCCAAATGACCCGACCCCATGACCTGAAATCAACCCAAAAACATTGACTTGAAGTTAACCCAAAGCCCCAAATCTACCCGACCCAAAAATGGAGTTGACAAGCAGTGTTTGACCCGAACAGACCCGATAGTAAATTAAAAGAAATTTTGGAGCAAAAAAAATGACTCAAATTATTCATCTCCAATAGTAGCCCAGCTCATAAGCTAAATTGATAGCTCTTATATAACAATAATAAAATATAAAATAATCGATTTGAGGTTGATCCACAAATGGAACAACCCTAACATGACCCGACTTGATTTTGATTGGACCTAAATATGACCCATACACACACTCAAAAATGGTATGACTTAAACAAACCCGACCTGAAATGAACTTAACTTGTTACTTGATCTGAGTCATACCCGAAACCCGAATTAAACCAACCTAACCTGACCTATACCCGATCCTAGAGTTATCGATTTGGATAACCGGATGGAGTTTGGGTTAATCCATGAAGGGTTGAGTCTGTTCGGGTCGGGCTATTTGGTTCAAAAATACCCTTTTAACTCATCTCGGTTTGGATCGGGTCACATTCGGGTCAAGTCAAATTTGGGTCAAGATTTGTCGAGTCTAAAGATCAACTTCAGACCGGTTCATATTCGGTTCAAATAAATTTGGATCGGGTTTACTACGGAATTGACCAAGTTAATTTTAGGTCGGATAACTTTGGATTTGGTTGGTTTCGATTCACTTGTTTTGGTTTTATAAAGTTCGGTTTGCTTCTAAGGTTGAATTATTCATTATTCGGTCAATTCTAATTCAAATATAGTACATTTTTTGTTTGGGCTAAATTTTTGTTGGAATGATCAAATTTAATATTCAAATAAGTACATATACTCCCTCCGTTTTTAAATACTTGTTCCATTTCTATTTTTTTCGCACTATTCATTTATCCTACTTTAATGTTTGTGATTTATACATAAGAAAAAAATATAGTCTTATGGGTACTTGTAACAGTCATCTCAGTGAATAGATTATTAATTTTCAATTGTTAGAATTTATACTTATTGATAATTAAAAATATTAGTGATCAAAGATTAGCATCGGCATCCGTGTCCAAGAGAAATGAAGCAGGTATTTAAAACGGAGGGAGTATAAAACTAGAGTAATTGTCGAACCGAGTTTTTTTTTTTTTAATCTTGTTATTGGGTCAACATCAAGTTATTTATATGTCATTTTTTCATATCATGTCGTTAATAGTATAAGTTTAAGGAAAAATGGAAAAGAATAATCTCACCTTTGGCATTTCGGCTCAAAAGAATCTCACATTTGACTAATTTGGAAATTATCCCACCTTTTAATACCATTTTCTCAAAACTAGTCATTTTACCTAAATTAGGTAAAAAAAAATTTAATATATATTTTTTATTCTCTCTTCACGTACACCTCACCATCTTCTACCATGGCTAACCCACCATCACCACCACACCATGATCACCACCACGTACATCGCAACCTCACTTGCCCCCCCCCCCCACCGTCCACCATAGTTTTATCCCAAGATTCCCAATCCACCGAACCTCCACTGAACCAAATTGACTTAGTAACTCCGACTAAATAAAACCAAATCGAAAACCCAACCCAAAACCCTTACGCAGGCAAGCAACAACCACCTCCACCTTCATCCCTTCTCACCTGATTCCCACGCCGCCAAACCAAAACCTTACCCCACTAAACCTCGACGCATTGGTCTGTAAACTCCCACCCTAGTTCGAAACCCACTACATCCAACTAAACCCCACCCATATTGAACCACTTGCGCACATAGGTACATGACTAAAACCATTTAGCTATGGATTTTGAGTAATGCTGGGGTGGGGGGGTAGGGATGCTCCGTTGGCCATTAACGCCATTAGAGAGAGCTTCGTTGTCCCTGTTTGCTATTTATCGAGTAATGCTGGGGTGGGGGGGAGGGGATGCTCCGGTAGCTGACAGAGGAGGGAGGATGATGTTTAGGTAGGGATGGATTGAGGAGGGGAATTTTTTTTTAAAAAAATTGTTTTTAATTTTGTTTTTTAAACTAATTAATAAAGGACCAATTAAGATGTGAAATGTGGGATGTTACTCTTTCAACCGGTTACCAATTTGACAAACGGGTCAAGGGACTGTTTTGAGCATATGAAGTATAAAGGTGAGATTGTTTTGAGTAGAAATGTTAAAGGTGAGATTATTTTAATTTTTCTATTTTTTCAAAAAAAAAAAAAAGGTAAATAAAAGGTGGTTTTAAATTATGGTTGGTTTGAAACCATGTCAGGTCAAACTCTTGGTGGGGCTAATTTTGGGTCGGGTTAATATCAGTTTGGATCAAAAACAGATTAGATTGAATCGGGTATTTGTCGATTTACTTTCACTTCAAATTGAATTTAGGTCTAGTCAAACCTGTTCGGTGTAAGTTCAAATCTAGTTAAATTGATTTTCAGGTTGAGTACAAGTCGGGTTAAATCGGTGCCGGGTTAAGTTCAAATTAAGTCAAATCCGGATTTGGGATGAGTTCGGTTTGGTTACAGATCGGGTTTGGGTCTTCAGATCAAATCAGTTTGGGTTAGGAAGGTTTTTTTTGGGTCGATTCATTTAGACTCCTCTACCCGACCTGAATGTTAGTTGGCCCAACCTGAAATTGACCCGACCCGTGTACTTGACCCAAAAGACTCGTTTTTCTGGTCTTGTGGGTACTCGTTGGAATTATTTCAATGAATAGTTTATTAAATTCAACCGTTATAATTTTTACTTATTGATAATTAAAGAAGATTTGTTAAAGTTTTTCATTAGTATATGTGTACCAGAGAAAAAAGGTTTCCTTTATTTTAAATACGAAGGGAGTGGTTTTATTTGACGATCTAATGATACTTCCATAAATACAATAAATATTTGCACATATTGACCATATATGCGAATTACCTACTGTAGGCGTCGTTCGAAGTGCGCCTACGTTAGCATGTGGTGAATATGCTTGGCACTCTTAGGAAGTGGAAATTGACATATACGATTAGGGACAAGGAAAGTAGGGAGCCGCCAACAAGTTTTTAAGGAACTTGTAAACCATTCACGGATCATAAAAAGCAACCACGATTAAGGGACAACGAAAGGCAACAACGATTGACCCGTGAAGTTTACACCCCATTCATAATCCATGAGATTACTAACTCCATATAGTTCAGAACCACGAATGAAGGATCAGAGATGATGCTACGAAGTGAGTCATGAAGTCACATTCGCCCATATTAGCCTATACTTGATTCTTATAGTGAAAAATGATTCTTGCGATCTCAAAGGCATGCAAACAAAATATTTAATTCGCTCCAAACTATTATTATGCTAAATTTGTTGAATAAAAATGCAACATATAATTCTAAACTATTGTGATCACTTCGATTAAATAATAAGATTAAAAAGGAACCTAAACTGGTTGTCCAGATTATCTTATTAGGCGTGATTTTCAATTACATATTCCCTTTAACATGCAATATGGTGATCAATAAAAAATATAATAGAATCAACATTAATATTGGAAGCAATTCAACAATAAATTGTTAGTCAAATCAAATCATGATAAACCTAATCATGATATCAGCAACAAGAATAAAAATAAGAGTAATCAAGTTATTAATTACTCACTTTCCGCGTTTCCTTGAATTGTTATATCATGAATAAATTGTTAGTAACTTCAATAAAAATATAAATCAAATGGAACTTAATTAAATTAAATAAAAAGTAGAGTTGATTTGGTTCAAACCCTCAGTTAATTATACCTTTCACGCCTTGATTTAAGAATAGAACCTCGAGTCAAGTATGGACTCCTTGGAGTGCTAGGGGAAGTATTATGTAAGAATATGGAGGCTAGTGTTTAGGCTAAAGAGGGAGAAGAGAATGATTTTGTGATCAAACTTGATAATTGAAAAAGGGGTGATATGATCACCATTTATAATGAAAAAATAAGGGTCTAAGAATCAAGAAAAGATTGAATTCGAATCGGAATAAAACTCTTGCGATAGACAATAATTTTTGTTTTTATCATATCTTTTGATCCATAAATTGGAATAAGATAAATAATATGTCGTTGGAAATGTTGAAGTCTACTTTCTTACTCAATTCGAATCAAATTAAAATATTGTGTAGAAAAGATATGGTCAAAATAGTGGGATGGAATCAGTTTTGGATAGAGTTTCGTATTTCTTTTATATCTTTTTCATTATAGCTCGGAATTAATATTATAATATATCATTGAAAAGATAATTTCAAGGGCTATCTAACCATTTAAGATTTAGATAAAAAAAATATGAGGTTTGAAAATCATATCTGACTATCTTTGAACGTCTTTCAATTCGAATATAATTAGGACTTTCAAAAAGAAGAATTTTATTCAATTTCAAACTCTTTAATCTTATCTTTTCATAAAGGATAAATAAGATCTTTTAGAAACTTATAGAAGCTTTTATTTAATCCTAATTGGTTTATGAATGGGATTAAATCCTTTGGACCCTCCACATGATCATTGGGTCGTAGATTAGGTGGGCTTAGGTTTGTTTTGGGCTTAGTTTAGTATTTTGGCCATAACTATTATTCGTTCGTTATAACTCGGATTTGGGTTTATAATATATAGTTGGAAAGATCTTTTCAAACTCATCCAAATATTCAATCATTGGTTCCAGATTATGAACCAAATAAATTGGTCTAAACATTTTTATAAATGGACACGAAATGAATTATTTAAAGGACACGAAATGAATTATTTTGGGTTTAAAGGCACGAAAAGAAGAAAATAAGTTATGGTTTGGGGAAATGGGCTAGGAATTGGGTTAGTTTATGAAATGTATTGGGATTGAATATGGATTTAAGCACTCCAAGAGTAAATACTCAACCCGACCAATAATGGCGGTGAAAGGTTGTTCATCATCGAGTTTGGTTTTGGGGAGACATTTTTAGGTGTCTACACCTATAAACCCCCGTTATGTATGAGAATATTCATAACGAATATCCCTTTGGAACACTTATGTTAAGGAGTATTCTTTGTGTAACCTATTAACTATTACTAAAACAGAGTATGCTGACGTCACAATTACTTACATGTCGCTCTCTCAATAAAAAAAATTCCCGCCTAAATCCAAGGATGATGTCATTTTTTTTTGTGGAGCTATCATATTTAGCATTTTTGGAATTTGAATATTGGAAGCTTCTATATTACAACTAAAACAACCTATTAATTTATCTTAGGAAATTGAGAGTGAGGGATAGCTCAAGTGGTTAAAGCTTTCCTCCTGATTCCAGGAAATCCTGGGATCGATCTTCACCCTGTAGACACCCATTTGTGTCTCCCCAAAACCAAACCCAGTGATGAGTACCTTTCACGTCGAATCATAATCGAATGAAGTGAAAGTGTAGAAAGTCTAGTGTCGCTGTTAGTTTTTATTTCTTTTCTTTTTCTCTTTGTTTTTGAAAACCTATTTTAAGAAAACATCCAATCCAGTTTAGTTTGGTCCATGGCAAGGGTCCAATAATGGTGTAGTTGGGTCGGGTTCAAAAAGAGCTTTCCAACGATATATTATACGCCCAATTCCGATGAATAATGAGGAAGTTATGGCCAAATTACTAAACTGGGCCCGGTTTGATCTTTATATGCGGCCCAATGATCTAGAGGAGGGCCTATTGCTGATTTTTTATTCCTAATGCAATTAGAATTGATTATAGTCTTCTACATTCTTCTAGAATGTTCTTTTCATTCCTAATTTAATTAGCATTGATAAATTGACTTTAGTTGACTTTTTAGAGTTTTAATCAGAATAAAAGAAGTGTTTTTAAGGAAAATACGATTTTACCCTCTTGTACGGCTAAATTTTATCAAATTAAAGAAACGCGTGGAAATTTATTTCCAGCGTCTGGCGCCACGCACGTGTTTGGCGCTGCAGTCGTGTTTTATTCTTTTCGAAACTCTGATTCATTTTTTATCATATCTGGCTGATTTTCTCTATAAATAACCTCCTAAAACCTCCGTTTTCCATCATCAATTCTCTAATTCTCTCTCTCATCAAGAATCTCTTGATTACTTTCTCTCTCTCTCTCTCTTTTCTAAACCAACTTTTCATACAAAATTCCGCATTCACAAGATCTAGAAACACCTAGCCAAGTTCGAAGTTGCCTTCACCCTAGACGTGAAAGGTTTGATATCTGAGGGTTTGGTCCCAAATCTCTCTTTCAATTATTTGATTTAATTCTTTGATTATTATTTTCCTTGAAGTTACTAACGCGTGTATTTTGTTATTAGAAAGAGGTACGAGGCATCCAAGTAAGTGCTTTAATTGATTTATTGATATTATGATTTAGAAATCATGTTTATGTTGTTATTTTGATTCCTAGTATCATGTTAGGATGTTTTTCGTAATTTGATGTTAAGAATGACAACAATAAGTTCCTAGTATCATGTTTAGGGTAAAGAATATAATGTCAATTATGATTTCTATGATGCCTTTTATTGTCTTTCCAAATAGCATGTTAGTATTATGTTAGGGTTAAAGCTTTGATTTTATTATTTAGTGACATGTTAGGGTTTGTTATTAATCTTGTTAGTATCATGCCTAGGATCTTGCTAATAATATTATGCTTTAACATGATTATTGATTATTATGATTATTATAATTATTATTTTTATTATTATGTTGCTTGACTATATTTATTGTTATTGCTTGATCACACCTTTTATGCATGTTTAAAGGGAACTAGTACTTGTAATCACGCTTAATAAGATAATTAATAATCTTGTTTAGGGTTAATGTGATTATAATTCAAGTGATCGCCAATAATAGTTTTATTTGTGCATTAATATTCAACCAACATAGATAAACAGGTTTAGGATAAACCTATTGATTGCATGTTAGTCAGAAAGCGCACATGAATGCGATCAGAATAAAGTAGAGGCCTATTATTAGGGCAGGTTCAATCTCTTTTAGGTTGGATTTGTACTTTTATCCCCGAACACCAGTCATAGTTCCAGACCTATTGGAGCTTGGATCGTTAAGAGGTGTAACCTTCACCTCGTGAACGGTTTACAAGTTCCTAAAACTTGTTGGCGACTCTTTTGCTCTATCTTCTTTCCCTTTGGACGCCGTCGTACTTTAGTGTATGATCATAGTGGGGTTTAAGTTTGGGGTAATGCTTGAAATATTCCCCACACACCCCCCTTGTGGCTCTCTAAACACCAAAAAATAAAAATAAAAAAATTCAAAAATTGAAATAATTTTAAAAAACATGCAATAAATGACCTCATACATTGAAAATATGTATTAGGTGGCATTAAACCGATACTATATCATAATCTTAACGAGAATCTAAAAATTTTTAGTACTTTTTTTTATACAAGGTGCATAATTATGATCTAGATTTTATATAAACTGTGTATCGCATGTGTTCTACCCTAGTTAAATTTCTACTCCCTCCGTCCCAAAAAGAACGACCCATTTGGGTTGATTACGCGGGTATTAAGGAAGTTAAGTAAAAAGAAGTAAAATTATATTGGAAAGATAAATTTACATGGGGTTTGTAAAAAAATAGAGAGAGAAAGTAATAAAATAACATGGAAAATCAAATTTTTATATGGGGAAGCTAATTTTGCACAAATATTGTTACAAATTGGTGGTGTTTTAATGCAAATGGGTCATTCTTTTTGGGACAAAATTTTAGCCAAATGGGTCGTTTTTTTTGGGACGGAGGGAGTAATAAAATACGGCGCACCAAATGTATCCTACTATAAGATTCCTTTAGTGGCACAAAAACCTTCATGCTGCCTGCTCCAATACTTCGGAAATTTCGAAGAATATGATGTGTTATGGGAAGTAATTACTCATTTAAGTACAAACAACTCAATCCACCTTGGTAATAAATTTAATCCCTAAATTCTACCCTAATCCAATACTCGTATATACAACTATCTAAGTATACAACTCGGATATAACTATATACGTATTAAATACATTTTTTTATAAATATTTCCGAGTATATAATTAGAGCCCCCCTCCTCCCCCTTTTTTGTAAGTAAAGATTCAATTGTTTATACTTTTATTGATAGTTTGTGAAAAAATTACGAGTTGGTCACGTAATTCTTAATATTTCCCCTTAAATCTTGAAAAAGTATTCCGTAAAATAAAATAAAATAAAATAAAATTGAATGAGTGTTTCTTGTTTACGTATGGAGTGGCTAACTTACAAGATGAAGAGTCAAAACTCAAAAGCTACAGTAGCTAAAACAAAAATGGGTTAGCCTTAGCTTAATTAGTTGAGTAAATAAAACCTCAGCTCCACAAATCGTAAAATGTGCCATCATAGTACTTAAATTAAATTACCAAATTCTCTCTCCTCACGTTACTCTTTCACTCAATTTCTCTTTGCTCTTCTCCCAAAACTAACCCACCACTTTCTCCTCGGTAATTTAATTACCTCTTCCTCTCTTTTCCTTGCTTTTTTTACCACGTTTGTCTCAGTGGAAATCGGGGTTAATTCTTCATTTTACCGCTTAATTCACCATCAATGCTATTCTAAAGTCTTTCATTACTGCAATTAGGTAATGTGATGAAGCTACTTCAATTAGGTGAGCAAAAAAGAACGATTTCTTTCAAAATTGCTTAAAGATATATATATATTTTATTTTATTTTTTTTTATTTTTTTTTTAACGTCGGTTTTAAAATAATTCCTACTCTATTATCCACGTAGGACTAGTAGTAGCTTTGTTATTTTTATTAAATTTAGGTTCAGTGAAGAACCGCTAACAGTGATAGTGGTTTTATTGTATAGAACCGCTAGTCCGCTATCACCATTTGCCATTAGCGGTTCTTCATTAAGGCCCTCTTCACCTCACCATAAAAAAATAATATTCAGTTAAATAATTTCAGTTCAATAAAGTTAATTTCTGTTCAGTAAAAATAAGTTCACTTCTGCAAAAATAAGTTCACTTTAGTTAAAATAATTTCAGTTCAGTAAAGATCAATAAACCTTAAGAAGAATTATAATAGAAGTTAGGAAAAATAATTTCAGTTCAACAAAAATAATTTTAATTCAGTAAAATTAATTTTAGTTCAATAAAAATAATTTAAGTTCAGTAAAAATAATTTAAGTTCAGTAAAAATTATTTCAGTTCAGCAAAAATAAGATGAAGTGAATAGGGCCGCCTAAACCAAAATTATAAATATAAAAAAAGTAACAAAGCTACCACCAATCCTACGTTGACAGTGGGAATTAGTTTTAAAACCGACACAAATAGGAAATTTATTTATTTTTTCTAAGCAATTTTGAGGAAAATCTTTCCAATAAGATATTTCGTCACTACTCTTTAATTAAAATGTTTTGGCCTTTTATATCACTCACAAGTCACAAACTATAATTTGACCAATTTCTGTGATTTATTCTTTATGATAAAATATAGTCATGGACAAAGTAATTATGTGGTATCATATTGTAATTTCTCTTTGTACAAATTTATGTTATTATTATTTGTTGAATCTATACGTTAGCAAATATGATGAAAGAAATGTTGGTATTTAAAAAAGAATAGAGGATGACCCTAATATTGATAGCTGCATTATAATTGCAAGTAGTCATGATCGAACCCTTAATCTAAAGATTATGAAATAAATTCTTACTAACCACACCGAATTGAATTAGAGGTGCCAGTTTGAGTGTTCGAATCGAATCTGATGAGGTCGACTCGGATCAGGATCAATTTTTAAAGTTAAGTTATGTGAAATTATTATGTCCATGTGAGTCGAAATCTAAATCGAATATTTTTTAAATTAATTTTGGATCGAGTCAAGTCAAGTTTTTGACACTTCTATGAAGTTGATATTCATAGCTAATATGAGTTCCGGAGTCCAATCACATTTACCACTAAACGACAAGGTCACAAGGGGCTTAATTAACCCATGAGTTATACAAGCCACATAAGGTTTAACAAGGGTTTTATGACTTTTATCTAGTTTCACGCCTTCTAAATTAAAATTTTCTGACACATACACATAATTAATTTAATAAAAAATAATGATATTTAATAGTCACAAAAAAGGTTGGAATTATGTTACTCCCATACGAAGGAAAAAGACAATTAATGGCTTGCTTGCTCCAATCTTTTAAAGTTTACCTTTCACACTCTCCTAAGTTGCCCTCTTAAGTCTTGTATTTGTCATTAATTTCACTCTTTTTATTCCCAAGGTACCCTCGTGTTATCTATGACCCGGACCCTGAATACCTTGATTGTACCCGATTTGTTTTTTGTCCATTTTATTTGGTATACTCATTTGGAAATTCGTTAATCAAGGATTACCCCCACGAATCTAATAAGTGTTGTTTATAGAGCTGTTAGTTTCTGACCCGAACCGTTAAACTCGACTGTTTCGAACCGATCCGAAAAGGAACTGAACTGTTTAAAATCCATTTTTTGGAAACCGAAAACTGACCCGACCCAATTTTTTCCAACCCGAAACTGAACTGAACCGAATTTGTGCAAGCCGTTACTAACCCGACCCGTTATCAAGCCAAACCGTTACAACCCGAAACTGAAAGCAACCCAAACCGATTACGTTTAAACCCGATAGTAACCCGACCCGTTTTAAACCGAAAACCGTTAAAACCCGATAAAAATCCGATAAACCTAAATCGTTCCAATCTGTAACCTATTGTGACCGAACCGGTTATAATCCGTAACCCGTTGTGACCGAATCGTTTATGACTCGTAACCCGTTGTGACCAAACCGTTTAAAACCCGTAACCCGTTATGACTGAGTCATTTACAACCTGTTACCCAATATCTTTATGATCTAATTTTTTTCAACCCACTACTAGATAAACCCAACTTATTTATGACTTGACTTGATTATAACATGACTCGTTCCTACCCGTTATCTGACTAATTCGACTCGATAATCATCCGACTCAATTTGAACCCGATATGATTTGATTAGGAACCCGCTTCAAATTGGGTAAACTCGTTTTCAAACCAACCAAGTTCAATTTAAACCGATTATAACCTGAAACGATAATGATTGGACCCAATTTCACTCGATCTGTTTTGAACCGAAACCCATTTTCGAACCGACCCAGTTAAACCCAAACTGATTATGACCCGAACCAATTATGAACCGAACCAATTACAACCAGTCTTGATTAAGACCTGAACTGTTTTTAACCGAAACCCACATTAAACTGGCTAAACCCGTTTTCAAACCGACCCGCTTCAACCCAAATTGATTATGACCCGAACCGACTAGAACCCGACCCGTTAAGGACCCGATCCGAATAGAAACTGCAATTTAAAAAACCAAACCGAACTGACCCGATAATTTTCAAAACCAACCCAAACCGACCCGCTTATTATTTCAACCCGTTATAAACTGACCCGTTATAACCCGAAACTGATAAACCCAACTCAAACCCGAACTGTTTAACCGAATTGACACTCCTAGTTGTTTAGCATAGTAACAAAAGTTGTTTTTATTGTTGTCTATTTCGTGTGGAGGGAATAGATTACATGCTCCTAGTGCTGTCAAATTTCAAACCAAAACCGTTTAACTGCCCGAAACTGACCGACCCAAATGAGAACCGAACCGATTAAAAACCGATTTTTTTGAAACCGAAAACCGACCCGAACCGTATTTTAGTAAACCCGAAACCGAATCGACCCGAATAATGTTAAACCGTATAAGAACCGAACCCGTTAACAAACCGAACCAAATATAAACCGAACTGAAAGAAAATCGAACCGAAAAAGAACCGAACCGTATCTAACCCGAAACCGTTTAAACTGGCAAAAAAACTGCTTACACCAAACCGTTAGCAAACTGCTACCCGTTTGCACCGAACCATTTAAAAACCGAACTGGTTATAAACCGAACCGTTTATGAACCAAACCGCTTCTAAATCGAACCGTTTACAAACTTTTTTATATAATTAAATGATTTTTTTTTTTTTATTTTATTTTATTTTTTTGACGGGAATATAATTAAATGGATTAAATATTAGAAATCTTAGAATATTTTTTTAAAAATAGCAAGGCAAATCATTCATTAAGGTCTTAAGGATCATCAGTTGTTCACAAACAAGAGCAAAACAAGCAGGCTTAGGCCCTGCCTCAAACTATTAGCAACACTACTGCCTCTAGTCATGTATACATTTGAAGTGATGAAACCAAATGAACAAAAAGCTTGTAATATTAAGTACCAAGGCGTAATAAATAAAATTAATTCACAGAGACTATTAAGCATATGATTACATTGATTCTGTGAGTAATAATGAAATAAAGATGGGAGTGTGCTAGTGACATGAATATACTATTAGACTATGTTTTAATTCAGATTCAACTATAATTTAGTAAACTTGAAATGGAACCGATATGAATAACGTTAAAGTGGTTAAACAATCGAAGAACCGAACCAGTTATAAACTGAACCGAAAAAGAACCGAACCAGTTAAAAACTGAACCGAAAAAGAACCGAACCAGTTATAAACTGAACCAAAAAAGAACCGAACTGTTTCTAACCCAAACCGTTTCCAACCCGAAACTGTTTGAACCGGGATAAAAACCGTTTACACCGCACCGTTAACAAACCGCAACCCGTCTGCATCGAACCGTTTACTACCCGGACTGTTTACAACCCGAACCGAATTAAAACCGCTTAACAATAAACCGAAACCGAATCGAACCGATAACTATTTAAACCGAACCAAAACCGACCCGTGAGACAATTAAACCGATTCCAAACTGACCCGATTAAATACCGAACCGATTTCAAACCGAACCGAAACCGAACTGTGAAACCGTTTTGACAATGCTAATGCTCCATATTTATACGAATTAATAATGATTTGAAATCATATAAGTTTATATATTGTATTAAGTAATCCGTAAATTATATTACTCCGTAAATCCGTAATAGATATATATACAGTAAGTGATAATTAAATCTTACTATGTAGACATTATGCTCTTCTCTTGTTCCAATGAATCTCTATGCATTCATTTTGTAGTCTCAATTCTCAAACCTTGTTGCATTACTTAGATTGTTGAATTGTAGTTCAGTTTGTTTACTAGTTTACAGAATTGATCTTAATGTTCTAACCAAAGTATATATGAAATAATCTCTTTGAAGGTTACTACTCATATGGTTTACAATGTAAAAAGTCTTTTATTCCTCCGAATAATGATTAGCTCATTGGTACTATTATTGTGAATTTTAAGTGTGATGGTTTTGTGTATTTTCAAACACATTTACTTATTTTACCATTGTTATTGGGTCTAAATTGGACATCTAACCACTATAACAAAAAGATGATTGTGTGTAACGTCATGACATGTTGAACCCACATAACTTAAGCCTAATCTACTATATACATTGTTAACTTAAGCTCATATTCCATTGTTGTGTCATACGTTAGCAGCCTATAGGCATTCATGGCTAACTTAGCACACACAATACTGCCCCGTTCTATGCTATTTTCATTTAAACTTTATATGGTGAAATGGACCAACTCGACCCAATGCCATCTTTATAACACCATAACAACTAAAGTATAAAATAAAAATTTGGTTTACCTTATAATCAATTATCATTCTCTTTATTTAAACTAAGGGCATGTTCTCTTACATTGAAATTCAGTTCAGTTCAGTTCAGTTCAGTTCAGTTCAGTTCAGCTCCTAATTTCCTTCTCTTATAAAATATTCATTTCAGTTCAGTTCAGTTCAGCTCAATTCAGTAAGCTGAATTCAGCCAATGAGAACAGGCCCTAAATTGAATTTTGAATAACTTTTTGTAAACTTCAAGTCTTAACTTATTTTCTATGTATAAAACTCAATTTCTTCAAATCCATTGTTCTTATTAAAAATAAAGATGAATACAGAGTAGCATATGTAAAAAATACAGTATGAGTGTATGACAAATTGGTACCAAAACAACTAGGGGTGTACATAAACAGGACCAAACCTGAAAATCGACCGACCGGACCTGACCCGGACCTGTTGATTCAGGTCCGGTCCCGGTCCTGTTGATTCAGGTCCGGTCCCGGTCCTTGAAATTCAAGGATTCCGGTCCCGGTCCCGATCAGGTCTAAAACCGGGGTTTTCAGGTCCGGACCTGAAACCCGATAAAAACGTGTATTTTTTTTTTTTAAAAAAAAAAATCAAAAACCAAAACAAGAAATCAGCTTTTATTTCAAAACCCTAAGCCCACTAGCCACCAAGCCCACACTCACTCTTCAGTCACCCATTCACCCTCACGCTGCACACACACACTCACCCCCTAAGGCGACCACCAGTCACCGGCCAGGCGCCCACCGCCCACCAGCGCGAGAACCCCCCTATCAGCCATCGACAGTCCTACGCGACAACCGCTGCATCAGCCATCGACAGTCACCCATTTACCCTCCAATGCACGCACTCACTCACCCCCTCAGCGCAACCACTAGTCAGGCCACAGCCCACTAGTGCGAGAACCCCCCTGCCCGGCTGCCCCTGCACGCTGCATCAGCCCTCTACAGTCCGACGCGACAACCTTGCTCAGTTTTTCTAATAAAAATGTAATTCTAATTATGTTTGGGTATTTTTGAATTCGAAATAATGAATTAAAGGTGAGAATTGCTTGTTGAATTTTGGTTTTTTAGTTCATTTCTTTGAATTTATGCTTTTTTTTTGGGTTTTTTTAGTTTAATTAAATGTTTTTTAATTTTGTTTTTGTTCATTTCTTTCAAATTCAGGTTGAATTCATGCTTTTGTATTTGCAACAGGTCCAACAAATAATTTACTAAAAAAAAAAATAAAAATAAATCACAAATCAGGTCTGTTCAGGTCCGAACCCGGACCGGACCTCTGGTCCCAAAAATCCATTGATTCAGGTCCCGGTCCTAACAGGTCCGGTCCAGGTTCGGTTTTGGACTGATGTACAGCCCTAAAAACAACCATAAAAACCCCAAACCAAATCTTGCAACCCCCCGTAATAAAGACGAGTTTGCAAGAGTGGATAAAAGCGTATCTTACACTCTGACAAGAAGGGCAGTTTTGTCCTGTTCCCCAAATTTTCCTAAACCAAAAATAATTAAACTATTAATTACAGTTTATTAACTACTAATAATATAAAGGGTCATTAAGAACAAACAAAAACCCAAAAAAGCAACACTCTTGTGGCGCCGATATCACGGCACTTGAATAACATTTTTATATTCATACCATCCAATTTTTAAAATATCCTCCTCATTTTCTCCCTTATTTTTGGCTCCCAATAAAACTATACTGTTGTATACTCATAAACTATGCCTTGAGCATACAACCTTGTGACTCCCTAGCCACCCTACCTTCTCTATTACCAAACACTCCCTTTTTTTTCTCTCTCTCCTCCCTTCAAGAATCCAACAACTCCACACCAAACTCCGGCGGCACCGTTTCCGGTAAGAAACCTTTGCTTCGTCTTTTCTTGTAATAGTTGATGAACAGTATCACTGTAAAGTTTAGAAAAAATAAGACCCTTTTTATTAAGTTTTGATATTGGTTAGTAGAGTGAAGTATTAGTTAGAAGTAGCATTTGCACATGCACTTACCTCAACTACACAACATTTGTGTAAAATTTAAGCATGAAAGAGATAAACTTTGTCTCCTTCATATCTAATCACCACCATTGACCATCACCACCACCACCACCGTCGCAACCACCACTTAAAAGTTAAAACCTCTATATTCCAACCCTCACCATTTCATTCCATTAAAAAAAAAAACAAGAACAACAATTAAATGAAGACATCCAAACATTTAACATTATTATTACCATTATTTCATAATATTATGATGATTTCTATGATTTGGGTAGTCTCAGTTTCAAGTTTATCATCAGATGGAAAAGCATTACTTTCTCTGTTATCATCAGCAGACCCTGTTTCAAAATCATCATCTTCAGTATTATCAACATGGAATCCTTCCTCTGAAACTCCATGTTCATGGGAAGGCATTACATGTTCACCCCAACAAACTGTCATTTCTCTTTCACTTCCAAATATTTTCCTTAATCTTTCATCTCTTCCTTCTCAACTTTCTTCACTTTCATCATTACAACTTCTGAACCTTTCCACTACCAACATATCAGGATTCATTCCACCGTCTTTCGGCCTATTCGGTCACCTACGTCTCCTCGACTTATCTGAAAATAACCTCTCAGGGGAGATTCCTAGAGAGCTTGGGAAACTCTCTAATTTGCAATATCTGTACTTGAATGCTAACAGGCTCTCTGGTAGAATACCGCCTTCGCTTTCAAACCTTACCTCTTTGGAAGTGCTTTGTCTCCAAGATAATCTTTTAAATGGGTCAATACCTTCTCAGTTGGGTTCATTGGTGTCTCTTCAGCAGTTTCGGCTTGGGGGTAACCCGTATTTGACAGGGGAGATTCCTCATCAGTTGGGTTTACTTAGTAATCTGACTACATTTGGGGTTGCTGCTACTGGTTTATCAGGTTTTTTGCCCTCTGCATTTGGGAATCTTGTTAAGTTGGAGACACTTGCAGTGTATGACACCGAGATTTCAGGGTCAATTCCTCCTGAACTCGGTTCGTGTTCTCAGCTTACGAATTTGTACTTGCATATGAATAAGATGACGGGTGCAATTCCTCCTCAGTTGGGAAGGCTTAGGAAGCTGACTAGCTTACTTCTGTGGGGGAATTCTCTGACGGGCAGTATACCAGCTGAGATATCCAACTGTTTGGCGTTGGTTGTGCTTGATTTATCGGCTAACAATCTGTCAGGGGAGATTCCTGGTGAATTGGGGAAGCTAGTACTGTTACAGCAGCTTCATCTGTCTGATAATGCACTCACAGGTTCTATTCCCTCGGAGATGAGCAACTGTACTAGTCTGACTACTCTGCAGTTGGATAAAAATCAACTGTCAGGCTCGATTCCTCCACAGATAGGTGATCTGAAGTACTTGCAGAGCTTCTTCCTGTGGGGGAACTCGGTGTCTGGGACTATTCCTGCTGAGTTTGGGAATTGCAGTGAACTTTACACGCTTGATCTTTCGAGGAATAAGCTCACTGGTTTGATTCCAGAGGAAATTTTCAGGCTAAAGAAGCTCAGTAAGCTAATGTTGCTTGGGAATTCATTGAGTGGTGGCTTGTCTCGAGGTGTTGCGAATTGTCAGTCTTTGGTGAGATTGAGGCTTGGAGAAAACCAGCTGTCTGGACAGATTCCGAAAGAGATAGGACAGTTGCAGAATCTTGTATTTCTTGACTTATACATGAATCGTTTTTCAGGTGGTATTCCTCATGAGATAGGTAATATAACTGTGCTCGAGCTGCTTGATTTGCACAATAATCATCTGACAGGAGAGATCCCGGCAGAGTTGGGAGAGCTAGTAAATCTCGAGCAGCTTGATCTAAGTCAAAACAGCTTTACAGGGCAAATTCCTCAGAGTTTTGGGAATTTCAGCTACCTGGATAAACTCATCCTTAACAAAAATTTGTTATCAGGGCAAATTCCGAAATCCATCAGAAACTTGCAGAAGCTTACACTACTTGATTTGAGCTTCAATAACTTCTCAGGAGCAATCCCACCTGAAATCGGCTATTTGACAAGCTTATCCATCAGCTTGGACTTGAGTCATAATTCTTTAAGTGGTGAAATTCCTGAGCCAATATCTAGTTTGACACAACTGCAGTCTCTTGATCTTTCTCACAACATGCTTTCGGGTAAAATCGCTATTCTTGGTTTACTGACAAGCCTCACTTCCTTGAATATCTCCGGCAACAACTTTGCAGGTCCAATTCCTGTCACCCCATTTTTCAAAACCTTAAGTCCAAATTCCTTCTTTGAGAACAATAACCTCTGCCAATCCCTTGATGGCTCCACATGTTCTTCGAGCTTCTTCAGGAAAACCGGGCTAAAATCTGCCAAGACAGTTGCTCTGATATTTGTGATCCTTGCATCAGTTACAATTGCACTTGCAATTTCATGGATAGTTGTTATGCGAAACCGCAGGTACATAGTCGAAAAAACAGGTGGAAACTGTGCTGCTGCAGCTGGTTCTGATGATTTCTCCTATCCTTGGACTTTCATTCCTTTCCAAAAGTTCGGGTTCACAATCGACAACATACTAGACTGCTTGAAAGACGAAAACATAATTGGAAAAGGGTGTTCAGGTGTTGTTTATAAGGCAGACATGCCCTCAGGAGAGCTGATTGCTGTCAAAAAATTGTGGAAAACAAAGAAAGAAGATGAAGTAATTGATTCTTTCACTGCAGAAATTCAGATTCTTGGTCATATTCGACATCGAAACATTGTAAAGCTCTTAGGTTATTGTTCAAATAGAAGTATAAAGCTACTGCTTTACAATTTTGTACCAAATGGGAATTTGCAGCAGTTGTTACAGAATAACAGGAACTTGGACTGGGAAACAAGGTACAAAATTGCTGTTGGATCAGCTCAAGGTCTTGCCTATCTTCATCACGATTGCGTGACTTCGATCATCCACAGAGATGTCAAGTGCAATAACATACTTCTTGATGCAAAGCATGAAGCTTACCTCGCTGATTTCGGGTTGGCTAAGCTCATGCATTCTGCTACTTATCATCATGCCATTTCCAAAGTTGCTGGATCTTATGGATATATTGCTCCAGGCAAGTTTTTTCATCTTAAATTACTGATAATTCTCTAATTATTTAACAGGAAATGCATAGAATTATGTTACTGTATAATGTTTGCTTATAAAATTATCTGTTACATGTGTTTTATTTTCAATGTTTCGATTGATGAAGCAAACCTTGTTGTCACATTATTTGAAGCCGTTATTTAAGGCCACAGATTCAGTGGTGCAGACACTGAGGAAAAGATTTACAACATTATTATTCATAATACTGTCATAATTTTACTACTGAGTTTTAGCATGTTATAACAGTTAAGTCTGACAATCTGTATACATGTTGCAGAGTATGGTTACACAATGAACATAACAGAAAAGAGCGATGTATACAGTTATGGAGTAGTCCTGCTGGAAATCCTAAGCGGACGCAATGCAATCGAAAACCAGCTGATGGGAGATGGACAACATATAGTTGAATGGGTGAAGAAGAAAATGGGAAGCTTTGAACCAGCAGTATCAGTATTAGACGCAAAACTGCAGGGACTACCAGACCAAATGGTGCAAGAGATGCTTCAGACTCTTGGGATAGCCATGTTTTGTGTGAACTCGGCACCGTCAGAGAGGCCAACCATGAAGGAAGTAGTAGCCTTGCTCATGGAGGTGAAAACAACTCCTGAAGAATTAGGAAAAACTTCTCAACCTCTAATAAAACAGCCATCAACTCAGAGCTAATTTTTTTTTCTTTGTTAAATCTCTTTGTAGTCTCTTTCTTTAAATTCCTTATTGTAGTTATTTTAGAAAAATGTGGTTATATTTTACCATTTCATGTTATTTACCACATTAGCCAAGATAAGAAAACCTTAGTCATGATTGTACAGCTTTGTAGGAACTATCAATGTGTTCAATTCCTTTTGCTCTAAATTCTATTTCTCTCCATTTAAGCTTCCTATTCATCAACACTTTTGAATGTGAACAAGCATCCTGCATCCGGTTATCTTTTTATAACAAAATATAATGTTATTACAGGAAAAGTCAAAGTAGGAACAACATTTAGAGACGAAGAGATAGCTTTCTTGGCTAGAATAATTTCTTTGAAGAGACATTTTCTCTAACTAGGGGAATCAAATAAATTCTAATCTAGATGAAAATTCATCGTAAATATATATAGGTACTATAAAGGATAGGTATTAATTGTCGCACCATGATTAGACTTAGCGTATTTGTGATCACAGGTCGCTGTTTGTAAAGTTTACAAGCATGAGTATCTTGACATCTACTTTGCATATACTCTATTATTGATTAAAAGTTTCTAGAGGGAATGAAGAATTGCAAAGGAAAAGTGCACATAATGACATAATATAATGTGTATGTAATTTATGTATGTAGTAATATGAGGGTCTTGTGTTGGAGCTTAGGAGACAATTAAGAACAAACCACGCTTAAGGCTTATTGTTCACATGACTTTCCAAATGGTCCCCTAAAGCCTAAAACTATCATTATCATGATCATGTTTCACTTGACTCCATTTCCCCCTTTGACTACTTTTATGTCAAAAGAATGGATCAATTCTATATTTTTTCTTCATAAATTTAATTATAAATTTATTATTACCAAGTGATTAAAAAGCCTCTTATATTCATTCACAACCTTCTCAAACATTCATTTGCTAGTGTATTATGATATTACCTAATTTAAAGGGAGATTAGAAATTAGATAAGAATCGAACCTTCAACCTTTAATTTTAATTGATAAACCGACATTTTCAAGTCCTTACCATTGGAATATCTCCAGGGATTTAAAGACATTCCAATTTGTAATTTCGAAACATCAAATCACATCTTCATCTCCTAATTACCAATATTATCTCCATTATTAAACAAAGAATTGTCAATAAAACTAGTTGATTTCTAGTCGACATTTTACACTCTAAATCCCTATTCCAGTTCCCAAATTATTCTCACTACCAAAATCCCAAATAAATTGACCCTTCGACTCTTCAAGAATCTAGTGCAACTTTTACCATTTTAGGCTTTTAGCACTCTATCTAAATTATTTAGGAACCACAATTATTATTATTATTATATGCAAATAAGTGTCAACTTTAAAACAGTGACTTGCACTAGGACAAAAGTTGGTTCTAGCATGATTTTGTTTGATCAGCTTAGCTGGCCGGCAACTGAACATGAGACAATCTAGCAAGCCATGACTATGTAGTCATGTAGATACAACTAAACCCCCACCTTTATTTTTCAAGGTGGACCAATCAAGCTATCCTATCGCTACTCTATGCGTCTCTATTTACTTGCCTCATGTTCTTGATCTTTCATAAGATTTTATGTAAATTAACAAGTTATGAGGAAAATGGATAAATTAGTGTACAACTTAATTCAAAAGTGTGAATTTTCTAAAATAGAAAACGAGTAGATAAATTGTACACCTTAAAAAGACATACGAGACACGTAAAAGAACAAAATGAGTCAATTTCTTTTCATACCAATCAAAGCATCCAATTCATAATATATATTAATGTACAAGGAGTATATATATTCATAATATCAACTTTTTATAATAAATACTAATTATAATTATAATTTAAAATTGTTAACTATCATTAGCAAGTTTGTCAATCAAATTGTTACAAAATTCAAAGAGGAAGTACATCAAAGCATGATTTCTTTACTTTGTACATTAGGCAATCTAGATATGTACTTACGAACAAGCGATAATCAAGCTCTCCTATTATTGCTTACTCCATGTCTCCATGCATCCCTATTTACTTGCCCTATATACTGTGCTACAGTATATTATACATGTGAACGAGTCGGTCTGGGCGCATAGGTGCTATGGGTGAAGGAAGCATATAGGAGGGCAAAAGAGGAATAAACTCTTGTTTGCTGGAATAAAAAATCACATGCCTTGCATGTGCCTCCGTTATTTTTTGAATTGTAACGGGGCCTCGTTTTTGGCATTTAATTTAATTTTCTCTCTCTGTTCTCATCGTCTTCCCTCACTTCTCTCTCTCTCTCTCTCTCTCTCTCTCTCTCTCTTCACTTCATCTTCACTCCTCTCTCTGTCTTCTCATCTTCTCCAGTCCGACGAAGGGCGATCTTAGGGTTTTGGTGCTCAATTTACCGGTGCAGCGAATTGTGGTTGTTTCCGGACAAAGAAGTTCCCAATTCAGAATTAAATTGTGTTGCTTGTAAAAGGTATGACAAAAATCTCGCTACTCGAATGACGAAGGATTATATGTGTTTGTAGATGTAATTTGAGTGGGTAATTAGTTAGAATTTCAATTAAAATTGCGAATTTTTACTTAAATTAGGGTTACGGTGAAGTATAATTGATTCGATTTAGGGTTTATGTTAAAATAATTGAAATATCGTTTTTTCCGGTGTGGTTATGTTGAAATTTGGTTATGTATTGAAAGTAGAGTAAGCAATTATGCGAGTTGGATTAAATGAATTATTTTAGTAGGGTTTTTTGCGAGTTGAATGTACTGAGTTCATGCAACTGTGGGCTGTTTGATTTAGCTTTGTTAGGGGTGGGTTGATGTAGGTTCTTATTAGTGTTTCTTTGTTTGATTCTGAATTATTTGTGGCATGTTAAACATACGGTTCTTTGGTTTTCGAGAGGATTTGATATTGTGTAATTATATGGATGGTCCTTGTAATTGTAACCATTTTATTGTGTGCTTATGATTTAATGAATAATTGAAAATCAAAGATTGAAGTAAGTAATGGAAATATTTATTTGTTTATTTTTTACATGTAATCAGAGTTAAATGCGTTATTGTTTAGGTTGTTTTGTTTTGGTATTTCATTATTGGTGAATGCGAAGTTATTTTGTGTTGATTAGGCCATTCAAAGATGGATTTTACAAGGCTTGTTGTTTTTTTTGGTTGATTGTGGTTCCAATTGGTCACCTTATGTGTTTTTTATTACCTTGTTTGATACATTCATCCGTTGTTGGCATGTGATGGGGATTTCAATTGGTGATTGTGTTGTGTTCTTTGTTTTTGGGGGTGTATGCTTTAGATTAATGAAGCCAGATTCATTTTGTGGTTAAAATGAATTTTGGTGATTTGAAATGTGGTTTTCTTTTGGTTGTCATTTAATTATATATTTTATCTTGGGATTCGTTTCTGGTTCTTTGGTGTTTCCTTTGATATTTATTTGGCACCAACTAGCCCTTTGTGTACTTTATCAGACTGTAGTGCTGTATGATTTTCACCCACGCATGCTCACTATGTTTAACTTTTGTCATCGGCTGTTGCATAATTCTGCATTCTTTTGTTTACCAATTTGGGTTAGATTGTGCGATTAGTAGTATTGATATTGGAAGGGGAATTTAAATTGTTTAATAATTATAAGGGTAGTCCTTGTAATTGAAATCAATATTTTGTGTGCATACATGCTTTTTTTTGTTTTTTTTTTTTGTGTATAGGTGATGGATTGAAGACTAAGTAAGAGAAATAGTCATTGATTTATGCATGTGCTATTTGAATGTGGATATAGTATATGCTTTTCTTGTTGCAGTGTTTAGGTAGGTGTAGTTAAAGGTCCTTAATGTTATCCATGGCAGGATTCAAAGAAATGAAGCGGAAGCATGGATCTGATTTGGTCAAGGGAAAATAAGGAAATTCTGATGCTGATGAGATCTCTAAAAAGAAAAATATTGCGAAAGGGAAGAAGAAGATGAAGGCTTCTGATCCTGATTTTGAGCGTGAGGAACTAGAAGATACGGAGGAAGAGGGTACAGAAGAAAGTGGTTCTGGTACCTCTGGTGAGTCTGGTTCTGAGTCAGGTGAGGATGACCAGCCTGAGTCAGATGAGGTGGAGGAGGTTGATTCAAAAAAAGAGCTGTGGGAGACTTTGCTGGCAAAGTTGTTGGCAGACAAAATAACAACTGGAAAGCAGAAGGGAGGTCCTTCTGTTAAAAGTAAAGGAAAGCAGAAGCAAAAGGTATGGCTATATAACTATATTATGTTCCTTCTAAGGCTATGTCATGTTCCTTATAAGTACAACTTGCATTGGTGATATTGAGTATATCAAGGATTAAATGTTTATAATGGTATTGTATGGGCAGGTAAAGAAGAGCAAGGGGGAGTTGGTGGTCGAGAAAGGGGAGGTGATTAAAACCCAATCAAGAAAAACGCAGAAGGTATGCTCATAGTTTTGTGTCATGTAACTTGTAGGTTTTTTTTTCTATCTTAATATAGGTGATTTGGGTGTAAATTAGTTAGTGGTTAAATTAGGCATCGTAAAAAGTAGTGACTGGATGTGGTTAATGGATGTGTTGAGCTTATTGTTTTTTCTTACCGTTGTAGGCCCCCAACCTGAATGGTGTGAAGGGTGTGTCTACTGTGGTTAGGTTGTTTGATTCTTCTAGGAAGAAGGTTGTGACGGAGATGGGTTTTGGAGGTTTGTTAAGCATTCCTCTAACGACTTTGCCACGCAAATTTTCATATTGGTTGTTGACAAGGGTATTAGGTGATGGCTCCATAGCATTTGGAGATAACTATGTGAAATCCATGAGTCCTGTTTCAATTCAATGTGTACTGGGAATTCCAATGGGGTCCAAGGCAGTCCCTACTACTATTCCTAATGATGATCCGGTGAAGCAGGCGGAAGTAATGAGATTAAGGGGGCTGTATGCCAAGGGAGAAAGCGTTTCACTTGCCAATGCATTGGGAGCATTGATTGTTAGGGATAAGGATGGGTATGTGCTGCCTCTGTCAGATGCAGAGAAGCCTAATTTCAAGGTTGCTTTTCTTATTGTGATACTGGGTTACTTGTTGTGTGCTACGACAAACACAACAAATCTGGGAGTGAAGCTATATCCAGCTTTACTTACTTATGATGAATCGTCGGAGTATGACTGGTGCACTTTTGTGCATATGTGGACGTGTAATGCTGCAAGGAATTTCCAGAAGAAATTTGTTGAGGATGGATATGTTGCTGGATCAGGCGGATGCATTTTGTTCGTCTTGGTAAGTAATGTCTGTTGCATAAATTGAGTTGTTATGTTAAATTGAGTTGTTAGTTTAAATTGAGTTGTTAGTCTTTAGTTGGTATTGTGTTAGTTTGGGTTGCATTTGAGTGTCTTGTCTTGGACTGATTGAAATATTCTTCATCTTTGTGTCCATTATACAGATTTATTATCTTGATCACCTTAGTCGTGTTCCTGAGTCATGGGGTATGAGACCGAGGTTGAAGGCTTGGTCGCAGGAAAAAATTAATGCAACTATAAAAGATGACAAAAAAACACGAAAGGGGGACTATGGACGGCTCCTGGTGAGTTATTTCGTTTTTGTATTGTTTCGGGTTATTATTTCAGATTCAAGTTAAGTGAAGAGTGTTAACATTCTGTGGTTTTATTTTGTAGTCGCTGGATGTTGCTTATGGAGAACCACATCCATTGGACTCTCGGGATGTCCCTTCAGATGGCTGTTATTTGGATCGGGTTGCTCAGCAAGTACGACTTACTAATTCTTGTTATGTCTAAATTGTTTGTATAATAGGTGATAAGAATTTATATGTGAATGCAAATTTTGAGTTTCATGTGTTTTACTTGTGTTCCTCGTTAGGTGATTGATAAGGTAACTCCAAAGCTACTGGCTGTTATAGACAACAAGTGTGATGAGGTGATTGATAAGGTAACTCCAAAGCTACTGGCTGTTATAGACAACAAGTGTGATGAGGTGATTGATAAGGTAACTCCAAAGCTACTGGCTGTTATAGACATCAAGTGTGATGAGGTCCTCCGTCAGTTCTATGGGATGATGTGTATGGGTATTGATCGTGCAAAAGGCACAAGAAAAGCAAACATGCCCAAGGAAGTTGTTAGGGAAGTAACAAATCCTGTTGGTGAGGAGAGTGCTGGTGGAACGGTTGTTGCTGAATCGATATCAATCATCGATTCAACAACAGTAAGGGAGGGGCTTCCTGGGAAGGAAGTCGTTGGGGCAGAAGCCAAGGGTGGTGAGGTCTTGATGGGGCAGGAGCCAAGGAGGGTCTTATTGGGGCAGAAGCCAAGGAGGGTTTGGGAGCCATGGAGGGGCCAGAGTTTGAAAGCGCTTCCGATGCAGAATTGGAAGATGAAAAAAATGACGACATGGAGCCTGGACCCCAAATAGTTGTGGGGTTGTTAGGAACTAGGGGAACAACTGTTTTGGTTGATGCTCAGTGTACTTCTGCAAGCTACTCTTCATGTGATGAGGAAGATGATTGTGATGGGATTGGGGAGAAAAGTGGTGACAAGAGGGTGGTGAAGCCTACACAGGCAGCCTTGTTTAGCAACGCGGCAAAGAGTAGGAGGCATACATCGTGCGAGGCACGTTTGATCAAGTTTGTTAAGGACTGGAAGCTTCAGAAGGATCCACTCAGGTAATTGAGTACCCCTCCATGATGTTCAAATTATAACTGATGTCCATTTTCTTAATCGCAAATGTTAATCGATCATTCTAATCATATTATCTGCTTATTTGATGTTATGTTGGTGATTCTTAGCCCTAGTACTGTGTTGATAAAGTGTGACCACCAAGAGGCGAGCCAGAGGGATTGCTATGAAGTGGTGCACTATAAGTCGCGGGTTTCAACAAAATATGTTAGAATGGCCAGCGTCCTATACAACAAGCAATGGGCCACCAGGGAGTTTGTCAACAGAAGCAAGCGTATTATGCTTGATCCAAGCTATTCGGTACATTTTAAATAGGTTGTTTTACTGTTAATCATACATAGCAGCAAGTACACTTGAATGTTGTTAATGGTTATTGCAAAAAATTTGTAGAATCGATTAATGTTGAATGAAGGAAAAGAAGAGCACATTGCTGACAAGTATTGCAAACTTCTTCTTAGCTATAAGCTACCGCAGATTCGAGCGGTAAGTTATATACTTTGCGAAATTGATTATGTTGTTTCAGGAACATATACTAAACTTGGTTATGGCGTATTAGGTCTTCGTTCCTGTGCTGGAAGTTCCCAAGGATTCCCCAGACGAGTCCCATTGGTGGTGCTTGGCTTTGGATATGAAGGGTCAACAATTGTGGATGATAGATTCTTTGTACCCTGATCCGTTCACCAAACATGCTGAAGTGTTTGAACTTCTGGTAGATTAATATAGAGTGTGTCGAGTTATTGTGCTTGCTCTTTGACAGTACAGTATTGGCTTAATGTTTTTTCTATAACTATACAGGTTAGTGGTCTCGACGCACTGTTTGAAATTTGTGATCCTCAGTGGACAAGTGGTCAGCTAAAATCGTGGACACGATGCACTGTTGAGGTCCTTGAGCCCCGGGATAAGTAAGCACTTCTTTAATTATTTGGTTAGTAGTGTAAAAGTTTGAGATTGTTGTGTGTGTTGATTTTGGTCCTCCATTGGTGCAGCACATACTGTGGAGTGTTTATGCTGGCATGTATTAAGTTCTTTGCCAGAAGATTCACCACTAAATTTGGAGTGGTAAGTCGCGTATGTTTATACATTGGTGTTGTTGTTGGGTTAGCTTTTGTGAAAAGTTGTTTAATGGGTGTGATCTTACATTGTAGGGGAGGATCACGCCTGCTCGAGAAAATCTGTTTCTGGACAACGTGCAGTGTGAATGCAACGAGCTCAAAGACGTCCTGGGGGATTTGACCGCTGGTTCTAGGATGTCAACGCGGAATCATTGACGATTCAGTCAACTTTGTGATGATTTATTATATTTTTTGAAGTGTTGGTAAACATTAGCTGTAATTATTTTGGGAGGTCTGATGGATAGTAGTGCACATTTCCTCTTTCTGGTGGTACAATTAGTGGATTTGGTACCATTTTTGAGTACTTGTATGCTATTCGTTGTAATTTGCTTCCAATGGTATTTTACAAGTCCCAAAGGTACACTCGAAAGCTGTTTTTTAAAATTATGCTATGAATGGTGCACTGCATGTGAATCATCAATGTGATCACTTCAAATTGGTACAATATTGGTGGAATTTGGTAATCAATGGACAATAAAAGTACCACTGGGAAATTGAATCTACAAAATGCTATAGAATGCACCACACTCTATAAGTAGGGCTGTAGGGCAGAGCTGTCTTGTCATAACAAACACAAGCACTCTGGGAATGTTACAAAATGTACCATCTTAAATAATTTATATACTAATGGGAGTTAAAAGTACCACTGAAAAATTTTGCAACAAAATGCTTTGCAAATGGACTTCAGGATTAAAATTACAACATTAAAGGGAGTTATTATTTGCAGTTATTATCCAACTACCAATGTCACACTTACCCCTTGGTAAAAGTACAAGATTAATTGCGTGGTGAGTGGATGCAAACCAGTGGTACATTATTATATAAGATAGTAGTAAGTCACAAAGTAGGTGGGAAATCATTTATTGTTTCTTTAGAGTATGTATAAACGTTCACAGAGGACTATTTAGATCATACACCCCTTTCTTCTTGAGTAGTATTATGGGGGGAAATAGGAGCAAGAGGGTGGTAGCTAAGAAGGTGAGGGATGCAAACAAAGGGGTTTCTCATAAGACCCCAAAGGGACTTATGAAGCGGTTGGAATTTATGAAAAAAATGGATATCATGATCTAAATGGTGTCGTTCGAGACTTCTTTCTACCTAAAAGAGGTAGAGAGATGATGTTCTTGCACCAATCGGCGACGATAGCCCGTGGTGGGCTTCAAAATCCCGTAACTGGGATCGATTTCCATCCCGAGTTCCCATTCCTATCTCCTTTCAAAATAGGAGGTCCTGAACACTTTCGGAAAGAGGCATATTGTTTCATGCACTACCTAGTAGATGCTCACAAGATTGCGGTTAGTGTCAACCTCCGAGAATTCAATGAGTTACTGAGTGAGGAGCAATGCATGTACTTTAGGAGCAAGATGTTGGCTGAAAATGGGTACGATGAGATGCAACACCTTGATCTCATTACTAGGGAGCCTTTTGACTATGACGACTACTCACAATGGTATGTCAATAGGTTGAAGGAGGCAAAGCAAAGGTATGACAACAAGGTCAACCCGGATTCCGGATCTTTTTGGGACGGACATGCGCCTGACTACAATGACCCCTACGTGGATCCGTGGGAAGGATACCAAGATTTCGGGTTAGACGATGACTGATTGCTGCTTGGTTATTCATTTCCGGGTTACTCCTGCTACTTGTCTGCTTCTTATTATGTTGTTTTTTATATTGATGTTCATGTAACGTTGTTAGGCATGTTTTATGTATCATCCAACGTGAGGTGGTACAATCTCTCCTTTCTTTTCATGACATTATGTACTATTTTATATTCAGTAGCACATTTACCTCTGCATAGATGTACCTTTACAAATATTATGTGCTTTCAATACGCTAGGACTAACAACATGCTAAAAATCCGGTTGCCCATGTTGTAGGACACCCAAGTCATCAAGTAACGAGGTAATAACATTTTTGTACGCATAATTCTAAATAGACTTTGTTTGTGGTACATATTGGGGTTCTTGTTTGTACCATTGATGGTACAAAGCTAAGTTATTGTAGTTACTTGGTAGTTAGTGGGACATATTTATATATATATTAGACAGTGGTACAATATTTTGACATGTACATACATGAATGTACCACTTATTAAGTTGTTCATGATATTTTACCTTTACTCATCTTTAACTTAAGGATTAAATAAGTTAATTTACTACTACAAATGCCTCACTAGGAAATGATTGTTAAATAAGTTAATTTACTACTACATAAGATGTCCAAACATTTGATCCTCAACCAAAAGAAATACATGACTTGCTTAAAGTAGAACCCAAATTAAAACAAGAGCTAGTACCCAAAGACAGCTTCAACCAGGATCACCTACACATCAAAGGTCCTTCCCGAACTGTTCGTGGTGCGACCCATCAAAAGCCAAGCCTGAAGCAAACCAGTGGGTGTTTATGTCAGGCTCCTCGTCTGAGCTGGTTGGGTCGTTGTTCAGTTGTGGTTGCTGCTGGGGTGGGATGTAAGTCCATGTTGGTGGTGGCGGCTTCCAATTTAAAAATATTTTTGTTAATATAACTTAAAAACACCGTAATTAGTTAAAAGTAATAAGTTGTACGAACTATGTGAAGCTAATAGAGGACATACCCGAAAAACGGCATCCAAAACCATTCCCTCTGGCCTTGTTGATGTGTACGAGAAACTAGCAGTAAGTGCCCTTGGCCTCCAGAACACCAAAACTCCTCCTAGGTTGTTGTCTGGACCTGCTGCCTCAACTTCATAGTCACCTGGGATATCACCCAACAGCTCTGTCTTCGCGTAGTGGTTGCCTACACGAGCTTCCAATATGATTAGTAAAATTGGGTTAAAATGATGATGCAGGGTTGTGAAGTTACGAACAAACGAAGGCCTTGTGCATCCTTTGGCATTCCAACACAAAGCGAACGAGCCAATCTGTATGGTAGTCTTGTAGCTACGGCTTGAGGCCAGATACTCTCTTGTGTAACTGACAAGGTGGTATCTCTTTCTGATAGGCAGATTTTGGTGGATCTTGGGCTTAATTGTGCAACCAGATATGTTGACCCTCATGTGGGTATGTCCGTCAACGTTCTTCAATACGTGGAGCGCATCCGTGTATGACCCAACAAATATATTACGCCACATCATAGGGAAGGCATATATGGGTGCCTCGAATATGTTCAGAACGGGCTCCAAATCAATTGCTTCAGCCAATTCACAGGGTATCGTGCGTAACGAAGAAGAGGAATAGAAGGCTTGGAGCAGCCAAAATATCAATACAACAGCTCCTTCATTGTAGCAGCCCACTAAATCCTCTACTAGCGGTAAATGACCAAGTACAGGGCTACCGTCTTCGAGAAGCATGAATTGAGTTGGGGAGCTCATTCCTTGTAGCAGCCGTGCCCTCAAATTTTGGATAGGGTGGAAAGAACCACTCACTAAGTGGTCAGTTGTCTTGAAATAATTCACAAGATTTAAGTTCACCTCGTTGTATTCCCGCTCCGATTTCTGGAAGTACATTATGGGCGAATGTGGGTGGGGAACGACATGAACAAATGAAACAGGAAGTGGATGAAAGCTTTCCATTGTTGTGAAGAAAGGTTGGAAGATGGAGAATTAATTACTTTAGAGAATTGGTTGGAGCCCTAGTACTCTCTTATTCTACTAAATTCAAGTTCGTGGGAGGGAAAGGAAAATGAAAATGCAATTTTCAAAATTTGCCAGTACAGTAGCCTCACTAGGTGCAGGACTAGGCCACAGAGATGTCTTGTCAAAAGAAGCACTAACTAGAAGAAGATGGTATATGTATGTACCATTGCCCAACTGAATAGTTTAGTGGTACATTTTGTAAAGTTAAATGTACCATTTAGTTAACCTTAAACCAAATGTACTTCAATGTTCAAATAAATATGAAATTTGCACCATTAATAATATAAATGGTACATTGAAAAAGCCGAATGGATGGTTTTTTTATAGATGGTAAAAATAATGTAATTGAATATAGATGAAAAACCGACCAAAAAACAGAAGCCAGAACTATAGAAAGTGTTCATTACCATCATCACAGTTAATCACATGTAATATAATTACAGTGCACAAAAAGCTAAACTGTGATTGAGTACTTAAAACAGAAGCCAAAACTAAACTAAGTGTTCAAAAGCATCGTGATTAAACAAAGTGTTCATCTTCAAGCATATCAAACCAGAGAAAGAGATACTAAGCCAATTACATAAGAAGAGTAAAGCATTGAAATGAGAAATTAGTTAAAAAAAAACATAAATATTTGACTTAGATCAGTTAACCCGTCAGTTGAGTTTTTCAATGGTTGAAGCCGAGTGTCCATACGCACCGGAGTTTGTGTGGGAAACCTCTTGAGACCACCTATCACGGACATGGTACGGCGCATATGGAGCAACATCCTTGGGGCTTTCGGGACTCCTTTGCCTTATTTGCCTTCCCCTATGCCTGGGCCTTTCAGGTGCCACGACCTGCACCGGCGGTTGGATTGCTCCCCCATCTTGCCCAGTAGGTCCATCTGCATCTGTGGTTCCTCGTCCAGTACCAGCTGCTTCTCCTCCTGCACCAGACATCCTCTTCATAGCCACCGTCTTCGCTCCCCTGGTGGGTCTTCCCCTACCCCTACCCCTACCACCCAACCTTAGGGGACTTTTGCTCACGCTTGTGCTCTGTGCAACATTGGTCTGTGCCCTTTATTTGTTAATGTTTGCAATGGCTGCTGAAACATCATTCAACTGAACCTTCAAGCTGTTGCATATGAATTCATGGTGGTTTAACTGCTCTGTTAACATCTCCTCCTTCATTCTAAGGAACTGCAGCTCTGAATATTTGGGTTGATCTATTTGTGATTGTTCCATTGGCTCCTTTCCTTTGTTCTGTTTCACCATTTTTGGAACAAATAAAGAGGTTAATAATTCTGATTCTCAGAGAAAGAGATTTTCGGAGAGAAGTTAATGAAATGGAGAGGAATGGAAGTTGAATAAATATTGGGAGGGAGACGTTGAATAAATAAATAGTGGGAGGAGGAAGTTATTCAGTTATAAGATCATGATGGGAGGGAGAAGTTGAATCGAATAAATAAATAGTGGGAGGAGGAAGTTATTCAGTTATAAGATCATGGGGTGACGTATAAACGCAACGCATAGGGCCTATGTATTTGGCATGCACAAAGGAAGGCAATTTGGAGTTTGGTGGTACATTTTTTCTTTTATTTTAGTATAGTGGTACATTTTGGTGTACTACTATACATGTATAATGTACCATTAAAGTATAAGTTATTTGAATAATATTTTTTATGTACTATTATGCAAGTAGTGGTACTTTTTGTCATCATATTTTTCACCTTTAGATTCCCATTATTTACAAAAATGCCATCTTATTTACAAAAATGCCAATCTATGTTATGTCACAAAAATGCCAATCTATGTAACATAACATGGTACAATAGATAGAGTACTTCATTCTTACATAACTTGGTACACCATTAACCCATTTGCACTACCCAAATTACTTGATTTACGATTTGAAATACAATAAAACTGCAATTATTAAAATTGTAAGACCGATCTTAACGATGTTTATGTTTTGGTGCTCCAACACCTCCACCCTACGAACTACGCCCCCGATGTTGTTCGGTGGTCCGTCCTTGACAAGGTTGGAATCAACGACCCATTCCCAGTAACCACAGTGTCGACATTTATAATACGACCTTTTTGGGTTCATTTCGGACATCGAAATGCGGAATTCGACGAGGGTAGCATCTTCCCCGGAGAAGTTGCAGATTTTTGCAGAGATCCATGAGATGTCAGCAGATGCACAGGGTCGACGAATTACACGACTCCTCGAAGAGGCTGATGACATTGTTGACATAGCTTCTGGAGTACCACTTCGCAAGCTTCTAGCGTGAGATGATGTATGAAAAGGGAATGGTCGGAGCTAGGAATTAAGGGTGAAATATGACTTGGAATCCCTTTGGTAGAAGGAAGAAGTATATATATAGGGGGGTAAATGATCAATACCACAAAGAGCGGGAAAGTTGTTCTTCTTTGGCGCGTGATTTTTACTGGAACCCTACATTTACCGAGCTCAATTTTGACTTTTACCATTCAGTACGGTACGACACATACAGTGGGACATTTATCCCTTTCATATGTACCATTACGTGGACAATTCCATTATATGGTATATTAAGTCAGAACGTTTATACCATAAACACCATAACGTACTTAATGGTACAATAGTAATCGTTAAATGTACCACTAATTAAGTGGTTATGGTTAGGGTCATTGAGATTAGGGTGAATAGTTGAATACAACATGTTTAGGGTATTATTAAGAGTAACCGTTAAATGTACCACTAACCGTTAAATGCGTGTGAACAGGTCATTTCAGAAATCGTGATACATTTTCCCCAAAAAAATAAAAAATTAAATAACATGAGTCATACAAAAGGTCAAGGTACTGAAAAAGATATTGTACCGTTCAATGCATGGGAATCCCCTTAAGCTATGCAATGTATTGTTCACCACTTTTATTCTTAGTAGTACAACACACGCAAGTAACATATACCATTGAGCTTCCAGTGGTACATTTGTGCACGATTGACCTAGGTGTGTGTGAACAGTGTTTTCCAAAAAATTTATGATGAACCTTTAGAAATTCCACTGGGAAACGGAACAACATTCAGTAGTACAAACTTTGACCCAATTAATGTAGACTAGACTTTGACCCACCCTTACCCTACTATAAATACACATCAAGTAGGGAGTGTACATTCACAATCTCAAAAAGTATCAACAAAGAGAAACCAAACAAAAGAAGAACAAATATCCTTTCATCCCTTCCCTTTTTTAAAAAAAAAAGGTATCAAAAAATGTCGAGCTCAAGTGACTCATCTGTGTACAGCGACTCCGAACTCGAGGAGTGCTCGGAGAAACCATACATTGCTCTTGTCCACGGCACCTGCAAGCTGCGTCAGACCGCGGCGGGCTTCAAGTGCCCTTTTTGCTTGGGCAAGAAGATCAGGTACTTCACGTACGTGTCTCTTCTCCAACATGCACACGGTATTGCTTACGGCTCCGATAAGCGGCCAGTGAAGGTGAGGGCAGCACACTTGGCCCTGGAGAAGTTTTTGCAGGTCAACGAAAGCACCTTCAACCCCCCTTCCCCCACTGGGTAGTGTATGGGTTGGTGTTGTTGGATGTCGTCCTTGCTGCTGTTGTTCTTGGAGCCTTTTTTTAAAAAAAATTTATTTGTTTTTTTTGTTTTTTTTTCAAGTAATGTAATGGTCCCTTATTAAATGGAATAAAAATTTGCATTTTTAACGTATTGTTACTGCTGTTCCTATTTTAACACATTCAATCTTCAATACTTCTCAACCATGTTATATTTACCAAAACACCACATATGGAGAAGAAATATGGTGGAATACTCAAGGTTTTTTTGTGCACTTCACGATTTAAAGCACACTAACTCACTACTCAAAGGGCTTGCAATTTCTACCATTTTATTAGACAGTGGTACAAAAAATCATATATTTTACACCATTAATACTGAAGTGGTACAATATAGAATCAAATGGTACCCTAAAAGTGTACCACTGGTTAATATAGAATTAGTGGGGTGAGAATGTGAGCTAAGTTTAAAAAAATATAGGAAGGGAACTAGTTTTGTGGGAGGGAAAGTTAATTTGAATATTTGATCCTATTTACCTTGTTACCGTGGTAATCCTACTACTGTAGGTGACGGCGTGACGCAATAGGTGCATCACTAGGCCAGAGAACTGTCTTGTCAAAAGAAACACTAAATCGAATACAATGGTACATATATATACCATTGACTAACTAACTGGTTTTATTTGTACCACTATATGGTCTTCATAGGTATCATTGTGACAAAGCTGAACTACCCAAGTGTGCACTCCCTCTTAGGTAATGTGAAGATCGAATTTCATATGGTGGAATACTCAAGGTTTTTTTGTGCACTTCATGATTTAAAGCACACTAACTCACTACTCAAAGGGCCTGCAATTTCTACCATTATATTAGACAGTGGTACAAAAAATCATATATTTTACACCATTAATACTTAAGTGGTACAATATAGAATCAAGTGGTACCCTAAACGTGTTTCCCTCTTAATGGTACCCTAACAAAATATCGGTGTACCATATCGTACAGAATGGTACGATACTGACCGTTAAATGTACCACTTGTTAAGTGGTTATGGTTAGGCTCATTGAGATTAGGGTGAATACAACATGTTTAGGGTATTATTTAGAGATCTTATTGCCCCTAAACATGTTTATAGGAGTAGAGTATAACATCGAAGCACTAAAATTGGATTCCGATAAGCGACAAGCACAGGGTGCGTACTAACTGAATAACTACCTACACAAGGGTTGATGGAAGTGTATGTTGTCTTACAAAGTAACTCAATACAAGGATAAGATAGTGATTTCGATTCGTATATGTTTCGATTTAAGGTAGACGTAACTCCATCCTCTACCGAACCACCAAGGACTCGTAACGCCATAATATATACTACATAAACCTCTAAACCATGGAATACTCAAGGTTTTTTTTGTGCACTTCACAATTTTAACCACACTAACTCACTACTCAAAGGGCCTGCAATTTCTACCATTTTATTAGACAGTGGTACAAAAAATCATATAGTTTACACCATTAATACTTAAGTGGTACAATATAGAATCAAGTGGTACCCTAAACGTGTACCACTGGTTAATATAGAATTAGTGGGGTGAGAATGTGAGCTAAGTTTAAAAAATATAGGAAGGGAACTAGTTTTGTGGGAGGGAAAAGTTAAATTTGAATATTTGATCCTATTTACCTTGTTACCGTGGTAATCCTACTACTGTAGGTGACGGCGTGACGCAATAGGTGGAGTGACTAGGCCAGAGAACTGTCTTGTCAAAAGAAACACTAAATCGAATACAATGGTACATATATGTACCATTGACTAACTAACTGGTTTTATTTGTACCACTATATGGTCTTCATAGGTATCATTGTGACAAAGCTGAACTACCCAAGTGTGCACTCCCTCTTAATGTGAAGATCGAATTTCATTTGGTGGAACACACATACAAGTGCATTGAAGGACTCTCAGTGGTACAAATCATATGGTAACATGTACCACTATTAACAGGTTAATAACCATTTGCATTACAACGGTACCTTTACTAGTGTTAATGGCATCCATTGTGTAAAAGCATATAAACTCGAATAATAAAGGGATGATATATTGTACTAAGAGTTGATATATTAAGTCTATAATTGGATCAATACTACGAATAGTCTTTTTACTTTGTAAAGCATGTATTCCAAATGGTTGCCATCCACATTTTAAATGCCTTTCATTTCTTGTCCTTCGACATTTTAAGTGTCTTTCTTTTTTTGCCCTACTATGGAATCCTACTTCAATCATGTTATTTTTGTTAGTCGCCATTGAATATATTGATATCATTAAACATAGATTAGTACTAAGTGGTACTTTTATGTGTGCTCATTATAAGCAAAATAGATGCCAGTGGTACTTTTATGTGTACCAATTATATTCAAAATAGATGCCAGGGATACATTTTATATGCTACTAGTTGTGCTGTTAAATTGTACCAATTGCTAAATTGTACCGTTGTTACAGAGCAGCGCAAATAATATAGTTATACGTAGTAAAAAGTTTGAAAAGAATAGATTAATTGTGAATGGATCCAGATGTGCCAGGAGTGAGGCCAAGGAGAGAAGCAAACACTCCACCAGAGTGTCCTCCCCTAACCGTAGTAAAGTATCCTAACGACCCATCCAAATCCCTCATTTGTATTCCCCCGACAGATCGAATATACTCACTGGTTCCTAATGATATGCTGGTTGGGGTCTGACCAGCTTTCTTCCGAGCATCATTTTTCGCCTTATTAGCAGCCCTTTCTTTTCCTTTCTTCTCTGTGCAGGACGGGTATCTAACACTTGTAGTGCGATGTGCTTTCTTCTTGGGTAAGGGTGGATCCTTAATCCTACCTAGGGCAGATCCTTCGTAGCTTCCTTGGAATCCACTAACTGGAGTAGTGTTGTTATTACGAATTCCTGATGCCACTGTCATTGGTGTGTTTATCCCCTCAGGCCCCTTGTTCTGTGCCACAGAAGACGGCGTTCGGGCAACTCCATGTACACCTTCATCCTCACCAGGACCATTCTCATTCCCTCTTGCAAGCTGCCTTTTCGCAACCATTGCTAGAACTTCATCCACTCTCAGATCCATGAGCTGCAACATCTCTTTGACAGCCTGCACTGCCTCCTTACAAATGGAAGCCTTAGAGCAAATAGGTTCATACGTCTCCATAAGATTGTGATAATTCCTCACTTCATCACTAGTCAATGGATCATGGTAAGCAACTTTTACTCGTGTGTGTTTCCGTTGTACGTCCTTCCTCCAACGACGGAGTACATACTTCTCAGGAACAACAGTTACTCCATTAAGGTCATACACAAGAATCATATGTCGACAAATGATCCCATGACACTCAAAGTGTTTACAGTCACATGCAACTTCATACGTACTACTATCATATACAACCCGGTAGCATCTACGAATCTTTGTCACTTCATCCTTCTTCGCATTTTTAGGCTTGATCCAAACACGGTCTTCGATAATAAACTCAATTAGATTAGTACCAATTTCATACTGATCTAGGGGACGAACATACAACATCTTCTTGCACTGTCCCTGCACTTCTTTGAATTTTGCATCCGTATAGCATTTTTGAAACAACACCTCCGCTGGGAAGTCAGTCACTAAATGCCTCACATACCGTTGTGTGTTCGAGTCTGCCATTCTTTCGGCCTCGGCCCTAACTGTCATAGCATCGCAATACCGAATAACAAACTGAGACAACGTTGTCTGCTTGTCAACATACCCTTTAAAAAAATGATTGAAACTCTCTGAACGTTGAGTCGTTTTCATCCCAGCCCAGAATAAATGTTTCAAATACGCGGGAATCCACATTACTCGTTCCTCATAGAGCCCTATTCAATATAACTGCAATTATTAGTTTCATCCAATATACACTAGTTTACGACAAATACTAAGTGACACAAACAAAGACAGCTACAAAAGCTTCTGCTACCTGTATGTACTAATTGCAGTGGTACATTAAAATTGTTAGTGGCAAAACAAAAATAACTATTGGAACAATGCTACTACTTAGTGGTACATAACGCACAGACCAATATATTTACTCAAATATTCAGATCATCAACACCCCAAAAACACATACAAAATCATGAGTAACTTTACTAAGAAACGATAAAGTATAAACCATTGAGTGGAAGAAACTAACCCTCTAGCCAAGCATTGTCTTGTAGCTCGTAATGCTGAATTGCATCACACCATCGAGCTTCAAATTCATCAGCATCTAAACTACCGTATATGAGGCTATCAAAGTCACCCTTTAAAACTTCGTAATCATCATCACGCTTCACATACTTACCAAATTTCTGCAGGATGTGCCATATGCACCACCTATGGGTCGTTTCAGCCATTGTACAATGCACAGCTTTCCTAATTGCCGGATCTTGATCCGTCAGAATAGCTGTAGGGGCTTTACCGCCCATACAATGCAGCCATGTCCTCATCACCCATTCATACGTTTCTGCTGTCTCTCGAGAGATCAATGCACAACCAAACAATATACTCTGTCCGTGGTGATTCTCACCAACAAATACAGCAAAGGGCAAATGGAATTTGTTAGTCAAGTACGTACTATCAAAACAGACAACATCGCCAAACTCCTCATAGGCAGCTCTGCTCCTCGCATCCACCCATACAACATCTTGTAAGGAACCATCCTTCCCAAACCTACACAGATGGAAAATTTTTTGATTATCTGCACTCATTTTGTTGAAGTACTCAATCATCCCATTTGCATCACCCTCGGTAAGCTCCAGCCTCTTTTTCTCCTCCTCAGCCACCGCATTCGTCAAGTCTTTTTGAGTAAAAGTCAACTGATCCACTCCATTCACCTGCCTACCAAAACAACCATACATCTGGGAAACCTTCACCCTTGACTTCTTCGCAGAAACCACCTGTTTCACCAAGTGCTTATGTTTGGTAACCAAATCGTGCTTCCTGTACATGGAAACATCCTTGGACTTTCCCGGTGTAACTGGATGACCAGTGTGCTCCAACTTCACCCTACGAACAACCCAATTCCCTTCTGCATTAACACTTGCATACAACTCCACCTCACATCCACACTTTTTTGTTTTCCTTTGTACAACTGTCTCCTCGTCCTGAATCAAACCTTCCTTCAGTGGATCAACTTTACGCTTCCTAGAAGGTATTCCGTAGCAGTCACAGGTCCACTTAGCATTCCTCCGCTGCTTACAACACTTTCCAGTACCCAATTCCTTCTTCACCTTCACCCATCCAGAAGCAGCCCTCACTATTCCAAACCCCTTTTGCCTAGCATAGCTCCAGAAGTAAGTATCTAACTCATCCCAACTACCAAATACCATGCCCAAAATTGGGGGTGGTATTTCCTCTTCAACACCGAACACAGTTTGCACCATTTGCCTGCCCTTCTTTGGTGTTGTGAACCCTTCACCATCAACTACGTTTTCACCATGAACTGACTCATAATCTGACCCCAGATTTTCTCCACCATGAACTGACTCATAATCTGACCCCAGATTTTCTCCGCCATGAACTGACTCATAATCTGACCCCTGATTTTCTCCATCATCTCCTTCTCCCATTTCATTCTCCTCCTCCTCCTCCTCCTCCTCCTCATCCCATTCTGTAAATCCATCCTCACTCCCTAACCCCTAATCATACACATATACATCATCCTCACTATCATCTCCAACTGTCTCAAAACCAACCTACAACACATATACATCCACATCTCATTGTAGTGGATCATTATAGAACCAAACAAGACAATATAACCAACAAAAATATCATGCATTCTGCCCATATTCGAAATCACACAACCCACAAAACCAAAATTTTAGAACAAATGCCATCACAAAATACATAAAAAAGGAAAAATCAACATTAATATACATCTACTCCATCAATTGAAACTACATTAGCCTACCATCAATTGCAAACAACAACAACAAAAACGATTACAATTGAAAAACAAACTAACCCCTACTCCAAATTCATTACCCACATTACAATATACACAATACTTACTCAGTTAAATACTACCCCTACCAATAACCCCCAACATGATTACTCAATTTCAAAATACTCAATACAAACCCTAACCTCTCCTTACCCAAGCTTTACTTTTTAAATTTCACAATTGCTTTCATTCATTATCCCATTCTCGCTAAGAAACTAACAACAACGCTTTAGAATACATAACTTACCATCTCAGAGTCGAATCTCAGCTCCCTTGCGCAACCATGCCCATCTTCTCTATCTTCCCGAATTTCTTCCGCCAGATCGACACCCAAAATATCTTCTACCCGATTTCTCATTCTACTAATCCACTGCTGCACTTACGAATTCACAATTTGACAAAAAAAAATTTGGCTTGCTGAGCTACATTCTTCGTCTCCATTGACGAAGAGCTTCCATTTTTTTTTTTAATAAAATTAACTGACATGCAAGTCATTTTTACCTTAGTGAAAATGTTTTCCCGCTTCTTCTTTTCACTCCCCGTTACACTTCAATTGTCCCGTTATACTAATGGCCCACTTGCATGATATAAAGTTACAGCTAATTGCAAAATTGCCATCCTATATGCTCCTTCATCCATAGGTGCTATGCGCCAAGACTTAACCCATGTGAACATGTAGTAAGGAAAAGTAGGTAGATAAGTGTGACATCTAACTCAAAAGAAGAATTTCTCCAGTAGTATACTTGTAACACCTTGGAAAAAAAAACACCTTTCTTCAAAAAAAAAATCCTGAAAAGAAAAAAAATTGGCAAGTAAAAAGGATGGAGTAACATTTTTTTGTCAGGGTAGACCAACGTTTCAAAAAAAAAAAATATCCAACTCATATATATCAAACCATTCAGGGTATGTAAATACAACCGTCAGGATAGACCAACTACGGAGTAATAAAAAGTCTTTAACCCATATCAAATCATCCAAGAGTATTATGCTATAGTTATAATAGTTTGATGTTATACTCTATTTATATATTGACTATGTTATTTTTATATATTTTTACAACATGTTATCATTAGAATGTCGTTATATTATTAGTTATATTATTAATTATGTATATATTCATAATATCAACGATTTATAATAACTACTTCCATAATTAAAATAATTTACAAGTGTATCACTCCAAATTGCTACAAAAATTGAGGTAGTGCATAAAAAGAAAAATTTCATTGGTTTGTACTTACTCTCTCCGTGTTTTAATAAGTGTCACAGTTTGAACAAACACGCATGTCGAGACATGACTTTGACCATTAATTTATCTAATCATATGTTAATAAAATTATAGGAAAATTCATATTATGAAAGTATACATGAATACATGATAACGAAATCCAACAATGTATTATAGAACATTATTTGTTATTTATATATTAGTGAATTAATCAAGTCAAAACCATTATATAAATAGTGGAAGAAGTCAAACAGTAACACTTATTAAAATATGGAGGGGATATCTTTATGCAATTTTAACATAAGAACAAGCAATTATATGATATTGACAAACATGGCAACTAGGCAAGTGCTTTGTTTTTAGACCATATGATCATACCCAAAATAAACAAAATTTCAAAATAGGGGCCTTCTACATAAAATTGTCTTGTTTTGTTTTCAACCATCTTGCAACCTACCACAATTTTCTTATCCTCAGCCGTTAGAGAACTCGCAATCTTTAGTGTTTCTTTTGTAACTTATGCAAGATCCAAAGTGTTACTAATTCTTAATAGGATCTTCATTCCCTAATAACGTTTTGTTGTTCCCTCGTATTCTTCATCATACGAGTAATATGACCACCAAGTTTGTCTAATAATCCTTTTAGGTGATCAAGAATGCTTGATACATATGGGTTTTAGATCTTCGGCCGTATGGAGGGTTTGGGAGCCTATGGTGACTGGTGAGAATCAAACATTTGGAAGCTTGTGATTGAAAGTTGAAAAATTAAGTAGGTTTTTAAAAATTCTACTATGGTGATCCTTATCATGACCACTGTTGAAAGTTAAAAGTTTTAATGATGATAAACACAAACTAGCAAGAATTCTCTAAGTGTTGTAATTAGAACAGGTGAAGTAGACTTTGGAAGTGGAAGACTAACCTGACTATGAAGATTCGAGGAGAGTTCAAGGAAAGTTAAAGAAGATAGAAGAATAGTTCTCTTACAAGAACTAACTGAGTTCCCTAACAGACATGAAGACAACAAGTTGAGAAGCTCAACTTGGCCTATGTTGAAGACAACAAGTTTCACAAGAACTTGGTCTAAAAGTTCCAGTTGAGAAAAGGAAATCAAGTGATAGCAAGAACTTACACTTTGTTTGGATAGGAAGAAATGGAAGGAAAAGAAAAGAAGAGAAATGAAGGGGGACAAATTATCTTGTTTGGGTAAAGGATTGGGGGAAGGAAGGGGAAGGAGAGGGAGGGGTCCATTTTCCCTCTCTCTTTAATAAGCATAATCTCTCCAAAATTGGAGACATTTGGAGGGAAAATGGAGCTCACCTCCCCCTCCCTTTCTTTTCCCTTCCCTTCCTCCATTTTCCCTTCCCTTCTTTTCCTTCCCTCTTTGCTAAGCTATCCAAACAAAGCGTTAGTCTTGGACTACGTGAAGCTCAAGTATCCTGGAATACAATACATTTGACAAAGCAATTTAGTTTTGTTAAGTTTTTATCCTTCAGAATTGTTGTAAATATGATTGGCAGGTTTACAATTTTTTTTTTGAAACCTGGCAGGTTTATATATGAGATCTATTAGAAACGTGACAAAAGCTTGACAATCTTAAATTAGGAAAGTTTTAAAGAAGATAAGTTTTATGAAAAGATTTATGAAAAAGATTTTATTTGATCATAAAATCCGGATTTACTAAAAGATATTATTCTTTTCATAATTTATCTTTGATAAGTTTTCTAAAAAGTTTTTCTTCAAAAAGATTTACATAAACCGTGTTTTGTGAATTATGGTAGTTTTACAAATTTATCTTTTTGAAAATCCACTTTCTATACGAGCTAGTCTTGTATAAATTGTAGAATTTACATTTCATATTTCTTGGTGAGTTTATGCGTGAAGAATTCGAATAGTGCTTAATAGTGTAAGTTTGCCAAGTTCATACTTTGTCATATTAGTTTCGGATTTCGTGTGTAGCTTACCTTTCATATACTAGATTTCAATTGTTTGTATTGGTTGGGTTCTTGGGTGTGTGTGATTTATATCTTTGCATACAGTTTTGTAAGCTTCGAGGTTGAAGCTGAGTGTTTGAGTACTTAGAGAGTACGAGTGAATCTAAGTCAAGGACTTAGGTTGGGTAGAATAGGGTTCTACTGTGTAGCAAGTTCAGTCCGAAACTTGAGTAAAGGTATGAGTATAATAGGTTGTAACTCGTGTGTTTGCCCTATTATAGTGGATTGGTTTGGTTTTGGAAATCCCTTAGAGGGTCGAGGTTTTAATTCCAGTTGGGTCCTGTAAGGTTTCCTCGTAAAATACTGTGTGCATTGAAAGTTCTTTTACATTCCAATTTATACTCTCCAAAAAGTAGTCACTGGGAACTCACATACAATTCACCCCCTCTTTTAATGTTCGTCTCAACTAACAACTACCACTATACTTAAATAGTTAAATGTGATTGGCTGATTCCCCCTCCCCCCTTTTTTAAATCTTGGTGGTAAAGGAATAATCGGTCGTTGGACAATCACCCTAAAACCAAACAATAATTCTACCTAAACCAACCTAAGACAAGTCTAGGGTAAGTAGAGGATCGTATCCACAGGGAATGGGTAAAGAACACCAAGAGTATGAAACGGTTGTAAGCTAATTCAGCCACAAATTGGGGGTTTTGATTAAATAGCTACTATGGAGACAAACACTAGGGGAAATGGGAACCGACACCAACCAAAACAATAGGCAAGCATGAACACAAATTGGGTGATAGAAAGGGCACTCAACATTGCCTTCTTTCAAAGCCACCACACTATGCATTCCTAAACCAAATTCAACTTACAAGATAGGCCAACCAAGTCTTAACGATGGGAAGTAGACTACTAACTCGAGTTTGTCTTTCTTTCGGTCCAAGAAAGCATTAAGGCACAAGCAATTGGGATTTCTCACCTAATTTTTGCAACTAAGACTACTACATCATTCAAACATAGAACCGTAATCAAGAGGAATTTAGCATAATCATATAAGAAAAGGCTCACAACTAGACTCCATCTCTCAATGCAAGCATAGAAGTGAATACATGAGCAATATATAAGTGACCATCCAATTACACATGCAATTAACTAATTCTTTAACAATCAATCATCAACCTAAAATGAACATGTAAGCACTTATATCAATCAACCCATGGCTTGGTTAGGTCTTCACCCAATCCCTAGTTAATTAACTTCTCACTAATCATGGTGAAGAACATCATAGCAACAAATTCTAATTTTAGCATTAAATTAGCAACTTGAGAAAGTAGTAAGAACAAGGTAGATTGAACATGCAACAACAATTAAGCAAGATTAAGGGAGAAATTAGCAATTCAAAGTAAATAAAAATAGAAAATAAAGAACAAGAGATAGAGGAAAGAGATTACTAATGAATCTTCAAAGTTGAGAAAGTGTTGAATTCAAGAGAACAATCTTCAATTAATCTACTACAATGGTTGAGTTTCAGAAGATCTAAGATGATTAATGAGAGTTCTAAGAGATTAAGGGCCTAAGAAGACTAAAGGGTAGAAAGTCCCGAAAAATGAAGCCAAGGGTCATATTTAAACGCAAAAAAATTACATCGTAAAATCCGTCAAAATTGGCTTCCAGAACAGGAGGAGCGCCTGCTCCTAGCTGCACAGGACGGGGCAGATTGTAGAAAACTTGGGAGACGCGCCCGCTCCTCCAAGGTGCACGCCCGCTCCTTGTGATGCTGGGGGTAGGTAGAATGTTGGAATTTAGGGAGGAGCGCCCGCTCCTCCTAAGGTGCACGCCCGCTCCTAGTAAGGCAGGGGATAAGCAGTTTGTGGTGTTGGGATGAGGAGCGACCGCTCCTATCAAGGTGCACGCCCGCTCCTGCCTAGTGAATGCTTCCTCAAGAAAGTCTTCAAGCTCATGATACTTAAACACATTCTCATTGCATCTACAAACAAGAGCACACACATAAAAAGAAACTGAGAAGCCAAACGATGCAATTTAGCACAAAAGGGGGTTAGAAAAAGGGGTTAAAGTAGGGGAAAGAGTACAAAATTGTGTTTAAAAGGCCATGGTAAGTGGACAAATAACACACTCATCACTTGGTTAAACCGTTTTTTTCATTTTTTAATTCTATTTCTTTTTACCAAAAATTAAATTTTTAAATTTTTTTATTTTTAATCTTAAAAAAACCCCCTTATTTTATTAAAATTAGTTTTTAATAAAATCCAAAAATAAGCTTAAATTAAAATAATAAAATAAAAAATCATTCTTCGTTGTTCTTCAAGTTTCTTTAATGTTTTTCAAGTTTATTCATCCATGGAAGAAATTAACCACCATTTTAAATCATCTTTGTAACACCCTAGAAATTCCTTCCATTTAAAATACATGTCTTTCTCATTTTAAAATACGAATCAGGAAAATCTAAGACATTACCGCCACTGTGAAAACGGCTAAGACAAATATCAAAGACACACAGCGGAAGACTATATTTAAAACCATTTAGAACTAATCAACATCCAAGTCAAAACCCAACGAAACTAAAGTAAAACCAAAGTCAAATGAAATCAAACAAAGTCAACTTACAATTTGGAACCATTGTAAGCCCTTATTAATTAAAACCGAGTAATACCAAAACCTTTGCGTTAGTTGCATCATTGTAGGGAATATTTCAAGCATCCCACACTTGAGCCCCACTGTGATCATACACTTAAGCATGGTGGCGTCCAAAGGGAAAGAACCTAGAGCAAAAGTGTCGCCAACAAATTTTAGGAACTTGTAAACCGTTCACAGGGTGAATGTTACACCCCTTCACAATCCATGAGATCGCTAACTCCATAGTGGTCTGGAACCATGACTGGATATTCGAGGAAGAGGGTACAAATCCAACCTAAAAGAGATTGAACTTGCCCTAAAGATAGGCCTCTAATTTATTCTTCTCGTATTTATGTGTGCTTTCTGACTAACATACAATCAATAGGTTAACCCTAAACCTGTTTAATCTATGTTAGTTGAATATTGATGCACAAACAAATCTATTATTGGCGATCACTTGAACTATAATCACATTAACCTAAACAAGATTATTAATTATCTTATTAAGCGTAATTACAAGTTCAAATTCCCTTTAAACATGCATGAAAGGCGTGATCAAGCAATAATAATAAATCAAGCAACATGTTAATAACAATCATCATAATAATCATAATAAAACATAATAATATTAGCAAGATTCTAGGCATGATACTAACATGATTAATAACAAATCCTAGCATGTCACTAAACAATAAAGATCAAAGCTTTAACCCTAGCATGATACTAATATGATCTTAGAAGGAATAGGAAGCATCATAGAAACAAACATGATATTAGAAATTTTAGTTATTACCCTAAACATGATACTAGAAAGCAACAAAACATCCTAACATGATACTAGGAATTAAAATAATCAAAGCATGATTGCTATATCAAAATAATAATTAAATTACTTACTTGGATGCCTCGTATCTCTTTCAATACACACGTTAGTATCTTCAAGGAAAATAATTAAACAATTAAATTAAATAATTAAAATAGGGATTTGGGACCAAACCGTCAGAAATTATCAACCTTTCATGTCTAGGGTGAAGACAATTTCGAATTTGGTTAGGTTTGTCTAGAACTAATGTATGTGGAATGGTGTTTGTGAAAAACTAGTTTAGAAAGCTAGAGAGAGAAAGAATAAGTTATTGCTTAAGAGAGAGAAGAGAGAGAATTAGAGAATTCTGGGTGATTTGGAAACGGAGGTCTAGGACCCTATTTATAAGAAAATAGTCCGAAAACCGATAGAAAAGAGTAAGATTTCAAATCGGAATAAAATTGGTTATGTCGTCTGGCGACAGACTCAAACTCTGTCGTCTGGCGTTGGGACAGTTTTTTTGCGGATTTTGTTTTTTTATCATATATTTTGATCCATAAGTCCAAATAAGTAATATAATATGTCGTTGGAAAGATCTTGAAGTCTAATTTCCAGCCCAATTCAAATCAGATTAAAATATTTTGTAGATAAAAATATATGACTGAAATAGTGGAAGGGTGTCAGTTTTAGATAGAATTTCGTATTTGTTTCATATCTTTTTCGTTATAGCTCGAAATTTATATTATAATATATCATTGTAAAGATAATTTCAAGATCTATATAAAAATATAATATTTGGATAAAAATTATTAGGCACGAAAATAATATCTAACCATCTTCAATTTCGCACAAAACAAGGACTCTCAAAAACAGAAATTTTATTCTATTTCGCATTCTTTGATCTTATCTTTTCAAAAAAAGATAATTAAGATCTTTTAGAAACTTATATAAGCTTATAATAAATCTTAATTAGTTTAGAAATAGGATTAAACCTTTGGACCCTCCACATGATTATTGGATCATAGGTAAAATCCGGTTTGGGCCCAGTTTAGTATTTTGGCCATAACTTCCTCATTATTGATAGGAATTGGGCTTATAATATATCGTTGAAAAGGTATTTTCAAGCACCATCCATCTAAACCATTATTTTACCCTTATTATGGACCAAAATAAACTAGATTGGACGTTTTTCATAAAATAAAGTAAGAAAAAGAAATATTTTCAAAAACAAAAAGAAGTATTTTTATTAAAACAACCGCATCACAAGACTTTTCACACTTCACTTCGTCCGATAAGTGAAAGGTATTCATTACTGGGTTTGGTTTTTGGGAGACATATTTGGGTGTCTACAAAAAACCCCACTTTAACTAAGTTTGGAGAAATGCAAGTTTCGAAAACAAAAGTCAAAGTAGCGATAGGGACGGAGAATGATTCAGAACATTTTGCGATCCTAAATCATTCTTGTAACGCCAATAACTGCAAACTAGCGTTAGTTAAACAGATAAAAGAGTTAAGAAACGGGTATATTGCATCGTCGAGCACACGTCTCTAGGGTAACCAATTTTCGTTGCTGCATTTCTGTGACGACCTCCACAGTGCCTCGTGAACGCCATCGTCAAAGATTATTGCTTGTAACCATCTTCAACTGCTTATGAAAATCTTCTATAGTACCTTGGGAACATCGTCAAAGGTGACTGCATGTAGCCATCTTCAGTTTCGCTGTTGTTGATGTTCACTCGTCTCTGAACAAAAGAGCTTCTTTTTGAGGAATGTTCACTCATCTCTGAACAATGGAGCTTTTTTTAGGATTGTTTACTCGTCTCTAAACAATGGAGCGTTGAATGATATGTCCACGCGTCTCTGAACAAAAGAGCTTGATTAAGGATGTTCACTCGTCTCTGAACAAAAGAGCTTGATTAGGGATGTTCACTCGTCTCTAAACAAAAGAGCTTTATAATATGTCCACGCGTCTCTGAACAAAAGAGCTTTGACAGGATGCCCACACGTCTTTGATGAAAGGAGCTTGATGATATGTCCACGCGTCTCTGAACAAAAGAGCTTGATACTTGAATGTTTCTTGAGATCGTTCGGTTGGCTGCGAACAGGAGCTTTGCTGAATGATTGTATCCTGTAAAAATCAAAAGATTGCCAAAATACTTTTTTGTTGTTTTTTGGTTAACCTAAGGTGATTGACTGACTTGAGGCTGACTCAATGTGTTTTGACACGTGAGTGACTCTTATGTTATTTAATGTGTTTTGACACATGTGTTAGACTCAATTCAAGGTGACATGAATCAATGTGCATGACTCGTGTGTGCATGTGCTTGACTCAAAATGCAGAAAAGCAAAAAATTTCTGTCATTTTTGTGGAGGGTACCGACTTTCTCCTGAAAAAAGAAAGATACAAAAAGGAAAAAATGAAGTGTTTAATGGTGCATGTTGAATGAGATTAGTCAAATGTATGCATTGATGCTGTTTCTCATGGTGCAAGGATTATAACATCCTAGACTATCTCAATTGTTGACTCGATGATGCAAGTATTTAGGTAACTTAGGCACGGAGGCTAAGCACTTCATACTTTGCAATGTGATGATGTTTGTGATGATGAGTGATGAATGACTCTAAGATGACGAGGCATGCTTCAACGTTGTGTTGAGATTTCATGACAAAAGGTTCCTAAGGGGAGGATTATTTGTCTATGTATCTGTGATGTATGTGAAAGTGACACTAAAGTTAGGCTGCAATGGCTAAGTGTATGGGAAAATATATATTTTTTTAAAAGAGTCAAATAGTGGTGACACTTAGGCTAGGTAAGTTAATAATGTAGGGATCAAGCCCCCAAGTCTAGCTCTAAATGGATAGGGATGAGTGTTGGAGATCCCTTGATATGATCATGTATGAATGTAAATATGAATGTGAATGAATGCATTTTTATTACGGTCGCACCTCGATGTGAGTTTGCCTACGTATCCGCCGAACGTAGCTCTAGCCGAACATCGCATAAGTGTGTGTACACCTCAAAGAGGTCTTTTTAAGGGTTGTAACGTTGTTAGGCTAAAGGTTGGAGAAGAAGGGGATAAAGGCTCAAGACCCTAGATAAGCCCCCAAGGTGTGCAACCTTGCTTTTGAAATCTTTATATTTTTATGCTTGAGGTTTCCTCACTTTTTAACTCTCTTTCTTTTGTTTATTTTTTGCTCTCTTTTTTTGCTTTTGCATTTTTCCCGATCATGCGGTCTATAACTCACTTATCATTCATGTTTCTCAGGCACGGTACCTAGCACTCGATAAGAGACGCAATTTGAGACGTGTTCTTATCAAAGATATATTCATATCAAAGACATTGAGCACTTGCCCTTTTTCATAGTTTTATTGTTATTTTATTCTTTTGCAATTTTTATAAAATCACCCAAGCTTTTATTCTTTGAAAATTGCATAAATTGCACACCATCCAATCCCAAGGTTAGGTAGATGTGGGTTGAAAAAGAAAGGTTTATCGTTAGACGAGACTCAAAGTGGTTTCTCAAGAAAAGATTGTATATTTGAAAGTTGAAAAGGTGATATGATAGGCTACAAGGAGTGCCTCAAATCATTAGTATACCTTGTGACTAATTCGACATGTTTTTTTTTCTTTTTTTTTTTATGCAATGCAATGCGATAATCATATGCAAGAAAAGAAACGCTCATTTTATTGAAGAGAGAAAGAAAAATCCTACAAAATAAAAACTAAGGGAAATAAAAGGTGTCTATGCTAGCTAGACTTATTAGGGAAAGGAAATAAAAAACAAGAAAAGAAATCATGAAATCTTGGTGAGAATCTTGCCTTGTGCATTTGTTTCATCATTACCCCCTTTTTTTTTTGTCAATCACATGACTCAAACTCGATTCAACATGCATGGATGAGAAGAGTTCATGGAAGAATGAGGGGAAAGATTGTATGGAGAAAGCATGTAGAGAGTAAAAAAATGATGCAGATGGAGATATATGGAAGAAATTAGGAATAGAGTGGACCCCCGGCTCAAATGACGGAAAGGACGACTATGCATGAACCTAAGACATGGTCATGGTGTGAAAAGAGTATGTACAAAGTGCGTGAATACTTGTGAGTGTAAGTGATATGTTCAAGACTCGTGTCATGACCATGGGACTAGACTATGTGACTAGACTCAAATTAAACAAAGACTAAGTTAAGACTTCACGTATGTGCACTAAACAGGACAGGCTGTAGTATTTTAGTCATAACTTTTTATCTGTGATTTCGAATTGGACGAAACCAACGGAAAATGAAAGATAAAACTCGGGGCTACATGTCCTTAGGTTGTATGACTCGTAGTTCTTTCTAGAATCAGGATATGACCAAAATAAGTTGACGTTTGTGCAGTATATGGAATAAAAATCCGAGTTGACTCAAAGGAATTATGACTCGATTTTAGACATGTTTATTAGCTCTAATTAATTAATCAATAAATTAAGAAAAGTTATTTAGTCTTTCGTTAGTTTATTAAATCATATTCATAATTACAAGTCAAACCAAACAGTTAGTTTAATCACATGTAAGTATGCACAAGCAAAAAATGCACAAGTAGTCAAATAGTCACAATATGATGCAATGAGTTTGCAAGCTAACCATGGCTCTAGTTATCTAAAATTCAAGGATAAGGGTTAGTCAAAGAGGGTCCATGGTTATGAGTCCGGATGCATCGTGTGGAATCCTTACCTTTTGAAGGGTTGGCGCAAGTGGATGGGACCCCGCGAGTTAAACTCGCTTCCACGGTTTTGTGAATTCAACAAACTCGGATGTACCCTTCGTTGCCAAGAGCTTTTGATTGGGTAGATGGATCGTGAATCCCCAGAGGGTTATGGCCATATGTAGAACACATATGGGTTCAGAAAAAAGGGAAAAACACAATCAAGAAGTAAAACCGAGCAAACAGTACTAGAATTGGTCGAAACAAGAAGGTAGATTTCTGGCTCGGTTATTGGAAGAATTCGGTGCGAGAAAATATGGCCCTGTCGCTAGACGACAATTGTTGTCGAAAGAACAGTGCAAGTCGCCAGACTATGGCACTGTCGCTTGACGACAATTATTGTCGCTTGGCGACAGAGCCATCGTTTGGTGATGGCGCTGTTTTCTCAATGCTAGTTCCTACATGCCTCGGCAACTTTATGTTCTTGAATTTTCCAGTTTTTCGCAGCATTATTTCGATTTTAGTTGTAAAAGATATTTCCTTAATTTCCTACGTGTAAAAATCCTGTGTTTTTATGCATTACAGATGGTTTTTCCAATGCGGGCCTTTTTTATGCTTATGCCAATAATGTTAATCAAAATTACGCACATGAATTTGAGTCTCATCCACTCATTCTAAATTATTGCCAAAATATATTTTAGGAATTAAAATAGAAATCCTCCCTAGTGGAGTCGTAAAAAAACTGTTGGGAATATTTCAAGCATCCCACACTTGAGCCCCACTGTGACCATACACTTAAGCATGGTGGTGTCCAAAGGGAAGGAAGCTAGAGAAAAAGAGTCGTCAACAAGTTTTAGGAACTTGTAAATCATTCACTGGGTGAATGTTACACCCCTTCACTGTAACATTCCCAAATTACTCTCTAATATTAACAATAATAATCCAACTTTAGGGAGTAACTTGAGAGTATTACCGCCACGTGATTACATAAGGCTTTAATAGAGACTTGCAGCGGAAGAAAAATACTTGTCCTTTAATAATAATAATAATAATAGTTTTAAATCACTTCCAAAGTAACTACAAAAGTAACTACAATATTGATACTATGTTTACTAAATTAAACTAAGTGATCACCGCCCATCGTTTTTCCACCTAAGTGTGCACACCCCCCAACCTAGTAACTCCCTTGGGTTGTCAATAATGTCAATCAAAATTACTATTTTATGCTAATGCCAATAATGTCAATCAAAATTACGTACATGAATACTTAGAACGTTTCGAATCTCATCCACTCATTCTAAATTATTGCCAAAATAAATTTTAGGAATTAAAATAGAAATCCTCCCCAGTGGAGTTGATAGGCGTGTGTAGACACCCAAATGTGTCTCCACAAAACCAAACCCAGTGATGAATACCTTTCACGTCATTTGATTATCGAACGAAGTGAAAGTGTGGAAAGTCTAACGATGAGGATGTTTTTTTAAAAATATTTCTCTTTCTGTTTTCTAAAATATTTCTTTTCTCACTCCTAATTATGAAAAGTAGCCAGTCTAATTTGATTTTGTCCATAATAAAGGTCCAATAATAGTGTAGTTGGATTGGGCTCGAAAAGAGCTTTCCAATGGTATATTATAGGCCCAATTCCGATGACTTATGAGGAAGTTATGGATCAAATTAGATTAGCCCAATGATTTTCAAAGGTGGCCCGATGATCTAGAGGTAGGGCCTATTATTTTAAAAGAATTTTTTAATTAGAATAAAAAAATATTTAATCTGATTTCGAAAACTTCTCGGACGCTTAATTACCTGCAACCGGTGTTAAAGGTAATTACGCATGGAAAAACGCGTTGACTTTTGGACCAGCGCGAGACGACAGAGTCGTCGCCAGGCACTGACCTTTGTCGCCTGGTGTTGGCCTTCGTTGTCTGGCGACGAGCTCGTCGTTTGGCGCTGGCTCCTGTCGTTTGCGACAGAGGAATTTTATTCCGAATATGATATTCTTCGATCCCGTGCTATTTATCTTATAAATAGGGTCGTATCTCTCTGTTTTTAGATCATCTACATTTACAATCTACATTTCTCTCTCTCTAAAATATAGAAGCTTTCTCTCTCTCTTTTCTCTTTCTAAACCTTCCCTCACAAAATTCCTCATACATTAGCTATAGAAACACCTAGCCAAGTTCGAAGTTGCCTTCGCCCTAGACGTGAAAGGTTTGATATTTCTGAGGGTTTGGTCCCTAATTTCTATTTCAATTATTTAGTTTAATTTTTTGATTTAATATTTTCCTTGAATTTACTAACGTGTGTATTTTGATATTAGAAAGAGGTACTATGCATCGAATTAAGTACTTTAATTATTTTATTGATATAGAAATCATGTTTAGATTATTATTTTGATCCCTAGTATCATGTTAGGATGTTTTATTGCTTCCTAGTATCATTTTTAGGGTTAATTAATGTTTCTAATATCAAGTATGATTAAAATAATTCTTCTTATTTATTTATTAATATCATATTAGTATCATGCTAGAGCTAAAACTTTAATTTTTTATGTTTAGTGACATGCTAGGGTTTGTTATTAATCTTGTTAGTATCATGCCTAGGATCTTGCTATTATTATTATGCTTTAACATGATTATTTTAATTATGATTGTTATCATGATTATTATTATTATTGTTATTATGTTGCTTGATGTTTATTGTTATTGCTCGATCACACCTTTTATGCATGTTTAAAGGGAATTTGTACTTGTAATCACGCTTAATAAGATAATTAATAATCTTGTTTAGGTTAATATGAGTATAGTTCAAGTGATCACCAATAATAGATTTGTTTGTGCATTAATATTCAACCAACATAGATTAAACAGGTTTAGGGTAAACCTATTGATTGCATGTTAGTCAGAAAGCTCACATGAATACGAGAAGAATAAAGTAGAGGCCTATTATTAGGGCAAGTTCAATCTCTTTTAGGTTGGATTTGTACCTTCATCCCCGAACTTCCAGTCTTGGTTCCATACCTGTTGGAGTTAACGATTTCCTAGATCGTTAAGGGGTGTAACCTTCACCCTGTGAATGGTTTACAAGTTTCTAAAACTTGTTGGCCACTCTTTTACTTTAGCTTCCTTCCCTTTGGACGCCACCATGCTTAAGTGTATGATCACAGTGGGGCTCAAGTGTGGGATGGCTTGAAATATTCCCTACAGTTTTTTGGCGACTCCACTGGGGAGGATTTCTATTTTAATTCCTGAAATTTATTTTGGCAATGATTTAGAATGAGTGGATGAGACTCAAAAAGTTCTAAGTATTTCATGTAAGTAATTTTGATTTACATTATTGGCATAAGCATAAAAAAGGTTCTCATTGGAAAGACCATCCGTAATGAGTAAAAAACATAGGATTTTTACATGTAGGAATTTAGGGAAATATCTTTCACAACTATAATCGAAATAATGCTACGAAAAAACTGGAAAATTCAAGAACAGAATGCTGCTTAGGCATGTAGGAATTAGCGCTGAGAAAACAGCGTCGGCGCCTAACGTTGGCGTCGTCGCCTGGTGACAAGCTTGTCTTCTGGCGACGGTGCCAGCGTCTGGCGACGACGCTATTTTCTCGCGTCAAATTCTTCCACTACCGAGCTAGAAATCTACCTTCTTGTTTCGACTAGTTTTCTAGTATTTTTGCTCGGTTCTACTTCCTGATTGAGTTTTTCCTCACTTTTCTAAAACCCATATATGTTCTACATATGGACATAACCCTCTGGGAATTCATGCTCCATCTACCTAATTGAACGCTCCTAGCAACAAAGGGTACATCCGAGAATGTTGAATTCACCAAACCATGGAAGCGAGTTTAACTTGCGGGGTCCCATCCACACGTGCCAACCCTTCCAAAGGTAAGGTTTCCGATTGTGTTTTTCCTAACCGTTTGTTTGAATTGTATATGAGATAAATAAATAAAAAATAATGTATAAAAGGACTTTGCTAATTTAATTAATTATTAAATTAATAATGATTAAAGTCTAATAAATTGATCAAACTGGACTTCGTACGACTTTTAGGCTAATCCCTTTAAAGCAAAACACTGGAAACAGTCACAGATCGATGTTCCATAACGACGCAAAGATCTGGACTGTGGCGCCACACGCTAGTGTCCGGCGCTAGGCGACGATCCCGTCGTCTGGCGCTGGCTGCCAGCGTCTGGCAACGGTACTATCGTCTGGCGACAACATGCAATTTTGCTCAAGTCTTCACGATGTGTAAGTTTAATCGATTTGCTAATACGGTTTAATCTGTTTATTAATGGCAGTAATTATGTTCTGTCCTTAATTGAGTCTAGGAACATAGTCCCATGGTCTCACAAAAGAGTCAAAGCATGTCACTCACAATCCTTATTAAAGAACACACATAACATGTCACATCTTGACCATGTCTAGAGAGTCTTCTATGCACGTCATTCCGTTATTTTTTTAGGGGGGTAAGTCGGATATTAATCCTCCAATAAAACCATATTTATTTTAAAACCTTACTCGGTCTTCAAAAAATACATCCCATTTCTGCTTTTTTTTTTTAATCAATAAAGTCAAAGCCAAATTCGAGTCAAGTAATTAAAATAAATAAATGGTTTAATTTACAGCGCTTGGTCAAGAAAGGAAGGGCGTCTAATCAAAGACAACACTTTCGTTCGGATACACCTTTTTGACAAACCCATTACTTGGAAAAGGAAGGCTAAGAAGATCATGGCCACTCAAGAAGAAGTTAATGAACTCAAGAAGGATGTAGCCTACCTAACTGACTTGATGAAGAACATGGCTCTTCAAGTTGATGATCTTGTAAGGCAACAGCAAATGGAGCTCATGCAAGAAATTTTGAGCAAGATATCCAATGATTACAGGTTCTTAGGCATTAGCTCACAAGGGGTCTTGGTGGACAAGGAACTTCTTCCGCAAAAGTTCAGTTCCACTGACATCCCTAAGTTCAAGGCAACAAACAATCCTTACTTCCATTTAAGAGCATTTGAAACAATAATGAATATTAAAGGGATAGATAAGAAAATTTTCCATACACTGTTTTCTTTATCACTAGAAACTGTTTGTCAACAATGGTTCTTTTCCCTTGACAAAGAGAAAACCTCTACTTGGGATGCCATTGTGAATGCTTTTATTGATAGGTATAAATGCAATATTCAAGTTGAAACTGATCATAGGGAACTTGAAATACTCAAACAAAAAGAGAATGAAGGGTTTACATCTTTCTTTAATAAGTGGAGGGAAACCTCTGCTAAGATGATTGAGATCCCTACTAAAAAAGAGTTTGTGAGAATGTTCATAAAAAATCTTCAGGAAAAATACTCTAAGCATCTCAAATATCTAAGAAACTTGAACACCTATAAGGTCGTCTATGACATTAGAATAAATATTGAAGACGACCTTGCAAAACAAAAAGCTGCTAACACTAACTCCAACAGTGGCTGGAAAGGAAAGAAGAACGACAATCCTTCTTCTTCTAAAACTACCCACTCAAATAATGTTAGCACCTTTAATTTGAACGAAGTCCTTGCTATGAACAATCAGGGACAAAAGAAACCATTTAGGAGGAACTTTACTTCTATTGGTATGAGTTATGACACCGCATTTGACCGTCTTCATGCAAAAGGTCTTATAACTCCCATTGGACCATTTGGGGATCCACTAGTCGAAAAAGAGATCACCTAATTAAAACCCCAATGCACACTGCAAGTACCATCAAGGCAGGGGCCATCTTACGGAGAATTGCTGGAAGCTAAAGGAAGCTATCCAAGACTTGATAGACAATAATAAACTCCCAGTGCCTCCTGCAAGTAAGAAGCCAAGCATCAACAGTTCACCACTTTCTGATTTCTTGGCCATCTCTGATGAGGAAAATTCTGTTGACCCCTCATCTTTGATCAAACCAATTGAAGAAACTCATGCCTTTGAACAAGAAGAAGAAGTATTCTTCGACGCCATGAGCGAACCATCCCCAATGCAACAACCGCCCACTAAGGAAGACATATTTCTCCTTGTATATTCAGTGGAAAAATTTGTAGGCATGTGTAGAAAGATTCTTGAACGCAATGAACATGAACAAAATAAACATGTCAACAAAGAGGTAGCACCAACTACGAAGAAACCATTCTCTCTTCAAGTGGTTGAAACACCTAAAAGGAGCTATAGGTCCTACACTCCAATTGGGACCACCTATGCAAACATGTTTAAAATGTTCTTCGAGGGTGGCAAGATAAAACCTCTCGAACCGAGACCATTTGAATCGCTTAAGAGAACGGATAGGTTTTACTGTCCATATCACCAATTAGGGGGACATACAATAGAACACTATTTTAAATTTAAAGATTTAATTCAGAAACTGATTGATGATAAAAAGATTGTCCAAATTCCACAAGAAAAAGATGCTACCATTAATGGAGTTTGGGACAGTGACGATGAGGATGTCTACCTAAAAGATTTGGAAGAGACTCCACTTTCCACGATATATCTGGTAGACGACATTTGGGACGAGGAGGATTCACCCATAGATCTCCTCACAAGGTCCGTAAGAATGCAACTTCCCATTACTGCGTAACAACCTATCCCTGCAACTCAGCAAGTTCCCATACCTATCATAGAAGACAACAGTGTTGTCAAACAATTAAAAAAGACCAAATTTGATATGAATGTATGGAAACTCTTAGCTCCATCCAATCAACATAGGTTGGCGGTAATGAATGCTTTGGACAAGATAGGAATAGATTCTGAAACCACTCCTGAGGGTTTGGCTAACTTTCTCACGAGTGATATTCCTAGTCCTATAAATTTAATCACCTTTTCTGACAAGGACTTACCTCCAGAGGGTGATAAACACAATAAAGCATTAAATCTCACGGTAATCTGCAAGAGAATGAATGTCCCAATGACTCTTGTAGGTAATGGATTGGCAATAAACGTTTGTCCATTCCGAACCGCCAAGATGTTAGGAATAAAAGATGAAGATTTGTCTCCATCCACGCAAGAAATAAGAGCCTATGACAACACTCATCGCCAAGCTCTCGGGACTATCACTATGACTGTGACTGCAGGAGTCATAGAACATGCCACTACGTTTCAAGTGGTAGACATTAAAGCATCTTTCAACCTATTGTTGGGACGCCCTTGGCTTCATGACCTAAAGGTCGTCCCTTCATCCCTTCATCAGCAAGTGAAGGCTATAGTTGGAGGAATTCCTATCACAATTGATGCTTCACCAATAAGGATCAAAGCTATTGAAAATCCCATAATAAACGTGGAGCACGATGAAGATGACGAGGACTTATGGGGCTTTAAAGAAGAGGCCTCCTTAATCGAGGAAGATGAAAGGACCCCTCTTCGCTATGACCTCCACTCCAACATGACAGTGAATGCTATCCTTAAGAAACAAGTACACTTTCCTGGGATGACTCTCGTAAAGAAGAAAGGAATAGCAAACAAATGGGAATACCTGGCCTCCCTAAATTGGATACTTTTGGACTTGGTTTCGAACCGACTTCGGAAGATCTTAAGCGAGCCCGAGAAAAGGCAAACGCACGTAGGAACGCTCGTACCCAAAAGAAAGCAATCCCAATGGATCGTTACCCTCTTACTCTAAATGGACAATTCATAAAAGAGGGGGAGGATTATCCATGCTATGAATTCCCCGAACCCTTTGTCAAGAATGGTATAAAACGACTTGGGTTCGAAATATTTATGGATTGCAATTTTATAGACGATGTCCCAACTCCCATCCATAAGGAAAATGCGCCCCCACGCTTTGACTTTAATGTCATGGGACTTCTTTTTAGGTATGAAAAGAATGAGCCAAAGCGCATTGAAGACAACTCCTCGCTCATTCAAACAATATTATAGAGTGATAGCTTTGATCCCTCCAAACTTATCACTCCGGGGGAGGGTCTAGTTCAAGGATGGCGAAAGACCGTGAAAGTGACCACTCCAAGCGGATGAAAGATCTCTATAACAACCGGACAAGGGCCAATGTTCGATGAATCGTCTGACTCAGAATCTGAGTTAGAGTATTCCCCTATCGAGTCTTCTAAGTCCTTAGTTATAGCACCCTCTCCTAGCTCTTCTTCTTTACTGTCTTCTCCTAGGATAGTCAATAATCAAGTCCCAACGGACATTTCTTTATTTGATGTATGATTTCAGAATTTAATAATATGTCTTCTTCTCCTTATCGTGTCATTTTTTAACTCAAGATGATGAGCATTGCTTAACTAACAATGAAAGTGACAAAGAAATAATTAAAGCAATGTAAACACTTGAAAATAAAACACCGATAATTGAGGATACTGAAACGGTTGACATCTCACAAGATCCAACTGTTAAAAGAGAAGTTAAAATCGGACTGACACTTAATAAAGAAGAAAGAACCGGTTTTATTAATCTATTAAAAGAATTCATCGATGTATTCGCTTGGTCATATGAAGATATGCCAGGCATTACTAATGAAATAGCTCAACACACGATTCCATTAATTCTAGGAATGAAACCTGTAAAATCGAAGTTACGTCGAATGAAACCCGACGTAGCTCTTAAGATAAAAGAATAAGTACAAAAATAAATAACAACAGGTTTTATAAGGGTATCAAAATACCCCGAATGGGTCGCAAATGTAGTCCCAGTTCCGAAGAAAGATGGAAGGGTATGAATGTGTGTCGACTATCGAGATATAAATAAGGCAAGTCCAAAGGACGATTTCCCTTTACCACACATCTATATTCTAGTAGATAATACAGCGAATCATGCGCTTCTCTCATTTATGGATGGATACGCAGGGTACAACCAGATCCTCATGGCAGAAGAAGACATGGAGAAGACAACTTTCATAACACCTTGGGGTACTTACTGCTACACGGTAATGTCATTCGGGTTGAAAAACGCGGGTGCCACTTACCAACGGGCAGCGACTGCCTTACTCCATGACATGATGCACAACGAAGTTGAAGTTTATGTAGATGACATGATTGTAAAATCAAAGGATCAACTAGGGCATTTGGTAGCTCTAAGAAAATTCTTTGAAAGATTAAGAAAATATAATATGAGGTTAAACCCATCCAAATGTGCTTTTAGAGTAACCTTAGGAAAACTCTTGGGATATGTCATTAGCTCTAGAGGAATAGAGATAGACCCAACCAAGATTAAAGCAATCATGTCAATGCCACCACCCAAAACCGAGAAGCAAATTCGGGGATTCATTGGCCGGTTGCAATACATAAGTAGGTTCATATCAAAGTTGACAGCAATATGTGAACCAATATACAAAAATCTTAAAAAGAATGTGCCGGTAATATGGGACGATGAGTGTCAAAAAGCCTTTGAGAAAATCAAAGCCTATCTCGCTAACCCTCCTGTATTAGCACCAGTACTCCCAGGAATCCCTCTCGGGTTGTACTTAACAGCCACCAAGGAGACAATGGGGGCTATGCTCGCACAAGAAGTAGAAGGGAAGGAAAACGTCATCTACTATTTAAGCAAAAAGATGCTCGAGTATGAATTACGCTATACACCACTTGAGAAATTGTGCCTCGCATTGGTGTGGGACACAACCAAGTTAAGACATTACATGCTCGTTCACACAGTCTTTGTAGTATCTCGAATGGATCCACTCAAGTATCTTTTCGAGAAATCTACACTAAATGGGCAAATATCAAGATGGATAGTTAACCTAGCCCAATTCGATGTGAGGTTCATGCCTCAAAAGGCCATTAAGGGATACGTGGTTTCCGATTTCTTAGCGGATTTTCCGATAGAAGATTCCACGCCCATACATGAGAATGATTTTCCAGACGAAGACTTGATGGTCACAGAAGATGATACTTGGTCTCTTTACTTTGATGGAGCCTCAAACCAAAAGGGATGTGGTGTAGGAGTACTATTAGTATCACAAAAAGAGGAACATGTTCCAATCTCCATAAAGCTAGATTTCGACGTAACCAATAACGCTGCAGAATATGAAGCATGCATGGTAGGCCTCGAAACAGCATTGGCATTGGGAGTAAAGAAACTTCGAATTTTCGGAGATTCTTCATTGATCATCAATCAAATTTCCAAGAGATGGAAAGTAAGGAGTGAAAGCTTAGCCCCTTACCAAACTTACTTGGAAACTCTTACAAACAAACTGGAAAAGGTAAAATACACATATCTACCTAAAGAGGAAAACCAATTGGATGATGCCTTGGCAAGACTAGCCTCAATGGTTAGGATTCCTACAGAAATTGAGCAAATGCCTTTAACAATAGAAAAGAGGCACAAACCAGCTTACATCCAAGCAATAGAGGATGATGAGGTATCCCAAGAGGAAGAAGAAGAAGAGGAAGAAACTTGGTATATAGACATCCTCACCTATGTCACAAAGGGGGAATATCCACCCCATACTAACAAAAGAGCAAAACGAGCCCTAAAACTTTTGGCTTCCCAATATGTGCTCATTAACGACGAGTTACACAAAAGGGTACCTAAAGGTCGAGCTCTTTTATATGTAGGCAAAAAGGAAGCCCAAAGGGCTATGAGAATAGTCCATGAAGAAGTATGTGGAACGCACGTAAATGGCAAAATTCTAGTCCAAAAGATAATGTGCGAAGGGTATTATTGGACTACCATGAATAGTGAATGTCATCAATATGTCAAAAGATGCCCTAAATGCCAAATATATGCTAACCTGCAACATGTTCCCCCATCGCTCCTCTACACCTACACATCACATGGCCATTCTCTACATGGGGAATAAACATCATTGGAAGAATTACTCCTCCAAGAACAGGAGGCCATGAATATATATTAGTAGCGATGGATTACTTCACTAAATGGGTTGAAGCAAAATCATATGCCAAACTCACTGCAAAACATGTAGCACTCTTTATCGAAAGAAACATCATTTGTCGAAATGGAGTCCCACATGAAATGATAAGTGACAATGGAACTCACTTTCAAGCAGAATGTGAAGAATTGTTACAAAAGCATGGCATTAAACACCATCATTCTTCTCCCTAAAGACCTCAGGCAAATGATAATGTTGAGGCAGCTAATAAAAACTTAAAGACAATCATCGAGAAGATGACGGAAAATTACAATGATTGGACTGACAAACTCCACTTTGCCCTGTGGGGTTATCGCACGTCAATACGGTCATCGACAGGGAATATGCCATTTTCCTTAGTCTATGGAGTGGATGTCGTACAACCTGTAGGGCTGGAAATACCTTCTCTACGCATCGCGTTAGAAAGTAAACTCGATGAAGTAGAATGGACTAGAGCGAAGTATGAAGAGCTAATTCTACTCGATGAAAAACGACTAGAGGCTCTACATCATACTCAATGTTATCAAACCCGTTTGGCTAGGCACTTCAACAAGAAAGTTAAAACAAGAAATATAAAAGTAGGAGACTTGGTCTTGAAAGCATTAAGGAAAAATGTTTTCCACCCAAGAGGCAAGTTTAGACCCAATTGGTCTGGACCGTACATTGTCAAAACTATCTTGTCAGGAGGAGCTGCAAAACTAATTGATAAGGATGGCAATGAGTTCTCAAACATGACAAATCTTAACCAACTTAAGATGTACTACCCATAATTACTTGAGTAGGACACTCAAGAGAGCTACATTTGGCCTGATTCCTTAAAAAAGGATACGTAGGCAACCCTTATAGGGTGCGGCCACTTTAATTTTTATAAACCTTGCATTCCAGCAAGCCAACTCAAAGAAATTAGTGCAAATATTTACGAGCGCACCCAGTAAAAATCGTCGCCTGGCGACAAAGCCAGCACCGTGCGACGAGCATCAGCGTCTGGCGACGAGGGCAACGCCAGACGATGGAGATCAACGTCTGGCGACGAAATCAAATTTTAACGCTAATATTTTCGCATTAAACTGGGCAAATTTCGGTGTATTTTGGTAATTTTCGACTTCCGTACTCGAATATTTTCAGAAAAATAATTAAGTGTTTTCATTGCTTTAATAAAGAGTATAGTATAAAATGTTGATTTAATTTTAAAAAGCTGAAAATTGCATTTATAAAATAAAGTAAAATTAAATTATTGATGGAATTTAAATAAAAGCTTAATAAAATAAATTAACTTAAAAAATTAAATTTGTCTAATAAATTGAAAGTTAAGCAATGCTTCAATCTTTCTACTCTTTATTTGCTCTCTTCCAATTCTTGTCAGCGTCTTCTTCATCGTCCATTACTTTAGCTAGTAAGCATCCTTTAGAGAATCTACATTCAATTTTAGAGTAAATAGTTTCTCCTTTAGCTAGGACACCATGTCTCTTCTCTACCCAAACTTTCTTTTCTATAGAGTCAACTTTTCTTTTCTCTTTTCCTTTAGTAGTGTCCTTCTTCTTAGGCATCATAGGTGTTTCGAACTCAACTCTTTCACCTAAGAGTTCCGTAACAGAAATTATCTTGGCACCCAGACGATTCTTCACATTGGTTCTACTTTGATCATTCTTATTGACCTTTTTAGACTTATTAAGAAGCCAATGCTTTACATCCTTGGGCAAAGAAGGATGAACCTTTTGGGTAATCACTTCCCATAAAGGCCTAGCACTCCAATAAGTGTCAAACCTCTCTACTTCTTGTGAAACAAGGTATTCATAAGGAAGACGAAGAACTCAAGGAGAAATTGTTTTAGTAAGACCGTACTGTCTTTTTACCCTGCAGGGATAATAAAAAGTCATATTGGTTAAGCTTGGAAGACGGCGGAAGGGTTGCTTGTTGACACCAACCATCTTCTCAATTTTCCACCATGGGATGATCCATTTGATAGCAAAATCAAGAGAAACGAATATTCTGCTCCTCTCACGGCGACCCATCTTTATAGAAAAGCGCTTCTTTCGCCACACAAAGCAGTTTGGAGTGTACTTTTCAATATTTTCAGGAGGACAACTTAATTCTAGTCTCTTCATTAGCCACATCTGCAAAAATTCAATGCAAATAATTAGTATTACTGTACAAAAATATATGTTTTTGATTTCTGTAATTAAATTTTTTTTTTCCTGTAATAAAATTGGAGAGCCCCGAAAAGGTGCTTTTGGATTTTTCTGTAACTCATCCAAACTAAGCATTGTTTCTCCAACAATTAATGGTATTGGATTTCTCCCTGATTCAATTTGTTCCATCACAGACAATAAAATTGCTTGACCCTCACGATTATTACCACTAGTAAGGAGATATTGGCTAACCAAGCAAAAGAGAAAAGCCCTTCGTCTATAAACATGAAAAGACACAGAATATGGTCTATCAAAGTAGTGGCGTGCAAATTCTTTAAGATTAACTATGCTACCATCTACAATGTTTGTTAGATCTCGATCTTTCAGATTAAAGAAGTGCTCAAAATTATTATAATAATACTCACTAATATTAGGAATTACCAGAAGATCCATGGAAGGAAAGCCTAGAATGGCACCAAATTCTTCCGGTAAAGGACTAATTTCATCATAGCCTAGTCTAAAGAAATGTGTGTCTAGATCCCAATATTCTAAGGCGGTATGAATAAAATCTATATCTATGTCTACCCCCTTAATACCATAAATACCTCCCATATGAAAAAATCAAGCTCTTTTCTCTTAGCAGTCAGAGAACGTCACCATTCACGATTAAAATCACTAAAACTCTTATACATGATTGCTTAAAGAGAATTAAGGCTATAACTATTATTTTTAATCTGCTCAAAATATACCAAATTCGGCAGATTTGGGGGCTTTTTATTGACAAAACTGGTGCAGTTTGTTTTCCGAAAGGATTCGGAAAAAAAGAGTCTCAGCCCCTGGCAACGAGGCTTGTTGCCTGGCGACGAAATCAGTGTCTGGCGACGACACCAGCACTGTGCAACAGAAAGTCGGTTCGACTTTATGTTTTAACTTCTTTCGAATATGTTTTCAATTAATTTAAACTTAATTAATTTTAGGCTTATTGTTAGTCAAATTTTTATTTTTTATTTTTTCTTTTTAGGGGAGAAAGTCGGATACCCTCCATTAATAATAAAAATGACGGAAACTTTTTGCGTAAAAAATTAGTCACAATTTTTTTGCACATACTCACATACACATAAAATAAAATAAAATAAATGTAAAGATAAAATAGCATAATAAAGTTGTATATACAATATGTCTAATAAAGAAGTCATATAAATTAGCAAAGTCCTATCAGTCAAATAAAAAAGCACAGGTATAGCTAAGGTGCCGGAGGACACAAATGAGGAGGCACTCCCAAAGTATTAATGAATAAAGTGGATCGCGGAGTGTGCCCCTCACAAGTCCCAGGATCGCCACCGGTCGAGATCGATAGTGTAGGACCAGCCCATCCCGGCTCGCTATGATGCTCAATAGCCAATGGCTGAGGTTGCGGCGGCTGCTGCGATGATGAGCCAAACTCGTACGCCCCACCACCCTCTAAAGGAGTTGATGGCATGCCTCCCTGGCCGACTGACCTAGCTGGCCTGTGCGCCTTAAGAGAAAGATCCTGAACCATCCGGTCACTCAGTAGGAGCCGTCTCTGATCGGCCACCCTCACCCCTGGAAGAGGTGCGACGACGCCTTGAGCCAGACCTCTCTCTCCTAGCCTCAGGTCTCGGCCGGGTATGAGGAGGAATAGGCCGCCCTTTCAAAAGTAAGTCATGTTAGATGCAAGATGAATAAATCAAATCATAAAATAAGGGTAAAAGAGATACCTCTGCAGTGTCGTGCCGACGACAAGAAACACGATCCCTCCATCTCACCAGCTGGTAATGAAAGGGGTCCAAGCCCTTCGCCATCATCGTCACCACCTCGCGAGAGAACTGTCAAAAGACAAGTCAGTAGCGATCGACAATATATGTGCAAATAAAAAGGCAAATAAATGACTCACCTAAGTCTGATGTCGTGGTATCGACTGCTCGATGAAACGACGATCCGGAGGAGCTAGAGGAATCATCTCCTTGACAGGGCCATACATCCCCTGATAGGTGATGGATACGGGAGGAGTAACGAACTCCGCATGCGCATCCTACAAGATAAACTGAGTAGTTAGCATCTACTTGGGGGCTACACAAAAGACAAATGCGCAAAATAAAGAATACCTCCTCTCCTCCCTCTAGCAAAACTGGTGGTGAAGCCAAAAGCGGCAGCAAAGCCTCCGTATAGCATAATTCCGGATGAGCGTGCGTCCGCCAAGACATACCCTCTGGCGCCCTACTCGCCAAAGTCCTCAACCTCGCCATATCAAATATATGCCGAGGTGGGCGAGCCGGAACAACAAAGGCCTCCGAGGAGTGATGAATAGCCACTCTCTTGCCAAGATACACCGCAGCATCATACTTCCCCCGGAAATAGCGACTCTGAGCAGTGTATTGCGCAGCAAGCGCAGGAATGTCAATATCGACCCACGACCGAAATTACGGCCGGCTCCTAAAAAATGAATACTCATGAGAGAAAATCCTACTAAAAGTATAAAAGAGCGAGCATCTGAAAAAAAAAAAAACATATCGAGAGGATCAACTCTCGAATGGGCCTAGAAGTGACCACTTCACTGTGATGACCTCCCCAACTAGCAGTAACCGGGAGCTCGCTAGGTGAAGGTCTCGCCAGCGCGAGAGATGGAAAGTACTCGTAGAACCAGATCTACGAAAGCAAAAAAATGTGTCAACAGATGCTAAAATACGTCTAGGGCTAACTTTAGAAGGAATAAAGTGTACCTCTACGACTCTCCAAAAGCTGGAAAGTGAAATGTCTCCCTCAAAGGAGCTGTGACGACTAGAAAGTCGCAGTCCAACCAGGAAGTCCGCATAGGTCAAGCTGGCCCAATCATACGACCCGACTAAAGCGAGGTCGCGAGCAGCGGGCAGGTAGTAGAGTAGCACTCGGCTACCTCTACCGGGGGAGAAGGTCCCTGACAACAAGATAAGAGCAAAAATGTGCACCCGCTTCTCCGGGGTGGTCGCAGGATCCTGAAAAGCTACAGCAAGCGTGCTCCGGCAAATGCATCTAGTGCTGAGCTGCGTCAGGTCAGCCTCAGCACGAGCCCAAATGGTAATGGGGCCCAACAGCCCCAGCACCTCCGGAGAGAAGACGGTGATGTCACTATTGAAAGGGAGAGGGATAGAAGTGAACTCAAATCGGGTAATGAGACTGAATTCGATAGGGGTAACAGTCAGCTCACCCCAAGGAAAATGAAAAGTGTTGGTGGTGTTGTAGACACCCATTTGTGTCTCCCCAAAACGAAACCTAGTGATGAGTACCTTTCGCGTCGAATCATAATCGAATGAAGTGAAAGTGTGGAAGTCTAGTGTTGCTGTTAGTTTTTATTTCTTTTCTTTCTCTCTGTTTTTGAAAACCTATTTAAAGAAAACAGTCAATCCAGTTTGGTTTGATCCATAGCAAGGGTACAATAATGGTATAGTTGGGTCGGGTTCAAAAAGAGCTTCCAACGATGTATTATAAGCCCAATTCCGATGAATAATGAGGAAGTTATGGCCAAATTACTAAACGAGGCCCGGTTTGATCTTTATATGCGGCCCAATGATCTAGAGGAGGGCCTATTATTGATTTGTCATTCCTAATGTGGCTAAGATTGATTATAGTCTTCTAGAATATTCTAGAAGGTTCTTTTGAATTCTAGTTTAATTAACATTGATAAATTGACTTTAGTTGACTAGCTTTTAAGAGTTTTAATCAAAATAAAAGAAGTGTTTTTAAAGAAAATAAAATTTTGTCCTCTCGTACGGTTAAATTTTATTAAAATAAGAAAACGCGTTGGAATTTATTTCTAGCGCCATACGACAGCTCTGTCGCCTAGCGACAGACCTGGCATCTGGCGACAAGTTTGTCGTTTGGCGACAGGCGCGTGTTTGGCGCTGCGGTCGTGTTTTATTCTTTTTGAAACTCTGATTCGTTTTTTATCATATCCGGCTGATTTTCTCTAAAAATAGCCTCCTAAAACTCCCGTTTTCAATCACCAATTCTCATCAAGAATCTCTTGATTTCTCTCTCTCTCTCACTCACTCTCTCTCTCTCTCTCTCTCTTTTCCAAACTAGCCTTTTGCACACAAAATCCCGCCTTCACAAGATCTAGACACACCTAGCCAAATTCGAAGTTGCCTTCGCCCTAGACGTGAAAGGTTTTAATTTCTGAGGGTTTGGTCCCAAATCTCTATTTCAATTATTTTCTTTAATTTGTTTGTTTATTATTTTCCTTGAAGTTACTAACGCGTGTATTTTGTTATTAGAAAGAGATACGAGGCATCTAAGTAAGTGCTTTAATTGTTTGCATTGTTATTATGATTCCTAGAGGTCATGTCTAGGTTTTTATTATGATTCCTAGTGTCATGTTAGGGAGGGAACATACTTACTACGTGAGGCTCTTGAATTTGCAAAGAAACAAGCGGAGGAACTTCAGAAAAAGTATGATAAAATTCCACCCACGAAGAAGAAAGCATTCCCTCTACAAGTAATCGACAGACCCAAGAAGAGTAATAAACTCTATACTCCAATTGGGACTACATATGCTAAAATGTTCCAAATGCTCTCCGAGAATGGTAAGGTCAAACCTCTCGAACCGAGACCATTTTAATCTTTAAAGAGGACAGACAGGTTCTACTGTCAATACCATCAATCAGGAGGACATACTATTGAAAACTGTTTTAAATTTAAAGATTTAATTCAGAAAATGATTGATGATAAGAAGCTAGTTCAAATCCCACTAGAAGAAGACATAAGCACCAATGAGGTTTGGGACAGCGATGAAGAAGACGTCTACCTAAAAGACATGGAAAAACCTCCACTTTTAGTGTCGTATTCAGTAGGTGACTTTTGTGATGAAGAGGATTCACCTATAGACGTCCTCACAAGATCTGGGAGAACGCAACCTCCCGTCTCTACACAACCTATTCCAACTGTCCAGCAAGTTCCCATACCTATCATAAAAGACGATGATATTGTCAAGCAATTTAAAAAGACCAAGGTCGAGATGAATGTATGGAAACTTCTAGCTACGTCTTGAGAGCATAGGTTGGCAGTAATGAATGCCTTGGATAAGATAGGGATAGATTCTAACACCACTCCTGAGGGGTTGGCTAACTTCCTTACGAGTGATCTCCCTAGTCCTATCAACTTGATCACTTTTTCTGATAAAGATTTACCTCCAGAAGGTGACAAGCATTACAAGGCACTAAACCTCACAGTAGTCTGCAAAAGAATGAACGTCCCAATGACTCTTGTAGACAATGGATCGACAATTAATGTCTGTCCACTTAGAAGTGCGAGAATGTTAGGCATAAAGGATGAAGGCTTAACCCCGTCAACACAAGGAATAAGAGCTTATGACAATACTCGTCGTCAAGCTCTTGGTAAGATTACTATGAATGTAACGGCGGGAGAAATAGAACATGCCACTACCTTCCAAGTGGTAGATATTAAAGCTTCATTCAACTTATTGTTAGGACGCCCTTGGCTTCATGACCTCAAGGTCGTCCCCTCATCTCTTCACCAACAGGTAAAATCTATAGTTGGAGGAATCCCTATCACAATTGATGCTTCACCCATGAGGATTAAAGCTGTGGAAAATCCGATCATTAATGTGGAGCATGATGAAGACGATGAAGACTTGTGGAGCTTTAATGCGGAGGTCTCCTTAATCGAGGAGGATGAAAGGACCCCTCTCTGTCACGACCCCCACTCCAATATGACAATAAATGCTATTCTCAAGAGACAAGGGCACTTTCTTGGAATGACTCTAAGAAAGAAAAAGGAGATAGCAAAACAGCTAAAATTACCTGGCCTCCCTAAATTAGATACTTTTGGACTTGGTTTCGAACCGACTTGGGAAGATCTTAAGCGAGCCCAGGAAAGGTCTAAGGCGCGTAGGAACGCTCACATCCAAAATAAAGTAATCCTAATGGATCAGGATCCTCTTACTCTCAATGGACAATACATAAAAGAAGGAGAGGACTATCCATGCTATGAATTTCCCGAACCTTTTGTTGTAAATGGCATAAGGCAACCGAGGTTTGAAATCTTCTTAGATTGCTACTTTTTAGATGAAATCCCAACTCCTATTCACAAGGAGAAAGCACCCCCATGCTTTGACTTTAATGTCATGGGATTACTATTTGGGCGAGAAAAAGATGAGCCGAGATACGTATAGGATAACTCCTCGCTCATCCAAACGGTCCTACAAAGCGAGAACTTTGACTCTTCAAAGCTCATCACTCCAGCAGAAGGATCAGTACAAGGGTGGCGCAAGACGGTCAAGGTGACTACTCCAAGTGGAAGGAAAATCTCCATAACAACAGGGCAAGGACCGATGTTTGAAGAGTCATCTGAGTCCTTTCCTGTAGAGTCATCTAAGTCTTTAGTTGTAGCACCATCTCCTTCTTCTATTTTTACTCCTAGGATAGTTAGTAATCAAGTCCCTGAGGAAATCTCCCTTTTTGATGTAATGATTTCAGAATTCAATAATATGTCTTCTTCTTCTTACTCCTCGTGTTTCTCTTTAACCCAAGATGACGAGCATTGCTTAACTAACAACGAAGATGACAAAGAAATTTTTAAAGCAATGGAAACACTCGAAAAGAAAACACCGATAATTGGTCCACTTAAGTATTACATGCTCGTGCATACAATCTTTGTAGTTTCCCGAATGGATCCACTTAAGTATCTATTCGAGAAGTCTACACTCAATGGGCGCATATCAAGATGGATAGTCAACTTAGCCCAATTCGACGTAAGATTCATGCCTCAAAGGGATATCAAAGGATTTGTGGTTTCTGATTTCCTAGTATATTTCCCAATAGAAGATTTGACGCCAATACACGACAATGAATTTCTAGACGAAGACTTGATGGTCACAGAAGATGATACTTGGACTTTATTCTTCGATGGAGCCTCAAACCAAAAGGGATGTGGCGTTGGAGTATTATTAGTATCACCTAAAGAAGACCACGTCCCAATCTCCATAAAGCTAGATTTTGACGTTACCAACAACGCTGCTGAATACGAAGCATGCGTGGTAGGCCTTGAAACAGCTTTGACATTGGGAGTAAAGAAATTACGAATATTTGGGGACTCTTCATTGATCATTAACCAGATTTCTAAAAGATGGAAAGTAAGGAGTGAAAGTCTAGCCCCTTACTAAACTTATCTGGAAACTCTCACTACCAGTTAGAAAAGGTATAATACACTTATCTACCTAGAGAGGAAAATCAATTTGCTGATGCTTTGGCAAGACTAGCCTTAATGGTTAGAAAACCTAAGAAAATCAAGCAAATGCCTCTAACTATAGAGAAAAAGCACAAACCGGCTTATATTCAAGCCATAGAAGATGATGAAGTGATCCAAGAAGAAGAAGAAGAAGAAGAAGAAGAATCGTGGTATACAGATATACTTAACTATGTCACCAAAGGAGGGAATACCCTCCTTATGCTGACAAAAGAACAAAACGAGCGTTAAGACTCTTGGCTTCCCAATACGTACTCATAGACAACGAGTTACATAAAAGTGTACCTAAGGGTCGAGCTCTCTTCTGTGTAGGGAAAAAGGATGCCCAAAGAGCTATGAGGATAGTCCACGAAGGCATTTGTGGAACCCATGTTAATGGCAAAATGCTAGTCCAAAAGATAATGCGAGAAGGATACTATTGGACTACCATGAATAGGGACTGTCATCAATATGTAAAAAGATGCCCTAAATGCCAAATCTATGCCAATCTACAACATGTTCCTCCATCTCTACTTTACACCTACACTTCACCATGGCCATTCTCTACATGGGGGATTGATATTATCAGTAAAATTACCCCTCCTGGGACAGTAGGTCACAAATACATCCTAGTAGCAATTGATTACTTCACAAAGTGGGTTGAAGCGCAATCATATGCTAAACTCACCGCAAAACACGTAGCACTCTTTATCGAAAGAAATATCATTTGTCGATACGGAGTCCCATATGAAATGATAAGTGACAATGGAACTCACTTTCAAGCTGAGTGTGAAGAATTGTTACAAAAATATGGCATTCAACACCATCATTCTTCTCCTTATAGACCTCAAGCAAATGGAGCAATTGAGGCAGCTAATAAAAATTTAAAGACTATCATCGAGAAAATGACAAAAAATTACAAAGATTGGCCTGACAAACTCCATCTCACACTTTGGGTTTATCGCACGTCAATTCGCACATCAACAGGAAATACGCCATTCTCCTTGGTTTATGGAATGGATGTCGTACAACATGTAGAGCTAGAGATACCGTCTCTACGCATTGCACTAGAAAGTTAACTCGGTGAAGTCGAATGGACTAGAGCAAGATATGAAGAGCTAATTCTACTTGATGAAAAGCGACTAGAAGCTCTACATCATACCCAATGCTATCAAACCCGTATGGATAGACATTTTAATAAGAAGGTCAAGACAAGAAATATCAAAGTAGGAGACTTGGTGTTAAAAGCATTAAGGAAAAATATTTTGGATCCAAGAGGAAAATTTAGGCCTAATTGGTCCGGACCCTATATTGTCAAAACAATCCTATCAGGAGGTGCAGCAAAACTAACTGACATGGATGGCAATGAGTTCTCGAACATGACAAATCTTGACCAACTTAAAAAGTACTACCCATAATTACTTGAGTAGGATACCCAAGAGAGCTACGTTTGGCCTGATTCCTTAGGAAAGGATACGTAGGCAACCCTTTACGGGTGCGGCCACTTTAATTCTTGCAAACCTCACATTCCAGAAATAAAAAGAAATTCAACAGATATTCAACGGAACAGTGGCGTCGCAGAAAAAAGTCTATCGCCAACCAGCAGACTGCAGCGCCTGTCGCTAGATGACAGACAGCAGCAGCCGGTGACAGCCATAAAACAGCGGAGTACCTGGGCAAATTTCGATGTTTTTCGAAAAATTTTCGACTTCCGTACTCGAAAAAAATTCTGGAAATTTTTTTTCAGTTTTCATTGCTTTAATAAATTAAATTTACAGAATTTGATTTAATTAAAAAGCTGAAAATTCATTAATATAAAATAAAAATTACATTATTGATGGAATTTAAATAAAAGCTTAAAATAAATTAACTTTAAATTTAAAACTAAGTCTAATAAATTGGAAGTTAAGCAATGCTTCAATCTTTCTTCTCTTTCTTTTCTCTTTTCCAATTTTATTTGCGTCCTCTTCATCATCCACGACTTTAGCTAGTAGGCATCCTTTAGAGGACTTACATTCAGTTTTAGAGTAAATGGTTTCTCCCTTAGCTAGGACTCCAAGTTTCTTTTCTAACCCAAACCTTCTTCTCTGAAGTGTCAGCTTTTCTTTTCCCTTAATCTTTTGTAGAGTCCTTCTTTTTAGGCATCACAGGTGTTTTAAATTCAATCTTTTCACCTAAGCATTCCTTAACAGGAATCACTTTGTCACCTAGACGATTCTTCACATTGGTTTTACCCTGATTTTTCTTCATGTCCTTTGAAGGTTTCTTAAGAAGCCACCTCTTTACATCATTGGGCAAGGAAGGAGGAACCTTTTGGGTAATCACTTCCCATAAAGGTCTAGCACTCCAATATACATCAAATTTCTCTACTTCTTGTGAAACAGGGAATTCATAGGGACGACGAAGATCTGATATGTCTATTTTATATAGTATTTTACCCCCGTCCCTTGGTCATAATTGGTAGTGTTTTTGGCTCTTTTGAGCCACTTTTATTACTAATTGGTGTTTTCAAGTGTTTTCGTAGATTTGGTTGACTTTTGTTGGGATTTGCACTTTTAGAGCATTTTCCAGAGATATTATAGAGCAATTACGAGCATTAGAGAAGCATGACCAGTTTCTATAGCCCAGGGCCGGTTAGAGCCATCGAACCGGTGATTAAGGGCTCGGTATATGTGATACCGGGGCATTTGGACCAAGTATTCAAGACCCGAAGAGGAAATCCAGATTGGCTCGAAGAATTGGAGCCCAATCGAAGTCCAAATAGTGGCCCAAGAGTGCCGCCCGGCCCAAGAGGCTGGCGCCCGGAGGCGCGCCCGGCCGGGCGAGGGAAGCAAGGCTGGCGCCCAAAGTCGCGCCCGTCCGGGTGCGCGAAGTGTATCTGAAGGAAAAAGGCGCGCCCGATCGGGCGTGTGTTATTATTAGAGGTTAATTATCGACGTTTAAGTTTGTTTTAGTTTAGGATTCTCGCTTAGTATAAATACTTTTCCGTTAAGCAAGTTTAGTATCTTCTTTTTACTCTTTCTTAATTCTTTCTTAGATTTTCTCTCTCTACTTAGGGTTTAGATTAGTTTCTCTCACATATACTTTTGTTCTTAACTTTATTCTTAATTCCAGATTTCTTTGGTAACGATTTCTCTTCTCTTAATCTTAGTTATTTATTTTATTCCTTTGATCATATCTTGTTTATTTACTTTGATTTGTTTAGATTTAATTATGTGTGAGTAGTTCTATTTCTAGGGTTTGTGGGGATCCATAAATAATATGAAGGGATAATTTATTGTTGTTAATTGTCAATGCTAGATTAATTTCCTATTGATTGATTTAATGCTCTGTGACATCATTTGCACAGAGCTTTTATGCAGGATTTTAACAATATTGATTCGAGATTCGAAAGATGAGAATTAATGTGTAGGTCTAGTTTCAATAGGCAGGTTAATTTATAAATGGTTAAGTCAAGATTCGAGAGATGAGATTTAATACCGGTAGATTAATTAAGTGATTGTAATACGTAGCGAAAGCCCTTTATGATCTGATTAATGTATGCATTGATGATTGATTATTATGCTTTACCCTGGAATATTATTTATTGGTGAACCTATGCCCTAGGCCTTTTTTTCATTGTTTTGTCCTTATTCTTAATCTTCGTAGTTTAGTTCCCTTCGATTATAATATTTTGGTTACTTTATAATTTAGATTACTTTAATTAATTAGGAATAGAAAGACTCGTTTCTGTGTGGATTCGACCCTACTTCCCTATCTACATTAGTTAGAGGATTTAGGAATTACTTTTGATTAGGTGATACGACTTTAGCCTGTCAAAATTTGGCGCCGTTGCCGGGGAAACGGTTTTATTTTTTTTTCTGATTATTTTTTTGTAGTCTAGGTTATTTCTTTTTGCTTCAGAGAACGTTAGTTCTTTGAAGCAAGTCTCATATTTGCTTTTAGTTTTCTTTGATTACGCCCAGGTGATCCAGATCAGGTTACATTCCATTCGATCCTGAGATCGAACGATCCTTCCATAGACAAAAGAATCTTTACAAGCAAATTCTGGCCGATTCTGGTGATAATAATAATAAGTGAGATCCTCCAACAGGTTCTAGCGATTCAGAGGTATCATCATATCCAGAATCAGAGATGACGGCTCCAAAGAAGCTTAGTGATTACTCACAACCAAAGCTTACAGATTTTCCACACCTTACTCCCACTCCAGCTCTTGATGGGGTACAGTTTGAGATTAAACCCCAATTTATAACGATGATAGAAAGGAAGCAATTTAGTGGAGCTAAGGGTGAAGACCCAAATCTTCATATTGTAGACTATTGTTAGTACTGTAATACCATCAGGCAAGCTGGGTCACACAAGACCAAATCAGGGAGATTCTCTTTCCTTTCTCTTTAACTGGAAAAGCCAAATTATGGTTTAATGGACTAAATAGAACTGCACTTGGTATAACTGACTGGGAAACTCTTGTTTTGAATTTTTATAACAAATATTATCTTGCAGAGAGAACAACTGTACTACGGAGTGCAATTCAGAACTTTGCCCAAGAAGCCGATGAAACTTTATTTGAGGCTTGGGAGAGGTTCAAGGACCTACAAAGAGAATGGCCCCACCATAATTTGGCATAATGGCAGTCAATCCAAGCCTTTAACAATGGCATTGGAAATTCGTCTAGAATAATCTTAGATTCTGCAGCTAGTGGGAGGTTTATGAATCTTAATGTTGATGATGCAGGTCAAGTCATCGAAGATATGGCGATACATAATTCCCAATATGGGAATCCTAGAGGCTTTGCTAACAAGGGGAAGCATAGTGTTGACTCTGTATCCTTTTTGCAAGCTCAATTAACCTCTATCTGCCAGAAATTAGATAATCTTAGCACTGCTAATGTAGCTAATGTTTCTGCAACTAATAATAATGCTAATGAGGCTTTCTGTGAAAATTGTGGAATTTTAGGTCATTGGGAACAAGATTGCAGGAGTTCTTTGGAGCAAGTTAATGCCTTTCAAGCTTATAGGCAAAATAACCCATACTCCAACACCTACAATCCTGGGTACCGGAATCATCCGTACCTTTCCTACCGGAGTACCAATGTTCAAAATCCACCACCACCACAAGAACCACAGGCGCCACAACAACAACAGCAGAAATATTACCACCCCAATGCTGGCCAGAAGAACCAACCACAACCACCCTCCTCATCTTCCGACCCTGCTTTGGTCGAAATTAGAGCGATGCTGGTTAATATGCAGAAGCACATGGAGAGTAGAGATGCCCAAATTGATTCAATTCTAGCACACAATAAAATTATAGATAATCAAGTTGCGCAACTTTCCGCTACTCTACAAGCCCGTCAACCGAGAGTCCTGCCAGCACAGCCGACCAGGCCTATGGATCAAGCCTATGCAATTACTCTAAGGAGTGGTTCAAACTATGAATGGCCCCCTATGCCCAGAGATGATGAACCCGTTTTATTAAATAATGCTAATCTTGATTCCGTTAAACCTGACAATGTAGCTAATAGCCCCGCATGGCTAAAGAGTAATACTAATATATCTGATTTTACATTGCAGGGTACGACTCCAGGGAAGATAGCTGCTCCAGATAAGAGCAATAATGCTCCAAAACCAGTTATCAAACTTCCATTCCCTAATCGTCACTTGAAAACAAATTTGGATAAGCAGTTTGGTAAGTTCCTGGAGATGGTACAAGATTTGAAGGTAACAATTCCCTTCACTAAACTAATCACAAAAATTCCTGCATATGCTAAATTTATGAAGGAAATATTGACAAGAAAAAGGTCTATTAGTGAGGTAGAGACAGTAGCTTTCACTGCAGAGTGTAGTGCCATACTTCAAAATAAATCTCCACCTAAATTAAAAGATCCGGGTAGTTTTTCTATCCCTTGTCATATTGGCAATCTAATGATTGATAATTCATTGTGTGACTTGGGTGCTAGCGTTAGTGTTATGCCATTATCTGTGTGTTCCAAGTTAAATATGGGTAAATTAAAAACTACTAATATTACTCTTCAAATGGCCGACCGTTCTTTCAAATACCCCTTAGGTGTTTTAGAGGATGTTCCTATTAGAGTAGGTAAATTTTATATACCTGTTGATTTTGTTGTTCTTGATATGATTGAGGATACACAAACCCCAATTATTTTGGGGAGACCATTCCTTCACACTGCAGGAGCAATTATAGATGTGAGATGTGGCAAACTGACACTATCAGTAGGGGACGATAAAGTTATTTTTAATCTTAATAATACCCCTAAAATCCCCATGACAGAGGAGAAGTGCTTTAGTGTTAATGTGGTTCATAATTATTCTAACAAGCCCCAAGCTCTTGTAAAAGATCCCTTGGAGGCGGTATCTTGTGTTGCATCCTTTTCAGATGAGATAGACAAATGGCAGAAGGAAGTTGATGCAATTGAAATGGCCCTCTACTCTATCGGCCTTGGCTTTGAGGATGAAAAGGTGGAATCAAACAAGCAAGTTGTGAAAATTGAGCCTACGGTGAGCGTTCCGCCAGATCGAGTTGCACGTGCTACATGCAATGACAATTTGAGGCAACCCTCGATCAGAGAAGGATCTTTAATTCTTTAGTGCGTAGCATTGAAGAGCCCCCACTCCAAGTCAAGGAGGATCCACCAGATATAGTGAATTGGCGCCCCACAGGGTACGTCAGGAAGCCGCGTCGTCGCCTAAACACCGCTCAACCGGGTGATAAACCACCCGACCAAGCGTTGGGTCAAGGGTCCTAGTTCTTGTACTTGGTAAGAAGGTCGTGCGGGACCTAGATAAACCAGCGCTTTGCGGGAGGCAACCCGTATTTTAATGCTTTTTAGACTAGTTCTTATGAGTGTTTGTGCAGGTTTGAAGGAAAAGAGTTGGCTGAAATTTGAAGCAAAGAAGAAAAATTAAAAAATCGTCAAGTTAGCCTCAGGCCCGACTGGACGAAGCTCGCCCGATCGGGCGCGAGAGTGTGGTTAAAAAAATCGGATGTTTTCACCCGATCGGGCGAAGGCCGCCCGACCGAGCGCGAAATTTGACGTATACGGACTTTTTCGATCGCCCGACCGGGCGCAAGAGAAACATCATTTTTGGAAGTCAGATCGCCTGATCAGGAGAAGCGCGCCCGACCGGGCGCGAGAGGAGAAGGACAAATGGGTATTAGATCGCCCGATCGGGCAATTGTCTGCCCGACCGGGCGCGAGAGCAACAAATTAAAACTACCCAGATCGCCCGATCGGGCGACAGGTCCGCCCGACCGGGCGCGAACCACCCGGCCTCCTTTTCTTCTTCTTCCTTCTTCTTTCTTCCTTCATTTCTCTTTTCCTCCATAACTTTCTCTCTCTAAAACCTTAAAACCTCTACCTTCTCTCTAAGATTTTCTTCTTCATTTCTCACCCAAATCCAAATATTTTTACATATTCTTAATCCTCTCTTCATCCTCTACAATCTTATATAAAAATTTTCAAATTCCATTCAAATTATTTTTTATACCCATTTTACATTATGGCTTCAAAGAGGGCTCGATCGATTTTCGGAAGGAGTTCTAGCTCGAGGGAGGAGTTCGACCCGGATTTACAACTCCCCTACTGGCCAACAATCCGTATTTCTAGCCAGGAGCAAAAGGAACGGCTAGAACACCTAGTCGGGCGCGAGGTAATTCCTTCACGGTGGTTACACCACCCTACTTTAGAAACTTATGGTTTATATGATTTTGTTAAACGATTTTTGAATGACATAGGAATGAGAAAATTTGTTGATATGCATTATCCTACATACCGTGAATTAACTTGTGAATTCTTGTCTTCTTTGAAAGTTGTAAATAGTAGAAATGGGCCAAATTTATATTTAAGGTTGAACATTAGGAATATTAGTTTAACATATGTGGAATTTTGTAAATTATTTGAATTAAATTCTGAATTACCATTCCAATGGCATGCTGATTACAAAATGGGTGATACTTATCATGCTCTGACTGGTTTGCCTACCCCTGACTCCCAACATGCTAGTACAAAACCTATCCATCACCCAATCCCAAAAACCTGGCAAAGATTTGCGGGTTTGTGTTTTCTGGGTAGGAACGAGCCTCAAAACGCCCAAACCAACAAACTAGTTGTAATAGTATGTGTATGGGTTTGGGAAACTGAACATAGGTAGGTACATCATCCACCATTTGAGCAGACATGCCACAACCAGTACCCAATCTCGTACTGTAGGGAATAAATTTCAAGCTTTAATCCCACTAGCTTGAACCCCACTGTGATCATACACTAAAGTACGGTGGCGTCCAAAAGGGAAGAAGATAGAGCAAAAGAGTCGCCAACAAGTTTTAGGAACTTGTAAACCGTTCATAGGATGAAGGTTACACCCCTTAACGATCCAAGAGACCGCCAACTCCATTAGGTCTAGAACCAAATAAGGGTTCGGGGATGAAGGTACAAATCCAACCTAAAAGAGATTGAACCTGCCCTAATAATAGGCCTCTACTATATTCTTATCGTATTCATGTGCGCTTTCTGATTAACATGCAATTAATAGGATTAACCTAAACCTGTTTATCTATGTTGGTTGAATTTAATGCACAAATAAACTATTATTGGCGATCACTTGAATTATAATCACAATAACCCTAAACAAGATTATTAATTATCTTATTAAGCGTGATTACAAGTACCAATTCCCTTTAAACATGCAATAAAAGGTGTGATCAAGCAATAGAAATAAATAAGCATCAAGCAACATAATAATAATAAAAAATAATAATTATAAAAATAATAATCATCGTCATATTAAAATAATAATAATAACATTCATAATCATCATAAATTATAACAATTATAATTATAATCATAATCATGTTAATATTAATATTAAAGCAAGATCCTAGGCATGATACTAACAAGATTAATAACAAACCCTAGCATGTCACTAAGCAATAAAAATCAAATCTTTAGCCCTAACATGATAATAATAATCATAAATATTAGGAAGAACATAGGAAGCATCGTAACAATCATATTTAATATTAAAATTACCCTAAACATGATACTAGGAATATCATAATAACAATATAAACATGATATCTACATCATAAATCAATTAAAGTACTTACTTTGATGCCTCGTACCTCTTTCTAATAACAAAATACACACGTTAGTAACTTCAAGGAAAATAATAAACAAACAGTTAAATTAAATAATTGAAAGAGAGATTTGGGACCAAACCCTCAGAAATTAAACCTTTCACGTCTAGGGGGAAGGCAACTTCAAATATGGCTAGGTGTTTCTAGATCTTGTGAATGCGGAATTTTGTATTTGAGAAAAAGTCTAGTTTAGAAAGAGAGAGAGAGAGTAATCAAGAAAATCTTGATGAGAGTTGGTGAATGAAACCGGAGTTTTTACGACGTTATTTATAGAGAAATCAGCCAAAAAGATAAAATATCAAAACAGAGCACTTGGCGCATGCAAAACAGAGTTGGCGCACGCAAAAAAAAGCTGGCGCCAGGCGCCAATGGCTAGCACCAGGCGCCAAACCTGATTCCAGGCGCCAATGCCTGGGGTCAGGCGCCAGGCCTGTTCTTGACGCGTTTTCGAAAATCAGATAAGTTTGCCGTACTGGAGGATAAAATCATATCTTTTCCTCAAAAATGCTTTTTGGTTTTAATTAAAACTCTGAAAAGTCAACAAAAGTCAATTTATCAATGCTAATTGAATTAGGCATGAAAAGAACCTTCTAGAAGAATATAGAAGAATAAAACCATTCCTAATTGCATTAGGAATGATAAATCATATTAGGCCCTCCCCTAGATCATTGGGCCGTATATAAGGCTCAATCCGGACCCAGTTTGGTAAATTGGCCATAACTTCCTCAATATTCATCGGAATTGGGCTTATAATATATCGTTGGAAAGGTCTCGTCAAGCCCCATCCAACTACACTACTATTGGCCCCATATCATGGACCAACCAAACTGGAGTGGCTGTTTTCTTAAAATAAGTTTTCAAAAACAGAGAGAAGAGAAAGAAATAAAAACTATCCGCAACACTAAACTTTCCACACTTTCACTTCATTCGATTATGATTCGACGCGAAAGGTACTCATCACTGGGTTTGGTTTTTGGGGAGACACAAATGGGTGTCTACAGAATCCCCCACTTTGATTGAGTTTGGAGAAACGCAAGTTTCGAAAACAAAAGTCAAAGTATCGATATGGACGGAGAATGATTCAGAACGTTTTGCAATCCTAAACCAATCTTGCAACGCCGATACCTGCAAAACTAGCGTTAGTTAAACAGATAAAAGAGTTAAGAAACGCGTATCTTGCACCGTCGAGCACACGTCTCTGAAAGTAACCGATTGTTTTGATGACCTCCTAAAAGCTAGAGAATGCCATCCCGCTTGAAAACCGCTACGCCTGTAACTGCTTCCAATTCGGAAGACTGCTTCGCCTGAAACGATCCTCCTCTGCATTGATAATATTCCGCGTCCAAGGGAATACTATCGAAGATTGCTTCTTGTTTCGGGCATTTTTTGGATAACCCGAAAGGGAGGTATGGATTCCCGCGGGAGACAGATCCGGGATGCAACACACGTATGGCTCGAACACCTGCAAAAAAAAGGAACTCCGGTTTACCGGAGATCCGCCTTCGACGATCAAGTTAGTGACCGGAAAATGGAATTTTAGAGAGAGAAAGTAGAGAGAAGTGAGAGCACATTTTGGGCATTGTGCCTTTGGAAATTGTGTGTTGTTTCCCTCCATCATGAAATGATGGGGTATTTATAGGGAAGTGGGAGATCATGCTCCTAGAGTTTTATAACCTAGGAAGATTGGTTGCCCTATACGTGGTTGACACGTGTATTAGGGTTTCCTTCATGCTAGGCATGTTTCCTTAATGGGTTTTGAGCCCTTCATTTTCTAATAGCTCTCTTTAGGCCACGTGTCATGCTCTTATTGGCCTTTATTTAGCTGAGCAAGATGCCACGTGTCGGCTTATAATTGGGCCACTTGTTGGACTCTCATTTTTCTATAAAAGAGGGTAAAAATACCCCGAAACATAAGCCCCTCAAGATGGGTGATTTCTCTTCAAAATAGGGATTATACCTCTCGAAAATGAATTTATAACTTCTTTGAATTCGACATCTTGTCTAGTTCAATTAAAAAAGGTTTGATTAACTTGGAAAATTTATATACCTTGGCCGGTATGATATTTTCTAAGTTAATCAATCATAATAATGATTGCCCTTGAACTAGACAGATGTCGATCATTATGCTTTTTAAGCCCCACTTTGATTGTTTTGCGACTGATGGGTTACTTAAAGTACCTTTCTTACAAGGTTTGATTGGCTATTAAGCTTTTTCAATTCCTCTTATTCATGAGGTTTGCCCTATTTGGTCTATCCTTTTTAAGGATTATTTTGGACCTAGGCTTGTTAAAAGATATTTTTCTTTTAGACATTTTTTCTTTAATGGCCAATTAGGCATAGATGCTTTTTTTTTTTTTGCATTCATTCGGCATTTAGTCTAGAAGGTTTCAATTAACTTAGAGTAGGATAATGCCGAGAAACATTTAACACGTGCCGAGGGGATTTGCCTCGTGTCTGTGCCGAATTAGATATAGCATTTGCCGAGATTCTTAGTCTCGTCTCTATGCCATGTGGGATGGATTTTCCTTTATCTTTTCTAGGCGTCCAACGACTTTTTAGTTGTTTGGACTAACCTTTGAGAGGTCAATTGACATTTCCGCCGCCTAGAATCTTTGTGCTTTGGGAGTTTAAGCTATACAATGTGTTTAGCCGAGCAAATCTTCAGGATTATACTCGGTGTTTTACCATCGTATTGGAAATTATACTTGGAAATGTTGTCGTGTGTATCTTCCATCTTGGCTTTCTCCTTGCATAGGAGCTCGGCACATGTGCCATTTTGCTATTTTATATGGTAAGTCTTACTTATACTTGGAAGGGTGCTGTATGAACAGCTCAACCTCTTCCAGAGTTTTCTGTACTTATTCGGATGAAGGAGCCATTCAATGTACACTCGGATCATATAAAGATATGTACATTTCCCTATTAAGGGAGGCTTATCCGAAGGTATTAATGCATGTATTGGGCCGAAGACTTATACTGAGGGACCTTTGTCCTTAATTTCATGAAGTGGCTACTCAATTAGGAACGTTTGGACCTTAGTCTTTCCTTATAGCCTCAATGGGGTGGCTTGTCTTTTAAAGACTTGAATAAAATGTGACGGCTTAGCATTCGGTATAGTGATTAGGCCGTTCAAAAACTAGAAGGAGCTGCCCTATCTTATCTTGATAGGCTTTCTTATTTTTTCGATTATGAACTTGATTATATAGTAACGACACCCGACCTTGAAGCTATCTTGTGAGCAATGAATGCTTGCATAGAGGGTCGGACACTAAGTAGGCATCTTGACTTTATGGAGGGCCTACTCGGCCTAATTGCATTAGGCTTTATAAACTTGTTGACGTTTGCGGTCTTTAGTAATCAGGCCTGATGGTCTTCGTCCACTTGGCTTCTCACAACTGCCGCTCATTTTTCTCAAGGAAGGTTGTTTGCTCATTAGCTGGTCGGCACTTTGACTCTTCCAATTGTCTTCTCAAAGGAGGATTATTGTGTTGGGGTTTGGTGAGTCCAACTCACCGCGGAAACAAACCCAAAAACAAGACCGCACTCGCAATAAATAAAACCATAAACATAATTAAATTAATCACAAGATTAAGATAAGCTAATTACCTTTGACGCGTGCTTCGCTCAAAAATGAGCTTTTACTTGAAAGCTTCAAGTCCCGCTCACATAGAGACCTCCAACGAAGTCCACCCGCACCAACAAAACCGACTAGGTCCAATGTCTTGGGGTTAGGAAGACCCGACCAATAAAACCCGAGTAATTATATTGAGTTCAAAGGTTTTCACTAATTGTGATGCCTTTTCCAACACTTACTCAAGCCTCATTCCCAATGCCCATACTTGGGTATTTATAGGAAATGATGGGAGTATCATTTACTCTCCCATCAATGTGGGATAGTATGATTTTTCCATTTTATTTTAAAGCTAAAATAAAATTAATAATCAAGCTAGTAATAAATCAACAAGTGGCAAGCTCATGTGAGTGGTTAGGTGAGGACCACTTAAAGAAGGGGGGGACCAAACTTGCTCCCCACTCCCTCTCCCATAACTGGCCACCTCACTCCACACACACTCAAGGACCACTAGCCACATGGCACCCACCCTTGGGCACCAAGGCAGCCAAGGTGGGCTGTCATGTGCTGCTGTCCGTGGCAGCCACGCCGAGCAAGCCCAGCACTCGCATGCGGGCTGCCAGGCGCTGCTGGCCAACAAGCCCAGCATGCTTGTGCGGGCTGCTGCTGGCCTTGTGCCTTGGCCAACGCTGCTAGGCAGCAAGCAATGGCCTAGCCATGTTGCTGCTAGCTGTGGCGAGCTGGCGCGCCTAGCGTGCTAGCTGCTGCAGCTTGTTGCGGCATGGCTTGCTAGCCATTGCGCGCACAAGGCTGTGCCTAGCATGCTAGCACGCACTAGGCAGCGCCTAGCCTTGCGATGCTAGCATGGGTGCGCTAGCACGCACCAGCCAGCCTAGGCTCGGCTTGGTGCGCATGCTAGCCACCATGCTAGGCCATACGCCCTTAGCACTTGGTTTTCTTGGGCATTCCGATACTAGGGGTATTTTGGTTTTTGTTGATTTATTACTATTTCTCGTCTCGTCTTTCACTATTTTTCGACTCGACTTCCGACGCTCGGTTTCGACGCTCTAAGCTCGAATTTCCGACGTCTAAATAAATATTACTCGGTCGACTCATTAATTCCTTCCGAATTAATTCGTCGGTTCGGTTTGTTGAATGCTTGGGTGTGACCCGAAGGGTTCAGTCAAGATTAAGCTGTAATATTAATTATTCATTAATATTACTGATCAGAAGCGGCCTCCACCCAGGCATTCCGATCACTTGACCTCACTGAATATATTAGCTTTCTAATAATTCTGAACCCACCAACGGAATAGTACACTTGTTCGAAGGACACCATTCCTTTCAATCTTCCACTTGTCCTTCCGGACAAGTGCGCATTTTGTGTACAGCCTTTTTCCTATGTCGCTTAATGTCTCTTCATGAACTATAAGGTAAGATTTATTTTGTCATCCTTATTACGTCCAGAAGTGCGAGTTCGACTGTCAATAAACAGATGATTTCTAAAATCCATCCGAGCACGGCCATGCATTTTACAGTCTCGCTCTACGAGAGGCCTTGTATACAACAAAGACATCTTCCCTATTTTAGTAGGGGGACATTCCCAGTCTTGTAATGTAGCTCCTCTTACTGAGAGGACCTAGTCGCCCGAGTGTTGCCGTTATAATCCCCTATTACGGCAGACGTTTGACAACATCAAAGCAAACTAGTACTCAAACAAGAGAACTCACAATACTCATGATCGAGGAAATAGGTTCCGATAGCCAAAATGAGAAGTATACTTATGACAAATTTTTAATTTCTTAAAGTATTCTCATAGGTCGATCAAGTATGGTTCTAAACCAATACCTGTGCAAATGATTTATGACAATCATGTCCTTGTAGCACATGAAACGATGCTATAAATCAAACTACACACTAATCTCAATCGGTCATTAATCGTCCATCGTTTAAATGACCTTGATTAGGGATAATTTTCTATTATAATATTCAATGTTCACTTAATAGGTGCTTCCTTACCAAGACTGGTCTTGATACCCTATTTTGAATATTCTCAGAATCGAATGGACTCATTATTTAATCCTAAACTACAATTAAATAGCATAACGGAGTAATAAAATATTGCATGAAATTTTATATTACTCCAAAACTTGAATGGTTTTCCCTAGCGTCTTACATTAATTTTTCTCAAAATTAACTAAAACACTAAACAAGGAAATCAAAGCCAGTCTCCTACATGCTTGATTCCCATTGCCTCAACGTGCTTGTTGTGCTTCATCTGAGGCAAAGGTTTAGTAAGTGGATCGGCTACATTGTCATCCGTTCCAACTTTGCAAATTTCGATTTCACCCTCTGATTTCCATTCTCGAATCATGTGAAATCGCCGCTTGACATGTTTGACCTTCTGATGTTCCCTAGGCTCTCTGGCCTGAGCAATAGCTCCATTGTTGTCACAATAGAGGGCTATTGGACCCTTTATAGAGGGTACAACATCAAGTTCACCAACGAACTTACGAATCCAAACAGCCTCCTTAGCTGCTTCAGCAGCTGCTAAGTATTCGGCTTTAGTTGTAGAATCTGCAGTTGTACTCTGCTTTGCGCTCTTCCAACTAAACGCCCCTCCATTTAGACAGAACACATATCCAGATTGCGATTTGAAATCGTCTCTGTCTGTTTGGAAGCTTGCGTCGGTATAACCTTCCACAACTAAATCCTCTGCACCACCATACACCAGGAATTTATCCTTGTTCTTTTTCAGGTACTTTAGGATTTTTTGGCCGCAGTCCAATGCGCCTCTCCTGGGTCTGATTGGTAACGGCTCGTAGCACTCAAGGCATACGATACATCTGGCCTAGTACATATCATGGCATACATGATCGATCCAATAAGCGAAGCATATGGAATATGATTCATTCCTACCCGCTCATCTTCAAGTATCTGTGGACACTGCTTCTTGCTTAGGGTTATGCCATGTGACATTGGCAGGTGACCTCTCTTGGCCTCCTCCATGCCAAATCGAGCAAGTACCTTATCAATATAAGTACTCTGACTCAATCCAATCATCCTTTTCGATCTATCCCTATAGATCTTGATGCCTAGTATGTACTAAGCCTCTCCCAAGTCTTTCATTGAGAAGCACTTTCCAAGCCAGGCCTTTATAGACTCTAACAACGGAATGCTGTTTCCAATGAGCAATATGTCATCGACATATAAGACTAGGAAGGCTATGTCACTCCCACTAACCTTCTTGTAAACACAAGATTCATCTGGATTCTTGATAAAACCAAACTTACTGATGGCTTCATCGAATCGCAGATTCCAACTTCTGCTTGCTTGCTTTAGTCCATAAATGGACTTCTTAAGCTTACAAACTTTCCTAGCATTGTTTTGGTCGACAAAACCTTCAGGATGTGTCATATACACAGTTTCTTCCAAATAACCATTAAGGAAGGCGGTTTTGACGTCCATCTGCCATATTTCATAATTGTAATATGCAGCTATCGCTAGGAGGATCCGAACAGATTTAAGCATTGCGACTGGTGAAAAGGATTCATCGTAATCAATACCATGAACTTGTCTGTAACCTTTTTCCACCAATCTAGCTTTGTAAATGAATACATTTCCATCTTTGTCGGTTTTTAACTTGAAAATCCACTTACATCCGATAGGTGTATAACCTTCGGGTAAGTCAACCAAGTCCCAGACTTGATTTTCAAACATGGAATCCATTTCAGATCTCATGGCCTCTTGCCATTTAGCAGAGTCGGTGCTTGCCATCGCTTGCTTGTAGGTTGCCGGTTCATCTCCATCCATAATCAGGATGTCCTGATTCTCGGTTAATACTAAACCAAGATATCTATCAGGTTGAGATCTCGGCCTCTGAGACCTACTTAGGGTAATGGATTGAGCATTTGCATTGTCGGTTCAACTTTGCACATTTTGATCATTTTGACTTGCATCAACAGATGATGTTTGAGCACTTTGACTGTCATTATGATTTTGTTGCTCATCCTCACGAACTTCGTCGAGTTCGATTTTCCTCCCACTTGTCATTTTGGAAAGGTGCTCCTTCTCCAAAAAGACACCATCGCGAGCAACAAACACTTTGAAAAACCAGAAAAATTAATCCATAAAAACACCTTGAAAATATTATGATTTTAAAAATAAACGAGCGAGGCTCCGATACCGCTGTTGGGGTTTGGTGAGTCCGACTCACCGCGGAAACAAACCCAAAAACAAGACCGCACTCGCAATAAATAAAACCATAAACATAATTAAATTAATCACAAGATTAAGATAAGCTAATTACCTTTGACGCGTGCTTCGCTCCAAAATGAGCTCTTACTTGAAAGCTTCAAGTCCCGCTCACACGGAGACCTCCAACGAAGTCCACCCGCACCAACAAAACCGACTAGGTCCAATGTCTTGGGGTTAGCAAGACCCGACCAATAAAACCCGAGTAATTATATTGAGTTCAAAGGTTTTCACTAATTGTGATGCCTTTTCCAACTCTTACTCAAGCCTCATTCCCAACGCCCATACTTGGGTATTTATAGGAAATGATGGGAGTATCATTTACTCTCCCATCAATGTGGGATAATATTATTTTTCCATTTTATTTTAAAGCTAAAATAAAATTAATAATCAAGCTAGTAATAAATCAACAAGTGGCAAGCTCATGTGAGTGGTTAGGTGAGGACCACTTGGAGAAGGGGGGGACCAAACTTGCTCCCCACTCCCTCTCCCATAATCGGCCACCTCACTCCACACATACTCAAGGACCACTAGCCACATGGCACCCACCCTTGGGCACCAAGGCAGCCAAGGTGGGCTGCCATGTGCTGCTGTCCGTGGCAGCCACGCCCAGCAAGCCCAGCAGGCCCAGCACTCGCATGCGGACTGCCAGGCGATCTGGCCGGCAAGCCCAGCATGCTTGTGCGGGCTGCTGCTGGCCTTGTGCCTTGGCCAACGCTGCTAGGCAGCAAGCAATGGCCTAGCCATGCTGCTGCTAGCTATGGCGAGCTGGCGCGCCTAGCGTGCTAGCTGCTGCAGCTTGTTGCGGCATAGCTTGCTAGCCATTGCGCGCACAAGGCTGTGCCTAACATGCTAGCACGCACTAGGCAGCGCCTAACCTTGCGATGCTAGCATGGGTGCGCTAGCACGCACCAGCCAGCCTAGGCTCGGCTTGGTGCGCATGCTAGCCACCATGCTAAGCCATACGCCCTTAGCACTCGGTTTGCTTGGGCATTCCGATACTAGGGGTATTTTGGTCTTTTGTTGATTTATTACTATTTCTCGTCTCGTCTTTCACTATTTTTCGACTCGACTTCCGACGCTCGGTTTCGACGCTCTAAGCTCGAATTTCCGACGTCTAAATAAATATTACTCGGTCGACTCATTAATTCCTTCCGAATTAATTCATCGGTTCGGTTTGTTGAATGCTTGGGTGTGACCCGAAAGGTTCAGTCAAGATTAAGCTGTAATATTAATTATTCATTAATATTACTGATCGGAAGCGGCCTCCACCCAGACATTCCGATCACTTGACCTCACTGAATATATTAGCTTTCTAATAATTCTGAACCCACTGACAGAATAGTACACTTGTTCGAAGGACACCATTCCTTTCATATTGTTTGCTCAAGCTAGGCCTTTTGGCTCATGCATCGGCCAGCTCGATCAATTGTTTTGCTATCATTTGCGTACTAGCCCCTATCCATTAGGACTTTATGTTGGTTAGCCTCATGTCCGTTTGATTATTTTCGGACAGGCCTGATCTTGGTGCTCAGTTTCACTTTGTTGCTGGACAACTCTCTAGTGGCCCAACTTCAGATATTGCATGTCTTCATATGGCAAGCTGCTTGATTTGGCAAGGACCTTAATCCCTTGCCCTTGATTGATGTTGCTAGATACTTGTCACCGATGCCATTCGGCTGGAGCATACTAAGTCTGGGTGACTTTTTTGATGCCTCTTGTACAAGCCTTGAGACTCTACATTTGGAAGCTCGGCATGTGTGCCGCCTAGCCCTGCTCATTCTTCAACAATCGGCTGCCTGCAACTTGGTTGGGTGCTGGCCGCTTAGCCATTGCCCTTGCTAAAGGCTCTCTTGCTTATCATTGGCCGTTATTCGACCATCTTCAATAATTCCACTTGGACAATGGTTAGCTTGAATGCTTTGATTTTATATTCAACTCTTGAATGTCGAGCCAATTATCATAGTCGACACTTCACCAAGTTCAGATGTGAATGTTGCTTTTACCCTGGTACCGAACTGTTTGTGATGATTAACTTCCTTTGCAAAGGCCGCCTAGAAATGAGAAGGAGGTTACTTTGCTTAATAGCAGCTCGGCCACGTAGCTCGGTCAGGCTGTTAGCCGCACCAAAATGAGGAGGTGGTTTGCTTAGTAGCAGCTCGGCCACCTCGCTTGGCAAGACAACGTCCGCCTAAAAATGAGAAGGTGGTCCATTGCTCAATAGCAGCTCGACCACCATCTAACTTCATTTGGCACATTGGCCAATTCATTCTGTGTACGCCTCAAAGTGGTTAGGATGTCGTTTGCTCAATAGCAGCTCGGACACCCTTTCATTCGGCACATAGCCGACTCAATGCTCGGTCGCTTGAAATTAGTTAGGAGGTCCCTTGCTCAATAGCAACTCGGACGCCTATCCATGACCAATTTAGCATATGTCCGCCTGAAATAGGAAAGGAGGTCCCTTGCTCAATAGCAACTCGGACACCTATCCATAGCTGACTTAGAACCCATCCGCCTGAAATTGGTTAGGAGGACCTTTGCTAAATAGCAACTCGGACACCTACCCATGGTCGACCAACCATTCACTCGGCCAGGATGCTCGGACTTTTTTTTTTTTTTTTAATTCATTATTCTCAATCATAATAATGATGCATAATTATTCCACTAGAATTTTATTTATTTTTTTTATGTTTTGCCGGATTTCTTCATCGTTCGGGACCTTGTGCTCGGCCATATTGCTGGTCGTCTGAATTGAGGAACATAGGCTCTATAGTTGGTCGGACACCCAACTCGGCTCCCGTCCGACCACCTATTCTTGCGAGGACCATCTTCAAGTTTTTACTCGGCCTCTCGGGTAGCTCGGACAGGCAGTTGGCCGCACAAAATAGGAAACATTGTGCTTCTTTGAAAGGCAGGTCGGACACTCTTTTAAGGCCGACTAGGGTGTTGTTTGGCCAGGCTGCTTGTAGCTCGGCCAGGCTGCTTGTGCATATAGCAGCTCGGATATGGAAATGTCTGTATATATATACATATCCAAATTAGGAAATTTTGACAATTACCACCTTCTATTATGTCCATTTTAGCAATTACCACCTTGTATTTTTTTTTTTAAATTACCACATTCTATTTTCAAAAACATCAAAAGTTACCACCTTCTTCACCACATGACGTCATCTTGCCTGTTTCCCTCCTATTTCCCCTTCCTCACTTCGATTCTCATCTCCCTTGTCTCTCTTCACCATTAATGGCAATCAATTCTTCCTCACCCACCTAATACAACCTGAGAATTTACTCCCTATTGTCACATCCTTTCTCTTCCTCATAATTCTTGTCAAAATAGTTGCTAAATTGCCCAAAATTGTACGTTGTTCCAAGCGCAGTATCATAGTACAATTGGGTTGGAAATGTCATTGTTGAAGGGGGGAACAAGCTAGCTAGGATTCTCAATTAGTTCACCAATTGAACACCCTCACCCCTAATTTGATTGCTAAACCCTAATTTCAACCAGGTAATAATTCACAATTTGTTGTCAATTAGTTCACCAATTGAACACCCTCACTCCTAATTTGATTTGCAAAACCGTAATTTGTTGTTAATTTGTTGTTAATTTGATTCCCAAAATTACAATCATAAACCCTAAAACGCATTGAAAACCCCTAAATTTAAGAAATTAAGATGAACAACATACCTTTCTTTTGGGAATCATTGTCATGTTGCAGCAACCACCAATAATTGTTCGTCAATTTGGATTTAGAGGAGTGAATTAAAGAGTTCTGATTTTTTTGGGGAAAAAAAGTAAGAGGAGAGATGAGAATCGAAGAAATGGGAGGGAAATAGGAGGGAAAGGTAAAGGGTGGGGCCCACATGACGTCATGTGGTGGAGAAGGTGGTAACTTTTGATGTTTTTGAAAATAGAAGGTGGTAATTTTCAAAAAAAAAAAAAATACAAGGTAGTAATTGCTAAAATAGACATAATAGAAGGTGGTAATTGTCAAAATTTCCTCCAAATTATTATAATTACTTAGTAATTACCATCTTTGGTTGTGAACCGCATAGTGATTACCAAAGAAATTGAAGCTTCATGGCTATCCTGCTGCTTTCAATGCCGTCTTGATTAAAAGAGATGGGCCTTCACTCAGTTGCAGCACGACTCTTGACTTTCTAGGTGTCACTATAGCAGTTTAGCATGATTGCCTAACTACAACTTTTTGCACCATCTAATCTGTCACATGCAAGTGACTGCACATATATATATAATCATTATTGTTATAATAATGATAATATATAACAATCACATAATAATCATCATCAAATCATTATAATAATGATGGATTGCTTGCAGGTAGGCTGCAACTTAGTATTCGAGCAATATTCCAAGGTTGCGGCTCGTCATTTATGACACTTGCCTAGTCAACTCGGTCTTCATGCCGAGTAAATGTATGAAGGCGAGCCTTTCTTCAAGTGCAGCTTGGTCATCCATACCGAGTTACTATGCTTGGAAAATCGAGGTTTGGTATTTCTCTCGGCAAGCATGCCGCTTAAAAACAAAGGGGTGAGCCTTTGCTCATATGCAACTCGGACACCTAGAGTTGGTCGTCCGTCTATGGTTTTGAGGGCTAGGTTTCCCACTTCACTCGGCCTGGAAGCTCGGACACATTACTGGCCGTATGAAATTGGGAGCATGGGCACTTGCTCAATAGCAGGTCGGACACACAACTCGTCTACCATCCGACCATCTATGCTCGCGAAGGCCATCTTCATGTTATTATTCGGCCACCTGGGCAGCTCGGACATGCTTCTTGTTGATAGCTCGACCAGCCAACTCGATCAGGCCAGGCTGCCTGCTATGGCCGTATAGAAGTGAACACATGCTGCTTTGCTGCTGGAGGGCAGCTTGGCTTATGCTACTGCCCATGTAAATGTGGCTCGGCCGTATCTGAGCTTGCTTCCAGCATCTCTTTAGTAAGGTGATGATGGAGTACATATTGAGGCATTTATTTATTAATAAACTCCTTAATAGTAGTGCCGCGTGTTACCTTTGTTTCCCAGCTATATTCATGCAAATGATAGTGTATAGTAGCTGATTGAACATAGGCATATGACACTTGGCTTGCTCCTTTATGGCTTATCATTTAGACAATTATCACCCATGCACATATCTCATGAAAGTGCCAACTAGCCTTTATACACATCAATAATTGTATAATATTATAAAAATAATAATAATGTTATTATTATTATTATCATTATTATTATTATATCACACAAGCATAATAATAATCATGCTCAAGCTAAAAGGGACTTGAGCAGCTCATGACTCTTCAATGGATCCTTCACCTATTTCTACACCCACCTTGCCGCCTAGAAGTGCCTAGGTGATTCTTTGCTCAAAGGCAGGTCGGACGCCAAGCCATGGCCGACCAGCTATGCTTGCAAGGGCAACCTCTCGCATTTTACTCGGCAAAAACGCTGCTGTCCAACTCGGCCATGCTGCTGGCTGTTTGGACGAGTATTTTTTTATTTTTGCTCGGCCATGTAGCTGGCCGTATGAAAGTAAGAACATTGTTCTTTGCGAGATGGCAACTCGGACACCAACCAAGATCTGGTTGGCCGACCATCATTGCTTGCATGAAAGTACATAGAGCCTACTCGGCTAATAAGAGTGCCGCTTAAAATCTTGGAGGGCCTTCACTTAATGGCAACACGGACACCGAGCATGACTTTCTTGTTGCCAACCGTGCGTCCGTTTGATTATCTTGTCGAGCTGCTATGCTCTTGAGGGTATGCTTCGTATATTTATTCGGCCAGTTATGCTCGATCGACCATGCTAGCTGCTGCCGACCAGCTATGTAGATGAGCGCTTAGCTTTTTTTCTCGGCATGAGGGGGCTCGGCATTCATCCCTTTAGTAGCCATGCTCTGAGCTTGTAAACTTCAGCCTTGCTCGGCATTTACGCCATTAATATGTTAACATATAACCCCTGATCTTGGTTGAGCTAATATGGAGATGCCACTTGAACTTGCCGAATTGATCTAAAATGCTTTCAATCGTCCGCCATGGAGTACAGCTTTTATATATATATATATATAAGGGACGATTTGTTGTGCTCTTCATATAATCATGCAAATATGCCAACTGCCATGCATGTACATCATACATTTATGTACAGGCACATGCAAATTATAAGCATGCCTTTGCCAACTGTATATATATACTTTGTATATCTTTTAATAATAATACAACAATAAGTCATATGCATGGCCTAACCATTTGTTATACATGTATAGGCTTAAGTATTGAACTTTAATTTGTATATGGCTTTAGTGAAGTCGTCCACTTGTGTACATAATCTTTTCTTGTTCGATATTTTTGGCCATTCGGCTTATATACTTTGTATATATAGGTTTTATTTATTTATTTATTATTTTATTTTGGTATTGATTCGTCCTTTGACATTATCTCTCGGACGTACTCATGAAATTTCAAGTATTTCTCAACTTGTAAATTTCTAAGGGCTCGTACGCCTAGACATGCCCTTGCACTATTTAGGTAAAATATACCTTGGGTGATTTTTAGGAAGTCTTGATGTTCATCCGTCCGTTATAAGGCTGGATGGATGAGTCGACCGTGTGGTCTTCATGGCTGAGTAATTTAGCTAGGGGTGCCCCTGATTGACATTCTACTCGGCCTGTATGAGTAGCTATGCTTGTGTAAGCAAGATTTTCAATTTGGCTTGTACAGGCTTCTTGGTTGCCCTGTACGAGTAGCTACGCTTGTATAAACAAGCTTTTCGATTTGGCTCGTACAGGCTGCTTGGCTTCCCTGTACGAGTAGCTATGCTTGTATAAACAAGCTTTTCAATTTTGGCTCGTACAAGCTGCTTGGTTGCCCTGTACGAGTAGCTATGCTTGTATAAACAAGCTTTTCGATTTTGGCTCGTACAGGCTGCTTGGTTGCCCTGTACGAGTAGCTATGCTCGTGTCCACGAGCTTCTTGCTTTTGCTCGGACGCTTTTCCTCATCCATTTGACAAGTCGTTTAACTAGATCGCAACCACACATCCAACAATGTAGCTTGATGAATATTTTTTTTTGTTTTTAATAATTATAATAATGATCATGACTTTGGGTTTTAGTGCCGCCTAAGTCTTATCTCCATACAAGAGTCCGTCATTATCTTAAGAATGACGACAATCTAGACGATCTAGAAGAATTACAACTTTGCCCTCACATTGAGTTACATTTGTAATGAAGAGTTCTACGTCATGATTTGGTGTTCGGATATGGCTAAGTGCCATTCCAGATGTGTCTCCCCACATACGGCGCCAAATGTTTCGGGCATTTTTTGGATAACCCAAAAGGGGGGTATGGATTCCCGCGGGAGACATATCTGGGATGCAACACTCGTACGGCTCGAACACCTGCAAAACAAGAGAACTCCGGTTTACCAGAGATCCGCCTCCGACGATCAAGTTAGTGACCGGAAAACGGAATTTTAGAGAGAGAAAGTAGAGAGAAGTGAGAGCACATTTTGGGCATTGTGCCTTTGGGAATTGTGTGTTGTTTCCCTCCATCATGAAATGATGGGGTATTTATAGGGAAGTGGGAGATCATGCTCCTAGGGTTTCATAACCTAGGAAGATTGGTTGCCCTATACGTGGTTGACACGTGTATTAGGGTTTCCTTCATGCTAGGCATGTTTCCTTAATGTGCTTTGAGCCATTCATTTTCTGATAGCTCTCTTTACGCCACGTGTCATGCTCTTATTGGCCTTTATTTAGCTTAGCAGGATGCCACGTGTCGGCTTATAATTGGGCCACTTGTTGGCCTCTCATTTGTCTATAAAAGGGGGTAAAAATACCCCAAAACACTTCTCTTGAAACAATCCTCATCCGCATTGATAATATTCCATATCCAAGGGAATACTATCGAAGATTGCTTCTCTTGAAAAAATCCTCATCCGCATTGATAATATTCCATATCCAAGGGAATACTATCGAAGATTGCTTCTCTTGAAACAATCCTCAGTTGTTTGTGACAACTCTCCACAATCTAGGGAACACCACCTTACTGTTTCGATGTTCACTCGTCTCTGAACAAAGAGCTTCTTTTTTATATGTTCTTCTGAATGATGTGTCCACACGTCTCTGAACGAAGAGCTTGATCAATAGGATGCCCACGCGTCTCTGAGCAAAAGAGCTTGAAAATAGGAGATCTTTGTTGATATGTCCACGCGTCTCTGAACAATAGAGCTTTGATGAAAATGTTCACGCGTCTCTGAACAAGAGAGCTTGAATAATATGCCCATGCGTCTCTGGAGCAAAGAGCTTTGGTGGAAATGTTCACGCGTCTCTGAACAATAGAGCTTCGGTACTTGAATGTTTGTTGCGATAATGTTCTGAAGAAAAATTTCCAAAGACCAACGTTTGTCGATCTCTAAAGCTCGCCTGAACTTTGCTTTCGCTAAAACCAGTATGTCGGTGTTTCCGTGATGAGCCAATTCTTAGGCGCTTCAAGCTAAGTGAGACGATCTTTCATCAGGTCGACCACTTATTGTGATTGTAATCAAACTGACTACTTAATCATGTCAAATTGCTTATAGGGGCTAACTGGCGTACCAAGGAACCCGAAATTGTTGTACGAGGTCAAAATCACCTTTCTAAGAGGCTTCGAGCTCTGTCGCTGCAGAAATATCTCTGGCGCCAAGAATTAACTCTGTCGCCGAATGCTGTGATAGGGTCTTCCCTATTCTGCTGCACCTATTTTTATTTTTTACTATAGAACTTTGCCAATTTCTTTAATCATCTTAGGGTTGACCTAAGGTTTAGCATTGTTTGACTCATCGACTTGACATGACTCAAGGCATAAACTTGACTCGCTGTGATCGACTGACTCGAGGTTGACTTGACTCGAAGTGAAAAGACACGTGTGACTCATGACCCGTGTGTGCTTTGTAATGTGATTGTGCGACTCGAAAATGCAAAAAAGCAAAAATTTTCTGTCATTTTTGTGGAGGGTACCGACTTTCTCACGAAAAAGAAAGACGCGAAAAAGAAAGAAGCTTTCGAATGCATGTTTAACGAGCTTAGTCAAATGTCATTTGATACTATCTCTCAAGGTGCAAGGATTAATCCATCCTAGACTATCTCAACTGTTGACTCAATGATGAAAGCATTTAGGTAACTTAGGCACGGAGGCTAAGCACTTCATACTTCGTGATGCAATGATGATTATGATTGATGAGTGATGTTGATATGACAAGGCATGCTTCAGCGTTGTGTTAAGATTCCATGACAAAAGGTTCCTAAGGGAAGTATATTTGGTCATGTATGTGTGATGTGTGTGATAGTGACACTAAAGCTAAGCCACAAGGGCTAAATGTGTGGGAAAATATTGAAAAGAGTCAAATGGTGGTGACTCTTAGGCTAGGTAAGCTAATGATGTAGGGATCAAGCCCCCAAGTCTAGCTCTACGTGAAAAGGGGTGAGCATTGGAAATTCCTAGGTATGATCATAGTGTAAGTGTGTGAATGTGAATATGAATGCATTTTTATTACGGCCGCACCTCGATGTGAGGTTGCCTACGTATCCGTTAGGAATCAGGCCGAACGTAGCTCTAGCCGAACCTCGCACAAGTGTGTATACCTCAAAAAGGTCTTTTTAAGGGTTGTAACGTGGTTAGGCTAAAGGTTTGAAGAAGAAGGGGATAAAGGCTCAAGACCCTAGATAAGCCCCCAAGGTGTGCAACCTCGCTTTTGAATCTTTGTATTTTGTGCTTGAGTTCCTACTCTTTTTTTTTTAACTCTTTTTACTTTAGCAGTTATTTTATTTTAATGAGTGTGGGCAATCCCGATCATGCGGTCTATCACTCACTTGGAATTCATGTTTCTCAGGCACGGTACCGAGCACTCGATAAGAGACGCAATCTGAGACGTGTTCTTATCGAAGATATTTTCATATCAAAGACATTGGAACACTTTCCCTTTTGTACACTTTTATTATTTATTTTTGCTTTTATTATTTTTGCTATTGCTTTCTTTTGAATTTGCTCAAGCTTTATTTAGAATTGCAAAAGTTGCACACCATCCCATCCCAAGGTTAGATAGATGTAGGTTGAAAAAAGAAAGGTTTATCGTTAGACGAGGCTCAAAGTGGTTTATGAAGAAAGGATTGCATATTTGAAAGGTGAAAGGAGATATGATGTGGCTACAAGGGGTGTCTTAAATCATTGGTATACCTTGTGCTTAATTCAACATTTTTTTTATATATTTAATGCAATGCAATGAAATGATCATATATAAGGAAATAAATGCTCATTTTTATTAAAAGAAAATATATAATGATCCTACAAAATAAATCTAAAGAGAATAAAAAAGGTGCCTATGCTAGACTTATTGGGAAAGGGGTAAATAAAAATGAAATAGAAAAAATAGGTCACGAAATCTTGTCGTTGAAGCTCGCCTCTTGTCTTGTGTTTATCATCACTTGGTGTTCTTGCCGACTGGAGGTATTGGAAGCCTGTTATTGTCGATCAAATGTTGGATATCCTCCTTTACCTTCCAACAGCTCTCAGTAGCATGACCCCTACCTTGATGGTACTTGCAGTGTTCGTTTGGATTCCAACTAGGCAATCTTTTCTTAAGTGGGGGATCTTGAATAGGTCCAATGGGAGTAATGATTCCCTTGGCATGGAGTCGATCGAAAGCATCATCGTAGCTAATTCCAATAGGGGTAAATTCCCTTTTCGGTTGCTTTCGATTACCCATGGCTAGGATCTCACTAAGGCCAAAAGTACCAACACTATTACTAGAGTAGGTGTTTCCGGAAGAAGAAGGATAGTCGCTCTTCTTCCCTTTACAGCCACTGTTACTATCGTTACTAATCTTGGCCTTCTTGTCGCACGGGGGAACATGAAAGATATCTGAATCAATGGAGTCTTGAACACGATCCTTGAGGGCGAGACCCTTTTCGATAGTGTGACCGCGACCTCTATGGTATCGACAATAGGAATTTGGATCCACATTGGGAAAACGTTTTTCAGATGGAGGGTCTTGACTGGGACCAATGGAGTGAATATGACCTTGATCATGAAGGTAGTCAAAAGCGTCATTGTAAGTCATTCCTATTGGTGTGTATTCTTCAATGGTCCGTTTTGCCTGTGGCTTAGGAGCATTGAGTTCTTCATTAAACCCTTGGCGAGAATTTTGTTCGATGGCCATTACCCGATTTGCTAATCCTTCTACCACATTCAAGAGCATGGCAATGACATCTTGCAGTTTTTGAACGTCCTCTTTTAGACTTGACGAGTCTTCCTTGGTATTATCTAAGAAAAGACTTTCATCCTCCCCAATCATGGCCACTTCATCGAGAGAGGTCATATAAGTTGTCTCGATCATGGGCTCTCCTACAGGTGTGATAAGAAGTGATGGATCGAAGGAATAGCTTCTTTGAGTTTCCAACACTCCTCAGTGTCATGACCCTTTCCTTGGTGATATTTGTAGTGCTTATTAGGGTCCCACTTAGGTGGCCTGGCTTCTGGAACCGGATCTTTGATGGGCCCTATGGGCATGACTAGTCCTTTGTGATGTAGCTTCTCGAAAGCCATTTCATAACTCATACCAAGTTGAGTGAACATTCTTTTTGACCTTTGGATTCGTGGTTTAGAGGTGTTCATGGCATGTACCTCGTTAATGGGAGAGGAAGAAGAAGGATGGTCGCTCTTCTTTCCTCTCGCACTATTATCTTTCAGAAGGTCATCTTCAATATCAATGCCTGTATTATACACAGCCTTGAAATTATTCAAATTGTGTTGATATTTTAAGTGCTTTGAATACTTCCCTTGGAGATTCTTGATAAACATCCTTACATATTCTTTTTCAGTAGGAGCCTTGACCATACTAGCAGAAGTTTCCCTCCACTTATTAAAGAAAGAAGTGAACTCTTTGTTTTCTTTTTGTTTTAACATCTCGAGTTGTCTATGGTTTGTCTCGTCTTGGATGTTGCACTTATATATATCTATGAAAGAGTTTGTTATTGACTCCCAAGAAGAGGTTTTTTCTTTCTTGAGAGAAAAGAACCATTGTTGACAAACGGTTTTGAGAGATAGTGGGAACAGAGAGGGGAAAACCTTCTTATCGATACCCTTAATGTTCATTATGGTTTCAAAAGCTCTTAGATGAAAGTAAGGGTTATCCGTTGCCTTGAATTTAGGGATGTCAGTGGCGTTGAACTTATGTGGAAGAAGTTCCTTGTCCAGCGAGACCCCTTGTGAACTAAAGCCCTGAAATTTATAGTCACTAGATAGCTTGCTCAAACTTTCTTGCATAAGGTTCATTTGTTGTTGCTTCATGGGATCATCGATCTTGAGTGTGAGTAGCTTCAGTGTCTCAGTCACGGTAACCAATTGGTTCCTAAGCTCATTGACTTCTTCTTGACTTGCCATTATCTTTTTAGCCTTCCTCTTTTGACAAATCGGTTTATCAAAAAGCGAGACCTGAACAAAGGTGTTGTCCTTAATTAATCGTCCTTCTCTCCTCGACCAAGTACTGTGGAAAAGGAATTTGGGGATATTCATTGTTAATTATTTGACTCAAACTTTATTCAACATGCAATGGATGGAGGAAGTGAAGAAATATTGGAATAGAATGTGAAAGAAAAATGATGTAGGTGGAGGGATATGAAGAATTAGGAATAGAATGTACACCCCAACTCAAATGACGGAAAAAACCGACTCATGCATGAACCTAAGACATGGTCATGGTGTGAAAAGAGTATGTACAAAGTGTGTGCTAAGACTAGTGAGTGTAGGTGACATGTTAAGACTCGTGTCATGACCATGTTGCTAGACTATGTGACTAGACTTAAGCAAAGACTAAGTTAAGACCTCACGTATATGCATAAAACTGGATAGGCTGTGGTATTTTAGTCATAACTTTTTATCTGTGACTCTGATTTGGATGAAACCAACGCCAAATTAAAAATAAAACTCGGGGCTACAGATCCATTGGTTTTAAGACTCGTAGTTCTTTCTTGAACTCCAGCTATGACCAAAACAAGTTGACGCTTGTGCAGTATACGGGAATAAAGATCCGGGTTGACTTAAAGGAACTATGACTCGATTTTATGTTTATTTATTAGCTCAAATTAATTAATTAATTAATTAAACAAAGTCCTTTAGTCATTAATCAGTTTATTTAGTATTAACACAAGTCAAACAAACGGTTAAGAAAAATCACATAGAGTATGCACAACAAATAATGCACAATTAGCAAGTAGGCACAATATGATGCAATTCAATGAGTTTGCAACCTAACCGTGGCTCTAGTTCTCTAAAGTTCGGGATATAGTTTATTCAATAGAGGGTCCATGTTTAATTGTCCGGATGCACCGCACGGAAGCCTAACCATGAAGGGTTGGCGCGAGTGGATGGGACATCGCGAGCTTTAGAAAAAAAAAAAACTCGCTTGCATGGTTTGGTGAATTCAACATCTCGGATGTACCCTTTGTTGCACGGAGCGTTCAATCAGGTAGATGGAGCATGAATTCCCAGAGGGTTATGTCCATATGTAGAACACATATGGGTTTCAGAAAAGTGAGAAAAAATTCAATCAGGAAGTAGGATCGAGCAAACAATACGAAAAACCGGTCGAAATTAGAACGCATAATTCTGGCTCGGTATTGGGGGAAATTGGCGCCAGCAATCAGAGACTGGCGACAGCTTTTAACTGTATTGGCGCTAGGCGCTACGACTAAAATTCTTGCGCCAAGCTCTGGCCTCTTACGCTACTTCCCACATGCCTCAGCAGCTTTCTGTGCTCGCTAAAATTTTCCAGTTTCGCGCGGCGTTATTTCGGTCCTAGTTGTGAAAGATATTTCTCAAATTTCCTACGTGTAAAATCCTATGTTTTTAACTCATTATGGATGGTCTTTCCAATGAGATCTTTTTTATGCATATGACAATAATGTTAATCAAAATTACGCACATGAAATACTTAGAACGTTTTGAGTCTCATCCACTCATTCTAAATCATTGCCGAAACAAATTCAGGAATTAAAATAGAAATCCTCCCCAGTGGAGTCGCCAAAAACTGTAGGGAATAAATTTCAAGCTTTAATCCCACTAGCTTGAACCCCACTGTGATCATACACTAAAGTACGGTGGCGTCCAAAAGGGAAGAAGATAGAGCAAAAGAGTCACCAACAAGTTTTAGGAACTTGTAAACCGTTCATAGGATGAAGGTTACACCCCTTAACGATCCAAGAGACCGTCAACTCCATAAGGTCTAGAACCAAATAAGGGTTCGGGGATGAAGGTACAAATCCAACCTAAAAGAGATTGAACCTTCCCTAATAATAGGCCTCTACTTTATTCTGATCGTATTCATGTGCACTTTCTGATTAACATGCAATCAATATGATTAACCTAAACCTGTTTATCTATGTTGGTTGAATTTAATGCACAAATAAACTATTATTGGCGATCACTTGAATTATAATCACAATAACCCTAAACAAGATTATTAATTATCTTATTAAGCGTGATTACAAGTACCAATTCCCTTTAAACATGCAATAAAAGGTGTGATCAAGCAATAGAAATAAATAAGCATCAAGCAACACAATAATAATAATAAAATAATAATTATAAAAATAATAATCATCTTCATATTTAAATAATAATAATAACATTCATAATCATCATAAATTATAACAATTATAATCATAATCATGTTAATATTAAAGCAAGATCCTAGGCATGATACTAACAAGATTAATAACAAACCCTAGCATGTCACTAAGCAATAAAAATCAAATCTTTAGCCCTAACATGATACTAATAATCATAAATATTAGGAAGAACATAGGAAGCATCGTAACAATCATATTTAATATTAAAATTACCCTAAACATGATATTAGGAATATCATAATAACAATATAAACATGATATCTACATCATAAATCAATTAAAGTACTTACTTTGATGCCTCGTACCTCTTTCTAATAACAAAATACACACGTTAGTAACTTCAAGGAAAATAATAAACAAACAGTTAAATTAAATAATTGAAAGAGAGATTTGGGACCAAACCCTCAGAAATTAAACCTTTCACGTCTAGGGGGGAAGGCAACTTCGAATATGGCTAGGTGTTTCTAGATCTTGTGAATGCGGAATTTTGTATTTGAGAAAAGGCTAGTTTATAAAGAGAGAGAGAGAGAGAGAGAGAGAAAGAGAATAATCAAGAGAATCTTGATGAGAGTTGGTGAATGAAAACGGAGTTTTTACGACGTTATTTATAGAGAAATCAGCCAAAAAGATAAAATATCAAAACAGAGCACTTGGCGCACGCAAAACAGAGTTGACGCACACAAAACAGAGCTGGCGCCAACCCTGGCTAATTGGCGCTAGGCGCCAATGGCTAGCACCAGGCGCCAATGGCTGGCACCAGGCGCCAAACCTGATTCCAGGCGCCAATGCCTGGGGTCAGGCGCTAGGCCTGTTCTTGACGCGTTTTCGAAAATCAGATAAGTTTGCCGTACTGGAGGATAAAATCGTATCTTTTCCTCGAAAATGCTTTTTGGTTTTAATTAAAACTCTGAAAAGTCAACAAAAGTCAATTTATCAATGCTAATTGAATTAGGAATGAAAAGAACCTTCTAGAAGAATCTAGAAGACTAAAACCATTACTAATTACATTAGGAATGATAAATCATATTAGGCCCTCCCCTAGATCATTGGGCCGTATATAAGGCTCAAACCTGACCCAGTTTGGTAAATTGGCCATAACTTCCTCAATATTCATCGAAATTGGGCTTATAATATATCGTTGGAAAGATCTCGTCAAGCCCCATCCAACTACACTAATATTGGACCCATATCATGGACCAACCAAACTGGATTGTCTGTTTTCTTAAAATAAGTTTTCAAAAACAGAGAGAAGAGAAAGAAATAAAAACTATCCGCAACACTAAACTTTCCACACTTTCACTTCATTCGATTATGATTCGACGCGAAAGGTACTCATCATTGGGTTTGGTTTTTGGGGAGACACAAATGGGTGTCTACACGTACCCCCATTCGTATAGGAGGCCTTATCACTAGGATAGTAGTGAAAAAGGTCGGTTTTGTTGAGAGTGGACCCCACCAACTGACCAACTATGGACCGGATACCTACATGACTGCTAGGTATTTTGAGGAGTTGGGGTGGGTACGACTGGACAGTGAGCAGACACCCCACTGGTGTATTAGGACTGGGACCGAGCAGTCATTGCCCATCTTTTCCCTACCTAGTCCTGATTTGACCGCCTTTCCCCCTAGGCAAGCGTCTTACACATACGACCTTTTAGTTGCCAACGCTAGGGGGCAAGCACCACCAGTACCACCACCAGTTCCACCACCCTAGCCAGAGCCTGAGGTAGCATTTTCTCCACCTCACATGTCTCATTATGTCCCCCATGTTGACTCTGACCCAGTTTGGGACTTTTAGAGTATAGGTCAGGCTTTAGGCCGTATCGAGCATTCTCACACTAACTTAGAAGGATGTTAGGCTCCATTGACCAGAGGTTAGGGTACTTGGAGAGGAACCAGTGTAGAGCTCTTTACCCTATGTACGATGATTATGCTCGTCGGGGCAACATCCCCGACGATGCTATTTACCCTGACTGGTTTCAGCCTCCACCCCAGGGATACGATAGGGATCCCACTTCCCATGTCATTTATACTGACTATTCTGTCGTCCATGGGTACGGCCAGGACATTCCTTTCGGGGGACCAGCGGGGGAGAGTTTTCATGCTGATTATTTTGGTGGTAGCTCTTCTTGTGCAGGTGGTGCAGGTGGCAGTGGAGGTGGAGGTTTCGGCTCCATGGATCATGATGATGAGGACTAGCTATGTTGGGCTAGTTCCCGAGCCAATGAGGACATTGTCTGATTCTTGCTTGGGGGAGATTTTGGATTTGGTATCTTTCTTTTTCTTTTTTCTTTTGTTTTTGGTGTGTTTTCTTAGTTTATATTTATTGCTTTCTAGGTTAGTTTTATTGCTTTCTTATATATGGAAAAATACAAAAAAAATTGAAAAAAAATAATTCCAAAAATACGTTCCAATGAATTGTAAATCATGCTTCCCTGTGCCCCTTACTCGAGAAAATTTGTTTTGATTCTTGGTATATGATGATAAGCATTGTGGATTAGTTGATCATGATTTGATGTTTGATTACTTTGGAACCCTAACATGCGTCAATTTTTCCCAACTATTTGTGAATATAGTGCTTGACTAGTTGATTTAGTTAGGAATGTGTGTTAGTTCCTGGTATGTCAATGAATTTGAGTATTGATTTGCAACTATAAGTAAGGTTTGTATGACTCATTATTATGCACATTGAGGAGGACGAAGGCGTTCATTCTTTTAGGTAGCCTCCAGATGATTGTAGATACATTTGTTCCCTTTCTTGCTACCCATGTTGTTGCCTTGACTTTTTGTTGTTTATTAGCCACATTACAAGCCTATTTTGCCCCATTGGTTACTAGTCCCAAGCTTGGCTTGGGGGAGCTATTAGTGAGTGAAGCGAGGGAGTTTGTAGTGTGCTTATTATTTGCACAATTTGGGTGGGTTTGAGAAGTTATTTTGTTTTTTATCATGTTTATTTTTGATGAGTTTGAAAGCTATATCTTCTTGAAAAAATAAAGTATGATGTTATGAAAAAAAGAGAAGTTTAAGAAAAAAAGAAGTGAGAAAAATAAGTGAACTTCAATAGAAAAAAAAAAAAGCAAAAAGAAAAAAAGTGTTCAATGTTCAAATTTTCTAGTTGGAGGTTGATCAAAAGGAAGAAATATTGAGCTTCAATGAAAAAAAATTCAAGTTTGGAAAATTAAGTTTATTTATTCACTCTAGTTCTTCATTAATATATCTTATGAGTGAAATTGTAAGAGTTGGGATTATTTATATTGATTGGAGTATATTTGGTGGATTTTTGTTAGAGTTGGTTATGTAGAAGATGTCGATCATTATTTATTTTGATCGTGGGTTTTACTAGGATTTAATTTGCTCCCTTAAGCATAGCTTTTCTCTCACTTGTTCCCAAATGATTCCTACCATTTACCCTAGCCTTACATTACAAGCTTTAAAGACCTTACGACCTTTGTGCATAGAGTTGTATGAATGTGAAAGTGTTGTTTATCAATGCAAGTTATGATTTGACATATTTCGAGTCGACTAGTAGGTTGAGCGTTCATTGCTTTAAACACACGAGAGTGTGAGTTGGGAGGGCATTGTTCACATTAAAGGGGTTGGTTGGAGAGCGATCGAGTACATCTTTTACTCGCCACATAAATGAGAGTTGAGTGTGTGAGCACTAGTCTTGAATTCTATATGCTCTTGTGGTTTTCTCTATTTGACAATTGTTAGGGAGGAAGGGTAATTGGATGGATTTGATTGGTTGATTTTGAAGCACGTTTATTGGATTTACCTTGAATTGTTTGTGCTTGGTTTTTACTTTTGGGGTGAAGCATATTTATTTATTCATTGATGAGATCTTTGCTTAGAGACAAGCAAAGGTTTGGCTTGGGGGAGTTTGATATGTCTGTTTTATATAGTATTTTACCCCCGTCCCTTGGTCATAATTGGTATTGTTTTTGGCTCTTTTGAGCCACTTTTATTACTAATTGGTGTTTTCTAGTGTTTTCGTAGATTTGGTTGACTTTTGTAGGGGAATTTGCACTTCTGGAGCATTTTCCCGAGATATTATAGAGAAATTACGAGCATTAGAGAAGCACGACCAGTTTCTATAGCCCAGGGCCGGTTAGAGCCATCGAACCAGTGATTAAGGGCTCGGTATATGTGATACCAAGAGGCAGGCGCCCGGAGGCGCGCCCGGCCGGGCGAGGGAAGCAAGGCTGGCGCTCGAAGTCGCGCCCGTCCGGGCGCGCGAAGTGTATCTGAAGGAAAAAGGCGCGCCCGATCGGGCGGTGCCTCGCCCGATCCGACGCGTGTTATTATTAGGGGTTAATTATCGACGTTTAAGTTTGTTTTAGTTTAGGATTCTCGCTTAGTATAAATACTTTTCCGTTAAGCGAGTTTAGTATCTTCTTTTTACTCTTTCTTAAATTTTCTCTCTCTACTTAGGGTTTAGATTAGTTTCTCTCACATATACTTTTGTTCTTAACTTTATTCTTAATTCCAGATTTCTTTGGTAACGATTTCTCTTCTCTTAATCTTAGTTATTTATTTTATTCCTTTTATAATGTCTTGTTTATTTACTTTGATTTGTTTAGTTTTGGTTATGTGTGAGTAGTTCTATTTCTAGGGTTTGTGGGGATCCATAAATAATATGAAGGGGTAGTTTATTGTTGTTAATTGTCAATGCTAGATTAATTTCCTATTGATTGATTTAATGCTCTATGACTAGATTTGCGCAGATCTTTTATGCATGAGTTTAACAATATTGATTCGAGATTTGAAAGATAAGAATTAATGTTTATGTCTAGTTTCAATAGGCAGGTTAATTTATAAATGGTTAAGTCGAGATTCGAGAGATGAGATTTAATACCGGTAGATTAATTGTGTGATTGTAATACGTAGCGAAAGCCCTTAATGATCTGATTAATGTATGCATTGATGATTGATTATTATGCTTTACCCTGGAATATTATTTATTGGTGAACCTGTGCCCTAGGCCTTTTATTCATTGTTTTCTCCTTATTCTTAATCTTCGTAGTTTAGTTCCCTTCGATTATAATATTTTGGTTACTTTATAATTTAGATTACTATAATTAATTAGGAATAGAAAGACTCGTTTCTCTGTGGATTCGACCCTACTTCCCTATCTACATTAGTTGGAGGATTTAGGAATACTTTTGATTAGGTGATACGACTTTAGCCTGTCAAGATCCCCCGAAGGAATTGTTTGAAGTAGGTCGTACTGTCTTTTTACCCTGCAGGGATAATAAAAAAAGTCATCTTGGTTAAGCTTGGAAGACGACAGAAAGGTTGCTTGTTGACACCAACCATCTTCTCTATTTTCCACCAAGGGATGACCCACTTGATAGCAAAGTTGCAAGAGGCAAAGACTGTTTTCCACTCATGGGGCCCCACCTTAGAGAAACGTTTCTTTCGCCTCACAAAGCAATTTGGAGTATATTTTTCAACATTGTCAGTAGGACTAATTAATTCTAGTCTCTCCATTAGCCATATCTGCAAAAATTCAATACAAATAAATTAATATTACTATACAAAAATATGTTTTTGATTTCTGTAATTAAAAATATTATTTTTCTACCTGTAATAAAATTGGAGAGCCTCGAAAAGGTGCTTTTGAATTTCTCTTCAGTTCATCAAGACTAAGCATAGTCTCTCCAACAATTAATGGCATTGGATTTCTCCCAGATTTGATGTGCTCCAAAACAGTTAATATAATTGCTTGACCCTCATTAGTTCTACCACTATTGAGAAGATATTGGTTAAGCATACAAAAGAGAAAAGCCCTTCTTCTATAAACATGAAAAGATTCACTAGTGGAAAAATAGTTATCCGTAACGGGCAAAAATAGCCTATCCGTAACGGGCAGCGGGCGTTACGTATGCTGCCGTTACGGATAGGCTATGTTATTCGTAACGGGCAGTGCCCGTTACAAATAACGGGTTATTCGTAACGGGCAGTTTGACTACCCGTTACGAATAACCCGTTATTTGTAACGGACAGTTTGACTGCCCGTTACGAATAACCCGTTATTTGTAACGGACTGTTGACTGCCCGTTACGAATAACCCGTTATTTGTAACGGACAGTTTGACTGCCCGTTACGAATAATCCGTTATTTGTAACGGGCAGTCAAACTGTCCGTTACAAATACAATTGAACCCAAATTAAAAAAAAAAATGCAGCAGGTGATACCTGCTACACTGCTAACCTTTTATGATGCCAAATTTTAATTACTATTATCAATATTCAATAATAAAAAATGTAAAATTTAATTAATTATAAAATCAAAGATACAACTTTACAACAACTCCCTAACATGAGTCAAAAGCTACTACATAAATAATAATCCTTAATACAACAATGAAAGTTTATAACTATATAGAGTGAATAGTTAATTTGTATGCAAGGCTCAACTAAATGACAGAAGATGGATGTACCCTTTGCATGAACAGCATTAACCACTTTCTTCCATGCTTCGACTTGCTCATTAGTGTAAATTCCTGGGCAATGGGGAAATCTGCAGCATAATTCTGTTTTTGTTAGACACAGGACAGTAATATGTTTGACAGGAAGACCATAATATAAACATAGATAGTGAGCTAAAATTAGAAGAATGTTACTAGCTAACTAAAAAAACATAGGATGGGAACCCGAAAACCAATTTGGTTTTTCCAGTCCGGGTTTGTTAACTGATAATTTCTCAAGTAGCAGAGATGCTATAAGAGACAATGCTGCCATATGCCTTAGAGCCAGGGACAAAACTAAGAAAGGGGTGGAGTATGCCTAGCTACTAATCCCCACCTCCCCGTCTCAGCGTCATGGCCCATCTATTTTATAAGATGGCACGAGATTAACCATGTACATTTCAATTTCAAAATCCAAAAAGCCAGAAAACAGCAAAATGCTTCTTTTTTCATCCACTCTCATTCATATATTCACAACCATACATAATGGGGTTACTCAAATTGCTACAATATCTTACATTTTGAGCTCAATTAGTTGAAATATAAGTGGGAAATTTACTGTACAAGAAATAAATTCAATCATTAAAGCAAAAATACAGAGATGAGCATTGAAATTCATTTTTATAGCACAAGAACTTCCTGGTACAAAATTCAGCAATACGAGTCACAATGTAGCAAAAGTTACCTGGGTCTTGGACTCCAACATTGGTGATACGGAAGGAGTGGACGGCCCACTTCAAGTAGCTACCGTGCTCAGGCTTCCTGAGTGGCAAACCTTATCTCAAAGAAACCTCGTCAATTTGGATAACATTGATACCAACCTTCTCAAGATCCTCAACCTCATCCTTGATGGCCAAAGCAATTTGGTAGCAAGTCTCGTGCCTGAATACACAATAACACAAATAAATATATGAGAAATTGAGCCACAATCAAAACAATCTATTTGGAGCAGAGTTTTATTATAATCCCAGTTTCTAAGGATCAAATATGATATTCACAACCAAAGGAATTGTCACAAAACTATATAAAAAGTAAGTGTTAATAAAAAATAAAAAATAAATAAGAAAAACTTATGGCAAGCAAAATGTAGTAGCATAAGGGTTTACCTCATCCTTCTGACCAGACAATGCCTTGGCCAAAGCGTTAACTTCAACAACTTTCTGTGCAGCAAATGCAAGCCATGAATTGATTTCATCATCAAGCTTTAAGTCTCGTCAACAAGATTAACAGTAGTTTGAAGAAGTGAACAGGAAGTGGAGACCACAAGCTTGTCTGCAAGCAAAGAACAACTAAGTTAGCCGAACGTCTTTATTAGGCGACATAAATTTATTTGTTTGAGATACAAGTTAAGTCACCCTTAGCAGGCTTAGACAACATTAAGTAGGAGACTGGTCCAACAAGAATTGGGACAGTGTCTACTCCAAGCTGTAGGACAAACGATAAGATAAGTTACTTCGATAATCATGAAATATTTATAAAAAAAATAAAAAGGGATTGTACTGGACTTATAAAGACTACTTAAGAACAGAAGTAGCTCATATCAGCAATACATATCCCCTGACACCCCCTAAATAAATATTAAGAGCATGACAATCAAGAACCCCCTGGGGACAAGGGTTAGTTATTGATGGACCAGAAAATAACAATAATCTAAGGTAAACAAGTGACAAGAAATCCTCAAGGGAAACCTTAAACCTATTTGTGAAAATTTATTTGTGAAATTACTGTTCTAGGCACATTTAGTAATTTCTCCAAGTTAAATTCGAAAAGAGAAATTATTGTTATGGGATCCTATGCTTTCAACAATTATGTCAAAATTTAAACTGAAGCTTATCAACTAGATACTCTGTATATCTTTTCACTCATTATAGCTGGAAAGAAAGTGAACTTGACTTGATTGAGATTTAAATGAGCTAGGCCAATCACTGCATAGCTTGGCTCAAATAAGATCATGAACAGACTTGCATTTCTAGATTAAGGAGTTCTAGTTATAAACCGCAGTTAATATCACGAAACAGCAAAAATAAATGAGTTGGTAAACCAAGATAGGCTATCATTAGCTCTAGCTCTGCTTTATCAACTCTAGTTGAGAATATATGCACATACCTAGTTGCTTCATGGCCAAAAATGCGAGGAAACAATTGTGTAGCAGTACTGCCCTGCAAAATATAGAGAATATTTGGAGTTTTCAGCTCTTGAAAAACATAGTTTAGAAACCTCAAGGGATACAAACTAGTATGGAATGAAAATAGAATGGTAGGTGAATAAGATATACCTTAGCTTCCCAAAAGTAAAAGTTAGTAAGACAAAGTGTAGTGTACTTGATCTTAACTCTGACTTCCAAGGTCTGTGGTGGAGCAACCTCTACTTGGTCAATCACCAACGGCTTCCTGGCCTCCCATGCTACAACAACTATACAACAAACCAATAATAAATAAACAAAGTGAAGATGAGATTTTGTAGTTAACACGACAAGGCTGAGATTCATACCTTTGCAGGGTATCATAAGGCCAACAGTACTAGGCATTGGCAATGTTCAGATCAATCAGATGAGATCTCACTTCGAAATTACTTTCCAGGCACATTCAGTATCAACCTTGAATTTAGACGATTTTAACAAGCCCGTGGCCCGGGTAGGATCCTTGGCAGCCCCTCTCGTATGTAATAAATCGAGTACTTTGAAATTAGTAAGAAAGCCAGCATTGTAGAGGTTGCATAAAACAAAACCTAACATGAAGAGGCCATTGTATAAAAATTTCTGAGCGCATGTAACTTATCAGGTAGAAAACATCAACTAAAAATCACCAACATTCACCAATTGCAGATTAAAACACCAAAGAATGAAGAAATGAAAGAACCTTGCATACAGAATCAATAACCAATAACCATATTCTCACTCCAACAACAGATTAACAGAGATTATACCAACAACCCATAAATTACCAATAAAAATGAACGAATTGGGGATAAATTGATCGATTTCGATAAAGAACTCGAAGAACCCTAGAATTAATCAACATGCCATATCAGGTTTCTTAATTCTCTCTATAAACAAAAAAAATCGGCAATCAGGTATTAATTGACAAAGATGAACTAAATTCATTACTGATTGCATGTATTACTTGTTTCAATTGAAGAACATATTTTTTTTTAGATTTATTATTCATTTAGACATACAAAGGATAATCGAACCATATAAATGCCAAAAATGAATCAAATACAAATTGCATGTAGAAAAAAATAAAGCAAATTAGAATTCACAAGAACAAATTCAATAACTTAAACAATTAGATGCCTAGAAATCAATTCAAGAAGAGGAAAAAACAATTGAAGGACTTCTTACCTCACGATCTAAAATGCCCAGAAATCAATTCAAGAAGAGGAGAAAGGGCTTGAGTTTGAAATGAAAGAAAGAGGTGAATGATGGGGAGGAGATCGAGGAGAGGAGAGGAGAGAGAGAGGGATTAAGGGACTGATGAGAGAAAAAGAGGTGAATGACGGCTTTAGGTGAAACCCTAAAAAGCTCTCATCAGTTGGGCCAAGTTTGGGCATTTGTATCGGGCACAATACGCCTGTTACGTGTAATATAGTATTCGTAACGGGCAAAATAGTGTCCGTTACGAATACTTCTTTATTCGTAAAGGACACTAATTTGTCCGTTACAAATACATACGTATTCGTAACGGACACTATTTTGCCCGTTACGAATATCTTAATTGTAACGGGCAAAGCTTTGCCCGTTACAAATAGCCTGTTACGAATGAGATTTTTTCCACTAGTGATTCATAATAAGGTCTATCAAAGTAATGGCGTGTAAATTCTTTCAAATTAACTACACTACCATCTACAATATTTGTTAGATATTTGTCTCTTAAATTAAAGAAGCGCTCAAAATCTTTATAATAATATTCATTTATTCTAGGGATTACCGCAAGATCTAATGAAGGGAAGATGGCACCAAATTCTTCCGGTAAAGGGCTAATTTCATCACACCCTAGTCTAAAACAATGAGTATCTGTGTCCCAATATTCTACAGCGGTATGAATAAAATCTATATCAAGATCTACCCCCTTAGCACCATAAATACCTCCCATGTTAAAAAAAAAGTCAAGTTCTTTTCACTCTTTAGCAATTAAAGACCGACACCATTCACGAGTGAAGTTGGTAAAACTCTTAGTAACTAAAGACATGATTATTTTTTCAAGAAGCTAAGACTATGATTAATCTGCTAAAATTATGAAGAAATTCGACAGATTAGGGGGCTATTTATACACAAAATCGATGCAGTTTCAATCCGGAAAGGATTCGGAGTCAGCATACTTCAGCGCCAAATGACGACTTTGTCGCCTGGCGACAGAAACAACGCCCGACGCCAGCGCAAAACGCGTGGCGCTGCAGCATTTTATCAACGAGCTATTCAAACCGCGTTTTTTTTGCTATAATTCGAACTCGTACAATGACTTTACGATTTTATCCCCTTTTATAAATACCCTTACATATTGATTCCATATATTTTCCTTCAATTTTTCTTTTTCGGACTTATTCAGACTTAATTTAATTTTAGGTTTGTTGTAAATCCAATTTCATTTTTCATTTTTTCTTTTTGGGGGAGAAAGTCGGTGTAGACACCCAATTGTGTCACCCAAAACCAAACCCGATGATGAGTACCTTTCACGTCGAATCATAATCAAATGAAGCGAAAGTGTGGAAAGTTTAGTGTTGCGGATAGTTTTAATTTCTTTTCTCTTCTCTCTGTTTTTGAAAACTTATTTTAAGAAAATAGTCAATCCAGTTTGGTTGGTCCATAATATGGGTCCAATAGTAGTACAGTTGGATGGGGCTTGACAAGAGCTTTCCAACGATATATTATAAGCCCAATTTCGATGAATATTGAGGAAGTTATGGCCAATTTACTAAACTGGGCCCGGTTTGAGCTTTATATACGGCCCAATGATCTAGGGGGGGCCTAATATGATTTATCATTCCTAATGCAATTAGGAATGGTTTTAGTCTTCTAGATTCTTCTAGAAAGTTCTTTTCATTCCTAATTCAATTAGCATTGATAAATTGACTTTTGTTGATTTTTCAGAGTTTTAATTAAAATCAAAGAGCATTTATGAGGAAAAATACAATTTTATCTTCCTGTACGGCAATTTTTATCTGATTTTAAGAAAACGCGTGATTTTCTAAATCAGCGCCAAACGCCAGCTGTAGCGCCTGGCGCTACGCTTGGCGCCTACCGCCAGCTTTGGCGCCTGGCGCCAATAGCCAGCGTTGGCGCTGGTTCAGTTTTATCTGCGCCAGACTCTGTTTTGATATTTTATCTTTTTGGCTGATTTTTTCTATAAATAACGTAATAAAAACTCCGTTTTCGATAACCAGTTTTAATCAACAACCAGTTTTCATCTATAATTATTAACCAACTCTCATCAAGATTTTCTTGATTACTCTCTCTCTCTTTTTCTAAACTAGCCTTTTACATACAAAATTCCGCATTCATTAGATCTAGAATCACCTAGCCATATTCGAAGTTGTCTTCGCCCTAGACGTGAAAGGTTTAATTTCTGAGGGTTTGGTCCCAAATCTCTATTTCCATTATTTAATTTAATTGTTTGTTTATATTTTCCTTGAAGTTACTAACGTGTGTATTTTGTTATTAGAAAGAGGTACGAGGCATCAAAGTGAGTACTTTAATGGTTTAATTGATGTTATGATATAGAGTTCATGTTTAGGTTGTTATTATGATTCCTAGTATCATGTCTAGGGTAATTTTAATATTAAGTATGATTAAAAGTATGATGCCTTTTATGTTCTTCCTAATATTTATGATTGTTAGTGTCATGTTAGGGCTAAAGATTTGATTTTTATTGTTTAGTGACATGCTAGGGTTTGTCATTAATCTTGTTAGTATCATGCCTAGGATCTTGCTATTATTATGCTTTAACATGATTCATGATTATTTTTATAATTGTTTTGGTTATGATTATATTTATGATTATTATTGTTATTATGATGATTATTATTATGATGATTATTATTATGTTGCTTGATATTTATTGTTATTGCTTGATCACGCCTTTTTATGCATGTTTAAAGGGAATTTGTACTTGTAATCACGCTTAATAAGATAATTAATAATCTTGTTAGGGTTAATATGATTATAATTCAAGTGATCGCCAATAATAGATTTATTTGTGCATTAAATTCAACCAACATAGATAAACAGGTTTAGGGTTAATCCTATTGATTGCATGTTAATCAAAAAGCGCACATGAATACGATCAGAATAAAGTAGAGGTCTATTATTTGGGCAGGTTCAATCTCTTTTAGGTTGGATTTGTACCTTCATCCCCGAACCCTTATTTGGTTCAAGACCTTATGGAGTTGACGATCTCTTGGATCGTTAAGGGGTGTAACCTTCACCCTGTGAACGGTTTACAAGTTCCTAAAACTTGTTGGCGACTCTTTTGCTCTATCTTCTTCCCTTTTGGACGCCACCGTACTTTAGTGTATGATCACAGTGGGGTTCAAGCTAGGGGGTTAACGCTTGAAATTATTCCCTACAGTCGGATACCCTCCATTAATAATAAAAATGACGAAAACTTTTGCGCAAAATTAATTTTATCACAATTTTTTTTTGCACACCCAAATATGCACATAAAAATGAAAAATAAATGCAAGATGAATAATACAGTCATAATAGATAATAATATGTATATACAAATATGTCTAACAAGTGAGTCAATTACGCAAAGTTTTATACATGTCAAAATAAACAAAACACGGGTATAACTACGGCGCTGGAGGACGCAGATGATGAGGGACGCCCATCATATCAAAGAACTACGCAGAACGAGGAGTTTGCTCCCCACCAGCTCCGGCTCCAATCTCTCCAGGAGGAGGAAATTTCAGCTTAGGACCTGTCCACCCAAGGTCTCTGTAATGAACCGACAGAGGTTGAGGCTGTGGAGGCTGTTGCGATGACAAGCCGACCTCGTACATCCCACCACCTCTCGGAGCCGAGGTGGCCTCTCCCTGGCCTACCAGCCCAGCCAGTGCACCCTCAGATGAAGAGCACGAGCCCTCCACCGCCTCGGTTCGGGCAGCGTCAGATCGACCACCCTGACCGCCAGAACTAGTGCGGCGACACCTCGAGCTAGACCTCGTCGGCTCTCTCCGGACCTCAGGTCTTGTCCGGGTACGAGAAGGAATGGGCTGACCTTGCAAGAAGAAATCGAGTTAGAAGCAATCAAAATAGAAATATAACAATGTAGAAATAAAGAGAAAAAGTTACCTCTTGAAGAGCGTCGTCGCGACGACACGTAGCCAAGTTCCTCATCTGAACGAGCTGCCTCTGGAAGGCGTCGATGCACCTCGCCATCGCCGTAACCACCTCGCGCGAGAACTGTCAAAGAAAATAAAATCAGTAACAATACAAGACGGATATGAACAAATAACAAGTAAATAAATTCACCCGAGTCTGGTGGCGAGGAATGGATCGCTCCACAATGCCCTGGTCCTCGGGAGCCGGAGGAATCATCTCCTCGATAGGCCCGTATGTCCCCTAGTAGTGGATGGACATACGAGGGGGCACGAACTCAGTAGGCCCATTTTTTTTAAAAGCAAACCAAAGTGAGTAAAATATCACTTGCGGGCTACTTAGCAAAAAGTAAGAGATAAAAATCATACCGCCGCCTCCGCAGTCAGAACAGGGTCGGAGCTAACAACGGAAGAAACTCCTCCTCGTAGCACCGCCCTGGGATCGTATGAGATCGCCAAGGGGTACCAGTAGGCGACCTCTAGGACATGCTGAACAGCCTCACGTCATTAAACATGTGACGTGGCGGAGAAGTAGGGACGACAAAAATATCCGAGGAGTGCTGAATAGAAACTCTCTCTCCTATATCTGCAGCCGCTCTATACGTCCCTAGGAGGTAGCGACGCTTAGTAGTGTATTGCGCGGCCAGCCCAGGGACAACGAAACCGCCCCATGGCTGGTACACCACCTCAGGCTCCTGCAAAGAATACCTATAAGATAAAGATCTACTAAAAGCGATACAAAAATGATAGCTATGCACAAGATCATACCAAGAGGATCTGCTCTCGAACATGGGCGGTAGACGCCCGGATATGGCCACCTCCCCGGCAGACACCCACAAGAAACTCGCGTGGCGACGGCCTCGCCGGCGTGAGTGAAGGAAAGTACTCGTAGAACCAAATCTATAAAAGACAAAATATATCAGCAAATGCTAACAAGAACATAGATCTAACTTTATATGAGATAAAGTATACCTCTACGACTCTCTAGAAGCCGGACAGAGCGATGTCCCCTGTGTAAGACCGGTGTCGACACGAGTCTCGCAGGGCACGTAGAAAGTCAGCATAGGCCAAGCTGGCCTAGTCGTAAGTCCCGATCAGATGAAGATCGCGGACAACAGGAAGGTAGTAAAGAAGCGCCCTACTACCCTTGTTAGGAGAAAACGTCCCTGACAGCAAGATAAGCGCAAATATGCACACCTGCTGCTCTCAGGTAGTCGCATAATCCTTGAAAGCTGCTGCCAGAGTCGACCGGCGAATACACTTGGCGCTGAACTGTGATGACTCCACCTCATCACGGGCCCGAACAGCAATCAGACCCAGAAGCTCATCAACCTCGGGAGAGTAGACTCTGATGTTGCTATCGAACGGGAGCGCAGTAGAACTGAACTCCAGTCCCGAGATGAGACTGAAGTCGGCTGGGGTGACCATCATCTCACCCCAAAGAAAGTGAAAAGTGTTGGTGGTGTCCCAGAAGAACTCCACCACAGCACGAACCACGCGGTGACCTCCGTCGAAAGAGCTCATGGCCTACGTGGCCTCAAACAGGGTAGTCAGCCCACAAAACTCCTAGAGAAGTCTCAACTCCCCATCAACGCTGAAGAACGTCCTATACAACTTTCCCATAGTGTCGTTTCTCGAGCCATGGCAACGCGTCCTACCAGCGGTGATCCCACAACGCACCCTCTCAGAAATGTGGTGGCCGGGGACAAAGTACAAAGTCCGCTCATCCCACTCAGGTAAGGGACCAAGAGAAGTGGACAGGTCGACGTCCTCCTCTACGGGCTCATGCTCCCGTCGTGTGTCTCGGGACCGTGAACCCGAACCTCGCTGTCCAGCCATGCTACATTGTGCAAAATTGACATAAATTAAGGTTCTATAGTATCTAAGGTTCGCCTAGCCGCATGATACTATGTTCGCAAAAAAAAAAGAGTATGTAGTACTAAAACAAAGCACAATTTCAATTCATGCATATATGACGTTTTTCAAGCATCCAAACAATTTCTTGCAATACTATGATAATTATTGTGACAAATTGGACAAGAATTGCTAGCAAAAACATCAAGAACAAGCCACATTGTCTTCCCGACCTCAAGAGGTCCAACAATGGTGAATTGTTTGTTTCTTCACCAAATTGAGTCAAACAAGTCTCAAAACACTCCCAAGGTAATATACAAACATAATTAAGCAATTTCATGGCATAAAATTTGACAAACAAAGCGAATTAAGCAAGAGAAGTTTCGAATTTTTCAAAAATTCGTGAACAAAAACGCACAAATTCAGCAAAAACCGGGGTGAGTTTGAAGAAAACTTACAAAGATCGGGAAAGTAGATGAATAAAGCTTTGATTTGCAACAAATTTGAGCAAATTTGGTTGAGAAACGAACAAGTTAGAGCAAAATGAATTTTCGCGGCGATTTTCGAAGGCAGAGAGCAGCAGCAGCAAAAATGAAAAAGAAAAGGGAATTTATACGGAATCCCGATTCTGGCGCCAAATGACAGCTCTGTTGCCAAGCGACAGAGTGTAGCGTCTGGCGACAGAGCCAAATCTTGGCGCCAGAGACGTTTCAGCGACGACAGAACTCTAAGCTACTCAGAGCGGTTATTTCGACCTCGTATAGCAATTTTGGGTTCCTTGTTACGCCAGTTAGCCCCTATAAACAATTTGACATGATTTAGTAATTGGCTTGGTTACAATCACATTAAGTGATCGACATGATAAATGATTGTCTCACTTAGCTTAAAACGCCTAAACATTGGCTCACTGCAAAGGCACCGACATAATGGTTCATACATATACAAAAGCACCGACATAATGGTTCAATATAGCAAAGGCACCGATATACTGGTTCACCATTCAGAAGCACCGACATACTCGTTCAAAAGCAGCAGAAGCGCCGACGCACAAGCATAGCAAAATCAAAGGATCGACAGGCGTTGGTCTTCAGTGATACTCTTCAGGGTATTGTCGCAACAAATGAGGATAGTTTCAGGCGAAGCAATCTTCGATGGTGTTCCTTGGCTTGCGGAAGATGGTCACGAAGTGCTAGAAGGTCGTTTCAGATGAAGCAATCTTCGATGGGGTTCTCTAGCTTGTAGAAGTCTATCACAGCGGAATTGAAGGCGGTTACAGGCGTAGCAGTCTTCGGGCGGTATTCTCTAGCTTGCGAAAGATCGTCAAAAGAAACAGCAGGATGGCGTTCCCTAGCTTATGAAAGGTTGTCACAACAATAGCAATACAACAGCAACACAAATCGGTTACCTCCAGAGACGTGTGCTCGACGATGCAAGATACGCGTTTCTTAACTCTTTTATCTGTTTGACTAACGCTAGTTTTTCAGGTATCGGCGTTACAAGAATGATTTAGGATCGCAGAACATTCTGAATCATTCTCCGTCCCTATCGCTACTTTGACTTTTATTTTCGAAACTTGCGTTTCTCCAAACTCAGTCAAAGTGGGGGCTTTTGTAGACACCCATTTGTGTCTCCACAAAACCAAACCCAGTGATGAGTACCTTTCGCGTCGAATCATAATCGAATGAAGTGAAAGTGTGGAAAGTCTAGTGTTGCGGTTAGTTTTTATTTCTTTTCTTTCACTTTGTTTTTGAAAACCTATTTTAAGAAAACAGTCAATCTAGTTTGGTTTCGTCCATAGAAAGGGTACAATAATGGTGTAGTTGGGTCGGGTTCGAAAAGAGCTTTCAACGATATATTATAAGCCCAATTCTTATGAATAATGAGGAAGTTATGGCCAAATTACTAAATTGGGCCCGGTTTGATCTTTATATGCGGCCCAATGATCTAGAGGAGAGCGTATTATTGATTTATCATTCCTAATGAGATTAAGATTGATTATAGTCTTCTAGAATCTTCTAGAAGGTTCTTTTGAATTCTAATTTAATTAGCATTGATAAATTGACTTTAGTTAACTTTTAACAGTTTTAATCAGAATAAAAGAAGTGTTTTTAAAGAAAATACAATTTTGTCCTCTTGTACAGTTAAATTTTATCAAAATAAGAAAACGCGTGGGAATTTATTTCTAGCGCCATACGACAACTCTATCGCCTGGCGACATGCGCAGCGTCTGGCGACAGGTCTGTCGTTTGGCGACAGGCGAGTGTTTGACGTTGCGGTCGTATTTTATTCTTTTCGAAACTCTAATTCGTTTTTTATCATATTCGGCTAATTTTCTCTATAAATAGCCTCCTAAAACTCCCGTTTTCAATCACCAATTCTCATCAAGAATCTCTTGATTACTCTCTCTCTCTCTTTTCTAAACTAGCCTTTTGCACACAAAATTCCGCATTCACAAAATCTAGACACACCTAGCCAAATTCGAAGTTGCCTTCGCCCTAGACGTGAAAGGTTTTAATTTCTGAGGGTTTGGTCCCAAATCTCTATTTCAATTATTTTATTTAATTTGTTTGTTTATTATTTTCCTTGAAGTTACTAACGCGTGTATTTTGTTATTAGAATGAGATACGAGGCATCCAAGTAAATGCTTTAATTGTTTGCATTGTTATTAAGATTCCTAGAAGTCATGTCTAGGTTGTTATTATAATTCCTAGTGTCATGTTAGGGCGTTTTGATCTTCCTAGTATCATGTTTAGGGTAACAACTATAATTTCTAATATCAAATATGACAATTGTGATTCTTGTGATGCTTCTAATTCTCTTCCTAATATTCATGTCAATATCATGTTAGGGCTAAAGCTTTGATTTTTATTGCTTAGTGACATGCTAGGGTTGGTTATTAATCTTGTTAGTATCATGCCTAGGATCTTTCTATTATTATGCTTTAGCGTTGATATGATTATGATTATTTTTTATAATTATGATTATGATTATAATTTTGACTATTATTTATGATTATTATTGTTATAAATGTTATGTTGCTTGATATTTATTGTTATTGCTTGATCACGCCTTTTATGCATGTTTAAAGGGAATTGGTACTTGTAATCACGCTTAATAAGATAATTAAAAATCTTGTTTAGGGTTAATTTGATTATAATTCAAGTGATTTCCAATAATAGATTTATTTGTGCATTAATATTCAACCAACATAGATTAAACAGGTTTAGGGTAAACCTATTGATTGCATGTTAGTTAGAAAGCGCACATGAATACGATCAGAATAAAGTGGAGGCCTATTATTAGGGCAGGTTCAATCTCTTTTAGGTTCGATTTGTACCTTCATCCCCGAACTACTAGTCATGGTTCCAGACCTATTAGAGTTGATGAACTCATGGATTGTTAAGGGGTGTAACCTTCACCTCGTGAACGGTTTACAAGTTCCTAAAACTTGTTGGCGACTCTTTAGCTCTATGTTTCTTCCCTTTGGACGCCACCGTACTTAAGTGTATGATCACAGTGGGGTTCAAGTTTGGGGTAATGCTTGAAATATTCCCTACAGGTGTCCTAATAGAACTCCACCAAAGCTCGGACTACATAATGGCTCTGTCCGAAAGAGTACATAGCCCAGGTGGCTCACATCAAAGGAGTTAAGCCACATGACTCCCACAGAAGGCGCAGACCGATGTGGTCGCGAAAGTAAGTGTCGTAAAAAGAGTCGATGGTCGTGTTGCCAGAACCATGACTACGGACCCTCCCATTGAGAATCCCTCGACGAACGCGCTCTAGATGTGGAACTCCGGCGCGAAATACAGAGTGTGCTCATCTCACTCTGGAAACCTCCCTAGAGAAGGGGAGGTGCCTACGGGGTTGTCTTCCCGATGAGTCTCTCTAGAACGAGAACGAGAACTCGAGCCTCGTTGTCTAGCCATGCTATATTATGCAAAATACCAGAATATTAAAGTTCTATGGTATCTAAGGTTCGCCTAGCCGCATGATACTATGTTCGCAAAAACAGAGTACGTAGTACTAAAATAGAGCACAATTTCAATTCGAGCATAAATAGCAAATTTCAGCAATCAAATAATTTCTTATGATAAATATTGTGACAAATTTTGACAAAGATGGCAAGCAAAAATACAAGGAACGAGTCACGTTGTTCTCACGTACTCAAGAGGGTCAACAATGGCAAATTGCTCGTTGTAGACACCCATTTGTGTCTCCCCAAAACCAAACCCAGTGATGAATACCTTTCACGTCGAACCATAATCGAATGAGGTGAAAGTGTGAAAAGTCTAGTGTTGCGGTTAGTTTTTGTTAAAATTCTTTCTTTCTGTTTTCGAAAACCCACTCTATTTTATGAAAACGTCCATTCCAGTTTAGTTTGGTCCATGATAAGGGTCCAATAATGGTGTAGTTGTATGAGGCTTGAAAAGACCTTTCCAACGATATATTATAAGCCCAATTCCGATGGATAATGAGGAAGTTATGGCCAAAATACTAAACTTGGCCCAAACCGGATTTTACCTACGACCCAATGATCATGAGGAGGGTCCAAAGGTTTAATCCTATTCCTAAACTAATTAGGATTGATTAGAATCTTCTATAAGTTTCTAAAATATCTTAATTATCCTTTTTTGAAAAGATAAGATTAAGGAATTTGATTTAAATATAAACTTTCCTTTTTTATAAAACTTTCCTTTTTTTAAAGTCCTAATTCTATTCGGATTTAAACATGTTCAAAGACAGTCAGATATTATTTTCGTGCCTCATATTTTTTATCCAAATTTTATATGGTTGGATAGATCTTAATTATCTTTCCAATGATATATTATAATAATAATTCCGAGCTATAACAGAAAAGATATGAATAAGATGTCAAACTCTATCCAAAACTGATACCGTCTCACTATTTCGTTCATATCTTTTATTCTACAACATATTTTAATCTGATTCTAATTGGGTTAGAAATTAGACTTCAAGATCTTTCCAACGACATCTTATTCATCTTATTCCGATTCCTGGATCAAAAGATATGATAAAAACAAAATCCGCAAAAACTGTTGTCTACGAGTTTTATTTCGATTTGAATTTGGATTCTTTTCTTAATTCTTCGACCCTCTTTTTTCCTATAAATAGAGGTCATATCTCCCATTTTTCAATGACCAACTCTCTTCATTCGCAAGTTTTCATTCACGAATTCTCATCAACAATTAGTTTTAATTAGCTTTCATCAACAATCAAGTATTCTTTAGCATTCAATTCTTTCTTGCTTTTTCATACAAAATTCCGCATTCACAAGATCTAGAAACACCTAGCCATATTCGAAGTTGCCTTCGCCCTAGACGTGAAAGGTTTTAATTTCTGAGGGTTTGGTCCCAAATCTCTATTTCAATTATCTTTCTTTCAATTATTTAATTTAATTGCTTTGATTATTATTTTCCTTGAAGTTACTAACGCGTGTATTTTGTTATTAGAAAGAGGTATGAGGCATCCAAGTAAGTACTTTATTGATTTATTGATTTATGATGTAGACATCATGTTTATATTGTTATTATGATATTACTAGTATCATGTCTAGCGTATTTTTATATTAAATATGATTCCTATGATGCTTCCTATGTTCTTCCTAATATTAATTCATGTTAGTATCATGTTAGGGCTAAAGATTTGATTTTTATTGCTTGGTGACATGCTAGGGTTTGTTATTAATCTTGTTAGTATCATGCCTAGGATCTTGCTATTTTTATTATGCTTTAATATTAACATGAATATGATTATGATTATAATTGTTATAATGATTATAATTATTATTATTTGATGATGATTATTTTATTTATGATGATATTATTATTATTATTATTATTATTATTATTATTATTATTATTATTATTATTATTATTATTATTATTATTATTATTATTCATGATATTGATTATTTATATTTATTGCTTGATCACACATTTTATGCATGTTTAAAGGGAATTTGGTACTTGTAATCATGCTTAATAAGATAATTAATAATCTTGTTAGGGTTAATTGTGATTATAATTCAAGTGATCGCCAATAATAGGTTTATTTGTGCATTAAATTCAACCAACATAGATTAAACAGGTTTAGGGTTAATCCTATTGATTGTATGTTAATCAGAAAGCGCACATGAATACGAGCAGAATAAAGTAGAGGCCTATTATTAGGGCAGGTTCAATCTCTTTTAGGTTGGATTTGTACCATCATCCCCGAACCCTTAATTGGTTCATGACCTTATGGAGTTGACGATCTCTTGGATCGTTAAGGGGTGTAACCTTCACCTCGTGAACGGTTTACAAGTTCCTTAAAAACTTGTTGGCGACTCTTTTGCTCTATCTTCTTCCCTTTTGGACGCCACCGTACTTTAGTGTATGATCACAGTGGGGTTCAAGCTAGTGGGATTTTAAAGGCTTGAAATTATTCCCTACACTCGTTTCTTCAGCAAATTGAGTGAAACAAGTCTCAAAACGCTCTAAATATGATATACAAACATAATCCAGAAATTTCAAGGCATAAAATTTGATGAATGAAGCGAATTAAGCAAAAGTGGGTTTGAATTTTTCGAATACCCGCGCAAGAACACATCCGAATTCAGCCAAAATTGGATTAAATTTGAGAAAAACTTACATAGATCCGGAAAATAGATGAGACGAGCTTTGATTTCCAACAAATTTAAGTGAATTTAGTGCACAAACGAGCGAGAACGGATGTTTTGAAGTTCTGAGCGAAAACGAATAGCAGCAGCAGCATTCACGACAAATGGGGAAGAAAGGGGTTTTATTTCGAAAACCCGACTCCGTCGCCAGACAACAAGTTCGTCGTCAGGCGCTGGTATTCGTCGCTAGGCGATGGAGCGAAAATGCGACGACGATGCTTTCCATCTTGCACTGGTGTGTTGATAAGTCTATTTTATATATTTTTTATTCACCGTCCCATGGTCATATTTGTGCTTATTTAAGCTCTACGGAGCTATTTTTATTACTAATATATGTTTTCTAGTGTTTTTGTAGATTTGGTATTATTTTGTAGGAATTTACAGATTTATGTCAATTTCCGAGCTGATTGAGCCACTACAAAGATATTAGAGTTGAATCGTATTTTATGACCGTATATTTAAAGCCCAAGGTCGAGTTAGAGAAATTTAATCCGGCAATTAAGGGCTTGATACGAGAGAAGGTCCAAGATTTTACAAATTATTATATCACGACGGACCAAACAAGTGAATGAATTTGGGCTAATGAACTCTAAAAGACCAAGTCTAAAAACAAAAGAGAATGGAACATTGAAGCCAGGCCAACTCCTGCTGACCGGGCCCGATCAGGCGAGGCCTGGCCCGATCGGGCGATGAACACTCACGCTGATTTGAAAGTTGGCTGGGCTTTGTTAATTAAAGCCCAATCCCTTAACTAATGGGCATGAACTATCGGGCTCAAAGAAGTGGTGAACGACTGCTTTTGGAGTTTTACTAAGAGTGGGATTTGTGGGTTTCTTTCCTATATATTAGGAAGTAGTACGTAGGCTAGGAGGGAGGCAAGCTCTCTTAGTTTAGTTTTAAGTTTAGTTTTTTTTTACTTTTCTTTTCTACTTTTTCACAAGATTTATTATTTTGTTTTCCTTATTAGTTTTATGCTATTATTCTCTTTATATTAATTATGTGTAAGTAGTTTTCTTTCTAGGGTTTATGGGGATCCATAATTAATATGAAGGGATAGTTTGTTATTATTGATAATTGGTATTGCATGATAATTTCTTATTGAATTGTTTTAATTCTTCGCAATTAGATTATGAATCGAGCAGATGTAATTTGATTGTGAATGTTTAGCAATATTGAATTGATGAATCGAGCAGATGTTAATTTAATATTAAAGGCTATTTTCAATAGGAACTTAGGTCTAGTAAATTGCGAGAGCCTGTTAGATCTATGTTGATTAATAAATTGCGAGAGCCTGTTAATCATGTTATCTGTGCATTGTTAATTATTAATTACTTCGTTTTATCCCGGAATATTAATTATTGGTGAACCTGTGACCCTAGGTTTCCTTATTATTGATTCTTCGTAGTATAGAATTCATACCTAAAAATATTGGTTACTTGGATAATTTAGATTATAATAATTAATTAGAATTAAAAAAGACTTGTTTCCCTGTGGAGTTCGACCCTACTTCCCTATCTACTGTAGTTAGTGATTTAGGTAATTATTTTTTATTAGGGGATACGACTTTACCCTGTCATGTGTCAACATAATACGTGGACCTCATAAATGATTATGTGGACCTTATGTGGCAATTTCGAGTTCCTTGGTACCCTAGTTAGCCCCTATAAGCAATTTGACATGATTAAGTAATCGGCTCGATTACGATCTCATTAAGTGATCGATATGATGAAAGATCGTTTCAGTTAGCTTAAAGCACCTAAACATTGACTCATCACAAAGGCACCGACATAATGGTTCACAAGCAAAAAAAGCGCCGACATACTGGCACTGCGGAAAATTCAGCAAATATCATGGAAGCAAAGTTCGAGAGAGCTTTAAGGATCGACGGGCGTTGATCTTCGGTCTTCGGAATATTATCACAACAACTGAGGATGGCTTCAGGCGAAGTAATCTTCGATCATGTTCCCTGGCTTGCGGAAGATGGTCACAAGGCGGTAGAAGATCGTTTCGGGCGAAGCAATCTTCGATCATGCTCCCTAGCTTGTGGAAGATGGTCACAAGGCGATAGAAGAACGTTTCGAGCGAAGAAATCTTCGATAGTTTTCCCTGGCTTGCGGAAGATTATCACAACGGAAATTGGAGGCAGTTACGGGCGTAGCAGTCTTCAGGCGGTATCCCCTAGCTTGAAGGAGATCGTCAAACATATCATACAAAAGCTCTTTGTTCAGAGACGCGTGGACATATCAAAAAGCTCCATTATTCAAAGACGGGTGAACATCAATAAAACAGCAAGATGGCGTTCCCTAGCTTGTGAAAGGTTGTCACAATAACAAATGCAGCAAAAAATCGGTTACTCCAGAGACGTGTGCTCGATGGTGCAAGATACGCGTTTCTTAACTCTCTTATCTGTTTTAACTAACGCTAGTTTGCAGGTATCGGCATTACAAGAATGATTTAGGATTGTAGAACGCTCTGAATCATTCTCCGTCCCTATCGTTACTTTGACTTTTGTTTTCGAAACTTACGTTTTTTAAACTCAGTCCAAGTGGGGGCTTCTGTAGACACCCAAATGTGTCTCCCTAAAACCAAACCCAGTGATGAATACCTTTCACGTCATTTGATTATCCAACGAAGTGAAAGTGTGGAAAGTCTAACGATGAAGATGTTTTTATTAAAATATTTCTCTTTCTCTTTTCTAAAATATTTCTTTTCTCACTCCTATTTATGAAAAGTAGCCAGTCTAATTTGATTTGGTCCATAATAAACGTCCGATAATAGTGTAGTTGGATTGGGCTCGAAAAGAGCTTTCTAATGATATAATATAGGCCCAATTTCGATGACTTATGAGGAAGTTATGGATTAAATTAGATTAGCCCCATGACTTTCAAAGGCGGCCCGATGATCTAGAGGAGGGCCTATTATTTTAAAAGAATGTTTTATTTGGAAAAAAAATATTTTATCTGATTTTGAAAACTTCTCGGACGCTTAATTACCTGCAACCGGTGTTAAAGGTAATTACGCGTGGAAAAGCGCGCTGACTTTTGGACCAACGTGAGACGACTGACCTTCGTCGCCTGGCAACGAGCTCGTCGTTTGCGACAGGAGGAATTTTATTCCGAATATGATTTTCTTCTATCCCGTGCTATTTTTCTTATAAATAGGGGTCATATCTCCCTGTTTTCAAATCATCTACAATCACAATCTACATATTCTCTCTCTCTAAAAGCTAGAAGCTTTCTCTCTCTCTTTTCTTTTTCTAAACCTTCCCTCACAAAATTCCTCATACATTAGCTTTAGAAACACCTAGCCAAGTTCGAAGTTGCCTTCGCCCTAGACATGAAAGGTTTGATATTTCTGAGGGTTTGGTCCCTAATTTCTATTTCAATGATTTAATTTAATTGTTTGATTTATTATTTTCCTTGAAGTTACTAATGTGTGTATTTTGTTATTAGAGAGAGGTACGAGGCATCGAAGTAAGTACTTTAATTGCATTATTGATATAGAAATCATGTTTAGATTATTATTTTGATCCCTATATCATGTTAGGATGTTTTATTGCTTCCTAGTATCATGTTTAGGGTTAATTAATATTTCTAATATCAGGTATGATGAAAATAATGTTTCTTATTTCTTTCTTAATATCATATTAGTATCATGTTAGGGCTAAAGCTTTAATTTTGACTATTATTTATGATTAGTATTGTTATTAATGTTATGTTGCTTGATATTTATTGTTATTGCTTGATCACGCCTTTTATGCATGTTTAAAGGGAATTGGTACTTGTAATCACGCTTAATAAGATAATTAATAATCTTGTTTAGGGTTAATTTGATTATAATTCAAGTGATTGCCAATAATAGATTTATTTGTGCATTAATATTCAACCAACATAGATTAAACAGGTTTAGGGTAAACCTATTGATTGCATGTTAGTCAGAAAGCGCACATGAATACGAGAAGAATAAAGTAGAGGCCTATTATTAGGGCAGATTCAATTTCTTTTAGGTTGGATTTGTACCTTCATCCCCGAACTTCCAGTCTTAGTTCCAGACCTGTTGGAGTCAACGATCTCCTAGATCGTTAAGGGGTGTAACCTTCACCTTGTGAACGGTTTACAAGTTCCTAAAACTTGTTGGCGACTCTTTTACTCTAGCTTCCTTTCCTTTGGACGCCACCATGCTTAAGTGTATGATCACAGTGGGGCTCAAGTGTGGGATGGCTTGAAATATTCCCTACAATTAATATTATTTTTTTACCAAAATTCTCTAACATTTGCAAAAATATTTATGCAAATTTAACTTTCCCATGTAAATTTTACTTTCCCATGTACTTTAATTATTTTCTCTCTCTACTTTTTTGCATACCCAATGTAAATTTATTTTTCAATGTACTTTCTTTATTTCTCCTTAATTCCTGTGATTTTTTAGCAAAAGTGACTATCAATGGGGGACGAAGGGAGTATTTGTGAGCGGGTCTTGGGGTCGGGTTTTGTTTCCGTGGAAGTCGAACTTTCCGAAACCCACAGTTTCGTGTTTTTATTATTGGTAAAAGTAAAATAAAATCCTAACAATAATAATACTCAATAATCATATAACTAATATATAAAGCTAAAGCCTGGTCATGACATTGCAACACTTGGCGTTCCAACTTTTCGCCAAGTGTCGTGCCATGTTGGATAAATTTAAATGGACTTCATAAAATTAAAAAAAAAAAAAAAAAAAAAAGTAAAGAATTTGGATAGAATTTTAGGATAAAATTGTTATTTTATAGTTTTATTATTGATAAAATACCAATATTTCAGATGTACAATTGAATTATAATTTTATTCAAAAAAAATTATAAGATTATAATTCTAAAAAATTATCATATAAATTTATTTTTTATATCATAATATTTTTTGGAGCGAAGGAAGTAGTTCAAAGCGTAAAACACCCATTTATAATATATACTAATCGGTTAAAATTATGTACTTCACAATCTAATAAAATGGATACCTGTCAATTAGGGTTGGGTCATGAAACATCTCAAATTGGGTCACTTCAGGTTACGAGTCAAGAATTGTTCAACCCTTGCCCAAAGTTTTGGATTCGGGTCATTCCAACGTGCTTTGAACATTTATTTTATTTAGTTTATTTTTTGCTAATTTTTATTTTTAATTTTTTTAATATATTAAAGTGAACATTTTCACCAACATTATTATTAGTCATTACATGCCTACTAAATAGCAAGTCGTAAGAAAAACACATCTATTCCTCAATCTGGACATCGTACGGAGCACAAAACTACTAATAAATTAAAAATAGGAAAATTTGTCAGGAAAAACCTTATAAAGTGACCTTTTTATCCAAGAAAAACCTTTTAAAAAATTTTTGGCCAAAGAAAACCTTTTTAAAAAAATTTTGTTCAAGACAGCCAAAACCCACTTTCCGACGTTGACTCACCATTCTCCGGCGTTGACTACGTGTTTTACAACATGTGCCACGCACATGTAGACCTGGCAATCCTGACCCAGACCCGATGACCCGACCCGAACGACCCGACCCATGACCCGAAATCGACCCGAAACCAGTGACCCAAAATTGACCCAAAACCCGAATTAACCCGACCCGACCCATACCCGACCCGAAGTGGAACTGACCCGACCTTGACCCAAAACTCGAAATGACCCAACCCGAAACGACCCGACCCGACTCAAAGTTGACCCGAGACCCAAAACGACCCGACCCGAAGTTGACCCGAGACCCGAAGTTGACCCGACCCGAAAATGACCCGACCTTTAACTTCTTTTAGTAAATAATTATATAAGTTATAAAAAGTTTATATTAGGAAATTATACATTAAAATAGACCCAACAACATCTTACATGACTACATTGACTTTCATATAATAGCTAAAAAAGATGGTCAAAGTGAGATGTGTGAATAGTGAAAAATGTCAAATCGTTAGAGTAATTTGGGACGAAGGGGGTATAGGAATAATTCAAAGAAATTATTACAACAATGACAATGATAATAAGAGTACGTATTAAAACTAAGATCAATAAGAGAGTGAGGTATAACTCAATTAGTTAGAGCATCCCTCTTAGTTTCAAGAGATCCTGAAAGTGATTCTCAGTCTAAAATTCTAAACAAAAAAAAAAAGGTTAATAAAAGTCAAACAATTACTATAATCCATGAAAAAAAATAGCCTTAATAAATATAGTGAGTTTTTTATCAAAAAATAAATAAATAAATATATACAGAGTTGAATTTAACCTAATGAATCACCCGAATATAACTCGACTAGAAGTTGACCCGACCCAAAGTTGACCCGAAGATTGGACCCGAAAATTGACCTGATCCGACCCGAACTTGACCCGAAGTGTTGACCCGATACCCGACCCGACCTGAAATCAATCCGAAACCCGAAATGACCCGACCCAACCTGAACTTGACCCGATAATCTTTTGACTCGACCCGAAATGACCCGACCCGAATGACCCATTTGCCAGGTCTACGCACATGACCCCTATTTTCCTAATTACACCCCACTTTGCCTAATTTCACACCCTTTTCCCTCCAATTAAACACTCTCTCTCTCCTACCCTCTCTCTCTCTCTCCTACTCTATATGAATACATCGAGGCCATTAATTAATCTTCTTTGCCATGGCTGCGAAATCATCAATGAAGATATGAAACGACATTGATTTCTCACCAACCCAAAACAGTAAGTTTTAAATTAAAGATCATTTCTTTTTTCATTTCTGCAACACATAGCATTGAAAATTTTCTCTTTTGCTCTGCCATGGGTAAGGACAATTCAAAGCGTACAACCTCAAATTCAAGGAACTGGAAGTGGGGGACCGTTACCATCAACACAAGTGTTGCGTCTTCTTCAATAAAGAGCAAAAGGGGGACCAATTACACGATTATACAGAAACCGAGGTAATTTTAGGTCAATTTTTTTCAAATTTTTTTATTTGTGCGAGTTTGATTCTGAAATTGTTTATGATTGGGTATTGTTAATTAAGTATAGTAGTTGATTAAGATGGTGTTGATTAAAATAGTAGTTCTATTATAACATGCTGCATGTGTTTGGTTTGGTTGCTTTTGTACATTTTGTAAAGATCCTGATTATGGTAGTGCCCTATTTTTAATTGAATCAGGTTTAATGGTAGGGATAATATTTGGTTTCCTTGGTATAAATTAATGGAGGACACAAATATTAGATTGTAAAATGGGGGACACTTTGTTACAAAGCAGAAAAAAAAAAAACCACATATGGAAAGGGGATTAGTAATTATTATGGTGTATCACTGCATCCTAATGTTGATGAGGTGTGTTATGTTGAGTTTGCAAACTGGATAAAGAAGGAGTTAGGTTATGATGAAGTAGGTGAAATCTAGTTTAGGAGAAAGGGTTGTACTTTGTTCAATGGGAAGAAACTTATAGAGAGTGATGTGGAGATTCCTGAGTTTCTTGAGGCTCTAGAAAAGGATGGGTGGTACCACTTGTACCACATCCATAAAGAGAAGGATGAGGCAGTCAACATGGAGTATTTTAGACCAGGTGTTGGGTTCTATACAAATACTGACACTAGTAATAGAGAGAGTAGTGATATCGCAGATAGTGGGGTATTGGGGGGGGGGTGAGTCAGCAAGCACTTCAATGGGGACCCCACACCCAAACCCTAGATCTGGAGATAACATGCATATATCATTGTCCTCTGATTCTGATCCCAGCCACTTTAAACCAAGTGAACACATCCCCACTCCCAGAGAACTCATCTATTCTCCCAGTAAACACAACTCTTACCCTAGAAAACACATCTCCTCTCCCTCTACAACTCAATTTCTTAAAAAACACTTGCAACATAGTTGATGGTAAAAGGGTCAAATTGCCCATTATGTTTGCCAAGAAAAAGGTAGAACAGGTTGAGAAGCAGTTAGGAGATTCAGAGCTGGATGAAGGTGATGTTGAAGCCAGATCTGAGAGCGGTGAAAGTGTAGATTTGAGTGAGGAGGACTATGATGACAGGGATGATGATGATTTATTTCAACAGTATGTTGACCATGATATTTCAGAAAGAGTCACTAGGAGCTTAGGTGGTGTGAGGGGTGAATTGATTGAGGAGCCGGAACAACAAGATGAAGACAATGACTTGCAATTGCCTGAGGATGTGGAGATAAATGACAGTGATGATGAGAATCTTAGCAATGTTGGTTCAGATGATGATGAGAATCCAAATTTCCCAGTGCTCAATCCTGACACTGACTTTAGGAGGAAAATTGAATTATGTAAAGGCTTGAAGTTTCCATCCAACAACATCTTCAGAAAGGCTCTTAGACACCATGCTATTGAGAATGGTTATGACTATTATTACTTACATAATAATAGGAGTAGAGTAACAGTGTTCTGTGCTAAGAGATGCAGTTGTCCTTGGAAGAGAGAAAGGATGTTAGAGTGCACATGCAAATAGAAGAGGAGGTGCAAGTTTAAGGTGTATTGCTGTAAGCTCAAAGATGAAGACACCTGGCAAATCAAGAAGTTAAGGTTGAAGCATATTTGTAGCCATCAAATTCATAACACAAGTATTTCTTTAGACTATCTTGCAGAGAGATATCTTGGGGATTGGAGGGATGACCCCTCTATGAGGTTGAAAGCTTTTATGAAGAGAGAAAAAAGAGAGATTGGGGTTGAAATGGGTTATTACCTTGTGTAGACACCTAAAAATGTCTCCCCAAAACCAAACCCGATGATGAACAACCTTTCACCGCCATTATTGGTCGGGTTGAGTATTTAATCTTGGAGTGCTTAAATCCATATTTCCATTTCATAAACCAACCCAACTTATAGCCCAGTTCCCCAAACCATAACTTATTTTCCTCTTTTCGTGCCTTTAAACCCAAAATAATTCATTTCGTGTCCTTTAAAATCATTCATTTCGTGTCCTTTTTATAAAAACGTTTATTTCAGTTTATTTTGGTCCATAATCTGGGTCCAATGATTGAATAGTTGGATGGGGCTTTAAAGAGATTTCCAACGATATATTATAAGCCCAAATCCGAGTTATAACGAATAAGTTATGGCCAAAATATTAAACTGAGCCCAAACCGAACCTAAGCCCACCTTACCTACGACTCAATGATCATGTGGAGGGTCCAAATTATTTAATCCAATTCCTAAAACAATTAGGATTAATTAGAAGCTTCTACAAGTTTCTAAAAGATCTTAATTATCCTTTTTGAAAAGATAAGATTAAAGAGTTTGAAATTGAATAAAACTCCTTTTTTTGAAAGTCCTATTTCTATCCGAATTGAAAGATATTCAAAGATAGACAGATATTATTTTCGTGCCTCATAGTTTTTATCCAAATTTTATATGGTTGGATAGCCCTTGAAATTATCTTTCCAATGATATATTATAATATCAATTCCGAGCTATAACGGAAAAGATATGAATAAAATGTCAAACTCTATCCAAAACTGATACCGTCTCACTATTTCAGCCATATCTTTTATTCTATAAAATATTTTAATCTGATTCTAATTGGGTTAGAAAGTAGACTTCAAGATCTTTCCAACGATATATTATTCATCTCATTCCGCTTTCTGGATCAAAAGATATGATAAAAACAAAACCGCAAAAACTACAGTCTATCGAGTTTTATTCCGATTTAATTCGGATCTTATCTTAATTCTTCGACCCTTCTTTTTTTCTCTATAAATAGAGGTCATATCACCCCTTTTCCAATAATCAACAAGCTTGATCATCAAAATAATTCTCTTCTCCCTCTCTAGCCTAAACACTAGCCTCCTCATTCTTTCACTACTCCTTTCCTTTAAGCACTCCAAGGAGTCCATATAATACCCGAGGTTCCGTCCTTAAACCAAGGCGTGAAAGGTAAAATTGACTGAGGGTTTGGACTAAATCAAATCTACTTTTTATTTAATTTAATTTTTTCAATTTGATTTATATTTTTATTGAAGTTTCTGACAGTTTATTCATGATGTAGCAATTTAAAGGAACGCGCGGAATGTGAGTAATTAATTAATTTAATTACTCTTATTTTATTTTAATATTTCTAGCATCATGATTATGTAATTATTATTATTTGATTTGACTAACAATTTATTGTTAAATTGCTTCCAATATTAATGGTAATTCTATTATTTTTTATTGATCACTATATTGCATGTTTAAAGGGAATATGTAATTGAAAATCACGCATAATAAGATAATTTGGACAACCGGTTTAGGATCCTTTTTAATCTTATTGTTTAATCAAGTGATCACAATATTTTAGAATTATGTGTTGCATTAATATTCAACCAATTTAGCATAATAATAGTTTGGAGCAAATTGAATATTTTGTTTGCATACCTTTGAGATCGCAGGAATGCTTTTCACTATAAGAATCGAGTAGAGGCCAATACGGGCGAATGTGACTCCATGACTCACTTCGTACCATCATCCCCGATCCTCCTTTCGTGGTTCCGAACCATATGGAGTTACTAATCTCATGGATTATGAATGGGGTGTAACCTTCACGGGTCAATCGTTGATGCCTTTGTTGTCCCTTATTCGTGGTTGCCTTTTTATGATCCGTGAACGGTTTACAAGTTCCTTAAAAACTTGTTGGCGGCTCCCTACTTTATTTGTCCCTAATCGTATTATGTCAATTCCCACTTCCTATGAGTGCCAAGCATATTCACAACATGCTTTTTACGTAGGCGCACTTCGAACGACGCCTACACCTTGCATATTATTCAAGAGCCAAGGCATTTAAAATGATTTTTGGAGATGCAAACTTGGAATATGGAAGGGTGTGGGACTATGCAGCCACTATCATTAAGTACAATCATGGTTCAATAGCAAAAGTGAAGGTCACAGGGGTTGAACATCCACCACCCCTTTTCCAGAGACTATTGGTTTTGTGGTACTTTTTTTTTTTTGTTTATTCTTGTTTTCATCATTGCAGCACCATTTTGACACAAACATGGAAGCTATTAAGAAAATAAATGTTGAGGCCTACAATTACTTGAATGAGATCCCAGCAATGCAGTGGTTAAGGCATGCTTTTCCTTCTACATGCAAATCTGGTATGCTACTTAACAATTGTTGTGAGAGTTTCAATAATGTGTTGAGAGAGGCAAGGTCTAAGCCCATACTTCAGCTAATGGAATGGATTAGGAGGTATGTTATGCTGAGATATTTAGCTAAAAGACAGGGTCTTAGGAATTTTGATGGTGTCATTATGCCTAGTGTAGTTAAGATGCTTTTCCTTCTACATGCAAATCTGGTATGCTACTTAACAATTGTTGTGAGAGTTTCAATAATGTGTTGAGAGAGGCAAGGTCTAAGCCCATACTTCAGCTAATGGAATGGATTAGGAGGTATGTTATGCTGAGATATTTAGCTAAAAGACAGGGTCTTAGGAATTTTGATGGTGTCATTATGCCTAGTGTAGTTAAGATGGTTCAAATAAGGGGTCTGCAAGAAGCTAGTTCATTGAGAGTTAATCAGGCTGATTTGAATGAGTTTGAAGTTGACCAAGATGATGACACTTTTGTGGTTAACTTAGAAACAAGGACTTGTGGTTGCTATAGATGGAGTCTTATGGGTATACCATGTTGGCATGCCCTAGCTTGCATCCAACTTAGGAGGTTGAACTACGAAGATTACATTCACCCTGCTTATCATGTTGAAACTTATGCCAAAGCATACTCACCTGCTTTTAGAGCCATGCCTGTCAGTCACAGTGGGAGATCAAACCTTACCCAAAACCTTTACCACCACCCCATAGGACTATGCCTGGTAGGCCTAGCAAAAAGAAAAGGGTTAAGGAACCGGGGGAAGACAGGGAGAGGATAAATGTGCAAAGGGCAAAGAAGACGAATAGGTGCAGCAGGCGTGGAGGTCTTGGGCATTACAAGACAAAATGCTTCAACCCTATACAACAGAAAGTTGTGAAGCCCAAAGGAAGGAACCCTGAAGCTAAAATGGCTCAACAAACTACCATTGGTGCGGATTCAAGTGATGCTGGTGCATCTGTTGCTGCAGGTGCTAGCTCTGCGGCTGCTGGCTCTAATGTTGTTGTCCCAACTCCAAATGGTGCAGCCTCTGCTACCACTTCAAAGAGGAAAAAAAAGTGTTGCTAGAAAGGGTGGTGCAAAACAGAAGAAAAGTAGCACATCTCAAGTCCACCATCAAACTGTTGACTTGCAAGCATCACAAGCCTCTGCTACTTGTCCTCCACCACTGTCACAGTATCAAGGAAATTAGTTTTCCTGTTTTTAGTTAATTAGTGTTGGTCAAACAATTTGTTTTGTTGTTTTTAGTGACTTAGTCACAGTCTCAAGGAAAGCATCACCCTTTTGATGTTTTTGTGGTTTTTATCAAACAATGTTGTTGCTATTTGACAGTTGAATTCTATTTGATGTAGTGTTTGTTATTGGTATGTGCTCAACAAGCCTCAAATTATTTTGTTTTCATTGGGATCAACTTTTTTTGTAAATGCATAACAAGTCAAATATTGCACAAACCAAACCAAATTTATAATTTCCTTTCCAAATTTCATTCAATTGGCTTGACAATTATTACAGGACATCATTGAGATAGTAATTTCTCAATTGATATCAAACATCAACCTTACATATCTAGCTTACATTGTAACCAATTCTAACCAAATAGTTTCACAAATATGAAACTGAAAAAAACCGATACAACACACACACACCCCAACTGCCTATACTTTATAGCATCACCCTTTCCTACACCATACTCATTGTTCCTTCTCCATAGCTTCTTGTTCAGCTTCTCAACTTCTTTGGATAAACCTTTCCTTCTCATGCTCATAACATTCAAGCCTTGCCCTGATAATGCAAAGATCTGTAGTAAGCCTGTGCTTCTCTGCTATGAGGACATTAGTCACATCTCTTTGCCAGTATAGAATGCCATCATCAACCCACTCGGATTTGTCACAACCCCTTTGCCCAGTTTTCATGGTCATAAAATTTGCATGCAATGAATTTTCTCCCAGGATTATCATGGGTCCATGAAGTCCTCTTCGCAACAGGAAAACCACAACCACACCTCGTAACACCTCCTCGACCCATAGTCGCTGCATAATTGAGAAAAATTAAAAAGGGGAAAAAACCCCTAATTCTCAATCAAGAATCGAAAAAGTCAGAGTTACACAAATTAATCACTTATATGATGTCGAAAATTGGTGATAAAGCCTTCTACTGCTTCGATTTTGCTGCACTCCACAATGGCGTGAGAATTTGAGAACACAGAGGAAAGAAGGAGATGAAATAGAATACAGAGAGTAGGAGAGAGAGAGAGAATGTTTATTGGAGGGAAAAGGGTGTGAAATTAGGCAAAGTGGGGTGTAATTAGGAAAATAGGGGTCATGTGCGTGGCACATGTTGTAAAACACGTGGTCAACGCCGGAGAATGGTGAGTTAACGTCAGAAAGTGGGTTTTGGCTGTCTTGAACAAATTTTTTTTTTTTTTAAAGGTTTTTTTTGGCCAAAAAATTTTTAAAAGGTTTTTTTTGGACAAAAGGGTCACTTTAAAAGGATTTTCTTGACAAATTTTCCTTAAAAATAATACTGTAAAAGTGGTAAAAGTAAAAAAAAAAAATAAATCAATAAAAAAATCATCAACTCTCATCTCTTCACTCGAACTCACAAACCCTACAATTTGAGTCGTTGATTATCAAAGACTCAAACTTTTTGATATTCTTTCATTTATTCTGTTATTCACTCCCTAATTTCATTCCATTGAGGCGATTCCTGTGATTTCCATCCTCCATTGAAGCAGCTTTCTGAGGTAAGATGTTGTTTCTTTTTGTAGTCATCGAATATCAATTTTACAATCTAGGGTTTATCGTTAAATTAATTCTCAGTATGCTCAATTTAGGGTTCATCTAAAGTCGATCATTGAACTCTTGGGGTTTTAACACTGAGGTTATTAAAGATTATAAGCAGCGAATTTGTCGATAGAGAAGAAATTTATGTGAAATTTCAATCCTAATTTGATGATTGAATCAAGTTTGCCGTTAATGTTAGAAATCTTAGAATGGAACTATGATATTTGACCTTTTCTCCCTAAAAGTTGTGAATTTTCGGGGCTAAATTGATAAGTGAATCAAATTTATCTGTAATGTTAAGATGGGACTACGAAATTTGACCTTTCTCCCTAAAATTTGTGATTTTTCGTGGCTAAGTTGACAATTGAACAAATTTACCTCTAATGTTAAGATGGGGCTATGAAATTGGATCTTCTCCGGGCGTACTTCGTGCCCTGGTTCGGTGACGGGCCTGAAATAAAATTATGCCAAACAAAATGCACGAGAGACCGAGCGACATTATGTTAAGAGCTTATGGTTAACATTGTGGTTGTTAACTTAGCTTTTTTGTGAATATACATGATCATAAGTAGGAGTTTACATAACCTATCACCGTATTATTTACCTGTTGTATTCATAGCGAATCATTTCTTGTGTAGAGGCTGGCACCCGTCGATCAACATGTCTACCTTTGCGAAACCAGAAAATGCTTTGAAGCGAGCGGAAGGTTGGTAACTTAAATATTATTGTTTTCTTTGTGCCTCTTCCCTTTTGCCTCTGTTTGTTTGCTTTGATGTGTGCCTCTTGACCCACTTCTAGATGTTTCCATTACTCAAGATGCTTCCTTATAACTTGTACGCTTAATTTATGATGATTTCTTAGGATTTAAATATATGTGCAATTGTTTGGTTGACACTAACATAGGAAGTGGAACATCCTTGGAAGTTCTACTCCCCCACAAAATAGAGGAATTCACTCAATTAGTCCCCACATATCCCATGGGAATTAGTACTTCCTATGTTAAGCTAAACAAAATCTGGCAGTTGCTTAGTAAGTTAAACTTCATGGGGCATTACAACATCATAGGAAGCAATACTTTCCACCACTAAGATGTAACTAAACAAGCACTTACAATAGTTATTACTTGAACTATCAGCCTTCCTCGTTGGATCTGATTTGTTTTGATAGAACCTGCAGTTGCTATGGTGTTGGTGTTAAGTTTAAGGATGTACAGGGTATTTATTATATTTTTTTTGTTACCCTAGGGATATAATTTATTGCGTTAGTTGTTCTACAACTCTTTAGTTTCTTATGATAACCCTTTCGTTCTTCCATCACTGAATGTAAGGCCATTTCAGCTATCTGAGATTACCTATCATCAATTCATATGGCTTTATATTTATTATCTCTATCTTATACTGTATTATAATATAATATATTTCTTGAGTTTGGATTAATTTTTTTTTATCTAATTAACTAATCGCTGTTAGATTTATCCTTTTATTGGCTTCCCTTCCTTCTTTCTTCGGCACATGTGCATGCATCCTTTGATTCTTTGTTATTATTTCATTCCCGTAATGGGAAAACTGTGTTTTGTTTATCTGGTGTATTATGCTGTTTTTCTTGGTTCTCATGTCAAGTTTTTACTTTCATTTATTGTAGAGCTGATCAATGTTGGTCAGAAGCAAGATGCCCTGCAGGCCCTTCATGACGTTATTACCTCCAAAAGATACAGAGCATGGCAGAAAACGTTGGAAAAGATCATGTTCAAATACATAGATCTCTGTGTTGAAATGAGGAAGGGTAGGTATGCCAAAGACGGTTTAATCCAATATCGAATTGTATGCCAACAAGTGAATGTGAATTCTTTAGAGGAAGTAATTAAGCATTTCATGCACTTATCAACTGAGAAAGCTGAGCTTGCTCGTAATCAAGCTCAAGAAGCATTAGAAGAAGCACTTGATGTTGAAGATCTTGAGGCAGATAAGCGTCCTGAGGATCTAATGCTAAGTTATGTTAGCGGAGAGAAGGGAAAAGACAGGTCTGATCGTGAACTTGTTACACCTTGGTTCAAATTTTTGTGGGAGACATACAGAACTGTTTTGGAAATATTACGTAATAATTCAAAATTGGAGAATCTTTATGCTGTAAGTATCTATTTATTTCAATTTTTTTTTTTTTTAACATTGTATTATGCTTGCCTTGTTTTATTTGCGAAGCATAACAATGCTATCTTGGGATGGAAGTATACGAGTCCTCTTTGTAGATATATAATTCTGAATAATGTTTAGTGATTTTTGTTTTGTTTTGTTTTGTTTTTTTATTTTTTTCCTTGAGTATTTTGATGTATAGCTTGAAACTATATGACCGCAATGCAAACTACGTAGAGTTTAATTATATCGTCTATAACTGTTGAACATACTTGCAGTTCCCTCTCTTCCCATTTTTACCTTTTTCTTTTCTTTATTCATGCTATATAGTACAGATGTGAAGCTCTTTGAATTATGGGGTTAGCTTAGGTTGGGTCCAACTTGTGAAAAATCTTAGGAAAAGGTCTTTACATGAGGTCATATGGTTCTAATCCTTTTTTATGGTATGGCTTTTTTCTTGCTTTAGAACAAAACTAGGTTAAATCCCGTGCAATGCACGGTTGTTAAATATTTTTGACTATTTTATTATAAATTTTTTAATATAATGACTTGAGTATTAAAAAATATAGAGTATATTAAAAATAAAAGCATGCAAGAGAAAATATTTTAAAAACATGTAATAGTTATAAACTTATAATGGATAGTTTAATCTTTTAGGAAAAGATTTATATTTTATAGTATAAAACAAACACAGTTATGTCATAATTTATTTTTTCCTTAAGTAACAACAATTTATTTAGAAGGTACTTTTGGCGGGAAATTTTTTGATAATACGTTGACAAGTGTGTCTTAAGATTCGCTTTTAGTAGTATGTAATTGATTACATCTATTGATTGAAGGGAGGGCTAAGTGACTAATATTCATGATAGTATGCTATAACTGTTACTGACCAGGGTATTCGATGATAGTATGCTATAACAGTTTGCCTCATAAGGTGTGTATGTGTTGAAAATTGTTTTTGTTAGTGTTGGCACTTCACTTTTCTGTGAAGGTGTATATATCACACTTGCTGTATTCCATGCAATGTATTCTTTGATTTCTTTCATTAAAGGAATTTTTAATCCTATAAAATAACAAGGATGTCTTCTCTTGATCCATAATTATTAAATTATTAAATTTGAGTTATGCTTATAAGTACTAATCTCGGGCTTTGCTCTGTCTTATGATGCCACAGTAATGATAGCTATATTTTTGTATGCGTGTTTACATGAACTACTTAGGAACTTATATTTTGCTCTATTGTTTTGCAGATGACAGCACATCGCGCTTTTCAATTCTGCAAGCAATACAAACGGACCACAGAATTTCGCAGACTGTGTGAAATAATCAGAAACCATTTGTCAAATTTGAATAAATACAAAGACCAACGAGACAGGCCTGATCTGACAGCTCCAGAAAGCCTGCAGTTGTATCTCGACACGAGATTTGAGCAACTAAAGATTGCCACTGAACTTGAACTTTGGCAGGTGAGGCAATGGCCAAGGAATTTCCTGTGGCAGCATTACTTTTTTTAGCTACCAAACTTGTTTAGAATAATATGCCTGGTTTTTGAGTCACGATATCATATCTTTAATGTTAAACAAGAACAGCTGGTTGTCTCTCTAAATACTGTCTCCCTATGTGATTGCTGGTGAATTTTAAAAGAAAGCTTAACTTTAGCTTTATGTTGTTAGACTCGGCTATTTCTGAAAATTTTCCATGATTTTATCCTAAAATGAAGGGTTGAAGTTTCATACCCATGTTCGAGTTTCAAGGATTTGACATAGGTACTTGAGGTAAAATGTGGAGTCTAAATAACATAGATTTTGACTCATATTTGATGGTTTTACTAATTGAAAAATGAGATTTTTTTGTCACCTTTTTCCAGATCATTTACTAATTATTGATAAAGCGGAAAGGCAGTTGATGATTTTGCATATCATAAACATCAGAGCACTGCCTTTGTTGGGGTTGGTACTATGGGTGAGGCAACAAGGTTGAGTTGTATTCAACCTTAGACCTACAATATTGGATAGATTTGTTTTCATTAGGTTAATTTCACAGCACAGTTTTAGAGTCATTTTCCTTTATTTTCTAATTAGTAGTTACTGCATGTGTGGTTAAAATTTTTGTGCTCTCATTTTATACTGATCTTCTATTGTAAGTCAAATTATTTTATTTATTTTATAAAGCATTTGTTTCTCCTTTAGGAAGCATTTCGCTCGGTTGAAGATATCCATGGCTTGATGTGTATGGTTAAGAAGACACCTAAGCCTTCGTTGATGGTTGTTTACTATGCCAAGCTCACTGAAATATTTTGGATTTCTGGTAGCCATCTGTATCATGCATATGCTTGGCTCAAGCTTTTCTTGCTTCAGAAGAACTTTAACAAGAACTTGAGCCAGAAGGATTTGCAGACGATAGCATCATCTGTGGTTTTGGCTGCCCTCTCTGTTCCTCCTTATGACCATAAGCGTGGTGCATCTCATATGGAACTTGAAAATGAGAAAGAGCGTAATATGAGGATGTCTAATCTTATTAATTTTAATCTTGATTCCAAACCTGAGAGCAGAGAAGTGGTAATTGATTGCTTATCCATTAGCTTGTTTTGTTTATCTTAATATGTGTAATCTACTTTTTGCCTCTAATAGTTCTATTGTTTTAAACTTTTACAGCTCTCACGCTCAGCTCTTCTTTTGGAACTGGTATGACCCCCCAACTGCTCATTGTTTCAGATTTTTAGTATTGAAAACCAAAGAGATTTTGTGGCAGAAATGTAGTCTTTTTTACATCATCTTATCTTGGTTTTTTTTATGTAATTGGCAGGTTTCCAAAGGAGTTATGTCTTGTGTACTGCCAGAAGTGAAAGATCTTTATCATCTTCTAGAGCATGAGTTTCTCCCCTTGGATTTGTCTCTAAAAGTTCAGCCCTTGTTGAACAAAATTTCTAAGCTTGGTGGGAAACTTGCTTCAGCTTCTTCTGTACCAGAAGTGCAATTGTCAAAGTATAGTCTTGCCTTAGAAAAGCTAGCAACTCTGAGGTTGCTACAGCAGGTGCACCATTTATAATATTTTGCATCTCTACCAAGTGTATTTTGCAAATGTACCATAGTACACTGTGCCATAGTACACTGTGCCATAGCTGCCTTCAGTGTCGTTGATATCCTACTTTTGACATCGCAGGCTTCCCAAGTTTACCAGACAATGACTATTAGGAGTTTATCCCAGATGATTCCTTTTTTTGATTTTTCTGCTGTGGAAAAGATCTCTGTAGATGCTGTCAAACATAGGTTTATAAATATGAAGGTTGACCATATGAATGGTGCTGTTTCGTTTAATATTCTGGTAAGCTCTCATGTCTAGCATCTATGCGTTATGTCCATTAGTTTTTATAAACTGTGTGTGTGCGTGCAATGAGAACCAATTCTAGAATGAGAACTGTGAATTGAGAACTGATTTTGTCCCCTATAAGTTAAACAAAATTACATTAAAGTAAATGAATTGATCCAAAAGTAAATATCCAATCCAATTAGACAACTCTCTATGCTTGAATTATAGACTTTAAAGAAGAAAAACACATTGATAATCATTAAATATAAACATTAACAAGAAACTTTTAATTCCCTTTGATATAAAATTGTTTCAGATAAGATTTTTTTGTTTATTATGTTATTTAAGTAGAGAGAAGTTAACACACTCACTTTCTAATTGATTGTCTTTATAAACATGGAATTTAATAATCTCTTGATAAATTTATTAGTAAAAGTATATTCACGTTATCACGTGGGATCTTATTTTCATCTCGATAGGTAGTTTCACATCATCAACTTTTTATAATTTTTTATAATACATATTTGAAGATATATATGCTTAAATGTTGCATTGAGATTGTGTAAAAAGTGAAACATGACTATCATTTAGAAATTGAGTATTAAAAGTAAATTAAATTTATATAGAATTCAATTGAAATTTTAAAATTAAGAAATTGGAAACTAGTGTAGGAATTTGCAAAATTACTAAAATGTCATGAATGACAAGTGGGATCTTTTTCATAATTATCCTTTTCTTACTCCCAACCACCTTATTATTTTCTTACAAATAATTGATTTCACCACAAAAAAAAAAAAAAAAAAAAAAAAAAAATCATAACTATAATTCCCATTTTACCTTTAGATATTTATTTACTTTTAATTAACCAAACCCAATCTCTCTTTTTTTATTCACTTTTAAACCCCACTATCTTGCTATTATATTCACCTTTTAATCAACCAAACCTCACATATGTTTTATTCATACTCTTAAAAACATATGCAAAAGGCAAGTTAAAAAATTAATGTGCGGATGGGGAGGAGTATCTAATTATCTATAGTAACTAAGTAGAACCCCAAAAATGAAATATAAAATGGGGGTTTGTTAACAATCAGGTCTAGAAATTTGAAACGAATTTTGTACTCTTAATTTTTAATCTGATCTTGACCCTAAGTTGCTTTATGTCTGATTAAGCTGAATAAATAACTATTAGGTGGAGTTCATTTCTGTCTGATCGGTTTTCATATGATATCATGTTACCATAAGATATATTTTTAAGAAATGTAGTTCAGGATGTTCAGAACTACTGTTGTCCTTGCTCTGAATTTAGATCTGAATTTGACCCTAAGTTGATTGATTTGTGTGACTTAGCTGAATAGGATCTACGTATGTTGTGCATAGCCAGTTCAGGTATTCCTATCTCGGGTAAACTATGAACCTTTATCCTACTTTTTGATTGATTACTTGTTGAGGGCTTTTGAGTTGTTGAACATTCAGATTTTTTATTATTCTTTTAGGCCTTTTGCCTCAGTTGAGATTTTGGTGTCCATATATGTAGGGTCACCTTGTAAATCGTTTGACCAATCATGATGTTTAATGCAGGATCTTGAATCTGATACCTTGAGAAATCACCTTACAGTGCTTGCTGAATCATTGAATAAGGCAAGGTCCATGATATATCCTCCCCTTAATAAAGCATCAAAAATTGGAGATTCTTTATCTGGTTTAGCTGAGGTTGTGGAGAAGGAACATAAGAAGCTTCTTGCTCGTAAAACAATCATTGAGCAGCGCAAAGAGGAACAAGAACGCCAGCTTTTGGAGAAGGTATGATCATAAATTGGTGTACCTTTCTTGAGGAAATTGATTGCTGTACCTTGTAATATGCAGTCCTGTTTAGAACTGATATCTTTGGTGTCTTAATAGGAGCGTGAGGAAGAGTTGAAGAGACTACAGCAGCTAAAAAATAACGAGGAAGCTGAACAGAAAAGGCTTGCTATTGAATTGGAGAAGAGGAAGATTCAGCGAATCCAAAAGGAAATCGAAGAACGTGAGAAGGAAGAAACAAAAGCTCTGATTCAGGAAAAATTCTCCAAAAATAAGAAGAAACCACTTATTGAAGGGGTGAGTCCCCCTCCCCCCCCCTCCCCTGATAAGACTTCATGATGTTGTGTGCAAATTGGTGTTTAATTTGTGTTTTATGTACTTTATTTCAGGATAATTTGACAAAGCAACAATTGATGGAGTTGGCTCTCAATGAGCAGCTGAAGGAGAAACAAGAAATGGAGAAAAAATTGCAGAAGTTGAGCAAGCAGATGGATTATTTTGAGAGAGCTAAGAGAGAGGAGGCAGCTCCACTAATTGAATCTGCATATCAACAACGCTTGGTTGAGGAACAGCTTCTTCATGAGCGTGAGCAACAGGTAGATTTTAACTTGAATTCTTTCTTCGTACTTGGCACTGTATTATGTAGATACATAGCTCACTAGGTCTGTGCATGGATCGAATATTCGAATCAAAATTTGATTTTAGTTTGAATATCCTAATCCTTGGATATCAGAAAGACAGAAACTGAATCCAATCTGAAAATTTTGGATATCCGAAAATTTTCAGATTTGATATTGATATTAATCACAGTTGGTTAATAACTTAATACTTCTCACTAATTTTTTCACTTTTTTATCGCTAAGTTGCACATTATATTTTAGCAAAAAAATAGTCTTTTTGCAATAAAAAAAATAATTATCAAATGACCATCCAATTTTCACATGAAGTCTAGTAGGCAGTGGATAATACATAATAAAGTCCTAAGTTCAATCATCAAATGACTATTCTATTGAAAATTTTATAAATTTCAGGCTTAATTTTTTGGGTATTGGTTCGGATATTCGATATCCAATTTTTTTCCGGATACCGGATATCCGAAAATTTGAAAATCAATATCCGAATCTGCATCCGATATCCTTTTTACATATCAGATTTTCGATCCGATCTGAAATTTTGGAACGGATATCCAAAAAATCGGATCGGATTATCAGAATTTTGAATTCTCGGATAATTTTGCACAGGCCTATAGCTCACCCCCTATTTAGAATTAACTGCCTAGAAGCTAACATATTTTCCTTTCGAAAATTACCATGACATGAAACATAGTATGAGAAATCAATTTATGAAATGTGTCTGGATTTGAGTTTCTCATTTTTATTTAATAATTCAAAGTTATGAAAGCAGTGTTTCCTTAAACTACTTTTAAATAAGATTTGGAATATGTATGTACATGTTTAGCATCAAGTATCTTTTGAATTTGAACAAACTCTGGCTTTTCAATTTGGACACTCAAGTCTGGACATAGGGGCCTGCCTATCCTGTGCTAACATAAATTTAGATATTGTATTGCAAGTCTGTAATGGACTACTTCTATTTGTAATGGACTACTTCTAGTTCGACATCAAGGGACTGAGTATACTAGGAAAACGATCGAGTGATTAGTTGATTGATTGAATAACACTAATAGCAATAGCTTGAGGCTATTAGTCTCACTAAGCAGCTTGAGGCTACTACTCTCCTTACAAGTTACTCAATTTCTGGATACCCCTCCTAATTTCTCCTACTACTCTTATACAATTAAGCTTAGGAAATACATGTGAATACTAATCACTAAATTGGCAAAACAATCTTAGACATAGAGGAACTTTGCTGCTTGGTTTCCTTAACTACTTCTTAATGAGATTTGTCCTCTTGTATTTTGTTGTGGTTGATGCTGACTTCCTGACCGTTGACTCCTGGGTTGGGGTTGTTCTTTTTGGATTTTCGAGAATACACCTTGATGGGTCGGGTTTCACCATGATCCATCACAAAGTCCTTTCACCTGTGTCGGGGGTTAAATTATCTTTTGGGGGCCACCATCTCTGTCAATCTTGATCTTCAATATAATTATTCTCTTTTTGATTATTATTATTATTATTAATTTTATTTAAATTCTCATATAATTACTGTTAAACCTTTTTTTTTTCCGAAGAATTCAAGATATTGCAAGCAGTTTAATAGTTGGCGTGTAGGCAACAAACATTTTGGGGAGCATGTAGGCCTTGTACCTGTTTGTCATATGGCGGTAGTGGGTGGTTTTTTTTTTTTTTTTTTTTTTTTTTTTTTTTTTTTTTTTGGTGTGGGGGGGGGGGGGGGTGGGCGAAGCTAAGATTTACACTGAACGATGAGTTTATGTGGCATTTGGGTCTAATTCAGGTTGGGTGATTTTCTTTGATATGACTTTCCGGTAGATTTCAGGTTCGGGTCAGGTCATTTTCGGTTCTATTGCCAATATGCTTATTTTAATATAGTAATTACTTTTAGAAACATTCATTAGCAGGTTGGATTGGGTATAGGTCAGGGTGAAACAGTAATTTCGGGTAAAGTTTGGGTCTTGGGTCAGGTATGAGTCTGTTTTGCTATGTCTAATTATGCGCTCAGCAGACATGTATATAACTGTATAGATATATCATGTGTTTGTCATAGTCAAAGTTATGAAGTGCTTATGCTCTCTTTAATCCTGGGAAACACAGGTCTTTTGGTGCTTAGTTTTTATCTTCCTTTGGTTAAAAAAAAGGATTTGTGGGAATATATGTTGTTTAGTATGGGACAGACATTCGACTGTGTTCTTTCAGTCCATATCTTCAATTTTAGTTAGTGTGCCACACCAGTCTTGGAGACTTTTGATATCTGTATGCTAAGATGCCCAAAAAATTACTTAGTTGCCTTACTATATTTAATTCTTATTTACTGCTCAAAGGGCGTATGCTATTTTGGCCAGTTTCAGATAATCTAATTAGTCTTGAATATAATGTTACAGCTTGAGGTTGAGCTCAGCAGGCAGCGTCATGATGGCGACCTTCAGGAAAAGAATAGACTTGCTCGTGTAATGGAAAACAAGGTTAGCAGCTCATCATAATAAATGCTATTGATTTATTTATGTGCTTGTTATCACTTGTCAGGCAAACTTGGTTTTTGCCCTTAGATACTCCTCAGTTCCTCTTTTTTTTAATTGCAAGGTTTCACATTTCATGTTTTCCAATGCTTAATTTTAATACTTCCTCCGTTTCATAAGTAGAAGTCTATTTCCCATTTTTCACGGGAATTAAGGAAGTTGGTTGGGAGTACAAATATGCATGTGTGGTTAGAGAGAGATGGAGAAAAAGAAAAAGTGATTGAGAATTATTGAAGAGATGGAAAGAGAAAGTGTTGGGAATTGATGCCAAAAATACAAAAAACAAAAAAAAAAAAAAGAAAAAAAAAAGAATGACAAATCATAAAAAAGAGGGTATTATTGTCAAAAAGTACTATCTATAAATAGAAACAGGCTTCTAATTTTGAATACCCAAAAAAGGAAAACAGGCTTCTAATTATGAAACGGAGGGGAGTAACTCTGTGTTTTATTACGTGCTCCATTTGTCCATGCGTGGAGCCGTGGAGTTTTAAAGGAATTGTAGAAAGTAATAAAATATCATTGAAGTGGGGTTTGTTGAAGAAAAAAAAAATCTAAAAAAGAAAAAGTGAGTGTAAATGAGGAGGATAGATAATATGAAAAATATTAAAATATGATTTGAGGGGGGTCACTAGTGGGGAGGGAAATAGTAAAATGTTGTCAAAAGTTTTCTAAAAAGGGAAATGGAACAAGTAATAAAATACAGCCGCGAAAGGAAAGTGGAGCAATTAATAAAATACAGAGGGAGTATATCTCTAATTTTCGGTGTGTGGAAATCATAAAATTTGATATTATGAGAGTTACAAATTGAATCTTTCAAGACCCCACGTGATTATATTTTTTCTAAAGTTATAATCATTAATAGAGTTATAGAGTCAAAATGGATTGTGAATAATGCAGAAGTTAAAACCGTGGCTACTAAATAAAAAGGAGGAAGTATTATTGAAGTAAATGAGATGTACTTGTCTTATATTGTCATTTATATTATATGAGGTTAATGATTGTTTCTCATCATCCCTCTTATCCTCAGAAAATTTTCCAAGAAAGAGTGGTGGGTCGCCGCCAGTCTGAATTCGAAAGATTGAGACAAGAACGGGAGGAGCATTTCCGTCAAATTCGTGAGGCACGTAAACAGGAAAGGGTAGCTCAGCGGAAGATGCTTTTCTATTTGAGATCAGAAGAGGAAAGATTGAACAGGCTGCGTGAAGAGGAGGAAGCACGGAAGCGTGAAGGTCTGAACAGCTTTTATGGCACAACAATTTTCTCTCAGCTTACAACCTTTTTAATTTTTTGCTAACCTAGTACCTTGTTGATATATATGTACTGAACACTTGTTGCTTATATATTTACCATTTTATGCATTTAAACCTGCAGAGGCTGAGAGAAGAAGAAAGGAAGATGCTGAGCGCCAAGCTAAGCTGGATGAAATTGCAGAGAAGCAAAGGCAACGAGAGCGGGAACTTGAAGAAAAGGAGAGGCTAAGAAGACAGCAGATCCTTGCTGGTGAGGCTGCTCGGTCTTCTGAGGCTTCTCCTCTTGCCAGGCCTCAGGCAGAGGCTGTACCTGCTGCAGCAGCAGCTTCTGCTGCTCCGGCTGCTGCTGCTGCTGCTCCAGCACCTACGAAATATGTTCCGAGACACTTGCGGGAGAAAGCTGCTGTGCCAGCCCCAGCTCCAACTGCTGACAGGTGGCGAAGTACTGATCGCCGTGGTTCAGGTGGGGGCAGCTCAAGGCCCACTTGGTGATGATCCGTGTGGCTTAGAGTGTGGGTTTTTCAAGGCCCATTTGGTCATCAATTCGTGCTCGGGGTTCTTAAGCTCTCTGACCACTTCTGTTGCAATTAGACAGGCCAGACAGTGCATGGTTTTGTTCCTTTGAAACTTCTTTGTGGCAAATGGCCATTCTCAGAGTTTACTCTTTCAATTTTGTTTTCAATGTTCGTATTTATGCTGATTTATACTGTATTAACGAGCAGCAGAGTATTAAGAGGGATGTTGCTAGTGTTAAGACTATGAAATGTATTTTTGTAAAACTTCTTCAGGCATCTCGTATACCTAATTGACGACTTTGACGTGCTTTCTTTTATTATTGAGCTTTTTGATGCCTACCTTTTTGGAGGATGGAGAACTTTTTTTTTCGGATATTTGAGCATTTTTTTTCTTCAAACTACTCCCTCCGTCCCTTATGGACAAATTTTAATCCCAAAATGTTCATCCCATTTGCTATTTCCAACAACCATTAATATTATTTTTTTTACCAAAATTCCCTCTAATGTGCAACAATATTTTTGTAAATTTAAGTTTTCCATGTAAAATTTGTTTTTTCATGTACTTTTATTACTTTATCTCTCTACCTTTTTGCATATTCAATGTCAATTTACCTTTTCAATGTACTTTAACTATTTTTATTTGTGTTTATTAATTCCCGTGAAAAATAGCCATAAGGGACTATCAAAAGGGGACGGAGGGAGTAATAGCAAATTCTTACCTATCTAGACTTATCATTAGTATGAAGGTATTAACCGTATTATCATATGGTTCTTCCAATTTTTATTCGAGTTAAGTGAACTTATTGTCAATCAAACTAAATAGAACTCGAAACTATTAGGAAACTATTATCCCTAAGTCTTCCATATTTACTTAATCCTAACCATGATCTTCTCTCAGTTTCTCTCAAAACTCAAGCTATCTTAGGCTGGAACAAAAGCTTTTATACGGAATACTTCACATATCCAAGCCAATAATTACAAAAAAGGACAAGTCTATATCTCTTCAAGCCATTTCAAAATCGCTTTACATAATAAACGCTAAGTCTATACTAGATAATATGAAATATGGTTTTGTGAATGAAGTATGGTTCTGTGATTTGACTTCCGAATGTATGTCAGTGTGTTCATCTCGTGTGGTGTATATAAGCACTTCTATGAAGGAAGTTTTGACAGTTTCTTGATAGCCATCCCAGTGACGAGCTGGTTTCATTATTGAATAGTGCGATAAGATTGTACATGCTCTTACAAGGAAGCTTTAAAATCTAACTAGGGAGAATGTTTTAACAGTCATTAGACATGGCTATAAATTGGTTGCTTCTCAAATGTAGCTATCCACTTTGGTCTGTAAGTTGGAACTGATCAAGGAGGAAGACGGAGCACTTGATTTGATTTCGACATCAGTCATAAAGGTTTACTGTCGTGATCTCATTTCTTATTGAATGAAAATGATACCAGTGGTTCATCTTTTGGTAGACTGTCGTTCATTCACAACCATGAACCATTACTAGATCTACTTATGTTCTTATGATCAAGGTCATCTCTTTGATGTAAACCAAGTATGCATACAGCGCCCTAGGTGATGCTTATGGTGAAAGAACAAAACGACTGGTAAATAGAAGAGTCTATGAAGAAGGAACTGTATTCGTCCAGTTATCTTGAACAAAGTTATTTTCCCAAGACTTCTGTGTATTTAGTTGAGGATTTCTGTGTGAACATAATTTGCTTAAAATTATATCAAATTTCATTCAATGCTACAACAATACGTAGGTGTCTTTTTCTTCATTATTTGAACTAGTGTTTAGTGAGATATATACTTTTAGTAATGTCTGTAATGGTAATTGTGAAAGGTTTCAGTATGTATTCAGTTTCTACATTGTCATCTAGTTACGCGTTGTGCCTTGATCAACTTTGTAAGCTGCATGATTTCACCTTTCAGAAAGCTTCGCAAAATCAGAGCATAAGCTGTATATGTCAAATGTTCCTGCATTTTTTTGCTGATTCGTCAACTAGACCTGCTTTAATCAGTGTGCAGGATGTCTCCAGTATCACAAACTAGTTGACAACCTGGGTCTTTTGCTTGAGTATGACTTCCGGAATGATACTAAGAAGATTAGGATGAATGTTTTTGTATGTAATTGAATTCATGATAAGATTGTTTTTGCATGTAATTGGAATATTGTTTCGTGCGTTAAAGTACTCAACTACTAACTGTCAACAAAAAAAAAAAGTACTCAACTACTAGTATATTCTATTTTAACACAAGAAAGGAGCATATATTACATAAGAAGGTTTAAACCTAATAGGACCAGAAGGTCATAATTCCAATATAACAAAAGAGTGAGAAAATACAGCTCGAAAGAAACATCGAAAATAGCAGATATAGACCAGAATGTAGCAAAAATGGTTATAAAACATGCTAGGAAAGGACGGCTATTGAACTAGAACAGTTCATGAGATTCATTCATATCATCTTTCCTACACGATAACAGAAATTTCCTCAAAACTCTCATCTCGTAACAAAAGGCCAGTAAATAAGTGAAAGGAAAAAGAATCTATTGTTTATTTTTATAAACCGAGGTGGAGATTACAATACAAGAAGCAGAGCAGCTAATGAGTCCTTTGAATCTTTCATCCCTGAGCTGGCGATTGGGCTGGTGGTTGAGTTGCTTGTTGTACAGGTGGTTGAGTTGCCTGTTGTACTGGTGGTTGAGTTGCCTGTTGTACTGGTGGTGGTGACTGGGTTACAGGGGCAGGTGGTGGAGGCTGGGTTACTGGTGGTGGTGGTGGAGGCTGGGTTACTGGTGCAGGTGGTGGTGGAGGCTGGGTTACTGGTGCAGGTGGTGGCGGTGACTGCGATACTGGTGCAGGTGGTGGTGATTGGATTACTGGTGCAGGTGGTGGTGACTGGGTTACTGGGGAAGATGGTGGCGGTGACTGGGATACTGGTGCAGGTGGTGGTGACTGATTTACTGGTGCAGGTGGTGGCGGTGACTGGGTTACTGGTGCAGGTGGTGGTGGTGACTGCGATACTGGTGCAGGTGGCGGACTAACTGGAAGAGATGTGGGAGGTGGTGGGGAAGTTGGATTCGACACTGGTGGAGTAGACAAGGGTATTGGAGCTGTTGTAGTTGTCGGGTTTGACGGAGGTATGGGTGGTGCTGGTGATGCATTTGTTGGTGACATTGCTGGCGCTTGTGCTTTAGCTAATGCTACGGCAAGAAACATGCCATATAACATGCAAACACACCTATTAGCCATTTTTATTCTGGTTAGGATCTCAAAGCTATGTAGATGGGTTTAAATACCAAGTAAGGATCAACTTTTAAGAGATGGAAAGGACTTGGTGAAAGGGGAGAGGTAAACTTCAAACGGTTGTTGCATCTCACTCTCATCTAGTGAATAATGGAAGTTGTGATTTTTAAGTAAAAAAAAAGACAGGAAAAACTTGTTTTACATGTTAAATTGTGGTAATCATTTATCAAGATTTTGGATTAAGATTTTGAGCATCCTGCATGGGATTTACTCAAATTTGTGTTGATTTATAATTTCCTCCAATTTCTTAAAAATACAATAGCTTCACCAACATATTTGTCAATGCACAACTTTTTTGACCAAGATTACTTAATAAAAATTAAAAAAAATGAATACATTGAAAGTAAAAATAGAGATGAATTCAACATATTTTGCAGAAAGACCATTGTTTTTAGTAAGAAATACGTGGGTCAAATTAAATTTTAGTACTTGTATATGAATAATAAAAAGTCATATTTTGCAATTTATAGGAAAAAAAGGAAATAATTAAAGAATTTGAAAATGGTGCCAGTGAGATCCAAAAAGCTAATTTGATAGGTGGTAAAGGATAAGGATAGGTTGCCAAAAATGATCCAGGAACTGTACTTACAAAAGAAAAATTCTCAGATTGACCAAAGCCTGAGCCAACCCTAGCCTCAAACTGAGCCAAACTGTCAACCTAATATGTAGATGACTAGCCAGAGAAGTCAGAAAAGACCGACTTAATAGATCCCTTAATGATTCCAGCTGAGTTACAAGTGACTAGTCTGAGTCTCGGTTAAAGCTATTGAGGTTTAGTGAATTTCAAGCTAAGCCCTAACTGAGAATGAGCTCAGTTCAGCACATTTCTTCCTAAGGATATCTATATACCATTGATGTCACCAGTCATTGGCAATATATACTCCATAGTTCGTTAACAATCCCTACTTTATGCTTATTAAACTTACATCCCTTCAGAATTCACATATAGGATTCTAAGGGAATTCACACTTCACAGATAGGATTCTGAGGGAGAAGGAAATTACTGTTGATGACAGAAATCTTGACCACTCTCCAGGAATGGATGATCTGATCGGAGATCAGGCGTGTATTCCTAATCTGCCTCTTAATTGATCAGGAAATCCCCGAACGGCCCTTGATGTACCCCAACTATGACAAAAAAAAAAAAAAAAAAAAAAAAAACAAAAAGCTACATGGAGAATGTCCTAATGACCTAATCTAGCAATGTCACCATATTCAGATTAATAACTTTGCTATTATGGCTTTAAATCCATCGTGTGGCAAATGAAGTCACTTAAGCTGAGACACCAATATGGTAAGCTAAGGGAACTTAATGAGGAAGGACTAATAAGAGTAGCTGGTTGACAGTTTAGATCAAGGAGGTGGTGGTTATGGAGCACAGATAGAAAGGAAAAACAAGAGGAAGAGTGTTTCTTATCCTATAATCCAAAATAACAGCTTTTCACTGGTAGTTGTCTTTTATCTTCACTCCCTCTCTTTTCCTCCATCAATAAAGCATAACCCTTGTTTTCATCAAACTCAATTACAAAACTGAAAATCCAAGAAGGAACCTTCCAGGTAGAAAGCTCAAAAACATTATAGGCTATGAAGAGATGGTGGATTAGGCAAATAAATTTCGCAGAATATATGATACATTACATACTTATCAAGTACCCTGTTTCCAACAGTATCAGGAACACAAAAAAATATCAACAGCATTTCCACTAGAAGATAATGTTGTCACTGGATCTAAACAATTCAAGCTATGTATATATAATTATTTCTTCTGCAAAGAGTTACATAAGATGGTTGCATTTTTATCCAAACAATTCCGCTCATATCGACAAGCAAGTGATCAATTAGTCGTATAATGTTTCCTAGATCATATCAGGAAGTTATATTGATGGAAGAGGAATATTTACCTCGAGAATATAGAATCTACCGGTTTTATTCATACTGCAGTACACTTATCAGAATTGTCCAATCTTGAACAACTAAAGAATAACATGATCATTTCAGCCCATCAGGCATCAGTAAGTAGCAAAGACAAGCAAAGAGTGATGTCTATATATTAGAGGCAGGTAAACCTTCAAGATGATATTGGAATGCAAGATAACTTCAGAGATACAAAGTATTAATGGCTGGAGAAGATATAATTTATTTTCAAAAATACAATGGCACTTGCCACTACATATCAGATGACTAACTTTAATTTGGATCATAAGCACTGTGATAAATTATTACTCAATTTATCATCTTAACTGGTAACTACAGTCTAAATTAAAGTTAACTTTGAATTCAGATGAACTTAAACTGAGGGAGCTCTTGAGGATCCCATCAAATTTCAGCAGAAAAACGTACTAGGATTTGCTACTTCAATTCATGACTATGGTGACAATCAGAGAAAACCGCTAATAGTAAATCCAAGCATAAAAAATTATGGAAACTTAAGATGTCATATAGACATGACAAATTATCCGAAAGCATAAGCTCGAATTAGAACACATTCAACAAAAATTCATGATGTCTTCCCTCAAATGACGAAATTATCAATCCCAAGAGCGTGTTAAGACTATAAACAAACACGAGCACTCAAGACTTTAATCTAATCGAACCAGTCATTGAAACCAATGATATACCAACATCAATTAAACAAGTACACAACAAAAAAAAAAAATCAGTAAACTCTGTTAAATTAAACATCATTAATTCTTAATCAATGATATACAACACAAAACTGTTTATGTTCCACAACATTCCTTATTAAAACTGCAACATAAGAGATGAGAATCATACTACAATTTCCTCAGCTAATGAAGTAACTCCTTGCAGTATTATACTCAATATAACTACACTAAAGTGATTATCTCAACATAATTAAGACTGTCATTGATAATTTTTAAAAAATAAAAACTCGAACCTCAAAAATCGAATCGAAATCAATCATCCAACTGCTGAAGCTCAGCCTTAAGCTGCTCAATCTTGAGTCCCATAGACCTTTGCAAAGCTTCTCTCTCCTGGTCCTTCAACCTCCCCAACAAGCCCTGAAACATGTCCAACACTTCCTTAACAGCAGCTCTAGCACACTCAGCTTCCTCATTGAAATAAACAGTCTCTTTAGACTCCATAGCTGCCTCAATTTCCTCCCTTGCTTCAGCAAATTTCAAATTAATTTCATCCACTATCGTGTTTTTGTCAAAATTTTCAGTTGAATCTCCACTATAACTCCTCAATTGAGAAATTAAGGATGATGGGTGGTTGAAATGGGGGAAATTTGAAGTGGGTTTGGAAGAAATTGGGGGTTTTGAGAGAGAACATTTGTGGGTAGAAATTGGTGCAATTGATTTGAAAAGAGAAATTTTTTTGGGTTTTGTACATTGGGTAAAGGGGTTTTTGCGAAGTAGGTTGTAGATTGAAATCGATGATTTTTGATGCATGATTTTTTGAATTCAAAGTTTTGGGTGCAAAAGAGAAGTAAAGAACAAAGGGGGGAAGATGACCTAATTCATATTTATTTTAAGGGAAGATACCTAATTCATAAGATGACTTGGTTATTGTCCAATAATACAATACACAGATTTTAACTAAAAGATACTTCGTATTGCATAAAGTTGTATATTAGGGCCTGTTCATATTTACTTAATTGAGCTGAACTGAACTAAACTGATTGGAGCTGAACTGAACTGATTGGAGCTGAACAGAACTGAAAAATTAAAATGCATAAAAATATATGAAAATGTTTATGAAAATTAATGATAATATATATAGTGGATTGTGAAAAATATAAAGTGTTTTAAAAATAACTCTGTATTTTAAATTATTAAATTTTTGTGTATTATATTTTAAATATATATATAAAAATAAAAAGTATTCTTCAATATTTTACTGTAGTCAATCATTGCTTGTTGTACTCTATACAATTTTGTTCGTTTACATGAACTAGGGATTCCATTCACGCACCAAGTTGAAGTCATGGGACCAACAAAAGATCATACTATGTACGATGATAACAGAAAAGCAGCTATGGATATTGTACGAAACCAAATAACTGATCAGATATGGGAGTCAATTCAGAGGAATGCCGAGGTAATGGAGCAACTTAATGAAGAAGAAGAAGACGAAGAACTAACCGATTATGAAATCTAGTAACTGTTGTGTAGTACTCTCATTTTTTTTTTTTTTTTTTTTGAATAGCAAGTAGTACTCTCATTTTGTCAATGAGTTCAACTATAAAAAAACATGTGACCATTTTGAACGACGAATATAATTTAAAATAATAATAATAATAATAATAATAATAATAATAATAATAATAATTATTATTATTATTATTATTATTATTATTATTATTATTATTTTATTATTATTATTATTATTATTATTATTATTGTTATTATTATTATTATTATTATTATTATTATTATTATTATTATTATTATTATTATTATTATTATTATTATTATTATTATTATTATTATTATTATTATTATTATTATTATTATTGTCGTCGTTGTAATATGCTAAAACATCTAAAACAAAAAAATTAACAACTGAACTGATTAGAGCTGAACTGAACTGAACTGATTAGAGCTGAACTGAACTGAAAATAAGTAAATATGAACAGACCCTTAGTCCCTAGAGCTGTCAAAAATTGACCCGATCCGAGAATCTGACTTGAACCGACAATGATCTGAACCTGATCTATACCCGATTAATGGGGTGAAACCAGTGACCTGTTACCCAACCTGAATCGACCTGATATTAACCGACAACCGATTTGATCCAATAATTTATGACCTAAACCCGAACCTGCACCTGATCTGATAGTAACCGTCAACCAATTTAATCCGACCTAACAACAATTCGAACCCGAATTAGTACATGACCCAATTAGAACCTTAAAATGAATATAACCCAACACAACCTGTTATTGACCCGAGTTATAAAAGGTTTAATAAAATTTTACACACCTTTCGTTCAGCTGGTACAATTCTGTAAACCCTCAATTCTTAACAAAACATTGGTACAATTTGTTCAACTTATATACCTTTTGCCCTCTATTACTTCGCATATAGGCTTAATAAAATCTTGATAATGTTTGATCAAATTATAAAAGGCGTTATTATATAGGTTCAGCTTCACCACATCGATATTTATTCGAATTGAACTTGAACGAAAACCAAGAATGATCTAACTTTAAGATTATCCGACAAATAATTATCTAACCCAACCCTGACCTAACCCGAACCCGAATATACCATCTATTAACCCGCCCAAACCCAACTCAACACAACCCAAACCTGAAATTGAACCTAATCTGAATTTGACTCGAATCGAACCCCACCTATACCTGAAAGGGTAAACGACCCAGAACAATCTAAACTGAAATTAACTCGACCTGAACCTGAACCTGATTTGAGGCTAGATTGACCTCGATATAACCTGATCCTAATTCAACCCAAAACCTGATTTGACCCGACCCGAACCCGAATTGAATACCCAAATTGATAGCTCTATTAGTCGCTATGTATTTTTATTACTTGCTTAGGATAAATAGATAATGAAATATGAATGACAAATGTTTAATAAAGTCCGATGTACAATATCACTAATGTAAATCAGTAGAAATTAAGCTGCCAATTTCCAAATCCTCTTTATTTTCTAGTTTTAGTTTTCTTTCTCCTCATTCTCTTTCATGAACTTTCCTCTATCTTCCTCGCACTTTTCAGTCTCCTCGCCATTGCTCAAAGCTTCTCTCTCTTCAATTTGCTTTTATTTCTTCAGCGATTCAATCTTTCGCTCTTCCATTTGCGATCTACCTTTGTTATCCAAGTTTGTTATCTTAATTTTTTGTGTTTTTCTTTGTATTCCGTAGTTTTATTTGTAGAAATTTTAAATCGATGATTTTATCGTTTTTCAGTAATTTTTGATTCGTGAATACTGCAATGAAGAAGACTAATCCAATTTCTGATGAAGTTTATCTATATGCAGGTACAATTTTTGATGAAGTTTTTTCCGTAAGTTTATCCAATTTCCAATTTCTCTTTTATTTTTCTAATTTTGTTGTTTTGTGATGTCGATCTTTATTATTTTGATTTGTTTGAGTGATTGTACTTTTTTTCATGATTATTGTTAATTTTGTGTTTATTTTTGTTGATTTTGATACTCTGTTTTGCATATGTAGCTTGATTACTTTTGTGAAAAAACGGGTCACTTTTGTGAAAAAAAGGGTCACTTTTGTGAAAAAAGGGGCCACTTTTGTAAAAAAAAAAAAGGTCACTTTTGTAAGAAAAAAGGGTTACTTTTCGCAAAATGTTCGATGTACCAATAAAATTATTGTAAACCGGGGGCATGCAAAAGTTTTAGAATATGAATATAGTTGGGTTAGTGGAAGAATAAAATAGGATAATTAGAAGGAGAGAGATTTCGGAAATATTAAAGTAGGTGAATAGAGGTAAATTAGTACGTAGCACAACTGAGTATTGAAACTACTCTTAAAAAACCTTATAGTATAATACACCCGGGTGTACCATGTGCATGGTGCACCCCAATAAACAAAAAAAGGCGGAAAGAACATACAATGTTTGATAAAGGATACCCTATGTTTAACAAAGAATAAACCTTTGATATGTTCTTGGAAAAATTGCCAAGAATAATTCCACCTTTGGGGCGTCCGCCCAAAATAATCCCACTGTAGGGTTATTTTTAAATAATCTGAACTTTATACTCAATCCGCTCTAAATAGTCCCAACCGATCATGTAACTTGCTATAAAAAGTTACTTGACACGTGGTGACCTTTGTTTACCAAAAAAAAAAACCGAAATTGAAAAAAGTTAGATTTCATAAAAGAAAAAAGAAAATAAAAAAATTATAAAAACCACCCACTAGCTGCCTGAGCCCGTTCCCTCCCGCGGCTCCGGCCACCCATCCCTTAACCGCAGCACCGGCGTCGGTGTCGCGACCGATCCCTTCCCTAGAATTACCAACCCCTTCCCTAACCCAGCATCCCCTTACACTCGAAAACCGTCTTCCCGTCCCGATACCAACCCCCTCATCATCCCCCATCTCTTAACAGGCCACGCCTACCTTTCTTGTGCCCCATTCGGATCGTGTCGTCCTCCCCCGACGTCGATTCTGGCCGCGCTGACCTCACAAACTAGTTTTATATATGGGGTCTGGTTTAGTGGGTTTTGGATTTTTTGAAGTGGGTTTTGGGATTGGCTTGGACTCTGGTTTGGTGGCGGTGGTTCCAGGGTTTGGTTTCAGGTCTAGTGTGTGGCGGTGGTTCCTGGGTTGGCCGGGGTTTGGTTTGGTGGCAGTGGTGCTTCTAGGGTCTGGGTTTGGGCGATGGCGGGGATAAAGGTTGCTGAAACTTAGGTGGTGGTGGTAATTTTTTTGTTATTTGATTTCACTTTTATTTTTTATTTTTGACAAATCAAATTGTGACACATGTAAATTATATTGAATAAAAATAAAATTACCTCTTCAACCGATTACTGATCATTCGGGACCTTTAAGAGTAGATTGAGTATAAAGGTCGGATTATTTAAAAGTAACTCATAGGTGGGATTATTTTTATTAGAGGACGCCCCAAAGGTGGGATTATTTCGTGTAATTTTTCCTATGTTCTTTGAGTGTGATCAGTGTATTCTTTAGCTATAACTATATGTTCTTTGAAGGATTTATGTCTTCGTCATGTGCAATTACTAGATATATGAATGGATCAAATTATGGAGATAATTAAGTTTGTACATTTGGGTCATTGTTATATCATAGCTAGAGGTGCTAACGATCTTTGGGTTAGTAAAATAGGCCAAAGCCCAATTGGAAAGATCCTATAAGGTCACACAAAGGGCCTAGATCGAGCACGAGAGGAAAAGGCCCATGATGGGCCTCATCCCCTTGTATGGCCGGCCATATGGAGGAATAGGATTATAAATAGACTAAGTGCCTAGGGTTTTTCAGTAGTGCAATTGAGTGATCAGTTTGATTAAACCCTAATTAGCAAACATGAGCCCAACCCCTCTCAAACTATCTCTCTCTCTCTCTCTCTTCTCCTCCCTCGGCGCCAGTGTGGTGGTTCGTGGTGGTCGGTTCTGTCCATTAAAGGTGGTGATAGCGGTTTTCTTCTTTCACTCGACCAATCTAGTATTGGTGGACGGCTCGTTCGAATCCCGTGTACTAAGTAGAGGAGCAACGCTTGTGGCTCTATTCTCTCCTTGATTTACCACTCAAATTGCTACGTGGAATTCACGCTTCAAAGGTATGATTATGTGTCTTGTGTGTTATGCATACGTGTAGACACCCATTTGTGTCTCCCCAAAACCAAACCCGGTGATGAGTACCTTTCACGTCGAATCATAATCGAATGAAGCGAAAGTGTGGAAAGTCTAGTGTTGCGGATAGTTTTAATTTCTTTTCTCTTCTCTCTGTTTTTGAAAACTTATTTTAAGAAAATAGCCACTTCAGTTTGGTTGGTCTATGATATGGGTCCAATAGTAGTGTAGTTGGATGGGGCTTGACAAGAGCTTTCCAACGATATATTATAAGCCTAATTCCGATGAATATTGAGGAAGTTATGGCCAATTTACCAAACTGGGCCCGGTTTGAGCCTTATATGCGGCCCAATGATCTAGAGGGAGGGCCTAATATGATTTATCATTCCTAATGCAATTATGAATGGTTTTAGTCTTCTAGATTCTTCTAGAAGGTTCTTCTCATTCCTAATTCAATTAGCATTGATAAATTGACTTTTGTTGACTTTTCAGAGTTTTAATTAAAATCAAAGAACATTTTTGAGGAAAAGATACGATTTTATCCTCCTGTACGGCAAAATTTATCTGATTTGAGAAAACGCGTCAAAAACAGGGTTAGCGCCAAACGCCAGGCATTGGCGCCTGGCGCTAAGCCTGGTGCCAATAGCTAGCGTTGGCGCCAGCTCTGTTTCAGTTGCGCCAATGCTCTGTTTTTGATATTTTATCTTTTTGGCTAATTTTCTCTATAAATAACGTCGTAAAAACTCCGTTTTCATTCACCTACAACCAGTTTTTATTTGCAATCATCAATTCTCGCATTCTCTAATCCATTTCTCCATCTTTCTCTCTCTCTAAACTTGCTTTTACATACAAAATTCTGCATTCACAAGATCTAGATACACCTAGGCATGTTCGAAGTTGCCTTCGCCCTAGACATGAAAGGTTTAATTTCTGAGGGTTTGGTCCCAAATCTCTCTTTCAATTATTTAATTTGATTGTTTGATTATTATTTTCCTTGAAGTTACTGACGTGTGTATTTTGTTATTAGAAAGAGGTACGAGGCATCAAAGTAAGTACTTTAATGGTTTTAATTGATGTTATGATGTAGAGTTCATGTTTAAATTGTTATTATGATATTCCTAGTATCATGTCTAGGGTAATTTTAATATTAAATATGATTGGTGCGATGCCTTCTATATTTTTCCTAATATTTATGATTGTTAGTATCATGTTAGGGTTAAAGATTTGATTTTTATTGCTTAGTGACATGCTAGGGTTTGTTATTAATCTTGTTAGTATTATGCCTAGGATCTTGCTATTTTTGATTATGCTTTAACATGATTTATGATTATAATTTTATTATTGCTATAATTATTATTATTATGAACATGATTATTATTATGATTAATATGATTGTTATTATGATGATTATTATTATTATTCTGATTATGATTATTATTTTGTTAATCGTTATGATGATTGTTATTATCATGATATTTATTATTATCATGTTGCTTGATATTTATTGTTATTGCTTGATCACGCCTTTTATGCATGTTTAAAGGGAATTTGTACTTGTAATCACGCTTAATAAGATAATTAATAATCTTGTTTAGGGTTAATGTGATTATAATTCAAGTGATCGCCAATAATAGATTTGTTTGTGCATTAATATGCAACCAACATAGATAAACAGGTTTAGGGTTAATCCTATTGATTGCATGTTAGTCATAAAGCGCACATGAATACGATCAGAATAAAGTAGAGGCCTATTATTAGGGCACGTTCAATCTCTTTAAGGTTGGATTTGTACCTTCATCCCCGAACCCTTATTTGTTCTAGACCTTATGGAGTTGACGATCTCTTGGATCGTTAAGGGGTGTAATCTTCACCCTGTGAACGGTTTACAAGTTCCTAAAACTTGTTGGCGACTCTTTTGCTCTATCTTCTTCCCTTTTGGACGCCACCGTACTTTAGTGTATGATCACAGTGGGGTTCAAGCTAAGGGGGTGAACGCTTGAAATTTATTCCCTACAATACGATCTTGGGATTAGGTGCTTTATGAATACGATTCATGTTTTTCCGCTTTATAGTACCTATAAACTCCTACAGTCAGTGGCGGAGCTAGGAATTTTTCGATGGTAGGGCACATTATCATCTAAAACCCTTTTATCAAAGAATGTTCATAATATCAAGACTCAAAATTACTTAGCAATCGTATTTGTCAAACCTTTATTATTCAAAAATACATCAAATATTACCTCTATTCAAGACTTTAAACAATAACCTCGCTCATATTTTTTTGGATCTTTTATAATAGGTTTGGAATTATATAGATCTTTCGTATCAAATAGGATTATCCAAAATACTAATTATAAGGATTTATAACTAATAATTCAAGTATACTCATACATGTAAAAGGAAATGTTAAAATTAAACTTGACTAGTTTTCAAGTTTTGAAAGCATATTATTATATCATCAATTTCATTATCTTAGGTAGAAAATTAATCTTGCCCAATGTGATCAAACTTTTATGTTGGTAAGTTTTTGTGTTATTTAGGAAATTAGATAAATAGGACATTAACAGAAAAGGAAAAAAAAGGGGGAGACATTAGGAAGAATAAACAATGAGAGGGATAAAAAAGAAAACAAAATGTTGGGAAAGAGATTAGAACAATGACCTTTGATTGGAAAGGTAAAGATTTAACCACTAGGCTACTAGTAAGTTGTACCATAATGATGCACTTTATAATCTATTTAAACAAAATTTTGACAAACATTTTTTTTTTGAAAAGACCAGGCAAGGCACATGCCCTACCAGGACACACTATGGCTCCGCCACTTCCTACAATGGTATCAGTTAGATTCTTGCATGAACACGCTTGAAGATAATAATACGATTATTTGAAGTCCATGTTCTTAATTTTATAATCAATTAAGAGGGAGAAATTAATTAAATTATGGTTCAATTATTATAGGAAAAATTGGCTGCAACAACACTAACTATGATGAAGGTGCGTGTAGCCGCACAACCTTTTCAGGGTGCACTCAACATCACAAACTATACACTTGGGTGCACATAACTAGGGGTGTTCGCGTTCGGTTTGGATCATAAATCGCACCAAACAGCAAAAGTGTGGTTTGTAATTTTTTCAAACCGCACTCAACCGCACCGCAAAATGCGGTTTGGTGCGGTGCGGTTTGCGGTTTAACCGTATTTTATTAAAATTGTAATTATTATTTTTAAAACAAAACTTTTATTTTATTTTATAATTATTTGTTTAAAATTCAAATATTAAAATCTTTTTATTAACATTTAAATAACTAATAGTTAAAGATTAGCTCATATATTTTAGTTCTTTTATACAATTTTAATGAAAATATAGTATAAAAATCGCAAATCGCATTAAAGTGCGGTTTGGTCTCAATATTTTTGGAAACCACACCAAACCGCAAACTGCAGTTTGGTAATTTTTAAAAACCGCACCGCAATTTTCAAACCATAAACCGCTCCAAACCGCAAAATTGAGGTTTGGTTTGCGGTTTGGTGCGGTCTAAACCACACTCTGTACAACCCTACACATAACAACATAAATGACATTTGAATAACTTTGATTTCTTCAGAAAGTAGAATCTAGAGCTGTCAAAAGATGACCCGACCCGAAATACCGACCCTAACCCGACCTATTAACCGACCCGTCTGAACCCGAAAAAATGGTGACCCGAACCCGACCTGAAACCAACCGTAGACCCGAGTTGACCCGAGTATTTGAGACCCGAACCCGAACATTAACCGACCTAGAGACGACCCGACCCGAATGTAACCCGTAAATTATTAACCTGAACCGAACCCGACCTAAACCGAAATTGACCCAAACCCGTTTTAACCCGAATTCAACCCGACCTGTTCCTAACCCGACTCGAATTCAACCGGACCTGTTCCTAACCCGATCCGAATTTAACCCGACCTGATAAAAACCCGACTTGAATTTCAACCCGACCTGTTACAAACCCGACCCGAATTAACCTGACTTGTTATTGGCCCCGACCCAAGTTCAACCCGACTTGTTATTGAATCAATATGTATAGGTCGTTATCTCATGTTGATATTTTGACGGAAATTGAATCCTAACTCTATTCCTTAATATTTCACTTTGAATTTTAAGAGGTTAGTTTCACAACATGTTTTTAGGGACGAATTTCAAGGACGAAACATGTTTTCCGCAAATTATTGACTTGAACCGTACCTGACTTGAATCCGAGAATGACCAGACTTGGAAATGACCCGACTTGATTATAACCCGCAAATTATTGACTTGAACCGAACCCGACTAGAACCCGAGAATGACCCGACCTGATTATAACCCGTAAATAATTGACTTGAACCGAACCCGACTCGAACCCGAGAATAATTTTACGACAAAATCTTGTGTTTCGTTGAAATCCGTCGCAAAGTTCAGTTTCCGACGGAATTTTCGTCGCAATTTCTTTGACGGAAATTAATTCGGTCGGAAAATTGTTGTTTGAATTAAAAATTTGAATCATTTTTTGCGGCTTGATATTAGAAAGTTTTTTATGTATCCTAAACTTTGGTAAAATAAAGGTTTTGGAATGATTTTTATTTATTTATTTATTTATTAATTTAGTACATGACTAAATAGAGAGGAAAAGGAAACTAAGTCAATCATGTGAGATCAATATAAGAAAAAAGTAATTGAAGAAGCGAATAAAAGAAAATATTAGCACAATTTTTTTGAAGGAATACGCTTAAATGGGGGAGGATAAGAAATGCTGAAATGGAAAAAAAAAGAAAGAGAGGAAGGCTACTTTAGTCACGCATGATGGAAAATAATTGTAAGTTTAAAAAATATTTAGACAATTATAAAATAATAAAGATTTCACTTTTTTCCATGTAATCTTAGTTTATTAGAGTCATTTATGCTAATATGTGCATCCAATTACATAGATTGTGTTATAGACCGCACCCTTAAAAGGTTGTGGTGGTATACGCACCTTTATCTTAGTTGGGGTTGTTGCGGCCAATTTTTCCATTATTATATTTTATGTTATTAAACTTGTGTAATTAATAAAATGTGATTTAATTATATGCTCAAATAGCATTGAAGAGGACGGAAATTTATCCATATAATGTTCGAAAATTTCGAACCCTAACCCTAATGATTATCAAATTTTTCAAAATTAATAGCCGCAAAATATGATTTTTGTGCTTGATTTTGATTTAATTCGATTTTATTCATATTTCATAATTTTAATTGGATTGATTTATGCATAAAAATGTTTTATGTATGATCATCGATTTAATTTTAAAAGTTAGAATTAAATTGGGATTAATTTTATGATGAACCTAATTTTAAAGTTGAATGAGATTTAATTTTGAAATTTGGACTGATTTAATTTAGTTTTACTAAAATTTATTTTAATTAAATTCAAAACCAAAAAAAAAATAGTTTAAGGCCGGCAGCCGCGGCTGGGTGGCGCAGCCACGGCGACTTCCGACCTGGTGGTCAATCCAGAGGGAGGAAGGGAGTGCAGATGGCTGGACAGCAGCGTGAAAGAGTTGCACAGTGCTGTCGCAGCCACGCTAGGGCTGTTGCTACTGCTGCCTTTGCGCGGGAGTGGCTACTAATCGCAGCCAGCCACCGTGGCTAGCTCAAGATGCCCTTTGTAGTAGTGGCTGCTTTAAGTGGCAGCAGCCATCGTGGCTAGATTTGGCTAGCCAACCACAGTGGCTAGCGGTTTGGTACAGTTTTTAAAAAAACAATAAATTATTATTTTATTTTAAAAATATTTCAAGATAAATATGATTTATTTTGGGATAAAATAAAATTCTTTTGAAATAAAATCTTTTATTTAGGATAAAATCAAATCTTTTAAAAGTTGTTATATTTGATATTATCCATATTTAATTTGTTAATTTTGGTGATTATCCATAATTAACGTGTTTAATTTTAAAAGGATAATAATTGATTTAACGGAAATTTCACCAAATGCCCCTGAGTAACTTTTTTATTCACCATATACCCATTTAAATGTTCTAATTCACCATATATCTTTGAGTTTCAAAAAAATTCACCATATACCCAAAATGACTAATATCGTCAACTACCGTTAGTCATTAATGTTAAGTGTGCCACGTGGCTGTTGGGAGTTTGGTGAGTCCGTCTCACCGCGGAAACAAACCCGACCCAAAGAACCACTCGTAATTAATAAAACCATAAAGCATAACAAATAAACATAAAAGGATAAAATCGGAATTTACCTTTGAAGCGTGCTTCGCCCTCAAAGTCGGGCTCTTACTTGAAAGCTTTAAGCTTCGAAAATACGCGAGCCTCCTACGGAAACCCACCCGCAAAAACTACTAGCGACTTTTAGGTCCGTTTCCTCGAGGTTAGCGAGGTCCGACCAAAACCCAAGTATTATATGAGTTCAAGAGTTTTTGCTAATGCAATGCTCTATTGAACTCCTACTCAAGCACTCTTCCCAAAAACCCAATTTATAGGCAAGAGGGAGAGTGGGAATTTCTATCCCATCAATGTGGGAGTCATGAAATTCCACAATTTATTTTAAACCTAAATTAAAATGAATAAGCAAACTAACAATAAATCTACAAGTGGCACTATCATATGTAAAGGGTGGTGAGGACCACATGGAGAGTAGGGGACCATACTTGCTCCCCACTCAATACTCTCCTTGTGCCATATGTCCCTCACCCTACTTGCTTCTATATGCTCCCACTTGCTTCCCTTAGTACTCGGCCCTATGGCCTAGCCGCAGCCCAGCCCCGCACTTGATGTTGCGGGCCGTTGGCCCTTGCGTGCGTTGCTAGCACGCAAGGCTTGCGGCAGCTAGCTGCTGCTAGCATGCATGCTTGTGGCTGCTAACATGCTGCTAACTATGGTGCGCTAGCACGCACCAGCCGACCATGCATGGCTCGGCTTGGTGCGCTTGCTAGCCACCTATGCTAGGACATTTTTGCCCCTAGCACTCGGATGCTCGGGGCACTCCGATGCTAGGGGTATTTTGGGAATATGGTCGATTTATTATTATTTTGCGCGTCTTGTCACTTATTATTTTTGACTCGACTTCCGATGCTCGGTTTCGACGCTCTAAGCTCGAATTACCGACGTCTGAATATTTAATACTCAGGCGTCGAATTAATTTCTTCCGAATTAATTCGTCGAGTCGGTTCGTTTACTGCTAAGGGTGTGACCCAAAGGGTTCAGTCAAGATTAAGCTGTAATATTAATTATGCATTAATATTACTGATCGGAAGCGGCCTCCACCTAGGCATTCCGATCACTTGACCTTACTGAATATATTAGCTTTCTAATAATTCTGAACTCACTAACGGAATAGTACACTTGTTCGAAGGACAACATTCCTTTCAATCTCCCACTTGTCCTTCCGGACAAGTGCGCATTTAGTGTACAACCTTTTTCCTATGTCGCTTAATGTTTCTTCATGAACTATAAGGTAAGATTATTTTGTCATCCTTATTACGTCCAGAAGTTTTTCTCGATTCCGAGTCCGACTGTCAATAAACAGATGAAATCAATCCATCCAAGGACGGCCATGCATTTTAACAGTCTCGCTCTACGAGAGGCCTTGTATACAACAAAGACATCTTCCCTATTTTAGTAGGGGACATTCCCAGTCTTGTAATGTAGCTCCTCTTACTAAGAGGACCTAGCTGCCCGAGTGTTGCCGTTATAATCCCCTATTACGGCAGACGTTTGACAACATTAAAGCGGACTAGTACTCAAACAAGAGAACTCACAATACTCATGGTCGAGGAAATAGGTTCCGATAGCCATAATGAGAAGTATACTTATGACGATTTTTAATCTCTTAAAGTGTTCTCATAGGTCGATCCAGTATGGTTCTAAACCAATACCTGTGCAAATGATTTATGACATTAATGTCCTTGTAGCACAAGAAACGGTGCTATAAATCAGACTACACACTAATCTTAATTGGTCATTAATCGTCCATCGTTTAAATGACCTCGATTTGGGATAATTTTCGATTATAATATTCAACGTTCACTTAATTGGTGTTTCTGTTGAGTAATTATGTTTTGATGATTGTAAACTAATGATGATTATCTATCTAATGTGTTTGTTAAGTTGTGTATAGAAAGAACAAGTTATACTTGGAACAGGATACAAGGAACCTGAGCAGTCACATATATATATATATATATATATATATATATATATATATATATATATATATATATATATATATATATATATATATATATATATATATATATATATATATATATATATATATATATATATATATATATATATATATATATATAAGGAACCTGAGCAATATATGATAAGCAATAGAGAAACAAGAACAATGATGAGTGTTATGGTTGATAAACATGATGATGGTTAAAGAACCATGAAGGTAACTATGTAAATAGGTGTTTGCATATGTTAGCTTCATAAGGTAAGTACACTATGCATACATGAGTTGTATATGTGTAGGTGTAGACACCCATTTGTGTCTCCCCAAAACCAAACCCGGTGATGAGTACCTTTCACGTCGAATCATAATCGAATGAAACGAAAGTGTAGAAAGGTCTAGTGTTGCGGAAAGTTTTTGTTTCTTTTCTCTTCTTTCTGTTTTTGAAAACTTTATTTTAAGAAAACAGCCAATACAGTTTGGTTGGTCCATGATATGGGTCCAATAGTAGTGTAGTTGGATGGGGCTTGCAAAGACCTTTCCAACGATATATTATAAGCCCAATTCCGATGAATATTGAGGAAGTTATGGCTAATTTACTAAACTGGGCCCGGTTTGAGCTTTATATATGGCCTAATGATCTAGGGGAGGGCCTAATATGATTTATCATTCCTAATGCAATTAGGAATGGTTTTAGTCTTCTAGAATCTTCTAGAAGGTACTTTTCATTCCTAATTCAATTAGCATTGATAAATTGACTTTTGTTGACTTTTCAGAGTTTTAATCAAAATCAAATAGCATTTTCGAAGAAATTATATTATTTTATCCTCCAGTACGGGAAATTTATCAGATTTTCGAAAACGTGTTGAAATCAAGCTTGGCGTCCAACCCCAGGCCTTGGCGCCTGGAACCAGGCTTGGCGCCAGACGCTAGCCATTGGCGCCTGGCGCTAGCCGTTGGTGCCTGGCGCCAGCTAGCCAGGGTTGGCGCCAGCTCTGTTTCCTGAGCGTCAGACTCTGTTTTGTTAAATTATCTTTTTTGGCTGATTTTCTCTATAAATATCGTATTAAAAACTCCGTTTTGAGGGATCATTCATCATCTACATTTATCATTCACCAATTCTCTTCATTCACAAGTTTTAATTAGCATTCTTTAATACATTCAATTCTTTCTTACTTTGTTTTCATATAAAATTCCGCATTCACAAGATCTAGAAACACCTAGCCATATTCGAAGTTGCCTTCGCCCTAGACGTGAAAGGTTTAATTTCTGAGGGTTTGGTCCCAAATCTCTATTTCAATTATTTAATTTAGTTGTTTTGTTTATTATTTTCCTTGAAGTTACTAACATGTGTATTTTGTTATTAGAAAGAGGTACGAAACATCAAAGTAAGTACTTTAATTGATTAATTGATATTATGATGTAGAAATCATGTTTACATTGTTATTATGATATTCCTAGTATCATGTCTAGGGTAACTTTAATATTAAATATGATTGCTATGATGCCTTTTATTCTCTTTATAATATTTATGATTGTTAGTATCATGTTAGGGTTAAAGATTTGATCTTTATTGTTTAGTTACATGCTAGGGTTTGTTATTAATCTTGTTAGTATCATGCCTAAGATCTTGCTATGTTTATTATGCTTTAGTATTAACATGAACATGATTATGATTTTAATTGTTATAATTTATGATTATTATTATTATTATTATTATTATTATTATTATTATTATTATTATTATTATTATTATTATTATTTTGATAACGATTATAATTATTGTTATGGTTATTTATTATGTTGCTTGATACGATATTATTTATTGCTTGATCACACCTTTATTGCATGTTAAAGGGAATTGGTACTTGTAATCACGCTTAATAAGATAATTAATAATCTTGTTTAGGGTTAATGTGATTATAATTCAAGTGATCGCCAATAATAGTTTATTTATGCATTAATATTCAACCAACATAGATTAAACAGGTTTAGGGTTAATCCTATTGATTGCATGTTAATCAGAAAGCGCACATGAATACGATCAGAATAAAGTAGAGGCCTATTATTAGGGCAGATTCAACCTCTTTTAGGTTGGATTTGTACTTTCATCCCCGAACCCTTATTTGGTTCTAGACCTTATGGAGTTGACGATCTCTTGGATCGTTAACGGGTGTAACCTTCACCTCGTGAACGGTTTACAAGTTCCTAAAAACTTGTTGGCGACTCTTTTGCTCTATCTTCTTCCCTTTTGGACGCCACCGTACTTTAGTGTATGATCACAGTGGGGTTCAAGCTAGTGGGATTAAGGCTTGAAATTATTCCCTACAGTAGGAGTATTTACATAAGCTTTAAGTTTAATTAGTTCTCTCACTCTCTTAAGTGTTTATGTGAAGACAGGAACTGACTTAGGTGAAGTCAATTGGTTAGAACATAGAAGACTTCAAGAGGAACAAGAGAGAATGAATGAACCTAAAGCAGGTTCTCCCATGAGAACCAAACCACGAAGGAACCTGAAGGTATTATCTAACAAGATCCAGAAGGAACTTTCGGCAGGCTCTCTCACGAAAGCCGGAGCATGTTCCCTAACAGGTACATGAAGAGTTCCCTAACATGAACTTAGTTCTCTAACAAGAACTATCTAAGTTCCCTAACAGGAACTTGCCCCGATATCTAGAATACATCAATACTACAAGATTCCAGAACAAGAGTTTCAAAGAAACAACATGAAGACGGAGAAATCGAAGTATATCGCTCTAGGATTCATGTAAGTATGTTGGACATAAAAGTCAGTCTGGAACAAGTCTAAAGAACCAAGGTGAACTCATGATAGTCAATGAAATTAGAGTTACTGACTTGTCAGGAACTCAGAGTTTGTCAAAGTTCCGAAACCTAATCGGAACTTAGGTCTTCACGTCGTTAAAGGTCGCAGGTCGAATTTAATGATATAAATATTTACCTAATACGTGCATATCTTTTAGGGATTTGGTTTTACAGAATAAAAATATTTATTTTCTAATAAATCCCTTTTGGAAAAAGATAAGTTATTTTTGGAAAATATTTTCAGTAAAATAAGTTTTAAATAAAATCTAATTTTATGGCAAGTATATCTTTTGTTAAAAGATATGGTAAATATATCTTTTGTAAAAAGATATGATAAGTATATCTTTTATAAAAAGATATGGCAAGTATATCTTTTGTACAAAGATATGGTAAGTATATCTTTTGTTAAAAGATATATTAGTATATTTGGAAAATATAAGATTTAGATAAAATCTGATTTTATGGTAAATATATCTTATTATTATTGATTGAATATATTCTTAACAAAAGATATATTTTTGGAAAACTTATTTTTAGAAAATATCTTTTATTTCTATCTTTTAATAAAACTTATCTTTTACGAAAAGAATAATTTGGGTGTACTATAAATATGCTCATATGTATTCATTCAAAGTCGAGGCTGATGAAGCTTAGTGGTCGTGCTTAATGGTTTCATCCTTCACTACGAAGCTAAGTCAAACCTCCAGGTCGAAGTTCCAGTCAGGTTCCAGTTACAGTTCGTCCAGTAAGTTCCAGACAGATCTCGAGTGTCAAGCATATTAGTTTTATCTCTTTATTCATTGGTATGTATTTAGAGTTACTCTTTGAGATCTTGTAATTGGGACAAAGGGTTTTGAGTGTTTTATGTATTGGGGTGTGAGAGTTCGTGAGAATTCTCGTTTTTATAATATTGTATTGTAAGAGTGCAATGTGTGAGCTTCTAGGGTGAAGCGGAATGAGCTTCTAGTGAGAGGCCGAGTGTAGGCACTTTGGGAGTGCTGAGTGAATCTAAGTTTGGGACTTAGATTGGGTAAGATAGGGTCTTATCGTGTAGCAAGTTTAGTCAGGAACTTGTGAGTAAAGGTCTGTCACTTAATAGGTTTGTAACTTGGTGTTTGCCCTGGATTATTTTGGCTTGAAATCCCTTGGAGGGTCGAGGTTTTACTTCCAGTTGGGCCCTGGATGGTTTCCTCGTAAAATCCACTTTGCATTGTCTAAGTTCCTAACAGCAATCAGTTTTATATCCCGCGAAAAGTAGGCACTAGGAACATACTACAATTCACCCCCCCTCTTGTAGTATATCATCTGAATTAACAATTGGTATCAGAGCCAATGCTCTAGATAAAACCGGGTAACCCCGAGGAGCAAGTTCCAGGCTAGGATGTATATCTACAAGAAATGCAGCAATTGGAACTCAGCCCGAGAATGTTCCCAACTCCACATTAAGACCAAAATCTTCTTGTAAAGCAGAAGTAATTCAAAGATCAACATCTTTGAGGTAAGTGTTTCGTCTTTGAATTCTTTGTTTTATGCATGTTATTATGTGTGCGAGTTCCTTGCGGTATTTTTAATTAAATTGTTGATTTTATTATTAATGTTTTTAAATCAATTTTGTGTAACCTCAAATCTGATTTGAGTGTATTTAAAAATCATTTTTTTTCTTCAGATTTATAAATTGATTTATTAATAAAGAATCTGTTTACTGGAAATAGTTTAAGGAACTTATTGTTTAGAATTATGCATATTTGGTCTTTTGGAACCTGGACTACCCTTGAATGGAAACTTAATTCCTTAGGCAAGGTAATAAACGAATATTTTGAATATTTGCCAAAGAATGACCTTATCATGTGTCCTTATTATTCTGATTATTCATTTTGTAGACACATGATGTTAATTGTTAGTAAAAATAGTTGGTTTAACCGTATTTGTTTTATTTATGGATTATTGACATCTATTACTAACATGAAGGTACCCAATGTATATTGGGTAACCAAAGCCAAAAGGTGACCGATTTTGCAGGCTATTGACAAGGGGATAAACGCGTCGTCAATTGTCTATCCCTAGATCAAATACAATTTATACAACCTAAACAAACCTAATACGAGTATAAGGCAAGCATAGGGGTCGAACCACAGAGAACGGATAAACACCACCAAATGTTATCGACAATTAAGCTAGTCCGGAATAGGGGATAAATAAACTAAAGTCTAAAGATGCTAAAACAAGAAATAAAACATTAAGGAAAATGGTTTAGGTATAGCATTCACTTGAACATAAACAAAGGCATAGAAATTGAATTAATTATGAACTAAACATGCTCGAATATCGAAATAAAGGATCCAATCTAGCCGCCTTCCGGGGTCAATTGGCTTCTCCTAACATAGCCTCTATGTTTCCACATTAGAACCATATACTAGGAGGTACTATTAAATAACAATCGATAGTAATGAACCTTAACTAAGTCAACTTCCGTTTCTTGTTAGCAAAGATTCACCTTTAATCAACCAACAATGTGAACTTGCAAGAAGATTAAAGAATATCAAGCATATAAAGACTTTAATCACAAATAAATCAATTCTAAACCCTAGAACATGCTCAAGGTCCAACTACACCACAACCATTCCCTTAATGGGGAAATTACTCACTTATCATGCTAATAACAAGATTAATTAACAAACAATCAAGAATAAACATGATTAACAAGCAATACCAACAACTAAAATAATTATCAAAATAAAACAAATAAAAATAGAGGAGAGAGAGTAAGAGATTGCTCATTAATTGAAGATGAAGGTCTACAAAGGATTGAACAAGCTCCTTCTTCAAAATCCAAGTTCATTAATGAAGAAAATCCCACTTTCTCTCTCTACCAATGAAGACTAATCCTAACCTAACCTAAAACTAATTAGAGAGAAGAATAGATAGTTATTGAATGTCTCCCCCTTCTAATTACCCCAAAAATTGGGTATTTATACTAAGCTAGCCAAAGTAAGTAAAAAATAAAAGAAGGGAAATAAAATAGAGAAAGAATAGGAAAATTAAAAGAAATAAAGTAAAACTAAAGAAAGAAAAATAAAAGAGAAAAGAAAAAGGAAATAAAAATAAAAATAAAAGAAAATAATAAAATAAACAAATCCCCCCCACAAAACAATAATCAGACGCCCTTCCTCTTCTTCTATCTTAATGGTTGCTCTGATTTTTTTTATCATCATACCACCATCATCAACAATTATCATTAAATCACCGCCGTCAATCATCATCTCTTATCATTGAGCATCAATCAAGGCCGTTCGATCTTCATTAAAACCATGCGCGAAGCCCGTGGAATGGTTCGATCGAACCGGTGGTTGGTTCGACCAAACTACGGGGTTGGTTCGGTCGAACCATGGGTGTGTTCGACCACTCCTCTTCGAATAACAAAACCCCCAAAGTCTTTGACTCGACGTTCGGCCAAACCCTCATTGGTTTGCTCGAACTTAATTAATTTGTGATTTGCTCTGATTTTTGGGTCGATTGGGGGGGTCGAATTGCTTAATTGTTGCTGGTTGTTGACGGTGGTGTTGGTGCGCTGATTGTGGTGGAAGGAGGAGGTGTTGCGAATTGGAGCAGCTGCTGCCAGGGGAGTTGTTAGGTGGGTGGTGGTCGTGCAGGGGTTGTTATTGTGGGTTGCGCGGTGGTGAAAGGTGGGTTGCTGCGGTTTGGGCTAGTGGAGATGCGCCGCTGCTCTTTTGGTGGTGAGAGTTGCAGCGGTGGAGATGGAGCAGGGGCTGTTGTGGTTGGTAATTGGGTTGATTGGAGATGGTGGTTGTTACGGGGATGATTGGTGGTGTATTGGTGTGGGTTTGGTTGATGTGGCTGCGTGGTTGATACGGGTTTGGTTTGGGTTGTGGTGGTGCGGCTGCTGTTGCGGGGTGTTGGTGCGAATTGGAGCAGGGGAAATGGAGGTGAGTGGTGGTGCGACTGCTGTTGCGGCCGGTGGTGCTGTGAGGGTGGCAGCAGGTGAGTACGGCTGTGGTTGGTGTTGGTGTGTGTGGTGTTTGCGGGATGGCTGTAAATTAGCCGTTGAAGGTTGGACTGGTGGTGAGTGGCTGAGGCTGGTGCGTGAGATGTGTGGGAGCTGGAGCAGCAATGGTTAATTAGTGAATGGCGAAGCAGGGGCTGTTGGATGTTGCAGGTTACAGGAGCTGGGGAGAAGGTGTGGTGTAGGATAGGATATGGTGGGGTGGAGGATAGGAAGGGCAAGGTGCATCAAGATGAGCAGCAATTACGTGGAGCAAGAGGCATTGCACATTTGACTCGAACCTCGGACCTCCGAACACGATCCTACAAAACAAAATATACACAAGGGAGAATCGGGAAAAATATAAAATAAAATAAAATGAAAATAAACAAAGGACGAAATAAAACAAAACCACGACAAATAAAATAAAATAAAGAAAATAGAAATAAATAAAATAAAATAGAAAATAAGAGACATAAAACTAAACTAATAAAAATAAAACAAAAACTATACAAGCAAATAAAGTAAAATAAAATACGAAAATAGACTAAAACTAATAAAATAAAGAAACTAAACCAAAACACTCCAAAATTACCAAAATAAACTAGAAACTTTATTAAAGAGAAAACAAGAGAATAAAAGGAAAATAAGGGAAAAATAAACACGGAAAAGACTCTAAAACTATTCCTTAGGAGTGACATAAATGTCACTCATCAGCTATGTGAGTGGAGACAACTTATTAATAACGATGATTTTTTGGTTGTTTGTATATATGGAATTATATGCATGTTCCTCTCACTAAAAAGCTTTTATAAGAGGTTTGTAGTAGGTGAAACGATAATATGGATAAGTGTGTAAGTCACCTATACATTTCTCTATAAATATTGGTCATGTACTTTTGGTATGTATTGATCCTTCACAAATTCCTATTAAAATTCAATTTCCAATTTCTTTGAAGGTTATTCGTGAATGGATGTAAAAGAGAAGTTGTTTTGAAGCTTATAACATATATCATGATAAACTAACTTCTCTTCTAGTTTGGTGCTGGTTGTTAATGATTGTTTTGTAGGTTTGTCCATTGAGATAAATCGGTGCATAAAAGTTTGTTCCGTTAGGAACTTGGTGCTTAACTAGTTGGAACTTGATGAACTTGAATTGATAAAATAGATTTAGGATATAGGAATAACAAAGCTTCTATATCAAGGTGCTATAGGAGTTAGTGTACAAGTTCCTGTTCAGCTTCTTATGCAAGTTCCAGTCAAGTTCCTATTGTTCAAAGTTCTCTGGAACCAAGCATAAATTCCTGTAGCAGACTCTTATAAAGGATGATGAGTTAAGATGATTATCTTTGTCTACGTGTTGGAGATCCATAATTTCGTTTATGGAACGACATCCAAAAGGGAGTATTTTTACTGAAACTTTATGTTTTAATACTTTTATGCTTTAGGTTTTATCTATCTCTCTTGAGTAACCTACTAACCTTTTGAAAGCACAAAAGAATTCTCTTGGGTTTTGATTTTTCAGGTTATATCTTCAGAATGAATATTTGAGGAACTTTGACAAGGTGTTGAAGAACTTGAGATTAAACCAACACGTTCCTCTACCCAAGATACAATGGTCAAAAGGACCAGAAGGGCATGTTCCAACCTGATATTAATAGGAACATGAACAGTTGAAGGTGCATAGTAGGAAGGAACTCGTAGTATCTCGACAGCGAGGTTCCAAAGGGATGATGATTGTCAAATCAAGATATTTCCTGCTATAAACCTACAATGGAAGAACTTTGACTTATAAGACTAACACATAAGGTAAAATTGTTGCATAACAGGGGGTTAGTAAGTCAAGTTCCAATACCATTGTGAACATTTTTCTTGTCGAGTTTTTGATGCACTTTTTGGTGTTTAAATGCTTGTAACTCTAGATGTTTTACGAAATAATTCTATGCTTCAAACTGTAAACATGTTAATCTTTTTATGCTTGATAAACCTAGTAGGAACTCGATAATAGGTATATGTATACGTAAGTTCCAAACAGGTGAAGATTGAGAAGCATGAGAATTAAAACATGTTATATTCTCTTTCAACATCGGGTAGATGGTAAGCAACACTAATCCATTGGATCTTAGTGATATGGATTTGTTTATCATGTGATATTTAGAGACTAATTGAAAGATATGTCTTGTTTATAAGTAATGAACGCAAATGGACACTTGGTTACTTTTCTTAATGGAAGAGATGATGAACTGTTTGTTGAAAGTCTTTTCTATCACAGGGTTTGTTGCTAAATGTTCATTATTTATGAAGTTATGGATCTAACAATGGAACCTAGTTCTAGTCATGTTTGATGTTTGTAGTAGGAACACAAGATTGACAACAAGTTTCCAACTTTGAATCATGAAAGACATGAAGAGAACAAAGTTATATGCTAATGGTCTTTGCAGGTTCTTTGGAATAGTTTTCAATGTCTCTTACTACATCATCAACACTGAAGCAATAGATCTTTGGTTAACAAGACACCGTACCCTATGTTCCACTTAGGGATGTTTAATGATACAAGTGCCAAGGCGATTTATCCATAAATGCCTAGAACAGTAAAACATAAAGAGTTTACACTATCATGTTTAATGTGCAATAAGTGAACATATTTTGAGACTAACAGGTTTGTTCCCATCAAGCAGGTTATAAAAGATGAACTCACATGTTCGTGTAGAACTACCTGAGTTCCTAGCAAAGAAATATGTCACTAAGGATAACAGCAAGGGCTAGCTACACATGTTGAGGAACTTTTAGATGTTAAGTTCCAGCTCATGTAGCAAAGTTCAATGAACTCAATACAAGAAAGCAAGTTCCGACGAAGTTCCAGAGTTGAGATAATATTTGTTCCGACCAGCAAAATCTCAACAAACTATGGAGCTACAGTGTCTTATACGCATATGTAACTAAGGTCGAGCCTCAAGACATTGAAGCATTTGAGGATGGAGCTTGAAGGTTAGATGTGTAACAAGAACTCAATGAGCTTAAAAGGAAGAAGGTGTTTGTTACATCCTGAACCTATTCTAGAACACCTAAAAAGGGTCGAAGATTAAAAAGGGTGTTATGGAAAAAGCTTATTGAGTAAAGCACGTGATTGGAACAAGGCCATGTTGGTTCTTATAGGAAACAACCAATACAAAGGTATGTATTGTTTTTCAGGAACTTGTTGCTTGTATAGCTAGACTTGAAGGTAATTGAATATTATTTTATCTTGCTGTTTATATGGGATTAGAGTTGTACCACATGGATGTCATGGATGTATTTTGTATAACTTTTTGTTATAGATGTCTATGTGGAACATACTCTAGGATAGATTGCAATCCAAGTTCCTTCTTGAAAATTGAGCTTTAAAATTGTCAATTTTTGTTTTCAAGATGGACTAAGGTATTAGTTTTACTTATTTACATTGATTATATTTTTGGTACAACTAACGAGCCATTGTGCATTGGTTTTTGATGATTCTATGATGAGAAAATATATTTGTAAGCATTAACCATTGACATTGGAACTTGAGTTAGAAGTGGAAGTTCATATTAGATTTGAGATCATTAAGGAACAAAACAACCACTTCAAGAACTCCAAGGTAAGCCATCATGTCAACCAATGTTTTAAAAGTTATATTTTTACTGGTTATAAACTACATAAGATATAAGTTCCTTTTCACATGTCGGCATTAGATGAATTGAATTGATATATTTTTGGTATGAATGCAATATGTGAATTTGTGAATGGATTCTCTTATGGTTTTGTCTTGACTTGTCATATTCTTGTATATTGCTTAATGGAACAAGACTTGATGAAACATAACATGAGTATAAAGTATTTTTCCCTTAAGTTATGTCAAGTTGGGGTTCCTATGCATGTTAAACTTGAAGTAAAGAATGTGCGCTTATTGTTTATGTGTCACACTTAGTTCTTGTGTTGTAAAAGACATACTCACTTGCCTAAGAGTATTAGAGGTCTCATAATAGAACTATGGGTGCTGTCAAACACGAAGTTCCTAAGTTGCCAAAGGAACAATGGAAGAAACTTTGATGGAACAAGACAGGTAAGTTCCCAGACCGTTTGTATATCACCCGTTTAAATTTCAGAGGGAACTAACCTATCTATTAGCCAACTTTCAAGCATCCACACCATATTTCTTCGAATGCAACATTATTCAACAACTTTTAGTTGTGTGTCCGTGTTGCGCTATACTTATTTCATATTTTCATATATTCGGAATTCTATTGACCCTATTTCCTTATCTTTTCATATAGCCATACTTCTTATTCTTAATTCCCATGTGCTCTTAGTTTGTTCATCATCTTTTTATGGTTCAATGAAACGTGAAGAAAGTGATTACATGTTGAGGGGGAAGTTGAAGAAAAAGAAAAGAAGTAAGCACTTGAAAAGGAAGAAGTATGGTAAGGAACTCAGGGGGAATAAGGTAGGAACCAAGAAATCAAATTGGTTCATATTTGGTTGTGGAAATCAAGTGTATGAGTAAGTATTTTCTTCATTGATTTAAAATGTGTTATTCTAGGAAAGCATGCAAAATCTGTGTAATGACACCCTATGTTTTTTTTTTTTTTTTTTTTTTTTTTTTTTTTTTTTTTTTTTTTTTTTTTTTTAAAAGAAGAAGAAGAAGAAGAATAAGGGTGATCCAATATTTAATTTCCTAGATATCTAAATATGAAGAATATTGACTATGTTGATGTCGTGTACTCGTATACTTGGTAAGCTAGCTAGTGAAGGAGCAACATTAAACATTGAAGGAACTTGGCTATGAAGCTGAAATCTGTTTAAGTTCCAGTAAGCAGAATGTTTCTCAAAGAAGTTGGTAGTTGAAGTAAGGGAACTTAGCTTGGTTATCAATTAGCAAGATGAATATGTGTTGTGTTTAGCAGGAGGTTCAAGAGTATGAAATGAAGAACAAATGTGGTGAATCTTATCATCTCAAAAGGTCTAAACGAAGAGCACAAATTCCACTTCATGTTCCCTCTACTTATTTTGTTCCATATGCTTCTTTATATATCCTTTGAGCTTGCGCTTTCATTTGCTTATTCATGCAATCCATTTCTAACTTTTTAGCTTTGATCTTTACTTGATTTTTAACTTTTTATTTGTCAAGTTCAATTAAGGGTTTTGAAGTTGGGCCTTTGGATTGTGAGTTGGAAATTAGTGTGGAAATGGTATCCATTTGAAAAGTGAGTACTTTGAGGCTTTTAGGAACAACAAGTGTTTAACCATTATATATTTACTTATTATATGGTGGTAGGTGTGACATATGGCTTTATGTGTGTGTAATTTACGGAAAACAAACTTGTGGAACAATACCCTTTTTGATAAAGACAAAAGGGGGAAGAATATGTATGATGCTTATGGTATGTAGTAGTTAAGTCTAAAGTTCTTACAACATGATCTTTGAAAGTATATATATATTGATAAGGATGTGTATTGCTAAGTTTCTAACTATGTGAAGTTCCTGTGTATGTTCCTAACTTGTTCTAAATGTTATTTCCTTGAAGAACTAAGGGGGAATAAATGTACAACGATTTATCCTTTAATGTGTGATAAGCAACATTATTTTGTCATCATCAAAAAGGGGGAAATTGTTGAGTAATTAGGTTTTGATGATTGTAAACTAATGATGATTATCTATCTAATGTGTTTGTTAAGTTGTGTATAGAAAGAACAAGTTATACTTGGAACAGAATACAAGGAACCTGAGCAGTCATATATATATATATATATATATATATATATATATATATATAAGGAACCTGAGCAATATATGATAAGCAATAGAGAAACAAGAACAATGATGAGTGTTATGGTTGATAAACATGATGATGGTTAAAGAACCATGAAGGTAACTATGTAAATAGGTGTTTGCATATGTTAGCTTCATAAGGTAAGTACACTATGCATACATGATTTGTATATGTGTAGGAGTATTTACATAAGCTTTAAGTTTAATTAGTTCTCTTACTTGAAGTTTGTTTATGACAAACAAACTTCAATCTAATGTTTCTCTTAAGTGTTTATGTGAAGACAGGAACTGACTTAGGTGAAGTCAATGGGTTAGAACATAGAAGACTTCAAGAGGAACAAGAGAGAATGAATGAACCTAAAGCAGGTTCTCCCATGAGAACCAAACCACGAAGGAACCTGAAGGTATTCTCTAACAAGATCCAGAAGGAACTTTCGGCAGGCTCTCTCACGAAAGCCGGAGCATGTTCCCTAACAGGTACATGAAGAGTTCCCTAACAGGAACTTAGTTCTCTAACAAGAACTATCTAAGTTCCCTAACAGGAACTTGCCCCGATATCTAGAATACATCAATACTAAAAGATTCTAGAACAAGAGTTTCAAAGAAACAACATGAAGACGGAGAAATCGAAGTATATCGCTCTAGGATTCATGTAAGTATGTTGGACATAAAAGTCAGTCTGGAACAAGTCTAAAGAACCAAGGTGAACTCATGATAGTCAATGAAATTAGAGTTACTGACTTGTCAGGAACTCAGAGTTTGTCAGAGTTCCGAAACCTAATCGGAACTTAGGTCTTCACGTCGTTAAAGGTCGCAGGTCGAATTTAATGATATAAATATTTACCTAATACGTGCATATCTTTTAGGGATTTGGTTTTACAGAATAAAAATATTTATTTTCTAATAAATCCCTTTTGGAAAAAGATAAGTTATTTTTGGAAAATATTTTCAGTAAAATAAGTTTTAAATAAAATCTAATTTTATGGCAAGTATATCTTTTGTTAAAAGATATGGTAAATATATCTTTTGTAAAAAGTTATGATAAGTATATCTTTTATAAAAAGATATGGCAAGTATATCTTTTGTACAAAGATATGGTAAGTATATCTTTTGTTAAAAGATATATTAGTATATTTGGAAAATATAAGATTTAGATAAAATCTGATTTTATGGTAAATATATCTTATTATTATTGATTGAATATATTCTTAACAAAAGATATATATTTGGAAAACTTATTTTTAGAAAATATCTTTTATTTCTATCTTTTAATAAAACTTATCTTTTACGAAAAGAATAATTTGGGTGTACTATAAATATGCTCATATGTATTCATTCAAAGTCGAGGCTGATGAAGCTTAGTGGTCGTGCTTAATGGTTTCATCCTTCACCACGAAGCTAAGTCAAAACTCCAGGTCGAAGTTCCAGTCAGGTTCCAGTTACAGTTCGTCTAGTAAGTTCCAGAGAGATCTCGAGTGTCCAGCATATTAGTTTTATCTCTTTATTCATTGGTATGTATTTAGAGTTAATCTTTGAGATCTTGTAATTGGGAAAAAGGGTTTTGAGTGTTTTATGTATTGGGGTGTGAGAGTTCGTGAGGATTCTCGTTTTTATAATATTGTATTGTAAGAGTGCAATGTGTGAGCTTCTAGGGTGAAGCCAAATGAGCTTCTAGTGAGAGGCCGAGTGTAGGCACTTTGGGAGTGCTGAGTGAATCTAAGTTTGGGACTTAGATTGGGTAAGATAGGGTCTTATCGTGTAGCAAGTTTAGTCAGGAACTTGTGAGTAAAGGTCTGTCACTTAATAGGTTTGTAACTTGGTGTTTGCCCTCGATTGGTTTGGCTTGAAATCCCTTGGAGGGTCGAGGTTTTACTTCCAGTTGGGCCCTGGATGGTTTCCTCGTAAAATCCGCTTTGCATTGTCTAAGTTCCTAACAGCAATCAGTTTTATATTCCGCGAAAAGTAGGCACTAGGAACATACTACAATTCACCCCCCTCTTGTAGTATATCATCTGAATTAACAGTTTCCTTACCAAGACTGGTCTTGATACCCTCTTTGAATATTCCAAGAATCGAATGGACTCATTATTAAGTTCTAAACCACAATTAAATAGCAAACAGAGTGATATAATTGCATGAAATTTTAAATTACTCCAAAACTTGAATGGTTCATCTTATGATAAATGGTTTTTTTTGAATGTTTTAAGAGTATAACTCTTTATAAAACATTATAGAAATCACACCCACATCTAATATGCTTGATTTCTTTCATGCAATTGTGAATGTTGTCGTTCACTTATTACATAGGTTTAGTTATAACTACTTTGCTAATCTTAACATCTTCATTACTGATCACTTTCATAATAAGATGATAAAATTTGAGAGTGTCATGGATTATATGTGTTTAGGATTTATTGTCCAAGTGATGGCTCCCACTCATTTTCATGATTGAGACCTTCAACTTGACAACCTACAATCATTAACGTTCAACAACAAACTTTCCATAGAACATCTTCTTTATTATCGCCATTAAGGAAACAATATTCTCAACATATATTTTAGTAGACTTCCTGATGATGCTTTGCTTGGATTTCATTCCAAACGGCTCACAATGATTTGGGATACCCTAATCACTTGTGATCATGGAAATTTTCCTTAAATTCTTGCACATTACACATGGATGCACGTCCATGTTACCACTCGCAAGCCACGACTTAGTGTTAGCTCGTGCTTATAAATGGCATCCTTATTAAGGATCTAATCCTTGTTAAGGTTTGTGCTTAATTGCAACATCAATTCTCAAATTGTATTTGTTTCCACAAGTCAAGAATTCATCCTGTTACTTATCCAAGTACTTTGGATGTTCTTGGCCATAATCTAACGATCTATTACATAGATTCAGGTTGATTGGTAGTACATACATACTTCACATGCTCTAAGCAAGTAAGTCGTGCGACGATTCCATATCATAGCGTACATGATGGATTAAGTTGCAGAGTAATTCTCAATCTTATTCCATCAATTTGTCATTTTAGCTCATTTAGTTTCACTGAGTCTTTGCTAAACAGTTTGCTGTGTGATATGGTTGAAAGTCTCTATTAGAGTCTTTCATGTTTGACTTAGTATTTAGCCTAGCTTATACTTAGTTCAAACATTTACTTAGTTTTATACATACAGGTCAATCCAATCTAGCCATGTGCAATTTTACCATATTTCATATGTGCAATATTTCATATGTGCAATTTTTCTAGATCAATCACGAAAAGACTTAAGCATTCTGATTGGTGAATAGGTTTTTATTAAAATCAACTCTGTGAATTTAATTGTATCCTTTTCATCCAATCTAGCTATGTATGCATATACGTTTCCACATTTGTTAGTTTTCTCCTTGAAAACTTATCTACAATTGATGGGTCTCCTTAACCTTGGAAACACGACCCAAAAACCTAACCCCTAAATCGTAACCCTAAATTTTTTATTTGGGGGGTTTTTCCATTTGGGGTTTTTAGGGTTTCTAAGTGGCCGATTATGGATGGGGGAAGGGGAGGGGGATTGATTTAGGGTGGGGGATAGGGGACTAGGGTTATTTCCGAGAAGACGTTAGCGGATAGGCGAGGAGAAAGGGTGTCGTGGTAATTGAGGAGGGGGTGTCGAGGGTGGGGACTGGCCTCGCCGGCAGATAGGGACCACCGGCTGTTTCTGGCTTGGGGTGGGGGACCACCGGCGCCGGCGGCCGCTAGCAGGGGGTTAGTTTGGTAGGGGAGGGGGTGGCTGGGGGTGGGTTTAATTTTTGTTTTTGTTTTGTTATATTAATTAAGTAATTAATTCAATTAATTGAGTAAATAATTAAAAGAGAACCAATTGCAGCATGCTACATGACATAATTAAGCTTAATGACTAACGAAGTTAACTACCGTTAGTTATTTGGGTAATTGATGATAATTTTTGAAAACTCAAGGGTATATGGTGAATTAAAAAAATTTAATGGGTATATGGTGAATAAAAAAAATAACTCGGGCATTTGGTTAAATTTCCGTTGATTTAAATAATGTGATTATCCCATAATTAGATTAGGATATAATTGATCCTAAAATTATTTGATTGGCTAGTAATTAGGATAGAATCTCCTAAATTTGTTAGGATAATCATTGAAGATTAAATATGATTTATCTTTCTAGATTAAAATATGATTTGATTTTATCTCATGCCTAAATTAAAATATATGATATTTTATAAATTGTCATGAATAATATACAATATTATCTAATTATCATTTAAAATATGAGATATTTTAAATCATGCGTTGCCTTAATTATGAACATTCAATGTTGAGTGATTTATTATATGACACTTTTATATAATATAAGATATTATGTTGCTATGTATAGACTAGTATGACTCATAGATTCTAAATACGATCAGGCATCATGATGTATTTTTGTAATCTAAATACGGTCTGCGAACATTTAATATTTTTGTAACTTTTATTTAAAGTAAATAAATCAGCTATTTAAATATTATGCTCAACAAGGTTACCTAAAAAGTTTGGAACCTTGAAGCAAAGGGTAATTATTAAACATGTGATGGTTAATTATTCAACCAAGAGTTACAAGAGTTGTAATCAATAAAGAGTTTACTCACCTTGAAAATGTAATGGTTGATAGTAAGGCCAAAGTCCGGTCAATTATTGCACAAATTAAGGGTTTTGGAATCACTTAAAATTCAATTGAGATCATTTAATATTGAATAAAGTGCTAAAGGTTACCAATTTAATTCGTTTATGGTACTTGAATATTAACTAACATAATTATTAAACTTTGCCTTATTTTGAAATAGATAGGTAGCCGTAACAATGATGACAATTATTCTTTACCACCAACAATGAAAACATGGCTTAATTTTCTCAACTTCAACGATTGGGAAAGCGACCTTAGAAATGTTCTAAGGAAAGAAAATCTCGAATTTCGTTTAGAATTACCAATCAAGGGCAGATTTAGTCCAGGCATGACTCCTGAGAAGCATTTGAGAAATGTTTCAGAATCTAAGAGAGTCACGTATGTCATGTTATCTTCTATTCCAAAGGATTGGACTAGAGGATTCATGGACTATGAACCTTATATATCTCTTATTCAAATACTTACTTGATGTTTGCAATGGATTGCCAAATTCCCATGTTGATGGGAAATTGGATGGAAATGTCGAGGAAATCATTAACATGGTTCCCAAGAATGACGACTCTTAGACCGAAAATATTAGGTTTGAAACCTACAAGATTACTGGTGAGATAATCAATAGAAAACTCTTGCCAGGAAAGTCAGTACAAATTCATGTGGACAAGATGGTTCAACTATTCAACCACATGAGTATGTTAGCGAGGCCATTCAAGAACAATGAGGTTCGTGACATAATTCTGCATTCTCTACATGATGGTTTTGACCATGAGAAAATTTCTCAAGATGATGAGGATTCTGCAGTCAAGCTAGTTGATTTGCTCAAGAATCATGCAGAGAATTACCTAAAAGGAGAATAAGTCATTGCTTGAACAAGGATGTCCCCACAACGTTGAAGTGATAGGTAAAAGTTACCTAATATTCTTGTTATAAACATTTTAAATTTCACTTAGGTATGTGATACCAAGTTGCAGTGCTTAACATTATTAATTGCAGAAGCTGTAAAGAAGTGAGGCTAGCATGGGAAATGAAGCTTAACTGCTTAAGGGTGCACTAGAAGTGTTGGAGTGGCCAAAAATAGCTTCATAGTTCTATTTCAGAATTTTTATGATGTTTAGACCTATTTCCAGGTTTTGATGAGACAATATTTCGATTTTCTGTTGAGATACTTATTTGGTTTACCTGGCATGGACAAGTGTTGATCCATGACCAAGGTAATAAATTGTTTTCATTTTTTCTAGATATGAGTTAATTTTGTTTTATGACATTGATTTAAGTAGATCACACAAGCAAAATTAGATGATTTAAAACAAACTTACTTAAAAACAAAGTAATGTCGTTAGGTCACATAAACTATTTGCACATCCAAAGATTACAATTGGATGGACTCTTACTCTTATTTGATTATGAATCACTTGAGAATTAGAAGTCATGCTTGATAAGGTAAGGTGACCAAGTCGCCTTTTAGTTTAAAGGGTGAAGGAGCTAATGACCTTTTGAAACTCATACATATGATGTGTGTGGACCAATAAGTTCAAGATTTAGCAATAGATTTAACTATTTCATTGCTTTTACTAACGATTTAAGTAAATATATCGATATTTGCTTAATGAAGCAAAGCTTGGAATCTTGAAATGTTCAATATTCCAAAATGAAATGTAAATAAGTTTGAGATAAACAGTTAGCACCACAATATGATTGTTGTGATAAATATTTAACTTAAAATTAATGATCATCTAAAGGGAATTGTTGAATTAATTCACAATCCAAAAACACTAAAATCAAAATGTGTGTTAGAAAGAAGGATTCAAGCTTTTCTTGCCATGGTTTGGTCCTAGGTTAAATTTAATGATTTACAAATATCGTTTTGAGAATATGCATTAGAACAACAATTGCAAACAAATTAAACAAAAACTCAACCAAAGCAATTGAAAAGACGTCATAAGAGTTATGAATTGGAAATGTTCCAACAGTTGTCTTTTCTAAACAAGATTGAAGGGTTATGAAATCGTTGTAAAATGTTTACGAAGATGACATAATACACCCTAAATCATATAATAGTTCTTCGTGGGTTTTCCTATGGAATGAAACTAATAGGTAGTATTCCTATAATCGCGTAGATAACAAAGCGTTTGTTGTTCGTGATAGTGTCTTTATAGAAAGAATTCTCTTCCTACAAAGCCAAGTGGGAGTAAAGTTAGATCTCTAAAAGATTCGTGACGAGCAACAAATGGATGTGAATAACACTACATCAGAGACGAGGGCATATGAGATCAGCTAATTTGATAAATCATATGTCGAAGCAAGCTAATTCAAGTAGCAAAGCTTCTATCGTCCCATTTGAATGAAAGGCTTCAAAGAGTTGAAGAGAACAATTCTATTGTTTCTTATACCTATCGTAGGTTACTTAGGATCAAAACAAAAAAATTTGTTAAAATTCTGAGAAAATATGGATTCTAAAATATTCCTATTGGAATGGTTAGAATTGAATCCATACCCTATAAGCAATCTTTGGTAAGTGCCAACTCAGAATGTGGCTTAAAGCCATGAAATACAGAATGTAATCCATGTCTATAAAGATGTGTTAGTCCATGATAGTCTTACAAATGGGGTCAAATCTATTAGTTGCATAAGCTTATTTGAATTATTCTAGTAATTGCTGATTTCGATTAAGAAGTTTAGCATTGGAATCAAAATCACCTTCTTGAAATGTTCTTTATGGAGGATATGTATATGATACAACCTAATAAGGGTTTTGAAATCCAAAAATCATAGAAAGTTTTGCAAACTTTAGAAATTCATTTATGGATTGAAGTAAGCATCAGGGAGAGTTGGAACATTCATTTTGATTAGGCAATCAAATAGTTTCATTTCCTCAAAGAACGAAAAGGAATCTTGTAGAGACAAGAATTTAAGTGGGAGCAATTGGTCTTCTTAGTCTTGTATGTAGATGACATACTGTTCATATGAAATGACATACCAATGCATGCTTGAATCAGTCAAGTAATGTTTAAAGAGTTGTTTCTATATGAAAGACTTAGGAGATGTTGAGTGCATATTGGGAATCAAGATCCACGAAATGAATCTTGAAGAGTGATTGGACTGAATCAAGATACTTATGTTGATAAGGTTCTTGACAAGTTTAAGATGTAATATTCTAAAAGAGGATGTCTTCCCATGTTTCATGGTATTACGCTCAATAAAACTCATTGCCTTTAAAAGCTAGTAGAGTTGAGTTGTATGGATAGTGTACCTTATGCTTCTGTAAAAGGGTCCATTATATGTGCTATGATATGTACAAAGAAAGATATTACATATGACTTATGCATGTGTAGCCGGTTTTAGGTAAATTCAAGATAAGCATGTGTAGACACCCATTTGTGTCTCCCCAAAGTGATGAGTACCTTTCACGTCAAATCATAATCGAATGAAGTGAAAGTGTGGAAAGTTTAGTGTTGCGGATAGTTTTAATTTCTTTTCTCTTCTCTCTGTTTTTGAAAACCTATTTTAAGAAAACAACCAATCCAGTTTGGTTGGTCCATGATATGGGTCCAATAGTAGTGTAGTTGGATAGGGCTTGAAAAGACTTTCCAACGATATATTATAAGCCCAATTCCGATGAATATTGAGGAAGTTATGGCCAAAATACTAAACTTGGCTTGGTTTGAGCCCTATATGCGGCCCAATGATCCAGAGGAGGGCCTAATATGGATTTATCACTCCTAATGCAATTAGGAATAATGGTTTTAGTCTTCTAGATTCTTCTAGAAGGTTCTTTTCATTCCTAATTCAATTAGCATTGATAAATTGACTTTTGTTGACTTTTTAGAGTTTTATTCAGAATCAAAGAACGTTTTTTTGATGATTTTATCCTCCTGTACGCCAATTTCTATCTGATTTTAAGAAAACGCGTGAATTTCTGAGTCAGCGCCAAACGCCAGCTGTAGCACCTGGCGTTACGCTTGACGCCTGGCGCTAAGGTCAGCGTTTGGCGCCAACTTGGCCTTTTGCGTCAGAACTCTGTTTTTGATGTTTTATCTTTTTGGCTAATTTTCTCTATAAATAACGTGCTAAAAACTCCGTTTTGACTCACCAACTCTCATCAAGTTTTTCTTGAATACTCTCTCTCTCTCTCTCTCTCTCTCTCTTTTCTAAACTAGCCTTCTCTCAAATCTAAAAAATTCCGCATTCATTAGCTTTAGATACATCTAGCCATATTCGAAGTTGTCTTCGCCCTAGACGTGAAAGGTTTAATTTCTAAGGGTTTGGTCCCAAATATCTTTCTTTCAATTATTTAATTTAATTGTTTGTTTATTATTTTCCTTGAAGTTACTAACGTGTGTATTTTGTTATTAGAAAGAGGTACGAGGCATCAAAGTAAGTACTTTAATGATTTTTATTGATGTTATGATATAGAGTTCATGGTTAGATTGTTATTATGATTTCTAGTATCATGTCTAGGGTAACTTTAATATCAAGTATTATTAAAATTATGATGCCTCCTGTGTTCTTCCTAATATTTATGATTGTTAGTATCATGTTAGGGTTAAAGCTTTGATTTTTAATGTTTAGTGACATGATAGGGTTTGTTATTAATCTTGTTAGTATCATGCCTAGGATCTTGCTACTAATATGTTTTAACGTTGATATGATTATTTTAAGTTTGATTATAATTGTTATAATTTATTATCATTATTATTATGGTTATAATTATTAGTTTAATTATTATTATGTTGCATGATATATATTTATTTTTATTGCTTGATCACGCCTTTTATGCATGTTTAAAGGGAATTTGTACTTGTAATCACGCTTATTAAGATAATTAATAATCTTGTTTAGGGTTAATATGATTATAATTCAAGTGATCGCCAATAATAGTTTTATTTGTGCATTAATATTCAACCAACATAGATAAACATGTTTAGGTTAATCCTATTGATTGCATGTTAGTCAGAAAGCGCACATGAATACGATCAGAATAAATTAGAGGCCTATTATTAGGGCAGGTTCAATCTCTTTTAGGTTGGATTTGTACCTTTATCCCCGAACCCTATTTGGTTCAAGACCTTATTGGAGTTGACGATCTCTTGGATCGTTAAGGGGTGTAACCTTCACCTCGTGAACGGTTTACAAGTTCCTAAAAAACTTGTTGGCGACTCTTTTGCTCTATCTTCTTTCCCTTTACGCCACCATGCTTTAGTGTATGATCACAGTTGGGTTCAAGATAGGGGATTAACGCTTGAAATATTCCCTACAGTTTTTTGAAGCCACCACTTTGACTGAGTTTGGAGAAACACAAGTTTCGAAAACGAAAGTTAAAGTATCGATAGGGACGGAGAATGCTTCAGAATTTTCTGCGATCCTAAATCACTCTTGTAACGCCGATACCTGCAAACTAGCGTTAGTTAAACAGATAAAATAGTTAAGAAATGCGTATCTTGCACCGTCTAGCACACGTCTCTGAAGTAACCGACTTGTTGCTGCTTTACTGTTTTGATGACCTTCTGCCAAGAGAATGCCATCCTGCTTGAAAACCGCTACGCTTGTAACTGCTTCTAATATTGAAGATTGCTTCGCTTGAAACGATCCTCTTCCGCTTTGTGACCATCTTCTACGTCTAAGGGAACATGATCGAAGATAACTTCGCTTGAAATTACCTTCAGTTGTTTGTGACAACTCTCCACAATCTAGGGAACGCCATCTTGCTGTTTCGATGTTCACTCGCCTCTGAACAAAGAGCTTCTTTGGATATGTTCACGCGTCTCTAAACAAAGAGCTTTTTTTTTTTTAATATGAACTTCTGAATGATGTGTCCACGCGTCTCTGAACAAAGAGCTTAATAATAGGATGCCCACGCGTCTCTGAACAAAAGAGCTTTGATGATATGTCCACGCGTCTTTGAACAAAAGAGCTTCGATGATATGTCCACGCGTCTCTGAACAAAGAGCTTGGAAGGATTGTCCACGCGTCTCTGAACAAAAGAGCTTGAAAGCTTATTGCGATAATATTCCGAAGTAAAAAAAATTTCCGAAGACCAACACTTGTCGATCTCTAAAACTCGCTTGAACTTTGCTTCCGCTATGCCAGTATGTCGGCGGTTTGCTGCTTGTGAATCATTATGTCCGTGATGAGCCAATGCTTAGGCGCTTTAAGCTAAGTGAGACGATCTTTCGTCAGGTCGATCACTTATTGCGACTGTAATCAAACCGACTACTTAATCATGTCAAATTGCTTATAGGGGCTAACTGGCGTACCAAGGAACCCGAAATTGCTGTATGAGGTCGAAATCACCTTTCTGAGAGGCTTCAAGCTCTGGCACTGCTGAAATATCCCTGACGCTAAGAATTGACTTTGTCGCCAGACGTTGTGATTTAGCGCCAGGCGCTAAAAACTATTGCCAGACGCTAGATGTTTTCGTCTGGCGCTGGAGTAGGGTCTTCCCTATTCTGCTGCACTTGTATTCATTTTTGACTATAGAACTTTGCTAATCTCTTTAATTATCTTAGGGTTGACCTAAGGTTTAGCGTTGCTTGACTCATTGACTTGACACGACTCAAGGTATAAACTTGACTTGTTGTGATTGGATCGAGGTTGACTCGACTCAAAGTTTTTGACACATGTGTTAGACTCAAATCAAGGTGATATGACACGACATGACTCAATGTGTACATGACACTTGTGTGCATTGTAATGTGATCGTGCGACTCGAAAATGCAAAAAAGCAAAAATTTTCCGCCATTTTTGTGGAGGGTACCGACTTTTTCCCGAAAAAGAAATACGCAAAAAAGAATCGAAGTGAAGTTTTTGAAGGTGCATGTTGAATGAGCTTAGCCAAATTTTGTTTGATACTATCTCTCAAGGTGCAAGGATTAATCCATCCTAGGCTATCTCAATGGTTGACTCAATGATGAAAGTATTTGGGTAAGTTAGGCATGGAGGCCAAGCACTTCATACTTCGTGATGCAATGACAATTATGATTGATGAGTGATGTTGATATGACAAGGCATGCTTCAGCGTTGTGTTAAGATTCCATGACAAAGGGTTCCTAAGGGAAGTATATTTGGTCATGTATGTGTGATGTGTGTGATAGTGACACTAAAGTTAGGCCGCAAGGGCTAAGTGTGTGGGAAAATATATTGAAAAGAGTCAAATGGTGGTGACTCTTAGGCTAGGCCAGGTAAGCTAATGATGTAGGGATCAAGCCCCCAAGTCTAGATCTAAGTAAATAGGGATGAGCATAGGAGATCCCTTGATATGATCATGGTGTAAGTGTGTGAATTTGAATATGAATGCATTTTTATTACGGCCGCACCTCGATGTGAGGTTGCCTATGTATCCGTTAGGAATCAGGCCGAACGTAGCTCTAGCCGAACCTCGCACAAGTATGTTTATACCTCAAAAAGGTCTTTTTAAGGGTTGTAACGTGGTTAGGCTAAAGGCTTGAAGAAGAAAGGGATAAAGGCTCAAGACCCTAGACAAGCCCCCTAGGTGTGTAATCTTGCTTTTGAATCTTTGTATTTTTATGCTTGAGGCTTTCTACTCTTTTTTAGCTCTTTTTTTTTTTTTTTTTTTTTGCTTTATTTATTTTATTTTTATAAGTGTGGGCAATCCCGATCATGCGGTCTATCACTCACTTGGCATTCATGTTTCTCAGGCACGGTACCGAGCACTTGATAAGAGACGCAATCTGAGACGTGTTCTTATCAAAGACATGTTCATGTCAAAGACATTGGCACACTTGCCCTTTTGTACACTTATTTATTTATTTTGCTTATTTTTTGCTATTTTATCTTTTGAAGTCACTCAAGCTTTTTTTTTTTTTAAATGCATAAGTTAAACACCATCCCATCCCAAAGTTAGGTAGATTTGGGTTGAAAAATGAAGGGTCTATCGTTAGACGAGGCTCAAAGTGGTTTACCCAAAAAAGGATTGCATATTTGAAGGGTGAAAGGTAATATGTTGTGGCTACAAGGGGTGCCTCAAATCATTGGTATACCTTGTGCTTAATTCGACATGGATTTTTTTTTTGGAATTATATGCAAGAAAATAAATGCTCATTTTATTAAAAAGGGGAAAAGAAAGAATCTATAAAATTAATCTAAGGGAAAAGAAAGGTGCTTATGCTAGACTTATTAGGGAAAAGGTAAATAAAGAAAAAGAAAAAAGATGTCATGAAATCTCGTCGTTGAAGCTCGGCTCCTGTCTTGTGTTGTTTGATTTATCATCACTCGCTTTTCTTGTTAACTGGAGGTATGGGAAGCTTGTTATTATCAATCAAATGTTGGATAGCCTCCTTTAGCTTCTAACAGCTCTCAGTAGCATGACCCCTACCTTGATGGTACTTGCAGTGCACATTTGGATTCCAACTAGGAAATTTCTTCTCAAGCGGGGGATCTTGAAGAGGTCCAATAGGAGTAATGAGTCCCTTGGCATGGAGTCGATCGAAAGCATCATCGTAGCTAATTCCAATAGGGGTAAAATCCTTTTTTTGTTGCTTTCTAAATCCTCGATTATCCATGGCTAAGATCTCATTAAGGTAGAAAGTACCAACACTGTTACTAGAGTAGGTGTTTTCGGAAGAAGAAGGATAGTAGTTCTTCTTCCCTTTATAGCCACTGTTACTATCATTACTAATTTTGGCCTTCTTGTCGCGCGGAGGAACATGAAGGAGATTTGAATAAATGAAGTCTTGAACACGATCCTTGAGGGCGAGACACTTTTCGGTAGTGTGACCGCGACCTCTATGGTATCGACAATAAGAATTTGGATCCCAATTGGGAAAACGTTTTTTAGGTGGAGAGTCTTGAATGAGACCAATGGAGTGAATATGACCTTGATCGTGAAGACAATCAAAAGCTTCATTGTAATTCATTCCTATCGGTGTGTATTCTTCAATGGTCCGTTTCGCCCGTGGCTTAGGAGCATTGAGTTCTTCATTAAACCCTTGGCGAGAATTTTGTTCGATGACCATCACCCGATTTGCTAATCCTTCTACCACATTCAAGAGCATGGCAACGACATCTTGCAGTTTTCGAACGTCCTCTTTAGACTTGACGAGTCTTCCCTGGTATTATCTAAGAAAATAATTTCATCCTCCTCAATCATGGCCACTTCATCAAGAGAGGTTATATAAGGTGTCTCGATCATGGGCTCACCTATAGGTGTGATAAGAAGTGATGGATCAAAGGATGTTTGATCTTCTTCGATGGCTAGAATCTCGGAAGTTTCATTGTTATCGATAAGATCTTGAATGGCTTCTTTGAGTTTCCAACACTCCTCAGTGTTGAGACCCTTTCCTTGGTGATATTTGCAGTGCTTATTAGGGTCCCACTTGGGTGGCCTGGCTTCTGGAACTGGATCTTTGATAGGCCCTATGGGCATGACTAGTCCTTTGTGATGTAGCTTCTCGAAAGTTGTTTCATAACTCATACCAAGTGGAGTGAACATCTTTTTGACCTTTGGATTCGTGATTTAGAGGCGTTCGTGGTATGTACCTCATTAATGGGAGAGGAAGAAGAAGGATGGTCATTCTTCTTTCCTCTCGCACTATTATCTTTCAGAAGGTCATCTTCAATGTCAATGCCTATGTTATACACAACCTTGAAAGTATTCAAGTTGTGTTGGTACTTTAAGTGCCTTGAATACTTCCCTTGGAGATTCTTGATAAACATCCTCACATATTCTTTTTTGATAGGAGCCTTGACCATATTAGCGGAAGTTTCCCTCCATTTGTTGAAGAAAGAAGTGAATCCTTCGTTTTCCTTTTGTTTTAACATCTCAAGTTGTCTGTGGTCTGTTTCGTCTTGGACGTTGCACTTATATCTATCTATGAAAGCGTTTGTTATCGACTCCCAAGAAGAGGTTTTCTCTTTGTCAAGGTAAAAGAGCCATTGTTGACAAACGGTCTCAAGAGATAAAGAAAATATAGAGGGTAACACTTTATTATCAATACCCTTAATACTCATTATGGTTTCAAAAGCTCTTAGATGAAAGTAAGGGTTATCTGTTGCCTTGAATTTTGGGATGTCAGTGGCATTGAACTTATGCGGAAGAAGTTCCTTGTCCAGCGAGACCCCTTGTGAACTAATGCCCTGAAATTTATAATCACTAGATAGCTTTCTCAAGCTTTCTTGCATGAGGTTCATTTGTTGTTGCTTCACAGGGTCATCAATTTTGAGGGTTAAAACCTTTAACACCTCAGTCACGTCATTTAATTGATTCCTAAGTTCATTGACCTCTTCTTGACTTGCCATTATCTTTTTAGCCTTCCTCTTTTGACGAATTGGTTTATAAAAAAGTGAGACTTGAATAAAGAGGTTGTCTTTGATTAATCGCCCTTCTCTCCTCGACCAAGTACTGTGGAAAAGGAATTTGGGGATATTTATTGTTAATTATTTGACTTAAACTTTATTCAACATGCAATGGATGGAGGAAGTGAAGAAAGATTGGAATAGAATGTGAAGAAAAATGATGTAGATGGAGGGATATGGAAAATTAGGAATAAAATGTGCCCCCAACTCAAATGACAGAAAAAACCGACTCATGCATGAACCTTAGACATGGTCATGGCGACATATACACAAAGTGTGTGCTACGACTAGTGAGTGTAGGTGGCATGTTCAGACTCGTGTCATGATCATGTGGCTAGACTATGAGACTAGACTCAATTAATGACTTAACAAGGTATTATTGTCAGTAAAATTTAACCGAATTAATTAGCAAACTGGTTAATTAGACACTAGATGATGACTCGAGCAATAAACCGAACTGTTGCCAAAACGACAGGACTGGCGCCGCTCTTTGTAGTGTAGCGCCAGACGACAGAGCTGTCGCCAGGCGCCACACTCCACAGAGTGGCGCTACAAGTCATATTTTGGCGCCATTACTGGAGCTTGAATATGAGACTGTTTTCGGTGTTATTAATCAACAGGGGTATGCCTAAAGTCGTACTAGGTCAATTCTGATTAAAATATTAGACTTTATTTACTCAAATTAATTAATTAGGCAAAGTTCCTTTAGTCATTAATTTATTTAATCTCAGCACAAGTCAACAAACGGTTAAGAAAACATAATATATGCACAACAAATAATGCACAATTAGTCAAGTAGGCACGATATGATGCAATGAGTTTGCAACCTAACCATGGCTCTAGTTCTCTAAAGTTCGGGATATGGTTTAGTCAATAGAGGGTCCATGGTTAATTGTCCGGATGCACCGCGCGAAAGCCTAACCGTGAAGGGTTAGCGCGAGTGGATGGGACACCGCGAGTTTTATAAAAAACTCGCTTCCATGGTTTGGTGAATTCAACAATCTCGGATGTACCCTTTGTTGCTCAGAGCGTTCAATCAGGTAGATGGAGCATGAATTCCCAGAGGGTTATGTCCATATGTAGAACACATATGAGTTTCAGAAAAGTGAGAAAAACTCAATCAGGAAGTAGGATCGAGCAAACAATGCGAAAAACTGGTCGAAATTAGAACGCATATTTCTGGCTCGGTATTGGAAGAATTTGGCGCCAGCAAACAGAGATTGGCGCCAGGTTTTAGCTGTGGCGCCAGGTTTTAGCCGTAGCGCCTGGGGACAGAGCTGTCGTCTGGCGCTACAGTTAAAATTATGGCGCTAATATTCTGTTCGCTGACGCTAATTCCTACATGCCTCAGCAGCTTTCTGTGCTCGATAAAATTTTCCAGTTTCGCGTAGTGTTATTTCGGTCCTAGTTGTGAAAGATATTTCTCAAATTTCCTACGTGTAAAATCCTATGTTTTAACTCATTACGGATGGTCTTTCCAATGAGATCTTGTTTATGCATATGACAATGATGTTAATCAAAATTACGCACATGAAATACTTAGAACGTTTTGAGTCTCATCCACTCATTCTACATCATTGCCAAAATAAATTTTAGGAATTAAAATAGAAATCCTCCCCACTGGAGTCGCCAAAAACTGTAGGGAATATTTCAAGCGTTAATCCCCTAGCTTGAACCCCACTGTGATCATACACTACAGCATGGTGGCGTCCAAAGGGAAAGAAGATAGAGCAAAAGAGTCGCCAACAAGTTTTTTAGGAACTTGTAAACCGTTCACGAGGTGAAGGTTACACCCTTTAACGATCCAAGAGATCGTCAACTCCAATAAGGTCTTGAACCAAATAGGGTTCGGGGATGAAGGTACAAATCCAACCTAAAAGAGATTGAACCTGCCCTAATAATAGGCCTCTACTTTATTCTGATCGTATTCATGTGCGCTTTCTGACTAACATGCACTCAATAGGATTAACCTAAACATGTTTATCTATGTTGGTTGAATATTAAGGCACAAATAAAACTATTATTGGCGATCACTTGAATTATAATCATATTAACCCTAAACAAGATTATTAATTATCTTATTAAGCGTGATTACAAGTACAAATTCCCTTTAAACATGCATAAAAGGAGTGATCAAGCAATAAAAATAAATATATATCAAGCAACATAATAATAATTAAAATAATAATTATAACCATAATAATAATGATAATAAATTATAACAATTATAATCAAACTTAAAATAATCATATCAACGTTAAAACATATTAGTAGCAAGATCCTAGGCATGATACTAACAAGATTAATAACAAACCCTAGCATGTCACTAAACATTAAAAATCAAAGCTTTAACCCTAACATGATACTAACAATCATAAATATTAGGAAGAACACAGGAGGCATCATACTTTTAATAATACTTGATATTAAAGTTACCCTAGACATGATACTAGGAATCATAATAACAATCTAAGCATGAACTCTATATCATAACATCAATAAAAATCATTAAAGTACTTACTTTGATGCCTCGTACCTCTTTCTAATAACAAAATACACACGTTAGTAACTTCAAGGAAAATAATAAACAAACAATTAAATTAAATAATTGAAAGAAAGATATTTGGGACCAAACCCTTAGAAATTAAACCTTTCACGTCTAGGGCGAATACAACTTCGAATATGGCTAGATGTATCTAAAGCTAATGAATGCGAAATTTTTTAGATTTGAGAGAAGGCTAGTTTAGAAGAGAGAGAGAGAGAGTAATCAAGAAAACTTGATGAGAGTTAATGAGTCAAAACGGAGTTTTTAGCACGTTATTTATAGAGAAAATCAACCAAAAAGATAAAACATCAAAAACAGAGTTCTGACGCAAAAAGCCAAGTTGGCGCCAAACGCTGACCTTAGCGCCAGACGCTAAGCCTAGCGCTAGGCGCCAAGCGTAGCGTCAGGCGCTACAGCTGGCTTTTGGCGCTGACTCAGAAATTCACGCGTTTTCTTAAAATCAGATAGAAATTTCCGTACAGGAGGATAAAATCGTATTTTCCTCAAAAAAGTTCTTTGATTCTGAATAAAACTCTAAAAAGTCAACAAAAGTCAATTTATCAATGCTAATTTAATTAGGAATGAAAAGAACCTTCTAGAAGAATCTAGAAGACTAAAACCATTCCCAATTGCATTAGGAATGATAAATCCATATTAGGCCCTCCTCTAGATCATTATGCCGCATATAAGGCTCAAACCAGGCCCAGTTTGGTATTTTGGCCATAACTTCCTCAATATTCATCGGGATTGGGCTTATAATATTTCGTTGGAAAGCTCTTTTCAAGCCCTATCCAACTACACTACTATTGGACCCATATCATGGACCAAACAAACTGGATTGGCTGTTTTCTTAAAATAAGTTTTCAAAAACAGAGAGAAGAGAAAAGAAATTAAAACTATTCGCAACACTAAACTTTCCACACTTTCACTTCATTCGATTATGATTCGACGTGAAAGGTACTCATCACCGGGTTTGGTTTTGGGGAGACACAAATGGGTGTCTACAGCATGTTGAAAGCTACTAAGAACAAATCCTTGAGTACTTGAGAAGCACTAAAGGAATGTTTCTAGTTTATGGTGGCAAAATTGAACAAGTTGTCAAAAGGTTATACAGATGCAAGTTTTCCAAACAGGAAAGATGTCTTTAAATGTGATCTAGATACATTTTGTGTCTGAATGAAGAAGTACAGTATGCTTGAAGAGTTCAAAGTAGAATGCTGTCGCGTACTCAATGTCAAAATATGTGTATTTAGCTACAGTAAGAGTAGTTAAAGAGGAAGTTTGGATCAAATTGTCCTGTGACTGAAAGGACACCTTTGTCAAAACAAAGGAGCCAGGGTCACATCACAAATTCAAACATATAGATATGAGATATCACCTCATTTATGAGATCAATGACAGCGAGATGTCGTGATCTACAGAGTTTTATATGAATGAGAATATCATTTATAAAACCCCTTCCACAGACTAAGGTATGAGAGTCATATTAAAGTTTTGGATTGCAGCAAATTACGTAATTCAAGTTGTGTATGTTTTGAGAAAACATATTACATAAGGAATGCATATATTTGCAGAATTATGTTTAAATAGAAATTTTATTTCTCTTATTTATTTATGATTTTGGAAATTAAATAAAATATCCAAAATAATTGCGAATTGATGGGCTCATCAGGTTGATGACTTGGTGAATGAAACCCCACAGGTGAACAAAATTCATATACTCCTTGTTTTTTTAAGTGTTACACTTCCTTTTTTTGGCAAAAAGCTACATTAAAATATTATATCTCTCTCCTCTCATGTTCCCCACCCAAACCCACTACTACTTTTTTTATTATATCTTTTCTCTCACATTCATTACTTTTCAATAAACTATTAATCCCACTATCTTTCTTTTACAATTTTTTAATACTCCAACTACCCCACTTACCTCTTATTTTATTTAAGTTAATTATATTGCCTAAAACTATGTGTCGGTCAAACTGTTACACTTAAGAAAACACGGAGGGAGTATTATTTAAGTTCCTAGTTTAAAATCATTAAAGTGATAAATGATTTCAATAAATGAACTAGCATGTGAGATTTATTGGATGGCGCAGTTTCATGGGCTATATGAGCATAGTGATGCTCGGTCAATCACTTGGATAAGCATGAATGATGCATGATCGAACTATTGACCTACTTTGAAGTTCAAGTATAAAGCTTCCAGATTGTAGACACCCATTTGTGTCTCCTCAAAACCAAACCCAGTGATGAGTACCTTTCACGTCGAATCATAATCGAATGAAGTGAAAGTGTGGAAAGTCTAGTGTTGCGGTTAGTTTTTAATTTTTTTCTCTTCCCTCTGTTTTTGCAAACCTATTTTAAGAAAACTGCCGATCCAGTTTGGTTTAGTCAATGGAAAGGGTCCAATAATTGTGTAGTTGGGTCGAGTTCGAAAAGAGCTTTCCAACGATATATTATAAGCCCAATTCCGATGAATAATGAGGAAGTTATGGCCAAATTACTAAATTGGGCTCGGTTTGATCTTTATTTGTGACCAAATGATCTAGAGGAGGGCCTAATATTGATTTATCATTCCTAATGTGATAAGAATTGATTATAGTCTTCTATATTCTTCTAGAAGGTTCTTTTGAATCCTAATTTAATTAGCATTGATAAATTGACTTTAGTTGCCTTTTTAAGAGTTTTAATCAGAATAAAAGAAGTGTTTTTAAGGAAAATACGATTTTGCCCTCTCGTACACTTAAATTTTATCAAAATAAGAAAACGCGTGGAAAACTGGATTCCAGCGCCTGGCGACAGGACCAGCGCCTAGTGCCACTCTTGGTGTCTGGCGCCAGATCTTGTCGTTGGCTCTGTAGTCGTGTTTTATTCTTTTTTATCATATCCGGCTGATTTTCTCTTTAAATAGCATCCTAAAACCTCCATTTTAATAATAAATTCTTCTCATAAATTCTCCATCTAATTATCATCAACTCTCATCAAGAATCTCTTGATTACTCCCTATATTTCTTTTCTAAACTAGCTTTTTTCATACAAAATTCCGCATTCACAAGATCTAGAAATACTTAGCCAAGTTCAAAGTTGCCTTCGCCCTAAACGTGAAAGGTTTTAATTTCCGAGGGTTTGGTCCCAAATCTCTCTTTTAATTATTTAATTTAATTCTTTGTTTATTATTTTCCTTGAAGTTATTAACGCGTGTATTTTGTTATTAGAAAGAGGTACGAGGCATCCAAGTAAGTGCTTTAATTAATTTATTGATATTATGATTCTTAGAAATCATGTCTAGGTTGTTATTATGATTCCTAGTGTCATGTGAGGTGATAACACGATATTATACACGATTTATATGTGATATTTGGTCATGTTTTATTGTGTTTTCTTCATTCTCTTAATCTTTTTGAGCTATTATTCTTCCTATTTCGATATTGCTCTTCTCGGTTTGTTTGTTTTTGTTTTTATAGGAATAGGGCTCGATTTGCGTGGAATTTATTTTAATCGCAAGATATTTCTTTATATAGAGCGTTTCTAGCACCAATGGAGCATCAATGAAGCATTTAGGAAGCCTACTCCACAGCTCGGTTGTGGCGTGCAATCTATTGGCCACAACCTGGTTGTGGGCGTCTATATTGGATCAAGGGAGAGGCGAAGGCAGCCCGCTCCACACCCTGGTTGTGGCGGTTTTCTTCGTGCCACAACCTACCTGTGGCAGCTCGTTTCGGTGGCGTTTGAGAGTCCTATTTAGATAAAAATATCTACTTTTATGCTAGGATATAAATAGGTTTTAGATAATCTTTTATTTATCACTTTATCACTTTTTCAGATATTATTTTAGACTTCTTTTTGAGTATAACGTTCTTCCATATTATTTTCAAGGGTTTTGCTTTCAAGATTCAAGATTTCATAATTAATTCCAAGTATTGATTTCTTCTCTCAATTCTCTTATTTTATTATTGTTAATTATGTTTTCTTTATTGATTATTATTCTTGATTTCATTAATATGTGTGAGTAGTTTTCTATTCCAAGATCTAGCGGAACCCGAATATGATTAATGCTTGATTTAATTCTTTAAATTCTCTAATGATGATTTCAATTGATATGCTTAATTGATTGTGCTCATGCCAATACTAGATTAGGGATAATTGGTATTGTTATTAATCCATTGTTTTAATCGCAACGAGAGTTGGGTTTTGACGGGTTTGGATAAATCAATTAAGGGTTTGAAGTTCATCACGGGAGTAGTTGAATGGATGATTAGGAAGTTAGAGTAATGTGCTCATGGTCTTTAATTTACATGATTCCACGGAAGTAGGCTTGATTGTGATTAGAGAAGCCATTGATAACTCGGGAGAGACCATTGGTACTATTTAGGGATTACTTTTCCTCTTTAATCAATTGAATTATATGTTAGGGGTAGAACTATTATTGCATTAATTGTATTCGTGGTAATGCTTGATCTTGGATGTTTTTAGTATTTGATTATCATTTTTTTTTAGTTTAATCGTCGCTCTTGATATTTAGTTATTAATTCTCAATTATTTGACTTGGTTACTTGCTTAGTATTTACTTGAGTCTATTTAATTAGTTGAACCATAGTCTTTTGGGATCCAACCCTTGCTTGCCCGTCTACATAGTAGTGGTCTAGTTAGGTTTATTTTTGTTAGGTACGCGACACGCCTATCAAATTTTGGCGCCATTGCCGGGGACTACCGGTTTTACACTAGTTATTTGTGATTCGTTTTTACTAAGCTTTATTTGTTGCTTCGGCTATTGTCTCTCATGTTTTTGATTTCTTTGCTTTTAGTTCTTTGTTGCATGCAAACTCGACGTTCATGGTCAGACGATTTAATTCCATTTGATTCTGAAATTGAAGCAACTGCAAGGAGACGAGGAGGTAGAAGAAGAAGGAGAAATCAAAACCATAGAAACATGGTCGATCCAGGAACAAAGTCTCTTTTGGAGTATGGTATTCCTGATACCACCAGACTCCTCTCCAGCATTGTCAGAGCACCTGTTATTGATCAGAACTTTGAATTGAAACCACAGTTCATTCAATTCATCTCTATTGATTCGTTTGCAGGCACGCCTCATGAGTGCCCTGTCAGTGATATTGATAGTTTCTTGGAAAAGTGCGATACTATGAAACTAAATGGCGTTACAGATGATGTTATTAGACTTCGCCTTTTCCCTTTCTCATTACGGGATAGAGCGAAGGAATGGTTGAGATCGAGATGAAGGTACTGGCTCTTTTGACACATGGGACAAACTGGTGAAAGCTTTTCTAGTCAAGTTCTTGGGACAGGAAAAGACTGCAAGGTTGAGAAATGAGCTATCTACTTTCGGGCAGTCAGATGATGAGTCCTTATATGAAGCATGGAGGAGGTTCAAGCGATTGCAAAGACAATGCTCTCACCATGGTATTCCTGAATGGATGTTGATCCAAACCTTTTACAATGGTTTAACTCATGAGTTCCGAATCTATATTGATGCTGCATCTGGGGGTTCTCTCTTGACTAAGAACCCAACTGAGGCAAAGGAGCTAATTGAGAAGATGGCGGCAAATGATAATTACCACCCAGGAGGACGACGTGATGTTAAAAAGGGAGGTTTACATGATGTTGATTCTCTAACCCTTTTAACTAGCTCTATGCAGGCATTGACAAGCAAGTTTGACAAGTTCCAAGCAACATCTTCTGGCTCATCTGCTGAAACTTGTCAAATGTGTAATGTACAAGGTCACATTGCCCCTGATTGCCCACAAAATTCACATGAGATGTCGATTGAGGAAGCCAATGCATTCTACACTTCAAATCCCAAAAGGCCATATGATCCTCACTCAAACACATACAATGAAGGTTGGAAACATCATCCAAATTTCTTTTACAAGAATACCCAAGCTCAACAAAATCCATCTCCACCACCACCTCGAAACAACAATTATAATGCTCCACTCGGTTTCCAAGCAAGACCACCTTTAGTCTAACAACCTATGCAACCACCTCCACAAAAATCCACTCTTGAGCTAATGCTTGAGAACTTCGTTACCACAATGAACAACAACATCCAACAACTACAAGCTCAGAACAAGCTCATGGAAAATCAAATAAGTCAACTTGATCATCAAGTTGGCCAATATTTGAAGACTCCGAGCGCTTTTCCGGGTCAAACAGAGAAACCACCGAAAGGACAGATGAATGCTGTGACTTTGAGGAGTGGAAAGCATTTGGAAGATCCTCCCACGAGGGAGCCATCCAAGGAGGTTGTTGATGAGGTAGTCCCAAAAGAGAAGGTGGTCGATGGTACTGCAAATGAGGAAGAGCCAAGGGCATCAACTCCACCACCACTTATTCCATATGTATCGCAGGTTCCTTTCCCGCAAAGGTTGGCTCAAGCTAAGTTAGAGAAGAAGTATGGAAAATTTCTTGATATTTTGAAGAAGCTTCACATCAACATTCCTTTCTTAGATGCAATATCTGAGATGCCATCTTATGCAAAATTTTTGAAGGATATTCTCTCTAACAAGAAGCAGCTAGAGGAGAATGCTACTGTTGCGTTGAATGCAGAGTGTAGTGCTATTTTGCAAAATACACTTCCTAAGAAATTAGGTGATCCGTGTAGCTACTCAATTCCAGTGAAGCTTGGGGATATAGAGATCAACAAGGCATTATGTGATCTTGGTGCAAGTGTGAGTCTCATGTCGCTCTCAATCTGCAAGAAACTTCAAATGGGTGAATTAAAGCCTACACGCATGTCTCTACAACTTGCAGATAGGTCGGTTAAATTTCCCTTGGGTATACTTGAAGATGTTCCTCTTCGTGTGGGAAAATTCTTTATCCCATGTGACTTTGTTGTGATGGAGATGGAAGAGGATGCACATGTCCCTATTATACTTGGTAGACCATTCCTAGCCACTTCAGGTGCAATCATTGATAGGAAGAATGGAAAAATCACTTTTGAGGTGGGAGACGAGAAAATGGAGTATTCACTCTTGAACGCTATGGGAACTCCTTCCATGGGAGAGACTATTTTCCAAGTGGATTTCCTTGATGACTTAGAACGTGAGCAACTTCCCTTGATCAAGACGGATGATTCACTTGAAACGGTGTTGGTGGGAAGTGCCAATGAGGAAGATTGGGAAATAATGGAGTACACGCGGCTACTTGAGGAAGGAAAAGCAAATCCAACCACCGCTCCAGTGAAGGAAGTCCTTAGTGTATCAAGTGTTGGGGAGAGTACTACGCCTCCCGAGGTAGAGTTGAAACCCCTTCCCTCTACTCTTAAATATGCATATCTTGGTCCTAATAACACATATTCTGTTATTGTTAATGCTGAGCTTAATGACACAAAATTAGAGCAACTGCTCACTGTTTTGAGAAAATATAAAAGTGTTAATGGGTACACCATTGATGATATTAAGGGTATTAATCCCTCATTCTGTATGCATAAGATAATTCTTGAGGACGATCACACCTCCTCCATAGAACCTCAAAGACGACTTAATCCAAACATGATGGAGGTAGTTAAAAAAGAGGTTCTTAAATTGCTTGCTGCAGGAATAATCTACCCTATCTCAGATAGTAAGTGTGTTAGCCCTGTACAAGTAGTTCCAAAAAAGGGGGTATGACCGTTGTCAAGAATGACAAGGGTGAGCCAATCGCTATCAGAACTGTTACAGGTTGACGAATGTGTATTGATTATAGAAGGTTGAACAAGGCCACCCGGAAGGATCATTTTCCCCTCCCCTTTATTGATCAGATGCTTGAACGTTTGGCTAAGCATTCCTTTTTCTGCTACTTGGACGGATATTCTGGTTTCTTTCAAATTCCCATTCGTCCATGTGATCAGGAAAAGACCACCTTCACATGTCCATATGGCACCTTCGCCTATCGAAGAATGCCATTTGGATTATGTAATGCTTCAGCCACGTTCCAACGTTGTATGATGGCAATTTTCTCAGGTCTTATTGAACATTCAATGAAAGTTTTTATGGATGACTTCTCTGTCTATGGAACATCTTTTGATGTATTTCTTGAAAATTTGGAAAAGGTGCTCCATAATGTAAAGAAGTCAATTTAATTTTGAACTGGGAAAAATGCCATTTCATGGTACAACAAGGAGTTGTTCTAGGCCATGTGGTGTCAAATAAAGGTATTGAGGTTGATAAAGCAAAGATAGAGGTCATTGAGTGACTACCCCCTCCTAATTATTTAAAAGGAATTTGGAGTTTTCTTGGTCATGCAGGATTTTATAGGCGATTTATTAAAGATTTTTCGAAAATCGCTAGACCTCTAACTGAGCTTTTGGCCAAAGATGCCCCATTTGTATTTACTGATGCTTGTCTTGAGGCTTTGAACAGGTTGAATGAAGCTTTGATCTCCGCTCCCGTTATGCAACCCCCGGATTGGACCCTACCATTTGAAATTATGTGTGATGCTAGTGATTATGCGATAGGGGCCGTCTTGGGGCAACAGAAGGATAGAAAACTTCACGCTATTTATTACTCTAGTAAAACTCTTGATTCTGCTCAAATGAATTATTCCACGACTGGAAAAGAGATGCTAGCAGTAATTTATGCAATAGAGAAGTTTCACTCATACCTTGTTGGTTCGAAGGTGATAATTCACACAGATCACGCTGCATTGAAATATTTGATGACTAAGAGTCACGCCAAGCCGCGATTGATTAATTGGGTCCTTCTATTGCAAGATTATGACATCGAGATACGGGACACAAAAGGGACTGAGAATGTCGTTGCAGACCATCTTTCTCGCCTCCTCCTCGATAAGGGGGATGGAGATGACCTCTCCATTGATGACTCTTTCCCTGATGAACATTTATTAGCACTTTCTCAAATTGAATCACCATGGTATGCTGATTTAGCTAATTTCTTGTCCACATGTACATTGCCTCATGGCTACTCATATCAACAAAAGAAGAAATTCTTTTACGAGGCAAGGAGACATTTTTGGGAGGATCCATTCCTATACAAATTATGCGCGGATGCAATGATTCGAAGATGTGTCCCGGAAGGTGAGGTAAATCATATTATTTCTCATTGCCATGACTTACCGTGTGGTGAACATGCAGGTCCTACAAAAATGGCCGCAAAGATTTTACAATGCGGTTTCTATTGACCAACTTTGTTCAAGGACGTCTATGCATATGTTAAGGCATGTGATCGTTGTCAACGGACTGGTCCTATTTCAAGGAAGCACGAAATGCCAATTAATAACATACTCGAGGTCGAGTTGTTTGATGTGTGGGGGATAGATTTCATGGGACCATTCCCTTCTTCATATGGAAATCGGTATATTTTAGTAGTTGTTGACTATGTCTCAAAGTGGGTTGAAGCAATTTCTACTCCAACCAGTGACGCTCGTGTGGTAAGTAAGTTCTTCAAGAAAGTTATTTTCCCTCGTTTTAGTTTACCACGTGAGTTAATTAGTGACAGGGGAACACATTTCTTGGAGCATCGATTTGAAGCAATGTTGAAGAAGTATGGAGTGAAACATAGGATTGGTATTAGTTACCACCCACAGACCAGCGGTCAAGTCAAGGTATCGAACCAAGAAATTAAATCTATCTTAGAGAAAATATTGCAAGGACAAGAAAAGATTGGTCGATGAAAATTGATGATGCATTATGGGCGTACCGAACGGCATTCAAAACGCCAATCGGTACAACCCCATATCGTTTAGTGTATGGAAAGGCGTGCCACTTACCGGTTGAGCTAGAACACCGGGCTTTTTGGGCTATTAAGAATTTAAATTTTGATGCTCAAGCAGCGGGTGAAAAGAGATTGTTACAATTGAATAAGCTAGATGAGCTCCGTCTGGAAGCCTATGAAAGTTCGAAATTGTACAAAGAGAAGACCAAAAGGTGGCATGATAAGGGTCTTGTGAGAAGAGAATTTAAGGAAGGAGATCAAGTCCTTTTATTCAACTCTAGATTGAAACTATTTTCCGGTAAGCTTCGCTCTAGGTGGTCGGGTCCATTCAAGGTTTGTAAAGTCTACCCCTATGGTACTATTGAACTATGGAATAAAAATAGGGGTACTTTTAAGGTGAATGGCCAAAGAGTGAAGCACTATCGAGTAGGTGATCCAATTGATGAAAGAGTGGACATCACACTCTCGACACCATCACAAGACAAATGAGCAAAAAGGAGGTCGAGCTTAAGACCTTATAAACAAGCGCTTTTGGGAGGCAACCCAATTTTTCCTACTCTTACTTTTTTTTTTTAATAAATTTTTTCTTTGGACCTTCTTATATTTATATTTACATATATAACTTTTTTATTAGAAAAAAATATAATAATAATAAAAAAAAGAGATATGCGCTTGTTTTTCAAATTATATTGGGGTAGTCTATTTTAGTACTTAGTTTCGTTTTTATTTTATTTTATTTTATTTGTTTTCCTTTTTTTTTCATTAGTGCGTTAGTTCTATAATATACCAGTAGCTCTTTAGTTCACTCAATGTACCTGCCCTCTCTTGTCTTCTTATGCAAATATGTGAATTTGTAATGCAGGGGAAAGCAACTTACCACAAAGATTGGAGTATTCGCATCACAGCAAGTTTAACAGCCTAGTCCACAAGCTAATTGCGGCAAATTCGTTTTTTCCACAACTTAGTTGCGGCAATATTCTCATTATGCATTGAAACTTTGAGCAAATCAGTTCACTCCGCAGCCACTCCGTGGTGAACAACAGCAAGCCACGGATAGCCTGTGGCTAGGTACCTGATGAAATAAAAAGGAAAAGGAGAAAGAGATTCGATAGCCAGAACAGTCCGCAGCATCACCGCGGCATACAAGAAGCCACCACAGCCATCCTGCCACCTAATCTTAAAAATTTAACAAAAAAAAAAAGTCATATTAAAAGTTCAAGAATCGGCGCATAGACGAGATTTCAAGCAAGCTTCTTCATACCTCTCCATCTTTGTAATCATCATTGTTGTTGGATTAATTCCTAATTACACAGCAGAAATTTTGAGAGTACTACTATTTTTCGATCGAAGGGTATTTCGAATGCAATCTTGAACCCCCTGTTTCATTGGCAAGGTATTTTATCAAACCCTAACCTCCGAATCAATTGCTTGCCGGTGAAAACTATTGAGTTTTGAGAAATTATTGCCCGTTCTCCCCTAAAAAGCTTGATTTCTTGGTTGTGTCCCTGTTCCATTGGAATTAGTTCATCTGGTTATTGCTCTTGATTTCACCGCATCATTGATTTGTTCAATCGAAATTGCTTCAATCTCAAATAGCTCGTTCCACCACAACTAGGAATAAGAAAACTTCCGGCGTATCGCGACCCGTACCCGTCTCCAAGACCTCTACATCCAAGAAGAAATCCTCCACTACTAAGGGAAAGGTGTCATCGACCAAGACTAAGAAGAAAGTGGTGGTTGACTACTATGACATTAAATTTCGTGATGAAGAGCATAAAGCAAAATATGAGAGATTGTTTGAGAGAGGAGTAATTGCAACTCGTTTCTGTGATGTTGATGCCTTAAAAACTCTAAATATTGAAGATGACGTTCAGTGGCTATTCTCTAATGTTGGGTGGGGTAATTTTCTCATGCATAAATATCCAACATATAAAAGAGTCACCTTAGAGTTTTTAAGCTCCTTGAAGGCGGTTACTTACTCAGAACCAGGTTGCGGTGAAGGGTCTAATAGTTTTCAATTGTACAATGAAGAGCATACTTGGACTTTGGCAAGGTTTAATGAGGTTCTTGGGTTACCCCCTGGTGGCCTGAGACTAACTCCCCCGCGTTGGTCTGCAGATCTTGTTTGGAAGCTATTAACCGGTGAGAGTTCATACGATTCAAAGATGATCCCAGCAAATCATATTCGCCATCCAGCGCTTAGATATGTCCAAAGGTTATTAGCTAACACTGTATTTGGTCGTCAAGAGGGGAGCAAGGCTCGAAAGGATGAATTATTCATGATATATCAAATGCTTCATGCTTAACCCATTGACATAGGTGCATTCCTCATCAAGCAGATGAAAGAGTTGGCAAACACCACTACCAAAAAGGGAGCAATCGTTCTTGGCGGTCTCATAACTCCTATTGCTCTTCATTTGGGACACAAGGAGTGTCTTATGAAGGAAGAATCCATTGAGGGAACCGATTGCATAGACATTCCTACATGTTCATTAATGGGTTGGATTCGCAAGAAAGATGGCACCACTCTTTGGTGTATTCGAAATGATGAAGACGAATTACCCCCTAGAGAGGCATTATCTCTACGTGATAAAGCTAACTGGTCATTTGTTGTTGTTCATCCTCGAACCCGGACTCAAATTCTTTCTGATCCAGTGCCTGCACCATATGTCTCCAATGACGCTAGTTCATCCTCTACATTGACAGAGAAGGTTCTCATAGACCTCCTTACTTCAATTGATAAGATCAATAATAAGCAAAGAGAGATTAAAGAGCAATTGGTGTCGATATCCACTTTTCTTGGTACCTTGAACAGTTGGATTCAATCAGGAGGATATCAAAATCTTCCTCATTTCCCCCCTCAATGAAGCTTTGTGAGTGCCTTTTTCCCCTATTTTATTCATGTCATATTATTGCATTGTGGACATTGCAATATTCAAGTGCGGGGGAGGTTTTTGTGCACGCATGGTACATTTTTGTTTAGTATAGATTTGTTGCTTTTTAGTATAGTTTTACTGCTTTGAAAAAAATGTAAAAAAAAATAAAAAATTCAAAATTTACAAAAATACATTCCAATAAATGATAAATCACGCTTCCCTGTGCCCCATACTTGAAATTTTTTTTGATTCTTGGTATATGATGATGAGTATTGTGGATAGTTTAGCCATGATTTGAAATTTGATTGCTTGGATGCCTTAACATGCGTCAATTTTGTCCAACCACTTGTGAATATAGTGCTTGACTAGTTGATTTGGTGAGGAATGTGTGTTAGTTCCTGGTATGTCAATGAATTTGAGTATTGGTTTGTGACTATAAGTAGTGTTTCACGACTCATTATGCACATTGAGGAGGACGAAGGCGTTGTTCTCTTAGGTGGCCTTCAGACGATATTAGATACATTTGTTCCCTTCTTGCTACCCATGTTGTTACCATGACCTTTTTGTTGTTTATTAGCCACATTACAAGCCGATTTTGCCCCATTGGTTACTAGTCCCCAGCTTAGCTTGGGGGAGCTATTAGTGAGTGAGGTGAGAGAGTTTGTAGCGTGTTCATTATTTGCACAATTGGGTGGTGTTAAGAAGTTGTAATTGTTTTTCATTGTGGTTTATTTTTAATGATTCGAGAGTTGAATTTCTTATGAAAAAAAAATAATAAAGCAGATGGAGAAAAAAAAGAAAAGAAAAAAAATTGAAGCTCAAAAAAAAAAAAATGAAAAGAAAAAAAATAAGTGAACTTCAAAAGGAAAAAAAATGGTTTAATGATTCAAATGTTCTAAGTGAAGGTTCATCAGAAGAAAAAAAATGAGTTTCAACAAGAAAAATCAAGTTGAAGAGTTCAAAGTTTGTTTATTCACTCAAGTTCTACATTGATATATTTTTATGAGTGTAATTGTAAGTGTTGGAAATTTTTTATATGATTGGATTTATGTTTGGTGAATTTTTGGTGGAGTTGAGTTATGTTGGAGATGATTGGTCATTATTTATTTTTGGCTTTGGTTTTGTTAGGATTTTAGCTCCCTTAAGCATTGCTTTTCTCTCACATTTTCCCAAATTTATCCTACCTCTTACCCTAACTTTACATTACAAGCTTTAAGACCTTCCGACCTTTGTGCATAGAGTTGTGTGAATGTGAAAGTAGTTACTTATCAATGCAAGGAATGACTTGACATATTCCAAGTCGACTATTAGGTTGAGTGTATGTCTTTTTAAACACACGAGTGCGTGAGTTGGGAGGGCATTGTTCACATGATGGGGTTGGGATGGAGAGCGATCGAGTGCGCCTTTTACTCGCCACGTAAATGAGAGTTGAGTGTGCGAGCACTAGTCTTGAATTCTATATGCTCTTGTGGTTTGCTCTACTTGACAATTGTTAGGGAGGATAAGTGATTGGATGGATGAAATTGGTTGATTTTTGAAGCATATTTGTTGGATTTACCTTGAATTGGTTGTTCTTGATTTTGATTACTTTTGGGGTGAAGTATTGATTTAATTATTCGTTGCTTTACTCGAGGACGAGCAAAGGTTTAGCTTGGGGGAATTTGATAACACGATATTATACACGATTTATATGTGATATTTGGTCATGTTTTATTGTGTTTTCTTCATTCTCTTAATCTTTTTGAGCTACTATTCTTCCTATTTCGATATTGCTCTTCTCGGTTTGTTTGTTTTTGTTTTTATAGGAATAGGGCTCGATTTGCGTGGAATTTATTTAATCGCGAGATATTTCTTTATATGGAGCGTTTCTAGCACCAATGGAGCATCAATGAAGCATTTAGGCAGCCTACTCCACAGCTCGGTTGTGGCGTGCAATCTGTTGGCCACAACCTGGTTGTTGGCGTCTATATTGGAGTAAGGGAGAGGCGAAGGCAGCCCGCTCCACACCCTGGTTGTGGTGGTTTTCTTCGTGCCACAACCTAGCTGTGGCAGCTCGTTTTGGTGGCGTTTGAGAGTCCTATTTAGATAAAAATATCTACTTTTATGCTAGGATATAAATAGGTTTTAGATAATATTTTATTTATCACTTTATCACTTTTTCAGATATTATTTTAGACTTCTTTTTGGGTATTACGTTCTTCCATATTATTTTCTAGGGTTTTGCTTTGAAGATTCAAGATTTCATAATTAATTCCAAGTATTGATTTCTTCTCTCAATTCTCTTATTTTATTATTGTTAATTATGTTTTCTTTATTGATTATTATTCTTGATTTCATTAATATGTGTGAGTAGTTTTCTATTCCAAGATCTAGCGGAACCCGAATATGATTAATGCTTGATTTAATTCTTTAAATTCTCTAATGATGATTGCAATTGATATGCTTAATTGATTGTGCTCATGCCAATACTAGATTAGGGATAATTGGTATTGTTATTAATCCATTGTTTTAATCGCAACGGGAGTTGGGTTTTGACGGGTTTGAATAAATCAATTAAGGGTTTGAAGTTCATCACGGGAGTAGTTGAATGGATGATTAGGAAGTTAGAGTAATGTGCTCAAGGTCTTTAATTTACTTGATTTCACGGAAGTAGGCTTGATTGTGATTAGAGAAGCCATTGATAACTCGGGAGAGACCATTGGTACTATTTAGGGATTACTTTTCCTCTTTAATCAATTGAATTATATATATGTTAGGGGTAGAACTATTATTGCATTAATTGTATTCGTGGTAATGCTTGATCTTGGACGTTTTTAGTATTTGATTATCATTTTTTTTTAGTTTAATCGTCGCTCTTGATATTTAGTTATTAATTCTCAATTATTTGATTTGGTTACTTGCTTAGTATTTACTTGAGTCTATTTAATTAGTTGAACCATAGTCTCTTGGGATCCGACCCTTGCTTGCCCGTCTACATAGTAGTGGTCTAGTTAGGTTTATTTTTGTTAGGTACTCGACACGCCTATCATTAGGATGTTTTTATCTTCCTAGTATCATGTTTAGGGTAATAATTATAATTTCTAATATCAAATATGACAATTGTGTTTCCTGCGATGCTTCCTATTTTCTTCCTAAAATTCATGATAGTATCATGTTAGGGTTAAAGCTTTGTTTTTTATTGTTTAGTGACATGCTAGGGTTTGTTATTAATCTTGTTAGTATCATTCCTAGGATCTTGCTATTATTATGCTTTAACATGATTATGATTATTATTGTCATGATTATTTTTATTATGATTATTATGTTGCTTGATTGTAATTATTATTATTGCTTGATCACGCCTTTTATGCATGTTTAAAGGGAATTTGTACTTGTAATCACGCTTAATAAGATAATTAATAATCTTGTTTAGGGTTAATTTGATTATAATTCAAGTAATCGCCAATAATAGTTTTATTTGTGCATTAATATTCAACCAACGTCGATAAACAGGTTTAGGGATAATCCAATTGATTGCATGTTAGTCAGAAAGCGCACATGAATACGAGAAGAATAAAGTAGAGGCCTATTATTAGGGCGGGTTCAATCTCTTTTAGGTTGGATTTGTACCTTCATCCCCGAACTACCAGTCATGGTTCCAGACCTATTGGAGTTAACGATCTCTTGGATCGTTAAGGGGTGTAACCTTCACCTCGTGAATGGTTTACAAGTTCATAAAACTGGTTGGCGACTCTTTTGTTCTACCTTCCTTCCCTTTGGACGTCACCGTACTTTAGTGTATGATCACAGCGGGGTTCAAGTTTGGGGTAATGCTTGAAATATTCCCTATACAGATATATTAGTGGATTCCTTTGAAATGAGTGGGACATTGATTCTATTCAATGATTGATTTAACTGTGTGGTACATTCAAACGTCTACCCGTAACTAGAGATTATAAAAGATGTTTCATGGTTACTTCAAAAGTTGAGTGGGAGCCTTGTTGCTACAAGATTGGATGAGTCTACCTCTCAAATTAGGGAATGTGTCATGGTCCGCTTGAAGAGGGAAATTTTACGCATTCAAATGCATTACTTGGTAATCATTTGGTTTTGTAATTCGAACTCAGATTTCAAGAAAAGATTTATAGATTAATATGATCTCGACATGTGATGCAATCATATTATCAAATCGATACACATTGACTTAATGAATTTGAATATTGCACACTTGTCTCAAACAAGTGGGAGATTGAAGGATTTACGTCTTTGTCATGTGCAATTACTAGATATATAATTATATAAATGGATCAAATTATGGAGATAATTAAGTTCTTACATTTGGGTCGTCGTTATATCATGTCGCAATGAAAAGTTATGGGTTTCGAAAAATTAGAATTTTTGCAGGAGTGGAATCGGTAGAATTGGTATATAATCGTAGAATCGTTACCAATTTCACCGATATTCTAACTAATTCTTCCGATTCTATGAGCGATTCTACAGCATAGCGATTCTACCAAAGATCTAATTCGTATATTTGGATTGGGATCGTAAAATCGTACGATTCTACGATCCGAATCGCAATTTTAATAACATTGGTCCTTATAAATCTACATTTTCCAAAATAATTGGAAGCTTGAACCTACCTTTTATGAAATAAAAAATGGGAATGAAGTGAACAATATTATGACTCAAATGCCCTAAAAAAAATCAAAAATACAAAGTCTACACTTCTTATATAATTTTAGCATTAGTAAATTTTTAGTAATAACGCACACATCACTTTATCACTTTAATTACTTACCGCAAAATAGGTGGATATTATTCCTTTTTCGTTTAATTTCATCTTTAGAGATTCGGATGAAGATCTAGTCAATAATTCAATAAGTAAAACACAATTATACCCTTATGAAAGAGAAAGAATGGAAATAATAAAGAATATAATGGTAGTTATGTATTTTTATTAGTTATCCTAATCTAATCCACCTCAACAATACGCGCCATACTAAGCAACGAAATATACTCGTAATATTATTAATCTTATCCCACCTATTAACTCTACCTTTTTGTGTCAAAAAAAAAAACTCTACCTTTTTACCCCACTTAATCCAATCTCTTATACCAAATGTCTACTAACAACATAATTCTTGAAAGAAAAAAAAGTCTAATTAATGCAATATCCTATATTATTGTTTTGAAGAAATGAGGCTCACTTATGTTTTGACTATCAGAAGCGTCGGACATTATGAAATCTACAAAGACAAAACACCCACAAAGAGAAGAAAAAAGCAATGGGGCGCCGCAAATCGAAGATCAGTCCAAGGAAACAAGAAAAATGAAGAATAAAAGGAAAAGAACCAGGAATGCAGTTACAACAACAAAAAAGGGGGAAAAATTGAGCAAATTCAATTAGGGCAAATCAAAAGATACAACCTTGGTTAGCAAAAACGCAAAAAGAGGCGAAATTGGGAAAATACATACAACAAAAAGGTACAAAGTAAGTACCTTTAGGAGAAAAGTTGCAGAAGCAACAAAGTACAACAACAATGGCGGTCGCAAAAGCCTAAACGAAACAAAGTTTGAAACTGCAGTAAAAAAAGACCAAAGAAGAAACAAATTAGTAAAGAAGTAAGAGCGGAAAAATAAAAGAGAAAAGCGAGTATGGCAGAAAGTTGAAGCAAAAACAAAGAAGAAGAAAGCGGAAACTTACCACAACAATGGAAGAACACGAGCACCTGAAGAGGAGAAATAGAGAGCGAAGATTTTGAAGTGAAAAGTAATAAAGAGGGGAAGATGAAAAAATAAGGGAAGTAAAAGAAATGAGTAAAAAGTGGGGGACAGTGAATTTAATACGGAGTAAAGGGGCAGTTAGAAACGAAGCAAAGCCAAACTGCCATGTCCCTTCAGTAAATTCAAACTGACGGCCTGGATCATCAACACGTGTCCCACTCATGCAAATATCGTTCCCGCAAAAAAAAAAAAAAGCACATCAGCGGGAGTGATCGAAATTCCTCTCCGCAAGCTCGTCATTTCTTAGACTTCAGCGGGAGTGATCGAAATTCCTCTCCGCCAGCTCGTCATTTCTCAGACTTCAAAGGGAGTGATCGAAATTCATCTCCGCAAGCTCGTCATTTCTCAGACTTCAGCGGGAGTGATCGAAATTCCTCTCCGCCAACTCGTCATTTCTCAAACTTTAGCGGGAGTGATCGAAATTCCTCTCCGCCAGCTCTTCATTTCTCAGACTTCAGCGAGAGTGATCGAAATTCCTCTCTGCAAGCTCGTCATTTCTCAGAATTCAGCGGGAGTGATCGAAATTCCTCTCCGCCAGCTCGTCATTTTTCAGACTTCAGCGGGAGTGATCGAAATTCCTCTCCGCAAGCTGACGAAGTAGATCGGCTGCTGAACTTTTTCTTCTCCCTTCAGCAGCACTACACTTATAGTGGCGAGGCTTACTACCACATATAGGTACAAGGTTTCTCCTTCGGCTGGATGAGCCAGCGTCGGGAGTTGAGCTAGGTACTCTCAGAGCTGCTTTGTTTTTGGGATTTTAATTGCTTTGAAGAAGGGTAACCCCTTGTCCGAGGCTCTAGAGATGAACCTTGACAGGGCTACCATTCTTCCGGTGAGCCGCTGAACGTCTCTCTTTATTTTCGGCTCGAAAAGATCGAGCGCTGCTTGCACCTTAGCGAGATAGGCATCAATCCCTCTTTTGCTAACCATGAAGCTGAGGAATTTCGCAGACTTCACGTCGAAGACACACTTCTTCAGGTTTAGCTTCATTTGGTGCTCTCTTAAGGTGGCGAATGTTTTGGCCAGGTCCGTAACATGGTCTTTATCTTCTTTACTTTTGACAATAGAATCGTCAACGTAGACTTCCATGTTTCGGCCTTTTTGATCGGCAAAAATTTGATCCACCATCCTTTGATATGTTGCACCCGCATTTTTCAACCACAAGGACATCATTTTGTAATTGTACACCCCGATGATCGTGACGAAAGTTATCTTTGCTCGGTCGTCGGGGTGCATAAAGTTCTGATGATACCCCGAGAATGCGTCCATGAAAATAAGCATAGCATGCCCACTTGTCGAGTCGACTAGCTGATCGATCCCTGGAAAAGGATAGAATTCCTTCGGATAAGCCCTATTTAGGTCCATGAAGTCAACGCACATTCTCCTGGTACCATTTGCCTTCTAAACCATCACGACATTAGCCAGCCATTCTAGATATTGGCAGGGTTCGATGAATCATGCGCCTAACAATTTTTTGACCTCGGCTGCAATGTCTCGGTTCTTGCTTGCGGAGTGATTCCGCTTTTTTTGCTTAATTGGCCGACACGAGGGGTCGACATTAAGCTTATGAGAGATGAGGTTCGAATCAATTCCAGGCATGTCAGCTGCCAAGAAAGAGAACACATCTCGATTTTCCCGAATGAGTTGGATGAGTTTAACAAGGAATTTTGGATCGAGATCCAGCCCGATTATAACAGATTTTTTAGCGTCCCCTTCGGTTAATTCAACCATTTTTTTTCTGCTGATCTAGCTCCATTGCTGTGGGGTCAAATTCTTCACTATCGGGCCTGTTGTCAATGTCAGTAGGCTTCCCAGACTTTTTCTTTGGTTGTTCTTCTGAGTTTTTCGGCCTAGATGAAGAGCCAGCCTTTTCTTTCTCTGGCCGCTTTTCTTTGGCCAGAGAACCTTGGGGCGAAGCGCTTAAGCCTTTCGGCTTCTTCACACTTGGTTCCCTTTCTTTTTCTTTTTCTTTTTCCTCCTCATCCTCATCGTTGTTGTTTTCCGAACAACTAGTGGATGTCTTTAGATAATTGCACCTTCGGGCCTCCTTTTGGCTGCACTCGATTCTTTTGGGGTAGTCGTCATTTGAAACATATATCATCATCTGATGGTACGTGGAGACTACCCCCTGAATCTCGTGAATCAAGGGTCTCCCCAAGATCACGTTGTACACTGAAGGAGCATCAATGACCAAAAATTCGGCCATGACGTTCCTGGCTGCCTCGTCGCAGCCGATGGTGACAGGAAGGAGAACCTTCCTGTAAACACCCATTTGTGTCTCCCCAAAACCAAACCCAGTGATGAGTGCCTTTCACGTCGAATCATAATCGAATGAAACGAAAGTGTGGAAAGGTCTAGTGTTGCGGAAAGTTTTATTTCTTTTCTCTTCTCCCTGTTTTTGAAAACTTTATTTTAAAGAAAACAGCCAATCCAGTTTGGTTGGTCCATGATATAGGTCCAATAGTGGTGTAGTTGGATGGGGCTTGCAAAGACCTTTCCAACGATATATTATAAGCCCAATTCCGATGAATATTGAGGAAGTTATGGCCAATTTACTAAACTGGGCCCGGTTTGAGCTTTATGTACGGCCCAATGATCTAGGGGAGGGCCTAATATGATTTATCATTCCTAATGCAATTAGGAATGGTTTTAGTCTTTTAGAACATTCTAGAAGGTTCTTTTCATTCCTAATTTAATTAGGACTCTTTAGAGTTTTAATTGGATCAAATAGCATTTTCGACTGAAATTATATTATTTTATCTTCCCGTACGGGAAATTTATCAGATTTTCGAAAACACATTGAAATCCAATCTGGCGTCCAACACCAGGCCTTGGCGCCTGGAACCAGGATTGGCGCCAGACGCCAGCATTGGCGCCTGGCGCTAGCCACTGGTCCTGGCGCCAATGAGCCAGGGCTGACGCCAAGGTTGGTTTTCGATCTTCAGACTCTGTTTTGATAAATTATCTTTTTTGGATGATTTTCTCTATAAATATCGTATCAAAAACTCCGGTTTCATTCATCAACTATCTTCACCAATTACCAATTATCATTCATCTAATTCTTCGCAATTCATTCATTCATCATCTTTCATTCATCAATTTTCAATAACATTAATTCTTTAGTATTCTTTTCTAAACTTTACTTTTTTCACACAAAATTCCGCATTCATTAGATCTTGAAACACCTAGCCATATTCGAAGTTGCCTTCGCCCTAGACGTGAAAGGTTTTAATTTCTGAGGGTTTGGTCCCAAATCTCTCTTTCAATTATTTAATTTAATTGTTTGTTTATTATTTTCCTTGAAGTTACTAACGTGTGTATTTTGTTATTATAAAGAGGTACGAGGCATCAAAGTAAGTACTTTAATTGATTTTATTGATATTATGATGTAGAAATCATGTTTATATTGTTATTATGATATTCCTAGTATCATGTCTAGGTTAATTTTAATATTAAATATGATTGCTATGATGCCTTTTATTTTCTTCCTAATGTTTATTCATGTTAGTATCATGTTAGGGTTAAATATTTGATTTTTATTGCTTAGTGACATGCTAGGATTTGTTATTAATCTTGTTAGTATCATGCCTAGGATCTTGCTATTTCTATTATGCTTTAATATTAACATGAACATGATTATGAGCATGATGATGATTTTATTTATGATGATTATTATAATTATTATTCATGATATTGATTATTTATTATGTTGCTTGATATTTATTGTTATTGCTTGATCACCTTTATTGCATGTTTAAAGGGAATTGGTACTTGCAATCACGCTTAATAAGATAATTAATAATCTTGTTTAGGGTTAATTGTGATTATAATTCAAGTGATCGCCAATAATAGTTTATTTGTGCATTAATATTCAACCAACATAGATTAAACAGGTTTAGGGTTGATCCTATTGATTGCATGTTAGTCAGAAAGCGCACATGAATACGAGCAGAATAAAGTAGAGGCCTATTATTAGGGCAGGTTCAATCTCATTTAGGTTGGATTTGTACCATCATCCCCGAACCCTTATTTGGTTCATGACCTTATGGAGTTGACGATCTCTTGGATCGTTAAGGGGTGTAACCTTCATCCTATGAACGGTTTACAAGTTCCTTAAAAACTTGTTGGCGACTCTTTTGCTCTATCTTCTTCCCTTTTGGACGCCACCGTACTTTAGTGTATGATCACAGTGGGGTTCAAGCTAGTGGGATTTTTAAAGGCTTGAAACTATTCCCTACAGTTTTTGGCGACTCCACTGGGGACGATTTCTATTTTAATTCCTGAATTTGTTTCGGCAATGATTTAGAATGAGTGGATGAGACTCGAAAAGTTCTAAGTATTTCATGTGCGTAATTTTGATTAACATTGTGGCATATGCATAAAAAGGTTCTCATTGGAAAGACCATCCATAATGAGTCAAAAACATAGGATTTTTACACGTAGGAAATTTGAGAAATGTCTTTCACAACTAGGACTGAAATAACACCGCGCGAAACTGGATGATTTTATTGAGCACAGAAAGCTGCTGAGGCATGTGGGAAGTAGCGTAAGGGACCAGAGCTTGGCGCCACACTTTTTGCCGTAGCGCCAGATGCCAGTATTGGCGCCAGGCACTACAGTTAAAAGTTGGCGCCAGTCTCTGTTTGCTGGCGCCAATTTCCCCCAATACCGAGCCAGAAATATGCGTTCTAATTTCGACTGGTTTTTCGTATTGTTTGCTCGATCCTACTTCCTGATTGAATTTTTTCTCATTTTTCTGAAACCCATATGTGTTCTACATATGGACATAACCCTCTGGGAATTCATGCTCTATCTACCCGATTGAACGCTCCTGGCAACAAAGGGTACATCTGAGAGGTTGAATTCACCAAACCATGGAAGTGAGTTTTTTCTAAAAACTCGCGGTGTTCTATCCACACGTGTTAACCCTTCACGGTTAGGCTTCTACGCGGTGCATCTGGACAATTAACCATGGACCCTATTTGACTAAACCATATCCCGAACTTTAGAGAACTAGAGCCATGGTTAGGTTGCGAACTCATTGCATCATATTGTGCCTACTTGACTAATTGTGCATTAATTGTTGTGCATATATATTCTATGTTCCTCTTAGCCGTTTGTTGATTTGTGTTGAGATTATAATTAATGACTTAAAGAACTTTGCCTAATTAATTAATTAATTAATTCGAGTCAATGAAGTTTTTTCTTCTTTTAATCGGAATCGACCTAGTACGACTTTAGGCATACCCCAGTTGACTAATAATATCGAAAACAGTCCCAGACCGAGGCTCCAATATTGGTGCCAAAATCTGAGCTGTAGCGCCACTTTATGGTGCGTAGCGCCAGACATTTACTAAAAAGTCTGGCGCCAAGCACCATATTGTGACGCCAGTCCTGTCGCTTGGCCGACAGTTCGGATTATTTGTCGAGTCATCACCTAGGGTCTAATTAACCAGTTTGCTAATTAATTCGGTTAATTTTCGCTGTCAATAACACTTTGTCGAGTCATTAATCGAGTCTCAGTCACATAGTCTAGCCACATGGTCATGAAACGAGTCTTAACGCACCATCTACACTCACTAGTCTTAGCACACACTTTGAGTATACATCACCATGGCCATGTCTTAGGTTCATGCATGAGTCAGTCTTTCCGTCATTTGAGTTGGGGTACATTCTATTCCTAAATCTCCATATCCCTCCATCTAAATCTTCTTTCACATTCTATTCCAATTTTTCTTCACTTCCTCCATCCATTGCATGATTGAATAAAGTTTGAGTCAAATAATTAACAATAAGTATCCCCAAATTCCTTTCCCACAGTACTTGGTCGAGGAGAGAAGGGCGATTAATCAAGGACAACCTCTTTATTCAAGTCTCGCTTTTTGATAAACCGATTCGTCAAAAGAGGAAGGCTAAGAAGATAATGGCAACTCAAGAAGAAGTCAATGAGCTTAGGAACCAATTGGTTACCATTACTGAAACACTGAAGCTCCTCACACTTAAGGTTGATGATCCCGTGAAGCTACAACAGATGGACCTCATGCAAGAGAGCCTAAGCAAGTTGTCTAGCGATTACAAGTTTCAAGAGCTTACATCACAAGGGGTCTCGGTGGACAAAGATCTTCTTCCGCAGAAGTTCAATGCCAACGACATCCCAAAATTCAAGGCAACAGATAATCCTTATTTCCATCTAAGAGCTTTCGAAACTATAATGACCATTAAGGGTATCGATAAGAAGGTTTTCCCCTCTCTGTTCCCACTATCTCTTGAAACCGTTTGCCAACAATGGTTCTTCTCCCTTGACAAGGAGAAAACCTCTACCTGGGAATCGATAGTAAACGCTTTCGTTGATAGGTACAAGTGCAATATCCAAGTTGAAACCGATCATAGACAACTTGAGATGCTAAGACAAAAAGAAAATGAAGGCTTTACTTCTTTCTTTAATAAGTGGAGGGAAACTTCCGCTAAGATGATTGAAGTCCCCACCGAAAAGGAATCTGTGAGGATGTTTATCAAGAATCTCCAAGAAAAGTATTCAAAGCACCTAAAATATCAACACAATTTGAATACTTTCAAGGCCGTTTATGACATCGGAATAATTGAAATCGAAGATGACCTTGCAAAGCAAAAAGCTATTGATAATAGTAACCACGGTGGCTGGAAAGGAAAGAAGAACGACAATCCTTCTTCTTCCGAAAACGCCCACTCTAGTAACAATATTAGTGCCTTTGATCTCAGTGAAGTTTTAGCCATGGATAACCAAGGATCTAAGAAGCAACTAAGGAAAGACTTCACCCCCATTGGGATGAGCTACGATACTGCCTTCGATCGACTCCATGCCAAAGGACTCATTACTCCCATTGGACCTATTCAAGATCCTGCACCTGAAAAGAGATTGCCTAGTTGGAATCCAGACAAACACTGCAAGTACCATCAAGGTAGGGGTCATACTACTGAGAGCTGTTGGAAGCTAAAGGAGGCTATCCAACATTTGATTGATAATAACGAGCTTCCCATGCCTCCAGTTAACAAGAAGAGCGAGTGATGATAAAGGAAACAACACAGGACAAGAGGCGAGCTTCAACGACAAGATTTTATGACCTCTTTTTCTATTTCTTTTTTCATTTACCCCTTCCCCAATAAGTCTAGAATAGGCACCTTTTTCCTTTCCTTAGATTAATTTTGTAGATTCTTTATTTTCTTTTAATAAAATGAGCATTTATTTCCTTGCATATGATCATTTCATTACATTGCATTTAAAAAATAAAAAAAGAAAAAAAATCCATGTCAAATTAAGCACAAGGTATACCAATGATTTGAGGCACTCCTTGTAGCCACGTCATATCTCCTTTCGCCTTTCTAATTTACAAATCCTTTCTTCATAAACCACTTTGAGCCTCGTCTAACGATATACCCTTCTTTTTTCAAACTACATCTACCTAACCTTGGGATGTGATGGCGTGCAACTTATGCAAGAAAGCTTGAGCAAATTCAAAAGAAAGCAATAGCAAAAATACGCCATAATAAAAAATGAAAACAAGTGTACAAAAGGGTAAGTGTTCCAATGTCTTTGATATGAAAGTATCTTCGATAAGAACACGTCTCAGATTGCGTCTCTTATCGAGTGCTCGGTACCGTGCCTGAGAAACATGAATGCCAAGTGAGTGATAGACCGCATGATCGAGATTGCCCACACTTATTAAAATAAAATAAATGCTAAAGCAAAAGAAAGAGCTAAAAAAAAAAAAAAAAAAAAAAAAAAAAAAAAAAAAAAAAAAAAAAAGAGGAGTAGAAAACCTCAAGCATAAAAATACAAGTATTCAAAAGCAAGGTTGCACACCTTGGGGGCTTATCTAGGGTCTTGAGCCTTTATCCCCTTCTTCTTTAAACCTTTAGCCTAACCACGTTACAACCCTTAAAAAGACCTTTTTGAGGTATACACACTTGTGCGAGGTTCGGCTAGAGCTACGTTCGGCCTGATTCCTAACGGATACGTAGGCAACCTCACATCGAGGTGCGGCCGTAATAAACATGCATTCATATTCACATTCACACACTTACACCATAATCATATCAAGGAATTCCCTATGCTCATCCCTTTTCATTTAGAGCTAGACTTGGGGGCTTGATCCCTACATCATTAGCTTACCTAGCCTAAGAGTCACCACCATTTGACTCTTTTCAATATATTTTTCCACACACTTAGCTCTTGCGGCCTAGCTTTAGTGTCACTTTCACACACTGCACAGATACATGACCAAATATATTTCCCTTAGGAACCCTTTGTCATGAAATCATAATGTTGAAGCATGCCTTGTCATAACAAAATCGCTCATCAATCGTAATTGTCATTGCATCACGAAGTATGAAGTGCTTAGCCTCCGTGCCTAAGTTCCCAAATACTTTCATCATGGAGTCAACAGTTGAGATAGCCTAGGATGGATTAATCCTTGCACCTTGAGAGATATTATTAAACAACATTTGACCAAGCTCATTCAACATGCATCTTCAAACTTCACTTTCGATTCTTTTTCGTGTCTTTCTTTTCCGGAAGAAAGTCGGTACCCTCCACACAAATGACAGAAAATTCTTGCTTTTTTGCATTTTTTTTGAGTCGCACGATCACATTACAATGCACACACGAGTCATGTACACATTGAGTCATGTCGTGTCATATAACTTTGATTTGAATCTAACACATGTGCCATTACATTTCGAGTCGAGTCAACCTCGAGTCAGTAAAACATATCGAGTCAAGTTTATACCTTGAGTCGTGTCAAGTCGATGAGTCAAGCAACGCTAAACCTTAGGTCAACCCTAAGATAATTAAAGAAATTGGCAAAGTTCTATAGTCAAAATAAATACAGGTGCAGCAGAACAAGGAAGACCCTATCACAGCGTTCGGCGACAGAATCAATTCTTGGCGCCAGAAATATCTCAGCAACGACATAACTCGAAGCCTCTCAGAAAGGTGATTTCGACTTCATACAGCAATTTCGGGTTCCTTGGTACGCCAGTTAGCCCCTATAAGCAATTTGACATGATTAAGTAGTCAGTTTGATTACAATTGCAATAAGTGATCGACCTGATGAAAGATCGTCTCCCTTAGCTTAAAGCGCCTAGGCATTGGCTCAAAAGCAGAAAAGGCACCGACATATAGGTTCAAAGCAACGAAAGCGCCGACGTATAGGCATAGCGGAAGCAAAGTTCGAGCGAGCTTTAAAGATCGACAAGTGTTGGTCTTCAGTAATTTTCTTTGGAATATTATCGCAACAACTGAGGATGACTTCAAGTAAAGTTATTTTCGACAGCGTTCGCTAAGATTGTGGAAGTTGTCACCAAAGATTTGAGAAGATAGCACGAGATGGGCGGTCTTCGGCGGCAGTCGCTAAGATTGTGGAGGTTGTCACCCAAGATTTGAGAAGATAGCACGAGATGGGCAGTCTTCGACGACTTTTGCTATGATTGGAAAGGTTGTCACTATGATTCAAGAAAAGGCTCAAGATGTAGCAACATTGATCGACGGCGTTCCCTAGATTGCGGAAGATCGTCAAAACAAACAGCAAGGTGGCGTTCCCTGGATTGTGGAGAGTTGTCACAAACAACTGAGGATTGTTTCAAGTGAAGCAATCTTCGATGGTATTCCCTTGGACGTGGAATATTATCATTACGAGGAGGATAGTTTCGGGCAAAGCAATCTTCTAATTTGGAAGCAGTTACAAGGCGTAACAGTTTTCAAGCGGGATGGCATCCTCTAGCTTGCAGGAGGTCGTCAAAACAACAACAGCAGCAACAATTGGTTACTTTCAGAGACGTGTGCTCGACAGTGCAAGATACGCGTTTCTTAACTCTTTTATCTGTTTAACTAATGCTTGTTTTGCAGGTATCGGCGTTATAAGATTGATTTAGGATCGCAGAACGTTCTGAGTCATTCTCCGTCCCTATCGATACTTTGACTTTCGTTTTCGAAACTTGCGTTTCTCCAAACTCAGTCAAAGTGGGGGCTTCTGTAGACACCCATTTGTGTCTCCCCAAAACCAAACCCAGTGATGAGTGCCTTTCACGTCGAATCATAATCGAATGAAACGAAAGTGTGGAAAGGTCTAGTGTTGCGGAAAGTTTTATTTCTTTTCTCTTCTCCCTGTTTTTGAAAACTTTATTTTAAAGAAAACAGTCAATCCAGTTTGGTTGGTCCATAATATGGGTCCAATAGTGGTGTAGTTGGATGGGGCTTGCAAAGACCTTTCCAACGATATATTATAAGCCCAATTCCGATGAATATTGAGGAAGTTATGGCCAATTTACTAAACTGGGCCCGGTTTGAACTTTATGTACGGCCCAATGATCTAGGGGAGGGCCTAATATGATTTATCATTCCTAATGCAATTAGGAATGGTTTTAGTCTTCTAGAACATTCTAGAAGGTTCTTTTCATTCCTAATTTAATTAGGACTCTTTAGAGTTTTAATTGGATCAAATAGCATTTTCGACTGAAATTATATTATTTTATCTTCCCGTACGGGAAATTTATCAGATTTTCGAAAACGTGTTGAAATCCAATTTGGCGTCCAACCCCAGGCCTTGGCGCCTGGAACCAGCATTGGCGCCTGGCGCTAGCCACTGGTCCTGGCGCCAATGAGCCAGGGCTGACGCCAAGGTTGGTTTTCGATCTTAAGACTCTGTTTTGATAAATTATCTTTTTTGGAAGATTTTCTCTATAAATATCGTATCAAAAACTCCGGTTTCATTCATCAACTATCTTCACCAATTACCAATTATCATTCATCTAATTCTTCGCAATTCATTCATTCATCATCTTTCATTCATCAATTTTCAATAACATTAATTCTTTAGTATTCTTTTCTAAACTTTACTTTTTTCACACAAAATTCCGCATTCATTAGATCTTGAAACACCTAGCCATATTCGAAGTTGCCTTCGCCCTAGACGTGAAAGGTTTTAATTTCTGAGGGTTTGGTCCCAAATCTCTCTTTCAATTATTTAATTTAATTGTTTGTTTATTATTTTCCTTGAAGTTACTAACGTTTGTATTTTGTTATTAGAAAGAGGTACGAGGCATCAAAGTAAGTAATTTAATTGATTTTATTGATATTATGATGTAGAAATCATGTTTATATTGTTATTATGATATTCCTAGTATCATGTCTAGGTTAATTTTAATATTAAATATGATTGCTATGATGCCTTTTATTTTCTTCCTAATGTTTATTCATGTTAGTATCATGTTAGGGTTAAATATTTGATTTTTATTGCTTAGTGACATGCTAGGATTTGTTATTAATCTTGTTAGTATCATGCCTAGGATCTTGCTATTTCTATTATGCTTTAATATTAACATGAACATGATTATGAGCATGATGATGATTTTATTTATGATGATTATTATAATTATTATTCATGATATTGATTATTTATTATGTTGCTTGATATTTATTGTTATTGCTTGATCACCTTTATTGCATGTTTAAAGGGAATTGGTACTTGCAATCACGCTTAATAAGATAATTAATAATCTTGTTTAGGGTTAATTGTGATTATAATTCAAGTGATCGCCAATAATAGTTTATTTGTGCATTAATATTCAACCAACATAGATTAAACAGGTTTAGGGTTGATCCTATTGATTGCATGTTAGTCAGAAAGCGCACATGAATACGAGCAGAATAAAGTAGAGGCCTATTATTAGGGCAGGTTCAATCTCATTTAGGTTGGATTTGTACCATCATCTCCGAACCCTTATTTGGTTCATGACCTTATGGAGTTGACGATCTCTTGGATCGTTAAGGGGTGTAACCTTCATCCTATGAACGGTTTACAAGTTCCTTAAAAACTTGTTGGCTACTCTTTTGCTCTATCTTCTTCCCTTTCGGACGCCACCGTACTTTAGTGTATGATCACAGTGGGGTTCAAGCTAGTGGGATTTTTAAAGGCTTGAAACTATTCCCTACACTTCCCATCAGGATAAGTTGAAGCCCCGTTGAATTCGGATACCGGGTAGGGTACCAGCGTGAGATGCTTGGACTTTAGCTTGATCTGGTTGTAGGCCTTTCGGAACAAAATGTTTGCTTCACTACCTCCGTCTACAAGAGTCCTCGAGACGCTGTGGTTGGCGATTACATCCACAATCACCAAAGGATCCTCATGAGGGAACGTCACCCCCCGACAGTCGACGGCTGAGAACGTCATGTTCGGCACCAGCGACTAAGGAGGCTGGATATCAACGTTGTTTACCTAGTGGGTCAGAGCCCTTAGCTGACGTTTATGTTCCCTCCGAGAACACATCCTTCCGGGAAAGACAAGCATTGGGGGAAATTTTTCCTCCAAAGTTTTGTTGTTCTTTCGGGGGAAGTTGATTTCCTGCCGAGAGTCCTTCTCAGACCTCTCAGCTTCTTTTTTCTCGCGGTGATCTGCGATTTATTTTTTCAGGTACCCCTTCCGGACCATATCTTCGATCTGGTCCTTCAGCTGGATACATTCTTCGGTGTTGTGCCCGCTGACTCGTCGAACTCACACCATTGATTTTTATGTTTTTGCTGATACCACTGTGGAAGTGGTCTTGGCTTTCTATGACTCTGCTCCTCCTTCGTCACGCTATAGATTTTAGTGCGTGAGAGGGCGAGCGGAGTGCAGGATACTAGGATTCATATCTGCCCAAGTAAGGTGAAGATTTTTCCTTCTTCGGCTCGTTGGCCGAAGTTTGTTCCGAGGCTTTCTCCTTGCCCTTCGCCTTCTTGCCTTGACCTTCAGACTGGGTTTGTTGTTTTTGTTTCCCATCCCACATTTGAGGGTGAGACTTTGCTTTGTTCCACTCTTCAGCTCGGATGAATTTGTCCAAAGCGTTCAGAGCTTCTTCTAAGGTCTGCGGGGGATGCATGACCATGAAGTCGAGGAACTTACCAAGCTGAAGGCCATTTTGCATAGCAAAAACAACCAACCCTTGATCCAGCTGAGAAATGCTAGACTACTCGTTGCTGAAGCAAGTCAGGTAGTCGCGAAAGCTTTCAGCCTCCCCCTACTGCAGAGCCATAAGCTCTGGAGTTGTTTTCTCTCGGCGGTTTGCCATGGAAAATTTACTTTTAAACTTGGTGGACAGGTTGCCCCACCCCGTTATTGAACCTTCCTTGACTCCTTTGGAGATCCACGCTTGCGCGACCCCCTTGAGAGTAGTTAAAAAGTACTTACATGCACGAGGTCGCTTCGGACTTGGGGTTCAGATGCATGTGCCCCTCGTAAGAGGCAATATGGTCCTTCGGATCCAAAGTACCATCATAAGTGACGTGTAACGGGATTTTAACCGTTGGCACATGCTCTTCCAATATCAACCGTTCGAATGGAGAACTGGTGGGAAGCATTACGGCCTTCCCTTTATTCCTGGCCGAAGGAACCGCGCTCCGCCCTCTTAGAGAGGTAGAAGTGGTTTTCGTCCCCGGCCGGGAATATTCAGGTGAGCCTTGGCTTGATCAGGAAAATAGAGGCGACTATGCACTCTCGGTTCCATAGAGCCGAGACGATCGTAAACGCTTCTGCGAACAGTCTCTAACCGAGAGGTAGAGCTGATGCTTTTGTTGGTTTTGCTCTAAACGATCTGGGTGTCGGACTCCCTGAAGAAATGCGGGTTCTTTCTTTTTCCTCGCTCGGTTCTCAACATGTCCTCTTCCCATTGATCCTCCGATTCCTTGAAGGATTGGGGCTTTCCCCCCTCTTGTCCGATCCTCCTCCGCTGATGCCTAGTATGCGAAGGTGATCGGCCACGAGGAGGTGGCATCATTCCAGCCTTCATGGCTTCCATGAAGACCACTATAGCCCTCGCTATCTCCTTGGTCTAAGGGGTCCCTCGATGAGTTTGAGAGCGAGAATGGATGCTCAAAGGTGGACTTCGAGTGTTAGAATGATTTGGACGTTGAGAATTCGTCCGTTGAGAGTGATGAGAGGGAGAACGAGTTTTCTCTCTTGATGGCCCTCCCGAGCTGGTCTCCCTAGAGGAGTGCCGACTCGGCGAAGGCGATGGCGATGGGATGGTGGGTCTAATGGCCTTTTCGCTGGCGACAATTGGCCATTCTTGGCTGAAGAAGGGCCACTGTTTGATTTCTTGCTCTTACGATTCTTAGCCATTGCACTAAATTTAGAGTAGAACGATTAAGATTGGCTTAAAGATTTTTTGAAAGTCTTCCCCACAGACGGCGCCAAATTGTTTCAGGTAAAACAATGGGACCTTCGGCTAGGCCCTTCTGAAGTGGCTGAAGACTTGGCTCAGTCCATTTGAAGTTGGGCCGAGGATTTCCTGCACAGCAAACACACGTAAACTGGCCACGGGGGTTGTGCTGAGGAAGGCCCCTCCGATGCCGAAGTCAGTACAATGTGTAGAGAGAGAAAGGTATGCAAGAGAATTAATTGCTTGAGGCTTATGTGAATGAATGTAAAATGGTACAATTGATGGCTTTTATAACTTTGCACAATGGGAGAAATGGGCCTATAGCCAAATGGGCTTGCCATGTTGAACGGGCCTTGACTTTACTTTGACTTGGCAATGTGATGAGTGACATTTATGTCACTCTTAGGGAGTAGTTTTAGAACTATTTTCGTGTTTATTTTCCCTTATCTATATTATAATTGTAGAGTCGTTTTTCCTAACTTTAAACCACAGCTCTTCAAAACCCCAACCTTGCCCTCTCATTCACTCCCTCCTAAATAACTACTCCCTCCTTTTTATCTAACAACACAATTTTTAAATTTCTTAAAGAAACTACTAAATCAATATACACTTACAGTTTATTCTTCCTCAATCATCATCCCATACTCTCTTAAACTCCTACACTCCCACATCTCCAATAATATGTATTGTACGTTATTTTGCTTAGTAAGATTACTTGCAACATGAAATTATTTTAATCACACTGCAATAGAATTTTATCTCTTCTTTTCAAATTCTTTGTTCAACTATGATTTTGATTTGCTAATGCATTCCTTTTGCACATGATAATTATCTTTCTTATGGTCATAAATTTTAATTCTTTCCATATATACTCTATGCAGCCACCCACTGTTATAATTGGGTACGAAAGATTAGGAAAAAAAAATATTATACTCCATGATAGAGAAAGAGTAACATTGTTTTTTTTTTCCTAATTTAATTAGTGTTTTCTCGAATTGTAGGCCCAATCAAAAACCTGAAGTCGAATATAAAGTGATCGGAAAATTTGCTGGCATCAGAAAATTGGTATGTAATGCAATTTTTAAGTCTTTTATTATGTTTAATTTGTTGGCACTTGAAATTGAAGAAAGCAAGTTATTTTGAATAATTGGACTTTGTATAATAAAGTTAGTGAATAATTGGTATGTTATTTTGAGTACATATACTGCTTTTCCAATTTTACACTCAATTTACAAAAACAATAATTACATTGATTTTTTTTTTTTATTTAAAATTAGTGGGTTTGTAGTGTTTCCGTGAGAAGTATGACAGGGTTTTCTCTACTAAATTTTCTTATGTTTAAAATTAGTGAGTTTGTATAGTAGTATTTTTGTGAGAAGTATATATGGTGGTTTTGTTCTCTTTCATGAGATATTGGATGTGAAAGTTTGAGAGACACATGAGTTACAATACTACGAGTACTACGTAGGGTTGTATCTACAATTTTAGTCTTGCTAGATTACATATAAATCGGTATATTAGGGGAAGATTGAGGATTGTACAAAAAGCATATTGAGAATTTTGAGATTACATAATCATTATAAACATGTGACATCTGTTGTTTTGGATCTATAATTTAGTGTTAAATGTTTGTTGGTCATTTTAATCAAATGCTTTATTTTCTTCGATTTTATTCCGTTTAGAGTATAGCAAGCAAGCAAGGTATTAGACTATTAGTATGCACATGCTAATTAAGCATGCAATACACGTATGTGCTTTATCAAACAATACTTTTGTTAATCATATATTCATATGATGTTATACTTTGGATACGAAGTATGTAGTAGTGTATATGTAATTGAATTTTGTTAATTTGTACTCTATTAGTTTGTGATTGATTTTGTTTTAGCTATCACTGGGAGGGAAGCATGACAACTACAAAAGGCATGTCAGCAACATAAGCTTAAGAAGTATAGAGGGGGATTTGAAGATTTAATCATCGTGGTCAAACCAACTAACAATTGAATTTTTTTATTTTTTTTTGGGGGGGGGGGGGGGGGGTCATTATTATTGTATGATAGATTTATTTATAGTCGATACTTATTCATGTAAATGTAATAATTATGGCTTTCTACATTCTTATTAGTAATTTAAAAAGTAAAATTCATATTTAAAGTGGCTGATTTGTTATGTGTTTAGGATGCTAATTGTCCTTTTGTTTTATTCATTTTAACTAAGATTGTGTTTATATTTGTCAAAAAAAGTAATCTTGCACTTAGATCAACAGAGTAGGAAATACTGTTTGTCCATCTATGCTTATGATATTAATTCAATTTAACTAAGATTGTGTTTATATTATCAATAAGTACTCTTGCACTTCAGCACTTGGATTAACAGAGTAGGAAATACTATTTGTTTTTATGCTTATGTCTTATGATATACAAAGTACCAAATCAGTATAGTATATGCATATGATCATATGTCTCCAATCTTTGGTCGCTTTATATGATCATATGTATAGATTTCAAGACTATTATTGTAATAATGTTTCTTAAAATCTATACACTATAAAAATTTCTTATTAGACAAATTTTATATGTGGCAGGGGTTACTTGAGGGGTTACTCGGTAAAGGGTTACTTGAGGGGTTACACGAGTTACTTGGTCAGGGGTTACCTGAGTTACTCGGTTGTGGATGACTTGAGGGGTTAGGTTAGGGGTTACTTGAGGGGTTACTCGGTCAGTGGTTACTTGAGTTACTCGGTCAGAGGTAACTCGAGTTACTCGGTCAGAGATTACGTAAGTTACTCGGTCAGATGTTACTCGAGTTACTCGGTCAGGGGTTACTTAAGTTACTCGGTCAGAGGTTACTCGAGTTACTCGGTCAGGGGTTACTCGAGTTATTCAATTCGGTGTTACTTGAGTTACTCTGTTAGGGTTACTCGAGTTACTCGGTCAGGGGTTACTTGAGGGTTACTCAGTCAGGGGTTACTTCAGAGATTACTCAGTCTGGGTCTCTGGGGTTACTTGAGGGGTTACTCGGTCAGGGGTTACTCGAGTTACTCAGTTAGGGTTTCGGTTAGGGGTTATTCGGTCAGGAGTAACTCGAGTAACCCATAACCGAGTAACTCAAGTACCCCTACCACACGGTGTAGCCATCCACAAAGAAAAATCCCCCTTCTTCTTCTTCTTCTTCTTCTTCTTCTTCTTCTTCTTCTTCTTCTTCTTATTCTTATTATTATTATTATTTTTACTATTATTATTATTATTATTATTATTATTTGGCTTACGGGGTTTAATTTGATGTCAACTAATTTTGTTCACCTGAAAGTTACATGTAATTTTATTATTAGTTATATCCCGTGCATTAGCACGGGCACATACTAGTTTTCCCTTTTATTCTGTTGTTTTCTTTTTAAAAAAGTTTCTAGTTTATTTCTTAGTTTTGGTATGTTTTAATTTAATTTCTTTATTGAATTGGTTTCTAGTTATTTTCATATTTTATTTGCTTTCGATTTATTTTATTTCGTTCCTTTTCTTTGTTACTTTCATAGTGTTTATTAGTTTTATGTTTATTTTGTTATTTATTTGATTTTATTTACTTGTATAGTTTTATTTAATTTTTATTAGTTTAGTGTTAATTCTTTTATTTTCTATTTTATTTTATTTATTCCATTTTATTTATTTTATTCTTTGTCCCAATCCTCTCCTCTATCTTGCTCGTGTTTGTAGGTGTGTTCGAGGTTCAAGGCATATGCTACAATATCCAAATGGAGTGAGTTTCGGGTTTGAGATAAGGGCATAAAAAGCTGCTGCCTCCTATCGTTCACCCCACCTCTTTCTTAACCTCCACCACACCAACCTTTCCCCTGCTCCCTCACTCAACCAACCAACCACCAGCTCAAACTCCAACCCAATTAACAGTCACAGCCACGCACCTGGCAGCAACCCACCACCAATCCGCAACAGCACCAACTGCAACCCAATTTACAGCCATCCCGCAAACACCACTCACTAGCCACGCAACCACCTGCGAACAACCACCACCACCTCCAATCAACCCAATCACAAACCCACAATCAACCACCAAACAATTCGCCACACCAGCTCACCTTCTCACAACCGCATAATCAATCGAGCAGCCACTTTCGTAATTCCAACCCAGCAGCTCCAATAGCCACGCAACACCTGTTCGCCACCCCAACACAACAATCGCTGTCGCACCTTCCCTCACTGCCTCAACTTGCAGAAAACACCACAAACCGCAAGCACCCAACATCAATTACAGCAGCAGCAATTCGCACAAGCATCAACCAAATTCAGAGCAATTCAAGTTCAATCGGGTTCGGGCAAACCGTTGAGGAGTTCGGTCGAAGTGCCAAAAGAGTCAGAAACATTGGAGGTTTTGTAATTTGAAGAGGTGTGATCGAACTCACCCATGGTTCGACCGAACCAACCCCGTAGTTCGGCCACACCAACCCATGGTTCGACCGAACCACTCCACGAGCTTCACACATGGTTTTTAATGAAGATCGAAATGTGGTGTTTGCTTGATGCTGATTTTCAATGATGATGAGCGGTGGTGATTTGATGATGATGGTTGTTAGTTTGATTTGGTGAGATGCAAAGCATGGGATCATTCCCCCATTTTTGAGCAGCCAACTTCTAATTAGAAGAGGAAGGGGGGTCTGATGTTTTTGGGGTTTTATGTTTCTTTTTCTTTTGATTTATTTCTTTTCTTTTCCCTTTTTCTTATTTCTTTCTTTTATTTTTTATAATTAGTTTCTTATTTTACTTTTCCTTTTTAATTTATTTTCTTTTCTATTATTTAATAAGTATTCTTAGCTTAGTATAAATACCCATTTTTTGGGATAAATAGAGGATGAAGAGAAACAATTACCATTTTTTCTATTCTCTAATTAGTTTTTAGGAGAGCTTCTTTATCTAGGTTTAGCTTAAGATTAGGGTAGTTTAGAGAGAGAAAGTGAGGGTTTCACCATTGTTGAGTTTGGAATTTGAAGAAGAAATTGATCATCTTTCTATAGACTTTCATCTTCAATCAATGAGAATCTCTAACTCTCTCTCCTCTATTTTTATTGCTTTCTTTTGATTATTGTTTTAGTTGTTGGTATTGCTTGTTAATCATGTTGATTCTTGTTTTTTTTGTTAATTAATCTTGTTATTATCATGATTAGTGAGTAATTCCCCCATTAAGGGGATGGTTGTGGTGTAGTTGGATCTTGAGCATGTTCTAGGGTTTGGAATTTGATTTATTTGTGATTAAAGTCTTTATATGCTTGATATTCTTTGATCTTCTTGCATGTGCACATTGTTGGTTGATTAAAGGTGAATCTTTGCTAACAAGGAACAGAAGTTGACTTAGTTAAGGTTCATTACTATCGATTGTTCTTTGATTGCACCTCCCAATATATAGTTCTAGTGTGGAAACTTAGAGGCTATGTTAGGAGAAGCCGATTAACCCCGGAAGGCGGTTAGATTGGACCTTACTTCGATATTCGAGCATGTTTAGTTCATAATTAATTCAACTTCTATGCCTTTGTTTATGCTTGAGTGATTGCTATTCTTAGACCATTTCCCTTAATGTTTTATCTTTAATTTTAGTTTGTTTAGACCTTTAGTTTACCTTCCTTTATCCCGGACTAGCTTTGTTGTTGATAGCATTTGGTAGTGTTTAATCGTTCCCTGTGGTTCGACCCCTCTTCTTGCCATATACTCGTATTAGGTTAGTTGAGTGTTATAAATTGTATTTGATCTAGGTGTAGTCGTTTAATGACGCGATTATTTTCCTTCATCACAATGATGATTGGAGAATTGAAGCTTTGACCTTGGGCTTTAATTTAATCATTTATGGATCAGGCCCAATTAGGCTAAATTGGACCCAAATAGCTATTATCTGCATCTTTTTGCACGTGTAACAAATGCTTCAATTCGTTCTTTAATTTTTTACCTATAGAACTACCGTAATAGTGTAATGTAGGCAATTGCTAAGAATTGTAGTCAATTGAGTGTTTAGCTTGTGTTAAAATGGAGTAGTGTTTTAGTAATAGGACCTCTGACTTCAGCAAATTAGACACCAAACATTTCTAAAGTTCATAAAATTGGACCTCTTCAGCTTACTACTTGTCATGTTTTCACCCCTTGAAGATTTTGAGGAATTCCATGTTAATATCCATGATTGACAAACTTTGTCAATCTAAGGGCAATTATGGTATTTCAACTGCTTAAGTTCAGGATATAATTGACAATTCCGCCTCCTGAGTTGGATTATTACTCATGACTGAGCATCCACGTATGAATAGAATTGCATACTTGGACTACATGGCCTATTACATTTGTTAATTGCCGTAAGTGAACGAAACTTTGAAAACATTACATGTTGCACATGTTGCAATATTGTTTCAGTAATAGGCACACACCTTGCATAACTTGCTTTGGGATAAATGAGGCATCTCATTTAATGTTTTTTTTTTACTTCCAATTTGATTTAAATGCCATTAGTCAACATAGTTTGAAAAAATTACATGTTGCATTATTTGTTGCAATATTATAAGTTAACTATAATATTTTTTTAAATGTTTTTTTACTTCTAATTATTTCATTTTGTACTATTTTTAATAAAAGAAATGACGAATAAATATTGTAAAATAGCACAAGGTTTGAACTAGTCTTAAACTATGGTATTAGAATTTCCCAAAGAAAAACAAAAATCTAAAATATATTTTAAAACAAAACTATTTTTTAAAAATAAATCCATTTAAAAAAAACAAAAACAAAAAAAAAAATCCATAATGAAAACCAAACCGGTTCAAAGGGATATAAGAAATAAATAAATTCCTTCCAAGTTAATAAATTAGCTAGTTTGGGAATTAAAATTTATAATTAACCGTTTTGGTAAATACTTTTGTAAAATTATCCATTTTGGTAAAAGATCCTAAAATTCTAGTTTTACTTTGTTTATTTGTGTAAATCAACATGTTAATAAATATTGTAATAGGTAAAATAGAATTTTAATATTATAGTGTGAATTTAGGAGTAGTGTAGTTTAATTTGTGAATTATTATATTAGCCCTTGTTTGAAATTTATAAGCGTGACTTTGTTTATGTGTATAATTGTTACTCGTACTAGATTAGGCTCGTGCAATGCACGATTTAATTATTATTTTACGATTTTAACTATATTATTTAGCTTATTATGTGTAATATGTACGTAGTGCAAATAATTTATTCAACATCTAATAAATTGAGAAATTAATAAAGAGTGAAATCCCCAATTCATATAATTTGTATAAAATATACGGAGTAGGGGAAAAAGATAATGTTTATAAGAAAATGAAATAGTCTGACCTTCCTTTAATTTTTCCAATCGAATTTGCATAATTAGTCAATTTAAATATAAAATCTATTACTGAAATGTATAATTAATTTATCATTTTCAAATTTTTATTTATGTTGAAAAAAAAATAATGATGTCATTATTAGTTTTGGAGGGAAGTTTTTTTATGATACGTTGACATGTGGAAAGTAATAACATCAGCGGTAATTAGTTTAGTTATATTTATAGATTATAACCGAACTGGAATTTGGGTAGTTATGTTCCAGATCAAAGAAGCTGATGGTGGTTGATGGATTGTAGGATGTAGAATTATTTAGAGTAGGAAAATGCTAACGAACGCCTCGGGGGCGTTGGATAAGTTAGTTAAAAGTAGAAACATTAAGTTAAAACTAACATTAATTTCACCGATCGACGCGTGATTTTGTCATGTTTTCTCAAATTAATACCACTTAAGGTATGATTTTAAATGCTTATCCAACGCCCCGGGAGCGTTCGTTAGCAAGATCCTTTAGAGTATAAAGGTTATACATATGAATTTTTTATATCGTGCAATTACACGGGTACTATAATAGTATAATACTAAATCAAACACTGGGATTGGCACACCCAAACAATGACTGAATAGCCTCTGATCATATCGTGTGGCTGGATGAGACACACCCAAACAATGACCGAATAGCCTCTGATCGATGATTAACCCTTGATCAACCAAGTAGTAAGCAAGCGAATAATACAAAGTTTTAATAAAGGTTACTAAATTACTATGTTAACATCAATATTTAAACATACAAATTTTTAAATGGACCTGCTTAATATGTTGAAATACAATCATTGTGACATTTAAAAGCTAAATTTAGTAAATTTTTAATTGAATTTTAAATATACTTGTCAATATAAATAATAAATGTGACTATATTCAAATTAGGTTCACTATGTTCATCATAACGACGTACTTTCGGTTATCAATAACATTACAGGTCACACAATGAAGTTTTAATAAAGGCTACTATGTTAAAAATAAAGTTGTATGAGACAACGAATCGAGAATGTCCCGAAGTGTTATATCTACGTATTTGGATTCTTAGCTCTTCCCCGATTTATTCTTTTTTTATTTTGTTAAATTTGTTTTCATTATCGTTAATTGTCATTAAATTTCATTTACTCCCTTCTTGTGTTTATAATAAGTGTTAAAAAAAAAAGTTGGTACCATATGTTAACAAGTGTTACTTCCGCCGTACCGTGTTTTAATAAAGGTTATACACTTAACAAATGTGTTTGTGTTTTAATAAGATTTATATTTTTTTCTTTTCTTTTTTTTTTTTGGCAAAACACTATATTTTAACATTATATCATTATCCTCCCATGGCCTTCACCAAAACCAACTACTACCTCCGTTATTTGCAACAAAGGAATATTTTATATCTCACAAATAATACCTCTTTGTTGCAAATAATAGCTAACGGAGGTAGTAATACATTTTAAATTGATTCATCTTTCTCATGGTCAATAATTTTCTAATATTCCTTTTTTTTTTTTTTTTTTTTTTTTTTACAATTTTATACTACTGCAATAATCCTACTAACTTTTTTATTTTATTTTTTTTATTATTTGAAAAATGTTAGCCTGGCATTATTATTAAAACTAAATGAAATTAAATTCCGCCAAAGTTATAAAACTTTGAGGGAAATTGGCCAACCGTACACAAGTCGACTCACTTGCACTATATCTAGCAACTAAAGAAACTAAAATTATCTTCTCTTCCAACAAAGTATTAGATTTTTGAAAGTATTAGTCAATGAATAATAAATTCAGATTGAGGTACTTAGAAACTTAAAATATCACACTTGGTTGTATAAATAAATAAGAATAAAAATAAATAAATAAATAAAAGAGTAAAAGACATAACTTTGAATGGTCTATAAAGTATAAACCACCACCTAACTACAATAAATGCTAAAATAAATAAATAATGAAGTACTAGTACTTCGTATTCAACTTCCACTGTAAACTAAAAGCCCACTAACGGCTAAGGTAAGTAGCGTCGTTTCATAGCTTTTTTCCAAGGTGTAGCTATTAACTGTTAGTAGATAAGCAAATTAAACGAAAGTATTTATCTCAATGTGATGTAGACTAATTGACAATTGCCGCGTCGTGGTAAACCACTTACCTAAAAGACGATTCCGAGCTACCCCGGTGCAGTAGACATCAAGCGGTCACCCTCCAGGATAAGCATGGCGCCAGAATTTGTGTTCACTCACAAACCCGACTGGAATTCAGAATACTTGCCCAAAAACCGAAGGGATATATTTTAAGAGAAGGTAAGAAGTTAAAGATGGATGGTTTTTGTTGTCATGTCTTTCGTAGGTGAATAAGGTTGATTTATAAGGCAATGGAGGGAGTAAAAACAACCAGCAATTAAGGGGAAAATGGTCATTAATCAAGTGGTGTAACATCCACCCATTAATCCCCTATAAGAGCTAGCTTTAATCAACATTAAAAGGGTCACGGCTAGTCTTAAAGTAACAACATTAATCAGCAATAATGCCCATTAAATTAGCTATAAGAGGAAGCTAAAACTAAGGGATTCCAATAGTCATTAAATCACAACAGTCAAAAGAACAAACACTGTAACTTTCTTGGTTTTACTTCAAGAACTTCCAACAATCCCCCACAGGTTCGAAGAAGTGAAAAGAAAGAAAGAGAGAAAATTGATTTTGGGCAAAACAAAACAATTGCATAAGTGCCAATGTCTCGCGACTTGAATTAAAACATAGTGGACATCAAGCTATGATCCCTCACCTACCAAGTGACTTTCGTCTTGAACTTAATAGGGAGTTAGGGACCCGTCACTTTGAGCCACACAATTGAACATGTATAATATTCTGAAATTCCGCGAATAAAAGTGACGCATTATACTGGCCATACGTCTAGCCTGGATGCTCATAGGTGCTCTAGAGTATTAGCCCACCCAATACTCATAGGAAGCGGCCACACTTCCACACCTAAGTAGGTGAATCCCATCAAGTGTGAGCTACAACACACCACCAAAAATATGGATATGGGTTCATTAAGAGCCATTTGCTCATCCTCTTTCCATTTGTAGCAAGCACACATCAAACATCTAGGGATGGACAAAAATAAAATTTTGTGCTTCCGAATTATTTCATAATGTTCCCCTTTGAATTCATGATGAGTAGGAGTTTATTACTCATAATTCATACTTTGGGCTTTAGTCCCATCCCTTCCGATGTCACCAAAACTAGTTTTATACACAGGCCTTTATAAGTTAACGGATCTGTGACGTTCCTTTTAGACTTTTATGTAGTCTAGTGATATCACCCAATTCGACAAATTATCTTTGACATAAACCATTATAGTCATGGTTCAACCAAAAGTAACCAGAACTTGCACATTCACAACGAATTCCCCTACAAAGAGATATTTGCAAGCACATTTGCTCATAAGAGCCATATACTCTTGCCTCATAACCTGTCAATTCAAGAGCAATAAATTTAGATTATTCCAAAATAAACATAGCAAAACAAGGTTCCTTTGCACAGTTTCCAAAACATAGCTCCACCACTTAGTGGTGTAGACATAACCGCTTGAGTTTAAACTCATCGTCGAACTCCAAGAACTCATGGAAACTTGCATTTGTGCAAACTCTAATCTTGTGTACTTTTCAAGTACCTATGCAACCTCCTCAAAACTATCTAATGATCATTGCTCGAGTTAAGAGCATACCTGCTTAATCTTCTTACATAATAAACAATATTAGAATAAGCATAGTCCCCAAGAAACATAACACTACCAAATGGACACAAATAGCTCCCATATAATTAATAAATTTAAATAATTTATCTGATAGCAATGACTCATCCAAATCAAATGTTTAGCCTTAAAGACTTCCAATGATAACTCAGTGAATTAGCAACACAATCCATAGAAGAGATATTAAACATCACAATCCCAGGAAAAAGATTGTAAAAATCTACACATAGTTAGACATAATCTAACTAATATTCAATGACTTCTTCCACGGAAACAATCACTCATGATATTCCACTGATTTAAAGTAAATACTCTAAAGACATAGAGATACCAAAATATTGTAAGGCAAACACCATCAATAACCGTCTTTAGCACAATTAATCACTTTCAGCCTTTGCATTAAACAATAGAAAACTCTAACATTAATGCCTCTCATTCCCACTATATTCAAATATCCACCACTAACAAAAGAAGAAAGAAAGACTTAGTTTCCCAATGTGAATATCCAACCACTTGAAACATAGTAGTAACACACAAATATGCTCAAAGACAATTTAACCATATAAAGGATCAATCAGGCTCAGGATAAAGTTACTCTAAGACTCGCCTACAAAGTCATAAACTAATGCAATTACTAATAAAAAACTGAGCCAAGACTTTGAGTCCAACACTAATTCTTTATTACTTCCCGCACATTGGACAACAAAGTCCGATTCAGATCAAAGCCCTTAGCAATACGCCTAAAACCTACATTCTCAATGAATGAAATATTTGGACATAAAAAACTCCTCCAAAAATCATGTGGTGTCTTTAATAACATAAATTACTTATACAGAAATCACATAAGTTTATAAAAACCTAAACCCCCACATGACACCATAAGGTCCAAATCCCAAAAATTCACAACTATGTCATAGAACTTGGGTGTAATAACATATAAGGTGGACAAGAGTAAAAAATAGATCTTTGAAACATTGAATTAATCAAAGATAATAATTCAACAACACGTTAAAATATTAATTCTCATGCCAACATATGAAATTCAGGGCGTTTACAAATTACTCATGCTTTATCCATAAAAAATTATAACACAATAAAGAGTTATAGGCGGTAACAATAAACCACCATAAAATATTGGAAAAATCCTAGTCTAATTCCCAAAATACTTTACTCGAAAATTCTCCAAAGAGAAAGTCATATAATATCCTTACAGAAAAATTATTACATAATTTCCCTTCACAATACTCAACAAGTTTTAGAATTATAAATTCTACACATACAAGTTAATAAAATACGAGAATGAAATAATAAAATCAATTGACTTATGAACAAAGCTTCTCAATACGAGTATTGCATATCATGGATTCAAGAAATTGACATAATACATCTCAACCCCATGCTCAACACATACATGAAACATGTTAAAAGTACTACTTGGAGTACATACATGCACCTCAAAATATGTCAAAAAAATATTGCTCATAACATCCTACTAAATAGATATTTATATCAATAAAGTTAATCCACAAGATTTTAGTACCAATATATAAGAGGTAATTGATTATATGCAATTTCATACTCATAAAACATATATCGTATAACTCTTATTAACAAATATATATTTAATTGACAAACAAAACATCCAACATTCTTTGTCAAAAACCACAAAAGCATATACTTCGTATTTAAGATGATTACTAGAATTAATCCAAATGAAATGATAAACATAAGTAACATGCATGAGACTTGGTTTAGAATGAACCTCCCTTGAACTGAATCAAGTAACATGAGTAAGACCTCTATGAGATACCCAACCGTCCTCATTGTAAATAAGGGCCTCAAGATGTCAACATAACTCACTAATCTGAGCAGCTAGTGAGAATCCAACCGTTGAAAAATAAGTCTCATGTGTCCCAAACATACTCCTAAAATTTCAGCTCAAACCGACCAAGGATGACCTTTGATCGGGGGTCATCTTTGGAATTGCTCCCGGAAATCTGTGGATAACGAACAAGTCCTAAAATCAAAACTCAAAACTCCATCAGTAATGCTATAAGTACCACCACAACATAAGAGAGGACATGCATTACCTTAGGCAAAGCAGACACATTAAAAATAAACAATATAGATTAGCAATAATAGACCCAAACCAATCCTTTCATAGTAATTAAGAAAGCGTTCAGCCGTTCACTCAAATATTATAAGAAAATCAATTACCATAAAAGGTTATTATTGTGCTCCCATGATTCAAGCTAACTCTCCAAAACTCCCTTACAATTAAGTCACAACAACCAAGGCTATAAACAAAAATTAAGTTATGGTGGGTTAAGCAAACAACAAATATCATCTTCATCATTAAGCACACATTGCATAACACGTAAAGTGAACATGCTTCGAATAAAAGATAATAATAAATCTCAAACCTTATTAGCAAAAATTAGATCCTTAAATCACCTAGAGCAACACAAAGATTTGGAGTACTAGTAATAAAATATAAGGTCCAATTACTAAAGAACATAGTGTATACTCACATACTCATGAGTCTCCAAGCGGACATACGAAGTATAATAAATCAATAACCAGCATATTTGCCATTATATTAATCATTACAAATAAAATTAATTAACAATCATATATAGCATGGATATAAAGCAATATTATCACTAACTGTAATAAAGATAAATATTATCATGAACAGCAAAAAAATACACAAGATAAACTTGGTCTGACTAAAATCGAATCACAACATTATCGAAACTTGATAGATAAATAATTCAATAATTTAGAGATCAATCAATTGTCTTTTAGATTGTTAGTAGATAAGAAAATTAAACAAAAGTACTTATCTCAATGTTTTGTAGACCAATTGACAATTGCCGCGTCGTGGTAAACCACTGACCTAAAAGACGATTCCGCGCTACCCCGGTGCAGTAGACATCAAGCGGTCGCCCTCCAGGATAAGCACGGCGCCGGAATTTGTGTGCACTCACAAACCCGACTGGAATTCAGAATACTTGCCCAAAAACCGAAGGGATATATTTTAAGAGAAGGTAAGAAGTTAAAGATGGATGGTTTTTGTTGTCATGTCTTTCGGAGGTGAATAAGGTTGATTTATAAGGCAATGAAGGGAGTATAAACAACCAACAATTAAGGGGAAAATGGGCCTGACCAGTTGGTTAAGGGCAGGGTGGTGAAGCCCACTGCCCTTGCTGCTGCTGTTGTGGCCAACTGGGCTGCCCCTAGTGAGGAGCTTGCTGTTGGGCCGCTTGAGTAGGCCCAGTAGGCTGTCTGTGGATTTGTTGTTGCGAATTGCTGCTGGTGCCTCGCCCACGACCCTTTGATTTCCCTTGCTTGGAGTTGCCGCGTCCACGGCCTTTGCCACCCCAACCGCCGCCGCGCTGCTGGTCGGCCGCCGCGGGCTTGGTGGTGGTTGACTGTTGGGCTTGCAAGCTTTGGGCCACAAAAGCTTGACCTTGGTCTTTTTGCTTGTTCTTTCTAGTTTCCTCCAATAAGAACATGGACCTTGCCTTGTTGAAGCTCGGTGTTGGTTCGGATTGTGACACTATGGCAGCCACGGTGTCGTATTCACCCTCGGTGAGTCCGGCAATCAATTGCATGACCATCTTTCGATCAGAGACCGGGCAATCAACATTAGCTAATTGATCCGCAAGAAGCTTGATGTGCTTACAATAATCACTCATGTTTGCATAGTGCTCGAGTTTCGCGTTAGCGAATTGTTCCTCTAGGTAAACAGCCCGAGTATGCTTGTTATCATGAAAAATCTCCTCGAGACGGGTCCATAGTTCTAGAGCGGTGGCACCCGACTTAATTATAGTTTGGACTAGGTCCTTAGAAATGGTTCCATAGATCCAATTTTTTACAATTGCATCAAGTCTCTTCCAAGTTTCATCATCAATTCCCGCCGGTCGAGAAACCTTAGAGTCAATGTGGTTTTGAAGGTTTTAAGCACACGTTTGACATTGAAAAAGCTCTGCCCATGTAGCATATTGGGCTTCTTCTTGGTCAAGAGTAACGCTCATGAGGTTTTTGATGTGAACGGTGAAGGCTGGATGGAATGTGTTTGAGGGAGGAGGAGGAGGAGGAGGGGGAGGAGGAGGGGTATCACCTATGGCCATGGAGGAAGAAGGAGAGGGTACGGTGATGGTGGTGCACGGCTAGGGTCCTAAGGATCGATTAGGGTTTGAAAGAGAGAAAACAACGAAAAACCCTAAAAGAAATCTGATACCATGTAGAATAGTGTAATTCTCCTTGGTGGAGGCTTTCTCATTAATTGAATATATATAGGATTTACAACCTAATTATGAGATAACCTAAATTACACAAAGATATATTTTACATAATATTCACAAGATAATTTAAACATATTATCTAACACATAACAATGAACAAGCTTTCAACTACTAATAAGTATCTTGTTGATGTTGGCACTCATGTGAGACTGTTTTACATGTTTGTGTGATTTTGTCTACTTTTCCGCGTTGGACTTATTTGTAGATTTTCTATGCTACGAACTTCCATTGATGGGACTATTTTAGAAATGCATCACCAATTTTTTTCCCTTGCCAATATGAAAACTAGTCTTGAGCTAAAAGATGAACGTGATTATGTAAAACAGAACAATATCTTGATAGACACAAGCTTTTGAGTGGTTTGTTTCACTCTAAAAGGCTAGACAAAGGTAAGAAAACATTCCGATTTTTTAATGCCCATAACTCCGCTTAGCCCCCTACTATACTCCTTTCCATTAGCCAATTCATTAAAGATAGAAAAAAAAAAAAAAAAAACAACAACAAAGATTCTCTAAAGTTGGCTTTAACAGCACAATTTTGCTTATTGGTTGAGAATAATTTGCTTGTATTGCTAATACGTATTTGAGCTAGATGAACAATAAAAACCTATTATATATATTATATATATAAAGGAGAGTTTTTTCCCAAGGTTTTATAGAGCCACGTAGGATTTTTATTTTTAAAAAATTATTAGAGCGCTACATAGGATTAATATTTTTAAAACGCTACAATATGTTTATGCCACCTAAAATTAGTTAACGTGTCAAATATACTACGTACAACTAATTAAATAACAAATGTAATAATCACATAAATATGAAAAATATTTTTTTAAAAAATACAAACGACTCGTGCATCGCATGGGCTTCATCTAATTACTGTGTATTTGGTTGTTGATATTATGATTTATGATAGAGGTTTTTTAATGAACAATAAACACAGTCTCTTCCTAATGACGATTGTTGCACCAGCTATGATTATATAATTCATCAAGTCTGTTTATTATTATTATTATTATTATTATTATTATTATTATTATTATTATTATTATTATTATTATTATTATTATTATTATTATTATTATTATTATTATTTTATTATTACTAGTTTAGGCCCCGTTTGGTTTAATGTAAAACATTTTCAATGGAAAATTAGTTTTTATGGAAAACATATTTTTAAGGAAAAACACAATTGCAAATTAGTTTTCCTTTGTTTGGTTGCATACAAGAAAAGTCCAAGAAAAATAAAAAATAAGAATGGAAATGTAAGGATGAATGAGAGGGAAGTAAAAAAAGAGGTAAGGAGAAGAGAAAAATGTGGCTTCCCTTGTTTTTAAAAGGAAAATGTTTTCCATCATTAAGGATGAAATTTTCCACCCTTGAAAAATTGTTTTCCACTCCTTAACCAAACAGGGCCTTAGTGTAGTTTTTTTTTTTTTTTTTTTTTTTTTTTGATGAACTTTTTAAAAAGAATCTATATATTATACTAAAAGACAAGCGCCTCAATGTAAGGATGACAAATGTCACTCTCTCATTGGTATATCTTAAGTATAAAATATATCTATATAATTACTGTTTAAATGTTCAAGCATAATTATTTTTTGTTAAACTTCAAACAATAAAAGCAAGTTTCTATACATGTATAAGATTATCATGATTTCCTAACATAAATATTGATTTAATTTTTTTATAATAAATATATACTTTCCAATACTACAAATAATCCATAAAGTCTTTCCAATCTTTATTTATAGCCAAATTAAAGAATAATAACTAATTTGAAACAATATGATTAAAGTGGCTTAATTAAGGAAACAAATATTTCGTATTTTGAAAGGCTAATATTGTTTTTTTTTTTTATGAAAATTAAATAAAATCGATATAATTTAGTTTGACATCTATTATCAAATCAATACAAACATTTAAAACAAATCAGATGTACAATAAAATATTGTGCACCTATCATAAAAGCTACCCTGTAATGAATGAAAGTTATTTATGCTTTATTGATAAAAGTTACCCAAAATAGTCTACAAGTTATCCTAAATTCAATTCAAGTAATCGGTTGAATACAATCTATCTATCTATATATTATACTAAAAAACAAGCGCCTCAATGTGGGGATGACAAATGTCACTCTCTCATTGGTTTATCTTAAGTATAAAATATATCTATATAATTATTGTTTACATGTTCAAGCATAATTATTTTTGTTAAACTTTAAACAATAAAAGCAAGTTTCTATACATGTATAAGATTTTCATGATTTCCTAACATAAATATTGATTTAATTTTTTTTATAATAAATATATACTTTCCAATACTACAAATAATCCATAAAGTATTTCCAATCTTTATTTATAGTCAAGTTAAAGAATAATAACTAATTTGAAACAATATGATTAAAGTGGCATAATTAAGGAAACAAATATTTCGTATTTTGAAAGGCTAATATTGTTTTTTTTTTTTTTATGAAAATTAAATAAAATCGATATAATTTAGTTTGACATCTATTATGAAATCAATACAAACATTTATAAAAAATCAGATGTACAATAAAATATTGTGCACCTATTATGAAAGCAACCTTGTAATGAATGAAAGTTATTTATGCTTTATTGATAAAAGTTACCCAAAATAGTCTACAAGTTATCCTAAATTCAATTCAAGTAATCGGTTGAATACAATCCATCTATTCTATATATTATACTAAAAGACAAGCGCCTCAATGTGAGGATGACAAATGTCACTCTCTCATTGGCTTATCTTAAGTATAAAATATATCTATATAATTACTGTTTACATGTTCAAGCATAATTATTTTTGTTAAACTTCAAACAATAAAAGCAAGTTTCTATACATATATAAGATTTTCATGATTTTCTAACATAAATATTGATTTAATTTTTTTAATAATAAATATATACTTTCCAATACTACAAATAATCCATAAATTCTTTCCAATCTTTATTTATAGTCAAGTTAAAGAATAATAACTAATTTGAAGCAATAGGATTAAAGTGGCATAATTAAGGAAACAAATATTTCGTATTTTGAAAGGCTAATATTGTATTTTTTATGAAAATTAAATAAAACGATATAATTTAGTTTGACGTCAATTTGAAATCAATACAAACATTAAAAAAAAAAATCAGATGTACAATAAAATATTGTGCACCTATTATAAAAGCTACCCTGTAATGAATGAAAGTTATGTATGCTTTATTGATAAAAGTTACCCAAAATAGTCTACAAGTTATCCTAAATTCAATTCAAGTAATCGGTTGAATAAAAAAGTTTTTGATAAAGATACAAAATAGTGTAAAAATTACTTTTATCGTTTGTTGTACTCCTTGACAAATACTGAATGCTGAGCCGAAATGTTGTCTTGGAAAAAAATACATAATCTTGAACAAAAATTTAATTTTAATCGGCCTTTCATTTTCTATACAATGTCTTTTACAATGACCTTTTGTTTTTCTTACATTAATTTAAAAAAAAAAAAAAAAAAAAAAACTGAACCAATAACCAATCTAAACAAGAAGAATAAAGTTAAATTGAATTAGACATTTGACGGAAAAATGATAGATATAAAATGTATTATAACTATTATTCGTGTTTTAAATTGTAACTATTACTTATGAATTTTTTTTTAGAAAAACTAACATTTTGATTTAAAAATCGTGCATTGCTCATGTACTATACTAGATATACAACAATCATGTGCAATAATTTATGTTGTTTTATACATAATAATACTTTTAACTATAATAGTATGTGTATATAATATAATATTTTTTATAATATAAAAAAGTATATGTGTATAATATAATATTTTATAACACATGTCCTCCATACTAAGTGTTTGGTTGTTGGCGTAGTGGTGATTGAGACTACACTTGGTAGGGAGGAACTGTGTTCGCTCCCCTGCAACAATAATCGGAAGGGGAGTGGAACCTAATAGCCTAGAACAGATCCTCAGATCTGGATTAGCCCAAAGGGTGAACCGGATAGATTTCCCAAAACTCAATGCATATTTGACGGGAATTAACTTATCCTTCATCTATCTTATACAAAACTCCAAAGTCTAATTTTTTTTTTCAAAATATAATAATAACATTTGTAAATTTTTGTTAATATGAAAGATATAAACCTATCAAAATGTATATATAGTTAAATTGTTTAATAACTTATATCGAATGCGTAGTTTTATTAAAATTATTTGCATGTAATCATTAAATGTGTTGGATGTTGTGTAGCTATGCAATGTCCAAAACTTTAGTTCAGCGACTTTGATTTAGTGATTGTACGGTAAAAAGATATTGACTTCGATCTTGAAACCTAATAGTCTAATAAATTTTAAATAGAAAAATTAAAACAAAAGGAAATGAAAATAGTAAATGGCTTTAAATATTGAAATAAACATAACCTTTTAAATCAATTTAGCGAATTCAAGAGACAATTTTAAGGCTTTTAAAATTAAATGGGGGAAAATATATGTAAAAAGAACATTTTTAGATATATAAATGTCCATGCACTATTATAAGAGTTTTGTTAACCATTTTATAATTAAGGTAGGGATAAATCTTAGTAATATATACTCTGTATATTTTATTTATATAAAATTATCAGTATCCATACCTATATACGAAGTATTTGTGTTGTATACTATATTTAATCAGCTGTTGGTTATATATATGACTATTATATAATTCCTCTGTTCTTTTTTACTTGACCTGTTTCTTTTATCAAGTTTGCCAATGCAAAACTTTAACGATCAATAACTTCAATTCTCCATAAGTAAAAATTATAAAAGTAAAGTATTATGATAGTACTTATTGAGACTAATCCAAAAAGATCATACGTGAATATATTTTTCCTTACATATTATTCACAAAAGACGGTCAAAGGAGGGGTGGTGAATAGTGTAAAAGTCAAAGCGGGTCAAGTAATAAAGAACGGAGGAAGTAATATATAGTTTTGGCACAATGCTTAACTTAGGAAAATATATGTTCTGGTAGGTCAAATATAAGGTTATTATTGTGTCTATAGATTTAATGAGTGCGGCGGGTAAATAAAACATGTATATATTAGATTGATTGTAGCTACTGATGCGGATGGTATGATAAGAAAATTTTAGTTTTTTCTCAACGGGAGATATAAATAAATTAGTCCACTTCTTATATAGCTATGTGGAGTATTATTCAATTATTTTCAATTAATAAAATAACATTATAAAAAATTAAAAGAAATTCAAATAACATAAAATACTATTCAAATAACGTTCCTTTAATTTTTTATTTTTTTTATTGACCATTAGTAGCCAAGTCCTTTAATAGTAAATGAATTACCTTTGTTTTTTTTTTTTTTTTTTTTTTTTTCTTTTTTTCCTACGAGTTTAATAATTTGATTTATAAACCGTGCATCGCACGGGCACTATGCTAGTAAAGTAATAAAATCAAATGCAGTACTGATAAATGATCCATATTATTAGTCCAATTCAACTTAATAGCTCAGGAGGTAGCCCAAATCCATAAAAGCTTCAAGGGGGTATAAAGTAATTAAGTCTTGTTAAATGTCAATTCAATCTAAAAAGACCAAAAACATATTTTCAGAAAAATAATTTGTAATCTGAAATTAATTTGTTACACCGTTACACGACCATAGACAGAAGCTAAGATTATACATGCATGTTAAGTGTATAATTTAGAAACCTGTAGCTAACGAGTAATGACATGAAATATCTCTAGCTGATAGCAGCACCTTTGTCAAGGCATGTCTCCAATTATAAGGTCGAGAATTGTCTTGAGTTCATTCAACTTTTCTTCTTATTCAGAAACTCTCGAAACTTGTTCCAGCGAACTTCCACCATGTCCAACATACTTTCAGCATAATTCTGTAATGCAAGCTTTGCGTTGACAGCTTTTTTGTGCTGCTCGTCCTCTGCCTTGTAATTGTTGGCTTCCTCTACCATCCGATCAATCTCTTCTTTGGATAACCTACCACTGTGATTTGCAATACTGATTTGTTTTTTGTTGTCAGTGCCTATATGCTGCGCTGACACAGTAAGGATACCATCATTGTCGATTTCAAAGCAAACATCAAATGTTTCTTGACCTTGCGGTGCTGGAGGGATATCGTACAGAGTAAATGTACCTAAGAAGTTGTTGTCTTCAGCGATAGGTCTCTCACCCTCGTATACACTAAATGGAACGGTTGTCTCACCATCATAAGCAGTGCAAAGAATAGTTGACATTTTCACTGGAATGGTAGAATTTCTCGGGATCACAATATTCATTTCACCATAATAAAGCCTAACCCCAAGGGACAAAGGAGTAACATCTACAAGTGTGAAGTCTTTATTGTTACGTACACCGCTCAAGATTGCAGCTTGAATTGCAGCACCATATGCAACGGCCTCATCCGGGTTAATGCTTTGGCAAAGTTCCTTCCCTTTGAAAAAATCTTTCAACAATTCTTGAACTTTTGGAATTCTAGTTGACCCACCAACAAGAACAACATCATCAACATCACCCTTTTTCATATTGGCGTCTTCCAAACATCTCTTAACAGGATTTATACAATTTTTAAACAAATCCAGGTTCAACTTTTCAAACTTGGCACGGGAGATGGTTGAATAAAAATCAATACCCTCGTAGAGACAATCTACATCAACACTAGTCTCGGTAGCTGATGAAAGCATCCTTTTAGCCCTCTCACAAGCATATCTCAACCTCCCAATAGCCCTGCGCTCCTGACTGATGTCCTTGTTATGTTTCCTCTTAAATTCAGACACAAAGTAGTCAACCATTCTACTATCAAAATCCTGACCACCTAAATGAGTGTCTCCGTTAACAGCTTTCACTTCATAAGCCTGTTAACTAATTCTGACCAAAGATACATCAAATGTCCCACCACCAAGATCAAAAACTAACACGTTCTTAGCCGTGTCTTTCCTATCATTGCTCATATCGTTTAGACCATAGGCAATGGCAGCAGCAGTTGGTTCATTGATAATGTGCATGACATTGAGTCCAGCAATGGTACTGGCAGCTTTTGTTGCCTGACGCTGGGAATCATTGAAATAAGCCGGGACAGTGATAACAGCATTTTTCACTTCTGAGCCAAGGTAGGTCTCTGCAGTCTGTTTCATCTTCATTAGGACCATTGAAGATATTTCCTCTGCAGCAAATTCCTTTTCTTCGCCTTTATAGGTGACTACAATAACAGGTTTGTCGTCTTCAGACGCAGAAATAACCTTAAAAGGCCAGAGTTTCATGTCATTCTGCACTATTTCATCAGTGAATCTTCTGCCAATAAGCCTCTTTGCATCTGTAGTTTATTCCAGTGGTTAAGAAAGCAATTATAAGAAATTGACAAATATAATACAGCTATTGCATCAATTTGTTTCAAAATAAATTGCAAAACTTTGACTAAATGTGAGAGCTCTTGTTGCAATTTTATGAAACGGAGAAGTATAAACTCTTTTAAAAAAATAAAAAACATAACTACATAAGTAGTTAAATGTGCTTTAGGAGACATATAAGAGTTAAAGAGTATATCTAACCCATTGTCTCTTTACGACGATTGTTTCATTTTTTTTATACTACCTCCGTTAATTGTTATCTGCAACTTTGGAATATTTTATATCTCTCAAATAATACCCCAAAGTTGCAGATAACAATTAACGGAGGTAGTATATAAAATAATTACATTCTAATAACACTTTGCAATAATCATCAATCCGTTGTCTTCCTCTTACAATTTTTAAATACTTCAACTTTAATTCCCTACTTATCTCAATAACACTTATTCAAGTGATACCACTTTTGAATACAATATCAGATTTTTAGAATGCTATCTTCTCATATTGAGAAACGAAATTTGTTTCTCGTGGAGAATATCATGTGAGAAACAAATTTTGTTTCACAATATGAGAATTGGACATCCCCGAGTGGAAGTGCTTGTTTATAATAAGTACTACATCCGTTAACTTTTAGTTGTAACAAAGGGTATTATTTATAAGACGTAACACAATGTATTTTTTATTGCAACTAAAAATTAACAAAGGTATTAAAAATGAACAACAATAATAAGTTTCAATTAATCGACCATAATTATTTGAAGTTTAAAGATTATTTCCCTTCAACTAAAATCAAGTAGGAATAATTACTTTCTAAACCGGATGCTATCGACATATATTGGACACACATTAGAAAGTCAATCTAGTAAAACATAATTACGGATTAATTAATAATTCTAGTGTACATTAAATATTTATTTGATAAAAATAATTTCATCTGGGTTTACGGTCAGTTTTAGCTAACATGGATGCTATTATATGGACACACGTTAGGATTTAGGAATATCATCTGTGACCAAACGTTGTTATACGAAGTATAATAAAGGAAGCAAAATTATATTGTAACATGATATACATGAAGATTGAAGGATAGAGGTTAAGAGGTAGAAAACGAACCAAAAATAGTATTAATAGGATTAATAGTAGCCTGATTTTTAGCAGCCTCGCCAACAAGACGCTGGGTTTGATTGAAAGCAGTACAAGATGGTGTCGTTCTGTTTCCTTGATCATTGATAATGATTTCAACACGGCCGTGCTGCCATACTCCAACACAAGAGTATGTTGTCCCGAGATCGATTCCTATTGCCGGCAATTCTTTTTTACCTTCCATAGTTTTATTTGTTTAGACAGGATGGAGATTTGAGGGATTTAACGTCGGATAAGGGAAAGAAAGAACGGTTGGTTAGGGTATTCGTTTGAAGCAATTTGTAACAGAGTAGTTTGACTTGCAAAATAAATTATGTGAAATTTGGAGTGTACACTACTTATAGGAAGGTCCGTAGGTGGAGAATACTTAGGATTTTTTAATTTTATCTTTTTAGGAAGTGTACACTACTTAGGATTGGGTAGAAAAAAGCCTTGAGCACGCCTGATCTGATCTTTATAGAAATAGAATAATTGAAGACAGATAGAACGTAGCTACGAGAAGAGAAGGTATGCCGCTTGTTCCTTCTACTTTTTACCGAATTAAATTGTTATTCGGTCGTGGTACTTTGTTATGTGTACCCAGAAAAAGGGGAAAGCTCTGGTTCGAAGACGGTTTTCAAGCTTACTAAAATCTTTTAGGAAAATTTGAGTTTATAAATCCCAACTTTGGGCGATTTACGATGAAAAATCTCAACTATGCATTATCCCTCAAAAATCCCAACTTTGATACATATTTTCTTTTAAAGATCCCAACAGGTCACCAAACCTATTACTTTAGGTTACAATCCACGTGTCAACACGGGATTGGTAAAATAATAATTCAAAAAATAAATACTAAAAAAATTAATTCAAAAAAAAAAAAAAAAAAAACTAAATGAACCAAAAAAATCAAAACAGCAGCCCCTACTCCATCCCGGAAAACACCCTACCCACACCCCACCCCCGTCGGATTATCGCCCCCAACCCCGACAACCCCTCCCCATCCCCGGAATCCGACGACAAACCTTCTCCCACCCTCGAAAACCCACCCCTGTCCCTCCTCCCACCCTCGCGAAACCCACCCCCTAACCTGGAAAACACCCCTCCCCTAACCCCCACCTTCGAAAACGCCCCCTTCCCCTTCCCCAACCGTGGATCGAAGACTCGGAGAAGAGACTTCTTAGAGAAGCATAAAGTCTGAAGTATTTTTCTATTTTAGATTTTATGTAAGTGAAAATAATTAGGATTAATGCTAAGTGGAATGCATTTGAAAAAGGATAGTTATTGACTTGCTAAAAAATAGGAGAAGTTGTTTGAGAAAATCTTTTCTGATTTTATCTTTAAAACGCTGAGGAGTTATCTTCTGAAAAATATCTTTGCAAAACTAATTTTCCTAAACTTGCGCTACTGATTGTTTGATTTAGTCTTCCCCACTTACGAACATACTGCTTCCTTAAGAATTAAATGTGCCCTGGTTTTTAGGACACGATTAAGTGTTTTGGAAGTGGTGTTGAGTAGTGGAGTTGATATGAAACAGAGGTGGTGCAAGTGGTGGAGATTATGGCGTTTTCTCCAAGCAACAATTCCCTATAAATATCGAAGTTATTTTCTGAATAACTTCACCTTGCTCAAATACTTTTATCTATCTTTCTTGTTTACAAAAAGAGTCAAGAGTCGCATTCCATTTAAGTATTTTTCTTAATTACTTTCACTAGAGTTTGTCATTGAGTTGTAATTTGGGAATTGGGAGTTTGAGTGAACTCTTAGAGAAGTTAGAAGAGAAAGAGAGAGAAGAGAATAGAGAAGAGAAGAGTAGCAAGTAGTGGGACTTGCTGCTGGGAACTTCAAGTTCGTAGAGGAACTTGAAGATTGATTCTATAGCTTGTAATAGGTTGTTTGCCCTGTTATAGTGGAGAATCTTTCCTAAAAGCCCAAGTGGTCGTGGTTTTTCCTCTTGTTAGGGCCAAGAGGTTTTCCACGTAAAATCTCTCTGTGTTCACTTTAAGTTCCTATAGCTTAATAGTTTTCAATTCCGCAAAAAGTTAGCTCAATTCTCTTAAACTACAATTCACCCCCCCTCTTGTAGTATTCTTCTAAAGTAACAATTGGTATCAGAGCCTAATCCTCTCGAAATCAGGACACCCTGAAGAGGAGAATCTTGGCACAAGATGAATACTCATGAAAAGCTAGAAGAAGGGTACTCTACGCAACGACCTCCTATGTTCAATGGGAAATTCTATATCTATTGGAAGAACAGAATGGAGATCTTCATCAAAGCAGAGAATTACCAAGTCTGGAGAGTTATCAAAGTAGGAGACTTCGAGGTAACTAAAACCAATGCTCAAAATGAGGTAATCCCTAAACCTATGTCTGAATATGAGAAAGAAGACTTTGATAAAATGGAAATTAATGCATTGGCTGTGAAATTGATTCACTGTGGACTTGGACCACATGAACACAATCGTGTTATGGGGTGCAAGAACGCAAAGGAAATTTGGGATCTCCTTCAAGTAACTCATGAAGGAACTAATGAAGTGAAACGTTCTAAAATCGATTTACTCATGTCTAAATATGAACGTTTTGAGATGCAACCCAAATAATCTATCCAAGAAATGCTTACTAGATTCACTAACATTATTAATGAACTAGTTTCTCTTGGTAGAAAAATTCCTACTGATGAGCAGGTTAGAAAGGTGTTGAGAAGTCTTCCTCAAGACGAGCGTTGGAGAGCTAAGGTGACAGCCCTCCAAGAAACAAAGGACTTCACAACGTTCAACATTGAACAACTTGCTGGTTCCCTCATGACACATGAGCTTCATCTAGGAACCAGTAACAGTGAAGGAATCAAGAACAAAGGGCTGGCTCTGAAAGCTGATGAGGAGGAATCTGAAGTAGATGAAGAAGAAGCAGCTATGCTAGTCAGGAGATTCAAGAGAATGTTCAACAGGAACGGAAGGAACTCCAGAAATTTTCAAAAGAAATCTTCTAACTCCAAACCAGACTATGGATGTCACAAGTGTGGATCAACTGACCACTTCATCAGAGACTGTCCTCAATGGGAGAATGAGAAAGGAAAAGGGAAATTCAAAGAACAAGGAAAAGAGAAATACAAGACCCCTTTCTCAAAAATCGATGTCAAGAAGGCTATGATTGCTGCTTGGGGAGACTCTGAAAGTGAGGAAGATGAAGATCAACCTGAAGAGGAAACTGCCAACCTCTGCTTGATGGTAAAGTCGGATGACAGGCGAGCATACCTCAAGGAACTTTAAAAGGAGGTAAGTGAAAGTAACTTTGATAATGCTAAACTTAGATCCTTGCCTAAATATGCTTTGATTGATCTTATTGTTGAAATGGAAATAAATCTAAGAGATGAGTGCATGCAAAGGAATGAATGTCAAAAGGTTCTTCAAATCTGGAAAGATCATAGTACCTGGCTGGAATTAGCAAGGAATGATATCCAAACCAGATTCGGAGAGCTACATGACAAATATCTCTTAATGTCTGAAATGCTTGAAAATGTTAAAAAGGAAAACGTCATGTTAAATGTCGAGCTTTCACAGTACAAACTTGTTAATGCTGATATTAATTCTAGTAGTTCCTCTAATGATTCCATGCTGAAATTCAATGCTGATTTTGAAAAACTCAAGCTAGACCTTGAGAATTTAAAAACTGACAAAGATAAACTAGAAAGAAAACTACAAGGTAGAAAGAATAGAAGCATTGATCCAAATGCTACTCCAAAATGGATTAAAGATGCACAAGTCAAGAGAACTGAGGGACTTGGGTATTAGTCCAAAAGGAAAGGGAAACAGAAAAAATATGTAGACCTTCCAAGTAGCAAAGTGTGTACTGTCTGTGGAAAGACAGGACATTTACATTCTAACTGTAGAAAGAAACTGGAACATGATAAAAGAAATGTTAAGCAAGTATGGATAAAGAAAACTGATATTGCCTCAACATCAAAGGAACCTAAGGATCCCGGGGTTCCTGAAACTAACGCCTAAGTTTTCTTGCAGGTCCTAGTGAGGGGGAACAACCTATGGTACCTCGATAGTGGTTGTTCAAAGCATATGACTGGAGACAAATCAAAATTTCTTTCACTAGAGACCTATCCAGGAGGAACTGTGACTTTCGGAGACAACAAGAAAGGAGAAATCATTGCTAAAGGCAAAATCGGAAAGTCATCCTCCCATGCAATTGAAAATGTATTCCTGGTCGAGGGCTTGATGCACAATCTACTCAGCTTATCACAATTTTGTGATAGAGGAAATTCGGTAAGCTTTACTTCTGATGAATGCCATATCTTCAATAACAGTTCATGGAAGGTTATTTTAAAAGGAACGAGAAGAGGAAATACCTATGTGGTTGACCTTGACTCAATCTCAAAGAGTAGCCTCACATGCTTGAGTGTTATTGAAGATGACTCTCTACTTTGGCACAGACGCTTTGGACATGCTAGTTATGCTTTAATTGATAAACTCAGGTCAAAGGACTTGGTTGTAGGATTACCCTCTATCAAGTTCCTGAATGATAAAATCTGTGATGCCTGTGTATAAGGAAAGCATGTCCGAAGTTCCTTTAGATCTAAAAGGATGGTCAGTACCACTAAGCCATTAGAATTAATTCATATGGATTTGTGTGGTCCCATGAGAGTCCAAAGTAGAAGTGGCAAGAAATATGTGTTAGTTATAGTTGATGATTACTCTAGATTTACTTGGGTGATTTTTCTAACAAGTAAAGATGAGACTTTTGATGAATTTGTAGCATTTGCCAAACATGTGCAGAAAACAAGTGGATTTTCTATAATCCATCTAAGATCTGACCACGGTACAGAGTTTGAAAATTCAAAGTTTGATGAGTTTTGCAGGGAACAAGGTATGAATCATAATTTCTCTGCTTCTAGGACTCCTCAACAGAACGGAGTGGTTGAAAGGAAGAATCGAACGCTGGAAGATATGGCAAGAACAATGTTGATAGCGAGCTCCCTGCCAAGGAACTTCTGGGCTGAAGCTGTCAACACCGCATGCTACATAATCAACAGAGTAACCATCAGAGCCATAACTAACAAAACTCCCTATGAACTGTTCAAAGGGAGGAAGCCAAATATCTCTCATCTCAGGCCTTTTGGATGCAAGTGTTTTGTTCACAACAATGGGAAGAGGAACTTGGGAAAGTTTGATGAGAGAAGTGAAGAGGCCATATTCCTTGGCTATGCCTCAAACAGCAAAGCTTACAGAGTCTACAACAAGAACTCCTTGTGTGTCGAAGAAAGCATTCATATCATATTTGATGAAACTAATTCTCTTATGAATGTGCAGGAATATGACGATGATGATTTTGAAATTGGATTGGTCAGGAACAGGGATGAAGATGAAGAAATCTACAAGCAAACCAGAGAAGAGCAAAGAGATCCAAATGAAGGAACTGCTGAAGATCCTCAGGAAGAAAATCAAAATACCCAAGATGATGAAGGGAAGAATAATGAAGAACAGATTCCTGAAGAACAGGAAGCAGAAGAAGAAGACGGAAATGCAAATCAAGAAACTCCTCAAATGGGAGTCCCAGCAAGAGAATTCCATCCTAAACCCTTCAAATATCAAGGATCTCATCCCACTGATCTAATAATCAGTGACATAGGCAGAGGAACTCAGACCAGATCACAGATGAGAAACTTCTGTGCATTTAATGCATTTCTCTCCATAATGGAACCCCGAAATCTTCAGGAAGCCTTAGAAGATGCTGATTGGATTGTAGCCATGCAAGAGGAACTGAACGAGTTCGAAAGGAACAAAGTTTGGCATCTTGAAGTCAAACCCAAAGAGAAGAAAGTGATTGGTCTCAAGTGGGTATTCAGGAACAAGCTAGACGAGTATGGAACTATTGTGAGGAACAAAGCTCGTTTGGTTGTAAAAGGCTACAATCAACAGGAAGGTATTGATTTCGAAGAAACCTTTGCCCCTGTAGCTAGGTTAGAAGCTATAAGAATTCTAATTGCCTTTGCTTCTTATATGGGTTTCAAACTTTACCAAATGGATGTGAAATATGCTTTTCTTAATGGTTACTTGATGGAGGATGTATATGTAGAACAACCTCCTGGTTTTGAAAATCCAAAATTTCCAAATCATGTGTTTAAGCTTGACAAAGACCTTTATGGTCTTAAGCAAGCCCCAAGAGCCTGGTATGAAAGGCTCTCCAAGTTCCTTTTGCAAAATGTTTTTAAACGAGGAAAAGTTGATAAAACTTTGTTTTTGAAATCAAAAGGAGCTGATCTTTTAGTTGTACAAATATATGTGGATGATATTATTTTTGGTGCAACTAACGATGTCTTGTGCAAGCACTTCGCTGATCTCATGAGTGGTGAATTTGAAATGAGCATGATGGGGGAATTGAACTTCTTCCTTGGTCTACAAATCAAGCAGACAGAGAAAGGAATCTCAATTCATCAACAAAAGTATATCAAGGAACTCCTGAAAAGGTACAACCTTGATCAAGCTAAAACAAATCACACACCCATGGGAACCGGCACAAGATTGGATGATGATCCATCAGGAACTAGTGTGGATCAAAAGATGTACAGAGGTATGATAGGTTCCTTACTATACTTAACTGCCAGTAGACCTGACATTGCATTCAGTGTTGGACTATGTGCCAGGTTTCAGTCAAATCCTAAGGAATCTCACCTCACTGCTGTAAAAAGGATACTGAGATACTTGAAAGGAACTGACGAGTTATGTATCTTTTATCCTAGAAGTGATTCTTTTAAACTGAAAGGTTTTGCAGATGCAGACTATGCAGGAGACTTAGTCAATCGAAAAAGTACATCAGGTATGGTCCAGTTCCTAGGGCCATGCTTAGTCTCATGGGGTTCTAAGAAACAGAACACTGTAGCTTTATCTACTGCTGAAGCAGAATATGTAGCTGCTGCTGCTTGTTGCTCTCAAGTGTTGTGGATAAAACAACAACTCAGAGATTTTGGTATGAAATTCGATTGCATTCCCATTTTATGTGATAACACAAGTGCAATCTGCATCTCTAAAGATCCAGTACATCACTCTCGTGTTAAGCATATTCATATTAGACATCATTTCTTAAAGGATAATGCTGAGAAAGGCTTAATTAAATTAGAATTTTGTGAAACAACTAATCAAATTGCTGATATCTTGACTAAGCCTTTAAACAGAGAAAGACATGAGATGATGAGGATGGAGCTTGGAATGATTAAGTTGTGTTAAGGAAAAAGCCTTGATGTTTCCTCAAGTAAAATCTCCAAACTGATGTACATTTTATCTCACACAAATACAATATGTTTAATTACATAGATATGGCAGATGAATTAAGCATGTATGTTCAAAGTTGTGCATAAAAGTATGATATTTCTTGAAATCCTTGACTGATGGCATGAGCTATGTTGACTTGTTCCGTGCATTAATTTGTATATTCACAAGTTTATCCTTTCAACAATTTTAATCGTTTTTGATAATTTCCTTTAATTTTTTTATCTTTATCTATCAAACACGGTTTATCTGATGAATACATTTAATATTCATCCACTTCTGTTGAAATAATCCCTTTACATGCAAAATTCACTTCATCTTCTAGAGTTATCTTTTATTTACCCAAGGCTATAAATGCAAGTGACGTATCATCATAATTCACCTCACCTATCCTATACCTTGAAGCGACACCTCACAATTACTCCAGTATAAAAGGGTGATGGAAGTTCAAGAAAATTTACACCGCTCAAATCAATTATACCCCTTTCATACAAAGAACCTCATTCATACTCACCAATGGACATCTCACCAAAACCCCAAACCCTAGAAACCGAACAAGCCTCTGCTGTCAAAATCAAAGAAATTACCACAGATAAAACCTCAGAAACTCTCCATCAACTTCTTCTCGAATATCCTCCATCTCCAAATTCTGCAAAAATGGAAGAGGAACCAGCTCAGCAGCCCAAAGAAGAAGAGATTGAGGAATTGGGGGTCTCCTACAAGCATAAGACAGCAGCTATCAAACGACTTGAGGACAATGCTACACACTTCGTGTCTGGTTTGAGCCTCAACCTTCCATGGTGTAAAGAGAGTAAGTTCAGTGAATTCCTTGAGTTAATTGAATTTCAGAATTGGACTTTTCTGTTAAGTGAATGCTTTAATAAGCCTTTGTATGCTGCTGCTCTGAAAGATTTTCATACATCCTTTTCTTGTGAAAAAGGAAAAATTACATGCAAAGTGTTAGGAACTTCGATTGAATTTGATGCCGAATATTTAGGGGAGTTATTTGAAGTTCCTAATGCTGGTTATGAGTTGTATTTCAAAGGTTCTGTGGAGAAACCTCTTCCTAACATTTCAATTGAGTCAATTATTGAACATTTTCAAGGAAATCCTAAAGCCACCTATGTTAATCACAACAACTTCAACCCTCTCCAAAAATTACTGTTTGAAATCGTACACAATGACATTGTACCAAGAACCCAGAAAAGAGATTCAGCCAACAAGCTTGACTGTATCTTCATGTATTGCCTTGAGCACAAAATCCAAATCAACTTCCCTTCTATCATGATTCAGCACCTAGCCCATTGCGTACCCAGAAATTGGAAAATTGGGTATGGTAATCTCCTCACCACCATCTTTGAAAGCTTTAAAATTGACCTCACTAATTGTGGACCTCTGTTCCTACAAAATAACCAGTATGTTCAGAAAACATTTTTTGAGAATAGAGGTCTGCATGTGGTTTGTGGTCATTTAGAGGTGTTGCCTACAGAAGAAGAAGAGAAGGCAAAAGTTGAGGGGGAAGCATCAGTAACAAAAGGTGTTGAAAGTGGAAAGCCAAAGGAGAAAAAGAGAGAGAGAGAGAGAGAAAGGGTCAGAGAGTGAAGTCCAGGAGGAGGAAGTATTGGAGTCAGGGGGAAGAAAAAGAAAGAGTCTGAGACTGTCAAAAAGGAAAGAAAAAGAGCTTGAGCCAGTTCTCATTGATCTAGGGGAACAGGACGCTGGAAAAGAAACTCAAGTTCCTACTCCTCCTGTGTCTCCTAAGTCTGCACCACAGGGAACAGGGTTTGAAGAAATCAATTCTCCAGCTATGCTCAATGAAGCAGTATCAATTGAGTTGCAGGAACTAAAGGATATGCTCAAAGAGGTCATCTCAGAGCTTAAGAGCAACACAGGTAGAGTGGATGCTCTAGAGCGAGCAGTGTCTGGATGTGCTGCTGATGCAAAGGCACTACTTCTCCAGGTTGCTCAAGCAAGAGATGAAGCAATCAAGCAGGTTGTTGAGAAGATTGCTTCCAAGCTTGATGACCTAACTGCTGAAGAAATCTGATCCTGTTCTCTGCCCCACCAGCCTATTATGATGATGATGTTACTGTGTTTCTTTTGTTATGCTTGAACAATTTCCTTTTATTTTGGGTCTGTAAATTAAAACAGGGATTATGTTTTTTTTTTGTGAAACTTGTGGATTTGATGCACTTTTGGCCGATGTTTTCATTGGTCTTGGATGATGGTTTATCTATATATTTTGTGCATATTCTCTGCTTTGAATTGCTTATATGATCTCTGCCTTATCATTAGACCATGTTATGGTGCTGTGTTTGAGATAATTTGCTATATACATAATGTTTTTGATAATGCCAAAAGGGGGAAAGTATACAGGCAAACTACTTACACACTTATCATCCATCTCTGCTTCAACGTTTTGTGTCTCTCTGGTTCTCAGTAAGGTATAAAACTTATAAAACTTGTCTTTTAAAAGTTCTGTTAAGTTCTTTTATTCTTTAGTTTGTTTACAGTAGTTTATCTTGATCTCTTGGTTTCTTTTTGCTCTAATATGTTTGCCTTGTTTGTCATCATCAAAAAGGGGGAATATTGTTGCCCTTGATGTTTTGATGATAACAAAAGTCAAACAAGTAAACTAATGAATTTTGTGAGTCATGCCGTTTGTCTATAAGTCACAGGATTCACTCAAGGCTAAGGCAAACGAAGAGCTAAAATTTCAAGGGATCAGCTGAAGAGTTCCTGAGAAGGAACTGGAGCTTCGGAGCAGAAGCTAAGGAAAGAAGACTCGGAGAAGAGACTTCTTAGAGAAGCATAAAGTCTGAAGTATTTTTCTATTTTAGATTTTATGTAAGTGAAAATAATTAGGATTAATGCTAAGTGGAATGCATTTGAAAAAGGATAGTTATTGACTTGCTAAAAAATAGGAGAAGTTGTTTGAGAAAATCTTTTCTGATTTTATCTTTAAAACGCTGAGGAGTTATCTTCTGAAAAATATCTTTGCAAAACTAATTTTCCTAAACTTGCGCTACTGATTGTTTGATTTAGTCTTCCCCACTTACGAACATACTGCTTCCTTAAGAATTAAACGTGCCCTGGTTTTTAGGACACGATTAAGAGTTTTGGAAGTGGTGATGAGTAGTGGAGTTGATATGAAACAGAGGTCGTGCAAGTGGTGGAGATTATGGCATTTTCTCCAAGCAACAATTCCCTATAAATATCGAAGTTATTTTCTGAATAACTTCACCTTGCTCAAATACTTTTATCTATCTTTCTTGTTTACAAAAAGAGTCAAGAGTCGCATTCCATTTCAGTATTTTTCTTAATTACTTTCACTAGAGTTTGTCATTGAGTTGTAATTTGGGAATTGGGAGTTTGAGTGAACTCTTAGAGAAGTTAGAAGAGAAAGAGAGAGAAGAGAATAGAGAAGAGAAGAGTAGCAAGTAGTGGGACTTGCTGCTGGGAACTTCAAGTTCGTAGAGGAACTTGAAGATTGATTCTATAACTTGTAATAGGTTGTTTGCCCTGTTATAGTGGAGAATCTTTCCTAAAAGCCCAAGTGGTCGTGGTTTTTCCTCTTGTAAGGGCCAAGAGGTTTTCCACCTAAAATCTCTCTGTGTTCACTTTAAGTTCCTATAGCTTAATAGTTTTCAATTCCGCAAAAAGTTAGCTCAATTCTCTTAAACTACAATTCACCCCCCCTCTTGTAGTATTCTTCTAAAGTAACAAATAAAATTGGTGAAAATTGGTGAATTGGTGAATGATGGATGTAGATGATGAATGAAAACGGAGTTTTTGATGCGATATTTATAGAGAAATTAAGCCAAAAAAGATAATTTAACAAAACAAAGTCTGACGCTCAGGAAACAAGATTGGCGCCAACCCTGGCTAGCTGGCGCCAGGCACCAGTGGCTAGCGCCAGGTGCCAATGGCTAGCACCTGGCGCCAAGCCTGGTTCCAGTCGCCAAGGCTTGGGGTTGGACGCCAGTCTTGATTCTAACGCGTTTTCGAAAATCCGATAAGTTTACCGTACTGGAAGATAAAATAATATAATTTCTTCGAAAATGCTATTTGATTTTGATTAAAACTGTGAAAAGTCAACAAAGTCAACTTATCAATGACAATTAAATTAGGAATTAAAAGAACCTTCTAGAATATTCTAGAAGAACAAAACCAACTCAATTTCATTAGGAATGATAAATCATATCAGGCCCTCCCCTAGATCATTGGGCCGTACATAAAGCTCAAACCGGGCCCAGTTTAGTAAATTGGCCATAATTTCCTCAATATTCATAGGAATTGGGCTTATAATATATCGTTGGAAAGGTCTTTGCAAGCCCCATCCAACTACACTACTATTGGACCCATATCATGGACCAACCAAACTGGATTGGCTGTTTTCTTAAAATAAAGTTTTCAAAAGCAGAGAGAAGAGAAAAGAAATAAAAACTTTCCGCAACACTAGTCCTTCCACACTTTCGTTTCATTCGATTATGATTCGACGTGAAAGGTACACATCACTGGGTTTGGTTTTGGGGAGACACAAATGGGTATCTACAGAAGCCCCCACTTTGACTGAGTTTGGAGAAACGCAAGTTTCGAAAACAAAAGTCAAAGTATCGATAGGGACGGAGAATGATTCAGAACGTTCTGCGATCCTAAATCACTCTTATAACGCCGATACCTGCAAAACTAGCATTAGTCAAACAGATAGAAGAGTTAAGAAACGCGTATCTTGCACCGTCGAGCACACGTCTCTGAAAGTAACCGATTTGCTTCTTCCTTGCTGTATCCTTGCTTTGATGACCTTCTACAAGCTAGAGAATGTCATCCCGCTTGAAAACCGCTACGCCTGTAACTGCTTCCAAATTAGAAGATTGCTTCGCCTGAAACTATCCTCTCCGCAATGATAATATTCCACATCCTACGGAACACTATCGAAGATTATTTCTCTTGAAACAATCTCCATCCGCATTGATAATATTCCACATCCTAGGGAATATGATCGAAGACAACTTCGCCCGAAATTACCTTCAGTTGTTTGTGACAACTCTCCACAATCTAGGGAATGCCACCTTGCTACTTTGACATTCTGAACAAAGAGCTCCTTTTTCCCGCTGCGATAGTCTTCGAAAAGATCACTGTTTTTTTTAATATTTGCTATGCCAGTACGTCGGCGCTTTGCTGCTTGTGAACCAGTATGTCGGTGCTTTTGCTGTGATGACAATCCTCTTTTCTTTGGGAATAGTTGCCAACTTAACTCTTGCATGATGAATGACAATCCGATTTAGGGAAAGTTGTCAATGCAACGTAACAATCCATCCATGGAAATGTTGTCACGATGAAGCGACAATCCGTATCTCGGAAAATTTGCCAAAATCCAATTTTTGGAAAAGTTGTCAATGCTTCGTAACAATCTTTCATAAGAACTTTGCTACGATCGACAATCCACATCTTGGAATATAACTCTTGAAAGCAATCCACCTTGGAAACTTGCCAACGCTATCACTACTACAATTGTTGCAAAATCCAACGATCTTAACAACAACGTGTCAACAAGGAACCGTTATATTAAGTAGCTTTAAAAATATACTATAATGTATGACAACTCTCCTTCTTGAACCATTGTTATAAGTTGATATCTTTAACAACGAATTATGAATCAGACAACATATTATATTTAACCGGTGTTAAAGGAATACAATTTTAATAACGGGCCTTTGGTAAACGTTGTTGAAGGGCCTTAGTATCTTCTATTGTAGTAAAATTCCAATAAACTTTTTCTTCTTAAAAAATAGTAATAAAAAAATAAAATAAAATAATACCAATAAACCCCCGAAATTTATCCCCAAAAAAGCATCAGCTTCTAGTCCCTCTATGACTCTATCCCACTCTCCCACAAAACCCACTCACAATAGAATTTGGCGGGCTGTGAAACTCTACTTCTCCGCTTCCACTCTCCATAAACGTGATGGAACTGCTACTATTCCACTCTCATTGTTTCTGTAATGGTCATATATATAAGGGGAAAAAAAAATCAAATCTCACTTTTCTCTTTCCTCGTTCTGGTTTGCAAGACATCTTTCTGTACGGTATTCTATCAATTCATCTTGATTTCTTAGGGTTCGTTGCTTGAATTAAACTGATTTGAGTCTAATTTGATGTAATTAGGGAGGCTGAGGTTACGATTTGTAGAGTACATATCAGACAACTTATTTGCGGACTTCGGTAAGTAATTCCTCTACTCCGTATTACTAATTTTTAGCTTTTTTGATGTTTAATTTGTTTAATTTAAATTGCATGTGGCTTCATTGGCAAGAATCTGGGTAAATTGTTTCATGAAATTAGATGTATGGTTGAAATTTGATGTATGGTGAATCAATTTTGGTCGGTTTACCATGATTAAGAGGTTATGTATATATTATAGCTAACACACAATTAATTTAACTTGTATTATCTTTGGTATGTAGCTAATTCAAATTTGTTTCTTTCCCCATATTGATATTCTGTTTGTTGGATTGGTATGTTGGTTTCTTTCCAATTATAAAAAGAAAATACAATTCCATATTGATTTATTTGGATGATGTTGGCAACGGGTGGGATTTATTGAATTTTTTTTATTGGAGCTTGTATTATTTTACTTGGCTATGAATAATTACACAATTTCATGTGCATTTAGAATGATATATATTTCGTATTTAGAGTAATAATTGCTTCTGGTTGGTAAACATAGTTTAACAGCTACAATGTAAGGTTATATTATAGTTTTTTTTGCTTCTGAATGAGGTAAAAGTACTTGACATCCATAATTAGACTTGTAGGCCTAATACACAATAACACTAGAACTTTGTATGTATTACATATCAACAAGAAAGACCCATTTATAAAATAGTGCTATCATGCTTATGGAAATGCAAAAAAGTATTATTCCAAACCTCTAACTATCTGAAGATGACCAACCTCTATAATAGATTTAATCACTATGCCAATAAATTGAGTTTCACTCACATATTTTTTGTTGTAAGAAACACAAAACTAATAAAGGGATTCAAATTACTCCATCAAATTTACGCCCACTCTCGAATATATATCATGCAGTATTACTTTGTTCATATAATCTATATATAATTCATTTGTAAGATAATTTAAAAGACTACAAAAAAAAAAGCTCATTTATCATTTCCTTTTGTATCATTCAAACGAGGTAATTGGGTTTCTTTTGAAAATCAAGCTTAGACTTAAATTATTGGAAAGTTGCATTTTAGGGTGGGGCTCCAAAGCAAAAGTCTGTTGTTACTTCATAAATAATAGAAAAAAAATCTCTTGAAAATCAATTACTTATTTTATACCCTACTCTAATTGGATATGAAAACATGGATCATGCTCCATATATAATTCATCTTATATATCAGCCTTAGTACTTTCACTCCTCTCATTCTTGCTTAAAAAGCTTAACCTCTGTAAGTATCTCTTTCAAACACAGCTATATGAACATCAATAATTTTTTATTATTATTATTATTTTTTTAGGCAAAATAATCATTTCAATACAAAGATGCTAAAGTCACTAAGCCTTTAAATTTAATAGCCAAAAAATAAATGATGAAAGATATTAGGAATAGATATATTTTAGTTGGTTGTCATGTAAAAGCAAAATTTGAATTGAACAGAATAAATCACCAAATGCATTAGTTTAAGTTAAAATTATCATAGTCAAATATATGAAGTCAGTACAAAGTTAGAGTCGTAGACACATTCAGAAACAAAGACTACTTGTATTACAATTGTATTACAAGAAATCTGATGAGGCATGCCATGTGGTAGCAGCAGCTTATGTGGCATCGTGACTAATTCTGAAAAAAAAAAAATTGATAGAAGTATTAAATTAATAGTGTTTGATAATAATGAAAGAATATTGGACAAAATCAAATTAATCAAATTTTTTTTTTAGATTGATTAAAATTTATTAACTCTTCAATAACACTGACCGTTATGAAAATGTCCTCTTCGTGATTAGTCATAATGGATCGAAAATGGATGTCAAAAGATCGTACCGGAGGAGAATATGAGAAAGGAATGGAGGAGTTCATTGCTTTTGCGATTAAACATTCTAAACATCCGAATAGAATAATATGTCCATGTGTTGAATGTTGCTTTCAAACCCGACTTAGTGCTGAAGAACTAAGAGATCATTTGACCATTTATGGAATAGATGAAAACTACACGAATTGGGTTCAACATGTAGAGGTTGGAGATGTTTCTCTTGATTGGGGTGGTGCTCACGATGAGCCAAATGAAGACAACACCTGGGAAGGAGGAGATCACTTAGAGGAGTTGACGCGTGTGATTGAGGAAGAATTACAAGATTGCCCAGAAATGCTTGATAACATAACTAATGATGCAAAAACACCCTTATATCCCGGTTGCACAAAACACGCAAGATTGTCAACTATCTTAAAATTGTACAACATGAAAGCTAGCAACGGGTGGAGTGATAAAAGCTTCACAACGTTACTTGAATTTTTAAAAGATGTGTTGCCTGAGGACAATACAATTCCGAGTAGTTCATATGAGGCCCAAAAGATGTTGCGTTCAATGGGCATGGGCTATGAGAGGATACACGCATGTCCTAATGATTGCATTTTATATCGAAAGGAGTATGCATCTTTAACAAAGTGTCCTGAGTGCAACGTGTCTCGATACAAGAAGAAAGATAAGGTTCCTGCCAAAGTGTTATGGTACTTTCCCATTGTACCAAGATTTCGACGTTTTTTTAGTAGTCCAGAAGATGCAAAGAACCTGACTTGGCATGCAAATGGGAGGATTAAGGATGATGGTATGCTTAGACACCTTGCCGATTCTCCGCAATGGATCAAAATTGATAAAGAATTTCCTAAATTTGCTCGTGAAGATAGAAATCTTCGTCTTGCACTCGCCACCGATGGCATGAACCCATTTGGCTATCAAAGTAGCTCATATAGTGTATGGCCTGTTATTCTGGTTATATATAACTTATCTCCTGAGTTGTGCATGAAAAGAAAATATATGATGCTATCTATGTTAATCTCAGGGCCAAAACAACCCGGGAATGACATAGATGTTTATCTTGCGCCCCTTATTGAAGACTTGAAGATGTTGTGGGACACAGGTGTTGAAGTGTTTGATGCATCTCATAACGAGAATTTTAATTTAAGGGCTATGCTTTTTGGGACAATAAATGATTTTCCTGCGTATGGAAATCTCTCTGGATATAGTAACAAAGGATATAAGGCATGTCCTATATGTGATGATGGTATGTGTGACATGTATTTAAATCACAGTAACAAAGTTATTTATCCTGGTTATCGTCAATTTCTGCCATCAGACCATCACTATCGTAGACTAAAAAAAGCTTTCAATGGTAAGACAGAAGAGGGTAAAGCAACTAAGCCACTAACTGGTGATCAAGTTTTTGAAAAGGTAAAAGGGTTGGAAGTCAAATTTGGAAAACAAAATGCAGATCTTCTTCCCAGCACTGTCTATAAGAAGAAGTCAATATTTTTTTACCTTCCATATTGGAGCTCTTTGTATGTGCGACATTTTCTTGATATCATGCACATTGAAAAAAAATGTGTGTGATAGTCTTATTGGAACTTTTCGTATTGTTCGTGGAAAGGCCAAAGATGGTAAAAAGTCAAGATTGGATCTCGTTGACTTAGGCATTAGAGAAGAACTAAAACCTCAGACTAAGAATAGGCGTACATATTTACCTCCAGCCTGTCATACGTTATCAAAGAAAGAGAAGGTTGCTTTTTGTGAATTCTTAAGGGGAGTTAAAGTTCCAGAGGGTTATTCTTCAAATATTAGTAGTCTTGTGTCTATGAAAGACTTAAAACTAATAGGTTTAAAGTCTCATGATTGTCATATTCTACTAGAGCATATCTTGTCAGTTGCTTTGAGGTCTATTTTACCAGAACGTGTTTGACGAGCCATCACAAGACTTTGCTTTTTTTTTTTACTGAAATATGTCGCAAAGTTATCGACCCTCAAAAACTAAACAATTTGCAAAAAGAACTTGTTGTCACTTTGTGTGAGCTTGAGATGTTTTTTCCACCATCTTTTTTTGATATTATTGTTCATCTAACTGTTCATTTAGTTAGAGAAACACAATTGTGTGGGCCGGCATATTTGAGATGGATGTACCCAATTGAGCGCTTTATGAAGATCTTAAAAGGGTATGTGATGAATCAAAGTCGTCTAGAAGGTTGCATGGTTCAACGATCCCTAGCTGAAGAAGCTGTTGATTTTTGTAGTGAATATCTCTTTAATGTTAACCCAATTGGTCTACCAAAGTCACGAAACATCACATCAACGGGTAAGGGAATTGTGGGAAATGTAGTGATATCCATATCTCGTGATGAATGACGTCAAGCACACCTTTATGTTCTTCACAACAACTCTGAAGTTGAGCCTTATGTAGATGAACACATGGCTTTCTTAAGGGACTTGAATCCTACTAGAAACCAAGCATGGTTAGCTTCTGAACACAATCAAACTTTTGTTAATTGGCTACAAACAAAGGTTGCTGAAGATTTGAACAGGAGACCAAATTCTGTTTCTGAAAGACTGAAAGCTTTGTTTCGAGGTACTCGTATGGAAGTCATATCTTATTCTGCATATCAGATAAACGGATTTACTTTCTATACAAAGGAACGAGATAATCAAAGTACTATGCAAAACAGTGGTGTGGCTCTTGAGGCTGAGGCTATGCATATTTCTAGTGCAAAAGACAAAAATCCTATTTTTGCTAGCACGTCATATTATGGGTTTATTGTGAGCATGTGGGAGTTAGATTACAATATGTTTAGGTTACCCGTCTTCAAATGTATGTGGGTTGAGAATAAAGGCATCCAAATTGATAATATGAAGTTCACCCGAGTTGATTTCCGAAGGGCTAGCTATACTAAGGAGCCATTTATATTAGCATCTCAAGCAAGACAAATTTTCTTTGTTACTGACCCAAAGGATAAGAATTGGAGCATTGTCTTATGAACAAATAGAAAAAATGCTAGTGCTGACCAAGTTGAAGATGATATGGGAAATGAATTTGAAGAGCACCCATTCCCTGAATCATTACAATCATTTGATGATGATACTAACGAAGATGATTTGTATAAGCGAGCTGATCATTCTGAAGGGATATGGATTAGACCTAGTAAGAGACGTCGAGGTGGGCCATTAAAGAAGAATTGGATGCAACCCCTTCGAAAGAAGAGCAAGATCTAAAATGATGGAAGAGACAACGAGTAGTTGGAAACTTTAATTTTTTGCTAGATTTTTTCAATAGTACAATGAGACATTAGAGTTTTAGTTACATTTGCACATTTGTGAAACTGATGAATTAACTAATGTTATGGATTTAAAATTTAGTGTGATACTATGTTTTTTATTTCCATATATTTGCTTCCTTTATGGACACCAGTAACCTATTCTGTATTTTTTTTATTACCTATTATCATCAGGTTTCTCCTTTCTGAATTTACTAGTGTGTGTGTGTGTTTTAATCTGTAGTGCCTTTATGGTCTTTTAGTTTAGGTATATTTAGTTTTTGTTACAACTGATGAATTATACAGCTTTGCCAAGTATATGTTTATAATCTTTAATTTTCTCAGCAATGTATTATTCATTGTATGTATCCACCTTTTAGTAGCTACTACTAAATGTTACAGTATTCTGTTGCATTATTCGTAGTCTCCTCTCACTGCTATTTTTCCACTTAAATTTTATAGGTAATGGGATCCAGTCAGCAGGATGCTGATGGTACAAATGCTTCTTTTAAAAGAAATAGACTAACAACAACTAAGCGAGGTGCAACACGCATGAAGAAGGTTGTTCGAGCCAGGAATAGAAAAATGGTTTTTCCAGTACAGTGGAACTTAAAAGGCCAACCTATTGAAAATAATAGTGTGATCATGTCAAGTTATTTGGGAGCCACAACACGAAGCACAATTCCTATCAATTATGAAGATTGGGATCGAGTTCCTTATGCTTTGAAAAATGCAATTTGGGAAGATGTCTCGGTAATAATGTTCTCTTATATAATGATTTTGCATTATTAATCAGTTCTTTACTTTTTATTTAAATTAGTTTGATTAAGTGATTTTTGTTTTTTTTTTCCTTTTATGATAGAAAACATTTAACATTCCAAAACAAAAGAAAAAATGGATCATTTCTAAAGCAGCAGACAAGATGAGGTATTTTAGGTGCTTTTTAACAAGAAATTGGCTCTACGATAACCATGGGAATGTACGTGATGAGCCACCTAAGTTATATCCATTTATTGAGAAATCTGATTGGGAGTCCTTTGTAAGCAGTCGATTGTCTGATGAATTTAAGGTAAATTGCTCAACCTAGATTATAATTATTATTTTTAGCATATACATCCTATAGACTGCACTTACTTATCAGAATCATATTGGACAGAAAACTAGCGAGGATAATCGACAAAGAGCAAAGAAAAACAGATATCCTCAAAAGCGTTCCCGTAGAGGATGTGCTCGCTTAGAGCAGGATATGGTAAGTTGTAAACCCAAAGTGTTTTATAAATCTCTATTTCCACCAGAAGATCATTTCCTTTGCATTAGTTTCACCTTTGTCTTTTCAGTGTTGAGATTTTAGCTATAAATCATGCCTTCTCTTTATAGCTAGCATTTTTGCCTATTCTAGAGTGAGTAATTTAGTGTAGGATGGTTAGTCATGGAGATTTTCAAGCTATATTGTATAATACATTTCATGCACTCTAGTTTTGCTCAAATGTAATACCGTGAAATGGAGATCATCACTTTTTTCATGCAGTTAGCTGAGTTGGCTTCTACTGATAATCCAATGACTTCTATACCACGAGCATCTATGTGGAAGGCTATACGAAGTGATAAGAGAACTGGGAAAGTTTATGGGAAAGCTCAAGAAGTTGCGGAGAGTGTTTTCACGCCTCTTTTAATTATTTACTATTAAAACCCAAATTTTGTTCCTCCTACAACTAGCCTAAGAAACTATGTTGAACTCTTGAAATACAGGAATGTCTTATATACACAAGAAATTTGACATGTTTTATATTTTTCTATTTATGTTGTTTTTAATCGATTGTTATGTAGGATATGCTAGAAAACCTTGCTGCTAATGGCGAGTTTCCAGATTCCGGGCGCGAGGATGTGCTCTTCAAGGCTTTAGGAAATAAGGCAGAGCATGGAGGTCGTGTAAGGGGTGTTGGTTCTGGTGTTAATATCACAGATTATTTTGGAAGCTTAAAAAATCCTAAAGAGTCACAAGATGAGGTAAAGGATTTAAAATCAATGGTGATGGCTATGTCAAACGAGTTAAGGGAGTTGAGATCGTTAGTAAATTCGGGAACTCAGTCCAAGAAGACAACTATTTGTGATACTATCATTACCGAAGAGAATGAAGAGGAGCTCACTCCAAGTTGCAATAGTCCTATCGAATTTCCAGAGGTATATTGTGAACTCATCTATATACTGATAAACATACAGGATAATATAGTATGCTGAAATTTGTGTATTGAATCCCCCTTTTCCTTTAATAGATTATAAAGATTATTTGTCATGTGTCTGATTACATTGAAATTGAAATCTCTGATGATATAGGGCTTGACTGCGTGTGAACTAGCACTCTCAGAGCTAAGTTATCGCATTGTGGCTACAAGCAAGGTGCATAACATCCCAAATGTTGCACGTGTTGTACATGGTGTACCACTATTGTCCAACCAATTTAGAGTGTCGATTGAGTACATTTATGAGAAACAAGCTCTGCTGCCGGTACCTCTTAAAGATGAAGCTTATACTCTAAATGAAGCTCTAGGCACACATGTTGCTTGGCCTTGCCATTTAGTAATTATTGCCAGAAAGGTTTGTCAATCATGTAACCCATCTATGTACCAACTTTGCAGAATATAAACTATAAAAACTATCTAATTTATTTTGATACAAACTTGTAAAATGCAGATCCCAACACAGCCTACATCAAAAGCAAAACAAACTAATTGCACCAAGGGTTCAAAAAACGATGTACACTGATTCACATTATTTTATTTTACACATTCTTAATTTTATAAAAATATACTATCAGATGAGCATAGGAATGGTTAACTTATTAACCTATTACTGAAATTGTATGTATATATTCTTACAGAACCAAGTTACGGCCTTTCCAAGCTTGCAGACTACATCAAATGCATTAAAGACAAGATCATTTCCTGGGCAAACCAATGCAAAGGTTAGTATTCAATCTCATGGCATTTTCTTCAATGTTCATTAACCTTTCATAATCTGTCATCATTGGTTCAGTCGATGCAATTTGAGCTTTCTCAAATGCTGAAGCTTTTCCATTCTTTTTTGATAAAGAAGCTTTTTCATTCTTAAACATTGTCCATTCCTTGGAACTATTTAAATAAATAAATAAATCAGTGAGATTATTTGGCAACTTGTTTGAGGAAATCAATAAAAATTTACAGAAATATAAAGCCAGTAATTACACATAAGAAGCATGTAAAATCCCTTTGGAAGTATTTCCTAACATAAATGATAAATTACTAATGGAAACTTACAATTGTCAGATTAAGACAGCAAAGATTTTATAAGATATTACATACATCATATAATATGCAGCTTCAGCGAAGTTACTGAATCCACTGTGAAGAATCCTTCAAATTATTCTTACTGAGCTTATACACTAAGTGTGATTAACCAACTATAAAAACTAAGGCCCACACAGGCCTTCAGCCATTTAGCAGTGATAAAAAGTAAGAGAGACTGAAAGTTCATTCAAAGGCTTTGAGTTCAATTCAGCAGTAACAAAACAAATCTACAACATGTCAGCATTGATAATAGCCTATGATACAGAAATCTAAGAACTGATACTTTCACAAATTTATCTTGACGAACAGTATAAAGCAGCCTGCTAAAATGCTTAAGTACGAAAAATGGTTGTTGTCTTCACCGCCCTCCCTCACCCCCAAGGAAAATAAAGATATGAAAAAAAGAAAGATTGCACAAGCTTAAAGCAACAAGTTCAATTGGAAAGGGAGCAAGCTAACCAATTTTATCCTATATTATGAAATGTTTATTTTGGGTGGTTTCTCCTATCATTAGTCATTACTGACGAACAAATCTTTATGGGGTTTTGTAATTTCTAAACACTAAAATAATACCCTTTTATGTCCACACACTGATAATAAGCATACATAGTAGACTGTAGAAGGCTGGATATCCTCTAGTTATCAAATTTTATCAATATTTACAAGTTATAGAGTTTTTTTTCAACCTTTTTTTCTTGGAGCCGGCACCATCCTCCTTGTTAGAAACATCAGATGATGATGATAGCTTCCTTTTATGACCTTTGGGCAAAGGTAATACTCTATCGTCATCAGAACTACTTATCTCAGCAACGGATGGAGATACTGATGGAGATCTGTGAACACATGGTTAGAAGATGCTGAATTCTCTTCAAAAGTGGGTATTTCAGAAACCGACCGGATTCCAACAGGCTTACTGGGTCTTGTGTCAGACCCAAAACTCCTTGTACGTACCTTGATATGAGCTGCACTAGTCGTTTTCAGACCTGAGAGAAAGGGAAACTATAATTTCAAAGCCAAGACAATGAAACACAAATTTTAATCAGAGAAACGATGACAACAGAAATTTGAGAATACTTGGCATTGATGAAGCCATCTTCTCTTTATTGACTGTTGTTTTATAACCAGATTGGGCTCCAACAAGCCCTTCATGTTCTTCTTCAAGCCCATAATTCTCCTGTTCTTGCATGACTTGAGTTGTGTGCCTTGTGTTGACCAACTGTGGACCTACAAGAATAATAATTTTTTTTTTTTAAAAAAAAAAAAAAAAAGAACAGAAAGGAGCAAGCGTCATTTAAATGAAAAAGGACCAAAAAATGTTGATAAGCACATAATTCATGTCCTCATTAACTTAAAACAGCCTTGGGTTTTTAGATCATAAATTTTCTCCTTCAATGGAGAGTGTTTGGTGTCCACAGGCAAACAACTCTAACTCCAAACACCACAGTGGCTACTAATTTCAAATCACTACCCTTTCGCCCAAGTTTTCTTCTGGTCAGTTTTCTTCTGGTCAGTAGCACCCTTGTAAAAATATCCCTAGAATCCGGAGACTGGAGGTTCTATCCTATACTCACTCTCCGTCATACTCCTCTACCCTCACCCAAAATCCACTAAAGTAAGCTTTAGCCATGGGAAATGGGATCGTGAAAGTTTTAAAATTATTCATACAATAGAAAGTCCCGTTTCTAGAGCTAATAGTGCAATGTCTGGTAAGTGGTAACTAAGTGACAGTACTCTCTCTGGTTGAGTTGCCAAGTCTCTACATCATTAATCTTACAAGTCAACTAAAGAATTATCTTTAGTATGCTATAGACTCAAGCCAAATCCTTAGTAAATCATAATTATTTGTAAGTTATTGACATTTCATCAATTTCCACTTCCAAGTCCTCTAGAACAATTTTGTCAACAAATAACAGTTGAATATCCATGTGTGGAGAGTTTCCACAATAGGATTGATACTTCCAAACCCAAAGCATAATTTGAAGGATCAAATACAGGGAATTGGGAACAACTACCAAAACTTAACAACTTTTGGAAACAACTACCGAGTAAATTATATTTAAATAGTAAAAAAAAAAAACAGAAAAAACTACTCCAATTAACCTATTACTGAAACTGTATGTATATATTCTTACATAACCAAGTTACTGCCTTTCCAAGCTTGTAGACTACATCAAATGCATTAAAGACAAGATCATTTCCTGGGCAAACCAATGCAAAGGTTAGTTATCTTTGATGTTATTCAATTACTATATAAACACACATACTTTGCTTAGTCATTTGCCTTCAGCTTGGATAATGTACAATTTTCATGACATTGTCTAAGATGAGTGTTTTTGTTAACATATTTAATTGTTGGGGAGAATGATATAGATTCCAATAACACCAAAAGTCAAAGAAAAAGAAGTTGCTCAATCTTGGCAAGCAAAAAAACCTGAAGAGCAGACAACATCAAAGACTAAGCTTTCAACAGTTGACATGGAAGTGGTTATTAATGTTGATGCCCTACCTCATGAATTAAGATTGACATTTATATATGCTAAAAGAATGAAAAAATATGAGCAGATAATGATTCCTATGGAAGAAGCAATAGTGAATCAATCTCAACAAATTTATATGGGCAAGGAGGAGATTTTTCAATTAATTGCCCAAGAAGAAATAGGTGCTTGCCACATGTCTGCATATATCATGTAAATTACCGTGATCTTTCTTTTCTTCCTTTTCTTTTTTTTTTTTAATTTTTTATATTATTGCCTCTACCAACTGTTATATTTTTTTAAAAAATATTGCCTTTTTTATTATTGCCTCTACCAACTGTTATATTATTGCCTCTACCAACTGTTATATTTTTAAAAAAAAATTGAAATCAAAGCTTTAGATATGTTTAATTTATTAATAATATTATGTGTAATAATGTGTTTAGGTATTTAAACTAAATCCTTTTTTTTTGTATCAGGTTAATGTATCGCAATTGTCAAGCAACGGGGAAGAGCAAATTTGGGTTTTTATGTCCGTCCTCAATATCTTTAGTGGTGCAAAGTAGACATGAAGAAAAGGTTCAGGAGAACCGTGTAGAACGAGCACGCTATATTGTTAATGCACTTCAGGGGACTACAAGGAAAAAAAAAGTTTATTTGGCACCATACAATGCTGGGTTAGTACGTGCAATCTTATATATATTGCATGTCCATTTTTAAATTAATGCTTATATTGGTTACTATACATTACTTACAATCATGAACTCAATGTGTAGGCGCCATTGGATATTATGTGTGATTGATCCGGAAGCTGATGTTGTCTATTATTTGGACCCCTTACGAAAGGAAAATTGTCCTATTGGAGATGATTTACGTAGCGTTGTAGAGACGTAAGCTTGATTATTAAAATACTATTAAGATTTTTTTTATCCATACATTTGACAATATTTATATTTTACTTTTCTTAAGTTTGAAAAATATTTAACCATTTGATAGGGCATTACTTATATATCAAAATCAAGTTGTAGGAAGTAAGAAGGTGAAGAAAAGTACAACTTGGTCCAAAATTCAGGTACTTATTTGCATATCACTTTCATGTCGATAAACTTGTAATATCTAGCTTTTAGATTGCATTTTTTTGTGTTTGTTTAAGATTATGTGATATCTATAATTAAAAATTTAATAAAAAAAAAGGAAACAAATGATGAATCTAAATTTTATTTAGAAAAGATAGTCATTAGTGCCTAAGTGCCTTACTCCGTAGGATACTAATTAATCTAACCCAAATTTCTTATAGCTAGCTTGTCTTTTATAAGTAAGTTAGAATCATTGTTATGTCTTTCCGCTCTATTTATTTTACTTATTTTTATGTAGTGTCCTCGTCAAACTAATGGTGTAGATTGTGGTTACTATGTCCTAAGGTTCATGCGAGATATCATTGCTCATAACCAACCACAAATTCCGGAAATGGTAAATTTATTGTAATGTTTTGTTTGTATTAAAAATTAACTATTGCTTTGATTATTGATTAGAATTTTTTTCAATATGTGCAGCACTTTTCAGATTGTTTATGGCCCAACTATAGCACAGAGCAAATTGATGAAGTGAAAACTGAGTTGGCACGCCACATTCTCTACTTTGCTAGTTGATTTAGGAAGTTAAAACTAATTGGTGGACAAATGATTATGTTTAGATTTCTTATTAGTGTAATGTTTCTCAAATTGTTAAAGTTAATATTATGAATGCTTCGTATTTTTTTTTCTATTACAATGGACACCGTGAAACTTATTAGTTTTTATTTTATATATATACAATCCATTTGGTTGTGTAAATTTAGTTGTGTTTGTATAGATAGTCAAATAATTAAGTTCTTAGTTAATTAACAGCAACGATTCAAGATCTTTACTTTAACAACAAACTATTCACATCAACAACGGTTAGAATATCAATATTGAAAGTGGTTAAATGGGTAGTCTAATGTTGTTAACACCATACATTTAACAACGGTTAGAGTAATCGTTGTTACATGATACCACCCTCTACAACAACGATTTCATCTACAACGGTTGTTGACCGTTATCTATTGCTATTTTGAACCGTTGTTAATTAGCAATATTGTGGTAGTGTATGCGACAATCCTTTTCGGAAAATATTGCCACTATTGACAATCCGGGTCTTGGAATATTTGCAAAAAAGAGTCGACCGACAATCCACTTCGGGAAAATTTGCCACTTACTGAAATGAATGACAATCCACGTTGAGGAACTTTTGTCGAAATTTATGATGAATAGAAACCTACAACAATCCTTTGGGAAATTTTGCCATAGGGAACTGGGTGTATGACAATCCAATCTCGGAAAACCTGCCAGCGATGTATGAATGTATGACAATCCGAACTTGGAAAAACTTGCCAAACAAAGAAGGAGCACGACAATCCACGCTTGGAAACTTTGTCAGAGATGACAATCCAATCTTGAAAAAATTGTCGTTGAAGAAGTTGTACGACAATCCATTTTTGGAAATATTGTCAGTTGGGGATGACAATCCAATTTTTGGAAAACTTTGTCATTTAATAAGAATGCGCGACAATCCATATTTGGAAATATTGTCGTTTAAGTGCTTGCTTTTCAACCGAGTGTAATGAGCCAGTGTTTTAGGCACTTAAGCTAAGTGAGACGATTTTTTTGTCAGGTCAATCACTTACTACGATTGTAATCGAGCCGACTACTAATCATGTCAAATTGCTTAGTGGGGCTAACTGGCGTACCAAGGAACCCGAAATTGCTGCATGAGGTTGAAATCACCTTTCTGAGAGGCTTCGAGCTCTGTCGTTGCTGAGATATTTCTGGCGCCAGGCGCTGGAGTAGGATCTTCCCTGTTCTGCTGCACCTGTATTTATTTTTGACTATAGAACTTTGCCAATCTCTTTAATCATCTTAGGGTTGACCTAAGGTTTAGCATTGCTTGACTCATCGACTTGACACGGCTCAAGGTATAAACTTGACTCGCTGTGATTGACTCGAGGTTGACTCGACTCAAAGTGTTTGACACATGTATTAGACTCAAATCAAAGTGATATGACACGACATGACTTGTTTGTGCATTGTAATGTGATCGTGCGACTCGAAAATGCAGAAAAGCAAAAAATTTCCGTCATTTTTGTGGAGGGTACCGACTTTCTCCCAAAAAAGAAAGACGCGAAGAAAGAATCGAAGTTTTCGAATGCATGTTGAATGAGCTTAGTCAAATGTTGTTTGATACTATCTCTCAAGGTTCAAGGATCAATTCATCCTAGGATATCTCAACTGTTGACTCCATGATGAAAGTATTTGGGTAACTTAGGCACGGAGGCTAAGCACTTCATACTTCGTGATGCAATGACAATTATGAGTAATTTTGACGAAGCATGCTTCAGCGTTAAGATTTCATGACAAAGGGTTCCTAAGGGAAGTATATTTGGTCATGTATCTGTGCAGTGTGTGAAAGTGACACTAAAGCTAGGCCGCAAGAGCTAAGTGTGTGGGAAAATATTATTATTGAAAAGAGTCAAATGGTGGTGACTCTTAGTCTAGGTAAGCTAATGATGTAGGGATCAAGCCCCCAAGTCTAGCTCTAAATGAATAGAGATGAGCACAGGGGATCCCTTGATATGATCATGGTGTAAGTGTGTGAATGTGAATATGAATGCATGTTTATTACGGCCGCACCTCGATGTGAGGTTGCCTACGTATCCGTTAGGAATCAGGCCGAACGTAGCTCTAGCCGAACCTCGCACAAGTGTGTATACCTCAAAAAAGGTCTTTTTAAGGGTTGTAACGTGGTTAGGCTAAAGGTTTGAAGAAGAATGGGATAAAGGCTCAAGATCCTAGATAAGCCCCCAAGGTGTGCAACCTTGCTTTTGAATATTTGTATTTTTATGCTTGAGGTTTTCTACTCTTTTTTAGCTCTCTTTTTTGCTTTAGCATTTATTTTATTTTAATAAGTGTGGGCAATCCCGATCATGTGGTCTATCACTCACTTAGCATTCATGTTTCTCAGGCACGGTACCGAGCACTTGATAAGAGACGCAATTTGAGACGTGTTCTTATCGAAGATATTTTCATATCAAAGACATTGGAACACTTGCCCTTTTGTACACTTTTATTTATTTATTTTTTGCTTATTTTTGCTATTTATTTTGATCTTTTGAAATCACTCAAGCTTTTTAGAATTGCATAAGTTTCACACCATCCCATCCCAAGGTTAGGTAGATGTAGGTTGAAAAAAGAAGGGTATATCGTTAGACGAGGCTAAAAGTGGTTTATGAAGAAAGGATTGCATATTCGAAAGGTGAAAGGAGATATGATGTGGCTACAAGGGTTGCCTTAAATCATTGGTATACCTTGTGTTTAATTCGACATTGTTTTTTTTTTTTTTTTTTTTAATGCAATGCAATGAAATGATCATATATAAGGAAATAAATGCTCATTTTATTAAAGGAAAGCAAAAAAAATCCTACAAAATAAATCTAAGGAAAGGAAAAGGTGCCTATGCTAGACTTATTGGGGAAAGGACAAAAAATGAAAAAGAAATAGAAAAAGAGGTCACGAAATCTTGTCGTTGAAGCTCGCCTCTTGTCTTGTGTTGTTTGCTCCGACATCATCCAGTCTTCTCGCTAGCTAGAGGCGATGGGATCTTATTTGATTCTATGAGATCTTGAATGAGGTTATGAAACCTGTAGCATTCATCAGTAGTATGACCGCGCCCTCGATGGTACTTGCAATAGGAGTTTGGATTCCATCTCGAAGATCGATTTTCTGGTGTTGGATCCTCGGTAGGGCCAATAGGTTTGATTAATCCTCGATCATAGAGACGATCGAAAGCAACATCGTAGGTCATTCCAATGGGTGTGAACTCTCGCTTGGGTTTCCTTTTAGATCCTTGATTATCTATGGCTAAGACACCATTATGGTCAAAGGTACTAACATTATTACTAGAGTGGGCGTTTTCGGAAGAAGAAGGATTGTCGTTCTTCTTTCCTTTCCAGCCACCGTGGTTACTATTGTTAGTAGCTTTTTGCTTTGCGAGGTCGTCTTCGATTTCAATTCCGATGTCATAAACGGCCTTGAAAGTATTCAAGTTGTGTTGATATTTTAAGTGCTTTGAATACTTTTCTTGGAGATTCTTGATAAACATCCTCATAGATTCTTTATCAGTGGGGACCTCAATCATCTTGGCGGAAGTTTCCCTCCACTTATTAAAGAAAGAAGTAAAACCTTCATTCTCTTTTTGTCTTAGCATCTCAAGTTGTCTATGGTCGGTTTCAACTTGGATATTGCACTTGTACCTACCAACGAAAGCGTTTACTATCGATACCCAGGTAGAGGTTTTCTCCTTGTCAAGGGAGAAGAACAATTGTTGGCAAACGGTTTCGAGAGATAGTGAGAACAGAGAGGGGAAAACTTTCTTATCAATACCCTTAATACTCATTATTGTTTCGAATGCTCTTAAATGAAAGTAAGGGTTGTCAGTTGCTCTGGATTTTGGGATGTCGTTGGCGTTGAACTTCTGCGGAAGAAGATCTCTATCCACCGAGACCTCTTGGGATGTGAGTTCTTGAAACTTGTAGTCGCTGGACAACTTGCTTAGGCTCTCTTGCATGAGGTCCATTTGTTGTTGTTTCACGGGATCATCGATCCTAAGTGCGAGAAGTTTCAGTGTCTCAGTCACGTTATTCAATTGACTCCTAAGTTCATTAACTTCCTCTTGAGTTGCCATTATCTTCTTAGCCTTTCTCTTTTGACGAATCGGTTTATCAAAAAGTAAGACTTGAACAAAGGTGTTGTCCTTGATTAATCGCCCTTCTCTCCTCGACCAAGTACTGTTGAAAAGGAATTTGGGGATACTTATTGTTAATTATTTGACTCAAACTTTATTTAACATGCAATGATGGAGGAAGTGAAGAACGATGGAAAAATGCGAAAGAAGATTTAGATGGAGAAATATGAAGAATTAGGAATAGAATGTACCCCCAACTTAAACGACGGAAAAGACTGACTCATGCATGAACCTAAGACATGGCCATGGTCATGTGTACTTAAAGTGTGTGCTAAGACTAGTGAGTTTAGGTGACATGTTGAGACTTTTGTGTAAGACCATAGGACTTAGTGCCTAAACTCGATCATTGATTCAATTAAGCATTATTGTTAGAAAAATTAACCGACTTAAACAGGAGACTGATTAATTAGACTTTAGGTGATGACTCGACAAATAATCCGAACTGTCGGCCAAGCGACAGGACTGGCGTCACACTGTGGTGGTTGGCGCCAGACAATTTAGCTGACGTCTGGCGCTACACACCATAGTGTGGCGCTACAGCTCAGACTTTGGCGCCAATAGTGGAGCTTCGGTCTGGGACTGTTTTCGGTATTATTAGTCAACTGGGGTATGCCTAAAGTCGTACTAGGTCAATTCCGATTGAAAAAAAAATTAGACTTTTTGACTCAAATTAATTAATTAATTAATTAATTAGGCAAAGTTCTTTAAGTCATTAATTTATTTATTCTCAACACAAATCAACAAACGGTTAAGAGAAACATAGAATATATATGCACAACAAATAATGCACAATTAGTTAAGTAGGCACAATATGATGCAATGAGTTCGCAACCTAACCATGGCTCTAGTTCTCTAAAGTTCGGGATATGGTTTAATCAATAGAGGGTCCATGGTTAATTGTCCGAATGCACCGCGTGGAAGCCTAACCGTGAAGGTTTGGCGCGAGTGGATGGGACACCGCGAGTTTTAGAAAAGAAAAAAAACTCGCTTCCATGGTTTGGTGAATTCAACATCTCGGATGTACCCTTTGTTGCACGGAGCGTTCAATCGGGTAGATGGAGCATGAATTCCCAGAGGGTTATGTCCATATGTAGAACACATATGGGTTTCAGAAAAGTGAGAAAAAATTCAATCAGGAAGTAGGATCGAGCAAACAATACGAAAAATCGGTCGAAATTAGAACGCATATTTCTGGCTCGGTATTGGGGGAAATTGGCGCCTGCAAACAGAGACTGGCGCCAACTTTTAACTGTAGCGCCTGGCGCCAATACTAGCGTCTGGCGCTACGGCTAAAAGTGTGGCGCCAAGCTCTGGCCCCTGACGCTACTTCCCACATGCCTCAGTAGCTTTCTGTGCTCGATAAAATCTTCCAGTTTCGCGCGGTGTTATTTCACTCCTAGTTGTGAAAGACATTTCTCAAATTTCCTACGTGTAAAATCCTATATTTTTTACTCATTACGGATGGTCTTTCCAATGAGAACCTTTTTATGCATATGACAATAATGTTAATCAAAATTACGCACATGAAATACATAGAACTTTTCGAGTCTCATCCACTCATTCTAGATCATTGCCGAAACAAATTCAGGAATTAAAATAGAAATCCTCCCCAGCGGAGTCGCCAAAAACTGTAGGGAATAATTTCAAGCCTTTAAAATCCCACTAGCTTGAACCCCACTGTGATCATACACTAAAGTACGGTGGCGTCCAAAAGGGAAGAAGATAGAGCAAAAGAGTCGCCAACAAGTTTTTAAGGAACTTGTAAACCGTTCATAGGATGAAGGTTACACCCCTTAACGATCCAAGAGACCGTAAACTCCATAAGGTCATGAAAAAAATAAGGGTTCGGGGATGATGGTACAAATCCAACCTAAAAGAGATTGAACCTGCTCTAATAATAGGCCTCTACTTTATTCTGCTCGTATTCATGTGCGCTTTCTGATTAACATATAATTAATAGGATTAACCCTAAACATGTTTAATCTATGTTGGTTGAATTTAATGCACAAACAAATCTATTATTGGCGATCACTTGAATTATAATCACAATTAACCCTAAACAAAATTATTAATTATCTTATTAAGCGTGATTACAAGTACAAGTTCCCTTTAAACATGCATAAAAGGGGATCAAGCAATAAAGAATAAATAATGTATCAAGCAACATAATCAATAAATATCATGAATAAACATGAATTATAATAATTATAATAATAATAATATTCATAATCATAAATTATAATAATAATAATAATGATCATATTCATGTTAATATTAAAGCATAATAATAATAGCAAGATCCTAGGTATGATACTAACAAGATTAATAACAAACCCTAGCATGTCACTAAGCAATAAAAATCAAATCTTTAGCCCTAACATGATACTAACATGAATAAACATTAGGAAGAACATAGGAAGCATCATAACAATCATATTTAATATTAAAATTTACCTAGACATGATACTAGGAATATCATAATAACAATATAAACATGATTTCTACATCATAATATCAATAAATCAATTAAAGCACTTACTTTGATGCTTCGTACCTCTTTTTAATAACAAAATACACACGTTAGTAACTTCAAGGAAAATAATACACAAAACAATTAAATTAAATAATTGAAAGACAGATTTGGGACCAAACCCTCAGAAATTAAAACCTTTCACGTCTAGGGCGAAGGCAACTTCGAATATGGCTAGGTGTTTCTAGATCTTGTGAATGCGGAATTTTGTATGAAAACAAGTAAGAAAGAATTGAATGAATTAAAGAATGCTAAAGAATTCATGATTGTTGATGAAAGCTTGAGAATGAATAGAATTGGTGAAAATTGGTGAATTGGTGAATGATGGATGTAGATGATGAATGAAAACGGAGTTTTTGATGCGATATTTATAGAGAAAATCAGCCAAAAAAGATTATTTAACAATACAGAGTCTGACGCTCAGGAAACAAGGTTGGCGCCAACCCTGGCTAGCTGGCGCCAGGCACCATTGGCTAGCGCCTGGCGCCAAGCCTGGTTCCAAGCGCCAAGGCCTGGGGTTGGACGCCAGTCTTGATTGTAACACGTTTTCGAAAATCCGATAAGTTTACCGTACTGGAAGATAAAATTATATAATTTCTTCGAAAATGCTATTTGATTTTGATTAAAACTCTGAAAAGTCAACAAAGTCAACTTATCAATGCTAATTGAATTAGGAATGAAAAGAACCTTCTAGAAGATTCTAGAAGAAAAAAACCAACTCAATTGCATTAGGAATGATAAATCATATCAGGCCCTCCCCTAGATCATTGGGCCATACATAAAGCTCAAACCGGGCCCAGTTTAGTAAATTGACCATAATTTCCTCAATATTCATCGGAATTGGGCTTATAATATATCGTTGGAAAGGTCTTTGCAAGCCCCATCCAACTACACTACTATTGGACCCATATCATGGACCAACCAAACTGGATTGGCTGTTTTCTTAAAATAAAGTTTTCAAAAGCAGAGAGAAGAGAAAAGAAATAAAAACTTTCCGCAACACTAGTCCTTCCACACTTTCGTTTCATTCGATTATGATTCGACGTGAAAGGTACTCATCATTGGGTTTGGTTTTGGGGAGACACAAATGGGTGTCTACAACCACATACAAACTGAACTGTCTATAAATCAAACTATAATTTCGATCTCACAATAAATCATCAAATCATGATTATGACACATCAATTAGATGATTGAATAAGAAACAACTAATATTGTGATATTAAAACAATAATAATTCATTAATACACTAAACTTTTATAATCTACGTTACTTCGTAATAAACCAGTAAGATCAGTATGACTAAACTTGAAAATAATATGATATGTATTTTTTAAATCGATGAGAATTTGTATATAATATAATGCCTAATGCCTAAATATGAAGTGATGAAGTCTCGGCTTGATATAAAACTTGTTAACCAGTAAAAGGTTAGCAAGTACTATGAAATTTCAAACCAAAATCGTTTAACTGCCCGAATCCAAACGACCCAATTAAAAACCGACTTTTTGAAATAAAAAACCGTTCCGAACCATAATTTAGTAAACGTGAAATGGAACTGATCCGAATAACGTTTAACCTTATAAAAGGCAAACCCGTTAACAAACCGAACCAAAATAAAACTAAACCGAAAAAGAACCGAACCGTTTCTAACTCGAAACCGTTTCCAACCCAAAACTATTTGAACCGGTATAAAAACCGTTTACACCGAACCGTTAACAAACCGTAACCTGGATGCACCGAACCGTTTACAACCCGAACCGAATTAAAACCGATCAAGAATAAACCGAAACCGAATTGAACCAATAACTATTTAAACCGAACTGAAACTGACCCGCGAGACATTTAAACCGATTTCAAACCGACCCGATTTAATACCGAACCGATTTCAAACCGAACCGAACCCAAACTATCAAACCGTTTTGACAGTGCTACTAGTAATAGTTAGTTAGTTATAATCTCTTTAATAGTATTAACTATTGATTTATAATTCTCATTGGCCACTCGATAAAAACACGGATTAGAATCCATACCCCTCATCAAAACACCCTCACAACTGTTGATTAAACCCATCTTTAATCCAATGGCCTTATTCATCTTCCCAAAATACCTGTCAAAAAAAAAAAAAAATAACCTTCCCAAAATCACCAATAATGAAACCTAATCTAAATCGGAAAACTTCAACTTTGCTTCAATTTTTTTCATTCAAACCCTATAATCACGGTTATCCCTCTTCAACTCTCCTTCAATTTCAACTTTAATATCACGGTTCATCACCAATTCACCACCCAATCAGGCGATCAACAAGAACTCACAAGGAACACGCCTTTGCTACCCACCAATATGCAGGTAATAATTGAACTTTGAAAACCCTTCTTCTTGTCTCTTCTTTGTGTTATTTTGCTTGAATCTATAAAACTTGGAAGTGAATTCTTGAATATAATGCAATTTTATGTAATCCCCACAAAATTTGGTAGTGAAAGTAAATTTTGGGTCTTTGAGACATAATATGTTTAACAGGTGGTGTGCATATTGTATTAGATGTATACATGAATTCTTAGGTTTAAATTTGTGACAGCATTAAGTGATATATTAATTACATATTTATAGCTTTAACTGATAAATTTGGGTTGCTCAAAACAGGTTAGTCATTGTGAATAAGGAGCCAATTGCCGGAGAAGTGGTGCGGTATCACGTATGCTCTCTAAACAGAGGGGTGGCAGCGTGTATAGTTGTGTACAAGAGAGTGGGAGGTTGAGAGGGGGAGGGTTTTCGCTGGGATGTTGGGTGATGTGAATCAGAGAGCATTTGATTCTATAGCTAGAAAGAGAGTGTAGGTAGAAAAATAATATGTTGCATCATCTAGAAGTAATAAACAGGACACTATTGTCTCAGGACTTCATATAAATTCTATGGTTGATACACTCTTGTAGGTGATTTTATTAATATGTTACTAGTTTTGTTTCACCTCAAGATACTTTAGTTACACTTTATGTACTTAGTCTCAAAATTTACTTTAGTTAGTCTCTCAATTAAGTTTGTACTCTTACCAAGTTAATAAATTATGAATTAGTCCTGTTGTCGTCTGTTTACCAAAGTATCATGATTTGAGGGTTTTTTTTTTATTTTTTTTTTTAAAAATACAATATAATCTAAAGTTAGCTATTAATTTCTGATTTTTTTTATATACAACATATATTATCCAATAAGCCATTACTCATAAAAGGAATCTATATAGGGTTAATGACTTGGTCATAATAGATTATGGGTTATAAATTGATCGGTCATAATCGGTCACAGATTGTAAATAGTTCGGTCATAACTGGTTACAGGTTGTAAACGGTTCAGTCGTAACCGGTTATGGGTTGTAAACTGTTCAGTCATAACCAGTTACGGGTTATAAACGGTTCGAGTTAATTGGTTTTTTGTCGGATTTTAACAGTTTCGGTTTACACTAGGTCGGGTTACTATCGGGTTTGGCAGTACTCGGTTCGGTTTGTTATCGGTTTCGAGTTGCATCGGTTCGCTGGAAAACGGGTACGATTTCTTAATAGTTTTCATACATTTGGATCGGTTCAGTTTCAGGTTTTAAAAAATCGGGTCAGGTCAGTTTACTGTTATAACATAACGGGTTTTTAACGGTTCGGTTCCTTTTCGAAACAGCTCGGAGTCACCAGTTTGGGTCAGTTTTTGACAACTACCCAATTTCACTGGATCCCTCCCCTATATTTATATATAAGAAGGCTCATGTAAGAACCCTCCTCTATATAAGAACCCAATCTTATATAAGAATCAATCTCAGCCCTTTATTAGTTTTGATCTAACCATCTAAAATGATCTTTTAGTAATGACATTTATGTTAATATGAGAATTCCGTATTTTGAACCTAAAATTAATTACAACATAGAAAAAAAATTTAGAACATAAGCAGAAACTTTTTTAAACACAAGCAGAAAATTTTAGAACATAAAAAAAAATAATTTAGAAGAAAGCAAAAATTTAGAACGTAAGTAACCAAAAAAATTTGAACATAAGAAAAATAATTTAGAATATAAGTTGAAAAAAATAGTTATAGCATAGGTAAAAATTAATAACATAATTTGAAAAAATAATTTAGAACATAGGAAAAAATTTATTACAAAAGCTGAAAAAAAAATTAGAACATAATCTAAAAAACAATTTAGAATATTGAAAATAATTTGGAACATTATTAGAAAAAATTTAGAATATAGAAAAAACTTTAGAACATAAACTGAAAAAAATAATTTAGAACATAGGAACAAATTTAGAATATATATATATATATATAGGGGAGGGATCCGGTGAGAATGGGTTCATATGTGAGAATTCATACTAATGTGAGAATTCATACTAATATGAGAACTCATTTAAAATTTAGAACATACGAGTAAAAATTTAGAACATGTGAGTAAAAATTTAGAACATGCGAGTTAAAATTTAGAACATGTGACTCAAACTAAAATTCTGAACATATGAGTAATAATTTAGAACATTTGTGTTTAGAACATCTGATTTAAGAATTAGAACAAGTGATTAAAAATTTATAAAATTTGCTTTATGAAATTTTAAACATATGAGTAAAATTTAGAACATCTAATTTAAGATTATGATTATGTGAATAAAAATTTAGAACAAACTGATATAGAATATAGAAAGTGTGAGTAAAGAATTTAGAACATACGTGTAACAAAATAGAACACACGCTTTAAAATTTGGAACATATAATAAAAATCTTAGAACACAAGTTTTAAAATTTAGAACATATAAATTAAAATTTTGGAACAAGTTATTTAAAATTTATGACATCAAACTTAACTAATTTATGGTTTAGAACATGTGAATACTAAATTAGAACATTTGATTTAATTTAGAACATAGTTGGTGAAAAGAGGAAAGCCTCTGATTTTGACAAGGCTGATGGCAATAACATGAATGTTGATGGTGGAGAAAGTAACAAGAGGAGAATTGCTGTGAACTCGAACGAGAAAGTGGCGAGCCCCACGAGTTGGGCTCTCAGTGATCAATGAGCTACATCTTATTGTGGAACTGTAGGGGTTTGGGGAGGGGGGGGTGGCAATCCTACAGTTAATGCTTTGAAACGCATTGTGTTTCTTGAGTGTCCCCAATTAGTGTTCCTTTACAAAACACGGTTGAAAGCTTTCAAGTTCGAGAAAATAAAACAAAAAACAAAATTTGATAGTGCCTTGGTAGTAGAATGTGAAGGGGAAGGTAGGAAAAGAAAAGGGGGATTAGCTTTGATGTGGAAGAATTCCCTTGATGTTGTTGTGAACTCTTATTCCCAAAACCATATTGATGTCGAAGTGAGTACTATGCAACATGGAAAGTGGCGTTTCTCGGGTATTTATGGTTTTCCGGAGGAAGAAAACAAGTTCAAAACAGGTTTGCTCCTCAAGAATTTGTGGAATGGGCAGGGAAACCCGTGGCTGCTAGGAGGTGATTTTAATCTCTTGATGCAGTCAAATGAAAAACAAGGTGGGCGTGCCTTTTTTAATGAGGAGGCTGACATCTTTCGGGAGGCTATTGATCATTGTCACCTTGAGGACTTGGGATACATTGGGCATGATTTCACGTGGTCGAACAATAGAGGAGGCGAGGAAAACATCCAAGAACGTCTGGACAGGTTCTTAGCAAATCGTGAGTGGAGAGAGTGTTTCCCGGGCTCTTTTGTTACCCACCTTACAAAAAGAAAATCGGATCATCTACCGATTTTATTGTGCATCAAAGAAGCTTTAAACACCCCGAAGAAGAGGAAAAAGAAGAAATTATATAGATTCAAGGAAATGTGGTTGCGGGATGAGAATTGTAGTACTATCATCTCTGAGGCGTGGGAGAGAGGAGGGGATTTATGCTCAAAAATTGCTTTCACATCGTCGAAATTGAGCTCTTGGAGTAAGGAAAAATTTGGAGACTTTATGAAAGAGTTGCAAGATTGTAAGGGGCAAATGAAGAAACTTATGGGAGAGTGCCAAACGGAGCAGGTGATCGATCAAATGAGTGTCATTGATGATCGTATGGATGAGTTAGAAAGGAGGGAGGAGATGTATTGGAAGCAACGTAGTAGGCAAGATTGGCTCAAACATGGGGACAAAAACACTACTTTTTTTCACACAAAGACGAAGCAGAGAGCTAGCCGAAACAATATTAAAAAAATTCATGATGCTGCTGGGAACGAATTTGTGGATGAAGTTCAGATCACTGAAGTTCTGGTGAATTATTTTGAGACCCTTTTTGCTGGAAATAGTGAGATTGAGCCGGATCCAATCATTGAGAAAGTGGAGCCAATGGTTAGCGAGAGACATCATAGTAGTCTGGCGGCTCCCTTTTGCGCCGAGGAAGTGAAGAATGCGTTGTTTCAAATGCATCCGACGAAGGCCCCTGGCCCCGATGGTATGTCTACTATTTTTTTCCATAATTATTGGGAAATTGTGGGAGCGAATGTGACTGATAAAGTACTTGATATTTTGAATAATAATGGTGATATAGGTTCTATTAATCAGGCTCATATTGTTTTGATCCCGAAAAATAAGGACTGTGAGTCTCCTGTTGATTATAGGCCTATTAGTTTGTGCAATGTGTTCTATAAAATTGTCACCAAAGTTCTAGCGAATAGATTGAAGTTAGTCCTTCCCTACATTATTCATGACTCGCAGAGTGGTTTTGTTCCCGGAAGATTGATTTCTGATAATGTTTTGGTGCTTATAAGTCTTTCCACTATCTCCGGAAGAAGAAAACAGGGAGAAAAGGCTTTCTAAGTCTTAAGCTTGACATAAGCAAAGCTTACGACAGAGTGGAATGGGATTTTCTAGAAAAAATGATGAAAAAGTTGGGCCTTCCGGAATGTTTCGTGAGTTTGATCATGAAATGTGTAAGCTCTGCAGAGTTCGATGTTCTGGTCAATGGGCAACCTTTGAGGAGTTTTAAGCCTACCCGGGGGATTAGGCAAGGTGATCCTCTTTCACCTTTCCTGTTCATTATGTGTGCGGAAGGTTTGTCGACGTTGATTCGTGATGGTGAGAGTAGGAACGTCATCCATGGGGTCAGAATTGGGAGAAATGTCAATCCGATTTCTCATTTATTTTTTGCGGATTATAGTCTTCTTTTTGTGAGAGCAACGGAGGAAGAGGTGGATGCTGTGCTCGGCATCCTTTCTATGTACGAAGTGGCTTCGGGCCAGAAATTGAATATGGATAAATCAGAGGTGTCTTTTAGCCGAAACATTGAGCAAGAATGAAAGAATATGCTTCAGATGAAGTTAACTTTTAAGGCTGTCGAAGGACATGATAAATATCTAGGACTACCAACTTACATTGGTGGGTCTAAGAAACAGGTTTTCCAGATTATTCAGGGGGTTTGGAAGAAACTTAAGGGGTGGAAAGGGAATTTTTTGTCACAAGCGGGAAAGGAGGTGTTGATGAAATAAATTTCTTAAGCTATCCCGACTTATGCTATGCAGTGTTTTGCTATTCCCACTAGCATTATTACTGTTATTGAAAAATTATGCCGACAATTTTTTTGGGGTCAGAAACGGGAAGAGAGGAAGCTATGTTGGATTGCTTGGGAGAAGTTGCAAATCTCAAAAAAGGAAGGGGGCTTGGGTTCAGAAATATGAGGAATTTTAATAATGCTCTTCTTGCTAAGCAGGCTTGGAGAATTCTTACTAAAGGGGATTCTTTAGTGGCAAAAGTTCTTAAGGGAAAATATTTCCCTCATACGTCACTATTGGAGGCAAAGGTGAGTTCGAACGCAAGTTATACTTGGAGATCAATTCTTGGTGCTCGTGAAGTGCTCGTTAAGGGTCTTCGGAAGGCTGTTGGAACTGGTTCGACCATTCACATTTGGGATGATCCTTGGGTTCCAAACCTCCCAAGTTTCAAGGTGGTGTCGAGCCGTGGATTGGATGAAGGTACTCCTACTTATGTCCGAGAGCTTTGGGTTGATAATTCTTGGGATATTAAAGCTCTTAATGTGTTGTTTACTTCTATGGAAGTGAGTGAAATTTGTAAACTCCCTATTTCCCTCTCCAACCGAAATGACTCGTGGGTTTGGCACTACACAAAGGATGGGATTTTCTCTGTTAAAAGTGCGTACCATCTGATCACCATGGACCAACAAAATGTAGCAGCATCTACCTCGAATGTGGGGAGTAATTTTTAGTGGCAGACTGTCTGCAATGCAGGGGTACCTCCGAAGATAAAAAAATTTTCCTGGCGTGCTATTAAAGGGGTTGTGGCCTCTCGCTATAACCTTGTGAAACGAGGTATGAATGTTGACTCTATATGTCCAATGTGTGGTCTTGAAATTGAGAGTGAGCTGCATATGTTTGTCAAGTGTGCTGACGATAAGCGTATGTGGTATCTTTCACCACTACGTTTGGATGTTAATAATTATGAAGGAGAGTCTTTCGGGGAATGGTGTTTTCTCGGTTAGACATCACCATAAGGATGTTCTTTGGTGGGATTTATTCTGGAGTGTTTTATGAAGCATTTGACTTCGAAGAAATGGGTGGGCTTTTGAAGGTAAGAAGAGAGATGTGGGGGAGGTTATTCACAAGGCTGTTGGCATGGTGGGGGAGTATGCCATGGCTCAAGAAGGAGCAAGCACGTTGCACCCCTCACCTATTCTGGAAACGAGGCGGAAACCCTTTGTGCACGGGCCGATTAAAGTGAACTTTGATGCTGCGGTTCCCGGGACTGATTATGTAGGCTTGGGTGGTGTTGCAAGGGATTCGGTGGGTGACGTGGTGGTGTCTACTTGCCTTCGAGTTTTGGGTAATTTTGAGTCTGATGTTGCCGAGGCTTTGGCTATGAGACACGCCTTGTCTACCTCTATGGAGTCAGGCTTTAGAAAGGTATGCTTGGAGACTGATTGTATCAGGTTGTACTCGCATATGTCGAAGGGATATGCTCCTCATACTGCTTTTGGTTTGGTTGTTAACGACATTCTTCTCTTGCTCGTAGGTGGGTCTCATGCTCTTTCTCTTTTGTTAAAAGAAGTGGCAATTGTGTTGCCCATAAACTTGCTAAGCTAAGCCTCTCCTTTCATGATCTTAGAGTATGGATGGAGGAGGTACCTAGTGATGTGTTTTCTGCTGTTGTTGATGATTTACACTTTTTGAGTGAGTAATAAAATGCTATGAGCAGGTTTTGTCAAAAAAAAAAAAAAAGAACACCTAAGGAAAAGTTTAGAACATCAGATTTAAAATTGAGAACATACGAGTAAAAATTTAGAACATAAAGAGTGTTCTCACATAAGAAAATTCTCACATAAGAAAAATTCTCACGAGAGCCTTCCCCTATATATATATATATTCAATCAATATTGGACCAATATTGACTCTATCTAAATTTCCCATCAAACAAATACGTATAATACAACTAAATTAGAAACATCTAGCCCAAAAAATATATGCTCTTGTTGTGTTAATTTGAATCAAAACATAATTTTTACTCTTGAAAAAATTAAATCAAGAATAGGTCCTAACTTCGTAACATAATCGGACTCAAACATCTTATTTAATTTGACATATTTTAAGACTTTATGCTTCAATTAAATTATAGTACAATAGTCATGAAATCTATCAGTGATAAGAGAAATGAAAACAAAATTAATTGAAGGAGGAAAAATAAATTATGTTGCATAATTCAAACAATTAACTAACTCAACAATTTTCATTATTTATTCAATGGAAATTTCATGAAATGCCCCTGAGTAATTTTTTTATTCACCAAATACCCATGAAAGTTTTCAAATTCACCAAATATCCATCAGTTACCGTACATTAGCATTAAATGTTCTTTTACCTAACTGACGTTAACTCTCCGTTAGTAGTTTTTTGTTTTTCACCATATAACCATACTATAAGAATTTTTTTCACCATATACCCAAACTTAAAGAACCTTTTTTCACCATTTAGCCCGAAAGTTTTGATGGAAATTTTTGAAAAAAAACTAGCCGTTGGCCTTTAAAACAAAAAAAAACGGCTAGTTCCTTTGGCTTATATATTGAATCCTCTCATACTTGGTATTTCATATCCAATTCAAGCATGATTTCACAAACCTCTTCTTCCTCTTATGAATCTTCCTACATTAGAGTTCCTAATAAAACATGTTGTTGGGGGAAAAAATTTGCAATTCGAAGTTCGGAAACAACAAAAAATCCCCAAAGGTTATACTACAACTGCAATGCATGTGACAACTGAAGCAAACTGAAGCAAGAGATGAAGGTGCTCAAGAAAAAGATGCAGCAGCAGCAAAGATTAGTTAATGTAGTAGTCAAAATAGGGGTTCTAATGTTTGCAATCATTGTATTTGTAACATTTAAGTGACTTAATAAAATGTTTACAGTAATGTGCAAAATAAAAAGTGCATTAATTACATATGATTATGTTTTTGTCCAAAAAAAACCATATTCTTCCACCTACTGACATCAAATATAGGAACTTGGTTTCAATTTCTTAACAAAAAAATATGGCAGTGGTGGACTGACAAAAAGTTATGGCAGATGTGAACTAAGCATCTTGAGTGCTTCTTGTTTTCCTTTGCTTTGATGGAGGTTGGTGAGAGGTGCTTCCACCATAAGTTTGTGCCTTCCTTTTTCCCCCTTCCCTTTTCCTTGTCCAGCAGCACCACTTCCAGCTGTGCTCTTGTTCTTGCAAGTTAAAGCATTGTGCCCCAACTCCTTACAGATTCCACATTTGTTGTTCTTGTGCCTTTTGCCTTTCCTTGCTTCATGTGGGGTCCTTTTTCTCCGTTTTGCTAGTTTGCCAGCACTTCTCTTGACTGGTGGGGGCAATATTGTAGGAACATCAAAATTTGGCCACTGTGTGGGGTCAGCCATAGGGTGGATGTGCTGGGCATAAGTTGCTTTGTAAGCAGCCCCTTTGAAGTATGGTGAAACAAATGTGGTGGGTTCCAATCTTTGGTGGTATATCACCCTTAAGCCATGCTTACAGGGAATGCCAGAACCTTGCCATTTGCCACACCCACAAGTCATCAAATCCCGATTTATGGGGAATTTCACATGCCTATCTCTGACCTCAAACTCCCTCCCCCCAGAAGTAGTAACATGACAAAATCTAGAGTCATCACTTCTACTTTGGAGTATGTTTTGTGCATGCTCTGTCAGTTAATGAGGTTCCATGTCTATAGCCTTGTCAAATCTTGCTCCCACTCTCTTCATCACCCAATTTCTTACAGCTTCATCATACAACACATAATTAGTGTCATATAACAACAACAATGCATAAAAACAAACAAGGCTATATTAGATGTACCTTTAGGTAGTGTCAGCACAGGCAAGTCTCTGAAATCCTTTGTCTTGGAATTGAAAGACTCGAAAACGTTTTTTGTGTTGTGATCACAACAGACTTTGGTGTCAAACATCTTCTTTGACCATTGCTTTGGTACTTCCCTTAAGTACACCTCAGCTGCAGCAGCATGCTCCTTGATTTTTGTCATTGCTTTCTCAAACACATACTCATTGTATGCATCTGCAGCTATCCAAAAAAGCTTGTAAAAAGCTAAACCACTCCACCCTGTTGTTTTACAGTTGGAGTATAGATGTTGGCAACAAATCCTCATTGTTGCCTTTGGGTACACATCTTGTATTGCAGCATCAACTCCCTAATTAAGCAACAAAAACAAAGATACACAAATTTAGGAACTGTATGCTGAAAATGTATGTATGATCAAAATGAATAGAAACAAATATTATGTAAGCTTACCCTCAGTCTGTCAGAAATAAAGGTCCAGTCATCTTTACGACAACCTTCAGTTGAAAATAGGCATCTCAGATTTCTGAAGAAATATGTCCAACTCTCAATGCTTTCAGTGTCAACTATCCCATATGCAATCACAAATATTTCAGTGTTGGCATCAATACTAACTGCAGTCAACATAATCCCTTTGTAGTAACCACTCAAATGTGCTCCATTTATCCCAATTATGGGCCTACACCCACCAAGAAATCCTTTGACAGATGCAGCAAAGGAAAAAAAGCAAGCTTTGAACTGAGGTGCTTGGTTGCAAGTTTTTGTTGTCCATGTTATGAGTGCATAAGAGCCTGGGTTTGTGGCCTTAATCATCTCAGCATATCTAGGCAGTAAGGCATAACTCTCAGCAAACCCACCATGAATTTGAACCCTAGCAACTGCCTTGACCTTGTAGAACAACCTTTTCTTCACATGCAACCTAAATCTTTCCATTCAAATCTTTTGTAGAGACTCTACAGGGATCTCAGGATTTGCCTCTAGATCTTGCAATAGATGTCTACATAACCAGTCAGTTGAAACCATGGGATTGTCTTCCAATCTGCCACATGTATTGTGCTCCCCAGTTAGAGTGTTAATGGCCCAACTAACATTGTCAACCAAAATAGTAGCATGTATCCTCCAGTTGCAAGTCTCAACCACACACCTTTCTGTGTATCTCCAGCTTTCAGCTCTGTCCACAGTCACTGCAAACCCTTCTTGAATGCAGAAATCCCTAAATACTTTTAGAAATTGAGCCTTGTTCTCAAAAATCAACCATGGCTCTAAAACTTAGAACCAAACTCTACTCCTGCCCAAATTTTCTCATTTTTATACAACTTATCCAACTTGTGACTCCCATCTAAATAATCTTCAAACTTTTTCTCTCTCAACTTTTCAACATCATCTAAAACGTTATCATCCTCATCTTCAATGAAGTCTAGGTCACTCACATTCTCATCATCTTCATCAACATCAGAAAGTACATAATCATCATCCTCACTATCATCATTCTTTGACTCACTTACCTGCACATCTCTGCTTTCATTCTCACTTCTCACTCTCTCAACTCCCTTACCTCTCCCTTGTACAGAAGACTTGCTCTTTGGCACTCTCAAGTTGGAAGGCCTAACTCTGTGCTTTTTCTTTGGTTGAGAAGATGAGCTTGCATGTGTATTGGTTGGTGGAGGTGGAGGTGGTGGTGATGGTGATGGTGGTGGTGTTTGTCTTGGTGGAGATGGTGGTGTTTCCTATCTTGGTGGAGATGGTGGTGGAGGTGGTGGTGGTGGTGGTGGAGAGGGTGGTGGTGTTTCCAGTCTTGGTGGAGAGGGTGCTTGTGTTTGCTGATGTTCTGTTCTAGTGATGAAAATCAATTAATAAACAAAAGAATCAACCCCCTCCCCTTACAAATGAATGATTACAACCTTAGCATTAATCTAAAAACTGAGTTATCATACTGTAAACCATAAAAATTCAAACCTGTAATAAAATCACGGATATTGATATTATTTTATAGTACGGGGCCTTGTCGGCTTATTTCATACTATGGACCTACAATGTTTGGTAGTGGGAGGAGATGAGTCTTTGTGACTTGTTTCATCCGAGCCTCATTAAACCCTATAAACAACCCTTTTTATATAGAGTGTCATAGAGTAGTAAACAAGATATCTATCAAATATTCTACGAGATCTTGAAGATAATATCTTATAATATTTTTATCTTTTTATCTACATATATCTGACACCTAATAATTAACAAAATTTCGGTGTCCAACACATATATTTTATTTTTCTAGCGTAAGCAAAGTATTAATCTACAAGAACGAACTAACAACAGTTTGATCGATAATAGAGTAGCAAATTTCACACGATGGGACATTTGGTGAGGACTTTCAATTCATGATAAGCAGGGACATACCATTTGTAACACCCTATGTAATCTTGCTCTTGGCGTACTCGAATCAGGATCACTCGGCGGTTCCAGTGCAATAAACGGGTCATTCAAGAGCTCATTCGCCGAGGGTCTTAGATTTATACACCTGCTAGTAAATCGGGAAACTTCAACATCATCGTGTGCCATTTTGCATAGCTCAACAAATTCAAGGCCGCCTAATTTCACTTATTTCGGTAATTCCATTGTCGTACTTGTACTGCATTTATTTGCCCACACCATCTCTAACACGCACATTCCGAAAGAATAAATGTCAATCAACTCATTGTAACGTAATTTTACAAAGTCTGATGGCTTGTGACGTGATCTGTTAGACATATGAGATATCGGAAAATAGATGTGTGATATATTTTCCGTAGATATCATTTGAGAGAATAATATATTTAGTTTATGCTAAGATATTATTTAGAGAATATATCATTAGGATATATGGTACATCTTATAGGAATATTGTTTCCTATCTTATGAGCATAGGTTTTGTATAATACTCTACCTATCGATGAATAATAAACAAGCCATTCTATTCTATTTCTTCTCTCTAATTTGTCATGGTATCAAGAGCAGGTTAAATCTTGGGACCGCTCATAAAAATTTCCCCCCCTACCGGTGGGTTAGAAAGTTAAACCCACCAATGGGATTTATGTGTATGTGATTTTTTTTTTTTGGGAGAATTTTTTTTTTTTTTTGGGAGTATGTGAGTGGACTTCCTCCACTATAACACATCTTTAGAGATGAAGAAATTAAATAGCGTTATGCTTGACGCAATATTTATATATATAAAAAAATATATCGACTCTCTTGTGTCGTGAGACAAGATATATTTGGTTCTCCTTGTGCCGTGAGACAAGGTTTGTGAGTTGATTCGAGCATGATTTTGCTCCTTTGGATATGAGTGTGGTTTAAAAACCAATAAGTGATTTGAGTGTGGTTTACTCTGAAAGACCATTAAGAGATTTGAGTGTGGTTTACTCTCACAGACCATTAAGAGATTTGAGTGTGGTTTACTCTCACAGACCATTAAGAGATTTGAGTGTGGTTTACTCTGAAAGACCAATAAAAGATTTGAGTGTGTTTTACTCTGGAAAAACCAATAATTATTTGATTGGAGCTCGGTTTTACTCTAGAAAAACCAAAAATTGTTATATTTGCAGGTTCGAAAAGAATGACGTTCCTGTTTGATTGATGATACATGAGTTCAAAAAGATGAATGTTCTCATCATTGAAGAAAAAAAATGAAAGCGACATCACAAGAGTGCATCTCGGCTTCAACAAAAGAAGAATTTCCAATCGCAACGTTCGTGTTACTATCGTTACGATTGCAGGAGGGTGTTAGACATATGATATATCGGAAAATATATGTGTGATATATTTTCCGTAGATTTCATTTAAGAGAATAATATTAGTTTATGCTAAGATATTATTTAGAGAATATACCATTAGGATATATGGTATATCTTTTAGGAATATTGTTTCCTATCTTATAAGCGTAGGTTTTGTATAAATACTCTACCTATCGATGAATAATAAACAAGTCATTCTATTCTATTTCTTCTCCCTAATTTGTCATGATCCAACATCTGTTTGATTATTACAGAACCCCTGTTTAAGAATCAACGCAAACCCGAATCCTCCTATTTTTACAGTTCCTGTCTCTCCATTCACAAAAATGTTCTCACAAATTATGTCACGGTGTACAATTCGCGGTGTTTGACTGTGAAGATAAGCAATTCCACTCAGAATATGTCTTGACCATTTCTTGATTGCATTATGACCTGATATCTTATGATTTCTGAGATACTGTAACAAGTTTCCTGAAGGAAAATACTCAGTAATCATGTCTATGGTTTTCGTCGAGGTTTTCCAAACGGAGGGTTGTGAGACAATAAAGATATGTCTTGCAAGGGCAATGTAGGTATTTTAGACGTCATTTTAGAGATGTCTCATTGAGCTGTTAAATAGTACCACTGGAGCTTAAGTAGAACAAAATACACTCTTAGTGGTATAAAATATAGTCTCAGTGGTACTCAAAAAAATTCAATTGAAGTTTAAGTGGAACAAAATATAGACTCAATGGTAGTGGTCCCTATAAGTTTTTGTCCGTTTTGCACGTGATCATATGTCTAAAAAGTATTAGTCGAGTCCACATTACTTTTTCACTCTTCCTAGCTATCTCTCTCCTCCTTTCTCTCTCTTCATTGTACCTTTTTATTTTTTTAATAATTGTGAGACATTTTTCTTATGTCTCACAACCCTTCATATATACTTCCTCGTTTTCGTCTCGTAATCAATCAAAGAATCGTAGCATTTAATTAAAGACACTTTACATTGTCATTTTTCAATAAATGACACCATAATTTAAGGGAAATTTCCTGTTTTTCATGATGAGAAACAAATTTGTTTCTCATAATGGCATTTTCGTGAATAAATCAACAACGTAACTTTTTCATTATTGTGGGCTCCACAATTGAATAAAGTTGAATGAAGTTGTTGGTTTATTTACGAAAATGTCATGTGAGAAAATGGGCTCCTCATAATACAATGTTGTGTCAAGTTATAATTGGTCGATTTTTGATTTATTTTTTAAAGGCTAAATGTACTATACATGTATATATGCTTGTAAATACATGTATTTTTATTTATAAAGAATACATCATTTTATTTTTGTAAAATAATCATTTCCAAAAATTAAATTATACTTAAAATTCAAAAAATCAAACTTTTAAAAAAAAAACCAGCAAATCAAATATTCAGTGTTCTTCAATTGACAATAGTGTTCATCATCGTTGGTGGCCATTTTTTTTATGATCTATCTCGTGAGCAATTAGGGTGCAGCGATTAGGTTGTAGGTTCCACCGAAGGTTTAAGGCTCAAGGTTTCGACGAATTTTCAAGCGGTTTTAGGTGTATTTTGGGTGCCTTTTTTGTGTTTTTAGGGGTCTTTCTGGGTTGGTTTATTAATTAGTTTTGGGGTGGGTTTTTTGTGCGGTTTTTAGGCGACATCATAGGCATTTCGTCATGGGGCAGTTCTTAGACTATTTGGCGACGATTTTAGGATCAATTTTGGTCAGTTTTAGGAAGGTTTCAGGCGACTTTCTCGGGAAGGATAGATATGGTCAGTTTTCCGGCGGTTTTCAGGCAATCGATAGTCATTCTTCTCCGGCAGCATATCCATCATCCTGATTTTTAATTATAAGTATATTTTCGAAAATAGATTTTCATAATTTATGAAATGATTGATGAACGATGATGAGTGATGAATGATGAACGATGAAAGATGATGAACGATGAACGACCATAAACGATGAACGATATGATGAACGATGATGAACAAGATGATGAACGAATTAAATTTATGATTTCTAATTATAATTATAAATTGGAAATAATTTTTATTACAAAATACTGGCCAATCAAATTTTGCCACATCAGCAAGTTATGGTGTCTTAATTTAACTATATTTTCATGATCTAAAAACTTCATTAGACCAGCTTCTGCACATAACTTCTCAAGAATTTCGTCATTCTTTAACAAATTCTCTGTTAGCTCTGTCTTGGTCCAAGCAATTTCGATACCAGCGATGTCATCGAATCCCTTGTATACTTTCTGCGTACTACATTTCGATTTTTTATTGAACCATACGTGTGTGCCACCCGTGTCAATAGAGTCAAAACTCGAACTACCTTCTACGGCAATGATCTTATTGACCTTTGAGTATCGCCTACCAAAATCAAGAATGGTTGTACCTTCTCCAATTATCTCATCATACCTGACGTATCGCTCACTCGAATCACTCTCGACAATCCTATGATCATTGTTGTTACCTCCCTGTGAACTCGAAGAAGCCGCCATTGGTAATTCTTATGATTAGTGTTGAGGAACTAGTATTTGTAGAATTGAATGCTCCTAAGATTATGAAAAAAACAATACTTGTGAAAGTAGTTTTGGAGTATAAAATGATTTATGTAACGACTACATTCATATTTATACGTGTGATTATATGTAGTTAGTTGGTTGTTACAGATTTATCCTTCTTACTAGGCCCGTTAGTTTTAGTTGGTTATGACGGTTATCAAGAAACAGAAATAAGCTTTCTTGAATTTTTTTTTTAATTTTTTTTTTTGTGTTATTTCGTTAATATCTTTTTTTTTTTTTTGGTGGGGGCCCAGATTATATCTCGGCTCCCTACCAATTTTTTGTAAATTGATTGAATTTGTAGGTTTTAATGTTGATAATAATTTTTTGTATGTGTTGATTTGACGGGGTCTTCACCTTTGACACAATCGGGGTTGTCTGACTTCGTTCCTGGTCGTGTTGTGTCGGCGGCAGCTCAGCGGAAGCGGGACAAGTATGGGGCGCGTTGCAGGGCTATTGGCTATGGTTTTCTTCCTTTCTCCTTTTCTTCGTTGGGGAAATTAGAGAAGGATGTTATTGCGTTGCTGAAGCGGGTTCAGGCGTTCGCTAAGACTCAGGATATTGGTGCTCGTGCAGCTGCTCACATCTTTAGCAGGATCGGGTTCGCTATAGCTAGAGGGGTGGGGACCCAGATTGTATCTTGGCTCCCTACCAATTTCTTGTAAATTGATTGACTCTGTAGGTTTTGTTTTTTGATAATAATAATAATAATAATAATAATAATAATAATAATAATAATAATAATAATAATAATAATAATAATAATAAGGTCGTGATGTCTGTGATGATTTGACAGGGTCTTCTCCTTTGACACTGTCGGGGATATCTGATTTTGTTCCTAGACGGGATGTGGTCGATGCAGCTTGTCGGAAGCGGGTCAAGTATGAGTCTAGTAGTCGAGCTATTGGATATGGAATCCTTCTCTTCTCATTTTCTTCGCTTGGGGAATTTGACAAGAAGGTTGTTGCGTTGCTGAAACGGGTTCAGAAATTCTCAACGACTCAAGACATCGGGGCTCGTGTTGCTGCTCATATATTTACTAGGATAGGCTTTTCTATAGCTAGGGGAGTGTGGGCCCAGATTGTATCTCGGCTTCCCACTAATTTTTTGTAGGTTGTATGACTTTATCTGTTTTTGAGATATAATAATAATAATAATAATAATAATAATAATAATATAATAATGTGTTGATTTGACGGGGTCTTCACCTTTGACACAATCGGGGTTGTCTGACTTCGTTCCTGGTCGTGTTGTGTCGGCGGCGGCGGCTCAGCGGAAGCGGGACAAGTATGGGGCGCGTTGTAGGGCTATTGGCTATGGTTTTCTTCCTTTCTCCTTTTCTTCGTTGGGGGAATTAGAGAAGGATGCTATTGCGTTGCTGAAGCGGGTTCAGGCGTTCGCTAAGACTCAGGATATTGGTGCTCGTGCAGCTGCTCACATCTTCAGCAGGATCGGGTTCGCTATAGCTAGAGGGGTGGGGGCCCAGATTGTATCTCGGCTCCCTACCAATTTCTTGTAAATTGATTGACTCTGTACGTTTTGTTTTTTATAATAATAATAATAATAATAATAATAATAATAATAATAATAATAATAATAATAATAATAATAATAATAATAATAATAATAATAATAATTACACAACTTTACATGTATTTACCTTTACATTGCCACATTGGCTGTATATATAATGTAGGATACCTTTTAAACCGCTTATGGTAACTTCTAACCTACCTTATGGTAACTTTAATTATTTACTGAATTTAAGTTATAAATCGGAAGGTATACTTTAGAGATAATTAAATCAAATCGAGGCTAAGGTCTACTCTTGTGAATTACTATCAATAATCATTTTATCTAAAAATAAGAGCAGACCTCACCTCAAAATTTTAACTTAATATTAATGCATATCACACCGGGACTATATTAAAATGTAAGGAAAATATATAACTGCACCTTAATCTAGATGACACAATCTGACAATCACACAATAAGTATATAACCTTAGTGGTCATCTAACATTTATACATTATAAGTAAAGTGAAAAATTATTATTATTATTATTATTATTATTATTATTATTATTATTATTATTATTATTATTATTATTATTATTATTATTATTATTATTATTATTATTATTTTTTTATTTTATTTTTTTTTATTTATATTTTTAACTAGTAGGTGCACTTAATAAAGAATTTTTTGCGTTTACTCTTTATAGATTTGTCCTTATTGATTAAATTTTCTCATCAGTTGTACAAGTTTGTGTGGCCTAATTATCTAATATCCTTATGTCTCCAACAATTTGTTTTAATGTCATCAATTTGTTTCAATTGTAGTTATCTAGGGATTTTTTTTATTTTATTTTATTTTATTTTATTTATTTAATTTTTTTTTTTTTGACAAAGATCAACTCTAAAACAAAATAAACAAATTAAACTAGAAGGAAAGATAAAGAGTATGACGCTTCTAGCGGAAATTGCTAGCTCATGAGCAGGCCTAATAAAATCTCTTGTAGCCTTCCGAATAGAACCAGCAGAAAGGAGAGGTATGATGCCTTTAATCTGTTGATGAATCCAAACGGCAGAGATGTCCTTGGAATAGTGATCGCAGACTGAAAAAGACTCCTATACAATCAGTATGGATTTGAAGATGAGTAAAACCATGATTATGCGCCATCCGCAAAGCCAAAAGGCAAGCAAGCATTTCTGCTTGAATAGCCGAAAAGGGCAAAGGAAGCTTTAGCTCCACCCCCAAGACACTAATTAGATCCTGCTTGATAAAAACACCAGCCGGTACCAACTTTGTAGTCAGAAGGATCCCAAGCCCCATAAAAAATTAAATCAATTGCATTTTGATCATTAAAATGACCACAGAGGGTAACCAAGAGAAGGTGGGAATGAAAACCAGGAGGAGGAGTAATATCCTTAACAACTAACTCCCTGGCTGAAGAGCTGCGGGATTGCCACTCTTGAGCAAGGTGGAAAACAAGAAAAGGATCAGGAGCTGAGTCACCATTCCTACAGCTCCAAATAGCCTAGGAAAAGGCTAAAATAAAGTCCAGATTACTCCAATTCCCATGACTTGAAGATAGGGTAATTAGGTTGGAAAACCAAAGAGAAAAGGGGGAAGAATTCTCAGGAGGGAGATGAATACCCAGAGGACCACATCTCCAAAGTCAACAAGTAAACGGACAATGCATAAATAAATGATCAGTCGTCTCTAGAGATGAATGACAGAAGGCACATAATGGATCATTAGGAATACCTTTTCTAAATAATAAGGCCGCAACTGGAATAGCTCCATGAACTAATTTCCAAACAAACATCTTCCATTTAGGCAGAATAGGAAAAGCCCATAATTTCTTCCACCAAGAGATTGGAATAGAAACCCCATCGAGAGCCATCAAAGTCGATCGCTAAATAGGAGCAGCATAGGCTGATTTAGTAGAAAATTTCCCATCTTTAGAAAACTACCAGTAGACGAAGTCATCCATAACTGAGATGGTCGCTCCAAACTTAGAATTTTGGCTGCTGTAGAAGAATCAATCAGCCTATGAACCTAAGAGGAATCCCAAGTATTAGAACAAGAGTCAATAAGAGAAGACACCAGATCGACGGATGAACCAATCCAGCAAGAGAATCCTTAGGAGTCACAGAAGACCCTGGAACCCAAGAATCTTCAAAGATTGGAACCTTAGTACCGTCCCCAATTTTTCAAATGAGACCAGACTATAGAGAGTAAAACCCATGAAGCAAACTATTACCGCCCCAAGAAGGGTGAGTGAGTCTAGAATGGGAACTCTAATCCAAAAGAGAAGGATATCTCGCCCGAATAATGCGAGAAACGAGGAGTTGAGGATTGTGAATGACACGCCAAACTTGCTTTGCTAACAAAGCAGAGTTGAAAAAACCCAGATGGCGAAGACCAAGACCACCAAGACCCTTAGGCCTATAAAGAAGAGAAGAGGGAGCCATAGCAATGCCTTTGGAGTGAGGAGAAGATTTCCACCAAAACCGAAGTAAAAGATTATTAATTTTGTCTGTGACTGTGGATGGAATCTTAAAGACAGACAAAATATGATTAAAAGAGGCTACTAGCACAGAGTTGATAATGACCAATTTAGCAGCAGCCGAAAGATGAAGAGAAGCAAATCCACTCAAGCGACTAACAACCTTGTCTATTAAAGGCTGAAAGGCCTTACATTTGCATCTACCAATATCAACCGGAAGACCCAAATAAGATCCAAGAGAAGACTCCACCCTCAAATGCATAGAAGCAGCCAAATAATCTCGATAATCATCCAGGATATTAGTACTGAAGTGAAAAAAAGATTTTTAAAGATTAACCATCTGACCTGAAATATCACTAAACTTCTGAATTACATTAAACACTTCCGAACAAGCCGAAGGAGAGGGCTGGAAAAAGATAAAAGCATCCTTCGCAAAGAACAGATGAGAAATCGAAGGAGGACGCTTGCAAATCTTAACTCCTCGGAACAGATGATCATTTTCAGCTTTGCAAATCAAAGCCGAAAAAACATCCATACAAAGGACAAATAAATACGAAGATAAAGGATCACCCGAACGTAGACCCCGAACCGGACGAAAAATCTTTGTAGGATTACCATTCACCAAAATCTGATAGGAAACTTTAGAAACGCATTGCTGAATTATATGAATCCAATAGGGAGGGAAGCCAAAGACCTGGAGCACATGCCACAAAAAATCCCAATTGATTATATCATAAGCCTTATTCATATTCAATTTCAAAGCTGCACACATAGTACGACCACGAGATTTGTCCATATAGGAGATAATTTCGTGTGCAATAAGATATTTTCAGACATGAGTCAACCCAGAACGAAGGCATTCTAAAATTCCGAGACCAAATAAGGAAGGATTTTTCTAATGCGAGACGAAATACATTTAGCTATACATTTATAAAGAACATTGCAAAGGCCAATCAGACGAAATTGAGAAGGAAGTTCCGGTTGCTCTACCTTGGGAATAAGAGTAATGAAAGTTCTATTCCATTCCCTCAACATATGTCCATGAGAGAAAAAGTATTGTATTACATTAATAACTGACGTACCAAAAGTGGACCAATGCGACCGAAAGAAAGCAGAAGAAAAGCTATCCGATCCCGGAGTTTTAGAATCATCAATTTGAAACATAGCAGTTTGAATTTCCACTGCTAAAATAGGCTTCATAAGCTCCAATTTATCCAATTCTGAAATTTGCGGTAAATTTAATTCCGTCCAATAAAAATCAGTCGGAATGACATGAGGATGCGAGGCACAAAACAACTGAGAGTAATAATCGCAAATGATATGACTAATACCCTCTTGATCATGAACCCAAACTCCAGTCGAATCTTTAAGCCCATGAACTATATTTTTCCTTTTCTGAGCTTGAGCATAGGAGAAGAGAAGATGAGAATGAGAATCTCCAAGTTTATCCCATTTGACTTAAGCTCTTTGCTTCTAATATAAATAGGCAGCCTGAGAATGAGCAATTTTCTCTTCCCGTCTAGAAATAAAAAGATGGCGATGGATCAGAGTTTTGACTCCAAATTCTGAGCTAAAGGAGACAATGAAGCATGAAGTTCTAGTTTCCTCGAGAGCAATTTTAAGCGAACACACCACGAGAGCACTTTTGAGCGAACATGCTCTAGTTTCCTCGAGACATCAAACAAAGGAGAACCCGGAATTAACATAGCCCAAATAAAAGAAATAATTCGATTGAGATCCTTTAAATGCAAACATTGGTTATCTATGCGATACGACCGTGTAGAAGTAGGGGAGGGACTATCTTGGTAAAATATGGCCGCGTGATCTAAGAATAGAATGGGATGATGGAGTAGAAAAGCATTGGGATGATCAAGAAGCCATTGTTAAGTAGCATAGGTGTAGGGAATATTTCAAACATTACCCCAAACTTGAACCCCACTGTGATAATACACTTAAGCATGGTGGCGTCCAAAGGGAAGGAAGCTAGAGCAAAGAGTCGCCAACAAGTTTTAGGAACTTGTAAACAGTTCACAGGATGAAGGTTACAACCCTTAACGATCCAGGAGATCGTTAACTCCAATAGGTCTGGAACAATGACTGGATGTTCGGGGATGAATGTACAAATCCAACCTAAAAGAGATTGAACCTGCCCTAATAATATGCTTCTACTTTATTCATCTCGTATTCATATGTGCTTTCTGACTAAAATGCAATCAATAGGTTTACCCTAAACCTGTTTAATCTATATTGGTTGAATATTAATGCACAAACAAATCTATTATTGGCGATCACTTGAATTATAATATAATCATATTAACCCTAAACAAGATTATTACTTATCTTATATAAGCGTGATTACAAGTACGAATTCCCTTTAAACATACATAAAAGGCGTGATCAAGCAATAACAATAAATATATATCTAGTAACATAATAATAATCATCATAAATTATAACAATTATAATCATAATTAAAATAATAATCAAGTTAAATCATAATAATAGCAAGATCCTAGGCATGATACTAACAAGATTAATAACAAACCTTAGCATGTCACTAAACATTAAAAATCAAAGCTTTAGCCCTAACATGATATTAACATGAATATTAGGAAAGACAATAAAAGGCATCATAGAAATCATAGTTGATATAAGGAACTTATTTTTTTCATTCAAAACATCAAGTTAAGGAACATATCCTAACTTGATACTAGGAATCAAAACAACAACCCTAGACATGATTTCTATATCATAATATCAATGAAAACAATTAAAGCACTTAATTGGATGTCTCGTACCTTATTCTAATAACAAAATACACGCGTTAATTGCTTCAAGGAAAATATAAAACAAAACAATTAAATTTTATAATTGAAATAGATATGTGGGACCAAACCCTCAGAAATTAAACATTTCACGTCTAGGGCGAAGGCAACTTCAAACTTGGCTAAGTGTGTCTAGATCTTGTGAATGCGGAATTTTGTATTTGAGAGAAGGCTAGTTTAGGAAAGAGAGAGAGAGAGAGGATATCAAGAATTTCTTGATGAGAGTTGGTGAGAAGAATTGATAGTTGTTGGTGATTATTGATGGTAAAAATTGATGATTGAAAACCGAATTTTAGGAGGCTATTTCTAGAGAAAATCAGCCAGATATGAAAAAAAAAACGAATCAGAGTTTCAAAAAGAATATAACACGACGTTGTTGCCAACAACGTGCCTGTTGCCAGACGCCAAGTCTATCGCCAAACGCTACACTCTGTCGCCAGGCTACAGAGCTGTCTTATGGCACTTCAAATTAGTTTTCCACGCGTTTTCTTATTTTGATAAAATTTAGGCGTACGAGAGGGTAAAACTGTATTTTCCTTAAAAACACTTCTTTTATTCTAAGTAAAACTCTAAAAAGTCAATTAAAGTCAATTTATCAATGCTAATCAAATTAGGATTCAAAAGAACCTTCTAAAAGATTCTAGAAGGCTATAATCAATCCCAATCACATTAGGAATGATAAATCAATAATAGGCCGTCCTCTAGACCATTTGGCTGCACATTAATATCAAACCGAGCCCTGTTTAGTAATTTGGCCATAACTTCCTTATTATTCATCGGAATTGGGCTTATAATATATCGTTGGAAAGTTCTTTTCGAACTTGACTCAACTACACTATTATTGGACCCTTGCCATGGACCAAACTAAACTGGATTGGCTTTTTTCTTAAAATAGGTTTTCAAAAACAGAGAGAAAGAAAAGAATAAAACTAACCGCAATACTAGACTTTCCACACTTTCACTTCATTCGATTATGATTCAACGTGAAAGGTACTCATCATTGGGTTTGGTTTTGGGGAGACACAAATGGGTGTCTACAGAAGCTCCCACTTTGACTGCGTTTAGAGAAACACATGTTTCGAAAACAAAAGTCAAAGTATCAATAGGGATGGAGAATGATTCAGAATGTCCTGCGATCCTAAATCACTCTTGTAACGACGATACCTGCAAACTAGCGTTAGTTTAAAATAGATAAGAGAGTTAAGAAACGCGTATCCTGAACCATCGAGCACACGTCTCTAGAGTAATCGATTTGTTGCTGCTCTTGATGTTGTGACAACCTTCCACAAGCTAGGGAACGCCATCCTGCCGTTTGTTTTGACGATCTTTCGCAAGCTAGAGAATACCGCCTGAAGACTGGTACGCCAGTAAATGCCTCCAATTATGTCGTGATAGACTTCTACAAGCTAGAGAACCTCATCGAAGATTGCTTCGCCTGAAACGACCTCCTAGTGCTTTGTGACCATCTTCCGCAAGCTTGGGAACACGATCAAAGATTGCTTCGCCTGAAACTATCTTCATATTTTGCGACAATACCCTGAAGAGTATCACCGAAGACCAACGCCTGTCGATCCTTTGCTTTTGCTATGCCAGTGCGTCGGCACCTTTGCTGCTTGTGAATTAGTATGTCGGTGCCTTTTTGTTTATGAGCCAGTATGTTGGCGCTTTTTCTGTGAGCTAGTATGTCGGCGCTTTTGCTGTGATGACAATCCACTTTTCTTTGGGAATTGTAGACACCCATTTGTGTTTCCCCAAAACCAAACCCGGTGATGAGTACCTTTTGCGTTGAATCACAATCGAATGAAGTGAAAGTGTGGAAAGTTTAGTGTTGCGAATAATTTAAATTTCTTTCCTCTTCTCTTTGTTTTGAAAATTTATTTTGAGAAAACAGCCAATCCAGTTTTGTTGGTCCATGGCAAGGGTCAAATAGTAGAGTATTTGGATTGGGCTTGACAAGAACTTTCCAACTATATATTATAAGCCCAATTCCGATGAATATTGAGGAAGTTAGGGCCAATTTACTAAACTGGGCCCGGTTTGAGCCTTATATGCGGCCCAATGATCTAGGGGATGACCTAATATAGATTTATCATTTCTAATGCAATTAGGAATGGTTTCAGTCTTCTAGATTCTTTTAGAAGGTTCTTTTCATTCCTAATTCAATTAGCGTTGATAAATTGACTTTTGTTGACTTTTTAGAGTTTTAATTAAAATCAAAGAGCATTTTTGAAGGAAATACGATTTTATCCTCCTGTACGAAAATTTTTATTTGATTTTAAGAAAACGCGTGGTTTTCTGAAATCAGCGCCAAACGCCAGCTGTAGCGCCTGACGCCAGCATTGGCGCCTTGCGCTAGTGTTGGCCTGACGTCAACAGCCAGCGTTGGCGCCTGGCGCCAACAACCAGCGTTGGAGCTAGTTTAGTTTTGTGCGCTAGAATCTGTTTTGATAATTTTATCTTTTTGGCTGATTTTCTCTATAAATAACGTCGTAAAAACTCCGTTTTCGATAACCAATTTTCACCAATATTCACCTACAACCAGTTTTCATTTTCATTCTCTTCTAATCATTCGCCAACTCTCATCAATTTTCTTGATTACTCTCTCTCTCTCTCTCTCTCTCTTTTTCTAAAATAGCTTTTTACATACAAAATTCCGCATTCGCAAGATCTAGAAACACCTAGTCATATTCGAAGTTGCCTTCGCCCTAGACGTGAATGGTTTAATTTCTGAGGGTTTGGTCCCAAATCTCTATTTCAATTATTATTTAATTTAATTGTTTTGATTATTATTTTTCTTGAAGTTACTAACGTGTGTATTTTGTTATTAGAAAGAGGTACAAGGCATCAAAGTAAGTACTTTAATGGTTTTTATTGATGTTATGATGTAGAAATCATGTTTAGATTGTTATTTTGATTCCTAGTATCATGTCTAAGGTAACTCTAATATCAAATATGATTAAAAGTATGATGCTTCCTATGTTCTTCCTAATATTTATGATTGTTAGTATCATGTTAGGGTTAAGGATTTGATTTTTATTGTTTAGTGACATGCTAGGGTTTGTTATTAATTTTGTTAGTATCATACCTAGGATATTGCTATGCTTTAACATGATTATTATTATTTTTGATTATGATTATGATTGTTATGATGATGATTATTATTATGATTATTCTTTATTATTATTATTAATTATAATTGTTATAATTATTGTGATGATGATTATTATGATTATGTTGCTTGATGATTTTATTATTATTGCTTGATCACACCTTTTATGGATGTTTAATGGGAATTTGTACTTGTAATCATGCTTAATAAGATAGTTTAATAATCTTGTTAGAGTTAATTTTGATTATAATTCAAGTAATCGCCAATAATAGAATTATTTGTGCATTAATATTCAACCAACATAGATAAACAGGTTTAGGGTTAATCCTATTGATTGCATGTTAGTCAAAAAGCGCACATGAATACGATCAGAATAAAGTAGAGGCCTATTACAAGGGCAGGTTCAATCTCTTTTACGTTGAATTTGTACCTTCATCCCCGAACCCTTATTTGGTTCAAGACCTTATGGAGTTGACGATCTCTTGGATCGTTAAGGGGTGTAGCCTTCACCCTGTGAATGGTTTACAAGTTCCTAAAACTTTTTGGCGACTCTTTTGCTCTATCTTCTTTCCCTTTGGACGCCACCGTACTTTAATGTATGATCACAGTGGGGTTCAAGCTAGGGGATTAACGCCTGAAATATTCCCTACAGGAACATTTGTCAACACAACTCTAGCTTGTATGATGTATGATTATACGATTTCGGGAAAAATTTGTCAATGCTACGTAACAATCCATCCTTGGAAATGTTGCCACGATGAAGCGAAAATCCGTATCTTCGGAAAATTTGCCAAAATCCAATTTTGGGAAAAGTTGCCAATGCTTCGTAACAATCTATCATAAGAACTTTGCTACGATCGACAATCCACATCTTGGAATATAACTCTTGAAAGCAATCCACCTTGGAAATTTTCCACTGCTATGCGACAATCCTTTTAGGAAAATATTGCCACAATTGACAATCCACGTCTTGGGACATTTGCAAAAAAGAGTCGACCGACAATCTACTTCGGGAAAATTTTCCACTTACTGAAATGAATGACAATCCACGTTGAGGAACCTTTGCCAAATTTTATGATGAATAGAGACCTACGACAATCCTTTGAGAAATTTTTCCATAGGGAACTGGGTGTATGACAATCCAATCTCGGAAAACTTGCCAGCGATGACAATCCGAACTTTGAAAAAATTGCCAAACGGAGAAGGAGCACGACAATCCATGCTTGGAAACTTTGCCAAAGATGACAATCCAATCTTGGAAAAATTTTCGTTTAAGAAGAATGCGCGACAATCCATGTTTGGAAATGTTGTCAGTTGAGAATGACAATCCAATCTTGGAAAAATGGTTGTTTAAGAAGAATGCGCGACAATCCATGTTTGGAAACATTGTCAGTTGGGGATGACAATCCAATCTTTTGAAAAATTGTCATATAAGTTCTTGTTTTTGAAATGATGTGTATGTGCTTGTAATAAGCCAATGCTTAGGCGCTTAAGCTAAGTGAGACGATTGTCGTCAGGTCAATCACTTACTGCGATTGTAATGGACCCGACTACTAATCATGTCAATTTTCTTATAGGGGCTAACTGGCGTACCAAGGAACCCAAAATTGTTGTATGAGGTCCGCATAATCCAATATGGAGGCCACGCATTGTGTTGCCGCACCAGCGATTGCTGGAAGACTTTTGCGCCTCACTTTTCTTTTGTCGCTAGGCGTCAGATGTTGTCGCCAGGCGACAGTCTTGTTGTCTGGTGCTGGAGTCAGGTCATCCCTATTTTGCCCTTGCTGCTACTGCTGCTTGGTTTTGTTCTGATCTTTGAATTTGGTCGTTTCCAAATTCGCTCAAATCTTTTGTAAATTAAAGCTCTTCATCTCTAATTTACTGATCCATGTAATTTTGCTCAAACTCCTCTCATCTTTGAAGAATCTCATGAAATATAGGAATGTCCTCGCTTGCTGGGATGCACCTGCATTTTTATTTTTGACTATAGGATTTTGCTTATCTTTTTTAGGGTTGACCTAAGACTTAGTGTTGCTTGACTCGACGTGTAACTTGATGTACTCAAATTGACTCTTGTGCGTAGACTTAACTCGATGTGATAACACGACATGACTCAATGTGTACATGACTCGTGTGTGCATTGTATTGTGATGTGCTTGACTAAAAATGCGAAAAAGAAAAAATTCAAAATTTTTCCGTTTTTTTTGTGGAGGGTACCGACTTTGTCCCGAAAAAGAAAGACGCGAAAAAGAATCAAAGTGTAGTTTTTGAAGGTGCATGTTGAATGAGCTTAGTCAAATGTTGTTTGATACTATTTCATCCTAGGCTATCTTAACTGTTGACTCCATGATGAAAGTATTTGGGTAACTTAGGCACGGAGGCTAAGCACTTCGTACTTCGTTATGCAATGATGGTTATGATTGATGAGCGATGTTGATATGACAAGGCATGCTTCAACGTTGTGTTAAGATTTCATGACAAAGGGTTTCTAAGGGAAGTATACTTGGTCATGTATCTGTGATGTGTGTGATAGTGACACTAAAGCTAGGCTGCAAGGGCTAAGTGTGTGGAAAAATATATATTAAAGAGTCAAAAGATGGTGACTCTTAGGCTAGGTAGGCTAATGATGTAAGGATCAAGCCCTCAAGTCTAGCTCTAAATGAAAAAGGATGAGCACAGGGGATCCCTTGATATGATCAATTATGAACGTAAATATGAATGCATTTTTATTACGGCCGCACCTTGATGTGAGGTTGCCTACATATCCGTTAGGAATCTGGTCGGACATAGCTCTAGCCGAATCTCGCACAAGTGTGTGTATACCTCAAAAAGGTCTTTTTAAGGGTTGTAACATGATTAGGCTAAAGGTTTAAAGAAGAAGGGGATAAAGGCTCAAGACCCTAGATAAGCCCCCAAGGTGTGCAACCTTGCTTTTGAATATTTGTATTATTATGCTTGAGGCTTTTAACTCTTTTTTAGATCTATTTTTTGCTTTAGCATTTATTTTATTTTTATAAATGTGGGCAATCCCGATCATGCGGTCTATCACTCACTTGGCATTCATGTTTCTCAGGCACGGTACCGAGCACTCAATAAGAGACGCAATCTGAGAAGTGTTCATATTAAAGACATGTTCATGTCAAAGACATTGGAACACTTGACCTTTTGCACACTTTTATTTATTTTTGTTTTTTGCTTATTTTTTGCTATTTTAATCTTTTGGAGTCACTCAAACTTTTTATGAAATTGAAAATTGCATAAGTTGCACACCATCCCATCCCAAGGTTAGGTAGATATGGGTTGAAAAATGAAAGGTCTATTGTCAGACGAGGCTCAAAATATCTTATCAAGAAAGGATGTATATTTGAAGGGTGAAAGGTAACATGATGTGGCTACAAGGGGTGCCTCAAATCATTGATATACCTTATGCTCAGTTCGACATTTTTTTTATGCAACGTAATGATCATATGTAAGGAAATAAATGCTCATTTTTTTATAAGAAAAAGAAAAAACCTACAAAATTAATCTAAGGGAAAAGAAAAGTGTCTATGCTAGACTTATTGGGGAAAGAAAAAAATGAAAAAGAAATAGAAAAAAGAGGTCATGAAATCTTGTCGTTGAAGCTCGCCTCTTGTCTTGTGTCCTTTGCTTCATCATCAACCAGTCTTCTCGCTAGCTAGAGGCAATGGGATCTTGTTTGCTTCTATGAGATCTTGAATGAGATTTTGAAATCTGTAACATTGATCGGTAGTATGACCATTTCCTCGATGGTACTTGCAATAAGAATTGGAATCCCATCTTGAAGATTGCTTTTCTGGCGTTGGATCCTCGGTAGGGCCAATAGGTTTGATTAATCCTCGATCATAAATACGAACAAAAGCAACATCGTAGGTCATTCCAATGGGTGTGAGTTCTCTCTTGAGTTTCTTTTTGGATCCTTGATTATCCATAGCTAAGACACCGTTGTGGTAAAAGGTACTAACATTGTTACTGGAGTGGGTCTTTTCGGAAGAAGAAGGGTTGTCATTCTTCTTTCCTTTCCAGACACTATGGTTGCTATTGTTAGTAGCTTTTTGCTTTGCGAGGTCAGCTTTGATTTCAATACCGATATCATAGACGGCCTTGAAAGTATTCAAATTATGTTGATATTTTAAATGCTTTGAATACTTCTCTTGGATATTCTAGATAAACATCCTCACCAATTCTTTTTCGGAGGGCACCTTGATCATCTTAGTGGAAGTTTCCCTCCACTTATTAAAGAAAGAAGTAAAACCTTCATTCTCTTTTTGTCTTAGAATTTCAAGTTGTCTATAATCGGTTTTAACTTTAATCTTACACTTATATCTATCAATGAAAGCGTTTACAATAGATTCCCAAGTAGAGGTTTTCTCTTTATCAAGAGAAAAAAACCATTGTTGACAAACGGTTTCAAGAGATAAAGAAAACAAGGAATGAAAGACTGTCCTATCAATCCCCTTAATGTTCATTATAGTTTAAAAGGATCTTAAATGAAAATAAGGATTATTAGTTGTCTTGAACTTAAGGATGTCAATAGCATTGAACTTTTGCGGAAGAAGCTCCTTGTCCACCGAGACCCCTTGTGAGCTAATGCCTTGGAATTTATAGTCATTCGATATCTTGCTCAAGGTCTCTTGCTTGAGATCCATTTGTTGTTGCTTCATAGGGTCATTGATTTGAAGGGTTAAAGCCTTCAAGACTTCAGTCACGTTAACCATTTGCTTCTTAAGCTCATTGAGTTCTTCTTGACTTTCCATTATCTTCTTAAGTTTTCTTTTTCGACCAACCGGTTTATCAAAAAGTTGGACTTAAATAAAGGTTGTCCTTGATTAATTGTCCTTCTCCCCTTGACCAAGTACTGTGGAAATGGAAATTATGGATATTCTTTGTTAATTATTTGGCTCAACTCTATTCAACATACATGGATGGAAGGAAGGTAGAAAGAATGAATATTGTGATATGGAGAAAGGATGTATAGAATGGAAAGATGATGTAGATGGAGAGATAAAAAAAATTAGGAATAGAATGTAACCCCAACTCAAATGATGGAAAAAACCAACTCATGCATGAACCTAAGACATGGTCATGGTGTCATGTACTTAAGGTGTGTGCTACGATTAGTGAGTGTAGGTGACATGTTAAGACTCTTTTGTAAGACCATGTGGCTAGACTATGTGACTAGAATTAATTAAGGACTTAATAAAGGTACTATTAATACCAAAATAATCGAACTGATTAGCAAACTGTGAAATTAGACTCGTCGTGATGACTTGAGTAAAATGATGAACTGTCGCCAAAGCAACATGACTATCGCCGCACTCTTCATTGCAGCGCCAGACGACAGAGTTGTCACTAGGCGTTGCACAACATAATGTGGCGTTGCAGCCCAAATCGTGGCGCCATTATTGGAGCGTTAATCTGGCACTGCTTTTAGTATTTTAACTCTACGGGACATGCCTAAAGTCATACTAAGTCAATTCCGATTAAATTATTAGACTTTAATTACTCAAAATAATAATTATTTAATTAATTAAATAAAGTCCTTTTAGCCATTAATTAGTTCCTTAAGACTTAAACACAAGTCAAACAAATGGTTAGGAAAATCACATAGTGTATGCACAACAAATAATGCACAATTAGGCAAGTAGGCACAATATGATGTAATGAGTTCGCAACCTAACCATGGCTCTAGTTTTCTAAAGTTCGGGATATGGGTTAGTTAAAGAGGGTCCATAGTTACTTGTCCGAATGTACCGCGTGGAAGCCTTACCTTTTGAAGGGTTGACGCGAGTGGATGGGACACCACGAGTTAAAAAAAAACTTGTTTCCATGGTTTGGTGAATTCAACATTCTTTGATGTACCCTTTGTTGCACAGAGCGTTCAATCAGGTAGATGGAGCATGATTTCCCAGAGGGTTATGTCCATATGTAGAACACATATGGGTTTCAGAAAAGTGAGAAAAACTCAATCAGGAAGTAGGATCGCGCAAACAGTGCTAAAAACTGGTCAAAATTAAAACGCATTATTTCTTGCTCGGTATTGGAAGAACTTGGCGCCAGCAAATAGAGGCTGTCGCCGCAATACGGCTCTGTCGCCCGGCGACAGTCATATCATCGGCGACAGACTCTGTTTTCTAGCCGCCAGTTCCTACATGCCTCAGCAGCTTTCTGTGCTCGATAAAATTTCTAGTTTCGCACAGCATTATTTTAATCCAAGTTGTGAAAGATATTCCTCAAATTTCCTATGTGTAAAAATCCTATGTTTTTACTCATTACGGATGGTCTTTCCAATGAGATCTTTTTTTTATGCATATGACAATAATGTTAATCAGAATTACGCACATGAAATACTTAGAACTTTTCGATTATCATTTTACTCATTCTAAATCATTGCCAAGATAAATTTTAGGAATTAAAATAGTCATCCTCCCTAGTGGAGTCGCCGAAAAAATTGAAGGGAATATTTCAAGCATTACCCCAAACTTGAACCCCACTGTGATCATACACTTAAGCATGGTGGCGTCCAAAGGGAAGGAAGCTAGAGCAAAGAGTCGCCAACAAGTTTAAGGAACTTGTAAACCGTTCACAGGGTGAAGGTTACACCCCTTAACGATCCAGGAGATCGTTAACTCTAATATGTCTGGAACCATGACTGGAAGTTCGAGGATGAAGGTACAAATCCAACCTAAAAGAGATTGAACCTGCCCTAATAATAGGCCTCTACTTTATTCTTCTCATATTCATGTCCGCTTTCTGAGCAACATGTAATCAATAGGTTTACCCTAAACTTGTTTAATCTATGTTGGTTGAATATTAATGCACAAACAAATCTATTATTGGCGATATTACTTGAATTATAATCAAATTAACCCTAAACAAGATTATTAATTATCGTATATAAGCGTGATTGCAATTACGAATTCCCTTTAAACATGCATAAAAGGCGTGATCAAGAAATAACAATAAATATATATCAAGCAACATAATAATAATCATCATAAATTATAACAATTATTATCATAATTATAATAATAATCATGTTAAAGCATAATAATAGCAAGATCCTAGGCATGATACTAACAAGATTAATAACAAACCCTAGCATGTCACTAAACATTAAAAATCAAAACTTTAGCCCTAAAATGATATTAACATGAATATTAGGAAAGAGAATAAAAGGCATCGCAGAAATCATAATTGATATAAGGAACTTATTGTTGTCATTCAAAACATTAAGTTAAGGAACACATCCTAACATGATACTAGGAATCAAAACAACAACCCTAGACATGATTTCTATATCATAATATCAATGAAAACAATTAAAGCAATTACTTGGATGTCTCGTACCTTTTTCAAATAACAAAATACACGCGTTAGTTACTTCAAGGAAAATATAAAACAAAACGATTAAATTAAATGATTGAAATAGAGATTTGGGACCAAACCCTCAGAAATTAAACCTTTCACGTACGTCTAGGGCAAAGGCAACTTCAAACACGGCTAGGTGTGTCTAGATCTTGTGAATGCGAAATTTTGTATTTGAGAGAAGGCTAGTTTATAAATGAAAGGGAGAGAGAGGATATCAAGAATTTCTTGATGAGAGTTGGTGAGAAGAGTTGATAGTTGTTGGTGATTATTGATGGTAAAAATTGATGATTGAAAACCGAATTGTAGGAGGCTATTTCTAGAGAAAAACAGTCGGATATGATAAAAAACGAATCAGAGTTTCAAAAAGAATAAAACACGACGTTGTCGCCAACAACGTGGCTGTCGCTAGACGCCAGGCCTAGCGCCAAACGCTACACTCTGTTGCCAGGCGACAGAGCTCTCTTATGGCGCTGCAAATCAGTTTTCCACGAGTTTTCTTATTTTGATAAAATTTAAGCGTACGAGAGGATAAAACTGTAATTTCCTTAAAAACACTTCTTTTATTCTAATTAAAAATCTAAAAAGTCAATTAAAGTCAATTTATCAATGCTAATCAAATTAGGATTCTAAAGAACCTCCTTGAAGATTCTAGAAAGCTATAATCAATCCTAATCGCATTAGGAATGATAAATTAATAATAGACCCTCCTCTAGATCATTGGGACGCACATAAATATCAAACTTAGCCCAGTTTAGTAATTTGGCCATAACTTCCTCATTATTCATCGGAATTGGGCTTATAATATATCGTTAGAAAGCTCTTTTCGAACCTGACCAAACTATACTATTATTAGACCCTTTCCATGGACCAAACTAAACTGGATTGGCTGTTTTCTTAAATTAGGTTTTCAAAAACAGAGAGAAAGAAAAGAATAAAACTAACCGCAACACTAGACTTTCCACACTTTCACTTCATTCGATTATGATTCAACGTGAAAGGTACTCATCATTGGGTTTGGTTTTGGGGAGACAAAAATGGGTGTCTACAATAGGTCTTATCAAGACGTTCAAATGTTGCATCACCGGAAGTAAAACCATTAGTCCATGAATACGAAGGACCAGAATAGGGGATATCCAAAAGATTATTTCCAATTTTCCATTCTTGAAAACCAATTAAACCAGCTTTTTTTTGGGGAACCCTTCGCTTTATCTAAACTATATTCTACTTGATTAAAATTTCCAATAAGTAGAACGTTTGTAAAATTTTGCAAAATATGAGATATCTTAACCCAAACAGCAGCTTTTTCCGAAGGATGAGGCGACCCATACACAAACATGATATGCTTTATTTCATCAGAAGTTGGAGTACATATTTCACACAAAATTACATTGGAAGAGACCAAAAGAGGAACTACTCTAAGCGGAGAAAACAAAAACACAACTAAACCTCTGCTAAGCCTTTGAGAATCAACACCACAAAAACCATCAAACCTCAAAAGGAGCTAACTTTCTAATTTCAGTATCTACATCAAATAAGGATTCCATAATAAATATAATATTTATAGAGAAGGAGCGGACTAGAGACATCAAATACGGAACTTTAGGGGAGTCCGCCGAGCCTAGGCCTCTACAGTTCCAAGCCCCGACATTCATGGTCTTGCTGGTGGCCTTTGAGGGGGAGCCCCGACATTCATGGTCTTGCTGGTGAGGAGAAAACTGAAATTGGATTTCCTTGAAGTCCCTTATGCTTTTTAAGGGGTTTGAAATAAGGCAAGCAACCTGAAGATTGTTGAGCAAGAGTATCCGATTCTGAAGATGATGCACCACGTTTGTTTGGACAAGATTTTTTGATCCACTCCCACATTTTACCCTTTGTCTTGGTAATCTTGAGTTGCAAAGGAGATGCTAATTTGCCCTTTTCATCCTCATATAGACTAGGCTTTTCAATTTGATCTTCAACCCGATCAGGTACACTTGGGGTGAGCAATCCATGGGAATTGGTTCATCTTCTTCTGTCGACAATTCAACTGGAGATGGATGGATGGACGGGACAGATTGAGGAAATTCGATTTCCCCTGTAGAAGAGTCCTATTGATATCCTGAATGATCTGGCGGCACATGAGGGAACGACGACGCCAAAGAAGGTGAAGGAGATCCTGATTGTTGCTGAGATTGTTCGAACAGAAGAGAAGAGAGATTATTATTCCAATTGCTTAGACCAGCACCAAAGGGATCAAGAAAAACAGGCCTAGAAGGCCCAAGAGGAGGAGTGAGAAAATAGGAACTAGATTCAAGTTGGGCTGACCCACATCTTGAAATAAGACCCCCCTATAATTGGGCTGAACTTGATGTTCAGTAAACGGTGGGCCATGAGGATTAGAAGCAAGTTGGTACAGGTCCGCTCTTTTTAAATTGTCCCAAAGAGGCCCAGTATTAGGCGGATTACGATGAGGGTTCAAACTCGATTCATTATGTCGGGTCTAATCTTGATATATTTGATGAGGTAACAGAACACGTGACCTTAGGGAGGGATTAAGATGACTTGAATTGATATTACCCAATGTTCCAGCTGTTGGATGTTCCCAATTAATAATCTGAGACAAAACATGATTAGGATTGCTTGCATGACAAATTAAACATGTGGATTAATAAACCCATTGATCGGTGCAAATTCATCAAATTTGAGATCTTCTCAAATGTACCGATTGATGCCAAGATCACGACGCCACACCTCGTCTCTGCTATTCCGGTAGCCACTGAGAGGTGGTCCGGGAAATAACCCCGGTAAAGAAGTCGGCGGAGGAGCAGGCCAGGGGACGGAGATGATAGAACTGAACCTGTGGAGATGTTGTCAAATACACCACTATGGTCATCCCAATAAGAAGGATGAGAATCAGCTGGATATTTAAAAGGATCGTCCTTATCATTATCTCAAAACCAAAGTTCTGTAGTCCAATTATCAGGATTGGGAGCTATTCCCCGAATGGAATTTGTGTATAACAAAACATCTGTTAGACCAAATCAAACATGTGCGCTGTTTTCGTGTAGCTTACAAAAGCGGCGCTCCAAGTGGAGCTTACTTAGTTCATATGATTTTGGACAAGTCTCATGGCCGTGTCCGACAAACCCGCACTTTTTGCAAAAGCGATAGATTCCCTCGTATTTAAATCGAACCCAAGTAACATGATTTCCATAGGTTGGGAAGTAACAACCCGCAATTTAGGGTAACAATAAATCAACTAAAATTTTGACTCTAGGTTTAGGGATATGAAACTGACCGTTATGCTCTTCTTCCATAAGTATATCGCAGACATGATTGAGAACAGAGGAGGCCACTTCAGGAACTGAGTAGTAGATGGGAAGGCCTTGAACTTGTACCCACATTAGGACTAAATTGAGATTTAAATTTTCTAGAACATCATGACCACGGAGGCGTTGAATAACCATAAAGCTTCCCTTAAAGTGAACCCAACCACGACGATCGAGATCCTTAGCGTCCTACTCATTTCCACAACTAAAAACAAAATCATGTTCATAAGGAAATACCCTGACCGGAGCTCGAAGGGTGCTAGAAGCGAGAAACTAGACGTTGAACAAGACCCACAGAGAATTTACGATTATCCCAAAACTTGCCTATAACAGCACTTTGCCAATTGATATCACTTTCCTAGAAGGAGGGAGGAGAGAATCGATAGGAGCCTATTGTGTGAGGATACACAAAAGTTCTAGGGAAGGTCTATCAGACATGGTGTTTTTGGAAGAGAAAACATGGAAAAGTTTTGACTGAAATGAAAAGGAGAAGAGAGTTTCTCTCACAAGAGAGTCTTTGCGCCGACAAATTATTATTGTTTTAGAGGTTAAAAAAATCTTGTTTAAACTGCAATTATAACACAAGAAAAAAAGTACATTGTAAAACAAGTGATGAAAAATTAAAAACTAATTACTCCGCATTTAAAATGAATACACACGCACACCAAGCACTTAACATTGAGTATCTTCACTAACCGTCTAACATACCCTAAATTAAAGACCCAATTTGAAATCTAGACATAACAAAAGAAAATCAAGACTAAATTCTTAATTTCATACTAATGTAAAGTATCGAATCATCAAGCCTAGGAACTGCTCCTTCGAGTCAATCAAAGCCTCCGTAAGGATCCCAACCATGTTGGTTTCGTCTTTGCAAGAAAACAGTGCTTCAAGAGATCACTTTCCGTTGGTCTTTTAGACACCTTAGCCACACTTTTTGATGAACTTCCTAACCATTCTGTCTTGGAAACATTATGTTTTCGTGGTCTAAGCTAATTACTTCAATAGACAATAGTTCAGCTTCTTTTCCGGGTGGTAATTCCAAGATATTTCAATGATAGTTCAATTATAAAAGTTGTGTATTGTATAGGAATTCCAATTCAACCACCGTATTTAGGAGCGAGCCGCAGTGCTCACCGTGAGAAACAAGCCCGTTACTCAAAATGGCTTTTTGGAAAATATTTTGATTTTTTCACTTACTGAGATGCTGAGTCAGATTTCGTGGGGACAACTTATGTGTCAAATTGCTTGAATAACAACGTTACAAGAAAATGGAATAACAGAATTAGCTCTGCTCCTCACCTCTTTCAGAGGTTTAACTCCTCTATTATGAATTACGCTCTGTACTCTGTTGATATTCATGCCCAGATGACATAATTGGGTCTTCAAGTTGTCGGAAATCCGTTGAAGCTAACAGGTTAGTGAAGTTTTCTATTCTTTCTTCTTCGTCCCTTCATGTTATTTTCTGTTGTTCTATTCTAGGGTTTTGGTGCGACAAAATTTCATCAAATTGAATTCACAATTGAGACCGTAATCAGAATAATTGAAAGTAATAGGATTATGCGTTGACATTCCTATGTTGAAATGGTACAAATTGGCTGAAAATTGGTGATTGATTTTGTTTAAAAGGGGTTTAAAATGGAAATTATGAGAATGTGTTGCTGTCTTGTTGCTGCAAAAATGTGTTGGTGTTGGTCAATTTTTCATACTTTGTTCAATTTATTATAGTTACACAAACTATGGTTGTTTTAATTTATACAATAATATGTAATGCGATCTGTTATAATGGGGTTTGAGGTTCTGATAATTGCTGATTGATACTTTTTAAAATGCAATTCATACTTTCTAAAAATGGGTTATAGTCTTGTGTGATAAAAAACGTGGTGGTTAATTTGTCGTACTTTGTTCGGAGAGCTATGATTGTTTCAATTTGTATCATAATTCTATTGGTGTTCTGCTTTTGAAGGGTGGAAGGGTGAATTGTTTTTGATGTTATAAGGGGCAGTGAGGTTGGTGTTAGGGGCAGTGGAGTTAAGTTTAGGAGGAGTAACATAACTTGGAGGAGGGTATTCATATGGAGGGTATAGAAGACATAGTTGTTGCAGATAGTGTTAGGGAAGATGTTATAATTAGGGGCAGTAATGTTGGTGTTGGTGATAGGGGCAGTGAAGTTAAGGTTAGGAGGAGTAACATTGATATGGTTGAGGGTATTGAAATGGAGGGTATAGAAGACACAGTTGTTGCAGATAGTGTTAGTGAAGATGTTAACATGAATGTTTGGTATTTATCCCCCTTGAAAATAATTCAGACAACTCACATTGTGGTTGGTAGCAACGATATGGCAGTTGTTAGCAAGGATATGACATTAATTGTTGAAGAGCCTAAGGAAGGGATGGTTTTCCCGTCTTCGGAAGATGTTGAAGCCTACTATAAGGAGTATGCTGAGCAGATGGGGTTTGGAGTGTCTAGGGTTCAAGGTGTAAATTGTAAGAAGGACAAGAAACAAAGAATAGCTAACACGTGGAAGTGTGAGTGTTAGGGAAAACCAGACATGAGGGCTAGAAGGGAAGCGAAGAAGAGGGCAAAGGCAATGGGTGTTGGAGGTTCTGGTGGTTTAGTTGATGGGGTGGTATGTGAGGATCAGTTACGTCGTATGAAGAAGACTTCGAAAAAGTATGAATGTGAGGCCCGTGTTTATGATAGAAGGAATGAAGATGGGTTGTGGGTGTTGAAGACAGTGCACCTAAAGCATAATCACAAGATTGATCAAGCAAATTCTAAGCTTGTGAAGGAGTACCGCATGAAGCACCTGACCCCATCATTGCAGAGGACGTTACTAGATTACTATGACCTAGTGTAACAATTTCTCAAATACACGGTTGCATGGCAACCAAACGAAAAGGAGTGGAAAACATGCGTCTCACCGTCAAAGATTTACAACATGAGGTGTACAAGGCAAGGCGGTTGAAGATGGTTGGAGGGGACTCGGTGGCAATGATGGAATTTTTTGAAAAAATGCAATCCGATAACCAAAATTTTTTCCATGCTCAACGGTTGGATAAAGAAGGGAGGCTTAAGGATGTGATGTGGGTGGATGCAAGAAGTAGGGTTGCTTGTGAGGACTTTGGTGATGTTGTATGCTTCGACGCAACATACCTAACAAATGACTACGAGTTCCCATTTGCAAACTCTGTTGGTGTGAACCACCACGGGCAATCGTTGTTGTTGGGATATGCTCTTTTTTCTTATGAAGACTGCGATACTTTTCGGTGGATATTTCAATAGTGGCTAGCTTGTATGAACAACCAAGCTCCTAGTGCCATTTTGACTGACCAAGCGGCAGCTATGCAGAGGCCCCTAGCTGAAGTCATACCAAACATGATTCATCGTTGGTGCATATGGCATATCATGAGCAAGATCCCTGAAAAACATGGCAAGTGCGCACCGTAAGTGGATTTTGCAATTATTAGTTCATATTAAGTGATGTCTGAGTTCAATGAGTACAATAATCCGCTGTATGAGTTCAATATAAGTTTTGAGAGATTACATTTTAATGATATATGAACTGTTGTGACTGATGCTGGCTAATATATGGCCTTCAAATTTGATGTGATAATTTAATGATATGCCAAGTGCAGGATATTGAGTTTGGTGCAGGATAATGATGTATGAACTATAAGAGCTAGTGTTTGTTGCTAGGGGAATTCATGTTGTTGTGCTGTTTTTTTTTTTTTTTTTTTTTTTTTTCAAGAGGAGCAGATTTATTAGGCCTTAACAGGCTTTAGAATAAGAGTTAGATAATTACAGATCATAGCAACAGTCAAAATAGCTAGCTGCTAAGGGTTGCTAAACACATTAGAAAGAGTTAGAGTCTTCAAGTTGTTTTCCCTTACAGTAGCTAAGGGTTGCTAAACTCATTAGACAAAGTTAAAGTAAAAATAGAGGGACAAAATGGGACCTGTTGTTTTCCCTTACAGTAGCTAAATGGTTAGGAGGAGCCAATTTTACATTAAACTGGTCCATATACAAAAGATTGTTGCTAAACAGATTAGACAGAGTTAGAGTCTTCAAGTTGCCGTGCTGTTTTGTTAAATATAATTTGCTTGCATTTTAGTATTTTCAAGATGTTATAGTTTTAGACCATGATAACACTGAATATATATTCTGATGCTCAATTAATTTTTGTGTAGTTACCAAGAGTTTGTCAACCCCCTGAAAGAGGTGGTGTATGAGAGTTTTTATCCCGAGGAGTTCAATACCCGATAGGCTGAGTTCATAGCGGAGTATAACATGGAGGGAAATGAAAGGATGTATAGCCTACACAAGGAGAGTCATATGTGGGTGCCTGAGTACATGAAGGAGTATTTTTCGGCTGGTATGAAGGCCACACAAAGGGTTAAGAGCATCAATCGGTTTTTTGATGGCTATTCAAACCGCAAAACTAAACTCCACGAGTTTCCTCAGAAATATACCAAGGCCTTAAATCAATGCGTGACAGATGAAGTGAGTGCAGATGAGCGTTGCTCGAAGTACCATAGGAGGTTGGTTAGTGGCTTTAAAGTTGAATTTTTTTTCCAAAAGTTATACACAGACAACAAGTTTCAAGAATTTCAAACGGAGTGTTCGAGATTGATGTATTGCAGCCTCAGAGGAAAGGAGGTTTTGTCTGAAAACGTTATTCAGTATTTGGTGATCGATCGTGTATGGATAGTACCTCCATGCGCTAGTGAGGAGGTCATTACAGATAGGTAAAGGCTCTACCAAGTTACTTACTATCCTATGACTAAGGAGGTTCAATGTGTTTGCAGGAAGTTTGAAACAAGTGGCATACTTTGCAAACACTGTATTAGAATTCTCAACAAAAACTTGGTTGAAAATCTACAACAAAAGTACATTTTAGACCGTTGCGGAAGGACGTACCCCGTAAACACACTAGGGTCAAGGTGGTCTACCGTGATCCGGGCGACATAGAAAATGTGAAGAGATTCAACCGAATGATGGAAACGTTCGAGCCCATTTGTGAAACTGTTGCCATGCTGAATGGTCAAACAGTCCATATTGTAATTGAAGCACTATCGAAGTTTCAAAAAGTTGTTAATGATTGTAGGGACAAGAAGAATCAGGAACATGTTCTTGTAGTTAGCACACTTTCATCAGTCGCTGAAGAAAGAACATTTTCATCAGCCTCAGTTATGAACCATGCAGAACCTGTAAACCTATGTCCATCTGCCATGGAGCCTGTTATAAAGGACCCCATAATTAAGAAAAGGAAAAGTGGCAGGCTTAAGGGTTCGGCACAAATCGTTTGTTGAAACTGGCTACAAGAAACCCAACAAGAACAAGAAGCCTAGCCTAGTAAGATTTATGCTTTTATAGTCAGTACTTTTTATAATTTGGCATAAGCTGACTGATATTTTGGATATCATATAGGATGCAAAAAATGGTGTTGAAGAGGTAGAAGAGGATGCAGGAAATGGTGTTGAGGATGCAGGAAATGAGGAGGATGAACATGCATTGAATGTAGGAACAATTAAGGTTAAGGCAAAGGGAAAGGCAGAACAAGGTAAGGGCAAGGGAAAGGGTAAACCAATAAAGGGGAAGGCAGGAACAATTAAGGGAAAGGAGAAGGGCAATGCAAAAACAGGTAAGGGAAAGGGAAAGGGAAATGTTAAACCAAGTAAGGGAAAGGGAAAGGGAAAGGGAAAGGGCAAGGGCAATGCTGAACCAGATAAGGGAAAGGATAAGCGCAATGCAGAACAAGACATGGAAAAAAGTAAGGGGAAGCCACTATAATCAAGCGGAAGGTGAATACGTATTCCCCGATAAAACCTGTAATTTTGAATACACTCATTTATGTGATTCCAATTAATTAAATTATTTTTTATATCACGTTTAACACATCACAACTCATAGGTGGTGAAGCAGAAGGTGGTGAAACAGAAACGACTTGTGGAACTAATGGCCAACGCGTGACTTGTAAGTTTGGATACTATATCAAGCGGTAGGCGAATACGTATTCCTGGGAGGCGAATAAGTTTATCGTTGATGTGGATTCGTGCGTTTATTGTACTAAGCTAATGGTGAAGTGTTGTTAGGTTAAATTTTTTTTAAATTAGTAACAAATACCTAATGTCTGATCTATTATGAGTTGAGTCTTATGTGTTAAATCTAATGTATGAACATGATTTGAATCTTGGATTTATTATATCACCCTTGAGGCTCAAAACACATGCATACTTGCTGCAGCCATAGACCAAACTTAATGTATCTAATCAGGCTATTAACATTACCAAAGATTGTACATATAAGCATAGACCAAATTTCTTTACTTTTGTAGATTTAATTAGAGAACAAAATATTCAATAACCAATCCACCAAAATCATATACAACTAGATTCATCACCTTAGTTCCTACGTAGTAAATTATACACAGAATCATCTCCAAAATAACTATTTATCAACAAAAACCCACTCTAAAACCAAAAGAAAGCTTCATGCATAACATACTGCTCTAACAAATTCGATTGAAGTTGTTGGGGGATCGATTATAAGCATCTGAATCAATCAAAGAATCAGATGCACCATAGACACCATCATCTGGCCCAAACTCATCTCCACCGTCGGATCTAGAAGATGAGTGCCCTCCAACGTCTTCCCCATCTTCAGCTTCCACCTTCACGCCATTTCCATGAGCCTCACCCTCATCGCCTTCATCATCACCATAAACCCCTCTTCTAATTTTTCTTCTTGTTCTGGTTCCATCTGCTCTTCCTCTTCTTCTACTTCATCTTCTTGTTCTTCCTCGTCTTCTACAGCAGGCTCCGGCTCCTCCACCATAGGAGGCTCTTCAACCACAGGAGGCTCCTCCACCACAGGAGGCTCCTCCACCACAAGAGGTTTCTCCTCCACTTGAACCACCACTGTATGATCCTCCTCATCGCTTATATCCATATCACATTCGCCGCCTTTAACATCGCCAGTCAGAGTGTTGCTTCTATTACCATCCCCACCCATGTCCTTGGACGATTCACCAACACAAAACTGCTTCTTCTTCACTGGAGCATCATCATCATCACTATCACTTTCAATATGGATTACACCATCACACTCAGTATATCTAGGCCGTTTGCATTCTTTTTTGTGTTAATCTGCTTTGTTTAGTCGCTAGTTTATGAACTCAATATCCTTCAACACACCTTCCATCCTGTGAACTGTTTCAACCATTTTTTGAATAAGTTCATCTAATTCCTTTTCAAGTGTCAACTTCCAAAGTTTAAGAAATTGACAGTACGCCTGATATGCCTGAGGAATTGGCGATCCTCCATTGTTAACTTTTATACATAGCTTGCTAATATGGGACAGACTGTAAATTTGTTTGGCAATGTGTCATGCAACATTTAACAAAGGTTTGGCAATGCTCATGTTTGGCCGAAAATCAGATTCATATTATTGCTCACACAGCAACTACAATTATTCTTAAAATATTGTTGTCACTACTCTGTGGTTGGATCAAATTTTTTTCATTTCATAGTAATAGAACTATATAGAACAAAACTAAATAAAATTGAAAAATTGTTCTCTTTTGGCTCATTTCCCTTTCTTATCTAAAACTTAAGTTATTGATTGCAGGCATGATCTATCTTACTTTATTTCGTCCAACTAGCAGACAACTTCTTTTGCGTTGTATGAAGTAAATGTCTAATAGCATGCTTATTGATATTGAACTTGAAGTTAGTCAACTATTAAGTTTTAGTTCTAATATTATATGTTCATTCATGTACTTTCTTTTGCATATGTAGGCATTTCATGCACACTATCACTATGTGCTACCCATATGAGAGAATAAATTAAGGAATCTGGTAAAAAGCCAGAATTGTGCTCCTAATAACTTGGGGTTGTGCTAGGAATGCTGGGAGATCGCTGGCATACTCTCTTCCCTTCTTCCCCCCTTTCTCTTACTTCCACCTCATAGAGCTTCACTATATGCTTTCTTTATTATATACTTTGTATACTAGTAAATCTACCTGGAAAGCTCTTTATAAATTTAATAGAATTTTTTATATATGTTAAAATGAATGAAGAGTCTTACATATTTTAATGAATAAAGAAACTGGATAGAAGAAGAATAATCAAATAATTTTAATAACAATTTTCAAATGCACCTGACTGAGACTTCCTGAGAGCTAAGACAAATCAAACTGCATTATTATTTGGCATTGATGATCACTAGGGTCAGTTGTTATTGTTTAAAGAGGTATGTGACTCAACTCTGGACATTCTAAGATGTTCAATTTTTCAACCATATTTCTATACCTCAGTACATACAGTAGATTAGTTGTGTACCCACTGATTGCAATTGTATACTATGTATCTAATGCCTAAATAAAATTTTATTAGCGATTGCATATTATAAGTTGATATAAAATTACCCCAACTTCTCTATAGAGGTGTTTTTGCTCATTGTAGGATAAGGAGGCTCAAATATACGTAGGAATGTAGTTGTACCCATGAAATTCCTATACAATAACCGTCTGCTAATTCACCAGGCCATGACAATTGATTATGTATACTTTATAGGTTTATTGTGCTGTTATGATTGTAGAAAGTATACTCTGACATTACAAGCTGCTTACATAGCTCATAAAAAAAAAAAAAAAGAAACATATTGTAGACACCCATTTGTGTCTCCCCAAAACCAAACCCAGTGATGAGTACCTTTCGCGTCGAATCATAATCGAATGAAATGAAAGTGTGGAAAGTCTAGTGTTGCGGATAATTTTAATTTCTTTTCACTTCTCTCTATTTTTGAAAACTTATTTTAAGAAACAGCCAATCCAGTTTGGTTGGTCCATGAAATAGGTCCAATAGTAGTGTAGTTAGATGGGGCTTGAAGAGAGCTTTCCAACGATATATTATAAGCCCAATTCCGATGAATATTGAGGAAGTTATGACCAATTTACTAAACTGGGCCCGGTTTGAGCCTTATATGCGGCCCAATGATCTAGGGGAGGGCCTAATATGATTTATCATTCCTGATTCTATTATTATTATTATGCTTTAACATTATTATTTTAATTATGATTATTATGATTATATTTTATGATAATTATTATGATTGTTATTATTATTATTATTATTATTATTATTATTATTATTATTATTATTATTATTATTATTATTATTATTATTATTATTATTATTATTATTATTATTATACTTATTATTATTATTATTATTATAATTATTATTATTATTATTATTATTATTATTATTATTATTATAATTATTATTATTATTATTATTATTATTATTATTATTATTATTATTATTATTATTATTATTATTATTATTATTATTATTATTATTATTATTATTATCATGGTGATTATTATTTTGGTGATTATTATAATTATTGATGATCATTATGTTGCTTGATATATATATTTATTTTTATTGCTTGATCACGCCTTTTATGCCTATTTAAAGGGAATTTGTACTTGTAATCACGCTTAATAAGATAATTAATAATCTTTTTAGGGTTAATTTGATTATAATTCAAGTGATCATCAATAATAGATTTATTTGTGCATTATATTCAACCAACATAGATTAAACAGGTTTAGGGTTAATCCTATTGATTGCATGTTAGTCAAGAAGCGCACATGAATACGATCAGAATAAAGTAGAGACTTATTATTAGAGCAGGTTCCATCTCTTTTAGGTTGGATTTGTACCTTCATCCCCGAACCTTATTTGGTTCAAGACCTTATGGAGTTGACGATCTCTTGGATCGTCAAGGGGTGTAACCTTCACCCTGTGAACGGTTTACAAGTTCCTAAAACTTGTTGGCGACTCTTTTGCTCTATCTTCTTCCCTTTTGGACGCCACTGTACTTTAGTGCATGATCACATTGGGGTTCAAGCTAGGGGTTAACGCTTGAAATTATTCCCTGTAGTTTTTTGTCTACTCCGCTGGGGAGGATTTCTATTTTAATTCCTGAATTTGTTTCGGCAATGATTTAGAATGAGTGGATGAGACTCGAAACGTTCTAAGTATTTCATGTGCGTAATTTTGATTAACATTATTGTCATATGCATAAAAAAGATCTCATTGGAAAGACCATCCGTAATGAGTTAAAAACATAGGATTTTACACGTAGGAAATTTGAGAAATATCTTTCACAAGTAGGACCGAAATAAAACCGCGCGAAACAGAAAAATTTTATCGAGCATAGAAAGCTGCTGAGGCATGTAGGAATTAGCGCCAGGGGCCAGAGCATTGGCGCCAGATTTTTAACTGTAGCGCCAGACGCCAGCATTGGCGTCAGGCGCAACAGCTAAAACCTGGCGCCATTTTCTGTTTGCTGGCGCCTAATTCTCTTAATACCGAGCCAAAAATATGCGTTCTAATTTCGACCAGTTTTTCGTATTGTTTGCACGATCCTACTTCCTGATTGAATTTTTTCTCACTTTTCTGAAACCCATATGTGTTCTACATATGGACATAACCCTCTGGGAATTAATGCTCCATCTACCTGATTGAACGCTCTGAGTAACAAAGGGTACATTCGAGATCGTTGAATTCACCAAACCATGGAAGCGAGTTTTTTTTCTAAAACACGCGGTGTCCCATCCACTCGCGCCAACCCTTCACGGTTAGGCTTCCGCACGGTGCATCCGGATAATTAACCATGGACCCTTTATTGATTAAACCATATCCCGAACTTTAGAGAACTAAATCCATGGTTAGGTTGCAAACTCATTGCATCATATTGTGCCTACTTGACTAGTTGTGCATTATTTGTTGTGTATATATTCTATGTTTTCTTAACCGTTTGTTTAACTTGTGTCAAAATTAAATAAATTAATGACTCAAAAACTTTGCCTAATTAATTAATTAATCAATTAATTTGAGTCAATAAAGTCTAATATTTTAATCATAATTGACCTAGTATGACTTTAGGCATACCCCCGTTGATTAATCACACCGAAAACAGTCCCAGATTGAAGCTCCAACAGTGGCGCCAAAGTCTGGACTGTAGCGCCACTTTTTGGAGTGTGGCGCCTGGCAACAGCTCTGTCGTCTCGTGCTACACTACACAGTATGACGCCAGTCCTGTCGTTTTGCCGACAATTCAGATTATTTATCGAGTCATCACCTAGTGTCTAATTAACCAGTTTGCTAATTAATTCGGTTAATTTTCGTTGTCAATAACACTTTATTAAGTCATTAATTGAGTCTAGTCACATAGTCTAGCCACATGGTCATGACACGAGTCTTAACATGTCACCTACACTCACTAGTCTTAGCACACACTTTGAGTATATGTCACCATGACCGTATCTTAGGTTCATGCATGAGTCAGTTTTTCCGTCATTTGAGTTGGGGGTACATTCTAATCCTAATTCATATCCCTCCATCTACATCATTTTTCTTCACATTATATTCCAATCTTTCTTCACTTCCTCCATCCATTGTATGTTGAATAAAGTTTGAGTCAAATAATTAACAATGAATATCCCCAAATTCCTTTTCCACAGTACTTGGTCGAGGAGAGAAGGGCGATTAATCAAGGACAACCTCTTTATTCAAGTCTCACTTTTTGATAAACCAATTTGTCAAAAGAGGAAGGCTAAAAAGATAATGGCAACTCAAGAGGAAGTTAATGAACTTAGGAATCAGTTTAATGACATGACTGAGGTATTAAAGGCTTTAACCCTCAAAATTGATGATCATGTGAAGCAACAACAAATGAACCTCATGCAAGAAAGTTTGAGAAATCTATCTAGTGACTATAAATTTCAGGGCATGAGTTCACAAGGGGTCTCGCTGGACAAGGAACTTCTTCCGCAAAAGTTCAACGCCACTGACATCCCTAAATTCAAGGCGACAGATAACCCTTACTTCCATCTAAGAGCTTTTGAAACTATAATGAACATTAAGGCTATTGATAAGAAGGTTTTCCCCTCTCTGTTCTCACTATCTCTTGAGACCGTTTGCCAACAATGGTTCTTCTCCCTTGACAAAGAGAAAACCTCTACCTGAGAATCGATAGTAAATGCTTTCATTGATAGGTACAAGTGCAATATTCAAGTTGAAACCGATCATAGACAACTTGAGATGCTAAAACAAAAAGAGAATGAAGGCTTTACTTCTTTCTTTAATAAATGGAGGGAAACTTCCGCTAAGATGATTGAGGCGCCCACTGAAAAAGAATCTGTAAGGATGTTTATCAAGAATCTCCAAGAGAAGTATTCGAAGCATTTAAAGTATCAACACAATTAGAATACTTTCCAGACCGTTTATGACATCGGAATTGAAATCGAAGATGACCTCGCAAAGCAAAAATCTACTAACAATGGTAACCACGGTGGCTGGAAAGGAAAGAAGAACGACAATCCTTATTCTTCCGAAAACGCCCACTCTAGTAACAATGTTAGTACCTTTGATCACAGTGAAGTTTTAGCCATGGATAACCAAGGATCTAAGAAGCAACTAAGGAAAGACTTCACCCCCATTGGGATGAGCTACGATACTGCCTTCGATCGACTTCATGCCAAAGGACTCATTACTCCCATTGGACCTATTCAAGATCCTGCACCTGAAAAGAGATTGCCGGGTTGGAATCCAGACGAACATTACAAGTACCATCAAGGTAGGGGTCATGCTACTGAGAGCTATTGGAAGCTAAAGGAGGCTATCCAACATTAGATTGATAATAACAAGCTTCCCATGCCTCCAGTTAACAAGAAGAGCGAGTGATGATAAAGGAAACAACACAAGACAAGAGGCGAGCTTCAACGACAAGATTTCATGTCCTTTTTTTTTTCTATTTCTTCTTTATTTACCTTTTCCCCAATAAGTCTAGCATAGGCACCTTTCTTTTCTCCTTATATTTATTTTGTAGGATCATTATACATTTTCTTTTAATAAAATGAGCATTTATTTCCTTATATATGATCATTTCATTAAATTGCAAAAAAAAAAAAAAAAAAAAAAAAAAAAAAAAAAAAAAAAAAAAAAAAAAAAACTATGTCAAACTAAGCACAAGGTATACCAATGATTTGAGTCACCCCTTGTAGCCACATCATATCTCCTTTCACCTTTCAAATTTACAAACCTTTCTTCATAAACCACTTTGAGCCTCGTCTAACGATATACCTTTCTTTTTTCAACCTACATCTACCTAACCTTGGGATGGATGGTGTGTAACTTATGCAATTCTAAAAAAATCTTGAGTGATTTCAAAAGATCAAAATAAATAAGATAAGCAAAAAAGAAATAAATAAAAGTGTACAAAAGGGCAAGTGTTCCAATGTCTTTGATATGAAAATGTCTTTGATAAGAACACGTCTCAGATTGCGTCTCTTATCGAGTGCTCGGTACCGTGCCTGAGAAACATGAATGCCAAGTGAGTGATAGACCGCATGATCGGGATTGCCCACACTTATAAAAATGAAATAAATGCTATAGCAAAAAAAAAAAAAAAAAAAAAAAGAGAGCTAAAAAAGAGTAAAAACTTAAGCATGAAAATATAAATATTCAAAAGCAAGGTTGCACACCTTGGGGGCTTATCGAAGGTCTTGAGCCTTTATCCCCTTCTTCTATAACCTTTAGCCTAACAACGTTACAACCCTTAAAAAGACCTTTTTGAGGTATACACATACTTGTGCGAGGTTCGGCTAGAGCTACGTTCGGCCTGATTCCTAACGGATACGTAGGAAACCTCACATCGAGGTGCGGCCGTAATAAACATGCATTCATATTCACATCCACATTCACACATCATGATCATATCAAGGGATATCCTATTATCATCCCTTTTCATGTAGAGCTAGACTTGGGGGATTTATCCTTACATCATTAGCTTACCTAGCCTAAAGAGTCACCATCATTTGACTTTTCTAAAAAATAATATTTTCTCCACACACTTAGCCTTTGCGGCCTAACTTTAGTGTCACTTTCACACACTACACAGATACATGACCAAATATACTTCCCTTAGGAACCCTTTGTCATGAAATCTTAACATAACGCTGAAGCATGCCTTGTCACATCACTCATCAATCATAATCATCATTGCATCAAAGTATGAAATGCTTAGCTTCCGTGCCTAAGTTACCCAAATACTTTCATCATTGAGTCAACCATTTAGATAGTCTAGGATGGATTAATCTTTGCACCTTGAGAGATAGTATCAAACAACATTTGACTAAGCTCATTCAACATGCACCTTCAAAACTTCAATTCTTTTTCGCGTCTTTATTTTTTGGGAGAAAGTCGATACCCTCCACAAAAATGACAGAAAATTTTTTCTTTTTTGCATTTTCGAGTCGCACGATCACATTACAATGCATACACGAGTCATGTACATATTGAGTCATGTCGTGTCATATCACCTTGATTTGTGTCTAACACATGTGTCAAACACCTCGAGTCAATCACAGCGAGTCAAGTTTATGCCTTGAGTCGTGTCAAGTCGATGGCCTGGGTCAAGCGACATTAAACCTTAGGTCAACCCTAAGATGATTAAAGAGAATACAAAGTTCTATAGTAAAAAATAAATACAGGTGCAACAGAATAGGGAATACCCTACTCCAGCGCTAGACGAAAACATTTAGCGTCTGGTAATAGTTTTTAGCGCCTGGCGCTAGATCCTAGAGTCTGGCGATAGAGCCAATTCCTGGCGCCAGAGATATTTCAGCAGAGATAAAGCTCGAAGCCTCTCAGAACAGCAATTTCGGGTTCCTTGGTACGCCAGTTAGCCTCGATAAGCAATTTGACATGATTGAGTAGTCGATTTGATTACAATCGCAATAAGTGATCGACCTGATGAAAGATCGTCTCACTTAGCTTAAAGCGCCTAAGAATTGGCTCATCACGGAGATACCGACATACTGGTTTTATAAGCAAAGTTCAAGTGAGTTTTAAAGATCGACAAGCATTGGTCATCGGTAGTTTTCTTCGGAATATTATCGCAACAACTGAGGATGACTTCAAGTAAAGTTATTTTCGACGGCATTCGCTAAGATTGTGGAGGTTGTCACGAGGATTTGAGAAAAGATTTGAGAAGATAGCACGAGATGGGCGGTCTTCGACGGCATTCGCTAAGATTTTGGAGGTTGTCACCCAAGATTTGAGAAGATAGCACGAGATGCGCGGTCTTCGACGGCATTCGCTAAGATTATGGAGGTTATCACTAAGATTTGAGAAGATAGCACGAGATGGGCGGTTTTCGACGGCGTTCGCTAAGATTGTGGAGGTTGTCACCAAGATATGAGAAGAGCGATTCGTGATGAGGCGGTCTTCGATGACTTTTGCTATGATTGGAAAGGTTGTCACTATGATTCAAGAAAAGGCTCGAGATGTAGCAACATTGATCGATGGCGTTCTCTAGATTGCGGATGATCGTCAAAACAAGCAGAAAGATGGCGTTCCCTAGTGTTGAGTAATTAGGTTTTGATGATTGTAAACTAATGATTATTATCTATCTAATGTGTTTGTTAAGTTGTGCATAGAAAGAACAAGTTATACTTGGAATAGGATACAAGGAACCTGAGCAGTCACATATATATATATATATATATATAAGGAACCTGAGCAATATATGATAAGCAATAGAGAAACAAGAACAATGATGAGTGTTATGGTTGATAAACATGATGATGGCTAAAGAACCATGAAGGTAACTATGTAAATTGGTGTTTGCATATGTTAGCTTCATAAGGTAAGTACACTATGCATACATGAGTTGTATATGTGTAGGAGTATTTACATAAGCTTTAAGTTTAATTAGTTCTCTCACTTGAAGTTTGTTTATGACAAACAAACTTCAATCTAATGTTTCTCTTAAGTGTTTATGTGAAGACAGGAACTAACTTAGGTGAAGTCAATGGGTTGGAACATAGAAAACTTCAAGAGGAACAAGAGAGAATGAATGAACCTAAAGCAGGTTCTCCCATGAGAACCAAACCACGAAGGAACCTGAAGGTATTCTCTAACAAGATCCAGAAGGAACTTTCGGCAGGCTTTCCCACGAAAGCCGGAGCATGTTCCCTAACAGGTACATGAAGAGTTCCATGTTCCCTAACATGTACATGAAGAGTTCCCTAACAGGAACTTAGTTGTCTAACAAGAACTATCTAAGTTCCCTAACAGGAACTTGCCCCGAGATATAGAATACATCAATACTACAAGATTCCAGAACAAGTGTTTCAAAGAAACAACATGAAGACGAAGAAATCGAAGTATGTCGCTCTAGGATTCATGTAAGTATGTTGGACATAAAAGTCAGTCTGGAACAAGTCTAAAGAACCAAGGTGAACTCATGATAGTCAATGAAATTAGAGTTACTGACTTGTCAGGAACTCAGAGACTGTCAGAGTTCCAGAACCTAATCGGAACTTAGGTTTGCACGTCGTTAAAGGTCGCAGGTCAAATTTAATGATATAAATATTTACCTAATACGTGCATATCTTTTAGGGATTTGGTTTTACAGAATAAAAATATTTATTTTCTAATAAATCCCTTTTGGAAAAAGATAAGTTATTTTTGGAAAATATTTTCAGTAAAATAAGTTTTAAGTAAAATCTAATTTTATGGCAAGTACATCTTTTGTTGAAAGATATGGTAAATATATCTTTTTTAAAAAGATATGGTAAGTATATGTTTTATAAAAAGATATGGCAAGTATATCTTTTGTAAAAAGATATGGTAAGTATATTTTTTGTTAAAAGATATATTAGTATATTTGGAAAATATAAGATTTAGATAAAATCTGATTTTACGGTAAATATATCTTATTATTATTGATAGAATATATTCTTAACAAAAGATATATTTTTGGAAAACTTATTTTTGGAAAATATCTTTTATTTCTATCTTTTAATAAAACTTATCTTTTACGAAAAGAATAATTTGGGTGTACTATAAATATGCTCATATGTATTCATTCAAAGTTGAGGCTGATGAAGCTTAGTGGTCGTGCTTAATGGTTTCATCCTTCACCACGAAGCTAAGTCAAACCTTCCAGGTCGAAGTTCCAGTCAGATTCCAGTTACAGTTCGTCCAGTAAGTTCCAGACAGATCTTGAAGTGTCCAGCATATTAGTTTTATCTCTTTATTCATTGGTATGTATTTAGAGTTATTCTTTGAGATCTTGTAATTGGGAAAAAGGGTTTTGAGTGTTTTATGTATTGGGGTGTGAGAGTTCGTGAGGATTCTCGTTATAATTATATTGTAAGAGTGCAATGTGTGAGCTTCTAGGTGAGGCCAATTGAGCTTCTAGTGTGAGGCCGAGTGGGTAGTACTTTGGTGGTACGAGTGAATCTAAGTGTGGTACTTAGATTGGGTAGGTTAGGGTCCTATCAAGTAGCAAGTCCAGTGAGGAACTTGTGAAATAAAGGTCTGTGTCTAATAGGTTGTAACTTGGTGTTTGCCCTATTATAGTGAAGTGTGTTTGAAATCCCTAAGGTAGGGTCGAGGTTTTACTTCCAGTTGGGCCCTGGATGGTTTCCTCGTAAAATTTTCTTTGCATTTTCTAAGTTCCTAACAACAATCAGTTTTATATTCCGCGAAAAGTAGGCACTAGGAACATACTACAATTCACCCCCCCTCTTGTAGTATATCATCCGAATTAACAATTGGTATCAGAACCAATGCTCTAGATAAAACCGGGTAACCCCGAGGAGCAAGTTCCAGGCTAGGATGTATATCTACGAGAAATGCAGCAATTGGAACTCAGCCCGAGAATGTTCCCAACTCCACATTAAGACCAAAATCTTCTTGTCAAGTAGAAGTAATTCAAAGATCAACATCTTTGAGGTAAGTGTTTCGTCTTTGAATTCTTTGTTATATGCATGTTATTATGTGTGCGAGTTCCTTGCGGTATTTTTAGTTAAATTGTTGATTTTATTATTAATGTTTTTAAATCAATTTTGTGTAACCTCAAATCTGATTTGAGTATATTTAAATTTTTTTTTTCAGATTTATAAATTGATTTATTAATAAAGAATCTGTTTACTGGAAATAGTTTAAGGTACTTATTGTTTAGAATTATGCATATTTGGTCTTTTGGAACCTGGACTACCCTTGAATGGAAACTTAATTCTTTAGGCAAGGTAATAATCGAATATTTTGAATATTTGTCAAAGAATGACCTTATCATGTGTTTTTATTATTCTGAATATTTATTATGTAGACACATGATGTTTATTGTTAGTAAAGATAGTTGGCTTAATCGTAGTTGTTTTAATTATGGATTATTGACGACTATTACTAACAAGAAGGTACCCAATATATATTGGGTAACCAAAGCCAAAAGGTGAATGATTTTGCAGGCTATGTGAGTGGAGACAACCTATTAATAATGATGATACTTTGGTTGTTTGTATATAAGGAATTATGTGCAAGTTCCTCTCACTAGAGAGCCTTTATAAGAGGTTTTTAGTAGGTGAAGCGACAATATGGAAAAGTGTGTAAGTCACCTATACATTTCTTTATAAATATTGGTCATGTGCTTTTGGTATATATTGATCCTTCACAAATTCCTATTAAAATTCAATTCCCCATTTCTATGAAGGTTATTAGTGAATGGATGTAAAAGAGAAGTTGTTTTGAAGCTTATAACATATATCATGACAAACTAACTTCTCTTCTAGTTTGGTGCTGGTTGTTAATGATTGTTTTGTAGGTTTGTCCATTGAGATAAATCGGTGCATAAAAGTTTGTTCCGTTAGGAACTTGCTGCTTAACTAGTTGGAACTTGATGAACTTAAATTTATAAAATAGATTTAGGATATAGGAATAACAAAGCTTCTATATCAAGGTGCTATAGGAGTTAGTGTACGAATTCCTGTTCAGCTTCTTATGCAAGTTCCAGTCAAATTCCTATTGTTCAAAGTTCTTTGGAACCAAGCATAAATTCCTGTAACAGACTCTTATGAAGGATAATGAGTTAATATGATTATCTTTTTCTACGTGTTAGAGATCCATAATTTCGTTTATGGAACGACATCCAAAAGGGAGTATTTTTACTGGAACTTTATGTTTTAATACTTTTATGCTTTAGGTTTTTTTTATCTCTCTTGACTAACCTACTAACCTTTTGAAAGCACAAAAGAATTCTCTTGGGCTTTGATTTTTCAAGTTATATCTTCAGAATGAATATTTGAGGAACTTTGACAAGGTGTTGAAGAACTTGAGATTAAACCAACACGTTCCTCTACCCAAGATACAATGGTCAATAGGACTAGAAGGGCATGTTCCAACCTAATATCAATAGGAACATGAACAGTTGAAGGTGCATAGTAGGAAGGAACTCATATTATCTCGACAGCGAGGTTCCAAAGGGATGATGATTGTCAAATCAAGATATTTCCTGCTATAAACCTACAATGGAAGAGCTTTGACTTATAAGACTAACACATAAGGTAAAATTGCTGCATAACAGGTGGTTAGTAAGTCAAGTTCCTATACCATTGTGAACATTTTTCTTGTCGAGTTTTTGATGCACATTTTGGTGTTTTAAATGCTTGGAACTCTAGATGTTTTACGAAATAATTCTATGCTTCAAACTGTAAACATGTTAATCTTTTTATGCTTGATAAACCTAGTAGGAACTTGATAATAGGTATATGTATACGTAAGTTCTAAACAGGTAAAAACTGAAAAGCATGAGGATTAAAACATGTTATATTCTCTTTTAACATCGGGTAGATGGTAAGCAACACTAATCCGTTGGATCTCAGTGATATGGATTTGTTTATCATGTGATATTTAGAGACTAATTGAAAGATATGTCTTGTTTATAAGTAATGAACGCAAATGGACACTTGGTTACTTTTCTTAATAGAAGAGATGATGAACTGTTTGTTGAAAGTCTTTTCTATCACAGGATTTGTTGCTAAATGTTCATTATTTATGAAGTTATGGATCTAACAATGGAACCTAGTTCCAGTCATGTTTGATGTTTGTAGTAGGAACACAAGATTGACAACAAGTTTCCAACTTTGAATCATGAAAGACATGAAGAGAACAAAGTTATATGCTAATGGTCGTTGCAGGTTCTTTGGAATAGTTTTCAATGTCTCTTACTACATCATCAACACTGAAGCAATAGATCTTTGATTAACAAGACACCCTATGTTCCACTTAGGGATGTTTGATGATAGAAGTGCCAAGGCGATTACCCATAAATGCCTAGATCAGTAAAACAAAAAGAGTTTACACTATCATGTTTGATGTGCAAAAAGTGAACATATTTTGAGACTAACAGGTTTGTTCTCATCAAGCAGGTTATAAAAGATGAACTCACAAATTCTTGTAGAACTAACTGAGTTCCTAATAAAGAAATATGTCACTAAGGATAACATCAAGGGCTAGCTACACATGTTGAGGAACTTTTAGATGTTAAGTTCCAACTCATGCAGCAAAGTTCAATGAACTCAATACAAGAAAGCAAGTTCCAACGAAGTTCCAGAACTGAGATAATATTTGTTCTGACCAACAAAATCTCAACAAACTATGGAGCTACAGTGTCTTATATGCATATGTAACTAAGACCGAGCCTCAAGATATTGAAGCATTTGAGGATGGAGCTTGAAGGTTAGATGTGTAACAAGAACTCAATGAGATTAAAAGGAAGAAGGTGTTTATTACATCCTGAACCTATTCTAGAACACCTAAAAAGGGTCGGAGATTAAAAAGGGTGTTCTGTAAAAAGCTTGTTGAGTAAGGCACGTGATTGGAACAAGGCCATGTTGGTTCTTATAGGAAACAACCAATAAAAAGGTATGTATTGTTTTCCAGGAACTTGTTGCTCGTATAGCTAGACTTGAAGGTAATTGAATATTATTTTATCTTGCTGTTTTTATGGGATTAGAGTTGTACCACATAGATGTCATGGATGTCTTTTGTATAACTTTCTGTTATAGATGTCTATGTGGAACATACTCTAGGATAGATTGTTATCCAAGTTCCTTCTTGAAAATTGAGCTTTAAAATTGTCAATTTTTTTTTTCAAGATGGACTAAGGTATTAGTTGTACTTATTTACATTGATTATATTTTTGGTACAACTAACGAGCCATTGTGTATTGGTTTTTGATGATTCTATGATGAGAAAATATATTTGTAAGCATTAACCATTGACAATGGAACTTGAATTAGAAGTGGAAGTTCATATTAGATTTGAGATCATCAAGGAACAAAACAACCACTTCAAGAACTCAAGGTAAGCCATCATATCAACCAAAGTTTTAAAATTTATATTTTTACTGGTTTAAGACTACATAAGATATAAGTTCCTGTTCACATGACGGCATTAGATGAATTGAATAAATATATTTTTGGTATGAATGCAATATGTGAATTTATGAATTGATTAACTTATGGTTCTGTCTTAACTTGTCATATTCTTGTATATTGCTTAATGGAACAAGACTTAATGAAACATAACATGAGTATAAAGTATTTTTCCCTTAAGTTATGTCAAGTTGGGGTTCTTATGCATGTTAAACTTGAAGTAAAGAATGTACGCTTATTGTTTATGTGTCACACTTAGTTCTTGTGTTGTAAAAGACATACTCACTTGCCTAAGAGTATTAGAGGTCTCATAATAGAACTATGGGTGCTGTCAAACACGAAGTTCCTAAGTTGCCAAAGGAACAATGGAAGAAACTTTGATGGAACAAGACAGGTAAGTTCCCAGACCGTTTGTATCTCACCCGTTTAAATTTCAGAGGGAACTAACCTATCTATTAGCCAACTTTCAAGCGTCCACACCGTATTTCTTCGAATGCAACATTATTCAACTACTTTTAGTTGTGTGTCCGTGTTGCGCTATACTTATTTCATATTTTCATATATTCGGAATTCTATTGACCCTATTTCCTTATCTTTTCATATAGCCATACTTCTTATTCTTAATTCCCATGTTCTCTAAGTTTGTTCATCATCTTTTTATGGATCAATGAAACGTGAAGAATGGTGATTACATGTTGAGGGGGAAGTTGAAGAAAAAGAAAAGAAGTAAGCACTTGAAAAGGAAGAAGAATGATAAGGAACTCAGGGGGAATAAGGTAGGAACCAAGAAATCAAAATGGTTCAAAGCTGGTTGTGGAACTCAAGTGTATGAGTAAGTATTATCTTCATTGATTTAAAATGTGTTATTCTAGGAAAGCATGCAAAATCTGTGTAATGACACCCTATGTTAAAAAAAAAAAAAAAAGGAAGAAGAAGAAGAATAAGGGTGATCCAATGTTTAATTTCCTAGATATCTAAATATGAAGAATATTGAATATGTTGATGTCGTGTACTCGTATACTTGGTAAGCTAGCTAGTGAAGGAGCAACATTAAACGTTGAAGGAACTTGACGATGAAGCTGAAATTTGTTTAAGTTCCAGTAAGCAGAATGTTTCTCTAAGAAGTTGGTAGTTGAAGTAAGGGAACTTGGTTATCAATTAGCAAGATGAATATGTGTTGTGTTTAGTAGGAGGTTCAAGAGTATGAAATGAAGAACAAATGTGGTGAACCTTATCATCTCAAAAGGTCTAAACGAAGAGCACAAATTCCACTTCATGTTCCCTCTACTTATTTTGTTCCATATGCTTCTTTAAATATCCTTTGAGCTTGCGTTTTCATTTGCCTATTCATGCAATCCATTTCTAACTTTTTAGCTTTGATCTTTACTTGATTTTTAACTTCTTATTTGTCAAGTTCAATTAAGGGTTTTGAAGTTGGGCCTTTGGATTGTGAGTTGGAAATTAGTGTGGAAATAGTATCCAGTTTGAAAAGTGAGTACCTTGAGGCTTTTAGGAACAACAAGTGTTTAACCATTATATATTTACTTATTATATGGTGGTAGGTGTGACATATGACTTTATGTTTGTGTAATTTACGGAAAACAAACTTGTGGAACAATACCCTTTTTGATAAAGACAAAAGGGGGAAGAATATGTATGATGCTTATGGTATGTAGTAGTTAAGTCTAAAGTTCTCACAACATGATCTTTGAAAATATATATATTGATAAGGATGTGTATTGCTAAGTTTCTAACTATGTGAAGTTCCTGTGTATGTTCCTAACTTGTTCTAAATGTTATTTCCTTGAAGAACTAAGGGGGAATAAATGTACAACGATTTATCCTTTAATGTGTGATAAGCATCATTAGTTTGTCATCATCAAAAAGGGGGAAATTGTTAAGTAATTAGGTTTTGATGATTGTAAACTAATGATGATTATCTATCTAATGTGTTTGTTAAGTTGTGCATAGAAAGAACAAGTTATACTTGGAACAGGATACAAGGAACCTGAGCAGTCACATATATATATATAAGGAACCTGAGCAATATATGATAAGCAATAGAGAAGCAAGAACAATGATGAGTGTTATGGTTGACAAACATGATGATGGCTAAAGAACCATGAAGGTAACTATGTAAATAGGTGTTTGCATATGTTAGCTTCATACGGTAAGTACACTATGCATACATGAGTTGTATATGTGTAGGAGTATTTACATAAGCTTTAAGTTTAATTAGTTCTCTCACTTGAAGTTTGTTTATGACAAACAAACTTTAATCTAATGTTTCTCTTAAGTGTTTATGTGAAGACAGGAACTGACTTAGGTGAAGTCAATGGATTGGAACATAGAAGACTTCAAGAGGAACAAGAGAGAATGAATGAACCTAAAGCAGGTTCTCCCATGAGAACCAAACCACGAAGGAACCTGAAGGTATTCTCTAACAAGATCCAGAAGGAACTTTCGGCAGGATTTCCCACGAAAGCCGGAGCATGTTCCCTAACAGGTACATGAAGAGTTCCATGTTCCCTAACAGGTACATGAAGAGTTCCCTAACAGGAACTTAGTTCTCTAACAAGAACTATCTAAGTTCCCTAACAGGAACTTGCCCCGAGATATAGAATACATCAATACTACAAGATTCCAGAACAAGTGTTTCAAAGAAACAACATGAAGACGGAGAAATCGATGTATGTCGCTCTAGGATTCATGTAAGTATGTTGGACATAAAAGTCAGTCAGGAACAATTCTAAAGAACCAAGGTGAACTCATGATAGTAAATGAAATTAGAGTTACTGACTTGTCAGGAACTCAAAGACTGTCAGAGTTCCAGAACCTAATCGGAACTTAGGTTTGCACGTCGTTAAAGGTCGCAGGTCGAATTTAATGATATAAATATTTACCTAATACGTGCATATCTTTTAGGGATTTGGTTTTACAGAATAAAAATATTTATTTTCTAATAAATCCCTTTTGGTAAAAGATAAGTTATTTTTGGAAAATATTTTCAGTAAAATAAGTTTTAAATAAAATCTAATTTTATGGCAAGTACATCTTTTGTTGAAAGATATGGTAAATATATCTTTTGTAAAAAGATATGGTAAGTATATGTTTTATAAAAAGATATGGCAAGTATATCTTTTGTAAAAAGATATGGTAAGTATATTTTTTGTTAAAAGATATATTAGTATATTTGGAAAATATAAGATTTAGATAAAATCTGATTTTACGGTAAATATATCTTATTATTATTGATAGAATATATTCTTAACAAAAGATATATTTTTGGAAAACTTATTTTTGGAAAATATCTTTTATTTCTATCTTTTAATAAAACTTATCTTTTACGAAAAGAATAATTTGGGTGTACTATAAATATGCTCATATGTATTCATTCAAAGTTGAGGCTGATGAAGCTTAGTGGTCGTGCTTAATGGTTTCATCCTTCACCACGAAGCTAAGTCAAACCTCCAGGTCGAAGTTCCAGTCAGATTCCAGTTACAGTTCGTCCAGTAAGTTCCAGACAGATCTTGAAGTGTCCAGCATATTAGTTTTATCTCTTTATTCATTGGTATGTATTTAGAGTTATTCTTTGAGATCTTGTAATTGGGAAAAAGGGTTTTGAGTGTTTTATGTATTGGGGTGTGAGAGTTCGTGAGGATTCTCGTTATAATTATATTGTAAGAGTGCAATGTGTGAGCTTCTAGGTGAGGCCAATTGAGCTTCTAGTGTGAGGCCGAGTGGGTAGTACTTTGGTGGTACGAGTGAATCTAAGTGTGGTACTTAGATCGGGTAGGTTAGGGTCCTATCAAGTAGCAAGTCCAGTGAGGAACTTGTGAAATAAAGGTCTGTGTCTAATAGGTTGTAACTTGGTGTTTGCCCTATTATAGTGAAGTGTGTTTGAAATCCCTAAGGTAGGGTCGAGGTTTTACTTCCAGTTGGGCCTTGGATGGTTTCCTCGTAAAATCTGCTTTGTATTGTCTAAGTTCCTAACAGCAATTAGTTTTATATTCCACGAAAAGTAGGCACTAGGAACATACTACAATTCACCCCCCCTCTTGTAGTATATCATCCGAATTAACACCTAGATTGTGGAGAGTTGTCACAAACAACTGAAGGTAATTTCAAGCGAAGTTGTCTTCGACCATGTTCCCTTAGACGTGGAGGATGGTCATAAAGCGAAAGAAGATTGTTTCAAGCGAAATAATCTTCGATGATATTCCCTTGGACATGGAATATTATCAATGCGGATGAGGATTGTTTCAAGCGAAACAATCTTTGATAGTATTCCCTTGGACGTGGAATATTACCAATGCGGATGAGGATTGTTTCAAGCGAAACAATCTTCGATAGTATTCCCTTGGACGTGGATTATTATCAATGCAGGAGAGGATCGTTTCAAGAAAAGCAGTGTTCTATATTGGAAGCAGTTACAAGCGTAGCGGTTTTCAAGCGGGATGGCATTCTCTAGCTTGCAGGAGGTCATCAAATTAGCAAAGCAGCAGCAAATCGGTTACTTTTAGAGACGTGTGCTCGACGGTGAAAGATACGCGTTTCTTAAATCTTTTATATGTTTAACTAACGCTAGTTTGCAGGTATCGGCGTTACAAGAGTGATTTAGGATCGCAGAACGTTCTGAATCATTCTCCGTCCCTATCGATACTTTGACTTTTATTTTCGAAACTTGCGTTTCTCCAAAGTCAGTCAAAGTGGGCGCTTCTATAGACACCCATTTGTGTCTCCCCAAAACAAAACCCAGTGATGAGTACCTTTCGCGTCGAATCATAATCGAATGAAGTGAAAGTGTGAAAAGTCTAGTGTTGCGGATAGTTTTAATTTCTTTTCTGTTCTCTCTTTTTTTGAAAACTTATTTTAAGAAAACAGCGAATCCAGTTTGGTTGGTCCATGATATAGGTCCAATAGTAGTGTAGTTGGATGGGGCTTGAAGAGAGCTTTCCAACGATATATTATAAGCCCAATTCCGATGAATACTGAGGAAGTTATGGCCAATTTACTAAACTGGGCCCGGTTTGAGCCTTGTATGCGGCCCAATGATCTAGGGGAGGGCCTAATTCGATTTATCATTCCTAATGCAATTAGGAATGGTTTTAGTGTTCTAGATTCTTTTAGAAGGTTCTTTTCATTCCTAATTCAATTAGCATTGATAAATTGACTTTTGTTGACTTTTCAAAGTTTTAATTAAAATCAAAGAGCATTTTTTAGGGAAATACGATTTTATCCTCCTGTACGGCAATTTTTATCTGATTTTAAGAAAACGCGTGATTTCCTGAATCAGCGCCAAACGCCAGCTGTAGCGCCTGGCGCTACGCTTGGCGCCTGGCGCCAACAGCCAGCGTTGGCGCTGGTTCAGTTTCATGTGCGCCAGACTCTGTTTTGATATTTTATCTTTTTGGCTGATTTTCTCTATAAATAACGTATTAAAAACTCCATTTTCGATAACCAGATTTCACCTACAACCAGTTTTCATTCACAATTCTCATTCTCTTTAATCATTCACCAATTCTCTTCAAGATTCTTTTACTCTCTCTCTCTCTCTTTTTCTAAACTAGCCTTTTAAATACAAAATTCCGCATTCGCATGATATAGAAACACCTAGCCATATTCGAAGTTGTCTTCGCCCTAGACGTGAAAGGTTTAATTTCTAAGGGTTTGGTCCCAAATCTCTCTTTCAATTATTTAATTTAATTGTTTTGATTTATTATTTTCCTTGAAGTTACTAATGTGTGTATTTTGCTATTAGAAAGAGGTACGAGGCATCAAAGTAAGTACTTTAATGGTTTTAATTGATGTTATTATCATGTTTAGATTGTTATTATGATTCCTAGTATCATGTCTAGGGTAATTTTAATATCAAATATGATTATTACGATGCTTTTTATGTTCTTCCTAATATTTATGATTGTTAGTATCATGTTAGGGCTAAAGCTTTGATTTTTAATGCTTATTGACATGCTAGAGTTTGTTATTAATCTTGTTAGTATCATGCCTAGGATCCTGCTATTATTATGCTTTAACATGATTATTTTAATTATTATTATTATGATTATACTTTATCATAATTATTATTATTATTATTATTATTATTATTATTATTATTATTATTTTAATCATGATTATTATTATTAATATGATTGTTATCACGATGAAGATTATTTTGATGATTATTATATGTTTATTTTTAATGCTTGATCACGCCTTTTATGCATGTTTAAAGGGAATTTGTACTTATAATCACACTTGATAATATAATTAATAATCTTGTTAGGGTTAATTTGATTATAATTCAAGTGATCGTCAATAATAGATGTATTTGTGCATTATATTCAACCAACATAGATTAAACAGGTTTAGGGTTAATTCTATTGATTGCATGTTAGTCAAGAAGCGCACATGAATACGATCAGAATAAAGTAGAGGCCTATTATTAGGGCAGGTTCAATCTCTTTTAGGTTGGATTTTTACCTTCATCCCCGAACCCTATTTGGTTCAAGACCTTATGGAGTTGACGATCTCTTGGATCGCCAAGGGGTGTAACCTTCACCCTGTGAACGGTTTACAAGTTCCTAAAACTTGTTGGCGACTCTTTTGCTCTATCTTCTTCCATTTTGGACGCCACCGTACTTTAGTGTATGATCACAATGGGGTTCAACCTAGGGGTAAACGCTTGAAATTATTCCCTACACATATGTTGTGTTTTTTTTTACCTATTATTGAACCTAACTTTAATTTAGAGCTGTGCTTTAAGGGAAAGCCCAAGATGAGCACGAAATATGCCTTGAAAGTGGTATGTCAAATTTAATTACTCACTTATTCAATATTAATTTTACATACAATGAAATAAACATGTATCTGTTGGCATGGCAGGGTGTCCTGAAGTTGAAAATTTTGATGGTTCTAACCCTTTTGATGCGTCACCAACGCTGTCAACTAAACTTCATTCCATTTCAAAAATCCTTCACATTAGCCTTGAACATTTTTTTTGGTGTACATGGCTTATAGGTCAATATTATACTTAAAATCAGGGCCTTGACACTTGTAGATTTTAATGTTAGTGACGGTTGTGAGATATTTTAACTTAGATCGTTGGATATATACATCTAAAATTATATGCTTGAGCTTGCATGACAAATGTGCGGGTCATGGCTCTAGTCTATTTTTATATTGAGCCTATAGTCAATAAATACGGGCAAATGATATTATATCTTCCGAGTATGGATGCCTTGATACTTTTGGTAAGTTTTCTACTCCTTAATTGGTTTTGAAAGTTGGTTGTGATTTTTGTTTGATTAGGTGGAATTTTATTTATTTATTTTATTTCAGAGAATGTATTCTCTAACTCTTTTTGACATATGGCTCCCTAGTGTTACTTGTTTTCATCTATTATTTATTTTATTTATATTCTTTTGATGATGTCTTGATGCAAATTCTGAACTATACTGTGGTCCAGGGTTAAAAGATTATCTGGGTATTCATGTATGAATACTTAGAAGCAGTACAAAAGGGATGACATTTAATAGTGCAAGATTACAAGGACGGAAGAAAAATATTTATTTGCTATGTAAAGATTTGCTATAAGTGTCTCAGAAGTTGTTCCACTACATCTACGTACAATTAGTCACGAATGAAGTATAAGTTGAATTTATATCTGTTGTAATAGAAACTCATTACTATATGAGATCTTGTACATAAACTATATATTTATATGCAATTAAAAAAAATTGGCATAATTGTTTATGTGTGTGTGTGTATGTATATATATATATATATATAAACTATATATTTATATGCAATTAAAATATATATATATATATATATATATATATATATATATATATATATATATATATATATATATATATATATAGTTTATGTACAAGATCTCATATAGTAATGAGTTTCTATTACATATATATATTTATATTGGTAATAGTATACTAGTAATAATTTTTAGTGTGATATTTTTTTGGGAAGTATATTCCAGATATTCTTAAAGAATATGGACAAGAAAAAGTGTCCCCAATTTAGAAAATATAGACATAAAAAAGTGTCGCTAAAATATTAAACATTAAATATACGATACTCTAGACACTAAAAAGCGTCGCCAATGTTAAAATTCCAGACCCAAAAAAGCGTCGCTAAAGTTAAGAAAGTGCGCCCACTATAGCAAACTTCGACGCTGCGTATAAAAATTAGGACACATTATAGCATCGAGATTTGCGACGCTTTTTGATGACGTCTAATTTTCTCGACTCACGTTTTCTCAACACTTTTTTGCACTGTCGAGAAAGAAATTTTCAACGCTTTTTGGCGTCGAAAAAATGCTCTATAAGCGTCCAAAAAACACGGATTTTCTAGTAGTGCATGCGGTGTGGGTGAATATTTTTTGGATTTTTGTTTCCATTTCTACGACAATAGCTTTTGTGAAGGTCTAGAAATTGTACAGTTGTGCAATTTCTACAGTTGGGCGCCAAACCAATTTACCCTAACCCAAATACCCAATTGCCAGAAAACTATCCCTATTATTTGAAAAAAAAAAAGTTAAATTTTTTTAAAACAATATTTCATATTCTAAAGTACTAGTACACTAAAAAATTAATTATTGACAATTTAAATTCTAAGTACTCTATCAACTTTTTCTTAAACTTAAAATCTGCATTATAAACTCTCAATTGTATTGTACATGCATATAATAAATGACTCTATTTCTAAAAAAATTTAAGTTTTCTTGGTGATCAAATTCTTCTATGTAGTCGATCGTAGTTTGCTTGGTGTTCGAATTCTTCTTTGTAGTTGATCGAAGTAATGATGTTCATCGAAGCTCAATTGTTCATTGGTTTGTGAGATTTATTGTACCAGTTTTGATCGAAATGAGCTTTAATATCAAAACTGAAACAATCAGAATTGATCAAATTGAGGAGCTTTGATATGAATTTTATTTCTTGTATTATCGAGTTTATATAATAAAATAACTAATTAGATATTATGTGGTAGCTTTAATTTAAAAAGGCACCTCCTTAATATTGCAGCTATAGAACCAAATTGATTTTGTTTTTTTAAAAAAATAGAAAACAAACCATTCCAAAAAAAATTGTGTTACTGTTACTGAAATCATACGAAAGCTATTAAATTTAAATATTGTCAAAATTGGTGTTAATGAAATTAGCCTATGAAGTGACTACTCTATTGTACTATGCCTATGTAATTGTTGCTATCCTCACCTCCCCTTGTAGATGTCTTTGATCAAAATAGGGGTCTTTATCAGTGTTATACTATATGGTTGTATTTTTTTTCCTTTGTATAGAAACAATCTGCAACTATCCTGTGAAAAAGTAAAAATACAAAGATCTTCAACTTTAATGCATTTAAATTTTGTCCTATTCAATTGTCCCAATACTAATCATGTTAATTCTTGAGTAATTTCTTCTTTAGATGTTTCAAGTAGATTAAATTCCATAGCTTTTGGAATGGGTACCTTTAATTCTATATAAACTAACAATATAATATTAATTTTATTTGACAAATTTAATGACATGAAGCTCTTGTTAAAAAATAAATAAAGGTGAAGGAGTGGGCAAATATTCAACGCAATTGAGTTAAATTTTGTTCTATCTAATATCACAGTAGACTACAAATTGAAAGTCAAACCCTCCAAACCCTAAACCCCTAAACCCTCTTAAATCCTTAAATAAGATCCATACTAAATTCTTATTCTATCGTCTTTTTTGTTTTAAAAATTAAACTCCGCCTTAATTAAAAAAATAGAAGCGTACATTTTAAAATTGACAGTAAGATCTAGTTATCATAATTTTTTGGGTTATCGAATTCTTCTCTGTAGTCGATCGTATTAATGATGTTCATATATTGTTCCTCTATATAGCTGATCATCGAAGCTCAATTATTCTTCGCTTTGTTAGATTTATTGAACCAAGTCCGGTCTTGGTAACGTTGTTGTATTTATTGTTCCTCTACTGAAGATACGTACTGAGGATACGTTGTTACGTTTATTAATGATGTAGTTAATCATGTTGATCAGCTTGATCTGAACCTTAAACAATCTAGTTTGATCGAAATGAACTTGTAATTATGTCAATAAACGTAGCAACTTTGATAATTTTATTTCATGTATCACTATACACAAACCCTAAACCCTTCAAACCTTATACCCTAGAAACCCTAAACCCTAGAAATCCAAAACCCTTCAAACCCTAAACCCAAACCCCAGACCCTAGGAAGCTAAACACTTAGAACCCTTAGATATGATGTTATTTAACCCTTCAACTTTTTAAATCGTAATTATGACTCAATCACTTGTATTAAATTGTTACTCAACTCTAGTAATCTCTAACAATTTTTTGTAATAAAAATCTCCATTATATTAAATAAATGAATTGTACCATCTAATAATTGACAGTTACTAATTGTATTCTTAAAGCATATATTGTTTTTCAAACCATGTTAAAGCATACTTTAGGATTAAAGTTATGGAATATTTGATTTAAATTCTATAATAAATATCTTGTCGAGTTAATAATAAAATAAGTAATGTGATTGTTTAAAAAAAAAAAAACTAAAATAATAATAATTAAACTCTATTGAATTTATTCCATATTGTATTACTAAAATTATACGAAGTTAGTAAATTTATATGTTATTAAATTTATATGTTGTCAAAAGTATATGAAATTTTAGTAAATTTATTTGTTGTCAAAATTGTGTTATTGAAATTGGCTTACGAAGTGACTATGCCTAAACTATTGTAGAGTATAGGCCTGTAGACACCCATTTGTGTCTCCCCAAAAACAAACCCAGTGATGAGTACCTTTCACGTTGAATCATAATCGAATGAAGTGAAAGTGTGGAAAGTCTAGTGTTGCGGTTAGTGTTTATTTCTTTCTCTCTGTGTTTGAAAACCTATTTTAAGAAAAAAGGCAATTCAATTTGGTTTTGTCCATGGCAAGGGTCCAATAATAGTGTAGTTGGGTCAGGCTTGAAAAGAGTTTTCCAACGATATATTATAAGACCAATTCCGATGAATAATGAGTAAGTTATGGCCAAATTACTAAACTGGGCCTGGTTTGATATTTATATGCGGCCCAATGATCTAGAGGAGGGCCTAATATTGATTTACCATTCCTAATGCAATTAGGATTGATTATAGTCTTCTAGAAAGTTCTTTTCATTCCTAATTTAATTAGCATTAATAAATTGACTTTAGTTGACTTTTTAGAATTTTAATCAAAATAAAAGAAGTGTTTTTAAGGAAAATAAAATTTTACCCTCTCATACGTCTAAATTTTATAAAAATAAAAAAACGCGTGGAAAAATGGATTTCAGCGTCTGGCGCTAGAGTCTATCGTCTGGCGCCACGTCTAGCGTCTGGCACCAGATCTTGTGGTTTGATCGTTTTTTATTCTTTTCGAAACTCTGATTCGTTTTTTATTATATCTGGCTGATTGTCTCTATAAATAGCTTCTTAAAATTCTGTTTTCAATCATCAACAATCAATTTCCATCATGAATTCTCTCTTTCACCAACTCTCATCAAGAATCTCTTGATTACTCTATCTCTCTCTATTTTCTAAACTAGCTTTTGCATACAAAATTCCGCATTCACAAGATCTAGAAACACCTTGCCAAATTCGAAGTTGCCTTCGCCCTAGACGTGGAAGGTTTTAATTTCTGAGGGTTTGGTCCCAAATCTCTCTTTCAATTATTTAATTTAATTATTTCTTTATTATTTTCCTTGAAGTTACTAACATGTGTATTTTGTTATTATAAAGAGGTACGAGGTATCCAAGTAAGTGCTTTAATTGATTAATTGATATTATGATATAGAACTCATGTTTAGGTTGTTATTATGATTCCTAGTGTCATGTTAGGATGTTTTGATCTTCCTAGTATCATGTTTAGGGTAATAACTATAATTTCTAATATCAAATATGCTTATTATGATTTCTATGATGCTTCCTATTTTCTTTCCTAATATTCATGTTAGTATCATGTTAGGGCTATATATTTGATCTTTATTATTTAGTGACATGCTAGGGTTTCTTATTAATCTTGTTAGTATCATGCCTAGGATCTTGCTATTAATATTATGCTTTAACATGATTATTATAATTATAATTATAATTATAATTATAATTATGATTATTATTTTGTTGATTGATATTTATATTTATTGTTATTGCTTGATCACGCCTTTTATGCATGTTTAAAGGGAATTGGTACTTGTAATCACGCTTAATATGATAATTAATAATCTTGTTTAGGGTTAATTTGATTATAATTCAAGTGATCGCCAATAATAGATTTGTTTGTGCATTAATATTCAACCAACATAGATAAACATGTTTAGGGTTAACCTAATGATTGCATGTTAGTTAGAAAGCGCACATGAATACGATCAGAATAAAAAAGAGGCCTATTATTATGGCAGGTTCAATTTCTTGTAGGTTTAATTTGTACCTTCATCCCCGAACTTTCAGTCTTGGTTCTAGACCTATTGGAGTTAACGATCCCCTGGATCGTTAAGGGGTGTAACCTTCACCTCATGAAAGGTTTACAAGTTCCTAAAACTTGTTGGCGACTCTTTTGCTCTAGCTTTCTTCCCTTTGGACGCTACCATGCTTAAGTGTATGATCACAGTGGGGTTCAAGTTTGGGGTAATGCTTAAAATATTCTCTACTGTTTTTGGCGACTCCACTGGGGAGGATTTCTATTTTCATTCCTGAAATTTATTTCGGCAATGATTTAGAATGAGTGGATGAGACTCGAAAAATTATAAGTATTTCATGTGCGTAATTTTGATTAACATTATTGTCATATGCATAAAAAAAAGATCTCATTGGAAAGACCATCCATAATGAGTTAAAACATAGGATTTTTACATGTATGAAATTTGAAGAATATCTTTCACAACTAGGTTCGAAATAATGCTGCGCAAAACTAGAAAATTTTATCGAGCATAGAAAGATGCTGAGGCAAGTAGGTCTAGCGCCAAGGATTTTACTCTTGCGCCAGGCCACACTACTGTCGCCAGGCGCCAGAGCCAAATCTCGGCGCTGGCCTCTGTTTGCGGGTGCCAAGTTTTTCCAATACCGAGCCAGAAATATGCGTTCTAATTTTGACCAGTTTTTTGCACTATTTGCTCGATCCTACTTCCTGATTGATTTTTTCTCACTTTTTTGAAACCCATATGTGTTTTACATATGGACATAACCCTCTGGGAATTCATGCTCCATCTACCTGATTGAACGCTCTGTGGAACAAAGGGTACATCCGAGAATAATGAATTCACCAAACCATGGAAGTGAGTTTTTTAACTCGCGATATCCTATCCACTCGCGCCAACCCTTCAAAAGGTAAGGATTCTTCGTGGTGCATCCGGAAAATTAACCATGGACCCTCCTTGACTAACCCATATCCCGAACTTTAGAGAACTAGAGCCATGGTTAGGTTGCAAACTCATTGCATCATATTATGCCTACTTGCCTAATTGTGCATTATTTGTCATGCATACTCTATGTGTTTTTCCTAACCGTTTGTTTGACTTGTGTTTAAGTCTAAATAAACTGATTAATGACTAAAAGGACTTTGCCTAATTAATTAGTTAATTAATTTGAGTAATTAAAGTCTAATAATTTAATCGGAATTGACTTAGTACGACTTTAGGCATGTCCCGTAGAGTTAAAATACTGCAAGCAGTCCCAGATCAACGTTCCAACAATGGCGCCACAATTTGGACTGCAGCGCCACTCTTTGTTATGCAGCGCCTGGAAATAGCTCTGTCGTCTGGCGCTACACTGCAAAGTGCGGCGCCAGTCCTGTTGCTTTGGCGACAGTTTAGCATTTTGCTCCAGTCATCACTGTAAATCTAATTAAACAGTTTGCTAATCAATTCAATTATTTTGTTCATAACAATACCTTCTTTAAGTTCTTAATTGAGTCTAGTCACATAGTCTATCAACATAGTCTTACACAAGAGTCTTAATATGTCACCTACGCTCACTGTACCCACTAGTCTTAGCACACACTTTGAGTATATGGAACCATGACCATGTCTTAGGTTCATGCATGAGTCGGTTTTTCCCATCATTTGAGTTGGGGGTACATTTTATTCCTAATTTTTCATATCTCTCCATCTACATTATCTTTCTCCATATCACGACCTTCATTCTTTCTACCTTCTTCCATCTTTGCATGTTGAATAGAGTTCGAGTCAAATAATTAACAATGAATATCCCTAATTTCCCTTTCCACAGTACTTGGTCAAGGAGAGAAGGGTGATTAATCAAGGACAACCTCTTTATTCAAGTCTTACTTTTTGATAAACCGATTCATCAAAAGAGGAAAGCTAAAAAGATAATGGCAACTCAAGAAGAAGACAACGAACTTAGGAATCAATTGACTAATGTAATCGAGGTGTTGAAGACTTTAACCCTTAAAATCAATGACCATGTGAAGCAACTACAAATGGAGCTCATGCAAGAAAGCTTGAGCAAGCTATCTAGTGACTACAAGTTCCAGGGTATTAGTTCACAAGCGCTCTCGGTGGACAAGGAGCTTCTTCTGCAGAATTTCAATGCCACTGACATCCCTAATTCAAAGCAACAGATAATCCTCATCTTCACTTAAGAGCCTTTGAAACTATAATGAACATTAAGGGATTGATAGGAATGTCTTTCATTCCTTGTTTTCTTTATCTCTTGATATTGTTTGCCAACAATGGTTCTTCTCCCTTGATCGACAAAGAGAAAACCTCCACCTGGGAATCGATAGTAAACGCTTTCATTGACAGATATAAGTGTAATATTCAAGTCGAAACCGATTATAGGCAACTTGAGATGCTAAGAAAAAAAGAGAATAAAGGCTTTACTTCTTTCTTCAATAAGTGGAGGGAAACTTCCGTAAGGTGATTGAGTTGCCCACCGAAAAAGAATCCGTAACGATGTTTGTACATAATCTCCAAGACAAGTATTCGAAGCATTTAAAATATCAACATAATTTGAATACTCTAAAAGGAGTTTCGAAATTGAAATCAAAGATGGTCTCGCAAAGAAAAAAGCTACTAACAATAGCAACAACAGTGTCTGGAAGGGAAAGAAGAACGACAATCCTTCTTCTTCCGAAAACGCCCACTCTAGTAACAATGTTAATACCTTTGATCACAACAGTGTCTTAGATTTGGATAATCAAGGATATAAAAAGAAACCCAGGAGAGAACTCACACCCTTTGGAATGACCTAAGATGCTACTTTTGACCGTCTCTACGATCGAGGATTAATCTAACCTATTGGCCCTATCGAGGATCCAACGCCAGATAATCGATCTTTGAAATGGAATCCCAACTCTTATTGCACGTACCATCGAAGAAACGATCATACCACTGATGAATGCAACAGGTTTCAAAATCTCATCCAAGATCTCATAGAAGCCAACAAGATCCCATTGCCTCTAGCTAGCGAGAAGATTGGGTGATGATGAAGCAAACAACACAAGACAAGAGGCGAGCTACAATGACAAGATTTTGTAACCTCTTTTTCTATTTCTTTTTTATTCTTCCTTTCCTTAATAATTTTAGCATAGGCACCTTTTTATTCCCCTTAGATTTACTTTGTAAGACTTTTCTTTCTTTTTTTTTTCCTTTAATAAAAATGAGCATTTATTTCCTTACATATGATCATTGCATTGCATTAAAATAAAAAAAATAAAAAAAAAATGTTTCAAACTAAGCACGAGGTATACCAATTATTTGAGGCACCCCTTGTAGCCACATCATATCACCTTTCACCCTTCAAATATACAATCCTTTCTTGATAAACCACTTTGAGCTTCGTCTAACGATAAACCTTTCTTTCTTCAACCTACGTCTACCTTAACCTTGGGATAGGATGGTGTGTAACTTATGCAATTTTCAAAGAACAAAGCTTGAGATTAAAATAGCAAAATAGAAATAATAAAGTGTACAATAGGGCAAGTGTTCCTATGTCTTTGACATGAACATGTCTTTGATACGAACACATCTCAGATTACGTCTCTTATCGAGTGCTTGGTACCGTGCGTGAGAAACATGAATTCCAAGTGAGTAATAAACCGCATGATCAGGATTGCCCACACCTATAATAAAAATAAAAATAAATGATAAAGCAAAAAAAAAAGAGAGAATAGAGCTAAAAAAGAGTAGAAACTCAAGCATAAAAAATATAAGGATTTAAAAAGTAAGGTTGCACACCATGGGGGCTTATCGAGGGTCTTGAGCCTTTATCCCCTTCTTTTATAACCTTTAGCCTAACCACTATACAACCCTTAAAAAGACCTTTTTGAGGTATACACACTTGAGAGAGGTTCGGCTAGAGCTACGTTTGGCATGATTCCTAACGGATATGTAGGTAACCTCACATTGAGGTGCGGCCGTAGTAAACATGCATTCATATTTACATTCACAATTGATCATATCAAGGGATCCCCCGTGCTCATCTCTATTCATTTAGAGCTAGACTTGGGGGCTTGATCCTTACATTATTAGCCTACCAAGCCTAAGAGTCACAACTAATTGACTCTTTTCAATATATTTTCCCACACACTTAGCCCTTGCGGCATAACTTTAGTGTCACTTTAACAGACATCACAGATACATGACCAAATTTAATTCCCTGAGGAACCCTTTTGTTGAAGCTTATAAGTTTTGATGATGATGAACTTAAACTAAAGAAAACTCAACTAAAGGTTTACAAGTGTTTAAGTACAGGAGAAATGGACCTTGGTGAAGGAAGAACATCTTGTATTATGAAGACTTGAAGAATCTTTAAAGAGTTAATCAATAGAAGAAGAGTTCTCTAACAAGAACTAAATTCCTTAATAGGAATGTTCCCTAACAGGAACTTGAAGGTTGTAAGCTGAAGAAAATAAGTTCAACAAGGAACTTAGGCTGCGCAGTTCCAGTTGTGAGCTGGAGACTAAGGGACAGCAGGAACTTGTTCCTGGCCTGCGTGAAGCCCGAGATATTCAGAATTACAGAAGCGCGACATTGAGATATTAATTTAGTTAAGATTTTATCTTCTAGATTTATCGTTAAATATGTTAATTAGATATGCATGAAATCTATTAGAGACGTGACAAGATAAATTGGATAAATATAAAAAGATAGATTTTGAAAAAAAAGATTTTGTTTTAATTTATTTTCCTAAAATAAGTTGCAAAACGATATTATTCTTTTATATATATCTTCTTGTATTTTTCGGAAAGGATTTTTCTTCAATAAAATGATTTACTAAAAATCATATTTTGAGATAAGGAGTTAACATCTTTATCTTTTGAAAACCTACTTTCTATACAAGTTATACTTGTATAAATAGTGGAGGTAAAACTGCTTTCGGTTTTTGTAAGTTTATTTGTGAAGGAAATCTTGTGAGCTTTATCAAAGTGTAAGTTTGCCAAGCTTTATCTTGTCATATTAGTTTCGGGTTCAATGCATAGCTTGCCTAACATGTTCTAGACAATTTACGTAATGTAATTGATTGGGTAATTGGGTGAGAGTGTATGAGATTTATAATCACATACAGTAGAAATTATTTTGTGATAAAGAGTGCATTGGTACTGTGAGAGTACGAGTGAATTCAAGTCAGGGGATTTGAATTGGGTAGGATTGAGTCTTACCGTGCTACAAGTTCTAGTTGGAACTTGTGTTTAAAGGTCTGGATTATAATAAGTTTGTAATTTCATCATTGCCCTATTATAGTGGATTGTTTTTGTGTTTAAATCCCTTAGAAGGGTCGAGGTTTTACTTCCAGTTGGGCCCTGGAGGTTTCCTCGTAAAACTGTGTGTGCACTATCAAGTTCCTTTTATATTTTGTGTTAAATTTGCAAAAAATAGCAAGTAGGAACTTAACTACAATTCACCCCCCCTCTTGTAGTGTTCGTTTCAACTAACAATTGGTATCAGAGCGAGGTTCTCACGTGTAAGCAGATAATTTTGGTCAGTAAGATCTGGAGGAGAAATGAACTACAAGGAAAAACTTGAAGAAGGGTACTCAACCTAATGTCTACCTATGTTTAACGGTAAGTTTTATACCTGGTGGAAGAACAAAATGGAGATTTTCATTAAGGCTAAGAATTACAAAGTTTGGCGTGTTATTGAAGCTGGTGACTTTGAGTTAAACGCAACAAATGATAAACATGAGGTAGTTCCTAAACTTATTTCTGATTATGACAAAGAAGACTATCAGAAACTTGAAATGAATGCTTTAGCAATAAAGTATTTACATTGTGGTCTTGGACCTCATGAGCATAATTGTATCATGGGGTGCAAGACTGCTAAACAGATTTGGGATCTAGTCGAGGTCACTCATGAAGGAAAAAACGAGGTAAAACGTTCTAAAATTGATTTACTAATGTCTAGATATAAAAGGTTTGAAATGCAGTCCAAAGAAACTATAGAAGAAATGTTTACCAGATTTAACGACATAATAAATGAATTAAACTCCCTTGGCAGACACATTTCTATTGATGAACAGGCTAGAAAGATTTTGAGAAGTCTTCCACTGGATGAACGATGGAGATCCAAAGTTACTACCATGAAGGAAGCTAAGGACTTCACTAAGTCCAATATTGAACAACTAGCTGGATCACTTATGACCCATGAATTGCATCTGAGTTCCAACAACAAAAGTTCCAAAAACAAGAGTCTTGCTCTAAAGGCTCTAGACTCAAAGGAATCTGAAGTTGATGAAGAGGAGATGGCTATTATAGTCAAACGATTAAAAAAGATGATGAATAATAGAAGGTTTGACAGAAACAAGAAGCCCACTGGTTCTAGAGACACTACTTGTTTCAAATGGGGAGCAAAAGATCACTTAATTAAGGATTGTCCACTCAAGGACGGTAAGAACAAACCTAAGGAGCTATCCAAGGAATCCAAAGTGTAAAAGCCTTACTTCACCAAAGACAATGTGAAGAAAGCAATGCTAGCCGCCTGGGGAGATACTGATACAGAAGAATAAGAAGATCAACCTCCTGAAGAAACAACTCATCTGTGCCTAATGGCAAAAACAGATGAAAAGGCTAAGCTGAAGGAACTTGAAGCCGAGGTTCCAGTGAGGGGGAACAACACTTGGTACCTCAACAGTGGTTGTTCGAAGCACATGACTGGAGACAAATCTAGATTTCTCTCACTGGATGCTTACTATGGAGGAACTGTGACCTTTGGAGACAATATGAAAGGAGATATAATCGCCATTGGCAAAGTAGGAAGTTCAAGTTCCCATGCTATTGATAATGTATTTTTGGTCGAGGGTCTCAAACACAACTTGCTAAGCATTTCACAATTTCGTGATAGAGGAAACTCAGTAAGTTTTACTTCAAATAAATGTAGAATCATTCACAATGACACTGGGAACATTATTTTAGAAGGAACTCATAAAGAGAACACATATGTTGTTGATCTTAACGAAGTTCCTAATAGCAGTCTAACATGTCTCATTGTTATTGAAAATGATCCTTTATTATGGCAAAAAAGATTTGGTCATGCAAGCTTTACACTACTTGCACTACTACAAAATGCGTATTTTTTCGACGCTGTGGGCACGACACTGTATAAGGAGCGTTAGCTAAGTAAAATATTATCCGTGTTGTCTCGAAGCCATTTTAAGTCGGAAATTAATTTCGACAACAATAAGCGTCGAGAAAACCCTCACATGGGGACACGTGACATACTTTACCTAAACCACATCTTCATATTTGGTTCTCTTGAAAAATAAAACCGCCGCTTCTCAACAAGAAACCACTACTCTTATAAGTCTTATCATTCTAATCTTGATATCTTCTCTTTTTCTTTTTAAATCCTTCAAAAATGCATAGAAAATAATGGAGTTTGGTCTCGGATTTTTTTTTCCCTGGTGTATTACGATGCAGTGTTGTTCTTATTTATCGTCCTTCAATTTCGTTTCTTGTTCAGATCGATAATTCCGAGGTAATAATTTTTTCCTAATTTCGTTTTAGAATTTAGTATTTTGGATCTTTTTAAGTGTTATTATGTTGAGTAATGTTTTGGTAAGAGATGGATTCGACTCATGAAGAACAATTTTAGGGTTTTTTTTTGGAAAGAATTTACAGGTTTTTATCCTTTTACAAAATACAATTATGAAATTAATTGTTTTTAATTTTTAATTCATTTAGGATAGGTTGTTGATGATTACCCTCACTTCTCTGCTTCATAATTTATACAATTCTGCATCATAGTTAAATGAAATTATTAATCAAAGGTTTTGTATTTCAACTTTTATAGCAAACCCAAACACTTCTATGCTTCATAATATATACAAGTTCGTTGTTTCAATTAGCAATCTTTTTTTTTCCTGTAAATTCAGAATTTCTTTTTCTTTAACTTCTGAATTTTTAGACTTTTTCTCTAAGTTCTAACTTTATAGGATTTAACGAATGTCTTGGGTTGAGTGCTTGATAGTTATTAGAAGTTGGGACACTTGAAATTTGGAATGAAAATTGATGGGTCAAGTTATCAGTCACGCTAACAAGCTCCTCCATTCGGTGTTCAATATAGTAGTTCCACCGAAGACAATACTAAAAATATATCCTCTTAGAAGGACGTACGTAGCAAACATAGTAATCTGGAAGGATTTGCCTAATGCATCTGTTGTGGTAATGATTTTCGCTATGTGGTGTAGATTGTAGGTGAAAGTATGGCTATCTCTCATACCATGGTCCTTGGGCCCATGGTCAACTTTTCCCCTGTGGTTATAGTGGCTTCGGGGAGTGCTAGACTGCTGGTCATCATGACTTGGTGGGTTTGAGTAAAATAGAATAGACCCAATGGATAATATCAGGTATGAATTTGTCGTTGCCTACAATTTTTCCACCAATTGCCTTACTAATATTAAAGATTTCCGCCAAGTTTTATGTTTAAAGTCTATTTCATGCTCTCAATATAATATATATCTCAAGCCTAACCTTGTCTATCTCATAAATTTATAGATCTTTGGGGGTCATAAGTTTATTCATCAGGTTTATTATAGATCAGGCTGACCTCTCCATTTGTAGAATCAGAGTTTTTTTGTCACTTCAGGTTTTTATTCTTTCAGCTTTCAATTTGCATTAATTTTTCCCCTTCTTTTTGCAGTTTTGATTTTATTTATTGGTTATGAATTACATAGTATTAATTTTTAGTAATACTCCAACGAAAATGAGAGAGGGATCCTTCAAATCAAACTCCCTTTTAAGTTCTATTTAGTTTGGATTTCAGGACTGGTGAACCCAGAAGAGATTAAGCATGAATTAAACTATGCTATTGGCTTGAGGTTGATCTTCTCTGTACCTCTGTTTTTTTTTTTTTTTTTTTTTTAACATCTTAATTCCATCATTTTGATAGTTTTTTTTTTTTTTTTTGACAAACTAACTTCAATTTTCCCTAAAAAAACTAAGCTAAACAGAGTGAAGCTATGAGGTTGCAAAAGCAAATACTATAATTCTAATAAAGGGTTTGGTCTAGTTCAACTACTAATGCTTCTGATGGTTAGTTTTATGTATCTTCCATAGTTTAACCCGATTTTTTTCTGTGCAATTATATATTTCTTGATTAAAATATGACAGCTTGATGATTAGTTTTGGTTTATATGATATAATATGCTTGCTTACTTTAATTTATATTGTTCTTGATTTTCTTGGAAATAGGTCATCAGGAGTTTTGTTGGTTGTGCTACTTGATTTTTGCACTAACCTATGAGAGTTTTGCATGACCCTTTACTAGGACCACCATGTATTACCTTAGTTTCACCTCTTTGACATTATAATTGAGGAGAATTTCAGAGTCGCGATTGGGGTTTTAGATTCATTCATTAGTGCTTGATTTTGGGTACTATTGGTAATTAATTTGACATTTTCTTGTTCATAATTAATTCCTCCTCTAGCTCTATTCATCTAATATATATAGTGGTAAAATTATTAGCAATTCTTTTGGTTTCTTGCTTTCTTCCATTCATTAATCATTAGTATCATACTGATATATATTGGCTTTCTTAGTGGGATGATCTTTATCTGATTGTTGATACTCTAATAAAATGCTCTTACAATTCTGATTGTTGATACGTTTTGTCATTAATCATTAGTATCATTCTGATTGTTGATACTCTAATAAAATACTCTAATATAGTTTGCTTATTTTTTGTCATGCTTCAAGGAGGACTAGCAGCAAGCTAAAATAACTTAACGGTTTTATTAAGGCTTAATCTTTATCTGATTGTTGATACTCTAATAAAATGCTCTTGCAATTCTCTTACTCAGGAGTCAGGAGAGGACTTGAATATTTTCCTACTTCTAAACCAGGTATCACTCCACATGTTTACTTGGTTTCATTAGTAGTAGTAGTAGTAGTAGTAGTACTATATATATATATATATATATATATATATATATATATATATATATATATATATATATATATATATATAAGTGAATTAAAAGTAAAAGTTGGTTAGATGATAACAGAAGAAGGGGGGTGTGAAGGAATGGGTAAAGCAAATACTAAGAGTGCCTTGTTGGTTAGATGAATTTCAGATCTGAAGTTCAGAACTGAAAATCAAATTTAAAATCAGAGCTGAAATTCAAAATGCTTGTGTGTATGTGTGGGAAATTTAGAGCTTGTGTGTGTGTATAAGCGTCGATTATCCTTTTTATTAGCTTTATTGTTGTTTATCTTTACTAATATACTTGTTGAAACTCATTTAAATTGTTTTATCTTATGCTTTGATATTTATCATGGTATAATTATGGTGCTTTATTATACTTGGTTGATACAAAGACTTTTATTAGTTTCTATTGCGGACTAGTTCTTAATATGCTCTGAAAGTTGTAGTTTTCTCAGCATGTGTATGTTCTGGTTTAAATACATAGGTCTTTTTATTGTTGTATAAATATAGCATGTTGAATCTTGAGCCTATATTGTGTAATGTACTAATTTATACTTTGTATTTTTTTTTTTGAAGATTGGAAAAGGAAATGTAGGTGCAACAAGATAATAAGTCGGGACACTTGAGCATCAAAACAAGCGACTATATCATCTACAAGGCCATCATCTATCTATTTTGGTTTTTAGTCTTATATTAGAGATGTATTTATTTAGGGACAAGCTACTATAATATGCAACTTTTTTTTTTTTTTTTTACTTAATTGTGTTGATGTTTTCTTTTATAAATTTGGTAATTAACTACATACTCTTATTATTGTTGATTAATTATTGTTTTTTTTATCTAGTTATATAAAATATTTGTTTATTTTAATTTTAATGTTATTAATTTAATTTATTATGATAAATTTAAATAACTATAATGTATGTATGATGGTAATAATTTAATAAAAGGAAAAAAAAAAGCTTAAAAAAAAAGGAAAAATTGCTCCCATTAATCTGAACTTTGCCTCATCCGCCGAAAATAATCCCAACTTTCGTTTATTATCTATTGCACCCAACTTTGGGGGGTATTAATTTCTATTGCACCCAAATGACCTGCAACCGTTAAATCAGGTAAACATTTCTGATTTATTTTTTTTTGCACACGTGTCAACATGTAATTGGTTGAAAAAAAATAGGAAAAAAAAATTAAAAACATAATTAAAAAAAAAAACCCCAACAGCCACCCTTAGCTTCTCCTCCAGCCACCAGCACCACCATCACCAGCACCACTATCACCAGCACCACCATCACCGGCGCCGACCCCCTCTCCCGCGTATCGTTCCCTCCCTCTCCCGCAACCACCCTCCCCGAAACCCTCCCTTTCCCGCAACCACCCTCCCCACCCTCTCCCGCAACCACTCTCCCGCAAAACCACCCAAAACCCATCCCTTACCCTCGAAAACCCTAATCGGACTTCCCTAGCCATCGCTAGGGGTTCAGTCAGGGTTTTTCGAGGGTGGGGGATGGGTTTCCGGGGGTGGGCGGTGGAAATTAATTTTCGGGGTGGGTGATTTTCTGGGGTTTTCGTGGGTGGGGAAAGGGAAGGGGTGGGTTTCGAGGGAAGGGGAGGGGTTTCTGGGGGTGGGCGGTGGTTTCCGGCACCAGGGGAGGGTTTTTTCGGGGGTTGGGGTGTTTTCCGGCGGGTGGGGGTGGGGGTGTGGTGGCAGCCGCTGGGTATGGGTGGGTTTGTGGGGTTGTTATTATTTTTTTTTTGTTTTTCTGTTTTTTTTTTAAAAAAAAAAAAATTAAGCCAATCATACGCCGACACGTGGCTAGGTAACCTGCTACATTAGGTTAGATGACCTGTTGGGTGCAACGAAAATAAATACCCCTAAAGTTCGGTGCAATAGATAATAAACGAAAGTTGGGATTATTTTCGGCGGACGAGGCAAAGTTTAGATTAATGGGAGCAATTTTTCCAAAAAAAAAATTCTAGACGCTTTTTAATGTCTACATATTTTGCACATTTTCATATTTCAAGAATTTCCCGCCATACCTAGGCTGACATGAAAAAACGCAAGACAACAAAAAGCGTCGCTAAATTTGAGTATGTGGACATGTAAAAGCGTCGCTAAAAAATTACACCAATTTGGGATAATGCAAGAAATAAGTATTTTTCGACACTTCGTATATTAGTTAGGACACATAAAAGTGTCGATATTCTAGACGCTTTTTTGTGTCCCTCAAAATTCTCGACTCACGTATTCTTGACGCTTTTTAACAGCGTTGAGAAATATTTTTGCGACACTTTTTAGCGTCGAAAAAAGGCCTAAAAAGCGTCCAAAAAACACGCTTTTTGTAGTAGTGTTGATAAGCTTAGATCTAAGGAACTTGTGGAAGGTCTTCCTTGCGTCAAGTTCCTATATGACAAAGTTTGTGATGCTTGTGTTACAGGAAAAAAGACTCGAAGTTCCTTCAAATCCAAGAAAATGGTAAGCACCAAAAGACCTTTGGAACTTGTCCATATGGATCTATGTGGTCCTATGAGAATCAAAAGTAGAAGTGGTAAGAGATATGTAATGGTAATTGTTGATGATTTTTCAAGATTTACTTGGGTTTTCTTTCTTGTCAGCAAAGATAAAACATTTGATGAATTTGTAGCCTTTGTAAAGAGAGAACAGAGAAGAACAAGTAATCCAGTTATTCATCTTAGATTAGATCATGGCACAGAATTTGAAAATTCTAAATTTGATGAATTCTGTACTGAGCATGGTATGGATCACAACTTCTCTACTCCAAGAACTCCACAACAAAATGGAGTGGTGGAACGCAAGAATAGAAGTCTTGAAGATATGGCTAGAACAATGCTAATCTCAAGTGTTCTGCCAAGAAACTTCTGGGCGGAAGCAGTAAGTACAGCATGTTATATTCTCAACAGAGTATCTGTTACAGCCATCTCCAACAAAACTCCCTATGAGCTAATCAAAGGGAGAAAACCTAACATTTCTCACCTTAGATCTTTTGGTTGTAAATGCTTTGTTCATAATAATGGTAAAAGAAACTTAGGAAAGTTTGATGAAAGAAGTGATGAAGCTGTTTTCTTAGGATATGCCTCAAATAGTAAAGCTTATAGGGTTTATAATAAGAGAACAATGTGTGTTGAGAAATCTTTACATATTATATTCGATGAAACTGAACAATTGATTGATGTACAGGAAAGTGATGATGACTTTAGAATAGGACTTGTTCGCAAGATGGATCAAGATGAAGAGTTAACATCATTACAAAAGCAGCTGGAAGAAAATGAGGCAAATACAGAAGTAAATGAAGATCCTACATTAGAAAATGCAATAGAAACTCCTCAAGTTCCAGAACAGAACGAAGCTGATCAAGAAGTTCCAGAAGAAGTTCAAACTGAAAATCAAGATGAAGTTCCAACAGTTGAACCAGTCACCAACAATGAAGAAAGATTGTATCCAATTAAAGACTTTACTCCAAATCCTTGGAAACATCAGAAATCTCATCCAGTTGATGCAATCATGAGTGATATCACAAAACAAACTCATACCAGATCTTAGCTTAGGAACTTCTGTGCATTTTATGCGTTCCTATCTTCAATGGAACCTAAGAACCATGTTGAAGCTTTGACTGATGCAGACTGGATTAATGCTATGCAAGCCAAACTTAACGAGTTTCAAAGAAACAAAGTATGGCATCTAGAACCTAGACCTAAGCAAAAGAATACAATTGGATTAAAATGGGTGTTTAGAAACAAGATAGATGAGCATGGTATTATTGTCGGGAACAAAGGTAGGCTTGTAGTACAAGGTTTCAATCAACTAGAAGGTATTGACTATGAAGAAACATTTGCTCCTGTAGCCAGGTTAGAAGCTATACGCTTACTCATTGCATTTGCTGCTTATATGGGATTTAGGCTGTACCAAATGGTTGTTAAATGTGCATTTTTGAATGGATATCTTGATGAAGAAGTCTGTGTGGAACAGCCTCCTGGATTTGAAAATCCAGAATTCCCAAACCATGTCTACAAGCTTGACAAAGCTCTTTATGGGCTGAAGCAAGCTCCTAGAGTAAGGTATGAAAGACTGTCAAACTTCCTATTGAAAAATGGTTTTAAACGTGGAAAAATTGATAAAACATTGTTTTTAAAATCAAATGGAACTGACATAATAGTTGTACAAATTTATGTTGATGATATTTTATTCGGTGCAACTAATAAATCTCTATGTAAGTATTTTGCTGACCTAATGAGTGGAGAATTCGAAATGAGTATGATGGGAGAGTTAAACTTCTTTCTCAAATTGCAAATCAAGCAAACTGAAGAAGGAATCATGATCTATCAACAAAAATATATCAAGGAACTGATCAAGAAATACAAGATGGAAAATGCAAAAACCAATAAGACTCCTATGGGTATTAGAACAAGGTTGGATGAAGATCCAACTAGAACTTGCATAGACCAAACTATGTATAGAGGTATGATTGGCTCTTTACTTTATTTAACGGCAAGTCGACCTGACATATCTTTTAGTGTAGGTCTATGTGCCAGGTTTTAAGCAAATCCAAAGGAATCTCACCTCGTAGCAGTAAAGAGAATTCTTCGTTACTTAAAAGGAACTAATGACTTGAGTCTCTTCTATCCTAGAAGTGACTCATTTGAATTAAATAGCTTTACTAATGCTGACTATGCAGGTGACATGGTTAACAGAAAAATTACTTCAGGTATGGTTCAGTTCTTAGGACCTTGTCTGGTTTCTTGGGGTTCCAAGAAGCAAAATAGTGTTGCATTATCCACAGCTGAAGTTGAGTATGTGGCAGCAGCAACATGTTGCTCACAAGTTCTATGGATAAAACAACAGGTTAGAGATTTTGGTATTATTTTTGAATGTGTCCCTATTTACTGTGACAATACCAGTGCTATTTGTATTTCTAAAGATGCAGTTCAACACTAAAAGGTAAAGCATATCCACATTAGGCATCACTTTTTAAAAGACAATGTGGAACAAGGGAATATTAAGTTAGAATTTTGTCAAACAGAAAGTCAAATTGCTGATATTCTAACCAAACCCTTGAACAGAGAAAGATTTGAGAAATTAAGATTGGAACTTGGGATGATCAAGCTAACTTGATTGCTTCTGAAGTTCCAAGATATGGCTGATTCAAATATAGTGTAAATAAAGTTTAAAGAGCTTTTGGCGCAACTTTGGTGTGACAAACATAGCTGAAGTGTCACTGTTGTTAATTACTAAAGGAAAGTTCACTAAAACACTTATTTATGTAAGCAATTAATAATATGTTGTGCATATGTGTTTAAACCGTGTTCCAATATTTGTATATTTAGAAAGAAATTATGATTTGTGAAATTAAATGAATTTGGAAAGAAAGTGAATTTTGAAAATACATCCTGCCAAATGATTTTACAAATTAATTGAATGTGTTTCAATTAATGACTGAACAGTAAAAACCATTCAATTCCCTTGCGCCGCTTCAATAAATATAAAAAGCATCTTTCACCCACCTTTTCACTCCACTATCAAATCACATTCACCCTCTTCAGTAAAAATCTCAAGAACAAAATCACAATCAAACTCCATGGTTATCATTGTAGAAATCGTTTCTTCTGAAAATTCCCAAAACACCGAACACACCATTCGTTAAGAAACTTCACCTTTAGCAATGGTGAATTATAAACCTTCTCCAAAATCAACCAAAAGTACCTCTGATTCTCCCAAACCCTTTGAAAACCCGAAACCTTTACCCTCAAACCCTAAGGAAGTTGAGAGCAAGAATGTTGAAAAAGAGTACATTACTTCAAGTGTACTCGATAAATTGCGTCAATGGAAACAGAAGAGGGAGAAAGAAAAGTCACTTGAAAAGGAAATTAAAGAAGTTGATGAGTTCGAAAAGGGGGAAAATCAAGGCGAAGAGGAAAATCAGGAAGAAGAAGAGAATCAGGGAGAAAGTGAAGTGGATGCCTCTGCAGAGGAAGAGGAAGAAGAGGTTGATGAAGATGATGACCAAGTGGAACTTCTTACAAGCGCAGGAAGGTATGTTACTGGTCACAGACTTGATAGTACATGGTGAAAGAAGGCTAGGTTTTTAGAATTCTTCGATTTAATCAAATTTCAAGGGTGGAAGTATATGTTATCTACTGCTTCTAATAATGTGCTATATCCCGTGGCTATGGATGAATTTTGTGCAAAATTTCAAGTTAAACAAGGGAAGATTTCTAGCTTAGTGAATAAAAAGAAAATTTAGTTTGATGTTTAAAAATTAGGTAAAATTTTGAAAGTACCTACTGCTGGATTTAAACTGTATGTGAAGGCCAGGGGAAGAATACTTTGAAGGTAGGAAATTATCTCAGTGGAGATATAGTTGAATTTTTGGGAGGACAAAGGGGGAAGAATGTTATGAGCCATAATGATCTTAGCCCTCTTAATAAGTTGTTGTTCAATTTGGTGAGAAAAACCATATTTCCTAGAACTTAGAAGAGAAGCCAAGCATGCTTGATGGACTTGGCTGTCATCTTCTGTCTAACCAAGAAAATCAAAATCAACTTCCCATCCCTAATGTATCAACACTTTGCACACTGTATTCCACGAAAGAACAAAGTGGGATATGGTGCATTGTTGTCTACTGTGTTTGAGTTTCTAGGTGTGAAGCTCAAAGGAGTTTATGAGGAATTGGGGGAAAAACCAAAGGATGTGATTAATGGGGAGACACTTCAAGGTATAAACCTTGAGGTAGTAAATGGAAAGGTAAGAAAAAGTGAAGTAAAGAAAACAGTGGGAGGAAAAAGAAAAGGGAAGGAAGTTCCAAAAAAGGTTGTGAGGAAGAGTAGAAGGATCTCAGCTTGTAAGGCTCCTAAAACTAGCTTGGAGAAACTTCTTGAGATAGATGAGGATGAGGACAAAGTCAATGCAGGACAAGTGGCTGAACTGGTGGACATAGCTGATATTGCAGAAAAGCAATTGAGAACAGCCACAGAGCAAATAAAAAATCTTGAGAAGAAGGTCCAAGGTCTTGAGAGTAGTCTAAAACTACAGAAGTTGGAGTTCCAGTAGGACCTCAAGAGTCTTCAAGATAAGTTGGAGGAGTGTGTGCAGCAGAATGTTAAAGATAACAAGAAGATCCTTGAACTCCTTGAAACTTAAACAAGACCAGCCTCATCCAACCTATTTTGTCCAGCCTATCCCTAGGCTCACTTTTGTTTCTCTATGTTTTATTAATTCAGTCATGAACTTGTTACATTTTTATTTCTGTTTTAGAATTACTTTTTATTATTGTAATATTTTGGATAACTAAGCAGGAAGTTTCTTTTGACTTTAATGAAACATTTTGGAACTTGGTGCAACCATGTGTGTGTTATATTGTGAAAGCTTATGTAGAAAAGTTGGCCTTATTGGAAGTAAGTTAGCAGCGCTGCCTTCAGTTTCCCACACTCGCTGAATTGCTTGTGGGGCTGTTGTTAGAAGCTTAATAATCTTGAAAAAGAAGGACTTTTTGATGATGCCAAAAGGGGGAAAAGAGGAAGAAAACTTGAGGGTTTCAGTCGTTCTGGGTTCCAGTTGAGAATCTATCAAAACTTCTCTGTTTTTGTAGCTTAGTTATTTTATGTTCTATTTTTCTTTGTTTTTTTTGTTTTTTTTTTCTCTTATTTTTGTTTCTTGTTTTTGTGTGTTTAATTTCTGTTAAAAATCAAAAATACAAAAATACGTCCTTCTATGTGTTTTAACTTTTGTCAAGAGTTTGCTTAAGTTTGTCATCATCAAAAAGGGGGAAATTGTTGAAGCTTATAAGTTTTGATGATGATGAACTTAAAATAAAGCAAACTCAGCTAACGGTTTACAAGTGTTTAAGTACAGGAGAAATGGACCTTGGTGAAGGAAGAACATCTTGTATTATGAAGACTTGAAGAATCTTTAAAGAGTTAATCAATAGAAGAAGAGTTCTCTAACAAGAACTAAATTCCTTAACAGGAATGTTCCCTAACAGGAACTTGAAGGTTGTAAGCTGAAGATAGTAAGTTCCACAAGGAACTTAGGCTGCGAAGTTCCAGTTGTGAGCTGGAGACTAAGGGACAGCAGGAACTTGTTCCTGGCCTGCGTGAAGCCCAAGATATTCAGAATTATGGAAGCGCGGCATTGAGATATTAATTTAGTTAAGATTTTATCTTCTAGATTTATTGTTAAATATGTTAATAAGATATGCATGAAATCTATTAGAGACATGACAAGATAATTTGGCAAAAAGATAAAATTAGAAAAAAAATAAAAAGATAGATTTTGAAAAAAAAGATTTTATTTTAATTTATTTTCCTAAAATCAGTTGGAAAACGATATTATTCTTTTATATATATCTTCTTGTATTTTTCGGAAAGGATTTTTCTTCAATAAAATGATTTACTAAAAATCATATTTTGAGATAAGGAAAGTTAACATCTTTATCTTTTGAAAACCTACTTTCTATACAAGTTATACTTGTATAAATAGTGGAGGTAAAACTACTTTCGATTTTTGTAAGTTTATGCGTGAAGAAAATCTTGTGAGCTTTATCAAATTGTAAGTTTGCCAAGCTTTATCTTCTCATATTAGTTTCGGGTTTTATGCATAGCTTGCCTAACATATTCTTGACAATTTACTTACTGTAATTGATTAGGTAATTGGGTGTGAGTGTATGAGATTTATAATCACATACAGTAGAAATTATTTTGTGATAAAGAGTGCATTGGTACTTTGAGAGTACGAGTGAATTCAAGTCAGGGAATTTCAATTGGGTAGGATTGAGTCTTACCGTGCTACAAGTTCTAGTTGGAACTTGTATTTAAAGGTATGGATTATAATAAGTTTGTAATTTCATCATTGCCCTATTATAGTGGATTGTTTGTGTGTTGAAATCCCTTAGAAGGGTCGAGGTTTTACTTCCAGTTGGGCCCTGGAGGTTTCTTCGTAAAACTGTGTGTGCACTATCTAGTTCCTTTTATATTCTGTTTTAAATTTGCAAAAAATAGCTAGTAGGAACTTAACTACAATTCATCCCCCGCTTGTAGTTTTCGTTTCAACTAACAATTGGTATCAGAGCGAGGTTCTCACGTGTAAGAAAATAATTTTGGTGAGTAAGATCTTGAGGAGAAATGAACTACAAGGAAAAACTTGAAGAAGGGTACTCAACCTAACGTCCACCTATGTTTAACGGTAAGTTTTATACCTACTGGAAGAACAGAATGGAGATTTTCATTAAGGCTGAGAATTACCAAGTTTGGCGTGTTATTGAAGCTGGTGACTATGAGGTAAACGCAACAAATGATAAAAATGAGGTAGTTCCTAATCTTATTTCTGATTATGACAAAGAAGACTATCAGAAACTCGAAATGAATGCTTTAGCAATAAAGTATTTACATTGTGGTCTTGGAACTCATGATCATAATCGTATCATGGGGTCCAAGACTGCTAAACAGATTTGGGATCTACTCGAGGTCACTCATGAAGGAAAAAACGAGGTAAAACGTTCTAAAATTGATTTACTAATCTCTAGATATGAAAGGTTTGAAATGCAGTCCAAAGAAACTATAGAAGAAATGTATACCAGATTTAACGACATAATTAATGAATTAAACTCCCTTGGCAGGCACATTCCCATTGATGAACATGCTAGAAAGATTTTGAGAAGTTTTCCACTGGATGAACGATTGAGATCCAAAGTTACTACCATGCAGGAAGCTAAGGACTTCACTAAGTTCAATATGGAACAACTAGCTGGATCACTTATGACCCATGAATTGCATCTGAGTTCCAACAACAAAAGTTCCAAAAACAAGAGTCTTGCTCTAAAGGCTCTAAACTAAGAGGAATCTGAAGTTGATGAAGAAGAGATGGCTATGCTAGTCAAACGATTCAAAAAGATGATGAATAATAGAAGGTTTGACATAAACAAGAAGCCCACTGGTTCCAGAGACACTACTTGTTTCATATGTGGAGCAAAAGATCACTTCATTAAGGATTGTCCACTCAAGGACGGTAAGAACAAACCTAAGGAGAAATCCAAGGAATCCAGAGTGTATAAGCCTTACTTCACCAAAGACAATGTGAAGAAATCAATGCTAACCGCCTGGGGGGATACTGATACAGAAGAAGAAGAAGATCAACCCCCTGAAGAAACAACTCATCTGTGCCTAATGGCAAAAACAAATGAAAAGGCTAAGCTGAAGGAACTTGAAGCCGAGGTTCCAGTGAGGGGGAACAACACTTGGTACCTCAACAGTGGTTGTTCGAAGCACGTGACTGGAGACAAATCTAGATTTCTCTCACTGGATGCCTACTATGGAGGAACTGTGACCTTTGGAGACAATATGAAAGGAGATATAATCGCCATTGGCAAAGTAGGAAGGTCAAGTTCCCATGCTATTGATAATGTATTTTTGGTGGAGGGTCTCAAACACAACTTGCTAAGCATTTCACAATTTTGTGACAGGAGAAACTCAATAAGTTTTACTTCAAATAAATGTAGACTCATTCACAATGACACTGGGAACATTATTTTGGAAGGAACTCCTAAAGAGAACACATATGTTGTTGATCTTAACGAAGTTCCTAATAGCAGTCTAACATGTCTAAGTGTTATTGAAAATGATCCTTTGTTATGGTATAAAAGATTTGGTCATGCAAGCTTTACACTACTCGATAAGCTTAGATCTAAGGAACTTGTGGAAGGTCTTCCTTGCATCAAGTTCCTATATGAAAAAGTGTGTGATGCTTGTGTTAGAGGAAAACAGACTCGAAGTTCCTTCAAATCCAAGAAAATGGTAAGCACCAAAAGATCTTTGGAACTTGTCAATATGAATCTATGTGGTCCTATGAGAATCCAAAGTAGAAGTGGTAAGAGATATGTAATGGTAATTGTTGATGATTTTTCAAGATTTACTTGGGTTTTCTTTCTTGTCAGCAAAGATGAAACATTTGATGAATTTGTAGCCTTTGTAAAGAAAGAACAGTGAAGAACAAGTAATCCACTAATTCATCTTAGATCAGATCTTGGCACAGAATTTGAAAATTCTAAATTTGATGAATTCTGTACTGAGCATGGTATGGATCACAGCTTCTCTACTCCAAGAACTCCACAACAGAATGGAGTGGAGGGACGCAAGAATAGAAGCCTTGAAGACAAGGCTAGAACAATGCTAATCTCAAGTGGTTTGCCAAGACTCTTCTGGGCGGAAGCAGTAAATACAGCATGCTATATTCTCAACAGAGTATTTGTTAGAGCCATCTCTAACAAACATCCCTATGAGCTAAACAAAGGGAGAAACCTAACATTTCTCACCTTAGATCTTTTGGTTGTAAATGCTTTGTTCATAATAATGGTAAAAGAAACTTAGGAAAGTTTGATAAAAGAAGTGATAAAGCTGTTTTCTTAGGATATGCCTCAAATAGTAAAGCTTATAGGGTTTATAATAAGATAACAATGTGTGTTGAGGAATCTATACATATTATATATTCGATGAAACTGAACAATTGATTGATGTATAAGAAATTGATGATGACTTTAAAATAGGTTTTGTTCGCAAAATGAATCAAGATGAAGAGTTAACATCATTACAAAAGTAGCTGGAAGAAAATGAGGCAAATACAGAAGCAAATGAAGATCCTACATTAGAAATTGCAACAGAAACTCCTCAAGTTCCAGAACAGAACGAAGTTGATCAAGAAGTTCCAGAAGAAGTTTAAAATGAAAATCAAGATGAAGTTCCAACAGTCGAACCAGTCACCAACAATGAAGAAAGATTGTATCCAATTAAAGACTTTACTCCAAAGCCTTGGAAACATCATAAATCTCATCCAGTTGATGCAATCATGAGTGATATCACAAAAGGAACTCAAACCAGATCTCAGCTTAGGAACTTCTGTGCATTTTATGCGTTCCTATCTTCAACGGAACCTAAGAACCATGTTGAAGCTTTGACAGATGCAGACTGGATTAATGCTATGCAAGCCGAACTTAAAGAGTTTGAAAGAAATAAAGTATGGCATCTAGAACCTAGACCTAAGAAAAAGAATACAATTAGATTAAAATGGGTGTTTAGGAACAAGCTAGATGAGCATGGTATTATTGTAAGGAACAAAGCTAGGCTTGTAGTACAAGGTTTCAATCAACAAGAAGGTATTGACTATAAAGAAACATTTGCTCCTGTAGCCAGGTTAGAAGCTTTACGCTTACTCATTGCATTTGCTGCTTATATGGGATATAGGTTGTACCAATTGGATGTTAAATGTGCATTTTTGAATGGATATCTTGATGAAGAAGTCTATGTGGAACAGCCTCCTGGATTTGAAAATCTAGAATTCCCAAACCATGTCTACAAGCTTGACGAAGCTATTTATGGGCTGAAGCAAGCTCCTAGAGCATGGTATGAAAGACTGTCAAATTTCCTATTGAAAAATGGTTTTAAACGTGGAAAAATTGATAAAACATTGTTTTTAAAATCAAATGGAACTGACATATTAGTTGTACAAATTTATATTGATGATATTTTATTCGGTGCAACTAATGAATCTCTGTGTAAGTATTTTGCTGACCAAATGAGTGGAGAATTCGAAATGAGTATTATGGGTGAGTTAAACTTCTTTCTCGGATTGCAAATCAAGCAAACTAAAGAAGGAATCATGATCCATCAACAAAAATATATCAAGGAACTGATCAAGAAATACAAGATGGAAAATGCAAAAACCAATAAGACTCCTATGGGTATTGAAACTAGGTTGGATGAAGATCCAACTGGAACTTGCATAGACTAAACTATGTATAGAGGTATGATTGGCTCTTTACTCTATTTAACAGCAAGTAGACCTGACATATCTTTTAGTGAAGGTCTATGTGCCAGGTTTCTAGCAAATCCAAAGGAATCTCACCTCGTAGCAGTAAAGAGAATTCTTCGTTACTTAAAAGGAACTAATGACTTGAGTCTCTTCTATCCTAGAAGTGACTCATTTGAATTAAATAGCTTTACTAATGCTGACTATGCAGGTGACTTGGTTAACAGAAAAAGTACTTCAGGTATGGTTCATTTCTTAGGACCTTGTCTCGTTTCTTGGGGTTCCAAGAAGCAAAATACTGTTGCATTATCCACAGCTGAAGTTGAGTAAGTGGCAGCAGCAACATGTTGCACACAAGTTCTATGGATAAAACAACAGGTTAGAGATTTTGGTATTATTTTTTAATGTGTCCCTACTTACTGTGACAATACCAGTGCCTTTTGTATTTCTAAAGATCCAGTTCAACACTCAAAGGTAAAGCATATCCAAATTAGGCATCACTTTTTAAAAGACAATGTGGAACAAGGGAATATTAAGTTAGAATTTTGTCAAACAGAAAGTCAAATTGCAGATATTCTGACCAAACCCTTAAACAGAGAAAGATTTGAGAAATTGAGATTTGAACTAGGGATGATCAAGCTAACTTGATTGCTTATGAAGTTCGAAGATATGAATGATTCAAAAATAGTGTAAATAAAGTTTAAAGAGCTTTTGGCGCAACTTTTGTGTGACAAACATAGCTGAAGTTTCACCGTTGTTAATTACTAAAGGTAAGTTCACTAAAACACTTATTTATGTAAGCAATTAATAATATACTGTGCATATGTGTTTAAACTGTGTTCCAATATGTGTATATTTAGAAAGAAATTATGATTTGTAAAATTAAATAAATTTGGAAAGAAAGTGAATTTTGAAAATACATCCCGCCAAATGATTTTACAAATTAATTGAATGTGTTTCAATTAATGACTGAACAGTAAAACCATTCAATTTCCTTGCACCGCTTTAATAAATATAAAAAGCATCTTTCACCCACCTTTTCACTCCACTATCAAATCACATTCACCCTCTTCAGTAAAAATCTCAAGAACAAAATCATAATAAAACATCATGGTTATCATTGCAGAAATCGTTTCTTCTGAAAATTCCCAAAACACCGAACACACCATTCAAGAAGAAACTTCACCTTTAGCAATGGTGAATTATAAACCTTCTCCAAAATAAACCAAAAGTACCTTTTATTTTCCCAAACCCTCTGAAAACCCGAAACCTTTACCCTCAAACCCTAAGGAAGTTGAGAGCAAGAATGTTGAAGAAGAGTACAATACTTCAAGTGTACTCGATAAATTACGTCAATGGAAACAGAAGAGGGAGAAAGAAAAGTCACTTGAAAAGGAAATTAAAGAAGTTGATGAGTTCGAAAAGGGGGAAAATCAAGGCGAAGAGGAAAATCAGGAAGAAGAAGAGAATCAGGGAGAAAGTGAAGTGGATGCCTCTGCAGAGGAAGAGGAAGAAGAGGTTGATGAAGATGATGACCAAGTGGAACTTCTTACAAGCGCAGGAAGGTATGTTACTGGTCACAGACTTGATAGTACATGGTGAAAGAAGGCTAGGTTTTTAGAATTCTTCGATTTAATCAAATTTCAAGGGTGGAAGTATATGTTATCTACTGCTTCTAATAATGTGCTATATCCCGTGGCTATGGATGAATTTTGTGCAAAATTTCAAGTTAAACAAGGGAAGATTTCTAGCTTAGTGAATAAAAAGAAAATTGAGTTTGATGTTGAAAAATTAGGTAAAATTTTGAAAGTACCTACTGCTGGATTTGAACTGTATGTGAAGGGGAAGAATACTTTGAAGGTAGGAAATTATCTCAGTGGAGATATAGTTGAATTTTTGGGAGGACAAAGGGGGAAGAATGTTATGAGCCATAATGATCTTAGCCCTCTTAATAAGCTGTTGTTCAATTTGGTTAGAAAAACCATATTTCCAAAAACTTAGAAAAGAAGCCAAGCATGCTTGATGGACTTGGCTGTCATCTTCTGTCTCACCAAGAAAATCAAAATCAACTTCTTATCCCTAATGTATCAACACCTTGCACAGTGTATTCCACAAAAGAACAAAGTGGGATATGGGGCATTGTTGTGTACTGTGTTTGAGTTTTTAGGTGTGAAGCTCAAAGGAGTTTATGAGGGATTGGAGGAAAAACTAGAGGATGTGATTAATGGGGAAACACTTCAAGGTATAAACCTTGAAGTAGTAAATGAAAAGGTCAGAAAAAGTGAAGTAAAGAAAACAGTGGGAGGAAAAAGAAAAGGGAAGGAAGTTCCAGTAAAGTATGTGAGGAAGAGTAGGAGGATCTCAGCTGGTAAGGCTCCTAAAACTATTTTGGAGAAACCTCTTGAGATATATGAGGATGAGGACAAAGTCAATGCAGGACAAGTGGCTGAACTGGTGGACAGAGCTGATATTGCAGAAAAGCAATTGAGAACAGCCACAGAGCAAATAAAAAATCTTGAGAAGAAGGTCCAAGGTCTTGAGAGTAGTCTAAAACTACAGAAGTTGGAGTTCCAGAAGGACCTCAAGAGTCTTCAAGATAAGTTGGAGGAGTATGTGCAGCAGAATGTTGAAAACAATAAGAAGATCCTTGAACTCCTTGAAACTTTAACAAGACCAGCCTCATCCATCCTATTTTGTCTAGCCTATCCCTAGCCTCACTTTTGTTTCTCTATGTTTTATTAATTCAGTCATGAACTTGTTACATTTCAATTTCTGTTTTAGAATTGCTTTTTAGTATTGTAATATTTTGGATAACTAAGCAGGATGTTTCTTTTGACTTTAATGAAACATTTTGGAACTTGGTGCAACCATGTGTGTGTTATATTGTGAAAGCTTATGTAGAAAAGTTGGCCTTATTGGAAGTAAGTTAGCAGTGCTGCCTTCAGTTTCCCACACTCGATGAATTGCTTGTGTGGCTGTTGTCAGAAGCTTAATAATCTTGAAAAAGCAGGACTTTTTTATGATGCCAAAAGAGGGAAAAGAGGAAGCAAACTTGAGGGTTTAAGTCGTTCTGGGTTCCAGTTAAGAATGTATCAAAACTTCTCTGTTTTGGTAGCTTAGTTATTTTATGTTCTGTTTTTCTTTGTTTTTTTTTCTCTTATTTTTGTTTCTTATTTTTGTGTGTTTACTTTCTGTTAAAAAATCAAAAATACAAAAAATACGTCCTTCTATGTGTTTTAACTTTTGTCAAGAGTTTGCTTAAGTTTGTCATCATCAAAAAGGGGGAAATTGTTGAAGCTTATAAGTTTTGATGATGATGAACTTAAAATAAAGCAAACTCAACTAAAGGTTTACAAGTGTTTAAGTACAGGAGAAATGGACCTTGGTGAAGGAAGAACATCTTGTATTATGAATACTTGAAGAATCTTTAAAGAGTTATTCAATAGAAGAAGAGTGCTCTTACAAGAACTAAATTCCTTAACAGGAATGTTCCCTAACAGGAACTTGAAGGTTGTAAGCTGAAGACAGTAAGTTTCACAGGGAACTTAGGCTGCGAAGTTCCAGTTGTGAGCTGGAGACTAAGGGACAGCAGGAACTTGTTCCTGGCCTGCGTGAAGCCCAAGATATTAAGAATTACAGAAGCGCGGCATTGAGATATTAATTTAGTTAAGATTTTATCTTCTAGATTTTTGTTAAATATGTTAATAAGATATGCATGAAATCTATTAGAAACGTGACCAGATAATTTGGGAAAAAGATAATATTGGAAAAATATAAAAAGATAGATTTTGAAAAAAAAGATTTTGTTTTAATTTATTTTCCTAAAATCAGTTGGAAAACGATATTATTCTTTATATATATCTTCCTGTATTTTTCGAAAAGGATTTTTCTTCAATAATATGATTTACCAAAAATCATATTTTGAGATAAGGAAAGTTAATATCTTTATCTTTTGAAAACCTACTTTCGATACAAGTTATACTTGTATAAATAGTGGAGGTAAAACTGCTTTCGATTTTTGTAAGTTTGTGCGTGAAGAAAATCTTGTGAGCTTTATCAAAGTGTAAGTTTGCCAAGCTTTATCTTGTCATATTAGTTTCGGGTTTTATGTATAGCTTGCCTAACATATTCTAGACAATTTACTTACAGTAATTGATTGGGTAATTGGGTCAGAGTGTATGAGATTTATAATCACATACAGCAGAAATTATTTTGTGATAAAGAGTGCATTTGTACTGTGAGAGTACGAGTGAATTAATGTCAGGGGATTTGAATTGGGTAGGATTGAGTCTTACCGTGCTACAAGTTCAAGTTGGAACTTGTGTTTAAAGGTCTGGATTATAATAGGTTTGTAATTTCATCATTACCCTATTATAGTGGATTGTTTGTGTGTTGAAATCCCTTAGAAGGGTCGAGGTTTTACTTCCAGTTTGGCCCTGGAAGGTTTCCTCGTAAAAATGTGTGTGCACTGTCAAGTTCCTTTTATATTCTCTTTTAAATTTGCAAAAATAGCCAGTAGGAACTTAACTACAATTCACCCCCCCTCTTGTAGTGTTCGTTTCAACTAACACCTTTGTCATGAAATCTTAACACAACGCTGAAGCATGCCTTGTCATATCATCATTAATCATCATTGCATAACGAAGTATGAAGTTCTTAGCCTCCGTGCCTAAATTACCTAAATATTTTCTCAAAGATAGCCTAGGATGAATTAATCCTTGCACAACATTTGACTAAGATCATTCAACATGCACCTTTAAAAACTTCACTTCTTTCTTTTTTCGAGTCTTTCTTTTTAGGGAGAAAGTCGGTACCCTCCACAAAAATGACGGAAATTTTTCGCTTTTTCGCATTTTGAGTCAAGAACATCACAATACAATGCACACAAGGGTCATGAGTCACACGTATCAATTCACCTTAGGTCAACCTTAAGTCAGTCAGTCACGTTGAGTCAACCTCAAGCCATTCAGTCACATTAAGTCAACCTCAAGTCAGTCAAATCACCATAGGTCAACCCTAAGAAAAACATCTCCTTAGGTTAACCCTAAGAAAAACATCAAGCCTTAGGTCAACCCTAAGAAAAGCACCAACAAAGTCTTTTGGCAATCTTTTGATTTTTTATAGGATACCACCATTCAGCAAAGCTCCTATTCGCAGCCAACCGAACGATCGCTACAAACATTCATAAATCAAAGCTCTATTGCTCCGAGACGCGTGGACATATCATCAAAGCTCGTTTAGAGACGCGTGGACATATCATTCAAGCTCTTTTGTTTAGAGACGCGTGGACATATCATTCAAAACTCTATTGTTCAGAGACGCGTGGACAATCCTTTCAAGCTCTTTTGTCCAGAGACGCGTGGACATATAAAAAGGCTCTTTTGCTGAGAGACGAGTGGGCACATTATTCAAGTCTCTTTGTTCAGAGACACGTGGATATATCAAAAAGCTCATTTGTTCAGAGATGTGTGGACATATCATTCAAAACTCTTTGTTTAGAGACGCGTGGACATTTCTTCCATAAGCTCCATTGTTCAGAGATGAGTGTATATCAACAGCAGGAAAGCACGACCACAACATAAAAAAAAACAGCAGGATGGCGTTCCCTTGGCTTGTAGAAGGTTGTCACAACAGCAACAAATCGGTTACCTCCAGAGACGTATGCTCAACAATGCAAGATAAGTGTTTCTTAACTCTCTTATCTATTTAACTAATGCTAGTTTTGCAGGTATCGGCGTTACAAGAATGATTTAGGATCGCAGAACATTCTGAATCATTCTCCGTCCCTATCGATACTTTGATTTTTGTTTTCGAAACTCGCGTTTCTCCAAACTCTATCAAAGTGGGGGCTTCTATAGACACCCATTTGCGTCTCCCCAAAACCAAACCCAGTGATGAGTACCTTTCACGTCGAATCATTATCGAATGAAGTGAAGGGGTGGAAAGTCTAGTGTTGCAGTTAGTTTTTATTTATTTCTTTCTCACTGTTTTTTGAAAACCTATTTTAAGAAAACAACCAATCCATTTTGGTTTGGTCCATGGAAAGGGACCAATAATAGTTTAGTTAGGTCAGGCTTGAAAAGAACTTTCAAACGATTTATTATAAGCCCAATTTCGATGAATAATGAGGAAGTTATGGCCAAATTACTAAACTGGGTCCGGTTTGATATTTATATGCAGCCCAATGATCTAGAGGAGGGCCTAATATTGATTTACCATTCCTAATGCAATTAGGATTGATTATAGTTTTCTAGAAGGTTCTTTTCATTCCTAATTTAATTAGCATTGATAAATTGACTTTAGTTGACTTATTAGAGTTTTAATCAGAATAAAAGAAGTGTTTTTAAGGAAAATACCATTTTGCCCTCTCGTACGGCTAAATTTTATCAAAATAAGAAAAATGCGGGGAAAACTGGATTTTAGCGTCTGGCGCCACATCTGGCGTATGGCGCCAGAGTCTAGCGTTTAGCGCCACGTCTGGCGTCTGGCGCCATATCCTGTGGTTTGCGCTGCAGTCGTGTTTTGTTCTTTTCGAAACTCTGATTCGTTTTTTATCATATCTAACTGATTTTCTCTATAAATAGCCTCTTGAAATTCTATTTTCAATCATTAACAATCAATTTCCATCATCAATTCTCTCTTTCACCAACTCTCATCAAGAATCTCTTGATTACTCTCTCTCTCTATTTTCTAAACTAGCTTTTGAATACAAAATTCCGTATTCACAAGATCTAGAAACACCTAGCCAAGTTCGAAGTTGCATTCGCCCTAGACGTGGAAAGTTTTAATTTCTGAGGGTTTGGTCCCAAATCTCTCTTTAAATTATTTAAATTAATTGATTGTTTATTATTTTCCTTGTAGTTACTAACGTGTGTATTTTGTTATTAGAAAGAGGTACGAGGCGTCCAAGTAAGTGCTTTAATTTATTGATTGATATTATGATATAGAAATCATGTTTAGGTTGTTATTATGATTCCTAGTGTCATGTTAGGATGTTTTGATCTTCCTAGTATCATGTTTAGGATAATAACTATAATTTCTAATATCAAATATGCTTATTATGATTTCTGTGATGCTTCCTATTTTCTTTCCTAATATTCATGTTAGTATCATGTTAGGGCTACATATTTGATCTTTATTGTTTAGTGACATGCTAGGGTTTGTTATCAATCTTGTTAGTATCATGCCCAAGATCTTGCTATTAATATTATGCTTTAACATGATTATTTTAATTATAATTATGATTATGATTATTATTATGATTATGATTATTATTATGTTGCTTGATATTTATATTTATTGTTATTGCTTGATCAAGCCTTTTATGCATGTTTAAAGGGAATTGGTACTTGTAATCACGCTTAATAAGATAATTAATAATCTTGTTTAGGGTTAATTTGATTATAATTCAAGTGATCGCCAATAATAGATTTGTTTGTGCATTAACATTCAAGCAACATAATTAAACAGGTTTAGGGTTAACCTAATGATTGCATGTTAGTCAAAAAGCGCACATGAATACGATCAGAATAAAGTAGAGGCCTATTATTAGGGCAGGTTCAATCTCTTTTAAGTTGGATTTGTAACTTCATCCCCGAACTTCCAGTCTTGGTTCCAGACCTATTGGAGTTAATGATCTTCTAGATCATTAAAGGGGTGTAACCTTCACCTCGTGAACGGTTTACAAGTTCCTAAAATTTGTTAGCGAGTATTTTTCTCTAGCTTCCTTCCCTTTGGACGGCACCATTCTTAAGTGTATGATCACAGTGGGGTTAAAGTTTGGGGTAATGCTTGAAATATTCCGTTTTGTCATTAATAGGGGTCTTATCAGTGTTGTACTATGTTGTAATATCTTTTATCTTTGTATAGAAACAATCTTCAACTATCCCTGTAAATAAAAAAAAAACACCATAATTAAAATATGCATTGAAAAACTGAACCAAAAATAATATTTGAATGGTTTATTTTTTAATTTTCAAATTTGATCATAAGTATAACCCTACATTTTCATGTGTTTATCATATCAAATAATTCTAAAAACTTACAATAAATACTATGAAATCGAATTCGAGTAAATTAATCAAGTAATTTCCTTGTTTAAAGGCATTGATGTTTTAATTTGTAGTCGTTGATTGATTTACCACAATGTGAAAATTTCATTAGCAACAGTACATATACGATTTCCAATTTGGTGTGTTAGATATTTTGAAGTATGACTGGAGAGGTAAAAAGAAATGGATCCACCGTGGTAAAATGGTAAAATGTGAAGTGTTAGGATAAGATTTGGCCTAAGCTAAAACTAGGATAGCTACTTATTATTTTGGGACACTAGAAAGGATCATAGCTGAACATTCATAGGAAGATACATGTTTCCCTTTTCATGTTAAACACTTTTGAACAAGCACTTGAGTCATCCCTTTTGGTGTATAATGTTGCTTATGTCCTTTGGTTAATACCTTGCGGGTAAAGGATAACTCCTTTTAGTACAAAATTATATGTCATTTTTTACTTTTGCAACACAAAATTATACGTTATAATTATATCAGATAAAAATCAAAATCTATCATCTATTGATTTGTAATTATCTTTAATACAACTTATTATACTAATACATACAAAGTATCTTTTTAAAAAGAGATACAATTAGTGTAATTGCATATATAAAGATAAAATTGGACTACCTATAAATACAACCAAAACAAATATTGGAGTAGTGTAAAAAGCAAAAAATAAAAAAAATTTGGGGATAGAAAATGCAGCTGTTGGGAATCAACATAGAACCAAATATAGTGTGTAGGTAAAATGTAAACCAATTAAGACAGTCATCGACCGTGGTATAATTAGGAAACAAATATTATATATAGTATGGAGCTATTGCATTGCACTCTCATTCTCATTTGCAATATTTAATTAATATTTTAATTGAAAAAAAAAGGTGTATTCCTACGCATAGGCGGTTATATAAACAGACTTCACAAATAAATTATTCACCAACATCATCCACAAATAGATATTCATCTGAAATGAGTTCCTCCGCCACTTCAAATCTTAACCCTAATGGTATCCCTGCATACTCGGTCCACCACGTAGGAAAAGGAATGCTTCTGGGCGTCACAGCCTCTTGGAGAAGTTAGCGGGTGGCATGACGGTCAGTGGAAGAAAAAGTCGCGCTAAAATGAAGTCTCATCGTTCTGTTCCTGACCTCATTAAAGATCCTGTACATGACCTTACGAAACCAAAAGTAACTGTTGTCGAAGAGAAGGTTGCTGTTACCGAAGAGAACAAGCACGTCGTTGTTGATGCTGAAGAGAACAAGGACGTCGTTGCTGATGCTAAAGAGAACAAGGACGTCCTTGCTGATGCTGAAGAGAACACGGATGTCGTTGCTGCCGTAGAAAACAAGGAGGATGTTGCTGATCAGGAGAAGAAGGGCATCGCTGGTGCTGAACAAAAGAAGTCGGTTGCTTCTGAAGGAGTTATTGTTGAGATAGAAGATGATGAACTTGATGATGTGGTTGTCATGGCACCTCCTACTGTTAAGCCAGGGCATGTTGCTAAGAAAGGGCCAAGTTTTAGGAAGGAAAGGCCTAGAGTATTAACTCCAAAGATCTCGTCAGGATTCGCAGCCTAAATGACGACGATCCAGGGCTCGAGTATGAGCTTAGGATTAATGAAACATTCCTGAAAATTTACTATGACTATGCTAGGAGGGTGGACTGTCATTCGGATGATATTACTATAAGGAATGCTCGTGGGATCGTGGTAGAGGGAAAGATCGGTCGTTGGACAATCACCCTAAAACCCAACAATATTTCTACCTAAACCAACCTAAGACAAGTCTAGGGTAAGCAAAGTGTATCCACAGGGAATGGGTAAAGAACACCAAGAATATGAAACGGTTGTAAGCTAATTCGGTCACAAATTGGGTTTTGATTGGTTAACTACTAAATAAAGGAACGCTAGGGGAAACAGGATTCAACACCAACTAAAACCAAGGAATCAATAACAAGGATAAATCATGAGCACACATGGAAGATAGAATAGGAACTTAATATTGTCTTCTTTCAAAGACATAACATAAGTATTCCTTAGATTAAGAACAAACATGACAAGGACAAAGTCTCAAGGATAGGAAGTGAGTTTCTAGCTCGAGTTTGTCTCTCGACCGTTCCAAACTAGTATGAGGCACAAATAATTGGGATTTCTCACCTAATTATCACACTAAAGCATCCTACTCAATGAAACCAAACACCCATAATCATGAAAGTAGCATAATACAATTGCACAAGAAAGGACTCACCCCAAAACTCCATATTTTTATGTGAGAAGAGGGATGAACACATGAGTATGAAGTGGCCATCAAAATACACATGCAATAATCAATTCAAGCACAAACAACCATCAATCCAAGGTAGAACATGAACAATTCCAAGTTAACCAACCATAGTTTGGTTAGGTTTTCCCCAACCCCTAACTAAGAGACTACTTACTAAGCATGGTGAAAATTACACTAACAATTAAATTTAGGGGTTTCATGAATTCAATTAAGTTAGGAGAGAGATAGAACAAGAATGGATTAAACATGAAAGAACAAATAAACAAGATTAAGGGAGAAATTATCAACTTAAAATAATTAAAAATTGAAAATTAAGAGTAAGAGATAGAGGAAAGAGATTACTTAATAAACTTCAAGGTTGAGAAAATGTTGAAATTGATTGGACAAACTTCCAATAATTCTTACAAATGATTGAGTTTTTGAGAAACTAAACTAAAGGAAAGGAAAACTATGAACTAATTAAGATAATAAGTCTTGAAGAGTTAAGGAGGAAGAAGGTCCTCCAAATTGAAGTCAAGCGTCCTATTTATATGCCCCAAAATTACATTGTAAAATCCGTCCAAAATCGGGCTTCAAAACAGGAGGAGCGCCCGCTCCTCCATAAGGAGTGCCCGCTCCTATTAGTGCAGGGGAGGAAGGATGTAGTGCTGAGTTTAGGAGCGGCCACTCCTTGCTAGGTGCACGTACGCTCCTTCCTGGTGCAAGCTCCCTCAAGAAGGTCTTCAAGATTGAGCCACTAAACCACATTCTCATTACACCTACAAACACGAGCACACACATAAAAAGAAGCGGGGAAGCCAAAAGATGCAAATTACCATAAAAGGAGTTAGGATAAGGGATTATAGTAGGGGAAAGAGTACAAAATCTTGTTTAAAATGCCATGATAAGTGGACAAATAAAACACTTATCAAATTCCCCAAGCTAGCCAATTGCTTGTCCCTAAGAAATTCACTTAGCGCAAAACAAACCAATAGATTAGTACGCTCAAAGAAAAGCACAAGTAAAGATAAAAGAATCCTTAAGCAATAAAACTCGAGCATGAGGTATATGCCTAAGATCAACCACGGTCATGACTAGCCAAGGCCTAGCTAACCTTCCCGAATGTACTCAACTTTGGTCCATTTAACTTATCTTATCGCGTCCCCAGCACAAAGTTCAAATTCCCCCTAATGGTAGTGTTCTTAACTCCTCGAAGGAGCCAGAAGAAACACAGACAAAAGAAGGTTTTAGAACACTCGACATCTCAATGATAAGTACCCTCTCCATATGCTTGTGAACCAACTCCCTCCATCGACAATGGTTTCAACTACACTACTAATATTACAAAACTCAAGAATTACGACACAAGGTTAAGGCATAGAAAAAACTAGAAGTGCATTGTAATTAAAGCCAAGCTAAGATGTATATACTAAAACCAAACCCACATAGGTTTCAAACTTTGACCCAAATTACATCCCATGAATAAACTTGAAACAAAACCACACCCCCAAGCTTATTGAATAGCTAGGGTGGTGACTATTCATCACTTCTTTTCTTTTTCTTTTCATCAGTGTTTTTTTTTATTTATTTTTTTTTTTTGAAACTTGGATATTTACATCATAAACTACTAATTACAATGAATTAAATATTGAACTAAGAAAACAAGAATGGTATGCCTTAACCTTTTTTTTTTTTGAATAAACAATACATAACAACCTTAATCAATCACTAAGAGTAGTTTAGGTCGCGATCTTGGGAGTTGGGACTCAAGTTCTTGATCTAGGCACCAAATCAAAGAGGATCCTTGCCACTCATTCAAAATGTAGTAGGCTTGAAAAATATTAAAACCTTACTTTTGGAAACAATGTGGGATCAAATACTACCTTTCGGGATTCAAATTCCTTTGATATGGGCGACACCTTCTTACCACAATCCTAGACCTTAAGTCTCGTACATTCGGTAAGGTTATTCTCACACTAGTCTAAACTAGCCAATTCTATGTTCAACCAAGGGCATATAAACCATGCTCCAAATTTTATTACCAAAAGAAAGCAAATATTCATCACATATAATCCAATATAATCATTGAGGACTAGTCTAAAAGCAAAAGGGTTTTTTTTTTTTTCTTTTTTCTTTTTTTTTTTTTTCTTTTTTTTTTTTTTTGAGAAACATAAACAAGATTAGGAGGAAAGGATTTACCATTGACCTCGATGTAGTATCTTTCATGTATACAAGATTATAAATGAATAGTGATTAGTAGCAAAGCAAATAAAGATAGAATATCATGAGTGGATCATGCACATAAGAATTGAACAATCATTCCACAATTCATAAATAAACCGTCATTTGCAAAACTTAAGAAATTATATCACAAGCTCACTTGAATTCGTTTTACCATCAACGACACTTATCAAATCATCAAGCTAAATGACTACAAGCAAAGACAATATATACAACGTCTAATCTAATTAAAGAAAACAACTTCTTTTTTTCTTTTTTCTTTTTTTTTGGAATTAAGAGGGGGGAAAAGAGGCACTAGCTAAAGAATTTGGATTATGGGAAGAAGAACTAGATAAAGAAGATTGGAAAGGAGAGGAGAAAAGGAGGAGAGGAGAAGCTAACTAAAGAATTTGGATTTAGGGCTTTGGATATTTTGGGTTTTGGATTTTTGGGAAGGAGAAGAAGCTCATCAACAAATATCATCACCAATGGGGAAGCACATAAACCAAACCAAGCTCATTAAAATGCGGATATTCAACCAATAATTAACCAACCAAGATAGGCGAAGCATAATCATATTAAGCACAAAACTAGCAACATCAAATCCCAAATCAACACAAGGCCTAAATATTCCCCCAAGCTAGACATTTAGTTACCACTTCACTGAAATAAAATAGGCAATGAAGTAACCTCCCCCAAGCTTGGTATTGGCACTGTCCTCGGTGTCCCAAGAAGTGAAAGAGGCATTGAAACGGTAACTAGAATGTCTAGATCATCTATGGCGCCCCGGCGAATAGTGATAATTGTAGTTGAAATCTAAATCACTAGAACCGGTTGGCTCGTCTACATAAGGAGGTAGATCATAGTTGGGAAAAGAGCGGTAGTGACCATAATCTGGCATACCTTGCTCACCCCAACCACCATCATAGCTGGGTGGGAACCCGTAATGCCCCCTTAGGGAGGGATCCAGCACCTCCAAAGATGAACTAGCACCACCAACCTCGGGGACGTAGTAATAGCTAGGGTCTCCCCTATAATCACATCCCCCGGGTTGTGTGTAGTCATAAGGGGGATAGGAGCAAATCTCATCAATCGAATAGCGCGGGCCTTGCCAATAAGGGTAGGTGGGTTAATCATTGTGCTAACCCGGAACCGGCCCCTGTTGAACGGGTCGGCTGGGATAGTTGAGGTAAGGGGGAAAGTATCCCCTCTCAACTTGATGTTGGTAGCTTCTCTACGCTACAAAACTTTGATATTCATTTTTCTCAAGGAGTCTTTGATTGGTTAGATTCAATTGGTTCAAAGCATATTCTACATCAAAGAGGGAAGAGGAAGAGGAAGAACCATCTACCCTAGATTGGGGGATGGAGGATGTACTCGCAAGATGGGGTATAGGTACATCCTCGTCATTACCGGCCATATCACGTGGGGGCCGCTCACGTGGTGGTTTCCACGTGGTCCCCACCGAGCTATTAACCGCCGGATATGGAAGAGTGAAATAATGCTTCCCATATCATTGACTTTCCAACTATAGCGAATATTATGGCCTGTAATTTCAATAAGGAACTTCTTATCATTAAGTGCCTTAATGTCAAGCAAAGTGGGGCCATTAATTGGGGTCATTTGGTCTAGCCTAGCTAGACCTTAACCCTAGTTCCTCGCTATAATTGAAATCTTCCCCCCACATCAAATCTCACCACTCATCTCTCCTCTCTCCCTTATTTCCTCGCATCTTCTAATGAACATGTATCCATGTTCACATACCCTTCCACATTTCCTTCGAATCTTGAAGCTAGAAAGAGGCATTTGATCTTCTCTTTAGTTAGCTTCCCCAAGTCTTGTTTAGAGAAACAAGCATAGCTTATGATTCTCATGAAGATTCGAAGGACGGGGAGGATGATATGGCTAGCATGGCTAGACCGGGTTGTGAAATTGGGATACCCCGCAATGGTATTCCACCAAACTTGCTCCTCGTAGCTTTAGAAGTAAGTACCAATGGGGTCATAGACTTGGTTAAAGACGGCCCATTCAAAAATTTCATTTAATCTCGTTAAGGTTAGGGTCTTCTCGATATTGAACATTTGAAATTTAATCTCACACTCTAATGGCACACCCTCTAGGTTTATGTGCTTCATATAGACCGTTGATAGGAATTCAAGAGTTAGGGACTTGTAAGTCTCCTCTCTATTGCTTGAGAATTTTAGCCAACCGAAGTTTTCAGCTACCCTCCTAATTCCATCATCGACCCCTAGAAGCCGCATTGAATCTTGATGATAAAATCAGGTTGGGATGATTTTTCTTTTTGCGAGTTCATTGAAAGCCTTTTTGTACTTTTCCTTGAGTATAAGCGGTTGAATTGGGTTAGGATTTTCTTGTTGTGAAGGGGGAGAGGATGTTTGAGGTTCACTAGTCTTTCTTTTCTTAATCCCTCCAATGAATTTCTTCATTTTTGATTTAGAAAAGGGTATTTAGGAATATCACTCAACAACAAACAACTCCACCCCACCCTTAACTTCGAACCCCCTTAAAATCCAAGTGTACCTGTTTCACAATACAACCAAAATATATCCCAACACACAATTTTTCAAGGACAATGCACTTCACAATTTCACAAAAATTAAAATCACAAATTCACAAAGTTTAAGAAATTTTCAATTATAAATTCAACTATTCTAATAATTATTCACAAAATTTTTCTAACAATTCTCCATAGACAACAATACTTGCTTAAATTTACCTAATCATGCAACTAGTCACACAAACTAAATGAAATTAGCAAGAATTAAGAAATTTTAAAGAAGGAAGTTGATTAGAGTAATGGATTATACCAAATAGAGTATAAAAATACTCTTAAATCCTCCAAAACCACTCAAATTTTGCTCCTCCTTATTCAAGCTTAAACCTTTTACTCTTGTTTTTCAATGGAGGAATTGGGGGTTTTCCAAATTTTGACCAATTTTGTGTATTTTTGTGATTTTTTGAAAGAGAATTGGAAGGGGAGCGAGAATTTGTGAATTTTTAGTGAAGAAAGTGAAGAATTGATAATAATTTTGAAGAGAGAAGGTAGAGAAGATGGGGTTTTTAGAGTGAGAATAAGGTGGGTAAGGATGAGAGAGAATATGAGAGATGAAATGAGAGGTGAGAAGTGAAAGAGGGTAAAAAGAGATAAGGGGAAAATCCCCTTTTTTACACGGCTGGGATAGGAGCGCCCGCTTTGGTAAGTAGGAGCGCCCGCTCCTCCCTTTAGAAACTAATCTGGATATTCTTTCATCGGTAGGAGCGGGCGTGCAGGGTGTTTGGAGCGCCCGCTCCTAGGCTGAATTCGACATCCTGATTTCTATTCAAAATTTTCATTTTTTTTAACTGATGAGAGGAGCGGCCGTGCAGGGGTCTAGAAGCGCCCGCTCCTAAGCTGATAGAAGTTCATGCCTCAATTGAAGGACTTAGGAGCGGGCATGTAGTTGATTTAGAGCGCCCGCTCCTAAGTTGAGATAAAGTTCCTGATTGTGTTGAAGGTTTTAGGAGCAGGCGTGCAGGGTGCTAGGAGCGCCCACTCCTAAACTTGCTGGAGTTTAAGTTTTCCTTGACACACATTGGAGCGGGCGCGCTAGCTTCAAGGAGCGCCCGCTCTATTGTTGGATGGCCGAATTTGCCTCCTTTTCCTCTCCCTTAGCAAATCACCTTAGCAAGCAAATCACCTTTAACAAAAGCAAATCACCAAAGAAACACTCAAGTTTGTTAAAGTGTTAGTTCGAGCTTCTCATCATTATATATTTTTTTAGAGTAATAGCAAAAATACTCGAGTTGCCTCCGAAAGCGCTTCTTTAACGTTACTAGCTTGACGAATCTCCGATTGAATCAATCGGAGTCGTTGAATTCTTTCACTTTAATGGAGTGAACCACACCTTTCTTGTCACCCTCATAATATACCTTGAGGCGTTGACCATTCACCTTACACGGCCCGGTGCTCTCACTCCAAACTTTTATTGATCCATAGGGAAATACCTTAGTCACTTGAAAAGGGCCACTCCACCTTGATTTAATCTTTCCGGGAAAAAGCTTTAACCTTGAGTTGTAGAGAAGGACCTTATCACCTTCCTTGAAGTCACTCTTGATGATGTATTTGTCATGGAACTCCTTTGACCTTGCCTTGTAAGAGCTTGCATTGTTGTATGCATTCATTGTAAAACCATCATCAAGATACTTGCAAGTGACTAAGGTAATGCACTTGCGCTTGGAGGGGTCGCACAACTCATTGAATTGCGTGCACCATATGCTCGTAATTTTTTTTTTGTTCGAGCGTATTTTTTTAAGAATGAATGTATACAACAGTGAAAGTTGTTACAAGGATATCGATGGTTAGCATTGTTGTTATACAAGGATTAGTTGCACTGTAAGATCTTGCAAGTCCTGGAGGAGGAGGAGCAAACTTTTCTGCGTCAAAGTACTTGTTCTCCACTGTAAAACGAAGAACTAACTTCTCTAACGACTTTTCTTTGATGGATAATTGTTCCATTTTTTCTTGTAAGGCTAAAGTTTAAGCTTTTTTCTTTTCAGCGTTTTCTATTTTCTTAATTCTTCTCTCCTCGGCCACTTGAGCCTTTTCCTCTCTCAAACGAAGAATCTCTTATTAAAGTTCTTCGATGGTTAGCATTGTTGTTAGACTAGGATTAGTTGTCGAAGGAAAGTGGTTTGAAAGGGGTTGATCTTTAGGTGGTAAACGTAGAATGCGAGTGCCCGGGGGTCCTCTTTCCCTAGCTTGAAAACCGGCCCTAAAGGAGTGCGAAAGGATAAGTAAATCGATACGCTTGTTTTTTAAAAAAGAAAAAAGACGCAAAATATATTCAAACGGATAACTTCGCCCTTAACAATTCTTCAATGAAGATATTGTTCGGAGATCGGACGAGTCAATTCGTTTTTTAAGAAATCAAAATTGATTCATCAAGCGGGCGCGCGCAAGTGACTCAGTTGCGCACCGCGCAACGAAATCACTTGCGCTTGGAGGGGTCGCACAACTCATTGAATTGCGTGCGCCACCTGCTCGTAAATTTTTTTTTTTTTTGTTCAAGCGTTTTTTTTTTGTCATCTTTTTTTTATTCGCTTTTTTTTATTTGATTTTTTTATGTTATCCTTTGAATATGACGCTAAATCACGAAGAGACAACTTCATAATTGGGAACCAAGACCGAACTAAAAAGAGAAAAATAAGACTATCCTAACATGTTGCATATAGTCACGTATCACATAAGCATGCTATAAGTAAAGATTCATGCAATGTCGTTCTAAGGTAAAAAAAAGGCTTGGGTGTCCAAAGGTACCATATCTTAAGAAACGACGCACAAATCAATCACTCAACGTGTTGACTCATGATATCGCCCTCCCAACATTTTGTTGGTCATATGGGTGGGATAATTGTTATTGATTTCGGGATAGACGCCTAGTGTTGGCGACCCTTAGTCAATGAGCCAATCCCCAATGGTTTAAGTGTGTTATGCTTATGCATGATGCAATGTTGCTTGTTTGATTTTTACTCTTGTGCAAAAGGAAGATATTATGCGTTCAAGTCTCGCTCTCTAACTAGAGATTATCCAAGTTAATTCTCGTTACAACCCATAGGCAACCTAGTGTTGGAAACTGTGGACCATAACTACAAATTAATCATGTAACCTCTGAGACCCCAGTGGAGTCACCACTGTAAGGAGGGTGATCCCATCATAAGGGGTACTCTCCTTAAATGCCCTTGTCTACTTAAAAGCCTAGGACTTTACACTTGTTAGGGTGTAGTAGGGTAGACACCCATTTGTGTCTCCCCAAAACCAAACCCGGTGATAAGTATCTTTCGTGTCGAATCATAATCTAATAAAGAGAAAGTGTGGAAAGTCTAGTGTTGCGCATAGTTTTTAATTATTTTCTTTCCCTCTGTTTTTGAAAACCTATATTTAAGAAAACAGCAAATCCAGTTTGGTTTGGTCCATGGAAAGGGTTTATTAATGGTATAGTTGGATGGGGTTTGAAAAGAGCTTTCCACCGATATATTATAAGCCCAATTCCAATGAATAATGAGGAAGTTATGGCCAAATTACTAAACTGGGCCCGATTTGATCTTTATATGCGGCCCAATGATCTAGAGGAGAGCCTAATATGGATTTATCATTCCTAATGCAATTAGAATTTATTTTAGTCTTCTAGATTCTTCTATAAGGTTCTTTTTATTCCTAATTCAATTAGCATTGATAAATTGACTTTGGTTGACTTTTTAAAGTTTTAATCGGAATAAAAGAGTGTTTTTGAGGAAAATACGATTTTGCCCTTCTGTACGGCTAAATTTTTATCAGAACTAAGAAAACGCGTGAAATTCATTGTTAGCGCCTGACGACAGGGATTAGCGCCTGGCGCTAATCAGTTTTATTCTCGTCGAAACTCTAATTTGTTTTTCTATCTGTCCGGCTGATTTTCTGTATAAATAGCCTCCTAAAATCTCCGTTTTCCATCATCAAATATCATCAATTCTTATCAACTCTATAGTTTTCAAGATTTTTGTCTTTCTCTCCAACCCTTTTGCATACATCCGCATTCACAAGACCAAGAAACACCTAGCCAAGTTCGAAGCTGCCTTCGCCCTAGACGTGAAAGATTTTAATTTCTGAGGGTTTGGTCCCAAATCTCTATTTCAATTATTTAATTTAATTGTTTGATTTTATATTTTACTTGAAGTTACTAACGCGTGTATTTTGTTATTAGAAAGAGATACGAGGCATCCAGGTTAGTGCTTTAATTGATTTAATTGATATTATGATATAGAAATCATGCCTACGTTATTATTATGATACCTAGTATCATGTTAGGGAATTTTGATCTTCCTAGTATCATTTTTAGGGTAACAACTATAATTTCTAATATCAAATATGACAATTGTGATTCCTGCGATGCTTCCTATTTCCTTTCCTAATATTCATGATAGTATCAATGAATATTAGGAATGGAAATAGGAAGCATCGCAGGAATCACAATTGTCATATTTGATATTAGAAGAACGACAATCCTTCTTCTTCCGAAAATGCCCACTCTAGTAACAATGTTAGTACCTATGATCTCAGTGAAGTTTTAGCCATGGATAACCAAGGACCTAAGAAGCAACTAAGGAAATACTTTACCCCCATTGGGATGAGCTACGATACTGCCTTCGATCGACTCCACGCCAAGGGACTCATTACTCCCATTAAACCTATTCAAGATCTTGCACCTGAAAAGAGATTGAATTGCCTAGTTGGAAACCAGATGCACATTGCAAATATCACCAAGGAAGAGGTCATACTAGTGAGAGCTGTTGGACACTAAAGGAGGCTATCCATCATTTGATCAACAATAATAAGCTTCCCATGCCTCCAGCTAGTAAGAAGAGCGAGTGATGATAATGCAAACGACACAAGATAAGAGACAAGCTTCAACAACGAGATTTCGTGACCTCCTCTTTTCCTGTTTCTTTTATTTACTCATTCTCCAATAAGTCTAGCATAGGCACCTTTCTTTTCTCTTAGATTAATTTTGTAGATTCTTTCTTTTTCTCTTTTAGTAAAATGAGCATTTATTTCCTTGAATATGATCATTGCATTGCATTGCAATAAAAAAAAAATCCATGTCAAACTAAGCACAAGGTATACCAATGATTTTAGTCACCCCTTGTAGCCACATCATATCATCTTTCACCCTTCAAATATACAATCCTTTTTTGATAAACTACTCTGAGCCTCTTCTAACGATAGACCTTTCATTTTTCAACCCATATCTACCTAACCTTGGGATGGGATGGTGTGCAACTTATGCAATTTTTTATTTCATAAAAAGCTTGAGTGACTTCAAAAAATTAAAATAGCAATAAATAATTAATATTAATAATAATAATAATAATAATAATAATAATAATAATAATAATAATAATAATAATAATAATAATAATAATAATAATAATAATAATAATAATAATAATAATAATAATAATAATAATAATAATAATAATAATAATAAAAGTGTACAAATGGGCAAGTGTTCCAATGTCTTTGATATGAAAATATCTTCGATAAGAACAGGTCTCGGATTGCGTCTCTTATCGAGTGCTTGGTACCGTGCCAGAGAAACATGAATACCAAGTGAGTGATAGACTAAATAATCGGGATTGCCCACACTTATAAAAATAAAATAAATTCAAAAGCAAAATAAGAGAACAAAAAAAAAAAAAAAAAAAGAGAGCTAAAAAAGAGTAGAAAGCCTCAATCATAAAAATATAAAGATTCAAAAGCTAGGTTGCACACCTTGGGGGCTTAACTAGGGTCTTGAGCCTTTTATCCCCTTCTTCTTAAACCTTTAGCCTAACCACGTTACAACCCTTAAAAAGACCTTTTGAGGTATACACACACTTGTGCGAGGTTCGGCTAGAGCTACGTTCGGCCTGATTCCTAACGGATACGTAAGCAACCTCACATCGAGGTGCGGCCGTAATAAACATGCATTCATATTCACATTCACACGCCATGATCATATCAAGGGATCTCCAATGCTCATCCCTATCTACATAGAGATAGACTTGGGGGCTTGATCCTTACATCATTAGCTTACCTAGCCTAAAAAGTCATCATCATTTGACTCTTCTTGAAATAATATTTTCCCACACACTTAGCCCTTGCAACCTAACTTTAGTATCATTTTCACACACTGCACAGATACATGACCAAATATACTTCCCTTAGGAACCCTTTGTCATAATTAAAAATCTTAACACAACGCTGAAGCATGCCTTGTCATATCACTCATCACTCATCATTGCATCACAAAGTATGAAGTACTTAGCCTCCGCGCTTAAGTTACCTAAAATACTTTCATTATCGAGTCAACTAGGATAGCCTAGAAGAATTAACCTTTGCAACTTGATAGATAGTATCAAATGGCATTTGACTAAGCTCATTAAACATGAACCTTTAAAAACTTCGATTCTTTTTCGCGTCTTTGTGTTTCGGAAGAAAGTCGGTACCCTCCACAATTAAGTCATTCGTAACGGGAAAATTCAATGTCCGTTACAAAAAAGTTGTGAATTGGGCTGGAAAAGGGTTATTCGTAACGGACAAATTGGTGCCCGTTACGAAATTTTTTTTATTCTTAACGGACATATTGGTGCCCGTTACGAATAAGTTGTTATTTGTAACAGGCATTATTCTGCCCGTTACGATTAAGTAACTAATCGTAACCAACAAATATTGCCCGTTACAAATAGAAAAGTCAACAAAATTTTGACCTTGTTATTTGTAACTAACATAGGGTGTCCGTTACGAATAAAGTTTTAAAGTAAGCCCTAAATTTTTACTTTCCCCTTTTCTCACTCCCTCTGTCAAAAAAATTCCTCTTTCTCTCTCCAATATTGAAGCAGCTCCCGCGCGTTTTGCTCCTCTCATTCTCACTCTTCTCCTCCATTGAAGCGCACTTTGAGTTCTCCATTATTGAAGCGCACTCCGAGTTCTCCATTATTGAAGCGCACTCCGAGTTCTCCATTGAAGCGCACTCCGAGTTCTCCATTGAAGCGCACTCCGAGTTCTCCATTGAAGCACTGTCTGAGTTCTCCATTGAAGCGCTCATAGTTCTCCATTAAAGCGTACTCTTTCTCTTTCCTCCCCAAATTTCGTAACCCTTGTTTCAGTTTGCTTAATTGCAATTACTTAATTATAGGTTTTATTTTTTTTTTCCACAAATTAATTGATTGATTTTACTATTTTCCATTTGTTTTGGGTTTTATTATGTTTTAGTTTAAAAGCCTTTGAATTTTGAGCTAAGTATGAATTAATTGATTGATTTTTTCCCCAAATTATTACTATCTTTCTGGATCCCCCCTTACATCATGAATCCGTTTATTTGCAGTTGCCCTGCGCATGATAAGCTTTGGATGTGATTACCACTGGGCACAAAAAGATTCTCGCTTTGATCAAGAGGTAGTTGTATATTTTGTGGTCTAATTAAATTGCGGCCTTGGTCTCTCTCTGCACTTGTGACTAGACACGGTTAGCACCCACCTTCATTTCAACTAAGATTGATGACATACTCGTTGTTAGCATCAATCATTGATACAGAGTGATAGATATGTGCTTCACATTGTTTGAGGAAATTGTCATTTTTATAGATTTAGATTAGAGATGACAATTTTCCATCTCCAAGATGAAATGATCGTAGATTTAGCAAGTTTATTCCATATCTGAAATTGTTCTTTACTACATTGATTAAGCCGCAACTAAAATGAAAACAACTTTAAGCTGCTTTTCATATTACAATTCGTAGCTACACTCTCTTTTTCCCTCATTGAGTGACACTCAATTGTATAGCGTGATTGCTTGTTGTTCCTATTTCTCATTGTTAGTTCATTACATTTTCCTCACTGTTATCCCTTGCTTGTAATGGCTGCAAGAATTTGTGAGCAGATGAGCACAACTTGTGGATTCACTTTAGTGTGGATACGCTATGATTGCCTTACACAGATTAGTGATCTTATTTTCTTTCTCAGATTTTATTTTCCGCTTCAACTTTAAGTGATACTTGCATGTAGTATATTGGATACTACGTATGTTTTTGTGCATTCGGCATGTCGGCCTTTTATAAGCTGTGTGCTGAAAACTATTGTATATTTAGCTTGTTTTCTAGGTTAAGTGTTCAGTTGTTTTAGCTCTAAATTATAGTTTTCTGAACCTAATGTTTATTATACATTCTAACAAAGTCCTCATAGAAGCTGCTCCAAGTTTATTGCTCACTAAGTCATTTTTAATACCACTTATCAGTTGAATGGAATATCATTAGTTAAAATAATGCAATACTTCTCCCTACACTAGGAACTTCTACGTGCATTATTTTTTACTGTTTGGTGGATTGTCTAAAGTGAGGTTGAAATGTACTGGTATTTTTTTGAATATGTCTTGTAAAAGATTTTGCATTTAAGGAGGGATTTTCTTTATAAAATTGCTAATTATTTTGTTTATTCAACTGATTTTAGATTAGGAATGTAACGTAGAATCACTAGATTGCATGTTTATAGTTTTATATGGAAGGTTGGCTTATTTGACTAGTACAATAAAACTGGAAAAATTAGTATAGATTTAAGTTTGCTTGTAGCTCAAGTAGTCAACCTATGGTTATCCATGTTTTTAGTCTTTTCACTTCCACATTGAAATGAACAAATAGAGGACATAAGAGATTGAGGGATGCCCTCAAGTGGTTGGGGGTTCGATACTCATTCCCCCATTTCTGTGATAGTATCTTTTTGTCAAAAAAATAATAATAATAAGTTGTTACTTATTATGATATTTAAATTACTCATTTCTCATGAAACTATCTCACTATATAGTTTATCAATAAGGTTAATCCTTTAAAATGAGTAAAAAAACCAATCACAATACGATGAAAAGGTATTTGTATTATCAACATAAAACTTATCTCATGTCTTACATTATAATGTTAGTTATTCAATTTAATGTTACTCTAAAATTGATTAAAAGTTACCCAATAATTATTTGATATGATATACATACATTAATATCGTTAAACATCCGAGAGTGAGGGGTAGCTTAAGCTGATAGAACTTCCCTCTCTATATATATGTATTATTATATGTATTCTTCAACATCCGTTGAACACAAAATTTAATGGAGAAAATATTAACTCTTTTAATCACTATAAGAGGAACAAAAGTTTAAAAGTTCATATTTCAAATAATTTTGAATGTTATCAAAATAAAAACCTTTACAAAATTGTTATCTGACCCTAAGTTTAAAAGTCTTACTACAGTGATATTCCTGGCCATTTGTTTGGAAATGGAAACTTACTTCTATTTAATTTGATATTTTGATTTTGGTGGGAAATGGGAGTGACTTGAATCTGATGTTTCAGGAGCAGCTCGGTCCTTAGCTCCCTCAACTCCATTAAAGCAGCTCCGTCCTCATTTCAAGATGGTGATTTGATTCGGCTTAAATCTGACAATTTGGTATGAGTAATTAATTGTTTTGTAGCTTGTTTTTTTTTTGTTTAATTAGTACATTTCATTGAGAGTTTCTTTCTTATGATTTTTGTTTAATTTTCTTCCAATTTTCTGCCAATTAAAATGTGTTAATATTTATTATGCATTATATTTTCATATGCCTAGATACCCGTTTTGATTTACTCATTAGGAGTAAATCTTGAATAGTCCCTGTTTGGGACTGTTCTTGGAATTGTATTCTCACTTAGGATGTAAATGGTTGCTTGTTTTTCGGAAGTAAAGGTAATTTTGTGTTAGCATTCCCTAATGTGTTCTCGGGGTACATATGTAATTAAGAAATTAATTACATCGTGTACTTTGAGAACCATAGGGAAATGCTGCCGAAATTTCCTTAGGGCCGAAAAATGGTCAACCATTTGCTAGTGAGAATACACTTCCAAGGATGGGTTAGGTTGGAGCGATAAGGACCTTTGGAATCATGCATTTGGAATGTGTTGATATGTGATGTTGAATATAATTTGTTTCTTGGGTTTTAATCATACATTTTTAGAAATGGACCGTCGTTGGATGTATAGTGGTTCTCGAACCACACCTGAATACTTAGCCAGGGTCAAAAAGTTTTGTAGAATCGCAGTGCAACACCAATGGAGTACACTCGTTGAACAAAGGCTAACCAAAGCAAGACCTATTTTCTTCCCTTGTCGTGATTGTAACAATGTGTAGAGGTGGGAAGACATTAAGAAAATAGAGGACCATCTGATTATTCGTGGGTTTATGCAGAACTACAGTATTTGGTATTGGCATGGTGAAAAATTTCCTCCCGCGGATAATTCTTCTATTAACGACAATAAAGCTGATGAGAGAGAGCCGAATGGTTTTGATGATAATGAAGTGGGTTTTAATGATGATGTTGAGGAAGACAGGATAGAAGAGATGATAGACGGGTTAGGCGATCATGTTAATGAAGATTCTCATATATATGAGAATGTGTCGAAAGCAGCTGAGACACCGTTGTATCCTGGTTGTTCTAAGTATTCCAAGCTTTCTGGGATTTTAACTTTATATAACTTGAAAGCAAAGAGCGGGTGGACCAACACTAGTTTCACTTTGTTGTTGGAAACCCTCTCTGATATGTTTCTAGAAGGAAATGACATTCCTAAGTCGACTTACTATGCAAAGAAGTTGATGTGTCCATTGGGTTTAGAGTACACCAAGATCCATGCATGTCCTAATGATTGTGTGCTATATCGAAAGGATAATGCAAAATTGGATGCTTGCCCTAAGTGTGGTGTGTCACGATACAAGCAAGAGGGCTTAAATAAGGATCCCTTGAAGTGGCCACCAGCTAAGGTAGTATGGTATCTTCCTATAATACCAAGGTTGAAGCGCCTGTTCTCAATTAAGGATGAAGCAAAGAAGTTGGTTTGGCATGAAAATGAGAGGAAGAAGGATGGGTTGATCAGACACCCAGCTGATTCATTGCAATGGAAATACATTGACAAGACATTTCCAGAATTCGAGAAGGAGCCGAGGAACATAAGACTGGCATTAAGTACGGATGGGATGAATCCATTTAGCACTCTTAGTAGTCAACATAGTACATGGCCTGTTCTTCTGTCAATATACAATCTACCTCCTTGGTTGTGCATGAAGCGCAAGTACATCATGTTATCACTTCTAATCCCAGGTCCTAAACAACCTGGCCATGAGATAGATGTTTATTTGGAGCCCCTTATTGACGATTTGAAACTGTTGTGGGATGAAGGTGTTGTGACATTTGATGCTCTTTCGGGTACAAATTTCAGATTAAGAGCCATGGTGTTTTGTACTATTAATGACTTTCCTGCATATGGAAATTTGTCAGGGTACAAAGTCAGAGGACAAAAACCATGCCCTATTTGTGAGGATGACATGCAAATTACACGCTTGAAGCATTGGGGGAAGAATGTGTACATGCATACCAGATGATCACTTCGTCGAAATCACCCATACAGGAAGATGAGACAACAATTCGACGGGCATGTTGAGAAAGGAGTGATTCATGAGCCATTGACAGGAATTGAAGTGTATGAGAAAATTAAAAATGTTAAGACAATCTTCAGTAAGATGCACAGAGAGATACCGAAGAAGGGTGTGTTGTGGAAAAAAGTGTCTAAGTTGTGGGATCTGCCTTATTGGAAGCACTTGTCGGTTCGACATTATCTTGATGTTATGCACATTGAAAAAAATGTTTGTGAGGCACTAATTGGGACTTTGTTGAATATCAAAGGAAAGACAAAGGATGGTGTTAATGTGCGTAGAGACATGGAGGAAGCCAAAATTCGACCTAAGTTATGGGCTGAGGAAAATGAAGCAACGAAAAAAGCATTTTTGCCCCATGCGTGTTATACATTGTCTAGAGAAGAAAAAAGGATCTTTGGTGAGTGTTTGAAAGGAATCAAGGTGCCGACAGGGTATTCGTCGAACTTAAGGGGTTTTGTTTCTACTACTGATAAGAAAGTTGTTGGTATGAAGTCCCATGATTGTCATGTGATGATGCAAGTGTTCATGCCAATTGCACTTCGAGACCTTTTGCCAAAACATGTTAGGCATGCTATTGTGAAGCTTTGCTTGTTTTTCAATGCAATTTTCAGTAAGGTGATAGATCCAAAAACACTCGACGATATGGAATATGATATTGTTGAAACATTATGCAAATTCGAGATGTATTTTCCTCCTTCCTTTTTTGACATAATGACTCACCTTGTTATGCACTTGCCTCGTGAGATAAAGGAGTGCGGTCCTGTATTTATGCGTTGGATGTACCCTTATGAGAGGAAAATGGGTACTTTGGCAGATAAGGCAAAGAACAGAGCAAATCCTGAAGGGAGCATCGTGAAAGGGTTCATAGCAGAGGAAGCAGGGAACTATTGTTCAGTGTTTTTAGCTAAGGCTAAAGAAATTGGGATTCCAAATTCTCGTCACGAGGGAAGACTTCAAGGAAAGGGTACAGTAGGTCGGAAATTGGTTAAACCTCCACTTGATCGATATAAGATAGCCCACCGGTTTTTGCTACAAAACCTATCTGAAGTTCATCCATATATTGAAAAACATCTTCGTGAGTTGAAAATTCACAATCCCATGATCAGCTCCTATGCGTTGATGCAGGAGCATAATCGCCACTTTGTTGAGTGGTTTGAAGGCCAAGTGAAGCTTGAATTGAGTAGAGATGAGAATGTTTCTGAAACGATCAAGTGGCTTTCACGAGGTCCACAACCACTTGTGTATACTTATGAGGGTTACGATATCAATGGATTTACTTTTTCCACTTGTCGTCAAGATGAAAAAAGTGTGCAACAAAATAGTGGTGTTGTCGTGGTTGCATCTTCTACTGAATACTCAAGTTATAGGGATACAAGGCCAGTTGAAGCTACACAGGCATATTACGGTGTCATTCAAGAAATCTGGGAGTTGGATTATGTTGATTTCACAATTCCTTTATTTCGTTGCACATGGGCTGATAACCGTCGTGGTATGAAAACCGATGAGTTATTTGGATTCACCTTGGTTGACTCTAGTCGTTATACTGATGGTGAAGAGCCTTTTGTATTTGCCTCACAATCGAAACAACTATTCTACATCAAGGATAATATAGATTTGCAATGGCGTGTTGTAGTTGAAGGAAAGAGAAAAATTGTGGGTGTGGAAGATGTTGTGGATGAAGAAGAGTATGACCAATTTGATGACATCCCGCCTATAACAATGGGAGTGCAACCTCTACAAGAAGGGGAAGATATTGTTGGTGATGTAGAGTATGATCGTGAGGAAGGGTTAGTGGTTCCTATACCTACAACCAAGGTTTGTGTTATTGTATTCCTTTAACAATAGTATTTTTTTGCAATTAATATTGAATTTATTAAATTGGTATATATCTAAATCATTAATTTCTTTATTGTATAGTATTTACAGTAATATGATTTTATTGTTATGATGTTGATTCTATTCTTGTTAATTTCATTCTTTGTGTAGGTGTATGCATACTACAATGGAAGAAAACAGAGATCATCATGAAGGAAAGGAACAATCTGGTGACATGGATGCCTCCACTTCCCAAGTAAAATCTTCTACAAAAAAGGGACGAGGCCCGTCCAAATCAGTCCAAACAATTACACCCATGTTCCTCGAATTTGATGAGTTTGACATGCCTATTGGAAAGTGGGAATCTGCTTATGGGAAGCAAAGTGGTAATTGTGCTCAACGAGTTAACATTAATGTGAAGGGATATCCGAAGTATGATAAAGTTCAAAAGCAAAACTTGTGGGAGGAGAGTAAGGTAATTACGATATAAATATGGTTTATTGCTCTAAATTTAACGATACTTATAATTAATTATGAATATTAACATTCTCTAATTTTGTAGCGGAAGTTCCACATTGATGATCCCAAGGGTAGTAAAGAGAAGAAGTTCCACGAAGCTGTTGGTGCTAGATTTAGAAAGCACAAGTCTTGGTTAGTTTCACGATTCATTACTTAGGAAACTGCACCTCCGCCTGACTCACCAAGTGCAAACATTAAGCCCTAGGAGCTTTATGAAGGTTACATCACAGAAGAGCAATGGAAAGAGTTTGAGACATATTTCAATACAGATGAATTTAAGGTGTGTAAGATATTATGAAAGTATTTTTCACATATATACTTTATTTCAACTACAATACTACTTACAATAGCTTTCCATTTTGTAATAGGCTCTGAGTGAAAATGGCAAGGAAAATGCAAAGAATAATAAGCATCGCCACCATCTAGGCTCCAAGAGTTATGAGAGGGCTCGAGTTTATTGGAGTAAGACCAATAGAATTCCAGCAGAATCTACAACCTCAAGCACCACAGAGTCCACAACAAGCTGTGTAATGAGTGAAAAGCTTAAAAATCAGTCTCTTTATTGGATTTTGGCCCGTCAAACTCGTAATGCAGATGGATCGTGGGCTATAGAACCGAAGAATGCCGAAACCCAGCAAATAGCCAATGCTATTGTAAGTGTTGTTCTAAGTAATCAAGTATAGTTTTTTTTTTCAGTTACTTGTTTATACTTTTGAGCTGATAAGTGATCAGGCCTTTTCTATTTATTGCTCATTTCTTGCATTGTTTAATGGGAGGCCTTTTCTGTTTATTGCTCATTTCCTGCTTCCTGCGTTGTTTAATGGGATTTGCTAAAATTGAGCCTTTTCCGATCAGTTCTAATCAGTCCCGATCAGTTCTGATCAGTTCCGATCAGTTCTGAAATTAAAGTTCTGATCAGTTCTGAAATTACAGTTCTGATCTGTTCCGATCAGTTCTGAAATTTCAATTCCGATCATTTCTGAAATTTCAGTTCTGATTAGTTCCGATCAATTCTGAAATTTCAGTTATGATCAGTTCCTATCAATTCTGATCAGTTCTGAAATTTCAGTTATGATCAGTTCTGAATAGTTCCGATCAGTTCTGAAATTTCAGTTCTGATTAGTTGTGTTGTGACCGTTGTGACCCCTTCACCATCTCAATTAGTGCTGTGCTGAACTCTTGATGATATTAAATAATTAAGATAGCTAAGAGAATTTGTCCTTGCCTTTTTCTGTATGCATGGTTAAGTAATTTATGCAATTAAGATAGCTTGATTGTTGTTTCTTGCTTAGTTGTTGTTGTGACCGTTGTGACCCCTTCACCATCTCAATTAGTTGATGAAGGCCTTATCAACCAATTTTCCAATTGTTGAACATAATGGGGGTACATATTATCTAAATTTCTTTACTTGCATGAGTTATCATCTGGGCTATTGGCAGTAGAAGATTGAGCGCAAAGTTGCCTTAGACATGGTTGGGAAAAGCCAAGTCTTCCTTTGTACTATGGCCTATAGACATGGTTTTTTTATAAGAAGAGGTATATTCTCCTACTATTAACATTAAATTCCATCATTTTTGTATATTTTATCTAGACTAATATTCACCTATTTGTAAAGGTTTCACCATCGCCTAAAAAGAAGCATAGATCTCGCCAAAACAAAGAAGGGGACGATAGTTGTGGTGTGAAATCAAGGCAATCTACCATCAAACCCACAAAATTCCTACCACTTGAAGATAAAATTGTCGATACTTTTGGCGAGGGGTGTGAGTTGTGTTATTGGTGAATGAATTCTGATGATGCAAAGTATGATACAACATCGGTACTTTTAAAGGCCTCAATGTTTAATTTTGATAGCGACAAACAGATTTGGGTAACCGCTACCAATGTACGTGAATTTCTAAGAGGATCGTGGGCGAATGTTTCGTTGATTCATGTTTATATCATGTAGGTTACTTAATCTTTCTTTACTTTGGTTCTTATATTCACTATAGTAATATTTTTAATGCTATAATGCTGAATTTTTTGTTTTCTATGTCTTTATCATGTAGGTATTTAGTAGACAACTTCATCGACCTTTTCAACAGGACTGAGATCACATTCTTTTGTCCTTAACTCATTTCTGAATCTTCAATTGAGAATGATTACCTTGAAACTTATACATATGTGAAGAATACATTTTTGCATGAAGTAAGAAAGACGGGTAAACGTTGCAAATTCATCGTGGCTCCATATGTCGCAAGGTTCGAAATATGTTTTTTATATTGCCACTAAACTTAATCATATAAATGATATGTTTTTCACCAATTTTCCAATACTCTAACTTGTGTTTTTCTCTTAAATGATGTAGTGGTCATTGGGTTCTTGTGGTGGTCGATCTACAATTAGGTTTAGCTTATGAGTTTGACTCTATGAAGCTACCTAAAGAAAATCCCCGAAAATTGAAAATTGCCGAGATTATGATGACGTGAGCCATAACCTTGAAATTATGCCTTAGTTTCTATATCATTTTTGTATGTGGTGTTGTAGATTATTTTGTTCTAAGTGTTAGAATATATATTATTTTTGTAGGGCTTATAAAGTATATCGGGCGAATCTCACAGGGAGTGAATTGAAATCACAAAGGCAAAAATTGAAATTCATACAAATTGAGGTAAATACACTACTCACCCCATATTGTTATACATTGTTCACTTTGAAAACAAAATTTTTAACTATTTGTTATATATACTAGTGTGCTCAACAACAAGGAGGCGTTGAATGTGGATACTACATTATGATATACATGTATGAGATTGTTACTTCTCACTTGGAGTGCAAAGGTGTCTTAGAAGAGGTTAGTAGTTTTTTTTTGCAAATTTTGAAACCTTTTTAGCTCTATACGCTCCCAAGAGTAAGATAATGGTCAATTGTTATTGATTTCAATTCATAAAAACAAAAATATAAGGTAATTAAGGATGTTTAGTGTTATATTGTGTTAATTTGAACCAATACATGAAAGATAGGAAAGGCAGAAGTCCCTTAGGCAATTTTCAAGCCTTTTTGGCTCTATACACGCCTAAAAGTGAGTAAATGGTCAATTTTCATTGATTTAAATTCATAGAAACCAAAATATAAGGTAATTAAGGATGTTTAGTATTATATTGTGTTAATTTGAACAAATAATTGAAAGATGGGAAAGGTAGAAGTCCCTTAGACAATTTTGAAGCGTTTTTGGCTCTATATGCTCCCAAGAGTGAGATAGTGGTCAATTTTCATTGATTTGAATTCATAAAAACCAAAATATAAGGTAATTAAGGATGTTATGTGTTACATTGTGTTAATTTGAACAAATACTTGAAAGATGGGAAAGGTAGAAGTCCCTTAGGCAATTTTGAAGCGTTTTTGGCTCTATACGCTCCCAAGAGTGAGATAATGGTCAATTTTCATTGATTTCAATTCATAGAACCAAATATAAGATAATTAAGTATGTTTAGTGTTATATTGTGTTAATTAACCAATAAATGAAAGATGGGAAAGGTAGAAGTCCCTTAGGCAATTTTGAAGCCTTTTTGGCTCTATACGCTCCTAAAAGTGAGTAAATGGTCAATTTTAATTGATTTCAATTCATAGAAACCAAAATATAAGGTAATTAAGGATGTTATGTGTTATATTGTGTTAATTTGAACAAATACTTGAAAGATGGGAAAGGTAGAAGTCCCTTAGACAATTTTGAAGCGTTTTTGGCTCTATAAGCTCCCAAGAGTGAGATAATGGTCAATTTTCATTGATTTCAATTCATAAAAACCAAAATATAAGGTAATTAAGGATGTTTAGTATTATATTGTGTTAATTTGAATAATACATGAAAGATGGGAAAGGTAGAAGTCCCTTAGGCAATTTTGAAGCTATTTTGGCTCTATACGCTCCTAGAAGTGAGTAAATGGTTACTTTTCATTGATTTCAATTCATAGAAACAAAAATATAAGGTAATTAAGGATGTTTAGTATTATATTGTGTTAATTTGAACAAATACTTGAAAGATGGGAAAGGTAGAAGGCCCTTAGGCAATTTTGAAGCGTTTTTGGCTCTATACGCTCCCAAGAGTGAGATAGTGGTCATTTTCATTGATTTCAATTCATAGAAACCAAAAAATAAGATAATTAAGGATGTTATGTGTTACATTGTGTTAATTTGAACCAATACTTGAAAGATGGGAAAGAAAGAAGTCCTTTAGCACAATTTTGAAGCCTTTTTGGCTCTATACGCTCCCAAAAGTGAGTAAATGTTAACTTTTTATTGATTTCAACTCATAGAAATCAAAATATAAGTCAATTAATGATGTTATGTGTTTTGTTTCTATATTATGAGTTTTATTTCTATAATTTGGTTCATCACATTTTTTCTAATGATTGTTTTTATTATGGATTGTTTTTATTCTGTAACCACTTTCATATGTTTTTTTGTTCAATAGGATTTTTGTCCAATGACCGCCCCGTATGATGTTGACAGGTTGAATGTGGTTCGAGAACAATGGGCGCAATACTTTAGAAGTAAATATTTAATGAATGCTTAACTATTAGCTTAGGTAGAACAACGTAATATTTTTAGTGTTGTTGTATATGTTGTGTCTCCCCAAAACAAAACCCGGTGATGAGTATCTTTTGCGTCGAATCATAATCGAAGGAAGTGAAAGTGTGGAAAGTCTAGTGTTGCGGATAGTTTTTAATTCTTTTCTTTCTCTCTGTTTTTGAAAACCTATTTTTTAAAAAAACAGCTAATCCAATTTGTTTTGGTCCATGGAAAGGTTCCAAAAATGGTGTAGTTTTATGGGGTTTGAAAAGAGCTTTCTAACGATATATTATAAGCCCAATTCCGATGAATAATGAGGAAGTTATGGCCAAATTACTAAATTGGGTCCTGTTTGATCTTTATATGCGGCCTAATGATTTAGAGAAGAGCCTAATATGGATTTATCATTCCTGATGCAATTAGAATTGATTTTAGTCTTCTAGATTCTTCTAGAAAGATCTTTTCATTCCTAATTCAATTAGCATTGATAAATTGACTTTGGTTGACTTTTTAGAGTTTTAATCAGAATAAAAGAGTGTTTTTGAGGAAAATACGATTTTTCCCTTCTTTATAGCTAATTTTTTTTATCATAATTAAGAAAACGCGTGAAATTAATTATTAGCGCCTGGCGCTAATGCTTGGCGTCTGGCGCTAACCTGTTTTATTCTCGTCGAAACTCTGATTTGTTTTTCTATCTGTCCGGCTGATTTTCTTTATAAAAAACGTCCTAAAATCTCCGATTTCCATCATTAAATATCATCATTTCTCATCAACTCTCTAGTTTTCAAGATTCTCTCTCTCTCCAACCCTTTTGCATACAAAATTCCGCATTCACAAGTCCAAGAAACACCTAGCCAAGTTCGAAGTTGCCCTCGCCCTAGACGTGAAAGATTTTAATTACTGAGGGATTGGTCCCAAATCTCCATTTCAATTATTTAATTTAATTGTTTGATTTTATATTTTCCTTGAAGTTACTAACGCGTGTACTTTGTTATTAGAAAGAGATACGAGGCATCCAAGTAAGTGCTTTAATTGATTTAGTTGATATTATCATATAGAGATCATGCCTACGTTGTTATTATGATTCCTAGTATCATGTTAGGACATTTTGATCTTCCTAGTATCATGTTTAGGGTAACAACTATAATCTCTAATATCAAATATAACAATTGTGATTCCTGCGATGCTTCCTATTTTATTTTATAATATTCATGTTAGTATCATGTTAGGGTTAAAGCTTTGATTTTTAATGTTTAGTGACATGTTATGGTTTGTTATTAGTCTTGTTAGTATCATGCTTAGGATCTTGCTATTATTATTATGCGTTATTATTAACATGATTATTATTATGTTGCTTGATTATATTTATTGTTATTGCTTGATCACACCTTTTATGCATGTTTAAAGGGAATTGGTACTTGTAATCACGCTTAATAAGATAATTATTAATGTTATTTAGGGTTAATTTGATTATAATTCAAGTGATTGCCAATAATAGGTTCATTTGTGCATTAATATTCAACCAACATAGATAAACAGGTTTAGGGTTAATCCTATTGATTGCATGTTAGTCAAAAAGCCGCACACGAATACGATCAGAATAAAGTAGAGGCCTATTATTAGGGCAGGTTCAATCTCTTTTAGGTTGGATTTGTATCTTCATCCCCGAACTACCAGTCATGGTTCCAGAGCTATTGGAGTTGACGATCTCCTGGATCGTTAAGGGGTGTAACCTTCACCTCGTGAACGGTTTACAATGCAAGTTCCTAAAACTTGTTGGCGACTCTTTTGCTCTATCTTTTTTCCCTTTGGACGCCACCGTACTTTAGTGTATGATCACAGTGGGGTTCAAGCTAGGGATAATGCTTGAAATATTCCCTACAAGTAGGATTTGAATTCTTGACTGTTTGGGGGAACTTGAATTAGAATTGATTATATCATTATGCTTTTTGGTAAGAAACAAGTTGGTCGCCAATGAGTTTTAGGAAAAACTCATAAACCTGATTTATGCCTTTCTTCCATGTGGAGTTCATGGAATAATTAGCACGAATCATAAGTTTAACCATGCCCAAATTGGTCTATTAACCAGGAATGAGTTTGGGAGCGAGGGTACTATAAAATAACATTCCTTTTAGAGGGGAATAGTTATCCTAGCCCTAGTGCGGCCTCTACTAGCTCTTCCTTTTTTACAATTTCATCTCCAAACTATATATGCAACGCGATACCTAAAACTATGTTAGTTGATTATATTTACAAGCATTAATTCACGTAGGAATTACATTGTAAAGTCGATATTCTTATTTAATAATATTCGTGAAAGAACAAGAAAATAAACAAGATTCGCCTTGGCTTAAATGATCAACCAACAATTACTTAATTCAATTCTAATCTTTATTTAACACAAGATACTATGTGGAATTGATTAATTAATTATTTTAAAGGTAATCAAACAGCACTAATTAATTAATTAAAATCCTTTTAAACAAGAAAATAAAGGTGATTTAACTAAGTGCTCATGAATTTACCACTTCTCTTTCCTATATCTCCGTTTTGAACACTTATGGACTCCTTCATGTTGGGGAACCTCCACCGTAATAACCAAATATCGAAAGGGTGAGTGTTTAAGACAAGAAGGGCTAGGTTGCACAAGTTCACAAGTTATTTCGCCAGAGTTTTAGGTTACTTTTTGTCTAGTTAAGCCTCGGTCTAAGATCGTATTTATAGAGAATGATTTAGTATAAGGTTTCGAGCATTCCGCCGCAGCAGGTGTCGCGCGCAACAGAATGATTTGCGCGCGGCATCAAACGCAAGTGATTAAGTGATGCTGCTATGGGCAGCGCAACTAATTGTCTTGCGCGCAACTTTATGGTAAGATTCAATTTTATGTTTTCAGTATAATTCTGAATCTTCCGCAGCGCAACTCTTGGGGTTGCGCTGAATGTCGCGCGCAACAAAATTAGTTGCGCGCGGTAGCCCAGCGCGACTCTTTGAGATGCGCGCGGTAGCCCAGCGCGACTCTTTGAGATGCGCGCGGCTTTTTCAGCGGTAGCACTAAGATTTAACCTAGGAGCTCCTAAATCCGTCATTATTAGGGTTTAAGCACAAGCTTAAGCCTAATTATGATCGGGTTTAGTTAATTGGACCTTTGTTTTGGCTTTTTTCTTTAATTTGGGCTAGTCTTTTGTGTTTTGTGGCTTAACTAGTTATCCATAAGTATTCTTCACTTTAATCCAACACGAAGATGGTTTTATTTATCGTCATTGCACTTCCTGTCAAGACAGGAGGCCAAAAGTCACTAGTAGAAAAGTTGCTGTTTGTAACGCCCTATTAGTAATTGGCGTAAGTTATGCTAGTTACGAAAGCATCAATAGTAACCGACTAAGATATTGCGAGTTACAAATTTCATGACATTAGTAACCAGCGTAGTAAATGTCAGTTATTAATATGTGATATATCATTGTTTGAAGTTTTATTAGTAACTGACTAAATAAATGTCAGTTATAAATATTAAGTCAAAGAAACTTTGACTAAAAAGTTTGTAACTAGCTTACAAACGCCAGTTACAAATATTAGGTCAAAGAAACTTTTACCAAAGCATTTATAGCTAGCTTACAAATGTCAATTACAAATATTAAGTCAAAGAAACTTTGACCAAAAAGTTTGTATTTAACTTACAAACATCAGTTACAAATATTAAGTTATTGGAAATAATTTTTTTTTTTTTTTAAGGAAAGGAAACAATTTCTCGTTAGAATTTTTTTTTTAAAGGGAATTTCTTGTTGAAATCTATATATCTAAACCCCTCTATAATATTTAATCTTTCTTTATCTTTAATCTTAACCTATATAAATGCCCTAAGCACCACTATTGCACAAAAGCCCCAAGCACCACTATTGCACATTTACTGTTCCTTATGAACAGAGAAATGACGCCTTTGCCGTCTGCCCCTTTATTGAATTGCCGAATTTACCTAGGGTAGTTTTATCTTTTTGGTCTTTAACGTGTGGCTTGTTCATGGTTTTTCTTTTGTCGTCCTCTTTGGCCCCTTATTTTGACCTCTTTCCTGTTTTTCTCATTTACCTCAATCTTTTCTCATTTTCCCTCGATCTTCTTCCTCAAATCGCCAAAAATTGCATCAATCACCGTCCCGTTTCCTTCTTTTCATGGCTAAAGCTAAGGTTTCTAGGTTTATCAATTAAAGCAGTTTCCGAGCTTTCCCTTAGCTATTGAAGCGGTTACTCAAGTAAGAATTTTTTTTCCTTTTTTTATTGTTGTAATTATCGAATATTGATTTCTCAATCTAAGGTTCATTATAAATATAATTTTCAGTTGGGCTCCTAAATTTACTTTCTTTCAACCTTCTTCGGGTGATGAAATTGATAATTATGAGTGGCATTTATGCCATAATTAAGGTTCATTTTGATGGTAATTTTCCTACATTTGTGGCTTGTTTGCATCCTTTTCTTTGCACTTAGTTCCCTTTCCCTTTATGCATCTTCTTTATTAGATTTTTCCCCTTTTTCCTACTCTTTACTTTGATTTCCATGCTTATGCTTTGTAGGAACCATCGGGGTTTTCAAGAGGAGGAAGCTAAGCTCAAGGATAGCTGAAGGAAGCAAGATTCAGAAGAGGTTCGGCCGAACCTCCTGAAGGTGTGGCTGAACCAGGGTGTAGCCGAACCTTCTCAGTAGTCCGGCCAAACGTCGAGGCAGAGTCAAGAAGCAATTTGGCAATTTTGCAGGAGTGGTCGAACCTCAGAAGTTCGACCAGAACAGGATCAGGGAGGTTCGACCGAATCAACCCATGGTTCGGCCGAACCTACTCTGTAGTCCGGCAAAACCTACCCTGTAGTCCGGCCGAACCTTCCCAGTGTTCGGTCAGACCACTCCCCTATTTCAGCTGGCTCTATACGGACTATGTAAGTCCCATTTTAGAACATTTTGAGGGAAGGAGATTATACAATTACCAATCATTAAATTCTCTAATTAGTTTTTAGGAGAGCTTTTCTCTCTAGGTTTAGGTTAGAATTAGGATAGTTTAGATAGAGAAAGTAAGGGTTTCACCATTGTTGAGTTTGGATTTTGAAGAAGAAATTGATCATCTTTTCTATAGACTTTCATCTACAATCAATGAGAATCTCTAACTCTCTCTCCTCTATTATTATAGCTTTATTTTGATTATTATTTTAGTTGTCGGTATTGCTTGTTAATCATGTTTATTCTTGATTATTTGTTAATTAATCTTGTTATTAGCATGATTAGTGAGTAATTCCCTCATTAAGGGGATGGTTGTGGTGTAGTTGGATCTTTAGCATGTTCTAGGGTTTAGAATTGATTCATTTGTGATTAAAGTCTTTATATGCTTGATATTCTTTAATCTTCTTGCAAGTGCACATTGTTGGTTGATTAAAGGTGAATCTTTGCTAACAAGGAACGGAAGTTGACTTAGTACAGGTTCATTACTATCGATTGTTATTTAATAGTACCTCCTAGTATATGGTTCTAATGTGGAAGCATAGAGGCTATGTTAGGAGAAGCTAATTGACCCCGGAAGGCGACTATATTGGATCCTTTACTTCGATATTCATGCATGTTTAGTTCATAATTAATTCAATTTCCATGCCTTTGTTTATGTTCAAATGAATGCTATACCTAAACCATTTCCCTTAATGTTTTATTTCTTGTTTTAGCATCTTTAGACTTTAGTTTATTTATCTCTTATTCTGGACTAGCTTAATTGTCGATAACATTTGTTGGTGTTTATTCGTTCTCGGTGGTTCGACCCCTATGCTTGCCTTATACTCGTATTAGGTTTGTTTAGGTTGTATAAATTTATTTGATCTAGGGATAGACAATTAACGACGCGTTTATTTCCTTGTCATTTAAAGTACTCAAATTCAACTTGATTATGTGGGATTTTTGAGAATTGGGATAATTAATTTCTCAATCGACTTGGTAGCAACTGTAGGGTTTAGTTTTGCTTTTCTTTTTTCTCTTTCTTGAAATTCTCCCCTAAATTGTTTGACGAAATGTTAGATTTAAGTCTCTGCCATGAAGCCTCTGAGTCCTTGATTGAAGTAGCTTTTGATATATTTATCTTCCTTTTAAGCAGCTTCTGAGCTAAAGGTGTTTTCATTTGTGATCATCGAATATGAACTTCATAATCTATGTACTCCCAAAGAAAATAAAAAACTCCATTCGGTATGGTGTTACAAGAGAGGGAGATTCGTGGGTATGGGGTTCATTAGTTTGTCTCACATCGCCTTTAACATGACCATTGTTGACGATGATGCTGTTGTCCAGGTTCTCCTCTTCTTCTTAATTGTGTAAAAGAGGGAAACCAACTGTATTAATTCTCACAATTTATTCGAAATGGCCACTATCTTATTGTTGTTGCAATTCTTGGTATTGATGGAAGTGTTTGGGCTCGGGTTGAATTTTTTGCTTTTTGTTTTGCTTTTTTTTTTTTTTGGGGGGGTTTAATTTTATGTGGGCATGATTTTTTATTTTATTGTGAGAGAATCATCAATTTTTAGTACACTGAGCTATTACGTATGCAAAACCATAATTTACAAGCTTGAAATATACTAATACCTTTCAGTGGCACAGCAAATATGTTTGCTTGATGCTCGAATTTCAATATGTCTTGGAGATAAGTGATGCAAGCTAAGGTTGATATAAATGACATACGATGTTTGTCATTTTACTAACAATGTCTTTTTTTTTTAGCTAATCTACTTGTGCTATGCAGAAATTGCCTTTGCTAACTCATGACCTTATTCTGAGAGTTCATATTCCAGCCAAGTTTGAGGTATTAAATTTAATTAGTATTCCCTATTCATCTGATTCACACGATATAGCCTCGAAAACTACAAAATTATGAGCCTAATTTGATAATTGAATAAAAATTTGCTTGTTAAAGTTGCTATTTTTATTATTTAGCACCCTTGTTTTTCTCTGTAAATCCTTCCCCCATATATAATTGAGTGATTTTTTGGATTTAATCAAGCATTTAGTGTTGGGTCGCCTTTGATTATATTTATACTGGTGTATTTGATTAGTTTTTTTTAACCTTGTAGTTTGTATTTTGTGATCAATATGGAGCCTACCTTTAAATCTTGCAAGCATCAGGTAGGTGTGTTATTTATTTTTGTCCATTATTAATGTACAAATTTGCTACAAAATTTGTCACGCTAGTTGATAATTAATTACTTCAGTGTTATGAAGCGAAAGAATGTGAGTTCATTGATACCAATGATCAATTAAGTCAGTTGCCACATGTTATTTTGATGTCAATCATGTCCCTTTTAACAATGAAGGAAGCCGGAAAAACTAGTGTTGTATCACGAACATGGTAAAACTTGTGGCATTGTTTACCTGTCTTGTTCTTCAAAGTCAATCCCTATTATAAAATCAAAGATAAACTGTTATTCCCGAACAAAGATCAGGTTCGATAAATTTGATAATTTTTATTCAACTATCAAATTGGTCTAATTCCAAGATTTTTCTTAGCACTACTATCTCCGATATGCCAAAGGTACAAGATTGAGTTCTCTGATTATGTTTGATTTATGTTTTTGTCATACCAAATTGTCAAATTGAGTTCTCTGAGGGTTTGTTAATATACCATTAACCGCTTAATTTTCTTCTTAAAGGTATATATAGAGCATTGTATATTATGTGATTTATGTATATTGATAGTAGATTGAAAAGTATTGGACTTGATTTAATTGATTCCCATCACACATTGGACTCAGTTACTAACTTTCTAAACCTTTCTAATGCTTCTTTTAATTTGACATAGTACCCTTAGGCTTGGGTGAGGTGTCAGAGCTCAATCAAAATTTTTCTTGATGTTAATATCTAAAAAGGGCTATTACGAGGATATAATAGCTCATAGTATGTTTGTGTACATTTTGTCTGTTATTGTAACCAAATTTTAATTGTACTTGAGCTAATTATGTTCCATTCTTTATTGACAACTTCAAGTAAGAGGTGATACTTCACACTATGATATTATTTTTAATTTTACTTCTTTTGAAGTACTCTCATCAGGATTACATTCAGGTAGAAGTTCTTCGTCCACATGATATTGGTATTTTCCAGAAAGATAGTTTACTTGTAGATGCATATTTCTCTAATGCATTTCTCCATTTTGAAGTGCAAATTTTAACTCTGAAAATTTATCGCTGTTTATTGCATGCATACTGATAAGAATAATTGTAATTTTGTTTGGAATATATGTTTATAATCCTGAAAAGATTTGTTTGTTACAGATGAATGTAGCACATTTGCTACTAAGTATGTCTTAGCATAGTGCAGGCATACAAATAGTACTTATATAGAGACTATATTATATACTAGATTATTTGATTAAGTATATTTGATTAAGTAAAGCCAAACAGGTTAATAAAGGGGAGAGGGAATGAGAGCTAAAATTCAGAACTAAAAATCAGAACTGAAATTAGAGCTGAAATTCAATACTGAAATCAGAGCTGAAATTCAAAACTTAAATCAGAGCTGAATTTTAGAACTGAAATCATAATTGAAAGTCAGAACTGAAATCAGAGCTGAAAATCAAAACTAAAATAAGAGCTGAAATTCAGATTATTATAACAAAGCCTAAATCAGAACATTTAAACTGCAGCAGCTTTGTTGTCTCCCGGCTTCATTGAGATCAATATCTAACTGTTGAGTACCATTTGATTGTCCCATGATTATGGTTCTAAACTTCATAATGTCCAATTGTTGAGTACTAAATGCATTTTATATAAGTTATAGTTTAGAAGTCTTGTTTTCTATGATTAAATTTATCTTTTATTTATTTAATTTTTTTTTTTTTGCTTGCCTTTTCTAAATTTCATGTTTTGCATTGATGCTAGTTTGACTGAGCCTGATCAATTGTTATTTATAGATGCTTGTAGTACAGGAAAAGAGTGGCGGATTTTAAGGTTTAGGTACCTGGAAGATCATATCTGTACTGGAGTCGTGGATGAAGTATATTTCTAAGAGACTTTATGTATTTTATTTGTATATCATGGTTTCCTTTATTTTCCCTGCAATTTGCATTTAGACCACTCATAAGATGACTATGAGTTAGTACACAACCCCATAATGGTCTGCATCAAACTTGCGAATTCTTTGAGCTTTTTTATCGTATATCATGGCTTTTGTTTTATCCCTGCAATTGCATTTAGACGGATTTTGAGATGACTTTGAGTTATACAGGCACCGTAGGTCTTAACCAAACTTATAACTTATTTAAGCTTTTTATTTTTATAAAAACACGTATTTTTATTTGGCAAGACTTGTAGCCTACAACGATATAGAATTGGATGAGATTCGATAACAACGGGCTAAGTTTTGTAGGCTTAATTTTTTGTTGAAAGAGTAGTTATTTTATTAATCGATATTATGATTAATCGCATTTAGCTTAACAAAATAATATAACACTTCTCTATATATCTATTTTTATTTAGCCTATTGGTTATAGTTATTACATTTCTAAATTATAAATCAATATTTTTTTGTTTTTTTGATCAAGTTTTAATTGTTTTTTATTTTTGGTAAGTATAGTTAATTTTTTTTGCATTGTATTGTTGAGGATAAATAATTCAAGTTATGTGGAATTATTTGGAGTGTTTGTATTGTATGTTGTTGGTGAATTTAAGTTATATGAAAGTATTCGGAGTATGTGTTTTGTTGGTTGAATTGTAACAGATTATAACTCATTTGACAATGGGTTGTTTGGTGTGATATATTACCATCTTGTATTCGAATCAAATATTTATAAAAAAAAATTATTTATTTATTAGTAACTAGCGTAATCTAATGCTAGTTACTAATAGTATTTATAAAAAAAAATAAAAAAAAATATATTTGTAACCGGCATTAAGATTTGCCAGTTACTAATAATACCCTAATTGTAACCGGCGTAACTTAATGCCAGTTACAAATAGTATGCTTTCTAACTTGGAAAATAGACTTTTTGTAACTAGCGTTATGTTAATCCAGTTACGAATTGTACATTATTTGTAACTAAAATTAGTCGTTTACGAATAATTTTCACTAGTTGTAACGGTGGCATTCGCAACCAACAATGCCAGTTACAAAAAGTCAATTTCGCCAGTTACAAATAGCACTTTTTCTACTAGTGTAACTGATGTCTACAACTTGGTTTTAAAATGCTTACGTAGAAGATAAAGCAAACAATCGAAGTACTAAACCATAATATTGTGTGTGTGTGTGTGTGTGTGTGTGTGTGTGTGTGTGTGTGTGTGTGTATATATATATACATAATAAGTAGATGATTTTCGATTACAATAGCATCTACATCGAGTTATGTCTTTCGAATAGACTAAATATGTAATGCGTGATGATCTTACAAAGCATGGGTAAGTAATCAGACAACAAAAGCTAGAGGTACTAATTACAATGGGTCTCAAGCTTGACACATTTAGAAGTAGTGTTACATAGGAACAAATACCTTTAAGAGGCTTGTTCCTATATAAAACCACAATGCCTGATTGTTTTTGAGTCAAGTAGCAAAAGGTACATAGTCTAACAATCGGTGTTACATAGGAACAGGTATTTCTATAAGACCTATTCCTTTTCAAGACCATAGTCTTCAAAAGGGTTAACCATAACCAATATTCTTTTTTACTACATGTGGCTTTATTAAGGAACATGTAACTTAGGAGCACTTGTTCCTCTGAAAAGCCACATTACACAAAATATTTACTGTTAAAGCATAGTATATACATAGAAAAAGATTTAGTAATGATGAAGCTGTTACCCAACTGATCTGTCATGAAACCTGTTTTTGGTGCTTTATCTAAGAAGATTCATCTGAGTCATCATCAGGAAACACAAGTGCTCGACGCTTGCTTTCTTTTTCCTGCTTGATAGACTTAGTTGTTTTAGTAGAGCTAATTCTTGTGCCATGGTATGTTCCCTTTCCTTTTAGTGCAGCTTGAATATCTTGATCTTGCTCTTTGTCCTTAACGATATCTGCATTCTTGAGTGGTGAAGGTGCTGCATGGTCAATAACATCCTTTGCTGGTGTGGTAGCATCTAGACTGTTGGTGTACTGCTTCAAATTATTAGGAATTTTATGGTTTTCTATCTTTTAGTTAGTTAGTTACCACTAGGTTCTTAATGTTAGGAGTTAATAATAATTGTTATTATTCATTCAATGTTAGTGGTCATAGTAGTGGTATGTGGAGTTTGTTTCTCCACTTTGAGAATCATGTTAGTTAGTGGAGCTTAATAGTAGGGATTAGTTGTGGTTAAGGTTAGCTTATTTAAGTCGTAGAATGTTTTGTACTTTGTTATATTAATTATGTAGTATCATTATGAGTAGTTTCATATGTTTATATTATTGTTTTCTCCTTCTCAAATTTACACAAATAGCACTAACATGGTATCCGAGCCAATCCAGGTTCCGATCCAAAACCAAAATTAAATTTCATGAGTGTTGTCAGATTGTTTTTGAATGAATCCAAAATTAAATATTAAGTTGTGAGTAAAAAAAAAACAATCCGTCGTGTTTCATTATTCATTAGTGTGTCGTAGTTTTTTTTTTTTTTGAGTTGGTATGGAAACCAATGGTTCAAATTCGTCACAACCCCTAATTCCAGTTTTCAAAGGTGAAAAATATCACCTTTGGAGCATCAAAATGCAAACAATGTTCAGATCTCAAGAGTTGTGGGATATTATCGAGTGTGGGTATGTAGAACCGACGGAGCCAAATCAAAAGTTGCGTGAAAATCGCAAAAGGGATGCAAAGCCATTTTTTTATTCAATTGGGAGTAGATGATGATATTTCCCCTAGAATTTTATCTGCAAAGACATCCAATCAGGCATGGGATATCCTAAAAACTGAGTATAGGGGTGATAGTAAGGTAATATCTATTCAATTTTACAACTTTTGTCGTAGTTTTGAGTCACTATTAATGAAAGAAAAAGAGTTGGTGCAAAAATATTTGTTTAGAGTATCAAATAGTGTTAACCAAATGAGATCATTTGGTGAAAATATTAGTGATCAAACTATAGTGTGTAAGGTGTTAAGGAGTTTAAACCATAATTTCAATCATGTTGTTGCGGCAATTGAATAGTCTAAAGACATGTCTAATTATAGTTTTGATGAATTAATGGATTCCCTTTTAGCTCATGAAGATAGAATTTCAAAGTCTCGTGAGAATGAAGGAGATGAAAAATCCTTTCAAGTAGAAGGACAAATGTCAAATAGAAGGTATTATGAGGGTAATCAAGGTCGTGATGGAAGTGGTCGTGGTTATGGTTGAGGTGGTCGTGGTCGCAGTCGTTAGGGAAATGGTAGTGGTGATAAATTTGAAGATCAAAGGCCATCCATGAGTAGATTACAATTCTACTATTGCAAGAGGTATGGTCACAAGGAAGACAGGTGTTGGGATAAGCAAAGGGATGAGCAAAACAAAGCATATACCAATTTTGCTCAAAATGTTGAAGAAGAAGAAGAAAAGAGTAGGCACTTCTATAGTCGTGTGTCATGGTTATGTCGTGAAAGTTGTGGTTGTGGTGCCTTGAGTGTCGTGAGTTAATGCATGTCGAGTTCAAGTTGAAGTTTGTCGTTGCAATATGGTCGTTTTTGTTGGTGGCTTTGAAGCAAAGGGGTGTGTTGGTGTATTGCTTCAAATTATTAGGAATGTTATTACGGTTTCCTATCTTTTAGTTAGTTAGTTACCACTAGTTGCTTAATGTTAGGATTCAATAATAATTGTTATTATTTTGTCAATATTAGTGGTCATAGTAGTGGTACGTGGAGTTTGTTTCTCCACTTTGAGAATCATGTTAGTTAGTGGAGCTTAATAGTAGGGATTAGTTGTGGTTAAGGTTAGCTTATTTAAGTCGTAGAATGCTTTGTACTTTGTTATGTTAATTATGCAGTATTATTATGAGTAGTTTCATATGTTTTCATTATTGTTTTCTCCTTCTCAAATTTACACAAATAGCACTAACATAGACCGCTGTCATAATCAAGCCTCTTTCTTTTGTGCCTAATATCTTCTATGTTAGACTAAGCAGCTTTTTTTGCTGCATCCATTGTTTCTCCGGCTAAGCAAGTATCTTCCTCTTCTTGGATTATGATTGATAGGTCATATGCAGCAATTGTTTCTTTCTTGATGGTCTTGCTGAGAGTGTCCTTATTTTTTGTTGCATAGTCAGTCTTTTGTTCAGATTTAGCATCTTAACTATCAGCTGTTATTTTTGCATTTTTAGCTCCTGATCCTGTAGCATCCTTTGTGGAGCTGCTTCCCAAAGGGTTAGGTGTGACTGTGTCTTCCATTTCAACACCCTTTAACCCCTACTGCAGAACCTTGTTATGTTCTAAAGTAGTTGTAGGGCCAATCTTTATCAATAAAAATGTAGTTGATAACTTATGAGCTATCCGATGAAAACTAGTGAAATCGTCTTGAAACATAGATAAAGGTTGTGTTAGTAAAAGAGTAATAAATCCAGCAAATGAAGGAACATTAGAGATTTTTAAGATGGAATATGAATTGCAAATCAATTACCTTTGCCTTCATGTAATAAATATCTGCAGCTGATATTCCAAAGAGTGGGATGCAGTTCTCAGTAAATGCAGTACGTTGTAGTGCTCTAGTGCCATCAGAGAAAGATAATGTAATAGTTGCTCTGCAGAATTTGAAGAATTAGTATTGGTTTGAAATGGCTTCTATAATCATTCATTTCTATAAGCTAATGTAAATTAATAGCAGTAGTATTTACCGGTGAGTAGCAGTTACCTCATTTTTCTCACAGGCTATGCAACTATAGGTTGTTCCAAGAGAGAATTGTGTTTGCTTTCCATAGTAAGAATAACCTATATATGCTTTGAGCCTATCATACGGGATATTAGATGCTACAACTCTAAGCCTATAAATTTCTTGTGGAAGTGTTGTTGTTGCCTACATTGACAATTTAAATTGGTGTTAGAATTATTACACCACTGCTGATTGTGAACAAAAAGAATCTGGATTAGTTCCTTTTTAATATATTTGCATATTATTGAAGATATAAATGAACATCTAGCTCTGAATGAAATAGCATATTATTGAACCTTTTTGGTCTTGTTGCGGCCTATTGTTGTTAAAACTCTTTCTGTAGGTGGATTCCAGGCAGTTGTGACTCTATTCAGATGATCAATTAGAGCACATCAATGCTTTCCTGCCCTGTTAATAACAAATACAATTTGCATCAGGCAAAAATTGTGCAAAATATGTAGTGTCAAGCTATTGTGAAAGTAAATCTTGAATAGTATACCATTCAGTTAATGCACCTGCCTTTTCTCCTTTAGGGTTTTGGATTATTACAGTAGGCATGGTCGATTCAAGCTGAAAACATGTGTGTTTATGACATTCTCTTCCTGATAAATCATTCCAGGTGCATACCTTCATAAATTGATCAGTGCTGAAAGTAATTGCACAAATATTAGTGTAAGACTAATGTAAGTACATAATTGCTAGAACCTAACTTTATTAACTAAAAGCATAAATATACTGACCTATGGTCTATGACTATCAAATCGCATACAAATGACTCTGTATTGAGAGTTGTCATAATTTTTTCTTGCTTCTTTTGCAACATACAACACAATGACAAGGATATCTAATACAGAAGGGAAAAGGATAGTAAATTATTTATTGAGATAAATTGACGTTCCAGAATAAGTAGCCTAAAACCCAAGAACAAATTGTTTTGTTACCATGTCGAGCATCATCCAGGGAAACTCTTGGAACATAAGCTAGGGATTGGTATTTGGGAAATACTTATTCTCCTTCAGGATCCAAAGGCTGGATAACTGTCCTGCTTCCTATTGTCATCTGAAAGGAAGATCAATTTCCTTAGCTTTATATTGTGGATCTAATGGCCTTATCAAGGCATTAGCAATTTCATAGTTTCCTATGAATAAGATGACATCATTATATGCATCAACTTGATCACTAAATAATGTCATTTTCATTCGATTTTTCTGTAATAGAAGAAATGAAAAATAATCATGTATGATGTTTTGTTGTAAAATAAGGCATATATCGATTCTACGTTGTCGTTCAGTAAAATAAGGTATTGGTAAAATATTTTCTTCTTAGATTCTTGCTTGCAACCTTTTTCTGCAATGTTAGCCTTTACCTTGTATGATTTGCTCAATGTATCGAGCTCATCTAGAAACTTTCGTTGAGGTGACATAATAAGATTCTGAATACAATATAGTTACATAGCTGAATAAAGTAAAGTTGCATAAACTTATGTAAATGGTCATTTGTTTGTAAAATATTAACTAGTAATCAGTTAGTACTTAACTCAATATCTCCATATGTATTATGAAAGGGTACCTTAACAAGCTCTAATTTTAGTTTGACAAGAATAAGCTCTAATTTTAAAATAAATCCCATTAAGACAATCAATCAAGGTCACCAAAATTAAATCAAAACACAAAATTTTCACCTCAATTCCAAAATATCCAAAAAAAAAAAAAAAAGTTTAACTATATAGGGTAAACGTTATTAATAATTTTTTAAAATATATATATAAAAGAACTATTAATTAAAAAGTAAGATCAAGTTTTTACTGTTTGTGTTTTTGGACTTACACTCTCTAATGCTAAAATGAAACTCATTAAAACAATCAATCAAGGCTATCAAATTCAAATCAGAACACAAAATTACAGAATAGGTTGATAACCTAGTTTTAATCCTAAAATAAAATTCATTACGACAGTAAAAATCAAGGCTATTAAAGTGTCTTAATTAACAAATTTAAGAGCAACTATCAAAAGGTGAGAGATTACTTCTATTAAATTTTGAACATATTTCATATAACATCATGCAATACATTTTGAAATTGATTTCTATTAAGACATTAAATAAAAATTATATATGGTAACCTTCATTAGCAATTTTTTAAATAAATATATAAAATGCTAATAAAATATAAAAGCCTGATCAACTTATTTATGAAACTTTTAATTTAAACTTATAAATCAAATGTGGTAATTTAAGCATATTTTGATGTTAATTATATGCTATTTTCAAAATAAGTGTTTAAAAATACAAGTAAATGATACATTGTAATCGAAAAAGCCAAATGAAATTAATTTTAATGACATATATGTAAGCGCAAGTTCTTTAAGCATATAACATTGTTATTTTGGTTAGAGTATATAATTACATATTTTTTGACATTTACTACCACTAAAAATGACTCTCTTCAGATTCAGTACCTGTAGGGAATATTTCAAGCATTACCCCAAACTTGAACCCCACTGTGATCATACACTTAAGCATGGTGGCGTCCAAAGGGAAGGAAGCTAGAGCAAAAGAGTCGCCAACAAGTTTTAGGAACTTGTAAACCATTCACAGGTTGAAGGTTACACCCCTTAACGATCCAAGAGATCGTTAACTCCAATAGGTCTGGAATCATGACTGGAAGTTCGGGGATGAATGTACAAATCCAATCTAAAAGATATTGAACCTTCCCTATTAATAGGCCGCTACTTTATTCTGCTCGTATTCATGTGCGCTTTCTAACTAACATGCAATCAATAGGTTTACCCTAAACTTGTTTATCTATGTTTGTTGAATGTTAATGCACAAATAAAACTATTATTGGCGATCACTTGAATTATATTCAAATAAACCTAAACAAGATTATTAATTATCTTATTAAGCGTGATTACAAGTACAAATTCCCTTTAAACATGCATAAAAAGGTGTGATCAAGCAATAACAATAAAAATATCAAGCAACATAATAATAATCATAAATAATCATAAATCATGAAAATAATCATAATCATGTTAAAGCATAATAATAGCAAGATCCTAGGCATGATACTAACAAGGTTTATAACAAACCCTAGCATGTCACTAAATATATAACCCTAACATGATACTAACATGAATATTAGGAAAGAAAATTGGAAGAATCATAGAAATCATAATAAGCATATTTGATATTATAACCTTTACCCTAAACATGATACTAGGAATCATTGTTGTCATTCAAAACATCAAAATAAGGCAAACATCCTAACATGATACTAGGAATCATTGTTGTCATTCAAAACATCAAATTAAGGCAAACATCCTAACATGATACTAGGAAGCAATAAAACAACCTAAACATGATTTGAATGAAAACAATTAAAGCAATGACTTGGATTCCTCGTATCTCTTTCTAATAACAAAATACACACGTTAGTAACTTCAAAGAAAATATAAAATTAAACAATTAAATTAAATAATTGAAAGAGAGATTTGAGACCAAACCCTCAGAAATTAAACCTTTCACGTCTAGGGCGAAGGCAACTTCGAACTATGCTAGGTGTGTCTATATCTTATGAATGCGGAATTTTGTTTGAGAAAATGCTAGTTTAGAAAAGAGAGAGAGAATAATCAAGAATTTCTTGATGAGAGTTGGTGATTGTAAACGGAGATTTCAGGAGGTTATTTATAAAGAAAATCAGCCGGATATGATAAAAAACGAATCAGAGTTTCGAAAATAATAAAACACGATGTTGTCGCCAAACACGCGCATGTTGCCAGACGACAGGGGTGTTGCCAGTCGCCAGGCGACAAACGTGTCGTACGGTGCTGCAATCAGTTTTTTCATGCATTTTCATATTTTGATAAACTTTAAGGGTACGAGAAGGTAAAACTATATTTTCCTTAAAAACACTTCTTTTATTCTAATTAAGACTCTTAAAAGTCAATTTATCAATGCTAATCATATTAGGAATCAAAAAAACCTTCTAGAAGATTCTAGAAGACTATAATCAATCCTAACCGCATTAGGAATTACAAATCAATAATAGGCCCTCCTCTATATCATTAGGCCGCATATAAGAATCAAATCGGGCCCAGTTTAGTAATTTGGCCATAACTTCCTCATTATTCATTGGAATCTAGCTTATAATATATCGTTGGAAAGCTCTTTTCGAAACCGACCCAACTACACTATTATTGGACCCTTTCTATGGACCAAACTAAACTGGATTGGCTATTTTCTTAAAATAGGTTTTCAAAAACAGAGAGAAAGAAAATAAATAAAAACTAACCGCAACACTAGACTTTCCACACTTTCACTTCATTCGATTATGATTCGACGTGAAAGGTACTCATCACTGGGTTTGGTTTTGGGGAGGCACAAATGGGTGTCTACATTACCAATTTTTTTTAAAAAAGTTACTTTGCTACCCGCCAAAAAAGAGTTTGTTAAAATTAACTACCACTTTACATTTTCTGTAACTGTCGTTCACAGTGGGCCCCACCTTAGGTAACTAACACCTCTCTTAACTTTCGATCTCCCCGTATCTACTCTGTCTCTCTCTATCTTCTCCCATTGAATGCTCTAAACCTCCATTATTGACCACGCATTCAAGGATTTTTTACCTAAATTTAACCAAGATTCTCTCTTTCTCTCTCTTTCGATTTCCCTTTTCCTTTATCTCACTTACTTATCCACAGATCTAGGCTTTTGGTTTGCGTGGAAGCAGTTGAGTGGAAGAAAAGTTCCAATTGGGTCAAGCTCTTCGTAATCACCATTGCTGAAGTGGAATTGGAAGATTCTGCTGACAGGTAAGCGCATTCCTTTTGTACTAGTAGTGGTCCAACAATGGTGGTTGATTTGCAATAAATTGATGTAATGTAGGGAAATTTAGGCAATAAAAATTAGTAGCAAACCCTAGATTATCGAATTGTGCTTAATTATTTTAATTTAACCGTAGTAATGCAAATAAATACTGATGTGTGAGTAAATAGTCACGTGGTATGCTTAATTTGTATGTAATTGTTTGTTTGTGCAACTGTGTAGATGAATTTTTAATTGCTTGTGTTGTGTGTTTATGTCGGTTTATTATTGTAGAATAATTTAAGGTGAAGATGAAACTGTGGACATTAAGGTTAGATTATTTGGTGGGTTTGTTGCAAAACAAAGAAAAGGGAAATAATATTGGGTATATGAAGTTGGGTTTACCTATTAGATGTTGTCCCATTGTCTTCTATAAATGTAGGATACTTAAGATATATATGTATACAAGGGTAAGTAGAGATGTATTGGGATGTGCCTAACATATTCATCATATGGTATAAGGAGAAGGGAAAGACATGGACTAATGGGAAAAGGCAGATTGTTAGTGAAGAAGATGTAATGGGATTCATTGAGGCCAAACACAGGGATGGGTATCTTGAGCTTTTTCAAATAGTGGGGCTAGAGGAGTGGGATAGGCTGAATTATAGTGTTGTTAGGTTTGAGGCTAGAGGAATGGGAAAGGAGTTGTCAAACCCACCCAATGATAATGAAGCTGGATCACAATCCAACCCATCACAATCCAACCCAACACAATCTGGCCAACTTAGGATTGGGTCACAACCTTCCCAATCAAACCCATACAAATCTAGGCAGTTCCAATCTAACCCTTGTCAACCCTTAGAATGCTCCAAAGAGATCTGCCTACAAGAAGCTGAACATAACCCAGATTTAAGGAGTGTGCCAGCTGCTAGGAGGAGTCCTAGGTTTGTGAAATCTGCACAGCCTTTAAAATTCGACCAACAAACCCTCCTGAAGCCTATTTTTCACTTACCTCTATCAAAAATACATCCAACAAACCCTAGTAAGATTGTGATCAGGAGAAGCCCCAGGTTATTCAATAAATTTGGAAATAAGGAAGGTGTGTGTGGTGTGAGTGAGAAAGGGAAGGGTGAGGAGAATATATTAGCTTTGTCAAAGGCTAAGAGGCAGCTATTATTTAAGGTTGATGAGTTTGGATCAAGGTTAGGATCTTCTTCATCAGATGTGAGTGACTTAGAGATTGAATGGGAGGCTGGTGAAGAAGAATTGATGTAGGGAATATTTCAAGCATTACCCCAAACTTGAACCCCACTGTGATCATACACTAAAGCATGGTGGCGTCCAAAGGGAAGGAAGATAGAGCAAAAGAATCGCCAACAAGTTTTAGGAACTTGTAAACCGTTCACAGGGTGAAGATTACACCCCTTAACGATCCAGGAGATCGTTAACTCCAATAGGTCTAGAACTAAGACTGGAAGTTCGGGGATGAAGGTACAAATTCAATCTAAAAGAGAAATAACCTGCCCTAATAATCTATGTTGGTTGAATATTAATGCACGAACAAAACTATTATTGGCGATCACTTGAATTATAATCAAATTAACCCTAAACAAGATTATTAATTATCTTATTAAGCATGATTACAAGTACGAGTTCCCTTTAAACATGCATAAAAGGCGTGATCAAGCAATAACAATAATATAAATCAAGCAACATAATAATAACAATAATATTTATATTAACTTTAATCATTATCAAAATAATAATAATCATAAGTATCATAATCATTTTTAATTATGTTAAAAATAAAGCATAATAATAGCAAGATCCTAGGCATGATACTAACAAGATTAATAACAAACCCTAGCATCTCACTAAACATCAAAGATCAAAGCTTTAGCAAGCCCTAACATGATACTAAGATGTTATTAAGAAAGAAAATAAGAAGCATCATAGAAATCATAATTGATATAATAAAGTTATTGTTACCCTAAACATCATACTAAGGAAAGCTTCCTATCATGATACTAGGAATCAAAATAACAATCTAAGCGTAATTTCTATATTAAAATATCAATTAAACAATTAGAGTACTTACTTGAATGCCTCGTACCTCTTTCTATTAACAAAATACACGCGTTAGTAACTTCAAGGAAAATATAAAATTAAAGAATTAAATTAAATATTTGAAATAAAGAATTAAGAAAGTTTAGACTAGATTTTGGACCAAATCCTTAGAAATATCAAATCTTTCACGTCTAGGGCGAAGGCAACTTTGAATTATGCTAGGTGTGTCTAGATCTTGTGAATGCGGAATTTTATTTGTAAAGGGGTTGGTTTAGAAAGAGAGAGAGAGAGAGAATCAAGAATTTCTTAATGAGAGTTGGTAATTAAAAACGGAGGTTTAAGGACGCTATTTATAATCAAAATCAGCCGGAATATGATTAAAAAAAAAGAATCGGAGTTTCAAGAAGAATAAAACACGACGCCAGCGCCGTACATGCCTCTATCGCCAGGCGACAGCTTGTGGTGCGGCGCTGCAGGCAGTTTTTTCACACGTTTTCATTTTTTGAATAAAATTAAGCGTACGAAGGGTGAAACTGTAATTTCATTTAAAACACATCTTTTATTTTAAATAAAACTCATAAAACTCAATTATCAATGCTAATCATATTAGGATTCAAAAGAACCTTCTAGAAGATTCTAGAAGACTATAATAAATCCTAATTGCATTAGGAATGATAAATCATAATAGGCCCTCCTCTAGATCATTGGGCCGCATATAAAGATCAAACCGGACCCAGTTTAGTAATTTGGCCATAACTTCCTCATTATTCATCGGAATTGGGCTCATAATATATCGTCGGAAAGCTCTTTTCGAACCCGATCCAACTGCACTATTATTGGACCCTTCCTATGGACCAAAATAAACTGGATTGGCTATTTTCATAAAATAGGTTTTTTTAAAACAGAGAGAAAAAAAAAACTAATCGCAACACTAGACTTTTCACACTTTCACTTCATACGATTATGATTCAACGTGAAAGGTATTCATCACTGGGTTTGGTTTTTGGGAGATAAAAATGGGTGTCTACAATTGGGAAACAATGAAGAGGAAGATGAAGAATGGTTTAGGCAAAAAAGAAAGGGTATATTAGGAGAAGTTCATACAAGTCTTGAGGACAAGGATCAAGGTAAAAAGCTTGGGTAGCTTGTGAAAGACATTGGATGTAAGGACCTTGAGCTACAACAAGAGGGCAGTGAGTCTGATGAACTGAGAAGCTTAGAGGGTTCAGATGAAGAGGAAGATTAGTGCACATGGTTCAGAGAAGACATAGATTTTAAGAAACCTATTGTGCTTGAGAATAAGCAAAAGTTCAACAGTAGTAAAATCTTGAGGAAGGCGTTGAGAATTCATGCCATTGAAAACAGGTATGAGTTTTACTACCTTCACAATGGAGGTAACAGAATAACAACATTTTGCAGAAAAAGATGTAAGTGTGAATGGAACCCTAAAAGAAGCAGCTTACCCTTATGCACATGTAGTGAAGAAGTGTCAGTTCAAGGTAGCTGCTAGGAGGTTATTTAATAGCACTAGTTGGCAAATTAAAGAGCTGAGATTGAAACACAAGTGTATGAGGTCCAAGATGAATGCATGTGTGACCTTTGAGTTCTTGGTAGAGAAGTATGTAGAGGAATGGAGAAGCAATCATAACTGGAAATCAAAAGTTTTAGGGCTAGGGTGTTAAGTGACCTAGAAAAACATGTTGGATATTATCAAGCTTGGTTAGCTAGGGCCAGGGCAAAGCTTATGATTTATGGATTTGCTTTAGAGCAATATGCTAGGGTTAGGGATTATAGCAAGGCACTATTGAAGTATAACCCTGATTTTGCAGCCTATGTTGTACGTGAAGGAATGGATAGGCCTCAACCTCCTCTCTTCATAAGGATGTATGTATGCTTGGCTGCTTTGAAGAATGGGTTCAATAGAGGTTGTAGGCCTCTCATTGGGCTAGATGGCTGCCATTTGGAAGGGACCTACCTAGGACCGATTTTAGTAGCTGTGGGCAAGGATGGGAATAATCAGATATTCCCATTTGCTTGGGCTACTATGGAAGTGGAAAACAAAGACACTTGGGCCTGGTTTCTAGACTGCTTTAAGAGAGATGTTGGGGATATCAGTGAAGGATTAGGTTTGACATTCATGTTAGACTGACAGAATGCGATCCCTTCACACTTAAACTTCCTAGATATTAAACATGTTAAAATCTTTTAATGATTGTTCTTTTCTATGTATTTTTTGTCTTTTTGATAAGGATTGCTGGAGGCATTTGAACAAGTGATGCCCTTAGCTGAGAAAAGATATTATGTTAGGCACATATGGGCAAATTTTAAGCTTCAATTTACTGGTTCTACCTTCAAAGAACTGTTTTGGAGTGCAGCTAGGGCTACTACATTGGTAAGTGTACCTGTTTCTTTATTTATGTTTTGTTTGATGCAATTTGAACAACTATTATGTGTTATGTGTATGGTCTTGTGTTGTGTTCTTCTTACTGCTTTGTCCTGTGTTTAGAGTACTGTGATGTTATGATTTGTGTCATGTTATGCTCTGAAAGTAGCTTAATATGGCCTTATTGAAAAACTAGGTTGATTTTGAGGTTGCGATGGAGTGTATAAAGTTTCTGTCAGAGGATGCCTATGAATATTTAGCAATCCTTCCAGCAACACATTGGTCTAGGCATGCATTCTTAGACTTTTGCAAATCTAACATGCTTTTAAACAATTTGTGTGAAACATTCAATGCTGTGATCAAGGATGCAAGGGATAAGCCCATACTCACTTAAATGGAATTGTTGAGGAAGTATATGATGAAGAGAAATAGTGAGAAATGGGAGGGTGCTCAAAAACTAGATTGTAAGAATACGCCTTATGTCACTAAAGTCTTTGAAAGAATGGAACCTATTTCTAGACATTTCATAGTACAGATATCAAGGGGGGATTTGTATGAGGTTGAGCTGAATGGGGATCAGGTGAAGGTTGACCTAGGCTTGAGGAAATGCTCCTGCTACCATTGGGAGTTGATTGGGACTCCATGTGTACATGAATTTGCATGTATTCTAGATAAGAGGGTGGACCCAGATAACTATGTTGATAGGTATTACAACAAGGACACCTACATATTAGCCTATGAGGATTCTATTAATCCTATTCCAGGACCAAGGCACTAGGAGAGGACAGACCTTAGGCAACCATTCCCACCTCCAATTAGGGTTATGCTTGGAAGGCCTAAATCTAAGAAGAGGAAGTTAGAGAAGGGAGAGAGAGATGAGGACAGTAAGGCTGAGCAGCCTAAAAACCAAAAGGTGCAGAAAAGGTGCAAGAAGTGTGGACAACTTGGTCATTATGCCAGGACTTGTAGAAATGAGCCCATGATGTCAGCAGCAAATTCAAAGCCAAAAATTTCAACCAAACCTGTCTAAAACAACCCCTGACTGCAAGAAGAGAGGAGTAAGAAGGCACAAATGGCTTTGAGAAGTGTAAGCCTTACTTTGTCTGTATTTAAGTTATAGGCATGTGTTTGATAGTTGCTGATGTTTTTTTCCCCTGTTTACATATACTGCATCTGGTGCTTGACCATGGAGTATAGCTAACAGGTCCTTCCCTCAAGAACAACACCAACAACATCAAGATCAAGGTTCTCAGACTATTAAGTGCAGCCAACAGTCTCAAGTTTCTACTGCAACAACAACAACTCTTCCAAAAAAGCAAGAAAAGGGAAAGAAAAAAGTAGTCTGAAACCACCAAATTTAGTGACAGTTGTGTGTAATGGATTTTTAGCTTTTAAGCTTTTGTGTTTATGGATTTTTAAGTTGGTTAATGGATTTTTTAAGTACTTGTCTGTAATGACTAAGTCTTTGGATATACAAGTTGGTTTTTGTAAGACATTGTAGGGAATATTTCAAGCATTACCCCTAGCTTGAACCCCACTGTGATCATACACTAAAGTACGGTGGCGTCCAAAGGGAAAGAAGATAGAGCAAAAGAATCGCCAACAAGTTTTAGGAACTTGTAAACTGTTCACAGGGTGAAGGTTACACCCCTTAACGATCCAAGAGATCGTCAACTCCAATAGGTCTGGAACCATGACTGGTAGTTCGGAGATGAAGGTACAAATCCAATCTAAAAGAGATTGAACCTGCCCTAATAATAGGCCTCTACTTTATTCTGATCGTATTCATGTGCGCTTTCTGACTAACATGCAATCAATAAAATTAACCCTAAACCTGTTTATCTATGTTATTTGAATATAATGCACAAATAAAACTATTATTGGCGATCACTTGAAGTATAATCACATTAGCCCTAAACAAGATTATTAATTATCTTATTAAGTGTGATTACAAGTACCAATTCCCTTTAAACATGCATAAAAGGCGTTGGAAAGCAATAAAAATAAATATATCAAACAACATAATAATAATCAAAATAATCATAATAATAATTATTATAATAATTATAATCATAATAATCATGTTAATAAAGCATAATAATAGCAAGACCCTAGGCATGATACTAACAAGATTAATAACAAACCCTAGCATGTCACTAAGCAATAAAAATCAAATCTTTAGCCCTAACATGATACTAACAATCATAAATATTAGGAAGAACATAGGAAGCATCATACTTTTAATCATACTTGATATTAAAGTTACCCTAGACATGATACTAGGAAAATCAAAACGCCCTAACATAACATTAGGAATCATAATAACAACCTAAGCATAATTTCTACATCATAATATCAATAAAAACCATTAAAGTACTTACTTGGATGCCTCGTATCTCTTTCTAATAACAAAATACACGCGTTAGTAACTTCAAGGAAAATAATAAACAGCAATCAAATTAAATAATAATTGAAAGAGAGATTTGGGACCAAACCCTCAGAAATTAAAACCTTTCACGTCTAGGGCGAAGGAAACTTCGAATATGGCTAGGTGTATCTAAGTCTTGCGAGTGCAGAATTTTGTACTTGAGAAAAGGCTAGTTTAGAAAAGAGAGAGAGAGAGAGTATTTAAGAATTTCTTGATGAGAGTTGGTGAAGAGAGAGAATTGGTAAATGAAAACGGAGTTTTTTGAAGGCTATTTATAGAGAAAATTATCCAAAAAGATAAAAAATTGAAATAGAGTTCTGACGCGTAAAACGAGGTTAGCGCCAGACGCTGACATTAGCGCCAGGCGCTAACGCTAGCGCCAGGCGCCAAGCTTAGCGTCAGGCACTAATGCTGGCGTTTCGCGCTAACTTAATTATTGGCGCGTTTTCTAAAAATCAGATAGAAATTGTCGTACAGGAGGATAAAATCGTATTTTACTCAAAAACATTATTTTATTCTGATTAAAACTCTAAAAAGTCAATAAAAGTCAATTTATCAATGCTAATTGAATTAGGAATGAAAAGAACCTTCTAGAAGAATCTAAAGACTAAACCATTCCTAATTGCATTAGGAATGATAAATCCATATTAGGCCCTCCTCTATATCATTGGGCCACATATAAGGCTCAAACCAGGCCCAGTTTAGTAATTTGGCCATAACTTCCTTAATATTCATCGGAATTGGGCTTATAATATATCGTTGGAAAGCTCTTTTCAAACCCTATAAAATTACACTACTATTAGACCCATATCACGGACCAACCAAACTGGATTGGATGTTTTCATAAAATAGGTTTTCAAAAACAGAGAGAAGAAAAAAGAAATTAAAACTATCTGCAACACTAAACTTTCCACACTTTCACTTCATTCGATTATGATTCGACGTGAAAGGTACTCATCACTGGGTTTGGTTTTGGGGAGACACAAATGCGTGTCTACAGACATACACTTAACATTGCAATGGTTATGAAATTCTGTTTCATGTCTCATAAAAGTCAGAATTGTATTTCATTCATATTTGAAATTCTTACAACTTCAAACTGCCAAATACTTTGAGCACAGTTACATACTACCAAATACTACCCTTTATAACTAACTTATTTAAGCATAAGTAACATTCCTACCATCATCACAACACAACATGTGGCAATAATCACAACAAACCCGACCCAACCCCAACACTGATCTGCTTTCCTTCCCTACTGTATTTTTTCTTGTCTGCACTTAGTGCTTTGCACTTCACTTTCAGATTGTCGTTCTCCTTTGAGTGTGCTAATCTCACCTTTCATAAGTTTCTTGTCCAACAGTATTTGGTTGATCACCTCTTTCTGCCAATCAGTCCCATCTTCTACATCGATATTAATAGAGATGGAGGGTTCCAGATCTCTTAATTGGGATATTTTCCTCATGTGAGTGGCTCTTTATTTATTTGCAACCTTGAGGTAATCAAGAGCAAGAAAGATGCTAAAGCTGCAAATATATTAGAGAAATTGAGACTTAAAAGGTTAAAGCTATTCTAGAATAGTGACGATGACTATGACTAGGTGAATCAAGAGGAGGTGTTAGATGGCTTTATGTCAAACCGTCAAATACAAATATATGCATATAAACAAATAATAGACATTACAATATACTATTTGGTTGTTACAGTTATAAATAGTGCGTTGATGAGAAGATATTAAATTATTCACTGAATTATATATATATGCATAACAAAAGCAGCAGGACCTCTCCCTTTCCTGCAAGCATATGATCACCAAAACCTGTGTACAACACGAAAGAGACCATAAGAAATAAATATATAGCAAAAGTTGTTAGCATGTTGTAAGAGTTTTGCTAAACTGAAACCAATACATTGAAAAAGCTCAAATATAAATAAATAGCATACCATTTTTTGCATGAGAATAATAATGATGATTGATAATTGAGAGCATGTCTAAAAATAAACCTTTGTTGTAGAATAGGGTAGTCTGCAGTAGGGAAGTGTACTATTGTAATTCAGTAAAATCTGTATTCGACTAACAAAAGCTATAGTAAGAAGAAATGGGAAAAGATAACTCACCAATGTATGTAGCAAGATGATGCCAGCCATACAAAGAATATTATAGGACACAATATTTCTTACATGACCCAAATTTGGTTGATCAGTATCCATATCAGTTTTAACACTAACATTATATGCTTTCCTAGCTCGAGAAAGTGCAACATAGAGCTGCCCATGTGAAAATCATGATTGTGGCAAATAGACAGCAAACTTGTTCAGTGTTTGCCCCTAAGCTTTGTTGACAGTCATCGCAAAGCTAAGTTTTACGGGGAACTGCTTCCTTTGAAACTTAAAAGGATAAGCTTATGACTCTAATGTTCTTAGATTAATTTTAGGTATCAATACATGTTCTCCTTTATGTAGGACAACTGTAATAACACATTCCATGAGGTTTGGAAAGAACTTGTTACATATCAGTCGTGTTCCATTACAAAGACCCATTGATGGTAGGATGTTATGCAATAGAATAATTGGACTATTAACTTTTAATATCAACTCATGAGGACTCATGCCACCAGGACAGATTTTTTCAGGAATTTAATGGGAAAGATGGAACAATTATCATCGATCATTGAATCATAACTCTTGTAGGCTACTGCATCACCAGGGAACTTGTCTATCAAGATAGTATTTATAACATCAACATCATCATTGACTAGTGTTAGTATAGCTCTAGTGGTAAATATATCTGCACTAAATGGTGGCATATCCATTTCTAGAAAGGCAACTGAAGTCAAATGCATATTCTGAGGTGTAGCAGTATCATAAGGCTGTATAATTTCTGCTGGCAATTGAATTAATGCATTCTCACTGTCCTAGAGCTCTCCATTTTCAAGTGCCAGCAAAAAAATTTGTATATGCTGGATGATGTCTAACATGAATATTTTCTGTAAATCTAAATTTAATTAACAGCGGCAATAAATTTGAACTAACCAAGCTCATAGCAACTGCTTCACGTTGTGTTGTAAAGCCTTATTTCTGCGTACAAAGCATTATATAGAAAGTTCTTTCCTGTTCCACCAGGGCCATCTATGAAAAAAGCTCTAGGCATTTGTGTTGTAACATGAACCATTATGACATTAAATGCCTCTCATTGAGCTTGATTCAATTGATCTTTACACTGCAAACATTGTTCTGGTATTAGAGCATTCAATGCATCCTCTATATCTTTTGTTCTTCGTATTTCATCATCATCAGGTTCAAATAAATGGTCTAATCCATAAACAGCAAGAGAGTTCCCCATTAATTCTAAAAACCATTCTACTAATTTAACAGTAAGCTGTCTGACTTTGTGTGAATCATAACTGTACTTATATCTAAAATCCTCAAATAGAAAACTAAAATATTTTATCTAAAGAGAGATAGGATCACTAGGCTGACAAAATATAAGCACAATAGCAAACAGCTTGGGAATTGCAAGTGGCATCTGAACAACACAACCTTCCCTTAAACATAAATCATAATTTAAGAGCAGCCTGTTGAAGAGTGTCGTATAGATGACCATTAACTGTACGCAGATGTTCAAATGAATTGGGAATCCTTACATTGTGCAACAATAATCTGAGATAGTATCTCTCTCCTCTGAAGGCCCAACAAAAGCTAACCGACTAATGACTATTTTCTTATTCTTTCTTTTATACCAATGCTTGTCAGATGCATCCCAATGATAGTGTTCTGAAAACTCATTGTATAACAATCATGTTCCAAAAGGTAGCTTAGAATTCATTCGAAATAACTGTAAGACATGTTCTAGAATGCCTATCATTTGAAATCACTAACATAAGATGTTCATGGGGCCTAAGTTGAATCAACTATGAATTAGGCAAGTGCATAGAAAAAGGCAAAATTGGTGGGTGCATTTCATACATATCAAAAGCAAAAAGGCGCCAAGCATGCAGCCTCACAGGGGGAAATCCATCGACATGATTAATACTGTTTTATTTCATCTTTAAGAGGCACAACATCTTTGGACTGAACAATATTGAAGGATATTCAGTCATGACCCTTATAAACATACTTATATAGGTACTTCACCGCCTCTATAGTAGAGCAAATTTCAACATTTAAATAACAATCAAAATACGATGAAAGGTAGGGATTATATGGGATCACCCATTTATTATCCATAATAGTTTTGTGAATTGTAACAGTTTCTCCTGTGTCTCTTCTTCATTACATTGGATATCCATCACTGCTATTCCTAGTTTCATCACATAACTCCTTTGGGTAGCCATATTTACAATGACCACGACTTTCTTTATGTTTCATACAAGGACATTCTGGATCCAAATGAACACATGGACCATGCATCATGTGCTTCAGTACAGCTTTCCTGAGATTACTATTGTCAATAGATGGTATTTCAGCACAAATGAATCTGTCAAAAATCAATAGGGCACTTGATCTTGTCATCTTGCTTTAAAATGACTAAAAAAATGAGCATGAGGTAAACCTCTCTTTTGGAATTCAATCACATAGATCATTGCTGCAACCTCTCCAAACACCATTTTTTATTAGATTCTTTAAAGCTAGAACTTTTGCTCTAAAGATCCTTGCAACTATATATCTGGTATGTCTTGTGCCTTTTCCCCGATAACAAGCTCTTGTTTGATTTCAGGCCAATTAGAATTGCAAGTCATTGTAATTAATAGATCGGGCTTACCAAACCGAAGTACTAATGACCTTGCATTTAGGTATCTCTTTTTAAGGTCTCTAGGACCACCAATGAATGTTGGGGGCAGGATGACCTTACGACCCACATTTGCTGCACAGTTTTCTCCACAATCAATAGTATCTAGGATTCCTTGATAGAGATCTGCTCTTATAGTCTGCTGATTTCTACGAAAGAAATCTAACCGTGTATTCTCCACTTTTATATACATATCCACTATATATTGCTGAAAGCATCTTCCTCCTCTTAACAACATCTTATTGGGTCTGCATTGAAGCTTGTATGCATAGTATTCTCTTGCTGAAATGTTTCTATCTGTTTTTGAGGAGCCTCCATTTACAGCTACAAACACATATTTTTGTTTTTAGCCAGAAACTACAACAACAATACTAATCATTCTAAATCTGGAGGTGGTAGTGCTGGTTTTCTTTTTCTCTTGCTTTTTTCAAGTCCTCCTTTTGCTCTCTTTCTTCTTCCTTTTGTTACATCTCTTTTAGGATCAATTATTATTGGTACAATTGTGCTTGTATTGGATGCCAAAGACACATCATTGATCTGAGTGATGTCTGCCACATCAAGATTGTTAGAAGAAGCTTCTGCACCTTCTTCTCTCTGAGCAGCAGTAGCAATTAAGTCTTCCACCATTTTTAGACCATTTCTAAAGCTGTCTTCCATAAATGCTTTTGTCTCTTCATTTTCTTGAGTCTTTAAGATTAGATTGTAGTATTTCCTCATCATTGTTTGCCTCCATGGTATATATGGCTGTGTAGGATCCTGACTCTTCAACCTATTCCATGTCTCTGTTTTTGCAAACTTAGTCCATCTTTTGGTATTATACTTCTCTGGTATTCTTGTTACTAAATGTAGGTGATGTAGAATTCTGATGCAATGATAACATAACCATTCAGATGCTTCAAAAATTTTGCAAGTACACCATACACTTTAGCTCTCTTGTATATAGTTTACTTAATGTGCAGACCATGGCTTGTCTTCTAGGGATACTTTATAAAGTAAGCATTCTTTAGTTGTCCCTATCATTTGAGAAGTTGTTGCCATAGAGTATCCAAACTCCTTTTCAAAGTTTCGGAAGAGTGACAAAGTGAATACCTGTCCACAAAAATCATGAGCTAGATTTAAGTTGTTATATGTTATGTGTTATATATGAACTTTTGAGTGAACTTTTTACCTGAGCAGTATGCTTTAGCATTCTAGATAGTTGGCGATGAAGTGAATGCTATTGACTTGCTACAGGTAAATTCATCATGTTTCTCTTTACTTCTCCAACGATTCGTTGTCTTCTTGAATATGGTATAGAATTCTGTCAATGTAGTTGCTTTACTTGCTTTGAATCCTATAGCATGGTTAGTGCTTTCACTCCTTTGTGATGATAAGATTCCTGCTGAAAAGAAATCTCTACTAAGGGTAGGACACCATTTTTCTTTCAATTTGTACACTCTTTTGTACCAAGAGTGTGCTGTCAAGTTATATTTCAGCATCATGGCCTGCCACTTTTCTTCAAATTTTCGTTATGTCACACACCACTTTAAGCACTGGTTAAATGCATACTTAAACTCTTTGTCTTCTTTTAGAGACCCATATCTGGTTATTGCATTTTGTTCCAAATACCAAATACAAAGTCTATGCCTTGTATTTGGAAGCGCCTACATTCAAAATTAGAGGGTCACTTTATGCATTAAAAAGGGTCACTTTATGCAGTAAAAAGGGTAACTTTATGTATTAAACAGGGTAACTTTTCAAACTAAAATGTGTAACTTATTACTGTTACTTTATGCATCAAAAAGAGTCACTTTATGCATTAAAAAGGGTCACTTTATGTTGTAAAAGGGGTCACTTAACACTACAAAAGTTTTTTAGAAACTAAGTTTGGCAACAGATTTTTGAAACGTTGCTAAATAGCAACGAATATAATTTTTTTCATTTCCTAATTAGAAGCGACATTTTATGTTTTTGTTATTTAATAATTAATGGCTACATGTTTTTTATTTGTTGTTGTTTAAAACAAATTGTCTTACGAGTTGTTACTAGATGGCATCATTTTTTCTCTTGTTATCATATAGTTAAAAACCATGGCAACAAATATTTTATTTGTATTGAGGATTTAGAAACAAACAAAGGCAATGAATTTTTGAATTGTTGCCATTAAAAACAAGTCGTCTAAACTATTGTTGCTATATGATAACGTATTTTTTTATTTGTTACCATTGAGTGTTACATTTTATTGTTAATTTATATGTAGACCACTTTTTGCTATTACGTATAAAATTATTTGAAGACACTCTTCTTATTATTTGTTGACATAATGACATTAAATAGAGACTGATTACAATTTCGTCTTTAATTTAGAGACGGATTTTTGATTTTGTCCCTAATTTAAAGACAAATTTTTCAATTTCGTCTCCAATATTTCGTTCACTTTTTATAAATTATATTATATGCATAGAAAGAAACAAATAGTATTTAGTATTGTTTGTAAGAGATTCACCATGTGACTTTGAGGTCACAAGTTCGAATCCTACCAACTATGATTCTTGAGACTGGGGATTCAAAGAGCCTTACATGCAAAGTCGAGCTGAGTTGACCTGACTTGAGTGAGATTTCAGATTGGTAAAGGTCGGGATCGGGTTGAACCAAATTGCTAATTGGGATTGGGTTTTTGTCTCGTAGTGTTTATAGTAACCAATATTTATGATTTGTTACTATTTTTATGAGCCAACTTTAATAATTTTTTGCTATTTTTAGGAACCAATATTAATAATTTTTTTCTATTTTAGGAACTAACATTAATAATTTGTTGCTAATTTTAGCAACAACTAATGGTAATGTTGCCAAAGTTGGCAACGAATGCACCAAAAGCAGCAGCCATCATGGAAACTTTATTTAAATTAATGCAATATTGCAACAAAATTGCTTTGAAAGTGGTAGCCAAAATCCCATGGCAATAAGCATTTTAGCAACAACAGATTTTTATTTCCCACCCGTTACTAAATAGAGTTAGCAACGAATTTTTGGTGAATAGCAATAAATTTTAGTATGCTATATTGACTTAATTTTGTAGTGCCGCTTTATGTATTAAACAAGGTAACTTCAACATTAACTTCAACATTTTAGCACATTAACTTCAAAAATTCAGTTTCATTCCAAGGTTAATTGTATCGAAATTACCCTCAGTTTGATTTGATTTGGATGTTTGTGCTGAATTTGAATCAATTGATTTACGAGGAACCACTTGATTTTCTTCTGCATTGTCCTGATTCGTGTTTATACTTTCTCTATCCTCGTTCAAATCAATTGCTTCTCTGTGTTCATCATCAATTCGAGTAGTTTTGATGTTATCTTCAACCAAATTCTTTGTTTCATCTTCTATTATTATGCGATTTACGTCGAAATCACCTAACAATGGTGTTTGAATTTTCCTCTGTTGTTGTAGAAAATCGTGGATCAAATTACTGCAATTTGATGAATTGAAGTTTTCTAATAAATCCTCCATTGATGATTGTATTGATCGAATCCCTAAGGTAATCAAAATTTTCCTCTCCTCCGTTGTTACGTTTTCTCTCTCCTACATTGTTGCGTTTTCTCTCTCCTGCATTGTTGCGTTTTCTCACTTTTCCATTGGTGCGTTTTCTCTCTCCTGCATTGTTGCATTTTCTTTCTCTTCCATTGGTATGTTTTCTCTCTCCTCCATTGTTGTGTTTTTTTTCTGCATTTCTCAGTTTCTCTCTCCTCCATTTTTCTCACTTTTCACGTTTTATATGATTTTTTTTAAAAAAAAAACCCACACGTATGGCGGCACCGTTTTATAATAAATTATTGTAAACTGGTTTGATGCAAAATATTTTGCTACCAAAAATCACTCGGGCCTCATCGGGCTAGAGAACCTCTTCAAAAATATTAGCTCTCGGGCCCGATCGAACGATGGAGCAGATTTTCTCAACCTCGCATATATACGCGCCCGATCAAGTGGTGATGGCTCGATCGGGCAACAATTAAGTGAGTTCTACCCTAACTCTCGCGTTCGAACAAGCTGCGTTAATGGAGTTTACTACTCCTTGATTTGTTCTTATAAATTGTTTAATTAATGCAACACCATGAATTTGTCTCAAATACTCTAAAGTATTCAACATTATTGACTTCTACTGTTCAAAAACTAGAATGGCATAACAATTTAGCTGTGCATTCAAATTTATACAACAAATTGGGTGTAACGGCTAGATTACCCCAAATAAATTCAAAAAAGGTGAAACTAACTGGTCGTTATAAATCATTAGGTCATAGGTATATTGTGTAATAATTTATACAAATAATGGCATTTCATGAAAATTCAAAAGTAGTCAGTGGCATTTGGTGAATTAAGAATTGTAGTAAGGGAAAGTTAACGACCATACCTCATCAATGGCTTGCCAGGCCATGACAATATAATGTTTGTCAGTAGCATTTGGTGAATTTTGAAAAATCCGATGGCATTTGGTGAATTTTTAAAGTACTTAGTGACATTTGGTGAAATAGTCGTTTATGTTATTATTATTGTTTTGGTTTTTTCACCAAATGCCCTTGACCTTTTGCAAAATTTACCAAAAATTCATCAAATACCACCGACGTTAATTATTATTCACATTGTGACCTCAAAATACCCCTGACGTTAAAGGTCCGTTAGTAATAAAATTTAATTCACCAAATGCCCTAAGTTTGTTAAATAATTCACCAAATGCCCTAAATTTGTAAATAATTACAAAAAATACCTCTATTTTTTGAGGTGCAACGACTAGTTTGAAATTTAGGAAACTAGCTGTTAATTTTGATTCTCACCCTTTTTTGCATAAATACTCAACACATAGCAATCCTCTTATTTGCTTAAACACAATTCTAACATCATGAGTTATGTGTCCTAATCATCTTCCTCAATGTATGAGTACTCTTAGAAGCTCTAAGTCCGTTAGCTTACGGACAAACCTAGACCGTTTGCTAGGGCGGGTATGAACAAATTTTCAATCCCGCATAAAAGGGGCTTGAGTTTGCTATATTAAGCCCGTTGGAAAATATATGAACTTTAAGTAGTCCAGCCCGTTTCCCGCCCAAGCCTGTAAAATTATCATCTCTACTTCATTTAACCCCTTTTTAATTATCTCTGTTTGCATGGTCTCCAACACATCTTTTTATGAATAGAGGTTGTTTGCAACTCTGACGCACTCATACATTGAGGAAGAGGATTTAGACATATAACTCACGGTGTTAAAATTTGTGGTTAAGCAAATAAAAGGGCTGCTATGTGTTGAGTATTTATGTAAAAAAGAGTGAAAACCAAAACTAACAATTAGTTTTATAAAGGAAAATTTAGAAATAATAATCCCAACTTTGCTTCGTTTTGTTTTAATAATCCAAACTTTGGATTATTCTACAATAATCCCAACATTGGGGGGTGTTTTGTTTCTACAATCCCAAACCAGTCAACAAAAGTCAATGAACTATTATATCAGGTCGCTTGACACGTGTCAAGTCCTAATTGGTCCCAAAAAACCCAAAAAAAAAACCAAAAGACAAGCCCTGTAGGGAATATTTCAAGCATTACCCCTAGCTTGAACCCCACTGTGATCATACACTAAAGTACGGTGGCGTCCAAAGGGAAGGAAGATAGAGCAAAAGAGTCGCCAACAAGTTTTAGGAACTTGTAAACTGTTGACGAGGTGAAGGTTACACCACTTAACGATCCAGGAGATTGTTAACTCCAATAGGTCTGGAACCATGACTGGTAGTTCGGGGATGAAGGTACAAATCCAACCTAAAAGAGATTGAACCTGCCCTAATAATAGGCCTCTACTTTATTATTCTCGTATTCATGTGCGCTTTCTAACTAACATGCAATCAATAGGAGTAACCCTGGACCTGTTTATCTATGTTGGTTGAATATTAATGCACAAACAAAACTATTATTGGAGATCACTTGAATTATAATCAAATTAACCCTAAACAAGATTATTAATTATCTTATTAAGTGTGATTACAAGAACAAATTCCCTTTAAACATGCATAAAAGGTGTTATCAAGCAATAAAAATAAATATAATATCAAGCAACATGATATTCATAAAATAATAATAATCATAATAAATAATAATAATTAAAATAATCATGTTAAAGCATAATATTAATAGCAAGATCCTAGGCATGATACTAACAAGATTAATAACAAACCCTAGCATGTCACTAAAAATCAAATATATAGCCCTAACATGATACTAACATGCTATATATTAGGAAAGAAAATATGAAGCATCATAGAAATCATAATTGATATAAGCAAATCACCCTAAATATCATACTAAAGAAAGCATCCTAACATGATACTAGGAACATCCTAAACATGATACTAGGAATCAAAAAAAAAACCTAAGCATGATTTCTATATCAAAATATCAATAAAACCATTAAAGCACTTACTTGGATGCCTCATATCTCTTTCTAATAACAAAATACATGCGTTAGTAACTTCAAGGAAAATAATAAAAACAATGTTAATTCGGATGAAATACTACAAGAGGGGGGTGAATTGTAGTATGTTCCTAGTGCCTACTTTTCGCGGAATATAAAACTGATTGCTGTTAGGAACTTAGACAATGCAAAGCGGATTTTACGAGGAAACCATCCAGGGCCCAACTGGAAGTAAAACCTCGACCCTACCTTAGGGATTTCAAACACAAACCATTTCACTATAATAGGGCAAACACCAAGTTACAACCTATTAGACACGGACCTTTATTTCACAAGTTCCTCACTGGACTTGCTACTTGATAGGACCCTAACCTACCCAATCTAAGTACCACACTTAGATTCACTCGTACCACCAAAGTACTACACGTACTGCCAAAGCACTAAATACTTGTACCACCTAAGTACAAGACTCACAACTTCACCTAGAAGCTTACACATTGCACTCTTACAATTATAACGAGAATCCTCACAAACTCTCACACCCCAATACATAAAACACTCAAAACCCTTTTTCCCAATTACAAGCTCTCAAAGAATAACTCTAAATACATACCAATGAATAAAGAGATAAAACTAATATACTGGACACTTCAAGATCTGTCTGGAACTTACTGGACGAACTGTAACTGGAACCTGACTGGAACTTCGACCTGGAGGTTTGACTTAGCTTCGTGGTGAAGGATGAAACCATTAAGCACGACCACTAAGCTTCATCAGCCTCAACTTTGAATGAATACATATGAGCATATTTATAGTATACCCAAATTATTCTTTTCGTAAAAGATAAGTTTTATTAAAAGATAGAAATAAAAGATATTTTCCAAAAATAAGTTTTCCAAAAATATATCTTTTGTTAAGAATATATTCTATCAATAATAATAAGATATATTTACCATAAAATCAGATTTTATCTAAATCTTATATTTTCCAAATATACTAATATATCTTTTAACAAAAGATATACTTACCATATCTTTTTACAAAAGATATACTTGCCATATCTTTTTATAAAACATATACTTACCATATCGTTTTACAAAAGATATATTTACCATATCTTTCAACAAAAGATGTACTTGCCATAAAATTAGATTTTATTTAAAACTTATTTCACTGAAAATATTTTCCAAAAATAACTTATCTTTTTCCAAAAGGGATTTATTAGAAAATAAATATTTTTATTCTGTAAAACCAAATCCCTAAAAGATATGCACGTATTAGGTAAATATTTATATCATTAAATTCGACCTGCGACCTTTAACGACGTGAAGACCTAAGTCCGATTAGGTTCTGGTACTCTGACAGTCTCTAAGTTCCTGACAAGTCAGTAACTCTAATTTCATTGACTATCATGAGTTCACCTTGGTTCTTTAGACTTGTTCCAGACTGACTTTTATGTCCAACATACTTACATGAATCCTAGAGCGACATACTTCGATTTCTTCGTCTGCATATTGTTTCTTTGAAACACTTGTTCTGGAATCTTGTAATATTGATGTATTCTATATCTCAGGGCAAGTTCCTGTTAGGGAACTTAGATAGTTCTTGTTAGAGAACTAAGTTCCTATTAGGGAACTCTTCATGTACCTGTTAGGGAACATGGAACTCTTCATGTACCTGTTAGGGAACATGCTCCGGCTTTCGTGGGAAAGCCTGCCGAAAGTTCCTTCTGGATCTTGTTAGAGAATACCTTCAGGTTCCTTCGTGGTTTGGTTCTCATGGGAGAACCTGCTTTAGGTTCATTCATTCTCTCTTGTTCCTCTTGAAGTCTTCTATGTTCCAACCCATTGACTTCACCTAAGTCAGTTCCTCTCTTCACATAAACACTTAAGAGAAACATTAGATTGAAGTTTGTTTGTCATAAACAAACTTCAAGTGAGAGAACTAATCAAACTTAAAGCTTATGTAAATACTCCTACACATATACAACTCATGTATGCATAGTGTACTTACCTTATGAAGCTAACATATGCAAACACCTATTTACATAGTTACCTTCATGGTTCTTTAGCCATCATCATGTTTATCAACCATAACACTCATCATTGTTCTTGTTTCTCTATTGTTTATCGTATATTGCTCAGGTTCCTTATATATATATATGTGACTGCTCAGGTTCCTTGTATCCTGTTCCAAGTATAACTTGTTCTTTCTATGCACAACTTAACAAACACATTAGATAGATAATTATCATTAGTTTACAATCATCAAAACCTAATTACTCAACAAACAAACAATTAAATTAAATAATTGAAATAGAGATTAGGGACCAAACCCTCATAAATATCAAAGCTTTCACGTCTAGGGCGAAAGCAACTTCGAACTTGGCTAGGTGTGTCTATTGCTAATGTATAAGGAATTGTGTTTGTAAAAGGGTTGGTTTAGAAAGAGAGAAAGAGAATCAAGAAATTCTTGATGAGAGTTGATGAGAAGAATTGATGGAAATTGATGAAAATTGATGATTGAAAACAGAATTTTAAGAGGCTATTTGTAGAGAAAATCAGTCGGATGGATAAAAAAACGAATCAGAGTTTCAACGAGAATAAAACTCGATTAGCGCCAAACGCTGAACATTAGCGCGAGGCGCTGAAGGTTAGCGCCAGGTGCCAAGCCTTAGCGCCAGGCGCTAATGCTTGTCGTCAGGCGCTAATAATCAGTTTCACGTGTTTTTGTTTTTATCATATCTTTTGATCCGGAAGTCCAAATAAGACATATAATATGTCTTTGGAAAGCTCTTGAAGTATTATTTCTAACCCAATTGTAATCAGAATAAAATCTTTTGTAGATAATATGATATGGCCGAAATAGTGGAAGGGTGTCAGTTTTGGATAGAGTTTCATATTCCATTAATATCTTTTTTGTTATAACTCGGATATATTATTATAATATATCATTGGAAAGATAATTTCAAGATCTATCCAACCATATTAAATTTAGATAAATATTATGAGGCACGAAAATAAAATATGAATGCATTCCACTTCGTACAAAATAATGATTCTTAAAAGGAGTAGTTTTATTCAATTTCAAACTCTTTAAAACATAATTATCAGTCCTAACTCCATTAGGATTTAAAAGAACGTTCTAGAGTATTCTAAATGACTATAATCAATCCTAATAGCTTTAGGAATGATAATTAATAATAGGCCCTCCTCTAGATCATTGGGCCGCATATAAAAACAAAATCGGGCCCAGTTTAGTATTTTGGCCATAACTTCCTCATTACTCATCGGAATTGGGCTTATAATATATCGTTGAAAGGTCTTTTCAAGCTCCATCAAACTACACCATTATTGGACTCTTATAATTGACCAAACTAAACTAGAATGCACGTTTTTCGAAAATAGGGTAAGTAAGGAAATATTTTCAAAAACAGAAAGAAGAGATATTTTAATAAAAACATCCTCATCACTAGACTTTTCACACTTTCGCTTTGTTTGATAATCAAATGACATGAAAGGTATTCATCACTGGGTTTGGTTTTGGGGAGACACATTTGGGTGTCTACAAGCCCCCACGCCCACCATCCCTCCTCCCTTTCCACCACCGGCCCACCTTAACCCCACCATTGTCTAGCCCACCACTGCATTTCTTTCCGGGGAGCGGCCGCCGATTTCCCCTAGATACCTCAAAACACTCTCCCGCTAGCATCTAAACCACCATCCTCCCTCTCTGAAACCCTTACGCAACCACCCACCAATAAAAACCCTCCCAATTCCAACCTAAACATCACCGCCCTACATCGCTTTTTTCCCTTCCCCATGCGCTGCTAATACCCCGTCCCCTATGCGCCGCTAATTCCCTTCCCCTGTGTAGCTTATTCCCCTCGTGACGTGCCGCTAATTCACGAATTGAGGGAAAACGGGTAGGGTTGCGAAAACGAGTGGGGCTGGGGTTAGGGGTTTTGGGATGAGGGATGTGAGATAGGGGGTGGAGATGGTGTTTTCCGGGGATAAGAGGATGAGGGTTTTCGAAGGTAGGGGAGGAGGGGTGTTTGGGGTAGTCGGAAAATGAGGGAAGGAAGGTGGTGAGTTGCTGGGTCGCGTCACTGGCGCGGAGGGAGGGGGGAAACGGGCGTTGTGCACTACTACAAAATTGGCCAAAGAGACCCAATACATAAGACCTGTTATCTACATAAGCGGTCTCTTTGATCTAAGAGACCGTTTATTATTAATAACGGGTCTCTAACTTTAGTGTTGGAACGGTAAAAGTATTCGAAAGACCACTTATTTAAGACGACGGATTTCTTGTGTTTTTTTAAAAAAAAAAATGATTTATCAAAATAAACCAGAGACCGCCTATTGTGAAAACCGGTCTCTTGTTTTGATAAATAGACTTGTTAACATTAAAGACGGGTCTCTTGTTTTTTAGGTTACACATCCGCCACTCACCTTTTCTCTTTTTAATTTAACTTCTCTCTCCTCTTCACTCCCCAGTTACCCTTACCTGTACTCATTTCCTTTCTCTTTTTCTCTCGTCTGTTTCTCTCTCCTCCTTCAAACCCTAACAATTTCCTTCAAGCCAAATAGCTAGCAACGATTCAATTTAAGCAGCCATTAACAAAGAAAAGGAAAGAGGAATGACAAAACAAAGAGAGCAAAATTATGGAAATTAAATTAATCTCTTCGATTCCTCGATCGGTGATCGGTGAGTTCTTTGATCCCCCTTTTCAATTATATTTTATTTTGCTCTTAGATGTGGCGCAAAAAATAGGGGTTTTTTTCCTTAATTTTTCTTTCTAGTTTATAAGTTTATTTGAGTAGAGCTGATCTTTGAGTTCTAGTTATCTGATGTTCATTTTTTTTTTCTTAATTAAAAATATGAATTTCTTATAATAATTGTTTTCTAACATTTTTTTGTTAAAAAAAATAAAAATTCGATTTTTCGTTTAGCCATGGTAATAGATTATTGTTTGTATATTTTGCATGTTAATTTTTTCGTTTCAAAACCAATTTTTGCCATTTTTTTTTTTTGAAATTTTTGTTTTAAAAACTTCTATCATATTCAGATCTAGTATTTTTCGTTATTATCGCTCACTTTCTTTCGTATGGAGTCGGATCTGGTATTATTCGTCATTATTAAGTTCGCATTAGATTTTATATATTTCTATTATCATTTTTAATTTCAATTTCAGCTCTTCAGATTTAAGTTCTGGTATACTTTATTTTTGATTTTTAAATTTCTTTTAATTTAGAGAATTTCTTGATGAATTGTTCTTCAGCTTGTTTTTGAAATTAGTTTTTTTTTTTTTTTATTTTTTTTTTTTATTTTTTTTTATTTGTTTGTTCATTCATCAATTTAAACAACTTTTATTTTAGATCTAGTATTTCATTACTTAAATTAAATAATTTATCATTTTTTTTAATGTAAACAAATTTTATTTTGTATCTTTATTTTTAAATTTTTGTTTTTTCCTTTGTAATTGTTCTGGTTTATTTCTAAATAATAATATCTGCTGTTTTTTTTTTTTTTAATAGAAATCTGTAGTTTCAAGTTTCATATGATGATGACTAGAGACTAGGGGTGTCAATCGGGTTTTCGGTTCAGTTTTGGGTTCGGTTTACCGGTTTCGGTTTCTAACGGGTCTGTTTTTAACGGGTTGGAATTATTAACGGGTCAGTTCAGGTCGGTTTGGTTTGGTTTATTTTTATTACGGTTTCTTTTCGGGTCGGATTCTAATTGGGTCGGGTTATAATTTGTTCGGGTCATAATCGGTTCGGGTTAAATTCGGTCGGTTCAAAAACAGGGTTTGTCAGTTTAAAGCGGGTTTTGGGTCAACACATATCGAGTCCTAATTGGGTCGGGTTGTAATCAGTTCGGGTTGTAATCGGTTCGAGTTGAACTTAGTCAATTTGACAACTAGTTTTGCCGGTTTTAAACGAGTTTCGTTAACGTATATCGTCTAGTATATCCTCAATATTCTTTAATTAGTTATTCTAGTTGATCATACGGAGTATTAATTAGTTGTTTAACTTTATGTCCCTTTTTTGTATAATGATTTTAAGGATCAAATAATAATAACAAATCTAGAGTTAGCTTTTGATTTAGATTTTTAATTTTTTTAATACAATATAGTGTTCCATTAGTCATTACTCGTTAGAGGACGATAATATTGTAGAATAAGAGTTTCAATGACATCAAAATTCCAAACCTTTTCAATATAAATACTTTATAATTCAAATTTAACCTTTTTGTTTTACTATTGATAAAATATACCCAAAAAAAAAAAAAAAAAAATCTACGGTCATAACGGGTTATTGATTTACGGATTATAAACGATTCGGTTATAACCGATTACGGGTTGCAAATGATTCGATCATAACTTATTACGGGTTATAAACGATTCAATCCTAACCAGCTACAAGTTGTAAACGATTTGGGTTTATCGGGTTTTTGTCGGGTTCAAACGGTTTCAGTTTACAATGGGTCGGGTTGCTATCGGGTTCAAAAGTACTTGGTTTGGGTTGTTCTCGGTTTCGGGTTGTATCAGTTTGGCTTGATATCGGGTACAGTTCATTAACGGTTCTCAAACATTCGGATCGGTTCAGTTTCAGGTTTTCAAAAATCGGGTCGGGTCGGTTTATGGTTTTAAAATAATAGGTTCTTAGCGGTTCGGTTCCTTTTTGGAACAGTTCAAAACGGTCGAATTCACCAGTTCGGGTTTCTTTTTGACAACTCTACTAGAGGCAAATCGCTTGTTAGGTGGGAAGTGTCAGCAAAACAGAAGTGGTTGCGATGATTTTTGGCCTAAGAAATGCTTTTGATGCTGGGTTTCGCAAGTTGGATATGAGCGTTCAGCTACTCCTTTGTATTTTTTATTTTTACGTGTTGATTTTTCTTTGACATCTGTACTATGTACGTAATTTTTAAGGAGTATACAATAATTATTTTTCTCCTTTGTATTTAATTATGAAAAATATGAATAAAATTACATAGTATATAAGTTAATATTGATGAATCAAATTGTAATTATAAAAATATAATAAGCTATTTTTTTTTTATTTAAAATGTGATCAAAGAGACCCGTTGAGTTAGAAAGCGGTCTCACTTTTCTAAAAAAAGAGACTGCCTAAATAAGATAGGCGGTCTCAGTTTTCTTAAAATAGAGACTGCTTTTCTTATAAAGGCAATCTTAATTTCCTCAAAGTTGAGACCGCTTTTCTTAAAGAGGCAGTCTTAGCTTTCTCATTCCAGAGACCGCTTTCAATAAAGCAGTCTCTTTGCCAAAGAGACCGCTGCGCTAGAGACCACCTCCAAGGCAGTCTCTTTGGCTAACTTCGACGGGTCTCTTTGGCCAATTTTGTAGTAACGTAGTGGTGGGAGGGGTAATAGCGGTGCTTCAGGGGTGGGGGAATAGCGGCGATGCAGGGGTGGGGGCAGCTTGCCGGCGTCAAGGTTCTGGTGGCTGGGCGATGCTGCGTAGGGTCTGGCTGGGTGGATTTTTTAGGTTTTTTTTCTTTTTGTTTTTTAAAATTTTTTTTAACCAATACAATTGCGCCACATGTCATTTACAGAAAAATAAATAACCCATTCAACCGGTAACCGGTCATTGGAATTGAAGAAACAAAACACCCCCCAAACTTGGGATTATTGTAGAATAATCCAAAGTTAAGATTATTAAAACAAAACGGGGCAAAGTTGGGATTATTATTTCTAAATTTTCTTTTTCTGAATTTCAAACTATTCATTCATTATTTGGTGAATTAAATTTTATTTAACAAAGTTAGGGTATTTGGTGAATTATTTAACAAAGTTAGGGCATTTGGTGAATTAAATTTTATTGTTAACGGACCTTTAACGTCAGGGGAATTTTGAGGTCACACTGTGAATAATAACACACGCCACACGTCAGTGGTATTTGATGAATTTTGAAAAATTTGAGGGCATTTGGTGAATGTTTCGAAAGGTCAAGGGCATTTGGTGAAAAAACTGTTTTTTTAATGATTATTAAAAAAAATTAAAATAGGTCCTTAAAAAAAAGGACCAATAAAAAGGAGACACGTTTCATTTAACCTTCATCAACAAGTTAACAACTTGATAATCCAGTAAAAGGCTCGTTTTGAGTATATGGGGCTCACATGTGGGATTGTTTCTATATTTCGAAGAGGTGGAATTGTTTTGAGCAGAAATGATAAAGATGGGATTATTAATTTCCATTTTCCTAATTAAAATTTAAATGTTGTGGGCCTTGTGGCATAGTGGTTAAGTAATGTTATTTTTGTGCAAAAGATTGATAGATCAAACCTTGACCCTCCCTAAATTTTTGACCCAATATTCGCAACTAACTAAACCATTATAAATATCTACCAACAATCGTAATTTCCAGTTCAAGAAGTTTTTAATTATAGAATATTTTAAATAAAATAAAAAAATAGAAAATTAAGAAAGGTACTCCGTATTTTTTTTGAACGGGAAGTAATCAAGAAACGGTATTTTAGTTTCTTGATAATCGACTTAACTGCCGTAACTAACTAGATATTTACCTCAAACCGTTACAGATGTTTACTAACCCATTCCAAATTTCCAATAAATCTGTTTTTACAAAATCACATTCATCAATAAAATTCGTCATTTGTCTTGAAGTTACCCTTATATAAACCCTCTTTAAAATTCCGTTTTTACATTCATTTTCCTTTTGATCCAAAATTTCTCTGTTACTACAACAACACAAATTATTAGCAAAGTTTCTCTGTTTTTCCTCAAAATCAGAAAACAACCTTCCTTAGTCATCTTTTCAGTCCCAAACCTTCTATTTGTTTAACAGTAATGGCTGCTTCGAGTTCGTCAGGATCATCACAGAAAGACGAATACAGTATTGAGAAGGTGTCTCCAGAAGGGCGATACGTAAGGTACCACAAAATCATAGCAAGAAGTGGCACCAGAACAGTTTATAGTGGGTTCGATAAGTTTACTGGTAAAGAAGTTGCTTGGTGTAAGACAACAGAGTTGTCAGACGAATTTAATCGAATATCGTCTCATCCGACTTTCCCAGAAGATAACATACTGAAACTGTACCATTCTTGGACACCCGATGATACCCTTGAAGCCCGTAACACGATTACTAACACGATTACTGAGCATTTTAGTTCAGGAAATCTGAGAGAGTACATCAGCAAACATACTCTCGATGACAGTAATACCGCGATCAAGAACTGGTGTCGACAGATTCTAAGCGCGTTGCATCATCTTCACACGAAGCATAATATACCGGTAGTTCATCGAGATTTGAAGCTTGAAAACATCTTTGTTAATGGAAATGTGGGCAGAGTTAAGCTCGGATATTTCGGGTTCGCGTTGCATCTTGATGATGAAAAAAGGTACACTGGCTATGATTGTATTCCAGAAACACTGTCGCCGGATATCTTAAGCAAGGCAGATTATTTCGAGGAGACTGATATATTCTCTTTTGGGATGAGTCTATTACAGATACTGTCTAAGGAAGTGCTGTACAGCGAATGCGAGAACAGAGAATTCGTTTTCTACAAGATTAAGAAATGTAAACCGCCTGCTGTGTTATACAGTGTGAAGGACTCCAAGATTAGGCGGTTCATTATTAAGTGTCTGCGTCATAGATCAGACAGACCTAAGGCAAATAACCTTCTGGAGAACTCATTTCTTGCAGACGAGGATGTTCCTGTAACATCGACAGCAGCAGGTATCAGTGCTGCTACAGTTCAGACTCTCAGAGAGACTGTGCGCGATCAGGTGGCAAGATTACAAGGGGAAAAGTCTGATGATACGACATCTGGGTCTCAGGGAGGTAGCAGCAGTGATAGTAGGATTGTCGAGAGTGATTCGAGTAGGCGGTATGTTAGATACAATGAGATGATTGAAAGTAAAACGATTCTGTATTTTGACGGAGATTACTTGAGAGTCAATGAGTTAATTTCAGGAGATGGTTCGAGGCAAGAGATTTATGCCTCAAATCGGAAACATGTATGGTACGACGGAAAATCGAAATATAGTACGCAGAAAGTTTACAAAGGATTCGATAATGTCGCTGGTATAGAAATTGCTTGGACTAAGACAGAGCTAACAGAGAATTTGTTACAGAATAAGGAAATTCTTGAGATGTTATGTGCAAAAGCTGGACTGATGAAGTTATTAGATCATAAAAATGTAGTAAACTGCTACGATTCTTGGATTGATTACGAGGCGAAAACAATAAACATGATTACTGAGTATTTTCCTTCAGGAAACTTGTTACAGTATCTCAGAAATCATACAATATCAGGTCATAATGCAATTCAGAATTGGTCAAAACAGATTCTGAAAGGAATTGCTTATCTTCACAGTCAAACACTGCGAATTGTACACCGTGACATTGTCTGCGAGCACATTTATGTGAATGGAGAGACAGGAGATGTAAAAATCGGAGGATTCGGGTTTGCGTGTTTTCTTGACGAGAGGTTATGTAATCAGAGATGGGTTAGATCACGTTACAAGTTAGTAGAGTTTGCTGTAGGATGTTATAACAGATAGAAACTAAAAGAGGAAAAATAACTTACTTGCATTGATTAAGAAATAAAAGGGCCTTTATATAGGCAACAAACAAACTAACATCAACTAAAATAAAGGAAAATAAAGGAAAATAAAGTGGGAGCATAACCCACGAAACTTACTGCATACTAATACTTTGGAAATATATTCTAGGATTCCTAACAACAAAAGACCACTAACTTATTATTCCTAATATTAAGCAAAGTCAAACTAACAACTTTGAAGCAAAACTTCCATTACTTATCCAACATAACCCCTTGATTCAAAGTTGCATACTCCCATTTGCAATCTGAAGTATTCATGTTTCATGGAAGCAAGTGACTTAGTAAGTATGTCTGCTACCTGATGATTTGTACTACAGAATTTCACTTCAATATCACCTTTTGCTACTAAGTCACGAATGAAGTGGTGTCGGATGTCAATATGCTTCGTGCGACTGTGAAAAACTGCATTTTTTGTCAGATGAATTGCTGATTTGTTGTCACTGTATAACTCAGTAGCACCTTGTTGCTCTTGAAGGAAGTCTGCTAACAATCTCCTAAGCCAGATTGCTTGACATGCTGCTGAAGTTATGGCTGCATACTCTGCTTCAGATGAAGATAAAGCCACTGTACTTTGTTTTTTTGATGACCAAGAAATAACACCAGACCCAAGAGTGAAGACATAACCAGACGTGCTTTTTCTGTCATCAATGGAACCAGCCCAGTCACTATCACAGTAGCCGACTAGCTTCATTTTATTAACCTTCTTATACCAAATTCCATACTCGGATTTACCCGCTATGTAGTGCAATATTCTTTTCACGGCTCCAAGATGATGCTTTGTTGGACTGTGCATAAATCGAGAGACAAGACCAACTGAATATGCAATGTCCGGTCTTGTGTGAGATAGATAGTTCAAACCACCTACCATGCTTCTATATAGCTTTGCATTTGCTGCACCTGTATCATCATTTGCACATAATTTCTCATTAATATTCATAGGAGTACATGCTGGAGTGCACCCTGTCATCTGGAATTTTTTCAGCAGGTCTTCTGCAAATTTTCTTTGAGATAAAAAAATACCGTCAGCTTCTTGCTTCACCTCTAATCCGAGAAAATAATGCAGTAACCCCATGTCTGACATCTCAAATTTCTTCATCATACTACACTTAAATTCAGCAACAATGGATTCACAAGACCCCATATAGATCATATCATCAACGTACAAACAAACAACTAAAAAATCTGCAGTACCTTGCTTCTTCAAATAAAGAGTAGGCTCATTCTCACTTCTTTCGAAGCCGTTCTCCAGAAAATAAGAATCAATTTTGTTGTACCATGCACGCGGGGCTTGTTTAAGGCCATACAATGCCTTCCGCAACCTATAGACTTTGTTTTCCTTATTTTGAACAACAAAGCCTTCAGGTTGAGCAACAAAAACTTCCTCCGATCCTTCAACTCTCCATTTAGGAAAGCTGATTTAACATCAAATTGAAACACAGGCCAACCAACCAAGTTGAACTGCTAAAGCAAGAAAAGTTCGTACCGTTTCAAATCGAGCCACAGGAGAGAACGTCTCATCATAATCAACCCCTTGCTCTTGCGCGTAGCCCTTAGCCACCAATCGAGCCTTATGCTTTTGCACCCTTCCATCAGCATGGTATTTAGTACGAAAGACCCATTTCAAGCCTATAGCATTTTTTCCTTCCGGAAGATCAACTAACTCCCATGTTTTGTTCTTCTGTATGCACCTCATTTCTTCTGTCATTGCATCTTGCCATATTTGTTCCTGTGCAGCATCATCATAGTTTACAGGATCTGACACTGAGAGAGCAAAGTTAGTTGTCTCATATAATTCTCTGAGTGAACGAAACCTCCGTCGGGATTCTGGTGTACTCTCTGGTGATGAGGTTGTGTTGCTGTCAGATTGTGAGTTTGGACTTGCTGGAGGAGTTGTGGTATTGTCCCCTTCATGTGTAGCATTAGGTACAATACTCGCAGGAACTTCACCATCATCAATAAAAGGAATCTGTTTTCCTGCTTCATCAGAACTCCAAGACCAACTAGCAGACTCGTTAAACAACACATCACGACTGATAATGAATTTGCCACTTATTGGATTATAAAGCCTATATGCTTTGGATTTCAAGCTATAACCAAGAAAAATACTTTTTTCTGATTTATCTTCAAGTTTATGACGAGTGGATTTTACCAAAGCATAGGCAATACAACCAAAAACTTTCAAGTGGCTTACCTGAGGTTTCACATCATGCCATGCTTCATATGGAGTCTGATTCATGACTGCCTTTGTAGGAGAGATGTTGCGGAGATACACGGATGTAGCTACTGCTTCTGCCCAAAATTGATTCGGAAGCCCTCTTGCCTTCAACATGCTTCTAGCCATTTCTACAATGGTTCGGTGCTTTCGTTCAGCAATGCCATTTTGCTCAGGGGTATAGGGTGCTGTAAGTTGCTTGTAGATTCCAAGCTCTTCACAAAAGGCATCAAAATCATTTGAGCAAAATTCACCCCCATTGTCTGTGCGCAGCTTCTTTATGAAACAACCTGATTGTTTCTCAACAAAGGCTTTAAATGTTTTAAACATATCAAGTGCTTCAGACTTGAGTGTCAAGAAGTAAACCCAACTCATCCTTGTATAATCATCAGTGAACAGCAGAAAATAACGACTACCATTCAAAGAATCTGTTTTCATCGGTCCACACAAGTCAGCATGCACTAGCTCAAGACATTCATATGCTCTCCATGACTTCCCGACAGGAAATGGCTTCTTGCTATGTTTTCCCAAGACACAACCCTCACAAAACTCCAAAGTAGTGATGTTTGGCAACCCCAAAACCATCTCTTTTTGACTCAACAATTTTAAGCCATTAAGATGTAAGTGACCATAACGCAAATGCCATAAGTCAGAGGCACCACACTCCTTAACAATAAGAGCTCGGTTTTCTACAGTAGACACATCTAATGGGAACATTCGATTTGTAGTCATGCAAACATTCACAATATTCAAACCAGACTTCTTATCTTTGATAATACACTGACTATCATCAAACACAATAACTAACCCACCATTCATCAATTGTCCCACACTTAACAAATTATGAGCTAGACTAGGTACAAAGAAAACATCATGCAATAATTTCTTTTTACCGCTACTAGTACAAATAGCAATAGTACCTTTCCCTTCGACTTGTACCTTCTTGTTATCACCAAGTCGAACCTCTGTTTTTTGTGAGACATCCAAGCTCTCAAACAATGAACGAGAATTGGACATGTGGTTGGAGCACCCACAGTCAATGAACCAGACATCTTGTGCAGGAGTGTTGCCGGAAAAATGTGCCATAAACAACGTCTCAGATGTTTCTTCTTTCTCAACCAAATTTGCCTTTGGTCCCTCAGCCTTCGGTTTTGACCAGCAATCTGCCTCCTTGTGGCCATATTTTTTACAATAATGGCATTGAATGGAGCTCTTCTAGGTAAAGTCCGATGATCGGCCACGTCCTCTGCCACCAGTATAGCGACCACCGCGTCCTCAACCACGGTATCCACCTCTGCCGGTTCCTCGTCCACCCGAATCAGGCTTCTCTTTATAGGCCTCCCCTTTTACTTGGAATGCCTTCTCTTCAATGCTCTCTTTCCTTCTATTCAACCTCTCTTCATAATTTTGCAAAGAACTCATCAATTCCGCAAAAGAATAAGTAGAGAGGTCATGGGATTCCTCAATTGCAGGAACAATAAGATCAAATCGATCATTCAGAGTGCGCAAAATTTTTTTGACAATAGTTTGATCGGTGATGGTCTCACCATAAGACCTCATTCTGTTGACAATTGAGCTTGCTCTAGACAGATAATCTTGCACAGATTCTTTCTTTTCCATAATTAGATTGGAAAATTCAGAATGAAGAGATTGGAGCTTTACCTCAATCACCTTTTTAGAGCCCTGAAATTCAGTTTTTAGAGACTGCCAAGCTTCCTTGGCTGTTGTTGCAGCAGCAATTCGTGAGAAGAGAGAGTCACTCAGTGACTGTTGAAGAAGAAATAAGGCCTTAGCATCCTTTTTCTTGTTTTCCTTCAATTTCTGCTCATCCTTTTCCTTGGCATCATACCCATCTTCAATATATTCCCATAAATCTTGGGACGTGAAGAGAGTCTTCATCTTAATTGACCAAAACTCATACTTATCCCCATCAAAAATGGGAAGTAACGGCTGGGAAGTGGTAGAAATCCCATTTGTTGCCATTGATACTCTCAATTTTGTGGATAATCTCACTGTGTTTCACTCAAAGAACCCAATTGAAACAATGGCTGCAGTGCCCAGTTGTTTCGTTTGCTAACTTTACTCTTTTCTCTCCTTTTTTATTGTTTTTTGTTCTTTTTTTTTTTTTTTGGTTAAAATAAAGAACTAACCTGGATTTTTTTAATTCTTTGATAGTGGATGAAAGCTGTTGTGCTTTTCACTAGCAAGGCCCACTCAAAGAAATAAAAAAGCATCTGATACCAAGATAGAAACTAAAAGAGGAAAAATAACTTACTTGCATTGATTAAGAAATAAAAAGGCCTTTATATAGGCAACAAACAAACTAACATCAACTAAAATAAAGGAAAATAAAGTGGGAGCATAACCCACGAAACTTACTGCATACTAATACTTTGGAAATATATTCTAGGATTCCTAACAACAAAAGACCACTAACTTATTATTCCTAATATTAAGCAAAGTCAAACTAACAACTTTGAAGCAAAACTTCCATTACTTATCCAACAATAACGAGCTGGTGGACATTTACTCATTCGGAACGTGCGTGCTAGAGATGGTCTGGGCAAACAAATCCAGTGTGAAGGAAACGATGGAGTTACATAGACAAGTGCGTTTAGGCGGCCTTGATTTTGTTGAAATACAGAAAGTGGCAGAAGACGATGCTGAAGTTCATCAGTTTACTCAAAGGTGTTTATTGGCTTTTGATAGACCCTCGGCACATGAGCTCTTGAAGGACCCGTTTGTTGCACCGTTACCGAGTTATTTGACTGATTCGAGTACCCTCAGAACAAGATTGCATAGGATATATTCCTGCATCTTCTGAATTGAAGTGCTCTCCAAATGCCGGCTGTTTGCATTTTGCTATGCTCTAATATCAGTCTGTTATTAGTTAGTTTGTTCTTTTGTCTGTTTTATTAAATAAAACATAGTGTTAGAATAATGAAATGTATGAATGTATGATTACTCAGTTTTCAGATTAATGCTGAGGTTGTAATCATGCATGGTCTGTGTGTAGAGGGGAGGGGGTTGATTCTTTCTTTCGTTAATTGAATTTCATCAGTTGTAATAAGGCCCTGTTTGGTTTGATGTAAAAGGTTTTCATGGAAAATGAATTTTCCATTTTTTTTTTCCCATTTTACTTTGTTTGGTTTGGTAAGGAGTGGAAAACAATTTTTCAAGGGTGGAAAATTTCATCCTTAATGATGGAAAACATTTTCCTTCCAAAAACAAGGGAAGCCACATTTTCCTCTCTCCTCCTTACCTCTTTTTTTACTTCCCTCTCATTCATTCTTACATTTTCACTCTTATTTTTTTTTATTTTTCTTGGACTTTTCTTGTATGCAACCAAATAAAGGAAAACTAATTTGCATTTAATTTGCATTTGTGTTTTTCCTTGAAAATATGTTTTCCATAAAAACTAATTTTCCATTGAAAATGTTTTACATTAAACCAAACGGGGCCTAAGTGTTTGATTTGGTATACACAATTTGTTTTTCTTCCTATACTCTGGTTTCTAATTCTGTTATCTATGATATCATGACATGACTACTATAATTTGATTGAAGCATAAAAATACACCAAGTCTCTAATGAAGTCAAATAAGATGTTTGAGTCGGATAATGATATGAAACTCTTTCTGATTTAATTTTTTTTTTTCAAGAGTACAAGTTATGTTTGGATTTGAGTTATATTAAGGGCTGCATTCTAGCTTTTGTACATAATTTCTGATAAATTTCCTTAGAGCTTTTTGATTTATTTGTAATCGTACTCTTACTCCAAGTAATTTCTATACTTTGATGTTTATCAGATAAAAACGTCCTATGCTACTATTGTACATTTGTACATTATGTATTGCCCTTTTGGGTCTGTCTCCATAGTCACACGTTTGGATAATATGAACTCAAACCTATAACTCAAATATACAATAATATTGTACATCCGTTATATAGTTACCCTTAAAATGAGCAAAACTTATCCTAATATGAATTAAAGTTACATTTACATAAATAAAAGTTACTCGTACGAAACATTTATTCTTCATTGATAAAAGTTACCCAAAAAATTGTAAAAGTGACCCCTAAATTTGATAAAAAGTGACCCTCGATGTATTGATAAATTACTGTACACCAATATATACAAAAGTTATTCTAATTTGGAGATATTTTTTTCAAATAACAACCGACTAATTTGTGATTCTTATCTCGGAATACAACCAAATTACTATACCTTTTTTTTTTATTTCTTAAACCACCAAATTACTATACTTAATTATCAAAGTGGTTAAGCTTTTTGTATTTTATACTTAAAAATAAAAAAAAATAATAAATAATTTTTTTAAAAAAAAAAACCTTTTTTGAACAAGTCAAAGAGCAGAATCTATTTAGATATTTAAAAAACGTAAGTTGACAAATCTAATCATCAATAACATAATACTAAAGGCGAATCTCATATGACATTTGTGATGTTTTGATTAAAAAAATTCCCGCCACTTTTACTTTTCTTTTTTTAACAATATTTATGAACATTATTTTATAATATCCTATAATATTTAACTTTCAATTTGACAACTAAATATAAAGTATATTCTATATGCATTCAATCAATGAAAATATTTTGACATATAATATTTTATAATAGATATTTTTCTATATCAAACAAACATATACTACATATAAGGTAATATAAGGAATATTGGAATAATGTAAAACTCTAGTTTTCCATAGTTCATATCATTCTACATCATATATTTTTTTTCCTTTGAAAGATTTTTTGCTCCAATCGTGATTGTTACATTTCCTTTTATTTATTATTTATATTTTTTTTAGAATTGTTGATTTATTTATAAAAATAACACTACAATTCAATAACTATAAAATAAAAATTAAAAAACCTTGATTATTAATTGTCACAAAAAAAAAATCAATTAAATTTGTATAAAACATTATACCGTCAAAGTATGCTATAAAACATTGTGCCAGTCAAAACATGCCTATAAAATAGGGATATAGGGGGTACATAAGTACATTTCACGGGTTATAATTAACATAACATTTTAATCTTATATAAAACCCTATAATCATTAAATATTACTTCTTCTTTTTTTAAAAAATAACTTTTGATATCAATATAATATAAAAATCAACGGAAAAGAAAATCAAGTATTGTTTCAATTAAAAATATTGATTTTTATTATTTTTAATTATTGTTAAATTAACATTATAATTTATAAATATGCTAAGTAAAAACCGTGCATTGCACGGGACTTAGACTAGTATATATATATAAAGGGGAGTTTTTTCTTGAGTTTTTAGAGAGCCACGTAGGATCTAATTTTCTCAGCGCACCATGTAGGATTATAAATCTTAGTAGTAGCCAATTAAATAAGAGATTATTAATTTCTTTTAGAATTAAATAATTTAAATGTCACGTAAGCAAAATTGGCGAATGAGATTTTTAAGTTTAAATTAATTAAATATTAAATATTAAATATTATCTTTTAATATTAGGAATTTTATGTAAATATATAACAAATTTTAGCTCATAAATACAACAACAACAACAACAAAAAAAAAAAAAAAAAAAAAGTGCATCGCACGGGTTAAGATTTTGAATTACTATGCCATCCCCTTTTTATTTTGCTAAATCCCAATACCAATTTTTTTTAAACCCCTTTTTAAAAGAATTTCGTTAATAAGGGGTATGAAACTTAAGTGAAATTGATACTTCAACATTTTTTTTTTTTTTAAATTGTTATTTCCATTAAAATTTAAGGGTTGATAAAAAAACATGAAAAACGAACTAAATTAAGCATTCGTGAGTACTTTGTCGGAATTTTTTGTATTTTTTGGGTTAATTATCGCCTGAGATTATTTTATTACCAAATTGTCGCTTAGGGTTATTTTTTTTACCAAATTGTCGTCAGAATTATTTTTTTTTACCAAATTTGATTAGGAATTTTATCTAATATTTTATTATTTTAAAACTAATATAATAACAATTTTAATCACATAAATATGAAAAATATTTTTTTATAAAATACTGACAAACCGTGCATCGCATGGGTTTCATCCAATAAATATAAATAAAGTAGGCATTTTTGGAGAGCATTGGGAGCGCCACATAAAAAAAAGGTATATTTTCGACCAATTAAAAATTAGATTTCTATTTTATTTTAGAATTAAAAAAATCACTCGCCACCTAAACAAAAGTGACAAATGAAATTTTAAATTTTTTCCACGTAGGTAAAAACGACAAATAGAAATTTATTAGGATTTTAGTTATTTAAGAACACTAAATTTTATCATTTTTATTTGTTACAAAACTAAAAATTATCTTTAGCTATTAGGATTTATATTATTTAAAAAAAATTATATTTTGATATTTAAAAAATATAAATTATCATTTGATGTTAATGGTTTAATGTAAATATATGATGATATGATACTTTCATACAAAATTTTAAAACTTATAATGCAAGAAAAAAATTAAGAGATCACCAAAAAAAAAATAGTGCATCGCACGCCACATAAGCAAAAGTAATATTTCGACCAATGAAAAATTAGATTTATATATTAATTTAGAATTTTAATTTTCAGTCGACATTTAAGAAAAAATTAACAAATGAAATTTGAGAATTGAAAAAAAATATAGTAATTTATGATTTAAATTGTGAAAAAAAAAAACAAAAATTATCTTTTATATTATCTTTTACATTAGGATTTATATTATTTCAACAAATAATTAGAAATTAAAAAATATATTTTGATTTCATGATTTTATCTAACTATCCGATGAATGAGATAATATTTATTTCAATTTATAAATTCTTCTATATACGTAAAATTTCAATAAGAATAATTTAAAACTTAACAAAATATTTTACCTTAAATTAATGTTAAAATGATAGAATAGAAAATAAAAACAAAAAATATTAAGAAATTACAAAAAAAATATATAAAATGAAATATTTAAAAACCGTGCATCGCACGGGCTTACATCTAGTTAGGGATGAAAAGAGAATGAATACCTTAATTATTATTCATTGATAGGTAGAGTATTTATGCAAAACCTACATTCTTATGGAAATAATATTCCTAAAGATATACGAACATAACCATAAATATATTCTCAAAATAATACCTTAACATAAATATCCTAAATATATTATTTTCTGAATGATATCTACAAAAAAAACATCTCTAACATAAGTCAAAAGAAATTTGAGTTTGATTAGTTTATAAATTCCTATCTTATCTCCTCCAATAGTTATCATTAAGCATCTTCATAGTTAAGGTGTTTTTCGTTCATACTTCATAACAATCCTAAAACAACTTAACTAGCATATAAGTGCATCTCTCCTTTATATATATAAAATTTTCATCACAAAAATCCCTATAGCCATCAAAACAAATTAATTCTTTTATCTGTTTCTTTGTTAACTGGTTGATTAGCTAGTAATGGCCATCATTGGATCAATCGATGTCAATGGTCTCGAGGTTGTCGAAACAGATTCAACTGGACGATACGCAAGGTACGGCGATATCATAGGCAAAGTGGACTCAAAAACAATATACAAAGGTTTTGATGAAATTGAAGAAATAGAAATTGTAAATCATGTATAGCAAACAACATGTTTATAGGTTGAATTGTAAACATACAAAACATGATTGCGGAAGCGATAATTGATTAGTATACCTCCAGCCATTGCAAATTAATTACGAGGAAGGCAAAGACTCGAACAACCTCGTCGCGACGCCGAAATCGTGAACAATCTCTTCTCAACTTTAGTGCTGGACCCTCACTCTCACTTTGATGGTGTATATGTATTTTTGAGAGTTGGATGCAGTGACCTTGTTGCTTGAATGAGACTCATGTTGAATTACATATATATAGGAAGTTTTACCATCAAAAACTCCTACTTTACGTGAGTTTGTTATGGGTGGTTTCCTAAGTTAGTGGGATAATGGGTAGTTAGTTTCCTTGATCATGGGAAACTAATTTTCAAAATAAATGGACCATTTTCTTGATAATTATCTATTTTCAAAATAATTCAAAGTATATCCAACATTCTCCCACTTGGTCCATTTAAACGGAAAAACTCAATATATGAATCATAGCGACAAATTCCCTAATAACGAGAACTAATCTTCCATGTATCACAATATATTCAGCTTTCCACCACTCATATAACTTAATGAGTAAACCTCATGTTCACTCTAGGTCAAACAAAATGACATTTCTTATTGAAATAACTAAATTTCCAAAAGTACGTACATAAATTCAAATAATGCAAGAAATATCAAAAACTTAATGAAAAAGGTTTCAATAAAACAAGTAAAAGTTTCACATGACGGAACCAAGTCCCATCTTTTCTACATGACCCTTGAAACCATTAACCGGCATGCCTTTGGTCAAGGGATCAGCAATCATCAATCCAGTACTAATGTGTTTTATGATCACTTTCTTTTCTTGAACACGTTCCTTTACGGCTCGATACTTTATGTCAATGTGTTTACTTTTACTTCCACTCTTATTATTTTTTAGCCATAAAAACTGCAGCTGAATTGTCACAATACATCCTTATTGGACGAATGATAGAGTCAACAACTCTTAACCCAGATATGAAACCTTTTAGCCAAACACCATGTGAGGTAGCCTCGAAACAAGATATAAACTCAGCCTCCATAGTAGAAGTAGAAGTTAAGGTCTGCTTCGCACTCCTCCAAGAGACGGCACCATCAGCTAGCATGAACACATATCCCGAGGTGGATTTTCGTGAGTCAATGCAGCCACCGTAATCGGAGTCAGAATAGCCCACAACTTCAAGATCTTCTGTTCGTCTATACATAAGCATGTAATCCTTGGTACCCTGAAGGTATCTTAACACTTTCTTTGCAGCCTTCCAGTGATCAAGACCTGGGTTACTCTGATATCTTCCCAATACTCCAACAGCATATGCAATGTCGGGTCTAGTGCAAACCTGAGCATACATAATGCTTCCAACAACTGAAGCATAAGGAATATTTCTCATTTGTTCCCTCTCAAGGTCATTCCTGGGACATTGGTCCAAAGTGAACCGATCACCCTTCACAATAGGTGCTACACTTGGCGAACAATTTTTCATATTAAATCTTTCAAGTATTTTGTTGATGTAGGCTTCTTGAGATAGACCCAAAATACATCGAGATCTATCTCTATGTATCTTAATGCCAATGACATAAGATGCCTCACCCATATCTTTCATATCAAAACTACTTGAAAGAAATTGTTTCACCTCATGCAACAACCCTTTATCATTAGTTGCTAGCAAAATATCGTCCACATATAACACAAGGAAACAGATCTTACTCCCACTAACCTTGTGGTATATACATTGATCCATGATATTTTCTTCAAAACCAAATGAAGTTATCACTTCATGGAACTTCATATACCATTGGCGAGAAGCCTGTTTCAGTCCATATATGGATTTATTAAGCTTACAAACCAAATGCTCACCCTTTTCAGAGAGGAACCCTTTAGGTTGTCTCATGTAAACCTGTTCCTCTAAGTCACCATTCAGAAAAGCTGTTTTCACATCCATTTGATGTAACTCAAAGTCAAAATGAGCTACTAATGCCATAATCACTCGAAGAGAATCCTTTTTCGATACAGGAGAAAAAGTCTCCGAGTAGTCGATTCCTTCTCTTTGAGTGCACCCTTGAGCAACAAGTCTAGCCTTATGTCTCTCGATGTTGCCAAATGAGTCTTTCTTTGTCTTGAAGACCCATTTACATCCAATGGCTTTTACACCATCGGGCAATTCAACAAGATCCCAAACTTTATTAGACGTCATAGAATTCATCTCATCTTTCATGGCACTAATCCACAAGTCTGAATCCTTTGAACTTGTGGCTTGTGAAAACGTAATTGGATCATTGTCAGCTTCAACATTATAATCCGGTTCTTGTAAATACACCTCAAAATCATCAGAAATAGCTGATCTTCTCACTCTAACGGATCTTCTTAAAGGAACTTGATCAATGTGTTGATCATCCAAATGTTCCTCATTTGTATTATTATCCATTAAAATATTATCAGCATTTTGTGGAACTTCATTGGCTATTGGTTGTCTTACGTCCGGTTGAACTTGAGGAACGTGAACAATAACCATCTTATCACTTGAATTAGAAGTTGGAACTTCAATGTGATCCTTTTCAGGAACATTGCCCTGAAATTGATCACTCCCACTAACTAAGTCATTCTCAAGAAATTTTGCATTTCTAGATTCCACAATTCTGGTGCTATGAGATGGACAATAGAATCTATATCCCTTAGACTTCTCGGCATATCCAATGAAATACCCACTAATAGTCCTTGGGTCAAGCTTCTTTTCTTGTGGGTTGTAAATTTTTACTTCAGACGGGCATCCCCAAACGCGCATATGGCGCAAACTCGGTTTCCATCCTTTGAATAACTTAAAAGGCGTCTTAGAGACAGCCTTGGAAGGAACCCGGTTTAATATATACGCTGCCGTCTTAAGAGCTTCAATCCACAAAGATGGTGGAAGTGTAGCATTGCTTTGCATGCTTCTCACCATCTCTATTAAGGTCCTATTTCTTCATTCTGCTACACCATTCTGATCCGGAGAACCGGGCATGGTGTATTGGGCAACAATCCCATGCTCTTGAAGAAATTTTGCAAACGGACCACATGCTTGTCCATTCTCGGTGTATCTACCATAGTACTCCCCACCTCTATCTGATCTCACGATCTTAATGTGCTTACCACATTGTGTCTCTACTTCGGCCTTAAACAATTTAAAGGCGTTCAAAGCTTCATCCTTGGAATGAAGTAAGTAAAGATACATGTATCGCGAATAATCATCAATAAAGGTAATGAAGTATTTTGGATCTTTAGCGTTCATGTCCGGACAACAAATATCCGTATGTATGATCTCTAATAGGTCAGAACTCCTTTTAGCACCCTTTTTAGATTTGTTAGTTTGCTTTCCTTTAATGCAACTAACACATGTCTCAAAATCAGCAAAGTCTAGAGTATCAAGTACCCCATCCTTTACTAACCTTTTAACTCTCTCAATGGAGATATGTCCTAATCTCCGGTGCCATAGCATAGAGGATTTTTCATTCATAATACATCTTTTAAAACCAATATTAACATGCATGGAATTATGAGTGATATCATTTTGCAACTTAAGACAATATAAACCATTAGACAAAATACCATAACCAATAACTTCAGAACTTCTTGATAAACTGAAACCAAAATCTGAAAAATTAAAGGAAAATCCCAAAGGTACAAGTCTTGAAACTGAAATCAAATTTCTAGAGAAATTTGGAACATAAAATGTCCTTTCTAAATGCAAAATAAAACCACTACTTAGAGTTAAGCTGCATGTCCCAACTGCTTCCACATGCGAACTCATCTTGTTACCTGAATAGATGTTATGTTCACTCCCCATTGGTTTCCTTAGGTTTGTCATACCCTGCAAGGTATTCGAAATATGGATTGTAGTACCAGAGTCAATCCACCATGTATTAGAATTAACATCAACCATATTAGATTCATAACAAACAAACGCTAAAAAAATACCTTTCTTCTTAAGCCATTCCTTAAACTTGGTACAGTCTTTCTTCATGTGTCCCTTCTTTTTACAAAAGAAACACGTAGACTCCTTCTTAATGGATGACTTTGCTGGAATCTTTCCCTTTCCCTTTTCCTTAGTGTGATCCCTTTTCTTCTTTTCAGAAGTTGTGAGGTTTACCTTTTCACTCTCTTCCATAGCCAATCTTCCATCCTCTTGAACACACATGGTCATAAGTTCATTAATTGACCATTTATCTTTATGTGTGTTGTAAGAGACTTTAAAAGGGCCGTATTGATTAGGAAGAGTGCACAGAATAAAATGCACTAGGAAAGAGTCAGACATGGTAACTTCCAAATCCTTAAGTTGAGCTGCTATATCCCTCATGCGCATGATGTAATCACGCACTCCTTTGGTCTCAGTGAGCTTCATGGATGAAAACTGCATGATTAAGGTGCTAGCAAGAGCTTTGTCAGAAGTTGCAAACTGCTCATCGATGGCCTTAATGAGTTCTTTGACATTAGTATGCTTATCGGCAGAACCACGAATACTAGCACATATCTTAGTCTTTATGAACATAACGGAGAGACGGTTAGACCTCTCCCACTTTTCATAAAGACTAATTGCATCTTGAGTGCTATCCTCCGTTATGGCAGGTGGTTCGTCTTTCCTAATAGCATAGTCAATATCCATCCATCCTAATTGCAGCAGCACTCTTTCTTTCCACACCTTATAGTTATCACCCCTTAGTTCAGGAATGTCACATTTGACATCAGAAATATTTCCCGGTAAAACTACTGCAAAAATTAAATAAAAATGCTTAATATCAATATAGACTGTAAAATAAAATCATGCTTTACCAATGTAAATCATGTAAATACATAAATCTAGTGACATAAAACTTGCCTGTGGGCTAAAGTTCTACTCAATTAGATAAACATAATATAATAATCAAACAGTGAAGCTATTAAATTGTATCAATTTCTTAATTTCCTGTGGGACATTTAAGAAACAAAGTTCAATACTTCACTCTAATTAATCATTCTAATATAATAAAATTCCTGTGGGTAAGTCTTATTATATCATAGAGGATTAATTACAAACAAATGTCTAGTTTCCACATGTGATTTCTATATAAAATTTTAATAAATAGAGATGTTGTGGCTACTCCCTAAATAATAAAATCTTAACACACTTGACATTTACACAATTTAATTCATTATCCAATTGATCCAAAATGAATAACAAAATCCTTAAACAATGATGTATTACAAGATTAATAAAGTATGCAAATAATTATCATACTGACTATTAATGCGTTGCATATGAAAACGATTTTAATTTATCACATACTATAATTATGTAACTGGATAAATGCAAATATATTGTATAAACATTAAACAATGCATGCAGAGGGGATATCCATACTTTATATATACATAAATCAAAAGATATGTGAAAATATAAATATGTGATGATGAATACGATATACACAGAAACATCAAGTAGTAGTGATACATTAAAATCATAGCTTTCATGTATACTCCTTATCCAAAAACATATTATACAGTAGCATATATGAAATAATCGCCCAACACAATCGAGATTGTTGCATCGTCAATTTAAGCAGCATGTAAAAAAAAATATTGACGATTCTAACTAAGCAAGGCAGAGGAAAACATGGCTCTTGATACCAAATGTAAATCATGTATAGCAAACAACATGTTTATAGGTTGAATTGTAAACATACAAAACATGATTGCGGAAGCGATAATTGATTAGTATACCTCCAGCCATTGCAAATTAATTACGAGGAAGGCAAAGACTCGAACAACCTCGTCGCGACGCCGAAACCGTGAACAATCTCTTCTCAACTTTGGTGCTGGACCCTCACTCTCACTTTGATGGTGTATATGTATTTTTGAGAGTTGGATGCAGTGACCTTGTTGCTTGAATGAGACTCACGTTGAATTACATATATATAGGAAGTTTTACCATCAAAAACTCCTACTTTACGTGAGTTTGTTATGGGTGGTTTCCTAAGTTAGTGGGATAATGGGTAGTTAGTTTCCTTGATCATGGGAAACTAATTTTCAAAATAAATGGACCATTTTCTTGATAATTATCTATTTTCAAAATAATTCAAAGTATATCCAACAGAAATTGCTTGGCACAAGACTATATTAACAGACGATATATTCCATAACATAAGCTACCTTACGAGTTTGAAGGCTGAACCAAGTCTTTTAAAGTCATTAGATCATGAAAATATTATCAAGTGTTATGATTATTGGATGGATACGGAATCAATTAACATGATTACTGAGCTTTATACATCAGGGAGTTTGGAAGACTACTTCGAAACACACGTTCATTTTGATATCGAGGCAATTAAGGATTTTGCTAGACAAATCCTTAAAGGGTTACATTATATTCACACTCAAAATTCTCCAATCGTGCACCGCGCTCTGAATAGTAGAAACATCTATGTTGATGGGAGTACAGGCCGGTTAATGATAGCAAATTTTGGTGTCGTGATGATTCTTGAAAAACAGTATTATCCGGTTCAGCTAGTTGACATTTACGGTTTTGGGATGTGCTTTCTTCAAATGCTTACGGGTGAACCTCCATACAACGAATGTTGTAGTGATGTGAATGAACGTTCCCAAAGGATAAAGTCGGGTATTATGCCAGAATCTCTAAGCAAAGTCACAGATTTACAAGTTCGACACTTGATTGAAAAGTGTTTGGTTCCTACCGCTTGTGAAAGACCTTCGGCAATTGAACTCCTCAATGACCCGTTGCTTGCACCTGAAACTTATACAAGATCAAGGTCACGGCTACGAAATTCTACATCAATTACGAATGCAATACGCAAGTTTTTCTTAAAATTTGTGTTTAGTTGTTTTTCTTAGCAAGATTTTAAAAATTACTTCATATTGTTTTTGTTTTGAAGATATTCTAGGTTTTGTATCAATTTTTTTTTTTAAAAAAAAATTATTAATATTATGATAAAATTGAATTTTGAATGTGTTCCATGCAAAGTACAATCCAATAAAATCCAACAATTTAAAATATGTTTAGCACTTTCTCAATCGATACATATGAATTTCGAAATATATTGAATGGGCCATTTTTTTTTTTTATTTTTATTTTTTTTGAAAGAGCCTATTATCCATAATTAATAAATTAATTGCCTATGATACAGAGTAATAAAATTTTCCGTACTTGTACTAGTATAATACTCCGTACAATGTTTCAAAAAAAAAAAAAAATACTCCGTACAATGGAGTAATAAAAAATTCCCTCCAAATTTAGGGTATGTTCTCATTGACTGAAATCAGCTGAATTGAACTGAACTTAATAATTAGTGATTTTTAACTACGGACTAGTGATCTTTGATTATTTATTGACTATTTATTACTATACATATGTATATATACATATGTACATATTAAAATATTTATGAAAAATATACTTTATAATTATAATATTTATGGAAAATATATTATAAACATGAAACCCCAAAACATTTTAAACACATATACTATATAATTTAAAAATAAAATAGTATTATGACAAAAGAACACAAAACACTTTGTTGTTCAAATTTTTTTTTTTACAAAAATAAAAAATAAAAAAAATAAAATTACGTTTTCAGTTGCAAATAATCATTGCTTGTTGTACTCTACACAATTTTATTCGTTTACATGAACTAGGGATTCCATCCACGCACCAAAGCAGCTATGGATATTGTACGACAAGAAATAACTGGTCAGATGTGGGAGTCAGTTCAGAGGAATGCCGAGGTAATGGAGGAGCTTGGTGGACAAGAAGAAGACGAAGAACTAACCGATTATGAAAATTAGTTTAAGTTGTGTAGTACTCTAATTTTCTCAATGAGTTTAACAGTAGAAATGTGTATAAAAAAAATAGAACCATTTGAACAATGAATTGTATCAATATTATTATTATTATTATTATTATTATTATTATTATTATTATTATTATTATCGTCGTTGTAATAAGAGCTTAAAAGAATGAAATTTGGCTTTATATCATTAGCAATATCATTAGACATAAACTGAGCTGAAATGAACTGAATTTCAACGTATGAGAACAGACCCTTAGTCATTGATTCTCAAATATTCAAATTTTGTTATTCTTTCACTTTCTAATTTCATTCAATTGAGGCGAATTATGATATTCCATCCTCCTTTGAAGTAGCTTTAAAGGTAAGATGTTGTTTCCTTTTGTAATCATCGAATATCAATTTCACAATCTAGGGCTCATCGTTTAATTAATAATCAGTATGCTCAATTTGGGGTTTTTCAAAATTCGATATAAGAGGAAAATTTGGAGCATAGTTTGATATTTGAATCTAATTTGCCTTTAATGTTAGTATGTAACTATGAAATTGGATCCTTTCTTCATTAATTTATGAACCTTATTTTGTTAATTAAATCAAAAGTTGATTGCTGACTTGTTGCAGAACCAGTTGATTATGTGGATTCAGATGACGAGGTTGCTATGTCTGCTGAGTGTAGTTCTTTTTTGGAAAAATTAGAAAAAATAATCCCAACTTTGTCTAATTTATGTAGAATAATCCCAACTTTCGTTAATATTGGAATAATCCGAACTTTGGGGGGTCTTCTTTTTCTTCAATCCCAAACCGGTCAACCAAAGTCAATGACCTATTATATCAGGTCACTTGACACGTGTCAAGTCCTGATTGGTCTAAAAAAATTAAAAAAAAAAACAAAAAACAAAAAATAAGAAAACCACTCAGCAACCCCTTCCCCCACCGCAGCATGCACCTGACCACCACCATAACCTAGCCCGCCGCCCCACCTATCCACCCTAACCTCCACAACCACAGCCCAGGCCGCCGCATCTCCCCCGCCCTTTGAGTCGCCTTTTTCCCCTATCCCCGAAACACCACGCAACCGCCTAAATCACCAACCCCAAAAACCACCGTAACCCCAAAACACTCCTCTCCCACCCCGAAACCCTAGCGTCTAGGGTTTTCGATGGTGGGGGAGGAGTGTTTTGGTAGTTTTCGGGAGTGGGCTGGTGGCTGTGAGGGATTTTCGAGAGTGGGGTTGGTGGCTTTAGGGGTTTTCGAATCTGGTGGCTTTTGGGGTTTTCGAATCTGGTGGCTTTTGACAGGGGTGCCGGAGTTTCGGAGAGGGGGGATGGTGGTTTGGCTCGGAGCGGCGACTTTAGGGGGTGGGGGAAGGCTGGAGGTCCGGCGTGGGAGGTGGCTGGCCTGGGATGGTGGCTGGTGGTTGGGGCTTTGGCCGGTGGTTATGGTTTTTTTTTTTATTTTGTTTTTTTATAAATATTTTTAGCTAATTAATTTGTGACACGTGTCACTTTAACAAAAAAAAAAAATTTAACCCATTGAACCGGTTACCGGTATTTGGGATTGAAGAAAAAGAATACCCTCCAAAGTTCGGATTATTCCAGTATTAATGAAAGTTGGGATTATTCTACATAAATTAGACAAAGTTGGGATTATTTTTTCTAATTTTTCGTTCTTTTTTTGTATGGTTGAATTTTGTTGTGGATTTTGTTTATGCTGTCAATTTATTGGAGGTTATAACTGTTTAATTGCTTGCTGAGGGTTAAATAGTACTAAAGATGTAAGAATATGAGGATAAATTGTTGCATAGGATTATAATTAATTTGAATATTTCATTTTTAAGTTCATATGTTGTTATGGCTAATGAATGAGTTGATGTGGTTTGTTCAGGATGGAGAAGTATTGGGTACGGATGCTGGCCGAGTGAAGAGCTCTAGAGTACTTATTGTTAGTATCCTTAATGATTGTAATCGTTCCATAAAACGAGTATGTTAGGCGCCTTAGAGCTGTTTCCTGCTTAAAATATGTTGTGATTTTACCAAAGTAGTAAATGATGATACTTACAGATTTTCATTTGTTTATTTGTTATTATTTTTTTTTTTCGCTTAACAAATAGTAAATGATGATACTTTTGATTATTGAAATATGAAATGGGATGGGGTGTTTATGCTTTAATATAAAATAAGTAACTCTATATGTTTTGGGCTTTGGTGCAGATATTCAACAGAGGACAACTGTAAGTAATGTACAGATCATGACACCAAATAATCTGGTTGACTCTCCTCAGTTGTCTGTACAAGTACAACTTGATTATTGCGTGACAGAAGAATCAGAAGCTATGTTTGGGGAAGGTGTCAATCTCGCTGGGGAAGTTGGAATAGGTTCTGACCCATTACAAAAGTTTCTACGACAACAGCTAGAAACTATGTTTTGGATGAGTTATAGGTCAGGGTCTACTTCTTCTCAGCCCCAGAAAATAGTTTGGGTTAAGCATGGTTTATAAAATCAGAACTATAAAGCCAAAAATCCTGTTCTGTTTTCCATAGGTTTATGTTAAGTCTTTTGTTTTTGCAGGGGAAGATCAATAAGTTTCTTGTGCTAAAGAGGCAAGGATCGATAAAGCTTCAAGGTAGAGGTTCGAAATAGAAAAGACTATCGAAACCCTGATTTCTTATGCCATGCCGTGAGGCATCAAGATATTGATGAGATAGGCTCATGCTTCAGTAGAGATGTATTTGACCCAAATGGATATGTTTAGATGGACCACTTTGATGCAATAGGTTGTTAACAATCTCTTAGAGCATATCTTATTGCTTTTGTCTTGCATGTAATCAGGTATTTTTTGGTTGATGATATATGTGCTGAAGTTTTAGGTGCAAGTCATGCAACTTCTCTGTTTTGAACGTATACTTGTAAATAAGATGATTAAAGGGTTCGAGTATCAGATTCTTGTGCATCTGGGTTCAGTGATTCAGTTTTGAGCTTTTTTTTTTTGCACATAATAATTTGGGTGCTCTATTTACCTGGTTTGGCTTATAGCCCTCTTTTTGAGTTTGCTTGTAACTTATCAAGAAAGGAATTAAATGGTTTAAAATATAAAACCAAATGATATTACCGTAAATAGTGCTAATATTGAAGTTCAGGGGTTTTCTTAGGTCTCTTTTTTGTCATGTCAGCCGGATATGATTAGCTCCTTTAAGATTCTGAGGTGTTATGTGTTAGTGTTAATGTTTATAATTTCTTTCAACTATAGAAAACTCATTTTTGAAATTGTTTTGTTTTCTACTTATTTTGGATGATTTCTATGTTTGAAATACTGTAAAATTCTGGGTTAATTATCATTTTGGAACAAGTTTTTGTGAATGAAATGCTTCTAAAAGGAATTATTTTCTTGAGATTGCCGTGCAGTTGGAGTCAAGCTCTTTAATTTTAGCTGTACTTGCTTCTGCTACTGGTAGATAAAGGTATACATGATATCTTGAGAGCATGAATATTTCTGGGGTAGGTTGGTGTTGTGGTACTTCCCTAGTTTTTCATTAATTTATCCTCATATCATTATTGCAAAAACCCAAACATTGATCAAACTGCTGTTCCATACATTCCAGTTTGTAATTCTCATTTCAAAGTATGGAAGATTTGCAGGTTTTCTTTTTTTGTTAAGTTTTTAGTCAGCTAGATACAATGTAGCTTCTCTGTATACTGATGTAATGTGAGATGTTTTAAAATCTTCCCCTTTCTCCCAACTTTAAAAGCCTTCATTTACTACCTACACTGCTATGTCCATGACGTTTAAGTCGAGCTTATGAGAGAAATAGATTAAGTCAAATACTTGATCTGTTCGTCAATATGTTTTAATGTTTTATGAAATGTATATTTTCTTGCATTTGCTGAACTCTTAGTGACATTTTGTCCTTGTTATTTGTGGATTCTCCAGATGTTTCCAATCTGCCTTCTTCACTCTCCAGGTGTTTCTAATCTGCCTTCTTCTGGATTGCAGTCAGCTACAGCTGACATGTAACACGGGAGGGTTGACAAAATGAGAAATTAAAATGGGATAATGTTTCATTCTATCTATAGTCTATACTTTAGTAGATACTTCTGCCATTTATTGAGTTATTCTTAAATGGTTTGTTGGTTTTAGGTGGATGGCAAAAGAAGGAATGTGACGGATATTGGGCAGGATTCTTTATCTGCGGTTTGAGCACATGCAGCACTCCTTTCTGCTGCTAATGCTGGAGCTGGATATGCTGCTTTTGTGTGAGTTTGCCTATGCTGTCATTCATTCACTGGTGTGCCTGGTTCTTTGTTTGTAGATGTTTTATGCCCAGTGCTTGACAGATTTTTATGCTGGTGTTAACTCGGAAAAGCTATGAACACGATTTCTGCCATGTTTTAAGAGATTGACACCCTGTAACCTGTGTTTTATGCGAATAAGCTAATAGTAAAAGAAGCTAACTAAATAGTCTTGCATCACAGAAGTCAACAGTTTTTGTGACAAATTATAGAGTTTTAGTTAAAAGTTGCTTGGATTATGTTGATGCTTGTTTTAAGTTTTGACATCAAATGATTGAAGTGATAAATTTTCTCCTGATCATAGAAATATCAAAGTACGAAACAAGTTGCAAGGCTCTTGTTTGCTAGGGTATAACTGCAGAGTCTTTGGTAGGGGCTTTCTTTTGTAATTTTTTTATAACTTAATAGATTGAACAGGAATGAAAATGTTTCCTGTAATGTGCTATAAGCGTGAGACTGATTGATGGAAGCTTCTTAATTCCCATTAAAGTGAGTGTGGTAGGTTCAATATGGATGGGATTGGGTATGAAACTGTTAATTGGGTGTGTTTGTCTAAGGCTGTCTGTTCGATGCAAATGAGATTAAGTTATAGAAAGGTATCCTCTAAGCTCTCCAAAGTGCGATAGTTACCTAAATTGTGATTAAATTAGCTATGGCTCCTATACTGAATTGCTACTACTAAAACACTACTCCATTTAAACACAAGTTGAACACTAAAGTGACTACGATTCATAGCATTTGCTTACATTACTGTAGTTACAGAGGTAAGACAATTGAAAAATGAAGCTTTTGTTACACTTACAAAAGATGCTGATACTAGCTATCTCATTAATGTTCTAGAGGTGTGTCAAAAAAAAAAAAAAAAAAAAAAAAAAGTTCAAGCAATCATACTTACTGAGAATCAAAGTATCTAAATGCCTAGAATTATAATCACAATTATTACTATAACAAGCATGATGATTAGTAATAACATCCCGAACCAACTAGGTATCAATCAACGTGGTGTGTCTGATTAGGCTCATCAGTGCTAGTCTCGTGTGTCTTAGATGGCAAAACAGTCTCAGACGATCCTTCTGGCCACCCAAATGTTTGATCTTCCTCAGCAGTGGATGTCTCGTGTGTCTTAGATGACGAAACAGTCTCAAATGATCCTTCTGGGGTCCCAAATGTCTGATCATGGTTATCTATCTTAGATGATTCCCCGGCGATCCAAATTTCTGATCTTGCTCATCAATCTTAGACGATCCTCCTTGTGAACTAAATGTCTCGCCCCCACGCTTAACATTACGTGTAGTTGATCTCCTGTGTAACAGAGGTGTCTCATCCTCTTCCTCTTCTTCCTTCAGTTCTGTAGATTGTGATGCAGCAGTCGTTGTGTCAGGAACCTTTGTCTCTGGTTCCAGAGGTGGTCTGGATGGCGAAACATTCTCGTGTCTTTCTTCCTCCTTCGGTTCTATACGTGATGATGCAGCCTGTAGTAGTCTTGCCACCTGGTTACGCACAGAATCTTTCAAAGTCTGAATATTTGCAGTAGTCCATTCTGTGTTAGCAGTAGCCCGTTTTGTGTCAGCAAGAAACTTATTATTTCCTCAGAAGGTCAATTGCCGCAGGTCGGTCTGATTTAGGGCGCAAACACTGATCAATGAATTCCCTAATTTCTAAATCTTTCACATTGTTTAGCGCAGCAGGCAGTTCACCCTTCTTAATCATATCGCAAACCAGCGTGTTGTCGTTGCATTCGCTGTACAGCTTTTCCTTGGTCACTATCTGTACTACAGTCATCCCAAACGAGAATATATCAGCCTTGCCATCATAATCTGTTGTAAAAGAATCGGGTGACAAAGTTTCTGGTGTAACAGCGGTGGCTAATGTTCTCCCTTCTTTAAGTTTCAACTAACACCTTGCTTAGCCGTTCTCAAGTATCCAGAGTACCCAAGCTTAACCATGCCCAAGTTTCCATCAATAAAGATGTTTTCAATTTTCAGTTCACTAACAGTGTGAAGATAATTAAGCGCATCTAGAATCTGTCGACACCAATTCTTGATCGCAGTTCTATCTACAGTGTGTTTGTCGGTGTACTCTTTCAAATTCCCAGAGGTAAAACGCTCGGTAATCATGTTAAAGATCCCAGTGGATTCATCAACCCAGTACTTGTAGCATTTCTGTATATTTTCATGGTCTAATAACTTCAACTGATCCGCTTTCTTTGACATAAACTTCAATACATCTTCATATGACTCTTCTGGTAACTGAGTCTGACACCAAGCAATTTCTATGGAATCAACATTATCAAACCCCATGTAAACTTTTTTCAGGTCACCTTGTCCTATCATTTTGTCGTACCTGACATATCTTCCATCCCGAGTTTCCTCCACAACTGTATATTCGTCTGACCGTGAAGAACTCGAAGCAGCCATTATTGATTAGTTAAGCAAACAGAAGATTTGAATTGATGAGATGAGTAAGGTTGTTGTCTGGTAAAAAAAATAAAAAAACAGAGAAAGATTCTTGTGGTTTGACTTGACAAAAGCAGAGAATTATTGAATTAAATGGAAAAGTAAAAACAGAATACGTGCAATAGAGAATGAGGAGATTATTTGTATGAAAAAGGCTTTTATAAATGTAGATACGAGCTTATCTTGTTAAATTCGTTATGGCAGTTAAGTCGGTTATCAACAAATAGATTATACCCTTGATTTATATGTATATTTTTATAATTCCCTTTATCAGTTTCTTGAACTTTTATTCAAGAGAGAATGCTTTTTATTTTTTATTTTTTTTTTAAATAGGAATGTATGGATTAAACATCTAGGGCATACGTTTAGCGACTTCAGTCTACTGAGTCATAAACCTCTTTGATATAAAGGGATTCAATACATATGAAGAGAATAAGTGAACTTATATATTTATGGTTGAGATCCAACAAGAAATTTCTTAATACGAGAAAGATGTAAAGGGATGAATGTGCAAAAGTTTTTTCAGTTACATGTGCAAATTTGATTTTCAACAGGATAAAAAAAAAAAAAAAAATCAATTTCCGCAAAAACAAAAAATTATGCACATTTTGTTCAAATTTGTGCACATTGAATTTGAGTCAACAAAATGTTTACACATTTAGTTAAAAAAAATGTGCACCGTTACTACTATAAATATTTACATAAAGTCGTACTGTGGTGTCCACCTAAAAAGACCTTTGCCTAATCGCAACTATGCATATATAAAATGAGAAGATGGGAGCATGTGGAGTCCACCGATAAAGACCTTAGTACCTCTCTTAATTTAAAACAATCTTTTATTTAATTAAAAGTTTAACAAGATAATCAAGAAAGATGATTTCTATTTCTTTATAACCGCCATAACAAACTAAAACTGACGGCAAGAAAAATCTTTTTTTTTTTTTTTTTTTTTTTTTTTTTTTTTTGTTTTTTTTGTATACTAACTACTAACTACTTATACTCGATTAAATACTCCTACAAATATGTTGCACCACGTTACATAAATCATTTTATACTCCAAAACTACTTTCACAATTATTCTGTTTTTTCATCATCTTAATTAGGAGCATTCAATTCTACAAATACTAGTTCGTTTCAGCGACACAAATCAGAAGACATAATCTTTCATTCTCTAATGGCTGCTTCGAGTTCACAGGGAGGTAACAACAATGATCTTAGGATTGTCGAGAGTGATTCAAGTAAGAGATTCCTAAGGTACGATGAGATTATTGGAGAAAGTACTATATTTCTCGATTCTTGTGGGCGGTATATAAGGCATAATAAGGCCATTGAAGAAGGTGCTTTGATTCTTGATTCAAGTGGGAAACGCTAAGGTACAATGGAGGTGGTACTACGAAAAGAGTATACAAGGGATTCGATAACGTAGCTGGTATCGAAATTGCTTGGTGTAAGACAGACCTAACAGAGAATTTGTTACAGAATAAGGAAATTCTTGAGATGTTATGTGCAGAAGGTGGTCTAATGAAGTTACTAGAACATAAAAATGTAGTGAAATGCTATGATTCTTGGGTTGATGAAGAAGCTAAAACTATTCACATGATTACTGAGTATTTTCCTTCAGGAAATTTGGTACAGTATGTCCTCAGTCATAAGCTCGATGGTCAAAACGCAATCAAGAATTGCTGTGAGCAGATTCTGAATGCGATAAACTATCTTCACTCTCTGAGTCCACAGATGGCTCACCGTGACATCAACTGCGACAACATCTTTATCAATGGGAAGACAGGATGTGTTAAACTCGGAGACTTTGGCTTTGCGGTTATTCTTGAACAAGGTACTAGTGATCAAAAATATGTTGCTCCACGTTATATGGCACCAGAGTTTATTAAAGAAACTGGTTATACTGAATCGGTTGACATATTCTCTTTCGGAATGTGCGTGGGAGAGATGGTCTGGGCAAGCAAATGCAATAATAAAAGCGAGTTTTTAGACAGCCTCGATCCTACCACAATAAACGCAATGGCAGATGACAATGAAGCTCTCCAATTCAGTAGAAGGTGTCTGACTCCTTCATCAGATGGAAGACCCTCGGCAAATGAGCTCTTGAATGACTCGTTTCTTGCACCGAATTTTTTGGGCACCATCAGAGCAAAAATTCTGAGGCTGTTACATAGGGTATGTTCCTGCTTCTGAAAGTGCTCGCCAAATGCCGCATTGTACCGTGTGAAATTTGCTGCATTCTAATATCATTCTGTTATTAGTTGGTTTGTTCTTTTATCTTTGTTCTTCAATAAAACTTAGCTTAGTGTTACAATAATAAAATGTATGATTACTCAGTTTATAGATCATTATTGCTGAGGTTGTAATCATGCATGGTTTGTGTAGGGGAGGGGGTTGATTCTTTCTTTTGTTAATTGATATTCATCACATGTAATAAGTGTTTCATTTGAATAAATGAATATTATTCTTGAGTTAGTTGATTGCATATAATATTTGGTATACGCAACTTAATTTGTTTCTTCCTTAAATTTGGTTTTTCAATTCTCTTTTATCTCTGATTTCATGACTACTATAATTAGATCGAAGCATATATAAACTATACATTCAAATCTTTTAACTTAAAGATGACAAATAAGATGTTTGAGCCAGATCATATTACGAAATTAAGGTCTTTCTTGATTTTAATTTTTGCCATGAATACAACTAATAACGTAAAATGTTTTTGATTCGAGTTATCAGTTATGTTAATGATATTCGCCACGAGTACAACTATTTACGTAGCATGAGGATTACGTTGGGTATATAAAATAAAGTATTCCTCCTTAAAATGGTTTTAGATAAATTATTGAATTCAGATATTGAATAATCGAGTCTTACTTATTAGTTCCGGTAGATAATGAGTCAATCTCAAATTCATGTCGAGTTTGCATCATATATTATCGTATAATATAATGGAAGCTTTTTCAATGGCAACAATAAAAATGTAGCTATTGTAATAATTTTAAATCTTGACTCTTTAAATTTTAGGGATTAATCTTGTCCGTCCATGTAGTTATTTTATATATAAAAAAAATAATACAAAAAAGGACGATTTTGCACAGCCATCGTAATCTCTAAATCTGGACCTTTAAAATCTATATCTACTCCAATGTCTATCATGAGATTCGAACTTATAACCGCAAAAATATGCATTACATATAACACTGTCAAAACGGTTTGACAGTTCGGTTTCGGTTCGGTTTTAAATCGGTTCGGTATTTAATCGGGTCGGTTTGGCATCGGTTTAATTGTCTCACGGGTCAGTTTTGGTTCGGTTTAAATAGTTATCGGTTCGATTCGGTTTCGGTTTATTCTTAAACGGTTTTAATTCGGTTCGGGTTGTGTAGGGAATAATTTCAAGCCTTTAAAATCCCACTAGCTTGAACCCCACTGTGATCATATACTAAAGTACGGTGGCGTCCAAAAGGGAAGAAGATAGAGCAAAAGAGTCGCCAACAAGTTTTTAAGGAACTTGTAAACCAATCACGAGGTGAAGGTTACACCCCTTAACGATCCAAGAGATCGTCAACTCCATTAGGTCATGAACCAAATAAGGGTTCGGGGATGAAGGTACAAATCCAACCTAAAAGAGATTGAACCTGCCCTAATAATAGGCCTCTACTTTATTCTGCTCGTATTCATGTGCGCTTTTTGACTAACATGCAATCAATAGGATTAACCCTAAACCTGTTTAATCTATGTTGGTTGAATATAATGCACAAATAAACTATTATTGGCGATCACTTGAATTATAATCACAGTTAACCTAACAAGATTATTAATTATCTTATTAAGCGCGATTGCAAGTACCAAATTCCCTTTAAGCATGCATAAAAGGCGTGATCAAGCAATAAATATAAATAATCAAGCAACATAATAAATAATCAATATCATGAACAATAATTATTATTATTATAATAATAATAATAATAATAATAATAATAATAATAATAATAATAATAATAATAATAATAATAATAATAATAATAATAATAATAATAATAATAATAATAATAATAATAATAATAATAATAATATTCATAATCATCATAAATCATAATCATGTTCATGTTAATATTAAAGCATAATAATAATAGCAAGATCCTAGGCATGATACTAACGAGATTAATAACAAACCCTAGCATGTCACTAAACAATAAAAATCAAATCTTTAGCCCTAACATGAATAAATACTAGGAAGGATATAGGAAGCACCGTAACAATCATATTTAATATTAAAATTACCCTAGACATGATACTAGGAATCATAATAACAATCTAAACATGATATCTACATCATAACAACAATAAATCAATTAAAGTACTTACTTTGATGCTTCGTACCTCTTTCTAATAACAAAATACACACGTTAGTAACTTCAAGGAAAAATAATAATCAAAGCAATTAAATTAAATAATTGAAAGAGAGATTATTGAAATAGAGATTTGGGACCAAACCCTCAGAAATTAAAACCTTTCACGTCTAGGGCGAAGGCAACTTCGAATATGGCTAGGCGTTTCTAGATCTAATGAATGCGGAATTTTGTATAAGAAAACAAGAAAGAATTGAATGCTAAGGAATTAATGTTTGTTGATGAAAGCTAATTAAAACTAATTGTTGATGAGAATTCGTGAATGAAAACTTGTGAATGAAGAGAGTTGATGAAAACTTAAGAATGAGGAGAATTGGTGAATCAAAACGGAGTTTTAAATACGATATTTATAGAGAAAATCAGCGAAAAAAAGATAATTTAACAAAACAGAGTCTGAAGATCGCAAAACATGATTGGCGCCAGCCCCGGCTAGCTGGCACCAGCACCAGTGGCTAGCGCCTGGCGCCAAGCCTGGTTCAAGGCGCCAAGGCCTGGGGTTGGATGCCATTCTTAATTCCAACGCGTTTTCGAAAATCTGATAAGTTTACCTTACTAGAAGATAAAATAATATAATTCCATCGAAAATGCTATTTGATCTTAATTAAAACTCTGAAAAGTCCTAATTGAATTAGGAATGAAAAGAACCTTCTAGAAGAATCTAGAAGACTAAAACCATTCCTAATTGCATTAGGAATGATAAATCATATTAGGCCCTCCCCTAGATCATTGGGCCGTACATAAAGCTCAAACCGGGCCCAGTTTAGTAAATTGGACATAACTTCCTCAATATTCATCGGAATTGGGCTTATAATATATCGTTGGAAAGGTCTTTGCAAGCCCCATCCAACTACACCACTATTGGACCCATGTCATAGACCAACCAAACTGGATTGACTGTTTTCTTAAAATAAAGTATTCCAAAACAGGGAGAAAAGAAAAGAAATAAAACTTTCCGCAACACTAGACCTTTCCACACTTTGTTTCATTCGATTATGATTCGACGTGAAAGGCACTCATCACCGGGTTTGGTTTTGGGGAGACACAAATGGGTGTCTACAGAAGCCCCCACTTTGACTGAGTTTGGAGAAACGCAAGTTTCGAAAACAAAAGTCAAAGTATCGATAGGGACGGAGAATGATTCAGAATGTTCTGCAATCCCAAATCAATCTTGTAACGCCGATACCTGCAAACTAGCATTAGTTAAACAGATAAAAGAGTTAAGAAACGCGTATCTTGCACCGTCGAGCACACGTCTCTGAAAGTAACCGATTTGCTGCTGTACTGTTATTTTGATGACCTCCTACAAGCTAGAGAATGCCATCCCGCTTGAAAACCGCTACGCCCGTAACTGCCTCCAAATTAGAAGATTGCTTCGCCTGAAACTATCCTCCCCGCAATGATAATATTCCACGTCCAAGGGAACATCATCGAAGATTATTTCTCTCGAAATAAACCCCATCCGCATTGATAATATCCCACGTCCAAGGGAACACTATCGAAAATTATTTCTCTTGAAATAATTCTCATCCGCATTGACAATATTCCACGTCCAAGGGAATACTATCAAAAATTATTTCTTTCGAAATAACCTTCAGTTCCATTGATACGATAATTTTCCAAAGGAAATTACCGAAGATCCACGCCTGTCGATCTTTAAAAGTTCGCCTGAACTTTGCCTCCGCTATGCCTATACGTCGACGCTCTTTTGCTTTGAACCTGTATGTCGGTGCCCTTTGCTCTTGAACCTATATGTCGGTGTCTTTTGCTAACGAGCCAATGCTTAGGCGCTTTAAGCTAAGTGAGACGATCTTTTTATCAGGTCGATCACTTTACGTAATCAAGCCGATTACTTAATCATGTCAAATTGCTTAGAGGGGCTAACTGGCGTACCAAGGAACCCAAAAATATATTGCAGAAGGCTAGCACAACCTCAATAGGTGGCTGGCTGCTTTGGCGTCGCTGAAAATCCATCAGCGCCAGCCTAATGGCATTAGCGCCAAGCGCTGGCGTTGGCGCCAGGCGCCAAGCCCATTTTGTGATGCCAATGCCTAGGGACTGGCGCCAGCACGGGATTCTCTTTAAATTCCCGTTTTTGTTTCATTTCTTGCTCTGGTTCGTCGCGAACGCTGCTCGAAGAAACCGAAAGCTTCAATTGATCATTGTTCACTCGTTTCTCAACCAAATTTGCTCAAATTTGTTGCAAATCAAAGCTCCTTTCATCTATATTCCCAATCTATGTAAGTTTTCTTCAAACCCACACCGGTTTTTATGAATTCTTGGCATGTTTATTCACGAATTTCATGAAAATTCGAATTCTATGATGCTCAATTTGCTTTGTTTATCAAGTTTTATGCCATGAAATTGTTTGTTTATGTTTGTATATTGCCTTGGGAGTAATTTGAGACTTATTTGACTCAATTTTGTGAAGAAATGAGCAATCTGCCATTGTTGGACCTCTCAAGGTCGTGAAGAACAATGTGGTTTGTTCTTGACATTTTTGCTAGCAATTCTTGTTCAATTTGGCACAATAATCACCATAGTGTTGCAAGAAATTGTTTGACTGCTTGAAAAATGCTGTCATGCTTAATTTGATTTAGTGCTCTGTTTTAGTACTACGTACTCTGTTTTTTGCGAACATAGTATCATGCGGCTAGGCGAACCTTAGATACTATAGAACTTTAATTTATGATGATTCTGCACAATGTAGCATGGCTAGACAACGAGGCTCAGGTTCACGGTCCCGAAACACTAGACGGGAGCATCAGCCCGTGGAGGACGACACCACACCGTCCACTTCGCTTGGTCGGCACCTGGAGTGGGACGAGCAGACTTTGTTCTTTGCCCCTGTCCACCACATTTCTGAGAGGGTGAGACGGGGAACCGAGCCTGGGAGGACACGGCATCACGGCTCTGGCTGTGATGGTCTAGGCGATTTGTATAGGATGCACATCGCCAGAGATCGTGAGACGAGACTCCTATGGGAGTCCTGCGGGCTAGTTACTCTGTTCGAGACCTCTGAGGCTATGGTCGCCTCCAGCGGGGGTCACCACGTAGTACGCGCTTTGGTGGAGTTCTTTTGGGACACCACCAACACCTTTCATTTTCCCTGGGGCGAGATGATGGTCACCCCTACAGATTTCAGTCTCATCACAGGAATGCAGTTTACTCCTGTGCCGCTGCCGTTCGACGGCGGGATCGACGTCTTTTCTTCAGAGGTCGAGGAGTTGTTGGGGCCGATTGCTATTCGGGCCCGAGCTGAGGTTGAGACGACTCAGTTCAGTGCTAGAGGGATTCGCCGCTCGACGCTGGCAGCGGCTCTCGATGATGATTCGACCACCCGAGAGCAGCGGGTGCGCATCTTTGTGCTGATGTTGTTGTCAGGGACATTCTCTCCTGACAGGGGTAGTAGGGCATTGCTATACTACCTCCCTGCTGTCCGTGATCTCCAGCGGATCGGGACTTATGACTGGGCCAGCTTGGCCTATGCTGATTTCGTTCGTGCGCTGAGGGACTCGTGTCGTCACCGGTCCTTTAGGACGAACGTCGCTTTGTCTGCTTTCTGGAAGGTCGTAGAGGTAAACATTATTCCCTATAAAGTTTAGCCCTACATGTTAATTAGCATTTACTCACGCTTTTAACTTTTTTGTACATCTGGTTCTACGAGTACTTTCCTTCCGTTGCACCGGCGAGACCATCGCCGAGGGGATATCCGGTGAGCGCCTCTTGGGGCGGCCACCATGTGGACATGTCTACTGCACGTGTCCGGAGCCGGATCATCTCGGTACGACTTTTAGTGTTTATCTTGCTCTTCTGTGGGTGTTTTAGACATATTCTTGCCTAATTGGTGCTTTTATAGGGACCTGAGGTAGTATACCGACCGTGGGGCGGTTGGACAGTCCCTGGATTAGCTGCACAGTACTCTGCTGAGCGTCACTATTTTCTGGGGACCTACGGAGCGGTTGTATATTTAGGAGAGAGAGTTGCTAGACAACACTCTTCTGATGTTTTCGTCGTTCCTGCTCCTCGGCCACGTCATATGTTCGACGAGAGACAGTTGTCGAGCATGGCTGAGGGATCTGGTTCCCTCTGGCGGTCCCATGTGATCCTTGGGCGGTGTTACACTAAGGAGCTACTACCTTTATTAGCTCCAGCCCCTGTACCGGCTGAGGATGTGAGGGTAAGATTCTTAGCTTTTTATTTTTCGCTAAGTAGCCCCCAAGTAATACCTTACTGATTTCTGTCTGTTTTATAAGAATGGTCCCACTGAGTTTGTGCCACCCCATATGTCCATTCACTACCAGGGGGTATACGGGCCGATCGAGGAGATGATTTCTCCGGCTCCCGAGGGCGAGCGCTTCGTGGAGCGGTCGATTCCTCGCCACCAGACCAGAGTAGGCCTAGTTTTAATTCAGAATTTTGTATTCAGTTATCATGTATTTTCACTGACTTATTTTTCTGACAGTTCTCACGCGAGGTGGTTTCGGCTATGGCACGATGCATAGATGCCTTCCGGAGCCAGCTCGTCCGGATGAGGAACGCAGCTACCTGTCGTCGGGACGATGTTGTCCGAGAGGTAACCTTTCTTCACTTATTATTGCATTATGGCTTCAGTTTTACTTTGTTTCTGACTTAATTCTTTTTGCAGGGTCAGCCTATCGCTTCTCACACCCGTACGAGGCCTGAGGGGCGGAGAGATCCGGCGAGGTCTAGCTCGAGACGTCGTCGTACTTCGTCAAGAGGTAGAGGTGGTCGTTCCGAGACTGCTCGGGCCGACGTCGCTGAGGGCTCAGGATCTTCTTCGGAGGGTGCTCCTGCTGCACCGGTAGGAGAGGATACCTCAGCTTTCAGAGGTGGTGGGATGTAAAAGGTTGGCTCGTCATTGCAGCAGCCTCCGCGGTGTCAGCCTCAAGTTTATCTTGGCTGGAGCGGTCATGTCTTGAGTTTTCCTCCTCCTACGGAGACTGGAGTTGATGCTGAGGCTGGAGCTGGTGGAGAGGTGACTCCTCGTATGGCGCAGTTTTATGGCATGATGGGCCTACGTCCTCCGGCGCCGTAGTCTGTTTCTGTATATGTATTTTATTTTGACTTATAGAACTTTTGCCTTTGACTCATTATTTAGACACTTGATATTTATCTATTGTTTATTGTAAATTTATTTGATTGTTTATTATTATGTTAGTGCATGTTAGTGTGTGCAAAAGAAGTGTGATAACAATTTTGCGCAAAAATTCCGTCATTTTTATTATTGATGGAGGATATTATCCGACTCTCTCCCCCAAAAATAAATAATAAAAAAGGAAAAGAAAACGGAAAAAATGCTGTTTTTTTTTTAAAATTAATATAAAATCCAAAAAGAAATAAAATTAATTAAAAATAATTGCTATATTTAATTAATTAAGAAAAAAGATAGAAAAGATATTTAAAAAATTAAACGGGGCCATAAAGTCATTAACCGACTCAAGTTTAATATTAAAACGCAAGCTGAGCACGCGCGGCTGCCCTGTTGACTTGGCGCCAGCTGGCGCCAGACTGTGGCGCGTGGCGCCAGACGCTACACTTAGCATGTGGCGCCAGGCACTAGATGGTGGCGCCAATGTCGGGACTTGACGCTAATTGACGCTGCCTCCGTATTTCATTCAGATTGAAATTCTTTGTAATTTGTACATAAATAGCCCCCTGCTCAGCCGATTCTTCTCATAATTCCAGCGAAAAAATTATTCTCCTCTTTAGAAAAAATAATAATCATGTCTTTAGCCATTAAAACCTTCACCCAATACTCTCATGAATGGTGTCGATCTCTTAATGCTAGAGAAAGAAAAGAATTAGATTTATTTCACTTGGGGGGAATTTATGGCATCAAAGGGGTAGATTTAGACATAGACTTCATACATACCGCTTTAGAATTTGGGAACACCGATACACATTGTTTCAGAATAGGGTATGATGAAATTAGCCCTTTGCCAGAGGAATTTGGTGCTATCTTAGGCTTCCCTGCAATAGACCTGGTAGTAATCCCTAGAGTAGATGCATATTACTATAGGGATTTTGAACGCTTCTTTAATTTAAAGGATAGGGATTTATCAAAAATAGTAGATGACAATGTAGTTAACTTGAAAGAATTCGCACGCTATTATATTGATAAACCTCTCTCTGAATCTTTTCACATATATAGAAGAAGGGCGTTCTTATTTTGCATGCTTAATCAATACTGTCTTAGTAGTGGTAAAAATAACGAGGGTCAATCAATTGTAACCACTGTACTAGAACAAATTGAATCAGGGAGAAATCCAATGCCATTGATAGTTGGAGAGACTATGATTAGTCTAGATGAATTGAAAAGGGACCCAAAAGCGCCTCTTCGCGGCTCTCCAATTTTATTACAGGTAGAAAAATAATATTTTTAATTACAGAAATCAAAAAATATATTTTTGTATTGTAATAATAATTTATTTGCATTGCAAATTTTTTTTTTTTTTTTTTCAGATGTGGCTAATGGAGAGGCTAGGATTAATTAGCCCTCCGGATGACATTGACAAATATACTCCCACTTGCTTCGTGAGAAGGAAGAAGCGCATCCCTAAAATTGGGCGCCATGGGTGGAGAAAAGTCTTTGAATCACGTGATTTTGCTATCAAGTGGGTCATCCCATGGTGGAAAATAGAAAGGATGGTTGGTGTTAACAAGCAACCTTTCTGCCGTCTCCCAAGCTTGTCTCGTGTAACATATTATTATCCCTGCAGGGTAAAAAGACAATACGACTTGCTTTAAAATATTCCTTCCGGGGATCTTCGTCCTCCCTATGAGTACCCCGTATCTCAAGAAGTAGATAGATTCGACTCTTACAGGAGCGCTAGACCTTTATGGGAAGTGATTACCCAAAAGGTTTCCCCTTCTTTACCTAATGATGTAAAGAAGTGGTTGCTGAAGAAATCTTCAATTGATCAGGGTAGAACCGATGTGAAGAATCGTCTAGGTGATAGGGTGACACCGGCTAAAGAACGCTTAGGTGCGAGAATTGAATTCAAAACACCTACAATGCCTAGGAAGAAGAATACTACTAAAGACAAAGGGAAAAGGAAAACTAATACCACAGACAAAAAGGCTTGGGTGGAAAAGAAGCATGGGGTGCTAGCTGAAGGAGAAACAATCTATTCCAAAATTGAATGTAGGTCCTCTAAAGGATGCCTACTAGCTAAGAGGAAACAGAAAAGAGTTGGAAAAGAGCTAAAAAGGAGAAGAAAGATTAAAACATTGCTTAGCTTTAGATTTATTAGATTGTTAATGTTTATTTAAAGTTAATTTATTTCAGCCTTATTTAAATTCCATTAACAATGTAATTTTATTTTATTAATGAAATTTCAGCTTTCAATTAAATTGTTACTTTAAATTTATTTTATTAAAGCAATGAAAATCGAAAAAAAAAAAATAATAATTTTCCAGAAATTCTTCGAGTACGGAAGTCGAAAATTTTCCGAAAAAACACCGAAATTCGCCCAGATTTTATTGCTGAATTGGCGCCAGTGATTGCAGTTTGGCGCCAGCTATTGAGGTCTGGCGCCAGGCGCCAATACCATCGGCTGGCGTTAATAGCTTGTGGCTGGCGCCAGACTCTGTTATGTGACGCCAATAATTTGCCGACTTTTTGTTGTATTTTAGTTGATTCTGAAATGCGGAGATGTCGAATAATAAAGTGGCCGCACCCGTAAAGGGTTGCCTACATATCCTTTCCTAAGGAATCAGGCCGAACGTAGCTCTCTTGAGTGTCCTACTCAAGTAATTATGGGTAGTATTTTTTAAGTTGGTCAAGATTGGTCATGTTTGAGAATTCATTGCCATCCATATCAGTTAATTTTGCTGCACCACCTGACAGGATTGTTTTGACAATGTAGGGGCCGGACCAATTAGGTTTAAACTTTCCCCTTGGATCTAAAACATTTCTCCTTAGTGCTTTTAATACCAAATCTCCTACTTTGATATTTCTTGTCTTGACCTTCTTATTAAAATGTCTAGCCATACGAGTCTGATAGCACTGAGTGTGATGTAGAGCTTCTAATCGTTTTTCGTCGAGTAGGATCAATTCTTCATATCGTGCCCTAGTCCATTCAACTTCATCAAGTTTACTCTCTAGCGCAATGCGTAGAGATGGTATTTCTAGTCCGACAGGTTGTACGGCATCCATTCCATATACCAAAGAAAATGGTGTATTTCCTGTTGACGTACGGATTGACGTGCGATAACCCCACAGTGCAAAGTGGAGCTTTTCAAGCCAATCCTTATAATTTTCTGTCATTTTCTCGATGATAGTCTTTAGATTCTTATTAGCTGCCTCAACTGCTCCATTTTCTTGAGGTCTATAAGGGGACGAATGATGATGTTGGATACCATATCTGTGTAGCAATTCTTCACATTCGGCTTGAAAGTGAGTTCCATTGTCACTTATCATTTCATGCGGGATTCCATATCGACAAATGATATTTCTCTCGATAAAGAGTGCTACGTGTTTTGCAGTGAGTTTAGCGTATGATTGCGCTTCGACCCACTTTGTAAAGTAATCAATTGCTACTAGAATAAATTTGTGGCCTCCTGTCCCTGGGGGAGTGATTTTGCCAATTATGTCAATTCCCCATGTAGAGAATGGCCATGGTGATGTGTAGGTGTAGAGCAAAGATGGAGGAACATGTTGTAAATTGGCATAAATTTGACATTTAGGGCATCTTTTCACGTATTGATGGCAGTCCCTATTCATTGTAGTCCAATAATACCCTTCTCGCATTATTTTCTGGACTAACATTTTGCCATTTACATGGGTTCCACAGATTCCTTCGTGAACTATTCTCATTATTCTTTGTGCACCCACCTTTCCTACGCATAGGAGAGCTCGACCTTTAGGTACCCTATTATGTAGCTCGTTGTCTATGAGTATATATTGAGAAGCCAAAAGTCTCAATGCTCGCTTTTCTCTTTTGTCAGCATGAGGAGGGTATTCTCCATTGGTGACATAGTTGAGAATGTCTGTGTACCATGGTTCTTCTTCTTGTTCTTCTCCTTCGTCTTGGACTGGGTCGTCGTCTTCTATAGCCTGTATATACGCTGGTTTATGCTTTTTTTCGATAGTTAGAGGCATTTGCTCGATTTCCGTGGAAATCCTAACCATTGAGGCTAATCTTGCCAAGGCATCAGCAAATTGGTTTTCTTCTCTAGGTAGATATGTGTATTTTACCTTCTCTAACTGATCGGTAAGAGTTTCCAGATAATTTTGGTAAGGGGCTAGGCTTTCGCTCCTTACTTTCCACCTCATAGATATCTGATTGATAATCAAAGAAGAGTCTCCGAATATCCTTAATTTCTTTACTCCCGATGCCAGGGCTGTTTCAAGGCCTACCACGCATGCTTCATATTCAGCAGCGTTGTTGGTAACGTCGAAATCAAGCTTTATTGAGATTGGGACGTGTTCTTCTTTAGGTGATACTAGTAGCACTCCAACGCCACATCCCTTTTGGTTTGAGGCTCCGTCGAAATACAAGGTCCAAGTAACATCTTCGGTGACCATTAAATCTTCATCTGGAAATTCATTGTCTTGTATTGGTGTCGAGTCTTCTATTGGAAAGTCTGCCAGAAAGTCTGACACCACAGATCCTTTAATAGCTTTTTGTGGCATAAACCGCACATCAAACTGGGCTAAGTTGACTATCCATCTTGAAATACGTCCATTGAGTGTTGATTTCTCGAACAAATATTTGAGTGGATCCAATCGGGATGCTACGAAAACGGTATGCACCAACATGTAATGTCTCAACTTGGTTGTGGCCCACACCAAAGCGAGGCACAATTTCTCAAGTGGTGTATAGCGTGTTTCGTATTCGAGCATCTTCTTACTTAGGTAATAGATTGCATTTTCTTTGTTTTCTACTTCTTGTGCTAGCATGGCTCCCATTGTCTCTTTGGTAACTGTTAAGTATAACCTAAGAGGTATTCCGGGAAGTGCTGGCGCTAATACGGGAGTGTTTGTGAGGTAGGCTTTGATCCTGTCAAAGGCTTTTTGACACTCATCATCCCATATCACTGGTACATTCTTCTTGAGCTTTTTGAAGATTGGTTCACATATCGTTGTCAATTTTGATATGAACCTACTTATGTATTGCAACCGGCCAATAAATCCTCGAATCTGTTTCTCGGTCTTGGGCGGTGGCATTGACATGATTGCTTTAATCTTGGTTGGATCTATCTCTATTCCTCTAGAGCTTATGACATATCCCAAGAGTTTGCCTGAGGTGACTCCGAAAGCACATTTTGATGGATTCAACCTCATATTATATTTTCTTAGCCTTTCGAAAAATTTCCTTAAGGCTACTTGATGGCCTGGACGATCCTTTGATTTCACAATCATGTCGTCGACATATACTTCGACTTCTTTGTGCATCATGTCATGGAGTAAGGCAGTTGCTGCACGTTGGTAAGTAGCACCTGCATTTTTCAATCCAAACGGCATTACCGTGTAACAGTAAGTGCCCCACGGTGTGATAAAGGTCGTTTTTTCCATGTCTTCTTCTGCCATGAGAATCTGATTGTACCCTGCATATCCGTCCATGAATGAGAGAAGCGCGTGATTTGCCGTGTTGTCTACCAGAATATCGATGTGTGGCAAAGGGAAGTCGTCCTTTGGACTTGCCTTATTTAGATCTCGAAAGTCGACACACATCCTTACCCTTCCGTCTTTCTTTGGAACTGGGACGACGTTGGCGACCCATTCGGGGTATTTGGATACCTTGATGAAACCTGCAGTTATTTGTTTTTGAACTTGTTCTTTTATTTTAAGTGCTACGTCGGGTTTCATTCGACGCAACTTTTGTTTAACAGGTTTCATTCCTGGGATTAATGGTATAGTGTTGTAGACACCCATTTGTGTCTCCCCAAAACCAAGCCCGGTGATGAGTGCCTTTCACGTCGAATCATAATCGAATGAAACGAAGTGTGGAAAGGTCTAGTGTTGCGGAAAGTTTTATTTCTTTTTCTCTTCTCCCTGTTTTTAAAAACTTTATTTTAAGAAAACAGCCAATCCAGTTTGGTTGGTCCATGATATGGGTCCAATAGTGGTGTAGTTGGATGGGGCTTGCAAAGACCTTTCCAACGATATATTATAAGCCCAATTCCGATGAATATTGAGGAAGTTATGGCCAATTTACTAAACTGGGCCCGGTTTGAGCTTTAAGTACGGCCTAATGATCTAGGGGAGGGCCTAATATAACTTATCATTCCTAATGCAATTAGGAATGGTTTTAGAATTCTAGAACATTCTAGAAGGTTCTTTTCATTCCTAATTCAATTAGGACTCTTCAGAGTTTTAATCAAGAAAAAATAGCATTTTCGATGGAATTATATTATTTTATCTTCCAGTACAGGAAATTTATCAGATTTTCGAAAACGCGTTGAAAACCGCTTTGGCGTCCAACCCCAGGCCTTGGCGCCTGGAACCAGGATTGGCGCCAGGCGCTAGCCATTGGCGCCCGACGCTAGCCACTGGTGCTGGCGCCAACTAGCCAGGGCTGGCGCCAATGTGTTTTTTCGATCTTCAGACTCTATTTTGTTAAATTATCATTTTTGGATGATTTTCTCTATAAATATCGTATTAAAAACTCCGTTTTCATTCACGGATTCTCATCAACAACTAGTTTTAATTAGCATTCATCAACTCTCTTTATTCACCAACTCTCATCAAGATTTTCTTGATTATTCTCTCTCTCTTTTTGTAAACTAACCTTTTCTCAAATACAAAATTCCGCATTCACAAGATCTAGATACACCTAACCATATTCGAAGTTGCCTTCGCCCTAGACGTGAAAGGTTTTAGTTTCTGAGGGTTTGGTCCCAAATCTCTATTTCAATTATTTAATTTAATTGTTTTGATTATTATTTTCCTTGAAGTTACTAATGTGTGTATTTTGTTATTAGAAAGAGGTACGAGGCATCCAAGTAAGTACTTTAATTGATTAATTGATTTATGATGTAGATATCATGTTTATATTGTTATTATATTCCTAGTATCATGTCTAGGGTATTTTTAATATTAAATATGATTGCTATGATGCCTTTTATTCTCTTCCTAATATTTATTCATGTTAGTATCATGTTAGGGCTAAAGCTTTGATTTTTATTGCTTAGTGACATGCTAGGGTTTGTTATTAATCTTGTTAGTATCATGCCTAGGATCTTGCTATTTTTATTATGCTTTAATATTAACTTGAACATGATTATGATTATAATTATTATAATTTATGATTATGATGATTATGAATATTATTATTATTATTATTTTGATGATGATTATTTTATTATGATTATTATTGTTATGATTATAATTTTATTATTCATGATATTGTTTATTATGTTGCTTGATTATATTTATTGTTATTGCTTGATCACCTGTATTGCATGTTAAAGGGAATTTGTACTTGTAATCATGCTTAATAAGATATTTAATAATCTTGTTAGGTTAATTATGGTTATAATTCAAGTGATCGCCAATAATAGTTTGTTTGTGCATTAATATTCAACCAACATAGATTAAACAGGTTTAGGGTTAATCCTATTGATTGCATGTTAGTCAGAAAGCGCACATGAATACGATCATAATAAAGTAGAGGCCTATTATTAGGGCAGGTTCAATCTCTTTTAGGTTGGATTTGTACCATCATCCCCGAACCCTTATTTGGTTCATGACCTTATGGAGTTGATGATCTCTTGGATCGTTAAGGGGTGTAACCTTCACCTCGTGAACGGTTTACAAGTTCCTAAAAAACTTGTTGGCGACTCTTTTGCTCTATCTTCTTCCCTTTTGGACGCCACCGTACTTTAGTGTATGATCACAGTGGGGTTCAAGCTAGTGGGATTTTAAAGGCATGAAATTATTCCCTACAATTTTTGGCGACTCCACTGGGGAGGATTTCTATTTTAATTCCTGAATTTGTTTCGGCAATGATTTAGAATGAGTGGATGAGACTCGAAAAGTTCTAAGTATTTCATGTGCGTAATTTTGATTAACATTATTGTCATATGCACAAAAAGGTTCTCATTGGAAAGACCATCCGTAATGAGTCAAAAACATAGGACTTTACACATAGGAAATTTGAGAAATGTCTTTCACAACTAGGACTGAAATAACACCGCGCGAAACTGGATGATTTTATTGAGCACAGAAAGCTGCTGAGGCATGTGAGAAGTAGCGTCAGGGGCCAGAGCTTGGCGCCAACATTTTAGTCGTAGCGCCAGACGCCAGTATTGGCGCCAGGCGCTACAGTTAAAAGTTGGCGCCAGTCTCTGTTTGCTGGCGCCAATTTCCCCTAATACCAAGTCAGAAATATGCGTTCTAATTTCGACCGATTTTTCGTATTGTTTGCTCGATCCTGCTTCCTGATTGAATTTTTTCTCACTTTTCTGAAACCCATATGTGTTCTACATATGGACATAACCCTCTGGGAATTCATGCTCTATCTACCCGATTGAACGCTCCTGGCAACAAAGGGTACATCTGAGAGGTTGAATTCACCAAACCATGGAAGTGAGTTTTTTCTAAAAATTCGCGGTGTCCTATCCACACGCGTTAACCCTTCACGGTTAGGCATCTACGCGGTGCATCTGGACAATTAACCATGGACCCTATTTGACTAAACCATATCCCGAACTTTAGAGAACTAGAGCCATGGTTAGGTTGCGAACTCATTGCATCATATTGTGCCTAATTGACTAATTGTGCATTATTTGTTGTGCATATATATTCTATGTTCCTCTTAACCGTTTGTTGATTTGTGTTGAGACTAAAATTAATGACTTAAGGAACTTTGCCTAATTAATTAATTAATTAATTAATTTGAGTCAATAAAGTTTTTTTTTAATCGGAATTGACCTAGTACGACGTTAGGCATACCCCAGTTGACTAATAATATCGAAAACAGTCCCGGACCGAAGCTCCAATATTGGCGCCAAAGTCTGAGCTGTAGCGCCACATTATAGTGTGTAGCGCCAGACATTTACTAAATTGTCTGGCGCCAATCACCATAATGCGACGCCAGTCCTGTCGCTTGGCCGACAGTTCGGATTATTGGTCGAGTCATCACCTAAGGTCTAATTAACCAGTTTGCTAATTAATTCGGTTAATTTCCGCTGTCAATAACACCTTGTTGAGTCATTAATCGAGTCTTGGTCACATAGTCTAGCCACATGGTCATGACACGAGTCTTAACATGTCACCTACACTCACTAGTCTTAGCACACACTTTGAGTATACATCACCATGGCCATGTCTTAGGTTCATGCATGAGTCGGCCTTTTCCGTCATTTGAGTTGGGGGGTACATTCTATTCCTAATTCTTCATATTTCTCCATCTAATCTTCTTTCGCATTCTTCCATCTTTCTTCACTTCCTCCATCAATCGCATGTTGAATAAAGTCTGAGTCAAATAATTAACAAAAAGTATCCCCAAATTCCTTTCCCACAGTACTTGGTCGAGGAGAGAAGGGCGATTAATCAAGGACAACCTCTTTATTCAAGTCTCGCTTTTTGATAAACCGATTCATCAAAAGAGGAAGGCTAAGAAGATAATGGCAACTCAGGAAGAAGTCAATGATCTTAAGAACCAACTGGCTACCGTGACTGAGACACTGAAGCTACTCGCACTCAAGATCGATGATCCCGTGAAGCAACAACGGATGGACCTCATGCAAGAGAGTCTAAGCAAGCTATCTAATGACTATAAATTTCAGGGCATGAGTTCGCAAGGGGTCTCGCTGGACAAAGAACTTCTTCCGCATAAGTTCAACGCCACTGACATCCCTAAATTCAAGGCAACAGATAACCCTTACTTCCATATAAGAGCTTTTGAAACTATAATGAGCATTAAGGGTATCGATAAGAAGGTTTTCCCCTCTCTGTTCCCACTATCTCTCGAAACCGTTTGTCAACAATGGTTCTTTTCTCTCGAGAAAGAAAAAAACTTCTTCTTGGGAGTCGATAACAAACGCTTTCATAGATAGATATAAGTGCAACATCCAAGACGAGATAGACCACAGACAACTTGAGTTGTTAAAACAAAAGGAAAACGAAGGGTTCACTTCTTTCTTCAATAAATGGAGGGAAACTTCTGCTAATATGGTCAAGGCTCCTACCGAAAAAGAATCTGTGAGGATGTTTATCAAGAATCTCCAAGGGAAGTATTCAAAGCACTTAAAGTACCAACACAACTTGAATACTTTCAAAGCTGTCTATAATATAGGCATTGACATTGAAGATGACCTTATGAAAGATAATAGTGCGAGAGGAAAGAAGAGCGACCATCCTTCTTCTTCCTCTAGTGAGGTACATGCTACAAACACCTCTAAAGCACGAATCCAAAGATAAAAAAGGGTGTTCACTCCACTTGGCATGAGTTATGAAACGGCTTTCGAGAAGCTACATCACAAAGGACTAGTCATGCCCATAGGGCCCATCAAAGATCCGGTTCCAGAAGCCAGACCACCTAAGTGGGATCCTAATAAGCATTACAAATATCATCAAGGAAAGGGTCACGACACTGAAGAGTGTTGGAAACTCAAAGAAGCTTTTCAAGATCTGATCGTTAACAATGAAACTTCCGAGATTCTAGCCATCGAAGATGACCAAGCATCCTTTGATCCATCACTTCTTATCACACCTGTAGGGGAGCCCATGATCGAGACAGCTTATATGACCTCTCTCGATGAAGTGGCCATAATTGAGGAGGATGAAAGTCTTTTCTTAGATAATACCAAGGAAGACTCATCAAGTCTAAAAGAGGAAATTCGAAAACTGCAAGATGTCATTGCCATGCTCTTAAATGTGGTAGAAGGATTAGCAAACCGGGTGATGGCCATCGAACAAAATTCTCGTCAAGAGTTTAATGAAGAACTCAATGCTCCTAAGCCACAGGAAAAACGGACCATTGTAGAATACACACCAATAGGAATGACTTACAATGAAACTTTTGACTGTCTTCACGATCAAGATCTTATTCACTCCATTGGTCCCAGTCAAGACCCTCCATCTGAAAAACATTCTCCTAATTGGGATCCAAATTCCTATTGTCGATACCATAAAGGTCGCGGTCACACTACTGAAAAGTGTCTCGCCCTCAAGGATCGTGTTCAAGACTTCATTGCTTCAAATCTTCTTCATGTTCCTCCGCGCGACAAGAAGGCCAAGATTAGTAACAATGGTAACAGTGGCTGTAAAGGGAAGAAGAACGACTATCCTTCTTCTTCCGAAAACACCTACTCTAGTAATAGTGTTGGTACTTTCTACCTTAGTGAGATCCTAGCCATGGATAATCGAAAACAACCAAAAAGGGAATTTACCCCTATTGGAATTAGCTACGATGATGCTTTCGATCGACTCCATGCCAAGGGAATCATTACTCCCATAGGACCTACTAAAGATCCCCCACTTAAGTAAAGATTGCCTAGTTGGAATCCAGACGAACACTTCAAGTACCACCAAGGTAGGGGTCATACTACTGAGAGCTGTTGGAAGCTAAAGGAGGCTATCCAACATTTTATTGATAATAACTAGCTTCCCATACCTCCAGTTAACAAGAAGAACGAGTGATGATAAATGAAACAACACAAGACAAGAGGCGAGTTTCAACGACAAGATTTTATGACCTCTTTTTCTATTTCTTTTTCATTTTTCCTTTTCCCCAATAAGTCTAGCATAGGCACCTTTTCTTTTCTTTTAGATTATTTTTATAGGATTTTTTCCTTTTTCTTTTTTAATAAAATGAGCATTTATTTCCTTATATATGATCATTTAATTACATTGAGTTTAAAAAAAAAAAAAAAATCCATGTCGAATTAAGCACAAGGTATACTAATGATTTGAGGCACCCCTTGTAGCCACATCATATCTCCTTTCACCTTTCAAATATGCAATCCTTTCTTCATAAACTACTTTGAGCCTCGTCTAACGATAGACCCTTCTTTTTTCAACCTACATCTACCTAACCTTGGGACGGGATGGCGTGCAACTTATGCAATTCTAAAGAAAGCTTGAGCAAATTCAAAAGAAAGCTATAGCAAAAAATAAGCAATAATAAAAAACGAAAACAAGTGTACAAAAGGGCAAGTGTTCCAATGTCTTTGATATGAAAATATCTTTGATATGAGCACGTCTCAGATTGCGTCTTTTATCGAGTGCTCGGTACCGTGCCTGAGAAACATGAATGCCAAGTGAGTGATAGACCGCATGATCGAGATTGCTCACACTTATAAAAATAAAATAAATGCTAAAGCAAAAAGAGCTAAAAAGAGTAGAAACTCAAGCATAAAATTATAAAGATTCAAAAGCGAGGTTGCACACCTTGGGGGCTTATCTAGGGTCTTGAGCCTTTATCCCCTTCTTCTTCAGCCTTTAGCCTAACCACGTTACAACCCTTAAAAGACCTTTTTGAGGTATACACACACTTGTGCGAGGTTCGGCTAGAGCTACGTTCGGCCTGATTCCTAACGGATACGTAGGCAACCTCACATCGAGGTGCCGCCGTAATAAACATGCATTCATATTCACATTCACACACTTACACCATAATCATATCAAGGAATTCCCTATGCTCATCCCTTTTCATTTAGAGCTAGACTTGGGGGCTTGATCCCTATATTATTAGCTTACCTAGCCTAAGACTCACCACCATTTGACTCTTTTCAATATATTTTTCCACACATTTAGCTCTTGCGGCCTAGCTTTAGTGTCACTTTCACACACTGCACACATACATGACCAAATATATTTCCCTTAGAAACCCTTTGTCATGAAATCTTAACGCTGAAGCATGCTTCGTCAAAATCACTCATCAATCATAATCATCATTGCATCACAAAGTACGAAGTGCTTAGCCTCCGTGCCTAAGTTACCCAAATACTTTCATCATGGAGTCAACATTTGAGATAGCCTAGGATGGATTAATCCTTGAACCTTGAGAGATAGTATCGAACAACATTTGACTAAGCTCATTCAACATGCATCTTCAAACTTTTGATTTTCTTTTTCACGTCTTTCTTTTTCGGTAGAAAGTCGGTACCCTCCACAAAAATGACGGAATTTTTTTGCTTTTTTTCATTTTCAAGTCGCATAATCAACACTATGCACACACGGGTCATGAGTCTAACACATGTGTCATTTCACTTTGAGTCGAGTCAACCTCGAGTCAATCAGCGAGTCAAGTTTATACTTTGAGTCGTGTCAAGTCGATGAGTCAAGCAACATTAAACCTTAGGTCAACCCTAAGATAATTTTAAACCTTAGGTCAACCCTAAGATAATTTTAAGCCTTAGGTCAACCCTAAGATAATTAAAGAAATTGGCAAAGTTCTATAGTCAAAATAAATACAGGTGCAGCAGAACAGGGAAGACCCTATCACAGCGTTCGGCGACAAAATCAATTCTTGGCGCCAGAAATATCTCAACAACAACAGAGCTCGAAGCCTCTCAGAAAGGTTATTTTGACTTCATACAGCAATTTTGGGTTCCTTGGTGCGCCAGTTAGCCCCTATAAGCAATTTGACATGATTAAGTAGTCAGTTTGATTACAATTGCAATAAGTGATCGACCTGATGAAAGATCTTCTCACTTAGCTTAAAGCGCCTAAGATATGGCTCATTACGGAAACACCGACATACTGGTTTTAACGAAAGCAAAGTTCAGGCGAGCTTTAGAGATCGACAAACGCTGGTCTTCGGGAATTTTTCTTCAGAACATTATCGCAACAAACATTCAAGCACCGAAGCTCTATTGTTCAGAGACGCGTGAACATTTCCATCAGAAGCTCTTTTGCTCCAGAGACGCGTGGGCATATCATCAAAGCTCTTTTGTTCAGAGACGCGTGGACATTTCTTTCAAGCTCTTTTGTTCAGAGACGCGTGGACATTTCATTTAAGCTCTTTTGTTCAGAGACGCGTGGACAGTGGACATTACATTCAAGCTCTTTTGTTCAGAGACGCGTGGACATTTCTTTCAAGCTCTTTTGTTCAGAGACGCATGGACATTTCCTATTTTCAAGCTCTTTTGCTCAGAGACGCGTGGGCATCCTATTATTAAACTCTTCGTTCAGAGACGCGTGGACACCTCATTCAGAAGATCATATATAAAAAAAAAAGACGCTCTTTGTTTAGAGGCGCGTGAACATATCAAGAAGAAGCTCTTTGTTCAGAGACGAGTGAACATCGAAACAGCAAGGTGACGTTCCCTAGATTGTGGAGAGTTGTCACAAACAACTGAGGATTGTTTCAATAGAAGCAATCTTCGATAATGTTCCCTTGGACGTGGAATGTTGTCATAGCGGGGAGGATAGTTCAAGCGAAGCGATCTTTTAATTTGGAAGTAGTTACGGGCGTAGCGGTTTTCAAGCGGGATGGAATTCTCTAGCTTGCAGGAGGTCATCAAAACAGTACTGCAGCAACAATCGGTTACTTTCAGAGACGTGTGCTCGACGGTGCAAGATACGCGTTTCTTAACTCTTTTATCTGTTTAACTAATGCTAGTTTTGCAGGTATCGGCGTTACAAGATTGATTTAGGATCGCAGAACGTTCTGAATCATTCTCCAGCCCTATCGCTACTTTGACTTTCGTTTTCGAAACTTGCGTTTCTCCAAACTCAGTCAAAGTGGGGGCTTCTGTAGACACCCATTTGTGTCTCCCCAAAACCAAACCCGGTGATGAGTGCCTTTCACGTCGAATCATAATCGAATGAAACAAAGTGTGGAAAGGTCTAGTGTTGCGGAAAGTTTTATTTCTTTTTCTCTTCTCCCTGTTTTTGAAAACTTTATTTTAAGAAAACAGCCAATCCAGTTTGGTTGGTCAATGATATGGGTCCAATAGTGGTGTAGTTGGATGGGGCTTGCAAAGACCTTTCCAACGATATATTATAAGCCCAATTCCGATGAATATTGCGGAAGTTATAGCCAATTTACTAAATTGGGCCCGGTTTGAGCTTTAAGTACGGCCTAATGATCTAGGGGAGGGCCTAATATAATTTATCATTCCTAATGCAATTAGGAATGGTTTTAGTCTTCTAGAACATTCTAGAAGGTTCTTTTCATTCCTAATTCAATTAGGACTCTTCAGAGTTTTAATCAAGATCAAATAGCATTTTCGATGGAATTATATTATTTTATCTTCCAGTACAGGAAATTTATCAGATTTTCAAAAACGCGTTGAAAACCGCTTTGGCGTCCAACCCCAGGCCTTGGCGCCTGGAACCAGGATTGGCGCCAGGCGCTAGCCATTGGCGCCCGACGCTAGCCACTGGTGCTAGCGCCAATGTGTTTTTTCGATCTTCAGACTCTGTTTTGTTAAATTATCTTTTTTGGATGATTTTCTCTATAAATATCGTATTAAAAACTACGTTTTCATTCACGGATTCTCATCAACAACTAGTTTTAATTAGCATTCATCAACTCTCTTTATTCACGAACTCTCATCAAGATTTTCTTGATTATTCTCTCTCTCTTTTTGTAAACTAACCTTTTCTCAAATACAAAATTCCGCATTCACAAGATCTAGATACACCTAGCCATATTCGAAGTTGCCTTCGCCCTAGACGTGAAAGGTTTTAATTTCTGAGGGTTTGGTCCCAAATCTCTATTTCAATTATTTAATTTAATTGTTTTGATTATTATTTTTCTTGAAGTTACTAATGTGTGTATTTTGTTATTAGAAAGAGGTACGAGGCATCCAAGTAAGTACTTTAATTGATTTATCATGTAGATATCATGTTTATATTGTTGTTATATTCCTAGTATCATGTCTAGGGTATTTTTAATATTAAATATGATTGCTATGATGCCTTTTATTCTCTTCCTAATATTTATTCATGTTAGTATCGTGTTAGGGCTAAAGATTTTATTTTTATTGCTTAGTGACATGCTAGGGTTTGTTATTAATCTTGTTAGTATCATGCCTAGGATCTTGCTATTTTTATTATGCTTTAATATTAACATGAACATGATTATGATTATAATTATTATAATTTATGATTATGATGATTATGAATATTATTATTATTATTATTTTGATGATGATTATTTTATTATGATTATTATTGTTATGATTATAATTTTATTATTCATGATATTGTTTATTATGTTGCTTGATTATATTTATTGTTATTTCTAGATCACCTGTATTGCATGTTAAAGGGAATTTGTACTTGTAATCATGCTCAATAAGATATTTAATAATCTTGTTAGGTTAATTATGATTATAATTCAAGTGATCGCCAATAATAGTTTGTTTGTGCATTAATATTCAACCAACATAGATTAAACAGGTTTAGGGTTAATCCTATTGATTGCATGTTAGTCAGAAAGCGCACATGAATACGGTCATAATAAAGTAGAGGCATATTATTAGGGCAGGTTCAATCTCTTTTAGGTTGGATTTGTACCATCATCCCCGAACCCTTATTTGGTTCATGACCTTATGGAGTTGACGATCTCTTGGATCGTTAAGGGGTGTAACCTTCACCTCGTGAACGGTTTACAAGTTCCTAAAAAACTTGTTGGCGACTCTTTTGCTCTATCTTCTTCCCTTTTGGACGCCACCGTACTTTAGTGTATGATCACAGTGGGGTTCAAGCTAGTGGGATTTTAAAGGCTTGAAATTATTCCCTACAATTTTTGGCGACTCCACTGGGGAGGATTTCTATTTTAATTCCTGAATTTGTTTCGGCAATGATTTAGAATGAGTGGATGAGACTCGAAAAGTTCTAAGTATTTCATGTGCGTAATTTTGATTAACATTATTGTCATATGCACAAAAAGGTTCTCATTGGAAAGACCATCCGTAATAAGTCAAAAACATAGGACTTTACACGTAGGAAATTTGAGAAATGTCTTTCACAACTAGGACTGAAATAACACCGCGCGAAACTGGATGATTTTATTGAGCACAGAAAGCTGCTGAGGCATGTGAGAAGTAGCGTCAGGGGCCAGAGCTTGGCGCCAACATTTTAGTCGTAGCGCCAGACGCCAGTATTGGCGCCAGGCGCTACAGTTAAAAGTTGGCGGCAGTCTCTGTTTGCTGGCGCCAATTTCCCCCAATACCGAGCAAGAAATATGCGTTCTAATTTCGACCGATTTTTCGTATTGTTTGCTCGATCCTGCTTCCTGATTGAATTTTTTCTCACTTTTTCTGAAACCCATATGTGTTCTACATATGGACATAACCCTCTGGGAATTCATGCTCTATCTACCCGATTGAACGCTCCTGGCAACAAAGGGTACATATGAGAGGTTGAATTCACCAAACCATGGAAGTGAGTTTTTTCTAAAAATTCGCGGTGTCCTATCCACACGCGTTAACCCTTCACGGTTAGGCATCTACGCGGTGCATCTGGACAATTAACCATGGACCCTATTTGACTAAACCATATCCCGAACTTTAGAGAACTAGAGCCATGGTTAGGTTGCGAACTCATTGCATCATATTGTGCCTAATTGACTAATTGTGCATTATTTGTTGTGCATATATATTCTATGTTCCTCTTAACCGTTTGTTGATTTGTGTTGAGACTAAAATTAATGACTTAAGGAACTTTGCCTATTTAATTAATTAATTAATTAATTTGAGTTAATAAAGTTTTTTTTTAATCGGAATTGACCTAGTACGACTTTAGGCATACCCCAGTTGAATAATAATACCGAAAACAGTCCCGGACCGAAGCTCCAATATTAGCGCAAAAGTCTGAGCTGTAGCGCCACATTATAGTGTGTAGCGCCACACATTTACTAAATTGTCTGACGCCAATCACCATAATGCGACGCCAGTCATGTCGCTTGGCCGACAGTTCGGATTATTGGTCGAGTCATCACCTAAGGTCTAATTAACCAGTTTGATAATTAATTCGGTTAATTTCCGCTGTCAATAACACCTTGTTGAGTCATTAATCGAGTCTTGGTCCCATAGTCTAGCCACATGGTCATGACACGAGTCTTAACATGTCACCTACACTCACTAGTCTTAGCACACACTTTGAGTATACATCACCATGGCCATGTCTTACGTTCATGCATGAGTCGGCCTTTTTCGTCATTTGAGTTGGGGGGTACATTCTATTCCTAATTCTTCATATTTCTCCATCTAATCTTCTTTCGCATTCTTCCATCTTTCTTCACTTCCTCCATCAATCGCATGTTGAATAAAGTCTGAGTCAAATAATTAACAAAAAGTATCCCCAAATTCCTTTCCCACAGTACTTGGTCGAGGAGAGAAGGGCGATTAATCAAGGACAACCTCTTTATTCAAGTCTCGCTTTTTGATAAACCGATTCGTCAAAAGAGGAAGGCTAAGAAGATAATGGCAACTCAGGAAGAAGTCGATGATCTTAAGAACCAACTGGCTACTGTGACTGAGACACTGAAGCTACTCGCACTCAAGATCGATGATCTCGTGAAGCAACAACGGATGGACCTCATGCAAGAGAGTCTAAGCAAGCTATCTAATGACTATAAATTTCAGGGCATGAGTTCGCAAGGGGTCTCGCTGGACAAAGAACTTCTTCCGCATAAGTTCAACGCCACTGACATCCCTAAATTCAAGGCAACAGATAATCCTTACTTCCATCTAAGAGCTTTTGAAACTGTAATGAGCATTAAGGGTATCGATAAGAAGGTTTTCCCCTCTCTGTTCCCACTATCTCTCGAAACCGTTTGTCAACAATGGTTCTTTTCTCTCGAGAAAGAAAAAAACTTCTTCTTGGGAGTCGATAACAAACGCTTTCATAGATAGATATAAGTGCAACATCCAAGACGAGACAGACCACAGACAACTTGAGATGTTAAAACAAAAGGAAAACGAAGGGTTCACTTCTTTCTTCAATAAATGGAGGGAAACTTCTGCTAATATGGTCACGGCTCCTACCGAAAAAGAATCTGTGAGGATGTTTATCAAGAATCTCCAAGGGAAGTATTCAAAGAACTTAAAGTACCAACACAACTTGAATACTTTCAAAGCTGTCTATAATATAGGCATTGATATTGAAGATGACCTTTTGAAAGATAATAGTGCGAGAGGAAAGAAGAGCGACCATCCTTCTTCTTCCTCTAGTGAGGTACATGCTACAAACACCTCTAAACCACAAATCCAAAGATAAAAAAGGGTGTTCACTCCACTTGGCATGAGTTATGAAACGGCTTTCGAGAAGCTACATCACAAAGGACTAGTCATGCCCATAGGGCCCATCAAAGATCCGGTTCCAGAAGCCAGACCACCTAAGTGGGATCCTAATAAGCATTGCAAATATCATCAAGGAAAGGGTCACGACACTGAAGAGTGTTGGAAACTCAAAGAAGCCATTCAAGATCTGATCGATAACAATGAAACTTCCGAGATTCTAGCCATCGAAGATGACCAAGCATCCTTTGATCCATCACTTCTTATCACACCTGTAGGGGAGCCCATGATCGAGACAACTTATATGACCTCTCTCGATGAAGTGGCCATAATTGAGGAGGATGAAAGTCTTTTCTTAGATAATACCAAGGAAGACTCATCAAGTCTAAAAGAGGAAATTCGAAAACTGCAAGATGTCATTGACATGCTCTTAAATGTGGTAGAAAGATTAGCAAACCGGGTGATGGCCATCGAAAGAAATTCTCGTCAAGAGTTTAATGAAGAACTCAATGCTCCTAAGCCACATGAAAAACGGACCATTGTAGAATACACACCAATAGGAATGACTTACAATGAAGCTTTTGACTGTCTTCACGATCAAGGTCTTATTCACTCTATTGGTCCCAGTCAAGACCCTCCATCTGAAAAACGTTCTCCTAATTGGGATCCAAATTCCTATTGTCGATACCATAAAGGTCGCGTTCACACTACTGAAAAGTGTCTCGCCCTCAAGGATCGTGTTCAAGACTTCATTGCTTCAAATCTTCTTCATGTTCCTCCGCGAGACAAGAAGGCCAAGATTAGTAACAATGGTAACAGTGGATGTAAAGGGAAGAAGAACGACTATCCTTCTTCTTCCGAAAACACCTACTCTAATAATAGTGTTGGTACTTTCGACCTTAGTGAGATCCTAGCAATGGATAATCGAAAACAACCAAAAAGGGAATTTACCCCTATTGGAATTAGCTACGATGATGCTTTCGATCGACTCCATGCCAAGGGAATCATTACTCCCATAGGACCTACTAAAGATCCCCCACTTAAGAAAAGATTGCCTAGTTGGAATCCAGACGAACACTTCAAGTACCACCAAGGTAGGGGTCATACTACTGAGAGCTGTTGGAAGCTAAAGGAGGCTATCCAACATTTGATTGATAATAACTAGCTTCCCATACCTCCAGTTAACAAGAAAAACGAGTGATGATAAAGGAAACAACACAAGACAAGAGGCGAGTTTCAACGACAAGATTTTATGACCTCTTTTTCTATTTCTTTTTCATTTTTCCTTTTCCCCAATAAGTCTAGCATAGGCACCTGTTCTTTTCTTTTAGATTATTTTTATAGGATTTTTTCCTTTTTCTTTTTTAATAAAATGAGCATTTATTTCCTTATATATGATCATTTCATTACATTGCATTAAAAAAAAAAAAATTCCATGTCGAATTAAGCACAAGGTATACTAATGATTTGAGGCACCCCTTGTGGCCACATCATATCTCCTTTCACCTTTCAAATATGCAATCCTTTCTTCATAAACTACTTTGAGCCTCGTCTAACGATAGACCCTTCTTTTTTCAACCTACATCTACCTAACCTTGGGACGGGATGGCGTGCAACTTATGCAATTCTAAAGAAAGCTTGAGCAAATTCAAAAGAAAGCAATAGCAAAAATAAGCAATAATAAAAAACGAAAACAAGTGTACAAAAGGGCAAGTGTTCCAATGTCTTTGATATGAAAATATCTTTGATATGAGCACGTCTCAGATTGCTTCTTTTATCGAGTGCTCGGTACCGTGCCTGAGAAACATGAATGCCAAGTGAGTGATAGACCGCATGATCGAGATTGCTCACACTTATAAAAATAAAATAAATGCTAAAGCAAAAAGAGCTAAAAAGAGTAGAAACTCAAGCATAAAATTATAAAGATTCAAAAGCGAGGTTGCACACCTTGGGGGCTTATCTAGGGTCTTGAGCCTTTATCCCCTTCTTCTTCAGCCTTTAGCCTAACCACGTTACAACACTTAAAAGACCTTTTTGAGGTATACACACACTTGTGCGAGGTTCGGCTAGAGCTACGTTCGGCCTGATTCCTAACGGATACGTAGGCAACCTCACATCGAGGTGTCGCCGTAATAAACATGCATTCATATTCACATTCACACACTTACACCATAATCATATCAAGGAATTCCCTATGCTCATCCCTTTTCATTTAGAGCTAGACTTGGGGGCTTGATCCCTATATTATTAGCTTACCTAGCCTAAGAGTCACCACCATTTGACTCTTTTCAATATATTTTTCCACACATTTAGCTCTTACGGCCTAGCTTTAGTGTCACTTTCACACACTGCACACATACATGACCAAATATATTTCCCTTAGGAACCCTTTGTCATGAAATCTTAACTCTGAAGCATGCTTCGTCAAAATCACTCATCAATCATAATCATCATTGCATCACAAAGTACGAAGTGCTTAGCCTCCGTGCCTAAGTGTAGGGAATAGTTTCAAGCCTTTAAAAATCCCACTAGCTTGAACCCCACTGTGATCATACACTAAAGTACGGTGGCGTCCAAAAGGGAAGAAGATAGAGCAAAAGAGTCGCCAACAAGTTTTTAAGGAACTTGTAAACCGTTCATAGGATGAAGGTTACACCCCTTAACGATCCAAGAGATCGTCAACTCCATAAGGTCATGAACCAAATAAGGGTTCGGGGATGAAGGTACAAATCTAACCTAAAAGAGATTGAACCTTCCCTAATAATAGGCCTCTACTTTATTCTGCTAGTATTCATGTGCGCTTCCTGACTAACATGCAATCAATAGGATTAACCCTAAACCTGTTTAATCTATGTTGGTTGAATATTAATGCACAAATAAACTATTATTGGCGATCACTTGAATTATAATCACAATTAACCCTAAACAAGATTATTAATTATCTTATTAAGCGTGATTGCAAGTACAAATTCCCTTTAAACATGCAATAAAGGTGATCAAGCAATAACAATAAATATCAAGCAACATAATAAATAATCAATATCATGAATAATAATTATAATAATCATCATAAATAAAATCATCATCATGCTCATAATCATGTTCATGTTAATATTAAAGCATAATAGAAATAGCAAGATCCTAGGCATGATACTAACAAGATTAATAACAAATCCTAGCATGTCACTAAGCAATAAAAATCAAATCTTTAACCCTAACATGATACTAACATGAATTAACATTAGGAAGAAAATAAAAGGCATCGTAGCAATCATATTTAATATTAAAATTAACCTAGACATGATACTAGGAATATCATAATAACAATATAAACATAATTTCTACATCATAATATCAATAAAATCAATTAAAGTACTTACTTTGATGCCTCGTACCTCTTTCTAATAACAAAATACACACGTTAGTAACTTCAAGGAAAATAATAATCAAAACAATTAAATTAAATAATTGAAATAGAGATTTGAAACCAAACCCTCAGAAATTAAAATCTTTCACGTCTAGGGCGAAGGCAACTTCGAATATGGCTAGGTGTTTCAAGATCTAATGAATGCGGAATTTTGTGTGAAAAAAGTAAAGTTTAGAAAAGAATACTAAAGAATTAATGTTATTGAAAATTGATGAATGAAAGATGATGAATGAAAGATGATGAATGAATGAATTGCGAAGAATTAGATGAATGATAATTGGTAATTGGTGAAGATAGTTGATGAATGAAACCGGAGTTTTTGATACGATATTTATAGAGAAAATCATCCAAAAAAGATAATTTATCAAAACAGAGTCTGAAGATCGAAAACCAGCCTTAGCGTCAGCCCTGGGTCATTGGCGCCAGGACCAGTGGCTAGCGCCAGGCGCCAATGCTGGCGTCTGGCGCCAAGGCCTGGGGTTGGACGCCAAATTGGATTTCAATGCGTTTTCGAAAATCTGATAAATTTCCCGTACGGGAAGATAAAATAATATAATTTTAGTCGAAAATGCTATTTGATCTAATTAAAACTCTAAAGAGTCCTAATTAAATTAGGAATGAAAAGAACCTTCTAGAATGTTCTAGAAGACTAAAACCATTCCTAATTGCATTAGGAATGATAAATCCTATTAGGCCCTCCCCTAGATCATTGGGCCGTACATAAAGCTCAAACCGGGCCCAGTTTAGTAAATTGGCCATAACTTCCTCAATATTCATCGGAATTGGGCTTATAATATATCGTTGGAAAGGTCTTTGCAAGCCCCATCCAACTACACCACTATTGGACCCATGTCATGGACCAACCAAACTGGATTGGCTGTTTTCTTTAAAATAAAGTTTTCAAAAACAGGGAGAAAAGAAAAGAAATAAAACTTTCCGCAACACTAGACCTTTCCACACTTTCGTTTCATTCGATTATGATTCGACGTGAAAGGCACTCATCACTGGGTTTGGTTTTGGGGAGACTCAAATGGGTGTCTACAGAAGCCCCCACTTTGACTGAGTTTGGAGAAACGCAAGTTTCGAAAACGAAAGTCAAAGTATCGATAGGGACGGAGAATGACTCAGAACGTTCTGCGATCCTAAATCAATCTTATAACGCCGATACCTGCAAAACTAGCATTAGTTAAACAGATAAAAGAGTTAAGAAACGCGTATCTTGCACCGTCGAGCACACGTCTCTGAAAGTAACCAATTGTTGCTGCTGTTTTTGTTTTGACGACCTCCTGCAAGCTAGAGGATGTCATCCCGCTTGAAAACTGTTATGCCTTTTAACTGCTTCCAAATTAGAAGATTGCTTCGCCCGAAACTATCCTCCTCGTAATGATAATATTCCACGTCCAAGGGAATACCATCAAAGATTGCTTCACTTGAAACAATCCTCAGTTGTTTGTGACAACTCTCCACAATCCAGGGAACTCCACCTTGCTGTTTGTTTTGACGATCTTCCGCAATCTAGGGAACGCCGTCGATCAATGTTGCTACATCTTGAGCCTTTTCTTGAATCATAGTGACAACCTTTCCAATCATAGCAAAAGTCGTCGAAGACTGCCCATCTCGTGCTATCTTCTCAAATCTTGGGTGACAACCTCCACAATCTTAGCGAATGCCGCCGAAGACCGCCCATCTCGTGTTATCTTCTCAAATCTTTGGTGACAACTTCCACAATCTTAGCGAACGTTGTCGAAGACCGCCCATCTCGTTCTATCTTCTCAAATCTTTGGTGACAACTTCCACAATCTTAGCGAACGCTGTCGAAAATAACTTTACTTGAAGTCATCCTCAGTTGTTGCGATAATATTCCAAAGAAAATTACCGAAGACCAACACTTGTCGATCTTTAAAGCTCGCTCGAACTTTGCTTCCGCTATGCCTGTACGTCGGCGCTTTCGTTGCTTTGAACCTATACGTCGGTGCCTTTTCTGCTTTTGAGCCAATGCCTAGGCGCTTTAAGCTAAGTGAGACGATCTTTCATCAGGTCGATCACTTATTGCAATTGTAATCAAACTGACTACTTAATCATGTCAAATTGCTTATAGGGGCTAACTGGCGTACCAAGGAACCCGAAATTGTTGTATGAAGTCGAAATCACCTTTCTGAGAGGCTTCGAGTTCTGTCGTTGCTGAGATATTTCTGACGCCAAGAATTGATTCTGTCGCCGAACGCTGTGACAGGGTCTTCCCTGTTCTGCTGCACCTGTATTTATTTTGACTATAGAACTTTGCCAATTTCTTTAATTATCTTAGGGTTGACCTAAGGTTTAGCGTTGCTTGACTCATCGACTTGACACGACTCAAGGTATAAACTTGACTCGATATGTTTAACTGACTCGAGGTTGACTCGACTCGAAATGTAATGGCACATGTGTTAGATTCAAATCAAAGTTATATGACACGACATGACTCAATGTGTACATGACTCGTGTGTGCATTGTAATGTGATCGTGCGACTCAAAAAAAATGCAAAAAAGCAAGAATTTTCTGTCATTTGTGTGGAGGGTACCGACTTTCTTCCGGAAAAGAAAGACACGAAAAAGAATCGAAAGTGAAGTTTGAAGATGCATGTTGAATGAGCTTGGTCAAATGTTGTTTAATACTATCTCTCAAGGTGCAAGGATTAATCCATCCTAGGCTATCTCAACTGTTGACTCCATGATGAAAGTATTTGGGTAACTTAGGCACGGAGGCTAAGCACTTCATACTTCGTGATGCAATGACAATTACGATTGATGAGCGATTTTGTTATGACAAGGCATGCTTCAACATTATGATTTCATGACAAAGGGTTCCTAAGGGAAATATATTTGGTCATGTATCTGTGCAGTGTGTGAAAGTGACACTAAAGCTAGGCCGCAAGAGCTAAGTGTGTGGAAAAATATATTGAAAAGAGTCAAATGGTGGTGACTCTTAGGCTAGGTAAGCTAATAATATAGGGATCAAGCCCCCAAGTCTAGCTCTAAATGAAAAGGGATGAGCATAGGGAATTCCTTGATATGATTATGGTGTAAGTGTGTGAATGTGAATATGAATGCATGTTTATTACGGTCGCACCTTGATGTGAGGTTGCCTACGTATCCGTTAGGAATCAGGCCGAACGTAGCTCTAGCCGAACCTCGCACAAGTGTGTATACCTCAAAAAGGTCTTTTTAAGGGTTGTAACGTGGTAAGGCTAAAGGTTTAAAGAAGAAGGGGATAAAGGCTCAAGACCCTAGATAAGCCCCCAAGGTGTGCAACCTTGCTTTTGAATACTTGTATTTTTGTGCTTGAGGTTTTCTACTCCTCTTTTTTTTTTTTTAGCTCTTTCTTTTTCTTTAGAATTTATTTTATTTTAATAAGTGTGGGCAATCTCGATCATGCGGTCTATCACTCACTTGGCATTCATGTTTCTCAGGCACGGTACCGAGCACTCGATAAGAGACGCAATCTGAGACGTGTTCTTATCGAAGATACTTTCATATCAAAGACATTGGAACACTTACCCTTTTGTACACTTGTTTTCATTTTTTATTATGGCGTATTTTTGCTATTGCTTTCTTTTGAATTTGCTCAAGCTTTCTTGCATAAGTTGCACGCCATCCCATCCCAAGGTTAGGTAGATGTAGTTTGAAAAAAGAAGGGTATATCGTTAGACGAGGCTCAAAGTGGTTTATGAAGAAAGGATTTGTAAATTAGAAAGGTGAAAGGAGATATGACGTGGCTACAAGGAGTGCCTCAAATCATTGGTATACCTTGTGCTTAATTTGACATGGATTTTTTTTCTTTTTTTATTTTTTAAATGCAATGTAATGAAATGATAATATGCAAGGAAATAAATGCTCATTTTATTAAAAGAAAATAAAGAATCTACAAAATTAATCTAAGGAAAGGAAAAAGGTGCCTATTCTAGACTTATTGGGGAAGGGGTAAATGAAAAAAGAAATAGAAAAAGAGGTCATAAAATCTTGTCGTTGAAGCTCGCCTCTTGTCCTGTGTTGTTTCCTTTAACATCACTCGCTCTTCTTGTTAACTGGAGGCATGGGAAGCTCGTTATTATCAATCAAATGTTGGATAGCCTCCTTTAGCTTCCAACAGCTCTCAGTAGTATGACCCCTACCTTGATGGTACTTGTAGTGTTCGTCTGGATTCCAACTAGGCAATCTCTTTTCAGGTGCGGGATCTTGAATAGGTCCAATGGGAGTAATGAGTCCTTTGGCATGGAGTCGATCGAAGGCAGTATCGTAGCTCATCCCAATGGGGGTGAAGTCTTTCCTTAGTTGCTTCTTAGATCCTTGGTTATCCATGGCTAAAACTTCACTGAGATCAAAGGCAATAATATTGTTACTAGAGTGGGCGTTTTCGGAAGAAGAAGGATTGTCGTTCTTCTTTCCTTTCCAGCCACCGTGGTTACTATTGTCAATAGCTTTTTGCTTTGCAAGGTCATCTTCGATTTCAATTCCGATGTCATAAACGGCCTTGAAAGTATTCAAATTGTGTTGATATTTTAGGTGCTTTGAATACTTTTCTTGGAGATTCTTGATAAACATCCTCACAGATTCCTTTTCGGTGGGGACTTCAATCATCTTAGCGGAAGTTTCCCTCCACTTATTAAAGAAAGAAGTAAAGCCTTCATTTTCTTTTTGTCTTAGCATCTCAAGTTGTCTATGATCGGTTTCAACTTGGATATTGCACTTGTACCTATCAACGAAAGCGTTTACTATCGATTCCCAGGTAGAGGTTTTCTCCTTGTCAAGGGAGAAGAACCATTGTTGGCAAACGGTTTCAAGAGATAGTGGGAACAGAGAGGGGAAAACCTTCTTATCGATACACTTAATGGTAATTATAGTTTCGAAAGCTCTTAGATGGAAATAAGGATTATCTGTTGCCTTGAATTTTGGGATGTCGTTGGCATTGAACTTCTGCGGAAGAAGATCTTTGTCCACCGAGACCCCTTGTGATGTAAGCTCTTGAAACTTGTAATCGCTAGACAACTTGCTTAGGCTCTCTTGCATGAGGTCCATCTGTTGTAGCTTCACGGGATCATCAACCTTAAGTGTGAGGAGCTTCAGTGTTTCAGTCATGGTAACCAATTGGTTCCTAAGCTCATTGACTTCTTCTTGAGTTGCCATTATCTTCTTAGCCTTCCTCTTTTGACGAATCGGTTTATCAAAAAGCGAGACTTGAATAAAGAGGTTGTCCTTGATTAATCGCCCTTCTCTCCTCGACCAAGTACTGTGGGAAAGGAATTTGGGGATACTTATTGTTAATTATTTGACTCAAACTTTATTCAATCATGCAATGGATGGAGGAAGTGAAGAAAAATTGGAATAGAATGTGAAAGAAGATTTAGATGGAGGGATATGGAGATTTAGGAATAGAATGTACCCCAACTCAAATGACGGAAAGACTGACTCATGCATGAACCTAAGACATGGCCATGGTGATGTACACTCAAAGTGTGTGCTAAGACTAGTGAGTGTAGATGGTGCGTTAAGACTCGTGTCATGACCATTTAGCTAGACTATGTGACCGAGACTCGATTAATGACTCGACAAAGTGTTATTGACAGCGAAAATTAACCGAATTAATTAGCAAACTGGTTTATTAGACCCTAGGTGATGACTCGACAAATAATCCGACCTGTCGGCCAAGCGACAGGACTGGCGTCACAATATGGTGCTTGGCGCCAGACTTTTTAGTAAATGTCTGGCGCTACACACCATACAGTGGCGCTACAGCTCAGATTTTGGCACCAATATTGGAGCCTCGGTCTGAGACTGTTTTCGATATTATTAGTCAACTGGGGTATGCCTAAAGTCGTACTAGGTCAATTCCGATTAAAAGAAGAAAAAACTTTATTGACTCGAATTAATTAATTAATTAATTAGGCAAAGTTCTTTAAGTCATTAATTATAATCTCAACACAAATCAACAAAGGGTTAAGAGGAGCATAGGATATATATGCACAACAAATAATGCACAATTAGTCAAGTAGGCACAATATGATGCAATGAGTTCGCAACCTAACCATGGCTCTAGTTCTCTAAAGTTGGGGATATGGTTTAGTCAAATAGGGTCCATGGTTAATTGTCCAGATGCACCGCGTAGAAGCCTAACCGTGAAGGGTTAACGCGTGTGGATAGAACACCGCGAGTTTTTAGAAAAAACTCACTTCCATGGTTTGGTGAATTCAACCTCTCAGATGTACCCTTTGTTGCCAGGAGCGTTCAATCGGGTAGATAGAGCATGAATTCCCAGAGGGTTATGTCCATATGTAGAACACATATGGGTTTCAGAAAAATGAGAAAAAATTCAATCAGGAAGTAGGATCGAGCAAACTATACGAAAAACAGTCAAAATTAGAACGCATATTTCTGGCTCGGTATTGGGGGAAATTGGCACCAGCAAACAGAGACTGGCGCCAACTTTTAACTGTAGCGCCTGGCGCCAATACTGGCGTCTAGCGCTACGGCAAAAAGTGTGGCGCCAAGCTCTGGCCCCTGACGCTACTTCCCACATGCCTCAGCAGCATTCTGTGCTCAATAAAATCATCCAGTTTTGCGCGGTGTTATTTCAGTCCTAGTTGTGAAAGACATTTCCCAAATTTCCTACGTGTAAAAATCCTATGTTTTTTACTCATTACGGATGGTCTTTCCAATGAGAACCTTTTTATGCATATGCCACAATGTTAATCAAAATTACGCACATGAAATACTTAGAACATTTCGAGTCTCATCCACTCATTCTAAATCATTGCCGAAACAAATTCAGGAATTAAAATAGAAATCCTCCCCAGTGGAGTCGCCAAAAACTGTAGGGAATAGTTTCAAGCCTTTAAAAATCCCACTAGCTTGAACCCCACTGTGATCATACACTAAAGTACGGTGGCGTCCAAAAGGGAAGAAGATAGAGCAAAAGAGTCGCCAACAAGTTTTTAAGGAACTTGTAAACCGTTCATAGGATGAAGGTTACACCCCTTAACGATCCAAGAGATCGTCAACTCCATAAGGTCATGAACCAAATAAGGGTTCGGGGATGAAGGTACAAATCCAACCTAAAAGAGATTGAACCTGCCCTAATAATAGGCCTCTACTTTATTCTGCTCGTATTCATGTGCGCTTCCTGACTAACATGCTATCAATAGGATTAACCCTAAACCTGTTTAATCTATGTTGGTTGAATATTAATGCACAAATAAACTATTATTGGCGATCACTTGAATTATAATCACAATTAACCCTAAACAAGATTTTTAATTATCTTATTAAGCGTGATTGCAAGTACAAATTCCCTTTAAACATGCAATAAAGGTGATCAAGCAATAACAATAAATATCAAACAACATAATAAATAATCAATATCATGAATAATAATTATAATAATCATCATAAATAAAATCATCATCATGCTCATAATCATGTTCATGTTAATATTAAAGCATAATAGAAATAGCAAGATCCTAGGCATGATACTAACAAGATTAATAACAAATCCTAGCATGTCACTAAGCAATAAAAATCAAATCTTTAACCCTAACATGATACTAACATTAATTAACATTAGGAAGAAAATAAAAGGCATCGTAGCAATCATATTTAATATTAAAATTAACCTAGACATGATACTAGGAATATCATAATAACAATATAAACATGATTTCTACATCATAATATTAATAAAATCAATTAAAGTACTTACTTTGATGCCTCGTACCTCTTTCTAATAACAAAATACACACGTTAGTAACTTCAAGGAAAATAGTAATCAAAACAATTAAATTAAATAATTGAAATAGAGATTTGGGACCAAACCCTCAGAAATTAAAACCTTTCACGTCTAGGGCGAAGGCAACATTGAATATGGCTAGGTGTTTCAAGATCTAATGAATGCGGAATTTTGTGTGAAAAAAGTAAAGTTTAGAAAAGAATACTAAAGAATTAATGTTATTGAAAATTGATGAATGAATGAATTGCGAAGAATTAGATGAATGATAATTGGTAATTGGTGAAGATAGTTGATGAATGAAACCGGAGTTTTTGATACAATATTTATAGAGAAAATCATCCAAAAAAGATAATTTATCAAAACAGAGTCTGAAGATCGAAAACCAACCTTGGCGTCAGCCCTGGCTCATTGGCGCCAGAACCAGTGGCTAGCGCCAGTCGCCAATGCTGGCGTCTGGCGCCAATCCTGGTTCCAGGCGCCAAGGCCTGGGGTTGGACGCCAAATTGGATTTCAACGCGCTTTCGAAAATCTGATAAATTTCCCGTACGGGAAGATAAAATAATATAATTTCAGTCGAAAATGCTATTTGATCCAATTAAAACTCTAAAGAGTCCTAATTAAATTAGGAATGAAAAGAACCTTCTAGAATGTTCTAGAAGACTAAAACCATTCCTAATTGCATTAGGAATGATAAATCATATTAGGCCCTCCCCTAGATCATTTGGCCGTACATAATGCTCAAACCGGGCCCAGTTTAGTAAATTGGCCATAACTTCCTCAATATTCATCGGAGTTGGGCTTATAATATATCGTTGGAAAGGTCTTTGCAAGCCCCATCCAACTACACCACTATTGGACCCATGTCATGGACCAACCAAACTGGATTGGCTGTTTTCTTTAAAATAAAGTTTTCAAAAACAGGGAGAAAAGAAAAGAAATAAAACTTTCCGCAACACTAGACCTTTCCACACTTTCGTTTCATTCGATTATTATTCGACGTGAAAGGCACTCATCACTGGGTTTGGTTTTGGGGAGACACAAATGGGTGTCTACACTAAGTTACCCAAATACTTTCATCATGGAGTCAACAGTTGAGATAGCCTAGGATGGATTAATCCTTGAACCTTGAGAGATAGTATCGAACAACATTTGACTAAGCTCATTCAACATGCATCTTCAAACTTTTGATTTTCTTTTTCACGTCTTTCTTTTTCGGTAGAAAGTCGGTACCCTCCACAAAAATGACGGAAATTTTTTGCTTTTTTGCATTTTCAAGTCGCATAATCAACACTATGCACACACGGGTCATGAGTCTAACACATGTGTCATTTCACTTTGAGTCGAGTCAACCTCGAGTTAATCAGCGAGTCAAGTTTATACCTTGAGTCGTGTCAAGTCGATGAGTCAAGCAACATTAAACCTTAGGTCAACCCTAAGATAATTTTAAACCTTAGGTCAACCCTAAGATAATTTTAAGCCTTAGGTCAACCCTAAGATGATTAAAGAAATTGGCAAAGTTCTATAGTCAAAATAAATACAGGTGCAGCAGAACAGGGAAGACCCTATCACAGCGTTCGGCGACAGAATCAATTCTTGGCGCCAGAAATATCTCAACAACAACAGAGCTCGAAGCCTCTCAGAAAGGTTATTTTGACTTCATACAACAATTTTGGGTTCCTTGGTGCACCAGTTAGCCCCTATAAGCAATTTGACATGATTAAGTAGTCAGTTTGATTACAATTGCAATAAGTGATCGACCTGATGAAAGATCGTCTCACTTAGCTTAAAGCGCCTAAGATATAGCTCATTACGGAAACACCGACATACTGGTTTTAGCGAAAGCAAAGTTCAGGCGAGCTTTAGAGATCGACAAACGCTGGTCTTCGGGAATTTTTCTTCAGAACATTATCGCAACAAACATTCAAGCACCGAAGCTCTATTGTTCAGAGACGCGTGAACATTTCCATCAGAAGCTCTTTTGCTCCAGAGACGCGTGGGCATATCATCAAAGCTCTTTTGTTCAGAGACGCGTGGACATTTCTTTCAAGCTCTTTTGTTCAGAGACGCGTGGACATTTCATTTAAGCTCTTTTGTTCAGAGACGCGTGGACATTTCATTCAAGCTCTTTTGTTCAGAGACGCGTGGACATTTCATTCAAGCTCTTTTGTTCAGAGACGCGTGGACATTTCTTTCAAGCTCTTTTGTTCAGAGACGCGTGGACATTTCCTATTTTCAAGCTCTTTTGCTCAGAGACGCGTGGGCATCCTATTATTAAACTCTTCGTTTAGAGACGCGTGGACACCTCATTCAGAAGATCATATATAAAAAAAAGACGCTCTTTGTTTAGAGGCGTGTGAACATATCAAGAAGAAGCTCTTTGTTCAGAGACGAGTGAACATCGAAACAGCAAGGTGGCGTTCCCTAGATTGTGGAGAGTTGTCACAAACAACTGAGGATTGTTTCAACAGAAGCAATCTTCGATAATGTTCCCTTGGACGTGGAATGTTGTCATAGCGGGGAGGATAGTTTCAGGCGAAGCGATCTTTTAATTTGGAAGCAGTTACAGGCGTAGCGGTTTTCAAGCGGGATGGAATTCTCTAGCTTGCAGGAGGTCATCAAAACAGTACTGCAGCAACAATCGGTTACTTTCAGAGACGTGTGCTCGACGGTGCAAGATACGCGTTTCTTAACTCTTTTATCTGTTTAACTAATGCTAGTTTTGCAGGTATCGGCGTTACAAGATTGATTTAGGATCGCAGAACGTTCTGAATCATTCTCCAGCCCTATCGCTACTTTGACTTTCGTTTTCGAAACTTGCGTTTCTCCAAACTCAGCCAAAGTGGGGGATTCTGTAGACACCCATTTGTGTCTCCCCAAAACCAAACCCGGTGATGAGTGCCTTTCACGTCGAATCATAATCGAATGAAACGAAGTGTGGAAAGGTCTAGTGTTGCGGAAAGTTTTATTTCTTTTTCTCTTCTCCCTGTTTTTGAAAACTTTATTTTAAGAAAACAGTCAATCCAGTTTGGTTGGTCAATGATATGGGTCCAATAGTGGTGTAGTTGGATGGGGCTTGCAAAGACCTTTCCAACGATATTTTATAAGCCCAATTCCGATGAATATTGCGGAAGTTATGGCCAATTTACTAAACTGGGCCCGGTTTGAGCTTTAAGTACGGCCTAATGATCTAGGGGAGGGCCTAATATAATTTATCATTCCTAATGCAATTAGGAATGGTTTTAGTATTCTAGAACATTCTAGAAGGTTCTTTTCATTCCTAATTCAATTAGGACTCTTCAGAGTTTTAATCAAGATCAAATAGCATTTTCGATGGAATTATAATATTTTATCTTCCAGTACAGGAAATTTATCAGATTTTCGAAAACGCGTTGAAAACCGCTTTGGCGTCCAACCCCAGGCCTTGGCGCCTGGAACCAGGATTGGCGCCAGGCGCTAGCCACTGGTGCTGGCGCCAACTAGCCAGGGCTGGCGCCAATGTGTTTTTTCGATCTTCAGACTCTGTTTTGTTAAATTATCTTTTTTGGATGATTTTCTCTATAAATATCGTATTAAAAACTCCGTTTTCATTCACGAATTCTCATCAACAACTAGTTTTAATTAGCATTCATCAACTCTCTTTATTCACCAACTCTCATCAAGATTTTCTTGATTATTCTCTCTCTCTTTTTGTAAACTAACCTTTTCTCAAATACAAAATTCCGCATTCACAAGATCTAGATACACCTAGCCATATTCGAAGTTGCCTTCGCCCTAGACGTGAAAGGTTTTAATTTCTGAGGGTTTGGTCCCAAATCTCTATTTCAATTATTTAATTTAATTGTTTTGATTATTATTTTCCTTGAAGTTACTAATGTGTGTATTTTGTTATTAGAAAGAGGTACGAGGCATCCAAGTAAGTAATTTAATTGATTAATTGATTTATGATGTAGATATCATGTTTATAATGTTGTTATATTCCTAGTATCATGTCTAGGGTATTTTTAATATTAAATATGATTGTTATGATGCCTTTTATTCTCTTCCTAATATTTATTCATGTTAGTATCATGTTAGGGCTAAAGCTTTGATTTTTATTGCTTAGTGACATGCTAGGGTTTGTTATTAATCTTGTTAGTATCATGCCTAGGATCTTGCTATTTTTATTATGCTTTAATATTAACATGAACATGATTATGATTATAATTATTATAATTTATGATTATGATGATTATGAATATTATTATTATTATTATTTTGATGATGATTATTTTATTATGATTATTATTGTTATGATTATAATTTTATTATTCATGATATTGTTTATTATGTTGCTTGATTATATTTATTGTTATTGCTTGATCACCTGTATTGCATGTTAAAGGGAATTTGTACTTGTAATCATGCTTAATAAGATATTTAATAATCTTGTTAGGTTAATTATGATTATAATTCAAGTGATCGCCAATAATAATTTGTTTATGCTTTAATATCCTATTGATTGCATGTTAGTCAGAAAGCGCACATGAATACGATCAGAATAAAGTAGAGGCCTATTATTAGGGCAGGTTCAATCTCTTTTAGGTTGTATTTGTACCATCATCCCCGAACCCTTATTTGGTTCATGACCTTATGGAGTTTACGATCTCTTGGATCGTTAAGGGGTGTAACCTTCACCTCGTGAACGGTTTACAAGTTCCTAAAAAACTTGTTGGCGACTCTTTTGCTCTATCTTCTTCCCTTTTGGACGCCACCGTACTTTAGTGTATGATCACAGTGGGGTTCAAGCTAGTGGGATTTTAAAGGCTTGAAATTATTCCCTACAATTTTTGGCGACTCCACTACGGAGGATTTCTATTTTAATTCCTGAATTTGTTTCGGCAATGATTTAGAATGAGTGGATGAGACTCGAAAAGTTCTAAGTATTCCATGTGCGTAATTTTGTTTAACATTATTGTCATATGCATAAAAAGGTTCTCATTGGAAAGACCATCCGTAATGAGTCAAAAACATAGGACTTTACACGTAGGAAATTTGAGAAATGTCTTTCACAACTAGGACTGAAATAACACCGCGCGAAACTGGATGATTTTACTGAGCACAGAAAGCTGCTGAGGCATGTGGGAAGTAGCGTCAGGGGCCAGAGCTTGGCGCCAACATTTTAGTCCTAGCGCCAGACGCCAGTATTGGCGCCAGGCGCTACAGTTAAAAGTTGGCGCCAGTCTCTGTTTGCTGGCGCCAATTTCCCCCAATACCGAGCCAGAAATATGCGTTCTAATTTCGACCGGTTTTTCGTATTGTTTGCTCGATCCTGCTTCCTGGTTGAATTTTTTCTCACTTTTCTGAAACCCATATGTGTTCTACATATGGACATAACCCTCTGGGAATTCATGCTCTATCTACCCTTATTATTAGGGCAGGTTCAATCTCTTTTAGGTTGGATTTGTACCATCATCCCCGAACCCTTATTTGGTTCATGACCTTATGGAGTTGACGATCTCTTGGATCGTTAAGGGGTGTAACCTTCACCTCGTGAACGGTTTACAAGTTCCTAAAAAACTTGTTGGCGACTCTTTTGCTCTATCTTCTTCCCTTTTGGACGCCACCATACTTTAGTGTATGATCATAGTGGGGTTCAAGCTAGTGGGATTTTAAAGGCTTGAAATTATTCCCTACAAGTGTGTTGAGCTATTTCTCTGTTAATGCCTGGCATATCTTCATATGACCAAGCAAATACATCGATAAATTCTTTAATTAAGTTAATTAAATCGGTTCTTTCTTGCTTATTCAACGTTAGTCCGATTTTAACTTCTCTTTTATTAGTTGAATCATTCGAGATGTCAACTGTTTCAGTCTCTTCAATTACTGGTGTTTTCTTTTCAAGTGTCTCCATTGCTTTAATAATTTCTTTATATTTTTCATCGTTAGCTAAGCAATGTTCGTCATCTTGGGTTAGGGAAGAACACGAGAAATAAGGAGAATGAGAAGTATTATTATACTCTGAGATCATTACATCAAAGAGTGATATGTCCTCAGGGACTGGATCACTAACTATCCTAGGAGAAGAAATAGGAAAGGGAGGCATTATTGCTAAAGACCTAGAAGACTCTAAAGAGAAAGACTCTGACTCAGACTCTGACTCGGACGATTCTTCGAACATCGGCCCTTGCCCTGTCGTGATCGATATCTTCCTTCCACTCGGAGTAGTCACTTTGATAGTCTTGCGCCACCCTTGCAGAGATCCTTCGGCTGGAGTTATTAGCTTCGAGGGGTCGAAGTTTTCGCTTTGTAGGACCGTTTGAATGAGTGAGGAGTTATCTTTCTCATAAGCTGGCTCATTCTTTTCTCGCCCAAATAGTAATCCCATGACGTTAAAGTCAAAGCATGGGGGTGCTTTCTCCTTATGGACGGGAGTTGGGATTTGGTCAGTGAAGTAGCAATCCAAGAAAATCTCGAATCCCGGTTGTCGTATGCCATTTACAACAAATGGTTCGGGAAATTCATAGCATGGATAGTCCTCTCCTTCTCTTATAAACTGACCATTAAGCGTAAGAGGGTACTGATCCATTGGAATTGCCTTCTTTTGAATGCGAGCGTCCTTACGTGCTTTCAACTTGTCTTGGGCTCGCTTGAGATATTTCCGAGTCGGTTCGAAACCAAGTCCGAAAGTATCTAATTTAGGGAGGCCAGGTGACTCCACCGATTTTTCTATCCCCTTCTTCTTTCCTAAGGTCATCCCATGGAAGTGTCCTTGCTTCTTCAACATGGTGTTGATAATCATGTTGGAATGGGGGTCGTGGCAAAGAGATGTCCTTTCATCCTCTTGGATTAAGGAGACTTCTTCGTTAAAGCCCCATAGGTCTTCGTCATCTTCGTCGTGCTCCACATTGAAGATTGGATTTTCTATTGATTTGATTCTCATTGGCGAAGCGTCAATAGTGATTGGAATTCCTCCAACTATGGCTTTCACTTGTTGGTGAAGAGATGAAGGGACGGCCTTTAGATCATGGAGCCAAGGGCGTCCTAACAACAGATTGAATGAGGCCTTGATGTCTACCACTTGAAAAGTAGTAGCATGTTCTATTGCTCCTGTCGTCACATTTAGGGTTATTTTGCCAAGAGCTTGACGACGAGTATTATCGTAATCTCTTATTCCTTGTGTGGACGGAGTTAAATCCTCATCCCTTATGTCGAGCATCCTCGCAGTCCTAAGTGGACAGACATTGATAGCTGATCCATTGTCTACAAGAGTCATGGGAACATTCATCCTTTTGCAGACTACCGTGAGGTTTAACGCCTTGTAGTGTTTGTCACCTTCTGGGGGTAAATCTTTATCAGAAAAGGTGATCAGATTAATCGGACTGGGGAGGTCACTTGTGAGGAATTTAGCTAGTCCCTCAAGAGTGGTGTCAGAATCTATCCCGATTTTATCCAAGGCATTCATTACAGCCAACCTATGTTCTCGAGATGTTGCCAGGAGCTTCCATACATTCATCTCAACTTTTGTCTTCTTAAACTGTTTAACGATGTTGTTGTCTTCGATGATAGGTATGGGAACTTGTTGTACAGTAGGCATAGGTTGTGTTGAAACGGGAGGTTGCATTCTCCCGGATCTTGTGAGGACGCCAATTGATGAGTCTTCTTCAGCCCAAATGTCGTCTATGGTGTATGATACAGAAGGTGAAGGTCCCACTATGTCCTTTAGGTAGACATCTTCTTCATCACTGTCCCATACTCCATTAACAGTTATGTCCTCTTCTTGTTGAACTTAGATTAACTCCTTTTCATCAATCATTTTCTGCACCAAATCCTTGAATTTGAAGCAGTTTTCTATGGTGTGCCCCCCTGACTGATGGTACTGACAGTAATATATATCTGTCCTTTTTAATGATTCAAATGGTCTTGGTTCGAGAGGTTTGACCTTGCCACTCTCGGAGAGCATTTCGAACATTTGTGCATATGGGATCCCAATTGGAGTGTAAACTCTATTGCTCTTCTTGGGTTTTTCGGTGACTTGTAAGGGAAAATACTTTGCCTCATAAGTCGTTTTCAGTGGTGTGAATTCTCTTTTAGGTTCTTCCTTTGGACGTGGAAGTTCATCATATTTCTTGTGAAGTTCGTTCACAATTTTGAGAGTTTCACGTAATAGTTGCGATGTCTCCCTCATAAACAGTGTGAGCAATTGTATGTCTTCCTTGTTTGCTGGTTCTGGAAGGTTATCTCCGACATTGAAAAAGATCTCTTCTTTTCCTTCTTCGACATTGGTCGCTTTGACAGGCTTAATGAGAGATGAGGGGTCAATTTCGCTTTCTTCATCGGAGATAGCCAAAGTATGAGCTAGAGGTGCATTTTCAATACTTGGCTTCTTACTGGCAAGGGGCAACGGCAGCTTGTTATTGTCAATTAGGTCTTGGATAGCTTCCTTGAGCTTCCAACAGCTTTCAGTAGAATGGCCCCTACCTTGGTGATATTTGCAATGTGCATTGGGGTTCCAGTTAGGCGATCTCTTCTCAACTGGCGGATCCCCGAATGGTCCAATGGGAGTTATAAGACCTTTTGCATTTAATCTATCAAATGCGGTGTCATAACTCATGCCAATAGGAGTGAAATTCTTCTTAAATGGTTTCTTTTGTCCTTGATTGTTCATGGCGAGGACTTCTCCTAGATTAAAGGTGCTAACATTATTTGAGTGGGCGGTTTTGGAAGAAGAAGGATTGTCGTTCTTCTTTCCTTTCCAGCCACTGTTGGAGCTATTGTTGGCAGCTTTAGATTTAGCCAAGTCATCTTCAATATTGATCCCAATATCATAAACAACCTTAAAGGTATGAAGGTTATTTTGATATTTAAGATGTTTGGAATATTTTTCTTGGAGATTTTTAATGAACAGTCTCACGGACTCTTTTTCACTTGGTACCTCGATCATTTTAGCTGAGGTTTCTCTCCATTTGTTAAAGAAAGCAGTGAAGCCTTCATTCTCTTTCTGTTTGAGGATTTCAAGTTCTCTATGGTCAGTTTCGACTTGAATGTTGCATTTGTACCTATCAACGAAAGCGTTTGCTATGGATTCCCAGGTAGAGGTCTTTTCTTTTTTGAGAGAAAAGAACCATTGTTGGAAAACGGTCTCGAGAGATAGCGAGAACAAAGAAGGGAAGACTTTCTTATCGATACCCTTGATACTCATTATTGTTTCGAATGCTCTTAAGTGGAAATAAGGGTTGTCGATTGCCCTAAATTTTGGGATGTCGTTGGCGCTGAACTTCTGCGGAAGAAGATCTTTATCCACCGAGACCCCTTGGGATGTGAGTTCTTGCAACTTGTAGTCGTTGGACAACTTGCTTAGGCTCTCTTGCATGAGGTCCATTTGTTGTTGTTTCACGGGATCATCGATCTTAAGTGCGAGAAGCTTCAGTGTCTCAGTTACAGTAGCCAGTTGGTTCTTGAGATCGTTGACTTCTTCTTGAGTTGCCATTATGACTCTTGCTTTCCTCTTGCGGGCTATAGGTTTGTCGAAAAGTTGGACTTGTACGAAGAGGTTATCTTTGATTAATCGTCCTTCCTTTCTTGACCACGCGCTGTAAATTAAGCCAATTTGCGTTTTAATTACTTGACTCGAATCAACTTGACTTTATGGTTTTTACTTTATTTAAAAAAAATATATATATATATATTTTTTTTAGGGAACTAAGTATTATTATTTATTGGAGGATTAATTTCCGACTTACCCCCTTAAAAAAAATGACGAAAAAAAAAAGCGTGCACACAAGACTCTCTTAATCATGGTCAAACATGTTGGTGTGTGCATTGAGTGTGGTGACATGCTTGGACTCTTGTGTAAGACCATGGGACTTAGTGCCTAAACTCGAACATTGATTCAATTAAGCATTAATGGTCAGCAAGATTAACCGAATTAAACAGAAAACTGATTAACTAGACATTAGGTGATGACTCGACAAATAATCCGAACTGTCGGCCAAGCGACAGGACTGGCGTCACAATATGGTGATTGGCGCCAAACAAATTTAGAAAATGTCTGGCGCTACACACTACAATGTGGCGCTACAGCTCAGACTTTGGCGCCAATATTGGAGCTTCGGTCTGGGACTGTTTTCGGTATTATTAGTCAACTAGGGTATGCCTAAAGTCGTACTAGGTCAATTTCGATTAAAGAAAAACTTTATTGACTCAAATTAATTAATTAATTAATTAATTAGGCAAAGTTCTTTAAGTCATTAATTTTAGTCTCAACACAAATCAACAAACGGTTAAGAGAAACACAGAATATATATGCACAACAAATAATGCACAATTAGTCAAGTAGGCACAATATGATGCAATGAGTTCGCAACCTAACCATGGCTCTAGTTCTCTAAAGTTCGGGATATGGTTTAGTCAAATAGGGTCCATGGTTAATTGTCCGGATGCACCGCGCAGAAGCCTAACCGTGAAAGGTTAGCGCGTGTGGATGGGACACCGCGAGTTTTTAGAAAAAACTCACTTCCATGGTTTGATGAATTCAACATCTCAGATGTACCCTTTGTTGCCAGGAGCGTTCAATCGGGTAGATAGAGCATGAATTCCCAGAAGGTTATGTCCATATGTAGAACACATATGGGTTTCAGAAAAGTGAGAAAAAATTCAATCAGGAAGCAGAATCGAGCAAACAATACGAAAAACCGGTCGAAATTAGAACGCATATTTCTGGCTCGGTATTGGGAGAAATTGGCGCCAGCAAACAGAGACTGGCGCCAACTTTTAACTGTAGCGCCTGGCGCCAATACTGGTGTCTGGCACTACGGCTAAAAGTTTGGCGCCAAGCTCTGGCCTCTGACGCTACTTCCCACATGCCTTAGCAGCTTTCTGTGCTCGATAAAATCTTCCAGTTTCGCGCGGTGTCATTTCAGTCCTAGTTGTGAAAGACATTTCTCCAATTTCCTACGTGTAAAATCCTATGTTTTTTACTCATTACGGATGGTCTTTCCAATGAAAACCTTTTTATGCATATGACAATAATGTTAATCAAAATTACGCACATGAAATACTTAGAACTTTTCGAGTCTCATCCACTCATTCTAAATCATTGCCGAAACAAATTCAGGAATTAAAATAGAAATCCTCCCCAGTGGAGTCGCCAAAAACTGTAGGGAATAATTTCAAGCCTTTAAAATCCCACTAGCTTGAACCCCATTGTAATCATACACTAAAGTACGGTGGCGTCCAAAAGGGAAGAAGATAGAGCAAAAGAGTCGCCAACAAGTTTTTAAGGAACTTGTAAACCATTCACGAGGTGAAGGTTACACCCCTTAACGATCCAAGAGATCGTCAACTCCATAAGGTCATGAACCAAATAAGGTTCGGGGATGAAGGTACAAATCCAACCTAAAAGAGATTGAACCTGCCCTAATAATAGGCCTCTACTTTATTCTGCTCGTATTCATGTGCGCATTTTTACTAACATGCAATCAAAAGGATTAACCCTAAACCTGTTTAATCTATGTTGGTTTAATATAATGCACAAATAAACTATTATTGGCGATCACTTGAATTATAATCACAGTTAACCTAACAAGATTATTAATTATCTTATTAAGCACGATTGCAAGTACCAAATTCCCTTTAAGCATGCATAAAAGGCGTGATCAAGCAATAAATATAAATAATCAAGCAACACAATAAATAATCAATATCATGAATAATAATAATAATAATAATAATAATAATAATAATAATAATAATAATAATAATAATAATAATAATAATAATAATAATAATAATATTCATAATCATCATAAATCATAACAATCGTAATCATAATCATGTTCATGTTAATATTAAGGCATAATAATAATAGCAAGATCCTAGGCATGATACTAATGAGATTAATAACAAACCCTAGCATGTCACTAAACAATAAAAATCAAGTCTTTAGTCCTAACATGATACTAACATGAATAAATATTAGGAAGGATATAGGAAGCATCGTAACAATCATATTTAATATTAAAATTACCCTAGACATGATACTAGGAATCATAATAACAATCTAAACATGATATCTACATCATAACAACAATAAATCAATTAAAGTACTTACTTTGATGCTTCGTACCTCTTTCTAATAACAAAATACACACGTTAGTAACTTCAAGGAAAAATAATAATCAAAGCAATTAAATTAAATAATTGAAAGAGAGATTATTGAAATAGAGATTTGGGACCAAACCCTCAGAAATTAAAACCTTTCACGTCTAGGGCGAAGGCAACTTCGATTATGGCTAGGTGTTTCTAGATCTAATGAATGCGGAATTTTGTATAAGAAAACAAGAAAGAATTGAATGCTAAAGAATTAATTTTTGTTGATGAAAGCTAATTAAAGCTAATTGTTGATGAGAATTCGTGAATGAAAACTTGTGAATGAAGAGAGTTGATGAAAACTTAAGAATGAGGAGAATTGGTGAATCAAAACGGAGTTTTAAATACGATATTTATAGAGAAAATCAGCCAAAAAAAGATAATTTAATAAAACAGAGTCTGAAGATCGCAAAACATGATTGACGCCAGCCCTGGCTAGCTGGCGCTAGCACCAGTGGCTAGCGCCTGGCGCCAAGCCTGGTTCCAGGCGCCAAGGCCTGGGGTTGGACTCCAGTCTTAATTCCAACGCGTTTTCGAAAATCTGATAAGTTTACCGTACTGGAAGATAAAATGATATAATTCCATCGAAAATGCTATTTGATCTTAATTAAAACTCTGAAAAGTCCTAATTGAATTAGGAATGAAAAGAACCTTATAGAAGAATCTAGAAGACTAAAACCATTCCTAATTGCATTAGGAATGATAAATCATATTAGGCCCTCCCCTAGATCATTGGGCCGTACATAAAGTTCAAACCGGGCCCAGTTTAGTAAATTGGCCATAACTTCCTCAATATTCATCGGAATTGGGCTTATAATATATCGTTGGAAAGGTCTTTGCAAGCCCCATCCAACTACACCACTATTGGACCCATGTCATGGACCAACCAAACTGGATTGGCTGTTTTCTTAAAATAAAGTTTTCCAAAACATGGAGAAAAGAAAAGAAATAAAACTTTCCGCAACACTATACCTTTCCACACTTCGTTTCATTCGATTATGATTCGACGTGAAAGGCACTCATCACTGGGTTTGGTTTTGGGGAGACACAAATGGGTGTCTACAGGTTGTAAACAGTCCGGGTAGTAAATGGTTCGGTGCAGGCGAGTTGCGGTTTGTTAACGGTGCGGTGTAAACGGTTTTTATCCCGGTTCAAACAGTTTCGGGTTGGAAACGGTTTTGGGTTAGAAACAATTCCGTTCTTTTTCGGTTCAGTTTATAACTGGTTCGGTTCTTTTTCGTTTCAGTTTTTAACTGGTTCGGTTCTTTTTCGGTTCAGTTTATAACTGGTTCGGTTCTTCGATTGTTTAACCACTTTAACGTTATTCATATCGGTTCCATTTCAAGTTTACTAAATTACGGTTCGGGTCGGTTTTCGGTTTCAAAAAATAAATTGTTTATCGAGTTGTTTGGATTCGGGCAGTCAAATGGTTTTGGTTTGAAATTTGATAGTACTTGCTAACCTTTTGTGTTCACAAGTTTTATATAAAGTCGCGAATCATTTCATATTTAGGCATCATATTATAAACAAATTCTCATTGATTTTATAAATACATATTATGTTCTGTTTCAAGTTTAGTCATACTGATCTTACTAGTTTATTACGAAGTAGATTATAAGAGTTAGTGTATTAATGTATTATTGTTTTACAATTAGGTTATTATATGCTTCTTATTTAATCATTTATATACTACGCATAGTATCATAATCATGATTTGATGAGTTCTTGTGAAATGGAAATTTGCAATTTGGTAATTCGATACTTGATTAGTCAACAAGACTGATAATTATGACTCGATTATCATTATATATTTTCATGAAATTATGAAGATATAACAAAGTGCTTTGATTTGTATAATGAAAGAAAACACTAATGATTGATTAACAAGGTAATATTGATTAGTTCAATCGATCATATGTACACATTATTAACACATGGCATCTAACCATCTCATAGTTAAATATTCGTATCATCGTTATTCGTATGTATTAGTACAAAGTTATAGACTCATTACTTCATTAGTGATCTTTTTAAATTTATCTATTTATACATTTCTTAATATAACGTTTTTATAATTTTTACGTGTATGAAAATAAAGATATACTAGTAGTCTAGTAGATGTTTTAATACGTGTCTTGGGCACTAATCCCGATCAAATGGGGCAAAAAAATACTAAAGAATTGAGGGAATAATATTTTTGTAGATGAATGTACAACACGCAAACACACACGGATCACCACTCTCAACCATAGATTAAAAAATCAATGGTTAGATTCTTTCTCCCACAACACACACGGATCACCACTCTCAACCATAGATTAAAAAAATCAATGGTTAGATTCTTTCTCCCACAACACACACAGATCACCATTCTGAACCATAGATTAAAAAATCAATGGTTAGATTTACATGAAACCCTTTTGAAACCCTTTCACTCTCACTCTCACTTTACCACTCTCACTTTACCACTCACGGGCTCACGGCGCCTCTCATTCTCACGGGCTCAGCGCCTCTCCGTCTCCCTCATTCACGGCGGACCTTGAAGCTGTCCTGATTCTACCTCTCTCCCACTCTGCTCAGCACTCTCTGTCTCTCCCACTCTCTATCCTCCATTGAAGCAACTTCTGAGGTAAGATCGTTTTTCATAATCTAGGGTTTAATCAAACTATCATTGATTTAATTTTCAGTATTGTCAATTTAGGGTTCAAATTAGGAGGGGTTCGTGAAGTATTGTTTATAATTACTAAAGCTATGAAATAGTACAATGAATACTTTTGTTTCTAGGATTTTACTGTGTTTAATTTAGATTGATATACATATACTTAATCCATAAGTATTTTATGTGAATTTTTTTTTATACTAGTTTCTTATTGCCAGCTCCATTGCCTACCTGGCCTCAAGGTTTGTTTCTCAACTTTGTTACTTTTTCTCATTAATAATTATATTCTCGTTTAAATTCTATGTTTAATCTTCTTCTATAACTAATTTTATATTATTGACCACTTTTGTTAATGTTGAAGATGTGAATTTTAATTGTAACTTTCAATATAATTTTGGTAGACTTTAATGAATGATACTTTGAATTTTTTGTCATGATACTTCGAATATATTTGAGCTGGCAATAAGAAACTAGTATAAGTTATTTTATATGAATTTGAATTAACAAAATTAAACTACGAGTAGTTCATATTGTTTTGTTTCTGTTTTTTTAGTAATGGAGCAAGGGTTTGGAAATTATGATGAGCATACTATAAATTCTCAAGACACTGTTCAGAATCAAGATTCTTCTCAACAACAAGTCACTACCACTAGTGGTAGTAAGCGTCAACGAACATCAGATGTGTGGAGGCATTACACCTTTTTTGATAAGTTGGTTGGTGTTGCTCTGATAAGATATGCCCGATGCAATGTTTGCGGTAATGAATATAAAGCACCCGGTACGGCTGGTACCTCCACTTGTAAAGCTCATACTACCTCATGCATGAAAAAACATCCACATCATCCTGGACATAAAGAAAGTGGTGTTCAACCTTTGTTTAATCAAACTCGTCATTTACAATTGCTTGCTAAAGCTATAATTTTGCATTCCTATCCTTTAAGTATTGTGGAGCATCATGGCCTTAGGAAAGTTTTTACGAATCTGAATCCTAATGTGAAGCATGTGTGTAGAAACACTATTTTGAAATATTGTATTGTTGAGCATGATAAGTTTAAGTCCTTGTTGTTGCAAACTTTTTCTTGAATTGAAGGTAGAGTTATCTTCACTTGTGACTTGTGGACAACATGCACTAATCGAGGTTATCTCACTTTAACTGCACATTATGTTGACAAAAATTGGTGTCTAAGGTCTAAAATTCTGAATTTTAGATAATGTGGTCCTCCTCATACTGGTGTTGAGATAGAAAAATTTGTGTTTAAACTTATTAGGGAGTGGAAGCTTCAGGGTAAAGCTTTTGCAATTACTGTTGATAATGCTCGATCCATGGATGTTATGGTTAATCTTTTGAAGAAAGATTTAATGTTGACTTCTCCTCTTCCTTGTAATGGTAAATTTTTTCATATTCGATGTTCAGCTCATGTGTTGAACATTATTGTTCAAAGAGGTTTGAAAGAAGTTGATAGTAGTGTTCAAAAATTGCATGAAGTTTGTAAATATATTGATTCTTCGGACTCTAGGCTTACTCAATTTGAGCATGCTCTTTTTGAGGCTAATTGTGTGTTTAATGGTAAGTTACGTCTTGATGTTGTGACTCGTTGGAATGCCATCTATACGATGCTCCGAAAAGCTTTAGAAGCAAAGGAAGCCTTGAAAGTGGTTATCGATAAGTTTATGGGTTATGAATTCAAACTTTCGGATGATGAATGGGATACCCTTGCAAAAATATGTAATTTCCTAAAGCCATTTTATGAAATCATTGTGTTATTTTCTGGTTCAGAATATCCTACTACAAATTTGTATTTTGCTAGTGTCTTGAAAATTGAGCACACAATAACTAAAGCCCATATAGACCCTAAACTTGCACCCATGGCAAAAGTTATGCTTGAAAAGTTTGAGGGCTATTGGGATGACTATAGTTTGATCCTTTCAATTGCTATTGTTCTTGATCCTCGCTATAAGCTTATTAAAGTGACAAAGATGTTGAAAGTGCTTGAGGAGGCATGTGTTGAAAATACAAAGGTGATTAAAGATGCTCTTTTGGAGTTGTATAACTTTTATTCATCTATGTCTTCCGGATTTAACTCAAGTACAATTGTTCCCCCCTCCATCCCAATTGTGATCGATAAATCAAATGGTGACGATGATGACATATTCAAGGTAATTAATTTCTTTTTAAAAATATTACATAATAATAATTGTATGTTTTAATTTTATTATTTAATAATAGCATTTTGTTTGAACTTTTCTAGAATATTGATGATGATGATGATGATGGCCCATTAAACCGACCATCGATGGAGATTGATAATTATTTGATTACTCCTCGTCAACCATCTATTGAAGGGGAGAATTATGATGTTCTCAAGTATTGGGAATCTCAAGTTAGGGTGTACCCTATATTAGCTATTATGGCTAGGGATGTTTTGGCCATTCCTATAACATCGGTAGCCTCTGAGTCTTCTTTTAGCATGGGTGGTCGTAATTTAAACAAGTACAGGAGTGCGCTTTTGCCTAAGAATGTTGAGGCGTTGGTTACCACACAAAATTGGTTACGTGGTTATGATTGTGATATTGAAGAAGACGTCCTTGAAATTGGTAAAGAGGTGATAGATGAAAGTTTTGCATCTAATTCGGAAGTTATTGACGTCCTTTAATCTTTTTTTTTTAAATAGCTTTTTTTCCTCCTGCCTCCCTTCTGCTCACATATAGCTTTTCTTTTTCCTCAAGCCTAGGCGATGCTACATTGGGGTGAATGTCTGCTGATTGCTTATTGCTGTTCTGACGTCCGCTGACTACTCTTCCATTATACTGACTGTTCTTTGTTGTTCTGAAGTATGCTGACTGCTGCTCTTCTATTCTGTTCCCGATTGCTGCTGCTCTTCTATTCTGCTGCTCTCTGCTAGCTGATGTTCTTCTATTCTGCTGCTCTCTGCTGCTGTTCTTCTATTCTGCTGCTCTCTGCTGCTGTTCTGCCATGTATGCTCTTATATTCTGCTGCTCTCTGCTGCTGTTCTGCCATGTATGCTGCTCTCTGCTGCTGTTCTGCCATGTATCCTGAAGTGTTGTGTTGTTTCTTCTATTGCTTCAAATTACTGTTGTTGTTCTGATTTGCATTTTACTTCTTGTAATGGAGATACATGCAAATGGAGGAGGTAGTAGTTATATCTTGTATATGTAATTTGCTCTTGTTTGTGAACACTGATTAATGTTGTCAACTCTAGTCTCTAGTGGTTCAAGAGCTGTCTGAATTCAGTTTCATTAGGAGACAGAATGATTTTAGGGGATGGGAACTAGTTAGGAGCTTTAGAACAGTCAACAAGATAGTATTTACATATCAATTTAGTTTGTTGGTTTGCTTGGCTTAGACTGTTCTATGATTTTTCTTAGGAGCAGTGTTGGAAGTTCTTGAAGTAAAACCAAGAAAGTTACGGTGTTTATTCTTTTGACTGTTGGGATTTAATGGCTATTGGAATCCCTTAATTTTAGCTTCCTCTTATTGCTAATTTAGTGGGCATTATTGCTGATTAAAGTTGTTACTTAAAGACTAGCCGTTACCCTTTTAATGTTGATTAAAGCTAGCTCTTATTGGGGATTAATGGGTGGATGTTACATCACTTGATTGATGACCATTTTCCCCTTAATTGCTGGTTGCTCTTACTCCCTCCATTGCCTTATAAATCAACATTATTCACCTCCGAAAGACATGACAACAAAAACCATCCATCTTTAACTTCTTACCTTCTCTTAAATTATATCCTTTCGGTTTTTGGGCAAGTATTCTGAATTCCAGTCGGGTTTGTGAGTGCACACAAATTCCGGCGTCGTGCTTATCCTGGAGGGCGACCGCTTGATGTCTACTGCACCGGGGTAACGCGGAATCGTCTTTTAGGTCAGTGGTTTACCACGACGCGGCAATTGTCAATTGGTCTACACAACATTGAGATAAGTACTTTCGTTTAATTTGCTTATCTACTAACAATCTAAAAGACGATCTATTGCTTCCACATTTGATTCTAGCTTGATATGTCATATTAAGTGTCTTATTATAAAGAGTTGTAGATGTTGATGTATTATTAGGACATGTTTTGTTTGGAGCAATTTTTGATACGTATGTTGTTAGACGAATGACGAAAATAATTTCTTTAATTTGATTAATTGTGTTTATCGATGGGAATAATTTGCTTTATAGCGTTCTATTGGATGCAAATCATGCAATGTTTGCCATTAGTAATGTTTTGTTGGAAAATCACGTGTTTTGATTGTTTTCTTGGATCATGTTGTTAAATCTATAGCTTTGTTCACTAATGTGTGGTAGTTAGTGTAATTTTGGATATCCAATTCTGATTTTGGATGGAAAAGGAACAGAAAGTGATGTAGTGCTACTAATTAATTTGAAACCATGTGTAGAAATAATTTTCTAATAAGTTCTTTCAGAATTGGAATGGGTGGATGTTCCGTGTACCTCGGGTTGTTTTAATTGCTTATAAGTATAAAGTTGCATGCTTTTTTGATTTAATGTTGCTTTGGTAGGCCATTTGTAATTTTGACTACCTAATATGTTATGGACTTATGGTCAACTGTAGTATATATGTATGTTTATGGAATTATGTCCACTTCTTTATGTTATTTTATTTTTAATTGATTTTCTTGACATATTTGAGTGGTTGCTTTATATTGTGTAGAAGAATAGCTTTGAGTCTGCTTTGTTTAAAAATTGATTGGCTTGGTTATAGCTTTCTTTGGTCATTATCCTTCTACACATGCATGTTAGTCACGAAAAAAAGTTTATTTTCAATGACTAATAGTGAAAATTATAATGCTATTGGATGCACTTGTATTTGTAACAGTTTGCAATCTTAAAGGAGTTGTACAATGTTTTTTAATTATACATCGTAATTTTTTGGGATTTAGTGTTTCCCAAATCTCATTGTTTTGTGGAGTTTTTGTTGACATTTTCTAATTCCTGTAATATACTATATTTTTGAGACTTTAGGACTAGGTTTTTACTCGCGGATTTTCGGGAGCAGTCCCAAATATGACCCCTGATCAAAGGTCATCCTTGGTCGGTTTGCGCTGAAATTTTGGGAGTATGTTTGGGACACATGAGGCTTATTTTTCACCGGTTGGATTCTCATTAGGGAGTTATGATGACATCTTAAGGCCCTTATTTACAACGAGGACGGTTGGACATCTCATAAAGGTCTCACACATGTTACTTGATTTAATTCAAGGGAGGTTCATTCTAACCCAAGTCTCGTGTTAGTATGTTTATCATCTGGTTTAATTCTTAGTAATCTTCTTAACAAATATATGCTTTTGTGGGTGTTGACAAAGTACATTGAATGTTGAATTTGTCAATTAAATATTTGTTGAATGAGTAATAGAAAGTAAAAGTTATAATGTCAATATTTTATGAGTATGACATTATATTGCACATAATCAGTTACCTTTAATTTGTTGGTTCTACATTTTGTGGAGTAACTTGTTATTCAGTAGTATGCTTTAGAGCAATGTTTTAACTTTTTTTTTTTTTTTTGAGGTGCATGTATGTACTCCGAGTACTACTTTTAACATGGTTCATGTATGTGTTAAGCATGGGGTTGAGATGTATTATGTCAATTTCTTGAATCCATGATATGCAATACTCGTATTGAGAAGCTTTATTCATAACTCAATTGATCTCATTACTTTATCCTCGGTTTAACATGTTTATGTGAAACTTATAATTCTCAAACTTGTTGAGTTTTGTGAAGGGAAATTATGTGATAATTTTACTTAAAGAGATTGTATGGCTTTCTCTTTGGAGAATTTTCGAGTAAAGTATTTTGGGAATTGACTATGATTTTTCAATATTTTATGATGGTTTATTGTTACCGCCTATGACTCTTTATTGTGTTATAATTCTTTATGAATAAAGCATGAGTAATTTGTAAATGCCTTGAATTTTATGTTGTGGCTTGGGAGTTAATATTTTGAGATATTGTTGAATTATTATCCTTGATTAATTCAATGTTTCAAAGATCTCTGCTCTTGTCCACCTTATATGTTATTATACCCAGTGTTATGACATAGTTGTGAATTTTTCCCAACCATATATTTGTTTATGCTCTATTTTGGTATTTGAACCTTGTCCTTTCATGTGGGGGTTTTTATATCCAAATATTTCATTCATTGAGAATGTGGGTGCATTGGTAAGGGTTTTGAATCGAACTTTGTTGTCCAATGTGGGGGAAGTAATAAAGAATCAGTGTTGGACTCAAAGTCTTGCTCAGTTTTTGCTTGATAATTGCATTTAGTTCATGACTTCGTAGGTGAGTCTTGGAGTAATTTTATCTTGAGTCTTTCCTAATGATTGATCCTTTATATGGATAATTTGTCTTTGAGCACATAAGTTTGTTAGCACTGAGTTTCAAGTGATTAGATATGCACATTGGAATGTCATGTTTTTCTTTCTTCTTTTGTTAGTGGTGGACATTTGAAAATAGTAGGAATGAGAGGCATTAATGTTAGAGTTTTCTTTTATTTAATGCAAAGCCTGCTGAAAGTGATTAATTGTGCTACAAACTATTTTTGATCAAATTTGCCTTACAAGATTGTTTAGGTATCTCTATGTCTTTAGAGTATCAACTTTAAACTAGTGAAATGGCATGAGTGACTGTTTCCGTGGATGAAGTCGTTGACTATGAGGTAACTATGTGTAGAATTCTACAATCTTTTTCCTGGGATTGTGATGCTTAATATCTCTTCTATGGATTGTGTTGCTAATTCACTGAGTTTTGTTGGAAGTCTTTAAGGCTAAACTTGTGATGGATGAGTCATTTCTATAATATAAAGTTTTTATGATCTTATTGATCATATGGGAGCAATTCGTGTCCATTTGGTAGTCTTATGTTTCTTGGAAACTATGCTTAATCTGACATTGCTTTTTATGTAAGTAGATTAAGCAAATATACTCTTAACTCGAGCAATGACCATCGGATAGTTTTGAGGAGGTTGCATAGGTACTTTAAAGTACAAAAGATAAGAGTTTGCACTATTGCAAATTTCCATGAGGTCTTGAAGTTCGATAATGAGTTCAAACTCAAGCGTTATGTTTGCACCACTAAGTGGTGAAGCTATGTTTTTGGAAATTGTGCAAAGCAATCTTGTTTTGCTATGTTTGTTTTGGAATAATCTAATTTATTTCTCTTGAATTGACAGGTTATGAGGCAAGATGGTCAAGAGTGCTTGGCTCTTATGAGCAAATGTGCTGGCAAATATCCCATTGTAAGGGAATTTGTTATGATTTGTAAGTTGTGGTTACTTTTGATTGAACCATGCCTATAATAGTTGATGTCAAAGATAATTTTGTCGAATGGGGTGATATCACTAGACTACATAAAAGTCTAAAAGGAATGTTACGGATCCGTTAACTAATAAAGGCCTGTGTATAAAACTAGTTTTGGCCGGAAACATCGGAAGAGATGGGGCTAAAGCCCGTTGTATGAATTGTGAAATAGTGAACTCCTACTCACCATGAGTTCAAAGGGGAACATTATTTAATAATTCGGAAGCACAATTTTTATTTTATTTGTCAATCTCTAGATGTTTGTTTGGGCTTAGCTACAAATGAGAAGGAGGTTGAGCATACGGCTCTTAATGAACCCATATCCATATTTTTGGAGGTGTGCTGTAGCTCACACTTGATGGAGTTCACCTACTTAGGTGTGGAAGTGTGGCCGCTTCCTATGAGTATTTCGTGGGCTTATACTCTAGAGCACCTATGAGCATCCAGGCTGGACGTATGGCCAGTATAATGCGTCACCTTTATTCGCGGAATTTCAGAATATTATACATGCTCAATTGTGTGGCTCAAAGTGACGGGTCCCTAACTCCCTATTAAGTTCAAGACGAAAGTCACTTGGTAGGTGAGGGATCATAGCTTGATGTCCACTATGTGTTAATTCAAGTCGCGAGACATTGACACTTATGCAATTGTTTTGTTTTGCCCAAAACCAATTTTCTCTCTTTCTTTCTTTTCACTTCTTCGAACCTGTGGGGGATTGTTGGAAGTTCTTGAAGTAAAACCAAGAAAGTTACGGTGTTTATTCTTTTGACTGTTGGAATTTAATGGCTATTGGAATCCCTTAATTTTAGCTTCCTCTTATTGCTAATTTAGTGGGCATTATTGCTGATTAAAGTTGTTACTTGAAGACTAGCCGTTACCCTTTTAATGTTGATTAAAGCTAGCTCTTATTGGGGATTAATGGGTGGATGTTACATCACTTGATTGATGACCATTTTCCCCTTAATTGTTGGTTGCTCTTACTCCCTCCATTGCCTTATAAATCAACATTATTCACCTCCGAAAGACATGACAACAAAAACCATCCATCTTTAACTTCTTACCTTCTCTTAAAATATATCCTTTCGGTTTTTGGGCAAGTATTCTGAATTCCAGTCGGGTTTGTGAGTGCACACAAATTCCGGCGCCGTGCTTATCCTGGAGGGCGACCGCTTGATGTCTACTGCACCGGGGTAGCGCGGAATCGTCTTTTAGGTCAGTGGTTTACCACGATGCGGCAATTGTCAATTGGTCTACACAACATTGAGATAAGTACTTTCATTTAATTTGCTTATCTACTAACAAGCAGCCAGCATTAACGGCTTTATCAGTTCTTCAGTTGCGTGCCTACTGCCAAGTTAAGGTTGCTAAAATGGATTTTAAACTCTAAAAATACTGTGAGGCATATCCTTGTGTTTTGTGTTATTCAGTTAATTCTTGATGTGATTAATCATCATCTTGGCAGTGTAGTATAAATATGTTGAGTTGAATTTAAGACAACCTTCAGTTTCATACAATTTAAGTATGAGGAGGTTTTATACATACTCAAGCTATCAAAGTGTGAGTAAAGTGCTTTACTTTTGAGAATTTTTTGTGATCATTGAATATGTAATGAAATTTGAGAATTTGAGGAGGTTTTATACATACAATTTGAGGAGGTTTTTAATCGGTTCGGTTCTCATTTGGGTCGGTCGGTTTCGGGCAGTTAAACGGTTTCGGTTTGAAATTTGACAGCACTAATTACATATCATACCATCTCATCCATATATTAATCATACTTTTATAATCAACTCATAAATATACAAGTATATGGATTGGATGGAGATATGAACATTTAACAACTGCAATTCTTAAACAAAAAAATAAGATCCTATTATTTGCTAATTATGCTAATCGAGGTAATACATACAAGCAAGAAAAATTAACTATTGTTATAAACTAAATTTAGTTATTTAATTATTTTGATGATAATTATGTCTTTATTTTCATTATATTATATATTATAAACAAAAGACATGTTTATATAATTTTTATTTTTACAGGAACACGTTTGTTTATTTAATCAATGGTTGTTCCATAAATAATCTATTCAAAAGTTTAATGAAAAACTATTATAAATTATAAAAAATGATGAATAAATAAATAATAAAGAACGAACCTGATTTTTCAATTACAAGTGTTACAAAAAAAAAAAAAAAAAAAAAAAAAAAAAAAAAAAAAAAAAAAAAACAGAGGATCGCCTGGGCCACACACTAGCTAGTTTAATATTAAATCTTGACCATTTATTGAATTGACTTAATCATTAATACAATAGAATGATATATTTGTATACACTAAATAAAATTTAGTGATAATAATTGGTCGATTATTTTAAACAATCTTAAAGTTTGATTCCCCAACCTTAATTCCTTTGATTCCTGTTTGTATTTCTTACTAATAAAATTGGTAAAAAAAATTTTATAAAAATTAATAAAAAAAAGGACCGGTCTACGAATGTCTTATAATTTGACTAAAAAAAACTTAAACATATATAATGTGTACTACTTAAAATTCAACAACCTAAATATCCAAAGCGGTTAGTCATACGATACAATATAGATACAAAATAATTACATAATCTTTGGATTTCATTCTTTTAAACATGAATTGTCAAAAATTGGGCTAATTTTTCCATTGCTAGACTTATTTGAATTAGTTGAACTATTTAACATTTAATTAAATTAAATTTAAATATATGAATCACTTATCAAATCTATAAATTTTTATTATAATAACTTAACAAACATTAAGAATTATCATTAAGCAAACAAATTAAAAAAAAAAAAAAAAGGGGAAATTACCATAAACATCCTCAAGTTGTGAAGATCATACATGACATTGTAGAATCAAGCATATACACAATTAGACATTAGTTGGGATTACTTGTTTACTCACAAAAATGTACTTTGTAAAATATCAAAATATAAGGTGAAAAAAAAAATCCACTTTCTATTTTTTCTTTCTCCTCTCTGCATGGTTTGTGGATTACATTTTCTCGCCATTTCTCATCTTCTCCCTCCTTTCATTATTTTTCACATACAATTCCCCTCCTCCAACCTAGTTTTGAATCCCCTTTTTTTATTTTTTGTTAATCTTTAGTACAAAGTAAAATATATACAACAAAAAAAAAATTAGAAATGGGCGACAGCTGCACCCCATGTCCCCCCCCCCCCCCCCCCAAAGTAAATTTCTTCCTATTTTATCAAAATATTTTTAAAAACCACAAAGTCATCCCCATAAACAATTTAAATTATAACATGTCATATTATATCATCTTATCACTAATTAATAAGGAAAATTTGCTTTCATTAATCTGAACTTTGCCCTGTCCGTCCAAATTAATCCCTACTTTGGATTATTTCTCATCACTCCCAACTTTAGGGGGTATTAATTTTTATTGCACCCAAATGACTTGCAACCGGTCAATCAGGTAAACATTTGAGAATTAGTTTTTTTTTTTGCACATGTGTCAACATGTAATTGGTTGAAAAAAATAGAGAAAAAAAATAAAATTAAAACATAATAAAAAAAAACATCGAACAGCCCTCCCTTCCACCACCGCCACCTCCCCTTAGCTTCTCTCAGCCCCAACCTCGACGCCGGAACCCCTGGCCCACCTTGACGCAAGAAACCCTGGCCCACCTCGACGTCGGAACCCTTGGCCCACCTCGACGCCGGAACCACCCCCAGAAACCCCCGAAAATGACCACCAAAAACACACCCCCCATTTCTCCCTGAAAACGGCCATAGAAATGGCAGAAAACGGCCGAATTTCAGGCTGAATGGTTGGTGTTAACCCTAAATCGGTCGTTTTCGGCCAATTTCGTGGCCTCCTTGCTCGGGATTTGGGGAACTATGGTGGGGGAAGGGAAGGGGTGGAGGAGGGGTTTTCGGGGGTGGGGGTGTGGTATTTTCCGGGTTGGGCATGAGTGGTTTGTAGGTTTTTGTTTTTTTATAGCCAATTATAGACTGACACGTGTCTTAGTAACCTGGTACATTAGGTTGGATGACCTGTTGGGTGCAGTAGAAATTAATACCCCCTAAAGTTGGGAGTGATAAATAATAATCGAAAGTATGGATTAATTTGGACGGACGAGACAAAGTTTAGATTAATGGGAGCAATTTTTCCAATTAATAAACCTGGTCACGCAGTCAGGCCACGAGACAACGACACTTGGCATTCCAACTTTTTGCCAAGTGTCGCTTCACGTAGGCGACAAATAAGTATTATTATGATACGGGAATTTTGAATAGATTTTAAGATAAATATGTTGTATATAGTTTTATTACTTATATACTTCTAATATTTTCACAAACATAAAAATTGATTATAACTTTCAGGAACAGATAGTGTATTTTTTGGATTGAAAACGGATTCGATTAAACCGATACCGCTATCGTGTGTTTGGTTTGAGGGCATGATAACAATTACCATTACCTTTAGGTAATGGTTACTCCTCATTTGTTACCTCTCAAGAACGTTTACTTGGGGTAACAAATTATATACTCTTATTACCCCTTACTTAACCAATACCCTTTCTATAGTTTAAACCAAACAAATGAAAAGGTACGTAATAGCTAAATGATTCCTTTCCCTCTCTTATTTGTTTCCTTTTCACTCTGTTTCCATTTTTCGAACCAAACATCCACTGTATAAATATCCTATAACTTGGTTCTAATTCAATCATAAAAATTAGTTTTAAAAAGTTATATAAAAATAGGAAAAATTGTAAGGAACCGCGTTTTATAACACCTTTTTTGTAAAAAAACACCTTTATAAAAATTTTCTTGTGAAAACACACCTAAAACAATTTTTTTGTGAACTAACACCCAAATCAAGTTTTGGGGCTTTGACCCAGTTTTCCGGCGTTGACCCTCACGTGACGGTCACGTGCTCAACCCCTCCCTCCCCAAAACCACCAAAACCATAGCCGCCTAGCCAACACCACTACCTAGCCACCACTAACACCACCTCTCAACCTCCAACGTCGACATCACCCCCACCAACCTAGCTGCCATAACCCCCTACCCAATTCAATCTAAACCCACCCCATTTTTCTTTCTTTTCCCCTCTAATTAGACTTTCTTACTCCTCTATTCTTCATAGCTACCCTCGAATTTTGTACATTGAAGGCAAAAAACTCCATTGTTTTGATCGAATTACGGTAAAGACCAGCCTCATTTAATCTAGTTTTGAAGTAGGTAAGTTGTTAAAGTTCAAAAAATTAATTTAGGGTTCTTAATTGGGGAAAAAGGGGGACAAACTGTTACCTACTTTCTTCTCTCCTCTCTATTGATTTTTGGGGGAGGGACATGGGTGGTTTTGGAGGTGGATGAGGATTTTTGCGGACGGGTTTTAAGTGATTTGGGTGGGCGATGATGGCGGTTAGGTTGATCAGTGGTGGTGTCGATGACTTAGTGGTGGTTCTAGTGGCGGCTAGGTGGTGGTGTTTGCGGCTGGGGTTGGCTAGGCTTGATTTTGGTGGTTTTGTGAAGGGAGGGGTTGAGCACGTGACCATCATGTGAGGGTAAATGCCGCAAAATAGGGTCAATGCCTTGAAACCAGCCTAAGGTGTTACCTTGCCAAAAAAAAAAAAAAAAAAAAAAAAAAAAAAAACTGGTTTTAGGTGTGCTTTCACAAGAAAATTATTATTAGTTGTTTTTTTTTTTCACAAAAAGGTGAATTAAAAGGTGGTTTCAAACAATTTTTCCTATAAAATAAGATCTATTTACAATATATTTAATTTATTATTAAATTATTAGAAAATCAATAAAAATAAGTTTTAATAGTAAAATTAATTTTAGGTTGGTAAAAATTAAATTTTTTTAGTTTAGTAAATATAATCTAAGTTCAATAAAAATAATTTCAAGTCTATGAAACATATATATCCATTTACAAACAAAACTACAAAAAATACAATTAATAAACACAAATTGTTATATGTCGTTGGCCACACTGTGTGGCCAATCATCATAAGGGTTTAATCGTTAGTGTTATAGGGGTTATTCGGTCAATGTTATAAGATTATGTGGTTAGTATTACAAGTATTACTCGGTCAATGTTATAAGAGTTACTTCGTTATTTTATAAGCGACCACATGGTGTGGCAAACCGCACACAAAACGCACAGCAATTATTATATAATTAGGCAATATGATATTGTATGTCTGATGTGAATTATTGATCCGAAAATCAACAAAACACAAGGGATATGTTTAAGTCTAATTCTATACAGGAAATCCACCAAGAATTAAACAAAAACTAAGATTAATCAATTAAGAATCCACCTAATTAATCAATCCAAACGAATGTTTTAACTAAAACAAGCAAAACAGCAATTGATCGCAATCAACCAAAACTCAAGTATGCAACTTAAGAAATAAATCTGAATATTAATCTATGTATATTTATTTGTGTGTTTACAGCCCTATTTATAAGACTTAGTTTACCTAGGAAGATTAGGACAAGTCCCTAATTCAATCCTAATTAAACTAGAATTCTAACTTGCTTGAAGAGCAAGCACCTTGGCGCACAAGCATACACCTAACTGATTTATTTTGCTAACTAACTGATTTTTAAAGCAACTAAATAAATAAATAAAAATTAAAGAATTAAATAAAGATTAAAGATCCTAATGCTTGAACCAAGAAAAACCCTTTCAAGTGAAAGGTAAAAACTTGTAAGCAAAATCTAAGTAAAGAAAATTCAAGAAAGTTCAAGAAAGTGAACTAGACTCCAAGAAAAGCCACTAAGCAAACCGTGGCTTTGCTTTGATATCCAAGAAAGTGTCCATGCAATGCTTGGCTTGAATCAATGTTTAGGGACAAGTTATCTTGATGCATGATAAGCAAATCTTCGAAGTTCTCCATGCTTAGACTTGCATCATCCTCCTCTTCTTCGAAAGAATTTGTCCTCAAATCTCGAAGTTCTTCATCAGGAATATACTTAGCCAAATCGCCAACATTGAATGTAGCACTAACTCCATATTCTCCCGGAAGTTCTAACTTATAAGCATTGTCATTGATCTTCTCAATAATCTTGAAAGGACCTTCACTTCTAGGCATCAACTTATTCTTGACAAATCTTCTATAGAATGAAACTAGACCATGAAAAGACCTTTCTTCACTCATATTAGTAGGAATAGGCCAAGTTTTAATAGCCTCTACTTTCAAATGATCAATTGAAACTCCATCTTTTGATACAACATAACCAAGAAAAGTAACACTAGGCACTAAGAAGTAGCATTTTTCAAGCTTAGCATAGAATTTCTTCTCTCTTAACACTTCAAACACACTTGTTAGATGATTTAGATGATCATGCAAATTTTTAGAGTATATCAGAATATCATCTAAATAAACAACAACAAACTTGCCAAGGAAAGGTTTAAGTACCTCATGCATCAACCTCATGAAAGTGCTAGGTGCATTAGTGAGTCCAAACGGCATCACCAACCATTCATACAACCCTAACTTAGTCTTGAATGTTGTTTTCCACTCATCTCCTTCTCTCATTCGAATTTGATGATAACCACTCATAAGATCAATCTTAGAAAACAACTTTGAACCATGTAGTTCATCAAGTAGATCATCTAATCTTGGAATAGGAAATCGGTATTTGATAGTGATGTTATTCACACTCCTACTATCAATACACATGCGCCAACTCCCATCTTTCTTTGGGACAAGTAAAGTAGGCACGGCACAAGGGCTCATACTTTCCCTCACGTATCCTCTAGTCATAAGCTCTTCAATTTGCCTTTGCATCTCCTTTGTTTCTTCCGGATTACTTCTATAGGCTGCCTTATTAGGTAAGGGTGCTCCCGGAATCAAGTCAATTTGATGCTCTATCCCACGAATAGGAGGTAGTCCCGGAGGTAATTCCTTAGGAAAGACATCCTTGAATTCTTCTAAAACAGATTCCAATTCATACGGCCTCTTTGCTTGTTTATCTTGATCAATTCGAATCTCATTAGAAACAAGTATATATACCACATTGTTGCTGCAAATCTCTTTTTCTAATTCCCTCTCACTAATCAAATAAGAATTCTTTGAATTAGAGGTAACATTAGAAGACTTGTTGCATATTAAAGGTTTTAAAGCAACCGGTCTCTCTTTTTCTCCTTTTCTCACAACATACACATTAGTCCTTCCATCAAACTTCACAAATCTATCATATTGCCAAGGACGGCCTAATAGTATATGACAAGCATCCATAGGACAAACATCACACAAAACTTTATCATGAAATTTACCAATTGAAAAGGAGATTAAGGCTTGTTTAGTTACCTTAACATCACTCGAATTATTAAGCCAATGAAGCTTATAAGGGCTTGGATGTTCAGTAGTTGGCCACTTCAATTTGTCTACCAAAGTAGTAGATACCACATTAGTGCAACTCCCCGTGTCTATGATCATGTCACACAACCTATCTTCTACCTTGCACCTTGTAAGAAAGATTTTCTCCCTTTGATTGTTTTCCATAGGTACGGTTTTAGAGTGTAGCGCCCTTCTTAGAACCAAACTTTGACCATGAGTCTCGGGATCAATTTCGTCAATATGCCCCTCCTCTTCTTCAAAGTTTTCCTCTTCGTTCTTTTCTTCATAGTCACTACCCTGCTCACACTTAGCTTGTTCTTGTTCCCACTCTTGAGCAGTCATTACTCTTTTTGATGGACAATTAGTTGCAATGTGACCAACACTACCACACTTGAAGCACTTCCTATCTTCAACAAGCTTTTTAGGAGCTTCAAATTTTGATTTAGTCTCCTTGTAGTTCGAACTAGAACCACTTTTCTCCAAGCTGTTCTTCTCAAAAGGTTTAGTGAAACCCTTTACAAAGGACTTAGTGTACGTCCCTTTCTTCCCCTTTATCTGTTTTTCAACTTTCAAAGCTACCTTGCAAACATCCTCAAAGGACCAATATTGTTGCAATTCAACTTTTTCAGCAATATTATCATTCAACCCCGAAATAAATCTAGCAATCTTATGCTCAACAATCTCTTCTAAGCCACATAGCATGCATAACTTTTCAAATTCACCAATATAATTCTCAACAGTCATAGAATTTTGTTTAAAAAGTTGCATCTTAAGATAAACATCTTGAATATAATCACTAGGTACGAACCTTTTTTTCATGTGCTTCTTGAGTTGTTCCCAAGTTGAGATTCTTGCACGCCCCTCCTTATGCCTCTTCTTCTTTAGATTATCATACCAAAGACTAGCATAACCGGTCAGTTTCAATTCAGCCAATTTGCATCTTTTCCTTTCATCATACTCCTTGTAATCAAATAGTGTCTCGGCCCTTCTAATCCACTCAAAGTATTTTTCAGGTTCATTCATACTCCCATTGAATTCGGGAAGATCTAATCTAAGGTTCCTATCATCATCCTTTGGTCGATCTCTCCTCCTAGGCCTTGGTGATTCATCACTTGAGGAATAATTATTTCGTGGCCTCCTTGGGTTCCTCCTTGGTTGTTCTTCCTCACTTGAACCAGAATTAGGGTTAGAATTCCCTTTCCTTGAAGAATCTCCAGCAAGAGTATCAAGCCTTTTTAATATCTCATCCATCCTTGCTGCCAACTCGTCAATTCGCCTGTCTCTTCTAAGATTTTGAGCCTGTTCTAAGGTTAATCCCCTTGGAACTTGTGGAACCTCCTCGTCACTCATGATTCCTACACAAACCAAGTCAGTTTATGCAAAAATCTTGATTAAAAGATCGAATCTTGAAGGAAAACTAGGCAACACAAAAACCGGACTCCCATCCGCAAATCAGTGCACAAACACCAAAAGTTTGACGCTGTGTAGAACGCGTTACTCAACTAAAAATTATGAAATTTTATATGGTGATAGCTGGACGTTTTTAGAGTTCAATGCAAAAAAAATCACGCAAAAATTCTCAGCCAATTGTTCCCAGTTTAATTTTTGTCGAAGTTGCGCAAACCTGCTCTGATACCAAAGATGATGTGAATTATTGATCCGAAAATCAACAAAACACAAGGGATATGTTTAAGTCTAATTCTATACAGGAAATCCACCAAGAATTAAACAAAAACTAAGATTAATCAATTAAGAATCCACCTAATTAATCAATCCAAACGAATGTTTTAACTAAAACAAGCAAAACAGCAATTGATCGCAATCAACCAAAACTCAAGTATGCAACTTAAGAAATAAATCTGAATATTAATCTATGTATATTTATTTGTGTGTTTACAGCCCTATTTATAAGACTTAGTTTACCTAGGAAGATTAGGACAAGTCCCTAATTCAATCCTAATTAAACTAGAATTCTAACTTGCTTGAAGAGCAAGCACCTTGGCGCACAAGCATACACCAAACTGATTTATTTTGCTAACTAACTGATTTTTAAAGCAACTAAATAAATAAATAAAAATTAAAGAATTAAATAAAGATTAAAGATCCTAATGCTTGAACCAAGAAAAACCCTTTCAAGTGAAAGGTAAAAACTTGTAAGCAAAATCTAAGTAAAGAAAATTCAAGAAAGTTCAAGAAAGTGAACTAGACTCCAAGAAAAGCCACTAAGCAAACCGTGGCTTTGCTTTGATATCCAAGAAAGTGTCCATGCAATGCTTGGCTTGAATCAATGTTTAGGGACAAGTTATCTTGATGCATGATAAGCAAATCTTCGAAGTTCTCCATGCTTAGACTTGCATCAATGTCCAAATATTAGCATTATTAAAAGGGAGTATAAGACATTATCTAACATTCAAGCCAAAAAAAATAATCAACAATATGGGCATCGCCTGCTGCTTGCCCGCAAAACTAGTCACTAATAAATAAAGTCGGGCTCACATCCATACCACGAGATAGTGACATTTGTCAGGATTTCAATTTTTCGTCAAGTGTCGCATCACGTAGGCGACAAAAAGGTTTTATGTGACACATATAATGTTTAGCAAACAATTTTTGGTTAAATTTTTGTAAGATAAAAATATTGTATAGAGTTTTATTATCGATATACTTCTAATATTTCATTATATAAGAAATCTATCATATCTTTCACTAAAGTCCTATAACTCGGTTGTATTCTATCATAATAATAACATAGATATCTATTTACAAATCAAAATACAAAAAGTACGTTAGTATATAAATAAGTAATAAGATATCACATGTCTAATATGATACATAATTGTATTTAACATTTAAGCCAAAACGTTTATTTTAAAATTTTATCAGCAATTTGAGTATCGTTTGGTCACAAAACCAGTTACTAATAATAAAGCCGGTCTCAAAGTCATGCCACGAGACAACGCCACTAGGCATTTTAGTTTTTCACCAAGTGTCGAGCCATGCGACAAATATATATGATGACGACACTAACGTGTTTTGTGTGTACGGCTAGCTACATCATGTGGCCTGACAAAGTAACTCCTAAAACAGTATTTGAGTCCCTCTTGTAACATTGGCCGAGTAACCCCTAACGTTGACCAAGTAAGCCTTATAACACCAATAAAGCAACACCTCTAACACTAACAAAGTGACCTCATTTTTTTTTTTTTTTAGAATACCGTCATAGTATTTGGGCACAGTGTATAATCAACCACATATAAAAGTCTGTGTAAATTTTTATGTACTTTAATTATTAAAAAATAATACTACCTCCGTCTCCGAAAGAACGACCCATTTGGCTTAATTTTAGTCCCAAAAAGAATGATCCATTTGCATTAAAATCCCCACTAATTTGCAATAATATTAGTGCAAAGCTAGCTTCCCCATATAAAATTTTGTTTCTCTATATACTTTTATTACTTTGAAATTTTTTCTATGGAGGCGGATGCACGATACTCCATGCATCCGTTTTCTCTTTAAAAACGCGGAATGAACATTTCGTTGTTTAGTAAAGAACATACATTTATTTTGTAAAGAACATATAGCTATTTCATAAAAAACATCACATATAGTTGTATTGTAATGAACATATAGTTGTTTTTATAAAGAACATATACCTATTTTGTAAAAAAAAATCCAATTTCATGTTCTTTATATGTATATCTAAAGAACATCCGTAATATTAATTAAAAACATGATAATTAGAGGTGATCAACTTTGGCCCGGCCCGGCCCGATCCAGCCCGAAAATAGGGCGGGTTTAGACAAGCCTAAAAATGCATTTTTAGTTAAAAAAAATCCAAACTCGGCCTGAAAGAAACCCGAAAAGCCCACAACATTTTCCCGGCTTGACACGAGATATTATGTTAAGGCCCAACCCGACCCGAATTTTTATCACCTCTAATGATAATATATTGTAATGAACATTATTTTTATTCAACCACCATAATCTAAAGACAAAATTCAAAGAATATTTCAAAATAAACAATTAACATATGTCACAAATAAAAGTACATTATTCTGATAATCAAAGAACATGAAGATAAAGAACATTATTTAACTGCACATTATGTTCATTACAATTTTATAACATGTTCTTTGCACTTTAACTGAATGTTCTTTACATTTCTATACAATGTTCTTTACAATTCTATAATATGTTATTTTCACTTAAATTAAATGTTCTTTATATTTCTATGTAATGTTATTTCCCCTTTTTTTTGGGAAGAGATGCACCATGTGGATCGTGCATCCGCCTGCACGAACCATGCACTCTTATTACTTTCTCTCTCTATTTTTTTACAAACCCCATATAAATTTATCTTTTCAATATACTTTTACTTCTTTTTATTTAACTTTCTTAATACCCACGAAATCAACTCAAATAGGTCGTTCTTCTGGGTACGGAGGGAGTAATAATAATAATAATAAAAAAAAAAAAAAAAAAAAAAAAAAAAAAAAAAAAATCATAGTGAGCTAGATTTCACAAATTATAAAAAAAAAAATAAAATAAAATAAAATAAAATAAAAAAAAACGTGCACGGGCTTACATTAGTTTGACCTTTCTTTGAGGAACATTCGTTGCACCTAGAACTCCTAAAACTGAGTAAACTTTCTTCAACAAAGCCAAAGGAAAATATATATCATCACGTTCCTATCTTATCTCCGTGTAAATATATCATATTAGCATCTTGATCAAAACTACCTAATAATTCCATCTTAATATTCGGAACCAACCACCCTAAAAGTCTAAAACTGAAATCACTCCATAGCATATAAATTCATCTCTCGTTTAAATACTTGCAAAATCCTTTTTAACATTCATAAAAAAAATAAATAAAAAAAAAAATAAAAGAAAGAAATTCTTAATTAAGCCATAGTTTTCATGGGTTTGATCCAGCCAGAAGGTGTCAAACGCCCCAACGTTGTCGAAAAAAGGGAGGGATACACAAGGTACGACGAAATCATAGGCAAAGTAAACGCAAAAACAGTATACAAGGCTTTTGATGAGATCACAGGAAGAGAAATCGCTTGGAGTAAGATAGTGTCCACAGATAGAAAACTCTTTGATGATAACATTAATTTAATGACTGAACCGCGGCTGTTATTCTCATTAAATCATGAGAATATTATCAAGGGTTATGATTTTTGGGTTGATGATCACTATAATAATAATAATACGAAAACAATTAACATGATTACTGAGCTTCATACATCAGGGAGTTTAGAAGACTACTTGAAGAAACATGATGATCTCGATATCGACGTAATCAAGGATTTTGCTAGACAAATCCTTAAAGGGTTACATTACATTCAAAGTCATAATCCCCCGATAATGCACGGCGCTCTAAATTTGAGGCGCATCTATGTTAATGGTAATAAAGGCCGGGTAATGATAGGAGACTTTGGTTACGCACTGTCTAATCCGCTAGACTATAATCAGTTCTATGACATATACTCTTTTGGGATGTGCTTTTTTCTAATGGTGAATAAAAAGCAAATGTCAACAAATTTACAAGTTCGAAACTTTATTGAGAAGTGTCTGAATCCTGCTACTCATAGACTTACGGCAGCTGACCTCCTTAATGATCCGTTGTTCACAGGATCAAAGACGATGGGACTACGAATGTCTACCATTACAAAGGCAGTCTCTAAGTTTTTCTTGAATTGTTTTTTCTTAGCTAGCCCTTAATTATATTGTTCTTATCTTTTCTTAGTGATATTTAAGGTTTTTAGTATCAAAATTATTGTTTTATTTATTAATAGGAAGTTTTTCTTGAATTGTTTTTTCTTAGCTACCACCTCAACTTTTTTTTTTTACCACCGAGTTTTTTCCAAAACTTTTTAAACTCGCACCTGTTTGACGAATGACGTCATCATGGGGTCCAATTTCGCGTTTTTCCTCTTTCATCCTTCGAATTCCCTTGTTTTCTTGCCTTCCTTCTCCCTTTTTTTCGAATTCTTCTTTGAAATTCAATTTCAATTACTCAAATTAGGTTTACATTTCTGCAATCTTACCTATTTCAAATTAAATTGAATAGTGTAATTAGGGTTTGGGGGTAATCAATTTGGGGAGTTTGCTAAAATTGAAAAAATTAGGGTTTATGAAATGAAAATTGGACAATTAACAAGTAATTAGGACGAAAACACAATTAAATCATGCAATTTGGGCAAGAGAAATAGGGTAATTCGAGGGAGAAGAGAGGGAAAACGCAAAATTAAACTTGAGGTGGTAATTTTAATTTTGCCTATTATAAATGATGGTAATTATCAAATATCAGTTATTAATATTATGATGAAATCGAATATTGAATGAGTTGGACAATCCACATCTTTAGTACTCGTCTACTCGATCATGTTAAACTTTTATCGATAGGAATTGCTTTAGAGTACGTATGATGTCAAATGTGTCATGCTTAGCCAATAGCTGTGAATAATTCTTAATTAGTTAATGCCATGGAGAAAAATCAAGCAGCAATTTTATTTTAGAGAACATATAGTGTAAGGGAGTTTAATAATGATGAAGTAGAAATCAGAAATCTATAGTAGTATGATGAAGTAGAAATTATCCCCAGGCCACCAAAAATTTTCATTCCCATCCCACCCCTATCCCTGGACCCATGCATTAATTGATAAGTAGTATTAAAATTATTTATTTACTTATAATATTTTAATTGATATTAGACGCATGTTGAATCTATTTGAAAGTCTCTTTACCCAATTATAACCAAATTAGGCAATTAGAACCTGGCATCTAACTACGGAATTCTAGTTAACTTGTGGAATGGGTGGTGTTCATTAGTAATAGAATTCGATACGGTCCTAGCTATTAATTACGGAGTAGCAGTTAACTTTTAATCTAAAAAGTGTTAACGAACAATTCTAGTAGAGCCTCATAATGTTTGATTGATGAAAATCTTGTGCAAATAACTCGCCGACTAGCTATATTCATTAAAACGCGAAACATTAATGTGAATGAATGTACTCCTTACTTTGTTAGCTACTTTCGAGTTCAGCCACAATTTTGTCTCGCCTCTATTGTTACATTTTAGGCCATGGCTTGGATTTGGAATGTATGCCTATGTGTGGTTGCTCTTATGAGTCGTGTCTGTTTTCATGTTTGTGTGATTTTCTTTACTTTTTCACCTTGGACATTTTTCTCTAGATTTTTTAAGCTATGACATTTCATTGATGAAATCAGATGAGAATTCTTTACATGTGAAATGCATCACCAAATTCCGCCCTTGCCAAAATAAAAAACTAGTCTTATGAACAAAAACAAAGTGATTATGGAAAAACAGAACAATAACTTGGTAGACACAAGCTTTTGAGTGGCTTGTTTCACTCTAAAAGGCTAAACAAAAAAAAACATTCCGAATTCTGAATGCACAGGCCAATTTTCATCAAAAATAGAATAAAAACAACAAAAATAATCTATAGTTGGCTCTAACTAACGAGGACAATTTTGTCAATCAGTTGAGTATAATTTGCTCGTATTGCTAGTACTTGATGAGGTACTTCAACTTATTTTATACTTCATACCATATAATAAACTTGTAGTTGCAAGCCTCCTGATGGAAGCGCCTCATAGTTACTATGCAAATGAATGCTTGTAGATGCAATATGCACATCTTCAAGTTAACATTAGCTAAACACCCATGCATGTTTGTTCATGATTTATTAATAAAAGCGACTTTTTGTTTGGCAGAAGTTATTATGATATAGGTTTCCTCATAAACAACAAAGTCTCTTCCTAACGGCAATGGTTGTACCGGCTATGATCATGTCTTTCATCAAGACCGTTTGACATACATATAGGTAGATTATTGATTGTGCTTGTTTGCAATGTTGAATTAATTTAGTTCATGTTTTTTCCACTGGTTTAGTGTCTAAATTGCTGAACTCAGAGGTCCAATTCACCTTACTAAATTGCTACTGCTAAAGCAATACTCCATTTTAACACAAGCTCAACATTTAATTGACTACTATTCATAGCAATTGCTTACATAATTGTATGACAATAAAGAAACGAAGCCTTTGTTACACGTACAAACAATAACTTCACGTCCCCTGCCAAGTACCAACACTAATTAGGACCCCCAGCAAGTACAACAACTAACAAGTACAATGCCTAAATTCGAGCAATCATTCTAATTCAGACTTATAAGTATCGAAAATGCAGCAAAATATTGTGAAAAGTGTAATTTAATACTACAAAATCATATTGATCTTAAATTTCTTCATCTGTTGCAGCAAAAGCATGACAGCTTCCCAAACCAATTAGGTATCAATCCATTTGGCTTGACTGATCTTGCTCATCAGACGATGTCTCGTTTGTCCTAGATGGCGAATCAGTCTCAGACGTTCTCCCTTCTGACCCAAATGTCTCACCCTCACGCTCAACATTGCGTGTTGTTTTCCTTCGTAACAGAGGTGTCTCATCCTGTTCAATTCCTCCTCTTCCTCATGTTCCTTAGATGGTGATGCAGCAGTCGACGTTTCAGGATCTCCTGTCTCTGGCTCCGTAGGAGGTCTAGATGGAGAAACTTTACGCGATCTGGATGTTTCAGAATCAGTCTCAGACGTTCCCCCTTGTGACCCAAATGCCTCACACTCATTGTCAAAATCTGCCTTCTCCTGTTCCGTATCTTGTGATTCAACAGGCAGCCGCTGCTGCAATAATCTTACCACCTGAGCACGCAAAGACTCTCTTATGCTATGTTTGGATAACAAATTAGAAGGGAAATGGAAGGGAGGGAAATAGGAGGAAGGGAAAGTGGAGGAAATGATGAGCTCCATTTTCCCTCCAAATCTCTCCAATTTTGAAGGGATGGTCTTTATTAAAGGAGGAGGGAAAATGGATCCCTTCCTCCCCCTCCCCTTCCCTCCCCCAACATATTATCCAAACAAGGAACTTTGTCTCCCTCCCTTTCCCTTCCCTTCCTTTCCTTCCATTTTTGTTATCCAAACATAGCCTTAGACTCTGAATACAGTCACTACTACCTGCTGTCAATCTTTCAGGATCATTGTCTGCAAGAAATCCGTCCTGCAGAAGATCAATTTCCGCGGGTCTCTCAGAAACAGGACTTATATACTTATCAATGAATCTCCTAATATACAAGTCTCTGACATCGTTCAGCGCAGCAGGCAGTTTATGATTCTTAATCATTTCGAACACCATTTCTGTGTCATTGTTGCATTCGCTATACAGCTTTTCCTTAGTCACTATCTATGATACAGCCATCCCACGTGAGTATATATCAATCTTCTCATTATAATCTTGTTCGAAAACATCAGGTGCCGTAGTTTCTGAAACACCAGCAGAGCTCGTAGTCCTTCTCACACGACGAAATGGAAATGCGTGACCAAAATATCCAAGCTTAACCGTGCCTAATTCTCCAATATCAATCTTGACATCATGATGAATTATCGGAACAGTACGATTATGAAGATTAGACAATGCATTTAAGATCTGTCAACACCAAATCTTGATCTCGGTACTAATATGCTCCAGAGTATGCTTATTGATGTAGTCTCTCAAATCGGAAGTACAAGACTTGGTAATTATGTTAAGGATATTAGCATTGGAAGTTTGGAACGATCTCGAAAATATTTGTAGCATTTAATTACATTCTCATGATCTAATGACTGCTGTAACAGAGTACATGTAAATAATTTGTGTATCAATTCGTCGTCTGTCAGCTCCGTTGTCTTACACCAAGCGATTTATTTACCAAGCTTATTGAACCCCTTATAAACTTTTTCCGTGGCACCTTTGGCTATGGTAGTGTCATACCTTACGTATCGCCTTCTCGGACACTGCTCCACCACAACACTGTAATCGTCTGTGTCTGATGATTCTGACGAACTCGAAGTACTCGAAGAGCTCCAAGCAGACCTTACTGATTAATTGAGCAAATAGAAGATTTGGGATTGACTAGATGACTAAGAAAGGTTTTTTTCAGAATTATTAATGAAGGAAGAATTATAATAATGGAATGATTATGTTATACTAATTGAGATTTTTTTTTTTTTTTTTTTTGAAAACATACTAATTGAGATTTAAGTACACATTTTACTTGTATAATGGAATTAGTGATTATCATCACGGGTAAGTCATATTAATAGCATCTCCTCATTTAATTTGACTGCCAGTAATATAATATCATATACATTATTATTTTCGTTTGATTAATGTCATACAGTCATACTTCCTCCAAAACTTTTTAGATGACCCATTTAATATAGGTTATATTGTCTTTTACGACCACCTGTCAAAAACGAAAAATTTGTCTTTACCACCTCCATACAAAAAAAAGTTTTATTTTACCATCACATTAAAATTTAAAGTTGGCTTTTACTACCAATCACTGCCAATTAACGAATTAAATCCATAAATCTGTTAGTGGGGCCTACTATGTCCACATATCACCATATTATTGAGGAAATTTGTTAAAAAATTTAAAATAAAATAATCTCTCCAATAATATGGTGACACGTGGACATGATAGGCCTCACTAGATTTATAGACGGAATCCGTTAGCTGGCGTTGATTGGTGGTAAAAGCTAATTTTTTTTTTTTTTTTTTATGTGGTGGTAAAATACAACTTTTCTTTACGGAGATCGTAAAAGCAATTTTTTTGTTTTTTGCAGGTGGTAAAAATCAAAATTTCCTTTAATATACGCACATACTCTAATTAAGGAGAGGCCATGGGGGAGAATGTTAGAGTAAGTGGGGTAGACAATGTGTTATCAATTTAATCAGATTTGTAGAGGGGTCGATCAACAAAAAAAAAAAAAATATTTGAAAAAAGAATACGCGTCAATTAAAAAAAATTACAAAATATAATACACGTCAACCAAAATAACGGATGTAGTATATACTTATTTCCATGTTAACTGAATTAAATTTATGAAAACGATATATTTGAACTACGTAAACATTACTAATGTAATAATAGTAACAAAAACTTTTATATACATCCGGTTTACACTAATACTAGTGTACATCGAGCAGTATAGGGGTAACGTTAAGCCAATTTAGGGTAACTTTTTGCCTTTTTTTGGGTAAATTTGAACATAACATGTTTTTTTTTTATAAACCGAACAAGAAAAGTTTTATAAGGCTGATAAAATTACTTTCAATCACTAATAATTGAATTTTAGTCATTTAAAATGTGATTCTTTACCAATAAAACGTAGATTAGTTTTATTTGTATTGGGTTACTTTTATAGTTTTATACATATTAGGGTAACTTTTATTCATTTTAGGGGTAACTTTTGATCACTTTAAGAGATATTTAAAATGGATGTACAATAGTTATTGTACACCCAATTTTTTTAAAAGTTTGTGTAATAGTAAAAAAAAAATGATAACATTACCCCAAATTTTTTTTTTTATTTATTTATTTTTAACACCTTAACATTACCCCAATTGATTATGGTTGTTCTTATAAATAAAAATTAATACTATAAATTTAATATATAAATTGATGTGAAAATAATTTATCATTTAAGAATGACATTCTAATATCAATTGTTTAAATCATGATATTGTAAATAATAATACACGACAAAAAAGTTGTATGAACATGTCTTCTAATACAAGTATAACACGTAGGTGATGTGGTGGCCTCGACTTGTCTTAAGCTGGAGGGAAGTTTTGAGGTTGATGTAGTTGAAGCTCTTGCCATGAGACATGCTCTTAACATAGCTCTGGAGTCTGGGTTTCGACATGTGTGTTTGGAGACAGATTGTCTGAAGTTGCATAATCACCTAGTGAAAAGAAGCGTCCCTAGTACTGCCTTTGGGATGCTAGTGAAGGACATTCTTCAACTCACTCTCTCTTGTCATTCATTTGCTTTTTCTTTTGTGAGGAGTGGTAATTATGTTGCTCATAATCTTGCAAAGATGTGTATTTCTTTTAATGAGCTTAGAGTTTGGATGGAGGAGTACCCTTGTGATGTCACAGAATTTGTTTTGGCTGATCAGAGCCACATTTGAGGTTAATAAAGTTCTTGCTTCCCGTCAAAAAAATAATAATAATAATAATAATACAAGTATAACACATACTAAAAATAAAATAAATAAAAAAATAAAAAAACAGCCAATATGTATATGCATTTTCCCATGGAAAAGAATTTAGTGTTTCCTCTATGTGCAGCTTCACTTTTTTTTGTTTTTTTTTTTTTTTAAGCCCACCTAAATTATTACTTCTCTATCTTAATTAGTTAATTTGTTCTGATTGGTTTGAATGAATGACGAGTTGACAACTTCTCTGCTTCAATCATTGTGTATGCATCTACCAGAATTGTTGAAACAACTAACTTTCTAAAAAAAAAAAAAAAAAAGACTCTTTCTAGGTTGTTTTGTTTTTTTTTTTTGGTTTTTTTTTTTTTTTTTGTTTTTTTTTTTTTTTTTTTAAAAAAGAATCAAATCTTAATAAAAAGTCACCCGTCATCTAGGTTGAAATTGTGGTTGACTGAAATTGTTTGGCATCTATATAAATCAATTCCCCTTTATATTTGAAGCATTTATAGAATAATAAACAAAAAGTATGTAATCCCCTACAATTTTGTAAAATTTATCATTATATTTTACTGCAAATATACGAATATTTTTTATAAATATGTATTTGTACAATTTTTTTTTTTTTTTTTTTTTTTTTTTTTTTTTGTACAATAATATGTATTTGTACATACTACTCTAATAATTGTATAATTTAATCAAAGATTAAGTATATGAGAGTTACTCTAATATAATAATTATTTTATTTTACCATCGTTATTTAGACTTTACTACTCCTATATTATCCTAAACCCACAAATTTGACCCAAGTAGGAATCCTAATCCTTCCAAGTTTATAAAAGCCCATTGTAAACATTAAAAACCCTTAAATTCATCCCTTAAACTCACAACAAACTCACAAACTTACTTTTTCACGCAAAAAAAAAGAAAAAATCCTCTGTGGGAACCACCGCCGCCTACTACCACCGTCGGTCAAACATAAGTCGGTTCGTTTTCACCCTCCTATCTTCTTTTCTTTATTTTCAATAGACAAACTTTTAATTAGTTTCAATTATTACGGTTTGATTATATTTATGGATGGTAAAAGGTTGCAAATTTATATGTTTGATGTTTAAAAAATGAAATAAATTTTCAAATTTATTTGATTAATCATTTAGGGTTTAAAATTTTGATTTTTCATGATTTAGGGCTTAAAACGAGATTAGTTGATTTAACTAGTTACTTTGTATTGATATAGTGTTAAAAATTTAGTTTTGATCGATGATTAAAAATAAAATTTTCAGATTATAGCATTACGGATTTTTAGGCTGAAACTATTCTAAAAGATATTTTTTTAGAGTTCTATCTACACTACTGGGCTAATTTAATTAAACTGTATTAATGAGTTAATTAAGTTTTAAGTATGAATTTTTTAATCCAATTTTCAGATTTTTCATAATCTGAATTTTATCATTTTAGTATAAAAAATAAGAGGTTTTTATGTTCTTACATATTTTATTATGCTACTATTTTGATACTACAAGTATAGGTTGTTGAATTTACAATAGATATTAACAAACTAATTTTGCAGATTTTGGTAGCTTAAATATACTGTAATTTCATTATTTTAATATTTAATAATGGAAACTTAAAGAACAGCGGTATATAGGCTTAAGTATTTTTGTAAATTTGATTGTTTGGGTGTTGATTGAGATTTTGTTGTTTGGTTTTGGATATCACTTCATAAATGTGATTTTTAGTTGGTAAAGTGGGTTACCGATTTGTTTACTCAAGGTACGTACAAGACTACGAAAACCTGACTTTAGGAGCACGCATGATTCAGGACTTGGAAAACTTAGAATCATGTGAGGGAACTTGTGGTTGCTTGAAATTGTTTACTCAGTCAGTGTTGAAGTGATTGATTTGTCAATGTTATAGGGTTACTAGTTAGTATTTTAGGGATTACTTAATTGGTCACGGTGAGGTTGGTCACATACAAGACGGGTTGTGTAAAATTAAATTAGCAAAATAGGATTATCAAGTTTTGTTGTTAAGAGTTAACAGTGTCATCCATTGTTTTGATACTAGCCAAATTCGGCCAATCGCGGATTTTGAGTTTTTTTTTTTTTTTTTTTTAGGGCTAACTTTTTAGCACCTTTGATTAATCATAATAATGTTGCATTAAAAAATTGAGGCAGTAACAATTAATAGTACAGACTTATAAAAGTCATGGTTATAATGATATACTACATTCACGACAATAATATTAAGGTGAAGAATTATATCAAATAAAATATCATTATGTTGGATCTTGTTTGATTCGTTAGCTTATAATACAACTAGTTTATTCCGAATTCAACTATATTGTACTAATATTCAAATAAAAATATTTATGATCCCGTCACAAAATTATTTGTGATAATGTATTGGCATATTTGTGGTCAAGATAATGTGCTAACAAACTTATCTAGCCAAAGTGAGAAGATCATTAAAAACAAAAGATATATTATATTTTTATAGCCAACAGTTTTATTTTAACAAAAAGGATAACAAAAATACTTTAGTATATAAATACATCTCTGATTTGCCATTCATAAAAAAAATCCCCAACCATAACCATTTTGTATTTGTGTTTCTGATTTGCCAACATAGGTTCGATGCAGCAAGAAGAAGTCAAACGCCTTGAGGTTGTCGAAAGAGATCAAGGACGATATACAAGGTATGAAGAAGATATACTAGAGACCTTAGGCAAAGGCAAAATAAAAACAGTATACAAGAGTTTTGACAAGGAAGATGAGTTCTTAGGCAAAGGCGAAAGAAAAACAGTATACAAGAGTTTTGATGAGATTGAAGAGTTATTCGGCAAAGGCAAAGCAAAAACAGTATACAAGAATTTTGATGACATTGAAGAGTTCTTTGGCGAAGGCGAAATAGAAACAGTGTACAGGAGTTTTGATGAGATTGAAGAGTTCTTAGGCAAAGGCGAAGCAAAAACAGTATACAAGAGTTTTGATGACATTGAAGAGTTCGAAAGAGGAGAAATAAAAACAGTATACAAGAGTTTTGATGAGATTGAAGAGTTCTTAGGCAAAGGCGAAGCAAAAACAGTATACAAGAGTTTTGATGATATTGAAGAGTTCGAAAGAGGCGAAATAAAAACAGTTGATGAGATTGGAGAGTTCGGCAGAGGCGAAGAAAAAACAGTGTACAAGAATTTTGATGAGATTGGAGAGTTCGGCAAAGACTAAGAAAAAACCGTATACAGCAGTTTTGATGAGATTGAATGAATATAAATTGGTAGAGTAAGGCTAAGATGGTGTCCAAAGATGAAAAAGTCAAGACACATGTTTAAAATGTTATGATTTATTAGTTTAATTATTTTGTTCTTGTCAAACCATAAATCCTAATAACTTTGTTCTTGTTTAATAGATTTTCATGGTTTTATTTAGAATAAGTACATGTTCACTTTAGTTTAATTTCAGTTAAGTTTAGTTCAATTCCAATCATATCAGTTCAGTTTCTAATTTTGTTCTCTTATAAAATACGGAGTATTCATTTTAGATCTATTCAGTTCAGTTTAGCTCCAATCAATTCAGTTTACCTTAGTTTAATAAATGTGAACAGGTCCTAAATGTTTTTAACGCTATGATTAAATTGAATATTTAATGATTACTGATTAGAATTCAAAGTACATTTTCAAAATCTGACAATTTACCTCTCATCCATATGTTGATGTATCTTATGGAGAAATTAGTGCGTATATATATAGTGTAGCTTAAGTCTAACCTCTTTTTTTTTATTTTTGAAAGAGCTGAAGTCTAACTTAGTACCTAGGATCTAGCTTAATATCAAGTGGTAAACACTGTTTACTGGTGGAGAGAATATAATGGTGCCACATAATATGATAATAATTGGCTGAAAAATCAAGATGTAAACAGTTAAAAAGTGATGATATTCCATAAGCAATAATTACGCGCAGCTGTTTGGCTAAGCAAGATAGACTTTATATATATACGTACTAAACTAAAGATAAGTAGACATACAAAATCCTACCATTCAATATTCTGGGTTAAGTATTGGCGCATAGTTTAGCGTATATAGGATGGCAATTCTGCAATTAAAAAGTACTATTCAGATAACTTATACTTTAGTGGTACATTATACATGCGTAATGGTACATTATACATGCGTCATGGTACATTATAATGTATTACAAGAGAGTTAGTTTTTTTTCAGAAGTTGAAACTCATAGGATGGTAAAAATTACCACTACACTCGTAATAGTCCACACACAGTACTATTCAAACAACTTATACTTTAGTGGTAAATTATGCATACATAATGGTACATAATGAAACATTATAATGTACCACTAGAGAGTCGACTTTTTCTAGAAGTAAAAACTGAATCATCTGGAATTACTTCCTTACCCTCCTATTTACATAGCTCACCCATAGGCACTATGCGCCCAGAATCACTCAATATTTTGTAAGTTTGTCATCTTGCATATAGCTTTAAGATTTTCACACAATGTGGCCACACTATTTAGGGAGCGTTTGGTTCGCAAACAGGTATTGGGTTGGAATCAGGAATGCAACCATTGTGGCATGGGCTTGAAATTTTATTCTTAATGCCATATGTTCGGTATGTTTATGGAATGCAATTTTTTTCTTTTATTTAATACCTAAAAGTATGGGAATGAGCCAAACCCACCTTCCCCCCAAGGTTTTTAAACCCTATATCTTGGGGGTTTGAGGTATGGGTTTGAAACTCTTAAAATCATAAAACAAACATAAGGTATGTATTTAAACCATTCTAAACCCATACCTTATACCTTAATTGTGTGAACTAAACGCCCCCTTATAAGGTTTTTTTTTTCTTTTTTTTTCATATATGTGGAGATAACCCTATTTGCTTATTGGAAATAATACTATTATTACTTAATTAATTACCTTATATGTGAAGTGGTCATAGCCACATATATACATATATTTATAAATTACTATGGCTATTTGGCCGCTAAGTACACATATTTTGAAATAATATGTGGAGTACTATTTAGGATGAGTGATTTCCCTCAACAATGTTGAAACAAAAACAAATTCTCATTATGTACCCATTTAAAAATAAATTCCCAAAATACCGCCCATATAGGATTGGTATTTGGTTTGGCTTAAAACCGCTAATGTTATTAACGGTTTTATGTTAAAACCGTACATAAAACCGGTAGAACCATTAGCCTTTTTTTTTAGAAGAAGTTAAGAGACCCGTTATTACTGTAATCGGGTCTCTTTTAGCTTAACAGGCATGGTTTCAAAAAAGAGACCGCCTTTTTATTGACAGGTCTCTTTGCCTCCTTAGGCTCCATTCTTTAGAGCTGCTATGCTCTGCTCTGCTCAAATCAAATCTGCTCTGCTCTACTCAAAAGAAATCTGCTCTGCTCTATTTTCAAATAATAATTAATATTCAATAATAATAATTAATATTGTACTGATGATAATAATATATTATTTTGAATAATTATATAATTATTAATATTAAAAATAATTTTAATAATTATTAATATTAATAATAATTAATATTTATTAATCACAATAATAATTAATAATAATAATTGTCATTATTAATATTTAATAATTCAAACTATTAAGAATTATTATTTAATAATATTATTAATTAATAATATCTAATAATTATAACAATTTTTTCAAATAAATAACTAATAATAATAACAATTAATAACAATTTATTTTATAAACATTTGATATTAGAATCACAATGTGTTGAAACATTTTATGTATGTGGGTATTGATTGTTACTTCATTGATTTGAATTATTTTTTAAATCTTTCCATACAATTTAAGAATAAAAAAAAGAGTTTGCTTTCAAGTAGTACTTTGTATATGATTAAGACAAATTTATAAGTAAAATCACTATTACTCATTTAATCATTTTATTTTAAAATTTTTGTTAAATAAATATAAGTAAACTGTTGTCTTTTATCTTTCTACTATTAACATATGTTAAATATGGCATACATATATTTATGTTTTCACTCACCTAAATCAATGGTATATGCACTTAATAATAGTAATAGTAATAGTAATAGTAATAGTAATAGTAATAATAATAATAATAATAATGACAACAACATTAATAATAATAACATTAATAATAGTATAAATAATAATAGTAATAATAATAATATAATAACAACAACATTAATAATAATAACATTTATATATAATAGTTTTAATAATAATAATAATAATAATAGTAATAATAATAGTAGTAGTAGTAGTAGTAATAATAATAATAATAATAATAATAATAATAATAATAATAATAATAATAATAATGACAAAAAAATTAATAATAATAACATTAATAATAGTATTAATAATAATAGTAATAATAATAATAACAACAACATTAATAATAATAAAATTAATATATAATAATAATAGTAATAATAGTAATAATAATAATAATAATAATAATAATAATAATAATAATAATAATAATAATAAATAATAATAATAACATTAATAATAGTATTAATAATAATGTTGAAATCTGCTCTGCTCTGCTGAAATTTAATCTGCTCTGCTCTGCCCTGCCCAGAAGCTCAAAAGAATAGGGCCTTACTCTTTAAAAAAGGTAAGGAGGAAAAGAGACCTGTTAATAGAAAAAGGCGGTCTCTTTTCTGAAATCGCTTACAACAATAGCAGTTTTAAGTTGAACTAAATAAAAAAAATACTCAACACCGATCTTACATGAACGGTATCTAAGGAATTAGTTTCTAAATCAACGCTCAAAGGGAATTTATTTTTATTCTAGCAATATTGTGTGAAATTGCTGTATTTAGGATACATTAGTATTTTGCGTCTAACTCATTCAATATTCAATTTTCATTGAGTAATTAATTCAAAATTCTATTTAACAATTATTTAGGAACTTAGATATACCTAAAAAATCTTTGTTTGGCTTGTTCCAAAAAAAAAAAAAAAAAAAAAAAAAAAAAAAAAAAAAAAAAAAAACTTTGTCAGGCTACGTTTATGTAGGATATCATGCACTAGTTGAAGGAGTAATTTTAGGAATATTAGTTTTATAATCTTTCCGCTTAGTTAGTGATTCATATATAGGATATCATGCAATAGTCGAAGGAGAAATTTTAGGAGTATTAGTTGTTAGTGGATTTGTTAGTGAGTGTTTATCTTCCTCGTTATTAACTTCTAGTCTGTTAATTGTTAAGGCTAGTTATTTATATTTTTATATGGCTCATGTAACACCCAAAAAAAAAAAAAAAAAAAAAAAAAAAAAAAAAAAAAAAGTGGTTCATGCATTTCCTGAATCAGCAGGCAGTAAAGTAATTTACTTCGTTTCATACGTGCTACAAGTTTTCTTCTAATGAAAATTTTAACGATAATTCCTTACTTTTTTTAGTTTCTCAATGCTGACTTACTGACTCATATATAGGGTCAACATTTAAACTAGTTATAGTGACTACGAGTCTGTCTACATTTACTGAACTGAGCTGAACTGAACTGAATGGAGCTGAATTGAACTGAACAGAACAGTTTATGTGAACAAGGCTACAATAGCTATTGAATAGACTTCCCCTAATTACTAACTAAATTACTTATTAAATGTGACATTAATACGTAAAAAAGGATAATTATTCAAAAGCTTACTAAAAAGATCTTAAAAACAAGGACGACAATGATTTAAAAGCATACTAAGAAAAACAATTATACAAAAATTTTAAGAAAAAATTGCAAGGTGCATTTGTAATTGATATAGAATTTCGTAGTCGTGCCCTTGATGTTGTTAATGTCTTTGGTGCGAGCAACGGGTCATTGAGGAGATCAATTGCCGCGGGTCTGTCGCAAGCTGTAGGAGCCAGACACTTTTTAATGAAATGACGAAATTGTAAATCTGTAACTTTGCTTAGAACTTCTGGCATAACACCCGACATTTTCTTTTTGTAAAGTTCATTCACATCACCGTGACATTCGTTATATGGAACTTCACCCGTAATCATGTGAAGAAAGCACATCCCAAAACTGTAAATGTCAACTAGCTGAATTGGTTGATATTGTTTTTCAAGGATCATCGCGACACCAAAATCTGCTATCATTACCCGGCCTGTATGCCCATTAATATAGACATGTCTCATATTCAGAGCGCCATGCACGATTGGAGGATTTTGAGAGTGAATATAATGTAACCCTTTAAGGATCTGTCTAGCAAAATCCTTAATTGCCTCGATATCGAAATGAACATGTTCTTCGAAGTAGTCTTCCAAACTTCCTGATGTATAAAGCTCAGTAATCATGTTAATTGTTTCCGTATCAATCCAATAATCATAGCACTTGATAATATTTTCATGATCTAATGACTTTAAAAGACTTGCTTCGGCCTTCAAACTCATAAGATAGTTTTTGTCCTTAAATATATCATCTGTTATCACTGTCTTACTCCAAGCAATTTCTATTCCTTCAATCTTATCAAGACCCTTGTATACTGTTTTTGTGGCCACCTTGTCTATGATCTCGTCATACCTTGCGAATCGTCCTGTTGGATCTCTTTCGATAACCTCGAGACATTTGACGTCGTCTGGCTGTATCAAACCTTTGATGGCCATGACTAACTAGCAGAATAAAGATTTTTTATTTAATTTTTTATTTTATTTAATTTTTTTTTTTTAAGAATGGCTAGGTAATATTTGTGACGGAATTTTTATAGAATTCTGCACATTGAAAGGAGAGACAATGGATTTATTTAATTTTTTTTTTTTTTTTTTTTTTTTTTTTTACATATTTATAGGTTAGCAGTTGGTTCTTGATTTTGTCATAATTTTTTTATTTTTTTTTACTTTTTTGTTATAGTTAGTCCTAGTCAAAAGGTTTGACAATTTCTTTTTAAAAAAAATTGTTGATTAAATATTTAGTTATAATTAATTTGCCTTTTGATTTCTTAAAAAAAATAATTAAAATACAATCTCATTTATTTAATTTGAGTGGCATACATTTATGTATAAAAATAAAATGGTTGTACACATGTGTACAATACAAGTGGATCGGATCGGAGTTTAATTGCTCTTTTTCAATCAATTATGTAACTTATTTTCCTAAAAAAAAAAATGTAACTTATTTGGGCTACAACTACAAGTTGCTCATTTTTTTTTTTTTTTGTTCTTCAATGACAATTATGTATAGTTTGACATTTAATTTATATTGCCAGCAAGCCCTCAGTATTAATCACAATATTAATTATTGTTCATACTTTTTTTTTTTTTTGGTGCAAAAGAGGGCTAAGCCCATTTATTCAAAAGAAGGAAAATTACATAATAAATCGTGGCATTGCTACGCCAATTGTGTCCTCCCTTAGAAGAGATGCTATTTCAATCGGAGGAGTATCGAAATAGACAAGCCCTTCTTCAAGACGAACCCCTAAATTGGCTAGACCATCCGCCACTCTATTACCTTCTCTAAAACAAAAAACAATACTAATATTACAACCAAGAAATCTAATTAAACTACGACAGCTTTTTAAAATGTGAACACATTCGCCACCCATGCGATCGGGGTCTTTAATTGCTTCAATACAAGCCTGATTATCCATTTGAAGAACTAGCTTTGAGATTCCCAGAATGCATGCCATCTTTAGTCCTATTTCAGCAGCACATAGTTCAGCTTTGAACGCTGTACAGACTCCCAAGTTTGCAGCAAAACTTCTGATGTATTTCCCTGTACAATCTCTTATAATCCCACCCCCACCAGCAAGGCCTGGGGCTCCCTTGGCTGCCCCATCAGTGTTTAAGGCAAACCATTCAGGAGGTGGAGCAAGCCATCTGATTAGCATTTCTTTTTTCTGGCCACGAGTATTGGCATTTAATTGCTTCAACTCATGTTCCCCAGACAAGACCTTCCAAGTTTCATCAACTTTAGAGTGAAGAAAGGTACCAATATCAGCTGGAATTGCCTCTTTATTCCCGAACATAGCATTGTTCCTCCATTTCCATAGCCACCATATAGTTGTAGCAAATGTCGTGGTCCACATTTCAGAAAAAATCGGCCCTTCTGCTTCTAAATTTCTCACCAACCAAGCAGTCAAATCCCCAGTAAAAAAGGATTGATACTGAGCTGCTCCCCCTACATTGCTCCATACCTTCCTCGCAATTGGACAATCTCTTAGCAAATTATTGTTCATACTCAGTAGATGCTTTGTTATTTCTAAGATTCATGCTTATTTATACAACCAGTAGTTTATATAATCATTGTCTTCTACATGCTAGGTTTGATAGATGTTGCTCCTTTTCATTCTTTACGAACCTAATTCGAAGTATTACAAAGAAACAAATCAATTGCAACTTGGCAAACGTTGCTAAAACTAGCTATCTCAATTATGTTCTTTAATCCAAATCAAACACTGTATTCACACTCAATAAATCAAATGAAAAAATAAAATTCCCCACCCGTCGCTTCCTGGTAGGTTAAAGTGATTTTTTGTTATTACAAGAATAATTTTTTCAATTTGGCAAATTTAAATGGATGCTGTCATTGTTATCATAGTTCTACAGTACTACTGTACTAGTATATTTTGGTTGTCTCTTTTCATAAAACTAATAAACTAAAACTGAAATAAGTTTTTAGGGGGTTAAAAAAATTAATAATCAGAGTGAGAAATAACTCAAGTGGTTAAAGTTTCCCTCTCAATTTTAGGAGATTATGGGATTAATTCTCATCATCCGTTTTTATGGCTTCTGAATACCATAAAAAAAAAATAAAAAAAAAATAAAATATATATATATATATATATATATATATATATATATATATATATATATATATATATATGCTATGTTATATTCACTTGTTGAGTATGAATATCTAATGATTAAAACTTATAACTAATATAGATGTATTATTGGTTATTGCATACTATGGGTCTGTTCAATTCTGCTTAATTTTAGTTCAGTTCAGTTCAATTCAATTCAGTTCAACTCTAACTAGTTCAGTTCAGTTCAGCTTCTAATTTTCCTCTCTCATAAAATATTTATTTCAGCTCAGTTCAGTTCAATTAAGCTCCAATCAGTTCAGTTCAGTTCAATTTAGGCCCTGTTCTGTTCACCTTAAAAAATAATATTAAGTTAAAATAATTTCAGTTCAGTAAAAATAAGTTCAGTTCAGTAAAATTAATTTCAGTTCAGTAAACATAATTTCAGTTCTAAAAATTCTAGCGTAGTCGTCGACTACGGATGACTACAGACGACTATCTTCGACTACGCTAAGAGATTAAATCTACATCGTTGATATATTATTTGTCTAATCTTAGCCGTCGAATCTTACACCTATACTACACAGTCATCAAGGGATTATTTGGTTAATTTTTTTTGGTTTTTCACACATTTTTTTTAATAAAAACTGATTTTTATTTATATATATTTTTTAATTTTTCATCTTCAACTTATATCATCTCTAACCTTTGTATGAATTAAATTGAACTTTATTTTCAATATATGTCATCTTCATCCTAAACCTTCATCTTCTACCAAAACATTCATACTTTATTGATCTATATTGTGGTTGATTTATTACTACGGATGTAAAAGTAATATTCATTAAGTTATAATATTATTTAAACATGGCCTGATTATCTTAGAAGTATAACAAATCGGTGAAAAATTATCTTAAACCTTTATCATGATTCATCTCTATTATTAAGCTCCATTATTGTCAACATTGAACCTTCACCAAAATATCCTCTAAATTACCAAAATCTATGAAAAACTTGTAAAATTAAAGCAATGTCAATTTATCGCAATTATGCATGCTTTTTTAAAACTCAGAAAATCAAATTAGTCAATTCATTTGAATCACATCTCAAAGGATAATTAATTAATATGAATGTTACTTCTCAAAAAACCAATTCAAAATTCGTGTATCATATTCATGTATTATAATAGTATGGTCTAAATTGATGGAGTACTTGATAGTAGTTTTTTTAATCTTAATCACCATTGATCAAAATTTTGAAGCTCTAAATAAAATAGCCTATATATATATATATATATATATATATATATATATATATATATATATATATATATATATATATAAAGAATAAGAAATAGAATTAAACAAAAAACGGAAAAGAAAAATGAAAACACAGACTTGCTGTCAATTAGGCATAAATTGAGGATTTTTTAGTTATATTTTTGGATAAAATTTATCTTCATTATTTATCTTTAACTAAAGTACTTTGTTAGCTGTTACAATCTTACAATTATATTAACTAATGATAAATAAATAAAAATATATATATATATATATTATATGAAATATAATACGGAGTTGTAGTAGTTAAGGCCAATTAGTGACCAAGTTTGTTAGAAAGGGTGGAAGAAAGGGAAAGATAGTGCCATAACTGAAGCAACTAATTTTGTACAGTACGTTATAATTAGATTTTTTTTTTTCTTTTTAACAAACTAGAGATAGTTTCTTAGAAAGAAAAGAGAAAAAAAAAAAAAAAAAAAAAAAAAAAAAGTAGAAGTGAAATTTTGATTTTTTTTTTTTTTATTTCTATTTGGAGAAAGGATGTTATTTGGATGTTATTGCTAACAAAAAAGACAAAAAAAAAATAAATAAAATAAATAAAAAAAAGGAGTGCACAACATTGTAGGATTGGAGTTTTGTACAAATTTGGTGAGAAGTTAGAAAAACAACTCTTAAAATTGTATAAAAGATTAGTGTATCTAATAGCATATAATTTTATTTTTTTTGGTGAAATAGCATATAAATTGATATACTTCATATATTCTTGTACGTAATAATTAATATGTCACACTTTTCATTTGAATAATCATATATTGGTTTGACTAATTTCTCATATATCAAATATAAATACATGAATTGTAGAACTAACCTAATTTTTTAAAAATAAATATCTTAAACATTAAATTAGTTTAGGGCCTGTTCACATTTACTGAACTGAGCTGAACTGAACTGAACTGAACTGATTGGAGCTGAACTGAACTGAACTGAACTAAGCTGAAATGAATATTTTATGAGAGAGGGAAATTAAGAGCTGAACTGAACTGAACTGAACTGAACTGATTGAAGCTGAACTGAACTGAAATTAAGTAAATGTGAACATGCCCTTAGTGCGAATTTCCTTTTATTTATCTAATGTTGGTTAATAAACTATATTTATCTTATTTTAGTTGATTAAAAAAAAAATCAAATTATTGGGTAAGTAAAGCAGACAAGATCGACAAGATCAAGACCTTTTTTATTTATATATTTTCCTAGTTATGTTTATCATGTTGTGATATTATTAGACTTCATATTATTAATATTAGGCAAATATAATAGGATAATAAAAGATTCTTTTGTATTTCTAAAAAAAAATAAAATTCATGTATGATTTTTTTTTGTTCTCTTTGCTAAGATTCACACACTACACTTTCTCAAAAATTAAATAAATAAATAATAAATAAATATAAATAAAAAATCACACACTACCTAATAGGTTTTTTTTTTTATATGAATATATTATAGGATTTTTTTGTGAAAAACTACCTTTTAAACTCCAAATTTTGCGAAAAACTACCCTAAAAACAAAATGTTGTAATTAACTACCTTATAAAATATAAAACGTTGTAATAATTGACTACCTTCTAACGGAATGACATATTTGACTTTTATTTTCCGACGTTGACCATATCACGTGAGGGTCAAGTGCCCCTTTAATGATTTAATTCCCATCTTTTTCCCAAATTTTCCCGCTTTACACCAATTCAGCCCATATAATTATCAAAGGGGTTGCAAATAAACAATATAAAATATGAATAATTGTATTGTTAAGGAAAAGAGTTGGTATAAAGCGGGAAAATTTGGAAGAAAGGGGGGAATTAAGTCATTAAAGGGTCATGTAACCCTCACATGACATGGTTAACACCGAAAAATAAAAATCAAATGTGTTATTCCGGTGGGAGGTAGTCAATTACAACATTTTATACTTTATAAGGTGGTTAATTACAACATTTGATTTGAATCGAAGGACTATATACTTGGTAGTATTTAATAAAGAACACAACTAGGTAATAAAGAACACAACTAGGTGGTCCCAAATTGAACTGTTATAGTCCAAAAATACAAGACTAAAGATATGTTTGCTTTGAATCCAAGGACTATTATCGAAATTCATACAAGTAAGAATCCTAGCAATTTTGTCTGATAATCTTATTGTTTGCAACGAATTAACCTTACGTAGAACAAAACTCACACCCCTAGATCATACATAAATTTTGCTTTTAATTAGGTGTCCCCAATTTAATTTTGGGTGTACCTAAAATTCGAATCTTATTAGTCAATTAAGACAATCAAAAGATAAGACATGGTTAAAATATATACTTGAATGTACATTGTATCGAACAATAATTAACACAACTAGGCGGTCCCAAACGAAAACTGGTTAGTCCCAAAATACGCTAAAAGTTAGTTTGCTTTTAATCGAAGGATGATTATCAAAATTCATACAGATAAAAATCCTAGCAAATTCGATTAGTAGTCCTATAGCTCCCGGCACAGGATTACTCTTGCATAGAAAAAAACTCTCAACCCCTACAGAGCATACATTCATAAAATTCACTTTTAGATATACCCAATTTAATTTTGGGCGTACCCAAAAGTTGATTTTTATATGTTAATCAGAAGGATTGACTAAGACAAGACTTGATTAAAACATAGATTACGGTGTATATATAAAAAGTTTCCCAATTTGGGTATATCTAATTTTATATTTGGGCATACCTAAAACAAAGTGGTTCAATTTTATTTTATTTTTTTAATTTTTTTTTACAAAATACAAATGTATAAGTTATTTCGGATAATCACATCCGTCTTTAGCGGTCTCGAGTTCAAGTCTTGCTTAAAGCATTTATAGTTGTCAAATTTAATACATGCTGTGGAGTTAGCATAACATCGATCTTATTGTTTAAAGGTGTGACATGTGTCATATATTGATGACATGTCTTGTTTATCGTGCTTAAAAAATTGATACATGAGTACATTATGACACATATTCTATTTTAAGAACGATTTTTGATATATATAAATAATAAAGTATAGATTAAAATTAATATATTATACAATGTTAATGTGCACTACAAGAAAATTACCTTTTTGTGGTGATTATTATTATTTTAACATTTCATATTGAAAGTAATTGCTACTAAAGAAACCCCTCGAATGGTTATTCTGTACAATATCTGTCGGTACCATAGCCTTTAGGGTCTGTTCACATTTACTGAAATGAGTTGAGCTGAGCTAAGCTGAATTGAACTAAACTGATTGGAGCTGAACTGAACTAATTGGAGCTGAACTGATGTCACCAACTCGAGCAATAATGAAGCGAGCTTGATCCATTGGAATCGACACATCCTTGTCAAAGCTCCTAGCTAGCATTTCGCCACTTCCAAAGCCACCAACAAGCTACTACGAGCGGCCATTCTTTTCTATCTTGGGTATTTCTACTGGTTAGGTTTGTCATGATCTAATCTTTAAAATATAGATGAGACTGCTGAGCAATAATATTCCCTCTCAGTTTTCTCCAAATCATACTAGTAGCAGGGCAAAAACGGAGTATATGTTCAATATTTTCTTCCACACATCAAATATCGAGGGTCATGAGTGAGATGCCTGAGAAATCGTGTAGTCATTAATCTATCATGATAGACTACACTACTAGAAATAGGCTTATTTCCGACGGACCACAATTTCCGTCGTAAATTTTGAAATTTACGACGGAATGTTATGCTTCGGAAAAATTCGTCGGAAAATCAATCTTCTGACGGAATTTCCCTCGTAAATTTTACGACGGATTAAAATTTTCTTGAAAAGTTTAAATTCCGACGGAATTTTCCGTCGAAAAGTTATTTTCGACGGAAATTTCTGTCGGAAAATGGTTTTGCGAGCAAATTAAATTCCGTCGGAAACGAATTAAAACAAAACCTCCCTCATTCCTTCCTTAACGACAGAACAGAGAGTCAGAGAGAGAACGAAAGGGAAAGAGAATAGAGAGAAAGAACGGAAGGGAGAAAGAGGAAGAGGAAGATCCGACGGATTCCACCGCCGTTCCCTGCCGTTCCCCCGTTCAGCCACCGGCGTTGCCCACCGACGGTAAGTGCTGCGTATTTTATTATTTTTATTTTAATTTTTGATGAACCCTAACCCTACTAACTGACCAGCGCCGTCACCTGAGGAAGCTCCGCCTCCGCCACCGCCCTTTTCCCTTCTATCACCCTCGCTTGGCTGCCGACGGTATGTGAATTGTGGTGTTTTTATTTTTATTTTTTTTATTTTTTTTTTTGTTAAAGACTAACCCTCACCTGTTTTGGGTTGACAGGCGCCACAACCACCACCTTTGCGTCGATGACCATAACTACCACCAAAACCTCCGGCCACCGTGCAGAAGGTGGTAAGTTTTGTGGTTGTTTTCTGTTTTTTTGTTTTTTTTTTTTTATTTTTTTTAAACACTATAATTAAATCTCACATTATACACTATAAATTATATTTCAATTATATTTATTTGTTGGAATTGTGGATTTTTTGGTCTAATTGTCAATAAAAAGTGTAGATCTAGAGTTTAATGACATTATAAACCTTAAAATTCTTAGTTTAGTTGATGAATGACATGTTAGTGACATATATTAATATAATTGTATATTGAAATATGTTAGTTAAGTTTTTTTTAATTATGTATGGTAGTTTATTTGGTTAAAAATAGGCATTAGTTTTGTTTATTTTTTAAAAAAATGTTAATTTAGTTAAATTAAGTTTGATTATATATGTTAATTTATAATATTAACATTTTTTGTTAGTTTAGTTTACTTTGAAAAAAATAATATGTTAATTTATTTGGTTAAAAATAGGCATTAGTTTTGTTTATTTTGAAAAAAAATGTTAACTTAGTTAAATTAAGTTTGATTATATATGTTAATTTATAATGTTAACATTTTTTGTTAGTTTAGTTTACTTTGAAAAAAATAATATGTTAGTTTAGTAAATAGCTTGTTTAATTATGTATGTTAGTTTATTTGGTTTATAATAAGCATTATTTTAGTTTACTTTGATAAAAAAATATTATTTGCCTATTAGTTTATTTTAGTTAATTAAACTAGAATAACATATTATTTGCATTCCCATGACACTTTGATGGGTAATGAATATTCAATACATTTTGTGACTAATGTGATTATACATTTGCGTGAGTTGTGTAGAAGTTGTAATCATGAAACAAACTGAACGAAGCTGGATGTATGAAAGGAAAGTTGGACAATCTGTTAATCCGGCCTTTGTGAAAGGGGTAGATGAATTCCTTAAATACGTGGAAGATCATCCCGAAAGTAGCAACCCCAATGAAGTTAGGTGTCCATGTTTTAAATGTAAGAACAAAAAGCTTTGGGATGCGAAAACGGTTAAACTTCATTTGTACTAGAACGGTTTTGTTCCTAATTACTATGAGTAGATGTGTCATGGGAAAGGGTTTCCAGGAGATCCTGAACGACAGGTAAATGAATATCGTGAATTGGTCTTCGATGCTTTTGGTCATAATGAAGATGAAGACCGAGGGCATTCCGAAGAGGCCAGTGTTTCTGCAGAGGAGGAGCCTAATGCACAAGCTAAGCATTTTCTGGATTTGTTGAAGAAAGAATGAGTTCATAATCCATGAAATGAAGAAAATAGGCACACTAGAAGGCATTTTGGCCTTATTTGGCTCTATTTTGAGTGAAATGGTTCCTAAACTTAGTAAATAGCTCATTTAATGTGATTACAAGCCATGACCATCTATAACTATGTAAAAGTGAAGTAATTTGAGAAAGAATGAGTTCATAATCCAAGAAATGAAGAGAATAGGCAAACTAGAAGGCCTTTTGGCCTTATTTGGCTCTATTTTGAGTAAAATGGCTCCTATACTTAGTAAATAGCTTCTCTAATCTCATTTCAAGCCATGACCACCAATAACTATGTAAAAGTGAAGTAATTGAGAAAGAATGAGTTCATAATACTAGAAATGAAGAGAATAGGCAAACTAGAAGGCATTTAGGCCTTATTTGGCTCTATTTTGAGTAAAATGGCTCCTAGACTTAGTAAATAGCTTATTTAATGTGATTACAAGCCATGACCACCTATAACTATGTAAAAGTGAAGTAATTTGAGAAAGAATGAGTTTATAATCCAAGAAATGAAGAGAATAGGCAAACTAGAAGGCAATTAAGCCATTATTGAATGTGTCAGGATGAAAATGGTTCCTAAACCCAAGTATTTGGTTGTTTTATTTCATTTCAAGTCATGGACACCTTCAAAAACTATTAACTTATGTTGTTTCATATATTTTTTATTTAATATTCGTTTGTATAATGAATATCTTGTAGGAAACCTACCAGAAGAAGGCTGAAGAAGCAAGTACTCAAGGGATTAAGAAGAGTCTCAATGAGTTGAATTGGGAGAGTGTGGGTGGCCGCAATAAGAAGGTTCGTGTAAGGGGTCTTGGCCAAAGTGCGGAGTTGTACTACAGCAACCGGATGGGTCGAGTTTCTAGGTCGTCACAGCAGTACACACTGTCCGTTGTTTCTCAGATGCAAGATTAGATGGAGCATAGGGTGCAGGCTCTTCGCAATGAAATCAGAAGTGAAATGGAAACTGAGATGCAACTCCGAATTCAAAGTGAAGTGGCTGAAATATAGAGGAAAACAAGGAGCGGTGGGATGAGTTCATGAGTCGATTCGCTAGCAACGACTCATGTTCTACCTTTCAGCCTCAGCATCGAGACCCCAGGGATGACCCGGGTAGTGGAGGAGCAGGTCAGGGTACCCCGACAATTGTGTAGCCTAGCTTAGGTTTATGTAGTATGGACATGTAGTCTTATGTAGTACGGACATGTAGTTAATCTAATTTATGTAGCTTTTGATTATGTTTCCGCTCTTTTGGAAATAACTATATATTATTATGTTCAACTAGGGGCATAGCTTTTGTGGAAATATATATAAAAATATTTTCGATATTCGATTAATTTTGTTAACAGGAATTAGGTGCAGGTATAGGTTTTGAATATTAATTTATGCCAGAAAATAAACTAATTTCGAGGTTTTGTTAACACTAATTTCCGACGGAAAAATGAATAAAAAATTCGTCATAAAAGCCAATTTGCGACGGAATTACTGGGCATAAAATCCGTCGCAAAAGGTAAACAATTGCGAGGAATTTATATTCCGTCGCAAATTTGCGACGGATTTTTCTGTCGGAGATTTGCGACGGATATATATTCCCTCGCAAATGTTTAATTTTTGCGACGGAAAGATTCGTCGTAGATTATGTCTTTTCCGACGGACAATTTCGTCGCAAACATGAAATTTCCGACGGAATAAGTTCGTCGGAGATTTACGACGGACAATGAGCCAAAGTCAAATTTATTTCCGACGAAACTAAATCCGTCGGAAATTTCGTCGGAAACGACTTTCCGACGAAATTTTCCTCGAAAAATGGTTGATTTCCTACGAGCCTATTTCCGATGAACTTTTATGATGAATTTCCGTCGGAAAGGTGATTTGCGACAGAATTAAGCCCTCTATCGACGGAAATTTTCCGTCGGAAACGGACCTTTTTCTAGTAGTGTAAAAAAAAATAGTTGAAGGTTATATTATAATCAGATTAGACAGTCCCAGCTAAGTATTGTAGAGTGCTAATACAAAATATTTGAAAGTTATTAAAATCAAATTAGGCAGTCCCAATAATTAAGTATTATAGAGTCTAATAAAAAATACTAGGCAGTCCCAATAATTAAGTATTATAGAGTCTAGTAGTTGAAGATTATTATTACAATCAAATTAGGCGGACCCAACTAATTTTCTTAGAGTCCCAATACAAAAATTTTAAAGTTATTACAATTAAATTAGACAATTTCATTTAAGTACTTCTTTCGTTTCGTTATAATTAGAGTTTTGTGTAAGCTATGTGGTGACGAAATAAGTGTTTAAATTGATTTTTTTTTAACCATAAAAGGAATAAATGATAAGAGGGAAGATAAAAAAAAAATGAACATAGCAAAGTGGAATATAAGAAGATGATAAGAACGGAGGGAGTATATATTGTGTAATCCCTGCTAAGAATATTTGAAGGTTATTACAATCAAATATGATAGCCTTTTTTTAATGATTATTCTTCAAATTTTTTTTGATTCAAGTTAATCTTTCCTTTTTTATTTTTGGGACTGCCTATAACTGTTTAGGAGTTTAGGACGATTTAATTATATATATATTTTTTATATAATATATTAATATGTATACACATGTTTTTGTGAAGAACATTGTTGGTAATAGATTGATAACAACATTTGACTATTAAATCATTACTACCATTGTATTTGACAATTAATTTAATTTAACAAGGCTGAGTGTCATATTGTAGGAAAATGACAAAAATACAATTTAAGATCAAACCCCTCTTATTCATCATACCCGAACAAGGTGGGGATACCCACCCATAATATAGGACGACCCAATAAACAAGATAAAAAATAAAAAAGACTCACTTTTTAACACTTTTACTTATTTTTATAAATTATTATTCAGCCTGCCTAAATAAAATTTCGGTGCTTTTTCAGTGTGGTCGGGACTAGCTGCTTAGTCGGTCAAGAATACTTATTCTGGGGTTACTCAGTCGATTAACGCATTTTCGCCGAGATTAGTATGTAGGGGTTACTCAAACAGTCATTGGTTACTAAATTTTCTCAATCCGTTAGCGCCTTTTCTGTGTGAAAGTAATCCGTGACCGACCGAATAACCCATGACCGCCCGAGTAATACTTTTATATGTTTCTGAAAAATGTGGAATTGATGTAAGTTAGTAATAATTTCAAGTGAAATTTATTTAATATTAAGTTTGAAGATAAATGTTGATATATACTATTTGATGAATGTTGCAATTTTGTTTTTTATTTGAGATATTATTTTACAACGACACCAACTACCAAGGTTGAGTTTTGATTATTTGTTTTTTTCGATTATATCTTTACAAGTTGTGAGACACACGCAAATTGCATGTGCAACATAAGAAATTAATATGCACGACTCGATTCTCTTTTTTTTTTCCTAAAATATTATCTACCTTATTCTAATAAAAAAAATATTAGTGGGTTTATAAATTGATGAAATCGTAGAGGTTAAAAGGTAATATATGAGTACATTATAATGTTTATGCAAAATATGATTTCCCTCAAAAAAAAAAAAAAAAAAAAATTAAAAAAAAAATAAATTAAAGGATGGTAGTTTTTTTTTTTTTTTTTTTTAAAAAAAAATGGTAGTTGTATTTTTAAAATTATGGTAGTTTTCTTTTGGAAATTATAAAATATGAAAGGGGTATTTTGGAAAAGTGAAATTTATCGCCCAAAACCCCCTTTAACTATATATATTGCTATAGATTTATTAACATAATTGAAACAATTAAATATAGAATAAGATTATTAGTAGTATAGTTGCATTTGCACTGCTCCAATGAACAATGATTTTTAGATAACGAAGGTATTATAAACAATAATCCACCATATAAACATTAAAGAAATGGTAATAATTTAATTTAATTTAGATATTTTTATGAAATTAATTTTATTTAGTTATTATAGATTATACGTATTAATTAAAAAATTTATATATAGAAATAATTAAATACAAGTAATTATATTTCAAAAAAAAAAAAAACAAGTAACTATGCTTCCAAAAAAAAAAAAAAATCACAAAATCTATGCTAGTAATAAAAAAAATGAAAAAAAAAACAATAACTACGCTAGTACTAGCTCACACGAATCAAAATCTAATAACTAAAGGAATTTTATCATCTATTTTAGATGAACGTTGAGTATATATGCATTGAGTACTTTTTTTTTCCAAAAAAAAAAAAGAAAAATCAAAATCTTATCAATATATTTTTTTTGAAAGCCAAAATCTTATCAATATAAGTACTATGTATGATGCTTTAAATTTTTTTATTTTTTTTATTTTGTATTTTTAAGGACTATGACAGCTTAGTTAGGCAAAATATATTCTACAAGTATTTAGCAAATCTGTATTAATATTTTTATTAGTTAACAAAATATATACTTAATATATTTGAGATTTTTTTTATTGAAAAGATTCATCCTTTAAATTAAGTACTTTTATATATATTTATTAACATAATTAAAACCCCCAATAACAAACACGCCCAAAAAAAGAAAAACGGGAATCGGTTAGATTTATCTTCATGTTTATTTTAATTAATTTTCAACCTAAAATCATGCTGATCTAGCTTCAACATTCAACAATGACTTCTTTAAAAAAAAAACATTCAATGGCGGATAATTATTCACAAATTCATATGACTATTTTAAATTATACTAAAAATCATTTCAATAATTCTAACAATTTATCCCGAAAGATATAATCCATAGTTTTCAATCGAATTTTTTATTCACATAGTTAAATTGATACAAACTCTGAAATAAAAAATTAAAGCATAAATGTGATGATTAAACATTAATCTTATAAATTCTATATGTAATTTGGTAATTTTTGGATAAATAATGAAGATTGGAGGTTGATGATGGAGTGCCCATCAAAATAGATCAACAATTAGATGCACCATTGAAGATGGGTGAAGGTATCAAAATGGGGATGAAAGTATACAAATGAATTTTGTCAATTGTTTATTTTGGATGATTATCTTCCATTTTATAATTATGAGTGATTATTTATAAGTTATAATATTATAACTTGAAAAAAAAAAATTTACCCTCTAAAAGTAATGAACCAAACAACCCTTTGTTGACTGGTCGCTGACTTGTCATGACTTAAATGATGTGTAACTTTGATTTTTCAATTTTTTTTTAAAAAAAAATTCGAAGGCTAAGATTAAGCAATAAAAAATATCAACGGTTGAGATTTAGTCTGTTATTGTAGTCGACCGTAGTCGTCCGTAGTCGACGACTACGGTAGAATCATCCTTTCAGTTCAGTAAAAATAAGTTCAATTCAGTAAAATTCAGTTTTCTTAAAGAAGAATTATAATAGAAAATCAGTAAAAATAATTTAAGTTAAGTAAAAATAATTTCAGTTCAGTAAAATTAAGTTCAGTTCAGTAAAAATAAGTTCAGTTCAGTAAAAATAATTCCAGTTTAGCAAAATTAAGGTGAATCAAATAGGGCCTTAGTTAAAACTTAGTTCAGTAAATATGAACATGCCCTACGTATACAAAATATATATTTTTCCAATGAATAAAAACTTGAAGTTACTTTTTTAAAAATTTTAATATCTTAGTAATTAATACTTCGTATTTGTTAATGGTTAACAAAGATTGAAATCTAGATAAATTCATTAGAATATATTTTAGAACATCATATAAGAGCTTAAGAAAAAATAGCCTCAATTAAGACTTATGTCTATCTAATTAAATTAGATTGTCTAAAGAGGAGGTAGCCGCACCCAATATTTCGCGCGGCAACCTTTATTGTCCTTCGTTTACTGCTACTTCTCAATTCGATTTCTTTCTCATAGCTTATCTTTCTTTCTCTAACATGTAATGCAGCATCAAAAATTATATTTTGAAAATGATAATCAATAACTGAATGTTAGTATAATGTTTTTCGAATTTTTTAAAACCGTCCAAAAAACTCAAATTGGGGTTTTCTTGTGTGATTATAATTGTTGATATTAATTGTCTCATATGATTGTATATTGAATTGGGAGAATTTTGATAACAAATGTATGTATTTTGGTTGAGAAATGAGTAAGTTATGTTCACGAGCTTAGTACGAGATCTTCAATGAAAGTTCCTCCATTGTTGATCACCTTTTAACTGTTTATTTTTTATTTTTTTAAAAATATTTTAAAAGAGGATATTTATTATTTGATAGTGGATATCGATTACCTGATAGAGGACACGTATTATGTTAGATAATATGTACATTTAATATCAATTACATTATACTAAAGGCGAACCTAAAATGACACTTGGCAATATAATATAAAGAGTTTTCCCTCCAAAACAACTTACTAAAAAAAAGCCTTATTTTTATATTTGTATCAAAATTTTGACTATTGATTTGTACAAAATATAAAACAAACTTCTTTAAATATAACATTGCCCATAATAACTATTACATATATATTTAATTATTTTCTTTCACATATATACTCCTATCATTTTTTTTAAAAAAACAATACATTTCATACTTTTTTTTGAAGAAATATATTTCATACTTTATAATACTGAGTTATACTCTTTTTTGATAAAATTTATTGTCGTTAAAGTTATTTGAAAACCGTGCATTGCATGGGGTTTAATCTAGTTATATATATATATATATATATATATATATATATATATATATATATATATATATATATATATATATATATATATATATATATATATATATGTATGTGTGTGTGTGTGTGTGTGTGTGTGTGTATAAAGTTCATTGGAGGATATGAATTATTTGATGGAGAATATGTATAGTTTGTTAGAGGATATAAATTACTTGATAGAGGATATGTATAATTTATTAGAAGATATGATTTATCCTCAATTGAAGTAGAATGTATTATCAATCTAACTATAATTTATCCTCAATAGACAATATTGTATCCCCAGTCTAACTAAATGTATCCTCAATAGAAATGATTGTATCCTTAATATAATTTAATATAACCTTAACCTAACAAAAAATTATACTCAGTAAACATTATTGCATCCTCAATAAAATGTATTCTCTGTAAACAATATTGTATCTTCGGTCTAACTAAAATGTATCCTCAGTAGACAATATTGTATCCTCAATTTAACTTAAATGTATCCTCAATACAAAATAAATATATTGTATCCTCAATCTAAATAAAATGTATCCTTAGTAGACATTATTGTATCCTGAATCTAACTTAATTTATCTTCAATAGAAAAGATTGTATCCTCAACACAAGTTTATATAATCTAAATCTAACTAAAATGTATTCTCAGTAGACAATATTGTATCCTCAATCTAACTAAATGTATGTTCAATAGAAATGATTGCATCCTCAATACAAGTTAATATAACCTCAATCTAACTAAAATGTATCCTCAATAGAAAATATTGGGAGATATATAATATTTGATGGAGGATATGTATAGTTTGTTTTAAGATATGTACAGTTTGATGGATGATATGTATAATTTGTTAGAGGATATGTTTTATTTAATAAATGATATATACAATTTGTTAGAGGATACATTTTATTTAGTAGTTTGATGGATAATATATACAATATTGTTTATTAAAGGTTATGTATAGTATGTTGGAGGATATAAATTATATCACCCCCAAATCATCTAAACAATGTATTATTTGATAGAAGAAATGTAAAGTTTATTGGAGGACATATATTATTTGATGAAAACCAAAACCCAAAATTAATTAATTAAGGAAATATTGAAAAGTGAACACTAATGTTGTCATCAAATTAAAAACAATTAAACCAATCATAATATTGTAAATTAGTTGACCATCACTAACACAAAATTTCTCTCTCCTCTTTCTTCGCTACCCTACAACAATGAACAATACCCACTCCATAAAAAATACAAGGAAAATCATCAAAAATAGAAATAAGTAAAACTTCATTTAAAAAATATCATAATTTACATCATATCGAGTTATCGATGGCTTTACTGGCGGGTGGTATGGTGAGATGACTTAAGAAACTACCATTGAAGGAGGGAGGAGAGAGAAAGTAAGGCCAACTCACCATTGAATTGAAGGAGAGAGGAGAGATAAGTAAAGAATTGAAGATGAATAAGAGAGTTGTAGAAGTGCAGTAGAAATTAGGCTAAACATCGTTAATAAGCTTGTTGGGCTGAACAAAGTAAGACCCTGCCAACAAACCCGCGCTACTGACAAAACTATTGGTTAGGCAGGAGATGCAGGATTGACCCAATAGTTTGTGTCGTCTAAAATTGATTTAAATTAGAAAATTTCTTTTGCTAGAGCTTGCTAGAAGTTAATAACAGTGAATATGACATTGTTTTTTTTTTTTTTCAATATTTTAATTTTTTTTTTTAAATAACGCTAATCGATATTAGAGCAACTCCAACGGCAAGCTAATTGTCAAATTAGCTTGCCATGCCACTAGGATTGCAAAGAGATTTTCCTTCTAGCTAATTTATGCCACAACGGTTAAGCTAATTAGCATTTAGATTTTCAGCTTTATTTTTTGGATTTTTTGTGAAAAACTACCTTTTATATACAATTTTTTGTGAAAAACTACCTTTTAAAAAAAATGTTGTAAATGACTACCTCTTTTTTAAAAAATGTTGTAAAAGACTACCTATTACCGGAATCTGGTCGTTGACTTTTTTTTCCGGAGCTGACTAAGTCACGTGATTAGCACGTGCCCTTTGATGACCCTTTTCCCACCCATTTCCCCCCAAATTTCACGAATTCCTCAAATTCAGCCCCTTTTTGTAACCCTAGAACCCTAATTTCTCGATTTCTTCTCCAATTCAGCCCCAATATGTTGAATTTCCTTCCAATTATTGTAAGTTTTCCTTAAATCCATGTTTATCTTGCTTAATTCGTGCAAACCCCCTTTTCAATTGTTAGGTATATGCGAAAATTGAATGTTTAAAGCAATTATGTTTTTATGTATTGATCTGATTGCGATTGCGAATATGATGCAGGTGTGATGGCTTTTCCTTCCAGAGACTAGTGCAATTGTAGTTTGAATTTAGGGAAGTTTGAAGTTTGTGAGAGGAATTTACAATAATTAATTTTTGAATTTGATTGTTGTTAGTGTACCGTGGTTGGGATGGTGGTTAGTATGGCTGCTACTTGCAGCTTAATGGTGTGTGTTGGTGTTATTGTTGGTGGCGTCAAGAGGTAGAGATAGAGGGTGGTGGTGCGGTGATGGTGTAGGAATGTGTGTTGCTACGAGAAAGGGAATATGCTGCTGTGAGGATCGCGGTCTTACGAAGTAGTGTGGGCTTGGATGTGTTAGATTCAATAGGCTGGAGGTGGTTTCAAGTGGGGTTATGTTGGTTTTGGGATGCGTGAGGGTGTAGGCCGGGGTGTTTATTTTGATGTGGGTTGAGGTGTTGTGGTGGTGGGGTGGTGGTGTAGATGGTGGTGCATAGAAAAAAAAAAGAAAAACAAAGTTTTTAAAGGTCATGTGACTGACACATGGGTGGTAAATGCCGGCGACAAAAGTCAATGACCAGATTCCGGTAATAAGTAGTCTTTTACAACATTTTTTAAAAGCTAGGTAGTCATTTACAACAATTTTTTTAAAAGGTAGTTTTTCACAAAAAGTTGTATATAAAAGGTAGTTTTTCACAAAAAATCCTTATTTTTTAAATAATTAGTATTTTATTAGAGACAATTAATTTCTAAGCTAATTAGCCTAGCTAAGCTAATTTGCTTGGCATTAGCTTGGTCAAGCTAATTATTAAACTATCCTCCAATGATTTGGCTATTAGCTTGAAAATTATTAAAATTGCAAGCTAGTCTCTAAAAGCAACCATTGGAGTTGCTCTTAGACCCTATATTGACTCCATCTAAATGTCTCATCACACCAATACAACTCAATCAAACACATCTATCCAGCCCATAAAAACTATCAAAAATCTCCCTGTTATGTTAATCGAATATTTTATTACTAACATAGCTCGAATCAAAAATATAATTTGTACTCTTGACAAAAAATTAAATCAAGATAGGTCCTAACTTCGTAACATGATCGGACTCGATCATCTTATTTAATTTTACATCTTTTAAGACTTTATGCTTCAATCAAGTTATAGTGTAGTCATAAAATCTATTAGAGATATGAGACTTGAAAACCAAATTAATTAAAGGAGGAAAAACAAAAGAAGTTGCATAATTCAAACAAGTAACCCCCTGCCCCTACACACACCCCGTGCATAATTGAAACCCCAGCATTACTCTAAAAACTGAGTAATCATTCATTTTATTTTCATACGCAAAGTATTAATTTAAAATATGAGTAAGAATGTAGGAGAAAAAAAAAAAAAAAAACATATTAACAGTTTGATCAATAATAGAGTAGCAAATATCACACGGTGGGACATTTGGTGAGCACTTTCAATTCATGATAAGCAGGGACATACCATTTGTAACACCCTATGTAATCTTGCTCTTAGTGTCCTCGAATCAGTATCACTCTGCGGTTCCAGTGCAATAAACGGGTCATTCAAGAGCTCATTCGCCGAGGGTCTTAGATTTATACACCTGCTAGTAAATCGGGAAACTTCAACATCATCGTGTGCCATTTTGCTTAGCTCAACAAAATCAAGGCCGCCTAATTTCACTTGTTTCGGTAATTCCATCGTCGTACTTGTACTGCATTTATTTGCCCACACCATCTCTAACACGCACATTCCGAAAGAGTAAATGTCAACCAACTCACTGTAACGTAATTTTACAAAGTCTGATGGCTTGTGACGTGATCCAACCTCTGTCTGATGATTACAGATCCCCTGTTCAAGAATCAACGCAAGCCCGAATCCTCCGATTTTTACAGTTCCTGTCTCTCCATTCACAAATATGTTATCACAAATTATGTCACGGTGTACAGTTCGCGGTGTTTGACTATGAAGATAAGCAATTCCACTCAGAATCTGTCTTGACCATTTCTTGATTGCATTATGACCTGATATCTTATGATTTCTGAGATACTGTAACAAGTTTCCTGAAGGAAAATACTCATTACTCATGTTTATAGTTTTTGCCTCGTAATCAATCCAAGAATCGTAGCATTTAAGGTTGAAACTAGTGCTGTAAAATTTCAAACCGAAACCGTTTAACTGTCCGAAACCAACCGACCCAAATGAGAACTGAACCGATAAAAAACTGATTTTGTAAAACCGAAAACCAACCCGAACCGTACTTAAGTAAACACGAAACTGAACCGATCCGAATAATGTCAAACCGTATAAGAACCGAACCCGTTAACAAATCGAACCAGTTCTAAACCGAACTGAAATTAAACCGAACCGAAAAAGAAACGAACTGTTTCTAAGCCGAAATTGTTTCCAACCCGAAACCGTTTGAATCGAGGTAAAAACCGTTTACACCGAACCGTTAACAAACTGCAACTCGTTTGCACCGAACCGTTTATAAACCGAACCACTTACAAACCGAACTGTCTATAAATCAAACTGTAATTTCGATGTCACAATAACTCATCAAATCATGATTATGACACATCAATTAGATGATTGAATTGAATAAGAAGCAACTAATAATGTGATGGTAAAACAATAATAATTCATTAATACACTAAACTTTTATAATCTACGTTACTTCGTAATAAACTAGTAAGATCAGTACGACAAAACTTGAAATAACATGATATGTATTTTTGAAATCAATGAGAATTTGTATATAATATAATACCTAATGCCTAAATATGAAGTGATGAAGTCTCGGCTTGATATAAAACTTGTTAACTAGCAAAAGGTTAGCAAGTACTATGAAATTTCAAATCAAAATTGTTTAACTCCCCGAATCCAAACGACCCGATTAAAAACCGACTTTTTGAAATAAAAAACCGTTTTAAACCATAATTTAGCAAACGTGAAATGGAACTGATCCGAATAACGTTAAACAGTATAAAAGGCGAACCCGTTAACAAACCGAACCAAAATAAAACTGAACCGAAAAAGAACCGAACCGTTTCTAACTTGAAACCGTTTCCAACCCGAACTGTTTGAACCGGTATAAAAACCATTTACACCAAACTGTTAACAAACCGCAACCCGGCTGCACCGAACCGTTTACTTCCCGAACCGTTTACAACCCGATTCGAATTAAAACCGCTCAAGAATAAATCGAAATCGAATCGAACCGATAACTATTTACGCCGAACTGAAACCGACTCGCGAGACACTTAAACAGATTTCAAACCGACCCGATTTAATACCGAACCGAACCCGAACTGTCAAACCGTTTTGACAGTGCTAGTTGAAACCCATTATAACCCACTTATGAGTGTCCCACATTGGAGAAAGAGGAGAGATGGTTTCACTTTATAAGGTAGAGGAGTACCTCCTACTATTGCCAATTGGTTTTAGTATGGAAGCTCCAAAGCCTAGTTAGTGGACCAAACTCTCCTCCTCCTTGTTCGGATTGCCCAGACCCATTTCACATTGTTTCAAAAAATTTAACATTTAACTATATTTTCATAATCTAAAAACTTCATTAGACCAGCTTCTGCACATAACATCTATCCCTTGTATACTTTTTGCGTACTACATTTCGATTTTCCATTGAACCATACGTGTGTGCCACCGGTGTCAATAGAGTCAAAACTCGAACTACCTTCTACGGCAATGATCTTATTGACCCTTGAGTATCGCCCACCAAAATCAAGAATGGTTGTACCTTCTCCAATCATCTCATTGTACCTAACGTATCGCTCACTCGAATCACTCTCGACAATCCTATGATCATCGTTGTTACCTTCCTGTGAACTCGAAGAAGCCGCCATTGGTAATTCTTATGATTAGTGTTGAGGAACTAGTATTTGTAGAATTGAATATAATGCTCCTAAGTTTATGAAAAAACAGAATACTTGTGAAAGTAGTTTTGGAGTTTAAAATGATTTATGTAACGACTACATTCATATTTAGTGATTATAAGTAGTTAGTTCGTTGTTACAGATTTATCCTGCTTACTGGGCCCGTTAGTTTTAGTTGGTTATGACGGTTATCAAGAAACAGAAATAAGCTTTCTTGATTTTTTTCTTTTTTCTTTTTCTTTTTTTTTTTTTTTTTTTTTTGAAAAACACTTTCTTGATTATTTCGTTAAAATTTTAATTAAACGATTGATAATAATAATAATAATAATAATAATAATAATAATCTAATATATAATTGCAGAGTCGTTTTCACGAGAATTCTCCAAAACCCCAATACTCAACTCTCATGCATTTAGATTTTTTTTTTCTTCTTTTTTTGTTTTTTTTTGTTAAGAAAAAAATAACTACCTATCACACAACTTTATTTTAATTTTTTTTTTTTATCATTTAAAAAAAAAACCACCCATCCAATATTTTCTTTTTGTTTTTCTTTTTGTTTTTATTCAAGAAACTACTACTAACATTACACTTTTTTTTTTTCTTTTTTTTTTGGTACGTAGTATAATATATGACATGCATTAGCACGAGTATACAGTTCCTTCATCAACAATTCACTATAGCACTCAAAATCCCTAACATTTCACTTTGTTTTACGAGTATTTTTTAGTACATAGTATAATATATGTAATGCATTAGCATGAGTATACAGTTCCTTTATCAATAATTCACTATAGTACTCTAAATTCGATCCCCAACCCTTCAATTATATGCATTTTATTAGGGACTACCCTCTAAACAATTTTCACTTCTCTAATCATTAAAAAAAAAAGTCAACACGTTTTTGCGCAACTAGCCATAACTATTTGCAACAGATTAAAGTATATAACTCATAGAGCAAGACACTAAACCATATGACACTAACCGAGTAACCCCCTATAACACTAAACGAGTAACCCCCTATAACACTAAACGAATAACCTCTATAACTTTGACAAAGTATACCCCATAATAGCTAGCTACATTGCGTGGCCACCGACATAAAAGAGTAAGACCCTGTTTTTTGAGCTTTTAAGCAAAGCAGGGAATATCATATGTAGAGCAGGTGTCAGCACGACAGAACAAGTGTGCACATTATTAATTCGATTATTAATACTCATTAGCGCAAAGCTAAGCAGGGTTCAACAGAGTCGATCAGTCCAAAACCGACAATTGCAGCCCAAGTATAAGTTACAACATTAAGATCAATTTTCCATATTTTAAATATATTCTTTCTTATATATCCCGTGCATTTTGCACGGGTACACTCTAGTAATAATAATAATACAGGTATAAAACTTTTAAGTACATAACTTTACATGTATTTAACTTTACATTGCCACATTGGATGCATATATATACTGTAGGATACCTTTTAAACTGCTTATGGTAACTTCTAACCTACCTTACGGTTACTTTAATTATTTACTAAATTTCAATTATGAATCGGAAGGTATACTCTAGGGATAATTAAATCAAATCGAGCCTAAAGTCTACTCTTGCGAATTAATGTCAAAAATTATTTTATCTTAAAATAAGAGCAGACCTCACCTCAAATTTTACCTTAATATTAATGCATATCACATTGGGACTATATTAAAATGTAAGAAAATATATATAACTGCACCTTAATCTAGATGACACAATCACACAATAAGTATATAACCTTAGTGGTCCTCTAACATTAATACATTTTAAGTAATGTGAAGGTGGCAGCTATACTAATATCATTTGCTTTTTGTTTTGTTTTGTTTTGTTTTGTTTTTTTTTTTTAATTTTTTTTTTAATTATTTTTTTTTTTAAAACTAGCAGTTGCACTTAATAAAGAATTTTTGGCGTTTACTATTTAGAGATTTAGGTCCTTATTCATTAAATTTTCTCATCAGTTGTACAAGTTTGTGTAGCCTAATTATCTAATATCCTTATGTCTCCAACAATTTGTTTCAATTCCATCAATTTGTTTCAATTGTATTAATCTAGGGGGGAAAATCTTGTTTAAAATGCAATTATAACACAAGAAAAAAAATGCATTGTAAAACAAGTGATGAAAACTAATTACTCCGTATTTAAAATGAATACACACGCACACCAAGCACTTAACACTAAGTATCTTCACTAACCGTTTAACATACCCTAAATTAAAGACACAATTTGAAATCTAGACATAAGCAAAAGAAAATCAAGTCTAAATTCTCAATTTCATACTAATGTAAAGTATCGAATCATCGAGCCTAGGAACTGCTCCTTCGAGTCAATCAAAGCCTCCGTAAGGATCCCAACCATGTTGGTTTCGTCTCTGCAAGAAAAGGGTGCTTCAAGAGAGCACTTGCCGTTGGTCTCTTAGACACCTTAGCCACACTTTTCGATGAACTTCCTAACCATTATGTCTTGCTAACCATTATGTTTTCGTGGTCTAATTACTTCAATAGATCAATAGTTCAGCTTCTTTTCCGGGTGGTAATTCCAAGATATTTCAATGATAGTTCAATTATAAAAGTTGTGTATTGTATAGGAGTTTCCAATTCAACTACCTTACAATGTCATCATCAGTTTGTTCAATTGAGTAACAATTGAATTATATTAACTAATCAAAGGCAATAATCTTGTAAAAATTTATACAGTACCGAAATGAGTATCACAGTTAACTAACTAAACAACAATGTTTAAATTTTATTCAAATCAAACTAAAAAATTCAAATTACAAACATGAAAGCTTAATCAAGCACCCCCCACCCCACCTACACACACTTGACATGTAGGACTAGATCGAAGTCTAGAACCTCAACATTAATCATACACTTTATTATGCAAACACTAACTACTATTAAAGAATCAAAGACATATTTGTACTAAACTACTACAGAAAATCCAAGAAAAGTCTTAATTTCATACTAAAGAACTGACTTGAATCCAATAGAGCCTAAGGTCTGCTCTTGCGACTTGATGACAAATTCCTTAAGGACCCCAACCGGCATTGATTTGGCCTGTTGTCTTGGCTTCGCTCGCCCCCCTCATCATTAGTTGCAAGACACGGGTGCTTCAAGAGATCAGTTACCGAGGGCCTCTTAGACGCCTTAGCCAGACACTTTTCAATGAACTTCTTAACCATTTTGTCTTGCACAAAGTACAGAGCAGTCGGTTTAACACCCGACTTAATCTTTCCCAAAAGTTCATATTTTGATCTGAATTCGCTGTACACAGGTTCCTCAGTCATCATCTGTAGCACGCACATTCCAAAAGCGTATATATCACTCTTCTCACTCTGCTCACCGTTTAAATCCTCTGCTGACATGTACGATAGTGTACCAGCAACATTATCGACTGCGTCTTCATAAGGTACCGCGACACCAAAATCTGCTAGCGAATTCCCATTAACAACGCCTGTCGTCTTATTACCATCGTCCGACGATACATCTTTACGTGACATACATCTTTCGGCCTCTTTCTTTTCTTCATTGCGTGCTCTGGCAGATTTCCTTACGAGCTGCCGCTGATTTCGATACTGGTCTTCAGGTGTCTGATCTTCAGGTTTCTTTTCCTTCTGCGTGTCTTTCTCAGACTTAGGACCTCTCATAAAGAATGAATAGGCTAGTTCTGTGTATTGATCAATTAGTGCTAAATCTGTAGAGCTATTCAGCGCGACATTAGCACGCGTCGTGTAATTAAAAGCAAACAGTTGAATTTGTCCACTTTCAAGATGATTTCTCATAATAATCACCCATATTCCCATTAAAAAACCCCAAGAAAAAGCATATACAAAAAAATACCCAATGATCTTCATAACGAAATCGTAGAAATGCGAACCAAATATTATGTTGACAAGACAGGTGTTCCTGTGACGCTGCTGGTTTATAGCCGGAGTTGACATGCTTGAATAAAACAGAGATGACTAAGGAAAAAGGAAGGTTGTTTTCTGATTTTTGAGAAAAACAGAGAAATTTTAATTATAATTTGTGTTCTTGAAGAAACAGAGAAATTTTGGATCAAAAGCAGAATGTAAAAGCAGAGGATTTATATAAGAGATATTTATAACGGTTTGAGGTAAATATCTGGTTAGTTAACAGCTAAGGTGGTTATCAAGAATAAAAAAAAAAACCCTTTCTTGATAATCTATTTTTTGATTTATTTCAAAATGTTCTATAATTAAATACTTCTTGAATTGGAAATTAGGATGGTTAGTAGATATTTATAACGGTGTAATGAAACTTGCTAGTTTTGGCAGTTTAAACGGTTGTTACAAATCAGTTAAACCCTTTCTTGATATTTTATTTTTTATTTTATTTAAAAATATTCCTTCTATAATAAATATCTTTTTTCAAGAGATTTTTTTTTTTGTAAAATAAGAAATGAGTTGTTTCATGCCATATGTCGTGCAACTGAAAATATCAATTAATTAAACCTTAACTTATGCTTTAATAACCATGATTAATTAAAAGTTCTCTCTAGAGTCGACTTGAGGGTTTCTCGATCTAGCTTTGTGCTAGTTTTTGCTTCTTTTTCGAAGATTTTGGCTCGTTTGCTTCGATTTTCTTATACAATCATGACCTCCCTTGATAATAGTGGTGAAAATCAGATGGAGAAATTGGTTAATATGACAGAAAAACAAAACGTGGAGATTGATTGGATTGAGGAGGGAGGTGGAGAGGAGGAAGACCAGGTCGAACTTGCGGTGGTTGGGAAACTCTGGACATCATGCAATGTTAATTCCAATGAGCTCATTAACATGATGAAGAGAGTGTGGAACCCTAAGCATGGGTGTGAAGCAAACGTAATTGGGGAGAAAACTTTCTTTTTCCAATTCCACCATTGGAAGGACTAACAATTTGTTATGGAATCGCAACCCTAGCACTTCGATCATCACATTTTGATCCTTGACAATGTTGATGGTAATACTAAACCCCCTGAAATTTCTTTGAATAAAGTTCCCTTTTGGGTACGAGTGTATGATTTACCCTTTAAGGGTAGGAACAATGATGAGAATGCAAAAAGATTAGGAGATAAAATTGGGACCTTTTGTTGATGGACAAATCTGATGCAATTGGTATAAATAAGTCATTGCGGATGAAGGTTTTGATTGATGTTGAGAAACTGCTTGTGAATAAGGTGGAGATTCGAACAGGGAAAGGGAGTATTGAAGTACCCGTAAAGAATGAGAAGCTGCCTGTGTTTTGCTATGTATGTGGTTTGTTGGGGCATGGAGAGAAAGACTGTGATGAAGCCACAGTGGCTAGAAAGTTTAGTGGGAAGCTGTGTGTGTCTACTCCATGCAAAGCTTCGAAATTTGAGGAAAAAGAAGAGGATAGTACTGCAGGTTCGGTGTCAAAGAGACTCTTCGTAAAAAAAAAAAAAAAAAAAAAAAAAAAAAAAAAAAAAAAAAAAAAAAAAATTGTTATCCTAAGCTGAATGAAGAAGAAATTGGTGATGTTGTGGAGAAGTTGCAGGATGTTTCTCTCGATTTGAATAAAAATATGAAGCCGGGGAATGAGGACACACAAATTGTAATGATAACACAACATTATGAGGATGTTGTATCTGATGTGCAGGGGAGTCTTGATTTAGGTGGAGAGGTAGTGGGGGCTGCATCTTTACCCCAAGTGGAAAACAACTTTGAAGGGGCACAAAATGACAGTAAATGTCAATAGCAATGTGGAGGGTGGAGGGTGGAGGGAATGTTAAAGGAGGAATAAGGAAGTGGAAAAAGTTTGCTAGAAGTGGGGTAGGGGGTGCTATTAATCCAGAAGCTGCCTTTTCAATGGGGAAGAGGGGTAGAGAGGATGCTATGGAAACTGAGGATGGTGGTCGTATCCCCAAGAAATCATATACATGACTTTGTTGACTGTGTGGGACCATTGGCAAAGGTTGGCGATGACCAACCCCGCCAAACCCAATGAATCTCTTAGCTTGGAACTGTCGGGGAATGGGCAATCCCTGATCAGTTCGGCGACTCCATAACTACAGTAAAAACATAGCCCGGGGTTACTTTTTTTGTCTGAAACAATGGTGGAAGGGAGAGTTGTAGAGGACCTGAAAGGTAGTCTTGGTTTTTCGGGAGCTTTCAGTGTCTCAAGCAGGGGAAAATTGGGTTGCTTGTGCTTATATTGGAGGGAGAGTATTGATTTTTGAATCATATCCTTTTCTGATCATCATATTTGTGGTGATGTTTGGTGAGAGGGACGGTTTTCTTGGAGGTTTGCTGGGGTATATGGCTGGTCGAAATCAGAGGAGAAGCACATGCCTTGGAGCCTTATTTGACAAATCTGCGATGTTGATATTCCTATCCTCTTGGGAGGGGATTTTAATGAAATTTTGTCCTATGCCGAGAGAGAGGGTGGAGCTCAAGGAGAACGAAGAGATATGGAAAATTTTAGAGAAGTTTTGGAGGAATGTAATTTGAAAGACTTGGGGTTTAGTGGAGCTTGGTACACTTGGGAAAGGGGAAGAAATCCAGCGACGAGAGTTCGAGAAAGACTTGACAGATTTTTGGGGTCAATTTCTTGGTGTGACAAATTTCCTGCCGCAAGTGTGGAGCACATTTTGAGGTATAAATCCGATCACACTCCTTTATTCCTTTCTTGTGTGCCGAATAAAAGAAAAAAAAAAGAAGAAAAAAAAAGAGAATTTAAGTTTGAGACTTATCGGTTGCTTGATGAAGGATGTGAGAAGGTGGTCAAAGATGCGTGGGGTGGTATTGGTGTAGGGAGTGTTGTTGAAAAGGTGGCAGCAGTGGGTTTGAAATTAAAGAGATGGAGTGAAGAAATTTTTGGCAACTTGGGAAAATAGATTGCAAATGAAGAGTTAGCATTGCAAAAAGCTCAAGCTCAACCAATTGATAATGCAAGCTGTGATGAGTACATACGTGTGCTCACCTAGAGGGTTTACTTGATGAACTTCTCGAGAAGCAAGAGGCGTACTGGCATTTAAGGTCTAGAGTTGTGGAGGTCTGTGATGGAGACAAAAATACAAAGTATTTTCATCACAAAGCTTCCCAAAGGCAGCGACGTAATCAAATTATGGGGCTTTGGGATTCGAATTGAATGGAGTATGAAAGGAAGAGGAGAAGGAGGTTTCGGAGGTCATTGGTGGCTATTTTAAGGAGATATTTTCCTCTTCCAACCCCTTGAATCAAAGTCTCAGTTCGGTTTTTGAGAAGGTAAAGGAGTCAGTCACCCACTCTATGAACAACGAGCTCATGAGGCCTTATACCAAAGACGATGTTTACTCCGCTCTCAAACAGATGCATCCAAGCAAGGCCCCTGGACCCGATGTTATGCATGCTATTTTTTATCAGCGTTTTTGACATATTGTAGGTGACGATGTTGCTTCCATTGTTACTAATATCTTGAATAGCGGTTCTATTTCGGAGCATATTAACAAAACAAATATTGCTCTCATACCAAAAGTGAAGGAACCAAAATATGCTGCTGAATTTCGCCCCATTAGTCTTTGAAATTTATTGCATAAACTTGTGTCAAAATGTTTAGTTATCCGCCTGAAAAATATTTGTCTAAAATTATCTCTGAAAATTAAAGTGCGTTTGTGCCGGGGTGATTGATTACAGATAATGCATTGATAGCACTGGAATTATTTCATATGATGAAGAAAAGGAGTAAAGTCCGGAAGGGTTACATTGCTATGAAACTTGACATGCATGAGTAAGGCGTATGATAGATTTTAGTGGGGTTTCCTGAGACAGTTGTTGTTGAAGATGGGTTTTGATGGTAGATGGGTGAATATGGTGATGGAGCTCGTTTCTTCTGTTCAATACTCTTTCATAACTAATGGAGGAGTATGTAACTCGGTAACTCCTTCTAGAGGGTTACGTCAAGGAGATCCCCTATCTCCTTACCTTTTTATTATTGTAGCTGACGCTTTTTCGCAGATGATTCAGAATAAGGCAGATTGTGGAGAAATTAACGGAGCCAAGGCAAGCCGGAGAGGGCCAGAAATCTGTCATCTTCTTTTTGCAGATGATAGCCTCCTCTTTACTAGTGCAAATCGAAATGAATGCCTAACGATTGTTGATATTCTCAACCTGTATGAAGCGGCATTTGGCAAAAAATTAATTATGATAAGTCCGAAGTGTCTTTTAGTAGAGGAGTGAGGGTGGAGCAAAAGGAGGAAATTCTGAGCATCTTGAGTATGAAGCAGGTTGACCGTCATGAGAAATACCTTGGCATTCCAAATATTTTAAGAAGATCGAAAAGAAGCACGTTTGAGGCAATTCTTGATCGGGTTTGGAAAAAGTTGCAGGGATGGAAGGAAAATCTCTTATCTCAAGTTGGAAAGGAAATTCTGTTGAAATCGGTGATATAAGCTATTCCCACATATCTTATAGGTGTGTACAAAAATCCTTGCGAGGTGATAAAAAAGATGCATTCCGCCATGGCTAAGTTTTGGTGGGGTCATGATGGGAATAGAAGACGAATTCACTGGAGTAGTTGGGAGTCTCTTTGTACTCTAAAGTGTCTTAGGGGAATGGGATTCCGAGATTTTTCAGTTTTTAATTATGCTCTTCTAGGAAGGCAAGCTTGGAGATTGGCGAGTGGCACTAGTTCTTTGCTTAGCCGTGTTATGAAGGCAAAGTACTACCCTAACACTATTTTATTGGAGTCAAGCTTAGGCTACACTACTAGAATTCGGTGATATTACGACCGTTTTTCTACGACTGTCAAGGAAACGGTCGCAAATATGAAATTTGCGACCGATTTATATGCGGTCGCAAAATTGCGACCGTTTTAATAGCGGTAGTAGATTTGTGACCGTTTAAACGCTAAAAAAAGGTCGCAAATGTATTTAAATATTTATTTAAAATAAAATACTTGGCCAAAATTATTTAGATTAAAATTATTCTATTACGATCGCCATACCGGTCGCAAATTTTGAAAATTGCGACCTGATTACTGACCGGTCGCAGTTTTGCGATCGCTTTTAGCCCTCTCAACACAATTAATTTTTTTTTTAAAAAATAAGGGTATAAAAGGTCAGCTAACTAACCCTAAAACTGAAAACGCCGCTCATCAACAAACTTTCCTTTCTCTCTCTTCTCACTCCCTTCCACTTCTCTTTCCTTTCTCTTTTCTCTTTCCTTTCTCTAAATCAAATATAATTTACCATCAAACTAACATTTTCCTCTTCAATTACCCCTAAAAAATCAAGAAAAATAATTTTATGGTTTCGGATTTGTAACAAATTGGAGGAATTTTATATTTGCAACCCTATTCTCTTCTATTTTCTCACACTTGGCCTCTCAACCTCCCTCTGTTACTGTTTCAAATTTTGGTATAAGGGTTTGAGCAACACATGAATTTGGTGTTAATGGTCAAATTCGACCATAAAAATTCCAGATCTAGAGTTTTCATGGTCGTCGAATTTGATCTTATAACCCCAAAGAGGAAGAATTATTAGGAAAGGTACATTGTTTTTTCTGAAATTTTTGTTTGTTTGTATTTATTTTCAAATTTTGTTGTTTAATTTTGTTTTTGTGCGAAATTTGTTTGTGTTTTCGTTCGAATTTTGTTTATTTTGGGTTTGATTTTGAGTTTCGTTGGTTTTGTTCGATTTTTAGGATTGGTTAAGGTGTTTTCGTTGATTTTATTTTCAAATTTCCTTATTTTTATTTTTAAGGGTTTTCGTTGATTTTGTATTCCTTGGTTTTAATTTGTCGTTGTTTTTGTTCTAATTTTTAAGATGGTTTTGAATTTCTTTGTTCCAATTTAATTTTTTTTTCTTGGTTGTTTTGGTTTGACGATGGGGGTGGTTAAAGGTTTTTAAGGTGGGTGGAGGTGGTGGTAGGTAGATGTTTAAAGTATGTTTGCGTAGTGGGTAGAAAATGGTAGTGGGGCAGGGTAGGCAGTGCAGGCAGTAGGATGCATTCATTTTCAATTTTTTTTTTTTAATTTTTCAAGAAGTTTTGGGACCGCTTTGGCCGTCGTAATTTATTAAAATTGCGACCGGTACTAAAACAGTCACAATTACTAATCTTTGCGGTCATTTTACATCCGGTCGTTGAAAATAAAGAAAACGGTCGCAATAAAATATGCGACCGTCAACCAGTCGTAATTATGAAATTTTGCGACTAAGTAAATAACGACCACCTGTTGTGACCGTTGGCGGTAGCAATTATTTTCAGCGACCGTTTTTGCTATTTTCAGCGACCGTTTGTGACGGTCGCAAAAATCTTCATTTTTAGTAATGTACGGGGGTAGTTTCTATTGGTGAAGCATTTGGGGATCAAAAGCATTGTTGAAAGAAGGAGTGCTATGGAGAATGGGAAGTGGTAGTAGCATTAGAATTTGGTGAGACCCATGGCTTATAGATGATAATAGCAAATTTGCAACAAGTTCCCCTTCTAATGAGTTAACAAAGGTGAGTGACCTAATTTGCTTCGAAAATATGGAGTGGAACTATAATTTATTGACTGAATTTTTCAATGAGAGAGGTACTCGCTGCATACTTGCAATTCCCCTAAGTTCAAGGATTTCCAAAGATGAATTAACTTGGGCATTTTCTAAGACTGGTTTATAGAGTGTGAAATCCGCCTATATGCTCGGGAAAGGCTATAATCTTGATGATTTTCATCGCGCCTGGGTTGACATTTTACGGAGGATGACAGCTGCCCCTGGTGTAATAGGGAAGCAGAATCTTGGAAGCACGCCTTCTTTGAGTGTGAGAGGGTCAGGGATTTGTGGCAAGAATTGGGCTGCAAAGGGATGCTTAATCAAGAGCAAGCTGTGAACGCCTGTGATTTGGTTGAAAGCTGGAAGGATCTGCAGGCTGATGTGGTGGTGCGTGGTGTGTATTTGATATGGGGAATTTTGCAGGACCAAAACCAAAGAGTCTACCAAAACTCAAGTCCAGCCGTCAACTTGCTGATTGCTCGTGTTAATCGCTGGGTGGAAGAAACTGGCAGATAATGTTGCTGCTATTTATAAAGCTCCCACATTAGCTGTGAAGTCTAGCCCATCTAGATGGTTCCCTCCCCCTGAAAGAACCATTAAAATCAATACAGATGCTTCTATCACAAATGATGGATGGGTGGGCCAGGATTGGGAGTTGTGGCTCGTGATTTCAAAGGTAATGTTATATTTGTAGCAACGAGGAGAATTAAAGCTTGGTGGTAGGTTGATATTGCAGAAGCAAAAGCCATTGTGTTAGCCATCAAGTTGGGTCGAAGATTTGGCTGTGAGAAGGTGATAATCGAGTCAGATTGTCAGGTTGTTGTTAATAGGTTGACCAAAGGAGCGACTTATCTTACAGACTTGGACGTGGTTCTATGTGATGCCATGTCTCAGAGTGTTGCATTCTCAGGCCTTCATTGGAAACATGTTAAATGAGAAGGGAACGTAGTGGCTCACAATCTAGCTAGTTACATTCCTTTTGGCTATGAACAAATTTGGGAGAATTGTGTTCCCTCAAATGTAGCTCCTTATGTACTCATGGATACTCTTTCCATTAAAGGCACTTTTATAAAAATAAAAAAAAAAAAAATAATAAAAAAAGAGTGGTGCAAAAGGTCCTAATATCATGTTTAGGTTTTGAGGAGAGTCCTTTGACCATTTTTCGACGTTGACTTTTTTATTTTTTGGCCAAAAAAAGTCACATCTAAGTTCCCTTTTTTCTCCGTCTTCTTTTCCCTCGTTTTTCCCTTTTCCCCCTTATTAAATCCTAATTTCTGAAAATAATTAACACTAAAACTTCAATTATAGTCCCATAAATTAAAATTGAAGGATATTCAAAGTAATTCAAGGCTAATCCTCCCCACAATGAGAGAAAACATGGAAAAGGGAACTTAATAAGTGTAGTTACCTAAAAATGTCTCCCCAAAACCAAACCCGATGATGAACAACCTTTCACCGCCATTATTGGTCGGGTTGAGTATTTAATCTTGGAGTGCTTAAATCCATATTTCCATTTCATAAACCAACCCAATTACTAGCCCATTTCCCCAAACAATAAATTATTTTCCTTTTTTTGTGCCTTTAAACCCAAAATAATTCATTTCGTGTCCCTTAAAAACATTCATTTCGAGTCATTTCTATAAAAACATTTAGACCTGTTTATTTTGGTCCAAAATACGAGTCCAATCATCTAATATTTGGATGGGGCTTGAAAAGAGCTTTCCACCAATATATTATAAGCTCAAATTCGAGTTATAACGAATAAGTTATGGCCATAATACTAAACTGAGCCAAACCAAACCTAAGAGCACCTTACCTACGACCCAATGATCATGTGAAGAGTCCAAAGGATTTAATATCATTCCTAAACCAATTAGGATTAATTAGAAGATTCTATAAGTTTCTAAAAGATCTTAATTATCCTTTTAGAAAAGATAAGATTAAAGAGTTTGAAATTGAATAAAACTCCTCTTTTTAAATTGAATAAAACTCCTCTTTTTAAAAGTCCTAATTCTATTCGAATTGAAAGATAGTAAGATATGATTTTCGTGCATTATAGTTTTTAGCCAAATCTTATATAGTTGGATAGCCCTTGAAATTATCTTGTGAATGATATATTATAATATTCATTCCGTGTTATAACGTAAAAGATATAATTGAAATACCAAACTCTATCCAAAACTGACACCGTCCCACTATTTCGGCCATATCTTTTAGTCTACAAACTATTTTAATCTTATTCCAATTGGATTAGAAAGTAGATTTCAAGAGATTTTCAACGTTTTATTATTTATATAATTCCAATTTCTATATCAAAAGATATGATAAAAACAAAACCGCAAAAGCTGTTGTCTATCGGGTTTTATTTTGGTTAAATTCAGATTTTATCTTGATTCTTCAACCCTTCTTTTTTCTTTATAAATAGAGGTCATAACATTCCTTTCTGAATCATCAACAAGCTTGATCATCAAATCATTCTCTTCTCCCTCTTTAGCCTAAACACTAGCCTCCCTATTCTTCCATAATACTTTCCCTAAACACCCCAAGGAGTCCATACTTAACCCGAGGTTTCGTCCTTAAACAAAGGCGTGAAAGGTATAATTAACTGAGGGTTTGGACCAAATCAACTCTAATTTTTATTAAATTTAATTATTTCAATTTGATTTATATTTTTATTGAAGTTACTAACAGTTTATTCATGATGTAGCAATTCAAGGTAACGCGGAAAGTGAGTAATTTATCACTTAATTACTCTTATTCTTGTTGCTAGTATCATGATTAGGTTTATTTATATTTGATTTTACTAACGTTATTATTGTTAAATTGCTTCTAAATTAACATTTATACTATTATATATTTATGATCACCATATTGCATGTTTAAAGGAAGTATGTAATTGAGAACACGCCTAATAAGATAATTTGGACGTCCGATTTAGGTTCCTTTTTAATCTTGTTATTTAATTAAGTGATCACAATATTTTAGAATTATGTTTTGCATTAATATTCAACCAATTTAGCATAATTATAGTTTGGAGCAAATTGAATCTTTGTTTGCATGCCTTTGAGATCGCAGGAATCACTTTTCACTTAAAAATTGAGTAGAGACCAATACGGGCGAATGTGACTCCATGACTCACTTCGTACCATCATCCCCGATTCTCCTTTCGTGGTTCCGAACCATATGGAGTTAGTAATCTCATGGATTATGAATGGGGTGTAATCATCACGGGTCATCGTTGTTGCCTTTCGTTGTCCCTTTATCGTGGTTGCCTTTTATGATCCGTGAACGGTTTACAAGTTCCTTAAAAACTTGTTGGCGGCTCCCTACTTTCCTTGTCCCTAATCGTATACGTCAATTCCCGGCCACTTCCTATGAGTGCCTGACATATTCACACATGCTTTAACGTAGGCGCACTTCAAACGATATCTACTACAATAAGTCACGTGCTTTACACGTGGCTTTTTTTGACCGGAAAATAAAAAAGTCAACACCGGAAAATGGTCAAAGGACCCTCCTCACAACCCAAACATGATATAAGGACCTTTTGTGCCATCTTTTTTATAAAGGCCCTTTGTCACAAAAAGGTCTACTTTTTTTTTTTTTTTTAAAAAAAAAGGGACAAAAAGGTCTATTTAAAAGGACGTTCTTCACAAATTTTTTTTTTAAATTTTTTGTGATTATAAAAACAAAATTTGGAGGAAGGGTTGATTTGTCGTCTTCACTTCATAATTTAGAACCTTCAACTTTATCTGGCTAATTTTATGAAATTACCTTCAACTTCGTCTGGCTAATTTTATGAAATTCATTCAATTCAGGCTAACATTCTTCATTCGGTTCACTATAATGTTTTAGAACTTCATTGTTGTGCTCACAAGAACTACTTTTAGGCCATTAATCTTGATTTTAGAAATTCTCACAAGGAGAAGATGTCACGTATTCAATGGTCAGATAATATGTTCTTTATGATCTCATTCATTCCCAGCTTCCAATGAGGGAAGCATGCAAATATGTTGTGAGAAACTTGCAGTGAAAGTATGTAGTTATGCATCACCTGATAACTTTTCAGCTGTTATGATTTGTACATGCCTTATAATAAATTGCTTCTTCATATATCCATTTAAGGGGCTCCTTCGTGAGTATGCATCTCTACTTTCTTGAGACTTTCTTGGCTAAGCTCATGGCCATCTAAGCTAAATGTACTTTGTATGAAACCCAATTTACTCTTATCTTTTGATTGGGATCGAAGGTTAACATCAACTAAATGCAAAACACATCACCCAAAATATAATGTCAATAAAAAATTGGAAAATTTTAAAATTACCACCTAAAAATGTATCCATTTTCAAAATAACCATCCGTTTAACTTTTTATTTTATTTTACCACCCCTTAAATTAAAAATCTACTCAGATTACCACCCATTTCAAAATTCCGGTGGATTTCTGTTATGAGGATCTACCCAACGGCTATGTCTAACCATTACAATAAGTCATGTCTTCACTCCACCTCCCCCTTAAACCAGTTTATTAATTATAATACAACCTAAAATCAAAAGAAAACAACTAAAAAAAACCAAGAGCTTGCTGTCTGAATTGCCACTACTACGGATCATCTTCCTCCGGTCACCACTAAGAGTCGTTGGATAGGGCCCACATAAGAAAAATCCATTGGAATTTCGAAATGAGTGGTAATCTGAGTAGTTTTTTAATTTAAGTGGTGGTATAGTAAAATAAAAAAAATTAAACGGGTGGTTATTTTAAAAATGAATACATTTTTTTGGTGGTATTTTGAAAATTTTCCTAAAAAATTTAATATCATATCAATTGTGTGCATGCATAATCCTATATAAATTTGTATGAAAATGTAATTCTGATTATATCCGGTAAGGGCTAGCGTGTTCATTACCCTAATTAAAATAAAACGATTCAAATTAAAAAAGAAGGAAAACTTTTGTATACACCCGGTTTTCAGTAATTTACTGAACATCGGGTACACTTTTATCAGATTTAGTGTCACTTTTGTCAAATTTAGTGTCACTTTTGTCAAATTTATCAATGAAGCATAAATAACTTTTATATATGTAAGAGTAACTTTTGTGCGTTTTAGTGTAACTTTTGCACATTTTATTGTCACTTTATAACGGATGTTCAGTAATTTACTGAACATCCGTTTTATTTAAAAGTTTATGGGATGGAAAGTTTGGGCATGTTACTTACTTTTTAACCTTAATATGTGTTGGGCCTTGTATGAAGGTTGGCTACACCACGTAGACAAACTAGGGGTGTCTATTCGCTTAAATAGTTCGGATTTGGGTTGGGTTTATCTGCTTCGGGTTATAACGGGTCAGTTTAAAACGGGTTGAAATAATAAGCGGGTCGGTTTGGGTCGGTTTTGAAAATTATCGGGTGAGTTTGGTTTGGTTTTTTTAATTGCAGTTTCTATTCGGATCGGGTCCTTATCAGGTCGGGTTCTAGTCGGTTCGGGTCATAATCAATTTGGGTTGAACCGAGTCGGTTTGAAAACGGGTTTAGCCCGTTTAATGTGGGTTTCGGTTAAAAACAGTTCGGGTCTTAATCATTACGGGTAATCAGTTTAGGTTTAACTAGGTCGGTTCGAAAATGGGTTTCGGTTCAAAATAGATTGGGTGAAATCGGGTTTAATCATTATCGTTTCAGGTTATAATAATCGGTTTAGATTGAACTTGGTTGGTTTGAAAACGAGTTTACCTAATTTGAAGCGTGTTTCTAATCAAATCATATCAGGATAAAATTGAGTCGGATGATTATCGAGTCAAATTAGTCAGATAACGGGTAAGAACGAGTCATGTTATAATCAAGTCAAGTCATAAATAAGTTGGGTTTATCAAGTAGTGGGTTGAAACAGATTAGATCATTAACATATTGGGTAACAGGTTGTAAATGACTCAGTCATAACAGGTTACGGGTTTTAAACGCTATGGTCACAACGGGTTACGGGTCGTAAATGGTTCGGTCACAACGAGTTACGAATTATAACTGGTTCGGTCACAACGGGTTACGGGTTAGAACGATTTAAGTTTATTGGATTTTTATCAGGTTTTAACGCTTTTCGGTTTCAAACGGGTCGGGTTACTATCGGGTTTAAACGTAATCGGTTTGGGTTGCTTTCAGTTTCGAATTGTAACGGTTTGGCTTGATAACGGGTCGGGTTAGTAACGGTTCGCACAAATTCGGTTTTGTTCAGTTTCAGGTTGGAAAAAATTGGGTCGGGTCAGTTTTCGGTTCCCAAAAAACGGGTTTTAAATAGTTCCGTTCCTTTTCGGATCGGTTCGAAACAGTCGGGTTTAGCGGTTTGGGTCAAAATCTGACAGCTCTAAGACAAACACATTAAAATTTCGAGTAATATATATTTTTAATTTCCAAGAGTTTTGAGCACGCCATATATTTAATTTTAGAATTAAAAAAAATTCATTCACCACACTAGACCTGACAATTATGACCCGACCTAAGAATGTAAACCCGAAATTGTTTCGAACACAAACCTGACCCGACCCGAAGTGGAGTTGACCCAAACTTGACCTACTCGAAGACTGATCTAACCCGAATTGACCCGACATGAACTCAAACCGAACCGAACTCGACCCGAAGTATTGACCCAATACCCGACCCAAAATACCATTGACCCAAAACTGACCCGAAATCCGAACTGACTCAACCCAACCCAAACCTAACCCGAATATTAATTAACCCGACCAAAACTGATCCGACTCGCACCCAATCTGAACGACCTATTTGCTAGGTCTATACCACACAAGCAAAATAAACGAATGAGGTTTGAGAATATAAATTCAAACTAAAATAAAAATGATAAGTAGTAATTTATTATTATTATTTGAAACATAGTAATTTGTTGTTTAAAATACTAAATATTATTATTTTTTAAAAAAATTTAGGGTTTAAATCACATATTAAAATAAAAAATTTCTTCTAATATTAATGTTTTTATCTAATTTCCAAGTTGGGTAAAAATGAAGAAAAGTACTCCCTCTGTTTCATAATATTAATCCCATATACTATTTTGGACGTTTCAAAAAAAATCTACCCATATTAAATATGTTCAATTTTTAACTTAATTTTTTTTGGAATTAATTGGTTTTGGATTGATGACATGGCCGCTCTATGTAAGGTAAAAGCTTCCTTGAATTATGCATTATGACTTATGGTTTTCTAAAATCAAAACAAAATTTTTGAATAAGGTAATCTAATTATGATTTATTTTGTACTTTAATGTTAGATTCCAAATAATCTTCTTTTTTAGGCCCTGTTCACTTCACCTCAAAAAAAAAAAAAAAAAGTAAAAATAATTTCATTTCAGTAAAAATAAGTTCAATTCAGTATAATTAATTTCAGTTTAGTAAAAATAATTTCAGTTCAACAAAAATAATTTCAGTTTAGTAAAAATAAGTTCAATTCAGTAAAAAATCAGTTTTTTTTAAAGATGAATTATAATAAAAAGTCGGTAAAAATAATTCCAGTTCAGCAAAATTAATTTAAGTTCAATAAAAAAATAATTTAAGTTCAGCAAATATAATTTTGTTTCAGTAAAAATAATTTCAAATCAACAAAAATAAGGTGAAGTGAATGGGGTCTTATTTTATGTGATTTATTCCATGTGAGAATAATATTATGAAACGGAGTGTAAGGAATATTTCAAGCATCCCACACTTGAGCCCCACTGTGATCATACACTTAAGCATGGTGGCGTCCAAAGGGAAGGAATCTAGAGTAAAAGAGTCACCAACAAGTTTTAGGAAGTTGTTAATCGTTCACAGGGTGAAGGTTACACCCCTTTACGATCCATGAGATCGCTAACTCCATAGTGGTCTAGAACCATGACTAGATATTCGGGGATGAAAGTACAAATCTAACATAAAAGAGATTGAACTTGTCCTAAAAATAGGCTTCTACTTTATTCTTCTCATATTCATGTGCGCTTTTTGACTAACATACAATCAATATATTAATCCTAAACTTGTTTAAGCTATGTTGGTTGAATATTAATGCACTAACAAATCTATTATTGGCGATCACTTGAATTAAAATCACATTAGCCTAAACAAGATTATTAATTATCTTATTAAGCGTGATTACAAGTACAAATTCCCCTTAATCATGCAAAAGAGGGCGTGATCAAACAATAACAATAATAATATAATGTCAAGCAACAATAATAATAACAAATCATAATAAACTCAATAAAGCATAATAATATTAGCAAGATCCTAGGCATGATACTAACAAGATTAATAACAAATCCTAGCATGTCACTAAGCAATAAAGATCAAAGCTTTATCCCTAATATGATACTAACATAATAAAATAACATAGGAAGCAACTTAAACATGATATTAGAAAACAATAAAAGCTTCTTAACATGATACTAGGAATCAATATGATCTAAACATGATTTCTATATCAAAAGAATAATTAAATAATTAAATTACTTACTTTGTTGCCTCGTATCTCTTTCTAATAACAAAATGAACACGTTAGTAACTTCAAGGAATATATTAAATCAAACAATTAATTTAAATAATTGAAATAGGGATTTGGGACCATACCCTAAAAAATTATCAACCTTTCACGTCTAGGGTGAATGCACGAGCTTGGCTAGGTGTGTGTCTAGAACTTGTAAATGCGGTATTTTGTTTGTAAAAGCTAGCTAGAAAGCAAGCTAGAGGGAGAAAGAAAAGCTATTAGCTTGAGAGAGAAGAGAGAGAATTAGATGATTGTTGATCAAGCTTGTTGATGATTGTTGATGATTGTGAATGTTGATGATCGAAAACGGGAATACAACCCTATTTATAAAGAAAATAGTCCGAAAAAGATAGAGAAGAATTAGAATTTGAATCGGAATAAAACTAGCTCCTATCGCCAGCAACACAATCCAGCTCAGCGCAAAACGACAAGCATCACGCATGGCGACAGGCTTATCGTCTGGCGACAGACTTGTCGTTTGGCGCTGGCTAAAAGATAAAACGCGCTTTTGTACGGAATCCTCTTCTTAATATAATTAAGCAACAAAACTCCTTGTTTATCAATTTTAAATCAGAGTTTATCATAATTAATAAAACACTTGTTTTATTTCAATCAAATTCATTATTTTTCTAAAAGACAATTATCAATCCTAACTCTATTAGAACTCAAGATAACCTTCTAGACTATTCTAGAAAATTAGAATTAATCCTAATAATTTTAGGAATAATAATTAATGGGCCCTCCACTAGATCATCAGGCCATAAAACCATTTCAGACCCAATTTAGTATTTTGGCCATAACTTCCTCATTACTCATCGGAATTGGGCTTATAATATATCATTCGAAAGCTCTCTACGAACTCGACTTAACTACACTATTATTGGACCCTTGTCATGGACCGAGCTAAGTTAAACTGACTATATTCATAAATAGGGTACGAAAAGGAATATTTTCGAAAACAAAAAGAAAGATTTTTATTAAAACGACCGCATCATATGACTTTTCACACTTTCACTTCGTTCGACAATTAAGTGACGTGAAAAGTATCCATCACTGGGTTTGGTTTTTGGGGAGACACATTTGGGTGTCTACACGGAGAGAGTAATACACTTATAAAATTATTTATAAAACTATAAAACTATAAATTTAAATTATATTAATAAAAAATATATTTTGACATTTATGGTTTTAACTAAATATGGAGTGAAAATGAAGAATAGTAATTTTTTAAAATTAATTATAAAACTCAAAATTAGCTTCTAATACTAAGATGATTAAAATACCAAACACATTTATAAAAACAACTCATATGAAGCTAGTCGAAAAAAATAGGGTTAAACTAGATGAAAGTCCGTGTGATGCACACTTTTTCATATATAAATCTCAAGAAAAGATATTTTCGTATTTGATTTATTTTACCATTCAATAATTTCAGACAATAAAACACATAATTATTTAATTGAAGTATTATTGCCTATTACAAAAGTATAATATATTTTAATGTAATTTATTATGAGACTTTATTTATTGTTGTTTTGTATTTTATTTGTGGTTGTTTGTTATAAATATGATTAAATTATAAATATGACATCTTTTCAGAAAAAAATTGTAAATATGATATTTTATCGGTTACATATTAGGATAAAATCTATAATTTGAAACGATTTTTTAAAATATTTTTTACATATTTAAATTTTAAATCATTATTCGTTGATTTTTTAAAAACAAAAATATTAAAAAATAATAAAAACGTGTATACTATTTATCTTCTATTTCTTCGTTCACACCCATATCTCTTCTATCTAATAAAATTGGATAAATAAAACATGTTAGCAAAAATAAAATTTATATAAAACTAATCTTCATAGTGTTTTAAAATAAATCAATATATTTATCATGAGTGAAAAGTTTTTGTGAAATTGATCTAAAAATTGTAATGGTACAAAATCAAATTTAGGCATTGGAATTTTTTTAGTCGTCCCCAATTTTCGCTTAATATTTGTAACGATTGAAAAATATTTAATGGAGTAAACTTTCTTTCAATTAATTTTTGACAAAATTGTTTAAAGTTGGCTTTAATTGAGACATTAACGTAATCAGCTTGTAATTAAAAAAAATAAAGTTAATTTGATTACTTGAATAAGCTATCTAAATCACAAAAAAAATTGTTTTAATCATAAAATTAATTAATTAAAACTAAAAAGGTTTATAAAAAATTTAATAAAAGTAAACGATTTATAAAGATATATTACCTCCTTGTTCTATGATTTTCCAATCATTTTTGCTCGAATTAAATTCTTTGATCAAATTAGATCTGCATGTGAAAACAAAATTCAGTTACACAAAACATAAACATATAATTCTTAAGCATTCCAAATAAATACAATGTAAGCAATAATCACAAATATCCCTTCAAAAAAAAAATCACAAATACACACTTAAATAAGGATAGGATTTTAAAAGTTAAACTAAGAATTACGTAGCCATTGATGACTTAAAACTGAAACAAAATTGTGATACAAAACTCGCTTGATTTGGTTTTGTATTGATACAAAATTTTATTAGTGTTGTACGTTGTGTCAATTTATGAATTTTTTAATTTTAAAATAATATAGAAATTTTATTTTTAATTGATCAAATTAAAAATATACTTTTTTTTTTAATCAAAATTAAAAATATATTTTGCTTATGTGGCACACCGTCTATTCTCCAAAAAATGCATAGTTTATTTATATAATATATTAACTAGTTTTGTGCCCCGTGTGATGCCCGGGTTGTTTATTGAAGATAAATTTTTAATCTATAAGTCAAATTTTTAAATATATCATTGATACAAAATTAGTTAGGAATTGATGTGCTTTTATGACGATTTGCTATATTTTATCAAAAAAAAATTAACAAAATTATAATTCAATTTGTACCTCTAAAATATTGGTATTTTATTGAAAATAAAACTCTAAACTAACAATTTTATCCTAAAATTATATCCAAATATAATTTTAAATTAACTTTTTAATCGTCTATTTAAATCCATCCAACGTGGCGCGACACTTGGCGAAAAGTTGAAACGCCGAGTGTCGCTGTCTTGTCGCTTGGCTAAAAGTTTAGCTTTATCAGGTTGTTCTTTGAATTATAATGTAATAATTTTTTTGAATAAAATTATAATTCACTTTGTACATGTATTTTATCGAAAATAAAACTCTAAACCAACAATTTTATCCTAAAATTCTATTTAAATAGAATTCTAAACTAACTTTTTTTTTTTATCTTATGAAGTCTATTTAAATCTATCCAACGTGGCGTAACACTTGGCAAAAATATGGAACGCCAAGTGTCGCAGCCTCGTGACCTGGCTAAAAGTTTAGCTTTATATATTAGTTACTAGTTTTGTGCCCGTGCGATGCTCGGGTCGTTTATGGAATTTTAAGATAAAATTATATTATAATTGAATTTAATTGATTCAAAATAGAATTCTAAATTAACTTTTTTTTTTCTACAAAGTCTATCTATAATTATGCAACGTGGTGCGACTCTTGGTGAAAAGTTAAAATGCTATACAATGTTGTCTTGTGGCCTAATTATAAGTTTATTATTTGGTATTTTATCGAAAATAAAACTCTAAACTAACCATTTTATTCTAAATTCTATCATAATTTGATTGAAAAAAGAATTTTTAACTAACTTTTTTTATCTTATTAATTTATTTAAATTTTCCAAGTGTCACTATTTCGTGACCTGGCTAAAGTTTAGCTTTATATATTAGTTATATGATATGATTTTTTTTCTAATTAAAATTATTCCTTTAAGGTAACGGATTAGTGGTGAAAATATTGACCATTTTGACGATTGTTTGTGGTGCATCGAAAGATTTTAGTAAACACTAAAACAATCCCAATTCCCAAGTAGTCTACACTTCCTATAAAAATATCCCAAGTAGGCTACGCCTCTAGACCTCCTTATAATTGCTTCATATTTCAGTTTTCACTCGAAATTCCCACAATTATATTGCAAATTGAACTTAAAAATTGCTTCAAACAAAAACCCTAACAATTTTTTCTTTGCATTATCCGACGTAAATTCCTTAAAATGTCCATTCTTTCGTTTTTTTCTTCCCTTTATAAACAGCAATATCACCAAAAAAACCCAAGCGTGGAAATAGAGAATAAAGAATGGCCGGCAATAGGAATCGATCTTGGGACGACATACTCTTGTGTTGGAGTATGGCAGCACGGCCGTGTTGAAATAATTATCAATGATCAAGGAAACAGAACGACACCGTCTTGTGTTGCTTTCGATAAAACCCAACGTCTTGTTGGCGAGGCCGCTAAAAATCAGGCTACTTCTAATCCAATTAATACTATTTTTGGTTCGTTTTCTCTATCCTTCAATCTACATATTTTTTTTTATTGTGTTTGATAGATCATGTTACACTTTAATTTTGCAATGGTTGATTGTCTTAATATGTGCCAATATATGTCAATAGGGTCTATGTTAAATTGAACTAACCAAATACCCAATTAATAAGTTGAAAGTAATTTTTACAATTAAAATTAATGTTGATTAATTGAAACATTTTGTTGTTGTTCAGTTGTTAAAATTAAAACTGATACTTGTATTTTTACAATTATATTTGATGGTACGGAGTATATTATTAGTTAATTAAATGCTCGTAACTTTTACTGATTAATATAAACACACTACTTGTAAATAAACAGAGAGCCGATACACATACAACCATTGTATGTTGTCCCTATATACAACATCATTAGAAATTTGACACATCAACTAAACATTAGAGAAAATTAGGAGTCAAATATAAATTGAATTTAATGGAACTTGTGCCTATTATTTTAACCAATAGAAACAGAATAAATATGCATTTTTTTTTTTGATGCAAAAATAAATATGCATTATTGAGGTAATGAAGGGTGGCTAACAATTAGACGATCCCTTTGTAACGAATGAGATATACTCCGTTAGTCTTACAAATTTGTCTCCTAAAGCACATTAACTATACATGAGACAATTTTTTTGTAAATGTTTACCCTCCGTATTACAAAATTTGATAGAGTAACTATTATGATATTTTGTTGAGTCAATTTTTTATAAGCAAAATTTGGTGAAAACCATCTTATAAAAATCAAATTTTGTTGAAAACTATTTTATAATTTCTTTTTTGTCAAAACACATTTGTTTTAAAAAATTTTTTGTCAAGGCACACCTGTTTTAAATTTTTTTTTTTTTGTTAAGTCCCACCATTTCCCCGGGTTCCAACTAATAAATTACATTTCCGACGTTGATTAACATGTGCACCTCACGTGACCCACTTTACTCTACTTTTCTTTTATTCCCCATTTTCCTTCATTCATCTCCCTCTTCGTCACTCCTCTTCATCATAATTTGGTTTTTAAAGCCTTTTATAAAATTGCAAGGAAATGTGAGTGACAAAGGGGAAATGAAGGAAGGAAAGGGGGGGGGGGGGGGGAATAGAAAAGTGGAGTTAAGTAAGTCATGTGAGGTGCATATGCTAATCAACGTTGGAAATATCAATCAATAGCCGAAATTCGAAAAGTGGTGGGATTCAACAAAACAAATTTAAAATATCTGTGCTTTGACGAAATATATATATATAAAATGGTTTTCAACAAAATTTGGTTTTTATAGGATGGTTTTCAACAAATTTTCCTTTTTATAATTGGCTTTTTATTCATTGAAATAAACTACAGATGCAAAGAGGCTTATTGGCAGAAAATTCACTGATGAAGTAGTGCAAAATGACATGAAACTCTGGCCTTTTAAAGTTATTTCCGCGTCTGAAGACAGCAAACCTGTTATCGTAGTCACCTATAAAGGTGAAGAAAAGAAATTTGCTGCAGAGGAGATCTCTTCAATGGTCTTGATGAAGATGAAACAGACTGCAGAGACCTACCTTGCCTCGGAAGTTAAAAATGCTGTTGTCACTGTCCCCGCTTATTTCAATGATTCCCAACGTCAGGCAACAAAAGATGCCGGTACCATTGCTGGACTCAATGTCATGCGGATTATCAATGAACCAACGGCTGCTGCCATTGCCTATGGTCTTGATAAAATCGGCAATGATAGGAAAGAGACGGCTAAGAACGTGTTAGTTTTTGATCTTGGTGGTGGGACATTTGATGTATCTTTGGTTAGAATTGGTAAACAGGCTTGTGAAGTGAAAGCAGTTAACAGAGACACCCATCTAGGTGGTCAGGATTTTGACAGTAGAATGGTTGATTACTTTGTGGCCGAGTTTAAGAGGAAACATAACAAGGACATCAGTAAAGACCGCAGGGCTATTGGGAGGTTGCGATCTGCTTGTGAGAGAGCTAAAAGGATGCTGTCATCAGCTACGGAAACTAGTGTTGATGTAGATTGTTTGTATGAGGGTATTGATTTGTATTCAACCATCTCCCGTGCCAAGTTCGAAAAGTTGAACTTGGATTTGTTTAAAAATTGTGTGAATCCTGTTAAGGAATGTTTGGAAGATGCCAAAATGAAAAAGGCTAATGTTGATGATGTTGTTCTAGTTGGTGGGTCAACTAGGATTCCAAAAGTTCAAGAAATGTTAAAAGATTTCTTTAATGGGAAGGAGCTCTGCCAAAGCATTAACCCGGATGAGGCTGTTGCATATGGTGCTGCAATTGAAGCTGCAATCTTGAGCGGTGTACGTAACAATAAAGATTTTACACTAGTAGATGTCATTCCTTTGTCCCTTGGAGTTAGAACTGAAAGTGGTGGTGGGATGAGCATTTTCATCCCAAGAAATTCTACCATTCCAGTGAAAGTGTCAAAAATTATGTATACTTCTGCGCACAATCAGACAAGGGTGTCATTTAAGCTATTCGAAGGTGAAAGTCCCATCGCCTTAGAGAACAACCTGCTAGGTAAGTTTGTTCTGTACAATATCCCTGCAGCACCGGCAGGTCACGAAAAATTTGATGTCTGCTTTGAAATCAACAATGATGGTATCCTTACTGTGTCAGCACAACATATAGGAACTGATAACAAAAAACAAATCAGTATTACAAATCACAGTGGTAGGTTATCAAAAAAAGAGATTGATCGAATGATAGAGGAGGCTAATAAGTACAAGGCAGAGGATGAGGAGCACAAAAAAGTTGTTAACGCCAAGCTAGCATTACAGAGGTATGCTGAAAGTAAGTGGGACATGGTGGAAGTTTGCTGGAACAAGTTTGGAGAGGAGGATGCTAAAAAGATGAAGGATGCAATTGAGAGGACAATCCACTGGCTCGACTGGAATTTCAATCTCACTCGAGTTTCTGAATACAATGGAAAGTTGAATGAACTTAAGACAATTCTCGACCCTATAAATGGAGACATGCCTTGACAAAGGTGCTGCTACCATTATTCATTATTACCGTACCCCATTAAGCAGACTTGTCAAGTTTTAACATTATTCATCTATGTTAGAGTAATAACTATGATGATTATAATTCTATGCATTCTAGACACTTTAATTTGATACTCAATCAGTATGATTGCTCGAATTTAGGATGAAGTGATTCTTTAGTTAGTTTGTTTCATTGATTGTCACTTTTAAAAGTGAATTGGACATCTGACTTCGGCAATTTATACCTATTTCTGAAGTTCATTAAATTGGACCTCTTCAGCTTAGTTCTTGTCGTGTTAAGCGCCCCTTGAAGCTTATATGTATGTAGACTAATAATATGGTTGCTACTTGCATGTGGTTCTATCCTAACGGATTTATGTGGTTAGTTATTGTAGTTAAAGTAAGTCGGATCAACAAACATACTACGTAAATACTCTTTTTTGAGAAAGATTTCCATCAATATTGCTTAAATTAAAATTTATTTTAGGATACATTTTTAACATCTTATGGTAACTTCAAACCTACTTTACTTAATTAAATTTGTTTCAATGCTATCAATTTGTTTCAATTGGATTAATTTTTTTGGGGGGAGGGGGGGGGGGGGGGGATCTTGTTTAAAATGCGATTATAACACGAGAAAAAATTGTGAAACAAGTGATTAAAATCAATTACTCAGTACTGTATTTAAAATCAACTAAAACTCAGCAATGTTCTTTCATTCAAACACATATAAGTATATTACAAACTAAGTCAACAATAAATTCATAGAACAATCACTGACACACACTTATAACAAACTAAGTATTGAAAATTAATACACACACTAATTTTCATTAACAGTCTAACATACCCTGAATTAAAGACGCAATTTATTGTAATCTAGACATAAACAAAAGAAGATCAAGAGTAAATTCTTAATTTCATACTAATGTAAAGTACCGAATCATCAAGCCTATGAACTGCTCCTTCGAATCGAGCCTAGGAACTGCTCCTTCGAGTCAATGAAAGCCTCCGTAAGGACCTCAACCATGCTGGTTTCGTCGTCTCTGCAAGAAATGGGTGCTTCAAGAGATCAGTTGCCGAGGGCCTCTTAGACGCCTTAGCAAGACACTTTTCAATGAACTTCTTAACCATTTCGTCTTGCACAAAGTACAGAGCAGTCGGCTTAACACCCGACTTAATCTTTCCTAAAAGTTCATACTTTGATCTGAATTCGCTGTACACAGGTTCCTCAGTCATCATCTGTAGCACGCACATTCCGAAAGCGTATATATCACTCTTCTCACTCTGCTCACCGGCCAAATCCTCTGCTGACATGTACGATAGTGTACCAGCAACATTATGAGTTTCGCCTTCATAAGGTACCGCGAAACCAAAATCTGCTAGCTTAATCTTGCCCGAGACCCCATCAATTAAGATGTTTTCACCCTTAACATCGCGGTGTATAATCATGGGAGTACGGCTGTGAAGATACTCTAACGCGCTTAGAATCTGCCTGCACCAACCCTTGATTGCACTCATTGCAGTAACACTACCAACAAGTTCATGTGACCTTCTGTAATTACTCAAACTCTTAGAAGAAGCAAGATCAGTAATCATGTTAATGAAATTACGATCTTTACTGATCCAAAAACAATAACACTTGATTATATTCTCGTGGTCTAACGTTTGCAACAATTCAGGTTCTCCACAACAATTTTCAACGCTTCCCTTTTTCTTTAAGTCTGCATCTGTCACCATAATCTTGTTCCAAGCAACTAGTACACCATTCAATGTATCCAATCCCTCGAAAACTACCTTCGAGTTCCCTTTTCCTATGACATTATTGTACCTTATGAATTGCCTTGACGGACTTCTCTCCTGAACTCTACGAGAATTGGCTTGTGAACCCGAACCCACTTCAATAATATCAGGATTCTTTCCCAGTAAAATCGGACCTTTAGTTTTTACTATTCGTGAACTCGAAGCCATTAGTATTAACAGCAACAAAGAATTGAAGAACCCAAAAAAGATCTCTTACGATTAAATGTTGATGAAAGTAGTTTTGTAAAAACAGAACACTTGAAAGGATGATTGCTATTTCAGAATTCTTGGAGCAAATGATTTAATAATGAAATGAAGGGATGATTTTGTAGGATAAACAGAGAATTCTTGGAACAAATGATTTATAACGGATTGATAGCTATTTATAATAGTATTATATATTTATATGTATAATGGGGTTATTTGGAATCCAAACAGATTTATCTTGTTAGTTTGTGGCAGTAATAAAGTCGGTCATAATAAACCTAAAATATCCTTTCTTGATTTTTTTTTTTTGAATTTTTTTTTTTGAATTTTTTATTTTTTGACAAGCCTTGATTATTTAATAATTTTTTAGTCAATTTCTAAATATCATGCAGGACAGACACTTATAATTTATTAGTTTCATTGGCTTTCTATTTGTGTGATTTTATTATTATTATTGATGTTATTTACGAGTGCTTACGAGTTACTTCTAAGTTAAGACTGATATTTTTCATTATAATGGAAACATAATCCTGTTATTGTTGTTTAATTTATTTTCATGAACTTTGTGGCATAATTGAAGGTCATAAATTCAGTTTGGCTATACATAATGGATGCTGAACATTCTGACAAGAAATTAAATATTAGCAACTTTTCTAAAGAAAGTTGAAATAGGAAAAAAAATCAGCTGTCAAAAGTAAATATGTGCAGTCTTTTCATAAGAGGCAGATGATGAATATTTGATTGAACTTGAAATCAATTTTAAGACTAGTAGTGTATGCAAATTTGATCCACTCTATATTCTATTTCGGTCTATCTTGGTTATATATGTATGCGTGAGTTTGCAGTTTTGCACCCCTTATGAGTCTGTTCTTGGCCATACTTAGCTATGTACACATTTTTTAAGCAACTTTATGATTTTGAACTTGATTAATGACAACTTTCAGGGTCACACTACATTTCATACATTGCTTATTTCATTGTTTTGCAATGGCTTAGGTTGAGAGAGCGAGGGATAGCTCAAGTGGTTAGAGCTCCCCTCCCGGTCCCAGATGATCCTAGGATCGATTCTCATCACCCGAACAAGCACATACATTTTTATATCTTTCACTGCTTCCTTTAGCTTGTAAAGTGACTTTGCAAAGTTATATGAAGGTGAACTTGAGAACTTGAGTGCTCTGGCTCATCATTTAAGTTACATACTTCGTATGTTTTTTTCCATGAAACGGATGTACGATGCAAGGTATCCACACCTGTAGGAACCACAAACCGGATAATAGGTTATCTTATCGTTATTTCAATCGTGAGGGTTTTAGTTTGGCTTACTACAGGTGCCATCACAATGATATCGGCGGAAATCGGCAGTTATCAATGTAAGATTTTTGTTTATCTTATTAATGAGGCCTCCTTTCTAAGGCAAATACTCCGTAAGGCTATGTTTGGATAACAAATTAGAAGGGAAATGGAAGGGAGGGAAATAGGAGGAAGGGGAAGGAAGGGAAAGTGGAGGAAATGATGAGCTCCATTTTCCCTCCAAATCTCTCCAATTTTGAAGGGATGGTCTTTATTAAAGGAGGAGGGAAAATGGATCCCTCCCCTTACCTCCCCCTCCCCTTACCTCCCCCAACATATTATCCAAACAAGGAACTTTGTCTCCCTCCCTTTCCCTTCCCTTCCTTTCCTTCCATTGTCTCCCTCCCTTTCCCTTTCCCTTTCCCTTTCCCTTCCCTTCCTTTCCTTCCATTTTTTGTTATCCAAACATAACCTAAATTATTCACAAAATAATAAACCCTCAAATTTGTCCTCCTTTCTCTCTGTTTCAATTTCCCGAAGCGCAATTTACGTCATCTGGTATTTCCATCCTCCAAAGAAACCGCTTTTGAGGTAAGATGTTGTTCCTTTATGTTCAATATCAATTTGGTAATCTAGGGTTTTACGAAAATTTTATTAAATTTAATTTAATTGGGGTTTGGATTTTTTAATATCAATCAGACAATTTAGGGTTTTATGATTATTTAATTTGGGGGAAATTCAAGTTCATCAGCCTGATTTGCGAAATCAGTAATTTAAGGGGCAAATATGTCATTTCCTTACAAAGGGTGGGGGGCATTTTGGTCGCCACGGTCATTAATTGGGAAAACGTCTAAATGACATGGAAGACGTTCTTCATAGTCAAACTAACGCTTGACTAGTTTTTTTTAACGTCCGTCTCTGAGCAAATTGTTGTAACGTTTCTGGATACTTTCCCAAATCTCTAAAAACCTAGGGCGACATTCTCACCGATTGTTGCTTCTGTGGCTAGAACTCTGACACTCTGTCGTCGGGGATCAATTGTAAGTGAAATTGTGGTTCTTGAGGGTTATGCGGTTGTCGGAATACACTCTGTCGTCGGGATCAATTGTAAGTGAAATTCTTGTTTATCTCTTGCTATGGCTTTATGTTTCTGGAAATTTGTTGTTAATTAGATAGCTTAGATTTTGCGAATTAAATAGCTTAGCTTTCGAGTCAAATATGTTAACTTGTTGTGTATCCATTTTGAATTTTGCCCATGTGTATTAGTGAACATCATCTGTGTGTTCTGGAACTTGTTGTGGAGCCTAATTTTGCTGTAAACCAATCCAATTAACGTCAAAGAAATGTTATGAATTGGAATTTGAGTATGCAGCATTAGAATAATTTCCGGATTTTTTTTTTATTTTTTTCCTTTTACGGTTGTTTGTGCTCAAACTTTGCAATGTGTATTAATTCATTGGTTGATGTTCAAGATAAGTTCCAAATGATGCAAGATAGCAAACACGTTTTCCAGGCAATGTTCAAGGTAAGTTCTAAATCACACCAAGATACTCTCTCGTTGTTTATCTTTCGTTTTATGATGGGTTGAAATCTACCTGTAGGATGATAGTTTGACTGTCGGTGGGAAAATAAAGGCTAAAGGTGAAGTTTTAAAGGAGTTTTTTAAGGCGAGGTCTAAGGTATTGTACAATGTGTGTTGTTCTCCAAGTTCAGGTAAATGTTATGTTGTTGTTATTGTTTCCATTTAACGTATCTTACCCCAATTTAACAGCCACCAAAATTGAATTGTCGAGTGGAGAGTTTTTCCAGAATCTGTCAAACCTTTGACTCACGTAGGAGACGGTGGGTTGCCGAAATGGGATTTGGAGGGCTGTTGTATTTATCTGGTGACATGCATCTTCCAAGGCAGTTGGGGTACTGGTTAGTGACCTGAATTCGGATCCGACTAGTAAGATGTTACTAACCCCGGATGGAAGGTGTTTAAGGTTGTCTAAAAATCAAGTTCATTAGGTCCTTGGCATCCCTAATGGACCAAAGATACTTCCCTCATGCAAAACTTTAAAGAGTGCACAACGGGATATGGTGAAAAAAATAATTGCAAAATACGGGGCAACACGAAATAATGGACAGCCAGACGTCTTTGATAAAGTAGGAATTCCGGTCTACCCTGAGTTAATGGAGAGGCTTGAGTGTTACTGGGAAGAGAACGAGGAGGAAGAGTTCAAGACGCTCTTCTTATTGATTGCTTTAGAAATGTTGTTGTGTCTTACGTTGTCCACTAGATTGTCTTCTGACCTGGTACCTACTTTGACATGTACATGTGCTATGGAAGCCGTTCAATATGATTGGTGCACTCTGGTGCTATCCAAACTGCTTACTAGTGTCCGGTCCTTCGCTCGTAGGTTTTATTCTTATGGGCATGCTGGTGGATGTGGTGGATGCATTTTATTTGTCGTGGTACGTTCAGTGTAATATGTCTATCTTTGTAGGTATTGGCAGTTGGTTTTAATGTGATTAATAAATGGTTTATTTAGGGTCTATGACAGATTTATTACTTGGATCGGCTTGATAGGGAGGCTATACAATGGGGTGTTTTCCCCAGGCTGAAGGTCTAGACCATGAAGGAGACATTGATTGCTATCAAGGAGGACAGATCACCCAATGGAGGTGATTATCACTAGTAGAAAAGATGCTATTCGTAACTGGCGAAATTGACTTTTTGTAACTGGCATTGTTGGTTGCGAATGCCACCGTTACAACTAGTAAAATTTATTCGTAACCGGCTAATGTTAGTTACAAATAATATACTATTTGTAACTGGCTTAAGCTAACGCCAGTTACAAATAGGCTATTTTCCAAGATAGAAAGCATACTATTTGTAACTGGCGTTAAGTTATGCTGGTTACAAATAAATTAAAGTATTATTTGTAACTGGCATAGCCTAACGCCAGTTACAAATAGTGTTTTTATTAAAAATAAATAAATAAATAAAATGGTAGTAGTAGCAGATTCCTCTACTGCCACCACCCATACACTACATTTATATTTTTTTTAATGTAAAGACCATTAATTGTTAATAAACTTTTATATAATACAATAACTATCGATCTAACCAATATAAGACCAACTTTAAGCGACATCTTGTAAATTATATTGAATTGATGTACCTGTAAATTACAAATATTTCTAGGAGACTATTTATAGAGAAAATCAGCCAAAAAGATTAAAAAAAAAAAAAAAAAAACAAAAAAACAAAAAAAAAACAAAAACAAATCAGAGTTCTGGCGCAAATAAAACTTGATTAGCGCCGACCCTGGCAATTAGCGCTAGGCGCTAACGCTAGCGTCAGGCGCTAATGTCTGGCGTTAGGCGCTAATCCCGTTTTTGACGCGTTTTCTAAAATCAGATAGAATTTAACCGTACAGGAGGATAAAATCGTATTTTCCTCGAAAACACTTTTTTATTCTGATTAAAACTCTAAAAAGTAAACAAAAGTCAATTTATCAATGCTAATTGAATTAGGAATGAAAAGAACCTTCTAGAAGAATCTAGAAGACTAAAACCATTCCTAATTGCATTAGGAATGATAAATCCATATTAGGCCCTGCCCTAGATCATTGGGCCGCATATAAGGCTCAAACCGGGCCCAGTTTAGTAATTTGGCCATAAATTCCTCAATATTCATCGGAATTGGGCTTATAATATATCGTTGGAAAGATCTTTTCAAGCCCTATCCAACTACACTACTATTGGACCCATATCATGGACCAACCAAACTGGATTGACTATTTTCTTAAAATAGGTTTTCAAAAACAGAGAGAAGAGAAATAAAATTAAAACTATCCGCAACACTAGACTTTCCACACTTTCACTTCATTCGATTACGATTCGACGTGAAAGGTACTCATCACCGGGTTTGGTTTTGGGGAGACACAAATGGGTGTCTACACTAGGGTTTTGCTGTTGAATATATGGGGATTTGGGGGTTGAATTTGCTAGGTGTTTTGAATTTCGAACGGCAGCGTGAGTTAATATTGTATTTTTTTTTGTCTACTAAGTAGACATTTGCGTCACTCATTACAAAAAGAAGTGACACAATTTAGTTCACAAAGTTATTTGCGTCAGCTGTCAATAAATAAGTGACGCAAATAACAAAATTATATGCGTCGTTCCTACTTATATAAGAGACGCAAATACAAGTAGGCGAAAATATATGACTTTTGCTTCGCTTCAACGCTAATGTCCGACACAAATAACTTAAACTGAAGCCAAAATATCTCATTTACATCATTTATATCTACAAGTGACGCAAATAAGGCGACGCAAATGAGCATTTTTCTACTAGTGAAATCATGCAATCTTATTAGCTAAATTAAGTTTTGTATATGGTTGCAACAATTATATATGGAATGCATGAAGTTTGATTTATGGTATACTTTGCTTAAGTGAGATGAATGAATTTTGAGTCTTTGTTGATATGTTGATATATGTTGGCTATATATAATTCATCGATTTAGAAGTGTGATTTAATTTTTCTTTATCGTTGATGTCTTAGCTGAAAACGTTAGGAAAGTAGATTATATTATGTTATTTGTTTTAAATTATTTTTTTTTCCATTTCAAAAATACAAAAATAAAAATATATTTGATACTGTTGTCAAAATATATGTAATAACTTTTGAAAATATACTCGTACGTATTAAACATATATTTGAGTACGTGTCCCTATTTCCAAAATATATGTTCTTTAGTAAGAAGTATAACTACTAAATCTGAAATAAATGTAATTACTTTTGCAAAAATGCTCGTAGTTATTAAAAATATATTTGAGTACGTGTCCCAATGGTCCACATACTTCATAGCTCTCAACACTCTACTAACTTACTAATCACAATGGTCAAGGGTTCGATTCCTCCCAACCCCACAATATATGGTCAATTTGCTTTATTGAATGTATTTGACTTTGATTTGATTCAATTAGCTTTGTTTGAATATGTTTGACATTCATTTGATTATAAAACCTTTGTTTAAATGTGTTTGACTTTCAATTCATTTGATTCAATTTGCTTTATTGAATGTATTTGACTTTGATTTGATTCAATTAGCTTTGTTTGAATGTGTTTGACTTTAATTTGACTCAATTACGTTTGTTTAGAATGTGTTTGACTTTTTTTTAACTTAATTAGCTTTTGTTAAATGCATTTGACTTTTACTTTATACAAAAATCATTGTTTGCATGTGTTTGACTTTTATTTGATTCAATTAGCTTTGTTGAGTGCAATTGACTTCCATTTTACTCAATTAGCTTTTATTAAATGCATTTGACTTTCATTTGATTCAAATACGTTTGTTTAGAATGTGTTTGACTTTCTTTTGACTTAATTAGCATTTTTTAAATGCATTTGACTTTTACTTTATTCAAAAAAAATTGTTTGAATGTGTTTGACTATAATTTGATTCAATTAGCTTTGTTGCAATTGACTTCCTTTTTACTCAATTAGCTTTTGTTAAATGCATTTGACTTTCATTTGATTCAAATACATTTGTTTAGATTGTGTTTGACTTTCTTTTGACTTAATTAGCTTTTGTTAAATGCATTTGACTTTCACTTTATTCAAAAACCATTGTTTGAATGTGTTTGACTTTAATTTGATTTAATTAGCTTTGTTGCAATTGACTTCCATTTTACTCAATTAGCTTTTGTTAAATGCATTTGACTTTCATTTGATTATGAAACCTTTGTTTGTAATGTGTTTGACTTTCTTTTGACTTAATTAGCTTTTGTTAAATGCATTTGACTTTCACTTTATTCAAAATGCATTGTTGAATGTGTTTGACTTTAATTTATTCAATTAGCTTTGTTGAGTGCAATTGACTTTCATTTTACTCAATTAGCTTTTGTTAAATGCATTTGACTTTCATTTGATTCAAATACGTCTGCTTAGAATGTGTTTGACTTGCTTTTGACTTAATTAGCTATTGTTAAATGCATTTGACTTTCACTTTATTCAAAAAGAATTGTTTGAATGTGTTTGATTTTAATTTGATTCAATTAGCTTTGTTGACTGCAATTGGCTTCCATTTTACTCAATTAGCTTTTGTTATTAAATGCATTTGACTTTCATTTGATTCAAATACGCCTGTTTAGAATGTGTTTGACTTTCTTTTGACTTAGTTAGGCTTTGTTAAATGCATTTGACTTTCATTTTATTTAAAATAATAATGAAATATAATACTAATTATTAATTTTTAATAATAATAAAAAAAAAACAATAATGAAATCCTATTTTGAATAATAATAATTGATTAAATTACCTTGGTTGAGTGGTTGAGTTCAATTGACTTCCATTTGATTCGACACACAATAATTATTTCGCAAACAAAAAATAATTTAAATAAACATGCACTATGTGTGATTGGGTCTTTAAATGCCAACACGGCTATTCTACAATGTGTCATTGGGCCTGTAAATGCCAACACAGCGATTGTACATTGGTGTCTTTAGTGAGCCTGGGCCTAGATTATCTCTTTGGGCTTCTTCCTTTGCTAAATTATCTCTTACCAAATGCCCACCATCTCAAAACAAAAATAAAAAAAAATTTCATTTTCAATTTCGTCATATCTACAATTACATTAAACTATAATATTAGAAAATAATAAAAATACCAAAAAAAATTTATAAAATATCAGATATACATAGCACCTTACAAATTTCACTACAATAGATGTTGATTTATATATTACAATATAATATTAATTTACATGTTGATTTATACAAATAAAGAAAGTAAATATACTTTGGAAAAATGCCTTATTCTTCCCAAATCAACCGAATTACAATATTAATTTACTATAATATTCAAAATCTATTTTACTGAAAGTCAAGCAATATTTGCATGTTGATATATACAAAATAAAGAAAGTAAATATACAAAGGGAATATGCCTCCTTCTTCCGTATTCTGCCATTTGTGGGGCAATTACATTGAAACAAATTTGCATGTAAAGTTTGACTAACGGAAGAATATGATTGATTGCATCCGTAAAATCCAACAGAGCTAGGGCATGTGCCGTTGAAGTCCAACAAGGTAAGGGCTTGTACATGTGGATGCTTAGTCAAGGCAATTATATCCGGTCAGCTAATGGAATTGACAATTTCGTCCTCAACTAGCCAAGGTGAAATACCATATATACCCTTAGATTGACAAAGTTTGTCAATCATGAAGATAAACTTGGAATTTCCCATTTAATAATGGTAGCATTTCGTTACGTTTTGGTGGTCTAACGACTTCTACAGTTTAGCTTCTGCACATAATTCCTCAAGATCTTCCCTATATTCTTCTTTTCCTCGTTTTAACTTCACATTACTCCGAACTATTTCAATGCTTGTTCAATTAAAAGTAGCGCATTGTATAGGAATTTCCAATTTGACTGTCTTATTTAAACATTGTACAATATATATAATCAGTTTGTTCAGTTCAACTAAGTAGCAATGAATTATATTAATTAATCAAAGGCAATAATCTTGTTTAAAAATCTAGGTAGTACTACAATCTATATCACAGTTAACTAACTAACCAACAATGTTCTTTTATTCAAATCAAACTAACACTTAGATCCAATTACATACGAGAAAGCTGAATCAAACCCCCACCCTCCTACTCAAACCATGTACTAAATCATACACTTTATTATTCAAACATTAACTACTATCAATACTTCCTAACACACCATGAATTAAAGACTTATTTGTACTAAAGAAAATCCAAGAAAAGTCTTAACTTCATACTAAAGAATTGAATGGAATCGAATCGAATCGAGCCTATGGTCGTCTGCTCTTGCGAGTTAATGACAGCTTCCTTAAGGACCCCAACCGGCTTGAACTTAGCCTGTTGTCTTGGCTTCGCTCACCGCCCTCATCAGTAGTTGCAAGACACGGGTGCTTCAAGAGTTCGCTTGCCTCGGGTCTCTCAGACGCAGGCTTAATGCACCTTTCAATGAATTGCCTCAGTTGAAGGTCATACACTAGTTTCATTGCATTAGGCAAAGTACCGGACTGAACTGCTTCAACAATCTTAGCCAAAGTCTCGCATTCGCTGTATATCTTCTCGTAAGTCATCATCTGTAGTACAGTCATTCCAAAAGAGTATATGTCAGCCAAATGATTATACTCATAGCTTGAAACCTCTGGTGCCCTGTAACCTGGTGTACCACCATAAGTGCTGTAATCATTCCTCGGTTTTTTATACACCGCGAAACCAAAATCTGCTAGCATAACCGTGCCTGAATTCCCATTAACAAGAATATTATCAACATTAACATCAAGGTGTATAATGTTCCGACTATGTATGTAATGTAATGCGCTTAGAATTTGTCGACACCAATCTTTGATTGCAGCAGTACATCGAAAAAGATCATGTTTGTGAATATACTCTCTCAGATTACCAGAAGAACAAAGATCAGTGATAATATTGATGAAATTAATTCCATCATACCAGTAAGTGTAACATTTGAGTACATTTGGATGGTTTAACGACCTCATCATTTCGGCTTCTTGACAACACTTGTCTACCCCATGTTTACCAAGTTGTCCGACCTCCATTTTACTCCAAGCGATTTTATTACCATTGTATGTGTCTAGCCCTTCGTATACTCTCTTCAAGGTTCCGATTCCGACCACTTTATTAAACCTGATGAATTGCCTGGTTGGATCTGTCTCCAATTCGTCAGGATTGTGTGGGATTACCTCAATCTCACCACCGTTTCGAGAACTCGAAGCCATTATTGATCAACAAAGAAAGAAACAGAGAAAAAACAGAGATTTTTAAAGATTTGTGTTTGTGTTGATGGAAGTTGTTTTTGTAGAATGGTCTTAAGATGAAGAGAAAAATCAAATAGTTGGGAAATTGTTGATAAATGAATTATGGACAATAGATTGATATTTATAGGTTGTAAGTTGTAATCCAAGAAACGTATTTATATTCTTGGTCGGTTAGTTATTGGTTGTTATGTGTAATACAATAAAAACTGATTTATTTAAGTTAGCTACTTGACCGTTATTTAAGTCGGTTATCAAGAAATAGAATTACCCAATTCTTGATTTTTATTTTAGATGTGTTCTTTGATTAATTTATTGAGATTTTAATTATGGGTAATAATTTTTATATCTTTTATAATTGACTAGATTTTCATCCTCATCTATACTGATATTTGCAACTACAAGTGGTTAAGCAACTTAAGCTTTATGAGAAATCGGGTATGATATTTGTGTTACTAAAATTGTGATTGTTACTGCTAACATTATATATATTGCATTGATTAGTCATTTTTGTAAACTTTGTGTTTTTGTATCATTTTGTTCGATTCATTCCCATTTATTTTAGAAAATTTAGGTTCAAATTTCCATTGAGAAGTGTAGATTTATACAAATGGGATAAGGTAGAAAATTGGAAAACAAGTTTCAAACAATTATATGGTTTGGTTTGGATTCGCGTTTGAATCGAGATAATTGATTCGCTTAATTTTGTATGGCTTATTTATTGAATTTAAGTATAAAGGGATGATTTTGTAGAATAAACAAGAGTCTTGGAACATGACTTATAAAGGATTGCTATTTATACTTGTAAATGGTTTATAAGTAATCCAAATAGATTTATTTTGTGCGACTACTTCAGCAGACGAGTCCAATTCTCCTTGAATGTTCTCCACGATATCAGGAATTGTATCAACTCCAAGTAAGAACTCAGAATATATTTTTCTAAGTTTCTAACCATATCAATGCCATCTATAAGACTATAATAATCCCTGAATATGTTAGCACACTTAACATCAAGGTGACAAACAGGCTGATCACAAGTAATAATATAATGTAACGCGCTTAGAATCTGTCTACACCAATTCTTGATCGCCGTATTTCCTACCAGATCATCTATGTGTTTCTTGCTACACTCTGTCAGATTTCCAGAAGAACAATACTCAACAATAATGTTCACGACTTAATGGCAATCATCAATCCGATAATGGTAGCATTTGGTTATATTTTCGTGGTCTAACGACTTCAATAGTTCAGCTTCTGAACATAATTCCTCAAGATTTTCCCTAGACTCTTCTTTTCCTGGTCACCTGATTACTCCAAGTTATTTTAATGTTTGTTCAATTATAAAAGTTGCGCATTGTATAGGAATTTCCAATGTCATCAGTTTGTTCAAATATATAGAGATTGAATTAATTTAACTAACCAAAGGCAATAATCTTGTTTAAAAATTATGTACTACTACAACCAATATTTTAGGTAACTAACTCAACAAAATGTTCTTTTATTCAAATCAAACTAACAAAATCAAATTACAAACGAGAAAGCTGAATTATCAAACCCCCACCCCTCCAATACGCACCATGTATGACTAAAATCTCATCAACACTTCTCGATCCTTGCTATTGCCTAGGACGGTGTCATCATGAAATTGCTATTACTGTACCTAATAGAGATACCAAATGGACTAATAATCACCGACTCCATATTGCGGTTCACCGTTAACAGAGCAATAGCAATCAAAATACTTATGAGTAACGTAAAAATGATCAATGTGAAAAACAACAGTGAGTTTCGCCCAAATATACGCCAGCTTGCGTTCTTTCGAGATCCATGACTTGCCGGTTTGTTTGCTCGACCAGCCACGCCACCCTGCATTGTGATTGAAACAGAGAGAACCACAACGATTTTTGTTGATGAAACTAGTTTTGTAGGAAAAATCAAAGGGATGCTGAAGACTTGAGTTGACAGATCTCTTAAGATTCTTGACAGAACTTCTTTAAACCCGCTTTACTAACTGTCGAACCCTTCATATACTCTCTTCGAGGTTTCGATTCCGACCACTTTAATGAACCTTATGAACTGCCCTATTGAATCTTTCTCCAATTTGTCTGGATTGTTTGCGATTACCTCAATCTCACTGTCGTTTTTGTGAACTCAAAGCCATTATTGATCAACAAAGAAACACCCACAAATAGATTTCTGTTTTATTTTTAATGATGGAACTAGTTTTGTAGAAAAAAAAAACAGAGAATTTGTAAGATTTGTGTTTGTATTGATGGAAATTGTTTAGTAGAATGCTCTTGAGATGAAGAGAAAAACAAAAGCTGGGAAATTGTTGATAAATGAAATATGAACAGTATATTGATATTTATAGAGGTAATTATTATAGGTTTAGTTGTAATCTAAGAAACGTATTTATATTCTTGGGTCGGTTAGTTAGTGGTTGTTAGGAGTAATTCAAAAATTAGTTGCCTGACCGTTATTAAAGTCGGTTATCAAGAAAAATACCCTTTTCTTGGTTTTTATTTGAGATGTTTTCTTTAATTAATTTATTGAACTTTTAATTATGGGTAATTTATTTTTATTTTTTTTGTATAATTTGACTAGATTGTCATCCTTATCTATATAAATATTTGCAACTTAAAGTGGTTAAGTACTTAATTAAGCTTTAGGAGAAGTCGGTTATGATATTTGTGTTACTAAATTTTAATTGTTATTATGCTAACATTATATATATTGCATTAATTAGTCTATTTTCAAAACTTTGTGTTCTAGTTTCAATTAGTTCACTTCATTTTCATTTATTTCAGAAAATGTAGGTTCAAATTTCCATTGAGAAATGTAGATTTATAAAGATGGGATAAAATAAGTGATGAGAAAATAGATTTAATTAATAAAATTATGAAAGTTTGGTTTGGATTCACGTTTAGATCAAGTTAAGTATTTTTTTTCTAACACGTATGGGTCATCTAATGCTAATTGACTTGTTTTGGTAAGCTAATCCATTTCAATTATACTTATCTACAGCACAGTTTAGTGTAGGTCAACTTTATCATTTGAATTGGATTGGTTTTACAAATTCTAATTATGACTATTAGAGAATCAACACTATGCCTTGAAGTTAATTTTGTTAACCCTAAGTCATTCATTCAAATGTACTTTGTATATACTAATTGGGCTCATATCATGGATCAAATTAAAGTTAAATTTGAATTAATCCGACTTAATCTCTTGGTTTTCTTTAGAATCCGAATAAAATAAATTTTGGCCTTATCAAATTTTTTAAAAACAATGAAAATCCTACAGGTTTTATCAAAAAGTCTTGGGAAAAAAATCCATATTGAAATTTTCTTGTCCAAAAAAAAAAAAAAAAAAAAAAAAAAAAAAAAAAAAAAAATCCATATTGAATTCTTAATACAAGGCCTGTATATTGGCCCAAAAACATAGCTAAAGAAACTTAATTACAACAATAAAAAGTCTTAGGCAAAAAACATAGCAAAAGAAACTTAATTACAACAATAAAAAGTATTAGGCAAAAACATTGCAAAAGAAAAGGAATTTTGACTTTTAGTACCATAAAAATACCCTACTTTGATTTTTGGTACCAATCTAAAATTTGATTTTATTTTACTACCCCAAAAGTCCAAAATATAGATTTTTGTACCACTTCGATATAAATATATGTAGGGAATAATTTCAAGCTTTAATCCCACTAGCTTGAACCCCACTGTGATCATATACTAAAGTACGGTGGCGTCCAAAAGGGAAGAAGATAGAGCAAAAGAATCGCCAACAAGTTTTTTTTAGGAACTTGTAAACTGTTCACGAGGTGAAGGTTACACCCCTTAACGATCCAAGAGATCGTCAACTCCATAAGGTCTAGAACCAAATAAGGGTTCGGGGATGATGGTACAAATCAAACCTAAAAGAGATTGAACCTGCCCTAATAATAGGCCTCTACTTTATTCTGATCGTATTCATGTGCGCTTTTTGATTAATATGCAATCAATAGGATAAACTCTAAACCTGTTTAATCTATGTTGGTTGAATATAATGCACAAACAAACTATTATTGGCGATCACTTGAATTATAATCATAATTAACCCTAACAAGATTATTAAATATCTTATTAAGCTTGATTACAAGTACAAATTCCCTTTAAACATGCATAAAAGGAAGCAACATAATAATCATAATAAATATCATGAATAATAGTTATAATAATCATAACAATAATCATCATAATAATAATAATTATAATAATCATCAAAATAATAATAATAATAATAATATATTCATAATCATCATAAATTATAACAATTATAATCATAACCATGTTCATGTTAATATTAAAGCATAATAATAATAGCAAGATCCTAGGCATGATACTAACAAGATTAATAACAAACCCTAGCATGTCACTAAGCAATAAAAATCAAATCTGTAACCCTAACATGATACTAACAATCATAAATATTAGGAAGAACATAGGAAGCATCGTAACAATCATATTTAATATTAAAGCTACCCTAGACATGATATTAGGAATCATAATAACAATCTAAACATGATTTCTACATCATAATATCAATTAATCAATTAAAGTACTTACTTTGATGCCTCGTACCTCTTTCTAATAACAAAATACACACGTTAGTAACTTCAAGGAAAATAATTATCAAAGCAATTAAATCAAATAATTGAAAGAGAGATTTGGGACCAAACCCTCAGAAATTAAACCTTTCACGTCTAGGGCGAAAGCAACTTCGAATATGGCTAGGTGTTTCTAGATCTTGTGAATGCGGAATTTTGTATGTAAAAATAAAGTTTAAAGAAAGAAAGAAAGAGATGAATGATTAATAGAATGCTAATTAAAACTGATTGTAGATGAGAACTCGTGAATGATGAGAATTGGTGAATTGGTGAAGATTGGTGAAGATTGGGTGAATTAAAACGGAGTTTTTAATACGATATTTATAGAGAAAATTAGCCAAAAAGATAAAATAAACAAAACAGAGTCTGACGCACAAAAAACAGAGTTGGCGCAAACCCTGGCTAACTGGCGCTAGACACCAACACTGGCGCCAGGCGCCAATGGCTAGCGTCAGGCGCCAGGCCTGGTTCCCGGCGCCAAAGCCTGGGGTCAGGCGCCTAGCCTGGTTTTAACGCATTTTCGAAAATCAGATAAATTTGCCGTACTGGAGGATAAAATCATATAATTTTCTCGAAAATGCTATTTGATTTTAATTAAAACTCTGAAAAGTCAAAAGTCAATTTATCAATGCTAATTAAATTAGGAATGATAAATCATATTAGGCCCTCCCCATGATCATTGGGCCGCATATAAGGCTTAAACCGGGCCCAGTTTAGTAAATTGGCCATAACTTACTCAATATTCATCGGAATTGGGCTTATAATATATCGTTGGAAAGCTCTTGTCAAGCCCCATCCAACTACACTACTATTGGACCCATATCATGGACCAACCAAACTAGATTGGATGTTTTCTTAAAATAAGTTTTCAAAAACAGAGAGAAGAGATAAGAAATTAAAAACTATCCGCAACACTAGACTTTCCACACTTTCACTTCATTCGATTATGATTCGACGTGAAAGATACTCATCACTGGGTTTGATTTTGAGGAGACACAAATGGGTGTCTACAATATGTAAAACGACATTTAAGTGATTTTTCATGCCAATTTCGAGCTCAATTTTGATCCTTAAGAAATCAAGTGACCCACAAAACCTTAAATGGACAATTTCTATAGCTAAAGCAATTAACGATACACAAACCGATGTATTTTTAAACATAGACGAATCCAAGGGGGGGGCCTACCCGGGCCTTGGACCCCCCCAATGCCCAGATTTTGACATTATATAAATAAAAAACCTTGTACAAATATTCAAGTTTTATAGTAGGCTTGGTTGGTTTTTTACTTGTTCCATAGATTTGGAAGGTCAAGGGTTCAATTCCTCTTGTTTGCACAATTTTTTATTTTATTTATTTATTTATTTTTGTTAGTGTGGGTTTCTTAAACTCATATATCTTTATGGTTTTATTATTTAAAATGCTTTATAAATTCAGCCCGGGCTCTTAATTTTTTTTGGATCCGTCCTCGTTTTTAAATACGCAAAACGAGACATTTACTTTTTTTTCTATCAATTCAAGCCCTTTAGACCTAAAATGACCCCCAATAGTTTACAGAATTATTTTTAGGCACACAAATCAAGATACAACTAAGTGGTACCAAAATTTGTAGTTAATAATTTTTGGTGGTAGCAAAAATAAAAATAAAATTTTAAATAGGTACCGAAAATCAAAATAGGATATTTTGTTGGTACCAAAAATCAATATAACCCAAAAGAAACTTTAATTAAAATTAAAAATTCATAACTCCTCGATTTGATCTAATGCAAGTGCAATAAACAAAAACATTTTCCAAATTTAGCCTAACAATATTGCTCTTCCATAAACTAAACCATTTACTACCTCCGTTACATATTATTTGCAACGATTTGACATAAAATAGAGAAGAAAAATGTCTAATCGTTGTAAATAATATGAAACAGAGGTAATATTTAATTTGTTCTTGTGTGTTTTAAAATGCGTTAACCTAACTCAGAACGCAAAACAAACCCTATGGACAGTAACTATTGCAAATAAAGCAATATATCGTCAAATTTGTTGATCCAAGCTATGTTAATAGTTAACACATTAAGAACATAAATAAATCAATAAATAAGTAAAAATTTAAAATAAATAAATAAATAAATAAGTAAAAATTAAAAATATAAGTAAATAAGTAAAAATTAAAAAATGGTATTGCTATTGTCTAAAACTAGTTTTGTACGTACTCTGTATCTTTGTCCTATTAATTTAACAATGATAACACTATCCACTATTTGTCCATTGAAAAAACTACTCTATATAAAATCCAGCTTCTAATAAACCATTATTGATCAACAAAGAAAGAACCACATAATGATATCTTGCGATTTTTTATGATGGTACTAGTTTTCTAGAAAAAAACATAGAATTTGTAAGATTTGTGTTTGTGTTGAGGGAAGTTGTTTAGTAGAATGCTCTTAAGATGAAGAGAAAAACCAAATAGTTGGGAAATTGTTGATAAATGATTTATGAGATATTTAAAGCGGTAATTATACGTTGTTAGTTTAATCCAACAAGCGTATTATGTTCTTGGGTCAGATAGTTATTGGTTGTTAGGTGTAATCCAATAAATAAATAAATAAATATATATAAGTTAGTTGGTTACCGTTATTTAAGTCAATTATCAAGAAATAGAAATACCCTTTTCTTGATCTTGTCACAAAAAAAAAAAAAAAATCTTTTCTTGATTTTTATGTTAAAAGTTTTCTTTATTTAATTTAATATCTAAAAAAAAAAAAAAAATTATAATTGCCTAGATTTTCATACTAATATTTGCAACTAAATAAAGGGTAGTTAAGCAACTTAAGCTTTACAAGAAGTCGGGTACGATTGTTTTCAAATAAATGAATAAATAGTCGAGTTTGAATGTATGACATTTGCCTAACAAATATTTTAATTGCTATTGCTAACATTATATCTATTGCATAATTGCATTAATTAGTCTTTTTTTATAATTTTTTTTTGTTTTTGTATCATTTTGTTCAATCGATATCTGATAGAAGTGATGTAGATTTGAAGTATTGGAGTCGGATAATGAAAAAGAATGGTGTTAAGACGCAAATTTATAAGCTTGATTTTGAAAGTAAATTATGGGGAAAATCGAGTTCAAAGAGGTCTTTTTATGCCACTGCAACTCTATCTGCAAGTATTTTAATGAAAAGATACATAGAATTAAGTTCAAAAGAGCAGTTAATTTAAAAAAAAAAAAAAAAAAAACAGATTGAACAAATCACTTATTTCAACTTCTCGTATAAGTCTACTTGAATTGTCTACATTTCAAGTTGACATGACATGACTAATTTTTATTGTCACATAATATTTTAATTAAAGAAGACAGATTGAACAAATTAAATACTAGATAACGGAATACTAACTTTATGACAATTTTATAGCTCAATAATGTTCATCAATTAACAAAAGAAAGAGTTATAGTCCAGGTAAATTACCCACAACAATTGAGTAACCATACTAATAGACACGCTAAATTTTACATACTAACATACCAAAAAATTAATGACTGAATTTGTACTCTGACACACAAGAATGCTAAGGAAAAATCTAATTTTGTGCTAAAGAAACAAATAACATAGACTAGAGTTTGTAACAACAATGAAATGGCAGAACCCCTAAGCAACTAATTCTTGCTCTTACGCGTCTTGGTTGCTCAAAGGTGATAGTCTCAACATACTTGCCTGATCTTTCTGACTCGATAACTCGTGTATAGCATTGGAAGGTTATTTATCATCATCACTCATACTCATACGAAACTGTTCTTCCTCTGAGCTTGATTGTTGTTTCGTCTCCTCTTCCTCACAATTACTATTGCTGTTCCCTTCCTCATCTTGACGATGCTGCTCCTGGTTCATGTCTTCATTGTAACGTCTTCTGACCTTGGGCGGCGATGTAGCTTCTTCCCCTTCCACACGCGATGTCTTATGTGTACTTTGAGTATCAGCAGAACATTCCTCGACAAAAGGAAACCAAGGATCCTCAGAGAATGATTCGTTCTTGTCATCATCATTAAATTCAGCTATGATCTCCTCCATAATCTTAGCAACCTGTTCTGTATCTTCGTCTGACAATCCAAATTCTGTAGCAAGACCCCCTACTATTGAAGAAACTGCATCAGTTTTGATTGAGAACAGAAAATCCTTGTTCTGAATTTTAGGATCATCTGTAACATTAATCGACAAGGTCATGGATATCGAATCATTGTTCTGCATTTTCCCCTGTAACGTAAATTTCTTAATCGCAGTACTAAATTCTTTCACCAGTAACTTCGATTTCCTGTCTTCTGTAGTCACTGCAGCAGCCGGCTGTAGCAATTTAGGCACCTGACTTCGCGAACTCATCACGAACTTTCTCTGACTCGGTCTTCTCAAACTTGCTGCTGTCAATGTAATCAGAATACTGCAACTTCCTGCTGCCAATGTTCTAGCAACAGTCGGTGCAAGAAACGGGTCACTCGATTGATCAGTTGACGCGGCTCTACTTCTTGGAGAAGAATCCAGACACCTGTAAATGAAATCCTTAAGCAGTGGGTCTGTCACAGTAGAAAGAAACTAAGGAAAGAATTGGGATGACTCTGGTTGATTTCTGTGATGAGAGGATAATGATTTTTGATGAAAAAAATCAGAATATTTGGAAATGGTTTATAAATGTATTTGGTATATTGCTATTTATAGGTCTATCTAGGATTATTGGGATAATGATTTCTGTTTGGTCGTTACTTATAACTTCATTGGTCGTTATGGTAGGTAGTTAAGTTGGTTATCAAGATCAAGAAACATAGAATGACCTTTCTTGATCTCTGGGAAAAAGAATCTTTTAATATGCCAAAGAAAGATTTGATTTTATTTATGAGATTATGAATTTGTTTAAGAAAAGTGAATTGAAGAAATATATATTGATTAAAAAGTATTAGTATTGATAAATGAAATTATACACCCCTAATTCACATTCAATTTACACTGCATTAACACGATTTTATTACGAGTAAAATGCTTAAAAAGAAGACAGAACAATTTACGATTCTTGATGAAGATTAATTTATTCCTTAAATTGATTACTATCATCTTATTAGTCTTTGACAATATTCGCTCAATCACTTAACTTTAGCATGATACTACTGTGCTTCCTAGAATAGTGTAACGAATAATTGTATGTATCTGAAGGAAATGTTTTCCGTGCCTTCTCATTGCAATTACCAGTGAATATATACAATTACAATGCTACAATTTAGCCACTAATTATGTTACAATTTAGGTAAAGGCTATATACAAAACTATCCTAAGCTATAAGTTAGGAAGCAGAATATTAACAATAATCAAAGATATATTATCACGAATATATCTTAACACACCCCCGTAGTCAAAGCGGGAGGAGCACGGACGCTTAGAGTATCTCTGAAATCTTCAAATAGAACACGTGGTAGTCCCTTTGTAAAGATGTCCGCAATCTGGTGTCTAGATGGAACATGGAGAACCCGAACTTTACCCCTAGTCACCTTTTCACGAACAAAAAGTATGTCCATCTCAATATGTTTGGTACGCTGATGATGTACCGGATTACTAGAGAGGTAGATAGCACTTACATTGTCACAATATACCAACGTTGCCTTTTTAATCGGACAATGTAGCTCTAGCAATAAATTCTGAATCCAACAAGACTCGGAAACAACATTAGCAACACCCCTGTACTCTGCCTCTTCACTAGATCGACTTGGAAAGAGTAGGTTGTCGTTTGGACGACCAAGAAATCAAATTATCACCCAAAAATATACAATAACCAGAAGTAGATCGTCTCGTGTCGGGACATCCACCCTAATCAGCATCTGTATAAGATATGAGTGAAGAAAAAGATGAAGGATAAAAGATGCAAACTATGCTCAAGAGTACCTTGCATGTACCGAATTATCCGCTTAAAAGCAGACATATGACTATCCTTCGGATCATGCATGTGTAAGCAAACCTGTTGGATCGCATATGAGATATCCGGTCGCGTAAAAGTGAGGTATTGTAGAGCCCCAGCAAGGCTACGGTAAAATGTGGGGTCCGAATAGGGGGAGCCGGAAGAACTATCCTTCGGTTTCACCTCAACGGGTATGGCCGAGGACTTACATGAAGACATACTAGCCCGTTCGATGATCTCCTTTGCATATTTGCGTTGCGACAAAAATAACCCACCCTTATGTCTTGTCACCGCTATGCCAAGAAAATAATTAAGAGGACCCAAGTCCTTCATAGCAAACTCTGAGCTAAGAAGAGACATGATAGAACAGCGCGCAGAGCATGACAAGAAGCTATAAGAATTATGTCATCAACATATAATAACAAATAAGCCGTATGCGACCCCTGACGATAAATAAATAAAGAGGTGTCACTTTTGCTATTAGTGAAACCAATAGAAGCAACAAAATCTGCAAACCTCGTGTGCCAAGCCCGGGGTGCCTGCTTAAGACCATATAAAGACTTCCGCAATAAACAAACATAATCAGGATGTGTCTTATCACAAAAACCAAGCGGTTGATGCATATATACCGTCTCCTTAAGCTCACCATGCATGTAAGCAAGCATTCTTGACATCAAGCTGATGTATAGGCCAAGCTTTTGACAAAGGCAGGATATGAACAGTACGAATGGTAGCCGGTTTCACCACCGGACTAAAATTCTCCCCACAATCAATGCCAACCTGCTGTGTTTTGCCATCACCTACAAGACGGGATTTATGCGCTCAAAATCACCGTTAGATTTCACCTTATGAGTAAAAATCCACATAGAACGAATGACATTAACATTAGGTGGACGGGGCACCAACTCCCACATCTTATTTTTAATAAGAGCATTAAATTCATCATCCATGGCCATTTTCCAATTCGGGTCACGAAGAGCAGAAATGGGGTTACGAGGTAAAGGGGATTTTGTAACCTTAATCATCATAGCACTGAAATTTTTATTTTTCGGATTGGGCTTGACTATACCATTTCGACTCCGTGTGACAACAGTAGAAGGAGGGGGCTTAGGATGAGAAAGAAGAGGAATTAGAGTTGTAGAGGGGACTGGGCTAGAGGCAGCATTTGGACCGGCTGGTTGGGTAGGTGTAACACCCCCAAATCTCCCTCTATGGAAATACTAGTATAATACGTATAATTATACCGTAGAGATAGGAATTGGGCGTATTACCGCCGCGTGATTACGCAAGGCTACTCAAACTACTTAACTCAACAACAAAACATGCAGCGGAAATTCAACTTTCTTTTATTAATACTTATAAAAATAGTAACATTGTTATGAGTACTCAAAAATAAAGACAAGACCAACATTCCTAAACTAGGTGAAGCAAATCCCTGAACTCCAATATGCTCATTCATGACTCCACCTGAAAATAGTTAACACTGCTTACCATTACGGTAAACAGGGCGAACCAAAACAAATAAGAAGTACGAATTAGCAAAATATGCTAAGTACGATAAGTGCAAGATAATGTAAACTCAATTTATTTGCAGACATGCTTTTAAACCAATTCCAATAATTAATCCAATAAATTCAAAACTCATGATTCAAAACAGATTCTCAATATTCCAATATCAATAATCAATAAAACCAATACCAATTATTTTAAAAACCAATTCCTCATATTAAAACCAATTGAACCAATTAAACCAATTCCTCTCCTAAGTGTGCACACCCCCCAAGCTAGTCTCCTTAAATTACAAGGCTATTCTTGAGGAAAGACCTGGTCATACAAAGTCCAAGGCCTTATCAATAAACCAAATCCGCATAGTGGGATTACTAACATGCTTAAAAAGCAATAGTAATAATTCAATGGTTCAATAAATCCTTTTAATATCCAATAGTTCCAATGAAATTCAAAATCCTTTTTAATTAATTCCACAAGCTTTCAAAATTAAACCTCGTAAATAAATACTCGAGAATAAAATCTCATATTAATAACTTTTCAAAATCAACAACTCTTCCTTGAAAAACCTTTATTTAATTCAACAAACCTTTTAAAATCAATTCCTTTATTTAAACACGATAAGTAATCCAAACCATTCAAAACATAATTTAATAATCAATCATTCAAAATTCTTTTATTAAAATCAATACCTCCAAATATAATTTATTTCAAAATCATAATTCAAATCAATTTAATTCAATCACCAATCAAATCATGTAAAACTTGTTATTCAAACCAATCACTTTCAAAGATATCTAGCCATCTAAACGTACCTTGATCCACTACTAAAATTCGGCCGAATTGCGACCGTTTTTCTACGACCGTCATGAAAACGGTTGCAAAAAATGATATTTGCGACCGTTTTAAAAGCGGTCGCAAATTTGCAACCGTTTTTTAAGCAGTCGCAAATGTGCGACCGTTTTTAGGTTATAAAACGGTCGCAAAGGTACTTAAATATATTTTTAAAATAAAATGCATGTGAAATTTTATTTAAAATTAAATTAATTCTGTTACGACCGGCCATACCGGTCGCAAAATGTGTTACTTACGACCGTTTGCAAAACGGTCGCAAAATTACGACCGTCATACCGGTCGCAAAATGTGTTAATTGCGACCGTTTGAGAAACGGTCGCAAAATTACGACCGTCTTACCGGTCGCAAAAGTGCTATTTTAAATTTTAAAAAATAGGGGTATAAAAGGATATATCCACCAAAACCCTAGTATTAGAAGAATAGAAGCAGTCGTTCTCCTGCATCTACTCTCTACCCCCTCTCTCTCTCTCCTCACGCATCCTCTTCTCCTCTCTTTTTCTCACACCCTTCTTCTTTCTCTTTCCTCTCTATCCTCTTTCCACCTCCCAGTGAAGTAGTGAACGACCCCTCTCGCGTCTCCTCTCTTCACCAACCCAAAATAGAGCAGCCACCGTTAAAAGAAACGCACGAAGTTTGGTGTTTATGGTCAAATTCGACCTTAAAAATTCCAGATCTGGAGTTTTCTTGGCCGAATTTGACCATATTAACCTAAAGAGGAAGATAAATTATGAAAGGTATGTTTATTTCTCTGAAAATTTTGTTTATTTTCAAATTTTGTGGTTGAATTTCGTTTTCCGTTCGAATTTCCATGTTTGTTTGATTTTGTTATCGATTTTTGTTTGAGTTTATGTTAATTCTGTTCGAAATTGTTCTTTATTTATTCTTTATTTGTGCAAATTTAGGTTCGATTTATGAGGGTTTGATTGCATTTTTGTTTGATTTTTTTGTCGAATTTTTTGTTCAAATTTGTGGGTTTAATTGTTGTGGGTTTATTTTTTTTGGGTATAATTATTGCGTTGAATTTTTGGGCGATTTTTTTTATTTAATTTTTGTTCATTTTTTTGTTTAATTTTGTGCATTTTATTTGTGGGTTAAATTGTTTTGATAAATTTGTTCGAATTATGTCTTTTTTGGATTTTTGTTCGAAATTGTTTGATTGTTTGATGATGTTTTATTTAGTTTTTGTTTGATTTTTTTTCGAAATTATGTAGGTGATTTTTATTTTTACTGTTTTTCTGGGTTAAGGGTGGGTGCGTGGTGGTGGGTGAGTGGTGGTGGGTATTGGTGGTTGAAGGTGGGCGAAGCTGATGGTGGGTAGAGGGCGGTAGAGGCGCCTAATGGTTGTTTAGGGTGGGCAGTGGCCAGTGGTGGTGGTTTGGGTGGGATCTGGTTTGGGTGGGTCTGGGTTAAGGGTGGGTGGGTGGTTTTTTTTTTTTTTTTGTTTTTTTTAATACTTTTAGCGACGGCTTATGACGGTCGCTAATTTCAATATTTGCGACCGTTTCATAAGGCAATCGCAAATTTTAATATTTGCGACCGTTTTTTTAACGGTCGTTGAAAATAGTTAAAACGGCCGTTAAAAATCAGTATAAGGTTAACAAATAAATATAAGGTTAACAAAAAAATAAAAACCCCCAACTATATGTACATGAACCTTTTAAATTAATTCCACATAACATCTTTAAAATCTGATTTTATATAATTAAAACTTCTCATAATAATGTTATATTAATCTCCCATAATAATAATAATAATTGAATAAGAGAAAAGGAAAAGAAAGATAAGAAACCAAGGAGAAAGAAGAATTGGATTTTCGTTTGAAAAAGTAGGCAGAACTTGTAGAGGCTATAACTCCTTCATTATAACTCCGAATTGGGTGATTCTTGAGCCTAACCTCACGTATTTTTCGAGAGGAACAATTTTCTGATAAATGTCAAAACCCCAAAACTGACCAGAAGTGCTCGAAAACTGGCTTCAAAGATAAATGGGATAATTTGTGTAAAATTGAGGAGAAGAAAAGAAGAGAATTAGTGTGAAGAATGTGAGAGGTATGAAGGGGTATTTATAGGCTAGCTCATGCAAGAATTATAGTAGGAAAATGTAGGAAGAATTATGGTAAGTAAGGTTTAAGGGATTATTTGGAGAAGTGAGTAAAGATTTAAGGAAAGTTTTAATATTAAAGAGATTGTGTATAATTGAATATGGAAGGTATGTATGTCATGAAAAATATTAAGGAAATTGGAATTAATTGGGGAATAATTAAGAAGAATGAATGGAAAGAAAATATAATGATTGGATATTAAAAAGATGAAGAATTAGAATTAAGGAAAATAGGAGATTTTAAGGAGATAATTAAAAATACAAATTACCAAAATATTTTTTCCAAAATCTACATGGGATGGTCGAAATTTTTGAGCTTTCCTAAGCTCATATTTTCAGCCCTCCTATTTAGTATTTAGGAAATTATTTTCTAGTTTTAAGGAATTAAAATAATTGTGTAAATAATATTTATTGTATAAAATAATTAAATGATATAATATCAAATATTCACCAAATAATTTAAATAATAAAATCTGATTTTCACATAGGAAAATCCGAAATTTATTAGTCAAATAAATGGGATTTTTGGACTTATTAAAATAATAATAAAATATAGCTTTTGCCTTATTTAAAATATCCGAAATATCTAAATAATCCAGTTTTTAACATAGGATAAGTGGATAATAAATCTTATCCAAAATAATAATTTGTTTTTAAAATACTTTTGGCGCCAAAATTAAAATATCATTTTGGCTCCAAGATTTAAATAGTAAGTTGAATTACTAAAATACCCTTTTTAGAAAATAATAATTAACTAATTAATTAGGAAAATACGTATGAAAATACGGGGTATTACAGTAGGAGCCAACTGGTCGTGGCTGATTGAACAGGCCCACAGTCCAGCAGGCTCCTATTCTGCCCAGCAGAAGTCCGCATGCTAGAGGAAGGAGAAGAGGGGGTTGGACTGGGGGAACAAACTGGGCTTGGAGGAGATGGCGGCCCAATTCGGTCAGTGAGAGGAGATGGGGGCTGGGTCAGTTGGCTAACCATGGAAGGTGGCCCAGCAGATTGCAAATGGTGCATAACATATGGTGATAGTCCACTATTCAAAAAATCATAAGCATGGGGTGGGAGAGTATGCAAATTAGCAAAAGGAAAAACACTCTCATCAAACATTACATGCCGGCTAACTATTATCTTATTAGAAGACAAATCATAACACTTATAACCCCTATGATTTGGTGGATACCCCAAAAAAACACACGGTGTAGACCGAGGTTGTAACTTGTTAATGGTAGTGGACGGAATCAAGGGATAACACAAAACACCCAAAGACACGCAAGTGAGAGTAGGAAGGTTCCTTTTGATGAAGAACATGGATAGGAGACTTATATTCTAGCAATTGACTTGGTAAAATATTATGAAGATATGTAGCCATTTGCAGAGCATGGTGCCAAAATGATGGAGGTAATGAAGCATGAGCAAGAAGAGTACGAACGATATTATTCAAGGACCTAATTTTGTGCTCGACTTTTCCATTTTGTGAAGATGTGTGTGGACAAGAAAGACGGAAATACATCCCATTAGACTCACACATAGACCAAAAAGGGTCGTTATCATACTCCCTCCCATTATCACATTGAAAAATTTTAATTGGTCGTTCAAATTGGGTTCGAATAAAAGCTTGAAAGGCTAAGATTTTATCAAACACATCCGACTTTTTAGCCAAAGGAAAAGTCCATAAAAATTTAGAATAATCATCCAATAAAAGCATATAATAACGATGACCCGAAGAACTTAAAACAGGAGATGTCCATAAATTACTATGAATAATATCAAAAGGCATAGAAGTACTAGAAGTGGACGAAATAAAAGGCAATTTGATATGTTTTCCAAGTACACAAGAATGACACACACTAGAACTAGAAGTGCGATTACATTCAAAGGCTTTATTACTACAATGAGCCTTTAAATTAGAAGAACCCGGATGTCCCAAACGATCATGCCACAAGGTTGATGCTAAAGCAGTAAAGGTTGATGGTGGAGAAGATGAGATGGTGGTAGTGAGTGGGTAAAGATCTCCTTGGCTATCACATCTCATTATTGACATCCCCGTCCGAAAATCCTTAACAGAAAACCATAAGGGTCAAACTTAAAGGACACATTGTTATCAGTTGTGAACTTTCTAACAGAAATAAGGTTCTTAATAAGGTTCTTAATGAGTTTTCCGTGCCTTCTCATTGCAATTACCAGTGAATATATACAATTACTATGCTACAATTTAGCCACTAATTATGCTACAATTTAGGTAAAGGCTATATACAAAACTATCCTAAGCTATAAGTTAGGAAACAGAATATTTACAATAATCAAAGATATATTATCACGAATATATCTTAACAGTATCTATACTCCCTTCCAAGCAATTATACATCAACATCTTTTCTATCATTCTTTAATTTCTATATAATACTAACTTTATATGACAATCTTATAGCTCACTAATGTTCATCAATTAATAAATGAAAGAATTATAGTACAGGTGAATTACCCATTACAACTGATTAATCATATAAGGATGGCCTAATTTCTCATGGTGAGAAACAAATTTTAATTTGTTTCTCACATGACATTTTTATAAATAAATCAACAACTTTATTCAACTTTATTCAATTGTGGAGCCCATAATAATGAAAAAAAGTTGTTGATTTATTTACAAAAATGCCCCTATGAGAAACAAATTTCGTTTCTCAATAGTAAATTCCCCTTAATCATACTAATCGACACACTAAATTTTACATACACATACCTAAAATTAAAGATTGACTTTGTACTCTTACACAGAAAAATCTAATTTTGTACTAACGGTGTGTTTAGATTAAAGGAAATGGAGAGAAAGGAAGGGAAGAGAAATGGAGAGATGGAGTATCTTTCATTTGGATTGAAAATGAGGAAGGGAGGGAATTGGAGGGGAGAGAAATGAAATGATTAAATTGTAGGAAATTGATCCCTCCAACAATGGAGAGATTTGAAAGGAAAACTCACCATTCTTCCCTCTCCTAATTTTCCCTCCCCTCCTCTTCTCCTCCCTCCCCTTCTTTTCCCTCCCCTTTATTTATCCAAACAAACTGTAAAGGAAAAAATATAGCCTAGAGTTTGTAACAGCAAACAAATGGCAGCATCCTTAAATACTAATTCTTGCTCCTTCACGTCTAGTGTTGGTTACTGCTCGAAGGTGATGGTCACAACATACTTTCTTGATTTATCTTACTCGATAAATTCTACCTCACTATTACTATTATTGTTGTTACTTTGGTATGTGTGACTCAGGTCATATTGACCCTGATTCTTCTTGTTTTCATTGGATGCTCCTCCGACCTTGAGCTTCCTCTCAGCATCTCCTTCGTCAACAGTTGGGCTACATTTGTTCGTCTTTGTAAAAATATACTTCATCCGTTTCTTTTCAGTTGATACGTTTATTTAGTCACGTTTGTCAATACACTTATTTAATCATTAATATCTTTAATTATCGATAAACAAAAATTATGAAAAGTTGATATTTGAAAGTATATAAACTAAGGAATCTAAGAAGATCCCACATGATAATATTTTTCATTGCGTATAAAGCACGAAACACGGTCAAAGGAAGGTGTGTAAATAGTGCTAAAGTCAAAGCGTGTCAACTAAATAAAAACGGAGGTAGTAGTAATCTAGAAAAGTCTAAAAGACATATCTAATGAAATGTAGGATACAATCTATAAAAATCTAGTAAGTTAATGTCTAGAAAGTCCTAAGGTAAAATTTGATATTATGAGCCCATCAATTCATAATTATTTTGGACATTTTAATTAATTTCCAAAACCAAAATTAAATAAGATAAACCATAATTTCTGTTTTTAAACATAATTCTGAAAATATATGCATTCCTTATGTAATATGTTTTCTCAAAACATAAATAACTTGAATTAATATACTTGTAATTTTCTATAATCCAAGACTTTATTATGACTCTTATACCTTAGTCAATGGAAGGAGTTTGATGAATGATATTCTCACTCATAATTAAACTCTGCAGATTACGACATCCCGCAAGTCATTGATCTCATAAATGAGATGATATCTCATATCTATTTGTTTGGATTTTTGATGTGACCCTGACTCCTTTGTTTTGACAAAGGTGACCTTTTAGTCACAGGACAATTTGATCCAAACTTCCTCCTTTACTACTCTTAATATAGTTAAAAACACATATTCTGACATTGAGTATATGCAACAACATTCTGCTTTCAACTTTTCAAGCTTACTGTCCTTCTCCATCTAGACACAAAATGTATCTAGAGTAACATCTAAAGTCACCTTGTCTGTTTGGATAACTTGCATCCATAATATCTTTTGACAACTTGTTCACTTTTACCATCATAAACTAGAAACATTCTTTTAGTGCTTCTCAAGCACTCAAGGATTTGCTCTTATTAACTTTCAGTATGTTTGTCATCCAGTTGGTAAGGGAGCAGGGGGGGCCAGCAATAAGGCTCCTTATGGAATCTAAGCCTAACCAATTATCAAACAAAAAGGAATAACTATCCCCTTTGCCAATATTCCATTGGGTGAAGTGGGCAAAAATTTCCCAGCCTTTCCCCATACTCTCCTAGATATGGGACCCATATTTAAAGGGAGTGGGAATGGCTCTTTTGCAGTACTTCTCCCTAATGATGGTTGAAGCAATGCTATCACAGTTATGGATCTTTCAACAGAGCTTAGAAAGATGGCTACATTCATCAAATGGGCAAGTCTAAAGCCTGGCCTTCTTTATCTTTCCTACCACAAAGTTTAGACCAAGCTAGGAGATGGACATTGTGATTGGAGGCAGAAGAGCCCCAAAAGAAGTTAGAACAGATTTGATCAATTTTAGCACACACTTTTTTTGGGAGAGAAAAAGCTTACATAGAGTATTGGGGAATGGAAGCAAGAGAGGACTTAATAAGCATAGCTCTATCAGCCTTAGAGGGGGAGGAAGACTTCCAAGATGAGAGCTTCTTAGCAAGGTTGGTTGTGATGTAAGACAGATGGGAAGGAGAGGGTCTCTTGTCAGTGAGAGGGAACCCCAAGTAGGTTCCTAAATCATAACTGACAGCAACATGGAAGGCCACAATAGTAAAGTCCTAGACTATTTAGAGAGAGCATTGTTCGGAAAAATAAATATTGCTCTTAGCAGGGTTCATTTTCTGTCTTGAAACATGCCAGAAGGTGATAAGGGTGTCCAACATGGAGTGAAGGGTAGAGTTGGATGCTTCTCCAAATAGGAGATCATCAGCAAATAGGAGATGGAAGATAGGAGTACCTCCCTTCTTAAAGAAGAAAGGTCTCCACCCTCCCTGATCACATGCTTCTTGAATTAAGGAAGAGATATAGTCCATACAAATGATAAAAATATAAGGAGAGATAGGGCCCCCCGTCTCAAACCCCTAGAAGCCTGAAATTTCCTAGTGGGTTTGCCATTTACCATAACTTGAAAGGAGGGAGAGGCAATGCAATTCATGATAAAGTAATGAGAATCATTATTAAAGTCATTCCTAGCAAGGCAAAATCTAATAAAAGGCCATTCTAACCTATCATAAGCTTTCTCAAGGTCAATTTTTAGAGCAAACCAACCAGAGGTGCTATGCTTGGTTTTCATGGAATGGAGGATCTCTAAGGCAGCAATATAACTATTTTGGCAGCCTCTAGCAGGAAGAAAACTACCCTGATTTGGAGAGATGATAGAATTGATCCTAGGTCTGATTCTTTAAACGCGCACTTTAGTGATTATTTTATAGATGGTATTACAGAGGCTGGTAGGTCTGATTTGTTTTATGGACTCAGGGTCTGTTGTCTTAGGGATGAGACAAATAGAGGTTTAATTGATTTCAGGGGGGGCAGAGAGGGAGGAGAAATAGGAGTTAGTGAATCTTAACAGGTTCTTCCAGATAGTAGGCCAGTGTTCTTGATAGAAGAAAGGATGGTAACCATCAAGGCCAAGAGCCTTGAGTTTCTGCATACTAAAGATAGCCTGATGGATTTCATATAAAGCAGGGGGTGGGAGACACAGAACACACTACCATACTCCAAAGAATCAATTGGGGGAGATTTTAGAGGTGAACAAGGTGGAGAAGTAGTCAGCTACATGGTCAAGTAGTAGGCTATCAAGTATGGGGGTCCCAACAGAGTTGCTAAGATTTTGAATCCTTCTATAGGATCTCCTAAAAAGAACAAAATTATGAAAAAAGGAGGACTTCCTGTCCCCAAGGCTATCGAGGACTTATTTGTACTATAGAAAATCCAAGAAAATTCTTAATTTCACACTAAAGAATCGAATTAAATAAGGACCCTACTTCTCGCTCCCTGCTATTACCGAGGACCGTGTCATCATAAAATTGCTATTACTATACCTAATAAAGATACCATATGGACTAATAATCACCGACTCCATATTGCGGTTCACCATTAACAGAGCAATGGCAATCAAAATACTAGTGAGGACCATAAAAATGATCAATGTGAAAAACAACAGTGAGTTTCACCCAAATATACGCCAGCATGCATAATTTTGAGGTCCATGACTAGGCGGTTTGTTTGCACGACCAACAATAGTAATGTCCTGGACTATTTAGAGGGAGCAGTGTTTGGAAAAATAAATATTGCTCTTAGTAGGGTTCATTTTTTGTCTTGAAACCTGCCAGAAGGTGTTAAGGGTGTCCAACATGGAGTGAAGGGTAGAGTTGGATGCGTCTCCAAATAGGAGATCATTAGCAAATAGGAGATGGAAGATAGGAGTTCCTCCCTTCTTGAAGAAGAAGGTCTCCACTCTCCCTGATTACATGCTTCTTGAATCAAGGAAGAGAGATACTCCATACAGATGATAAAAATATAAGGAGAGATGGGTTTCCCCTGTCTCAAACCCCTAGAAGCTTGAAATTTCCTAGTGGGTTTGCCATTTACCATAACTTGAAAGGAGGAAGAGGCAATGCAATTCATGATCAAGTAACAAGAATCCTTATCAAAGCCATTCCTAGCAAGGCAGAATCTAATAAAAGGCCATTCTAACCTATCATAAGCTTTCTCAAGGTTAATTTTTAGAGCAAACCAACCAGAGGTGCTATGCTTGGTTTTCATGGAATGGAGGATCTCTAAGGCAGCAATATAATTATTTTGGCAGCGTCTACCAGGAAAAAAACTACCCTGATTTGGAAGATGATGGAATTTATCCTAGGTTTGATTCTTTAGACACGCACTTTAGCGATTATTTTATAGATGGTATTGCAGAGGCTGGTAGGTCTGATTTGTTTTATGGACTCAAAGTCTGTGGTCTTAGGGATGAGACAAATAGAGGATTAATTAATTTCAGGGGGGACAAAGAGGGATGAGAAATAGGAGTTAGTGAATCTTAACAGGTCCTTCCAGATAGTAGGCCAATTTCTTGATAGAAGAAAGGATGGTAACCATCAAGGCTAAGAGCCTTGAGTTTCTGCATACTAAAGATAGCCTGATGGAACTCATATAAAGCAGGGGGTGGGAGACACAGAACACACTACTATACTTCAAAGAATCAATTGGGGGGAGATTTTAGAGATGAACAAGGTGGAGAAGTAGTGTGGGGAATAATTTCAAGCGTTAACCCCTAGCTTGAACCCCACTGTGATCATACACTAAAGTACTGTGGCGTCCAAATGGAAAGAAGATAGAGCAAAAGAGTCGCCAACAAGTTTTAGGAACTAGTAAACCGTTCACAGGGTGAAGGTTACACCCCTTAACGATCCAAGAGATCGTTAACTCCATAAGGTCTAGAACCAAATAAGGGTTTGGGGATGAAGGTACAAATCCAACCTACAAGAGATTGAACCTGCCCTAATAATAGGCCTCTACTTTATTCTGATCGTATTCATGTGCGCTTTCTGACTAACATGCAATCAATAGGATTAAACCTAAACCTGTTTATCTATGTTGGTTGAATATTAATGCACAAACAAATCTATTATTGGCGATCACTTGAAATTATAATAAAATTAACCCTAAATAGGATTATTAATTATCTTATTAAGCATGATTACAAATACCAATTCCCTTTAAACATGCATAAAGGCGTGATCAAGCAATAACAATAAATAATCATAATAATTATTATAATCATCAAAACAATAATCATATTAATCATAATAATAACAAAATTATAATCATAATCAAAACAATTATAAAAATAATCATAAATCATGTTAAAGCATAATAAAAAAAGCAAGATCCTAGGCATAATACTAACAAGATTAATAACAAACACTATCATGTCACTAAGCAATAAAAATCAAATCTTTAACCCTAACATGATACTAACAATCATAAGTATTAGGAAGAGAATATAGGAAGTATCGTAACAATCATATTTAATATTAAAATTACCCTAGACATGATACTAGGAATATCATAACAATTTAAACATGATTTCTACATCATAACATCAATAAAAACCGTTAAAGTACTTACTTTGATGCTTCATACCTCTTTCTAAAAACAAAATACACACGTTAGTAACTTTAAGGAAAATAATAAACAAACAATTAAATTCAATAATTGAAATAGAGATTTGGGACCAAACCCTCAGAAATTAAACCTTTCACGTCTAGGGCGAAGGCAACTTCGAATATGGCTAGGTGTTTCTAGATCTAATGAATGCGGAATTTTGTATGTAAAAAGCATGTTTAGAAAAAGGGAGAGAGAGAGAGAGAGATGGTGAATGATTAAAGAGAATGAGAATGAATTGATGAATGAAAACTGGTTGTAGGAGAATGAATTGATGAATGAAAACTGGTTGTAGGTGAATGAAAATCGAGTCTTTACGACGTTATTTATAGAGAAAATCAGCCAAAAAGATAAAATTATTTAAACAGAGCATTGGCGCACAGAAAAACGAACCATCGCCAACGCTGGCTGTTGGCGCCAGGCGCCAAGCGTAGCGCCAGGCGCTACAGCTGGCGTTTGGCGCTGATTCCTGAATTTCACGCGTTTTCTAAAATCAGATAAATATTGCCGTACAGGAGGATAAAATCGTATCTTTCCTCAACCATGTTCTTTGATTTTAATTAAAACTCTGAAAAGTCAACAAAAGTCAATTTATCAATGCTTATTGAATTAGGAATGAAAAGAACCTTCTAGAAGAATCTAGAAGACTTAAACCATTTCTAATTGCATTAGGAATGATAAATCATATTAGGCCCTCCCCTAAATCATTGGGCCACATATAAGGCTCAAACCGGGCCCAGTTTAGTAAATTGGCCATAACTTCCTCAATATTCATCGGAATTGGGCCTATAATATATCGTTGGAAAGCTATTGTCAAGCCCCATCCAACTACACTACCATTGGACCCATATCATGGACCAACCAAACTGGATTGGCTGTTTTCTTAAAATAAGTTTTCAAAACAGAGAGAAGAGAAAAGAAATTAAAAACTATCCGCAATACTAGACTTTCCACACTTTCACTTCATTCGAATATGGTTCGACGCGAAAGGTACTCATCACTGGGTTTGGTTTTGGGGAGACACAAATGGGTGTCTACAAGTAGTCAGCTACATGGTCAAGCAGTTGGCTATCGGGGAGTGGGGTCCCAACAGAGTTGCTAAGATTCTGAATCCTTCTATAGGATCTCCTAACAAGAACAAAATTATGAAAAAAGGAAGAGTTCTTGTCCCCAAGGCTATCGAAGACTAATCTATACTATAGCAAATCCAAGAAAATTCTTAATTTCACACTAAAGAATTGAATTGAATAAGGATCCTATTCCTCGCTCCCTGCTATTACCGAGGACCGTATCATCATAAAATTGCTAAAACTGTACCTAATAGAGATACCATATGGACTAATAATCACTGACTCCATATTGCGGTTCACCATTAACAGAGCAATGGCAATTAAAATACTAGTGAGGACCATAAAAATGATCAATGTGAAATACAACAGTGAGCTTTGCCCAAATATACGCCAGCATGCGTTCTTTTGAGGTACATGACTTGGCGGTTTGTTTGCACGACCAACCATACCACCTGCATTGTCAGTGAAACAAAGAGAACGACAATGATTTTTGTTGATGAAACTAGCTTTGTAGGAAAAATCAGAGAGATTCTGAAGACTTGAGTTGATAGAGCTCTTCATCTTGTTGACACAACTTCTTTAAACCCGCTAACTTATTGTTGAACCCTTTATATACTCTCTTTGAGGTTTCTATTTTCGACCACTTTACTGAACCTTATGAACTGCCTTGTTGAATCTTTCTCCAATTCGTTAGGATTGTTTGCGATTACCTCAATCTCACTGCCGTTTTGAGAACTCGAAGCCATTATTGATCAACAAAGAAACAATCATAGAAATATTTCTTGTGATTTTTTTTATCAAAGAACTAGTTTTGTAGGAAAAAACAGAGAATTTGTAAGATTTGTGTTTGTTTTGATGGAAGTTGTTTAGTAGAATGCTCTTAAGATGAAGAGAAAAACCAAATAGCTTGGAAATTGTTGATTAATGAATTAAGGACAGTAGATTGATATTTATAGGTTTAGTTGTAATCCAAGATATTTTTGGGTCGGTCAGTTATTGGTTGTTAGGTGTAATTCGAAAAAACTGATTTATTTACTTTAGTTGCTTAACCGTTATTTAAGTCGATTATCAAGAAATACAAATACCCTTTTCTTGATTTTTATTTTAGATGTTTTCTTTATTTAATTTAATATTTTTTTTCGATGATATTCCCTTGGACGTGGAATATTATCAATGCGGATGGGGATTGTTTTGAGAGAAATAATCTTCGATGATATTCCCTTGGACGTGGAATGTTATCACAGCGGGGAGGATAGTTTCAGGCGAAGCAATCTTCTAATTTGGAAGCAGTTACGGGCGTAGCAGTTTTCAAGCGGGATGTCATTCTCTAGCTTGTAGGAGGTCATCAAAACAAATCGGTTACTTTCAGAGACGTGTGCTCGACGGTGCAAGATACGCGTTTCTTAACTCTTTTATCTGTTTAACTAACGCTAGTTTTGCAGGTATCGGCGTTATAAGATTGATTTAGGATCGCAGAACGTTCTGAATCATTCTCCGTCCCTATCGTTACTTTGGCTTTCGTTTTCGAAACTTGCGTTTCTCCAAACTCAGTCAAAGTGGGGGCTTATGTAGACACCCATTTGTGTCTCCCCAAAACCAAACCCAGTGATGAGTACCTTTCACGTCGAACCATAATCAAATGAAACGAAGTGTGGAAAGGTCTAGTGTTGCGGAAAGTTTTTATTTCTTTTCTCTTCTTCCTGTTTTTGAAAACTTTATTTTAAGAAAACAGCCAATCCAGTTTGGTTGGTCCATGATATGGATCCAATAGTGATGTAGTTGGATGGGGCTTGCAAAGACCTTTCCAACGATATATTATAAGCCCAATTCCGATGAATATTGAGGAATTTATGGCCAATTTACTAAACTGGGCCCGGTTTGAGCTTTATGTACGGCCCAATGATCTAGGGGAGGGCCTAATATGATTTATCATTCCTAATGCAATTAGGAATGGTTTTGGTCTTCTAGAATATTCTAGAAGGTTCTTTATCATTCCTAATTCAATTAGGACTCTTCAGAGTTTTAATCAAGATCAAATAGCATTTTCGATGGAATTATATTATTTTATCTTCCAGTACGGGAAATTTATCAGATTTTCGAAAACGCGTTGAAAACCAGTTTGGCGTCCAACCCCAGGCCTTGGCGCCTGGAACCAGGCTTGGCGCTAGCCACTGGTGCTGGCGCCAACTAGCCAGGGCTGGCGCCAATGTTGTTTTGCGATCTTGAAACTCTGTTTTGTTAAATTATCTTTTTTGGATGATTTTCTCTATAAATATCGTATCAAAAACTCCATTTTCATTCATCGATTATCATCAACTCTCTTCATACACAAGTTTTCAATTACCATTCATCTAATTCTCTCCATTCATCATCATCATCATCTCTCGTTCATCAATTCTCATTCGAACATTAATTCTTTAAAATTCTTTTCTTTCTTGCTTTTTCATACAAAATTCCGCATTCACAAGATCTAGATACACCTAGCCATATTTGAAGTTGCCTTCGCCCTAGACGTGAAAGGTTTTAATTTCTGAGGGTTTGGTCCCAAATCTCTCTTTTGATTATTTAATTTAATTGCTTTGATTATTATTTTCCTTGAAGTTACTAACGTGTGTATTTTGTTATTAGAAAGAGGTACGAGGCATCCAAGTAAGTGCTTTAATGGTTTAATTGATATTATGATGTAGAAATCATGCTTAGATTGTTATTTTGATTCCTAGTGTCATGTTAGGATGTTTTCCTTAATTTGATGTTTAGGGTGACAACAATAAATTCCTAGTATCATGTCTAGGGTAACTTTAATATTAAGTATGATTAAAAGTACGATGCTTCCTATATTCTTCCTAATATTTATGATTGTTAGTATCATGTTAGGGTTAAAGATTTGATTTTTATTGCTTAGTGACATGCTAGGGTTTGTTATTAATCTTGTTAGTATCATGCCTAGGATCTTGCTATGCTTTAACATGATTATTATTATTGATTATGATTAATATTATTATTATTAATGATGTTGATTATTTATTATGTTGCTTGATATATTTTATATTGTTATTGCTTGATCACCTTTTATTGCATGTTTAAAGGGAATTGGTACTTGCAACCACGCTTAATAAGATAATTAATAATCTTGTTAGGGTTAATTGTGATTATAATGCAAGTGATCGCCAATAATAGTTTATTTGTGCATTAATATTCAACCAACATAGATTAAACAGGTTTAGGGTTATCCTATTGATTGCATGTTAATCAGGAAGCGCACATGAATACGAGCAGAATAAAGTAGAGGCCTATTATTAGGGCAGGTTCAATCTCTTTTAGGTTGGATTTGTACCTTCATCCCCGAACCCTTATTTGGTTCATGACCTTATGGAGTTGACGATCTCTTGGATCGTTAAGGGGTGTAACCTTCACCTCGTGAACGGTTTACAAGTTCCTTAAAAACTTGTTGGCGACTCTTTTGCTCTATCTTCTTCCCTTTTGGACGCCACCGTACTTTAGTGTATGATCACAGTGGGGTTCAAGCTAGTGGGATTTTAAAGGCTTGAAATTATTCCCTACAGTTTTTGGCGACTCCGCTGGGGAGGATTTCTTTTTTAATTCCTGAATTTGTTTCGGCAATGATTTAGAATGAGTGGATGAGACTCGAAAAGTTCTAAGTATTTCATGTGCGTAATTTTGATTAAAATTATTGTCATATGCATAAAAAGGTTCTCATTGGAAAGACCATCCTTAATGAGTCAAAAACATAGGATTTTACACGTAGGAAATTTGAGAAATGTCTTTCACAACTAGGACTGAAATAACACCGCGCGAAACTGGATGATTTTATTGAGCATAGAAAGCTGCTGAGGCATGTGGGAAGTAGCGTCAGGGGCCAGAGCTTGGCGCCAAACTTTTAGCCGTAGCGCCAGACGCCAGTATTGGCGCCAACCGCTACAGTTAAAAGTTGGCGCCAGTCTCTGTTTGCTGGCGCCAATTTCCCCCAATACCGAGCCAGAAATATGCGTTCTAATTTCGACCGGTTTTTCGTATTGTTTCCTCGATCCTACTTCCTGATTGAATTTTTTCTCACTTTTCTGAAACCCATATGTGTTCTACATATGGACATAACCCTCTGGGAATTCATGCTCTATCTACCCGATTGAACGCTCCTGGCAACAAAGGGTACATCTGAGATGTTGAATTCACCAAACCATGGAAGTGAGTTTTTTCTAAAACTCGCGGTGTCCCATCCACACGCGCTAACCCTTCACGGTTAGGCTTCTGCGCGGTGCATCCGGACAATTAACCATGGACCCTCTATTGACTAAACCATATCCCGAACTTTAGAGAACTAGAGCCATGGTTAGGTTGCGAACTCATTGCATCATATTGTGCCTACTTGACTAATTGTGCATTATTTGTTGTGCATATATATTCTATGTTTCTCCTAACCGTTTGTTGATTTGTGTTGAGACTAAAATTAATGACTTAAAGAACTTTGCCTATTTAATTAATTAATAAATTAATTTGAGTCAATAAAGTCTTTTCTTTTAATCGGAATTGACCTAGTACGACTTTAGGCATACCCCAGTTGACTAATAATACCGAAAACAGTCCCAGACCGAAGCTCCAATATTGGCGCCAAAGTCTGAGCTGTAGCGCCACAGTATAGTGTGTAGCGCCAGACATTAACTAAATTGTCTGGCGCCAATCACCATATTGTGACGCCAGTCTTGTCGCTTGGCCGACAGTTCGGATTATTTGTCGAGTCATCACCTGATGTCTAATTAATCAGCTTTCTGTTTAATTCGGTTAATTTCGCTGACAATAATGCTTAATTAAATTAATGTTCGAGTTTAGGCACTAAGTCCCGTGGTCTTACACAAGAGTCCAAGCATGTCACTTACACTCAATACACACACCAATACACATGTTTTGACCATGATTAAGAGAGTCTTGTGTGCGCACTTTTTTTTCGTCATTTTTTTTCAGGGGGTAAGTCGGATATTAATCCTCCAATAAATAATAATACTTAGTTCCCCAACAATATGTACATTATTGTTGCCAAAATATGCATACTTTTTTTTTTTTTTTTTAAAATAAAAACCATAAAGTCAAGTTGATTCGAGTCAAGTAATTAAAACGCAAATTGGCTTAATTTACAGCGCGTGGTCAAGAAAGGAAGGACGATTAATCAAAGATAACCTATTCGTACAAATCCAACTTTTCGACAAACCTATAGCCTGCGAGAGGAAAGCAAGAGTCATAATGGCAACTCAAGAAGAAGTCAATGATCTCAAGAACCAACTGGTTACTGTAACTGAGACACTGAAGCTTCTCGCACTTAAGATCGATGATCCCGTGAAACAACAACAAATGGACCTCATGCAAGAGAGCCTAAGCAAGTTGTCCAACGACTACAAGTTTCAAGAACTCACATCCCAAGGGGTCTCGGTGGATAAAGATCTTCTTCCGCAGAAGTTCAGCGCCAACGACATCCCAAAATTTAGGGCAATCGACAACCCTTACTTCCACTTAAGAGCATTCGAAACAATAATGAGTATCAAGGGTATCGATAAGAAAGTCTTCCCTTCTCTGTTCTCACTATCTCTCGAGACCGTTTGCCAACAATGGTTCTTTTCTCTTGAAAAAGAAAAGACCTCTACCTGGAAATCCATAGCAAACACTTTCGTTGATAGGTACAAGTGCAACATTCAAGTCGAAACTGACCATAGAGAACTTGAAATCCTCAAACAGAAGGAGAATGAAAGCTTCACTGCTTTCTTTAACAAGTGGAGAGAAACTTCAGCTAAAATGATCGAGGTACCAAGTGAAAAAGAGTCCGTGAGACTGTTCATTAAAAATCACCATGAAAAATATTCCAAACATCTCAAATATCAAAATAACCTTCATACCTTTAAGGCTGTTTATGATATTGGGATCAATATTGAAGATGACTTGGTTAAATCTAAAACTGCCAACAATAGCTCCAACAGTGGCTGGAAAGGAAAGAAGAACGACAATCCTTATTCTTCCAAAACCGCCCACTCAAATAACGTTAGCACCTTTAATCTAGGAATTAATCCAAGTTCAACAAGAAGAGGACATAACTGTTAATGGAGTATGGGACAACGATGAAGAAGATGTCTACCTAAAGGACATAGTAGGACCTTCACCTTCTGTATCATACACCACAGACGACATTTGGGCTGAAGAAGATTCATCAATAGACGTCCTCACAAGATCCGGGAGAATGCAACCTCCCGTTTCAACACAACCTATGCCTACTGTACAACAAGTTCCCATACCTATCATTGAAGACAATGACATCGTTAAACAATTTAAGAAGACAAAAGTTGAGATGAATGTATGGAAGCTCCTGGCAACATCTCGAGAACATAGGTTGGCTGTAATGAATGCCTTGGATAAAATCGGGATAGATTCTGACACCACTCTTGAGGGACTAGCTAACTTCCTCACGAGTGACCTCCCTAGTCCGATTAATCTAATCACCTTCTCTGATAAAGATTTACCCCCAGAAGGTGATAAACACTACAAGGCGTTAAACCTCACGGTAGTCTGCAAAAGGATGAATGTTCCCATGACTCTTGTAGACAATGGATCAGCTATCAATGTCTGTCCACTCAGGACTGCGAGGATGCTCGGCATAAGGGATGAGGATTTAACTCCGTCCACACAAGGAATAAGAGCTTACGATAATACTCGACGTCAAGCTCTTGGCAAAATAACCCTAAATGTGACGGCAGGAGCAATAGAACATGCTACTACTTTTCAAGTGGTAGACATCAAAGCCTCATTCAATCTTTTGTTAGGACGCCCTTGGCTCCATGATCTAAAGGTCGTCCCTTCATCTCTCCACCAACAAGTGAAAGCCATAATCGGAGGAATTCCAATCACTATTGACGCTTCGCCGATGAGGATCAAATCGATAGAAAATCCAATCATCAATGTGAAGCACGACGAAGATGACGAAGACCTATGGGGCTTTAACGAAGAAGTCTCCTTAATCCAAGAGGATGAAAGGACATCTCTTTGCCACGACCCCCATTCCAACATGATTATCAATACCATGCTGAAGAAACAAGGACACTTCCCTGGGATGACCTTAGGAAAGAACAAGGGGATAGAAAAAGCGGTGGAGTCACCTGGCCTCCCTAAACTAGATACTTTCGGACTTGGTTTCGAACCGACTCAGAAAGATCTCAAGCGAGCCCAGGACAAGTTGAAAGCACGTAGGGACGCTCGCATTCAAAAGAAAGCAATTCCAATGGATCAGTACCCTCTTACGCTTAATGGTCAGTTTATAATAGAAGGAGAGGACTATCCATGCCATGAATTTCCCGAACCATTTGTTGTAAATGGCATACAACAACCAGGATTCGAGATTTTCTTGGATTGCTACTTCACTGACGAAATCCCAACTCCCGTCCATAAGGAGAAAGCACCCCCATGCTTTGACTTTAACGTCATGGGATTACTGTTTGGGCGAGCCAGCTTATGAGGAAGATAACTCCTCACTCATTCAAACGGTCCTACAAAGCGAAAACTTCGACCCCTCGAAGCTAATTACTCCAGCCGAAGGATCATTGCAAGGGTGGCGCAAGACTATCAAGGTGACTACTCCGAGTGGAAGGAAGATATCAATCACGACAGGGCAAGGGCCGATGTTCGAAGAGTCGTCGGAGTCAGAGTCTGAGTCAGAGTCTTTCCCTTTAGAATCTTCTAAGTCTTTAGCAATAATGCCTCCTTTTCCTATTTCTTCTCCTAGGATAGTTAGTGATCCAGTCCCTGAGGACATATCACTCTTTGATGTAATGATCTCAGAGTATAATAATATTTCTCATTCTCCTTACTTCTCGTGTTCTTCCCTAACCCAAGATGACGAACATTGCTTAGCTAACGATGAAAAAGATAAAGAAATTATTAAAGGAATGGAAACACTTGAAAAGAAAACACCAGTAATTGAAGAGACTGAAACAGTTGACATCTCGAACGATTCAACTCGTAAAAAAGAAGTTAAAATCGAACTAACATTGAATAAGCAAGAAAGAACCGATTTAATTAACTTACTTAAAGAATTCATCGATGTATTGCTTGGTCATATGAAGATATGCCAAGCATTAACCGAGAAATAGCTCAACACACTATACCATTAATCCCAGGAATGAAACCTGTAAAACAAAAGTTGCGTCGAATGAAACCCGACGTAGCACTTAAAATAAAAGAAGAAGTTCAAAAACAAATAACTGCAGGTTTCATCAAGGTATCCAAATACCCCGAATGGGTCGCCAACGTCGTCCCAGTTCCAAAGAAAGACGGAAGGGTAAGGATGTGTGTCGACTATCGAGATCTAAATAAGGCAAGTCCAAAGGACGACTTCCCTTTGCCACACATCGATATTCTGGTAGACAACACGGCAAATCACGCGCTTCTCTCATTCATGGACGGATATGCAGGGTACAATCAGATTCTCATGGCCGAAGAAGACATGGAGAAAACGACCTTTATCACACCGTGGGGCACTTACTGTTACACGGTAATGCCATTTGGGTTGAAAAACGCAGGTGCTACTTACCAACGCGCAACAACTGCCTTACTCCATGACATGATGCACAAAGAAGTTGAAGTATATGTCGACGACATGATTGTGAAATCAAAGGACCGTCCAGGCCATCAAGTAGCCTTAAGGAAATTTTTCAAAAGGCTAAGAAAATACAATATGAGGTTGAATCCATCAAAATGTGTTTTTGGAGTCACCTCAGGAAAACTCTAGGGATATGTCATAAGCTCTAGATGAATAGAGATAGATCCAACCAAGATTAAAGCAATCATATCAATGCCACCACCCAAGACCGAGAAACAGATTCGAGGATTCATTGGCCGGTTGCAATACATAAGTAGGTTTATATCAAAACTGACAACGATATGTGAACCAATATTCAAAAAGCTCAAGAAGAATGTACCAGTAATATGGGATGATGAGTGTCAAAAATCCTTTGACAGGATCAAAGCCTATCTCGCAAATCCTCCCGTATTAGCGCCAGCACTTCCCGGAATACCTCTTAGGTTATATTTGACGGTCACAAAAGAGACGATGGGAGCCATGCTAGCACAAGAGGTAGAAAACAAGGAGAATGCAATCTATTACATAAGTAAGAAGATGCTCGAATACGAAACACGCTATACACCACTCGAGAAATTGTGCCTCGCTTTGGTGTGGGCCACAACAAAGTTGAGACATTACATGTTGGTGCATACCGTTTTCGTAGTATCCCGATTAGATCCACTCAAATATTTGTTCGAGAAATCAACACTCAATGGACGTATTTCAAGATGGATAGTCAACTTAGCCCAATTTGATGTGCGGTTTATGCCACAAAAAGCTATTAAAGGATTTGTGGTGTCAGACTTTCTGGCAGACTTTCCAATAGAAGACTCGACACCAATACAGGACAATGAATTTCCAGATGAAGATTTGATGGTCACCGAAGATGATACTTGGACCTTGTATTTTGACGGAGCCTCGAACCAAAAGGGATGTGGCGTCGGAGTGCTACTAGTATCACCTAAAGAAGAACACTTCCCAATCTCAATAAAGCTTGATTTCGACGTTACCAACAACGATGCTGAATAGGAAGCATGTGTGGTAGGCCTTGAAACAGCCCTGGCATTGGGAGTAAAGAAGTTAAGGATATTCGGAGATTCCTCTCTGATTATCAATCAAATATCTAAAAGGTGGAAAGTAAGGAGCGAAAGCCTAGCCCCTTACCAAACTTATCTGGAAACTCTTACCGATCAGTTAGAGAAGGTAGAATACACATATCTACCTAGAGAAGAAAACCAATTTGCTGATGCCTTGGCAAGATTAGCCTCAATGGTTAGGATTCCCACGGAAATCGAGCAAATGCCTCTAACTATCGAAAAAAGGCACAAACCAGCATATATACAGGCTATAGAAGACGACGACCCAGTCCAAGACGAAGAAGTAGAACAAGAAGAAGAACCATGGTACATAGACATACTCAACTATGTCACCAATGGAGAATACCCTCCTCATGCTGACAAAAGAGCAAAACGAGCATTGAGACTTTTGGCTTCTCAATATGTACTCATAGACAACGAGCTACATAAAAAGGTACCTAAAGGTCGAGCTCTCCTATGTGTAGGAAAGGTGGATGCACAAAGAATAATGAGGATGGTCCACGAAGGAATCTGTGGAACTCATGTAAATGGCAAAATGTTAGTCCAGAAAATAATGCGAGAAGGGTATTATTGGACTACCATGAATAGGGACTGCCATCAATATGTGAAAAGATGCCCTAAGTGTCAAATTTACGCCAATTTACAACATGTTCCTCCATCTTTTCTCTACACCTACACATCGCCATGGCCATTCTCTACATGGGGAATTGACATAATTGGCAAAATCACTCCCCCGGGGACAGGAGGCCACGAATTTATTCTAGTAGCAATTGATTACTTTACAAAGTGGGTCGAAGCGCAATCATATGCTAAACTCACTGCAAAACATGTAGCACTCTTTATCGAGAGAAATATCATTTGTCGATATGGAGTCCCACATGAAATGATAAGTGACAATGGAACTCACTTTCAAGCCAAATGTGATGAATTGCTACATAAATATGGTATCCAACATCATCATTCGTCCCCTTATAGACCTCAAGCCAACGGAGCAGTTGAGGCAGCTAATAAGAATTTAAAGACTATCATCGAGAAAATGACAGAAAATTATAAGGATTGGCGTGACAAGCTCCACTTCGCACTGTGGGGTTATCGCACGTCAATCCGTACGTCAACAGGAAATACACCATTTTCTTTGGTATATGGAATGGATGCCGTACAACCTGTCGAACTAGAAATACCATCTCTACGCATTGCGCTAGAGAGTAAACTTGATGAAGTTGAATGGACTAGGGCACGATATGAAGAATTGATCCTACTCGACGAAAAACGACTAGAAGCTCTACATCACACTCAGTGCTATCAAACTCGTATGGCTAGATATTTTAATAAGAAGGTCAAGACAAGAAATATCAAAGTAGGAGATTTGGTATTAAAAGCACTAAGGAAAAATGTTTTAGATCCAAGGGGGATGTTTAGACCTAATTGGTCTGGCCCCTACATTGTCAAAACAATCCTGTCAGGTGGTGCAGCAAAATTAACTGACATGGATGGCAATGAATTCTCAAACATGACCAATCTTGACCAACTTAAAAAATACTACCCATAATTACTTGAGTAGGACACTCAAGAGAGCTACGTTCGGCCTGATTCCTTAGGAAAGGATACGTAGGCAACCCTTTACGGGTGCGGCCACTTTATTTTTCGACATCTCCGCGTTCCAGAATCAACTAAAAGTCAACAAGAAGTCGGCAAGCTATTGGCGTCGCAGAACAGAGTCTGGCGCCAGCCACAAGCCATTAGCGCCAGACGATGGTATTGGCGCCTGGCGCCAGACCTCAATAGCTGGCGCCAAACTGTAATCACTGGCGCCAATTCAGTAATAAAATCTGGGCGAATTTCGGTGTTTTTCGGAAAATTTTCGACTTCCGTACTCGAAAAATTTCTGGAAAATTAATTTTTTTCGATTTTCATTGCTTTAATAAAATAAATTTAAAGTAACAATTTAATTGAAAGCTGAAATTTCATTAATAAAATAAAATTACATTGTTAATGGAATTTAAATAAGGCTGAAATAAATTAACTTTAAATAAAAATTAACAATCTAATAATCTAAAGCTAAGCAATGTTTTTAATCTTTCTTTTCTTTTTTAGCTCTTTTCCAATTCTTTTCTGTTTCCTCCTCTTCATCCATTACTTTAGCTAGTAGGCATCCTTTAGAGGACCTACATTCAATTTTGGAATAGATTGTTTCCCCTTCAGCTAGCACCCCATGCTTCTTTTCCACCCAAGCCTTTTTGTCTGTGGTGTTAGCTTTCCTTTTCCCTTTGTCTTTAGTAGTATTCTTCTTCCTAGGCATTATAAGTGTTTTGAATTCAATTCTTGCACCTAAGCGTTCTTTGGCCGGCGTCACCCTATCACCTAGACGATTCTTCACATCGGTTCTACCCTGATCAATTGAAGACTTCTTCAACAACCACTTCTTTACATCATTAGGTAAAGAAGGGGGAACCTTTTGGGTAATCACTTCCCATAAAGGTCTAGCGCTCTAGTAAGTGTCGAATCTATCTATTTCTTGAGATACGGGGTACTCATAGGGAGGACGAAGATCCCCGGAAGGAATATTTTGAAGCAAGCCATATTGTCTTTTTATCCTGCAGGGATAATAATATGTTACACGAGACAAGCTTGGGAGACGGCAGAAAGGTTGCTTGTTAACACCAACCATCCTTTCTATTTTCCACCATGGGATGACCCACTTGATAGCAAAATCACGTGATTCAAAGACTTTTCTCCACCCATGGCGCCCAATTTTAGGGATGCGCTTCTTCCTTCTCACGAAGCAAGTGGGAGTATAATTTTCAATGTCGTCCGGACGGCTAATTAATCCTAGCCTCTCCATTAGCCACATCTGTAAAAAAATTGCAATGCAAATAAATTATTATTACAATACAAAAATATATTTTTTGATTTCTGTAATTAAAAATATTATTTTTCTACCTGTAATAAAATTGGAGAACCGCGAAGAGGTGCTTTTGGGTCCCTTTTCAATTCATCTAGACTAATCATGGTCTCTCCAACTATCAATGGCATTGGATTTCTCCCTGATTAAATTTGTTCTAGTACAGTGGTTATAATTGATTGACCCTCGTTATTTTTACCACTACTAAGACAATATTGATTGAGCATGCAAAATAAGAGCGCCCTTCTTCTATATATATGAAAAGATTCAGAAAGCGGTTTATCAAAATAATAGCGTGCGAATTCTTTCAAGTTAACTACATTGCCATCTACTATTTTTGATAAATCCCTTTCCTTCAAATTAAAGAAGCGCTCTAAATCCTTATAGTAATATGCATCTACTCTAGGGATTACTACCAGGTCTATTGCAGGGAAGCCTAAGATAGCACCAAATTCCTCTGGCAAAGGGCTAATTTCATCATACCCTATTCTAAAACAATGTGTATCGATGTTCAAAAATTCTACAGCAGTATTGTAGGGAATAATTTCAAGCCTTAATCCCACTAGCTTGAACCCCACTGTGATCATACACTAAAGTACGGTGGCGTCCAAAAGGGAAGAAGATAGAGCAAAAGAGTCGCCAACAAGTTTTTTTAAGGAACTTGTAAACCGTTCACGAGGTGAAGGTTACACCCCTTAACGATCCAAGAGATCGACAACTCCATAAGGTCATGAACCAAATAAGGGTTCGGGGATGAAGGTACAAATCCAACCTAAAAGAGATTGAACCTGCCCTAATAATAGGCCTCTACTTTATTCTGCTCGTATTCATGTGCGCTTTCTGATTAACATGCAATCAATAGGATTAACCCTAAACCTGTTTAATCTTTGTTGGTTGAATATTAATGCACAAATAAACTATGATTGGCGATCACTTGAAATTATAATCACATTAACCCTAACAAGATTATTAATTATCTTATTAAGCGTGATTGCAAGTACCAATTCCCTTTAACATGCAATAAAGGTGATCAAGCAATAAATAAATAATATGCATATCAAGCAACATAATAAATAATCAACATCGTGAATAATAATAATAATCATCATCATAATCATCATAATCATGTTAAAGCATAGTAAACATAGCAAGATCCTAGGCATGATACTAACAAGATTAATAACAAACCCTAGCATGATACTGACAATGAATAAATATTAGGAAGAGAATAAAAGGCATCATAGCAATCATATTTAATATTAAAAATACCCTAGACATGATACTAGGAATATCATAACAACAATGTAAACATGATTTTTACATCATAAATCAATTAATCAATTAAAGTACTTACTTGGATGCCTCGTACCTCTTTCTAATAACAAAATACACACGTCAGTAACTTCAAGGAAAATAATAATCAAAGCAATCAAATTAAATAATTGAAAGAGAGATTTGGGACCAAACCCTCAGAAATTAAAACCTTTCACTTCTAGGGCGAAGGCAACTTCGAATATGGCTAGGCGTATCAAGATCTAATGAATGCGGAATTTTGTATATGAGAAAACAAAGTTTTAGAAAAGAATACTAAAGAATTAATGAAAGCTTGAGAATGAAAAGAATTGGTGAACGATCGGTGTAGATGATAATTGATGCTTGTTGATGAATGAAAACGGAGTTTTTGATACGATATTTATAGAGAAAATCATCCAAAAAAGATAATTTATCAAAACAGAGTCTGAAGACCACAAAAACACATTGGCGCCAGCCCTGGCTCATTGGCGCCAGGACCAGTGGCTAGCGCCTGGCGCCAATGCTGGCGTCTGGCGCCAATCCTGGTTCCAGGCGCCAAGGCCTGGGGTTGGACGCCAATTCGGAATTCAACGCGTTTTCGAAAATCTGATAATTTTTTCGTACTGGAAGATAAAATAATATAATTTCAGTCGAAAATGCTATTTGATCTGATTAAAACTCTGAAGAATCCTAATTGAATTAAGAATGATAAGAACCTTCTAGAATGTTCTAGAAGACTAAAACCATTTCTAATTGCATTAGGAATGATAAATCATATTAGGCCCTCCCCTAGATCATTGGGCCGTACATAAAGCTCAAACCAGGCCCAGTTTAGTAAATTGGCCATAACTTCCTCAATATTCATCGGAATTGGGCTTATAATATATCGTTAACAAGGTCTTTGCAATCCCCATCCAACTACACCACTATTTGACCCATATCATGGACCAACCAAACTGGATTGGCTGTTTTCTTAAAATAAAGTTTTCAAAAACAGAGAGGAGAGAAAAGAAAAGAAATAAAACTTTCCGCAACACTAGACCTTTCCACACTTTCGTTTCATTCGATTATGATTCGACGTGAAAGGTACTCATCACTGGGTTTGGTTTTGGGGAGACACAAATGGGTGTCTACAGAAGCCCCCACTTTGACTGAGTTTGGAGAAACGCAAGTTTCGAAAACGAAAGTCAAAGTATCGATAGGGACGGAGAATGATTCAGAACGTTCTGCGATCCTAAATCACTCTTATAACGCCGATATCTGCAAAACTAGCATTAGTTAAACAGATAAAAGAGTTAAGAAACGCGTATCTTGCACCGTCGAGCACACGTCTCTGAAAGTAACCGATTGTTGCTGCTGTTTTGATGACCTCCTGCAAGCTAGAGAATGCCATCCCGCTTGAAAACCGCTACGCCTTGTAACTGCTTCCAAATTAGAAGATTGCTTCGCCTGAAACTACCTTCTCCGCTGTGATAATATTCCACGTCCAAGGGAATATCATCGAAAATTATTTCTCTTGAAATAATTCTCATCCGCATTACGATCATCTTCCATGCCTCAGGAATTATGACCGAAGACAATTTCGCCCTGAAATTACCTTTAGTTGTCCATGACAACTTCCCGCCGAAGATATCTTCTCTTGAAGTCATCCTCATTTGATGTGATAATTTCCCAAAGGAAAATACCGAAGATCCACACCTGTCGATCTTTAAAGGTTCGCCTGAACTTTGCTCTCGCTATGCCTGTACGTCGGCGCTCTTTTGCTCTTGAACCTATATGTCGGTGCCCTATGCTCTTGAACCTGTATGTCGGTGCCTTTTGCTAACGAACCAATATGTCGGTGCCTTTTGCTAATGAGCCAATGCTTAGGCGCTTTAAGCTAAGTGAGACGATCTTTTTATCAGGTCGATCACTTTATGTAATCAAACCAATTATGTCAAATTGCTTAGAGGGGCTAACTGGCGTACCAAGGAACCCAATATATGTTGCAGAAAGCTAGCACAACCCCATCAGGTGGCTAGCTGCTTTGGCGTCGCTGAAAAACAATCAGCGTCAGCCTTATGGCATTAGCGCCATGCGCTGAAATTGGCGCCTGGCGCCAAGCACAGAATGTGACGCCAATGCCTAGGGACTGGCGCCAGCACGGATTCTTCTTTAAAATCAGTTTTCCGTTTTATTTCTTGCTCTGTTCGTCGCGAAACAGCCCGAGAAGTCCGAAAACTTCAATTGATCGTTGCTCATTCGTTTCTCAACCGAATTCGCTCAAATTTGTTGCAAATCAAAGCTCTTCTCATCCATATTCCCGATCTATGTAAGTTTTCCTCCAACTCACACCGGTTTTTATTAATTATTGGCATGTTTATTCACGAATTTCATGAAAATTCGAAACTTATAATGCTCAATTTTCTTTGTTTATCAAGTTTTATGCCATGAAATTGCTTGTTTATGTTTGTATATTGCCTTGGGAGTAATTTGAGACTTGTTTGACTCAATTTGGTGAAGAAACGAGCAATCCACCATTGTTGGACCTCCTAAGGTCGTGAAGAACAATACGGCTTGTTCTTGATGTTTTTTACTAGCAATTCTTGTTCAATTTGTAACAAATAATCACTATAGTGCTGCAAGAAATTGTTTGATTGCTTGAAAAAATACTGTCATGCTCAATTTGAATTTGTGCTCTGTTTTAGTACTACGTACTCTGTTTTTTTGCGAACATAGTATCATGCGGCTAGGCAAACCTTTAAATACTATAGAACCTCAATTTATGATGATTCTGCACAATGTAGCATGGCTAGACAACGAGGCTCGGGTTCACGGTCCCGAAACACTAGACGAGAGCATGAGCCCGTGGAGGACGACACTACACCGTCCACTTCGCTTGGTCGGTTCCCAGAGTGGGATGAGCAGACCTTGTTCTTTGCCCCTGTCCACCACATTTCTGAGAGGGTGAGACGGGGAAGCGAGCTTGGGAGGACACGGCATCACGGCTCTGGCTGTGATGGTCTAGGCGATTTGTATAGGATGCATATCGCCAGAGATCGAGAGACGAGACTCCTATGGGAGTCTTGCGGACTGGTTGCCCTGTTTGAGACCTCCGAGGCTATGGTTGCCTCCAGCGGGGGTCACCACGTAGTGCGCGCTCTGGTGGAGTTCTTCTGGGACACCACCAACACTTTTCATTTTCCATGGGGTGAGATGATGGTCACTCCTACAGACTTCAGTCTAATCACAGGACTGGAGTTCACTTCCGTGCCGCTGCCATTCGACGGCAGTATCGACGTCTTTTCTCCAGAGGTCGAGGAACTGTTGGGGCCGATTGCTGTTCGGGCCCGAGCTGAGGTCGAGATGACTCAGTTCAGCGCTAGAGGGATTCGCCGCTCGACGCTGGCAGCGACTCTTGATGACGATGCGACCACCCGAGAGCAGCGGGTGCGCATCTTTGTGCTGATGTTGTTGTCAAGGACACTTTCCCCTGACAGGGGTAGTAGGGCATTGCTTTACTACCTCCCTGCTATTCGCGATCTCCGGCGGATCGGGACTTATGACTGGGCCAGCTTGGCCTACACTGACTTCGTTCGCGCGCTGAGGGACTCATGTCGCCATCGGTCCTTTAGGACGAACGTTGCTATGTTTGCTTTCTGGAAAGTCGTAGAGGTAAACATTATTCCCTATAAAGTTTAACCCTACATGTTAGTTAGCATTTATTCATGCTTTGGCTCTTTTGTAGATCTGGTTCTATGAGTACTTTCCTTCCATTGCGCCGGCGAGACCGTCGCCGAGGGGGTATCCGGTGAGCGCCTCTTGGGGCGGCCACCATGTGGACCTGTCTACTGCACGTGTCCGGAGTTGGATCATCTCGGTACGACTTTTAGTGTTTATCTTGCTCTTCTGTGATGTTTTGGACATGTTCTTACCCAATTAGTACTCTTTATAGGGACCTGAGGTAGTATACTGACCATGGGGTGGTTGGACAGTCCCTGGATTAGCCGCACAGTACTCTGCTGAGCGCCGCTACTTTCTGGGGACCTATGGAGCGGTTGTGTACTTAGGAGAGAGAGTTGCTAGAAAGCACTCTTCCGATATTTTTGTTGTTCCTGCTCCTCCACCACGTCACATGTTCGACGAGAGAGAGTTGTCGAGCATGGCTGAGGAGTCTAGTTCCCTCTGGCGGTGCCATGTGATCCTTGGGCGGAGTTATGCTGAGGAGCTACTCCCTTTATTGGCTCCAGCCCCTGTACCGGCCGAGGATGTGAGGGTAAGATCTTTAACTTTTGTTTTTCGCTGAGTAGCCCCTAAGTAATACCTTGCTGATTTCTTTCTGTTTTGTCAGGATGGTCCCACTGAGTTTGTGCCACCCCGTATGTCCATCCACTACCAGGGGATGTACGGGCCGATCGAGGAGATGATTTCTCCGGCTCCTGAGGGTGAGCGCTTCGTGGAGCGGTCGATTCCTCGTCACCAGACCAGGGTAAGTCTAGTTCTAACTTAGAATCTTGTATTCAGTTATCATGCATTTTTACTGACTTAACTTTTCTTGACAGTTCTCACGCGAAGTGGTTTCGGCTATGGCACGATGCATAGATGCCTTCCGGAGCCAACTCGTTCGGATGAGGAACGCGGCTACCTGTCGTCGAGACGACACTGTCCGAGAGGTAATTTTTCTTTACTCATTATTTCTGTACTATGCTTCAGTTTTACCTTGTTTCTGATTTAATTCTTTTTGCAGGGTCAACCAATCGCTTCTCACACCCGTACGAGGCCTGAGGGGCGGAGAGAGCCGGCGAGGTCTAGCTCGAGACGTCGTCGCACTTCGTCTGGAGGTAAAGGTGGTCGTTCTGAGGCTGCTCGAGTCGATGTTGCTGAGGGCTCAGGGTCTTCTTCTGAGGGTGCTCCTGCTGCACCGGTAGGAGAGGCTACCTCGGCTTTCAGAGGTGGTGGGATGTACGAGGTTGGCTCGTCATCGCAGCAGCCTCCGCGATCTCAGCCTCAGGTTGACCTACGGAGGCTGGAGCTGGTGCTGAGGCCGGAGCTGGTGGAGAGGTGACTCCTCGGACGGCGTAGTTTTATGGCATGATGGGCCTACGTCCTCCGGCGCCGTAGTTCATATTTGTATATGCATTTTATTTTGACTTTTTATAGAACTTTGCCTTTGACTTATTATTTAGACACTTTGTACTTTATGTTATTGTATGTTAGTGTGTGCGAGTGTGATAACAATTTTGCGCAAAAATTCCGTCATTTTTATTATTGATGGAGGGTATTATCCGACTCTCTCCCCCAAAAAGAAAAAATAAAAAGGAAAAATAAAACGGAAAAAAAGCTGATTTTTGAATTTTAATATAAAATTCAAAAGAAAATAAAAATTAACTAAAAATAATTGCTATATTTAATTAATTAATAAAAGGATAGAAAAATATTTAGAAGAAATTAAAACGGGGCCATAAAGTCATTAACCGACTCCAATTTAATACCGAAACGCAAACTGAGCACGCGCGGTTGTCCTGCTGACCTGGCGCCAGCTGGCGCCAGGCGCTATTTCTAGCGTGTGGCGTCAATAGCAGATGGGTGACGCCAATTTCGGGTGTGTGACGCCAATTGACGCTGACTCCGTATTTCATTCAGATTGAAATTCCTCGTAATTTGTGCATAAATAGCCCCCTGCTCAGCCGATTCTTCACATAATTCCAGCAAAAAAAATTATTCTCCTCTTTAGAAAAAATAATAATCATGTCTTTAGCCACTAAAATCTTCACCCAATATTCTCATGAATGGTGTCGATCTCTCAATATTAGAGGAAGAAAAGAATTGGATTTCTTTCACTTGGGGGGAATTTATGGTATTAAAGGGGTAGATCTAGACATAGACTTCATACATACTGCTTTAGAATATTGGAACATTAATACACATTGTTTTAGAATAAGGTATGATGAAATTAGCCCTTTGCCAGAGGAATTTGGTGCTATTTTGGGCTTCCCTGCAATAGATCAGGTAGTATTCCCTAGAGTAGATGCATATTACTATAAGGATTTTGAGCGCTTCTTTAACTTGAAGGAAAGGGATTTATCAAAAATAGTAGATGGCAATGTAGTGAACTTAAAAGAATTCGCACGCTATTATTTTGATAAACCGCTTTCTGAATCTTTTCACATATATAAAAGAAGGGCGTTCTTATTCTGCATGCTTAATCAATATTGTCTTAGTAGTGGTAAAATTAACGAGGGTCAATCAATTATAACCACTGTACTAGAACAAATTGAATCAGGGAGAAATCCAATGCCATTGATAGTTGGAGAGACTATGATTAGTCTAGATGAATTGAAAAGGGACCCAAAAGCACCTTATCGCGGTTCTCCAATTTTATTACAGGTAGAAAAATAATATTTTTAATTACATAAATCAAAAAATATATTTTTATATTGTAATATTAATTTATTTGCATTGGAATTTTTTTTTTTTTTACAGATGTGGCTAATGGAGAGGCTAGGATTAATTAGCCCTCCGGACGACATTGAAAATTATACGCCCACTTGCTTTGTGAGGAGAAAGAAGCGCATCCCTAAAATTGGGCGCCATGGGTGGAAGAAAGTCTTTGAATCACATGATTTCGCTATCAAGTGGGTCATCCCATGGTGGAAAATAAAAAGGATGGTTGGTGTTAACAAGCAACCTTTCTGTCGTCTTCCAAGCTTGTCTCGCGTGACATATTATTACCCCTGCAGAGTAAAGAGACAATATGGCTTGCTTCAAAATATTCCTTCCGGCGATCTTCGTCCTCCCTATGAGTATCCCGTATCTCAAGAAGTGGATAAATTTGACACTTACTGGAGCTCTAGACCTTTATGGGAAGTGATTACCCAAAAGGTTTCCCCTTCTTTACCTAATGATGTAAAGAAGTGGTTGCTGAAGAAGTCTTCAATTGATCAGGGTAGAACCGATGTGAACGATCGTCTAGGTGACAGAGTGACACCGGCCAAGGAACGCTTAGGTGCAAGAATTGAGTTCAAGACACCTACAATGCCTAAGAAGAAGAATACTACTAAAGACAAGGGGAAAAGGAAAGCTACAGACAAGAAGGCTTGGGTGGAAAAGAAGCATGGAGTGCTAGCTGAAGGAGAAACAATCTATTTTAAGATTGAATGTAGGTCCTCTAAAGGATGCCTACTAGCTAAAGTAATGGATGAAGAGGAGGAAACGGAAAAGAATTGGAAAAGGGCAAAGAAGGAGAAGAAAGACTAGAACACTGCTTAGCTTTAGATTTATTAGATTCTTAATTTAAAGTTAATTTATTTCAGCCTTATTTAGATTCCATTAACAATGCAATTTTATTTCATTAATGAAATTTCAGCTTTCAATTAAATTGTTACTTTAAATTTATTTTATTAAAGCAATGAAAAACCGAAAAAAAATTAATATTCCAGAAATTCTTCGAGTACGGAAGTCGAAAATTTTCCGAAAAACATCGAAATTTTCCCAGATTTTATTTCCGATCTGGCGCCGGAAATTTCAGATTGGCGCCAGCTAATGAGGTCTAGCGCCAGGCGCCAATACCATCGTCTGGCGCTAATGTCCTATTTCTGGCGCAAGGCTCTGTTCTGCGACGCCAGTAGCTTTTCCGACTTTTTGTTGACTTCTAGTTGATTCTGGAATGCAGAGGTGTCGAAAAATAAAGTGGCCGCACCCGTAATTGGTTGCCTACGTATCCTTTCATAAGGAATCAGGCCGAATGTAGCTCTTTGAGTGTCCTACTCAAGTAATTATGGGTAGTATTTTTTAAGTTGGTCAAGATTGGTCATGTTTGAGAATTCATTGCCATCCATATCAGTTAATTTTGCTACACCACCTGATAGGATTGTTTTGACAATGTAGGGGTCAGACCAATTTGGTCTAAACTTTCCCCTTGGATCTAAAACATTTTTCCTTAGCACTTTTAATACCAAATCTCCTACTTTGATATTTCTTGTCTTGACCTTCTTATTAAAATGTCTAGCCATACGAGTTTGATAGCACTGAGTGTGATGTAGAGCTTCTAGTCGTTTTTGTCGAGTAGGATCAATTCTTCATATCGTGCCCTAGTCCATTCGATTTCATCGAGTTTACTCTCTAGCGCAATACGTAGAGATGGTATTTCTAGTTCGACAGGTTGTACGTCATCCATTCCATACATCAAAGAGAATGGTGTATTTCCTGTTGACGTACGGATTGACGTGCGATAACCCCACAATGCAAAGTGAAGCTTGTCAGGCCAATCCTTATAATTTTCCGTCATTTTCTCGATGATAGTCTTTAAATTCTTATTAGCTGCCTCAACTGCTCCGTTTGCTTGAGGTCTATAAGGGGACGAATGATGATGTTGGATACCATATTTATGTAGCAAATCTTCACATTCGGCTTGAAAGTGAGTTCCATTGTCACTTATCATTTCATGTGGGACTCCATATCGACAAATGATATTCCTCTCGATAAAGAGTGCTACATGTTTTGCAGTGAGTTTAGCATATGATTGCGCTTCAACCCACTTCGTAAAGTAATCAATTGCTACTAGAATAAATTCATGGCCTCCTGTCCCTGGAGGAGCGATCTTGCCAATTATGTCAATTCCCCATGTAGAGAATGGCCATGGTGATGTGTAGGTGTAGAGCAAAGATGGAGGAACGTGTTGTAAATTGGCATAAATTTGACACTTAGGGCATCTTTTCACATATTGATGGCAGTCCATATTCATGGTAGTCCAATAATACCCTTCTCGCATTATTTTCTGGACTAACATTTTGCCATTTACATGAGTTCCACAGATTCCTTCGTGGACCATTCTCATTATTCTTTGTGCATCCACCTTCCCTACACATAGGAGAGCTCGACCTTTAGGTACCCTTTTATGTAGCTCGTTGTCTATGAGTACATATTGAGAAGCTAAAAGTCTCAAGGCTCGTTTTGTTCTTTTGTCAGCATGAGGGGGGTATTCTCCATTGGTGACATAGTTGAGGATGTCAGTGTACCATGGTTCTTCTTCTTGTTCTTCATCTTCGTTTTGGACTGGGTTGTCGTCTTCTATAGTCTGTATGTATGCCGGTTTGTGCCTTTTTTCGATAGTTAGAGGCATTTGCTCGATATCCGTCGGAAACCTAACCATTGAGGCTAATCTTGCCAAGGCATCAGCAAATTGGTTTTCTTCTCTAGGTAGATATGTGTATTCCACCTTCTCTAACTGATCGGTAAGAGTTTCCAGATAAGTTTGGTAAGGGGCTAGGCTTTCGCTCCTTACTTTCCACCTTTTAGATATTTGATTGATGATTAGAGAGGAATCTCCGAATATCCTTAACTTCTTTACTCCCAATGCCAGAGCTGTTTCAAGGCCTACCACACATGCTTCATATTCAGCAGCATTGTTGGTAACGTCGAAATCGAGTTTTATTGAGATTGGGACATGTTCTTCCTTAGGTGATACTAGTAGCACTCCGACACCACATCCCTTTTGGTTTGAAGCTCCGTCGAAATACAAGGTCCAAGTATCATCTTCGGTGACCATCAAATCTTCATCCGGAAATTCATTGTCCTGTATTGGTGTCGAGTCTTCTATTGGAAAATCTGCCAGAAAGTCTGACACCACAGATCCTTTAATAGCTTTTTGTGGCATAAACCGCACATCGAACTGGGCTAAGTTGACTATCCATCTTGAAATACGTCCATTGAGCGTTGATTTCTCGAACAAGTATTTGAGTGGATCTACTCGAGATACCACGAAAACGGTATGCACCAACATGTAATGTCTCAACTTAGTTGTGTCCCACACCAAAGCGAGGCACAATTTCTCGAGTGGTGTATAGCGTGTTTCGTATTCGAGCATCTTCTTACTTAAGTAATAGATTGCATTCTCTTTGTTTTCTACCTCTTGTGCTAGCATGGCTCCCATTGTCTCCTTGGTAACCGTCAAATATAGCCTAAAGGTATTCCGGGAAGTGCTGGTGCTAATACGGGAGGATTTGCGAGATAGGCTTTGATCCGATCAAAGGCTTTTTGGCACTCATCATCCCATATTACTGGTACGTTCTTATTGAGCTTTTTGAAGATTGGTTCACATATCATTGTTAGTTTTGATATGAACCTACTTATGTATTGCAACCGGCCAATGAATCCTCGAATCAGTTTCTCGGTCTTGGGCGGTGGCATCGACATGATTGCTTTAATCTTGGTTGGATCTATCTCTATTCCTCTAGAGCTTATGACGTACCCCAAGAGTTTGCCTGAGGTGACTCCAAAAGCACATTTTGATGGATTCAACCTCATATTGTATTTTCTTAACCTTCCGAAAAATTTCCTTAAGGCTACTTGATGGCCTGGACGGTCCTTTGATTTCACAATCATGTCGTCGACATATACTTCAACTTCTTTGTGCATCATGTCATGGAGTAAGGCAGTTGCTGCACGTTGGTAAGTAGCACCTGCGTTTTTCAACCCAAATGGCATTACCGTGTAACAGTAAGTGCCCCATGGTGTGATGAAAGTTATCTTCTCCATGTCTTCTTCCGCCATGAGAATTTGATTGTACCCTGCGTATCCGTCCATAAATGAGAGAAGCGCGTGATTTGCTGTGTTGTCTACTAGAATATCGATGTGTGGCAAAGGGAAGTCATCCTTTGGACTTGCCTTATTTAGATCTCGATAGTCGACACACATCCTTACCCTTCCGTCTTTCTTTGGAACTGGGACGACGTTGGCGACCCATTCGGGGTATTTGGATACCTTGATGAAACCTGCAGTTATTTGTTTTTGAACTTCTTCTTTTATTTTAAGTGCTACGTCGGGTTTCATTCGATGCAACTTTTGTTTTACAGGTTTCATTCCTGGGATTAATGGTATAGTGTGTTGAGCTATTTCTTTGTTAATGCCTGGCATATCTTTGTATGACCAAGCAAATACATCAATAAATTCCTTAAGCAAGTTAATTAAATCGGTTCTTTCTTGTTTGTTCAATGTTAGTCCGATTTTAACTTCTCTTTTATGAGTTGAATCATTTGAGATGTCAACTGTTTCAGTCTCTTCAATTACTGGTGTTTTCTTTTCAAGCGTTTCCATTGCTGTAATAAATTCTTTATCTTTTTCATCGTTAGCTAAGCAATGTTCATCGTCTTGGGTTAGGGAAGAACACGAGAAGTAAGAAGAATGAGTGATATTATTATACTCTGAGATCATTACATCAAAGAGTGATATGTCCTCAGGGACTGGATCATTAACTATCCTAGGAGAAGAAATAGGAAGGGGAGGCATTATAGCTAAGGACTTAGAAGATTCTATGGGGACAGACTCTGACTCAGACTCCGACGATTCTTCAAACATTGGCCCTTGTCCTGTCGTGATTGATATCTTCTTTCCACTCGGAGTAGTCACCTTGATAGTCTTGCGCCACCCTTGCAATAATCCTTTAGCTGGAGTAATTAGCTTTGAGGGGTCGAAGTTTTCGCTTTGTAGGACCGTTTGAATGAGTGAGGAGTTATCTTCTTCATAAACTGGCTCATTCTTTTCTTGCCCAAACAGTAATCCCATGACGTTAAAGTCAAAGCATGGGGGTGTTTTCTCCTTATGGACGGGAGTTGGGATTTCATCAGTGAAATAACAATCCAAAAAAATCTCGAATCCTAGTTGTCGTATGCCATTTACAACGAATGGTTCGGGAAATTCATGGCATGGATAGTCCTCTCCTTCTTTTATAAACTGACCATTAAGCGTAAGAGGGTACTGATCCATTGGAATTGCTTTCTTTTGAATGCGAGCGTCCCTACGTGCTTTCAATTTGTCCTGGGCTCGCTTGAGATCTTTCCGAGTCGGTTCGAAACCAAGTCCGAAAGTATCTAGCTTAGGGAAGCCAGGTGACTCTATCAATTTTGCTATCCCCTTCTTCTTTCCTAAGGTCATCCCAGGGAAGTGTCCTTGTTTCTTTAGCATAGTGTTGATAATCATGTTGGAATGAGGGTCGTGGCAAAGAGATGTCCTTTCATCCTCTTGGATTAAGGAGACTTCTTCGTGAAAGCCCCATAGGTCTTCATCATCTTCGTCGTGCTCCACGTTGATGATTGGATTCTCTATTGATTTGATCCTCATTGGCGAAGCATCAATGGTGATGGGGATTCCTCCAACTATGGCTTTCACTTGTTGGTGGAGAGATGAAGGGACGGCCTTTAGGTCATGGAGCCAAGGGCGTCCTAACAACAAATTGAATGAGGCTTTGATATCTACTACTTGAAAAGTAGTATCATGTTCTATCGCTCCTGCCGTCACATTTAAGGTTATTTTGCCAAGAGCTTGACGTCGAGTATTATCGTAAGCTCTTATTCCCTGTGTGGACGGAGTTAAATCCTCATCCTTTATGCCGAGCATCCTCGCAGTCCTAAGTGGACAGATATATAGCCGATCCATTATCCACAAGAGTCATGGGAACGTTCATTCTTTTGCAGACTACCGTGAGGTTTAATGCCTTGTAGTGTTTGTCACCTTCCGGGGGTAAATCTTTATCAGAGAAGGTGATTAGATTAATCGGACTAGGGAGGTCACTCGTGAGGAAGTTAGCTAGTCCCTCAGGAGTGGTGTCAGAATCTATCCCGATTTTATCCAAGGCATTCATCACAGCTAACCTATGTTCTCGAGATGTTGCCAAAAGCTTCCATACATTCATCTCAACTTTTGTCTTCTTGAATTGTTTAACAATGTCATCGTCTTCGATGATAGGTATAGGAATTTGTTGTACAGTAGGCATAGGTTGTGTTGAAATGGGAGGTTGTATTCTCCCGGATCTTGTGAGGACGTCTATTGATGAATCTTCTTCAGCCCAAATGTCGTCCCTGGTGTATGATACAGAAGGTGAAGGTCCTACTATTTCTTTTAGATAGACATCTTCTTCGTCACTGTCCCATACTCCATTAACATTTATGTCTTCTTTTTGTTGAACTTGGACTAATTCTTTTCTATCAATCATTTTCTGCACCAAATCCTTGAACTTGAAGCAGTTTTCTAGGGTGTGTCCTCCTGACTGATGGTATTAACAGTAATATCTATCTGTCCTTTTTAATGATTCAAATTGTCTCGGTTCGAGAGGTTTGACCTTGCCACCCTCGGAGAGCATTTTGAACATTTGTGCATATGGGATCCCAATTGGAGTATAAACTTTATTGCTTTTCTTCGGTCTTTCGGTGACTTGTAAGGGAAAGTGTTTTGCCTCATAAGTCGTTTTTACTGGTGTGAATTCTCTCTTAGATTCTTCATCATATTCCTTGTGAAGTTCATTCAAAATTTTGAGAGTTTCATGTAACAGTTGCGATGTCTCCCTTAGATACAGTGTGAGTATTCGTATTTCTACCTCATTTGCCGGTTCTGGAAGATTATCTTCGACATCGAAAAAGGTCTCTTCTTCTTCCTCTTCGACGTTGGTTACTTTGACAGGCTTAATGAGAGATGAGGGGTCAACTTCGCTTTCTTCATCGGAGATAGCCAATGTGTGAGCTAGAGGTGCATTGTCAATACTCGGTTTCTTACTGGCAGGGGGCAACGGCAGCTTGTTACTGTCAATTAAGTCTTGGATAGCTTCCTTAAGCTTCCAACAGCTTTCAGTAGAATGGCCCCTACCTTGATGATATTTGCAATGTGCATTGGGGTTCCAATTAGGCGACTTCTTCTCGACTGGTGGGTCTCCAAATGGTCCAATGGGAGTTATAACACCTTTTGCATTTAGCCGATCAAACGCGGTGTCATAACTCATGCCAATAGGAGTGAAGTTTCTCCTAAAGGGTTTCTTTTGTCCTTGACTGTTCATGGCGAGGACTTCACCTAGATTAAAGGTGCTAACATTATTTGAGTGGGCGGTTTTGGAAGAAGAAGGATTGTCGTTCTTCTTTCCTTTCCAGCCACTGTTGGAGTTATTGTTGGCAGCTTTAGATTTAGCCAAGTCATCTTCGATATTAATCCCAATATCATAAATGGCCTTAAAGGTATGAAGGTTATTTTGATATTTAAGATGTTTTGAATATTTTTCTTGGAGGTTTTTAATGAACAGTCTCACGGACTTTTTTTCACTTGGTACCTCAATCATTTTAGCTGAGGTTTCTCTCCACTTGTTAAAGAAGGATGTGAAGCTTTCATTCTCCTTCTGTTTGAGGATTTCAAGTTCTCTATGGTCGGTTTCGACTTGAACGTTGCACTTGTACCTATCAACGAAAGCGTTTGCTATGGATTCCCAGGTAGAGGTCTTTTCTTTTTCAAGAGAAAAGAACTATTGTTGGCAAACGGTCTCAAGAGATAGCGAGAACAGAGCAGGGAAGACTTTCTTATCGATACCCTTGATACTCATTATTGTTTCAAACGCTCTTAGATGGAAGTATGGGTTGTCGATTGCCCTAAACTTTAGGATGTCGTTGGCACTGAATTTTTGCGGAAGAAGATCCTTATCCACCGAAACCCCTTGGGATGTGAATTCTTGAAACTTGTAGTCGCTGGACAACTTTCTTAGGCTTTCTTGCATGAGGTCCATTTGTTGTTGCTTCGCGGGATCCTCGATCTTAAGTGCAAGAAGTTTCAGTGTCTCAGTTACAGTAGCCAATTGGTTCTTGAGATCGTTAACTTCTTCCTGAGTGGCCATTATGACTCTTGCTTTCCTCTTGCGAGCTATAGGTTTGTCGAAAAGTTGGACTTGTACGAAGAGGTTATCTTTGATTAATCGTCTTTCCTTTCTTGACCACGCGCTGTAAATTAAGCCAGTTTGCGTTTTAATTACTTGACTCGAATCAATTTGACTTTATGGCTTTTATATAAAAAAAAAGGTATGCATATTTTTAGGGAGCAATAATGTACATGTGTTTAGGGAATTTAAGTATTATTATTTATTAGAGGATTAATATCCGATTTACCCCCCTAAAAAAAATGACAAAAAATGACGCGCGCACACAAGACTCCCTTAATCATGGTCAAGACATGTGTATTGGTGTGTGTATTGAGTGTAAGTGACATGCTTAGACTCTTGTGTAAGACCATGGGACTTAGTGCCTAAACTCGAATATTAATTCAATTAAGTATTATTGCCAGCAAAAATAACCGAATTAAACAGGAAACTGATTAATTAGACATTAGGTGATGACTCGACAAATAATCCGAACTGTCGGCCAAGCGACAGGACTGGCGTCACAATATGGTGCTTGGCGCCAGACTTTTTAGTAAATGTCTGGCGCTACACACCATACAGTGGCGCTACAGCCCAGATTTTGGCACCAATATTGGAGCTTCGGTCTGGGACTGTTTTCGATATTATTAGTCAACTGGGATATGCCTAAAGTCGTACTAGGTCAATTCCGATTAGAAGAAGAAAAAACTTTATTGACTCGAATTAATTAATTAATTAATTAATTAATTAGGCAAAATTCTTTAAGTCATTAATTATAATCTCAACACAAATCAACAAACGGTTAGGAGGAGCATAGAATATATATGCACAACAAATAATGTACAATTAGTCAAGTAGGCACAATATGATGCAATGAGTTCGCAACCTAACCATGGCTCTAGTTCTCTAAAGTTCGGGATATGGTTTAGTCAAATAGGGTCCATGGTTAATTATCCAGATGCACCGCGTAGAAGCCTAACCGTGAAGGGTTAATGCGTGTGGATAGAACACCGCGAGTTTTTAGAAAAAACTCTCTTCCATGGTTTGGTGAATTCAACCTCTCAGATGTACCCTTTGTTGCCAGGAGCGTTCAATCGGGTAGATAGAGCATGAATTCCCAGAGGGTTATGTCCATATGTAGAACACATATGGGTTTTAGAAAAATGAGAAAAAATTCAATCAGGAAGCAGGATCGAGCAAACAATACGAAAAACCGGTCGAAATTAGAACGCATATTTCTGGCTCGGTATTGGGGGAAATTGGCGCCAGCAAACAGAGACTGGCGCCAACTTTTAACTGCAGCGCCTGGCGCCAATACTGGCGTCTGGCGCTACGGCTAAAAGTTTGGCGCCAAGCTCTGGCCCCTGACGCTACTTCCCACATGCCTCAGCAGCTTTCTATGCTCAATAAAATCATCCAGTTTCGCGCGGTGTTATTTCAGTCCTAGTTGTGAAAGACATTTCTCTAATTTCCTACGTGTAAAAATCCTATGTTTTTGACTCATTACGGATGGTCTTTCCAATGAGAACCTTTTTCTGCATATGCCACAATGTTAATCAAAATTACGCACATGAAATACTTAGAACTTTTCGAGTCTCATCCACTCATTCTAAATCATTGCCGAAACAAATTCAGGAATTAAAATAGAAATCCTCCCCAGTGGAGTCGCCAAAAACTGTAGGGAATAATTTCAAGCCTTAATCCCACTAGCTTGAATCCCACTGTGATCATACACTAAAGTACGGTGGCGTCCAAAAGGGAAGAAGATAGAGCAAAAGAGTCACCAACAAGTTTTTTTAAGGAACTTGTAAACCGTTCACGAGGTGAAGGTTACACCCCTTAACGATCCAAGAGATCGTCAACTCCATAAGGTCATGAACCAAATAAGGGTTCGGGGATGAAGGTACAAATCCAACCTAAAAGAGATTGAACCTGCCCTAATAATAGGCCTCTACTTTATTCTGCTCGTATTCATGTGCGCTTTCTGATTAACATGCAATCAATAGGATTAACCCTAAACCTGTTTAATCTATGTTGGTTGAATATTAATGCACAAATAAACTATTATTGGCGATCACTTGAAATTATAATCACATTAACCCTAACAAGATTATTAATTATCTTATTAAGCGTGATTGCAAGTACCAATTCCCTTTAACATGCAATAAAGGTGATCAAGCAATAAATAAATAATATGCATATCAAGCAACATAATAAATAATCAACATCGTGAATAATAATAATAATCATCATCATAATCATCATAATCATGTTAAAGCATAGTAAACATAGCAAGATCCTAGGCATGATACTAACAAGATGAATAACAAACCCTAGCATGATACTAACAATGAATAAATATTAGGAAGAGAATAAAAGGCATCATAGCAATCATATTTAATATTAAAAATACCCTAGACATGATACTAGGAATATCATAACAACAATGTAAACATGATTTCTACATCATAAATCAATTAATCAATTAAAGTACTTACTTGGATGCCTCGTACCTTTTTCTAATAACAAAATACACACGTCAGTAACTTCAAGGAAAATAATAATCAAAGCAATCAAATTAAATAATTGAAAGAGAGATTTGGGACCAAACCCTCAGAAATTAAAACCTTTCACGTCTAGGGCGAAGGCAACTTCGAATATGGCTAGGCGTATCAAGATCTAATGAATGCGGAATTTTGTATATGAGAAAACAAAGTTTTAGAAAAGAATACTAAAGATTTAATGAAAGCTTGTGAATGAAAAGAATTGGTGAACGATCGGTGTAGATGATAATTGATGCTTGTTGATGAATGAAAACGGAGTTTTTGATACGATATTTATAGAGAAAATCATCCAAAAAAGATAATTTATCAAAACAGAGTCTGAAGACCACAAAAACACATTGGCGCCAGCCCTGGCTCATTGGCGCCAGGACCAGTGGCTAGCGCCTGGCGCCAATGCTGGCGTCTGGCGCCAATCCTGGTTCCAGGCGCCAAGGCCTGGGGTTGGACGCCAATTCGGAATTCAACGCGTTTTCGAAAATCTGATAATTTTACTGTACTGGAAGATAAAATAATATAATTTCAGTCGAAAATGTTATTTGATCTGATTAAAACTCTGAAGAATCCTAATTGAATTAAGAATGATAAGAACCTTCTAGAATGTTCTAGAAGACTAAAACCATTCCTAATTGCATTAGGAATGATAAATCATATTAGGCCCTCCCCTAGATCATTGGGCCGTACATAAAGCTCAAACCAGGCCCAGTTTAGTAAATTGGCCATAACTTCCTCAATATTCATCGGAATTGGGCTTATAATATATCGTTAGAAAGGTCTTTGCATGCCCCATCCAACTACACCACTATTGGACCCATATCATGGACCAACCAAACTGGATTGGCTGTTTTTTTAAAATAAAGTTTTCAAAAACAGAGAGGAGAGAAAAGAAAAGAAATAAAACTTTCCGCAACACTAGACCTTTCCACACTTTCGTTTCATTCGATTATGATTCGACGTGAAAGGTACTCATCACTGGGTTTGGTTTTGGGGAGACAGAAATGGGTGTCTATAGGTATGTATGAAGTCTATGTCTAAATCTACCCCTTTGATGCCATAAATTCCCCCCAAGTGAAATAAACCCAATTCTTTTCTTTCTCTAGCATTAAGAGATCGACACCATTCATGAGAGTATTGGGTGAAGGTTTTAGTGGCTAAAGACATGATTATTATTTTTTCTAAAGAGGAGAATAATTTTTTTCACTGGAATTATGAGAAGAATCGGCTGAACAGGGGGCTATTTATGTACAAATTGCGAAGAATTTCAATCTGAATGAAATACGGAGTCAGCGTCAATTGGCGTCATAGCCCCGACATTGGCGCCACCCATCAGTGCTTGGCGCCACACGCTAAGTGTAGCGCCTGGCGCCACGCGCCATAATGTGGCGCCAACTGGCGCCAAGTCAGCAGGGAAGCCGCGCGTGCTCAGTTTGCGTTTTGATATTAAACTTGAGTCGATTAATGACTTTATGGCCCCGTTTTAATTTTTTCTAAATATCTTTTCTATCTTTTTCCATAATTAATTAAATATAGCAATTATTTTTAATTAATTTTATTTCCTTTTTTTGGATTTTATATTAATTTTCAAAAAACAGCATTTTTTCCGTTTTATTTTTCCTTTTTATTTTTCTTTTTGGGGGAGAGAGTCGGATAATATCCTCTATCAATAATAAAAATGACGGAATTTTTACGCAAAATTGTTATCACACTTCTTTTGCACACACTAACATACACTAATATAATAATAAACAATTAAATGAAGTTACAATAACATAAAAATACAAAGTGTCTAAATAATGAGTCAAAGGCAAAAGTTCTATAAAAAAGTCAAAATAAAATACGTATACAGAAACAAACTACGGCGCCGGAGGACGTAGGCCCATCATGCCGTAAAACTGCGCCGTACGAGGAGTCACCTCTCCACCAGCTCCGGCCTCAGCACTAGCTCTAGTCTCCGTAGGAGGAGGAAAACTCAAGACAGGACCGCTCCAGCCAAGGTCAACCTGAGGCTAAGACCGCGGAGGCTGCTGCGATGACGAGCCAACCTCGTACATCCCACCACCTCTGAAAGATGAGGTAGCCTCTCCTACCGGTGCAGCAGGAGCACCCTCGGAAGAAGATCCCGAGCCCTCAGCAATGTCGGCTCGAGCAGCCTCGGAACGACCACCTCTACCTCCTGACGAAGTACGACGACGTCTCGAGCTAAACCTCGCCGGATCTCTCCGCCCCTCAGGCCTCGTACGGGTGTGAGAAGCAATCGGCTGACCCTGCAAAAAGAATTAAATCAGAAACAAGGTAAAACTTAAGCCATAATGCAGAAATAATAAGTGAAGAAAGGTTACCTCTCGGACAACGTCGTCCCAACGACTGGTAGCCGCGTTCCTCATCCGGACGAGCTGGCTCCGGAAGGAATCTATACATCATGCCATAGCCGAAACCACCTCGCGTGAGAACTGTCAAGAAAATAAGTTAGTGAAAATACATGATAACTGAATACAAGATTCTGAATTAAAACTAGGCTTACACTAGTCTGGTGGCGAGGAATCGACCGCTCCACAAAGCGCTCGCCCTCAGGAGCCAGAGAAATCATCTCCTCGATCGGCCCGTATAAACCCTGGTAGTGAATGGACATACGGGACGGCACAAACTCAGTGGGACCATCCTGATAAAAAAACAGAAAAAAATCAATAAGGTATTACTTGGGGGCTACTTAGCAAAAATAAAAAGCTAAGGATCTTACCCTCACATCCTCAGCCGGTACAGGGGCTGGAGCTAACAAAGGAAGTAGCTCCTCAGCGTAACACCGCCCAAGGATCACATGGGACCGCCAGAGGGAACCAGATCCCTCAGCCATGCTCGACAACTGTCTCTCGTCGAACATATGACGTGGCGGAGGAGCAGGAACGACGAAAACATCGGAAGAGTGCTGTCTAGCAACTCTCTCCCCTAAGTATACAACCGCTCCGTAGGTCCCCAGAAAGTAGCGACGCTTAGCAGAGTACTGTGCGGCTAATCCAGGGACTGTCCAACCACCCAACGGTCAGTATACTACCTCAGGTCCCTATAAAAAGCACCAATCAGGCAAGAACATGTCTAAAACATCACAGAAGAGCAAGATAAACACTAAAATCGTACCGAGATGATCCAACTCCGGACACGTGCGGTAGTCATGTCCACATGGTGGCCGCCCCAAGAGGCGCTCACCGGATATCCCCTCGGCGATGGTCTCGCCGGCGCAACGGAAGGAAAGTACTAGTAGAACCAAATCTACAAAAAGTTAAAAGTGTGAGTAAATGCTAACTAGCATGTAGGGCCAAACTTTATAAGGAATAATGTTTACCTCTACGACCTTCCAGAAAGCAGACAAGGCGACGTTCGTCCTAAAGGACCGGTGACGACATGAGTCCCTCAGAGCACGAACAAAATCAGCGTAGGCCAAGCTGGCCCAGTCATAAGTCCCGATCCGCTGGAGATCGCGGACAGCAGGGAGGTAGTAAAGCAATGCCCTACTACCCCTGTCAGGGGAGAATGTCCCTGACAACAACATCAGCACGAAGATGCGCACCCGCTGCTCTCGGGTGGTCGCATCATCATCAAGAGCCGCTGCCAGCGTCGAGCGGCGAATCCCTCTAGCACTGAACTGAGTCGTCTCGACCTCAGCTCGGGCCCGAACAGCAATCGGCCCCAACAACTCCTCGACCTCTGAAGAAAAGACGTTGATCCCACCGTCGAACGGCAGCGTCACAAAAGTGAACTCCAGTCCTGTGATGAGACTGAAGTCTGTAGGGGTGACCATCATCTCGCCTTAGGGAAAATGAAAGGTGTTGGTGGTGTCCCAGAAGAACTCCACCAAAGCGCGTACTACGTGGTGACCCCCGCTAGAGGCGACCATAGCCTCGGAGGTCTCGAACAGAGCAACTAGCCCGCAGGACTCCCATAGGAGTCTCGTCTCTCGGTCTTTGGCGATGTGCATCCTGTACAAATCGCCTAGACCATCACAGCCAGAGCCATGATGTCGTGTCCTCCCAGGCTCGGTTCCGCGTCTCACCCTCTCAGAAATGTGGTGGACAGGGGCAAAGAACAAAGTCTGCTCGTCCCACTCCGGGAACCGACCAAGCGAAGTGGACGGTGTGGTGTCGTCCTCCACGAGCTCATGCTCCCGTCTAGTGTTTCGGGATCGTGAACCCGAGCCTCGTTGTCTAGCCATGCTACATTGTGTATAATCATCATAAATTAAAGTTCTATAGTATCTAAGGTTCGCCTAGCCGCATGATACTATGTTCGCAAAAAACAGAGTACGTAGTACTAAAACAGAGCACGAATTAAAATTAAGCATGACAGCATTTTTCAAGCAATTAAACAATTTCTTGCAACACTATAGTGATTATTGTGACAAATTGAACAAGAATTGCTAGCAAAAACGTCAAGAACAAACCACATTGTTCTTCACGACCTTAAGGGGTCCAACAATGGCAGATTGCTCATTTCTTAACCAAATTGAGTCAAACAAGTCTCAATTTACTCCCAAGGCAATATACAAACACAAACAAGCAATTTCATGGCATAAAACTTGATGAACAAAGCAAATTGAGCATCATAGAATTCGAATTTTCATGAAATTCGTGAATAAACATGCCAAGAATTCATAAAAACCGGTGTGAGTTTGAGGAAAACTTACATATATCGGGAAAATAGATGAAAAGAGCTTTGATTTGCAACAAATTTGAGCAAATTCGGTTGAAAAACGAGTGAGCAACGATCAATTGAAGTTTCGGCTTCTTCGAGCAGCGTTCGCGATAAACAGAGCCAAGAAATGAACTGAAAACGGGAATTTAAAGAGATTCCAGTGCTGGTGCCAGTCCTTAGGCATTGGCGTCACAAAATGGGCTTGGCGCCTGGCGCCAACATCAGCGCCTGGCGCTAGTGCCATTAGGTTGTCGCTGATGGATTTTCAGCGACGCCAAAGCAGCCAGCCACCTGTTGGGGTTGTGCTAGCCTTCTGCAATATATTTTGGGTTCCTTGGTACGCCATTTAGCCCCTCTAAGCAATTTGACATGATTAGGTAATCGGCTTGATTACGTAAAGTGATTGACCTGATAAAAAGATCGTCTCACTTAGCTTAAAGCGCCTAAGCATTGGCTCATTAGCAAAAGGCACCGACATATAGGTTCAAGAGAAAAGGGCACCGACATACAGGTTCAAAGCAAAAGAGCGCTGACGTACAGGCATAGCAAAGGCAAAGTTCAGGCGAACTTTTAAAGATCGACAGGGGTGGATCTTTGGTAATTTCCTTTGGAAGATTATCGCATCAAATGAGGATGACTTCAAGAGAAGATGTCTTCGGCATCATTCCCTAGCTTGCGGAAAGTTGTCATAAACAACTGAAGGTAATTTCGGGCGAAGTTGTCTTCGATCATATTCCCTTAGGCATGGAAGATGATCATAATGCGGATGAGAATTATTTCGAGAGAAATAATTTTCGATGATATTCCCTTGGACGTGGAATATTATCAATGCGGATGGGGATTGTTTCGAGAGAAATAATCTTCGATGATGTTCCCTTGGACGTGGAATGTTATCACAGCGGGGAGGATAGTTTCAGGCGAAGCAATCTTCTAATTTGGAAGCAGTTACGGGCGTAGCAGTTTTCAAGCGGGATGGCATTCTCTAGCTTGCAGGAGGTCATCAAAACAAATCGGTTACTTTCAGAGACGTGTGCTCAACGGTGCAAGATACGCGTTTCTTAACTCTTTTATCTGTTTAACTAACGCTAGTTTTGCAGGTATCGGCGTTATAAGATTGATTTAGGATCGCAGAACGTTCTGAATCATTCTCCGTCCCTATCGTTACTTTGGCTTTTGTTTTCAAAACTTGCGTTTCTCCAAACTCAGTCAAAGTGGGGGCTTCTGTAGACACCCATTTGTGTCTCCCCAAAACCAAACCCAGTGATGAGTACCTTTCACGTCGAACCATAATCGAATGAAACAAAGTGTGGAAAGGTCTAGTGTTGCGGAAAGTTTTTATTTCTTTTCTCTTCTTCCTGTTTTTGAAAACTTTATTTTAAGAAAACAGCCAATCCAGTTTGGTTGGTCCATGATATGGGTCCAATAGTGGTGTATTTGGATGGGGCTTGCAAAGACCTTTCCAACGATATATTATAAGCCCAATTCCGATGAATATTGAGGAAGTTATGGCCAATTTACTAAACTGGGCCCGGTTTGAGCTTTATGTACGGCCCAATGATCTAGGGGAGGGCCTAATATGATTTATCATTCCTAATGCAATTAGGAATTGTTTTGGTCTTCTAGAATATTCTAGAAGGTTCTTTATCATTCCTAATTCAATTAGGACTCTTCAGAGTTTTAATCAAGATCAAATAGCATTTTCGATGGAATTATATTATTTTATCTTCCGGTACGGGAAATTTATCAAATTTTCGAAAACGCGTTGAAAACCAGTTTGGCGTCCAACCCCAGGCCTTGGCGCCTGGAACCAGGCTTGGCGCTAGCCACTGGTGCTGGCGCCAACTAGCCAGGGCTGGCGCCAATGTTGTTTTGCGATCTTCAGACTCTGTTTTGTTAAATTATCTTTTTTGGATGATTTTCTCTCTAAATATCGTATCAAAAACTCCGTTTTCATTCATCGATTATCATCAACTCTCTTCATTCACAAGTTTTCAATTACCATTCATCTAATTCTCTCCATTCATCATCATCATCATCTCTCGTTCATCAATTCTCATTCGAACATTAATTCTTTAAAATTCTTTTCTTTCTTGCTTTTTCATACAAAATTCCGCATTCACAAGATCTAGATACACCTAGCCATATTTGAAGTTGCCTTCGCCCTAGACGTGAAAGGTTTTAATTTCTGAGGGTTTGGTCCCAAATCTCTCTTTTGATTATTTAATTTAATTGCTTTGATTATTATTTTCCTTGAAGTTACTAACGTGTGTATTTTGTTATTAGAAAGAGGTACGAGGCATCCAAGTAAGTGCTTTAATGGTTTAATTGATATTATGATGTAGAAATCATGCTTAGATTGTTATTTTGATTCCTAGTGTGATGTTAGGATGTTTTCCTTAATTTGATGTTTAGGGTGACAACAATAAATTCCTAGTATCATGTCTAGGGTAACTTTAATATTAAGTATGATTAAAAGTACGATGCTTCCTATATTCTTCCTAATATTTATGATTGTTAGTATCATGTTAGGGTTAAAGATTTGATTTTTATTGCTTAGTGACATGCTAGGGTTTGTTATTAATCTTGTTAGTATCATGCCTAGGATCTTGCTATGCTTTAACATGATTATTATTATTGATTATGATTAATATTATTATTATTAATGATGTTGATTATTTATTATGTTGCTTGATATATTTTATATTGTTATTGCTTGATCACCTTTTATTGCATGTTTAAAGGGAATTGGTACTTGCAACCACGCTTAATAAGATAATTAATAATCTTGTTAGGGTTAATTGTGATTATAATTCAAGTGATCGCCAATAATAGTTTATTTGTGCATTAATATTCAACCAACATAGATTAAACAGGTTTAGGGTTATCCTATTGATTGCATGTTAATCAGGAAGCGCACATGAATACGAGCAGAATAAAGTAGAGGCCTATTATTAGGGCAGGTTCAATCTCTTTTAGGTTGGATTTGTACCTTCATCCCCGAACCCTTATTTGGTTCATGACCTTATGGAGTTGACGATCTCTTGGATCGTTAAGGGGTGTAACCTTCACCTCGTGAACGGTTTACAAGTTCCTAAAAAACTTGTTGGCGACTCTTTTGCTCTATCTTCTTCCCTTTTGGACGCCACCGTACTTTAGTGTATGATAACAGTGGGGTTCAAGCTAGTGGGATTTTAAAGGCTTGAAATTATTCCCTACAGTTTTTGGCGACTCCGCTGGGGAGGATTTCTAATTCCTGAATTTGTTTCGGCAATGATTTAGAATGAGTGGATGAGACTCGAAAAGTTCTAAGTATTTCATGTGCGTAATTTTGATTAACATTATTGTCATATGCATAAAAAGGTTCTCATTGGAAAGACCATCCGTAATGAGTCAAAAACATAGGATTTTACACGTAGGAAATTTGAGAAATGTCTTTCACAACTAGGACTGAATTAACACCGCGCGAAACTGGATGATTTTATTGAGCACAGAAAGCTGCTGAGGCATGTGGGAAGTAGCGTCAGGGGCCAGAGCTTGGCGCCAAACTTTTAGCCGTAGCGCCAGACGCCAGTATTGGCGCCAGGCGCTACAGTTAAAAGTTGGCGCCAGTCTCTGTTTGCTGGCGCCAATTTCCCCCAATACCGAGCCAGAAATATGCGTTCTAATTTCGACCGGTTTTTCGTATTGTTTGCTCGATCCTACTTCCTGATTGAATTTTTTCTCACTTTTCTGAAACCCATATGTGTTCTACATATGGACATAACCCTCTGGGAATTCATGCTCTATCTACCCGATTGAACGCTCCTGGCAACAAAGGGTACATCTGAGATGTTGAATTCACCAACCCTAGGCCTTGGCGCCTGGAACCAGGCTTGGCGCCAGGCGCAAGCCATTGGCGCCTAGCGCTAGCCACTGGTGCCTGGCGCCAGCTAGCCAGGGTTGGCGCCAACCTTATTTCCTGAGCGTCAGACTCTGTTTTGTTAAATTATCTTTTTTGGCTGATTTTCTCTATAAATATCGTATCAAAAACTCCGTTTTCATTCATCATCTAGATCTATCATTCACCAATTCTCCTCAATCATTAATTCTTTAGAATTCTTTAATTCATTCAATTCTTTCTTACTTTTCATACAAAATTCCGCATTCACAAGATCTAGAAACAACTAGCCATATTCGAAGTTGTCTTCATCCTAGACGTGAAAGGTTTTAATTTCTGAGGGTTTGGTCCCAAATCTCTCTTTCAATTATTTAATTTGATTGTTTGATTATTATTTTCCTTGAAGTTACTAACGTGTGTATTTTGTTATTAGAAAGAGGTACGAGGCATCAAAGTAAGTACTTTAATTGATTTATTGATATTATGATGTAGTAGACATCATGTTTATATTGTTATTATGATGTTCCTAGTTTCATGTCTAGGTTAATTTTAATATTAAATATGATTGTTATGATGCTTCCTATGTTCTTCCTAATATTAATTCATGTTAGTATCATGTTAGGGCTAAAGATTTGATTTTTATTGCTTAGTGACATGCTAGGGTTTGTTATTAATCTTGTTAGTATCATGCCTAGGATCTTGCTCTTTTTATTATGTTTTAATATTAACATGAACATGATAATTATTATAATTGTTATTATTTATGATTATTGTTTTGATTATTATTTTATGATTATTATTATTATTATTCATGATATTGATTATTATTATGTTGCTTGATATTTATTCTTTATTGCTTGATCATCTTTTGTGCATGTTTAAAGGGAATTTGTACTTGTAATCACGCTTAATAAGATAGTTAATAATCTTGTTAGGGTTAATTTGATTATAATTCAAGTGATCGCCAATAATAGATTTATTTGTGCATTAAATTCAACCAACATAGATAAACAGGTTTAGGGTAAATCTATTGCTTGCATGTTAATCGAAAAGCGCACATGAATACGAGCAGAATAAAGTAGAGGTCTATTATTAGGGCAGGTTCAATCTCTTTTAGGTTGGATTTGTACCTTCATCCCCGAACCCTTATTTGGTTCATGACCTTATGGAGTTGACGATCTCTTGGATCGTTAAGGGGTGTAACCTTCACCTCGTGAACGGTTTACAAGTTCCTTAAAAACTTGTTGGCGACTCTTTTGCTCTATCTTCTTCCCTTTTGGACGCCACCGTACTTTAGTGTATGATCACAGTGGGGTTCAAGCTAGTGGGATTTTAAAGGCTTGAAATTATTCCCTACAGTTTTTGGCGACTCCGCTGGGGAGGATTTCTTTTTTAATTCCTGAATTTGTTTCGGCAATGATTTAGAATGAGTGGATGAGACTCGAAAAGTTCTAAGTATTTCATGTGCGTAATTTTGATTAAAATTATTGTCATATGCATAAAAAGGTTCTCATTGGAAAGACCATCCTTAATGAGTCAAAAACATAGGATTTTACACGTAGGAAATTTGAGAAATGTCTTTCACAACTAGGACTGAAATAACACCGCGCGAAACTGGATGATTTTATTGAGCATAGAAAGCTGCTGAGGCATGTGGGAAGTAGCGTCAGGGGCCAGAGCTTGGCGCCAAACTTTTAGCCGTAGCGCCAGACGCCAGTATTGGCGCCAACCGCTACAGTTAAAAGTTGGCGCCAATACTGGCTACAGTATTGGCGCCAACCGCTACAGTATTGGCGCCAACCGCTACAGTTAAAAGTCGTACATCCAGCTACGTTCTTTTCGTTTCATGATTACAAGTTCTACACAACTAACACATATGCCATTAATCACATTAGTCACAAAGCACAATATATATTCATTATAGATCAAAGTGTTATGGAAATGCAAATGAGAAGAGAAATGATTTACAAGGGTCCTTATCACTCCAACCTAACTCATCCTTGGACGTTAAATCTCACTAGTGAATGTATGCTAGGATTTCAATTCTATGGAAAATCCGGCAGCATTTCCCTACATTTCTCCAAGTACACGATATAGGCAATTAGAAACACCTATATATGTACCTAGAGAACATTGTAGAGAAATGACAAGGAAGGATCTTCCTTAGAATTAAAAAAAAGGAATACATTCACCACCTAAGTGAGGATAAACGTACAAGGACAGTCCCAACCAGGGACTATTCAAGACATACTCCTAATGTGTATGCCTTGAACGGGTATCTAGGCATATGATTATGCAAATAATTTATTTAAAAATATTAAAACTAAACTAACATACAAAAGATTATACAAATATATCATAATTAAAATTAACATAAACAAACATATCATAAAACCATAACATTAATATAAACAAATCAAACCAAACAAAACCAAACTAAACTAACATATCATAATATTAAATCTAGTAACATGCATTATATAAAATTAAACTTAAGTAAGAAACATTATATTAAACTAAACAAAACTAAACTAGATTATAATGAACTAAAGTAATATAACATACATCATATTAAACAAAACGAACAAAACCTAACTAAAGTTTCATAATATTAAACTAATCTAATATACTTTAGTAAAACTAAACTAAATTAAACCACATTATATTAACATAAACTAAACTAAACTAACATACTTACAAAAAAGTAAACTAAACTAAACTAACATCTTTTATATTATTGCAGAGTGATTCAACCACAAGTCCACAACCCTTCAAAAAGCCAATTCTCAAATCTCATGCATTTGAGTTTCTTTTTCTTTTTTTTCCTCAACTATAACCTCCAATTAAATAACTACCACTTTTTTTCCTTTTTTTTTTTCCTAATAACTTCCACATCTTATATACCATTTTTCAAGTTTTCAACTACTCCCATACTTCTCCATTCCCATTCCACCAACCCAACTGCAAACAAATTGTTACTAAATGTCTGCATCTCTGTTAAAAAAAAAATAATAATAATAATAATAATAATAATAATAATAATAATGGCAGAGAAAGAGTAACATTGTTTTTAGTATTGTAACTCATGTGTCTCTCAAACTTTCACATCCAATATCTCATGAAAGAGAACAAAACCACCATATATACTTTTCACAAAAATACTACAAACCCACTAACTTTTAACATAAAAAATTTAGTAGAGAAAAGCCCATCATACTCTCACAGAAACACTACAAATCCACTAATTTTAAATATAAATAATTAAGTGTAATTTACTTACCAAAAAAAAAGTAAACTAAACTAAACTAAAACACATTATATTAGAATACACTTAACTAAACTAAGTTATGTTAAACAAAACAAAACCAAACTAGCATAAATACATTATATTAGGGTTTGTAATGTGACTAACCTTTAGATCTGCACTTCTTTTTGACAATTAAACCATCTAATTGTACAAATCCTATAAAATATTAAATAAATAAATAAATAAGGGTTTATTATTAAACAAAAAAAAAGTGGGGGAAACTAACCTAGACGCGGCGCCGGCAACAACAAGCAGCCACGGCAAGGGAAGGGAGGAGGCCGGAGGCTGCGGTTGTGGTGGTCTGAAAGTCAGATTTGAAAGTAATTAAAATAAAACAAAAAAAAAACAAAAACGAAAACCAAAAAAAAAAAAGTTGTAAACTTACCTAGACGCGGCGCCGGCAACAACAAGCACCGTCAACGGAGGCTCGACGGGAAACAAGCCGCCCCTTCAACTGCCGTTGTATTTCTCTTTCTCCTTCTCGTCCTCTTTTTCTTTCTCCTTCTCGTCCTCTTTCTCCCTTACATAGTCGGCGCTGTGTGGGTCTTCGACGGCGACGGATGCGTGGTCCCCTTTTTCTCTTTCCCTCTCTCTTTCTCTCTCCTTCTCTTTCTTCTGTGCGTTTCAGACTTCCAACGACTACTTCCCCCTTTTTTGTTTGGGTAAATGAAGTTGGGTATTTTTTTTTAAAAAAAAAACAAGTATTTTTCGATGGAATAAGTTGGTAAAGGGTCAGAGTATGGGAGCTTTGGTTGGAGTTAGGGCCTAGGAGGGTAAGCTCGATTGCCTAGGACTTGGCAGCATTAATATGAGAGGAGACAGGGTTTGATTTCTGATTGAAAACCCACTCATTCCTTCTTAGCCACATTCTCTAAATTATCATTCCAAAGGTTTGGTTCTAGGGAAGGTTGAAAAGGATGTGGTTGGAGGTTAGGTCTAGGTTTTCACAAAACCATGTGACAGGGTCACCAAATTGGTTAGAGATTGGGGGGTGGACAATATACAAGAATTATGTTGCTCTATTGCAGTCTCAGAATACATGAGTTATGGTTTCAGGGGTGCCAGGGCAGAAACTGCAAGATCCATTGGTTATGATATGCCTAGAGTGGATATGGTTTGCAGTAGGTAACCTATTCCATAAGCTTAACCAAAAGAAAAATTTGACTAGGGGGATATTGAGGTTCAATATCCTATTAAACTTAGGCATTTGGGGCTGACTGTGATGTTGGTTCCATAGATTAAGATAGGCAGATTTAGCATCAAAGTAGTCTCTTTTTCCTAGAGAAGAAAAAACTTGGTCTTGACCATAACAAGGCAATACAAGGGTCTGGATATGGTTGGTGATGTGAGGAGAGAGTAGCTAGGTAATGAGGGATAGATTGAATTTCCCATTGGAAATGATGGTGCTAACAGGTTGGCTTTTCCTCTCCTTCCTGAAAGGAACCCTAGATGAGAGATCTAAGGCTTCCTAAACCTGTCCATTTATCAAGCTAGAGGGAACACTAGTTATCATCTCCAATTTCCCATTAGGAGAAGGAAGTTAGAATGTCCTACCCTTTCCCAATGTCCTGCCATCTATGGGAGCTATTCTTGAAGAGGGTAGGGGTTGATCTAAAACAATATTTTTCCCTAAGAAGAGTTGCAGAAAGATTGATTGAATTTTGCATTTTCCATCCCAAATTTTCCATAGACACAACATTATTCAAATGGGTAGTCCTAAACCCCAGCCCCCATTACTTTTGGGATAGCATATTCTGTTTCAAGCAATAAGGGAAGTTTTCCTCTTTTCAAAATTGGAGCCCTAGAAAAATCTATTGCAGATTTGGTAAATGGAGGAAGCAAGTTTCGTAGGGAGCATGATGGTCTGCATGGTGTAGGATGGGATAGCTGCCAGAGTTGCTTTAATGAGAACATCTCTGCCTGCTTTAGAGAGGTGCTTAGCTTTTCAAGAATTGAGTTTTGAGTTAAGCTTTTTGGTAATGTGACTGAGTTGAGACATGGAGGGCCTTTTATCAGTGAGGGGAAATCCTAGGTAGGTGCCTAGATCTTCACTCTCACTGCTATTAAGGGCGGAAGTGAAGAGGTCTCTTGTAAAGGGAGAGGCATTAGAGGAAAAGTAGAGCTTACTCTTGCTAGGGTTCATGCATTGGCCAAAAACATCCCAGAAAGAGGACAAGGTTTGTTGGACACTAAGTGAAGTGAAGGGCTAGCTTCTCCAAATAGCAGAAGATCATCAGCAAAAATAAGATGGGATATGGGGGGTTTGTCATTCCTAATCCTAAAGGGGGTCCAGCTTCCTTCTTGGCAAACACTCTCAATGAGAAAAGAAAGGTAGTTCATGCAAATTATGAAGATATAGGGGGACAAAGGGTCTACCTGTCTTATCCCTCTAGATGCAGGAAAACTATTAGAGTTAACCCCATTCACCTTGATATGGAACAAAGGATTGGATATACAATGCATGATAAGCTGAATAGAATCACTATCAAACCCTGTCCTAACAAAACAGAATTGAATGAATTCCCATTCCAATCTGTCCTAGGCCTTTTCAAGGTCTATTTTAATAGTGAACCAAGCTCTCTGGCCAGTTTTTTTCTTCATGGCCTAGAGTGGAGGATTTCAGATGCTGCAACATAGTTGTTCTCACACCCCCTCCCTGGAAGAAAGCTACTCTGATTGGGAGATATGATTGAATAGAGGTGGGGCCTGATTCTTTAATTTGGACAAGAATTTTGGTGATGATCTTATAGGAGGTGTTGCATAGGCTTATAGATCTAAATTGCTTGATTAAGTCTGGCTGTTGCACTTTGGGAATCAAAGTGATGCTTGTATTATTTGAACTAGGGGGAAGAGACTTGGAGGAGAAGCAGTCAAGGCAAAAGGAGAGGAGGTCAGGCCAAATGGTGGCCTAGTGCTGTTGAAAGAAGAATGGGTGAAACGACCCATCAGGCCAAGGGGCCTTAAACTTACCCGTAGAGAAGACATCATGGAATATTTTTTCCCACGGTAGGAGTCATAGCTATGCTCAAGGTAGGTAAGGGGGAGGATCCTCGGGAATAAAGCAGCCTTGGCTAGAGAAGAGAGTGGAGAAGTAGAAGGAGATAAGGTCAAAAAGAAGATGCTTAGGAATATCCTCACCAGCCTGATTTTTAAGGTCCTTGATCTTGTTCCTTTTTCTCCTAATCAGATTAGAATTATGGAAGAAACTAGTATTCCTATCCTCCTTATTCAACCAGTTGATTCTAGTTCTAATAGCCCAAAAGGCTTGTTCATCTTTATAAGCTTTAGTTAGGTCAACATAGAGAGAATGGTGAAGGTTATGCTAATTGGTTTTGGGGTTCACTCTCTAAAGCTTTCTGAACACCTTCCATTCTTTTGAGGGTAGACCTAATAGTCCTCTTATAGTTTAGAACATTCTCGTCAGTCCAGGTCACAATGTGAGGGGTGATAGCAGATAGTTTTTCAATTAGATTACTAGGTTAGGAACTCCAAATGCTTTCTATAAAGTTTTTGAAACCGGGGTGGCCATATCAAAGAGACTCTATTTTAAAAGTCTAGGCACAGAATTGACAGGGGCAATAGGCTCAGAAGAAAGCAAAATAGGGCAGTGGTAAGAGCTATCCCTAGGCAAATGCAACACAAAAGTCTGGGGGAAAGCTTGGATCCACTCAGTGTTGATCCATGCTCTGTCTAGTCTTTGCATAATGGGTCTGATATGATGATCCTTTTTTTATTAGACCAGGTAAGTTTATTTCCAGAGAAACCAGCATCAATCAAGCCACGGGTAGACATGCATTCAACATACTTATTTAATCTTCTAATTTTAACAGGTTTCCCTCCTAGTTTTTCAGATTGATTAGTAACTTCATTAAAATCGCCAATTACTACCCAAGAAAGATTATCATGACCACTTACAAACAAAGTCAGACCAAGTATCACAACGAGATTTGAATTTAGTACTAGCATAAATTGCAGAAATGAAAAAGGAGAAATCAGCTACCTTTGCCATGCCATGCACCGCATGAATATCAATTAGTATGATTACTTAGTTGTAGTTGGTAATTCACTTGGACTATAATTCTTTCTTTTGTCAATTGATGAACATTAGTGAACTATAACATTGTCGTAAAAGTTACTCGTAGTACTGTAATTTGTTATGTCTTCTTTATAAGCATCTTACTCGTAATAAAATCATGTTAATGCATAGTAAATCGAATATGGATTAGGGGTGTATAATTTTATTTATCAATACTAATTCTTTTTAATCTCGTCATTGAGATTACATTCTATATTTCTTATGTTCACTTTTCTTAAACAAATTCATAATCTCATAATTAAAATTCAATCTTTCTTTGGCATATTAAAAGTTGTTTTTTTATTTTTATTTAATTTTTATTTTTTTTTTTAAGATAGATATCAAGAAAGGTCATTCTATGTTTCTTGATCTTGATAACCGACAACCTACCATAACAAGTTAGCGACCAATGAAGTTATAAGTAACGACCAAAGAGAAATCATATCCTAATAATCTTACACCTATAAATTGCAATATACCAATACCTTTATAAACCATTTCCAAATATTCTGATTTTTTTCATCAAAAATTATAATCCCCTATCCCAATTCTTTCCTTAGTTTCTTTCTATTGTAACAGACCCACTGCTTAAGGATTTCATTAACAGGTGTCTGGATTCTTCTCCAAGAAGTAGAGCCGCGGCAACTAATCTATCGAGTGACCCGTTTCTTGCACCGACTGTTGCTAGAACATTGGCAGCAGGAAGTTGCAGTAATCCGATTGTGCCTATTACATTGACAGCAGCAAATTTGAACAGACCGAGTCAGAGAAAGTTCGTGATGAGTTCGCGAAATCAGGTGCCTAGATTACTACAGCCGGCTGCTGCAGTGACTACAGAAGACAGGAAATCGAAGTTACTGGTGAAGGAATTTAGCACTGCGAACAAGAAATTTACATTACAGGGGAAAATGCAGGACAATGATTCGATATCCATGACCTTGTCGATTAATGTTACAGATGATCCTAAAATTCAGAACAAGGATTTTCTGTTCTCAATCAAAACTGATGCAGTTTCTTCAATAGTAGGGGGTCTTGCTACAGAATTTGGATTGTCAGACGAAGATACAGAACAGGTTGCTAAGATTATGGAGGAGATCATAGCTGAATTTAATGATGATGACAAGAACGAATCATTCTCTGAGGATCCTTGGTTTCCTTTTGTCGAGGAATGTTCTGCTGATACTCAAAGTACACATAAGACATCGCGTGTGGAAGGGGAAGAAGCTACATCGCCGCCCAAGGTCAGAAGACGTTACAATGAAGACATGAACCAGGAGCAGCATCGTCAAGATGAGGAAGGGAACAGCAATAGTAATTGTGAGGAAGAGGAGACGAAACAACAATCAAGCTCAGAGGAAGAACAGTTTCGTATGAGTATGAGTGATGATGATAAATAACCTTCCAATGCTATACACGAGTTATCGAGTCAGAAAGATCAGGCAAGTATGTTGAGACTATCACCTTTGAGCAACCAAGACGCGTAAGAGCAAGAATTAGTTGCTTAGGGGTTCTGCCATTTCATTGTTGTTACAAACTCTAGTCTATGTTATTTGTTTCTTTAGCACAAAATTAGATTTTTCCTTAGCATTCTTGTGTGTCAGAGTACAAATTCAGTCATTAATTTTAGGTATGTTAGTATGTAAAATTTAGCGTGTCTATTAGTATTAGTATGGTTACTCAATTGTAGTGGGTAATTTACCTGGACTATAATTCTTTCTTTTGTTAATTGATGAACCTTAGTGAGCTATAAATTTCTCATTAAAGTTAGTATTCCGTTATTTAGTATTTAACTAGCATTTTGGCCCGTTCAATGCACGGGTTATAATATAGGTTATTTTTATATAAATGTATGCTTTTCAATAGTTGAAACTCCGAAGTCATTGTTACATGACTTTAAAAGTAAATGTTGTGAGAACATTTTTTTTTTTTTAAGTATATATAATTGAGAAAGAATAATTAATTTAGTTATGTATATATACTCCAAAGGAGTACATGAATATTGTAGAATATAAAATGACATATTAGTTTAAGCTATGTTTTAAGTTTAAGAGATAAGACTATTTTTATTATACTTCATATGTTTATGTAATAGTTAATTCAACTTTATTCTATCATGATAGAAATTAAACACTTCATTTTCTTACTTAAATGTGCAAGTTATGGAATGCACAAAGACTTTAACATTATGTAATATTTTTAATTTAATTTTTTTAATATTGAAAAGGTAAGGGAAGTAACATTTGCATATGAGTGAGTTGTGAGGACATGTGGCATACGAATAAGTTGTGAGGACATGTGGCATATGAATGATTGTGGTTTGAGTTTTTAAATACTAAGTATAGATAGATTTGTTCGATATGTCTTCTTTAAAAGATCATGTTAGTGTGACAATTAAAATTAGTCGTATCATGTCAACTTGAAATGTAGACAATTTCAAGTAGACTTAGGCCCCGTTCTTTAGAGTTGCACTGCTCTGCTCTACTCTGCTCTGTTTAAATCAAATCTGCTCTGCTCTACTCTGCTCAAAAGAAATATGCTCTGCTCTGCTCTCTATTTTCAAATAATAATTAATAATAACAATAATAATAATTAATATTATATTGATGATAATAATTTATTATTTTGAATAATTATAATAATAATTATAATTAAAAATAATTTTAATAATTATTAATATTAATTAATATTTATTAATCACAATAATAATTAATAATAATATTTATCATTATTAATATTTAATAATTCAAACTATTAAGAATTAATATTTAATAATATTATTAATTAATAATTTTTAATAATTATAACAATTTTTTCAAAAAAATAAATAAATAATAATAATAACAATTTCTTTTATATACATTTGATATTAGAATCACAATGTGTAGAAACATTATATGTATGTGGGTATTGATTGTTAGTTCATTAAGTTGAATTATTTTTCAAATCTTTCTATACAATTTAAGAATTAAAAAAAAAAAAGGTTGTTTTCAAGTAGAACTTTGTATATCATTATTATTTTTAGGGTTAAAAATATACGATGAAGAAAAATTTATAAGTAAAATCATTATTACTCATTGAATAATTTTATTTTAAAATTTTTGTGAAATAAATATAAGTAAACCGTTGTCTTTTATCTTTGTACTATTAACATATGTTAAATATGGTATACATATATCTAAATCAATGGTATATGCACTTAGTAATAGTAATAGTAATAGTCAGGGTCGTTTCTGAGATTTCGGAAAGAATAAATCGGGGCCCTATAATATGTAAAAAAAAAATTTGTTGATATTGAAGAGAATTTTATTTTTTTATATATATACTTTAATATGAACAAATTATCAATCTTTAAAAAAAACGTTTTAGAGCAAATAATCTAGTTTTAACTATATATATATATATATATATATATATATATATATATATATATATATATATATATATATATATATATATATATATATATTTTAATAAATTGAACTCAATGTAAAAATAATACTTATATAGTACTGCGACAACTACATGGTATGTTATTAAAAAAAAAATTGTAAAAGAAGCATTATGATCAATATATGATCATGATAAATTGATTATACATGTAGGGTAATTTTTAAAAAAATGAAGCAAAAAAAAAAGGAAATTAGAGCTCATTGTAGTCGAACTACTAACTCTTGAGACACATTAAAGCTCAACAACTTAACTTAACCATTATGCTACAAAGTTACTAATGTTGATATTTGCATCTACACATTTTATATAGCTTTCTCCTGTACTTAAAGCTGAAAATGGGGCCCTCTTTTTTCGTGGGCCCTGGGCGGGTGCCCCGGCTGCCCCGCCTCAGCGACGGGCCTAGTAATAGTAATAGTAGTAGTAGTAGTAGTAGTAGTAGTAGTAATAATAATAATAATAATAATAATAATAATAATAATAATAATAATAATAATAATAATAATAATAATAATAATAATAATAATAATAATAGTATTACTACTACTAATAACAACAACAACAACAACATTAATAATAGATTTAATCTGCTCTGCCCTGCTGACCCCTGCTCTGCTCTGCCCAGAAGCTCAAAAGAACAGGGCCTTATACGAGAAGTTGAAATAAATGAACAAAATTTAGGGAAACAAATTGCGCTTTCTTTTTTTTTTAAAAAAAAAAAAAATAACTTCTCTTTTGAACTTTATTCAAAAATAAACAATGATAGAGAGAGAAATTGAGAGAGAAAAACAAAGAGTGTCAAAACCACCTTATCGCCCGCCTAAAAGCCATCAGAAGCAGCCTGTCGCCAGACCTCCTCTCACTCAAACATCCAAATCTTACCTCCAATCCCTTACCCAACCACCCCCCTTGATATCCCTGCCAATATCCACTCCCACTATGCAACCTCCCTGATTCAGATTGCCTTAACCCAGCTGCACAACTCATTCTACCCCTCTAAGGCTTGGATTTAAAGCCTATCATGTCTGCTTGGGTGAACTCCATTATCTTTAAAACCCTAGGAAAATCATTTTCCTTCCAATTCCGATCTCTTCCAATCACTTTGCAAAGCATGGAACTTAAAGCCCGATGCTCGTTTCTTTACTCTTGGTAAAGGGTTTAATAACCTTTAACTCAATTCCAAAGTAGAGCAGCTCGCCATTTTAGGGGGTGGACCTTGGTTTGTTGGAAAAACCATGGTTTGTGAGCAGCCTTGGACCCCGGGCTTCAAGCCTTCTGAAGCAAAAATCCAATCCTTCCCTGTTTGGATCTCCTTTCCCAAATTGCCGGTTGAATTTTTTAATCACTTTGTTCTGGAAAGAATCGGAGATATAATTAGGACCTTTGTGAAATTGGATATGGTTCAATTCAAGTCAAACAAAATGCAAGAGGTCAAGATGCTTATCCTCACCGGCTCTAAAGAGGAAAGGAAATCCTCCATTGGGATTGGAAATCACTACCAAGAGATTCAGTACCTTGATCAACTCGCAATCTGTTTGTATTGCTCTGGAACAAATCACAACAAGGGAAATCGTCCAAAACTAGTTGGTCAGCAAAATCAAGCCCCCTCCATGGAAAACCTGAATCAAAACGACAACATGGATATAGAAATTCAAGAAGAGGAGTGGATTCTAGTTTTGGGAAAAAATAAAAAGAAGCGCGAAGTTTCCTTGTCTTGAAAAAATATATTCTCTACAAAATATTTCAAAAAGCCCAAATTCGGCTCCAATTGAAAAATCAAATCCCAACCCGGAGCCCACACCAAACCCTATCAAATCAACCAAAGTAGTGGTCCCTGCTGAGATTATCACCCCATTCGTTGGATCTATTGTCCACATTAGCTCCTCCCCATCCGTTAGATCAACTACTCTCCCAGCCCTTGATTCTAGAACCATTACCCCAACCGTTGGATCAACCGACTTTCATCCATATGGAAACCCTATCACCCAAAATTCAAACACTAAACAAATCACTCCTTCTCCCCAAATTAAAAAAGAAAGCTTTTCTATTACTACTTCATCCATTTCCACTAAGTTCCAAAAACCTTTCTATATATCTCATCCTAAATCACTTCTAAACGACATAGTGTCAAACGGGTCCGACCAATTTTCAGACGATTATTGTCTGTTCCAGTTCGGGAGCTTGTCGGAATTTAAGAAGGTCTCGATGCCTTCGCGTCATCTCCAGTATCTCCTCAACCGCAAAAAACCCAACCTAAGGTACACCCTACCGTTCCAAACCCTGCTTTTGCGTCTTCCACTTCCAGTTCTCACAACTGTAGCCAAAGTCACTCCCGACAAGATACATTGCTTGGAACCCCGAATTTTGCATTACCCGGAGTGGAATGGCAACGACATGGATTACCTTCTAAAAACCCCTTCCAAGTGGACCAAGCTCACAAAAACCCAACTGCGACACTTCATCCTCTACCTCAATTCGTCGACGCTCTATATCAAGAAATAATGATGGCAAGGAGACCAGAAGGTACAATTTATCCAGCTCACCTCCCAGATCTACAAGATTTGAAAGCCATATGTCATGTCTTGGAAGCTTTTATGCGATGGTGGATGATTCAAGCTCAATGGGAGAACCTCCCCTAGGTTATTCATCCTCAATTGGCCTTCTTAGCCGATCCCACGCCGATCCTTCCTCAATCGAGAACAATCTTTACGTTGAGCTTAGAGCCCATCAAGCTGATAATGGCAAGCACCACCAATGCCCTAACCATTCTACAAATTCAGAGAGAGGTCCACCAACTACACATCAAAGCAAAGGGTCTGAAGGATGTAGACCCGGGGGATTTTTTGGCAGAAGTCACCTTTAATGTCAGCAACAAGCATCTATTCAGCAAAATTAACAACAAATTCGTTCATCTTGGGCCTCTAACAAGCCAAAGAATCAGGAAGTAATTCCTTTAGGACGGATTCTTACCTGAACCCATGATCATTATAGCCTAGAATGCAAGAGGGATTGCATATGCTTTATTCCCCACACAGAGCACATCATTGAAGAACATCGCCCTAACCTCCTATTCATTTTTGAGACCAAAACCTCAAGAGCCCACACAGAGCACATCATAAAACCTCTGCCTTTTGACAAGTATTTCCTAGCTGAACCTGTGGGATTGTCTGGTGGCATGCTGCTTTTGTGGAACTCTACTACTGTGGATTTCACCTCAGTTACTAGAGATTACATAATAATATACCTAAAATTAAAGACTAACTTTGTACTCTTACACACAAGAAAGCTAAGGAAAAATCTAATTGGAAAATTGGTCCAAAAAACACCACCTTTATGTGGTCTACCAAACCACCTTTTGATTATTCCACAATAACACCACCTTTCATGTACTTCTTCCCTAAATGGTACAAATTAATGGGTAACCTATTTTTGCAGGTTAACTTGCTGACGTGGCTTGTATTTTGGGGTAAAGTCAAGCATTGACTTAACTTTCCCCTCCCCTAAGTCTACGTGGAATTAAATTCCCCAACCACTCTCTGTTTTCCTCTCAATTTCACTCTCTCTCTCCATGTCTTTTCTCTGAAAAACCGAAGCAAGCAAATTGAATAGCAGATCAAATTAATTGCGGAAAGGAACTCCATTGATTGAGTACGATTGTGGTGCAGATTGAAGGACGAAAAGTTTCGATCTTTGTGTAAATGCCTAAAAAAAAGGTACGTTTTTCTTGCTAAATATCTGTGAAATTGATTGTAATTGTTTGAATTAGGAATTTCGTGCATTTATATTTCAATTTGAAGTGATTTGTAATGTAATTTAGTTTGTTTACTTGTGTAGGGAATAATTTCAAGCCTTTAAATCCCACTAGCTTGAACCCCATTGTGATCATACACTAAAGTACAGTGGCGTCCAAAAGGGAAGAAGATAGAGCAAAAGAGTCGCCAACAAGTTTTTAAGGAACTTGTAAACCGTTCACGAGGTGAAGGTTACACCCCTTAACGATCCAAGAGATCGTCAACTCCATAAGGTCATGAACCAAAATAGGGTTCGAGGATGATGGTACAAATCCAACCTAAAGGAGATTGAACCAGCCCTAATAATAGGCCTCTACTTTATTCTGCTCGTATTCATGTGCGCTTTCTGACTAACATACAATCAATAGGATTAACCCTAAACCTGTTTAATCTATGTTGGTTGAATATTAATGCACACATAAACTATTATTGGCGATCACTTGAATTATAATCACATTAACCCTAACAAGATTATTAATTATCTTATTAAGCGCGATTGCAAGTACCAAATTCCCTTTAAACATGCATAAAGGCGTGATCAAGAAATAACAATACAAATAATGTACCAAGCAACATAATCAATAATCAACATCATAAATAATAATTATAAATAAAATAATCATCATCAAAATAATAATAATAATAATAATAATATTCATAATCATCATAAAAATAATAATAATAATAATCATAATCATGTTCATGTTAATATTAAAGCATAATAAAAATAGCAAGATCCTAGGCATGATACTAACAAGATTAATAACAAACCCTAGCATGTCACTAAACAATAAAAATCAAATCTTTAACCCTAACATGATACTAACAATCATAAAAATTAGGAAGAACATAGGAAGCATCGCAGGAATCATAATAAACATATTTGATATTATAACCTTTTCCCTAAACATGATATTAGGAATCATAATAACAATTTAAACATGATTTCTACATCATAATATCAATATATAAATCAATAAAGTACTTACTTTGATGCCTCGTACCTCTTTCTAATAACAAAATACACACGTTAGTAACTTCAAGGAAAATAATAATCAAAACAATTAAATTAAATAATTGAAAGAGAGATTTGGGACCAAACCCTCAGAAATTAAACCTTTCACGTCTAGGGCGAAGGCAACTTCGAATATGGCTAAGTGTTTCTAGATCTAATGAATGCGGAATTTTGTATTTGAGAAAAGGCTAGTTTAGAAAAAGAGAGAGAGACAGAATAATCAAGAAAATCTTGATGAGAGTTGGTGATTGAAAAAGGGGAGATATGACCTCTATTTATAGGAAAAAAGAGGGTCGAAGAATTAAGAAAAGAATCCAAATTCGAATCGAAATAAAACTCGTAGACAGCAGTTTTTGCGGATTTTGTTTTTATCATATCTTTTGATCCAGGAATTGGAATAAGATGAATAAGATGTCGTTGGAAAGATCTTGAAGTCTACTTTCTAACCCAATTAAAATCAAATTAAAATATGTTGTAGAATAAAAGATATGAACGAAATAGTGAGACGGTGTCAGTTTTGGATAGAGTTTGATATCTTATTCATATCTTTTCCGTTATAGCTCGGAATTATTATTATAATATATCATTGGAAAGATAATTTCAAGATCTATCCAACCAAATAAAATTTGGATAAAAAATATGAGGCACGAAAATAATATATGACTGTCTTTGAACATGTTTAAATCCGAATAGAATTAGGACTTTAAAAAAGGAAAGTTTTATAAAAAAGGAAATTTTATATTTAAATCAAATTCCTTAATCTTATCTTTTAAAAAAAGGATAATTAAGATATTTTAGAAACTTATAGAAGATTATAATCAATCCTAATTAGTTTAGGAATAGGATTAAACCTTTGGACCCTCCTCATGATCATTGGGTCGTAGGCAAAATCCGGTTTGGTCCCAGTTTAGTATTTTGGCCATAACTTCCTCATTATCCATCGGAATTGGGCTTATAATATATCGTTGGAAAGGTATTTTCAAGCCCATCCAACTAAACCATTATTGGACCCTTATCATGGACCAAACTAAATTGGAATGGACGCTTTCATAAAATAGAGTGGGTTTTCGAAAACAGAAAGAAAGAATTTTAACAAAAACTAACCGCAACACTAGACTTTTCACACTTTCACCTCATTTGATTATGGTTCGACGTGAAAGGTATTCATCAATGGGTTTGGTTTTGGGGAAACACAAATGAGTATCTACAGAAGCCCCCACTTTGACTGAGTTTGGAGAAACGCATGTTTCGAAAACAAAAGTGAAAGTATCGATAGGGACGGAGAATGATTCAGAACGTTCTGCGATCCTAAATCACTCATGTAACGCCGATACCTGCAAACTAGCGTTAGTTAAACAGATAAAAGAGTTAAGAAACGCGCATCTTGCACCGTCGAGCACACGTCTCTAAAAGTAACCGATTTGTTTTGATGACCTCCTGCAAGCTAGAGAATGTCATCCCGCTTGAAAACTGCTACGCCTGTAACTGCTTCCAAATTAGAAGATTGCTTCGCCTGAAACTATCCTCCTCCGCAATGATAATATTCCACATCCTAGGGAACATCATCGAAGATTGCTTCTCTTGAAACAATCCTCAGCTGTTTGTGACAACTCTCCACAATCTAGGGAATGTCACCTTGCTGTTTCGATGTTCACTCGTCTCTGAACAAAGAGCTTCTTTTTGATATGTTCACGCGTCTCTGAACAAAGAGCTTCTTTTTGATATGTTCAATTTCCGCTGTGATAGTCTTCGAAAAGATCACTGCTTTTTAATCCTTAATACTGCCATGCCAGTACGTCGGCGCTTTGCTGCTTGTGAACCAGTATGTCGGTGCTTTTGCTGTGATGACAATCCTCTTTTCTTTGGGAATAGTTGCCAACACAACTCTTGTATGATGTATGACAATCCGATTTAGGGAAAGTTGTCAATGCTTCGTAACAATCTTTCATAAGAACTTTGCTAACTCTTGAAAGCAATCCACCTTGGAAATTTGCCAACGCTATGCGACAATCCTTTTGGGAAAATATTGCCACTATTGACAATCCGCGTCTTGGAACATTTGCAAAAAAGAGTCAACCGACAATCCACTTCGGGAAAATTTGCCACTTACTGAAATGAATGATAATCCACGTTGAGGAACTTTGCCGAAATTTATGATGAATAGAGTCCTACGAAAATCCTTTGGGAAATTTTGCCATAGGGAACTGGGTGTATGACAATCCAATCTCGGAAAACTTGCCAGCGATCTATGAATATATGACAATCCGAACTTGGAAAAACTTGCCAACAAAGAAGGAGCACGACAATCCACGCTTGGAAACCTTGCCAGAGATGACAATCCAATCTTGGAAAAATTGTCGTTTGAAGAAGATGCACGACAATCCATTTTTGGAAATATTGTCAGTTGGGGATGATAATCCAATTTTTGGAAAACTTTGTCATTTAATAAGAATGCGCGACAATCCATATTTAGAAATATTGTCGTTTAAGTGCTTGCTTTTGAACCGATTGTAATGAGCCAATGTTTTAGGCGCTTAAGCTAAGTGAGACGATTTTTCGTCAGGTCGATCACTTATTGCAATTGTAATCAAACTGACTACTTAATCATGTCAAATTGCTTATAGGGGCTAACTGGCGTACCAAGGAACCCGAAATTGCTGCATGAGGTCAAAATCACCTTTCTGGGAGGCTTCGAGCTCTGTCGTTGCTGAGATATCTCTGGCACCAAGAATTGGAGTATGGTCTTCCCTATTCTGCTACACCTGTATTTATTTTTTACTATAGAACTTTGCCAATTTCTTTAATTATCTTAGGGTTGACCTAAGGCTTAATGTTGCTTGACTCATCGACTTGACACGACTCAAGGTATAAACTTGACTCGATATGTTTGACTGACTCGAGGTTGACTCGACTCGAAGTGTAATGACACATGTGTTAGACTCAAATCAAAGTGATATGGCACGACATGACTCAATGTGTACATGACTCGTGTGTGCATTGTAATGTGATCGTGCGATTCAAAAAATGCAAAAAAGCAAAAATTTTCCGTCAATTTTGTGGAGGGTACCGACTTTCTCCCGAAAAAGAAAGACGTGAAATAGAAAATCAAAAGTTTGAAGATGCATGTTGAATGAGCTTTGTCAAATGTTGTTTGATACTATCTCTCAAGGTTCAAGGATTAATTCATCCTAGGCTATCTCGACTGTTGACTCCATGATGAAAGTATTTGGGTAACTTAGGCACGGAGGCTAAGCACTTCATACTTCGTGATGCAATGACAATTATGAGTGATTTTGACGAAGCATGCTTCAGCGTTAAGATTTCATGACAAAGGGTTCCTAAGGGAAATATATTTGGTCATGTATGCGTGATGTGTGTGATAGTGACACTAAAGTTAGGCCGCAAGAGCTAAGTGTGTGGAAAAATATATTATTGAAAAGAGTCAAATGGTGGTGACTCTTAGGCTAGGTAAGCTAATGATGTAGGGATCAAGCCCCCAAGTCTAGCTCTAAATGAATAGGGATGAGCACAGGGGATCCCTTGATATGATCATGGTGTAAGTGTGTGAATGTGAATATGAATGCATTTTTATTACGGCCGCACCTCGATGTGAGGTTGCCTACGTATCCGTTAGGAATCAGGCCGAACGTAGCTCTAGCCGAACCTCGCACAAGTGTGTATACCTCAAAAAAGGTCTTTTTAAGGGTTGTAACGTGGTTAGGCTAAAGGTTTAAAGAAGAAGGGGATAAAGGCTCAAGACCCAAGATAAGCCCCCAAGGTATGCAACCTTGCTTTTGAATATTTGTATTTTCATGCTTGAGGTTTTCTACTCCTTTTTTTTTTAGCTCTTTCTTTTGCTTTAGCATTTATTTTATTTTAATAAGTGTGGGCAATCCCGATCATGCGGTCTATCACTCACTTGGCATTCATGTTTCTCAGGCACGGTACCGAGCACTCGATAAGAGACGCAATCTGAGACGTGTTCTTATAGAAGATATTTTCATATCAAAGAAATTGGAACACTTGCCCTTTTGTACACTTTTATTTATTTTTTGCTTATGCTTATTTTTGCTATTTATTTTGATCTTTTGAAATCACTCAAGCTTTTTAGAATTGCATAAGTTACACACCATCCCATCCCAAGGTTAGATAGATGTGGGTTGAAAAAAAGAAAGGTCTATCGTTAGACGAGGCTCAAAGTGGTTTATGAAGAAAGGATTGCATATTTGAAAGGTGAAAGGAGATATGATGTGGCTACAAGGGGTGCCTAATCATTGGTATACCTTGTGCTTAATTCGACATGTTTTTTTTTTTTTTTAAATGCAATATTAATGCAATGATCATATGCAAAAAAATAAATGCTCATTTTATTAAAAGAAAATAAAGGATCTACGAAAAAATCCTACAAAATAAATCTAAGGAAAGGAAAAGGTGCCTATGCTAGACTTATTGGGGAAAGGAAAAAAAATGAAAAAGAAATAGAAAAAGAGATCACGAAATCTTGTCGTTGAAGCTCGCTTCTTGTCTTGTGTTGTTTGCGTCATCATCACCCAGTCTTCTCGTTAGCTAGAGGCAATGGGATCTTGTTTGCTTCTATGAGGTCTTGAATGAGATTTTGAAACCTGCAGCATTCATCGGTGGTATGACCGTTTCCTCGATGGTACTTGCAATAGGAATTTGGATTCCATCTCGAAGATCGATTTTCTGGTGTTGGATCCTCGGTAGGGCCAATAGGTTTGATTAATCCTCGATCATAGAGACGATCGAAAGCAGCATCGTAGGTCATTCCAATGGATGTGAACTCTCGCCTGGGTTTCCTTTTAGATCCTTGATTGTCCATGGCTAAGACATCATTATGGTCAAAGGTACTAACATTATTACTAGAGTGGGCGTTTTCGGAAGAAGAAGGATTGTCGCTCTTCTTTCCTTTCCAGCCACCGTGGTTGCTATTGTTAGTAGCTTTTTGCTTTGCGAGGTCATCTTCGATCTCAATACCTATGTCATAGACGGCCTTGAAAGTATTCAAGTTGTGTTGATATTTTAAGTGCTTTGAATACTTTTCTTGGAGATTCTTGATAAACATCTTCACGGATTCTTTTTCAGTGGGGACCTCAATCATCTTGGCGGAAGTTTCCCTCCACTTATTAAAGAAAGAAGTAAAGTCTTCATTCTCCTTTTGTCTTAGCATCTCAAGTTGTCTATGGTCGGTTTCAACTTGGATATTGCACTTGTACCTATCAACGAAAGCGTTCACTATTGATTCCCAGGTAGAGGTTTTTTCCTTGTCAAGGGAGAAAAACCATTGTTGGAAAACGGTTTCAAGAGATAGTGGGAACAAAGAGGGAAAAACCTTCTTATCGATACCCTTAATGTTCATTATTGTTTCGAAAGCTCTTAAATGGAAGTAAGGGATATCTGTTGCCTTGAATTTCGGGATTTCAGTGGCGTTGAACTTATGTGGAAGAAGTTCCTTGTCCAGCGAGACCCCTTGTGAACTCATGCCCTGGAATTTATAGTCACTAGATAGCTTGCTGAGACTCTCTTGCATGAGGTTCATTTGTTGTTGCTTCACGGGGTCATCGACCCTAAGTGCGAGAAGTTTTAGTGTCTCAGTCACAATAGCCAATTGGTTCTTAAGATCATTGACTTTTTCTTGAGTTGCCATTATCTTCTTAGCCTTCCTCCTTTGGCGAATCGGTTTATCAAAAAGCGAGACTTGAATAAAGAGGTTGTCCTTGATTAATCGCCCTTTCTCTCCTCGACCAAGTACTGTGGAAAAGGAATTTGGGGATACTTATTGTTAATTATTGACTCAAACTTTATTCAACATACAATGGATGGAGGAAATGAAGAAAAATTGGAATAAAATGTGAAAGAAGATTTAGATGGAGGGATATGAAGAATTAGGAATAGAATGTACCCCCCAACTCAAATGACGGAAAAAAACCGACTCATGCATGAACCTAAGACATGGTCATGGTGATGTGTATTCAAAGTGTGTTCTAAGCCTAGTGAGTGTAGGTGACATTTTAAGACTTGCGTCATGACAATGTGGCTAGACTACGCGACTAGACTCAAGCAAAGACTAACTTAAGACCTCGCGTATATGCATTAAACTGGACAGACTGTGGTATTTTAGTCATAACTTTTGATCTGTGACTTTGATTGGGACGAAACCAACGCCAAATTAAAGATAAAACTCGGGGCTACAGATCCATAGTTTATAAGACTCGTAGTTCTTTCTAGAACTCCAGATATGACCAAAACAAGTTGACGTTTGTGCAGTATACGGGAATAAAAATCCGGGTTGACTTAAAGGAGCTATGACTCGATTTTATGTTTATTTATTAGCTCAAATTAATTAATTAATTAATTAATTAATTAAACAAAGTCCTTTAGTCATTAATCAGTTTATTTAGTCTTAACACAAGTCAAACAAACGGTTAGGAAAAATCACATAGAGTATGCACAGCAAATAATGCACAATTAGTCAAGTAGGCACAATATGATGCAATGAGTTTGCAACCTAACCATGGCTCTAGTTCTCTAAAGTTCGGGATATGGTTTAGTCAATAGAGGGTCCATGGTTAATTGTCCGGATGCACCGCGCGGAAGCCTAACCGTGAAGGGTTGGCGCGAGTGGATGGGACACCGCGAGTTTTAGAAAAACTCGCTTCCATGGTTTGGTGAATTCAACATCTCGGATGTACCCTTTGTTGCACGGAGCGTTCAATCGGGTAGATGGAGCATGAATTCCCAGAGGGTTATGTCCATATGTAGAACACATATGGGTTTCAGAAAAGTGAGAAAAAAATTCAATCAGGAAGTAGGATAGAGCAAACAATACGAAAAACCGGTCGAAACTAAAACGCATATTTCTGGCTCGGTATTGGGGGAAATTGGCGCCAGCAAACAGAGACTGGCGCCAGATTTTAACTGTAGCGCCAGGCGCCAATGCTGGCGTCTGGCGCTACGGCTAAAAGTCTGGCGCCAAGCTCTGGCCCCTGACGCTACTTCCCACATGCCTCAGCAGCTTTCTGTGCTCGATAAAATCTTCCAGTTTCGCGCGGTGCTATTTCATTCCTAGTTGTGAAAGATATTTCTCAAATTTCCTACGTGTAAAATCCTATGTTTTTGACTCATTACGGATGGTCTTTCCAATGAGAACCTTTTTATGCATATGACAATAATATTAATCAAAATTACGCACATGAAATACTTAGAACTTTTCGAGTCTCATCCACTCATTCTAAATCATTGCCGAAACAAATTCAGGAATTAAAATAGAAATCCTCCCAAGTGGAGTCGCCAAAAAACTGTAGGGAATAATTTCAAGCCTTTAAATCCCACTAGCTTGAACCCCACTGTGATCATACACTAAAGTACGGTGGCGTCCAAAAGGGAAGAAGATAGCGCAAAAGAGTCGCCAACAAGTTTTTAAGGAACTTGTAAACCGTTCACGAGGTGAAGGTTACACCCCTTAACGATCCAAGAGATCGTCAACTCCATAAGGTCATGAACCAAAATAGGGTTCGGGGATGATGGTACAAATCCAACCTAAAAGAGATTGAACCTGCCCTAATAATAGGCCTCTACTTTATTCTGCTAGTATTCATGTGCGCTTTCTGACTAACATACAATCAATAGGATTAACCCTAAACCTGTTCAATCTATGTTGGTTGAATATTAATGCACAAATAAACTATTATTGGCGATCACTTGAATTATAATCACATTAACCCTAACAAGATTATTAATTATCTTATTAAGCGCGATTGCAAGTACCAAATTCCCTTTAAACATGCATAAAGGCGTGATCAAGCAATAACAATAAAAATAATGTACCAAGCAACATAATCAATAATCAACATCATGAATAATAATTATAAATAAAATAATCATCATCAAAATAATAATAATAATATTCATAATCATCATAAAAATAATAATAATAATAATCATAATCATGTTCATGTTAATATTAAAGCATAATAAAAATAGCAAGATCCTAGGCATGATACTAACAAGATTAATAACAAACCCTAGCATGTCACTAAACAATAAAAATCAAATCTTTAACCCTAACATGATACTAACAATCATAAAAATTAGGAAGAACATAGGAAGCATCGCAGGAATCATAATAAACATATTTGATATTATAACCTTTTCCCTAAACATGATATTAGGAATCATAATAACAATTTAAACATGATTTCTACATCATAATATCAATAAATCAATAAAGTACTTACTTTGATGCCTCGTACCTCTTTCTAATAACAAAATACACACGTTAGTAACTTCAAGGAAAATAATAATCAAAACAATTAAATTAAATAATTGAAAGAGAGATTTGGGACCAAACCCTCAGAAATTAAACCTTTCACGTCTAGGGCGAAGGCAACTTCGAATATGGCTAAGTGTTTCTAGATCTAATGAATGCGGAATTTTGTATTTGAGAAAAGGCTAGTTTAGAAAAAGAGAGAGAGATAGAATAATCAAGAAAATCTTGATGAGAGTTTGTGATTGAAAAAGGGGAGATATGACCTCTATTTATAGGAAAAAAGAGGGTCGAAGATTTAAGAAAAGAATCCAAATTCGAATCGAAATAAAACTCGTAGACAACAGTTTTTGCGGATTTTGTTTTTATCATATCTTTTGATCCAGGAATTGGAATAAGATGAATAAGATGTCGTTGGAAAGATATTGGAGTCTACTTTCTAACCCAATTAGAATAAGATTAAAATATGTTGTAGAATAAAAGGTATGAACGAAATAGTGAGACGGTGTCAGTTTTGGATAGAGTTTGATATCTTATTCATATCTTTTCCGTTATAGCTCGAAATTATTATTATAATATATCATTGGAAAGATAATTTCAAGATCTATCCAACCATATAAAATTTGGATAAAAAATATGAGGCATGAAAATAATATCTGACTGTCTTTGAACATGTTTAAATCCGAATAGAATTAGGACTTTAAAAAAGGAAAGTTTTATAAAAAAGGAAAGTTTATATTTAAATCAAATTTCTTAATCTTTTCTTTTAAAAAAAATATAATTAAGATATTTTAGAAACTTATAGAAGATTCTAATCAATCCTAATTAGTTTAGGAATAGGATTAAACCTTTGGACCTTCCTCATGATCATTGGGTTGTAGGCAAAATCCGGTTTGGTCCCAGTTTAGTATTGTGGCCATAACTTCCTCATTATCCATCGGAATTGGGCTTATAATATATCGTTGGAAAGGTCTTTTCAAGCCCATCCAACTAAACCATTATTGGACCCTTATCATGGACCAAACTAAACTGGAATGGACGTTTTCATAAAATAGAGTGGGTTTTCGAAAACAGAAAGAAAGAATTTTAACAAAAACTAACTGCAACACTAGACTTTTCACACTTTCACCTCATTCGATTATGGTTCGACGTGAAAGGTATTCATCACTGGGTTTGGTTTTGGGGAGACACAAATGGGTGTCTACAACTTGATTATAATTATGCTGGGTAATTATTGGAGTTAGGGGGTTAGGAAATTTGTATGGAATGCTTGTTGCGTTGATTGTTTTTTGATTAGTTATGTTATTAGTGATTGATTAGGGTTTCGGTGAAGTATTGATGTGATGCATGTGCTGTTGTTTGTAGCCTAATTGTGCTGTGTAATTATAGGTTGCAAAGAGTAAACAATTTGACAGTTTGACTGTCAAATTCTGGTATAGGGGTTAGTTTGAATTGGGTAAGAAAGGTGAAATGGAGTATAATGGTGGTGAGTGTACTAATTTTGTTATAGACCCAGATGAATTATGTTATTGGGAGTTACTTGGCAAGCAAAGTGGCCTTGATTGGGTGAATGAGTTTTTTTATAAAATTCCTGGTGTGAATGTGGATAAAGGTTTGAGAGTAGTAAATGGAGATGCAGAGTGTAGAGTGATGAGTGAGTTAGGTGTTAAACATAAGGGTATGGTTGTGTATGCAGTGCAGTATGATTATGACACACTTCATGCACATGTCCAGCCTAGTTAGATTGAGGATACTTGTGTGAGCCAACCTGTCCAAAAGGAAAGTGATGTTAGAAAATCTCCCTAATCTAAAAAGCAAACAAAAACTGGATATCCCCTCACCTAAAGTCAACAAAAGAAAAAAATTGACACCTAATAAGGGACCACAAACAAAGTTGGTCACATCCCCAAATACTAGTCCTGGTCAAAAGAAAGATGCTGCCACATCATCACCAAAAGCATCCACCACATCATTTTTAAAAAAAGATTCCTACCTTCCCCAAAAACCACATACATCTTCATCACAACACACTGACCAACCACCACAATTAAACTAGCAGAAATTGAACCCCCTTACCGTCTTCTCAAATTCCTAGCTTTAGCCAAAATGAGTTTCCAAACGTTTCTCAATTCCTATCTTTAGAGTTTATCTCAACTGTTGAGTTGCCTAATGTAGACACAAATTTTGTGCATGACTATGATTGGGAAGATAGTAGGCCAGACAGCCCTTTGAAATTGAATGATCTAGTAGGTTTTGATGGTTAGTCTAGTGATGAAGGAGATCCAACATATGAGCCTGAGGATGAGGGAGAAGGTGATAGAGACAAACAAGAGGAGGGTGTAGAAGATAAGGGTGCTTTTACAGTGGGCCATAAAGATCTAGAAACTAAGGCAACTGAAGATCTAGAAGAAACTCAATACATTGAAGCGGAAACTGATAGGAGTGATGATGAGCTAAAGGAAGCAAGCAATAGAGTGAAGGATTGCAACTCTAGGATACTTAAAGTAGCCGAGCAGTTCAAAAAAGAAGTATGTGATGGGAAGATTGTTGATGAAAGTGATGTTGGCAAAGCAGAACCATCAAAAGGAGGTTTGAAAAGTGATTGTGATGAGGATGAAGACATTAACTCCCCAACTGGTAGTGATGATGAGGTAGATGGTGTTAAGAGGGAGTTAGTGAGGCCTGATGGTGATCTCAGCAAGTTAAAATGGAAGGTAGGTCAAAGATTTGCAAATAGTTTAGACTTTAAGGATGTTATAATTAAATATGCAGTTATGCAAGGGAGGGATTTGAAATACACTGTGAGTTGGAAAGACAGGCAGAGGTTGGGAGTGAAATGTGTTAGAGATTTCCCTTTTATGTGTACTATTCCATGCATTTAAGGGATTCCACATGGCTGGTGAAGACTGCAGTTGATTCACATACATGCCATAGGAATATGAGTAAGAATAGACAACTTAAAAAAACTTGGTTGGCAACTCAGTTGCTAGAGGTTTTCAGAGCTAGGCCACATTGGCCAGCTAAAGAGATTTTGAAGAAAAATGGTCTAATAACCTTGGCTGCAGTATATGTTGATGATATAATCATCACTGTTGATGATATAATCATCACTGGTGATGATTCAACTTCAATTAGTTCCCTCAAAGCTCACCTACATCACACCTTCACTATTATTGATTTGGAAAAACTTTCCTATTTTATTGGTATTGAAGTTAGGTATATTCCTTGAGGGATTTCTTTAACTCAGGAGAAATACATGCACTACTGAGTTATTAAGGGATTATGGTATTACAGATTTCAAGTATGTAGTGACACCATTACCTATTAATCTAAAGCTGAATGCTGATGAAGGAACCTTGATTAGTGATCTTGAGTATTACATGTTAATAGTTGGGAAGTTAAATTTTTTGTGTAACACTGGACCTGATCTGTCTTATACAGCTTAAATTCTCATCCAGTTTCTACAGTCTCCAAGAGAACCTCATTTGCAGGATCTAAGACATGTCCCGAGGTATATTTCTGGTAGCTTAGAGAAGGGTATTCTGCTCAATAGTTCTGTTTCTTAAGTTTTACAGGCATATTCAAATTCAGATTGGGGTGCTTGCTTTGATAGCAGGAGGTCTATCACTAGCTAGTTGGGTTTTGATGCTAGGATCTTCATCTATTAGCTGGAAATCCAAGAGGAAAAATACCGTGTCTAAATCTTCAAGCTATTTAGGATACAGGACACTTGCTTTTGCTTCCAGCGAAGTGACTTGGATGGTTCGTTGGCTTGAATAGCTTGATTTGGATAAACAAAGGCTTATGACTCTACACTATGATAATCTGAGTTTGATTTACATTGCTAAGAACCCTCTGTTCCATGAAAGAACTAAACACATAGAGATTGATTGTCACTTTACTATAGAAAAGGTTTTGGATGGGCTAATTCGTTTAGTCTATGTTCCTACTGGTGAGCGATTAGGTGATGTGTTCACTAAGATTCTGCCTTCAGCTCAGCATGAGAAGCTGCTTACCAAGCTTGGCATGATTGATACCATGCCTAGTTTGAGAGGGGATGTTAAATATACAAGATGCATTGAAGATTGTTCATTAAGTCACAACAACTAGCTTGCAGCACAAGTTGTTATAACCAAATTGCCAAGTTAGCAGAAGTTTTGTTACAACAAACTTTCAGCTCGGCCAAGTTCCAGAAGCTTCTGAAGACTGCTTACATCTTATTTCTATTGTAATAGAATCTAGTATAAATAGCTGTAATTAGATATTCTTACTGATCATTCACTCATAATATCAAACACAAGTTTAGCATGATGTATTTTCTCTCTCTAGAATTTCTTTATTCTTCTTCAAACAATTGAATACATAGTTTAATTTCTTTCCAATTTCTTCAAATCTGTGTTTGTAACATGGTTATTGGTGATGTGTGGTTTGGATTGGAGAAGAAGCTAAGAAAAGAGGAGAGAGAAATGGGTGAAGTGGAAATATGTTGTTGGTGATGTGTGATTCAAGAAGCTAAGAATTTTTTATTTTTTTTAAAAAAAAAGAAAAAATAGAAATTGTGGCTAAAAATTTGCAACCTGTCTTGTGTGCGGCCGGTTACACTGTGTGGCCACTTAAAGTAATCCATTTAACCTTGATTAAGTAACCCTTATAATACCTGAGTTACCCCTATAACACTGATGACCGAGTAACTAGCTCTATAATGACCAAGTAACCCTTTAACACTGACCAAGTAACCCCCATTACACTAGCGAAATAACCCTATCACATATAAGACTTTGTGAAAAAAATTTGTGTATAGACGAAAATTTTCTTTTCACGTCAAATTTACTCGTATTACTTTCCATTTATGTTTTTGGTTCATAAAATCACTAGTTCGAATGTACCTAATTGATCAAAACAAACATTGATCTGTCACTGTGATTAAGTAATCCCTATAATACCAACTGAGTTACCCTTATAACACTGATGACCGAGTAATTCTATAACAATGAACAAGTAACCCTTTAACACTTACCCAGTAACACCCATTACACTAGCAAAATAACCCTTATAATGACTGGCCACACGGTGTGGCCAGCCACATATAAGACTTTGTGAAAAAAATTGTGTACAGACGAAATTTGTCTTTTCACGTCAAATTTACTCGTATTACTTTCCATTTATTTTTTTATGTTCATAAAATCACTAGTTTGAATGTACCTAATTGATCGAAACAAATATTGATCTGTCACTGTGATTAAGTAATCCCTATAATACCAACTGAGTTACCCCTATAACACTGATGACCGAGTAACTCTATAACAATGAACAAGTAACCCTTTAACACTGACCAAGTAACCTGCAATACACTAGCAAAATAACCCTTATAAGGACTGGTCACACGGTGTGTCCAGCCACATATAAGACTTTGAAAAAATTTGTGTACAGACGAAATTTGTCTTTTCACGTCAAATTTACTCGTATTACTTTCCATTTATTTTTTTGGTTCATAAAATCACTAGTTTGAATGTACCTAATTGATCGAAACAAACATTGATCTGTCACAGTGACTCCATCAGGGGAAATTGTTGTAGCCAAAACTATACAAACTCAGCATGTTGTTTATTTTGTTAGATTATGATCTTTTGTAGTGAGAGCAATCATCCTATTTTAAAGCACATGGCCCACTAAATTACACTCCTAACAACCATTCATCCTATTTAAAAGTTTATTATATTATGTAAACCCCACCTTTCTTAATTACCGCGCTAAAGGGTGTGTTACATCTAAAAGAAAACGGAGGAAGTATGTTTTTTGTACCCAGATTATTGGTGGCGTCTTATCTCGATTCTCGGTTTTCCCAAATTTTGCTTACTTCAATTCCTAAACTGTTTAATTTCATTAAGAAATTTGTTACCAATTTTTTGTTGAAAACCGTGTTATAAATTTTTTTTTTTTAGAACACACCTATTTTAATTTTTTTTTAATCCCACCACTTTTCGAATTTTAACTATTGATTAACGTGTCCATCATTCATTAACATGTGTACCTCACGTGACTTACTTAACCCCACTTTTCTATTATCCCCCCCTTTTCCCATTCACTCCCTCTTCGTCACTTATATTTCCGTTCAATTGTATAAAAAGCTATAAAAACCAAATTATGATGAGAAGGAGTGACGAAGAGGGAATGAATGGAGGGAAAGGGGGGAAAATAAAAGAAAAGTGGACTTAACAAAAAAAAAATAATAAAACTGGTGTGCCTCGACAATTTTTTTTTTTTAAAACAGATGTGTTTTGACCAAAAAAAAAAAAAATTATAACATGATTTTCAACAAAATTTGATTTTTATAAGTTGGTTTTCAACAAATTTTCCTTTCATTAAATAATTGTTTATTTATGGATGATCATAATTATGTGCCCGTCCACTAATTATTAATAGTTCAAAAGAAGTGTTTGAGCAAGAAAAACATAATAACATGCCAAGATCCAAACAATTTTTTTGATAGCTTCGGTCCCTTACTAAATTTCATACCATGTTGTATTGTGTTATTCACTCAAGTAGAGTATTCTCATTCAATCATTATACATTTATACGTACATAACTATAACCTAGATCATTCTATTTGTACACGTACGCGAGAATATGTGACTTTACACACATAATTGCAGTAATTATCCTTAGAATATAGTTTGAGAACATTGAGCAATAATTCAATACCATCTATGAAATGATGATGAGTAATTAAAACTTCTTTTAGGCTACATAACTATTGGTTTCAATTCCATAATACGTTTGGAGTTATGTTCTTGATTTGCACTTTATTTTTTTTATTTTTTTTTTTGCTTGCCAAATCTATATGCCTCGAATTATTACAATAATAGAACAAGTTAATTTGATTGTTCTTGCTTTAATTGCGGACTTAAAACATATTTTACATTAAGGTGAGCTTATTAGCTAGTTAATTGAATCCAAAAAAACTAAAACAGAAGTATTATAATACTACTTTTGCATTCATATTTATAAAATTGCAAGTTTTAGTCCATTGTTAAAACATCCTAGTACGATGCAATAGTGAAAACCGAAAAGAATTAGACAAAAAGTGACATTATATAGTCAGTTACTCCGATCCGTATGAATTTTGACTCGAAACTAAAAAAAGCATTATACGCATCTATCTAAACCCTATATAATTGACTAAAAGAACTTACTAATAACAGATAACTAACTAACTAAAAAAAAAAAAATCAAAAAATAAATAGTTAGATTCTGTTTCTTGATCTTGATAACCAAATCAACGACCAAATACCCCTATAAATCATTTCTATCTCCATCATTTCTTTCACCCTCATTTCTCTCTATTATTTCTCTAAAACCTTTCTCTCTCTAGATCTCTCTAAAAAACTTTTCACTCTCAAAATCTCTCTTAAACCCGTAGCTTTTCTCTCTCAAAATCTCTCTAAAAACCGAAATCTCTCTCTAATACCTTCCCCTAAACACGTTTTCTCACAATGGCGAAAGGTACTAGTGGTGCGCTGGACGATGATATTGATGGTTCTGGTCCAATTCAGGGTGTTCCAAATCAGGGTGGTCCAAACGAGGGTCATACAAACAGTAGTTGGCTCGACATAATTTTTGGACGACATTCTCTTCTTTGCTTCCTAATTATCGGCTTTATCGCTTTGTCGGTTCTTGCTACCTTTCTTGGTACCATGGCATTGCTCACCGTAAACCGTGACTTAGACTCCGTGAATCTTCTATCGTCCACATTCTCGATAACATACTACCATAAGAGTAACACGATCCTCCGCAACATTACGGAAGCTGTTCCCGAAAACGCTACAAGTTGTTCGGACATCCTTGCCAAGCCGTTCGTTGTCTTTCCGGGTGCCAGAGTTAAGCCCTTCAAGAAAGAATTTCAAGAATCAGTATTTGATAATTCTACTGAATCCACCATCCTGACTAAACCGTTTGTGGTCTTCCCAGGGGCCAGAATCAGAGCATTTAAGGCAGAACCACAAATCAGCAACAATACATCCCATGATTAATCTTCAAAGTGTGATCAATGTTCAAGAACCTCACTGTCGATTAGTTAGCAATTTATTTTATTTTATTTTATTTATTTTTTTTTCCCATTTTAGGATAATCGGTATGTACATTTCATCTGTATTACTTGATGTACTGTTTAGTTAAGTAAGAAACGATTATTGAATTCTATGTCTTTATAATAGAGAGAATATATAGGGGATTGTAATATTTTCAGGGCTTAATAAAATAACTACACGATTAGTTTTGATTCTAGTCAGTTTAATTACTTGTTTTTACTTTATCACTCTGTAGTTTACCAGCATCTCTAGTTTGTATCAGCACCTTTAATTTGTTAAGGAATGTCTCCAATTATAGGGTCGAGAATTGTCTTGAGCTCATTCAACTTTTCCTCATATTCAGAAACTCGAGCGAGATTGAAATTCCAGTCGAGCCACTGGATTGTCATCTCAATTGCATCCTTCATCTTGTTAGCATCCTCCTCTTGAAACTTGTTCCAGCAAACATCCACCATGTCCCACTTACTTTCAGCATAATTCTTCAATGCAAGCTTGGCTGCAACAGCTTTTTTGTGCTCCTCGTCCTCTGCCTTGTACTTGTTGGCCTCCTCTACCATTCGATCAATCTCTTCTTTAGATAACCTACCACTGTGATTTGTAATACTGATTTTTTTTTTGTTGTCAGTGCCTATATGTTGCGCTGACACGGTAAGGATACCATCATTGTCGATTTCAAAGCAAACATCAATTTTTTCTTTACCTTTCGGTGCTGGAGGGATATCGTACAGAGTAAATGTACCTAGCAGGTTGTTCTCTAAGGCGATGGGGCTCTCACCTTCGTATACATCACATATCACCTTTGTCTGATTGTGCTTTGCAGTACACATTATTTTTGACCTTGTTGCTGGAATGGTAGAATTTCTTGGGATGAAAATGCTCATCCAACCACCACTTTCATTTCTAACTCCAAGGGACAAAGGAATGACATCTATTAGTGTAAAATCTTTATTGTCACGTACACCGCTCAAGATTGCAGCTTCAATTGTAGCACCATATGCAACAGCCTCATCCGGGTTAATGCTTTGGCAGAGCTCCTTCCCATTAAAGAAATCTTTTAACATTTCTTGAACTTTTGGAATCCTAGTTGACCCACCAACTAGAACAACATCATCAACATTAGCCTTTTTCATTTTGGCATCTTCCAAACATTCCTTAACAGGATTCACACAATTTTTAAACAAATCCAAGTTCAACTTTTCGAACTTGGCACGGGAGATGGTTGAATACAAATCAATACCCTCATACAAACAATCTACATCAACACTAGTTTCCGTAGCTGATGACAGCATCCTTTTAGCTCTCTCACAAGCAGATCGCAACCTCCCAATAGCCCTGCGGTCTTTACTGATGTCCTTGTTATGTTTCCTCTTAAACTCGGCCACAAAGTAATCAACCATTCTACTGTCAAAACCCTGACCACCTAGATGGGTGTCTCCGTTAACTGCTTTCACTTCACAAGCCTGTTTACCAATTCTAACCAAAGATACATCAAATGTCCCACCACCAAGATCAAAAACTAACACGTTCTTAGCCGTCTCTTTCCTATCATTGCCGATTTTATCAAGACCATAGGCAATGGCAGCAGCCGTTGGTTCATTGATAATCCGCATGACATTGAGTCCAGCAATGGTACCGGCATCTTTTGTTGCCTGACGTTGGGAATCATTGAAATAAGCGGGGACAGTGACAACAGCATTTTTAACTTCCGAGGCAAGGTAGGTCTCTGCAGTCTGTTTCATCTTCATTAAGATCATTGAAGAGATCTCCTCTGCAGCAAACTGCTTTTCTTCGCCTTTATAAGTGACTACGATAACAGGCTTGCTGTCTTCAGCCACGGAAATAACCTTAAAAGGCCAGAGTTTCATGTCATTCTGCACTACTTCATCAGTGAATCTTCTGCCAATAAGCCTCTTTGCATCTGTAGTGTATTTCAGTGAATAAATACGTGAAATTGACAAACTTAAATTGCAAAACTATGAAAAATTGTGAGAGCTTTTGATGCAATATCTTTGAAACAGAGAAAGTATAAACTTTTTAAAAATACATTAGGTAATGTGCTTTAGAAGACAAATACGACTTATAGAGTATTTCTCACCCACTACATATCTTTTCATTACCTCAATATTGCTCATTCAGATTTTAACATTGTGTATCTATAATCTATGTTCTCAAAAAACAAAAAAAAAACAAATCAGCAAACATATATTTATAATTTTAAATATACAATTGTCCATCAAAAAATCCTATAAGTTTCCATTAAAGTTTGGTTTGTTAATTATGTTAGGAAAATTTGTTCAAAAAGACCACATAAGTGGTCTCTTTTGTTTAGAAGGACCTAATAAGAAAAAGGTTGTTTAAAAGGACCATATAAGACGATTTGAGTTGGCTAAAAAGAACAAATCCAATTTTTAGGGAAGTCAACGCCAGATTAATCAATTTATTCTATAATGCATGCTATCGACATATATTTGCACACGTTAGAAAATCAATTTTGTAAAATATAATTATGGATTATTTTATAAGAAACTGGGCAAAGTTATATTGTAACATGATATATACGAATATTGAAGGATAGAGGTAGAAGACGAACCAAAAATAGTATTAATTGGATTAGCAGTAGCCTGATTTTTAGCAGCCTCGCCAACAAGACGTTGAGTTTGATTGAAAGCAACACAAGACGGTGTCGTTCTGTTTCCTTGATCATTGATTATGATTTCAACACGGCCGTGCTGCCATACTCCAACACAAGAGTATGTTGTCCCGAGATCGATTCCTATCGCTGGCAATTTTTTTTTCCTTTTATCTTCCATTTTTTTTTTATAATTTTTTTTTTTTTGGTGATATTGCTCTTTAGAAAGAGTATAAATTCTTCAGTTGCGTGTGTATAAACTTTGGGTCTACAATAATATGATAGAAAGGATGGAGATTTGAAGGAATTAACGTCGGATGATGGAAAGAAGGAAAGAAAAAACGGTTAGGGTATTTGTTTGAAGCAGTTTATTACAAAGTTGTTTGATTTGCAAAATAAATTTGGAGTGTACACTACTTATAGGGAGGTCCAGAGGTGTAGACTACTTAGGATTTTTTATTTTAATTTTATCTTTTTAGGAAGTGTACACTACTTAGGATTTTTTATTTTAGTTTGTCTTTTAAGGAAGGAAGTGTACACTACTTAGGATTGGGTTTTTTACCTAAATTTTACTTTCCTTACCAACTCCAACAGTGTAAAATTAGGACTAGCTTGCAATTTATGAAACTAATAAATAATTAGCTTAACCATTGGAATTGCATTACCAAATTAGCTGGGCAAAGCTATTTGCTTAGCTAAGCTAATTAGCTTAGCAAATTGTGGGAATTAAAAAAAATTAAATAAATAAAAATAATTATTGAAAATTAGCTTAACCATTGTGGGATTAATTAGCTACAAGGTAGATTAGCTTTGCAATCCTAGGTGGCATGACAAGCTAATTTCACAATTAGCTTACCATTGGAGTTGCTCTAGCAACTCCAACGGATGAATTTGGGGACCTGCTTGCAATTTATGAAAAATTCTAAGTTACTTACTATCCATTGGATAATAATATATGGAGTTGTTTCGGAAGGCAATCCCTTAATGGATAATATGCTTGTTTATTAATTTTATTATACAGTGTTTAACTTTTGATATTGTTATAATTGTCGTTGTTACTATAAACTTTTTTTTTATTAATTATATGGTTTAGACCTGGCAAACAGGTCATTTAGGTCGGGGTCGGGTCGAGTCAATTCAGGTCAGGTCAAGTTCGGGTCAGCAAATGTTCGGGTCGAGTCGGGTTGATTCGGGTTTTGGGTCAAAATCTGGTCAGCACTTCAGGTCAAGTTATAGTCGGGTCAAGTTCGAGTCGTGTTAATTCGAGTCGGGTCTGTTCGGGTCGGCTCAATTTTTAAGATCAATTTTCGGGTCAATTTCGGGTCGGGTCAATTTTTAAGATTAATTTTCGGGTCAAATTTGGATTGAGTCAATTCGGGTCGGGTCTATTCGTGTCAAGTTTGTGTCGGGTCACCAAAATAAATTCACTTAAAAAAAATAATTTGAAAAATAAAGTAAAATCGTTAAAAAAAAACATGAGTATCTATTACGTAGGAAATAAAAAAGCCCTAAACTAAGTAATTCACTATTTCACCCTATTCACTTAGGTTTCGGGTCAATTCGGGTTGGGTCACTACAAGTCGGGTCGATTCGGGTCAATCATTTTTGGCTAAAATCGGGTCAGGTCACTTCGGGTTTCGGGTCATTTCGGGTCGGTTCAAGTTCAGGTTTTGGGTCAATTTCGGGTCAAGTCATTGAGTCGGGTCACTTCGGGTCATCGGGTCAACTCTATTTCGTGTCAGGTTCGAGTCGCGTCGGGTTAGTTCAGGTTCGGGTCATTTTCGGGTCAACTTTCGGGTTACGGGTCGGGTCATTTTGGTCGGGTCAATCAGGTCGGGTCAGGATTGCCAGGTCACTTTAGTGTTTAACTTATGTTGTCATGTTATTTTATTACATTATATTGAATATGTATATTATTGTCTTATTATATTTATTTGTTTGATTTTTTTTTAATCAATCAATATATTTTCTAGCTAATGTGTATCACATGGTCGCAACTTAAAATTATATCCTCCTTATTTGAAATTATATCCTCCTAGAGAAAGTAACAGTCCATTTAAGAATTTTAAACGTATAGAGTTGGAGTCGTTACAGTCTAGCCCCTTCCCTCATATGAGAGTGACATACATAAAAATTGACCATAAAAAGTCAATGAAAATAAAGAATGTTTTGTTAGTAATTTCACTTTCAAAAAATAATTTTTTAAAATAAAATATTAATTCAATAAAAAAATGTTAAGAAATTAGCTAACAATTATTGCACAAATTAGCTAGAAAATGGAGTAGCTTAAAATCCTATGTGGCAATGGCAAGCTAATTTGGTAAATAGCTTGTCATTGGAGATGCTCTTATGTCAATTAATTGTCGGTTATAAGTGTTTGATTTGGAAAAACGGGCGTTATATTAGTAAGATCATTGTTGTTAAGTGCTATATAATTTAATTTTAATTCTTCATAAGCAACTTTTATGTGACAATAGTGAAAAATAAAATTTACATGTGGTATGAATGCATGATGATGATGATGATGATGATGATATAAGTGTAGATAAAGATATTTAGTCTTTTATTTAGCTTTTCTACTTTCGGTGTATAGACTATAGACTACTCTCCTTAAAAATGCATTAATTAATTTAACCTAAACTTAGGATAACACACGTTAAGCACTTTGGAAATTAGTCAAAATTTATACTTTAGTCCAAAATTACATACTCCGTATTAAGTTGTTAGTTTTGTAGGGAAATCAGTTAAGTCGGTTATCAAGATCAAGAAACTTAAAATGGGGTTTCTTGATTTTTTATTTTTTTAATTTTTTTTTTCAAATTTTTATAAAATATACATCATTTCTTTAATTTGCCTTACAAAAAAAAAAAAAAAAAAAAAAAAAAAAAAAATCTTTATTCATTAATATTTACACTTTTAATTAGGTTTCTATTTTTGGTACATAATAGAATACCCTCGTTAAAAATGCGTAATAAATTAGCAAAAGCTAACGAGCGCCCTCGGGGCTTTAGATAAGAGAGCTAAATGTGAAAATATAATGGTATGAATAACATTAATTACATTGATCGATGTGTGATTTGTCATGCATTCCGAATTTAATACTATTTTAAGTAATATATTTATCCCTTATCAAATGCCTCGGGGTGCTTGTTAGCAAGGTCCTAATAAATTTAAGTGAAACTAGAATAACACATTAATACTTAAGTCCAAAATTACATATAATTAAGTGATAAAACGAATAGTTTTAAAAAGATATTTATTCATTAATGTGAAAATCAAGAAATGGTATTTTCGGTTTCTTGTTTACCAACGTCATCCCAATTATATATATATATATATATATATATATATATATATATATATATATATATATATATATATATTGTATATATATATATATAGTTAAATGCTATGATTCTTGGGTTGATGAAAAAGCGAAAACCATTCACATGATTAGTGAGTACTTTCCTATCCGGAGGAGCGCCCGCTCCTTCGATCCTTCGAGGCTCGTTTTGGCTATTTTCTTCCAGTTCGTTGCAGCAGACGCTCCCGCTCTTTAGAGCACCCGTTCCCCTGGTTCCATACAATTCATGCTTATAATTCTTGATTTCATTCATCATAAATACTACTCCATAGTGCAAGGGTTCCTCGTCTGAAGCCGAATACAGGTCTATGGCTCTCACTATTCGTGAGTTGAAATGATTGAAAAAGTTGTTGTTTGTTCTTGGTGTTAAACATTCAAAGCCTATGCAGATGTTTTGTGATAATCAGTCGGCTTTGCATATAGCTAAGAATTCGGTATTTCAAGAACATAGGAAGCATATTGAGGTAGATTGTCATTTTGTTCGCGATAAGTTGATAAATGGTAATATTTCTACCTCCTATGTTTCGACATGTCATCAGTTAGCAGTATTTTAACCAAGGCTCTTGGACGTCAGCAATTTGGTTTTCTATTACGTAAGTTGGGCATTCGTGATTTGCATTCTCTAACTTGAAGGGGAGTATTAAAGCCGGTTTGGTTTATTTGTTATATTTATATTAATATTGTATTTATGTTAATAAGTTTATCTTATTAGGAGTTTTAGGCTAATTAGGTTTCCTAATGTATGGTGTATATATATGTGATTAATATCAATACGAAAGCTAAGCTGTTTTTTCCACAATATTCTTGAGTTTAATACTTGCACAAGGTACAGAGCAACCGACTTATCCCCGACTCAATCTTTGCAAAAAGTTCAATTTCTGAGTAAGAACTCAAAACTTATCGTTCTAACCATATCAATGCCATCTATAGTAATCCTCAAAGTAATAGAAATCGATACATCCTCTAACATTATCCCTTGTAAACTGACTTCTGTAGGTGGCAGAAGTAATCTAGCCACCTCATCTTGCATAATACGGCAGTAGTAACCTAAAAACGTCAATGGTTGGTTCGTACACCCGGGTGTACCATGTGCATGGTACTCCCGGATTGAAACAGAAAAAACATAGCTTATAAATGTAAATAACATCATTAAATTATAAAAGAACACATCATTGAAATATAAAGAACATGGTAAGTTATGAATAACTAATTTAAGAAAAATGTAGTAGATAGTTACTAATTGATTTTTACCACTCATTTAATGTTAAATCATTTCAAAATATTGAGTTTTCCATAATTTCTTTATCTAAGATTTTTTTCTACCAAAAATAATTGAAGATTTCATTTTCAAATTTCAAAAATTCAAAATTTAAAATTTCATGTTCAATATACTTTATTTAAATTTTTTTTTTTAAATGTATACAAAAATTAATCATATTTTTCACCGTTACAAAAAAAAAAAAAAAAAAAAAAAAAAAAAAAAAAAAAAACATAGGGGATGAAACAAGAGAGCGCAATGATAAAAAAAAAAAAAAAGACATAATACCCGAAATAATACGAGGTTTAAAGCAAATGCATAGTAAGACCCTGTTTGATTCACCTTAATTTTGCTGAACTGAAATTATTTTACTGAACTAAACTTGTTTTTACTGAACTGAACTTAATTTTACTAAATTGAAATTATTTTTACTGAACTTAATTATTTTTACTGAACTGAAATTATTTTTACTGATTTTCTATTATAATTCTTCTTTAAGAAAACTGAATTTTACTGAACTGAACTTATTTTTACTGAACTGAAATTATTTTTACTGAATTAAAATTAATTTTACAGAACTTAACTTATTTTTACTTAACTGAATTTTTTTTTACTTAATATTATTTTTTTAAGGTGAAGATAACAGGACCTAAGAAGAACATACTATCTAAGTTAAAGAACATTATTTGTATTAATGAAACCCAGCAAAGAACATTTTTTAACTACATAAATTAAAGTACAATGTTTATAATGTAAAGAACATAATATAGCTCATATACAAAAACATATTGATCAGATTTAATGAACATATTATATTCCAATAAAAAAAAAGAATATGTACTAAGAAATGATAATAGAACATTTATCATAATACGAAGAACATCATCTTCAACCTCAGAAAATAGCAAGAAAACAATGATTTTTTTTTTTTTTTTTAAAATACCTTTTCTCTCAACAATGAATTAATCAATTACATCATTAAGAGATATATTGGAAGTTTGGAACGATAAAATCAACTCTATTAAAACATTAAATCACTTAGAAATAAAAAATTTACTATGATTTCTCTCTCTATATAAACTCTCTTTCTATCTCTTAACAAAATAAATGAACTTCTATTCATCAAAAGTATTCTATTAATATATAAAATATAAATAATAAATCAATTTCATGAATCAAGAAATATAAATAACAAATCAATACCTTAAATCAAGGAGGGAATTATTTTGATTTTTTTTTTTTTTGACTCATGTACTTTAATTTGTATGCAATGTTCTTTCCGCGATTTTTAATAACCTTGTATTATAAGTTTATAACTGAGTGTACCATGCTCATGGTACACCTGGGTGTATGGTGGAAAACGGCAGATGATCTTGTAGGAAATACAATACTATACGGCGATCAAAAATTGGTGACAGATTCAAAGTGCGCTACAAAAGCTATTGCATTCAGAATCTGTCAACACCAATTCTTGACTGTAGCATTATGATCTTCAGACTTGTCGACACCAATTCTTCACTGCAGCATTATTATCTTCAGACTTGTCATGGACGTCAACCCAACATTCATAGCAATTAACTATGTTTTTATGACATAAAAAGGAAATCTAATACAGATAGAACAAGGATGATTGGTATGCAAGTGAATAACGTAAGAGTTTATTAATTTTGAAGAAAAGTAACATGTGATGTGACAATAAAAACGAAAATTATGATTTGAAGAGTAATTCTAAATTTCTAATGGTTATATATATTTATAACAACTAGCTTTTGGACCCGTTCTACGCACGGGTTATGCTTAACTTATAAATTTATTTGAAACTTTACAAATTATCTTGTCACCAAAAAAAACAAAAAACCCTTTACAAATTATTTGAATGAATTATTTTATCGTCTTTTGACATATTATAATATTTTATGAATTAGTGGTAATAGACTAATAGTTGTAGAAAAAATGGCTTAAAATCGTAAAATCATATCTCTATCGCATGATATATTAATCAACAATTTGTATAAAAAACTACTTTGTAAATACCAAACACTTATTATAATTTTACAATTTTTACATCAAATGTGAAGGCATGATATTCTTCTTTAGTTTTTACCAATATATGTCTCTTATATTGCGCTTAATATCTTCAAAATTAAAACCCCATGACACGCAAACAATGTCATCCCATGGAATTTCCATAGTATTCTTGCCACCTCAATATTTCCCTTTTCAATCATCATCCTCATTGTTGTAGAAATTTCACATAGAATTTTGAGAGATGTTTATCTAATTTTTAAGTTTTTGAAACTTAATGAGTGTGAAAAAATCTTTATTGAAAATTTGTATTTATATAAGAAGAGGGGGAAGATAAGGGGTCAAATTAAAGAAATGAATTATGAATGTGAATAAATTGAATTGATAGATGGAATAATGAGAAGAGGAGAAGGTTTAGGAAATTTAATTTGTTATTGAATTAAAATAAAGATTACAAAATATTAAAGTTATTGAGAAATATAGGGGGAGATGAAAAGAGAATTTCTTTGAAAACATAAGGAGGGAGAATGAATAAAGAAAGGTGAGAAAGAATGATGACATGTGTCAATTTTGGTTTGTGTTTTTAAATACTAAGTATAGATTTGGGTGAAGTCGGTAAATACGGTAATCAAGAAACTGAAAATACCATTTTATTAATATACGCCGTATTATTAAGTGGTAAAACCAATCATATTTGCAAAAACAAAATACTTGATTTCATTTTACAAAGAAATTTATTAATGTGAAAATCAAGAAAGGTGTAAAATAAGATATTGATCCACCGAACAGAATATTTGTGATACAAGTAGTCTAGTTTCCTAAGCGGCTAAGCCTAACCAAAGTGCACAGCTAGAAAAAGAAACTAGAGACAATTACAGGAAAATATATCCTGCTCGTAGTGAATAAAAATATTCACCAAATCAATATATTCCTAAATATTTCCTAGAATATAATAGGAGTAACTAATCAAGAAACCCCATTTTAAGTTTCTTGATCTTGATAACCGACTTAACTGATTTCCCTACAAAACTAACAACTTAATAACTAATTACAACTATAAATATCTCATCCATCCATTTCTATTATTTTGTTTCTACTTCAAAATTATCCATTTCTGTTATTTCCATTTCTACTTCATTTTTATCCATAAAATTATCAAAAATATTCTTTCGGTTGTTCTGTGTACTGTTCTGTTGCTTCTAATTAATTACTACTCGGTTAGTAATGGCGGCTTCGAGTTCACAAGCCAACGATTATACGGTTATGGAGACAGATCTCACAAGAAAATTCGCAAGGTACGAAATAGCGTCTATTGAAAATCTTGAGGAATTATGTGCCGAACCTGAATTATTGAGGTCTAGACCACGAAAACATTACGAAATGTTACCATTATTGGATTGATGATGACCAGAAAGTCGTCCACATGATTACTGAGTTTTGTTCTTCAGGAAATCTGACAGACTATAGCAGGGAACATGTACCTGATCTTGTGGGTAATACGGCGATCAAGATTTGGTGTAGACAGATTTTAAGCGCATTACACTATCTTCATACTCATAATCTGCCTATTACTCACCGTGATATTAAGTGTAGTAACATATTTGTTAAAGGCAACACGAGCACGATTTAAACTAGGAGACTTGGGAATGGCAAAGATTTTTGAATCAGGGAGTACACCAGCGTTACAGACTGATATATTTTCGTTTGGGAGTAGTTTAACGGAAATGGTGAATATCGGTTTAATATCGGTTTCAAGTCTGTTGGGTTATTCGGTGTGACTGACCCTCAGATGAAGCAGTTGATTGATAAGTGTATTGACTTTGCACCTGGTGGACCGACGGCATTGGACCTTCTGAATGACCCATTGCTTGCAGTCGATGTTGCTGACTCATCGACTGCAAGTACTAGTGCTGGTAATCTGTCTCTGAAAGAATCTGTGCAAGATCAGGTGGCTGGACTACTACTGCAGCCTACAGAAGTACTGATGGAATTTGACAGCGGATATAAGAAATTCTGGTTACAGGGGAAAATGTCAGAGGAAGTATTGATATCTATTACTTTGAGGATTATTATTGATGGCCTTGATATGGTTAGAACGATTAATTTTGATTTCTTACTCGGAGTTGATACAATTCCTGATATCATGGACAACATTCAAGGAGAAATTGACTCGTCTGCTAAAGTAATCGCGCTGGTTTCTGAGAATATGGAACAACTCATAACAGAATTTGAGCATGAACCTCATGTAAAATCAAATGATGCTCCTCGTAATAACGGTCAAGGTCAGGCTAGCACTTCCTCAAACAGAAGCCAACACAACCAAGATGCAGAGCGACAGCAGTCACAGCGTAGAGACACTTTGAGTCTTAGTTAAGTATAAAAATAGACTATTCGATGATACTCTTTTATGTTAGTGTACTAAATGTGACTTAGAGACACTTTGAGTCTTAGTTAAGTATGTATGTTTTCTTGAGTTTATGTTGTCTGCCTAGATTTTATTCTTGTTATGTCAATTAATTGTTAGTTGTAAGTGTTTACTTTCATTATGTCAATTAATTGTTAGTTGTAAGTGTTTGATTTGGACAAAGAAATATTATATTAGTAATATTGTAGTACTACATAATTCGATTTTAATTCTTCATAAGCATCTTTTATGTAACAAAAGCTTTCTTCTACGGTTTTCTTATCTCTATATAATAATTGTAGTATAAACACATGATTAAATCCAAATCATTAGAGTTACCTTAAATAACGACTTAAAACAAATAGCTGGACAAGAAAGATTTAAATAAGCAAATTATTTACAAAAGTTTTTGCATGCCCCAATGTACAATAATATTATTGTACATCCAAATCTCACACGTGCCACAAGGCCCATAAGCAATCAACTCATTCATGAAAACAACAACAACAATCACAGGCCCCAATATTTTTCTCTCATGTTTTTTCAACCAAACAAAAGAATATTGCAACAAAATTCAACCTCAAACCACAACAAGATAGTTGTATCTGTATAGAATTTCAATTCCACTAATCTTAATTTTCAGCCTGCAATTGATTAACCTGTCGATGATCAAATTACGAACCCTAAATTACTCAAATTGCAATACTTGCTTTCAAATTTATTGATTAACCATTACAGTTGATTTTTGGGACCGTCATATTTCCGAACCTTCAATTCAAATCATGGCGTGAAATTAAAATATTTAACTATCAAATCATAATTGAAGCTACATGATGGAAACAACTACAGCTTGTATTTGGTAATGTCAGAGTAAGCTAGTGTCCTGTTGTTTTTTTGAGGAAAAGGTATAACGAGCTTTTATTAAATTAAATCCAATTCCGCCAAAGTAATGGTACTCTGAGGGATCGGTCCAGTACAAACAAGTTCATCACAAGTTCCGGTATCCCACCTAGCAATGTGGTGAGCTACCGTATTACAAGCTCGTCTAACATGAGAAAAAACGCAAACGTCAAAAAAAGCTTTATCATGCCTAATATCCTCATAAATAAGGTGAGTTGGAGTCAGACCTCTTCTCTTGCCTTGGACACCACGTATGACACTAGTAGCATCACTCTCCACATGGACAATGTTAAAGCCGAATCTCTTGCCAATTGATAGACCATATCTAGCAACAGATCCTTCGGCAATAGCAGGGGTTGTGAAAGGAATGCGCTTCACACCAGCAACCAAGAGCTTCCCCCTGTCATCTCTCACCACTGCCCCAGCCCCACCATACTACCAGCACACACATATGCATCCACATTGACCTTTACCACTCCACTTGTTGGACAAAACCAGGCAGCAACATTGCTAACTAACCCATTGCTACGCCCAACAGCAGGAACACACCCCACCTTCTTCACATACTCACCATAATCCTCTACCAACTTCGCATATCCAGCAGCAACAAGGACTACATTGACTCTTTCATTGTTGAATATTACCTTATTTATGCAAAACCATGCTGCCCACATTAAAGCACCCATTGATCTCAGCTCCTTTGTCTTCACCTTAAATGCTAACCAACACCATCTCTCCTTGAAAGAGGCAGTAGGTGCCCCGACAAGCAAATTCGCCAGATTGCTATGCCTCCATATCTCTGCAGCAGCATCACAATGAAAGAGGGCATGGATAATAGTCTCGCTGCCAGCACCACAAACCTGACAAGTCTCAACATCCGTAATATGCCTATAAACAAGCCGCTCTTTCACTGCTAAATTTCCTTTACATGCACTCCAAATGAAATGCTGCAGTTTTGGGGGTCCTCGAAGATGCCAAATCCCTCTCCATAACTTGGTATCCTCATCATTCATATCACCTGCCAATAATTCACCAGTTCGTGCAAGCCAGTAGCATGATTTAACAGAAAATTCACCATTTTCTGTATGTTTCTAGAACAACAAATCTTTCGGAGTCCTGTTAGACAGAGGTGTGGCTAAGATTGCAGCACTTATATCATTAGGGAATAGATCATTAACTAGCTCCCTATCCCAAGACCCACCACCCTCCACCATCAAATCACTGACTTTCATATCCATGTCATACTGGCCATTTGGATTAGGATACACCACCTTTCGGTCCTCAAAAATCCATGGGTCAGTCCATACTTTGATGTCATGCCCATTACCAACCCTCCAACCAAGTCCATCACGTAGCACTGATTTTGCCCCCCAAATGCTCCTCCATGAGTAACTGGGATTATGTCCGCGATTTGCCTCAATGACACTAGATCGCTTATAATATCTCGCCTTCAAGGTTTGGTGTAGCAATGTATCACCACCCTTTAAGAGCCTCCATGCTTGTTTTGCTAGTAAAGCTTGGTTGAAACTCTTCAAGTCACGGAACCCCAATCCCCCCATAGCCTTTGGAAGACATAATTTTTCCCAACTCTGCCAATGCAACTTCCTAACATCCTCTCTCGAACCCCACCAAAACCTACACAGGAGAGTATGAATTTCATCTAGAAATCCATCTGGAATCTTGAAAATGCTCATCATATATGTCGGTATCGCTTGAGCCACAACTTTGATGAGTACTTCCTTCCCCGGTCTCGATAACAGTTTCTCCTTCCACCCATTTAATTTTTTCCAAACACGCTCCTTCAGGCGCAAAAATACAGCTTTCTTCGATTTTCCAATAACAGTCGGAAGCCCTAAATATTTCTCATGTCAGTCTACCTCCCTAACCCCCAAAGTCTCAACAATCTCCATTCTTCGATCTAGTGGCACACATTTGCTAAAAGTTACCTCTGTCTTATCTAGATTGACTTTTTGACCAGACGCTCTTTCATAAGTACTGATGATATCATCGACCACAGAGCATTCCTGCAGAGTAGCTTTTGCAAATAATAAACTATCATCTGCAAAAAATAGATGTGAGACTCTAGGTGCCCCAACACAGATACGAGCCCCTTTGATTTTATTTTCCTTTGCAGCACGAGTCAAAAGCGCAGAGAAAGCATCCGCACACAGTAAAAACAAATATGGTGAAATAGGATCCCCCTGCTGGAGGCCTCTGGAAGGATGAACATCACCCGAGATCACCCCATTCACCTTGAAAGAGAAAGAGACACTTTCTAGGCACTCCATGATTTTATTAATCCACCTAATAGAAAAACCGAGTTTTGTCATGACTTTCTCCAAAAACACCCACTCTACCCTGTCATACGCTTTCATCATATCAATTTTAAGAGCAATGGACCCATCTCTTCCCTCCCCCTTCTTTTTCATGGCATGGAAAATCTCAAAAGCAACCAAAGCATTATCTGTTATCAAGCGCCCCGGGACAAAAGCACTTTGATTAACCGACACAATATCATTCAACAAAGGCTTTAGCTTGTTTGCTAAAGTCTTCGAAATTATCTTATATAGCACATTACAGCAACTTATCGGTCTAAAATCTTTCATCCTAACAGGCTCATTACATTTCGGAATCAAAACAATGCAGATTCTATTAATCTCTGATAAGTCCACACCACCATTCCACCATTTTTTCACAAAAGCAATGATATCGGGCCCTACAATATGCCAGAATTTCTAAAAAAATAAAGCATGCATACCATCAGGGCCGGGAGATTTGTTTGGGTGCATTTGAAATAGCGCCAATTTTATTTTCTCACCACTCGGTTTTTCTTCAAGTCTGGCATTTACCTCGGCAGACACCAAGGTACTCAAGCCTGCGAGAGCATCACTAAAGTTCGAGGGGTGGTCTGTCTCAAAGGGCTCAGCAAAGTACTCCGACACTACAGTTTGTATCTTCTGATGTTCTTCGTGCCACTCATCATGCTTATAAAAAATGCCAGTTATATAATTCTTCTGTTTACGTTGGCTTGCATTTCGATGGAATTAAGATGTATTCTTATCACCGTCTCTTAGATCGTTCGCTCTTGACCTCGCAAACCAATAAGACTCTTCAAGTCACCTCAATTCATCGAGCTCTGCAGATAGCTTTGTGCAAGTTTGCAACATTTGAGTGTCAACTCTGCCAGCTTGAGCCTGCCCAAGTGCTTGCTCCACCTTACGAATTTTTTTCTTCAGCGAACCAAAAGTCACAGCCGCCCATTTGGTCAGATCTTTTGCGTAGCTTAACAACCGAACATGGGGTTCAGCATCTACTTTGCTTTTCCACGCATTTGCAACCACTTCTCCACACTCCTCCTTAGACAACCACATTGCCTCAAAACGAAATAATTTTTCCTTCTTTCCCCTCTCAAAGTAGTTTCCTGCCTCTAGCAAAATCGGTGCATGATCAGAGTTTTGGATGGGTAGATGTCTCACTTTAAAATTCGGCATCAGATTACACCACCCATCTTCCACAAGAAATCTGTCAAGTCTTTCCCGAACTGTAGTTTCTGGAGTTATACCCCTCTGCCATGTAAAGATATTTCCAGTAAAACCCAAATCTCGCAGCCCACACCGGTCAATAGACTCCCTAAACCCCTCCATACAGCTCTCCCTTCGTATAGCACCTCCCTCCTTCTCATTCATGCTTATTATTTTGTTAAAGTCACCAAACATCAAGCATGGAGCTGTACCTGATGTATGCAAATTAATCAACATTTCCCACGTTTTATGTTTATTCTCCGCTTCCGGCCACCCATAAATGCCAAAAGCTCTCCAAGTAGTATTTCCCTCACCATCTAGAATATTAGCCGCAATATGGTTCTTAGAGTAAGACACCAATTGTACCTCCATGTCACGCCACCACAAACCCATACCACCTGATCGACCCTCACTACTTAAGCAAATACCATGTTCAAATCCATACCTCCTTTTTATTTTTTCTAGAACACTACTACACACCTTTGTCTCCATAATAAAGACAATATTTGGCCTCTCTTTCCAACATAAGTCACCAAGAGAGCGAACCGTCCATGGGTTGCCAGCCCAAAGACGTTCCAACTTAAGAGTTTCATTGTCGTTCGAGGGCTTGGTTTTTCCCAAGACCCTCTACTTTAAATTTGGTTGCTACAATAGATGCTTCCACTACACTCTTCAATTTTTTTGCATCAGTTTCACCATCACCATAATCTACACTCCCCCCATCACCCTCTGTACTCCTTTTCTGCTTTCCACCTAACCCATATTTCTCCTTATTCTCCACATCAGAGCTCTCCCTCATTTGAACATCATCAATTCTCATAATTCTTTTCCATGTTTTCCTCCCACTAGACACCTCTGACCCCACCCTCTCCTCACTACTCTTCCCTGCTTCTTTTTTACCCTCACTACTACCCAGAATAGGAGTAGATTGGCTCACTTTATCCCCAGCAGCCCCCACCACATTGTTTCCCTCTTCCCTTCGTACCACTTCCCCCCTCTCAATACTAGCCCCCTCTTCTATTGCCCTCCCCACATTATGAGCATCAGCAATTTGCTCCATATTATGTTTTTCCACCTCCCCTGCACCTCTCTCCATACTAATACTCTCCACACTCTGAATTTCACGTGGCCTATACACAAGCTTCTTTGATTGCTCGTCTAGAGCCACTTCCAATTGCACCTTCCTACTTCTAGGAGATACATCATGGTCACAAGCACCTGGTGAGGAGAAGCTAAGTTTACGAGCCACGCCAACTGGACCCAGTTTGATTGCCTTGGGATCATTATAACCCAAAGAGCCTCCCATGTTCCCGACTTTTATTCTATCCATTATTCTCTTCTCCTTCTCTATTGTTTCAGCAGCAAATTTTGACAATTTCAATGGTGAAGCTCTCATCCAAGGTCCATATTGGTACACCACATCCCTACCCACCTCATCATCTTCTTCTTTTTTCACACACTCTCTGTCAGTATGATCAAGCACACCACAATAAAAAAAAAAATCAGCCAACCTTTCATACTTAATATCAATCCATTTTGGCTTCGTCCCCCCTGTAGATATGAATAGCCCTCTGCGCAGCGGCTTGCTAACATCCACCATTGTCTTAATTCTCAGAAATTCACCCCACATGAGAGGATTCGTTTCATCCAGTCCAATAAAACCCCCAGCACATCACCAATTTCACGTAGCATACGTGCATTTCTCTTATTGAACGGAACATCAAAGAGGCGAACCCACGTCGGCGTGCAATCAAACACCACCTCCGAAGGTTGTTCCTCCCCCTTTAATTCTTTCAGCAATAACAGTTTATTATCAAAGTACCATGGCATACCTTCAGTCACCCTTTGCTTATCTTCCTTATTCATGAATTGGAAAATAAACAAATTGGTATCAATTGTTCGGATTACAATATTATTCTCCAATTTCCATACTCCAGTAAGGGTTTTCTTCATAGCTTCCGTATTGTAAGTTTTCACAGTAAGAAGTTTGCCCACAACTGCCAATTGCATATGTGCAGTCGACTCGTCATCAGTCTCCTCGATTAGCGAATCCCCCACTACCGAGTTCTCAGCATCAGTCAATTGGAATTTCTCCCAATCTTTGATTAAATCATCAGCCATCAGTGCCACCGAAATCAACACTCCAGAAAGCTTAGGAAAAACACGATTACAAAGATAAAAACACGAGAAAAACCCAGAACCCTAGACCAAGGACGACAGAACCCTAGGCGAGGGACTTATTAATTCACCTGAACTTAAATTATATTATTTGCTTAACAGAAATTATTATTATCTTATGGTAGCTAGTGTCCTGTTGTTATTATATTTGTTTTCATTTATCGCAATTCTCGCTAATATTATCAAGGTACTATGCAATTTTATTGATACTGAGTATATTCATAGCTTTTTGTAAAATTGTTGCTGGTGCTTAATGCTTACGAAATTTTGTTTTTTACCACCTTACAAAAGCACTAAAATCTGTTTTACCACCTCCCAAAAAAAAAAAAAAAAAAAAAAGTATTACTTTACCACCTTAAAAAAAATATAGGTTTTACCACCTCCACCGGACTCCGGTGACGGAAATTTTTTGTAGGTCCCATTCTAACGGCTACTTTTTTAAATTTGGCCCTTTCTTCCTCGATTTTTCGATATAAATAACCCTTATTACCAATTTCTTGAAAAAAATCCACTGATTTTGGGGTTTTTTTTTTCGATTTGCTTCCAAAAAGCTCAATTTCACTGTGCCCTAGCATTCCCAGCATCGATTTGTTCCATATTTGTGCTCATTTAACAAAGTTCACTGAGATAGAAATGGGAAGTAGGTACGTTGTTCAATTAAATCTCGAATAAGATGAATTCGTAGCAAATTTTTGCAATTGTTGTCTGAATTATGTCGCAAATGTGATGTTTGATTTTAATTGTGGATATGACTTAAGAATTGAGCCCCAATTTCGTATTTTTAACATTAGGGTTCATGTTAGTTTCAATTGAATTGGGGTTTTTTAAATTTGAATTGATTATTGTAATTAGGGTATGGCAATGGTAATTTTGTTCAATTGGGAGTAATGTTGATGATGGTGCTTGCCAACTGTTGCAGGAAATGTCTTCCATAAGTTATTCACCATCAAAAGAAAAAAATGTCAATGCGGATTACCCATGGCAAGGCTTACTTCCTGGACTAGGGAGAATCCGGGACGCAAGTACAGGTCCTGCAAGTTCTATGACCCTGTGACAGAGACAAAGGGTTGTAAAGGCTTTGAGTGGGTGGATCAGCCAGATGGAACACCATGGCAAACAGAGGTGATTAACAACTTAATACTTGACAAGAAATTGATGAAGGGTGAGATTAGTGACTTGAAGAGGGAAGTAGATGATGTTAGTGGGCAGAGGAGATGCTTGTTGAATGAGATTGATTCCTTGAAGATCAAGTGTAAGGCACTAAATTCTGACAGGAAGAAGATGAGCATGGAGACTCATGGAAATGAAGGATCATCAAAGAATTTGGCTATGTTTATGGGTGTTGTTGTGTTTTGTTTCCTAGGTTTGGTTATGGCCTTGTATTTTGCTAGATCTTAGGATTAGTGTGAACATTTGGAAATTTAAGCAAGGTTTTATGGCTTTTTTTAGGGCTGCCATTTCATGTTATGTATTTGAATATTTTCTTAATCAAATGAAATGAAATGTATTGAAAAGGTTGCTCTAACTTGTAGTGCTTAATTTAGTCATTCCCATTCATTTTAGTAGCAAAAGGCATATTCACATATGCATACAAAATGTTGAGAAAGTTTTGCAGCAAAAGAGCACTACATAAGTTCACCTTAAAAAACTAAGTTGTCCAACTACACACATGAAATTACTTAAAAAACTAAGCTGTTCATGAAGTACAAATTCTCTAAACTATTACAAGCTGTTCAAATTCTTTGTCCTGCTCCTGGTAACTTGCAGCTTGGGCCTTGCTTCTGTTGCTTGGGCTGGCTGAGATGAAGACTCATATGATTGGGGTTGACTTGAGCTCTTTTTTCTGCCTCTGGTGGTGGGTTGAATCAGAGATTGATAGGGTGCTGATGATGCTGGGGCAGTTGCTGAGGCTGGGATGATGCTGCTCCAGTAGTAGTCTGTGGTTTTGGCATTGTCAATGCAGCTTGCATGTCAAAAAGAACAGAAGTCATCAATTGCTGATTGTTACTCAACCTAAAACACATACAATGAATGCAAAATTGCATGTATATACCTGTTTTGCAGCTTTAGCCTCACTTTTCTTCCTTTGCTCTTTCATCCAAGCTGTCTGCAGCTGTGGCCTTCCCCTTTGGGATTTGGTGCAGCCTCTTGTGGTTTCTCTGGTGCAGGACCTTGCTTACAGGTTTTGGCATAATGTCCAAACCCACCACAGTTGCTACATTGCTTTTTGATCTTTTGTTTTTTCCCCTGAGAAGTAGCAGCAGAAGACCCTTCACCTTGTTCAAGCTTCCTTTTTTTTGCTTTTGGTCTGCCTGGCTGAACCTTTATCACAGGTGACAAAGGATCTCTAAGCTGGACCCTTTCACAATGCTTTGAACCAGGCATTGCAGCTATGGGAGGCTCATATGCATCTAGGTAAGTGACCCTATAATAGTGAACATGCACATACAACTCTGGGTCCTCCCTCTTGTCCAAAATGCAAGCATAAGCATGGGTACAGGGTATCCCTGTCAACTCCCACCTATAGCAAGTGCATGTCCTATTTGACAAGTCAACAACATACTGGTCATCTTTGTACTGAACCTCAAAGGTCTCTCCCCTAGAAGCCACCCCAGTACATGCCCTAGCATACTTCTCAATGCTATCAAACAGCTTGTTCACATATGGTGTTAATAAACCCTCCCAGTTAGAGGCAGCCTCCCACTTATCATTACTTCTCTTCATCATGTACCTTCTTAACCATTCCATTTGGGTAAGAATGGGCTTATCCCTAGCTTCCCTAATCACGGCATTAAATGTCTCACACATGTTGTTTAACAACATGTTAGACTTGCATGTAGTTGAGAAAGCATGCCTAGACTAGTGGTGGGGGGGATGTTTGCAAGGTACTCATAAGCTTCATCATTCAGGAAGTGAATTGACTCCATAGCCACCTCAAATTCAAACTGACACACACACACAAAGACACACAGCATAGATTCAATACTCCAAATTGTACAGCAATGCCAAAGTTATGATATACAGCAATGCCAAATTCAATACTCCAAATTGTACACACACACACAAACACACATATGCAAACACAAATATCCTAGACTATACGACAAATTATAAACGGTAAAAACACACACATACAAACACATGAAATTAAAGTGAAGGCATATACCACTGTGCTTGCCCTAGCTGCTGCCCAAAAAAGCTCCTTGAAAGTGGCCCCATGAAATTGCAATTTGAAATTTGCCCAAATGTGTCTCACACAGAACCTCAGCTCTGCCTTTGGGACAACTTCAGCAAATGCTTCAATCAAACCCTAGCATATTACAAAAGACACAAAAGTTAAACCATATAAATGAAAAAAAAAAAAAAGCAAAAACCAGAAAGAAGATACTTACTTTCTGCCTATCAGACATGAAAGTCAATTAAGCCATGTCCTTTATCAAAGCAGCCTAGTGACTCCATCAGACTTTGAAGAAACCACACCCAGGTCTCCTTATTCTTAATTTCACATGTTGCCCAGGCTATTGGAAATATGTTGTTATTTCCATCTTTACCTGCAGCCACCAATATTTGCCCAGGATATGCTCTTTTAAGGTGGCAACCATCCACCCCAATGATGGGTCTGCAACCAGAGACAAACCCAAAACTCAGTTGAGCAAGGAAAATGTACATTCTCATGAAGATTGGCCTCTGTATCTGATCCATTGTATCCACAACCACATTGCAACTGCTGCCTGGGTTGTACTTTAGGAAAGCTTTCCCATAGTCCCATACCCTAGCATATTGCTCAACTGCACTCCCATAAATTACCAATTTGGCCCTGCTCCTTGCCAACCAGGCCTTGTAATACCCAACCTTTATCCCCAAATCATTCAATGCCCTCTCTTGAATCTGTCTTATCTTCCACCCTGGGTTACTCCTAAACTCCTCTAAGTACCTGTCTGCCAGAAATTCAGCTGTCAACTTCTTGTTCATCTTTGTCCTAACACACATATGCTTCAACACTAAAGACTTAATCTGCCAAGCATCTGATTTCACTAACCTAGAAGCATAGAACTTAAATCTACACTTCCTCCCTTTCACACAAGTACACTGAACCAACCTACAACTTTTCTTGTTGTACTGACAGCTACACCTTCTTCTACAGTAAGCTGTTATCCTTTTGCTGTCATTATGCAATAGGTAGTACTCATACCTATTCTCAATTTCATGTTGCCTCAAAGCTTTTCTCACCACTTGAACATTGCTAAACTTTAAACCCACTTCAAATTGGATAGGCTTGGAGAAATCTGTTTCAGCATTAAACCAAGTACAACCACCATTGTCATCATCAGACTCACCATCTAAGCTCCTAAGTTCCTCAGAATCATCATCAGCTTCTTCTTCAACCCTCAATTCAAGTGATTTCAAATGTTTGTCAATGTCAACCCTAGGATCCTTAGGCTCCTATGGATCTTCACCTACACCTTTCAAGCTGCCCTGCACCTCAGTTCTAATCAGATCTAGGTTTTGCCTCAACCATTCTTCATCATCTTCATCATCATAAATATCCTCTTCTCCCTCCTCCCAGTCCAGTCCTAGATCATTGTGCTTAGAATCAGAAGACTCAGTTCCTCCCTCCCTATCACTGTACTCATCTCCAAACACCAACTTCTTCCCTACACCTTGCTTCTTCTTGCCTGCACCTTGCTTCCTAGGTTCTTCACCCCCAGATCTAGCACCAACAGCTCCCTTAATAACCTTTCCCTTACCCCTTTCAACTGCAGTAAACTTCCAGAAGCTCCCTCACCTAACTTTCCCTTTCCCTTATCTTTTCTTGTCACTCTATCTGTAGCTGTATGCACCCTTTCACCCCTGTCCTCAGCCTCTTTGTCATGAATCACAATCCCTTTTAACCTTGGGCTTCTCCTAACTTCTAAGCTAGTATCCTTTGGGCCTGTCTCAAGTATTCTAGGCCCACCCAACTTCTTTTTAAATCTGCTCCTCTCTTTTGAAGTCAACTCATTACCATTTATAAGCTTAAATGGTGTTTTATCAGTTGCTTGAATTTGCTCATGGCTAGTCACATACATCTCTATTTGCCCATCTTTATTCACTGTCTCAAGGAACCCCTTTACCTCATCATCACTATTCAACTCTCTTTTACCAGTTACCCAAGACTTCCCTTTCTGTTTATACCAACAACTAAATCCCTTAGGCACCCTAACAGTAGCATACACAAAACCTTGTATAGCTGACTCCCTCAAGTAGTGTACATATATGCTAGAAATAGTAACATTTTTCCTCACATAAACCCAACCACCATCCCAATTTAACACCCTTCTATTTTTACCAACTAATGAGGGTATAAATGCACCCCCCAATGTCATTTTAAGGTTCACTTTATCTAGCCTAGCTGTAACAGGTCCAACAACAACAAAACAAACACAACAATGCACAATCTCAGTATTTAATTGAACAATTAATCAATCCAATTTACAACTACTCACAAATTACAACATGCAAGACCAATTAGGCTACACTATGCACTTAATTAACAATTAACATATTGTAGACACCCATTTGTGTCTCCCCAAAACCAAACCCAGTGATGAGTCCCTTTCGCGTCGAATCATAATCGAATGAAGTGAAAGTGTGGAAAGTCTAGTGTTGCGGATAGTTTTAATGTCTTTTCTTTTCTCTCTGTTTTTGAAAACTTATTTTAAGAAAACAGTCAATATAGTTTGGTTGGTCCATGATATGGGTCCAATAGTAGTGTAGTTTGATGGGGCTTGACAAGAACTTTCCAACGATATATTATAAGCCCAATTCCGATGAATATTGAGGAAGTTATGGCCAATTTACTGAACTGGGCCCGGTTTGAGCCTTATATGCGGCCCAATGATCTAGAGGAGGGCCTAATATGATTTATCATTCCTAATGCAATTAGGAATGGTTTTAGTCTTCTAGATTCTTCTAGAAGGTTCTTTTCATTCATAATTCAATTAGCATTGATAAATTGACTTTTTGACTTTTCAGAGTTTTAATTAAAATCAAATAGCATTTTCGAGGAAATTATATGATTTTATCCTCCAGTACGGCAAACGTTTCTGATTTTCGAAAACGCGTTAAAACCAGGCTTGGTGCCTGACCCCAGGCTTTGGCGCCTAGAACCAGGCCTGGCGCCTGGCGCTAGCCATTGGCGCATGGCGCCAGTGTTGGTGCCTAACGCCAGTTAGCCAAGGTTTGCGCCAACTCTGTTTTTTGTGCGTCAGACTCTGTTTTGTTTATTTTATCTTTTTGGCTGATTTTCTCTATAAATAGCGTATTAAAAACTCCGTTTTCATTCACCAACTCTCATCAAGATTTTCTTAATCATTCATCTTTCTCTCTCTTTTTCTAAACTAGCCTTTTCTCAAATACAAAATACCGCATTCGCAAGACTTAGATACACCTAGCCATATTCGAAGTTGCCTTCGCCCTAGACGTGAAAGGTTTAATTTTTGAGGGTTTGGTCCCAAATCTCTCTTTTGATTATTTAATTTAATTGTTTTGATTATTTTTTTCCTTGAAGTTACTAACGTGTGTATTTTGTTATTAGAAAGACGTACGAGGAGTCAAAGTAAGTACTTTAATGGTTTTTATTGATATTATGATGTAGAAATCATGTTTATATTGTTATTATGATATTCCTAATATCATGTTTAGGAATAATATCAAATATGCTTATTATGATTCCTGTGATGTTTCCTACTCTCTTCCTAATATTTATGATTGTTAGTATCATGTTAGGGTTAAAGATTTGATTTTTAATGCTTAGTGACATGCTAGGGTTTGTTATTAATCTTGTTAGTATCATGCCTAGGATCTTGCTATTATTATGCTTTAATATTGACATGAACATGATTATGATTATAATTGTTATTATTATGAATATTATTGTTATTATTATTCTGATGATGAATATTTTATCTATGATGATATTATTATGATTATTATTATGATTATTTATTATGTTGCTTGATACATTATTTATTTTTATTGCTTGATCACCTTTTATGCATGTTTAAAGGGAATTTGTACTTGTAATCACGCTTAATAAGATAATTAATAATCTTGTTTAGGGTTAATTGTGATTATAAATTCAAGTGATCGCCAATAATAGATTTGTTTGTGCATTAATATTCAACCAACATAGATAAACAGGTTTAGGGTTAATCCTATTGATTGCATGTTAGTCAAAAAGCGCACATGAATACGAGCAGAATAAAGTAGAGGCCTATTATTAGGGCAGGTTCAATCTCTTTTAGGTTGGATTTGTACCATCATCCCCGAACCCTTATTTGGTTCTAGACCTTATGGAGTTGACGATCTCTTGGATCGTTAAGGGGTGTAACCTTCATCCTATGAACGGTTTACAAGTTCCTGAAAAACTTGTTGGCGACTCTTTTGCTCTATCTTCTTCCCTTTTGGACGCCACCGTACTTTAGTGTATGATCACAGTGGGGTTCAAGCTAGGGGTTTAATGCTTGAAATTTATTCCCTACACATATATATATAACCCTAATCAACTAATTAATTAACAATAACACAGTTTAATTAAGTCAAGATTCGCATAATTAGGGTTTATAATTGTTTAATTCACATATTCCCAAAAAAAGCAAATTTTACCCCAAATTACTCCCAATTACCCACACAAAGTACAGTAAGGAGCTAAAAAATACCGCTTTTGTCAGAATTCGAGATTCTTTGTCAGCAAAGACTCAAGCTTTTGGACCTTTACGCGTTGAAGATGAAAGATACCTCGCTGAGTGGCTTCGAAATTGTGGTCCCAACTACTCTTGCTGAGTGAAGAACTGTGCGACTTAGGGTTTACTTTTTGAGAAACATCAGAAAATGAGAGGAGAGAGAGTGAAAGGTTGAATTTCAGAGAAAAATTGATGAGAAATTGATGGAGAGAGGTGAGAATTGATGAGAATTCAGAGGGGAAGGTGAGAAAAGGAAGAGAGAGAAGGAAATCGTATTTTTTGTCTTAAATATGGAGGGAAATGATAAATGGTGGGACCCACAGCAAATTTCCGTCACCGGAGTCAGGTGGAGGTGGTAAAACCTATATTTATTTTTTTTTATAAGGTGGTAAAGTAATACTTTTTTTTTTTGGAGGTGGTAAAACAGATTTTAGTGCTTTTGTAAGGTGGTAAAAAACAAAATTTCCTAATGCTTATTATCAAGGTACTATGCAATTTTATTGAATATAAGAGTATATTTATAGCCCTCTGTAAATATGCCATTTGTTAATTGGAAGAGAAAATCATTATATACAAAAAACAATTTTTTATTATGTCGTTTACAAGCCTATTAGTTCAATTGGTCGAGCACTCTATGCTTCTACGCATAGAGGATGTAGGTTCGAGTCCTACGTAGGCTATTTGTTGTACCATAGTATTAACTTAAGAAATAGTGATCCTTACTAGAGACAAAAGTGACCTAACTAAGGGCAAAAGTGATCCTAATTGACAAAAGTGATCCTAATTGAGGACAAAAGTGACACAAATTGGGGATAAAAGTGAGTCTAACTTAGGGCAGAAGTGACCCTAAGTGGGACAAAAGTGACCCTGAGCGAGAGAAAAAGTGGCCCTAACAAAGTGCAAAAGTGACCCTAATTGGGACAAAAGTGACCTTGAGCAAGGCAAAAAGTGACCTTAATTGTGGGCAAAAGTAACCTTAACCAAGGGCAAAAGTAACCCTAATTCGAGACAAAAGTGACCCTAAGCGAGTGCAAAAGTGACCCTAACTGGGACAAAATTACCTTGAGCAAGGCAAAAAGTGACCTTAATTGAGGGCAAAAGTGACCCTAAGCAAGAATAAAAGTGACCCTAAGCGAGTGCAAAAGTGACCCTAACTGGGACAAAAGTACCTTGAGCAAGGCAAAAAGTGACCTTAATTGAGGGCAAAAGAGACCCTAACCAAGGGCAAAAGTGACCCTAATTCGAGACAAAAGTGACCCTAAGCAAGAATGAAATTGACCCTAAGTAAGAATAAAATTGACCCTAAGCGAGTGCAAAAATTACCCTAACTGGGACAAAAGTGACATTGAGCAAGGCAAAAAGTGACCTTAATTGAGGGCAAATGTGACCCAAACCAAGAGCAAAAGTGACTCTAAGCAAGACTAAAAGTAACCATAACCAGTGCAAAAATAACCATAACCGAGACAAAAGTAAAGTGACTCTCACCAAGGATAAACGTGACCCTAATCGAGTCAAAAGTGACCTTGCTCAAGTGAAAAAGTACCCCTAACCATGGACAAAAGTAATAATGAGTGAAAGTGACCATAACCAAGGCAAAAGTAACCCTAATTAAAAGAACTTAATTAATTCAATGATCCTAAGTAAGTTATATAAAAATGACCATGGTTACACAGTTACACCAACAATAGGAATACACCAATACGAAAGTGTTATGTATAGGTTATGTGGCACTACTAAAAATAAAGCATTTTGCGACCGCCGCAAACGGTCGCTAAAGCTAGAAAAACGGTCGCAAAATTTAATTGCGACCGTCAACGGTCATAAAGCGGTGGTCGTTATTCCCATGGTCGCAAAAAAACAAAATTACGACTAGTTGTCGGTCGCAATTATTTTGCGACCGTTTTCACTATTTTCAACGACAGGTTATAAAACGGTCGCAAATATAATTAATTGCGACCGGTACAACAGCGGTCATAAATATGTCAATTTACGACGGATATAGGCAGTCGCTAAATTTTTAAAAAATAATAAAAAAAAACAGAAATAAACGAAACCCAGCTGCACCATACACCACCTGTACGGCTGTACCCACCGAGACTCAGCCTGCATACATTCACACCATGAACCACCACCCCATTCTAACCTCCGCCCACGTTAAACCACCTCCGCCCTTGCCTGCCCACCGCCAACCTTAACCCATAAACTAGAAAATTCAACCCACAAAAATGAAACCAAATACAATCAAAATTAACAAAAGAACCCACAAAAATAAACAAAATATAACCCCAGAATATAGATCCACACAAATTACCCACGAAAAACAAACAAAAATCAAACCCAAAATCAAAATTAACAAAAAATCAAACTCAAATTAAAAACGAAAATAAAACCCAAAATGAACAAAAATCAAACCCACAATAATTAACAAAAAATCAAAATGAAAAATCAAACCCAAAATAAACAGAAATCAAACAAAAAATACTTCAAACGTAGATATTTCGAACAAAAAAAAACCTGATTCGAAAAAAAAAACCCCCAAATTCGAAGGAAAATAAAACAAAAAGTATAAATAAGAAAATTTACCTCAAAACTAGAATTGACTTCGAATTTCACCTTGATTCTGGTTTAATAAAGCCAAATTCGACCATGAAAAGTCTAGATCTAGACTTTTTTTTTGTCAAATTTGACCTTAAAAACCATTAACTTGTTTAACCATAAGCTTGTGACGGTGGAGATCGTTGTGGTGACCGAAATTCCGATTCTTCTCGTGTGATTTTCGAACAAGAACAAAGAAATAATGATGAAGTAAAAGAGAACAAAGGAAGGAGGAGAGGCGGCGAAGATGGTGACGGAGGAAAGAGCTTCAGACAGTGGTAAAAATGGAGGAAAGACAAAAGGAAGAAGAAGAGAGGAGAGAGAAGAAAGAGAAAACGGCTGAGGGCGTGAATGAATTAGGGTTAGGGGTTGGATTGGGTGAGTTTTATACAGGATCTTTTTTTTTTTTTTTTTAAAAAAAAAAAATAAAAATAAAAATAAACTACTTTTGCGACCGCCTTAAACGGTCGCAAATTTTGCGATTTACGACCGTTTTTACCGTCGCAAAAGTTTTTTCGAATTTTGAATTATTTTAAAAATGTTCAAATTACCTTGCGACCGTTTATAAGGGCAAAAACGGTCGCAAATCTGCGAATGTTTTAAAAAGCGGTCGTAATTTTGCAACTGCGTTCAAGACTGTCGAAAAATCATATTTTGCGACCGTTTTCATGACGGTCGTAGAAAAACGGTCGCAATTTGACCGAATTTTAGTAGTGTGGGGCTTGAACCCACAACATGTACACTTATAGTACATTGCTCTACCATTTGAGCTAATAGCCTTGATATTAAACACTTCAATTTCCATTGCTATTATAACCATTGCAACACAATCACACATTAAAAAAAATAGCTAGTATGCTCACTAAAAGAAGGATAGAGAGAAACTTCATCAACAACTCTGGTGTCATCAAAAGTACATTGCGCCAATCCAAATCATCATCAATAAATGACTCAAGCACTTATCTTAATTGCTATTGACTATTACAATATCAATTTACTTGCTCTAAAAGTTCTTGGGGCCTAGAGATCCCTAAACCATTGAATAAGTGTTAAAAAAAAAGAAGGATGAACTTTGAAAGTTACAGTAGAAAAATTTATTAAGGGATGCTAGCAAAATCAAGCATCACAGCAGCCATTGCACAACGTGGAGCCTCCTCAACCCATACTCTCATCTCCACTAGCTTGGGCAAGTTTATGAGCAGCAACATTACCACATCTACTTACATGAGAGAAAGAGATATGATTGTTAAGACTAGTAAGCATAACAAAATCACCGATAATAACTTCCTGTTTTACATGCTTTAAATAAGTAAAATGTTAAATGTTATCAGTCTCAAGAATAGACTTACTAAGGCCAGCATCCATAGCAATTGTTAAGGCAGGTCTTGCAGGACAAAGGTTTTCATTGATCTTCTCCCGAAGTGTCCAGCATTTCTTTTCAACCAAATTCCCTACAAAAGACACCAAAATAAATCCCACAAAGATTTATCCTTTGAAAGTTTATCCCTCTCAATTTTCAAGTAATAAGGCAGTGATATCTAGTTCAAAAGACTAAAAAATTTTTACTGTACTCAACTCTATTGTCTACTGCTTTTGTAAGTAGGATAGTTCCCTTCTTTGCAAAAAAAATTCCATAGAAGTAAGGCCTAAAAATTTTTAAATACAACCCTGCAGTTTTTTAAAACTCTTTTATCTATTGTATAATGTCTATTTGGTCCAAAATTATCTGAAATTCGAAAAGCTACTCAATACATTAATTTAAATTTCTTCAATAAAGTATAATTTCATATTGCAGGATAACAAAAATCAAATTACATAAAAGACAAAGCAAATTAACATCCACAACATAGAACCCTATAATTTGATTTGAAAGATGAAAATAAGTAAAATTTGTACAAATTACAAAACCCACCATATAGCCTAGTTAAATTCATCATATAAAACCCTAGAATTCAAATTAAACACGAATTACCTTTATTTCAATTGATCCTTGATGATTATTTCTAATGTGTGTAAAGAAAAGTGCAAAACAGAATACATAAATAAAAATTGAAGAAAAAATTCACCTGCAGTTAGTAGCTTCGTTTGCAAGACGATTTTCACAGTAAAAAGAAAAAAAAAGTAAATTAAGAAAACAAAACTATGAGTAAACAAACCTAGAAATCGATGGAAGAAAGCTGAAACAAGCTTGTAACAATGGCGGAAACGGAAGCAAAAAATATGGCGGAAGAGAGAATGAGCAAAGGAGAGAGACGTAAAATTAGGAAGAGAGAGGAAACCAAATACTGTAAATAACATTGACACGTGCGAGCAAAAACAAGGAAAGTTAATTACTTTCCTCATTCAACCTGCCACACAGTACACTAATGTAAATCGGTTTTTTGTTTTTAAATTTGTGAATTTATTTAATGAAGCGATCAAGAAACAAGATGTGATCATAGATCATATAGTCTTTAGAGGAAATCTCTGTTTCTCTTATTGATTAACCACACTTGTTTCTCTTGAGGGCAATACAGTAATATCGTGGGGTATGAGTGGATTTTCGATATTTGACGTGGTATATAATAAGAGATAGCTGTAAAAGTGTTATTGACGGTGTTAACTTGATGTTAAAAAGAGGTAACTGCAGTAAAAGTAATGAAATTACTGTGGAAGAAGTAACAAAGACCAGGAAGTAGAACTTTTTTTTTTTGAAAGAACACGAAGTACAGCTAGAACAGGTTGGGATACGAAGTTTTTGAAGCTGCAATACTCGAGGAAATACACTAGATTTGACGCCAGTTCAAAGGTAAATCTCAGCTGCTTTCCATTACGATTCTGCTATTCTGGTTGTTTTGAATTGTTTTAATTTTGTTGTGCGGTGAAGAATGAACTGATTTACTCCTGATTTGTATACCATTTGCCAAAATTATGTTGAAATAGATCCAAGGAATGTCGAAGAACATGAATTGATTTGTTTGTTAATTATTAATTGCCACGAAATTGGTTTCAGAGTTAGGTAGTCCTTGTAATTTTTTGTTCGATGTATGTTCCAATTAGGTGGATTCAGGGTTGTAATTATGTTAGGGTTGTTCCTTCTAGTGAACAAATGAATGCATGTTGATTATTCGAGTAGTTGAATGCTAGTTGGGTATTTGTGAAATCGAATGTTAGATGATTATTTTGTGAATTGAATGGTAATCAAATATTCAAATAAGTGAAAGAAGTGTGTTTGTTAAGTGAATTTTTGGTGAGCTGCGCGGTAGTTGAATTGGTATTGTTGCAATGGACAGGTGTAAATGTCTGAAGAGGATTCTAAGCGTTGACGTTCAGAAAAATTGGTATGTATTTTGTTCAGTATTGGTAGAATTTTCTGGAGAGAGGTGTAACTCAACTTCCTTGGACTTGTTATGGGTTTAGTGGGATGGAATGGTCTTTCAGAAAAGTTATGATTTTGGATTGTTTACTGAGATTGTAGTTGAATAATTAATTGGTGTGTTCAATGTCTGAAATGAATTGCAGGAAGTATCCAAAGGCAGGGCTAAAACAATATGTTTGGAGCCTGGCATGTTCAAGGTAAAGCTTTTATTTTAATGGGATGTGTTGGTGCTTGAAGAGCTTAATAATAATGGTTATTTGAAATGAATTTTATTTGATTTACCAGTAACACTGGTTACTTGATTATGCATTTTAGGATGATAGTTTAACTTGTGGAGGAGCTGTGAAAAGTGGAGCACGTGTGATGGTGGAACTTTCCAAGGGCAGCAAGAAGGTAAGCTTTATTGTTATGTGTAGAAGTTTATAAAAGTGTTGGTGTGTACTAATAATCCGGGTCCGGTTGACGGCCACCGAACATGAGTTGCCGTGTGGAGACGTTTGGGCGTATATGTCAGAAATTTGATGATAGGAGAAAACGTTGAGTGATTGAAATGGGTTTTGGTGGTCTATTATATCTTGCATTTGATATGCAACTTCCAAGCCAGCTAGCTTATTGGCTTGTCACTCGTATAGATCCGATTAGTAAAATGTTGATTAGTCCTGATGGTGTCGAGTTTAGATTTTCTAAGAAACAAATCCGTTGGGTTCTAGGGATACCTATGGGATCAAGGAGTGTTCCTTGCACCAAAACAATGACTCCACACGATCGTGAAATGGTTCAAAGAATTCTGTTAAAGTATGGAAAGTGATGGGAGTGTACTGGACAATCTGGTCGGGTTTACACGTCTGCCGGGATACCGTTGAGCTCGAATATGATGGATCGCTTAGAGGGGTACTTTGATGCTTCCGAGGAAGAGGAATTTAAGGCGCTGTTCTTGATAGTTTCGTTGGGGATGATATTGTGCCCTACGCAGTCACCAAGGCTTGCAGCTGATCTTATACCTACAATTGGATGTGCTATGGAAGCAGTTCAATATGATTGGTGTGCTTTAGTTTTATCGAAGTTAATAAGGAGTGGTTCTAGCTTCGCCCGGCGGTTCTATGCTAATGGATTTGCTAGTGGATGTGGGGGTTGTTCTCTATTTGCAGTGGTATGGCTTTGGTAGTACTTACTAGTTTTGTTTATCATGCATATTATTGATAGATTATTGATGTGGCCCCATTATTAATTATTAATGATATATATAATTTTTTTTTCAGATCTTTTATTTGGACCGTTTAGATAGGGATGCTGTTGATTGGGATGTTTTTCCCAGAGTCAAAGCCTGGAATATGCAGCATATTCGAAGAGCTTCGAAGATGGACAAACTGATTTCCGGGGACTTTGGGAGGTTAGGGGTAAGCATATTCATTTTTATCATAAATGGCATTAGTTATGTGGCTGCAATAATCTATATTTTTTTTGTTGTAGGTGTTGGATGTAGCTTATGGCGAACAACATCCAAGGGATGCAAGAGATAGTGTTGGACCCTTAGATGAGCATAACGTGCGTAGTACATTCCTTTTGTTTTTAATATTCTGATTTTTTTTCTTATATGGTGATGGCTTACCCTCTTTTTTCTGGATAGATGGTGTCAACAGAACTGGGGGTTAGTGTCCATGTTAGGCAAAGGAGGGGGCGAACTGCATAGTGAAGCAATAATACTCATTGGTGTTAAGTGAGCAATAAGATTCCTTGTGAACTAATTTATTTAACTGTTGTGTGCACTTTGTAATAAAATGGAGGATGATTGTTGTTGTTGTTGTTGTTGTGGTACCGGTTGAGCCTTTTTTCATAAAATCACCTTACTTTAAATCAATTTGTAATAACCTGTAGGAATGTTTATTGTTGTAGTTACTGGTTGAGCCTTTTTCATCAAATTGCTTTTTAATTAAATCACCTAATAGACATGTTCATCAACCCTAATTGGTTGTATGATTATTCTTATATAGATGATATCCAGATCTCTGTTCCTGATTGTAACTTTTCTGCCCCTAATTCTGCCTTCAATAATTGTAAATTGCAGCAAGCTTTGAATGTTCCATTTAATGTCAGGTAATTTCCCTTTATTTTGTGTTGTTTTTAATTTAATTTTTGGGGGAATTTCATGTGAATTTTTTTGTGAGGCTAGGGTTTTCAATTTTGACCCCACTTGATGATTTTGTGAATTATGTGGCTAAAAATTAAAATTTTGGGGATTTTGTGAATTACCCATTATTTTTTGAGGAATGAATTATATGGGTTTTTATTTTAATTTGATTTTGCTATTTTTATTGAATTTTTGGATTCGCCTTTCCTCTGTTGGAATCTGGGGAATATATGATTAGGGTTTGTGTTTTTTTGAATTATTTTTCGATTTTTCATGTACTTTTGTTGAATTTGCAACGTGCATATAATTAGTGTCATTCTTGATATTGATTTTATTAAACATTATTGTATAAAGTTATTTTTTTAATGCATCAATTAAGGATAGATAGATGAATGAAGTTTGGTAATGTTTTGTGTATACTTGTGATTTTTAAAGTTGTTCGTTAATACTAGTGAATTGTGGCGCCATTTAATATTTATCCACCATCTCTTGTTCGAGTTTGAGGTGATGCTTCATACATTTTGTGAGTTGGTAATTAAGGAAGAAACCATCAACATATTTTATGAAGTGCATTGCTGAATGAATGAATGGTTAAGTAAAACAGGTGGAGTTGTTTGGGGAGATCGAATACTAGGACCCGAGAAAATTAGGTGAGGAGTATCGAATTTAGGATTTAGATGGGATTATGGAGGTGCTATAAGTTGTGTGATTTTTGATGTCTAAAAATTTGATGTCTAAAAATTGTTCCTGTGGCGATGATTCAGGAATCCTTGCTATTACTTTGATGTTTAGATTGTGGAGTTATAACGCAAGGGTTCAATTGTGCACAGTTGCACACCATAAGCTAGGATGAAGAGCTCGATATTGGGATGAGTTGGGATTCTGCAGTGGGATAAAACTTTTCTTGTATTACTTTTAATGCTAAATCCTGGGTGTAATTAGTTACTTTTATTTTGTGGTGCTCTATGCAAACATGACACTACTGATAATCGACAATGCAATTTTGGAGTTTTAAATCTGTCCAGTTGTGAAAACGATGCATGTTAACTAGTTCTTTGTCACCTCAAATCAGCCCTTGAAGAAAACATAAAGCTCAAACATAATAGCGTACATAAACACATAATATCATACATACACGTGGAGTTAAACCACGCACACATATGCCCATGTTAGCACACATAGGCTTAATTGTTTTACAAATATAATAGTAGTCCAAGTCTCAGATAGTTGAAATTTTAAAGGCAACACACAAGCTAAGTACCATTACTAGTCCACCAACATTTATATATTACAGACATAATAGTAGTGAATTAATGAGATCCTCCCATTCGACGCAGCAAGCCACACATCAGTTCACCTATTCCTGTTCACCAATACATAATTTAAGTTAGCTCATACAATTTAACAATAATTGATGAATAATTTTTTATGTTACAAATGGCAGATGATTAGTGAATTAGTTAGGGGAATATATGATCTGAACTTACCTCATTTGCATTGATTGAACCCAGCATTCGGAGCTCAATAGTTTGTGAGTCCGCAACCATCACCGTAGCATTAACTCTACTTGGATCCCATAATACGATGCTGCCTCCCATTATACCCTTCCCTGCATCAAATCTCCACCTCATAGCAGTCCCAAGGTTGCGCAGAATCCTTTCAGTGTTGAAGGATGTTGCCCCGATTTCTGCCACAATCATGAAAATAGGGTTGTGAGTTCCAACCACTTGTTGAAAGTGGGGCACAAATGATGGTCGTGTACTGTTATCCTACGACCACTCCATAGGATCACAGCAGCGCCAATGTTGAGGGTCTTCTTGTCATTTTCTAACTCCGGGCGAAGCGTAATAGCTTGGTAGCGACTTGTGGGCTGATGTTCAATGAACTGGTCCTGGGTGAGCGTGAAGTTGATGGCGCTCATTTTGTCTTTCACCTTGCATTTTGTAAATACAAAATCGCGTATTAATCACAGTTTTTTTTTTTATTTTTAAGAAAGCGTATTAATCAAAGTAATTGTTCGTTCAATACAACATATTTGCAATAATTTCCTCTATTTAAACTTGATCCATGTAGGGGTTATAATAACTCAATATACAGTCCACTAAAAGGGTCCAGCCTAATGACGTGGTTCAATCTTGTAGCCCAAATTGATAACTGGTTGATTTAAATAAATAAAAGTTAAATCATCATTACTAACTAGTGCAACAAATGCAACCTGTGGTTATAAAATTAGGCCACCAGTATAAAATAATTACTGTCCCAATTTAATACAACATGTTATAAGAGACGTTGGAATGAAATTAATAAGTTCAAAAGTAATGGAATGATTCGTGGGACCTTTAAAAATTAGCCCCACCAAATTTTAAACAAATAAAAAATTAAAAAAACATTGGTGTGATATTTGTTTAATTAGTAAATTAGTGAATAATTTATAATTTTTTAGCTTAGTCATTAAACTCCCCATTTCATAATTTTGTCCGGTATGTACATCGGGAACCTAATAATTCTCTAGTTTTACAAACTTTTTAACCAAAAGGAAAACTTAGTTATTATAGTCCTAAAATCATAGTAATACAACAGTTATGTTATTTGAACATACATTATAAGAAAGTAAAGTACCTAAAAACATGCATATATGCAAGTAAATATTAACCAGAAATGCAACTAAGTAAATAAAAAAATAATTACACAAACCAATTTAATCAAAGTGGCGAATTGTACCTGAAGGAAGACAAATTCATCGGTGTAGCTCCCGAATTCCGTGGTAAACCCACCCATTCGTAGAGAGTAAATAGGGCCACTTTGCGGGACTATTGGCTTCGGGTCGATCAAGTTAACCAACCGCTTTGGTATTATTTTAGTTTTGCCCTCATATTCCACGGTTGCATCATTCTCCAGCTCTCGAATGACGGCTTGAACCTCGGGCTTACCCACGACATCAGCTATGTTGGGCAAGTGAGCAGGAAGAATCACCCCGGACTCATCCATCATCATCAGTTTGTCCATCCTGTGTTGCTCCTCCGTGGGCTTAGCAACAATCTTCCTCAAGATATCGGACTCTACAACATTTAAAGTCGGCAAACCTCTGGGACTGTAGAAGTAAACATAGTCATTAAATTTGATTTCCGGCTCAGTGTTTTTGTTGTATTCGAAACAATGAACAGCGTTCTTTGTTGGTGGCGCAAAGTAGAAACCAGAGGGGTTGGGAGTGTGAGGGTTTTCCATGGAAAAGGTGAAGAATAGAAACAAAATAAAGAAATAGATTTGTGGAGGTGTGGTATCCTTTTTATTCTAGTTCCCCTTATGCAGACAGAGTGCTTTTTTGCTAGCTGCTAAGCACATAAAGACAAATAAATTTATTTTAGTAGTTTGTTTGAACCAAAATTTGATTCTTCTGCAGTCTGTAGTTCAATTTTTGTTTTACTAGTACACTCAACCTCAATAAAAGCTTTCCCATGAGTTGTCTCAACAACAGTACTATACTAGCAAACCCTATATCCTATTACCCTAAACCCTATAACCCCTAGTAACCCTCAATTGTTACATTTTTTTGTTTGATCTTGATACATTATGTGGTTGAATAATAATAGAAGTTATATAATTTTAATTTAAATATTTGTGTAATACTAATCATGTAATTTAGTTTATAATGGATTAGATTTAATTATAATTGAAATTATACATGTGATCGATTATCTCATTTGCCTCGATTGATTTGGAATATTACCCTAGCTATTTCACTCATTTCACTATGATCGATTATCTCAATTGCCTTGATTGATTGAGAATATTAACCTAGCTATGTAATTCATCACTTTAAGCATGTCATTATGTTATGTCATTAGCCGTTTTAGGTTAACCGTTAATCTTAAAGGACTATTTGACCACTAACCTCATTAGTGTAATATGGTCATTAGTGTCAATGTTATGATTTACTATCATTGCAATGTATCCTAGGTCCAATGATCGATAACCGTCATTTAGATAATCATGAATCAAAATTCATTACTCTACCGTTTGTAGTGTTCCTATAATCGTAAATGAAATGATGGTTTTTTTACCACTAATCTCAATTATTGTGTCATTATTTCATCATCTATCCTATTAGCATGCATAACCAAAATCGTGACATTAACTATTTAGGTGTCCTATAAATCCTATCGGTTATGCTTATGATCAGTTACCTCATTATTGCAATGTATCACTGCTCCAATTATGTTAACCGTCATTATTGCAATGTATCACTGCTCCAATTAAGTTAACCGTCATTTTGAGAACCGTGAATTGAAAGTGATTACTCTACCGTTTGTAAGTTTATGGTAATCTGAACAGGGTTGTTTGACCACTAATCTCTATTATAGTTTTGTTATTTCATCCTCTATCTTATCAGCATAACCATTATCGTGACATTAACTTTGTATCCTATTAATCCTATCAGCTGTGCTTATGATCACTTACCTCATTATTGTCCCAAACGAAACTTGTCCAGAAAGTAGTAAAAAAAAAAAAAACCATAAAACACAAATAGATTAACAATCCATCGAACAATATGCATTCAGTTTCAAAAGCACAAACAGCTCACCTAAAATAAGGCAAAAACCTATGGATACAAGCATCAGTGCTACCTTAACCATAAATACATTACTAACTGATCATAGGTTGCATAACCTCAACAACGTCACAAAAAGATCACATGATAAAATAAGGACATCATTTAATACTGGTTCCAGCGGACCAGAACCACAATAGGGCATATTTGTCTAGTCTCCATTATCCCAGCAACTCATCAAGCCGTTTCCGCTTCACTTGGTCATATTAAGTGTTTTGAACAAGATTAATACCATATATTGTGCATTTTAATAATTAAATACCATTACTTTTGCATTTTAATAATTAAATAAATGATCTTAAGTCCCTTACCGGTTGCTTTCCCTTGATTGCATTGGATTGTCGCTTAGTCTGTCCCTTAGATGCATCTTGTCCCTTAGCTTTGGTCTGCTTACTCTTTCCCTTGGGAATTTTTGCTTCTCCCCTGCTTGTAGTACCTTTCCTGCCTTTTCCTTTCACAGCTACCCCAGAACCTGTAGCCTAATTATTACCATTTGCAGTTCCAGAACAGTTAGAATATTCAGACAGTGACCACATGATTCATGGTGTAATAGCCTTAGTTGGTAATCAGGGTTAACAAAAACACTTACATTAGTGGCCTTCTTCTTACTATTGGTCTTGTTCCCAGTTTCAGCGTTACCAGTTGCATCATCCCCTGCACCACCTTTTGCAGCACCCTACGACAAAATATCAAAGACAAAATATCAAAGACAACAATACTCAGAGTCAGTTAAAGACTCAAGGTATAGTAATTCACTTTGTCCAGGGTTGTACTTACATGTTTGGGCTTCTTGTTAGCGTTCTTGTACCCGGTTTCAGCATGTGTTTTGTGCCTTGAACCCTTTGGCCTTCTCCTTCGCCTTTTCTTAATAACAGGGTCTTTGATAACAGGGTCCATAGAGGGTGGACAAGTTTTGTGATCTGACTGAATAGAGTTCTGAACTGAGGAGGTCGTTCCATCTGCTCCTACTGATGAGAGTGTGCTCACAACAGGGACATCTTCTTGAAGCTTCTTGTCCCTACAGTCGTTAACTACTGCTTGTAGTTTTGAGAGTGCTTCAATCACGATATGAACTGTCTGATCGTTCACCATCGCAGCAGTTTCACATAAAGGCTCAAATTTTTTCATCATCATGTCAAATCTCTTCACATGATCCGTATCTCCGGGATCATGGTCAGCAACTTTGACCCTTGTGTGTCTCCGGGGAATGTCTTTCCGCCAGCGTGATAAAATGTACTTATCAGGAAGAACTTCCACATCATTTTCATCAAGGATCCTAATGGAGTGTTTGCATAGTATGCCATGTGTCTCGAACATCCTACATTCACATTGCACCTCCTTTGTGATCGGAAAGAATGAAACACTGTAGATCCTCCGCCTATCTGTAATTACATCCTCACTAGCACCGGGTGGAACAATCCATACACGATCCCGCACCAAATAATGAATAAGGCTTTCTGACAAGACCTTCTCCTCTCGAATGCTGCAGTACATCATCCTTGAACACTGTTTTTGAACTTCTTGGAACTTATTGTCCGTGTATAACTTCCGAAAGATTTCTTCAACCTTAAACCCCCTAACTAACCTTCTCAGGTACTTGGAGCAACGGTCATCCGCACTCTCCTCATCTTGGAGCCGTTTGTTCAACGCCATGCAATACTTTTTGAGGGAACTCATGAAGTTTGGTTTGTCGGTTCACATAGCCATCGAAAAACCGATGTATTCTCTCTACCCTCTGAGTGGTTTTCATACCTGCCCAAAAGAACTCCTTCATGTAAGACGGGACCTACATATAACTCTCTTTGTGGAGGGTTTGCAGCCAGTCATTCTCCTCCAAATTGTACTCAGATATATATAAGCTCTACCCATCGGTCGTGGAACTCCATGGGGGTAAAACTCTCATACACAACCGCTTTTAGAGGGTTGAGAAAATCTTGGTAACTAATCATATACAAATCAATACAGAAAAAGGTCTTTCATTAGATATGACCAGCACTGAAATATATTCCATGAGCAACTATGACAAGATAGGAAAATATGTACCAGAGGTGCGGGGGGGCATTGTAATTAAACCTATGAACAAACTGAGAAGGAACACAACATGGCAGGTACAACCACCACATAAAACTATTAATAGTTAGATAGTGTACATTTAAAATATTTGAAATGGCAGATTGCATTAAAGGTATCTGAAATGCAGTGAGGCAGAACACCGTATAGCCATATATATGAAGTTGATCATGCTGCTAACGGGTAGAACAGTCAATCAAATTTAACAAACAACAAAAACATATACTTATTAGTAGTTAAACAGGGTTAGTTAATGAAAAAAACTAATCGTCCACACTTGCCAAGTTTTTCCGGTATCTTGCTCATAATATGCCATATACACCAACGGTGAATAGTGTTTAGCATGACTTCAAGTAGGGGCCTCCGCATGGCTGCTGCTTGATCGGTCAAAATAGCTTGAGGAGGTCGGTTGTTCATGCATGCTAGCCACTGCCGGAATACCCATTCAAAAGTATCACAGTCTTCATGTGATATAAGTGCGCATCCCAACAACAAAGTTTGGCCATGGTGTTTCACACCAACGAAGTTAGCAAAAGGGAATTCATACTCGTTAGTTAGGTAGGTTGTGTCAAAACAAACTACATCCCCGAATTCCTCATATGCTACTCTACTTCTAGCATCTACCCACAAAACATCCTTAAGCCTCCCCTCCTCATCTAAACGTTGTGCGTGGAAAAAGTTTTGGTTGCCGGCTTGCATTTTTTGAAAAAACTCCATCATAGCCACTGCATCACCTCCAACCATCTTCAATCGCCTAGCCTTGTATACCTCATGTCGTAAATCTTTGACAGTGAACGACATGTTTTTCACTCCATTTTGCTCAGTTGCCATGCACCCATGAATCTGAGATATCGGCACACCTTGTTCATAGAAATCCATCAACCTCTTCTTTACCTTTGAGGTGATGTGCTTCATGCGATACTCCTTCACAAGCTTCGCTTAAGCCGGATCTATCAAGTGATTATGCTCTAAGTGCACGGTCATCAATTCCCAAGCACCATCTTAATTAAGACTAGCATAAATTCTGGCCAAACATTCACACTTTTTTGAAGTCCGCTTTGCACGACTCAACTCATTCTCATATATATCACCGTCAACTAATCCCTCTGCACCTCCAACTCCCATTGCCTTTGCCCTCTTTTTGGCTTCCCTCCTAGCCCTCATGTCGGGTCTTCCCCAACACTCACACTTCCAAGTGGTAGCAATTCTTTTACTCTTGTCCTGCTTAGAATTTACTCCCTGCACCCTTGTCACTCCAAACCCAATCTGCTCAGCATACTTCTTATAATAAGCTTCAATTTCTTGCCAAGACTTAAATACCATCCCAAGCTTAGGCTCCTCAACAGTGAGCACAGTCATTTGGTTGCTGCCAACAACTGTGTGTGTCGTATGAATTGTTTTCATGGGGGATAAATACCTAACAGAAATTGCATTTGAGTCATCAGTTTCACCACCATGTCCAGTGACATTATCAGTGTCAACAACAACATCCTCAACTACTATATCTTCTATACCTTCACCCCCCACATCTTTAACCTCCACATCAATAGTATTCCTAAACTTTACTCCACTGCCCCGATCTACAACACCAGCCTCAATGCCCCCTATAACCGGTTCCATATCCGAGTCAAAATTATCAGTCCCCATGTCAACCTTTTACTCCTTCCACACATAAAACAACATAGATTCACATTCCAACTTAAACATTAGCAATCTTAGCAAAACCAAAAATAATGTGTCTAACAAAAAAGGAGCAGTTGAGCAAAATTAACAACACAGACACAAGACAGAAAATAGCAGATTCTACCATGTCAGAGCTAGGTGCAACAAAAATAAGCAGTTTCTAACAACCAAAAGTGCAACTAAAACAGTAATAATCCTAGTATATCAACCAATTAACAAAATACAGATGCTATAGGCTTAATCAAATCAATTTTCAGCTATACATTCTACCAGGTAACTAGAATTCATAAATTCAATTTTAGAGTAATATACAACTCAATTTTTCCAAACGAAACCACACTTATATATCGCAGCACTTTAATTTTCAATTTTGGAAAAAAATCAAAACCTAATTTGAACAATCGATATTAACAGAACAATCAGTTAAAATCAAAGGATACAACTTACACCACTAACTACATCAACCCATTTCCAAATAATATTTGTAATTTAATTCACAATTCAAGTTTAATTACAAAAAACTGCAATATTCGAACAACAAAACTACAAACAAATTGAACCACTAAATTGTAACCAAAATATCAACTAGTAACTGATATTTGCAATTTATTTCACAAATTATAGTTCAATTAACAAAGTTTGCTACATTCGGTACTCAATTTAATAAAAAATTAGCAGAACATATCTTCAGAAACCCTATAACGAATACACCAATGCAATTAAACAATGACCAACATTAAACCAATCGACTAACCTCTACTTCCATTCACACAGAATATCAACCAATTAAGACTGGAAACCGCCTCGGAGCATCAGCTACGCCGGATTTGGAATCGCCAACAAGAATGAAAATTATCTCCTCTCGCCATTTTAGAGAGCAGTAGCTTTCTTTTGTTCTTTTGGGTTTACTGCGTGGTCCCAGTTGAGAAGATAACGTTCGTCAATTTTTAAAACCAAAGTCAGCAACACTTGCCAAGTAATCATGTCCCTACCTATACCCAGTCAGCAATCCAACAAGGTAAAAAGTTGGACATATTTTCAATAATGCCACTAGAGAAACAATGTTCGTTTCTCATGAAGAGTAATGGGGGCCTCCTCCTTTAGAGGAAATATCTAGAATTTGTAATTTTGTGGATAAATGACAAATATATTAGCACTCTGTTATGTACTTTTTCACTACAAGAAAACAGCAAAATTGCGACGGAAAAAGTTCGTCGTAAACTATGTAAAATCCGTCGTAAAATTGGTTTACGACGGAATTCCGTCGTAAATGGTTGTCGGAAAACCCTTTGTAGGAAAATGGCCATTTTACGACGGAATTTCCGTCGTAAACCAACTTTACGACGGAATTTACGACGGAAATAAAAGCGTCGGACTTGGAATTGGCCTTTCATGAGGATCCGTCGCAAACTTCCGACGGAAAAATTCCGTCGCAAACCTTAGATTACGACGGAATATTCCGTCGTAAATAATAATTTGCGACGGAATTGGAAAATTCCGTCGCAAAATATTATTTACGACGGAAAAGTCCGTCGCAAGTTATTATTTACGACGGAATATTTCGTCGTAATTTACATATTTGCGACAGAAAATTCCGTCGTAAATAATATTTTGCGACGGAAAATTCCGTCGCAATTTATATTTTGCGACGGAAAATTCCGTCGCAAAATATTATTTACGACAGAATATTCCGTCGCAAATATGTAAATTACGACGAAATATTCCGTCGCAAATTGTATTTCCAGCCCAAAACTAATTTTGGTAATTTTCTGCATTTTCAAACCTGAATTTTTTTAATGATAAATCGACAAATAATATAATAATTATGTTTTAAAACTAAATATTGAGTCCTAAAATTGTTGTTTTAAAAAAATTAATTACTGACCTACGAAATTAGGGTTATGGTTATGTACATATATATATAATAATTATGTCCTAGTACAAAAGATAGTCCACATTTTGGTATCTATACCAAACAAAAGCTAGGTTAGAGTTATTCTATGCTAGACTAAAGCTAAGCTATGCAATCGCCTGGAAACCCTGGCCTGCTCCACCACCACCACCCGGGTCGTTCCTAAGGTCTCGATGCTGAGGATGAATGGTGGAACATGAGTCGTTGTTGTTGAGACGACTCATCATCTCATCGAAACTCTCCTTGTATCTCCTCTCCATTTCAGCTATTCGGGCTTCCATTTGAGTTTGGAGAGTTTGCACCCTGTGTTCCATCTGGTCTTGCATTTGAGAAATGACAGACGGCGTGTATTGCTGTGAAGAACGGGAACCTCGACCATGTTTCCCATAGTAGAGCTCTGCACTTTGGCCAAGTCCCTTCACACGCCCCTTCTTATTGCGCCCACCCACCGACTCCCAGTACAACTCATTGGGACTCTTTTGAATCCCCTGACTCCTTGTTTCTTCGAGCTTCTTCTGGTAGGTGTCCTACAAAATATTGAAGATAAAAAAAAATATTGTTAAAAAAACAACCAACAATATGGAGTTATATCGCATACTTTTAGGTGCCTAAGGATAGAAATTAAGAAAATTAAGCACATAAGTCAATTTTCAACCCTCACTCATCCAAAATCATCCAAATTTGGCCTATATGGCTAAAACCATGCCTATTTTCTAAGTTTTCAAGAAAATGGACTCGTTCTTTCTTCTAACATTCCAATATCAATTGCTTTTAAGTTCCTAAGGATAGAAATTAAGAGAAATAAGCACATATGTCAATTTTCAACCCTCACTCCTCCAAAATCATCCAAATTTGGCCTATATGGCTAAAACCATGCCTATTTTCTAAGTTTTCAAGCAAATGGACTCGTTCTTTCTTATAACATTCCAATATCACATACTTTTAAGTGCCTAAGGATAGAAATTAAGAGAAATAAGCACATATGTCAATTTTCAACCTTCACTCCTCCAAAATCATCCAAATTTGGCCTATATGGCTAAAACCATGCCTATTTTCTAAGTTTTCAAGCAAATGGACTCGTTCTTTCTTCTAACATTCCAATATCAATTTATTTTAAGTGCCTAAGGATATAAATTAAGAGAAATAAGCACATATGTCAATTTTCAACCCTCACTCCTCCAAAATCATCCAAATTTGGCCTATATGGCTAAAACCATGCCTATTTTCTAAGTTTTCAAGCAAATGGACTCGTTCTTTCTTATAACATTCCAATATCAATTGATTTTAAGTGCCTAAGGATAGAAATTAAGAGAAATAAGCACATATGTCAATTTTCAACCCTCACTCCTCCAAAATCATCCAAATTTGGCCTATATGGCTAAAACCATGCCTATTTTCTAAGTTTTCAAGCAAATGGACTTGTTCTTTCTTCTAACATTCTAATATCAATTGATTTTAAGTGCCTAAGGATAGAAATTAAGAGAAATAAGCACATATGTCAATTTTCAACCCTCACTCCTCCAAAATCATCCAAATTTGGCCTATATGGCTGAAACCATGCCTATTTTCTAAGTTTTCAAGCAAATGGACTCGTTCTTTCTTCTAACATTCCAATATCAATTGCTTTTAAGTGCCTAAGGATAGAAATTAAGATAAATAAGCACATATGTCAATTTTCAACCCTCACTCCTCCAAAATCATCCAAATTTGTCCTATATGGCTAAAACCATGCCTATTTTCTAAATTTTCAAGAAAATGGACTCGTTCTTTCTTATAACATTCCAATATCACATACTTTTAAGTGCCTAAGGATAGAAATTAAGAGAAATAAGCACATATGTCAATTTTGAACCTTCACTCCTCCAAAATCATCCAAATTAGGCCTATATGGCTAAAACCATGCCTATTTTCTAAGTTTTCAAGCAAATGGACTCGTTCTTTCTTATAACATTCCAATATCACATACTTTTAAGTGCCTAAGGATAGAAATTAAGAGAAATAAGCACATATGTCAATGTTCGACCCTAACTCATCCAAATTCATCCAAAATAAGCATATATTGAGTTCTACTTTGCTAATTTGCCATATTTCAACTCATATAATAAGTGTTTACCGCAATCCTTTTTGCTTTGTTGTTGGCAGCGACTTGGCCTTTACCAGGCACTTCCTTGAAGTGTGTCTTCAAGAAAAGATCATGGGCATTTGGTAATTGGCCTTGGTTTTTTGCAGCCTTTATATGTACATGCAGAAAATCAATGAAAACATGTTAGCCCACCAAAATTCATTAATAGACAAATGACATAATTGTTACTGGACATATTGTAGGAACCTTACCATCTTTTTAGCATGTTGTACAGATGACATTGAACCTTGAAAGTGGGTCGGTTCAACAACATTTTCCATGGACCCGCCTCTTCGGTTCTTCTTGTTTTGTTCCGACCGCTTCTTATATTTTGGATCGGTGGCAACAATTCGCATCATGCCTTCATGGACATCCTTATTAAGCCATCTTGGTTTGCGACCATTCAGCCTGTGTGTGATGTTGTAGAACGTGTCACGTAGGCGATTTGCAAACTTTTCTTCGAAAGTGTCCTTCACTTGGTTGTTTAACTCAGGTGCCCACTTGAATTTTTTCTGCAAATCAAGAAAATGTCTTTATTACAAAATTCAACTCCGTCAATATAATTTATAAAACATGTATTATGTTAGGTTAAAGTTATCATACGTTGAACAAGTTCCAAAAGTGCTCTCTCGAATCTTCATCAACCTCTCCATAATTCCTCCAAGGCTGAACATAGTAGCCGGTTAGCGAGTCGGAGAGCACATTCTTCACCGGGATATCATCAAACCTATAATAAAGGATAGACATTCATGTAAGTATATAATCAACAAAAAGTGAACAAAACATGGTTATAGTAATACAAATTCACTTCATCAAAGTAAATACGAATTTAAGGATATTTCATTATACAAATACATACGCACCAAAGTGTGAAAGGGTCCAACTCTAGCAAGTCATTAGGATGCGGGTCCTGTAGCTCCTGTTCCTGATGCTGCTGTTGCTCCTGTTTCCCTTGTACATTTCTGACGATTTCTTAAGAGGCCCCCAAATCATGTGCCTCCGCTTCCTTCATTGACTCATCCTCGTCAACACGTACAACCGGAGATTTCCCCTTAGACTTTCTCCTCTTGGACGTTTCTCCTTTATTTCCTCCTCCCATGATGACCACCTGAAAAAGTTGTTAGTACCATAATCGCACATTGTAAATTCATAAATTAGATCCATAAGACATTAAAATAATAAAATGAGACCAAAAATGTAATGCAATATTACAAATCCGAGTAGTCATTAAAAACTAAACATTCGAAGACAATAGTAAAAGGAGTAACTACATATTCTCCTCTTCATTACTCTTATCACTACTACCACTATCATTATCACTATCATTATTACTATCACTAGTGTCATCTAAAAATACATCGATGTCCTCTTCTTCGTCACTGTCACTGGAGCCAATGCTTTCTTCTTCTTCTTCATCGCTTGAGATAATAAAGCCATCGTCATCATCATCATCACTATCAATTTCATAGTCTGGAACGTCATTTGGTGGACAAAGCGTTGCATGTACTTGTGGGGAAGGACCCTGCAAAAACTTTAAATCCACCGGAGCATCAATCACCGACCTTGCTTGAGTTCTAAATACAGCCCACCATTGAACCCGATCACGTTTAAGGCTAGGGTAAGATGCATAATACACTTGAGACACTTGGTAAGATAAGACAAATGGATCATACTTGGGATACTTCTTAGTATGATTTACTTCGACAAGCTTGTATTGTTCATGAATGTTCATTCCTTTACCACAATCCATCCAACTACAACTAAACAAAATAGTCTTGTACTCTTTTTCGGGACCGGTGTAGACAAGTTCAATTATGTCGTTTAAAATGCCAAAGTACTCTCCACCGTCCTCACTTGAGACACACACCCCGTAATTCATCGTAGATTTGTGTTTGCCATAGGACTGTGTGTGGAAATTAAAGCCACCGACAAATATCTGGTTCCAAGTTCGAACACGCTTGAAAGGCCTCATAGACAATGCTCGCAACACATCGGAACTTGGTTTTTGTTCTCTCACCTATAACCGCTACGAATACAAGCGTCACACTAATTGAAATGAAATATATTATATTATATTATCACAAATTAATCGAGATGCAATGTTCGAAAAGTATTATCACCTTGTGATGAAACCAATCAGGGAATTCACTTTCGCATTTCTCCATGACATCTTCTCGACGCAAATAAGTTCGAGTACTAAGAATGTAGTCCTCAAACTGCCTAATAGATTAATGACACATGGTTAATCATTGCAGCAATTATATTAAATTTAAGGGATTTTCAAAAGTTTATCGTAAACATATATACCTTTCGTATTCACCAAGAATGCCGGTATTTCTTAAAACGAACAAATGAGCACGTTCGAGTTCCTTGTCATCTAAATACCGAGTTTTACCCAAATTTGACACACGACCCTTATCCACCGTGAACAGCTCTGGGATTTCATCGTTGTCAGCCGGGGATTCCACATCAGCATTCACATTTCGACCTAGATCTCGTGTTTTTGTGTCAACTGAGGGCTGAAAGTAATTGGAGCAGAAGTTTGATATCTCTTCAGTGAGATAAGCGTTGCATATGGAACCTTCAACACGAGCCTTATTACCAATTTTTCGTTTCAGGTGATTGAGGAACCTGTAATTATGTTTATGTAGCTGTAGAAGTATAAGTAACGGAAATAAATGAAAGAGATGAAAGTAAGAGTTGAGAAAGGACCTTTGATTTACCTTTCGAAAGGATACATCCACCGATATTGAACAGGTCCACATAACTTGCCTCATATGGCAAATGAATTGGTAAATGCTCCATGGAGTTGAAGAAAGATGGGGGGAAAACCTTCTCAAGCTTGCACAGGATCTCAGCTATGTTTTTTTCCAATCGCTCCATGTCGCTAACTGTAATTGTGTAGCAACATAAATCGCGAAAGAATTGGCTTATCTCTGTAATTGCATTCCATATATGGGTAGGGAGCAATTCTCTCAAAGTAGTGGGCAACAACCTCTCCATGAACACGTGACAATCATGACTTTTCATTCCATGTAACTTACCTGATTGCAAATCAATGCATCGGCTCAAATTGGAAGCGTAACCATCAGGAAACCGCAGCTGTTTGACCCACTCACACAAAACCTTTCTCTGAGCCTTGTCAAGAGCAAATGGAGCCTTTGGCATGAATTCTTTTCCTCTATCATCCTCTTGAAGATGTAGCTGGGGCCGTTTATATTATTTAGCAATGTCATTCCGAGCTGATGGGGTGTCACAAGATTGCTTTTTCACGTCCATTATAGTGTGAATCAACTGATCAAAAAAGTTTTTTTCAACGTGCATGACATCTAAGTTGTGACGAACAAGCAGATGTTTCCAATATGGAAGGTCCCATAGAGTGCTTTGCTTGAACCACCCTTTTTTTGCATTCTTGAGACGTTTCAGTGCCTCGGGGCCATCTGTTGCTTTCGGGAGGTTTTTCACACATTCCCAAAGTTCCTCTCCTGACATGATGTGAGGTGGTGAACCTTTTTCGACTTTGTTTTTACAAAATGCATTTTTACTATTTCGAAAAGGATGATTTGTCGGAAGGAATTGACGATGGCAGTCAAACCAAGAAACCTTACCACCATTTTCGAGCCAAAATGCTTTGCTTTTCTCCATGCAATATGGACAAGCCTTCTTACCGGCTGTGGTCCAACCAGATAACATACCATAAGCCGGGAAGTCACTAACGGTCCATAGGATGGCTGCTCGAAGATTGAAATTTTGTTTTCTCAAAATATCGTAAGTATTTGCCCCAACTTCCCACAACTGTTTCAACTCGTGTATGAGCGGCTGCATGTAAACATCCAAGTTGCCCTTAGGGTTTTTAGGACCAGGAACGAGTAACGAAAGAAACATGAACTGTCTTTTCATACACATTGACGGAGGCAAGTTATAAGGGGTCAAAATGACAGGCCAACATGAATATTGTCCCCCAAACTGACCATGTGGAGCAAATCCATCCGTACATAGGCCAAGTCGAACATTACGAGGTTAAGAGGCAAACTCAGGAAAGCAACTATCTAGGTGTTTCCACGCTTCACTATCACTAGGGTGTGCCATTGTGCCTTGAACTCGAGGATTTTTAGCATGCCATGTCATTTCCTCAAAAATGTTTTTAGTTGCAAAAAGCCTTTGCAACCTAGGTGTGATAGGGAAATAAAATAGAACATTCAAAGGCACTAAGCTACCTTTAGAAGTCTTCTTGTATCGGTCGCTGCCACACACCCTACATGTAGATAATTGAGCATCATCTTTCCAAAACAACATACATCCTTTCGGGCATGCATGAATCTTTTCATGGGGCAGCTCTAACCCCTTAACAATTTTCTTGACCTCATAGAATGTCTCGGCCATGTGGTTGTTGTTAGGAATCGCTTCATTAACCAAAGAAGCAAATCCATCAACACATCTGTGCGGCAAATTATACTCACACTTTAGGCTAGTGATTCTAGAAGCCATCTCTAACACAGACAATGAACTCCCTTCGTACAACGGTTGTTCAGAAGCCCTTAACAAATCAAAAAATGGCTTGGCTTGTGCATTAGGCTCCTCCTCTAATGAAACAGGTGGCTCTTCGGAATGGCCTTGATCTTGAGACTGACCAAAGGCATCCAAAACCATTTCACGATATTCATTTGACTCCCTTCTACGAGTTCCTGGAAACCCTTCCCCATGACACATCCACTCGTAGTAATTAGGTAAAAAACCGCTGCAATACAAATGAAGTTTGACCGTATCTGGATCCCAGAGATGTTTGTTTTTGCATTTAAAACATGGACACCTAACTTCATTCGGGTTGCTACTCTCGGGATGATCTTCCACATATTTAAGGAATTCATCTACCCCCTTCAAGAACTCAGGATTAATAGAATTCCCAACCTTCCTTTCGTACATCCAGCTACGTTCTTTTCGTTTCATGATTACAAGTTCTACACAACTAACACATATGCCATTAATCACATTAGTCATAAAGCACAATATATATTCATTGTAGATCAAACTGTTATGGAAATGCAAATGAGAAGAGAAACGATTTCCAAGGGTCCTTATCACTCTAACCTAACCGATCCTTGTACGTTCAATCTCACTAGTGAATGTATGCCAGAATTTCAATTCTATGGAAAATCCGGCAGCATCTCCCTACAGTTCCCCGAGTACACAATATAGGCGATTAGAAACACCTATATATGTACCTAGAGAACATTGTAGAGAAATGACAAGCAAGGATCTTCCTTAGAATTAAAACAAAGGAATACATTCACCACCTAAGTGAGAATAAACGTACAAGGACAGTCCCAACCGGGGACTATTCAAGACATACTCCTAATGTGTATGCCTTGAACGGGTATCTAGGCATATGATTATGCAAATGATTTTTTTAAAAAATATATGTACTTAACTAACATACATATTATTAAACAAATATATCAAGATTAAACTAAACAAGAGAAACAAATCAAACCAAACCAAAGTAAACTAATATATCATATTAAACTAAACCAAACCAAACTACCGTTTTATATATTAAATTAAACTAACATATTTCTAAAAAAACTAAACTAAATTAAGATACTTTATATTAAAATAAATTAAACTACAACACATTATATTAACATAATATTAACTAAACTACATTATGTTAAACTAAACTAAACCAAACTAACATTATTTATTTTAAAGATCAAGGGAGAAATTAATTAATTATAAGATTTATTTAAAAATATATATACTTAACTAACATACATAATATTAAACAAATATATCAAGATTAAACTAAACAAGAGAAACATATCATAACACCATACTATTAATATAAACAAAACTAATGCCTATTTTTAACCAAATAACCTAACATACATAATTAAAATAAACTAAACTAAACTAACAAAAATGTTAACATTATAAATTAACATGTATAATTAAACTTGATTTAACTAAGTTAATATTTTTATTTAAAATAAACAAAACTAATGCCTATTTTTAACCAAATAAACTAAACTAACATATTTCTATATACAATTAAATTTATATATTTCACTAACATGTCATTCATCAACTAAACTAACAATTTTAAGTTTTATAATGTCATTAAACTCTAGATCTACCCTTTTTATTGACAATTACACCAAAAAAATCCACACTTATAACAAATAAATTTAATTGACATATAATTTAGAGTGTGTAATGTGAGATTCAATTAATTAAAGTGTTTTACAAAATAAAAAAATAAAAAAAACAAAAAAAAAAAACAGAAAACAACCACAAAACTTACCACCTACGCACAGTGGCCGGAGGTTGTGGTGGTGGTTGTGGTCGTCGACCCAAAGGTGGCGCCTGTCAACCCAAAACAGGTAAGGGTTAGTGTTTAAAAAAAAAAATTAATAAAAACCACAATTCACTTACCGTCGGCAGGCAAGCGGTGGTGGTAGAAGGGAAAGGGGCGGTGGCGGTGGCAAAGAAACCACAGGGGTCGGTGGCTGGACATAGTTAGGGTTAGGTTCTTCGAAAATTAAAAAAAAAAAAAAACAAAGTGCGGCACTTACCTCAGGGCGCACCGACGGTGGATGAAGGGGAGAAATTCCGGCGCCTCAGGGCGGTGGCGGTGGCGGTGGCTGGACATAGTTAGGGTTAGGAACCTTAGGGTTCTTCGAAAATTAAAAAAAAAATAAAAAAAAACCAAGTAAGGCACTTACCTGAGGTGCGCACCGACGGCGGACGAACGGGAGAAAGTCCGGCGGTGGCGCGGCGGTCTTCCTCTTTCTCCCTTCTCTTCCCCTTTCTTTCTCTCTCTTCTCTTCCCCTTTCTTTCTCTCCCTTCTCTTCTGTTCTGTTGCTAAGGCACGAGTTTTGGTGCTTTGTGTTAAATATTTTCCGACGGAATTTAATTTCCTCGGAAAATTTAAATTGCGACGGAAATTTCCGTCGGAAACCAATTTTCGACGGAAAATTCCGTCGCAATTTAATTTTTGCGAGGAAATTTAATTCCGTCGGAAAATTTGCGAGGGAGTTTCCGTCGGAAGATCTATTTTCCGACGAAATAATACGAGGCACACATTTCCGTCGTAAATTTCAAACTTTCCGACGGAAATTAAGGTCCGTCGGAAGGAATCCGTCGGAAATAAGGTGTTTTCTAGTAGTGTTTTTTTTAAAAAAAATAATAAAAAAATAACAACCAAGCACTCTTTTACACATTATGAGGGTTTTGTCTGTCCATGATGTATTGTCTAATTTGCAAATTGCTTAATGTGTGTTAACGTGTTATTAAGTTTAAGTAAAATTTATTAATGAATTTTGAGGAGATTAGTCTATGCACATAGAGTAAAAAAACTAAGTTAATTTAATAAACCAGTAAATATGAGAAATTAATAAAGACTAGTAAAATAATATAATTTTAAATTATATACTTATTTTGATATCATGAGAATGTATCATGTTATCAATAACATAATATTAAAACAGACACTAAAATCATCGCAATTGTACTATAAACCTGCATCGTCGCACACTCGCACGTAGGTTCACCTATTAACTATGTATGTGCTTTCGCTTCTTCCCTTTTGGGAGTTATGCCTAGGCTCAAAGACATACATGTAATGCTTTTGTTCGCCTAAAAGGATAACCTTACAAATTAAAATTCTGCTAAACCACCACATTATATATAAATTGCAAGTGTTGTTTGTGACTTATAATGTAATTGGATTGAAAAAATAGGCCTAATACAAAGCGCACTGGATTAATTACAATACAATTGATTGTACATTTTCCTGTAACAACTATAGTTATTGTTTTTGCATAGCAAAATTTTCAAAAGTTTAGAAACCTATTTACAATCTTTTATATAATTAATAATTTAATATGCTTTTTAATTTTATACTTTAAAAAAGAAAATCCAACATTTCTTATGTATATTAAAATCCCAACTTATCATAAAAATATCATCCAATAATATGATAATAGGTGCAATTCCAAATCGATTTCTTCTAATTGCTCTGACCATGCTAAAAATGTTTAACAAATTTCAAGAATAGATTCTTTTAATCCCTCCCGACACAGTTTTATGAGTAGTAGTACTATTTTTTTTTTTATTTAACAAATATTTTGTCATGTAATTATTATTTTATGAGTAAAAAATTTGAATTATATAAATAGTTCTCTCATATAGAGTGTATATTTCTATTACATATATTGTGCTTATATATAGCTCAATACAAATTTTTATATGTGGTTGGCCACAACTTGTGGCCCCGGAAGTAACCTTCATAAGTAACCCATGACCAAATGAGTAGGTAACCCCTATAAGTAACTCCTAAACGACTGAATAATCCCTTAATAAGTAACCCCTATAATAAAGTTAACCGTGATCGACTAAGTAGCCCCTAAATAAGTAACCCCTATAATTAAGTAAACCCTAATCCCCTAAGTAACCCTTAAATAAATAACTTTTACAAGTAACCCCGACCACACGTTGTGTGACCAACCACACAGAAAAAGCACCAATCAATCAATGGTATCTTATGTCAATATATCATCAATCAAAAAGGATAGACACCTTTTATATAACATGTTTGTATAAATGATATGTTTTAAAATTTGACATATAGATTTTAAAAAAATTATTTTAAAATTTAATAAACAATCCGAACATTGTCCGGGGTTCAAAACTAGTATACAATGAGACAATTCTAACAAGATCACACATTCACACATGAATGTTTTATCACTTATACATTAAATTCGCTAAATTAAAGTAAACTTTCTTCAACATATTTCTTGTGTGCGACAGTTGTTGAAAATTAAGGAATTTATAAGATATTTAGCAGTCACGCTGAACAAATACAGATCAGGAAGCTTATGCGAGCTGCTAATGCCAGAAAATAATACACTGAATCGCTTCTCTACTTTCTTTCTTGATTGTCTTCTAATTTGTGTTCTGTCTTAGATATTGGTGCTTCCTCTTATCAATCCATTGGGGATGATTCTACCGTAGTCGTCGACTACGGTCGACTACAATAACAGACTAAATCTCAACCGTTGATATTTTTTATTGCTTAATCTTAGCCTTCGAAATTTTTTTTTAAAAAAATTGAAAAATCAAAGTTACACATCATTTAAGTCATGACAAGTCAGCGACCAGTCAACGCCCAGTGAGCAAAGGGTTGTTTGGTTCATTACTTATTCAGGGTAAATTTTTTTTTTTCAAGTTATAATATTATAACTTATAAATAATCACTCATAATTATAAAATTGAAGAAAATCATCCAAAATAAACGATTGACAAAATTCATTTGTATACTTTCATCCCCATTTTGATACCTTCAGCCATCTTCAATTGTGCATCTAATTGTTGATCTATTTTAATGGGCACTCCATCATCAACCTCCAATCTTCATTATTTATCCAATAATTACCAAATTACATATAGAATCAATAAGATTAATGTTTAATCATCACATTTATGCTTTAATTTTTTATTTCAGAGTTTGTATCAATTTAAATAAGTGAATAAAAAAATTCGATTGAAAACTAAGGATTATATCTTTCGGGATCAATTGTTAGAATAATTGAAATGATTTTTAGTATAATTTAAACACTACAAAAAAACCAGTGAATTGCGACCGCCAGCACTGGTCGCAATTTTTGAGGAAAACAGTCGCTATTCACAATTGCGACCGTCATCGGTCGCAACTGCACGGTCGTAATTTTAAATGGTCGCAAAAAAAAAAAAATTGCAGCCACGTGGCGGTCGCAGATCAAATTGCGACCGTTTTTCGTATTTTCAACGACCGTTTTTTTAACTGACGTAATTTGTTATTTGCGACAGGCAAAGCGGTCGCAGTTGGAAATTACGACCGCCTAAGACGGTCGCAAAACTCGGGGATCTGCGACAGGCAGTAACGGTCGCAGTTTTCAGTAAATTACGATCGCCTGTGACGGTCGCAAATTCCTGTCATCTGCGACACGCCCTGACGGTCGCAAAAACAAGGGATCTGCGACATGCCCAGACGGTCGCAATTTTCAGTAAATTACGACCGCCTAAGACAGTCGCAAATTCCTGTGATTTGCGACAGGCCCTGACGGTCGCAAAAACATGGGATCTGCGACAGGTTAGATAGACGGTCGCAATTCCTTATAGAATTGCAACAGGGCAATTTATTATTATAATGCAATTTTCAAATAATTACAATTTGCATTATCGATGCCATCCTAACCTGAACCTATAACCTGTTATCATGTGATTTAATATCAAAATTAATATAAAATAAAAATAAAATGCATAATCCATATAGATAATAATATTAATAATTAAAAAGTCCAACTTCGAACAATATATAAAATTATAATGTTCAAGTTAATAGTAATAGTAATTAGTTAGTAATAGTTTTATAAGCTTAAATTTAAAACTAAGTTAGGTCTATATGAATAAGTAATGGCCTATGTTCCTTCAAAAAATAGATAACGCCAACATGTAACAATATAATACCAATTTCAGGCCTATATTCTCCAAAAAATAACGAAATGGCCTATATCCCCCCCCCCCAAAAAAAAACCTAAGGCCTATATTCCCAAAAAAAAACCTAAGGCCTATATTCCCCCAAAAAAATACTAAGGCCTATATCAACAATACTAATGTAAGAGCTTTATGAACAAAAACTACGACACCGGAGTCTGGTGACCAAGCCCACCACCACTCATGTCCGGGTCATCTTCCCTACGAAACTGAAATGGAGGACCACCTGAACAGTTAGAGAACAAGTTCTGCAACATTGTCTCCATCATTCGCTTACTCTCAATTGCTGCCTCCTCCCGCTCCTTCTTCAATGCCTCTTGCAATTGCGTTGCAAACTGTGCCTCCATCTGTGCCTGCATTTGCACTTTTGCCTCCTCTATTCGCTCGGCAACCTTGGCTTGCACACGTTCCTCCAACTGTGAAGCTATAGAAGGATTGTACGATTGTGAGCCTTTCTCAGAAGAGGGGGTGTAAAACAAACTAGCACTTGCACCTAGGCCCTTCACTACACCCTTTTTCCTACCACCAACGACCTCCCAGTATAGCTGGTTAGGGTCCGGTTGTGACCCTTCTTGAGTGGAAGACTCGTCAAGCTTCTTTTGGTAGGCTTCCTGAAATCAAACAAAACACATTATGCATATTAAACATGTTTATAGGTTCAAATTGCAAAAACATACACATTTTCAAGTATTTACAAGGCTATAGGTTCGTGACTAGGCTAAAATGGCATAAATGACCTTCTAACTTACCCATTTTCTTTGTTTTTGCTACATTCTAAGATTTTATCAATCAAACAACTCATATTTAGCATATTAAACATGTTTATAGGTTCAAATTGCAAAAACTTACACATTTTCATGCATATTCAAGGCTGTAGGTTCATGAGTAGGATAAAATGGCTTAAATGACCTTCTAACTTACCCATTTTCTTTGTTTTTGCTATATTATAAGAATTTATCAATCAAACATCTCGTATTTAGCATAGTAAACATGTTTATAGGTTCAAATTGAAAAAACTTACACATTTTCATGCATATTCATGGCTATAGGTTCATGACTAGGCTAAAATGACATAAGTGACCTTTTAACTTACCCATTTTCTTTGTTTTTGCTATATTCTAAGATTTTATCAATCAAACAACTCATATTTAGCATATTAAACATGATTATAGGTTCAAATTGCAAAAACTTACACATTTTCATGCATATTCAAGGCTATAGGTTCACGAGTAGGATAAAATGGCTTAAATGACCTTCTAACTTACCCATTTTCTTTGTTTTTGCTATATTATAAGAATTTATCAATCAAACAACTCGTATTTAGCATAGTAAACATGTTTAAAGGTTCAAATTATTGTTCAAAAGATTATTGTTCATGAAAAAACAAAATAATTTACAAAATACTTTATAGAACCAAAATACAAATTATTGTTCAAAAGATTATAATAACCCCTTAAACATACATATTTCTAATAAAGCCATTGTAATTCAATAAGAATCATTTTTTTTTTAAAACGAAAACTAAAATTATCCAACACATGAGCTCACACCATCCAATAGTCCTACATTGGACATAACGCGAAATAAATTTCTATTCCAACCAAAACACATCCAAGTTCTAGCCTACGCATAATAAAGCGTAAAAAATCCAACAATGAATCAAGCTATCAATACCAAACTAAAATTATCCAACACATGAGATCACAACTCCATAAACAACTAACATAAATATGAATCATATTGCACAAGTAAAAGAAGTAGATAAATAAGGGAAGAAAAACACACAGCGGAGGAGTTGACCAGAAAAGCAGAGGCGGCGACGAAGGTGTTCCAGGTATATGGTGGTGTTACACTTTTAGGCAGGGTTTTTATAAAAAAATTTAAAATGAAAAAAATAAACAACTACAGCCGACTTACCTAGTGGGGGCGATGGAAAAAGACAGCAAAAGGAGGAAGGTCAGGAAGAAGCGGAATCTGGCGACGATGGAGCTGCAAAAGGGGTTAATTTGCGACTCACAATTAGCTATTTAAGATTAAATAACGAAATGAAAAAAAAAAAAATCAACCAAAAGGTCAAGACTGAGAACATAGCTTTAATCAAAAGTTCAAGAGTTAAATTTCACCATCTTTTGTGCAACGAGTGTATTTTATACAATAGAATAAATGGTTTAATTTTTAATTTAAGTCGATCTAGAGTTACTAAGCATGTGCATATTATACACCTGTTGTATAAGATTTATCGTTATTGCAAGTTGTATTTTGCTGTTTGTTGTCTTTGAAAAGGAGAAACTTTATTGCACAAATATCTTAAGGTTAGTCTGGTAAGTAATACGGAGTATGTTGACAGTTATTGCAAAACATATGAATAGCTAATCAACCAAAGCTTATGATGTGATGTGTTTTGTATTCCTTATCGCATGCATCAATTATCATCCTGTTTTTGGACCTACAAAAAAAGGAAGAAATGGTTGATGCTAGCTCTTCAATTAATGGCACACAATTATGATGGGCCCTTTCTAGAAATTGCTCTTCATTTTGGTTAAAATCACACATTTTTAGCTGTAGTTATCTTACCAGTCAATTTTTAGCTTGACAATCAAATGAAATTCGTCTGTCAGATTTATTAGGCTGTTTTTTTCATTTAGTAATATGAGGTGATTAGTAAGACACGATATTTATATCTGGTAAACATATATGAAGACTTGTATGTATCATACATTTAATTTCTATTACAATATGTTATTTTCTATTTGACCCACGCCTCAGAAAATCAATTAAATAAATTGAACTTACTTCATCTTGTCTTATTTTATTTATGGCTTTAAGTATAGAGATGCGGTTAGGGGAAGTCACTTGAGATGACATAAACATGTTTATCACTATAAGCCTCGTGTACTTTAGAGTTTTACATGTGAAAATGCAGATAACCATCCACCAATTTTAAATGGAGAAAACTAATTTAAATGCTGAAAATTAATTTAAATGGCCAATGTAATTTTACATGTGAAAATGCACAAAACCATCCACTAAATTCAGAGTTTTGGCAGAAATTAACTAAATTTCAAAAAAAAAAAAAAAAAAAATCAACCACTTACCTGAGTATAATGGACGGAAAACGAAGGAGGCTAGGATAGAAGAGGAAACCGGCGACGATAGGCCTGCGAAGGAGTTGATTTGTGACCAAATTTAGGGTTTTTGCCCAAATTAACTAAATTAAAAAAAAAAAGTAACCAAATTGCATGAATTACCTGGAGTACGGTGGAAAGCTAACGGAGGAGGCGAAGAGAGAAGAGGACACCGGCGACGGTAGGCCTGCGAAGGAGAAGTTTTTTACCCAAATTTTAGGGTTTTCGCTCAAATAAACTGAAATAAAAAAAATAAAAAAAATTAACATCGACTTACCTGAGTACCGCCGTTGGAATACAAAGGAGGGAAGTACAGGAGGGGAATCCGGCGACGGTGGGCCTGCGTGGTGTTGATTTGCGACCTAAGTTAGGGTTTTCGCACAAAATAACGCTTAATAAAATTAAAAAAAAAACAAAATTAAAACGACATACCTGTGTAGCGTCGACGACCGGAGTGAGGTTGCCGGTGGGAACAACAGCGGAGCAGCGACCGCTTCTTTTCGCTGTTTGTGGTTCACCCTCTTCCCCCTTCTTCTCTGTTCTTATTTCCCTTTCCCCTGGTTTAACAAAAGCAAAATCGATTTTGTTTTATTTTGTTTTAAAAACTGTTACGACCGGTTCTACGAAAGTCAGACCGGTCGTAATTATTTTTTTAAAAAAATAAATTCATATAATTGTAACGACCGTTATAACGACCGCAATAATAAAAAAACGGTCGCAATTAATGAAAATTACGACAGGCTATAAAACGGTCGTAATTAATATAAATTGCGACCGTTTTTACGACGGTCGCAATAAAACAGTCGCAATATTCCCGAATTTTAGTAGTGAAAATAGTCATAGGAATTTGTGAATAATTATCCGCCATTGAATGTTTTTTTTAAAAAAGCCATTGTTGAATGTTGAAGCTAGATGAGCATGATTTTAGGTTGAAAATTAATTAAAATAAAAATGAAGATAAATCTAACTGATTCCCGTTTTTCTTTTTTTGGGCGTGTTTGTTATTGGGGGTTTTAATTATGTTAATAAATATATATAAAAGTACTTAATTTAAAGGATGAATCTTTTCAATAAAAAAAAATCTCAAATATATTAAGTATATATTTTGTTAACTAATAAAAATATTAATACAGATTTGCTAAATACTTGTAGAATACTGAATATATTTTGCCTAACTAAGCTGTCATAGTCCTTAAAAATATAAAATAAAAAAAATAGAAAATTTAAAGCATCATACGTAGTACTTATATTGATAAGATTTTGGCTTTCAAAAAAAATATATTGATAAGATTTTGATTTTTTTTTTTTTTTTTTTGGAAAAAAAAAAAGTACTCAATGCATATATACTCAACCTTCATCTAATATAGATGATAAAATTCCTTTAGCTATTAGATTTTGATTCGTGTGAGTACTAGCATAGTTATTGTATTTTTTTTTCATTTTTTTTATTACTAGTGTAGATTTTGTGTTTTTTTTTTTTTTTTGGAAGCATTGTTACTTGTATTATTTTTTTTTTTTGAAATATAATTACTTGTATTTAATTATTTCTATATGTAAATTTTTTAATTAATACGTATAATCTATAATAACTAAATAAAATTAATTTCATAAAGATATCTAAATTAAATTAAATTATTACCATTTCTTTAATGCTTATATGGTGGATTATTGTTTATAATACCTTCGTTATCTAAAAATCATTGTTCATTGGAGCAGTGCAAATGCAACTATACTACTAATAATCTTATTCTATATTTAATTGTTTCAATTATGTTAATAAATCTATAGTAATATATATAGTTAAAGGGGGTTTTGGGTAATCTGCAAGTTACCTATACCTCTCTATAATAGGCTGGATGCTTGGATGTGGCACTTTACTAAAGATGGGCGCTACTCTGTAAGAAGTGCTTATAATCTGATTACCATGGAGCAAAAAAATAACAAGGCCACCACCTCTAATCTGAGCTGCAAGTTTGATTGGAATGCTGTTTGGTATGCTGATGTGCCGCCAAAGATCAAACTCTTCGCGTGGAGGGCTATCAAAGAGGCTGTGGCAGCTCGGCACTCTTTGATCAGAAGAGGTATGAACATTGATGAGACATGCCCTATGTGTGAGAGGAGAATGAAGATGTTTTGCACATGCTGGTTTCTTGTAAGGATGCAAAATTGTTGTGGTATCTTTCCCCTCTTCGCTTAGAGTTTGAAAGATATGAAGGTAACTCTTTTGGGGAGTGGTGTGTTAATGCTCGAAAATGCTACAAAGATCAGAATTGGTGGAATGTGTTCTAGAGCGTTTTGTGGGGTGTTTGGCTTCGTAGAAATGCGTGGACCTTTGAGGGGAGAAAGAAGGATATGGGTGAGGTTATACACAAGGCTTTAGGGATTGTTGGTGACTACGCTGATGCTAAAGAAGCCCCCTGCTCGTTGTCTGACCACTCTCAGCTGGAGAGTAAGAGGTCTGCTCCTGCACCAGGGATGATAAAAATTAATTCTGACGCAGCTATCTTCAGATCAGATTGTGTGGGGCTTGGTGGAGTTATGCAAGACGAGGTTGGGGATGTTGTTGCCTCTACTTGTCTTCAAATGGGAGGGAAGTTCGAGCCTGATATTGCTGAAGCACTAGCCATGAGACACTGCTTGCTCATTGCTATTGAATCGGGTTTCACAAAGCTTTGTGTTGAAACTGATTGCCTCAAATTATTCAGCCATGTTTCGAAAAAGAATGCCTCCTTCACTGAATTTGGCATATTGTTTATGATATCCTACAGCTAGCTAGGGGCTGTCATGTTTGTTCCTTTTCCTTTGTTAAAAGGAGTGGTAATCGGGTAGCTCGCGAATTAGCAAAACTTTACTCTTCGTTTGATTGTATTAGAGTTTGGATGGAGGAAGTTCCTCCTAGTATTGTGAACTTTGTTTTGGCTGATTTAAGCCTTTTGAGTAGTTAATAAAATGCTCTCTACTTGGATGCTTGTCAAAAAAAAAAAAAAAAAAAAAAAAAAAAAAAAGGGGTTTTGGGTGATAAATTTCACTTTCCCAAAATACCCCTTTCATCTTTTATAATTTCCAAAAGAAAACGACCATAATTTTAAAAATATAACTACCATTTTTTTTAACAAAAAAAAAAAAAACCTACCATCCTTTAATTTTTTTTTTTTGAGGGAAATCATATTTTGCATAAACATTATAATGTACTCATATCTTACCTTTTAATCTCTACCATTTCATCAATTTATAAACCCACTAATATTTTTTTTTTATTAGAATAAGGTAAATAATATTTTAGGAAAAAAAAAAAAAAGAGAATCGAGTCGTGCATATTAACTTCTTATGTTGCACACGCAATTTGCATGTGTCTCACAGCTTGTAAAGATAAAATGGACAAAAACAAATAATCAAAACTCAACCTTGGTAGTTGGTGTCGTTGTAAAATAATATCTCAAATACAAAACAAAATTACAACATTCATCAAATAGTATATATCAACATTTATCTTCAAACTTAATATTAAATAAATTTCACTTGAAATTATTACTAACTTACATCAATTCCACATTTTTCAGAAACATATAAAAGTATTACTCGGTTGGTCATGGGTTATTCGGTCGGTCACGGATTACACTCACACAGAAAAGGCGCTAACGGATTGAGAAAATTTAGTAACCAATGACTGTTTGAGTAACCCCTACATAAATAATCCCGGCGAAAATGCGTTAATCGACTGAGTAAACCCAGAATAAGTATTCTTGACCGACTAAGCAGCTAGTCCCGACCACACTGAAAAAGCACCGAAATTTTATTTAGGCAGGTTGAATAATAATTTATAAAAATAAGTAAAAGTGTTAAAAAGTGAGTCTTTTTTTATTTTTTATCTTGTTTATTGGGTCGTCCTATATTATGGGTGGGTATCCCCACCTTGTTCGGGTATGATGAATAAGAGGGGTTTGATCTTAAATTGTATTTTTGTCATTTTCCAACAATATGACACTCAGCCTTGTTAAATTAAATTAATTGTCAAATACAATGGTGGTAATGATTTAATTGTCAAATGTTCTTATCAATTTATTACCAACAATGTTCTTCACCAAAACATGTGTATACATATTAATATATTATATAAAAAAAATATATAATTAAATCGTCCTAAACAGTTATAGGCAGTCCCAAAAATAAAAAAGCAAAGATTAACTTGAATAAAAAACAATTTGAAGAATAATCATTAAAAAAGGCTACCATATTTGATTGTAATATACTTTAAATATTCTTAATAGGGATTACACAATATATACTCCCTCCGTTCTTATCATCTTATATTCCACTTTGCTATGTTCATTTTTTTATCTTCCCTCTTATCATTTATTCCTTTTATGGTTAAAAAAATCACTTTAAACACTTATTTCGTCACCACATAGCTTACACAAAACTCTAATTATAATGAAATGAAGGAAGTACTTAAATGAAATTGTCTATTTTAATTGTAATAACTTTAAAATTTGTGTATAGGGACTCTAAAAAAATTAGTTGGGTCTGCCTAATTTGATTGTAATAATAATCTTCAACTACTAGACTCTATAATACTTAATTATTGGGACTGCCTAGTATTTTTTATTGGACTCTATAATACTTAATTATTGGGATTGCCTAATTTGATTTTAATAACTTTCAAATATTTTGTATTAGCACTCTACAATACTTAGCTGGGACTGTCTAATCTGATTATAATATAGCCTTCAACTATTTTTTTTATTAGACTCCATAACACTTAATTAGGATTGTCTAATTTGAGAGTGAGGGATAGCTCAAGTGGTTAGAGTTTTCCTCTCGGTTTTAGGAGGTCCTGAGATCGATTCTCATCCCCGCCCTTGTGGCTCTCTAAACACCATAAAAAAATAATAAATAAATAAATTAGGATTGCCTAATTTGATTGTAATATCCTTTCTATTTTTTATTGGGATTCTATAATGCTCAATTGGAACTGCTTAATTGATTAAAAAAAATTAAACCTTCTATTATTTTTTTTATTGAGACTTTATAATACTTGATTGAGATTACCCTATTTGATTGTAATAACCTTTAAATATTCTTAATCGGGACTACATATCATTCCCACCATTCTTTTTTTTTATCTTCTTATATTCCATTTAGCTACTTTGTTTTAGGTATGCCCAAATATAAATTAGATATATCCAAATTGGGAAACATTTTATATATACACCGTAATCTATGTTTTAATCAAGTCTTGTCTTAGTCAATCCTTCTGATTAACATATAAAAATCAACTTTTGGGTACGCCCAAAATTAAATTGGGTATATCTAAAAGTGAATTTTATGAATGTATGCTCTGTAGGGATTGAGAGTTTTTTTTTCTATGCAAGAGTAATCCTGTGCCGGGAGCTATAGGACTACTAATCGAATTTGCTAGGATTTGTATCTGTATGAATTTTGATAATCATCCTTCGATTAAAAGCATACTAACTTTTAGCGTATTTTGGGACTAACCAGTTTTCGTTTGGGACCGCCTAGTTGTGTTAATTATTGTTCGATACAATGTACATTCAAGTATATATTTTAACCATGTCTTATCTTTTGATTGTCTTAATTGACTAATAAGATTCGAATTTTAGGTATACCCAAAATTAAATTGGGGACACCTAATTAAAAGCAAAATTTATGTATGATCTAGGGGTGTGAGTTTTGTTCTACGTAAGGTTAATTCGTTGCAAACAATAAGATTATCAGACAAAATTGCTAGGATTCTTACTTGTATGAATTTCGATAATAGTCCTTCGATTCAAAGCAAACATATATCTGTAGTCTTGTATTTTTGGACTATAACAGTTCAATTTGGGACCACCTAGTTGTGTTCTTTATTACATACTACCAAGTATATATATATATATATATATATATATATATATATATATATATATATATATATATATATATATATATATATATATATATATATATATATATTCGAAATAACCTTAAAGTTTTGTATTTTTTTTATATATAAAAAAAAAATTAAACCACTTCGTTTTAGGTACACCCAAATATAATTTAGTATAGCCAAAATGGGAAACATTTTATTAACCATGATCTACATCTTTAGTCAAGTCTTATCTTTACAATCTTCGTTCTAATTAACTAAAAAAAAAAGTCAAATTTTAGATACGTCCAAAATTAATTTTTGGGTATGCCCAAAATTAAATTGAGGATATCTAAAGCAAGATTTATGTATGTATGCTCTATAGGATCGTGATTGACTTTTGAGTAACTTTTATTTAATACAAGTACGTATTTAATTTTTATTACGGAGTAGATAATTTTAAGATATACATATACTTCGTATATATTTACTTAGGGTTTTCTAAGCTATACCCCTAAGGTAGTTGAGTTTTCAAGGTGTACTCATGCTTTTTCAAGTTTTTAAGCCATGCTCTTCAACTTCTTATCAATACTAAAATGTACCCTTATCAGTTATTTAAAAGTTAATTGAGAGTGATTTCGTGGCTTCAGTTTTCGTTATTAGGGTTGTTGTGGTTAAGATTTCTTTCTCGTATCATTTCCTTACTTTTTTCATCTTTTTATTAAATTTATAGTTAACTTTAGGTGACGTAGAAGTCTCAAGGAGGGTACCATTCATTAATGGTACTGAGTTGATGGGCACAACTTAGAAATTTAAAAAAGCATGCGGGTACACCAACCTTAGAAACTCGACTACCTTAGGGGCATAACTTAGAAAAACCCTATGTACTTCATATTTGTTATTATATTATTACAATTATAAGTTTTGTGTTGATTTCACCATGGATGAACTTTGAAACTATTAAAGATCATATATATAATATAGTATAGGATATTTTGTGAAAAACTACCTTTTAAACTTTGAATTTTGTGAAAAACTACCCTAAAAACAAAATGTTGTAATTAACTACCTTATAAAGTATAAAATGTTGTAATTAACCACCTTATAAAGTATAAAATGTTGTAATTGACTACCTCCCACCGGAATAACACATTTGATTTTTATTTTTCGGTGTTAACCATGTCATGTGAGGGTCACATGACCCTTTAATGAGTTAATTCCCCCCTTTCTCCCAAATTTTCCCGATTTATACCAACTCTTTTCCTTAACAATACGATTATTCATAATTTATATTGTTTATTTGCAACTCCTTTGATAATTATATGGGCTGAATTGAGGTAAAGCGGGAAAATTTGGGAAAAAGATGGGAATTAAGTCATAAAAGGGGCACTTGACCCTCACGTGATATGGTCAACGTCGGAAAATAAAAGTCAAATATGTCATTCCGTTAGAAGGTAGTCAATTACAACGTTTTATATTTTATAAGGTAGTTAATTACAACATTTTATTTTTAGGGTAGTTTTTCGCAAAATTTGGAGTTTAAAAGGTAGTTTTTTACAAAAAAATCCTATAATATATTCATAAAAAAAATAAAAAAAAAAAACCTATTAAGGTAGTGTGTGATTTTTTATTTATATTTATTTATTTATTTATTTATTTTGAGAAAGTGTAGTGTGTGAATCTTAGCAAAGAGAACAAAAAAAAATCATACATGAATTTTTTTTTTTTTTTTTAGAAATACAAAAGAATCTTTTATTATCCTATTATATTTGCCTAATATTAATAATATGAAGTCTAATAATATCACAACATGATAAACATAACTAGGAAAATATATAAATAAAAAAGGTCTTGATCTTGTCTGCTTTACTTACCCAATAATTTGATTTTTTTTTAATCAACTAAAATAAGATAAATATAGTTTATTAACCAACATTAGATAAATAAAAGGAAATTCGCACTAAACTAATTTAACGTTTAAGATATTTATTTTAAAAAAATTAGGTTAGTTCTACAATTCATGTATTTATATTTGATGTATGAGAAATTAGTCAAACCAATATATGATTATTCAAATGAAAAGTGTGACATATTAATTATTACGTACAAGAATATACGAAGTATATCAATTTATATGCTATTTCACCAAAAAAAAATATTATATGATATTAGATACACTAATCTTTTATATAATTTTAAGAGTTGTTTTTCTAACTTCTCACCAAATTTGTACAAAACTCCAATCCTACAATGTTGTGCACTCCTTTTTTTTTTTCTTTCCTTCTTTTTTTTTAAAAAAAAAAAAAAAAAAAAATTGTTAGCAATAACATCCAAATAACATCCTTTCTCCAAATAGAAATAAAAAAAAAAATCAAAATTTCACTTCTACTTTTTTTTTTTTTCTTTTCTTTCTAAGAAACTATCTCTAGTTTGTTAAAAAGAAAAAAAAAAAATCTAATTATAACGTACTGTACAAAATTAGTTGCTTCAGTTATGGCACTATCTTTCCCTTTCTTCCACCCTTTCTAACAAACTTGGTCACTAATTGGCCTTAACTACTATAACTCCGTATTATAAACTTGCGAACTGAAATGTTTTAAAATAACATAGTTTCTGGGGTACCAACAGGAGCTAGCCTTCTGTCTGGCTCAAATTTACACGCGATACCAAAATCTCCTAGCTTAACCGTGCCCAAATTTCCATCAATAAAGATGTTAAAAATCTTCACATCACAATGAATTATCGGTACACTACGATTGTGCTCAAGATAATGCAACGCGCTTAGAATCTATCTACACCGATTCTTGATTGCGGTGTTACCTACAAGATTATGTTTGTTGGTGTACACTCTCAAATCTCTGGAAGTAAAAAGCTCGGTAATCGTGTGAAGGATACCAGTAATTCATATGTCAGCTCTGTTTTACACCAAGCAATTTCTTTACCATCAAACTTATCAAACCCTTTAAAAACGTTTTTGGTGGCACCCTCTCCTACCATTTCTTCGTACCTTAGATATCGCCTTTTCCGATACTCCTTTGCAACTATGTCTTGTGAACTCGAAGCAGCCATTACTGATTATTCAAACAAACAGATGATTTGGGATCGAAGAGATGATGACGAAGGTTGTTTTTTTGATGATTTAATAATCAAGAGATGACTTTCTTGGATTAAAAGGACAATGTCGGTTGCTATTTATTCTTGCGGCAGTTGATTAGTCACTTCAATTACTGAATTTGGTTAATGGTTAAAAGATCAAGAAACAGAAAATGCCACTTCTTGATTATTAAAAATGTTTTTTTCTTTTTTTGGTAAAATAAAGTGACTAGTTCATATGTAATATGAACTACCTCCGTGGGTATTATTTATGAGATATAAAATTTGTCAAAGTTGCAACTAATACGAAATGGAGGTAGTAATTGACAAGTTGCCCGTGACCTGTAACAAAATTAGCTTACAACATTTAGTGTTTTACAAGGCAGTTTAAAACTACTATAATGTAAGGATAATTGAGTAATTATGTATGTAAATGATATAGGAAAATAGGAGAGTCATCCTCAAAAGCTAGTTCAAGACTTCAAGGGAAAGAGAGCCCATTATCCTATATAAATCCCACCTCAACCCCTTATATGACCGATGTGGGAATCAAGTCCCATACCTTCCAATGGACAGTCCTATAACATTAGTCAAAAATACATATCATATAGGGGTGTACATAAACAGGACCGGACCTGAAAACCGACCTGATCCGGACCTGTTGGGACCGGACCTGACCCGGACCTGTAGATTCAGGTCCGGTCCCGTTCCTTAAAATTCAAGGTTCCCGGTCCCGGTTCGGATCAGGTCCAAACCTGGGGTTTTCAGGTCTGGACCTGAAACCCGGTAAAAATGTATTTTTTTTAAAAAAAACTTTTTTTTCCCAAATATCAAAACAAGAAGTCAGTTCATTTCTAACCCTAACTTAATCACTCACTCCCTAACCCACTCAGCCGACACAAGTCACACAACACACTTACAAACCCACTCCCTCACGCTGCACACTCCTCTAGCGACCACAGGATCGCGCGACTCTAGCAACCCCAGCCACTAGAACGTGCGACTCTAGCAACCGCAACCACCACATTGCGCGACTCCAGCAACCACAGCCACCAAAACACGCGACTCTAGCGACCGCAGCCACCAGATCGCGCGACTCCAGCTACTGCAGCCACCAGAACGCGCGACACTAGAGGCCGCAACCACCAGATCGCGCGATTCCAACGAACGCATCCACCAGAACGCGCGACTCCGGCGACCGCATCCACCAGATCGCGTGACTCTAGCGACTGCAGCCACCCAATCATACACCAATCGCCCTCTTACTCGCTTCACGATCTACCCCGACCTTCCTTTGCGACCATCTACTTTGAAGGTGGTAGATCTGGTGGTTGCTGTTGTCTAGTATTTTTGGTGTTTGGGAATTGGGACTTTAGTCAATTTATACAATTTATGTAGTATTCATGATTGATAATATCAGATTTTATGTTATTATTTATTTTATTTTTTAAATAAAAAATCAAAATATAAATAAAAAAACAGGTCTATTCAGGTCTGAACCCGGACCGGACCTGATTTTTTAGGTCTAACCCGGAACCGGACCTGTTGAATCAGGTCCGGTCTCCGGTCCTCAAAATTCCCTGATTCAGGTCCCGGTCCCAACAGGTCCGGTCCAGGTCCGGTCCGGTTTTGGACCGGTGTACAGCCCTAATATCATAAGTGTACACATAATATTACTTCGTATCTAGGTTTACATCATTACGTACTATTTCCTCCGTTCTTTTTTATTTAACCTGCTTTGACTTTTACACTATTTACCACCCCTTATTTGACCGTGTTTTGTGAATAATATGTAGGGAAAAACATATTTATGTTGGATCATTTTGAATTCGTCTCAATAAATACTATCATAATATATAACTTTTATATTTTTTAATTATGGAGAATTAAAGTTATTGATCGTTAAAGTTTTGCATTGGCAAACGTGATAAAAGAATCAGGTAAAGTAAAACAGAACGAAGTATATATTTATTGAATGAGAATGCTCTAGTTGTTGAGCAGAATTGACAAAATAAAAGTATAAAAGATGGTATCAAAGGTACGTAGACTTTAACAATAGACCGTATTTTCAACAACTTTGTGTAAATTTTGTCATGCTATTCCATTTTTATTTCTTGCACAAACACTTCTTTTGAACTATTAATAATTAATGTATGTACAAGACCCTCTTAATGTGTTTCCTACTAGAATTTCAGGGAATAAATATTTATTTATTTTTTGACATTGGAAAAAGCAGATTAATACATAATTGAAGAACTTGTAAAAGACGAAATTAAAAAGGTTGTTGCATCCTTGGCTATTCTATGTGCCACTTCCACTTTTGCCCTGTTTTCCTTGCGGATAATGCACCAGTTAAAGCTATTTCCCTTTTCCTTGATTTCAGAGATGGTCCAATCAATTGTTTTATCTCTAGCCCTCCCCTTCTGCAACAGATCAACCAAATTTGCAGCATCTGTGACAAAGACCATACTACTTAACCCTTCCTGGAGGCACCATTTCATTGCATATAGGCATGCCATAGCTTCAGCATGAAGAGCAGAGCTTGCCATTCCAAAATTGTAGCCATATTTCTCTGTCAAGACTCCTCCCTCAACTAGAGCCCAACCTATCCCCATTCTCTTTGTTTGTTTATTCCAGGCACCATCAATTTGTATCGATAGACTAGAGCTGAGAATCCTTATTGATCAAACTTACCCAAACTTGCCAAATTGAAACCTGGTGGCCATATTGGATCTAAGTCTGTGGGGTAAGAATCTTCAAAACCATTCATTTTTCGGTTATTCTTCCATACGCTTGTCAATCTTTTCTAAGATCTCCTTTGCAAGCATATTGTTTCCTCTAAAAATGAAGCCATTCCTTGCTAACCATATCTCCCATAGGGTGGCAACAAAGATTGGAACTCTCTCAGTATCGAAACCATCCTGACTATAAAAGAGTCGGATATAACTTATTAACCACGTTTGAATAGTAATCTCCATATTTTCCTCGAATCTAATATTAAGGCTTCCGCCAAACCATACCCTCCTTGGAGTACTACACTGTCTTAAAAGATGATTCATATTTTCCTCTTCAATATTACAAAACTCACACAAGCTTGAGTCCCTTAGACTTCTAAGATGCAAATTACTCTTAACCGGCAAACCATTATTGATAGGCGTGTCGCGTACCTAACAAAAATAAACCTTACTAGACCACTACTATGTAGAAGGGCAAGTAAGGGTCGGATCCCAAGAGACTATGGTTCAACCAATTAAATAGACTCAAGCAATTACCAAGCAAGTAACCAAATCAAATAAATGGGAATCAATATCTAAAGAACCAATTAAAACGATAAAATCTAGTAAAATGACAATTCAATGCTAAAAACATCCAAGATCAAGCTTCACCACGAATACAATTAATGCAATAGTCGTTCTACCCCTAACACATAATTCGATTTATTAATGAGGAAAAGTAATCCATGAATAATACCAATGGTCTCTCCCGAGTTATCAATGGCTTCTCTAATCACAATCAAGCCTACTTCCGTGGAATCATGTAAATTAAAGACCTTAAGAACATTACTTTAACTTCCTAATCATCCATTCAACTACTCCCGTGATGAACTTCAAACCCTTAATTGATTTATTCAAATCCGTCAAAACCCAACTCCCGTTGCGATTAAAACAAAGGATTTATAACAATACCAATTATCCCTAATCTAGTATTGGCATAAGCATAATCAATTAAGCATATCAATTACAATTATTATTAGAGAATTTAAAGAATTAAATCATGCATTAATCATATTCGGGTTCCGCTAGATCTTGGAATAAGAAAACTACTCACACATATTGATGAAAGCAAAAACAATATTCAATGAAGAAAACATGATTAATAAGTAATAAAAAGTAAAAGAAGAAATAAAGATGAATACCAATTGCTTGAATGAAGAAAAGTACCAATTGTTGATGAATAAAGATTAAATCTTGAAAGTGAAATGTAATATAGATCTAGAGAGAATATTAGGGTTCTAACGAATGTTTAAAAGCTGCAAAATAATAACTAAGTATGTTAAGTCGGGGTTTACAAAGGGTATTTATATCCCTTAGTTAAGAAATCCCGAAAAAATAGGAAAACGGGGTCTTCGACACTTCGCCCGGTCTGACCGGGCAATGCTGCCCGGTCGGGCGCGCAAAGCAACTCCTTTTTGTGCTTCTTCATATGGCCTCTATTGTACAGTTCTTTGTTTGCCCGATCTGACCGGGCAATGCTGCCCGGTCCGGGCGGACAAAAGCTAACTCTTCATACTTCCTCTATTGTGACTTTTCTTCTTTCCTTCTTCGCCCTGGCTGCCAGGGCAATATTGCCCTCTAGGGCGGACACGGGTAAAATTCTCCTCCATCTTAATAAGCTTTCGTGGCTATCCAAAACAAGTCCAAATCATCTGGAAATCTTCATATGCCTACAAAATCAATCAAATAGACCAAGCCACACTAGAGAAGAAAATATTAGCGAGAAATAGCTCCGTAGAGCTTAGAAATCATACGAAAATAGCTATAAATCGAGGGTAAAATATGGTATAGAATGTGTACATCAAATTCCCCCAAGCTAGCTTCTTGCTTGCCCTCAAGCAAGACAATCATTGACTATCAACAACCAAATAAACATACTTCACCCCATAATACATTTGAAAATACCATACTCAAAATCGAAATCGGACACACAAGCATCTTAGCCAACCAATCACCTCATTCAGACTATCAATCAACCTGAATGGTCACCAAACAGAGTCAACCATGTACACATAAGGAATCAATGACTAGAATATCTCATTTAGTGGTCACTCCGCACAATTTTATGTGGAGAGCTAAAAATGAGCTCGATCTCTCTCCATCCCCACTAATGATGATAACCCCCCTTATCTCACAACACTCGCGTGTTTAAAGGGTGATAATGCCGCTCAACCTAGTCAAAAGTCGACTCGAAATGTGACACATACTCCAGCATTTTGACAAAAGATTCGTTTCACATGAACACAATACTATGCACGAAGGTCATAAGGTCTTTTTCAAGCTTTTAATGTAAGTCGGGTAAAAATGGGTAGGAAAAATTTGGAAAATGTAGGCAAATATAGTCCCTCAGGGAAGCCATCAAAAATGAACAATACAAATCAAAATCCCATCGAACTAAATCACAAGAATACACACTCCAAACACAACTTGAATTAAGAGCAACTACCACCTTATTCACCCTACATATCAATTCATCGCACTATTATTATTTTTGAAGCTCTTTTATTTATCATTCAAGAAGCTGATTTTTTTTTCTTTTTTCTTTCTTTTTTCTTTTTTTTTTTTTTTTTATAATTTTTATAACAAACTATAAGAGCTTAAAAAAATAGATCATATAGCAAAAATAACCTTCAAGCTTCAAATTAATCTTCTCCAAAACATCATCACAAACCATAGAGAACACCAAGATAGATGGCTCCCCCAAGCTGGACTTGGGATAAGTTACTAATTGGGGTCGATAGGTTAATTTTGTGACTTAGATGAAAAACATGGACAAGGCTACAACATGGGTAAGCAAGAAGGGGACAGACGTTTCTAAATTCATCTGGAGGCTACCTAATGAACATGGCCTTCGTCCTCCTCATCGTGCATGTGCAATGTATCATAACACACTACTAAAAGTGTCAAGACAAAACTAAGATCAATGTCACACCAGGAACTAACACACATGAATAAATAATAAAGGCTCAAGCCTCACAGTTAACACAGCCAAGCTCCAGATTCATACACAGTTGCACAAAGTTGATTTCCATTAGGCCAAGACAATCCAATATCAGATCATGATCATTTAATCCGCATTGCAAGTCTTTCAATCAAAATCAAGCCAAAAACCTTTAAATCATCAAGGATAGGGGCACAGAGAAGTAGTTTACTAGCCATTCATCGTCATGATTCACAAAGTAACTACCCAAAGCTAAAAGTAATCCCTCCCCCAAGCTAAACTTCACATTGTCCTCAATGTGAACATATATCGAATAAGAACAAGCAAGGGAAAAAGAAAACTAGGCCCTACTGACAGAGGAGGGATCATACCTAAGGGCGGAGCTGGGACCGCCCTTAAAATAACGTCACATCGTAACCCCAAACACTAAAAAAATATAAAAAAAAAATAAATAAACAGAAAAAATAAAGGGAAAATAAAATAAATAAAAAATGGAATGGGTTGCCTCCCATTTAGCGCTTGTTTAAGGTCTTTAGCTCGACCCCTCTTTAGTAGCTCAACCTGGGTCACCACACGGAGAAGATACTCTGTGGTATTTCTCATCAATATATCCACCTCCAAACGACTCCTTCAAATTAGAGTTGATGTGCTTTGTATTCGAATTGACCTTCATGTAACTAAACCCATCATGTGGTGGAATATTGTCCTTTTTGCTCACAGGATTTCTATTAGAAATACACTTATCAACCAAAAGGTTAGTAGCATCGATTCTCAAACAAGTACCACCATCAAAAGTAAAATTATGGTCATTGAAAAGCTTAAACACAACTTGTTTATCCTGAGCTCTAATGGTCACTTGTCCTTTAGGAACATCTATTAAAGCTTGACTTGTAGCAAGAAAAGGACGACCAAAGATGAGTGGGATCTTATGGTCTTCTTTCATATCCACCACAAAAAAGTCAACAGGAAAAACAAGTTCACCAATCCCAACTAATACATCTTCAACTACACCCTTAGGGAGTCTAACAGTTCTATCAGCCATATGAAGAGATATAGGAGAGGGTTTAAGGTTTTTCAAACCTAATTTTTCATACACTGAATAAGGCATTAAGTTAACACTAGCACCTAAATCACACAAGACCCTATCAAGATATGTTTCGTTAATCATACAAGGGATAGTAAAACTACCAGGATCATGCAATTTAGGTGGTAAGCTATTATGTAAAAGATCAGAACATTTCTTCTTTACTACTACACTTTCTAATTTCTTATCATTATGATCATGATCTAGAATTCCTTTCACAAAATTTGCAAATTGAGGCATTTGAACTACAAGATCGGAAAAAGGAATGGTAGCATATACCTTCTTAAGAGTCTCGGAATACTTTCCAAAATGCTTATCGAGCACAGCTTTTGATAACCTTTGCGGGAAAGGCATCGGCTCCTCATATGCTTGTGGAGCAACATGTTTGGGACCTTCTCTCTCATGCTTCTCAGTTCTTGACTCCACATTGCACACTTTCTCTTCTAATCCACCCATAAACAATTCATCACTCTTCACGAAAATTGCATTGCATTGTTTCGTCTGGACTTTTGCTTGATCTTGAAGAGTTGTTAGATGACTCACTTGCAGTGAAAGTTGAGAAAGATGAGTCTCTATCCTCTTATTTTGAGCGGTGAGCATTTGGATTGAGTTTTCAAAGTACTCATTTTGCTTTGCTTGTAGCTCAAATTGCCTTGATATAAGCTCTTGTTGTTGAATTTGGGAGGTAGTAAAAGCCTTCATAATTGATTCAAGATCAAATTTTGAGGTTTGGGGTGGTGGGAGTTGTGTGGATTGATGATTGAAAGGTGCCCTTGATTGAAAAGCAGGTGGTGATTGAGGATTCACTTGAGCCTGATTGTTCATATATGAGAGCCCTTGATGATTTCTCCACCCTTCATCAAATGGCCTTGTGGAGGTTGTGGTATAAAAATCATTAGCTTGCTCAATCGTCATTCCATCATAATTAGGTTGACACTCCCGTGCAGTATGGCCTTGCAATCCACACATCTGACAAGTTTCCATCGAGGGTCGAGGGGACTCAGCTTGGAGTTGATTGACTTTATGAGTTAGTGCCTGCACAGAACTAGTCAACATGGTTAGAGCATTAACATCATGTTTATTACCTGTGTTGATAGCATTTCGTCCCCTTGGATGGTAATTATCATTAGCCGCCATCTTCTCAATCAAATCCTTTGCATCGGTTGGGTTCTTCGTCATGATAGAACCTCCAGACGCAGCATCAATGTATATGCGAAACTCATGGGTCAAACCATTATAGAACGTTTGGATCAACATCCACTCTGGAATACCATGGTGAGGGCATTGTCTCTGAAATCTCTTAAACCTTCTCCATGCCTCATATAAAGATTCATCATTAGATTGATGGAAGGTAGATAGCTCGTTCCTTAATTTCGCGGTTTTCTCTTGCCCCAAGAATTTTACTAGGAAGGCCTTAGCAAGCTTGTCCCACGTATCAAAGGAACCAATACCTTCATCTCGTAGCCATTCCCTTGCCCTATCCCTTAGTGAAAAAGGGAAAAGGCGTAGTCTAATAGCATCATCAGTGACACCGTTGAGCTTCATAGTGTCACACTTCTCCAAGAAACTATCAATGTGAGTCACAGGGCAATCATTTGATGAGCCCGCAAAAGAATCATTGGAGATGAACTGTATGAATTGGGGCTTCAACTCAAAACTTTGAGCGGTGACAGGTGGTCTAACAATACTGGAGAGAAATCCGGTTGTTGTATCCGGAATACCATACTCCAAAAGAGATTTTGTTCCTGGGTCGACCATGTTTCTTATATTTCGATTTCTCCTTCTTCTACCTCTTCGTCTTCTTGTAGTAGCTTCGATCTCAAAATCAAAAGGTGTTAAATCATCTGAACCTGAACTTCGAGTTTGCATGCATTTGATAGGCGTGTCGCGTACCTAACAAAAATAAACCTAACTAGACCACTACTATGTAGACGGGCAAGTAAGGGTCGGATCCCAAGAGACTATGGTTCAACCAATTAAATACACTCAAGCAATTACCAAGCAAGTAACCAAATCAAATAAATGGGAATCAATATCTAAAGAACCAATTAAAACGATAAAATCTAGTAAAATGACAATTCAATGCTAAAAACATCCAAGATCAAGCTTCACCACGAATACAATTAATGCAATAGTCGTTCTACCCCTAACACATAATTCAATTGATTAATGAGGAAAAGTAATCCATGAATGATACCAATGGTCTCTCCCGAATTATCAATGGCTTCTCTAATCACAATCAAGCCTACTTCCGTGGAATCATGTAAATTAAAGACCTTAAGAACATTACTTTAACTTCCTAATCATCCATTCAACTACTCCCGTGATGAACTTCAAACCCTTAATTGATTTATTTAAATCCGTCAAAACCCAACTCCCGTTGCGATTAAAACAAAGGATTAATAACAATACCAATTATCCCTAATCTAGTATTGGCATAAGCATAATCAATTAAGCATATCAATTACAATTATTATTAGAGAATTTAAAGAATTAAATCATGCATTAATCATATTCGGGTTTCGCTAGATCTTGGAATAAGAAAACTACTCACACATATTGATGAAAGCAAAAACAATATTCAATGAAGAAAACATGATTAATAAGTAATAAAAAGTAAAAGAAGAAATAAAGATGAATACCAATTGCTTGAATGAAGAAAAGTACCAATTGTTGATGAATAAAGATTAAATCTTGAAAGTGAAATGTAATATAGATCTAGAGAGAATATTAGGGTTCTAACGAATGTTTAAAAGCTGCAAAATAATAACTAAGTATGTTAAGTCGGGGTTTACAAAGGGTATTTATATCCCTTAGTTAAGAAATCCCGAAAAAATAGGAAAACGGGGTCTTCGACACTTCGCCCGGTCTGACCGGGCAATGCTGCCCGGTCGGGCGCGCAAAGCAACTCCTTTTTGCGCTTCTTCATATGGCCTCTATTGTACAGTTCTTTGTTTGCCCGGTCTGACCGGGCAATGCTGCCCGGTCCGGGCGGACAAAAGCTAACTCTTCATACTTCCTCTATTGTGACTTTTCTTCTTTCCTTCTTCGCCCTGGCTGCCAGGGCAATGTTGCCCTCCAGGGCGGACACGGGTAAAATTCTCCTCCATCTTAATAAGCTTTCGTGGCTATCCAAAACAAGTCCAAATCATCCGGAAATCTTCATATGCCTACAAAATCAATCAAATAGACCAAGCCACACTAGAGAAGAAAATATTAGCGAGAAATAGCTCCGTAGAGCTTAGAAATCATACGAAAATAGCTATAAATCGAGGGTAAAATATGGTATAGAATGTGTACATCAATTATAAAATACCTTCCAAATAAAAAAATTTCATTTCGGCAGAAGTTTCTGTTTCCACATGAACTTTAGAAACTTTATCTCATCAAGTGTAATTCTATCATTCTGGATTTGTTTACCAAGTAAAAAAGCATATCCCAATTTCATACTAAAGTCGCCAGTCTTGGTAAGATTCCAACAAAACACATCCTCCCTGTCTGTCTCTGGCAATTCCATAGCCTCTATTTCTCTTGCCTCTGCTAAAGGGAAAGAATCCCGTAGTTTCCTTGCACCCCACGAATTGTTTTCCTTATTGATAAAATCACTTACCTTACATCTTAAGACTTGTCGAAGAGTTACATTTGATTTTGGCTTTGGAGTTCTTCCATCTACCCAAATATCACGAAAGCACAAATGTTTTCCCCATTTCCAACCTTCCAACCATGGCCATCTTTAAACTTCGATTCACTACTCCTTATACCACTCATTCCCCATGAAATCCTTTTGTTCTTCAAAGAATGACCCTTCCCCTTTAACAACATAGAAGGGCACTTCATAGCATAGATTTTAGAGACCAATAATTGCGGGTTATTGTACATACGCCAAGCTTGCTTCATTAGCAAGGTATCATTAAGGGCTTCTACTTTTCGGATCCCTAAACCCCCCATTCCTTTAGGCAATTGAACAATCTCTTTTTTTACCCAATGGATACCCCTACTTCCCTTATTCCCCCATAGAAATCTCATCACCAAAATCTCAATCTTGCTAGCAATAGCACATGGAAGCTTGAAGCAATTCACAACATATGCTGCCATCGAGACGAGCATTGTATTTACCAGCAGAATTATTTTCGCAGAAAATGAAATGTTGAGAGCATTCTAAAACAAAATTTTCCCCGCAATTTTATCCACTAGAAAGGTAAAATTTGAGCTTCTATTTGAAAGAAAGTCAACTAGAGCTCCAAGGTGAAACCCTAGGTTTGTCGTTTTGTTCATTCGCAAAATATTTTTGTACCTATCCTGCTTTTCAGAGTAGTGCTCGAACTGAATTTGATAAAGGATTTATTCAAATTCAACTGCTCCCCTGAAATCTTACAGAATCGACCAATAATAGTCGATATAGATGTACATGCCTCTTCTGATGGATGATAAAACAGAAGGACATCATCCGCAAAAATTAGGTGATTAATCCTTGGGGATTGTCTCGACAGCTTGATACCTTTAAAGAGATTGATGTCTTCTGCTAGCTGTAGCATTCTTGAAAAAATGTCCATACAAAACAATAATAAATACGGAGATAGGGGGTCACCTTGCCGCAAACCACATCTGGGAATGAAATTCGAAGAGACACTCCCATTTATCAAAACTTTGTAAGAAACTGTTAAAAAGCATTGTTTACACAAAGAAATCTAATGGTCCGGGAAGCCATATCTTTTCAGAATATTAACCAAAAAATCCCATCTTACTCGGTCATACGCTTTGCTCATGTCCATCTTTATCACTGCCAAATCTGCCCCCTTCTTCCGGTTATTAATCATATGGAGAAGCTCATGGCTAAGAAGGATATTATCAGACATATATGCCTCCCCGGCACGAAAGCATGTTGGTAATCCGAAATAAGCTTTGGAAGAACTAGATTTATTCTATTTACCATACACTTAAAAGCACATTTGTAGATAGTATTACATAAATTTATTGGTCTAAGATGCCCAACTTCTTCTGGATTTTCAACTATAGGGATCATAACCAAAATGGATTCATTCCAAGATTTCAGAATAAAACCACTATTGAAGAAGCTAGTAATGCCCTTAATCACCGAAGGTCCAACAATTTCCCAGTGTTGCTTGAAAAAATCTGCATTATAACCATCTGGGCTCGGGGATTTATCACTCTTAATTCCAAACATGGCATCCTTAATTTCCTCTGGAGTAATCCTTTTATCTTCTTCTGATAAAAAAGCTAACTCCATTTCCCTTAAAACCAAATCAATCTCATCCCCACCATTCTCTTCTAGCTTTGGAGCATACACATTTTTTAAAAAATTAACTACAAGAGGAATCACCTTATGTTGACCTTCTACCCAAACCCTGTTTGAGTCCTTCAACATGCATCTTTCATTTCTTCTCTGTCGTTGTTTCATTTTAGAATACATTTGTTTAGAAGAAATGTCTCCTTTTTTAATCCAAACTTTTTTTTACCCTTTGCTTCCAATATAGAAAGTCAATATCAAGTTTTGTAATATTAGATTTTAGAAGAGAAATAGAATCCATACCTTCCTCAACCGTATTGATTTGTAAAGCTTCATTGGCTAAGGTTTCAGTGAAATCATTCCAATTTATGCCCCAAAACTTCCTATATTTTAAGCACCATTGTCGTAGTAGAGGTCTTAAATTATTCATTTTTTGTTGCACCACAAACATATGTGAACCATTAACATTTTCCTCCCAAACCTCTTTAATGATGTTGGTAATCTCCTCAAAGCGGAGACACCAATTTTCGATTTGATACGGTCGTCTTAAAACAAGCTTCCCATAATTAATCACTATCATAAATTATTGCACCATGGTCCGAAACAATTAATCCTAGCCTCTCCATTAGCCACATCTGCAAAAAAAATTTTGCAATGCAAATAAATTATTATTACAATACAAAAATATATTTTTTGATTTCTGTAATTAAAAATATTATTTTTTACATGTAATAAAATTGGAGAGCCGCGAAGAGGCGCTTCTGGGTCCCTTTTCAATTCGTCTAGACTAATCATAGTCTCTCCAACTATTAATGGCATTGGATTTCTCCCTGATTCAATTTGTTCTAGTACAGTGGTTATAATTGATTGACCCTCATTATTTTTACCACTACTAAGAAAAAATTGGTTAAGCATGCAAAATAGGAACGCCCTTCTTCTATATATATGAAAAGATTCAGAAAGAGGTTTATCAAAATAATGGCGTGCGAATTCTTTCAAATTAACTATGTTGCCATCTACTATTTTTGATAAATCCCTTTCCTTTAAATTAAAGAAGCGCTCAAAATCCTTATAATAGTATACATCTATTCTAGGGATTGCTATAAGGTCTATCACAGGGAAGCCTAAGATAGCATCAAATTCCTCCGGCAAAGGGCTAATCTCATCATACCCTATTCTGAAACAATGAGTATCAACATTATTCCAAAATTCTAAAATGGTATGTATGAAGTCTAAGTCAAGATCTACCCCTTTGATGCCATAAATTCCCCCCAGGTGAAATAAATCTAATTCTTTTCTCTCCCTCGCATTAAGAGATCGACACCATTCATGAGTGTATTGGGTGAAGGTCTTGGTGACTAAAGACATGATTATTATTTTTTCTAAAGAGGAAAATTGTTTTATTCGCTGGAATTATGAGAAGAATCGGCTGGGCAGGGGGCTATTTATACACAAATTACGAAGAATTTTAATCAGAATGAAACACGGAGTCAGCGTCAATTGGCGTCAAAACCCCGTGATTGGCGCCAACCACCAGCGCTTGGCGCCACACGCTAAGTGTAGTGCCTGGCGCCAAGTTGCCAGACCATCCGCGCGTGCTCAACTCTTGTTTTTAATATTAGACTCGAGTCGGTTAATGACTTTATGGCTCCGTTTAATTTTCCTAAACATCTTTTCTATCCTTTTTTCCTAATTAATTAAATATAGCTATTATTTTTAATTTATATTATTCCTTTTGGACTTTATTTTAATTTCCAAACACTCGACATTTGATTTGATTTTTTTCCTTTTTTATTTTTTCTTTTTGGGGGAGAGAGTCGGATACCCTCCATCAATAATAAAAATGACGGAATTTTTGCGCAAAATTGTTGTCACACTTTTCTTGCACACACTAACATACACATAATAATAATAATCGAATAAACTCATAATGGCATAAATATACAAGATGTGTCTATGAATAATGAGTCTAAGGCAAAGTTCTATAAAAAAAAGTCAAAATAAAATATACACAGGAACAAGCTACGGCGCTGGAGGACGTAGGCCCATCACGTCATGAAATTGCGCCGTACGAGGAGTCACCTCTCCACCAGCTCCAGCTCCAGCTCCAGCTCCAGTCTCCGTAGGAGGAGGAACACTAAATATAGGACCACTCCAGCCAGGATCAACCTGAGGCTGAGGCCGCGGAGGTTGCTGCGATGACGAGCCAACCTCGTACATCCCACCACCTCTGAAAGCCGAGGTAGCCTCTCCTATTGGTGCAGCGGGAGTACCCTCAGAGGAAGATCCCGAGCCCTCTGCAACATCGGCTGGAGCAGCCTCAGAGCGACCGCCTCTACCACCCGACGAAGTGCGACGACGTCTCGAGCTAAACCTCGCTGGGTCCCTCTGCCCCTCAGGTCTCGTGCGGGTGTGAGAAGCGATAGGATGACCCTGCAAAAAAGAGTTAAATTAGAAACAAGGTAAAATTGAAGCAGCAATGCAAAAATAATGAGCAAATAAAGGCTATCTCTCGGATGACGTCATCCCGATGGCAAGTGGCCGCGTTCCTTATCCGGACGAGCTGGCTCCGGAAGGCATCTATGCATCGTGCCATCGCCGAAACCACCTCGCGTGAAAACTGTCAGAAAAATAAGTCAGTAAATATACATGATATATGAACACAAGATTCTGAAAAAAACTAGACTTACTCTAGTCTGGTGGCAAGGAATCGACCGCTCTACGAAGCGCTCGCCCTCGGGAGCCGGAGAAATCATCTCCTCGATCGGCCCGTACATCCCCTGGTAGTGTATGGACATACGGGGTGGCACGAACTCAGCAACACCATCCTGATAAAACGGAAAAAATCAGTAAAGCATTACTTGGGGGCTACTTAGTGGAAAGTAAAGCTAAGAAAATCTTACCCTCACATCCTCAACCGGAACAGGGGCTAGAGCTAACAAAGGTAGTAGCTCCTCATCATAACACCGCCCGAGGATCACATGGGACCGCCAAGGGGTACCAGCTCCCTTAGACATGCTCGACAACCGCGCCTCGTCGAACATATGACGTGGTGGAGCAACGAGAACGACGAAGACATCAGAAGAGTGCTGTCTAGTGACCCTCTCTCCCAAATACGCGACCGCTCCATAAGTCCCGAGAAAATAGCGACGCTCAACAGAGTACTGTGCGGCTAATCTAGGGACTGTCCAACCGCCCCATGGTCGGTATACCACCTCAGGTCCCTATAAAGAGCAATCAATCAGGCAAGAATACATCTAAAGCACCACGGAAGAGCAAGATAAACAATAAAAGTCATGCCGAGATGATCCGGTGCCGGACGTGTGTAGTGGACATGTCCACATGGTGGCCGCCCCAAGAGGTGGTCACTGGAAATCCCCGCGGCGATGGTCTTGCAGGCGGAACAGAAGGAAAATACTCGTAGAACCAAATCTACAAGGAGTTAGAAGTGTGAGCAAACGCTAACTAATGTGCAGAGCTAAACTTTATAGGGAATAAATGTTTACCTCTACGACCTTTCAAAAAGCAGACAAAACAACGTTCGTCCCAAAGGACCGGTGGCGACACAAGTCCCTCAGCGAATGAACGAAGTCAACATAGGCCAAGCTGGCCCAGTCATAAGTCCCGATCCGGTGAAGATCACGGACAGCAGGGAGGTAGTAAAGCAATGCCCTACTACCCTTATCAGGGGAGAATGTCCCTGACAACAACATCAGCACAAAGATGCTCACCCGCTGCTCTCGAGTGGTCGCATCGTTATCAAGAGCCGCTGCCAGCGTCGAGCAGCGAATTCCCCTAGCACTAAACTGAGTCGTCTCGACCTCAGCTCGGGCCCAAAGAGCAATCGGCCCCAACAGCTCTTCGACCTCCGAAGAAAAGACGTCGATTCCACTGTCAAACGGCAGTGGCACAGAGGTGAACTCCAGTCCTGTGATGAGACTGAAGTCCGTAGGGGTGACCATCATCTCGACCCAGGGGAAATGAAAGGTGTTGGTGGTGTCCCAGAAGAACTCCACCAAAGCGCGCACTACGTGATGACCCCCGCTGGAGGCGATCATAGCCTCTGAGGTCTCAAACAGAGTAGCTAGTCCGAAAGACTCCCGTAGGAGTCTCGTCTCAAGATCCCTGGCGATGTACATCCTGTACAAATCGCCTAGCCATCACAGCCAGAGCCATGATGCCGTGTCCTCCCGGGCTCAGTGCCCTGTCTCACCCTCTCAGAAATGTGGTGGACAAGGGCGAAAAACAAGGTCCTCTCATCCCACTTCGGAAGTCGACCAAGCGAAGTGGAAGGCGTAACGTCATCCTCTACGGGCTCATGCTCCCGTCTAGTGTTTCGGGACCGTGAACCCGAGCCTCTTCGTCTAGCCATGCTACATTGTGCAGAATTATCATGAATTATAGTTCTATAGTATCTAAGGTTCGCCTAGCTGCATGATAGTTCGCAAAAAACAGAGTACGTAGTACTAAAACAGAGCACAAATTCAAATTGAGCATGACAACATTTTTTCAAGCAATTAAACAATTTCTTGCAACACTATAGTGATTATTGTGACAAATTGAACAAGAATTGCTAGCAAAACATCAAGAACAAGTCACATTGTTCTTCACGACCTTAAGAGGTCCAACAATGGCAAATTGCTCATTTCTCCACCAAATTGAGTCAAACAAGTCTCAAATTACTCCCAAGGCAATATACAAACATAATCAAGCAATTTCATGGCATAAAACTTGACAAACAAAGCAAATTGAGCATTATAAGTTTCGAATTTTTATGAAATTCGTGAATAAACATGTCAAGAATTCATAAAAAACTGATGTGAGTTTAAAGAAAACTTACATAGATCAGGAAAATAGATGAAAAGAGGTTTGATTTGCAACAAATTTGAGAAAATTTGGTTGAGAAACGAGCAAGCAATGAGCAATTGAAGCTTTCGGGTTTCTTTGAGCAGTTTCGCGACGAGCAGCTAGCAAAATGAAGAAGGAAGGTGGTATTTAAGGAAATCCCCGTGCTGGCGCTAGGCCCTATGCATTGGCGTCAGAAATTTTTCTTGGCGCCTAGCGCCAACATCAGCGCCTGACGCTAAGGCCAGCTGTGTGGCGCTGATGGTTTTTCAGCGACGCTAAAGCACCCAGCCACCTGATGAGGTTGAGCTAGCCTTCTGTAACATATTTTTGAGTTCCTTGGTATGCCAGTTAGCCCCTCTAAGAAACTTGACATGATTTAGTAATCATCTTGATTACATAAAGTGATCGACCTGATAAGAGATCGTCTCACTTAGCTTAAAGCGCCTAAGCATTGGCTCATTAACAAAAAGCACCGACATATAGGTTCAAAAGCGCAAAAGGCACCGACATATAGGTTCTAGAGCAAAAGAGCCCGACATACTGGTTCAAAGCAACGGAAGCCCCGACGTACAGGCATAGCGGAAACAAAGTTCAGGCGAACTTTTTAAGATCGACAGGCGTGGATCTTCGGTAATTTTCCTTTGGGAAATTGTCGCATCAAACGAAGGTGACTTCAAGAGAAGATATCTTTGACAGCATTCCCTAGCTTGCGGAGAGTTGTCACAAACAACTGGAGATTGTTTCAAGAGAAATAATCTTCGATAGTATTCCCTAGGATGTGGAATATTATCAATGCGGATGAAGATTGTTTCAAGAGAAATAATCTTCGATAGTGTTCCCTAGGACGTGGAATATTATCAAAGCGGAAGAGGATAGTTTCAGGCGAAACAATCTTCTAATTTGGAAGCAGTTACAGGCGTAGCGGTTTTCAAGCGGGATGACATTCTCTAGCATGTCGGAGGTCATCAAAACAACAGTAAAGCAGCAGCAAATTGGTTATTTTCAGAGACGTGTGCTCGACGTTGCAAGATAAGCGTTTCTTAACTCTTTTATCTGTTTAACTAATGCTAGTTTTGCAGGTATCGGCGTTACAAGATTGATTTAGGATCGCAGAACGTTCTGAATCATTCTCCGTCCCTATCGATACTTTGACTTTTGTTTTCGAAACTTGCGTTTCTCCAAACTCAGTCAAAGTGGGGGCTTCTGTAGACACCCATTTGTGTCTCCCCAAAACCAAACCCAGTGATGACTACCTTTCACATCGAATCATAATCGAATGAAACGAAAGTGTGGAAAGGTCTAGTGTTGCGGAGAGTTTTAATTTCTTTTCTCTTCTCTCTGTTTTTGAAAACTTATTTTAAGAAGACAGCCAATCTAGTTTGGTTGGTCCATTATATGGGTCCAATAATATTGTAGTTGGACGGGGCTTGCAAAGACCTTTCCAACGATATATTATAAGCCCAATTCCGATGAATATTGAGGAAGTTATGGCCAATTTACCAAACTGGGCCCGGTTTGAGCTTTATGTACGGCCCAATGATCTAGGGGAGGGCCTATTATGATTTATCATTCCTAATGCAATTAGGAATGGTTTTAGTCTTCTAGATTCTTCTAGAAGGTTCTTTTCATTCCTAATTAAATTAGCATTGATAAATTGACTTTTGTTGACATTTCAGTTTTAATCAAAATCAAATAGCATTTTCGAAGAAATTATATTATTTTATCCTCCAGTGCGGTAAACTTATCGGATTTTCGAAAACGCGTTGGTATCAGGCTTGGCGCCTAACCCCAGGCGTTGGCGCCTAGAACCAGGCCTGGCGCCTGGCGCTAGCCATTGGCGCCTGGCGCTAAGGCTGGTGCCTGGCGCCAGCTAGCCAGGGTTGGCGCCAGCTCTGTTTTCTGAGCGTCAGACTCTGTTTTGTTAAATTATCTTTTTTGGCTGATTTTCTCTATAAATATCGTATTTAAAACTCCGTTTTCATTCACCAATTGATTTTCATTCATCACCGATCACCTATTCTCACTAATCAATATTCACCAGTTCTCATCATTCGCGAGTTCTCATTTACAATCAGTTTTAGTCATTCATCTTTCTTAAAATATTCAATTCTCTCTAAACCTTTGTTTTTTCATACAAAATTCCGCATTCGCAAGATTTAGAAACACCTAGCCATATTCGAAGTTGCCTTCGCCCTAGACGTGAAAGGTTTTAATTTCTGAGGGTTTGGTCCCAAATCTCTCTTTCAATTATTTAATTTAATTGTTTTGATTATTATTTTCCTTGAAGTTACTAACGTGTGTATTTTGTTATTAGAAAGAGGTACGAGGCATCAAAGTAAGTACTTTATTGATTTATTGATGTTATGATGTAGAAATCATGTTTATATTGTTATTATGATATTCCTAGTATCATGTCTAGGGTAATTTTAATATTAAATATGATTGTTACGATGCTTCCTATGTTCTTCCTAATACTTATGATTGTTAGTATTATGTTAGGATTAAAGATTTGATTTTTATTGCTTAGTGACATGCTAGGGTTCGTTATTAATCTTGTTAGTATCATGCCTAGGATCTTGCTATTTCTATTATGATTTAATATTAACATGAACATGATTATGAATATTATTATTATTATTTTGATGATGATTGTTTTATTTATAATTATTTATTTTATTATTGTTGCTTGATATATGATATTTATTCTTTATTGCTTGATCACCTTTTATGCATGTTTAAAGGGAATTGGTACTTGTAATCACGCTCAATAAGATATTAATAATCTTGTTTTGAAAACTTTATTTTAAGAAAATAGCCAATCCAGTTTGGTTGGTCCGTGATATGGGTCCAAAAGTGGTGTAGTTGGATGGGGCTTGCAAAGACCTTTCCAACGATATATTATAAGCCCAATTCCGATGAATATTGAGGAAATTATGGCCAAATTACCAAACTGGGCCCGGTTTGAGCTTTATGTGCGGCCCAATGATCTAGGGGAGGGCCTAATATGATTTATCATTCCTAATGCAATTAGGAATGGTTTTAGTCTTCTAGAATCTTCTAGAAGGTTCTTTTCATTCCTAATTCAATTAGCATTGATAAGTTGACTTTGTTGACTTTTCATAGTTTCAATTAAAATCAAATAGCATTTTCGAAGAAATTATATTATTTTATCCTCCAGTACGGGAAATTTATCAGATTTTCGAAAACGCGTTGAAATCAAGCTTGGCGTCCAACCCCAGGCCTTGGCGCCTGGAACCATGCTTGGCGCCAGGCGCTAGCCATTGGTGCCTGGCGCCAGCTAGCCAGGGTTGGCGCCAGCTCTGTTTCCTGAGCGCCAGACTCTTTTTTGTTAAATTATCTTTTTTGGCTGATTTTCTCTATAAATATCGTATTAAAAACTCCGTTTTCAATCATCATTCATCATCTACATCTATCATTCACCAATTCTCACCAATTCTCTTCATTCGCAAGCTTTCATCAACAATCATTAATTCTTTAGCATTCTCTAACTCATTCATCTCCTAAAAACATTCAATTCTTTCTTACTTTGTTTTCATACAAAATTCCGCATTCACAAGATCAAGAAACACCTAGCCATATTCGAAGTTTCCTTCGCCCTAGACGTGAAAGGTTTTAATTTCTGAGGGTTTGGTCCCAAATATCTCTTTCAAATATTTAATTTAATTGCTTTGATTATGATTTTTCCTTGAAGTTACTAACGTGTGTATTTTGTTATTAGAAAGAGGTACGGGGCATCAAAGTAAGTACTTTAATTGATTTATTGATGTTATGATGTAGAAATCGTGTTTAATTACATTGTTATTATGATATTCCTAGTAACATGTCTAGGGTATTTTTAATATTAAATATGATTCCTGCGATGCTTCCTATATTCTTCCTAATATTTATGATTGCTAGTATCATGTTAGGGTTAAAGATTTGATTTTTATTGCTTAGTGACATGCTAAGGTTTGTTATTAATCTTGTTAGTATCATGCCTAGGATCTTGCTATGCTTTAACATGATTATTATTATTATTAATTATGATTGATATTATTATTATTATTCATGTTTATTCTAATGATTGATTATTTATTATGATGATTAACATGATTTTTATTATGATGTTTATTTTGATGATGATTATTATTATTCATGATTATTATTTATTATGTTGCTTGATATTTATTTTTATTGCTTGATCACGCCTTTATTGCATGTTTAAAGGGAATTGGTACTTGTAATCACACTTAATAAGATAATTAATAATCTTGTTAGGGTTAATGTGATTATAATTCAAGTGATCGCCAATAATAGTTTATTTGTGCATTAATATTCAACCAACATAGATAAACAGGTTTAGAGTTAATCCTATTGATTGCATGTTAATTAAAAAGCGCACATGAATACGAGTAGAATAAAGTAGAGGCCTATTATTAGGGCAGGTTCAATCTCTTTTAGGTTGGATTTGTACCTTCATCCCCGAACCCTTATTTGGTTCTAGACCTTATGGAGTTAACGATCTCTTGGATCGTTTAGGGGTGTAACCTTCATCCTATGAACCGTTTACAAGTTCCTTAAAAAACTTGTTGGCGACTCTTTTGCTCTATCTTCTTCCCTTTTGGACGCCACCGTACTTTAGTGTATGATCACAGTGGGGTTCAAGCTAGTGGGATTAAGGCTTGAAATTATTCCCTACAGTTTTTGGCGACTCCGCTGGGGAGGATTTCTATTTTAATTCCTGAATTTGTTTCGGCAATGATTTAGAATGAGTGGATGAGACTCGAAAAGTTCTAAGTATTTCATGTGCGTAATTTTGATTAACATTATTTTCATATGCATAAAAAGGATCTCATTGGAAAGACCATCCGTAATGAGTCAAAAACATAGGATTTTACACGTAGGAAATTTGAGAAATATCTTTCACAACTAGGACTGAAATAACACCGCGTGAAACTGGAAGATTTTATTGAGCACAAAAAGCTGCTGAGGCATGTGGGAAGTAGCGTCATGGGCCAGAGCTTGGCGCCAGACTTTTAGCCGTAGCGCCAGACGCCAGCATTGGCGCCAGGCGCTACAGTTAAAATCTGGCGCCAGACTCTGTTTGCTGGCGCCAATTTCCCCCAATACCGAGCCAGAAATATGCGTTCTAATTTCGACCGGTTTTTCGTATTGTTTGCTCGATCCTACTTCCTGATTGAATTTTTTCTCACTTTTCTGAAACCCATATGTGTTCTACATATGGACATAACCCTCTAGGAATTCATGCTCCATCTACCCGATTGAACGCTCCGTGCAACAAAGGGTACATCCGAGATGTTGAATTCACCAAACCAAGGAAGCGAGTTTTTCTAAAACTCGCGGTGTCCCATCCACTCGCGCCAACCCTTCACGGTTAGGCTTTCGCGCGGTGCATCCGGACAATTAACCATGGACTCTCTTTGACTAAACCATATCCCGAACTTTAGAGAACTAGAGCCATGGTTAGGTTGCGAACGCATTGCATCATATCGTGCCTAATTGACTAATTGTGCATTATTTGTTGTGCATATATATTCTATGTTTCTCTTAACCGTTTGTTGACTTGTGTTGAGACTAAATAAATTAATGACTTAAAAAACTTTGCCTAATTAATTAATTAATCTGAGTCAATAAAGTCTAATATTTTAATTGGAATTGACCTAGTACGACTTTAGGCATACCCCTGTTGACTAATAACACCGAAAACAGTCCCAGACCGAAGCTCCAATATTGGCGCCAAAGTCTGAGCTGTAGCGCCACACTATGGAGAGTAGCGCCTAACGAAAGTTCTGTTGTCTGGCGCCAAGCTCCACAGTGTGACGCCAGTCCTGTCGTTTGGCCGACAGTTCGGATTATTGGTCGAGTCATCACCTAAGGTCTAATTAACCAGTTTGCTAATTAATTCGGTTAATTTCCGCTGTCAATAACACCTTGTCGAGTCATTAATCGAGTCTTGGTCACATAGTCTAGCCACATGGTCATGACACGAGTCTTAACGCACCATTTACACTTACTAGTCTTAGCACACACTTTGAGTATATATCACCATGGCCATCTCTTAGGTCCATGCATGAGTCGGTCTTTCCGTCATTTGAGTTGGGGGAGTACATTCTATTCCTAATTCTTCATATCCCTCCATATATATCTTCTTTCACATTCTATTCCAATTTTTCTTCACTTCCTCCATCAATCGCACGACAAGATTTTGTGACCTCTTTTTTCTATTTCTTTTTTATCTACCCTTTCCTCAATAAGTCTATCATAGGCACCTTTTCTTTTCCTTTAGATTATTTTTGTAGTATTTTTTCCTTTTCCTTTAATAAAATGAGCATTTATTTCCTTACATATGATCATTTAATTATATTGCATAAAAAAAAAAAAAAAAACAATGTCGAATTAAACACAAGGTATACCAATGATTTAAGGCAACCCTTGTAGCCACATCATATCTCCTTTCACCTTTCAATTATACAATCCTTTCTTCATAAACCACTTTGAGCCTCGTCTAACGATAGACCCTTCTTCTTTCAACCTACATCTATCTAATCTTGGGATGAGACAGTGTGCAACTTATGTAATTCTAAACAAAAGCTTGAGTATTTCAAAAGATAGCAAAAATAGCAAAAAAATAAATAAAAGTGTATAAAAGGGTAAGTGTTCCAATGTCTTTGATATGAAAATATCTTTGATATGAACACGTCTCAGATTGCGTCTCTTATCGAGTGCTCGGTACCGTGCCTGAGAAACATGAATGCCAAGTGAGTGATAGACCGCATGATCGGGATTGCCCACTGTAGGGAATAATTTCAAGCCTTTAAAATCCCACTAGCTTGAACCCCACTGTGATCATACACTAAAGTACGGTGGCGTCCAAAAGGGAAGAAGATAGAGCAAAAGAGTCGCGAACAAGTTTTTAAGGAACTTGTAAACCATTCACGAGGTGAAGGTTACACCCCTTAACGATCCAAGAGACCGTCAACTCCATAAGGTCATGAACCAAAATAGGGTTCGGGGATAAAGGTACAAATCCAACCTAAAAGAGATTGAACCTGCCCTAATAATAGGCCTCTACTTTATTCTGCTCGTATTCATGTGCGCTTTCTGATTAACATGCAATCAATAGGATTAACCCTAAACCTGTTTAATATATGTTGGTTGAATTTAATGCACAAATAAACTATTATTGGCGATCACTTGAATTATAATCAAATTAACCCTAAAAAGATTATTAATTATCTTATTAAGCGTGATTGCAAGTACAAATTCCCTTTAAACACGCATAAAGGCGTGATCAAGCAATAACAATATAAAATAATATGTATCAAGCAACATAATAAATAATCAACATCATTAATAATAATATTAATCATAACCATGTTAAAGCATAGCAAGATCCTAGGCATGATACTAACAAGATTAATAACAAATCCTAGCATGTCACTAAACGATAAAAATCAAACCTTTAGCCCTAACATGATACTAACATGAATTAATATTAGGAAGAATATAGGAAGCACCGTACTTTTAATCATACTTAATATTAAAGTTACCCTAAACATGATACTAGGAATCAAAATAACAATCTAAGCATGATATCTATACCATAATATCAATTAAACCATTAAAATACTTACTTGGATGCCTCGTACCTCTTTCTAATAACAAAATACACACATTAGTAACTTCAAGGAGAATAATAATCAAAACAATTAAATTAAATAATTAAAAGAGAGATTTGGGACCAAACCCTTAGAAATTAAAACCTTTCACGTCTAGGGCGAAGGCAACTTCGAATATGGCTAGGTGTATCTAGATCTAATGAATGCGGAATTTTGTATGAAAAAGCAAGAAAGAAAGAATGCTAAAGAATTAATATTATTGAGAATTGATGAAAGATGATGAAGATGAATGAGTGAATGGATTGATTGCGAATGAAGAGAATTAAATGAATGGTAATTGAAAACTTGTGAATGAAGAGAGTCGATGAAGATTGATGATAATTGGTAATTGGTGAATTCCTGAATGTTGGTGAATCAAAACGGAGTTTTTAATACGATATTTATAGAGAAAATCAGCCAAAAAAGATAATTTAACAAAACAGAGTCTGAAGATCGCAAAACAACATTGGCGCCAGCCCTTGCTAGTTGGCGCTAGCACCAGTGGCTAGCGCCTGACGCCAATCCTGGTTCCAGGCGCCAAGGCCTGGGGTTGGACGCCAAACTGTTTTTCAGCGCGTTTTCGAAAATCTGATAAATTTCCCGTACTGGAAGATAAAATAATATAATTCCATCGAAAATGCTATTTGATCTTGATTAAAACTCTGAAAAGTCCTAATTGAATTAGGAATGATAAGAACCTTCTAGAATGTTCTAGAAGACTAAAACCATTCCTAATTGCATTAGGAATGATAAATCATATTAGGCCCTCCCCTAGATCATTGGGCCGTACATAAAGCTCAAACCGGACCCAGTTTAGTAAATTGGCCATAATTTCCTCAATATTCATCGGAATTGGGCTTATAATATATCGTTGGAAAGATCTTTGCAAGCCCTATCCAACTACACCACTATTAGACCCATATCATGGACCAACCAAACTGGATTGGCTGTTTTCTTAAAATAAAGTTTTCAAAACAGAGAGAAGAGAAAAGAAATAAAAACTTTCCGCAACACTAGACCTTTCCACACTTTCGTTTCATTCGATTATGATTCGACGTGAAAGGTACTCATCACTGGGTTTGGTTTTGGGGAGACACAAATGGGTGTCTACACCCACGCTTATAAAAATAAAATAGATGCTAAAGCAAAAGATAAAAGAGAGCTAAAAAAGAGTAGAAACTCAAGCATAAAAATATAAAGATTCGAAAGCGAGGTTGCACACCTTAGGGGCTTATCTAGGGTCTTGAGCCTTTATCCCTTTTTTCTATAACCTTTAGCCTAACCACGTTACAACCCTTAAAAAGACCTTTTTGAGGTATACACACTTGTGCGAGGTTCGGCTAGAGCTACGTTCGGCCTGATTCCTAACGGATACGTAGGCAACCTCACATCGAGGTGCGGCCGTAATAAATATGCATTCATATTAACATTCACACACTTACACCATGATCGTATCAAGGGATCTCCAATGCTCATCCCTATTCATGTAGAGCTAGACTTGGGGGCTTGATCCCTATATCATTAGCTTACCTAGCCTAAGAGTCACCACCATTCGACTCTTTTAACAAATAATATTTTTTCCACACACTTAGCTCTTGTGGCTTAGCTTTAGAATCACTATCACACACTGCACAGATACATGACAAAATATACTTCCCCTAGGAACCCTTTGTCATGAAATCTTAATGCTGAAGCATGCCTTGTCATATCAAAATTCACTCATCAATCATAATTATCATTGCATCACGAAGTATGAAGTGCTTAGCCTCCGTGCCTAAGTTACCCAAATACTTTCATCATTGAGTCAACCATTGAGATAGCTTAAGATGGATTAATCCTTGCACCTTGAGAGACAGTATCAAATGAAATTTGACTATGCTCATTCAAAATGCATCTTCAACACTTCGATTCTTTTTTCGCGTCTTTCTTTTTCGGGAGAAAGTCGGTACCCTCCATAAAAATGACGGAAATTTTTGCTTTTTGCATTTTCGAGTCGCACGATCACATTACAATGCACACACGAGTCATGTACACATTGAGTCATGTCGTGTCATATCACTTTGATTTGAGTCTAACACACGTGTCATTTTACTTTGAGTCGAGTCAACCTCGAGTCAGTCAATCACAGCGAGTCAAGTTTATACCTTGAGTCGTGTCAAGTTATTGAGTCAAGCAACGCTAAACCTTAGGTCAACCCTAAGATAATTAAAGAGATTGGCAAAGTTCTATAGTCAAAATAAATACAGGTGTAGCAGAACAGGGAAGACCCTATCACAGCGTTCGGCGACAGAATCAATTCTTGGCGCCAGAAATATCTCAGCAACGACGGAGCTCAAAGCCTCTCAGAAAGTCAGTTTGATTACAATCACAATAAGTGGTCGACCTGATGAAAGATCGTCTCACTTAGCTTGAAGCGCCTAAGAATTGGCTCATCACGAAAACACCAGCATACTGGTTTTAGCGAAAGCAAAGTTCAGGCGAGCTTTAGAGATCGACAAACGTTGGTCTTCGGAAATTTTTTCTTCAGAACATTATCACAACAAACATTCAAGCACCGAAGCTCTTTAGTTCAGAGACGCGTGAACATTTCCATCAAAAGCTCTTTTGCTCCAGAGACGCGTGGGAATATCAATCGAGCTCTTTTGTTCAGAGACGCGTGGACAATCCTTTTCAAGCTCTTTTGTTCAGAGACGCGTGAACATTTCCATCAAAAGCTCTTTTGCTCCAGAGACGCGTGGGCATATCAATCGAGATCTTTTGTTCAGAGACGCGTGGACAATCCTTTTCAAGCTCTTTTGTTCAGAGACGCGTGAACATTTCCATCAAAAGCTCTTTTGCTCCAGAGACGCGTGGGCATATCAATCGAGCTCTTTTGTTCAGAGACGCGTGGACAATCCTTTTCAAGCTCTTTTGTTCAGAGACGCGTAAACATTTCCTATTTTCAAGCTCTTTTGCTCAGAGACGCGTGGGCATCCTATTATTAAACTCTTCGTTCAGAGACGCGTGGACACCTCATTCAGAAGATCATATAAAAAAGGGAAGCTCTTTTTACAGAGGCGCGTGAACATATCAAAAGGAAGCTCTTTGTTCAGAGACGAGTGAACATCGAAACAACAAGGTGGCGTTCCCTAGATTATGGAGAGTTGTCACAAACAAATGAGGATTGTTTCAAGAGAAGCAATCTTCGATAGTATTCTCTTAGACGCGGAATATTATCAATGCGGATGGAGATTGTTTCAAGAGAAGCAATCTTCGATAGTATTCCCTAGGATGTGGAATATTATCATTGCGGAGGAGGATAGTTTCAGGCGAAGCAATCTTCTAATTTGGAAGCAGTTACGGGCATAGCGGTTTTCAAGCGGGATGGCATTCTCTAGCTTGCAGGAGGTCATCAAAACAGTAAAGCAGCAACAATCGGTTACTTTCATAGACGTGTGCTCGACGGTGCAAGATACGCGTTTCTTGACTCTTTTATCTGTTTAACTAATGTTAGTTTTGCAGGTATCGGCGTTACAATATTGATTTAGGATCGCAGAACGTTCTTAATCATTCTTTGTCCCTATCGATACTTTGACTTTCGTTTTCGAAACTTGCGTTTCTCCAAACTCAGTCAAAGTGGGGGCTTCTGTAGACACCCATTTGTGTCTCCCCAAAACCAAACCCAGTGATGAGTACCTTTCACGTCGAATCATAATCGAATGAAACGAAAGTGTGGAAAGGTCTAGTGTTGCGGAAAGTTTTAATTTCTTTTCTCTTCTTTCTGTTTTTGAAAACTTTATTTTAAGAAAACAGCCAATCCAGTTTGTTTGGTCCATGATATGGGTCCAATAGTGGTGTAGTTGGATGGGGCTTGCAAAGACCTTTCCAACGATATATTATAAGCCCAATTCCGATGAATATTGAGGAAATTATGGCCAAATTACCAAACTGGGCCCGGTTTGAGCTTTATGTGCGGCCCAATGATCTAGGGGAGGGCCTAATATGATTTATCATTCCTAATGCAATTAGGAATGGTTTTAGTCTTCTAGAATCTTCTAGAAGGTTCTTTTCATTCCTAATTCAATTAGCATTGATAAGTTGACTTTGTTGACTTTTCATAGTTTTAATTAAAATCAAATAGAATTTTCGAAGAAATTATATTATTTTATCCTCCAGTACGTGAAATTTATCAGATTTTCGAAAACGCGTTGAAATCAAGCTTGGCGTCCAACCCCGGGCCTTGGCGCCTTGAACCAGGCTTGGCGCCAGGCGCTAGCCATTGGTGCCTGGCGCCAGCTCTGTTTCCTGAGCGTCAGACTCTGTTTTGTTAAATTATCTTTTTTGGCTGATTTTCTCTATAAATATCGTATTAAAAACTCCATTTTCAATCATCATTCATCATCTACATCTATCATTCACCAATTCTCACCAATTCTCTTCATTCGCAAGCTTTCATCAACAATCATTAATTCTTCAGCATTCTCTAATTCATTCATCTCCTAAAAACATTCAATTCTTTCTTACTTTGTTTTCATACAAAATTCTGCATTCACAAGATCAAGAAACACCTAGCCATATTCGAAGTTTCCTTCGCCCTAGACGTGAAAGGTTTTAATTTCTGAGGGTTTGGTCCCAAATCTCTCTTTCAATTATTTAATTTAATTGATTTGATTATTATTTTTCCTTGAAGTTACTAACGTGTGTATTTTGTTATTAGAAAGAGGTACGGGGCATCAAAGTAAGTACTTTAATTGATTTATTGATGTTATGATGTAGAAATCGTGTTTACATTGTTATTATGATATTCCTAGTAACATGTCTAGGGTATTTTTAATATTAAATATGATTCCTGCGATGCTTCCTATATTCTTCCTAATATTTATGATTGCTAGTATCATGTTAGGGTTAAAGATTTGATTTTTATTGCTTAGTGACATGCTAGGGTTTGTTATTAATCTTGTTAGTATCATGCCTAGGATCTTGCTATGCTTTAACATGATTATTATTATTATTAATTATGATTGATATTATTATTATTATTCATGTTTATTCCAATGATTGATTATTTATTATGATGATTAACATGATTGTTATTATGATGTTTATTTTGATGATGATTATTATTATTCATGATTATTATTTATTATGTTGCTTGATATTTATTTTTATTGCTTGATCACGCCTTTATTGCATGTTTAAAGGGAATTGGTACTTGTAATCACGCTTAATAAGATAATTAATAATCTTGTTAGGGTTAATGTGATTATAATTCAAGTGATCGCCAATAATAGTTTATTTGTGCATTAATATTCAACCAACATAGATAAACAGGTTTAGGGTTAATCCTATTGATTGCATGTTAATTAAAAAGCACACATGAATACGAGCAGAATAAAGTAGAGGCCTATTATTAGGGCAAGTTCAATCTCTTTTAGGTTGGATTTGTACCTTCATCCCCGAACCCTTATTTGGTTCTAGACCTTATGGAGTTGACGATCTCTTGGATCGTTTAGGGGTGTAACCTTCATCCTATGAATGGTTTATAAGTTCCTTAAAAAACTTGTTGGCGACTCTTTTGCTCTATCTTCTTCCCTTTTGGACGCTACCGTACTTTAGTGTATGATCATAGTGGGGTTCAAGCTAGTGGGATTAAGGCTTGAAATTATTCCCTACACCTATTATTAGGGCAAGTTCAATCTCTTTTAGGTTTGATTTGTACCTTCATCCCCAAACTACCAGTCATGGTTCTAAACCTATTGGAGTTAACGATCTCTTGGATCGTTAAGGGGTGTAACCTTCACCTCGTGAACAGTTTACAAGTTCCTAAAACTTGTTGGCGACTCTTGTGCTCTATCTTCTTTCCCTTTGGACGCCACCGTACTTTAGTGTATGATCACAGTGGGGTTCGAGCTAGGGATAATGCTTGAAATATTCCCTACAAGTATATAAATACCATAGTGAATGAAATACCCTAAAAGTGGTATAGATTTCTGAATTATTATAATAGATGGACTATGATGTAAGAAAGTTATGATGGTACCAACAAGAAATGTATTCAGATATCATAGTAAAATAGCATGTGAAATGTACGTTAAAGGAATTTTTAAATACTGGTACACAATGGAACCGATGAATAATATTCATATGCATAATAGAGTGAACTAGTGAATAAGGGATCTGAAAAATATGTCCATTTTGATGTCGACATTATGATAATAATCATAAGTTTATCATAGACTAGAAGTCTTACGAAATATGGATTTTTAAATCCACATTGTACAGTGTCTTGCATTATTTAGAGTCTTATGTATGTTTATATACATGTGTGAGTCATAGGTTAATGGATTTTTCATTGCGTATATTGAAAGTTGTTAGATGCATTACTCATTGTATATTTTGTTTTCTATATCTCATATTGATGCATTAGTTCCATACAATAATTGTGGTATATGTGAATGTTTGTTCAAAATATATATAGTATGGCGTATTTGTAACTTTGAAGGAAATTACAAAGAAATATTTATATTCCAATGGGCTAATAGTTATGATGAAATTATAGGGAACGTCGATTTAATAACATGTTATGAATCATGTAAGAAGAGTTCTTGAAGAACTTATATACGACGTATTTAAATACCCAGCCCTACAAATTTTTGAATATTACAATTATCAAACTCTTGAAACTTTTATGTGACTATATCATTGACATCTCAACCTGAAGTTTGAGTATATAAGAGTTAGTGAGATTTACTATTTGTATTCGCAGAAAAATTATCGTGTAGTTAATAAACTTCTAAAGAAACGGGATACTTATGCGTGAGACTGTTTTCTTATGGTCCAGAAGATCCATGATCAATGTATATAATTACATATGTTATAATTCATATGAGATTGAAGAATGACATTAATAATGTCAAGTTTTGTGATTAAATGATTATTAATGAATGAATGTTTGATCAAATAATGATCATCAATTTCTATTATTAACAACTTCCAGAAGAAGTCATAATCGCATAAGTTTAATTTTTAAATCAACTATTAAACAGAGATTTGAAAAAATGATATTAGAGATAAACACATGTATGGTGAAATGAAGACACTTCACATGTTCACGTGAAGACTTGAAGATGCAACTTCGGCTTAGGAGATTCGAAGATCAACTTATGATATTTTACTTACTACATATGAAAACATATCCAAACATATTGGATTCATTGTTGCGGCACTAGAAGATCTCAAGTTATGTATTCATCAGGGGGAGAAAATACGCGTTGCACTCTTTTTCCCTTGACCATGGTTTTGTCCCACATTGGGTTTTCCTGGTAAGGTTTTTAATGAGGAAGCATCTCGAGCGTATTACGAAAAATGTTGTACTATTTTTCCTTCATTAGGTTTTTATCTCACAGGGTTTTTCCTAATAAGGTTTTAACGAGGCACAGTCTTCGATAATGGACATCCAAGGGGGAATGTTATGAAATATCGTGTGGATGACCATTATGCTCCTTATATCATTCCGGAATATTCTAGATTTATGGTTTATTCTTATCTAACCATATTTGTGGATGTCCATCTTGTATCATTCTAGAACTTTCTAGAGTTTAGGGTTTATTATTCTCCAAGAAATCGCTATCAATAATTGTACTATATATTTATATGTATACCTCCATCATATGAAATACAAGTAGAATACACATTTCAATTCCCTCTCAATCTTTATATTTTCTCCTTATTTTACAACAAATATATGATTATTATATGGGTAAGATCTTTATCATGTATAAATTTAAAGCGTGATAATTTAGAAAAAATAACTTATATGATAATTTATATATAAAATAACGTATTATTATCATAAATAACAGTATTATTTAAATGATAAAGAACCACTAATGCTAAATTTTAATAAAATTTATGATAAGAACTAAAAATTGTTACTCAATCATAATTGAATCAAAATTTGTCATACCTACCATTATAAATTGACGCATCATACGACACCAACAAAATTTCGTATCAATATAAAGCCACATAAAGGAAATTTTTTATAAGTAGTTTTGTGTCGTTTTAGCTAATCAATGACTAGGTAATTCTTATTTTAATTTTCAAAATCAGTTTAAATTTATATTTGTAATCATTAAGTAATTTTTGTTTGGGATACTTAACGATTATATGCTTATATTTTGTTTATAGGATTTTGTTTTTAAATGCATATCTAAGCAAAAGTGATTGGAAAATCAAAGTACGAATTCCATGCCTGTTTGACATTACTAAACTTTCGCAAACAAGATAGCTTAATGAGTTTGGATATGGTATTATCATTATTATTATTATTATTATTATTATTATTATTATTATTATTATTATTATTATTATTATTTAAAAGAAAATCACAATTAATAAATATAATCCTTTTATTTCATCTATGATAATCGTTATCATTTATATCTAAAGTACGTAAAGTCACAATTAGAAAAACATAGTCCTTATAGTGCTTATAGATAATAATTTTTTAAAATAGAAAATGAGATTAGATTAAAAAAAATATATATGGATTTTTTTATTATAATTTTTATTAAATTAAAGGTAGCTATTTATAACATATAGAAAAGCAAAAAAAAAATTAATAAAAATATACAAAAATATTAGATAAAAATCCGTGCATCGCACAGGCTTATATCTAGTAAAAACTAATTCTATTATCCCTTCCCGATTCAGGTGATCTTGAAATTTGATTATCATCATCAGCCGTTGTTTGGCTCTCTAATAGAGAGTATTAAAAACTAATTCTGGTATAACTTTGAGCCTGTCATACAATTAAAGCTTGAGAAACAGGTCATTGAGGAGTTGAATTGACTCAGGCCTTTCAGAAGCAGTAGGAGCCATAAACTTTTTGATCAAGTTTCTAAGTTGTAAATATGTAACTTTTCTTAGGGCTTACGTTATACCACCAGATTTAACCTTCTTCGTTTGCTCATTCGAATCACTCCATTCACTGTGAGTGACAATCCAAAGCAAGCAAATCCCAAAAGAGTAAATGTCTACCATATGATCATAACCCCTCTCTCTATCTAAATCTTCATCTTCGTTGACTCTTGTAATTAATACCCTGGAAATTCCCTTTTTTAAAAATATACACTTTCTATTCTAAAAAAATTCTTTTTAGGAAATATCAAAAATATTACTTCCATCGTGATAACAACTAAGGCTATTTTTCAAAGTCACACAAAGGAAGTTTAAAATAAAAACCGACTTTAAAAATAAAACTTGAGTTCACATCCTAAAAAAAAAAGTAAAATTAAATAGTTCACAAGTTGGAACCAATCCAAACATGGCCCTTTTTAAAATCCAACTTAAAATCAATAAACATAACAATGTTAGTCCACAATCAATAATTCAATAAACCAATAAATCAAAATATAAAACTAGAAAAGCATAATAACAAGTGTCCGTACTCATTCCCATCATGCTCTTCATGCTTCAAGTACCTGTCACTTCCCCTTTATTTCAACGCTCTACTCACCATATAAATGGGTCGTAGTAGGGCCAACCAAAGGAAATCCAAACACAAACACAAACACAAAAGTACGAATCAGCAAAAGCTGAGTACATATGCATTATGCACCACACTAACATGAATATCCTATCATCAATAAAAATAAATAAAACATGCATGCTTGCCATAAAATCACAAGTAAACTTTCCTTTGACTTATAACTAGCAATATTAGTTATTAAATAATAGCTTTGTATTACGCATTGAACGGGTTTCCTTCCTTAAAAATATCCCATTAATAATGGAGCTTGCAATTAGGGAGCTACCCTAATTGGCACCTACTATGTCACACTTGGTGACGGAATTCTAACGCATTAACAATAAAAGAAAGTACAACGTCCTGTATCCCTGTAGAAGTTATGGTTAAATATAAAACCCCATAACTCCCCCCCCCCCCAATATGTTCATACTCAAGGTATACGTTCCAAGAGTTCTAGTGCATATCCTCTTATACTTTACGTGATTTATCAATTTAACTTGTGATGACTCCAACCAATAAATCAAGAATAAACATAACAACATTCAATACATACTTCCAACTCATTCTTGAATTAATGAGTGAGCACATACTATTTATTTTATTTACGGTTCCTTGCCTAGTTTTGTGCACAAAAATGCACTATTACTATCTTGGTGCATAGAATGCACTAATAAACTTCCTTGACTCAATCTCAACTTATTAGAGCGAGTAAATAAATAAACTAACTTCTTGACTCAACACCAATAATAAATAATGGATGAGAATTAAATTCATGAATCATGCTAAATAATTCTAATTATAGCACTTTTAAACATACATAAGCCTTGCTTATTAGTTTCATGCTTCCTCAATACTTGAAAATAAAACATACTACCACGATTCACATATATATAACTTGTATCGTGCTTTAAATATCATATCCACATGCTTGCATAATAATTCATGTTCATCCAGCATCAATTCCAAGCATATAATCAACCAAACATGCTACTAAGTCATCACTAATTAATCCACTATTCTCACAAATTTCCAGCAACTATAATACTCTTCGAACCTTACTAATCAACCTAATTTAATTAATGACATAAAATTCATAAAACTTTTTTTTAAGTGAGTACTTTAAATCCTTTCAAAAAGACTTAGTTATTATGACTTAAATAAAATTTCAGCATACTTATTTAATATAAAACATCACTTTTAGAATAAAAAATCATAATTAAATCATTAAAACCTTTTTTCTTTGTATGTATAATTAAACCCTAACTCAATAATTAAAAAGAAGTGTGTATAATTAAATTACATCATGAAATTGAGGGCTTTAAATTCATTAAAAACATATTTAAACCATGAATTAATCAATAATAACAACCAAGCACCGATCAATCCCTAACCAATTAATTACATAAAATCCCAAATTTCTAGGGTTCATAAATTAGGGTTCTTGATTAAATAAAAATCTGAAATTTATATGAATAATTTGACAACATCATAATCCAAAAAAAATACCAAAACACAATTAAAATCATGTTTTGAAAACAATAAATCAATAGAATTAAATTAGGAAGAGAAGGAGTAGTTTTTTTTTTTTTTTTTTTTTTAATAATCTACCAAAAACCAAAAAGAGGAAGGAGGAGGGAGGAGCACGGTGGCTGGCTAGTGGTTGGCGGTTGTTGCTGCTGGCCGCCGGTGGTCGGTGGTGGCACCGGTGGCTGTCGGTGAGAGAGAAAAGAGGAAATAGAGTGGCGTGGGAGAAGAGAGAAAAAGGAGAAGAAAAATAAGAGGGCAAAAGAGAGAGAAAATAAAGAGAGAATTTTTGAGGTATTTGTGAAATCTCTATTATAAAACTTGGGTTGAAAAATCTTGAGTTTTTAAAGTACTTATACTTCCCTTTTAAATAAAAACTCAAAATTACAAAAATGTCATTACTAAATTCTACTCCTCCTTAACTTTTTCTTTGATGCCAACTTATTGAGCCATAAGTTGGTTCAATCATTTAAATAAGATTGACCCAATTCAAAATGCTTTTGTTACCACAATTCACGACTCATTTAATTTATAGACCCTTACATATTATTTAAATAATTAATTAAAAATACGGAGTTTTACAAATCCCCTCCAATCAACGATATTTAAATCTCCATTCTTGATAGTGCATTCGTTTTCAACTATATATATGTTTTCCAACTTAACATCATCGTGAATTATCGAGAAATCGTGTAAGCATTGATTCAGTGAAGATGATATTACCCTTGATGAATTTGTATAGACAACTTTTTTATGACCTTCATAGAAATTCCATCATTACTTTGCATTAGATCAAGTATATATATTTTATAGTACCTTGTTATAAATTCAGCCAAATTACCCGATCTTAAATGCTCGCTAATAATGTTGATAGATTTTCTTATCAAAATCAATCAAAGAATCCAAGTATCTAACTATATGCCCATGATTAATTGACATTAACATGATTCTTGTTTTCTAGGATATTATCGTTTAATTTTGTTTGAGTCCAAAAAAATAGATTTCAGATTAACCAAATTAAAGCCCTTGTTGTAAAGATCAACAAAGATAGGGAGTAGAAGCTTGTGTTTCTATTCATTAGCCTAGCAATATTTTTATAAGAGTGTCTAAACCCTACGGTCAGTAGGATGATAGGAAATATTCCTAACTTAGATAGATATCATATATATTAAATATATTCTCCCATAATTATCCTAATACCTCCCCCCCCCCCCCTCAAGTAAGAGCCTGTGAGTCACGAATGCCCAACTTGCTATGTAAATACTAAAATTTTTGTATACCCCAAGCCTTTGTAAAAACATCGGCCAATTGTTTCTTAGTCGATACATACGAAGGAGCAATCAAACCCTCTTGAATCGCATCTCGCAAAAAGTGGCAATCAATCTCAATGTGCTTTGTATGTTCATGGAAAACCGTATTTCGTGCAATATGAAGCGCAAACTGACTATCACAATAAAGGGGTATAGCCTTTGGATGATGCACACTTACACTCACACTTAACAATAGAGTTTTGAGCCACTTCAATTCGTAAGTAATTGAAGCCATAAAGAAATACTTCGCCTCTACAGATGATGTAGAAACCATCCCTTGCTTCTTAGTCTTCCAGGAAATAGGAGACTGCCCCAAAAATACCAACCAACTCGTGAGAGAGCGCCGAGTCATAGGACAAGCTGCCCAATCGGAATCACACCAACCAGTCAAAGATAGCTCACTTTTTGAGCAAAGCAATATTCCCTGTCCTGGGGTACCCTTTAAGTGTCGTGTTACTCGCAGTGCAGCTTCCTAGTGATCTTGTCGTGGCTCATATATAAATTGCGATATAATGTGCACTGCTTAAGCCAAGTCGGGACAAGTAACTGCCAAATATATGAGACGTCACACCAATCAACGGTATTGCTTAGGGTCAGCTAAGATTGCTCCATTTGCACGCCCAAGATGATGATTTTGGACCATTAGAGTTGGAGCAAGCTTACTACCTGTAGGCATCGTTCGAAGCGCGCCTACGTTAAGCATGTGTGAATATGCTTGGCACTCATAGGAAGTGGGAATTGACATAACACGATTAGGGACAAGGAAAGTAGGGAGCCGCCAACAAGTTTTTAAGGAACTTGTAAACCGTTCACGGATCATAAAAAGGCAACCACGATTAAGGGACAACGATAGGCAACAACTATTGACCCGTGAAGGTTACACCCCATTCATAATCCAGGAGATTACTAACTCCATATGGTTCGGAACCACGAAAGGAGGATCGGGGATGATGGTACGAAGTGAGTCATGGAGTCACATTCGCCCGTATTGGCCTCTACTCGATTCTTATAGTGACAAGTGATTCCTGTGATCTCAAAGGCATACAAAAAAAGATTCAATTTGCTCCAACCTATTATTAAGCTAAATTGGTTTAATATTAATGCAACACATTATTCTAAAATATCGTGATCACTTGAATTAATAACAAGATTAAAAAGGAACCTAAACCGGTTGTCCAAATTATCTTATTAGGCGTGATTTTCAATTACATATTCCCTTTAAACATGCCATATGGTGATAAAAAAAAAAAAGAATTAATATTGGAAGCAATTTAGCAATAATTCCAACAATATAAAATCGTTAGAAAAATAATAGAAATAAAAGGAACATAATTCTTACTTTGATTCTATTTGCTTGCAACTATAAAATAATAAACGAGTTAGTAACTTCAAGGAAATAATAATAAAGCAATAATTAAATTAAATTAAATTAAATAGAGTTGATTTGGGGCCAAACCCTCAAATAGTTCTACCTTTCACGCCTTGGCTTAAGGACAGAACCACGTGTAAAGTATGGACTCCTTGGAGTGCCTGAAGAAGGAATTTTGAAACATGGAGGGTAGGCTAGTGTTTAGGCTAGAGCATAGAGGAGAGAAAATAGAGAATTAATTGATGTCCCGTACATTAGAAATGATGGGGTATTTATAGAAAAAATGTGCTGAGGGAACACACGGAACCCTAAAAAGATAAAAACCATAAAAAAGTATACCGCGACACGGGAAATCCTACCGTCAGACGGGGAACATTTCTGTGACACGGTATACTGCTGTGTGACGCGGGAAATATTTAGTGAATGGGGGAGAAAGCGCGTTAAGGGTTTACGGGAAAGGACACGGAAACCCCCCGTGTCACAGTAGGTGCCCCATGTCACGGGGAATCCCACCGTCAGACGGGACAGTTTCCCGTGACACGGTGGACAGCTCCCGTGACGCGGGAGTTTGTGGTCCGTTTTTCCGTCTAAATTCATTTTTAACCCTATTTTCGCTTAGCATTTTAAGTGCTAATTGATAATTTCGGGCCATTTCTGATTTATTATTATTATTTGGGCTAAAATAAGTAAATAAAATAAATAAAAGGTTTGGGCCAAAATAAATAATAAAACAATAAAATAAAAAGGGTTTGGGCTGAAATTTAAAACTATGCTTTGACTAAACATCAAGACTGATCCATGGACTATTCAAAAATTGAATTTAATTAAATACAATTTTTTAAGCACTCTCGGGATTAAATAATGAACCCGACTAATAGTGGCGGTGAAAGTTGTTCATCATCGGGTTTGGTTTTGGGGAGACATTTTTAGGTGTCTACACTACCCAAAAGACCCGTATAGTTGGCAATATCTAGAGCATATTTTTGTTGGGAAAGAAATTACCCTTCAGAGCTACATGCAACCTCAATGCCAAGAAAATACTTCAGAGCTCCAAGATCTTTCATGTGAAAACACAAACCGAGATAATCTTTAAAGGCCTTAATTGCAGCGAAATCATTCCTATAAATTATCAAATCATCGACATAGATCAAGATATTTAATTGTATGACACTCTTTGTATATGTAAAGAGTGAATAGTCGGAGTATTATTTAATAAATCCATACCTCGTCAAAGCGGTAACCAAATTGGAAAACCAACATCGAGGTGCTTGTTTTAGGCCGTATAAAGATTTTTTCAAACGATAGACCATACCAGGAGAATTGGACTTTAATCTAGGAGGGAGCTTCATATAGACCTCTTCATCTATGTCACCATGTAAAAATGCGTTGTGGGCGTCCATTTGATGCAGCTCCTAATTCTTAGAGGATGTAATTGCCAGAAAAGCACAAACAATTACCCTTTTTGCTACAGGGGCAAAAGTCTCATCATAATCTATTCCTTCAACCTGATGATTGCCGAAGATAACCAATCGAGCCTTCAATATTTCAATACTTTCATCGGACTTGTGCTTGATTTTATATACCCACCTACACCCCAAAACTTTCTTATTTGGGGGTAGGTCTTCCATAACCCATGTACCATTGTCTTCTAAGGCACGGATTTCCTCTTGCTTAGCCTTACACCACCCTTCATCTATCATTGCTTCTTTAAAGGAGGTAGGATCCTTTCCTTCTGTAACAGTTGCAATAAAATTTTGGTGTTTTACAAAAAATTTGTGACAACTAACATAATGTGCTTTAGGATAAGGCATACCTGAGGGAGGTGGAGATGTGGACTTAGGTGAGACGAGGAATGGAATTTGCGTGAACATTGTATGAGTCACAAAATCTCTATTCTTGATATTAGGAAATTTTTGCTGAAGACTACAACCCATATTATCATCATCATCAACACCCCAGAAGTCTGGGGAGCTGCCCCCTACAGTCGGCACCCAGGGCTGCTGCTGCCCTTGTTCTTGTGGCTGGACAGTAGGCACTGCATCCTGCTGCTGCTATTCCTGTATATACGGCTAGATAGGTGGTACTGCAACCTGCCTGCGGGCTGGACATGTGGTTGCATACCCTAGTAGTGGAGGCTGCAAGTCCTCCTCACTATCAAATATAGGCTCTAAAAAAATTTGTATTTATACCCTCTTCATGTTGCATACTATCGGGAAAAAATTGGTAGCAACCGTATCCAAGTATGGGAAGACATTCTCAAAAAATTTTACATCACTTGACACAAAACATTCTTTAGTGTCTAAGTCAAAAAGACTCCATCCCTTTTTACCAAACAGATATCCAACAAAAATGCATTTCCTACTCCTACTAGCAAACTTATCTCTCTTGGCACGTTCATTATGAGCAAAACACAAAGAGCCAAATACACGCAATTCCTTAAAGGACGTAGATGACCAAAAATTACCTCATAATGGAGTATGCTTATTCAAAATGCTAGATGGAGTTCTATTAATAACATGTGCAGCAGCTAAAACACACTCTCTTCAAAAATCAATCGACAACCCCCCCTTGAAATTTAAGATCTAGAGCAACATTTGGGATATTTTTATGTTTTCGTTCAACCTTCTCATTTTGTTGAGGAGTGCCAACACAAGATTTTTAAAACAATATCCCATTTATTAAAAAATAATCTTGCATACAATTAAATTAAGTTCCATTATCACTACGAACAATTTTAATTTTCTGTGAGAATTGCGGTCAATCATAGCAATAAAAGACATAAACATAAAAAAAAAACTTCCTTTTGTCAATTAATAAATAAATCCAAACGGCTCTAGAAAAATCATCGAGTAGAGTAAAAAAATATCGAACTCCACAAGAAGAGGTTTGGTCATAAGGACCCCATAAATCACAATGAACTAACTCGAAAATTCGAGTTCATTTATTTTCACTTAAAGGAAATTACTCATAGAGTGCTTAGCACGATGACACACTTCACAATCCTTATTCAAACTACAAGTAGTATTACTAAAGAAAGGAAGCCACTTCACTACTTTCTCGGAAGGATGTCCTAACCTACTATGCCAAAGCTCCATAGAAGCGAGTTGTCCACCGACTGTGCTGAAAATCCTTGCACTGTTATCTCTACACGCAAATAGTAAAGTCCATCCTGTCTTGCACCCGTGACAATCACCTCCCTCGTTTGTAGGTCCTGTATAGAACATGTAGATGAGTTAGTCAAGATACAACATTTTAAATCATCACTCAATTGTGACACCGAAATTAAATTACAATTCAATTTTGGAACAAAAAGAACATTAGTGAGGGTGATTTTTTTTTTTTTTTTTTTTTTTTTTTTTGTAATTTTGACATCACCCTCCTTCACTTTCATGACTTGTCCATTCGGAAGACTAACGAGAAGAGGAGTTACTTCCTTAACATAGGTCAAATACGAAATACATCCAGTGACATGATGCAAGCAACCTGTATCAATTATCCACTCACCATTCAATCGATTCGAAGGAGGTGGAAGAGTACCAAATGCGGCCACCAAAGACTGCCATTGCTCGACAGAAACCCCAATAGTTGTGGTGTACTTGCTCCAATAGGTAGGGTAGATGTGGCATTAGCCGTGACAACATCTCTACCTCAACCAATAGGAGACGGTGCATTCCTGCCCTTTGCTTAACTAGAAGAGCTATATTTCTCCAAGTACCAAGGCGGAACTCCATGACGCTCGAAACAGAAAGTGGTATCATGGCCTTTTTTATGACAAGCAATGTGTACAGGTCAGGGTTTCTTTCTACACACGACTGAGGCGTGGCTTCGGCTTTGGCTCCATACGAACAACGAAGCCCGCCACTTCCGGCTTCTCATCTCGCAGTTGAGAAATGCCCCAGACTCTTTTATCCTGCGAAATTTGTTGATAAGCTCGGTTTAAAGAAGGTAAGGGATCCTGCGATAGAATGTTAGAACGTAAGGAACCATAATATTCTGAGTAAAGTCCTAATAGAAATTGATGTAATCGATCATTCTTGCGCCGCATCACATGTTGTCGACCAACACCACAAGTACACTTCCAACACTTAGAACTAAAAGGGGTTCGTTGTTCGTATTTTGCAAGATCATCCCATAAAACTTTCAATTTTCCAAAGTAAATTGCCACAAACATGTTTTTTTTGTTTGCTCATCACACCGATTAATTTTAGCCTTCAATTTTTCTATTCGTGGTCCATTCACCACACAAAATCGCTCATTCAAATCATCCCATAAGCGCTTAGCATTGTCATAAATCAAAAGCAAGGATTTTACCTCCGAATCAATTATATTCATGAGCCACGAAACAAGCGTACAATGCATCGTGACCCAATCGTCTTTTGTAGCAGGAGTCACGACATCATTGATCATACCATCAGGGAAACCAAATTTTCGACAAGACGAAAGAGCCAAATAAGTCGCGTGGGCCCAGTCATCGAAATTTTCAAGCTTTAGACGCACAGGGGTGATGAACTCACCGGGTTTGTCCTGTGCACAGAGATTGAAAGGGGGGTTAGATTCAATTATATTTTTGCTGGTGGTGGTGGTGGCGGGGTGTCATCGCCAGTGTTGCAGGTGAGCTCCGGTATCGTGAGTCCTTGGGTTGGTAAAGGTTTACCGTCCAATTCAACACCTGCACAGTCAGCACTGATTAGCTAACATGGGAGATTATCCGGGGATAACCGCTCCGAGCCTAAAGTTAGCAATATGAAGAGAAAGAAAGAATGAAGAGAGAGACAATGAGTTTAGAGAGAGAGAGAGAGAGAGAGAGAGAGAAAGAGAGAGAGAGAGAGAGATTGCACCTTATTATGAAAATATGCTTGGGTATTTATAAGAAGATAACCAAGCTGGTGCCACCTATAAGTATAGGTGGCAAACCGACCTTGTAGGTATCATGTGCCTAAGTGGTCCGAAACAGCTCTCCTCGTGGTCGAGAGTAAGGCCGTTATGGATGTTGTGCAGGTTTGCTAATCAATGTTCCCCAAGTGAGGACGTCAGTGGAATCGATGTTCTCACTGAACTCACAGGTCTTGCGCTTAGGAGTAAAAGAGTGCGAGATTTTAAAATCTCCTATTTTCCCCCAAAGTGAGCAAAGTACCGGTAGTGCTTTGCTCAATTAAAAATGGATTTGAGATTTTAAAATCTCTGATTTGCCCCCAAAGTGAGCAAAGTACCGATTGTGCTTTGCTCAATTAAAAATGGATTTGAGATTTAAAAAATCTCCGATTTGCCCCAAAGTGAGCAAAGTACCGATAGTGCTTTGCTCAATTAAAAATGGATTTGAGATTTTAAAAATCTCCGATTTTCCCCCAAAGTGAGCAAAGTACCGATAGTGCTTTGCTCAATTAAAAATGGATTAGAGATTTTAAAAATCTCCGATTTGCCCCTAAAGTGGGTAAAGTACCGATAGTGCTTTGCTCAATTAAAAATGGATTTAAGATTTTAAAAATCTCCGATTTGTCCCCAAAGTGATAGTACTTTGCTCAAGTTTAGTAAGTTGAATAAAAATGGAAAATGGGCGGGAAAATATTTGAGAGTAATGGGGCACGTGTCCTTAATCTAGCAAAGTAAATGAAAAGGTGTCACATTTTCAACCGTCGGATTTCAAGCAGCACCTGTCAAATCAAAAGTCAGTGTTCATTTGAGGTATAAAAAGAGAAAATGAACGGTTTTGTTCATCAGTTTGAACCTAGGTTTTCAAAAAAATTTCGAAGAGAACTTCCCATGTGCGATTCTTTGTCGTTCGCAATTTCGCACCGAGAAATCCTACGCCTGAATTTTGCAGAAGCGCTGATCATTTCCATTCTTCGGTCATTTGGTGGTCTGATTTGCCTTCGTTTAGAGGTAAAAAGCTTGAACCTTTGCCTCCTCTTTTTTATTTTTTGATTTTCCGGTGTATGTCGCATGTGTATAAAGTGGGTTTTGTGGTGTTAGTGTGTTTATTAAGTTAATTATGCCTGAAACTATGAAGAACTATGTTACGGGCAAAGCCATTGAGGTTGACCAATTTATGCACTTGTCCTCAGCGCGAGAGAAGGAAGTTGAAAAGTCCTCTCGGTGTGTTAGTACTCCCATTTTAGAAGACATTGATATTATCGAAGTTGAGTCTGTCAGTGTTTTCGATCAAGGTGACTCAGAAATCCTCATCGACGATTACGGTTCTAATCTTGGTAAAATAGGTGTTAATAAAAGCACAAAGATGTCGAGATCTAACCGATATATCGGTTTTGATTAGGCCGAGAGCTCCTTTAGGATCCTTGGCAAAGAACCATTAGAAGAACTCGAGACTCAAGGGTCTGATGTTCGTGAAGAAGATGTTGAATATGTAGAGCAGAGTGTAGCTTCCAAGAGGGATGAAGATATGGACGAAGAATAAGAAGACGAAAGCCAAGGAGAAGAGGAAGAAGTTGGTGATGCTCACCAGCAGATCGATGAACCTGACGCCAGTGACGAAGAGACTGACGAAGAAATAAATGAGGATATTAATAACGGTGAGCAGGTTATTGCTGAGGAACGGCTAGATGAAGGCTACAACTCAGAAGATGATGATGTTAATAACCGACAACCTCTATAACTTTCCAATGAAATAAAGGTGAAGACTGTGAAAGTTGATGATACATAATGAAGACTGCTACCGAGAAGAATTATTGTGAGATTAGTAAGAGGTTCTTCAGGCTCCCTGAGGACTATGTTCATACTCTTCCAGAGTCCGGTAACACTGTATTTGACTGTCCAGAAGGACATATTGCAGTGTACGCAAAACATTTTGAGTTTGGTCTCCGTGTTCACTTCATCCTTGGCTGCATTTTTCAAAACTTCAAACCTACTTGACTCTGAACTGAAGTGTAATGTCACGTAGAGCCCATAAACTACCTTCTCACCTTATGCCTCTCCTTTTCTTCCTTGCTCTCTCAATTCTCTTTTCCCTATATCGTACTCCTCTCAAAATCAGGGAAAAACTTCAAATTAAACTACAAATTCATGTTAATTATTTCACGAATTGAAGTTTTTCCCCAATTTTGAGAGGAGTACAATACATGGGTTAAGAAATCGAGTGAGAAAAAAAGATCAAAATGTAGTTAGTGGGTCTCACATGATGTCACATTTGAGTTGAGACCCAAGTAGGTTTGAAGTTTTGATGTTTTTAAAAAGGGAAATTGTTCCGTGTACACTGGAGGTTTTGAAAAATGTAGCGTGTACCCTTGAAATTTTTCAAATGCACCATGTACACTTGAGGTTTGTAAAACAATGCACCACATACCCTGACTGTCTTACAAATGCACATATCATTGACTTATCAAACTAAAATTATGCCCACACACTGACTCATTTTTAGTACTTTATATTTATGGTGTAAAACCGCCTAAAAGCATAAATTACATCAAAATTTGAACTCCATCGATCATTCTAAATCCTAAACTTTTAGGTGTTAGAATTTGATTTATCAATTAATTTTGCTTGATAATTAAATGTTTTAGCATTATACTAGCAGTACACTGTAACAATTTAATAGAATTTGATGCTTATAGCCTATATGGGGTCTCAATTTTACAAAATTATCATTTGTTAAATGAGTCTAGGGGTATTTGGTGCACTTACAATCCTCAGGAGTACACGGTGCATTTGAAAGTTTTCAGGGGTACACGGTGCATTTTTTTAAAAACCTTAAGGGTACACGGAACAATTTCTCTTTAAAAAATAGTTGGTGGTAAAATTAAAAAAAAAAAAATACCGTAGGTGGTATTTGATAAAACACCAACAATTGTAGGTGGTAATTGTCAACTTTCCTATAAATTATGACACTCTCTCGTAAAGTTCATCATCAATGGCCCTGTTCGCTAAACTGATCAAGCCTAGCCAAAAAAAAAATGCAGGTTTGGACAAGAATAAATACGCAATTCTAGTTCTAAATCAAAGCTGGGAAGAAAAATACCCCATAAGCACGTTTTTCCCCGATAAATCAGACACTATTTTGCGAGTCTTGACGCAAGGTTTTATGCATAGACCTGACTCGACACCATTTTACATTCTCTTTAACTTATACTACATCCACTGACATTTATATATTATATACTTTTAAAATCGTCTATTTATTGACAATAAGTAGAACATAAAAAAAAGGAGGGAATACAACATAATAATTGTATTAGGTTAAGAATTTTACATATATATATTATGTATTATTCTCATTTCGATACTTTTTGTGAGATGAAAAAAAGTCAAAATCAAGGAAAAACAAAAAGGACCTAATAATAAAGTATTATGTTTTGGAATTTAACCTCTTTTAAAAAATTGGGTACGAGACCTCTAAATCACATTATGAGTTTCCTACCACCTCCATCAAGCTTGCTTAGCTCAGAAAATCTTGCGTGGACCTAGTCCAAAATAATATTATTGTAGACCTAAGATTTATACCTACGTAACTGACATTATATTTAACATAGTGACCCCTAATTTTAATATAGCAACCTTAATTTTAACATAGTAACCTTATTTAAAACTTGTGTGACCTTTAATATTATTATGAACTTAAAGTACGACATTATGTTGAATAGTGATCTAATTTAACTGAGTGATCTTTATTATTCATATTGACCATTATATAAAAATTTCATTAAAAAAATTATCCTCTTATAACTTTTATAATGTCACACTAACTTTTATTTCAACATAATAACCTTTATTTTAATATAATATCATTTTTATTTATTAATAAAACAATCATATTGTCTCTATGTTGGTGGTTCACAATAAATTAGTGTGAACCAGGTCCATTGAATAATTTGTATGCTTAGCTTGTTAGTGAGCACATTTATTAACTTGTTTTCATTAATGCAAGATGTATTATCGCTACATACACACCAAAATTGCTAGGCGCCGATTTCTTTGTTTGCTTGTCTTAAATTGAGTTTAGGCAGTAAAAATTATTTAACAGACTTACAAATTTAGTATTGTGTATTACAATCTATAAATTATATCATTCATGTATGCATTATAATAGTTGATTAGCTTTAGTAGAGATGTCACAACCAGATTAGTCAAGAATGGTTTAGCTGGCTCAACAAGATCAGACTCGAGCTATTTAAACAAAGCGCCGATTTGATGTGATAATTCTAGTAATTTTATAGCAACTATATCTACATAAGAAATCGTAGAAGAAAGCTTTTATGACAAAAGATACTTATAAAGAATTTAAAACCAATTACATAATCCCTCCGTCCCAAATTACTCGCAGACTTTTTACACTATTCACACATCTCACTACAAGAAAATAACCTTTTTCGTAGCGATTATTTCAACCTTTAGTATCGGTTGTAATTGCAACAAAAAGCTTTCCCAACGAATGGTCATTCGATACAATATCCCCGTTGCCTTAGCCATTGGTAGTGGTTTTCAATATCGCTGGAGTTGGTCTGAATAATCGATACAAAAAACTACATCCAATCGTGGTGATTAATGTAGCAATTACAAGCGCTACAAATGCTTAACTCAATTTCTTCAAAAGAAAAAACATGCGTATGATCTTTACAAGATTCGAACATGCAACCTTAAACTCTTATATTAAATGTTTCACCAATAAGCTATGACATATTTTATGTATTCTTTGTCAAACAATATTTATATATCTAGTGTTGAAAAGGCTTTTCGTATCGATTTTTAGGATTTAGTGGCGATTGTAAATAATACGATTTCTCAAAATTATATAAATGTGTAAAAATAGTGTGGATATGTATTATTATGTTTTCCGTATCGATTTTATATGGGAAAACCATAGCGATTGTAAAATGATACGACTTCCTTAACTATTTCACAAACATACTTGCATATTGTGGCGAATGTACAATCGCTACGAAATAATCGCTATCTCACTTTGACTATCTTTTTTAGTTATTATATAAAAGCCAATATAATCATGTAAGATTATATTGGATCTATTTTAATGTATAGTTTCATAATATAAACATTTTCTAGCTTTTATAAATATTAAATATATAATAAAAAAAAATATTTGCATGCCGCGGTTTACAATAATTTTATTGTACATCGAACATTTTGCGCGTGCGAACAGTAATATTTTCATAAAAGTGACTCTTTTTTTTTTTTTTACAAAAAGTGACCCTTTTTTCACAAAAGTTACCCTTTTTTTTTACATCAGTGACCCTTTTTTCATAAAAGTAACCTTTTTTTTTATTTACAAAAGTGACCCTTTTATTTTCACAAAACTTAATACACAATAGATCTCCATCATTTATTGAAGCTAGATTACTAGTCTTCTTTATTCCACAATTTACAAGTAAAAATGTTCTAAAAACGATGAAGAAAACGCAATTGAAAATTAAAATCAATGTTCAACAATAGAAAAATCACATAAATTATACTAATATACTTAACTCACCCGGATTTTTTTCGAAAGTATTTACCCATATTTTTTCAAAATTAACTCATATTTTCTCAAAATTAACCCATATTTTCATCAGAAGATTGATTAATCCTCTTCTTATTCATTGGAGTATTCGCAAAACAAATTTCATTCGAAAAAAAAACACAAATAATAAACAATTAAAGAATAATATATTATGCAAAATGCAAAATATTAGTATATGAGATATAAAAAAAACCAATAAATCAATGAAAGAAAGTTGAAACAATGGCAGAAGAGAAATTGAAAAGCCTGAGCAGAGAAGAGAAGTGAAAATAAGAAGAGAGAGGAAATAACATACTACAGTACTACTTAAAAAAGTAATGCAAGTTAAAAAAACTCTAATGAGGTGGTAGTGGCACGTGTGACCAAAGACAAGGAAACCTTTTAATTCCTTAATCAAACCGCCGCGCAATATACTAATGTAAATCCGGTTTTTTAAAAAAATTGTGTATAATAAAAGGTATGGACGGTCAAACATGTGTATCAGCAAACGTGTCCACTCAAAATGTTGCAAGTAAACTAGGACAGAGGGAGTAGTATGGAGTATAAAACTACTAACTTACTAGCTAACTCAGTATTATATATATTCCTTTTGTCCCTATATTTTTTTTTGTCTGCCTTATTGACTTTTTAAGATCTCCATGATACGTCTTATAGCACATATTCGTAAAAGTTATAAAACATAATATTAATAAAATATACAATGATATTAATTAATGTTTAAGAAATTACGATCAAAGAATTTAAAGTTTTTCTACCCCTAACTTATAATTCAATTGATTAATGAGGAAAAGTAATCCCTATGTAGTACCAATGGTCTCTCCCGAGTTATCAATGGCTTCCCTAATCACAATCAAGCCTACTTCCGTGGAATCATGTAAATTAAAGACTTTGAGCACATTACTCTCACTTCCTAATCATCCATTCAACTACTCCCGTGATGAACTTTAACCCCTTAATTGATTTATTCAAACCCGTTAAAACCCAACTCCCGTTGCGATTAAACAATGGATTAATAATAATACTAATTATCCCTAATCTAGCATTGGCATGAGCACAATCAATTAAGCATATCAATTGCAATTATCATTAGAGAATTTAAAGTATTAAATCATGCATCAATCATATTCGGGTTCCGCTAGATCTTGGAATAAGAAACTACTCACTCATATTGATAAAAACAATAACAATAATTAAAGAAAACATAATTAATAATAAAAGGAATTAAAAAGAATAAGAAAATACCAAATCTTCAATTATGAGAAATAAATGAAGAAACTTGAGTGCATAATCTTGAATTAATTACAATGAAAATAAAGTCTAGAGAGAAAACTAGGGTTCTAAGATGGTTGATAATGAAATTATAATGCTAAAGAGTATTTATAGGAAGGCTAAAAGATAGGATAGAATAAGGAAAGAAATCGGATTAAAACCAACCAAATTCGTTCAGGCATGGGCGTGTCACACAAGACATATCCATGCCTAAAGTCAAAAATCGATTTTTCTTCAATCTCCAGCGAGACATAGGCATGTCAAATTCTGACATGGGCGTATCTCGCTGGGCCAACTTCACTCGACGAGGCATGGGCATGCCCGCATTCAACACGGCCATGCTTCCCTTAGCATGTAGATGCTAGATCAAAACACTCGACTCGACATGGGCGTGCCTCAAATGGACATGGGCGTGCCTTAGATGAAACTTCAACTTCCAACTTTCTGCCTTCTCAAAACACACTGACATGCCCATGTCTCTGAGTGACATAGGCGTGTCTGGCTGATATTTAGCTTCTTTTCACTTCAACATCAAACATTAGCCTTTAAAGTGAATTACAAGCTATGATCAAGATTTGCACTTCATAATACCTTTATATAACCTCATTAGTTCCTGAAATACATCAAAAGCAACGAATATACCCATAGAAGCATCATATGATCAAAACTAAACCAAATTAAGCCAAAATAAGCTATGAACAACTAATCTAGACTCAAAAACTAACTAAACAAACTCTAAAAACATGTACAATACACTACTTATCAAACTCCCCCAAGCTAGACCAATGCTTGTTCTCAGGCATTGAACCATGGAACATAAGAAGAGTAGGATAACCCCTCAAGCAAGAATATATGTGCCAATGAATAAAAACCAAGTGAAAAACAAAAAATGCAACTCATTGATTATAAAACCACCATAAACTTCAAGTACTCGGAATTGACAACCAATCTTTCCACACATCTCCCCTAACCAACTCGGTCATATATGAATATAATCTCACTTTAGTTGTGAAAAATAAAACAAAAAAGCCACTCATGTGTTTGAAAGGGTTAGAATAAGAAATCACTCATCCTAATTGCAATGATGCACGTCGACTTCATGCAATTAATCTCTTTAGATTTGCAAATAGATTTTCTCCACTTGTAAAGCGATGATGCAGATGCGAAAGTCATGAGATCCTAAATAAGGGTAGACTTGGTTTTATGGGGTCAGATGATGTCATTTGGGAATGTGGTGCTAAAAAAAATAACAGAAAAATCCTAATCCCACTACATAACCAAATGTCGGGTTCAAACCAACCTTATATCTTCCGCACAACTTACAAGCATGCCCTTATTCTCACTTTTCTTCACAAGATAACATAGATGGCTATGACAAATATTGCCTTTCTTTCTTCTTCATGGATTTCCAACTCAAATTCATGAAACTTTCACATTTTTCTCATTTTTTCTCTTTTTTTTTTTACATTTTTTTTAAACTTAGAGCATACACAAGCTTATTTTTCTAAACTTTTTTTTTTCAATTTTGCTCTTTTTTTTTCTAACTTATTTTTTTCTTTCTCTTTTATTTTCCAAACACAACTCAATAGGGCATAAATAATACATTGATTCTCCATCAAATAAACTTACAAAAGGCTCTAAGGCATAGAATATAAGGCGTCAAAGAAGGGGAATCATGGCTCAAATTGGTTCATCCTAAGAGTTAATGTAAAATAAAAAGAAAATAGAATAAACATCACGCACCTAAGAAGTTTTTTGGCTCTAATTATCTAAAAGGAACTTCAATCACTCTTCCACATTGCATCATAAGTCTCAAATAATCGCAAAGCAAATCCAAGAATCAAATTACACGAAGGAAAATCTAACACACATGAAAAGAATGACTGAAATAAGATGTACCAGTCAACAATGGCTCAAAAGTCTCACATAGGTACTCAAGCTATCCATATTAGTCGAGCGGGGAGACCATTCTAGCCACAAACAAGTTCAATTCCAAGCCAATCAGTGAATGGGTTTTCAAAAACAAGTTTTTCAATTTTTAAAATCACACATATATTACATATCATAATCGAGGCATAGTCGTATAAAGACGCTAAATAAACAACCCAAAACAAAAAGTAATCTCTTCCCCAAGCTAAACTTCACATTGTCCTCAATGTGAACATATATCGAATAAGAACAAGCAAGGGAAAAAGAAAAAACTAGGCCCTACTGGTAGAGGAGGGATCATACCTAAGGGCGGAGCTGGGACCGCCGTCAAAATAATGTTGTATTATATCCCCAAGACACTAAAAAAACAAAAACAAGAAAAAGAAAAATAAAGGGAAAATAAAACAAAAAAAAGGGAATGGGTTGCCTCCCATTTAGCACTTGTTTAAGGTCTTTAGCTCGACCCTTCTTTAGTAGCTAAACCTGGGTCACCACACACGGAAGATACTCCATGGTACTGTTCATTAATTATACACCTCCAAACGACTCTTTCAAATTACAGTTGATGAGCCTTGTATCCGAATTGACCTTCATGTAACTTAATCCATCATGTGGTGGAATATTGTCCTTTTTGCTCACAGGATTTCTATTAGAGACACACTTATCAACCAAAGGGTTAGTAGCATCAATTCTAAAACAAGTACCACCATCAAGAGTAAAATTGTGGTCATTAAAAAGCTTAAACACAACTTGTTTATCTTGAGCCCTTATGGTCACTTGTCCTTTAGGAACATCTATTAAAGCTTGACTTGTAGCAAGAAAAGGACGATCAAAGATAAGTGGGATCTTTAGGTCTTCTTTCATATCCACTACAACAAAGTCGATAGGAAAAACAAGTTCACCAATCCCAACTAATACATCTTCAACTACACCTTTAGGGAGTCTAATAGTTCTATCAGCCATTTGAAGAGATATGGGGGAGGGTTTAAGCTTTTTCAAACCTAATTTTTCATACAAAGAAGAAGGAATTAAATTAACACTAGCACCTACATCACACAAGACCCTATCAAAAGATGTTTTGTTTATCTTGCAAGGAATAGTAAAACTACCAGGGTCATTCAACTTAGGTGGTAGGCTCTTATGTAAAATATTAGAGCTTTTCTCCTTTACTACTACATTTTCTAGTTCCTCATCTTTATGATTATGATCTAGAATTCCTTTCACAAATTTTGCAAATTGAGGCATTTGAATTACAAAATCAGAAAAAGGGATAGTAGCATATACCTTTTTAAGAGTCTCCGAATACTTCCCAAAATGCTTATCAAGCACGACTTTTGATAACCTTTGCGGGAAAGGCATCGGTTCCTCATAGGCTTGTGGAGAAACATATTTGGGACCTTCATTCTCACGCATTTCTGTTTTTGACTCCATATTGCACACTTTCTCCTTTAATCCCCCTGTAGTCAATTCATCTATCTTCACGAAAATTGCATTGCATTGTTTCGTTTGAACTTTTGCTTGATCTTACAGAGTTGATAGATGAATCACTTGCTGTGATAGTTGAGAAAGATGAGTTTCTATCCTCTTATTTTGAGCAACAAGAAGCTGGATCAAATTTTCAAAATATTCATTCTGCTTTGCTTGTAACTCAAATTGTTTTGATATAAGCTCTTGTTGTTGATGTTGGGAAGTAGCAAAAGTCCCAATCATGGATTCAAGATTTGATGATTGAGGTGGTGGTTGGTGCATGGGATGATTATTGAAAGGTGCCATTGCTTGAAAAGCTAGTGGTGGTGGAGGATTCGCTATAGCTTGAGTGTTCTTGTATGAGAACCCTTGATGATTTCTCCACCCTTTATCAAATGGCCTTATGGAGTTCGTGGTATAGAAAGCATTAGCTTGCTCAATTGTCATTCCATCATAATTGGGTTGACACTCCCGCACAGTATGGCCTTGCAATCCACACATCTGACAAGTTTCCATCGAGGGTCGAGGGCACTCAGCTTGAAGTTGATTAACTTTATGAGTTAGTGCCTCCACAGAACTAGTCAACATGGTCAGAGCATCAACATCATGTTTATTACCTATGTTGATAGCATTTCGTCCCCTTGGATGGTAATTATCATTAGCCGCCATCTTCTCAATCAAATCCTTCGCATCGATTGGGTTCTTCGTCATGATAAAACCTCCAGACGCAGCATCAATGTATATGCGAAACTCATGGGTTAAACCATTATAGAACATTTGGATCAACATCCACTCTGGAATACCATGGTGAGGGCATTGTCTCTGCAACCGCTTAAACCTTCTCCATGCCTCATATAGGGATTCGTCATTAAATTGATGGAAGGTAGATAACTCGTTCCTTAATTTTGCGGTTTTCTCTTGCCCCAAGAATTCAACTAGGAAGGCCTTAGCAAGCTTGTCCCATGTATCGAAGGAACCAATACCTTCATCTCGTAACCACCCCTTGCTCTATCGCGTAGTGAAAAAGGGAAAAGGCGTAGTCTAATAGCATCATCAATGACACCATTGAGCTTCATGGTGTCACACTTCTCCAAAAAACTATCAATGTGAGTCACAAAGCAATCATTCGATGAACCCGCAAAAGAATCATTGGAGATGAACTATATGAATTGGGGTTTCAACTCAAAACTCTGAGCGGTGACAGGCGGTCTAACAATAATAGAGAGGAATCCGGTTGTTGTATCCGGAATACCATACTCCAAAAGAGATTTTGTTCCCGGGTCAACCATGTTTCTTGTATTTTGATTTTTCCTCCTTCTACCTCTTTGTCTTCTTGCAGTAGCTTCGATCTCAGAATCAAAAGGTGTTAAATCATCTGAACCTGAACTTTGAGTTTGCATGCAACAAAGAAACTAAAACGAGAGATCAAAGACATAAGGAACAATAGCCGAAGCAACAAAATATATTCTTAGTAAAAATGAATCACAAATAACTAGAGTGAAACCGTTAGTCCCCGGAAATGGCACCAAAATTTGATAGGATTGTTGCGTACCTAACAAAAATAACCTAACAAGACCACTACTATGTAGACGGGCAAGTAAGGGTCGGATCCCAAGAGACTATGGTTCAACTAATTAACTAGACTCAAGTAACTACTAAGCAAGTAACCAAATCAAATAAGTGAGAATGAATAACTAAGGAACTAATTGAAACGATTAAATCTAAGTAATGTAACAAATCAATGCTAAAAACATCCAAGATCAAGCATCAACACGAATACAATTAATGCAATAGTCGTTCTATCCCTAACATATAATTCAATTGATTAATGAGGAAAAGTAATCCCTCTATAGTACCAATGGTCTCTCTCGAGTTATCAATGGCTTCCCTAATCACAATCAAGCCTACTTATGTGGAATCATGTAAATTAAAGACTTTGAGCACATTACTCTCACTTCCTAATCTTCCATTCAACTACTCCCGTGATGAACTTTAAAGCCTTAATTGATTTTTTCAAACCCGTTAAAACCCAACTCCCGTTGCGATTAAACAAGGGATTAATAACAATACTAATTATCCCTAATCTAGTATTGGCATGAGCACAATCAATTAAGCATATTAATTGCAATTATCATTAGAGAATTTACAGTATTAAATCATGCATCAATCATATTCGGGTTCCGCTAGATCTTGGAATAAGGAAACTACTCACTCATATTGATAAAAACAATAACAAGAATTAAATTAAACATAATTAATAGTAAAAGGAATTAAAAAGAATAAGAAAATACTAAATATTTAATTATGAGAAATAAAAGCAGAAACTTGAGTGCATAATCTTGAATTACAATGAAAATAAAGTCTAGAAAGAAAACTAGGGTTCTAAGATGGTTGATAATGAAATTATAATGCTAAAGAGTATTTATAAGAAGGCTAAAAGATAGGATAGAATAAGGAAAGAAATCGGATTAAAACCGACCAAATTTGTCTAGGCATGGGCGTGTCACACAAGACATGCTCGTGCCTAAAGTCAAAAATCGATTTTTCTTTAATCTCCAGTGAGACATGGGCATGTCAAATTCTGACATGGGCGTGTCTTGCTGGGCCAATTTTACTTGACGAGGCATGGGCATGCCCGCATTCAACACGGCCATGCTTTCCTTAGCATGTAGCTGCTAGTTTAAAACACTCGACTCGACATGGGCGTGCCTCAAATGGACATGGGCGTGCCTTAGATGAAACTTCAACTTCCAACTTTATGCCTTCTCAAAACACACTGACATGCCCATGTCTCTAAGTGACATGGGCGTGTCTAGCTGATATTTAGCTTCTTTTCACTTCAACATCAAACATTAGCCTTTAAAGTGAATTGCAATCTATGATCAAGATTTGCAACTTCGTAATACCTTTATATAGCCTCATTAGTTACTGAAATACATCAAAAAACAATGAATATACCCATAGAACCATCATATGATCACAACTAAACAAAATTAAGCCAAAATAAGCTATGAACAACTAATCTAGACTCGAAAACTAACTAAACAAACTCTAAAAACACGTACAATACATGACTTATCAATGTTGTTATTACATAGAAACAAGATAAGACTAGAAACTTCTAGTACAATTGTTGAGTTGGAGAGCCTTGAAACAAACTATGCTGACTAGATCATTCTGATATAACAGAATAAGGAGCCCTACTAAGCTTCCATGTTGTGACTGACTATAATGTGTGGCTTGTTGTGACTCACAATATCTTCAGTGTGCTTAACATCCTCCCTCAAACTTGGGATGGTATCAATCATACCAAGTTTGGAAATAAGAAACTCATGTTGTGTGCAGAGGGTAGAATCTTTGTAAATACATCAACTAACTGATCAGTAGTAGGTAGGTAGCTCAGTTAGATCAACCCTTCCAAAACCTTGTCTCTAGTGAAATGACAATCAATCTCTATATGCTTGGTCCTTTCATGGAAAATCGGGTTCTTAGCAATGTAAATAGAGCTTTGATTATCACAGTGAAGAGTGATAGGCCTAAGTTTATCCAAACCTAATTCTTCCAGCAAATTAACAAGCCAAGTAATCTCACTAGCTGCTGAAGCTAAGGCCCTATATTCAGCCTCACTAGAAGATTTTGAAACTGTTGGTTGTTTCCTAGACTTCTAACTTAATGGAGAAGAACCCAACATCATAACATAACTAGAAATGGATTTTCTGCTGTCCAAACAAGATCCCCAATCATATTCTAAGTAAGCTTGTAGAACAGGCTTTGCTGATCCATTGAGCGGGATCCCTTTACCAGCTGCGCAGGCAACATACCTCAGAGTATGATAAGAGCCTGTAAGTGTGTAGAACCAGGAGACTAAAGAAACTGACTTAGATGTTACCTAGTATAAGATAAGTCAGGCCTAGTATAGGTCAAGAAATTCAACTTCCCCACCATTCTTCTATAATACTACCTCTGTTAATAGTTATTTGCACCAAAGGGGGGTAGCACGGACTCCTAGGCAAAACTTTTAAAGGATGATTATTAAAAACTAAGGACACTTGGTTAACTATTAATCCTACCTAAAAAAAATTATAAACAAAAACCCATAACAACATAAACCCATAACCAGAACCATTACTGACAACCACTAGACCACCACCGACAACCACCAGAACCACCGACACTTATAACCCAAACTGCCAAAACCCTACCACAAACTAGCTAGAATCACCAAAACCCAAGCACAAACCCAACAAACCACCACGAACACATAAAAACCTAGAAAACCTCCACGAACCCACCCATAACCACCACAAACAAGACAAAACCACCATGACCCAAGAAACCACCACGAAATTCAATTAAATTGAAACCACCACGAATTGAATTTACTCCCAATTAAGCCACCAACATGAAACCAGATCTAAAACCACCCCCACGAATTTGAACCCACGACCACACGAACCCAAATTGCAAGAGAAGATGAATGATTTTGATGAAATTGAATGGTGAGGGAGATGAATGATTTTGATGAAGATGAATGATTTTGATGAAATTGAAGATGGGTGAATGATGCGTGCCATTTATGGCACTCTTAGGCTAGGTTTTTTTTTATATTTTATGCTCGTTTTTAGTCTTTTATGTCGTGTTTTTAGGGAACACTGCTTGATTTGCGTGTTTGCGTGTAAGTTTAGAGAAATGCGTGCTTTTAATGGTTTTCTTATTATTTTATTCATTTCTCGGCTATTTCTCTCGCTTCTCCATTTATTTGACTTGTTTTGTAGGTGTATGTCGAGTTTCCAGAGATTTAATAATCAAGGAGGGAACTCAAGTGCATTCAAGGAAGTTAACGGACCCAAGTTAGGGAAGTCAAGCATGCAAGTCAAGACAACCAAGCAAGCTTCGCAACACGAGTGCCTTGAAGCCTCCCCGAGCAAGCTGCCCCAAAGTAGCAGCCCCGAGCAGCCACACACCAAGGCCGCACCACCAAGCAGCCAGCATATAGTAGCCCAGCCAGTAGCCACACGCTGGCTGGCCACGGGCGCGGGTGGCTGCAGCCCAAAACTGCCACTTTTGAGCAATAAGTAGCCGCGGTCTGACCGCGGGCGCGGGCTTGGGGGTGCCCTCCTCCGTGGGCGCGGCCGAGTTCTCCGCGAGCGCGACTTTCTAGGTTTTAATTTATTTGCAATTTCATTTATTTTCTCCGTTTGTTTATATATTGTACGGCTTTTCTTTAGTATTCATACATGTAATTCTTTAGTTTTAGAATAGTTTCTCTCTCCTCTAAGGAGGATTAGGCTAGTATAGGAGTCTCTCTCTGTAGATTAGGAGTAGTTTTAGAGAGAGAGAAAGTGAGGGATTTCAATGGTGATTGAGAGATTGAAGATACAGGGGTGACAACTGTGTTGAAGATCTTCTCTATTATATCAATGAGCATTCCTAACTCTATCTCACCTCATTTCTTTGTTTAATTTCATGTTTTTTATGCATGATTAGTGTAATTGTTCTCCATATATTGTTGATTCTTGATTTCCTTAGTTGTTAGTTGATAGATGATGATTCTTGAATAGTTGTTTGGCTAGGAATTGGGTGAAACTTGTATGATTGATTGATTGTGATTAATTTGGGAATTGTGTTGATTGATTGTTGAGATTAAAGTGATTAATGAAGGTTTGCATGTGTGTAATTCGCTTAGGCCGTGAGAATTATGCTAGATTGCATTGTAATTGCTAATGACACGACCAATTGATTTAGGAATTGCAATTATTGATTGGTTTTGATTGTGATTCTCTTAGTTTGTTATTCATAGTGAACCCTAGCTCAACAATTAGGAGATAGCTCTTTGATTCCAATTTATTGCTCTTAACATTAGTCTTCACAACCTTTGATTGGCATGATCTTCCCAAGTTGTTGCTATTGACATGATTACTTGTTGATCCCCGTTCCTAGTGTTTTATTTCCTTGGTTACTTGTTTTGTTAGTTGTTAGTATTACATCTTACCTTCTATTTCGACCTAGCTTAGGCACATAATTGAGAGTGCTTGAACATTACCGTTCCTTTGGGTTCGACCCTTGACTTGCCTCTATACTCGTATTTAGGTTTGTTAAGTGTTTATAAATTTAGTTTGACCGAGGGAAGATTAGATAACGACCTAGTTTTCCCCTCGTCAGTGAGGGTGATGAATTATTCTGATGGAGATTTTTGGTGAGGCAGATGAATGATTTTTGGTGAAAATGATTACAATAATGAGATTCACTAGGTAAAAAGTTAAATCAAGTTAGTGATTTAATTAGATGCCTAAGTTGTTTAAGTAAGGGTAATATGGTCATTTAATTGGCAAAAAGTTACTAAAAGTGGAAAGAAAAAAAATGTTGCACATAATAGATAGCGACCTAAAATGGCAAATGTTGCAAATAACTGTTAACGGAGGTAGTATTCAGATTCATCTAGAAAGTTATCATTTGCAGCTTTCAACTTCAGATTCAAAGGCAAAGGAGTAACAACTAGCTTGAAATCACTAAAACCAGAATCCTTCAAGAGATCTTTAGTAAACTTATTTTGAGTCATTGAGATCCCATTATCAAGATAACCAATCCTTATACCCAAAAAATAGCTCAGCTATCCTAAATCTTTGATTGTAAAGACTTGATGCAAATAATAAGCTTTTAAGGACTGTATAGCATGAGCATCATTAAAAGAGAATTTTGTTAATTAAGTGAGCTGCAGTCATGACACATTCACCACAAAACCATGCTCGCACTTTGGACTGAAAGTAGAGAGCTCTTATTGTTTCCAATAGGTGTTTATGCTTTCTTTCAACAACTCCATTTTGCTGTGGAGTTTCAATGCAGCTAGATTGATGAAAAATCCCTTCCTTAGCATAGAATTTCTTCATATCAACCTCACATAATTCTGGTGCATTATCAGTCCTTAAACTCTTGATTTTAGCCCCAAACTGATTTGCAATAAACACTGCAAAATCACAAAGAACTTGGACAGCATCTGATCTACTTTTATCCAAATAAATCTTGTAAAATCATCCACTATAGTTAAGAAAATATTACAACCATTATGAGTGGCCACTTTATTTGGACCCCAAACATCTAAATATAGGAGGTCAAACACCTTAGATGTCTTAATACAACTATGACCAAAAGATAACCTATGTTGCCTAGCAAAATGGCAAATCTAACAAGTACAAGATACCATATAATCTTTAGTATCTAAATCTGGATTTAATTTATTCAAATGAGCTATAGGCATATGACCTAATCTTAGATGCCAAAGCTGAACATTACTAATACAATGAGAATTTAGACAAGATCCTAACTGAATATAAATTGCAGCATAACTCGACTCTTGTATATCTTGAAAGAAAGACTTCTCTAAGAAAAACAAGTCATCTCTTAATATACCAAGCAGCAGTGGCTTGGTCAGAGTAGGGCCCTGAATATAACATTTCTCACATGAGAAATAAGCCACACAATTCATGTCTTTGCACAATTCAGGAATTGAAATCAGATTAAATGGAAATTCAGGCACATGCATCACATCCTTCAGCAAAAGTGTGTCACCAAACTTAATTGTTCCTTTGTTTTGAACAGATAGTTTTCTGCCTTCTGGTATAGTTATATTGCTTGCACAATTATATAAACTTGAATACTCATGAAAAAGACTAAGATCATGACTCATATTATCAATTGCACCACTATCAATAATCCATTGAGAAGTGCTAAAAGATAAAAGGCAGAAAGTACATGCTACCAATGCAGCTACTTTAGTCTTCTCATAATCATATTTCTTGTCCAGAAGATCAATAAGTTGATTATACTGTTCAATAGAAATTGTTGTTGTATTTGCAGCATTAGTGTTGTTCTGAAACTCCTCTTCATCAAGATCACCATGTACTGCTGTTGCAACTCCTTTTCCTTTCCGATTTTCCTTGAAATGAGCTGGACAACCATTGACCTTCCAGCATCTTTCAATAGAATGTTTTGAGATCAAGCAATGATCACAAAAATAGTTGGATTGTCTCCTTTGTGACTGATCCCATGGCTGAAATTGTTTTGAGCCACCAACTTTATTCATTCCAGCATTATTAACTCTAGCAAACCTGTTCTTCTGCTTATTGTTAGACTCATAGAACCTTCTTTTGTTTGCTATTGCAAATTCCATTCCCTCTGATGGATGAGAAGCAATGTACACTTCTCTATGTCTTTCTTCTTGCATTAACAATCTATATGCATGAGAAATTGTAGAAAGAGGATATATCATCAACATATTAGCTCTGACTTGACTGATTTCTTCTCTGAGCTTCATTAAGAATTGTGTAAGCCTTTTATCTTCTTGAGCCTTTAGAATTTTCTTTGTAATTTGGCATGTACAATTAGCACAAGTACATACAGGCAAAGGATTATGTGCATCATACTCATCCTAAAGCATCTTCATCTTAGTAAAGAAAGTAGAAATGTTCTCAGAACCTTGATGAATATCAGCCAACTGTTGCTGTATAGAATAAATTTGTGCACCAGAGGTTTAACCAAACTGTTCTTCTAAGTTTATCTAGATCTCTCTAGCAGTATCAAAATAGATAACACTACCAGCAATTGTGACATCAAGAACTTGAATAAACTAGGAAATAAGAGTACTATTACATCTGTACCAAGCTTTATGCAAAGAAGAATTAGATAGATTTGGTATCTCAATTGAACCACCAATGAATCCAAGCTTATTTTAAGCTAATAATCCAATTATGGCAGACCTTTTCCAGTCATTATAACTACTGCCATTAAACTTCTTAGAAACCATCTTATACTGAGAATTACTAGGATGTAGATAATAAGGTGAAGTTGGATCTAATGCAGGATCACTTAATGTATCGTTATGTACAGCCATTATCAAGAATCAAATACTTGAAATCAAACAAAAAATTTCAGAAAAACTCAAGAATTGAAGTAAATCAACAAAAATAACAATTCTCAAACAACAATTCAACACTGCGGCAAGCTTACATCACTCTCCGAATGAAGAAAAACTGGAAACAAACAAGTTGTAAACATAAGATCTTACTGAAATCGTAGAACCGATTGAATGCAGCAACAAAATTTGAAGAAATGAATTAGAAAATGAATTTTTCTGGCTCTGATACCTTGTTACAATTTGATAGGATCAAATTATTGAAGAAACAAAGAGAAAAATGAAGAACAATCAATCAATATAAATTCCAGAATTTAGAGAGAAAAATAGAAAAATTGATTTCATTTCTATGTAATTGAATGAATGAACAATTATAGTAGGATAAGTATATATATATGTTGTTATTACATAGCAACAAGATAAGACTAGAAACTTCTAATACAATTGCTGAGCTGGAGAGCTTTGTAACAAACTATGCTGACTAGATCATTAGATATAACAGAATGAGGAGGCCTGCTAAGCTGCCTTGCTGTGACTGACTGTAATGTGTGGCTTGCTGTGACTCACAGTATCTTCAGTGTGTTTAACAGAATGTATTAAAAGTATTTTTCTAGAAAGAAAAAATATTAATTATACTTTAATGTATTAGTGAATCTAAGTGCCTTTGTTAAATTATAGTCCCCTTTTTTTTAGTGTAACATAAAAAAATATCATTGAATGGTCTATATATATTCATACTAATGAATCAAATTGATCTTAGTTTTTGCTGCAGCAAAACCATGGTGACATCTTTCATTTCCTATTATGAGGCCTTCCAAAGAAAGGTTTGTGATGTATGAGTAAATACATAACAAGGGGTATTGGGGTCATTTCACGTAAATGCATTTCTGAATTTAGAGTAGTACCATTGGGTTATCAATTGTATCACTAGATGATCAAATAGTATCATTGAACATTTAGTGGTACTATGTATATATGTAGTGGTACTATATATTCATTTAGTGATACTCACTACATGTAGATATAATATCACTACATAGTCAATGATATTATCTAAGCTTTCAATGGTACATTTAAAAGTGGCTCCACTTACCCATCTCTCTCCTACTTTCTCTCAACCCCATGTGCTGGATTTAGAGTGTACCACTAGGTGATTTATAGTATCATTAGATGATCAAATAGTATCATTAAACATTCAGTGGTACTATATATTCATTCAATGGTATTGTATATTCATTCAGTGTTACTAATTACGCGTAAAAATAGTATCACTACATAGCCAATGATATTATATAAGCTTTCAGTGGTATTTTTAAAACTGGTCCCACGTGCCTATCTCTCTTCTTCTTCTCTCACCCCCATGTGCTTTACAATATTTTTCAATATTTTAAAGTTTGATACGTATTTGCAAATGCATATCAAACCTACATTAGTACTTCCTCATCCTATTATTGCCTTTTCTTCTAATATCCCCAGACCTTCTGTGTTGTCGACTTGCTGTTCCTCAGAATTTGAATCTCTATTATCCTCTGATGTGATTTTCCATGTTGCCTCTGCTGTTCCTTAGAAAATAAATGCTGCAGACGCCAATCTTCCAGAGCAATAGAAGGTGTGTTACAATCATGAAGTTCATGCTAAAATTCTGTTATGAGTTGTTCCTCTAAGTAACCAGTGTGACTATTTCAGCAGACAAGCCAAATTCTACTATATACCTCTCCATGATATGGAACAATATCAACTCCTAGTAAGAACTCAAAATTTATCATTTTGAACTTATACTTGCCATAAACAATAATCCTAAGAGTAATAGATATCAATACATAGTCTTATTCTCCCGTAACCTAAATGTCTTATCTATAGATAAGAAATTTAGGTTACTTGGGTAGTGTCAGACAACATATTGATATTTATTACTTTGAGAATTATTGTTATTGATGGCAATGATATGGTTAGAACATTAAGTTTTGTGTTCTTACTTGGATTTGATACAATTTCTGATATCATGGAGAACATGACAACATAAATTAACTCATTTGTTGAAGTAATCGTACTGGTTTATGAGATTATGGAACAACTCATAACAGAATTTCAGCTTGAACCTCATGACAGTAACATCCCTTTAATTTCTTTGGAAGATTGGTATCTGCAGGACTTATTTTCCGAGGAAACACGATAATGGTCTAAGTACATGTGAGAAATCAAATAGTGGTCTAGATCAGCCAAGGAATCCCTTGAACAAAAGCCAACATAACCTAGATACAGGGAAAAAATAGATGCTGCGTGGAAGGTCTGATGATAATCAAAGAAGAGGAAACAGGAAGTTGTCAGTATGCTTTTGCTACACCAAATTCTAAGATCAATAATTTTACTCTTTGGTAGTTTAGTATGAAAATATACTTCTATGTTAGTGTACTAATGTGACTTAGAGACACATTAAGTCTTCATTAAGTATATATGTTTGCTTCAATTGCCTGAGTTTTGGTAGTCTACCAAGATATTAGTTTCATTATGTTCATTGTCAGTTGTAACTTGTAAGTGTTTGATTTGGAAAAAGGAACATTATGTTAGTAAGATTGCAGTTATGTACTACATAATTCGATTTAATTTTTCATAAGCATCTTTTGTGTAACAAAAGCATATCTCTATGATTTCTCATCTCTATTTAATTATTGTAATGTAAGCACATGATTAAATTAAATCCTAGTCATTAAATATCCACTTATCATAGCAGGACAAGTCAAACTTTATTAAGTAAACTACTAAATAAAGCAATTTAGAGACACAATAATGTGGTCATATGATCTTTAGTTTCTGCTAACTAAATAATAGCATGTTAGCAATAAATATAATTCTTAATTAGTCCTAAATTAGTCACCAATTCACAAGGTTAATCAATCTTGACACTTTACCAGCAATGATAATCAAACGAAAAAAATCAACAAATTAAATTCTTTTATTCATGTCAAACACTTGATACAAGTGATGAAAATGGATTACAAAAACGAAAGAAATCAGAAATCCCCCTTCCCCTACACACACCATGATTAATAGTCGATACAACCTTAACATTCATTTAATAAATTTGAGTAATCATATAGTTTTGTTTATTGACCACTAAACTATATAACTAACATACTTCAAATAAAAGATATACTATTGTATGCTCATGCGGACTTAACGACAGCTTCCCTAAGGAACCCAACCAGCTTTAGACAACTGAACAATGTTCACTTAAAAAATTGGTTTCAACCAATGCCTTTCACTTGATACGGAGTATCTCAAATCTCAATCCATAAATTCCGCGGACCATCAAAGGATATCAGAATTGTAATCAGTTTTACCATGATTTGGTAAACCTGTTTAAAATCTGCATTTGACAAAGACTTTTTTGTTTCAACTGTTTTCATAATGGCCTAAATCAAATAACCAAAAAATGAATACTCAAATTCAAAAGCAACTGCATTATCAGTGTATAATTCCATGTGTAATTTTTAGTTGTCACTTGTGATACCTCTCAACCTAAAATCTCTTGGGATGAAATATGGATCATGCAAGAGTTCTCTAGCACTTGATCTTGTATTTGTGAGTGTTACACACCTTGTAATCAACACTCTAGCTTCAAGATCAGTAACCTTGTTTAGTGCTGCAAGAAGTTCATACAAACTTACTTTCATACGAACATCATCAAGATTCGTGCATTCTTTGTAAGGTTTTTCCTTTGTTATCATTTTCAACATACACAATTACAAATACCAAAAGCGTATATGTTAATCTGATCATAAGGGCATGTCTGAATCTCAGGTGCCATATAGTATGCAACACCCGAATAAACCCCCTAGCTACCTGCTTTTTAGCTAATAAAGAAAATGCTAAGTCCTCAATCTTTACCCTTGACGAAGCTTCATCCACATAAATTTTTTCGCAACAAATAAAGCGATGTATGACAGCAGATTAGGGTTGTGAAGATAACCAAGAGCACTTAGAAACTATCTACATATATTCTGGATTCTTCTATCATTTGATGGATCCATGTCTCCCAAAATACCCTTCAGTTTCACATAAGGTAAATCCTTTGTTATCATATAAATATTCTTTGCACATGCATCGTTCCAAGATTCAAAATACGTCATAATGTTGTGGTTTATTGATTCCACCACTTCCATTTCAGGACCTAATAATGGTTTTTTCTAAAATTTCTCCATTAACTTCAGTTTCACTCCAACCCAACTTTTCTAGTGTTCGGGATCAACACCTTGATGAAAAGTCTCATTAACACCTTTTACCAATGTTAAGTTAGCTTGTTTATATATAGTAGGAAATGGGAGAACTAAGTTATCAATAAATGTAAAATACCATTTCTTTTGATTTCCTTTAAAAAAAACAATTAAAAAATATTTCTTTTTCTTACAATAAATATATTGTTTATTGATGACATGTGAAAGAGTTTGGATTTGTTAAATTCCAATTCCCCTTTTTTAATTAAAAAAAACTAGTAAAATAGTTCAGGCGTTGCCCAGGGTTGCTACTTTTGAAAACGTTTAATCGATAAACTTTTTTAAAGGTTTTTCAAAATTGAAATTGTGATCGTCAAACAAAAATTGAGTTATTATTTGAGTACCTTTTTTTAAAAAAAAATTATACCTTGTAGTTTGCACTTATATATATATATATTTTTACATATTATGTATATGGTAGATAATTGACTTTGATGGTTAAATAACCATCTTTTTTATAAGAGGTTGTGGGTTCAAAGTATTAGTTGATTTAATTTGTGTCATAACTAATTAATATATAAATTAAAGAAAATTTGTTGATTACTACCCTAAAATAGGGCCCTTTGAATATTACTACCCGTTGAACAAAAGGTTGCTAATTATAATTACTACATCAAAGCCACTATAATTGGCACGATTACTAACTTATTGAATTTTGGTGACTTAAGGACTTAATATTGTTATTAGCCATCTAATAAGGACTTAATAACGATATTAACCATCTAATACCATTTATGGCTAAACTTGCAAAATTAACTAAGTCTAATCATCCAATCTTACTTGGAAAAAAAAAAATAGAGTTCAAGATTTTTTAGATTAAGGGGGAGTGTTGAAAATATAAGGGCTTTATTACATGGGTGTGCCTACATTTGCATGGCAAGTCCTAGTATTTATAGTAGTAGTGTATGTCGGTTCTTGCTTCCACTTACATACTACAAAGCTTACTACTACATCTTTCTACTTCTATCTAGAACATTCTAGGTTAATATTTATCTAGGACTTCCTAATTTGATAGATATTTATCATAGACTCATACAAGATATTTCTAGATTAACTGATTTTCAACATTCCCCTAAATCAGAAAAATCTTGAACTTTAAGTTATCTTCTCAAAATATTCTTTTAGTTTTTTGTTGATGCTCTTGTCACCAATGACCTCTAATTTTGTTTCTTCTTCTTGCCACCAACAACCTAGAGAAACTTTACGTCACAAGGCAAAGGAGGCCCAAAACCATATGGCAATAGGAGGAGTAACCCCTTAGCCTTATAAAATGATTAACTCTCTTCTTTTCAACCAATGCGAGACTCTTATATATGGTGATACTTGAGAGATCTATATGGGTTTTAAGCACTCCCGAGATCAAATACTCAACCCGGCCAATAATGGCAGTGAAAGTTTGTTCATCATCGAGTTTGGTTTTAGGGAGACATTTTTAGGTGTTTATTGGTTGTCTATGTTTTATTCTATTTCCTTCAACTTCTATACATAAGTTGCAAGAACGGTCCACACACCCCTTGTGTCTATCTTGGTGAAAGAAATGGTGTCCTTCAAACAAGTGTATTATTCCGATAGAGGGTTCGGAGCTATTAGAAAGTTAATTATTCAGTAAGGTCAAGTGATCGGTATACCTAGGTGGAAACTGCTTCCGATCAGTAATATTAATGTATAATTAATATTACAGCTTAATCTTGACTAAACCCTTTGGATTACACCCAAGCAACTAACGATTCGACACGACGAATTCATTCGGAATGAATTAATGAGTCGCTCGAGTAATATGAATTAGACGTCAAAAATAGAGCTAGAAGCATCGAAATCGAGCGTCACAAGTCGGGTCAAATTAATAAAAGATGAGATGGTAAAATCAAACTAATTAATCGACAATTACCAAAGTACTCTTAGCATCGGAATGCCCCAAAAAAACCAAGTGCTAGGGTCAATCGGTGCTATCATGTGCACCGCACCTAGGCAATGGTGCTAGGTGCACACGGCAATGGTGCTAGGTGCACACGGCAAGCAAGCACCAGCCCGCATGTGCGTACGTGGCTTGTTGCACATGTGCGGGCTTGGTGCAAGGCCAACCTTTTTGGCGTGCCAATGCTAGCATACCACGCACATAGCAGTAGCAGCTATGGCGCACCAGCATGCTAGCAGGGCTCGCGCACAGCCGCAGTAGCTATGATGTGCCAACGCTAGCAAGGCCCGCACATAGCATCAGCTGCTATGGCACGCCAAGCATGCTAGCAATGCATATAGTAGTGTTGTTGTGGCAGCGCCAGCTGGTGCAAGCTAGTTGGCGCATGTGGTTTGCTTAGATCGATTTTGGGGAAGCTTGGGGAGAAAGGCATGGTCCCCTCCCCTTATGGTCTTTACCTCACCTCTCCTTGTGTAATTGCCACTTGTTGATTAATTAGTTTTTGGCTATTTTATTTTATTTTTTATTTAAAAATAAAAAGGGAAAATTGATTTTACCAACTCTCCCACATTGATAGGAGAGTGGATTTCTCACTTTAGTTTCCCTATAAATATCCCACTTGGGAATTGGGAAAACTCACTTGAGTAAGAGCTCGAAAAGTTATCTCCATTTGAGAGAAAACCTATAAGCTCATTAATTACTCGAGTAGTGTTTTTGTCCGACTTGGCTAACCTCCAAGTAAGAGACCGGTCAAGGTCGTGTTGTGGGTGGATATCGTCGGAGTCCGTTACGCTTGTGATGCTTAGCTTTCTCAAGTAAGAGCTCCATTGGTCGAGCGAAGCACGTTTCAAGGGTAATTAAGTCTTTTCTCTAATAATCTTGTTATTTATGTCTTTTGGTTATATTAATTGTGAGTTTTTCCTTAGGCTAGGGTTTTATTTCAGCGGTTAGTTAGACTCATCAAAAACCAAAACCTGGTCCTGCTTCGAACCATCATGGTTGTAAGTGTTACGATATGTCAAATGGAAAAATTCTTGTTTGTTGTCATGGTAAATTTATCGAAACCGAATTCCCTTTATCTAAGCTTCACACACCTCAACAAGATGATAATAATTTTTTAAATTATTATCCTACTATACTCTCCTTCATTTCCAATCGCAACACACTCAAGCACCCTTACTCTCCCCGACGCAGTAGAGTTTGCTTCATCCATAGCTCGACCATTGGGTGCTGGGTTGGAGCGTGGCACCCCTGCTGCTACTTCTGTTTCGTCCCCTGGGTCATCCAACCTGTAAGCAGCTACCATAGGAAGCTTCGCTGACAGGTCACGGGAGATAGCTCCTAGTCGCAGCCAGATTGTAGACTCCTCTGTCCAGCAACTTGACAGCACATCTAGCATCCCCCCTCCCTTCCCCATTGTCACTCCCTCATATGCTCACACTTTACATCCCTCCCCTCACACTCACACTCCCATTTTGTGACCTGGGAAGCCAAGTGACCACACATCACAAGCACCTTAGCTTAAATTCCACACCTACTCCCACTCTAAACAAGTATGTTCCCATCTCCCATAGTATGAATACTAGAGCTAAAAAGGGCATTTCAAAACCTAATTATAAATACTTTCACGATTTAAACACCATAACAACACCTAACATTTCTCCATTACCCAAGGACCTCGTTAGTGCTATTCGTGACTCAAATTGGAAAAGTGCCGCTAGATGAATATAATGCTCTAATTGCTAATAACATGGGAATTGGCTCCAAGGCCGCTAGATGTGAATGTGTTTTGGTTCATGTGGATTTTTCGTCGTAAGAAAAATTCCGATGGCTCTTTTGAGAGGCATAAAACCCGATTTTCAAACTAGCGACTTTTCATACTATTCTTAGCATCGCTATATCAAAATCATGGCCTATTCGTATGTTGGATGTATAAAATGCTTTCTTACATGGACATCTCAATGAAACAGTCTATATGAATCAACCCATGGGTTTTCGTTACAAGAGTCGTCCGGTCATGTTTGTTTACTAAAGAAATCTCTTTATGGTCTCAAACAGGATCCACGAGCTTGGTATCTTCAATTTGCAAATTATGTTGCCACTATTGGTTTTTCTCACAGTAAATCTAATAACTCATTGTTTATCTGCATATAGGATTTAGATATGGCTTATATACTGTTATATGTTGATGATATTATTCTTACAGCATAATCTGATCATCTTTGAAAACATTTTATGTCTCTTTTGGGAAAAGAATTTGCTATGAAGGATCTTGGTCCCCTAAGTTTCTTCCTAGGGATTATTGTCACTCGCAGTGCTACTATTATGTTCTTATCCTTGAAACAGTATGCTACAAAGATTATTAATAGGGCTGGCATGTTTACTTGTAGCCCCTGTCACACATTGATAGACACCAAACCGAAATATAGTGCCTCAGCGGACATATCTCACATTTACCAGGCCCGACATATCTTATGTGGTCCAGGAGATCTTCCTTCACATGCACGACCCCAGAAATAAGCATATGGTGCCCTTAAAAGTATTCTACGTTATCTACAAGGTACTTTATCCTATGGTCTCCATCTTTATAAATCTTCATTCAATAAGCTCATTTCTTGTACTGATGCTGATTGGGAAGGTTGCCTTAACACCCGACATTTTTCCTCGAGTTATTGTGTTTTTCTTGGTGACAACTTAATTTCTTGGTCGTCTAAATGGCAACCAACTTTGTCGAAATCTAGTGCAGAGGCCGAATACCGCGGAGTTGCTAATGTTGTCTCTGATTAATGTTGGTTTAGAAATTTACTTCTAGAGCTACATTGTCCAAACACTAAAGCGACCCTACTGGTATATTGTGACAATGTGAGTGTCATTTATCTTTCAAATAATCTGGTGCAACATAAACACACCAAACATATAGAAATGGACATTTTATTTGTAAGTGAAAAGGTAGCTAAAGGCGAAGTACGGGTTCTACATGTTCCCTCCCAGTATCAGATTGTAGATGTTTTCACAAAAGTCCTTCCACGGGTTTTATTTGATGATTGGGACAGCCTTAGCATTCGTGAATCTCCCACTAAGACTTCGGAGGTGTGTTAGAATATATGATATGATTATCATATATTCAGTTTTATAGTATATATCTCTAAATTAGTTAGAAAAAATTGTAAGAAACCACCTTTTATAACACTCTTTTTGTGAAAAAACACCTTATAAAAAATTTCTTGTGAAAGCACACCTAAAACCTTTTTTTTTTTTTTTTTTTGCAAGATAACACCTTAAACCGGTTTCAAGGAATTGACCCTGTTTTTCGACGTTGACCCTCACGTGAGGGTCACATGGCAACCCCTCCCTCCACAAAACCACCAATATTGTAGCATAGCCAGACCCAACCGCCGACACCAAAACCTAGCCACCACTAAAACCACCTCTTAGCTGCCGACATCACCACCCATCAACCCAGCTGTTATCATTGCCCACCCAAATCACTTTAAACCCACCTGCAAAAATCCTCACCCACCTCCACAACCACCCATGTCCTACCCTAAACTACCCAAATTCACCTAGAAAAGTGTACCCTCCCCCTAAAACAAATAGAGATGAGAGAAAAAGGTAGGTAGTAATTCCCCAACCCTCCCCCCCATTTCCCGTAATTAGAATCCCTAGATCTAAGGTAAATAAAAAATCAACAAAATTAATAACAAAGAATCAATTTTATTAACATTAACAACTTACCTACCTCAAAATTAGATTATTTGAGGTTGTTCTTTGCAGCAATTCGAGCAAAACAATGGAGTTTTTTCGTTCAATGTAGAAAAATTCAAGGGTTGCTAGGAAGAATAGAGGAGTGAGAAAGTCTAATTGGTAGAGGAAAAGGGTACAAAAGAAAGAAAAGGGATTTATCCATTGGGCTTGATTTAGGTAGGTGGTGATGGCGGCTATGTATATGGGTGGTGGTATCGGCGGCTGAGAGGTGGTTCTAGTGGCGGCTAGGTGGTGATGCCGGTGGTTAGGGTTGGTAAGGCTGCGGTTTTGGTGGTTTTTAGGAGAGGGAGGTTGAGCACGTGACCTTCACATGAGGGTAAACACCACAAAACAAGATTAAAGCCTTGAAATCGGGTTAAGGTGTTATTTCGCAAAAAACAATCTGGTTTTAGGTGTGTTTTTACAAATAAAATTTATAAGGTGTTTTTCCACAAAATATCTGTTATAAAAGGTGGTTTTTGACAATTTTTCTAATTAGTTAATAAGTACATATTTTGATGTATATCTTGCCTTGTATGGTACCTTGATTGTCGGCTATAGTTTGACTTGTATCCTTTATATATTTCTCACTTTGCTAATGAGAATAGTCAGCCAATTATATTGTTTCAGCATAGCTCAAATTTCCTAAACATAGCTAATGATGAGAGAGAATCCTAGTGAGATAGAGTCTCCCTTTCCTTCAAAACAAAATCCGCCCACCTCCTCCACCTCGTTGCCCTCCTCCGCTTCTTCCACCGTTCCCTACTAAAAAATATCCATAGCACCTATTTCTCCATCCTCTCAATCACCTCTCCTCCCCCTTCCAAATAAAAAATGATCATAAAATTCACACAAAAGAACCCCCACCCCATATCTTCATCCTCTTCCATTATTTCCTCTTCCACCCCTGTTTTTTCTTCCTCCCCTGTATTTCTTCTTCTTCTCCTTTTCTCTCAGCTACCTTGTCCGCATCCTTTAAGTGTGTGCTTACTACATCCTTGCCTATCTGTTCCCAATCTATAGCGTCTTCTTCTCCTCCTGCAGCTTTTGGTGCGGAAAAGGCATTATTCTTTCCAATCGAGGAAATAAAGTGTGCTACGCTCTGTAGCGAATGGAATCTAGCCATCATCTCAAAATCTTGTGGAAAATCCTTATCCACAAACTTCATTGTTGATAACATCTCCAATATTTTGAAACCTAAACAACCCCTAGCCTCATATCAAATTGGAAGAGGTTTCTTTATCACCAAGTTTAAAATGCAAGAAGACTTTGATAAAGTCTTACAGGCAAGCCCTTTGTTTATTAATGGAACTTATTTATTGATTAATAAATGGGCGCCAAGTTTCAAACCCTCCGTGACATAGCTACACTTGAAGCCAATGTGGGTGGAATTACTAGAACTCTCGGTAGAACTCCACTCTACAAAGATTCTCGCAAGATTAGGGAATACAATTGGAACTTTTATCAAAGTTAATACAAACACGGGAAGAAACAGCCTACGTCTGGCAAGAATTCTCGTGCTTACGAACTCAGAAAAACCACAAAAGGAGAGTATATGGATTGGAAATATCAAACTAACCTTCGTGTACTTAGAACTACAATCCCAGAAGACAAATCAGAAATTGTCTTCTGCAAAAGAGAATTCTAGAAGCGAGGATAAAAAGGATGAACTTGCTTTAAAAGGAAAATCCTCTGACGAAAAAAAGTACGACGACAAAATTGGCGATAAAAATGAAGTTCAACTTGGAGAATTGTTTCTAGAGGGAAAAAAGGGAATGTGTTTGTCTGATGGTCCAAACTCGCGCCAAAGGTGGGACCAGGCCAAAGGCTTTGAGAATCCACATCAGCAACTTTTTCTAATCCACCCCCTTTTTTCTAATCCACTCTATAAAAAATCTACCCCTTTTCCAGAAAATCCTTCCAAAATCCCTCTTTCTCGATTCCCAACCTTCTTTCAAAACTGAGCCACCAAAACTCGTCTGGTCTACTCAAATGTCGCTTCACCTTACCCCTTCCCCCCTTCCTAATATTCGGGAAATTCAAATTGCTACATGGATTAGAACAAAAGATTTGAGGCACAACTAAACCCAATAAAACACAAGGTACACCAATGATTTGAGGCACCTTTCCAACCCTGTCATTCCCCGTTAACCATTCAAGCACACATTCCATTTCTTCATCAACCGCTTTGAGCCTCGTCTAACGTTTGACCTTCATTTCTTCAACCCACATTCACCTACCCCTGGGATGGGAAAGTGTGAATTTTGTGTAACATTCAAAAATCAAGTGAAAAAAAAAGCAGCAAAGCAACAATAAAACAATGTCTAAGGGCAAGTGTTCCAATGTCTTTGATATGAACACGTCTCAAATTACGTCGCTCATCGAATGCTTGATATCGTACCTGAGAAACATGAATGATAAGTGAGTGATGGACCGCATGATCTGAGATTGCCCACATTGATTTAAAAGAATGAAAAAAAAGTCAAAGCAAAAAAAAATGTTGAAAATAAACCTGCAAAATTCAAAAATTTTAAATTCACAATTACACATCTTGGGGATTCTCTCGGGTCTTGAGCCTTATACCCTTTTCTTCTTTAAACCATCAACTTAACCATATTCCAACCCTTGAAAGACCTCTTTGAGGTGTACATACACTTGTGCAAAGTTCGGCTAGAGCTACGTTCGGCCTGATTCCTAACAGATACGTAGGCAACCTCACATCGAGGTGCGGCCACATGCATATTCACATTCACATTCATATCCATGCATGATCGAGTCAAAGAAGATCCAATTCTTATCCCTATGACCCTATCCATTTAGAGCTAGACTTGGGGGCCTGAACCCACATAATTTAGCCTACCTAGCCTAAAAGGTCACCATCTCGACTCTTCTCACATCTATTTTCATCACCATAACCTTTGTAGCCAGCCTTAGTATCACATTCACACACTTCACTCACACATCCATATCCATGTTATCTTTACTTTTGGAACCCTTTATCATGAAATATTGTTTCTCTACCGCGCATGCTTCATCACCTTTCAAGACAACATTCATTAAAAGAAACATTGTATACTTGCTTAGCTTCCTAACCTGAGCAATGTTCATTGTTTCATGCATCGTATATCGTGCTTATCTCCTTAACCTAAGCAACATTCATTATACAATACTCATCAATCACTTCATTTATATACGTGCTTAGCTTCCAGCTGACCTAAGTGACATTCTAGATCGTTTTTTTACACCGTATATGATGCTTAGCTCCATGACCTAAGTTCACCTAAGTTCATTCATCTATCGTGTCACATAATGTAATTGTCCTTAGCCTCCTAGCCTAAGAACATGCATCATAAATACATTATCTTCAAGAAAAGCAATTCAATCCATACGATTCATTTCGTCTTGCTCAAGCAGGAAGTTCAAAAATTCTTCCCTTTTTCATCTTTTTCTTTTGTGGAAGTTCAAAACTTTTTCAAAATTTTTTATCGAGTGAAGTTCAAAACCAAAACTTCATTTTTCACGTCTTTCTTTTTTGGGAGAAAGTCGGTACCTTCCACTCGTTTCATGACAAAAATGACGAAAAATTTTTGCTTTTGCATTTTCTGTTGCTTGTGTTTGCACACACACACCATATACACACAACCACAAGTTGTACACTTGTCATGTCATGTCAAGTCAAGCCTGGTCAAGTCAATTGGTAAAGTCAATCATAGTCTATACGAGTCCCTTGGAAAATTTTATTTTGCAAGTCTCACTTACAGCCCACGTCCGGGGACAAGCGGACCATCTACAGCCCACATTCGGGGACAAGCGAACCAACTACATCCCACGTTCGAGGATAAGCGAACCAACTACAACCCACGTCCGAGGACAAGCGGACCATCTACAGCCCACGTTCGGGGACAAGCGAACAATCTACAGTCCACGTTTGGGGACAAGCGAACCATTTACAGCCCACGTTCGAGGACAATCGAACCACCATCATTTCATGGCGCAAGGTTCTCGATACATAGAGACTTGCAATCTTATTAGACAAGTTTTTTCTCAAGCATGGAAAATTGTCGGTCGTTATCATCTTTCAAAGCGAAGAAGTCAGTGAATACATCATATGTCGACTTTCCTCAAGCATGGAAAGTATCTCAACTGGTGGGTTTCTTCAAGTATAGAAAACGCCAAAGTCATCTGTCGGCTTTCCTCAAGCATGGAAAGTATTATCGCTGGGTTTCTTCAAGCATAAAAATCCATCAATTCATATGTCGACTTTCCTTAAGCATGGAAAGTACCGTACGGTAGATTTCTTCAAGCATAGAAAGCTACCAAACTCATCAGTCGAATTTCCTCAGGCATGGAAAGTATCTCAACAAAACGTCATCCGGTGTATTCCTTCAAGCATAGGAAGCTACCAAACTCATTTGTCACTGATACACTGGTGTTAGATAAGCATTTTATCCCTTTACTCTTTTATCTGTAGAACTAACATTTTTCTACACGTATCAGCGTATACAGAGTGATTTAGGGTCGCAGATTGTCTTAAATCATTTTCCGTCCCTATCGACTACTTTGACTATCGTTTTTAAAAATGATGTTTCAACAAACTCAGTCAAAAGTGGGGGCTTTTACAGACATTAAAAAATGTCTCCCCAAAACTAAACCCGATGATAAACAACCTTTCATCGCCATATTGGTCAAGTTGAGTATTAAATCTTTGGAGTGCTTAAATCCATATTCAAATCCCAATAAATTAATAAAACAACCCAATTCCTAGCCCATTTCCCCAAAAAATAACTTATTTTCTTCTTTTCAAGCCTTTAATCCCAAAATAATTCATTTCGTGTCCTTTAAAATCATTCATTTCGTGTCCTTTTTATAAAAACGGTTAGCCCAATTTATTTTGGTCCATAATCTGGGTCCAATTATTGAATAGTTGGATGGGGATTGAAAAGGGCTTTCCAACGATATATTATAAGCCCAAATCCGAGTTATATCCGGCTAAAATACTAAATTGAGCCCAAACTGAACCTAAGCACACCTTACCTACGACTCAATGATCATGTGGAGGGTCCAAAAGCGTTAATACCATACCTAAACCAATTAGGATTAATTGGAAGCTTACATAAGTTTCCAAAAGATTTTAATTATTCCTTTTTGAAAAGATAAGATTAAAGAATTTGAAATTGAATAAAACTTTTCTTTTTGAAAGTCCTAATTCTATTCAAATTGAAAGACGTTCAAAGATAGTAAGATATTATTTTTGTGACTCATAGTTTTTATCCAAATCTTAGATGGTTGGATAGCCCTTTAAATTATCTCAATGATATATTATAATATCAATTCCGAGTTATAACGGAAAAGATATGAATGAAATATCAAACTCTATCCAAAACTCACACCGTCCCACTATTTCGGCCATATCTTTTATTTTACAAACGATTTTAATCTGACTCTAATTAGGTTAGAAATTAGACTTCACAGCTTTCCAAGGACATATTATTTATCTTATTCCGATTTCTAGATCAAAAGATATGATAAAAACAAAAATCGCAAAAACTGAGGTTTAAGGCTATCGTTCGTTGTTGCCTATCATTGTCCCTTAATCGTGGTTGCCTTTTATGATCCGTAAACGGTTTACAAGTTCGTTAAAAACTTGTTGGCGGCTCCCTACTTTCCTTGTCCCTAATTGTATTATGTCAATACCCACTTCTTATTAGTGCCAAGCATATTCATCACATGCTTTAACGTAGGCGCACTTTGAACGATGCCTACACTACCCCCTCTTCTTTTTTAACATCACCATTTCTAACCAGCTCACTCATCCTCTCCCTTACGTAAAAAACCCAATTCTCACTCAAAAAAACAGTTGAACACAAAGCCAGACAATCTCCAAAACCATTCCCAACAGGAATTCTGGCCATATCTTACCCTAACCCGGTTATAGTGAAACCAACTACGGAGAGGAACATCATCACCAAAACAAAACCGAAATTCACTCACCCAGCCACAATGATCAACCTCCAATCTTTCTTCGTACAAGGCATACTAGGAACTTGGAATTCTCTAACTCTGGGCCTAGTTTGTCAAATCATCCTCTAACTGAAGAAACTAGCTCTAACGTTCGAAAACCTTCAGATTAAAGATCAGGTGGACCCAAGAGTCCTGATCCCCACGTACATCCCCTCCCTGGAGGATGTGAAACTGATGAACAAACCCCTAGGAGTCCTGCTGCGCTTGTGGATCAACGATCTGCAAAAGAATTACTCGGGGCTAGTGATGTCGTGGGAACTCAAGTTCATTTCCGACCTAGAACCAGTGCTTCCTCAAGAAAGAAAAACAATGTCGATTACAAGCGAAAGGTTGTTGGATCAGTCTGTGACAGGGATAAACAACGTAAAATGGTTACACTTAGTTCGACAGGCCACTCAGCTCTAGCTCTTATGTGCTTGGGGAACGGAGAAAGGCACCAGCAACCAAATATTTGGGGTGAAAGTGAAAGTCAACACTTTAGAGAAGTACAATCAGTACTAATTGAGTTTTGTTTCTCACCTGAACAGTTGCGTGGATAGCACGCAATTCTTTCGAAACCGCCACCACATTATTCACTCCCGAATTTCAAAGGACGAGAATGCCTCCCTGATAGTCCCACCGGGTTCACCACCTCAAAAGGAATTGAACGGAAGGTTATCAATGATATCTTCCATGCTGTATGCCAGTACAAAGTTTAGAGTGAGATTAGATATGAGGAGTGATTTGATTCGCTTAAAATCACATATTGACTTGCCTTGGGTAGTGTAGACACCCATTTGTGTCCCCCCAAAACCAAACCCGGTCATGAGTACTTTTCACGTTGAATCATAATCGAATGAAGTGAAAGTGTGGAAGGTTTAGTGTTGCGGATAGTTTTAATTTCTTTTCTCTTCTCTCTGTTTTGAAAAACCTATTTTAAGAAAACATCCAATCCAGTTTGGTTGGTCCATGATATGGTTCTAATAATAGTGTAGTTGGATGGGGTTTGAAAAGAGCTTTGCAACGATATATTATAAGCCCAATTCCGATGAATATTGAGGAAGTTATGGCCAAATTACTAAACTGGGCCCGGTTTCAGCCCTATATGCGGCCCAATGATCTAGAGGAGGGCCTAGTATGGATTTATCATTCCTAATTTCATTAGGAATGGTTTTAGTCTTCTAGATTCTTCTAGAGTGTACTTTTCATTCATAATTCAATTAGCATTGATAAATTGACTTTTGTTGACTTTTTGGAATTTTAATCAGAATAAAAGAGTGTTTTTAAGGAAAATACGATTTTATCCTCCTGTACGGTTAAATTTTATCTGAATTTAGAAAACGCGTAAAAATATTGGTTAGCGCCTAACGCCAGACATTAGCGCCTGGCGCTAAGCCTGGCACCTGGCGCTAGCGTTAGCGTCTGGCGCTAATGTCAGCGTCTGGCACTAACTTTGTTTTTTCACGTCAGAACTCTGGTTTGTTTTTCTATCTTTTTTGGCTGATTTTCTCTATAAATAGCCTCCTAAAAACTCCGTTTTCAATCATATACAATCTCCAATCACCTATTCTCTAATTCTCTTCTCTCTCGAAGCTAAAGCTTTCTTTTTCTCTCTTTTCTAAACCACCCTTTATACAAAATTCCGCATTCACAAGACCTAGAAACACCTAGCATAGTTCGAAGTTGCCTTCGCCCTAGACGTGAAAGGTTTGATATTTCTGAGGGTTTGGTCCCAAATATCTCTTTCAACTATTTAATTTAATTGTTTGATTTATTATTTTCCTTGAATTTACTAACGTGTGTATTTTGTTATTAAAAAGAGGTACGAGGCATCCAAGTAAGTGCTTTAATTGTTTACATTGTTATTATAGAAATCATGTCTAGGTTGTTGTTATGATTCCTAACGTTATGTTAGGGCGTTTTGATCTTCCTAGTATCATGTCTAGGGTAACTTTAATATCAAGTATGATTAAAAGTATGATGCTTCCTATGTTCTTTCCTAATATTCATGTTAGTATCATGTTCGGATTAAAGCTTTGATCTTTATTATTTAGTGACATGCTAAGGTTTGTTATTAATCTTGTTAGTATCATGCCTAGGATCTTGCTATTATTATTATGATTTAACAAGTGTTGTCTTGTAGCTAAGGCAACACATATGAGGCGTAGTATATGCCCCCGTTGTCTATTCATAAGGCAATACATTTTTATTCAAAGGCAACAATTTTGAAAACCAAGGTAAAATAATACATAAGGCAACACTTTTACAAAGACAACAAATGAAAAATGTTGCCATCTAAGGAGACAATTCAAAAATGTTTCTAAATGTTGCCACTCCCAAGCATTTAATAGGTTGTAGGGCTCGAACTTGTGACCTCAAAGTCACAAGGTGACTTCACCACCAACTCCACCAAACTATATATATATATATATATATCACACATTACACACACTCGCCATAAAAGCAATATCTTAAATTATGTTGTCTTTTTAATATAAATGTTGCCGTAGATGGCAACATAGATATTAATGTTACATTTTCAAGCAATAGTTTTGTTATTGTTATCTTTTCATGCAACAATTATTATGTTTGTTGTCTTAGACTAGAAAAAGGTAACACTTTAAGCGACTGTAGCCTTATATATTCTAGAGCAACACTTTTTTATCTGTTACTTTAGTTCAAGGTAACAAATAAATATTGTTGCTTTAGATTACTAAGAGTATCATTTCTGTAAGTGTTGCAATCTTAAGTGTTGCCTATTCTCATTTTTTTTGTAGTGATTATATCTATTGTTATTGCTTGATCACACCTTTTATGCATGTTTAAAGGGAATTGGTACTTGTAATCACGCTTAATAAGATTATTAATAATCTTGTTTAGGGTTAATATGATTATAATTCAAGTGATCGCCAATAATAGATTTATTTGTGCATTAATATTCAACCAACATATATTAAACAGGTTTAGGGTTAATCCTATTGATTACATGTTAGTCGGAAAGCGCACATGAATACGATCAGAATAAAGTAGAGGCCTATTATTAGGGCTGGTTCAATCTCTTTTAGGTTGGATTTTTACCTTCATCCCTGAACTACCAGTCATGGTTCCAGACCTATTGGAGTTAACGATCTCTTGGATCGTTAAGGGGTGTAACCTTCACCTCGTGAACGGTTTACAAGTTCCTAAAACTTGTTGGCGACTCTTTTGATCTATCTTCTTTCCCTTTGGACGCCACCGTACTTTAGTGTATGATCACAGTGGGTTTCAAGCTAGGGGTAATGCTTGAAATATTCCCTACAGGTAGTATGTGGGGATTTTAATGAGATTTGTTTTCAACATGAAAAATGGGGGGGGGGGGGGGGAACCCGCACCCGATTACCCAGATGAAAAATGATCTAGGATTTACAGGTCATAAATTTACCTGGTTTAATAAAAGAAAAAAAAATCCAATTTTTGAGCGTGTGGATAGATTCTAGACTACCCATACCTGGATCCGGAAGTTTCCAGATGCGGTAGTCAAGAATCTACCCAGATTATCATCGGATCATAACCCGGTCTTGCTTGATCTTGAGAAACGGGTCAAATTCCTCGGGGATAAAATCTTTAAATTCGAACCTATGTGGATGTCGGATCCGGATTTTGACCCTTTTGTCAAGAACGAGTGGGATATGACCCAAAATGATCTTCCATCAAAACTAAGCCATCTTTCTAATACTCTTTCAACTTGGTCTAACAATGTGTTTGGATCTGTCCAAAATAAAATTAAAAAGATTACGGCCAGAATTGATGGGGCCTAAAAACCCTTGAGAGAAACCCAAGTAGCAATATCCTCTTTGATCTAGACTGATCTTTGAATGCAGAGCTCAACCTCCTACTAGGACAAGAGGAAATGTATTGGGCTTCTCGTTTAAGGGTTGAATTGGCTGATATGCGGTGATACAAATACCCAATTCTTTCACCTATCAGCTACAATCCGAAAAAAAATAGTATTTCTTCTATCAAAAATGATGTTGGTGAATGGATTTCTCACCCGAGTCTGATCCATGATCACATTGTGTCTTTCTTCTCCATTATATTCTCGTCTGAGCAAAATTTCCTTCCCCCTGATCCAATTTCTTCTCAATCTATCTCATGCTCTTCTGTCCCCTCTATGTATAAAATTAAGGAAGTTGTCTTCTTGGTAGGGGCTCTTAAAGCACCAAGAGAAGATGGTTTCCATTCTCTATTCTTCCAACACTTTTGGGAGGACATTGAGGCTGATTGCTTCCAGCTTCTTTCCTCCATCTTCTCAGCAAAATATGTTCCTCCTTCCATCAATAAGACTATCATTTGCTTCATTCCAAAAATTGATAATTCCACAAAAATATCCAGTTTTCGACCCATCAGTCTTGTAAATTCTTCCTACAATTTTCTCTCTAAGATTCTTGTAAACAGGACAATACCAAAGCTTGACTCTATCATCTCTCCCAATAAAAATAGTTTCCTTCCTGGAAGAGGTACTGATATCAACTTTATCAATTCCTCTGAAATAATCCAGACTATGGATAAAAGAAAAAAGGGAAGAAAGGGGTTGTTTGCTTTAAAAATAGATTTGGAAAAGGCTTGCGATAGAATGAAGTGGTCTTTTTATAAGACATTTCCTTCTATTCATTAACTTTGATCATGATTCTGTTGAATTAATCATAATGTGTATCTCCACTATCTCCTCTTCCATAACCATTAATGGAAAGCTCTCTCGGTCCTTTACTCCATCCAGAGGATTGAGGTAAGGAGACCCTTTGTCTCCCTATTTGTTCATAATATGTTTGGAGTACCTTTCCTAAATGATCCATAAAGAGTGTGAAAGCAAGAAGTGGAGCCCCTTAAGATTTAAAGGAGGTAAAACTTCCATCTCACATCTCCTCTTTGCGGATGATGTCATCCTTTTTGCCCAAAACAGACACAAAAACCCTTACCTCTCTCTCTAATACTCTCACTCGGTTTTTCAACATGTTAGGTCAAAAAATGAATGACCAAAAGAGTTATATCCTGTTTTCTAAGAGTTAAGCCTCTTACAAGGGACTGAACTTTCAACAAATTTAAAAGGAGGGGACTGCAGTTTTGGAAGTTAAAAGCAGGGGACTATGCCTATAACTCCAGCCAAGGTAACCTTATACAACCGGTTTCCATGTACTTTAAGATTAAAATATTTTTTTGAATCACTGACAAGCTTTGGAAACAGAAAAAGTTTTGCAAACAAAAGTAGCCGTTATACAAGTATTTAACACAGAGGATTTTCTAGGAAAGAAACTTAATTTGAAGAACAATAAGCACGGAGTTCTAAAAAAAAATTGTTTTTTTCCTTCAAACAAGCATCTAAAATCAAGGTTTGTCAAACAACCAAGGGAGCCTTTGTGTGCCTCTGAATTTGATCCTGTAGAAAAGGTTGAGTTACAGTAAGTAAATTATTTTTTCCATAAATGTAGTGATGTATGATAAGATTAATTATGTGATTTATCTTTCCTAATTGATTCCAGAATAATGTCAAGTAGTAGTGCAAATCCAAGGAGGTGTAAGTATGGGCTACTAGTGTCACGCACCAGGGCATTGACAAAAGACAACCCTGGAAGAAGGTTTCTTGCCTGTCCAGACTATGATGTAGACACTGATCGAAGGGGATGAAAATTTTTTAAGTGGGTTGACACATAACCTCCCACATATTGGCAGACTCATGTTATTTTAGGGTTGATGGAGGAGAAGCAGCATTTGAAACAAGAGCTGATTTCAATGAGGAAGGATTTGTATGAAGCAAACAAGTACTCCAGGAAGGTTAATGCTGACTACAATCTACTTAAGTTAAAAAGGGCTACTAAGTTTGGGACTAAATTTCAAGTTTGTTTCAATGTTATTGTAATTGTTGTAATTTGCCTATGGTTATATGTTAGGCAATGAATGAACTTAAAAAAAAATAGGTGTAGGTTACCTTATTGCTTTTGTTGTGTTTGTTTTTCCCTTGCTAGCTTTTGAAATATGTAGTAGAAGCAGCATTTTGTATCAGAATATAAAATATGAACTGATTGTACTAAATTAATTTGCAATAATAAACTACCTGCGGTTGCTGTGTTGTAATTGTTGTTTTTTCTGGCTTTGTTGGCTTGATTGAGGGTAATCATCACCCTGAAATGAGTACACAGTTTGCTCACCAGCAAAATATGAGTAATAAGGCCCTTGCACCCTTTGTTGCACATTATGCACAGGGTCTGACTCAGTTCTTGGACCAGAAGTATGTACTCCACCCTGTGCAAGTGATAAAGAGCAAAATATTAGTTACACAATTTATTTTCTGCAAGATTTTAATATTCAAAAAAAGAGTTTTAAATTTACAGTTGCAACTCTTTGAAAGCCATTTGGGTAGGTGTAAATTCCTACTCCCCTCATGTGCATTGGTATTTGACTGGTTGTGGTGTCCTGTTGTTGCTGTTGCCTGATCACTTGTTGGTTGCTTGACTTGTTTATCTTGCATCCTTTTTTGTTGTGACCTTGTACACCACAAACACTGCAATTCATCCTTACACCTGTCTTTCTTAGCTTCCCAGATGCTACAACCTCTCCTACTTGCAGCCTTCTTTTCTTCTTTGTCCAGTGCTGCACTTTCTTCAATTTAGGGGGAACCACAACACCTTCTGAAGTTGGCCACTGCTGAGGCCCATTCAAAGGCTCTAACAAGTATTGATAAGCCTTTAAATATGTTGTCTTGGTGAAATCTTGATTTACATATGGCTCGGGATTATCCCCTTTGTTCCACATTGCTACAATGGCATGCTTACAGGGAATTCCACTAAGTTCCTAAGCCCTACAACTGCATGTTTTGTTGTCTAAGTTTACCACAAACCTCTCCTGAGTTGCTCCTTGTCTAACTCCATAACAACACCCTCCATCCTAGTAACCATTCCATCCCCTAGCCCAAACCTTATTCCATTCCAATTTTTGCTGAATTCTAGGGCATAACAGGAGCTGCTTTTTCTGAATTTGATCCCTTTTCTTTTGAAGTCTCTCCATCAAAACTTCTCTAATGTCTTCTAGCATTGTAATTATTGGTTTGTGTCTAGAGTTGAGGATATATGCATTGAACACCTCACTCATGTTATTATCCACACTATCACAGCATGAACTTGAACTATCAAAAGCCCTGCACCATTTCTTGTGATTTCTAGCCATCAAATCATCAGCTACATCATTTGAGATTGCCTTAAAATTTTCAATGTTTGAAAAAAACTCATTTTCAGTACTACTTTTGGCTATTTTCCAAAACTCTTTTCTGAGTTCTAACCCACCCCCCATCACCCCTCTAAAATTGCAATAAACATGCCTAGCACAAACCCTTGTCTCTACTGAAGGCAACACATTTGCTACTGCTGCAAGGAAGCCCTTTTGTTGATTTGACATCACTGTATACCCAACACCCTCAGTAGTCCCAAGGTCATCAGCAAGTAGTTCCAGAAACCAAGTCCATGTCTCAGTACTCTCAACTTCAACCACTGACCAAGCAACTGGGAACATTTGATTGTTCCCATCTCTGCCCATAGCAACTAAAAGTTTCCCTCCAAATTGTCCTTTTAAGAAACAACCATCTAAGGATTAAAGGGTCTGCACCCAGCCAAGAAACCCTTTTTCAAGGAGTCAAAACATATGTAAATTCTCTCAAAAACACAACCATTCAGCTTCAATTTGATGGTATTTTCTCTATTACTTCTCTTGATCTCAGTAGCATACCTATAAAGTAAAGCATATTGTTCTTCATACTCTCCAACTATCAAGCTCTGACCAATCTGCCTAGCCTTGAAAGCCTTATACCTGCTCCCTTTTAGACCTTTCTCCAACCAAATGGTCTCCATAATGTCATGAAGTTTCATATATGGATTGACCTTAAATTTTTCCTGGAAGGTTTTTGCAATCCATTCTGTTGTCACTCTTTTATTTTTTAAGGTTCTACCACATGTATGGTCACTGATATAAGTTTTAACCATGAATGATTTGCTGCTTTGATCACAACTATTGCTATCAAACCCCAAGTACCTAATACCAGTCTGCATATCCTTCCTAGGGTCCAAGAAGTGCAATTTCACAATATCAGTGTACCCCAAAGAATCAACAACTTCTTTCAAGTACTTTGCATCAACATTATCAAGAATGTCATCATAGAGGTTAACTCTACCACCATTGTAGATTAGGTGTCCTGTTCTTTGTACCTATTCTCCACCATGATGAACAATCATACATGATTTTAGATTCATGTTATTTGTGTCATAGAGGAATTGCAATTAATCTAATTTATCATTTCATAGTCTACTAATGATAGTAGTAATAGAAATGTCAAACAATCAAAAGTATGAACAATCTGTTAAACAAGCATATGTGCATATCAAACAACAGTGTGTACTTCAACCAACTTCATTTCATAATAACATGGACCTAAGTCCATTAAACCATTCATTACATCCAAAATATTTAATAATTACAGCCATCATCATCATCATTAGTTCAATAGATTTAGAGACAACAACTAAAACAACTTAAACTTTGTCATGGCAGTGACAAGCACAAAAAGAAATACCATTGCTTGTCACAAGTCTCTACTAGTTTCCATGACAAAGAAAGGATTAGAACAACCCATAAATTTTTATAGAATTAACTAAAAAAAAGCTTAAACCTAGCAGCTACCCAACACAAAAACCAACAGCTGCACCAACAGACCCATAGCCCCTAGGCTTCCTCCTCCTTGAACAGCAATGGGAAGCCGTCGAAGTACACGGTCATGTCTTTGTTGAGCCAGGCATGGAGATCCCTCCCATTGTTGTACAAGACATCCTTGAGGACTCACTTCTAGATGGCAGCCCTAGCACCGTTGAAGGGGTAGGTGAAAACCAAGTGCCTGAGCCTCCACCACATCCTCCATTTCTTGCAGGTTTGTTCAACAACATCCCTCCCTTGCCAGTCCACCTTCGGGAACACATGGGCCACCAGCAAGTCCTGCTGGCTAAAAAGTGGGTGGGCATCTGCAAGCGCGTCCATACCTAGGCCATTTCATACAGGGAGTGTAAGACACTAGTGACTAAGGTCTCAAGCGCACACACACAAAACTATGAAAACCCTAACTACATGTTTAATAATTAATCACACAAAAATTAAATTAATAGCAAACATAATAAAATAAACATTTCCATGGACAAAATCAACTACAAATCCTAACATAACGACAGATTCAACATTAACTTGAATTTTTAAACAATTTTCCATCATCAACCAATATATCCACATGTTTTACTTGAAAAGCATGCCAAAAATAATTGTTTAAACAACACAAATTCAGATGACAACACCAAATAGTACAAAAAACAACTTCATAAAAGCTTATTTATTAAGAAAAAATAAGAAAAACAAAATCCAACAAACACAATGTGTAAAATACCACAAAAAAGCTAAATTGGAAGGGAATATACCTTCAATAGAACTTAAACGTGCGACTTTTTTTCCAATTGTTTCCTCAAAGCTGGGACCAGTAGCCCAATACATGAGCTGAACAGAGAATAAAGGAATTTTTTTTGTTAGAGTTTTCTGAAAATGGAAGTGTGGGCATTAAACAAGATGGAAGTACTACTTTTATAGGAAAAGGAGACAACTTTCAATAGAAGCTTCAAGATACCCTTCATTTCCCGTGTGTCTCCTACGGCTGTAATTAATCACACAGCTCGAGGTCTGCAAATTTACAGAGGCTTTTCTTTTTTTTTTTAAATAAGTGCAAACTCCCTAAAACAGGTTACAACACCGATGATTACTTGAACAACCGGTTTCAGTCCCCTACATTAAAATATCGTAACTGCAGTCCCCTCTTTTTAAATTTGTTGAAAGTTCAGTCCCCTATACGAGGCTTAACTCTGTTTTCTAAGAACACTTCCCAAGCCATGATTGATGAATTTGAGTATGAACTGAATGTGACTGCTACCCAAGACCTTGGGAAATACCTTGGCTTTCCTCTCTCGAGTAAAAAGCATTCTAAAAAGAACCTCTTGTTGGGAGAGTAGTCCCTATTCAATCCACCCTCCAATCAATCCCTAGATACTTCATGAAAGTGCTTCCTTTTCCTCAATATATTTGTAAAAAACTTGACTCCATTTGCTCAAATTTTTTCTGGGGAAGCTCGGGATAGGGAAAAAGGCTCACTTTGATCTCTTGGGATAGCCTTTGTAAGCCCAAAGATGAAGGGGGTCTTGGTTTCACTAAGCATGACTGCATAAGCACATAAATGCCATCTCCTTTTCTTAGCTATGCTGGTCCTTGTATAATAATAAAGGGTGGGCTGCTTATCTCTTTAGAGAAGAGTATATTGATAGCAAAAGATTTTGTACCCCTTTCAGCAAGGGTTCCCTTGTGTGGAAGGGCATAGGAAAGGCCTGGGTCATTTTGAGAAAAGTCTAGAATGGAATGTTGTGGATGGGAAATCTATAAATGTCTGGTAGGATAGATGGTTGTTGAACAAATCTCTTAGAGATTTCCTGATTGGCCCCATTCAAGCTAAGAAGTTATCTCTCGATATCTCTCAATACTTCTATCAAATCCATTCCAAGGCCCTGTTTGAAAGCTATATCACTTTCTAGATTAATGACTCTCTATTTCAAATCATCTAATCAGTTTCTTTAACTGACTCCCGGGACAGTGCTTACTCTAGCTGGACTTAAAAAAACAAATTTGAATCTTCCCAAGCTAGATTAGAACTGTTGGATCTAATCTTTGAGGTGAAATCAGACTTTAATTGGGACTATATTTGGAAGCTTAACTCCCATCCAAAAATAAAAGTATTTCTGTGGTAGCTTCCTTGGAACAGACTACCCTCTAGCTGTAATCTCCACCATAAAATAAATTAAATCCAACCTTGCTACCCTTTTCGTCCAACCTCTGAAGAATCCTCTGCTCATCCAATGCTCCAAAGCCAAGGAAATTTAGGAGTTAATCCTATCTCCCCTTCCCTATAACCCACCTTTTTTTTGGAAGTCTTGGCTTCTCCTAAATCTCAGACATTCACAGCCTTTTTCAAACTCTATCCCTTGGAATACCTTATTCTCTTTCATTCTTTGGCACATGTGGCTAAGAAGAAACTCATGGATCGTAAGAAAAAAAAATACTCCCATAAACCAAGTCGTCCACCAGTGCATTTGGGATGCTTCTAAGTGTTATTTTTCTAGCATAATCTCATAAATTCAAAATCCCTCTCCCTGTGCCTAGTTGCCTCCCTTTTTTCCCTTTCTTAAATTAAACTGTGCTACTTCTTATAACCATATTTCCAAAGAAGTTGGTGCGGGTGCTCTTTGTAGAAACCACCTAGGAGATTGGACTGAGGGGCTGTCGTGGAAAGGTTATTCCCCCTCCGGCCATAAAGCTGATCTGAACTCAAAGCATTAGAGTTAAGCATGGTATGGATCACACAAAAATACTGGAAAAATATAATTCTATGCTCTGACTCTAAGAGGGTAGTTGAGGAGATGAAAGCAACCACAACTGTGGAAAACATTTCTAACTTGATTCTAAAATGCAGGGACCTGTAAGGGAGCTACCCTATCTGGAATTGCACTTTGAGGATCGTGGAGGCAATGCTGTAGCAGGCTCTATCACAAAAGATGCTAGATGTAACTTGGAGTCTATGCATCATATTAGTCTTTTGTACCATCCCCCTCCATTCTGTGATTGAGCTTTTGAAAGTAAGCGATGCTCAAACTTTATTAAATGTAATCTTGATTATGCTATATATGGTCATGTAACTAACCTTAGTATTTCTAATTAATCTTGCATCTTTCCATAAAAAATTTAAAAAAAAAAAAAAACAAAAAAAAAAAAAAAAAACAAAAAAGAAGCTCAAATTGAGTTTATACAATAATACTTATGTAATAGTCCTTTAATTAAGTTAAATGTTGTGTATTACAATCTACAAATTATATCATGTATGCCTTTTAAGTTGATTTTTAGCAGAGATGTCACAATACTATTAACCAAGTGTAAGTGCTGGATTAACATGATCAAACTCAAGCTAACTGAACAACAAACTCTAACTGTATAACAACTTCATAGTAAAACCGTAGAAAACTTGCTTTTGAACTTTGAGAACAAGTCGTTCCATCCGGTGATCGAACCTTCCTTGACCCCCTTGGTGATAAACGCTTGCGCGACACCTTTGAGAGTGGTAGGAAAGTACTTGCAACAGGTTACTTCGGACCTGGGGTTCATATGCATGTTCCCCTCGTAAGAGGCAATATGGTCCTTCGGATCCGAAGTCCCATCATAGGTAAAGTGCGATGAAATTTTCACCGTCGGCACATGCTCTTCCAGAATCCATTGTTCGAATGGAGAAATGATAGGAAGCATCACGGCCTTTCCCTTGTTCCTAGCTGGTGGAACCGCACTCCGCCCTCTCAGAGAGGTAGAAGTGGTTTTTGTCCTCGTCTGGGAAGACTTAGGGAGGGCCTTAGTACGATAAGGATAGGAGAGGCGGCTATGCACGCTCAACTCCCTGGAGCCAAGGCATTCAAGGACACTTCAGCGAGAAGACTTTGGCCGAGAGGCAGAGCTACTGCTTTTGTTGCTGTGATAATTTTGGGTGTTGGACTCCCCGAAGAAGTGAGAGTTCCTTTTTCTTTCTCGCTCGGTTCTCTAAGTGTCCTCTTCCCACTTGTCTCCCAGCTTTTTAAACGAAGGAGGCTTCCCCCCCCCCTTGATCGACTCTCCTCCGCAGCTGCCTCGGCTGCTGAGGTGAGCTATCGCGGGGCGATGGCATGGATTGCTTGGGCCTTCATGACTGCCATGAGAGTCGCCACAACCCGTGCCACCTCTTCTGTTGAGGGCCCTGTTACAAGGGTCCTCGGCTCAAGTGAAAGGGGATACTATGAGGGTGACTCTTAGCATCCGACCTGCTCGGGTGATGCGAGCTTGTCGACTGTCGAGATTGAAGAGACGGAAATGAAGAAGGAGATGGAGATGGAGACGTTGATTTCTCTGAAGCCTCCCTTTCCAAACTGACCCACTCCGGGGACGACCTGTCCAGAGGGGGTGAACGGGACGGCGTGGAAAATGAACCTTTCCCCGCTGCCGCATTGATTGGGTTCCTCCTCGAAGGGGAAGAACCGGATTTTTTGGCATTTTTACCGCTGTTGCCTTTCTTAGCCATTGCTAACATAAGTTGTATAGAACGATTGAGATTGGATTTTTTTTTTAAGTCTTCCCACAGACGGCGCCAAATTATATCGGATGAAAACAATGGACCATCGGCTAGGTCCTTTCTGATGGGTTGAAGACTAAAATCGGTCCAAGTAATGTTGGGCCAAGAGTTTCATGCACAGCAAACACACGTAAACTGGCATCGAAGGGTGTGCCGAGGAAGGCCCCTCCGATGCCGAGTTCAGTACAGTGTAGTGAGAGAAAGTGCTATGCAAGAGTATTAATTGCTTGAGGCAATTTGTGAATGAATGCAAAGTGGAAGAAGTGAGGCTTTTATACCTTAGCACAATTGGAGATATGGGTCACAAGCCAAGTGGGTTTGCCACGTTGACTGGGATGTTGACTTTACTTGGCATGAATGGAGGATTAGACCTTTGACCCTGGGCTCATAATTTTGGGCTTTAATTGCAGCAGTTTGGCAAAGAGGAGAGAGAAAATGGGTGGAGTAGAGATATGGTTGTTGGTGATGTGTGGTGTGGCTTGAAGAAGAAGCTAAGAAAAGAGGAGAGATATGGTTATTGATGATGTGTGGTTTGGCTTGGCTTGGAGAAGAAGCTAAGAAAAGAGGAGAGAGTGAAGAGTTGTGGTATTTTTAAAATAATAATAATAATAATAATTGTAGCTGGCCACATCGTGTGGCCAGCCACATACAAAAATTTGTATAAAACATTTCATTCCCATATGACTCCCTATGCCTGTTCTTTCCAATTTGAATGTACACGTTTGCAAATGTTGACCATAAATATTGTTAGTTGCTTATTAGTGAGTAATAAAACAATTGAAAACTAATAAATTATTCATTAAAACGAATAAAAAGCTTGTTCCTACAGGCGCCTGTACGTTGCAACGTACAGTCGTTTTGTAGGAAAGAACATTATATATAAAAGTAATGAACATATAGTTATAGTGAAAAGAACATACTATTAAAATGTAATGAACATATATCTAAAGTAAAAATAACATACTATGAAAATGTAATGAACATATACCTAGTGTGAAAAGAACATATTTGCACCAAAAAAAAAAAAATATAAAGAACATATGTTTATGTTCATTGATCAGTCAGTGTAATGTACTTTATTTGCAACATAATGATCATTGCTTAATGTGAAATGTTTATTAAATTTTGTCTTCAGATTAGGGTGGTTATATATAGATAAAGTTTATTACATAATATTATCATGTTCTTTATTAATATTACAGATGTTCTTTAGATATAAAAAAATATATAAAATTGGATGTTCGTTACAAAACAACTATATGTTCTTTACAAAATAACTGTATGCTCTTTACAAAATAGTTACATGTTCTTTTTGCGTTTTTTCGCTGTACCAAGCAAGGTACAGCCGCCTGCACCTCAAAAATACCCTGCATAACTATATGTTATGTCTTATATATTGATCATAATTTAGAAGATTCTCCTAACTTATGAACAGTGTCAAAATAACAAATGAAAAGAACATTTGGAGACCGAGGGAGTATTAATTTCAAAATTATAAATTAAAATTTGTTACTAATCTTGATTTATAATTTATTAATGTCTCACTTTTAATTAACTTCTTAAAATATAGGGGCTGGTGCATATGTTGTTACTCTCTTAAGAAAAAGCATTAATAATTATGTACTAAGAATCATACAATTACAAACAAAACATTAATCACAGTACGAAAAGTATTAATTATATTATAAAAGGAAAGCTTTTGTTACACAATATATGCTTGTAGTACTTAACTACAAATTAACTAGCTAACTCACTAACATAATGTTCTGTTTTCCAAATCAAACACTTACAAATTGAAAGACAATTAATCGACAAATTAAAGAAAGCAAAACAAAGGTAGCTAGACCTAAAGTCAAGCAATCGTATACACTTAAGACTCAACTAAGACTAAGACTCAAAGTATCTCTAACAGGCCTAAAATTATAGTCACCTTTAGTACACTAACATAAAAGAAAATCACTGAATAGTCTATTTTTGTACTAAAGAATCAAATTGATCTGGGTTTATTGCAGCATAACCAATTTGGTAGCTTCCATTTCCTGTTGTTACTTCTTCTATTATCCTCAGATGAGTCAGATCTTCCGTCTTGTGTCTGCTCTGTGTTACTGTCATGAGGTTCATGCAGAAATTCTGTTATGAGTTGTTCCATATTCTCTGAAACCAGCGCGATTACTTCACCAAACGAGTCAAATTCTACTGCAATATCCTCCATGATATCAGAAACTGTATCAACTCCAAGCCAGAACTCAAAATTCATCGTTGTAACCATATCAATGCCATCAGTAATAATCCTCAGAGTAATAGAAATCGATACATCCTCTGACATTATCCCCTGTAACCTGAATTTCTTATCTCCACTGTCAAATTCCTTCAGTACTTCTGCAGGCGGCTGCAGTAGTTCAGCCACCTGATGTCGAACAGATTCTGTCAAACTCAGATTACCAGCAGCAGTACTAGTACTAGCAGTCGATGTTTCAGTAACATCGACTGCAAAAAATGAGTCATCTAAAAGTTCCAATACCTTGGTTCTTGGAGCAGGAGAGAGACACTTGGTACTAAACCGCTCAATTTCTTTATTTTCCACCCCGGCTAGCACAGCCAACTTGTAAGTCATCGAATCACTGCGGCCAAATACCAGCTGACGCATCCTGAGCTCACCGTGTAGTAATCTTCTGCTATCCGCCATCTCTGCTACTGTAGCCCCAAACTTCTCTATGTCTTCTATAACCCTTCGTTGACTATACTCCTTTGCGATTCCGAAGTCTCCTAGTTTAATCGTGCCCGTGCTACCATTAACAAATATGTTAGCACACTTAATGTCAAGGTGACAAACAGGCTGATCACGAGTATGAATATAATGTAACGCGCTTATAATCTGTCTACACCAATTCTTGATCAACGCGGTATTAGCAACAAGATCATGTTTCAAAATGTTGTTTCTCAAGTCCCCTGAAGGACAATACTCTGTAATCATGTTCACGACTTTGTTGGGTCTATCTAACCAATGATCGTAGCATTTAATTATGTTTTCGTGTTCTAATGACATCGATAATTCAGCTTCAGCACAACTCTCAGACTTCTTTATTTCCCTTGTAAATGGTATCTTACTCCAAGCAATTTCAATGCCTTTAATCTCATCGAACCCCAAGTAAACTCTTTTGAAGGAGCCGCTTCCTAAGGGTTTGTCGGACCTTGCGAATATTCTAGCCTCATCTCTTTCTCCTCTTTTCTCTCTTTCCACAATCCTCCATTCGATTGAACTCGAAGATGCCATTACTAATTTAGTACGTAGCAATAAGAAATTTAGTACGTAGTAATAAGAAATGACAGAACAGAATGAATGAAAGAAAGAAAGAAAGAAGCTAAGGTTTGTGATGATTTTAATGGATGAAAAATGAAGGGATATATAATTTTGAAGAAGAAAGTAAATGATAGAAATGGATTGTTGAAATATTTATAGTGGTAGTTTGTTATCAAGTTGTTAGTTTTGTTGGGAAATCAGTTAAGTCGGTTATCAAGATCAAGAAACATAAATGGGTTTTCTTGATTTTTATATTGTAACTAAATATCTTTATTTATCAAAAAAAAAAAAAAAAAAAATTAATTTTAATTTAAGATATTTTCTTGGAAAATAATAAATAAAAATGAATAGCTCTAACCGTAAGGGATATACGTAATCTCGAATGAATACTGAAACAAAATAAATTGATGTTGCTAATCAATTCACTCCCATATTATTACTTTGGAATTCAAAATTAACATGTGTTGCTTATCTTGATTAATTAATAATTGATGTTGACACTTTTCATTAGCTTCTTAGTTCTTGATTTTAGGACGGGTGCATATAAGATATGACCATTGTTACTCTCCATTTCGAAATGTATTAACAATGCTTATTATTCCGTATTAATATAGATCTACCTTATTTTTACTATGACATAAATTGAACGATTGTGATGGAAAAGTATTACGAAGTACAAGTCTATAACACACCCTTACTAAATGTCATGTAATAACAAGTTCTAGGCCTTCTAGAAGATGCATTATGTACTAAACGTAAAGGTGATCATGGACCGGAATAGGCTTTGAATTGCCAAAAAAATAAAGACCCATTTTGGGCCAAGCCTTCGATTCAGGCCCAACTTCACTCCGAAAAAGTCGCGTCCAAACCTCTTATTTCAGGTCAAAATCGGATCATACCAAAATTTTAACTAAAAATGGATGATAAATGTTATACAAAGTATAGAATAGCAATTTCAAAAAGAATTAATTTGTCCTTGTCATGCTGGAATTGCAAAAAGTATAGAATTAAAAAGAAATAAAGGGTATACTGATAAATCTAAATGAGAAACAGAGCCATCTACAACGAAATCAAGGAATGCTACATTGCTACAAGTGCAACGAAAGCAAGCTAGGCACGCATTTATAAGAATTATTATAACTGAATTTAATTTCATGTGTTCCCTCAAAAAAAAAAAAAAAAAAAAAAAAAAAAAAAAAAAAAAAATTAATTTCATGTGATTGCTAAATATGGGTATGGGTTGGGCCGTGTTCCTTGTAAGCATACGTGCCGTGTCAGCGTGTCTCTTGTTCAAGTGGCCCATGTCTAGAGTGGCCAAAGGACACAACTCATACAAGTAAAGTTTATATCATAAAAAGGGCTGCAGCTTGCATTAGTAATTGTGTAAGTGTAACGTTTTTTCGGCCTAGTGATTTTGTCCATAAGATCAATCCATGGCCAAAATATGAAGGTGTTGACAACAAATTCAAAAGGTTCATAAGCTCATATAGCATCATATTACATGAAGCGAGGATGGTTACAATGCAACTGAACATATAAGTATACATGTAACCAATACCTTTGATATGATCATACTGAGCACAGCTTATTCTATTACATAATACACACCTAGAAGGCCAATGACCAAACACACAAAACAAACAAACACAACTTTAAACTCGAACGTTACATTATATTATTTGATGATCTTTAGTATTGAGCAAGTCGTCCTTGTTGCTCATCACCTACAATAGACCAAGAGCCCATACTGTTACCATTCCTCGCGGAGCAATTTGCACGAATCTCCCCTTGTGATCCGGTCAGTACGCCAAGTTGGCCCATCTTAACCATACCATCTATGAACTTTTCAAAGAACAATGTTTGGTTAACGGCAAAGCTTTGGACTATACTCTTGGTCCTTGAATCGGTATATAAATCTTGATCAGACGTAAACAAGCCTTGACGATTCATAAGGTCAACAAAGTACTTGTTGTCGAAAATGTTAGGGGTACGAAGATCCAAATTGGTAGTGTTTGTAGTGTTTGAAGCAGGGCATGTGAGCTTAAGGTTATTAGCGAAGGTTTTATCCATGTTCGGGTCTTGCTGGGGGTAAAGTCGGTTGGTGAACGACGTACAATGGCCGATGCCAATGGTGTGACCACCCGAGAGGGCGACTAGATCGGTTGCGGTGAAGTTTTTGGAGGTAAATAAGTTGAGATTTTGAGTAGTGTTGAAAGTTGGTGGTGGTAGATTGGCTAATGTAACGTTTGATGTTGCAAAATTTTGACTATCCCTTCTTCCTAAGGGTATGTTATAGTATGGTCCACCTGACTGCAAAATAACATGCCAAATAGTTAGAATTATAATTCATGAAAAATTCTATGTGATAATTTCCTTAGTATATAGAATTTACTCTTTCTGTCTCGAAATATAAGATAAATACTATTGCTATACTTATTTTATTTATTAGTTTGACTACGAGTCTGTTCATATTTACTGAAATTAACTAAACTGATTAGAGTTAAACTGAACTGAGCTTAATAGAGCTTAAATGAATATTTTATGAGAGAAGGAAATTAGAAGATGAACTGAAATGAACTGAACTCATTAGAGCTGAACTGAACTGAAATTAAGCTGAAATGAACAGGCCCTACGTGTTTAAAAGACAAATGAGTTTTTATTTGAGGGCTAAGGGAACCAATCGTACAATTTTCACCCAATAATGCCTCATTTTAATTAATTTGTGCATCTTTTTTTAGCTTTAATACTAGCATAAGCATATGAGGTCTTTCATCAATTTGAACCCAAAAGATCTTATTCCTACTTTTCCAAATCAACTACTCGTACGATAAAAGTTATACATAAGTCAATTAATTCGACTGGATGAAAAACAAATATTACTGTATTCTTTGAAAAGTAGTCCAATTTAAAATCATTATAGCCATAATAGATTTATATAGGACCTTGCCTAAATTGCATTTAGACATAAACATGAAATATGAAAATATTATTATAATTTGGTCAACGTCAGGTCGTGTCACAAATTTGATATATAATCTGTACAATAAAATTGCTACCGTAAAATTTATTATGTGCAATTGCAAGGTCCAATCTAGTCAATCTAATGCAAAGATATTTTCATAAAAATGTCTACTTATTATCAATCAATGTACTTCACTTCTCGTCATTCTCGATCTACAGTGCAACAACTCCTAATGGACCACAAACATAAATATACCATAAATGTTTGTGTAGAAATAATAAAGTACTCCGTACTAGATAAGGTTTCGTACCAGTAATATGGATTCGCGAGCGGCAAGAGCAGTGATATCAGCACAGGACACAACTTGGCCACATTGGTTTTGAATTAGAGCTTGTATATCATTTATAATCTTGAATGCTGCCTGCCTCAATGTTAAGTTCGGGATTGCACTTTTCTCGCTTGGACCACTTGTTGATCCATCTAGCAATACTGAAGCATCACATCCCTTACGTTGCATATATAAACACGATTAGTATTATTTGACCACAAGTTTCAAGGAAATTGTAAAAAAAAATAATTATGACTAAAACAATATACTCCTTATGATTTCTTTCTGTCATAGAAGATTTTTATCAATTAGTGTACTGTACTAACTAAACATAAGAAAAATACTACCTTTGTTTCATATTATTTGCAATAATTAGACATTTTTTCTCTCTAATTTATGTCAAATCGTTGTAAATAATATAAAACTGAGGTAGTAAAATAATTTTTGTCAAGTACAATGTCTAGGATCATGTTAATTAGCTAGATTTAATTTGTCTCAAAGTATTTTTGTAAAATCTCAACATTCATGATTTTTAATTCTATGTACTTAAAGATATTAATTGCTAAATAAGTACAAGCAAATAAACTGAAAGTTGGGAGAAAAACAAGTAATAAGATAAATAAGGGACATTAATAAGTGAGCAATAACACAAAATGATTTGAAGCAAGTGATGTCTAAACAAGTAGTAAGTAGTAAGTTACGTTAACTAGTAGTACCACAAATTAAATTTCCAGATAGAGTAGTCTTAGGTCCGTACATATACACCACATTAACCATGTAGGCTTAAGTTTTATTTTCAATGTATATTTTCAAAATATTAATTTAACGAACATAACATTAAATCTATCATTGTTTAATTATACTTTTGTGCTAATAAGTACTCCATTTGAAATATCAATATTTACGGTTATTAAGAAAAACGAAAGAAATATAGTACACGTAAGGCACATATATATTAACAATAGTTGAATGCATTATATACCTGAACAAAGCAATCATGGAAGTGAAGTCGAAGCAAACCCGCGGCTTGAGTAGTATCATTCTCAAGAACTTGAAGAAGATGAATCCTAACAATGGATTCCAAATTAGGGCAACTAGTTGAATAAAATGTGTATGAAAGGCCAGGCACAACAGGTACACTGCTTTGCTGACCCTCAGATATTACAACTAGAAAAGATGAAACTATGACTAAAAATAGAACCAAATTATTTGATGAACCCATTTTTCTCAAGCTTAAAATTAATAAGCTTATCTCTCAAGTGTACGTGTTTTAAATGTGAGATTTTTCCACTGCAATAAGGGCCAATTTAAAGGAGGGAACAAACTAATAAAGCAGGTAGGAAAATAAATTTATTTCATGAAAAATTATTAAATCTTTTTTAAAAGGGTTAGTTGAATAATAATAGATCGTTGTCAGAATGAATAGTGTAATATTTTTGTTATTTTCCACATGGATGACTTGCTGCCTAGTATTCCGTGTTTTCAATTTTTCCATTCAAATAATTTGGTTAGATTTTCATATTCTACTTGTGGTTGGCTCAAGCTTGAAATATGTATCTCCTTGTCGATTTTAGGCATTTTCGCACACATTTATACTCTACCAAGGATTACTGAAGACAATAATCAATGGTATTTAGAGGTGTCAATTTCGATATTCGGATTGGATTCGATGAGGTCAAATGGTCGGGTTTATTTTTAAACTTGAGTGATGCTAAATTATTCATGCGATGTAAATTTTAAATTGGATATTTTTTGTGTTGCTCGGTTTCGGATCGGGTCCGGTTGGAATTTAACACTTCTAATCGTGTTCAAATTCTCTGTCCGATTTTTAACGTTTGGATCAGTTTGACTTATTATTTGAATATCATGGGTTTTTTTATTGACATTTAATTAAAAAAAAAATGTATAGACAGCAATTAGCTAAACATTTTATTTGCGAAGGAAGAAAGTAATTTAAATTTTACTCCATAAAAATTACTTTAAAAAATAAAAAAAAAAAAAAAAAAAAAAATGGCTGTGTGTTTTAATTGTTATTCATAATCCATCACTCAATGTAAGAAAAAATGTACAAGTAAATTCAATCTTTAATCGTATATGTACTCCATATCATACTTTAATTTATCTATCCAAAATCCAATTGTTAGTTCTATTTGGTGTGTCTCATTTAATGTTCTACACAATTTTGGCACAAGTTTAAAATAAATTACAAAAATTTCGTTTTAATTTGCAGACATGACTTAGGGCCTGTTTTCATAGGCTGAATTCAACTGAACTAAACTGAACTGAAATGAATATATTATAAGAGAAGGAAATTAGGAACTGAACGGAACTGAAAATAAACGTATAAGAACAGGCCTTTACTAATCTGATTAACTCTGAAACGACAAGCAAAGCTAGTATGTCCTGTACTTGAAGTGACTAGATCCATCAAAAATCATTTTGGACCTAAACTGCATCACTCAATTTGACCACTCTACTTATACTACACATAACACACCCTTTTGTGACACAAAATATTGGATGAGTCGCCCTCTTTGACAAGCAAATTAAAACTCCCAGTGAGAGAAAGTCCTAGAGTGAGAAACCCTCACACATAATCCTTTTCTAAAATTCTTTCTTCTTACCCCAGCTAACTTGGAAAACTCTAGGCGCATAGTCCCTATGTATTAAGGATGCAAATAGGATGACATTTTTGTAAATAATGGGAATCTGAAGGTGAAAAATATGATGACAAAAAGTACCACTACTTGTATAATAGTACATAAAAAATACTATTCAGATAACTTATATTTTAATGGTACATTATACATATATAGTAGTGCACAAAAATGTACTACTATACTAAAATAAAAGAGAAAATGTACCACCGAACTCCAGATTGCCTTCCTATGTACATGCCAAATATATAGTCCCTATGCGCCTAGATGCACTCAGCTAACTTCTTTGCTTTCCTGTTCCTGTTCTTCATTTTCCTTTTCTAAACTTAATAGTTCCTCTAATAATGTCTCGTTTTGTTGTTCCTACTACTTTCGTTTATCCTCATATTATAGGAGAGGATTATATTCCTCCTCCTCCTCTAGATGATGGTTTGGACTTAGATTGGAATTGTAGTATTATAGGCCGTTGTTGGGATGATAGAACCGATTACAATCCTCTTATGATTCAGAGACTTGTTTCAAGATTTTGGCACCTGCGTGCTCCTGTTCGTTTCTTTCCGTATGGTCGTGATTACATATTTTTTTGTGGTACTCAGGCGGATGCTGAGGAACTTGACTCTAGAGGGTGGGTTCACTTCCGAGGTGGTTTGTTTGTTCTTCAAAGGCTTCGAGGTCACTCGGTGCCTCTCAATCTCAACCTTCACTTGGTTGACTTATGGGTTCAAGTGGAGGGTCTTCCAGTTCGTTATTCTACTCCGGATATAGCCTCAATTGTCTTATCCCATGTTGGAGAGGAAACTATGGTGGATGACTCTAACGGTCAGTTTCTTATTCCATACCCTCGTGTTAAAATTCTAGTTGACCTATCGTTGCCCTTGATTCCTGGTTGTTACTTTCCTACTATTAATAATCAAGTCACGTGGTTTCGTTTTAAATACGAGGGTATCTTTAGATTTTGCAAAAATTGTGGTTTTGTCGGGCATAGTAGGAATTTTTGTACTTCGGAACAAGCATCAATTAATTATCATCTAGAGGCTCGCTTTCGTCAGCTCCACGAAAGCGGCGCTCGTGTGCTATATGGTCCTACCGATACCAATTTATATTCTAATGCCTTGCGAGGCATTCGCCCAGTTCGTGCAAATTGGACCACAGAAGTGTTCTTTGGTGATTATGATGATGAGGATCCGATGGAAAATTCTGCTGATTCTCGACCGTCTGATTATGACAGTGGTGGTCTAGGCATTCCCTTGGCCTCGGACGATACTCGTTTAGGTTCCTCTGTTAATAATCATGCTATGGCATACTCTTTTCCAGGTCTTTCTCCACCACCGGAGACTGGTGTTTTCCGGAGCCGTCAGCATGAAGTTAGGCGGAGACACTTAGGAAATACTCGCTCTATTCGAGAACATATTGAAACTCAAGACTATGTTGACACTTCAACTCCACGTGTCACTCATGCATATTCCGATTGGAATGGTTGGCATCATGGTGTGAGTTGGGGATCAGGAAATTCAGAAGGGAATTCTTGTCTAAATGACTCACGTGATGGCTGGCGGCAGTTCTTGGACTCTTCTGATGTTCAAGATTTGTCTAACATTGTTCAAGCAGCCTCAAGTTTTGGACATGTGGGCCATCATAACTCAGGTTGGGCCTTGAGTTCCAGAAGTGTTTCCTCAGAGCCCAGTTCTCCTTCTACGAATGGGTTATATTATAATGGATATTCTAATGTTCCGAACTTGGGCTGGCCCAATTTTTCTAATGATCCATATTTTCAAGCTTCTCAAGTGGGTTTGAATTTGGATCAAGTCGTGCCTATTCCGAATTCGGATTTACCGTATTTTTCACCTCCTCCTTTAGGCCCTTCCGGTCCGATTTTCAAAGATCCATTTGGGGCTGGCCCAAGTAATTGGGAGGGGACGACGGCGGCTGCGACTTCTCATTCACCATCACCTTCGCCGTCTCTTTCCTCTTCTTTTTCGGTTTGCAACTCGGAAAACTCAGGCTATATAGCCGATTCTTCTTCACAAGCGTTCGAATTTCAGCCTGCTCTCCAACCTGATTGCGAATCAACCTCTAGTGAGCATGATTCTCTGGGTCCCGATTCGGATTCCTCTGTCTCGGACACAGTGGTTCCAATGGACTGCTCACCGCCTTTTTCGCCGCCAATGGAGGATACTGTTGTTTCCTCTCCATCTAAATCTTCAACCTGTTCTCCTTTGCGCAAAGTTGGAAACAAACTGAAGACTTATTCTAGTCTTAAATTGAGAAAGAGCGGAGAGAAAATGTGGGAATGGGTTAAGCAACGAGGGCCTCGTAAGCGCGCGGGTGGCGCACTTTCTCCTTCTGCCCCTCCTCTTCCAAATGATCAGCAGCAACAATACTCAACTTCCCCTTGTCTTTCTTGTTTTCTTCCTTACAAGAAATGCCAGGTCGATGTTTCTTCTATCTCTCTTGAGTCTTCTGAGGGATCGGTGACCTCTCGGGAAAGGTCACCAAATGCGGGATGAAAGTGGCACTTTGGAATTGTAGGGGTTTAGGACAGGCGGAATCGCAAAAAAAATCCTTATATTACCTCTCTAGTCCGCTCTCATGGTGTAGATATACTGTGTCTTTTGGAAACTATGCTTTCTGTAGATAGTGTTGTGCGGAAATTAGCATCATTGCCTTTTTTGGGTTGTTGTGGCATTGATGCTAATGGCCTTAGCGGTGGTATGTTTATTTGCTGGTTTACTCCATTAGGTTTAGTTCCTGTTTATAGTTCCCAAAATGTATACCTGTGTAAATTAGTACAAGGAGATGAAATAAAACATGTGATGTTTGTGTATGGTTCGCCCCATGTTACTAATCGTTCGGAGATTTGGTACTTGATTAGTAAAATTATAGAATCACTTTCAAATGTGATCATTATTGGAGATTTTAACCAGGTGGAATACTTTTCGGACAAGTTAGGAGGTAACCTTTTAATTCCAGGGCAAATGGAATTTATAAATTGGCGTATGGGTTTGGATCTAGTAGATGTTCCTTTTTCGGGACCTCGGTATACCTGGACTAATAATAGACTTGATTCGGATCCTATTTTTGAGCGTTTAGATAGAGCTTATGCCTCCCCCACCTGGTTTCTGGAATATCCTGACACTAGACTTACTCATCAGCCAATTTTATTTTCGGATCACGCCGCAATTATTCTAGCCGATTCAGTTGATTCTGTTGATATTTAGCGACCCTATAAAATTGAAAACTGGTGTTTATCTGTTCCAACCATACACGACATTATTTCTTTGGTTTTTTCCATGTTTTTTCCTGGATCTCCCATGTTTGCTTTATAAAGAAAGCTTTCGGTTTCTCGAGATCGTCTTTTAGCCTTGTGTATTTCTCATAAGAAAGCTTGGGGTATTAACTGGAAACAACTGGTTTTTGACATTCACCAAGCCTCACGATTTCTTGATACTCGGGTTGATCGCTGTCTGTTTATTTCCACTAAGAATGAGAAAGTCGCAGAAGCACAGGCTGCTTATATTTTCTGGCAACAACGAGCTAAGATAAAATGGGATGCTCTCGGGGATTCACATTCTCGCCTTCTCTTTTATTCTGTTCAATCTCGGAAAAGAAATAATAGGATCTTTGGTCTCAGAGATTCAAACGGAGAATGGCATCGCAACCCTGATCAAATAGCTTCTATTACCCAAGCCTTCTACAAGGATCTATTCACAACTTCGGCATCTGCTTCTTCTTATGATGAGGAATGGTGGGATAGTCTCTGTAGACACCCATTTGTGTCTCCCCAAAACCAAACCCAGTGATGAGTACCTTTCACGTCGAATCATAATCGAATGAAACGAAAGTGTGGAAAGGTCTAGTGTTGCGGAAAGTTTTATTTCTTTTCTTTTCTCTTCTCTCTGTTTTTGAAAACTTTATTTTAGGAAAACAACCAATCCAGTTTAGTTGGTCCATGATATGGGTCCAATAGTAGTATAGTTGGATGGAGCTTGCAAAGACCTTTCCAACGATATATTATAAGCCCAATTCCGATGAATATTGAGGAATTTATGGCCAATTTACTAAACTGGGCCCGGTTTGAGTTTTAAGTACGGCCCAATGATCTAGGGGAGGGCCTAATATGATTTATCATTCCTAATGTAATTAGGAATGGTTTTGGTCTTCTAGAGCATTCTAGAAGGTTTTATCATTCTTAATTCAATTAGGATTCTTTAGAGTTTTAATTAGATCAAATAGTATTTTCGACTGAAATTATATTATTTTATCTTCCAGTATGGTAAAATTATCAGATTTTCGAAAACGTGTTAAAAGCCGGTTTGGCGTCCAACCCCAGGCCTTGGCGCCTGGAACCAGGATTGGCGCCAGACGCCAGCCATTGGCGCCTGGCGCTAGCCACTGGTCCTGGCGCCAATAAGCCAGGGCTGGCGCCAAGGTGGTTCTTTGGTCTTCAGACTCTGTTTTGATAAATTATCTTTTTTGGATGATTTTCTCTATAAATATCGTATCAAAAATTCCGGTTTCGATCATCAATTATCAATCAACAATCACCAACATTCACCAATTCTCCTTATTCTTAAGTCTTCCTCATTCACCAATTATCATTCATCCAATTCTCTTCATTCATCATCTTTCTTTCATCAATTCTCAATAACATTAATCTTTTAGCATTCTTTCTTTCTTTCTTCCTTTTTCATACAAAATTCCGCATTCACAAGATCTTGATACACCTAGCCATATTCGAAGTTGCCTTTGCCCTAGACGTGAAAGGTTTTAATTTCTGAGGGTTTGGTCCCAAATCTCTCTTTCAATTATTTAATTTAATTGTTTTGTTTATTATTTTCCTTGAAATTACTAACGTGTGTATTTTGTTATTAGAAAGAGGTACGAGGCATCCAAGTAAGTACTTTAATTGATTAATTGATTTTATGATGTAGAAATCATGTTTATATTGTTTTTATGATATTCCTAGTATCATGTCTAGGGTATTTTTAATATTAAATATGATTGTTATGATGCTTCCTATGTTCTTCCTAATATTAATTCATGTTAGTATCATGTTAGGGTTAAAGATTTGATTTTTATTGCTTAGTGACATGCTAGGGTTTGTTATTAATCTTGTTAGTATCATGCCTAGGTACTTGCTATTTATTATGCTTTAACATGAATATTGTTGATTATTATTATTATTATGATTATTATTGATTATGTTGCTTGATACATATTATATTTATTCTTTATTGTTTGATCACGCCTTTTTATGCATGTTAAAGGGATTTGGTACTTGCAATCACGCTTGATAAGATTATTAATAATCTTGTTTAGGGTTAATTGTGATTATAATTCAAGTGATTGCCAATAATAGATTTGTATGTGCATTAATGTTCAACCAACATAGATTAAACAGGTTTAGGGTTAAATCTATTGATTGTATGTTAGTCAGAAAGCGCACATGAATACGAGCAGAATAAAGTAGAGGCCTATTATTAGGGCAGGTTCAATCTCTTTTAGGTTGGATTTGTACCTTCATCCCCGAACCCTTATTTGGTTCATGACCTTATGGAGTTGACGATCTCTTGGATCGTTAAGGGGTGTAACCTTCACCTCGTGAACGGTTTACAAGTTCCTTAAAAACTTGTTGGCGACTCTTTTGCTCTATCTTCTTCCCTTTTGGACGCCACCATACTTTAGTGTATGATCACAGTGGGGTTCAAGCTAGTGGGATTTTAAAGGCTTGAAACTATTCCCTACAGTTTTTGGCGACTCCACTGGGGAGGATTTCTATTTTAATTCCTGAATTTGTTTCGGCAATGATTTAGAATGAGTGGATGAGACTCGAAAAGTTCTAAGTATTTCATGTGCGTAATTTTGATTAACATTATTGTCATATGCATAAAAAGGTTCTCATTGGAAAGACCATCCGTAATGAGTGAAAAACATAAGGATTTTACACGTAGGAAATTTGAGAAATGTCTTTCACAACTAGGACTGAAATAACACCGCGCGAAACTGGATGATTTTATTGAGCACAGAAAGCTGCTGAGGCATGTGGGAAGTAGCGTCAGGGGCCAGAGCTTGGCGCCATACTTTTAGCCGTAGCGCCAGACGCCAGTATTGGCGCCAGGCGCTACAGTTAAAAGTTGGCGCCAGTCTCTGTTTGCTGGCGCCAATTTCCCCCAATACCGAGCCAGAAATATGCTTTCTAATTTCGACCGGTTTTTCGTATTGTTTGCTCGATCCTACTTCCTGATTGAATTTTTTCTCATTTTTCTGAAACCCATATGTGTTCTACATATGGACATAACCCTCTGGGAATTCATGCTCTATCTACCCGATTGAACGCTCCTGGCAACAAAGGGTACATCTGAGATGTTGAATTCACCAAACCATGGAAGTGAGTTTTTTCTAAAAACTCGCGGTGTTCTATCCACACGCGTTAACCCTTCACGGTTAGGCTTCTACGCGGTGCATCTGAACAATTAACCATGGACCCTGTTTGACTAAACCATATCCCGAACTTTAGAGAACTAGCGCCATGGTTAGGTTGCGAACTCATTGCATCATATTGTGCCTACTTGACTAATTGTGCATTATTTGTTGTGCATATATATTCTATGCTCCTCCTAACCGTTTGTTGATTTGTGTTGAGATTATAATCAATGACTTAAAGAACTTTGCCTAATTAATTAATTAATTAATTAATTCGAGTCAATAAAATTTTTCTTCTTTTAATCGGAATCGACCTAGTACGACTTTAGGCATACCCAAGTTGACTAATAATATCGAAAACAGTCCCAGACCGAGGCTCCAATGTTGGTGCCAAAATTTGGGCTGTAGCGCCACTGTATGGTGTGTAGCGCCAGACATTTACTAAAAAGTCTGGCGCCAACCACCATATTGTGACGCCAGTCCTGTCGCTTGGCCGACAGTTCGGATTATTTGTCGAGTCATCACCTAATGTCTACTTATTCAGTTTCCTGTTTAATTCAGTTAATTCTGCTTAATTGAATCAATATTCGAGTTTAGGCACTAAGTCCCATGGTCTTACACAAGAGTCCAAACATGTCACTTACACTCAATACACACACTATTACACATGTCTTGACCATGATTAAGGGAGTCTTGTGTGCGCGCGTTATTTTTCGTCATTTGTTTTTTAAGGGGGTAAGTCGGATATTAATCCTCCAACCAATAAATAATAGTACTTAAGTTCCCTAAACACATGTACATTATTGCTCCCTAAAAATATGCATACTTTTTTTCTTTTATTTAAACAAAAGCCATAAAGTCAAATTGATTCGAGTCAAGTAATTAAAACGCAAACTGGCTTAATCTACAGCGCGTGGTCAAGAAAGGAAGGACGATTAATCAAAGATAACCTCTTCGTACAAGTCCAACTTTTCGACAAACCTATAGCTCGCAAGAGGAAAGCAAGAGTTATAATGGCAACTCGGGAAGAAGTTAACGATCTCAAGAACCAACTGGCTACTGTAACTGAGACACTAAAGATTCTCGCACTTAAGATCGAGGATCCCGCGAAGCAACAACAGATGGACCTCATGCAAGAAAGCCTAAGCAAGTTGTCCAGCGACTACAAGTTTCAAGAACTCACATCCCAAGGGGTCTCGCTGGATAAGGATCTTCTTCCGCAGAAGTTCAGTGCCAACGACATCCCAAAGTTTAGGGCAATCGACAACCCCTACTTCCATCTAAGAGCATTTGAAACAATAATGAGTATCAAGGGTATCGATAAGAAAATTTTCTCTTCTCTGTTCTCGCTATCTCTCGAGACCGTTTGCCAACAATGGTTCTTTTCTCTTGAAAAAGAAAAGACCTCTACCTGGGAATCCATAGCAAACGCTTTCGTTGATACGTACAAGTGCAACGTTCAAGTCGAAACTGACCATAGAGAACTTGAAATTCTCAAGCAGAAGGAGAATGAAGGCTTCACATCTTTCTTTAACAAGTGGAGAGAAACCTCAGCTAAAATGATTGAGGTACCAAGCGAAAAAGAGTCCGTGAGATTGTTCATTAAAAATCTCCAAGAAAAATATTCAAAACATCTTAAATATCAAAATAACCTTCATACCTTTAAGGCTGTTTATGATATTGGGATTAATATTGAAGATGACTTAGCTAAATCTAAAGCTGCCAACAATAACTCCAACAGTGGCTGAAAAGGAAAGAAGAACGACAATCCTTCTTCTTCCAAAACCGCCCACTCAAATAATGTTAGCGCCTTTAATCTAGGAGAAGTCCTTGCCATGAACAACCAAGGACAAAAGAAACTGTTTAGGAGAAACTTCACTCCTATTGGCATGAGTTATGACACCGCGTTTGATCGGCTAAATGCAAAAGGTCTTATAACTCCCATTGGACCATTTGGAGATCCACCAGTCGAGAAAAGGTCGCCTAATTGGAACCCCAATGCACATTGCAAGTATCATCAAGGTAGGGGCCATTCTACTGAAAGCTGTTGGAAACTTAAGGAAGCTATCCAAGACCTAATTGACAGTAATAAGCTTTCGTTGCCTCCTGCCAGTAAGAAACCGAGTATTGATAATGCACCTCTAGCTCACACATTGGTTATCTCCGATGAAGAAAGCGAAGTCGACCCCTCATCTCTCATTAAGCCTGTCAAAGTGACCGAAGAAGAAGAAGAAGAGATCTTTTTCGATGTCGAGGATAATCCTCTAGAACTAGCAAATGAGGTAGAGATACGAATACTCACACTATATCTGAGGGAGACATCACAACTGTTACATGAAACTCTCAAAATTCTGAATGAACTTCGCAAGGAATATGATCAAGAACCTAAGAGAGAATTCACACCAGTAAAAACGACTTATGAGGCAAAATACTTTCCCTTACAAGTCACCGAAAGACCCAAGAAGAGTAATAAAATTTATACTCCAATTGGGATCCCGTATGCACAAATGTTTAAAATTCTCTCCGAGAGTGGCAAGGTCAAACCTCTCGAACCGAGACCATTTGAATCATTAAAAAGAACAGATAGATATTACTGTCAATACCATCAGTCAGGAGGACACACCATAGAAAACTGCTTCAAATTCAAGGATTTGGTGCAGAAAATGATTGATAGAAAGGAATTAGTCCAAGTTCAACAAGAAGAGGATATAAATGTTAACGGAGTGTGGGACAGTGATGAAGAAGATGTCTATCTGAAAGACATATTAGAACCTTCACCTTCCATATCATACACCACAGACGACATTTGGGCTGAAGAAGATACATCAATAGACGTCCTCACAAGATCCGGGAGAATACAACCTCCTGTTTCAACGCAACCCATGCCTACCGTACAACAAGTTCCCATACCTATCATCGAGGACAATGACATTGTTAAGCAATTCAAGAAGACAAAAGTTGAGATGAATGTATGGAAGCTTCTAGCAACATCTCGAGAACATAGGTTGGCTGAGATGAATGCCTTGGATAAAATCGGGATCGATTCTGACACCACTCCTGAGGGACTAGCTAACTTCCTCACGAGTGATCTCCCTAGTCCAATTAATCTAATCACCTTCTCTGATAAAGATTTACCCCCGGAAGGTGACAAGCGCTACAAAGCGTTAAACCTCACAGTAGTCTGCAAAAGAATGAATGTTCCCATGACGCTTGTAGACAATGGATCGGCTATTAACGTCTATCCACTTAGGACTGCGAGGATGCTCGACATAAATAATGAGGATTTAACTCCGTCCACACAAGGAATAAGAGCTTACGATAATACTCGACGTCAAGCTCTTGGCAAAATAACCCTAAATGTGACGGCAGGAGCAATAGAACATGCTACTACTTTTCAAGTGGTAGACATCAAAGCCTCATTCAATCTGTTGTTAGGACGCCCTTGGCTCCATGATCTAAAGGCCGTCCCTTCATCTCTCCACCAACAAGTGAAAGCTATAGTTGGAGTGATCCCCATCACCATTGATGCTTCGCCAATGAGGATCAAGTCAATAGAGAATCCAATCATCAACGTGGAGCACGACGAAGATGATGAAGACCTATGGGGCTTTAACGAAGAAGTCTCCTTAATCCAAGAGGATGAAAGGACATCTCTTTGCCACGACCCCCATTCCAACATGATTATCAACACTATGCTGAAAAAACAAGGACACTTCCCTGGGATGACCTTAGGAAAGAAGAAGGGGATAGCAAAATCGATAGAGTCACCTGGCCTCCCTAAACTAGATACTTTCGGACTTGGTTTCGAACCGACTCGGAAAGATCTCAAGCGAGCCCAGGACAAATTGAAAGCACGTAGGGACGCTCGCATTCAAAAGAAAGCAATTCCAATGGATCAATCCCTCTTACGCTTAATGGTCAGTTTATAAAAGAAGGAGAGGACTATCCATGCTATGAATGTCCTAAACCATTTGTTGTAAATGGCATACGACAACCAGGATTCGAGATTTTCTTGGATTGCTATTTCACTGATGAAATCCCAATTCCCGTCCATAAGGAGAAAGCACCTCCATGCTTCGACTTTAACGTCATGGGATTACTGTTTGGGCGAGAAAAGAATGAGCCAGTTTATGAGGAAGACAACTCCTCACTCATTCAAACGGTCCTACAAAGCGAAAACTTCGATCCCTCGAAGCTAATTACTCCAGCTGAAGGATTACTGCAAGGGTGGCGCAAGACTATCAGGGTGATTACTCCAAGTAGGAGGAAGATATCAATCACGACAGGACAAGGGCCAATGTTTGAAGAATCGTCAGGGTCAGAGTCAGAGTTTGAGTCAGAGTCTTTCCCTTTAGAATCTTCTAAGTCTTTAGTTATAATGCCTTCCCTTCCTGTTTCTTTTCCTAGGATAGTTAGTGATCCAGTCCCTGAGGACATATCACTCTTTGATGTAATGATCTCAGAGTATAATAATATCGCTCATTCTCCTTACTTCTCGTGTTCTTCCCTAACCCAAGATGACGAACATTGCTTAGCTAAGGATGAAAAAGATAAAGAATTTATTAAAGCAATGGAAACACTTGAAAAGAAAACACCAGTAATTGAAGAGACTGAAACAGTTGACATCTCAAATGATTCAACTCATAAAAGAGAAGTTAAAATCGGACTAACATTGAATAAACAAGAAAGAACCGATTTAATTAACTTGCTTAAAGAATTTATCGATGTATTTGCTTGGTCATATGAAGATATGCCAGGCATTAACAGAGAAATAGCTCAACACACTATACCATTAATTCCAGGAATGAAACCTGTAAAACAAAAGCTACGTCGAATGAAACCCGACGTGGCACTTAAAATAAAAGAAGAAGTTCAAAAACAAATAACTGCAGGTTTCATCAAGGTATCCAAATACCCCGAATGGGTCGCTAACGTCGTCCCAGTACCAAAGAAAGATGGAAGGGTAAGGATGTGTGTCGACTATCGAGATCTAAATAAGGCAAGTCCAAAGGACGACTTCCCTTTGCCACACATCGATATTCTGGTAGACAACACAGCAAATCACGCGCTCCTCGCATTCATGGATAGATACGCAGGGTACAATCAGATTCTCATGGCGGAAGAAGACATGGAGAAGACAACTTTTATCACACCATGAGGTACTTACTGTTACACGGTAATGCCATTTGGGTTGAAAAACGCAGGTGCTACTTACCAACGTGCAGCAACTGCCTTGCTCCACGACATGATGCACAAAGAATTCGAGGTATATGTAGACGACATGATTGTGAAATCAAAAGACCGTCCAGGCCATCAAGTAGCCTTAAGGAAATTTTTCGAAAGGCTAAGAAAATATAATATGAGGTTAAATCCCTCAAAATGCGCTTTTGGAGTAACCTCGGGCAAGCTCTTGGGATACGTCATAAGCTCTAGAGGAATAGAGATAGATCCAACCAAGATTAAAGCAATCATGTCAATGCCACCGCCCAAGACCGAGAAACAGATTCGAGGATTCATTGGCCGGTTACAATACATAAGTAGGTTCATATCAAAATTAACAACGATATGTGAACCAATCTTCAAAAAACTCAAGAAGAATATACCAGTAATATGGGATGACGAGTGTCGAAAAGCCTTTGACCGGATCAAAGCCTATCTCGCAAATCCTCCCGTATTAGCGCCAGCACTTCCTGGAATACCTCTTAGGTTATATTTGACGGTTACTAAAGAGACAATGGGAGCCATGCTAGCACAAGAGGTAGAAAACAAAGAGAATGCAATCTATTACTTAAGTAAGAAGATGCTCGAATACGAAACACGCTATACACCACTCGAGAAGTTGTGCCTCGCTTTGGTGTGGGCCACAACTAAGTTGAGACATTACATGTTGGTGCATACCGTTTTCGTGGTATCTCGATTGGATCCACTTAAATACTTGTTCGAGAAATCAACGCTCAATGGACGTATTTCAAGATGGATAGTCAACTTAGCCCAGTTCGATGTACGGTTTATGCCACAAAAAGCTATTAAAGGATCCGTGGTGTCAGACTTTCCAATAGAAGATTCGACACCAATACAGGACAGTGAATTTCCAGATGAAGATTTGATGGTCACCGAAGATGATACTTGGACCTTGTACTTTGACGGAGCCTCAAACCAAAAGGGATGTGGTGTCGGAGTGCTACTAGTATCACCTAAAGAAGAACACGTCCCAATCTCAATAAAGCTTGATTTCGACGTTACCAACAATGCTGCTGAATATGAAGCATGTGTGGTAGGCCTTGAAACAGCCCTGGCATTGGGAGTAAAGAAGTTAAGGATATTCGGAGATTCCTCTCTCATTATCAATCAAATATCTAAAAGGTGGAAAGTAAGGAGTGAAAGCCTAGCCCCTTACCAAACTTATCTGGAAACTCTTACTGATCAGTTAGAGAAGGTAGAATACACATATCTACCTAGAGAAGAAAATCAATTCGCTGATGCCTTGGCAAGACTAGCCTCAATGGTTAGGAATCCCACGGATATTGAGCAAATGCCTCTAACTATCGAAAAAAGGCACAAACCAGCATATATACAGGCTATAGAAGACGACAACCCAATCCAAGACGAAGATGAAGAACGAGAAGAAGAACCATGGTACACAGACATTCTCAACTATGTCACCAATGGAGAATACCCTCCTCATGCTGACAAAAGAGCTAAACGAGCCTTGAGACTTTTGGCTTCTCAATATGTACTCATAGACAACGAGCTACATAAAAGGGTACCTAAAGGTCGAGCTCTCCTATGCGTAGGGAAAGTGGATGCACAAAGAATAATGAGAATGGTCCACGAAGGAATCTGTGGAACTCATATAAATGGCAAAATGTTAGTCCAGAAAATAATGCGAGAGGGGTATTATTGGACTACCATGAATAGGGATTGCCATCAATATGTAAAAAGATGCCCTAAGTGTCAAATTTATGCCAATTTACAGCACGTTCCTCCATCTTTGCTCTACACCTACACATCACCATGGCCATTCTCTACATGGGGAATTGACATAATTGGCAAGATCGCTCCTCCAGGGACAGGAGGCCATGAATTTATTCTAGTAGCGATTGATTACTTTACGAAGTGGGTTGAAGCACAATCATATGCTAAACTCACCGCAAAACATGTAGCACTTTTTATCGAGAGAAATATCATTTGTCGATATGGAGTCCCACATGAAATGATAAGTGACAATGGAACTCACTTTCAAGCCGAATGTGAAGAATTGCTACATAAATATGGTATCCAACATCATCATTCGTCCCCTTATAGACCTCAAGCAAACGGAGCAGTCGAGGCAGCTAATAAAAATTTAAATACTATCATCGATAAAATGACAGAAAATTACAAGGATTGGCCTGACAAGCTTCACTTTGCATTGTGGGGTTATCGTACGTCAATCCGTACGTCAACAGGAAATACACCATTTTCTTTGGTATATGGAATGGATGTCGTACAACCTGTCGAACTAGAAATACCATCTCTACGTATTGCGCTAGAAAGTAAACTCGATGAAGTCGAATGGATTAGGGCACGATATGAAGACTTGATCCTACTCGACGAAAAACGACTAGAAGCTCTACATCACACTCAGTGTTATCAAACTCGTATGGCTAGACATTTTAATAAGAAGGTCAAGACAAGAAATATCAAAATAGGAGATTTGGTATTAAAGGCACTAAGGAAAAATGTTTTAGATCCAAGGGGAAAGTTTAGACCTAATTGGTCTGGCCCCTACATTGTCAAAACAATCCTGTCAGGTGGTGCAGCAAAATTAACTGACATGGATGGTAATGAATTCTCAAACATGACCAATCTTGACCAACTTAAAAAATACTACCCATAATTACTTGAGTAGGACACTCAAGAGAGCTACGTTCGGCCTGATTCCTTAGGAAAGGATACGTAGGCAACCCATTACGGGTGCGGCCACTTTATTTTTCGACATCTCCGCATTCCAGAATTAACAAAAAGTCAACAAAAGTCGGAAAAGCAACTGGCGTCGCAGAACAGAGCCTGGCGCCAGCAAAAGGCCATCAGCGCCAGACGACAGTATTGGCGCCTGGCGCCAGACCTCAATATCTGGCGCCAATTCGCAATTATTGACGCCAATTCAGTAATAAAATCTGGGCGAATTTCGGCATTTTTCGGAAAATTTTTGACTTCCGTACTTGAAGAATTTCTGGAAAATCAATTTTTTCGGTTTTTTTCATTGCTTTAATAAAACAAATTTAAAGTAACAATTTAATTGAAAGCTGAAATTTCATTAATAAAATAAAATTGCATTGTTAATGGAATTTAAATAAAGCTGAAATAAATTAACTTTAAATAAAAACTAAGAATCTAATAAATCGAAAGCTAAGCAATGTTCTAATCTTTCTTCTCCTTCTTTGCTCTTTTCCAATTCTTTTCTGCTTCCTCCTCTTCATCCATTACTTTGGCTAGTAGGCATCCTTTAGAGGACCTACATTCAATCTTGAAATGGATTGTTTCCCCTTCCGCTAGCACCCCATGCTTCTTTTCCACCCAAACCTTTTTGTCTGTTGTGGTAGCTTTCCTTTTGCCCTTGTCTTTAGTAGAATTCTTCTTCTTAGGCATTATAGGTGTCTTGAACTCAATTCTTGCACCTAAGCGTTCCTTGGCCGGTGTCACCCTGTCACCTAGACGATTCTTCACATCAGTTCTACCCTGATCAATTGAAAACTTCTTCAGCAACCACTTCTTTACATCATTAGGCAAAGAAGGGGGAACCTTTTGGGTAATCACTTCCCATAAAGGTCTAGCGCTCCAATACGTGTCAAATTTATCTACTTCCTGAGATATGGGATACTCATAGGGAGGACGAAGATCCCCGGAAGGAATATTTTGAAGCAAGCCATATTGTCTCTTTACTCTGCAGGGATAATAATATGTCATGAGAGACAAGCTTGGAAGACGGCAGAAAGGTTGCTTGTTAACACCAACCATCCTTTTTATTTTCCACCATGGGATGACCCACTTGATAGCAAAGTCACGTGATTCAAAGACTTTCTTCCACCCATGGCGCCCAATTTTAGGGATGCGCTTCTTTCTTCTTACAAAGCAAGTGGGCGTATAAGTTTCAATGTCGTCCGGAGGGCTAATTAATCCTAGCCTTTCCATTAGCCACATCTGAAAAAAAAATAAAAAATAAAATAAAAAATAAAAAAAAAAAAAAAATTCAATGCAAATAAATCAATATTACAATACAAAAATATATTTTTTAATTTCTGTAATTAAAAATATTATTTTTCTACCTGTAATAAAATTGGAGAACCGCGAAGAGGTGCTTTTGGGTCCCTTTTCAACTCATCTAGACCAATCATAGTCTCTCCAACTATTAAAGGCATCGGATTTCTCCCTGACTCAATTTGTTCTAGTACAGTGGTTATAATTGATCGACCCTCATTAATTTTACCACTACTAAGACAATATTGATTAAGCATGCAGAATAAGAACGCCCTTCTTCTATATATGTGAAGAGATTCAGAAAGCGGTTTATCAAAATAATAGTGTGCGAATTCTCTTAAGTTCACCACGTTGCCATTCACTATCCTTGATAAATCCCCTTCCTTCAAATTGAAGAAGCGCTCAAAATCCTTATAGTAATATGCATCTACTCTAGGGATCACTACCAGGTCTATTGCAGGAAAGCCTAAAATAGCACCAAATTCCTCTGGCAAAGGGCTAATTTCATCATACCCTATTCTAAAACAATGTGTGTCAATGTTCCAATATTCTAAAGCGGTATGAATGAAGTCTATGTCTAGATCTACCCCTTTAATGCCATATATTCCCCCCAAGTGAAATAAATCCAATTCTTTTCTTTCTCTAGCATTGAGAGATCGACACCATTCATGAGAATATTGGGTGAAGGTTTTAGTGGCTAAAGACATGATCACTATTTTTCCTAAAGAGAAGAATAATTTTTTCGCTGGAATTATGTGAATAATCGACTGAGCAGGGGGCTATTTATGCACAAATTTCGAGGAATTTCAACCTGACTGGAGTACGTAGTCAGCGTCAACTGGCGTCACACACCCGAAATTGATGTCACCCATCTGCTCTTGGCGCCACACGCTAGCAATAGAGCCTGGCGCCACACGCCACAGCTTGGCGCCAGCTGGCGCCAAGTCAGCAGGACAGCCGCGTGTGCTCAGTCTGCGTTTTGATATTAAATCGGAGTCGGTTAACGACTTTATGGCCCCGTTTTAATTTCTTCTAAATATCTTTCTATCCTTTTCTTAATTAATTAAATATAGCAATTATGTTTAGTTAATTTTTTCTCCTTTTTTTGGATTTTTTATTAAAATTCAAAAATCAGCCTTTCCCTCCGTTTTATTTTCCCTTTTTTATTTTTTCCTTTTGGGGGAGAAAGTCGGATAATACCCTCCATCAATAATAAAAATGACGGAATTTTTGCGCAAAATTGTTATCACATTTGCACACACTAACATACACTAACATAATAATAATACATAATAATAGATTTACAGAACAAAGTGTCTAAATAACAAGTCAAAGGCAAAGTTCTATAAAAAGTCAAAATAAAATACATATACAGAAATAAACTACGGCGTCGGAGGACGCAGACCCATCATGCCATAAAACTGCGTCGTCCGAGGAGTCACCTCTCCACCAGCTCCAGCCTCAGCACCAGTTCCAGTCTCCGTAGGAGGAGGGAAACTCAAAACAGGACCGCTCCAGCCAAGGCCAACCTGGGGCTGAGACCGCGGAGGCTGCTGCGATGACGAGCCAACCTCGTACATCCCACCACCTCTGAAAGCCGAGGTAGCCTCTCCTAAAGGTGCAGCCGGAACCTCCTCAGAAGAAGACCCTGAGCCCTTAGCAACGTCGGCTCGAGCAGCCTCAGAACGGCCACCTCTACCTCCTAACGAAGTGCGACGACGTCTCGAGCTAGACCTCGCCGGCTCTCTTCGCCCCTCAGGCCTCGTACGGGTGTGAGAAGAAATCGGCTGACCCTGCAAAAAGAAATAAATCAGAAACAAGGTGAAAACTGAAGCATAGTGCAGAAACAATAAGTAAAGAAAAATTACCTCTCGGACAGCGTCGTCTAGACGACAGGTAGCTGCATTCCTCATTCGGACGAGTTGGCTCCGGAAGGCATCTATGCATCGTGCCATAGCCGAAACCACCTCCCGTGAGAACTGTCAAGGAAAGTTAAGTCAGTAAAAATGCATGATAACTGAATACAAGATTCTGAATTAGAGCTAGACTTACCCTGGTCTGGTGACGAGGAATCGACCGCTCCACGAAGCGCTCGCCCTCAGGAGCCGGAGAAATCATCTCCTCGATCGGCCCGTACATCCCCTGGTAGTGGATGGACATACGGGGTGGCACAAACTCAGTGGGACCATCCTGATAAAACAGAAAAAGAAATCAGTAAGGTATTACTTGGGGGCTACTCAGCGAAAAACAAAAAGCCAAGAATCTTACCCTCACATCCTCGGCCGGCACGGGGGCTGGAGCTAACAAAGGAAGTAGCTCCTCGGCATAACTCAGCCCAAGGATCACATGGGACCGCCAAAGAGAACCAGGCTCCTCAGCCATGCTCGACAACTCCCTCTCGTCGAACATGTGGCGTGGTGGAGGAGCAGGAACGACAAAGACATCGGAAGAGTGCTGTCTAGCAACTCTCTCTCCTAAATACGCAACTGCTCCGTAAGTCCCCAGAAAGTAACGGCGCTCAGCAGAGTACTGTGCGGCTAATCCAGGGACTGTCCAACCACCCCATGGTCGGTATACTACCTCAGGTCCCTATAAAAATACCAATCGGGTAAGAACATGTGTAAAACGTCGCAGAAGAGCAAGATAAGCACCAAAAATCATACCGAGATGATCCGACTCCTGACACGTGCAGTAGACAGGTCCACATGGTGGCCGCCCCAAGAGGCGCTCACCGGATACCCCCTCGGTGATGGTCTCGCCGGCGCAATGGAAGGAAAGTATTCATAGAACCAGATCTACAAAAGGCTAAAACATGAGTAAATGCTAATTAAACATATAGGGCTAAATGTTATAGGGAATAATGTTTACCTCTACAACTTTCCAGAAAGCGGACAAAGCGACATTCGTCCTAAGAGACCGGTGGCGACACGAGTCCCTCAGTGCGCGAACGAAGTCAGTATAGGCCAAGCTGGCCCAGTCATAAGTCCCGATCCGCCGGAGATCGCGAACAGCAGAGAGATAGTAAAGCAATGCCCTACTACCCCTATCAGGGGAGAATGTCCCTGACAATAACATCAGCACAAAGATGCGCACCCGCTGCTCTCGGGTGGTCGCATCGTCATCAAGAGTCGCTGCCAGCGTCGAGCGGCGAATCCCTCTAGCACTAAACTGAGTCGTCTCGACCTCAGCTCGGGCCCGAACAGCAATCGGCCCCAGTAGTTCCTCGACCTCTGGAGAAAAGACGTCGATACCGCCGTCGAATGGCAGCGGCACAGAAAAGAACTCCAGTCCTGTGATGAGACTGAAGTCTGTAGGAGTGACCATCATCTCACCCCATGGAAAATGAAATCTGTTGGTGGTGTCCCAAAAGAACTCCACCAGAGCGCGTACTACGTGGTGACCCCCGCTGGAGGCGACCATAGCCTCGGAGGTCTCAAACAGGGCAACCAACCCGCAAGACTCCCATAGGAGTCTCGTCTCTCGATCTCTGGCGATATGCATCCTATACAAATCGCCGAGACCATCGCAGCCAGAGCCGTGATGTCGTGTCCTTCCCGGCTCGGTTCCCCGTCTCACCCTCTCAGAAATGTGGTGGACAGGGGAAAATAACAAGGTCTGCTCATCCCACTCTGGGAACTGACCAAGCGAAGTAGACGGTGTAGTGTCGTCCTCCACGGGCTCATGCTCTCGTCTAGTGTTTCGGGACCGTGAACCGGAGCCTCGTTGTCTAGCCATGCTACATTGTGCAGAATCATCATAAATCAAGGTTCTATAGTATCTAAAGGTTTGCCTAGCCGCATGATACTATGTTCGCAAAAAACAGAGTACGTAGTACTAAAACAGAGCACAAATTCGAATTGAGCATGATAAGCATTTTTCAAGCAATCAAACAATTTCTTGCAACACTATAGTGATTATTGTGAAAAATTGAACAAGAATTGCTAGCAAAAACATCAAGAACGAGCCACATTGTTTCTCACGACCTTAGGAGGTCCAATAATGGCGGATTGCTCATTTCTTCGCCAAATTGAGTCAAACAAGTCTCAAATTACTCCCAAGGCAATATACAAACATAAATAAGCAATTTCATGGCATAAAACTTGATAAATAAAGCAAATTGAGCATTATAAGTTTCGAATTTTCATGAAATTCGTAAATGAACATGCCAATAATTCGTAAAAACCAGTGTGAGTTGGAAGGAAACTTACATAGATCGGGAATATGGATGAAAAGAGCTTTGATTTGCAACAAATTTGAGCGAATTCAGTTGATAAACGAATGAGCAACGATCAATTGAAGTTTCGACTTATTTCGAGCAGCGTTCACAACAAACCAGAGCACGAAATGAACTGAAAACGGGAATTTAAAGTGATTCCCGTGCTGGCGCCAGTCCCTAGGCATTGGCGTCACATTATGTGCTTGGCGCCAGACGCCAATTTCAGCGCATGGCGCTAATGCGAAAAAGCTGGCGCTGATCGATTTTCAGCGACGCCAAAGCAGCCAGCCACCTTCTAGGGTTGTGCTAGCCTTCTGCAATATATTTTGGGTTCCTTGGTACGCCAGTTAGCCCCTCTGATCAATTTGAAATGATTAGGTAATCGGCTTGATTACATGAAGTGATCGACCTGATGAAAAGATTGTCTCACTAAGCTTAAAGCGTCTAAGCATTGGCTCATTAGCAAAAGGCACCGACATACAGGTTCATTAGCCAAAGGCACCGACATACAGGTTCATTAGCAAAAAGGGCACCGACATATAGGTTCAAGAGCAAAGAACGCCAACGTACAGGCATAGCAAAAAGCAAAGTTCAGGCGAACTTTTAAAGATCGACGGGCGTGGATCTTCGGTATTTTCCTTTGGGAGATTATCGCATCAAATGAGGATGACTTCAAGAGAAGATGTCTTCGACATCATTCCCTAGCTTGCGGAAGGTTGTCACAAACAACTGAAGGTAATTTCGGGCGAAATTGTCTTCGATCATAGTTCCTGAGGCATGGAATGTGATCATAATGCGGATGAGAATTATTTCAAGAGAAATAATTTTCGATGATATTCCCTTGGACGTGGAATATTATCATGGTGGAGAGGATCGTTTCAGGCGAAGCAATCTTCTAATTTGGAAGCAGTTACAAGGCGTAGCGGTTTTCAAGCGGGATGACATTCTCTAGCTTGCAGGAGGTCATCAAAGAAAATCGGTTACTTTCAGAGACGTGTGCTCGACGGTGCAAGATACGCGTTTCTTAACTCTTTTATCTGTTTAACTAACGCTAGTTTTGCAGGTATCGGCGTTATAAGATTGATTTAGGATCGCAGAACGTTCTGAATCATTCTCCGTCCCTATCGCTACTTTGGCTTTCATTTTTCGAAACTTGCGTTTCTCCAAACTCAGTCAAAGTGGGGGCTTCTGTAGACACCCATTTGTGTCTCCCCAAAACCAAACCCAGTGATGAGTACCTTTCACGTTGAATCATAATCGAATGAAACGAAAGTGTGGAAAGGTCTAGTGTTGCGGAAAGTTTTATTTCTTTTCTTTTCTCTTCTCTCTGTTTTTGAAAACTTTATTTTAGGAAAACAGCCAATCCAGTTTGGTTGGTCCATGATATAGATTCAATAGTAGTATAGTTGAATGGAGCTTGCAAAGACCTTTCCAACGATATATTATAAGCCCAATTCCGATGAATATTGAGGAATTTATGGCCAATTTACTAAACTGGGCCCGGTTTGAGTTTTAAGTACGGCCCAATGATCTAGGGGAGGGCCTAATATGATTTATCATTCCTAATGTAATTAGGAATGGTTTTGGTCTTCTAGAGCATTCTAGAAGGTTTTATCATTCTTAATTCAATTAGGATTCTTTAAAGTTTTAATTAGATCAAATAGTATTTTCGACTGAAATTATATTATTTTATCTTCCAGTATGGTAAAATTATCAGATTTTCGAAAACGTGTTAAAAGCCGGTTTGGCGTCCAAACCCAGGCCTTGGCGCCTGGAACCAGGATTGGCGCCAGACGCCAGCCATTGGCGCCTAGCGCTAGCCACTGGTCCTGGCGCCAATAAGCCAAGGCTGGCGCCAAGGTGGTTCTTTGGTCTTCAGACTCTGTTTTGATAAATTATCTTTTTTGGACGATTTTCTCTATAAATATCGTATCAAAAACTCCGGTTTCGATCATCAATTATCAATCAACAATCACCAACATTCACCAATTCTCCTTATTCTTAAGTCTTCCTCATTCACCAATTATCATTCATCCAATTCTCTTCATTCATCATCTTTCTTTCATCAATTCTCAATAACATTAATCTTTTAGCATTCTTTCTTTCTTTCTTCCTTTTTCATACAAAATTCCGCATTCACAAGATCTTGATACACCTAGCCATATTCGAAGTTGCCTTCGCCCTAGACGTGAAAGGTTTTAATTTCTTAGGGTTTGGTCCCAAATCTCTCTTTCAATTATTTAATTTAATTGTTTTGTTTATTATTTTCCTTGAAATTACTAACGTGTGTATTTTGTTATTAGAAAGAGGTACGAGGCATCCAAGTAAGTACTTTAATTGATTAATTGATTTTATGATGTAGAAATCATGTTTATATTGTTATTATGATATTCCTAGTATCATGTCTAGGGTATTTTTAATATTAAATATGATTTTTATGATGCTTCCTATGTTCTTCCTAATATTAATTCATGTTATTATCATGTTAGGGTTAAAGATTTGATTTTTATTGCTTAGTGACATGCTAGGGTTTGTTATTAATCTTGTTAGTATCATGCCTAGGATCTTGCTATTTATTATGCTTTAACATGAATATTGTTGATTATTAATTATTATTATTATGATTATTATTGATTATGTTGCTTGATACATATTATATTTATTCTTTATTGTTTGATCACGCCTTTTTATGCATGTTAAAGGGATTTGGTACTTGCAATCACGCTTGATAAGATTATTAATAATCTTGTTTATGGTTAATTGTGATTATAATTCAAGTGATCGCCAATAATAGATTTGTATGTGCATTAATGTTCAACCAACATAGATTAAACAGGTTTAGGGTTAAATCTATTGATTGTATGTTAGTCAGAAAGCGCACATGAATACGAGCAGAATAAAGTAGAGGCCTATTATTAGGGCAGGTTCAATCTCTTTTAGGTTGGATTTGTACCTTCATCCCCGAACCCTTATTTGGTTCATGACCTTATGGAGTTGACGATCTCTTGGATCGTTAAGGGGTGTAACCTTCACCTCGTGAACGGTTTACAAGTTCCTTAAAAACTTGTTGGCGACTCTTTTGCTCTATCTTCTTCCCTTTTGGACGCCACCATACTTTAGTGTATGATCACAGTGGGGTTCAAGCTAGTGGGATTTTAAAGGCTTGAAACTATTCCCTACAGTCTCCAATTGCCTTCCCTAACCTCAGAACAACAGAAGTTTCTCATGGAGCCTTTTTCTCCGGAGGATATTAGGACAGCCATTTTTTGTATTGATGATAATAAATCTCCGGGTCCCGATGGCTTTCCCTCGGCTTTCTTTAAAAACTGTTGGGATGAGGTAAGCCCATCAGTGACAACTGCGGTTCTACATTTCTTTGCTCATGGTTATTTGTTGAAAGATTGGAAGCTTACCTTTTTGACATTACTTCCAAAGGTGGACTTATCTCTCAGTTTCGCCCGATTGGTTTATGCAATGTCATTTACAAATGTGCTGCTAAGTGTCTCACCAGTCGTCTTCGTCAGGTGTTACCTAGTCTGGTTGCAGATTTTCAAAATGCTTTTGTCCCGGGTCGTCTCCTCTCGGATAATGCTTTAATAGCCCACGAGGTCATTTCCTTCATGAATAAAGTCGAAAGCTAAGAAGAGGTTCTATGCAGCTATCAAGTTGGATATGAATAAGGCTTATGACAGGGTTAATTGGGAGTTTTTGTTTAGACTACTCCAAGCTTATGGTTTCCCGCCTTATTGGATTCACATTATTCGTCAATGTGTTTCTACAGTCTCTTATCAAGTACTGGTTAATGGGAATCCTCTTCAGACTTTTCGTCCTCAATGTGGTCTTCGTCAACGCGATCCTCTTTCTTCCTATTTATTTGTTCTCTGCATGGAAATCTTGTCTGCTATGATTCGAAAGGCGGAAAGAGCGTCCCTCTTCAAAGGAATTTGCATTTCCAGAAGTGCTCCTATGGTTTCTCACTTGTTCTTTGCTGACGATTCCTTATTATTTTTACAGGTTACTCCTGAAGCCTATGAAAATCTTTCTGGTCTTCTATCAGATTTTTGCTCTTTGTCTGGACAGGTGATTAATTTACAAAAATCCTTTGTTAAATTTAGCCCCAATACTCCTGAGGACTATAAGGATTTCCTTGCTCGAAGTCTAAAGCTTCAAAGTAAGCCCACACTGGGTTCTTACTTAGGTCTGCCAGTGGATCTAGGGCGCAGCAAAGTTTCTAATTTTAGTTTTCTTATAGATAAGGTGGTTCAGCGTTTAGCGGCTTTCGCCTCTTTGGGCCTTTCCTCAGCAGCGAAGTTGGTTATTATTAATTCGGTTTTGGTTGCTTCGTTTAATCACGTTATTTCGGTTTTTCACATTCCCACTTCGATTTTCTCAAAGATTGACAACTTTGTTGAGTCACTTAAGGTTTTGAGTGATGACAAACAGCTGACTAGCTGGTTCTTGTTGGTTTTATATCATATCAACTGACATTTTGAACAGGAACAGCTATCCCAAGTACTTGAGGCAATATGAAGTCCTTTTGAATCAAAGCATTCAAGAAATATGTATCAGAATGTTCTATCAAGGAAGGCCGTCAAGACTTGAAGATTATGAAGTCTCTCAGATTAGGATAGTTGATCTTTGTAGTCTTTATAATGTTAAGTGTGCATGGATGTTTGTACGTAAGCTATCTGTATCCCTTACTTAGAATATTTAGTGTTGTAGAGATCAGGAAAAGTTGACCTGATCTCTAGGACACTAACAGGTTAGGAAACAGCTGCTTCGTAGCTTGTTTCATGAACCTGGACATTAGTTCAGTAAATATTTTCTGGAATATATATTTCCTATCCTTAGAGAATATTTACTAAACTAATTGATTCAGTTTATGCAGAGTTGGAGATGAATTATTTCGCATATAACTTAGAATATATTATTCTACCCATTTATGGAAAGTAGAATAATATCTTAGAATATCTCTTATTTACAAAATAAAAGATATTCTATTTACCTAAGTTATGATCTGAAAAGATCACGAAAGAATTCATCTCCCAACCTTATAAAAGCATAAACTCGATCAGAATTTCGAGTGAGCTTTTCTGAAAAACTTCTCTATCTTTGAAAGCTCGAAATACACTCTAAGGGAAATAGTTAGTTCATCTCTTACAAACTATTTATGCACACAGTAAGAATTGTTTTGTAATTATCTCTTGTAAGCTTTGAGTGGAAGCATTTAGAGGGAAACAAAGGGCTTGTATTGAATCACTAAGAGGTTAGTGATTGGGTAGCATTTACGAGTGTGAGTGCAAGTGCTTGTGAGTTCAAGTGCGAAGTGACACCTAGAGTCAGGTGTGGGGATCACGAGTGTGATCATTTGTAATTGCTTTTGTTTTTCAGAGTTGATTAATAAAAGTAATTAGGGTAGTGGAGGACGTAGGCTCAGAGTTGAGCTGAACCTCGTTAAATCTTTGTGTTGATTATTTATTGAATTTTCTGTTTCCGCTGCAGGACCAGTTCATCACCTGGTCCCCCTACATAAATAGAGAAGAAAATCCAATAATTCTTAACACTGCCCTGTACTCAATTCAACCCCCCCCCTTCTTGAGTACCAGCTGCACTTTCAATTGGTATCAGAGCCTCGGCTTCTTGTAAGGGTAACACCTAGAGAAGTAGATCATGAGTACTCAGGAAATGAATGCTATGGGATATGACAACAAGACACCAAAGTTCAATGGGAAGAACTATGCATGGTGGAAGAACAGAATCAAGAACATCATCATTGGCATTGATTATGAATGCTGGTTGGTTGTTAAGAATGGTCCCTTGACCATTGAGAAGTCTGATCCAGAAGGGAAGCTAGTCCCAAAGACTGAAGATGAATACATCTCCACTGATTACAAAAAGCTGGAGAAAAATGCTAAGGCTATGTCGATACTGCAACAGGCCATTGCTGAGAATGAGACAAACAGGATCTCAGCATGCACCACTGCCAAGGAGATCTGGGATACCCTTGAACTTGCCTTTGAGGGTACCAGTGAGGTAAAGAGGTCTAAAATTGATTTACTTATGTCAAAATATGAATCTTTTAATATGTTTAAGGATGAAGATATTAATACTTGTTTTGGTAGATTCATGACTATTGTAAATGATTTAAAATCTCTTGGTAAAAGCTTTACTGATGAAGATCTTGTTAGAAAGATTTTGAGAAGTTTGACAGGTGAATGGACTCCCAAGGTTACAGCCATTTATGAAGCAAAGGATCTTTCAATTCTTTCAGTTGAACAGTTGATAGGCTCCCTCATGACCCATGAAATGCTGGTTGGATCTAAGTCAGAGAAGGTACCAGCAAAAGGAATTGCTCTAAAGGGAACAGTCGAAGATGAGGATGATGAGATAGGAATGATGGCTAGAAGGTTTGAAAGAAGTTTCAGAAACCAGAAGGGAAAATTCATCAAGGGTAAGTTTAATAATGCATCAAATAAAAAATCTAACAACTTCTCTGCAACAGGATGCTTTAAGTGTGGTGAGAAGGGACACCTTGTGAAGAATTGTCCTCAATGGAAGGACAACCAGTCCAAGGAAGCAGACAAGATGGCCTACAAAAAGGCCATGGTTGCTGCCGTCTGGGGAGATACAGACAGTGATGAAGAGGGAGATGATTCAAGTCAGTCAGATGTATGTATGACAGCAATACTGAATCAAAGTTCAGAAGAAGGTACCAGGAACAGCAGAGGAACTAGCTCAGATGTCCACTGCCTCATGGCAAAGAAGCACCCCTTGGATCAACATCAGGTAAACATTGATCAGATCAAAAAGGATATGCTCTTTTATGATAGAGAAAACTTGATGGAATGTGCTAGTAGTGCTTTAGATCAATGTTTAGAACTTGGAATTGCTTATCATGATTTTAAGAGAAAGTTTAAAGAAAAGTCTAAAGAATATGATATTGCTAATTCAAGTTGTGATTTGTTGGAAAGTGTCTGTGCTAATTTGAAGCAGGAAGTGGCTGAACTAGAGATTGCTTTAGATCAAAGCAAACTTGAAATTCAGAGAATAAAATCTGATATTGGTTTGTGTGATGACAGTGATGATGAATGTGAGAAACAGTTTACAAGTTGTGTCATTAACGTGCTTGATTATAGTGATGATGACTTGTACGACTTTGATAGTATAAAATCTAGGGCAAGTGTTCTAAATAGGTCTAAACTGTTAGAAGGATTCAACTTGTTAGTTGATGATGTAGAGAAACTATATAAAGCATATGTCCTAGTTAAGGACAGCAAAAGTACTGGTTCTGAAACTGTTTCTAGTAATATGCATGATGAATGTGAAGCTAAAATTTGTAGCTTGCAGGTTGAGTTAGCCCAGCTTAGAAAGACTAATTCATGTGATTCTGTAGTTTTGCATGATTCAAGTATTTCAAAATTGCAAGCTGAGCTTGAAAGAGCTAAGCTTGACTTTGAGATAGTTGTTGACCAGAATTTATCCCTGCATGAGAAAATGAACTTAAAGGACAGAGAGTTCATAGAATTTAAGAAGAGAATGGATAAAGTCCTCCAATCCCAGAACTCATTGAACCAGTTAACCTTAACTGCTGGAAACAGTGGTAGAAGGGGACTTGGTTATACTGGGAAGGGGAACAGGAGGAACTGGTCTCCCAGAGATACTACATGGTTACAGGAGTATAAGAAAGGTAAGTATGTCTTAGCGAAAGACATGCATGTGTGCTATCATTGTGGCAAGAATGGCCATAAGAAATATGAGTGTAAAGACAGGAAAAGTAGATTGGATAAAAATGAGAAAAATGTTAAACGGATTTGGGTTAGAAAAGACTTGCTTGAATCTGTTGTTGGAAAGGGACCCAAAAAGATTTGGGTTCCTAAAGCTAACGTTTGAATTTTTCCTGTGCAGGCTGAAGTGAGAGACAATACCTACTGGTATTTGGACAGTGGCTGCTCAAGACACATGTCAGGGGATAGGAAACAGTTTCTCTCACTTACAGCTCATGAAGGGGGAAAGGTGACTTTTGGTGATAACAACAAAGGTACCATTCTTGGAATTGGTAAGGTTGGTAAGTCACTTTCCCATGCTATTAGTGATGTATATTATGTTGATGGTTTACAACATAATCTCTTGAGTATTTCACAATTATGTGATAAAGGTAATAAAGTTGAGTTCAAAGACAACCTTTGTCACATAGTGAATTTGCAAACAAATGAACTTGTCTGCCAGGGATTCAGACATGAAAACGTTTACATTACTTATTTAAACCAAATCCCTGAGAACAAGTCCATCTGTTTGAGTGCTGTTTCTGATAGGGACCAGTGGCTTTGGCATAAAAGGATGGGACATGTCAGCTTTAGACTTCTTAACAAACTCAGGTCTCAAGAATTGGTGATAGGCCTGCCTAACATCAAGTTTGAAGCAGATAGAGTTTGTGAAGAATGTGCTAAAGGGAAACAAGTCAAATCCTTTTTTAAGCCAAAGAAAACTATCAGTACCAGCAGACCTCTAGAACTTATTCATATTGATTTATGTGGACCCATGAGAGTCCAAAGTAGAAATGGTTCTAGATATGTGTGTGTCATTGTTGATGATTATTCCAGATACACATGGACTCTATTTCTGTCTTCTAAAGATGAAACTTTTGATGAGTTTATTGTATTAGTAAAGCAGGTTCAGAACAAGATCAATCATCAACTGGCTGCCATAAGATCTGATCATGGATCAGAGTTTGATAACTCTAGCTTCATAGAGTTCTGCAGGGAACATGGAGTTTCTCACAATTTCTCTGCCCCAAGAACTCCTCAACAAAATGGAGTAGTTGAGAGGAAGAACAGGACTTTGGAAGAAATGGCAAGAACAATGCTCATTGAGAGTTGTCTTCCCAAGTCTTTTTGGGCAGAAGCTGTAAATACAGCTTGTCACATGTTAAATAGGTTGATGTTAAGGCCTCAAATGAAGAAGACTCCATACGAACTTCTTAGAGGAAGGAAACCAAACATAGCATACTTCAGAACCTTTGGTTGTAAGTGTTATGTGCATAATAATGGTAAGAACAACTTGGATAAATTTGATCCAAGAAGTGATGAAGCTGTTTTCCTTGGTTATTCTTCTCACAGTAAGGCATATAAAGTATTCAATAAGAAAACTTTGTGTGTTGAAGAAAGTGTTCATGTAGTCTTTGATGAATTTAATATGTGTTGTGAGAATGTGCAGGTTGATGACTTAGATGAGATAGGACTTTTGTATTTTACAGGAGAATCAACTGATGTTTCCTTAGAAAAACCAGGTTCACATACTGGTTCACCAGATGCTGCTGGTGAAGGACTTGGTCACAATGAAGGAGATCCTCAACAAGTAGATACTCATGAGGATGGAGGTCCCCAAGTAAATGGAGAAAGCAACACCTTAGGGGGAACAGAAAACTTTCAGGACAAGTCTTCCACCCAGGTAAGAGAGGTAGGGGGAACATCTCAGCATACTGGTCCATCTGTGCAAAACCAATTTGATGGCACAAATGAACCAGGGATGCATGATGGTTCTGATGGATTAAATGAGAATGCACCTAGATCTAGCATTTTTAAATATAAATCTTCTCATCCTACTGAACAAATTCTGAGTGATATCAGTAAAGGCATTCAGACTAGGAGAGCAGTTTATGAAAACTTTTGTGCATTTTTCTCATTTTTATCCAATATAGAACCAACTGACTACAAGATGGCTTTAAAAGATCCTGATTGGGTTTTGGCTATGCAAGATGAATTAAATCAATTTGAAAGAAATAAAGTGTGGCATCTTGAGCCAAGACCTGAGAACAGGTCAGTCATAGGTACCAGGTGGGTCTTCAGAAACAAATTGGATGATCTGGGTACTATAGTCAGAAACAAAGCTAGACTGGTCGTGCAAGGTTATAATCAGCAAGAAGGCATTGATTATGATGAAACCTTTGCACCAGTAGCTAGACTTGAGGCAATAAGGATCTTGATAGCCTTTGCTGCTCATAAGAACATTAAGCTTTTTCAAATGGATGTTAAGACAACATTTCTTAATGGTTATTTGAAAGAAGAAGTATATGTTGAGCAGCCCCCTGGCTTTGCTGATAGTCAATTCCCAAATCATGTATATAAGCTGGACAAGGCACTCTATGGTCTTAAACAAGCTCCTAGAGCTTGGTATGAAAGGCTGTCCAACTTTCTGATGGAACATGACTATAGAAGGGGAACGGTTGATAAGACCCTCTTTATCAAAACCAGGAATTTTGATTTGATTGTAGTACAGATATATGTAGATGATATAATATTTGGTGCTACTAATCAAATTTTGTGTAGTGAGTTTGCAGATCTGATGCAAAGTGAATTTGAGATGAGCATGATGGGAGAACTAGGATTCTTCCTAGGATTGCAAATCAAGCAAACAGTTGATGGGATCATGATACATCAACAGAAGTATCTAAAGGAACTAATCAAGAAGTATGGATTGCAAGACAGTAAATCATATGCAACTCCAATACCTACAAATGCAAAGCTAGACAGTGATGATAAAGGAGAGAGTGTGGAAGCTACACTGTTTAGAGGTATGATTGGTTCTCTTCTCTACTTGACAGCTAGTAGGCCAGATATAGTGTTTTCTGTGGGATTGTGTGCACGTTTTCAAAGCAATCCCAAAGAATCTCACCTAAAGGCTGTCAAGAGAATACTTAGATACTTAGTAGGAACAGATGATCTGTACTTGTGGTACCCCAAAGGTGGTTCAATTGAACTATTAGGATACACAGATGCAGATTATGCTGGATTCCTAGTAGACAGAAAGAGCACATCTGGTATGGCACATTTCTTAGGTCCCTGCTTGATTTCATGGGGATCAAAGAAACAAAATTCTGTTGCTTTATCCACAGCAGAATCTGAATACATAGCTGCTGCAGCTTGCTGCTCCCAGCTGTTGTGGATAAGAAACCAGTTGAAAGATTTTGGTATTTTCTATGAAAATGTACCTATTTTATGTGATAATACAAGTGCTATTAACATTTCTAAGAATCCTGTGCAGCATTCCAGGACAAAGCATATTGAGATAAGACATCATTTCCTAAGAGATAATGTTGAGAAAGGTCTTGTAGAGCTGAGTTTTTGCAACAGTGAAGAACAAATTGCAGATATCTTCACTAAGCCATTGGGTAAAGAGTCTTTCTACAAGTTTAGAGTCATGTTAGGTCTGACTAGGTCAAACTAAGAGACCTCTCTCAGCTGTTTTCCCCAATGATTGGCTAATTAAGTATTCTTTAAATGTGTGCGTGCATCATACCTTTGCAATCTGTCTATTATCTCAATGTTAATTGCTTATCTCTATGTGAGCAATATTGCAGCTAATCACTTTCAGGATTGAAGGCCATATTGAACAGATGAGCAACTGTTTCAGTAACCCTACCAGCAGAGGAAACAGCAGCAAATACAAACGGATTAATTTTGAAATTAATTTCAAATTAAACCGTGAGAAAATATTTTTTATATTCTTATTTGATTTTAAAATCTTTTAAATATGGCAGTTATTTTCCTCCAACGGCAATTTGTTCTGACAGTTGCAATTATGGGCAGTTGTTCATTTATGGAAGTTATTTCCAAATTAAAATAACTTCCAAATATCTTCTGATACTCTGATTTTATTTCTGATTGTCTCTATAATTCCTCTTGCTATATATTTGCTTCCCTTTCCTTGCTCCGTGATTATTCATCATTCATCAAAAATTCTCAACTTCTCTCTCTACACAAGATCAATTCTTCGAAGCTTAGACTAGCAACAATGGTGAGAAAGGCTGGAACTGGAAGGAAAGGAGGAAGGAAAGGAGGTTCCAAAGCAAGTTTGGCTAGTTCCCCCTCTTCAAAATCTCAAGAAACAATCAAGGATGTTATTATGAACGTCTCTGAGCAGACTCCTTCACAAGCAACACCAGAAATCAACCCCTCTGAAACTGAACCCATCAAGGCCGTTCCCTTGAGACAAACTCCTTCAAAAGAGAATGTCTTGAAGGAAAAACCTGCCTCACCATCAAAGACTAAAACTTTAACCCCTTCTCCACAAAAATCCAAATCCAAAAAGGCCCCAAAAGAGAAATCCATCGAAACCCTCACTCAAATAACTGAAACCGTTTCTTCAAACCCCAAATCACCTTCTGAGGGGGAACCTGTTAAAAAGATAGCCAAGAAACTTGAAAAACAGTTAGAGGAACTGGCTGATGAAGGATTGGATGAGGAGAAGGAGGACAAGAAGATGGAGGAGGATCTAGATGTAGTGGTGACCAAGGTGGTTGCTGGTACCACTACTGGTTCTGTAAGGAAAAGGCAGACTAGGGCTGCTTCAAAGGTCATTAAGGGCTCAGAAGAGAAGGAGACTACACCATCTGAGTCTAAGAGAGGAGAGAAAAGGAAAGCAACATCATCTGTTTCCCGTATCTCCAAGGCTGCTAAAGGTAAACAACCTGTTAACCCCAGTACTGGTGCAACTTCTTTAAGTTCTAGGACTGTGTTATCTGGTTGTGGTGTTGAGAATGAATATTTTGATATTCCTGCTTTGAGTCAAGTTAAGGAACTTCTTGAGTTCCAAGGATGGATGTCTCTATTTAATGATTTAAATGATGCTTTTGTTGGTCCTGTTCGTCAGTTCTTTGTTAATCTGAAGCAAAACATTGATATGTCTGTGGCATCAACTGTTTCTGGTAGTATTGTCCATGTTTCTGAGTCTGTTTTATCTGAGTTGCTGGGTATACCTAGAGATGGTTTTGGTAGATATAGCAGTGATGGGTGGCCCCTAATGGGAGGAGTAACACCTGAGGAGGTTACTCAGTTTTTGTTTGGAAAGAAGGAAGAAGCTGGTTCCCCTAGTGACTTTAGGGAGGCAATTATGTTGGTTCTGCACTCCATGTGTTTGAAGGTCTTTCTGCCCAAGGGTCAAGGCAGGGGTACTGTTAGGATCATGGACATGGTCCTGATCTATCTGATCCTGAAAAAGGTTAAGGTTAATCTGCCTGCTCTAATGATGGAGCACATGTTGTACTGCCATGCTTCATCCCACAACTCCCTGCCTTATGGTTCCTTTATCTGCAAAATCATCAAGGAGCAGAATCCCAAGTTTTCTTTTTCTGGTGAAGTGGTGAGTCTTCAGTTGTTCTCCAAGAAAATACTCACTCAAAAGAAGATTGACTACTCTGGAAAGAGGCTGACTTTTGTAGGTCAAGAAAGTAGCCCAAGGGATGCAGGGAACCAGGAGGAAATCACTCCTGAGGATGTGGCAATGCTTCTTGCCAAGTTGGAAAGGCAGGATGAGAGGATCATAAAGTTGGCTGCCAGTCTAGTGCAGGCTGAAGAAGAAAGGAAGCTTGATAAGCTTATGAACAACAGGAAATTCCTCACTATTTGCAGGGTGATTGATCACCTGTTGCCCCCAGAGTCTGGGATGCAGTTTGACTCTACACACTGTAGGATCATTGAGACGGATGATGAGGAATCCTCCAGTGAGAAGGGTCCTGATGCTGAAAAAGGAGAAGGTTCTGAAGAAGAGGAAAATGAATCTGATGAGGAAGAAGAAGAAGAGACAGAGGAAAAGGAGAAGAAGGAAGAAGAAAAGACAGCTGAGGAAGGTTCTGACTTCCAGGAGGAGATCAACCCAGAGGATGAAGAAGAGGATGAAGATGATGATGAATGATCACTTCAGTCTCCCCCTCCCCTTCCATTAACTGCCATAATATTTGCTGTTCCCCCACACTGCTAGACTGTTTTTCATGCAGTGTGGTTTCTATTATGTTTCTAACCTTCTGGTGTGTAATCCTGAACAGTTTTAAGCTTTTTCTGTTTCATGTGATTGAATAACCTGTTTGTGCTAACCTGCAGCATTGAGATTGATCAGTGGTTGAAACTACTGATTTTTGGCTTACTTGCGATATTTTGGTGTGCAATTCTATTTTTTGAATGCTTTTTAATGATGCCAAAAGGGGGAAAAGCAGGTTGAAGTTTCTGAAAAGGCCTTGTTAGACAATTAGATTGAGTCTTTTATTTCCTTGAGTCAGATAATCACAAAAACAAGTTAAAATAGAGAGAACAGTTAGATTAACTAACTGTTTCAGTGTCTTTTTCCAAAAATCCAAAAACAAGTTGTTTCTTTTAAATAAAGATGGCTATCCTGGTCAGTCATCAGTGTCATAAGTCTTTTACACAAGATATCCCTTGTGTAGAAAGTCTAGTAGAAAGTCTTGTCTTCTTAAGTGTAGATTAGAACTTTCTTTACTTTGCTGTTTCTCACTAACGTGCAGGTGCAGGAAACTTCAAAGTGTTTGTCATCATCAAAAAGGGGGAATTTGTTGAGTCACTTAAGGTTTTGAGTGATGACAAACAGCTGACTAGCTGGTTCTTGTTGGTTTTATATCATATCAACTGACATTTTGAACAGGAACAGCTATCCCAAGTACTTGAGGCAATATGAAGTCCTTTTGAATCAAAGCATTCAAGAAATATGTATCAGAATGTTCTATCAAGGAAGGCCGTCAAGACTTGAAGATTATGAAGTCTCTCAGATTAGGATAGTTGATCTTTGTAGTCTTTATAATGTTAAGTGTGCATGGATGTTTGTACGTAAGCTATCTGTATCCCTTACTTAGAATATTTAGTGTTGTAGAGATCAGGAAAAGTTGACCTGATCTCTAGGACACTAACAGGTTAGGAAACAGCTGCTTCGTAGCTTGTTTCATGAACCTGGACATTAGTTCAGTAAATATTTTCTGGAATATATATTTCCTATCCTTAGAGAATATTTACTAAACTAATTGATTCAGTTTATGCAGAGTTGGAGATGAATTATTTCGCATATAACTTAGAATATATTATTCTACCCATTTATGGAAAGTAGAATAATATCTTAGAATATCTCTTATTTACAAAATAAAAGATATTCTATTTACCTAAGTTATGATCTGAAAAGATCACGACAGAATTCATCTCCCAACCTTATAAAAGCATAAACTCGATCAGAATTTCGAGTGAGCTTTTCTGAAAAACTTCTCTATCTTTGAAAGCTCGAAATACACTCTAAGGGAAATAGTTAGTTCATCTCTTACAAACTATTTATGCACACAGTAAGAATTGTTTTGTAATTATCTCTTGTAAGCTTTGAGTGGAAGCATTTAGAGGGAAACAAAGGGCTTGTATTGAATCACTAAGAGGTTAGTGATTGGGTAGCATTTACGAGTGTGAGTGCAAGTGCTTGTGAGTTCAAGTGCGAAGTGACACCTAGAGTCAGGTGTGGGGATCACGAGTGTGATCATTTGTAATTGCTTTTGTTTTTCAGAGTTGATTAATAAAAGTAATTAGGGTAGTGGAGGACGTAGGCTCAGAGTTGAGCTGAACCTCGTTAAATCTTTGTGTTGATTATTTATTGAATTTTCTGTTTCCGCTGCAGGACCAGTTCATCACCTGGTCCCCCTACATAAATAGAGAAGAAAATCCAATAATTCTTAACACTGCCCTGTACTCAATTCAACCCCCCCTTCTTGAGTACCAGCTGCACTTTCAAACTTGTTGGCTCGTTTCTGGTGGAAGTCTGACTCTCGCTCTCGGGGTCTAGCTTTGCGCTCAAAGACTCTTTTACACCTTCCGAAGGGTTTGGGAGGTTTGGGGATTCGTCGTTTGAGCTCTTTCAATACTGTTTTGTTGGCTCGTCAGTGTTGGCGTATTCATCATCATCCTCAACTCTTAGTTTCCAGGCTTCTTTCAGCTAAATATCCTTCTATTCACAATCTTCGGTCTAGAAGGATTCCTGGTTCTTCTTGGGGATGTCAGGGTTTACCGCAAGGTCTGTCTGTATTATCAGATGGTGCGGCTTGGAAAGTTGGTTCTGGAACTCAGGTTCGTATCCTTGAAGATTCTTGGGTTCCAGGAGAATCTATCTCTTTTAGAGATAATTGTGAGGTGCCTCTCCCGTCTCATGTTTCTTCTATCATCAATCCGCGTTCTTACGCGTGGGACACATCTATGGTTCATAAGCTGTTTGATTCTTCCACAGCCAATCGTATTTTGGCTTTGGAACGGCCAAGTAGGCCAATGGATGATTTTGTATATTGGAAATTTACAAAGGATGGTTGTTTTAGCGCCAAATCAGCCTACGCTATGATGCTCCGTCGCCTTGATTATAATGATGGCGCTTCTTCTGTTTCGTCTTCGTGGTGGAAGATGTTTTGGGGTTTACCTCTTATGCCAAAGTTTCAGTGCTTTTGCTGGAAGCTGCTTCATGATGCTTTGCCTCTCAATGGTGTTTTACAACTTCGTGGGGTTCCAGTGGACTCCACCTGTGTTTTCTGTCTTACTGAGAGGGAAACTGTGGACCAACTATTTCGTGATTGCCCTTTTACCACTCTTGTCAGGAGTAGAGTCCCTATCATTTCTTCAATTGATGCTCGACAGGATGTTTCTTTCATAGATTGGTTCGTTAATTTGGTGGCGGATTTGCTGCAGGCTAAATCTTGGGAAATTATGGTCAACTTGGTATCCTTTCTCTGGGCTGTTTAGATTGCTCACAATCATAAAGTTTTTCGACAGGCTGTCATTTCTCCTGATTTTATTCATCGTATAATGCAAGACTGGGTTTCTCGGAGTTCTACTGCTCAAGATTTTAAAGTTATGGTTAAAGCTTCTACTTCAGGATCTCGTATTGAGCGTAGTTATCCTTCTTCGTATTGTTGTGTTCGAGGCTTTCCTGGGACAACTCCTGAAATCTGTCTAATTTGTGATGGTGCCTTTAATGCTCAAGATTATTCTGCTGGTGCAGGATGGATTTTCAGAATTCCAGATTCGGATTGGGTTTTAGGTGGTGGTTTTAGAGCTTTCATTTCTTCCTCGGCCCTTCATTCGGAATTACAGGCCTGTCTTTGGGCTCTTAAAGCTGCTGATCGTCGCGGGTTTAGGAGGCTATTGGTTTACACAGATTGCGCTACTCTGTTTCATTTTGTTCAAAATAAGATTGGTCGAGATATTGCTTGCTTATGGATCTTTCAGGAGATTCTGGACGTCATCAACAGGTTTTCAACTTGTGATTTCAGGAAGGATCCTCGTCAGTGGGTTGTTCCGGCTCATTGACTGGCAGGCCAGGCTTGTCGTCGTCAATTACTTTTTTGGTCTTTTTAGTTTTTTATTTTTTAGCTACTTTGTTTCTTTGCTCGTCTTGTCAAAAAAAAAAAAAAAAAAAAAAAAAAAAACCCTTTTGTATATATATCCCTAGAAATATTTCAATACTTATATTTACTAATTATAATGTTGGTTTTAGATCTACTTTCTTACAAGTTATAAATACTACGTATTAAGCAACTTAATGTATGCGTAACATATATATAAATTGAAAATCTATTACCATCACTAAATACAATCAGATTTTATATTGGTTTAAAATTTGTGGTTCATATCACTATATGATTGTGTGAATTCCTCATATTTTGTCGACTTTTGAAGTGATAAATATATTAAAATTCAAACAACTAACAATAAACAACTTTAGATTTGGTTTGTAATCTTGGATATATATTAGTTTTGTCTTTCGCATGTTGTTGTAGTAGGAAGGAAAAATTAATCAATTAAAAATATTGACACACATGTTACTTCTCTTGAAAAAGTAAACTTTCATTGACATTTTAAAAAGATAAATAAAGGACGGATTAGCTCATGTCATGTAACGTTGGTTAGCGGAAATAAGCAAATAATAACCACTATACATTCACATTATAGTAAGAGTACTGGTTTTTGGTCTCCGACAATAAATAAACTATCGGCCACATCAATAGGAGAGAAGTGATCGAGAACATAATCATTTAGGACTCAATGTCCCTTGGAAAAAGTAATACTCCCTCCATTTTGTAATAATTATAACATAACATTAAGTGTTGCACAAAGTTTAACAAAAATTATAGGGTGTGGATCAAAAGTGAACTAAATAATACAGATAAAACTGGCCTTAACACGTAAAGCTATGGCTTGGGTGCACCCAGCACCCTATAATTTACTTAGTGGTCAAAACATCACAAGCTAACGACTTGGGTGCAAAGCTCACCTTTAGTGAGTTTTCTGGCCACCATTCTCGCTGGAGTCGGTGAATTTATTCAATTTATGTGCTGAAAAATGTCCCGTAAAGGTTTCGGGGGTCTAAGCTCAAAACAAGCAAAAAAAAATAGTGTACATGTTCGTTGAGCATGTTATAAAGTATCTTGATTTGCATGTTATTTTTTTTAAGCCAAATTGAGCCATTTATGCAATTTTTTTGCTTGTTTCGAGCTCAATTTGGTCCCTTATGTTTCAAATTGACCCCCAAAATCTTGTTTTATGGGACATTTTTGGCACGCAAATCAAAAAAATTCACCGGCTCCGATGAGAATGGTGGCTGGAAAACTCACTAAAGGTGTGCTTTGCACCCAAGTCATTAGTTTGTGGTGTTTGGCCACTAAGCAAAGTTCAGGGTGTTGGGTGCACCCAAGCCATAATTCAGAGTGTTGAAGCCAATTTTGCCTATAATATAAGGTACACTTAGTGGGGGATATATTTAATTGTTAGTAAGAGAGAGAGAGAATAAAAAAAATAAAAATAAAAATTTAAGTGAGGTTAGTAGGAGAAAGAAATAGTAAAATAATATTAGATCCTTACTAAATAAGGTGGCGTTGCTATTATTATAAAATAAATGTAAAAGACAGGTGTTGCAATTATTACAAAATGAGGGAGTACTATATTTGAAATAATCAAAAACAGATAGAAAACAACAAATTTTGCACATAAAACTTTACAAAGTCCAAATATATCAACTAAAAATCATGGAGAAAATATTAATAAATTGATTGAGACAAGCACAAAATGTCTTTGATTTCATTAAACTATTGGTGAAGTTTAATTCTGATCTAGATGTTTTTAAGTCAAGATTAAACTTGAGATCTATAATTGATCTAATCTAAGAGTAACACTAAGTAATAGTTAAGTAAATCTATTTATCATCTACTGGATACATGCTGAGTAATATACCGAATTTGATTTAGCTAGTCATGTTCATCAATTTAATTTAGGGCTTGTTCACATTTACTGAACTGAACTGATTGGAGCTGAACTGAACTGAACTGATTGGAGCTGAACTGAACTGAATTGAGCTGAAATGAATATTTTATGAGAGAGGAAAATTAAGAGTTGGACTGAACTGAATTGAACTGATTAGAGCTGAACTGAACTGAACTGATTAGAGCTGAACTGAACTAAACTGAACTGAAATTAAATAAATGTAAACAGGCCCTTACTCCGTTTTTTAAAAAGATACACAACAAGCTAAGCTTATCAACTAATACTAGTACTCACAATTAAAAATGCTTCTCTGTAAAGGTTTTTTATATTTTTTGTAAGCATGAACTTTCAATTCCTTAGTGTTTGGACAGAAATTGCAATAGAGTTTTTGTTGGGGATCGTTTTAGCAAGGTTAGAGTGCTAGGTAATCTGTCCCACGAAATTACATGCAAGTTTATCATAATAAAAAATTTTAAAATAATCCCTCTGTCCCAATTTACTTGCAACAGTTTGACTGAACACGCTTGTCAATGCACAAGATTGACCGCCAATATCTTTTATTATATACATATATAAGCTATAAAAAGTTTATATTAAGAAACTATACATTAAAATAAGCTCAACAACATCTTACATGATTACATTGACTTCCATATAATAGCTAAAAAAGATGGTCAAAGTGAAATGTGTGAATAGTGCAAAAAGTCAAAATGTTGTGAGTAATTTGGGACGGATGGAGTATTATTTAGTGGCATTTTCGTAAATCAATAAAAAAAAAACTTTTTACGAGTATTAAAAGTGAGTCCACATATAATATATTGATTTATTTACGAAAATATCATTATATCTCAGTTTTGTTGTTTAATTTACGGAAATAATATCTCTAGATAATCGATTTTTGTTCATCACAATGATAAAATGGGGTTTCCTTATCAGTCCCACCACCTTTTTTTTTTTTTTAATTTTTGCTTTTTTACAAGCAAGGAATATCCCAAATCTATTTCCAACAGAGAATTAGTCCTGTAGCATGTTAAAAAATTCAAAGTGACAAGAAGGTCATGGGTTTAAACCTCATCCACCCTATCTTCATTTTAAGTAGAATCAATCATAAGTCTCAACCATCAGGTTTATCTTTCGGAAAAATTAGTCTCATTCTATTTTGATAGTGTTTGATTTATATTATTAGCTCCAAGCAAGCAAGTGTGTACTTCAAGTTTACAAGTATTATTCAATTGATTTTTTTATTTTCGGCAAAAATTTTAAAGGAAACTTTAATTTTAGAGAGAAAGCTAGAAGCTAAATAGAACGAGAGATATATTTGTATTGATTGTGTAAGGAAAAATGAATGAATACTTAATCCTATGGTTATAAACAGCTTTTATACTAAACTAGGTTAAGTCCCGTACCATGAACGGTAATTTTTAATACTTAATACTTATCATTAGTTTAACCCTATTATTTGATTATAAAAATTTAAACCTAATTGCAAAATAGGATGAAAGTTCTGTAATTACAAAAAAAAAAAAAAAAAAAATTTATCACACTAAAGAAAACAGAGAGAATAATATATGCAAGACTAATAAAAAATAACTATGAATTACATTACAAAGTTATAGATAGCAAACTATTATTACGCAGTACATATTATTGTATAAAAAAAATAAGGAATATCTTTGTTTGAATGTGTACAAATAGAATAAACTTATCAAATAGGAAATGAAATATTATTGCATAGTTTGTATTAAAAACTTCTCTAAGAAGCTTTGGCCAAAAAAATAAAAATTTAAAAAAAAAAAAAAAAAAAACTTTTGGAGGGAAAATTTTTAACCACGAGATGACATATGTCATTCCTGGTTTCGCTTTTAGTATAAAGTTATAGATACAAAACCTTCTAGAAACTACTCATCATAACATAATTATGTTATGATACTATAACAACTTTTGCTAAAATGTACAAAAGCTAAACAGAATGAGTAATAGAATTCTTCATTCTATTTCTAGAAGTTTAGCTGAAGTAAGAAACTAGCTGAGTTGGCAGATTCACTTGAATAATCTTTAACACCCCCCCCCCCCTCCCTACATGGTGGAGTTGGTTGAGTTGTAGGATCAAACAACCCCAACTTGGACAAAAGTTATTTGGACTGATAAGCAGGCAACACTTTAGTAAAGACATCAGCAAGCTGGGACTTTGCAGGCAAATATGTCAACTGAATCAGACCTTCTAATACTTTTCCCCTTGTGAAGTTGCTGTAGATATCAATATGTTTTGTCCTATCATGAAAAACATGAATCTTGGCTATGTATAATGCAGATTGATTGTCACGGTGAAGTGTGACATGACTTAAATATGTTACATCCATTTCTTCTAATAATTGATAACCCAAACAATAACAGAAGAGGTTGTTGCCATAACGCTATATTCTAATTCACCGGAACATTTAGAAACTGTGGTTTGATTCTTCAAATTCTAGCATATAGGTGACTTGCCAAAGAGAAAAATATACCCAGTAATAGATCTTCTGGAATTTGAACAGGCTCCCCAATCTGAATTAGAAAAGGCTTGGAGTGCCAAAGAATCTGAAGCCTGTAAAAGAATGCCCTGACCTTGAGTTCTAGCTAAGTACCACAAAGTATGTTGTAAAGCATCCATATGAGAAGTTTTAGGAACTTGCAAAAACTAACTTAGACTTTGAACTGTAAATGCCAAGTCATATCTTGTATTAGTGAGACAGTTTAGCTTCCCAATAAACCTTTGCAATTATATTGAATCACCATCTGTAGTTGAGAGTTTAAGATGTTGAGGCAGAGGGGTAGAAGCTTTTCTTGTGAGATAAAATAAAAAGGAGACTCAGCTAGTAACTCCCTTATAAATTTTAGCTGACTCACAACAGTACCTTCTGCAACATATCCAACTATAATTCCCATAACGTAAGAGTTCCGATCCCAAGTGTTTGATACTGAACTTATCATCAAGATGTTGCTTGAACTTATCAATTGTAGGAAGACGAGTACCTGTAATGATAATATCATCGACATAAACTATTGCAAGTGTAATATCAGACCCATCTTTCTTGATGAACAAGTTGTGATCATACTTTGACTGAAAGAAACCTAGAAAGATCAGTTCATGAACAAGCTTGGCAAACCATTTCCTAGATGCTTGTTTCAAGCCATACAAGGCTTTCTTGAGCTTACAAAATTTGTTGTCTGGATTTGCAATCCCATCTAGAACCTTAATATAAACTTTTTCACATAAATCTCCATGTAAAAAGGCATTATTAACATCAATCTGGAAGATATGCCAATGTTTATGTAATATCCCGTATTTTCATACATATTTTCCTAATTGATTAATTATTATTTCATTAAAAGGGTATATTAGTAAATTGACTTGCTATTTGAAATTTGGAGCCAAAATAAAATTTGAGTTATGGCGCTAAAAATATTTTGAAAACTAATTATTATTTTTAGATTTTGGATAAGATTTAATTATTATCCATTTATTTTGTTTTAAAAATCGGATTATTTATATATTTCGAATATTTTAAAAGCAAAAACTATATTTTATTAATTATTTAAAAGGTTCTAAAATTCCCAAACAATGACTAGGTATTTCGGATTTTCTACGTATATAAAATATGCTTTTTTTAGTTATTTTATGGGTGAATAATTGGTATTTATTTAATTAATTATTTTATACAATAAATATTATTTACACAATTATTTTTAAAGCCTAAAATCTAGCAAAAACTTTCCCTAAATACAACTATATAGTCCGTTGGTTGGTTTTTTGGGGATTTATATTTAAAAATTGTATTTTTAATTATCTCCTTAAAATCTCTAATTTTCCTTAATCCTATTTTTCTATCTCCTAAATATTTGATCATCTTATTTTCCTACCTTTTATTTACTTGATTATACCCCTAGTAATCTCCCTTACCATATTATTTTTCATGATAACACATATTCCATATTTTTATTATGTACAATCACCTTAATATCAAAACTTTCCATTTTTATTTATTCACTTCTCCAAGTATATCCTTAACTCTTCTTGCCATAATTCTTCCTACATTTTCATACCATAATTCATGCCCATGCTAGCATATAAATACCCCTTTATTTCATGACCAAACACTCACACAAATTCTCTTAATTTTCTCTTATTATCTTCTCTTATTTATTTTCTCTTCTTTTTCTTTTACTCTCCTCCTTTTGGTGTGCCACCACCACCGAGCACCACCTCCACCCATAGATGCCACCTAAAGCTGCCGCCAACCACCTCCGGCACCGCCAGCCGCCGCTACCAGCCCCTTGCCGCCACCTCTCCTTCTTTTTTCCTTTGGTTTTCTACCTTTTCTTCTTCTCTTCTCTTATTGAATTAATTATAAGTATTATGGGGAATTTATAAAAATTATTATGACTAGTTTTAATCAAATAAAATCAGATTTTAATGGTGTTTATGAAAAAATAATTTAAAAGGTTCATGTACATATAGTTGGGGGCTTTAAATTTAATTGTTGTGATGATTTGTTAACCTTATATTAATTAAGGTTATATTTATTTGTGGGGTGTGTTCAATCAAGGTTCTTGAGATTCTTTTTGAGTGGTTTTGCATAGCAAGGATCGAGGTACGTTGTTTAGGTGGCTAGATACCTTTGAAAGTAATTGATTTGAATAACATGTTTTATGTGATTTTATTGGTGATTGACTTTAATTAAATTATTATTTATGAAATAAAGAATTTTTAATTAATTGATTTTAATAAATAATTGGAGTATTGATTTTTGTATCATGTTTTGAAAGAACTAAATTATTTAGCATGTTTTGAAGACTTGATTTTAAAAGTATGTTGAATTTAATTAAAAAGGAGTTTGAGACTTTTATTGGAATTTATGAGTTAAAGAGGTTTATTGATTATTTAAAAAGGCTTTACAAGCATGTTTATTTTATTAATCCCACTATGCGAATTCATTGAAGGCTATGGGCTTTGTATGACCTAGTCTTTCTCCAAGAATAGCCTTGAAATAGTAGGAGACTAGCTTGGGGGTGTGCACACTTAGAGAGGAGTTTGAATTAAATAGATTTTATAAATCATTATTATTATTATTTTATTGTGTTTTGAAATAATTGATCTCAATAATCATTCTTATTGAGTTATTAAGTTTATTGAAATTATATTTGATATATTGAGAATTGGTTTTGAATCATGAGTTTTGGAATCTATTGATTAATCATTGGAAATTGGTTTGAAAACATGTTTGCAAATAAATTGAGTTTAATTATCTTGCACTTATCATACTTAGCATATTTTGCTAATGGTTATTTCCTATTTGTTTTGGTTCGTCCTTTTTACCTTAATGGTAAGCAGTGTTAACTAATTTTAGGTGAAGTCAATATGTGAGCATATGGAGTCCCTGGAATGTCTTCACTAGATTAGGAATGTCGGTTCTTGTTTGGAGTATTGGTTTTATTTAGTAAGTTTGAGTAGCCTTGCGTAATCACGCGACGGTAATATGCCTAAGTCTATCTCTACGGCATAAATATACGTATTATACTTGTATTTCTATAGAGGAAGATTTGGGGGTATTACAATTTACTCTATTCCCATTTTCATAACCGGAGAACATGTTTCTTCATAATCTATCAATTATTTCTTATTATATCCTTTTGTAACAAGCTTAGCTTTAATTTGTATTTTTTTATACCCATTTGTCTTCAATTTAATATTTTTTATACCCATTTAAAACCAATAGCTTTCTTTCCTTTTGGAAAATCAACAAGTTCCCAAGTGCCATGGTTTTTAATACGTACCTAAGACAGGGAGTGTGTACTTACTAGGGGAGAAAGATCTGCAATGCAACACTTGAATGACCTAGTCACCTGCAAAATAACGAACCTCCAGTGTAACGGTGATTGCCTCTAACAATCAAGTTAGTGATCGAAAAAGGTATTTTAGAAAGAGAAAGTAGAGAGAAGGGAGAATAATTTTGGGAGTCATTGCACTAGGAGGATTCTTTGTATCCCAACTGATGTAAATGATCAGTACTTATGCTGCATTGGGCCATGTGCCATTTAGATTATTTAACCTAAGTAGATAGGCTTCCCATCGTTTTACAGTTTCTAGGGTTATGGGCTTGAAGCCGTTTTCACCCTTCTTTTATTGAGTGACACGTTTCATGCTCTAACTGGATCATTGAGCAATGAGCTTAGGGACACGTGTCAAAGTAGCATTGGTCCACATGTCATAGATATTTTTACTCGAAATGACAAACTAGATTACACCAATGATTAGTAATGATGGTGTTACAAAGATAATCGTCATGCCAAAAGGGTTATCTATGGGGTCTAGTGACCTGTACACAATTAGATCAAAAATAGCTAAGCTTGTTACAAAAGGATATAATAAGATCGAAGTGAACTATAATATTAACTTTAATAGGAGCAGAATGAGACTAGGAATGAGAAAGAGAGGATGAAGAAGAAGAAGAAGAAGAAGAAGAAGAAGAAGAAGAAGAAGAAGAAGAAGAAGAAGAAGAAGAAGAAGAAGAAGAAGAAGAAGAATAGTAGTAGTAGAAGAAGAAGAATTAATGTGAGTTTGAGAATAAAGAAAGTGTTCCAAATGTGATGTATAATCATCATGAAACTGATCATGGGTTTGAGAAGGGAGAAGAATGACATAAAAAAATATGTTGGTTTAAAGAATGTGTTTTATTATAAATGTGAAAGGGAAAGTGTCTCTTTTGAAAACAACATTTCTTGATATTATAACTTTGTTACTGTCAAGTATCAACACCTTGTAACCTTTTTGAGTTACACAATTCCCAAGAAAGACACCTGCATTTTCACTAGGATCAAGCTTAAGTATTTGCATAGCAAAGGTGTAGACACCCATTTGTGTCTCCCCAAAACCAAACCCAGTGATGAGTACCTTTCACGTCGAATCATAATCGAATGAAACGAAAGTGTGGAAAGGTCTAGTGTTGCGGAAAGTTTTATTTCTTTTCTTTTCTTTTCTTTTCTCTTCTCTCTGTTTTTGAAAACTTTATTTTAAGAAAACAGCCAATCCAGTTTGGTTGGTCCATGATATGGGTCCAATAGTGGTGTAGTTGGATGGGGCTTGTAAAGACCTTTCCAACGATATACTATAAGCCCAATTCCGATGAATATTGAGGAATTTATGGCCAATTTACTAAACTGGGCCTGGTTTGAGCTTTAAGTACGACCCAATGATCTAGGGGAGGGCCTAATATGATTTATCATTCCTAATGTAATTAGGAATGGTTTTGGTCTTCTAGAACATTCTAGAAGGTTTTATCATTCTTAATTCAATTAGGATTCTTCAGAGTTTTAATTAGATCAAATAGCATTTTCGACCGAAATTATATTATTTTATCTTCCAGTACAATAAAATTATCAGATTTTCGAAAACGCGTTAAAATCCGGTTTGGCGTCCAACCCCAGGCCTTGGCGCCTGGAACCAGGATTGGCGCCAGACGCCAGCCATTGGCGCCTGGCGCTAGCTACTGGTCCTGGCGCCGATGAGCCAGGGCTGGCGCCAAGTTAGTTTTGCGATCTTCAGACTCTGTTTTAATAAATTATCTTTTTTGGATGCTTTTCTCTATAAATATCGTATCAAAAACTCCGTTTTGATTCACGGATTGTGAATATTCATTCACCATTCATTCATCTACATCTATCATTCACCAATTCTTTTTATTCTGAAGTTTTAATAAACTCCGTTTTCAATCATCATCTACAATCATCAATCGTCAACAATTACTTTATGAATCATTGCTCTTTTAGCATTCTTTCTAAACTTTGCTCTTTAATACAAAATTCTGCATTCACAAGATCTTGATACACATAGCCATATTCGAAGTTGCCTTCGCCCTAGATGTGAAAGGTTTTAATTTCTGAGGGTTTGGTCCCAAATCTCTATTTCAATTATTTAATTTAATTGTTTTGATTATTATTTTCCTTGAAGTTACTAACGCGTTTATTTTGTAATTAGAAAGAGGTACGAGGCATCCAAGTAAGTACTTTAATGGTTTAATTGATTTATGATGTAGATATCATGCTTAGGTTGTTATTTATGATTCCTAGTATCATGTCTAGGGTATCTTTAATATCAAGTATGATTTAAAAGTATGATGCTTCCTATGTTCTTTCTAATGTTTATGATTATTTATTATTATTATGATTATGTATTATGTTGCTTGATATGCATATTATTTTATATTGTTATTGCTTGATCACCTTTATTGCAGGTTAAAGGGAATTGGTATTTGCAATCACGCTTAATAAGATAATTAATAATCTTGTTAGGTTAATTGTGATTATAATTCAAGTGATCGCCAATAATAGATTTGTTTGTGCATTAAATTCAACCAACATAGATTAAACAGATTTAGGGTTAATCCTATTGATTGCATGTTAGTCAGAAAGCGCACATGAATACGAGCAGAATAAAGTAGAGGCCTATTATTAGGGCAGGTTCAATTTCTTTTAGGTTGGATTTGTACCATCATCCCCGAACCCTTATTTGGTTCATGACCTTATGGAGTTGACGATCTCTTGGATCGTTAAGGGGTGTAACCTTCACCTCGTGAACGGTTTACAAGTTCCTTAAAAACTTGTTGGCGACTCTTTTGCTCTATCTTCTTCCCTTTTGGACGCCGCCGTACTTTAGTGTATGATCACAGTGGGGTTCGAGCTAGTGGGATTTTTAAAGGGTTGAAAATATTCCCTACAGTTTTTGGCGACTCCACTGGGGAGGATTTCTATTTTAATTCCTGAATTTGTTTCGGCAATGATTTAGAATGAGTGGATGAGACTCGAAAAGTTCTAAGTATTTCATGTGCGTAATTTTGATTAACATTATTGTCATATGCATGAAAAGGTTCTCATTGGAAAGACCATCCGTAATGAGTAAAAAACATAGGATTTTACACGTAGGAAATTTGAGAAATGTCTTTCACAACTAGGACTGAAATAACACCGCGCGAAACTGGATGATTTTATTGAGCACAGAAAGCTGTTGAGGCATGTGGGAAGTAGCGTCAGGGGCCAGAGCTTGGCGCCACACTTTTTGCCGTAGCGCCAGACGCCAGTATTGGCGCCAGGCGCTACAGTTAAAAGTTGGCGCCAGTCTCTGTTTGCTGGCGCCAATTTCCCCCAATACCGAGCCAGAAATATGCGTTCTAATTTCGACCGGTTTTTCGTATTGTTTGCTCGATCCTGCTTCCTGATTGAATTTTTTCTCACTTTTCTGAAGCCCATATGTGTTCTACATATGGACATAACCCTCTGGGAATTCATGCTCTATCTACCCGATTGAACGCTCCTGGCAACAAAGGGTACATCTGAGAGGTTGAATTCACCAAACCATGGAAGTGAGTTTTTTCTAAAAACTCGCGGTGTTCTATCCACACGCGTTAACCCTTCACGGTTAGGCTTCTACGCGGTGCATCTGGACAATTAACCATGGACCCTGTTTGACTAAACCATATCCTGAACTTTAGAGAATTAGAGCCATGGTTAGGTTGCGAACTCATTGCATCATATTGTGCCTACTTGACTAATTGTGCATTATTTGTTGTGCATATATATTCTATGCTCCTCTTAACCGTTTGTTGATTTGTGTTGAGATTAAAATTATTGACTTAAAGAACTTTGCCTAATTAATTAATTAATTAATTAATTTGAGTCAATAAAGTCTTTTTTTTTTAATCGGAATTGACCTAGTACGACTTTAGGCATACCCCAGTTGACTAATAATACCGAAAACAGTCCCAGACCAAAGCTCCAATGTTGGTGCCAAAGTCTGAGCTGTAGCGCCACTGTATGGTGTGTAGCGCCAGACATTTACTAAAAAGTCTGGCGCCAATCACCATATTGTGACGCCAGTCCTGTCGCTTGGCTGACAGTTCGGATTATTTGTCGAGTCATCATCTAGGGTCTAATTAACCAGTTTACTAATTAATTAGGTTAATTTTCGCTGTCAATAACACCTTGTCAAGTCATTAATCGAGTCTTGGTCACATAATCTAGCCACATGGTCATGACACGAGTCTTAACATGTCACCTACACTCACTAGTCTTAGCACACACTTTGAGTACACATCACCATGACCATGTCTTAGGTCCATGCATGAGTCGGTATTTCCGTCATTTGAGTTGGGGGGTACATTCTATTCCTAATTCTTCATATCCCTCCATCTAAATCTTCTTTCACATTATATTCCGATCTTTCTTCACCTCCTCCATCCATTGCATGTTGAATAAAGTTTGAGTCAAATAATTAACAATAAATATCCCCAATTTCCTTTTCCACAGTACTTGGTCGAGGAGAGAAGGGCGATTAATCAAGGACAACCTCTTTATTCAGGTCTAGCTTTTTGATAAACCGATTCGTCAAAAGAGGAAGGCTAAAAAGGTAATGGCAACTCAAGAAGAAGTCAATGAGCTTAGGAACCAATTGGTTACCATGACTGAAACACTGAAGCTCCTCACACTTAAGGTCGATGATCCCGTGAAGCAACAACGGATGGATCTCATGCAAGAGAGTCTAAGCAAGCTATCTAGTGACTATAAATTTCAGGGCATGAGTTCGCAAGGGGTCTCGCTGGACAAGGAACTTCTTCCGCATAAGTTCAACGCCACTGACATCCCCAAATTCAAGGCAACAGATAACCCTTACTTCCATATAAGAGCTTTTGAAACAATAATGAACATTAAGGGTATCAATAAGAAGGTTTTTTCCTCTTTGTTCCCACTATCTCTTGAAACCGTTTGCCAATAATGGTTTTTCTCCCTTGACAAGGAAAAAACCTCTACCTGGGAATCAATAGTGAATGCTTTCGTTGATAGGTACAAGTGCAATATCCAAGTTGAAACCGACCATAGACAACTTGAGATGCTAAGACAAAAAGAGAATGAAGGCTTTACTTCTTTCTTTAATAAGTAGAGGGAAACTTCCGCCAAGATGATTGAGGTCCCCACTGAAAAAGAATCCGTGAGGATGTTTATCAAGAATCTCCAAGAAAAGTATTCAAAGCACTTAAAATATCAACACAACTTGAATACTTTCAAGGCCGTCTATGACGTAGGTATCGAGATCGAAGATGACCTCGCAAAGCAAAAAGCTACTAACAATAGTAACCACGGTGGCTGGAAAGGAAAGAAGAGCGACAATCCTTCTTCTTCCGAAAACGCCCACTCTAGCAATAATGTTAGTACCTTTGACCATAATGACGTCTTAGCCATGGACAATCAAGGAATTAAAAGGAAACCCAGGCGAGAGTTCACACCCATAGGAATGACCTACGATGCTGCTTTCGATCGTCTTTATGATCGAGGATTAATCAAACCTATTGGCCCTACCGAGGATCCAACACCAGAAAATCGATCTTCGAGATGGAATCCAAATTCCTATTGCAAGTACCATCGAGGAAACGGTCATACCACTGATGAATGCTACAGGTTTCAAAATCTCATTCAAGACCTCATAGAAGCAAACAAGGTCCCATTGCCTCTAGCTAGCGAGAAGACTGGGTGATGATGAAGCGAATGACACAAGACAAGAGGCGAGCTGCAACGACAAGATTTCATGGCCTCCTTTTCTATTTCTTTTTCATCTTTTCTTTCCCCAATAAGTCTAGCATAGGCACCTTTTCTTTTCCTTTAGATTATTTTTGTAGTTTTTCTTTTCTTTTCCCTTTTTAATAAAATGAGCATTTATTTCCTTATATATGATCATTTCATTATATTGCATCAAATATATAAAAAAAAAAAAAAAAAAAAAAAAAAAAAAAAAAAAAACCATGTCGAATTAAGCACAAGGTATACTAAGGATTTGAGGCACCCCTTGTAGCCACATCATATCTTCTTTCGCCCTTCAATTATACAATCCTTTCTTCATAAACCACTTTGAGCCTCGTCTAGCGATAGACCCTTCTTTTTTTAACCTACATCTACCTAACCTTGGGATGGAATGGTGTGCAACTTATGCAATTCTAAAGAAAGCTTGAGCAAATTCAAAAGAAAGCAATAGCAAAAAATAAGCAATAATAAAAAACGAAAACAAGTGTACAAAAGGGTAAGTGTTCCAATGTCTTTGATGTGAAAATATCTTCGATAAGAACACGTCTCAGATTGCGTCTCTTATCGAGTGCTCGGTACCGTGCCTGAGAAACATGAATGCCAAGTGAGTGATAGACCGCATGATCGGGATTGCCCACACTTATAAAAATAAAATAAATGCTAAAGCAAAAAGAGCTAAAAAAGAGTAGAAACTCAAGCATAAAATTATAAAGATTCAAAAGTAAGGTTGCACACCTTGGGGGCTTGTCTAGGGTCTTGAGCCTTTATCCCCTTCTTCTTTAAACCTTTAGCCTAACCACGTTACAACCCTTAGAAAGACCTTTTTGAGGTATACACACTTGTGCGAGGTTTGGCTAGAGCTACGTTTGGCCTGATTCCTAACGGATACGTAGGCAACCTCACATCGAGGTGCGGCCGTAATAAACATGCATTCATATTCACATTCACACACTTACACCATGATCATATCAAGGGATCCCCTGTGCTCATCCCTATTCATTTAGAGCTAGCCTTGGGGGCTTGATCCCTATATTATTAGCTTACCTAGCCTAAGAGTCACCACCATTTGACTCTTTTCAATAATATATTTTTCCACACATTTAGCTCTTGCGGCCTAGCTTTAGTGTCACTATCACACACATCACGCATACATGACCAAATATATTTCCCTTAGGAACCCTTTGTCATGAAATCTTAACGCTGAAGCATGCTTCGTCAAAATCAATCATAATTGTCATTACATAGAAGTATGAAGTGCTTAGCCTCCGTGCCTAAGTTACCCAAATGCTTTCATCATGGAGTCAACAGTTGAGATAGCCTAGGATGGATTAATCCTTGCACCTTGAGAGATAGTATCAAAAAACATTTGACTAAGCTCATTCAACATGCATCTTCAAACTTTTGATTTTCTTTTTCACGTCTTTCTTTTTCGGGAGAAAGTCGGTACCCTCCACAAAATTGACGGAAAATTTTTGCTTTTTTGCTTTTTTCGAGTCGCACGATCACATTACAATGCACACATGAGTCATGTACACATTGAGTCATGTCGTGCCATATAATTTTGATTTGAGTCTAAGACATGTGTCATTTCACTTCGAGTCGAGTCAACCTCGAGTCAGTCAAACATATCGAGTCAAGTTTATACCTTGAGTCGTGTCAATTCGATGAGGAAAGCAACATTAAGCCTTAGGTCAACCCTAAGATAATTAAAGAAATTGACAAAGTTCTATAGTCAAAAATAAATACAGGTGCAGCATAATAGGGAAGACCCTACTCCAATTCTTGGCGCCAGAGATATCTCAGCAACGACAGAGCTCGAAGCCTACCAGAAAGGTGATTTCGACCTCATGCAGCAATTTCGGGTTCCTTGGTACGCCAGTTAGCCCCTATAAGTAATTTGACATGATTAGTAGTCGGCTCGATTATAATCGTAGTAAGTGATTGACCTGACAAAAAATCGTCTCACTTAGCTTAAGCGCCTAAAACACTGGCTCATTACAATCGGTTCAAAAGCAAGCACTTAAACGACAATATTTCCAAATATGGATTGTCGCGCATTCTTATTAAACGACAAAGTTTTCCAAAAATTGGATTGTCATCCCCAACTGACAATATTTCCAAAAATGGATTGTCGTGCATCTTCTTCAACGACAATTTTTTCCAAGATCGGATTGTCATCTCTGGCAAAGTTTCCAAGCGTGGATTGTCGTGCTCCTTCTTTGTTTGGCAATTTTTTCCAAGTTCGGATTGTCATCGCTGGCAAGTTTTCCGAGATTGGATTGTCATACACCCAGTTCCCTATAGCAAAATTTCCCAAAGGATTGTTGTAGGTTTCTATTCATCATAAATTTCGGCAAAGTTCCTCAACGTGGATTTTCATTCATTTCAGTAAGTGGCAAATTTTCCCGAAGTGGATTGTCGGTCGACTCTTTTTTGCAAATGTTCCAAGACGCGGATTGTCAATTGTGGCAATATTTTCCTAAAAGGATTGTCGCATAGCGTTGGCAAATTTCCAAGGTGGATTGCTTTCAAGAGTTATATTCCAAGATGTGGATTGTCGATCGTAGCAAAGTTCTTATGAAAGATTGTTACAAAGCATTGGCAACTTTTCCAAAAATTGGATTTTGGCAAATTTTCCGAGATACGGATTGTCGCTTCATCGTGGCAACATTTCCAAGGATGGATTGTTACGTGGCATTGACAACTTTCCCTAAATCGGATTGTCATACATCATACAAGAGTTGTGTTGGAAACTATTCCCAAAAAAAAGAGGATTGTCATCACAGCAAAAGCACCGACATATTGGTTCACAAGCAGCAAAGCGCCGACGTACTGGCATAGCAAACATTAAGAAGCAGTGATCTTTTCGAAGACTATCACAGCGGAAATTAGAGACATATAAAAAAGAAGCTCTTTGTTCAGAGACGAGTGAACATCGAAACAGCAAGGTGGCGTTCCCTAGATTGTGGAGAGTTGTCACAAACGGATGGAGATTGTTTCAAGAGAAATAATCTTCGATGATATTCCCTTGGACGTGGAATATTATCATTGCGGAGGAGGATCGTTTCAGGCGAAGCAATCTTCTAATTTGGAAGCAGTTACAGGTGTAGCGGTTTTCAAGCGGGATGGCATTCTCTAGCTTGCGGAAGGTCATCAAAACAACAGCAGCAGCAAATCGGTTACTTTCAGAGACATGTGCTCGACGGTGCAAGATACGCGTTTCTTAACTCTTTTATCTGTTTAACTAACGCTAGTTTGTAGGTATCGGCGTTACAAGAGTGATTTAGGATCGAAGAATGTTCTGAATCATTCTCCGTCCCTATCGATACTTTGACTTTCGTTTTCGAAACTTGCGTTTCTCCAAACTCAGTCAAAGTGGGGGCTTCTGTAGACACCCATTTGTGTCTCCCCAAAACCAAACCCAGTGATGAGTACCTTTCACGTCGAATCATAATCGAATGAAACGAAAGTGTGGAAAGGTCTAGTGTTGCGGAAAGTTTTATTTCTTTTCTTTTCTTTTCTCTTCTCTCTGTTTTTTGAAAACTTTATTTTAAGAAAACAGCCAATCCAGTTTGGTTGGTCCATGATATGGGTCCAATAGTGGTGTAGTTGGATGGGGCTTGCAAAGACCTTTCCAACGATATATTATAAGCCCAATTCCGATGAATATTGAGGAATTTATGGCCAATTTACTAAACTGGGCCCGGTTTGAGCTTTAAGTACGGCCCAATGATCTAGGGGAGGGCCTAATATGATTTACATTCCTAATGTAATTAGGAATGGTTTTGGTCTTCTAGAACATTCTAGAAGGTTTTATCATTCTTAATTCAATTAGGATTCTTCAGAGTTTTAATTAGATCAAATAGCATTTTCGACCGAAATTATATTATTTTATCTTCCAGTACAATAAAATTATCAGATTTTCGAAAACGCGTTAAAATCCGGTTTGGCGTCCAACCCCAGGCCTTGGCGCCTGGAACCAGGATTGGCGCCAGACGCCAGCCATTGGCGCCTGGCGCTAGCCACTGGTCCTGGCGCCAATGAGCCAGGGCTGGCGCCAAGTTAGTTTTGCGATCTTCAGACTCTGTTTTGATAAATTATCTTTTTTGGATGTTTTTCTCTATAAATATCGTATCAAAAACTCCGTTTTGATTCACGGATCGTCAATATTCATTCACCATTCATTCATCTACATCTATCATTCACCAATTCTTTTTATTCTGAAGTTTTAATAAACTCCATTTTCAATCATCATCTACAATCATCAATCGTCAACAATTACTTTATGAATCATTGATCTTTTAGCATTCTTTCTAAACTTTGCTCTTTAATACAAAATTCCGCATTCACAAGATCTTGATACACCTAGCCATATTCGAAGTTGCCTTCGCCCTAGATGTGAAAGGTTTTAATTTCTGAGGGTTTGGTCCCAAATCTCTATTTCAATTATTTAATTTAATTGTTTTGATTATTATTTTCCTTGAAGTTACTAACGCGTGTATTTTGTAATTAGAAAGAGGTACGAGGCATCCAAGTAAGTACTTTAATGGTTTAATTGATTTATGATGTAGATATCATGCTTAGGTTGTTATTTATGATTCCTAGTATCATGTCTAGGGTATCTTTAATATCAAGTATGATTTAAAAGTATGATGCTTCCTATGTTCTTTCTAATGTTTATGATTATTTATTATTATTATGATTATGTATTATGTTGCTTGATATGCATATTATTTTATATTGTTATTGCTTGATCACCTTTATTGCAGGTTAAAGGGAATTGGTATTTGCAATCACGCTTAATAAGATAATTAATAATCTTGTTAGGTTAATTGTGATTATAATTCAAGTGATCGCCAATAATAGATTTGTTTGTGCATTAAATTCAACCAACATAGATTAAACAGGTTTAGGGTTAATCCTATTGATTGCATGTTAGTCAGAAAGCGCACATGAATACGAGCAGAATAAAGTAGAGGCATATTATTAGGGCAGGTTCAATTTCTTTTAGGTTGGATTTGTACCATCATCCCCGAACCCTTATTTGGTTCATGACCTTATGGAGTTGACGATCTCTTGGATCGTTAAGGGGTGTAACCTTCACCTCGTGAACGGTTTACAAGTTCCTTAAAAACTTGTTGGCGACTCTTTTGCTCTATCTTCTTCCCTTTTGGACGCCACCGTACTTTAGTGTATGATCACAGTGGGGTTCGAGCTAGTGGGATTTTAAAGGCTTGAAAATATTCCCTACAAAAGGCATCCAAATACTTTCAAGTGTTAAAAACCAGCAAACTCCTTAAACACTCTTTCATAAGGTATATCATTATTAATAGCCCTTAAAGGCATTTTATTAATGAGATAAATTGCACAAATGACATAATTTCCCCAGAATTTTGCAAATAATGCTAAGGAGTCTCTAAAAGGTCTTTATGCTTCCTTTCTAAAACACCATGTTTCTGTGGTGTATCACTACAACTAGTGTAGTGAAAAATGCCTTGAGACAACAATAACAACTTCATTTCACCTTCTACCAACTCCTTAGAATTATCAGATTCCCATACATAATATTAGCATCAAACTAAGTCTTAACATAAATGCAGAAATCAGAAAAGATTTTAACAAATTCTATTTTTTTTTTTTAGCAGATGCACCCAAGTAAATCTGCTAAAAAATCAACTATGGTAAGAAACTGATTACAACCGGAATGAGTTTTGACACTATAAGGGCTCTAAACCTCAATATGAACCAATTCAAAAGGAGCACTAGTTTTAATTTGGCTAGTAGGAAAAGGCAATCTAGATTGTTTTGTTGCATGACTGATTTGACAAATTGTATCACTCAAACACTAATTATAAGTACTACTTGGATTGACAAGCTTCAGTTGAGCAAAAGACATGTGGCCTAATCTTATATGCCACAACTAAGCATCATGTACTATAGTGAAACATTTATGATCTGACTTTACTTTAGAATGCTTGTCTGCAATGTTGTATAAACCACTCTACAATTTACCAAGAAGCATTAGAGTCTCTCCCACGGTATGGCCCTAAATGAAGAATTCATATGAGTCAAGTAAACTATACAATTCATATCCTTACACAACTTGTGGATTGAAATCAAGTTAAACTTGAATTTAGGTACATGTGGGACATTTCTCATGTTAATATCATTGTTCAATCTGGTTGATCTAACATGTTTCACTGCTAACTTTCTCCCATCAAGAATAGTTATAGTGCAATTAGGATTATTTACCAGCTTAAACTTCAAACCATCCCAAGTCAGAACATATATGATCAGCCATGGAAGCAAAGCCAAATCTATCGTTCCTCCAAATCCTTCCAAACATTTTCAGCTGACTTAAAGAAGAGCACACTCTTAGCAATAGTAGGATCTAGATTAACAAGAATCCAAGACAACACAAAATCATTCATTGCACCTCTCCCAAGCCACATATTGTGCAGGTTCTATATCAACATCAGGCTTCGAATTTATTCTAGTAACAAAACCTAGTTTGTTCTTAGCTTAAAGATTAATCATCATAGACCTCTTCCAATCATGATAATTCTCTCCTTTGAACTTAAATGATACTAACTATGCAAAATTAGCATAGGAAGGATTAACATAATACTTGCTTGAAAGATCTTGGTTCTAACGGAAAACAACTCGCTCAAAGTTTTCAGCCATTTTAAAAAGATTTACTCAGAAAGAATTTGAAGAAAAACTGACAAAAAAAAATGAACAAATCATTCAACTACTAACAACTTCAATCCAGAAAAAAGATCCACAAATACTACAATCAACAAACTAATCCATAATCAATCAAATGACCAAACAATAATCAACAACTCTTTCAGAAAATTCAAGTAGCTTTCTCAGTAATTAAAAGAAAAAAAATCAATGAGCAAAAAAACAGATCACACCTGAGTGAAACAGCAGAATCTAAGGCAAAAAGATGAGCTAAACAATCGGATTCATCTTCTTTAGCAAGTCACAAACAAATTCAATAGCTCTGATACCATTTTGATATTTGATATTTGATTTTCAATTTTCGGTAGAAATTTTAGAGGAAACTTTTAGAGAGAAATCTAGAAGCTAAATAGAACAAGAGGTATTTTTGTATTGATTGTGTAAGGAAAAATAAATGAATACTTAATCCTATGTTAATAAAAACAACTTTTATACTAAATACAAAATATTCCAGAAACTACATATCATAACAGAATTCTGTTATGATGCTATAACAACTGCTATAACAACTTTTGTTGACATGTACAAAAGCAAAACTAAATCAATGACATAATTTTTCATTATGTTTTTAAAAGTTTATAGATGATGTAAGAAACGAGCTGAGGTGGCAGACTTGAATAATCTTCAACATATTCAACTATTTTTTTATGTCATAGATGACATAAGTTTACAAGTATGTATTTTATTTTCTTTTCCCTTTTCATTTAATGTCAAGCATTCACCCACCCAATTCTCTAAGGTTGTGTTTGGATACACATAATTCATTTCAAATAACTAATTTTAAATTTAGAATTTGAAATTTCAAAATTCAATTCTAAAACATGTGCATCCGTTTCTCTGGCACAAAATAAATTGAGAACATCTGCGTGTTTTGAGTCCCACAAAATTGATAGATTACGAGCCTCTTGCATACGCTATTTTATCAAGTAAGGATGAAAAGGAGGTTGAGTTGCTTGATGCTATATGCGATGCGCTGGAAGATGGGTTTTTGTGGCCTAGAAGATGAAGGAGTTATGTCTTCGATAAGTGCAATTACTAGATATATCAAGGATCACTATTATGGAGATAATAAATTCATTCTATAGGGTCGTCAATGTTTGGTGCTAGATATGACAATTGATCTTTGGGCTAGCTTAATGGCCCAAAACCTTATAGAATGGATCCTACAAGGTCACACATAAGAGTATTGGGTTAAACAAGTTAGAGGCCCATTATTGAACCTCATGAGTTCATGACATACCATGTTGATGATTGGGCTTGGATAGTTAGAAGAGTCTAATGGGTTTTGGACTTGACATGGTTTTATTTCTAGATATGATCTATAAATATAAACCATGCCTAGGGTTGCAAAATAGAACAATTGACATACAGTAAATTGTCAGACAAGCAACCAAGCATCCCAAAACTCTAACTCTCTCTCTCTCTCTACTCAGCCCTTTCTCTCTCCTCCCTGTCCGTACGGCTCTCCCTTGTGGGCGGCGCGTGTGGTGGCGCGTGGGTGGTGGTGTGGTGTGTTCGTGGCTCGGATCTCCGTTGAAGGTTGATTGAAGCGTTCAGTCACAACTAACTAGCATTAGTGGAGGTTTAATCCGTGCTCGTGGACTAAGTAGAGGAATCACACGTGGGGTTCTTGTTCTCCTTATTGTTCTTGCTCGATCACTTGTGGAATCACGCTTCAAAGGTATTATTCTTACTCTTTATGTATTATGCATGAGATCCTTGGTTAGGTGCTATATGAATACGATTCATGATTATTTCCGCTGCGTAGTACCTATAATCCCCTACAGTGGTATCAGTTAGCCTCTTGCAATTACATATATTGAGTATTAAACCTTTGTTAATCCACAATTTTAATTCAATTGGAGGGAGAATAATTTAATTATGGGTCAATTATTATATTAAATGTGATTTAACAATATAGAATCATTAAAAGTTGTTTAATTTGCTCCATATTAGCCCTAATTTGATCCGAAAATTGCCCTATGAAGTTCAAAAAAATTCGACCTCCCCCCCTAATATTTCGAAAATTTCGAAATCAAGAACCCTAATTTATGAAATTTGTGTTTTTGATTTTGATTTAATTCGAAAGGTTTATGTTTAAAGAATTTAATCTAATTGATTTCATGATAAATTATGAATTTTTCATGATCAACCTATTTAATTTAAAAGTTAAATTGAATTGGGATTAAATTCATGAAGAACCCTAATTTTAAAATTGAATATGATTTAATTTTAAAATTAGATGGACCACATTAAATTTAATTTTAATAAAAATATTTTGTTTTAAATTAAAAATCAATCAAAAAAAAAAAAAGAGGATTGAGGTGCGGCAGCCGCGGCTGGGTGGCGCAGCCACGACGACTGCCGCACCGGCGGTGGTCCAGGAGGGAGGGTGGGATGGGCACGGGTCGGACAGGGGCAGCACAGCAGTGCACCACCCCGATGTGTGTGCTGTTGCTGTTGTCTACGCGTCGCTGCAGGGGCAGCGCACACCGCAAGGTGTGCGGCCACCGTGGCCGGCTTCGGCTGGCCACACCACGGTGGCTGACGCGGCTTTTTCAAAAAAAAAAAATTATTTTGAATAAAATCAGTTTTCAAAATTAAAAATTAAAAGATAAGTTTTAATTTTGAAAAGATAATTAACAAAGTTAAAGTTGTTAATTTCGTTAAGATAGGATAATTATGGAGCAAAAGATTCTATTTGGATAATAATTGATTAAATAATGTGATTATCCCATAATTATTTTAGGATATTAATTGGTTTAAAATATGTGATTGGCAAGTAATTAGGATAGAATCTCCTAAAAGTTAGGATAATCATGGAAGATAAATATGATTTATCTTCCATAATTAAAATAAGATTTGATTCTATCTCATACCTAAATTAAAATATATGATATTTTATAATTGGTTATGATTAATATATGATATTATCTAATTACAGTAATTAATTAAAATATGAGATATTTTAGGAGCCATGTTTCCTTTACTGTGAACATTCGATGTTGTAGTTTAGGAAAGCATGATGAGTGATTTATTATATGACATTTTATAATATATGATGTTATATATATTCCTATATAGACTAGTATGGCCCATAGATTCTAAATACGATCTGCGCATCGTTTCGTATTTTTATAATCTAAATACGGTCTGCGTACCGTTAAGTATTTTTGTAATTTATTTTATTTTATTTAAGTAGTAGATAGAATAGAATAGTATTACAGGTTGCAGTTAATCCAAGAATCCATGGAGTGGAGGCCCAAAGGAGCAAGATGGATGAGATCCATGAAGGTTCAAGTGGGAGCTTTTGCTTTATTAGTTTTCTTAGGATTAAGGGGCCATACTATGTCATGTTTTATTTATGCATTAGTAGATTATGCATGTTAGATTTTATTTATGTTGTTTGATGATGCGCTAGAGTTCACTAAATAATCACAACATAATGAATCTAGGTCCTAGTAATATTGAGGTTGCTTTTCCAATCAAAAACCCGATGAAACCTTTGATATTTATGATGGGTCATGCCAAAGCAGGGTGTCATATTATATCTTAGGGGAGTGGGGGTAAAACAAATTTTACACTTTTGATTGGTTATACTCAACAAGCTAAGGTTACCTAAAGAGTTTAGAACCTTGAAGCTAAGGGTAATAATTAAACATGTGATGGTTAATTATTCAACCAAGAATTACAAAGAGTTGTAATCAGTAAAGAGTTTACTCACCTTGAAAATGTAATAGTTGATGGTAGGGCCAAAGTCCGGCCAATTATTGCACAAATAAAGGATCTTGGAATCATTCTATTCAATAGGGATCAATTAAATTGAATGAATGTTTTAAAGTTACCAGTTTTATAATCGCTTATGGTACTTTAAAAGGTTATTAAACATAATTATTGAATTTTGCCTCGTTTGTTTTTGTTTGTAGATGAATAACTTATACGACAACACAATTTTACCAATGAAACTTAACTTAAGGCTGAATCTCAGAAACTTCAGGGAATGGGAAAAGGAATTGAGAAATGTTCTCACAAGCCATGGGCTTGAATCTCGTTTATACATTCCTGTTGAGAGCAAATACACAGAAAAGTATGGAGCTGAAAGGCATGCTGAAATTGTTTCAGCTGTAGAGAAAATCAGAGGGCTCATTTTAGAATATATTCCAACTTGTTGGAAAAGAAGATTCAGGCACTATGAGCTAACCATATTGTACAAATATCTTCGTGCCATCTGTCGAGGTGGCATAGGAGCATTAGGAAGTGAAGGCATAAATGATCAAAATGTAAGAGAGGTCGTTAACTCGATCCCTCAGATTTACTATTCCTGGACTGACAGTGTCAGGTATGAGGCTTACAATGTTCATTGTAAGATAATGGCTAAAAGACTCATGCCTGGTCAGTCAGTAAGGGCCCATGTAAGGGAATTGATTGAAATGTTCAATCAAATGGATGTCCTTGGGAAACCGATCGATGATGACTCTGCTCATGATATTATTTTGTTCTCACTCCATGATGGTTTTGACATTGTCAAGCTCACTCATAATGATGAGGGATCTTCGGTGACATTGATCAATCTGTTGCTTAACCATGCTGAAGAGTTCCTGAAGAGGAGAGGAAACGAATGCTTCTTTTGCGGTAGTTGGCCATGCCATACACCAGGGTGTCCCCACTATACACCAGTGAAAACAGAAGGTAAAGAGTTACTTGATGTTTTCGTTGTAGAAATTAATCTTACTTCATCTTCCACTTGGGTATTTGATACGTACCGGGTGTGGTGCTCATATCGTTAATAACGTGCAGGGCTTGAAAGAAAGTAAGAAGTTAGCAAAAGGGGAGGTAACGCTTCGAGTAGGAAATAGAGCAAAAGTTGTTGCACTTGCTATTGGAAGCTATCATTTAAGACTTCCCTCTGGACTTATTTTGGTACTTAATAACTGTTATTATGTACCAACAATAACTAAAAACATTATTTCAGTTCCTGTTTTAGATTTTGAAGGATTTTCATTTGAAATAAGAGACAAGTGTTGTTTTATTTCGAAAGAAAATATGTTATATGCTAACGCCAAATTAATTAATGGTTTGTATGTATTAGAATATACAACCCATGTCTACAACATTGATCATAAAAGGCAGAAAACAGATGGTTCAAACCCAACTTACCTATGGCATTGTAGGCTTGGTCACATCAATCAAAAGCGCATCCAGAAATTACAGAAGGATGGACTTCTCTCTTCATTTGATTATGAATCATTTGAAAATTGTGAGTCCTGCTTACTTGGGAAAATGACTAAGTCACCCTTCACAGGTATAGGTGAAAGAGCTAGTGACCTTTTGGGACTCATACATACGGATGTGTGTGGACCAATGAGTTCAAAAGCAAGGGGTGGGTTTAACTACTTCATTACTTTTACTAATGATTTAAGTAGATATGGTTATGTCTACTTAATGAAGAACAAATCGGAATCCTTTGAAAAGTTCAAAGAATTCCAGAATGAGGTACAAAACCAACTTGGGAAAACGATTAAAGCATTACGATCAGATCGTGGTGGTGAATATTTAACCCAAGAATTTGATGAACATCTGATTAATTGTGGAATACTTTCACAGTTAACTCCTCCAGGAACACCACAGTTGAATGGTGTGTTAGAAAGGAGGAACAGGACTTTACTTGATATGGTGAGGTCCATGATGAGCTTTACTGATCTTCACATATCATTTTGGGGATATGCATTAGAAACAGCTGCCAGAGTACTAAACAGAAGCCCGTCCAAAGCAGTTGAGAAGACACCATATGAGATATGGACTGGAAAAGTTCCAAAGTTGTCTTATCTCAAGATTTGGGGTTGTGAAGCCTATGTAAAACGTTTACAAGGTGATAAATTACAACCTAAATCAGACAAGTGTTTCTTTGTGGGCTATCCAAAAGAAACAAAAGGGTATTACTTCTACAATCGCGAAGATAACAAAGTGTTTGTTGCTCGCGATGGTGTCTTTCTAGAAAAGGAATTCCTATCTAGAAAGCCAAGTGGGAGTAAAGTGGTTCTCGAAGAAATTCGAGACGAGCAACAAATGGATGTGGATAACACCACATCAGAGGCGAGGGCGCATGAGTCGATTAATCATGCGTCGGAGCAAGCTAATTCGACTAGCGAGACTCCTATCGTCCCACTTGAACCTAGTTCTTGCGAAAATCTTCAAGGAGTTGGAGAGAATATTTCTATTGTTGCTCCTACCCCACGTAGGTCTGCCAGAATAAAAAACAAACAGTTTGTTGAGGTTCTGATAACTGAGGATTCTGAAATCTTCTTATTGGAGAATGAAGAACCCACAACCTACAAGCAAGCTTTGGCGAGCCCCAACTCAGATAAATGGCTTGAGGCCATGAAGTCCAAAATGGAATCAATGTCTGAAAATGAAGTGTGGACCCTAGTTGACTTGCCTGATGGGGTAAAACCTATTGGTTGCAAATGGGTTTACAAAATTAAAACAAACAAGGATGGAAATGCCTACATACATAAAGCAAGACTGGTTGCAAAAGGATACAGACAGATTCATGGTATTGACTATGATGAAACCTTTTCCCCAGTAGCCATGCTTAAGTCCATTTGGATTCTTCTAGCGATTGCTGCATTTTTCGATTACGAAATTTGGCAGATGGATGTCAAAACCGCCTTCTTGAATGGGTTCTTGACGGAGGAAGTGTATATGATACAACCTGAGGGTTTTGAAGATCCAGAAAATCCTAGAAAGGTATGCAAACTTCAGAAATCCATTTATGGATTGAAGCAAGCATCCAGGAGTTGGAATCTTCGTTTTGATAAAGCAATCAAACAATTTGATTTTGTCAAAAGTGAAGAGGAACCTTGTGTATACAAGAAGTCTAGTGGGAGCAGCATTGTTTTCTTAGTCTTGTATGTAGATGACATACTACTCATGGGAAATGACATACCAATGTTTGAGTCAGTCAAGGAATGGTTGAAGAGTTGTTTTTCCATGAAGGACTTAGGAGAGGCTGAATACATATTGGGGATCAAGATACATCGAGACAGATCTCGAAGGATGATTGGATTAAGTCAAGAAACTTATATTGATAAGGTTCTTGATAGGTATTCCATGAAAGACTCTAAGAGAGGATTTCTCCCCTTGTCTCATGGCATTACGCTCAGTAAATCTCAATGCCCTAACACGCCAGAAGAGATGAAACGTATTGTTGATAAACCTTATGCTTCGGCAATAGGGTCAATCATGTATGCCATGATATGTACGAGGCCGGATGTTGCATATGCTCTGATTATGTGTAGCAGGTTTCAGGCAAATCTAGGAGAAGCACACTGGACAGCTGCCAAGAACATCCTTAAGTACTTGAGAAGGACTAAAGGAATGTTTCTAGTATATGGTGGCAAAAATGAGTTGGTTGTCAAAGGTTATACTGATGCGAGTTTCCAAAAAGATAGAGATGATTTCAGATCACAATCTGGATACATTTTCTGTCTGAATGGAGGAGCAGTGAGCTGGAAGAGTTCGAAGCAAAGCACTGTCGCAGACTCTACAACAGAATCAGAATATTTAGCTGCTGTTGAAGCAGCTAAGGAAGCAGTTTGGATTAAGAAGTTCCTAACTGAGCTGGATATCACACCAAGTGCTCAAAAGGGAATCGAGTTGTATTGTGATAATAATGGCGCCATTGCTCAGTCAAAGGAGCCTAGGTCACACTTCAAATCCAAACATGTAGAGAGGAAATATTACCTCATTCGAGAGATCGTTGACAGAGGAGATGTTAAGATGTGCAAAATTCATACGGATGAGAACATTACTGATCCACTTACTAAACCCCTTCCACTTCCAAAGCATGAAAAACATGCTAGTGAATCTGGATTGAGGCAAATGATGTAATTAGAAGTTGTATTTATTTTTGGAGAAAAATAAGTTACATATGTAATACATTCATTTGCAGAATTATGTTTAATCAGAAATTTTATTATTTCTCTTATTTAATGATGGTTTTCAATATTAAATAAAATGTCCAAAATAATTATGGATTGATGGGCTCATCAGGTTGATGACCTGGTGAATGAAACCCCACAGGTGAACAAAATCCATATATTATTTAAAGTTCCTAGTTCAGAATCATTAAATTGGACATAAATGATTTCTAATAATGGACTAGCATGTAAGATTGATTGGATAGCGCAGTTTCATGGGTTATAGGAGCATAGTGAGGCTCGGTCAATCACATGGATATGCATGAATGAAGCATGATCGAACTATAGACCTACTTTGAAGTTCAAGTATATAACTTCCGGATATATTAGTGGATTCCTTTGACATGAGTGGAACATTGATTTCATTCAATGGATGTTATAGATGTGGTACACTCAAACGTCTGCCCGTAACTGGAGATTATAAAGGGTGTTTTCCGGTTATTTCAGAAATTGAGTGGGAGCTTTGGTTGCCACAATATTGAATTGAGTCTACCTATTTAATTAGGAATGTGTCTTGGCCCCTTGAAGAGGGAGAATTCAGAAAAATGCATGGCCGTGCTCAAATGGATTACATAGTAATCATTTGTTTTGTAATTCTCACTCAGTTTTCAAGAAAAGATCTGTAAACTAATATGATCACGACATGAGATGCAATCATATTATCAAATCGACACACATTGACTTAAGGAATTTGAATATTGCGCACTTGTCTCAGACAAGTGGGAGATTGAAGGAGTTATGTCTTCGATAAGTGCAATTACTAGATATATCAAGGATCACTATTATGGAGATAATAAGTTCATTCTATAGGGTCGTCAATGTTTGGTGCTAGATATGACAATTGATCTTTGGGCTAGCTTAATGGCCCAAAGCCTTATAGAATGGATCCTACAAGGTCACACATAAGAGTATTGGGTTAAACAAGTTAGAGGCCCATTATTGGGCCTCATGAGTTCATGACATACCATGTTGATGATTGGGCTTGGATAGTTAGAAGAGTCTAATGGGTTTTGGACTTGACATGGTTTTATTTCTAGATATGATCTATAAATATAAACCATGCCTAGGGTTGCAAAATAGAACAATTGACATACAATAAATTGTCAGACAAGCAACCAAGCATCCCAAAAATCTAACTCTCTCTCTCTCTACTCGGCCCTCTCTCTCTCTCTCTCCTCCCTGTCCGTACGGCTCTCCCTTGTGGGCGGCGCGTGTGGTGGCGCGTGGGTGGTGGTGTGGTGTTTCGTGGCTCGGATCTCCGTTGAAGGTTGATTGAAGCGTTCAGTCACAACTAACTAGCATTAGTGGAGGTTTAATCCGTGCTCGTGGACTAAGTAGAGGAATCACACGTGGGGTTCTTATTCTCCTTATTGTTCTTGCTCGATCACTTGTGGAATCACGCTTCAAAGGTATTATTCTTACTCTTTATGTGTTATGCATGAGATCCTTGGTTAGGTGCTATATGAATATGATTCATGATTATTTCCGCTGCGTAGTACCTATAATCCCCTACAGAAGATACTATAATTCTGGGAAGTTTGGTGATGTTTTGAGCGAAAATTCTCTCACCGCTGTGGGTAAAGTTCTCAGATCTATTAATGCTGAAGAAAAAGAGAAGGAAAAAAAGAGGGTTTTGGAAGAAACGATACCCACGAACAGTGAAAGGGTGAAAAAACAAAGATCTGATGTAGAGGATGTGGGGGAAAACGTTCTTCCTACTGCTGCTCCGAATGAGGGGAAAAATGACCCTGTTGCTGCTCCGAATGAGAGAAAAATGACCCTGTTGCTGCTTTGAATGAGGGGGAAAATGATCCCGGTGCTGCTGCTTCGAAAGAGGGGTTAATTGACCCTTAATTGGTGATGATTTCTGAATCCTTTTTTTATATTGATTATTTTTTACCGTAATGGTTAATTGTTAGGGCATTGTGAAATTGAGTCCCTGGTTATATGTTAATTGTTGGCTACATTGAGAAGGCGGTTTGTATGTGCTTGATTGGTTGCAAGTAACAGTAGTTGCTGGCCAGGGGGTGTGAATTTTGTTGTTGATATGATTTAGTGAACACAGTTTGTTGTTGCTTTTGTGTTTAACATTAATTTTGTTGCTTTGATGATTAAGGTTGTTGTTGCTTTGGTGATTGACTTTGTTGTTGCTTATGTTATTATTACTCCATGTGCTTTGTGAGCACATACGTGCTTTGTTGTGTAATGGGAAGTGTTAAATTTTGGTTGAATTTTGGTTGTAATGGGCAACAACGGCGAATTTTATACACACGTGCTTGGTGATTGAATTTGTGTTGAATTGTAATGGTTAATTTATACATACGTGCTTGGTGGTTGAATTTTGGTTGTATAATGGGAAGTGCTTACCCAAAATTTAACTTTTTTTTGGGTTGATTGTGTAATGGGAAGTGTTAAATTATGTAAAAAAGAAAAAAAAAAGTGTTCATTTTTGAGTTGAATAATGTTACAGTTGCAATTAATTTTGTAGAATCTTGATACATAATTGTCATACTGTTTGATTTTGAGCTGATTAATAATAATGAATTAATTAATGATAATGAAATGATGTTAATTGTTTTGCTTGCATTGATTGGTAAAGAATTGGGTGGTTTCAATTTTGGCGGCGAAATTGGATTGAGGAAATTATTGTTCATCTAATGTTTTGTAGCTTGTGATCCGATTGTTAGGGTTATAATATATGTAATTATTAATAGACTCTTAACAGTTAAATTTTGGGTTGTAATGGTTAATTACTTAATTGACTTGGTTAATTAGATCTTGGTTTCATTCGTCTTTGTACGAATCACGATCGCTATGTCCTTGAATGCCTGATCAGTTGATTATTAGCAATGGTTTACAAGTTGCAACACTTGTAAGGTGTACGAGTCAATGACCTCAATGTGTGTTTGCTGTCTAGCTTTGCTTGCTTGAAAAAGCTAAAGAACAATTCATAGCTCACTTAGCTTCCACTATGTCATCAATCTGATCTTGTATTACACTTGTTCAATCTCTAGTCTTCTCTTAACTCTATTTGATCTTGAGGAAGTTTACTATCACTTGTTTTTGTTGATCCTCTAGCTGGGATTTAAAGTTAGTTACTTAAATAAGAGAGGGGATTAAATAAGTATGATTGTGTTGCACAAAGGCTTGTGAGTTTACTGTATTGATCTTGCCTTAAAATCCTTACAATCTCAGCTTCTTGGTGGAATAAGCATTTGCTTTTCTTGTAGTGATCAAGATTTGACATTTTAAGCTTGTATTTGAACATAACAATCATTCTAATGCAACATCTGTAATAAAACATGCTAATTTGTGTCAAGTATTCAATATAACTTGTATCCATTTACAGAATAATCGAGTCCCTGGTTATATCTTAATTGTTGGTTACATTGAGAAGGAGGTTTGTATGTGCTTGATTGGTTGCCAGTGACAGTAGTTGCTGGCCAAGGGGTGTGAATTTTGTTGTTGATATGATTTAGTGAACTCAATTTGTTGTTGCTTTGATGATTGAGTTTGTTGTTGCTTTGGTGAATGAGTTTGCTGTTGCTTCTAGTATTATTACTCCTTGTGCTTTGTGCTTTGTGCTTTGTGAGCACATACGTGCTTTAATGTGTGAGTCCCTTTGAGTCCTTCTTAGGGTTGTGGTGGTTGATGGATGATGACAATACTAAATGTTTGTATTTGTTCACGATGAAAAGTTTTTGAGGGACCATGTCTTAAACATGCTAAGTGAGTCCCAATGTTGTGGTCTATTTTTGCAACATAGAGTCCCTGAGATCTCAATGATTCAATTTGAGAGATCATTCTTATTACTAAATCTAAATGATGAGGGGACTCATCTGAACATGAAATGGCCTGTTTGATTTGCCCCAATGTTAACATTGTTGAGGTAACAAATAGGATTTCATTTCTTGTGATTAAATTGTAATCTCTCTGATGGATTTTAGATGTCACTCAAGATTGAATCAATATGCACATAAACCTCTAAACCATTTTCTTATGACTAGAATGTGCTAGAATATCATTCAAGTTCAAATTCAAAATGCTCTTTTCATTACATAACATTCGATTAGCACAACTGACACAATTACTACATGATTGACTGCCTTTTAGATTGATTACATAATATCCAAACCACTTAAAAAAAACACACACACACACAGATGCACAAAATACCTTTGTTTAGACACATAACCAAATCATATTTGAGTCCCTTTAGTATGCTTAAGCCAAAAGTGGTTATGTGTGGCAGTCTTTGCTTGGTCAATTCTTGCTTAAATGCTTAATCAACATCCACTTCTTGGTTTGTTTCCTCTGTGTCTGCTACTATTAGCCTCTCATTAAGGTACTTCACAGCTTCCTCCACTAACTCTTTCTCCACCTCCAAATTATCAGGCAACAATCCCAAATTTTCAAGTCTTTTTTTGCCTTTATGAGGAGGGGGGTAGTTGTTACCACCTAGTTTTCCTAGTATCTCAATCATACAAGCCTGTAAAGTCAACCAACTGTTTCTGTTTACGTGAGGTTCAAACCACTCATATGCCTCTTCAACCCTTTCTATTAACTCAGTTAGGTTTTTTGGGAATGAATGATATTGGATGGATTGAAACGCGTTGAATAAGCCCAAATCTAGCACATTCAGGTCTGGGGATTAAGGAGGTTGATGTATGAATTGTATGTTGAATCCATCTTGAGTACACACTGCAACAAACTCTTCATCTTTTGGTATTTGATGGGGTTTGGCGTTGTCCCCATGGATGAAAATGTTTTTGTCCATATCTGCTGGCCATTTTTGCTTGATTGTTGGTATGACTTTGTTGATAAGCATGTCCCTAATAACTTCCCTGTTAACATTCTGCAATGCCTTTGGTTCCAAAGTTCCTTTCTTCCTGTTCTTGCTGTTTTTTTTTTTTTGTTTGATAGTAAACAAAGGGAAAAATCCCGTACTTACCATCATGTGTCATCAGCCCATTATGGTTGTATATTGGCCTTGAAATCAAACCCATGAACATAGCCTTGATCTTATACCTTCTAGACACTTGGCATCTATATGGATTTTCCTCTTTGGGAAGCAAGTAGAACCTTCTTGTCTCGGGGCATAAATAAAACCACTTTTCATCTATGTGTACTACATGTTGCATATCATCAAAAGTTGGATTCGATTCTGGGGTAGTAGGAGGGTTGATGTGTGACAAAATCCACTTTAATCTTGCGGGCTTCTGTTAAAGCCAGTTTGTTGTTGCTCGTGTGGCATCTCAGCTTACCCCTCTTTTTCAGCCTGTGAATGGTGACATGGCTGATCTTTAAGTACCCAGCGTAGCTTCTTTCAGTTGTCCTCAAGTGTAGAGGAACTGACTGCAACCATTCATCAGAGTACTGGTTTTGGCCCGGTTTTGCCAATTGCCTTTGAACTGACATCAACCACCCCCCCCCCCCCATTTTGTCTTTGCTTGCATACATCATCCCAAAGTCCTGTTATTGCACTCTTGTGAACATCATACTCTCTAGAAAGTGATAATTTGAGGCCCCTTGGTAGCTTTCCATCTTGTTGCATTGCTAACATAGTGTCAACTAATGCCCTTTTTTGGTGGAGCTTTAAATGTGGTTTGCGTCTCTTGTTTGGTGGACTATGTTATTCTTCATTTTATGAGTGAATGATATGCTCCTCTTCCATTAAAATATGCTCCAAATTGTAAAATTCCTCATCGAACATGTCTGCCATGTTGTGGTTTTTTTTTCTTTGTTTTTTTTTCTTTCTTTAAATTTCAGTTTGAATGAGAGAAGAAGAAGAAGAAGAAGAATTTTTTGGCTGCTTGAAGATTGTACACTGCTAGGACATCATTAAATTATGAAGTATACTGTAATTTTTTTTTTCCCAGCTCTAGTAGTAGTGGATAAACATTTGTTGTATAAATAGGGTATGGTTTTGTGGGTGGAATTGAAAGTCAGCCATGCAAAAAAAATAAAAAACCTGGCGGTTCCTTATTTTTTGGTTGAAAATTTCAGTACAATGCTTTTGGAGGGAAACTTTTACCCCCAAAAAGTTGGCAGATTTTGTAAAGTTAATTTAACAAACTGCGACCCACATTCTCTCTCATACTTCTTAATTACATGCCTTCTTTTTACTCAATCTCAATTTCTCATGTTTTGACTAGGAGTCCGTGTCAAGTTCAAAGTTGCAAAAAACTTGAAACGGAGGTAGTAGTTTTTCTTTCCATCTAAATTATGAATTTTTCCCAAATCTAGTGTGGGTTCAGTTGAACCCATACTAGAATCGCCATTGGTTCATGTATCTAAGAGTTTCCTATCACGGGAAAACCACCAGAAATCTATAACCTCCCTATTTTAGAGAAAGACGTACTAATAGATGAAAGAAAAAGGAAGATATTTTTATAGTGGTTACAAGAAAGTATTGAGAAGACTCATCATTTACCTTAGGAAGAAGAGACTCATCTATTCTATGATAAGCATAATGAGATTTAACTCATAAACTCTCGGCTAAAAGTTGGAGAGCTATCCAAGCTAAGTATTTTCAGCAACTTTGTCCAGGGCAGGTTATATCGTGTGGCCAGCTGATACACACCAAGTAATCCTTCATCAACGAGTAACATCTGACTGAGTAATCCCTATCTGACCGAGTAACTACCCCTAATCGACCAAGTAACACTTAACCAAGTAAACCTTGATTGACTTAGTAATTCCTGACCGAGTGAGTAACCCTTGACAGATTTAGTGACCCCGATCAACCGAGTAACTCCTAAACGACTTAGTAACTCATAACCAAAGTGAGTAACCCCTATAGGACTAACAAAGTAATCTTCATAATGGTTGGGTCACACGGTGATACAGTGTGGCCAACCACATACAAAAGTTTGTGAAGTATTTAAACCTCCTGTCCCTTGGATAGCAATAAGAAAGTACAATTTCTAAAAGATAAATAAGGACAAAAAAATTGCTAGTAAATTTTAAATTAATGTATGATAAGATAAAAACAACAATACGACAAGTCGACAATTAGTATTTGGTTGAAATGGTGACAAGAGTTAGTAAGATAAATGTGTATAATATTGTTCCAAATCCATGCTAGATCAATGATGCTTAAAGAAGAAATTTTATAATTTCCAACCAGAAAACAACAAGATGCAAATGCTAAAAGTAGATAAAAGAAAATTAAAATTAGTGACAATTTGATAAAAGAAACAAAGATCAAGTACAAGTACACAATACTTCTATTATTAAGCGTGCTACTAGATCTAGATAAAATTGCACGAATATTTTACCTAGTCAAAACATTTTATTTATCATAGAAGTATGAAGCCTTAGTTAAGGACAAAACATCTAATAAAACCTCACAAGTTATTGCAATCAACTCAAAACATAGCTAGTTAATTACATATCACTTAAAATTGTGATACCCTCGTCAATGATAGACCACATGTCCACCTTCTTAGCATTTCTCGCCGAGCAATTTGCACGAATTTCACCTTGTGTACCCGTCAACACACCAAGTTGTCCCATTTTCAACATTGCAACAACAAATTTTTCGTAAAATAAATTTTGATTTATCGCGAAGCTAGTGACAATTGGCTTTGTAGTCGGATTAGTGTACAAATCTTGATCCGAAGTAAATAGGCCTTGGCGATTCATAAGGTCTACGTAGTATTTGTTGTCAAATACATTAGGAGTACGGATGTCCAAATTTGTGGTGCGATCAGTGTCTTTGGCCGGGCAAGTGGCCTTAAGGTTCTTAGCAAAAGTTTGGTCCATTGTTTTATCTTGTGTAGGGTAGAGCCTCTCGGTGAAGGAGGAACAATGGCCGCGACCAATGGTGTGGCCTCCGGAAAGGGCAACGACATCAGTAGGATCAAACCTTTTGTTGGCAAGGGATTTTAGAATGGTTGAGGCGTTGCTAAAAGGTGCCGGTAGATTATCTAGTGTTACTTGTGTTGTTGCAAAGTTAAGGCTGTCCCTCCTTCCTAGTGGGATGTTGTAATTTGGTCCACCAGACTGCAAAAGCAAATGACAAGTTTGAGAAATGCTTTGACATTATATAAATATGGAAATAGTAAATTGAAGGGGATAATAATAGATGTATACCAGAACAATGGAATCACGAGCTGCAAGAGCAGTGATATCTGCGCAAGAAACAATTCGTCCACATGCCTTATGCACAAGGGCACGAATGTCATTTATAATTTTAAAGGCCTCTTTTCTTAGTGACAAGTTGGGTGGTGCACCTTGTTCGCTAGGACCGCTTGCTGACCCATCTAACAATACTGACCCATCGCATCCCTGTAATTTTAAACTTACATAAATCATACTAATTTGAAGTACCCCATAGTAAATAGGATTAGATTAATCTAAACAAATAACCCTTTATTGAAAACAATAAATTAGTAATAATATACCATGTTTCTTTTTATTTATTTTTTATATTTTATCTAATTCTAGTGATAACTATTAGTAATAATCATTTAATCAATAATCTTCGACAAAAAGAGGACAATTTTTTCCAATAGTTGGTCTTTAAAAGCATATCGTTTTGTACAACGGACCCTATTTTCCTCAAAAAAAATTAGAAAAAAGGGACAATTGCCCCTACAAAATAATTCCACGTAACAGTTGCAACTTTGTTGAAATTTCCTTTGGGTTGGGCTTTGTTGAAACATAATCCTAGTTAATCAAACACTAACCCCAATTTGGGCCCCACCGCCACAAATTAAAAAGTATACCAAACGACAAATTTAATAGCACGTACGTTATTCGTTTTCAATCGATTTTCCTATGTTAATTTAGTGAATAATTTAGTGAAAGTGGAGCCCTTTTTCACACTTGAAACATAATTAAAATGTACTCCATATTTTTGTCTTAAAAAAAAAAAGTACTCCATATTTACTATGTTAATTTTAATTTATTTTAAATTACTTATAATACATTAATACTCCATACTTTTTTATATTGATGAATACTTATAACACTTTAATGATGACATGAGTAACACTTTTTTTTTTATTATTATCATTTCATTTTACATATTACTCTGTATAAAGTATTATTTCATAACCCATTACATATAATAAACCAACCTCAACACAAATACCTAAAGTTCATTACCCACTAAACTGCGCGAGATTTCACTTAAAAATACGGATGTAGTTTGTTCATAGATTATGTCATTATTACCTATTAACATGCTTTTTATAAATCAAAAATAAAAAAATAAAAAATTACAGAGAGCACAATATTGCCTCATAATCAAATTTCATAATTCATAATAATAATGACTCATAAATAATAAAAGTCAATTATATTCATCATACAAATGGATTGTAAATAGAAAATTTACCGTCCAATAATCCATAGTTTTACCAACACAACAATATTAATCTCATACACACATAATTCAAATAATCATCACAACAACTAAAAATTCACACGAACAATAAACAAATATATACCTGAACAAAGCAATCATGGAAATGAAGGCGAAGCAAACCAGCAGCCTGAGTGATATCCTTCTGAAAAACCTGTTTAAGATGATTTCTAACGATGGATTCTAATTGAGGGCACTTTGAACCATAGAATGAGTACGATAGTCCAGGTGCAACTGGTACACTACTTAAACTTCCTACTATCAAAGATGACATTATTATTAAGAACAATAAATTTATTTGGGAACCCATATTTTGTGTTTTTTGGTTACCTAGTTTAATGCCTTAACTATAGTACGTAGTAGTTGTTGCTCTTGATCACTAGGTAGTATCGAATGCTAAATTTATAGGCAAATTTATAAACTAAAAAAGTGTTGGGTTGGGCTTGATATTATTATATGTACTATTTGGGTATTTATTATGGGTTAGGTGACATTATTGAATATGATAGTCAGGATTGAAAAGTCTTTATCTACTTTTGAGAATTTTTTTTTTTTTTAGAAAATAAATATTTTTTCTGTTTTTTAGTTACAACACTTTTATTTTCACAGTCTCCGCAATTTTTGAAGAGGAGAGAGATAGAGATAAAAATAAGAGGGATACATGTGGATAAGAGATGGATAGAGAGAAAAAAAATATCAAAAATGAAAAGTGTTGCAAATAATTAACTATTTTCAAAATAGGAAAGTATTTCAACTAAAAAAACAGAGAAAATAATACAAGTACTATGTAGTATTTTCTACATGTTGCGGCCATATATTTTTAAGTGTTACTCCCTCCGCATTTGTTTGACTTTTGCACTTTTCGCATGTCATGTTTGACTTAATTTTTACTAATAGACAATTAAAAATATTAGTGGTCAAAAATACTTCTTGGCAAATGTGCCAGTCAAATTAATACATTAATAAAAAAGTATAAAAGTTGATATATATATATGGGGTTTGGTAATTTTATTGACTTAAATATGTTATGGTGTAGGTGGGTTAGAGATTCAGAGTCATCGGGTAAAATTATAAGAAAATATAATAGAGGTAATAATTTATTAAAAAGTAAGGGACGTGAGAAAAGAGAAATAATAAAAATAATAGCAGCGTCATAATAGAAATTTGTTAGAAGCATATAAAAAAGAGAAACACAACTTTAAAATGTAATAGTTTGTTAAAAAAAATTGAAAAAAAAATAACCACATTATAATGACGAAATCAAAAGAAAAGAAAATAATTAACACAAATTTAGTCTTTGTTCATTACGGATTATTTTTTCCCATCTTACTTTAGGTAGTAAAAGAATAATAAAACGAATAGATTTTTTATGATCGTACATGTCTCAATTATTATGGTAAAAGTGGTAGGAAACTTGGCCAATATTATCTAGGGAGTACTGTAGTAGTGTACTACCATAATAAATACGAGTACATAAAATATGACAATGAAAGAAAAAGGAAAAAGTTAATTGATAAAAAATTACTGGCGGCTTGACTAAGTCAATAATTGTATTCAGTCTATAATTGTATTTAATCATTTACTGATGGCAATTTGGCAAAAGCTAACAAGTTTGGTAAGAAAACAAGAATTGAAATTATTAAAGTAAATAGGGTGGTCTACACCCGCGAGGTGCATAGCTCTTGCAAAGAAGTTGTATTGGCGTGTATTCACTTTTGATTTGGGTGGTAGACTTGGTAATTTTAATATTCCCTCCGTTCCTTAATACAATGTCTCTTTTGAGCATTTATTCCTCACATAATAAAGAGAAAGAGACATTGTATATATTAAGGGACGGAGGGAGTATGTACTATTATTAGGTTTATGTGCCTATGTGGTGGCTTCGTAGGATTATAAGAAAGCCACCATATTCTTTTATGACAATTATTTTTAAAACCCTCAAAAGTTTGATAGTGTTATCTCAAAATTATTATTAAATAATATTTAATTGATTTGCATCCCTTCCTAATTTAAGCGGCAATTGTTAGTTTAGAATTCTTAATTGATTAGCATATTTCAATAATACCTAGTGTGTTTTTCTTCAAATGAATTTTTTGTGAGCTTTGGTCATACAGAGTAATAATATGTGAAATGTTCGTTGCAGCTAAAAACTTAATAATGTAAGTTCTTTAATGTTCTACGACCATCTAATATCTATATATAAATCTAATATTAAAGCAATAATCACTTAGTTATTTTTTCCTCTAAAGTTCTCTCCATAATTAATTAATTTATACCATTTTTTTTCCTATCATCGATTTCCCTTGATTTTAGGATTTTTAAGTTCTTTATACCTCTTGATAGCATTTGCTCAAATATCACAATTTAATATGAATTCTATTTAAATTCCATAACGTTGTTTATGTGCCATCAAGCAATGTACATTTCAAAACTAATAAACCTTAACAATAGTTGCAATTAAAAGACAACAAGATTGTAAATAAGAAGAACAACCACGAAGGAGTAAAGATAGACAGTCTCTTCGTATATACAGTTTTTTTTCTTTTTAAATAATAATAAAAACACATGAAGTATAAAGCATTAGAATTTTTTTATTCAAAAAAAATAAATTTCAAGTTTTTTGAATTAATTGATGATAAATTTAATGAAAAAAAACATTAAATATTTTAATGAGAGTAAACATATTAATGAGGGTTAAAAAGTAAATACACATTTTTGTACATATTTTTGAGGGTATAGTTGGTAGCACACTATTCCTAAGAGTTATCTTCTACTTTTTATAAGGTAGGGATAAGGTAGGGAAATAAACATATTCCTTCCGTCCCTTATTGATAGTCTCTTATGACTAAATTTTAGTCCTAAAATGTTCACCCATTTGCTTTTTTAACAACCATTAATATTAATATTAACCAAATTTCCTTAAACTTTGCAATTTTATTTGTGCAAATTTATCTTTTCCATGTAAATTTTATTTTTCCATATACTTTTATTACTTTATTTCTCTACTTTTTTGCATACCCAATGTAAATTTATCTTTTCAATTTATTTTTACTACTTCTTATTTATGCTTATTAATTCCCGTGAAATTTGCCCAAAAGGGACTATTAATAAGGGACGGAGGGAGTATATTAACTACATCAAATGACGTGTGATTTTGTCATGCATTCCTAACTACTCTGTAGTTTCTTTTTATGGAGTAGTAATATACTTCATGTGTTTTTAAATACTTGTTCCATTTTTTATTTGAAAAGGTTTTACAATATTTACTTCATTTCTCTCAATTAGTGGACCTAACAAAAATTATATTTTATTAATAATTATGTCTCTATTTTCATTATATTAATTATAAATTATATACAAAAGACATGTTTATATAATTAGTAGTCAATAGTTGTTCCATAAATATGAAAAATTATTATATAAATAAACAAATACAAGTAATGAATAATTGGAATAATAAAAAAATGAATTTATCTATTCAATAATAAGGTATCAAAGTAACAAGACGGGGCATTACCCATGTCACACACTAATTAGTTTTCTAATACCTTGAGACACAAGACCCTAATATTACTAATTTAATACGTAGGCATCATACAGAGAATAAGGTAATATATGTAGTGTATTTGGTGCTTATGGTTGGCACAAGCATCTGGAATCTCCGAACAAAATTCTCAAATGTCGGCCATAAAAGCAGTAGAGTACATGTGTCGGATCCAAGGTATTAAGGCGCATGTGCACATAACTAATTAATTAGCCCTTCACCATTTTCAAAACACTTTGGTGATGCCAATCAATGTGACTGCATATGCTTTTAGTTTGCTGGCATAAATGTCACGAGCCTTTAACGAAATCATGAGCTTATCCATAACCGATAAGAATCAAGCAATTAGGTTGATTATATTTCGTTATTATTTTGCACAATTATTGTAAAATATCGCTGTTTTTTTTTTCAATTTTGATAGTTATGAATTTGAGATCCATATGACAAAGGTTGAAGATGATGTTCTTTTATTTTGTCAAAGGTTGAAGATGATGTTCTTTATATTTTGTCAAATGTTGAAGATGGTGTTCTTTATAAATTGTACATATGTTCGTCATTCTAGTTATTGAACAATTATATGAATGTTCTTTACTTTTATCTTTTATGTTTTTTGCTTTGATGTTCTTTGACTTATTCTGTATTTTTAAATAATATATCATTTATTAATTCTATATATATATTTTAATATTAATAATCATTATCTATGTATATATATTTTAAAAATCAGGATCGTGAAGGTTGATGACGATATTCTTTTGAGATCTCCTCTATTGATGATTGTTTTTCAGATCTAAAGAACATCCGTAATATTATTAAAGAAAATGATAATATTATGTAATGAACATAACTTATATATATACCTACCACGATCCAAAGACAAAATTCAAAGAACATTTCACAATAAGCAATGAACATTATGTGACGATAAAAGTAAATTGCAATTACAATAAAAAAAAATGGACAATTAAAATAAACTATCAAAAAATCTAATAAAAATCATTATATGATATAATTATGGACATAAGGAAAAAGATATAGTTTTAAAAAATAATTGTACATTACAAACAACTATAAAGTACATCATGTTTTCTAATAGAAAACATTATTAAATCACATATAGAACATCACAAAAAATTTATATATACCATCCCTAAAATGAAAATTGTAACTATATATAGTAAAGGTGAAAAATATGAACGAAATAAAATTAAAAAAATAAAATTGAAAACTAAAATTTAATCAATTCAAAATTTAAAAACGAAATCTTAAGTTATTTTTAGGTGAAATAATTTTAGAGAATAAAAATTATTTTTTTTATAAAGAGCATTATATAGTCATGTAAAGAGCCTCAAAGTACACAAAACAATCATTAAAATAAATATTATATATATATTATATATATATATATATATATATATATATATATATATATATATATATATATATATATATATATATATATATATAGTATTTTGGATAATAACATTTTGAAAATGAAATTAAAATTTAAAAATTTAAAATTTAAAATTCAGGTGTACCATGTGCATGGTACACCTGGGTGTAGGATTCACGCATTGATTTTATTTATAACTACTAAATTATTTTTGGTCTTCTCTTAAAATTGTAATTTATTTAAGATGAACTGCATAACAAATTTTATAATAAAGAAAATTATTTAACATCAATATCTTTATGAGTTTGTCTTTTAGTAACCCAATATTATATTGAAAGTTTCTCATTTTAACATTTACACTATTTACATAACTCGTTGATCAATGGTAATAATTACATCTAAAAATTATAGGAAAATTTGTCTAGAATGAACTTATGTGTTCACTATTTTGTCTGAAAGAACCTTATATGTTCAAAGTGGTCTAAACGGACCTTATAAGTTTATTTTGTTGTCTAGAGGGACCTTGATGCCAGATTCCGGCGTTCGACTTTTTTCTCTGGCGTTGACTACGCCACGTGACTTTAAAAATCACCTCTCCTCTTATATTTTTCCCCTTTTCCCTCCAATTCCCTTTATTTTCCCATAATTTTTCCCCAATTTCTTTCTCTCTCCTCACGAACCAGATTTCATTCATCTAACCCATTGTGTTCCCTAAGTTTTCGAAGAAACTCATACAACCATCTTTCGATTAAGTCCTTTTCGTATCAGGTAAGACCAATGCTTATGGTTCTTTTTTCCCCCAATCCCAATCTTTTAAGATTGAATTAAGTTGTTTGCAAAATTAGGGTTTATAATTCATTTGTGTCTGAAATCATATTGTGTTGGTTGTTGAAGAATGTTTTCGACCAAATGGAAGTTATCAAAGTGCAATTGTGGCATTCCTCTTGCGCAAAGGACTTCTGGACTCATGAAAATCCAGGCACAGAGAAGAAGATATCCATATCTAGGCCAACAAAGTCATCAATTATGTGACTCGAATTCAATTTGGTATATGAGAGAAATAATGGTGGGAATCTTCACTTTTTTCATTGAATATTCCTCATAGAATACCATAGTACAGAGAAATTTAGGGGACTAGAAGAGAGAGAAAGAAAAATGGAGGGAAAACAAAAAAAATTGAGAGGTGTTAATTTTTAAAGTCACGTGACATGCACGTGGCATAGTAACGTGCATGTCAACGCCGGAGAAAAAAGTCAAACGGCGGAATTCGGTGTCAAGGTCCCTCTAGACAACAAAACAAACTTATAAGGTTCTTTTAGACCACTTTGACCATATAAGGTCCTTCCAAACAAAATAGTGAACATATAAGTTCCTTCTAGACAAATTTTCCAAAATTATAATCATGTTATAGCATTAGAATCGTTTATATATATATATATATATATATATATATATATATATATATATATATATATATATATATATATATATATATATATATATATATATATATATATATATTTGACAATGGTCCAAAAAGGAGACTGCTAGCTTCCAACTGACTCAAGACAACAACGAGAAAATTCAAACCTCTTAACCAAACTAATATAAGTGCTAAAAAGGAAATAGAGGTTACAGACACTATGAATTGCTTGACAATAAAAATAAGGGGGTTGTGGATATCCTTCGCTAAAACTAGCCCTAAGCTACTCCAAACTTGTTTTCTTGCATTTCTTGATAATCTTGCAAAAATGACTAGAATACCTTTTACCTTTCTTGTTCTTCACCCTTACCCTAATTGACCTTCCATTTTTTCTTGACGTGGCAGAGAACATGGAGGTGGTGAGTGGTGGAGGGGATTGCACTTGGTCGGGTTCAACATTCATGGGCTCTTCATCTTTAGAACCTACAGATTTCATTTCATCGAAAACAGTGGTAGTTAAATCTCTTGCAGGTAACTCATTCCCCTCCTCGATAATCAAACCCTTATTGTAGCTAAAAGTTAGGCTAGTAGGTATATTATCATCTAACTTCTCAACGGCAACACTGTTGATTTTCGGAAGTCCAATGATCGTGGCGGAGTTCAGAGTTCGCTTGGCCTTTTCATTTTGGCTCTTTTTGTTGTGCCACATCTTTTTTGGACCCACCATCCTAGTGGGCGTAAGTGAGGTTTCAAGAACTTTGAATTCCGATCCTTTGCCATATTGGATTCAGAATGCTTATCATATGTGGTCTTTTCCTTCAATTCACTGTACTCGTACAATCATCCATGATACAACAAAATGTTTGTAGAAACTCAAGGTTTTCTCTTGACATAGATTTGAATAAAACAAATTGAAAATCTTAAGGGACTGGTTACTTCTTGATCCGTTGAGGAACATATGAAATTTCCAAGGTCCCTTGTCTTTAGCATGTCCATAACCCTTTGTTTTTAGAACTAGTAGCATCATTGTCCTCCTTTCCAAAGGGGTAAGAACATTGGATGTAGTGGTAAGGCTTTCTACCATCATCTCATTAGCAGCGTCCAAGGTGGGTAAGGTCGTAATATAACACTAGGCAACCCAACAAAGTCTAGATTGACTGAGGGATTGCTAATCTTCCCTTTTTTGTTGAAGATGGTGTGGAACAAGTCGGACTCTTCATTGCTCCTTTTTCCCTTAATCTTGCTAGCTTTTCTTCTCAACCCTTCCACCTTCTCCATCTCATGAAGGATGTCTTGATTTTTAGGCTCAGCCTTAGTGTAGGGAATAATTTCAAGCCTTTAAATCCCACTAGCTTGAACCCCACTGTGATCCTACACTAAAGTACGGTGGCATCCAAAAGGGAAGAAGATAGAGCAAAAGAGTCGCCAACAAGTTTTAGGAACTTGTAAACCATTCACGAGGTGAAGGTTACACCCCTTAACGATCCAAGAGATCGTCAACTCCATAAGGTCTAGAACCAAATAAGGGTTCGGGGATGAAGGTATAAATCCAACCTAAAAGAGATTGAACCTGCCCTAATAATAGGCCTCTACTTTATTCTGATCGTATACATGTGCGCTTTCTAATTAACATACAATCAATAGAATTAACCCTAAACCTGTTTAATCTATGTTGGTTGAATATTAATGTACAAATAAATCTATTATTGGCGATCACTTGAATTATAATCATAATTAACCCTAACAAGATTCACTAGTAGAAAAAGGCTCATTTGCGTCGCTCATTTATAGTGTATTTGCGTCGCTTCTATGAGCGACGCAAATGATTTAAAAGTCATTTGCGTCGCTCCTAGGCGCGACGCAAATAAGAGTCATTTGCGTCGCTCCTTTATAAAGGAGTGACGCAAATAGGAGTGACGCAAATAAGAGTTATTTGCGTCGCTCCTTTATAAAGGAGCGACGCAAATGACTCTTATTTGCGTCGCGCCTTTATAAAGAAGCGACGCAAATGACTCTTCTGATAAACTTCTTGTTTGTTATTTGCGTCACTTGTTTATATAGGAGTGACGCAAATGACTGACTAGACAATACAAAATTGCTTTATTTGCGTCACTTGTTTGTTTAATGAGTGACGCAAATGAGGTGAATTTTTTTTTTAATTATAATAATTGCCTTAGCTTGTATATGTTTGTACTACCTGTTTTCCTTGCTAGTGGTATAAAGTAATATGCTAACACTAATATAATTGAAATTAAAATGCAATATTATTGAATAATGCAAATGTAAATTTCGGCAAAGTCTCCTTTGTATTTTGGCCTACCCATAAAATTGGGAATGACGACATTGTATTAACCTGTCCAATAATTTAGATCTCAATATCATAGACATTATACTCATCATCCCAACACCAATTAACCAAAATCATTCATGTCAAGCCTATAATCCAAAACAAGAGTCCAACATGCGCTAAGTCCAATCGACAATTATAGAATTAATAACCCAACAATCATACAATTAACACCAAAGCAAAGCAATACAGCAAGCTAAGCCCAATCGACATATCTGCAACATCATCAATCAAAACAACAGGGGTATTTGTAACCTTAATTCCTCTTTCTTTAAAAATAGAATTAATAATCCTAACATAAAGAAAAGGAGGAGCAGGAGCAGGAGCAGGAGCAGTAACATGGAAGCAGAAGCAGGAGCAGCAGCAACATGGAAGCAGCAGCAGGAGCAGTAACATGGAAGCAGAAGCAGCACATAAGAAGTTCCCTGCATCATATATAACACATTTCTATCACTTACACTCAACACAACATAAACAAGATAGCAAAACCGATTAGCAAAGACTCTTATAGAAAAAACAAGATAGTCACCATACAAAACAAGATAGTCACCATTAGCAATTACCAAAGACTCTCATAAGCAAAAACAAGATAGCAAAAAGAAGATGGTCTTTTATACTTTGTAGTTCACTTAGATTTTCGCAAACTATTATTCCCATATACACACTATTTGACACAAGATAAACCCCAAATTGCGTATCAAATGCACACACTACTCATGGGATAATCAATACGATTCTCATCAAATCCTACCACTTAAAAAAAAATTTAACCTCATAAGAATGCCAATTACTTTTTTCTACATATCCATGTCCATTAGACAACCATTCAAACATAAGGTTCACAACTTCACATATAAAACCCCAAGACAACACTACACGTTTACAATCAATAGGACTTAATAAAATCTAGAAAATTTACATGTTTGTAATTAGTGATTAAAGACCATTCCTCCTATAGGATATAAGATACTTACCAATAGTCCAATACCATCATTTGCGCTGAGTAAAAGTTTGAACAGAAATACCATACACGTGTATCATGATGGATCTTTTCTCTCCTGACCTGATACTGATGATGCATCTGACTGGGCTCGGCCATAAACATACCTGTTTTTTCAAAATATTATAGTGCAGAAAGAAAATAACAGAAAAGCAATCAGATATGTAAAGGAAGATCAATATAGGAATGTGACACCAAGATCTGAGAATGTCGCAAGAAAGTAAATGTTACATCTTTTTTACTACTGCCTAAATAAACCAAATGACAAGTCCAATGGAAGGTATGGTAGTTCTCTAAATAACTAGATGGCAAGTTCAAAGGAAGGTAAACGAGTTTAACAATTAACTATATTGGGTGAGGGTAGGGTCATCATTCTTTGGGATTAGGATGAGGGTAGGGGTCACCATTCTTTGGGATTAGGAGTTTTACATCAATTGATCAAAGAAGAGTCGTAGATTATATTTAATGTGTCTTTCTTTGGGATTAAGATGAGGGTAGGGTCATCATTCTAGCTAGCTTGAAATTGGTGCAATGGCTAGTTCTCTTCACCTTAAAATAATCTTTATTCATTAAATATCAATTTTGATCCTAAGAATCAGAAATTTCATATAATACTAGTGAATCAATTAACATGTTTTAATCGGTAAAAATCAGTTTTATCATTAAAGGTTAATCCAATTCAGTACACTAGATAAGATAAACAACAAGAACATCCACCAGAATATAAATACACAAGCTTCAGCTTCACTCTATGTACAAACATAATTAACCAGGCTAGAAACATTTAACTAGAATATGGATCCAAGTATAGGAATAAGAAGCTTTTCTAAAAATTTGCATGTTTCTCATCTAAATTGGAATGTACTAGTGTCCACAGCTATAAAATGAAAATCCATGTCAAATATCATCCAGAGTGGCATGATAAGTTTTAGTAACCTCCCACATTTTATATCAAATTCCAATCAAACATCCAACTATACTAAATAAGCAATTTTCTCCTAATTAACCAAATATGACAAAAACCCATCAAATATTAAGAATACATATCAAAACCCATAAACAAAATTTTCTAAAAATAACTATTTGTTAATACAAGAAATTACCGAGTATCAGGCCAAGCAGACCTGTGAAATCATTTGATGGCGATCCAATGGCCATCATTGAGCTTCCCACGATACACAATATTAGGAGCTTTCTCACCATGTTAAGAAACAATGTTCTCTGAAGAAACCCAATAACTCGTCCAATTTGAACTCTAGTGAAACTCGGTTGAGACTCACTTTCATCTTTCCCCGTTTACTACAATCCCCCAGATATCAAAAACATATAAGCATCAAAACCCATCAAAGATGAAACTACAAACAGTTAAATAACATCCACAAACCCAATCTTCGATCTCAAAACATAATAGACCATTACTCCTCCTGGATCAGATTCCAGCAACTAAAACCAAATCAGACCCATAATCCCCTTTAATCCTGATTCCAATTTAATCTCATTCATGTAACTTACCATTATTAGCTAACAAGAGGGACAAAATCGAACTCAAAATCAAACATCACATACAAACTCAAACCCAAACACAAACACAGCAACCACATCACAAAATCCAAAATCATAACCCTAAAACTCAACGAAATCGAAATCAAAACTCGTATTATCAGCTAAAAATACCCCAAAAAAACCCACAAAACACTAAATAACACCCAGAAAAATGCCATAAAAAACCCCCCAAAAAAATTCGAGATCTGAAATTATAATTCTTAACAAAAAAAAAGGCAATTTAACATGAATAATTGAACCAAAACGCAAAGCTAAAGGACCCAGAAACACTAACCTCAAATTGTTGCTGTAATTTGCTAGACCTTCCTCGGGTTTTTTGGGGGCGAAATTAATCGATTTTTCCAGTCGAAAATTTCAGTCATTGCTCGAATATGAGGCCAAGATTTTTAATTGAATTTTTTGGGGTTTCTAGGGTTCGAATTCCTATGGTTTTGAGTAGATTTTTTGCTCAAAATGGGGGAATTTTGGTGGGAAATGCTCAATTTTTCTGGGGTTTATGGGTTCGGATTTCTTAGGGTTTTTGGTCCAAATTTTTGCTCGAAATTGCTCAATTTGCTGCCGATTATAGGTCTTCAACTTGATTGCGATTTTGGATGTTGAATTTGCTGAGGAATCGGTGTTTTTTTTGCCGAATTTGTTGGATTTAAGGGTCGAATTTGTGGGTGTTTTGGCTGTAGAAATTCACTGGAGTAGCAACTTGTTTTTTTCTTTTTGTTTAGTGAAGGTAGGCGTGAAAAGCGAAGGTCAAAATTCTGAAATAACCTAAATGCAAAAGATATATTTGCGTCACTTCATTATTAAAATGCGACGCAAATAACAAAAACAAAATGTTGTACATTTTTCATATGCGTCGCTCATTTATTAAAAGAGTGACGCAATTTATTCACTCACTCATTTGCGTCACTTGTCAATAATGAGTGACGCAAATAAGATTATTATATGCGTCGCTTCAATATATAAGAGCGACGCAAATAATAAAAATCTGCAATACAACAATTATTTGCGTCGCTTCTTGATAAATATGCGACACAAATAACTTTTCAGGATGGTAAAATTAAACATTTGCTTCGTTCTTTCTAATGAGTGACGCAAATATGGCGACGCAAATGTACGTTTTTCTACTAGTGATTATTAATTATCTTATTAAGCGTGATTACAAGTACCAATTCCTTTTAAACATGCATAAAAGGCGTGATCAAGCAATAAATAAATATCAAGCAACATAATAATAATAAACAATATCATGAATAATAAAATTATAATCATAAATTATAACAATTATAATCATAATCATGTTCATGTTAAAGCATAATAAAAATAGCAAGATCCTAGGCATGATACTAACAAGATTAATAACAAACCCTAGCATGTCACTAAGCAAATCAAATCTTTAGCCCTAACATGCATGATACTAACATGAATAAATATTAGGAAGAACATAGGAAGCATCGTAACAATCATATTTAATATTAAAATTACCCTAGAAATGATACTAGGAATATCATAATAACAATCTAAACATGATGTCTACATCATAACATCAATTAAAACCATTAAAGCAATTACTTTAATGCCTCGTACCTCTTTCTAATAACAAAATACACACGTTAGTAACTTCAAGTAAAATAATAAACAAACAATTAAATTAAATTAAATAATTGAAAGAGAGATTTGGGACCAAACCCTCAGAAATTAAACCTTTCACGTCTAGGGCGAAGACAACTTCGAATATGGCTAGGTGTTTCTAGTTCTAATGAATGCGGAATTTTGTATGGAAAAGCAAGGTTTGAAAAAGAGAAAGAAGATGAATGAATTAAAGAATTCTAAAGAATTAATGATTGTAGATGAAAACTTGTGAATGAGGAGAATTGGTGAATGAAAACGGAGTTTTTAATACGATATTTATAGAGAAAATCAGCCAAAAAGATAAAAATAAACAAAACAGAGTCTGACGCACAGAAAACAGAGCTGGCGCCACCCTTGGCTAACTGGCGCCAAGCACCAACACTAGCGCCAGGCGCCAATGGCTAGCGCCAGGCGCCAGACCTGGTTCTAGGCGTCAAGGCCTGGGGTTAGGCGCCAAGCCTGATTTTAACGCGTTTTCGAAAATCAGATAAGTTTGCCGTACTGGAGGATAAAATCATATAATTTCCTCGAAAATGCTATTTGATTTTGATTAAAACTCTGAAAAGTTAACAAAAGTCAATTTATCAATGCTAATTGAATTAGGAATCAAAAGAACCTTCTAGAAGAATCTAGAAGACTAAAACCATTCCTAATTGCATTAGGAATGATAAATCATATTAAGCCCTCCCCTAGATCATTAGGCCGTATATAAAGTTCAAACCGGGCCCAGTTTAGTAAATTGGCCATAACTTCCTTAATATTCATCGGAATTGGGCTTATAATATATCGTTGGAAAGGTCTTTGCAAGCCCCATCCAACTACACTACTATTGGACCCATATCAAGGACCAACCAAACTGGATTGGCTGTTTTCTTAAAATAAGTTTTCAAAAACAGAGAGAAGAGAAAAGAAAATAAAACTTTCCGCAACACTAGACTTTCCACACTTTCGCTTCATTCGATTATGATTCGACGTGAAAGGTACTCATCACTGGGTTTGGTTTTGGGGAGACACAAATGGGTGTCTACACTTAGCTACTTTGCCATGATCTTCATGGGCCTCTTTGAGTTGATATAGCTTGATTTAGGCTAAAGCCCTTATGAATAGGGCTTTAGTATTGTTACCATCAAGCACAATGACTAATGAGTAGAGTTGCTTAGTTTGTTCAAAATTATGGACTTTCATTTAGAGCACAAGCTGCAAGGTTTCACTCAAGAATTATGATATGACAAGGTTCCGTAGGAAGACATAATCATCTTCATTTTAATTCTCGGTTGACAAAATTATAGAAGTTTTAGGCCTTTGTCATACTTAGCCTTAGAAAGAACAAATTCACCTTTCTTGAAGTAAGTATTACCTTCCTTCTTCAAGTCTTTTTCTTGATTAAGAATGTTACAGAGGCAATTATTTTTTGCAAAGTTGACAATGCTTTCGTTAAAATTATCGTTCAAATGGGTTTGCATAAAGGCACTAAGTAATTTGCGGCAGTCTATACTAGGATTTTTGAAAAGGGAAAGGAAATTAATAAAAGACTTCACGAAAGAAACTGGCAGCAAAGTAGATAAGCAAATTAGAAAACTAGAAAACTAAGGGAAAGACATCCGGCAGCAAACCTAGAGCCTAGACTACAAGCGCAGACAGGCGGTGGGCGAGATCCTACCACCAAAACAGAAGCTGACACGATAAGGGGAGCTTGTCAAGTACAACAACCACCTCCCCCCAAAAGGACCGAAAGGTCCCAAAAACGATGATAGGGGTAAAAAGCGGCGGATTGGCTGTCAATTGGGTCACCGACGCCAGAAATGCACTTCCTTAGGCGGCGTAAACGATAGTTCGGTGTTAACCTAGGTCTACACGAGTTACATCTTGAGAGAATGAAGGCCTCCTCGCAATCAGGTGGTGCCGGCTCCGCAGGAATGGACTTGCCAGCGACCAAGAAGGAAAGCGGCCTGCTCAGATTGCCGGCAGCCCACTCGAGGATTCTAAAAGAAAAGCTGGATTTAGAAAAACTAGTGGCCTTGAAAGCAGATTGCATTGGAGGGTTTTGTTCTCGCACCCGTGAGGCACGTTCTTTTTGGTTTACAATAACAATTTCGTTCGAATATATAGTTTTCACTTCACCAAAAAAAATATATAGTTTCCAAACATCAACTAAGCAGTTTACAAACTCGAAAAACTTGGATACATCATTTATTAGCAGTTGTATTTTTCATGGGCATGTAGTTTAATTCAGCAATTACAAACCCTACAATAAATGGACACGAGATAACCCTGTCTACCCTCAACTCCTAAAATTAGAATCCCAAATTTAATGAAGGAACTAGTAAGTATTAGACGGAATTGTATTTGATTTGTGTGGAACAATAGTACACAAGAATTGTCAAGGTTTTGTCGATTAGACCCCTAATCCGTACTCCATTAGTGGGAAAATCATCAAAAGGTATTTCTTCACTATATAATAGAGAAAGCAATAGCTGAGAAATGTACATGAAGTCTTCTAATGGCTTAACGGCGTAAAGGCTTAAGCTAAATGATCACCCATAGCTTTTCAAGTTGTATTGATTTCAATTAGTGTTTACTAGAGTAATCTCTCGCTAAATTTCACTCTAAAAAATAAGAGTTACAAAAACAAGAGCTCTACACCTCTCCATGTGTTTCTCTCAATTTGTGGATAAATAATAATAAAATAAGCCCAAATGGGTATTTATGTGCCCTTGACATATCAGGTTAGAACGAGTATTATGTTAGCATGGACATGACAACGTCGATTAATCATTCCAATAGCTATTGATCATCGACCATGAACTCCAGCGGCATGGACGTGTTATCTAGTTTGGATCAACACATACAACTCATAGGAAAACAATTATAACTTTCTCATTTCTTATCGGAATTAAGCTTATAAAGTATGTATTGTTTGAAAGCTCTTGAAACAAGATTTCATCATCTTCAACTCGAGTCATCTCAAAGTTTAAAGTAGTTTAAGAAATATGCTTAGTACAATTGAAATTGACTCATTCAATTGATTAGCTTACATGCCCATTCTCTATTGACTCTCGAGTCATATTCCAACATAATCAATCATCAACAAAGAGATAAGAACCATAAGTCCTAGAAAAGTATGCAAGAACCAAGAGTATGACAAAATATAAAATAAAGTGAAGAGTGTATTTTTATGCCAGATCACGACATGATAAGGGGTACTCGACCCCTAGGCCTATAACTGTATAAGTCACAATCCATAACTAATTAAATTACAAAAAAATCAATCCTTCTTAAGTGATTGTTTTAGGACCAAAACACTAGCATATATTTTTTATATTTATACTTTTCTAGCAATACATTCCGGTCTATAGGGACCATAGTTTACATTAATCATTGTTGAAGCTTAAAGGTTTTGATGATGATGAACTTAAACTAAAGCAAACTCAACTAATAAAGTCATATGAGTGTTTGATTAGTACAGGTGAAATAGATCTTGGTGATGGAAAAGTAACTCAAGCTATGAAGACATGAAGAAGCCTTTAAAATAAAAGTAAAACAGAGAAGAAGAAGAGTTCTCTAACAAGAACTAAGTTCCTTAACAGAAATGTTCCCTAACAAGAACCTGAAAACAGCAAGCTGAGGTGTCAGCCTGGACTGCGATTGAAGAGAATAAGTTTCTTAAGAAACTTAGCCTACGTGAAGCCCAAGTATTCTGACTATGCAAAGATCGGCACAACAACTCATTTAGTTAAGATTTTATCTTTTAGATTTGTTGTTAAATATGTTAAGTATAGTATGCACAAAATCTATTAGAAGCGTGACAAGTTGCTAGGCAAATAAGATAAAATTGGAAAAGATAAAAAGATATATTTTATGAAAAGATTTTATTCAAATCTGTTTCTTAAAATTAGTTTGTTAAAAAGATTTTATTCTATTTAATATCTTTGTTTCTATCTTATTTTCGAAAAAGATTTTCTCAAATTTGATTTACATAAACCGTGTTTTTGAGATAAGGTAAGTTAACATCTTTATTTTTTAGAAAACCTACTTGCTATACGAGTTATACTTGTATGAATAGTAGAGATCTCATTTCATTAGGTTTTTGTGAGTTTATGCGTGGAGAAATCACAAAGCTTTAATTGTGTAAGTTTGCCAAGCTTCTAACCTTGTCATATTAGTTTCGGGTTTCGTGCATAACTTGCCTAACATATACTAGGTGTCATATGCTTTGTATTGGTTGGGTTATTTGGGTGTTTGTGTGTTTTATATTTGCATACAGAGTGTGTAAGCTTCTAGTGTGAAGGTGAGTGAGTTAGTACTTTGGGAGTACGAGTAAATCTAGGTGTGGGACTTAGATTGGGTAGGATAGGGTCCTACCGTGTAGCAAGTTCGTTCTCGAACTTGTGAGTAAAGGTCTGATTATAGTAGGTTGTAACTTGGTGTTTGCCCTATTATAGTGAAGTTGTTTTGTGGTTGAAATCCCTAAGATAGGGTCAAGGTTTTACTTCCAGTTGGCCCTGGAAGGTTTTCTCGTAAAATCTGTGTGTTTTTGCAAGTTCCTATATGCATTGTTTTATAATTCCGCAAAAGTAGGCACTAGGAACTCACATACAATTCACCCCCCCTCTTGTATTGTTCGTCTCAACTAACAATCATTAAGTTTCCTACAAATCAATTCTCAAACACAATAACTCCAAATGTAAATTGCTAAGCTAAACACACCATATTGATTATCATAGAGTACGGAGTATTAAACAAACATTACAAACATGACATGATGCCTTATAGCCGAGACTAAATACAAAACTTATAACTAGCACAAGCAATTTCTTACAATTCCATTTTAAAACTTAGTAATTAAAAAAATATCTTAAAATTGTGATAATCTTCCTTGTTCACCCTCTTCAACCACAGACCACAAGTCCACACTTTTAGTATTCCTTGCGGAGCAATTTGCACGAATCTCCCCTTGTTTACCAGTCAACACACCAAGTTGTCCCATTTTTAACATCGCATTTACAAACTTTTCGTAAAACAAACTTTGATTGTTTGCAAAACTATTGACAATCCCTTTGGTTCTTAATTGAATCCATGAACAAATCTTGATCGGAAGTAAACAAGCCTTGTCTATTAACAAGGTCGATGTAGTATTTATTGTCAAATACGTTAGGAGTACGAATGTCTAAATTTGTGGTATTATCGGTGTTTGACGTTGGACAAGTGACTTTAAGGTTCTTTGCAAAAGATGGATCCATAGTCCCATCTTGTTTCGGGTAGAGTCTATTGGAGAAAGAGGAGCAATGGCTGCGACCAATGGTGTGTGCCCCGGAGAGGGCGACGACATCAGTGGGATCAAACCTTTTGGATGAGAGGGAGTTGAGAATGGTTGTGGTGTTGCTAGAAGGACTAGGTAAATTGGCTAGTGTTACATTTTTTGTGGCAAAGTTTAGGCTATCCCTTCTTCCAAATGGGATATTATAGTTTGGTCCACCTGACTACAAAAACCAAATGAAACATTTGTTAAGGCATTGATTAATTAAAATGATCTGTACACAAAGAATGTAAATAGATTTTATGGAATAAGGTTTATACCAGAACAACGGAATCACGAGCTGCAAGGGCAGTGAGATCTGCGCAAGAAACAACCTGGCCACATGCTTTTTGGACAAGGGCACGAAGGTCATTTATAATATTAAATGCTTCTTTCCTTAGTGACAAATTTGGTGGTGCGTTTTGTTCACTTGGACCACTTGCTGACCCATCCAACAATACAGATCCATCGCATCCCTAATTTGTGTTCCATAAAAATATATCAACCATTAAAAAGGTACATTTATAGTTAATTAAATACACTAATAATTTGAAATTAATGCATAACAATTCTTATCCTCTTGAAGAGTGATACAAAAACCCTAGTGTCTAATGATATGCTCAAATTTTAATCTTTTCTATAAGTTTGTCTTAGTTCATCTAAGCTGATCCGGCCCAAGCTCGAACCCAGCTTAATTAAACACCCGAATGAAAAACACAACCGCACATGAATGACATGATACCGATGATTAAAAATTAACTACAATATCATATATGCTACATGCACGAACAATATCTATGTAATAAAATGTTGTAAGATGATACCTGAACAAAGCAGTCATGAAAATGAAGGCGAAGCAAACCAGCAGCTTGAGTGATATCCTTCTTGAAAACTTGCTTAAGATGATTTCTAACAATGGATTCGAGTTTCGGGCAATTGGAAGAGTAAAATGAGAGTGATAGTCCAGGTGCAACTGGTACACTACTACTTAAACTTCCTACAACCAAGGATGAAAATACAACTATGGCCAATAAGGTTAAGTGAGAAGCCATTATTTCTTTGAATAATGTTTATGATAGTTGTTATTTTTTATCACTTGGTAGAATATATTGCCAACTTCTAAGGCCAATATATAATCAAAATTAAAGTGGATAGTTCTTTTTTTTTTTCCTGTATGAAATAAAAAAGGTGATGGATTTATATATTCGATTAATAGTATTTTAATGCAATTGTTATGCTTAGTGACGGGTTAGGTGAAAAAAATGAAAATGTATGTCATGATTACATATAATGTATCTGCTTCTTTTCAACCCTAAAAAAGATTATTCTCGTTGTAAAAAAAAAAAAAGGATTTTTCTGCCTGATGAGTAATGACATTGGGAGGTAAATTAATACATAAGAAAGTCTTAAGTGAGGAAGGTTGGGAGTGAGAGTGTAATTTAAATTTTAATATATTTAAAACATACACAAAAAACCTTATACTAATAAGAATATTCCCAGCTTAACTCTTGTTAAAAGCTAGTTAACATACTAAAGAGTAAAGATCGTATAATTTTTACATACATGCAAACGTTGTAAGTGCGTGATAACTGGTATAACACAAATTTCTCATATCAATCAATATATTCTTTTAATAAATTCCGCAAATATCCCCAAACATAACTTACTTATTACTTTACAAATCGATCAATTCTTAAATTTTAATACTAAATGTTAATCTATCAGTATTATATTGTAAATAAACGATAATAGGGCAAGTAAATCCAATCAAAAAGAGAAATACGAAAAGGGAGCTTAGGTCACCGGCGGCTTGTTAAAAGCATCCCCTACTACTAAAGTACTTCTAGATCGGGGTCAGAGACGACGGTACAATGGTGCGTATGGTGGGCACATGCTTTTTGAAATGTTTTTTTCTTTTTATAACCCAAGTTGAATTATGTTCCTTTATTTATTATTGACCAAAAGAATAGCTAGCAAGTAGCAAATAATCAACATTCAACATGTATTAAGATAAAGTTAGGTAGCAAGTAGCAAATAATTAACATGCAATGTACTAAGATAAAGTTTGTCCGAAAATCCGAGGGATATGATTAACAAGGTACTACATTTTTTTTTTTGAGAACAAACAAGGTACTACATTAATCCAACTAAAATTCTTTCCTAGACAAAAGAAAAGGTAGCTTTTGTATATTGTCTTATGATTCGTTCTGGTCCTCTCCCATTGAATATGCATCAAAATTATTAAATTCTTGCACTGGATATTTTATAAATTTTAATTTAATATATATATATATATATATATATATGATGTATGTCATGTGGTCCCTTGATTAAACATATAATTCAGCTTTAATTAGATTAATGTAAGCATATGATCAATTGATCATGACAGGAATGTGACCCTTCCTCAATTTGGGTGGCTTTGTTCTCTTCGCATAAAATAAGTATTATGTTTAAATTTTCTAAAGTCTGGTCATGTTTATTATTTACACAAACACAAAATCTGGAAGAACAGAACAATTTCTGGAAGAAAATGTATGAACAATTACAGAGAAAATTTAGAGAGAAACTTGGAGAAAAAGCAATCAGAATTTTCTGATTTTTGTGAATGAATAACTTTACATCATCTTTGGGTTTTTATACTACAGCTATAACATAGAATATTCTAGAGAAATCTAGAAGTAAATACAGGAATAACAGAATTAGTTATAACTGATTTTAGGCAACTTGCAGTAGCCTGTAACTAACTCTAACGACCTCAAGCTGACGTGGCAGCTATAGCTCTAGTGTCCAATATCCCCCCTCAAGCTGGGAGCCGGATGAGCCTCAGACAGTCCAAGCTTGGACAATAAATGTCGAAACTGAGCAAATGGTAAGGACTTGGTGAAGACATTTGCTAACTGATGTTGTGTAGGCAAGTATGTGAGCTGTAGTAACCCTTCAAGCACCTTATCTCCGGTAAAATGACAGTCAATTTCAATATGCTTGGTTCTTTCATGGAACACAGGATTATTGGCTATATATAAAGCTGATTGACTGTCACAATGCAAAGTCACAAGCTTCTAATTTGTAACTCCTAAGTCCTCAAGTAGCCACACAATCCATTGAACTTCTAATGATGCAGCAGCCATAGCCCTGTATTCAGATTCTGCTGATGATTTAGAAGTTGTTCCTTGCTTCTTAGATTTCCATGAAATAGGAGATCTACCCAACAGTAGGATATAACCTGAAACTGATCTCCTGGAATCAGGGCAAGCACCCCAATCTGAGTCAGAGAATGGTTGTAAGCATAACTGATCTGAAGCCCTCAATAAGATACCCTGACCTTCTGTATGAGCCAAATACCTCAATGTATGCACCAAAAGCTTCAACATGAGTAGATCTAGGTAATTGCAAAAATTGACTTAGGACCTGAACCGAGTAAGACAGATTAGGACTAGTATTAGTCAAAAAATTCAATTTGCCAACTAAAGATCTGTATTTTTTAGCATTGGAGTAAGGAACACCAGGCCATCTAATGCTGAAAAATTCACATTTAAAGGCAAGGGTGTGGCTGCTTTCTTACTAACATCAAAACCACAGTCACTTAAAAGTTCCTTTGTGAACTTCTTGTGGCTAAGAATAATACCAGCATCTGTATACCCCACCTTAATGCCAAGAAAATAGCTTAACTTGCCAAGATCCTTAATGCTGAACTTTTTGTGCACCTTCAGAGCTTCCAATTTAGAAACATTAGTCCCTGTAAGGATCACACCATCAACATAAATTGCTGCTATGTTAATATGTTGATCATGTTTGTGTATAAACAAACTGTAATCATGTTTACACTGCCTGAACCCCTGGGATTCCAAAGCACTCATCAGCTTCTCATGCCATTGCCTTGAAGCCTGCTTTAAACCATAGATAGACTTAACAAGTCTGCACACCTTCTTCTCTGGATTAGATACACCCTCAGGCACTCTCATATACACCACTTCTTTCAAATTGCCATGTAAAAAAACATTGTTTACATCCAATTGAAATAAGGGCCATCCTTTGCTTGCAGCAACAACAATCAAGGATCTTATAGTACTCATTTTCACAACTAGGCTAAAAGTTTCTTCATAATCAATCCCATATTTCTGAGTGAACCCTTTTGCTACCACTCGTGCTTTACATCTTTCAAGAGTACCATCATATTTCAATTTCACCTGATAAACCCATTTGCAACCTATAGCTTTCTTTCAGCTGCTAAGTCAACCAATTCCTAAGTATTGCTCTATTCAAGGGCCAAAATCTCATTGTTCATAGCCTCTACCCAAAGTAGATCCAAAGAAGCCTTATTATAGCTCAGAGGTTCCTTAATATCACAAGAAGCAGACAGAAAAGCCTTGAAAGCAGTTGGGAAACCAGTGTAAGACACAAAATTGCACCAATGTTTCTCACAATTTGTGTGAACATGAGAAGAATCTACATGATAACAAAGATATTTGTCAAGGTAGGTTGGAGGTTTATGTGGTCTATAAGACTTTCTAAGCTGATCAGTGGAGTCTATACTCAAATCGATAAGAGCATCAGGATTGGAAAAAGGAACAGGTATAATTGGAGGAATAGTATGATTGGGTGTATTGCTGTGAGTGGAGGAGATTGAAGGAGAATGAGAAGGTGGAGAAGGAGTAGAAAAAGAAGAAAAATAATCTAGTTGAAAATGAGAATCAGGAGAAGGAGGAGTAGTATCATGTGAAGGAAAATAGGAAAGATCAGAGAAATCAAAGTGAGTAGAAACAGGTAAGGTAACAGGAAGATAAATGACATTTGAATAGTTTGAGGAATGTGACAATTTTTTATTATATAGATGAAATGGAAAGTGTTTTTCATGAAACTTAATATCCCTAGATACAAACATTTTGTTAGTATCCAAATTCAAAACCTTATAGCCTTTCTGAGAACTTGAATACCCTATAAAAACACAGGGTTTTGCTCTGCTGTCTAGCTAACTTGGTTCCGCCAACCTTAGAAGTGGATACATAACATAGGCATCCAAATGTTCTCAAATGAGATAGATCATCTTGTCTCTTATATAACCTAGAATAAGGTGTTTCTAGATTTAACACTTTGAGAGGCATTCTGTTAATCAGGTAAGCTGCACATAACACACTTTCACCCTAAAATCTATCGGGGACTCTAGATTGAATATAAAGACTTCTAGCTGTTTCTAAGAGATGTTTGTGTTTCCTCTCAACCACTCCATTTTGCTGTGGAGTATCACTGCAACTAGTCTGATTTAAAATCCCATTTTCAAGAAACATCTTCTTCATATCACCATCACAAAGTTCCCTAGTATTATCATACCTTACACACTTCACAGTAACACCAAACCGATTATGCACCATTTTCATAAAATTTTTCATTACCAAAACAGAATCACTTTTATTCTTTAACATATGAATCCAAGTAAATCTACTATAGTCATCAACTATAGTTAGAAACTGATTACAGCCAGCAGGAGTCTTAACAGAATGAGGACCCCATACATCAATGTGCAACAACTCAAAGACAGAACTAGTCTGAATACTGCTAGTATGAAAAGCTAGTCTAGTCTGTTTTGCAAGGGGACAGACTTGACAAATTGTGTTCTGTAAACAAATAGACACATTACAATTTGGAACAATGGATTTTATTTGACTAAAAGGAAGATGACCTAGTCTCAAATGCCAAAGTTCTGCATCATCAACAGCAGACAGGCAACTTGAATTGCAAACATGAGCATGTGACTCTCTTGAACTTGATTGTAACTATTCTCTCACATTACATAATCCAGACTTCACACTACCAAGAGGAATCAATGTCCCTTTCTGAGAATAAACAAAGCATTTTTCATGAGTAAAATGCAGTTCACAACTAAGGTCCTTACACAATTTATGAACAGAAATCAGATTATACTAGAACTCAGGAACATGCATCACATTGTTTAGAGTTATCAATTCATTTAGTACAACAGAACCTATGTGTTTAACAACAATCTTACTACCATCTGGTATGGTAATATGATTATCACCACCTCATACTAGATGAAACTCAGAAAACTGAGACAAATCATAACAAAAGTGATATGAAGCACCACTATCTAGCAACCACTTATGATTATATTGAGATAGTAAGAAAATGTTACGTGCCATCATGGCCAGGCTATTCTGTTGTTCTGGTTCAGTGTTCTGAGAACTCTGATTTTGCTTAGCCAAATACTCCATGAACTGCTGATATTGCTCAACTGAAATAGGTCTAGTTGAGTTAGAACCATCATTGCCAGAGTAATCAGAAACAGTTGCAACACGATTTCCTTTGAAACCTTTGAAACCAGGAGGAGAGCCTTTAAGCTCAAAGCATCTGTCAACACTGTGCCCTGGAATCTGACAATGAGTGCAGAAGTAATTAGCACCAGGTTTAAAGCCAGATTTCCTGTAAGTATTTCCTGAATTAGAACTATTTTCTCCAGCATTTCCTAAGTAAGAATTAGTGTGAAACACTCTTTGTTGACCCTGATTATGAGGTCTATAAGACTTATTTCGACCAAAATCAGAATTAAATTTCCTCTTTTCAGCAGCAAAAGCCAATGACTCAGTGTGTTCAGCAGCCTGAGAAATTTCTTTATGCCTTTCTTCTTGGGCAAATAATCGAAATGCTTCTGTTACCTTTGGTAAAGTCTACATCATCAGTATATTTCCTCTGATAATTGCATATTGTTCATTAAGCTTCATCATGAACTGTAACACCATTTTTTCTTGTTGGGGCTGATAAATCTTCTTAGTCAAGTTGCAAGTGCAGTAAGGTAGAGGATGAGCTTCCTCAATTGCATCCCAAATTGACTTAATATCAGTGAAAAACTCAGAAATAGACTTATCACCTTGACTAATATCAACAAGCTTATGTTCTAGTGAGTAGATTTGTGCCATGGAAGCAAAACCAAATCTCTCCTCAAGATCAGTCCAGATTTCTTCAACAGATTTCAAGAACATCACACTTTTTGCAATTGTTTCATCCAAATTGAACAAAATCAATGAACATACCAGATCATTGCACCTCTCCCAAGCCTTACCTTCAACAGTTCCAGCAGTAGGCTTGGAGATAGCTCCATTGACAAACCCTAGCTTGTTCTTTGCTGAAAGAGTAAGCAGCATTGAACATTTCCAGCTAGTGAATCCCTCACCATTGAACTTGTAGGATACAAGTTGAACAACATCTGCATCCGAAGGATGAATGTAATAGATGCTAGCTGGATCCTGATTAGGAAGAAGATTTCTTGTTGTCATAACTTCAGATGTTCAAGTAATTGATTAAACCAGATGATGCAGAAACAATCAGATCCAAAGAAATTCACTGGATAAACTGAGATTATCAGGAAAATCAGAACAACTTTGAAGATCAGAACAAAGAACTTGCAGAAATCAATCAAACAGTAACCAGATCAAGAATCAAGAACAATGAACACAAATCAATGCGGAAATCAATCAAGAAAAATCACATGTCAGATCTTATAGCTCTGATACAACAGAACAATTTCTGGAAGAAAATGTATGAACAATTACAGAGAAAATTTAGAGAGAAACTTGGAGAAAAAGCAATCAGAATTTTCTGTATTTTTGTGAATGAATAACTTTACATCATCTTTGGGTTTTTATACTACAGCTATAACATAGAATATTCTAGAGAAATCTAAAAGTAAATACAGGAATAACAGAATTAGTTATAACTGATTTTAGGCAACTTGCAGTAGCCTGTAACTAACTCTAACAACCTCAAGCTGACGTGGCAGCTATAGCTCTAGTGTCCAATATGTTTATTGTTTAATACTTAGCGTTTTCCATTTCATATTAATTGACTCATTTTATTTATATATATTTGTCAATGCATATCCTTTAAGTGACGTTTTATTTAGTCATATATGTTTGTCAATGCATAATTTTTATTACAAATATCCTTGATTTTTATTAGCAAAATCATAAAATTAAATTTGATATTTAAAAGATAAATGTTGAGAATAAGACCTCACATGAATATACTTTTTGTCAACACAAAATCACAAAACGAAGTCAATGCACGTTATGTGAATAGTGCATAAAGTCTAACTATGTCATATAATTTAGAACGAAGGAAGTATGATGTGCCTGACTTTTAACTGTGTTTGTACATAATTAATTTATATAAAAAAAATTATCAAGTGATCAAGTTTTGTTATACTACCTTCGTTACATATTAGTTGCAACTTTTGCCAAAAAGGGTTTATACATATTAGTTGCAACTTTCCAATTTTTTCCCTTTATAGTAAATTTTTTTCAATGAAAGTACAAAAACACCCTTACTAAAGATTTCATAAACACAATTAGCTTCCTAAATCAGATTTCATTAAATTTTTAATCTAACTTATTTAACATAATAGTGTTACCCAATTAAATCAACAATCATAAAAAATCATTCATCTCCCACAAAATAATTAGACCACCATTGCACCACCTTTACCGTTGTCGTCGCTACATCTAACCACCACCTTCAACGAACGTCGTCGATACTCATCACCACTGTCAAACTCGTCGCCTCCTCCGCTCCGACTCCTCCTGTGGTGTTCCGTTTTCTCTCTCTTCCTTTTTTTTGAAAAACAATTGTTTAGATCTACTGATTTGCGGGGTGGGTAGGATATTTTGGGGTGGCTCGAGGCATTTTCTAGGTTGATTAGGGTGAGTGAGGGTGGTTTTGGTGTGGTTCAGGGTCAGTTTTGAGGCGATTTAGGTTGAATGTTGGTGGTTTTTAGGAGTGAGTGAGGGTGGTTGTTCTAGGGTGGTTTGCGGTAAGTGGGTACGGTTTTGAGGTGGTTTGCGTTGAGAAAGGGTAGTTATAAGGTGGTTTGAGCTAACAGGAATTGGTTTCGGGGTTGTTTGACCTAAGAAGGGGTGATTTGGGGGTTGTTGAGGTGGAGAGGGAGTGGTTTTACGGTGGTTCAGGTTGAGATTGGGTGGTTTCAGGGCGGTTTGGGTTGAAAAGGGGTGGTTTTAGAGTGGTTTGGGTTAAAAGGGGTGTAAGGTGGGTGTTTCGGGGTGGCTGTTGCTGGCCGACAGTGGTGTGGTGGTTGCTTCTGGCCAACAGTGATGGGATGGTTGTTGCTGGCCGACAATTGTGGGATGTCTGCTGTTGGCCGTCGGTGGTGGCCATGGCTACTGCTGGCCGACGATGGTGGGGTGAGTGTTGTTGATGGTGGTGGGTAATTTATTAATCACATACACTTTCTCTCTCCTACCTTGCTTAATTACCCCTTCTTTAATTCATTAATCCAATATTATGAAATTTTGTCTTAGAATCCGTGTCAACCTGAAAGTTGCAACTAATATGTAACGGAGGTAGTATTCATTTTAACGCGTGATTTCAAATTTCAAATTTATTAATTTTAGGGAAATTTCAAACTGACATATTTACCTTATACATTTAAAATTTGTCAATTACATGCCGAGGTATAAGCTGCACCCACAATCAATCTACTTCACAAGTCCAAACTCCAAAGGAGGTTCCATACTCCAAAAACCATATGCCAATATAACTATATAAGGGATAACCCCTAGTGTTTTACTCGTTTTGCAACAGCTAATTAATCCAACCAAGTGGGGCATATTTTCAAACATTCAAATACACCTTTCATTCTTCCAATGAAAACAAAAGTAGTAACACTCGAATACATGAAAGTTGGATCAAATACCATCTCAATCATACAAAAGTTACGTACAAAGTATCATCACACGTACAAATGCACAATACAATTAGCACAAACTTCATTTATTCCACTTCAAAATAAACGCATAATTCCTCAATATTGCGACAACATTCCTTGTTTGTGTTGCTCCTTAACCACAGACGCCAAGCCAATATTATCAACATTTCTAACGGAGCAATTCGTGCGAATCTCCCCTTGTGAACCCGTCAATACTTCGAGTTGTCCCATTTTGATCATCCCTTCCACGAATTTTTCGAAAAATAGGGTTTGATTGACAGCAAAACTTGTTACAATGCTCCTTGTCCTAGAATCAGTGTACAAATCTTGATCGGACGTGAACAACCCTTGGCGGTTCATGAGATCGACAAAGTACTTGTTGTCAAACAAGTTAGGACTACGAATGTCCAAATTCGTGGTGTTATCAGTAGTGTTGGTTGGACATGTGAGCTTAAGGTTTTTAACGAAGGTTTGGTCCATGGTAGGGTCTGGAGTAGGGTAAAGTCTGTTGGCGAAGGAGGTGCAATGACCGCGACCAATGGTGTGGCCACCCGAGAGGGCCACAAGATCGGTTGTAGTCAAGTTTTTGTCTGTGAAGGCCTTGAGGAGGCTTGTGGTGTTGAATGTAGGTGGTGGTAGGTTTGCTAGTGTTACAGGTGTTGTTGCAAAGTTAAGACTGTCCCTTCTTCCTAAGGGAATTTCGTAGAATGGTCCATCTGGCTGTAAAAATTTACATGACAAATAATGAGAAATTGTTACATGAAAAAATTGACTTGGAGAAAGCTTAAAGATAAGGTATATATATATATATATATATATATATATATATATATATATATATATATATATATATATATATATATATATATATATATATATATATATATATATATATATATATATATATTATTAATTAATTCATAAATTATTAATTAGACTAACTAGTGTGTAGCTCGGGCGTTGCACCGGTTGCTACTTTAATTAGATTTTGTGATTATCAATTATATACATTTATTTTCATGTTTATATCATAGTTTATGATTGGCTTAGATGGTTAAGTAATTATCTTTTTTTTATAAAAGGTTGGATGTACGAATCCCCTTATCATCGTTTTTTTATATGAAGCAATATTCTAGTTGATTAAGTAGTGATGATGTGGCATAATTAGAGATGGAGAAGGTGATGTGGCGTGGTCTACGTGGCACATAGACGTTCTTAGTAACACCTTTTAATATATTAGTATAGATTTTATCTTTAAACATACCAAAAACAAGAAATAAACGTACCAAAAATACAGATTCACGAGCAGCAAGGGCTACAATGTCTGAACAAGAGACTATTGGGCCACAAGCATTATGCACAAGAGCACGAAGATCTTCTATGATTTTAAATGCCTCAGCTCGCAACGTCAAGTTTGGAGGTGCATCTTGCTCATCTGGACCACTGGCCGATCCAACCAGCAATATCGATCCATCACATCCCTAAAACATAAATTTGATGGGCAATGTGAATAATCATGGTGAGTTAGGCTTCCTTAAAATTATCAATTTTGCTACATAGGAGAAGATCAAGGAGAATCTAAACACGTGAGAGTTATGGCAACACAAAATTCCAAGATAGATAGGTAAGTAAGATACTTCATATTAGGTAAAAGGGAGCATGAATTGGAGGATTTGAGGCACATATAAATATATAATACTTCGTACTACACAATCTACATACACGACTATACAATACTCATAGTAATGGCCTAGTAGGCTTGTAGGTACATATTCAACTAGAAATCCTTCGCATTTAATAGTTTGAGTCAATGATAACTCTAATAGTACTTGATGATATTAAATTTTGCTTAGATGATATCAGTACCATAATATCAATAGACTTATTGATACCAAGTTACCAGCAAATAAAAAATTAGATTAAAGTTTAATTGGTATATATCAGCTATATATGACTAAAGTTATTAGAGGCAAAAAATTCTCTTATATTAACATACAAAACAACATAAGAGGGTATAAATCTAAATTCATACCCGCTCTACTACTCATGTGCATATCTATTACATTTATTTCGCTTTTACATCTAGCCAAACGGGTAAGTAAAGAAAACAATAGTTAACGATATATATTACCTGAACAAAACAATCATGGAAATGAAGACGGAGCAAACCCGCGGCTTGTGTAATATCATTGTTAAAAACTTCCCAAAGATGAGTTCTAACAATGAACTCCAAATCCGGGCAACTAGATGAATAAAACGAGTATGAAAGTCCAGGCACAACTGGTATTGTGCTTTGACCCTTACATATTCCTACAACCAAAGAAAACAAAACTAAGGAAAGTGAAATAAATTTAGAAGAGCCCATTGTTTTTATGATATGTTTTTCAACGAAATAATTTGGTTATGAATTTTGTAGCATTATGTTTGACAATTTATAGGAAAAAACAATAAGGTAATGCCAATTTGGTGTGAAATCGTGGATCATTTGATGGGTTATTTTAATGATTAGTTGAGATTGAATAATCTTTGAGCTTGTCAGTATACGTTAGAATATAGAGGATTTCCGATGTTAATTTTATCTTCCTCGTAGTTTGGTCAATGACCACGTATGGCCAGGTGAAAGCACATGCATTTTAACTATACCCACATTTCTTACACATAATTTAAGTTGATCAAGCTTAGCTTAACTATTTTTAATTTAACTGTAGGGCAAGGTATGTACAACACTAATGCAAACGGAATTTGATATTAAGTTTTGTATATTATCTCTTAAGGTCTTCTTCTTTTATATATATATATATATATATATATATATATATATATATATATATATATATATATATATATATATATATATACAAAATCTCTTAAAGTAAAGAAAACAATAGTTAACGATATATTTAACTATATCATTTTATTTAGGATTTGATCTATCCAGATCAACATATTTAGGAAAAATGGAAATAAATAATCCCAACTTTCCCCGAACTGAAAATAACAAACCCACCTTTTGATATTTACGAGGCAAACCCACCTTTGTATGTCATCTTCTTTTAATAAACCTTTTTACCTACAACCTGTTAAACAAGTTAAAATATTTTTTTAAAGACACGTGTCGCTCAATAATTGGTCCAAATAAAACAAGTTAAAGACAAAAAAATTATGTAAAAAAAGTTAGAAAAAAAACCCACCACCCACCCCCCAAGCCACCGCAAAAACCTAACCCTTGCCCTAGCCACAACAAAAACCAACTGGCTGCCACCCTTCAACCCCGAAAACGGTCGGTCGGAACCCCCTTATACCAAAGCCACCCCCGAATTCACCCCCTGACTTACATCCTACCCCCGAAATTAAACCACCATAAACCACCACAACCGCCGCCCTTAAAACCATCACAGCCACCAGAAACCCTTCTCTAACTTCCAGAAACCCCTAAAACCTCCATCCCAGCACCAAAAAACACCACCTAACCTCCCTAACCACCTCAAAAGACGCCCACATTACCTCCCAAACCACCCCGAAATCTCACTTTAAAACCCTAAAAAACACCGAAACCCGTGAAGGTCCTCGGTTTCCCTGGTGGACAGGTGACGGCCGGTTGTTTTCAGAGGTTAAGGAGGGAGGCCGGTCGGTTTTGGTGGTGGATAAGGTAAAGGCTAGGGTTTCACGATGGCTAGAGTTTTTTTTTTTTTTTTTTTTTTTTTGAAAAATATGAAATGCACCAATTATGAATTGACACGTGGCATACAACCTACTGAATTCTGTCACCAATAAGTCAAGGTTCATTAAAAGAAGTTGGCATACAAAGGCGGGTTTGCCTTGTAAATATTAAAAAGTGGGTTTGTTATTTTCAGTTCGGGCAAAGGTGAGATTATTTATTTTCATTTTCCCACATATTTAAGTATATTATTATATTTCAAAGAATATTAGATCCAATCCAGAGCACGAATTGAATATACTACCTCCGGTTCAAATTACTCGCAACAAAGGAATATTTTATGTCTCACAAATAATACCCCTTTATTGCGAGTAATAAGAACTGGAGGTAGTAATTAATAATGTCAAAACTTAACCACCTCGGAAATCAATAAGATTAGATCAGATTATTAAAAGTCTGAATAATTCAAATCAAATTTGGTGAACTAATTAAACATTGTTTAGTTGACAATTTTTTATTATTTTTTTTTTAAAGTTTGTTATTTAAAATTTAAGGTTAAATAATGGAGGTGACCACATGCGTGCGTGTCAATTATATTACTAGCAAGGTTTCTAATATCTAAGGGGGAGCAAGTAAATCACATAATCACCTAATAAAAAAGAACAATTTGCATTACTATATCTTTAACTCTAATCCTTAATTCAAACTTATGGATTAATACTTAGAGCTTATTGTAATTTATCTAATGTGTGAACTAGTTTTCGTTGTCAACTGAGGACCTTGTTTAAACAAATCTATATTTAATGACTCAAACACATACAGTAGCTTGTTTATAATACTCATTGGGGCATAATTTAATGAAAATAACTAGTGTGTAGCCCGAGGGTTGCACCGGGATGTTACTTTAATTATTTTCTTGTAATTATATGTATTTGATATTTAATATGTTTTTTTTAATTAGACCTTGTGATTATCAATTATATATATTTATTTTCATGTTTATAACATAGTTGATAGTTGGATTAGATGGTAAAATAACTACCTTTCTTATAAGAGGTTGGGTGTTCAAATCCCCTTATCATCATCTTTTTATATGAAGTAATATTAGGTGACGTGGCATAATGATGCAAGTTGATTGAATAGGGATGATGTGGCATAATGAGAGATGGAGTAGGTGACATGGCGTGGTCTATGTGGCATATAGAGACGTTCTTAGTAACGCCTTTTAATATATTAGTATAGATTATACCTTAGCTAGTACGAAGTATAAGTTTTTATAATAAATGTTGCAGCTTGTTGAGTAATTAGGTTTTAATGATTGTAAACTAATAATGATTATCTATTTAACATGTTTGTTTAGTTGTGCATAAAAAGAACAAGTTATGCTTGGAACAAGGTACAAGGAACTTGGGTAATGACAGGTATATATGTAAGGAACTTGAGTAATATATGATAAGCAATATAAGGAACAAGTGCAATGATGAGTGATGGTTGATGAGCATGATGATGGCGAAGGATTCATGAAGGTAACTATGTAAATAGGTGTTTATATATGTTAGCTTCACGAGGTAAGTATCCTATGCATATATAGGTCATGTATGTGTAGGAGTCTTTTAATTTAGTTTAGTTTTCTTTATTGTTTTTATAAATGAAAAAACTAACCTTCTGTTTTACTTTTTTATCCTCAGAAGTTTGCTCAGTTTGTCATCATAAAAAAGGGGCAACTTGTTGACCCTTATGAGGTTTTCACGATGATAGTTATGATTGAGCAAACTTCCATTTAATAAGGATTTTCTAGTGTTGTGATGTTTGCAGGTTTAGTAAACTCTGGGAGTTGAAGAAGGAACTGAAATAGAGGAACTTTAGAATATCCATGAGGATACAAGTAAAGTTAGAAGAAGAGTTCCAGAAATGAAACTTCAAGAAGTTTCCTAACAGGAACTTCGCAACATGTTGTAACAACCTGGTTCCGGTGTAATGCTGGGGCAAACCCTAAGATCCAGAATATATCAAGACTATAGGATTCCAGAACACAGAGAAATAAAAGTATATTGCTCTAGGATTCATGTAAGTATGTTGGACATAAAAGTCGGTCTGGAACACGTCTATATAGAACCCAAGGTGAACTCCAGATAGTCAATGAAATTAGAGTAACTAACTTGTCAAGAACTCAGAGATTGTCAGAGTTTAGGAACCTAATAGGAACTTAAGTATGCACGTCTTTAAAAGTCGGTTTTAAATGATATATATATTTATCTAATACGTGCATATCTTTTAGGGATTTGGTTTTACTGAATAAAGATATTTATCTTCTAATAAATCCCTTTTGGAAAAAGATAAGTTTGTTTAAAAAGTATTTTTAAACAAAAAGATAAGATTGGAATAAAATCTGATTTTATGTTAAGTTTATCTTATTGTTATTCACAGATTTTATTCTTAACAAAAAGATTTATTTTCAAAAAACTTTTTTTTAGAAAATATCTTTTAAACTTATCTTTTCATAAAACCTATCTTTTTCAAGATGAAATGAATAATTCGAGTGTACTATAAATATGCTCATAAGTATTCATTTAAAGGTGAGGCTGACGAAGTGGAGTGGTCGTGCTTAATGGTTTCATCCTTCACCACAAAGTTAAGTCAGTCCTCCTGGTCAAAGTTCCTATCAGCATCTGGTTACAGTACGTCCAGTGAGTTCCAGACAGATCTCGAGTGTACAACATATTATTAGTTTATCTCTTTATTCATAGATATGTATTTAGAGTTATTCAATGAGATCTTGTAATGGGAAAAAGGGTTTGAGTGTTTTGTGTTTTGGGGTGAGATTGTGAATTCTCTACAAATTCATGTTTGAGTGTAAGAGTTTGAACTCTCTAAAATTCAAGTGGTAGCTATGGGTGCACAGTGAGTGAAAGGTACCTGAGAAGTGTCTTGGGTCAAGGGAAAGGAACCTGAGAAATGTCTTGGGTCAAGGAAAGGAACTTGAGAGGTGTCTAGGATCGGTAGGATAGGTTCCTATTAGGTAGCAAGTGTCCGTGGTGGAACTTGTGAAGAAAGGTATGTAATAATAGGTTGTACTAGGAGAGTTGCCTATTACAACCTATTATAGTGGAGATTGTTTGAAAGTCCCGAAAAGGGCCGAGGTTTTACTTCCAGTCAGGCCATGAAAGGTTTCCTCGTAAAATCTGCTTTGCACTCTTTAAGTTCCTAACTATAATTGTTTTATATTCCGCAAAAATTAGGCACTGGCTTAGGAACTTACTACAATTGACCCCCCTCTTGTAGTATATCATCTGAAATAACGCAGCTTCATGCCAACTTGAGCTTTTAAAGAAAAGTCATCAATATGCCAAAATCTCCAAGACTAGTAAGGCCATCATGTTATGTTTATCGCGTCTTCATTTGTTTTGGAAATAATAAGTTTTGTGACAGTTATTTTATTTCATTCGTATACGAAAAATATAAATTTGGTCTAATAGTTTTTAAATAACTTTCAGCAAGTTCAGATAAATACAATTATGGGAAAATCAAATGAGCAGACCACATCATAATTCAATACTAGTTGCGTCAAAGCAAAGGAATTGTCCATTTGGGTGGACCAATAGATCAGTCTAAATAGTTTGAACTTAACTTTTTAAAGCCTGGTTCAATTTTCAGCCTTTTATTTTTGTCCAAAGAAAGCAATTTTTGATTTTGTTTTACCGTAACAATTCTTATTAATTTTAGTTTTATACGGAGTGTACAACCTATGGATAATAAAACAGAATGACATATGAATTTCTATCCAAATTCAATGGTTTAATTAACTTGAAAAAATACAAATACACCGGACATATATTATTATTATTGAACCTATGCCATTATTAAAAGATAAATTATGGTTCATTATGCATGAAATGAAGACAGTATTAATAAAATTTTAATCAATATGATGACTAAGTTGCCGATAAGATATGTGATTTTTTAAATTATGCATGTAATACTTGGTTTCATGGACAAATAGTTTTAGTAATTTGGTTAATAGTAAGCCTTGATGATTCTTATTAAGCTTAATATATAACAAGGCTAATACACAAGTAATTTTCCTAGTATACTACTCTCTTTATTCTTTTTTTTTTTGTTTATTATCCTAATTGAAATCTTTCATTAAAAGAGAGAAATTTTGTCTATGAAAAATCTGCAATGATAATTATTTAAAAAATTTATTCATGTAGAATTTTGTTAGATTAATATCAATTTATGGTTTAAAATTTTCAAACATATACTACTATACATATTTTTTCATTATGTGTTGTTGAAAGTATTGGTGATCAAATATACAAAGAACACGTTATATTGAAAATTGTGCAAAAAGAAAAACGAGATAAGCAAAAAAGAACTGAAAGAAGTGAATATTGGTATAACATGATTCAATCCTTTATTTAGAGTATCGAATTCCTTTAGACAAAATTCCATTTACTCCATTACATAACATGTATGACATGACATTGATCTTTAAACTTTACGTAACAAGCTGACCAAACATACTTAATATTGTTACAATCTAAGTCGATCCTTAGAAGATGTTTTACGTACATAATCCTTAAAATTGTGACAATTGTTCTTGTTCTTGATCCTCTTTCACCATAGATTCGAGATCAATATTAATCCGAGTATTCCTTGCAGAACAATTTGCACGGATTTCGCCTTGTGTCCCGGTCAATACACTAATTTGGCCCATTTTCACCATTGCATCGATGAATTTTTCATAGAACAAGTCTTGGTTCGTAGCAAAACTCGTGACAATGCCCCTTGTCCTTGAATCGGTATATAGATCTTGATCGGACGTGAATAACCCTTGACGATTCATAAGGTTAACAAAATACTTGTTATCGAATTCATTAGGAGTACGAATGTCCAAATTTGTAGTCCGATTAGTGGTACTTGTAGGGCAAATGAGTTTAAGGTTGTTAGCAAATGTTTGGTCCATGGTAGGGTCTTGAGTAGGGTAGAGTCTATTGGTGAAGGAGTTGCAATGGGCAAGTCCGATCGTGTGGGCTCCCGAGAGGCGAGATCCGTGGTGTTCAACCGTTTGGCGGCGAAGGCGTTGATAAGTTGTGTGGTGTTGAAAAAGGGTGGTGGTAGATTGGCTAGTGTTTCGTTTCTTGGAGCAAAGCTTAGGCCATCCTTTCTTCCTAAGGGAACATAGTAGAATGGTCCACCTGCCTAGAAAATCAGATTTAAAAGTAATAATTTCAAGGATTTGATAAATTAATTACTACGAGGAAATAAAGACAAAAGCGTTATTTTTTTTATTTATTTTTTTTTTTTTTTGAAAAGTAATTTACATTGAGGAGCTTAGATACGTATTCTTGCAAGACCGTGACCTAAACTATCAAGGAGCAAAAAATAAGAAAATTTACTATCTAAAAATGGCTAATACTCTGGGGACAACTTAACAAAATTAATTAAATTATTAAATTGAATAAAATAAACTCAGGTAGTAATAATATGACTACCATTTTAAAATTAACGTTAAGAGTTGTACCTAGTATTTTTTTATTTTTGAGTCATTGGATCATTGGATGAAACAGTTGTTATGACTTTAAAAATTATTTGGTGTGGATGAGAAAAATTAAATACATAAATAAACAATCTTTTATTTTATTTATACGGAGTACTAAATTTACAACATTTTATCATAGGCCACATAGTTATACAGAGAAGCATTATATATCCTTCAACTCTTAATACTTGCTATTTTAAAATTTCTTATGTTATTCACAAATCAACTTTTGTCACAAGTCACAACTTACATGTAAAAATAAATTTCATAAACTTAATTATTTTTTTCGTCCAAAAAAAAAAAAAAAAAAAAAAAATCTTAATTCGAATTAGTAGCTTTCTTTCTAAAATAAATTATAAGTATGAATAGAATTAAAGGAAATAAACAGTAATTATATTTTGCAAATACTAGTTATTTCACTTCACTATTTCATTATTCACATGCATAAGTACTACAAAAATATTAGAGGATTTTTGTCAATATGTATTTTATATTAATTATCAATAGATACAAAATTGACAAAACTAGTGGTCTAATTATGAAATGGAAAACCTAAAATATAAATATTTATAAACTACTTTGCAATTGACATGGTTAGTTTAAAAGGAGTAGAAAATATTAATACCTGGTAAACAGACTCACGAGCTGCAAGGGTAAGGATATCAGCACAAGATACCACTCGTCCACAATAGTAATGCACATGAGCACGAAGTTCATTTATAAGTCTAAATGCTTCAAGTCTTAGCGTCAAATTTGGAGGTGCATCCTTTTCACCTTAACAAATGTGAAGTTGTATTAACACATTGAATTGTTGAGGAAGAAAAATTATTAAAAGTTGAGAAGTCATCATAAGAACCTATAGATCATTTGAAATTAAATCAATATATCATATGGCTATTATATTCGGAATAACTCCGGTTAATATATATAATTGAGAACTAAACCACCAATAAATTATTATTTGCAACATTTATCAAAATTGTTATATTATATGCCAAAAATGTGTTTTTTTATTTTTGAGTTCTAATTTCTTAATTGGTTTGTGACGAGGAAATGCATATGAAACGGAGGTAGTTTAACATTATAATTTAATACATCAAAATGATGATATAAAGCATGCATTTAATATTATTAAATTTACTTAGCTTCACATTAAAAAAAAATAAAATAATAAAATAAAAGGTTTTAATGCTAATCATGCCTAACCAAGGTTGATGCAGCTAGCCTATCACACTACCAAAATCTAGTCATTGGATGATTTAAGTTTGAACTGCTCTTGTTTGAAATTTGAAAATGCACTTATGTCTAATGAACAATAAGATATTGATGGGAATGAATTATTTGTGGAGTTGAAGTTGCTTAAAGAAATTTTGCATGATGAGATAAAAGGACCTTTAGATATTTTGAGGTTTTTGAATGATGTGGGTTGTTTTCCTAATGCTATTATTGCATGTAGCATTTTGTTGACAGTTGCAACTGTAAAAAGGAGTTTTTCAAAGTTAAAGCTATTGAAGTCATATCTTTGTTAATGTATTGGCGATGATAGCAATTGAGAATGATCTTCTAGAGAAAGTGGAATATGAAGACTTGATTGATGATTTTGCCTCAAAGAGCGTTAAAAGAATATCACTTTTTAAATAAATAGAAGTTAATCTAGCTTAAGTTGATATGAGCCTTGAGTTGTATTTAGTTACTATTATCAACATGAATAAAATATTCAAATTTAATTTTGCGTAATTGAATGTGTCATTGTTATATGAAAGCATTTTCATTTTGCAATGCATATATAGGAAAATTGTGCATTGCCAAAATTATAGATAAAAAAAAATTGTATAATTTTCATATTATTAATTAAGGGCCCCTTTTTCGATTTGGAACAGAGCCCCTAAAATCATTGCTAAGGCCCTGAACCCATTAATGACGGACACAAATCCTATCCCTAATATAAAACTTTTAATGACAATCTTTTAGCCCATCATAACACATACCTAGTTTCATACAAACGACCCTTCCCAACTCTATTATGACTCAACTAGAATCTCAAACAAACAATCTACCTATGATTGGCTTTTGCAGCGGGATTTTTTTCTTGTCGCAATTTTTGCGACGAAAAAGTAATCTAGACGGCCCCCTTTCAGGACGGGCTCACGACAAAAAATTAATCCTACCATAAATGATATTTATGACAGGCTTACAATGACAATATCCGTCGTTAATGGGCTCTTTTCTTGTAGTCATGTTTAAACATAAAGTGAAATTCAATTTATTTAATTAGATTTAATCCAATGTTATTAGTACAATAGTTAAAGTACAAAATTATGTTAATACAACCCACCCTTAATTAACTAAAACTAGCTTTTTGGCCCATTCAATGCACGGGTTGTTACTTGGGTTAATTATATTCATATGTAGGTATGCTTTTATACAAAGTAATTGTTTCATTTCTAAAACTTAAAAGAAAAAAAAGAACGATGGTAGAACTGTGAAAGAACATAAAGGAATTTAGTTAGATGTATATACATGAAGAATGTGGTATATGAAATGACATATTAGTTTAAATTATATTTAAAGTCTAGGAGATGAAAAGATATTTTTATAATAATTCATATGTTATGTAATGTATACTAATTAATTGAACATTATTTTATTATGGTGGAAATGAAACACTTCATTTTCTTACTTGAATTTGCAAGTTATAAAATACATAAAGACTAAAACATAAAATATTAAGGGAGGTGACATGTGGCATATGAGGTGACGAGTGACTTGTGAATTGTGATGCCATGTGTCATATGAAAAATTTGTGGTTTGTGTTTTTAAATACTAACTAAGTATAGATATAGATATAGATATAGAGATATAGATTATTCCTAAAAATAAACACACTTAAATTTTTCCCTCTTTAGCCTAGAGAAGTAGAGAACTCTGTTGAATAATTTTGAGAATTGGAGACAAATTTCAAGTTGATAATTAAATTACTTAGGCTATGGTGTTGTAATTTAATTAGTGAAGATTATTAAAGCAATAATATTGAAAGAAAATCAAGAGCTGACGAAAAAAGAGAAACTCATTTCTCAAGGATACAAAGTTGCTGCCCTGTTTGCCCGCCCGGTCAGCCGCCCGATCGTGGTGGTGGTCGCCCGATCGGGTGCGAGGGTGGTCTGAATTTCTTCTTTTCCGCCGCCCAATCGGGCAGCCACCGCCAGATCGGGCGCGAGAGAGGAAGTGAATTTGCGAAAATCATATTTCTAGAATTAGGGGTTGCTGCCCGATCGGGCGCAAGAAGCTTCTGAATTGGACGCTGATAACCGCCTGATCGGGCGATGGCCGGCCCGATCGGGCGCGGGTATTGAGACAGTTTTTCAGTTTGGCGGTTTTCGTCAAAACTGTTGATTATCTTTCAGTTTTTCGTGGATTTTGGCTGTAAATATGGCTTTAGTATATATATGTTTATGAAACTTATGTTGAATGATATACTTGAGAAAATTCAGTTTTATTTTTCTTGAAAACCTTTTGCAATTTTTCAATTATCATCATCATAATTACACAAGCTTCATACATTGAATTGTAATCATCCTAGTTGTGATTGCAATTGTTTCTTCGTTGTATCTCCTAAGTAATTTTCCGTGAAACCCGGTTGTAGTATAGGGTTGGAATTATACTTTTGGGAAAGTGATTCCGTTCATGCCTCGAAGTTTTCCGTTCTAATTGTTTGCTATTTTTTATGACCCTTGTTCATACACAAATTCCCCAAAAATCCAAAAGTATAATTGATAAAGATGGCAAATGTTAAGGAATTGATGGCTAACATTCAAAAGTTGGACAAATTCGAAGGTGTTGATTTCCGAAGGTGGCAGAGGAAGATGCATTTCTTCTTGACTACAGTTGGGGTGGCTTATGTTCTTGCTACTCCGAAACCCGAGGAAAATGAGGAGGAAACAATGGATGAAGTGAGGAAACGCAACAAGTGGGAAAATGACAATTACATTTGTTGTGGCCATATACTCAATGGTATGTCTGATGAACTCTTTGATATCTATCAATTTATTGATTCTCCTAAGTCTCTATGGGATGATTTAGAGGCTAAATATATGGCTGAAGATGCTTCTAGCAAAAAGTTTCTTGTTAGTAAATTTAATAATTATAAAATTATTGATAGTAGGCCTGTTATGGAACAATTTCATGAGATACAAAGAATTTTAGGAAGTCTTAGACAGCATAACATAGTTCTTGATGAGACCTTTTTAGTGTCATCTATAATAGACAAGTTACTTTTTTCTTGGAAAGACTTTAAAAGTGGTTTAAAGCATAGGAAGGATGATGTTAACCTTGAGAGTTTGGCTTCTCACATCCGGATTGAGGAAGAAATCCGGTTGCAAGAGGGAAATAAGGATGGAAATCCTAGCTCTACTACGGTAAATGTGGTGGAGGATGCCAAACAAAATGTGAGAAAAAGGGGTAATGACTCAAACAAAAATAAAGGCAAGAAGCCTAAGTTAAGCGGTGATGGTTCTAAGTCACGTGCTTGTTGGGTTTGTGGAAAACCCGGTCACTTCAAGAAAGATTGCACAATCTGGAAGAAAAGGATGAGCAAGAAGAAGGCTCAAGATGGGAATGGCAATGCTAGCCAATCCCAAGACAAACAAGGTAAATCTTGTGCACAAATTTCATCTAATTCATTTATGAATTATATGTGTATGATTTGTGAAATCAATTGTGTACAGGCTGATTGTTCGTGGTATATCGATTCGGGAGCATCGAGGCATGTGTACAATGATAGATCATTGTTCAAGACCTTCTTGGAGGTTGATGATGGAGAAATTCTCTATATGGGCAATGACTCTACAGCTAAGATGCTTGGCAAAGGACAAGTGGAGCTATTCTTTAGTTCGGGAAAATCTCTTATTTTAAGAGATGTGTTGTATTCTCCCGAACTTAGGAGAAATCTTGTATCCGGTGCGATCTTGAATCGATTAGGTTTTAAGATGGTGTTTGAGTCAGATAAATTTATTTTGTCTAAAGGAGGTCAATTTGTAGGACTTGGTTATTTGTGTAATGGTATGTTTAAATTAAGTATTTCAAATATTTTGAATGATGTTGTGTATGTTGTTAATGATAATTCTTCTCTATGGCATTTGAGACTTGGTCATGTTAATTATAAAAAGTTATATTTTATGTCAAAGCATGATATGATACCTTTGTTTGATCCAAGAATAGAGAAGTGTAGAACATGCATGTTAACCAAAATCACAAGGAAACCATTTCCTCAAGTTGTTGAGAAAAATAATTCATTGCTTGAATTAGTGCATAGTGACTTGTGTGATTTTCACAACACACCTTCTTTAGGGAATAAGAAATATTTGGTAACTTTTATTGATGATTATTCAAGGTTTTGTTACATTTATTTGCTATTCTCTAAAGATGAAGCCCTTGATAAATTTAAAATTTACAAAAGTGAAGTAGAATTGCAAACCAATGAAAAGATTAAAAAGCTAAGAACTGATAAAGGAGGTGAGTACTATGACCCAAGTTATTTCTAATCATTAGGTTTAGTACATGAAACTACCGCGGCATATACACCACAACAAAATGGTGTAGCGGAAAGGAAGAATAGGACACTAGAAGAAATGGTAAATTCTATGTTGTCATATTCAGGTTTAAGTGATGGATTTTGGGGTGAAGCCGTTTTAACGGCTTGTTACGTGTTAAATTGTGTTCCCATGAAAGGGAAAGATGTAACCCCATATGAGCTATGGTATAAAAGAAAACCAAACTTGAGTCATCTCAAAGTTTGGGGTTGTAGGGCAATTGTAAAAGTGTCGGAACCTAAACGTAAAAAGTTAGGTGAAAGAGGAGTTGAATGCATTTTTATAGGATATGCGGATCATAGCAAATCCTATAGGTTCTATGTAATAGAACAAAATGACTTTTGGTCGGTTCACACCACCATTGAGTCAAGGGACGCAGTGTTTGATGAAAATCGATTTTCTTCAATTCCTAGACCAAAGGATATAACTCCAAGTGCCAATGCTCAAAGTATTGATCAAATTGTTATTGATCAAGAAGTGGATGACCAAACTCATTTAGAGGAGGCATCTACATCATCATCACAACCTAGGAGAAGTAAGAGGGCAAGGAAAGAAAAATCTTTTGGCCCGGACTTTCATGTGTACTTAGTTGAAGGATCAAGGGAATCCGTTTCAACAATTTCCATACATTTTTAATGTGGAAGATGATCCTTTGACCTATGATGAGGCTATGAGGTCTCGTGATGCTCCATTTTGGAAGGAATCTATTAATGATGATATGGAATCCATCATGGGAAACAATACTTGGGTTTTAGCTATTTTACCACCAAAATGTAAACAAATTGGGTGCAAATGGATCTTCAAAAGGAAATTGAGGATTGATGGAACGGTTGAAAAGTTCAAAGCCCGGTTAGTGGCACAAGGTTTTACACAAAAACCGGGTATCTATTATTTCGATACATATGCACCTGTTGCTAGAATCTCAACTATAAGATTGTTGATAGCACTTGCGGCTATCCACAATCTTGTGATCCATCAAATGGATGTCAAGACAGCATTCTTGAATGGAGACCTAGAGGAAGAAGTTTACATGCGACAACCGGAAGGGTTTGTTGTGGAAGGTCAGGAAGAAAAGGTTTGCAAGTTGATTAATTAAATCTTTATATGGCCTAAAGCAAGCACCTAAGCAATGGCATCAAAAATTTAATGAGGTTGTGTTGTCTAATGGTTTTAAGTTGAACAATTCAGACAAGTGTATTTATAGCAAATTTGATGACAATGGTCAAGGTGTCATAATTTTTCTATATGTAGATGACATGTTGATCTTTGGAACTGATTTGTCACAAGTTGAAAAGACAAAGTCATTCCTTAGTTCAAAGTTTTCCATGAAAGACATGGGGGAAGCGGATGTCATCTTGGGCATAAGGATAATGAGTGAAAAAGAAAAGTTGATCTTGTCACAATCTCAGCTCATTACATTGAGAAAGTGCTCAAGAAATTCAATGTGAGTGAAGACACTACTTCTCTTTATTCAACACCTATGGATCCTAGCATAAAGTTGATACCTAATGAAGGTTATGCAGTTTCACAACTTGAATATGCTAGAGTAATAGGTTGTTTGATGTATGCCATGACAAGTACTAGACCTGATATTGCTTATGCAGTTGGTCAACTGAGCAGGTACACTAGCAAGCCTAGTATGCAACATTGGCAAGCGGTTCGACGCTTGTTGAAGTACTTGAAGAAAACCAAGAAATTTGGTTTGTCTTATAGTGGATATCCTTCGGTTGTAGAAGGGTATTCGGATGCAAGTTGTATCTCTAACAAAGATCATTCCTCCACAAGTGGATGGGTTTTCCGATATGGGGGAGGTGCCATTTCATGGGCTTCAAAGAAACAAACTTGCATTGCGTACTCCACAATGACATCGGAGTTCATTGCTTTGCATTCGGCTGGTAAAGAAGCCGAATGGTTGAAGGATCTCATGTTTGAGATTCCTTTGTTGCCAAAACCGATATCACCAATAGTGATACATTGTGATAATAATGCTACCTTGGCAAGGGCTTATAGCCAAGTTTATAATGGTAAATCAAGGCACATTGGAGTACGGTACAGTTACATCCAAGGACTTATTAAGGATAGTGTGATCACTATTGATTATGTTCGAACGGATTTAAATCTCGCCGATTGTTTTACAAAGGCATTGGCTAGAGATGTTAACATTAGGATGGCAATCGGTTTAGGATTGGAACCCTAAATAATCACAATTAGGAGAATCTCAACTTAACGCCCAATAAGACGTTGGGTCTTAAGTTCAATGAGATTAATTCTCTTAATTGTTGATTAGGAACTTGTTTATTCATCCAAGGTAAAGTTCCGGCTATTCTGTGATGGAAAGTGGTTGTTTTTAAACTTAATAAAATTCCTGATAAAAGTGCTTTGGTCACAGGAGCATGTTGGAACTCTACCTATATAAGTACGAGGTTTAGCCGCTTCAAGAAGCTATTAGGGGTGTAGCTTTGATGTACTTATGAATAGATATGGACACATGGCTTTTAGTGTCAAGCTAATATGTATTTAAGTAATTAATCTTGTGTGTGTAATATCTTCGAGTTTCCAAATGTGTTGCTTTTGGTTCAAACGTTTTACGATACCAAATCGATACGGATTCTTGAACTGTATATTGCACTAAGTGGGAGTTCAAGTCTATGTACACTTTCATTTATGCATAAGATTGTTTTGTGATGATGATGTTTTTTTGCAATGTGTCTAGTTTAATTCTCAAAATGGGGGAGGATTGTTGAATAATTTTGAGAATTGGAAACAAATTTCAAGTTGATAATTAAATTACTTAGGCTATGGTGTTGTAATTTAATTAGTGAAGATTATTAAAGCAATAATATTGAAAGAAAATCAAGAGCTCATGAAAAAGAGAAACTCATTTCTCTGTCTCAAGAATACAAAGTTGCTGCCCTGTTTGCCCGCCCGGTCAGCCGCCCGATCGTGGTGGTGGTCGCCCGATCGGGCGCGAGGGTGGTCTGAATTTCTTCTTTTCCGCCGCCCGATCGGGCAGCCACCGCCAGATCGGGCGCGAGAGAGGAAGTGAATTTGCGAAAATCATATTTCTGGAATTAGGGGTTGCTGCCCGATCGGGCCACCGCCGCCAGATCGGGCGCGAGAAACTTCTGAATTGGACGCTGATAACCGCCCGATCGGGCGCAGGTACTGAGACAGTTTTTCAGTTTGACGATTTTCGTCAAAACTGTTGGTTATCTTTCAGTTTTTCGTGGCTTTTGGCTGTATATACGGCTTTAGTATATATATGTTTATGAAACATATGTTTAATGATATACTTGAGAAAAATCAGTTTTATTTTTCTTGAAAACCTTTTGCAATTTTTCAATTATCATCATCATAATTACACAAGCTTTATACATTGAATTGTAATCATCTTACTTGTGATTGCAATTGTTTCTTCGTTGTATCTCCTAAGTAATTTTCCGTGAAACCCGGTTGTAGTATAGGGTCGGAATTATACTTTTGGGAAAGTGATTCCGTTCACGCCTCGAAGTTTTTCGTTCTAATTGTTTGCTATTTTTTGTGACCCTTGTTCATACACAAATTCCCCAAAAAACTCTTGAGTTTATCTAGTCTAATGTTTTTTTATTTTTATTTTTTGACAGATAGTCTAATGCGTTTTTAGTTTGTTAATTCATTCCCCCATGGAAAACAAGCACATCATTGTTCTTACTTCTTTTTATTTACATGATTAAGTTATAAAAAACTTTGATTAAAAATTCTCATTAATATATACAAATAGCATAGTCATGCAGTATTGTTAGATACATCTCAATGTGTATCTTTATCTATAAATAAACCTTATAAACATGCAAAAGTATTTACTGTAGCTGGTGAATAGTACTTTGTGGTGCTATTACATAGACACCCTTACTTTTAATGAATTGCCGAATTTGCCCTTGATCAACCAATTGCTTTTTGCTTGCCATGACTGCCAGCTAAGGTAGGTTAGGTTATGCTTGGCTGCACTTTCTCATTCCTCATTACTCTCAACTCTCCTCTTCACCGACTTCCTTCACTTCACTCTCTCTCTTTTTAATTAATTAGTTTTCTCAAATTTGATTGAAAAATCGAACTATTTCTTGATGAAACTTTGGATTTTCGCCCTTTTGATCTTGATGAGGAGAGAAGATGCGATGAACGGGGCGGAGGTAATGGTGGTGGCGGAGTTTCTGGAATCAATTTGATGAAGCTCATAAACTTGTAAGGTATTTTCTCACCTTCAATTTCTCTGAAATTACATCGGTTTCATTTATTGATGTTCAAGATGGCAAAACGAATTGTAGTTGCAAAATTTGTGAGCGGGAGGTTGTTGATTCTATTGCCAAAGAATTGTGCCGGATCATCAATTACATAGGTTTGATTTGATTCTATTTTTAATATTAAATTAATATTGTAATCTCACTTGAGTATTCAATTTCGTAACTATTTTTGGAGGAGGTTTGATTTTTTTTTATTAAGTAGGCTTTGTTGCGGATTGCAATTTGCATAACAGGTTCGCCTTAGATCATTGTATTCTTTTGATTTATCGTTTCGAATGTTATTTGCAGAAGAATATATGAAAGTTCTTTTGATTTGTCGATAGGGCTTAGTTGCGTTAATTTGCATGTTATTTTCTCTTTTTAATTTGCTTATTTGCATATGGTGTTTGCTGCCAAAATTTATGCTGTCAAGTTAGATATTTCTGTTGTGAGTGACTATAGAGGGTAGCTGTTGTTTCACGCTGCTGCCGCTGTTAATCTGGTGCTGCCCTGTTTCTGCCGTTCTGTTCGTCCAAAAATCATCGACCTGAAGTTGTTTTTAGCTCATAGTTCCTTCATCAATGTTTTAGATCTTAAAAAGTTATTCAATCTAGGCTCAAGAATTTCTCTATTTGGAGTTGTGTGCTAGGAGTTATGCCTTCTGGAATTTACTACGGTCTGCTACCCTGGTTCTATCGCAGCGGGCTGTTATTGCTCATTTGATGCCTATGTGGTGTTGTTGTGTTGAGTTGGTTGGGGTGCTAAAATGAATGCTTGGGCTTCTCTTATTTATTTTGTCTTCCCTTTTTCCTTTATTTACACATTAGTTATAAAGTTAAAATGTGGGCAATTTTGATTAATGACTATTTGGATAATGACTAATTGATAATTTGCCAAAGCGATGAGGATTAATGTATATGTTAAATTTTCAAATGTGTGAGTGACTAAAGTTAATTAGTTTAAATGTATTGAAGGGTTTAAATGTTTATAAAATAGATTTAATGAACGAACACTTATCAAGTAACTTTATAACTAATTAACTTTTATATTAGCAGCAATTGCAGGTTGGTGCAAAATAATGCAGTGCTTGAAGTTAGTCTTGTGCTTCTATAACAAAAAAGAAAATTCAACTGCGTGGCCCTCCTTGATTCCATATCAACTTAACTACCGAAAAAGCAACCTGGACATCCTTGTTAGAGTAAAGAGGTTAGTCTTTCAAATATATTCACTCTTATCTCCTATTTTTGTATGTCAACTATGTGTGTCGTTTCCTGCTTAAATTTAATGATGGTGAGCAGGATCGTGATCCTTTGTATCTGAAGTAATAATTAGTTTTTATTCAAAAGATGTGCAATGTTAGATCATTGTTAGACCTTGCATTTCTATGAATCTCCATGAGTTTGTGAGGCGATGGATTCTAAAAGTATATCAAGCTATTCTGTTTGAGATGATTACAATATACTACTCTTCTAGACTTTTTGTTCTTGAGCGCTTCAATTATTTTACATCTCTGCTTGCTTACTTTACTTTCTTGATTGTATGTATTAAAAGCCTGCCAATGGCCCAATACTCATTAAACCTTAGAGAGTAGTCATTACTTTAGGAAAATACAACTCATCACGATCACCAAACAACGTAGTCATGACCCGAAATTGAATATTGTTTATGTTATTTGTCATTTATGACTTTATCTACTCCTATAACACATAATGTGTGCTACAAAACTGACAGAAGCTTCTGAAGTGCACATAAGGAAATAGATGACTTAATGTTCCGAAGATTCCTCTTACTTGTAATCTTGTGAAGAAGACGGGTTCCATGTTCTTAAAGTATTTGAAAAGGAGGCAGACTTTTCTGCCTAAAGTTTGTCATAAGATAAGAGAAACATTATGACCTTTCCCATAACAAAGTTAATCTAGGAGGCATAGATAAAAAAAAAAAAAGGACACCCTACTATAATTGCATGATTGCGTTCGCAGGTGGGCATTACCTAAATTCCAAATCTGGTCGGGGGTCTTGATGAGTTTAAGCGTACGTCTCTTCCTGTTTCTTTGACTATTTAGATTGCTCACTTATGCTTCAGTTGCAACTATCTACATCAATGTTTCTGCTATTCATACTTGTTTTGTGTGTTTTTATACAGGTCTTCTTGTATAAAATCTTTGATGATCTGTGAGCAATAATGTACCCCTCGAATCTGTCAGCTAGCCCTGATACAACAACTGAGTTGTAGTAACTCTAAAGTTGTTGTAGTTCTCACTCGCTCGCTCTGCTTTGTTGAGTTCCAGGGGAAAAGAGGAAAAGATCGAGAGGAAGACAATCTCAAAGAAGTTCTCAATCACTCTGCTCAAATGCTTTTTGAGCTCTGAACCTTATAATAAGTATCTGTGAGTGACTTCTTGCTTTTATGGATTTTTGCAGGGCTTTTTTCTTTGTTGTGCTTGTATGAATTTAAATGTATTTTATAACTATCCTTATTAATCTTTAAAGAAAGATTTTATTGACTCACAAATTTCTGAACATTTAGGCTTTGTTACTATAACTAGAGAAAAAAAAAATCAATTCTTTATTTTGTATAATGTAGCCATCAAGCTTACACTCGCTTTTTCTGGCAGCTCTTGCTAATTTGTTGCTTCTTCGTGTTTCTTCTGCACATCTTATATGCCTTGTTCTTGAGTAGGCTTGGGATGAAGGAATCATTGGCATTCCAGAATAATGGTGCTAAATGAATAGTGGGTTCTATGAATTGTTTTTGGGTTTATTTCTTAAGATATACTGCTTTGGTAAAACCTCTCATCTTCTTATGATGTTTTGCCTTATACAGTACATTTATATTTAGATTAGAGAAATTGGCAGCACATTATTCTTTTCGTCAAACATGATAGACAATGAACTTGGTTATTGCTTGTATATATTAAGCATTTTTGTTTAATGGCTACTCGTACAGGGTCTCATGGGAAGACCCACAATTTTCTATGGAATGCTTATTGTGTGATTTCTTATATTTAATTTGATTTTTGATCGGATGTGTATGCAGCTTAGTGTTTTTTTTTTTTCGTATTATATTTTTATATTGTGCCTTGTGGATATAAGTCTACGCCATGTTTTTCCCCATAGATCTATTGCAGATTAAGTGTATAAGCTGTTAAAGGAAGCTAGAATAATAGAATTAAGTATCTTGAATTTAAAGTATCAGCTTTTGCATATGCCTTCATCATCATTTAGATATCTTAAATATATGTCCGCAAGTTAATACATTTGTTCTTTTTTATTTGCTTATATATGTAACTGATATATCTGCAGGTTAATAATTTGGTGGTTACAAATATCTCTTAATATGGGTGACATTCAGAATGGTCCTCTTTCAGAAGAGGAAACTACTTGTAGGTTTCTTTTGTATGAACTTCAGGTACATATATGAACTTCAGGTATAATACAAGCTAATTGTTTATCGTGTTATAATATGTGATTAGCTCTATTTTTTTTATATTACTGTTTTATTCAGATAATTTGGGATGAAGTGAGCAAGCCTGAAATATTAGGGCCAAGATGTTACTTGTAGGAGTGGAGCACGTGCTTAAAGGCACCAAGAAGACAAGGATACAACCAGATAAAGCATGTGTGAGATGGTGATGTTGTTATAGGTTGGGGTTATGGGATTTAATTTCATTTGTAGTACGAGTAATATTTAATTTATGGTTTTAAATGGTAGAAATGGATAGAATTAGATACATAAATGATGAAGTAATGCAAGAGCATATAAGTGAATATATGAGCATAATGTGTACTTGTTTTCAACTTCAATATTGTATTGTGATTTTAGTAGAGAAATTATATCTTTGTTCTTGAGGCTAGGTATCAAGTTGGTGCTTTTTTTATTTTTTATTTTTATTTATTTTGAGAAAAGAGGTTAATATCAAGTTGATTAATAATACATTTAATACAAAAGAAAAAAATAAAAATAAATAAACACAAATTTATAAGATATAATGAGATAGTTTGCGTAGAAATTCAAGTTGATTGTAGTAGTTAGTAGAGAAATTATATCTTTGTATACCTATTTGATTTAAAATCAACTAAGTTTTAAGATTTACAAGGTATTGAGATACTTTATGTAGAAATTCAAATTGATTAGTTAATACTACATTTTAAACAAAAAATCTACCTTAAGGTAGATAGATTAATGCTAGATTCATAAGAAGTTACTTTCTTTAGTTTGCATAAATATCCATACACTAGAGGGAGACCTATAAGTTTTGAAGTCATAAAAAAGGAGAATGGAGAAGGAGGTAGAGACTAAGGGTCTGTTCACATTTACTTAATTTTAGTTCAGTTCAGTTCAGTTCAGCTCCTAATTTCCATCTCTCATAAAATATTCAGTTCAATTCAGTTCAGTTCATTTCAGTTCAGGGCAGTTCAGTTCAATAAATGTGAACAGGCCTTAAGAATGAGAAATAGAGGGTTTTTGGAAAATAAAGGAAGAATGGAGAAACGGTTTAGAATAAGAACACGATAATACTTGCTTATTTTGTTTTTTTTTTTTTAAAAAAAATGCTCAATCACATTTCACTGATTAGCTCTTGGCTTCTTGCAATTTAACTGAATTCAATTCACATAATACAATAATTTACATAATACAACAAATAATCATACAAAGTGAAAAATCTTACCAAGCCAGTGTGCAAAAACATATCTACAAAGTTACGTGGACAAAGTTGGGAGGTGTGCAACGCGCGCACTCCATACGCAAATACTTTTTTTGGGGTTTGCATGACCATAGAGAGAGAGAGAGAGAGAGAGAGAGAGAGAGTAAGAAATAGGAGGTGAAGGAGAGAAAAAAAAAAGAGGGGGGGGGGAAGGAATAGAGGGGCCGAGAGAGAAAGAGGGGGCTAGGAAAGAAAAAGGCTAGAAGAGAGAGAGAGAGGAAAAGAAATCGGAGAGAGATAGAGAGAAGGGGGTTGAGAGACAAAAGTGCAAGGAAAGGGAGCAAAGGCAAGACCGAGAGAGAGGGGAGGGGCCGAGGGGGTGAGAGAGAAAAGTGCTATGAAAGAGAGGGAAGGTGGGCTAAATGAAGAACAGAGAAAAGCAAGGTCATAAGTTAAGAGTAAAGAGCATGTAGGGGGATAGAGTGAGCGAGAGAGAGAGAAGGGTCAAGAGGAAGAGAGGGTGGCTAAGAGAATGAAAGGTCATCTAAAAGGAGGAAGGAGAAAAGGGACATAGAGACCGAGAAAGAGACAATGAGAGTTTGAAGAAATTTAAAAAAAGGAAGGAAGGATAAAATACTTTTTAAAAACTTTCTAAAATACTTAATCATAAGACATAAATGAAAGTTAAAAGGATAGAGAAACAGTAAATAGAAATCGACAATTAGATTTGGACAAACTTAAATTCTTTCGGTAAATGTAATAGTTAACAAATGTGGTTTTGTGACAATTTTGAAAATGTTAGCTAATTTGTAGCACTTTTAGAATAAAGTGTTCAACCTTATTGTCATGTAGAAACGTGCTAGATTCACAAGTATGTTAATATAACCATAGTAATAGATAGCTTTTAAGAGAAAGTATGGAAGAAGGACGGAGGAAGGTAAAGAGGGTAAGAGAAGGAGGGTGTGGGAGGAGGAGAGAGAGGCCAGAAAAAAGGGAAGGAGTGGGAGGAGGAGAGAGAAAGAGTGAGGAAAAGAGGGAGGGAGTAGGAGGGGAGTGAGAGAGAGATGGTTAAAAAAGGAAGGATTGGGACGAGAGAGAGAGAGAGAGAGAGGGGGGTGAGAAAGGTCAGGATAGAGTAAGATAGAGATGATCCAGCAGGAGAGGGAGAGAGAGATAAGGGGCGGAAGAGAAAGAAATAGAGCAATTAAGAGAAAGAGAGGCAAGGAGAGAGAGAGATAGAGTGATAAAGAGAGAGATGAGTCGCGATCGGGAGAAAGAGAGAGAAAGAGAGAGAGAATGACTTACTAAACCGCTCAAATTATATAAGAAGAGTGGATAGGAAGGAGAAATTAAAACCAAGTTAGTGACTACCACACAAATAAGATCCCCTAATCATTATGTTAATCACACCCCGAACTACGAAACACGATCATAACCACGAATCTTATATATTTTAGGGGGGGGGGGGGCACGCGCGTAGTGCGTGTTCCAACGACTATAAACTTAAATATAAAAAGTATAAAGTTATTCCCTCCAACTGTATTATCTAAAAATCGTACATAAAATGATTTATAGATAAATAACCAATAAATAAACTTTAATATATACACATATGATATTTCTCATTCATTTTATACATTCCATATCGATTACACACTCTAACTGCTTAAATTTCAAACCACTCGAAAATTTTCAACTTTAAAAAGTCTAACAAACAAATATACTTCCTCCGTTTTTTTATTATTACACCATACATCTTGGGCTCACATTTTTTGGTAGTGGGAAAAATGAGGAGAGAGAAGGGTAAAAGTACAAATAAGGCCATGTGATGTAAACATAAAGTAAAGAATCAAGTGTTAAAAGTAAGGGTATATTGGATATTTACAGTGTGAACACACATATTTTCCTTAAAAGGCAAGTGGTGCAATAATAAAAGAACGGAGGAAGTACAATACTTTTGTATATTTTACATTTAATAATCCATTTTTCATAACTTTATCCTTTATTGTTGCATTTCCTTATAACTACTCCTTATTATCACAATTATTCTAAAACAAAGTTATTCGAAAATTATTTAGGTACTCATCAATAAGAAACTATATTGCGTTCTAAAATAATATCTAAACCAATACTCCTCCGTCCCTTAATAGAATGTCTTTTTCTCTTTATTATGTGAGCAATAAATGCTCAAAAGAGGCATTGTATTAAGGGACGGAGGGAGTAATATATTTTTTTAAGAATCTTTAAATTATAGCAAATTCTAGATAACTTCACTTATAACAATTGTTTTTCATACATATTTCCCCATAGACACTTCATCACTACTCCTTATTACTTATAAATTCATGTATCCTAGCTATTACAAAACCTGAACACAACCACAAATATCACAACAACCGAACACAACCTCGAATTTTACTTATCTTGCCGTCGGGGGGTACGCGCAACGCACGTGCTCCAACGACTAGTAATATCAAAAGTGTATAATTTTTAAAGGTGCTGCTCAGATGTTTCAAATATATATATATATATGTTGATATAGTGTTTAGAGTTGTTAAAAACCGACCCGAACTGCTGAATCCAAACCGTTTTGAACTGTTTCAAAAAGGAACCGAACCGCTAAGAACCTTTTATTTAAAAACCGTAAACCGACCTGACCCGATTTTTTAAAACCTGAAACTGAACCGATCCGAATGTTTGAAAATCGTTAATGAACTGTACCCGATATCAAGCCGAACTGATACAACCCGAAACCGAGAACAACCCGAACCGAGTACTTTTGAACCCGATAGCAACCCGACCCAACCCGATAAACCCAAATCGTTTACAACCTGTAACTGGTTAGGATTGAACCATTTATAACCCGTAATAAGTTATGATCGAACCGTTTACAACCCGTAATCGGTTATAACCGAACCGTTTATAATCCGTAAGTCCGTAACCCGTTATGACCGTATAATTTTTTTTTTCTTTTTTTTGGGTATATTTTATCAATAGTAAAACAAAAGGGTTTAATTTGAATTATAAAGTATGCATATTGAAAAGGTTTGGAATTTTGATGTCATTGAAACTCTTATGCTACAATATTATCGTCCTCTAACGAGTAATGGCTTATTGAACACTATATATATTGTATAAAAAAAAAAATTAAAAATCTAAATCAAAAACTAACTCTAGATTTGTTATTATTATTTTATCCTTAAAATCATTATACAAAAAAGGGACATAAAGTTAAACAACTAATTAATACTCCGTATGATCTACTGAATAACTATTAAAGAATATTAAGGATATACTAGACGATATACGTTAACGAAAACCATTTAAAAATGGCAAAACTAGTTGTCAAACCGACTAAGTTCAACTCGAACTGATTACAACCCAAACCGATTACAACCCGACCCGATTAGGACCCGATATGTATGTGTTGACCCAAAACCCGCTTTAAACTGACAAACTCCGTTTTTAAACCGACCAAATTTAACCCGAACTGATTATGACCCGAACCAATTAGAACCCGACCCGATTAGAATCCGACCCAAAAAGAAACTGTAACAAAAATAAACCAAACCGAACCGAACCGAAATTATTTAAAACCGACCCGAACTGACTCGTTAACAATTTCACCGTTAAAAACTGACCCGTTACAAACCAAAAATTGATAAACCGAACCCAAAACTGAACCGAAAACCCGATTGACACCCCTAACAGTGTTATATTTTTAAATGCGCTTAAAATAAAATTCGTAATAATATCATAATAATACCTGAACAAAGCAATCATGGAAATGAGTAAAGCAGCTGCTTGCGTTATATCACGATTAAAAACCTCCCAAAGATGATCCCTAATAATGTATTCCAAATCAGGGCAACTATTTTGATAATATGAGTATGATAAACCAGGCACAACTGGAACTGAGCTATGAAGACACTTTGATACTCCTACCACCAAAGATATAACAACTAAGAATAAAGAGAATTTTTTAAAGATCACCATATTATTATTTTCTCACTTTTAAATTCTAATTATTATTTTTATCTTGGAGATATTTCCCATGCATTTCATAGCCCTATTTATAGGAGGGAAAATATAGATAAGAAGTTAGTGAATTTTGTTAGTTTTATTTTTATTAACTTAATTGATTGATATTTTTAGAATTGACTAAGTTTGTGAATCATATTTATCCCACATGCATGTTGGTGCTTAGCTAAGGTTTATCTTCCTCTTATAAATTTTGTCATAATTAAACTCATATAACTTACGTAAAGTACTTCTACTATGTTGTATATATGCAATGATTGGATTGTGTGTAACACGTTTAGTGACTACTTGCAAATTAGATGTGTCCAGTTAACCATAAATCCATCTACCCAAAAATGATAAATATGTCCAACAGTTTGTATGGAATTTTTCAATAAGTTTTTAGTTTTTTTTTTAGGCAATTCCAACAAGTTATTTAAAATGTCCAAAAATATATACTAATTCCGGTTCGTATTATATACAACTTTGGTGTTTGTGAAATATAAAAAATTTCCAAAGTTGCATATAATACAACCGGAGATAGTATTCCAATTTCAAAGTCGAGATGTTAAATTTTTTTATAAAATGTCTAATAACTTATTTCCATCTTATTGTCAATCTGGACTCACATACTATCTTCTCATGAAATTTAAGTCATACGTATGCGTCTATTATCTCTTATACGGAGTACTTCATGACCATTAATAAGGCGACTTTAAGAGGTTCAGATTGATTGTCTTCCACCAAAATGTAATCTGATAAGGGAAATTTTTAATAAGATGATCTTCTTGGATGTAACGAATTAATTCATTAGACCAACAACACGCTTTATGTGTGGCTGACTGATCGCGTAATCCCTGACCAATCAAGTAACCTTTGACTGATCGAGTAACCCTAGCCCTAATCGAATAGCCCCTGATCAAATAACCCTTTATTGACCGAGTAATCTTTGACCGATCGAGTAATCCTGAATAACTAACTCTGGCCACAAAGTGTGGCCAGCCACATGCTTCCTCCATTTTAATAATATTGTAACAGTGGAACTATTGCACTAATCATCACTCTTATTCGATCATATATTACGTTTTATATATTAAGTAAAATACAGTTATAAGGGATCTTATTATATCCGTCTCATAAAATAGTTCCACAATATCAACTTTTTAGAATGTTTAATTTACTCTTATATAATTATAGGTATTTAATATATAAAATATAATTTAGTTGCAAAACTATTACAACCAAGGAAGTATGAAACTTTGTGGGTAACATATGGTATGGACACATATGTTATCCACAAAGTATAAAATGCTAGCTTGGAACTGTGCTCACTCTATTTTGCCCGTGGCTGATACTATCTCTTCTTATATGCCTCTAATCTCTCCTATTTGCTCAAGATGTAATTTGTATAATGAGACACATATTCATCTTTTTCGTGACTATTTTACTTCATCAATTTTATGGAATGATATATTTGCAAGAGTGTATCAACCAAAGGATTTTAATTTTCATTTATTCAAGAATGAAAATTGGAAATTTTGGTTGAATTATAATTTGGGATTAGACAAGAAATGGAGGATTATTTTTGTCACTGCTCTATGGCATATTTGGTTGCAAAGAAATGATATGGTCTTTGAAAAAAGGACAATTAGTTCATTTTCTTTGTTTACTAAATTTCTCTTGGATTTTCAATTTACATTTCATATTTCACAAGTGGGGGATAACAAGAATAAAGGCAAAGCTAAGGTTGGAAGTTCTTCAAGACTGAATTAGGAAGCTCCTAAGGAAGGGTACATTAAGATTAATACAGATGGAGCATGGATGAATACAACAATATCTTCAGGTGGTGGTGTTTTGAGGCGTCCAGATGGGACATGGTACGTGGGGTTCTCTTGCAAGTATTCTGCTGTCTCACCTCTTGCAGCAGAATTGTATGCTCTAAATGATGGATTGTCAATTGCTGAAGATCTGAGGATCAAGAAGGTCGAGGTTGAAACTGATGCAGAGTCACTGAGGACCATGTTGCTGACTACAGGTCCAAACCCACACCATGAGCTTGCAACTGTTGTTTGTGATGTGGCTGCAGTTATTGGTCGTTTTGAAACTGTAGTTATTTCTCATGTTCCAAGGGAGCAAAACGAGCTTGCTCATAAGCTGGCAGTGTTTGGCAAGGAGATGGCAGTGGGTTACAAAACTCACTATCTTGTTCCCGAGTGTGTGCGATCTGTCTATGAAACAGACCTGCTCCATGTTGCTTCTACTCAAAGTGCATCTGCATCTGCTGCTTCAGAGGTTACAACAGCTATGTCAATGTAGTTCTTTGCCTTTCTTGGTTATGGATGAATATTACTTAAGGGATGGATGGTACTTTATTTTGGGATAGTGCAATGTATGGTTAAGTATACTATGGGGGATATGTACAGAAGGAACATCGATTTAGCCTATAGCTAGTTTAGGCATTATTTTGGCAAGCATCCTTTTTTTATGTATAAATTATGAGATGCTTGATGTAATTAAACTCATGGCATTAGCCAATTAATATAAGTATTTACAGTTTGTGTTAAAAAAAAAACATATGGTATGGACACATCTCACACATGATTGTCATATGTTTGGAACGGGAATTCTCTTGTACAACTAATTTCGCCATCTTTTTCGTACACATACATCTAAATCACTAAAAATAGTATTGTACACCCGGTTGTATCATATGTCCAGAAATAACATTTGACATATCCTAAAGAACATGAGCGGCGAGTTTCTAAGAACATGGGTGCAAAAAAGAACATACTAGTGTATGAAAAAGAATATATTAGTGTTTGAAAAGGCACATATTCGTGTTTTACAAATGAATATGTTTATGTTTGACAAAAAATATGTCATTACAAAACACATCAAGTCCTTACAAAACCAACATGATAATACATTAAAGAATATGTTATTTTTGACAGTTACTCAAGTGGTTGAATGTGTTTGAAAAAAAAAACCCTATGTTCCACAAAAGAAAATGTTTGTGTTTGACAAAGATAGAGGTGATCATTGGACGGGCCAAGGTAAAAAAAAAAATTAGAGGTGATAAAAGGAGTCTATGTGGAACAACCTTCTGGATTTGAAAATCCAGAGTTCCCAAATCATGTCTACAAGCTTTACAAGACCCTTTATGGGTTGAAGCAAGTTCCTAGAGCATGGTATGAAAGGTTATCAAAGTTCCTTTTGAAAAATGAGTTTAAACGTGGTAAAATTGACAAAACTTTGTTTTTGAAATTAAATGAAACTGATATCTTAGTTGTACAGATATATGTTGATGATATTTTGTTTGGTGCAACTAACGAAACTTTTTGTAAGTATTTTGCTAACCTAATGAGTGGAGAATTTGAAATGATTATGATGGGTGAGTTAAACTTTTTCCTTGGTTTACAAATCAAGCAAACTGAAGTAGGAATCATGATCCATCAACAAAAATATATCAAGGAACTGATCAAGAAATTCAAGCTAGATAATGCTAAAACCAATAGAACTCTTATGGGTATTATAACCAAGCTGGATGAAGATCCATCTTGAACTTGCATAGATCAAACTATACATCGAGGTATGATTGACTCTCTACTTTACTTAACAGCTAGTAGACCTGACATATATTTTTAGTGTAGGTCTATGTGCCAGGTTCCAAGCAAATCCAAAGGACCCACTTGATAGCAGTAAAGAGAATCCTTCGATATTTGAAAAGAATTGATGACTTGAGTATTTTCTATCCTAGAAGTGATTCATTTGATTTAAATGGTTTTACTGATTCTGATTATGCAGGTTATTTGGTTAATAGAAAGATTACTTCAGGTATGTTACATTTTTTAGGACCTTGTTTAGTTTCTTGGGGTTCCAAGAAGCAAAACATAGTTGTATTATCTACAGCTGAAGCTGAGTATGTAGCTGCAGCAACATGTTGTTCACAAATTTTATAGATAAAGCAACAGGTTAGAGATTTTGGAATTATTTTTGAATGTGTTCCTATTTATTGTGATAATACCAGTGTTATATGTATTTCTAAGGATCCAGTTCAACACTCAAAGGTAAAACACGTCCACATTAAGCATCAATTTTTAAGAGATAATGTGGAACAAGGGAATATTAAGTTAAAATTTTGTCAAACTGAAAATCAAATTGTTGATATTCAGACCAACCCCTTGAACAGAGGAAGATTTGAGAAATTAAGACTGGAACTTGGGATGATCAAGCTGAATTGATTGCTTCTGAAGTTCCAAGATATGGCAAAATCAAAAATAGTGTAAATAGAGCAAAAAGAGCATTTAGCACAATTATGGTGTGCTAAACATAACTGAAGTGTCACCGTTGGAGAGCTCCAAAAGGTTAGTTCGCAAAAACACTTAATTAATTGTATGAGTAGTAATGTACATTGTATGCTTGTAGAAAGGGTGTTCCAAATTAAATCTATTTTTCGTAAAAAAGTGTTATTTTGGAAATTAATTGAATTTGGAAATAAAAGGATTTTTGGAAAAAAAATCTTGCCTAATTTTGGAAAATAAATTGAACATGTTCAATGAATGATAAATAGTGTGCCCCTTTAGTTCTCTCACACCGCTTCATTAATTATAAAAGGCATATTTTACCCACCTTATCACTCCACTGTCCAATCACATTCACCCGCTCAGTAAAAACCATCAAACATTCTAAAACCCCCAAAACCTGGAAACACCATGGCAATTGTTACTGAACTCAGGTCATCAGACCACTCTCATCACTCCGAAAAATCCGTCCAAGAAGAAACCTCTCCCTTAACAATGGTGAAGTGCAATTCTTCACCCAATAGAACCAAAACCTCAGAAAACCCTAAGTTCTCGAAGAAAGAGATGGAAAAGAAAAAGAACAAAGCTAAGCGGGAATTCTCAACTTTAGATGTGCTTCAACGTCTGAAAGAGTGGAAATAAAAGAAAGCAAAGGCAAAAACACTTGAGGATCACATCTAAGAAGTCGAGTATTTTGTCGAAGGGGTTAAGGAAGAAAAGGAAGAAGAGGACGAAGAGGATATAGAGAAAGAAGAGGAAGATGAGCAATTGGAACTCACAGTAAGTGCTAGCTAATAGGTTTGTTGTTGGTCACATACTTGATTTGTCTTGGTGTAGGTAGTCTAGGTTTTTGGAATTTCTAGATCTGATTCGCTTTCAGGGTTGGGAACACTTTTTGTCTAATTCTTCTAAGAATGTGATATACCCTGCTGGCATGAATGAATTCTATAGAAAGTTCTCAGTTAAACAAGGAATAATTTCTAGCGTGATAAACAAAAAGAAAATTGAGTTTAATGTTGAAAAATTGGGAGAAGTTCTGAAAGTTCCTACTAAGGGTTTTGAGATGTATATAAAGGGAAAGTTTACAGTGAAGGTTGGTGATTACCTAGGTGGTGATATTGTTGAATTTCTGGGAAGAAAAAGGGGGAATAACATTATGAATCACAATGATTGTAGCCCTTTAAATAAATTTTTGCTTAATTTGGTTATTAAAACAATTCTGCGTAGGACTCAGAAAAAGAATGAAGCATGTATAATGGATATGGCTGTTATCTTCTATCTGGCAAAGAAAATCAAGATTAATTTTCCTTCTCTGATGTATCAACATCTAGCACATTGTGTTCCTGGCAAGAAAAAAGTAGGCTATGGGGTTGTGCTTTCAATTGTCTTTGAGTCACTAGGGGTGAAGCTCAAAGGAATTTATGGTGGATTAGAGGAAAAACCCAGAGAATGTGATCGATGGAGAGACACTACTATGTATAAGCCTGGAAGTAGTGAATGGGACAGTCAGAAGGGTAGAAGAGAAAAAGGCAGCCAATAAGAAGAAGAAAGAAAAAGAAGTACCTGAGGGGTCTGTGAGAAAAAACAGAAGGCTGGCTTCTAATGCTGCACCTCAAACTAGCATGGAGAGAAGCCTTTGGAATTAAATGATGATGAGGATAATGTGCTAGCAAGGCAGGTAGCTGAGCTTTCTAACAGGGCAGAGATAGCTGAGAAGCAGCTTAAGGCAGCTATAGGTTAGATTTAGCAGCTGGAGAAAACAGTTCAGGGTCTTGAGAAGAGCCTAAGGGGACATAAGGTAGAGTTCCAAATGGCTATCAAGGACCTGGAAACCAAGCTAGAGGCACACATGAAACAAACCCAAGAGGACAACAAGAAGATTCTTGAGCTCCTACAGACTTAGCCCAGCCTATCCAGTCTAATCCAGCCCAGCCTTTTCATTTCTGCTATTTATTATGAACACTTTCAGTTTTAGTTTTTGAACAATTACTTTTTTGAAAAATATTTTGATCTGTAATAATTTTGAACAAGTTTGGCAAGATGTTAACCTCTTTTGGTTTTAATGGATGTTTGGAACTTAGCCTATACATGTGTATTGTTGTATGTTATGAAAGTATATGCAGGAAAGTGGAACTAATTGAAGGGAACTAGTCAGCGCTGCCTTTAGTTTCCCACACTCGATGAATTGCTTGTGGGGATGTGGCTATATGCTCAATAACTTGAAAATATAGGACTTTTTATAATGCCAAAAGGGGGAAAAGAGGAAGCAAACTTAAAGGCTGAAGTTCTGGGTTCCAGTGGAGAAAGTATCATAATTTCTTATGATATTGATGCCAATAGCTTAGTTTAATTTAGTTTGTGTTCTGTTTTTATACTTTTCTTATTTTTGTTTTGTTTTTAGTTGTGTGTTTAATTTTAGTCAATAAACTAAAAATAAAAATAAAATACGTCCTTCTATTGTTTTAACTTTTCTTAGAAGTTTGCTTAAGTTTGACATCATCAAAAAGGGGGAAATTGTTGAAGCTTAAAGGTTTTGATGATGATGAACTTAAACTCAAGCAAACTTTGACTAATAAAGGTTTTTCTAAGTGTGTTACTAGAATAGGTGAAGTAGACTTTGGAAGTGGAAGAGTAGTCTAATCTATGAAGACATGAAGAGATTCCAAAGAAAGGTTAAACAAGATAGAAGAAGAGTTCTCTAACAAGAACTATCTAAGTTTCCTAACAGGAACTCGAAGACAGCAAGTTGAGGTGTTGACTTAGTCTGCGTTGAAGACAGCAAATTCTGGAAGAAGTTAGCCTGCGAAGTTCTAGTTTAGAACTAGAGTGCAAGTGACAGCAGGAACTTAGTCTTGGACTGCGTGAAGCCCAAGTATCCTAAGAATATAGAATATTGGCAAAGCAATTTAGTTAAGATTTTATCTTTTAATTTGCTGTAAATATGTTAAGTAGGTTTACGCATGAAACTTATTAGAATCTTGGCAAAGAGCTTGGCAAGCTTAATTAAAATAGGAAAGTTTAAAAAGGATAAGTTTTTACGAAAAGATTTTCTAAAAAGATTTACTTCTTAAAAAATGATTATCAAAAGATAATATTCGACTGATAATCTATCCTTGATAAGTTTTCTAAAAAGATTTTCTTTGAAATAGATTTACTTAAAACCATGTTTTGGGATTTTGTTAATCTAACATACTTATCTTTTGAAGACCTTACTTTCTATACGAGCTAGCCTTGTATAAATAATAGAAATCTCATTTCATTGTTTTCTGTGAGTTTATGCGTGAAGAGATCGAATTGGGCTTAATTGTGTAAGTTTGTCAAGCTTATAACTTTGTCATATTAGTTTCGGTTTTCATGCATAGCTTGCCTTTCATATACTAGGTGTTGTGGGTAAAAATACCCCGTATACGTGGATCAATCCTATAGTGACACGTGGCCCAGTTATAGGGTGACACGTGTCACCACGGGAAGATGCCACCTAATACAGAGCCCTTAAGGCCGTAGGCCAGTCTCGTCGCGACACGTGGCCTAGTCAGAGGGTGACATGTGTCGTCATGAGAAGATGCCATGTGTTAAGGGCATCTGTTCCCTTAATAATCTACATGCCAGAAAACCCTAACAACGTCAGGGCCCAAATCCCGAGAGATATCAATGAAAGCCGTAAAACGGCGCCCCCAGAGTAGCACGTGGCATTCACTGATTGCACAGCCAATCACGTCACGCAAATCTAGGGTATAAACCCTAGAGAGGGGCACGAGTCCCACCCCTATAAATACCCCAATCATTTATGATGGGAGGGGATTCAGACAATTGAAAACAACAGAGCATTAAATAGCTCCAACTTTTCTCTACTTTCTCTCTCTAGCCTTTTTCGTTCTGATCACTGACTTGATCGTCGGAGGCGAATATTCCGTTGATCGGAATATTCGTTGTTTTGCAGGTGGGACCGACTCATTGCCAGAAGAGCGTGACCAGTATCCCAGGAAATCCAAAAAATACCCGAAATATTTGAAGCCATCTGTGGGGATACTCGTACGTTATGGCGATAGACGGTCAGACACCTAATCCAGGGAAGGATGGACATGTAGAGGATTTAATACCTACGATCCGTACTAGCGATCCTCTGATAGCCACATTTGAAGAAGCTGATGACCCTCCTGTTACCGCTGCCTCTCTTAAGGTCGCGCTTAACAAACTCAGAAAAGAAATTTAAAATGGAGCCTCTACCTCTAGGCAGCCGCCCAGGAGAGAGGAACAGAGGGCTCCAAAGAAGACACACAGCAAAGCAGTCCATGTAACGGACGCTGGAAACACTCCCTTTCGAAGGCCGACTGGAAGGTCCCCGAGAGTACCACGGACTAATTTCTCTGACTTGCTGGCGAAAACGCAGTCGGCTGGGGGGAGGGGTAGGCAGCCTCGAAGAGAGGAGCCTGAGCCGTCCAGACGATGGAAGGACGCAAGAGATTACCTTCGGCATAAGCAGCGGGAGCGCCGCCTACTCGGACACGGCCTCAACCCCAACTATGCCGGATGATTTTTCACATCATTCTCTTTCCCAGCATACCAACACGGCCATCTCCAGTGGGAAGTCAGGCAGTCCGCACCCCAACTCCTATTCCAGTCTTTCATGCTCCAACTCCTATTCCAGCCCAATCACTGCAATATCAACCTCCTCAGGGGTTCAATGGCTTGATGCAGCCAAACCCCCAGGCATACGGACAATTTGGGCCATACGGGCAGGTGTACGGACAGGCTCCCTACCTGGCTGGACCGTCCGTGCAACCACATCCCATCGATTGGCAGATGCGCCTACTTACTCTGGGAGATAAGCCGCCCCCGTTTTCGCAAGATATCTTAAATGCCCCTCAGCCACCAAAGGTGAAGAGTGTACTTGTGGGAGCTTATGATGGCACGGGCAACCTAGAAGAGCACATCACCTCGTACAGAAACCTGATGTACTTGCAAAGCGTAGATGATGCTAATTGGTGCAAATGTTTCCTGGCCACTCTGAAAGGTGTGGCACAGGATTGGTTCAACAGTTTGCCGGCCGGTTGTATCAATTGTTTCACTACTCTTAGTTTGCTGTTCGTGGGAAATTTTTCATACAACATACCGCCTCGAAAGACTAGCCTTAACTTGGCAACAATTGTCCAAGAAAAAAATGAGGGCTTACCCTCGTACGTCCAGCGATTTAACCAAGAAAAAGCCTAAATTCATAATCTGTCGGACGAAATGGCTTACTCTGAATTTCTCCGGGGATTAAGGCACAATGGTTTTAAATTTGACTTGGTAAGGAAAAAGATTCGGACATACGCAGGTGTTCTGCGGGAAGCCGAAGCTTATATTAAGGCGACGGACTTTTGTTCGCTCACAAAAGCAGAAGCGCCGGCCAAGGGGGCTGAGAAGAAACCTTCTCAGCAAGACTCGGCCGGCTAAAAGAAAGAAGGGAAAAAGAGAAAGGAAGTCTGGGTGGCTGATGCCCAGCCACAGAAGTCCAAGAAGGTCAAGGCGTACGAGCCTCAGTTTGAATTCAACAAGGATTGTTATTCTATCTTGATGGAAATCAAGGATAATTTTGAGTTCGAGAAGCCACAGCCGCTGAGAGGCCCGGCTCAGTATAGGAACAAGAACAAGTATTGTCATTACCACAAGGACGTGGGACATGACACAAATGATTGTATCAACTTGAAGAGACTGCTGGACAAGTTAACCGAGAAGGGCATGCTGAATTCATATGTGATGAAGTCCAAATTCACTTACACACGGACAAACAACACGTCCGAGCAAAGACAGAAGAATGATAAGAACAAAGATAAAGAGGATGATGGCAACAACACTGATTCAGGCTTTGTGGCCGTGATATCAGGAGGATTTGCCTCAGGCGGTCCCACTATGAAAGGGATCAAGCAGGACGCCCGGAACCTGGGAAAGGTGATGCAGATGGATTCAGTAAAGGCTGAACCCTTTCCCGAAGTAATCATTAGTGAGGCCGATCGGGGGGAGGTCAAAGCCTTGCACAATGATCCTATGGTATTCATTATGAAGATAGCCAATTTGAAGGTTGGACGAATATTGATAGACACGGGTAGCGCGGCTGATATCATCAGCCTGGCCGCCTTGAAGAATCTAAGCTTCCCAGAGGATGCTCTCCAGGACATCACTCACCCGCTGGTCGGATTTGGGGGGAATGTCATCCACCCAGTGGGGCGGATAGACTTACCTGTCCGATTCGGGCAAAAAGGGGAAGGAAGAGATATGGTTGTCCTCTTCTTGGTAGTGAAAGAGCTAATTGGATATAATGTCATACTCGGTCGTCCTACACTGAATGCAGCAAAAGCAGTCATTGTGCCTCACCTAATGCTGCTAAAGTTTGAAAGGACAGATGGGAAAATAGGTACAATCCAAGGAAGTCAGAAGATGGCTAAGGAATGCAATCAGTTGGCGGTTAAGCCTACAGCGCGCGGACCAAAATCGTCCGAGCAAAAAGAAGAAGGAACCTCACTCCCAACCCACCAGGTCGGCCAGAAGCGTAAGGCGGCCAAGATAGAGCAAGCATAGAAGCTAATGACTGTCGGTCGGCCAGAAGAGTTACGACCCCAGCCGGCCGGCAGTCACCAGGATATAGTGCTTGACCTCGATCAACCAGGTCCGACGGTTAGTGTAGGCACTATAGCTGTGGGTGTGCTTGGCGATGAGTTAATTCAATTATTCAGAGAGTTCAAAGATGTATTTGCATTTGATGTTGGCGAGATGCCAGGTATAAGTCCTAACCTGGCCGTGCATAAATTGGCTGTAAACCTGGCCGTTAAACCTGTCCGCCAGAAGAAAAGGAATCACGGAGAGGAGAGGAATCAGGCGGCCGCAGCAGAAGTCAAGAAGCTGCTGGACGCCGGTTTCATTCGGCAATGTTATTACCCAGAATGGGTGGCCAATGTGGTCCTTGTGAAGAAGCCGAATGGAACTTGGAGAATGTGTGTGGATTACACCGATCTAAACAAGGCATGGCCCAAGGATAGCTTTCCCCTGCCCAAAATCGACTGCCTGGTTGATTTGACGGCCGGGCATGCCCTGATGAGTTTTATGGACGCATACTCTGGTTTCCATCAAATTCCATTATGGGAAGAAGACCAGGAGAAAACAGCGTTCGTGACTGAGCAGGGGTTGTATTGTTACAAAGTTATGCCATTCGGCCTTAAGAATTCCCCAGCTACTTTTCAACGACTGGTTAATACAATCTTCAGAGATCAGCTCGGCCGGAATATGGAGGCGTACATTGATGACATGATTTTCAAGTCAAAAGAGCCGGCCGACCATCTGAAGGATCTACGAGAAACTTTCACCGAACTCAGGCGGCATAAGATGATGTTAAATCCAAAGAAATGTGTCTTTGGTGTCGAGTCCGGTAAATTTCTTGGATTTTTAATTGATCAACGTGGAATTGAGGCCAACCCTGAAAAAATCCAAGCGGTCATGGACATGAAGTCACCAAGGACAATTAAAGAAGTCCAAAGATTGACCGGCTGTTTGGCCGCACTTGGTAGATTTCTGTCAAGGTCAGGGGATAAGTGCCGCTATTTCTTTCAAACCATAAAAAAGAAAGCCATGTTTGAGTGGACAGAGGAGGCCGAGGAAGAATTCGTACAGTTAAAAGGCCATCTACATACATTGCCTCGGCTTGTCAGTCCACTTAAGAACGAGAAGCTATTTATCTATCTTGCCATTTCAGAACACTCCTTAAGTGCAGTCCTACTTGCTGAACGGGACGGCCGCCAGATCCCTGTCTACTTTATTAGCCACGTACTTCATAACGCCGAGCTAAGGTACCCCCCTATTGAAAAATTTCGCTTGGCATTATACATGGCTTCGAAAAAGCTGCGGCCATACTTCTTGGCACATTCAATTGTGGTCTACACAGACCAACCTCTGAAGAAGCCATTTACAACTTTAGAGGCAAGCGGCCGTATGCTTAAATGGCCTTGGAAATGAGAGGTTTCGACATTGCATTTGAGCCAAGGAAAGCAATTAAGGGGCAAGCCTTTGCTGATTTTTTAGCAGAAATGACTCGGCTGGATCTTCAGACGGCCGGAGACCAGATTTGAAAAGTGTTCGTGGATGGTAGTGCGACAGCTACTGGCTGTGGAGCAGGTGTTATATGTCAGTCTCCTGAGGGAGATAAGTTTGAGTATGCTCTAAGATTCCAGTTTCAAGCCTCTAATAATGAGGCCGAGTACGAAGCCCTCTTGGCCGGCCTTAGAATGTGTAAGGCGGCAGGAGCGACAAAAATTGATGTATGCTCGGACTCCCTACTTGTAGTCGGCCAGGTGAATGGAGACTTCGAGGCGAGGGAGCCGGCCATGATAAAGTACTTAAAGATTGTAAAAGAGGAGGCTAAGAGCCTAGATCATTTTACTCTACAGCAGGTCCCTCGTTCGTCCAATCATCAGGCGGACGCCCTCTCTAAGTTAGCATCCTCAGCATCATGTGATACTCCCAGGTCAGTGTTTTGGGAAGTGAAAGAGAAGAGGAGTATTGACGCTGAGCCAGTACACGCCATTGATAGAAGCTCCACTTGGATGGACGGGATCATATCTTACCTAAAGGACGGATTACTCCCGACCGATCCTAAAGAGAGTTGGTTGATGAAAAAGAGAGCGGCCTGGTTTGAAATTAAGCAAGGACAGTTGTTCAAAAAGGCATTTGTAAAGCCATACCTGAAATGCATTACTCCTGAGAGAGGGCATGATGTATTGGATGATCTTCACCAGGGGCAGTGTGGATCTCACATTGGAGGACGAGCTTTGGCTGAAAAGGCTGCCCGCCTGGGCTACTACTGGCCGAGCTTAAGGTCGGACGCAATGGAAATGGTAAAGAAGTGTGACAAGTGCCAGAGGTTTGCAACATTAATTCCCCGACCCGCCAACAGTCTCTCGGCCATCAGTAGTCCGCTCCCCTTTGCCAAATGGGGGATGGACATTTTAGGACCGTACACACCAGCGTCCGGCCAGAGGCGGTATGTGTTTGTAGCAGTAGACTACTTCACAAAATGGGTAGAGGCCGAGGCTGTCCGGGGTATCAAATGGACGGATGTTTCCGCTTTCATATGGAAGAGTATCATTACACACTTTGGCGTTCCACAGTCTATGGTGTTTGACAACGGACCCCAGTTCGAAACGCCTCAACTCAAAGAATGGTTGGAAGACCAAGGCATAGCTCACTGCTTTGCTTCAGTTGGTCGTCCACAAGCAAATGGTCAAGTAGAGGCATACAACAAATTGATCTCTAATGGAATTAAGCGCAAGCTTGAAAGAGCAGGCGGCTTATGGGCTGATGAGTTAGTCAATGTGCTGTGGTCCATACGAACCACGGCCAAGAGTTCCACAGGATAAACTCCCTTCTTCTTAGTCTATGGTGCCGAGGCGGTTCTTCCAATCGAAATGTATGAGCCCACCCTTAGGGTGATGCTATATGATGAAGCGGCCAATTGGGAAGCCATGAAGACCGCCCTAGACTTCCTTCCTGAAGCTAGGGCAACGCGGCGCTTAGACACGAAATCTATCGTCTTCGGATGACAAGGGCATACAATCGCCGAGTGTCAAAGCGGCCGATAAAATTGGGAGATCTGGTCCTAAGGAAGATGGAGGCTGTGGGACGAGCAAGTGAGGATGGCAAGCTGACCCCAAATTGGGAAGGGCCGTATCGAGTCAGGGAAGAGGTCCGAGATGGGACTTACCGTCTTGAAGCCATGAACGGCCGACCCATCCCGCGTACATGGAACACTGACAATCTGAAGAAATATTATGTTTAACTACTTAGCCAAAAGCCGTGTATACAGCTAGGTCTGTTGACCGAGCAATGTAAGCCGTACGGCCACGACAATGTAATTTTGACAAATTAATGAAAAAGTCAAACATTGTTATAATTATTTTTCCATTTAATTTATGCTTATTTGCACAATCATAACTTATACGGATAGGCCGCGTGAAATTTGCAAGTAGGTTGCTTGCAACATAGCAACTCGGTCACATAACCAAAGTAAATTAAATAAAATAAGAATGGGCAGCTTGATCCCAAGTCACATGAATGCGTCCGCCCTTAATTAAGGCGGACGGAAAAGGTAAGGTACCCTGTGAAACCCGTATAATGGGGCAAGGGCATACCTAGGCATTCCAGCCCAGTCGAACATGAAAATTTTAAGTTGAGATCATACTTGGAATTTTCTGAGTGCGTCCGAGCGATAGTTTCAACGGACAAACTCGCATAAAGCCAATTGAACGGCCAATTAATGTGTTGATTTGGCGTACCACCTAGTCCAAGGGCAATCATTATTATGATTTGATTAACTTGGTAGAAGTCATACTACCTAAGGTATAAGTTCTACCAAGTCAATCAAACCACCCAAAATATGGACTAGGCGAACGCCGATTAAAGGGGCATACCCCCTAATTGTACGAAGATACAAAAACGTGAAAAGTACGCATACGAAAATGCAAAAACTATGCAAAAACTTGTTAAGTATAAATTGTGCAAAGTATGAAGCAAAATTTGGAAGCTGAATTAATAAAAGGACCGCTCAAAAGGCGGTAAAATATCTTACATAAAAACTGCTCGAAAAGGCGGTTGAAAAAGTCAAGAAAAATATACATAAATAGAGCTTAAAAGCAGAGAAAGCTGAAAGTCAGGGGGCGGCCGGGGTTGAAGCTGAATCATGGACTGGGATGGGATCCTGAGAAGCTGCAGGAGAGGCGTCCTCAGCTGGCACCTCTTTGCTCTCAGCTTCAACATCATGGCCGGCCGCCACTTGATTTTCCTCATCCTCTGAGGTTGTTGGTGTGGCGTCCAGCTCAGGAGAAGGTTGTCTAGCCTTCTTAGCTTCTTCCCGGAGGCAGACGAAATTGAGGCGCTTAGTGAAGCGCTCTTGAAAATAGGCGGCCTCCCCATCGTCCACTATGAGCTCGAACGCTTCAAAAAAGAAACTCTTCAGCCTATCCTCAGCGTTTTGCTCAATGCGGACGACCTCGTCTGCGCTAGGGGCCCGAGGCGTCTTCAGCTGGAGAGTCAAGTCCTCAACAGACTTCTTCAAGGTCTCCACCTCGGCCCTAAGTGCGTCCGCCTCGTCCAGGGATTCTTTCAAATGCTTCTGGGCCAAGGACACCTCACTTTTGAGCTTCTCTGAAGCCTCAAATCCCTCCTTCCACCGTTGGCCGTTCAGGAGGGCCTGATCCCTCTCCTGCCTTATAGTGTCCCTGGCTAAGGCCTCCCGTTCGAGGGCCTTACTCAGTTTCACCAGATCCTCCGCCTGCCGCGTTGCCTTGTCGGACAGCGCATTGATCTGGGTATCAAAATATCGGCGCTGGACGGCCACTTCCCCAGTAACAGCATCCTGGGCCTTCTGGACGTTTTCCCAGGCGCGCTTCAGCTTTTCGTTCTCTTTCTCCTTCCATTCAAGGAAGGCGGTCAGCCGCAAGAAAAGCTGCGCACAAGAAAAACAGGGTAAATGTGTTAGCAAAGTAAGAGTGAAAAATTGACTAAGTGCATTTGAGGGGAAAAGTTACCTCAGCGCTGCAATTGATCATGGGGCCGAGGAAGCCCTCATGTATCCCCCGCAGCTTATCTCGCTGCTCAGTAGGGACGGCCCGGGCCATGGCTTCTCGCATAGCCTTTCTGTCCGCCCCAGTAAGGGACTGGCCGGGCGTCTTCATATGTAGCTCCTCTGCAATATCTGTATGCGGACGCAAAGAGTTTAATGTAAGCTCAGTAAAAAAGAGAAGAAACAAAATAAAAAATCCAAAGTTACTTGGACTGACCGTCAGAGAAGCTTGGAGGGGTAGGAAGGTTGAAAGTGAATGGCGGGGGCGACGCAGGCTCGTCATCCTCTTCCCCCGTCCGGCAAGGCTGATCGCCGGCCGACTGACTGGCATCAAGCCAATCAGATTCATTGACTCTTTGGACGGGCGGAGTCACTTCTGGCCCGGTCGGTTTTGCCGGGGTCGACTTATTCCTATCGTCCGATTTCTTGGACCTAACATGACCCGGCATTGCGGCCGGATCTACGGACTTGGAGGCCCCGCTATCGCTCAGCCGGGGTTGTTCTCCTTTGGAATGCTTAGAGACAGTCCGCGACGTCGTCTTGGCCGCAGAAGTGGAAGTGGTCTTGGACGCGACCGTCTTCCTTTGTTTGGACGCCTTGCCGTCCTGATCCGTCTTGGACGCAGGGGACGACTGCTTCCGTTTGGACCTGGGGGTTGGAGTGGCCAGCTGTAGAGACAAAAGTTAGTAAAAGAAAACAAGATAATATAATAGGCCGAGCCAAGTTAGGAAGAAGATCTCTTCCGTAATGCATACACGGACGAGAGGAAGAAAGCTAAATGGGTTTACTTACTCCTTTAGTTTGCTCGTACAGCCTCTGGCGAGCCTTGTACCGAGCCAATTCAATCTCGGACATGTTGACCTCCCCTTTCTGCTCTTGGTCCAACATCTTGTACGCCTCAGCTGAAAGAGAAGAGGAAAAAGAGTTAGAAAATTCTTCAATATCAAATAATCTGTGTAAGTATAAGAATATGTGTACGTGCGTCCACCTTGGGGCAGGTTCTTGTACAGGCCATAGGCGGACATAATGGTGGGATCCCGCAGCCAGCTGGATAAAGGGACCCAGTTACTTGGAACGCGCTCAGTTTTGCCGTTCCTTTTCACCCGCTTGACTTTGAAATATTCAAGCTGGTACTCCTGGCTGGGGTGGACGGGTGGCTTATCGGGCTTGAGGTCCCCGCGTCCAAGTTGAATAGGCTCAGCATTGAACCGATTCATCCGTAAGTTAAATTCGACGTTCTTAGTTTTGATGCGGTAGAATCGGTGCTTCCAGTCGCGCCACTTACAGACGCGGTCCACCACCATCATGTAATCTCTAGTGGTGCTCAAGATGAACCAGCCGTCCGTATCCGCGTCTAGCTTAGTCAGTGAGTGCATCTCACAGAAAACTGCAAAGTCTGGCTTGAAGCCTTTGCAGATGCACGTCACCAAGTATCCAAAAATGTTCAACCAGCTATTTGGCATCAGCTGGAAGAGGGCTATGTCATACTCGTCCAAGATTGTGCGGACGAAAGGATGGAGGGGGAAGCGCAGTCCAACGTCTAAGGCCGCCCTGTAGACGCTGAAGGATCTTTGGCGCGGCCTCTCTCCTTCCCAAGCGGCCAAAGCGCGGGACTTCCTTGGAGGCTGGATCTCAAATCCCTCCCCAAGGTGGAGGAATGCCTTGTATTCCTCAAATTTGTAGTTCAGGTAGCCTAAGGCTGTGCTACCCACTGTGCAGGCGTACGGATCCTTGAAGTTGTCAATATTGGCAACATCCTCCTCGGCCGCCTCTTCGCCCTCTGCGGCCGCCGCTCCACCCTCGGCCGCATTCTCAGCTTCATCTTCTTCTCGCTGAGGAGCGCTCCCAAACTCGGAAGACAGCACTCTGTCCAGGTCGGCTGCCTCCGCCGAGCTGCGGCTCCTAGAACTATGGCCGCCTCGGGGAGAGATAATGTCTTCAAGTGGCCGTTTGCCCTTATCTTTGGCACCGGCCGCCTGACTCCCGGTAGGAAAAGCTCTGCGAGGGGGCAGGTCGGACGGTTCATTAATTGAAACCCCCGTTCTTGGTCTGTCCGACCTGCCATATCGGAGATAGAGTTCTGAGGGAGTGGGGACGGACGCATCAGCGTCCGCCCGAGAAGAAGAAGGAGGCCCCTCACAGAGTAGCAACTCGGCCCCATCCATGACCGAACTGGCATATTGGGGGAACCTCAACCCCGGAGTTTGCCCGGACGTTCCCCCCATTGTAGAAGCGCCTTGAGTTCTTTGACGCTCCTCGAATGAGGAAGTTACTTCCACGGCCGAGCAGTGAGTGCCCGTGGAAGCGCTCGTAGGAGTGGTGGAAGGGGTCTCTACGTTAACATTGTTTGGGTCATAAGGAGGCCTAGGGTTTACCAGACTTCCGTCTGGATTTCTGGCCGCATGACTATCGTGCGTTTGCATCGTCCGTGCCATGTTCGACTGCAGGGACAGAGAAGAATGGGTGGATGTGAGTTGGTACGCACTAGAAATGGACCCACTCCATGAAGGAGACAACTCGTCTCCGTCCACTCTAGACTCCTCAGTTCCAGGCGAACGGCCGGCCTCATGAGGAGAAACGGACGAAGCCAAGTGTTGAGCCAGCTTTTAAATAAACAAAGAAATAAAAAGACAAGGAAAAGAAAAACAGGCGGCCTACCTCTGTACGTGTTGAAAACTTGGAAGCCTTGAAGATTGATCGGAAAATTCAACAAATGTCACCGGAAAACTCAAATGCGCGGCGGAGCTCTTGAAGATTAAAAGGAAAACGCACTTTCTCTCTCTAGAAGCTCTGACTTCTCTTTAGAAAATGTAAAGTTCCAAAGTGCCAAAATGAAGTCAAACCCCTTGTATATATAGGGAAAATTTATGGGGGTAAGATAGTAAATTCATCTTTCCCGCCTAACTTAGCTGAACGGTTACAATTTGAAAAAGTGACCTAGAATTTGGAGGGACAAGGAGCAGCTCCGTTAAATTAGGCGGAAAGGATGACCTAATAAACGGCGCGTCCAAAGGGAAGTTGGCAGAACTAAAGCTCACTCCGAAATGGCAAGACGGTCGCAAAAATCAGACGGCCTACCTTCGTCCGCACCATTTGAATATACAGGCGTTCGCCCTAAAATTGTCATGCGGACAGAAAGTTGACAAAACTCTAATACATTTGTACGCACCAAGGCTACTTGAGGTCAGAGGAGTCGGCCTGTAAGCGTACGAGCCACCCCCTCTGAGGGGAAAATGTTGTGGGTAAAAATACCCCGTATACGTGGACCAATCCTATAGTGACACGTGGCCCAGTTATAGGGTGACACGTGTCACCACGGGAAGATGCCACCTAATTCAGAGCCCTTAAGGCCGCAGGCCAGTCTCGTCTCGACACGTGGCCTAGTCAGAGGGTGACATGTGTCGTCATGAGAAGATGCCATGTGTTAAGGGCATCTGTTCCCTTAATAATCTACATGCCAGAAAACCCTAACAACGTCAGGGCCCAAATCCCGAGAGATATCAATGAAAGCCGTAAAACGGCGCCCCCAGAGTAGCACGTGGCATTCACTGATTGCACAGCCAATCACGTCACGCAAATCTAGGGTATATACCCTAGAGAGGGGCACGAGTCCCACCCCTATAAATACCCCAATCATTTATGATGGGAGGGGATTCAGACAATTGAAAACAACAGAGCATTAAATAGCTCCAACTTCTCTCTACTTTCTCTCTCTAGCCTTTTTCGTTCTGATCACTGACTTGATCGTCGGAGGCGAATATTCCGTTGATCGGAATATTCGTTGTTTTGCAGGTGGGACCGACTCATTGCCAGAAGAGCGTGACCAGTATCCCAGGAAATCCAAAAAATACCCGAAACACTAGGAGTCAAGTATTTGGTATTGGTTGGGTTCTTAGGTGAGTGTGTGAAAGACATCTTTGCATACAGTTGTGTAAGCTTCTAGTGTAGTACTTTAGAAGTACGAGTTAATCTAAGTGTGGGACTTAGGTTGGATAGGATAGGGTCCTACTATGTAGCAAGTTCAGTCTGGAACTTGTGAGTAAAAGTCTGAGTATAATAGGTTGTAACTTGTGTGTTTGCCCTATTATAGTGAAGTGATTTGGTTTTGAAAATTCCTTATAAAGGTCGAGGTTTTACTTCCACTTGGGTCCCGGAAGGTTTCCTCGTAAAATTATGTGTGCATTACAAGTTGCTTTACATTTTGTTCAATATTTTGCGAAAAGTAGCCATTAGGAACTCACATACAATTCATCCCCCTCTTGTAGTGTTCGTCTGAACTAACACATCCCTCAATGACAATCCTAATTAGAATCCCGATCCTAATAACCTTGATTATAACAATGCTTAACTTTAATCTAAATAATCTGGTTCCATACCCATCTTTTCATAAAAATTCTAGTATGGTCACTCTCACTATGACCATGACTATAGTTAATTATGATTGGCTAATTTTTGCTTTTTTTTAAATCTTGGTCAAACCTTATTTTTAGAATTTTCCATTTTTAATTCTTTTTCATTTTTCCAAAAAATAATTATTGATTTCCAAAATTCCTTTTTTGATTTTCGAAATTATTTACATAAAATCAGTTATTAATTAAATCCAAAAATAAGATTAAATTAAATAAATCAAAATAAAAAAATGTTCTTCGTAGTTCTTCAATGTTCTTCATTGTTCTTCAAGTTTCTTCATCAATGGATAAAAATAACAACAAATTCATGATCTATGTCTCTTAAATTAACTCACGCTTCGGGCGGAAAATGAATACATGCCCCGATCTACACACCATGTACGATTTTTTATTTTTTTGTTTTTTTTTTTTAAATTGGAGTTCATACGCATTCGAATATGTGTGGGTTGTTTCTTAATCCAAGAATAATACATTTAAATTGAATAATTTCAATCAAGGGATGCCAAATTGGCGATTACATGTAGTTGAAAATCTTAAATATTCACTTTATCGATAATCTGGGTTCGTGAAACAAATCATGGAAGCAAACGTAAAATATCTTCTTCGAAAACTTTTTTGATCCAAAAAAACGAAGATGAAATTTTAAATTTTGTTTTTGTATTAGGTTTTCACCAATATGCTAATAGGACATTACCTATAACAAGTAGGTTTATAGTTTATTTGTCCACGACCATAAAGAGTGTTATAATAATATTGAATGCTATGATTATGAGTTTTAATGTGTGATTATATTTATGTTATCATCAAATAAATTTCATTAGATTATCAATAAAAATTAAATTAAACTATTAATAATTGTTTTGAATTACATTATTTAAGACTTTAACATTTTTTATTATCAATAGAAAGTTATGACCATACACATCATAGGTCATTACATTATGAAACGATATATGCCAAACTTATGTCACAAAGTTTTTATTTAGAAATGTGATCCAACTGGTTAAATATCAATATATAAGGATAGTATCAATATATGGAATACAATTAATGATGATAAATAATTAACTATAATAACTCGATTTATTGAAGGCATGATATTTAAAATTGACATATTGTAAGATTTGTAACATAAGTTTTGTCTAGAAACTTTTATCAAATTTTGAAAGACATTTAGATTTCAATTGTTAAGTTAACCATATATATAATTGTTGAATATCTTTTTTCTTTGGAAAACAATATTATAGTATTATTTTTTGAATTCGCAAAAATCACGACCCTAGTTGATATTTAACTAGTTGAATTACATTTCTATATAAATAGTTCATGATATAAGCTTGGCTTCTATCGTTTCATAATGTAATGACCTATAATGTGCACGGTCATAACCTTTTGTTGATAATTAATATGTTAAAGTCTTCAATGTAATTCAAATCAATTATTAATAGTTAAATTTAATTGCATTGATAATCTTATGAATTTCCTTGATGATAACATAAATATAATCATAAATTAAGTGTCATAATCATAGCATTTAATATGATTATAATACTCGTTATGGTCGCAAACGAATAAACAGTAAAACTGTTTGTTATAGGTAATGTCCTATTAGCATATTGGTGAAAACCTAATACAAAAACAAGTTTTAAAATTTCATCTTCATTTTTTTCGATCAAACAAAATTTTGAAGAAAATATGTTACGTTTTCTTCTTGAATTTTCCTAGCGAACCCACATTAACGAAAAACTTAAAATTTTTAATTTCGATTACATAAGATCTCAACTTTTGCATCCTTTGATTGAGATTGTCCAATAAAAATCTATTATTCTAGGATTTAAAACAAACCCAAATTCGCTCCGCTAGAACCTCGATTTCGAAAAATTTAAAATTTTGCATATGTTGTGTAGATCGGATCATATTTTTAATCTTTGTTGATGTGCGATTGTGTTTGCGAGACAAAGATCATGAATTGGTGATTAATTTCATCCATGGATAGGGATGGCAATGGATCGGACTCGGGTCGGACTGTACAAGATCCGAATCCGATCCGTTTAATAAATGGACCTTAAATTTGGATCCGACTCCGGATCCGACTCCACTTATACTTCACCCTCACCCGAATCCGAATCCGGCGGACTTAATCAACTCCGACTCCGAATCCATGTCCGATTTGCAAATAAAATGTCCTTGCTTTTATCAGATTAGAATTTTTTTTAAAAAAAAAAAGAAAAAAAGAAGGGGTTGAAGAAGTATATAGTTTGTAGACTTTGTAAACAGAATAATATGATGATAATCACTTAACAATTATAAGAAAAATTAAATTAAATTTTCAGATCTACACAAAAGATTTACACTAAAATAATAATGGGAATTGGAGAACTTCCGAGGTTGTTCTTTGATTCGGGCTTTAGATCTTCAAGTGTGAAATTAAAGAACCATTCAAAAAACAAAAATTAATTAATAAGGAGAGAAATAGTTCATGGGTTGTTATTTTGGTTTAGACCTCCAATATTGATAGACAATAGCAATATACGGAGTACAAGAATTCAAAGGAGGTATGCTTGGAAAAGTAGTTGACAAAAAACTCTCCAAAGAAATGGAGTAGTTTTGCTTCTGAACAGAGAGACGTGAGGAGGGAGAAAGGAGGAGGGAAAAGGAGAGGAGAGAGGAGAGAGGAGAGAGAATTGAGGCCTTGAGGGAGATTGAGGGAGAAAAGTGGCGGAAGAGGAGATAAATTAGGAGTAGTGATAGACCACTACCAGGTATGGGCTCGTTGGGCCCATACCAGGGGCAAAAATGTAATTTCACGTAAAACTTACCCATGTTGTAAAATTGCAGTCTTTCTCCTCTCAATAACAGTATATAAATTATGAATAACAGTAAAAAAAACCAATAATAACAGTATACAAACCAATAATAACAGTATAGAAATTAATAATAACTGAGCACCGACAAAAAACTACCGGCGTCAATTTCGACCGAACTCAGCGATTTCCAGCATAGATTTCACCGTTTTTTAATGGCTAGAGCCATAAGTTTGTGTCTCTTGTTTTTGGGTTATGTTTTTTTGGGTGGTTTCCGGTGATTTTTAATGGAGGTAGTTGCATGTTTTTGGATTTCGACCAAGGTAGTAGCCGGTGGGGTGGGCTTCTTGTTGTCGGAGGTGAAGGTGCGGTGGGCGGAGGTTTGGCCGGCAATGGGAGCTATCCATGGAGGTGGGGAAAAGGGTTTAAGGAAGGAAGAAGATGAAGAGGAAAGGGAAAAAAAAGGAAAAAGAAAAAAAAATTGTGGTATTGGGTAGTATTACCCATACCATGGTAGTGGGTAATACTTACTCGATAAATTAGGGTAAAGTAAATTTATACCTTAAAGTGGCGGATGAGTAAATTTAAGGGTGTAAATTTATACCTAGTAAACTCGCGGGTCGGACTCGGGCCGGACTCGATCGGATTCTATGTAAGGTTCGAGTCCGATCCGAATTCGGATTTAATTTTTTCGGACTTGGATCGGACTTTTTACCTCGAATCGGATCGGACTGGAATCGAATTCGAATTAAATTGTCATCCCTATCCATGGATGAAGAACTTTGAAGAATGTTGAAAAATAACAAGAACAATGAAGACAAAAATTTTTGATTTTTGATTGTTTTAATTAAATCTTATTTCAGATTTTATAATAAAACTGAATAATTACAAATTTTTTTTTTTTTTTTGAAAAATCAAAAATTATTTTCTAGAAAAAGAAAATGATTTAAAAAATAATAAAATAAAAAAGAAGTTTGACCAAACATTTAAAAAAAAGGAAAAATCAACCAATAGGATTCAAGAATAGTAATGGTCATAATAAAAGTGACCATAGTAGAAACATCCATCTTTTCAACTAATCCATTATTTAGATGCAATCATTTAAAAACAGGAGTATTATTTTTCATAAGAAAACGTAGGAAGAAACCATTCAATAAGTACCCAATGATACAACAAGTCAAGAAAAAGGCTCCAAACAAGTTCATTGACATCATACCTCACCTTATTATAAGATACTAAACACACGCATTAAAACATCGACCCTTACGTGTAGGAGACTGGTCAAACATATACATATCTCTTGAAGTTTTAGTACAATGTTTGTTCCTTAAAATTGTGACAATTTTCCTTGTTCTTGATCAACTTCCACCATTGATTTAATGTCCTCATCATACTTATTAGCATTTCTTGCTGAGCAATTAGCGCGAATTTCACCTTGGGACCCCGTCAATACATGAAGTTGTCCCATTTTAACCATTGCATCTATAAACTTTTCAAAGAACAAATTTTGGTTGATAGCAAAACTTGTAACAATATCTCTCGTTTTTGAATTAGCATACAAATCTTGATCGGAAGTGAACAAGCCTTGGCGGTTCATTAGGTCAACATAATACTTATTGTCAAAGACATTAGGTGTACGAATGTCCAAATTCGTCGTGTTATCAGTTGTGTTTGTTGGACACGTGAGTTTAAGGTTTTTAGCGAAGGTTTGGTCCATGGTAGGGTCTTGAGGGTAGAGTCTATCGGCGAATGAGGAGCAATGGCTGCGCCCGATGGTGTGGCCTCCGGAGAGGGCCACGAGGTCCGTGGCGTTCAAGTTTTTGTTGGATAAGGAGTTGAGGAGTTGGTCAGTGTTGAAAGAGGGGGGTGGTAGATTGGCTAGGGTTTCGTCAAGTGTAGCAAAGTTAAGGCCATCCCTTCTTCCTAAGGGAATCCAGTAGAATGGTCCACCTGACTGAAACATCACATAGCAAAGTATTATTGTGTGTGATCAAAATTCTACAAATATTATATTGGATAAATCATAAAAATACAACTATAGATTTAAGATACGATTTTTCAAGAAGTAATTTTTTATGTAATTTAGGAGGCGATTAGAGTATGAAAGAGTTAGGTATTACGTGATTATATTGATTAATTAGTTTAGTCGTCCCGTGCGTTGCATGAATTAAGTAGCCATTATTTGTTTAAATAGTTGTCAAATTTATATTAAAATAAAAAAGAAAAATCATAATCTCATTAATTAATTTTGATAGAAGCACCGTATTCATTTAGTTTTGGAAAAAAAAAGGGGGGGGGGGGGGTAAAAGGGTGATGTCAAAAATAGTTTAGACGAGAAAATTTTTAATAAGGAATTGACACGTGTCTTTTAATGATGTCAGCATTTTTTGTTTTAGTAATAGTTAATAGATTTATCCGTTATTTATTTATTTATTTATTTTACAAAAATTTGTCCGTTAACATTATTTAAGCTCTTTCTCATAATTTATGTCAAAAAGTTGTGTTTGCAAATTAATAAATATTAATAAAAAAAAGTTCTTGTGAAGAAATTATTTATCAAACTATTTCAATAAAATCAAGAAAAAAGAGGTTAGATTTGAAACAATAAAGTCATAATTATTTTTCTTCGATCTTTATATTTTTTCCAAGTTCTAGATTACCCGCCAGTACTAAAACACTGTACTTTTATTCAAATCTTGTCACACAAAATAAATGATTTCACATTAATATATGGTCTTGGGGATAGCCTCTCTAACTAATACAACGTCCATTCAAATAATTTATGTACGAGTAATTTCATTTTCATCTACAGAACTAATTATCATATCTTGTCTCTTGGGAAACCAGCCTTACATACTCCCTCAGCTAATTGATCCCTACCATTTTACAATTACTTTATTAGCTGATAACTCCCGTCCGTATTTTTTGACCCCATTGTAAATTATTGGTTTAAATTTCAAAAACTTTTACGTACTATTAGTTCACATCAATTTATAAGTGATAAATAATCTTTGGAATCTTGCTAAATTCGTCTCATTATATATTTTATTAATATAAAATTGTATAATTTTTTTTTGTGTAAGGAAATAGAATTATGTGAAAACGTTTTAAGACGCATCTTGAAGACTTTGTAAAGTCAAATGAGACATAAAAATAGGAACCGAGGGATTACGTGTTCTTGAATGGCTAAGGTTTTAGTTTCTTATTCTAAAAGAAGATAGTAACAATACCAGAAATACGGATTCACGAGCAGCAAGGGCAGTGATATCAGCACAAGAGACAACCCGGCCACATTGTTGATGCACAAGGGCACGAAGGTCATTTATGATCTTAAATGCCTGAGCCCTGAGCGTCAAGTTTGGAGGTGCATCCTTCTCACTTGGACCACTGGTTGATCCATCCAACAACACTGAACCATCACATCCCTTAAAAACAAAGTAATAACATCCTCATTAAAATATGCATGATGAATTTTATCTATATAGAGTAGACCTTATCAGTTAGCTAGCTTGACCATCAAGCCTATAACGCTATTCTAACATTTATTTGTTATATACTTGTACTCTTAATTGTACGTAGTGACAATAATTGACACACTTTGATTGTATCATCAACTAGTGCTATGTGACAATTAAATTTAGATGGACGTAGATATATACCTGAACGAAGCAATCATGGAAGTGAAGGCGGAGCAAGCCGGCAGCTTGAGTTATATCACTTTGAAACACTTGCCAAAGATGAGCTCTAATAATAAAATCTAAACCAGGACAACTAGATGAATAAAATGTGTATGAAAGACCAGGCACAACTGGTATTGTACTCTGACCCTTAGATACTCCTATTACCAAAGATGATACAACTAGGAATAGAGGCAAAAACTTTAAGGCTGCCATCTATAAAGTTGTTTTAGATAGACTTGGAAACATTGTCCATTGCATAAGCCAATATATAATGAAAAACAAGAGGTAGAGAAGCGGAGAAAATATATTATTGGTGATATAATAATATTATAATAATAGTGCACCAAAAAATATATTTATATAATACGGAGTAATAAACTACTCTAGGGACTGTACTCCTTACTCGGGTACGCATAGAGGTAGAAAAGGTGAATAATGGTGTTTTTTGCTCATTTGATAAAATTTTTGCTCATTTAAATCCTTAGGAATGAGCAAAAAAAATAAAAATAATTAAATGAACAGAATATACTTTAAATGCACCTTCCACCTGAGAGTATATAAAAAACGTACTTTACCTTTTCTTTTAGTTTGCTAAGCTCCATTTGTTATATACTCCTTCCGTCCCAGAATATCAAGGATATTGAATTTTTTTTCACTATTTATGTATTAGCTTTGACCATAATTTTTTTACTAACATAATAAAAACATACTATAGCATAAAATATGTTATTAGATAAATAAGTATTAATACAAAAACTTCATAACATAATTTTAAAATAATTTTTAAATATTTAATATATAAAAAATAAAAAATAAAATCAAAGTATTCCATTAGCATGTATGCAATATTGACTATATCAGATATTCTAGAACAAAGGGAGTACAAAGGTTTCAACATAAATATTTCATCAATTATTTTTAAAAGGATTAAAAAATAGCATCGACGAATCTAATAACAAGCTCATACATCAATATTTGTTTTTACTTATATTTATCCAATATACGAAGTAGTTGATATTAATATTTTTTTACCTTCAAATTTAAGATTCTAGGTGGGACAAAAATAAAGAAAAAAGAGTAGTAGTCTTGATTGTTTGGTGTATTATTTGTAATGGGTTAGTTGAAATAGGGAAATTGACTAAAATTATCCGTTTGTCTTGCTAAATATATTCCACATGCATGAATGACACAGGTTGAGCCATTTTTTTTGTCTGCCTTGGCATTTGGTCAAAATGCTTACGTAAGGCAGACACAAGCTTGATAATTTTGTTATCAATTTTTTAAGAGGAAGGGAATAGACAATTTAACAATTTATTGATTGAAATCCTTTTAATACTTTAAGTTGGATGACCTCTTATTTTGTTGCTGTTTTGAGGTCTTATGTTTTAGATTTAGCTATTAAGCACACCTCTAATTTTGCTTACGGAATGAGGTTGTGTGTGTTTATTGTAAACGCTTTAATTTTTCGTCTTTTATGTGTTAAAAAAATATTGATTGAAAGGCATCATTTATAAATTATCATCTATTACGGGTCTGTTTTGATTTACTGAATTGAGCTAAACTGAAGTGAAACTGAATATTTTATGAGAGAAGGAAATTAGGAACTGAACTGAAAATAAGCTGAGGAGAACAGGCCCTACCTCATTTTCACACTACAGTATGTGCAATTTTTGAATATTTTTTGTGACATATAAAAAGTTCAATTGTTCGTTATAAATTACACATAATATGAAACAGAGGTAGTACAAAAAAAATTCCAAATTGCTTTTTATTATATGTATTTTGTAGATAACCTAATAAAAAAAAGTCATTATCAATCTCTCTTTCAAAAAAATTAGAAGAAAAAAAAAAAAAAAAGTCATTGTCTCGAGTTAGTGCATAGCATTCATTTGTCATAGGTTTGGTTACATGATCATAAGAATATTATATGATCATCATTCTATTTAATTTAGAAGAGCATTTTCTTTATGTTTAAGTCTCTTTCTGTTAGTTTCTATTTAATCTAAAAGAAAACGATAGTCTTAGCAATAATGACATGGTCTTATTAGAAACTCTTGTATATTTAAATTTACCCTGTAGTGTTAGTTTTACTCAAAAAAGATATTGTACTGAAATTTTGGTGTTGGAAAGGATTCACTAAGCTAAGGGTATTTCCATTATAGGTTACTTTGGTTTAAGAGTAGTTATTGCCAACAATTTCCCATATGTGAGTGTAACTTTCTTTTTCATATATTTTAATAACCAACCTCCATGATCTGAGGGTAACACATCGTCGCATCTACTTATATTAGGTTATTCTCCTCAATTGTTTTAATTACTTTTTCGGAAATATAAATATATATAATTGCTAAACACCGCCAACAAAAATGATCATTACCACCAACATTTGATGTAAATGGACAATCGTATCCTTACTACTTCATCATCTCTTCATCCTCCCGGCAACCCACAACCCCTTCCAACCGGCGACCCACAACCCTTTTGACCGACGACCCACCACACCCCCCTCTATGCAACCCACCACATTCCCTAGCCGGCGGGAAGGTGGTGGTTTTTTTTATTTCAGGCAACCGCGGTAATCGGATCCCAAAACCGACGGTAACCAGAGCCGTGGTACTACGCGCGGCAAGCCGATTTTGAGCTCCGGTTACCGTGCACCTTAATCGATTCTATGGTAACCAGAGCTCAAGACCAGTTACCGTGCACGGTAACCAGTTTTAGACTCCGGTTACTGATTTGGGTATTTTATACCCGGCCAGGTGGCCCAATCAGAAAGCGACACGTGTCCTCTAAAGAGGTGCCATTTGGACCTATGGAATGATGACACGTGGAAGGCGGACACTCTTCTGTCCTACGCAGACTGATGATCCAGCATGGACTATTCAGATGGCGACACGTGTCACCCAAAAGATGCCCAAAGGCCTTTTGGGCTCAGTGACACGTGTCACTCAGGCATTGCCCCTGGGATGACAGCCTTCAAAGGCCCAAATCTCGAGGCGCCGCAAAACGGCGTGACCTAATTCCTAGGTCACCAGATCCTAGGAGGGGCACACTCTTCAAAAGGACCCTATAAATAGGGACATTCTTGCATTTATGACAAGAGAGAGAATATACACGCAATACGAGACAACACGTCACTTATCACAGAGCTGTCGTTTTCAAGGAACACACAACACTTTACCTGAGCTTGGAATCCGAGCAGATAAACTTTACTTCCGCACGTTTTATTACCGAACGCTTACTAACTTAATCTTCGGAGGCGGACCACCGACCATCCGGCGGTCCGTTTGCTTTGCAGGTACAGGCGTCCTTTGCTGAATCCAGTCTCAGTGTTGTAACTCTCCCAAGGGACAAAAACCCCCGAAACATTTGGCGCCGTCTGTGGGGAGAGTACCTCTGAAATGGCTTCGCAAGTACCTGTACCGAACCCAGAGGCCGATCGGCCTCCAGAAGACGTATTGGTCCAAACGGATCGTGACTCAGGTGACGACGCTGACGTCGAAACCTATGTGGATCCAAATGGATCCCTCATCTCTAAACGCATCCGCAGTAAGGAGAGGCGGGAGCGTCACCATGACCAGGCAAGGCCAAGCAAAACTGCTGGTCAGCCAAAGAAGCCCTCGGGGCGGCCGATTGATCCTTCCCAGGCGGCAGGATCAACTCCTGTCACTAGGGATGAACTAATGACACTCCTGAGCAGCCTCAGGGGTGAAATCAAACAACTCGCCTCAAAGAAGTCACCTGCTCCTAGAAAGGAGCAGTCGGCCAAGAAACCAGCCCAAGCTGGCAAACAGAAGTCGGTCAGGGACCGTCAGCCAACTCCTCATCCTGCTCCTAAGGAGAAGGCCCGGCCCCAATTTGACCTTACTCGGCTCCGTTTCCCATAAACGAGCACAAGAAAACCCATCCGGCACATACAGCCGGATGGTAGCAAGAAGACGTTCTCTGACGCTCGGCAATACATTGAGGAGAAGAGAACCCAGCTATCAGAGTCGGCTTCAACGTCGACTTATCATGATAGCTTTCGGAATACCTCTGTGAGGTTTTCCCAGTCTGTACATGAGACTCCAACAAGCAGCCAACGGGTTCATTCTGGTCCTCATATGATTCAGTCGGCCCAGTACATGGCACAACCATTGTACCAGGCGCCAGTTTTACCTTACATGCAACCTGCCCTCTATGGAGGACAGGCGGCATACGGCTATCAACCGATGGACTGGCAGCTTAGGCTGCAACACCTTGGAGCTTTCTTGCCGGAATGAACTTGCATTGGCCTTTCAAATCAACCCTCTGCTTTCTCCAGGGAAATAACTGAAGCCGTACAGCCGGCTAAAGTTAAAAACATTCTGGTTGGAGCCTATGACGGGACCTCCAACCCAGAAGACCACCTGCTAGCATACACCCACCTCATGTATTTACAGGGGTTGGATGATGCCGCATGGTGTCGTTGCTTTCCAGCCACCCTGAAGGTCATAGCCCAGCAGTGGTTTGGCAATCTGCCGGCTGGCTGCATAAATAGCTTCAAGACGCTTGCGTTCTTGTTTGCTTCAAACTTCTCTATGAACATCCCAACCAAAAAGACAAGTCTTGACTTGGGCAATGTACAGCAGGGAGATAGAGAAGGCTTGCGTTCCTACGTCAGGCGGTTCAATCTGGTCCGAATCTAGATTCATGGACTGTCTGATGAGGTCGCTTTCACAGACTTCTTTAAGGGTCTGAAGGACGGGTCTACTTTTATGTACGAACTCGTCCGCAAACAAATTTTTACTCTACAAGGAGCCTTGCGAGAGGCGGAAGCCTATATACAGGCGACCGAACTCTGCTCTTCCAATAAGCAGTCGGACCATAAGAAGTCCGACCGGCAGAAAGAGAGTCGGCCTGCTCAGCCGGCTCCTAAGCTAGAAGAGAGTAAAAAGAAAACGCAAGTCTGGGCCATTGATAACTCTGATCAACCGGCCCAGAAGAAGAAAAAGGAGTGGAAACCGTACGTCCCAAGGTACGAATTCCACAAGGACTGCTGCTCCATCCTCTTGGAAATTAAGGATCGGCTGACTCTTGAAAAGCCGACTCCTATGAAAGGTTCCGCCGAAAATCGGAACAAAAAAAAGCATTGCCATTTCCATGAGGATGTTGGCCATGACACGAACGACTGCTTTAGTCTCAAGCGGGAGCTCGACCGTCTGGCCGACAAAGGACAACTGAAGTCCTATGTGAGGTCCAAAGTGACTTCAAAGGCAAATCCGGGGCAGTCCAAGAAAAAGACTCCCCAGCCTGCTATGAGTGCCGAAACTGATGAAGATCCGGTATACACCATAGCAGGCGGATTCGCCGGTGGTGGCCTGACCATTCGGGGCACCAAGGACCATCTGAGAAAGATGGTCAACTCCGTTGAGGAAGGGGATGCAGCAGGCGCATCCACCTTCCCTAAAGTTGTCATCACCGAACAGGACAGAGGCAAAGTCCGTCGGCCGCATGATGACCCTGTTGTCATTGAGTGCAAGGTCGCCAACCAGTTGGTTGGCCGAATTCTGATTGACACAGGAAGCTCCTCTGACCTCATCAGCCTCAAATGCTTATCCAATCTCAAGTACAAACTGGATAGCATGATGGAGGTCACCCACACCCTTGTTGGGTTTGGGGGAGGACTTGTGCATCCAGTCGGACGAATGATTAACACAGTCTTCATTAATCAAATCGGAAGGAATGTAGAGGCGTACATTGATGACATGATAGTCAAATCCAAACAACAGGAGGATCATCTTGCTGATCTCCGAGAAACATTCGCCACACTCAGGCGGCACAAGGTCATGCTAAACCCAAAAAAGTGTGTCTTTGGTATTGAGTCTGGGAATTTTCTCGGATTTTTGATTGACCAAAGGGGAATAAAGGCCAACCCTGAGAAAATATAGGCGGTAATTGACATGCAGTCGCCCCGTACTGTGAAGGAAGTGCAAAAACTAACAGGTTTTCTGGCGGCCTTGGGGAGATTCCTCAGTCGGTTAGGCGACAAGTGCCTCTACTTTTTCCAGGCAATAAAAAAGAAGGCAAACTTTGAATGGGGGGATGATGCAGAGGCGGCCTTTCAAAAGCTGAAAACTCATCTGCACTCTTTGCCGAGGCTTGTCAGCCCTTTGCCCAAAGAGAAGCTCTGCATGTACTTAGCCGTCTCTGATCACGCCCTCAGTGTCGTTCTCTTAGCTGAAAGAGACGGCATCCAGCTCCCGGTGTATTTCATTAGCCATGTTCTGAGAAACGCGGAGCTTCGGTACCCCATGGTTGAGAAATTCGGCCTTACCCTTTACATGGCCATCAAGAAGCTAAAACCCTACTTCTTGGCGCATGCGGTAGAAGTCTACACTGACCAACCGATCAAGCGGCCACTCACAACCTTGGAGTCTTCTAGACGAATGCTCAAATGGGCGATTGAAATGCAAGGATTGGAAATCACTTACGAACCAAGGAAAGCAATAAAGGGGCAAGCATTCGCCGACTTTATTGTGGAAATGACAAGGCCGGTTGCTCCGGATGATACTAGTCAGGTTTGGAAAGTGTATGTGGACGGGAGCTCCACTGCGAATGGCTGTGGTGCAGGAATTATCTGTCAGTCTCCTGAAGGAGACAAATACGAATACGCACTACGGTTCAAGTTCCAGGTCTCTAACAATGAGGCCGAGTATGAGGCCCTGCTGGCCGGCATTCGGTACTGCAAGGCGGCAGGGGCAAAGAAGATAGCCGCCTGCTCTGATTCTCAACTGGTCGTACTCCAGGTTAATGGAACGTATGAGGCCACTCATCCGGCCATGATAAAATATTTGCAGGCGGTCAAGAGTGAAGTTGGGACACTTAAAGAATTCCACCTAACTCAAGTGCTTAGGTTTTCAAACAATCAGGCGGATGCTCTGTCCAAGCTGGCATCATCCGCCTCCTGTGAAACGCCTCGGTCAGTTTTCTAGGAGGTCATGGAAAAAAGAAGTATATCTGAGGAAGACCCCATTGAAATTCTTGACCGAAGCTCAACCTGGATGGACAGCATCCGGGCCTATCTTGCAGACGGCACGCTCCCTGACTCACCACAGGATGCGGCTGTTCTGAAAAAACGAGCGGCTAACTTCGAGTTGTGACAAGGAGAACTCTTCAGGGCTGATTTTTTTGAAACCCCTGTTGAAGTGTGTTACCCCTGAGAAGGGTAAGGAAGTCCTCGAAGAGTTGCATTCGGGATTCTGCGCCTCCCATATAGGCGACAGATCCCTCGCTGCCAAGGCCAGGCGGATTTACTTCTGGCCAACTCTGGAGTCGGATGCAATGGAAATGGTAAAAAAATGTGACAAGTGCCAAAATTTTGGCAAGCTCATCCATCGTCCGGCTACAGACCTGACGGCCATCCACAGCCCAATACCTTTTGCCAAATGGGGCATGGACATTCTGGGGCCATATACTGGTGGCTGTGGATTACTTTACCAAGTGGGTAGAGGCGGAGGCAGTCAAAAACATCAAGACAAAAGATGTCATTTCCTTCATCTGGAGGAGTATAATCACTCGTTTCGGGGTGCCCATGTCTATGGTTTTTGACAATGGTCCTCAATTTGAGACGCCTCAACTCAAGACTTGGCTGGGAGACCAGGGGGTCTCAAGCTTCTTTGCATCAGTCGGCCGGCCTCAAGCAAACGGACAGGTCGAAGCCTTCAACAAGTTAATCTCAGACGGGATTAAGAAGAAAATTGAACGGGCTGGTGGCCTTTGGGCGGATGAATTACCACACGTCCTCTGGTCCATCAGAACGACTGCTAAAGGGGCACCTGGAGAAACCCCATTCCTTATGGTGTATGGAGCAGAAGCTGTTCTGCCCATTGAGCACTATGATCCGACTCTTCGAATCATGTTGTATGATGAAGAGGCGAACTGGGAGGCCATGCGCCTAGCATTGGACTCACTTCCAGAGCTCAGGGGCAATGCTGCCTTGCGTCATGAAATATACCGTCTGAGAATGACTCGGGCTTACAACAAAAGAGTACACAAGCGTCCTCTCAAAGTGGGGGACTTTGTGCTACGGAAAATGGAAGCAGTCGGTAGGGCGAATGAGCAGGGAAAGCTAACCCCAAATTGGGAAGGCCCCTACCGAATCTATGAGGAAGTAAGAGACGGCACCTACCGCCTGGAAGACCCAGACGGCAGGAAGCTGCCTAGAACTTGGAATGTAGACAACTTGAAAAAGTACTACTTCTAAGTACGAATGTAAAGACCTCAAATTTGTTATCTCAAGTTTTGTTAATGAGAATATGCCTTCATTTCCCAACTTGTCTTTTTATTTAAGTTTCTTAGTGTCGCCTGTACAAAATACAGACGGCCAATGCGTTTGGAAAGTGTCTGTCCCAACAGCAGACGCCCCAATCCTTCTAAAGGAGCCGATTGCTTTAGAACAGTCGTTCCTACGAAATTCATTAAGTTAATATCGACACTTAACGAATATTTACCCAACCATTTAAGAGGCCTAAGGCCAGATAAAATCATGATGAGGCCCATGGCCGGATATTAATAAACAAAAAGAGACCGAATGGTCACAGTCTACTCCAACATGAGTATGACCGTCTGCTCGAACATGAGTCAGATAACCGACAACGTCCATTCGGGCGAATTCGTCGAGGAGAAGCATCTCCCATTTGGGTGGCACATTGCTCTACAAATATAACAAGAGGCCCTACCGAATGCTAAGGCAGCATTCGCAGTCATTTGTTTTAATCGAAAGTGAAATCTAAAAGGCCTGAATTTTCTAACTGGCACAGCTCAAAAATGGTCACTGTTTCACAAGTAGAGGCATTAAGTCGGATGCGCCTGTTTTTGCCAAGGGGCAAAGCAGGCGGAACATTCTTGTTAATATACGAGTTAAGTTAACTACTTAAGCACCTAATGAGGCTTTTGACCGGATGACGCCTGTTCTTTGCTTTTGGGGCAAGACAGGCGGACAATTCTTTTTAAAGAACATTTGCTAAGTTATAAGCTTATCTTATCTCAGAGGCCTATGGCCGGATGCGCCTGTTTTTAGCTCACGGGGCAAAACAGGCGGAAGTTTTCCCCTAGCAAAATTTGCTAAGTTGGAAATTTGAGTTTTGTTTGAGCCAATGGCCGAATGAAAACTTTAAAGTTGCCAATTCTGGATGGACGTCTGCCGAGTGGTTTGGGGCAATCACCATAGTGATTGATTAACTTAGAAACCATGAATACTCTTCTAAGTATCAATAATTTCTAAGTCAATCAATCCAATAAACCGAAACCACTCGACATCCGTTCAGGGGCAAGAACATTCGCATGGTATACAGGTTATAATACTTAACCAAAAACATGCAATGAAAAATTCAAAAATGCAAAGGACGACAGTATGAATAAACTCAGCCAAATGGCCGAATGATTTAAATTAAAAAGACCAATCGCCAACAGACGACTGGTTGAGATTGTTTCTGGCATAGCCAGAGAAATTGTCAAAGTACCCGACCCCACGGTCGGTAAAGATACATCAATACTCGGCACGCAGGCCGGAAAAGCAAGTACATGGCCATTCAGCCAAAGAAAAGATAAAAAGCTTAAGTGATCAGGGGAGAGCCTCTTCATTGGCAGCCGGCCTGTTGTCCTTCGGCTGCTCTTCATCATTTTTCTCTCGTCCCTCCGCCTGATCTTCCTCCTATCCACCAGAGGACGACTCCCCAGAAGAGTCGGACCCAGATCTTTCCTCGGCCTCAGCAGCATCCTTAGCCGCATTCTCAGCCTCTTCAAGAAGGCGAGCGTCGAATGCTTTGCTGGCTTCATCAAACTTGGATTTCCAAGTCTGATAGTCCGAGTCCGGCTGCACAGCCGCCCAAGTGTCCCGCATGATGGCATCATAGTCGCTCATCATTTGCTTAACAAGAGCCTCTCTCTCTTGTTCAGCCACGGACTCAAACTTGGTCTTCAGCTGATGCTCCTGGTTGGTGAGGCGCTGCTCCAGGCGGCCCACCCTCTGCTTGGCTCTCTCGGCCTCTTCCTTGGCATCCTGAAGAGGCTCGAGCTTCTCCTTAAGATTTGTGATTTCTTTCTTAAGGGAAGTGATGCGCAAGCGAGCCGAGTCCAGGTCCTTCTTCACCTGCATATTGGCTTCCGCCTGTGAATACATCATATCAAGCGTCAGAAACTCATTTTGAGCAATATCAAATTGAGCTCGATCCAAGGCGGACTCGGCCCGAGCTTTAGCGGCTGTTACCTCTTTGGACTTCTCCTTGAGAGGTTGCCTGAGCCCTTGGACACGCAGCATGGCCTACAAAAAGAGCCGAATGGTTAAAACCAGGCGGATAAAGACTTGAGCAAAAAAAAGAAAAAAAAAAGAAGAAGAATTGAATTGCTTAAGTTAAGACTCATACCTCGCAGAGGTTTCCCAAGATGCCATCCAAGTCCAGAGTGCCGACCCCTCTGACAGACGCCTTGTCGTCAGGATCCACCGCCCTCAGCATGGACTTGGCCATCTGGATTACAGTCGGCCTCTGCACAGGGACTGAGAAGGAAAGAGAGTTAGAAAAATAACACAAGTATATCTAAATGGAAGAACAAAAAGGCGAATGGTTTTTACCGTCGTCCTGAGCTTCCTCCTCTTTCCCCAAACTCCCCCTCTCTCCTGCTGAGCCGACAGCAGTGGTGGGTTGCTTGAAGCCACCCTTCGATGTCCTCTGGACATCCGGTTTGCTGATCCCCCTACCAGCTTCGAGAGAAGAGGCGTCTGGGCCTTTCTTGGGCTTGTGAGCAATGTGCTTCCGGCCGCCCTTGCCGGATGCGCTCACATCACCCGCCCTTGTCTTTTGGATCTTAGGGTCGGATGGTTTTGAGGGAGATTTGGTAGGGGCACCCTACATCAACACAAGATAAAACAAGTTAGAAATCATTCGGACAAATTTAACATTGGTCAGAAATGATAAGTATAACAATTTCCCACCTTGGGGGTGCCGCCAGTTTTCTGCTCATCCACTTTGGTGTGGGTGGTTGCCTCTGCCCTGTTTAGGACACTCGATCTGTATCGAGCAGCAGATACAGCCGGCTTCCTTGTGGCCGAGAGCTTCTCCATTTCCTTGTCTGCAAAAATGAACAAGTGTTAGCACCATCAAACAAGTATTGAAAAGCAAAATGAAATTGCATATTAAACAGACGGCCGACTACCTCTCGGCATTTCAGAGCTTAGCCCACAGGCGGCTAAGAACGTTCCCTCTTCAAACCATTTGTACAAAGGGAAATAGCATTGGGGGGTGACCTCCTTGTCCCCCTCATCATTCGTCCACACGGACACGGTAAACAACCCCTGGTCCATGATCTCCTCCTTTGCCCGCCTAGGAAGAGGCGACAATGCACTCCTACCTGCTAGGAGAGGTGGATTCTTATTTCACCTGTTATACTTTTGGTTCAGGCGGCTGTCGGCAGACTTGACTATGTAAAACTTAGTCCTCCAGTCTTTCCACTTGTTCTCTTTGCCAACAGCCATCATGTACCCCTTGCAAGTGGTCAAGGTGTACCAGCCCTCGCCGCCCCTAGCAGGCGCCCTGCTCAGATAGTGCATGTGGGCGAACGCTTCAAAGCTCGCCTCCACCTGCAGCATCTCACAGGCGGCAACGTACCCCAAAATATTAATCCAGGAGTTGGGTACAAGTTGCCAGATACCCAGTTGGTATCCATCCAAGATCCTCTCCACGGCCGGATGGAGAGGGAAGCGGAGGCTAGCTTGGAAGGCCGCTTCATAGCAGCCGAATGCTCTGTCCTGATAGCTGGCCAGGCTCGGCCAGGTAATGGTGTCGCCCTCGTTAGGGACCGACAAAGTATAGCCATAGCCTAGAACGACCTTGCGCCTAAAATTGGCAAGGCCGTATGCCATGGAGCTCCGCCTACTGGGCGGAACATGATGATAGTAGGGGGCTCTCTCCAAGCGCTTGGAAGCGCTCGGCTCGGCCCAGCTTTCCCCCTTATCCACTGCCAGGGACTCCCTGGCAGAATCTATTTTCGTTCTTGCCTCCTCTGAAGTTATGGAGGCGTTCTCTGAAGAAGATGACGAGGCCGACTCGTCATCAGAGCTAGGGGACCGCCGACTGGTGCCAGCGGGGTCCTCCCCCAGAATCTCTTCCGGCGCCTGTCCAGAAGGCCCGGGTTGATATTCTTCATCCGCCTCCCCCAAGATTCCATCACTGGGAGTTCCACTAGATGTGGGCGAATGGTAATAGGTGGGGGTTGGAGTAAGATAAGAAGGGTTGTCAGGATGTTCCGACAGCTCACTTTGAGGCACCCTTATTGAGTCGTCTGAATAAACAGTCGACCCATCCGTATGGTAGAAAATCCCATCGGAGCTACATTGTCTTGCTGTTCTTTTGGTTCTGGCCATAGTGTCCTGCACAGACACGGAAACGGTCAGATTCGGAGAAGTTCGCAAAGCAGGGTCCTTGGCCAAGCATTCGGCACTGCTAGTTCTAGATTCAGCCGTCCCTGGTGACCGACTGATCACTATCCTATGCCGTGTCGCATGCGATTGGGTAACCATTTTTTCGAAAACAAAGAAAAAATGAAGAGTAAAATAAAAAACAGGCATTACCTTTAGAAGAAGGGTGAAAGACGCTTGGTTGACTGAAGAACGGTCGGACTGTTGGCCGAGTGTCGGATGCTTGAAAAGTGAAAATGCTTAGGGAATTTTGAGATTCTTTAAGTGAAAAAGTCCAAGATTCTCCAAAGATTCGCAAAGGTGTGAATCCAAGGGGGGGGTCAAACCTCACTATTTATAGGGGGGTAAAACCCTAAAAATTTTCCCTCCAACAGTAACTTTTTGAATTCGACCACTCGGATACTGACACCTGTCACAGGTGTCACGTGCAATGCACGTGACCCCTGTGAGGGGCAAATGATTTGGGTATTTTATACCCGGCCAGGTGGCCCAATCAGAAAGCGCCACGTGTCCTCTAAAGAGGTGCCATTTGGACCTATGGAATGATGACACGTGGAAGGCGGACACTCTTCTGTCCTACGCAGATTAATGATCCAGCATGGACTATTCAGATGGCGACACGTGTCACCCAAAAGATGCCCAAAGGCCTTTTGGGCTCAGTGACACGTGTCACTCAAGCATTGCCCCTGGGATGGCGGCCTTCAAAGGCCCAAATCTCGAGGCGCCGCAAAACGGCGTGACCTAATTCCTAGGTCACCAGATCCTAGGAGGGGCACACTCTTCAAAAGGACCCTATAAATAGGGACATTCTTGCATTTATGACAAGAGAGAGAATATACACGCAATACGAGACAACACGTCACTTATCACAGAGCTGTCGTTTTCAAGGAACACACAGCACTTTACCTGAGCTTGGAATCCGAGCAGATAAACTTTACTTCCGCACGTTTTATTACCGAACGCTTACTAACTTAATCTTCGGAGGCGGACCATCGACCATCCGGCGGTCCGTTTGCTTTGCAGGTACAGGCGTCCTTTGCTGAATCCAGTCTCAGTGTTGTAACTCTCCCAAGGGACAAAAACCCCCAAAACAGTTACCGTGCGTGGTACCTATTTTGGGCTCCGGTTACCATGCACATTAATTGATTTTGGGCTCTGGTTACCGCGATTGCCTAAAATAAAAAATAAAAAAATAAAAAAAAAAAAAAAAAAAACTAGTTTTTTTTAAAAAAAAAAGGATCGGAGGGAAGGTGGTGGGTCGCCGGTTAAGGTGGTGGCGGCAGTGATTGTCGGCGGTTAGTGTGGTGGTGGTGTAGTCGTCAATTAGGGTGGTGGTGTCAAGGTGTTAGTGATTGGTGGCAAGAAGGCAGATAGTAGTGAAATACTAAGGACATGGTTGTCCATTCTCACTAAAAGTTGGCGGTTTTGACCATTTTAAATGCCGGTATTTAACACCCCATACATAGAATATATGACATTTACGGAGACTAAGTTTGATGATGTGGTGAGTGAGTGTAAGAAAACAATGGACACAATTAGAAAGATCAAGTTTAAAAAGTTAAAGTGTAGGTGCAAGAAAAAATAAAGTAAATAAAGTGAGCATAATAAGCTTGCTAAGGTTGGCATATTTTTTGGCTATTATATTTTTTATTCACCTTATTTCATTACTTTATATCAGGAGAAAAAAATAATTTCAAATCAAACCTTATCTTTTTGTATGCAAATTTGTTTTGCTAAATATCTTTAAGGACATTTTGTGTGAAACTACCTAATAAAGCCTAAATTTTGTGAGAAACTACCTAATAAAAAAAATGTTGTAATAAACTACCTAATAAAAGATAAAATGTTGTAATATACTACCTTTGACCAAAATTCCACCGTTAACTTAATTTTAGGATATTGATCCACCTTAGAACACCCCCAAAACCACCGTTAGGGTTGGTTTTCAAGGTGGTAATGTTATTTTCGGGGTGGTTGGAGGATATTTTGAGTTGGTGAGGGTAGATTAGTGCTTCGGGATGGTGGTTTTTAGGGTTAGAGGTGGTGGTTTTGGGGTTGGAAGGTGCTTTAGATGTGGTGGAGACGATTTCAAGCAAGTTGTGTTAGTTTTGGGAATGAAAACGGTAGTTTTAGAGTGTTTTGGGGTCGATCAACGGTGAAAATTCGGTATAGATAGTATTTTACAACATTTTACCTTTTCTTAAGTAGTTTTTTACATCATTTTACCTTTATTAGGTAGTTTATTACAACATTTTTTTTAATAGGTAGTTTCTCGCAAAATATTGGTTTTATTAGGTAGTTTTTGACAAAAAGCCCTATCTCTAATTTTGTAATTACAAAAATTATGAAAAATTATGTATTTGAAAAATACACATAAAAATTTAATAAGACATCATTTTTTTACATTTTTATATTACGAATTAAGGTCAAATTTTAGTCAAATTAGATAAGGATTTTTTGTGAAAAACTATCTTATAAGCTCCAAATTTTGCGATCGAAAAACTACCTTAAAAACAAAATGTTGTAATTAACTACCTTATAAAATGTAAAACGTTGTAATTGACTACTATAGGGAATAATTCAAACCTTAATCCCACTAGCTTGAACCCCACTGTGATCATACACTAAAGTACGGTGGCGTCCAAAAGGGAAGAATATAGAGCAAAAGAGTCGCCAACAAGTTTTTACGGAACTTGTAAACCGTTCATAGGATGAAGGTTACACCCCTTAACGATCCAAGAGATCGTCAACTCCATAAGGTCATGAACCAAATAAGGGTTCGGGGATGATGGTACAAATCCAACCTAAAATAGATTGAACCTGCCCTAATAATAGGCCTCTACTTTATTCTGCTCGTATTCATGTGCGCTTTCTGACTAACATGCAATCAATAGGATTAACCTAAACCTGTTTATCTATGTTGGTTGAATTTAATGCACATATAAATCTAATATTGGCGATCACTTGAATTATAATCACATTAACCCTAAACAAGATTATTAATTATCTTATTAAGCGCGATTACAAGTACCAAATTCCCTTTAAGCATGCATAAAAGGCGTGATCAAGCAATAAATAATAAATATCATCAAGCAACATAATAAATAATCAATATCATCAATAATAATTATAATCATAATAATAAAATAATCATCATCATAACAATAATAATATTCATAATCATCATGAATTATAACAATTATAATCATAATCATGTTAACATTAAAGCATAATAAACATAGCAAGATCCTAGGCATGATACTAACAAGATTAATAACAAACCCTAGCATGTCACTAAGCAATAAAAATCAAACCTTTAACCCTAACATGATACTAACAATCATAAATATTAGGAAGAATATAAAAATCATCGTACTTTTAATCATACTTAATATTAAAATTACTCTAGACATGATACTAGGAATATCATAACAATATAGACATGATTTCTACATCATAACATCAATAAATCAATTAAAGTACTTACTTTGATGCCTCGTACCTCTTTCTAATAACAAAATACACACGTTAGTAACTTCAAGGAAAAATAATAATCAAACAATTAAATTAAATAATTGAAATAGAGATTTGGGACCAAACCCTCAGAAATTAAACCTTTCACGTCTAGGGCGAAGACAACTTCGAATATGGATAGGTGTTTCTTGATCTTGTGAATGCGGAATTTTGTATGAAAACAAGGTAAGAAAGAATTGAATGTTTTAAAGAATGCTAATTAAAACTTGTGAATGAAGAGAATTGGTGAATGGTAGATGTAGATGATGATTGGTGTCCCAAAACGGAGTTTTTAATACGATATTTATAGAGAAAATCAGCCAAAAAAGATAAATTAACAAAACAGAGTCTGACGCTCAGGAAACAGAGCTGGCGCCAACCCTGGCTAGCTGGCGCTAGGCACCAATGGCTAGCGCCAGGCGCCAATGGCTAGCGCCTGGCGCCAAGCCTGGTTCCAGGCGCCAAGGCCTGGGGTTGGACGCCAAACTTGATTTCAACACGTTTTCGAAAATCTGATAAATTTCCCGTACTGGAGGATAAAATAATATAATTTCTTCGAAAATGCTATTTGATTTTGATTACAAAAGTCAATTTATCAATGCTAATTGAATTAGGAATGAAAAGAACCTTCTAGAAGATTCTAGAAGACTAAAACCATTCCTAATTGCATTAGGAATGATAAATCATATTAGGCCCTCCCCTACATAAAGCTCAAATCGGGCCCAGTTTGGTAAATTGGTCATAACTTCCTCAATATTCATCGGAATTGGGCTTATAATATATCGTTGGAAAGGTCTTTGCAAGCCCCATCCAACTATACCACTATTGGACCCATATCATGGACCAACCAAATTGGATTGACTGTTTTCTTAAAATAACGTTTTTAAAAACAGAGAGAAGAGAAAAGAAATTAAAACTTTTCGCAACACTAGACCTTCCACACTTTTGTTTCATTCGATTATGATTCGACGTGAAAGGTACTCATCACTGGGTTTGGTTTTGGGGAGACACAAATGGGTGTCTACAGAAGCCCCCACTTTGACTGAGTTTGGAGAAATGCAAGTTTCGAAAACAAAAGTCAAAGTAGCGATAGGGACGGAGAATGATTCAGAACGTTCTGCGATCCTAAATCACTCTTGTAACGCCGATACCTGCAAAACTAACATTAGTTAAACATATAAAAGAGTCAAGAAACGCGTATCTTGCACCGTCGAGCACACGTCTCTGAAAGTAACCGATTGTTGCTGCTTTATTGTTTTGATGACCTCCTGCAAGCTAGAGAATGTCATCCCGCTTGAAAACCGCTATGCCCGTAACTTCTTCCAAATTAGAAGATTGCTTCGCCTGAAACTATCCTCCTCCGCAATGATAATATTCCACATCCTAGGGAATACTATCGAAGATTGCTTCTCTTGAAACAATCTCCATCCGCATTGATAATATTCCGCGTCCAAGGGAATACTATCGAAGATTGCTTCTCTCGAAACAATCCTCAGTTGTTTGTGACAACTCTCCATAATCCAGGGAACGCCACCTTGTTGTTTCGATGTTCACTCGTCTCTGAACAAAGAGCTTCCTTTTGATATGTTCACGCGCCTCTGAACAAAGAGATTCCTTTTTTATATGATCTTCTGAATGAGGTGTCCACGCGTCTCTGAACGAAGAGTTTAATAATAGGATGCCCACGCGTCTCCGAGCAAAAGAGCTTGAAAATAGGAAATGTCCACGCGTCTCTGAACAAAAGAGCTTGAAAAGGATTGTCCACGTGTCTCTGGAGCAAAAGAGCTTGATTGATATGCCCACGCGTCTCTGGAGCAAAAGAGCTTTTGATGGAAATGTTCACGCGTCTCTGAACAAAAGAGCTTTGGATGGAAATGTTCACGCGTCTATGAACAATAAAGCTTCGGTGCTTGAAGTTTGTTGCGATAATGTTCTGAAGAAAAATTTCTGAAGACCAACGTTTGTCGATCTCTAAAGCTCGCCTGAACTTTGCTTTCGCTAAAACCAGTATGCCGGTGTTTCCGTGATGAGCCAATTCTTAGGCGCTTCAAGCTAAGTGAGACGATCTTTCATCAGGTCGACCACTTATTGTGATTGTAATCAAACTGACTACTTAATCATGTCAAATTGCTTATAGGGGCTAATTGGCGCACCAAGGAACCCAAAATTGCTGTATGAAGTCGAAATCACCTTTTGGAGAGGCTTCGAGCTATGTCGCTGCTAAAATATCTCTAGCGCCAAGAATTGATTCTGTCGCCGAACGCTGTGATAGGGTCTTCCTTGTTCTGCTACACCTGTATTTATTTTGACTATCGAATTTTGCTAATCTTTTTAATTATCTTAGGGTTGACCTAAGGTTTAGCGTCGCTTGACTCAATAACTTGACACGACTCAAGGTATAAACTTGACTCTTTGTGATTAACTCGAGATTGACTCGACTCAAAGAGTTTGACACATGTGTTAGACTCAAATCAAAGCAAAAATTTCCGTCATTTTTATGGAGGGTACCGACTTTCTCCCGAAAAAGAAAGACGCGAAAAAAGAATCGAAGTGTTGAAGATGCATGTTGAATTAGCATAGTCAAATGTCATTTGATACTGTCTCTCAAGGTGCAAGGATTAATCCATCCTAAGCTATCTCAATGGTTGACTCAATGATGAAAGTATTTGGGTAACTTAGGCACGGAGGCTAAGCACTTCGTACTTCGTGATGCAATGATAATTATGATTGATGAGTGAATTTTGATATGACAAGGCATGCTTCAGCATTAAGATTTCATGACAAAGGGTTCCTAGGGGAAGTATATTTTGTCATGTATCTGTGCTGTGTGTGATAGTGATTCTAAAGCTAGGCCACAAGAGCTAAGTGTGTGGAAAAAATATTATTTGTTAAAAGAGTCAAATGGTGGTGACTCTTAGGCTAGGTAAGCTAATGATATAGGGATCAAGCCCCCAAGTCTAGCTCTACATGAATAGGGATGAGCATTGGAGATCCCTTGATACGATCATGGTGTAAGTGTGTGAAAGTGAATATGAATGCATATTTATTACGGTCGCACCTCGATGTGAGGTTGCCTACGTATCCGTTAGGAATCGGGCCGAACGTAGCTCTAGCCGAACCTCGCACAAGTGTGTATACCTCAAAAAAAGGTCTTTTTAAGGGTTGTAACGTGGTTAGGCTAAAGGTTTGAAGAAGAAGGGGATAAAGGCTCAAGACCCTAGATAAGCCCCCAAGGTGTGCAACCTTGCTTTTGAATCTTTGTATTTTTATACTTGAGTTTTTCTACTCTTTTTTTTTTAGCTCTCTTTTATCTTTTGCTTTAGCATTTATTTTATTTTTGCAAGTGTGGGCAATCCCGATCATGCGGTCTATCACTCACTTGGCATTCATGTTTCTCAGGCACGGTACCGAGCACTCGATAAGAGACGCAATCTGAGACGTGTTCTTATCGAAGATATTTTCATATTAAAGACATTGGAACACTTGCCCTTTTGTACACTTTATTTATTTATTTTTGCTTATTTTTGCTATTTTAATCTTTTGAATTCACTCAAGTTTTCTTTAGAATTGCAAAAGTTGCACACCATCCCATCCCAAGGTTAGGTAGATGTAGGTTGAAAAAAGGAATGTCTATCGTTAGACGAGGCTCAAAGTGGTTTATGAAGAAAGGATGTATGATTGAAGGGTGAAAGGAGAATGATGTAGCTACAAGGGTTGCCTCAAATCATTGGTATACCTTGTGCTTAGTTTGACATTTTTTTTTTTTTGATGTAACATAATGAAATGATCATATATAAGGAAATAAATGCTCATTTTTATTAAAGGAAAAGGAAAAAAGACTACAAAAAAAAAATCTAAAGGAAAAGAAAAGGTGCCTATGCTAGACTTATTGAGGAAAGGGTAGATAAAAAAGAAATAAAAAACAGAGGTCACAAAATCTTGTCGTTGAAGCTCGCCTCTTGTCTTGTGTTGTTTCCTTTATCATCACTCGCTCTTCTTGTTAACTGGAGGTATGGGAAGCTTGTTGTTATCAATCAAATGTTGGATATCCTCCTTTAGCTTCCAACAGCTCTCAGTAGCATGACCCTTACCTTAGTGGTACTTGCAGTGTTCGTTTGGATTCCAACTAGGCAATCTTTTCTTCAGTGGGGGATCTTTAATAGGTCCAACGGGAGTAATGATTCCCTTGGCATGGAGTCGATCGAAAGCATCATCGTAGCTAATTCCAATAGGGGTAAATTCCCTTTTCGGTTGCTTTCGATTACCCATGGCTAGGATCTCACTAAGGTCGAAAGTACCAACACTATTACTAGAGTAGGTGTTTTTGGAAGAAGAAAGATAGTCGTTCTTCTTCCCTTTATAGCCACTGATACTATTGTTACTAATCTTCGCCTTCTTGTCGCGCGGAGGAACATGAAGGAGATTTGAATCAATGAGATCTTGAACAGGATCTTTGAGGGCGAGACATACTTCGGTGGTGTGACCACGACCTCTATGGTATCGACAATAAGAATTTGGATCCCAATTGGGAAACCGCTTTTTAGGTGGAGGGTCTTGACTGGGACCAATGGGGTGGATAAGATCTTGATTGTGAAGACAGTCGAAAGCTTCATTGTAAGTCATTCTTATTGGTGTGTATTCTTCAATGGTCCGTTTTGCTTGTGGCTTAGGAGCATTGAGTTCTTCATTAAACCCTTGGCGAGAATTTTGTTCGATGGCCATCACCCGATTTGCTAATCCTTCTACCACATTCAAGAGCATGGCAATGACATCTTGCAGTTTTCGAATGTCCTCTTTTAGACTTGACGAGTCTTCCTTGGTATTATCTAAGAAAAGACTTTCATCCTCCTCAATTATGGCCACTTCATCGAGAGAGGTCATATAAGTTGTCTCGATCATAGGCTCTCCCACAGGTGTGATAATAAGTGATGGATCAAAGGATGCTTGGTCATCTTCGATGGCTAGAATCTCGGAAGTTTCATTGTTATTGATCAGATCTTGAATAGCTTCTTTGAGTTTCCAACACTCTTCAGTGTCGTGACCCTTTCCTTGATGATATTTGCAGTGCTTATTAGGGTCCCACTTAGGTGGCCTAGCTTCTGGAACTGGATCTTTGATGGGCCCTATGGGCATGACTAGTCCTTTGTGATGCAGTTTCTCGAAAGTCGTTTCATAACTCATACCAAGTGGAGTGAACACTCTTTTTGATCTTTGGATTCGTGGTTTAGAGGCGCTCGTGGCATGTACTTCATTAATGGGAGAGGAAGAAGAAGGATGGTCGTTCTTCTTTCCTCTCGCACCATTATCTTTCAGAAGGTCATCTTCAATGTCAATGCCTATATTATAGACAGCTTTGAAAGTATCTAACTCGTGTTGGTACTTTAAGTGTTTTGAATACTTCCCTTGGAGATTCTTGATAAACATCCTCACAGATTCTTTTTCAGTAGGAGCCTTGACCATATTAACGGAAGTTTCCCTCCATTTATTGAAGAAAGAAGTGAACCCTTCGTTTTCCTTTTGTTTTAACATCTCAAGTTGTCTGTGGTCTGTTTCGTCTTGGATGTTGCACTTATATCTATCTATGAAAGCGTTTGTTATCGACTCCCAAGAAGAGGTTTTTTCTTTCTCGAGAGAAAAGAACCATTGTTGACAAACGGTTTCGAGAGATAGTGGGAACAGAGAAGGGAAAACCTTCTTATCGATACCCTTAATGCTCATTATAGTTTCGAATGCTCTTAAATGAAAGTATGGGTTATCAGTTGCTCTGAATTTTGGGATGTCGTTGGCGCTGAACTTATGCGGAAGGAGTTCCTTGTCCAGCGAGACCCCTTGTGAACTCATGCCCTGAAATTTATAGTCGCTAGATAGCTTGCTTAGACTCTCTTGCATGAGGTTCATCTGTTGTTGCTTCACGGGATCATCGATCTTAAGGGCGAGAAGCTTCAATGTCTCAGTCATAGTGGCCAGTTGGTTCTTAAGATCATTGACTTCTTCTTGAGTTGCCATTATCTTCTTAGCCTTCCTCTTTTGACGAATCGGTTTATCAAAAAGCGAGACCTGAATAAAGAGGTTGTCCTTGATTAATCGCCCTTCTCTCCTCGACCAAGTACTGTGGAAAAGGAATTTGGGGATATTCATTGTTAATTATTTGACTCAAACTTTATTCAACGTGCAATGGATGGAGGAGGTGAAGAAAAATTGGAATAGAATGTGAAGAAAAGTGATGTAGATGGAGGGATATGAAGGATTAGGAGTAGAATGTACCCCAACTCAAATGACGGAAGGACCGATTCATGCATGGACCTACGACATGGTCATGGTGATGTGTACTCAAAGAGTGTGCTAAGACTAGTGAGTGTAGATGGTACGTTAAGACTCGTGTCATGACCATGTGGCTAGACTATGTGACTAAGACTCGATTAACGACTTGACAAGGTGTTATTGACAGCGAAAATTAACCGAATTAAACAGAGGACTGATTAATTAGACCCTAGGTGACGACTCGACCAATAATCCGAACTGTCGGCCAAGCGACAGGACTGGCGTCACACTGAGGAGCTTGGCGCCAGACAACATAGCTGTCGTCAGGCGCTACACTCCACCGTGTGGCGCTACAGCTCAGACCTTGGCGCCAATATTGGAACTTCGGTCTGGGACTGTTTTTGGTGTTATTAGTCAACTGGGGTATGCCTAAAGTCGTACTAGGTCAATTCCGATTAAAATATTAGACTTTATTGACTCAAATTAAATAATTAATTAATTAATTAATTAGGCAAAGTTTTTTTTTAAGTCATTAATTTATTTAATTTCAACACAAGTCAACAAACGGTTAAGAGAAACATAGAATATATATGCACAAAAAATAATGCACAATTAGTCAAGTAGGCACAATATGATGCAATGAGTTTGCAACCTAACCATGGCTCTAGTTCTCTAAAGTTCGGGATATGGTTTAGTCAAAGAGGGTCCATGGTTAATTGTCCGGATGCACCGCGCGGAAGCCTAACCGTGAAGGGTTGGCGCGAGTGGATGGGACACCGCGAGTTTTAGAAAAAACTCGCTTCCATGGTTTGGTGAATTCAACATCTCGGATGTACCCTTTGTTACACGGAGCGTTCAATCGGGTAGATGGAGCATGAATTCCCAGAGGGTTATGTCCATATGTAGAACACATATGGGTTTCAGAAAAGTGAGAAAACATTCAATCAGGAAGTAGGATCGAGCAAACAATACGAAAAACCGGTCGAAATTAGAACGCATATTTCTGGCTCGGTATTGGGGGAAATTGGCGCCAGCAAACAGAGACTGGCGCCAACTTTTAACTGTAGCGCCTGGCGCCAATACTGGCGTCTGGCGCTACGGCTAAAAGTGTGGCGCCAAGCTCTGGCCCCTGACGCTACTTCCCACATGCCTCAGCAGCTTTCTGTGCTCGATAAAATTTTCCAGTTTCGCGCAGTGTTATTTCAGTCCTAGTTGTGAAAGACGTTTCTCAAATTTCCTAGGTGTAAAATCCTATGTTTTTTACTCATTACGGATGGTCTTTCCAATGAGATACTTTTTATGCATATGACGATAATGTTAATCAAAATTACGCACATGAAATACTTAGAACTTTTCGAGTCTCATCCACTCATTCTAAATAATTGCCGAAACAAATTCAGGAATTAAAATAGAAATCCTCCCCAGTGGAGTCGCCAAAAACTGTAGGGAATAATTCAAGCCTTAATCCCACTAGCTTGAACCCCACTGTGATCATACACTAAAGTACGGTGGCGTCCAAAAGGGAAGAATATAGAGCAAAAGAGTCGCCAACAAGTTTTTACGGAACTTGTAAACCGTTCATAGGATGAAGGTTACACCCCTTAACGATCCAAGAGATCGTCAACTCCATAAGGTCATGAACCAAATAAAGGTTCGGGGATGATGGTACAAATCCAACCTAAAAGAGATTGAACCTGCCCTAATAATAGGCCTCTACTTTATTCTGCTCGTATTCATGTGCGCTTTCTGACTAACATGCAATCAATAGGATTAACCTAAACCTGTTTATCTATGTTGGTTGAATTTAATGCACATATAAATCTAATATTGGCGATCACTTGAATTATAATCACATTAACCCTAAACAAGATTATTAATTATCTTATTAAGCGCGATTACAAGTACCAAATTCCCTTTAAGCATGCATAAAAGGCGTGATCAAGCAATAAATAATAAATATCATCAAGCAACATAATAAATAATCAGTATCAACAATAATAATTATAATCATAATAATAAAATAATCATCATCATAACAATAATAATATTCATAATCATCATGAATTATAACAATTATAATCATAATCATGTTAACATTAAAGCATAATAAACATAGCAAGATCCTAGGCATGATACTAACAAGATTAATAACAAACCCTAGCATGTCACTAAGCAATAAAAATCAAACCTTTAACCCTAACATGATACTAACAATCATAAATATTAGGAAGAATATAAAAGGCATCGTACTTTTAATCATACTTAATATTAAAATTACCCTAGACATGATACTAGGAATATCATAACAATATAGACATGATTTCTACATCATAACATCAATAAATCAATTAAAGTACTTACTTTGATGCCTCGTACCTCTTTCTAATAACAAAATACACACGTTAGTAACTTCAAGGAAAAATAATAATCAAACAATTAAATTAAATAATTGAAATAGAGATTTGGGACCAAACCCTCAGAAATTAAACCTTTCACGTCTAGGGCGAAGGCAACTTCGAATATGGCTAGGTGTTTCTTGATCTTGTGAATGCGGAATTTTGTATGAAAACAAGGTAAGAAAGAATTGAATGTTTTAAAGAATGCTAATTAAAACTTGTGAATGAAGAGAATTGGTGAATGGTAGATGTAGATGATGATTGATGATGATTGGTGTCCCAAAACGGAGTTTTTAATACGATATTTATAGAGAAAATCAGCCAAAAAAGATAAATTAACAAAACAGAGTCTGACGCTCAGGAAACAGAGCTGGCGCCAACCCTGGCTAGCTGGCGCCAGGCACCAATGGCTAGCGCCTGGCGCCAAGCCTGGTTCCAGGCGCCAAGGCCTGGGGTTGGACGCCAAACTTGATTTCAACGCGTTTTCGAAAATCTAATAAATTTCCCGTACTGGAGGATAAAATAATATAATTTCTTCGAAAATGCTATTTGATTTTGATTAAAACTCTGAAAAGTCAACAAAAGTAAATTTATCAATGCTAATTGAATTAGGAATGAAAAGAACCTTCTAGAAGATTCTAGAAGACTAAAACCATTCCTAATTGCATTAGGAATGATAAATCATATTAGGCCCTCCCCAAGATCATTGGGCCGTACATAAAGCTCAAACCGGGCCTAGTTTGGTAAATTGGCCATAACTTCCTCAATATTCATCGGAATTGGGCTTATAATATATCGTTGGAAAGGTCTTTGCAAGCCCCATCCAACTATACCACTATTGGACCCATATCATGGACCAACCAAACTGGATTGACTTTTTTCTTAAAATAACGTTTTTAAAAACAGAGAGAAGAGAAAAGAAATTAAAACTTTCCGCAACACTAGACCTTCCACACTTTCGTTTCATTCGATTATGATTCGACGTGAAAGGTACTCATCACTGGGTTTGGTTTTGGGGAGACACAAATGGGTGTCTACAACTACCTTCTACCGGAATGACACATTTGACTTTTATTTCCCAACGTTTACCATGTCACATGAGTGTCACGTGACCCTTTAATGACTTAATTCCCCTCTTTTACCCAAAATTTCCTGCTTTACACTAAATCACCTCATATAATTATCAAAGGGGTTCCAAAAGAACAATATAAAAAATATGAATAATCGTATAGTTTGGAAAAGAGCTGGTATAAAGCGGGAAATTTTGGGATAAAGGGGGAAATTAAGTCATTAAAGGGTCATGTGACCCTCACATGACATGGTCAACACCGAAAAATAAAAATTGAATGTGTTATTCCGGTGGGAGGTAGTCAATTACAACGTTTTATACTTTATAAGTTAGTTAATTACAACATTTTATACTTTATAAAGTAGTTAATTACAACATTTTGTTTTTAGGGTAGTTTTTTGCAAAATTCAAAGTTTAAAAGGTAGTTTTTCACAAAATATTCATTAGATAATATGATCATGTGATACAGATTTAGTATATTGATTAAAAATTAAAGGAAAAATGGAATCTAAAAATCCAACCTTTGGCCGGTTTGACAATAACAATCCAACCTTTCAGTAATCTCAAAAAAATCCAACCTTTATATCCCACCTTCTTTGACAGGTCCATTTTACCTTTAACTTGTTAAACCGGTTAAAAAGTTTTTTATTTTTTTTGTTTTTTTTTTTTTTAATTTCCTTCTCACTCTTCTTCTTTCTCTCTCCTCTCTACACCACCACGACACCACCACCTCTGCTACCACTTACCCCACCCAACACAAGCCCATATTCGAAACCCTCTTCCTCCTCCTCCACTCTCTCTCCTCCCAAACCAACGCCCAACCACGCAGCCTCACGCAATCCTCCCAAACGACGCAGCCCCCCGAGGCCCCGATCGAAAACCTCCCTGTTTCAAATCACGCAGCCTTACGGGTAGGCATCTAGGTTCGTGGGGTAGGCATCTGGGTTCGTGAGGTAGGCGTTTGGGTTCGTGGAGGTCAGGGCTTGAGTTTGGGGTTGGTTTAGGCTTGCTGTCGGGTTGGTTTGGGAGGGTCGAATAGGGTGTTTGGTGTGGTGGTTATATATGTTAGGTTTAGATTCATAGGGGGTTTTGGTGGTTGGGGAGGTTGCGGCAAGGGGTAAGGGGGTGGGGGGAGATTGCCGGAATCCAACGACCCCGATGGTGGGGCTAGTTGGGGTGGGGGGAAGTAGCCGGGGAGTGGGGGAGGTGGCTGGGGTTGTGCGGGGGCTGGGGGAGGTGGCTGGTGGTGTTTTTTTTTTTCTGTTTTATTTTTTCTTTTAATTTTATTTGTTTTTTAATGATTAAAACAATAATTGACCAATTAACGACTGACACGTGGCACATAACTTACAAAAAACGGTCATCAATAGGTAATGGATTTGTTGGAGAAGGTGGGGGGGCAAAGGTTGGATTTTTTTTAGATTACTGAAAGGTTGGATTTTTATTGTCAGACCGGCCAAAGGTTGGATTATTAAATTCCATTTTTCCAAAATTAAATTAATAAAGAAATCAATTGTCAAAGTTGATGTAGTTTGACCGTGAAAGTCAATTATGTATTGGGATTTTGGGAACAAGTTTTTTTTTTGACGGGAATTAAAAAAAAAAAAAAAAAAAAAACCTTGTTCCCAAAATCCCAATACATATTTGACTTTCATATCTAAGATTATAATTCAATCTTGTACATTAGATAAAGATAACATGACTTGGCATTTTTCTTTTGCTGAATAAATTTTTTTTACAGACTAAATTTATATTAACTGGTTCGCTATTACTTTTGGGACAGTTTTCAAATGGGCACAATAAAATTGTGGCCATTGTATTAGAAGTTTAAATCATAACCGTCTATTTCTTTTAGATGATATAAACAGTTGATAAAGATAACTTTATATTTTTATTTTAGAAAACGTTGAAAAAAAAAGCCTTAATAATCAATCACGTTCTAAACTTCTAACCCACTACCAATTCAGTTTTCAATAATTTACAAAGTAGTTTTTTTTTTCCTTCCCCTGCTATCGATTCACTATCAATTCATTCTTCAATTCTTAATTGTGGGTGTTGCTTCAATCTAAATTTAATGGACCTGCCATGATTTTCCTGTGATTAGTGCAAATGCATTTGTCAGTGTTAGTAAAAAAAAAAAAAAGTATTATTTAAGATTGTCTAATGAACCTCCAAACACTGCACGGAGGCAATGGGATATTGAACTTTAATGGTGACGCATGTAATGGAGATGATGGAGAAACTGATAGTTTCAATAGGATGATCAATAATCATGGGTATGCCAATATACACATTATAATTGTTCTCAACCCTTCTTTTTTTACTCACATTACTAATAGGATGATAATTAGATTGAAGCAACACACAAAATGACACAATTAAGAATTGAAGAATGAATTGATAGCAGGGAAAGGGGAAATTTTTTTAGGATATTTTGTGAAAAACTACCTTTTAAACTTTGACTTTTGCGAGAAACTACCCTAAAAACAAAATGTTATAATTAACTACCTTATAAAGTATAAATGTTGTAATTAACTACCTTATAAAGTATAAAATGTTGTAATTGACTACCTCCCATCGGAAAAACACATTTGATTTTTATTTTCCGGTGTTAGACCATGTCATGTGAGGGTCACATGACTTTTTAATGACTTAATTCCCCACTTCTCCCAAAATTTCCCGCTTTATAAACATCAAAAAAAACAATTACAACATTTTGTTTTTGAGTAGTTTTTCGCAAAATATGGAGTTTAAAAGGTAGTTTTTCACAAAAAAAAAATCCATTTTTTTTTGTTAAAAATTGAATTTGAACGTGATTGATTTTTAAGTTTTTTGTTTTGTCAACGTTTCTAAAATAAAATCCATATTCAACTTTATCGACGATTCATATTAGTCAAAAATTAATAGATGGTTATGATTTAGGGGGTGTTCGGAAACCAAATTTTCAGCTGGCTTTTGGCTTTTGGCCTGTTCAAGTTGGTGAAACAGCCAAAAAACATGTGGTTAGTGGCTTTTTTAACTGGCTGAAAAGCTGGCTTTTAAGCCAAAAGCTAGTTGGAGTAGCTTTTGGCTAATGGCTTTTGGCTTGTTAACATAATTAATTTTTTATTAATAATAATTAGTCATAATATATGATAATTAATAATTAATAGTTAATAATTAATAATTAATAATTAATAATTAATAATTAGTAATTAATATTAATAATTAGTAATTAATAATTAGTAATTAATAATTAATAATTAATAATTTACAATTTACATTTAATTATTAATAATTATTAATTATTAATTATTAATTAATAATTAATAATTAATAATTTACAATTAATAATTAATAATTTACAATTAATAATTAATAATTAATAATTAATAATTTACAATTAATAATTAATAATTAACAATTAAAAATTAATAATTAACAATTAAAAATTAACAATTAAAAATTAAAAATTAACAATTAATAATTAACAATTAATATTTAATAATTAACAATTAATAATTATTAATTAGAAATTAATAATAAGTATTTAATAATTAATAATTAGTATTTAATAATTAATAATAAGTATTTAATAATTAGTATTTAATAATTAATAATTAATTATTATTATTCAATAATTAGTTTTTAATAATTAGTATTAAAATGGAGTAATATTAGTAATTTATAGTATATTACTATTGATAATTATCAATTTATAACTTATATACAATTATTGTTAATTAATAACCAATAATTAATTTGAATTATAACTAATTATTATAAAATTATTGTAAACTTATTGTAAATAATTAATAATTAATTTACAATTATTATTACCAATAATTTATTATTTTAATTAATACTAAAGTACTATATTAGTTCATTAGTGTTGATATTGTTTAACAACAGCTAGCACCCAACAACTAATTTACCAAATACTACAACTATAGTCAAACAGCCAACTCAAAAGCCAATCTAAACAGCCAGTCAAACCAGCCAACGAAAACAGCCGACAGCCAACAGCCAATTGCCAAACAGGGCCTTAATCTAATACAATGGCCACAATTTTATTGTGGCCATTCAAAAGTCATCCATTATTTTTGTTCTTTAAAGCTAATGAATTTTACTAGTTATTTTTATTTAACTGATTTTATTTTTTCTAAACATAAATTATTTTGTTGAATATTATTGTGATAAGGTCAAGCGATCCTGGTCTAAGACAAAGTTCTTAATTATTTGTAGTGAAAAGAAGGATTGTCACTAATGATTAGAACACCAAATGGCACTTTGTTGTATAATTGTGTGATTCCTAATCTTGACTTTGTTCTCTTCACTCTACCATTTGGGTACAGACTTCATTGATCATGGTTTTTCATTAGATAAAGCAATGATTACACGATTCACACTCACTACGGATATATCAGACATAACTAATTTAAACCCCGTGTAACAGATGCACAGTTGTTAAATATTTTTAATTACAACATAATTATATAAAGAGTTTTAAAAAATAACTCAACACACCAATTATTTAAGAGTACAAATAAAGCATATTTGAAAAAAAAAAAAAAAAAAAAAAAAAAAAAAAAACAACAACAAAGAATAATTATAATAAATTATTTGATAGTCATAGATTAGTTTAGATTTTATATAAAGCGAACATAATAATCTTGATACAATCTTTTAAGATTTTTTTTTTTTTTAATAAATTTTTTTGGAGGGAAAATTTCTAATATAACGTTGTCAAGTGTCCCTTTAGGTTTTGCCTTTAGTAATATGTAATATGTAATCGATAGATCTAGAAAAAACAAAATAACCCAGGGCTGTTAATTGATAAAATGGGGTAATATAATATTGAATCATCAAGGTAACAAGTAAGACGCGGATCTAATGTGAACCCATGTGATAGATTTTTTTTTTTTTTTTTTTCCACTTAAGTTAAAACCAACAAATATTCTTTGTAATTAAGGTAGCATATGTGAAAAATAGTACAAATGTACAAAGTCAGAACCTTACAAGAAAATTAATACTAAAATGGGAACAAAGAAACTTAACAAGAAACATATTTTAAATACACTACTTGAGCAATATGAGCACGGAATTCATTCATTGAGATTAAATCTCATTTATTCATGCATTATATATATATAGAAAACATACCAAAGGCACAAATCTAGACATCGTCACACCTTACACGTAAGAGATTGGCCAAACATACATATATAAATATAGTAAAACTCCAAATACTCCACTTGAAGTACAAATGTTACTTAATATTGTGACAATCTTCCTTGTTCTTGATCCACATCCACCATAGACTTGAGATCCACGTTACTATTAGCATTTCTTGCGGAGCAATTCGAGCGAATTTCCCCTTGTGACCCCGTCAAAACATTAAGTTGGCTCATTTTAACCATCGCGTCTATGAACTTTTGAAAGAACAAGGTTTGGTTAACCGCAAAACTTGTGACTATTCCCTTAGTCCTTGAATCGGTAAACAAATCTTGATCGGAAGTGAACAAGCCTTGGCGGTTCATAAGATCAACATAATACTTGTTGTCGAAAATGTTAGGAGTACGAATGTCCAAATTTGTAGTGTTATCAGTGTTAGAAGTTGGACACGTGAGTTTAAGGTTGTTAGCAAAGGTTTGGGCCATGGCAGGGTCTTGAGTAGGGTAGAGTCTATTAGTGAAAGAGGTGCAATGGCTGATACCGATGGTGTGGCCACCGGATAAGGCGACGAGGTCCGTGGCATTTAGGTTTTTGGTAGCAAAGGAGCTGAGGAGTTGTGTAGTGTTGAAAAAGGGAGGTGGTAGGTTGGCTAGCGTTGCATTTCTTGTAGCAAAGTTTAGTCCGTCCCTTCTTCCTAAGGGTATCCCATAGAACGGTCCACCCGCCTAAAATTTAGCAATTTATGTAACAAAGTAAGAATATGTGAATATAATACAATATATAATTAACTATAATAGGACGGCAAGGCAAAATCATAAAAATAAAAAGAAGAATAATAAATTAAATAAAAAAAAAAAAAAAAGTATCTAATATTCCATTGGTTTGTACTATTTAAATCGTACATTGAAGTATTAGAATTTAAAGTTTTGTTGGATTTATCGTTATTGTTTTTCTACACTTTATTCTTTAATCGTAAGTCCGGCCTCTACTTCTCAGGATAAGCCAATTGTTTTCACACTAGACATCATTTGAGCTAGTTGACTTTAAGACAAGGAATGATCTTATTATCTAAATGTTGACTCTTGCGTATCCGTACGACCGCGTATATCCCTCCTAAATAATGAGTTGGTAAGCTGGCAAGGTATCCAGCAAAACAAGCACATACATTAATAAAATTTATGGATGGTATGTTCTGTATCCGACTACATATGTTTTAGCTAGATACAATTTTCGTATTCACCAACACGTCTGAAAATGTAGCACCATTTTATTGTTTATGCTATTAACGCCTTTATAACATTTTCCTTAGGGAAAAAGTTGAATAAAACTACGGATTAATTCATGTAATTAAAATATGTACTATAAGTATTTGATGTTGTCCTATTTGGTATATAAATTGCAAAATAAAGTATTAAATCTTAAAAATAAAAAAAAAAATCACATAACAAAAGTACTACTTATCTTGTACTAGTTGGTAAGGAGTAAGGATAATAATAGTACTATGGTTGTCTTACACTTCTACAGTTCTACACATAGAATTGTGTATATATGTAGGTTTCTATCATGTGTAATATGCTTTTTTGAAACCAATCATGTGTAATATTATACCAGTAAGCAATATATGTTGGTGTACAACCCAAACATTCATAAGAGTAATAATATACGGAAATATTCTCCATCAACAAAAAACTGTGTAATGTGTAATAATAGAGTAAATAGTAAAGGAACGCAAGCACGAAATTCCATATCAACCTTGCATGCATATTCGCAAACTCAAAATCGTGTAAAGTGTAATAATAGTAAAGGAACGTGACCAAGTAATTCCATATTAACCATGCAAATAACTGTAAAGTATAATGGATATGTACTTAAAACAACTTTTATTTTATCTAAGTAAATAAAATAGAATAAATTAAAAAAATAAATAAACAAACAAACCTAAATGAATGTATATTATCAAAATTTTGACATTAATGTACTCATATATATTCCATATTAGTAACAAACACCTACTTATTAATTTCTTGATGAGAAAGTTGGAAAGCCATTGATGATAAATGGATAACCTTTTTTTTTATCTATTTGTCTATTTTATGTGGTGTTATCGCGAGCGGCACGTGTTAAGGATCTGTTTAGTTCAGCTTAATTTCAGTTCAATTCATCGGCTTCAATAAGTTCAGTTCAGCTCTAATAAGTTCAGTTCAACTCGTAATTTCCTTCTCTCATAAAATATTCATTTCAGTTCAGTTCACTTTAGCTTCAATCAGTTCAGTTTAGTTCAATTCAACTCGGCTTAGTAAATGTGAACAAGCCTTAAGTTGTAAAAATATACAAAATGCTCCGCACATAGCAGCATTTAAGACATCTTTTAGTACAAAAAATAAAAGCTTTAATAAAAAAATTGAATATGAATAAATTATTATTATGTCCCGTATTTAATGTTAAGTATGGAAAGATTTACTTATAATTTGTTGAATAATCTACGAATCAGGAATCTTGTACTTCCTACGTCCTCAAGTTGCCCTCCTAGACTTAGGGCACATATATATATAAAAAATTGAAAGTAGAAATGCGTCAATTATTTTAATAGACAATGTAAAAGTAGGTTAAAAACAATATTATATAGGTAAATAAAGTTAGTTGATTATTGAAATTAAGATCAAATGTAGGTTTCAAAATAAATAGTCATATATTTTGAAAGCATAGAAACATTTATAACCTAATTCAATAAACCAAAGAGGTATAAAAGTAATGATACCAGAAAAACAGAATCACGAGCTGCAAGGGCAGTTATATCAGCACAAGACACAACTCGTCCACACTGCTGATGCACAAGCGCACGGAGATCATTTATTATCTTAAATGCTTGAGACCTAAGCGTCAAGTTTGGAGGAGCATCCTTCTCACTTGGACCACTGGCTGATCCATCCAGCAATACGGAACCATCACATCCCTTACAATATACATATTAATAATTAATGAAAAGTCAAGATTAACAATAATTTAATAATATATAACCAAGATATGCTAAAATTCTCTGCCATAAAGCTCATATCAGGTTATTACGACTAAAAATTGGGAAGGAAAAATCAACAAGATATATGCATAGTTTTTTAATTTCTATAAATAAGTATTTACCTGAACAAAGCAATCATGAAAATGAAGGCGGAGCAAGCCGGCGGCTTGGGTTATATCACTTTGAAGAACTTGTGAAAGATGATTTCTAATGATGGAATCCAAACTAGGACATTTAGAAGAGTAAAATGTGTATGAAAGTCCAGGCACAACTGGTACACTACTTTGACCCTTTGAGATTCCTATTATTAAGGATGACAATACTAGAAAAAGTGGGACAATTTTTGAAGAGGCCATTGTTTTTATGATCTCTTTTTTCTCTTGTATAACCCTAGTTAGTTGTTTTAGACTTGTGAGATATGGTTCATTGCATGGGACCATATTTATAAGAAATCATTTTGAACATTAACGTAAATAAATCATTTTGAACATTAACGTAAATAAATCATTTTTTTCTACTAATAAAATTTGGGTGGTTGTTGGAAATTTTGATATTGACTAAGTGTATAGTTTGTCTGTATTCTACATTATTGGTGACTTTAGCTAGTTAACTTGCGCGAGGATTTAGGAGCTATATTTTTCATCCTATTATCCTTTGCATTAGGTCAAAATTATACACTAATGCCGTAATGCGTATAGACGTATGGCAGACACACGACTTGGTTTTTTTCATGTTTTTGGTGAGAAGACATTAGGGCTTTAATAAATGCTTAGCCTTATTCAATCTTTTTTGTAACTTCCAATTTAAGCAACTTATGTATGCACAATCATTGGAGTGCATATATCCCATGTAAATGCGCGAGTATCATATTGATAACTTAATAATGTAAGAAATCAAAATAAAAAATATTTTAAAAAATTAAGAAATTAGGTTATGTAAATAATTTGAAGGTTCTAATGGATAAAATAAAAAATAAATAAAAATAAATAAAAAATAAATAAAACAGAAGAAAATAAAACAGAAGAAGCTAACATGATTATTGTTTAAGGTCAATAACTTCCCTTGTGGTGTAATTTGTTCAACTTAAATAATTTGAGTTTTGTATATACTCCATATATAGTACAAATTGTATTTGGGTAAAGATTTATGCAAATTAAAATAGAAATTAATCTATTAATTACAATTGGATAAATTACATGGAATTTATTTTCACAATCTAATATATATTTATAAAGGGGAGTTTTTTCCCGAGTTTTTAGACAGCCATGTAGGATTTAAATTTTTTCAGTGCGCCATGTAGAGTAATAAATTTTAGTGGTAGCCAATTAAATACGAGATTATTAATTTATTTTAGATTTAAATAATTTAAATGACATGTAAGAAAAATTGGCGAATGAGATTTCCCAGTTTAAATTAATTAAATATATAATATTATCTTTTGATATCAGGAATTTTTTCTAAATATATAACAAATTTTAACACATAAATATATGTATAAAAAAATTTATTTTAAAAAATTCAAACAAACCGTGCATCACACGGGCTTCATCTAGTCACATAAATTGATAAACCCGCTCTTTATTGAACAAGATTGTAAAACATGACATAAAATTAAAAGAGGGTATGAAAAGGGTTTGGTATGCAAACATGATCTTGGCTTTGCAGAAATTAAAAAAATATATATATATATATATTATTTGATTCAATTGAATTGTTATGTATGTTATAAAGCTAAATTTCTTAATATAGGTATTATGATTTTTTGTGAATAACTCAATCTTATTATTTTTAAAAAAAATTAAAAATTAAAAAAACGAGTGATTGAATTATGTCTATATCTTTGCCTTTTGTGACTCACTCAAGATCAAGATACTACTTTGAACCAAAAAGGGCTTTCAAAATCGAATCGTAGCATTGTAAGATTTTATGGACATGCATAATCAAGATGTCATATGTAAATTCAATCGAATATATTTAAATTACAAGTTAAAACCTAATGATTTGTAGAAAATATGTACACACACACGTACGAGTAGTATTTATAAATAAGCTTGTAGATGCATGTTTAAAACTTGTAGAGTTTTCGCTACGTAAGAGATATGTGAAATATCTAGTAGAATCGTAAATTGAATAGTATGGACATACATGAATCGTAAAATCGTATGATTCTAAAATTTAAACTGGGATTTGAATAACTATATATGACTCATCAATACAAAAGAAAATGGATTTTTTTAAACTTTTATTGTTTTGTAAAATTTGAATTTAATTGTTTGTTAAGTCCTTCTCTTTAGACTTATTTTTCAAGATTTTAGGTTAGGAAATTGAAATTAACAACACCATCAACATCAATTATTTTTTAATTTAATTATATTAAATTTCGATTTAGTTTATTTAGTTAGATTAATTCAATCTAAAAGAAACGAGACCTAAATTGAAATTTTGGAGGATTGTGTGTATAATATATATATATATATATATATATATATATATATATATATATATATATATATATATATATTATGCTACAGATCTCCATTGTGTTTTTTGTATATTTTCTAACACATTTCTATATATAAGATCATATATCAGTATATCATACGCTACAAGCACACCATTGCCCCAAATTATTACAAGTATGTATATAGTTCTAAAATACTACCTCCGTTAATTGTTGTGCAACTTTGGGGTATTATTTGTGAGATAAAGTATAATATATTCTAAAAATGCACATAACATTTAACGGAAGTAGTAAGAACATATATCTGTTCAATTATTGCTCATAAACTTTAAAACATGTGTTCATTTAATCATTTTCATTGATGAAGTAAGTGATCAAAAAAAATGGACTGAATGTCCAAATTTTGAACTATACAAACTAATATGACCGAAATATTCGTAATTATACAAATAAATGTTCATATTTTGAACTATATGTTCATTCAAAACACGATGTGCATCATGATCCTAGTTACGGAGTATAAGATAAAGTTTTAGGTGTTCATAGGCTCATAGTCATAACCTCATACTTCCTCCGCTCTTTTTTACTTGACCCGCTTTGACTTTTACACTATTCACCACCTCTTATTTGACCGTCTTTTGTGAGTGATATGTAAGGAAAAATATATTCATTATGATATCTTTTTTAATTCGTCTCAATAAGTATTATCGTAATATACAACTTTTATAATTTTTACTTATGAAGAATTAAAGTTATTGATCGCTAAAGTTTTGCATTGGCAATCGTGATAAAAAAAACAGGTCAATTAAAAAAAACAGACACTACTATAAGAAACTTTTTATGGGGAGGAAAAGAGTTTAAGTTTTCAAACAACAGCGTAATTGATTCACCTACTTTCCGAGATTTCTTCCCTCCTGCTACATGTTCGTGTAACTTGATCCTCTGAGCTCAACAAACATTATAGTTTTTCAAATTTAGCGGATAATGTTATTCAGATCAACAAATTAGATTTTCAAGAAAGAGAATGATCTTCCAAAGAAGAAAAAAAAATATTGTTGAGTATAAAATAAATATAGCGAATTATTATGGTATAAAATAAATAAATATAGCGAATTATTGATAGAGTATAAAATATTCTTAAACCTCAACCATTAGCCAACGTGACACAAACATTATGGGTTCAAATCTCATCCACTTCCCACCTTCAAGTGGAATTTTTATCGCGGGGTATGTGGATGGCCTATGCTGACTAAGTAACCCCATAACATCGATGAAGTAACTCCTATAACACTAACGAAGAGATTTTTATGGTATTTGATTATATGGTGTGGCCAACCACATATAATAATTTGTGTAAATCCTATTATCTCCGATGCACTGATCTATAGGGGTACTTGGGTGGCACGGGCCCACCAAAATTATTTTAAATTTCTTTTTTTAGTTTAAAATTCAGTTATATTGTTGATATAAAAGTTTATGTCTACATAATTATTCACTAATTGTCTCTAATTGGTCAAATAGTATTTTTAGCTCAACTAGAGAGTAGAGAGTAGGAAAATCATAAACATGGCGTGGCTAATGTTCGTTCTTTCCGGGTGTACCGCTTAAATTCCTCTTAACATTTGAAAATTTGAGGAATTCGGTAATGATCATATCATTATCCACTAAAATTAAAATTATAAAAGAAAATAAAATTATAAAAATAAAAGGTAATGACCACATCACAACTTGTGAAAGTCGGGGGGACAAGTTAACAAGTGTTCGTTGTAAGATAAATTATGCAAAGCAAAAAGTTATAAAAACACGTTTAATCTATCCGACCAACTGATGGCCATTCAAATTATTTTATTAAATATATTTATAATATTTTGATCATACAATAAAACGAACACTTTAGGTGACTACTATGTAGTGTAATAGTTAGTGATTTTTCGTTTGCTTTGACATCATACAATAAACAATAGAATAAAAAATGATGAATATGTCATTCTTAACTTTACATAAGTAGTTAAGTATACAATAATTTGTTTCATATTTTCATGTTGTAATTTATGGCGAGTTTTATTTAACTTAAAAAAAAAAAAAAAAAAAAAAAAAAAAAAAAAAAAAAAAAGCTAGACCAAAATTACAGATAACTTACAATCCGTAAAAATTACGAAGTATTTAAATAAATAACAAGAAGTTTGATATATAAAAATCATTTTTAAATAGTAATTATATTATTATTTATTCATAATATAATTATATAACCCATTATGATTAGTTTATGTTTTCTCACCTACAAAATTTCTTTATGCTTTTTACCATTTTTTACGAGATATAACCCATTGTTCATAAAAAGAATTTTTAGAGACAAATGGAGAGTTATTCATATTAATCGGTTTCATTAAGTAAAATTGGGATATACCACAAGAAATAAACTAGAGTAATCAAGTACTTCCTTAAGTTTTTGGTCTTCTTTCACAATTATTAATCAATTTTTACATTTTCAAAATGATTTATTTATCTTCTTCGTTCCATTGCTATATTGAATTTTCTCTAGCAATAAGCACAAGCAAATGATAAACCATCAAAATTAAAATATATGGAGTGATTTGTAGTCATTATATATATATATATATATATATATATATATATATATATATATATATATATATATATATATATATATATATATATATATATATATATATATATATATATATATATATATATATATATATATATATATATATATATATATATATATATATATATATATATATTTTAAAATTGTACTCTAATTTAATCACATAAGCTTAATTAGAACTCCATATTTTGAATGTTCAACTATTCAAGTTGGATGCAGTACAATTTAAGGGATATTGGAGTACTATCTAGAAGCATACTAATGCAAGATATTCATGTTATATTTGACTTTTAAAACGGAAATTCATTATCTATAATGTGGAGAACTTTTGTTTTTTCCATTTTGGTTTCACATTATCTAATACACAATTTTTCTTACCATGTACTTCATCCGTTTAAATCTTTAAATTATATGACACGATTTGACTTTTAATTATTTACAAACTTTGCTTCGTCTAGTTTTTGTGATTTATCAATATTATAAAAAATTTAAAATAAAATAAAAACATATTCATGTGAAATCATTATTGGAATCCTATTAATGTGTATTTTCAAAATATCATTTTTTATACTTCATTTTTAATTGTTGATAAATTTAGATATTTACGATTAAATTTGTGCATTGATAAACGTGATAAAAATAAAATGTCACCGAATTTGAAATAGAGAAAGAATTACATAAGAAATATTATAATTGAGTTAATAGTTTTTAAATTACACATTTTGACATATCCAATATGTTCTCATATGGTATTGCACGTTTTGTCATTTGTGAGAGAGTGTTATATACACCCGGGTGCACGGTGCATCCAAGGGTATTTGTTTGCTCATTGAATGATAAATTGACAAATAATCATCAAAAAGAGCAAACAATAACTTTGGGTGCACCGTGCACCCGGGTGTATATAACAATTTCTAGTCATTTGTATTGATAATATCTTATCAAGTTTTCAAATATTGATGACCAAAATTAAAGTGTACAAAGAACTACAAAATGGAGATATTAGTTAATCAAATTTAAACTATTGTTCATAATTTTCTTTATTAACTTGAGTTTTACTCTATTGACTTAAATGATCAACCAATTATATAGTTAATTTGACTTTTGAGAGAGAGTGAGAGTAAGAGAATAATCAAAAAAATTTAGCTCCACAAGAAGAGGTAAGAAACATCTATACTATATATTAAAAGGCGTTATTACAGAAGTTTAGATGTCAGTGAAGCTCTCCTCATTTACACTTTGTTTGGATAGGAAGAAATGGAAGGAAAAGAAGAGAAGAGAAATGGAGGGGGACAAAATCTCTTATTTGGGTAAAAGATTGGGGGAAGGAAGGGAAGGAAAGTGAGAGATCCATTTTCCCTCTCTCTATAATAACCATAATCTCTCCAAAATTGGAGAGATTTGGAGGGAAAATGAAGCTCACCTCCCCCTCCCTTTCTTTCCCTTCCCTTCCTCCATTTTCCCTCCCCTTCTTTTCCTTCCTTCTTTGCTATCCAAACAAAGCGTTAATCCGATTGTCTAAAAGTTCTTACAAGATTTGAATTCATAACCTCAAGTTTAAACTTCAACGTATGAGTCACAAAGCTATTACCATATTACATGTCATTTAATAAATATTAAATATTAATAAGGTTTTTATCATGGAAATAATGCAGTAATTTGGGACATCGCCCGGACTTAACAGTAGTTTAAAATATTAAAACATGAGTTAATATAATTAAACAATTAAAACCGGTATTGAACTAGTGATAGTGTGTAAACGAGTCACAAGATTAGTACAAAAACAGGTTTGTGTATTTTCTTGAAACCATGGATGTGACAATGTGACATGTCTTGATATGGTTAATTAAATGATTTTAACTTTAAATCTTAATCAAGAAGATGATAGGGTGTAGTAAGATTAGGTTTTTGATAATAATCGACCGCGTCAAGAATTTGGCTCCGACAATTATTTATATGTTTTTTAAATAATCAACTAACTGTTAGAAAAATGATCCTTGAAGATTATGACAGGTAGGATTTGAGGCAGCTAATTTTATTACCAATTTTTATTTTTCTTCCATCTTTTACTATGGGTTTACTTGTTTTAATTAATGATTTCTTGACATTAAATTACGAATTGATTAATTCTACCATTATTTATAATGATTAGATTGAAGTCTTATTATACAATGACTTAAGAAAAGAACACTGAATATGCGATGAATTTGGAAAAGGGAATGAAAGAGTTCAAAAAATTATTACCTTTAGTTTTTACGAGTACTACCTTATACTTTTATACTTTTCCAAGGTTTTTATGAATCATGAGCTTCATGACTTAAAGTGTCTCAAAACCTTAACCTATTCCAATTACATCGTATAAAAATAGATGGTTTAGATTCTAAGAACTTGTACTATTCACTTGAAAATGTTATGCTCTAATTTAGTTTTGACTAAATTTTTAAATTTGACTTTATATAATGAAACAATAACCATATATTTACACTATTGCATAAGGGGGGAAAAAAATGGTAAGCCAGTGTTAAAATTAGTGATTTAGTTTTAAGGGCCATTAGGCCCAAAAAAAAAAAAGTAATTGGCATAGATTCACAATCAAATTGGATTTAGTAGAAAATGGATCAGATTGTAAGCAATATTTCAAAATCAAAATTAAAGCTAAGACACCCTAAAATAAGGCCCAATAAAAGTATTAAAATCCAAATTGAATTACACCTTAAACAATACTTCAAGCCCAAACAAACTAGTTGACAATAATTTCTAAGACCAATGACTCAACCCGAGCAAATTGCAACTTCACCATAACAAAGCCCAAAAGCACCATGACCCAAAGATAATACGAAGTATTTGACTACTTGCATTTTATTTTTATTTTATTTGTTTTTTTAGTTTTTTGAGGAAAATTTAACCCTATATTAATAATCTAAATCAAATACTCAAATCCACGACTGTATTTATGGGTATTGGGGAGTCCATTTTGTATATTAAAAGGAAAATTTGCAAATTGAAGTCATTTAAAAAAAAATTGCAAATTTCAACCCAAAAGTTGTTATAAATTGTAAATTACAACTCAATTCAATTTTTTCGTCGGTTTTCGTGTCGAAAATGTTCGGTCAAGGTTTTAGCGGTCATTTAGTCCTTAAAGAACCAAATTGAGCTCGGAATTGGTAAAAAATTAACTTAAGTGCTTCGTTTTTATAGGAAAAAATAGTTGCCCTCAAATCGATACATTTTTATTACAAAAAACAAGACACTTACGTTATTTTTTTTGCCAATTTCGAGCTCAATTCGTACCCCTTAAGAATTAAAATTCCCCTAAAACCTTAAACGAACATTTTTCGACATGCAAATCGATGAGAAAATTGAATTAGATTGCAAGTTACAATTAATACTACCCCCGTTTCGTATTATTTTTCAACGATTAGAAATTTTTCATCTCTACTTTAAGTCAAATCGTTGCAAATAATATTAAATGGAGGTAGTAACAACTTTTGGGATGCAATTTACAATTTTTTTTAATGGATCCAATTTGCAAAATACTAACTTTAAATGGCTGCAATTTGCAAATTTTTCATATTAAAATAATGAAATTATATTACAAATACATATAAACTAGCTTAAGTCCCGTGCAACAAACAATTTTACTTAATCTAATTATGAATTACAATGTTAATTTAGTAATAGTAATAATAATAATAATAATAATAATAATAATAATAATAATAATAATAATAATAATAATAATAATAATAATAATAATAATAATAACAATAATAATAATAATAATAATAATAATAATAATAATAATAATAATAATAAGCTATGTTTTCAATTGAAACAATTTTTTTTAATAGTAAAAAATAAAAAAAATCATTAATTACAAAGTCATACGACATCTACAAAAGAGATTCGACTTTAATAAATACATAAAATATTGAATCAAATAAAAATTTCATTTATAAAAACTATGATCGTTGAGTAAATCTTGCACTGCTGATAAATACAGCCTTATCATAGAGAAAATTTAACAATCTTTTGTAGCCATGAGGATATTTTCCTTCCGATTCATCCAACCGTATTTGAAAGTTTGATAACCTTAGCGATCTCGCATAATTTTTCACCAACGAAATAAATTTATGACAATCACTATCTAATATCATGAATTCAAACCTAAGAAAATTATCCCCCGAAATGAGGAGATAAACCTTGTTTTTCGAAGGAGGTTGAAAACCCCTTGTCTTTCGAATGAGATTGGAAACCCTTTCTTTCAAGGGAGAAAAGTTCTTCACCCCCCAAAAGGAAGAAGCATTATTATTATCATAAACCTTTAAAAAAAACTATAAAAAAAGACAAGGATTGGTCTGGGCTTTCCACCAGTTAAAATCGATGGAAGCCCCTTCAAAAAATAACAAGGAGAGATAAAAAAAATAAAAATAAAAAAAATAAAAATAAAAAAATAAAAAAAGCAATCTAATCTAATAATATATAACAAAGATGACTATTTAATCATCTAAGCCAATAATCAACTATAATATACTATTAGGATTTTTTTTACTTGTACCACAAAAAAAAAAAAACACAAAATTGTTTTTTCACTACAAAAAATTTTAAAAGTTTTATTTTACCACAAAAAAAAATTAAAAATTGTTTTTTACCACCTGCTGTCAAAAACCTAACGGAATTTTTTAAAATATTCGATTTTCATGCCAAACACATGGTTTTTAGGGGGCATTTTGACCCTTAGATTCCAATTTGAGGATAAAATTGACAAAAAAAATGATCAGAAATGTTTCCTTTTGCGTGTTAAAAATCCTTAATTTGCGTAAAACACGCAAAACGAGACAGTTTTGATAATTTTTGACAATTTTGACTTCAAATTGGACCTATAGGCCCAAAATACCCCCCTAAGCCTATGAACAACATGATTTGTGCACGAAAATTGAAGAATTTTTTTAATTAAAACCGTTAAATTTAACGGTTTTCTAGACGGGAGGTGGTAAAAAAAAAACAATTTTTAGAAAATTTTTTTGTGGTAAAGTAAAACTTTTAAAATTTTTGGAGGTTAAATACAATTTTGTGATTTTTTTATTAGTAAAAGTCAAAAAATTCATATTAAATATATATATATATATATATATATATATATATATATATATATATATATATATATATATATATATATATATATATATAATGCAAACCATAGCACAGGGCCCAGGATATATGAGGGCCTCAAAAGCCCGTAGCTCAATTATTAAAAAAATAATAAAAAAAATTAAATAAAAAAAAAAAAAGAGTTTCATCCCTTTACATTAATTACCCTATTATTTAATACTTTAAACATCCGTTGAATTCAACCACATATATATATATATATATATATATATATATATATATATATATATATATGGGATTTTTTTTCCCTGAGTTTTTGAAGAGCTATATATTATCATTACTATCATTCCTGGTTCATTTTGCTGTTCTTCAAAAAATTTGTATATGGGAAAAGAAAAGCCCGTACTCCAATCCACCCGTCAATCAAGCATATGCGGACTGATTGCAACTTTGTTTCAATTTTATTATTTGTCTAATTTCTTTAAAGGTTGAAATCAATTGCAAATTGCAGAGTATTGTCACGAGTTAATAATAATAATAATAATGCTTGTGCAATGTAGAGTAATAATGTAATTATTTTTTACTAGTTTTGTGCCCCGTGGCCCAGTGTGATGTCCGGATTGTTTATTGAATTTTAAGATAAATTTATAATCTATATATCAAATTTTAAATATATTATTTATACAAAATTAGTTATGAATTAATGTGCTTTTGTGACGATTTGCTATCTGGTAGGCATGTTATGACTAATAAAAATGTTGTTAATATAATAAAAAAATAAAAAAATTAGCAAAAAAATACATTAAATAAAATAAATATTCAAAACCCGTTGGGTTGACCCAAACCCAAAACTTTGGGCAAGGGTTGAACATTTCTTGACTTGTAGCCTGAAGTGATCCAACCGAGATGACTCATGACCTGACCCTAATTGACAAGTCTACAAAGTGATAAAATTCTATTAGATTGTAAAGTATATTATTTTAACTGATTAGTATGTATTATAAATGTATATTTTACACTTTATATAAAAAAAATAAATTTATATGATAATTTTTGAAAATAATAATCCAATAATTTTGTAAATAAAATTATAATTCAATTTCTATTTTATTGAAAATAAAACTCTAAAATAACAATTTTATCTTAAAATTCTATCCAAATAGAATTATAAACTAACTTTTTTTATTTATTTTATAATGTCTACTAGTTTTGTGCGCGGGCGATGTCCGGGTTGTTTATTAAATTTTAAGATAATTTTTTTTATCTATATGTCAAATTTTAAAACATATCATTGATACAAAATTAGTAGGAATTGATGTGTTTTTGTGACGATTTAAACTATGTTCTCCGTAGTAGATATGTAATTAATGACTAATAATAGTAATATTGGTGAAAAACCTCTCATGACCCGTAACCTGAGATAATGACCCTGTCCGAAAGGACTCGTGACCCAACTCGATTGACAGGTCTACACAGTAATAAAATTATATTAGATTGTGAAGTATATTATTTTAATTGATTAAATTATATTATAAATAATGGATGTGGTACATTTTGAAATTATTCCTTCGATCCAAAAAAATATTATGATACAAAAAATAAATTTATATGATAATTTATGAGAGTTATCATCTAGTTACTTTTTGAATAAAATTATAATTCAATTTGTACATATGAAATATTGGTACTTTATCGAAAATAAAACTCTAAATTAACAATTTTATCCTAAAATTCTATCTAAATTTGATTGGAAATAGAATTTTAAACTAATTTTTTATCCTACAAATTGAATTCTATATAACTCTATCCTACGTGGCGTGACACTTGGCGAAAAGTTGAAACGCCAAGTGTCGCTGTTTCGTCGCCTGGCTAAAATTTTAGCTTTATATATTAGTTATATGATTTAAAAATATCCAATGTGGCACGACACTTGGCGAAATGTTGGAACGCCAAGTGTCGTTGTCTCGTGACTTGGCTAAAAATTTAGCTGTATATATTAGTTATATGATTAGGGTCTAATATTTAAGATTAGAACTAGTTAGCGACCCGGGCGATGCCCCGGATTTTTAGTGTGTGACTATTTTATTTAATTCCACGCACTATGTTGTCTTGCTAGAATTTTGTACCTATAATTTGCAAGTTCTTCATTTTTAAATAGCATATATATCAAAAATTAAATAGCAATAATAGAATCCCGTAAATGCATAAGTAATAGTTAGAGTAATTAATAATACCGTACTTGCCTTGTTTTTACATTTAGTAGGATATATTATTTATTAAGTAGATCATTTATCGACTCTATCTCTGTCTCATTTTTTAAATTTTGTGATGCATCTTGGTTATTTGCGAGGAGTTGTTTTTCTTCTGCATCTTCTCCTTGCATAAGGTGCTTTCCAGAGTTGAGAAGCTTCGTTTGTTCAGTTTCCCTGTACAAATTCATATGATGATATCAGTGCTTTGGGTTATTTTTTGTTGGGAAAAAGAGGGTTTGGGGGTAGGGGTATCAATATATGCTTACTGTTTTGCATAATAAGAAGAAAGTACCTTAGGCTATTGGAATGAAGTGTCAAGTGTCGATCACTGAAATTAGCCTCAAACGACCCTGTAAATTCCAACATTAAAAAATGAAATCAATGAAAATAACAAAACAAAGTTTAACATGCAGTAATTTGACTACTTATCAAATCAATAATTTGACTATTTTGCCCATTAAGTACAGCTCTAAAAATTCCTCATACAAAGTTTAACATGCAATAATTCTGAAACTACTTATCACATCAATAATTTGACTATTATGTAAGTCATCAAGAGTAATAACAATAGAGTAATATAGCTCTTATTAGACTTGCTGACTTCTTCAACAACCAGCTGCGGGTAGTCAATTTCTGGACACTTGAAAACACAATACTAACTTGACTAATCAAATGCCCTGAGAAAGGTCATGTGGCTATGAAAGATAGCGCTTCTCAGGTGCTAAATTCTATTAGGTGGTTTTTTAATCACTCCACGACAATAGATACTACCACAAATCAATAAAATGAGGATACTTTCAAAGCAAAACACCTTTGTTTGATCACTCGACCGCAATAAGTACAAACAAAATTCAATGAAATATGAGTATGTAAACCTTTAGAACGTTGTGACAACTTTGCGACATAACATGGTTAGTTTTATACTTTTATAGTGAAAGGTTGGGTGGTAGTACTAATGTCAGTCATTAATTCAGCCATTAATTCCACAAATTTAGCCAGAAAAAATTTAATTGTAAACTGTTATAGTATGAGGCAATTCAATAGTTTAGTCTTTTTTTTTTTTTTTTTTCGGCAATTCTAATTACTACTCTTTAAATGATTGAATACTTTTGTGAGTCAAAAATTGATAATATTGTACTCAATTATTCTATTTAATAAAATTGATTATACAATCAAGGCAATTAAATCATTTTATTTCACAATCAAGACAATTAAAACCCAAATTTCACTTAGGATACTTCTTAAAATCATAGATCAGTTACCTCTTTTTGAGGGGTTGCAAACCGTCAATTGAAAACATTGACGGTGTCGGCAGCCGACGACCCATCCTCCACCATAGTGGACATGGCCTTCCCGTCCTTTAGTATGCCGACCACCATTGTCCGAAACCTTGGTTCCTGATATTTGTTGGAGCTTTTTTGAGTAGAGCCATGATGATTCCATATTGTTTTGATACCAAAATTAAAGATTTGGGACTTTATTTGGATTGTTTGTGTTTCATGGAAAACTATGAGTATTCACCATCACAAGAATGATAGAGGAAGAAGACAACATTGATTTTTATTTAATTTTTAATATTTTTTAAGAAAGAAATTGCTATCAACATTATTAACAACTGTAGCACGCTTACTCACTTAATACTCAGCTCGTATAGTATTATTATTCTAAAAGAATTGTTTGTTGTTTTTTTTTTTATTTTTATTTTTATTTTTATTTTTTTAAGAAAACAAAAAGAATTGTATTTGATCTCACAATATTATACTGTACTTCTAAAAGTTTGTTTTTTTTTTTTTTTTTTTTTTTGAGGAAACTAAAAGAATTGTATTTGATCTCACAATATTATACTGTAGTTCCTATGTGTCACATATTTGGGATTTATCAATTGCTACTCCGTATTTTAATAGGGTGAATTAATATAAATATTGCTATTTTAATAGTAAAGGGTGAATAAGGTGATAGGGTATGATGATGTGGCAGTTGATGTGGTAATTTCGCTGACTTGGCTTAATTTGGGGAAAAAACTGACACGTGGCAGATTATAACTCCTTGCACTTGAGTTTTAATAATAATATTGATAGGGTCTTCAAAACGTATGAGACGGCCCTGAAAAAAAATATATATAAAGTTGAATGATACGGAGTAGTATATTCTAACATATCACCTTTATACGTTGATACGTTAAAAAAAATGTTAAATGCAATATAGAATAGGCAAAAAAAAAACAAATGAAGATTTAACAAAAAAAAAAAAGTTAAAAAAAGTTGGAAAATTTCCAATCAAAGAATGACATGTGTCGTTCTCAAATTGGTTTTGCCTTAAGTACTTGTATATACCTAAAAATGTCTCCCCAAAATCAAATCTAATGATAAATATCATTTTAGTCATTATTGATCGGGTTGAGTATTTAATCTCGGGAGTGCTTAAAATCCATATTCAGTCAAACACGGTCTACAAATTAGTCCAAGTATTTAGTCAAATTAAAGCATGGTCCAATTCTTCCTCATAGGCTCATAGCCCAAACTTTATTTTCATCTATTTGAGCCCGATTAATAAATATTAAAACCCTAAACCTAAAATAGGTCCGGAATAGCTGAAATATAATGGCACCTATTTATCTCGTACTTAACGTAAAATAAAAAGATAAAAATGAATTTGGAATTCCATAAATATAATTTGTCGTGCCACGGCAGACATTATTGCGCCGCGGCAAACATTGCCGTGCCACAACAATTTGGTTGACCCGGTTTTATCTTTTTACCCGTTTCCTTCAGAACTAATAGAATTACGTATCGTGCAACATTAGTTTAACCGTGCCACGGTAGCTATGCCGTGTCACGACAATTTATTCTTCTGCGTGCGGCGGCACCTCACTTCTAGGGTTCCGTACTTCACCCCTCACATTTCATTTATAAATACAAGGAAGATTTCACAGTTTTGGTGCACCAACACACATTATGACCTCCCTCTCTTTTATTCTAAACCTTAAAACTATTTTCTTAATCACATTATTCCTCCCTTAAGCACTCCCCAGAGTCCATACAATACCTGAAGTTTCGTACTTAAACCAAGGCGTGAAAGGTATACTGATTGAGGGTTTATATATCTAGACCAAATCAACTCTATTTTAATTTGATTTATTATTCTTTGAAATTACTAACGTTTTATTCATGATATAGCAATTTAAAGAAGCATGGAACGTGAGTAGTTCATTTAATTATTAACTCTTATTATTTTTATTGCTAGTATCATGATTAAGGTTATTATATTTTTGATTTGACTAACGATGTTAATGTTTATTCTATTGTTTATTGTTGATCACCATATTGCATATTAAAGGGAATATATAATTAAATATAACGCTTAATAAGATAATTTTGTATAAGATGTTAAAGAAATAATTACTTTAAAAAATACTTAATTTTTTTCCAATTCCTCTAGCTAATATTTTATTTCAATTTCAATATGACTATAAATTCAAATTAATTATAATTTTGTTTATGAGATTTTACAACTACGTATATAATATTACAAATTAAGGAATTATAGAGTATAGTATAACTATAAAATAAATGTTGTGTTTGACAATTATATCATATGTCTAATTCTAGAAAAAGGTAAAATATCAATTAATTTTAGTGTAATATTAGGAAAAAGTCAAATATCATATGTTGTTTGTTTAATGTTTGATGTTTATTAATTAAATTAAAAGTTTATTTATAATAAGTATTTACTAATATGGCCACTAGCTAGACTAGATCAAACCAAGCCCCGACTAAAAAAATTCTCGGATTTAGGCAGCCCAAAAAAATCCATTTTTATTTAATTTTATGCTTGCCTATTAATATAGATTATGACATTATAATTTCTAAATTTGATGTGTATGTTTTATCACATTTTATTTGTTGGATATTTTTACATAAAATTAGACTTACCGTGCATAACACGGGCCTTAAGCTTGTTATTTTATAATTTCTCTCTCCCACTAACCTCAATTTTACAAATATTTTATTATTTCTCTTTTCTACCAACCCCACTTATACCGTTATACTACTTTGATATTAAATCTCTCTTATCAACCATGTTTTTTATTATAATTAAAAAAAATTCTATTTTGGACCTACCCTATAAATTTTCTTAAAATTTGAAAACATACACTAGTGTTGCGATTAACACGTTACAGAGGGAGAGGGGGAGTCGGAGGGAGAGGGAGCATTAGTGATGCATGGTACACATAATAACTATGGAGCAGTGAAACTCTAAACTTCAAACTAAAGGCTCTCTTAGAAATTTCTTCACTGATACTCTACTCATCATCTTCTAAGTCAATCAATTTTCTCATTTCAAATTAACCCTGAATTTTTGAGAGAAGAATTTAGCAAAAATGGCGGATAATATTTCACCGGACTTGGAAGAGCTTCGCAACCTAGAAAAGGTTCTTCTTCATCTTTCTTTTTAACAAATTTCCGATGTTTATATGTTATGTGTGATAAATTTTGATTTCTAGGGTTATTGTGTTTGAATTTATGATTTTTCTTTTTGAAAGAAATACAATTAAATAATTGTTTGTGTCTGAGTATTGTGTTTGAAATTTCAATTTCAATTTTTCATATATTTTGTCCTGATTTTGCTGTTTACATGTATATAAATTACAATTGCAATGATAATTGCTTTCAGTTTTAAAGATGAATGCAATTCAAGCTCAGATAAATTTTGAAGTTTAAATATAATTTAACAATGATGGAATCAATTCTTGCTTTTGAGGAAAAAATCAAGAAAATGATTGTGAACTTCTCTATGCTTTTGTTCATATATTAAGATTTGTTATTGATATAATATTCAATTTTTAGTTCTAATCTGATCACTGTGATCAGTCAAGAACAATTAATATTCATTTACTTATTACTATTGTTTAACCACTATTTTATCAAAAATGTACAATTCACAATGGTTCATAGTATGAAATATATGAATAATATGTTCGTTTATAATTAAATGTTTTGATTTTTATTAATAATATAAATCCTCTGGTTCTAAATGCTTGTAACACTTGTATATTCGCGTTAACCGATGATTTTGACCATGTATAATTCTCCATTAGCATAGCCTATCAAAAGTTGAAAATGATAAATCTAAACATATAAGTATACAATCGGATTTACAACATCGTATACTTATATGTTTATATACATCGAAATTTGACCATGTAAAATTCTCCATTAGCATATTGATAATTTTTTTGATAAATATATATCGTGCACATTGATTTGAATAATAAGTTCCCACATATTAATGTAATTTATTATACATTATTGTAAAATAGTGGTTAAAGTTTATTCAGACTATATTAAGCGTAACAGATTCGAAAATTAAAAATTAGACAACACCACACTGTCCTTAGTAAGTTTAGACCTTAACACCTTATTGACGGCTTTTGTCGTTTGGAGACATTCGTGGAGACAAGTAGAGTTGAATGAAGCACCTATTATAAATAATCTTGTAATAAAGAATGCTTTTAGATTTAATTGGGTTATTGGAAAAAAGTATGTAGTTGTGCAAACCCAAACATTGCTATAGTAGTCAGACAATTCTTCATTTCCTCCCACTTGATCCCTCAATTCTGTTTTTCTTGTGGAATTGGATATAGACCATATAGTGTCACTCTGTCAGATCCTCTTCACAATTTTAAATGGTAGATTACTGGGTGAATTAATGGAACAAACAAAACTCCTATAGATGTTTTATTTCTAATTCACATGGATATTTTCATTAGGATATTTAAGAAATATTTCTTTTGGTTAACGAATATTATTTCCTTGGGTTTTCATTACTTGAATGCCAAGGAAGTGCTTCATGATACTATATTTGTCATCTGTCATGGTGGAGACTTTGTAGACCGCCCCATGAAAGAACGAGCATGGCTCAGTCAACTCCGGCTATGGAGCCTACATTGGTGGGAACCATGGAAACCTGTGGCCATGGGACCATGACTATCTTAAGAGGACCATAGTAGTAGGGACTCCTTGACAGTTAACTTAGTCATTGCGGGAAGCATGCGGTTGCTAAAAGCTTGCATCATGGATTATTTACTTGTTAAACATGTTATTTGGCTTTATACTTCCTCCATTCTGAGAGTGATGGATAGCTCAAGTGGTTAGAGCTTCCCTCCCGATTCCTAGAGATCTTGGGATCGATTCTCACCCCCGCCCTTGTGGCTCTCTAAACACCAAAAAAAATACTTCCTCCATTCTTATTGAAATGTTATTCAAAGATAGATTTCTTGTAAATATTATGTAATATGGTATCATTTGGGCCTTTCTCTTAGTCCAAACTGTGTGCTAATCCATGTTCACACAATAATGTATAAGAATCTAATTTTGATATTTGTATAGTGTTACAGGCTGGGTAATGTTGCTCAAACTCAAGTACCCATGTCTAACATGGGTACATGTCAAGTGTCCGACTATTTTGTGTGAAGAATTCATGATTTTGGTAAAAAATGAAGGAACAAAGTTTCCTACCTATATCCATGATTCGACATAGATACTTGATGCAATATGATGAATCCGAGTATGCTACAGAATTCTACATATAGAATTGAAGTTTGAGAATATATCTGGCTATGAGAGCTTTCTTTCAGCTGTTGCAAGCATTGGCAAAGTATGGGGTATGGAGTTAAGAGTTGTGAACTTAGTTACTGCTTGTGACCCATACTCGACTGTTGAAGAGTGTATATTTGTTCTATCATTATCATGTATTGAGTCTAGCCATTTTCTGGGTAGCTGAAGGCCAATGTGTGATTGGGCAGTAGCATTCAAAAGGTCGAATTATAGATTGCTTTCAGGAATTCAGGGGCTATCATTATCTGCTTTATGTCTTTCATCTTGATATTTACCTTATACACAGTTTAAATGACCTTCTTGGGAAATCATGAGTACAAATCTCAAATTATCTGATAGCTAAATCATCATTTTAAGGTAATTTGCTTCATTTACTGTTGGTTCTACAATGATTAGATCTTTATTTTGATTCTGATTGTCTATGACATTTTTCGTGCATAGTTGTCAAAAGAAAAAGCTTCTTCTTCAGCTCCCCCGCATCATACTTCAATTCCTGTGGCGACGACAAAGGTGCCTTACTCTCCAACACAGACTTATTCAACTCTTCCATCTTTTAGCTGGGAACAGGACAATGATAAAGTAAAGGTGAGGATCTGCACTTTGTTCTCAAGGTAGAAATTTTTTATCAACCTTATGCCACCTCATAATAACCCAGCTTCGTGCTCTTTATTTATTAGCAGTCCTAATCTAGGTCTCGTAGATGAATAGTAATTACTACGTACAAAATTTTGAGCTCTGTTACACCTATTGATCTCTGACCAGTTACTTTCAATGTATGACCCTCAAGTATTTGAGCCAGATCTTTCTAAATCTGGATACTGATATTCATATCTGCATCTTGCAGATACATCTGTCTCTAAAGGGAGTGCAAGAAGAAAAGATGGAGAAAAACATAAACCCAAATTCTATTGAGTTCAAGTTTCATGATGTTCAGGGGAAAAATTATCAATTTGCCATACCCAAATTGAGTAAAGATATTGTTCCAGACCAAACCAAGGTCAAAGTTAAGCCCACAAGGGTAATTGTACATTTGGTTAAAGCTTTGAAAGAGAAATGGCAAGATCTGCATTACAAGGAGGACAAGGTAATTTTCTGTTACTATGATGTAAATTACTCTCTCCATCCCAAAATATTAGGCCATAATTTTATGCTCCAAAATCATAGGCGACTTTCTAAAATTTTTAAGCTGACTTTTGTACTGTCTCATATTAGCTTTTTGACTTGTTTAATAGACAGTATTAATTATATCTTTGTGAATAACTTATATCATACAATTCATGGTATGTTGCTCCTTCCCTAACCATGTATGAATAAAATTTCATTACTATGGAGGACTTTAGTAGTGGTTTTAACTTTTAAGTGGTGATCAATATCCACGATGAACTTAAAGTATACTCTGGATGTACACATGCTATAATCAATGTGGCATGAGACTTCCCTTGTCAAACTATATGTAAACATATTACCATTATCCTCATTTTATATTGCATGCCCTTTGGGCTGTGAAATGATATTTGTTGACTAAGAAACTCAAATTACAATGGTGGTGAAAGTTTAAAATCAATTTTATGAAAATGATTTCCAATCACATGTTAAAGTTTTAATATTCAAGTATTGTTATGTGTGGTTTTCTTATTTATTTGGTTTTGTTTTATGCAGCTGAAGCCAAATCTAATCAACGAAAAGGATCCTATGGCTGGCATAATGGATCTGATGAATGTATATTCTAATCTTTACATTGTTGTATATTATGGTGTTGATTAACGGGCAATCCTGCAAGCTATACTGTTGTTCTGGGCTTGATTTAGTGAGATAACAGGAATGACTTTGAATTTTTTCTGAAGCTCATAGGCTTTGATATTTGCATTAACATGTACTTCCTCAATTTTGCAGAATATGTATAAAGATGGGGATGAGGAACTGAAGAAAGCCATTGCTAAAGCTTGGACTGATGCAAGATCCAAGTAGACTGCCGATTCTCTGAAGGGATACCGTTGAAGATCTGTAGGCCATCAGAAAGTGCATAGGCATCAGTTAGGGGATTCTGATCCATTTTTGTCACAGTATTTGGGATTTTACTTGCATTAATTTCTAAATTGGTTCCTTGGGCTCTTAGCTGTTTACATTCTCTGCTTTCTGGCTGTCTTCGACCTTGTTGGGGGGTTCTAATGGAACTGGGGTAGGGATTCTGTGCTGTATCTAGGCTACTTTCATAAAGCTTCTTTGCCATTTCATTCAATATGTTTGTTTGAAAGGTTTGAAACTTTGAACCTTCTTAATTGTCTTTCTCAACTTGCTCCTTATTCAGCACATTCTAGTATTCTACATGTACTACTTTGCTTAATCACCTTTGGCATGCATGTAATGCAAATAGAAAATGTTGATACTTCATATGACATCAACATGTACATCTGTTTCTTTACTTGCAACGAAGTGAGCTGCAACAAAATTCAAGGAATAATTAGATTTGTAGTCAAAACAACATTATTTTATGTCTAGCATCTACCTTGTCTCATACAACCGATGATGTGTCTTATTATTCTCGCATAGTATGTCACTAGATGAAATCCGTGTGATTCACGGTTTCTTTGAATTTTTTGAATCAAATATTTGTATTATGTGATAAATTTGTTATTTAATTTATTATATGATAAGATATGATTTAAATTTAAATTTAAATATAGTTTTTATAATTATAATTTAGGAAACCTTTATACGAGTTTTTTAAGAAAAGTTTCCTAATACGCGTTAACATCACGAACTGATAATATTTTTTTTTTTTTTTTTTTTTTTTTGAGAAAATCACAAACAGATAATTTAAAGAAACAAGAAAAGGGTAAATATGTTGAAGTCCAATTACAATTTTTTCAAAGAATTGTAAGTTGACTTAAACTAAAATACTTAATCCAAAGTGATAAGGAATAGGAAATAACCAACAACCGACCAACAACCCCCTTTATTAAACTCACTTTTCCTCAATTTCACTACTCTTTCTTTTCATTGAAGTTCTTGTACTAAATTCTAAGAACTCTTATATTTCTCACAATTCTTCGTAAAACAACAATACTCACAAGTCACAACCTCAATGGCTAATCCTGCTACTTCTGACCATGCCCAACCTTCTTCGTACGATTTCTTACTCTCGAAATTATTCTAATTTTTACTGGTTTTTACTTCGATTTTTTTCCCTGAGGTTATTTTGTGTTAATTTGATCTTAATTCAATTCAATTGACGAATGCAATTTGTGGGTATTTTATTTTAATGATGATGTATGATTTGCTATAGTTATGGGTTTTTTATGTTGGATTTTTGCCAAAAAAAAATATAAAAAAATCTGAATTTACGCTTTGATTTTGTGTGATGATGATTATTAGATTTTTTAGAATTATGCAAATTAGTTTCAGCATTAAATTTTGCTTCAGAATAATCTGATATTAATTGGAAGGTTTTTTTTTTTATTTTTTTAATCGAATTAGTTCACGTACTTGTACTGTACATAACTATGGACTTTAGTTTTTTTTCATTGAGGTTGTACATAAGTTCTTGTACTAAAATACAACTTGTTATGTAAAATACAACTTGTACTAAATTCTTATACTAAAGTCAACAATTTTAGTTTTTTTTCATTGAAGTATTTTTTTTTTTTCATTGAAGTTCTTGTACTAAAATACTTGTACTGTACATAACTAAAGTCAACAAGCTGTACATAAGTCTTTCCAAAATTGTTGACTTTAGTATTTTTTTTTTTTTAGGACTTTAAAGTTGAATAATTTCTAAATCTTGCTATACTATGGTCAGTTTTATTGGTTCTTTATACATATAATTTTGGCATAATTAAATGATTAATGTGAATTTACTACTTATGACTTATTGATACATTACTTTTTTTCTTTTTTTTTTTTTTCGTGCTCCGTAGTATGTTTTTTTGGACTAGCATTACTTTGAGATTCTATGTTTATAATTCAGTTACAGTTAGTAATTATATATTATGACCTCCAATATTTTAAGTTGCAATATATATTACAAAGTAGTGTATTTATGTACATTTGATTTTGTTACAGGAAAAGTGACAAATACTCTACTGCAATCCTTGAACGAAAAAAGGCACCGAATCGTTGATGAAGCAACCGTTGATGATAACTCATTGGTTTTTATTAACCCTGCTATCATGGATACACTCAACTTGTTTCAAGGAGATACAGTGTTAATTAAGGTAATTTTCGGTCGATTTGTATGTTGGACTGTTTCTTGTTATATAACTATATAAGTTTTAGTTCTGAAAAATTATATTTTTTGGTGCAGGGTAAGGTAAGGAAGAATACAATATGCATTATACAGGGAGATGAAGGGTGTGAAGAATGCAAGATTAGGATGAATAAAGTTGTGAGGGCAAATCTTCGTGTTCGCCTTGGAGATGTTGTTTCTGTCCATGAGATTTCGGATGTAAAATATGGTGAAAAAGTTCATATCTTACCAGTTGATGATACTATTGAAGGTGTAACAGGCAACCTGTTTGATGCTTATTTGAAGCGTAAGTTTATGCAACAATGCACAAAAATCATAGTTATAGTTACCTCTTATGTTGTGTAGTTGTGTTATTTATTCTAATGGATTTTGACCTTTTTTTGGTTTTGTTTGTGCTTCAAACAGCTTATTTCATGGATGTTTATCGTCCGATTAGGAAAGGTGATCTATTCTTAGTCAGGGGAGGAATGCGAAGTGTTGAGTTTAAAGTGGTTGAGACTGTTCCTGCAGAATACTGCATTGTTTCTCCTGATACCGAGATATTTTGTGATGGTGAACCAGTTAGGCGCGAGGATGAGGAGAGACTAAATGAAGTTGGTTATGATGATGTTGGTGGTGTAAGGAAACAAATGGCTCAGATTCGCGAGCTTGTTGAACTTCCTCTTAGACATCCTAAGCTCTTTTCTGCTATCGGTGTTAAACCACCTAAGGGAATTCTGCTGTATGGACCTCCTGGTACCGGTAAAACCCTTATTGCCAAAGCTGTTGCTAATGAAACTGGAGCATTCTTTTTCTTGATTAATGGACCGGAGATCATGTCGAAAATGGCTGGAGAGAGTGAAAGCAATCTGAGGAAGGCATTTGAAGAAGCTGAGAAGAATGCCCCTGCTATCATTTTTATTGATGAGATTGATTCCATTGCTCCTAAGAGAGACAAGACAAATGGTGAAGTTGAAAGGCGCATTGTTTCTCAACTGTTGACGTTGATGGATGGTCTTAAGAGCCGTGCTCATGTTATTGTCATGGGTGCTACTAATCGTCCTAACAGTATTGATCCTGCTCTTAGAAGATTCGGAAGGTTTGATCGTGAGATTGACATTGGAGTTCCTGATCAAGTTGGGAGGCTGGAAGTTCTTCGCATCCATACTAAGAACATGAAACTTGCAGAAGATGTAAGTTGTGTATTTTGTTGTATTTTTGATGTTGCATTAAGCCACTTTTGAGGTTTGAATACCAGAGTAGTTAGTTCATTGTGCATCAACTTATATTTGCTTAATTTGTTTTCAGGTTGATCTTGAAAAAATATCCAACGAAACCCATGGCTATGTTGGTGCAGACCTTGCTGCTCTTTGCACAGAAGGAGCTCTTCAGTGTATTAGGGAGAAAATGGATGTCATTGACTTAGAAGACGAGACAATCGATGCTGAGGTACTCAACTCTATGGCTGTCACGAATGAACACTTTCAAGCTGCTCTGCAAGCTTCCAACCCATCAGCCCTGCGTGAAACAGTAAGTTTCGCTTTTAAATTTCCCGAAATCATACTACTTGAATTGACCTTGGAATACTGTATTGTGAAATTTGGGAAGTCTTTTCTGTTGCTTTTATTTTGTTGTCTTCTGAAATTGTAAAATCTGATCAATTTTTGTGTGTGGCAGGTTGTGGAGGTTCCCAATGTTTCATGGGACGATATTGGTGGATTGGAAACTGTCAAAAGAGAGCTTCAAGAGGTATTTTATTCATACAAGATTTTGGCATATTTCAATGTCAATGTCTTCTTTTTCTTATTGGGTATTTACACCTTCATGTTTCTGTTTGCAGACTGTGCAATATCCTGTGGAGCACCCAGAAAAGTTTGAGAAGTTTGGAATGTCACCTTCCAAAGGTGTTCTTTTCTATGGTCCTCCCGGTTGTGGTAAAACATTGCTTGCAAAGGCGATTGCTAATGAATGTCAAGCCAATTTCATCAGTGTCAAGGGACCCGAGTTGCTGACCATGTGGTTTGGAGAAAGTGAGGCAAATGTTAGGGAAATTTTTGACAAGGCTCGTCAATCAGCACCTTGTGTTCTATTCTTCGACGAGCTTGACTCCATCGCTACACAGGTGAGGGATTAATGTTAATTATGGAATTGTTGTTTTGTTGCAGGCTTAATTATTATATATCAATGTTTTTATTAAGCTAATGTTTTTTGTTTGAAAAAATTTCAGCGTGGCAGCTCATCTGGAGATGCCGGTGGAGCTGCTGATAGAGTGTTGAACCAATTGCTAACCGAGATGGATGGGATGAATGCGAAGAAAACAGTTTTTGTCATAGGAGCAACAAACAGGCCAGATATTATTGACCCTGCATTACTAAGGCCCGGAAGGCTTGATCAGTTGATCTACATTCCTCTTCCTGATCAGGATTCCCGCCTTCAAATTTTCAAATCTTGTTTGAGGAAATCACCAGTTTCCAAGGATGTTAACCTTGCTGCTTTAGCACAGTATACAAATGGTTTCAGTGGTGCAGATATTACCGAAATCTGCCAACGTGCTTGCAAATATGCAATCAGAGAAAATATTGAGAAGGTATGTTGCTAATTTTTAACTCTCAACTTCACAATTGAGTCTTAAGTTGACGTCTAACTATCTGTCACATAAAACTTAGTTAAATTTTGTGTCTTAGGCTGGCATAACATGTACAAGATTACAAGTTTGTAAACTAAATCATTTTTTTTTTTTTTGGCAGGACATTGAAAAGGAGAGAAAAAGAATAGAGAATCCTAACTCAATGGAAGAAGAAAGTGAAGAGTCCGAAATCAAAGCATCACATTTTGAAGAATCTATGAAATATGCACGCAGAAGTGTTAGTGATGCTGACATAAGAAAATATCAGTCATTTGCTCAAACCTTGCAGCAATCTCGAGGATTTGGGTCTGAATTTCGCTTTGCTGCAAATCAGACTTCTGCAACCGTGAATGACGATGATGATTTATATGATTAAAAAAACGTTGGATTTGGTTTGGTTTTATGACTATGCTTTTGTAAGAGACACTTTTCAAAATTAGTTTAACAAATAAAATTAATAAAACATTATAATATGGGTGTAAGGATAAAATTTCTCATTCACATGTATTTTAATAAAAATAGAAATTACACTAATTCAATAAAAAACGTACAATTTGTACACTTTTTTGTTAAATAAAATTGTTGATAAATGTAATATCTTGCCATGTTATATCATTACAAGATTGTAAGATTTGTTACCATCGTCCAAAGGTATATATAGCAATGGCACAAGGTGAGGCAACCCGAAACCCGAAATATTGCATGGCTCATGGCTCAGCGCATAGGTGCTAAACTTAATTGCGTGATATGGCTCAGACTATGCTGGGCTGCCCTTCTGAAAATTGCAACATGTATCATTACTAGGGGGGATAAATTAGTGTCAAGCTTAGACAACTCTGGTGCACATGGACATATATAAGTCACAACACGAAACAGAGAAATCTTTGCATCTATCTAGTTGAATTAAAAGTTAAGTGAAGCGGCCAAAGAAATGAGAACTTTACCTGAATCTATAATCTCAAAATACACCAACTAAAAATCACCAAATTAAAATCATGCATAGCCTAGGTAACAAGAATGATTTCTCATTTTTAAAAATAGTTAACAAATAAATATTCCAACACCACAAAATCATCTCTACTGTAGTCAATAATACTTATAATCAAGTTAAATAACATAACATAACAAGGCTTTGAGCGGTAAGATTATCATCATAATACAATCCTCAACATGTTGTAGTTCGCCTCCCCTTCCAAAGGTTGGACAGGAGACAAGCTCACGCTCCAAAACAAAAATGCAGCCTATCCTTGCAAAAATTGATGCATGAAAGTTCAAAATCTCTCTGCCAGTCGTGCAGTGACTGCTCTAAGCTTCGAATAAACCTTTCCAGCAGGTGACCCTAATATTAGGCTGCAGAGTGAGCTCCTCGCTACCTTAATGTTTGTACAAGACCCCAAAATGTGAATCTTTGAGTCTGCAATTACAATTCGCGTCCTTGTAGAATTTTCAATGGCAAACTTTGTTTTACCTCCTTTACCAGAAAGCCTTCCAATAGCACGAGACTTGTGGTCACCTTTAAGTGTTTTAACATCCTTGATCTCAAATGATTCAACATAAAGTTCATCTACTCTCAAAAGGGCAATTGCATCCGTAACATCAAACCCAAGCATGAAGGCATGCACGAAATCAGCGCACTTCTGCAGATTACTTACATCAGGGGTGTCGGCCCTTGTCTTCAGCTCAACCTTGCGATCTTTAAGATTCATCCTTACGTCAATTTTCATCTGCTCGTAAATGGGGTTGTAGATTTCCAGCCACACTTTTTTCAAGGGTGTGTAACGATGAGGAGGAACACTCACCTTTCTGAATTGTACTTGACCATCAGACATCTCATGAGCCCTCAAAGCCCCAAATTTGGGCTTTGATGGAAGAGAAGCAGATGCTGAGTTTGATGTCTCAACTTCCATGGCATTCATGTTTGATTTTCGTTTTATTTCCACTGCTCCAGAGACAAACTGGAAAAAACATCATAAAACCATTTACTTGTTAATTATCACTCACAAATTTTGCCTAAAAATAATAATTATTATAACAAGGCACAAATTGATATTCCAACACTGAAATCTATCATTAAAGCAAAAGATGGAATACATTTCTAGTGTTATGCTGTTATCCTAACTAGCTCTCTTGAACATTCCAATATACCAAATGGTATCGACCAGCAAAAGAAGAAAAGCTTCAAAAGCATTAAATGAACAATTTTTATACACAACAGTAACAGGACAGGCAAGTGATTTAATATCTTTAAAGCTACCCTCTTCATTTACATAATCTTGCTCATTTGATCTTAAGATAGTTACATCTTCTAAATCTCAACCTAATTCTCTTATAAACTAATGGTGTTGTAAGTGTACTCTTAAAAACAGCCTTCATCCAAACACACATTCACACATCACAAGTATACATTTGTTCAGGAGTGTACAATCCAACCCTATACACAAGATCCCAATTCAGGAAGCAGAACTGAAGTACAATTCAGTTGCAAGATATGAAAGCTGAACTTGAACTAATTTCCCTTATTTCAGATTTAACTCAGTTCTTACCACATCCCAGTCACTTACTACGCAATAAAACTTTTTAATGACAATGTAGTATATTCGTACAAGATCCTAAGACCAAATTGACCCATTTAGAAGCATACAACAAAAACACAACCAAAAATACAAAATACTGCAGATTGATAAACATAAGATTGCAAAGTCCATTTTAGGCCGAGCAAAAAATAACCTTGGATGTACTCATGTACCTAGACCGAAAGTGTAATGGGTACTCTTAAGAACTCAAACACCCTCAAACTCAGAGCTCAATTTCCATTGTAATTCCACGAATACATATACTTCCTAAAGGTAAATTTATCATTGTAGTATCCTTCGCAATTTGCAAATAAGTAAACACTTACAAAACTATTGCTTCTAGGAGGACTCGGACCTCAAACTACCATCATGAACATAAGCTCTTCACGAACCCAGTACACCCCTTATATTGTTTTATGATTCTTCAATTGGCATTTCTGTCCCCCCTTCACATTTTTTTACCCCATCCCAGGGACAGAGAGACGGCCGCCCTTTGCACATAGAGAAAAGGCTCAATTTCAAAGCTTTGATCATAACATAAAAGGAATTTCAACAAAAGCCTGTGAAATTAGGCTTAATTGATGAAATGGTTCAATAATTTTGACCTCTTGTTCATAATCTAACTCCTCCACTTCATTAAAAATGCTAAAGCTTCAAGCAAAACCCGAATACGAGTAAGCTCATCTTGGCTCAGCTCTATATGATTTAGAGCTAAACTTTGCAACACAATAGCAACCAAATTTGACTCAATTAACAAATTAAGCTCGAAGAATCACATAAAGAATTTCAATTCATATCAAAGTAAATTGCACATAAGAAAATTCAAACAACAAATTTTCTCTTTATAATCAGTCAGGACTTCCTTCAAGAATTATAATCAATAGTTCAATAATAAACCATAGATAAACCCTAAATTGACAGCAATTACAATTAAATTAGAAACAGAGTGATACTAAACCCTAATTTGAAAAATTGATATTCAACTATTGATAAAAATAAAATTAAAAGAAATCTTACCTAAGGAGCTCAAAAGCCGCTTCAATGGAGATTTCAGAGAACTCTCTTGAGTAGGAGAAGAGGTCGAGAGAGTTCGGCCAAAGAGAATGTGGGAAATTACCAACAACGTATTTATATGTCACAAATAGGCTATAACCTAATGACTAATAAAATCTCTTTCGTCCAATTATTGTAATACCGGTTTCATATTAATATTGACCATTATTTAATATGAGTAGCAAAAAATTATTAAAAATTAATATTATTAAAAAAAAATAAAAAATATCTGTATTAAGATGACTTAATAATGTCTCATAATTCTATGTTTTGTTGTGGTATTTTGTATCAATGAGATTTATTGTTTGTTGTGTGTAATGTTTGACAATTAAAAAAAAAAAGTATTATCTCTGTTTCATATAATTTGCAACGATTTGACATAAAGTAAAGAAAAAAAATGTCTAATCATTACAAATAGTATGAAACGGTGGTAAATAATATGATGCTAGTTGAAATAGTTACTACTCGTATATGAGACGGTGGGAGGATTACTTTGTTCCAAGATAATTGAGCCATTTTAGATTATTCAAATTAGTATACTTTATCCATTTTAATACTATTAGCTTTAGATAATTTTTACTAATGTATATTTTTCATATATTATTGTCTATGTGTTTAGTCAAAATGAGCCAATTATTCTGAATCATATAGATTACTTTTCAATATTTCGGTCTTTAGGAGAGACCGAGAGAACTTAGTGTCATTTAAAATACCTCACCTATGGAGGAAATGAATCAGATTGCAAGTTTGTCATTGAGCGCTTATCGAATTAATTAAGGAGGTGAAATTTGCAGCTGACATTGACACTATACTTGGGATATTCTTTTTTTATGTACTCTCTCTATCCTTAAATTAGAAGCATATTTCTCTCTATTATGTGAGTAAAAATATGTTAGAAATAGATTTTTTTTTTTTTTTTTTTTTTTTTTTTTTTGAAGGGAGAAATAGATTTCTAATAAAGAGAGGAGGGAGTATCAGTTATAAATATGTTTCTTAGTCCCATGTTAGGCAAGATAAATTTTGTGTTGCTCATAATCATGCTAAATTCATTCTTTTTTATGCTAAACAAACTTGGGTGAATCACTATTCCCAAGAGGTTCCCTATGTACTCATGGATGTTTGATCCCTTAATTTCATTGATAATGCTTTTTTGGTTTTTTTATTACAAAATAATAAAATAAATAAAATAAAACCACCTCCTTTAAATATATTTTCCCTTAAAATTTTTTATTTTAAAGCAAACCATGTGAACACGGATAAATTATCTTAACTCACATAAAATTACAAACCAAACATAAAGACAATATCTAGGTTACTTACCTTGAGAAATTGAAATATTAATGCAATTTTTTTTACAAAGTTTCAATAGGATATAATCACATCATACACTGATACGGAGTACATCATTTAAAGGTTTTCAAGTCAAAAATAACTACATATCTTTTTTAATTGTAAACGTATACTTCATTATTCATTATGTTTCTTCTTTAAGCAACTTGAATTCTATTAATATAATTTTTATTTTTTCAAAACTACATACAATCTTACACTTTTTGAGAATCTACACTAATATGATTTAACATTTCCACAACATTGCACATAGAAGGACGTTCGTTAGGCCTTTGGTTAGTGCACAAATTGGCAATCTTAAAAAATTCATAAACCTCATCTTCTCTCAAGTCTTTCCTAGGTACACTAATGTCTAATACATCAACATGTTTTCTTTCACCTATTTTTTTCTTAGCCCACTCCAACATCCAAATTTCACGTCCGTCGTCCCGAACGGGCAAATTAGGCCGCTTCCCTGTAGCCACCTCGAACATTAAAACTCCGAAGCTATACACGTCACCTTTCACACTAGCATTCGGGTAACCCCATAGGTACTCTGGAGGCATATAACCCATGGTCCCGGCGGCTTGGGTGGAAACATGGGAGTTAGCCCCTTCAATCCTCCTAGCCAAACCAAAATCGGCAATATGAGCCTCAAATTCATTATCTAATAACACGTTACTAGCCTTAATATCTCTATGTACAACTGCAACATCCCGTCCATGCAAAAAAGCAAGCCCATTAGCCACCCCTTTAATAATCTTAACCCTCAAATTCCAGGACAAAGGGACCCACCAAGAATTAAATGACAACGATGACATGTCTTGTAACCATTGGTCCAAACTCCCTTTCTCAACAAACTCATAAATAAGAACCCGATCTGAACCCGACACGCAATAACCTAAAATTTTTACAATATTCTGGTGACGAAGTCTCCCCAAGGTTTCCATCTCCGCCCTAAACTCACGAAGCCCTTGGAAAGCATCCTCCCCTAGCTTCTTAACCGCGACAGTGACACCGGAGGGTAGCTTAGCTTTATACACAAGGCCAAAACTACCATCCCCTATGATGAGCTTAGGATCAAACCCGTTCGTAGCTTCGAAGAGCTCAGGCATGGAGAGGTGGCAAAGAACCGGATCAAAGGAGGTGGAGATATAGGGCGAACCATCGACGGGTGGCAAGGTAGAACGCGACACGGGGAGCTGGCTACGATGGCGGCGGTGGTGGTTTGGTTTGCATTTAGCACAAAGGATCATGAGGAGGAGGGGGAGAGACATAAGAAGAATGAAGCAACCTAGTCCTGCAATGAAGAATTCAAGACGTTGATCCATTTTTGAGGAGAATTCAAAAAATGGAAGCTAATAATACGATTAATATTGTGTGAGTGAGAATGTTTTCAATCAATGGAGTGATCATAGTAAAAGAAAGGTAGGTTCGAGGAAGGTGATAACTTTGACTTTTTAAGTCAACAAGTCAACGGTCAGTGTTGTACCTTTTGCAAATGAAGACAAACGAAGTGAGAATTTAAGGGTGGTTTTCCAATATTACTCTTTCCCTTGGTAGAGTACGAGTAACTTTTAAGCAATAGTTTGGACCATTTCTTTGTTTGTTCTTCGGCTTCCTAAGAAAATGTACGTGTAAGGTTGTCTATGAGTCAATATACTTGTAAAAAGTTCGGTCATTATTTATTCACTAATAATAAAAATTCGTCAAAAGAAAAAAGTTGAGCCTACTTTGAACATTTACGTGTTCTTAGCTCACACACAAACAACTCAATTATTTTAATTTACAAGTTCGTTTATGTTTGTTTTTGAGTTGGTTAAAAACCGTGTTCAAACTCTTATTCTAAAAGAGGAAAATAAAGTGAGTTCATCCTGGTTACTCATAATGAGTAACAAAGGCTGATGTCTTCAAAAATAAAAAGTAACAAAGGTTGTTACTCAAATGGCAATGTGATCTTGCTTTGAAATACAAAAATAATAGTATTCTAAAGCACTGGTCAAGGAGAGAGAAAGCAAAAGCAATCGAAAGAAACCGGAGAACCACAATCGGAGTTGCTGTCATGGTCTTCTTCCTCCTAAGTCACTAGAGAATAAAATGGCAAGGTTAACCCCAAATGGTAGGGGTGTCGTCTTCTTCCACTAAATTTCCCCATTGAAGGCCGGTCTTGAGCTCCATTGAAGTTGCTTCTTCCACACCACTGTTTCTACTCAATTTGAGTACAAAAAAATTTGTCCTAATTTGCCCTTACTAATGCCACTGAAAATTACTAACATGCCCTTTGAGTAACAATTCATTTTACTCAAATTGAGTAACTTGGATTTACTCAAATAAAATGGCCATTATTACATGTTAAGGATGCAATAACACAAGCGTCCAATACCAATAATCTAGCAACAATAAAGCTAAAAGTATCATTATTATATCATACATAATATCCAAGAGATCTTGTAAATTAACTAATAGTCTAATATCATCAGCTACATATGTGGTTATAACATACAAAGTAGTGAAGTACATTTATAAAGGCTCTATCTATTTATCGTCCTTGTTCAGAGAGGTGAAAAGGAGTAATCCAATTCTAATTTTGGGTTGATACAGCTTCATTAGGTTCGATTCATATTCAAGTTCATTGTCGATGATCAACATATGAAGTATTATATTTCAATACGACTTGTTTCATTAATTCTTATAGCAATATAGCTGCTCCGATCATCTAACAATAACACAATTAAACAACAATTGTTCTACCCGATTATAGGAAAACTAGATCAATTGAAAGGTACAAATACGAGTTAAAAAATATAGTCTGATCTCAGACATCCAAAGTAGTGAACATCACAACATTCACAAGCTCCCAAGCCAAAACAAAATCCTTTTCAATTAGAAAAGTCAGCACAAGTACAACAATAGAAGCCCAGAAAATTCTAAATAAGCATAAAATTCAACAAAAATAAATTCCTGGAAAATTAAAATAAAAAATAAAAACTACTAAAAATTATAAAAGCCCAGAAAATTTTACTAAAACAGAAACGGAGGGAGTATAATGGAACTTCTTTTAAAGCCAATGAACGAGTAATCATTAATCGGAGTAATCGTTCCAAAACTTGAACAATCAAGCAAATTGGTAAATTTACTAATTCCTCCCACATAAAATTACAAATCTTACATCTTGTACTCCTAACCTCTACTTTTTTTCTTGAAAAAAAAAAAAAAAAAAAAAAAACATTCTGCAGGACGAGAATAATTGCAATGTACATTTGTCTAGTGTCTACTCCCAACAGATAAAAATGAGGTTGCCTACAACTACAACAGTTGGCAAACCTATTCCTATTCGCTTCTCATTTTTACAACCTTAATGTGAAACAATTGAAACTACAGGTTAGATTAACAGTATGCATGATATCATTGATTAGTCAACAGCATAACTCCATTATCCATATCATTACCTGGTTGCCTGACGTCACGAGAGTTCTTTGGAGCGCACACGACATTCTTAATGACAGAGAAATACAGATCAAATTCGGATTTCAATTTTACACAGCTTGCATCTATCCACTTCTCTGCTACACTTGTTGGTACACTATCTTGTGTATCTCTTTCATGCTCTTCAATAGCGGGTCTTATTTCATTGTACAAAGATTCAAGATTGGAGCTTGCATCAGTTTTCATTTCCTGCACAATAAAAAGTGAGACAAAAAGCCCGGAAAAAATCTTTGTCTGCAGCTAGTTATGACAACTCAAGTTTTTATAAGCTGGAATTTCAGGAACATAATATACAACTGTAATTGCTAAATTTGGAAACATAGGTTGAGGATGCTAGCACTATGCTGCATTGGGAGTGCACAGTCATCAGAAATTGTACAAGAAACAGCTAGAACCACTAGAAATAACCTAATAAGGAACCCGGAAAACTACTAATCTACACTTGCCACATTTACCGCCATATAATCCCAAAAAGAAGGCGAAAAAAGGCTGCAAAACCATGTAACATCAATAAAGTCAAAGACTGAACCCACATAATGTGGTATTAACCATTGGTAATGCAGCCCTGATAAAGCAAAGCAACAGTGACAACTCAGTCTACATTCACGTAAGGTTGGGTAGTCAGGATGACGGGCATCACCACTCACCCGGTCACCCCCAACCAATTTAAATTAGTACAAAGATTTTTTTGTAAATGGCCCACAAAAGACAATTTGTTTACAAAGGGTATGACAAGGCTGAATTAGTGAAATCGTACACAAAAACAAGGCAGTAGTACGTTCGATTATTGTAGCCAAAAATTTAACAATACTCCAATGGAGATACATATGAACTACTTAGACCTAGTAAATACTGCAAAAGCACGTAGGCACCTAGAATACACTTGCACAAGAAAGGTAAAAACACTTCACTTAACATCATAGACGGATATGATAGGAAACCAGCATGAGACTAAGAAAAATTAAAAGAATGTGTTAAAAACTTAAAACTAAAGCCTATTAGACCAGTCAGATGCAGCTAAGGAAGAAAATTTATGAAAAAGCCAGTCAGGTCTCCAATTTATACCTCATACATCAGGATCTCTTGTTGTGCTTCTTTTGCTTCTAGAAGGGAGACAACATACTTAGCATTAAATTCCTTTTGTGCCAAAATTTTAGACTTTCCCTTGGGCAAACGTTTTAGCTTTTTCTTAGCTAGAGGATAGTTTCGGGAGATGGATGCAAGACCATTTGCTGGAATAGAAGCAAGCGGATCAATATTCAGCAGAGTAGAATCAATTGTATGATCGGCATCCATCATAAATTCAATTTTGGAGGAGTTTGTACTTGTAACCGTTTGCATTGAAGCTTCATCTTCAGCTGAGTCATACAGAGGAATTTTCTCAACGGAGTATCTGTGGAAAAAAAAAAAAAAAAAGCTGATATGTTAATGTCCTGTTTCCATATACATGATTTGACACTATCTAACTATCATATCGCCAGAGAGGAAAAGAAAGGGATAACAGCACAAGTAAATTACTAGATAGAAGACATAGACGATAGACCTACACAAAAAGGTAAGAGCCATAATTGCATGCCTATGGAGGGGCTCCGACAATATACTATAGGTACTAATCAGCTCAAGTATGGAATATTCCAGAAAACCTAGCTCTAAAGAAATGTCAGCATGAAAAATAAATTAGGAAAAATCATATGAAGTCTTTTATGCCTATTTAAGTCCTGGGGGACATTAAGGAGAGAAAGATAGCAGTAGTTGATTGAAATGTTGAGTAGAAGCTTCAAACTAAAAAGAAAAAATGAGAAACAGATTGAGCAAGATCACTGGAAAACAGTTTTGTCAACAAAGATTTTCAGATTAGATATAAGCTACATAAAAAATAAAAAAAAGACAGGTGAAAGCTGCACACAAGACCGTTAGTGTCTGTAATCAGATGTTACCTGTCATCATCATCTTCCCACAGATACGTGTCTTCCTGTGTGAATAAAAGAGTGAAAAAATTAGCTTAATACAGCAATATAAGAAACTTTTCATTGGAAGTAATATAAATCGCAAAAATACAAAACAGGTGATGACTACATTGACATATATTGCATCTTGCAGAAATGCAATCACCAACAGAGCAGTATCTGCAGTGGAAAAACTCCGCCCCCTTTTATTTCAGAATTAACAGTAGAAGAAACCCGTCCTAATTACGTCCAGGCATTGCCTGATATGGGTGAATTTACCAAGATAGATTATACGGAGCCAATTTACTAGATTATTTGTGGCTAGCTGATACGAATTACATATCCTACAACAGAAAACTTGCCTATATCCATTCAAGAGATCTGAAACATCCCATTTTGTTGAAATTATTTATGTACTGCATTTTAAGTGTTCTTTTAAAATATATCTGAAGTTATAATACCATGAAATCAGCTTATGCTTGCGACACATGAATATTGCACTCATAACATCCCAATCATCACTTAATTTACCTGGAAACCACGAGATTTTGCCCCAAGAAATCCAGAACAACTAGCAGCACCACAGAGACACCGCACCTTTGCACCACCATACCATTCAAAGTTGTAATCATATGCTAGTTCTGTTCCAACTGAAATATCGTGCTTAGCAAATATGCCAACCCTTATTTCCCCCAACACTGTCCACTTCCTTGTTTCACAATTTGGATGACTGTGAAATCAAAGTAAAAGAGAAAATGCAGTGAGAGGATTATGCTTGGATTGTACAAGTCACAAAACTATGCGTAAGTCTCACCATGAATGATTGATGAATCTAGCGAGGCTTCCCTTCCTAGTTGCATCAATAGATTCAAAGGCATTAAGAGATATAATGTATGCATCCTTGAGACCTTGACGTGAGAAAAATTCCAAGTTTTACTAAGCAACCTCCAACCAACAACAGCAGGTTTTCAAGGAACTTAAATTCAAATTTGCCAAAGATAAACAACATACCTTGGGTTTCATAAGCTTGAGCTCTACTCTTAGCTTCTTTCCATGATATTACTTCACCACAATATTCAATGATGAACTGTCCAGCCTGAGGTATTGAGCCAAGGAGTTAGATGGATTGAAAAATGAAATAGATTGTGAAAAATGAGATTCTGGTGGCACTTCATTGACACCAAAGTAAAACAAATAACTAACCAAGTAAGAAAAACTGCACATACATTTAATTTTAACGGATTATCCACATACATTTAATTTCATGGATTAATTAGCCAGATATTGAGTTCCGTCATAAATTCACTTTAAAAAATCAATATAGAAAGACATAATAAAAAGTGTCAGGTCATCAAAAACAGTAGAGCAACCTCATTCTTAGGTAGGAACACTTTCAAGAATTACACGTAGAAAAGGACACACTGGCCATCAGAACCCGATCATACAGTGTTGGTAAAGTAACTTAAGTAAGTAACTGAGTAAGTCAAAAGTAAAATGATGGAAAGTTGTTTAAGCTTTTAAATGACCAATACCTTAATTTCTTCATCAGCAAGAAGACCCCATCCACGACCATTGGTTGTGAATAACTTGGTTTTTGCATATTCACATTTCTGAAATTTCTGTAAAGCAAATGCATATCAGGAATTGAGAGAGGAAACAAAATTTTGTATTATGGGCATACATAGCACAGAATTCTTAAAGAGACTTGTTGTTAGCAATGGTAAAAGCTGACTGCATAATACCCAACAAAAGAAAGTTCACTACATGACAATTTCTAAGAAACTATGTGAAGGGATTGTAAGGGGATAAATTAGAGCATCCCAGCAACGCTTTACATCATAAAATGTAACTCAGAAACTCCAATACAATGGCACCAAGGGGAAGTGTGCCCGTCATTAGTGCCATTATGATTTAAATAAAATTTATCTGTACAATCAGCCAGAGTATTTCCTTCCCTACTTTTTCAAACTCTTTCTTTGTTCCAGGTGAGCAGATATGCTTATTTTAGAAGCCCAATTTGGAACGGAGAAGTAAAGATATCACAAACAAACATCCTAATGACATAATAGATGACGATGGGAAGCACGGCAAATCACCTGATTCTTACAAACTACACCACAAGGGCAATAACCAGGAGTGCACTCTGTACTGGTATGTACATTCAGACATCCATCACCACAAGCACTCTCAGGGTCACTAGGATTGAATTTGCATTCACAAATGACAATATCTTCCTCTTTCTGCTTCTTGTGCCTGAAAAACATATAAAATGTTAATGGTAAAAATTGATTGTCACAAAATACGAACACAAACCCATGGATAGCAATATCAAAAATGACAATAGCAACGAGATAAGCAAACAGTAGGTACCACCACCATGAGCATGGTCATAGAGGATCCAATAAGTTCAAACAACAAAGTTATCCATACAAATTACAATTGAAAATACAACAATTAATCACTAAATTCACAACTATAGAGGTCAACGTACCTCCCATTCAATCGAAATACATTATAGATAAAGAGAACAAATTTTTCTGTAACAATTGCACTTTGTTGAACATGAAAAGGGATATCTATGAGTATCAAATTGACAGGTCGCCAACAAGTGAGAATGATTAGAGAGGAATTTAAAACTTGCAACTTTAGACAAGTGATATACAAGTAAGGTTGTTAATATGCAATTTGTAATTCTGTTCCTATTATTACATCCTTATTTCTTCTCCTCACAGTTTCACACCACAATAAACTAAAGATTTTTCCACTTTTACTTAGATGAAAGACAAATATAGACCATAAAATAGTCATGAAGTGAGTAACCAACTAGCAAGGAGCACCCATCACAACATAATTAAAATTGATTCTTATAGGAGGGAGCCAAAATGTACTTTAACAAACCATTCAGAATCCATAATACCATATCAGTTCATCACTCTTATGTCTCTAACAAGACCCCAACCTCGGATGATGTAAAGGAAGGTAAAGGTAAACAAATGCAGCCTTAATTGCAGAAGGTTTTTATGTTGAACTCTTGATCAAAGGCAACTAACCAAACTACTAATCAAAAGCACTCAAAAAAAAAGTAAGAATGGAGAGTCATGTGCAATAATCAGCTAAGTTATCACTATTCAATTCATTGTAATGATTAATGAAAAGTTGAAACATTGCCCTCAAAAGATATAGAATCAGCTGCAGATATAGCAAGATCACAGTCAAATCTGAGGATATATCTGCGGCAAACACAACAAATTAGAATTCTATAATAAACATTTCTATTTTCCATTTCTATAGGGAGTAACATTTTCTTCTAATTCTTAGAAACACCCAATCTACCAATTACCAATATTCTATTATAGATAAGTAAACAGTTCCAGTGTGAATTTTCCTAGTGATAGATGAAAATTGGTGCTAAATGTTCAATGCATTCAGAAGCATAAAACCTATACATTCTACTAACAAGCATATTATAGTCCATACTTTTCTCTTCTAGCACATTAAACAATTCTACACATGTCCCTCCTTGGCTCCTTTAAAGAGGTGATACAACCCAAGATACTTGATACTGTTCGTCCAAATCATTTTAGGCAGTAAGAAGTTCAGGGCAAGATATAAAGGAGGGAGGCATACAAGGTCTTAGGTAACAGCATATCTTTTAAAAAAAAAGTGTAGCAAACAAGAACAAGTACAGGATTGCTAACAAAAGGGTGAAGAAAACAATTGTATCAGACAAAATAAGGGCATATTAACTGTTATACCAATGATTGGACAAAAAGAAAGAAAGGCAGACATTTAGATTTGTGAGGGCTACGGTGAAATCATCAAACCTGATCAGGTGAGATGCATCAAAGATGGAAAAGGTACAGCCCTAGATGAGCTTCACATCAAGGAAAGATGTCAAAGCTTCTTAATCGGCCTAAATATAGACACATCAGCCCAGATAAGCACAGTGATAGACTGATAGGACCTACTTTAAGTCCTTTTCACAATAATAACAAGCTTAAGAACAACAATCCAAGCCTCCAAGGAGCATTACCATGGTGTACGTTATTTTCTGATTACAGTTTCAGTGTATGAGATTCCAAGACTAAAGAAGGCGCCAATGACAAGTTATAAAATTAGGAGGGAAACCTTAAAATCAATGGATTTCTTGTTTTGAAGAATTAAAAAGAACTTGAGTAAGTTAGAGGACATGTGGGATACCGCAGACCTTAAGATATTACTGGAGAAGGTAATAAAATGAAAGTACAGTGTCTCATATATTTGGGGTTAAATATGTAATGGAGAGATAGATTAATCTGTTATCCATTGTAAATTGGGTGCCTCCTATGGAGAATGCCTAATAGGTACTCAACCATAATAAATGCCATTAAAAATCATGGGTGCAGCTCAGACTCATTACGCTCAAGCTCATGTGAGAACATGCATTAAGAGATGGAGTCAAGAATAAAAGGATAAGAGATAAGGTGGGAATAGCTTCTATAGATGAAATGATGCTATAAATGAGACTAAGATGGTATGTATAGGTTAAGAAGAGAAGAGGCAAAGTCAGACGAAAAGGGATCTAGCCTTGCTAAAGTTTACATAAAACATGGCCCTATTTAGAAATAAATAAAAATTAGGATTCGAGCATGATATTTCCCCTTTTCTCTTGCTTTGTAAGTTGGGGGAAATGATTATAATAAGTAAAGGTGAAAGGATTGCAAGGGAAGAAATGATGAACCCAAGAAGAATTGAAATAATAATAAGTCTATGTCTACTTGTCAAAGACATGGTCCTTGATAGGAACAAATGGGAGGTCAAATTGATGTAGTTGATAAGAAAAAAAGTAAATACTTAAGAAGCGATGGAAAAAAAAAACAAGAAGAGAGAGAGAGAGAGAGAGAGAGACTAAGATAAGATGGTTTGGATATAATAGTAAGTAGCCAGATGCCCTTACTAGGAGGATTTATAAAATCTACTTTAAGGGATTGCAACATTTATATAACTAGGAATCTCGGCAAAAGACTTCTTGTTAAGTACTAAGCTCAGTGAACATGGCATAGAGTACACTTATTCAAGGACCAATAAGACAAGATCACACCAGAAGAATTTGGACTTCAGAAGTTCAGATTAGAGCTCTTTATCCCCAGAAATCTGCAGTGATAACCCTTTTCAATAATAGATACTTCCAAATCTCATGCAACAGTCAATATGTCTATCTTTATTCACCTCTCTAGATAAAAGCCTTACTTTTGTCCTTTTAGGATACTTTTGTTGATCAAATCAAAGTTTGAAAAGCCTAAACTACGACTGAAGAAGAGAAATCACATCACCTTTATAAAAGTCCTTACTTCTCACCATACTCACGTCATCTCCAAATTAACAAATGAGCTGCAGCAAAGCATGCTAAATGCTTTTAACAAGGAGCACCAGTTAAAACATAATTACTAAATAAACTTTTTGAAAATCACTGGACTTCTTCAACCATGTTTCTTTAATAAGTAATACCTATCACTCTATCAGCAACATTCTTTTCCATCTCACTATACGAGTATACAATCCTCAATCCAAAGACTAGAATCATCTTGCATTTCCCATAGGTAAACTAGTAGAGCAACACATGTGATCATAGCAGTGTTACCTAATTCATCAGTATGAGAATCAGTACGGGTTTGTAATTCACTATCCAATTAATTTTATTGGACCAAAAAAAGTACCAATTCACTTGTATAATTCTCCTTTCAGTTCACGAGGGGGTGGGGTAAATTAGGTAGCGATGGGATCAAAGAGGATAAAGAAATTCAGATTTTTATATTTCATTTGGGTGATGTAATAGTTCAGGGTGCATTTCAGCTTTACTATTATGTGAAAAAAAAAAAAAAAAAAAAAAGGGTTCAGTTGGAGAGGGTTTCTTCTAAGCCTACTTGTAGTAGTCCAACAAGTTTACTCCCTCAAAAAAAGTCAAAATTGTAGTATTTATTAATCCCCTATGAAACAAATTATATTTAGTATAATACTTCAGTAACTTGAAGATTGCATATTGATGTCTCATTATAAAAGTACCCTAATGAGAATAGATATGATTCTCCATAAAACTGTCTCCGTCTCTCCTCCAACAAACCATTCTCTAATTCTCTATCATGGGCCATGGCAACTACTCACAGCTAAAGCCACCGCGTTTCTGAATATATGAGACACATCTACAAGGACAAGGCTAGAAAATCAATCATTTCCTTCACATATTTTTACTACGTACTACTTACTAGTCTTGCTTAACACTTTTGATCAACCTATTAGATAAACCATTAACAAGTGACAACTACTCCATAATAGCCAACCATTACCAGCTGAAATAAAAAGTTAATAGCTAGTAAAACAAATAGACCGATGAATATACCCAAGTAAGCAATCATTGGGGATTGTCGCATTCCAAAGGCAATAAGGCATGTGGAGGTGGAGGGTGAGCTGATAAACCATGCAGTGTGGAGGTATGTAAAATGAAGAGGTGACTGAACAGGTTATACCAGAAAGGTCGAAAACCACGTTGCTTGGAATCCAATCTATTAATAAGCCAAATTACAGATTCCTTTGTTCAATAAATAATCTATATAATTCATGGAACCAAACAAGAATTGCTTGATAAATGTCTAATCTACCAAATCGCGATGATACTCTAAATTATGGACCTTCATAAACATAACATATATTTAAAAATGAAAAGAATAGGGCCAAAATATCTCACTTCCTATATGAAAATTCGTTTTGATCAATGTGTATGTATCCGATTTCTTGGCAGGCCTGTCCCTGAGCCAGGGCACGATGGGAGGCCGTTCCCGGGAAAAAAGATCCATTTTCATAGTTCCGTCCTAGCATCAAAGGGTTATAAACAAATTCCTGCAATCAATTTGACTCAATTATCAAATTAGGCTCGAAAAATCACATAAATATCCCTTAGCTTCAACATAGCAATATAAATTGCACATAGCAATATTCCAGCAACAGCATTGCTCGTTAAAATCATCATAAATTCAGCATTAACAATCAATAGTTTAATCCATCATAAAAAGAACCCTAAATTGACTATACTGATAATTGAAACCCTAGATTGCGAAATTTGTATTCGAAGGTTAAGAAAAGAAACAAGCTTATTACCTCAGAAGCTGCTTAAATGGCGGAGAGAAAGCTCAGAAGCCGCTTCAATGGAGAATTCAGAGTACGCTTCAATGGCAGAGAAACAGTGAATAAAATTGACGAGGAATAACGAGGAAAACCGCCATTCAAGTAGCGGTTTTGGGATAAAACGCTACCACAAGGAAGGGTTTTAGGTGAAGTAGCGGTTTTATTAAACCGAAGTAGCGGTTTTGCCAACAATAGCACAAAATTTTAGGGAAATTCTCAATGGTAGCCCTCTACTTTTGCTTTTTCCCAATGGTAGCCAATTTTTTTTTCAATTCTCTTTAGTAGCCCTAAACTTTCACATTTTTACAACTGTAACCTTATTGATGATTTTCTGTTAAATTTCCGTTAAAACTAACTACGGTCTACAGAATACTAAACAAGTTAACTATTCCAATAATTTTTTAAAAAAAAAAAAAAAAGAAAAATAAAAAATAAAAAAAAAAACAAAATTCTAAAAATACCCCCACACACAAATACCTCCATCCTCCTTATTTCTCCTCTTCCTTCAACCTCCAAACTCCATAGATTTATCTCTCCACCTTCATCACCATTATTATTTGATAAATGTGTAAATGTCCATCAACCTCCAAACTCTCAATTGTTTAATTCTCTGAAATATGAAGTGCTCTTCATTTCTCCATTCTCCCCCTTTTATTTTCAATCAAATTCTAGGGTTCTTCATTTTCGTGGGAGTATTTTTCGTGGATGGGGTTTTCGTGCATACATGGGTGGTAATTTTCATGGGTTGGGTGGTAATATTGTGAGTTGCGGGTTTCTTGGGTGGGGTTTTGTTGGGCGGCGGTTCCATGGGGGTGTTTTCGTGGGTAGGGTGGATGGCTAATTTCGTGGTGGGTTTTGGGTTGTTGGTGGCCAATTTCTTGGGACTATGGGAGGTTGTTGCGGTTGAGTGGAGGGGGAATGGAGAGGGGGTGGTTGTTGCGGTGGAAAGGAGGGACGGAGATGTAGTGGTTTGCGGGTGGAGGGTTTTGGGGTTGGAGGTGCTGCCAAGGAAGATGAGTGAAGGGAAGGAGAGAGAAAATGGTTAGGAGAGAGAAAATGGTTGACAATAGTTAAAGTTAACGGATATTTAACGGTTTAGACTTAATAAGGTTACGGTTGCAACTTTTTAAAAAGTTGAAGGCTACCATTGAGAATGCGAAAAAAAATTGGCTACCATTGGGAAAAAGCAAAAGTAGAGGACTACCATTGAGAATTTCCCAAAATTTTATAGGAAAAATTGCTCCCATTAATCTGAACTTTGCCCCATCCGCCGAAATTAATCCCAACTTTCGTTTATTATCTATCACTCCCAACTTTAGGGGGTATTAATTTCTATTGCACCCAAATGATTTGCAACCGGATAATCAGGTAAACATTGTTGACTTGTGATTAATTGCACACGTGTCGCATCATGATAGGCTTAAAAAAAACAAATTAAAAAAAAAACCACGCACAGCCACCTCCACCACCACCACCACCCTCAATCGTCGTTCACCCTAACCCCGACCCTCAGTTTCACCGGACAACCCTCGACTTCCACTAAAAACCACCGGCCTTCCTCCACCACCCATCCCAGACCCCGGAAACAACCTTAGCATAGTTATTTTCGTGGCTAATTGACGGGGAAAGGGGGTGTCGTTTTCGTGGGAAGGGGGTGAAATTGAGGGTGAGGGAAGGGAAAGGGATGGATTTCGAGGGTGAGGGAGGGATGGGCGTCGTTTTCCGGCAACGAGGGAGGGGTTTTCGGGGGTGGGGGAAGGAAATGGGTGAATTTCGAGGGATGGGGGAGTGCTGGGCGGCGGATCTGGGGTTTTAAGGGTGGTGTTCGATGCAAGGGAGGGGTTTTTGGGGGTGGGGGAGGGGTTTTCGGGGGTGGGGTGGCTGGGCGGCGGTTTCCGATGGCGGGGGGAGGGGTTTTCGGGGAGGGGGCCGAAATTCCGGCGGGGTGGAGGTGGGGTGTGGTGTTTTCCGGAAAAGGGTAGGGGGCTGGGTTTGGTAGGTTTTTTTTTTATTTTTTGTTTTTATTTATTTTTTCTTTTTTTTTATTTTTTTTTTGGACCTATCACGTGTTGACACGTGTCTAGGTAACCTGCTACATCAGGTTGGCTCACCTGTTGGGTGCAATAGAAATTAATACCCCCTAAAGTTGGGAGTGATAGATAATAAACGAAAGTTGGGATTAATTTCGGCGGATGGGGCAAAGTTCAGATTAATGGGAGCAATTTTTCCAATTTTATATGCAGCTGGCCGCATGCCCTGCACGGTGAAGTAGGGGTGAGCATGGATCGGATATCCGTATCCAAAAATCCAAATATTTGATATCCGATATCCGATCAGAAAGTGTCGGATATCCGATTTTCGAATATCCGAAAAATTCGGATCGGATAGCCCGGATATCCAATATCCGACTCTTTATAATAATATAGCTAAAATTCGGTCATTTGGCTTATTCTAAAATCTTCATAAAGACAAAGCAAAATCAAATTCGTAATTACCAACTACAATTATACATATTTTTGAATCTATTAACTCCACAAATTAGAAAATGTGATAATCCCAAAATATTAGAATAAAAAATCAAAGAATATCGCATAAAAAACCCAAATGAAAACCAAATACAAAGTATTATTTTGGCATAAAGAACCCAAAATAATGTAAGACTTATGTATAGAACAAATAATCATTTAGACCCATTTTCAATTACAAAAAAATCAGCAAAGAACAGCCGCGCCTGATAGGTGAGAACGAACGGTGAGGTGTTGGTTGTAAGATGAAGCCGCGGAGGTTGTGGAACTACCGGAAATCTGCACATTAATCTCTTTTGATTTGATATGAACTTATGAAGAGGCTTCTTTGAAAACAGGAGAGAAAATGTAGCAAAGAAAGAGGTTTAAGAATGAGGGATGAAAAGGGCGGAGGTGCCGAGGTGAACTGGTGAAGGAGAGAGAAAGAGGAGAAGAAGAGAGAGAGGAGAAGAAGAGAGAGAGGAGAAAGTGAGGCGGTTAGGGGGTCTGAGGGATTTTATATTGGGGTCTCAAATTCTAGGGTTTTATACGTAGTAACATGTAAAAAAGATACAGTATAATACTCCCATAGTAATTTCTTCGGATATCCGAAATTCGAAATTTGGATATCCGATATCCGAATTTTTCGGATCGGATATCCGATCCGAAAATGATTTCCGAATTAGATGCGGATCGGATCATCGGATTTTCGGATATTCAGATAGTTTTGCTCAGCCCTACGGTGAAGACAATCACAATTTTTTCTTTATTTTCTCTCTCCTCTCCTCTCCTCCATTTTCTCCTCGAAAACCAACCCATACCTCCGTCGTCGTCTTTGTCTTCATCTTTGCCGGCGAAATCAGCCAAATCGACCTCCGCCTTCCCGTCGTATTCATCTACTTTGTGGTGAATTGCATATATATATATATATATATATATATAGCAAGTTTGGTGGAGTTGGTGGGGAACTCACCTTGTGACATTGAGGTCACAAGTTCGAGCCCTACCAACTACTAAATGCTTGGGAGTGGCAACAGTTAGAAACATTTTTTAATTGTCTCCTTAGATGACAACATTTTTCATTTGTTGTCTTTGTAAAAGTGTTGCCTTATGTTTCATTCTACCTTGGCTTTCAAAATTGTTGCCTTTGAATAAAAATGTGTTGCCTTATGAATAGACAACGGGGGCATATACTACGCCTCATATGTGTTGCCTTAGCTACAAGGCAACACTTTTTTTATATTAGGCAATGGTTTTGCACTGTTACCTTTGCTTTATTTTATTGTAGTGAAGGTTCTTTAGATTCTTTTTGTGTGGTTTTTCTAGCAAGCATCAAAGTACGTTTAGATGGCTAGATACCTTTGAAAGTGATTGATTTGAATAACATGTTTTACATGATTTGATTGGTGATTGAATTAAATTGATTTGAATTATGATTTTGAAATAAATTATGTTTGAAGGTATTGATTTTAATAAAAGTATTTTGAATGATTGATTTTTAAATCATGTTTTGAATGGTTTGGATTACTTATCATGTTTAAATAAAGGAATTGATTTTTAAAGGTTTGTTGAATTAAATAACGGTTTTTCAAGGAAAAGTTTGATTTTGAAAAGTTATTAATATGAGATTTTATTCTCAAGTATTTATTTACAAGGTTTGATTTTGAAAGCACGTGAAATTAATTAAAAAAGGATTTTTAATTATATTGGAAATATTGAATATTAAAAGGATTTATTGAACCATTGAATTATTATTATAAATGCTTTATAAGCATGTTAGTAATCCCACTATGCGGATTTGGTTTATTGATAAGGCCTTGGACTTTGTATGATCGGGTCTTTCCTCGAGAATAACCTTGAATTGTAATATAAAGAGACTAGCTTGGGGGGTGTGCACACTTCCTCGAGAATAACCTTGAATTGTAATATAAAGAGACTAGCTTGGGGGGTGTGCACACTTGGGTGAGGAATTGGATTAAAAGAAATTGGTTCTTAATAAAGGAATTAGTTTTATTAACTATTATTTTGAATATAAATCATTGGAATCGGTTTTGGAATAATGAGTTTTGAATTTATTGGATTAATTATTGGAATTGGTTTTAAAAGCATGTTTGCAAATAAATTGAATTTACACTATCTTGCACTTATCGTACTTAGCATAATTTGCTAATCCGTATTTCTTATTTGTTTTGGTTCGCCCTGTTTACCGCAATGGTAAGCAGTGTTGACTATTTTCAAGTCGAGTCATGAATGAGCATATGGGAGTCCTGGGATTTGTTTCATCTAGTTTAGGAATGTTGGTATTGTCTTTATTTTTGAGCACTCATAACAATGTTACTATTTTTATAAGTATTAATAAAAGAAAGTTGAGTTTCCGGTGCAAGTTTTGTTGTTGAGTTAAGTATTTTGAGTAGCCTTGCGTAATCACGCGGGGGTAATACGCCCAAGTCTATCTCTACGGTATAATTATATGTATCATACTAATATTTCCGTAGAGGGAGATTTGGGGGTGTTACAGAATTCAAGAAAAGTTTTTTTGCCGTTGACAAAGAGGTAATGAGAGTTTTTCTTTGATTATCTTTTCTACTAGATGTAAAAGCTAAAAGAAAGGAAGAAAGGCTGTAAATTGAGTGGAAGAAAGATAGGCCGGAAATTGAGTGAGCACCCTCAATTATGCCTTACTGTGAGTCTTGACTTGAGACATCTTAATTTTCAAATATTTTTTGATGAAATTGTAGTTATACAAGAATTCATTAACGAATATTTATATACACTTTCATCGATTTATAAAGAGTTATTTATTTATTTTTTCTATTTTTATTAAAAAATAACTAATTTTGGTATCAACCATTTACACCCTCTCACATTAATTAGGTGCCTTTAAGGCTAATATAATTAAGCTGTGCATATAATTTTTTTCCTACGAGTATAATAAAACGACACGTCTAATAGCTCATCTTAGCCCAATAGATCACTTAACTAGAGTTTGGGAAGATGGACATGTGGATGTAATTGAAATTGTTATTGCCACTAATTATAAATAATAAATAGTAGGGTTGGGGTGGTTATTCTAATTTACTCAATCCACTTGACCTTGATGATCCGCTAAAGATATTTTGGACATACCTCCCTTTGACCAACCCTTGTAATCAACGCTAAGTGCACCAAGTCTATACTTAATGTGGAGTAAGTAGTTATTACAAGCCTAGTAGAGAAAAATTAAATCTTTCATCCGTTTATATTTAGTTGACATTAGTTGACACATGTCATTTAGGAAAGTTTGCCAACGCATACTTTTAAATATAAATATCTTTAATTGCGTAAGAGCAAAAATTATAAAATTTTTATATTCAAAAATTAGATGTTGAGACGAAGCTAACAAGACCTCACACAACTATGTCTTTATCTAACATTAAATCACAAAGAAAAAGTCAAAGTAAGTTATGTGAATAGTGCACAAAGTCAAAATGTGCCAACTAAAAAAATGGAGGTAGTATTTAGGAGAGGAGAGAGAATGATAAAGCAAGTGAGCTACACTAGTAACTGCATGCAATATATAAAATTTACCCAAAAAAAATCAAATAAAAGGCAAATTTGTCAAAAAAAAAAAAACTTTTAAAAGCATCATTTTGTAAAAAAAACAAAAAACCTTTTAAAAGTTTTTTGGTTAAAAAATACCACCACGTTCATTTTATTGTGAGAGGAAACCTATTTCCTTAATTATCCTCTAATTAACTTTATTAGCCTCTAATTTCCTCCCATTTCTTCTAATTAACCACTAACCCACCCAATTACTTAATAATTATATTTAATTTATACATAAAAAAGCCACCACCCCAACCACCAACCAATTAACCACCCCTTCCCCTTCTTCCTCCGTTTTCCCCTCCCTTGGAAGCAACCCCCTCACCCACCGGACCCGCCGCCCAGATCCCCCCACCTCCACCGCCGGTGGACCATCCCTTTCCCCATTATCCCTGTTGGTGACCACAACCTCCCTTCGAATATTTGAATCTTATATACTCAAACATGCTCAAATCAAGTTCAAATCAATTGCAATTTGTTTTCAAATCACCCTAACATCACATACGTACATAATCAAAACCAAAACAAGCAAAATGCCTATATATATATATATTAGATTTTACAGTTAACAGCTAGTTTACCTAACACTCATACTGAATTATTTATTTTCACATCTAGCAGCTAGTTGCTAGTTGACAGCTAACGGCTACACATACAGCTAACAACCACCATCACAACTAACAGCTACCTCTAATCCTCTATAGCTACATTTTGCCGAGCACGCCATAAAACACAGGTCACAAAACAAAAGAGAGTACCCAAAAAATTAAAAAACCATTGGCGGCAAACAATTAAAGATCAAACGGATAGAACAATGCATCAAAAAAATATCCAGTTAATCAGAGTCGTACAATTGCACACGTGTAGAGGGCGCGCCCAGGAGGGCAAAATCGTCCAGCTAAATATCTCTCTCTTTAACCTACCTTTTTTTTGCCGTCGTAAAAATCTTCTTTCTCTCTCCTCTCTTTCTCTCTCTAACCTGAACCAATTTCCCCTAATTTTATTAAATTAGGGTTTATCCTCTCTCCCAATCTAGGGTTTACGACATTGACCTTCTGCTGCAATGGGAGTTCCAGCGTTTTACCGGTGGTTAGCAGAGAAATATCCGTTAATTGTTGTGGATGTAATCGAGGAAGAAGAAGTTGAAATCGATGGAATTAAGATTCCAGTTGATACCAGTAAACCTAATCCTAATCTCGAGTATGATAATCTTTATCTTGATATGAATGGAATCATTCATCCCTGCTTTCATCCTGAGGATCGGGTAATTGGTTTTTATTTATTTTTTCTTAATGTTATGTTATTTGGAGTTGATTAGTGTTTTTTTTTTTTAAAAAAAAAATTATTTTGGGTTTGATTTTCTGTAAATTTATGATTGTTTAGTTCAGGAGAGCTGAATTTGTTAATTTTAGCTGAGATTAGATTTGTATGATGGAGATTGTAATCTTAGGATTGCGGTAGTTTGCTATTGAAGTTGGTATGGATCGCTTAGTAACTTGAAATGTGTGGTGCTTTTGATTTCCGGGAAATAGTTTGCGTGGTGCTAAGTTGCATGGTGCTGCAGATTTAAGGTTAATTGAGGTAATTTGTTATGGAGAGGATATGAGTGGTTTGTTTAATTGAAATGCGTAGCGCTTTTGATTTCCGGGAAGTAGTTTGAGTAGGTCTAGGTTGCATTTTGCTGGAATCAGAGTAAAGGAAATGGGTGGTTTGCTATGGAGAGGAAATGGGTGGTTTGATTAATTGAAATGTGGTGCACTTTTGATTTCCGGGAAGTAGTTTGGGTAGGGCTAGGTTGCACGGTGCTGGAGATTAAAGATTTTATGACTGGGATGATATGCTACTGGGATGGATTTTGATGGCTTGATTACGTGAAATGTATGGTGCCCTATGAAGATATAAGATGTCAATACCTCTCATATGGAATAAGCAATGTGGACCCAGAACAAACGTTGTACTTTGGCATATGGGATGGCGGGTTTGTGATTCATGCTTTTGATTCCCGGGGAATATTTTGCCAATGCCAATTCGCCTCTCCTTTAATTCAGGGGTATGGTATCATAAGTCCATATATATATTTTTTACAGTTAGTTTTTATGCTTAGAGTGTGATCACTTGGGCTTGTAATGATGCCAGATAGGTTACATATTATACTTCAAGTGGTTAGGAGGTTTGCCTACGACTAGTATGATGTATGCATCAGCTTCGTAGTGACTAGATTATTCCTGGTAGAAGGTAGGTACGCGAGACAGTGAGAGTGTGAGACAATAGGGGATATGTTTCATTGTCGAGAGGGGAACAACCTAGATCACCAGATTGCGAGTCAATAGGAGATAGGCATGATGAAGGAGTTCAGAGTATTGAGACCAAAAGGACAATTTTCTATCTCTGCCATCAACTCATCAAGTGGCCATCATTTATGTTGCACCAATACGGGGATGGAAACGGAAAACGGCAAATCTAAAAATTCCAGAGTACGGGGATGGCTTTGGGGACAACGATATTTTAAAATATAATTTTTAAATATAAAAAATGGAGCATTGTAAAATTTTTAATGCAACAAAATAAATTGATAATACAAACAATTTAGTTTAATATAACACAAGTACACAACATTTAAAATAAGAACAAATCATGAAATCAGAAACATAAAAGTAAAAATAAAAAAATCACGAAATCAAAAGCATTAAAACAAAATAAAAGTGTCCACCAATACTTCTTCCGTTGCATTGCCCACCAGTGTCGAAAGCTCCATCATTGTTGCCCTTATTTTGCCATTATTACTCTCAAGTTTTACAATTTATTTCCCACAATTTTAATAACAGAATCTAATTATGCATTATGAAGAGTGTAGCATGGGTAGTGATTGAATTGGGAAATTAGGGTTTCAAAATTGGGGAAAAAGAGAGGGGAATTTTTGAAGGCCGCCTCTGCCAAACTCCACCGCCGAGAGTTTTGAAGTGTGAAACTGTGAATTTATGGGTTGACAAACTCAAAACAAGTATTTAAAATGCCCAAAATTTCACTTGGGGACGACGTTCAGCCTCACTCGCGTCCCCAGAAATGTCCCCAAAAAGTCAACCCGTCCCCAAGGCGTATCCGTACCCGTGACGTCTTGGGGAATGGGGGACATCCGCCATAAGGCGTCCCCGTGCAACATAGGCCATCATACTGTGTGGTGGCTTATTGGCTAAGTCTCTGGAACTTAAATGATTTTTGAGATGATCATTAAGGCATGCTTAATTAGCAGGTTGCAATAGTCGATCAGTAAATCACCAGAAGTGGAGGATTGATTATAAGCAGTTTGCAATTGTCAATCTTTTGAACTTAAATACTGATGCCTTGAGGTTTGAGGATTTTATTCACAATCATCAATTCAAAGCCATTGCTACTTTGTCATTAGTAAACCACCAAATTTAAGTGGAGGATTAGCTTGTATGTAATAGAAAAAATGGAATTTTCTTGTACTTTTGGTATTTGTATTTTGCCTCTTTCTTCTTGATATTTTTTTGATCAAGTGGGAGGAGGTGCCATTTTTTCAAATGGTTTGGTATGACTGTATCATAAAGTCATCATAGACTCGTAGGTTATAGACTCGTAGGTTTGTTTTCTCATTATATTTAATTATTAGATAATTATTAGAAGTAGAAGCTTGCTTATGATGTAGAAGAGGTAAAGCAAAATTTGATGGATTTTAAAGTTAAAACACTGCACAATGAATCTAATTAAGTATCAGGAAAAGGCCAGAAGTTTCCTTATTTTCCTGTGTTCTTGTTGCTAGCCTTTTTTCGCCATTTACAAACCTCTTTGTGAGTGGAATTTTTAATTTTCAGGTTGAATGTTATATTTTTCGTGTCTGGCCATCATCCCTTCTTATGTCCTTTAGATATTCGCTGAGTGGGTCTTCCGTCTATTTGGGCACAATGAATCTAATTAAGTCTCAGGAAAAGGCCAGAAGTTTCCTTATTTTCCTGTGTTCTTGTTGTTAGCCTTTTTTCGCCATTTATAAACCTCTTTGTGAGAGGAATTTTTAATTTTCAGGTTGAATGTTATATTTTTCGTGTCTGGTCATCATCCTTTCTTATGTCCTTTAGATATTCGCTGAGTGGGTCTTCCGTCTATTTGGGGACATCAATGTTTTGATCAATTAGGCTTGAGATTTCTATATTACATTGAAAAATCTTTTAATTTTTGTGCATTTTCACAATGTCTGATCCTTTTTCTTCATTTTTATTCAGCCTTCTCCAGCAACATTTGAGGAGGTGTTTCAAAATATGTTCAACTACATTGATAGGCTTTTTAACATGGTTCGTCCTAGAAAGCTGCTATACATGGCGATTGGTGGGTTTATTGATCTTTTACCAATTATTTCAAACCCTTGTGCATGGGATATCTGCATTAGAATTATACTAATACCACAATAACTGCTTTCAGATGGTGTTGCTCCTAGAGCCAAGATGAATCAGCAGCGTTCAAGGCGTTTCAGGGCTGCTAAAGATGCAGCCGAAGCTGTATGTGATTCATTATAATTAATACTTCTAGATCTTCGTTCTTCATGAATCATCAACTTGTATTTTTTTGGTTTCATTTAGGCTGCTGAAGAAGAACGTTTACGGCAAGAATTCGAACAAGAGGGAAGAAAGCTTCCTCCAAAAGAGGAGTCACAAACCTTCGATACCAATATTATTACTCCTGGAACAGAGTTTATGGCTGTATTGTCTATTGCATTACAATATTATGTTCACCTGAGAATAAATAATGATCCAGGGTGGAAATCTGTCAAGGTATTGCTTTAAAGTTTAAGGCTTTTGCATTAAATTCAGGCATTTGGTTGTTTTGGAGCATTTGATGGGTGTGCAGGGTTCTAATTCTCCATGGTCGAATATTGAAGGTTATATTATCTGATGCAAATGTTCCTGGGGAAGGGGAGCACAAAATTATGTCATACATACGCCTTCAAAGGAATCTTCCTGGTTACGATCCAAATACACGCCATTGTCTATATGGATTGGTATTATCACTTCATTTTCTGCAGTTACACCCAAAATAAACCTTTCATGTGCTCTTTTTATAATGATAAATATTTTTGACAGGATGCAGATTTGATCATGTTGGCACTGGCGACCCATGAAGTTCATTTTTCGATTTTAAGAGAGGTATGCTGTTCTTTTGCTTCTCTTTTCCTTCTGTAGTAGTTTTTGTTGATTTTTCATTGATTTTGTGGTAATTTTAAAATGAATTATTTTGATTGTTAATGCAGGTTGTATTTGTTGCCGGGCAGCAAGATAAGTGCTTCCTATGTGGTCAGGTTGGCCATTTAGCAGCAAATTGCGAAGGCAAGGCAAAGAGGAAGGCTGGTGAATTTGATGAGAAAGGTGGTGATGATGCTGTTTCCAAAAAACCTTTTCAGGTTTGCCATTAATTTTATATTATATTAGAACTGTTTTTCATCACGGAAGTAGGAAAACAAATAATTTTCGTGTGTTTTCATATTTTGTTACTTTTCTTCCATAACTTTGAGCCTTTTGTTGCAGTTCCTGAATGTGTGGACTCTCAGGGAGTATCTGGAGCATGAGATGAGGATTCCCAATCCTCATTGTAAGATTGATTTTGAGCGCATTGTAGATGACTTCATCTTCATCTGCTTTTTTGTTGGCAATGACTTTTTACCTCACATGCCCACCCTGGAAATCCGTGAGGTTTGTATATGTTTTTTGCCCTTCTGTTGTTATGTTCTCATGAAGAATTTGTATTAGTCAATAGCATATATATTCTAAACCTGCCAATATGATTAGCCTTGTAAGAGTTGTATCTAATTTATGTTCTTGGCAGCTATAGTTTGGTCGATATTGCTATAGAGTGTGGTGGTGAAGAGAGTGTGTTAAATCCATCTCATTTGGTCTTACATGGATCAGGCGTGGGGCTACAATAAGATTATTGTGCACCCGTGCATAAGTTATCATTTTTTTAGCTGACTGTTATCTTGTAATCATGCTCATGTTGCCCTTTCAGGCGCTGGAGTTAGCATTTTTAGAAGTTAAACACTCTAGTATTAAAACACCAAATTTTGAAATAAAATAATCTTGTGCAAAATGACCCTAAATCAGGTCCATTTGAGACAGTTTTGTATATGCATTTTAAGTAGACTGTTTTTCCTTTGTTTGTTTATTGGTATGAGAGGAAGTTGGTGGTTTCACTGATGCAAAAACGTAAGCGCAGACCTTATTGACTGTCTCTTATTCATCATTTATCTCGCTGTTTATCAGGGTGCAATAAACTTGCTGGTGGCTGTGTATAAGAAGGAATTTAGTGCAATTGGCGGGTATCTGACCAATGGAAGCAAGGTATTAAGATGATTGGGTGCTTTTATATGTAGGCCCGTTAATAGTGGCGGTAGTCCTTTTTTTTTAAGCTTCTTGCATGGATAGCTGGTAGGATAAAGTTTACTCTGTGTATGTGCAGCCTGACTTAAGTAAAGTTGAGCAATTCATTCAAGCTATTGGATCATATGAAGACCAGATCTTTCAGAAGAGGGCTCGGTTGCACCAGGTTAGTTATTTCCTATATGCAGAATAGTGGGTTGTTGTGGTTGAACGAGCTATCAATTTATTGTAGATGCTGATATTATTAGGCTGCCGTGTTTCCCTTCATGTTTGGAGATTGTAAATAGGTGTTATATTTGTTCCAACAATCTGTACCACAGATGTTGCCTTAATTCCCAAGCACTTTGATATTGGTTGTAATTAATAATGCTTGTTGGATTAAAGGTTGTGCGGTTTTAATAGTAAGTTTTAGAGGAGGTGGAAATATGTAATGAGCAGTTTATAAGTACTCAATATGCTTTTCTTGATTGTTCAGCGTCAAGCAGAGAGGATAAAAAGAGACAAAGCTAATGCCAAAAGAGGAGATGATATGCAACCACAAGTTGTGCCTGAGTCCTTAGTCCCCGTGTCACGATTTCACGGTTCTCGCCTTGCTTCAGCTCCATCACCTTCCCCCTTTCAAAAGGGACTAGGCGGGAGTTCAGAAAGTAAGCCTCAGAAAATGGCACGTACTTCTGGAGCAACAATTGGCGCTGCTATTGTTCAGGCTGAAAATAGTCTTGAAATGGAAGTATGTTTTTTTACTTTTGAGCCACTTACACAATTTCTCTTGTACTTTTGAAGAAGTTACTGTCTTCATATTACTCTGAAATAATTGTTTTTTCTTTGTTCTTAAGGCTCATGAAAATAAAGAAGATTTGAAAGCAAAGCTTAAAGAGTCCATTCGTGAGAAGTCCGATTGTTTTAACTCAGATGTCCGGGAGGAAGATAAGGTTTATTTTGATTCCATCCTTTATTTCTGTCTGATAGATATTTTAATCGTAGCATTTTCGTTCTGGTATTAATGAAATAATATATAAGTTGGATTGTTTACTTGTGATGCTTTATGTAACTGGTATATTTGAAGTACGAGTAGTATTATTGTGTAAAGTCCATTAATATAGTCAGCTGGAATATGCAAGTTATAGAATCTCAGTATTATTTTAGTTCTTGTATTCCCTATCATTTCCGTACCTTAAATTTGGGGATTAATAGGCATAGCTTATGTGCCACATAACTTTTAAGACTCTTTAGAATTTCCACCTTTCATTTTAGACCTTCTGGTGCATACGGACTATAGTGGCTTGAGGGAGTCAGTACCATGGCAGTAGGTGAATGTTTGCTGATTGATATTGTAAGTTACGATAGTTTTATATAATTTGATGTACCTCAACTAATTTAGCTTTATTCTTTAACTTATAGCAGTTTCTAGTGGTTACTGAATATACAAGTGGTTGATTGGAAACGGCTCTACTTAATGTTAATATGAATTTTGGAAGGACACGTACTTTGCAAATAGTAGTGGGAACTTGGTACTTCATGTCCTTATTCATTATAGTTTCCAGTTGAGGTTATATATATGATGTATGCAAATTTTGCTATGATGTACGCAAGGTAGTCATCTTAATTGTTTCGGGTGATATGAGAAGTAATGGGGTTGGTACCTTTAAACAATAAATTTAGTTAAGTTAATTTTTCTTTCTCTTATACTTCTCTTCTTCATTGTACCATAGATATCTCATACTCTTGATGTTATGCTAGTTGCTACATTTGGCAGTCAAATTCTTTCTATTTGTGGTTTATATTATTTGTATCTGTTAGACATAATTACTGATGTTAAATTTTTTCTAAGTCTAACTACCAATTTCCAGAGTTCTCATTCCTAGTTGCTAATGTTATTATCAAGTTTTAAGAATTTCTTGTATCAGTTTTGGAGGCTTATTTTACACCGTTTCATTTTGAATCAGATCAAATTAGGAGAGCCTGGATGGAAGGAAAGGTACTATGAAGAAAAGTTCTCTGCAAAATCTTTAGAGGAAATGGAAAGCATTCGTAAGGATGTTGTAAGTTGCATACTCTGCTTTCTTAAAAAAAAAAAAAAAGTTGCATACTCTGCTTGCTCTTTTGAGATTTATTGTTACATATGTTCTTTGGTGATGCTTTCTTAAATATGTTTGTTTCCTATGTTTTGGGCCCTCCTAGCTCATATTTCTTGCATAATGATCTGTATTTTCATTTGGTGTCATGACTGTTTGTTTTTTACACTCGGATTAGCTTCTTTTGAGCTGTCTAATGGGGTTTTGTTGGGTGTTGATGATGTAGAATAAATGATTACTTGCATTTATTATTCTCAATATTTGCTTGTTAATTGCCTTAAGCTAAGACTTGCCTTTTAGCAATAAAGTTGAAACCTGAATTTGTTCTTACTTTTCATGTATTGCAAAATTTCTAGTTCTTTGAAAGATTTTTGAGGATGCTATGTTATATAGTGGACTATCCTTGGGCACCTTGGCTTTTGTATCATAATGGGATAAGTTGTGGCTCTTGAATTACTTTCCCTCATTTTTTATGCTGCAGAGTCTTGTTGTTGTCACTGTTTGATTCTATGCTGGTAGGAATAGCTGAATCTGTGACGTACCCTTTCTTACGGTGACAAGTAAACTAGCTAGACTAGAGAAATATTTGGGACCTTGATCATTACTAATGGGCTCATTGTTGAAGCACATGAGCACCTAGTTTATGTATCAGGAGATTGAAATCGAAACAATGTTGAATAAAAATTAGTTCTGTCAGTGGGTGGGATTGAAGGCTGATGCTCTTTATGGATGTCATGAAGTTGTTGCTCAGTTACTTTTAATATATACACGTATAATGTATGGTATTAAGGCTTTGATTGATTGATAAGAGTGTATAATGCTGTTTTGTTCCTAATGGCCAAAGTTGGAACATTGACACTCTTTTGTAAATTGAGTATACACTAGGGTTTTATATGGATTAAAAAAGATAATATACTTGTGAAGGTGATGAGAATATTTATCAAGATGCCTTCTTTAGTTCTTTACATGGGCTGTGACCAGATAATTTTTATATGGTGTTATGTAGAAGTCTTTCTCTTCTAGTGTGTTTTGTTTACTGTTTCAGTTTATCCGGACTATTAGATTAATATTTTGGTTTCAGGTCTTGAAGTACACAGAAGGCTTGTGCTGGGTCATGCATTATTATTATGAAGGAGTCTGCTCATGGGAGTGGTGAGTTAGTTTGAACCTATTTCAGGTCTTTTGATTTTTTGCCTAAACATCTTGTTGCCTCCTATGTCAATCATCAATTTACAGAACACAATTCATTAGAAATGTGTTTTTATTTCTTGTCACATTTGAGTGAATGGTGTTTTTATATGAACTGCCTACTTGGCATGCACTCAGAATTTTAAAGTTGAATCATCAATGATTTTGTAATTGACAAATTTGTTTCAACTTATTGTCTCCTTATCTTGTCCCACGCCATTTCGAATGAATTATGAGGTTAAATGGCTCATTTTAAATTAACTTACCCTATGACTAACTTGCACAATGATGCAATGATATGATTCTTTGGGAGGGCCGGAGCACATAGATATTTTTCAATGATTGCCTATTTTGTTTACATGACTGCATTTTTAGCGGATTGTCTACATTGGGGTGTGTATTTTTGAAGCATTAATTTGAAGATATAATTGTAGCACCTGGTTTGTTTTCTTCCCATGTTTAATGTATTTTTTAATTTTTTTTTTTTTTTAATCTCATGTTTACTTTACAGGTTCTATCCATATCATTATGCTCCCTTTGCTTCTGATATTAAGGATGTTGCACACCTAGATATCAGTTTTGAGCTTGGTTCTCCCTTCAAGCCATTTGATCAGCTTATGGGAGTCTTCCCTGCTGCAAGGTTGTTTTTGTTACTGTTTCTCTCTCTTTTCTAGTTGCTGAGTATAGTGTTCTAATGATGATTTCTTTCAGTTCCCATGCACTTCCTGAGACTTATAGGAAGTTGATGAGCGATCCTAACTCCCCAATTATTGATTTCTACCCAACAGGTATGTATCTTATGAAGAATGGTTTCAATATTTAAGGACAACTGATGAAAATTAATTAGGTTCAATTTAAATAATACAGATTAGGTTCAATTTAAATAATACAGAGTAAAGGTTGCTGTGTTTTTTTTTTTTTTTTTTTTTTTGGGTGTTACTTATCTCATGAATGTAAAGGGTATTCATAGCTTGCCGACATTATATATCATTGTTGTGCTGCACACTACAGGTTCTATTTGAATTTGCTCTATTTCCTCCACGGAGTGTGTGGGTGGTCAGCTTTGTTGAGCCTTGTAACAAGGAAGGGGGGAAGGGGTCTAACCTGTCTAAGTTGCGGGTTAGATTTGAAGGGGCATTTATCTTATGTATTGCAGGAGATATATATGTTTGTGTTTTTATTTTCTTTAGTTGTCTAGACTCTGAACTTGTTGATAAGGAACATGATGGATGCTTTCTTTCCTTTGTAGGGTTTTGGGTTAGAGATGAAAATTCATGGTCTTTTTAATTGAATAAATAATTTCTTTACTTTTAGATGATGCAGATGAATGGTAATTAGAAATTTAAATGAAGGGAAAATAAGTATGGTTGTTGATTAACAGCTGTGTTTCATCAAATGTAAATCTGCCTACTAGATTATGTTTAACTACGCGCATATATGTTCCTCTTTCAGATTTTGAAGTGGACATGAATGGGAAGCGTTTTGCTTGGCAGGTCTCTATTCTTGCCTTGGCCATATTTTTTTGGGCTTCCTATGTAATATTGCCTTGAAATTTGACAATTTTTGCTTGGGAATGTTACAGGGCATTGCTAAATTGCCTTTTATTGATCAATCCCGCCTTCTTACCGAAATTGCAAAAGTTGAACATACTTTAACGGTATGTGTTTCGGAGTGACTGATGACCTAATGTGATGTCTGGTCTCGTGACAATGTTAGCTGTTCTGGTCTAGGTACTAATCCTGATAATCTACTGTGTTTCTGTAGGCAGAAGAAAAGAGAAGGAACAGTATCTTGTCGGACATGCTGTTTGTTTCTGTGTCGCATCCATTGTCTCCTTATATATTTTCACTTGATGATCGCTGTAAGCAAATGAAAGAGGGAGAAAGAGTACTAGTCAAAGAAAAAATCGACCCTAAGGCCAGGTATTTCTGGGGCTGTTGATGCTATTTGAATATTAATTAGGTATTTGTGTCCTTGTGCTTGTGTTTGTGTCTAAATTCCTATATGCTTTTATGTATTATTCTCTAGTAAAGTTTTTTGAGTGGACTAGTGATAATGATGATTCTGGTCTCATCTATGTTTTGTATATCATGTTGTCTTATCCATTTGGGGTTGAGCATATACATGGTGCACAATCACTTTATAGGAATTATTGTACGAAAGAAGAATGACAAACAACTTGGTCTTCTCAAAAGATTTTTCCAACAAGTTTTTTTGATGTGTGATGTGCATAGTAGCTTATGTTAACCAAGTCTTTGAGGCTGCATTACTCGGTTCCTCCACCTACCTTGCTAAATTTCTGTCGTACTTGTCACATGTCTGAGTCAGATAATGGTTTCAGTCTTGAAACATATTAGTAAATCTCGGAATAAATTTAGGGTACAGCGTCTGGGTATACGACCTAGATGGTGTGGAAAAGTTTTCCGCCAACAGTTTCCCCTGTTATTGGGCTGAGGGTGCTTCTTTTCTTGGGCTTGTTATGTTCTCTCTTGAGTGGGGATGCAGTGATGCATCTTTGCATCAATCCATGTCTTTTATGATCCACATTCAGCAGGTTAATATAGTCTAGGGAAGGCTTTAGTCTTTTGGGGAACGGAGATTCGTGGTTGCTGTGATTTGCTCTAGATCAAGTAATCTACTTAGGCATTTTCCACACTGGAAACCTTTTTCCTGCTATCTACTTCAATTTAAATCATGTCTGTTTGTGCCATCAGTGAGTTTTGAGATCAATTCGTACATTTTCTGATGTGGTTTAGGGCTGCTTGCAGTGGGGGGATGAATGGTTACATTTGCCTTTGTGCTGGAGACCCTTGCCCTCCTATTTTCAGATCCCCGGTTTCTGGAATGGAAGATATTGTAGACAATCAAGTCATGTAAGATATAACCTCCACTTTTGTAGTGTGAACCTGTGGTTATTTATGACCATGCTGTATCTTTGACATTCTAATATTATGGTTTCTCTGTAGTTGTGCAATATACAAACTCCCAGAGTATCACAAACACATAGCACGGCCACCACCAGGGGTGAAATTTCCAACGAAGGTAATAAGTTGTTCTCATATATTGAATCTAAATTGCTGCTGCCAGTACATTTGCTTCAATATAGTATATGTTTCTTTTAAATTAGTGATTGCTTTTTGAACTGTTAAATATCATTAGTAAATTCGCAGTGTTATGCTCTGCACCTGAGTGAATGGTTCCCCTTCTTTTCATTGGGCTTTCTTTGGGCCCTGAAAAGTTCTTGTGAAGAACAGTTCTGTCCACATTAGTAACTTCAGATATTCCAAGCAACCATAATGTTACATCAGCCTGCTTGCCCTTTGAATTACGTTTTGTACATGCTTTTAGCATTTTTATGTCTGAGACATTGTGGAGGCTTAAAAACTCCACCTCCTCAGTGTATCTTTGATTTACAAGTTGGGTATGAAACAATTGTGGCAATATTTAGTGTTAGTGAAAGATTATGCCTTCATTTAAACTTGAAGAGTGAGCATTTACCCAAGTTCAGGTCAGTGTGAAGGGGAGTGAATCTCTAGCTTCAACAAAATTACTATTATTCTGATCAACCTGGCTTCTCTTGGTTTTGACTTCTGATGAGCAACTTGAAATTTGTATTGTATTAAAAGTGGGTTGGGTTTAGAGTCCCGCTTGGACCTTCCTCAGGTGCTTGCCAGTCTTTAATTTTACATCTTGACTGTGTACATTGTAATCATGAATCCTGTTATGGTTCTTTCAATTTTCTGCTTTTCTATAGGTATTGATTTTGTATAGGTTGCTAAATTTACCATTCACTGTTCTTGTTGCTGGTAGTCTGCATCTATTCCTTTTTAGTTAGTGTTGTTGATTGTATGGTTATATCTTCCCTAGATTTTACTTCGGGGTCTGGGGTGGATAATGATATTTCCATGTTTTTGACAAGCCATGGGTTCCTTTTTTCTGCACTCAGGTACAATGATCTGTGTTTCATTAAATCCCCACATGTGTGACTTGCAATCTCTTGTTTGCACGCTGGCTAACAGCTTCCCTCTGCCTTTTTTTTGACTGCTAAATGTCCATCTTTCTGTGGCTCATATAAATTTTATGGCAGATTGTCTCAATGGGAGATTTGAAAGAACCTGTCTTATGGCATGAGGATAATGGAAGAAGGCATATAGATAATGGAAGAAGGCATATGGATAATGGTAGAAGGCATATGGATAATGGAAGAAGGCATATGGAAAATGTAGGGCGGCATACGGATAGTCAAAGGTATACTTTTTAATCTCCCACTTAATAATTTAGTCAGAAGGTAGAAAATTTGGATCCATAATGTTTAGATTAGGCCTTCATATATCTGTCTGTTCTGGGCAGGTCAAACCCCCCTGGGAGCATATCTGGTCGTCAGCTCGGTGAGGCAGCTCATCGTCTGGTGATTAATAGTTTATCAGTGAGGGCAGATCAGAGTGGATATGCCAGAGCTCCAGCTTATGCAACTGCCTCTGCTGCATATGGACCTGTCAACCCACATCCAGTTAACAGTTACTATGGTCAGGAACACAGTGGGATAATACCACCTCTTAGAGCAGCCTATCCGGGCCCTGGACATCAGCGACCTCCTGGTGTTGCACAAATCCATCACAGTCGGCCATACAGTTCACCTGCTTCCCGCCCCCACCATGGTGCAAGAGGTAATCTTTCAGCTCCCGTTCAGGGATATTATCCCCCTGGACCTCATCAAAATGGGTCTCAGTACTCTCCTGCTGGGCCTGCAGCTCCTGTTGTACCTGGAGCCTACCATCACCAGAGTGGGCAAAGCTACGGTGTTGGTGGCTATAATCAGTGGGGTGGGCGCCCCCAGTCTCACAATTCTGGTAGAGGGGGTGGTAGAGGATATGGTAATAGTTCCCAACAAGGAGGAAACCGTTACTCTGCATTCGAAAGAGGATCAAGTCGTAGGCCACCATCTAGTCGTGGCCGGTAGTAAAATTACTAGAATTTGAGCTAAAGATGTCTGAGATAGGTAGAGCTGTAAAATATGCAATTTCGGATTATAGCATTTTGTAGCATTCTTTCAGCTTCATATTTGTGTAATTTTTCCCCGTCTCATTTTTTAGAGTTTAAAACATATAGGCGCTTTTCCTTTGTCATAGTTGTATTGTATTTATTGTTGTACAATATCATCTGCCAATCTTGGCCATAAAAAATTTAAGCAGAAGTATTTTTTTTTCAGGAAAGTACGACTGCATTATGTTCTTTACAGAGTAACTCTTTTATCTGCTGTGACTTGGTTGTTTCTTGTAGTGCCTTTGATAGTAGGCAGACCCAGTTGATCTGCTTGATAGGGTTAAAATTGTCATTTTTGCAATAAAGTGAAGGGCAAATTTGTAAATCTATCCCCTTTCTTCTTCCTTGATCTCCTTCTTCCTCCTGCGAACACTATCAAAACCACTGCTATCTTCTTCCTACATCTCATTTCTCCTTCGATCCACAACCAGAAATTGACCACAACCTTCATCTTTTACCTGCAATCCGAGTATCCGACTACCACCTTCATCTTCCCATGAGCCAACTAGCGACCGCCATCTTCATCTTCCTCCTGTGAACCCACACCGACAGTAACAACGGCGAAGTTGTCGAATTAAACGAAAATCCTATGGAGATTTTGATGTCCAAGTTAATGCTCAAACAATGTATGATTTGGGGTATGTAAAAGAGAGATAGTGGGCATTAGTCCTCTTTTTGTGGCTAGAACTCGAGGTGGTGGCATGTTTAACCGGAGAAGAGGCTTCGTTCTTCGGCTATAAAAGTAGATCAACCACTACTTTCAAGTATAATCGATTTTTGATTTTGCTCTTCGTTCTTCATTCTTCGTTTTTTGATTTCTGCAATTTTGAGCGATTAATTGTTGTTTTTGAGCGATTACTTGTTGTTTTTGAGTGATTATTTGAGCGATTAATTGTTGTTTTTGAGCGATTATTTGAGCGATTAATTGTTATTTTTGAGCGATTAATAGTTGTTGTTTTTGAGCGATTAATTTTGAGCAATTTTGAGCAATCACCGGTATTCTACTCTATTCTTTAATTTCAACTTTGATTATTCTATAAATCATCATCAATTTTGATTAATTATTTGATTTTGTGGAATTGTTAGTATATTGTAATCTGTTGAACTATATATGAGGATGAAATTGTACTGATCGGTTGATTTTTGGTATTGGATTTTAGAGAGTTGGAGTTTTGGGGATTTTAGCAAAATGTGCTTGTTATAAGGGATGATGAAATGATGTGAACTTGATTAATATGCATTTTAAGATTCTTCTATGCTAATTGCATATTTTCAATCATGCTCTTTAATTACATTTGCTATTATATTACTCTCTGTCTTCGTTGCGCTTTAAGAATCGAGTTTTTGTTGGCTGGCTTTGGGAGCTATTGTTAAGTGATGAATTGTCACTTGCCTCCTCACCAAATTGTCTCTTGAGTACCATCACTACAACCAGATTAACTAGAGAAAAATCAATAGCAGGGTACTAATTAAAATCTGCTAATAGTTGCATGTTTTATAGAGTACGAGGCAATAATCAACCCCTATGAAAGCCCGTAGAAGCTTCACTCAAATACAAAAGTTTCATGTATACTAAAAGTAGAGCAAAATTATTATCATTTATATAAAACTAATATATATGCCTCTGTAAAGTCTTTACTAAAGATACACATGCTTGATACTACAATAAAGAAAACGGGAAGCCCAAGATTGACAATCCATCATGGAAATTTTAGCTTACATTGTTCTCATTCATAGGCATAATAATTTCATGACTGAATTATAAGCCAATTATGCATATAGGTGATGAATTCCTCATATAAAATCTTGTGATGTAGCAACTCTTTTTAATCAAAGTGTTTATTTACTCCTTAGTTATAATAGAGCAACTATGATTCCAAAAAGAATTACTATGTATATGAATAAGGTTGTTTAGTTTATTTAAGGGTCACGATGCATATTAGATGACCATTATGCAAATAATAAGGTGAGGTCTATATGCTCCCTTTGTTTTAAGAACTTGAACTTCTATAGGGGTTAGGTTTGAAAATTGTCAGGCAGAGTTATCTAGTTAATACTTTCAATTTAAAGAATATGGTCATTCACCCTAAACAGTTTGACAATAATTAATGTTGTCTATGACTAAGATACTTTGTTTTAAGGGTGTCACAGACCCATGGTCATTCTTATGTTATTGTCGATAAGATGTTCTTTTATTTCAATATTTTGTTAAGCTACCAAGGGACAGATAGAAGGATTGTCCATGTATATATAAATATAGGCTATTAGCTCAAAGGGTAGAGCAATGTACAATAATGTACATGGTGTGGGTTCAAGTCCCACATAGCCTATGCTACAACAATACTTGTGTGTTGCTATCATTGATGAGTTGTGTTTTGGTCATTGTATGTAGTAGCTTGTTAGCATCAAAGTGCATAAATAACTATTTAACTTGCATTGTTATCCTATATTGTAGTATAATGAAGATAACATATGATGATAAGATACTCAAATTCTATTAATAAAGCTGCCTTTTCACATAATACAACCAATAGCCTATGTAGGATTTGAACCTACATCTACTGTGAAATTACACAGTGCTCGACCATTTGAGCTAATAGGCATAACAACACATTAGTTATAATAAAAAGGGTAGCACCAAACATTTAAGCATTGTCAATCCATTCTATCAATTGTTATCTCCATGCCGAGCCAATATATGCTTTGAAGAGTCTGAACAAAGGGAATAGATGAAGATTGAAACTTTGAAAGTAGTCTAAGAGCATAATATTATCATAAATATTGAATTATATGCTAAAAAGGTATTTATATGACAAAAAAAAGATCACTATGTATTAAAAAGGGTAACTCTGATATGGTAATTTAATGCAGCTAAGGGTGATTATGCTTTTTAAAACGGTAAGTATAACAAATAAAAGAGTTACTATATTTTAAGAAGGGTGACTTTATGAGATGAAAGGGTCACTATATAGTGTTACACAAAGACAACTATATCATTAATAGGGCTAGTATTCCAAATATAAAGGTTACTATATCAAAATAAAGGACTATATGTTAATTAATGGTGAAAAACTGACAATATAGGGCTACTCAAATAAACATTACTATTTAGAAATAAAGATCACTATATTATAAAAAAAAGGTTACTATTCCAAAATTTATATATCTCAAAATTAAAGTTACTATGTCAATCATAAAAGACACTATATCATAATAATTAGTATTTAAAAGATTTAAGCGTTTCATTTTCTTGATTTTTTATCTGTTGATCACAGGAAACCTTGATACAAGCAAAGGTGAACAAGAAAGCTTTAACAACAAAAAGTCGCCTTTGGTGTAGTAGAGCAAGCTACCAATTATATTTCACACGGCAACAAGCTTCGAGAAGGAGGCTTTGGGTCTCTGTTTATAAGGTATTAGAATACTATACTAATCTACCTGCTTTATCACTTGTGTTTTTTTTGAAAAGGAACTATACTATCACTAAAGGTAACTATATTACTTAAAACTGGATTTGCATGTCATCTCCAACTACAGTAACCCTATATAATTTTCAGTTGACATAAATTACATACAATTGGTTACAAATAATACGCAATAATACCTAAATGCCTAATTTAATTTTCCGAACAAACAATTGCAATTGCATAATCGCTTAAGCTCAAATTGTAATCAAATACAAATAGATGATCAGATTTTTATAATTCTTACCTTCATAGTTGCTTACAATTTGAGCTTCATCGTTCAGATCGAAATTGATGACATTAATATCGAAGTTTTCTACAGTGTCCTACATATTTCGATTTAGATCAATTTCGATTGATTGTATAGAAGAATTTGTCATGAATTTTGCAGAAATTGATTGATGATGGAGAAATTATAAACCCTAGAATTGATTAGAGGGAGAGAGAAAAAAAATTCGAGCTCTGAGATGAAGTTGTTAATGGCGTTGATGATGAAGTAGCAGGAAAGAGATTTCAACGCTTTCTTTTGTTTGGGGTTTTACGGGATTAAGGGTTAGTGGGCTGGGAGTGTGTTTTGCTGCTTGGTGGGTTTGGCACGTGACATTTCTGGTCCACAATAAGTTTATTGTGGACCAGGTCCACCCAAGAACTTTTGACATAAATTAGTTAAAGAATTATACAAGATTAATATAATTAAAATTGTTGCCATATTATATAGAAAATTTATATGGAAATATTAAAGTGACACAAACCCAAGTAAAATACATTTAATAAACATATCAATATTATCAAAACTAAAAATTGGCTTATTTGACATTTTTTTTGTATGAAAAATGACATAAATCAAACAAAATTTAATACGGAGTAATAAATTAAATAAAAATTGTCTCATATATTTAGCTCCACATAATGTAAAATATACATGCAATTTAGGATAAAAAAAAAAATTCAATAACATTAGTAGAAATTGCCATACATCAATCAAGTCATAATTGCCAATTTATGAGCAAATTAGATAATTACAATCATCTTTATTATGTTATAATAATCATGATTTATAAATAAGCTAAATTTAGAGATAACATTTATAACACTACCCCATCAATGAAGTCTCAAAAAGCTAAAAATTAGTACCAATCCGAAACTAATTTGCCAGGTCGATGCAAAACTTTTTAAAATTAGTATTGACATTCCACTAAAATTGTGTATCTTTATGTGAAAGTTAGCTTATGTGGAATTTTGGTGAAAGCCAATTTATCTCGTCATAGTATGTAAATTGATATCACGTGTGATTATTGCCAATTATTACAGATTGTAATTAATCGGCTATCAACTTTAAAACTATAAATCTCACTTTCTTTCATAATTACAATCCATCAATTACCATGTATTCGACGACTCTCTTTCATCTATAATTCTTGTACAAATCAATGAGAAAAATATGACGTTCATATAATAACTCGAGACATCGGTCAGACCTTAAAACCCCTAATGTGAATATGAGATGAGCCACACCTCACACCCAAAAACAACAAAGAAATTATGAGGCAAACCGTGTAAGAATTAAGAAACCGATGCTTCTTCTATTAAAAAAAAACAAAAATAAAAGGTAAAAAAATACAAAAATTGATGAATTAATGACGAAAAGTAAGCATTGGTAGAATACAAAAATATAGTGTAAAATTCTTGGGGTTTGTTTGTTTTGGTGTGTTTCTGTATTCATTTGCAAAATTACCACCATTACCCCTCTCTCTATTTCTCTCTCTTCCTCCATTACAACAACCAACAACAACACCCACCTTTTTCAATTTCTCGACGCCGCCATTTTCTCTCTCCGATCACCATTTTTCCTCTCTTTCTCTCTCCTATTTTTCTGGGAAAGAGAGGGAAAATTGTGTTGATTTTGTTTTGATATGGGTGTAATTTCAACTTTCAAGCTGTAGCAGAGAGAAGAAGAGAAAGAGAAAGAGAAAGAGAAAGAGAAAGAGGGGTTTCTTTGATAATTTCTGATTTTTCTTATGGAGAAGCGCGTTTATCAACTTTGGAAAGGCAGCAATGTAAGAATTCTGCATTTTTTTTTAAAGCGTTTTGTTAGGTTTTAGCTCTTCATATTTGATTTTATGTTTCATTTTTTTTTTTTTTTTTTTTTTGTTGGATTTTCTATGCTTTAATTTTCATGTTAATGGTAGAAATTAGTGGGTTTGTTGTAATTTTTTGTTTTTGGGCATTTTGTTAGAATTTTGCTGATTTTATATTTTTTCGATGTAAATTGGGATGAATTTGAATTTGAATTTGGGTGTATATTGCTTTGAATGGTATGTTAATGGTAACAATTAGTGGGCTTGTTGTACTTTTTAGTGTGAAGTATGGTGGGTTTTTCTCTTACATGAGAAATTGGATATGAATACATGGTTACAGTGCTGGTTAGGGTTGTAATTTTGGAGTTGGGGCTTTTGAATTTGGGGTTCTAGTGTTGCTGAATATCTTCTTAATTGGTTCATTTGGGAATTACTAGTTTTGACAGTATAGGTAGATTTCTCGGGTGGTAGAATCTTGTTGAAGATTCAGGATTGGGTTGATAAATAGTATTGGTGATGAATTAGCTAGCATATTGAAATTGCTTTAGCATTAAAAATGTGATATGTGTTGCTTTGGAGCTATATATTAGTGTCGGATATTTGTTGGTCCATTTGATTGAATGGGTTTGTTAAATTGCGTCTAATGAGCAATGTTGCTTTATATTGTGTGTGTTTACCCTTCAGCATGGAAATAATTGACTTATTTTGGTATTTGCATAGTTGTCCATCCATAGTGAAGTAGCGTGCTTTTGGAAATTTGGCAACTAATTTTTTTCAAATCTTCTATTTGTAGACTTTTTAACTGTCTGTTGATCTAGTGGAAGAGAGACTAGTATGAGAAACTAGTTTTATAAATCTTTTACTCTATTGTGCTAGTTTCCTGCTTATACTCTTACATGCCCTTGATGAACGAGGTGGTTCACACGGATAATTTACTTTTTTCCTTAAGCGGAGGTTATTTGCTTTCAGATGTATTTGAATTTTTATTGGATTTTCTTTGAATAAAGATTTGAGTTAAGAATCTCATTTGGTGATAGATGCCAAATATTACCTTTTCAGCCCTTATTGTTGGAATTTGGTTTGTAAGTATCTGTATCCTTTTCATCTATATTTATAACCTTGTTGGACTGTTTTTTTGTACTGTAACAGAAAAGTAAGAGCCTCATATATCTCTGTGATCTTTGATGGATTAGACTTCATTTTGCATGGCTACCCTAGAATTTGATCTTGAACCTAGAGACTAAAATCGGGTGCAAAAATGAGCTAAGGGAGAGGATATTAATGGTATATATTCCTCGATATTGAATTGTAGCCACAGAAAAGAAAATGATACAGAGTACAATGACTACAGTCATTTCTGATCAGGCAAAGTCATAGTCAAATATAGACTCTCGATAGAGATGATGGAGGATTGAAAATAATAAAAACAAAGAAAGCATTTTTTTTTTGTTAAAGTGATCCATATGAAATCTAATGAATTTGACAGTTCTGTCTGAAATGAAATAATAAAAGGAAAGACATCACTTGGAGATCCTAATCTTAAGAAAAAAATAAAATAAAATAAGAAACTAAAGAATACTACCTCCATGGATTCTGCTGTTGTTGGGTCTAATCAAGGTCTATGCATTAGTAGCCTTTATTAGTTTATTTGAACTCTTGCAAAAAGTTTATTGTGATCAATTCATAAAATGGTTTGTTCACCATCTTTATTGCTGTGTTTCTCAGGGAACTATTTAATGAAAGATAGTATTAGTAATTTTTTTTGTTTTTGTTTGTATAAAAGATGTTACGTTATGTTCTCCCCAATTCCTTATTTTCCCCCTTATTTCGTTAGGGTAGAGGGGAGTATTGCTTTCTGAAGGTGCTCAAAAAACTTCAATATGCTGCTTAATCTGTTTCTTCTGTGGTTGCTATAGGCTGCCATTTAAGTCTTATATCTTGTTTTAACATCCTTGGGTTTTAAAAGGAATTGCGTATAACTGTATAAGAAACAGGTGTTGATGTGTTGAAATGAGAATGCAAATTGTATTTATTGGCTATATTTTGTAAATTGTTTACCTTTGCTGTTTGTCATTCTTTCTTTGATTTTGGGAGTGCTAATTGCTAAAGTAAAGGATATTTTTTCTTTCCTTTTTAAATTTACTTAAAACTAGTCAACTATTATATTTTTGTTTATAATATTGAAAATGGGACTGGCTACTCGTCAGTGTGATCATGTATGTGTGCTTTATTTGAACTTTTTTATGTAGAGGAAAGAAAAATTTATGCAGGTGAGGTGAAGTGCTTGATTTGGCTAAACTGTATTAGAGTATTACAGACGTGTGCTGTTTGTTGTTTTTCTTTTGTTTTATTACTATTCCTTGGCTACTTTATTAGTGAATTTCAGCAGCATTTTCAATTTATATGCATATGGCCATCTTTATGTAGTACTCTGCGTGTCTGTTTTTTTTTTTTTTTTTTTTTCTTTTTCAAATTGTAGTGTGAGTTTTAATTGGTTAAATGTGCAATGTATTGGCCAATGTGTCAGTTCTTTAGTTTTCCACTTTCCCCAGCCAATTTCCTGAGTATCCTGACCCTTGAAGGACAACTACATAATGTTTCATGTAGATCCAAAAGCCAATTAAGGTAATTTTAGAAATTTACACACTGTTAATAAGCGATATGACCAAATTAAAAAAAATTATGCCATGTCCTTTACCACACTTACCCTGTATTGATTATCAAAATAAAGTGCACTTCTGTTGGTTGCGACCATTGTTGCTTTTGATACAGAAACTGTTATTATCCTTTCTACTTCCTCCTTTACTAGTGCTGTCTGCATCACTGGAGTCTTGTGAGGGTTATAGCGCTTAAGGTCAAGGTGAATGCAGAACAAGCAACCTGCAATTGTAGCATTGTATACAACTATACATAAACTAATATACCAAGGAAATCTCCTTCCCTTGGATTAATTACTATGAAGAGCTTTTAGTAAGCTATTAATGAGGAGCCTCTTAGTACTCAACGTCTATAAGGAAGTTTGGTCCTTGGCTTTTCTTCAGGTCCCTTTCTCATTGCAAAAGGTGGCTACTTGTAACTGTTAAGACCTATATTGAATGACCTAATTTGGCTGCGTACATTTTCTTCCTTTATATCTAGGGTAAGAATTTGTTACTAATTGTTGCATCTGAATTATAACTTTCCTTCATAAATAGTAACATCTCCTCGTTTTTGGGTTGTATTGTATTTTAGTGACACTTGATGTTTTGTTTGGATAAGAAAGAATGCAAAGTGTGACACATGCTGTTTTCATTGATTGGATTTCTAGAGGACTCCTTGTCCTTTACTGATATTTTATATTCACATATATTCTATGTTACATGGACTTAGGAACGGGTGTCAGACACGGATACATGTCCAAGTGTCCAATCCGGCAAGCTTCAAAATTTTAGGACACGGGGACTCTGTCCGATATTTGGACTCGGGTACAGGGACATGTCAATACGTCACTTTAATTTATATAAATAAATTATATATTACAAAAGCTTTAAATTTTTCATTATGTCTACCCCTATTTTTTTTTTATTATAATTCTCTCCTCGGTAAATGCTCCTAATAAATGGCAATCTTCTTTCCATCTTCTCTATATTAATGGTGGTTTTCAAATAAGATATGTTTTTCTTTCATGTTTCTTCTCTTTTTTCCTCTCTTAATGGAAGTGTCCGACACGGACACTTCGTGATATTAGCCGTGTCGGATTAATATAGCATATATTAGATACAAAATCTTCCTTATAGTGACCCATATTTCATTTACAGATTTAGACGTTCATTTTATGCCTGAAGTCTTGATGCATAGGATATTTGTCGTTCTTTACCCTCAAACTTCCTTCCCATAATTTTACTTGTTTGATACTGTTATATTTCTTCTTGTCCTTGACATACCTGTATCATTAAAATCTACAATTTTCCTGTTTCATATCACTATGCCCATCCCCACTCTTTATGTTTTGCATTTTCCCTTTTGCTTTTTCCATGTAAAACTAGAAGTTTTCTAACCTTTTGGTCAATTGGTGCAACGGTGTTTTGAGTTGGAATTGGAGACTGTTGATGATGAAACTTGTGTTGGGGATACAAGGACTTTGTTGAGCTATTCTTGCTTCTATATTGGATTAAATGTGTCAAAATTTTACTGTATCTTTATTTTATTAATACCTAAAGCGTCTTTAACCAAGGATCTCATGATAGATTTCTGAAATAACACTTTTTCTAGAAGTTTTCAGGATCCATATTGCACATAAGTTAGATCAAAGATGGACGTGCATCAAGTAAAAGAGCTGTAATTTGAGTTTTGTTTGGATTTATTCCCTTTTTTTTTTTTTTTGGGGGGGGGGGGGGGGGGGGGGAATGGAAGGTAGGGAGACAAACCTACGTTTTGCGTTCTAAAAATTAGATTACGCTGTTTTTTCCCTCTACAGTTTGCATATGATTCTGTGTGGTTGCAACTATGCTATTCTTTTAGATTGCCTCCCCCCCCCCCCCCCCCCCCCCCCTTCCTTCTAGCTTTTTACTCTCTTTTGCTGATCATTTATCATTTTCTGCGTTCTCCCTTCCTATACCGTTAAGTGCGTTAATGCAAATGAGTCTCACCTGAACTATATCTTGGCCGTTAAACTAGTTTGGAATAGCCTATGATAGAAGCGTTTAAAAAGTGCGTGGTATACTGATGTGTTTTGAATTTTTTATTCTAGAAAACGATTATAATAGTGAAAAAACAAAATGTGTTAATTTTCTTAGGGTTCTTTATAGCTTACCTGTTTCCTCTTGGTTATATCGGCACTTAACTTGGTCTGAAATGCAATATTTTTCTCTAGTTATATCTAGATTTGTTTACTAAATGTGCTTAAATTTATTTCAAGATTTCTCGGGTAAATTGATTCAGTTGCAGCCTATTGCTTCATTAGTTTAGTTAGAGTTTGAGTTGGAGCAATATTATTAATTAGAAGATATTGCCGAGATGTCTAAATTATGAAATGCCGGATTACATTGCGAGATGGATTCTGATTTCTGCCAATAGCTGCCCTATTGAAGAGGAACTGATTAACTGACCATATCATGAGTTGTGCTTGAAGTTTCTCTTTTCATGTCTGGCCATGCACGTACTGCCTGTATTGGAAAAGTTGGTGGTTGCACTGATTTAATGACTGACTCTTAATATTTGCCCTTACTTGCTCATTTTGAACTGTTTAGCTACAAGGCTCTATTCCCTGTAGCTTAAATTTTTATATCTTTTAAATGTGTTTGAATCAGCGAATCAATTTTAATTTGCAATTATCAGTTTCAATTATAAAAACTGCAGCTTGATCAGCACTCAGCATGAATTAGTTTTAACAATACAAACAAAAATTTTAGACTACTAGAGAGCCAGTAAGAGTCAGTTTTAATCAGCAAAATATTCTTAATTAGTTGAGTGAGTATAAATAAATTTTATTTTAGGATTAGTCAGTTGAAGAGAATAGGACCTAGTAGGACTTATGCTTGAATCAATTTTCTTTGTGTACACTGAGTTCTTGATTATTCTTCAGGATGATAAGAAAGATGTTTTCTGAAAGACTCCATTATTGCTTCCTTGCTTAATTAATTCAACACTGTTCCGATATCTACTGGCCACTAGGAATTATACGCATAATTTGACCTATATCTATTTGTGACAGTGAACATACTTAGTTGCTTTGATTTAGAGATATATTTCTTATGCTGAATTTATTATGTTCCCAGCTCTACAATTTAGCCCAATCATATTCAAAAATTTGATTTTAAGAAATGCACCAGTCAGTAAAATAGTATAAGCATGCGGTGGCTGATACTCAATCACACATTGAAGTATACAAAGGTCCTATACAAAGGATGTTACTTTTGTCCAGCAGAGTAACATGTTAGTTGAATGGAGTGCACTTAATGGTTGATAGTTGAGCCGCTTTATGTTTTCTCGCCAATTTGGTGCCTACGTATTAACATTCTTTGTGACTAAATAAGAAATATTCTATGAAATACCAAATATAGAAATTGTAAAAGATGCTTGGGAGTTTGGCCAAGAGGTATATTTTACAATGTGAGCTCGCATTACATGCTATAATTGATAACAAGTGAATATAATGTAACAGAACCCCTAGCTCTAATCTGACTACTAACGGATAACTAATAGATTGAAATAAAATTCCTAGCTTGGAAATGGCTATATTTTTGTTTGATTTTATCTGTTTTTGTAGTGGCCCCTCATAAAATCTAAGCATGTTTGCGGGTTGCCTGTCTTCCAGAGGGATTTTGTTGGGTCATTAACCTGCTTTTCTTGCACTGATAATCTAATTTGTTTATTTTTTCTTCTTCTTAACCCCTTCGGGAGTTAACAAAAGTATGTTCTATTACTTCTATGGTTACTTGTGATTCCCGACTTCCTGTTTTTTTCTAGCTTTAGCTAGTTGTTGTATTTAGTGTTTTAATCTTCTACTGACATTTGCAGATATTTCTTTGCGATGGACGAGTAATCCTAGGGCCAGATGCTAAATCACTACTTATCACCGTATTGCTGATCACTGTTCCAAGTGTCGTATTTTGTATATTTGTAGCATGGCACCTCCGTCACCAATTTGCTTCATATAATGCTGGATATGCAATCATGGTGGTAGCCATTATTTTTACAATATGTGTAAGACTTTTGATGGACCTTATTTTTGCCTTTTATGTTTAATGTTTGCATATATAACTTTTACATGTTGCCTAAGTCTTCATGATTGCTTACCATCAAAAGCATGTTTTTTTTTTTTTTTTTTTTTTATATTTTTTTTTTAATTATATATATATATATATATATATATATATATATATAGGGGAGGGATCCGGTGAGAATAGGTCCATATGTGAGAAATCATACTTATGTGAGAACTGATTTAAAATTTAGAACATGTGAGCAAAAATTTAGAACATGTGACTCAAATTAAAATCCTGAACATATGAGTAATAATTTAGAACATTTGTGTGAGTAATATGTTTAGAACATCAGATTTAAGAATTAGAACAAGTGATTAAAATTTTATAAAATTTGCTTTGAAAATTTTAAACATATGAGTAAAAGTTAGAACATATGATTTAAGATTATGAACATGTGAATAAAAATTTAGTACAAACTGATATAAAATATAGAAAGTGCGAACAAAGAATTTATAACATACATGTAAAATAATAGAACATACGCTTTAAAATATGGAACATATAATTATAAATTTTAGAACACATGTTTTAAAATTTAGAACATATAAGTTAAAATTTTGGAACAAGTTATTTAAAATTTATGACCAAACTTAACTAATTTATGGTTTAGAACATGTGAGTACAAAATTAGAACATTTGATTTAATTTAGAACACCTAAGTAAAATTTTAGAACATCAGATTTAAAATTTGGAATATACGAGTAAAAATTTAGAACATAGATAGTGTTCTCACATAAGAAAAATTCTCACGAGAGCCTTCCTCTCTCTCTCTATATATATATTATAAATTTTTTGCAAAGCTTTTGCCTGTCTCATGAATGTGTGATGCACAGTCCGTATTTCCCTTCAATTTATTTATGGCCTATTATTTCTGTTTCTTCTATTTATTGATGCGTTACTTATGTTATATTTGTCACTTTTTATAAAAGGTATTACTTCTTCTGTTGCGTACTTCTACGAGGGATCCAGGGATTGTACCACGTAATTTACATCCACCAGAGGAAGAATTCCGCTATGACTCTTCTGTTGTTGAGACTGGTGGAAGACAAACACCAGGCCTTCAGTTTCCTCGGACAAAAGAAGTTATGGTTAATGGAATTCCAGTGAGGGTAAAGTATTGCGACACATGTATGCTTTATCGACCCCCGCGTTGCTCTCATTGCTCGATATGCAACAACTGTGTGGAGCGTTTTGACCACCATTGCCCTTGGGTTGGCCAATGTATTGGTTTGGTAATTTATTTCTACTGTCTTAACTTGGTATACTGTGCTATGTGATTAACCTTATACATCCTAATTTGGTTACCTACTTTGACATATTTGTTTTTCTTGCAGCGCAACTACCGGTTTTTCTTTCTCTTTGTGTCGTCAGCTACTCTACTGTGCATTTATGTGTTTTCCATTTCAGCCTTCTATATGAAGGTTCTGATGAATGACAACCATTATACTGTTTGGAAAGCAATGAAAGATTCTCCAGCATCAGTAGTCCTTATGGCTTATTGTTTCATATCTTTATGGTTCGTCGGTGGACTCACTGGCTTCCATTTGTACCTTATCAGCACAAATCAGGTCCGTTATGTTAGCAAAGTAATTTTTTTTTGGAGCAATACATTTGTGTTTCTTTTCATCCACCCTCTCCCCACCCAAATTATTATTTTTCTTAATATATTTGAATGTTCTACCCATTCGTTGCTTTTATATTCTATCATGTTGACTCTTAATGTTGTCTGTTTGAAGTGCTGCTTATTCATCACCAAGCCCCTTGTGTAACCAACTAAGCTCAGTCGTACTAGTTGCATGGTAATGTTTAGAGATGATTATGAGAAAATATATTCTTGCTGCTATTGTTCCTTATGTAGGTGAAGTTTTAGATTGTACAAGAAGCACTTTTTCTTCACCTATACACGTGCATGGATTTTGGGAAAGATATACATTGTGTTGTCTCATCTTGGTTCCTTATCTCTTTGCCAATGTTATTCAGTTGCTTTGAAGTCCTTAACTCTATGAACGTTTTTTTGGATACCTAAAACTTAGATGTTGCTCTAAATTGTATGACAACAATTTGTTATTGGTTTACTAGACATTTTTGGGTTTTCTCTTATAAAATATTCATTTCAGTTCAGCTCAGCTCAGTTCAGCTCAGCTAAGTTCAGTTCAACTCAGTTCAGTTCAGTTCAGCTAAGTTCAGTCAATGAGAACAGGCCCTAAGTCCAATATTATTTTGGGGTGTGGGAGGTGAGTGTTGAAGTGGCTTTAAAAACACGAGTTTCATTTTTGTTAAAGAAGCTAATAAGCATAAAAGGAACCACTTTTAACTGGTGTTTTGAGTTATATTTGAGCAAGAATAATTAGAAGATGCTAGGTGATAGGACTCCTTGCCTTTTAGTCGTGATTAGTGTCGTCCTGCTATTTACTTGATCGTTATGATCATTTTCTAGTTAATGAGTTTGATCTCCTGAAGTGGATTCATTTGCATAGAAATAAGTTGATTGTAGCAACTTTGACGGTTCTGAATTTAGAGTGAATAGTCAACTTTTGAACTACAAAGAAGCTTAAACTTGATTAGGTTGAGGGAGAAGGATGTTTTCTGTTCAATTCTTTATTCAAAAATTCCACCGAATGAGGTTCTTGGTAAAATGGTTGGAACAAACTAGATAATGATTAACATGTGGTACTTCATATGTCCCCATAGCACATAACTTTCTTTCTCTCCTGATTTATTATGATCTTTATTTACATACGAAGTATATATTAAAATTATACTCCGTTATAATTGACATTTTTAATAGCAATTTTGAGTCAAACGAATACCTGTGCTCATGCACGGGATATATGTAGTCTATATATTATGAGAAAAAAAAATAGTAGAAGTGATAGTGATAGTTATTAAAGGGTGGTCATTGTTTTTTTTTTTTTTTTTTTTTTTTTTTTAATAGAGGGCTAGATTTTAATTGAGTGATATGGGTAGTTATGAGTAACAATGGTGGTTATTGGTTATTTTTTTCCAAAAAAAAAAAAAAAAATTAAAAAATAGGAGGGCTAGAATTGCAAGGATGGGAATTTGGAGTGATGTGAATGAGGTTTGAAAAAAAAAACTCTTAAATTATATATTAGATTAAAAAAAAATTGAGGGATCTAATGTTGGAGATTTACTCGACTTGGAGTCTTTATTAGTGATTTGCTGATCTTGAAAATATATAGTTCAAATGCGAGAAATTTGTCTGTTTGGTTTTTTGTGATTTATCTTGTGGAACAGCTATGCCTTCTGTATTTTTCGATTTTGTTTATGATGCATATATTATCTTGCTATATTGGTACTTCATTTGTTTGTTTGTTTCCCCCCCCCCCCCCCCCCCCCCCCCCTATCAAATGGTCACTGCTTCTTGTCACCTGATGTACTTTAATTCATATCTCCATCAGACGACATATGAGAACTTCCGTTATAGAACTGACAGCAGGCTCAATGTCTACAATAGAGGGTGTTTCAATAATTTTGCTGAAGTGTTATTCTCAAAGATCAAACCATCAAGAAACAAGTTTCGGGCTTTTGTTGAGGAAGAGGTACCACGGCCGCCACCTCTGCGTACCACTCCAGAAAATGAACCTGTGGATGATACAGGTGACCAGCGTACCAAGGTAGAAGATGACTTGGACTTTGGGGGAGATCTGCTTAAGATTTCACAGCGCCGTAATGTTGAAGATATAGAGGATACTATACGTAGCGGAGGAAATCATGTACTTCATGATAGTTCAGAGGGTGAATCTTATGTGGGTTCGGTCCGCTCGGATTATCATACTGCTCCGATTCGTGCAGATATCCGGCACTCTAGTTGGGGTAGAAGTGAGAGCTGGGAAATTGCACCTGATGTCTCAGCAAGACATGCGCATGAAGGATAATGCTGCGCTTCTAATATGAAATCGTGATTGATGGAAGTTGATATAGTTTTGTACATTTGATCTCTGGGATTTAACAATCTGACCCCCATTTGGTTGGTGTCTCTTACAGCCCCTGCCCCTGCCCCTGCCCCTCAGTCTCAGCCTAGGGATTTCATCCTCCAAGTTGTATCTTATTGCATCAATTTTTTTGACATTATATCCGAAGCAGTAGTGAATAGAATCGTGTGTGAGATCTAGAAAGATATAGCTTTGACATGGTCTGTTGCCTTAACTGGGATCATATCGGCCTTGCTGGTAATTCTTTTGTAAATACGAATTTGTTGGATGAAATTTTGTAATTGGTCTGCGAACTCTATGCTTTGTACTTTCCGTGTTTATGTTTGTGGTCGAAGCATTATTATTAATTTTATCTAAACTTTGTAGCTTCTGTGTAACAGCAGCCACAGCCAGAAGAGTGCCATAGATTAACTAATCTGCTGTATTTGGGTGGTGTGATCAAACTGGACTGACTTTTAAAAAAAGTACAAGCTTTTTTTTGCCACCGCGCTTCCTATCCCAGATAAACCTTGTCAAGGCCATACTATTACCGGTGAGACAATCATTCTAGTAGAGTGTACGACACTAGAAACACGGTCGTGGGTCATTCACCGTGTATGGACATTATTTTCGAAATTTGACACAAGTCTAACACACGCATGACAGTCTGGCTTATGTGCCATCCTACTCAATTTAATTCACAAAACAATTAACGGATTATTAAGGGGGCATGTTGGTATGACATGTGAGCCAAATTATATTTGGATCCGCTTATCAAACTTCGGCATGTGCTCGGTAATTAGTGCCCCACTTTAGTTATATAGGGCGTCTAGAATGTATTAACAGTATGCATATAAGTCTTAGGTTGAATTTTTAAAGCAATTCCAAAGCCTTTGTTAAGTATTTACCACATGGTGCTTTTTTTTTTTTTTTTTTTTTTTTTTTGAGGAAATATCAACTATGACATTTGTTAGGTAGTCTTCTTCTACACTCCCATAGAAAAAGAATAAAGAAAAAAAAATAATTTATTAAACTCTAGGCTTACAAGCTCGGGGGAAAAAATATAAAATAAAAATAGAGTATACAAATACGGAATACAAAACAATAATTCATTTGATAGACAACAATAAATGATACAAATTATGAAGTATGGAGTATATAATATTGATATTCAAGTCCTATATGTGGCATTCTTTTTACAAAAAGAGAAAAATTTATAATATATATTGATCATGAATTTATAGAGTAATTTGTTGTGAAGAGCCTCAATATATTTACATGATAGTGTCCCTTTTAATATTGTCATCTTTAACCTCGGCCTTATCTCAAGGTCCAGGAATCGAATTTCAAACTTCTAAAATTTAAAGTAAGAATCTCGTTATCAAGTGGATCAACATTTATTAGTGATTGTGTTTGTTTAATGTGTAATACATATCTTGGTTTTTTACCTTGTTCATTTAACCTTCTAGAATAGAAATTAAAATGGACGACCTTTTCTTTTTTTTTTTATTATTATTTTTTTTAATATCCAATAAGGCCAAGAAATTCCCTCAAAAACGGATAGACTTTACACACAATCAATGTGTAGGGACTATAAAGAATCATGCATCGAAAGAGAAGTTGCCAACTCAAAGGTAGGTTTTAGCCATGCATGGTTCACTTCATCTGTACAAATTCTAATTATAGGTTTGGTTTAGGTCATTTCTCATAGAACCTTAGGTATTAAGGTTAGACCAATTTTTGTATTGTTTCTCTAATTTGGTAAGTATTATTATTATTAGCGTTAGGCTTATGTCTCTATTTAATTACTTAAAAATAAACAAAGCTTAAAGTAATCCTTTACTTCCACTTGTCCAAATCTATGCCTAAAAAGGATGTTAATTATTAGGTAAATAGCTAATCTTGGCCTCTTTGATTTCTAGTGGACATCTATTGGTTCTTGGCCCACGTAGTTCTCCTTAGCCTTCATCAATAATTATTAAAGATAAAGATTATTGTTATAAAAGACACATAAAAGATTATTAACAATATCAGCAAACAAGACATAGTGACATATATTATGTAGTTTACTAATAATAAGTTAGCTACGTCCATGAATAGGTGACTAGATAGTGTTTATTAATCTTGAAAATTGTACAAATTGTGGAATAGTGGATTTATAGCTTATGTAGTACTCCCAAAACTAGTAACAAAATAGTATGAAGATAGGTCAATGAAATAAAAACCCGAAAGGCCACATATTAAAACACTATACTGTGATGGTTGTTTGAAGGGGGCTAATTGATTCCATGCATATTCTAACATTGGTTGAGGAGCTCTACCTAATAGTTTATTAGAGATCGAATTGGAAACAAATTAAATTCATAATTGCTATAATTTGATATGTCTCCTCTATGGTTGTTAGAGATCAAATCAAATTGATCGATGTGACCCAATTTAAGTATTCAGTTGAGAATTCTCAAGTAATTATCAGGAAGGAATATGCCAAACTCGATTGAGATCTCAATAAATCGGACTCTAACCTATACTATCTTAAACCTAATTGAATTAGTCTAATTATTCATAGATTTGGACAATTTATACCTAAATCCTACTCGTCAACATAAAATTTTCCCAGGCAATGCAAATGGCACACTTGTTAGATAGTCTAATTACGGGTGATTTTAATTTATCTTTATTAATAGTGTAAAATCAATTAAGGTGACAATTGTTTGAGCTATTTTAGCAAAATGTATTAACAAGTCAACCTAATTCAACAACTTAACATTTCAACCCTTTGAAAGTCCTCAAAGGTACCATAGCTCATTCGAAAATTGCTACTCATACAAGGTATGTTTACCCTAATTCAATGTGTAAGCAAAACTAGCCGAAAGATATAATACAGTGGTCAACATTCGAAAGAGCAAAACAAATTTTAGTCAAAGTAAGTAGTTTTCAATTGAAGCGCCCACTAGTACGGAAAATCAACATTCAACCTTTGAACGCACACTTGTAAGTAATAAAGACTACAACTTGAGATCTCATACTAAAAAGAAACCAAAAAAAAGTTTAAAAAAAATACTTTGTATTTAAATAATTGTGGATATAAATTAATTATAAAAAAATCCCATAAATAAAAAAGCAATAAGAATAATATCAAAAAATCCTAGATTCTCGAAAAGGCAAAGTAGTAGCATTCCATGAGTAACACATCAAACTCTCTTCCTTTATCCAATCATCATTTGTGGGGGTTTAGAGATTATTCAATTTTACAAATGTTACTATCAAAAATCTATTGATATTTTGACGTCTTACTTTGTCCTTTCTAAGTAAAAAGTCTCTCATTCTATGTCTCTAATTTTGTTATATCATAAATTCCATTCATATGATTTTTTTTATAGGGAGTACGTACGTGTTTGGGTGTCTTTTTATATTCTTATTTTATCGCCCTTTTTAAATATTCTGCTATATACTTTTTTATCTTTTATACGAAGCATAAGAATAGTTATGTATGATGCTCTTCAAGCTTGTTGCCTTAATGTTATCATGTGTTTCTAAAAATGAGAATTCAAAATTTCTGTTTTTAAGATATATATAATATTATTAATGATTTTGGACTTTTAAGGACTTAAAATTGTTGAAAACTATTTGAGTTTAGTAATAGTCCAAATTCATAACACTATTATTTACAGAGTATTTATTAAAATTATGAAATTTCATTCAACACTAATTGACATGATCTACTACTCAATTACAAAGTTACAACCATTATTGATGACACTAACTTGTCATTGTAATCAAATTAATATAAATAATTGATACAAAAACTAGCATCACTAGAATTGTCTTTATTTCTTTAATTAGTATCTTGTTATGTCACTACTCACTAGGTGCCTTCAATGATAATTTTAACGTCTATTTATATCAATTATAAAGATAAATTCATATTAATAATTGTAATTAGATCATTATTCATGTCAATAAACAATTAGCTAGGCTTAAAATAGAGGATAATGCATCATCCAAACTTTTTCATGTGTAATTAACTTACAAAATGTTGTATCCTAATTAAAAAAATTCCCTAAATCAAAGTAATAAATAAAAAATACAGAAATTAGGATGCAACTTGTATAAACTCCGAAACTAAATATTCTTTATATTCTTTATATCAATAACTTTGCTTTTGTTTACAACATCAACCAAATTTACATTGAACTTTCAAAGTATTTCTTGATTGTGATCAAAGCCTAGCTATCTATCCCAAGTATCAAAGAGCTTAATTATAAAAAAGAAATTCAAAATCACCACCACATCTACTATTTATGCACCTACATCACCTACCATAACAATATATCAATGACGTGGTGATTTTGAAACATTTGTGAAGTAATACAAATCAACTATTGTAAAAGAAAAAAAAAAATTTGAAAATATTATTTTGCCCCTAAAAACAGAAAATTATAAAAGTATTAATATAACCAAAGAATTTAAATTTTAGCTAGAGGAGGACGGAGGGTGGTAAGGACCGGGTTGAGACCAATAGCCACCCGAATCATCGGCGGTGCCGCCACTACTACCACCTTGTGACGGTGGCCGGAAAATCGTTGTTTGATCACCGGTGAAATTTTGAGGAAATTGAAAATTGGCCGGACTATAAGATGATGATGATGACGATGATGATAATGGCGGCGAGGAGAAGGAAAGTGAAGGAGGACCCATTAATTGGCGGGAAATTGAAGGGTAAAGTATGTGCTCTAAGCCAGGAAAGTTGAAGTCACCGGAACTTTGCAGTAGTTGAGAATATTCCCAGTAGTCTCTTGCCACGTCGATGGTACTCTGTTGCGGTTGTTGTGGTGGTGGTTGGAAATGGATTGTTTGAGACATCCTGCTCCCCGGAAAATAAGATTCCGGCGCCGGCGCCGGCGCCGGTGAGATGGTGGCGGTGGTTGCCGGAGTTGGACGAGCGGGTGTGGGGACAGATTGGACAAATTCGGGGAAGTTGAGTTTGGCGCGGTTGCCACGGAAGCGGAGGGCTGCCTCGTCGTAGGCTCGAGCGGCAGACTCGGCGGTGTCGAATGTGCCGAGCCAAACCCGAGCTGCTTTGTGTGGATCACGTATTTCGGCAGCCCATTTACCCCAAGGTCTTTGTCGAACTCCCCTGTATCGACGTTTCCTTTCTCCTCCTTGGACTTCTTCGTAGGTCGAGGGGGTGGTGTTAGTGGTTGTTCGCGGTGGTTGTTCTACTGAGGTTAGTGTGGCAGTGGTACTCATCATTGTGGAGCTTGAATGAGAATGAGATTGTATTTGTTGCATGGAACTTGGTGTGTGCATTTCTTCTTTAACTGCATATAGCAAAGAGCATAGCAAATTTAGTACCTACTTATAAAACCAAGATAAAGTTACAACTTACAAGCTTACAACTCAAATTCTTCATAAACACTTGTTGGCAAACTAAGTATAAAAATAGAAACTCTGTATTTATATGGAACAAGTCATCATAAGAAAAGTACAAATAGTTAATATGTGTAGATAAAAAATATTTGATCTAACAGTTTGACAGGATATAAATAATAGGTATATTAATAAAAAATTATTATAGAGTACGAAGTATTTTATTTAATGTGACTTATACTTTATTCAACTTATTTATGTTTTTTATACAGTAAGTTTTTTTAACGTTTAGAATAGTTAGATGTCGAAAAGTAAAAGCGACAAAAAAAAGGAATACCCCATTAGTATCACATTACTTGAAATAGTTTAATCTTTGGATCTTAAACAACGAATTCTTACCCATACATAAAAATCAAGAAACACATGCAATAAACATCTTATCATAATAATTAGGAGCTTATATTATTCTACATTATTCACAATAATTCTTTAATCTATAACAAAAAAGTATTCACTTAACGACACCTAGCTATAGTTGAAAGGATTATTCTACAATAATAATCATAGACAAAGAACGAGGTCATGACCAGTGGCATCCGTTAGGTACGTAAACATTGTTGCTTCTTTGTTCTTATACTTCCTATTACGTAAGGACTGTTATCTTGTGTATTATTATAGAATTTCGATTTTCGAAAAATATAAAAATGCTTTGATCCATGACATTACACGCCTTAAAATATACATATTAATTAGTTGGTAAAGTCTTACAGATGGTACTCAATACGCAAGTTCAATCTGATCGAAATTCGTATGCATATATGTATATCAAGTGCATGCACTTAAATTTGTTGATTCATGAATCTAGCAAATACATTTCTAGTTGGAAAATTGAACTACTGAATTTATTTTTTCTTATACAAATTCATGAATTGAAGATGGTCAAGGGAAAAAAAAAAAAAAACACATTAATTTATTTTTTCCTCGACATGCAATAATATCAAGTATAAAACAATAAAACATTGTATTGATAATCATGAATTAAATAAAAAGGAAGAAAATAACAACACGACATAATAATTTACTACGTATTGCTAGTTGAATTAACAAGTAGACTTGGTCATCATTTAGATAAGAAGGTTAACTCCTCGATGATTTGGATAAAACTTATCCAACCTAAAATAAAAGAAATAAAGAATAATAAAATAATTGTAAGAAAACAAAATCTAACTTATCACATAATATATGACCTACATATAAATCACCTAATTAATAAACCTTAATCATATGATCACTAGCATCATTCATTGTCATTTCAATTTTATATTATACTCCTATATCTTACAAAGTAATAGAATAATTATTTTGAAAATTAATACTATTCTATTAAAAAGTATATTCGAGCTAGCTCACATTTTATGCACTACGTATGTGCAATGCTAATATGCAATGTTTGACAAGTTATCTAACTTAGGAAAAATCTTCTCTTACTAAAATCAATCTTTATTTGCTTTAAAATAGTTATTCGATACAATAGTCGCTTTAACGTAATCTACTATTAACGAGTCATTATAATTCATCACATTTTAAAGAAATAACAACGTTACAAATTAAATCTTTTTAGCTGTATTATTTGCACTTTACAGGCCGCCACTATAGTATATGTATCATTTACAAAGAATAAGAATTAGGAATATAGAATTTTAAATGTGTTTATTTAACAAGTCCAAAAAAAAGGACATAACTTTATGGTTGAACATGATTTTATGCAAGAGGCAAGAGCACATGTAATATGCGTATCTAACAACTTACATATACCATGTTCTTAATTAAAACTAGGATATATAAGTTATATAATCAATAATAGTGGTATTAGAAAAATGACAAAATAGATAGATATGATATATTGATATGTACTTACCACCACTTGCACTAGATGATGTCTCTCCATATATCAAAGGTATATCCCCTAACTCACCACCACCACCACCGCCACCGCCGCCACCGCTACCGCTAGCGCCACCGCTTTCGCTATCTTCCCTCCCTCGCTTTTGCCCCACCCACGGTGTCGTAACCGGGTATCCATAAAATGACTCACTCCACCCACCACCACTACCACCAACACCGCTACTAGTACTCATAGTAGTATACCCACCACGGCCGGAAACTACGTCGGTCAAAGCCATAACCATAGCCGAAGTCTCCCAATTAGTCCGAAACACGGGTGCTTCCGCCTCGGCCGCCACTTGTTCTCCGCTGCCTACGGTGTTAGCTCTCTCTTCATCACCTCCACCGCTTGATTGAAAGCCCTCGTACTCCCTTTGGTTCGCCACCTTTGATACACACATGTATAAGTAACAACCACGTTACTTGTTGTTACCTACTTATATACCAAGCAATTTGTTTCCACCACTTTTATTTTAGTATTTTTCCAAATAATAAAATAAAAAAGACTAAATAAAGAAATTATCCAAATTTAGTAAGGAAATAGATAGTTTAATTTCTCTATAATTTAATTAATTATTTGTAGTTTTTCAGAAGAATATGTATTTGAGAAAAGAGTGGGATTATATATGGTAACACCCACGCACGGATTGGTAGTGCCGCAAGATGAACAGAGTTGTTACTCTGAACCTGGCCCTGCTTTATCAGAACCTTTTTAATGATATTTATATAATTTATTTTGTTATAAATTATATAAGAAATAAATCAACGGAAAGAAGAATTCAAATTATTAATATACTTTGTAAATGGTTTCATGTAAATTGAACATGTGATATAATAAAAATGAAGCAAATTGATAAAACAGTTGCCGACTAAAAATGTGTTCACACTTAGAAAAATTGAAAAAAAGGATGAAGATGGTTTGCTCTTATTATGAGTTAGGGGGTTTGTCGGTGAAACTATAAAGAGATGATCATCGTTTCAAACTTGAATTCCTTTTCTTTTATTTATTCCTCTTTAGTTCTATCTACATAGTACTAGTGTTTTTTTAACTCCACTTTTTATCTTGTACTAGTGTGGTAAGTTGATAACTTATTTTTTTTTCATTGTACAGTTGTAGCATAGATACTTTGGACTTATCTGAACTTACTGAACTAAATTGAACTGATTGGAGCTAAACTGAACTGAACTGAATATTTTATAAGAGAAGAAAATTAGGAACTGAACTGAACTAAATTGATTGGAGCTAAACTAAACTGAATTGAAAATAAGCTGAAGAGAACAGATCATTTGAGCGAGGGTGGGGATTCCTTACCCTTCCCCCTCATTTTCTAAATGTTTGACTCGCAATTACAAACTTAAAAATTATGAGGGTTGAGGACTTAAGGTACGGTCATGGTTCTTCTCTTTACCTTTTAAGAAAAATATATTATCCCCGTTTTATATTATTTGTAAAGATTACAAATGATGATCAAGATAATTAATTATTAATAGATACCAAGATCCAAATATTGTGGAATTAAATAGAACCCTTCATTATGGACTTTCAAAAAAAAAAAAAAAGGACTCTTCATTACAAATTTTCCTAATGTCTTCTACGAAAAATAGTAAAACTTACAAGTCTAAAGGTTTACTCGACATTAATTTATAACTATAAAATCAACATTATTGAAAAATACTCCCTTCTTCTCTATAATTTTTTTATAATGGTTTTTTTTTCGTAAAAGTTGAAGTACACGATCACTTTTAGAGATAGAGGAAGCAGTTAAAATCAAAAGGGTTAGTGAATAGTAAAGGTAGGCAAAATTTGCCCAACAGAATTTGTGTTTCATGAAGCCTAAGCTAGTTCACTAGTTGCAATGGTCCCATGACTCCCATCATCTTACATGAAGTATAAGCGATAAGCTTGATAGAGAGTAGCCGAGTTGGGAGGATATATACGCAGTACTTTATTTGTCACTTTTCAACTGATTTGCTTTTTAGGCTTTACCTTAACAATTTTCCGGTCTTTGGGGAAATGATGCATTCATGCACTTATCCTTCTAGCTTCCGTACAATAATATTTCGAGTTATTCCTAAGTTACTTCCTTGTGTTTATTTAAGTATATTACTATTAGCTTAGGCACAGAGTTTTACATCAGTGAAATAAAATGAGTATTTTAAATGTAAGCGAGTAAAGTTGAGAATATCGGAATAATATATGTTGATAAAAGATGAGCTGAGTAGGATATATATAGAGGATATATTTTGACTAAGTTTAGCTTGATATAATGGAAAAGATTGCACCTTTCAACTTTGAGGTTGGAGGTTCAATTCGTACTAGAGGTACTTTGAGTGTGGGAGATCCCTTTACCCTTCCCCCCACTCTTAAAGTGTCTGATCTGCATATACCGTTCCAAAAAAACCGTGAGGGTTAAGGTTCGGTCAGGGTCCTTTTACTTACCATTAAAAAAAATAAAAAACTTTGTACGTATGTGATGATTGTCTACATGTAATAAAAGGGAATTAGTGATAGAATATAAAAACATATTTCCGGGCCTCAACCATCAGGTTAAGCTTTTGGTTGAGATGGTCGTTTAACATAGTAGTTTTTATACTCTATCAATTAATACATTTAAACGTAATTTTGAAGGCCAAGTAATGAGGTCTTGGACTCTTGGTATAATGGTATAAGGTGAATACCTGCGTAGATAAGTTACAAGTTTTGTATCCTCTTAAATAGTTTGTTATTTGTAATATTTTTATGACTAAAAAAAAAAAAAACTGATAGATCATTGTTTAAATGTGAATTTATTTTGTTTTGATTAATGACCTTAATTAACACCTCTATATTATTTCAATTCAAAAGCGAGTTTATATACCAGCAAATTGAACACATCATTGTGTTTAACTTTTTAAATTGCAATGACACACTTGTATAACTTCATTAATTCTTTATTTTGGTGAGAATGAGGAAGAAAACCCCGAAAAGAGAAAATAATAAACTAGTAATCCCTCCATTTTTAAATACTTGCTTCATTTCTCCATGCGCGGAGTTTTAGGAGAAATTGGATAAAGTAATAAAATATGGAGGTAGTGGGGTAGTTGAGAAAATAAAAAATTGTAAAAAGCAAAAGTAGTGGAAGAATAGGGGGAGAGAGAGTATTATGTTGGGTCCACTAAGTATGAGAAATGAAATAAATATTGTAAAAGCTTTCCAAAAGAGGAAATGGAGCAAGTATTTAAAAACGGCCGGAAAAGAAAAGTAGAGCAAGTATTTAAAAAATGAGGGAGTAGAAACTAATAAACGTGACATAGCTACCTAGGCTCACATTAACAAAGTCACCACACTCACCATAGATAGGCCGCCAAGGCTCGACCTTGTTCCTTTAGAACTGCTCACTCTGCTCTACATTACTATGCTCTACTTTTTCCCTTTTTTTTAAACACTGTTGTGCTCTACTTAGAAATAATAAGGTAATAAAAAATGATATTCTTAATTAATAAAATTAATAATAAATAAATAAATGAATAAAATTAATAATTAATAAATAATAATTAGTAAATAGTTAGTGATTAATGATTAAAATAATTAATAACTAATAACTAATTATTAATATTAGCAACAGCAACATCAATAGCAACACCAACAACAACAACAGGATGGACCTCGTTTTGGGTTACATCTTAACGTGGAAAAAACTGAACTTTTCTGGCTTACAGAAGACCCTTGTAGCAGGCTTGTGGGTGTCTTTCCACCTAATATTGCTCAACCTTTACGTGGTGTTAAGTTGCTTGGTGGTCCCGCTAGTTCCGATTCTGGTTTTAGTGGTGAGCTTGTGATGTAGAGGGTGACCATACCATTGCACTTATGGATACAATTGCTATGTTGGATGATCCTCAGTGTGAGCTGTTGTTACTTAGGGCATGTATTTTGCATTGAGTACTTGTCCTCCTAGTACTTTTGAGGTGGTTCAACGCACATTTAACGAGGCTCTTCGATCTTCCTTGGAGTGTATTGTTACTGGTTAGGGGCCTGGGTTTGGCGATTGACAGTGGCAGCTTGCCACCTTACCATTTGCGTTTGGAGGGCTTGGTGTTTATTCCACAGGTGATATTCATCATTATGCTTTTCTTGCTTCTCGATTACAGTATGCTGGGTTGCAAACAAAGCTTCTACGGCATGCTGGCATTGATGGTCTTGGACGAGCCTTTGAAGATGCGTTGAGTCTATTTAATGGAATGGTAGAGTATGACATTTTGAGTAATCCTAGTGAGATTGCTGCCCTAACTAATGAAGAGATTGGCGGATATATATTTCACAAATGATACCGCTTATACATAATTTGCCTTTTCTTTATCTCCTCAACAATCAGTATTATTGAAATCACAAGAGAGAGATCACGCCTTTTCTTGGCTTTGGGAAGTCCCTATTTCAGGGTTGGGTCAGATGATAAACGATAAGACTTATCGATGTGTGTTATGCTATCAGTTGGGTATTCAATTGTTCTTTATCACGACGTTGTGCTTTGCTTTTAAGGGTTTTTACTAGGGATAATTTCGGTGATCACACAGTGTCTTGTGCTGGTATTGTAGGCATTAAACGTCGGCATAAGTTGTCCGGGATATCCTTGTTGATGTTTGCTATCGGTTAGGGATTTTAGCAAGGAAGGAGATTGACATTGGGTTGTTTGGAGGGAACGACGTGGACCTATTTGTAGATGTGTTACTTTATTCCCAGGTCGTGGTCGCGATGTCTGTGTTGACGTGACAAATTTTTCTCCTTTGATATAGTCTAGGTTATCCGACTTTGTTCCCAAACGGATTATGGCTGGTGTGGCTCATCGAAAGCGGGTCAAATACGAATCTAGTTGTCGGGCAATTGGATATGACTTCCTTCCTTTCTCTTAACTTGGGGAATTAGAGAAGAAGATAGTTGTATTGCTGAAGCGGATCAAGTTGTCGAAGACTCGGGACATTGGGGCACGTGCTATTGCTCATATCTTCACTAGGATAGGACTTGCTATAGTAAGGGCCCAGATTGTATCTCAGATTCCCACTAATTTTTTGTAGGTTGTATGACTTTGTCTGTTTTTGAGATATAATAATAATAATAATAATAATAATAATAATAATAATAATAATAATAATAATAATAATAATAATAATAATAATAATAATAATAATAATAATAATAATAATAATAATAATAATAATAATAATAATCCTAGTGAGGTTGCTGCCCCTAAACTCATGAAGAAATTGGCAGATATATATATCACAAAGGTTACCGCATCTGCAGAATCTACCTTCTCTTTATCTCCTCGTCAATCAGCATTGTGGAAATCGCAGCAAGAAGTTCACACTTTTGCTTGGCTTCGGGCTGTCCCTATTTATGGGTTGGGTTAGACGATGAATGCAAAGAAATATCAATGTGTGTTGTGCTACCGGTTGGGTGTTCCATTGTTCTCTTTCTCGATGTCGTGCTCTGCTTGTTCTCGGGTTTTTATTGGAGATATTTTCGGCGACCATGTAGTGTCGTGTGCTGTTATTGTGGGTATTAAACATCGTCATAATGTTGTTCGAGATACCTTTGTTGATATTTACTACAGATCAGGGATTTCGGCAAGAAAGGAGGTTGACATAGGATTGTCTAGAGGGAATGATGGGGCCCTCAGACCTGCCGATGTGTTACTTTATTCATGGGATCGTGGTCGTGATGTATGTGTCGACTTCACAGGGTCTTCTCCTTTGACACAGACAGGGTTAGCCGATTTTGTTCCTGGACGGGTTGTGGTTGATGCGGCTTAGCTCAACGGAAGAGGGTTAAGTATGAATCTCGTTGTCGGGCGAATGAATATGGTTTCATTCCCTTCTCCTTTTCTTCTCTTGGGGAATTAGAGAAGGAAGTTGTAGCGTTGTTGAAGCGGGTTAAGAGGTTCTTGACGACGCAAGACATTAGGGCTCGTGCAACAGCTCATATTTTCACTAGGGTAGGCTTTGCTATAGCTAGAGGAGTGGGGGCCCAGATTGTATCTCGACTTCCCACTAATTTATTGTAGGTTGTATGACTTTTGTTTTTGAGAAATAATAATAATAATAATAATAATAATAATAATAATAATAATAATAATAATAATAATAATAATAATAATAATAATAATAATAATAATAATAATAATAATAATAATAATAATAATAAGGGTTTATACTGGGGATATTTTCGGTGATCACGCGGTGTCTTGTGCTGGTATTGTGGGCATTAAACATCGGCATAATGTTGTTCGGGATACCCTTGTTGATGTTTTCTATCGGTCAGGGATTTCAGCTAGAATGGAGGTGGACATCGCGTTATCTGGAGGGAACGACGGGGCTCTCAGACTTGCAGATGTGTTACTTTATTCATGGGATCGTGGTTGCGATGTCTGTGTTGACTTGACAGGGTCTTCTCCGTTGACACAGTTTGGGATTTCTGACTTTGTTCCTGGACGGGTAGTGACTGATGCGGCCAATCGGAAGCGGATCAAGTACGAATCCAGTTGTCGAGCAATTGGATATGGCTTCCTTCCTTTCTCTTTCTCTTCTCTTGGGGAGTTAGAAAAGGATGTTGTTGCATTGCTGAAGCGAATCCAAAAGTTCTCGAAGACTCAGGATATTGGGGCGCGTGCTGCAGCTCATATCTTTACTAGGATTGGCTTTTCTACAGCTAGAGGAGTAGGGGCCCAAATTGTATCTCGACTTCCCACTAATTTTCTATAGGTTGTATAACTTTGTATGTTTTTTAGATATAATAATAATAATAATAATAATAATAATAATAATAATAATAATAATAATAATAATAATAATAATAATAATAATAATAATAATAATAATAACAATAATAATAATAATAATAATAATAATAATAATAATAATAATAATAATAATAATAATATATTTCACGAAACTCATGAAGAAATTGGCAGATATATATTTCACGAAGGTTACCGATTCTGCAGAATCCACCTTTTCATTATCTCCTCGTCTATCAGCATTGTGGAAATCTCAGCAGGGAGATCACACGTCTGCTTGGCTTCGGGCCGTTCCTATTTCAGGAGTGGGTCAGAATATGAATGCAAAGACTTATCGATGTGTATTATGCTACCGATTGGGTGTTCCGTTGTTCTCTGCCTCGACACCGTGCTTTGCTTGTTCGAGGGTTTTTCCAGGGGATATTTTTGGCGATCACGCGGTGTCGTGTGCTGGTATCGTGGGTATTAAACATAGACATAATGTTGTTCGGGATACCCTAGTTGATGTTTGCTATCGTTTTGGGATTTCAGCTACGAAAGAGGTTGATATTAGGTTGTCTGGAGGGAACGACGAGGCCCTCAGACCTGCTGATGTGTTACTTTATTCTTAGGATCGTGGTCGTGATGTCTGTGTAGATTTGACAGGATCTTCTCCTTTGACACAATCAGAGCTATATGACTTTATTCCTGGTCGGGTTGTAGCTGATGTAGCTCATCGGAAGTGGGTTAAGTATGAGGCTCATTGTCAGGCGATTGGATATGGGTTCATTCATTCCCTTCTCCTTTTCTTCGTTTGGTGAATTAGAGAAGGAGGCTGTTGCGTTGCTTAAGTGAATTCAGAGGTTCTCGACGACGCAAGACATTGGAGCACGTGCTGCAGCTCATATTTTTACTATGGTAGGCTTTGCTATAGCTAGAGGAGTGGGGGCCCATATTGTATCTCGGCTTCCCACTAATTTTTTTTTTGAAAAACGCTGCGAATTAATATTAAAGGAGATCAATTTCCGCCAAAGTTGTCAAGCTTTGGGGAAACAGACCAAGCGAAACACGTTCAATACAATCCATAACATCCCATCGTGAAACACTATGGGCTAGGGTGTTACCCGCACGCTTAATATGAGAAAAACAAAACGAGCTAAAACAATAAGCCAACCTAGAGATATCATCATACAAAAGAAAGATAGGAGAAAATCCCTTAGCACTCGAGTTCACTGCCTTCACGACTCCAACTGCGTCTGACTCAAGATGGACATTATTGAAGCCTAATCTCAACGCCAATTGCAACCCATACCTGCACGCCGCTGCCTCAGCAACATTCTTCTCCCAGCCAGCTCCAACAACACGCACAGCAGTTGCAAGAATTGTTCCCTGCTCACACCTAATTAATAACCACGCCTAGTCTAGTCTTCATTCCCAAGTGAGCATCGCAATTCACCCTCACCATTCCAGCAGCAGGACACGTCCAGCCACGCACCACATTGTGCATTGCAGGGGCTGATCTATTCCCAGTCTTCACCGAATACTCAGAGCACTCTTTCACATACTTCACCCAACCACGAGCAACATCAATAGCATTAAAATCATCTTGCTCGAATATGCTCCTATTTCTACAATGCCAAGAGGCCTAAGCAAGGGAGGCAATAGACAATAACTCATCCTTTGACACATTCTTAAAGCACCACAAAAATCTCTCAACAAAGCTACCCGTAGGTGCAGCACTAACCTGGGAATGCAACGGACTAGCTGCCCATATTTCTGCTGCTGCTTTACATTCGAAGGTTGCGTGAAGGATGGACTCCTCAGGGGAATTACATATACTGCAACTCTTCTCAGTTGTGATGTGACGATAAAATAGTCTTTCATTGACAGCAAGGAATCCCTTACAAGCTCTCCATAAGAAGTGTTGTAATTTCGGTGGGCACTTCATTGACCATATTAATTTCCACACCTCATTCATATCCACCCCTTGAATTACTGCCGGAACCTTCTTGCACAGCCAATACCTCGACTTCACAGAGTAAACACCATCTTTCGAAGGCCACCAGAACATCTTGTCCACATGGCTTCTCGAAGACAAGGGAATTTTCAGAATTCTACCAATATCCTCGCTATTAAAATTGCTCTCAACAATACTCATGTCCCATTCGCCACAATTGTGATCTATCAAGTCACTTACTGTCAAACCCATGTCACTATTTGCCCTCGGAGTTGGTACAAATGCTGAAGAATTTCCGGGTAGCCAAGCTTCATCCCACACATTTATTGCACTCCCATTACCCACTCTCCACTTAAGACCCTCAAGCAACACCCCTCTAGATCCCCACATACTCCTCCAAGCATAACTTGGATCATATCCGCAAGAAGCTTTGAGAGCCTCACAATTCTTAAAATACCTCGCCTTCAAAATTGTGTGAATCAATGTGCCCGGATTGTGGTGTAGTCTCCACAATTGTTTTGCCAACAAAGCTTGATTAAAACATTTCAAGTCCCTAAATCCCAATCCACCGAGGGCCTTGGGGTTTACATAAGCTTTTTCATCGTTGCCAATGCATCTTTCTTGTGGTCTCCGTGGAACCCCACCAAAATCTTGCTAGCATAGAGTGAATTTCATCGATAAGACCATCGGGGAGTTTAAATATACTCATCATATAAGTCGGAATCGCCTGAGCCACCGCTTTGATTAGTACCTCTTTACCCGGTCTAGACAAAAACTTCTCCTTCCAACCCTGCAGCTTTTTCCACAATCTCTCCTTCAAACCTGCAAATATTGCCTTTTTCGATCTTCCGATGATAGTAGGCAAGATAAGGTACTTTTCATGTCGTTCGACCTCCCTAACACCCAAAATTTGGATAATTTCTTGCCTTCGACTCTGGTCTACATTTTTGCTAAAAACAACTTATGTCTTGCTTAGATTGACATTCTGACCCAAAGCTCTCTCATATTTGCTGATAATGTCAGCTATAACCGAGCATTCTTGCACACTTGCCTTAGCAAAAAGTATACTATCATCTGCACAAAATAAATGTGACACCCCGGGAGCATTTCTACAAATTCTGGCACCATGAATTAAGTTATCCTTGGCCGCTTTAGAGATAAGCGTCGAAAAAGCATCCGCACATAACAGAAATAAGTACGGAGAAATAGGATCACCCTGGCGTAATTCTCTAGATGGAGTCACAGATCCCGTAATCAGCCCATTTATCTTAAAAGCAAAAGAAACGCTCTTAAGACAACAAATCACCCTATGAATCCACAAATTCGAGAACCCCAGCTTAGTCATCACCTGTTCCAGAAACGCCCATTCCACCCTGTCATATGCTTTGCTCATATCCAATTTCAACGCAACATTGCCCTTCTTCCCTTCACCACCTCTTTTCATAGAATGAAAAATTTCAAATGCTACAATAGCATTATCAGTAATAAGCCTCTGAGGGACAAAAGCACTCTGATTCGGGGATATAATATCACCAAGAAATTTTTTCAATTTATTTGCCAACAGCTTAGAGATGATTTTATAAATAACATTGCAATAATTAATAGGTCTGAATTCCGAAATCAATGTTGGTTTATCACATTTCGGAATAAGAACAATGCAAGTATTATTTATATCAGCCAAATCCACATTCCCATTCCACCAATTTTGAACATAAGCAATATTATCAGACCCAATAACATGCCAAAATTTTTGAAAAAATAGAGCATGCATACCATCTCACCGCTCGAAAGTATCGGCTTCCCACTAATTTATTGTATGTTGTATGACTCTTTGTTTTTGAGATATAATAATATAATAATATAATAAATAATAATAATAATAATAATAAGGGAAATTCTCACTGGTAATCACGAACTTTTATTTTTTCTCAATGGTAAACCATAAAACTTTTGATTATCAATGGTAATCATGAATTAATATTACTAAACTAATGGTAACTTAAGTTAAACAATTTGTAAATTCCTATACCATGGTTTAGCAATCGACCTACAAAAAGACATTAATACCCTTATGCATTACCACTTCTTTCTTCTTCCTTTCTCTTTCCTCCTCCCCGCAGCAACTCCCTTCCCAGCCACCACCGTCATTGTTAAACTACTTGTTAAGGTCAGAATCAGAGCGAACTCGGAGTGACGTAGCTTTAGTGTTGTATAACCTATGGCTTGATCATAGCAACCGAGTGAAACACGTGAAACAATTCAACAACAAACCTTAGGACGCTGCCATTCGAACCGCAAAACCCAGAGAATTCAACGGCAAACCCCGACAAATTCGAGCTAAAACTAACAAATTTGGCCCCAAAATCAACGAATTCGACCACTAATTCGACCCCTAATCAACATATTCGGCAAATTCGACCCCAAAATCAACAAATTCGACCCCAAAAATCAACAAATTCAACCCCAAAATCGACAAATTCAACCCCAAAAATCAATAAAATCGACCCCAAAATCAACAAATTCGACCTCAAAAATCAACAAAATCGTCAAATTCGACCCCCAAAATCAACAAATTTGACCCCAAAATCGCCAAAAGTCCTAGAAATTTTAACCAAAGTAAGGGGAATGAGAGGGAATCGGGGAAGAAGATCAGAGGGAATCGAGGAAGAGGGGAGGGTGGCTGATTTCGGCTAGGGAGGATGGCTGGTTTCGGTGTCCTCGAGAAGCAGTTTTGGTGGTGATGAGAGGAGAGAGGGTGTGGGTCGGGAACAGGGGAGAAGGTGCTCGTTCTAGGATTAGGGTGTCGGTGGTGGGGTCTCCGGCGGGGGATGGGGTTGAGTCATCGTTAGCCGGGCGAGCTGAGCGGCGGGGAGGGGGGTTGCTGGTTGCCTGGTAACTAGGGAGGGGTTCAGATTTATTGTGTTTTTTTTGTTGTTTTTTAAATAATTTGAAGGGTATTAATGTAAATTTATTGTTACTTAACCCAAGATTAACCCTAGTTAATCTTTTAATAATATTAAAATATCATTAATGTTACCATTAGTTTAATAATATTAATTCATGATTACCATTGATAATCAAGAGTTTTAGGGTTTACCATTGAGAAAAAATAAAATTTCGTGATTACCAATGAGAATTTCCCTAATAATAATAATAATAATAATAATAATAATAATAATAATAATAATAATAATAATAATAATAATAATAATAATAATAATAATAATAATAATAATAATAATAATAATAATAATAATAATAATATGTTCTACCTAGAAGCTCAAGAGAATAGGGCTATAGTGTGTCCAAGGTTTAGGGCCGGTACTTGAAACCACATTAATACCTTTAATTTTTTATAAGGAAATATAACAAAAATTTATCAACGTACAAATAATATATAGAAGGATAAATTTAACAAAGTTCCACCTGATTTTATTATTTCTTATATATTTCCTCCATTTTAAAATACTTGCAATACAGTCTTGTGGCATGCACTTTAAGATTGAGACTATATATGTAATGTAAACGACTAAATTAATCAAAACAATTTTTGCATATGATACCTAATCTTTCTCTAATCCTAGTGCTATAATTATTTTTGAAAAATTTTTCGTTTATCTTCACTAATCAACTCCTAAAACTCCGTGTTTAAAGCCTGTGTTGCAAGTAAGGAAATGGAAGAAATATAAAATTACAAAAAAAAAATGGTCAAAGAAAAGCATGCAAACTAATATATATATATATTAGCACTGTCAAAACGGTTTGACAGTTCGGTTTCGGTTCGGTTCGGTTTGAAATCGGTTCGGTATTTAATCGGGTCGGTTTGGAATCGGTTTAATTGTCTCACGGGTCGGTTTTGGTTCGGTTTAAATAGTTATCGGTTCGATTCGGTTTCGGTTTATTCTTAAGCGGTTTTAATTCGGTTCGGGTTGTAAACAGTCCGGGTAGTAAACGGTTCGGTGCAGAGGGGTTGCGGTTTGTTAACGGTGCGGTGTAAACGGTTTTTATCTCGGTTCAAACAGTTTCGGGTTGGAAACGATTTTGGGTTAGAAACAGTTCGGTTCTTTTTTGGTTCAGTTTATAACTGGTTCGGTTCTTTTTCGGTTCAGTTTTTAACTGGTTTGGTTCTTTTTCGGTTCAGTTTATAACTGGTTCGGTTCTTCGATTGTTTAACCACTTTAACGTTATTTATATCGGTTCCATTTCAAGTTTACTAAATTACGGTTCGGGTCGATTTTCGGTTTCAAAAAATAAATTGTTTATCGAGTTGTTTGGATTCGGGCAGTTAAATGGTTTTGGTTTGAAATTTGATAGTACTTGCTAACCTTTTGCGTTCACAAGTTTTATATAAAGTCGCGAATCATTTCATATTTAGGCATCATATTATAAACAAATTCTCATTGATTTTATAAATACATATTATGTTCTGTTTCAAGTTTAGTCATACTGATCTTACTAGTTTATTACGAAGTAGATTATAAGAGTTAGTGTATTAATGTTTTACAATTAGGTTATTATATGCTTCTTATTTAATCATTTATATACTACGCATAGTATCATAATCATGATTTGATGAGTTCTTGTGAAATGGAAATTTGCAATTTGGTAATTCGATACTTGATTAGTCAACAAGATTGATAATTATGACTCGTTTATCATTATATATTTTCATGAAATTATGAAGATATTACAAAGTGCTTTGATTTGTATAATGAAAGAAAACACTAATGACTGATTAACAAGGTAATATTGATTAGTTCAATCGATCATATGTACACATTATTAACACATGGCATCTAACCATCTCATAGTTAAATATTCGTATCATCGTTATTCGTATGTATTAGTACAAAGTTATAGACTCATTACTTCATTAGTGATCTTTTTAAATTTATCTATTTATACATTTCATTAATATAACGTTTTTATAATTTTTACGTGTATGAAAATAAAGATATACTAGTAGTCTAGTATATGTTTTAATACGTGTCTTGGGCACTGATCCCGATCAAATGGGGCAAAAAAATACTAAAGAATTGAGGGAATAATATTTTTGTAGATGAATGTACAACACACAAACACACACGGATCACCACTCTCAACCATAGATTAAAAAATCAATGGTTAGATTCTTTCTCCCACAACACACACGGATCACCACTCTCAACCATAGATTAAAAAAATCAATGGTTAGATTCTTTCTCCCACAACACACACAGATCACCATTCTGAACCATAGATTAAAAAATCAATGGTTAGATTTACATGAAACCCTTTTGAAACCCTTTCACTCTCACTCTCACTTTACCACTCTCACTATACCACTCACGGGCTCACGGCGCCTCTCATTCTCACGGGCTCAGCGCCTCTCCGTCTCCCTCATTCACGGCGGACCTTGAAGTTGTCCTGATTCTGCCTCTCTCTCATCGGTGTTTGCTGCCCTAAATCTCCAAATTCAGGTAACCACTCTCTCTTTCTCGATTTTAATTGATATTTTTTGTTGGTATGAATTGTTTTTTTTTTTTTTATTTATATTTTGTATATGTATTTCTTGTAATGCATGGCAATTGAAAATGTAAATTTGGGGATGAATGGATGATAGTAACAGTATATAAAAGATGGCCAAGTTGTTGATTTTATATATATAACTGAATAAATTGACTGAAAGTTTTGAAGAATGGGGTTTTGTTTTTTTAAATAGAAATATGATATGAATAATTGTTTTTATTGTTGGTGTTGTACTTAGAAGCTTTGATTTTTTTTTTTTTTTTCCAAAGGCCAAACAGCTCTGATATCAATCTCCTAAACATCTTCACTAACCTGCCTATACCTCTCAGTGGTACTGTGATTACTTGCTTTAAAATTTGTGGGCTATGTTTATTGTCTTTTTTTAGACATACATTTATACTGGTTTTATATAATAATTTCATTAACATTTCTAAACCAACTATTCAGGGAAGTTGATGCTTGAGATATATGAACTTTTCTAGAATATTGATGATGATGATGATGATGATGATGACCCATTAAACCGATCATCGATGGAAATTGATAATTATTTGAGTACTCCTCGTCAACCATCTATTGAAGGGGAGAATTATGATGTTCTCAAGTATTGGGAATCTCAAGTTAGGGTGTACCCTATATTAGCTGTTATGGCTAGGGATGTTTTGGCCATTCTTATAACATCGGTAGCCTCTGAGTCTTATTTTAGCATGGGTGGTCGTATTTTAAACAAGTATAGGAGTGCGCTTTTGCCTAAGAATGTTGAGGCGTTGGTTACCACACAAAATTGGTTACGTGGTTATGATTGTGATATTGAAGAAGACGTCCTTGAAATTGGTAAAGAGGCGATAGATGAAAGTTTTGCATCTAATTCGGAAGGTATTGACGTCCTTTAATTTTTTTTTTTTTAAATAGCTTTTTTTCCTCCTGCCTCCCTTCTGCTCACATATAGCTTTTCTTTTTCCTCAAGCCTAGGCGATGCTACATTGGGGTGAATGTCTGCTGGTTGCTTATTGCTGTTCTGATGTCCGCTGACTGCTCTTCCATTATACTGACTGTTCTTTGCTGTTCTGAAGTATGCTGACTGCTGCTCTTCTATTCTGCTCCTGATTGCTACTGCTCTTCTATTCTGCTACTCTCTGCTGCTGTTCTTCTATTCTGCTGCTCTTTGCTGCCGTTCTTCTATTCTGCTGCTCTCTGCTGCTGTTCTGCCATGTATGTTGTTCTGTCTGCTGTGTTCTGCCATCTCATCTTGTTTAATTTCATCTGTAATGTTCATGTGGAAAAAAATTGCTAATGGACTTTGCTTGGTTTTAGGACTGTTATATTGAAGTGTTGTGTATTGAAGAATGAATTCATAGTTTTTGTTTGAGCTTGAAGAAATCACTTAACACTCTAATGTTTTAGTTATCTCAGCAAATTTGCTAAGCTTAAGGATGTTGATTCAATGCTTTGAAGCAGTTGGCTTTTCATCTGTTGTGTTACCCTACTGTTTTAGTTATCTCAGCAAATTTCTAAGCCCTTTTGCTGTTTTTTCTATTGCTTCAAATTACTGTTTTCCTGATGAATTTCCAGGAAAGAATAAATTAATTTTTTGCATCAGATGTAACCCAGTTGATCAATCATAAAGTATTATAACGTGAAATTCTTGCTTGCAGTTTCTGTCTCTCGATTTCTGTTCTTTGTTGTCATGCCAAACTGGCTGGCCTATGAACTACATGAGAGCATTGCATGTGCTATATTCTGTCTGGTGATTTGCATTTTACTTCTCGTAATGGAGATACATGCAAATGGAGGAGGCAGCAATTGTATATGTAATTTGCAATGCTGTGCATATTAGCTCTGTATGACCCTTCTCTTCTTTTTTACGATACTTTATATATGTTTAAGGGACTAGTCTCCTCAGCTGGATGAAAAATCCTTGTGCAATTATGTTATGTGCTGATTGATATTCATGTTCTCTTGGACAATTTTTGCTTTGTAAATTTTTTGTATAATACAGTAGAGCCTTGGTACTTAATATTACAAGCTTTTTGTTCATTTGGTTTCATCACCTCAAATGTATACATGACTAGAGGTAGTAGTGTTGCTAATAGTTTGAGGCAGGGCCTGAGCCTGCTTGTTTTGCTCTTGTTTGTGAACACTGATTATCCTTAAGACCTTAATGAATGATTTGCCTTGCTATTTTAAAAAAAATATTCTAAGATTTCTAATATTTAATCCATTTAATTATATCCCCGTAAAAAAAAAAATTAAAAAAAAAATCCATTTAATTATATAAAAAAGTTTGTAAACGGTTCGATTTAAAAGCGGTTTGGTTCATAAACGGTTCGGTTTATAAACAGTTCGGTTTACAATCAGTTCGGTGTTTAAATGGTTCGGTGCAAACGGGTAGCAGTTTGCTAACAGTTCGGTGTAAGCGGTTTTTTTGCCAGTTTAAACGGTTTTGGGTTGGAACCGGTTTCGGGTTAGATACGGTTCGGTTCTTTTTCGGTTCGGTTATCTTTCAGTTCGGTTTATATTCGGTTCGGTTTGTTAACGGGTTTGGTTCTTATACGGTTTAACATTGTTCGGGTCGATTCGGTTTCGGGTTTACTAAAATACGGTTCGGGTCGGTTTTCGGTTTCAAAAAAATCGGTTTTTAATCGGTTCGGTTCTCATTTGGGTCGGTCGGGTTCGGTTAGTTAAACGGTTTCGGTTTGAAATTTGACAGCACTAATATATATAGGGAAATTCTCTTTGGTGAACTCCACATTTTTTATTTTCTAAGTGGTAAACATTCTTAAAATTTATTATCAATGGTAAACCCTAGTTATCTTTAAAAATTCATTGGTAACACTAATGATATAATTAATTGATTCTTTAACCATGGTTAGCTTTTAAAATAACCATTTACAAAATAAAAAAATAAATAAATATTTTACAAAAAATCAAAAACCCACTCTCCCCCAGCCACGACCATAGTCAGCAACCACCAGCCACCACCCACGCACAGCCTCCGGCGCCAGGCAGCTTCGATCCCCCTTTCCCCGGCGCTGGCCACAACCAAAGCCACCGCACCACCTTCTCACAACACACCACCAATTAATACCATCGACCACCTCCGTGACCTCGCATCTCCGACCACCATCAACCTCACCCACAACCTACCTGCCGCACTCGCCCTGCACAACCACCGAACCGCACACACCCACGTCGAATTTGGGTTTTAACCACCATAAACTCACCCAAAATCCCACCAGAAATCAAAACACGTTTGGGTTTGGTTTCGAAACCCTAAACAGGTTTGGGTATTTCTTGGTGTTTTGGGGTGGTTTTAAGGGATTGCGAACTAGGGAAGAGGGTCGACGGGGAGGTTCGCTGGTTTTCGGGGTGGTTCGGGGTGGGGTCGTGGTCGGTAGTGAGGCGGTGAAAGAGAAAGAGAGGAGCAGCAGGTAGGGCCGTAGGGGATCGAGATTGAGAGAAAGAGAGGAGGTGGAGGTGGGGGATCCATGGCCGACGCACCGACGAAGCACCGGCGTTGGTGGGGGGGGATGTGGATGGTGGCCCCGACGTTGGTGGGGGGGGGAAGTGGATGGGCGGCGCCGGCTGTGCTGGTGGCTAAGTTGGGTGGGGAAGGTTTTTTTTTTTTTTTTTAAATATATTTTAATAATAATTTAATTATTATAAAAAAAAACTAACTATAGTTAAGGATTTTTATTAAAATAACACTTATTAATGGTAATTAAAAATTTAGGTTTACCATTGATAATAAATTTTAAGAATGTTTACCACTTAGAAAATTAAAAACTTGGAGTTAACCAAAGAGAATTTCCATATATATATATATATATATATATATATATATATATATATATATATATATATATATTTGAGGGGACGCTTTTAAATTAATATTGTAATAGTATAATGTGTGTAAGCTTAAGTAATAAGTTTATGATTCAATGGATTGTTGTTGTTTTTTTTTTTTTTTTTTTTTTTTTTTTTTTTTTTTTTTTATGTATGGAAATCAAAGAAACAAATAAAGGATTAAGTTGAATTCCCCTGCAAACAAACGAAGGTTGATGGGGGGAGTGGGCTCTATTCCAACTTTCTAAAAGCTATAGGACTAGTTAGAAAATTAGAATTATTAATTAGATGCATTCAGCATGTTTCATGTATTTATTGAATTTTTCAACAATATGAAACAGATAAAAAGGAACAAATATAAGAAAAAAGGAAAAAAAGTTCTAAATTTGATTTTTCAGTCATAATGGTCTAAAGCAAGTTTTTTTAAAAGAGAATAATGGTCTAAAGCAAGTTTTTTTAATTTTTTTTGTTTTTGATTGTTTTATTTTGATTTTTTCATTTCAAGGCTTGATTTTTATATTAAAAGGAAGATTTGATATGTTCGTACTTTGTGTACTATAGTTATTTCAACCTTTTTAGTTAATCTTGTTAAAGAATGATTAAGAGTGTGTTTGGTAAAATCTGTGATAGTAGTTATCTGTATGTGTATCTGTTAGCCGCAAAAATAAACGATTAAGTATGAGTCTTTGGAAAACTAACTGTTGACTGTAAAATTATATAAATATGGAAGAAAAATTCCAACAGTTGCTTTAACAAAAGCTAATAATATTAATTTTTCACAAAAGCTACTCCAACCATTAAACACTACTTCTATCACTACATTACCAAACACTCATAATTTTTATTAAGTAATGATTTGAATAAGTCAAACCACTAAACATTACTTAAAAACTAGTGCCGAACACGTCCTAATTTTCTCCTATATCTAACGAAAAAAGTCATACTAACATAATAAATTGTGGAAATTAAATGATGGAATATGGCCAAAAACATATACGTACTTTTATACGAAGTATATAAAATTAAAATATTAAAAGTGTTTTTTCTTGTATCAAATTATCAAAACATTGAAAACTTATTAAATTCATCTTATGTAAAATTGTCCCCCCAAAAATTTGATAAACTAGAGCACGCACGGTCTAAATGTGTTTAAAAGTAGGGGTGGGTAGGAAGTATACTTGCTCTTTAGTCTTTTCTAACAAAAAGTGCCACGTTAAACACAGTGATAACTAACTTTAAGCAATTAAACTCAATAATAAACTATTATTAATGACGTTGCAAATAGTAATACAATTAAACTATAAAAGTAATCATCTTTGTTCTTTAGTTATAACTATTAATCATCTTAACCAGTGGCGTATCCAGGAATTCCGAACTGTGGGTTCGAAATCTTAAAAAAAAACAATGATCATATATTGATTAAAAATTCAATACATAAATTCAATTTTTTATTACAAATGGATGGATTACACAATAAATTAAAAAAAAAAAAAACTTCTTCTAATTAATCATCAATTAAAATCATAGTAACAAAAGCTCTGCAATCTACAATAATACACAAAATACACAATTAATTATCAATTAAAATCACAAGTCCCCAATAAACACAAATTTGACAATATAAACTTCTTTTAATTATCAAATTTCAATTAACAGAACAAGTAAAAATTTATAATTCTAAGTTTCTAACTTCTAACTTTCTACAATTCAATTTCTCAACAATTCAAGAATTCAACAATATATCAAAACCATAAACCAATTTAAAAAATAAAACAAGCAAACCAAGATTAATAATTAATAGGAGTAGACTAGTAGAGGAATAAGAGATTAAGAGGACTCACAATTGTAGAACTAGAAGAACTCGAAATCTGAACTCAGAAGAGTAGAAGATAGAACAGTCGTGAGTCGTCCCTCGTCCACTCGTCCGTGTCTCCGTCACTCCGTGTGGACGTGAGGTGGTCGCCGGTCGGTGTCTCGGTGTGCGGTGCCGCGGTGGCTAAGTGGCTACTGGCTAGGGTCATAGGGTGTCAAGCCGTCAAGGTTAGGGTTTTGGTGTTTGGGAATTTGGGGAAAAATGTCTGATGTTTGATAATATTGAAATCTGAATGTAAGGAGTAAAAAAAAAAAAAAAAAAAAAAAAAGTACAAAAAAAAGAGGGCAGTAGGAGTCAAACCTAAGACCTAATGTATTAAAGGGGCGCGCTGCTCTATTATTCAGAGAATTACCAATGCACCAAACTTACCCGTGTGATAATTATTCTCACATAAATTTCTTTTAAACCTTTTTCTTTTTTTTTTTTAAAAAAAAATTAAAATTTATAATTTTTTTCCAAAAAATCTGTGGGTTCAATGAACCCCCTTGAACCCCCCTAGATCCGCCCCTGATTATTCTTAACACGTTTGTTTAAATAGTTTTGCACTATTGAAACAAATGTACATGCAAGTGTCTATAATTGAATTAATTAATTTGATTCCTTTGAAGAAGTGGCAATTTAAAGGTTAATAAATAATTAAGGTGTAATTAAGAAATGTTAACTTAGTTTGACTATCGATCCGAGGAGTTGTTTGGCAACAAATGTCTCGGTGAGACTTTGTATTTTAGTGAGTTGATGATGCTTGTGTTATATATCGTTTAGTTTAAGGTTTAGAAATTAAAGATTGGAATTGTGCACATGACTCAATGAATGACGAAAGATGATGAAAATATAGTTAATTATTTATTATGTACCAACGGTGTTTCGTGCTCCGTTTCATCTTGTTTGTTCCCCAAAATACTACGTATATATATTTATTGCACCACTTGCCTTATTAGTAAGTTTCACAACTATTGCACTATTTCCTCTTCAGGAAAAAAATTATTTGTATTAACACTATAAATACCCAACATACCCTTGCCTTTTCACACTTACTTTTTAGTTTATCAATATGTCACATGGACAATTTTGTATTTTTACCTTTCTCTCTTTTACTTTTTTCCACTACCAAAATATTTGCACCAAACCCTTATGGTGCAATAATAAAAAAGCGGAGAAAGTATATATATATATATATATATATATATATAGGTGAGTATTCTGATAGAGTATATAAACATATTCGTTAATTAATATTGATAATACTTATTTGGAATACTAGTTTGGTGCCCTGTGCGATGCCCGGGTATTTATTGAATTTAAGATAATTTTTATTTACATTATGTAGTAGGTACGTAATAAAAACTAATAATGATATTTTAAATAAAATTATAATTCAATTTAATATTGGTATTTTATCGAAAATAAAACTATAAACTAACAATTTTATCCTAAAATTCTATCCAAATAGAATTCTAAACTAACTTTTTTTTTTATCTTATGAAGTCTATTTTAATCTATCCAACGTGGCACGACACTTGACAAAAAGTTGGAACGCCAAGTGTCGCTGTCTCGTGACCTGGCTAAAAGTTTAGCTTTATATATTAGTTATATGATATGATAGTTAGAAATTCTTATAAAAACGCACAAAATTTTTATTCAAGGACAATCTATATCTATACTTAGTATTTAAAAAAACAAACCAAAAAAGACATATATCATCATTCTATTACACTTCCCTATCTTATTCTTCAACCCAATGTGCCACATGTCGTTTTACCTTTTTTATTTTTTATTATACAATTTTTCTTAACTCTTTTGTTAAATAATTCATCTTCATCTCCCCTCTTTAATTCAACCTTTTGTTTTCTCTCTTTGATTTTAGTCCCTCCATCTTCTTTCTATTAAGTCTCATTTCAAATTAAAGTCCCAAAATTTTTATTTCTTTAACTATGTTTTCAGTTACATATTACACTCATAATTATTTATTGGTATTTCCTCACTCATCTCATGCAATTTTCTATGAGCAAATCGTGCATTGTACGGGCCAGAAGGCTAGTTTTAAGTAATAAGTGTTTGGTACACCGAAATTTGGTAATTAATTTCTCTCAAAACTAAATGAAAATAAAAGAAATAAGTAATAACATAAGTTAATTGAATTTATATAAATTTTAATTGATATAACAAATTAAATATGCGGAAAACAAATGAAAATCAATAAAGAACACACATAAAATTTGTGTGGTTCACCAAATTAAACTTTGCGTTGGCTACGTCCATAGGGGTAAGAGAGAGGAAAAGTTTAATTGCTCTAGCTTAAGGAATTCAAATTAAAGAATTAGATTTAAATGATAAATAAATTTAGAATGATCATTATAATAACCTTAGATTATCTCAAATTTTAGAATATCAGTATAAAGTGTTCTTTAATTTCTAAGATCTCAGATAGCTAAGAACTTAAAATATATATATATATATATATATATATATATATATATATATATATATATATATATATATATATATATATATATATATATAACTAATATATATCTAGATAGGGAAAACCCTAAAGGAAAACGGAATCGCAATCGATTCATCAAATTAGTTGCACGCACATTTGGTCACTTGGTTAGACCCAGTGAACTCGCCAGCTCGAGTATGCATGCCAATGAGTATCATATGACCCATCACAACATATGACTAAGTAGATTTATTTTGCTCGCCCAATCAACCAAATTCAAGGAATATTTAACAAATCGCTACTTTGATTTGAATCCCCTAACATTAAACTAATGCATTGATCACAATGCTATACCAAAACAAATAATTGTACCAAATCTATCAAATAAGAGACTCAAGCCTTGTGTGAATTGAATAACAAAATATAATAGACCATGAAAAAGATGCTACCCATGAAAAAGTGGGAAGTATATGTTATGGATTCGGATTAATGATGTGTGGAAAGTGTTTAATGGTGGGTTTGGACAGAGCTGCAATAGAATAATGGATCAATGGTGTGTGATATGTAGTCGTTATAGAAGAAGGGACAAAGTCATCACATTAAGGTTAGAATTGCACGAAAAGTAACATGTAATTTGGTGGGGGCATCCAAGCCAATTGCAAGACAATCATGGTTGATATCTTCCACAAACTAAGGATTGTAGACAAGGAGGTTAAAAGCTTAGTTAAAGATTCAATTTCTCTTTGTCTTATCTTAAACTAAGTTTAATTTGTTGTGATCATGTTTGTAGGGATGTGGTGGCTAGAACCCACCATTGAGCCAAAAGGGCAAGGCAAGGCGAGACCTTAGCCATCCTAGTTTGTTTCACTAGTGCTGTTAAAGTGTGCAGCGAAGAAAACCGAAGGAACATAAGAAAAGAAGAATCAAGCAAACACGAAGAACAGGACACCTATATTTTCCACCATTATTGTTGCATCCGTAGAAGTTCAGCTCAGGGCCTAAAACTTAAATGCATTAATGGAGAAGTAGAAGTTTTACAGAGAGAAAACTAAGATTTCTTGAAGAAGAGAGATGCATCATTTTTACTTTGGATAAAACCTTGGTTCTTAAGCTCAATATACAATTTGGCAAACCATTGCTTAGATTCCTGCTTCAGGCCATATAGGGACTTAGTTAGTTTGCAGACATTTCCAAGAACAAAATTCAGCTCCTCAGGAATCTTTATATAAACTTCTTCATGGAGATCTCCATGAAGAAAATCATTGTTAACATCTAGTTGGCCAGAACAAATCCCAACCTCTGTAGGTAGCCAAAGCAATCACAACTCTCACAGTTGGCATCTTCACCATAGGAGAAAAGGTCTCCTCATAATCCACCCCAAATTTCTGAGTGTAACCTTTAGCAACTAACATAGCCTTAAACCTTTCAATAGTACCCTCTCCCCTTAGCTTGATCTTGTAAACCCATTTAAACCCAATAGGCTTTTTACCAGCAGGAAGATCAACAATATCCCAAGTATGATTATAAATTAGGGCACATAACTCCTTGTTCATGGCTAAGATCCAATTTTGATCAAATTTTGCTTCAGTATAGCTTCTTGGTTCAATAAAGGAAGAATAAGAAGGTACAAAAGCTTTGTGGACTTTAGATGTCTTGGAAAAACAAACCAGATTACACCAATGAGTAGTACTAGGCTTAGCAATTTCAGTAATAGCAGTGTTACACATAAAGTCTATCATCCATGAGGGTGGCTTTCTAGGTTTAGTTAGCAAAGGTATGTTAGTAGAGGGGAGGATAATAGATAAATCCTGAACTCTACTGTCTAAGAGCTAGTAGAAGTGGAAGGAGAAGAACTGTGAGATGTATGAACATAAGTAGAAGTAGAAAGAGAATCAACATTAAAAGAAAAAGAATTAGAGGAAGAAGAGGAAGGAGCAGAAAGAGAATTATCAGAATGTGAGTTGGTTGTATTTTGAGGAAAATTTTGAGGAATGTTGTAAGGAATGGATGGATAATCTTCAATGAACGGATCTATGAAGATGTGAGAATTATTTTGGGATGGAACAAAAAATTAAAATGGTTGTCCTAAGCTTGCAACATTAACATGGAGAGGAAAGTGTTGTTCATGAAAAACAACATCTTTATTGACAGTGATTGAGTAGTCACATAAATGCAGGACTTTATATGCTTTTTGTGTAGGGCTTTAACCAATAAAAATGCAAGGATCTGCTATAGGATCAAATTTTAATCTATGAACTTTGGATGTAGAAGTGAAAAATAAACATCCAAAAGCTCTGAGATGCTCAAGTGAAGGAGGCTTATTGTAAAGAATATGGGTGAAAAATTGTGAAGAACAGGAAGAGGCATCATGTTAATCAAATAAGTAGCACATAACACACATTTCCCAATATCTTTCAAGTAATCTAGACTGAAAATAAAGAGATCTGGCAGTCTCTAGGAGGTGTATGTGTTTTCTTTCCACAACTCCATTTTGTTATGGAGTCCCACTGCAACTATCTTGATAATCAATGCCCTTAGCTTATTGATATACAAATCAATTATTTTACCCTCACACAATTCTTGTGCATTATCAGTCCTAATGCATTTTACTGAACAATCAAACTGTGTTTCAACAAATTTCACAAAATCTTCCAAAATTCTACAGCATCAGTCTTAAGCTTGATCAAATACACCCAAGTGAGTATACTGAAGTCATCTACTATTGTAAGAAACATAGTAAAACCATTATGTGATTGCTTGTATGGACCCCAAATATCTGCATGAATAATTTGAAAAGGTCTCAAAGTCTTTATTTCACTATTAGGAAAAGGTAACCTACACTGTTTTGCCTTTGGACAATTTTGAAAATTATTGCCAGGTGTGCCCTTTTGGCTTACAGAAGGAATAACATGTTTTATTTGGCTACAAGGCATATGGCCTAGCGTAAGATGCCAAAGATTGACATTGTCTCTACAATACAAGCTAAAGAAGAGGCATTACTACAAGCAGCATTAGCTAGATGATCATCAAGCTGAAAAGAAGATGGGACATTGTTGTTATCCACAACACAATAGAGTTCAGACTTCAACTTACTAAGAACAATCTCCCTTTTCAAAGAAGGATCCTATATCATGCATGTATCAGTAGTGAAAACCACATTGCATTTCATATCCTCAGCTAACTTATGCATAGATACTAAGTTAAACTGAAAAGCAGGCACATAAAGCACATCTTGAAGGGTTATACTCTTGTACTTAGCTTAACTGTGCACATTTGAGTGATTTTTACTTTGCTACCATCAAGTATTGTTATAATATTTTCATCACTGTGCAGCAAATTTTATGACTCAAACATCTTCAAATCATGAAAACTGTGATGTGTGGCATCACTATCAATAATCCAACCAACATTGGAATAAGAGAATAAGCAAAGCTTAAATAATTACCTACAAAATAGGCACTGTTTCCTTTCTCATCTTGCCGAGCGTGTGGTTGAGACTGTGTGGATGCTTTAACATCTTCAATTTATCTATCATCACCCATCATAATCATGATTCCATAATATTGATCCCTGGTGAAAGTAGCTATAATATATAGTATCCTGCTTAGAGATGTCATCAAAACGTTGAGCCATATTAGCAAAACGTTTATGAGGTAAACCACTCTAAGCTCCCCCTTTGAAACTAGAAGGGAAACCATATAGTTGACAGCATCTGTCAATAGTGTGACCATTCATCTTGAAATGAGTATAGAGAATATATTAAATTTCCTCTTCACACCAGTGTTCAGCCTTCCATTGAGCTGGTTATTGACAAAATTACTCCTATTTTGGCTTGAAAAATTGTTGTTCTGACCATAACCTCTATTATTCTAACCATATCCTCCATAAGTCTGTGCATATCCTCCATTATTCTGGTTGTAACCTCCATTAAACCATGAGTTAAACTTGCCTCTATTGTCAGAAAACCTTCTCCTATCAGCTCCAAAAGCAATAGCATCATGAGTGGAAGAACTCGGATCACTAATTTGTTTATGTTTCTGTTCTTATAGAAAACGCAACAATATCTGATCAGTTGAATCTTAAGAAACTTAGTTGTAAGATTGCACCTACAATTGTTGTACTCACAAATTGGAAAAGGACTTATGTCATCCAATTCATCCCATAAGACCTTCAATCTAGCAAAGTATTCAGCAATCTCATCTAAATGTTGCTTAACTTCAGTAATCTCTTCTTGCAAGGCATAAAGTTAAGCAGAAGAAACATGTCCATAACGTTCTTCAAGATCACTCCACATATCTCTAGCAGTCTTGTAGAGAAATACAAATTTCTTTATAACTGGACCTAACACCCCCAAAATCCATCCAATCACAAGATCATTGCACCTAACCCAAGCCTTGTAGGTAGCATTAGTAGATAGGGGTTTAGGCAGACTTTCATCCACAAAACTCATTTTATTTTTTGGTAGATAAACCTATAATCATTGATCTCTTCCAGGAACTGTAGTTCTCACCATCAAACACTTTATTGATGAACTTATAATTGTTGTTATTAGAAGGATGTATATAGTACACTGTACTAGGATCCTTGTAATAAGCTCAAGAACTCTAGTTGTAACTTGACTCAAACAAAGACCAAATTAAAACCTCAATTATTAATTAATCGGAAATTTCACCAAATGCCCCTGAGTTATTTTTTTATTCACCAAATACCCATCAAAACTTTTAAATTCACCAAATACTCCCGAGTTTAAGAAAAATGTCACCAAATGCCCTTAATGACTATCGGTGGTTAACACCGTTAGTAATTAATGACTAATATGCCACGTGACAGCCTCTAATTGGTTGTTGTAATATTAGTTAATTGATTATTAAAAAAAAACTTCAAAAAATAAAAAAATAAAAAAAACCCCACCACCCAAGACCCACCCCTCCCCAACGGCCCACCACCAGCCACCACCGCCACCACGCCAAATCCCACCCCTCCCCCTATGTCGGTGGTCCATAATCGCCGGCAAGGCCAGCCCCCCACCCTCCGACACCCAGCCCCTTCTCCCTCCGTTTCCCCTCCCCCACCTCGAAAAGCCCCCCCTCCTTCATGGTCAGCGTCCAAACCCCCTCCCTACCGTCGGCGATCCTTTTTTGCCCCACCCCCTTCCCCCCCAAACCACCACCCAAAAAAACCGAAAAACCCCCAAATCGAAACCCTATATTTCGATTTGGGGTTTTTTCAATTTTGGGTTTTTTTTTGTTTTTTTTGGGTGGTGGTTTAGGGGGGGAAGGGGGTGGGGATGGTAGGGAGTGGGGCGAAAAAGATTCGCCGGCGTCGGGTTTGGACGCCAGCCGTAAAGGAGGGGGGTTTTCGGGGTGGGGGGGTTTAAGGGGAGGGGAAACAGAGGGAGAAGGGGCTGGGGGTAGGGGAGGGGGTGTCGGAGGGTGGGGGGGTTGGCCTCGCCGGCGATTAAGGACCACCGGCTCAGGGGGAGGGGTGGGATCTGGCGTGGTGGCATTGGTGGCTGGTGGTGGGCCGCTGGCAGTGTTTTGGCTGGGGGTGGGTTTAATTTTTATTTTTTTTTAATATTAATTAAGTATTAACTAATTAAAAGAGAACCAATTGCAGCATGCCACGTGGCCTAATTAACCTTAATGACTAATGAATTAACCACCCTTAGTCATTAAGGGCATTTGGTGACATTTTTGTGAAACTCAAGTGTATACGGTGAATTTGAAAATTTGCATGGGTATTTGGTGAATAAAAAAATAACTCAGGGGCATTTGGTGAAATTTCCGTTAATTAATTAAGTGAATTAGACTCGACGTGAAGACTCGAATAGGAAACTAAAACATCGTGCAGCGATGGGAATATCGGCGTTGCATAAATCCCCTCGCTAAGCGATATATCTATCGAGTGGTGATGGAAGCTAGTGCTTCGTGTCACAAGTTAAACCTCCCGCGTTGAAATTAGATCGCAATTTTAACTTGTTTTCGATATTCCTTTCACAAAGGTAAGCCTATAGTCTTGCTAGGTCGAGTGTAATTTAGACTTTATTAATCCTAATTAATTAATTATTTAAATAATTAAGCAAAATCCTTTAGTCATTAGTTAGTTCATTAAGACTTATTTACAAACACAAGTCAACACAAACGGTGGTTAGTTTAATCACAAGTAAGGTATGCACAATTAAGGAATGCACAAGTGGTCAAGTAGTCACAACATGATGCAATGACTTTGCAACCTAACCATGGCTCTAGTTCTTAAAGTTCAAAGATTATGGTGGTCAAAGAGGGTCCATGGTTATGAGTGATGCAACGCGTGGAAGCCTTACCTTTGGAAGGGTTGGTGCATATGGATGGGACCCCGCAAGTTAGATTTTCTTCCATGGTTTAGTGAATTCACAAACTCGGATGTAGCCGTCGTTGCACGGAGCGTTTGATTGTGTAGATGGAGCGTGAATTCCCAAGGGCTAAAGGCACATGTAGAACACATATGGGTTTTAGAAAAGAAGGAAAAATTCAACGAGGAAGTAAAATTGGCCAAATAGTACTGGAATTTGTTAAAACAAGAAGGTAGATTTCTGGCTCGGTGTTGGAAGAACTCCACGCGAGAAAAAAAGTTTATCGCGTAGCGATGATCCCATCGTACAACGATGGACACTGTCGTCTCCCAACAGTTCCTACACTCCTCGGCAACTTTCTATGTTATCATCAGAATTTTTCGATTTTCGTAGTATTTTTTCTATTCTAGTTGTGAAAGATGTTTCCCAATTTTCCCACGTGTAAAAGTCCTATGTTTTTTACGCATTGCAGATGGTCTTTCCAATGCGGACCTTTTTATGTTTATTCCACAATGTTAATCAAAATTACGCACATGAATATTTAGAACGTTTCAAGTCTTATCCACTTATCCTAAATTGATTGCCAAAATAAACTTTAGGAATTAAAATGTAAATCCTTCCTAGTAAAGTCACCAAAAAGTGTAGGGAACATTTCAAACACTCAACTTTGAGCCCCACTGTGATCATACATTTAATCATGGTGGCGTTCAAAGGAAAGGAAGCTAGAGCAAAAGAGATGCCAACAAGTTTTAGGAATTTATAAACCGTCCATGGGTGTGAAAGTTGATAAGTCTATTTTATATATATATTTATTCCCTGTCCCACGGTCATATTTGTGCTTATATGAGCTCTACGGAGCTATTTTTATTATCAATATATGTTTTCTAGTGTTTTTGTAGAGTTGGTATTATTTTGTAGGAATTTACAGATTTATGACAATTCCCGAACTTATTTGATCCACTACAAAGATATTGGAGTCGGATTGTATTTTGTGACCGTATATTTAAAGCTCAAGGCCGAGTTAAAGAAATTTGGTTCGGTGAACAAGGGCTCAACTTGTGAAGAGATCCAAATTAATATTTCGGATCAAGTAATGAGCAAGCAAGTTAAAGATCTTGGGCCCAAAGAAAAACGAAGTACGAAGCCCAGTCCCCAAAAGAAAGTCAGCAGGGCGAAAGTTAATTTGTGGGCTCCTGGTTTGCTTATGTTGGCTTTGATGGAGTGTTTTATAGTTAGTGGGATTTGTGGGCTTTTTATTATAAATAGGAGTCGTAGTTCGTAGTATAGGAGGGGGGAGATTAATTAGTTTTTAGTTTCCTTTTCATTAGTTTTAGTTTTGTTTTTTATTAGTTTTAGTTTTAGTTTTAGTTTAGTTTTCTTTTCTCTTTTCTCTCTCTAACTTTTCTCTCTCTCCCTTAATTAAACTCTTAGTATTATTTTCTCTCTCTACAACTCTTGGTTTAATCTCAGTTATTTATTTTCTTTCTTTCATCATATCTCCTTTAATTGCTTTGATTAGTTTAGATTTAATTATGTGTGAGTAGTTTTATTTCTAGGGTTTGTGGGGATCCATAAATAATATGAAGGGGTAATTTATTGTTATTGATTGCCAATGTTTAATTAATTTCCTATTGATTGATTTAATGCTCTGTGACTAGATTAGGCCTGATCTTTTATTGCATGAGTTTGGCAATATTGTTTCGAGATTCGACAGATGAGAATTGATGTTTAGGTCTAGTTTCAATAGGCAGGTTAATTTATAAATGGTTAAGTCGAGATTCGAGAGATGAGATTTAATACAGGTAGATTAATTTTGTGATTGTAATACGTAGCGAAAGCCCTTTACAATCTGGTTAATTGATGCATTGATGATTGACTATTATTGATTATTGGTATTGCATGATAATTTCTTATTGAATTGTTTTAACGTTTTACAATTGCGGCTTGTAAAAGTATGACAATATTAAATTGATGAATCGAGCAGATGTTGGTTTGATATTAAAGGCTATTTTCGATAAGAACTTAGATCTAGTAAATTGCGAAAGCCTGTTACATCTATGTTGATTAATAAATTGCGAGAGCCTGTTAATCATGTTATTTATGCAATGTCAATGATTGATTATTATGTTTTACCCTGGAGTATTATTTATTGGTGAACCTATGCCCTAGATCCTTTTATATATTATTTTCTCCCTATTCTTATTCTTTGTAATTTAGTTTCATACTCAAATATAAATATTGGTTACTTTATAATTTAGATTACTTTAGTTAATTAGGAATAGAAAGACCTGTTTCCCTGTGGAGATCGACCCTACTTCTCTATCTACTTTAGTTAGAAGATTTAAGTATTACTTTTGATTAGGGGATACGACTTTACCCTGTCAAAAGTTGCACCGTACTCCATTCACAATCACAGAGATCCCTGCTAACTCCATAGTGGTCCTGAACCATGACTGAATATTCAGGGATGATGGTACGAATACAACCTAAAAGAGATTGAACCCGCCCTAAATAGGCCTATACTTTGTTCTGCTCATATTCATGTACGCTTTCCAATTAACATACAATCAATAAATTAATTCTAATCATATTTATTCTATATTGGTTGATTATTAATGTACGAATAAATCTATTATTGGCGATCACTTGAATTAAAATCATATTAGCCTAAATCAAATTATTAATTATCTTATTAAGCGTGATTTCAAGTATAAATTCCCTTTAAACCTGGAAGAGAGAGCGTAATCAAGCAATAACAATAATATTTGAATAATCAAGTAACATATAAAATTATAATATCGACATAACAAATCACATCATTATAATAACATATTAGCATGATCCTAGGCAAGATACTAACATAATTAATAATAAATCCCAGCATGTCACTAAATAATAAAAATCAAATCTTTAGTCTAAACACAATACTTAAAAGCAATAAAAGCATCTAACATGATACTAGGAATTAATAAAATAATCTAAACATGATTCCTAAAGAAATAGAGCAATTAAATTACTCATTTTGAAGACTCGTATCTCTTTCTATTCAAAGAATACACACGTTAGTAACTTCAATAAAATATTAAATAAAACAATCAAGATAATAATTAAAATATAGATTTGGGATCAAACCCTCAAAACTATCAACGAACCTTTCACGTCGAGGTCTAAGACAACTTCGAGCTTAGCTAGGTGTATTAGTGTCTCGCGAAGGAAGTATGGTGTGTGTTTAGGAAAAGATTTAGAAAAATCAAGAGAGAGAAAGAAAGAATAAGATTCAACTTTAGAGAGAAAGAAAAAGATGATGATTGTTGGATGTTGGTGAATGATGGATGAAATTGACCCTTATTTCACTACAAGAAATTAGCAATTTTGCGACAGCCAAATTCTGTCGTAAAAATGATTAAAACCATCACTAAAAATAGTTACGACAGCCAACTGTCGTAGCGGGTTTGTCGCAATATGAGTTGTCGCAAAATTTCATTTTTATGACAATTTGACTGTCGTAAAAAAATTACGACGGCTTTTTTTTAATTTCAACGACAGTTTTAAATTTTGTCGCAGAAATTAGCTTACGACAGCATATAACTGTCGCAAAATTACGACAGTTTACAAAACTGTCGCAAAATACCTTTTAGCGACGGTCAAAAGCCGTCGCAAAATAAATAAAAAAAATTAAAAAAAAAAGAAAACCCACACCAACCCAGCCCCCTTCACCCACTATAAATATTGAACACCATCCTCTCCCTTACGAACCACCACTCACCGCCCCCACAATCCACCTAACGCCACCCAAAACCACTAAAGAAAACAAAAAAACGAATAAATACCCACAAGCAAACTTTAGATCTGGAATTAAACCCCCAAAAAACAAAAGCTACAACATTAAAACCAAGAAAAATCAAAATTAAACCAAACCTAACAAGAATCAAAATTAAAATGAAACCTAACAAGATCTAAAATCTACCTAAAACTAACAACACATAAAAAAAATACAAATAAAAATATATATCAAATAATATAAAAAAAAACTGCACAAAAAAAATGAACAAAAAGTGAATGAAACTACAGGAATTATCGAAAACACTACAAAATTCAAACAAAAAAGCAACAAAAAAAATCAAACCAAAAAATAACAAAACATTTACCAAATTGAATAAATAAAGCAAATGAAATTAAACACAAACAATAATAACCTTTAAATAAAGGAAATTCAACCCCCAAAAATCAAAGTTAACTTCAAATTATTGAAAATAGACACAAATAACCGAAATAAAACGAAAATTAACGAAACAAAAACGGAAATTCAAGCACAAAATTATGAATTTATACCAAAAAAAAGAGAACAAACAAAAACCACAATAACAAAAATGAAAAAATACGAAAAAAAAAGAGCATACCTTCGAAAATTTGTTCTTTGGATTTTCATGGTCAAATTCGACCATAAAAACTCTTGATCTGGAATTTCTATGGTCGAAATTGACCAAATGAACTCCAACATAACGAAATTGGACCTCAAAACATGAAATTTGATAAACCCAAAGAAATTTGACCATGAATTTCGTTTCTTTTCTCATTAGAAACAAAGAGGAAAGAGGAAAATGGAGAGGAGCGGAGAAAGATTTGAGAGAAGGTTGGGAAGAGGAGAGAAAAACAGAGAAAAGGAGTGGGGAGGAGAGAAGAGAGAGAAACTGAGAGGGGAAATAGAGAGGAGAAACGGCGGAAGACAATTTAGGGTTTGGTGTGGGGCTTTTGAATTGGTATTTAAATACCATTAATTTTAAAAAAACCAACTCTACGACAGCCATAAGCTGTCGCGAATTGCGACAGTTTCGAAACGTCGAAATTTGCGACAATTTATAGCTATCGTAAATATTAATTTTTTTTATAATTATTTTTAGCGTCTTTTGCGACAATTTATTGGCTAAAAACTGTCGTAAATCAACGATGGTTTAAAAAACTGTCGTAATATTACAATAGCTACAAAAATCGTCGTAGAATTAAAATATTACGATGGTTTTACTAGCTGTCGCAGAAAAAACTGTCGTTATGTTCCTGGATTCTAGTAGTGTTTATAGCAAAAACCGACAGAAAAGATAAAAAAAAAACGAGTTAGAATCAGACTCGGAGTAAAGCTTTCATCGCAGGGGTGATGTGTTGCGATGACTTCATCGCATCGCAATATTTCCACCGCCGTGCAATGGTTTCATCGCTGCGCAATGATTTTCGAAAGATAGGATTCATACGAATTGATATCCGACTTCCAATCAAATTGGGTTAGTCGAATATCCATACTTATCCTTATTAAATAAGAATTAAATCCATTAAAAACACTTGTTTTATCCGAGATAAAATTCTTAATCATTATCTTTTCAAAAATAGGATAAATTAAGAACTTCTAGAAGATTCTAGAAGCTAATAATCAATCCTAATGCCTTTAGAACTTAAAACAACCTTCTAAATAACTCTAGAAACTTAAAATAAATCCTAATGATTTTAGAAATATAATTAATATTAATGTACCCTCCACATGATCATTGAGTCCAATATAAAGCTCTATTTAAGCCCATTTTAGTATTTTGACCATAACTTCCTCGTTATACGTCGGAATTGGGCTTATAATATATCGTTGGAAAACTCTTTTCAAATCTCATCCAACTTCACACTATTGGACCTAGATTATGGACCAAAATAAACTGGATTGAACGTTTTTTATAAATAGGACACGAAATGAATGATTTTTGAAATATGAAATGAATTATTTTGGTTTAAAACATTTTAGAAAAAGGGAAATTCACGAGACTATTCAACCTTTCACCCTACTCGATAAATAGTGACGTGAAAGATACTCATCAGTGGGTTTGGTTTTTGGGGAGACACAATCAGGTGTCTACACAAGTATACTCCACCCATTTTTAAAAATGCTAACTATAAATAACACATAATTTTAGGAACTTAATTGAATTTAATATAATTAAAAGTAAGTGGCCTATTGGGTTTTTAAAAATTGAATGAAAAGATGGTGTAGTTGATAATAATTCAGAAGGTAAGAGTGAGTAGGAGTAGGTCTCAACGTAAGTTGATGAAAAAAAGTGTAAAAAAAAAAAAAAAGGACTTTAAGGTCCTGTTCATTTCACCTTACAATAAAATTTCAATAATAATAGTTTTATTTCAGCAAAAATAATTTCAATTCAATAAAAATAGTTTCAGTTCAGTACAAATAAGTAACTTTAAAGAGGAAGTATAAGCCCTGTTTACTTCACCTTACAATAATACTCCTTTCGTTTTTTTTTTTAATTTGCATCAATTGCAAATGCACCGAGTTTTAGGAGAATGAATTGGTATAATATTATTTTGTGAGTGGATGAAAAATTGAATATTGTAAAAGTATTGTTGGGACCATGAAAGTGAAAGTATGTGAGAGAGAGTAGTGGGGAACATGAGAGAGAGAAATAATTAATTAATTTGAGTGGAGTTTTTTTTTTTTTTTTTTTTGAAGGAAAGCAGGCTATCAAATATTATTCCACTAAGAGATTATCCATGAGTACATAAGACGATATTTCATGAGGACAATGATTCATCCATAATTGTTCCACCCCAAAAGGAATAAGCCTAGCTAAATGGTGTGCGACAAAATTGCCTTCCCTCTTGATGTGTGACCATGAGACCGAAGAGAAGTAGGTGCTGATTGAGAGTATGTCATCTAGAAGAGAGTCAAGCTCTGTGAGGAAAGTAGCCCCTTTAACCAACCGATTGACAATCGTTTGGCAGTCCGACTCAAGAATGATGTTGTCATAACCTTGCTGCTTGCCAAGTCTGATTGCCATTGCCATAGCTTTACACTCCGCAATCCCGGCCAACCACCAGGCTCTAACTCTTCGAGTTGCTGCAAATAACACATTGCCCTCATAGTCTCTTGCCACTACACCTAGACCCACCCACCCATTATGCGAGAGAGAAGCGTCAGAGTTAATTTTGATGTGATTGCGTGGGGGGGGGGGGGGCAACCAGCGTTTGGGGCTAGTCTGCTGCTTCTTTTGGAGCTGACCGTAGATGTATTTAGCATATTTATCATGCTCCTCAATAAGTCTGTAGACCCTCTGCGAAATAATGAAGTTTGGAGTGCTCGAGTTCTGGAAAAGTCTTTGATTCCTCTCACCCCAAAAACACCAAGCTAAAATTGCAGCCCTTTGTGCTAATTTCCTGTTTGAGTTCACCCAACTCTCAATTAAATTGCACATAGACATTGCGTCTACATGGGCAATCAGAGTGGCACATCCCATCCTCTCCCATAAATTCTTCACCCTGTTGCAGCAAAATATAGCATGAGATGAAGATTCATCTTCATTACACCATTGGCAGGTCGGGTTTTCTGCAATATGTCTCCTGTGAAGAAGAGCTCTACCAGGAAGGGTATTGGTGCACAAACGCCATAAGAAATGGCGTACTTTGGGAGAAACTTCCATGCTCCAAATCACGACCCATGCCTTGTGAAAATCCTCCAAATTGCAGCCTTTGCCAAGTAAATAAGCTGTTTTAGTAGAGTATATCTCATCCTTCGAAAATGCCCATATAAGAGTGTCATCAGGTGCCCTCGAGCTAAGAGGTATGGCAAGATACTTCTTTGATCATGCTCATTAAATTTCTGAAAAATAATATCCTCCCTCCATTCTTTACTCTGATCATCAATTAAATCGCTTACTTGAACAAAATCATCACAAGCAGAGCTAGTAACGAAACGACCTTCCTCACCTACAATCCAAGGGTCTCTCCATATATTGACCTGCTCACCTCTCCCAATTCTCCACAAAATGCCTTCTTTGAGGAGGGCCTTCGAGCTCCAAACACTCCTCCATGAATAGCTGCCTCCATACCCCAAGGACGATTCAAGGAAAGGTACCCTAGGGTAGTATCTCGACTTCATAAGTCTACCTAGCAACGTGTTCTCACCTTTCATTAGCCTCCAAGCTTGACGGACTAGCAAGGCATCATTGAAAATACTAAGGTCTCGGAAACCCATACCACCCAAACATTTCGGGTTGCACATGTCACTCCAACTCTTCCAATGAACTCTTCTTCGGTCATCACTTTGCCTCCAAAAGAAACGGCTCATAGTAGATTCTAAGCTTTGAATTACATGAACCGGAAATTTATATACTCCCATCAAATACGTTGGAATTGCTTGTATGACTGATTTTAGGAGTATCTCTTTCCCGGCACGCGACATCAATTTTTCTTTCCAACCTTGCAACTTCTTCCACACCCTATCTAGAACGGCTCTAAAAATGGCTTTTTTCGATCTTCCCACTACCATGGGAATCCCCAAATATTTCTCATGAATATCGACCCGTTTCATATTTAATAACCTCAACAACTCTTCTTGTCGATTCGCTTCAATGCCTCTACTAAAGGAAACCTCCGACTTATCATAATTAATTTTTTGCCCGGATGCCGCTTCATATTTGTTGAGTATATCAACTATAATTTGACATTCCTGTCGAGTTTCTCTAGTAAAAAGCAAGCTATCATCTGCAAACAAGAGATGTGTAATTTCCGAGCTCACTCTACTCACTTTTGTCCCATGGATCTTTCCTTCTCCCACACTATTATGCAACATTTTAGAGAAAGCGTTAGCAACCAAAATAAAGAGGTAGGGGGACAACGAATCACCTTGCCTAAGGCCTCTAGACGGACGCACTTATCCATATGTCTTTCCGTTCACCACAAAAGAGTAATTGACCGAGGAAACACATCTCATCACCAAGTTTACCCATCTCCCATCAAATCCCATAGCAAGAAGCAATTTTCTCAAGAAACCCCACTCAACCCTATCATACACCTTCATCATATCAAGCTTCATGGCCACTGTTCCCTTCTTCCCCTTTGATTTCTTCATCGAGTGAAAAATCTCCATAGCAATCAGGGCGTTGTCTTTACTTTGTCTACCCGGAACGAAGGCACTCTGATTTTCTGTTACAATTCTCGGGAGAATCGTCTTAACTCTTAAGGCGAATAGCAATAGCCTTTGAAGCAATCTTGTAGAGAACATTGCATAGGCTAATAGGCCGAAATTCTGTCATCGTCTTTGGGTCTTTAACTTTCGGGATCAAAACAATGTTAGTTTTGTTGATATGATTAGGGAAGATGTTTCCCTTCAAAATATTACTAAAAAAATCAGAGACTTTGTCCCCTACAATGTGCCAAAAACGTTGATAGAAAATAGCATGCATACCGTCCGGCCCAGGGGCTTTACAGGGATGCATCTGTTGAAGAGCTGCATATATTTCATCCTTTGGAAACGATCTCAGCAGGTCATCATTGTCGCAATCTGAAATTACAGCCTCAACATGCCTCATAACTTCAGCAAAATCCACCTCCGAAGGCTTGCTGGAAGTAAAAAGATTAGAGTAAAATTGCTCAACAGTCTGTTTTATTGCCTTCTCATCATTCTGCCATACATTTTTGCTATCAAATAAGCCCTTGATGGTGTTCCTCGATCTCCTATGAGATGCTTTATGGTGGAAATAACTCGTATTGCGGTCCCCATCCCTTACTTCGGCTACCCGGGAGCGAATATACCAATAAGCTTCGTGCTTATCATTCAAGTCATCAAGCTTGCTTTCTAATCTGTTGCACACTTCCACATTACTTGGGGAGAGGCTTCGACTCTGGGCTAGCTTTAATGCTTGTTATGTGTCTTCAATTTGCTTCCCAATATTATCGTACTTGTCAGCAGACCATTTTACAAGTCTGTGAGCTACTGCAAAAATTCGCCCCACTAAATCAGATTCGCAGTTGCCTTCCCAAGCTTGTTTGACGACCTCTTCACATGTATCATCAAGTAACCATGCCGTTTCAAATTTAAAGCTTTTCTTCCTCTTCTTTTTCTTATCACGAGCTTTTTCCAGCCTAAGGAAAATCGGGCAATGATCTGACTTGTACCTAACTAGATGTTCGACTGTGGCATGAGGGAAAGCGTTACACCAAGTAGTCAAAGCAACAAAGCGGTCAAGCCTTTCTCTGATTCGGGTAGTACATGTCCTACCTTTCTCCCAAGTCCATCATTTGCCACTAAAACCCAAGTCTCGAAGAGAGAAATCATCTAAAATATCGCGAAAAGGCTGCATCTCCCTTCTAATTCCTCCTGCTCCCCCTTCTCTTTCCTCATATGATAATATCTCATTGAAATCTCCCCCCAAAACCACTGGCACTTGTATATTATTACATAGGCTGCGAATTAAAGACCAAGTTTTGTGCTTGTTCTCCGCCTTGGGCCACCCATAAATTCCAACAAAACGCCAAGTACTACCACCCCCCTTAGAAACATCCCCACATATGTGATTTTGTGAGTATGAGACCAGAGTAAAGTCCACCTTCTCATCATTCCAAAAGATTCCGAGGCCACCCGATAATCCCCTACTGTCAACACCAAAAACACTTGTAAATCCCAACCTTCCTTTCAACCCTTCCAAAGCATTTTTACTAATTTTTGTTTCCGACAAGAATATCAAGTCGGGGACAATTTAATTGCTCCACCTCCGGAGTTTACAAACTGAGCGTGAGTTACCCATCCCACGACAGTTCCAACATAAAAGACTCATAATTGTAGGCGGGGTAGGGGCACTCCCAACTCCGCCAAACATTGTTCAAAAGATTTCTCAACTGCCATCTTCTTTAAGCTTCTTTTTTCATCTTGTTCTTCATCTAAAACCCTCCCCCTTTTGCCTCCCTGGTCTTCTTTTACAGCTTCTTGCATCACTCCCTCCCCCAGACCTTCCTTCTCCAAGTGCTTCCCTTTCCTTCCTTTGTAGTAGTACTGATGGATTGCATCAGTCCCTCAGTTTTTCTACCCTCCCCTGCTGATTTAGAAGAATTTTCATCCTCCCCTGTCATCTCCAAACCACCACTCACCATTTCACTACTAGGCAGAGTGCACCTGGCAGAGTAGCACTTGAGGTAGTCACCTGTGTTGTACCATTATCTGGGGATAAATTAATCCCCTTAACTTTCTTCATTACTTGCAGGGCTATCTCTTCAGGTTTGTTCTTCTTTGCAGGGGCTTTTGTCACAAAAAGGGTGCGGGCACAACTTTCTTCACTCTCTGAGTTGTCCTGCCTACCCCCTTTATTTGCTTTCCATGGTGATGCTCTCAACCCTTCCCCGAACAGTCTTTTTGGGGTAGCATTGCCCCCATCTAGGCTGCAATCCCTCTCACCGTGGCCCAGCATGCCACAAAAATAGCAGAAAACTGGTAGTTTTTCGTATTTAATATCAATCTCTTCTGTATAACCCCCTCTTAGTTTCAGTCTCACTTTCTTAACCAGAGGCTTTCTAGCATCAATCAAAACTCTAATTCTCATTGATTTGTTAACACCTACTATATCAGATTTGTTGATGCTCAAGAAGATACCCACCTTGTCCCCAATCATTCGAGCATTAGTCTCATTTGTTCGGCCTCGAATCGGTAAAACATAAATACGGACCCAAAAAGGGATGTAATGTTGTTGCATATCAGGAATGCGGGTGTTACCTTCAACATTGCTCAGAGCCAAAACATGGTGATCAAAGTGCCATGGTTGAGAGTCCATAACGAAGGCTTTATTCTTCCAGTGGTGGAATTGGAAAAAAAAAAGGTTATTTCCCACGCAATTTGCCTCCATGCCATGTTTCGGGTTCCATATTTTCTGCATAAGGGAAATCAGTGCATTCGCATTAATATTACGATCAGTCCAGACCTTGCCCACGATCTCTAACCCTAGTTTTGCAGCCTCATCGTCCTCCCCCTCGTCAATCCATTCAACTTCATGATTTTCCTCGACTTGTTCTGAATTGGGTATAATCTCCTCAGAATTGGAAAGTGCCATTGAAACAAACTCGGAATTCGAGAAAAGACCTTCGAAAAGGATGAAAAACTAGGATTCCTAGAGCGAAACCCTCCCAAGAGCAAAAACCCTAGAGGGAACAATAGCGGAGTTTTCTAATTGTCTCTAATATCCTGTATTCGGTTTTGAGTGGAGTTTAAGAGGGAGAAATAATAAAATATAGTATAAAGATACCATATGTAAAAGTGATGCAAATAAAAAAAAACAACCATAGAAAGAAAGTGATGCAAATATAAAAACGGAGGAGTAATATTTAATAAATTTAATTAATTTCAATTGAGTGAAAATAAGTACAGTTCAGTAACTTCAAAAAAGAATTTAATAAAAAAAATTTAAATAAAAATAATTTAAATTCAATAAAAATAATTCCAGTTAGTAAAAAAAAATCAATAAGCAAAAATAAGGTAAAGTGAATACAGCTTAACAAAAAATCCGTAAAAATAATTTCAATTCAACAAAAATAATTTTAGTTTAGTAAAAATAATTTAAGTTTTGCAAAAATAATTTTAGTTTAATAAAGTTTATTAAATGAGCAAATAACCCTGGGTGTACAGTACACTTGAAAGCATATAACAAATGCAAATGTAATACTTACAAAAATGAGACAATATATGTTTCATTTTGTGCATTAAATGAATAATGATTACATCAATATAAACAGTTAAGTTATGATATTTGAATTTTGAAAAGTCATTGATACTAAGTTTGTCAATTTGTGCTTAGATATTCAAAAATGAATATTGTAATAATGGATCATTAAATGAGAAGAGATTGAGCTGAAAGAAGATGATTATATGTATATGAAAGTGAAAAATGAATTATAATAATGCAACTATAAAAAATAGAAATTTAACAAAGCTAAAAATAAAAAATTCAAGCCATATGTATGAATTTATCTTTTATGGATGACATAATATAATTAATTTAGGTTATGTTATCCTCATATTTATTTTGCTTAATTTAAATTATTTTTGCTGAATTATAATTTTTTTTTTTATCGATGATATTAAATTGTTTTGTTGAACGAGTATTTTTTTTTTTACCAAATTTAAATTATTTTTAGAGATTTAAACTATATTTTTCTATTACAACATTCTTTAAAATTAGTGATTTTAACTGGTTAAAACTTATTTTTTTCTAAATTAAATTTATTTTTCCTATACTTATTCACTGAACATAACGTATTTTATATAATATATTTCATTTTTACTGAATTAAATTATTTATACATAACATTATTTGAATAAGATGAAGCCGATAGGATCTTACCTAGAACAATATATTCTTAGTTTTTATATTTTAGTTGACATACTTTACATTTACCAATGCATGATTTCAAATATTAATATCTTTAAGTATCTATTAAAACAATTTAATAAAAGTTTAAGTTTACATTTTTACAAAAATATACTTTCTACATTACAAAAAATCACATGTTTAATTGGTGTAAAATTGATACGTATGAACCAAAAATGAAACAGTCGATAAGTAATTAATGGGCACTCTAGCAAAATAAGCGGTGATCCTTTGAAATGTTTGACCAGTTTCACAGTTGACTTTGTTCATTGTTCAAATAAGACTTGGCTTTTGTCCTAGAAAACAACAAAGAAAACAACGATTTTCATACATAATTCTAGTAGCTTACTAAAAAGTCTATCTAGTTGAGTCAGAACTTCTTCTTCTTGCAAAATTCAACTTTACATCTTTAAAACGAAACAAAATCCTTAAAATCTTTTCTTAAAAAAAAAATAAAATCCTTTTCATAAATACTTGATAGAATTTCTGCATGTCTACATGTACCGCCAAATGACAGCAAAAAGGTTGACTGAGCCAGCAAAAGTCAATTTTTTTTTTAATGAAATAAAGTGGATTTGTATGATTTATTAAATGGATTTTTTTAAATTGAAACAATTTAAATGGAATTTACTATGTACTCTCACTGTTTTTAAATACTTGCCCCAATTTTTTTTTTTGGTCATTTTTAAATACTCGTTTCATTTTCTTATTTGAAAAGTTTTGATAATATTTAATTAATTTTTCTCACCTAATGGACCAAATATAAATCATATTTTATTAATTTCATATTCCTCTCCTCTAATTCTCTAAACTATTTTTGCTTTTTACAAGTTTTATTCTTCTATCTATCCCACTACCTCCATATTTTATTACTTTCCCTAATTTTTCTCCTAAAACTCCGCGCATAAAGAAATGGAGCAAATATTTAAGAATGGAGGGAGTACATAATTGTACAATTAAGGTTAGTGGGAAGTGCTTTAACAGTTGGACCCTCAAGCCTTCAACCCTTAGGTGTTTGAACCCTTTTTGGCTTTTTCATTTTTTGGTTTATTCATCTTATATTGCTAGTATTTCGTCCAAAAAAAAAAAAAAAAAAAAATCTTATATTGCTAGTATTATTAGCCTTTAGTGAAAAATAAAACAATCCACATTCACTTATTGGACATGTATTTAAATTAATATGTAATTATCTATAAGCCTGTCAAACTAACCACGCAAAGTTTGGTATATTGGTAAGAATTGAGTCTCTAACCTTGAGGTTGAGGTTCATTCTCCACTAGAGGCACTTACCGTAAGGGTAGGAATTTTTCTTACCCTATATGCAATGTATAATAATAAAGGTTCGTGATCCTGTATACTTATCTATTTGAGGCAATTTGACACATCATGAGTTGCAAGACATTGGGCCAAAAGGGTAATTCCCTGTTTCTCTTCTTGATAAACATAGAATGTATCTCATAGGGTTAAATTTGTCTTTTTAACTAATAAAACTAGGATAAAAATGTAATTTTCTATTTCTATATTTCTTTTGCACAATTTACGGTACTTTGTGGTTAGGTTGTGCAATTGAAGCAGCTTCTCTCCTCCATTGAAGCACCTTTCACTCCACCATTGTAGCAGCTTTTGAGGTTAAATTAAAAAACGATAAACACCTACCATCTAGGGTTAACAATGCCCTTTATTTCTCTACTTTTTCTTAGGATTTTCGTAGAATTTGGCAGCGAAGCCGCCGGAAACCATCGAAAATAATGATTGCTGGAAAAATGGGTTGGGGTTGCCGTGGTGTTGGGTTGTTGTCTAAAATCTTGGTAAAGGTTCCACCATTGTCACGTTGAGAAGCCATGGGAAGCTAGAAAAAGGAGGTAGGAGAAAGAAGGGAAGGAGAGAGAGGGGTGAGTCAGCACCTAAAAAATAAATAAAATATTGATCAAGTTGCTTTTATTTATATTTTTTGCCATTTGAGAAAGAAACACTAAATGTTTCTCAAGAAGAGAAACTGGGGCTCCCCCGGGCCAAAATCAATATACCTTATCCAAGAACCAGGATCAAAATAAAGGTTGTTAAATCATATATACATGATCCATATTGAGTATGGTCTAAAAATGATTACAGATGAAAGGGATGCTTGCTTTCTATCATGGAGCCAATTTACTCTCTTCCTCCTTATAGTATTGACTACTTGAAAATGTTATCCGTATTATCACCATTATGCATGGTCTGACATAGCACTTGATATGATTTCAGGTTTGCTATCCAGGATCTCATACGTGCCATTTTGTATGATGAGTTACAATAATGAACCCTAGTTTCTGCAACTTAGAAATTAAACCCCTAGTTACTGGCCTGGTCCATATATATCCTCCATGAAAAGTAAGAAATTCTCCATGTTTTGCCAAATTCAAAGTGTAAAATGGGGTTGTACGTACCTTTGGCAAAACTAGTATAAAGTTGAGTCAAAAGATCACGATTTAAGATAAATTCATGAAGAAGCGGTATCTCTTTAGGATCTGTGGATCTACCCCAATATTTAGGATTTGTTTATCCGGTAATTAAGATACATGGATTTGATGCTCCGCCAAGAAAGAGAACCAAACCCTAGTAGTCTTGCTATATGGTTTCAATATAGACTCCTGACAAAATATTTATGAGAGAATTAGAAATAAATTGGAATAGAATTGCTTGCCTTCTCATTGATAATAATTGGGAATATATAGAGTTACAAAGTCCTAATCCTCGTATCAAAAGATATCGTAGGATCTTAGGAAATTAACTAAAATATAAGAGATAAATATATGGAAATATCCTATCAAATCTTCCTAATATACGATAATATCTCAATACCCCCCCTCAAGTTGGAGCATGGGGATGAAAAATGCCCAACTTGGAAAGAAGATAATCAAATTGTGCTTTCCCAAGTGCCTTTGTAAAAATATCAGCAAGCTGTGAAGATGTCGAAACATGTGATGTAGATAACCACCCCTCAGTAATAGCATCACGAACAAAGTCACAATCAATCTCAATGTGCTTTGTTCTTTCATGAAAAACCGGATTCTTTGCGATGTGCAAAGCCGCTTCATTATCACAAAATAACTTAATTGCCTTTGGATGTTGTACTCCAAGACTCAACAACAAACCCTTCACCCATTTTAGCTCTTTAGAGCACGAAGACATGCACCTATACTCGGCCTCCGAAGAAGAGAAAGAGAACAGTTGGTTGCTTCTTAGTTTTCCATGAAATAGGAGATTTTCCAAGGAAAACTAGCCAACCAGATAAAGATTGTCGAGTCAGAGGACAGGCTGCCCAATCTGAATCACACCAACCTTGCAGATTTAAATCACAATCAGAGCTCATAAAATACCTTGTCCGGGAGTCCCTTTCAAGTATCGAACCACCCTCATTGCGGCATCCCAGTGTTCACTACGAGGTTGCTGCATAAACTGAGACAAAAAATGAACCGAATACGCCAAGTCAGGGCGTGTGACAGTGAGATAAATCAGACGACCAACAAGCCGTCTGTAAGACTCTGGATCAGAAAGAAATGCGCCTGTGGCCAAACCCAATTTGTGGTTTTACTCCATGGGAAAACCACTAGGCTTCGCGCCTAATAAACCTGTCTCAGAAATAATATCCAGATTATATTTTCGCTGACATAAGAATAAACCTGCAGAGCTACGAGCCACTTCAATCCCCAAAAAATATTTCAAAGGACCTAGATCCTTCATCTTAAAACAGTCACACAAATAGGCCTTAAAAACAGTCAATGCAGCGGAATCGTTCCCAGAAATAATCAAATCATCAACATACACTAAAACTGTAATCTGAGTATCACGAGTAGTATGAGTGAATAATGAATAATCGGAGTAAGATTGTTTGAAACCATACTGTTTTAAGGCCGTGGTAAGTTTAGCAAACCAACATCTAGGAGCTTGCTTCAAACCATAGAGTGACTTCCTCAATCTGCAAACCAATGAAGGATCCGAACTCTGAAAACCAGGCGGAAGTTTCATGTAGACTTCTTCATCTAAGTCACCATGAAGAAACCGGATGAGTGACATTTATGTCACTCGTAGGAAGTATTTTTAGAGTCATTTTCGCGTTTATTTTATCTTATTTTCCCTTTCTTTCTCTTGTTTTCTCTTTAATAAAGTTTCTAGTTTATTTTGGTAATTTTGTCGTGTTTTAGTTCTTTTCGTAGTTTTTAGTTTATTTTCGTATTTTATTTGCTTTTGATTTGTTATTTTTCGTTCTTTATTTTCCCTTGAAAGTTTTCTAGTTTACTTTTATTTATTTTAATTAGTTTTGAGTCTATTTTATTTCACTTTCTTTACTTGTATAGTTTTATTTAATTTTTATTAGTTTAGTGTTATTTTTCTTATTTTATTTTACTTTATTTTACTTTATTTTACCTTTATTTTACCTTTATTTTATTTTATCTCTTAGTAATACCCTCGTGTTTTTGGTTGTAGGTATCCCGGGTTTCAAGGTCATATTCGTGTTCGGAGGTCCAAGGTTCGAGGCGCAAAACTTGAGCCAACCCATGCTGCCCCTTATCCTTCACCACACCCCACACCTTATCCAAAACCACACACACACCAACAACACAAGCATCACTCTTCCCCTGCTTCACCCCGCAGCAGCACCAACACCAACAGCCCCTGCTCCACCACACATCTAGCAACACACCACAGCAGCCCCTCACCAACACACCACAGCAGCCCCTCACCAACACACCACAACAGCCCCTCACCAACACACCACAGCAGCCCCTCACTCCCCTGCTCCCTGCTGCCACCCAATCAACGCACCAGCCAACAACCACCTGACCACCGCAACCCAGCCGCAACAGCCCCTGCTGCCTCCCTCACAAACCCACAATCAACCACCAATTACCACCAGCCACGAAAACCCACAACACCACTGCTCTCACCAACAACGCATATCACCACCAGCCGCGCCACCATTCTCAACCACCAACAACAGCAACGAACACAACACCAACAACACCAGCACTTCGCTGCCCCTGCTCTCTCCCCTCACGCAACTCCCACACCACCTCCAATCACACCACCGTCACACACTCACCAACACCACACAACAATAGCCATCCCGCAACTACTCAAACCACCAATTAAGCAACAAATCGCCCACTATTGCATCCTAAAAATCAGAACAATTAGCAAATTAATCAAGTTCGAGCAAATCAATGAGTGTTCGGCCGAACTTCGAGTCAGAGACTTTGTGGGTTTTGTTATTCGAAGAGGAGTGGTCGAACATACCCTTGGTTAGTTCGGTCGAACCAGCCACCGGTTCGATCGAACCATTTCACGAGCTTCTCACGCGAGTTTTAATGAAAATTGAACGGCCTTGATTGATTGCTGGTTGATGAAGATGTCGGTGATGATTTTGAGCCATTGATGATGGTTGTTTGGTGTTGATATTAAAGCAGCCAATTTCGAAGAAGAAGGGGAAATGGGTTGCTGATGGTTTTTGGTGGGGATTGGTGGGTTTTGTTTTTATTTTTCTTTTTCTTTTATTTTTATTTTTATTTCTTTTTCTTTTCCCTTTTCTTATTTTCTTTCTTTTATTTTATTTTTATTTTAGTTTCTGATTTTTGTTAGTTTTCCTTTTAATTTATTTTATTTTATTTTCTTTTTCTATTTTTTTTTCCTAGTTTTATTAAGTTAGTATAAATACCCATTTTTTTTGGGGTAATTGAATATTCAACAATCATCCATTCTACTCTCTAATTAGTTTTAGGTTAGGATTAGTTTTCATTGGTAGAGAGAGAAAGTGTGGTTTTCTTCATTGATGAACTTGGATTTTGAAGGAGTTTTGTTCAATCCTTTGTAGACCTTCATCTTCAATTAATGAGCAATCTCTTACTCTTTCTCTTTACCTTTGTTTTTGATTTTATTTTTCTTCTTTGCTTATTAATCATGTTGATGCTTATTGATTTGATGATTGATATTGTTTTCAACATGATTTGTTAGTAGTCACCTAGCCAAGGGTGTGGGGATGGTGTAGTTGCTAATTGTTCATGCTTTTAATGTTGGGGTTATGTTAATGGTGATTAAAGTCTTTGCATGCTTGATATTCTTTGGTCTTTCTTGCAAGTGCACATTGTTAGTTGATCAAAGATGAGTCTTTACTAACAAGTAACGGAAGTTGACTTAGTTGAGATTCATTACTATCGATTGTTATTTAATAGTACCTCCTAGTATATGGTTCTAATGTGGAAACATAGAGGCTATGTTAGGAGAAGCCAATTGACCCCGGAAGGCGGCTAGATTGGACCCTTTACTTCGATATTCATGCATGTTTAGTTTACCATTGATATGCTACTTTGTTATTGTATGGTCAAGCGTCAACTTCACCTACCCATTTCCCTTGGTGCCTTAATGTTGTATTTCTTGTTTTAGCATCTTTAGACTTTAGTTTATTTATCTCCTATTCCGGACTAGCTTAATTGTCGATAACATTTGGTGGTGTTTACCGTTCTCTGTGGTTCGACCCCTATGCTTGCCTTATACTCGTATTAGGTTTGTTTAGGTTGTATAAATTGTATTTGATCTAGGGATAGACAATTGACGACGCGTTTATTGCCTTGTCACTAACACTTCAGAAGAAACAAAACTTTCTCCTAACAACATAATCAAAACTCAAAAGTATATAATGACATGCCACACACTACAATTATAATGGAAGAAAATTATAAGCACTTGCAATTGTTTATGAGAAGAAAAAATATAATCCTGCACACATTAAGCTGCCAATTACTAATCATTCCATTATATTCTTAATTATAGTATTATACTCGTATTTATAGATACTTGTAATTGTATAACCTCAATAGAAATACATGTACTCCACCATAACCAAACAAAAAAGGCAACTGCAATGCTCCATAATAATGAAGTGGCAGCATCATAAAACTTTGATAGAGAAGTTGATAATGACTCGAAAAAATGGAGGCGCCATTGTCATTTGCAATTAACTTAACATTAAAAGATATACAAAGTCTTTCACTTTACAAAGCGCTTTATTTTTATTTCTTTCTTATCCTCTTCTTAAATCAGTAAGTAATTGAGCATGACATTAGGTTTTTCACAAGGCATTATAATATACAATTCATAAGTGTACATAATTAGTTACCAGTTACCATCTCTATCTACAGAAACAGTGAAACACTAAAAACATAAATAAAATAACAAAAAGATACAACAATCAAAATGCCTATGATTTTAGTGGGTGTCATACCAAAACTCTGTTTCATGATTCATGTACAGCCAATTAATAGCAAAGATTAACCAATCACCTGAAAGAAGAAAGAAGAAGATGAAGATGAACAAGTATCACTGTATCAGATTCCAACAGAACAGCGTCTGGGCCCACCGGATAAATTCCCCTTGGTAGAATTGGATGAAAATGAAACAGATAAATCATCACAGAAAATCCTAAGAAACCGTCTTCGAGCTCTCCAACCGCCAGCCTTAAACCTCACAACCGCCATCATTTGAAGATCGAATTTGACGCTACCACTTGAACGATCATCCTTCAATTTGTTCACCAAATCCGAATTAAGGTAAGCAGAGGAAGCTACGAGATGAGCATCCATGGTAGTTATACTCTTGGTTCCCTGATCGAACGACGGGAGTTGATTCTGAGAAAGCAACGAGTTTCGGTAGAACAAACGAAATATATGAACTTAGGTAAGATTAATTTGGCAAAAATTATTTTGATTACAATTGAAATATATGTAAATTCGACAAAATTAAGGGTAATTTGATTGAACTTATTACTGCAAATCGGCTGAAATATTAGCATACAAACAATCGATTGAATTTATCCCTAAAACTAGAACTTTGAAGTTTTTTTTTTAATAACCTTATATTCGAATTGCTAATTACTTTAATAGATGAAAACTACCAATTTACTTCTGTTTCCTTCATAATTGGAATGATTCATGCAATTAGACTGACAAATTATTAGAATCCAATTACTCTACGAAAAGAAAATTCGAACCTTTGTTTAAAAAAAAACGCCTCGCTCAATGCATTGGTGGCTCAGCGGATAGGTGCGATGTTGAAGACATTGTTTGGCGGTGGAGCGGTGGTACGGTGCCATGGCGTAACAGTAAGCGGCTACTATGGAGGTTTTCACTTTTTGAAGCAATAAACAGTAAGCGATTAAAAGCGAAAACGAAAGTGCAAAGTGAAAGTTAAATTGATGATCCTGCTTCAATATCCCTTTTTTCCGCCTTTGATTAATTTGGTTAAATTATTAATCCGTATATTTTTTTCCAACTAATTAAAAAATAATAATTATTTATTTTTTCCTCCTAATTAAAAAATAACAATTAATTATTTTTTCCTCCTAAATATAATACAAAACGGTTGTCAATATGACCGTTCTATATCATCTATAATAATGAATTATTATTTTTTAATTATTTGAGTAAAAAGAAACAGAGAACAGTTAACTATGCTAACCGTTCCATATGTATTAACATATAGAACGCCTCTTATATAAACACGTTCTATATTCTTCTGGAGAACGCCTACCTTTGGTAACCGTTCTATATTTTGCGATCTATAATCAAGTTTTTGGTAGTTATCGGGAATAATCATCAACAATAGTTAAAAAATAACGAGCACCACACGATGAAACATGTCGATATGGACCCCACAAATCACAATGTATTTTTTCAAAAATTGTAGTAGAATTATTTTCACTTAGAGGAAATTTGTCTCTAGGTTGTTGAGCACGAAAACATACTTCACACCCCTTAGATAAACCATTTTTATTATTGCTAATATGAGGAAGCAACTTAACTACTTTCTCTGAAGGATGTCCCATTCTTCTGTGCCAGAGCTCCAATTCTGATGTAGCTTCAACCACAGACACACGTTGCACAGTATCCAGTTTGCTAAAATAATATAGTCCGTCTCGCCGAAGTCCCGTTCCAATCATTTGCTTCAGTCAGTCCTATATAGCACACATATATGAGTTAAATTGGACAACAACATTTAATTGATCACTAAGTTGAGTGACAGAAATTAAATTGCAATGAAGATGAGGCACAAAAAGAACTCCAATAATTGTGATTTTATCGGACAGACAAACAGAACCCTCCAAAGTAGCAAATACACGGTCTCCATTCGGTAAGCCAACCGGACATTCAATGATGTGTGTGTCAAACAACCATGAACTATTACCGGTAACATGATGGGTTGCACCGGTATCTATAATCCAACAAGAATCATCTAATTTATCATTACCCACAAAACCGAGAGCACCTTCGAGTGGTCAGTGGTGAAATGGAATTGCATATTTGAAGTCTGCTCATTATTGACATTGGTTAGGGGTTGCTTTGACTGCCATGTAGGCACGTCACCCCCCTTAGCAGCATGTCCCTGCTTAGTGCAAAGAGGATATGGAGATTTAAATAAATAGCTTGAAATTTCATGCCCCAATGGTGGTTGATCATCACCGGACATGGCTAAAAAAAAAATTTATATAAAAAAATCAACCCGCTCTTGATACCATGACAAAATATTTATGAGAGAATTAGAAATAATTTGGAATAGAATTGCTTGCCTTCTCATTGATAATAATTGGGAATATATATAGGAGATAAATATGGAAATATTCTATCAAATCTTCCTAATATACGATAATATCTCAATAATTCCACATCATCTTGGGACTAAGCCATCTTTCTAGACAGATTTGTGTATCATATACTTTTTGTCACCGGTTTTGGCTAGAATGTTGCACCTTAAAACCATTGATGAGGAGAACAAGAGACTAGGCAAAAACCTTATTAAGCTGCTCATTAGAATAAAAAGAAATTTTGTCAGAAATCTCCTCATTAGAAAAACCTTTTTTTTTTTTTTTTTTTGTAAGATCATACCTTAAACATTTTTTTCTTGCGAATTCATTACACCTTATGTCGGAATTTGGGGGTTTGAATTATTTTCCGGCGTTAACTACTCCAAGTGTCTTTCACATGTTCACTCAATACCACCTCCTTCAAATTTCCCCTTTTTCCCTTTCCAATTAAACTCCCGACCTCTCTCCTCTTTTCTTCCCCTCTTTCGATTTACTTTTATTTAAATATTAGCTAGCAAATATTATGTTAAAACTTATTTTTACTGATTAGCTACCTAAGCTATTATTATCTTTGTTGAACTTGAATAATTATTATTGAAATAAAAATCATGTTTGTAAAACTTAAATTAAGTTTATTAATTATAACTTTTTGGATAAGAAAGAAAAAGTTGTGTAGAGACGTTGGTAATTTTTTTTTATTGGTAAAGAGAGCAATATTAAAGATGAATAAATTGGTAACATTTTGATTCATTGAGGTAACTTTTTTTTTTTTTTTGACATCAGCATCACTTAAGCAAATTACAAGTTAAGAGTAAAGCTAATTAAACTAGTTCGGCTATGGTTAGTCAGCAAATGTGCCTGTTGTACATGGTCTCTATCCACTTTTAGGATATTACAACACTAAAAACAAAAGCCCAACTTCTTTATATCCCTTATAGTCCAAAAAATTCTTATAACAGTTATTTCCTCCTTTCGTAAGAAATTGACCAAATTCATTGAGTCCGAATAAAGAAGCACTTTAAAAAAAAAAAACCCCATTGTAGTATACCATTTTAGAGATTTGAGAGAAGCTTGTGCCTCCGCGTGCAAGGCGGAAGTTGCTAGACAAAAGCTTGCTCCCGCATCCAAGAAATCCCCTTCATTAATTAACTTTCACAACCCATCCAAATCCACTTTTCCCACTAGTGTTTTTTTTTTCCATGAACCATCAGTCTGGAGCATACAATCCGGCTGACCCGTACTTGGCCAGAAGATATAACTTTCATGTCCAATATGTACCTGGTAGAAAGCAGGTGGTTCATGGATCGATGTGTCTAAAATATGCAACATTCCTAAAGTAGGTAAGTTTGGCTTGTTGAAATCCTGAAGAGATTGTAATGCTTCTTCAATGTTCCTTTCCAAAATGGTAGTACCACCACTATCTCCACGGAAAAGATGTTGGTTTATAGTGACCCACAGGCTCCATAAAGTTGCAATAAAGATGTGTATTGCGGAGCTATGCATATCATCCCGATTGTATAGGTTTGCATACCATCCCAAATAGAAATGGAAATGGAATCATTAGTTGTGTAGCCATCAAATACGTGGGCATTATTCCACGCAGATTTAGCCAAATCGATAAAATCTAAAGATGTGTTGTGTGTTTTCAACCCACAAAATCTACAAAGAACATTCATTTGCATAGCTCGTTGTGCAAATTTCTTTTTTGTAGGGATGGCGTCATAGAAAAGTTTCCATATGAACATACTCCATTTTGGCGAAATTTGAAGTCTCCAAACAATTTTTAAGAACTTAAAAATTTCTTTCTATGATCCAGTTCCTGAATATGTGTCTTTTGTGATAAAAAAAAAACCATACCCAGATTTAACCGTGAACTTCGTTGACGAGTGATTTGGCCAATACATGAAGTCCTCAGGCCTTTCCTTTGGAAGTTCCATTCCTAAAATTTGTTGCGCACTGTGCCACTCAAATTTCTCTCTCACAAGAGAAGCATTCCAGGCCATGACCAAGAATGTTGATCAATAAAGTCTTTTACCTTCCACCTCAAACTATCACGAAGAGTATGATTTGAATTGACCACTGTAACTTTCCCATTAACCCAATTACTTCTACAATACAAGCAGGAATGTTATCACTATTCCCAATCTTTTAAGCAAATCCTAGAAGGAAACAGTTTGCAACTTGCTGGAAACCTCTGCGAGCATAAGAGATGGGCCCTAGCACCTGATTTCTAGGTATACCATGACACATATATAACACATTCACTTTTGCATTGAAGATCTTAGCTGCTAAAAGTTGTGGATTTTTGTGCATCCTAAGAACAGTCTTGAATAAGAGTGTATCATTCATCATACTAGTTGTCCTCATTCCTAAACCACCCATTCCTTTTGGTAACTGAATAATCTGTCTCTTCGTCGAATGGATACCTTTCCCTCCACTTGTAGCCCACCAGAACCTTGTTATGATTGAGTCTAATTTGTTTACTATTGCTAAAGGCAGCTGAAGAGACTTCATAACATGTGAAGCGATTCCCATTAAAACTGAATTGATAAGCACCAATTTTGCAGATTGTGGCAATCTACATGTAGACCATGCCAGGATTTTTGTTTTAACTTTTTCCACCAAGAAATTAAAGTTTTCCGACTTTCCCTAAAATATCAATCGGATATCCCAAATGTTTTCCCATAAATTGAACACTAGGAGTCCTAAGAATTTCCTTATATATATTCGGTAACAAGATCTTGGGGAACAGAGGGACTAAATTTGATGTATGATTTTTGAAAATTTATTCTGTGTCCCGAAACTGCCCAAAATCTTGTTAAAATATCCCGAATGTTTGCGCAAGAAGAGTGATCAATCTTGAAGAAAAACATGGCATCATCCGCAAAAAATAAATGTGAGATTCTTGGAGCTCTTCTTGCAATTCTAATACCACTGAAAAGTTTAATCTCTTCGGCTAAAAGTAACATTCTTGACAAGACATCCATACAAAAAAGGAATAAATACGGGGATAAAGGATCACCTTAGCGAAGACCACATGCAGTGTGGCTTAAAGCCTTCAGTTGTTTTCTCGTTTACAATGGCCTTAAAGGTGACAGTTGAGACACACTGAGAAATCCACTGAATCCAACGTGAGGAGAAGCCATACGATTTTAGGACTTTAAATGAAAAAATGCAATCCACACAATCGATATCATAAGCTTTCGACATATCAACCTTGACATCTTTTATTATTTTAAAAAACATAACACAAAATTTAAATTAGTGTAAATTATTTTTCGTACACTTGTCTTAATTATATAAAAGCTTGTCCTTGTGAGCATGTAGAAAAGAAGTTTTAATTGGTAAATATGATATAAGTTTGGTATAATTTTGTTTATGCAAAGAATAATTTGATTTAAGTTTTTGCAAAAATATGTTTTGTAAATTATAAAAAATGATTTTGATTTTTGTTTAAAAACAAATTATTTAGGGTTCGTTTGGCATTGCTGTGGTTTTCTGTTTTTTGGTTTTTTGTTGTATAAAAGTATATGATATATGTCACATAATTAATAAAAAATTATTTAAACTTGTTAGAATCATAACAAATATGAAAACTGACAACAAAAAAGTGGAAACACCTTTTTCTTGTTTCTTGTTATTGGTTTTTAGTTTTCAAAAAAAAGGAAACAGAAAACCAAAAATGATGCCAAACAAGTCCTTAGGTTTTAATTTTAGGGTTCGTTTGGTATCTCTATGGTTTTCTATTTTATTATTTTTTATTTTTCAAAATATATGATATATGTCATATAATGAATCAAAAATTAGTCAAGCGGATTAAAATCACAATAATTTTTCAAATGGTCAAAACTAAAAAGAGGGAAAAAAGAAATCTTTTTCTTATTTCTTTAAAAAAAAACAGAAAAAAAATATATATATCAAACAAGGCCTAAGTTAAGCAAAAATAACACACCCGAGCATTAACTAGCTTAGGATAACATTGTTAATGCTGATTCTATAATTAAACTTCAATAAGACAGAAGATAAATAGAGAATTAATGACAATATACAATGATGCACCATCAAAGCCAACTGGCAGGCCAAGAACTTCACAAGTTTGGTAATATTTGAACTTATTTTTATTACCTTATTACATTCCAAATAATATCACAATTATGCTTAACATGCAAAAATATCACGATTAATATTTACCAATTTACAAATCTTTGAATTATAGTATGATATCATGATATCACCCTTGATATTTGTGTCATTTCGTGTAATATGCTTCAAAGCTAATGTAATATATCAACAAATATAAGATATCCTCATTTTTAGTAAGGTACCATCTATTTGATTTCTTAATTTTATCTATGATTTGTTTCTATTAAATAGTGTGAACACAATCTCAACTGATCACAACAATCACAAGGACAATACATTGATATACATGTAATACTAATGAAATGCGAATTAATTTGCATTTGAGTTTCAGTTTAATTTGCTATAATAACTAAAGAAAAAAAAATATACAAGTAAAAAATAATTATACAGTTACTTAAAACAGAAAGAAAAAAAAAAAACAAACTTATAATTAGATTGATACATTGAATACTACGTTGAATAAAACATTGAACACATCTTTTAGTGAAACTAATAATACAAAATAAGTGTCTATTGGTACGAATTAAATCTCACATATAACAGCACTAGTTTAATTTTACTAATAAAATGAGCAAACTCTAAATCACTTTGCACACTTTGCTACATCTTTAAACTACTTTCTAGTAGAATTGGACTTAGGAGAGACAATTACATTTATATTTAAAAAAAAAAAACTGAACATAATCAAAACTTTTATAATACTTACAATTTTCCGATTAGTTTTATAAGTGTAAAAGCATGACAAAATGTAATTTTCCTATTCATTTTAATGAAATAACTCTTGCCTTAAATGGGTTAAAAAGGGTGTGCCATACATGTAAGTTTTATAGTATACAAAGGTGACCTTAATCAAATTTACCAAGGTGATTTTTTTCATTTTATGGCATTAATTTCAACCAATCAAATTCAATATATACATCTTTCTTTTTACCAAAAGATCTCTAGCCTTAGTATATATAAATATAGAGTTCACAAGTCAAAACTTTTCTAACATGTATCAACTCTCTCTCCCATTCTTTTTCTTCACATTTGTCATCATTCTCAGTTCTTTAATAACATTTCTAGAGTTTAAAAGCTTTTGAAATGAACAACCCTAATGATGAATTCTGGTCGTCCTTAAAATTTTTCATTGCGGATGAATTTGATGATCAGCCATTTTCGGTTGCTAGTGGTGAACCGGTATGAAATTTTAATTCTTCTTTTAAATTATTTTATTCATATAATATTGATGTTCATCCTTTATATATTTTTTTTGGATTGAATGATGGTTTGATTTGGTGCAATTGTTTGTTCACATGATATGGTTGATTGTATATCTACATTGATTGGTTCATCAACTATTCTTTTTTCCCTATTAATTTTATATCTACTCGTTGATTTATGCAAATGGATGATGTTCATTTTGAAGGGCAGTGTTTGATGTTTTAAAACCAAGTAGTTTGATCTATTCCATGCATGTTGTCGCTTCTTCTAGGATAAGTACTCTAATTTGATTTGTCATTATTTTTTTATGATATTGCATGTTAAAATGATTAAATTTTAATTTTTTTGTAGTGATAGTTCAATGAATTAACCCATTTATTATTTTTTCAATCGACTTTAATTAATTTGTAATTACATGTCACAATATTTTTATTTACACATGTTAAATCAATCAAAATTTAATTTTGTTCTAGTGACCGATCAACGAAACAATCCGATTGTTTTTCTATCATTTTCTTTGTAACATTTTCTGTCCCGATTCATATGTCATCAATCAACCTTTACTTGCTTCTAGTGATAGATCAATGAATCAGCCCGATTATATTTCTACCATTTTTTATTGTAATGTTTATGTCACGGTTTATCTGCTATTGTGTGTTAAATCGACTAAACTTTACTTTCTCCTAGCAATAAATCAATTAATCAACCAAATTATCTATGTCAAGAATCATCTTCTATTGCTTGTAAAAACAATTTAAGTTTAATTTCTTCTAGTAACAGATCGATCAGTCAACCAAATTTTATTCGATCTATTGACTTTAGTTTTGTAACATTTGTGTGTGGGTGTTTGTGCCCAATGGTAGTTAAAGTATTTTGGTATTTAAAATTCCTTTTGCTCCCAATTTTGGACATATGTTGTTTAATTTCACAAACAATATTGTTACAACATTATTGTTTTATTTTCTAACCATATTAATTTTGTGTGATATCACATAAAAAAAAAAGGTAGTAATATAAAAAAAGGTAGAGAAAAACAATAAAACCGTGGGAATTAGTTGTAGGGGATCAGAGAGCTTAGGAACTCTGGGGACATGTACATATGGCGCAAGTAATAAAATACTTTCATAAAAACAATTACTCCGAAAAAAAAAAAAAAAAGAAGAAAAAATGTATAAATTATTGTATGACTACTCCAAAATTAGATTGAAAGTAATATTAACTAAAATAACGAGCATGACAAAATTAAAATAACGATTATAACGAACGTTTATAGTCAATTATTAATTGAAATAAATTTTATGTAGATACAAGTTAATCTCGTTTAAATTACTGTGGTTACATTTATTTACAAGTGTTTACACGACAATTACCGTTTATTCAGTTAATGATCATCAGCTTTAATTTCTTTTTAATCAACCAATGTAATGAATTAATCCATATGTGACATTATGTATATTTTGATTCAATTATTTTTGTTTCCCATTTGTAATGAAGTATCTTTGATTTATTTCCAAACTTAAATTTGTTGTGTAATTAATTTGATATCTGTTGATACATGCATTTATACAAAATGTCTACTGTTTTATTAATACTAAACTGTAACATTTATTGTAATAATTGCTGGGTTTTTTTTTTTTTTTTTTTTTTTTTATTGACATTGTTATTCATATATTCACAAATAGGACCTATCAACGGAGGAATTTACCGAAGAAGATTTTGAATATTTGATAAACGGTCCACCCGTTAACGTTGCCTCGCACCAAAGTGGGGTAGATGCCTCTATGGTAATTACACGTGTAGATAATCAATTCATCTTAACGATTATTTTGAAATAATTAATTTTTAAGAGAGTTATTTATAAATTTATTTATATTTCTCTACTAGTGTATTATATAGTGTTTTAAGAGAGTTTATATGTCATGTGACACCCTGATTTTTAACCGCCATTTCAATATAACATCATGCATTGATTAATGTGTTAAAATTAAAGGTAACAAAGTCTTACAAAAGAATTTTTTGAAAAGGGTCAGACAATACATATACTCCAAATATTTTGCAATACATATACTCCAAAATATTTTGCAATAAGCAATACTATACCTTGATTAATTACAGATACTATATCAGTATAAACTAGTATTATTCCAAAACTTATAAATGTTTTTGTTTCAAATATCAAGCAATTGCTTATCACATTATGATGTCAAAGTTTATTATGAAAAATAAAAATCCAATGCATCGCCCAGTTTACTAACTAGTAATACTAATTATAGGATATGATCGCTCAGACGGATAATGATGCCTCAACTATGGCATTTGAGGCGTTCAAAACAACAACGGAGAATAACAATGTTGATCAGTCAAACATGGGAACTGTTGAAGTTGCTACTAATGCTCCCTCACCTGCAGTATTGGTAAGATTTCTAATGCTTAATTGTTCAGGTCATGTACAATATATGAGTTACTACCTCTGTTTCATATTAGTTGCAACTTTGAGGTATTATTTGTGAGCTATAAAATATTCCAAAGTTGCAACTAATATGAAACAGATGTAGTAATTAATTTTCAAGAATTTCAATTCTTAAAAAGTATTTCGTATTATCACAGAATATCATACGCGATATGGATAGTCATTCCTTTTCTATGGCATGTATGGGGATGTTGACCATGGAATCATATTTGGGAATTGAAGTTGCTTCTAATAATGTTGCCTCAACTGAAGTAGTGGTAATATTTCTACCGTAAAAGTGTTTAGGTTTTGAACAAAGTATGTATTGATGAATTTTTTTGAATTTATTAGAATGTCTACACGATCGTGTAGTGTACATGATTTCCTTATTGAATTAGAGTACGTTATGTTTACCTTATTATTGTGTAACCTAAAAGTATACGTTTGTGATTAAGAAATGACGGCGTAAGCCATTTATTTTTAATATTTAATTTTCTCTCTATGCAAATCTTAACATGGTATAAAGTTAATATCTCAGGATACCATCGTCCAAACAGATGGTAATAATGCTCCAACTAACGCGGCTATGGAGATTGGGGAGACATCAGGGCTAAATTTTGCATCATCCTGTAACGGAACTTTTGAAGTTGCTTCTAATATGGTTGCCACAACTGAAGTGGTAGTACTCCTTATACCATTAAATTTTGTAGACCAATTAGGGCAAATGTATGTATTACTTAATTATAAAGAACTATAATTATTGTTACAGGATACCATCGCTCAAACAGATGTTGATGCATCAACTTTGGCAATTGTACCTTACCTAGGAACCATTGATGCATCAACTATGGCAATTGTGCCTTACATAGGAATCTTTGATGCATCAACTATGGCTATTGTACCTTACATAGGTACCGAAGAAGTTATTAATGTTGCAACAACTAAATTGGTAATGCTATTAACTTTACATCGTTTAAGTTGTGTACAAACTACTAAGTATGAAGTTTACTACTTTGAATTGTATTGAAGTTTCGATTTGCTTCTCATTGTTTTTAAATTTCTTTTCCAGTATGTCATGTTTGATAATTTCGAGTACTACGTTTTGTTACAGGGGATAACAAATGGAGTGAATGATAATTTTGCGCAAAACTCTGCAACAAATAATTGGGTAAAATGCAATATGATTGAGTTATTATGCATAGACTATTATAATGATTTTCAATTACTAAATACCAAGAGGACTAACAACAATAATAATAAAACATTGTATGTTGTTATTAATTATTCTTATTATTATAAATAAATGACTATTTGCAGGCTATAAATGTTTTTAACTTTAATTTGAGCAGGGGAAAAGAAAAATTTCAAAGTTTTCGCAAATCCACCGTTTACAAGGCTGGACGATAAAGATCAATCCTCGTCCAAAGGACCCAACAAGGGCTGATAGAGTATGAAATCAAACACTTATTTTGTTTCAAAGAAAATCATATCCGAACTATTTTGCCCTAATGTATTATCGACGGACTTTTTTTTTTTTTTTTTTTTTTTTACGAGTTATTCACTAATTTGAACCTTACTAGTTGGTTGTTGGTTTAATGGTGATTGAGACTACACTTGGTAGGGAGGGGAATGGAACTTAACCATCCAGAACTGATCCCTGAATCCGGATTAATCCAAAGGGTGACTCGGGTGGAACAAAAAAAAAAAAAAAAAAAAAAAACTAATTTGAACCCTTTTTTTCTTGCAGTTCTTCGTACATGTTGGGTCTGGCATACAGTTCAGATCCAGGAACGAGGTCGATGACTTCGTTCATTTCGGCTATCACCCAAAAAGACAAGTGAATAATGTCAATGGACCTGTTAATAGTGTGAGCATATATATCTTGCTGAAGTTGGCTAAATTGGTTGATAGTAATGTTAGCATACTTTGATATTACTCATAATCTTTGTGCTTGTTTAACTATGTAGAGGCGCTCGATTAAACGGAACTTTAACTGGAGATTGTACCAGAGAGGAGTTCTACCTGATGGCACAACTCCTATCTTTGATATCAGTTTTGTTGAACCTGGTGCTGAACAAATTTCTAATAACGTAAGTGATCTTTTTATCAAATTAAATCTTTGTGGTTGTCATTATAATTTAGTTTTAGTGTGATAAATTGAACTTACAATGTAAATATGAGGTTAAAATTTGTTATTCTATATATATATATATATATATTTTGTAAATAAATATTATTTTGATGTTGCAGATAATCTCAATTGAAGGAACGATAAGTGATCCTGAAACTGATAAGGCTTGTAAGAAAAGGAAGACAACGAAGCTACTTGATGACAGGGAAAGGGCGCTGGCATTTTTCTATGAAACAAATCGACCTCTTAAGATTAAAGATAAGGGAGACAACGACGAAGAGAAGGATAATAATGATAAAGAGAAGAACAAGTACACTGGCAAGGGCAAGGGAAAAATGTATGAAGATTAAGGATGGCAAAGGTTCGCCAGAAGCTTTAGGTAGTCATCGACTTCTTTCTATCTTTAAGTTCCGAGCTTCAAGCTCTTTTAAACTCTTTTATTAATTATCGTTTGCAAACTTAATGATGCAAAATTTTAAGATCAAGGAGAACATCCTTGGTATGGATAATGGTTTCGTTGATGGATATTCTCGGTTTATTCCTAATTAATTTGCTTGATTTTAGATCTTTGATTGCTATATATTTACACCTCTATAAGTTTGGTGTTTTTATCATCTATGTGATTATACTTGTTTTTTCTCATTTTCGTTCAAAGGATGAATGTATGGGAAAGAATTAATATATACGAAAATCTAACAAAAATTGATCCTTTGTTGTCCAAGTGCTGTCTTTAATTTACTTTGCTAAAACACCTCTGTGCTCGAATATATGACTCTTAGCTACCCATGCAATGAGAAATGAGAAAATATAGCGTTTTAGATGGCCGGATCGGATTTAAATTATACTTCATATGTTACTAATTTAAATTCGCCGGTTTAGCTAGGTTAATGTTGGGTTGTAGACCGACAACCAAACCATCAGTATTTCTAAAAATTCCGAGCGCTTTATAAAACTGTTGGTAAATTACATTTTTACCGATGAATTTTAATGGTCATCGACATTTTTAATTGGTAATTAAATGAGCGTATTCATGTAGTGTAAGTGATAGATATTATAGTTAGATAATATTTGTCGGTTATATTTCTATATTTTGTATCCTTATCATAATAGATCTCCTAACGTGATTAGGGCTAGGCTTTTTTTATTTTGCTTCCGCTACACGGCATTCCCCCCCCCCCCTTCACTGAACCTTTATTCTAGCCTCCGACTATGACTAAAGACGGTGACACTCATCCTCCACCGCCACCACCGGTGAATGAATTCCACCCAACCCTTACGGTCAATAATACCAAGAATGCAATCCCAATAAACCTAGACTACACGAACGTTCAATATTCCAATTGGGTTGAATTGTTTGAGAACCATGCGTGTGCATACAATGTTCTTGACCATATGGTACGGTACACACCCCAATTGGAAGTGTTTTTCCGAAATCTTACAGTAAGCATATTAAAAATTATTTGATGAAAGATGAAAGGGAAAAAAAATACTTGACTGATGATCTCAATAATATAGTTGTGCTACAGAACAAAATCTACTGCATTAAAAGCTATACACATCATCACCGGTGCAGGTTTCTGATGACGCACACCCCCAATGTTAACACAATTTTCTCCGTCATCCGTATACTCAAACTCGAAGGATGGAATATCTACAAGATTTGTTTTGATATCAAAGGATAGGTTTGTGTTTATGTGTTTAGGGTTCAGAGATAACAAAATTGTATATCTCAATCTGGGGGCTAAATTAAAGAAGGTATATATATGAGTAAACAAGAAAAGGAAATAAAAAAAAAATATATCTTTTCCTACACTCCACACACACAGGAGCAGCCGAGCTATCTCGCATATAGCTTGACCCTGCCGCACACTATAGCTCGGCCTTGCTGCAACACTATGTGCAACGTACCGAGCTATTGCTCACTCGCCAGCCTGAAAGCTAGCTATAGCTCGACCTGTCATCACCAAGAGAACGATAGCTCTCTAGGTAGCTCGGTAATAACTTCTTCCGATTAGCATGCATTACCATTATCAAAACTCCAACACATATTTTCTAGGCCAGGTAATCAAGGACTGATTCTCCATTAATTAGCTAGCCTATATTGAAGGTAAAAAAGTTGTATTTTTCACTTCAATTAACTGATTGAAATATGAGGCAATACTGTAAAATAATTCAAGCAATAATGTCGAAAAATCCATATGCTCTTGCTTCAATTCAAGAGGAGATTAAATAAAATATTTTTCAACCAATTCGATCGAATTAAAAAAGGAGCCCTAGTATGCCAACCTTACTCTTCGTACATCTTCCCCTTGCCTTTGTCTTTGATGCCATTTCCATTGTAGTCCTTGTAATTGTCTCCCTCATCTTCATACATCTTCGCCTTGCCCTTATCTATGTTGCCATTTCCTTTGTTGTCCTTGTTTTCATGGGCTAATGGCTCCACCATTTCCTTATCAACAATCTCCAATGTCTTCCTTCTCTTATTAGGATTATGTTCGATTCCATAATCACCCTTTTTTTCTTCACTAGTTTCTTGATTCAACCAAATGTCCTGTAACGACATCAAAAACAACATTACAAAAATTAAAATAAAAACGACTAACAAGGTTTTAACCTCACAATCAGATGTTTCTATGATAGTCATCCTTAAAAGAACACTTACGTTGTCTGGATCTTGGTTAGAATCGGGTTTAAGAAAATAGATATCATAGATATTAAAATCATCATCGGAGCTCTTTCCCTTACATCTAAACTCCCAATTGAGTTCCCTTTCCTTCCTCTTAGAAGTGCTTGCTTCAGCATACTACATAAGAAAATACAAAAAATGAAATTTGAATAGATACCAATTACAAAATAAAATAATTAAGTACAAGCTTTAAAGAAACTTTACAAAGACAAACACACCATAATCTCAGTCAGTTTATCCACATTCATCACCGCTGCTTTTGGGTGATAGCCGAAATGAACAAAGTCATCAACTTCATCTAGGGATCTAAACATTACGTCAGACCGTAAATGCACATAGAGCTGCAAGGGGAGGAAAAACTTAGTAAACTAGGGCAAAAAATGTGATAAATATACTATTACCTCCATTACAGGTTATGTGCAACGATTAGACATTTATGTTAAATCGTTGCACATAGCCTGTAACGGAGGTAGTATATAAATGAAAGTAAGAATGTTTTTGTATACTTTATAAATCCTTTCACCAGCATCTGGACAAGGAATCTCATTTATTATCCAATTTCGCAAGCGTTCACATAGTAAAAAAGTTGACACTTTTCTTTGGTTAATGTTATAAGCCAACACGGTCTGCAAAATGTTAGTACGTTTGAAAATTAAATTAGGGAAAAAAGGAAAATACTAAATAAGGAGAAAAATAATAATTAACAAGCAGGAATGATAAAATAAAAATAATCAACATTCTTAACCATATTAAACATCAAAGGCATAGTATATCTATATCACTAACAAAATTAAACAGTTTGCAAATAGAAAAAAAATGAAGTGATGGGTTTTCAAGAAATTATACACTCTACATCAAACCTCTTAAGTTTAGCAATATCTTGTTAAACCTCTTAGGTATTTTTAGCGTTTTGATCTGAGTCCACCATAACATTTAATGATTTGATGCATCCTATAATGAGTAAAACAACTAGTAATTCATGTATTACGTAATAAAGTCCTCACATAAAAGGCGTGATTATACAACAAATGACCATCTTTAATATGTAGTAATATGTATTCATCAAAAGAAGAAAATAGAGTAGATAATGATAGAATATGATAAATATTCTCGATATTATTTTGTATAGAAGGATATAGTTTGTTAATATGATCTACTTATCTTGTGAGATCTCCTAACGTGTTTAGGGATCACTCTTGTAACCCTATATAAATTTGATCAATGGAATCACTCCAATCTGAGGAGTTTTACACAAAATCTAACATGGTATCACAGCACAGGTTTTGATCAAATCTCGTTTCCGCAATTTTTTTTTGTTCTTTCCTTTTCCTCATACTAGCCGACCACCTCCCTAAACATCGTAGCTTACCCTAGCCACCCACCATGACCAAGGAAGACGGTGATAATTCATCTTCCTCTGACTATCATCCTCCCTTTAGAGTGAATAATATCAAGAATGTAATCCCCATGATTCTTGATCGTGACAAGGTCCAGTATTCAAATTGGGTTGAACTATTTGAATGTCATGCTCATGCTTACAACTTTTTAGATCATATTGACCCAAAAACTTCACGGCCTATAGGTTTATCAGATGATTTATGGAAGCGACTTGATTCGGTTTTTAAAAGCTGGATTTATGGCACAATCTCTCGTGATTTGCTTGATACGATTATTTTGTGCAAGGGAGCCACGGCTCAAGAAATTTGGGATAAGCTCAAGGCGGTTTTTCAAGATAATAAAACAACTAGGGCGGTATAGATTGAAAATCAATTCAATGCTTTACATCTCTCCAATTTTAATGACTCCGTAAGGCTCTATATATATGGTCTAAAACAAGCTCCAAGGGCTTGGTATCAACGGTTTGCTAACTTTCTCTTACAGATTGGGTTTGTCATTGCTAAGAGTGACAACTATATATTCATTTTCTTCTTTTATATGTTGATGATATTGTGTTGGTTACATCCTCACATCTGTTACGTGAGCGCATCATCTCTCACTTACGTACAGGATTTCCAATGACTGATTTAGGTCCTCTGAATTTTTTCTGGGCATTGATGTCACTCGTACTCCATCATACTTGTTTCTGTCACAACAGAATTATGTGATAAGTCATGTATAATACGTGTTTTTAGAGTCTATTTAGGTAGTTTTCGAGTCTAGAGTAGTTGTTCATAGCTTATTTTGGCTTGATTTTGTTTAGATGTGATCATACGATGCTTTTATGGGTAGATTCGTTGTTTTTGATGTATTTCAGGAATTAACGAAGATTTTTGGAATTTTACGAAGTTGCGGATTGTGATCATAGCTTGTAATTCACCTAGAAAGCCAAAGTTTGAAGTTGAATTCACTTAAGGGTAATTTCCAGCCAGACACGCCCATGTCACTCAGAGACATGGGCATGTCAGTGTGCTTTGAGAAGGCAGAAATTTGGAAGTCGAAGTTTCATATGAGGCACACCCATGTTCATTTGAGGCACGCCCATGTCGAGTCGAGTGTTTCGAGCTAGCAGCTACTTGCTAAGGGAAGCATGACCATGTTGAATGCGGGCATGCCCATGCCTCTTTGAATGAAGTTGGCCCAGCGAGACACGCCCATGTTAGAAATTGACATGCCCATGTTTCGCTGGAGATTGAAGTAAAATTGAATCTGGCTTTTGACATGGGCATGTCCTGTGTGACACGCCCATGTCTGGACGACTTTGGTTGGTTTTAATCTGATTTCTTTCCTTATTCTATCCTATCTTTTAGCCTTCTTATAAATACTCTTTGGAATTATAATTTCATAATCTATCATCTTAGACCCCTAGTTTTCTCTCTAGACTTTATTTTCATTGTAATTCAAGATTATGCACTCAAGTTTCATCATTTATCTCTCATAATTCAAGATTTGGTAATTTCTTATTCTCTTTAATTCCTTTTATTATTAATTATGTTTTCTTTAATTCTTGTTATTATTTTCATTAATATGTGTGAGTAGTTTCCCTGTTCCAAGATCTACCGAATATGATTGATGCATTAATTAATTCTTTAAATTCTCTAATGATAATTGCAATTAATATGCTGAATTGATTGTATGCCAATACTAGATTAGGGATAATTGGTATTGTTATTATTCCATTGTTTTAATCGCAACGGGAGTTGGGTTTTGACGGATTTGAATAATAAATCAATTAAGGGTTTGAAGTTAATCACGGGAGTAGTTGAATGGATGATTAGAAAGTTAGAGTAATGTGCTTAAGGTCTTTAATTTACATGATTCCACGGAAGTAGGCTTGATTGTGATTAGAGAAGCCATTGATAACTCGGGAGAGACCATTGGTACTATATAGGGATTACTTTTCCTCTTCAATCAATTGAATTATGTGTTAGGGGTAGAACGACTGTTGTATTAATTGTATTTGTGGTGATGCTTGATCTTGGATGTTTTTAGCATTGAATTGTCATATTGTTTAGATTTAATCATTTTAATTAGTTCTTTAGTATTGATTCTTACTTATTTGAATTGGTTACTTGCTTAGTAATTGCTTAAGTAAATTTAATTAGTTGAACCATAGTCTCTTGGAATTTGACCCTTGCTTGCCCGTCTACATAGTAGTGGTCTAGTTAGGTTTATTTTTATTAGATACGCGACACGCCTATCAATATGCACAGGAAATATTAGAGCGTGCAGGTATGGCTAGTTGTAAACCAGTTGCAACTCCAGTGGATACTCAATCCAAGGTTAGTGCAGAGACATGGCCGAATTTCATGATCCAACACTTTATCGCAGTCTTGCAGGTGCACTTCAGTACCTGACATTCACTCGCCCTGATATAGCTTATGCAGTTCAGCAGGTTTGTTTATTCATGCATGACCCCAGAGAGGCTCATTTTGATGCATTAAAACGCATCATGCGTTACATTCAGGGTACCATTGATCACTAGTTACACTTATATCCTTCATCATCCTCGCAATTGATTACTTATACTGATGCAGATTGGGGCGGGTGTCCTGACACTCGTCGGTCGACCTCAGGGTATTGTTGTTTTTTAGGTGACAATCTCATTTCCTGGTCGTCCAAGCGTCAGCCTACTCTTTCTAAATCAAGTGCAAAGGTTGAATATCGTGGTGTCACAATTGTTGTTGCCGAGGCATGTTGGCTTCGTAATCTTCTTTTGGAGTTACTGTGTCCTCTTAGAAAGGTCACGCACTGTTGTGTATTGTGATAATATCAGTGCCATTTATTTATCTCATAACCCCGTATAGCACCAACGCACCAAGCACATCGAAATGGACGACATTCATTTCGTTCGAGAAAAGGTGGCGTTGGGGCATGTACGGGTCTTGCACGTTCCTTCACGTTATCAGTTTGTTGATATCTTCACGAAAGGCCTACCTCGACAACTGTTTTTGGATTTCCGTTCCAGTCTTAACGTACGTCCTCCTCCCGCTATGACTGCGGGGGAGTGATAGAATATGATAAATATTCTCGATATTATTTTGTATAGAAGGATATAGTTTGTTAATATTTTGTAATTATCTTGTGAGACATCCTAACGTGTTTAGGGATTACTCTTGTAACCCTATATATATATTTGATCAATGGAATCGCTCCAATCTGAGAAGTTTTACACAAAATCTAACAGATAATGAGATACATATCGTAATAACTAATCATTATTCATATTGCATTGTACCTCATTTTTCATTATTGCATTGTTTTGAGCAGCAGCAGCATCAAACAACATATGCAGTGGATCTTCAACAACATTATCATTGTTACCATTGGCCGTCCCATTTGTCATCTCCTGCAATAAAAAGTATTACTCGAAATTACCTAAACTAATATACTTCATAATAATTAACTGAAATTAATGTGACAAGTAATTTAAATCGAATTATCACATCAGTTTGTAGTTTGTACAAATCTTAAACATTGTGAGTTTAAAAGTATTACCACATCAGTTTGCTCCACGGTTGCTCCGATTGCCAATAGCGCGGTAGTTAGGGCATTACCATCTACTTGGCTGAAGTTATCCTGTAATTGTGTTTTTTTTTTCTTTTAATAAAATCCTTAAAAAATAATTTAGAATTAATAACACTAATTAATTATTTACAGATATATACTTACCGTAGAAGCTTGTACTTTGTTGGGAGAGGTACAAATAGAGGGCGGAAAACTCAGCAACTTTTCATAAGCTTCTTCATCAAATGCAGCCGTCGATGCGTACTGTTTTGTGAAAATATTTATATTTATATATAAAAAAAAATGGTATCATTCAGAAAATTTTTTTAAAAAAAATTATCAAATGAATGTAACAGTATAAACAATAGGAAGTATGAAAATGTATGCATGAACAATTGAACATAATCGATATCAGGTACAAAGCTAACAAATCAGTAATTCAGCAAAAGATTTTTATTATTATTATTTTATTTTTTATTTTATGTTTTATTTTTTATTTATTATTTTATTTTTATTTTTTGAAAGGAGCGAAAGATTATTTCATGACAGCCAAGGACAATAATAATAAGAGTAATAAAATCAATAAAATAAAAATAAATAATTCATTTAAGCTTTTTTTTTTTTTTTTTTTTTGGAAAACTCATATTAGTTTAATAGGAGAAATAAATAAAATTAATAACTTTTTTTGTCAGTTTTTATTTTTTGTTATAAGAAAAATTAATCTAGATTAAAAAAAAATAATAAAAAAATAAAAATAAAAATAAAGTGACAAGCTAAACTACTAAAGTCATAACAGCTTTACATTCACGTTTTTTGTGAAAAAAAAAAATGACAACTGTACGTTCACTTATTAATTAGTGGTAAATTAATAGTTATTTAATGATTTTTCAAATTTTACAAAAGTAATTAATTTTAATGATTTTGAACATCTGAATTCATAAAAATAAGGTAAATAGTATAAAACGAAAAGAGATAGAAGATGAAAGTATAATTAAGTGTTGATCCACACTTTAACACACTGTTCGCATAATTGTTGGTTTAAGACAGGGAAAAAAAAAAAAATCACTTCCATTGTATTTCAATCTATAAGTGTAACAGTCTGTTTGATGAAACATGTATGTTTTTATGGTCATCATACATGTTTGATCTAATTGTCTAGTAAGTTGAAAAGAACTTTAAATTAATTTTAAAGTACCAAAACTTCAAACTACACACATTATCTTTGATCTAAAAATAATTGGATAGATTTATTGATCCAACGGCTCGTCATATATATATTTAAAAAAAATAATAATAAACTTTGACTATTTTTTTTTTTTTAAAAAAATAGTAGATAAATCGTGACAAAAAGTGTTACAAATAAAGGTCAGTGAAAAATAACATGGTTGATTCAGTTATCTATATATCTCTAAAAGAAATTACGAGTATAATTTGATTGATTTTATACGAAATAGTTGATTAATCGTGACATAAAACATTACAAAAAAATGTTGGCACATAAAAATGTAATCCGATTGATTTGTTGATCTATTACATACTAACCTCAAATTTTTTATTTTTTTTTTGAACGGATCTATCACTATCCTCATAGTAAACTTAATTCGATTAAGAAGCAATAGCAAATAAATTGTGACATAAAACGTTACAAAAAAAAATAAAAATAAAAAACTGATAGAAAACCAGATCTATTCATCAGTCATGTGATAGCAAAAAAAATTCATGACACTAAACACTACATAGAATGAAGTTGATAATTTTTTTTTAAGAAAAAATAAATAAAAAAAATTGATAAAAAAAATCTTGATGATAAATAAACCAAACACTTCCTTCAAAAATATCACAAACACAAATCAACAATTTAAGATATAAAATTAATATGAAATAACAAGAATAGACAATCAACCAATAAAACAAATTGTTACACTAAATTAAACCATCATTCATTTCAATTCTTCTTTTTTTTAAAAAAAAAAAAAATCATTCATTTCAATTCTAATATATACAAAGAATGAATGAACATTGTTTAACTAATAAGAAATTGAAAAAAAGAATTAAAATTCCATACCAATTCAGCAATAGACGAAAATTGTAGATCTTCTACTTCAGAAAGGGTAACTCCAATCAATGGTGAGTTTTCATTAAGATTTGCCATACTTTTTAAGGTATACAAAAATGTTGTATTACAATTGAGCAGAAGGATGAAAATTTTTGTGAAGTTAAGAATGGGGGAGGGTGGGAGATATATAATTGAAAAGTAGTAACGTTTGGACTAAAGGATTGGCAATATGATTCTAATGTAAAATAAAAATTATTACCATCTAAGGAAAATTAAATGCAACCTTGTATTTTATATAAAATCACAAGTAAGTTGCAACCTTCACCAGTTATAAGCAAGAGTTATTTCATTAACAAGACTAGAAAAATTAGTCGAATCCGCTTAACAGTTATCTACGTAAATAGCGAAGTAGTGAATTAGGGTTCGTTCACGTACTCGTTAAATTTATATAACTAAACTAGTGTTGTTGAATTGTGAGATTCGTTCCCCACAGTGAGGCATTTATTACTTCGGATATTTAGTAAAGTGAATTTCAAATTTAAACTATTTAATCCGTATTTCATTAATGTTGCGTGTTTAGTAAAAGTATGGTACGTAGGCATGGTCCTTAATTCCTTACAAAGCCATGTTCACTTCACCTTAACAAATAATATTCAATAAAATAATTTCATTTCAATAAAAATAATTTCAGTTTAGTGAAAATAAGTTCAAATTAATAAAAAATAAGTTCAGTTCACTAAAAATAATTTCAGTTTAGTAAATTTCAATAACCTTACATAATAAATATAACTGAAAATCAATAAAAATAATTTCAATTCAGTAAAATTAATTTCATTCAGTAAAAAATAATTTAATTTCAGCAAAAATAATTTCGGTTCAGTAAAAATAATTTCAGTTCAACAAAAATAAGGCGAAGTGAAAGATAATAAGTGATTAACTGATTATATCATACTTTGTCCACTCAATTTGATGTATTTCATGAAAGATATAATTCTTACTATAAACGGAATATATGCATAATGAATATGATTTCCTGCAATCGATTATGATTTTTAGACTGAAATGGACAATATCTTTGTTGATTTATTGTTTTAAAAAGTCAAAAGCATATTACCTGAAATGACACAAGTAAAAATCAAGTGTGATATTATATTACTACATATTTAAAATTTTTGTATATATATCGTGATTATTAATTCTTTATTTTGATTATTTGAAACATGATCAAGAAAGATATATTGTCACTTTCAAGTATCACCCTCCTATTTGGATTAGATGGTGAATCATTGGAAATTGTCTTTGATTCTTTTTTTTTTTTTTTTTTCTTCTTTCTTACCTATAAACTCCTTTCATTTTATTTAATTTTTTTTTTTAAAGCGCATCAATTTTTGACTTTTTGTGGGTCTATTTTTAATAATCCAACAAATTGTTAATTACTCAGTACAATATTTTTACTCCATTCAACCAAAGGCACACACTAATTAATATTGAATTGCTTCCTTAAAAAAAATGGCATCAATTCTTGAAGGCCTGAACCCATGACTGCATTTAATCAATGTAAAGTTTTAATCATTATTCCATCGATAAAAGTTGTAGCTTTAATACATTCCACAATATGATGATACAAGATATCGTGTTATTAATGTAAAAACTTTAATGCCTATAATACACTTGAGTAACAATTTATGATAACACATTTTTCATTTTGTTAGATCATACATTTTTATTTTTATGTTTGTTTAGAGAGCGGCAACAAGAGCGGGTAATGAGAATTGATACCGGAGTTTATTCCTGGAATCGGGAGGAAAGCGCTAATCACTTGATATATCCCTCACTCTCATATTATACATTTTCTTAAAAACAAGTTACTTGAATTAGAAATTAAGCTGTGAATACTAGGAGACTAAAAAAACATGATACAAAATGTTGCACTTTTATAGATAACCAAATTATGGTGGGGCTCGGACATTGCACCGAGCTGCTACTTTAAAACATAATATTAGTAAGGGATTTTATCACTGGTACCCTCAAAGATTTGACTTTTATCAATGGTGCACCTCATTAAGTTTTCATTATCAGCGGTGCCCCTAATATTTTAGCCTAATTGCTACAGTGATCTTTTTGTTATTAAAACGTTTATTAAACGTTAAGTTGGGGTTTTTGTGTTGTTTAAGGAGTTTGAGAGATGAAAATACTAAAATGCCCTTACCCCAAGAACTCCCTCCAAAATTCTGTTTCTTTTTCCCTCCCTTTTTATCGATTTTTCCCTCTTTCCTCTCTCTTCTATTTAAACTCTCTGCTTCTTTAGAATTCCATCTTCTCTTCCCTACTCTTCTCTTCTCTTCAGTTTTCTTTTAAAATTCATACTCATCAATGGCTTCTTCTGGCAGGGATGCATCTTCAAGGAGCATCAGTTGTGAAGGTGCTTGGTTCAGAGGCATGAACTGCAATTGCCAACCACCAAGATATGCAGACATTAGATTTTCGAACTCAATATCGAACCCTATAAGGCCCTATTATAAGTGTAGGCTGTGTGAATTTTTTATGTGGGTAAGGGAAGACAATATTGTAAGGGACATTGGAGGGAGGCAAGGAGATGCAGCATATATACATGCATTAAGGGCTGAATTTGCAGATTTTATGCAGAAGACTGATGCTTTTGCTGATTTTATGTACATAGTGGTGAAATTGGCTGTGGTTATGTATTTGGTGTTACTTTTAGTTACTTTAAAATAGATGAACTTAGTTGTTGTTTTTCAATAATTGTCAAAGTGCAATGTAGTTGGTGTTTTATTTTGGAATAAAGACATGGATTTGTTTCTTTATTTGTGTATATTACATCAAATTATTTGCATAGCCAACTGCAGCAAATTGCAAGGATGAAACAAATACAGTACAAATGCTTAATTTGACAAAAAAAACTTAATCATAAGTAACTGATGGCAAATAAGAAAGGTCTATTATTTGCACAAAACTTGTTCCAAAAAACAACTTAGTCAAAGTTTTAAGTTGATTCCTAAAAACCTCTTATCAAAAAACAGTACATTAACACTTAAAATGATGAGCTTTTAAACTATTGTTCCAATCCAAAAAGTAATTAGTTCCCTAAGATTGCAAAAGTAGCAGAACAGGACAGTGTAGGATAGCATGCTTCATGGCTGTGATTGAGACAAGTCTTAAGGTTGGCTGGACATATGAGATGATGAGATCTCTGTTGCAGCTCCAGCAGCTTTGGACTTAACAGCAGCTTCCTTGGCAGCCTTTGATTGATCCCTCACCCTTGGATTTTTAACCACCAATGCCTCACTTGCTTTCAATTCCTTCCCACTTAAACCTCCTTTGCAAGTCTTTTTGTTGTGGCCAAAATTTCCACAGCTGCTGCATCTCACAATTTTTGCCCTCTTGCCTGGTTGCTCTTCACCCTCTTCCCTTCTTCTGTTTCTGCTGGGCCTTCCAACACCTCTCTTCATCTTTGGTGGGGCAATCTGGTTGGGGTGGTTAGGATCAGCCGGTGGCCATTGAGAGAAATCAGGAATTGGGTGTATGGCATGGCAGTACACCTGCTTGTATGTTTTTGCAGAATACCATGAGCTAACATAGTTGTGAGGATCTACTTTAGCATGCAGCATAACTCTGATTGCATGTCTGCAGGGGATACCAGACAACTGCCAAGCTCCACATGAGCATATTTTGTTGTTGAGACTTAGAGGGAATTGAGACTTCCCCTCATGAATCTCATACTCTCCAGGACTTGACTGATATGCCCTGCATGTGCTTGTAGCTTTGTTGATCTCTCTGAGAAGCTTAGCAATTTTAGGGCACAAGTCCTCATCATTCTAGTCTTGTGCTCTTTGATGCCTTGATGCAATTCTCACCATGCAAACTCTTCTAATTCCTGTTTGAGATGACAAATAAAGGAACATTAGCACACATTTCATCCAAGTGCAAACATGATATTAAGTTATAGTCACATATACCTTCAAGCAATGTTAAAACTGGTCTGCATCTGTCTACCCCTAGTGTGGACTTGAAACTCTCAACAAAATTTGAGGTGTTGGAGTCATTGCACACATTTGGATCAAACTTATGTTTGCTCCATTTTGTCTGATCACCCAAGTCAGCAAACCATTTCATCACATCTGCTCCCCCTTCCTTTTGTAGCCTTTCCATAGCCTTTCTGAAGCTGTACACATTAGTGGCATTGCATGCCCTCCAGAACAAAATGTACATCAAAGGCCCAGGAAAAGCTTTCTTATAATTCCTACTCAAATGCCTGCAGCAGTATCTTCTCTTTGCTTCTGGCCACACATTGGTCAAGGCAATATCTACTCCCTGACATCAGCCAACATAAACAAGCATTAGTTTAAAATAATGAACATACTCAAACTTGAACAAAAAAGTGAGGTTAAGACTTATACCTTCTGCCTGTCAGAAATGATGGTCCAGTCTTTCCTCCCTGATTCCTTGACAATGTTGTATATTTGCCAAAGAAAGTATGACCATGTCTCTTTGTCTTCTCCACTTACTACAGCATATGCTAATGGGAATATTTCATTGTTGTCATCAATTGTAACTGAAGACAACAGCACACCCCCATAATTTCCTTTCAAATGGGCCCCATCAACTCCAATCAATGGTCTGCACCCAGCAAGGAATCCCTTCCACTGTCCAGCAAAGCTAATGAACATACTAGTGAACAAGTTCACCCTAGGTATGCTCTCACTTAATGTCCAACCAACAAATGCCTTAGACTTTGGGTTAGTGGCACATGTCATGTCAGCATACCTAGGCAAATGAGAGTAAGACTCATCATGGCCACCAAACAGCTCTTCAATCACATACTTCTTGAGCTTGTACAGTGATGCTTGTTTCATATAGATGCCAAACCTCTGGAACAGAAGCTCATTGAGAGCCTTCCCTGGAATATCTGGAGCTGCCCTTATATCTTCCATGACCTTTGGAGCAGCCCACTTGACAGTGCATATAGGGTTGTAGGTCTCCAGACCTCTGCAGTTATGAACAACATGCCAAATCTTCTTTATTGCCCATGTCTTCCCATCAGACAACCTACTGGCATGAAGCCTCCATTCACAACACTCTGCATAGCATGTGACAGTGTACCTTTTGTTGTCTGTAGCTATGACATTCAAAGCAAACCCCTCTTGAACTGCATAATCTTTTAGTGTTTATCTCAAATGACCCTTGTCTATGAAAAGCATCCATGGCCTTAGAGTAATTTTTCCAAACTTGACCTCTTCATACACTTCCCCCTGCCCATACAACTTCTTAAAGTAGTCCTCATCATCATCTGAGTCCACAAACCCAGCCCAAAACCCAGCCTCCCAGTTATCTTCTATGTGGGGTACACAGTTGACATCCACCCTTTCATCTTCAGGTACCTCTCCATTAGGTTGAATTGTGGTTTGGATAGGTGAAAACCTAGGGCTTCTTCTAACTGGAAAGGTTTTAAACACAGTGTGTGGGGATATGGGAGATGGGGGGTACTTCTCACCACCAGAGGTTACTACCCTCTCCATGTCAATCTCTGCATTCACTTTCCCTTTCCCTTTCCCTTTCCCTTTCTCACTTAATTTTCCTTTCCCTTTCCCTATCTCACTTACCTTCCCTTTCCCTTTTGATTTTACCCCAACAGAACTCACTGTAGCCTTAGCCTTCTCACAAACTTTCTCAAACTCTTTCCTACCCTTAGTATATTCCTTCCTTGACTGAGCATTGTCCTCATCATTGCCTTCCTCATTCTCTTGCATCATATCAGCCCAAGTAACATCAGGATCATAGTTAAACTCACTCCCTAGCATATTCACTAATGGGGGACTGGTAGGAGCTTCACATTCATTACCCTCATCAAGGTACTTCTTTACTAGCCTCCTTCTAGGTTTAAGCTTGGTTGTCTCACCCTGAATTGTATAGTTAATGGTATAATTGGGTGAAGCTGGTGCATGAGTAGGAGGTGGCTGTGTTTCAATTGTAGGAGGTGGTTGTGTTTCAATTGTTGGATTACTTAAAAGGGGTGGTGAGTCTGGTTCATCTGTTGGAGGTGGTGGAAAGTTTCCTACTTCAGCAACTATTTTGTTTCTCCTAAACTCATAAACAAGGTCATTCATGTAACTACTCCTAACAGGGTTAGTACCAACCAGAATCTCATACATTTTTGCCCCTGGAAAAGTCCTAAACATCCTTTGCACACCACCATCATCATCAATAGGCCAATGTTTGCCTCTCTAAGCATAAGCAAATATAGGATTCACTATTACTACCCCTCTTTTTTGTAACTCATCCTCAAAATCTATAATCAAATCCATGAGATTACATCTATCAACATCCACTTCAATATCAACTCCATGCACTTTATACTTAAATCTGAACAATACTGTGTCATCCATTCTGCACAAATCATAGTACACTACCATTTAAATAATACTCAACACAAAATATCATCACACACTCAAGAACGACAATATAAACAGACCTAGGTTATGAAATTGGAAGAACCGTAGCATGCATCACACATAATCGAATTACATATGAAAAAAACCAAACTTTATGCATCAACAGTAACTACAATGCAATTCTAGCATGAATTCAACATAAATCAAACAATAATACTCATAATTCCATATTCGAACTTATATTAGAACACCCAAACAAAATAGCATTAACTAACCTAAAACATTAGAATTTATACAAAATACTTCACAAGAACAAAATCGAGGATGAGTACTAACCTTATAGAGCAATTTGTCAGAGCAATTCTCCACAAACTTTTCTTCAATTAGGGCGTTGCTGCGTGCTTCAGAACAGGGGAGAGAGGAAGATGGACGATCAAATTTTTTGGAAAAGTTTTGAAATAAATGTTGTTAGTTGGGCTTGGGGGAAAGTTAATGCGTGGGGGGGCTTTTTGGTAATCTCAATAGCTGACCTTTTTTTTTTTAAGCAAATCACAATTTCTGACCTTATTTCTCCCAAATTGACTTTAGTTAACGTTTAATAAGCGTTTTAATAACAAAAAGATCACTGTAGCAATTAGGCTAAAATATTAGGGGCACCGCTGATAATGAAAACTTAATGAGGTGCACCATTGATAAAAGTCAAATCTTTGAGGGTACCAGTGATAAAATCCCTATTAGTAATAATAATAATAAAAATAAAAAATAAAAAATAAAAAATAAAAATAAAAAAAAGAGGATTTAAAGAGAATGACTCTTTATTCTCTTGGAATTGTTAAGGATATTCCTTTTTATTTATTTTTTCTAGCTATATAATTATTTTTTATTCTCTTGGATCGTTCTTTCGAGAACAAAGGGATTAACTAATAGTACCTTCTTACTAACTAGGGCCGTAGGGCGGCTAACACACGCGATACGCGCTATAGTTAGCCATGTTTGAGGAGCTCTTTCGATTTGACTTTATGTCAGAAATGTAATTGGTGACAGACCCATATATCAATCCACAACAAAATGGGGAACTATAATACGAAATAGCATAATCTGAACTTTTGCAACAAGGACGACTTATTCTATAAGAAGCATCGTCACAATAGCCAATGTGAACAGGCCTTAAGAGACCCTTCTTTAGATGATGAAAGAGCTTTATATTGTCAGACTACAAAACAAACTTTCTGAAACCAACCTCCATAGTTGTAGCTAGAGCACATCGCATTGCAGCCGCTTCACCCACGTCAACAGGAACGCTGCCCCGATTTTTCACACACATAGCAACAAGAAAATCCCCAACCGAATCCCTCGCAATACCACCAAAACCAGTAAAAGAGCCCTCCAAAAGCGCAACATCAGAATTTATTTTGACAGTACCCGAAACAAGAGCTGTCCAGGTAGTCATAAACTTTTCATGCCCTCCAATGTTGCTAGCAGCCATGGATTGCGCATACTCTCCTATTAAGCCAACAGCCTTGCCAATGACCTCCTCAACATCTCTTCTCTGCTTCTCAAAAACCCACCTGTTACGCCTCAGCCAGATCCCCCACGCCAAAGCCCGAAATAGATCACCCCACTCCTTGTTCTTAAGTAAGTGGATAAGAGATGAACACCACTCACTCACACAAGAGCCCCCATAAAGAGCAGTATCAAGGCGGAGAGGAGATAGGTACCATACCTGTCTTGATTCAGGGCACCTCGCAATGCAATGTAGCGCAGACTCCTCATAATCCCCACATATTGGACAAATGCCATCCATAATCAGACCTTTATGCTTCAATTTACTTCTCACTGCAATGCTTTCCCTCACAAGCCTCCACACAAAGTGCTTAAATTTCGGTGGAATCCTAGCATTCCATATAAGATTCCAATCAAAACAAATTGTTCCTTTCAAAAACGTAGCTTTGTTGTGCTTTTGATCAGCTAGGAGTAAATTATAGGCGCTTTTCACTGAATATAACCCATTTTTAGAGTGATGCCAACACCATTCATCTACCTCATCAAACACTGGAATCACCAAAGACCTGATGCACTCAACTTCTCTTTGCGAGAACAGACTTGATAACACATCATTCAATTATTCATAGTCCAAAGGATGAAAAAATCCCAAGGAAATAATACTAGAAGAAAACAAATAAGAAGAATCCTAATACAAAAACGCTGAACAAATAAAACTAAATTACAATGAACTGATGATCATAAAATACAACATACACGAGTTTGCAACTTGAAACAAATAAAATAATAAATAATAAATAAATAAATAAATTAGCAAAAGAAAAATTAAATAGTTTACAACAAACTCGAAGATCAAAACCAGACATGGTGGCCAATACCTCAATCCACCGCCATGAACGTGCATGATCGATAGACACTTTCAAAATGTCAACATCTGTCAAACCAGACGCACAAAGGAATCAGGGGGAGCCCTATAGATACACAAAAGGACATCAAGCACTAGTACTGGTGTTGAAAGCACAAATGCACAATTTCACAAACTCATAATCATCTTGAAACAGGAAGACATATAGGTCAAAAGTTTTGAATAAACAGAATTAAAGCAATGAAAAATAACATAAAATGAAAAAACTAAGAAGAAATAAGGGTGAGAAATGTAGATTGAAATAAGGGACACGTAGTTGATGAATTTGAGATTTTAATGTAAAAACGGACTGATTTATTAGAGGGCTAATAGGCATATCAACATGGCAGGAACCCATGTTAGGGTGTCGTATGGATCCTCTTTCAAAGTTTCTTTCACAAGAAATTTCATAAGTTGAAACACACGCTATATCTTGACTTTAACAGTAGTGTACTCACAGCAGTAATGGAATGCATTATAGTTTAACTTATAATAATATGATGAAGCTTAGAAACAATTTTCAGTAATGCTCAAGAAGATGCAATTCCATAACTCCATCCGTAGTTCTGTGGTTTGTATCTACTAATTTCAGTTAGTGCTTGTAAACATATTTTTATTATTGCTTATTTGTTCATACATGTTTGGGTTCATAGGGTATTGTTCATTTGTTCAGACTTTTATAAACATGTTTGGAATCGTAGGGTATTGTTCAGACTTTTATAAACAAGTCATAAAGAAACAAAAGGCATGAATACAAAACTATTTCCACTGTTTGGCGAGGAAATGTTTGCTAAGGACAAAGCAAGTTAACTAAAATCTGCAATGCCAGTAATAGAGGTGGTGAAGACCGGAGGGTGGAGGCGAATCTTGGTTATGGCCAGCATCCCCATCCCCCCTAAGTTTTTATGAGTTGTTGGTTAATGGTTAATGGTTAATGGTTAATAGTATGATGTCTAATAAATGCATATAAAAAGTTGTGGCATATTGGCTAGTGTTGTTTTGAGCAAAAAGGTGGAGGATCAAATCTCCCCCCCCCCCCCCCCCCACCAACCCACATACACAACTTTTTCGCCCAAGATCAATCACTGGTGAAGACAAAGTGTAGATGACTAGATGAGGGCTCATCTAAGAAGCCAAACAAGAAAAGAAATAAACAGAGGCAAATCCTAGTGTGATCCCGATCTATGCAGCAGGAACAACAACAATAACAATAGTACGTTCCAACATGATATAGGGACGGCTAACATGAATTGTCATAAGGAACTGTATGTAGAAATAAAGAGTATAGCAAAAAAATCAATACGATAAAAATGGAAAAAAGGGTGTAAAGCGCGTGCAAGCTCATATGTTGCATGTAATGTAATACAAATTTTACCTAAAAGGTTGTACAAGCTTATATGTTGCATATAATATAAAACAAAGGTAATGTATCATAACACATCTTCGATGGGAATTTTCTCCCTTCACTCTGTCTTATTCAACACCATATTTTAATCAATCCCCAAAGTAACATATCACTATGAATCACCCTCCTCCGAATTCTTCAATCTTCCCCAAGCCCTCATGATCCCAACATTTAGCCACTCTTCAAGCCTCCTTATCGGAACCTAACTTGATCCTATATATATAGGGAAGGCTCTCATGAGAACCCCACAGCTCTTTAATGTGAAAACTCTTTCATATGTGAAATATGTTCCAAATTTTTACTCGCATGTTCTAACTCTTAAATGAGTTAAATCATATGTTTAAAATTATTACTCACTTGTTATGAAACTTAAAGCAATTGTTCTAAATTTTAACTTATCTGTTCTAGATTTCATATTGTGTTCTAAATTGTTACTCATATGTTCCAAACATTTACTCGCATGTTCTAAATTTTACTCGTATGTTGTGAATTTTAATCAAGTGTTCTTAATACATATATATGCAACATTAAAATTATTTGGTGATATTTACGTAATTACTGCCATGTCACTGAAAATATAATATATTTTAAAAAGACGATTAAATAGATAGACCTCTTTACAAAATATTATTACCATGCAACATTAACGAACATATGGTTACATGAGAAATAAAATCATTTCAATTTTCTACTCCTTCCATTTCCTTTTTTTTTGGTCCTATTTGGAATCTTGGAATATTCAAATGCATATAGAATCTTATACTTTAATGTTTCTTATAATCTTCAAAACATAGTCATGTTGGATATTATTTAACCCGTCTCGATTTTTTTGTTTCCAAATATGTAATTTTTTAAATTTTTTGTACCACGTAACTTGAGATATATTAATTACAATGTTACATTGACAAATATCAGAGGGGGGGGGGGGGGGGGGGGAAATTGTAGTATCGTTTACTTTTACGAAAGCAAAAGCAAAAGCACTTAAAAAAATTCCACCCACAGGCAGCACTAGTTTTAAATCCACAATTCATCTCTTCTCCTAAACTATATCCCTACATGATTACATCCTCTTATGGCAAGCTCATTATAGGCTAATCACTAAAGCCGATAGAGTCCAAGACTATATTGATAATTTTCACAAAGGTTCAAAGGATGGGCAGACCAAAAAGACAATTGACGGATGCAAACATGTTAGAATCATCATACTAATTAAACATCAAATTTTCAAACACAAGATCTGAATAGAATGGTACTCACCAAGCAAGGATCTAAAAATAAGGATATGTTGAAATTCGACAGCAATGGTTTGCGGGTTGGCCAAATTCGAATGCAACTTCTTGAGGAAGTGTCTTTTTGAATTCCAAAACACGATCTTTTGCATATTCATTTGTAGGGTCTTGATATATGCTTACTCGTGGAAGGGTAAAGATTACATCTTTCAGCTTGACGGAATTCTCAACCACATAGGTAGCAAACTCAATGTCAATTGGCAGTCCCAGAAAACCAAAGTGCTCCAAGGTCTTCAAGTTTTTCAGGGGACACCGTTTGTGTTTGACTATATTCCTTAGAGGTACATTAAACTTAGAGCCCCAAGGATACCTTGAGAACTGTAACATGAAAAAAACAAGATCAGAATAAAATACTAACGGCCCGTATAGTAGTTGGTTATACACCGTGTCTGGTGGTAATGGAAATGAATCTTAATAATATAAATTTAGGGAAAAAAACCAATGTTCATTCCCATGGTACTAATTTATTCATCCTAAAATGTCTATTTCTCTTTTAAAATATTCATATCCACCTAATACAACCCCACAAGTGGTTATGGGTGGTAATGAAAATTGCTTGCCCATGGAATTTAAAACACAAGCTTAGGAGAAAAAAACACAAACTTAAGGGTGAGATGGCTTCCCCATGGAGAAAAAAATACAAGCCTAAGAGTGAGTCCCCCCAAGGAGATTTGGATGTTTTCCTTGTAAAATTGCACTTAAGTTCATTCTCATTACCAACATTTCTAAACACTACCAATCAGGCCGTAAAAGATTTTGTAGGAATGTCAATTAGCAGACACCGAAAACCAAAGTGCTCCAAGGTCTTTTTTTTTTTAGTATAACGCAATTTACTTTTAAGTTAAGTCAAGTCTGTCCTTTAAGCTAGTTACTAAAATTGCAAATATCTACCAATATAAAGCCTATACACTTAGGCAAAACAAGGTACATTAATAAACTACTGCATTCATTCTTTAATGTTCTTGACAATTATCTATTTGAACAAAAAATTAAAGAAAAAGGAAAAAGAGTGAAAAGGCAGGGGTTGTCAGTGGGAAAAATGCAGGTCCTTTGTTGGGGGTAAGAGCATACACAATGGGAATAAATTTGGTTCCCCAGATTGAGGTGGCTCCCCAAATCTATAAATAATTGACATGTGAGTTGAAGTGTTGTCCAACATTAACTAACGGATGGAAAAAGGCAAACTCCGCTCATTAACTAACGGATACAACCAACCTATTAGACTATTCATGAAATATACCAAAAGGTGAATAAAAGAAGAGGATAATGGGTTTGGCTAATCAAAGATGGATATAAAAATAAGTTAGTCCATAAATGGGAGTTTTAAATAGGACATGTTAACAATGCAAGTTCAAGCTCAAGCTCAACTCCTCAAGTCTACACAACTGCCTGCAGTCTGCTCAGTTATGATGGTTACTAGTTAGCAGTCACTGTCAAAGGAGATTCTCTCTCCATTCTGTATTGTACACAAATATACTCTTAAATAATGTTCATAGATTTTAGAACCCTGAACTTAAGATGCAATTTGTGATGGGACTTTGTTATATTATTCAGGACAAGACTTTGTAATGAAATGAGACTTTTTTAGCACTGAGGGAGTAGGTATAAATATAAAATTAATCAACAGTATATCACGTTTGTATAGGAGGGAGTGTACAGGGAGATCTACCTTCAAAGTGAGCTTCTCAAGGACCGGAGATTCGTCGATCAAGTAAGCCCACCCAAGTAAGCTTTCATCACCCTTTGCTTGGACATGGAGTTCTAAATGCTTAAGGTTTGACATGATTGGTGGTTTAGATATCCCCGTATTCCACTGCATAAGACAGTGATAGTTGATTATGAATATGTTAACAAAGAAGATGAAAAAATAAATAAATGAGTTATTCGCAAAGGCATAAATATCATGGCGTACATGGACAGGGTAGGAAGTAGCCAAGAGCAAATGCAAACTCAAATACTTTAAATTGGAAAAGGATTGTGAAAGGGATCTATAAGCATAGGCCACAACCTCTCCACTATAATCTCCATTTCCGATTGATAGCTTAGAAAGCGATGAACCTCTAATACTAAGTGCTATAGGCCGCCCATGCAGAGTGAATGACACAAGTTTTGGGGCTGTAATGTCAATGCATGAAAAATAATAACAACATGATAATTCCAGATGTTTGAGTTGTAGGGATGTTTGAGGCATGTTTATATGATTCAAACCGCTTGCCCCATTAACAATGCACAGATTCTTCAGGGCATGGCAAGAAAGCAGAATGCACTCTATGTCTAAGTCAGTTAATTACATTAACATATTTGAGACACAAAGATGTTAGGGAAGCCAAATTACGATGCAAACCAAGAGACAACAAACGACATTCAAGGGGCCAAGTGTAGCAATTTATCAACGAATAAGTTCTGCCAACTTGTGGTGTGAAGTCCAATTCAAGCCTTTTGACATGTTTTTCTACAGCAAAGGCCAGCCACCTATCGATATCAGACTCATAACTTACATCCAAGTCAAAAACCACCCTTAGCTCATCTATAGCAAGGCCAAGATGAGACTCCAAAACATTGTTAACCATCGTCACAAAATTCAACCTGTCTTGGGGAAGTAATAGATGATTTCATGCAACCGAATGCACTATAGGGTAATCATCTTTAAAGATTAAGATGGGAAAACATCGCCACATGTAATTCCATCCGTGCGAAAGAACACTAGTTTGTGCAGCTTCCTTGATTGTGAAGAGGGACATGGTCAACATCAAAATATCATGCGGCAACTGACTCAATCGATCATTATCACTGCCTTTTGCTTCATGAGGCTAAGCTTATTATAATCATGACATACAATGCAAACAAGACACAGATCAGAATCACACATTTCGTATGTCACAGTTTAATACTCCCTCCGTCCCATAATATAGTTCATGTTTCCTATTTTAGAGATTCAAAATATTGTTCCTGTTTCCATTTTTTGAGAGTATGTAAAGACCATTATACCCTCACCTTTTTAACTTTATACATTGTACTTCCTAATTGACCTTTGAATTTTGCACATGTCTTGTACTTTTTTTCCTTTTCTCTCTCTAACTTTTGTCTATGATTGTACTTTTCACTTTTATTAATGTATTTCATCCACTTTCTCCTCTTATTTCTTAAATACGGTGAAAAAACACAAACAAGAACTATATTATGGACGTTAGGAGTATAAGTAATATTAGTGCATGGTCAGGAAACAAATTTTATGCACCTGATGATTGCAAGATTTGAGTGCAGGCCATGTCCGTTTTTCCATAATTAAACAAGACAAAGACAAACAAAGCTTCACAGTAACCTAACCTAAGCTTAACTCAGCACTGCAAGGTTCAACAGCGTTACAACACTAGTTAACTGTCAAATAAATGTTGCAGTACTCAAAATACAGCTATAGAAAAACTTTCTGTTAATTCAGAGGAAATTAACAAGTAACAAGTTAAAATTGAACACTATGATTATAAAGAAATATCATCAAATTGCTTGAAAAAATCAGAGGAATTAGTAAAGTTGAAAACTTTAATATCAAATTAGATTTTTAAGGCGCATAATTCAAGGGTTCTGCAACAAATTAGCAACCAAATTTGATTCAGTCATCAAATTAGGCTCATAATTTTCTTCTCTAGCAACATAATTGCAAGTTATGATCTTTCATAGCCTTAGTAATTAGAATCAATAGTTCAAAACGAAACCCAAATTTACTATACTGACAATTAAATTAAATCAAGTATAAACCCTGAAATTGAAATTCGATTATTACAAAAAGAAACAACTTAACTCGGAAGCTGCTTCAATGGAGGATATAAATATTAAAAAGCACCTCAATGGAGAACGTGAAGTGCGCTACAATTGGAAACTGAGCAACAGATGATGACAGTTTGAGAGGGTGTGGGGTGCAAGAGAGTATGCAAAGGATTTATATGCAAATTTATTGTGTTCGTTGGTTCTTGTATTTTTTTTTTTTTGAAAAAAAAAAATGTTCCGTGTAGTCCTAAGGTTTTAAGTTCTTGTATTTAGGATTTATAATGATCATTCAAATTTTGATGTAATTTATGCTTTTAGGTGGTTTTATTTGTATAAATATAAAGTACTAAAAGTGAGTTAGTGTATGTGGACAATGATACACATACATTGAATGTATGTGGTCCCAACATACATTACCAATTAAAGATTGACAGCTCATCATTAGCTAAAAAATGAGAGGGAAATTTTTTGGTTTTTGGCGTCATTTACCATAAGAAGGCGGGATAAATTTCATTAGCGCCAAGTAATGTTTCTTTTGTTACCAAAAAAATATTTTAGGTTACTAAAATATACAATTTTGTTACTGAGAAAATATCATCCTAGTCAACGTCATTAATGAAGAGAGATGTTTATAATAAAAATCGAATAATACTTCATTTGACGATATTTTACAAACTATAAATCAAAAAATCAATATAAAAAAACCAATGAAATTAATTTTTAAAGATTTTTTTATGGGAAATTCCCAATGGTAACCCTCTATTTTTTTAATTTCTCAATGGTAACTTCCAATTTTCAAAATTATCAAATATAACCCCAAATTAATAATTAATCATTAAATGTGACATTAGTGGGTTAAAAAAAGGGAAATTACAATATTTTCCGTTAAGTTGTGGGTGAATGAGTTATTTTGCTAACCATGGTTAAAAGTTAAATTATCATATATGTATTACTACTACTATATTGACTTACTGCTAGTGCCGCCAACCAATTTCCTGCTATAGACATTCTTCTCTTCGTAAAAAAAAAAAAACTAGCAAATTCTCCATTCAAGCTTTTGTGGAAAACGATTGAAAACGAGGGACACAACATATTCAAAGGGTTTTTTTGGGTCTTGGTGTTTTCATTCCAACTTTTTACCTTCAAATTGTTTAGGGCTTCAGATTACAAGTAAGTGCATTCTCTCAATTTTAGGTTAAAGTGTCAAAATTTTTGGTAGAATTCTAGGTTGGGTTTGTATAATTTGTGTCAATTTTGCTAAAAATTTATTTGATTAAATATATAGAAATTAGTGGGTGGATTATGACAATAGAAATTGACAAAATTGTGAGAAAATTCTTGTAATTAGCTATTAGTTTTTATTTATAATTTTTATATAGAGTACTCTTTTGGTCAAATTTGTGATCTTACCTGAAAATTGATAACTTGTTGGACCCAATTGAAGAACTAACGATATGTTGGTAATCAATTTACACTGCCTAACCAACTAGTGTAGAGTCATTGACTAATTGCAGTAGAAGACGAGGCTAGATAATATCAGTAAACTTTGACATAAAACAAAAGGTAGTGAATGGCAAATACAATTGAATAGAAAGGGAAAAAATGTGTTGGCATATGTATTCTCTGATTGATATGTGTAGTGTCTTATATACAAAATAGTTATATGTTTGGAGTAATCAATGGACAAATGGCAAGCTAAATTGTACAAGTATATATTGAATGGACAAATGGCAAGCTAACTAATACAAGTATATATATGATGCAACAGATGCTAATTAGGCTAACAACTAACAAGTAGATTGCAAAAAATTTCTACTTTTTATGTTGCTACTTTAATATATATTGGTTTTCATTCTACTACAATGAATTGCTACTTTGCTAAAATATTTATTGGGTTTTATTCTTCGTTTCTACAAATAATTTAGCCTAAAATATGGGTGATAATGTAGTTTTGAGGTTTCAATACTCTGGTAAAGACACTGACATCGTTGTGCAAGATGTTGACAAGGTCAATTTAGTTGACCTTATTATCGAGTATTGGGAAATAGCTGAGCGAGAACAAACCCCAATGCCTAAGCATCCTGAGTTTACATACATTCACAAAATGAAACATGTTAAGCTCAAAAATGACATGGCGCTAATGAAGATGTTTGTTGACTTACCTGGGAGAGATTTGATTTACATATGGGTGGGGGAGCTTCAAAAATCAACTCCAATAGTTGAAATTGCACAATCACTTAAAGCTTCAAGAAGAATGAATAATGCCACTGAAAGTAGTGATCATATTCAACCTCAGCCCACTCTAGACCAATCTAATGAACCTCGCCTCACCAAAAAACAAGAAATTGAAACTTTAAAGCAAGCCGAGGTTACATTTGACATGGCTCCTCCTCGCTCTCCTATTAACACAAATGAGTTGATTGTTGATAACATGGAATATTGGAACAACATTGAGATCACTGCAGTTGAGCCTAATAGAGGGAGAGGGAAAGGAAATGGAAAAGTAAGGGGTGGGGGCAGGTATGGGGGAAAAGGAAGAGGAAGAGTGACTAGCACACCAATTGTTGAACCCATACCCGACCCTACTCAAGCAGTTCAGATAAGAAGAAGTCCTAGAAACCACCCGACCCAAACAAGTAGTGCATTTCAAGTGGGAGAGTCATCAAAATATGTTAAATTTTCACCGTTGCTGAAGAAGAGAATTCCTATAACTACAGCAAAGAGGAGGGGCTTAATCACTACCACTAATGTGGGGAGAGGGAGTGCTGAACAAGGTAACAATAGAAGGCATGTTGCTTTTGACTTGACAGCTAGCCTTGACACAGCAGCTGAGATGGACTTGGACTTGGATGATATTGAAATATACTCTCCTAGTGGACTTAATGACAATGACAATGAGAGTGCTCTATCAGATGATGATGACGAAGGTGAGGGACAAGATGATTGGCTTATTCCCATGATTCATGATAACTTTGACCCATATGAAGGCCCTGTTTGGGAAGATGACTGTGATGACTTGGATAATTATCTCCAAAGGCTTTATAAAAATGGTGAGTTTTACAAAGACGAGGACTTTGGTAAAATTGTTGTTAAACCATGGCAACTTTACACAGACAAACAACACCTCAGAGACGTTGTAAGGAATTATTGCATTCAAAATGGATTCTCTGTGATTGTAGAGAAGGCCAGCAACTTTACTTACACTGTGAGGTGTAGTGATGAGAGGTGTCTTTGGAGATTGCATGCATCAAGACTTGTTGATGGTGTGACATGGGCTATTAAGTCAATTCAAGGATCTGAACACACTTGCATGGGCTTAGAAACTAGGAACCCGATGGTGACAACAAAATGGGTCTGCAAAGTGTTGTTAGAAGACATTAGGGCCAACAATGACATTCCAGCCAAGGCCCTTAACGAGCTTCTATGGTCAAGATATAGGGTTCAGATGGCACAAAGTTCGCTTTACAGAATGAGAACTATGGCATTAACTGAGATTCATGGGGGGCATGACGTTTCATATAGTTACTTACCAAATTATTGTGAAGTTATAAAAGAAACTAATCCAAATTCGTTAGCTAACTGTGCTTGGAACCCCCCAAATCACCCTGAAAAGCCTCTTGCATTTACTAGTATCTTCATATGCTTTAAGGCTACATTGGATGGGTTGTTTGCTGGATGTAGGGGCCTAATTGGTGTTGATGGAACATTCTTGAAAGGTAACTATGGAGGTGTGTTGCTCTCAGCTGTGGCACTTGATGGGAATAATGAGATGTTTCCAGTGGCTTGGGCTATAGTGTTAGGAGAAGATGAGGAAACATGGAAATTTTTTGTGTGGCACTTGAAAAACGCTCTACATCAAGGTGATAGAGGTGATGACTGGTGTATAATTTCTGATAGGCACAAGGTAATATTATATACTAATTAATATATTAATTAAATTCTATTAATGAAAATTGTTTATAACTACTTGCTTTTGTTACACTAACTTGTTTTATTATTTGATTTTTTTTTAAAAAAAAAAAGGCCATTGAAAAGGCTTGTGCAGAATTATGGCCAAAAGTTGGAAGAAGGTATTGTTGTAAGCATCTAAGTGTTAATTGGAAGAAACCCTTCTCAGGACCAAAGATGTTGCAACTATTCTGGTTAGCTTGTGGTGCATATTCAGAATTCACCTTCAAAAAGGCAATGACACAAATTTAGAAGGTTAAACCTGCTGCAAGAATTTGGTTGGCCAATTTAGGTGACCAAGAGAGATGGACAAAGCACAAATTCAATCCAACACTAAAATGTGATGTTAACAAGACAAATTTTGTTGAAAGCTTCAATGCCACTCTTGGGATTGATAGGTGTAGACCTGTTTTAACCTTACTTGAAGGTAAATAATAGTAAAACCATGTATATGTTATTAAAAATTGTAAATTTATTAAACTACTGTTGACTTGATACTTAAAATTGTATGCTTTTGTTTTTGAATTTTGAATAGGTATAAGGAGGGTCACTATGGTTAGGCTGGCTACAAGAAGAGAAATGTGTGAAAAATGGGATAGGCGTGATGTATGTCCAAACATTGTTAAGAGGGTTCAAGCACTTTGTAGTGATTCAAGAACTTGTAGGGCATACTTATCAAGTCAAGGGGAGTATGAAATTGTGGATGGGAAGTCATCTCTTTCGGTGAGTCTTAACAACCACACATGCCTTTGCAATGCTTGGAAATTGACTGGAATACCATGCAAGCATGGCATGAGGGCCATATTACATGCAGGTTTGGACCCCTTAAGATTTGTGCACGAGTGGTACTCTGTAAAAAGGTATAAGATGGCATATGCTAATGGTATAAAATCAGTGCCGGATAGAGAGCAATGGCCTCAAACCGATGTGCTAGTCATTCAACTTCCCGTGATGAAAAGAGGAGTTGGAAGACCAGTGAAAAATAGAAAAAGAGGTGAGGAAGAGCAGAGAAAAGGGAGAAGATCTAAGACTTTACGGTGTGGTAATTGTGGTGATTTTGGCCACAATATTTTGACTTGTCAGAGAGCCCCAACACAAAAGCAAAAAAAGGCACAAAGCAAGAAGAAGAATGCAATGTAGAGCATTGTTGATTGTCCCATTCAATAAGAACATTAGTTTTCATTATACTATTGTGTTAGTTTCCGCTAGTTTATTATTGGACTACTTTTGTGTTTAAGCTTAGATTTAGCTTTAATCTTAATTTAAGTAGTTTAGTTTAAATTATTTATTTAAGGGACCGGACATGTTATATATCACCATTTACATTTTTTTTTTTACTCTTTATTATTATCATATGTCTTACATCATATTCTACTTCGTACTATTATAAGTTGGAGTACTATTTTTTAATATACTAATACAAAATGTATGTAAAAATATGGGGAAGCAGGTTTTCCACTTACTCACATAGTACTCCAACTTGATTGATTTTTTTTTTTAAAATTTTTTTTGACGGGAACTTGATTGAAATTCTAAATATACTACAATATTTTTATTTGCCTTTTAGGGGCCTATTGCTAGTTGCTAGTAGCCGCCACTTTTTCTTTCATTTCATGGAGGCAAAGCATAATCAATTATCATGAACGTAAGATAGTTTATGGTTAGTTGGTCAATTATCATGGAGAAAAATAGATTAACTATAATAATTAACCCAAGGTTAGGACTATTTAACAGAAAAAGGTTCATTAAACATGCATATAACCTACTAATGTCACATTTAAGGATTAATTATTAATTTGGGGTTATATTTGATAATTTTGAAAATTGGAAGTTACCATTAAGAAATTAAAAAAGTAAAGGGTTACCGTTGAGAATTTCCCTTTTTTTATAGACATCCATATCGATATATTTTCAAAAAATTTATAAAGTTGGCTAATTTTAACCTTAATATGTTTGTTAAAGAAGTGTTAGTAATTTATCATTATTGTTACTACAAAAATTTCAAACATACCAAAAAAGAACAGTTTATATTTGTTATTACATATAAGAAACTATATAAAATTAAATAGGTGTTAACTACATGAAATTATCAAGTGTTGTACATAATAATTCATACATTGGAGGGTTTTATTCCTTTCTTGAAGGTTTTTAATCAAATAATTGAGAGTTAACATGAAATCACAAAAGCTAAGGTTACACACAAACTTTTATCACTTATTGCTAAATATTCCCGTGTGTTTATAACTTATCTTTTTTATTTGCGTTACTAAATAAGTTGGTTTATAAAAACAAGTACTGTTAGATACAAAGTCTTAATAAAATAAATACAAAGTGTTATTAAAAAAAAAAAACAAAAGGATGCTTTTTTTTTAAAAAAAGGATGAATTATATGCTTGTAAACTTCAAAATTGAAACATTATTGAGGCCTTTGAGAGTTACACTATAAGTGTAGTAGATTTACTTTATAGATTTGAAGATTTAAATAAATTAATTAAGAGTTTAAGGGCATGTTCACTATAGCTTAATTTCAGTTAAGTTCAGTTCAGCCCAGTTTAGCTTCAATTAGTTTAGTTCAGCTCTTAATTTCCTTCTCTCATAAAATTCATTTAAGCTCTATTCAGTTCAGTTCAGTTCAGCTCCAATCAGTTCAATTTAGTTCAGTTAAGCTCATTTCAGTAAACATGTCACTTATACTAAATATTCCATGTGTTTACAACATTTTTTTTTTTTAAATAAAAGGTTATTACTTTTCATTTTTTTTATAAAAAAAGGTTGTTACTAAAAAAAAGTGTTATATAAGAATAAAATATATAGTTTCGAATATTATATTTAATTTTTGTTTTGAATTTGTGTTTAAAACCGATGATCTACCACATACGTACATTTCGTCTAAATAAGGATATCACTTTATTTAGGACGAAATTGTATATCATGAATAATTTCCTTATAACAACTAAAATAAAAATACTATGTATTGAATAATATTTAGAAAACTTGTTTCAAACTCTATCTTTAGACATTGTTCAACTACTAATTAATTATATTGGGATACCGGTTAAACAAAACATGTTACCAAACAAATACAAAATGTTGCTCCGATTGTAATTTTTATTGTAGTCAATTTTACTGTGGTTACCAAATACACTTTTATTGTTGAGAAGTGACTTTTATCTCACTTTTAGGGGTGTTTTTAGAGTCGTTTTCGGCTTATTTTCCAATAATTTAGCTCATTTTGTTCTTTATTTCTCTTATTCTCGTCTCTTGTCTCTTAATTTGAGTATTTTCGTAGTTTTTAATATTTTTTAGTTAATAATTCCTAGTTTATCTCATTTTCTTATTTTATTTTAGTTTAACCTTTTATTTTACTTCGTTCTATTTATTATTTTAGTCTTTTTCCCGATTCTCCCTCGTGTTTGTTTTTGGTTGTAGGTGTATTCGGATCCTTGGTCGAATTACAAGTTCAAATCGAGTTCAAGGTACGAGGTTTGAGGCAAATGCTACTAATTGCCCTCTTGCTAGCAGCTTATCCTACACCCCACAATCACCACACCTTTCACTATCCTACACCACACCAACATCACCAATTCCCCTGCATTTCCTCCTCTCATAATTCCCCTGTATTCATCAATCGCCCAACTGCAACCACCTCTGCCCAGCCAACTCGCAACATTAGCCACCAATTCAATTGAATTCGGTAGCCCTTCAATTCACAGTCACCACAACGCATTCTCAGCTCACCAATTCGCACCTCCCACCACTTCGCATAACCGCCCAAACCACCTCCAATCACCACCGCAACAACCACTACAGCAGCATCAATTCGCTCCAATTCATCTCCATTCACCACCGCAACTAAACCGCACCAATCGAGTGTTGCATAAATTAACATGTCTTGGATGAGAAATCACAAGAAAATAAGATCATGAGAAAATACTGTTGATTTCTCCTCTGCGCTCATCGAGTATTGCATAAATGTTTTTTTTTTTTTTTTTTTGCAAAAAAAAAATATTAAATTAATTGCATTGAAAATGACAATTAATTTAAAATTCAAACCTCTGAATTTTTATTCAAATTTGAATGAAATTTGAAAACTAATGGATTTTGGGCCCCTTCAAAAGAACCAATAAAATGCTACCATGTCACAATGTATGTGGGAGCCACATACATTTAATGTATGTGTAGCTTTTTTCTAGTGTATGTCTGTATGGGCATGATTTTAGTTTGATAAGTCAACAATATGTGCATTTATTGCAAGTTTTTACAAACCTTAAGGGTATACGGTGTATTTAAAAACTAGGTTAGAACTCGTGCGATGCACGGTTTATATAAAGCCTATTTTTAATTTGTACACTTTAAAAATAAATCGCTATTATACATGAATATGAATAAGAATTACATATATTATGTAATTTAATTTTTTTTTTATTTTAATCAAAATTATTATATAGTATCTGTTCAACTTTCTCTAATTTATAGTTCAATGTAGGAGGTCATTTATTAGCGTTCTAATAAAAATTGTTTCAATTTCCAGTGATAAATTGATAGGTTTTAATTGTAATTTAGAAGCTTCTAATATAGAAATTTCAAAAATGTTAAATATGATAGCTCTAAAAATAAAGGTGACATCATCATTGCATTTAGGCGGGAAAATTTTTATTGATAAAGCGACACGTGGGCAATAGTGATGTCAGCAACTTCTATTTTAGTAATAGTTAATAGATTTCAAGGGTATATGGTGCATTTTTTAAAACCTCATATGTACACGGAATAATTTCCAAAAAAAAAAAATAAACAAACAAACTCTTGCTATTAGTACTTGGTTTTATTCACCACATAGTTCCCTTAAACATAGCCCAAAGGCCCCCAAACAGACCCAAAAGCTTTTCTTTTCAATTGCACCACTTTAGACACCCATAATTAGGGGTGTTCGTAGTACGGTTTGCATTTTTTTTCAAACCGTACCGCAAAAATTGCGATTCGGTGCGATGGGGTTTAGCCACATATTTTTTTATTAGAAGCAAACTTTTTTACTTAAAAAAAAAAGTCATTTTATTTTATTTTGTGATTATTAATTTATAATTTAAATATTAAACTTTTTTTTACCTTTTAATTAGCTAACGGTCAAAAATTACATCATATTTTTAAGCTATTTTTATAAATTTTTAAAGTATAAAATTTATATAATGGTTTGCAATTTTACAATCTAAACCGCAAGCCGCATCAAAGTAAAGTTTTTAGGGCGATTTGGTCTTTTTCGAAAACCGCCGCATTTTTCAAACCACACCAAACCGTAAAATTACGGTTTGGTTTGTGGCGTTTCCATACCGCACTCTGAATATCCCTACCCATTATCAATTAAGTAAAGCGAATATGTTTAGACTTATGAATAAAGACTAACTGTCACAATTCATAAACATGTACTTCCTCCACCCATATTATAGTTTCCATTTTTCTATTTTGGAGAACTAAAATGTTGTTCCTGTTTCTATAAATGGATAGTATGTGACCATTATACCTTCAATTTTTTAACTTTATTTATTATACTTTCTAAATTACACTTGAATTTCTCGAGAAATGATTTTGGTACACCAAATTTGATTTTAGCACACCTCTATGTGAGATCACAGCTTTCTATGCTCTTCTCAGATAAGGATGTGTCAAAATCAATTTCAATTTTCCACTTGTTTTTACTTTTTTTTTCTCTTTAATTTTTATCTATAATTGTATTCAATTTTCCACTTGTTTTTACTTTTTTTTTCTCTTTAATTTTTATCTATAATTGTATTTTTCACTCATTTTTATGTACTTCAATACCTCATTCACTTTCTCCATCTAGCTTTGTCTATAATTGTACTTTTCACCTTTACTTAATCCACTATCTCCTTTTATGAGTGTTTTTTTTTAATGCATCACTTTTATATTTGGTAACTTTATACTATATTTTATCATTTCTCTCTCTTATTTTAAATTCCATAGTCCTCAGTCCTCACTCAAATAATAAAAATATATATCATTAGAGTCAGGGATAGTTGATGTATGTGGTTAGAGATCCCCTCCCAGTTTCGGGTGATTCTGGGATCGATTCTCATCACTCGCCCTCATGACTCTCTAAACACCAAAAAAAATATCTATCATATCTCACATACTTGTTCTTTCATGGTCCATATATTACTTTTACAATAATTTATTCATCCACTCACAATATTATATTACTCTCCTAAAATTCTGTGCAATCCCAAGTGATGCAAATAAAAAAAACGGAGGGAGTACCATGAAAAAAAAAAACAAACATGAACTGTATATTGGGACGTAGGAGTACATCATAAAACTAAATTACAAATCACAATACCTTACACTTAGACCTTGTTTAATTCAACTTATTTTTACTTATTTAAGAAAAAATAAGTTCAAATTAGATCATATTAAAAAAAAAAAAATTCAAATCATATTATCGTTTTATGTGTAGTTTTTTATCACTAAATATCTTTAATTTCATAATGAAAAAAAAATTATGATATTACATATTAATAAAATACACATTATTTCAAATCCAACAAGATCACACTTGATTTATTTTTTCTGTATAGATTATCATACACTTAAGGTCAAAGTTTGGTCAAATTAGACAATCAGATCAGACCATATAAGATAAGTTCAGATAGCAAAAATAAGGTAAACTAAACAAGCCCTTAATAGCATGCACAGTCGTGTTATCAAGGGGTTATCCAGCATATCAATGACGGATCTAGGGGTGGCCAGCCCAGGTCATGGGCTGCCCCATGATCCTAAAAACCTATATGTATATTTTAGTTGCATAATATTAATTATAATGCAACTTGGATAAGCTAGCTTTCTCAATGTTTCAAAGCCCAATTAATGATTGGTTGCGAAAATGGCAAGCTTTGTTAAGACAAAAACTTGACATGTGTCACCTTCTAAATAGTTTATTTTCAATTTTTAAAAATAATATAAAAACAAAGAACAAAAATAATAATTAAAAAAAATTTAACCCCTTTTCCAAACTTCCCACCTGAAACAGATTCCCCACGGCCCCACCATTGCCTTCTTCCTTGTGGAGTAACACCACCGGCCAACCCCACCGGAAAAGCCTAAGCCGCCCCAGCCTTTCCCGGCCAACGATAGCAGCCCCTTCCTCCCCTTTCCTTCCAAACCGCCACTTGAAACACCCCCCCACCAACTACAACCCAACCAAACACGCACCTTATCACGGCCACAAAATCAATGCATTGCTCAATCCCATCAACCACCAATTCTGTTTCCAAATTTGCACACATACAGAGCAACCACTAATTTTTCCAGTAACAACCACATCTTCACAGCCACCTGTAGACACCTAAAAATGTCTCCCCAAAACCAAACCCGTTGATGAACACCTTTCACCTCCATTATTGGTCGATTTGAGTATTTAATCTTTGGATTTCTTAAATTCATGTTCTATCCTATATATTTCATGAACCAATCCAATTTCTAGCTCATTTCCCTAAACCATAGCCTATTTTCCACTTTTCGTGTCCACATTGCAAAACTGAGAGAAACTGATTTAATGGCTATACAATTTTGATCCAATTATTATTTTGTTGGATAGGCCTTTAAATAAGCTTTCCAACCATATATCATAAGCCCAATTCCGAGCTATAACGAAAAAGATATGAGCAAAACACTAAACTCGGCCTAAAACCAACACCCTTCCCCTAAAACGGCCATATCTTAAAATCTACATATTATTTTTACTTGATTCCAATTGGGTTGGAATTTATACTTGATAATATTTCCAATGATATATTATATGCCTTATTCCGAGTTACGGATCAAAAGTTATGACTATTTTAAAAACGGATAAAAAAACTGAAATTACCGCGCAGCAACAAAAATGTCGCGACGCGGCAAAAGCTGACGTGTCACGGGGCTTATTCCTGTGACACAGTGCCCATTTTTGTAATTCTGCACAATTTTCTCCCATGTCACGGGATTTTGCACCGTGTCATGGTGCAATTTCCCGTGTCACGGTGCCCATTCCATGACACGGGGATATTCCGTGTAATTTCTGCGTACTTTTTACACCGTGACACGGCATACTGCACTGTGCCACGGTGGACAATGCCGTGTCACGGAATTTCTTCCCGTGTCACGGTGTACATCCCGTGCCACGGGATTGCTCCGTGTTTTCTCCGCGTAATCCCTAAACGCGTTTTCACTTCCCGTAACCTAATTATTTCCCGTGTCACTCAGTTTTTCCCCGTGTCACGGGATCTTCCCCCGTCTGACGGTTCCTGTCACCGTGTCACGGTGCTCTTTGCCGTGACACGGTATTATTTTTTAGGGTTTTTATCTTTTTAGGGTTCCGCGTGTTCCCTCTGCTCATTTTCCCTATATATAGGACCCTCCTTTCTGCAGTTCAGGGCACCAATAATCATTCTCTCTCACCTTACACCAAAAATCATTCTCTTCTCCCTCTTTAACCTAATTTCTAGCCTCGTTATTATTCCATAACAATTCCCCTAAGCACTCCAAGGAGTCTATACTTAACCCGATGTTCCGTCCTTAAACCAAGGCGTGAAAGGTACAAATAACTGAGGGTTTGGACCAAATCAACTCTACTTTTAATTTAATTTAATTTCCATTTACTTTATATTTTTATTGAAGTTACTAACAGTTTATTCATGATGTAGCAATTTAAAGGAACGCGCGGAATGTGAGTAATTAATTAATTAATTAATTTAATTACTCTTATTTTATTTTCTTATTGCTAGTATCATGATTAGGTTATTTTATATTTGATTCGACTAACGTTATTATTGTTGAATTGCTTCCAATATTAATGTTGATTTTATTATATTATTATTTTGATCACCATATTGCATGTTTAAAGGGAATATGTAATTGAAAATCACGCCTAATAAGATAATTTGGACAACCGGTTTAGGTTCCTTTTTAATCTTATTGTTTAATCAAGTGATCACAATATTTTAGAATTATGTGTTGCATTAATATTAAACCAATTTAGCCTAATAATAGTTTGGAGCAAATTGAATCTTTGTTTGTATGCCTTTGAGATCGCAGGAATCACTTTTCACTATAAGAATCGAGTAGAAGACAATACGGGCGAATGTGACTCCATGACTCACTTCGTACCATCATCCCCGATCCTCCTTTCGTGGTTCCGAACCATATGGAGTTAGTAATCTCATGGATTATGATTGGGGTGTAACCTTCACGGGTCAATCGTTGTTGCCTAACGTTGTCCCTTATTCGTGGTTGCCTTTTATGATCCGTGAACGGTTTACAAGTTCCTTAAAAACTTGTTGGCGGCTCCCTACTTTCCTTGTCCCTAATCGTGTCCCTTATCGTATTATGTCAATTCCCACTTCCTATGAGTGCCAAGCATATTCACACATGCTTTTAACGTAGGCGCACTTCGAGCGACGCCTACACCACCGCTCTCAAATAACAAAAACATCAACCCTTGCAACTCAAAACAACCAATAAATAACAACCAAATCGACACCAAAAGTATCAATTATAGCAAGCCAACGCCCAATTCTGACCTCCTAGAACTCTGATGGCAATAATTCACCCAAATTCATCCACAAATTGACGCGATAGCAGGGGTAGGGTGACGCGAGAGGGGAAGCAGAGAAGAGGGAAGATTTCATGGGTGGCTGGGTGGTAGGTTTAGGGGGTTTCGTGGTTGGGAGTTCAAGGTGGAGGTCTGGTGATGGTTGTGGAGGTTTGATGATGGTGTTTATGGTGGAGTCACCATTAAGGATTAGGGAGGTGGGAGGTAGGAGGAGAGAATTAAGAAATTAAAGTTTAAAAAAAAAACATTAACCAATTAAACAGGTTTTAGTTAAAAATGATCGTTTTTTAGCAGATGGGGGTTAAATGTGGGATTGTTTTGGAATTTTGAAAAGGTGGGATTGTTTTGAATAGAAACCAAAGGTGGGGTTATTGGTTTCCATTTTTCCTATTCTTTATACATGTTAGATTATTTAGATATGCACGCTAATTTGTCTATTTACTTGGACCTTAAATGTAAGAAAACACAATTTGCGAAGAATGATTATACTTCTAATTGTTCTAATACATATAATTCTTGTTCGTCTCAACTTTCAATTTCAAATTATAGATAATAAACGTTTCTAGTGTAGCATGATAATGTGTAATTTTGTAATTCATATGAAATATATATTGTCAGTTTTTGACCCATTAATCAATGATAGTGATCTGTACATCATAAGCAATATAGTCTTAGGATTATGTGTAATTGTGGCATTGTCACAATAAATAATTTACTAATATTTAATTGTTATAATTTATACTTACTAATTGTTATAATTTATACTTACTAATAATTATAATATTTTTTTTAGAAAGATTATTGGTTATCTTTTGCAACATAATATTATGTGTGTCTAGATAAAAAATAAAAGAGATTTTTCATTTGGTACCATTGTAGTTTTGGTTTTTCCATTTGGTACCCAATTTTATTTTTTATTTTTTTATTCCACATACCATTTGTAATTTTGACTCATTCTTTACTACATCATCCCATTAAATAAAATATTAGTTTTGTGTGATTATGATCCTTATTTTTCTAATTCTGACTGCAACCTTTGATCCATAAAGATCATAACAACCCCAACACTTTAACTGGACCCCCCTTTTTTTTTTTTGCTAAACAAATTGAAATATACAAAATGAGAATTTTTTTGCACATCAATCCTGACATTTTTAAGCGTTTTTTTTCTTGCTAATTTCGACCTTACCTTGAACTTTAAGGCCTCTAAGGTCTAAAACATATTAAAACCTTAACCGATCAATTTTTTTGACATCTAAGTAGAAGATTACATAATTTATTTGATGAAATGCTATGGTGGAGAATAAATTGAAAGTATAGTGGTATCATTTGGAACAAAAATAAAAATTGGGTAATAAATGAAAAAGCCTAAACTACAATGGTACCAAATAGAAAATCCCAAAATAAAAATAGAGTACATAATTAAAAATAAAAATAGAGCACATAATTAAAAATAAAAATAAATTTAAAAAATAAGCAAAAAAAAAAAAAAAAAAAAAAAAACACACACACACACACAAATCCCAAAATTGATCAGATTAAGCGCTTAATCCTACTTTGTTCCCAAAGATGAAAAACTTATTAGGCGCTTTACTCAATCATTAGCCGCCAATACAACAACATCTATAGTACTATTTAAAGAGAAAGGACCTTTTGGTTGATAAATTTTGTTTTTCCTAAAATACCCTTCTATTAATTAAAAATTATATTTTTACCAAAATTAAGTGCAATTATAAAAATAAAAATAAAAAAATAAAAAACCTATCCTATCATAACTCCCACAAATATAAACACTATTGTTAAAGAAAAATTGTCCTATCATAACTAGACCTGGCAAATGGGTCGTTTTGGTCGGGTCAGCAAATATTCGGGTCGGGTCAATTCGGATTTCGGGTCAAGTTTGGGTCGGGTCAAGTTCGGGTCAGGTCAAGTTCGGGTCGAGTCCGTTCGGGTCGGGTTTGTTTGGGTCGGGTCCATATTTAGGACCAATTTTCAGGTCAATTTCAGGTCGGGTCAATTTCATGTTGGGTCATTTCGGATCGGGTTAGTTCACAAGTTTGTGTCGGGTCACCATATTAAATTCATTTTTATAAAAAAAAAAAGTTGAAAAAATAAATTATAATTGTTAAAAAAATCGTGATGAGTAATTATTACTGAGGAACGAAAGAAAGAAGCCCTAAACTAAGTAATTCACCGATTTTTTGGAAAAAAAAAAAGTAATTCACCACTTCACCTAGGGGTGTTCAAATCCGGGTACCCGGGTTTTCGGGTACCCGGAGCTTCGGGTACTTATTAATTTGTCCCATGTCCCAACCCAAATATCTCGAGTACCCGAGTTCCGGGTATCCAAATTATTCGGGTCGGGACATAGGGTACCCGGATTTTTGAATGATTTTAATTAATTTGGTCCCAAAAGGTAAAAAATTGAAAAACAATTTAGATCTACTACCCAAACTCAATACAATCGAACAACCAAGATACAAAATAACCAATTACACAAAGCTTTGTTTCAATAATAATAATAAAATTTGAAATATACAAAGAATTAGAAGAAAAAAATATATAATTAAAAAATTGCATTAGCATCAAGGAACTGGATTTTTTTTTAACAAACAAAGACGAAATTATATTACAGGATGATTAAGGGCATCCTTGAAAACCAAAAGCAAACCAACAACCCAGTAGTAGCTTAGAAGTCGGAAATAAATCCAACATTAAGGAACCGGATCTTACATATGCGAATAAATAAATAAATTTATAAACATAAAAAAAGAACATATTTGGTACTGTTGCAAGTCTTGCAATAGTTGCAACATAGAAACGACATTGTTGGGCGAAGTAGCAGCGACCACCAACGACGGAGTTAGGCGAAGCAGTAGTGTAGACACCCATTTGTGTCTCCCCGAAACCAAACCCGTTGATGAGTACCTTTCACGTCGAATCGTAATCGAATGAAGTGAAAGTGTGGAAAGTCTAGTGTTGCGGATAATTTTCATTTCTTTTCTTTTCTCTCTCTTTTGAAAACCTATTTTAAGAAAACAGTCAATCCAGTTTGGTTGGTCCATGATATGGGTCCAATAGTAGTGTAGTTGGATAGGGCTTGAAAAGAGCTTTCCAACGATATATTATAAGCCCAATTCCAATGAATATTGAGGAAGTTATGGCCAAATTACTAAACTGGGCCCGGTTTGAGCCTTATATGCGGCCCAATGATCTAGGGGAGGGCCTAATATGGATTTATCATTCCTAATGCAATTAGGAATGGTTTTAGTCTTCTAGATTCTTCTAGAAGGTTCTTTTCATTCCTAATTCAATTAGCATTGATAAATTGACTTTTGTTGACTTTTTAGAGTTTTAATCAGAATAAAAGAATGTTTTTGAGGAAAATACGATTTTATCCTCCTGTACGGTTTATTTCTATCTGATTTTAGAAAACGCGTCAGAAATTTAATCAGCGCCAATCGCCAGTCATTAGTGCCTGGCGCTAGCGTTAGCGCCTGACGCTAATGTCAGCGTCTAGCGCTAACCTTGTTTTTGCGCGTCAGAACTCTGTTTTGATTTTCTATCTTTTTGGCTGAGTTTCTCTATAAATAGCCTTCTAAAAACTCCGTTTTCATTCACCAATTCTCACCAACTCTCATCAAGAAATTCTTGATATATTCTCTCTCTATTTTCTAAACTAGCCTTTTCTCAAATACAAAATTCCGCATTCACAAAACCTAGATACACCTAGCATTATTCGAAATTGTCTTCGCCCTAGACGTGAAAGGTTTTAATTTATGAGGGTTTGGTCCCAAATCTCTCTTTCAATTATTTAATTTAATTGTTTAATTATTATTTTCCTTGAAGTTACTAACGCGTGTATTTTGTTATTAGAAAGAGGTACGAGGCATCCAAGTAAGTGCTTTAATGGTTTAATTGATGTTATTATGTAGAAATCATGCTTAGCTTGTTATTATGATTCCTAGTATCATGTCTAGGGTAACTTTAATATCAAGTATGATTAAAAGTAGGAAAATTTGTCAAAATTAAGCTAACCTTTATTCGGTTAGCTCAAAATAAGTCAACCTTTTGATTAACTAAAAATAAGTCGACTTTTATAGGGTATTATCATTTAATGAGTCATGACCGGTTAACAACCTGCTAAACAAGTTAATATGACACGTGTTGCAATTTTATTGGTCTAACATATAAAATTTTAAACTTAGTTTTTTACTTCTTTTTCAAACAAAAAAAAATCACTTCTCTCTCCTACTTCCACCGCACCCTTATCTCTCTTCCCCCCAACCACCCTTTTCGATCTCCTCCCTAAAGCCTCCATTAACGAAGGAGGCATCACTTTACCAATTACTTCGGTACATTACAACCCAACTTATTGTTGGTCAGCTCACCGGTGATGACTCGATGGAAGTGGCGGTGAGCAGCGATGCTCGTGCCTGAGACCTGGGAGAAGAACTCTTTCATACTTCACTACTAATATTAAAAAGCTTCTGCAATGGAGTGTTAACCAAATAATTTCAATCAATTTTCATAATTTAGGCTCGAAACATCACTTACACATTTGATTCAATTATCAGATTAAGCAAAGATCCCTAATTTGAGTGAACTGATAATTTAATTAACGATAAACCTTAGATTGTGAGATTGATATTAGATGATTATAAAAAAAATTACTGAAATTACCTCACTTAGAACTTAGAAGCTTCTTCAATGGAGAATAAAAATTAGGAAAATTTGTCAAAAATAACACCACCTTTCACCGGTCTTCCAAGAATAGAACGACCTTTGGATTATTTCAAAATAAAACGACCTTTGATGCACATCCGCTAAAAATAGAACAAAAAACCTGTTACCTGTTTCACAGGTTATATTTGACATGTGTCCATGTGTGATTGGTTAGAAAAAGTTATTTTATTTGAACATTTTTTTTACTAATAATGATTTTAAAAATCAAAACTTAAATTAAAAAAAAAAAATTAAAACTAAAATAAACTGAAAAAAAAACCCACCCCTTGCCTAAAGCAACCCCACCACCACCGCCGGCGGTCAGAGTCCCTTACCTGATGCCAGCGGTACCCCGGACCTTCCTGACCAACCCCTCCCCTGAACCACCTTCCCCCACCCTAAAACCCCCCTCCCTCCTCTCGAAAAAACTCATCTCCCCACCAGCAGTCGCTCCTGCCAAACCCATTTCCTGTTTTGCCGCCACCCCTCAGGCCGTCTCCACCCATTTCCCAGGTGGCAAAAGATGCAACGACGCCACTGAGCTACTATTCTCACTCTCTAAGTTAACCCACCACGACCACCACTTGATTTTGGGTTTTCTAGTGTTTCGGGTGGTGGTTCAAGAGGGGAAGGGGTGGAGATGACCGTCAGAGGAGTGAAATGGGTTCGCCGGCACAATTGAGATGGTTTGGGTGCCGACGGAGCAGGGTATTACGGTGGGAGGAAGGTGGTTTAGTAGAAGAAGTTGGCCGGTCGAGGTCTTTGTGTTGCCGGCGCCGTTAGGAGGCTCTCTGCTGGCACCGTGTTAGGAGGATTTGGCCGCCGGCGTTTATGGGGAAGACACCGACATTGAGGGTGGCTGGGAGGTTTTTTTCATTTTTTTTTTAATTTTTTTTTTATTTTAATTTTAAGTATTTTTTTAAAAAAAATTTTAAGTTATTTTTTTTTGTATTTTCAGGTTTTTTTTTTTAAAAAATTGTTAAACAAAATTGACCAATGACATTGTGACACGTGTCACTAGTAACCTATTTAACAGGTTACCAACCGGTTACGTTCTATTTTTGGCGGATGTGCATCAAAGGTCGTTTTATTTTGAAATAATCCAAAGGTCATTCTATTCTTGGAAGACCGGTGAAAGGTGGTGTTATTTTTGACAAATTTTCCTAAAAATTATCAGAAAGTGGCTCCTCAATATAAAACAAGACGTGTGCTTCAATGAAGAACATTGATTTCAGGTGAGGTAAGGCGACGGCCGGGGTGATGCGGTGGTCTCCATGTATCTCCATGTTTTAATGGCGGACAACTGTTGCGTTCATGGGTGACAAATGGTAGTTGGGTGGCTAAGTGGCTTTGGCTTGGTGGTGGACTGGTGGCTGGCAGTGGCAGTCTAGCAGGTGATGTTCAAGCTTTATTGGAGTGGAGCATTTTTTTTCCCAAAAAGAATAAAAGATTCTTTTTTAAAAAAGAAAGTGACTTGTTGGACAGGTTGAAGGTCATTTAAGTTAATTAAAGATAATACTGTATAAAAGTCGACTTATTCTTAGTTAATAAAAAAGTTGACTTATTTTGAGCCAACCAAGTAAAGGTTGGCTTATTTTTGACAAATTTTCCTTAAAAGTATGATGCCTTTTATGTTCTTCCTAATATTTATGATTCCTAGTATCATGTTAGGGTTAAAGCTTTGATTTTTATTGTTCAGTGACATGCTAGGGTTTGTTATTAATCTTGTTAGTATCATGCCTAGGATCTTGCTATTATTATGCTTTAACATTAATATTATGGTTATAATTTTATTATTATGATTATTGTTATTTATGATTATTATTTTGTTGCTTGATATATAATTATTGTTATTGCTTGATCACGCCCTTTTATGCATGCTTAAAGGGAATTTGGTACTTGTAATCACGCTTAATAAGATAATTAATAATCTTGTTTAGGGTTAATATGATTATAATTCAAGTGATCGCCAATAATAGTTTTATTTGTGCATTAATATTCAACCAACATAGTTAAAAAGGTTTAGGGTTAATTCTATTGATTGCATGTTAGTCAGAAAGCGCACATAAATACGATCAGAATAAAGTAGAGGCCTATTATTAGGGCAGGTTCAATCTCTTTTAGGTTGGATTTGTACCTTCATCCCCGAACTACCAGTCATGGTTCCAGATCTATTGGAGTTAACGATCTCCTGGATCGTTAAGGGGTGTAACCTTCACCCTGTGAACGGTTTACAAGTTCCTAAAACTTGTTGGCGACTCTTTTGCTCTATATTCTTTCCCTTTGGACGCCACCGTACTTTAGTGTATGATCACAGTGGGTTTCAAGCTAGGGGTAATGCTTGAAATATTCCCTACAGTTTTTTGGCGACTCCACTGGGGAGGATTTCTATTTTAATTCCTGAAATTTATTTCGGCAATGATTTAGAATGAGTGGATGAGACTCGAAAAGTTCTAAGATTTCATGTGCGTAATTTTGATTAACATTATTGTCATATGCATAAAAAAGATCTCATTGGAAAGACCATCTGTAATGAGTTAAAACGTAGGATTTTTACACGTAGGAAATTTGAGGAATATCTTTCACAACTAGGATCGAAATAACACTGCGCGAAACTGGAAAATTTTATCGAGCACAGAAAGCTGCTGAGGCATGTAGGAACTAGCGTCAGCGAACAAAGATTAGCGCCAGTATTTTGACTTTAGCGCAATTCAGCGAACATAACCCTCTGGGAATTCATGCTCCATCTACCTGATTGAACGCTCTGAGCAACAAAGGGTACATCCGAGAATGTTGAATTCACCAACCATGGAAGCGAGTTTTTCGAAATTCGCGGTGTCCCATCCACTCGCGCCAACCCTTCACGGTTAGGCTTCCGCGTGGTGCATCCGGACAATTAACCATGGACCCTCAATTGACTAACCCATATCCCAAACTTTAGAGAACTAGAGCCATGGTTAGGTTGTAAACTCATTGCATCATATTGTTCCTACTTGACTAATTGTGCATTATTTGTTGTGCATACTCTATGTGTTTTTCCTAACTGTTTGTTTGACTTGTGCTAAGATTAAATAAATTAATGACTAAAAGAACTTTGCCTAATTAACTAATTTGAGTAAATAAAGTCTAATATTTTAACCAGAGTTGACTTAGTACGACTTTAGGTATACCCCTGTTGATCAATAATACTGAAAATAGTTTCAGATCGACGCTCCAGTAATGGCGCCAAAGTTTGAAATGTAGCGCCACTCTGTGAGGTGTGGCGCCCGGCGACAATCCTGTCATCTGGCGCTACACTGCAAAGAGAGGCGCCAGTCCTGTCGTTTTGACGACAGTTCGGTTTATTGCTCGAGTCATCACTTTGTGTCTAATTAAACAGTTTGCTAATTAATTTGGTTAATTTTTACTATTAATAATGCCTTGTTATGTCATTAATTGAGTCTAGGCACTAAGTCCCATGGTCTTACACATAAGTCCAAGCATGTCACTTACACTCACCACATAACGCACACACCAATACACACTTTTGACCATGTCTAAGAAAGTCTTGTATGCGCGTTTTTTCCGTCATTTTTTTAGGGGGGTAAGTCGGATATTAATCCTCCAATTTAAATCACTTGATTAAATGCCATACTTGATTCCTAAAAATATATACCTTATTTTTGCCAAAAATATGCACCTATTTTTATTTTTCCTCTTTAAAACCGTAAAGTCAAGGTCGATTTGAGTCAAATAATTAAAACAAAATTGGTTTAAATTACAGCGCGTGGTCAAGAAAGGAAGGGCGGTTAATCAAAGACAATCTTTTTGTACAAGTCCAACTTTTCGACAAACCCATCGCTCGTAAGAGGAAAGCTAGGACAGTAATGGCAACACAAGAAGAAGTCAATGAGCTCAGGAACCAACTGGTTACCGTGACTGAGGCATTAAAGATTCTAACCCTCAAGATCGATGATCCCGTGAAACAACAACATATGGACCTCATGCAAGAGAGTCTGAGCAAGCTATCTAGCGACTACAAGTTTCAAGGGATTAGCTCACAAGGGGTCTCGGTGGACAAGGATCTTCTTCAGCAGAAGTTCAATGCCAACGACATCTCGAAATTCAAAGCAACTGATAACCCATATTTTCATTTAAGAGCCTTTGAAACAATAATGAGTATTAAGGGTATTGACAAGAAAGTGTTCCCCTCTCTGTTCTCACTATCTCTCGAAACCGTTTGCTAGCAATGGTTCTTCTCTCGAGAAAGAAAAAGCCTCCACTTGGGAGTCCATAGCAAACGCTTTCATCGATAGATACAAATGCAATATTCAAGTTGAGACCGACCATAAGGAACTTGAAATCCTCAAGAAGAAGGAGAATGAAGGCTTCACCTCCTTCTTTAACAAATGGAGAGAAACCTCAGCTAAGATGATTGAGGTGCCCACTGAAAAAGAGTCCGTAAGGTTATTCATCAAAAACCTTCAAGAAAAGTACTCCAAGCATCTCAAATATCAGAATAATCTCCATACCTTCAAGGCCGTCTACGACATTGTAACTAATATTGAAGACGACCTGGCTAAGTTGAAAGCTGCCAACAATAACTCCAACAGTGGCTGGAAAGGCAAGAAGAACGACAATCCTTCTTCTTCCAAAAGCACCCACTCAAATAATGTTAGCACTTTTAACCTAAATGAAGTCCTTGATATGAATAATCAAGGACAAAAGAAACCATTTAGGAGGAACTTTACTCCTATTGGCATGAGTTATGACACCGCATTTGACCGATTAAATGCAAAAGGTCTTATAACTCCTATTGGACCATTTGGGGACCCACCAGTCGAAAAAAGGACGGCTAACTGGAACCCCAATGCACATTTCAAGTATCACCAAGGTAGGGGCCATCTTACCGAGAACTGTTGGAAGCTTAAAGAAGCTATCCAAGACTTAATTGACAACAACAAGCTGCCATTGCCCCCTGCCAGTAAGAAGCCAAGTATTGATAATGCGCCTCTCGCTCACTCCTTGGCCATCTCTGATGAGGAAAACGAGGTTGATCCTTCATCTCTCATCAAACCTGTCAAAGAAATCCATGCTATCGAAGAAGAGGAGGAGATCTTTTTCGACGCCATGGATAACCTTCCAGATTGAGCAAATAAATAGGACTTACAATTTCTTACACTGACTGTGATGGAAGGATCATACTTGCTACGTGAAGCCCTCAAAGTTGTCAAAGAACTTCAGAAGAAATATGACGAGGTTCCACTCTCGAAAAATAAACCTAAGAAAAAGTTTACACCCATGGGAACGACTTATGAGGCGAAACGCTTTCCTTTACAAGTCACCGATAAACCCAAGAAGAGTAATAGACTCTACACTCCAATTGGGATCCCATACGCAAAAATGTTCAAAATGCTCTCCGAGAGTGGCGAGATCAAACCTCTCGAACCGAGACCATTTGAATCATTTAGAAGGACAGATAGATATTATTGTCAATATCATCAATCAGGGGGGTCATACTATCGAAAACTGTTTTAAATTCAAGGATTTAATTCAGAAAATGATTGATGATAAGAAGCTAGTCCAAGTTCCACGAGAAGAGGATGTAAATATTAATGGAGTTTGGGACAGCGACGAAGAAGACGTCTATCTAAAAGACATGGTAGGACCTCCACCTTCGGTGTCATATTCCATGGATGATTTTTGGGTAGAAGAAGATTCATCAATAGACGTCCTCACAAGATCCGGGAGAATGCAACCTCCTGTTTCAACACAACTCATGCCAACCACACAACAAGTTCCCATACCTATCATAGAAGATAATGACATCGTCAAACAGTTCAAGAAAACCAAAGTCGAAATGAACGTATGAAAGCTTCTGGCAACGTCTCGAGAACATAGGTTGGCTGTAATGAATGCCTTGGACAAAATAGGGATAGATTCTGACACCACTCCTGAGGGGTTGGCTAATTTCCTCACGAGTGATCTCCCTAGTCCTATCAGCTTGATCACCTTTTCCGACAAGGATTTGCCTCCAGAAGGTGACAAACACTATAAGGCATTAAACCTCACAATGGTTTGCAAGAGAATGAACGTGCCTATGACTCTTGTAGATAATGGATCAGCCATTAATGTTTGTCCACTTAGAACTGCGAGGATGTTAGGCATAAGGGATGAAGACTTAACCCCGTCAACGCAAGGAATAAGAGCCTATGACAACACTCGTCGTCAAGCTCTTGGTAAAATTACCATGAATGTAACAGCGGGAGCGATAGAACACGCTACTAATTTCCAAGTAGTAGATATTAAAGCTCCATTCAATCTATTGTTGGGACGCCCTTGGCTTCATGACCTAAAGGCCGTCCCCTCATCTCTCCACCAACAAGTAAAATCTATAGTTGGAGGAATTCCTATTACCATCGATGCTTCGCCTATGAGAATTAAGTCTATAGAGAATCCAATAATTAATGTGGAGCACGATGAAGACGATGAAGATTTGTGGGGCTTTAATGAAGAGGTCTCCTTAATCCAGGAGGATGAAAGGACCCCTCTCTGCCACGACCCCCATTCCAACATGATCGTGAATGCTATTATGAAAAAGCAAGGACATTTTCCTGGGATGACCCTAGGAAAGAAGAAAGGAATAGCAAAACCGCTGGAATTACCTGGCCTCCCTAAATTAGACACTTTCGGATTTGGTTTCGAACCGACTCGGAAAGATCTCAAGCGAGCCCAGGAAAAGTCGAAGGCACGTAGGGACGCTCGCATTCAAAAGAAAGCAATCCCAATGGATCAATACCCTATTACCCTTAATGGGCAATTTATAAAAGAAGGAGAAGACTATCCATGTTACGAATTTCCCAAACCATTTTTCGTAAATGGCATAAGGCAACCGAGATTCAAAATTTTCTTAGATTGCTATTTCACAAACGAAATCCCAACTCTTGTCCATAAGGAGAAAGCACCCCCATGCTTTGACTTTAACGTCATGGGATTATTATTTGGGCTAGAAAAGGATGAGCCGACGTACAAAGGGGATAACTCCTCGCTCATTCAAACAGTCCTACAAAGCGAGAGCTTCGATCCCTCGAATCTAATCACTCCAGCGGAAGGATCACTACAAGGGTGGCGCAAGACCGTCAAGGTGACTACTCCAAGTGGAAGGAAGATCTCCATCACGACAGGGCAAGGAACGATGTTCGAAGAGTCGTCCAAATCAGAGTTAGAGTCAGAGTCTCTCCCTATAGAGTCATCTAGGTCTGTAGTTGTAGCACCTCCTCCTTCTATCCCTTCCCCTAGAACAGTTAGTGATCAAGTCCCTGAGGACATATCACTCTTTGATGTAATGATCTCAGAGTATAATAATATGACTACTTCTCCTTACTCCTCGTGTTCTGATTTAACCCAAGATGACGAGCATTGCTTAACTAACAATGAAAAAGATAAAGAACTTATTAAAGCAATGGAAACACTTGAAAAGAAGACACCGATAATTGAAGAAACTGAGACGGTTGATATCTCAAATGATTCAACCAATAAAAGAGAAGTTAAAATCGGATTAACACTTAATGAACAAGAAAGAACCGATTTAATTAACTTTCTTAAAGAATTCATCGATGTATTTGCTTGGTCATACGAAGATATGCCAGGCATTAATAAAGAAATAGCTCAACACACTATACCACTAATTCCGGGAATGAAACCTGTAAAACAAAAGTTACGTCGAATGAAACCCAACGTAGCTCTTAAAATAAAAGAGGAAGTTCAAAAACAAATAACTGTAGGTTTCATCAAGGTATCCAAATACCCCGAATGGGTCGCCAACGTCGTCCCAATTCCGAAAAAGGATGGAAGGGTAAGAATGTGTGTCGACTATCGAGATCTAAATAAGGCAAGTCCAAAGGACGACTTCCCTTTACCACACATCGATATTCTGGTGGATAACACAGCAAATCACGCACTTCTCTCGTTCATGGATGGATACGCAGGCTATAATCAGATTCTCATGGCAGAAGAAGACATGGAGAAAAAAACCTTCATAACACCATGGGGTACTTACTGCTACAGGGTAATGCCATTCAGGTTGAAAAACGCGGGTGCTACTTACCAACGTGCAGCGACTGCCTTACTCCATGACATGATGCATAAATAAGTTGAAGTATATGTGGACGACATGATTGTAAAGTCAAAAGATTGCCCAGGCCATCAAATAGCCTTAAGAAAATTTTTCGAAAGGCTAAGAAAATACAATATGAGGTTGAACCCATCTAAGTGTGCTTTTGGAGTCACCTCAGGCAAGCTTTTCGGTTATTTCATAAGCTCTAGAGGAATAGAGATAGACCCAACCAAGATCAAGGCAATTATGTTAATGCCACCGCCCAAAACCGAGAAGCAGATTCGAGGATTTATTGGCTGGTTGCAATACATAAGCAGGTTCATATCAAAATTAACGACAATATGTGAACCAATCTTTAAAAAGCTTAAGAAAAATGTACCAGTAATATGGGATGACGAGTGTCAAAAAGCCTTTGAAAAGATCAAAGCCTATCTCGCAAATCCTCTCGTATTAGCACCAGCACTTCCGGGAGTACCTCTTAGGCTGTACTTAACAGTTACCAAAGAGACAATGGGAGATATGCTAGCACAAGAAGTAGAAAGCAAAGAAAATGCGATCTACTGTCTAAGCAAGAAAATGCTCGAATATGAAGCACGCTATACACCACTTGAGAATTGTGCCTCGCCTTGGTGTGGGCCACAACCAAGTTAAGACATTACATGCTCGTGCATACAGTCTTCGTAGTCTCCCGATTAGATCCACTCAAGTATCTATTCGAGAAAACTACACTCAATGGGTGCTTATCCAGATAGATAGTCAATTTAGCTCAGTTTGATGTAAGGTTCATGCCACAAAAAGCTATCAAAGGATCCGTGGTGTCAAATTTTCTAGCGGACTTTCCAATAGAAGAGTCGACGCCAATACACGATAATGAATTTCCAAATGAAGACTTAATGGTCACTGAAGATGATACTTGGACCTTGTACTTCGACGGAGCCTCAAACCAAAAGGGATGTGGCGCTGGAGTATTACTAGTATCACCTAAAGAAGAGCAAGTTTCAATCTCCATAAAGTTTGATTTCGACGTTACCAACAACGCTGCTGAATACGAAGCATGCGTGGTAGGCCTTGAAACAGCGTTGGCATTGGGAGTAAAAAAGTTACGGATATTCGGAGACTCTTCATTAATCATCAATCAAATCTCCAAAAGGTGGAAAGTAAGGAGCGAAAGTCTAGCCCCTTACCAAACCTATCTAGAAACCCTTACTAATCAGTTAGAGAAGGTAGAATACACATATCTACCCAGAGAAGAAAATCAATTTGCTGATGCCTTGGCAAGACTAGCCTCAATAGTTAGGATTCCTACAGAAATCGAGCAGATGCCTCTAACTATAGAAAAAAGGCACAAACCAGCATATATTCAAGCTATAGAAGATAATGAAGTAATCCGGGACGAAGAAGAAGAAGAAGAACCGTGGTATACTGATATACTGAATTATGTCACCAAAGGAGAATACCCTCCCCATGCTGACAAAAGAGCAAAAAGAGCATTAAGACTCTTGGCTTCCCAATACGTACTCATAGGCAACGAGCTATATAAAAGGGTACCTAAGGGTCGAGCTCTCTTATGTGTAGGAAAAAAGGATGCCCAAAGAGTAATATGGATAGTCCACGAAGGAATTTGTGGAACTCACGTAAATGGCAAAATGTTAGTCCAAAAGATAATGCTAGAAGGATACTATTGGACTATATATAATGAATAGAGATTGCCATCAATACATAAAAAGATGCCCTAAGTGCCAAATCTATGCTTATTTACAACACGTCCCTCCATCCTTGCTTTACACCTACACGTCGCCATGGCCGTTCTCTACATGGGGAGTTGACATCATCGGCAAAATCACTCCCCCAGCAATAGGAGGTCACAAATATATCCTAGTGGCAATTGATTACTTCATAAAGTGGGTCGAAGCACAATCATACGCTAAACTCACCGCAAAACATGTAGCACTCTTTATCAAAAGAAATATTATTTGTCGATACGGAGTCCCACATGAAATGATAAGTGACAATGGAACTCACTTTTAAGTCGAATGTGAAGAATTGCTACAAAAATATGGCATTCAACATCATCATTCTTCCCCTTATAGACCTCAGGAAAATGGAGCAGTCGAAGCAGCTAATAAAAATCTAAAGACTATCATCGAGAAAATGACTAAAAATTACAAGGATTGGCCTGACAAACTTCACTTCGCATTGTGGGGTTATCGCACGTCAATTCGCACATCAACAGGAAATACGCCATTTTCTTTGGTTTATGGAATGGATGTCGTACAACCTGTCGAACTAGAGATTCCATCTCTACGAATTGCATTAGAAAGCAAACTCGATGAAGTTGAATGGACTAGGGCAAGATATGAAGAGCTAATTCTACTTGATGAAAAACGATTAGAAGCTCTACATCATACTCAATGTTACCAAACTCGTATGGCTAGGCATTTTAATAAGAAGGTCAAGACACAAAACATCAAAGTAGGAGACTTAGTGTTAAAAGCATTAAGGAAAAATGTTTTAGATCCAAGAGGAAAATTCAGACCTAATTGGTCTGGACCCTACATCGTCAAAACAACCCTGTCAGGAGGTGCAACAAAATTAACTGACATGGATGACAATGAGTTCTCGAACATGAAAAATCTTGACCAACTTAAGAAATACTACCCATAATTACATGAGTAGGATATCGGCGTCACGGAAAAGATTCTGGCGCCAACCGATGAACATTAGCGCCAGACGACAGCTTCCGTTGCCTGACGCCAGACTGCCGCTGCTGGCGCCAGTCGCAAAATTGTGGCGCCAATTTACTGAAAAATATCTCGGAATATTTCGGTGTTTTTCGAAAAATTTTCGACTTTCGTACTCGAAAAAATTTCTGGAAAATTAATTTTTCGGTTTTCATTGCTGTAATAAATTAAATTTAAAGTAAATAATTTAATTAAAAAGCTGGAATTTCATTAATAAAATAAATTACATTATTGATGGAATTTAAATAAAGCTTAAATAAATTAACTTTGAATTTTAAAAAAAAATAATGTCTAATAATTGAAAATTAAGCAATGCTCTTAATCTTTTTTCTCTTTCTTAGCCCTTTTCCAATGCTTGTCTGCGTCTTCTTCCTCATCCATAACCTAAGCTAGTAGGCATCCTTTAGAGGACCTATATTCAATCTTGGAGTAAATAGTTTCCCCCTTAGCTAGGACCCCATGCTTCTTTTCTACCCAAGCTTTCTTTTCTGTGGTGTCAGCTTTCCTTTTTCCTTTATCTTTCGCAGTACTCTTCTTCTTAGGCATTATAGGTGTTTTGAACTCAATTCTTTCACCCAAGCGTTCCTTAACAGGAATCACTTTGTCACCTAGGCGACTCTTCACATCAGTTTTATTTTGATTTTTCTTCACGTCCTTTGAGAGTTTCTTCAGAAGCCACTTTTTCACGTAATTGGACAAGGAAGGAGGAACCTTTTGGGTAATAACTTCCCATAAAGGTCTAGCGCTCCAATAAGCATCAAATTTGTCTACTTCCTAAGAGACAGGGAACTCATAAGGACGACGAAGATCGCCGGAAGGAATAGTCTGAAGTAGGCCGTACTGTCTTTTTACCCTGCAGGGATAATAAAAAGTCATGCGGGACAAGCTTGGAAGACGACAGAAAGGCTGCTTTTTGACACCAACCATCTTTTCTATTTTCCACCAAGGGATGACCCACTTGATGGCAAAATTATAAGACTCGAAGACCTTCTTCCATTCGTGGCGCCCCATCTTAGAGAAGCGTTTCTTCCTTCTCACAAAGCAATTTGGAGCATACTTCTCAATGTTGTCTAGAGGGCTAATTAATTCCAGTCTTTCCATTAGCCACATCTGCAAAAAAAATTTCAATGCAAATAAATTATTATTACTATACAAAAATATATTTTTGATTTCTGTAATTAAAAATATTATTTTTCTACCTGTAATAAAATTGGAGAGCCCCGAAAAGGTGCTTTTGGATTCTCCTTTATATCATCAAGACTAAGCATAGTCTCTCCAACTATTAAGGGCATTGGATTTCTCCCAGATTCAATCTGCTCTAAGACAGTGGATATAATTGATTGACCCTCATTATTTTTACCACTAGTGAGGAAATATTGATTAAGCATACAAAAGAGAAAAGCCCTTATTCTATAAACATGGAAAGATTCAGAATAAGGTCTATCAAAATAATGGCGAGCAAATTCTTTCAAATTAACTATGCTACCATCTACTATTTTTGATAGATCTTTGTCTTTTAAATTGAAGAAGCGTTCAAAATCCTTATAATAATATTCGTTTATTCTAGGGATTACTACAAGATCTAGTGCAGGAAAGCCTAAAATAGCACCGAATTCTTCCGGCAAAGGGCTAATTTCATCATACCCTATTCTAAAGCAATGAGTATCTACATCCCAATATTCTAGAGCAGTATGAATAAAATCTAAATCAAGATCTACCTCTTTGACACCATAAATACCCCCCAAGTGAAACACATCTAACTCTTTTCTCTCCTTGGCATTAAGAGACCGACACCATTCATGAGTGTAGTTGGTAAAACTTTTGGAGACTAGAGACATGTTGTTATTTTTTTAAAAAAAAGCTAAGAAAAATTTTTATTTGCTGAAATTATGAAGAAAATCGGCTGGGCAGGGGGCTATTTATACACAAAATCAACGAAGTTTTAATCCAGGAAGGATTCAGAGTCAGCGCTCATTAGCGCCAGACGCCAAATATTGGCGCCTGACGCCAGAGCCTGGCGCCAAACGCTAAGTGTAGCGCTTGGCGCTACACCAAAACGCGTGGTGCAGCTGGCGCTAATGTATCTTATCGTACGAGCTTTTAAAAAAACCGCGTTTTTGACCTGATTCGAGTCTGCCAATGATTTTACGGTTTCCTTATTCTTCTTTTATATCTTTTTCTAAAAATTCATTTATTCCTTCCTCTTAATTAATATAACTATTATATTAATTTTCGGAATTTTATTTAGACTAACTTCCAAGTCTTTATAAATCCTTTTTTTTGTGACTTTATTTTTACATTTTTTCTTTTTTGGGGGAGAAAGTCGGATACCCTCCATCAATAATAAAAATAACGGAATTTTTGCGCAAAATTATTTTTCACAATTCTTTGCACACACAAACATGCACATAACAATAATAAAAAATGGAAAACCACGATAAATGATGAATAAACTCATAATAGTATGTATATACAAGCATGTCTAAATAATGAGTCTAATTAAAGAAAAAGTTCTATACAAAGTCAAAATAAAATAATAAAATGCACAAGAACAAACTACGGCGCCGGGGGACGTACACCCATCATCTCATAAAACTGCGCCGTACGAGAAGTAACCTCTCCACCAGCTCCAGCGCCAGCTCCGGTCTCCTCGGGAGGTGGAAAATTCAACACAGGACCCGTCCACCCAAGATCAACCTGAGGCTGAGGCTGCGAAGGCTGCTGCGATGACGAGCCGACCTCGTACATCCCACCACCTCTAAGAGCCGAGGTAGCCTCTCCCTGGCCTACCGGCGCAGCATGTGCACCATCAGATGAAGAGCTTGAGCCCTCTATCGCCTCGGTACGGACAGCCTCAAAATGACCGCCCCGACCACCCGAACCAGTACGGCGACGTCTCGAGCTAGACCTCGCCGGATCCCTCCGCACCTTAGGTCTCGTGCGGGTACGAGAAGGAATGGGCTGACCCTGCAAAAGAAACTAAGATTAGAAAAATGCAAAATGGAAGCGATAATGCAAAAACATAAGAAGGGAAGCTACCTCCTGAACGACGTCGTCTCGACAGCATGTAGCAACGTTCTTCATCCGGACGAGCTGGCTCCGGAAGTGACAGGGTAAAGTCGTATCCCCTAATCAAAAGTAATTACCTAAGTCCTCTAACTAAAGTAGATAGGGAAGTAGGGTCGAACTCCACAGGGAAACAAGTCTTTCTACTCCTAATTAATTATTATAATCTAAATTATCAAAGTAACCAATATTGTTGTAAATAAATTCTATACTACGAGGAATAAGATCAAAGGAAATAAAGTAGGGAGAAATAAAATATTAAAAGACCTAGGGCATAGGTTCACTATAAACAATATTCCAGGGCAAATCATAATAAGCAATCATCAAGCATTGATTAATCAGATTATAAAGGGCTTTCGCTACGTATTATAATCACAGAGTTAATTTACCGGTATTAAATCTCATCTATCGAATCTCGACTTAACCATTTATAAATTAATCCGCCTATTGAAACTAAGCCTAAACATCAATTCTCATCTGTCGAATCTCGAATTAATATTGCTAAACTCATTCAATTAAATCTGGTCAAACCTAATTGCATATAGCATTAAATTAATCAATAGGAAATTAACCAAGCATTGATAAACAACAATCACAAAATTACCCCTTCATATTATTTATTAGATCCCCATAAACCCTAGAAATAAAACTACTCAAGCATCATCATAACTAAACTAATCAAATAAATAAAGCAAGGCATAATCAAAGAAGTAAATAAAATAACTGAAATTAAAAGAGAAGAAATTGTTACCAAAAGAAATCTGGATTAATGAAAGTAATTAAGAACAAAAGTTGAGAGAGAATTTAAGAGAGAGAAATATCCTAAGTAGAGAGAGAAAATCTAAAGAAGAAGGTAATTAGAATTTACGTACATAATTCGTACTTAAACATTCCTCAAAACAAAAATTAAAACAAATCTAATCAGTCTCCTAAGAAAAACACGCGCCCGATCGGGCCCGCCTTTTTCCTTGCCCACTGCTGGTATGCCGCGCCCGATCGAGCTTACACTCACCTGATCGGGCGCGCCTCTTCCTTGATGGTTCTTTTGCGCGCATCCGCCCGATCGGGCGTATGCTTGCCCGATCGGGCCCGGTCTTCTTCTTCGAGGCTTGGATTTCGATTGGGCTCAATTTCTCGGCCCAATCTGGATTTCCTCATCGGGTCTTGATTAATCGATCCAATAGCCCCGGTATCACATACTGAGCCCTTAATTACCGGCTCTCACCGATCCTGGGCTTCAAAAGTGGTCGTGTCCTTCTAGCTTCCGTAGTTGATCCATGAAAACCCGAGAAAATGCTCCAAAAGTGAAATTTCCTGTAAAACTAAACTAAAACTATGAAAACACTAGAAAACACAAATTAGTAATACAAAGTGGCCCTAAAGAGCCAAAAACACTACTAATTATGACTATGGGACGGGGGTAAAACACTATAAATTGGACAAATCAAACTCCCCCAAGCCAAACCTTTGCTTGTCCCTAAGCAAAGAGCTCATCAATGAACATATAAAACATGCCTCATCCCAATAAACAAAATCAAGCACAAACGATTCAAGATAAATCTAATGAACATGCTTCAATGTCAATCAATATCATTCATCTAATTATCCTTCATCCCCAACAATTGTCAAGCAAAGCAAACCACATAAGCATATAGAATTCAAAACTAGTGCTCATGCACTCAACTCTCATTTATGTGGCGAGTAAAAGATGTACTCGATCGCTCTCCAACCAACCCCTTTAATTGTGAACAATGCCCTCCCATCTCACACTCTCGTGTGTTTAAAACAATGAACGCTCAACCTACTAGTCGACTCGAAATATGTCAAGTCATAACTTGCATTGATAAACAACACTTTCACATTCATACAACTCTATGCACAAAGGTCGGAAGGTCTTTAAAGCTTGTAATGTAAGGCTAGGGTAAAGGGTAGGATAAATTTGGGAAAATGTGAGAGAAAAGCCATGCTTAAAGGGAGCCAAATCCTAATAAAACCAAAGTCAAAAATAAATAATGACTAATCATATCCAACATACTCAACTCCAACAAAAATTCACTAAACAAACCAACCAATAATAATAATATTTTTCAACACTTACAATAAATCACTCATAAAAATATAATAATATAGAACTTGAGTGAACAACAAACTTTATTTTCCAAACTCTGATTTTCATTGAAACTCACCTTTTTTTTCTTTTGATCAACCTCCAACTAGAACATTTGAACATTAAACAATTTTTTTCCTTTTTTTTTCTTTTGAAGTTCACTTATTTTTTGTTTCACTTATTTTTTCTTGAACTTCTCTTTTTTTCATAACATCATACTTTATTTTTTCAAGAAAATTCAACTTTCAAACTCATCAAAAATAAATTGTGATCAAGAACAAAATAACTTCTCAAGACCCACCCAAATTGTGCAAATAAGAAATACACTACAAACTCCCTCACCTCACTCACTAATAGCTCCCCCAAGCCAAGCTTAGGACTAGTAACCAATGGGACAAAACAGGCTTGTAATGTGGCTAATAAACAACAAAAGGACACAAGCAACAACATGGGAAGCAAGAAGGGAACAAATATATCTAAATCATCTGAAGGCTTCCTATGAGAACAAATGCCTTCGTCCTCCTCAATGTGCATAAAATTGAGCTATATAAATATTACTAATAGTTGCAAACCAATACTCAAATTCATTGACATACCAGGAACTATCACACATTCCTAACCAAATCAACTAGTCAAGCACTATATTCACAAATAGTTGGCAAAATTGACGCATGTTTAGGAATCCAAACAATTAAACTTCAAATCATGATCAACAAATTCACAAAGCTCATTATCATATACCAAGAATCAAAACAATATTTTCTAAGTATGGGACACAGGGAAGCATGATTTAAAATTCATTGGAACGTATTTTTGAATTTTTTTTGTTTTTCAAATTTTTTTGTATTTTTTTCATAAGGGAAAGCAATAAAAACTACACTAGGAAAGCAATAAATAGAAAAAAGAGAAAGAGAGTTACCATATATACAAAGAATCTCCCCCCAAGCCAAATCAAGCAATGCCCTCATTGACTTGGGAAGGTAGCTAGGAGAAGCTACTCCTCATCATCATCCATCCTCTCGTACCCTCCTCCATAGCTCGAGCCGGCACCACCCTGGCTCGTTCCAGCACCACCATAACCCGAACCACCTGTAAAGTAGTTAGGGTTCACATTCCCCCCCCCCATACCCCCAAAAGGAGAGTCACCCCCATATCCATGGACTGAAGAGTAGTCCACATAAGTACCAAAAGCTCCGGGGTGAGAATACCCTCCTTGGGGGTATTGGAACCAGTCGGGAACTAAAGCCTTGGGGGGAATAGCCCCTCGGCGTGCATAGTCATCGTACATGGGGTATAGACCCCTCCCAAGGTTCCTCTCTATGTGTCCTACCCAACTATCCAAGGTACTTAACCTAGAATCTAGGTTTTGCACCATGCCCTCTACTCTCCCTTGCCCCATCTCTATACGGTCCAATTGGCTCCTAAAAGCCGAAAAGTCATAAGGGGCATTGGGGTCGACGTTATAGTCGACCGATGAAGTGGGTATGCCATAGGTGAAGGGCGGAGGTGGTGGGTAGTGTGGTGAATGGTGTTGGGGGGAATGATCTTGGGGAAATTGGTGGGGTTGTGGTGAAGGGTGAGGCGCTTGAACCTCGCCTTGACCGTTAATCTCAAATGTATAAGAAGGCTTCTCGTTCTCAAATTTGGTCAAGGCGGGGTTAGGTAAGGTAAAGGTTTGGTCCCTCCTACCCGATTGTCGGTGGACTATCCACCAAGTGTCACCTCCCACGGGTTGCACCGAGTTTAGGCTCCCTAAATAGGCTAGGTCCATGAGGTTTGAGCCCGCTACTTTCCTATGCCCATTCGGGTTCCAACCTAGGTGATTTATGGCAATATGAGTCACTAACCCCCCAAAATAAATAGGTGCCCTAGACCTACCTGCTTCGGCCGCATTGGTCGCCCTTTGAAAGTGGTTGGCAATCCTATGGGGTATGTTTAATTTTTCAGCTTAGGGATTACATAGGATGCCAACAATTCTAACTCATCCCTCCTCACATTTGCCGGTTCATGCCTCCCAAAAATAGTGAGGCCGGCAAATCTTTGGGACGGGATGTTGAATCCACGTCCCTTTGGCGTGTTGGAGGTTAGCCAAACCCTCCCCAGTGAGTCTTTTGTAGACCACGGCAATGTGGTCTTGGGAGGGTTCGATTGGTTTATCTGATTTTAATTCAAACAACTTCCCAAATTCTTTAAGAGTTAATCGCACATCGTTGTTCAATAATCGGAATTGCACATGAGTGATTATAGCATTCATTTTAATAACATTAAAACTAGAGATAAATTCTAATGTTAAATAATCATATGTATCATGGCACATTTGAAAGAAACCACTCATGCCTATACCCTTAAACAATTTTTCCACATATTTATCAAGACCTAATCTAGCTAATGTGGGATGATGAACAAAGCAGGTTGAGATTACCTGTCTATCGATGAGGTTTAGCATCCTAGCCCGTTGCTCCTCCGAGGTGATAATAACCTCCTCCCATCCCGGTACTTGAAGCTCCGGGTTGACCAGTGGTTGTTGTAGCCTCAAACTTTCACCCCATTGTGTCCTAGAACGCTTTGAAGCCATGTGAATGTGGAAAATTGGGTATTTGGAGCTTTCTCTCTCTAAGGGTTAGAAGAAATTATGAGAGAAAGTGGGAGAAAGTGGGTGGAAATTTTAGAGGAAGGTGTGAGGATTAAGAATATGTAAAAATTTTGAGGTTTTGATGGGTGAATTTGAGGAGATCTTGGATTGAAAGTGAAGTTGAAGGTTTGAAAATGGAGGTTTTAGAGAGAGAAAGTGTGAAAGAGAAAGAAGAAGTAAGAAAGAAAAAGGAAAGAGAAAGGGAGAAGGATGTTTAAAACATCCGGGTAAAATAGGCGCGCCCGATCGGGCGAATAGGGTTCTTGCTGATTTCTAAAGTGCGCGCCCGATCGGGCGACCTCCGCACGATCGGGCGCGAACACGAACCTGGGAATCGCCATTTCGCCCGCCCGATATTTCTTTTTTGGCACTCGATTTCTCCGAAATTCCGCCCGATCGGGCGATGTTTCTCTTGATTTCTTCCTTCACTTGCGCGCCCGATCGGGGCGAAATTGAGCTCCGACAAAATCAATATTTCGCGCCCGATCGGGCGAAATATTCTTCAATTTGGACCCTTAGGTGCGTGCCCGATCGGGACTACTCGCTCGATCGGGCGAAATAAACTACAATTCCGAACCATAGGTGCGCGCCCGATCGGGCCCATACCCAATCCTGGAGCTTCTCTTTCTTCGCCTTTTTCTCTTGAAACCTCCGTACTTTGTGATCTAAAACCTGTACAAAACACTCATGAAAGGTAAAATTTCACTCTCCTCACCTCTCTAAGAAAAAGTAAAAATAAAAATAAAGATAAAGAAAAATATTAGTCTAGAAAGCAAGAAATACGGGTTGCCTCCCGCAAAGCGCTGGTTTATCTAGGTCCCGCACGACCCTCTTACCATAGTGAAACTCAAAGTGAATCGGAACCGCTTAGGTGAAGTAATTCAACTGCACCAATCGTATCCCCCTCATGATATAGCTTGAGTCTTTGGCCATTAACCTTAAACTCGTTACCATGTTCGTCGAAAACCTCCACATAACCGAATTTATTGGCCCTTTTTACAATAAAAGGACCCGACCACCTTGACCTTAACTTTCCTGGGAAAAGTTTAAGTCGAGAGTTGAATAGTAACACTTTATCACCCTTCTTGAATTCTCTCGGAAGGATCATCTTGTCGTGCCACCTCTTCGTCTTCTCCTTGTAGATCGAGCATTATCATAGGCCGTCAACCTAAACTCATCGATTTGGTTAAGTTGAAGTAACCTCTTTTCTCCCGCTAGTTTGGCATCTAAATTGAGCTCCTTAATAGTCCAATATGCCTTATATTCCAATTCAACTGGGAGATGGCATGCTTTACCGTACACGAGTCTATACGGAGTAGTACCTATAGGGGTCTTGAATGCAGTTCTGTACGCCCAAAGGGTGTCATCCAACTTGTCGCTCTAATCTTTCCTTGACTTTGCCACCACCTTCTCTAGAATGGCCTTGATCTCACGGTTAGAAACTTCAACTTGGCCACTAGTTTGGGGGTGGTAGGCTAGACCTTTCCTATGGTAGACACCATACTTTTTGGAGGGTGTCTAACTTCCTTTCATGAAAGTGAGATCCTCCGTCACTTATTATTGCTCTAGGCACGCCAAATCTTGGAAAGATGGTCTTCTTGAAAAGTCTGTGGACCACCTTGGCATCATTGGTAGGAGTGGCGATGGCGTCAACCCACTTGGATACATAGTCGACGACGACAAGAATATAACGGTTCCCTTTTGAAGAAGGGAACGGTCCCATGTAATCAACACCCCAAACGTCGAAAATTTCAACTTCTAAAATTCCGGTTTGGGGCATCTCATGCCTCCGCGAGATGTTGCCAGTCCTCTGGCAAGAGTCACAAGCTTGCACAAAAATTTTAGCATCGTTAAATATTGTAGGCCAATAGAATCCCGACTCATTAATCTTGGCCACCGTTTTAGTGGGGCCATGATGTCCTCCATATGGTGAGGTGTGGCAACTGGTAAGCACACCGTGGACTTCCCATTCGGGAACACACCTGCGAAACAATCCATTTGCACACTCACGAAACAAAAAAGGATCATCCCAAAAATAATGTTTAACATCAGAAAGGAATTTCTTTTTTTGTTGGTAGGACAAGTCAGGAGGTAGAGTACCACCCACTAAATGATTAGCAAAATCTGCATACCATGTGTGTTGCTCTACAACTGCATAAAGGTTGTCATCAGGGAAATAATCATCTATAGGTAGAGAATCCTTACACTCATCATACCTGATACGTGACAAGTGGTCTGCCACTACGTTCTCTGCTCCCTTTTTTTCTTTTATTTCAATGTTAAAATCTTGGAGCAATAGAACCCATCGGAGTAGCCTTGGCTTTGATTCCTCCTTAGCTATCAAGTACTTCAATGCTGCATGGTCAGTAAAAACAATGACTTTAGAACCAACAAGATATGATCTAAATTTTTCTAAAGCATAAATGACAGCAAGAAACTGCTTCTCCGTAGTGGCATAGTTAACTTGGGCTTCATCCAAAGTTTTGCTTGCATAATAAATAGCATGCAAAACCTTGTTCTTTCTTTGTCCGAGCACGGCTCCTAGCGCAAAGTCACTTGCATCACACATGATCTCTAAAGGAAGATTCCAATCGGGAGCACATATGATGGGTGCCGATATCAAAGCCTGCTTAATCCTGTTGAAAGCCTCAAGACACTCGTCAGTAAAAATAAAAGGAGCATCCTTGAGAAAAAGCTGAGTCTGTGGTTTAGCAATTTTAGAAAAATCTTTGATAAAACGGCGATAAAACCTCGCATGACCCAAGAAACTTCTAACTCCCGTAACATTAACTGGGGGAGGTAATTGCTCAATCATTGAAATCTTAACTTTGTCTACTTGTATGCCCTTATCAGATACAATGTGACCTAGAACTACTCCCTCTGTCACCAAAAAGTGACATTTTTCCCAATTTAAAACTAAATTGCATTCTTCACAACGTTTCAAAATTTTAGCGAGATTAATTAGACATGAATCAAATGAAGAACCATACACGCTAAAATCATCCATAAAGACTTCCATAATATACTCTATGAAATCAGAAAAGATGCTCATCATACAACGTTGAAAGGTAGCGGGTGCATTACATAAACCAAAGGGCATTCTACGATATGCAAAAGTTCCATAAGGGCATGTAAAAGTTGTCTTTTCCTGATCTTCAGGGTGAATTGGAATTTATAAAAATGCCGAATACCCATCCAAATAGCAAAAGAATTTATGGTTAGCTAAACTCTCAAGCATTTGATCTATAAAGGGAAGAGGGAAGTGGTCCTTTTTAGTGGCGATATTTAATCTACGATAATCAATGCACATACGCCACCCTGTTACAGTTCTAGTGGTAATTAATTCATTTTTTCATTAGTGATCACAGTCATCCCACCTTTTTTTGGCACTACCTGCACAGGACTTACCCATTTTGAGTCAGAAATAGGATAGATAATACCTGCATCAAGTAGTTTCATAACCTCCTTCTTGACTACTTCCTGCATGTAGGGATTTAATCTTCGTTGGGGTTGAATGCAGGGCTTATAGTTGTCCTCTAGATGTATCCTGTGCATACAAAAATCAGGGCTAATACCCTTGAGATCATCAATACTGTACCCAATAGCTTTCTTATGGGTTTGAAGAACCCCTAGAAGTTGGGAAGTTTGTAGGTCAGTAAGTGCAGTACTGATGATCACGGGGTATAGTTCCTGTTCATCAAGAAATATATATTTTAAATGAGAAGGGAGAGGTTTTAGCTCAGGTTTCTTGACCTCTGCAGGTTTTGATTCCTGAACTAAATTTACTACCTTCATTGTTTCCTTGGGGCTTAACTCTTTTAAGGAAAGAGCCTTTTCAATATCTTATACCTCATTACCCCAAACGCTTGCATTGTCTTCAGATAAATTCCCGCAGAGAACTTCCTCTAGGGGATCCCTCGCAAGAACCTGTGGCAAGCTATCATCACAAATATCATCCATTATATCAATTACATCAATATAACAACAATTTTCCTCTAGCATAGGCCCTTTCAAAACTTTCCCTAAATTAAAAGTAACATTGTCATCACCTACAGAAAGGGTTAGTTTACCATTTTTAACATCAATAATTGCTCCTGCAGTATGGAGAAAAGGCCTACCTAATATAATGGGTATTTGCGTATCCTCTGCCATGTCTAACACAACAAAATCAATAGGAATAAAAAATTTACCAACTCTGACAGGGACGTCCTCTAAAATACCTAAGGGGTATTTTACCGAACGATCTGGCATTTGCAAAGTTATATTAGTAACTTTAAATTCTCCCATATTAAGTTTAGCACAGACAGACGATGGCATGACACTGACACTAGCACCCAAATCACACAAAGCTTTATCAATAAAAACATTCCCTATATGACAAGGGATAGAAAAACTACCGGGATCCTTTAATTTAGGAGGGGATTTGTTTTGCAATAAAGCGCTACACTCCTCTGTGAAAGCTACAGTTTCTACTTCATTAAAGGCCCTTTTACTAGTCAGAATGTCCTTCATAAATTTAGCATAAGCAGGAACTTGAGTGATTAAATCAGTGAAAGGAACTGTTACCTGCAGGTTTTTCACAACCTCTAAGAACTTACCGAATTGTTTATCAAACTTACTCTTCAATTGTCTATTAGGGAATGGAAGTTTGATAACCGGGCTCTGCACATCTGCTCCCTTATCCTGAGATTTACCCTGCACAGAAACATTAGTAGAGTTAGTATCTATTTGTAGCCCTGCAGGGTTAGCAGGAATAGCGTTTGGTATAGAGGAATCTAGATCAGGAACTGGTCTATCTTCCTTTGGCATAGGAGGTCCATCATAATGTGAACCACTCCTTAGAGTGATTGCATTGGCATGATCTGTAGGATGGATAGGTTGCGATGGTAGAGCTCCCTGCTGACGGGATTGTAGGGTAGATGAAAGTTGTGCAATTTGATTATCCATGATTTTATTATGGGCTAAAATGGAATCAGTTTGCGCATCCCTACTCTCCATATGCTTTTGCATATTGGCAAGCATTGCTCTAATTTCTGTCATGGCAGGGTCGGAAGATGATGAGGGTGATGCTTGGCTTTTCTGGCCGGAGTTAGGGTGGTAATATTTTTGCTGTGGTGGGGTTTGCTGTTGTGGTTGTTGTGGAGGTGGAGGGTTTTGTACATTGGTGCTCTGGTATGAAAGATATGGATGGTTCCTATAACGGGCATTGTAAGAATTGGAATATGGGTTATTCTGCCTATAGGTTTGAAAGGCATTAACTTGTTCCATAGAGCTCCTACAATCTTGCTCCCAATGCCCTACAATTCCACAATTTTCACAAAAAGCTTCATTGTTAGAAACAGCAGAAACATTAGCTACAGAGTTAGGAGCAACAGTAAGATTATCTAATTTTTGACAAATAGACGTTAATTGAGCTTGCAAAAAGGATACGGAATCAACATTATGTTTTCCTTTATTTGCAAACCCTCTCGGATTCCCGTATTGGGAATTGTGTATTGTCATGTCTTCGATAACCTGTCCTGCATCGTCCACATTTAAATTCATGAACCTCCCACTAGCTGCAGAATCTAGCACTGATCTAGAAGAATTTCCATGTCCATTGTAGAATGCTTGGATCAATTGCCATTGTGCTAGATTGTGGTGGGGGCATTCTCTCTGTAGATCCTTGAACCTCTCCCAAGCCTCATATAGCGTTTCGTCGGCCTCTTGAGCGAAGTTCTGAATAGCACTCCTTAGTACCGTTGTTTTCTCTGCAAGATAGTATTTATTATAGAAATTCAAAGCAAGAGTTTCCCAGTTAGTAATACCAAGTGCAGTTCTATTCAAACCATTAAACCATAATTTAGCTTTGCCACATAATGAAAAAGGAAAAAGAATCTCCCTGATTTGGTCTTGCGTGACCCCGGCTTGTCTAATGGTGTTACAATACTGGCAGAAATATGCGATGTGAAGATTAGGATCTTCACCCTTAGCTCCACTAAATTGCTTCCTCTCTATCATAGTGATAAATTGGGGCTTGATTTCAAACTGAACTCCATCTAGTGCCGGAGTGGGAATAAGGTGCGGGAAATCTGTGAGCTTCGGCTGCGAGTAGTCACTGAGTTTCTTCTGGGCCGTCATCTCTGATTCTGAATCTGAAGGAATTTCTATGTCACTATAATCAGAGGGAGGATCTCTTCGACTGTTGTCCTCCTCGGAACCCACCAGAATTTGTCTATAGATTTTCCTTTGCCTATGAAAAGAGCGCTCGATCTTAGGATCGAATGGGATGTAACCTGATCTGGAACACCTGGGCATAAACAAGGAACTAAAAGACAAATATGAGAATTGCCTCAAAGAACTAACGTTCTCTGAGACAAAAGGGGATAATCTAGACTACAAAAAATAATCAGAAAATAAAAATAAAACCGTTTCCCCGGCAACGGCGCCAAATTTTGACAGGGTAAAGTCGTATCCCCTAATCAAAAGTAATTACCTAAGTCCTCTAACTAAAGTAGATAGGGAAGTAGGGTCGAACTCCACAGGGAAATAAGTCTTTCTACTCCTAATTAATTATTATAATCTAAATTATCAAAGTAACCAATATTGTTGTAAATAAATTATATACTACGAGGAATAAGATCGAAGGAAATAAAGTAGGGAGAAATCAAATATTAAAAGACCTAGGGCATAGGTTCACTAATAAACAATATTCCAGGGCAAATCATAATAAGCAATCATCAAGCATTGATTAATCAGATTATAAAGGGCTTTCGCTACGTATTATAATCACAGAGTTAATTTACCGGTATTAAATCTCATCTGTCGAATCTCGACTTAACCATTTATAAATTAATCCGCCTATTGAAACTAAGCCTAAACATCAATTCTCATCTGTCGAATCTCGAATTAATATTGCAAAACTCATACAATTAAATCTGGCCAAACCTAATTGCATAGCATTAAATCAATCAATAGGAAATTAACCAAGCATTGATAAACAACAATCACAAAATTACCCCTTCATATTATTTATTAGATCCCCATAAACCCTATAGATAAAACTACTCAAGCATCATCATAACTAAACTAATCAAATAAATAAAGCAAGGCATAATCAAAGAAGTAAATAAAATAACTGAAATTAAAAGAGAAGAAATTGTTACCAAAAAAAATCTGGATTAATGAAAGTAATTAAGAACAAAAGTTGAGAGAGAATTTAAGAGAGAGAAATATCCTAAGTAGAGAGAGAAAATCTAAAGAAGAAGGTAATTAGAATTTACGTACATAATTCGTACTTAAACATTCCTCAAAACAAAAATTAAAACAAATCTAATCAGTCTCCTAAGAAAAACACGCGCCCGATCGGGCCCGCCTTTTTCCTTGCCCACTGCTGGTATGCCGCGCCCGATCGAGCTTACACTCACCCGATCGGGCGCGCCTCTTCCTTGATGGTTCTTTTGCGCGCATCCGCCCGATCGGGGGTATGCTTGCCCGATCGGGCCCGGTCTTCTTCTTCGAGGCTTGGATTTCGATTGGGCTCAATTTCTCGGCCCAATCTGGATTTCCTCATCGGGTCTTGATTAATCGATCCAATAGCCCCGGTATCACATATCGAACCCTTAATCACCGGCTCTCACCGATCCTGGGCTTCAAAAGTGGTCGTGTCCTTCTAGCTTTCGTAGTTGATCCATGAAAACCCGGGAGAATGCTCCAAAAGTGCAATTTCCTGTAAAACTAAACTAAAACTACGAAAACACTAGAAAACAAAATTAGTAATAAAAGTGGCCCTAAAGAGCCAAAAACACTACTAATTATGACCATGGGACGGGAGTAAAACACTATATAAATTGGACATATGAGGAAGGCATCTATGTATCGTGCCATCGCCGAGGCCACCTCGCGCGAAAACTGTCAGGAAAATAAAGTCAGTAAACATGCGTAACATATATGGACAAAAAAGTTGCAAATAAACAAGCTTACCCGAGTCTGGTGACGAGGAATCGACCGCTCCACAAAGCGCTCGCCCTCAGGAGCCGGAGGAATCATCTCCTTAATCGGCCCATATGTCCCCTGATAGTGGATGGACATACGGGGTGGCACGAACTCAGCAGCACCGCCCTGACAAAGCAAATCAAAATCAGTAAAGTATTACTTGGGGGCTACTTAAAGTAAAAGCTGAAAATCATACCGCCACATCCTCAGCAGGTACAGGGACTGGAGCTAACAACGACAGTAGCTCATACTCATAGCATCGCCCCGGGATCGTGTAAGATCGCCAAGGGGTACCAGCTCCCTCTGACGTGCTCACCAACCTCGCGGCATTAAACATATGACGCGGTGGAGGAGCAGGAACAACAAAAGTATCTGAGGAATGCTTAATAGCAACTCTCTCCCCAAGATACGCAGCCGCTCCATAGGTCCCCAAGAAATAGCGACGCTCAGCAGAATATTGCGCAGCTAGCCCAGGGACCGCCAAGTCGACCCACGGTCGGTACAACACATCAGACTCCTGCAAAGAACGCCTATCAGACAAGAATCTATCGAAGGTATCACAAAATGTTCAAATATGTAAAGAACCATACCGAGATGATCCAATCTCGGACATAAGCAGTGGACATCCCCACACGACGGCTGCCCCAGGAAGCACTTACCGGAAACCTGCACGGCGACGGTCTCGCCGGCGCAGCTGAGGGAAAGTACTCGTAGAACCAGATCTACAATAGGAAAAAGTTATCAGCAAGTGCTAACTAAAATTTAGAGCTAAACTTTACAGGAAATAAAGTATACCTCTACGACCCTCCAAAAGCCGGATAGAGAAACGTTCCCCGCGAAGGATCGATGTCGACATGAATCCCGCAACGCTCGGATGAAGTCAGCATAGGCCAAGCTGGCCCAGTCGTAAGTCCCGATTCGGTGTAGATCACGGACAGCAGGAAGGTAGTAAAGCAGCGCCCTACTACCCTTGTCAGGGGAGAACGTCCCTGACAGTAAGATAAGTGCAAAGATGTGCACCCGCTGCTCTCGGGTAGTCGCACCACCATCAAAAGTCGCTGCTAGATTCGAGCGGCGAATCCCCCTAGCATTGAACTGGGTCGACTCTACCTCAGCTTGAGCCCGAACAACTCATCAACCTCGAGAGAAAAGGCACTGATCTCGCTGTCGAACGGCAGCACCACAGAGCTAAACTCTAGTCCAGTAATGAGACTGAAGTCGGTTGAAGTGACCATCATCTCACCCCAACGGAAGTGGAAAGTGTTGGTGGTGTCCCAAAAGAACTCCACCAGAGCACGGACTACATGGTGACCCCCGCTAGAGGCAATCATGGCCTCTGAGGTCTCAAATAGTGCAGTCAGTCCGCAAGACTCCCATAGAAGGCTCGTCTCGTCGTCTTTGGCGATGTACATCTTGTACAGGTCGCCCAAACCGTCGCAACCAGAATCGTGACAACGTGTCCTCCCAACTGTGACACCCCGTTTCACCCTCTCAAAAATATGATGGACGGGAGAGAAGTACAAGGTCCGCTCATCCCACTCAGGGAATCGGCCGAGCGAAGTGGACGGATCAGCGTCGTCCTCTACAGGCTCATGCTCCCGTCGAACGTCTCGGGACCGTAAACCAGAGCCTCGTTGTCTAGCCATGATACATTGTGCAGAATCATTATAAATTAAAGTTCTATGGTATCTAAGGTTTGCCTAGCCACATGATACTATGTTCGCAAAAAAAAAAAAAAAAAAAAAAACAGAGCACAAATTCGAATTGAGCATATACGGTATTTTCAAGCAACCAAACAATTTCTTGCAATACGATAGTAATTATTGTGACAAATTGGACAAGAATTGCTAGCAAAAATATCAAGAATAAGCCACATTGTCTTCCCGACCTTAAGAGGTTCAACAATGGTGATTTGTTCGTTTCTTCACCAAATTGAGTCAAACAAGTCTCAAATTACTCCTAAGGCAATATATAAACATAATCAAGCAATTTCATGGCATAATATTTGATAAACAAAGAGAATTTAGAATTCTAAATTTCAAATTTTTAAGAAATTCTTGAATAAATGCATGCAAAATTCATTAAAACCGAAGTGAGTTTAGAGGAAACTTACATAGATCGGGAAAATGGATGGAATAAGCTTTGATTTGCAACAAATTTGAGCGAATTCGGTTGAGAAACGAGCAAGAACGAGCCAAATGAAGTTCTGAGAATTTTCAAAGCAGAAACGCGAACAACAGCCGCAGAAATGAAGAAGAGAAGGGTATTTAAGGAAAACCCGACTTTAGCGCCAAGCGTCAGACCTTGGCGTCAGTCGATAAGGCTTAGCGCCTAGCGCTAGTTCCAGCGTCTGGCGCTACAGCCAGATAAGCGGCGCTAATGTTATTTCAGCGGCTTCAGACTGTTCAGCCACTCAGTGCGGGCTTTTAAACCTTGTGCAATATATTTTAGGCTCCTTGGTACGCCAGTTAGCCCCTCTAAGCAATTTGACACGGTTTTAGTAATCGGCTTGATTACAATTACATAAATTGATCGACCTAATGAATGATCGTCTCACTTAGCTTAAAGCGCCTAAGCATTGGCTCATCGCAAAAGGCACCGACATACTGGTTCATTGAGAAAGGCACCGAAATACTGGTTCATTCAGCGGAAGGCATCGACATACAGGTTCAAAAGCAGCAGAAGCGCCGACGTACAGGCATAGCGGAAACAAAGTTCAAGCGAGCTTTTAAAGATCGACAGGCGTGGGTCTTCGGTAATTTTCCTTTGGAATATTATCGCAACAAATGAGGATAGCTTCAAGCGAGGATATCTTCGACAGCGTTCCCTAGCTTGCGGAGAGTTGTCACAAACAATTGGAGGTCGTTTCAAGCGAAGCAATCTTCGATGGGGTTCTCTAGCTTGCAGAAGTCTATCATGGCGGAGTTGGAGGCAGTTACAAGCGTAGCAGTCTTCAGGCGGCATTCTCTAGCTTGTAGGAGGTCGTCAAAAATACAAAAGTACAGACATACAAGAATACAGTAGCAAATCGGTTACCTTCAGAGACGTGTGCTCGACGGTGCAAGATACGCGTTTCTTAACTCTTTTATCTGTTAAACTATCGCTAGTTTGCAGGTATCGGCGTTACAAGAGTGATTTAGGATCGCAGAACGTTCTGAATCATTCTCTGTCCCTATCGATACTTTGACTTTTGTTTTCGAAACTTGCGTTTCTCCAAACTCAGTCAAAGTGGGGGCTTCTGTAGACACCCATTTGTGTCTCCCCGAAACCAAACCCGGTGATGAGTACCTTTCACGTCGAATCGTAATCGAATGAAGTGAAAGTGTGGAAAGTCTAGTGTTGCGGATAGTTTTCATTTCTTTTCTTTTCTCTCTGTTTTTGAAAACCTATTTTAAGAAAAAGCCAATTCAGTTTGGTTGGTCCATGATATGGGTCCAATAGTAGTGTAGTTGGATAGGGCTTGAAAAGAGCTTTCCAACGATATATTATAAGCTCAATTCCGATGAATATTGAGGAAGTTATGGCCAAATTACTAAATTGGGCCCAGTTTAAGCCTTATATGCGGCCCAATGATCTAGGGGAGGGCCTAGTATGGATTTATCATTCCTAATGAAATTAGGAATGATTTTAGTCTTCTAGATTCTTCTAGAAGGTTCTTTTCATTCCTAATTCAATTAGCATTGATAAATTGACTTTTGTTGACTTTTTAGAGTTTTAATCGGAATAAAAGAATATTTTTGAGGAAAATACGATTTTATCATCCTGTACGGTTAATTTCTATCTGATTTTAGAAAACCCGTCATAAATTTAATCAGCGCCAAACGCTAGTCATCAGCGCCTAGCGCTAAGCCTGGCGCCTGGCGCTAATGTCAGCGTCTGGCGCTAACCTTGTTTTTGCGCGTTAGAACTCTGTTTCGATTTTCTATCTTTTGGTTGATTTTCTCTATAAATAGCCTTCTAAAAACTCCGTTTTCATTCACCAATTCTCACCAACTCTCATCAAGAAATTCTTGATATATTCTCTCTCTATTTTCTAAACTAGCCTTTTCTCAAATACAAAATTCCGCATTCACAAGACCTAGATACACCTAGCATTATTCGAAATTGTCTTCGCCCTAGACGTGAAAGGTTTTAATTTCTGAGGGTTTGGTCCCAAATCTCTCTTTCAATTATTTAATTTAATTGTTTTAATTTTATATTTTCCTTGAAGTTACTAACGCGTGTATTTTGTTATTAGAAAGAGGTACGAGGCATTCAAGTAAGTGCTTTAATGGTTTAATTGATGTTATTATGTAGAAATCATGCTTAGGTTGTTATTATGATTCCTAGTATCATGTCTAGGGTAACTTTAATTTAATATCAAGTATGATTAAAAGTATGATGTCTTTTATGTTCTTCCTAATATTTATGATTCCTAGTATCATGTTAGGGTTAAAGCTTTGATTTTTATTGTTTAGTGACATGCTAGGGTTTGTTATTAATCTTGTTAGTATCATGCCTAGGATCTTGCTATTATTATGCTTTAACATTAATATTATGGTTATAATTTTATTATTATAATTATTGTTATTTATGATTATTATTTTGTTGCTTGATATATATTTATTGTTATTGCTTGATCACGCCCTTTATGCATGCTTAAAGGGAATTTGGTACTTGTAATCACACTTAATAAGATAATTAATAATCTTGTTTAGGGTTAATACGATTATAATTCAAGTGATCGCCAATAATAGTTTTATTTGTGCATTAATATTCAACCAACATAGTTAAAAGGTTTAGGGTTAATTCTATTGATTGCATGTTAGTCAGAAAGCGCACATGAATACGATCAGAATAAAGTAGAGGCCTATTATTAGGGCAGGTTCAATCTCTTTTAGGTTGGATTTGTACCTTCATCCCCGAACTACCAGTTATGGTTCCAGACCTATTGGAGTTAACGATCTCCTGGATCTTTAAGGGGTGTAACCTTCACCCTGTGAACGATTTACAAGTTCCTAAAACTTGTTGGCGACTTGACATGGTAAAGTCGTATCCCCTAATAAAAAATAATTACCTAAATCACTAACTAAGGTAGATAGGGAAGTAGGGTCGATCTCCACATGGAAACTAGTCTTTTTACTCCTAATTAATTATTATAATCTAAACTATTTAAGTAACCAATATTTATAGTTGAATAAGAAACTAAACTAAAAAGAGTAGGAATAGGGAGAAAATAATATATAAAAGGATCTAGGGCATAGGTTCACCAATAAATAATACTCTAGGGTAAAACAGGGTAATCAACCATTGACATGGCATAGATAACATGATTAACAGGCTCTCGCAATTTATTAATCAACATAGATCTAACAGGCTCTCGCAATTTACTAGATCTAAGTTCTTATTGAAAATAGCCTTTAATATCAAATTAACATCTGCTCGATTCATCAATTTAATATTGCTATACTTTTACAAGCCGCAATTGTAAAACATTAAAACAATCCAATAAGAAATTATCATGCAATGCCAATAATCAATAACAGTCAATCATCAATGCATCAATTAACCAGATTGTAAAGGGCTCTCGCTACATATTACAATCACACAATTAATTTACCGGTATTAAATCTCATCTCTCGAATCTTGACTTAACCATTTATAAATTAACTTGCCTATTGAAACTAGACCTAAACATTAACTCTCATCTCTCGATTCTTGAATCAATGTTGTCAAACTCATGCATAAAAGATAGGCCTAATCTAGTCACAGAGCATTAATTCAACCAATAGGAAATTAATCTAGCATTGATAATCAACAACAATAAATTACCCCTTCGTATTATTTATGGATCCCCATAAACCCTAGAAATTAAACTACTCACACATATTAAAAACTAAACTAATCAGAGTAATAAAATAAATCATGATGAAAGGAATAAAAATAAATAAGATTAAAGGAAGAGAAATCGTTACCAAAATAATCTGGAATTAATCAAAGAAATAAGAACAAAGGTTTAGAGAGAGATTAAGAGAGAGAAGACTAAGTAGAGAGAGAAAGTCTAAGGAAGAAGATAGATAAAAAAAGAATTAATCGTCCTAAAAACGTACTTAAAACAAAACTAAAACAACTCCTAATTAAAAACTAATTGCTCGATAAAAAAAAAAGTCTTTCCAGAAACACGCGCCCGATCGGGCGCGCCTTTTTTCTCGCACTGCTCTTCTCACTGCACCGCCCGATCGTGCTAAGCCTCGCACGATCGGGCTTGCTGCGCATCTTGCCCTTGCGCGCATCCTCGAGGCTTTGGACTTCCGATTGGGCTCGACTCCTCGGCCCAATCCGGATCTCCTCTTCGAGTCTTGAATACTCGGTCCAAACCTCGGTATTCCAAATACCTAGCCCTTAATCACCGGCTCGATGGCTCTAGCCGGCCTTGGGCTTCAACGACGGTCGTGCTCCTCCAATGCTCGTAGTTGCTTCATAAAAATCCCGGGAAAATGCTCCAAAAGTGCAATTCCCTGCAAAACTCAACCAAAACTACGAAAACACTAGAAAACACATATTAGTAATAAAAGTGGCTCTAAAGAGCCAAAAACACTACTAATTATGACCAAGGGACGGGGGTAAAATACTATATAAAATATACATATCAAACTCCCCCAAGCCAAACCTTTGCTTGTCCCTAAGCAAAGAGCTCATCAATGAACATATAAAACATGCCTCACCCCAATATAAAATCAAGCTCAAACGGTTCAAGGTAAATCAAACAAACATGCTTCAACATCAATCAATCTTATTCATCTAATCACCCTTCCTCCCCAACAATTGTCAAATAGAGCAAACAACAAGAGCATATAGAATTCAAGACTAGTGCTCACACACTCAACTCTCATTTATGTGGCGATTAAAATATGTACTCGATCTCTCTCCAACCAACCCCTTTATGTGAACAATGCCCTCCCAAACTCACACTCTCGTGTGTATAAAAACATTGAACTCTCATCCTACTAGTCGACTCGAAATATGCCAAGTCATAACTTGCATTGATAAACAACACTTTCAAATTTACATAACTTCTATGCACAAGGTCGGAAGGTCTTTTAAGCTTGTAATGTAAGGTTAGGGTAAAGGTAGGATAAATTTGGGATCATGTGAGAGAAAAGCTATGCTAAAAGGGAGCCAAATCCTAAATAAACCCATGACCAAAAATAATGATCATACACATCTCCAACATAACCAACTCCAACAACAATCCACCAAATATACTCCAAACAATAAAAACAATCCCAACACTCACAATTTCACTCATAAAAATATGACAATATGGAACAAGAGTGAATAACAAACCTTGAACTCATAACTTGAAATATTTACATTGAAACTCAACTTTTTTTTTTCTTTTCTTTTGATTGACCTTCACTTAGAACATTTGAACATCAAACATTTTTTTCTTTTTTTTTCTTAGAAGTTCACTTTCTTTTTTTCAAATTTCTCATTTTTTTTTGTACTTCTTTTGTTTCCATCACACTTTTATTTTTCTCAAATATATACAACTTTCAAACTCATAAAACCAAAAATATGATCAAGAACAAATTACTTCTCAAAACCCACCCAAATTGTGCAAATAATGTGCACACTGCAAACTCCCTCACCTCACTCACTAATAGCTCCCCCAAGCCAAGCTTGGGACTAGTGACCAATGGGGCAATTAAGGCTTGTAATGTGGCTATAAACAATAAAAGGGCACAAGCAACAACATGGGTGACAAGAAGGGAACAAATGTATCTAAATACTCTGAAGGCTACCTAAAAGAATGAACGCCTTCGTCCTCCTCATGTGCATAATAATACGTCATGAAACACTACTCATAGTTTCAAATCAATACTCAAATTCATTGGCATACCAGGAATTATGGAACTATCACACATTTCCTAACCAAATCAACTAGTCAAGCACTATATTCACAAGTAGTTGGGCAAAATTGACGCAAGTTTAGGAATCCAAACAATTATACTTCAAATCATGACCAACAAATCCACAATATTCATCATCAAATACCAAGAATCAAAACAAATTTTCTCAAGTATGGGGCACAGGGAAGCAGGATTTACAATTCATTGGAACGTATTTTTGAATTTTTTTTATTTTTTTGTATTTTTATATATAAAGAAAGCAATAAAACTAAATTAGAAAGCAAATAAAAACTACACTAGAAAGCAAGTAAATAGAGAGAAAGGAAAGAGAGTTACCAAGCGAAAGATTACCCCCCCCCCAAGCCAAATCAAGCAATGCCCTCATTGACTTGGGAGTGTAACCTACTCCTCATCCTCATCCATCCTCGAATAGCCACCACCACCATGGCTCGAACCGGCCCCTCCATGGCTCGAACCACCACCTCCATAACCCGAACCACCTGCAAAATAGTTAGGGTCTACATTCCCCCCAAGCCCACCAAAAGGAGCATCGGTCCCATAGCCATGGACCGATGAATAGTCCACATAGGTATCGTAGGCACTTGGGTCCGTGTATCCCCCCTGGGGATATTGGAACCAATCGGGGACAAGTGATTCGGGGGGAATAGCCCCCCGACGGGCATAATCATCATACATAGGGTATAAACCCCGCCCTAAGTTCCTCTCCACAACCCCAACCCTAGCATCTAGGGCTCCTACCCTAGTGTCCAAATTCCTAACCATACCCTCCATCCTCCCTTGCCCACTCTCTATCCGATCCAATTGGCTTCTAAAAGCCGAAAAGTCATATGGGGCGTTAGGGTCGATGTTGTAGTTGGTTGAGGAAGTGGGAATGTTATGTGTGTAGTGTTGGGGTGATGGTTGGTGGAAATGTTATGGAGGTGCTTGGTGGTGTGCTTGGGCCTCCCCTTGGTCTCCTAATTCAAAGGTATAAGAGGGGAGACCCTTCTCAAATTTGGTCAAGGCCAGGTTAGGCAAAGTGAAAGCGTTGTCTCTTCTACCCGACTCCCTATGAATCACCCACCAAGTCTCACCCCCTATCACATTTATCCAATTAAGGCCTCCTAAGTAGGGTGCGTCCATTAAGGTCGGTCCGTCTACCTTACCATCACCGTTAGGGGTCCAACTAAGGTATTTGACCGCTATGTGGGTTACTAACCCACCAAAGTAAATTGGGACCCTAGACCTACCCGATTCGGCCGCATTGGCCACCCTTTGGAAGTGTTGGGCCATCCTATGAACTATGTTAAGCTTGTCACTCCTAGGAATCATGTATGACCCTAATAGTTCTAGTTCATCCCTCCTCACATTAGCCGGTTCATGCCTTCCAAAGATGGTAAGGCCAACAAACCGTTGCCAAAGTTTTGGCACGGGATGTTGAATCCAAGTGCCCTGGCATGTTGGAGGTTCAAGTTAGGATTCCCGATTAGAGCACGGTAGACAAAAGTAATGCTGTCTTGGGGTGGTTCAATTGGTCTATCGGCTTTCAAATCAAACAATTTTCCAAAATCTTTCAAAGACAATCTAATATCATTATTAAACAATCGAAATTGAACATGAGAGATTAAAGCATTTGATTTTATGACATTAAAACTAGAAATGAATTCTAAAGTCAAATAATCATATGTATCATAGTGTAATTGGAACAAACCACTCATGCCAATTCCTTTGAACAATTTCTCAACATGTTTATCAATTCCTAGTCTAGAAAGCGTAGGATGATGAATAAAACGGGTAGGAATTACCTGCCATGTGATGAGGTTGAGCATCCTTTGCCTTTGCTCTTGGGTGGTGATGACCACCCTCTCCCACCCCGGAATTTGCAACTCCGGGTCAATGCTAGGTGCTTGTTGCCTCGATCCTTCACCCCTAACAGTTCTAGACCTCTTGAAAGCCATTTTATGTGAAAATAGTAGGAATTGAAGCTTTCTCTCTCTTAGGGTTTGAGAAGAAATTGAGAGAAAGTGTTGAAAATTTAGTGTAGATTGTAGAGGAAGATGAGAGGAGTTGGAAAATGTAAGAATTTTGAAGTTTGGATGGAAGAATTGGAGGAGATCTTGGATTGAAGTGTGAGTTGAAGGTTTGAAAATGGAGGTTTTAGAGAGAGAAAGTGAATGAAGAAGATGAAATAAGGAGAAAGTGAGGAAGGAAAGAAGGGAAAAGAAAATAAAGGGAGGACGGCCTGATAGCGCGCCCGATCGGGCGAGCCTCGCCCGATCGGGCGAATGTGGAGATTTCCAGAATGCAAGTTGCGCGCCCGATCGGACTCGAACAAAATTTTCGCCCTTTGCTCCCCCGATATTTCTTTCCTTCTCACTCGATTTGCACCCGATCGGGCTAAATTAGCCACGAAATCAGCTCTGCTTGCGCGCCCGATCGGGCGAAATTTTCTCCGTTTTTTGCCTCACTTGCGCGCCCGATCGGGCGAGCCTCGCCCGATCGGGCCCGTACCAAGCCCTGGAGTTTCTCCGATTTCTTTTCTTTTTCAATTTTTTTCTAAGTCTTCTTACCTGTCAAATTCATACATGTACAACAACCCTTAAAAATGGTAAAATATCACTCTCCTCACTTCTCTAAAGTAAAAACAAAAATAAGGAAAAGGAAAACCAATCTAGAAAGCATGAAATACGGGTTGCCTCCCGCAAAGCGCTGGTTTATCTAGGTCCCGCACGACCTTCTTACCAAGTACAATTCCTAGGACCCTTGGCCTAACGCTTGATCGGGTGGTTTCTCACCCGGCCTAGCGATGTTTAGGCTGCGATGCGGCTTCCTGACATAACCTGTGGGACGCCAAGTCGCCTTATCTGGTGGATCCTCCTTGACTTGGAATGGGGGATCTTCAATGCTACGCACTAAAAACCCTTCTTCAGTCGAATGTTGCTTTAAATTATCATTGCGTTCAACACTTGCAACTCGATCTGGCGGAACACTTACCGTAGGCTCGATTCGCACAACATGCTCGATCGGTTCCACTTGTTTATCCTCGAAACCAAGACCAACATTGTAGAGTGCTCTTTCTATTGCATCGACTTCCTTCTGCCATTTGTCTATCTCATCTGAAAGGGGTGCAACACAAGATACCGCCTCCAAGGGATCTTTTTCAAGAGCTTGGGGCTTGTTAGAATAATTTACGACCACATTACCACTGAAGCATTTCTCCTCAGTCATGGAGCTTTTGGGGGCATTATTCAGATTAAAAACCACTTTATCATCCCCTACTGATAGTGTTAGCTTACCACTTCTTACATCTATGACTGCTCCTGCAGTGTTAAGGAATGGTCTACCCAAAATAATTGGGGTTTGCATATCCTCAGCCATATCAAGAACAACAAAATCTACAGGTATATAAAATTTACCTACTCTCACGGGGACATCCTCTAAAACACCTAGGGGGTATTTGAAAGAACGGTCGGCCATTTGTAGAGTTATATTGGTAGCTTTTAATTTACCCATATTCAACTTAGAACACACAGATAATGGCATGACGCTAACACTAGCACCCAAATCACATAATGCATTATCAATCAAGAGATTGCCAATATGACAAGGGATAGAAAAACTACCCGGATCTTTTAATTTAGGTGGAGACTTATTTTGAAGTACGACACTACACTCTGCAGTGAAAGCTACTGTCTCTACCTCACTAATAGACCTTTTTCTCGTCAATATTTCTTTCATAAATTTTGCATATGAGGGGATTTGTGTGATCAATTCAGTAAAGGGAACTGTTACCTTCAAATCTTTAACCACCTCCAGGAACTTACCAAACTGCTTATCCAAGTTTGTCTTCAATTGACGATTGGGGAAAGGAAGTTTGATAATTGGCTTTTGAGCATTCTTATTCTTATATGGAGTAGCCACCTTCTCTGGATCGGAGTTTTACCCTGCAATGTAGAATTAGGTGTGTTAGTATTATCCTCTAGCCCCTGCAGGGCTAGCAACTACATTGTTTGGTTTAATGGAATCAAGATTAGCATTATTTAATAAAATAGGTTCATCAACTCTGGGCATAGAGGGCCCTTCATAGTTTGAACCACTCCTTAGAGTAATTGCAAATGCTTGATTCGTAGGCCTAGTCGGCTGTGCCGGCAGGGCTCCCTGTTGGCGTTCTTGTAGAGTAGCGGAGAGTTGCGCAATTTGATTATCTACAATTTTATTATGCGCTAGAATTTGATCAATTGTCGCATCCCTGCTCTCCATGTGCTTTTGCATATTGACCAACATTGCTCTAATTTCCCCCAAGGAAGGGTCGGAAAATGAGGGGGGTTGTTGTGGTTGATTCTTCTGGCTAGCGTTGGGATGATAGTATTTCTGCTGCTGTTGTTGTGGCACCTGTGGTTCTTGTGGTGGTGGATTTTGAACATTAGTGCTCCGGTAGGAAAGGTATGGATGATTCCGATACCCAGGATTGTAAGTGTTGGAGTATGGGTTATTCAGCCTATAAGCTTGGAAGGCATTAACTTGCTCCACGGAACTCCTGAAATCCTGCTCCCAATGACCTACAATACCACAATTTTCACAGAAAGCCTCATTAGAATTATTATTAATTGCAGAAACATTAGCTACATTAGCAGTGCTCAGATTATCTAATTTTTGGCAAATAGAGGTCAGTTGAGCTTGCAAAAAGGATACAGAGTCGACACTATGTTTCCCCTTGTTAGCAAATCCTCTGGGATTCCCATATTGGGAATTGTGTATCGCCATATCTTCAATAACCTGACCTGCATCATCAACATTAAGATTCATAAATCTCCCACTAGCTGCAGAGTCTAAAATTATTCTAGAAGAATTTCCAATGCCGTTATAAAAGGCTTGGATTAACTGCCATTGTGCTAAATTATGGTGAGGGCATTCTCTTTGTAAGTCCTTGAACCTCTCCCAAGCCTCATATAAGGACTCATCGGCTTCTTGGGCAAAGTTCTGAATCGCACTTCGTAGTACTGTTGTTATCTCTGCAGGATAATACTTGTTATAGAAATTCAAAACAAGAGTTTCCCAGTCAGTTATACCAAGTGTAGTTCTATTTAAGCCATTAAACCACAATTTAGCTTTTCCAGTTAAAGAGAAGGGAAAGAGAATCTCCCTGATTTGGTCTTGAGTGACCCCGGCTTGCCTGATGGTGTTGCAATATTGACAATAGTCGGCAATGTGAAGATTCGGGTCTTCACCCTTGGCTCCACTGAATTGCTTCCTCTCTATCATCGTTATAAATTGGGGTTTGATTTCAAATTGAACCCCATCAAGAGCCGGAGTAGGGGTGAGATGTGGAAAATCCGTAAGCTTTGGTTGTGAATAATCACTAAGCTTCTTTGGAGCCGCCATCTCTGATTCTGTGTCTGATGATACCTCTAAATCGCTAGAATCAGTTGGAGGATCGCGGTGATTATTGTTAGTATCACCAGAATCCGCCAGGATTTGCTTGTAGAAGTTTTTCTGTCTATGGAAGGAACGTTCGATCTCGGGATCGAATGGGATGTAACCTGATCTGGAACACCTAGGCATAAACAAAAACTAGAAGCAAATATGAGATTTGCCTCAGAGAACTAACGCTCTCTGAGACAAAAGAGAAATAATCTAGACTACAAAAACAATCAGAAATAAAAATAAAACCGTTTCCCCGGCAACGGCGCCAAATTTTGACAGGGTAAAGTCGTATCCCCTAATCAAAAATAATTACTTAAATCACTAACTAAGGTAGATAGGGAAGTAGGGTCAATCTCCACAGGGAAACTAGTCTTTTTACTCCTAATTAATTATTATAATCTAAACTATTTAAGTAACCAATATTTATAGTTGAATAAGAAACTAAACTAAAAAGAGTAGGAATAGGGAGAAAATAATATATAAAAGGATCTAGGGCATAGGTTCACCAATAAATAATACTCTAGGGTAAAACAGGGTAATCAATCATTGACATGGCATAGATAACATGATTAATAGGCTCTCGCAATTTATTAATCAACATAGATCTAACAGGCTCTCGCAATTTACTAGATCTAAGTTCTTATTGAAAATAGCCTTTAATATCAAATTAACATCTGCTCGATTCATCAATTTAATATTGATATACTTTTACAAGCCGCAATTGTAAAACATTAAAACAATCCAATAAGAAATTATCATGCAATGCCAATAATCAATAACAGTCAATCATCAATGCATCAATTAACCAGATTGTAAAGGGCTCTCGCTACATATTACAATCACACAATTAATTTACCGGTATTAAATCTCATCTCTCGAATCTTGACTTAACCATTTATAAATTAATTTGCCTATTGAAACTAGACCTAAACATTAACTCTCATCTCTCGATTCTTGAATCAATGTTGTCAAACTCATGCATAAAAGATAGGCCTAATCTAGTCACAGAGCATTAATTCAACCAATAGGAAATTAATCTAGCATTGATAATCAACAACAATAAATTACCCCTTCGTATTATTTATGGATCCTCATAAACCCTAGAAATTAAACTACTCACACATATTAAAAACTAAACTAATCAGAGTAATAAAATAAATCATGATGAAAGGAATAAAAATAAATAAGATTAAAGGAAGAGAAATCGTTACCAAAATAATCTGGAATCAATCAAAGAAATAAGAACAAAGGTTTAGAGAGAGATTAAGAGAGAGAAGACTAAGTAGAGAGAGAAAGTCTAAGGAAGAAGATAGATAAAAAAGAATTAATCGTCCTAAAAACGTACTTAAAACAAAACTAAAACAACTCCTAATTAAAAACTAATTGCTCGACAAAAAAAAGCCTTTCCAGAAACACGCGCCCGATCGGGCTAGAGGCCGCCCGATCGGGCGCGCCTTTTTTCTCGCACTGCTCTTCTCACTGCACCGCCCGATCGTGCTAAGCCTCGCACGATCGGGCGCGCCTTGGCTTGCTGCGCATCTTGCCCTTGCGCGCATCCTCGAGGCTTTGGACTTCCGATTGGGCTCGACTCCTCGGCCCAATCTGGATCTCCTCTTCGGGTCTTGAATACTCGGTCCAAACCTCGGTATTCCAAATACCGAGCCCTTAATCACCGGCTCGATGGCTCTAGCCGGCCTTGGGCTTCAACGACGGTCGTGCTCCTCCAATGCTCGTAGTTGCTTCATAAAAATCCCGGGAAAATGCTCCAAAAGTGCAATTCCCTGCAAAACTCAACCAAAACTACGAAAACACTAGAAAACACATATTAGTAATAAAAGTGGCTCTAAAGAGCCAAAAACACTACTAATTATGACCAAGGGACGGGGGTAAAATACTATATAAAATATACATATCACGACTCTTTTGCTCTATCTTCTTTCCCTTTGGACGCCACCGTACTTTAGTGTATGATCACAGTGGGGTTCAAGCTAGGGGTAATGCTTGAAATATTCACCCTATTCATTGCAGGAATCAGGTCCCTTCAAGTCGGGTTTTTTTTAACACCCCTAATTTCACCCTATTCACTTCAGGAATCAGGTCACTTCAGGTCGGGTTGATTCGGGTAAATCAATTCGGGTTAAAATTGGGTCGGGTCACTTCGCGTTTCGGATGAGTTCGGGTCGGGTCAAGTTCGGGCTACAGGTCAATTTCGGGTTGGGTCAGCTCGGGTCGGGTCAGTTCGCGCCAACTCCATTTTGGATCGGGTTCGGTTCAGATCGGATTAGTTCGGGTTCGGGTCAACTTTTGGGTCGCGGGTCGGGTCGTTCGGGTTGGGTCAGGATTGTCAGATCTAAATGTCTAATCACAACTACCACAAATAAATAAAAGATACATAAAATAATAATAATAATAATAATAATAATAACAATAATAATAATAATAATAATAATAATACCGGTTAGGTGTTCCTTTGTTCTCGTTTCAATACCGTGTTCTGCTTGCTCAATGGTTTTTGATGGGGATATTTATGGGGATCATGCAGTGTCTTGTGCTGGGATGGTGAGTATTAAACATCGGCACAACGTTGTTCGTGACACCCTTGCTGATATTTGTTTTCGGTCTGGGAATTCTGCTCGAAAAGAGGTTAACGTTGGGTTGACGGGAGGGAACGACGGGGCTCTTCGACTAGCAGATGTGTTGCTTTATTCCAGGGATTGAAACCTTGATGTATGTGTTGACTTGACGGGGTCTTCACCTTGGACACAATCGAGGTTATCTGACTTCGTTCCTGGTGGTGTTGTGTTGGCGGCGGCTCAGCGGAAGCGGGACAAGTATGGGGCGCGTTGCAGGGCTATTGGCTATGATTTTCTTCCTTTCTCCTTTTCTTTGTTGTGGGAATTAGAGAAGGATGTTATTGCATTGCGAAGCGGGTCCAGGCGTTCGCTAAGACTCGGGATATTGGTGTTCGTGCAGCTGTTCACATCTTCAGCAGGATCGGGTTCGCTATAGCTAAAGGGGTGGGGGCCTAGATTGTATCTCGGCTCCCCACCAATTTTTTGTAAATTGATTGACTTCGTAGATTTTTTGATATTTTTATAATAATAATAATAATTAATAACAACCTCCCACAATTTATACCCACAATGTATTTACCACGTTCAACTTTATCAAAAGAAATCATAATTGTACATCTATCTATGTATATATTACAAGTAGGGGGTTTACTCCATATTTTAATATTAAAATAAAAAAATAAAAAAAAAACCTAGTATTTAGCCCGAGTGATGCCCCGAATCAATACTAAAAGACACGCTAGCAATGACACGTGTCATCTCCTGGTGTGTTCTTAGCTTTTTTTTTTTTTTTTTTTTTTTTTTTGCTAAACAAATTTCTATTAAAGAAGTAAATCTTATACAAAAACAACTCCCTAATCTTATACATTATAATTACTCAAAATAAAAAGAATTTCTTTAACACAAATCTTTAGCTAAAAAAAAAAAAAAAAACCATTCCTAACATAATAAGTTGCAATACATTCTTAAAAAAAAAAAAAAGAAAAAATTAGAATCCATAATTCATTCTACTAACAAGAAGGTATTTATATAGTAAGTGCTTTTAGAAAGTTAACAACACATATTTTTATCATCCCTTTGAAAATTATGTTCATATTAGGAAGTCAATAATCAATAGTTTATTAATTCATATACTAAACTATAGGTCTCTAACTTTAAAAATATAACACATATCACTATCTCATTAAAAAATCTCCAGCGTTTTTTCCTTCTCTTATTAAAGTGTTTTGTTAAGTATTTGTTTTAATTATAAGATCACTTACTTAATGTAAAAGTTAGTTAGAATTTTTTTTTTTTTTTTTTTTGGTGTTTAGAGAGCCACAAGGGCGGGGGTAAGAATCGATCCCAGGATCTCCTGAAACCGGGAGGGAAACTCTAAACACTTGAGCTATCCCTCGCTCTCAAAGTTAGTTAGAATATAATATTACATAACCCCAAAAAACCTCAAGAAGATCAATATTATTTGTTATTGTCATTTTTCAAATATATTGATAGTACATTTAACATCCAATGCTTCTTATAGAAAAAAAATTGTCCAAATTAATTTATTTTATGAATTTTTTTATTAACTATTTTTTTTTTATTACACATACCAATAGAATTTATTTCCCAATCCAATCTTTAAAAAATATTTTACAATTATTATATCGTTACAACACATGATTTTATATCTATTATATCATCCGTACTCCGCATTTTGATCTAAATATGACTATAAATATTTTTAAATATTTTTTATCTATAAAAATTAATTATTATAATAACCTAATAATGATTATTAAAAACTACCGTGCATGGCACGGGAATTAACCTAGTAGTTCTCAATTTTCATTTGTACTGCTATATTTTTTTGTAGATGAATTTTTTTTTTTTTTTATGTACACAATAATTTGAAGTACTTCTATTTAATTTAGATTTAATCTAAGAAAATTGTGTTCTAGTTAATAAATAGTACGGAGTACTCCGTAATACTTAACAAATATATAGCAACTTAATATATAAATCTATAAATATACTAAAATAACAACCGCTGACGTCATCACTTTTTAAAATTGTACACTTGTCAAACTGTTGTTAAAATTTTTCCCGCCTAAATCAATTGCTGATATCATATTTACTCTCGGTTAAAGAGTACTCCGAAATACATAATTTGCTTAAGTTTTTACTCTTTTTCAAAATTAATAAGATCTAAATATCATTACAAATGGCAATTAATGGTTATGTTTATATAATTATATATTTATTTCAATAAAAAAAATTATGGTGTGCATCACACAGGACTTATCTAGTTAATACACTAATAGAATTTACACTAATCCTATTTATTGTAATTAGGGTTGAACATTAGAATTTACACTAATAGCATAAATAATTAGTAATTACATTAATAGCATAAATAAAATTAAATATGCAACCCCACTACTCCACAAATTCTTAGCTACACACTAATGTAGCTAAGCTAGCTGCAACAGCTATACATATATGAACATATAACACTTAAAAAATGAACATAAGTTTTTTCCCTTTTTTTAGTTTTATTTTTTTATTATTATCTTAACACACATACACACTCTCTCTCCCCCCCCCCCCCCCCTTCTTTCTTATCTCTATGAATTTTCTCTTTCCTTTGTTTTCTTTTCATTCAAAATTTTCTCTCTCCTCTTTTTTTCCTTTCCTTATTTATTAATTTTGTTCCATCTTCACACTTCTTTGTTCTTTCTTCTACTTCGGATATTCTCCAATTTGTCATCATTGTTGTATTATCTATCATCATCATTTTCGTCACGATGATGATGTTGAGTTAAATTTCTTTTTTTTTTTAGTTAATAAATATGTGAATATTATAAAATTGTTGATTTCTATCAATTTTGCATTTGTGCTTCATAATCTACCATGTATATAGATTGATAATTATTGTCTCTATGATAAAAATAAAAATTAAATTTAAGCTGGATATTCAAATTTTTAGAGTTAAAATAATTACAATCGAACTTGTGTATAATTTCTGTAAAAAAAAATGAATATGCAGTACTTTAAATTTGAACATTTAGTACGCTAAGATGAACATTTAGCACAAAAAAATGAACATATTTAACGGTTTAAATATTTTATTTTTATTTTTCTTTTAATAATTATATATAATTTATTTGAACCTACATGAATATATGAAAATCATGTTCATTGTGAATATACTAAATGTTCATTTTTTTTTTGCCGTGTTCATTTTTTTCCGTGTTTATTTTTATACTAAATGTTCATTCTATTTAGTGTTTATATATTTTTGTGAAATGTTCATTTTATCAGGTATGGTCAGGGTATTCTATAAGAATATGATAAATGTTCAGATATAATATACTAAGTGTTCATATTTCTTTTTTAACGTGTTTACTTTTGATTGTTAAATGTCCGTTTTTTTTTTCATGTTCATGTTTCATTACTACTTTTTTTTTTTTTTTGTGCTACATTAATTTTATTTTTTTTTTACGTGTTCATAATTATTTTTTTTTTTACTAAATTCATTTTTTAGGTTGTGGTCCATCAATTTTATGATTGTATGAATATCATGTGTCATGTTTAGTATACTACAAAATGATAAATTTTTTTTAACATGTTCACTTAAATGTGCAATTTTTTTTACGTGTTCATTATTTTTTTTAGTGAATGTTCATTTTATTTTTACGTGTTCATATTTTCTTACTAATGTTCATTATTTTTTACGTGTTCATATTTTTTTACTAAATATTCAGTTTATAAGGGTGATGCAGCTATCTTAGCCGCATAAGAGTGCAACTAAGACTTATTGTCACTACTCCATTAATCATAAGAGTCCGAACCCGTTTTCGCTCCCCCTCTAGTCCTCTACTCTTTCTGAATCATCCTCATTTTACTGCTCGTCAAGACCTCCATCGACTATCCACCACATTCCGACCAAAGCCACCATCAACTTATCCATAACTTCCATCGAAACCACCACCACTCCCACCGAAATTACCCAAATCAAAATTTAAAAATCAAAAGCAAATCAAAATCCTAAAAATTTCAATTAAACATGGAACTTTCAATCAGAGGTGAATCAACTTTACGTTTTATGGTTAAGGAAATTTTGCGTAGAACTACCCTAAAAATAGGGTAATTTGTGAACAACTACCCATTTTTTTTTATTTGTTTAAAACTACCCATAAGTTTGAAAACATTTGGGTAGCACTACCCATTAACATTTTACGTTCAATTAAGACATTATCGGAGCCCACTTTTTTCACTTTTGGCACTCAATTAATTCTCCCGATTTGTATAAAGGTTTTAATTTACTTTAATTAACCTAATTAAGGTTTTAATTAGAATTCATTTTAGGATTCATGAGTTTAGTATTATTTGGGGATTTTGATATCTAAGGTTTGGGGGTTTAATTGAATTGGGGTTTTTGTTTATTTTAGCATTAATTGCCCATTGTAATTGATAAAAGTGAAAAATTGGGGCAAAATAACGTTTTAATAGGATGAAAAACGTTAGTGGGTAGTGCTACCCAAACGTTTCCAAACTTGCGGGTAGTTCTAAATAATTAAAAAAAAAATGGGTAACTTTTCACAAATAACCCTATCTTTAGGGTAGTTCTACACAAAATTTCTTATGATTAATGACGGTGTTGATTCGTTTCCTTTAGCCGAAGAGAGCCTTAATTTTCTTGATAGGGAATTCCACAGCATGCAAGTGATTGACCGGTGTCCATTGAAAGCTTATTGCGACTCAGATAGAATGATTTTTTGGTTTCAAATGACAAAAGCAAAATTTCTGTTTAGATAAATCATATCAGACATTCCAACAATGCGGAGATGCAAGGCTCGAGCTAGAAATTGTATTGATTTACCATCCTCTACTGTAATACCCCGTATTTTCATACATATTTTCTAATTAATTAATTATGAATTATTTTATAAAAAGGGTATTTTAGTAAATTTATTATTTGGAGCCAAAATAATATTTTGGCACCAAATATAAGTATTTAATCATTTGAATAATTAATTATTTTTGGATTTCTAAATTAATAATATAGGTTTAATTATTTTTTTAAAGGTCGGTCCATACTTTATTATACTAATTATTTCAAGAGAAATATCTAATATACATTATGTATTTAACTAATTTTGATATTATCTAAAATATTATTTATTCAATTATTTTATTATGATTTTCGTTTTTATTAAAAATAAAATAAAATTAAAAAAAACACAGAACTTTTTGTGAACGTGAGCTTATCATGTTTTTAAGAGTGATTTTATCACCTTAGTTTGTTAATAATTATTTAACTTAACATCTAAATCTCTATCTCATTTGGTTCCTATCTTCCTTCTCCCAACCATATGTGTATCCAATTAATTTTTCTTATCTTTTAACCAACCTACTAATCTAAACCAAATGTTACTCAAATTCATTCAACAAACTTAAACTTATCACGTTCTTATTCTAATCTCATTCCACCTTAAGCTCTATCCTTTCTACACCCTCAACACTATAAATAGACCCTTAATTCTTCCCACTTATTCACACCAATTCTCTACTTTTCTTCTCATCTTTTTACACAAATCATCCCGTTTATCTTTGAAGCCAATTTTCGGGCACTTCTGGTTAGTTTTGGGGTATTGACGTTTCACAAAATATTGTTCCTCTCAAAAACTAATTGAGGTTAGGCTCAAGAATAACCCAATTCGAAGTTATATCGAAGGAGTTATAGCCTCTGCAAGTTCTGTCTATTCTTTCCAACGCAAATCTAATTCTTCTCTTTTCCTTGGTTTCTTATCTTTTCTTATTCTCTTCTCTTATTCAACTATTATTATTATTATTATTATTATTATTATTATTATTATTATTATTATTATTATTATTATTATTATTATTATTATTATTATTATTATTATTATTATTATTATTATTATTATTATTATTATTATAGGGGATTTATAATTAATTATTATGAGTATTTTTAATTATATAAAATCAGATTTTTAATAATGTTTATGTTGACAGGTTCATGTACATATAGTTGGGAGGTTTTAATTTAATTATTTGTGATTATTTGTTAACCTTATATTGATTAAGGTTATATTTATTTGTAGGGTGTATTCAATCAAGGTTCTTGAGGTTCTTTTTGTGTGGTTTTTCTAGCAAGGATCAAGGTACGTTTAGGTGGCTAGATACCTTTGAAAGTAATTGGTTTGAGTAACATGTTTTACATATTTGATTGGTGATTGAATTAAATTGATTTTGAAATAAATTATGTTTGAAGGTATTTATTTTAATAAAAGTATTTGAATGATTGATTTTTAAATCATGTTTTGAATGGTTTGGATTACTTATCGTATTTAAATAATATTGGGAACTATTGAATATTAAAGGATTTAATGAATCATTGAATTATTATTATTAATGCTTTATAAGCATGTTAGTAATCCCATCATGCGGATTTGGTTTATTGATAAGGCCTTGGACTTTGTATGACCGGGTCTTTCCTCAAAAATAGCCTTGTAATATAAGGAGACTAGGTTGGGGGGTGTGCACACTTGGGTGAGGAATTGGATTAATAGGAATTGGTTCTTAATAAAGGAATCGATTTTGGAATAATGAGTTTTGAATTTATTGGATTAATTATTGGAATTGGTTTTAAAAGCATGTTTGCAAATAAATTGAGTTTACACTATCTTGCACTTATTGTACTTAGCATATTTTGCTAATCCGTATTTCTTGTTTGTTTTGGTTCGCCCTGTGTAATCACGCGGCGTATCTTTATGGTATAATTATATGTATTATACTAGTATTTCCGTAGAAGAAGATTTAGGGTGTTACATCTACATTCTAACCCACATGAGTTTACATGCCACAACAATAATAGATCGAAGGATATTGGGTTATTATCTTGGTGGATTTTACAATAATAACATTTTAAATAAAAAAAATGATATTTTGCTATATATATCTGCTCTTAAAAAAAATTATAATGAATGTAGATTAGCAATTAAAAGGCATATTAATGTTTATCATAATTTTAAAAAAAATTAAAAATTTGTACAAAATAAAACCTTAAAAAATTAATCCTTATCATTATTATTAGGAATGCACGACAATTGTGAATGCAAATTGACTATATAACGCATATGATTATTATTTCTACAAAAAATTTAAAAAATGAATCCTTTTTTAAAAAATTAATCTTTATCATATTATTTGGACTGTTAGGAATTTTTAATGATTACAATTTGAATAATGATAAAAAAAATTAGGAAAAAGATATAAATTGATTTAATTAGCTTATGATTTGCTATTATTATAAATTAATCCTTATCATTAGCTTATTGTTAACCCTAATATCCAAAATCACGTAAATAATGTAGTATGCTATAAAAAAATAAAAAAATAAAATAAAAACGAAGCTAAAAAAAATGATATGGATAACAATTAAAAAGGATTAGATTAGAATGATAAAATTTATGTAGAGAATATATGGTGTATTGTATTTCCTTATAAATAAGCCTTAATTTGATTCACAGTACATATACCGCCAATTAACCACAAAAAACACAAAAAAAAATTATTAACTGTTTCTTTTCATAGTCGGAGACCCAAGCTTAATGGCTTCACAAAGTGAAGATACAATGGTAAACAAAGATACAACTAAGGTTGGAGATGGAAAAAAAACTAATCTTGTCACCGTCATTGATCAGAGGCACAAGAAATATGTACCAGAATTTAAAAAAAAAAAAAAACGATATACTCTACCCACTACATAATTCGGTTAAACTAGGACTATATATATATATATATATATATATAGAGAGAGAGAGAGAGAGAGAGAGAGAGAGAGAGAGAGAATAGAGTACTGTGCATAGAGGTGTAGAAGAGAGAATTCAATTTGAACCTCATAAATTGTTTTTTTTTAAAAAAAATTGTTAATATCTTATTACTAAAAAGAAGTCTTTAATTAATTGTAATAGTTTACCAATGATAATAATAATAAATGTCTTTTACTTTATGAATTTATCTATTCTTGATTATTATCATTATTATTAATATTATATAATAATATACAAAATAATAATAATAATAATAATAATATACAAATATTAAATAATAATAATAAAAATAAAGTCGTGCATCGTACGGGCTTCACACCTAGTATATAAATATATTAGATCTACCGTAATAGAACGATTGAAAGGGGAAAAACTTTATAAATAACTTGATACAAGGATCAATTATTCGTTGACAACTTTAGTTTTATTTTAGGAAATTTTGTTAATTACTACCTCAAAAACAAAGGCTTTGTAAATTACTACCCCTAAAAAAAGTTGTTAATTACCACCCTTAAAACTGATTAATTCAAGTGATTCATACCCTTTTCCCTAATCAACCCCTTATTATGTGATTTAAGCTCTTAATGACATCTTTTATTAGTAAAATTGAAATTATTAGTTGTTTTTAAGCCATGATTAATTAAATAAACCCTAACACCACCTCCGACGACCCCCTTACCCCATCCCTACCATCTCTGGCAGCCCCTTTACCCCGTCATCCCCTTTTCCGGCGAGCTGATAAGCAACCAACCCCCACCCCGACATCCACCCCACCTCTAAACCCCCAACCATCCATCCCACACTCGAAAAATCCCCCCTCCCACCCGCTGGTGGCCCTAACCCCTTCCCCCTCGCCAGAGAACCCTACTAGGCCCTCCCTAAGTCTTCTCCACCCCCTTCCCCCTTAATCACCACCTTAAAGTCCCAAAAATAAAACCCTAAAGCCCTAAAATTGAAACCCTATGGTGATGATTAGGGGTGAAAAGGGGTGGAGGCAGATAAGGGAAGGTCGAGCAAGGTTTTTCGACGAGGGGATGGGGGTTAGGGCCGCAGGGGGTAGAGGGGGGTTTTATGAAATTGAAAGGAAGGTGGTTTAAGGGTGGGTGGATGGTGGTTTTAGGGTGGGAACTGAAAAATGGGTGTTGTCATGGTAAGGAGTTGGAGGAGGTAGGTTCGGTTGTGGGTGGTGGTGGTGCTATGGTGGTGTGGAGGTGGTTCTAGGGTTTAATTAGTTAATTAAAGTTTAAAAGTAACTAATTATAAATTAGCCGAATAATGATATTATTAAGAGCTTAAATCTCCTTATTAGGAAAAAGGGTATAATAACTTGAATTTATCAGTTTTAGGGGTAGTAATTAACAACTTTTTTTTTAAGTGGTAGTAATTCACAAAGCCTCTGTTTTTGAGGTAGTAATTAACAAAATTTCCTTTATTTTATTCAAACAAAGCATACGAATCAATAATCATCTAAATTTAGGTCCCTGTGCATTTAACTTTATGTAAGTGATATTATTTTTCATTTTATGCTATAATTATTTCATTGTAATTACACAATCAAATTTATTATAGGGTATTGCTATACATAGCCCTTAGGGCTATATATAAGCATTGAATTTACTCTTGGAAAATGTATAAAGTTAGGAATTCATGACAAAAACACGCGCAAATCGGTGTAATTAGTGTGTTTTTGTCATGATTTTCTAAATTTAAACAATTTTCAAGAGTAAATTAAATGCTTATATATAGCCCTTAGGGCTATGTATAGCATTTTCCTCTATTATATTGTACTTATCATTTTACACGAATGTTCACATAGTTATTTTCTTCTATACATATCACCTTTGTTCGCCCTATACTTCTTTTTATACATCCATCTTTTAGTTGTTTTTGTTTGAAAGGTTTTAACAAACCTCTCACAACTTCTTATTCCTTTTGCTCAACCTCTCGTACCCTTTTTATTCCTCTCGCTCTCATAGAAGATCTCTTAAAAGCTATGGTGACCCAATGAAAACTCGTTGACAATCGGATTAACTCTTTCATAATATGAAAACCTTTAATGCTCGCATTTTGATGAATCGGTATGAATTTTATATTCTCCTTTTTAATTACCTATTTGTATAACAATTTTGGCTCATTCATTATACATGCTTGAATCGAATGATGGTTTGGTTACTATAACTATTTGTGTAATTGGTTGATTTTACATCTACATGCTTTGTTCAACTATTCTTTTTTTTTTTTTTTTGCCATTGATTTTAAATTATATCTAATTGTTGATTTGTTCTTCTACTTGTTAAATTGGTAATGTTTATTTGAAGGGCACGAAGAGTTTGGGGTTTTATCTATTTCATACATGTTTCTTCTTTGATCATTACTCTAATTTGATATATATCCGCATTCGCGTACTCTCTTCTAATAATAGTTCAGTGGATTTAGTTAATTTTTTCTCTCAAATTCATTTTTATGATTTTTTTCAGGTGTCACATGTTAAATTAATCAAAATTTACTTTTTTTTCGAAATAATTCAATGAATCAATCTGATGTTTTTATATCAAGTTTCTTGTAACGTTTTGTATTACGATATATTTGCTATCGCAAGTTATATCAATAAAACTTCAATTTCTTCTTGTGATAGATCAACAAATCGATCTAATTAATTTTCTAAGCTATCTACTTTTTCATAGTGTTTGATGTCATGACAAATTTATCTGCTATTGTAGGTCAAATAAATCAAACCTTAATTCTTTAAAAGATCGATTAACAAAGCAACCTAATTATTTTTCTATCAATTTCAATTGCAACATTTTATGTATCCGATTCTTAAGTTGTCACTTGTTAGACTAACCAAAGTTGGCTATTGGAGACGAGTCGATGAACCTAATTATTTTATGCTAATTCAAAAAATGATAAAAGCTAACGAACGCTCCTGGGGCGTTGGATAAGCTAGCTAAAAGTAGAAGGATTAAATTAAAAATTAACATTAATTACACAAATCGACGCGTGATTTTGTCATGTTTTCTCAAATTAATACACTTTAGGAAATATTTTAAATGCTTATTCAACGCCCCGGGAGCGTTCGTTAGCAAGATCCTTTAAAAATAAAATAAAACATTCAAATTTTGGATACTAGAGTGTAACCGTGCAAAATGCACGGTATATATAAGAAAAAATATATTTAAAATATGGAAAGTTGATTTTGATGTTGTAATTTAGACTTGAGCTGTAATGGTCGATTTTGGACTGGTCAGCTCTGTTGAACCCTAATTAGCTATGTTTTATTGAGTATTAATAATCGTATTAATAATGTGCTGACACCTGTTGTGCTATGCTGAAATATGATATTCTATGCTTTGCTTAGAAGCTCAAAAAACAGGGTCTAACTCTTTTATGTCGGTGGTGATGCAATGCTATTATGGGGTTTACTTTTTCAAAGTTATAGAGGTTAACTATTCAGTGTTATAGGGGTTAATCGTGTTACTCGGTTAGTGTCATATGAGTTATTAGTGTCTTGCTTTAGGAGTTACATATTTTGTTCTGTTTCAAGTAGTTATTTACTAAGGCTAGTTGCACAAAATGTGTTGTACATTATTATTTTTTATTTTTTTTTATTTTTTTTGTTTTTGATGATTAAAGATGTGAAAAATGTTTGGAGGGTAGCCCCTAAAACAATGCATATAATTGAAGGGTTGTGGATTTAGAGTACTTTAGTGAATTGTTGATAAATGAAATGTATACTCGTGCTAATGCATGACATATATTATAATATGTACCAAAAAAATACTCATAAAACAAAGTAAAATGTTAGTACGTAGTGTTTAAAAAAATGAAATGTTGGAGATTTTGATTGCTACATTGAATTGTTGATAAAGGAATTGTATACTCATGCTAGTGCATGTCATACGTTATACTAAAACCCAAGGCAAGAATTGTAATCATGCCACGTGTTGTCATGAATTGATAAATGCTGTGGGGTCATGTGATTCATGTCATATTAAAACTAATCATCAATTTTTCCTCATAAAAAATTAATGTTCATAAATTCTTATTTTTTAATCCTCATTCTTTCGTTTGCTCATTCATTTAACAGATAAAACAAACTAATATGATAATGAATTTTGTTAATGTTCAATAAAAAAAAATTTAAAAAAAATATGATTTTTTTTTTATAAAATTATAAAACCATCAATAGATTCAGTTAAACCATCAATACATTTCACTTTAATTTATTAAAGTTATTTTTTAAAACAATTTACTATAGTTTTTTTATATACAAAAAAATGATCCGGGACATCGCCCGGGCCTCAAACTAGTTGATTTAAAAAAAAAAAAAAAAAAAAAAAAAACCCTAAATGCATGAGAGTTGAGGAATGAGGTTTTGGAAGCTCCTCGTTCATTTACTCTACAATTATATAATAGATACATACATATTGTTTTATTAAAATGACCGTTACTGTTATAGTTCAAAATAAACCAACACTTTTGTGCTCACTGTGTTGAAAATTGTGGACCACAATTAATTATACTTTCTTTTTCTCTTTCGTCAATCATATATATATATATATATATATATATATATATATATATATATATATATATATATATATATATATATATATATATATATATATATATATATAGAATTGAGATCATGTGAGAACCAAGGTGAATAATAGAAATTAAGAACCAATCTCAGCCATTGATCGCATTCAATCTGATGGCTCACGTTTCACCCGCATTCATTAATGGCTTTTTCGTAATTATGCGTTTTTTGCAACTTTTTTCCAGTTTTTAAACTTTTAAGGCAATTTCATTTACTTCATGAACGATTCCATTTACTTTTACTAAATTTTCATTTACTTTTTAGAAGTGAAACTGGGAATCAGTTTATAACATTCAAATATTACAAAAATACCATTAATGACACGGGAAGCATGTGAGCCGTCGGATTAACATGATCTAAGGGCCTAGATTAGTTCCTAGTTCTAATTTCAGCCTTGGTTCTCATTATAACTTGGTTTATATATATATATATATATATATATATATATATATATATATATATATATATATATATATATATATATATATATATATATATATATATATATATATATATATATATATATATATATATATATATGTATATATATATATATAGGGGAGTTTTTTCCCCAGTTTTTAGAGAGTCACGTAGGATTTAATTTTATTAGAGCGCCATATAGGATTATAAATTTTTATCTTAGCCCATTAAATAAGAGATTATTAATTTCTTTTAGATTTAAATAATTCAAATGTCATGTAATCAAAATTGGCGAATGAGATTTTTATGTTTAAATTACTTAAATATTATATATTATCTTTTAATATTAGGAATTTTATCTAAATATATCAAATTTGAGCACATAAGTACAAAAAAAAAAATATTTTAAAAAAATCAAACAAACCGTGCATCGCATGGGCTTCATCTTTTATATATCTAAAGAGGAGTTTTTTCCCGAGGTTTTAGAGAGCCACGTAGGATCTAATTTTCTTAGCGCGTCATGTAAGATTATAAATTTTAGTTGTAGTCAATTAAATAAGAGATTATTAATTTCTTTTAGAATTAATTAATTTAAATGCCACACAAGCAAAATTAACGAATGATATCTTTAAGTTTAAATTAATTAAATATAAAATATTATCTTTTGATATTAGGAATTTTATCTAAATACAAAAAATATATATATATATATTTTGAAATATTCAAACAAACCGTGCATCACACGGACTTCATCTAGTTCTTACAATTTTGAAGGGAAGGAATACAATTCATCTTATTTTTTTGACAAGATACAATTCATCTTATTTACATAAACTCATATGGTAAAAATCATAAAAATTATAATATTAATCTTGTATATCTTTCAAAAAAATTAAAGAAACCATATGTAGAAGATTTAGAGTTGTTATAATCCAATGCACAATTATTATAGTGTTTGTCATATAGAAAAATCATAATTTTAGTGGTTTTTTTTAATTAATTTTTTAATTTTTTATTTTTAAAATAAATCCAGATATTAAAATCCATTTAAATTACCGTGTTATTTAATCCAAAATATTATAAATAATTATACTAACGATCTTAATGAACACATAAAGTCAAATCATTTGAAATTAATCTTACGTAAATATAATTAATCTCATTGTAATTATTGTCGTCACATTTATCTATTTATCAAGTATACATATTAATGACGATTATCAACTTTCTTAATTTATACTCCGTAATTGACATTATTAGTAAATGAGTCTTTAATGTGTGATTCAATTATTTTTGTTACCAAGGTTGTCACCAAAGTATCTTTGATTTATTTCAAAATAAACTTTGTTGTGTATTTATATCCGCTCATTCATGCATTTGCATTAAATACGTAATAGGATGGAGGATATATATCGTCACTCAAGCAGATGTTGAGGCCTTAACTATGTCGTTTGTGACAATTGGGATGTCAACAAAGGAGGATGTTTCGCCACCTATGGCAACCGGAGAAGCTACTGCTAATGCTGCAACAACTGAAGTGGTAATATATACTTAAAGCTTTACATCACAAGCCTAACTTTAATTACTACCTTCGTTTCTTATTATATGCAATAAATGAATATTTTATGTCTCACAATTTCACAAATAATAGCCCTTGTTACATATAATACGAAATCGAGGTAATCATTAGTCTAAAGTATACGAGTTTTTGTAATTTTGACTTTTGGAGTAATACTTTTTATTACAGAATATGACATATGGATTGGCTGAAGTTAATAATTATTTGCAAAATCGTGTTGAAGAGTCCAGAACATTGGAAATGTTGGCTACTACTGCTGCTCAAAACTCCACCATTACGGATAACTATAAGGTAAAAGATACATATATGCAATAATTATTATTCATATATGTCTACCTTGTTCATAAACAATTCATCAAATTGTCGAAATATCTTACATAAAATAAAGTGGATGGATGAGTATAATGTTGGATATTTATTTTATTTCTTTTTATTATTTATTTCTTTTTATTTATTTTTTTTTTTTGAATAGTTGGATATTTATTTTTGTATATGTATTTTGTATATTAATGAAGAATAATGAATCTGTACAATAATAATGTACAATATTGTGGTATGAATATTTGTATGACTATTTGGATTGTGTATTTGGATAATTGTACCTTTTCATTGATAATTCTAATGTGAATAGTTGTGTTATTTCATTTACTATTCATTAGTTATAAAGAATAATTGTTTATTTCATTACTTGCACCTTTTCATCTAAATTTCTTTTTCTATAAATAGTTGCTGGTTGTTTTGATTCATGGGTACTCAATATTTCTCCTAAAAATACATGCATATAGTATCGGTTACTCTTATCTAGTGTGTTTGTTGTTTTTTTATAATTACAATACCATTTCATAAGAAGCGAAACCTGTTCTATCTTGGAAGACAATTATATTGCTCAATAACCTTGGGTATCAAAGAGGGAGTAAAATTGTCTTAAGGATACAACGGGATTTAATTTGTTGGGCCCGGGTCTTAATAATTTATATTTTTGAATCATCTATAAATGTATGTGTTATGTTTCGTTTGTTTTAATATAATAGCTATATAATTGTTTATTTGCTATTATATATTTCCCTACTTTCACCAAAATAAGTAAATCACCCCGTAAAAACTTATGTTACTATGTAGCCATGTAGGATGTAATAATGTACAGTGGTAATAAAACTAGTAATTTGGAAATGGAGAAATCTTCATACATCTATATTACTATTTGAATCATTACACTTAATTTTGTATAATAAAATTCAATAATTTTGTATAATAAAATTCAATTACAATTGTTTAGTTAAATATCTTTAGATAGTATTTGATCCAAATATCGATCTTCATCACTTAAGAAAAAATATTTCCACACCATATCTCACAATCTACTTCTCTTCTTTTGATATTAGCTAGATAGGGCGAAAATGTACTACTGTATGGAGTAAAAAAAATTAGACTTTTTTTAAAAAAAAAATTATTTTTTATTTAGATTAAATTCATGTAGAATTACACTTGATTTAGTATTTTACGGCAAGTATTAAAAAACGAATCAAGTTATTGTTAGATACAAGTGCGTGTGTGTGTTATTTCTTTAACAACCATTCTTCTTTTTTTTTTTTTTTTTTTTTTTTGTACTTTGATGGTTTTTGACTTTTTGACATTAAGCAGAGGAGAATGTCAAGGTTTTCACTTGATGAACGCTTGCAAGATTGGATGATAACAATGGCCGTTCGAAACGACAACAAAAGAATTGATAAGGTATGGAAAAAAATTTATACTTTGTTATAAAGATATCTACATATTATACCCTAGCTAGTTTATATGACTAATTAGTTGTATCTTCTTTTGTAGTTTTATATACATCTATTGTCCAACTTACAACTTAGGTCTCTTAATGAAGTCGATGACTTCGTTCACCATGGCTACCACCCGAAGAGGCCACAGAAAGGTGCAAACCCAGTAGATAATGTAAGTTTATCTTAATATGATTATTTTTATTACGTATTTCCTCAATGTCAAAAAAAAAAAAAAAAAAAAAAAAAACTTTCTCCGTTTTACATCAGATGTGTCACTTTTTAGAAACGGAAGTATATTATTTTAGATGTATCGATCACTTTTCCGTTTTTCAAATAAATTTTCTCTATTACTCTCCTATCACAGGACCCTAGGCTCTTAATTTTTTTTTCTCTCATCTATCTATCACATGACCCTCTTAATTTCTATTATTAAAGAGTCTGCAATTACAAAAGTGGCATCAAAAAAACATTGAAGGAAGTAATTTGACTTGTTTGACATAATTTTTTGTATATAGTTTTTAGTTTTTATGAAAACAAAACACCAAAAACAGAAAACCAATTAATGTTTCCGGTCCTTTCCACTTTGTTGTTGTCATTTTCAAAATAATCATGATTATAATAAGTTAGGCTAATTTTTAACTCGTTGTATGATATTTTGAAAAACAGAAAACCACAACAATGTCAAACAGATCCTTAAATTTGTACGTAGTTTTTATCTTATGAATTGTATTATTCACAATTTTTGTATTTTCTTACTTATGCAGTCTGTAGAACCGGGCACTTCAAGTGGAAAACGGTCAACTAGAAGGAAGTTGGATTGGGAATTTAGGTTTAAAGGAAAAAGCTATAATGGTGAATTTGTTCTTTATGATATCCATTTTCTTGAACCCGGTTCCAACCAAGATTCAAAAAGTGTAAGTTGTTGTAAATATGAGATTTAAAATTTGTAGACTTTTTTTTTTTTAAAAAAAAAATTAATTTTTTTTTTTTTTTTTTTTTTGGGAACCAAGTAGTCTTGTATGAGATATATTATTAATTTCTTTTTTAAAAAAAAAATTAGTCGCGAGGCTTTAGGGTGAATGAAGAAATATTGTTCTCAAGTGGAGGAATGATAAGTGATCTTGAAAACAAACACCGTCGTAAGAGAAGAAAGAAGATAGAGAGTCCAGATACGACAGAGATCACTCTTAATGAAAGCGTGGAGGCATTTATGTATGAAGCATATCAGAATCTCGTCAACAAGGATATGGATAACAAAGGAAAATGCAGCAAGAAAGGAAAACGTATGAAGATTAAAGATGGCATGAGAAATTGAGAAGGAAACTAGGGATCCTTCTTTAATTTGGACTAGTTGAAAATATGACTCCTCCTGAGAGTAGTTTCTTCTTGTTATTTTATGTTGTGACCTTTTGACAATATGGCTTTATGTTTTTATTTTAATTTGTGTTTATTTTTATAAAATCCATTGTTATATATTCTTATCAAAACCTTAAGCACAAAAAAGATTATAAAAAAAAACGCTAGAAGGAGGGTTCGAACCTCCGACCTTGTGGTTAACAGCCACACGCTCTAACCAGCTGAGCTATTCCAGCTTTTGTTGTATCAATTCTCTCATAATATTATTATTGATAGTAAAGAGCACATATCCTTAAATTGTATAATAATTTTTAAGTGTGAATTTAAAATGGTTAATGTATACACTAAATTGTAAATTGTTTAGTGTTCAATGATCTTTTGTGTGTGTTTTGTAACTTTTAAAGTGGTATGGATTTATAATTAGGAATTAAATTAAGATGGTATGGGGGTAGAAACTTGATTCTTAAAATATCATGTTTGGTTCTTGTTCGGAATGAGTTTTTTAATTTTTATTCGATATCTAAAGGTGTGGTATTTGGCTATTTGCCATACCCACCTCCCCCTTGGTTTTTCTAAACCAAACCCCATACTTTGTGAGTTTCAATTTTGAGTTTAAAAATAGATTTTTCTTAAACAAACATTGGGTTTTACTCATTCCAACCCCATACCTCATACTTCCTCCGTTCTTTATTACTTGACCCGCTTTGACTTTTACACTATTCACCACCCCTCCTTTGACCGTCTTTTGTGAATAATATGTAAGGAAAAATATATTCATGTATGATCTTTTTGGATTCGTCTCAATAAGTACTATCATAATATATAACTTTTATAATTTTTACTTATGGAGAATTTAAGTTATTGATCGTTAAAGTTTTGTATTGACAAGCGTGATAAAAGAAACAGGTCAAGTAAAAAAGAACAGAGGAAGTATATACCTAAAACCTACAACCAAACACCCCCTTAATTTTTTTTGAGTGTATGTGATTTCATGGGCATAGATGCTATGTACTCACAATTTTCAATTGTTCAAGCTATATATTTTCAAGTATTTTGTCACATATATATATATATATATATATATATATATATATATATATATATATATATATATATATATATATATATATATATATATATATATATATATATATATATATATATATATATATATATATATATATATATATATATATAAATATAATAATAATAATAATAAGGTCAACAAATTAGGTGTCAATCCGGATGTTCAGATCAAGTCAAATAAGATCAGGTCGGGTTAGGTTGGATCAATTTTTAAAATTGCGTCATATCAAATTATTGTGTCCACGCGACTACGCGAGTTGAAATCTGAATCGGATATTTTTCGTATCAGGTCAGGTGTGATTTTGACACCTCTAATCAAAATAACTTGTTTGCAGCTTTTTTTAAGGAAAAAAATACCCTTAAAAAAAGTAACAAGTAATCAGATCATCCAATATGACATGAATTACGTTTACTATATTTATAATTTATGGTCTTGTTGGAACCATAAGCGCTTGTGCAAGGGTTCACAGTAATTACATATGTAACACAAATATACAAAGGGCTAGAAAAAGAAAGAAAATCATTGGCGCTTTCGCTGTGCAGTGGGGGGTAGCTTCTCGGATGGACCACTCGGAAGCTTTTGCCCAGTTTCTTGCTCGATCCTCTTCTTGAGCTCTCGCAAAACTCTTATTTGTCCCAATTTCTCAGGAGACAGTTTCTCCCAGTAAATCCCTGCAGAAAATTCAATGACCTTGTGGTTTAGGTATAATCAACTGGAAGTAATGCAAGGTTTTAGGAAGAAAAACTTGTTCATCGCTAACCTTGTGGTTTAGGTATATTCGTATTGGTGAATATGACCTGTGTTGGGGTGCAAATGATGTCGACTGGTACATCATGGATTAATAGCTTTTCAGCCGGAATATCATCTACCAGTTGTTGATCATGCACTGCAATATTATTAACTACTTTAGCTAAACAATAACAGCACTTTAATAATTACTGAATTACTGAAATGAAATTACACATTCAATTCCCATATTACAGGTGAAAGAGAGAAATTTACATGAAGTGGCACTTATAACCTTCGGCATATCATCATATAAGACTCAACAACAGACCCGAAGGTCCCATACATGCTAGATTGAGTCAAAATTAAAGAAACAAACTATATTGAAAACTGGGAAGTATATAAAAGCCAAATTTAAAAGGAAAATTCAACAAGGAATCATCAGCGACAACTGCAATTTAAAGATCTGTCAAATACAGTATTCTAATAGGCAAAATTAGCAGTTTGTGGTAAAACTGCCAACTTTGATCATGCCACTCTATCATGCACTGATTTATGTCACTATTAGCTATATTAATGATAAAAGGTATCTAAAGGTAAATCTAATGATATTTTCATGTCATAACCCAATACATATCTTGACAAATTACTCCGCACTAGTCAAAATGAGTGAGGTTAAAAAAATCTAAAATGTCAAGACATTATCAGTCCCTGTAGAAAAACTATACAATCAAAATGGGGCATTTGTAATAAGAAACCAAAGAACATCAGAAATACCTGTAGTAATGACAGGGGTGGAGTCATCAATCGCCCCCATGTAACGCAGCATTCCATATTCAAGTTCAGCAAATCCCTATCAACGAATTTACAGTAAAACTTTGGACATTAAAAGCTAGCCTTCACAAACATTGAATCATCAAAAGACCTTGCAAAGATATGAAATAAAATCAAAACAGGCTTTTCCATAGTCCATGTATAAAAAAAAAAAAATCAGACCAGTAAGAGAAATATGGATCGCATTAATATATGCCACTCTTTTCATGCCAGGTACATCTCGTTTTAGATCAATCAAACGCATAATTTTAAAAGGGCTCAAAGTAATGTGCTGCTGGAAGTATAACTACCGCTTTATGATAACCAAAATGTACGATTATCTTTTTTTCTGCTAGAAGCAAATGAAAGGCATTATAAATCAAGTGGAATTTTATGAAGCATAGAAGGAAAAAAAGCATTGAAAGATGATGAGAATTAATTTGAAAATGAATTACTATAAAGTTTTGATTCAAATGATATCATGTAAAATGTTATTGGGATTTTACTCATCCTCTAGTTATTAATTCTTTTTTTAATCTACCATATTTACATAGCCTTTGACCAGTAGTTTCTACTACAAAAACAGATAATAAGTAGTATCATGTAAAATGTTATTGGGATTTTCTCAAGTTTTTATGTTTTTTACTATATATTAGGTAATTAAATAGCGCGAAGCCGTGAAGAGTAATTACACATGCAGTTTTCACATAGTACTTCATATATCTAAAGGTATTTTACAAAAATTAGGAAAAAAAAAAGGTATAATGTTTTACACGTGCAGTATAACAATAGAATAAGGCCTGGACGGATAAAACTAGCACAGAAATATAAACAAACCAGATGAACTGGAAGAGAGCTAAAAACTGGCCTACATATAATTGTATCTGCTACTTGGGTGGATTGGCAGGAGAGCTAAAATATCTAGGTTCAGAATGAATGTAGAAGCAGCAGCAGTGGCAGGAATTGTACATAAAGTGTGGATAACAAGTAATAAGCTCTTTGGAAAGGAAAAATACCTACTGTGGCCTCGGCAATAATGGAAATTCAGAGTACTATAAGAAGTAGAATAAAAGGGATCATGGGGGAAAAGGATTCATCTGCTGAGTGCTGATAGGATTTGGCGGGATGACCTATAATTATTGTGACTACAGTTCTATAGTTTGCATTGCATTTTAGGTTATATTCTTCGTAATTGGTACTGGTTCTATAAAGCTGATGCCTATTTTGGTTGGGTATTTTTAGTGGAAAGGAGCCTTCCTAGAAGGGTTGTCTCTACTTTACAGTCCTAAGTCAAAGTAATGTGCCGCTGATTACGCTCATGCAATGGTGAATTGATCATAGAAGGCCTCTAAATCACTATAAAAGAAAATAATAAATAGAAGCAACCAATTGCTACGAAAAAAAATTCAAATGTAGCATACATGAGATGGAAACAGAAAATAAACATCATAGCAATGGAAAACTACCTCACCCTTTCCAAGCCGGGCTCCAGTGTTCGGATCAACAGCAACTGAACCAATGACAATTAAGTCTACTTTGATCTTTTCATCAAGACCAATTGGCCTTCCATATTTTGCTACACCTACAGAGGTGCATGCCTCATTTATATTGCTTGAAGTCAACATTTCAGACTCAAGAACCGAAAAGAATCCGGTTCTCAAACGTGGCTGGGGAGTCAGCAGTTTCTTCCCCTCTGCATGAACACAACAGCCTCGAGAAATTGAGTAAAAAGCAAATAGTAGAAGACCAAAACATAAACTAAGCAGCTCAACAGAAATGATATCCAGAAACACAATAAAACCTTCCCCTTAACCATACAAGCTGCAACGGAATACGTGTACTCAACAATAATATAGAAGGACGGATTGTAACTTTGATTAGCTTGAAAGCTTGTAAGCGTTAAACATGGCTTGAGGCCATGACTCTCCAAGGAAACTAATACAATATTTTCTGGATACCCTCTCCTTTCCTAGACAGCAACTATTTATACTACTACTACTAAGCTAAAAGTGGCAACAATGCCTTAATTGTTACAAGTGCTCTTCTTGTCCTCTTTCTAATTTAGTGCATTACAAACAAACACCCAAAAGTAGCTGGTCTGCTCTGTTGCTCAACGGTCCCCTGCTTCTCTTGTTGCTGCCAAGGATTGTTGTTGTTGGTGCTCTGTTCCTGCTGCCCTCCTCTGGCGTCTGCTGTAGGTGATAGTCACGGGAGGTGGGAGTGGGTGTGTTGCAATACTTCCCCCCCAAAACAGCCACCTTGTCCTCAAGGTGGAATGTAGGAAACCTCGCCTTGATGGACTCCGCATCTTCCCACGTTGCTTCGAAAACAGGTAGCCCTTGCCATTGTATCAACACCTCAATCCCTTCTGCCTTCCCTAGCTTCGGCCTGATGCTTAACACCTGCTCTGATTCCACCACGAGTTCCAACTCAGGTGTGAGTTGGGTTGGGATGCTCGGAGAGCTAGGGACAGCCCCTAGTGCAAGTTTCAGCTGAGAAACGTGAAACACCGGGTGTATTTTACAGTCAGCCGGTAAGAGTAACTTGTAGGCTACCTTGCCAATGCGTTGGATCACCTCGAATGGGCCATAAAACCGCGCGGCTAGCTTTTCAAAGGGTCTCTTTGCCAACGAACGCTGTCGGTATGGTTGAAGCTTGAGAAAAACACGATCCCCAACCTGAAAGTCTACCTCCCTCCTCTTCTTGTCAGCATTATCTTTCATTACTTGTTGGGCTTTAATTAAATTAATTTTAAGCTCATCCAACATAGCATCCCTCTCTTGCAAGTGTTCTTCCACAGTACCCACCCTCGTTTGTCCTAGGCCCACCCTCAAGAGACGAGGTGGATCCCTCCCGTAGAGGACCTTAAAAGGGGAGATTTGGGTGGATGAGTGAGTTGCCGTATTGTATGAAAATTCTGCCCAATGAAGCCATTTTGCCCACGACCTTGGTTGCTCACCCGCAAAACACCGCAAATAGGTCTCTAGCCTCTTGTTTACCACCTCCGATTGGCCATCCGTTTGGGGGTGGTATGAGGTGCTTCGCTTAAGGTCCGTACCTTGCAAACGGAACAACTCCCTCCAAAATGAACTCACAAACACTCTATCACGATCCGAGACAATGCTATTTGGCACCCCATGTAATCTCACTATCTCCCTAGCAAACAAATCCGCCACGCTCACCGTCGTGAAAAGGTGTTTGAGTCCCAAAAAATGAGCATATTTGGATAAACGATCCACCACCACCAAAATCGTATCCATACCCCTTGACTTCGGTAACCCCTCGATGAAATCCATCGTAATGTCTTCCCACACTCTCTCCGGTATCGGTAGTGGTTGTAGAAGACCCGCCGGTGACTTTTGTGAATGTTTATTCCGCTGACATATCACGCACTCTCGGACCCAAGTTGCAATCTCACGCCTCATCCCCACCCAATACCACTCTTCGGCTAGCCGTAGGTACGTCTTGGTTTCACCCTCATGGCCCCCCACCGGAGAATCATGATAAGCCCGAATTAACGCAGATTTCACGGCCGACTTATGGGGTACAACCATTCGCCCCTTGTACAATAAGTGGCGACCCTCCACCGTGAACCCCAGTTGCCCTTCCCCTCTCTCGGTTTCTACCCGCATTCGCTGTATCCACTCATCCGCGGCAACCTCCTGCTCAAGAGTGCTCCAATCCACCCCTTGTACCGCCACTAAAGCCACCAATTCTGCCTCCTTTTCATCATCACCCCTCCTTGATAACGCATCCGCCACCCGATTGGCTATTCCGGGTTTATAATGAATTTCGAATTCGAACCCGATTAACTTCCGAACCCATCGCTGATACTCCATGCCCACTTCTCTTTGTTGAGTAATAAACCTTAAACTTTGTTGATCACTCCTAATTATGAACCTCCTTCCCAAAAGATAATGTTTCCATTTCTGCACCGCCAAGCACCCGGCCATGAGTTCTTTCTCGTAAATCGATTTGCTCCGGCCACTCGGCCCTAACATTTTGCTATAAAATGCCACGGGCCTTCCTTCTCGCATGAGCACGGCTCCCAATCCGAAACCCGAAGCATCGGATTCCACCACAAAGGACTTCTTGAAGTTCGGCATAACCAAAACAGGGGCGGTGGTCATGGCGAGCTTCAATTTCATGAATGCTTGTTCCGCGGCTTCGCACCACCCAAAACTATCTCTTTTGAGTTGAGAAGTTAAAGGCTGTGCGATTTGGGCATAATGGAAAATGAATTTCCTATAATACCCAGTGAGCCCAAGAAACCCTCTCAAATCTCTCAATGATTTTGGAGTGGGCCATTTCAACATGGCTTGGATTTTATCTTGATCCACTGAAACTCCCTCACTTGAGATTATGTGGCCCAAGTAAGCCACCACATTTTTCCCAAACTCACATTTGTTGATATTAGCAAATAACGAATGGGCCTTAAGGACTTCAAGCACCAATTTAACATGTTCAATGTGCGTACCCACAGTGGAACTATATATGAGTATATCATCAAAAAATACGAGTACAAACTTGCGTAAATACGGACGAAATACCTCGTTCATTAATGATTGAAATGTCGCCGGAGCATTCGTTAACCTGAATGGCATTACTAAGAACTCGTAATGACCCTCGTGTGTTCGGAATGCCGTCTTGTGAGTGTCTTCCGGCCTCACGAGGATTTGATGATACCCCGCCTTAAGGTCTAGCTTCGTGAACACATGTGCCCCGTGCAACTCGTCAAGTAACTCATCTATCACCGGAATTGGGTATTTATCGGGGACGGTCTCCTTGTTGAGAGCCCGGTAATCTACACAAAACCTCCGAGAACCATCCTTTTTCTTCACTAACAACACCGGGCTCGTGGTTGGGCGAATGATGCCGGCCATTAGCATCTCTCGGATCAATTTCTCGATCTCGTCCTTTTGAAATTGGGGGTATCTATAAGGCCGCACGCTAACGGGATTGCTTCCTTCTTTGAGAACGATCGCGTGTTCATGACCTCGGCTCGGAGGCAACCCCTTGGGTTCACTAAAAACCCCTTCAACTTCGGATACTACTCCCTTCAAAAAATCTGGCACACTTCCTGCCTTAGTGGGCTGTTCTCCTTCCACCCTATTTAGCTCCACTAACATTCCCCCTTTTTGCTTCTTAATTGTTTTGAACATAGCTTTGAGGGTAATACCCGTCTTAGCCAAGCTCGGGTCTCCTTTCACCGTCACCATCTTACCCCCTAGTGAGAAACTCATCTCTTGCACCTTCCAATTTGTCAAGACCGACCCCAACTTCTCCAACCACTGTATTCCAAGTATGATGTCGGAATTACCCAATTGGAGAGGTAGAAACTCTTCCTCAATCTCCACTTCATCATTGAGCTTCAATCTCACTCCTCGGCACTGCCCCTTTCCCTTAATATTCTCGCCATTCCCCAAGGACACTCCAAACACCGCATTTCCCGTCACTTCTAGTCCCAACTTTTGTACAGCTTGCAAGGAGATAAAATTGTGTCGCTCCGGGGTCGATCATGACCACCACGCTCTCCCCTTTGATCTCACCCTTAAGTCTCATCGTTTTGGGATTGGTCAACCCCATAATCGAATTCATAGACACGGCAGTGGGGGTCACCTCTTCGGCCTCGCCGGAGTTCTCCAACACCGCTAACTCCCCTTCCTCACTCTCCTCGTCTTCTTCCACCAATAGGACACTAAGTCCCTTCGCTGCACATACATGAGTTGGGCCCGTCCATTTTCTGTCACACCTAAAGCATAGGCCCCTAGCTTTCTTCTCCTGAATTTCTCGGTCAGTGAGCCGCCGCACTTGGCCACTGAACTGGGTTGCTCCGGTGTTGTTACGGCTCGGGTAAGGGGAGGTGTTGCTGCGAATCGAGTAAGTTGGATTTGGGTAGGAAACTGAGGCTGCAGAGCTTTGAGGAGTTGGGCTGGATCGGTAAGTGTTTGTGGGCTGTGGGCTGGAATTTGTGGTTTGGTTGGGTTGAAAGTTTTGGGTTGTGTTATGGGTTGACCCAATTCCTAAAGTAGCAGCAGGGCTACGATTAAAATAGGAATATTGGCTAGGCTTCGGGTTCGGGTACGACCCACCCGTCTTCCTCACTCCATTAACCCGATTCCGCTCCTCGACCCGGATCGCAAGATCCATGGCATCTTCAAGGGTTATCGGGTTGAGCATTCGGATCTCAGCCTTTATGTCTTCTCTGAATCCGTTCACGAATTGGGCCTTCATTATACTCTCAGGCACATCCGTAAGTGGTGTCGCCCTCTCGATGAAGGTTCTCCGGTAATCCACCACCGTCGTCACCTGCGCCACGGCTAACCACTGCTCGTGCAAGGTGCCGGCGTTGATGGGTCGGAATTGAGTCAAGACGTGCAACTTCAAATCTTCCCAATTGATGATCGGTCGCTGGCTGGTACTGGTACCACCTCAAGGCGTCGCCGTCCATGGCGACGACCGCCGCCTGAATTTTCTCCACCTCCGTCAACTGGTAAAAGTGGAAGTACTGTTCGCCGCGGAGTATCCACCCATCCGGGTCTGAACCGTCGAACACCGGCATATCTAACTTCCGAAACCTCCCGCTGCCGCGGCTCTCGTGTTGGTCGTTGCGACTACGGTACTCCCCTCCTCCGCCGGCTTCCCAACTCCCAATTCGGATCCCATTGAACCTACCCGCACCGAATTGTTGGTCGTTAAATTCCCCCACGTTGATCGGTTGTTCCACTTCTTCGTTTCCACCGATGGGTTGTTTTCCCAAGGCTTTAAGGGCGTTGCGAATTTCGTCCAAGGTTTTCTCCTGGCGGCTCGCCGTCATTCCCACCTGTTGGGTGGGTCCTGCCGGAACCTATCCATCCTTCCCTCCATAGATTGCCTCACCTTGTCTAAGTTCTCGTCCTGTCTCTTAATCAACATGTGTTGGAGTGAGTTTTCGCCTTCTCCGAGCTTCTCAAAAATCTCTTCCACCCGTTCTTCAAGCGCCGCCACCCTCTCCGGTGTCACGGTCAACGGCGTCGGCGGCATGGTGGCTTTGATACCAACTGCAACGGAATACGTGTACTCAACAATAATATAGAAGGACGGATTGTAACTTTGATTAGCTTGAAAGCTTGTAAGCGTTAAACATGGCTTGAGGCCATGACTCTCCAAGGAAACTAATACAATATTTTCTGGATACCCTCTCCTTTCCTAGACAGCAACTATTTATACTACTACTACTAAGCTAAAAGTGGCAACAATGCCTTAATTCTTACAAGTGCTCTTCTTGTCCTCTTTCTAATTTAGTGCATTACAAACAAACACCCAAAAGTAGCTGGTCTGCTCTGTTGCTCAACGGTCCCCTGCTTCTCTTGTTGCTGCCAAGGATTGTTGTTGTTGGTGCTCTGTTCCTGCTGCCCTCCTCTGGCGTCTGCTGTAGGTGATAGTCACGGGAGGTGGGAGTGGGTGTGTTGCACAAGCATGTGAAAGTCTTTATGGATTGCTATAAAAACAAGATGTTCTAAATTTTAATATTGAACATTATGGATTTCCATATTATTTCTGTAGTGTCAATTCTATCAAGATTTAAAACATTATTTAATATTGGTCTACAGCGAACACAAAATTCGGGGGTGTCCATCTATTACTATTAAGAGCTGCACTTGCCTTCCAATATGGTTCAGAACTTCATATTCCAAACCACTTTAAAGAAAATAAATCTATTGTTCACTGAAATGTATTTATATTTCACAGATTCGTTCTATTAAGAAAATTCAACTATTCACCACTCAGTATAAGAGTTCTAAGCTTCCTCTTTTTGGTTGAACAGCTCACAAGCCTAGAGCCCTACATAAAAATAAGTGGGGGCAGATATACAAAACGTAACCCCCATAACTATAGTTGCACAGAGGCTCTCTCCTTTATAACTCAATCTGAAAAGCAAAGATTAACCTATGAATTCACAGCATATAATCATTCAAACACTTTTTATATTGTGGACGTGAAGCAAAATCTCCATCAAATTTTACTTAGGCCCTGTTTGGTTTGATGTAAAATGTTTTCATGGAAAATGAATTTTCCATTTTTTCCCATTTTCCTTTGTTTGGTTTGTTAAGGAGTGGAAAACAATTTTTCAAGGGTGGAAAATTCCATCCTTAATGATGGAAAACATTTTCCTTCCAAAAACAAGGGAAGCCACATTTTCCTCTCTCCTCCTTACCTCTTTTTTTACTTCCCTCTCATTCATCTTTACATTTCCACTCTTATTTTTTTATTTTTCTTGGACTTTTCTTGTATGCAACCAAACAAAGGAAAACTAATTTGCAATTGTGTTTTTTCTTGAAAATATGTTTTCCATGAAAACTAATTTTCCATTGAAAATGTTTTACATTAAACCAAATGGGGCCTTAGTATGATTGCGTAATATATATTGCCTGAAACCTTGAAGGTCAAGCAATTATCAACAAAACATAGCTAAATTTCAAACAGCAATTCCCAGCAAGTCTTTGATACCCTCAAATTCAAATTCTTCACTACTCAACAATTCATTATAAGCAACGGCTGAAAATGTGCTAATGCAACAGTCAGCTCAATACCATAGTATTAGGAGGACCTAATGCAACCCAAACTACCAACAACAACAACAAGAGCTTGTAACACCAGGTGTATTTTATATACAACAAGTTTAGTCACCCGCAAACCACAATTCACATAGTAATCATTTTGACAAAGAATAGACTTTTACGCGATTTCAGATACTACTCACTATCTATGTTGCATACAATACAACCGTTATATACAAGACCTAACGAACACCAAACAAAACAGTGAATTAAAAACAACCACCAACCAGAAAGCGTCAAGAATCTGACTTGTTTCTGTGGAGAATCCGGGTTAACCTTCACACAATTCGCCCCCAGAAACACATCCAATTCACCCAACTGCCAAAAATTCATTCAAACCCCATAAAAATTCATCACAAATAACATAAGATAACAATATAATAAGGGTATAAAATTGATGGAATACCTTGTTAGCAGCAAGTGGAGCACCAACAAAATTGGGAATACGATGATGAACAGGTCGAGGAAATTGAGCAATATTCTGAGCTTCCATTAAATCCCAAACCCTTTTTCTAATCTTCCATTTCCAAGCTTTTGGGTCATCATCTTCACTCTCATTCATCTCTTTTTCAGAGGCTTCCGCCATTGATTCTCGAGCTTTAGCATCAAGGGTGAGGCGATTTGCTTCGAATGCCGCCTCATCGAAGATTTCAGTGTTGTTTTTCTGGGAACTACCCAGTTTTGAAATTGATGGAAATATGTAGTTTCTTCTTTGATTGAGTGTGTTAGTGAGTGAAATTGGAATTGGGATTGAAATTGAAATTAGGGTTCTTGGAAATTTGGAGGGAAGAGAAAGAGGTGAAGAAGTGAGATGGGAGAAGAGTGATACTCTTGTTGCAATTGTGTCCATTGGGTTGTTATGAATGACTGAGGGATGATCATGCTTGGGTTAGTTTACAATTTTTTTTTTATTATTATTATTTTTTTTTTTTTTTTTTTTTTTTTTTTTGGTTTTGGAAATAACCGCCTAAAATTGTTATCGTTTCAGTAATTATCGACTACAATTCTTTTTTTTTTTTTTAATTTTACCACCTACTACTTTTAAAAACATGAAAATTTCCCACCAAATTTCTCAAGCCCTCATATGTGACGTCGTCATGCCTTCTTCTTCCGCGATTCACATTTTCAATGTTGTTTTTTTCAATATAAATTAAGATTAGATTAGGGAAAAGCATTTAGTTTCTTCAAAAAAAAAAAAGGGAAAAGCATTTAGTTGTCGATTTAACATAATCCAAGCTCACACGAACATAATTAAGTTACTAATATGTGCCAATTATAATTTGTTGTTCTTCATTTAGGGTTTATCCCAAATATGGGGAATTTTTCAAACTGAATAATTTTTCAAAATAAGCATTATTTACATTGGTTAACTCTATACATAACTAATATATATGCTCAATTTAGGATTGTAAATCATAATTTAGAAAAACATTTGATTTTAAAATATCCCTAAATTACATATGAACCCTAATTTTTCATATTAAAATTTAGTAATAATTTTTTAACAATAATATCAATTTCAGTACTAATTAAAGACATAATACGTTAAATCAATGCATAATAGTCCCAATTTCATCAATTAATCACTAAATAACAAACTCCTATTTTCATTTCAAAACCCTAAATGATGAACACCGTTTTATAGTTAGCCCCAATTTTGCAAATTAGGTACCTAAATTAGTGGTTTGTTTGAATAATTTAGATTTGCAATAAAAATCAAATATTAAGGTTAGAAAAAGGAATGAAGTTGAAAACAAAACTGTTGGTGGGGCCCACAATGACGTCATGTAGGCAATCAGGTGAAAAATTTTCATGTTTTTAAAAACTGTACTCCCTCTGTTCCATTTTGTTCTTTACGTTTCCATTTTAGATGTTCCTTTTTATTCTTTACATTTAGTATCTTTTCTTTTATAGTCATAAATTTTAGACAAAATTACCCTTGCTTTACAATTTAAATAATCAAATATCCTTACTTTGTCATGTGCATTAGTACTTTTAGTTCTATTTTAATGGTTTTCTAATACTCATTATTACTTTCTCTCTCCTCTCTCTTCTTTTTCCGTCTTACTTTCTTCACCCCACATGTACCATATTCTTTTTCAAAGTAAAATTATACTTTCAATCATTGAATTATTCCAATATACATCTACTTTACACAATTTCTTAATTATCACGCATAATTCCAAACGTCAAAAACAAAAGGAAACGAAGGGAGTAGGTGATAAAATACAAACAAACAAAAAAAAAAAAAAAAAAAAAAAAAAGAGAGAGAGAGAGAGAGAGAATTGTAGGTGGTAATTACTAAAATGACAACAATAGTAGGGAACAATTTGCTAAATTGGAGTTATTAAATAAAGAAATTACTAAAATAGTGTTCACTTAAAAAAAAAAATAAAAAAAAAAATTCAAAGTAGTGTTCACTTAGGATTGGAAAACTCTAAACCTAATTTTTATCGCTTCTTAAAGTCTAAATAAAAAAAAAAAAAAAAAAGTGAATTGCTAAATCGCATACGGTATTTACTGGATAACGCTCGTATTCTAACACGACATTACAAACATCCCCCTTTTAATTTTACCCTAATCTACTTTTACCCCTTGTAAATTTACCCTATTTTATTTTTACCCTACTAGCCACCATCCACCACTCTACGTCAAAAAAAAAAAAAAAATCCTTAATTCAACAACGATTTACACAAGCGGTGAATGGACAAATTTGCAAAACTGACGATGCCACCGAAGAGGTCGCCTATGCGGACAGATTCGGTGAGTGTTCTGAAATTTTTTTTTTTTTTTTAATTTTTTTTATTTCGTAAACGCCAGAATAACGCCTGAAATTTTAGGATCTACCGTGGAACATTCTAAAATTTCAAGCGTTGCTACCATGGTTCGCCTGAAATTTTGGAATGTCCCATAGTAGATTCTAAAATTTCACGCGTTCCTTGCATTGCATTTTCCTCTTTAAACTTAGCCCGCAAGAATTTGCTTTGGTACCGGTTATAAAATATTCCCTTTAACAGTCGGCTTTTTTTTTTTTTTTGTTAATCAGTTTCTTTAGATTCGTACAAACTATCTTCATGTTATAAAAGATTAAAAACAATTGATATTTTGAATCAATAGAAAGGAATGGAGATTAAATATAGTGTTTATACCATCTTCACTTTCATTTCTTCATGCCTGGTTCACAAGTACATTATGGCATATGCAAACATCAACTTCAAAAGTCAAATACAAAGCACCAATGAAAGAGCAAAATTATTCATAAAAGCAATCTAGTATTACAAATATAAGGAACATAGCAATACATTAACATACAACATAGATAAAAGAGTTAGAAAAAAACTACAAGAGCAGCAGACTCGCGAATATACAGCCAAGAAAAACATGGTGAGCGAATATAAAGAAATAATGATACATTGCTCAAGGCTGCAACCTTATGAGCACAACTTGTGAAGAGCCATAACCCAGAAGGAGCAACAAATGTATGTGAATAACAAAATAGAAAAGAAAAATGAGAATATTCCAACACACTCGACACCATACCTACCAGTAGTCAGGTTGCACGGATGGTTTATGGTTCTAATAGTAAACGAATGATCACCAATTGATCATATGGCTTGTGACTGAGAGAAGGATATGCGAATGACACAGCCGTCAAGGGTGGTTGCATTTTTGCACACAAGAGCTTCAGTAGCCTGCTCCTCGTTCTCAAACAAAACAAGGGCTTGCTTCTTGCCATTAGTCTCAAAAACTTTGGTGTTAATAATAGTCCCATGCTCCTCCAAATGACTCACTATCTCTTCCTCGGTAATATCCTGGGGGATGGTGGACAAGTGAATCATTTTCGTCGGAGAGCAGCAGTAGCGGTAATTTTTGGCCGCATTACGGTTGAACCGGTTAAGGTTTGAGTTGAGGTATTCATGGGTGTCGGTGCCTGACGTGATTTGAGGGTACCTGGAAAAGTTGACATCTAATCGCTTTCCAAAGAGTGTAATCCCCTGCAATTCAAATGATAAACAGCAATTCAGCTTTAACTCGATAAACACCAATTAAAAGGAATGAGACATGATATACAACTTCCTATAACTCACTTGGTGGCAATTCAGCAGATAAGAAAAGAGACATGATACAACAAGAGTGGTGTGCTTTACAAGAACACAAAAGCTGTTCCTAAGAAGATCAGCTTCCCACACAATAAAGATGTTTACTTACTCCCGAAATAAAACAGAGTTGAATTATTTATGTACTTTGCATTTAAGTATCCCAAGAAACTAAAAGAGACAATAGTCAGAGACAATCCAAGATCACACCTTCAGAAAATGAACAGCCAATTCAGCTTGGAAGCCATCACCCATCTGTACTAGGGCATGATCCGGTTTATTACGAAGAAGTTTAATTCTCACTATGTTCCCATATAGAGAGAATAAATTGAAAAGTTTGTCCTCGTCAATTCTCTGAAACACAAGCCAAAAAGCACAAATGACCACAGGACATAGAAACAAGGTCCATTCTAATTACATATCAACATGGAGGCATAAGAGACAAAGGAAGAGAAAAGGAGGGTAGACTTACATCAGGATTTAGGCTAGATACAAGTATTGTGCACCTGTCATTCATTCCTGTGATTCCAGGAGGGAAAACACCACCAAAAGCAGCTGCAATAGCTGCATGGTTCGCCATCTAAAAAACCATGCCCATTGATTCTCTTAGTGAAAATGTAAAATGCAAAAAATGATGTCTAAGTACTTGCCTGAAAAAGGACAGTATTTGTAGAACATGAAAAGAAAAAAGGGAAAAACATAACAAATGGAAGCATCAGCATCTCCAGTCAAAAAGAACTTTCATCACTTCACTTAGAGAAAAGTACCTGTGGAAATGCAACTGAAACACCCAAAATGAAGGGAAGAAAACAAAAAGATTCAATTAGACACTATATAGTGGAATGTAAATACTAGAAATTTAGGAGATTTAAAACACAACTGATTACCTGGAGCTCCACCTGTTGGGAGTGGGTACATACCACCACCATCTGCATAGCCAGGCTGTTACAAAACTCTCTGTTAATTTTATGCTGGCAGAAGTGAACAATTTCCAAGGCCGTATTCTGGCATACCTGAGAAGATCTGCCTTTCGGTTCTGCCGGCAAGGAAGGATTGGTGAAATCCCTGCATAAAAAATAATAATTATGCATAGATTCAATAATGCCGCATCAATAAGAATCCTTTCGCATTCTTAAACAAATTGATGGAAGCTTGCAGTATGTAGCATACCTTGTCCGCTCATTATTATAATTGACTTGCAGTTCTTCAAGACTGCATCAAGATAATAAAACGAATTAACAAAATAGATGTTTGCATGCTACACAGTTGGCTAGCTGTTAAAAGATAATTGAACATCGCACATAATCACCGAAATGAATACATGGATCACATAGAATAAAATGCAAGTCACCAAAGCCAGTAATTGAGAGATCAGACATACTTTGAATACTGAATATCTAGTTGGCAGCAACCATCATATATATTCCGTCCCTATAAAGAGGTTTAAATGAGATTAGGTCATTCCCAAAGCATATGTCTGAAGCAAATAGGAATATATCTGATTGTACTCAAACCTGAAGTGAAGTTCGTGCAGTGACCGCACTATGGCGTGATTGATACTGGATAAGAGCTTGAAAACCTACAAAACAAAAGTACTCAGAAGAAACTGGTCTTTGAAGTATAACATACTTTTCAGAAGAAAAAAACCAGATACATGTTTCAGAAAATCTGTTTGCAAACTGGATAAATTCAATCACAAACATGAAATGTTAACATATGCATATGTGACATTAAAACTTTATATCAAGATACAATTCTAGACAGAAATAGAATCGGAGAGAAAAGAAAAGAAAGCAGAAATGAGAGAAAAACTTGAATAAGCTGACCAGCTGTCTTCTGAAACGTAACAATCTTCTCCACAAATCCATGAGGAGAAAAAACTTGATGCAGAACGTCCACAGTTATTGGATAGACCGCTTGATGGATTGTAACTAACAGAATTCGGTTAGGCTGAGTTCCCAGAGATGCCCCACAGCAGACCAGCATAGAGACAGAAAAGGGGGAGAGAGAGGAGAATAAATAGAGAAGAATATATAGAGAGATGAAGAGAGAACTTAAAGAAACAATACATGTAATAGGAAAAAATCACATAAATTAATAAGACCACCACAATTTAAAAAAAAAAGCATGAAGTAAACTAAAAGCACATAGGCAAAAGGCCAATAAAAAAACGTACATCATAAATCATGCTACTTAAAACAGCTCTGCAGCTAATTTACTGCATAAACTGTTTAAATCCCCTTACATGTGCTAAGATGGTGTACTAATCAAATCGGAATCCACTAGAAGCAGTCTTACAATATTGGAAACTGGACAGGAAATAGGCCTGAGGTTCCTATATTGATTACTAGAAACTTTTTATTGCATCTTAAAAGCATTTACTCAAGTAAGACAATAAAGCACTCTCCTATTGCGAAGCTAGCCTCATGACAGACACAGTTAATAAGTTTAGCTATTTATAGAATATGCTATAATAGCTTATTCAACTTTAATAACTTAAATATAACTAAGAGCAGCATCAGACGCAACAATTCCCTACTACTAGAGCCAACAGAGAAAGATGCAAAATTTTCCAATTTCAAAATTTGACACAGAACTCACCAGTAAAACTCATTACCCTTCCCCTACAGAAGAAATATTAGGACATTATTGGCATATTTCTGCATACCAAAGACCCTATATATACTCTTAAATGCATCTACTCCCAAAAATAAAATAATAAAAATAATAAATAAATAAATAAATAAACAACCACTAAGCCCTAATTTCCAACCACCTCCACATCCAAGTTCCAACTGTGATACATATACATTACAAAAACATATTAAATGAACTCAAAATTAATTCTTTCATGCTTTGGCTGAGACAGTAAATGAACTTCAGAATAAGGCCACACCATTATGAATATTTCAGAACAAGAAACTCTGTCAAAGTTTTCAGCTTTCTGACTACCTTTAGGTCAACTTTTTTTTTTTTTTTTTTTCTGACTAAAGAATAAAAACAAAACAAATGCATTGAATGATACATGGAATCAAATAATTTGTTACTTGTACTGTATTAATGGAAGAATGCACGATAATTTAGAAAACATCACCGGGGCAGATGGCTTTGCAATACAGATTCTAATGCTCCCACATATATGATCTGAATCAAACTACACTCAGCATAAATGATTTATGTCCAGCCAAAAGCATATATGAGAAGAGATACACATGTATATCAAGTGATAGTGAATGAAATTCATGAGGCTGTTTCCATTTCTTTTAAATAATCCAATTACATAACATGATTTTTTTTTTTTTTTTGTTCTTTTTTTAGGGAACATAAATGGCTTTATAGGCAAATTCCTATAATTATAAATGGTACATATACCAACCTCATCTCCTCGTCCATGAGTGTTCTGATCCATCGTTGTTAATTCTTGATGTGACGAGAATTGAATATAAACATTTCTTCCCCTATCAAAAAATAAATAAAAGCATAGCAAACATAAAATGAAGTCAATGGTAAAGGCCATAGCATACAAATAGACAAGGTTCATACTGTGACTATATTATTTAAAAGCATAGCAGTATAGTATTGCATCCAACTACAATTTATCATCATATAAACATTTTATGTCCCATTTATATACACAATAGAAAGGAGCATTCATCCTAGAAAACACAAAAAAAATGTCAGAATACATACTTTCTTCTGACAAGATATTTTAAGATAAAAAGAAGGAAGGACAAGACTTTCGGAATGAAGAATCTCAATCCTCCATGAATCAATGACCAAAGATTGTGAGTGAGCAGTCAAAGTACAAACAGGCCATCTCATGATTTTCATCAATTACACCACGAGACGATAGATTCGTTGATATGATTTTTAAGTAATCAGAAATTTTCGCATTAAACCAAGGAACAAAAGAAATAAGTGCAAGCATGCTAAATATCCCTCAAAATAGACATACAATGAGAGGAAGTAAGAGGACATTCAACCAACCAGCCCTTCTTAAATGACTAGTTTTTAAAAACGTAAATTTGTCCAAATCTTTTTGCTCAAATGAACAAGATATCCTGCTAGTCTTTTCAAGACAAGAACAGAATATGCTCAATAATTCAAGATAGTCAGAAGGAAATCACACATCAGCATGAGCGCATGAAGGGGAATGAAGGGAAATGTCATCATGAGTATAATTTGACATTGGTAGCATGGTTCTAAAATGCAGTTTCAATCGTGATCACAAAACAGTAGCAATGTCGTAGAAATAATATGGTGATCAGAGACCAGGTCACAATAGTCACAAACAAATTTAGTTTTTAAGTTTGTATATGTTTAAAATAATTTTAAGTATAAATTAACCTAGATAATCAGAGTAGATGAATGAATAGCGCAAAAGCCAAAACATTGCAACTTCAAAACAAAGAAAGTTCATACATATATATTAAAACAATTTCAACTACACCCAATATGGCACTACTCTACCCAACTGGCTACTACTGGAATAAGAAACTCATTTGAACCACCCAACCCCACCCTTTGGCCAAAGACCAAGGTCCACCAATTGTAAAATCTGAGAATCAATCAAATAAACAAAAACCTGACCTACACTACCCGACCTCACACTGTCTCACAGCCAACCTGGCCTACACTACCCGACCTCACACTGTCTCACAGCCAACCTGGCCTACACTACCCGACCTCACACCGTCTCACAGCCAACCTCGCCTACACTACCCTACCTCACACTGTCTCACAGCCAACCTGACCTACACTACCCTACCTCACACTGCCTCACAGAGAAGTGTTGTGGGGGCAAGTGAATCTGTAAGTTAAGTCAGTAAAGAAGTTCTATGCTGCTATTTGGAAAAGCCAAATAAGTATTGACCGACATACAGTAACTTCAAGAGTTTCAAGATTTCAACACCCCATGTCAGTATATCACATTGGTATTAATTTTCGGTGGTACTTTTAGCCCATATTTTGTTACAATCAGAGCGATACATGATGATACAGCCGTGTGCCAAAATTTGATACAATGATTTATAGTAGTGCATCCTTTTCACACCACCTACCTATTGAAGCTCTACTTAGGTAAAAAGAATGACGACACAAGTTTCCAGGAAATTCTCTGAACAAAACATCCATACTGAAACAGGAAAATCTGCATACAGGTAATCTCGCTACAACTTTCGCTTCGCTACATGAACTCCAAGAGTCACTCCTTATTAACAGTCCATACAAAAATACACATTATTAGTGCTTCAACGATCTCCTGAGTCCCTTGTAAATCAAAGGACATCATTATGCTTATCATTCGGGTAAGCAACACCCAAAAAGTGACATCTTCATATGTACATATCTTAGTCATTCTCAACCTAGCTCCAGTTCTAACTGCATCATCCTCCTAGAGCTTGCCCTCTAATTTTTAATCTTAAACTTTATAAACTTTGTGCAGACTGCGTGAAGTGTGAGACTTAGTGATGTGCAATTAGTTTAACTCTAATTGTGAGATTCGCATTTGGGAGGACTGCCAAAGCTAGACTAACAAGAAACAAAGACAGCCAAAGTCAAAGTTTGCATATTTATAAAAGTGCTATGATTACAGCCTCATTCAAAGTTCTTCCACAGCCAAATAAATTTCCTCTAATGCCAAGGGTACTAGAACTATGAGCCCTCTCCTACTAAGTACTAACCATCAAAGCGGACCAACTTTGTCCACAATTCACGCCTAGCTTGGCCACCAGTATGTATGACTTCATGAAAACTGCATCAGCACATACTTCCCCAAATTTCAATCCAATAACATTCATGGACCATGCATCCTCTTCACTCCTATCTGTTGAAGTGAGCCAAGATCCATTTCTACACACCTTAACCACCAGGCTAGGCAATCATCATGGTTATCTAGATGAAGACTGAAAAAGCATATGTATTTTCCCAATTTTAAAAAAAAAGAATTCCAAAAGCACAAGATTATTGTAGGGTCAATAGACACATGCGGTAGACTCTCATCAGAGAGCCAAGAGAGGAGTCTGCTGAGCGGGGCAGATTCTCACGCTAGGAGGACAATTTTTAACATGGAGTTAGAAGGAGCACCTGTATGTTTAGCGGGAGTAGCGGGCCCATCCTTGTGCTGTAAGCCCAACACCCCCCCCCCCTAGGGTTGAAGATGTTCAAGGTAATGTGTTCAGCTAATAACAATTGCCCACACTCATCAACATACTTAAGAGGAATGATTTTCTCACAGCCCTATGTCACATAAGATTTTCATTTTGATAAATTAACTACAAGATTTCCATTTTGACAAAGTAATTATATCACAAATGCCTTTGTAAAACTAGTTGACACAAATGCAAGATAACCAACTCAGGCCCTAAGCAAGAAAAAAAAAAAAAAAATCAATCTCTTACGTAGGACAAAAAGCCATCTAATTCATTCCTCAATCCATTTCTGCAAAAATTCAATCATATGTTTCCTAAGAGTCAAGCAAAACCTCTTCAATTAGTACTCCAACAATCCTCAAAATAACATATGCTGCCCTATGTTCAAATCATAACTAGAACTGTATAGCAGTAGAGGCTGGATAAACAAGCAAAACACTCCCGCACTATAAGATAGTAATTTTCAACCGATAAGAAGTGAAGATCAACTTATGTTCTAAAAGCTACTCTGTATACTTTATTACTTTTAATGTAAAGATATCAAATAAGATCATGTTTTTGCGGTATTATGCATCCATGCACCAGCTTGCCAAATATTATGTTTCCAGAATGACTAGGCCAAAAGCAAGCAATCTATCAATTCTAGAAGAATTTAACCCTTGAAGATCTCAGAATGCAATGTGAATATATATGGTAGCAATGACCAAGCCAAAAAGAACATATTAAACTAGACAACATAGGGAATATAAAATAACTGAATACCATCCAGCATAGCAGCTTTTACTTCTTTCAGTAGAACACTATTCACCTCAATTACAGAATTGTCATATGCTTGAAAAAACATAATAGGGAACAGAAAAGAATTGAGTAAACATAAACCCACATCAAATGTGGCAGAACTAATTGAGGAATTTCATTTAGTAATCAAAATAAAGCTCTGAGGCCTATGACGACAAGGAAAATAGCTAGGTCCTACTCTCTTTTAACAATGATTTCATAGACCAAAACTTATCAAGGTAAGAGTCCAATCAATCAATCAAAGCCTTAATCCCATAAGTGGGGCAAGAAAAGAGTCCGTGCTTATAAATTAATTTTTGGATAGGTCGTCGACAATAAAGAGCATTAAAGCTTATGAAAAAAGTTGTTACTTCATCAACACACCTTATAGTTGGCTGTGTGTTTGTGTAGTACTGCAAAACATTGACAGCAGAGGGAACATCTTGCATTTGAACAAGAGCCTGGGAAAGTTTTTCCAAAAGACAATTAATCAAAAATGAACTTGTTGGAGCTCGGAACTGCGGCAACTGCCCACTCTAAATTATACACAATGAACAAACCTGATTCTTTGCTCGCAACATTACAAGTTTTGTGATAACTCCAAATGGCTGGAACAGCTGGAGTAAATCATTCTGGAAGAACAAGAAAAAGTTGCAGATAATGTAAAATAAAGCAAACAAAATGCACAAATTTACAAAATGTCTAGGATCACTGCTATACTCCAAAGTCTAAACTATAGATGGAGAAATCACTAGCAACTCTATTCCCGCCCACAAAAAAAAAAAAAAAAAAAAAAAAAAAAAAAAAAAGGATCTCACAAATTACAAACGTCAAAGATTTGGATTATAATCAACTACTAGCTTAAATCACTAGAGATTTCCTTACATTTTCATAACAAGATAAAATAAAACAAAATAAGTAATGGCAGGAAACTAAGAACAAACAACCAAGGAAGAAAATATTCGTCAAAGACTCTTGAGCAATTTATGGTGGATTAGCATAAGCAAGTAACAGAGGAAGCCCATGGTTTTTAGTTAAGATAATTGTTGATCAGCTTGTGCTGCCTACTGCACACACGCTTCTTTCACTGAACTGGTTCTTACTATGCTAATGTCAGATGTCTAAATCCCTCCAAAACAGTCATTCCTCATTGTAGGTTGAAACAGTCTATTTAGGATTGCTTAAGTCGAATTTCAGTTAATGGGGCTATTATTATCAGGGCACACTTACAACACTTAAATATTGCTCCTACACCTTCAGTGAATCCGATATTGTTACAAGCAAACTGAATGAATAAACATGTGCAATTTAAAAAATGAATAATAAGCAACCAAAGCTTGGTTTATGCTAAACTAAAAGTGCCCAACTTTCCCTCCTTATAATACAAATTGATCAACAAAGATGGCCTTTCGTCCAATCAAAATGCAATTGAATGAAGAAAAGCCACTGGAACCTAAAGATAAACTATTTAACCATTCCATAAAAAACTATGAAGTTGCTAGAGCCAATTATATCCACTATTTCGCAAGCACAATAGAATTACGCACGTTTTAATTCCTAAGTCTATCAGTACCAAACACAAAAGACAAATCAAATCCTCATGCATTCACTTGATAATGTCTCTCAGACTCTCAGAATATGATTATCTTGGCCATGACATTGGACAAGAAAGTGAGCAATTGCGAATCACTCAGGGATAACTTTATACATTCACTTGATCATTTGATACAAGAATTTGCATAATGGCATTCACAGTCAGTCCAATACCGTAAAAGATAAGAGGTATCACTCACCTTCCCTCGAAAACGAAAACGAAAACAAACAACAACTCAAGAATTAAAAGGATTGTCCAATACCATTGTTCCATAAGAAGCAAATTTAAGTCCATCCCAACAAGAAAAGACAGTAAAGTAAATAGAAAATTTGAAAAAGAAATCATATTTATCAAAATTTAAAAATAATAAAAACTGTGGGCATCAAAAAACAGCAATAAAATCGAAAACTGTGAAGGGTAAAATTCAATACCTCAGAAATTTCATGACCCACATTACGAACATGGATAACTTTGGATGGTTCAGCCATTTTTCAACAGAAAAAACCCTGAAAAACAGACCCAATTGATCATAAATTTAAAACCCATGTCATATTAATTAATTTAAAAATTAATACAACTAATTTTCCATAAAAAATTTGAGCTCAAAGCTTATAGCAATCAAAGTTAGTTTCTTTAATAACCCAAAAATTGGAAGAATTTTAGCAATTAAAGGAAATAAAAGAGATAGAAAATCTGCACTGAAAATGAAGCGAAAGCGATACTTACAGAAAACTAGGTGTCAGAGAAGTGAAAGAAAGGATCAAAGAGAAGTCGGAGAAGAGAGAGAAAGAGAGAAAATTGAAGACAAGATTGCCCTAAACTACTTTAAGAGCTTACGATGTAGCCCGTGTAGGATGGGCCGTGCGGTAGATTGTAGTGCTCCTTATGTTGAGTATGGTCTTATCTCCCAACGTTGGTCGCGATTCTGTAGTGGTTGGCAATTCGGTAAAATAGGCATTATAAGAAAGTGCTTGTGTGGTTGACATATATGAAAAGAATTTAGATATACTTAAGACGTGAGATTAAATATATATTACGAAGTACAAAGTTTTGGAGGACCGTTAGACTTGAGACATGTCATAAAGTGAACTTTTTTCGTAAAGAGGTTTTCTTAATTTTAGTTTATCATTATATTAATTTCGCAAATGTGTGTGTTGGAGTAGAACGGAAGAGCGGGTTAAACCGCTCGGGCTTTCGGTCCTCAACGACCACCGCAAGAGCTCTAGAGAATAATTATCAGGTATGTTTGGTGCCTTGGTGTGTGCGTTGATTATACGGTTATACCTAAATTGTTAATTGTGACTTGTGACTTTGTCAAAATTTCAAACTACAAGGAAAAAAATATGCTTGTGAGGTTGATACATATAAAGATAGGGACTTGCTTAAATAGATTTCAAAACAAATGGCTATAGGTCATATAATTTAATTATTTTATACTTCCTCAGTTTTTATTTACTTGCAACACATCCTTATCGCATGCATTTTGATGTCATGGTTGTTCAATGTAAAAGAGGCAAAACGTCAAAGGTGGTATTAATAGAGAATAATCCAGAAATGCATTTTGGACATTTGACTTTGTACTGCTAAAGAATTGGGTCGCGAGATTATTTAGAGTAATCACCCAAAATTGAGATTATTAAAGTGAATTTTTCTTTTAAAGTACAATATGTTTCAATAAGTCTTGTGTGAGGCGGGTGTACGTTAATTTTATGGTAAAACGGTCATTTTTAGGGACATTTTAACTATTTTTAAAGGGGAACTTTTTATTTGCCGTTAGTTTGAATTTTATTTCAATGTGTAATTTCTTATATATTCATGATTACATACAATAATATAATTTTTTTTGTAAAATAAAATTTATCTTTAGGAAAATAATAACTTTTGTTGTATACAAGATAACTTTAAATACTTTTAAATAATTTTAACATATCTTACAATAAATTCACGTACATCCGCCTTTTTGAAAAATTTGTGACTATGTTTTTGTATAATCTAATATATTATATCATATCATATAATAACTAATATATAAAGCTAAACTTTTAGCCAGGCGACGAGATATCGACACTTGGCGTTCCAACTTTTCGCCAAGTGTCGCGCCACATAGGATAGAGTTATATAGAATTCAATTTGTAGGATAAAAAAAGTTAATTTAGAATTCTATTTTCAATCAAATTTGGATAGAATTTTAGGATAAAATTGTTAATTTAGAGTTTTATTTTTGATAAAGTACCAATATTTCATATGTACAAATTAAATTATAATTTTATTAAAAAAAATTATAACACTCATAAATTATCATATAAATTTATTTTTTGTATCAAAGTATTTTTTTTGGAGCGAAGGAATTAGCACCACATCCATTATTTATAATATATTCTAATCAATTTAAACAATATACTTTACAATCTAATATAATTTTATTACTCTATGTAGACCTTTCAATCGGGTCGGGTCACGAGTCATTTCGGACAGGGTCATTATTTCAGGTTACGGGTCAAGAAATGTTTAAATCATCATAAAAACACATCAATTTCTAACTAATTTTGTATCAATGATATGTTTTAAAATTTGACATATAGATTAAAAATTTATCTTAAAATTCAATAAACAACCCGGGCATCGCACGGGCACGAAATAGCGACACTTGGCGTTCCAACTTTTCGCCAAGTGTCGCGTCACGTAGGATAAAGTTATATAAAATTCAATTTGTAAGATAAAAAAGTTAATTTAGAATTCTATTTTCAATCAAATTTGGATAGCTTAGAATTTTAGGATAAAATTGTTAATTTAGAGTTTTATTTTCAATAAAGTACTAATATTTCGTATGTATAAATTAAATTATAATTTTATTAAAAAAAAAATTATGACACTCATAAATTATCATATAATTTTTTTTTTTTTTATCATAGTATTTTTTTGGAGCTAAGGAATTAGCTCAAAATGCACCACATCCATTATTTATAATATATTCTAATCAATTAAAACAATATACTTTACAATCTAATATAATTTTATTACTGTGTGTAGACCTGTCAATCGGGTCGGGTCACGAGTCATTTCGAACAAGGTCATTATTTCAGGTTACGAGTCAAGAAATGTTTTTCACCAATGTTATTATTATTAGTCATTACATGCCTACTATATAGTTTAAATCATCACAAAAACTCATCAATTCCTAACTAATTTTGTATCAATGATATGTTTTAAAATTTGACATATAGATTAAAAATTTATCTTAAAATTAATAAACAACCCGGGCATCGCACGGGCACAAAACTAGTATATATATAAAGTGGAGTTTTCCCCCGAGTTTTTAGAGAGCCACATAGGATTTAATTTTCTTAGCGCGCCACGTAGGATTATAAATTTAAGTTGTAACCAATTAAATAAGAGATTATTAATTTCTTTTACAATTAAATAATTCAAATGCCACGTAAGCAAAATTGACGAATGAGATTTTAAAGTTTAAATTAATTAAATACAAAATATTATCTTTTGAGATTAGGAATTTTATTCTAATATTTTAAAACTAATATAATAACAATTTTAATAACATAAATATGAAAAATATTTTCTTACAAAAAAAATACTAACAAACCGTGCATCGCACGGGCTTCATCTAGTTTGATAGAAATGTGAGTCTAGGAAAAAAAAAAAAAAAAAAGTAGGTGAGATTGGTAAGAAATCTATACTATCTATTAAAAATGTCACGTGGTGCTCTCCTTAATTAATCGAGTCTTTCATTTCACGTGATTAATAATATAGATTGTACAAGTTTTGGACACACAATCTTTAATTTAAAAACTAAAGTGTAAGCCAATAAGCTATCATATTACATGTCATTCTACCAAAATAAAATATAAATAAGGATTTCAATCAAGGAATTAATGCAGTTCAGGGCATCACTCGGGTAAAATAGTTTTTTGTTTCTTTCATTGCTGGGATTGACAGTTCACATACCAAATACTGATGTGGTAAACTATGAGATAAATTCTGCTTAAGAACAGTTAGAACAACCTGATCACTTGATTAGCTATGCATTAGAGGTTGAAAACTAGAGATAAATTGTGCAGTTATGAATGGAGTTTGTGAAACTGATACTTGCTTATTGTGTGGGGATGAGAAAGAATCGGATATGCTTTTATTTTACGAGTGCAGATACAGCAAGCATTGTGTGCAGGACACTGGTGCCTGCTGGGGATTCATGGTCAACAGTTCAGTAATGCTAATACCTGGAAAAGATGGAGAAGATCGATGCATGAAGAGTGAGGTGCAGCAGAGATTTGCGTTAGACGTCCTTGCTGCTATCACTTACCACATTTGGATGGCCAGAAATCATGATTTCTGAATGAAGAATGTTATTCGTCCTGCTGTTTTGGTGCACACTATTGCTGTGGAAATGTGTGGCTGAGCTCAGCAATTGATCCCTCAAGAATGGAGTAGGGCAGATTGTAAATGGGGAGTATGTGTTTTGTGTCCTGTTTACTGGTTGTCTAGCAGACTAGCAGCTTGTATAGAAGTATAGGAGTGCTGGGAGTGTACATAGCTAGTTAGCTTGTAAGTTGGAGGGTCGATCACAAGTATGAATTACACATTCAAGCGAACAATTGCACTTCTTTACAAGATTAATTAACTGAAACTTTATTTCCATTTCGCTTTCAATTATTCAGGATAGTATACATGAACAAATTCAATTTCGTTGAGAGAGAAGCATACAAGGAAATAAAAATTTCAACCCCACAAAAATCTTAATTTTGTTTCAAGTTTATAGCAGCAAGGACCCAGGCAGAGCTTAACACTCTATAGAGTACAAGCAAAAAATGCGACTTCATGAGTACGACAGTCTCAAACCAGAGAAAGCTCCCCAGCAGCAATATTACGCTTGACAAGTTTAGCCCAAGATTCATTAGTCTCAGTGATGACCTTGAGGGCGTAATCCTGCATATTAAGCAACACAGTCAAAATCTGATACATGGTCAAGAACTCAAGATAATTTAAACTAGTAGTACAGCTAATGGTTGCCCTAGAATCCTTTTAGACTTTATCTTAAATTCCAGTTACCTAGACACTTCAATTGAACCTTGCATCTAACAGAAAATAATAATGATGTGTTCTCACAATATAATTCAGAACAATCATAAAATTAATTAAGATCCTCGTGAAAAGGATCCAGATTTCCCCTACGGCCCTAGGAAGTTTGGACCACTTATGAGGCTAAGAGGGGTCATTTGGCGATTGGAAGATTAACTCCGCATATACAAGTCTCCGTGTTGTCGATAGGCATTTCAGGTTCCGGATACGCTCACTTTTCTTATAGACCTCGGGATCGGAGGTTTGAATGACTCATATGGATGGTCGAGTCGGTTTCCGCATATTGCCCGGGCAAAGGCGCCCTCTCGAGGCTGGAGTACTTCCCTGGTACCTCCGAACACTTACATTTCGAAGGGACCCCCCAGACCCCACTCAAGCGCCAAATTTTAATCATAGTTTCCGCCCTCAATCCGCCGTCAGCTGTCGTGGGTTAGCCTTCCTCCATTAGTACTTCCACACCCAACTGACTCAGCCAAGAGAGAGCCCATGGCAACCATGCCCATGGTATGATTCCACAACCGCATCGGCCCTATTTGTATATAAAAGTTTACGCCCATCCCCCTTTTTATTTCTCGGTAACACGTTCAGTCCGGTTCACTTCATTTTGCTAAGCCCGAACAGAAGAACTTGTACGCGTGCTCCTTCGCAAAGTAGCCTATAATGGCTATTTCTGAATTTCCTCACGCAACCATAGCCTTCTTCCTCCACGTACATGCATGATCCAGTCGAACTGACGAAACCGTAAAGTTCCGCCACTATTTTACTAGAGGCCCTGGCGATTCCAGGGCCTAGCCTGTCCTCCACCAACCCGAGGCACGGCTTATAAGTTGGTGAATATTCTTTCCTAATGTGGACAACTCACAACATGCATTTGCATAGCTCATGCGGTCTTAGCTTGCATGAAGATCAAATTTTGATGAGACCTCAAGTTATAAGATAATACCAGGCTACTAGCAATAACTGCTAAAGCATCCATATTTTCCTAGCTAATCAATGGGACCCCTGAATTCTATACTATAACCAACCGGTATAAATCCCACTAACACCCTAAATCTTTCACAAAGAAAAAATGAAAAATGAAATGTGGAGTCCAAATTTGTTCAATAAGCAATGAGCAGGAAAAGGAAATCAATAAAATACACCAAAGAAACAATAAATTAATATTTGATAAAATATAGAGAATGAAAATTCTTTCAAATAGTCAATGAGCATTTGACTTATTGTTTGAAAACAATAAGAAATACGGAGTATGAAGTATATGAGAAGACAGAAGAGGAATATAAAAGGAAAACAAGAGGCACTATGACAAGACAAGCTTCTCGGAGTTTACTAGGGGTGTAGGCAAATGATACCCTTCAACGTCTGACAATTCTGACCCGACCTGCTATGACCCGAACCCGACCCGAACATGACCCGACTCAAAATTAACCCCAAAACCCGACCTGATTCTAAACCGAATTGATTGACCCGAATTGACCCGACCCGCAGTGACCCGATTCCTGAAGTGGACAGGGTGAAATGGTGAATTACTTAGTTTAGGGTTTCTTTCTTTCTTAAATAATAGGTACTCACGATTTTTTTTTATTTTTTTAACGATTTTACTTAATTTTTTCAACTACTTTTTTGAGTGAATTTTTTTGGTGACCCAACACAAACTTGACCCAACCCGAATTGACTCGACCCGAAATTGACCCGACCCGAAATTGCCTGAAAATTAATCCAAAAAACTGACCCGACCCAAACTGACACGCCCTGAACTTGACCTGATCCAAAGTGCTGACCCGAATTGACCCAACCTGGCCCGAACATTTATTGACCCGAATTGATCCGACCTGAATGACCCGTTAGACTCATTATTCTATTATTTTCACAAATAGGCCAAGGTTAAACAATCTTTAAACTCTTTAAATCAATCAACTAGGACACAGATATAGAAACGCTTGTTCATATATGTTAATAACAAAGTCTGTTTACATTCTTTAACACAAAGCTCTTTTCTTGCAGGCATAGGAAAAGAAAGTACCTTGTTAGCTGCCTTGTTTCCAAGACCAAACTTGTTAGCTGGCTTTCCATCTGGGATCTTGTAATCTCTAAACCAGTCCCTGATTGCCGTTAGAGTCCCCTGTAGAAGATCTTTGGGTTAGACTCAATCATGGACTATGGGATAAGTAATTTCATCACTGATACCTTAAGCAGGATAAAATTGAAAACTTGAAATATATGATGTTTCATTAACTCAGTAATACCAAAAGTCCATTAACTATCAAGCCATCAAGGCCACCGCAACAAGATCCCCAACAAAATCATATAATGGGGAAAGGATTACTTAAAAACTAAGTGAACTAGGTAGATGGTTTGTTACACCTAAAAAGATAGTGTCATCTAGTTAAGTACCATAAGCCATTTCCTAAAATATATTCATCTCTAGCTGTCTAGCATCAAAGCAATATTTACTTCCTACAATCACCACTTAGCACAGCTAAGAGCCCAAGGACTATATGGTCTATATCCACTACAATGGGTACACCTAGCATGGTTAGCAATTCGCAATACCATCAATATATATATTTACCTCGTGGTGAATTCGGCAAAATATAATATATGGACTATATGATTAGCATATATATATATATACACCTCGTGGCGAATTCGGCAAAATATAATATGCATGTAGAAATTGATGGCAACAAGAAATCAAATTTTTCCAATTCATAAATGTTCTGTACCAACTATAATTATCACTCAGTACAGCATATTGCACATTTAATCAATACCATCAAGCCAATTCAAAATATTGAGCTTATGCAGTTCTATATTGCATCAAATTTTGTCATTGAATTATATAGATATATAACTTTTTACTATTAAAAAGTCACTACAAGCCCAATAAATTCTATAATTTGCAAGACATCTAATGCAAGAATTCCATCAGTCTAAAGTTACCTTTAAACTAATAAAATATTGTGCAAGTTTACTGATATAATTCAGAGAATAAAAATTAGAAACAGTAAATTTCATTTAGGCTACAGAATGAATGAAGAAAGCAACATACTCAACTAGAGCTATATCAAACAAGTTGATAAAAAAGTAACGAATACATCAAATTCAAGATGGACTTAAAGAACTAAAAAACAAAATATCACATACAGGGAAATGTTTCTCCACATCCTCAACATCATTCACGAGGGAAGCTTTGGGATCATCTAGCGCAATTGCAATGATTTTCCAGTCAAGTTCGCCCTCATCAATCATAGCCAAAGCACCTAAAGGTTTGACTTTCAAAATCTCTCCGATCTTCCGCTGCTTTTCACCGATTTCAACGACATCAACTGAAAGTACATAGAGAAATGAAATTGGAAACAAACTAAAAAGTTCTCATATCATATATGTAAACTGCAGGTACTTAGATGAACTCAAGCACCTAGGAGACTTACCTGGATCATTGTCTCCAAAAGCACCTTCAACTTCAGAGTTAGCAAGTGTTGGGTCTTCCCATGTTTGTGGCAATAGGCCATAATTCCAATTAATATTGTACCTGGGAAGGCAAACACAAAAATAGAATTTAATCAACACACTACTACCCACAAAAAGATTAGGAATCTTAAAACTAAGCAGTTCTCAAAAAACATGAAATTTAAATAAAGTTATCGATTTGACAATTCAACCTCATACATGAAGGATCAAGAATAGGCTCATTGTTTTAGTTGTATTACTATGACCAGAGTCGGTTAAAGGGCTGTTGCAAGGGTAGGTAGGGAGGTAGGGTACACCATCTGTAACCAACCCAAAAATAAATCAGGTACCCAAACTTTTGGGTGTCTGAAAGTTCAGGCACCTCCTATCTTAATAGCCACTCCAGCCCAAGTTGCATCAAGTGCTTTTATTTTTCAGAGGTTCTTAAAACAATCTTGTCAAGTTGATCTTTTTATACCTAGTATAAATGAAACATAACTTAACTCTCCAATTTCAATGGTCATCTAAAAGCAGAACACTAAGCCTAATGTCTGAAGAAGAATTAAAATCCTCTCTCTAGCCATTAGTTAACAAGGTCATTCTGATACATTACATACATTTCTTGATGATATTAGAAATAGAGCAGAAAGGGCTTAAAGGAGACAAGGGAAAGTAAGATGCAATTTCAAAATCTGGGTACGAAATGTTGATGGCATTTGAAGTGAGAGACCGGATCACCAGCAAAGACTGCAGCCACTCTTAGACTTTGGGATCATAATAAAAAGTGTGACCACCATGACACCCTAGATTTAAAAATTGCTTTAGGGAGTGAGCGCAGCAAATTAAAAGAGGTGTGGAAAATCATGCACTACTGTGCACTTCTTTAGATGCGCTATAAAAGCCCCACTTTTTTGGGGTTTGGCTTGTCTGGCAGTTTTGCAAGCCAGGAAAAGTTCTTTAAAAAAGGCATATGATTGACACATGTGACCTTTCATGTTCAACTTCTCAAAAGTCAAGGCTGGTTGCCGACAAGATTCTTATGTCTTCTTACTTATCCCTTCATTTCCAGTTCTTTTTTTCAATTTTTTTTTTTCTTATCCTGTCTATTTTCTTTGCCCTTTTTTTCAGTTCTTTCTTCTTCACCTGTCTTCTCCCTTTTCCCTTATGATTTCCAACTTTTTTTAGTTCTTTCGTCTTCTCCCATTTTTTTCCAATTATGTTTTAGGAGGCTCCTGGAATGATGATGATGAGATGGAAGAGGACATAGGCAAAGATGGAGATAAAGATATCTAGGAGATGAGGATGGGAATGATGATATATAGCTACCTAGTGCTTATAAGGCTACCTAACAAGGTTGAAGAATTACTATTCTTTTCTTTAGCTACTTTCTGATTGACTTACTTGAGTCTTTTATGTTTAAGAAATGAATTCTAAGGTTTTCATCACTTAAGGAGGGCCTCACTTAGGAAAGGTGTGCATCAGCCTTGCGCCTAGGATTTGGTTATCCTTTGCACCTCAATGGGCCTTGTGCTTCTAAAATAACATGACACTACAAGCGGCAACGTTAGAGCAAGCCTTGCATTTTAGAAGACAGAGTGATAATAAAGTCGGTGGAAGAGAAAAGACAAGGGTTTTTGGATTGGCACATTTGGATTGCATGCTTCCCAAACCTCAAAACGAAAAATTCAGAGCAAGAGATACAGAGAGCATAAAGAGTCAAAAAAGAGTCGAGGTGGGCATCTCTTGCAGCAAGACTACAAGAGATAATGCCAAATGAAGTTTTGGAGAGAAGAGGACATATAAGGTTGTTATCTAAATTAAACTAGGATTTTGTTCACTGAGTTGTGAGCTACCTTTTTTAATGCTGAAAACCTAAAAAATACAAAACAAAATGAAGAAAACTTTCAACATAGGGGCTCAACCAGGGATCAGGATACTAAGAAATTTAACCATCACATATTTGAATTTTCGATCAGGGTTGTGTACACAAGATTTCCAAAGTATTCATATCCAAACCTAAAATATGATATTCAACACAGGGTGGTCTTTTGGAATTTGTTTGTAAAATAGATTGCCATAATTTGATCAGATTCTGAAGTTAATGGGTTTTCAAATAGTTTTACATATGGATATGCAAGGTACCAAGCATGGCTTTTTCACAAACAGACAATAAGCCTTAACCAATTTGTGCTTTCCTTGTTTGTACCAACCCTTAGCCTTTCATTTCTTCAAGAGCAACAACAATAAATCCACCATTCAAATTGGCATACAAACAGTGTAGATAATCATATGTGTGCAAGATAAAGACACATATGAGAGAAACATGAGGCAAGCACCAATAGAAAAATATTAGTTCATAATAGCTCCAAAGATTCATAATCAACAGTCTAAGGGATGTCTTACGGGTAATATCGAAGTTTTCCCTTCTTGGTATCTTGTTTGATGGGAGTGTAAAGCTCATCAGTGGCAACCTCCATCTTGGCACTTGATTCTTTTGGTATTTCAACCACAAAATTAAAAGCACCATCTCCCAAATGCAAAGGGATATCATGCCAAGGGGAAATCTATCAATAAGAAAAACATGCCAATGAATACATTGTCATTAAAAAAACACAGGTAATTTTCTTCAAGCAGAGAACATAAACTTTTATCATTCATAATAACAATAGAGGAGAAAAGCATAAAAATCAGTAAGTACACATAAAACTCAATACCAACATATAAGTTCATGCAACAAGACACTTTTTCATTTATGTAAATGACAGGAAAATTAAACAAGTATTATTATTTCTCAAAAACAAATAAACATAGACTAAAATGGAGAAAAGAATACTCCATTTATATCATATTGTTTGTCTTCTTGATGTTTCATACCTATGAAGGAGTGCTTCCAACACAAATATCTAAGAGTCAAAAAAGTTCTCACAATAAGTTCAATGAGACAATGAAACTGTGGTCAGAAAAACGGATATTCAAGTGATGTATAATGCAGATAAGAACTGGGTAGGAAGAAATAATAACGAAGGATAGAGATTTGAATAGGGACAATAAACATTCGGAACTCAGAAAAGAGAAGATACAGGGCAGCAGAGGAAAACTTTAAGTGTACATGTTCTCACATTAGTCATATACACTCAAATGGACCTAGATTCTAAACTCACCCAAAGGAAACAAATTGACCTGTATCGTATAACAAATAGTGTAGAAGTTCTAACATATACTTGGATGGACCTAGATTATGAGCTCACCCAAGGAAAACATTTTGTTCTGTATCTTATAAAAAATGTCTAAATCTATCTTCCGAGCATTTTAATAAACAAAATACAAGTTTGTCTAGCATATTTTACATAAACAACAGGAATCTCCTTATCCAACTGAATGTCTAATCATTTTACCTGTTCTACAATGTGATATTTCTGAATTCCTCAATGCAAGAACACACTTTATATCGTTTATCATTCAAGTTCTTAGATTTTAATCTGGTACTTTAAGTACTTATCAATGTACCAAAGTTAGCTCTAAAACAGACATAAATGCCTCCTATCATTGCTTCAAAACATCAATTCGATTTATCCAGTAAACATTCAACAACACAATCAACAAGATTAATCATATAAAATCACAATCAATCATTTTAAAAACAATTCAAAACCTAACACACAATTGACAATACATTACATACTTTATAAAACATTTGCAAATTTGACAAAACAATGACAAAATTACGAACATTATTCAACCTAATTAATCACATTTCATAATCCAAATTCGAATCATAAGCCGCAATAAAAATTCAACAATTCACAACACAATCATAACTTAAAAAGCCAATTCAAAACCAAACGCACACTCACATAAAACAATTGAAAATATTACGAACATTGCGGAAATCAAATCATCTGCATTTCATAACCCAAATTCCAACAATAAATCACAGATATAAAAACAAAATGAGAAAACAACCTTTTTGCCAGAATTATCAAGGAAGAAAACACGATAATCTAGGGTTTCAGGCTCTCCTTGTTCCTTAGAAACAACATCTTGAGGTTGATAAACAGCGCGACAAGTGAAAAGGCGTTTGGAGAGAGTAGGATTGAAGGAAAGAGAGAGAAAATGAGGAGATTTCTTGAGAAATTGAGAGGAAATTGGGCGTTTGAGGAGTAACGAAGAAGTGGAATTGGTTGCTGCAGTGATAACTCTGGTAGCCGCCATTGTTGGTCACTGGTAAAGCTTCAGTGAAGTTCTCTCTCGTATGAATGTAGTCGAGTTTTCAGCCACAAAATACAGAAGAAAGTGGAATTTGGGAGTGTGAAAATGTGTGATGAAATGTTAACGTTGAGAGTATATAAAATGTGCCCGATGAATCTCAGGGCTTATCGGTTCAGTAGTTGTGCCACTTGACTAATCAAGTAATATGGCTTGATCCGGCCCTTTTCTCATTATGGAGGTAAAGAAATTAATACGTAATTAAGAATAGATTAGCATTAATTATATTGATCTGTACGTAATTTTATCATGAATTCTCAACTTAATTTCATTTTTGGAAAATTATTTAACACGCCTTATATAATCATAAGAGCTACATAAATCATTACGTACTTTTTTAAAAACTTTTGTTTGTTCTTACAAATATTTGAGAGACTTTTAAGGGGTGTTTGGTTCGCTGAATATAGGTTTGAGGTATGAGTTTAAAATGACTAAAACTCATATCATATGTTTGTTTGTCAAAGGTATGAATTTAAAACCCATACCTCATGGGGTGTTTGGAATATGGGATTATGAATTTATGAGGTGGGAATAGGATTATTAATCTCAAGTCTCCATAATCCCATGTTTGTTTGATGGGAATTAGTTTAGGGAGTGAGAATAAGCTTGGGAATATTTACCCTCTATTCCCACCATTTTATTACCTAAGGAGGGGTAGGTAATAAAATGGTGGGAGTTCTCTAGCTATGTAAAAGACATAATTGCCCTCAACTTAATAATGCATATCAAATTTGAGTCTTTGAGATTTAAGACAATAAAGATAAAATTGTAATTTCAGCCTTTAATCCTAATTTTATTCCAAGTTATATGCCAAACGAGATTGGGAATATTTGACAAACTCCCACTTACCAATTCCCATTCCCACTTCCACTTTATATTTTCCAAATTCTCATCCCCACATGCCAAACGCCCCGTCAAATCCATGAGGTATGGGGTTTAGAGTTCTTGGGGGTGGGTTTGGCTCATTCCCTTGGGTATCAAATACATGGTATTAAGGGGATAAGATTCCATTCCAAAATAAAACCAAACACATGATATTAAGTATCAAACTCCAACCCGATATCACCTTAACCCCATTCCTAATTCCAAACCCATATCATTCTATGAATTAAACGCCTTCTTAGTGAAGGATTTATGTCTTCGTCGTGTGCAATTACTAGATATATATTGGATCAAATTATGGAGATAATTAAGTTCGTTCTTTTGGGTCGTCGTATTATCATAGCTAAAAGTACTTATGATCTTTGGGCTAGTAAAATAGCCTAAAGCCCAATTTGAACGGATCCTATAAAGTCACACAAAAGACCTAGATTGAGCATTAGAGGAAGAGGCCATGATGGGCCTTGTGCCTCTAGGTGGCCGGCCATATGGAAGAGTTTGGCCATGATTGTTGCTGTTTTTGGTGCATTCGTTGCCGACTTTGGCAACAAATTACCATTGGTTGTTGTTAAAATTAGCAACAAATTATTAATGTTAGTTCCTAAAATAGCAACAAATTATTAATGTTGGTTCCTAAAAATAGCTACAAATCATTAATATTGGTTGCTATCAACACTACGAGACAAAAACCCAATCCCTATTAGCAAATCGGTTCAACCCAATCTCGGCCTTTACCAATCTGAAATCTCACTCAGGTTAGGTCAACTCGGCTCGACTTTGCATGTAAGGTTTTTTGAATCCTCGGTCTCAAGAATCGCATTTGGTAGGAGTCGAACTTGCGACCTCAAAGTCAGATGGTGAATCTCTTACCAACTATACCAAGCACTATTTGTTTACTTCTATGCATATAATTTATAATAAGTGAACAAAATATTAGAGACGAAATTGAAAATTTTGTCTCTAAATTAGGGACAAAATAAAAAATCCGTCTCTAAATTAGAGACGAAATTGAAATCCGTCTCTATTTGATGTTATTTTAGCAACAAATAATTTTATACATTACAGCAAAAAGTGGCTTACATATAAATTAACAACAATAAGAAACACAACTCGTTTCCAATGACAACAAACAAAATAATGCGTTATCAATTAGCAACAATAATTTAAAAGACTTGTTTCTAATGGAAACAATTCAAAAATTCATTGTATTTGTTTGTTTCTAAATCAATACAAATAAAATATTTGTTGTCATAGTTTGTTACTATTTGGCAACAAGAGAAAAATATGATGTCGTCTAGTAACAACTAGTAAGACAATTTGTTTTAAAAAGCAACAAATCAAAAATATGTAGCCATTGTTTATTAAAAACTAAAGCATAAAATGTCGCTTTTAATTAGGCAATGAAAAAATTTAAATTTGTTGCTATTTAGCAACATTTTAAAAATCTGTTGCCAAACTTAGTTGCTAAAAAGCTTTATTTTTGTAGTGAAAGAACAGGGCCTAGATGTTTGAACAAATTTTAGAGACTCGTATCCAACTATCCATGGACTTTATTTTCTTTAGTACCGAGTATTCTTTTTATGCTTTGAAAGTTTAACTACAATATAATGTCTACAATTAGTGGAGATAGATTAATGGAGAGAGGGGTAAAACACACAGTGACATGTGAGGAAAAAAAAAAAGATAATTGACCATTGACCTTTTTTCTTTTTCTTTTCTTTTTTTTTTTCTTGGTAATTTTATATATATGGAAGGAAAAATTGATTCTAGTAATTCCACCTTTGACCGATTCGCTATTAATAATTCCACTTATCGATTATTATTTAATAATCCCACCTTTGGGGGCATCTTCTCTTATTGGTCTCTTATGACCAGTTACTTGAAGAATGGGTAAGTTTTTTTTTCTTTCTTTCCTATATTCTCCCTCATCCTCCCAAGTCAGCCCATTCTCTCTCCTCCCTTTCCTTTTTCCTTCCATGACTTTCCCAAATTACCACCTCACTTTCTCTCTCTTCCTATCGCTAGATAACAGTAGCAGCAATAGGGAGAATGTGGAATGCATAAGGTTGGGTGTTTCGTGGGAGGGGAAAGGACAAGTTTTTTCAGGTGAGGGTTTCGAGGGTAGGGGTTTCGTGCCTTGGGTTGTCGACTGTGGTAGACTGGTAGGGTGTGGCTGGGGGTGGTCGACCTTGGGTGGGGGTTTTTCGTGGGTGGGGCGGCTAGTTTGTGGGTGGGAATGGCCAGCCGTGGTTGGGGTTTTTCGTGGATGGGGATGGTTGGTCCATGGTGGGGGTGGTCGGTCGTGGATGACGGTGGCTGCGTGTGGGAGGTGGTTGATTTGAGTGGCCGGAATCAATGGAGGGGAAAGGGGGAAGGAAAAAGGAAAACGGAAAAAATATATTTTGGACGAATCATAAAGTGACACGTGGCATGTTTACCCACTATACATGTTACTAACAAGTTAGGGACTATTAAAAGAAGATAACCCCTAAAGATGGGATTATTAAATAATAATCTATAGGTGGGATTATTAATTGCGAACCGATAAAAGGTGGGAATATTAGAATCAATTTTTCCATTTAATATTTGTTAATAGTGACTTTTATTATAAATAAATCTGACCACTAGTTTTGTTTGAGGTTCGCCCAGTTTATAACCTTTTTTTTTTTTTTTGACAAGCTTATAACCTTGATAAAGTGGGTTTTTGTAGTTATTTAGTCTTGAAAATTGTGATGCTGAATTTAAAACAAGATATGTACAATATTTGCCATGTGGGATTGATGGTTTGTAGTAAACATTCGTTTTCTTGGCCTATTCATTTTCTTCTTCGTCCTTCATCCTTCGCACTTTGTAATGTTCATCTTCTTCCTCCATCATGTTCATCATCCTTCCCATTTTGTAATGTTCATCTTCTTCCTCCATCATGTTCTCCTCCTTCCTCCCACCTACATTTATCTTCTTCTTCCTCCGTCCCTACCCACCTTTATCTCCTTCTTCCAACCATTTCAATGGAGAATTCACTGAAATCAACACGGCTATTTTCGGCGACAAAGAAGAAAAACAAAGAAATTAAGGACATGATTAACCTCAAAGGGTAAGTGAGCTTTTCCTCTTCTCCGTTGGTTTCTCCATTGTAACTTTTTCTCCCGCGTTAATTTTGATCTCCATTGAAATCGAACTTTCATTATTTTTAATAACCAGCTTCAATTGAATGTGATAATGAATACACTGTACAATCATTTGAATAAGTACTCCCCAATTCAAGATGGTTTTAAAGCAAAGTTTCTTGGAAGAGTGAGAAAAGGAGGAAGAGCCTTTTGCAAACATTGTCTTCATAGAAAAACGACGTCGAGTAGAAAATACATAAACACCTCTAAATTATCACCTAAGAGTACTTATATTCCCTGATTTATCAAGGTTATAAATTTGTATATCCTCGTTTTATTATAGTGAAAAGCTAAACAACACATGCATTTTACCAAGTATCGCCCACATTTTAACTTGATATTTCCATGTTTTTCACCCCTCTATCTCACTCTAACACTCCCTCCTTCAATAAAACACCACCGACCAAGGGCAAGGTTATCGCTAGCATTTCTCTCTCTCTTTTCTTTGGATAGAGGCAAAAGGCCTAAGATTTCCAAAAAAATCCAAGCGAAAAAGCTTAGAATAGGAATATAAGAAAAATAAAATAGTGGAAAACAATGATTAAATGTCACATATATTTCAAGTTTTATAAAAAGGATAGTGGAGTCTCCATGAAACTGGATACTTTAAAAGGTTCTAATTGTACGAATTTACCTCTATTGAGGGTAAGGGGGCTTTTGTTAACCGAGAAAATCCATCTTCTTGTCAGATAAAGGAATCGGAAACGAAGCAAGAGTTTGCACCCTAACCATGTCTATCTTATCATAAATCTAATTTTCATGCAGGTATGAAGAGGAAAGGTCACGTGGTACATTAATGAATCTCTCCAGCCATCTAAACAAGAAGTGTAATTTTAGTTTATGGCCTTGTTTGGCAATTGGATGTTGGCTGTTTAACTTGGCTTGTTTGTCTGGCTGTTAGAATTGGTTGTTTGACCATTTGTTGTATGTAAATATGTTGGTAAAATCAGGTGTTGGTTGCGACTATGCAAAATGACCTTAAAGAACATTTTTTTGTGTTCTTATTAATTTATTATTAGTATTATTATTAATTACTTATTACTAGTTAGTATGAGTAATTTTTAATTATTAATTATAATTACAAAACACTAACGGTTAATTATTAATTATTAATTTTATATTACTAATTACTAACTATTAATTATTAAGTAAAATACTACCCCCTCCGTTTCATAATGTTAGTTTCATATGGAATCAATTACATAAAATAAGAAAAAAAATATATTTGGAATCTAACATTAAAGTACAACATAATTCATAATTAGTTTACCTTATTAACTTTTTTGATTTTTTATTAGGAAAACACAAGTCATAATTGCATAATTTAAGGTAAAAATTTCCTTATTTAGAGTTATGTCATCAATCCAAAATCAATTACTTCTAAAACAATCAAGTTATAAATGAAATATATTCAATATGGGTACATCTTTTTGAAACGCCCTAAATAGTATATGGGACTAACATTATGAAATGGAGGGAGTAACTATTAATTACTTATTTTTTAATTACTACTCGTAACTACTAGTTATTAAGTACTAAACACTGAGTATTATTAATTACTGATTATTAATTATATATTACTAATTACTAATTGTTAATTACTAACTAGTAATTATTAAGTACTAATATAACTATTTATTATTAATTAGTAACTACTAGTTATTAATTATTAACTATTAGTTATTAATCACTAATTATTAACTATTAATTATCACCTATTAATTACTAATTATTACTCCCTCTGTCCCAAAAAGAACGACCCATTTGGAGGTTTACGCGGGTATTAAGAAACTTATTTGGAAGTACAAATGCATTGGAAAACATAAGTAGGCAATAATTTGCAATAAATACATAAGAGAGAGAAAAAATGAAGAGAGAGAAAGAGGGGTCAAAAATATTAATTGTGGGAGGAGAGAGGAAAAAAGTGTAGAAATTTAGAAATGAGATGGCACAAATATCTGGAAAAATAGAAGGGTAGAATTGGAAGAAGGAGCTAGAATTGGTAATTTTGTGAATTTAATAGATGTTGGAAAAAACAAATGGGTCATTCTTTTTGGGACAAAGAATTGGCCAAATGGGTCGTTCTTTTTGGGACGGAGGGAGTAAATGTTAATTGTTAATTATTAATTATTAAGTATTAATTATTAACTCTTAATTATTAAGTATTAATTATTAACTCCTAATTATTAATAGTAATTAAATATTAACAAATAATTATTAACTATTAATTATTAAATAATAATTATTAAAAATTAATTGCTAATCACTAATTATTAATTATTAATTATTAATCAAGGATAAAAAAGTAATTTGTTTAACGAAAAGCCAAAAGCCAAAACCAAAAAGCTAGTAAGACTATGTGTTTGTACTTTTGATTATAATTGTTTAATGAAAAACAATTTACCAAACATATATTTTGGTTGTTTGACCAAAAGAAAAAGCCAACCAAAAGCCATTTACCAAACAAGGCCTATGTGTTTGTACTTTTGATTATAATTTTTGTAGTATTTGTATCTCGTGTAAAATTACTCAAAATCTAGCAAGTATCGCTATATATGAGAAGTAGTTGTGTATTGTGGTTATTTACTCCGTTGTGTAAAAAAATATATTGAAATTGGATATAATTTGAAACGAAAGGAGTACAATAAAAATGTAACAGTAAATTGTGTTAATAATAGGTAAAAACTAATGAGCGCTCTTGGGATGTAAGATAAGAGAATTAAAAGTGAAAAATATTAGAGTAAAGCCCGGCCTGTTCACTTCACCTTAAGAAATAATATTAAGTAAAAATAGTTTTAGTTTAATAAAAATAAGTTCTATTCAGTAAAATTAATTTCAGTTCAGTAAAAATAATTTCAGTTTAGTAACAAATAAGTTCAATTCAGTAAAATTCAGTTATCTTAAAGAAGAATTATAATAGAAAATCAGTAAAAATAATTTCATTTCAGCAAAAAATATTTTCAGTTCAATAAAATTAATTTAAGTTCAGTAAAAATAATTTAAGTTCAACAAATATAATTTTGTTTAAGTAAAAATAATTTCAGTTATGCAAATATATATAAGGTGAAGTGAACGGGTCCTAAAACAAACATTAATTACACCGAGAGACGTGTGATGTTTTCATGCATTCCTAACTTAATACTCCTTCCGTTTCTTAATACAAAGCCTCATTTTCTTTTTGGGTAAATCAAAATACAATGCCTCTTTCTATTCAAAGGTTGTATTTTTTGACATTGTTACCCTCTTTTTTATGAGTTATCATTTTTTTTCCTTTACTTTTTTTTTGTACTTTTAACATCAATTTTCAACACTATCTCTCTTTCTCTTCAATTATTCTCAACTACTTTTCTTTCTCTCTATCTTTCTCTAAGAGCACTCACATCAATGTGCATTTTTTTGCTCATGAGCAAAAATGGTAGAAATGTTACGACATCAATGAGAAAAATAAAATATGCTCATGAGCATATCAGAATTTGCTCATAGGATGAGCAAAAATGAAGATGAACTGTAAATACGTGGGCCCCATAACTAATCCAAAGAGGCAATTTTTTTTTGCTTCCCACACCCCCAAAACGACGTGTTTTGGGAAGGTCATTGAAGAGCCTAATCCCAAAACGACGCATTTTGTGTGCCGGGAAGAAAAAAAAATTAAAGCCACCTGCTGACAGGGGCGCGTCAATCCAGCCAGTGGGGAGCTGACACGCGTCCCTGTCAGCCTCTTCATCCAATTAGAAAATGTTATCGTTATAAAACAGTAATTAATTTTAAACGACTATTTTGGCCGAGTTTTAATTAAAAAAAAATCATGAACGGTTATAATATTTTTTTCTCTACAAATAAAGATCCATTTTGACATATTTTGGTATACTTTCAAAAGCTAGTAAGACTATGTGTTTGTAATTTTGATTATAATTTTTTTAATGAAAAGCCATTTACTAAACATATATTTTGGCTGTTTGACCAAAAGAAAAACCAAAATCCAATAAAAAAAGCCAACCAAAAGTCATTTACCAAACAAGGCCTATGTGTTTGTACTTTTGATTATAATCGTTGTTGTATTTGTATCTCGTGTAAAAACTACTCAAAATCTAGCAAGTATCGCTATATATGTTACCGTTTTAATTGTAACATATATTATTTTTACTCCCAATTCTAGTGAGATTTATTTTATATTTTCTAATATAAAGTTCAAAAAGGTTATTTTTTTTGGTTTATTATTGTTAATTAATTTTTTTAGTACTCTAATATTTTTAAAAATGTTATTAATGATATTTTAATTATAATATTTTGGTATACTTTCAAAAATCACAAAAACACTCTTTGTTATTCTAGTAAGATTAATTTTTTATTTTCTAATCTAAAGTTCAATTTTTTTTTATTATTGTTAATTAATTTTATTATTACTCTAATATTTTTTAAAACGTTATTAACGATATTTTAATTATAATTTCGGTGCCTCTTACGTATTTATTATTGTTGTTAATTTATTATACAATTTAATGGATCCAAACAACCCTAATTACTATCAACTTGCTCAAAATTTTTCTGATTAAGGTGATGATTTCATCACTAGTCCCAATTTTCAATTATTCCTAGAAATATTAGGAAACCCGTCTTCTCAAAATTCTATTCATCAAACAACACCTCCAAAAATTCCTAATGAAAATACTTATATTGAGCAACAAACTCCTCCCGTTACTGAAGGGAGCAACTCTGAGTATGATGTCAGCCAAGAAGAAGTTGTTTCGTAGACACCACAATACCCCCCACCACCTCCAAGGATTCCGACCAATCAACCACTCGCTAAAGCGAGTCGCATTTGGTCAGTTGTTAAGGATGAAGCTCTAATTGGTAGAAATAAGTGATGTTGCGCTTCATGGTACGAACCAAAAGGCATTTGAACTTTTGCGAAAAGTTCATGCAGCTTACTGTCAACTACAAGCGGAGAAACCGCATATTCTCCCGCCAAGACCTATGAAGAGTTTGGAGACACATTGGAGAAGAATGACAGCTGATTTGCTACATTGGACTAGTTGCTATGAGGAGGCGGGCAAACTTCCTGAAAGTGGAAGTGGTTACAACGAAGCTGATCGAATTAAAAATGCTTCCAAGTTGTTTATATCTCCTCTAATCCACAACATAATTTTGCATTTCCGCATGGAGTGGAAATGGTTAGTAAAGACTCGAAGTGGAGGAAAAAACTAAGATGGGGTCTGTCAAAGGAGGAAAGAAAGGGTTGTGGTGCTGATGATGAGGAAGATAGTAGTGGAAGTGGGAAGAGGTCTAGAGCGGAGAGTGAGAATGAAATCCGTACTGATGGATTTATGTCTGGAGGTCTACCACGACCAGACGGTGTCAAAAAAATCAAAGGCTAAGCGTAAGGGCAAATTAGTTGCTTCCGAAAGTGCAATTTTGAGCATCAGTGAACAGATAAAGGCGTTACTGAGGTTAGAGAAAAGGAGGCGAATTTACAACAAAAACGGTTGGAACTTGATAGAGAAAAGGAAAAGGGGAAGAAAAAACAAGTTGATTTAGCTGAGAAGAAGATGAATTTTGATGTGCTGCAATCTCTTTTAGGAAGGACAACACTACTCAATCCTGTCGAAGAGGCCCAAAAGGAAGAGTTACTTCAACTAGTCTATGGTAGAAAATTATTGTATGCCTTTAAGTGTTGTGGTATAATTCAAAATTTAAGTATGAACTAAAATTTAGGTTTTATTTTAGTGGTGTGTTAAGTTTATTTTTAATTTGTTGTATTCTGAGGTTAGATTTTTCTAATTTATGTAATGAAGTTGAATTGTTGTAAGCAAAGACTAGTCATAATCACTTGTGGTCATGTCTCATTCATGTCCCTTGTCTTACTATATTTTGAGTAGTCATGTGTCTTTCATGTCACTTGTCTGGTTGTATTTTGAATAGTCAATATTCTTTTTAGTCAAAAAGTATCTTTAATCACTCATGGAATTGTCATTCATATTTTTGACTTCTCATTGAGAGTTCATGCTTATAAATACTAGTGAAACCATATACGCAAACACAATATAATCCAACTCCTTAAAAATATCAAAACACTCATAAGTATCAAGCAAACACAATGTTTTCCATTAGCTCAACCTCCATCACATCTAATTCTGATCAATACGTAGAATTTGATCATTTAGTTGACGAATTTGTCACAGTCCATCTTCCAACTTTGTTGTCTAACCAAACTCAAGCCCAACCCGTATCTGAAGTTGAATGTGTTCCGGAGCGTAGAGGGGATACTAATAGAAGAGATAGGGAAAAGGGGCTTGTACAATTATTTAATGATTACTTTGTGAGTAATTCAGTTTATAGTGACAAACACTTTCGGCGTAGATTTTGAATGCAACGACCTTTGTTTTGTAGAATTATGAACAAGGTGGTCGAGGGGGATCAATTCTTCCAGCAGCGTAGGAATGCAGCTGGAAGGCTTGGGTTGTCACCGTTGCAGAAATGCACCACTGCGGTTATAATGTTGGCGTACGGTACCTCTCCAGATGTCGTGGATGAGTATCTGCGCATTGGCAAAACAACCTCCAGATTGGCATTGGAACATTTTTGTCAAGGGGTTATTACACATTTTGAAGCTGAATATCTCAGAAGTCCCACAAACGAAGATTTAAGGAGAATCTTGCATCAAAATGAAATACGAGGTTTTCCTATTATGATAGGTAGCATCGACTGCATGCATTGGGAGTGGAAGAATAATCCTATGGCTTGGAAAGCGCAATACGCAAGCCAGAATAAAAATGCAGCCCTCATTCTGGAGGCCGTTACAGATCAAGATTTTTGAATTTGGCATGCATTCTTTGGAATCCCTGGATCTTGTAATGATCTTAATGTCCTTTACCGTTCTCCGGTATTTGATGATTTCTTCATGGTCGGGCACCTGCAATTCATTTTACCGTGAACGACCATGAATACAAGTTGGGCTATTACTTAGTAGACGACATTCACTCAAAATGGGCTACTTTTATTCAAGGTATAACACTTCCTCAACTTCATAAGGATAAATTATCTGCTGATAAACAAGCTGCGGCTCGGAAGGACGTTGAACGAGCTTTTGGGGTTTTATAGGCTAGGTTTGCCATTCTACGAAAACCCTCCCTAGCGTTTAACGAAGACATGTTGTGTGACATAATGAAAGCTTGTATCATTATGCACAACATGATTGTTGAAGATGAACGACACAACTATACTCGGGTCGAAGTTTTAAGAAGGTACTATGAACAAGATCGCCCGCAAATTACAAGACCAACTACAAGTGATACAGTTAACAACAACGAGCCTTATGAATTCAATGTTGGCCGACCACTTAACGTTTATTTCGACACGTATGTCCAGAGAATGTCACTACGTGATAGAGACACTCATGTTCAATTAAAAGCAGATTTAGTGGAACACATTTGGCAAAAATATGGTTCTATTAATGAGTAAAAAATTAAGTTATTGTAGACACCCAAATGTGTCTCCCCAAAACCAAACCCAGTGATGAGTGCCTTTCACGTCGAATCATAATCGAATGAAACGAAAGTGTGGAAAGGTCTAGTGTTGCGGGAAGTTTTATTTCTTTTCTTTTCTCTTCTCCCTGTTTTTGAAAACTTTATTTTAAGAAAACAACCAATCCAGTTTGGTTGGTCCATGATATGGGTCCAATAGTGGTGTAGTTGGATGGGGTTTGCAAAGACCTTTCTAACGATATATTATAAGCCCAATTCCGATGAATATTGAGGAAGTTATGGCCAATTTACTAAACTGGGCCCGGTTTGAGCTTTTAGTACGGCCCAATGATCTAGGGGAGGGCCTAATATGATTTATCATTCCTAATGTAATTAGGAATGGTTTTGGTCTTCTAGAACATTCTAGAAGGTCTTATCATTCTTAATTCAATTAGGACTCTTCAGAGTTTTAATTAGATCAAATAGCATTTTCGACTGAAATTATATTATTTTATCTTCTAGTACGGTAAAATTATCAGAATTTCGAAAACGCGTTGAAATCCGAATTGGCGTCCAAACCCAGGCCTTGGCGCCTGGAACTAGGATTGGCGCCAGACGCCAGCATTGGCGCCTGGCGCTAGCCACTGGTTCTGGCGCCAATGAGCCAGGGCTGGCGCCAAGTTAGTTTTGTGGTCTTCAGACTCTGTTTTGATAAATTATCTTTTTTGGATGATTTTCTCTATAAATATCGTATCGAAAACTCCGTTTTCAAGGATGATCTACATCAAGAGTCACCAATTCTCTTTATTCTTAAGTTTTCATCAACTATCTTCATCATCGATCATCAACTCTCTTCATTCACAAAATTATTCATCAATTCAATTCTTTTCATCATCTTCATCTCTTTCATCAATAATTCTTAACATTCATTCACTCTTTCTTTTCTAAACTTTGGTTTTCACACAAAATTCCGCATTCACAAGATCTAGAAACACCTAGCCATATTCGAAGTTGCCTTCGCCCTAGACGTGAAAGGTTTTAATTTCTGAGGGTTTGGTCCCAAATCTCTATTTCAATTATTTGATTTAATTGCTTTGATTATTATTTTTCCTTGAAGTTACTAACGTGTGTATTTTGTTATTAGAAAGAGGTACGAGGCATCCAAGTAAGTACTTTAATTGATTTATTGATATTATGATGTAGATATCATGTTTAGATTGTTATGATATTCCTAGTATCATGTCTAGGGTATCTTTAATATTAAATATGATTGCTATGATGTCTTTTATGTTCTTCCTAATATTTATGATTGTTAGTATCATGTTAGGGCTAAAGCTTTGATTTTTATTGTTTAGTGACATGCTAGGGTTTGTTATTAATCTTGTTAGTATCATGCCTAGGATCTTGTTATGCTTTAACATGATTATGATTATAATTGTTATAATTTATGGTTATTATGATTATTTATTATGTTGCTTGATATTTATTATTGTTATTGCTTGATCACCTTTTATTGCATGTTTAAAGGGAATTGGTATTTGCAATCACGCTTAATAAGATAATTAATAATCTTGTTAGGTTAATTGTGATTATAATTTCAAGTGATCGCCAATAATAGATTTATTTGTGCATTAAATTCAACCAACATAGATTAAACAGGTTTAGGGTTAATCCTATTGATTGTATGTTAATCAGAAAGCGCACATGAATACGAGCAGAATAAAGTAGAGGCCTATTATTAGGGCATGTTCAATCTCTTTTAGGTTGGATTTGTACCATCATCCCCGAACCCTTATTTGGTTCATGACCTTATGGAGTTGACGATCTCTTGGATCGTTAAGGGGTGTAACCTTCACCTCGTGAACGGTTTACAAGTTCCTTAAAAACTTGTTGGCGACTCTTTTGCTCTATCTTCTTCCCTTTTGGACGCCACCGTACTTTAGTGTATGATCACAGTGGGGTTCAAGCTAGTGGGATTTTAAAGGCTTGAAATTATTCCCTACAGTTATCGTATGATTACAGTTTAATATAGTATTATGTAATCGTACGTTAAAATCTAAGTTCGTTAATTATCTTGGTTTGCAGTATGTATTAAATGTAATCGTACGCTACTAAAATGTAATGTTGTCATACAATAATAATTGTTTAGTGATTAAAATTTTAATATTATTAATTAATATTCAATAATTGTATTAAGTTAAATAATAGTATAATTGTATTTAGTAGCACTAAAACTTCATTAACCAAAACATAATTAATAATAATATGTTGATGTGTAAGAGAGAGAAATGTTAGTGGGGTATGTGAAAAAGCAGGAGAGAGAATGATGAATATTTTTTTTTACTCCCTCCATACCTTTTTTACATGCTTTCCTTTTTGGGTATTCCAAAATTACATTCCTCCTTTCTTTTTTTAGCAATTACGGAGTATTTTTTTCCAAATATCCCAAATTATCCCTCTTTTTCTGTTATGTAATTAATGTTAACTCTTATATTCTCACTCTTACTTTTCTATTCTCACTCCTAAATTTAGATGAATATGATTGATTCTTAATATTCCAATAGGAGCATGTTATTTTTATTTTTATTTTTTTTTTTTTTTGGCAAAGGATTGATGACACGGCATCATTAAATATTGATATATCTTTGTTTTACTCAAAGACATCATTTAATGTTTTGTACTTCCCATGGTGTTTTGTTTCATTGTTACTCCGTATTTGTTTTATTCTTAGTTTCTTAATTCCTGTATAATTTTATAAACAGGAATGTACAAAAGTGACGAAGGGAGTAATCAACTAATCACTAGTGGGATAAAATTTCCTCACAAAAAATGCTCACGAGCAAAGTTGGTTGGGAAGAGAGAGAAAGTGGCTAGAGAAAGAATGAACATTTTTTTTATTCACTAATGTGAGTGCTCTAACCTCACATGCACATATATACTTTTAATTATTAATTTTATAAAATTTACAACTTTTTTAATTTCCGCGCAAAAACCAAAAAAGACTTTGTTTTAAGGGGGAGCCAGTATATTCACACTCAGTGTGTAAATGGATCTTGCACACTCCATTTTCATTGGGTGAAATGACATCTTTTTTTTGTGGGCCCAAATTTTTTCAATTCAAATTGAAATGAAATTTTATGTAAATTTTGTAAGGTTTTTAATTCAAATTTCAAACTAAACTTGAACTTCCTACCAACCAATTAATTGTTTTTTTTTTCATCAAACCAATCCCCACCGTAGTAGTCGCCGGAAAAGTTTGTGATGTTGGCCGGAATACTTACAACCATAGTCGCATGTTCTCCGTCATCGATTTGTGCATGTTTTGTAGTTATCCTGTTGCCTGCGATGGGGATATCAAGGTGATTATTGATTTTGAGTTCATTATAACCATGAATTCTGATTTGGTTGAGTACCTTGTATATTTACAGGCACCGTCACAGCGGAAAATAACTCAGTGTTATAATTTAGTTTATAATATCATTTTTGTTATTATGGTATGTGAAAAGTCGACCCACACTTTATTTGTTGTTAAATAGATTTGTGTTATGAAAATGTTTGTGCTGATACCCTTTACCAAATTGATAGTGATATCGTTCTCCATTTCCGTAGTGCTAGGTTCGATCCCTACATCCCAAGGAAAATTTTTAAATATTTATACCATTGTAGTGTTCATAGCCATCAAAACATATTTTGAACGTGCAATTAGCGTGCTGATACCCGTAGCTTAAATGTTTATGTATGTTGTTGACTTACTCCGCGTCCAGGGTTCGATTCCGGGTGCTTGGACAGCTGTTAATTTTTTTTTTTTTTACGAAATCAATATAAATGGGCTCAAACCATGTATTTCTTGGATGGCCCAAACAACTGGTTTATATTATTGAAAATTTCATGGAGAATTTCATATTGTACAATATATTTTTGTTCTTCCCCTAACAAATTTCATGGATGCATTGCATCACTGTGTTCCACTTAATTATTTCATTTTTTGAGTTGTTTATACTGTCAATTAAAATGGTTGTTAGGTTATTTAGTACTATATATTCAATTAAGTCTCCAATTTTTGAATTGAATTGAAACAAATACGCCGTCAAGTTTAGATGGGTGAAGTTACTAGTGCAGTTTTTAACGTCTTCCATGGTGGCAAGCTTATTTTTTATCCTGAACTTTGTTACCAACATGGTGAATCCTTCACCGTTGAATTTATCGAAAATGAGTTCGCGGCCGAGAGATTGAAGGCGTTAATTGATGGGTTTGGTTATGATGTTTATGGCATAAAATATGGTCCTCCGAAATGTATGAATGACGAATTGCTGGATCTGGTGGATGGAGACGGTTTTAACAAATTAAAAGAGGTGGCATTCACCAGTCGAACGATTAATGTATATATCATACATAAACAACCTTTGAAGGCGGAAGTTCGTAGAAGGAAGAAGCATGTGGCCTGTCGTAAAAGGCTAAAACATGTGGTAGTTAATCAAATACCAGAACAATCAGAAATTGATGCCGCAGCATTACCAAAGGTACACATTTTTTGTAATTGCTTTGACTGTAATTTTTAAAGTTTAGTTTTTATGTTGATGTATGTAGAAGGTGGTTTTATAACAGATTATTGTTGTTGCTGTGTAATTTAATATCATATGGTTATTATTGATCTGATTCCAACAATATATAATTTTTGATCATAGACATCTGAGAATACAAATTATGTTTTGATTTCACCTAACAGTTTTAGTTCGTTGATATAATTAAACATGCTTATTGTGACAGCCTGGTGGTGTCCACAAGAACCTTAATTCTTTTGTTAAACTAAATTGGAAGTTGAATGAGGATCAAAGAAGCTGGGTCGTGGAAATGGGTTTTGGCAACTTGCTTAATATGTCCGTTACAAAGATTGATCAATCCTTTATTAGAGGGATTGTTTCAAGGTTTGATCCTGTAACCCATTCACTTAAAATAAGGGAGGACTTGACAATTCTTGTGGATAGTGAAATGGTGGGATGGGTTTTAGGAGTCCCTGGTGGGGACATCTTGTTTTATCCAGAGAAGGCTTACTACGAAGAATTCAAACTATTGAAAAAAATTTACAAGGAGAATTCGCTGCGCGGTGCCGTAAAACGTTCTAAGGTGTATCAGAAACTACGTTCTGAGAAACATAACAAGTCAATGTTCAAGCAACACTTTCTGCTATACACACTGGGCGTCTTGCTTTGTCCAATGGATAATAAAACTTGGATAAGTTCTTCCCATGTATATTATCTGAATAATGCTAGTAATGCGTATGAATATAATTGGGGTAAGTACATGTTGGAGTGGCTTACCAAGTACAGTGATAATTGGGAGGTGCTAGGTTGCGGAGCACTTTTACTCGTGGTAAGTTTCCTTAACAAAGAAAGATATGTTGTTCAATTAATGCTTCAATCAAGAAACAACCGATGATTTCCTATTGTTATTTGATGCAGATTATTTACCTAGACCGGATAAGGCATGCAAGTATCGTAGACTGGAAAGCTAATGGATGCAGGATTTGTGAATGGACACAAGACAGTGTTGATAAGGCAATAAAATCTGACAACATTCACCAAGGTCGTTAGGGAAAATCAAAGGTATTTACAAGATTATTGCAACCTAGTTATATTACCAAATAAAGTTGCTAATTAGTTTCGTTTTTACAGCTAACAAATTATTAACCATACACCATTGGTTTCACAGGGCGTTGAAGGTGTTGTTTATGGAAAGCCATACCCAATGAAATATGGGAATTACACTCCGCAATGTTGATTACGGCAAATTTCATTAGTTATGTGTAGGTATATGTTGTTCTCACAATAGTGTACCTTCAAAGTTGTAGTCTATTTTGTTGTATACGTTATATCAAAACTGTGTACACTAATGTATTGTATTAGTTGTATGTATACTGTAAACGGTATAAGAAACTGTAAATGATAAAATGATACTTTAAACATGAATTTGATTTGATGTATCATGGGAATAATATATTATTTTTTTCCAACGGTCACTTGTTATATTTGAATCATCAACGGTCAACAGCCTTGTCTATAAATTACTCTTTTGCTATAATTGAATGACATTCACATAATTAGGGCTTTGAGACAAAGCTTCAATCATATACATATAAAAATTGAATGTTAAGATGACTGTAGTTGAAGAAAATTCCTCCAATAATGAATCATTCACTTCTTCTTACGACCTCGATGACTCCGGCTTACATTCATGCAAGCACAATCTACCAGCCAAGAAACTAGTGTGCAAAAAAACATCTAACGCAGGACGGAAATTTTACCGCTGTTCATATTGGAAGGTTAGGTTATGTCTCCAATTTATTTTTTTCATAAATAATTCTGTTATTTTGTATACGCATAAAATTGAATTGATTTTCATGCATATGATGATGACTGTGGTTATTTTTGTTGGGAAGATGAAGCAAACGAGGTTGAATCTAATAATTTAAGGACTGCATTGACACAACTAAAAGAACAATGCATGTTGTTGAAGTGCGAGGTAGACAAGTATAAGGTAGAAAATAACATGTTACGGGAGAAAATATTAGAGATGAAGAGTTATTCCGAGTCATTGGTTCTCAAATTGGTCAATATTGAAAAGGCAAACATGGACTTGCAAATCAGAATGATGGATAAAACAACTGTTGATAGGTGGATATGTGTAATTGTAATTTTCTGCATTTCATTGTGTATTGCTTATGCAACCAAGTGGTAATTTAAAGAATGTTAACAACTCATTCTAAATGCAATAAAATGCGATTATAGACATTATGCTGATTTATGATATGATTCTACAAATAATAATATGACTCCAAATATAATACTATGATTTGTGGATATTCATAGTGATGTTGTTTAATAAAGGACAGAGGAGGAAATGTTAATAGTTTAGACTACTCTCTTGTTTAAAAAAACGACAAAGAATAAAAAGTTAAAAGTTTATGCTTAAAGAAATTACCTAGTTCGATTTGACTTGAAACATAGAAAATAAATTGTTCATACTTCAAATGTCCCCAAATCTACAAAAGTAGACCATCTAGGTTGTTCTTGACTTCATTGCACGTCCCCATTGACATCCTCCACATCATGAATTTTCGAAACAGGAGATCATTCTTTTCATACATCTGCAAATAAGAGGACCATTTCGATGTCAATATTTTGTTGGTAAAAATAAGAAACCTAAACATTTTACTGAAAAAAATACTCACACGAAGCCATGAGAAAACAGACTGGGTTTGACTATAGAGGAAGAGGATACAAAGCATGCCCGTCTCATGGACTGATTTTGTTGTTGGTACGTCCTCACACTTGACAAACCTATACGTTTCAACGTCTGGTGACGGACCTTCCAAGAGTGCATCGACTGTCAGTCCAAGAATCTGCTTAAAGTATTTTCCCTATTCATTTTTTTTAAAGAATTAATAAAAAAAAAAAAAAAAAACAACTTAGCAATCAATATTGGGTCTCAGGAGATTATCCAAAAACATTTACATGAAACTGGTTCACCACATAATTAGCCTTCTTACCAATACCAATATCCTATCCTCATGCCTTTTGTCTTCTTCATCCTCATCCTCTTCAGTCGTGTTTTGGAAATCAATTATAAATACTTTTTTGCGTTCCACATTGAGAATGTAAACACACCATCCTCCATCGACAAATATGGGCATAATCACCTATGTCCCATATGTAACACAAATCCACAAGTTCTGATTCAGTTAGCATACAAACCAATCTATAGAATTTGGGTATGGAAAGATCAATGAATAACACAGTTTGTCTGTTCTAATGTTAACATAGAGTTAGGAGTGAAGACACACCTTCCGATTATCCTTGAATTTTCTCCCTCCAGTCAAGAAATAGTTGTCGATCATTTCCGATTCATCGATCAAGAGTTGTTCAACAACAGGCTTAGGTTTTGCATCCTCTTCCAGTAGGTTGCACTGGAAACATAAGTCAATGATATAAAAGTTAACTAAGCCAACTATAAAACAGTAGCTTAATATTTGAATTTGGTAATATACAACACAAATTGCGTACCAAAAATGATGGCCTAAAGACGTAGAATCCAAAATCTGCAGTACCGGAGTCTTCGTTGTTTGTGTAAACTGCAAATGCGTCCATAACCTATTTTTTGTATAACACAATATTAATTATGTCTTTTACTTTAAATTTTCCCCACACATACTGTTTGAAAGAGAGGTTATCGTTTTATAATTTAATCATTACCTCTATTGGAATGGGAGACTTCTTCTTACATGCTTTGTGTACCAATTGACGGTTGACTGTTACATCATACCACTTGAACAAAATCTGATCCTTAAACCTGTTTGATTAAAACACTTATCATAATCTACTCCAACACATGAAGGTACACATATAAGCATTATGGCAAAAGTTGTTACTGACCTAGTATAGTTTGACTTTCTGTCACAGATCGACGTGATGCTGCGTCGCTGGTGATCAATAATCTGGGGCAATCCCTCATTGTCATCAAGGTCGCTCAGGTAATCGTTGTCGCAGTCCACATCTGGTTATGCATTCTTTTCATTTCGGTCATCATCACCCCCGCCTTCCCCACCATCATCTTCCACCGTTTTATCTTCCTCACCATCATTTCCCCCGTTACCATTCTTTTCATTATCAGGCCCACCCACATCTCCTTTCCTAGATTTTGGGTTTGTGGCCTCTATATTAGGCTCATCATCATCTTCACCATTATTTCCTGGTTCTCCTTCACTCCCATCATCACTGGCAATTTCTTCATCATCCTCATCGTCCTCCGTATTCCTATCCTTCTCCTCATCATCGTCATCAGCTTCGTCATCCTCACTGCTGCTCTAAGTGCTTAAATCATCCTCACTTGATTCCTTCTTACCTTTTGTCCTTTTCTTTTTTGAGATAACATCCTTTGTTTTTGTTCTGCCACCTTTCCCAGTGGTGCTTGTTTCCCTTGTTTTCATTTGTACATGTGAAACAAAAATGATGCCTTTATGAATAATAAGCTACTGTAATATGTAAAATGATGCTAATAATTATATACTTATAGGCAAGAAATGCTAAACTTTTTCAAACACAATGTCATAAACTTTATATGCAAGTAATTTACATTTTTATCCCCTTCAACATGTGTTTGCCTTTGTATCAACCTGCTTCTTGATCTTGTAACCCGTGCAGGGGTTAAAGCAGGTGGAACTACACAAAGTTCCTGAAAGATATTTACAACCAATAGGACTCAGTCAGCAATAATTAGCAAACAAATCAACCAAAATTAAGACCACAACTTTTACCTGATTCTTTGTCTTTTTTCTGTTACTCCTCTGAGTTCGTCCCGCATTGGCCTCTTCCTCATGTCCTTTGCTTGTCTTTAAGAAAAGTTCGACTAATCAGTAATCTGGTAAGTAACAGTCTATGAACTTAGTCACACTCGGTTTCAAACTACCTCTTCTTCTCCGGAAGAACTATAGTGTTGAATGTCTTTGTATTCTTTCAAGTCCCTGACCTGTGCTCTGCATTTCCGTCTCTTTCTTTTCCTTTCCACGACGGTAACTTTAGGATTCACAGGAGGCGGACTCGTCATCCACACAGGAAGGTCCTTCCGCGGACCAATAGGGTATTCTTTCCCATACACAACATCCCTAACAACCTAAACAAAATTCAACAGATCAAAAGCATGTCCCTAACCTCATGTAGGAAACGTTCAACTTGTATTTGTATACAAAAAAACAATAATTACCTCTGCTGCACCATACGACCCATCAGCAGCAGTGTCTGCACGAATTGCGCGTTCAATATCACCTTGCTGCCACATTCCAAGCCTTGGTCTATCGGTATGCCACCGATGTCCTTTATCGCCTAATTTCAATCTGTCAAGGTATGCAATCTGTACAAGACAATATTATTATATGACAATCAAATATGACTAGGCTAGTAAAGTAAAAGATGACTTACCATTAGCACGACGGGGGATCCCTTGACGCCACCCTTCTCTGCATCCAGTTCTCTATCCTGCTTGATCATCCAGTCAAGCACAAACTTTGAAAAATTCCAATTCCGTGCATCTTCCAGGTACCGCGACTTCAAAATCCAACATAAAAGTGGACTAATCCAATTGTTCAGAGTTGTACATATTAGGTTGCCAAATACATACAAAACATAGAACTGCAAGAACCTCTCCTTGTTGTTCAGATTCTCTATCATATCAGCATGAACAATGCCATAACCTATACCCTCTCTGTTGGAATAGGAAGTCTTCAGCTTCTTGTACTCTTTGTCCTCTGCATTTTGTACACACCATAAGGACATATCTGTTCAAATTTCTCATTATACGATCTATACAATGGGAGGTTATATAAAGTGTATTCATTAGCATAATTTGTTTCCAAAGCTATAACATCTTATCCTATTACCTGTAACACTTTCTTCAATAGTGAATGTATAATCACTGAATGGCAGCCCATATATCCACCCCACCACTTCATCAGTGATCTTGATCTCATAATCATCCCTAATGCGTAGTAAATAGGTTTCAGGATCCCACCGACCCATTAACCACGACAGAAAAAACCGGTCAAGTTCATTAAACTTCACATCTAGAAATGTGGAAAATCCAGCCTCCCTAATCCATTCCTTTTGAGTAGTCAGGTATAGTAATTTATACCACCATTATAACAGGATACTGCATCATATAATATATTGCCATTTTAACGAGTACATTGTAATCAGGTATAGTAATTTATACCACCAACATTGTCAAATTTATATTTAATTTAAGATATAACATGTACAGACTTGTTTTTTTGTGATCGGGGAGGCATGGCCTTCCATGCTTTTTCTTATTTGTTGGTTCAGTTTCTTCTTCTTCACCTTCCGTAATGACAATTGGAACGACATTTTCAACTGCTTTTCTTTTCTGGGACGTTGCTTTCTTTTTCTTCTGCTGCTTTCTTCTGCTGGGGGTTCCTAGTAAGTGACAAAGCAACTCATTCATTTATATTAAATCTTACAAGATGTACATTTTGATAATTGGATCTATTATCAAATAATCAAAGACAAATTAGGTAACAACTTACCTCTTCCTGTATGTTCTTATCCCCGAACTCATTTCCACCAAGCTCTGGGTTCTCATCCCCAACTTCCTGTCCACTTTGAACATGAGACTTATCCCCACCTTGTGCTCCAGCTTCCTGTCCTACATCCCCTAATAGTGAAGCCTATTTACATAAAACATAATTGTCAGATTCATTCCCAATCTTATACAATACAATAAGTTAAATTGCTTGAATCATTTTTGTACTAAGAGAGTCAGGGTTAACTTACTGTAGTTGCCCTTGATTCCTTTCCCAAAACTGCATCTTCACCCTCATCGGTGGCATTAGTCTCACCCTCTCCACCATTCCCTTCTGGAGGCTTTTTTTACACATAATAACAAAATATCCCAAATTTTACACAACATAATAATTTAAATATGCATCATTTTTGTATGAATAGAGTAATGGTGAACTTACTGAAGATGCATTTGATTCCTTCGATGATCTCTCTGATCCAGTCGGTAATTGGTTGAGTAACAAACCCGTTGTTGCCTTGTCTTGGGTCTCAGTACTATGATCCATGATAGTTCCCTTCTGTGACCCTGCCTCCCCTGAAACATTTGTCTGCACAAAATGTGACAAAATATAAATATACACTTCACTAGGTCTTCAGAATGGGCGATAACACTTATTATTGTTGCTAGAGTGTTACATAAAATGTATCATTTTTGGTTTCTTAGTGTCTATTAACAATTACCATTGCTTCTTATCCAAAAGGAACTAATCAATCTTGCAAAACATTGCAGTAAATTGTAAATATAAATACGAAGTACTTTGGTGGAACACAGGACTTACTTCACTTTCAGGATTAGGGTCAGCGCTATGTGCATCTTCTGTAACTTTGCTGTGTTCAGGACCAGAAACATTTGGTGCTTCAATCTGATGCTGTCAAGTAGACAATTTACTCAAATTATTCCAATTAAAACATCGCTTCTAAGAACATTAAGATATCAAGCAAATTATAAATTGTTACCTCAGACTCAGACGCAATTACTGATGCCGTAGTAGTGACATCTACCCAATTATTCAACGCAGGATCGTTGTTTAGAACGTCCTTTGGATTGCTTCAGACCCACATGAAAGTAACATGGAAACATCTGTTATTTATAAATTTTTATAAATGTTTTTTTTTTTTTATAAATTTTCATTATAAATTAACACAAAATACCAATTTAATTAGCGAAGCGTGAAGCATTCACAGTGGACGATCCTGTTAGGGTTTTCAAGCAGTATATGTAATTAATAATTCTAATTTTTTTCCCCCACGAACAATAGCAGTCGGAACAACATGCAATAGCAACGCCAATTAAACAAATTGAGTTATGTAAATCGCTAATCAATAAACCAGTGTACAATTAACTACACTCTTAGAAAACCCTATTAATTTGCAAATTGAATCATAATTTGAGTTCAACACTAAGCTTGCAATTTTCAGAATCAAAGTTCTACTACAATCGGGGAATAATTTAAATGCATGAAATTATGTCTACAAAACGATTAAGACACTATTACGATTCTCCAGACGCATCCATGGTGTGTTGAGTCGTTGATGAAGTCAGTTACTTTGAAGTTTTAGAATTAAACTAATAGTTTGAAGTGATTACAGAGGATAACTGAGGAGCAAATGTGAAGAAACGTTTGAATTCTAAGTGAAAATGGAGAAAATGAAACGAAGGCGGGCAGAATATCTATCTTCTTGAATTGTATCTAACCGCTTTACATGGTAATTAATATGCAAATTTTTTTAAAGACAGTTAATTAATATTAAATCATTAAAAATAATCCATCAATTATTCTCATAAGGCATTATTATACATTATTTAATTTAATTAGGAAACAATATTTACTTTATATTTTAATTGGTTAGTTTTTTTTTATTGAGTAAAGTGTTGTATTAATTAATGTTTCTTTTTCGATGAAAGAAAACTATTACGAAACTATTATTTAGAAAAAAAAATTACGCTTGCTTTTATGAATATTAAAAGTTGTTTTTTTACAATAAAGTGATAAGTAAGTAAAAACATAATAACACTTCGATTTAAAAAAAATAAAAATAAAATACAATTGACTAAAAATAAATGATTAAATAATTAAATATTATAGAAATAAGCTAATGACACCAGAAAATCTAGAGAATACTTAAGGTATTAATTGTAAGACGCCTAAAACAACGTGTAAGCATAATTTTTTTTTTTTTTTTTTAAAAAGGCAAACCACAAAATATTTTGCATGAAAAACTCTGACTTGTCAAATCAAAAGTATAGGCACTAGGTGTATAAGGTTGTCGGTTTGTGATTGTTGAGGTCCAATGTTTCATTTTTTTAAATCTTTTAATTTTTAACTTAAGCATAGAAGTTCCTGATTACTATTTACATGTTATGATACATTCATTTTATTACGTATTTGTAATAATTATTTGACACCATTTTTTTAAGACTCGTAAATTTTTAATTTACATTAATGATAGAAGTAAATTAACATTTGTATTAGTAACAATAAAATTGATACAAAATTATTTGTTAAAAACTTTGAAGATATAACGTTTATGGACGGCGATGTATATGAACCGACCAGACAAATAAACAACTCTAGTTCAATATCGGTTTAAGTTTGTTCATGTTCGTTAATGTAATAAACCACTCTTTTTATTCACAATTTCAATATTTTAAATAAAAATTACCTTCTTTTTATTCAATTAAAAAAAACTGCCATCCTTTCCCTCACAAAATAAAATAAAAATAAAAAAAACTGCCATCCTTGATTTAAGGAAAACTACCATCCTAATATTATTTTTTTAAAAAAAATAAAATAAAAATAGTAACCCACTAATTGTATTTTTAATATAAAATACGATTAAGTTGTTGAATAATACAAGAATCCGGTAGCTTGAGATAATACTTATATTGTACAAGCACACATCATGTGCGTCTCTTAGCTTCTACACCTAATCGTTCAGATTATTTCATGAACAACTGGTATATCTATGTTCATGACACATATATACACTAAGCTTGTTCATGAAACGCTCAGTTAATAATCGAGTCGTTCATAAACGACTCGCAAACATATATGAAATTAAAATAGGTGACCTTGATCAGATGCTTAGGCTTTCTTCAAAGCCCGGGATCGTGTTCAGACTCACCTAATAAGTTGACTAAACTTGAACATGGACAAGGTAGTACTAATCTAATTATTGGGTAGTACTCATATAGGCTCGGCTTAACTACAACCCTAATTGTGTAAGGTTGTAAAGGTAGTACTCATCTAAGCTCGGCTTATCTCCAACCCTAATTGTTTAAGGGTAAGGGTGCAATGTTTAGGGCTTGGTTTTGGGTTTATGATAGACTTATCATTTCATCTACATATGCTACTGTAATCTGAAGATCCCGGTTGACACAAATAACACATGGAATTGACTTGCCTAATTATTTATAATTTTATTAGGGTATATATTCTACCAAAACGGGTAACATGACCGTAATCGCATTCAATTACACTATCGTGGTATAACACATCATCATTGTATACCCTTCAACCATGTATTGTTATAATTATTGACAAAGCTTGAATCAAGATACACGCATACGGTGTTGAGACTCTATACGCCTAATTTTGTAATAAATCGCATTTTGTAAGCATCTGAATTCCCGAGACGGTTAAAACCTTGACACGCTTATGTGGTATTGAAAATGTATAATCGCAAACTACAAATTAATCGTAGAATCGACACGGCTTAATTCAATACACGCTCATATGGCATTGAGATTGTATACTCGCAATTTTTAATCTTTCGTTCAATCGACAAGGCTTAAATCATGTCACGCTCATATGGTAGGAAGATTGTATACTAATGTTGTCTAATTAAAGGTATTATTTACACGGCTTAAAACCTAATACACTCAAACGGTATTGAGATTTTATAATCTTCGGATTCAATCATAATAGACTCAACTCATCACATGATAATGAGATAAATGATTTTCAATTTTGTTATCAATCTCGTCCATCCATGATTGACTACCCAATTCACAACACATTTGTCTCCATCTCTAGATTCATTTGTATTAAAAAAGTTTATAATTCCACTTTTTTTTTAATCCATAATTTTAATGTTACATACAAATTGTCATAAGATTTTCAAGACATAAACTTTGGTTTTTTTTTAAAAAAGGACAATTATTTTTTAAAATTCTTACATAATTTACAAAATGTTAATCAATCGAAAAAAAAAAATTAACCCACTACTCCTACTTTAGAAGTTATTTCATCACAAACTTAAAAAACTACCCACTCATTTCACCCATACATCTTGACAAACGAAGTTATAAACCGTCACTTTCTATTTAAGAATTCCATTTACCAAAAAAATAAAAACAAAAATAAACTTACAAACTCTAATCCGCTCCCGCAAAAACTCAAACATTTACTTCCTTCAACATGGTTAAAATCACATAACTTTTAGATGTAGATGACGTCTCCATCGCTGAGGGTGTAAGTTTATGTTACTGTTAATGTCTTCCCTTAATTTTGTTCATCATGTGTAGATATGGTGGTGCCATATATTCTTAACTTATTTTTGGTGTCCTTAAAATGAATTTAGGCACCAAATAAACAACAACCAAATAACATCGGCGACGGAAATGGAATCGAAGAGGTTTTGTGCAATTCTTTGTAATTTGGATATTTTTTAGTAACTAGAGTATTATTATGAACAAATATTTTTTACAAAAATCCGATTTTCTATTATTTAATTTTTGGGTAATTAAGTTGATGTGATTGTTTATTGTTCATCATTTCACTCATCCTTGTTGTGGTAGGATGTTGATCGTAAAGGGAAACGTCCCTTAGAGTGCGATGAAGACGATGGATCATCATCAAATTTATCTAAGCGCCAAAAGGTGATCTGATTCTTTGTCTTAATATTATATAGTGCGAAAATAGAAATAACCTGTGACAAATAATTTTAATATACTTATATGAATGAAATTTACTGATTATGTTTTTTTTAAAACTTAACTTGTATTTATTTAATGGAATTGGGTGAAATTAAAAAAAATAAAAGGTTAAATGATTATTTTAATGAGTATTCACTCTACTAACACAGATATATTATTTTATCAATTTATCCCCTAAATCTATTAAATTATTTTATTCATTTTTTAAATTTTAATAAACTTTCAGATTAACGACATCAATGAGAACCAGACCGGCACCCAAGCTCTTCTCGATTGGAGGAAATCGGTATAAATATTGATTTCTTTATCTTTTCCCAATATTGACTTTACTTAATGACTTAAAGTTGTACTTCTATTAAAAACTTTAAAATAGGTCTGGATACTAGAAATTATTTATTACACTTAAATGTTGTAATTTTCTTCATATCCCCGTAATTAAGTTAAATGTGTGTACTGTTACTTTCCATTAGAGAGCATTTGATTAATTCCCAATTTCCAGACTTGGTACATGATGGAATTCGAAACCGCAGAATTTAAAAAGGAATTGATGGAAAGTTCATACCCTCATTCTGAAACTACACAATGCTCTTGTGTGAAGTGGGTTTTGGAGCTCGCCATTGACCCTAAGTGGAGGAGACAGTTGCCTAGAGGTTTATACTTTCAATTGTGCAATTCTCATGTTATTGAACCTCTTGATCCGACAGACGTTTGCTTATGGAAGAATCAAGACTTAATAGAAAAAATTTGGGGATTTATGTCTGAGAGAACCCTATCCAAAGTCATGTTGACTTGTAGGGAATGGGGTAGACTTATTCAATTCTTTGTGCACGACACCCCCTACAGGGGTAACTGGGAATGGCAGCACATGCATGAACCTAACTTCATATATGAACGAGGACCTCAACGTGGGATTAGGCGTCCATACATCAATATCTACAAAGAGTACTTCGGAAAAATCGGTTTTTATTATAGTTCTAGATGATGTTCATGCACTACTACAACTTATTTGTGTGCAAAATACAGTATTAGTCTATTAGTTTGTTTGTAGTGTTTTATCTATTTACCTTAGCGTTATTATGTGTCATTGATTATGTTTTCGTTATTTTGTGTTACATGTAATATAAATTTATATGAACTATTAAATTAGAAGTGTTTAAAATTTGTCAAAATTTGTTCAAGGGCTAGCAAACCTCATGCATCATATGATATCAAATATTTGAAAAACCTAAAATTGTTCAGTTACCAATGAGGATAAATTTAAAAAATAGTTTAAAATTTACTTTTTGGAAGGGACTTGCATATATATTTATAACCCTGTTACTATAACACCCTAGAGTTTACTACTTTTGAAACATATTTACGTATTCTTACAAACAAATGGAGAGTATAGAGTTGGCCAAAGAAGATTCTAATTCATCTAAAAAATTTGGGGCTTGGGAGACGATTTTTTAGGCTCATATTTTCCCGCATATGACAAACATATCTGATTTAATGAGAATTCAGATTATCAGCAAATATTGGCAACAACAAGCTGGCTTGCGAATCAAAGAAGATCATAATGTAAATTGGAGTGAATTGGAGAAGATTTATTGTAAGAGCGACAATTCATGCACTGCAGTCCACAACAACGTTGAGGACTTAATGGATTGTAAAGATTGTGATTGGTTTGGAATATGGAGGAAAAACATGTTCAAGAAGGCAAAGTATTGTTACACTAAACACCATGGTGTGTTGTTTCTTCACGATGAGGATAATGCTAGGCCATGGATGAAGATGCTAAACACTAAGCATAACAAGAACACGACTGTAGCCCTGTAACTAAAGTAGATGATAATTAAATGTTTATTATGTTATGTGATAATTATAGAAAGTTTTATTGAGCTTGTAATGGGAAATTTTAATTTTATGCATAAGAATTGATAATTTGAAGCTTGTTTAACTATGTTCATTTTTTGATTGATTAAACTTGTAGCTCTGTTTCGTGTATCAATCACAAGATTTTACCTTATGAACAATTAAGTCTACAGGCTTAACTAATCACGAAAATGTAATGCAATCAAGTTTAATATACAAAATAGTGTTAAAAAAAATTAAAAAGATTAATATTTCTTACAAGCAAATGAAAACAATTGGTCAACCAATGTCAGCCTACACTCCCATCAAAAGTCGCACATAATGATGACCTTTATCACAAGATGAAAAAATCTTATTACCCATTCTATTATGCGAAGTAATTCATATTCATTTGGGAGCAATTTTTCTAATACAAGATCTCAAATCGTTAAGGGTACCATAATTTTAAATTATATATCATCATGTAATGTTTATCAAAATAAGTTTGTGATAAAAGTCACTATTAAATAATTGGACCGTAAACTATCTTATAAAGGTCAATATTAATCCTCATGAATGTTTTTTTTAGAAAAATTAAAAAAAGAATATATCAGTTAAATCACACCACATAATTTTTAAAGGTCAATATTAATCATATTTTCTAAACAACATGCGATGCACAAAATAACCATTTTTTTTTTGACATAAAATTTTATCTAAAAAGTTGTATTATAAACCTTTATTATAATTAATTATTTAACTTTGGTCACATAAGTATATCACTTTTTTTATTTGGCATTACACTTTAACCTAAATTTGGTAATTCAAATATATCTTAAAATTTAAATTATTTAAATGTAAAGTAGATGATAACCATTGGGGAACCAATGTATGGATATTGTTACCTCGATTATAACATAAATTACTAAGCTTTGTTGAATAGTCAGACTTTCTTTCGTACTATTTATTCTATTTTTATTTTTGCTTTTTTTTTTTGTTTTTTTTTTTTTTTTTTTTTTTTTTTTTTGTGTGTTTGAGGAAATACTTTCTTCCCACTTTATTATGAACTATTTTATTTATAGCTCAATATCAAAATGCATTTGTAATATATATTGTCTCAATAATTACAATTACATATCAGACTAAAATTCAATACCAAATACAATGAACGTTTAGTAGTTATGTTGTGACTATAGGGTAGAGGTTGAATTGATTATAACATCCACATGAACTGGTATGAAGAAGTATTTGCGAAAAATAGATTCTGTAAAACAGTTTATGATTCTGTAATAATTTCCCTAAACCCTAAACCCTAATCCCTAATCCCTAAACCCTAATCCCTAAACAATAAACCCTAAACCCTAGATCTATCAAAACTAGATGGACCTAGTAATAGGTGTTAGGGGTGTCCATTCGATTTTGGATATGGATTTTGTCTAAATCCCATTCATTCCGATAAATGATTCGATTTTCAATTTCCAATCAGAATCGATCAAAATTTCTCTCCCAATCAAACTCGATGGTATCCTAATTAAACTTTTGTTAGTAGGATCCAAAGTTAGCTAGAGTTTAAAGAACAAAGAAATAAATATTTATTACAAAGTCTCCCAGATGTAAGTTATGTAGTAATGAGTATTTGATTTAAAGTTTGGATTCGACCCGAATAAATAATTCAGTTTGGATTGGTTTGGATTTCGTATTTAATCGAAATAATAAAGGAAAAATTGCGGAAAATAATACAACCTTTGGCCCGTTCTTTTTAAATAATACAACCTTTTGATTAATTCTTAATAATATAAGCTTTGGGGGTGTCAATTTTAAACAAGACATTACCTGTTGGTAACCTGTTTTTGAAGGTAACTTGACACGTGTCATTGTTTTATTGGTTTTTCAATATAATTAATAAATTAAATAATTATTATTATTAAAGAAATTTTTTTTTTAAAAAAAAACCCAAACCACTCAACCACCACCACCCAGTCACCTCCTCTCCCCTCCCCCTTAACCCCGACCTCCCCCCTTAACCCCAAACCACCCAACCACCACCACCCAGCCACATCCTCACCGTCGGCACGCAGACCACTTCCCCCTTAAACCCGACGCAGACCACCCCCTTAACCCCCTTTCCTTCCCAACCACCACAACAACCACCCTAATCCACGCAACCGCCACCACAAAACCCCCCAAAACACCACAAAAATAACCCATTCCCTTTCCCAAATCCCGATAACCACCTCCCTCCCCTTTTATTTCTCGAAAACCGCTCCCCTCTACTTCCCCTATATCGAAAAAAAACCCATCATTGTGTCGTTCACGTTTTGGTGGTGGTTGGGAAAGGGGAAATCGACAGGGGGGAAAGGGGGTAATTGGGTCGGTCGGGGTTAGGGGGTAATTGGGTCGGTCGGCGGCGGAGGAGTGATGTTGCTGGTTCAATGGAGGGTAGAAAGCTCAGAAGGTGCTTCAATGGAGGAGACGAAGCTCAAAAGGTGCTTCAATGGAGGAGTGAGAGTAGAGTGCAATGGAGGAGAGAGAAAGGGGGAGGGGTGTGGCGAGGCAGAGTCAGCGTGAGAAGGGGAGGGGGAGGAGGTGGCGTGGTGGTTGCTGGGATTATGGTGGTTTTTGTTCGCGGGGGAAGGGCGGGCTGCCGTGGTGGAAGAGGTGGTTGCCTTTTTTTTCCTCTCTTTTTTTTTAAATCTAAAATTAATTATTTAAATAAAAAAATTTAATTTATTATTTAGACCAATTACCTGATGACACGTGTCATGGGTAACCGGTTTTAAAGGTTACAAGTTTTTTGTCTTGTTTAAAATTGACACCCCCAAAGGTTATATTATTAAGAATTAATCAAAAGGTTGTATTATTAAAAAAGAACGGGCCAAAGGTTGTATTATTTTCCGCAATTTTTCCAATAATAAACACCCGTAATAGGTATTCTAGTCACAAAAATACTTATTATTACACAGTAGACACATAAACCGTTGTAACGTGAAATAGTTGAGTTTTGTTTTTTTCTACGCAAATCCAAAAAATCAATTTATATAAAATTTATGACCAATAATGATTCATATAAAATAGTCGATCACGTGTGGATAGAACGTCGTTCAAAATAATTGATTTAAATAATGGACGCACGTCGTGAAATAGGTAGACATGTCATGACTTTAAACGTTCACAATTACAGTGGAGCCTAATTAAATCAAGTTAAGTTCAATGCTAACTTTAAAATTATGATTGAGATATGATCGAATTAATAGTCGTAGAAATCAAGTCGATCCTATTTAGTTCCGAGGGTGTCCATTCGGTATAACTGTTTAAGTTCGGAACCTAGCCGAAATTGACCCAAAACCCAAATCAACCCGACCCGAGTTAAGAGTAATTTGAGACGAAGGAAGTACAAGAATAACTCAAAGAAATTATTACAACAATGACAATGATAATAAGAGTACGTATTTAAACTAAGATCAATAAGAGAGTGAGGTATAACTCAATTAGTTCTTTTTAGTTTCAGAAGATCCTGAAAGTGATTCTTAGCCTAAAGTTCTAAACACACACACAAAAAAAAAAGTTAATTAAAGTCAAACAATTACTATAATCCATGAAAAAAATAGCCTTAATAAATATAGTGAGTTTTTCATCAACAAATTAATAAATATATATACAGAGTTGAATTTAACCCAATGAATCACCCGAATATGACTCGACTAGAAATTAACCCGACCCGAAGTTGACCCGGATAATGAACCCAAAAATTGACCCGACCCAAACTGACCCGACCCATTCTTGACCGGACCCGAACTAGACCTGAACTGTTGACCCGATACCCGACCCCACCCGATTATCAATCGACCTAAAATCAACCACAAACCTGAAACGAACTGACCCGACACGAACTTGACCCGATAATCTTTTGACCCGAACTTGACCCGACCCGAAATGCCTCGACCCTTACCCGACCCAAATGACCCATTTTCCAGGTCTACAATCAGCTATGTTCAATTCATTTCAATTTTTAATAGTCCTGTTCACTACCACAAAATGTGGAATAAGCAACACATAATACACAACGCTCATCTTATAAAGGCGTTCTCTAGAATTCTATAAAACGCCTATGTAAGATGAGCGTTTTGTATGTGAAAGTTATAGAACGCCTCCCTTAGTCAACCGTTCTATTTGATATACCCCAATTTTACACCACACAATATAGAACGCCCCTCTCCATTAACCGTTCTCTATGTGTTTAACATAATTAAAAAACTAAAATAAAAAAATAAAAACCTAACCCTAACCCTAACCTTTTCTTTTCTCTCCAGTCGTCCCCTTCACTTCTCCCTCCTCTAATTTCCCTTCTCACTCTTCACTCTCTTCTCACTCTTCATTTCCTTCTCTAACACTAAGATCTAAAAGACTAAAACTCCTAAATTTTTTTACTATTTTTTTACAAAAAAAAAAAATCATCTAACTTTTTAAGTTACTTTAGATCTAAATTCTGTTAGTTTATCTTATTCTCGTAAAGCATTGGATGATTTTTGGGTGGTTTCGCTCACGTAATTCCGATCGTAATTTTTTGGGTGGTGTGGTTTGAATGACGCCCTTGGTTCGATTGAACCATTGAATCTCGTTTTTCTCTATTTTGAGCAACTTGTTTTACATGTTTTCTCAATTATTATTTAGATCGTACTTTTCTAGTCTTATCATTTGTTGTTTTACATGTTTTTTCAGATATAAATTGGAAATTTGTTGGTATTCATATGATGATTTTTATCTCCATTGCTGATCTATTCTCCACCATCGAGCCACAACTCGTCGCACATCCACCCCGATGCAGTGGTTACGTCGCAAGCCATAGTCTAGCCACCTCCGCAAGCCCATGAGCATTAACATTAGAAGGTTTTTCATTTGTAGATCTGATTTTAATTTTAGTTTAAGTTAAAATTCCAGATTTTAGTTAGTATTATTTTGATTTAAATGTAATTTTTTTTTTATTAAAATACTTTTAATTTATTTTATTATTATGTATGTATTGTACATAGTAGTGGAAGAGACTAATTTCCACCATTTCGTTCTCTTTCTCCCACCTTTTCTTTTTCTTTTTTTCGGTTGCTCTAAGTCTTTGAACTTTGGCTCTGTTCTTAACTCTTCACCATATCAACCACAGAAAACAATACTTTTAATTTATAAATTATAATTGTTGAGATAATTGTTTACTTTTAAGTTTGGATTATAACTATTTGTTGTATTATTCTGTATTTTTTTTAAGTGTTTTTGTTGATTTTGTGGATTATTGTGGGTCGTTGGTGGCCGTGGGTAGTGAATCTAGGTGGGGGCAGTGGGTAGAATCATTTTATTGTTCTTCGAAGTTCTATCTTCCAAAAACCGTCAAATTATTATTATTATTATTATTATTATTATTATTATTATTATTATTAATAGTAATAATAATATTATTTTTTTTTTGAAAAAAAAAATATGGAATAGAGAACGCCTATCTATAATAGGCGTTCTCTATTTACATACTTATAGAACGCCCATTTTCAAATGACCGCTCTTTTTCCCATGTTTTTTATGTACTTTGTACCTAGAATATGAAGCGCCTATCTTAGATAGGCGATTTATATTGTGTTAAATATAGAACGCCTCAAAGAGGCGATCTGTAGACTTTATAAGGCACCCCACCAGAAGAACGCCTCTGAGGCGTTCTATATTGCTTGTTTTAGGCGTTCTATATTCCTATTTTTGTGGTAGTGGTTACAGACAGTCTAGTTCATTTACACTCAATTCATTCTACGTGAATACATCGTAGCATATGTCCTCCCAATTTTAATTTTGACAAATCAAAATTTTAAGTATATCTACACACTTTAAACTACAGTTCAAGATACGATAACACACACATTGTAAATTAATTAAGTAAATACGCCTTCTTAATTTTAAAATAAATCGTAACGCTTTTGCATAACCTTTCTATTTTTTCCAAATAAATAAAAGTTGACTGTATAAGGGGTCCATATACAATTTTTATTTGCAAATACCCACTTATACCTTTTTGTTAATTAATAATTCAAAATTGAAAGGGGACAAAATACCAATGTTCTGCACCGTTGGATTGTCCAATCACAACTGTCCACGTGTACTGTCAAATATGTTTCGTTTTCCAAAAAAAAAAACAAGTAAATGATTCCTATAAATCATATTTGATACTATATAATCGTTTAAGATACTGACCCGATATTAAGTAAGTTTTGGTACCAAAATTCAAGTGAAAATGACTATCTAATGTAAACTCCCCCGCCAAATTAGAATTTCTATTACTAACTTGTGGCGGGAATTAAAATCTCTATAAATGAAACATTAGTGTACCTCATATCTATATCCAAAGAGCACAAATACTCTAATAAAACACACTACAACTTGTTACTCCAGATTAATTTTTACATTGTATTTCACGATAAAATATAAATGGCTAAGCGGAACAGATGCACAGGTAACTAATCGATTTCTTGTAGTCGAAAATGGTTCTTCAGTTAAATTAACATTGTTGTTCTATTTATATTGATGTTTGCATGCACGTAATGATTTTTGCCAGCACCCACAGAGCTAGATCAAAGTCAGATTCAAAGAGTGAAAGATCAACACAGCTTTCGACTATTCATGCGAAATGTCTTGTACCACATAGGACCTTTGGATACGGGAAAGTTAGTAAGTGTTGGTGGGCATGACCCATTTATTGAGCAAATGTTTCAGGAGGAGCGCTTTAACTACATGATTCACAAAGGCATTGCTGGGGCTATACCAATTAACAACAAAGGGATACGGCTAATCACACTTGCTGATGTTGATGACCGAATTGTGAAGGTTGAACCAATAGATCTTGATGAAGAGATGTCCCCCAAGCGCATCAAGAGAATCGATTTTATTGATCTGTCTACCGAATAGTAATTTGTTGGGTGTTTGTATAATTTCTTAATTAGGATTTTATCCGTTATTGTGCTCCAATTTATGTATCAGAGCGTTGTATCCTGTTCTACACTCTTTTTAGGATATACAATATGCAACCAATTCGTCTATTATATTGATTCCATAAAAACGAAAATGACCTTACAAATTAGACAATGATTAAAATAAGTAATTAGTAGACTGAAATATCACTAATTAAAATGGCTTATATTTTACATAAAGTCCTTCATAAACATCACATACTAGATTCCATAAAAAAAAAAAACATCACATACAAGATTCATTACAGATATAGCTAGCTAAGACAGTAATTTTAATAATTATACGAGAAGATTTCTGAAACACCGAGTACATCACTTTTTGTGTCCAAACCATTGCTTGTACTCCCATGCATCATAAATTCTTCTCTTCCTCATGCCACCATAAGATTGAACAAGGTAGGAAGAACCCTTATGAAAAGCTTCTAATCTCCATGGTACAGTCCAGTTGCAGTGCTCACAGTTGAACATGTTGTCGAGGTTGACATGGCCGCCCCAAGGAGTATCATATATATTCTTACAACAAAGCCTCTCGAGTTGTGACCAATCCACATCCTCGTTGGCATAAATCCTTTCACTCACTGTGTTGTTCCAATCTGAGTTTAGCGGTAGCAAATTCAGTAAGTGAAATATCCCATCAATATTTGGGAAAATATGCTCAGCAAAGATTGTTTCCCATGCCCCAAATTTATCATGATCAGGGTAATAGGGTTTCTCTTCCTCTTGAGTTTCCATTTTTTGTTTTTTTTTGAAGAACCTTGAGTATCCATTTTTGATTAAACAATTCTCATATTTTTTAATAATTAGAGAAGGAAGGGGAAAGGTTTTTAATATTTTTTTTTTGTGCATGCAATAAAGAAGTAAAAGGTATCATATCTGAAATTGGAAAATTCACCTAAATAAAGGATTTTGATTACATAATATTAACAGTGGTAACGTTGACTAACGGTTCAATTCTAAAGACCCTCTCCCTTAATTTTTTTAATTATTTAACCTTGAAAGTAACGATAACTGAGTGGGAAACCTTTTTTTAATTGCATGCATTGGGAATCAGCAATATTTTTTGGAATAAGGTCAATAGGCTAGGTTTATTTACCCCTATATTAAAGACTACTCACCTCAATATTTAACATACGTATAGGGGAAAAAAAGAAGACATACTTTTAACTCAATATCCCACTTTGAATTTCTAGATTAATACTACACTAAGATTTTAAATGTGTTGTTCTTGGATTTAAGTATTTTTAACATCCTTCACAATACCATTTTTTTACTTGCAATTTTATTTCACCATACCAACATTTTGTTGACGTACTAATTATATAAAATGTTGACTTCAAAATATTACAAAATACAGAAAAATGTACATATCTAGCCACAATTAGAAAAAGAGTTACTAGTATATTTTGATGAAAAAATCAAGGGTAACTAGGATTATAATATTTTAATTAGGAGGTAAGATAATCTTTTTTGTAATTTAATTCATTTTAATTTCAACTCGGTATTAGAAACATTGAGCTAACCAAATGTGCAGTAGCTGCATTGAACAAAGAGCTCAAGAATACATAACAACGGGTCTCTAGTTATAATATTGTGTAGGTTTTATGTTATAATCCATCATTAGGAATTAAACACAACTAAAACTGTGTATCCCTTGTTATAATTTTATTGAATAGTTCTTGTAATATTGTATATCCTTTTATGAAGTGTACATGGTCATATAAATCGTTTAACATAAATATTTATTATACAAGATGCATTTTTTTTATATAAAAAAGACCACTAAACATATCACATAAAATCGAGTATGTAACCCCATATATAAATCTTATATAAGAATCATCCAAAAAATATTTATAATAAGAAGGAAACAACTTAATGACTAATGAAGGAGTATAAAATTTAATAAGTAATGTACATTTGCTTCTGTAAATTAAACAATTAAGGGTACGTAATTATGCATGCTTGAACGTTTAGTGTTTATTTTCATCTTTCTATTATATATATTGTTAATAAATCCTATAATATTTTTTTATAAAAGTAATCATTATTTTTGTCCTACGGAACATAAGGTCTGCTATGTAGAAAATCTTTTGTCAGATTCTTTTTTTTTTTTTTTTGTGGCCAGAAATTTGCCCACTCTATCCACATTAATTAACATTTTTTAATTTCATAATCTTATCAACTAAGTGTCCTCTCCATTTCTGCCATAGCGAAACAAAAAAAACAAAATTAAAAAAAAAAAATTAATACAAAATCACAAATAAACATTTAAAATAAAATTACAAATCACCAACAGATATTCATGACACATGGTCCTTATATTACTGTGATTTGCTTAGCCTATTTTTTTTAATTGTCTTCCCCTATGATATAATATAGTTTGCGTGTTGGTTTTCATGTAATAATTGTTGTTCTTGTTTTTTTTTTTGTTCCTAATTTCAGTAATATTTTTAAAGGTCATATGCAATGGTATTATACTATATGTTGTACACATTCACATACAATCTTAACCCCATGACTAACTTATCCCTTTCCTTCCTAAAAACCCCCATTATCTTATCATCATGAACAACAATGATCAAACTGAAACCGAGCCTTAGTACCCCGACCATGATTTATTGGCTGATTGGGATCATATCTTTCTAAAAAATAAAAGATATATGTGCACTATGTTGTATGTTGTTCCTTTTAAGTTTCCCTTTTTGCTTGAACTTTAAGTGTGTTTTGTAAACAAGATCATTTCCGAATTTACAGAATCATAATAAATTTTAGGGAATCACACTATACGTGGGGTTTTGTTCGAGAGATATAATACAACAAACATAACTTCAACTGCTGTGATTATATGATAGCATAAAAAGCACATTAATTTCATTATGATTTGAAAACAAAGTACAGTACATAATCGAACTAATACATGAATGGATAGTAGTGCACTTATAATGCTAGTAGAGTGCATTTATAGCGCTAGTGGATTGCTACATTAGCATAAATGGTAGTGCACTTATAGTGGTGCACCAATAATGGTAATATTTTGCAACATTACATAATCGAATTCCTACATGAATGGATAATCTGTGGGGTCAATGTCTTCTGCTAACTCATCAGTATACGGGTGATTCCTAAACCTACCCTCCAGGATCAACGCATCCCTCCACTCCCAAGACTCATCGTTTTCTCGAATGTGACCACCGTGAGTGTCCCTTAAAAACTTAACAGCGTTTCGGAAAGTGCACTTGCGACATTCAGTTCTCCACGAACAATGGCGACAACTCTCGAATTCCAAAAAATTCTTATGCTTAACCATACACCCGAGATGAGGCCTACTGATGACCGTCTCAAGCTGACTCCAATAAATATCTTCTTTCTTGTTAATCCTTAGCCCTATAACACGTTACATCCTCTTGTTTACAGGATGGAATTTTAAAAGGTATCCAATTTCTGGTATCTTTGGCAAGATGTGATCCTCAAATATTTCGTCCCATTTGCCAAAGTCATATAACTCTACTTGTGGAGCTAAAACCCTTTTATGTGAATGCTCCATTGAAATAGTTTGAACTTAGTTGGTTGTACTTAAAATGTTGTAGTCATATTAGGTATCATAGGAATATATGTAGAGGAAAAATTAGGAGGGAAATGTGAAAGCTCTTACTATTTTTTCCCTCCAAAAGTACTTAACAAGGGAAAAAAACCATTGGGGAACCATTTACATCGATATGTACAAAAAATAAAGACTATAAACTGGAATAAGATATCCCAATTCCTATTATTCACGTAGCTTTTACAACTACTTATAACCTATAATCCATGGGAGAATATTATCCAAACCACGACCATTTCGGTCAATGGGAGGTGATTTTTAGGGGGCATATATATCCGAAAATCAACGAGATTGAATATCTCTTGAAATTTCAGTCGTTAAACAAAGAATGGAAGGAAACTACTGGAAAACGGATCAACGAGAACAAAAACATCAACTGGAGCCAGTTTGAAAAATATTGTTGTAAGCCAGTTACAAAAGACTCATGTCAACACAACACATTTGAGGAAAGAGCGGGTGTGTAACATGTCAACATCAAGTCAGTTGGAGAAGACGCTGCTATGAACGTGGGAAACGCTATTTAAGACAAACTCATTGAGGCATAGGCGCAGGGCTTGGATATTGATTTGGCATCCATTTGTAGTAATTTACATGATTTTAGTTCTTTTAATTGTAGTTGTTTAGAGTCCTTGTAACGTTTTGAAATATAATAACATAGTAATTTACATGATTTTAGTTCAGTATGATTGTTGTTATAACCATTGCTTAAACAAATACATTTAACATATTTAAATATTCAATTTATCAAATTATAATTGATATGTAACAATTTCACCCTGCAATGTCTGGATAAATAAAACGCAACCCGCTCATAATTTATTTTACAGTATCAAAATATCATTTAAAATAGCAAAACAAAATAAATAAATTTAATTCAAATAGAACTAATAGAAGACGATTCAATAGAACAATACCAATAAAATTGTTAAGGATAACATCTTCAAGATCATTAACACAATTTTCTAAAAAAAGGATACAAAAGGCCAAAACGGAGAAAACACATACACTGGTAAACCATAAAAGGTCCAAATTTAATAAAACGATAAGAAGATTGCATGACTTCATAAACACAATCCAATGAAACCCTAGACACCCACAATCAAGTCTTCATCCTCCACAACCTCAATTTGGTTTGGTCCTCGATGTTGTTGCTGCAGCGCCAGAGTTTTCCTGTTGATTTTCAGAAGTTTTCCTTGTAATATCGGTTTTTAATTGTTCTATTAGGATTTGCAATTCAACTTGCCTTTTTTCTGCCTCCTTCCTTTGATGGAAAGCCTCAACATAACGCCCTTGAAGATATGACAGATAGTGTTGCAAACCGAGCAACTGCAACTCATAAGGAGATTTTGATGATGAAGCTCCATCTTTGTTATTCATTTTCGGTGATGAGGTAGGTTAGTGTTTTGAAAAGGAAATAGAAGGCGAAGGGGTGTATGGAGAATTGGAGGTTAATGGTTGAACAATTAGTTGAATAATTTGGGTTCTTTAATAGACTATTAGGTTCTATTGTAGTCATCTACCCTAGTTTTGTAGGGAATAGTGAAAACCAAAGAACCACCCTTTTTAAAATAATAATTGGGAAAATAATAGATTTTTTTTTTAATTTATATTATTTCATTTTGTTTGAAACAACATAATTACCGATGAAGACGATTTTAAAAAAATAGAACAATAATTAATCGGTGAATGGCTAAGAAATCAAGTACATAAATATAACAACTCGGTACTCTCTTGGTTCATTGTCTCATACAACTTTTTCAATGGATCCGTCGCTACTTCGCATTTTTTTGACCAAAAAAAAACTTGTGTTACTTCCATAACCCGAATCCGAGCCATGATTAGTAGTAGCCCCACACAACCACAGACCAAATTTAAGCAAAATAAAACTTTCCCTTTCGAAGGAGTCCGAAAAAAATCGCATTTCGTTGGAGATCGAAGAAAACTTGTCCTTCAAAGGAGATAAACCCTTTCTTTCGAGGGTGACTTTACTATAACCTAAGACATAAAATCAAAAATTGAAAAAAATTAAAGATTGAGGCTTAAAACCGGTGAAATCCGATGGAAGCCCCTTCACACTTCACATTGGAGGGTAAGGTTATTGAAAGGTTAAATATATTATTAATTAAGCAACAATCCCTAGTGGAACATATAGGACAAAATATGATTCCCACACCGGAAAAAAAAAAAAAAAAAAAAAAAAAAAAAAAAAACAACAACAACAACACTACAATTAATCCAACGTGAATTATTAGTTGTACACATTGTTACTTTCTAAAGTTATTTACAAAATTTGCATTATTTTTTTGAACCTAATATATAATTAGAGAGTAAATTAATGAGGTTTCTCCAAAACCACAATCCTCAATTCTCATACACTCTCATTTTCGATCTCTTTTTTTTTTTTTCTTTTATTCCTTTTTGTATTATTTTTTAAAACCGAGTAACCCTTTATTTAACCAAGTAACCCTTGACACACTAAGCAACCACTAAACAAATAACTCAGCGACACAGTGTGGCACGCCAAATATGGAATTTGGTGAAATATTTTAAACGCATCATGTTTTGTACCCTACCCAATAATTTCATTTTATTTTATACAATAACCAGACTAGCATTTCACTTTGTGTTGTTTTCTATCGCGTATAATATAATCCGTGCATTAGCTAAGCTCATTGACTGATTTTTCTAAATAATGCCTAACACATATAATACTAACGGGGTTAACTATATAACACTGAATGGATAACCCCTATAAAACTGATAAATTAAATCCGATAATACCTAGCCACACGGTGTCACCAAACACATATAAGAGTTACTTACCATAAATAATTTAACTTCCTGTACATGAAACAACTTTTTTTATACAGTAATACTAATATACTTCCTTTTTAGTACGAGTATTAATATAGTTGGGAATTAATCGTAAGTTGGAGCATTAAATGTTAATTTTTATGTCTACTCTCGCAAATATCTTTTCCTTTTTTGGTAATAAAATTTTTGGAATATCAATACGTAAAACACATATCAGGTGCATTGCACAAGTACACGTACTTTACTTTAAAAATTTAAAAAGACTACAACAATTTCAAATTAACAAACTTCTTTGTTCATAAAAATAAAATATTGACAAAGATTTATAATTGAGAAAAATCTATTGATTTAAAAAAACAAAAAAAAAATCCCTTAACTCTAACATACTTCATAAAGCCCAAACCTTTATATTGGATAATTTTTAATTGGCTCATAATAGGCAATAGCGTATTCGCTCTATCATGTAGGCCCATATATTTTAATACTACAACTGGTTCCATATATTAGAATAATTATATTTAGTGCAAATGTTATGGCGTGCTGATACCCATGTCCCATTTGGCAAGTAAGTGGTGATTGAGAAACTTGTACTTCTTGGTCCTGGTTTCGATTCCTCTATAACCAGTTTCGCTTTAGTTTTTTTTTTTAAAAAAAAAAATTAAATACAACAACCTTGAATTATTGAAACAAAAAATAATAACAACATATTTTTGCATTGGATATACACCAAACTAATATAGACTGGCATAAGTCAACAATCCAAACGTACCACTGGCTAACATCTTCGATTAGGATGTTTCTTGTCATCAGATAATTTTTTATGTGAACATATTCAAATAAACAAAAACACAAGTTAGTTGATAAATAGACAACAATGTACGATACATCCACTTGATCCTTTCGAATTGATAACAATACTTAATATATTCATCTATAAAACAAAGGATTGAATCCAAGATTACTATTAGTACGGTTTGAGCTACTCGGCTGTGATTGGTGGTGCATGGTATTGAAATCTGAACTTGCCTCGCCCCTTGCACTACCTTGCCCGTTCATTGATGCACCCACTTGACCATAATTAACGGGTCCAGTCTGACTTGATGTATATCCACCAGGTTGAAATGCACCACTAGCACCGGGACCAAAATTAGGGAAATAGTTCCCATTGTAAAATTGTGGTTGAAAACCGTAATACACTGATGTATCCACATAATTTCCATTCCCATTGATATTGCCACCATCAAGCTCTTCTGATCCAATTTCTTCATCGTCATCATAAACCTATAACAATACACAATTTTAAAAAGTTGGGTTAAAGCAAGTTACTCAAAAATATTGTTACAACATAGACACTGGAAATAATAGTTATTTTTTTTGGTATTAAAAAAAAAAAAATTTAACACAACATGAGACTTACGCTTTTCTTCTTCTTTTTACGACTCCGTTTTTCGGCTGGATGTTTATTTCTCTTCGTAGGAGCCCTTCCAATGCCTCATTTGTCAACCGGATTCTTAATTTGACCTTCACCCACAGGCTTTCAAGATGCCTTTGATTATTCTCCTTAGGCCTTATCCTACGCCGGCCAAAAACTCTATTCATGGATGGGTGACTCCAATCAAAACCATCCACTTCATCAGTCCTACGAATACCAATAACATCTTCAAGAATAGTACGAACTTTGTTAGTTGCTTCATAATACATTGAGAGTATCTCATCATTGTGCATTGCTAACGTTGAAAGGTATTTGTGCCTCCTTTGAATTTCATCTTTCTAAGCTACGTTAGCTGAATCCTTAGGGTCGTAATAAGACACCTTTATGCCCTCGTAATCCCTAACGAGATCCTTCCTCCATCGATTCAAAATGTACTTCTCTGGGATGCACTCGATATCTTCAGTATGAATCACCTTGATAATGTGCCGGCACAAGATACCCCTAAACTCAAACAGCTTGCAGCTGCAACTAAATTCGCCTTTTTCCTTATCAACGGAAACCTTAAACGTCCGCCTCGTTGCTTTCCATACTGGTTTGGGGATCTTCTCGTCTGCATCATACAAATTCATTGACCCTATGTTACCTGTTTTAACTATATTGGTGTGCTTTAGCCCTATCACCTCGTCCCTCACCTCCAAAAACTTCTCATTAGTGTAAGCCTTGCTAAACACCACCTCGGCTACTACAGTGTTGTCATAGAAAAATGGATTACGCTTTGTTTGGTAATTTAGGTCCTTTTCCGTTTCCACTAAGCCACCACAATACGCATTAAATTGATTCATGAATTGCATCAGCCCAGTATTCAAATTAACGTACACTTTTACACCACGGTTCGTGCTTTCACTACGTTGCGTTGATGACATGCCAGCCCAAAAGAGCCCACGCCAATAGTCAGGCGCCCACCGATGCCTATTAGCATATGCGTCACTTAACTAAGTGTTCTTTTGTAACTTGTACTTTATAACCATTGCCTTCCATGCATCCTCAAACTCTTCAATGCTAAAATTATCGTGAACAACGTGATCCAAATCTACCTCTATCTCCTTCCATCTCGGTAACTTACCCAAGTTCCTTGCAGCGTTTTGCTTAATGTGAAATAAACACAGCCTATGCGGCACATCTTGAAACACAGTTTCCACTGCCTTCCCTATAGCCTTACACTGGTCAGTCAATATTCCTTTAGGGGGTTGGCCCATACATTCAACAAAGTGTCTAAATACCCATTCGAACGACTCGAAATCCTCATGACTGATTAAGGCAGCTGCAAAATGTATATTAGACCCATGATGATTGCAGCCTACAAATGGAGCAAATGGCATTTTGTACCTACAACATTAATTTAGAAGATAAATAATTTATGTTACACATAAATGATTCTGTAAAAAAAATAAATGATTCATCTTACAAATATATGATTCTGTAAAAAAAAAAATACATGATTAGATAAATGTTTCAGGTTAAAAATAAATGATTCTGTAAATAAAATATAATGTGTTTATGCAACGTCATTATACCTGTTACATAAGAATGTTGTATCAAACGAGACAATATCACCAAAATCTCGATACATTGCACGACCCCTAGCATCAGCCCAAAAAACATTTAGAAGTTTTCCTTCTTTATCTTGTTGAATAGCACTATAAATATTAGGATCTTCTTCAGTCATCTTTGTAAAATGTTGTTCTACGGCAAGTGCATCCCCTTGAAATAAGATAAGTCGGCGTTGAACGTGCACTGCATTTATCATATCTTGCTTGGTGAACGACAATTTCGAATGTCCTCCTTTCTCAATAACGAACGAATTAAAGCTCTTACCCAAAGAGATCCCAGCAGCATCGTTTAGTGCCATTCTCTCATAACTATCGTCTTCTATACCTCTATAGTTCACCATACGCCTTGTACAATCCGGCAAAAGAGGATGATTGTGATCCAACACACATTGTGTGATTACAAACCATCCCCCTGACATTCTTCCATCAACATATACCTTACATTCTGTACAAGATTTCTTTTTTTTTTGCGTTTATGCTCTACATTTTTGCTCCTATCTTTGACACTAAGCTTACAATCCATTCTAATACGGGACATCATATGGTACTTCGGCTCCTTTTCCCCAACACCTCTACGATTAACGTCTGCTACTTTGTACTCCTTCATCAATGTATCTGTTCTAACATAAAATTCAAATCCTTTCTCATAAGCGTACTTATGGCAGCATTGGGCAAATTCTTCACCGGATTGAAATAACATCCCAACAGCTGGGACAATGGCAGCAACAAGATTATTGTCATCGTCTACACTGCTATTAGTTTGGTTAACAGGAACATCATCACCTTTAGATGACGAACTAGCATTTTCCTCTGCTCTTCATTAAGATCAGGAATTATATTGTCGTCATTCTCAACGCCTTGGTTCATCTCATCCAACACATCGTGTTCAATGTTTACAGCTTCACCATATAATTGGGCTTCGCTTTCCATTTACTGAAACAATACGCAATACAATTACATAATAAACAATTTGATACTAGAAAATTACAAATGACACATACATTAACAAAGTAATACTGTAAATTTAAAAATGTTATATAATATATTAGAACAGGGGATGTGAAATTTTAAGTAATTATATAACTTTTAACGAACTCCTGAAACAACCATCACAAGTTGGAATTGAAAGACAAACATTCGATCTACCACAATCCCGAAAGAATCATGAGCTTGACTGCAAATAACTTAATTGGACATTAAACATCAAGTCGTTATAACCGTCTAAAATTACAATGATAATGGAAATATAACCCTTCACAATAAAGGGGAAGTCAACAATTAATGGGGAAAATATCGGATTCTTCAATTATTAACAACGAAATCAGATTGCAGAAGTGGGGAAGAATTGATATTATACTTACATTAGTATAGATGTTGAATACTATGTAGAAAATTATTTGCATGCTAACTTGCTAGCTATGTCAATGACAGCAATAAAATAGATTGAAGGACAACGATGACGAAATTAAGTGGGATCCATAATCACTTTGGCGCTCTCTCACAATATTCCCACCTTAGAACAACAAAATACCGCCAATAGCCCAGATAATTCATTTATCACATGGACCTAATATAATACTCTATCTCCTCCTATTCTTCCACTACTTTTGCCTTTTACAATTTTTTATTTACTCAACTACCCCACTACCTCCATATTTTATTACTTTTTCCAAATTCTCCTAAAACCCTGCACATGGAGAAATGGAGCAAGTATTTAAAAACGGATAGAGTAATTATTCCTTATCAAATATCCCGGGGTGCTCGTAAGCAGAATCTTAGAGCAAGTTTAGCCCCAAGTCTTATGCTTAAGACTTTTTCCATTTTTTTTTCAAAAATCTCATCATTTTAGGTATTAAGACTTATGCTTAAGACTTTTTCCATTTTTCTTCAAAAATCTCAAGCAAGTCTCAAATTGAGTCTTGAAATTTTAAGGCTCAACTTAAAACTTGAGATTGAGACCCACTACTCCCACCTTACTTTTATTTTTATTATCCTTTTTTTTTCTTACATTTTTCAACATATAATATGTCAAATATTTAAGTCTTAGAGTTAAAGTGATAAATTTTCGTAAGTCTTAATGAGTCTTAACAAGAATTTGATGACATCATTTTCAATGGGGACCACAAAAAATGATGTCACATCCAAGTCTTAAGACTTAGGGCTAAACTTGCTCTAAATACTCCGTAATACTGTAATAGACTAATAACTAATTGGGTGGGTGTGGATTTAAAAAAAAATAATAAAAAAAATTAATTCAAACACTTGCATTCATTTTGAAATGAGAGAAGCAAAGACTGACCATCCCCTCCAGCCTTCCGCTCTCCGCTCTCGTAAAAGAACAAAAATTGACTCGTGAAATGTGATGACCAATCAAAACCCAGGAATATGACGAAAGCAGTTATAAATTCTCCACGTGGTCAAATCTGACAACCTCCACCTTCAATCCAGAGTATCTCAACCGTCAGATTATCTTCTACATCAAATATTTTGAAAAAAAAAAAAGAAAATAGCGGGAGAATATAACTCATTTCTCTGTTCAAAAAATTTCAAATTCATAAACTTTTTACTCGTACTTCTTTTTCTTTTTTTTTTTTTTTATAAAATAAAAACCCTTCAAATTCAAGATTCAAACTTTTACAAATTTAAATCCAGAATTCGCAGTTTTTGTTCCTCAAATTTACAATGATCGTTAATACCCACTTCAAATTACTTCTTTAAATTTCAAGAATTTCGTTTTTTTAGTCAAGTTTATGGAAAAAGATATGGATTTTCATGGGTTGAAGAGGAAAGAACTTCAATCATTGTGCAAGGAACATGGAATTCCAGCAAATTTGAAGAATGTTGAAATGGCTGACCGTCTTTCTGCACTTCTTAAGGTAAATTTCATCACTTTTTTGAAATTTTATTTCTTGAATTTTTTTTTTTCTGAATGTGTAATATGTTAAATTTGCTGATTTTGATTGTTTTAATGATTATTTTTTTTCGAATTTTCATGGGATTTTTGGGGGTTTGTAATTTTGTATATTGAACTGAAATTTGAATGATTTTGGTGGGGTTTTTGAGTACAGGAGGAAAAACCCACAAAAAGGGGGAGGTCTTGCTTAAAGAATTTGAGTGTTATTGACGAAGTTGATGAGGAATTGGCTGATAGTAAAGAACCAAAGAAGGTAAAATTTAGTCCTCAGAATGAAACATTTGTTTTTGAGAAAACTGATCCTAGAGAACTGAGGTTATTGGCTAGGAAGAGGAGGGTTTTTCAAAAACCCGAAATCGAGGAAAACCCGGGTTCAGTAGTTGGGAATGTGAGTGAATTGGGAAATGTTGATGATGTGGAGAAACCTGTTGGAAGGAATTTGAGGAGGAGGTCTGTTGTGGGTAAGCCTGATGCAGTTTTAGAACCTGAAGTTGTGGAGAAACCTGTTGGAAGGGTTTCAAGGAGGCGGCCTGTTGTGGTGAAACCTGACTTGGTGTTAGATGCCGGAGTTGTTGATGGTAATGTGGAGAAACCGGTTGGAAGGGTTTCGAGGAGTAAGTCTGTTGTGGTGAAATCTGATGTGGTTTTAGACACTGGAACTGTTGATGATAATGTTGAGAAACCGGTTGGAAGGGTTTTGAGGAAAAAGTCTGTTGTGCCGAAACCTGATGTGGTTTTAGACACTGGAACTGTTGATGATAATGTGGGGAAACCAGTTGGAAGGGTTTCGAGGAGAAAGTCTGTTGTGGTGAAACCTGATATGGTTTTAGACATTGGAACTGTTAATGATAATGTGGAGAAGCCGGTTGGAAGGGTTTCGAGGAGAAAGACTGTTGTGGTGAAACCTGATGTGGTTTTAGACACTGGAACTTTTGATGATAATGTTGGGAAACCTGTTGAAAGGATTTCAAGGAGAAAGTCTGTTGCGGTGAAGCCTGCTGCAGTAGTTGATGACGGGAACAATTTGGTTGAGAGAGGTCAGGCAAGGAGGTCAGTGAGACAAGTGCAGAAGGTTGAGACTAAAGGTCGGAAAACAGCTTTGAAGGAGCAGAAGAATGCTGAAGTATTGGAACAAGCTGTTGCTGAGAATGTGCAACAAAAGTCTCCTGAGATGGTGGCAGATGTCAAGAAAGGCCAGAGGGTAAGGAAGCCAACTGCGACTTTAAAGGCAAAGGGTGACACGGAAGGACTAGTTATGGATACAATCAAAGAAAATGTTGAGAATGATAAGAATTCAGAAATTAGAGGTTTGAAGCGGAAAGGTTTGAGAAGAAAGAACGATAATGTTGATAAGGATGTTGGTTATAAAGAAATTAAAGTGGTGAGGAGATCACGTAGGCAAGCCGGAATGTCCAAGGTTGATGCTTCAACTAGTGGCCTAATGGTAGAAGATGAAAAAGTGAATGAAGTGGAAGCTCAATATACAAATGAATCTGAAGCAACAGGCTGCAGCGCGCCTGCTACTGATGGGACTGATTATGTCCAACACGAGGAGACTATGCCAGGGAATTACGCTCATGTACAAAGCCTTTCAGAAAATAGGGAGCCAACTATAGATGGTAATTATGGCTTTCATCAACTTTTAATTAATGTCAATCAGATTGTAATTTATGATGCTAAAAAAATCTTTAGCAAATTGAACATCATGCTTACTTTTATTTTGCATATGAAATTCTTACATCTTTGTTCAAGCAATATAAGACTATGATAACTTCAACGGCAGCATGTGTAGAATTTTGTTTAGAGACTTGATCACTGTAAAGCATTTGATATGGTTTTAGACTTGCCCATCAATTATCATCTATTCTTCTTATCAGTTATTCTGTTAACTCCAGTAAACGGATGTAAATGGATGTTTATATATTAGCGTTATTGAATGTAAATGGACATTTCTATCTAGTAGCGTAATTGAATGTAAATGGTATGTTTATACATGTAAAAATATTGCATATTTCAGGATGTGAACCTATAACAAATGAAATAGTGAAAATTGTGCTTGTAATATTATGATAATCTGAACAGTGTATTGCTTGTTAATATTTTTCTTGTTTGTTTCTTAACATCTTATGTGCTGTTCTAGAGTTACGTCATGCAACTGGAAACACCACTTCTGCAGAGAAGAAAGCAGAAAATTCCGAGGAAACTACTGGATTTTCTCCCAATAGATCAGAAAAGCTGTATGTTAAAAATAATATAATGCAGTTAGAGGACTGCCCAGAAGACACAGACATCATAGACAAGGTCCATGAAGATGTAGCAAACAACGAAAGTTCAATGTTTCTAAACAGTGGCAAAGGCAGAGTTAAAAGTCGAAAGTTAGAGGACTGCCCAGAAGAAACATACATCATAGACAAGGCCCTTGAAAATGCAGTAGCAGCTGATCAGATTCCTGCAATCGATGAAAGTTCAATGTTGCAAAACTTTGATGAAGGTGGAGTTGAAAGTTCAAAGATAGAGGACTTCGCAGAAGAAACATACATCATAGACAAGGCCCTTGAAAATGCAGTAGCAGCTGATCAGATTCCTGCAAATGATGAAAGTCCAATGTTGCAAAACTGTGGTGAAGGTGGAGTTGAAAGTTCCAAGACAGAGGACTTCCCTGAAGAAACATACATCATCAATAAGGCCCTTGAAAATGTAGTAGCAGCTGATCAGACTCCTGCAAATGATGAAAGTCCAATGTTGGCAAACAGTGGCGAAGATGGAGTTGTAAGTTCAAAGTTAGATGACTGTCCAGAAGAGACCAACATCATGGACACGGCCCTTGTAAATGCAGTAGCAGCAGATCAGACTCCTGCAAACAATGAAAATTCAATATTGCAAGATAGCGGCGGTGGTGGAATTAAAAGTTCTATGCAAGCTGACAAAGTGAAGGAAAATTCTTTAAATATGATTTCTGTAGTTGACAATAACTCTTATGAAGAAATTGCATCTACAAAACCTAGCAATCTTAAAAGGCAGCTTAGTGGTAAGCTTGGCACACTTAATGCTTTCATTTGACTTGTTTAAAATCAAGACTTTATACATTGAACACTCATATGTTTCCACTGCCTTAACATATGGTTTCATGTTAATTTTTTACATTGATGTGCTGGTGTAGGTGAACCTGATTGTCACATTGCTGTGGAGCCTAGTTTTCCAAGAGGTAGTGGAGGCAGTGATACTGATGGGGTGCAACTCTCGAGCCCCTTTGGTGAATTAGAAGCTGGAAGGGACAGTAAAATTTTAGAAAGTAGTGATGGACTTGAATGTTTTAATCAGAATAGAAATGAGCATTTCATTGAACAGGAAAACACGTGTGTAGAGTCGCCACCTGAGATTGAAAATGCAGTAGAAGAAGAAATGGTTGAGCATGCAGCACCGATTCTGGAGGAACAAGAAAATGAGTGTGAACACAGTGAAGAATCCGCGTCTGAGAAAGAAAATGCAGTAGAAGATGAAGTGGTTGATCGTGCTGCAGTGATTCTGAAGGAGCAGGGAAATGAGTGTGAAGAGTCTCCATCTGAGAATGAAATTGCAGTAGAAGATAAAGTGGTAGACAATGCTGCAGTGATTTTGAAGGAACAGGAACCCGAGCTTGAAGAGTCCCCATCTCAGAATGAAAATGCAGTAGATGAAATGGTTGACTGTGCCACTGTGATTCTGAAGGAATCAGATGTTCAACCAACAGTGCAAGAGGAAGCTGCTAGTTTATGGAGTTCTTGTGACACGATTGCCACTAATGTTGAACAGGTGCCTGATATTTATTTTGACCAGCAGCAATCTTACCATCTTATGTCAGAAGAAGAGGTAGTATTGGGTCCAGAAGCTGACTTGGAAGCCAATGCCCAGTCTCCCAATGTCATGGAAGGGCTGACACTTTCTTCAAATGCATCAGCTGCAACGCTCAACAAAGGTATGGAAGAAGGCCAAGCTACTACAATAGTCATGCCATTGTGGAACCGGGGGATAGATTGCAGTAGCAGTGATGCTGAAGATTCTCATTTGAATCATTCATTAAAAAAGAATGACAGTGAGGCTAGGACAAAGTCATCTTCGACTATGAACATTTCTTCATTGTACCTACTATCACAAGTTGATGGTATGCCCATTCTTAGTTAAATATCACTTTTTACATGTTAAATCATGTGTTGAAGGTAGCTGTTTTCATGCTTTACAGGTGGCGTCGGAGATTTTTCTAGTTCAATGAAAAAGGGAGAAGAGAGCTGCAACGAGACATCAAGAGGCGTTATTGGTTGTTTAGAAAACAGCATTAAGGCGAACAACTTAGCTAAAGAAGACAAGGCTGTATTTGTTGAACAAGTAGATGAGATGAAAATTGGGTTAGAAGCTGTTAAGGATGACTATGTGACCAACCCCAATGATAGCAAGGAACTGAAGTCTGAGATGGCTGTTAGTGCTACAAAACAGGATACTATTGTTTTGTACGATGGAGAAGAAACTCCTGTTTCTATCCATGAGAGGAAGCGGTTTCAGGTAGCACATGAAGGAAACTTATGCTCAGATGCTTTTGGCAGCATCAGTAATAATGCATCTGAATGCATATCAGTATCTGACAAAACCAAGTGCTTAAAACAAAGTTCTGTGGATGCTGCTGAAGGCAGGGACACTGGTGATGGGGAAATCAAGAATAACAGTGTAAATCCTTTGAATGTAGAGGATAGAGAAAGAGAAATGTCCGAGACATCATGTACCAGAAATGTTGTATCATGCTTTGATGTTGGAAGTGTCTTCACTGAGGTGTCTGAGCAGTGTGAGCACAACCCAGAAGTTGATACTGTTGCCGTTGTTGACGAGCATGAATTTCACTTGAAACATGATGATAAAAGTGCTGTTTTGAATAGTACCCCACAGAAGGATATTCTATTCCGATTGGAAAAGCTATGTGATAATTATTTTTTTCCATTAAGTGAGAATTCTCGAACTCTTGATTTATGTATCTACTTTTTCCATTTGTTGAATTTTGTATGTTGAATAATCTTTTGTTTCTGACTAGTGCCTGTCTTCATTCTGCGCAGGTGACCTCACCAGTCCTTCAGGTTCAAGGGCAGTAGAGACACCAAGCAGGGATTTAACATGCTTTACTAATGACAGGAACGTTGATGTAGATGAGTATGACAAGTACTCATCTGCTAAACAAAAAGAAGGGGCCAGCTTTTCAAATGAGCCTAAGTTACAGCACTTGTTTTCTGGACATTATTCAGACACTGTCACCAAGGATACATGCAGCAAGGACCAGGAGTCTGAGTGTGCTGCTTGGAATACAGAAGATTTGCTTGCTTTGGGTGGTGAAGTAGAAGAACCAGTATCTGACCCAACCAAGGATTTAGAGCTTATTACTGTTGAGGATGCCGAAGACAAAGATGATGTTGATGTTATTCTCCATGGGTATAACAACGGTGCAGTAGAATATACTGTATCTGACCCAACCAAAGATTTGGAGCTTATGGTTGCTAAGGATGCTGAAAACACAGATGATGATATTAATTTTCATGGAGATACCAATGGTGAGCCTGCAGAGACATCAAATAATGAAATTGCAACAGTTGGCGGTGACTTGAAAAGTAGCAGCAATGAAATATCTGAGAATAGTCTGGTTAAAGAGATGGCTGATCCTGTGAGTGCGCTCCAACTAAGAGACAATAAATCAAGTGCTGATTTGAAAATTAACCATTTCAGTAGTCCGGCAAAGCCAATGAAAATTCAAACACCTGAAGTTTTGCTTGCCCAAAATTCCAGCCATTTTGCAACACAAGAGAAATCCAACCTCAAACTCAATGTTGACAAGTATACTGCTCAAACATGTGAGAAGATTGGGTCTCTATAGTATATTTGAAGTACCTGTGGAATGAGTTTACATGTTTGCCGTGTTATGTCATTGTGAACATAATGCTGTATAATATATGACTGATCATTGACCCTTTTTTTTTTTTTTTTTTTCAGCCAATTCCTTAGGTTCAGTTGAAAAGGAAGAAACAGGATGTACTAAGGAAGCAGAAGATTTGAGCATATGTGGAAATGAGACTCCGGGAACTACTATTTACGAAAAGCTTGATGAAGCTCTTGAACAAGAATTTTGCCTACAAAGTAATTGGCAGCATACTTTTTCTTGAACTTTTGACCTTATTATCTTCATTTAAAAAGGCTCTAACTTATTTTCTGAAATTTTCCTTTAATCTATGTAGCTATGTCTGTTGGTTCAATCAAGAAGAATTTTGAGTATTTTTCTCAAGCATCAGGATCTTTTGAGGGATCAGCAAAAGAATGTAAAAACATCCGTGAAAAGGAAAGTTTGAAAAGTAACAATGAAACTGATTTTGTTGAAGCTGTAGAAAGAGGAATTGCCATGCAAAACAGTTTGGACATGTCAGAGAAAGGCAAAAGTGATGTTGGGGAAGAAATGATGGAGGTTTGCTCAATGGTTGAGCTCAACCCAGTACACAATGTTGGGAATGGGGAGGATGCAAGAAGTAGTAACGGATATCTTGAAATGGCTGAAAAAAGTCATAGCCCAAAGAGAAAGTTTGAGACTTTTTCACTGACAGATGCAGCTTCAGTGTTGGACAATGATGCAGGAACAATAGCAGTATCTTGCACTCCTCTTAACAAAACGAGTACCTGTCATTCTTCTGATGCTTATGCGGCAACAAGTGAAACTGCATCATACTCTTTGCAATCATCACAGAACAAATGCAACAACTCTCTTCAAAATGGTCAGTCTTTGAAGGCAGCTGCTTCTTTTGCTCAATGTTTTATAGAATGATACGACACATGTCAAACTAACAATCTTACACTGAACTTTTGAGCAGTCTTCAATATTCTAGACATTCTTATAATAATAGTTCTTATTGCAGCTTGTGTTAATGATATGGAAGAATTGCATTCAGGTGAAACCATGCTTTGTAAAGATGATCAAGATAATACATGTCAATTACATTCAGGTGATACCATGCTTTGTAAAGATGATCAAGATACTACAGGTCAGTTGCATTCAGCTTTTCTCTATATAATACGATCATTCAGCTCTTCTTGTCTTTTGTCTCATGCTCTTATTCAACATACACAGTAAATTCAAGTGACATGATGAAGACTGATGCAGAGAATTCAGATGTCTTGCCGCCCGAATTGGCAACGCCTGCTAAACTATCATCACTAGCTTCGACTACTGAGATGCATAATGGGCCAAAAAGCATAGCTGGAAAAGATCTGGGTGAATATGCTAGTACAACAGAAGAGTTGCAAGGTTTGATCAGCTGTCCATTTTCAGTTGTCAATTTTGTTTGCATGAGTTCTGTATATAAGTTGCTTTCAAAAGGCTTAGTGCAGCAACAGAAAAGGAAGGAGCGAGGGGGGTGGATTGAGAAATCAAAATGAAGTACTACCAAATAAAATGTATTCTCTGGCAGGCTTTATGATAATTGGTGTATTCATGGTGCAGGAAGTTGCTTGTTTGGACAAGAAATTATTAATCAAGAGCATGTGGATCATGTAGCGTTGGAGGTGTCTATCAATTCAGAAAGCTCGCCTTGTGGCATCTATTTGACAAATTCTGATCCAGAGCACAATGTCCATAGAGAAAATATTAGTCCAGGTAACCTTAAACGCCTCAACAATTCTCCTTTCCACAACTTGTTAAAACTGTTGACTTCAAAAATGCGTAGACTTAAATTTACACTTTCAGTGGTTCTAATTTTGACTGTTACTGCAGCTCAAGAACTGGATTCTGCAAAATTTACAGAAGTTAGAGATGCTCTAGATGATAGATGTTAGTCCCTTGTAATTATCATTTTAGTCATGTGATACCAATATGCCAACTTATGAACGTAATATATGGATGTTATAAGTTATCATCTATAATTATATTGGTGTAATTTTCTCTAATTTTTCTCAACTGTTTGTCACATTGAAACAGGTTGCTCAGCGGATAGAGAGGCTAACATAAGCTCCCTTACACCGCCAATGATTAACACAACAAATTCAGCATCTCTGATTGCTAGGCATGAAGTCCTTGAAGGCACCAGCAACCAAAAGTTTGTCAATGCTTATAATGTACATGAGATGGCACAGGAAGTTCCGAGTACTTTTACACTGCTCAATCAAGAAAATGATGAGGGGTACAGTAGAGGAAATTCTGATCCAAATTTAGAAGGTAAAGATCAACCTCAGGAACAATTTTATTAAAAGGATGTAAATTACTTGCAATCACGAGTCACATTTCTAAAAAAATCCAAAGACTCAAACACTCATAACTTACGCAGAGGCTTTATAACAATGTGGGATACATTTATTTACTTATTTGAATTCATTCTTTTGTATGATGCAGAAACTGAAGGTATGATGTCCAGAAATGAATCATTTGTGTTCACTGATACAGAAATTGATATGTTCTGGGATGAGATAGAAAAAGAAGAGGCCAGCAAGCTGCAAACAGAAGTTTCAGATGTCACATTCTCCGTGAACGAGTACGACTCTGCAATTGTAGAAAAACATCAGCCTGCTGTTGGAGTTGACAGTGATCCTGGTGAACAGAAACTTCAGGAAGTTAACGAGAGAGAAAAAAGGGGTGACAGTGCTGATCAAGTTGGTGATGAGCAGAACTGCATAAATTCTCAGGAAAACGAGAATTCTATGATCAGGAGAAAGAACACCCGAAGCATACTAATACATGGAACTCCCAAAAAGCATCCCCCTTTCATGCATGATATGAAGGAGAATGCAGCAGCTCCCAAAAGGCTTCAAATGGTTGGTGCAACAGCTGTAAAACCCCGAAGGAAGGCATTGGGAGATGTCAGGAAGTAGTTTCAGATTTCCTGCATGCTATCAGGGTTTTTAGAGTGTGGCATGTGGAGGATGTTAACTTAACATATACACAACCTGTTTGGATAGTACTTTTGCATCTCTCATGCATATAAACTAGTTTGTAAATTGAAGTTATTTAGTTAGTCATTTGATGAAGCATTACTCGTTAATGCAATTGCTTTGTAATCGTTTGGAATGGGATGAAGAACATACTGGTCATATCATCCTATGTTAAAACTTGTTGCTGAATAGTGGTTTCTAGGTTGTAATTTTTGTTTGCAGATTTGTAGATTAACAAATTTCGAATTTGAACTTGTGACTTCAGTTTATTTTTTTCTGCATTAAATGTGTATGATTTTCGCGTCAAAGCATTTTCCTTTACACTTGAAAATCGTAAAAAGTTAAGAAATTATCAAATTATAAACACTAATTACACTGATTTACGTGTGTTTTTGTCATGAATTCCTAATTTTATATAATTTCTAAATTGTATTTAATGCTTAATATAGCATTACCCTTATTAAAATATGGTAATTGATACTTGGACAGTTGATTATATTTCTGGTTAGGAAGATTCATCATTTTGAATTATTAAATGCATGACTAATCAATCACTTAGCATTAATCACTATAGCAAAAATTTAATTACCAAAATGTATGTTGAGGACACAGAACACAGCAAGTTAAGCTGAATATCTGATATCTTGTCCATCTGTCCTAAAACAGATTACTGACAAAATCTTAATTCATTGAATTCATATAAATTGATAGTACCATACCAGTTTCTTGGTAGTTGAGAAAACAATATATCCTTCAATGCTACTTTATACACTACTAGACTTGGACAATGTCTTAAATTGATAAAGATAACTTTTAAAGCAGTAGTTGCCGCGCCAATTTGAATCAAGTAATCGATTCCGTCCGGAAACAATAGCCATTCTATTAGTCGTTCTCACTTTGACTTTGACACTAATCACAAGTTTCACTTCGACCAAAAATTCACTATAGTATACTATTGGATATGACTCGATGTGTATTTTTAGAGATAAATATGAGACGACAATGGTCAATATTTTTATATGGGTTGGTAAAAATGCAAGTCAAAGTGAAACAACTAAAACTACAAAGATTATGCCATTTCTTAAATTAAACAAGAGACAATAACAATAAGACAATTAGCATAAAGATTGAAGGTCCTTATTTAGAAATGTTCTTGTATACATCAATGCATGTTATAGTTGAGATAAACGAGTAAATTATTAGTTGAGATTGTTGGTTAATAATTGGGATAAAAAGGAGAGATTAAATATAGTACCAAGATTGTGTTTATAGAATTGAGCAAAAATATTCAATACTCATTTATAGCTACAATTTTCGGGATTAACCATCATCAATAACACTATAGCCTACAGTTGCAACACATGTTTTCGTTTAATGTATTTGCAATGAAACATCTTTACAAGTTACGTACAATTCTTGCTTGCTTACAGTAGACTTGATTAAAGAGGCTGGACCATTACTTGATTTCTTTGCCTAGCTTAGCATCACTTCATCAGAGATACTCCTCCGTCTGAATATAATAGTCACATTTCTCGTTTTAATTACCATTAATGTGAGTATAAATTCTGAACAGAGGGAACGCAATGTTTTGATTATTTTCAGAAATGACCGCAATACATATAGAAAAAGAAAGAAAAGGACTATTCTAGGATCACTAGTAACAACTGAAAATCAAACTTTAAGAAACGGAAGGAGTATCGAAAAATGAGACAAGAAATATAGCAATAGTTATTGTAGCTTAGACATTAAGTAAGAACACTAGAACCACTTTATTGATATACTAATCCAAAAATAAGAATAAGAGTAATATGCTTTTCAACTTCACAAGTCTAAAAGAACCAAAAAAATTGTTCCTTAAGTAACCACAAAACTACAGAGTGACACAACATTTGAAGTCCCTTATTACTAAGGGGGGCCCTTATAAATTATGAATAGCAACTTAAAAAAAATTTAAAATTTAAAAAAAAAAAAACAAAAAAAACAACTCCTTTATGTTCATGGGGATTACAGAAATGCCCTGAATTCCATAATCCCCTAACTTTGACGCACAATTAACGACGTGTATCAAAAGAATGAATAAACATTTTTTTCCTGACAACAAATTTTTTTCTATGTGTCAGCTGCCAACTTTATCTACACAACACAAACCCAACTGTGATAATTTTTATCCTTCGATTCGATGATCGCGTTCGAGCCCTCAACGTAGTTGTAGTAGCTCTTGCGGTTTCTGCGATAAATTTCACGGCTTAAATACCTTGGTTTCGTTTTTCTACACAAAATTCTTCATAAACCCATCAAAAATGTTTGCTGTACTAATCACAATCCAACCCACAGACTTCAAGCACAATACCGCCTTTGGCTGTGAACGGGTTTATTCTGACCCACAGTAGGGAGAAAATGGACGCGAGCAGAATGGACCAGACGATGATAATGGTGGGGAGACGGTCTTGCTTTCCCATCATACCCTTGAGGAAGGGGTAAAGATGCATGATCACCCACATGGCGAAGAAGAGCCTACCGAACAGGGGACCCCATGACTCGTATCCGTTGTTAATGGCATCTGAAATCCCGACTATAACTCCGATGATGTTAATGATGAGCAACGTCATGGGTGGGATCAAGAGGGAAGTCCACTTGAACAAGTAAAGGTCGGAAAATTCTCCATCGTCTGCTGCTTTTGACGTGACAGTAAAGTTGGTGTTCACACCAGCAAGAACCTTTAGGAGACCTTGGAAGAGGGCAAATAGATGGGAAGATACACCTCCAATAACCCAAAACTGTTCATTCCTCCACCAGTCGTCGATTTGTACATGTCCCCATTGCATTTCGAGGACACTTGTAACCGCAATGGAAATAAAGAGCCCCATAAACAAAATACTGGCGTAACTGCTGATCTGTAGATCACAACATAACAATCAAACATTAGACTATCAGAATCAAACAGCCAACACAAAGTAACAAGGTATGACAAAATAAAAATTACTCGAAACAAAGCAAGAGTGGAAATTACCTCAGGAACAATAAACTTTCCGGTGAGCAGACAGACAGCAGGAAGAGTACAGTAGACAAGCAGTGGGATTGATGTCAATGGGTACACAACAGAAGCAATATAAGAAAATCGCTCCAATGGTTTGAGACCACTGTTATAACCATACCAAATGGGGCAATGTCTACTCAACAAAATCTCAACGGATCCCAAAGCCCAACGAAGAACTTGATGGAGACGATCAGAAAGATTAATGGGAGCAGACCCTTTAAATGCAGGTCTTTTAGGCATGCAGTAAACTGACCTCCAGCCATGGCAATGCATTTTAAATCCAGTCAAGATATCTTCTGTAACTGAACCATAAATCCAACCAACCTGAATTCAAGAAAACGTGGTCAGAGACAAACTTATGCAAACATTTTCCAGGAAATAGAAATTGAAAATACAGCTTTACCTCTTTTCCCCATTCGGTTTTATCCTCGTACCCACAGCTGATGACATGAATAGCTTCCTTCAATAGTGATGCTTCGCTTACACCATGAGGCATTCCACCTTCCTCCATGAGAGTTGAAGCTATAAAGACTGGTGACTGACCAAATTTCTTCTCGAATTTTACTTGGGGCATAAGAGCAGACTTCTCATTATCGATTCCTGCAAATGCATAGTCAGACTCAGAACAGTGAGATCTCAGTAGAATGAAAGAAAAAATAGAAGTAACTGCTAAGTATCGGAGGATTTTGTCAGAGTTAATTGCTTAAGCTTATGGAATACTTCCTCCATCCTAAACTAAGCAAAAAGAAAAGAACTATTATAGCATCATTACAATCAATTTTCATTGAAAATCCAAACAATTTCAATATGAAGTTTGCATTTTGAACAGAAACCTTGCCAATATTTAGAAGTTCATAGAATGATATACAATACACAGGTAGTGTTAATGTTTACATACCTTCAATTCCTTCCTCAATGTTTTCAAGAGCGTGTATTTGTGTGGATGAATCCTTGTTCTTGGACTTCTTTTTACTGTCCTTTTGCTTGTCATTACCCTTGTTCTTTGATTTTCTGTTTTTCTTTCGGGATCCAAAGCAGCAGCAGCAGAAGCACCATTTTGGCCAACAATTACAGGTCTTGCCTGGGGCCTTCTTTTGTTTTGGGGCATCATACCCATAAAGTGCCTGCCTTCTGAAAACACAACCTGTTCCGACGTAAATTGGTCCTTGAATACCATCCAAACCTTTCATGTTGATCTGTTGAGATAGGAAAAAGAGATCAGTCATCATTTACTTTTAAACACAACATAATAGGCAACCATTTTTGTAAGGCGAGGTTATCAGATGAGGATGTTACTTACATCAAAGAAGACAACATTACGATTGGAGTATCGATCGTGTCTATCAATACCATCAAATCTCTGAGGAAACTGGACATAACATATTTTCTTTCCTGATATGGGATCCATCAAGAAGCACATGGCTTCACGAAGAGCCTTACTGTTGTTGATGTAGTGATCACAATCGACATTAAGTAGATATGGTGCATTTGACAAAACTGCTGAAACTCTTATCTGTAGTAGATAGTAAATGATTAGGTAAAATACATTATCCTAATATCAGAACCAAAACAATTTCAGAATGAGAGAGGGACTCACCAAAGAATTCATAGCACCAGCTTTTTTGTGATGATCAAATCCAGGCCTCTTCTCACGAGAAACATAAACCAGTTTAGGCAGCTCGTTACCATCCAAGTCACGGACACCATTTTGGCCAAGGAACACCTGTTAGACACATAAGATATGTCAACAATGAGGAAGGGAGTTTAAACACTTGGAAAAAAAAAAAAAAAGGGCAACAAGTCAAGCAACCATGTCCCCCCATTACCTGTATCATTCCAGGATGATCCCTAACATTGTTTCCAGGCCATGGGGTTCCATCTTGCATGGTCCAACCCTCTTCAGGAACTTTCACTGCCATGGAAACCAATCCATTTATCCGAATTTTGAACTCTTCATAGTCTCTCTGAAAGGAAAAAAAAAATCAGCACACAAAATAAACATCATGAGATACTGACAAATAAGAATAGATGTCAATGCACTCATGAAAAAAGCATGCTATGCCACAATCTACCAACCTTCATGGCACGACGTTCCCTGACAAAGGCAGGATGCACTTTATCTTTCAGGTAATCAACCTTCTGAGAGAAATACCATTCAGGAGCACGAGGTTCGATTTGGTACTTCTTGCAAAATGGAACCCATTTTCTTGCAAACTCAGAGGTCTCAGAAAGGGCTTCAAAGGTAAGCATGGCTGCACCATCATCAGAGACATAGCAAGAAACCTTGTCCACTGGGTAATCGGCAGCAAGGATAGAAAGAACAGTGTTTGCTGTGATCAGTGGAGGTTCCTTCAAAGGGTCGACAGTTGACACAAATATATCAACTGGAGCTAGCTCAGATGGTTTGCCTTCCTTCTCATACCTAATTACATTTTTATTTTTCAGTTCAGTACAAAATTGGTTGCAGAATAGGAGAAATGACGGGATAGGGTAAAGAGAAATACCTTAGTGAAAGCCTGTCAAGATAAGTTTCTCGTTCAATGGGCTGCCATTTCGGAAACTGATCCAAAATCCACGACACAGCAAACCAAATCTCACAAATGACTGACAACAGCCACAGGGCAAATGCATCATGCACAGGGTGCAGAATTCTATAGTGAAAGAAGAGCCCAAGAACAACCATACGAAGAACAATAACTATCCTGTAGGGATTGATCCTGCTTGATGAAATTGGTAGTTTTCTCGACAGTGGCTGCCTTCCTTCATCCATCCTTCAGAAACAGAAACAAAGAAGACCGTTGTTAGAATTTGTAAAGGCCATGAGCTAATGTGAAATGTCTGCATATGCATGCATAATGTACTTTCCAACTTCCATTGCATAATAAGCTAGCAGTACATCTTGCATGTCTAATAGGGTCAGGTAATGCTATAAATATGAATGACACACGAAGGAGGTCAAATTACACACGTAAATCCCACTAGAACAAAAAACGGCAACTGGAAAAAGTACATCTCAAAGACATACTAGTCAACAAACACTTAATAATAATTGGGGCAGTGGACTCATTAGTGAATTATTTCACACAAAAAGCATTAAAAAAATCTGATCATATTGTTTTAATTTGCAAAATCAATTCTGTTGCAAAAGGGAAAAAAAAAAAGTGAATTCACTCCCACATTGCTGAATACGACAGATGTTAACACCCTAGATCCATTAAGTTCTGAATTTTTTAACTCTCTAAAAAGTGCCCTTCAGTCTTTCACTATTTCTAACACATAAGCATTATTAATTAACTAATGATGCTTTAATGATCGTTTATGTTTAACTTCACCTAGAATAATAGCTCTTTCAAGTTAGTAATGGAATCAAGCATATGATAACCTATAAGTAGCTGAATGCAGCAAACTACATGAAAATCAGGAACAGATACTAGCAATTGTTCAAACTCAAACAAACACCAAAGCAATTTGGACAGTTAATGCCATAATTCAAAAGCTTTGAATTCTAGATCAACATCAAAATCACTTTCTTAAATCCACTTAAGTCTCAAATCAAGCTGCGAAAACCTACTTAGGCAAATCGGGGTCCTCAGGTTCCCCTCCATCATAGCTTCCATCCTCTCCTTGATGCTTAACCATTTGAAGCTTGTCATTCTGCCTTCTTTTCCACTCTTCCATCCTATCTTTCCAAGCAACACTTCCATATCCATAAACAGCTAGATCTTTCTTGGGGTCCATTGGTCTAGGCGGCACTGAAGTTCATCGGAAAAAAGCATGATCAGCAAATTATTCCACATAGTTTTCAATTCAATTCAATTCAATTATACATTATGCACAAATTTTCAACCCCCCAAAGGAACTTACAGGACATTGCAGAATCAGGAAATGGTACAGGATGGACCTTCTTCCCACGGCTCATAAACGGTGGGACTATCAAAGCATGCCTGTCGGGCGAAATCCCAGGATCCTTCATTACAAAAGAGAAACAGAAAGTTAAATCACATCACAATCAACACTGATAACAATTGAGCTTAAATTACACACAGATCATATCTAATTACAAGAAAATTCAGAATTCTAAGATCAATTATACCTCTTGCCCGAAAGTCAAGAGAAGCTGTTCGTTAGAATGAGCAGCTGGATCCAATTCCGCCGGTGTTGAAAGCCCGGAAGCATTGGAAGGAGCCCGGCCAACATTAAGCCGGGAAGAAAAAATCGCTTCAGCAATGTGCTGAGGGTCATTGTCCTTGTGCGCGTATCTAAGTTCGTTTTCAATATCATCAAGGTCATCCTCATCTTCATCACCCTCAACTCTTGCACTCCCTATTACAAAATTTACAATTCCATCAGCACATCTGACTACCGACATTAAAGACAGCACGAAATCGAATCCAATCAACTGAATTACGAATCACAACAACAACAAAAGGCGAAATTAGCTACCTTTGATTCGCTTGTAGCGGGTTTTGCATTGAGGACACGATTGATTCCCTTCGCCTCGCTCATACTCATAGCAAGCTCTACACACTGGAAAAGCACACTCATTGCAAGCAACAAATGGTTCACTATTTCCATCACATTCTATCTCATCTCCACAAATCTGACAAAGTTGCCCACTCAATTCTTTCACAGAAGTCACCTGTAATCATGATTTTTACACAATCAGACCAAAATTCAATCAAACAAAAATTAATCAATAGATCTAAGTACCCACCAAAATCCAGCAAAAAACAAGCTAAATTTCCCACAATTTCTGGGTCAAATATTGTTACAAGCTCAATAAACAATACATTTTATCAAAAAAGTAACAAATCTACCAGCTAAATGGCAAAAAATTCAGAAAAAAACAGCCAAACACAGCCTGTAATAGTGTTCAATTAACCCAACCCACAAAATTACCACTCCAAAGATACAGTCATGAACTGGAATCAGCTCAATTAGCATCAAACGCGGCCGAATTAAATATAACAAATGTTATTCCATTATTACAAGCAACACCCATTATTCTAAATCAAATCGGATTTGCGAAGAACCACTTACTCTGCCAATATCATCAGCATTGATAAGAACGAACTCGTTCCGGTTGTGAGAACCAGCCACCAGCCGTCCATTGGTAGCCATTTTAAGTTTCAGACCCCCGAAAATCCGAGAAATGAATCAATCAGGGGGTCAGAATATTGAAAAACCCAGATTTAGTTCTTGAGAAATCGAACCCCCATTAAAAATAACGACACGAATTAACAAATTACGTGAAACTATATATACGAGATTCGGTTTGTTTTTGGTGTTGTTCTTTGTTTGTGTACCGACCACACAAACAAAACAACACTACTCTTCTCACTCTTTCTTCTTTTTCTCTCTCTTCTTCTGTAAAACAATAATCATTCACAAGCAACAACACAACAACTCCACATTAAAGTAAGGGAAGAAGAAGAGGAGAGGAGAAGAGTGTAGAGAGAGAAAGTGAAGAGAGAGAAAGAGAGTGAAAGATGTGAGATGGAGAAATAATACAGAAAAACAAGAAATGCCCACAATATAATATCAACAAAAAAAATAAATAATTATACCTAACAAATTAAAAAATCAAAAAAAAAAAAAAAAAAAAAAAAAAAAAAAGTGGGTTTTTTTTGTTTTAATTAAATTAATTTAACCCACCTGTAAAAATAAAAATGGAGGAAAATTGATGGAAAAAGGAGGATTAATGGGGTTTTAGAGAGAGAAAAAGAAGGGTTTTTAGAGAGAGAAAGGGAGTGAGTTAAGGTAAAAATGAAAATTAAAAATAAAAATGTAAGAAGAAGAAGAAAAGGGTTTGATAATTCAACGCGTAAGCCAGAAGTTAGAGAGAGAAAGAGCGACCGACAGACAGATTAGAGGAGAGAGAAAGTTGGGGTTTTGGTTGTTTTTCTTCTTTCATTTCCATGTGCAAAAAATTTAAATTAATTATTTATTTTAGAGAGAGAAAGTGAAAGGAAAGTGAAGTGGGCTTGTGTAAGATCTAACACTGTCTATCACTATGTTTGATTATTCAATACAGAATTATTATTATTGGGTTTATTTTTATACTCACTTATCAATCATTATATTCCACTTTCAACTAGGATGAATATTAATATGTTTTTTATTTATTTATTTATGTTGTGTGATGTAAATAAATTGAGTGTTGGTGAAATGAATTACTTGGTAAAAAAAGAGGGTAAAGTTGAAACATGTGATTTTTTTTTTTTAAAGTTTAATTTTTGAGATATAATAATTATTAGGCTGGTTAAAAACTTGTTTGATCTGGTTGGATATGAAATCTTGAAATCTCATGCATGATTATGACAGTATTAATAATATATTTGTTATTCATTATGTTAGCTGAAATCTGAAATTACCTAAACTTGAGATGTCATACAATATTTTCAAAAATAAAATTTGAGATGTGAGGTTTTTTCAAAGCCAAATTATGATATATCTTTATTCGGTTGGTTAAAAGTTACTCAATCCGGAAGGAACTGAAATCTTAGAAGATTATGACAGCATTGACATTACATTTCACACTCATTATGTAAGCTGGAATTACCTAAGCTTGAGAAGCCATACAAAAATAAAATTTATCCTAATACTCCCAACTTGATCGCTTAAATCGACACTTCTTAGGCAAAAATTAAATAGAGTTAACTGCGAATTTATAAAGCCATTATAAATTGGTACTCATATAATTAAAAAAAAAAAAAAAGTCAAAACTTGAAAATTTAAATTGATTGACCAAAATTTGATCCAACCAATTTGTTCAACCATTACAGTATATATACACGTAATTATTAATTCAACATTTAAAATATCTCTAGAAGAAGTTACAATTGTACAAAGTAATAAAAAATGTCTAGAGTTTCGAAAAAGAAAAAGAAAAATAAATCAAGGGGAATTGAAATTAATTATTAGCCAAAAAAAATAAAAAAAAATATACAAGTAACATATTGACCATGGAAGACCAAATAAAATATTAGGGAGTAGTAGTTAGTTAATAAATGGAAAAAATGAAATAAAAAGAATTAAATACTGTATTTTTTTTAAGGGTGGGACCTAAATGCGGAGGTTGGTGGAGGAAAATGGTGGGGGCCACTTATACCCCACCGGAAGAAGGAGGGAGGCGTCGGTGGTAGTAAAAATAAACAAGGGGTAAAATAGTAATTTAAATGTCTTATTCATAAAAACCCTGGTAAAATGGGACCCGACCCATGTTAGGAAAATGGGTTAAAATAAAAAATGGGTATTGAAAATATTGAGTTTCTCTCTCTAAAATAAAATTAAAAAAAATAAAAAAAAAACTAAAAGGCAGCTGTATTCACGGTAGTAAGAGTGGGGACCAGTGGAGTATGTCTGAGTCAGAGAGTTAAGTGGTGTTGTCAAAGGAGAGAGAAAATGAGAAAGTGAAAGAGAGAGTTTTAGACTTTAGACGAAGATGAAGAAGGAGAAGTGTAGTAAGGGTTAAGTTTGTTTTAACTCTTCACTTTACCTGCTCGTGCAAAATCTTGTTAGCCCAACTTCATATTTTTGGTCCAATTTATTGCAAAATCTCTTGTTTTGTCTTATAAAATGTCTATACTCATCTCTTCGCTTTTTTTTTTTTTTTTTTTTTTTTTAGGAATCATAAATTTTTATATGTGTTTGATCAATTGGTCACATTATGTGATCGGCTTTACTTATTTTAAGGTTACTTGTTAAGGGTTACTTGTTCAGGGGTTACTCGTTCGATCAGGGATTACTCATTCGGCCATGGGCTATTTTCACAGGGGTTACTTGATCGATCAGGGGTTACCCTCACACACAAAACACGCTAATCGATTTAGTAGCCTAAGAATAAGTAACTCTTGACCGATTGATGAGTAATCCCTAAATAAGTAACCTCAGCTCGGCGAAAACTTGCTAACCAATTGAGTAACCCTAGAATAAGTAACCTTTAACTGAATAAGGGGATGTTCACTTCAACTTAATTTCAGTTCAGTTTGGCTCCAATCAGTTCAGTTTAGTTCAGTTAATTCAGTTCAGTTCAAGCTCAGCTCCAAATTTCCTTCTCTCAAAAATATTCATTTCAGCTCTATTTAGTTTAGTTCAGTTCAGTATAGTTTAGCTAAACTCCAATAAGTTAAGTTCGGCTTAATTCAATGAATGTGAACAGGCCCTAAGTAACCTCGGGTAGGCGGCCACACAAAAAAAGCATTGTGAATCTCTATGATATTGCTAAATTTAAATTATTTTACTGAATTTATATTATTTTTGCTAAACTAATATATTTTTAATTGATTAAAATTTACTCCATTATTTTTAATAATTCTCTATAATATATGCTTTCTATAATTACTAATTTTTACGGAATAAACTTATTTTTTTACTAAATTGGACTTAATTCTGCTTAAATTAACTTATTTTTACTGAATTGTAATTAATTTTACTAAATATTATTTGAATAAGACAAGGAGAACAACGCCTTAACTCACCTTATTTTTGCTTATATAATCTAATCTCAACTTATTTTATTTTTTGTATAGTCGGCTTATTTTATTTGATTAGCCTTATATGTATGCTAATCTACAATATAAAGAATATCAATTGTGTTCTTATTAGATTCGCATTAATGGTCTTCAAAAAAAAAAAAAAAAAAAGATTCGCATTAATGTGTATGATAGAGTATAAAACATATTCATGGGCCTTAACCATCAGCTTAAACTTTTGGTTGAGTTGGTCCTTTAACATGGTATCGGAGCTAGCGTGACATAAAGGTCACGGATTCGAATCTCATTTACCCTCCACTTTCAAGTGGAATAAATATTAAGCGTGTATTTTACAAATATATCATTTTAATTTTTTTTAATGAAGGAATCAAAGTTATTGATAAAGTATATATATGAACCGATTCTAGTCTTTAACCATTGATTCAAGTTTTTGGTTAAATTAGACCTACTATTTCCCGTCTTTCAAAGTGGTACAATATATTCAACGTTGGGTATGATGGGGACAATGTTGCATCCACACTTTAAACCTAACGGATTTTCATGTGATAGGGATGTGAGTCTACATAAATCAATCTTGGGTTTCAATCATCAGCTTAAGATTAGAAAATACATACAGATGTATATTAATACAGGATGTCCTATCTACAACGCAAGTTTAGGAAACTATAAAGAGTGTGCTTGTATAGGTAGGATTTAGTATTAGTTGCATATGCTTCTTAGTGCTTATTTGGCCGATAAAAGAAACCTTGTACCTAAAACACATAATAATTTCATAAAAGTAAGAAATGTAGAGTTATTAAGCTAGCAAAAATAAAGAAAATTGAATTTTATTTTGATTGTTTTATTTCTAATAATTTAACAAATTGAAGTGTAGATAATTTGTGCTAGGATATGTAGAACTAGATCGGAAGTAAAGGAATGTTCTAATTTACTGAACTGAACTGAATATTTATGAGAGAAGGAAATTGGGAACTGTACTTAACTGCACTAAACTGATTGGAGCTGAACTAAACTGAAAATAAGCTGAAGAGAACAAGCCCTAAGTGGCCATTGACCACCTTCACAAGGCTACAAGGCCATAACTACTAGGGCTGAGCAAAACTACCCGAAAAACTGAAAACCCGAAAATCCGTTCCGTTACCGTTCCGAAAATTAGGGTACCCAATCCGATAACCATACGGTTCGGGTACCCATTCCGATAATTTGTTATCGGGTATGGTTATTGGGTATCATTTTAAAATTAACGGTTACCCGTTCCGAACCGATAAGCAATTTTTTGTTTTTTATCCTACTAAAATCTATATTTTCCAAAATCTAAACTTTTTCTTTACTTCATAATCACTATATAATATTAATGATTAGTAATATAATTAATAATTTGGTCAAGATCATGTTGTATTGTTGTTAATTAGTGTTAAAATTTTATCATAATAAATAATTTATTAAGTTTAATTATCACTATTGGATACTTTATTGGGTACCCAATAACCGTTCCGAAAATCCGGGTACCCGAACTTATCGGTTCGGTTTATAGATATCACTTTTAGTGATATTGGTTATCGGGTACCCGAACCGTTAATACTAATGGTACGGGTACCCATCCCATGCTCACCCCTAATAACTACACAACTAACACATTGCCTATTCTCTCAATTAAATTTTGTGATGTCAAGTATTATTATTACTATTGTTATTAATTTTTTTTTTTAAATGTCTCCATGAAATGTGAAAAAGATCAGAAGTGAGTTTAATTCATGCAACACAAACATTGCATTGGTAACAAAAATATACTGCATGTTATGAATCTTATGCAAATACTACCATTGAGTGCAAACATTCATTTGTAATCATTAAATAGTTTTCGAAATGCACATTTGTTCTGCACTTCATTCTGCCTTTCAGATCAAGTATACACACTACCATTGCACACATACATTCACACATGCATACATTCCATAAGACTCATAATAAGTCTTGCATGTATTCAACATGCAACTGACTATATGCAACTATTACTAGATCTAAATGCACCCTACATCGCTCATGAGTAATGAGTTGACTCGATCATGTATATAATAGAAATTACTCGGTACTTATTTTTATATTAAAATCAGACCATATCAGATTTGAAAATTCTATTATAGTCTTATGACTTTTGACTACCATAATTTTAAAAATGGACGGTTGAGATTATACTACCTCCGTTCCTAAAAGTTCGACTCACTTACTATTCAAGTGGTCAAAATAAAATAACTTTGGCTACATTTTATTATCTATACAATTAAAGTAAATTAATAAATTTGATCTTATTAGATTTCCATTGTGATAAATTTTTAAAATATCAACTTTATAAAAAAATTTCTTATACATAGCTGAAGTTATTGAGAACAAAATATCAACTTTACCTTATAAATTTTACTTCACATGCAGTATATGATAATAAAAATATGAAATTCTATAGGTAAAGGAGTTTTTGAGGACAAAATATGATCTAATTTGAACTAGGATTGAAGCTTTTTTTTTTTTGTTAAATTTGGCTTTACTTTTTAATTGCTAACAACAACAAAATTACTATCCAAATTTAATTACCTACTAAAAATCAATGAAACAATCGAAAAGCTTGAAATAATACAATCAAACACTAAGGCCCCGTTCTTAGAGCTGCTTTGCTCTGCTGAAATCTGCTTTGCTCTGCTCTGCTTTGCTCTGCTAAAATCTGCTTTGCTTTGCTCTGCTAAAATCTGCTCTACTTAAAATTAACACTTAATATTGAATTATTATAATAATAATTAATATTTAATAATAATAATAATAAATAATTAATATTTAATAATAATAATAAATAATTAATATTTAATAATAATAATTAATATTTAATATTTAATAATTATTATAATTAATACTTAATAATAATAATAATAATAATAAAAATAATTAATTATTTATATTTAATAAAAATAATAATTAATTATTAATATTTAATAATAATAAATAATTAATATTTAATAATAATAATAAATAATTAATATTTAATAATAATAATTAATAATTAATATTTAATAATAATAATAGTAATAATAATAATAATAATAATAATAATAATAATAATAATAATAATAATAATAAATATATAATAATAATAATAATAATAATAATAATAATAATAGTAATAATAATAGTAATTATACTAATAGTAATAATAATACTTATAACTAATAATATTAATTATAATAACAATAATTGATTTTTATAATCTAATCTAATATATATATATATAAAGGGGAGTTTTTTCCCGAGATTTTAGAGCGCCATGTAGGATTTTTATTTTAAAAAAATTATTAGAGCGCCACATTATTTTTAAAACGCTACAATAGGATAATGCCACCTAAAATTAGTTAACGTGCCACGTAAGATTATAAATTATAGTTATATCCAATAAATAATTCAAGTGCCACATAAGCATAATTGACCAATGAGATTTTAATGGTTACATTAATTAAATACGAAATATTATCTTTTGAGATTAGGAATTTTATCTAATATTTTAAAACAAATACGGAGAAAAGGATATATTACGTACAACTAATAAAATAACAAATGTAATCACATAAATATAAAAATCTTGATTATATGTTTAATCACATAAATATTTATAGGTATTTTATATTGATACAAATATAAAGTTGCCTTATTTTAAAATTTTTATTGATACAATTTGTATTATAAATACGTATTTTGTATTATAACAAAATACGTATTTATATCAAAATTATAAAAAAATATGTATTTATAAATAAAAAAAGACATTTATAAATACGTATTTTGTATTATAACTAAATAGAGAAAGACATTTATATTATATGGATTAGTTTGTGCATTATAACTAAATAGAGAAAGACATTTATATTATAAATACGTATTTTGTATTATAAATACAAATAAAAACATGATACAAATAAAAATAACAAAATTTTTATTATAAATAAAAATCACATAAATATAAATGTCAAATTTGTAAAAAATATTTTTTACAAAAAAATAGATCGACCCGTGCATCGCACGGGCTTCATCTAGTAACAACTAATATTAAGATAATAACTAATATTTAAAGATAATACTAATTATTAATTTTTAATAATAATAATAATTAAATAATATTTAATAATAATAATAATAATTAATATTTAACTTTAAAAATTTAATGATTATAATAATAATGCGATAATATTAGTAGTAGTAGTAGTAATAATAATAATAATAATAATAACAATAATAATAATAATAATAATAATAACAATAATAATAATAATAATAATAAAAAATTAAAAAAATAAATAAATACTACTAATAATTATTATTATTATTATTATTTAATAATAATAATAATAATAATAATAATAATAATAATAATCAAATCTGCTCTACTCTGCTGAAATCTGCTCTGCTCTGCTGAAATCTGTTCTGCTCTGCCCAAAAGCTTAAAAGAATAGGACCTAAAAAGGTTAATTGTATTTAGGTTTTGGCCTTGATAATAAATCGGGATATGTCGCAAAAACTGATAATTTCTTTTTTTTACAATGTCAATTCATGATGCTCTTTAAAATGTGTACCTCTAAAAAATAAAAATGACAATAAACAAAATAGGCGTCGCACGCAAAATGCATGATAGTAAAAAGACAAAAATTTGTAGGCAATGGTACAATCGGAGTATTGCAAAAATTTGAGTACAAGTTAAGTACCAAACCAAAAATTACAATTAAAAAAAAAAAAAAAAAAGTTCAAACCTCACAATTAAGCTAAGGGACAAATTCTTTGTGATTTTGCCCGAGAGAATCCCCATTTTTCTTCATCATAAACAAAAAAAATCATTTATTTAATAACATTTTTAATTGTAAATATTTCACCAAATTATCCCAATGAGCATGACATTATAAATAAATTAATTAATATTAGTAGGACTCGCTCTTAATAAAAGTTGTTGCTTTATTTACAATGATGTTACTCCCTCCGTACTTTTATTAGAGACTCATTTCTCTTTATTATGTGAGTACTAGATAAACACTTTTTTGTTTATCATGATGATATGATAAACTTATATTTTCTCGACTTTGCCTATCTACACTTTGACTTTTAAAACTATTTATGAAAGCTAGGTTGCCTATGTGGCTATGTGTGGCAATTCTATACTTAAGCAAAAATAGTCATTTGAGATCTTGTTAGATATGTTTTAATTTATTCTCCATTCTTTTGTTCCAAAATAGCTTATGTCATTACTTAATAGAATCATTTCAGGGTATAATTTTCGAATATCAGGTTAAAGCAACTTAATTATGTGTTGACAAATATATTGATATGATCAATTGGGACATTTATTTTGAAACGGGAGTATCTTAAAAAATCAACTACTTATTAATTTTCTTATTGATGATTGAGATTGTATAGTCAATTTTATATATATTAAAAATAAATATTACTTGGAGAGACCTATTACAAGGGGTTCTTTATTTTTATTTTTATACGAAGGTTTCGATTGTGTGTGTTTTTTTTTAGATGTTCAGCCGGTTTGTGAACGCACACGTTTATCAATGTCTCTATGATTACCCGTTAAAAGATATCAACAAGACCTAAAAGCCTATATACGTAAATTGAAATTGTTTTAAGTAAAGATTACTAGTATTTCAAAATCATGAATAAATGTAAGAATCTAATTACCAACATAAAATAGCTTAGAAATGGATGGAGTATTATTGTTATCAAATACGTATCAAATTTATCTAACAAACAGCTAATTTTATACTATAACATACATTTAAGGTACAGCTAGCAACTCTATCCAACCCAATGGAACGATTCTAGTCTTAACTCAGATACAAACAAACATAAGATTACAAATTGGTAAAACAGCGTAAATAAAGAAAGAATGCTTGTAATGTTGCTACAATTATCTCTTTCCACCAAGACAAGTATCCAGCCTTTTAATCCATTTACCCAAAATACGTTATGCCACCAAAAATAGCAATAAAGTACGTACCAAGGAATAATAATATACTCATTATTTCCTTATAGCCATTTAGCATTTGCAATTAGCACCCACAAAAAACTTGCTTCATTTTCAAAACTCGTGTAACAATTTAGAAAATCACTTATTAAGGCGCGACGATAAGAAAAATAAATTATTACATTATAAGTTTCAACAAACTCCGATCAAAAAATCTTGCGTGGACCTGGTCCACAATAATATTATTGTGGACCTGAGATTTATACATACGTAGCTGGCATTATATTCAACATAGTATCCTTAATTTTAATATAGTAACCTTATTTTTAACATAGTAACCTTTTTAAAAACTTGTGCGACCTTTAATGTTATTATGAAATTAAAGTACGACACATTATGTTGATAGTAACTTAATTTTAACATAGAGGTGTTTATTATTCATATTGACCATTGAATTACAAATTTCATTAAAAAAATTAATTAACCTCTTATTGCTTATGACACAATACCTTTTATTTCAACATAATAACCTTTATTTTAATATAGTGACTTTTTTTTTATTAACAAAACAATCATATTGTCTCTAATATTGGTGGTCCACAATAAATTAGTGTGAACCAGGTCCATTTAAGAATTTGTAAACTCCGATAACTTTAGAATGTGTTTTATTTATCTGAATTTAACTTATCTGAACTTAACTTATCTGAACTTATAAGTCCTTATTAAAACTTTTTTAGTTATAGATTGAACTTGGGTAGCCATGATTAACCCTTATCACAACTAATCAAAACTTATTTTTCCTGAACTTATCTTATATGAACTAATTAACCCTTATCTAAACTTATCCTGAACTTATTCCTTTCGAAATAAGTGGAAATTAAATAAGGTGAACAGAATAGACCCTTACATTGATTTCTCGAGTTTATTCTATTTCAATCAAATCATTTCATTTCACTTAGACCTAATAAGTTTTAATTAAATCATAAGTTCCATTAAGTTTACATAATTTTAAATTTGATATGTATGGTGAAGAGATTGCACCGCCAATGAGTTGTAATAAAATACCTAAAAAAACACATACTTCGTACTTTGTATTAATGTATTACTACAGTTACAACTTACAAGTATGTGATTACATGTATGAAATGGTGGTGAAATATTATGAACTTCGTAGGTTTGCATCACTACATATAGGCATATCCGTATATAGCTGGATCTACTTTTTTTTTTTTTTTTTTTTTTTTTTTTTGAATAGATAGCTGGATCTACTTAAGTATGTTTAAGTCACCTAATTTGATTTAATTTGGATTTTTCTAATTTTATCTGATTTTCTAATTAGACTTAAATTTATCCTTTCAAGCTAGGAGAAATTCATGCGTGTTCATATAAATAATCTATCAAGATCAATTCTCTCTCTTTTTTTTTTCTTTTTTTTTTTCCAGATGGAATTTTTTTTAGATGGTGGTAGGTTTTTTTAGACAAAAATATGAGGGGTGAGTAGTTATGAATTATTATAGGATAGTTTTGTTTTGGCATTTATTTTTGGTAAAAATGTAATTTTTAAAACGTAGTAGGGTATTTAAGGAAAAGCAAAATTTATCAACTAAGAGGTCCTTTCTCTTTATATAATACTATAGATTAGGAGTAGATGTATAGTTTATCTAAATATTGATATTTCATGTAATTTTTTATTAAGAAATTAAGGACATTTGACGACAATCAAATGCCAACACAAAAAGCTCCTACTTGATCATTTCTTAAAGAAGAAATAAAATATTTGTTGAAATAATTAAAACTGGACATAGTCTAAAATTATTAAGCATATGTTCCTTTCATCTTATAAAGTTATTTAAATAATACTCATAAAATTAAATTCAGTTCAACTAAAATAAGTTTTAATAGGTAAAAGTTCAATAATTTAAAGAACAGATACAACAAATAATGAAATAATTAATAAAATTAAATTTTAAATTAATACAATAATCAATAAAATAATTTAAGCTAAGCAAAAATAATTTTACTACTAATTCTATAAAAATAATTTCAATTCAGAGTTAAGGAGAGACATTGTTCTCTTCATCTTAAAAAATATTGTGAGAAGGTAATGTTCAGTAAAAGCAAATATAATAGAGAATCAATAATTAATACTACCTCCGTTAAATGCATGTTATGTGCAACTTTTGAATTTTTTATATTTCACAAAAAATACCCAAAAGTTACAAATAATACGTACTCGTAACAAGGTAGTAATAACTTTTACGGATTAATCAGTGAATAATTTCAATTTCAGTTCAACAAAAGTAATTTCAATTTAACAAAAATAAGGTAAATAAAACCGGACCTAAATGTTGTTACAATCTACCCCTTATTAGGTGATTGGAATTTCGAAGAAGACATATCATATAATTCCTAATTTCCTATCATTGTTTTAAGGATTTAAAAGGAATAATCAAACAAAAATCAGTACAGTTGGACAACAAAAGCAAAGAACCACGTGAAAATCTCATGATATTTTGGAAAGCGTTCGGAAATCATCAGAATATCCCTATAATTTACTCCAATTTTAAGAGAAAGAAATTACGGAGTAGTTTTTACTGACTGTAAAAAAAACTAATACTCGTACGGAGTTTTTTTTTTTTTTTTTAAGGGGGGAAAAAAAAACACTAAAAAAAACTCATATTCCGTATTATATACAGTAGTTTGGATAAAGTAATAAATTTACAGGTGAAACAAAAGTGTCGGTGCCATGTAAGTACACAATATGCGTCGGACGGCTGAGCTAATTAATTGACTTTGTTTTTTTTTTCTTCTTTTTATTTTATTTTGAGGTAATAATTTAATGAAAATGACTTTTATTAATGTAATTATTATTTTTTAATTAAGCAAAATGAACAATGGAAAATCCATCACATCCAATTAAAATATTGACCATAATAGTTGGCAAACACAGGTGCAAGAATTCTAAACTAAATTTGTTACTCTTTTTTTTTTTTTTTTTTTTTTTTTTTTTTAATTTTATTATTATTATTATTATTATTATTATTATTATTATTATTATTATTATTATTCTTTTATACTCAATATTTAATGGGAGAAATGAAATGACTAAGGTAATTAAGTTGGGTATTTTATGTTATGTAGATGATCCATGCATGTGGTTCCACTCACTATTTGGTAAGTTAGGTATCTTTTTATCTTTACATACTTTAAACTGAACAATCATGAGTCTTCTACAAATGAGAATGGAATTTTGAATAATAATACTAACGAATAAGCATCGATCATTGTATTGGTTTTACATACGGAGTTGTTAGTGGACCATCTTAAGCTGATAATTGAGGCCCAGGAATATGTTTTATACTCTATCAGGAGTACTCGTATTATTTTTCACGGTACATGTTTAACTTTAACCATTAATACATTTAATTACATATAAATACAAATTAAAAAAATTTACATTTTGGAATTAGAATGAGTATAATTAGATAATTGAATTTAAAAAGTTTCCTCTTGGTAAATTTTTGTAATATTAAATTTTTATGTTGTAAGTTTTCAAACTTTGATCACCAAATATAAAATGTAACAAGGCATAACATTTCAAGGAAATGAAGTATAGGTACATAATACAATTATGAAGTGTATAAGAGGGCAAGAGGCTCGTTGTGAAAACCTTACTACTCCGCGTAAGAAAATAATATCATAAGAAAAAGAAAACAAATTTTGGATCGATGTATATTGTCATATTAGTGTATATTGTCATATTAGTGTTAAGTTTAACGCAACTCGGTCATTATCAAAATTTAAGTCAGGTCATTATTAAATCTTACTGATTTATGCTAAGTTATATATTATTACTGTTTGATCGATTATTTATGGGCGTTAGTTGAACTTTTCAAGTCATCATCATTTTTCAAGTCATAATCACTAAACACATGTACTAACACTTAATCATTAAGTTGATTAAGAGGAACACTAGTGTCAAGTGCTCACAAGACACAACCATGCATAAAAATTAAAAATTAAACCATACTATAAATAAACCTACATGCAACATCATTATATAAAAAAAACCCTTAAACTCCAATGAAAATAGTGTGTGTATTAATGTATTATATAAAGCCAAATAGCCAATAGTATGTACGAACGTCTTTCATAATTCTTCTGCCCATTTTGTCTTTCATTTTAAGCTTTCAAAGTCATGGTACTTTTTTTATGTTTGTATTTTGCCAGTAGTTACTCGTACATTTTCCTAAAGAGGTCATAAGTACTTGTAACAATATTTATTTCTAAGCATCCAACCCTTCAAGCTGTGTCTTACTAATATATTGGATTGGTCCACTAAAGTTATCAAAACACTAAAACCTCAAAATCTTATGATCAAACATTAGCACATCATCACTTTTATGATCCTTTGGACTCATCGCCAATTAGCATATTAGTTAAGGAAAGCGTCATTTAGTGTTGAAATTGTTTAAATATTTAGCCAAATATGCTTAACTTGATGAAGACGGTGGAGAACCACTCACCTTGTGGATTATGAGGTCACAAGTTCGAACCCTACAATTAACATATACTTAAGATTAGAGGATTCTCTTACTTTTCGTCGACTCTCATTAAATGTTAACGCGAGATTCTAGCTTGAGAGATATTATTGATTTACTAAGTTCCTTGTTACCAAATACAAAATACTTCCTGTATTAAATTATCAGATTACACCGAACATTAACAAATCATTTAAAGTTTAAAATATCAGAGGTAGATATAATTGTTGTACTTATGTTTTGACATATGCTTAATAATATAATTAAAGTTAAGGATTACAAATGATGGAATAAGTTCTCGTGCTACTTAAAAGAGCTTTACTAGCTTCCATTCAACATTACATAGAGTATAAATAAAACACAAGTACAACTTCCTCACAAGAAAAAGTTGGCTTGAACATCCAAGTTGCCTTCGAACATGCTGTAGGAGATACCAAAATTTTTCCGTGTTAGCTTTGGAACCCCATATATGTTGATGTTGGGAAAGGATCGGAGAGGCAAAGAGCACACGGTTGTTGGCATACATTAACTCGGGCTCAAAAAGACACAAAGATCCCCATTCTTGTTACTTTTATCAATTATGTACATAACCTTTAAAAAAAAACTTACAAAATACGGAATATTATGAATGAAGGAGTAACAAAAGGGAAACCCTGAATACGAGTATATATAGCCGTATGGGCCAAAGTACAAGTATACGCAAGCTGGCAGCCTCCACAATTTATTTGGTTCTTGACTTATGAAGAAATACCTGTTTTTTTGTGACTAAGAAATATTGTGGTTTATCTATATTGGACATATTATAGGCATTTGTTGGTCGTTAGTGGGTTTTGGAAATCCCACAAATCTAACAATCATCATCGCACATACGAAAGCAAGTACTCACTGTCTCACCCCCTACATCTATATGGTAAAGCCAAAGGAGCATGCAATTAATGTTAAATTTATTGGTAAATTCAAACACGATTTTGTCATGCATGTTATGGCAAACACATACAACTATATTTGGACTTTTAAAAATAAATAAATTTAAAGTATGTCAATATCACGGAACACACTTTTAGACGGAACTAATTTAATATTAGATCGAATCGTTATTATAGATTATTTATCAAACCCTAAAAGTTAAAGAAAAAATTATACATATGAAGCATTCAATAAACGATTCTAGTCTAGAGTGTGTTTTTTGTTACGAGTACTTGACATTCACTTATTTATAGTTTGTTTAGAGCAAATCGTTACTTGTTTAAATAAACTAAAATTAAATAAATTTATCAAAACTAATTATAAAAATTTACTCTTGTGAGCTACGAGGTGAACATGACTAAATGAATAGACTTAGGGCCTGTTCTCTTACGTTGAAATTCAGTTCAGTTCAGTTCAGTTCAGCTCAGTTCAGTTCAGTTCAGCTCCTAATTTCCTTCTCTTATAAAATATTTAGTCCAACTCAGTTCAACTCAATTCAGTTCAGTTCAGTTCAGTTCAGTTTAGCTGAGTTCAGTCAATGAGAACAACCCTTATTTGAAAATAATCTAGACTAATTTGGACTTGTTGACGTACTCTTATTTAAAATAAATTATCTTTTAATAAAGGTGGAAACATAAAGGGATAATAATTGGTTGAATTGGTAGTATAAGTTCATCTATACATATAATTTTTAAATTTATGATTTGAGTTTTTGAACCCATGATAGGTACTCATGTTATACTGTATTTTGAAAAAAGTGAACATCTTAAAATTTTGTATGGGGTACATCTTTTTTTTTTGTTTGACAATATATAGCCTGTATACATCAAGGTTTGAAGTTTAAGCTACAAGTTCAATAGGTATGGAGTATTAATAATTCATGTTAGTCTTTATAATTTTGAACCAATAGTCAATTTATGAGTTATATGTTTATTCAATTGTGTATGAATTGAAGGTTAATTTATCTTTAACATGTTTAATTAATCGTTCCTGACGTGAATGATGTTTAATTAATTATGTGGCGTTTAACTAATAGTTAGAGAATCAACTTGAAGACTAAGTTTAAGTTTTATAGTTAGCCTTGTATATTGCATTATTTTACTCCGTAATTCATTAAAGCCAATAAGAATAGTTTGAAACGATATATGATCAATTGTTCTCACTATTTATAATGTTTAAATAAATTTGTTGATTAAGAGATATAGTCTTCAATTTATTTATTTTAAATTACATCACCTTAGCTTAAGCCTTATCTTGATTAGATTGTAGATTAAAAAAAGCAGCAATAAAATTTTCATATTCACAATATTTTTTCCCTCTACTTTCTCTACGATGTTAAATTTATTTGAGGCAATGAGGCGTGTAAGACGGTTGCACGCACCACAGTCACTATCCATCTTTTTATTACTCTTTTCGCTCTACCTTTTTCCGTCCTTAGCCTATGCAAAATGTAAATATCAATTCAAATGTAGAATAGAGTAGTGAATAAATAATCGATAATCATTGTCCTCTATATATTACAAAGCTATCCAAACCATAATGAGATGAAATAAATGTACATATTTATTAACTTATGACAACAAGAAGTTAGAGGCACAAAGTTTAACATCGAACCAACATTTATTATTTTGCCACCCAAGAAGAATATCCCAAAATAACTAGTTAATAATTATTCCTAGATAATTTTGTTAAAAACCTACCAACATTATATATTCTAATTTCTAACCCATAAGATCGATTTGCATAACTTATATGATTCCCCACTAATATACAATAATAAAAATAATGAGGACTTAAGTTCTTTCTATTATGATATCTTTAAAGATTTGACTGCTTTCTTTATTCAATAATTAATAATGATGCATGCATTAATAGATTGATTAACTAATTATCGTCGGTAGACACTAAAGAAGTGAGGTTTTCAACTATTTTATAGTAACTAAAATCCAATTTAATAAAGAGTATTTTTGAGTAGAAAAATCATTGTGAGAATTAATAATTGAAATAGACATGTTGAGTTTATTTTTTGGAGACTATAGAGCACCGACGGAGGCAAAGTACCAACCCCTCCTTTTGGCTATGTGGTGCATATATATCATTGGTACCTACTTTTTGGAGAGTGATAGCAACATAGATGGGATGTGTTATGTGTAGCTTGTTGTTACTAAATTCAGCGAAATCTTGTATAAGGTGGACTTAAAATAACTCGTAATTTATTTTAGAGTTATATTCAGTTAATTCCCCATTTGTTTATCTAGGGGTGTAATTGTCTTTTCAAGTATCATTGGAGGGGTATATGCGTCTTTTCATGTACTAGTTGAGGGGTACATGTGTAATTTCCTCACAAAACAATAAAGCAAAAAACAAACAGTAAATGGACAACTCACCAAAAGTACTAAATAAATGACCCTGCTTTTTCAATATATTTACAAAAATGCTATCAGATTAACAAAAATTCGTTTATCTGGCAGATTAACCTGTATTTTTCCTTTATTTTAATATTATTTTAAGTATGTACTCGTATGTAGTAACAAACTAACAAATTAACAATCACAAATCCTATGGAGATCATGAGAAGATAGAATGTAATTACTTTTACTCAATTTTAGTTTTTATGATACAAATTATTGTTCAAAATTCAACATTGCCTTTTTTTTTAAAAAAAATTTACATATTAGTAAAAATGTTACCTCCTTTACTTTATTAATATTTACATACTTCGTATGACCATAATTTGATAATTAGATGCACGGAGAACTATATTCATACGGGGTGTGTTTAAGTTCGTCTCATGATTATTTTTGAAATACTATTTTTTTTTTTAAATGCACATAAATAACTAGAATTATTTATTTATATGCAAAATTTTAAATAGGTAAATATGAAAAGGTAAGGAACTTAAAGTTACAACTTAACAAATAATTACATAAATGTATCCTTTTTATATGCGAGAGATTTAAAAAAAAAAAAAAAAAAAAGCCAAAACAGGAAGATCAAGATTAATCTAAAAGGCCGGCATGGTGAAATTAAAATTTCTCATTTAGCCACACACAAAATGATAGCATAAAAAAATGTTGACCAAAAAAAATATGCAAATGGAGGATAAATAGCAAAAAATGACAGCTAAAAAATGGTAAGCAAAGGCGAAGGCAGTGGAGGTGGATGCATCAAAATCACATGCGAACAATAAAATAAGAGCAAGTGGGTCGATTGATGAGACCATTAGATAGATGCCTTTCTTGGTTCTTCGTTGTTGTTTTATAAATCTACAGTTAGCACGTCGCTACTAGCCTGTGTTTTCTTTTCACTCTTTTTTTTTTTTAATTTAATATATGTTGTCACTTATTATCTACTCTTTGCTCATGCCGACAATTTTGGGACTTTCTAATTACTATCAATAATTAGGAGACTATTAAGTATTATTATTAAGAGGTGGCTAACGTTGGTTAGGATCGTATTAGCGTCGTGATCGTATTAAGTCATGGGTATTGTGATTTGTATTAATCTTATCTTAATCGTACTTCAATTCATTCCTTCATAATTGTTTATGAAAAATTGCTCACGAATCACGATAATCCCACCTTTGCCTCATCCGTCCAAAATAATCCCATCTTTTGATTATTTCTTAATAATCCAACATTTGATATCAATCTACTGAAAATGGTCCCAACCGGTTAGATAACTTGATACATTATAACAAGTTATGTGACACTTGGGACCATTTTTAGCGGACTGACATTAAAGGCCGGATTATTAAAAAATAATCAAAACGTGGGATTATTTTGAGCGGATGAGGCAAATGTTGGATTATTGTAGGCAATTTTTCCGTTAAGCCTCATTGTTCATTTAAGACTTTAGATTTTCTCTTCATCTTAACCTGTAGCCTCATTTACTTTTCCACAGTTGTTAAATTGCACATTTGAGCTTTATAACTTAAACTGCAAGTTAGTAAATTAAATATATAAAAAGTTAAATTAGAATTATGAAACTACATGCTACACTACAACATATAAATTTAACAAAATTCATCAAAATAGTTACTCGTATTCTCATATACTAGTATATAGATTAACGGGCACATGTGGCCAAAGTTCTTAAACTCAAACCCTCAAAAGAAGTCTGGAGTAAATATTAAGGGGCAAAGGAAGTATAAACCGATTTGTTTAGACGAATTTAATTAAAATTAAATACTTCCTTATTAGCTTCATTAACCAAATATACTTCAAATAAATTGCACTTCTTCCATTTCATTTTAAAATGACAAGTGTCATTATGCTAATTTGCCACTTACATGATCTATTTTGAATACTCTTCAATTATCAATAATAAAAACTTAGAAAATAAACATTAAGACTTTTTTTTCATAAGTATAGTAATTATACATAAAGGAATTCAAAGTAACATATCTAAATACTCTTAGTGTCTAAGTTAAAATACGCCATAACGCCAACTAATTATATAAATAAAGGGAAAATACAAGTTAATCTGCTAGATAAACGATTTTTTGTTAATCTGATGGCATTTTTGTAAATATATTGAAAAAACAGTACAGGATCATTTATTCAGTACTTTTGGTGAGCTGTCCAATTACTGTTTGCCTTTTGCTTTTGCTGTGTGGTGAGGAAATTACACATGTACCCCTCAACTAGTACATGAAAAGACGCATATACCCCTCAACTAGTATTTGAAAAGACAATTATACCCCCAGATAAACAAATTTTGTTTATCTGAAGAATTGGCTGGGTATCCCTCATAAATAAAACAAAGAAATAATATAAAACACATTCTCTCTTTGTACTAGAAACTGTTCAAATTTAACTTTTTCTTTTTAAAATATGCTTAATATATAATTGAGACTTGAAACATGCATTTTTAGTAATTTACTACTTGGAGAATTATAGTGGGACAGTAGCTGTCTTTACTCAACGTAAATCAGTGGTATCACGTTGTATAATGTTGTACAGACAAATCACTCATCAAATATGGTCTACCAATTCTTTATTAAACAAGTAAAAAAAATTAGTTAGGATTAAATTTTTGCATAAAAAGGGTTTTTAACTTGTAGAAGTAACATATCTACGCCAAATAAATAAAAGAAGGTGTATATATTTCGTTAGTGTGGGAAAATAGAATGTTTTATCTACCTAACTATTCTTCAAGTTAGAATTTAACAAGAGTGGACGATTCAAGCTAATCCCAAATGGGGAATGAAGGAATTGTTTAAGTATAAATAAGGACATATACATTTTAATTTTTTAAAATAGTTAATTAAGACTATGTTATCTTCATCTTATTTTTGTTAAACTGAAATTATTTTACTGCAGTTTTCTATTTTTTGTTTTGTTGTTTTTCGATCAAAATCATATATATGTCATGTAATGATTAAAAATTTTGTCAAATTTATTAAACTCGTGAGAGTTTTGAACCTGACAACAGAAAAGTAAAAACACTTTTTTCTTCTTGACTGTTTTTGGTTTTTTGTTTTTAAAAAAACAAAAAATTAAGGGCTTGTTTAACATTGTTTTCTATTTTTAATTTTCTGTTTTTTTGAAAACAAAAAACTAAAAACTGAAAACAAGAAAAAAGTGTTTCCAATTTTCTGTTGTCAGTTTTCAAATTTATCATGATTTTAATAAGTTTGACTAATTTTTGTTTCATTACATGACTTATATCATATGAGTTTGAAAACCAAAAAACCAAAAAACAGATTACCACAGCAATCCAAACGAACCCTAACTTAACTAAAATTATTTTGTAAAGTGAAAGAAATAGGGTCTCAGTCATGCATGCATAGTATGGAGTATAATTTATTACGTATATGTGACATATCTAGCTAGCATTAGGGTACGGCTCTAAAATTAAGGTAGTAACATTCACCTTAATATACTTTTACATGGTTACTAGAATGTTAGGGGTTTTTTTTCTCTTTATTTTTTTTTTTCCAATAAAGAAAAAAAAATTCTTCATCAAGTTGTACTGTGTTCTAAAAGTTTGAGAAAATAATGCACTATTAATTGATGCTTCCTTAAATTGCATTAGTTTATGTTTATATGCGACAAGAGATTGTTGCATGTGGTTGCCGGATTCAACGTTTTAGTGGAGGTGGTGTTCTTTGGAAAATGATTGATGAGCAGTCATTTTTTTTTTTTTTGGGGTCACAAGAGTGATGACATGTATATTCATAGACCATAGTAGTGTCTTGTTAAATGACTGAACGAGTAAATAATCAATAATGTAAGGCTTTTATCATTCTTTTCTTCTATGATGTAATTTGGCATCTTCGATGTTAAATTAGGCTAGTAGCTTCTTGCCTTCTTCGTTCTAATAACTTCAAATTTTGGTATATCATTTATTTAGATTTGAGGTCATGGAGATGAGATGTAGGGTTCTAGTACATATCATATGTACGATTGGTAGATGCTTTGATGATCATTAAATTCATTAATAGTGAAAACTGCTTGTCACATCATGTTTTTATTCGATAAATTATCAATATATGTGATTGATAATGTCACATATATTAACAGGTTATTATAATCAGGCCAAATCAACTCTAAAACTGTGTCAAATAATACTATCCAAGTTACTCATTCCTAATGCAAAATTTATTAGGTCGTTCCAAGCTTGTTAGCTTTAATAATCAATAGTTAATAACCTATATATTTTTTTTTCCAATTACATTTACTCCTTAATGCAAAATTAGGTTTAGTTTAGTTTTCTCTTGTCAAAAAAAAAAAAAATAATAATAATAATAAAAAAAAAAAAAAAGCAAAATTAGGTCGGTCCAAGATGATTAGCTTTACAATAGTTACATACTTTGTACTCGTATATTTTTTTTCTTTTTAGTCTTTTCAAAAGAGGCCATAAATTCATGGGTTTCTTGTAATTAAATGTGAAAGGGTGAAAATCTTTGGCTCTTTGCTCAAATTTGCACCATACATTGTATTGGTCAATTTCGTGGTTCAAACCTTAATGTTTACGAGATCAAACATGAATTGAATAAGTAAAGAATAACCATTTAATTGTCATTGTGTTCAAGGCAGGTTACCTAAAGTAAAGGAGCTATGTATGTGTTCCAATTGGTGACAGTAAAAAAAGTACCCCAAAAATAAAAGTTACTGCACTTTGTAATTTGTAGACATAATACCGAGTATTCAATTTATGAGGCAACTTATAATTGGTGTAAATCGAAGAATTTGAAGTTTTTAATGGTGAAGTAACAAAAGACGATGACAGTTGTAAAAGAGAATTTTTTTACCATCATGTGTTAATATAAAGGTGTCTTTAAAGTGTAGGACTTAGAAATTCATTGGTGTTTCTGCAAATTGATGCAATTAATATATTGATAAAATGAATTCCACTTCAAATCTGTGTTTATGGAAACAGAATTCTCCTCGGGGTATTAGGGTAATATATAATATCAAGATGTCTTAGAGACTAAGTCCAATGAATGTCCAGATGTCCTTCGGCTCTGCCTAGCAAGGGTATGTCCGGGGGCTCTACCTTGAAGTCCGAGAGCTCGGCCTGCAAAAGAGAGAAGATTAGCTGCCTCAGGGGGTGTGACCCGGGAAAGTCCCTCCAATGCTTAAGTCAGCGAATGTACTTTATAGAGAGAGAGAAAGTACTTAGAGAGAGAAACTAGAGAGAGAAGGAGAGAGAATTAGGAAAAAGTTATCATCATTAATGATTGGAGAGCTATTTATAGTTGTACTTTCAGGTGGCAGAAGTTGTACTTAATTGGTTAGATTAAGGGTAAATCTATAATTTGCAATGATTAATGATAGGCTGGATCATGGAGGGGGAAGTAATTTTAGGTCACTGGGCTTAGTACAATGGACTTGGCCCAAACAATTTGTATTTTATTTTTAAAATTTTACAATAGAATAATACTCCCTCCGTTTTAAATACTTGCTCCACTTTCCTTTTTCGGTTGTTTTTAAATACTTGCTCCATTTCCTTATTTGGAAAGTTTTTACAATATTTAACTAAAATCTCTCACTTAGTGAACCCACCAATACGTAGTGACCACCACATATTTTCTCTCCTCCAATCCTCTCCACTACTTTTGCTTTTTATAATTTTTTATTCTTCCACTTACCCCACTACCTCCATATATTGTTATTTTTTCCAATTTCTCCTGAAACTCCGCGCATGGAGAAATGGAGCAAGTATTTAAAAACGGAGGGAGTATAACCTTTGATGATATACTACAATATACGTACAGAGTATTCTTATATCCACCCGTTTCTAAATAAGTGGCACGGTTAAACTTGGCATATATATCAATGCACAAGTTTGACCTTAAATAGATGTAGCATGCAGTATATTATCAATTGTTAGTAAAAATATATATATATAAAGTTAATACTTCCTCCGTCCCTTAATTAGATTCCTACTTCTAGCATTTATTCCGCACATAATAGAGAGAAGTAGGAATCTAATTAAGGGATGGAAGGAGTAAAACTTTATATTAATATCTATTTACAATAATAGACTTCTTGATAAAATTATATTTACATATGTCACTAATAGACAATGGTCAAAGTTAATACTCCGTATATGAATAGTGAAAATAAGTCAAACGTGTCAATTATTTAGGAATAGAGGGAGTATTTGACAATGACTAAATCAATCTAGCTAATAATATGAACTTAAACTTTGAAATATCTATTATTATTCCTAAAATTCCATCTGTTTCTTTTCGTGTTTTTGTTTCACTTTTTGTATATATAGTTTTCAATACACGTATTTAAACCAATGTCATCTTTAGATATGAATAACTAAACATTCAAAAAGTTAATATTTGAAATCTACGCATCTAAATGAATCAAACAAGATTTTTCCACATTTTTAAGGTTTGGTTTGTCAATAAATTATTAGATTTGATTTGCATTAATACCTTCAAAAATTCCAAATAAAAACAACAAAAAGAAACATATGAAGTATGGAGTATAAAGATAATTGTAGAAAAATTCAATGAAGAGATTATTATCCGCAGACTGGTCGAATATTTAATCATCTCCGCTAACAAGTTTTATTATTTATGGAATATCACCTACACAAACAAGTTGAATTATTAATCACATAGAAGTACAAACTTAAGACTCGACTATATAACCATCAAATAAAACATAAACGTATGGTATCCGTTCCATGCCTACAGTAAAAAAATTAGAAACTTACTATATGCACCATTGGGAAAACAATTTTAAACCATTATAGTCAAAACAACAGATTAATTTGCATGAACCTATGCTTAGTGTTACTCCAACATGCATGTATATGGTAATATTGGATAACAAATTTATTGACTTACTTCATTGAAGTTTGAGACACATGAACATGGTCCAACTTATAGATAGCTAATCAAGGAATATAGCATTTCTATACAACCCTAAACATACTCTAATAATCAGTAATAGTAGTATTAAAACTGTATCAATAATAAAGTGGGAATACTTAGACATTAAACAACTTATTTAATTAGTACTAATGGATTTTTTTATTGTACTAATTAATACCAAGTTTTTTTTTATTAGTTGGCCTAGGGAATGGTAAATTTCTTGCCTTTTTGCCAATTAGTTGGCCGGCCTCATTGGATACTTCACCTCTTTTGTTTTGTGCCACTATGATTTGTTAATCATAAAAGTCATAATTCATGATTGAGTAACCTCCTCGTGACTTACACGTGGCATATAATTATGTAATTACCTTTTTTTTTTTTTTTTTTTAAGAATATACATTAATCATAGTTAAAGTTGGTATAATTTTTGCGTTAGTGCTTCATTCAACTTAATTTAATCGACACATTAGCCTTAGAGCCTTTAGTAGATAGTTTTATGTGATAAGTTATTGTTGTGGACTTGTGGTTTATCTAATACTCATTATATTTTACGGAGTAATAGAAAAAGAGGTATAATGGAATATATCAAAAAATATTTTTATTACTTTACGAGAGATAATTTAATTGTGTGAGATTCTAAAATTTTAGACTCTGTAATAACAGTTAAATTTGACACAAAGTAAAACAAAATGTAACACTTAGGGGGCGTTGGTTAGTGTATTTTTTGGATTGGAAACGGATTGGATTAAACCATTATCGTTACTGTGTGTATGGTTTGAAGACATGGTAACAATTACTATTTCTTAAGGATAATGATTACCCCTCATTTGTTACCTCTTAAAAAATTGGGATAATAAATACTCTTACCCTTCTCTTAACAAATACCCTTTTCATAGTTAAATCAAACAAATAAAAAGGTAATAGCTAAATGATTCATTTCCACTCCATTTCCATTTTCCGAACCAAACGGTCCCTTAATTTAAAACCAAGGAAGTAACTAGGGGAAAAAAATCATTTAAAAAAGTAAAGTTAGGTTATTTTATTACTTTATTATGAAAAGTACCGTTAACTTAACAAGCAAGGGTGCTATTCAAAAAAAAAAAAAAAAAAAAAAACAAAAAAAAAAAAAACAAGCAAGGGTACTTACGTAGCTTTAGCCAAATGATAAGCAGAAACAAAAAGGTTGTGAAAAAACGCACCATCTCATAATTTGCTTGTTATACGTGTATTTAATTAAGCAAATGCCTAATTCTTCAAACAACTTCAACTAATAATTATTATGGGCTTATTATGGCGTTTGGTTTGAGGATTATAATTTTTTTCACATTGTTTGCTGAATTAAGAAGTTTGATAGATCATGCAAATATAATTAAATTTAGGTTATTTAGGTAATTTGAGAACCCAATAATTAATCATAGTTGGGCCCAACAACATATAACGGGGGTTTGAGATTCTCATTGGTCATTTATAGGCTTGTTAATGATCCAATATAGTTTATAAGCAAGGTATATTTATTGGGTAATTACTAATTAGACGACTTTTCATCATAATTTGAATCCTCTATTCAACAACTATGAATATTTTCCTATTTACAACTTACCCATCAAATTATACCCTTTGTCAATTATTTATTTATTTATATTTTTACTTTTTTAAAGAGTGGTGACAAATTTGAAAAGCTTCGACTTATGTAACTACATGTTTGTTTGTTTGTTTTTTTTTTTTTTTAATTTTTTTTTTAATTTCCATAAAATTTACTTACCTCTAGTTACATTAACATATGTAAATTAATTAGTTATGAACTTTACTTATAAGAATTATTGTATTGGTGAATAATGTTTCTTTGTCAATTTTTATAAATGATGGAAAAATGAATTGGTAAATCTTTTTCGATAATGAATATAATTTCTGGTGGAATTTGATCATTGGAAGTCGAGGTGACAATGAGAAGTTAATTACACATATTAAATAAGTTATAAGGTCGATTTCAACATGATATGGGAATTAACTTATGAGGCTAGTTTATACATAAAATGTTGTGTATATATGAGCTATCAAACATTTGAGAAGTGGAGAGTTAATTGGTCATTTGACTAGTTTGAGGAGCTACATCTTCCATTCATCCATTATTGTCAAGCAAATTATGTTTTCACATTATTAGGTCATCACATTCAGATTTTAAGGGCATGTACCCTTTTTGAACAATAAATTGCCCTATTTTTTGTCTTTTAATAGGGTGAGATCATATTCAATACTGGTAGATCGAAGACTTGCCTAAATTAATACTATCTCCGTTTCTTGTTATGTGCAACAAAATAATATTATTTTATATCTCACAAATAATACCTCTTTGTTACACATTATAAGAAACGGAGGTAGTATATATGTATATACATGTGACGGTTGTGATGATATCAAAAATTAGTTATTTTAACTACCTATTACAAATTTTCATCACATGTATACAATGAGAAATTAATGTTAATGAGAAAATATTAGATAAAAATAATTATATTTGTCATGTTATAATTTATTGATTGTTCTATGTCATTATATTTGTCTCCTACTCTACATTATAATAGATGACCAAATATAAAATAAATTTGATAATATAAGAGATATATTCACAGATTTTACACTTAAAGTCACAATTATTGTTTATGAAAACTTTTGGAGTCTGTGCTAAAAAAAAATTAGTCTAAATTGAGTAGATGGTGTGACACGTGTTAAGTGTATGAAAATGGTGTCGCATGACACATATACTCCATCTATTTTATAAATCTCTTACTTTTCAGCTAGATTCATTCCATGAAGTTCTTCTCACTTTTACTTTATTCAATCATTCATTTTTTGTCAAGAAAATACCATAACTTGACCCCAACTTGAACCACTTTTTGTGATTCACATTACTTACCAATTCATCACATTACTTTATTTTTTTTATTAGTATATGAATAATGGAAAAAATTTTGCGGAACGAAGTGAGTATCTTCTTAAGGACACCTCCTAAGTTGTAACAGATTATTAAAGATTTTAGCAACCTTCTAATAATTTATTTACTTTTCCCATTTTTTGTTCTTATTCTTAAGAAAATTATTGTATATCCGGGCTTGTAAGCTTACATGGCTTAAGAGAACTAATACCTAGAAAAATGATGTAGTAAACAAGTGGTTTGATACTTTGAAGTTTGATGTGTGTTGATTATTCCTTTCTTGCTTTCAACTTCTCCGAACGTTTGATGTTTTGCTTTCTTTGATTTTCTTTGACTTGATATGGGCTTCTCCACTTTCTAAATGGGCTTGCATCTTTTATTTCCAATGACTTGGGCTCTTAATGAGTACTCATAACCATAATATCCAACAAATTAACACACTCAATGCTAGTGGTTAGTATATTGTTAGCACAAACCTTAATGCCTCAACACTTCTAATGCTTTTGGGTAGTAGCAAGTGGATTAAGGTGGTTACAACTTACAAAGTTGTGTATATGTTCATTGTCTTAACGTTTTCTCTTCAAAACTATAAAGTACTCCATCTGTCCCCAATCATTTGCTCCACTTGCCTTTTTTAGGTGTCCCTAAAAGATTGCCCCATACTATTTTTGATATGTTTTTCAATTGCACTCTCTCTATCTCTCTTCTCATTGATATTTGTGTCAACCAATGTGCACCATTTTTTACCCAAGCCTTAATAAAGTGATTTTTGGTTTGGGACAAACAATTAGGGACAAAGGGAGTAAATGAGCAATGCATTCTGAGAAACAGGTTGGTCGGTCAGTGACAGATAAGAATGTGATAGTGTGTATTTTCAAACTTTTTTTTTAACACATAACAGACGATATTATTAATTACTTAAGAATGTTTACAACATAAACAGAAGCAAGCAACCTCATTCCGCTAGCAAAATAAGAGGACTGCCTAATAGCTAAAATACATGATCTCAAATGATCCTTAACAAAATTAGAGATCATACTACCTAGATAGTTAGTAGTGCACCTTCGAAAAGCAATAAAATATTTATCTACATACAGACAACAGCTAAACAACTTATGGTTAACATAAAGCTTGAAACACACAAGTCTACTCTTCATTCCCAGCTGCAGCAGCAGCAACTATTGCTGCCTGCTCCTCTTCATATATGGGTCTGACTTTCTCAAGGCACACCATGTGGAGAGTGTGACTAATGCTCATCTCAAGTCTAATGACTGCAAGCTCATGTACAATCGCATTCTACTCCCTCTTAACATGAGTAATGTCAAATACATCACAATACTTGATGATTTCTTCAATGTCCTTAATTACAGCAGCAAGCTCATGGTGAATGGTATTACCAGCAGACTTGAGCATGACTCTTAGAGATAGAGCATCCACTTCCAGCTCCACTTCCTTCATCTACAGCCTCTTGACCATGGCTAAACCTTCCCTAACTGCAAGCAACTCTGAAGCAAAAGCAGTTACAACATTATACTTGCTAGAGAATCCCATAATCCAAGTGTCGTTGCCCTTCCTTACAACTCTACCCCCAGCAGCCACATTAATTGAAACCCAAGCACCATCTGTGTTGACTTTAACCCATCCTTGAGGGGGTGATGGGCTCCAAGTCCTTAGAGTCCTTGAACTACTTGGAATACCAGAAACTATAGCTTTACCCTGCAAGATGTGATTAGTACACTGATAATCTATAATGAATCTACTAAACACCACCCTTGAATTGAACATTTTAAGATAAAAAACAGCTGTATTTCTATGCTTCCAAATGTGCCAAAGAGCAATAGTAAAGGTCATCCTCCAATGACTATCAAAATCAAGGTTAAATTTCAACCAATCCATCCAATCCATAGCATGAAAATTCTGGAAATTAAAATTAGATGGCAAATGGATTTTAGCAAATATATCCTTCCATAAAATAGAAGATGAAAAACAATCCCTAAATAAGTGCAAATGTGATTCACTATAAAGATTGTATCTAGCACATATAGGGGAAATAATAGGAAGAATGATAGCTAATTTGCAGAATTGTATGCATGATATTCCATAGCAACATATTGTATTTGGCAGGCTTACTAATTTTCCAAATGGTTTTCCATGAGTTAAAAAAGGAAAAATTAGTATAAGAAGGAGAAATTAGAGAATGATATGCAGATTTAATAGTAAACTCCCCTGATTTAGAAGCCAGCCAGTGAATTAAATCCTCACAGATTGAAAACTTAGAAATAGGAGTAGCAAGAATTTCAGAAATTAAAGAAAGAGGAAGTAAATTAAATGCTTTATCTCATCAATGTACCAATCCCCATTTCTTATAATATCTTTAACAAACCAATGAGCTTTACTAGGAGGAACTTCAGAATTAATAAGAAGATGGATAGGAGATTGACCCACCCAATGATGAAACCATAAAGAAGTGGTGGCCCCATCCCCAATTCCAACTTTCAAACCCGAGGCAAGAAGATTTCTACCCTTGAGAATGTCCCTCCAAATTTGAGAGTGAGAAGCCTTAAGAGAACAATCAAAGAAAGCAGAGTTTTTCAAATATTTTTCATTAAAGATCCTAACCCAAAGTTTGGAAGGATTATTCAATAAAGTCCACCCTAGTTTAGCCATAAAACAAACATTCCACTCCCTTAACCTTCGAATTCCCAATCCACCAACATTAAGAGGCATGGTAACAAATTTCCATCCTAACCTTGGCCTATAATGGATATTATCAATCTTATTCCAAAGGAATTTCCTACATCTTTGTTCAAGATTATCTAAAACCGAGAAAGGGATAAGATTAATTTGCATGTGATAGACTGGATAGGAGTTTAAAACTGATTTTACCAATGTACATCGCCCAGCTAAATTTAAAAGCTTGGCTTGCCATCCCCTAATTCTATCCATTGTTTTGTCCAAAAGACCAAAACAATGAGAGGCTTTAAGCTTTTTTGGACTGATTTCTATCCCCAAATATTTTCCAAAGGAAGAAGAGTGTTTGAAACCAAAGCAAGCTGCAGTACTAGCTCTCACAGCATGATTCATTTTTACTGGAAAAATCATTGAAGATTTACTATTATTAATCCTCAAACTTGATAAATCACCAAACTTATTGAGAATGCTCATCATTTCTGTAACATTATCCATGGAAGAATTCCCAAACAAGAACACATCATCCGCATAAAAAATACGAGACATGAAAATCGAAGGAGTGATTCTAATAGGCTTCCATTTGACATGATTCTCAATCATTATTGAAAGTATTTCAAGATACAAAACAAAAATATATGAGGACAAGGGGTCACCCTGCCTAATACCACGGGTGGGGGTAAAAAAAATTATAGATTTCTCCATTCCACAAAACAGCTATCCTAGGAGAACAGATACAATTCAAAATTAATTTGCTAAGATTGGCTGGAAAACCGAAAAATCTCAAAGTATCCTCAATGAATGGCCATTCTAGGCTATCATAAGCTTTGGTGAGATCTAGCTTAAGAGCATAAATGTTCTTTCTTTTTTTTTTTTGCCTTTTTAAAAACATGAGCAACCTCCTTAAGCACTATGACATTATCCTCTATTCCACGACCTGGGATAAAACTTGATTGAAGAGGATTGATAATTTTTGAGAGAAAAGGCTTAATTCTGTTGGAAATTAACTTGGTAATCAATTTATAACTTGTGTTACACAGACCAATTGGTCTAAATTCAGAGATTTTAGAGGGGTTATCTATCTTTGGGATCAATGCTATATATGAATGGTTAACCTCCCCAGGTATCTCACATGACTCGAAGCAATTTTTAACAAAGCTATATATCGAATTACCTGAATCTGGCCAGAAGTGCTGATAAAATCTTGGTTGCACCCCATCCGGACCAGGACATTTCATTGGATTCATACTAAACATACACTCTTTAACTTCATCAAAGGAAGGACAACGAGACATAGCAGTTCTATTAGACTCAGTGAGACTACAATTAGACTCGAAATTAAGATTAGTAACAAAAGATTGTATGCGAGATTGAAAAATATCTTTAAAATAAGCTGTTGCCATATTTTTTAATTCACCACAATCTTTTATCCAAATATCATTGCTATCCTTTAAGGCTAAGATTTTTCCTTGACTTGTTTTTTTTAATTTTGGCCAAAATATGAAAATATTTCGTGTTATGATCAGCATATTTTCGCCAATTAATGCCCGCTTTTTGTGCCCATATTATCCTTTTATGAATATTCTCCAAATCTGCTAACAAATATTTTTCTAGCTTAGTTAGGAAAACCGAATTATGATAAGCAAGATAAAATTGAATACCATCTAAACGAGCTAGAATTTTCCTTTTTTCTATTTTTAAACAGCCGAAAATATTAGAATTCCAAAATTTAATATTCTTATTATTGTCCAACCCTTCCAAAAAATTATTATTAGCAGAACTCCAATTATTAATAAAAAATTGTGCAAAGTCAGGATGCTCAATCCAAACCTCCTTACATCTCATAGGAAAAGGACCTTTAACACATGGATTAGTCATATCTACTAATAAGGGGCAATGATCAGAATAGTTGGTATGAGTAAGATGATATACCTTGGTGTGTGGGAAAAAATCCAGCCAAGACATGTTAGAGAGAGCCCTATCCAGCCTCTGTCTGATAAGAGCTACATCCTTCCTAGTATTCGTCCAAGTAAAAGGAGAACCGTTGAACACTAGTAGAAAAAAAGCATTAGGCACCCCCCATATGGCACCGGTTCAGCCTAAACCGGTGCCCAAAACCGGTCTAGAATTGGGCGGGTTTTTACCAAAAGAGAAAAGGCACCGGTTCAGCCTGAACCGGTGCCAAAAATAAAAAAGGCACCGGTTTGAACCGGTGCCATTCAAACCGGTGCCAAATTCAAAACAAAAAAAACCGCGTCTTTTCCTCTTTTCTTCCTCTCTTTCTCTTTCCTTCCCTTCATTCGTTCATCCCTTCTTTCGTTCTCACTCAGAGTAGTCGTGCCTCCACCTTTTCCCTCCACCACAGCCGCCACCTTCACCGGCGCTTTCAGGTGCCTAAACCACCGCCGTGAATCTCCCTGCCCTGCCCTGCCCTCCACCGCCTTTCTCTGTGCGAAACAAACAACAACAGCTGCAACGCACACCGCCTCCACCTCCACCAGTGCGCACCACCTCCACCTCCACCAGCGTGCACCGCCTCCACCTCCACCAGCGCGCACCGTCTCCACCTCCACCAGCGAGCACCGCCTCCTCCACCAGCGAGGGTCTTTTCATTCTCTCATCCCCTTAGCTTCTTCCACCTCCAACTAATTTAGGGTAAGTTCATCTTTTCAAGTTAACGGGTTCATCTTATTTTAGATTAAAATTGTGCTTAGATTGTATATGAAATGCAAAGAAAATTAATGGGTTCATCTTATTTTAGATTAAAATTGTGCTACATTGTTGGGATTAAAATTGTATGTTTGTGCTACATTGCTGGCTGTGAAATTTGTTTATGATGCCTTGTTTTGGGGAGTTTGGTTTTTGATAATTGAATCAGTTTAAGGATTTATTACTGAATTTTGTTGCTTGGATTCGATTTCAGCTGAATTCTGGCAAAGTTCTTGCTGTTGGACCTGGCCTTCGTGACAAGACGGGGAATCATATTCCTGTTGCTGTCAAAGAAGGGGATACCATGAATACGGAGGAACTACAGTGAAGCTTGGTGAAAAAGAGTGAGTTTATTTTTCTCCATGCACTTTTCTTTTTGTTCCAGATGGTGATTTCTTAGTCAAATTATTGTGATTGAATGCTTTGACTCTTGATCCTCGATTGAATATATTAGTAATTTTGCATTACCTTGTTCCTTAGTCGAGTTTTTGTATGTTTTAATGTGTATATTAGTGACCTTACTTCTAATTAGTTGTGAATAAATTAGAAAATTGTGAATAAATTAGAGAATTGTGATTACATTATAGATTTGTGAATAATTTAGAGAATTGTGATTAAATTAGAGAATTGTGCATAAATTAGAGAAATAGTGATATTGCCACTTAATTAGTTGTGAATAAATTAGAGAATTGTGAATACATTAGAGATTTGTGAATATATTAGAGAATTAGTGACGTTGCTAATTTTTGTTTTTTTAATATATAGATTCATATGTGAATTGAAGCAAGAGTTTAATTAGCTTGAGGACTACATATTGAGCTCAAGTGGGTAGTTGCAATATTGGTATGACATATTTATAAGTGTTTGTCATTTGAAATTACATAAAAATCGGCAAGTTCTAAGTTTTTGGGTCCAATTCATCAAAATAAAGCCATTTTGAGCCGAAATGGCTACTCACTTGACTATTTTCTTCATTTCTCAACTTATAAACTCCTTGCATCTCAAAACAACTCATAATCACATATTTATAAGTGTTTGTCATTTAAAATTACATAAAAATCGCCAAGTTCAATTTTTTTTTTTTTATAAAAATAAGCAACTTCCGCCGCACCGGGACACCCGAGGGAGTCGCCCCCGCTGCCGGAACAGCAAAGGCAGCCCGCGCCGAGGCCACGGCAGCCCCGACAGGTGGCTGCCAAGGCTGTAGCATCCACGGCAGGTGGCTGCCAAGGCTGTAGCAGCCACGACAGGTGGCTGCCAGGGCTGCTGCAGCCTCGACAGGCGGCTGCCATGGCTGCTGCAGCCTCGGCAGGTGCTGCCTGTGCTGCTACAGCCATGGCAGCCGCCTGTCGAGGCAGCAGCAGCCCAGGCAGGCTGCTGCCAAGGCTGCAGCAGACTGGCAGCCACCTGCCGTGGCTGCTACAGCCTTGGCAGCCACCTGTCGGGGCGGCTATGGCCTCGGCACGGGCTGCCTTCGCTGTTCCGGCAGCGGGGGCAGCTCCCTCGGGTGTCCCGGTGCCGCTGCCGTTGCATTTAAAAAAAAAAGTTTAAGCAATTTTCATCATTTCATAAAAAAAAAGCCATTTTGAGCCGAAATGGCTACTTACTTACCTATTTTCTTCATTTCTCAACTTATAAACTCCTTGCATCTCAAAACAACTCATACTCACATATTTATAAGTGTTTGTCATTTGAAATTACATAAAATTTGCCAAGTTCTAAGTTTTTGGGTCCAATTCATCAAAATAAAGCCATTTTGAGCCGAAATGGTTACTCACTTGGCTATTTTCTTCATTTCTCAACTTATAAACTCCTTGCATCTCAAAACAACTCATAATCACATATTTATAAGTGTTTGTCATTTTAAATTACATAAAAATCGCCAAGTTCTAAGTTTTTATGTCCAATTCATCAAAAGAAAGCCATTTTGAGCCGAAATGGCTACTCACTTGGCTATTTTCTTCATTTCTCAACTTATAAACTTCTTGCATCTCAAAACAACTCATAATTACATATTTATAAGTGTTTGTCATTTGAAATTACATAAAAATCGCCAAGTTCTAAGTTTTTGGGTCCAATTCATCAAAATAAAGCCATTTTGAGCCGAAATGGCTACTTACTTGCCTATTTTCTTCATTTCTCAACTTATAAACTCCTTGCATCTCAAAACAACTCATAATCACATATTTATAAGTGTTTGTCATTTGAAATTACATAAAAATCGCCAAGTTCTAAGTTTTTGGGTCCAATTCATCAAAATAAAGCCATTTTGAGCCGAAATGGCTACTCACTTGGCTATTTTCTTCATTTCTCAACTTATAAACTCCTTGCATCTCAAAACAACTCATAATCACATATTTATAAGTGTTTGTCATTTGAAATTACATAAAAATCGCCAAGTTCTAAGTTTTTTGGTCCAATTCATCAAAATAAAGCCATTTTGAGCCGAAATGGCTACTTACTTGCCTATTTTCTTCATTTCTCAACTTATAAACTTCTTGCATCTCAAAACACCTCATAATCACAATTTTAGGGCTTACACACATACAACTACCCAACATTGACATGTTATGAGAAAGAAATAGTTCATTTGATAAGTAATGTAGAAAATGGGCTACATAGAAGTCATATAAGCCCTATTTGGGCCATGTTGAGTAAAATGCGTTGTTAAGCTTCTTGAAATGCTATATTGATGTGATTTCTAGCCTTAGACACCTAATATTATCCAACAATGACATGTTATGAGAAACAAAAAGGCTATTTCACAAGAAAGGTAGAAAATGGGCTGAATAGAAGTCATATGGGCCATATTAGGGCCATTTTGTGTTAATATGCTCTTTTGATGTGATTTCTTTCCTTATACACCTATAACTAGATAATATTGACATGTTATGAGATAAATAAAGTTCATTTAATAAGAAATGTAGGAAATGGGCAAAGTAAGGTCATATAGGCCATATTCGGGCCATTTTGGGTAAAAAGCGTCATAAACCTTAACAAAATGCTCTCCTATACAATTTTAGGGCTTACACACATACAACTATCCAATATTGACATGTTATGAGAAAGAAATAGTTCATTTGATAAGTAATGTAGTAAATAGGCTATATAGAAGTCATATAGGTAATATTTGATAAAATACATATTGTTTGCCTAATTAATTATTTTTAAAATAATGTTTTTGTATTTCAAGTTTTGCAAGGTCCAAAAGGATGGTCCGTTGACAATCAAGGAGCTTAATGAAGTTTGTGACATGTTGGCGTCTTTTATCACCTTCAACATGTAAATGGCATTGTAATTGTATATTATTTATGTTAAGTTTTGAACTATATAACTTATTATTCATTATATATGTGTACTTACTATTATTTGTATATGTAAGCAACTTTTTTTTTTTTTTTGTATTGCGTTTGGGAATATTTATATCTATATATATAATTGAATTCTTGTTTCTAATATTATTTTTGTATATTTTTGTATATAATAATTAATAATATTATTATTAGTTATTATAATAATAAAATTATTAATTATTATATTTAATATAATTGCTGGAATTACAGGTTATTATTATTGCAGGTTTTTTTTTTTTTAAATATTATTGCACGATGGAAAAAAAAAACGAAAAAAAAAAAATTACATAATAGGCACCGGTTAGGCAGCAACCGGTGCCTAAACTATCCACCACCAAAAAAAAAAATGGCGGGAGAGCAGTTTTAGGCACCGGTTAACTGGTGCCTATTCCACCCTATGGCACCGGTTAACCGGTGCCTATTCCACCCTATGGCACCGGTTTTGAACCGGTGCCAAAACCCATGTTTTTGGCACCCCTCACATAGGCAGCGGTTCAAACCGGTGCCTTAGACCGGGTTTGAACCGCTGCCAATTGCCTTTTTTCACCTAGTGGAAGCCCAAGTCGATCATACCCGCTTTATCAGTGAAAGCTTTGAAATCCTTACATTGACCTTGCCTAAAAACCCTACCTCTAGACTTCTTAGATTGATTTGTTACCTCATTTAGATCACCCAAGAGAAGCCAAGGTGTCTCTTCCGGAGGAATCGAATCCTTCATGTTCTTCCAATCAATATGCCTTTCCTTGGGAATACTCGAAGCATGCATCCTCGTAATAACAACCTCCGAGATATCATTACGAAAATGAAAGAGACCATGAAAAAGGTTCCCTTTATCCGAAAAGAAAAGAAGATCAACTCCATTTTTCCAAAAGATCCAAACACCCTCCCTGCTTGCATTTGGTTCTATAACTTTAAAATCATTAAACCCTAATTTTGTTAGAACTTGAGCTGCACGAGTAGAAACAACCTTTGTTTCAAAAAAAAAAACAAAGATATTAGGGTGATGAGAGTCAACGATATCCTTTGCATGAGGAACAGATTCCTCATTATTCGCACCCCTAACGTTCCAAACTATTATTTTCATGTTCAAAGCTGGAATGGAACGATGAAGGGTTGTCTTCGAGCCACTATTCGGGAAGATTTGCACCGGAATTGGGATGAAGAAGTTGTCCCAATCCTTCCAGTACTCCTGTGCTTGCATTGGACCCACATCCTCCAGTTTGATTGGAGTCATTAAGAGAGGGATCTCCGGAACACCGTTCGGCCGAGGGTAATAACTCACCTGAATTTGAGCACCGACCACCTCCTCCTTGGTTACGAACATAGCTATACGGCGACATGGAACCTCGATGTTGTGTCCTCGAGTGACGAACTCCAAGGGCACGACCTCCATTCTTTTTGGTAATGGTAAACCCTCGTGAACCAAGGGCCTCGGCGGAGATAGGATTTGTTGTTCCTCCCTCCTTCTGAGAGAGTCCAGAAGTTTCAGAGCACCTTCCAACTCCGTTGGAGGTGAGGGGTAACGTCGAGACTGAGGTGGAGACAGCATGAAGTACGAAACTCACGTCTCCGGAAACAAATTCAGAAGTTCCAGATTGGCAGTTGGATTCCTCTGCCTCGCATAGTCCATTAACGGTGGCTCTATGGCCTCGAAATTCGATAATCCTAACGTCACCTTCGGAATTGGTGATGTCGACGGTGGAGGTGATTTCCATTTCTGATAATTCTTGATCGGCAACACATTCCGGTATTTTCAAACTTGAGCTTGAGTAAAGAGAATTTTAAGCTATATTCATATACAAGCTACTTTGATGATAATTTGTGGTTTTCATAAGAACATATTGATGTTTTAGGAAGTATTATGTATATAAACCATAAATTATGTCCTTCTATTTAAGTATTGTATTAGGTCAGATCTTACTGTCCTAAAAAAAAAGGCCAGATCTTACTCACGAGAATTTTTAGTTGAATTTCATCAAGTTTACTTATTTAAATCTTGAGTTGAGTTCATAAAAACCAAGCTTTGACAAAGTCGAACTAAAATAAATGACAAGCACTCTAGTCTTCATGTCAGGACTATTAGATCCGCTCTTACAAGAACAAATTGCTTGTGGATGCGAAAGACATAATTGTCAAATTGGTGAGAATATACATAAATATTATGGGGATTGAGAATTATGAGAGAATAAAGATGAGATATGCTGAGTGCCTAAGTGTATGTCAAACTAGTCGATCAAGCCATTTACATATTGAATAATCTAAGGTTTCGAGCATGAAGTGTGTTTGGAAATAATATCTTTCGGACCAGATGTATCATCTACCTTTGTCAAGTTTGGCGCCTGTTCGAGCTAAGGTCAAATTTAACTTACTAGTGTGAAGCAACTTTTTTATATTTAGTGAGTTGAGTCACTTAATCTCAAATTACAATTTTACTTTGCTTATTAATTGAAACCTCACATAGGATAAGTCAATTTTGTTCGGGTCGTATTTGAATTGGGTTTTAGCTCTAGTCAATTTGGATTGAGTATTTAATAGAGGTGATCAACATTGGTCCGACCCGCTAGCTCGGCCCAAAATTCGAGCAAGCATAAAAACACATTTTTTTAGTTACTAGGGCAGCCAACGCGCGCGTTGCGCGCGAAATAGCTAGCCATTTCGAGTTAGCTTTTTTCAGCTTGTGTTTAGGAATGGCAATATCCACTTATCACATGTGTACATAATTATCACAAGTGTAGCTAAAACTTGGTAGTGTTTGGGTGGAACAACTGTAATACCCCTAATTTTTGAAAATATTTTCTTAATTAGTAATTTCTTTAATTAATTGAAATAATTAAAATTTCTAAATTATGATCTTGGTCGGTCTGTATTTTTATTAATTAACGTTGTACGCCGTTTTTAATTTTATTTTCCGGATTTTATCTTAATAATACTTAACAACTTTAGCTTAATTATTATCTCATGAATTACAACAAATCTTAGTTTTGATATTATCTATATATTTTAACTTGATTTAATTATCAAATCTAATTATTTTATTTATTTAAGAATGATTTTCGTTATATATATATATATGTAAAAAAAAAAAAAAAAAAAAAAAAGGGTCGTGAGTTATAAAGAAGCCATACTTATCATTATTATTTTTTTAAAATCTCTTAATTTATCATTTTTTTTACTTGAATCTCTTAATTTATCTTTCTTAACCATATTAGCATTTATCTTACTTCCATCCCTAATCCTTTCCATTGTATTTTCCCACATGAATTAACCTAGACTAAATTTCACTCATATTCATTTAACAAACTTACATTTATCATGTTCCCATGTTAATCTCAAACTTCCTTTAACTCTATCTTACTACCCCTTAAACACTATAAATAGACCCTCAACACTTCACAAATTCCTCACACCAAAAATCAGAAATCCTCTTCTCTACTCTCTATCTCATCACCCCTTCTTCTTACTCTATCTAGCTTAAATAAACTCTGCAACCCATAACCAAGTTGTTGCCACCGAACAACCACCTCATCCGCCACCAACGACCACCCAACTATACTAATAGCACTATTTTGATAAAGGTTAATATTTAGGTAGTTCATGCACAATAGAATGGTGTTTTTGGTTTTGTGTTATTTTGTTAACCTTATATTAATTAAGGTTATTTTATTTGTGTAGGAGGAGTCTCCCGATCGTGGTCAAGTTTAGCAGTCGTACCTTTTTGTTCTCGTGATCAAGGTACGTATAGGTGGCTAGGTCCTTGATACAATTTTGAATGCGTGTTTTGTATAATGTTTGTTTTAATGATTGTTTGAATAAATGTTGCGTATGAATATTTAAGTTAACAATTTTCATGACAAGTTAAAGTATATAATTTTATGATTTGAAGGTTTGATCTCTAAATGTTGATCGATTTAATAAAAGTTGTTTGATTTATATATCACTTGGTTTAATTAATTTGTAGCTCATTGTGAGCCTGAGTATTTGATATTTTAATTGTCCCTCTACCCGGGACTGGTTAAGTAAGACCATGAGCTTTGTATGATCTGGTCTTTCCTCGAGTATAGTATAACTTGCTTGGGGGGTGTGCACACTTAGGTGAGGAAAATTGGTTTAGAAATATATCAAAAATTGAGAAGTTTATAAATTGGAAATCTATTGGTTTGGAAAGTTTTTATTGATGGATATTACTACCCTTGGAAGGTTTAATTATGTGAATTGCTATTTGCCACAATAAAATTACTCAAGTTATAGTATTAAATGACTTTCATGCCCCTTATAATTTTAAAAATTACATAACAATCCAACCATTACTAACTTTGCCTTTGCTCCACCTTCACCATTAGCTCCACCACCCATACTATCACTCACCTTGACTGGTCCACCACCACGACTCCACCTTGACCATCATACACCACGACTTTACCTTGACCACCCACGAGATATAAAATGAGTCGACGACGGTCGGCGTTCATATCGGAGGCACTTGGCGGGGACAATGAACCGTCGACGCCGTCGAGTCAGGTATATGTCGGGCTTTTTTTTTTCAATTTCCGATGTGCCCGGTCGCATGCTATATGCGACTATACCACGGTATAGTCGCATGCTATATGCGACTACACCGTGGTATAGTCGCATATAGCATGCGACCGGGATCCTTTATATATATTTTTTTTAAGCAATCCGTGTAATTTATATTTATTAATTTTTGATAATTATTAAAAATAACAAAATACACTTAATTTAATTAGTAAATTTATGGCTTAATAAAAAAAATTAATAGTTTAAATTTGCAAAAAAAAAAAAAAAAAAAAAAAATATATTTGTTTTCAATTGAATTTAATTTAATTTGTAGTTAAATTTAATTTTAATTAACTTAGTATTTTTCTTTCTTATAGGATCCAATTGAAGATTTTGGCGGTGATGGGGTAAATTATTACCCACATTTTCAGACCGATCAATTATTTCCAACGTATCGAGAGTTGTCACAATGGGCGAAAGACATTGCACTAACACTCAAATTTTAACTTGTGATTTCTTACAACCATAACGGATGGTTGTATTTGAAATGCAATCGTAGTGCAAGAGATAGGGGGAAAAATAGAGATCTTAGTGTTGCTCAACGACCAAAGACAAAAACTCAACATTACGGTTGCAAGTTTTTGATCAAGGGTTATGAAGTTTCTGATGATGAAGGATGGCAGATTGTCTTGGGTCCCGATGCATATGGAAAACACAACCATGAGCTAATTGTCTATGAAGAAGGCAATCGACAAATGAGCAAGCTTAGTCCGGGTGCGAAGCAACTTGTTCGTGACTTGACCGATGCAAAAGTGAAGCCACAAAATATCTTAGCGGCTGTACGGAATCAGTTTCCTGATGATCATCCCAATCGTAGACATATTTACAACTTTAGGGATCGGTTGAGACTTGAAGATGCTGATGGTCGAGCTGCTGTTACATATTTCCTTGAACTTAGTATCGAGTCGCAATATACACATTGGAGCTTGGTTGACCCGGATACGAATGTTTTGACTCATGTATTTATGGCACATCCTACGTCTCTAGCGCTCTTACGCACGTATCCGTGGGTCATTGATATTGATTCAACTTACAAGACAAACAAATACAAAATGCCTTTTTTGGAGCTCGTTGGTGTTACTCCTTGCAACATGAATTTCTTGATTGGGTATGCTTTTATGAAGGATGAGAGCGCTGTGAGCTATGCATGGGTGATAGATAAGTTAAAGTTGCTGGTTGGTAGTGATGTATCGCCTACGGCTATTATAACCGATTGTGAGTTGGGTTTGATGTCGCCTATTCGGGAAATATTTCCTGACACTGCTCATTTACTATGCACATGGCATATTAACAAAGATGTAGAGCATAGAGTTAAGAAAATAACGAATAATAAAAATCAAGGAAAAATTTTCAGGTTGACAAGGTGGAATCCAATTCTCAATGCCACCACATTAGATGATTATAATAGAGCGGTTCGGCAAATGGAGGAATCTTACGAGCAACATGGCCTCCGAAACTAGGAATAACACTACCATCAAGGGGCCCACCGGGCATGTCCTCCTTCACTATCCAAGAATCATCATCAACTTGTCTTTGACGTTTATTAGTACGCCGTCTACTAGTGGTGCTACCGGTGTCAGAAGCGACAAACCTACCATCTCTAGCCCTTCTACCAACCACTACACCTGACGTATCATCATGCTCACCACTCTGATCAAAATTACCCTCAAACTCCTCCATCTCCTCAGACTCACTAGCTCGTTCGTGATCAGGCTCGTCGTCAAAAGGAACAGATACATCATCAGAAGCACCATCAACAACAGAAATCGTGCAGCATCCCTTTCTCTCCTAACAGAGGCATCGATGTTTCGGGCTCGAGTATGTCGCGGCCCCGAGCTAGTCAACACATCATTCACCGCAATTGATTTTCCACCTTGTCGCTATTTAATAAAATAATAAAATTTCAAATTATTATATTCATAATTCTAACAATAATTATTATTATTTCAAGTATTATTACTAATAATTTTACTATTAAACAATATACTGTTCAAATCATTTTTTTTAAATAACATATTTCAGTTGGTTTTCAGTTGATTAAACAATATACTATTCAAAAATTTATATTTTCAGTTGGTTTTCAGTTTCAGTTGGTTTTCAGTTGATTAAACAATAACAATCATTTTTTTTAAACAATATACTTTTCAAAAATTTTATGACTAATTTGAAATTAAATTTAAATAAAAAAGATATATTTTCAGTTGGTTTTATCTTAAAAAAAATTTTAGTTTGTTGTTATAAAAAAATTTAAACAATGATTACATTTGGTTTTTTAGTTATAAAAAAATTTAAAAAAAAAACAAAAAAATAAAAATCCCCACAACTCATGTTAGTTAGTTGTTACCTCCAAAAAAAACAAGTTATTTGGATTTTATTTAAAAATTATCCATGTTTACTTTGTTGACAATTGTAAAAAAAGAAAATAAATAAAAATTGTTGACAATTATCTACGTAGTCTTTGACTCTTTCAAGTATAACTTTTTTTTTTTTTTAAGGAAAAAATTGCTTTTTTTTATTAAATTAAAACTGCTGTTTTAAATTAAAAAAAATAAAATAATAACTACTATCTTAAATCATACATATATATCTTAGGAATAAAGATAAACTGATTCAAAACAAAAACATTGATGATCATGGAATAAAGATAAACATGGATCAAGTAAAACATGATTAATATTTAAATTTTATTATCAAATAAAATATTAATTCAAATTCAAAAAAAAAAAAATACGGTAATTAAAAAAAAATATTAATTCGAATTAAAAAAAATTATTAATTCGATTTTTTTTAAAATAATAATAAAATTACCATAATTCAAATTACATTACTAATTTTATCACCAATTCAAAATTAATTTACGGATGATAATTCGAAATTAAAAAAAAAAACAAATTACAATCATAATTTGAAATTTAAATTCAAAAAAAAAAAAAACCATAATCGCGTGCTATATGCGACTCCACCACGGCATAGTCGCATATAGCATGCGATTATACCGTGGTACAGTCGCATATAGCATGCGACTACACCATGGTAGAGTCGCGTGCTATATGCGACTGTACCGTGGTATAGTCGCACGCTATATGCGACTGTACCGTGGTATAGTCGCACGCTATATGCGACTGTACCGTGGTGGAGTCGCATATAGCACGCAACTATGCGATTTTATGCGAAAATAAAAAAAAATTACCGACGAATTGGCCGGCGTTTTCCCCGCGTTTCCCGGCAAACGAACCCCCTTCCCACGCCGCGATTCCATTGTCGTCAGCCCCTTCCTTTTTCCGGTTGATTTGGTATGATAAGTGGTTGATTTGGTGTGATAGATAGTGAGAAATTGGATGATTCCGGCGACCTTTGGGTGGTGGTGGTGATGGTGATTCTGGTGACGGGTGGTGGTGGTGATGGTATTTAGGGTGATGGTGGTGGAAGGAGTATAATTGGTGAGAAAAATTGAATAATGTCAAACATAAAATTCATAAGGGTAGATGAGTCATTTAATACCGCGCCCTAAGTAATTTCCTTGTGGCATTTAGTAACACCCTTAATTATTTTTGGAAAGTTTTATTTTGGAAAGTGATTCGTGACAGGTTTAAATTTAAATGGTTATTTCGAAAGCATGTTTGCCTAATAAAAGTATTTACATGCCTTGCATTTATACGTACTTAGCGTTTTTGCTAATCTCTGTTTTCCTTTTTGTTTTGGTTCGCCCTGTTTACCATTTTGGTAAGCAGTCTTGATTTCAGGTGTGCAGTTACACATACTAGAGACGGGATTGGGATCACATAGATAGGAATTAATTTTATTTATGTATGGACAAGTTTTTTATTAGCTTATTTTGAAACAGTTATTATAATTATTCATATTATTAATAAAAAGTTAGTTATTTTTCCGCTGCAGTTTGAGTAATTAATTAAGCCTTACGTTTTCACGTGGCGGTAATACGCCCAAGTCTATCTCTACGGTATTTGTATACGTATAAATATAGTATTTACGTAGAGGGAGATTTGGGGGTGTTACAACAACGATTACTTTAGTTGTGGACGATTACTATGTTTAAAATAAGTGTTTTTTTTTTTTTTTTTTTTTTTAATAAAGCCTTACAAATTTAGGCCATAGTTTTAAGGTTTATTGGAACAACTAAAGCATCTAACCTAACGCATAATATTCTTAAACCATAACCTTGAAAATGTTACAAACAAAAGGTTCAAAAGAAACAATTACAACCAAACATTGAGCATAATATGTTGTATGTGGCAGTGTTCTTATATGAAGAAACACTGTGTACTTATTCATGTTGTTGCTAAGTTGTTTTAGTAGAGTCTAGGAAAAGGAAATGGCTTTGATAGCCCACTTTAGAACCTGAAGTATGGTTAGGGATGTTGTTGATGCAATCTAAAAGTACATTAGCTTGGTTGCCAAGGTGGTAGTTATTACTTCAAATTCTTGCTAGTCGCCGTGTGAAATAATGCATTGAACAATACTAACTTTTTTTTAAAAAGGTGATAGAGACATTAAGATTAAGGAGAAATAGGAAAACCAAGTATATAATTTGTTGGAATTATAAATAACTATCAGTTTCCTCAAAAAAAAAAAAAAAAAAAAAAAAAAAAAAAACCCTTGCAAGTTACAAACTCTAGCAATTCTTGAGCTTGGTTTTAATTAGAATTGAATTGATAATAGGAAACTAATGCTCGGAATTTGAAAAGAGTTACAATTATTGTTTATGGGAATAATTATTACAAATTATTTTCAAGTACAATACTATTTTACGCTTTCTATGACAGATTGATAACGTAAGATGTTGTGCAATAAATTAAATATAGCCTCCATTGATTGTCGCACTTTTGGGTTGTGCTTCATCTTTTCTGGGTTTTCTTCTACTCAGGGATGGTGAATAAAGATTAAGAAGATAAGAAATTAAAGCGCAAAACTCATTAATGAGTAGGGATTAGAAAGGGGTAAGAAGGTAAATAAACATTTTGAAGGGTAAAAAGGTCCGTGCACTATTCATAAGAACAACTTTCCCCTTTATATAAGAAGATAGGGAAAAAGCCCAAACCCGGCCCGCAAAGCCCGTTTTTGCCTAACAAGCCCGTCACTTTTTTGCGGGTTTGGACACAAGAAATTGTGTTAAGGCCTGGGCCATCCCAAGTTTTGATCACCTCTAATATTTAAGGGCCTACTCACTTCAACTTAATTTCAGCTCATTTCACCAACTCCAATCAGTTCAGTTCCTAATTTCCTTCTCTCATACTGGTTCGTTCATTCAATTCAGTTTAGTAAATGTGAAACTAACCTAAATCGAGTCAATTTTTTACAAGCTTTGAGGTACATTCTCTCCTAGAGTGTGCTAATCGAAAGGGCTGGGGATGAAAACTTCATCAATGAAGTAAAATCATCACAAACAATAATCCCTTGTTACTGTTGTTCGTCTAATCTCTGATCATCCATGATTAATTAACAGCTTTCTAAAGAGAGAAGAAGAAGAGAGCAATTTGATTAAGAAGAAATGGAGGTTAAGCAAGAATCTGGGTCTCCAAAGAAGAAGCCTCGCCCGCTTGTGCGCATTGTGCTTCTTCTCATGTCTCATCGTGTTCTTGTCAGGTATTCTTGATCATTTTGAATCTGGGAAATGCTCAATTTTTAATTTTTACAAAACCCCAGTTTAATTTATCTCAATTTGTTGCATTTTCAGTTTGATTTGCTGTATTGCTGGAATTATTGCACTTTTACTCTTGCCTGTTCTTGCCAAAAATACTTACATATCAGAAAATGCACTCATGCCAGGTTAGTTTTTTTTTTTTTTTTTTTTTTTTTGGCTCAATTCTCAAATTGTTTCAATTGGGCTTTTGTTTATGTGAATGATCTTGTTTCGATTAGTTTTGATTGAGTGTAAATTGGTGTTCAATGGTCATTTTAATTAGATGTTTGCTATCCAAATTGTTTAGTAGTACACAAAATCTCATCAAATTGCTCAATAGTACAAAATCTCATCAAATTGCTCAGTAGTACACAAAAATCTAAATTTTTGGACTTTATGTACACCCTTTGGATCTCAATATATCGCTAGAAATGGGGTTTTTGCCCCGGGCAATGATTGCTGGAAGGCATACATTGACCTGTTTCATTGAATGAGTAAACGTAAATTCAGGATAGTGGATGATTTGACTTTAGGCAAAATTTAAGAGAGATTACTAGTGCAGTAATGTTACTTTTTATACTTATTTCGTTAATCAACGAGTACTAATGTTGTACATGTGAACATATCCGCCCTTGTAAAGATATGGTTTTAACTTGTTTTGTTAATAACTTAATATTCTTAGATGAATGGTTTGGTCGGAATAAATTTTTTCATTAATTACATAGTTTGTGACCTATTGGTGTTTCATAGGTTCTGCCAACCCCATGCTCTCTTCTCAGGAAGTACTAGATGCTGACAAGCTTGTAACAGAGATAATGAGATTGAGCTTGGAAGGTGATACTGCAGGCATGTATGTGTTCTCTATATTTCACTTCATATTCATCTCATCTATTATGACTTCCTACATTCTGAGCTCCTGTAAAGTTTTAGATGCTTGAAATTGATTTGAGTATTACCTGGAAGTGTCTAGTTTTACTGTTTACTTCAGCTGTCCAAGCCTTAGCTCTGTAAACTGAATTGCAATGGATGACTTAATGCCTTTGGCTGAGCTTTTCTGATGTCATTCTTGCTTCAGGTTTTAAGGCATTTCATTATGTCTGCTGTGAGGCCTTTGGCCTAAGGCTTATATTTGGGTAGAAAGATAAACTGAGATTTTAAAGCTCATTCTTTTCACTTTCTTCGTGCCATTTGTTGGCCAATTATGTTTTTAATTTTTAACTGAATCTTTCATTTCAGTGAAATCCCAAGGCTACTAAAGAAGCGTGTGGGAGACTTGGGTGCAGAAGTTAGTCAGTTCCAGTTCTATCCTCGGACAAATAAATTTCATCCTCTTCATTTCTTTGCTAGTCATGACAGTGACCTGGATCAAGATAACACTACCTGTGTCAGTCCAGCTGTTAGTACTGTTGGTATCGTTAGGGCTCCTCATGGTGACGGAAAGGAAGCTATTATCCTGGTGACTCCTTATAATGCTGTGAAGCCTGATACTGGTGAAGCTTTATCATTAGGTGTAGCATACTCTGTTTTTTCTTTGCTAACTCAAGTTACCTGGCTGGCAAAGGACATTATTTGGCTTGCTGCTGATTCTCGGTATGGTGAACATGAATCAGTTTCTGCCTGGTTGAGGGAATATTATGCCCCAACATTTTACCGCTCAGAAAAATCACACACTAATATGTGCTCTGCAAGCAATCCTGATTGGGAAAATGTGAATAATCAGGTTGTTGGTGCAGAATTGCATGAGGGCTTTAGACGTGCTGGTACCATGGCCGCTGCTCTGGTGATCAAAGTTAATGGAATTAAAGATGCTCAGGATAGTCTTAGTATCTATGCTGAGGCATCCAATGGCCAAATGCCAAATCTTGATCTTATAAATGTTGTGAATTATTTGGCAGTACATCGTCAGGGTCTGTATGTAATGGTGGGGAAACATTGGTCCTTATTGGAGTCGAAATGTCTGAAGATGATTGGTGCAACAATTGAGTTTCTAGGAAACCTGGCTAGAAGCTTAAATCCCCAATGGGGCTTTGGTATTCCTGTTAACGAGTACGTTGAAGGTGCTGCTACCCTTACTAGTTCATTGTATGCTCAGGTGACTCCCCGCTTTCTTTTAATTTCTCGTTTTGTTTCTCCCTTTCTTTCTAATCTGTCCGGCCGTGGGTTTTTGTGTGTCCAGCAGACTGATAATTTGTCATTTATATTATGAAACTTGTTGGTCTTCTTATCTTTCCTTGTTGTTATCATTCTTATAATAAGGCGCTAGGTGTTCCAACTGGTTCCCATGGTGCTTTCCGTGATTATCAAATTGATGCTGTCACATTGGCGATTGCTCCCAAAGCCTCACCATATAACAAGGAAAAGCGAAGTGACTTTCTATTACGGAGTGGCCGGTAATGTGTTTCTTTAACTCTTTGCCCTAATTTTATTCTTTTTTAACCCAGTTGAATGTTATTTTAGTGGAGTGTTCTGGTTGACAACTAATTAAGATAGGCTTTTTGAAAAATCTTCTATTGCTTTGCTGGAAACAAAATGCTGAATGCCTGGTAAAAGTTGTAATTCTTGTTGTAGTGTTCTGTATTGAATAGTTGTGCAAATTCAATGCAATTTATGTAAATTAAGCCGTACTGCAGCTTCACAGGGTTAGCAAGTTCATAAAACTGAGGATCCAAATATCCTTTACACGTGGTTTGTGATTTGCAGTATACTTCAAATTGTATTTTAAATAGTTAAAAGGCATGACTGATACAATCCGTCAACTGTTCAAGCTTGGTGTCTACTGCTATAGATGTTCAAGTGTTTCAAGCCTCCTCAATCCTCGCATAGAATAGTCATGCTTTTGCCAACATTGACATTATATTCCTAAAGCATAGAATAATTTTTTAAGCTGGCGACATTTAGGTCTATATTTGGCGGTTAGCATGTGAAATGAATGGAACCTAAAAAAGTCCATGTCTATTACATCCTTTTGAATATATTAGCTCAAGTAACACTGCCAACTGCTTTGGGTTTTTGAGAATAAATCACTTTGATGAAGCTGAATTCCAATTTTCCGTCAATATACATCTGATACCTGATTGAGCAACCAAGACAAGTGCTTAGTGGTTTTTTCCAACTGTTGGTCTTCATTTGAAATTGGACATGACTAGCTTGTTCCTTGTTGTAGCTGCCTGCTGAGCTTTTGTGCTTACTTCTCTCTTCTACCCTCCCTCTCCGATTCCTTCTGTTGTGTGCCACTGAGTGACGTTTAGAATCAAAAATTAGGCTGTGTCCCTGCCTTCATATAAAATTCATCCCTTTCTTTGGCCAGCAATATTACTACTTTTAAGCTAGACTGATATGCAACATGCTTGGGGACATCAAAAGAATTTGGTAATACTGTCTCAGACAATAATAATATATCCAAGAAGGTGTAAATCAATCATAATATCAAGATTTTATTATCCTGAAATTCTGATTGGGGAGCAGAATGTTTCTACTCACCTAATTAAAATCTTCTAGAGATAAAGCTTACACTCACTTCACTCACTAATGCAAGGGTTCCAAAAATCACTCTATAAAATAAAGGGTAAAATGTAAAGGAATAGAGTCAATCATACATGCAATGATAATCTGAGCTCTTACTAAGTTACTAGTCATACTCATTGAGAAATAGTAAGCTAGACTTACATGGGAATTTATGGTATTAGATGCCTAACAGAGATAGGAAACCATCTTAAGTAAAAAATATAAAGAATGTCTAAAATCTAATTGATCCGATTTTGCTTTCTAACTCTTAAATATAACTTGGCAAAGTCTGCAGTTATAATACCGAAAACTTTCTGTGGTGACCTAGCTTAAAATGCTTACTAGACCTTCTGTATGACCATGTGAGACCCGGAATGTCCGTGTCAACCTCATTAAACACATGAATATACTTGGAAGCCCAATTATTGAATCTCCATGCCAAAACCCGATTTAAAGCTTCCATCCAAATTCAGAAATACCCAATTGTCCTCACTGTTAATCATCAACAGATATTAGCCACAGAACAGTCTTGAGTCTTGAGAGATGTAAATGCAACCACATCATTCTACTATTGGAAAAATATTTGGTCATGAATGCTTAGATCTGCTTTATTACTTTGCACTAAAAAACCGCCCCTATTTCACCTGTCATACCAAATATGTCCTGTTTGTGGCTTTCAAGAGATAGTTCAGCTTCATACAATTTATTTTTTCTTATCTTTATTACTTCTGACTTTTCTTAGCTACTAAGAAGAAGGAATTGCATTCTTGTTTCTGTGCTGTAAAAATGATCAAGTTTACCCAAATGTATCTCCCACAAGTAACTACTGCAACGCAAAGAAAAGCGTATTTTCTTCCCCTTTTGCCTCAATTGTTGTTGATCTGTAGGCTTCATAGGATACTACGAAACTTTCTTGCCTTGATGCTTTAAGGAGTAAGTGCTTGCCTTTCTGCAACCATGACATCCCTATCAAATCTCCACAACTGGCCAATAAAAAAGGTTACAAGCATCCATTTTTTGTCACATCACACAAAACTGCGTCTTTGTCTGCACACCAAAATAATTTAAGATTGCCTCTTGACTTCCACCTTATTCTCACTATCTAACTATTTTAGCTTAGGATGTGTCATGGTAATGATAAAATAGTATGTGAAGTTCTCACTATCTATTAAGAGACTTTTAAGTTTTCCCGCCAATTTAACACCTTGAATATGATTTTCAATTAAAGACTTTAGATCTCCTTGAATCGATGTTTTGCATCTCCTTCACAAAATAAAGCTTCAAATTTCTCTAAGATCTCCTTCCACCTCATTTTCACTCTTTTTTTCCTTCATAATATCACCAATCTGGCAGTCTCATCATCTCTACAGTAAAATCCTTTTTGTTTGGGGAAGTGCTTTTGGTAATCTTGAAGCTAACTTACTTTGTTGGGACCATTTATTTTTTCATATTCTTGAAATTTACAACTTAAAGGTTTATGTCTTAGTTTTGTTAGAAAAATTAAAACCACCTCTTGACTGTTTTGGTAAAAAAAAAAAGGCTTTTGGCTTTGCTTTCATGCCCTTTATGTAAGTTTTTAACTTTATCACCTGAATTAATCAAATTTAAGCAAATGACTAGCAAGCACGGCTTCCGGAATTTTTAGCTTTCAAAATGTTTTATCCTGTCAAAATTCAACACATCTATTGTTTTACTTCTTGCAATTCAGTAGATATTTTGAATTAATCAAAATCTGCATATTCGGCCACATTTGTATCTCCTTGCCGCAATTAATCAATTTGACTCTATAGATTTTGCCTTTATGCGTGTGGAACAAGTTGCTTATGGGGCTTTTTTTTTTGTTTGCCTCAAGACTGCAATATATTCGAACTTTAATGCTGCGTAATTGTATCCTTTTTGTTAATCCAAGTCCTTGAAGTCAAAGAGCCGTTCTGTCTTGCGTTCTCAATCCAAACAAAATTCCAGATTTATATCATAATATAATGCATCAGCAAATCTGAGTATTTGATTTCATCCTCATACACTCCTAGCATTTAATCGTGGTGAGGTTTATATTCCTGATATGGTGTCTTAGAACAGAATGGTACATAGAGCCCTGTGGCAGGCTCTGGCCACTTCTTCTAGACCCTTCGGTTTTTCATTGAAGTTAAGCTTCTTTGTCCCGTAAATCTCCAGTCAGGCTATCTTCTTCTTCTTCTTGTTGTTGTCAGAATGTCGATCTCCTTTCCATAGTTGCGTGGCTTCTTTTGATCACTATTGCGCCTTCCCTTTATTTTGAGCCAATCAGCTCAACCTTGTGGACCTAAATGGTAATGAATTCAACCAAGAACAGGTAGATATTTTAGGCATCCTAGTCACTAAAGTTCCTAGAGAGAGATGTTGATGGTTCTGAGTCTGATGTCACTTGATAAATAGCAATGTTGGGCACACCGCACACTAACACAAAATAGCATGGAACAGTGTGGGGAATTGTTTTTCAAAAGTCTAATACAGGAAGTCTTCAAAAACAAGTTTAGGCGTAATGCATTTATTTGAATATTTTGTTTATAAATTTGAGTTAAATCTAGAACCTGTTGTAATTAGAGAGCAAAAATTTAAAATTACTTGACAAAACTAAATTTCAAGCCTTTTGCAGCGATTGTCCAGTTGAAATTTAAGAATGATATGAAAAAAATCTGTTGCTCAATGTCTTGTTGTCTTCCTTCTTAATGCAGGTTGATCGAAGGCACAATTAGATCAGTAAACAACCTACTTGAAAAGTTTCACCAGTCATTTTTTCTCTACCTTCTAACTGGGCCCAGCAAGTTTGTTTCAGTAGGAGTTTACATGATCGCTTTTGCACTCCTTATTGCACCCTTACCGGTTGTTGCTGCTTCTCTATATTCTGATGCTGTCACATGTCACCCTAAGTCTGACATGGTAAAATCTTCTGCAAGCGGTAGCTCATCCGATACGATGAATAAATCTGGCACTTCATGGAGGTGGCTTCATGCAGCGAAATCTGTGTTTGTTATACATATATGGGCAGCCGTTGTAGCATTACTTCCCTATGTAGTTTGTCAAATACCCAACAGGACATCAACTACATGCAGTATTTCCTGGATTTTGCTGTCATTAGCTAGCCTTCAAATTATTTACAAGGTCTTCGGCTCACCTTACTCCAGCTTCAAGCCATCAGACCTGCATAAACAAGAATGGGCTGTCTTAAAATCTGTGATGATCTCAGCATCTTTCATCGGTTTGTCTCTCATGTCTGTAGTGAACTTTGCAGCTGCAGAAATCGGGGCATTATTGCTGGTGCCATTCTGTTTGATGGCTCAGCCCTTAAAACTAGACATGCAAAACCTGAGCCTGAAAGCTTTCTCCAGAATAGCTTGCAATATAGTCTTAGGGTTGTCCTTGTTTCCACCGTTTACTTTCTTTGTGATAAAAGGCGTGTCTGAAGGATTCAGTGGAATCAACATCGGTGATTTTTGGACCTGGGCTGAGTCACTTTGGCTATGGAATAGCGCAACTTATCTGTATGTAATGTTGGTGCACCTTCCATGCTGGGTGTTGTGTGTCCATCTCTTATTACATCCTTGTTAAATTTCCTTGAAAACTTTTCCACTAACTTGCAAACTTGTTATTTAGAGCCAAAAATTTTCACTAACTTACCTTTTTTGCTATCAAGTTTGCATCAACTCACCTCAAGGCTGTAATTTTAAGATTTTGCTAACTAGGTTTTGTACCAAATTTATTCGCCACAGCGCGATACTGTAATGTTAAGAGTTTGATTTCAATTAATATATAGGAAAAAATGATGAGAATAATTCCACCTTTTGAGCGTCGGAGATTAATAATCCCACTTTTGGGATTCTTTTTAATAGTCCCACTTTTGGGATTCTTTTTAATAATCCCACCTTTGATATCAATCCGCTGAAAATAATCCCGGGTGACCAATAACCGGTTGAAGAGGTAATTTTTTTTTTAAGCTTATTTTGCACGTGTCACAATTTGATTTGTCCAAAATAAAAAAAAATATTAAAAAAAGTAAAAAAAAAAAAAAAAGAAAGAAAAAAAGAAAACTAACACCACCTCAGCCACACCACAACTAGGGGTGAGCAAAAATTCAGGGTACCCTGAACCGGATCCAGAACCTGCTCGGAACCGCAGGTTCCAGAACCGGAACCTGTAGAGCAGGTTTCGGTTCCGGGTAATAAAACTAGGAACCTGTTGCAACAGGTTCCGGTTCCGGGTAATAAAATTTTGTACCCGGAACCTGTAGGGTACCATGTAGGGTACACAACTAAATGAAAATGTTGGCAAAAATTATTAAGGTTGCTCCTGTACAAGCGTTAAGGTAATCTACTTGTAATTTTACTTTGTTATTTTCTTTATATTACTCTACTTTTATTTTACTGCCAAAATTATTAACTGTAATAATATACTTAATTTGTTCTTATGCTATGTAGGTATCAAAAGTCTTACTTCCTGGGCTATCAAGATTCAAGATGCGAATATGAGATTGTGTAATAAAATTTGTATTTTTATCATATAAGTTAAGTATTTGTATTAAATATACTAGACAGTAGACAATTAGTGTTGGATTGTTATTTGTAAGCTTTTAATTTATGAAAATAGTATAGTGTACCCGGGTGCACCATACACCATGCGCATGGTGCACCCGGAAAGAACATTAGACATATTTTAAAGAACATGGGCAAAAAAAAGAACATGCTAGTGTTAGAAAAAGAACATATCTATGTTTGACAAAAGAACATGTTTGTGTTTGACAAGAACATGACATTACATAGAACATAAAGTCTTTACAAAAAGAACATGTTATATTTCATGGTTATTTAGGTGTTGAACGTGTTTGAAAAAGAACATTATATTTGACAAAAAAGAACATGTTCGTGTTTGACAAAGATGTAGGTGATCATTGGGTGGGCCAGGCCAAGGTTAAAAAATCAGCTCACTTCTCGGGTCGGGCCAAATTTGGGCCGAAGTTTTTGTGCCCAAAATTGTCCGGCCATGCGGGCTTTTCGGGTCGAGTAAAAAAATCAACTAAAATGCATAAAACGCATTCCCAAACCCGCCCAATAAATTAAATTTAAGGGCCGGGTCCGACCCAATTTTGGGGGGCGGGCGAAAAAATTCTGCCCAAAACCCGTCCAAAATCGGGTCGGGCCATTCTAACTTTGATCACCTCTAGCCAAAGAACATAAAGTCTTTACAAAAAAAACATGATAATACATTAAAGAACATGTTCTTTTTTCTGGTTATTCGAGTGATTGATTTTTTATTTTTTTTTAATGTACATACATTAAAGAATATATTGTATAATATAAAGAACATATTGTAGAATATAAAGAACATATAGTTCAAACTCAAAGAACATAATCATCAAACTTAAAGAACATATTATGCTCATGTTCTTTATAAATATATATAATGTTCTTTTTTTGCCCATGTTCTTTTAAATATACCTTATGTTCTTTTCGGGTGCACCATGCGCATGGTGCACCCGGGTGCACCAACCATACATTATTTAATTTATGGTAAACATCCTTTTTTTTTTTATAACTTTGGAACAATTTAGTAATTTTGGAACAATTAAGCTTACTTTGAAAGACAGGGTACCCGGTTCCGGTTCCGGGTAATAAAAACCGGAACCTGTTGTAACAGGTTCCGGTTCTGGGTAATAAAATTAGGAACCTGTTGCAACAGGTTCCGGTTCCGGTTCCGGTTCCAAGGATTTGTACAGGGTACCCTGCTACGCTCACCCCTAACCACAACCACCACCATCCAAACCCATAATCAGAACCACCACCCCACCACCCAAACCCAAAACCACAGCCACCACTAGCCGCACCCGAAACCACCGTACCTCAATCCACCCCAGCAAACCCAACCCCAAAACCACCTTTTAAAATAAAAAACCCACCAAACCCAAAACCACCTTCAATAATCGAAAGGGAAACCGAGATCGGGACGGAACGCACCAGCGCCAGACCCTCCCTCTCCCTTGAACCACCGCGCCGACGACAGCCATCCCAACCCCAATGATGGGATTTCGAAAAATCGAAACCAATTGAATTGAAACAATTGACCCAGAAGAAGGTCGGAATCTGGACGGGGAAGGGGGCAAGGTGAAGAGGAGGGAGGAGTGTGGTTGTTTGGCGGCCGGAACTGCGACGGGAAGCGGCGAGGTGAAGAGGAGGGAGGCGAACGTGCCTGGGTTGGTGATTCGTGGAATCGCGACGGGGAAGGGGCGAGGTGAAGAGGAGGGAGGCGTGGTGGTTTCCTGGAATCGTGGGTGAGGGAGGGGCAGGGTTGGTGATTCAGGTGGTTCGGGGAGGGGGAGGGTCTGCGCTGTCGCCGGCGACGTGGGATGGTGGCAGGGTGGTCGGAGACGCGGGGCAGGGAACAGATTCAGGGGCGTGGGGATGGTGGCTGGAATGGGTGGGTTTGGTTTTTTTATTATTAATTTTTTTTTTCTTTAAAAAAAATTGTTTTATTTTATTTTATTTTTAATTTTTTGACCAATCACAGGCCGCCACGTGTCATATAACCTGTTATAACAGGTTACATGACCGGTTGGGACTATTTTCAGCAGGTTGATATCAAAGGTAGGATTATTAAAAAGAATCCCAAAGGTGGGATTATTAATCTCCGATGCTCAAAAGGTGGGATTATTCCCATCAATTTTTCCTAATATATATGTACTCCATTTTATTTCTTCATGTAAAGCTTGTATTATTCTTTTCTTTTCTCCTTGAGTTAAGCCATTTTGTAATACTTGCTGAAGTTACTGCAAAAATATAGATGGCTAGGATTCATATTCAGTTATTAACTATAAACTAATGTCCTCTCAATCAATTTGTGATGGCAATAAATGCCTGAAAGGCTGAAACATTACTCGGCTACAAAAAGTGTCATCAACCTTAATATTTTGGGCTGTTCAAAGGAGGTATTAAAAACTAATCCTACCCAAAATAACCTAACCTAACACAAAATGGCTCGATTTAGAATTTGATCTACATGGCCACAATAACTTAGCACAGCCCAAATCTGACATGACGTGACATGATCTAAACCAAACCGATGACTTGAGTTGACACTTCTATTTAACACCTATTGTTTTGCAACCAATTGAATAATTCCCTTTGCAATTAAGTTTAAGGTTATTCATTTATGGAAATCCAGCAAGTTTATTTGTGGATTTTTTTTGCCAATGAAGTTATTCCTATATTCCTATCGTTGTAATTGCATTGTATGTAGCTTGGTTATACTTCTTCCGTTTCTTTTGAGTTGACATGATCCTTTACTATCGTTTGTCAATGTACAAATTCAATCATAAATTTATTTAATTACCAATAAGCAAAAATTATAAAAAGTTGTTATTTTGAAAATATATACGGTAACGAATCTAACAAAATCTCATATGATTATATTTACTATTATGTATAATTGAGAGGATATATCATCCTCCCTTCACTCTCTCTCCTCCAAAAGTAGTATCCTATTTTTTTTTTTTTTTTTTATGTAAAAATGTAAGAGAGGATACTACTTTCAAGAGGAATGCAATATATCTTCTTTGTGAAGAGGATATTAAAGGTTTGGGAGAGAAATGTTGAATGGGTCAAAACTCCTCTTAATTTTTTTTTTGCCATCCCCTTTAATGAAACGGTGAGTATGGGAAAAACTCATCTTTTAATGTACGGGTTGGAAAAAGAAAAAAAAAATAATAAAACCAACACATTTACTTAGTGCAAATTCATTAAACTTTCGTGAGACGACCATCGAAGAGCATCCAGAAGTACCATTGCTGAGGCCGACTGAAGCGATTCGCTCGCCGGAATTCTTATCGGAGTGCAAATTGGTCTTGGTTCCTGAGGGAATAGAGGCAGAGCTATCTGAGGAGAGGGGAGTTGTTGAATATTCCATTTCTTGGTGATCATCGGCTTCTGAAACTGATAAGTTACCATTTGAGGAGGAGGAGAGAAGGGGGTTTGAAGGGTGGGTGATGGAACTTCCTGAGTTGCAAAGCATAGGAGTGATGGAGGGTGAGGAACATTGAGGGAAGGTGAAGGAATTGGTCTGGTCGGAACTGGTCTCCAAATTGGAGTTGTGCGCGATGATGATGTTATGGGAGACTGAGTTAAGGACAGGGAGGGTGGGATTACTATTTTGTTGTTTTCCATTTTTGTTAGGAACATGACAAGGAGGAATAAAACCAGAAGTGGAAAAGCTTGGAGATGAAGTCTGATAAAAAGGAATGGGAGAACTATTTATTGTTGTACTTAATGCTTGGTCACTTTTAGCTAAAACAGGTGAAATATCATAACTCAAGTTATCCAAATTTGCTGTAGAGAAATCTTGCATGCGATTTTCCACAAACACTGATGCCAAGTGTTTAACTTGAGGAATAATAGATTTAGCAGAAGATGAACCTTCAGTTTGAAACTTGGAAATGACTGTAGGAGAAGAGGAATTAATGTTCAAATCAGAAGTAGATGGCATTAAATCTTGTACAGTAGCACCTTGAGTTGATTCATCTCCCGAAATACTCGTAGAAAGAACCCTCCATAAATTTTTCGAGCTGTGGGAAGAGTTATTACCCGAGTTTAAATGTTTCTGATTTTGAACTCTGGAGCCGTGAGCTTTATTTTTGGCATTTTGAGAAGTTGTAAAGTTTCTACTTGGAGTGGGATTGGATTGAGACTTTGTTCTATTCCTTTTGGATCCAGCAACTAAAGTCCATGGGCCATAATCCACTATGGACAAAACAGAAGTATCTTTTTGGGCCTGAGAATCAGAACCAAGAGGTGGCCCACTGCCCAAAACAGAGGTATCAGCCTTAGAGTTCTAAACATTCCTAATGACCTCTTTAGAGATAGCCACATTGCCTTGAGTGGAAGAAGAGGGCCCTGAAGAGGGAGACACCTGGGAACATTCCTTAGCCACATGCCCAATTTTGCCACAATGAAAGCACAGAGAATGAATATTCTCATATTGAACTTGCTGCCAACCACCGCCAACCAAAACCTTGGACACAAGCGGATCGGTCATAGAAATTTCAATGCACACTCTAGCATACCTTGCTCTAGATAGAGTATCAGTAGCATAATCAACACGAATAGGTTTACCAACCTTTGAAGCGATTTGGAAAAGAGCTTCCTTATCATAATATTCTACAGGGAGCTCAGGGAACCTAATCCAAGCAGACATGCATGTAGTCAAATATTGTAGTAGAGGATATAAAATTAGGTTTCCATTTGGTGACAACTAAGTAATGATCTAAAATGAACCAAGGCCCTCCATAAAGCGCTCTTTCATAATCATCCAAGCATGAAAAACGGAAAAGGTACACATTATTTCCTACATCGATTGTTTCCAAAACACCCTTAATTTTCCACATTATTTTAGCTCTGGTGTTCATAAAAGCTGGCCTTATATTTATTCCTAGACACTTACCCATTAGAGTAAGTTTCCAAGGTTACCTTAACCTCGACAACAGTTGTGGAGTAAAGGATACTGCCAAATCTGACTGAGGGATGCAATCCGGTTGATCCTCCCAATCCAAGGAAGTCAAGGCAATATTTTGGGCTTCTTTAAACCACTGAGATGAACCAGCAACTGCCTCTCTAAAAGAGATTGGATGAGATGCAGGAGGGTTTATAACCCCCGATGTCTTAGAAGAAGAGACTGCAGTTGGAACATCAGCAATTACGTCCAGCATCATCTCCTCATTAGTACTACTAGAATTAATATTATGCCTCTTTTCCATAATATGGAAGAGAATAAAACACACGTACCATAACTTATAGAGTTTAACTTAAATGAACTCCCAAGGCCTCCACACCTCTGGGCATGAAGGAAAATCCCTAGTGATTCACAAAAGCAAACAAATATAAGACTGATGGAAATTTAGGAGTTAGAGAGAAGTCAGAGAAAATATTCTAGAGAGAGAAAATAGCTATTTGCTTCCACGCCTCTACTCATTACTATAGAGTAACGGAGTTAAACAGAGGATATAACTCATATAAGTATCCTCTTTAGTAATCTTTCTCTAAAGCCTCTAATAACAAAACACGGTAATGGAAAGTGTGTGAATGCTAAAGTCAAAACGTATGAGACTAAGGCCCTGTTTGATTCACCTTAATTTTGTTGAACTGAAATTATTTTTACTGAACTGAACTTATTTTTACTGAACTGAACTTAATTTTACTGAACTGAAATTATTTTTACTGAACTTAAATTATTTTTACTGAACTGAAATTATTTTTACTGATTTTCTATTATAATTCTTCTTTAAGAAAATTGAATTTTACTGAACTGAAATTAATTTTACTGAACTGAAATTAATTTTACTGAACTGAACTTATTTTTACTGAATTGAAATTATTTTTACTTAATATTATTTTTTTAAGGTGAAGAGAACAGGGCCTAAGAGCTTAAAAAAGACGGAGGAATTACAAATTACACACTTGTAAAAAAAAAGGATAATTTGACTACAATAATCCAACCTTTGCCCGGTTCAATTCTAATAATCCCACCTTTCGATAATTGTACAATAATCTAACCTTTGCCCCCCCTTCTATTTTATCCGGCCTAGATGACTGGCAACCGGATACCACATTCCTTGACCCTTCACTTGACTTGTTGACTCGTACCTTGACCATTTGGACGTTGATTTCCCTCCCAAAAATTCCCAAACCTCATTAACTCCACCCTCCAACCACCTATGTCAAATCATCATCAATGGCGCTCGATTTCTCACCGTTCACCCCTCTGTAAATTCAATCCACTAAGTTATTCTCTCACTCTCTTTCATCTCTAAAAGGCAATAGCGTCCTTGGGAAGTTTTTTCCAGAAAAAGCAAGACCCTAGAAGAACAGAAGACGCGACTTTTGTAGCGAAGGAGAGGTCTAATTTGGAGGTAAAATTCGAAATCGAACCCTAATTTGACTGAATTGTGACTGTAATTGCAGTAAAGCTTGCATATTTGTTGTTATTGTTGATGTTAATTGTTGATATTGTTGACGAATTTCCAAATTTGATTAATTTTGTGTTTTTTTATTTTTTGGATTTTGGTTTTGTTGTTGTGATTTGAAGTGGAATTTAGCTTAAGTATGCTTTGGTACATAAAATGTTATGTGTTCTGAATTTTGTTTCTTTTGTTGCTCAATATTGTTGTTTAATAGGTAGAAATTGATGATGGATGGTGGGGTTGGTTCTGTCACTTTGAAGTACTGGTATGGTGGGGTTTTTAGCATAATTAGTAATGGAGAATTGGTGTATATGGGGGGGGGGGGAAGGTAGGACCTTTAATATTGATCCTGATGAACTGTGTTGGTGGTGGTTAGAGGATTATGCTAAAAAATGTGGGGTGAGTGTCATAGAAGGTATTTATTACTTAGTTCCTGGTCTTACCTTATCTGATGGGTTAAGGAGGGTGTATAGTGATGCTGAGGTATTGGAGTTGAGTAAGTTGGTGATTAAGTTTAGGTGCATTGAAGTGTATGTACTAGAGAGAGCTGAACACCCAGTGTTGAATCCATTAGATACACCTGGCAAACAAAAGCAAACACATCCATTGGATAAGGATGGTATTTCATCTAAGGGCCATAAATTACCAATAAGGAGGGGCCCACCAAAGCCTTTATTGTCAACTGTCCAACCTCTTTCTTCCTCCCCAAAAGATTCCCACACTTTTTCCACAACAACATGTGCAAACACTGTCCAAAGCCCTAGCCAAACAACAGAAGCTGCTTCTAAAGAAATACCACCTACCACACAAAAACTTGGCATTCAGATCTCAGAAAAAACACCCCAAAAAACTACTTATGAGATTCAAAAACCCCCTGCTTTGTGTTTTGACCTGAATGTTCAAAGGAGATCATAGAGACAATTAAGAGGGCATACAAGGTTGTTGTGAAGAGGGACTTTGCATATATAGTAAAGTATAATGCACACAAGTTACTTCATGGGAGTATGCATGATCATTACAAGAAGGTGGGGAGCTACATTGCAGCTTTGAAGACCAACAACCCTGCCTCAATTGTAGTGTTGGTCAGTGATGAAACCAAGAACCCACCTGTGTTTAAGAGGCTGTTTACATGCTTTGAGGGGGTGCAAAAAGGGTGGGTACTTGGTTGTAGAAGGGTCATATGTGTAGATGCCTGTTTTTTGAAGACATTTCTTGGAGGACAATTGTTATCTGCTGTTGGGAGGGATGAGAATGACAAAATGTTTCCCATTGCCTGGGCTGTAGCTGAGGGAGAAAATAACATGTCTTGGGAGTGGTTCTTCCAGCAGATTCAGTCATGCTTGGGTTTAGGAGAAGGAGAAGGAATCTGCATAATTTCTGATGAACACCAGGTACTTTAATTCCACTGTCCTTGTATACTCAATGCTTACTCATTTTTCATATTCTGTTGTTAATTAGTTGAATAATATGTGTTGCAGTCTATACTCAGTGCTGTAGCATCAGTTTTGCCAAAGGCTGAACACAGGCATTGTGCCAGACATGTGTTTTCCCATTGGCATAAAAAATTTAGAGGGGATGAATTCAAGTTGCAATTCTGGAAGATTGCTAAAGCCTACAACAGGGCAGACTATGATGAGTATTTAGAGGAGCTAAAGAAGATTAGTGCAGAGGCTGCCCTTGCCTTTGAGTCATACAATCCTGAAGTTTTCTGCAGGGCTTTCTTAAGTCCATCTGTGAAATGTGATGCCATAACAAGTAACATGGTTGAAACCTTTAATGGTTATATAATCAATGCCAGAACCAAGCACCTTCTGTACATGCTTGAGGACATAAGGACAACACTTATGCAAAGACTGGTTATTAAAAGGCAAGAAATGCAGAAAGGAACAGGTGTTCTGTGTCCCATAATTCAGATTAAGCTTGATAAAGAGAAGGAGAAAGCTGCCATTTGTGATGTCAGCCCATCATCTGATTTTCTCTTCAATGTCAGTTGCTGGTTAGACCAGGTAGTGGTTAATTTGGAACAAAGAACATGTACATGCAAAAAATGGGATATGCTTGGAATCCCTTGTTGTCATGTTGTGGCCTGTATCTTCTTCTTAAATAAAGAGGCTGAAGAGTTTGTTGACAGCTGCTATAGGAGGGATGTGTATCTATCAGCATATGTAGGTAATATAATCATTGAGATAGTTTGTTGTATGTAATTTGCAAACACTTGTGCAATTGTGTGTTATTGATGTGTTGTGGTATCGATTTGCAGGATCAATACCCCCTTGTGAGGGAGAAAGGCACTGGCCTAAGGTGGATTTGGACTTGATTCCACCACCAATTAAAATAGGCCTTGGAAGGCCTAGAAAAAACAGAATCAAAGATCCATTTGAGGATCCAAAGAAGAAAGGAGTCCTGAGTAGGACATGAATGGAGATGACATGCACCTTGTGCAGTGTCAAAGGCCACAACAAGAGAAAATGTCCAAATAAGGACACTGCTGTACCTGTTGCACTAGTTGAACCAGCAGCTAAGAGACCTAAAGGAAGACCAAGGAGGGATGGCCAACTACCAATTCCTAGGACATGGGCAAACAACCCCACCACACAAAGCCAAGTGGGTTCTACCACTGCTGGTCCAAGTGCAAGCACTCCCTCAAATCCTCAACTGTCACAGGACCACCACTCTGCCACAGCTCAGCCTACTCAATTGGGTAGAGGTGGTAGAGGTTCAAGAGGAGGAAAAAGTGCAACAGGGGGAAGGGGAAGTAATGCGGGGAATGCTGGTGGGAGGGGTTCAACAGGAGGGGGGGTACAAGAGGGAGAGGTGACAGAATTCCCCAAGGGGTTGGTGTTTTTATGTCAGCTGATGGAAATGCATACACCAATGTGAGCTACTTTATTTTTGTTGTATTCTTTGTTACCCAATTACATTTTGAAATTGGTCATTAATTTGCTAATTGTTTTTGTTGTTGCAGTCACCTAATGGGAATGGCAGACCTATCTCTTTGACACAAGGAAGCCAAACATCAACCCTTCAGTGATCAAATTAGGCCCGGCTGTAGTGCATGTTATTTATGTCCCAGAATTCATGTGTTGAACAATTTATGCCAAAACTTTGAAAATGTAATTTTTTGATCATGGTGCCTGTAATTTTTGGAACAACTAAACCACTGCAGTAATCAGTATATTTTGGAGACAATGTAATTATGATGGCATAATTTAAGCCATGCTTCTTTATTAATATTTCAGTCAATTACATTGTTGTTTTCATTCATCTAAGTACATCCCACTAACTAAAACACTGCCCTATTTAATAAACACTTTTTTTTAAACGCTTCATTTAAGGTAAAACACTAGGATAGCAAAAAAAACCCAAGAGAAGAATAAAGACATAGAAAAATTATTCTCATTCCTTGCAGTTTTCATAAGTTCAATCCTCATCTGCCCAAGTTCCATCTTCATCTCTTGCAATTCTTCTTCTGCATTTTCTTTCTTCATTTGCAATTTCTTTATTTTTTCTTCCATCATACTCTTCTCCAGTTCAAGCTCAGCAATTGCTGTTTCCTTTTCAAATAGTTGAAAGCGCAGGTCATCAACAACAGTATCCCCAGAATTCCACTTGAAATAATCGCAAGTGCTGTCCTACAATAACACACACAAAGTAATTCAATTGCAATTTCCCATACATTGAGTAAAAACCCTAATTCGATTAAAATTCCTAAATCAATCAAAAACCCTAAATCAATTGAATACAAAATTAAACAGAGTTAAACATACAGGCCACAATGGACACCCATAAAATTTCATTCCCGAATTAGGTCCGTTTTTCACTGTTCGCAAAATTGCGTCCCTTCCACACTTGCACTTCATCTTTCTGCCATCCCTTGATGTAGAAGACGAACCAGAGCAACCAGAAACTTGTCTAATTCCAGACATTATAAAGCTTTGATTTTTAATTGCAGTGAAATTCAATTTAGGTGAGGTATGAAGATCGTAAAATTGGGGATTAATTGATTGCAGAGGAAAGAGAACAGGGATGAATTGATATATATAGGGTACAATTACCGGAAAGAGCCGTTGAAAAGAAGGGTAAATAAAAAAAATAAAAAAAGGGAGGAAAAACAACGGTCAGTGCCACGTAGGACAGCAACCTACTGTTGCAGGTTAGTTTACCTATTTGGCCGGATAAAATAGAAGGGGGGGCAAAGCTTGGATTATTGTACAATTATCGAAAGGTGGGATTATTAGAATTGAACCGGGCAAAGGTTGGATTATTGTAGTCAAATTTTCCAAAAAAAAAAAAAAAATCCAAACAAATAAATATAAAGTCAATACTGACGAAATATCAGTCTTGGCGGGCAGAGAGGAAACTCCATTTACAATCTTCTTGATTCACATTATTTCTTCAATTCTTCTACTATTGTCAGGTATTTTTTTCAAAATTTTCATCAATTTTTCTTTACTAAGGTACTCGAATTTTGTCTTTGAATTGCTCAACTTTTCTAATTTTGATGATTGTTCAGTTTTCCCTAATTTTTATAGGGTTTAACTTTCTCAATTTTGTTTTAATTTGATTAGTTTTGGAATTGTGTTCATCATCAATTTCTTGATTTCAGCAATACATGGGGCATACATTTAAGTTTTCTCAACAAATTATTTGATTGTCCAAATCTTTCTAAATCTAGCGGAAATGTCAAGTTTTTATGCAATGGATTGTTTCAACTGTATGCTTAAAATCTGTTATAGCATGAAGAGATGAGGTGACAGCATAATTACGTTTTTCTAAATTGAGCTTGTAAATGTGATTTTGGACCAGATTTTAGTTGTTGTTGTTGTTGTTTAGAGAGCCACAAGGACGGGGTGAGAATCGATCCTAGGATATTTTGGAATCGGAAAGGAAGCTCTAACCACTTGAGCTATCCCTCATTCTCACCAAATTTTAATTCTAAATTTTCAATGTAGAAATCTAGGTTACTTCTTTGTGTTAAGACAATAATTATAGACCGATAATTTATTCAATTGTGAGCTGAGTGAGAATTTCACAGACTATACTAATTCTATGAAACTAAGATACGTTACAGGAGTTGTTTGAATATATGTGTCAGGGTATTTATGATGTTAACAATCTCGGTTTTTGGGAAAATCTACAGTTTTTCCAACATCCCCTATTGGAAGTGACTTATTTTTGGATGAAGGAAGTTTATGAATAGAGTGGGAATGTGAGAATCAGTAACTTATCAGAACATTGGACTTATATTAATTGATGGTTTGCTACTTAGCTTAGGTCTTGCACACCCATTATCTCTTTCTTTATAATTTTTCTTGTAAGGAACCAGCAAAAGAATACTAAATTTATATTTGTGTTTCCCTTGAAAGTGATTTCAATGGAAAATCATTTTTCCCGAAATATGTATTATGTCAAAACTAACAAAGCCTAACAATTTGATATCCTTTTTTTAATTAGTGGTAAATAGTGAGAGCATAAATTGTGATTGACATTAGCTAGGTGTTGTTGCTTTGAGCTACTCATTAGTCATAAGAAAGAACAATAGGCTTAATTAGAATACTATTAGAGATCAGACCGTATTCCCCATCACGTACTCTAAAACAGCTTCTACCAACTTAAAATAGCAAAATTCATACAATTTGATACTCTCAACATCTAGGCCATGATGGACTGATGGTCTAACACACTAAAAATTGGGCATCTCAACGAAAATATAAAAGAACAGCTAAAGAACTAAGCTAAGAAGATGGATAGGAGGAGAGGGAAGGGATGTTAGGAGTAGGAAGGGGAATGTGAAATTCTTTCCTTTTGAAAGAGACATGTTTTTAACTCTTGGAAAATCCATTTTCTAGCTTTGGAGAAATTGTTTTCAACCCTTAACAAACCAAAGAGTGGAAAATGAGCAAATTATTTTCGACAAAACTAACGGAGCCTTAGTGAAGAAGGTTATCACATAATGAGCCCCCATCATTCTGAAGTTGTAAATGTACTACTGAAGAGGAATTGGGTGATTGATTAAGACTTCTTTGCTTCGTAAATAGAATCTTTTCTTTGCTATACAAATCATCTTTTGGATGTGACATTTTTTTTTGAAGCACTTCATACATATGTTGTTATGATTCAGTTTTTTTGTAAATAACTATAAGTTGCTCCTGGGGCAGATAGAGGATAATTTTTTTTATACATGAAATTATCAAAAAAGGGTGGTACTTTATAAGGTTTGCTTATACAAAGTATAAAAAGTGCTTTGTTTTAGTTTTCATATTAATTTATTTGGTTTGTTAATATTTTTATTTGATACTAACTAGTAAGAATTGAAAGTATACCTTTGTCTGGAAATAATAGTCACGTATTGTATTGTTTTGAAATGTCTACATAAAGTTGTCACATTTTTTTAGAATAATAGTGGATCATGTTTGGAACTTCCATTTGGAATGAAGAGGGGTTGTGGTGTAAGGTATAAAGCTATTTCATGTCTCTTTTTGTAGAATCTTATTAACTCCTTTAGTTTGATGATTTGGGACAATGTGATGACTATTTCTGGATAGCGAAATTATTAAATGGGGCACCAAAGGCTTGTCAGCTCATTTTGCTTTTATTTGTTTATTTATTTATTTATTTTTTTTAAAAAATTATTTTTTTATTTGAAGGGGAGGGACATCTAGATAATCAAGTAACTTGCAATTTTATTTGGTTTGTAAATTTACTAAATAAGATTGACATTATACTCATCATCAGGAAATTGCAAATCAAGTGGAGTCTGGGAGGCTGGAAGTTTAGCTGCAAATTTCAAATATTTCATAACTCCTGCATATTTGGCGTGCTTTAATGGCATCAAGGCGCAACGTGAAATACTCTCACCTTGCCACTGATGAAGATGGAGTAAACGATTACAATGATGATGGCCATATAAAGGGAAAACCATTCGATCCTCGGTTTGATTACACACCAAAGTGTCTTGACAAAGTTCCATGGAAATCAATTATTCTCGCACTGTTCCTTCTCTTCCTTGGCTCATTTCTTCTCTTTCTATCTTTTTTCATTTTCACTGGTCATATGGGAGGGGAGCGGTCTCAAGCATATGGTCTCCTTGCACTTGGAATTCTTTCCTTTCTTCCAGGTATTAATTAAGAGTTTTCTCCCTCACCCCCTGTATTTGTTGTCTTATCACTTCTTTTTGCTAAAGTACAGTATTTTAGGAAGTATTTATGTATTAAAATAAGAGAACCATTCTTGTTCTTTCATTTTTTGGTTTTCATGGTTACACTGTTTATAAGTAATCTCTTTATGGATTCCACACGAGGTTCTATGTTTTTTGTCCAAGGAATCCAGAATTAAAGAAAGTTAAACAAAATATGATGTATGCTCTAAGTTCTAATTTGTAGCAGTAGCAAAACAGTAGCCGATAATTTATGATATAATTTCTAGTTTTAGCCTATGATGTCAACTTCTCTTTCAAATGTTTTTAAGTGGTGACTGCTGCCTGCATCTCCAGCCAGTATCTTTTCTCTTTAAAATGACCTTTTGAGGTTGCTTGCTGGTGTCCATAGCCCATACTAGCTTCTTTATTTTAGCAGGGTAAGGCTACGTAGATCCAAACTTGCCCTTACCCTGCTTAGAACTGGATCTGTACTAGAAGTATTGGGGCAATGATGTTGTAGTTGTTGCAATTGAACTGCAAAGTCACCCTAGCATAATTCAGATGCTGACTGTTGGACGATTTAGTAACAGTCTACTTGGCTAGATCTTTATTAACTCTGATTTGTCCCCTTTCATAATTTTTCTGATATTTTACTTTAAGGCCTTTTAGCTGTTAGGTTAGGTTGTCAAGGAAGAATCCATGTTGCTTATCCCATATAAGCACTTGAGCATGAATAGAATTACCCAAAAAAAATCAGCAGCAATGGTTTCAACTGGTGTTTTTCTCATCTCGTGATTCTTTTTGCTAGTGTTTTTTTGTTCTTAAGGAAATGGAATTCTGAGATTGTATTAGTGATCCTGGAGCTAAGCTGAAATAGAGTTGGACGTATATGTATGAGTTTTTGAACTAATATGGGAGAAAAGGCCTGGTTCTGGTTCACCCCTGCTCGGCCCTTGAATTCCTCCACAGCATACACAGATGGAACATGCAACAAGAACTTTTATAGATTTGAATTATTCATTTCACATTTCTAAAATATTTGCCTGTCTTAAAAAAAAAAAAAAAAAAAAATAGACTTTTGGACATGACAAAAGTTTCATGACTTCCTCATCCAAGGAAGTAAAAGGGGTGGGGGTAGGAGAACAGGATGTCGAGCCTTGTGATTGCAAATGTACTATTTTAATTTTATGCAGCATTTGTACAGAATTATAGTTAGTAATGTTGAGGGTTTTTCATTTCAAATTTCTTCCTCGTGGCTTTGTTTGGTTTAATATTGTTCTGTGTTAAATTGTTGGTGCAGGCTTCTACGAGACCCGGATTGCATATTATTCATGGAGAGGTGCTGCTGGCTACCGTTTTGCAGCCATCCCTGACTACTGAGTCTTGTCCCTCAAGATTTGCACCTCTGGTTCATGTATCCACTTTGTATCTCCTAGTCTGGTTCTTGATGCTATATCACATGCCTGTTGTATAGAGCACAAACTTTTAGTAGTTTTGTACTTACAGTAGCATTCAGTATATTTACAAGTTTTTATCTTTAATACTGGTGCACAACGCAGCATTCTTTTTGTTCTGATTACATTTTAAACGACACTCAGCCCTAATTAAAAGTCATGCGCGCTGGGTTATGTAGTTTGTGTTCTCGTGTATGTTAGAAGCCAGTAGAACATTATCTCGGGTGCGTTAGCGGAAGAGGGTTTTGGAGGGGTTTTAAACGATCTGTCCTTGTATGGTCTATGGACAAGGGTGAACAAGTCTTTCATAGAAGAGGGTGTAGTGTGGCTCAATTGGTGTACCCTGAATTACAAGAGTAGAGTATTCCTGAGATTATTGTTATGGTGAGGAGTGGAAGTACACGTACTTTCGCGGCTTGTGCATCGCATGTCTGGCTTGAAGTTGGGTGTGTGTAGTGCATGTGAAACTGTCAAGAGTACATTGCTCTATTCTGGTGGGAGCACCATGTGTTCGGAATCAGCCAAGATTTACCTAATTTTTGGTTAAAAGACCAAAAGTATTCTGGCCCATCCGTGAAAATCACTAGGCATGGCATCTATGGCAGCAGGGCCGTCCCAACTATTATGGAGGCCTGTGCGGTTGAGATAAAATTAGGCCCTTTTTTTAATAAAATGTATAATACTCCCGAATATTTTAATAAGTGCTCTGATCCACTTGATTTTCACGAAGGTTTAGAACAAAGAAATAAATGTATTAAATTGATATTCGATAGAAACATGTTGAATTTTTTTTATGAAAGTATTAACAATTAGTTATTGTAGAGAAGAGAGAGAGAATGGAAAATATTTTTTTTTAAATAAAAATGATTCCGACACCAAGGCAAAAAAGTATTAAATTATTGTTACAATCTTCCAAAATATAGGCATGCTTATTAAAAAAAAAGGCAAAAAATAAAAAAAAAAGAACACATATTTAAAGATAGAGGGAGTATCTAAATCTTCTAAAATGAAAAATAGAGCACATATTTTAAAATAGAAGGAGTATCTAAACTTTTTTTTATTGAAAAAAAAAGAAAAAAAAAAGTATCAATGGGAATTGAACCACGTACCTACGTGGCCAAAGGCATCCACACTTAGTTATTACCACTGAGCCACAATAGATATTCTTCTAATTTTTTCCACAACTTATATAGGACTACAAATTAATTTGAGGCCCCAAAAAGTGTTGGGCCCTGAGCGGTTGCACAGGCTGCACACCCTAAGGGCCGGGCCTGGATGGCAGCCATGGCGGCCTTATCCTAGCCTTTTAGGAAAACCATAGACTCGTATGTTTTTTTTCACTAATTAATTTTCTATTCGTCTCATCCTTCCCTATTATAGCAACTCAACAGAAGTTAATACTCCATTTGCCTGTAAATTTGAAAAAAATAAAATAAAAAATTTTGTGGCTGCTGGGATTCGAGCCCAGGTCTCCACGGCCACAACGTGGAATTCTTACCACTAAACTACAGCCACAAGGTTGTGAAATTTTGTAGAATATTTAATATCAAATAATATACCACTACATTGTTGAATTGCAATTCCCCTGTTTGTATAAAGCCTTAGATTTATTTAAGTTTAATAAAAGTGAATAAAAAAATTGTTTAATCAAAACACATAGATACTGACGATTTTGCCATTAAAATCAACAATTCAACCATAACCATCACATGGTAAAAATTATAATAATTTAAATGCGAAGAAATTTCACTCCATAGATTAACCAATGAACATAATTGATAATGATGATGTTTTAATTCATTTTTTGTATAAAAATAAGTGGATTCCAATTCAAGATTTATGGGATATTCACAGTAATATGGTTTCATATTGTACAAGTAACTACGTACTATCCTCAAGACCTCAACTCTCAACTCACTAAACTATGTCTTTTTTTTTAATTTATTTATTATGAGTTCTCATCTATTACGCACTTTAACAATAATATTTTTGTTCTAAGTAGATTTTATAATAGATTTTGAGATAAATGAAATATGATTCAAAATAATAATAATAAACCAAGTACACATTTATTGACGAATAGAGAAATTTATTTGTTTTTTTTTTTTTTTAATAATAATAATAAAAAAAAAATGTATCAAGCATTATTATTGTATTTTCTTTGGCCTTTGGTGACAAGAGTTCATAGTTTAGAATTGAATATATATATATATATATATATATATATATATATATATATATATATATATATATATATATATATAGGGGAGGGATCCGGTAAGAACCCCTCCTTATATAAGAACCTTAGTTATATAAGAACCAATCTCATTCGTAGGATTATATTAGGATGAGCGGTCAGGATTAAAACCAAAAACCCTCCCCCAACCGTCCAAAATCTTCTCTCTCCACAAATTTTCAATCCTCTTTACTTTCTCTCTCCTCAAATCCTGTAAATTGAAGTATTTTCTTCAAATTTCGCATGAATTTCGCATAACCAACCTAAATTGTTCAAATCAAGTACGTTTTTTTTTTAGATTTTATTCAAATTTCGCATGATGTTCAATTTTTTCTTAATTTCGACTTCAATTTTTAGATTTCTGTGTGATTTTTGTTCCATTTTTTTTTTATTGTTTTGTTGCTTTCGATTTTTTGATTTCATCTTGCAATTTCTATTCGATTTTTTTGGGTACGATTATTAAGTCCTATTATTCAGTTCGAATTCTATTCTGATTTGATTTTCGTTAATTTTCGGCGATTTTAGGGTTCAAACTCAGTGATTTTAGGGCTGGAATTTCAGCGATTTTAATGTTCGAATTTTAGCGATTTTAGTTTCGAATTTCAGCAATATGGGGTAATTTCACCGCTGCTCTTGATTATTAGATAATTTCAGCCCATTTTTTCGATTTTTTTTCTTTTTGGCGTCATTTTTAGTGAGTGAAGGTGGAGATCGAGGGTGAGTAATGGTGGTGCGGTGGTTAGGAGCAGCGTGGGGTGCTACTGAATGGTGATTTGGTGGTCCGCGGCTGCTTGTGGTGTTGGGTGGCTGTTTGTTGTGGCATAGAATAGTCGTCTCTTGTTTATACTCGTACTCATATCTGCTCATATTGTTTGCGTTTTCTAAAGAGAATGCTAGTATTTGTATTAGCTTGGTAATTTGGCTTACTAATTTTTTGAGATTATATGAATTTGATTGTTGGGTATATATATATGTGGAGCCATGATGAGTTGATGACCGACTAATTGGATGTTGTTATTTATATATGTAGTTGGGTATCTTTATTCTTGATTCCATGTCATTTTAACTAATTATCATATCTTGGAATTAAACTAGATAGCTTGGTTGATTAAGCCACAAATTTTGCTTAGTTATTGCAAGAGTAGTAGTGCACGAAAAGTGAAGAAAACTAATCTTATTATAAATTTAGAATAATATAGATTTAGAACAAAAAAAGATTAGAACATAAGTAAAAAATTTAGAACATATGAAAAATTTAGAACATAGAAAAAAATGTTTAGAACATAGGCAGAAAAACTTAGAACATAGGGGAAAAAATTTAGAACATAGTCAAAATTTTAGAACATATATTTTGATTATTAGAGAAAAATTTAGAACATGGGTATAAAAGTTTTCAATATGGGTATAAGATCGAGTTTAGAACATAGGATAAAAGTTTAGAACATAGAAAAAAAAAAGTTTAGAACACAACAAAAAAATTTAGAACATAAGAATTTTAGAACATAGGGAAAAAAGATTAGAACATAAGTGAAAAAAATTAAAAAAAAATTATAATATAGGGAAAAAAAATTAGAACTTAAGAAAAGGTGTAGAAAATAGGAAAAATAATTTAGAACATAAAAGAAAATCTTGAATCTCCAAAGTTTCCATTTGTAGATGACCTTCCACATGAGGTGGGGTGGCGGTTAGGAATGTGTTTTTGGGCCCTATTACCTCCGCACTCTTTGGCATTACCCTGCTATCTACTCCATGTTTGGATGGGGTTGGAAAATCTTGACTTTTGGGTGAGGGGGGAGTCTTGTGCTGTTAAAGCTTTCAAAGCTCTATATGTTTAGCTGTATTTTATTTTTGGAGGGATGATAGATGTGTATGTGATAAATCTATAGAAAAATGTGTACATCCGATATTGGACATGTAGGTGTATCGAGGAGAGTCCATGGAAAATACTGAGGCATTTTGTAATATCGTAGGGTGATTGAACTTATTACCGTATCAAATATTTCGTACGTGTTTATACTTGTATAATTGATGCCTGAAATGTAGTTGCTATTCAAAGCCATGAAAAATATTGATGATGCTTTCCTTTGTGACTTCGTCCATCTAAATTGATACGATTTTGTTGTAGAATTGTACGTTATATTGCTTTTGAATCAATTACTGAGACATTTCATTGTATGTTCGGTTTCATGTTTTTATTAGTAATGGCTATATATCTCTATGAAGTTTATGTGAGCACTTGAGTGGTTGGCATCAATTTTTTTTTATTGTTTATTGATATATGGTTATTTTTATCAAGTCCTACAACTCTTGTTGTTACTAGATGCCTGTAATTATAAATTTTTGCTATTTTCAGCATGTTCTAAACTATTTTCAGCATGTTCTAAACTATTCTTATGTTTAAAATATATTACTAATGTAGGAATGTTACTAATGTTTTTTATTTTATAAAATTTCAGCAAAATGAAAAACCAAAATGAAGAAAAATCAGAAGAAGAAATTAATATTATACCGGATGAAAAAATTACTTATGGAAGAAAAAGGTAATTAAAGTTTTCCCTTATGTTCTAAAGTATTTTTCCCTTATGTTCTAAAGTTTTCTATTATGTTTTATTATATTTTTTACTTATGTTCTAAAGTTTTCCCTTATGTTCTAAAGTATTTCTATTATGTTCTAATATTTTCTATCCATATGCTCTAAAGTATTTCTATTATGTTGTAAAGTTTTCCCTTGTTCTAAAGTTTTCATTTATGTTCTAAAGTTTTCCTTATGTTCTAAAGTTTTCTATTATGTTCTATTATATTTTTCACTTATGTTCTAAAGTTTTCCTTTATGTTTTAAAGTTTTCCCTATGTTCTAAAGTTTTCTTTTATGTTCTAAAGTTTTCAATTATGTTCTATTATATTTTTCCCTTATGTTCTAAAGTTTTCCCTTATGTTCTAAAGTATTTTTATTATGTTATAAGTTTTTCTATTATGTTCTAAAGTATTTCTATTATGATATAAAATTTTCTATTATGTTTTATTATATTTTTCCCTTATGTTCTAAAATATTTCTATTATGTTCTAAGAGTAACTATTATGTTCTAAAGTATTTATATTATGATATAAAGTTTTCTTTTATGTTCTAAAGATTATCATATATGTTCTAAATCATTTATATTTGATTTTAAAGGAAAGTTGTTGAAAATGATGCGGAAGTAATTGACAAAGCTGAATTTGAGAAACATGTGCAAAGTCAGAAACAAAAAAAAAGTGCCAAGCTTTCATCAAGGATTCAACCAACTAGAAAAATGAAAACAAAGGAAGAAGAAGAAGATGATGATGATGAAAATGATGATTTACATGATATTAATGATGAGATGGATGAACCAAAGTTGGAGGAGAAAGATGATGAAAGAGATGGCGTGAATGATGATAGTAAAAAGGTTCTAAATTATATGCTAATGTCATAAATTGCATGTTTATATTCTACATTTATAAATAATATGTAACTTTATTAATTATATACATATGTTCTAATACATTCATGTTTATGTTCTAATACATTCATGCTTATGTTCTAAAGTAAATGTTTTAATTAATAAGTAAATGATTTTTGTAAGTTAATTCTTACATTTCTAAGTTGATGTTTTAATTATATACATATGTTATGTTCTAAACTTTAATTTTTATAACAATAATTTATCTACTAATTCAAATTCTTTCTAATGTTTTACTTTTTTCAGGTGGTTTTGAAAAAAAATCAGAAAAATAAGAAAAGAAAGATTGAAAAAGAAAAGGATGATGAGGATGTGAAAATAATCAAAGTGGAAAAAAATAAGAGATCGGCTTATCAAAGAGTTACCGCTAAGGAATTGATGAAACAAATTTTGGTAAATCTCTCTGATAAGCATAAACAAGCTATTCAAAAAATTGGATTTGATGCTTTTTTGAACTTGGATGCACCACATTATGTGGATTCTTGGTAAGCACTAGTGTTCTAAAGTTTTCTCATATGTTCTAAAGTTTTCCATTATGTTCTAAAGTATTTCTATTTTGTTCTAAAGTTTTCCCTTATGTTCTAAAGTTTTCTCATATGTTTTATTATATTTTTCCCTTATGATCTAAAGTTTTCCCTTATGTTCTAAAGTATTTCTATTAAATTCTATGATTTTCTATTATGTTCTATTATTTTTTTGCTTTATGTTTAAAAGTTTTCCCATATGTTCTAAAGTATTTCTATTATGTTCTAAAGTTTTATCTTATGTTCTAAAGTTTTCTATTATGTTCTATTATATTTTTTCCTTATGTTCTAAAGTTTTCCCTTATGTTCTAAAGTATTTCTATTATGTTCTAACATTTTCTATCCATATGTTCTAAAGTATCTTTATTATGTTCTAAAGTTTTCTATCCATATGTTCACATGATATATGTTCTAAAGTTTTCCATTATGTTCTAAAGTATTTCTATTATGTTCGAAAGTTTTCCCTTATGTTCTAAAGTATTTCTATTATGTTCTATGATTTCTATTATGTTTGAAATTATTTATATTACATGTCAATCTTTTAAAGTACTTTTATTTTTTGTTTTTATTATTTAAATATCATCTATTATGTTCTAATTCTTATAAAATTCTAATTAATGTTCTAAAGTTTAAATATCATGTTAATTTTTATTTTTATTTAAATTCTAATCTATATGTATTTTGTATTCTAAACCTTTAATTTAAATCTAGGTTGACACAACAACTTCTTTCGAATTTTGATCCCAAGAGATGTTGCTTGATGCTACCGGGGAGAGAAGAAGAAATACTCTTTGATGAAATTGATGTTCACATGACATATGGATTGCCAATGGGAGATATAGCAATTCTTGATACAATAGAAAACAAGAATGAATGTGCAAATTTTATGCAAAAATGGAGAAAAAACTTTAACCTTAAAGTGGTATGAATATTTTTATGTGTACTTGTATTCTAAACGTGTTATTTGGCTTATGTTCTAATTTTTTTTAATAATGTTCTAAAGTATTTTTTATTATGTTTTAAGATTTTTTATTATGTTCTATTATATTTTTCCCATATGTTCTAAAGTTTTCTATTATGTTCTATTATATTTTTCTCTTATGTTCTAAAGTTTTGCATTATGTTCTAAACTATTTCTATTATGTTCTAAAGTTTTATATTTTGTTCTAAAGTTTTCTATTATGTTCTATTATATTTTTTCCTTATGTTCTAAAGTTTTCCCTTATGTTCTAAAGTATTTCTATTATGTTCTATGATTTTCTATTATGTTTGAAATTATTTATATTACATGTCAATCTTTTAAAGTACTTTTGATTATAAAGTATTTCTATTATGTTCTAAAGTTTTCCATTATGTTCTAAAGTATTTTTGCTTATGTTCTAAAGTTATTCTGATTATGTTCTAAAGTATTTTTGCTTATGTTCTAAAGTATTTTTTTATTATATTCTAAATTACCTATCCATGTTCTAAATTACTTACAGGGTGCTCCAACAAATGCACAATTGATTAGTAGGATTCAAAAGGTGAAGGAGGTAGATAAATAACAAAAACAAGTTTCGGATGAATTCATTTGGAATTTTTTGGTTTGTGTGGTTAATAGTTGCATCCGTTCAACTAATAACAAGCAACTATACATTAAGTTTTTGTATAGTTGCAAGGATACAAAGAATATAGTTAAGTTGAATTGGTGCAAATTTGTTAAGGAGCACTTGATGGAAACTACTAAGAAATGGCTAGATGGAGAATCTTTCTTTACGGGTCCTTTAATCTTTCTTATGGTAAGTTCTAATGATGTTCTAAATTATATATCTATGTTCTACTTTACATATCAATGTTCTAAAGTATTTCTAATGATGTTCTTTTAGGTATCCTATTTTGATCGGGTACAAAGGAAGGGGTTAGAGATACCACGTCAAGTTCCATTAATATCATTGTGGAACCAAGAAAGGTTCCATACAAGATTGAAGTTTGAGAAAGACCTTGGATTTGGAAAAGGAAAAGTACTAGAAAGAATGAAATTGAATGTGGTACGAATTTTGTATATGCTTATGTTCTAAAGTTTATACTATATGTTCTAAACTTTGTAATATATGTTCTAAAGTTTATTATCGTTTTATATTTATCTATACAATATATTTATGCATGTATTCTAAAATTTATAATGTATATTTAAAAAGGGATTGGAAAAAAGGCAAGAGAATGACAAAGGCAAGAAGAAAGAGCAACCCTTGACAATTAGAGAAAAACAAGGGGAGAAGAAAGTAATTAAAAAGCAAGAGAAAGACAAAGGAAAAGAGAAAGTTGTGGAAAACCAATCAATGACATGTGATTCTATCACGTCTCCAAATGATATGATGGTATAATGTTTTAATATTTTTTTTATTAATTTATTTACTTATTTCTATAATATTTTAAATATTCATTATTTTATGTTCTAAATTCTTAGGATTTTTTAAGCAAATTTGGAGATTTGGCAAAAAGTCTTGCATCGAATGTAAAAGAGATGTATAGCATGTTGGAACAAGCAAAGGATATCTTTGTTGAGGAAGAAACAACGGGGAAAATGCATCATCTTATAGACAACATTTGGTGCAAGTATACCACAAAGGTATAATAATCATGTTCTAAACTATTTTCAGACTATGTTCTAAAGTGTAATTTTTATATTTATAATAGTTCAACATATATAAATGTCTTATTGGATTCTAACTTATGTATTCTTATATATAGCCATTGGTAAATCAAGAAGAAGAAAAGCAACAGACAAAAAGTCCTTCCATACTTAGTCAAGATCAACATTTCTTCGATGAACCGACATTCATAGAAGAATTGGATATGTTGATGAACATTGCATGGAAGAAATTTAATGTTGAAAAGTCACCAAAGTCATTGGGACATGGTAATTACATGTTTAATTTCTAAATTATACCTATGTTCTAAATTATGCTCTTAAATCAAGTGTTTATGTTCCAACTCAAATCTTTATGATATAGTTAAGTTCTAAAATTGTGTTTTGTAATTATTATGAAGATTTGCCATCAAATGAAGGAGAAAGAGAAAAGAACAACAATGAGAGAAATATCAATGAAAAGATAGATGATAGTATCTCTTCACCTATACTTGGTAATTTCCAACTATTTTCCAACTCATTTCTTATTAATGTTCTTTTAATTAATTGATTTTAAAAAGGAAAAATACTAAAAAAAATGAAATAGAATATTTGTATATGCTTATGTTCTAAAGTTTACGCTATATGTTTTAAAGTTTAAGCTATATGTTATATGGTTTGCACTTTATGTTATAACGTTTATGTTAATGTTCCAACTCAAATTCTTATGATACAATTATATTATATGTTGTGTTTTATAATTATGTTTTCAAGATAAAGAAGAGAAGCAAGACCAAGGACAAGAGGATAATCAAAAAGAAAGACAAGAGGCAAAGGAAGGAGAAAGCCAAAAGGAGAAGGAAGGAGAAAGAGAAGAGGAGCAAGAAGGAGATTTGGCAAAAGGTTATGATCTAAAGTATTTCTATTATATTCTAAACTAAAGTTTTCTATTATGCTCTATTATATTTTCCCCTTATGTTCTAAAGTTTTCCCTTATGTTCTAAAGTATTTTTAAAAGGAAAAGTACTAAAAAAAAAATGAAATAGAATATTTGTATATGCTTATGTTCTAAAGTTTACGCTATATGTTCTAAAGTTTACGCTATATGTTCTAAAGTTTAAGCTATATGTTCTAAAGTTTGCACTTTATGTTCTAAAGTTTATGTTAATGTTCCAACTCAAATTCTTATGATACAATTATAATCTAATATTGTGTTTTATAATTATGTTTTCTAGAACAAGAAGAGAAGCAAGACCAAGAACAAGAGGATAATAAAGAAGAAAGACAAGAGTCGAAGGAAGGAGAAGGACAAAAGGAGCAAGAAGGAGAAAGACAAGAGGAGCAAGAAGGAGATTTGGCAAAAGGTTATGATCTAAAGTATTTCTATTATGTTCTAAACTAAAGTTTTCTACTATGCTCTATTGTATTTTCCCCTTATTTTCTAAAGTTTACCCTTATGTTCTAAAGTATTTTAAAAAGGAAAATTACTAAAAAAAAAAAAAGGAAATAGAATATTTGTATATGCTTATGTTCTAAAGTTTACGCTATATGTTTTAAAGTTTACACACATAATAGTGCACTTTATGTTCTAAAGTTTGCTTAATATTTGTATTTTTATTATGTTTTAAGATTTTCTATTATGTTCTAAAGTTTTCTATTATGATCTATTATATTTTTTCTTTATGTTCTAAATTTTTCCCTTATGTTATAAAGTATTCCAATTATGACATAAAGTTCTCTATTATATTCTATAATATATGTTTGAAATTATTTATAGAACATGTCAATCTTTTAAAGTACTTTTGATTATAAAGTATTTTCTATTATGTTCTAAAGTATTTCTATTATGTTTAATTTTATTTTTTTCCTTATGTTCTAAAGTTTTCCTTTATATTTTCAAGAACAAGAAGAAAAGCAAAAACAAAGACAAAAGAATAATCAAGAAAAAAGGCAAGAGGCAAAGGAAGGAGAAAGACAAGAGGAGCAAGAAGGAGAAAGGCAAAAAGAAAATGAAGGAGAAAAAGAGGCAAAAAAGAAAGTTGAAGCAAAGAAAGGGTAATCAATGTAACTTATTAATAGGAATATTTAATACATTGGTTTTGGTTTAGAACATATGTTGGACGATTTGGTAAAATCTTAATATAGGATTAATGGTTTGTGTTTTCTAGTTATATATATTGGTTTTGATTTGGGTTTGTTATTAGTATTTCAAATATGTTCCAAAGTATATATGTTTATGTTCTAAAGTATTTCTAATTATGTTCTAAATTACTTGCCCATGTTCTAAAAGTAATTTTGATTTTGTTTAGACAAAAGAATAAGCTTAAAATTTTCTTGCGTACAACAAAGAAGAAAACGAAAAGGAATGACGACACACCAAAGACACCAATTCCTCCAAAAAAGATGCATAAAGATATTTCACCTCCAAGCTTCAATTTGTTGATGCCCTCACCAATAGTTGGTAAGTTTGACTTATTTTAACTTTATTTTTGTTATATGTATATTGGAAATTTATTATATTTATTATGTCAAAAGTTCTTTTAATGTTCTAAATTTTTTGAATCTAGATCATCCACCTACATTGAATGAAGAAGAAGAGGACAACAAAACCAAAAAAGAAAAGAAGAAGCATGTTGAAGAAAAGAACAACAAAGAGAATAAGCAACGCTAATTAGATTTAGGCTATGGTGGTTGTTTGATTATTATTTGATTTTAGTTGTTGATTGTTTTTTTTTTTTTTTTTTTTTTTTTTTTTTTTTTTTAAATTCAATTGAATAGGAAGCAAGAATAAGAAAAAGAAGAAGAAGAAGAAGAAGAAACAAAGAAAAAAAGAGGAAAGGATAAGCTTCCAATGTACTTGCGTTCGCCTTTTATGGTTACTCATGAATAACTCTTCAACAATGTAGATCATAAAATGATAGCTGAGTATGCTTTTGCTCAAGGAGATAACGCGTAAGATTTCATCCATCTATATTTATATGCTTATGATAAAAGTATTTGATTATGTCATAAAATATATATATTTATGTTCTAAATATTGTATTTATCTTCTAAAGTAGAAACTTATGTTTTAAAATACATGTTTGAAATTTCCATCTTCGTTTTCTAATCAAATTCAATTTTGATGGTTATATTTTTTCTAAGTAAATGTTCTAAATGTTACAAGTTTATGTTCTAAAGTACTATGCTTATGTTCTAAAGTTGTATGTTTATGTTCAAAATTACGTGCTTATGTTCAAAATTATGTTTTGATTAATATAGTTTATGTTCTAAAATATTTCTGGTCATGTTCTAAAATTTAGTTCTAAAGCACTATGCTTATGTTTAAAATTATGTGCTTATGTTTTAAAGTATTTTGTTTATGTTCAAAATGTTGTTTTAATTTAATGTAGTTTTTGTTCTCATTTTAGGGAACTTTTGTATGCTGACAAAGCGGCAATTGTGATTAGGAGAGATGAGATGGATAGTCTTTCAGGATGTAGTCACATGTTCAACAATATGCAGATGCTTATGCTTTCATATTAAATTGTGAAAACAAAAGGCGTGGTGTAGACAAGAAGAGTAGATTTTTTTTCTCTACTGAATGTTATGTATGTTCTAATTATCTTACTATTATATTCTACATTACATGTCAATGTTCTAAAGTATTTCAAAAAATATTCTAAAGTAGTTCTGATTTAGTTCTAAATCACATGTCAATGTTATAAAGTATTTCTAATTATGTTCTAAATTACACGTCTTTGTTTTAATTATATGTCAATGTTCTAATTACTTGAGTTTTAATTTTTTTTTTTCCAGCTCATTCTTTGCACTGAAAAATACATCAAAAATACTGAAAGTTGGGAAGATAGAAAAAAAGCTTTGTTTCATCAAATGAAAAATGAAATGACAAATGCCGAGGTAACAACATTTAACAACTTTCAATTGGTAAGTTTTTTTTTTTTTTTCTTTATATAGTGTTCTATTTATTTTTATTGAGTTCTAAATTACATGTCAATGTTCTAAAATATTTCTAATTATGTTCTAATTTATTATTATAATGTTTTAAAGTTTATGATTATGTTGTAAACACATGTTTGATTATGTTCTAAAGTCTCTGATTATGTTCTAAACGTAGGTTTTCTTTCCGGCTGTTTTACCGGATCACTATTATTTGTTGTGCTTCAACTTTATGGAAGGTATTCTTGATGTCATTGATAACATGATTCTTCCACCAAATGTTTCGGTAGAAGACAAATATGGGGATGATTTTACAAAAATGGTAAGGTGTAAAGGTTTGATTTAGTTAATTATAATTTTTTTTTTTTTATGCTATAAAGAAATTTAGGAACATTGATATCATATGGAACATTAACCTTATTTGGAACATTAACATAATTTTAAGTTATTTTTATTATGTTCTAAAGTTTTCCCATATGTTTTAAAGTATTTCTATTATGTTCTAAAGTTTTCAATTATGTTCTAAAGTTTTCTATTATGTTCTATTATATTTTTCCCTTATGATCTAAAGTTTTCCCTTATGTTCTAAAGTGTTTCTATTATGTTTTTCTTTATGTTCAAAAGTTTTCCCATATGTCCTAAAGTTTTCTCATATGTTATAAAGTTTTCCCTTACGTTCTAAAGTATTTTTATTATGTTCGAAAGTTTTCCCTTATGTTCTAAAGTATTTCTATTATGTTCTATGATTTTCTATTATGTTTGAAATTATTTATATTACATGTCAATCTTTTAAAGTACTTTAAATTATATATATATGTTATAATTTACATATCAATGTTCTAAAATAATTGTAATTGAGTTCTAAATTCCATGTCAATGTTCTAATTATATTATTAATTTTTTAGTTGGAAGCATTTGGTGAATTTTATGAAGAAGTTGATAAGAAGAGTGCAATTATTTCCACTTATGAAACAAGAAATGTTAAGATGAGATGGAAAAACAACCAGAATAAACATGATTGTGGAGTATTTCTGTTGAAGCACATGGAATCCTATGAAGGCCAATGTCAAAAACAATGGAATTCAGGACTAGAGAAGGATAATGTAAGTACAAAACATATATGTTTTAAAGTAATTCTTATTATGTTCTAAATTACATGTATATGTTCTAAAGTCATTTTTTTTTGTGCAGTTTGAGCAAATGAAAAGGTTACGAGTGGAGTATTGTGGGAAGATTATAACATCTGAAGTAAATGAAGAACGGAAAAGAGTGTTGAAGATGGCTAGAAAGTGGTCAAAGATCAACAAATTTTGATATTTGATTGTGTAAATCTCAAGTATATATAATAGTAATTTTTTGTACAAATATATGATTATGGACATAACTGTTTTGAACATGTGTATATTTTGAAACATTAATATCATTTGGAACATTAACCTAATTTCAAGTTATTTTGATTGTGTTCTAATGTATATAAAGTAATTCTTAATATATTCTAAGTTGCATGTGTATGTTCTAAAGTAATTCTTATTATATTCTAATTTATTATTATAATGTTTTAAAGTATTTAAGTTGTTACTTGCAAAATTTGCGCAAAATAAATGGTTCACATTAGTTGAAAAATATTATGTTATCTCATACTCATCCAACCCCATTCTCATATTATAATATTGCCAAAAATTATGTTAATAAAAGAATAAGAGTTATAATATAATCATGTTATATTATAATTGTAAACATAAGAATATAGAGAATAATTGGACAAAAAATAATATGCATTATGTTCTCAAAATAATAAAAAAAATGTATAAAAGAAAAATTTACACAAAAATTTTTCCATGTGTTATTTCCTTAAAATAAAAAGTCCCATGCGGTTGTACGAATAGCATAATCAACCTGAAAAAAAAAATTAATAATTAGAACATAAACACATTATAAATTTTAGAACATATTTGATGCATTTTAAAACATAAAGTATTAAGTTTAAAACTCAAAGTATTTATATAATATGTTTTAAAGTATGTTGAACATGTGAACATGTTTTAAAGTATCTGAAATACGCTGGAATCCACATATCACGTATGTTGAACATGTGAGCCAACCACTCATGATCGTTCAAATTGAATTCTGAAATAACTTTGTTCCACTTTTCTTCAAATTCTGCTGGCTCAATCTCTAAATGCCAAACACATGCACAAAGATTTTTCAAAAAATCAGTTTCTTGGGTAATTGTCCGACCTATTTTTTCAGGCACCTTTTTCATAATATGCCACATTCAAAACCTATGTTCTGTAGTTTGAAAAACATTACGAACATCAACTTTCATTGCAGGGTCTTGATCGGTAATCAAACACACAGGCTCATTATTTCCCATTGATTTAAGAAAAGTTTTGAAAACCCATTCGAAAGATGATATATCTTCATGAGCTACAAAAGAAGCCGCAAAAGTAACACATTTCTTATGGTGATCAACTCCAGGAAATGGACCAAAGATCATATTATATCTGTAACATACACAAATTATATATGCAGAAAATATTAGAACATAAGGATTAACTTTAGAACATAAAGGTAAATTGTGTAGCATAAAGGTATACTTTAGAACATTAAGGATAAACTTTAGAACATAAAGATAAATTGTGAAGCATAAATGTATACTTTAGAACATTAACGATAAACTTTAGAGCATAGAAATTTAATTTAATTATTAAACTTGCCAATATTTTAGAACATAATGCATCTATGTTTAGTATATCAGCAATATATGTTTAGAACATTAGCAATATATGTCTAGAACATAAGATATACATAATTTAGAACATAAGAAATATATGTTTAGAACATCAAAACATGATAGATATTAATTTAGGAACATAAAAAAATCTACATTTAGAACATCACCTGTTTGTTTGGAACGTTGTATCAAAAGATACCATATCACCAAAAAGTGCATAATTTTTGCGACAAATAGGATCAGCCCATAAAGCTCTACAAAGTCTACCTTCTTCATCAACATCATAGTAAAAAAAAAGGCACTCCAAAGCAATTTCTTATTTTGAAAGTTATCCACAAACATTTGGGCATCTGATCCAGCAATATAAGCCTTCAAATCTCTATAAAAGTTTTTGAAATCTTGTTTAGATGCACCAACATTATCATGTGATCCAGCTAATTCTTTCATCATTGTATAAGACCTCACAGGACCAACATTTACCTGTGTACAAAAACAAAGAGAAAGAAAAATTACTATGATTAAAAATCAACTTTAGAACAAAGAAAACAATATTTGGCACATAAAAATAAATCACCTTTGAATTATCAACAATCAACTTCTTATGCATAATATGCATTTTTCTATTATCCTTTTGAAATTTTGCACAACTTGGAGTATATAAACAATGATTATGTTCTTCTTTGAATTGACTAACAACATATTTTCCTGCATCATATCTCATACATATGTGAGCATTGCATCCTACACGAGTCACTAAACGTTTCCTAGTAATACGAACTTTTCCTTCTTCATCAACAGTTTGTTGAGCAATAGTTTTTTTTGTTGCCTTGAAACCTTCCTTATTACAAACTCCATATTGAAAAACAATTATATCTTTGTTATTCTTCTTCCTTGTAGTAGTAGATTTCCTAGAAGTAAACCCAGCGGCATTTGCATATGCTTTATAAAAACTAAGACCCTCTTCGGGATCTTTGAATATCATCCCCAAACGAGGTTTTAACTCTTCGGGAACACTTGGAATCCATTCCTTAGTGGTACCACCAGGGCTAAACGATCCAACAACCTCAGGAGTACGATAAATAACACCAACTGCATTAGAACATAAAGAGAAAGAGAAACATACATAGAAAACTTTAGAACATAATGAAAAAAGTTTAGAACATTAAGAATAAACTTTAGAACATAGTAAATTACTTTATAACATACATAATAAAATTTAGAATAAAGTGAAAAAATTTAGAAAATAAAGAATTACTTTAGAACATAACTAGAATTTTTTTTGAATATTAAACAAATTTTGAACATAATCAACAAATTTACAAAATTACTTTAAAACATGTAAGTAAATTTTAAAGTTTAGAACATGTAAGTAAAGTTTAGAACATGTAACTAAATTAAAATAGAATAAAGTGGAAAAGTTTAGAACATAATGAATTAATCTAGAACATTAAAACAACTTTTAAACATAATCCACAAATTCACAAAATTACTTTAAAATATACAACAAAGTAAAGTTTAGAACATGTAAGTAAATTGAAATTAAAGTATTAAAACAATGAAAATTACCTGAATGAGTAACAACGGAAGAAGGAGAATTATCTTGAACATCATCTAAATCCATGAATATGCCAAAACCTAATTATCATAAATACAAATTGTAGTAAAAAACCAATCTAAAATTACTTATAGAAGAAAAAGGTAATTAAAGTTTATGTATTATTTTTCCCTTATGTTCTAAAGTTTTCCCTTATGTTCTAAAGTATTTCTTTTATATTCTAAGATTTTCTATTATGTTCTAAAGTATTTCTATTATGCTATAAAGTTTGCTATTATGTTCAAAAGTTTTCTATTATGTTCTATTATATTTTTCCCCTTATGTTCTAAAGTTTTCCCTTATGTTCTAAAGTATTTATATTATGTTCTAAAGTTTTCCCATATGTTCTAAAGTTTTCTACTATGTTCTAAAGTTTTTCTTATTATGTTTTAAAGTTTTCTATTATGTTATAATGTTTCTATTATGTTCTAAAGTTTTCCCTTATGTTCTAAAGTATTTTATTATGTTCTAAAGTTTTCTATTATGTTCTATTATATTTTCCCCTTATGTTCTAAAGTTTTCCCTTATGTTCTAAAGTATTTATATTATGTTCTAAAGTTTTCCCATATGTTCTAAAGTTTTCTACTATGTTCTAAAGTTTTCCCTTATTATGTTCTAAAGTTTTCCCTTATGTTCTAAAGTATTTATATTATGTTCTAAAGTTTTCCCTTATTATGTTTTAAAGTTTTCTATTATGTTATAATGTTTCTATTATGTTGTAAAGTTTTCCCATATGTTCTAAAGTTTTCTATTATGTTTTATTATATTTTTTACTTATGTTCTACAGTTTTCGAAAATATAAATAACAAAATGGAAAATCGAAAAAAAAAAACTGAAAAATAAAAACAGAGGAAAGAACGAGGAAAAAAAAACGAATTAAAAATAAAAAATTGAAATCGAAAATAAAAAACTGGAAAAAAAAAACGAAAAATAAAAATAAAATACTTGAAAATAAAAATCGAAAAAAAAAATGGAAAATGGAAAAAAAAAAAAACTGGAAAATATAAAAAACAAAATGGAAAATCGAAAAAAAAAATTGAAAATAAGAAATCGAAAAAAATGGAAAAATCGACAAAAAAAAAAAAAACTGGAAAATAGAAAAAAAAATCGTAAAAAAAAATTGAAAATAAGAAATCGAAAAAAAAATGGAAAATCGACAAAAAAAAAAAAAAAAAAAACTGGAAAAAAAAAACTGAAAAATAGAATAAAAAAAATGGAAAATCGAAAAAAAAATCGTAAAAAAAAATTGAAAATAAGAAATCGAAAAAAATGGAAAATCGACAAAAAAAAAACTGGAAAATAAAAAAAAAAAAACTGGAAAATCGTAAAAAAGAATCGAAAAAACAACTTGAAAATAAAAAATCGAAAAAAAAAACTGGAAATTAAAAAAAAATATTATTAAAAATCGAAAAAAATAAAAAACCAAAAAAATAAACTTTAAATCGCCAAAAAAAAAATTCAACAAAATCGAACCAAATATAAAAACAATTGAACTTAAAATGGCAAAAAAAAAAAAAAAAAAAAAACTTACCAAGTTCTTGAGGTAGAGGAGAGAGAATAGAGAAAATATTGAGGAGAGAGAAAATGTTGAGGAGAGAGAAAATGCTAAGGAGAGAGATTTAGGGTTTTCTTTTATTTAAAGATTGAAAAAGAGTTATTAAAATTACAAAAATGCCATTACTAAAGGGAGATTTTAGATGGTTAGATCAAAATCATTGAACGGTTGAGATGGATTCTTATATAAGATTGAATTCTTATATAGAGGAGGGTTCTTATATGAGCCTTCCTATATATATATATATATATATATATATATATATATATATATATATATATATATATATATATATATATATATATATATATATATATATATATATATATATATATATATATTTATTTGGAATGGTTCATAATTTAGAATATTGTTCCAAATTAAACATCCTTTAGTCTTTACTAATAATGTGTAAAGTCCAAGTTTAATTTCATAGTGACAGAATATATCATCAGCAATTTTGTGTCGTTTTAGGGATGGGGTGATACATGGTGGGAATGGGATGACATGTATTGGACATAGTGTTTTAGAAATAGTAAAATTGAATTGTCAATTTCCAAAACTTCTAATTTCATAAAAGCTTAATTGGTTAGGTTCGCAAGTTCTTAACAAAGTGGTTGATCAGTGTGAGATTGTTTGTGATTCTAGTCATGATAATCATTGTCAATTTTAACTTTTGAGATTACACTTGTTCTACTTTAACACCTTTATTTTTATTATTATTTTTTTGAAATATTTATCAATAACTTGGGCCAATTGATCAAATTGGTAAATAAAAAAGACCCTCAGCGACACTTTGGTAAAAAAATAATTCCGGCGACAATTTGGAAAAAAATTAACCCTAAGCGACAATTTGGTAAATAAAATTATCTCAGGCGATATTTTACCCAAAAAATACAAAAATTTCCAACAAATTACTCGTGAACACTTAATTTAGTTCGTTTTTCGTGGTTATTTATCAATCCTTTTTTTTTTTTTTTTATAGAAATAACAATTTCAAGAAATTACATGTTTAGTATCATTTTTCACTTAAGTTTCATACCTCCTATGAACGAAATGTTTTTAAAAAGGGGTATGAAATAAATTTGGTATCAAGATTTAGCAAAATGAAAAGGAAATGGCATAGGTATTCAAAATTTATAAAAGGAAAAATAAATTTAAAATCACAAAAACAAATTAAATTAGGAAAAATTGCCCGGAATAATCCCACCTTTGGCCCGTCCGCCAAAAATAATCCCACATTTGGATTATTTTTAAATAATCCGACCTTTATATCCACTTCGCTCATAATGGTCCCAACCGGTCAACTAACCTGTAATCACAAGTTGCCCTAACACGTGTCGGCCTACGATTCGTCAAACAAATTAAAATAAAAAATTAAAAAAAGTTTTTTTAAAATAAAAAACAAGAAAAAATTAATTAATATTTTCAAAAACCCCGACCAGCCAAAACCCCCACCATCCACAACCACCCTCACCGCCGCCGTTCCCGCCGGCCTAGCTGCCGAATCCGTTGTCCCACAGCACCGACGACCGCCCAAGAAGCTCTCTCGTAGCCCCGACCACCTAGATGCTATCTCGCAACGCGACGCCCTCCCTCCCCCTCCCACAAACCTCCCTCCCCACCGCCACGAAACCCAGTCCCCAACCCTCGAAATCCTTTCTCTGTCCCGATCCCGGCCCCCTTCCCTTCCCCAATCCCTTTTCCGGCTACTTCCCCTTCCCCACGCTCCGATTTCGACCCTTATCCCCTTCCAACCTGGCGATTTTGACCCGCCTCCTCTTCACACACCTTGATTTCGTTAGTGGTTGTGGTGGGTAAAAGGGTAGGGGAGGTTGGAGAGCAGCTCCGAGTAGGTTGCGGTGGGTAAAAGGGTAGAACGACGCGACGAAGCTGGCTGCTCTGGGCCTCGTCTGGCGGTAGGGGCGGCGAGGTGGCTGAGGTTGCGGTGGGGCTAGGGTCTGGGGTTGATTTTAGTTTTTTTTTTTTTAAGTAAAAAAATTAAAAATAATTAATTAATGTTAATTATTATTAATCATTTCTTAAAACAAAATTAAAATTAAAAATTATTTTTTGACCAATCACGTCATGACACGTGTGTAATTAAACTTAATTAAAAAAAATTACCTACTCAACCGGTTACAGGTCACTAGGGACCAGTAGGAGCGAAGTGGATATAAAGGTCGGATTATTTAAAAATAATCCAAAGGTGGGATTATTTTTGGCGGACGGGCCAAAGGTGGGATTATTGCGGGCAATTTTTCCATTAAATTATGGTTTTTAAAGAGTTTGTCGGAAAAAATAGATTTTTTGGTCTAAATATTGCCGGAGTTTATTATTTTTACCAAATTGTCGCATATGGTTAGGTTTTTTTTACCAAATTGTCGCTAGGGGTCTTTTTTATTTACCAATTTGGTCAATTGGCCAAACAACTTGCTTTGCTCTTGTTTAAGAGTTTTATACTACTTGTCAATAAACAATTTGTACTACTAGTATTTAATTTAATTTTTTTTATTTAAAATCATTTTTGAAAGTATAAACTCCATACAATGAAATGAGTTTAACAAGATTTTACATAATTGTTATTTGTTACATTTAGGCCCCGTTCTTTAGAGCTGCTCTGCTTGAATCTGCTTTACTTAAAAATAATAGTTAATATTGAATAATAATAATAATAATAATAATAATAATAATAATAATAATAATAATAATAATAATAATAATAAATAATTAATATTTAATTATTATAACAATAATAATTATATATTTAATAATAATAATAATAATTGATTTTTTATAATAAAAATCAATATTTAAAGATAATAACTAATATTGAAAGATAATAATAATTAATAATATAAATAAAAATAATTAATATTTAATAATAATAAATAATTAACATTTTATAATAATAATTATATAATAATTAATATTTAATAATAATATTTAATGATTATAATAATAATAATACAATAATAACAGTGATAATAATAATAATTTTAATAATAGTAATAGTGGTAGTAGTAGTAATAGTGATGATAATAATAATAATAATAATAATAATAATAATAATAATAATAATAATAATAATAATAATAATAATAATAATAATAATAATAATAATAATAATAATAATAATAATAAATCTGCTCTGCTCGGCTCTGTTCTGCTATGCTCAGCTGAGATCTACTCTACTGACTCCTGCTCTGCCTTGTCCAGATGCTCAAAAGAACAGGGCCTTAATCACAAAAGATCGTAAAAATGAGAGTGTATGTTTTTGGTGTTTAGAGAGCCACAAAGGCGGGTGATGAGAATCTATCCTAGGATTACTTGAAATCGGGAGGAAAGCTCTAACCACTTGAGCTGTACATAATTGTATTTTTTTGGTTACATTTTATCACAAAAGATCGTGAAAATGAGAGTGTATGTGACCGTGTGTTTGTGTGAGTAGTGTAAAAGTCCAAACAATACATTATTTAGTAGACAACGGACGGAGTAATTAAGTGTAAACAATCTCACAGCGTCAATCTATCTTTTCCTCATAACTATGAACTCTTAAATAATTGTACTCCAATACAAGTACAGTAGAGAACTTCTGAATGATCACGACCTCACAGTTTATTATGGCGTTGTTAATTTTGTTGCTTTCTTCACTTTGCCTTTTTGACCAATAAAAATTGTCTTTCGCACTTAATTAGTGGGACCTATGGAGCTATATTTAAAGGAAGTTCCGTTATACAAAAACAATTGCATAATGAGGGGTAAGAATGTAACTCCACGTAATGTATGTTTTGATTTTAGAGTAGTACCATTGAGTGGTAAATAGTATTATTATTTGGCCTGGTGACCAAATAGTACAATTGAATATTTCAGTGATACTAACCATGTCCTATGCCATACAAATATACAAGCTCTTAGTTTTTGCCAATAGACCAATGGATCATTGATTATGAATAGAGTGACGAAGAAGTAATTAATTATTGGTATGAAATTAGTCATTTATAAGTATTGTTTATCCATGTAACTTGTCTTTTATTCCAAATTTATTCCCCATCTTAATCAAACACAACACACTATTTCTCACTATTACGACCAACAAGTAAAGGACAAAAGTGTAAACAAACAAGGTGGAGATGTACATGTACAAGTAAAACTTGTCATAAAATATAGTCCATTATAAAAAAGTCCTAAGAGAAAATGAGTAAAATTAAAGCAAATTGATCAAATTTATGAAAATTATTAGTAAATTTTATTATAAACGATTATATATATTACATGAGAAACGGAAACCGGATATAAAAACCGAATTAATCATCTCAATTACAAAGCCATTATAGAGCTAAAACACAAAGAAATAGTAGAGCATATAATAGTTAATATTGAACAAATTTAATAAAATGTTCATTAAATTAAGGCTCAATTGACTTAAAAGAGGTGGTGGTGGTGCTTTCCTTCATGCTCTTTCTGCTCATCCTTGGCTTCCTTCTTCTCATGGTGCTCATGGAATGCATAGCCACCAGCCCCGACTGCAGCAGCCGCCGCGATTTCTTCCTCAATCTTGTGCTTGTGAGCATGCTCCGGGTCTTTCTTCGCCTTATGCTTCTCATGCTACAATTGTCACACAAATATACTACAGTCAATATTTTTTCACTATAAAAAGTCAATGATAAGAAAAATTCAATATGTTTTAAACTAAACCTTTATAATTAGTTATAATATATTTTTAAAAAAAGTTGTAGAGGCAAATTGAATTTATATTTAATTGGACAGATTAATCGTGCAATAATTGTCACATTGTGGTATCAAATTTTAATACCAATTATAAATGTAAGAATATAAGAGGCTATGTTAGTGCGTCCGAGATCAATTTTAAAAAATAAGTACAAGTGGTGATTCATCCTTCCAACCTGTGTTCAATAACAATAGTCAAGTATATTAATTTAATAATAATTTTAAAATGTCCGATTAAATTTCTCACTAGTGCTCGATCAAATAATAATTAATAATGCGTGATAACTTTATTATTATACCCCATTGAATGGTCGAACAATCCAATTACTAAAGGATAGTTAATTACGTAAAACACCACGTTACGTAGAAAATAAAATAAAATAAAAGAAGTACGTACCAAAGCAAAGGCACCAGCAGCAACAGCACCAAGCTCACCCATATGCTCCTTGTGCTTGTGGTGCTTCACTTCCTTCTCATAGTCCTTATCGTCGGACCCGACAACCGCGGTGGTAGTGGTCTCGGTGTATCCACTGCTGTAAGCGGTGTCGGGATAGGTGGTGGAGTCAGTCAAGACAACAGCTTCCACAGGAGTGTTGTTCTCATCATCATCCTTCTTGTGGTGGAAGAGGTGGTGGTGGTGGTGTTCTCCAGACATACTTGTTTTTCCTTAAATAAAAAAGAGAGAATTTAGAGATTATAATAATTATTTAGAAAAACTAGGAATAATGTGTTTGGTTTGTGAAATGGATGATTTAATTAGTCTTAGAGAAGGTTCTATTTATAATGGAATAATGGATTTAGTACATATAATAGGATAATTAGATATTTTTTTAAAAATAAAAAAATAAATAAATAAAAAAAAAGTAGGTATGTAATTGCGTTCATTTCGCCTAATGATCACTGTCCCACACGGTTTGTTTCCCCACATAATTTTTGTGACTCTGAAGAATATCTCTTTTGATTTTTTTTTTTTTCTCTAATAGAATTATTTCTATTTTTTAAAAAAAAAAAATTAAAATTTCAGTGGATTTATTGATATTAAAAATAATTAAAGGGAGATATTTCTTTATCTAATAAATCAAAAGGGATTTTTATCTAATAAGGGAAATTTATCCAACAAGGGAAATTTATCCAACAGATCAAAAGGGATTCTTATTTAATAAGGGAATTTTATCCGACAAATCAAAAGGTTTTTTTTTTTATTTAATTAATCAAAATAAATAAATCAAAAAGGATTTTTTATCTAATAAATCAATTTTGCAAGGTAATAAATCAAAAGGGATTTTGAGCTAATAAAATCAAAAGGGGTTTTTCTTCTTGATTAAGAATATACACTAAATATTCTAGAGATATCTAAAAAGATAGATAGGTATCATAGAAGATATCATCTAATAAAATACAGCTAATATATCCTAAACATGGGATCACATGAAGGATAATATTCTGTGTATATTCTCTATCACTTATTAAAAGCATAATCCCAAGGCTAGCTCACGAGAGGGGTACATTTGGCGTCTTAAGAGTGTTCTATGGTAAATTAATGAATTATGAATACAAATAAATTTTAAAATAATATTTTTAAAAAAACTTGCATGTATAAAATGTAGCACAAACTTATATGGGGTAGTGTAGTCAAAGGCCAAAAGAACAAAAGAATAAAAAAAGAGTACATAGGAACTTACGAAATTAGCCTTTTCTTGGATGAAAAAAACTCTTTTTTTTTTTTTTTTTTTTTTTTTTTTATTGGTTTAGTTCAAAGTGTTGTTTGTGTTTTTCAAAGTATATTTTGGTGGGGGTATATAAAGAGAGAAAACGAAAACTAAATTAAGAAAATAGAAATGGAGACAGTAATTATAAGGATAAGAGAAAAAAGAGGGAATCAAAAGAAAAAATAGTAAAGGAATAATAATAAAGGTGTTGGAATGTTTCATCATAAATAAACCATCTTTGTTTAGCAATTAGCCTCATAATATTTTAATAAGTATGTGATGTATCCATTTCAGAATATATATTTTTGATTGTTAAAACATTTTTTTACTCATAATAATAGAAATATGGATAACTTTATTATATTATTAAAAAAAAAGTATTTTATTAAAAAAAATATATATTAATTTTCTTTGATTTATTGTACTTATCATGATAGCAATTTTGTCCAACTCTTATGAATTTGATAACTAGAATAAAAGTTCAAGTTGGTGATGATTAAACATCTAATGTAAGTTTTTTCCTCAAATATATAAGAATTGAATAAGATTAAAAGAAGCATAAAGGATTAATTAGTGAGTAGAGAAAGTAGATCACTAATCATGATAAGATTTCACCAACTAAAAGCATCATAATGGTAATGCTTTTGCTAAGACTAATGGTTAGTGATCATAATTCAAGATTCACGAGCTAAGCAAACAAAGAAATGTCATTTCATGAGCTAAATAAAGCTCATTAGTTTTTTTTTTTTTTTTTTTTTTTTGAAAGAAAGAAAATAAAGCTCATTAGTCTGTCTTTTTTTGTTTTTTTTTAAGCTCATTAGTCTACAAACAAGTAATTTGTCTTCTCTTTTTTTTTTTTTTTTTTTTTTTTTTTTTTTTTTTTTTGTTTTGTTTTGTTTTGTTTGTTCTTCTACAATCCATAATAGTTGTTCAATCTTTCGGTTTAAGCTTATAATCCTTACTATTTTGTTTTTTATATTCATTTAAGGACGAATTTATGTACAGTTTTAGCCTCAAATGACCCACCATACACTTGAGACTACTTCTATTATTTTGATTAATAGACTCCACTCACATTATATTTGTTTATTATAATCAGTTTTCTATCTCTTGCACATGAGGTCATAATTGTCCTACAATCTTAATTTTAAGAAATACATTTTAAAGCCTCAATTGTTTAATATGAGTTACAAAAAAAAAAAGTATAAAAATTTCAAATGTTGATCCTCTATAAACGAAGGCCGAAGAGGTATTCAAATCTAGATTATAATCCTATAACAAATAATTGTGTTTGTATAAATGCAATTTGTAAAGGGATTTTAAAACAAAAATTATAGAGGGTCATAAAACACCGTTTCAACCCCGTTCTAAGTCAATCATATATATATGGACACTTGTAATCTATTCAATAGTCTAAATTGTGAAACAAATTCTTATACGATGTGGCGAGATGATTATAATGCAGTCTTATGACTTTTGACAATCACAATTTTTTAAAATGGACAGTTGAAATTATTTATTTATTTTTATTTATTTTTAATTTGTAATTTTAATTAAAATAATTTTTTATTATTTTAAATATATTTTATCTTCCAGAAATTATTTTTTAATATTTTCGAAATTCTAGGGATAAAATATATATATATATATATATATATAAATTAAAAAAATTATTTTTGATTCAAATTACTAAATAAAGATAAATAAAAAAAAAAACTATCTCAGCCGTCCATTTAAATTTTTTTTGTAGTAGTCAAAACTAAAAAGTCATAAGATTACATTAGAATTTTCACAATGAGGCATGCCAATGAAGTCATTAATTAGTCAATGCATAAATAATTAAATACAATGTTATGAACAATGTATAATTATAAAATTATAGCCAAATAACAAGGTTATTAATTCAAAAGACGATAATGAAGCTATATTTACCGTACTTAAACGAAGTATATAAATATATATATATATATATATATATATATATATATATATATATATATATATATATATATATTCTTTGACGGGTATTTAATTTAAATGAAGTTATAATCTTGATCGGCAAATCTATTGACTAAGACTAAAACAAAACATTGTTGACATCATCGTCCCTTAAATTATCCTACGTGTCATTCTCACATTAAAAAGTTTCACTTTGTTCTTGTTGATGATGTCATTAATTGTCATTATTATTTTAATTTTTTTTAACAATTATTATTTTAATCTACTATACATTTTTATTAAAAAAAATAATTACCACTCATTTTTACACAAATGATAAAATTAATTTTTTATGCATGATAACAAAATTATTTCATATGAATAATAATAAAATTATTTAAATTATACTAGTTTAATCTAGTATAAAGATATTCCTAATCTCCACCACTATTGCCAGCTTGTCATATGATATCCTCTTTTTGGCCGGGCCTTTCCACATATGAATACGAGTAGTGAAGTATTTTTCAGTTGGCCAAGTATTTTATTTTTTGAAAATATTTGTCACAGATAAATATAATTTTATGGTCTTAAGTGTAGCCTTCATACCAATCGCAATTTAGCACATGGAATAGAACAAGTCATATAGGACAAATTATTTAAAAAGTAGTCGGCCACTTTTATTTCAATTATTATTATTATTATTATTATTATTATTATTATATATATATATATATATATATATATATATATATATATATTTTAAATTTGGAAATATATATATATATATATATATATATATATATATATATATATATATATATATATATATATATATATATATATATATATATATATATATATATATATATATATTAAATTTGGAAGAAAAGGTTTAGGACTAATGTTTAGAAATAGAGGCTGATATGAGTTGTAAATAAATTCAATAAGCTCTGCTCAACATAAGGTTAACAAACTCATAGACAACTACAAAGTTACAAGCAAGTATATATGGCCGTATATATGCCCGTATGAGAAGATTTGTATGCATGGTTGAAATAATAATAAAATAAAATAAAAACAATAAAAGCAAAGACACTTACTAATGTTTCTCGGTTGCGACAATAAAAGCAAAGACACTTAGGCCCTGTTCGTTTGAGCTTCTAGGAAGAGCAGATCAAATTTCAGGGTAGGGTAGCAGACCTGAGCAGAGCAGATCAGATTTCAACATTTTTATTAATACTATTATTGTTATTATTATTATTATTATTATTATTATTATTATTATTAAGTGCATATACGATTTAGGTGAGTGAAAACACAAATATATGTGTACCATATTTAACATATGTTAATAGTAGAAAGATAAAAGACAACAGTTTACTTATATTTATTTCACAAAAATTTTAAAATAAAATGATTTAGTGAGTAATAATGATTTTACTTTTAAATTTGTCTTAATCATATATTTTTTACCCTAATAATAATAATAATATACAAAGTACTACTTGAAAACAACTTTTTTTTTTTTAATTCTTAAATTATATGGAAAGATTTGAAAAATAATTCTACTCAATGAACTAACAATCAATACCCACGTACATATAATGTTTCTACACATTGTGATTCTAATATAAAATGTTTATAAAAAAATTGTTATTAATTGTTATTATTATTATTTATTTTTTTGAAAGAATTGTTATAATTATTAGAAATTATTTATTAATAATATTATTAAATATTAATTCTTAATAGTTTGAATTATTAAATATTAATAATGATAACTATTATTATTAATTATTATTATATGATTAATAAATATTAATTATTTTTAATATTAATAATTATTATAATTATTCAAAATAATAAGTTATTATCATCAATACAATATTTATTATTATTATTATTGAATATTAATTATTATTATTGTTATTATTAATTATTATTTGAAAATAGAGTAGAGCAGAGCAGAGCAGATTTCTTTTTTAGCAGAGCATAGCAGATCAAATTTGATCAGAGCAGAGTAGAGCAAAGCTGAGCACAGCAGAGCAGCTCTAAAGAACAGGGCCTTACTAATGTTTCTTGGTTGCGAAAAAACTAAAGAAATTTGGTTTATCCTTTAACCAAGAGTTGGTTGTGCAGGTCTCTTACACCTGGAGGCTTGGCGGCTTGCTACCCACCCTAAACAACCTCAGAATGAACAACTTCAATCTTAAAAAGTTATCTTTTTTATTATGGAGCATATGGAAAGAACGAAATTATATTGTTTTTCGAAATGAAACATTAGATATTCCTCGAACTTTTCACGTATCGCAATTTGTGTTCAACGAGTGGCAATGCCGTACTCTCACATATAACTCTTGTTCCCACATCACGCGTGGGGCTAAAAGTTTGGGCCAAGTCCATGGTCCTAAGCTCAGCAACCTGAAATTACAAAAATACCCCTCCATAATCCAACCCATCATTAATCATTACAAAATACAGATTTGCCTTTATGGTCTATTCACATATTACTAAACTGAGCCGAACTTTTGAACTGAACTGTATTGAACTGATTGGAGCTGACATGAAATGAGCTGAAATGAATAATTTATGAGAGGGAGATTAGGAGATGAACTGAACTGAACTGATTGGATTTGAACTGAACTGAAATGAGCTGAAATGAACTGAAATTATCAAATTTAGTAAATGTGATCAGGCCATTAATCTGACCAATTAAGTACAGCTTCTGCCACCTGAAAGTACAGCTATAAATAGCACTCCAATCATTACTGATGGTAAGTTTTTCCTAATTCTCTCTCTAAGTACACACTCTTTCTAGAGAATACCCTTGCTAACTTAACCATCGGAGGGGCTTTCCCGGTCACACCCCGGGGCAGCTAACCTTCCCTATTTTGCAGGCCGAGCTCTCGGACGTGCAAGCAGAGCCCTCAGACATTATCCCTTTGCTAAGCGGAGCTGAAGAAAATTTGGGGAATTCGAACAAATAACTTTAGGACACCTTGATCTACCTTATTATCCTAAGACTTCCAAGAGCATTCTGTTTCCAGAAACACCTCTCTAGGCTCGGATCACCTATATTGAGATCCCAAACCCATACCCACCACCAACCCATCCATTCCATTCCGCGTGCAGCAGGTTTCCTAGAAAACACCCCCTTTAAACTCTTTCAAACTCAAGTTCGACGCGACGGTTCACTAAAAAACAACTCAGCAGCAGTAGGTGTCATCAGTATAGACAACATTGGTTCCCTTATTGTAGCTCGCACCTTCAACCTTGGCAACACCACTGTTTTTGTTGTAGAAGCTACATATTTTCAAAAAGCATCCTTCTTGCTCTTTAATATGGGATTCAACATTTAGTCATTGAAGGGGATAATTTCCTAGTAATCAACGCAGTAAAAGGAGTTTGGTCCGTTCCATGGCAACTCAATCACATCATCGTCGACATCCTCAATCTTCTTCAAAGGTTTCAGCTATGAAATATTAACCATGTTTACAGAAAAGCAAATAGAGCAGCAGATTGGATCACGAATGTAGGTCATCTTGTTAGTGATAACATGGATATTACTCTTTGTACTTCCTCGTGTTTGTACCCTATTATTTCCTCTAATGCGTTAGGAAGTTTCCTATTGAGGAGGGGTTCTTAATGCTTTCTTTTTTCTTACCTTTAAAAAAGAAATGAAAATGAAAGTATTTTTATTAGGCCTAATCAAACCAAGCCGGTACAATATTGGCTTGGCCCAAAAAATTAGATATGGATAAATTTTTTGGGTCTGGTCGAACTGATTTTCCTAAAAAAAAAGGTTGACAGTCCAAAATAATCCATTTTAATTAAAATTTTAGCCCGTCTCAAAACTGAAATAGCAAGGTTGGGCACGTCTTTTTTAGCCCAAAGGCTTAACCTAAAATGGGCGTGGGTAAAGCCTGGCCTAGCACGCGATCACCTCTAGATTTTATAATACTTACAGCACGAAATTTTAACAAGATGCAATTAGCAACATGAACTTACCATACATATTTCATACATATTTGATATGATAAACGGTTGGAAATTATTTATTAAGATACCATAAATATTGAAAATTATATGATATATGATTTATTTGTAGTATATTTTTATTCTCAAGAAATTGCTCTTAAACACTTCTAGTGATGTGGCAGTGGGGGGACAAGGCATTGGACCATCACATATTCACATTAAGAAAAATATCAACTAGTCATAATTGTAATGAATGTAGTTAAGAATTTGGATACTATTATATAGGAGTATATGCGAATTGGATAATATCTTCCAATTAACGCGGATAACGCTATTTCTTAACAAATATATCAAACAACGAACATATTTCTTAACCTATAAGTATTTCCACCCTAGTTGTCTATATAAACGTTAAAAAAATAAGCTCATTAACCAATAAATTGTGCTCATAATAATTCTCTTAAAATTTATTTTTGTTTTATTGTTAGTCTAATTATACCGTCCTCAAAACTCAACTAATACACTATGGATCACCACGGTCACCACCACCATCACCACGGTCACCACCATCATGAGAACGGGCACGCCGATGCGGAGAAGCAACTAAAGCATCACAACACCCTTGAGCGTATTGGTGAGACGGCTGCCGTTGCTGCTGCTGCTTATGCCTTGGTATGCTTTTTATTTGTTTCCTTAATTATTAAGGGCTTGAGGGTGCATTATTGTATATATTGAAATTTCACCAATTATTGGATTAATTCATTGTTGTATATTTTGGTTGATACAAAAATTGACATGAATGATTCAATTTATATATTTTCTAATTAGTATATATATTAATTTTTTATTATATAGATTTATATATTTAAATTTAAGGGCATCTTCTTAAAGCAATTGAATTATTGTTACGTTTATGTGCATATATTGACTCATCAAATTCATCAAAGACGAAATAAATTAAATATTTTAATTCTGTCGATTTCTAATGATATATATGGGTGAATAATCTAGGGTTTAATTTGAAAAGTTTTTTTTCTTTTTCCTAATTAAGGTTAATTGCTAATTATACATCCACGTTTGATTCCTAATATGAGGTAATTGAAATATTATATATACACACACGTATAATTTGACGTTGTTAGTACTGATTTGATTAGGTTTTATGAATAGTTATGGGATTATTCTATGAACGGAGTAACATATTAGATTGATTTTCATGTAATTTGTATCTGAACTAAACTGATTAGAGCTGAACTAAACCGAAATTAAAGCTGAAGTGAACAAGCCCTAAATATATAAAAAAAGTATCGATTTTTAAGTGGAGTTATAACGAATTTTTATGTGTGATATACAGTATGAGAGACATGAAGAAAAGAAAGACCCACAGCATGCTCACCAACACAGAGTGAATGAAGAGATTGCAGCCGCGGTTGCGGTTGGTGCTGCCGGTTTCGCTATGTACGAGCACCACAAAAAGAATGAAGCCGAACATGAGCTACATTCTTCCCAACACCATGGTCACCATTATGATCATCATAACCAATATCATGGTCATCATCATGATCATCATAACCATCATCATGGTCATCATCATGATCATCATAACCAACACCATGGTCATCATCATGATCATCACCACCACCATCATTAAATTAGTTTGTCCATTATTTTGGGATTTTGTGCTATTTAAATTTTCCTATAATTATATTAGACCTTTATGTTATGTAAGGGTGACTAGTGTTTGATCTCTTTAATTTGTTTAGGGTTACAACTGATCGAGTCGAGTTTGAAGTTGATCTAGCTAAGGCTTTGATAAGTTGGACAAATAAAATTATGTTTATTAAACTCAAAGATTATGTTTTCAAGATGGAGTAAATAAGTTACTAATTTTGAAGTTTTAATGCTATATAAAGAATTGGTTAACTGGCTGGTCAATTGACTCAGTTCATCATTTCATCGAGGATATCTCGTTAGTTTTTATGTAATTTTAAGCTTTTAGTTTAGCTTAACAATGATCAATCAAGATTAGAAGTACATTGTGTTGATTAACATGAAGACTATAATTGGGATCTACAGTTAGGTTAAGTTAATTGTTCATCTTGTTAAGTTGTTATATTTGGTCACAAAAGTTATTTTTATAAAAGTTATTCAAATATATGTGTACAAAAAAATTCAAACACTTTTTTTTGGAACTTTCAACGAGCCATTGAGTTTAAGTCAAATTAAACATGAACTTGTATGATTTTAACTCATTTACTAAAAAGTTTTACTTTTACTACCTTCGTTTGTGAGACATAAAATTTATATAACAAGCGTTTGCACAAAACTAAATACTTAAACGAGGAAAATTCTAGATAAAAGATCTTGTGATGGTTGAGAGATAATGTCTTTTTAAATGTAGAATTGTGAATGACTTTGACAAATAATGTACTAGTCCGAGCACATCATATGGCATGCGTGCACTATTGTCATACAATCTTACTAAAATATACCAGCACAATCCAATTAATAACAATGCGTGGTAGTTAACAGGCATACTTAGTTAAAGTTTTGAAAATATTACTTCTTAATAGCTTTGATCAAATTGTGTGTACACCATTTTCTCCTTTAAAACTCTCTTACACTAAAATATTCCATAACATAAGTAATTTTAATTGCAACACACATTATTTTTGATTCTTTTGAACAATGTAAGGACGCATACAAATATTTTGTTCCTCGTTAATTGCTTGAATTTTGGGACTTCACACAATATACTCCTTGCTTTTTAGTTTTCATATATCAAGATTTTAAGCTCCATATTTAAAGGTGGATGTAGGTTGTGCCTCATAACGAGTCCATGTGCTTTGGGGTAAGCTAGGACTGAATCACGGCCCAATATACGATTTTGCGTGTTGTGTCGTGCCAAAATTTTCAAATAGTCCGCCCTTGTATTGACCTATTTCATACGCCATGGTATCGAGCTTTTGTGCCTTAGTTATTTACAGGATTTAGAATGCTTCGTCATTTTATGTCAAATCAAGTTGTATCATGCCTTGTTGTACTTCTCCCAGATAATAAAGATGGCTCAGGCTTGACCTGTAGTAACGTGTCGTTCCTATATCATATCTGTGTATTGTGTTGTCCTTTTTTGGGTCGGCTTGGTCCAATGCCACTCTAGGATGTTAAGATTACCTTTTTTTTTTTTTTTTTTTTTTTTTTTTTTTTTTTAAGGAAAAGGATGTTAAGATTACTTGTGGAGTTGTGGGTTGTGAATTTTATAAAAATGTCTAGGTTCAATTAATCTTTCAAATTTATAAATTGCTGCAAAATATCTAAGATTTTAAAGATTTTTTATGCTATGCGAAAAATCTAAAGATTAAATTGAATGGCTGGCCCAGTAATAATTTGAATATTAAGATTGGACAAATATTCAAGGAGTGGCCCTATGGTGTAGTAGTCTAACATGATTACGTAACATAAACTTGAGTTTTACATTACAATTTGTGTAAAATTTGAGTCTTTCTTTCTTCTGAGACTAGCAAGTTTTTACCAGATTTTACATAGATTACTGTATTTATTCATAAGGCCTATTTTTATAAAAATTTATAGTATGTTGTATGGCTCACAAAATGATGTTCATTACTCTTATACAAGTACTCCTATTAATTTGTCAAAAAAAAAGTACTCCTATTAATTACGAGTAAAATGGAAATAGTAAATCTTTAATACTTGTATATATGCATTATAGACTAAACTTTTACTCTTTATAGAGTTTCTAAAGCTTCCTTTCGTTCCTAAAAGTTCGACTCACTTTGCATTTGCACGGTCTCCAATGAACATATTTGATTATGAATATCTTTGGTTATATATAAGTAAAAAATATAAAAAGTTGATATTTGAAAATTTTATAATAAGGTGAATCTAATAAGATCTCTCATGCTAATTTATTTTTATCATATAAATCGTAACACGTGGTCAAAATTATTTTATTTTGACCACATGAATAGTAAGTGAGTCAAACTTTTAGAAACGGAGTTAGTATTATTGATAGCAGCGCAATATACTCCATCCGTTTTTAAATACTTGCTCCATTTTTCTTGGACACGCATGCCGATGCTAATATTTGATCACTAATATCTTTAATTATTAATAAGTATAAATTCTAACAATTGAAAATTAATAATCTATTCATTGAGATGATTCCAACAAGTACCCACAAGACTATATTTTTTCTTATGTATAAATCACAAATATTAGTCCAAGTAGGACAAATGAATAGTGCAAAAAATAGAAATGGAGCAAGTATTTAAAAACGGAAAGGGTATTAAAATCAAAGACTTGAACTTGTGACCTTTAACTTCTCCAACCACTAGTTAATTAGCAATCTATAAATTGATTATATTACGACTTATTTAGTTGTAATAGTTATTAATCATGTGATCCCTATTGATATATGGTACATCTATATCCGCTCCCGAGTAGGGTATAGCTAGACCCGCTTCCAAGTACTCCATATTATCTCATATTCTCATGTAATGTATCTAATAATTTTTATTTTGACGGTCATTGTCTCACAAAAAAAGCTAGAATTGAATATACGTTTACAGACATAGGGTTATCATCTCATAGTTTGCATAAACTGAATAATTATTTCAACACAAGAGAAAAGAAACTTTAATAATTATATATTACTCTACATAATAAGTAACCAATACATATGGTGTATTTTGTATAAAAAAAAACATCAATCCTTAAGCAAACAACACCATATAAATAATTATTTTTAATAAAAGTTGTCACAATATGATGCAATCCCAAATAAAACTAATTACATATATATAATATATACAAACAAAATACACACACTGAGTAGATGATCACTTATTTTCCATACTTATTAATTACACAACCAAGTACGTACACATGAACTCTCAAGCCGTAGGAAAAGCAAGCAAAGCATCGTATAGAAATACGGTATAGTAACGGCCTTATTAGAAGAGGTGGTGCTTTCCATCATGTTCTTTCCTCTCTTCCTTGGCTTCCTTCTTCTCATGATGCTCATGGAAGGCATAGCCACCGGCCCCTACAGCCGCCGCAGCTGCGATTTCTTCCTCTAGTTTGTGCTTGTGTGCATGCTCTGGATCTTTCTTTGCCTTGTGCTTCTCATGCTATATACAACAATACGATTCCACAAGAATTAATTACTTGACTAATAATCTAGGTTATATACGTAGTACAAAAAAAAAGTGTGTTAAGTATTATATTATGATACTATAAATCAAAATTATATATTATGCTAATATTGATGAAGAAATCATAATAGAGCATTAACTTATTTATGTGATTTTCACTTATCAAATGTTTTTAACTTGATTTTATTTTAATTGTAATTTAAAGTTTAGTAGCTCATACTTTTCTTAAACTTAAATTTTATCAGATCTTATTTAAACTTAAATTTTTCAAAACAAATAAAAATAGAGTAAAAGAAATCGTCTTAATAACCAATCATTTATTAATCTCCCACACAAGAAGGCTAATTTATTCTTGTTATGTGTGAGAGATTGATGAAACTCCAAATCGCGATATTTAACCTAGACTCTCCTATATGACTATGTCACCGTACCAAGTAATTTAAGACGTACTACACATAAACATATAATAGCTAGTCATTGATATTAGATAATCAAAGTAAGGTGGCTTACAAGAGCAAAAGCACCGGCCGCAACGGTACCAAGCTCACCCAAGTGTTCTTTGTGCTTGTGAGACTTTTCTTCTTTCTCATAGTCTACGGGCTTGTTGTCATCTTCACCACTCTTGTGGTGGTTAAAGAGGCTGTGGTGGTGTTTCTCTTCCGACATGATTATATATATATTTTTTTTAACTTGGTATGTTGTAAAAAACTACAAGTGTTTTTGATTTTGTAATTCTATGTAACAATAACACTTGATGTTATAATATGAGATTATGTTGGTAGTTGGTACCACTATATATAATGAAATGTTTTCTATGATGGTTCCGTATTCGACATAAAAATTCACATTTTTGTTATCCTTTTTAGAATGGTGGGTCATGATTTATACAAGTATATACGAAGTATATAGTTTAATAGTTGCATTATTTTAGATTTTTGTAAGAGTGGGTCTACAAGAAATTTCATGTGATCTAATTCGGGTGCACATTTCACATCAAATAAAGTTAACCCATTCATTTTGTTGTTGAATGAAGTTGATGAAAGCAAGGGTTAAAAATGAAAAAGTTTAGGTAAATCTAGTAAAGTTAATAGAAGAATTTCACTTATTGAAACTTTTAATTAGTCTGCTAAATAATAATATGGATAAGACTTATTATGATGAATTTGTACATTACTTGGGGTAAAAACTAGTTATAACTATTTTAAATCCAAGGGGGAAAAAAAAGTTAATATATGACAATATTGTTTTAGGATCGGAATCAACAAATCACACATATATTAATCAGACAATTGTATTACAACCAAACAAAGTTTGTGTTAGAATATAATGATAATTATATTATGTTACTTTGTATATATCTATACTTACCATACATTTATCTTTGAGGAGAATAGCATTGAGGAGATCAGGGGAAATGTTGCCGTAAATCCAGTTCAAAACGGCAGCATCAAGGCGTTTCCAGAGAGCTGGGTCGGCTGTCTTGGTGGCTTGATAAGCAACAATTTCCGATGCCTCTGTCGGAGGAATTATATGGTGATGTAAATCATGGACCCTAACAAGTACCTTGAATAAGGTAGCCCAAGAATGATACATGCCTGGGTCAGTAGATTGACTCATGTGATGGAAAAAAAAATTGTCATCAAGGAAATTATAATCAGAAGAACGAGGAGTGTGAAGCTTAGAAAAGGGGAATTCATGTTCAACGAACTTTACATGACGACATATGATGATTTTTTCATTAGACATGTCATAGCATTTTGACCCTCTATGATTTGGAGCTGGACCAAGATAAACACATGGAGCGGACCTTTGTTGCAATTTGTGAATAGAAGTAGTTGGAAATAAGGGAAAACATAAGCAACCAAAAGTACGTAATTCCGAGTAAATGGGATCACATTGGTATAGAATTTGAGTGGGAGACTTAAATCCTAAAACTTTGGTTGGAAGAATGTTTAGAAGATATGTGGCCATTTCTAGAGCATGATGCCAAAAAGAGAGGGGTAAAGAGGCATGAGCAAGTAAGGTCCGTATAATATTGTTTATTGATTTTATGTGTCTTTCTGCTTTTCCATTTTGAGGTGAGGTATGAGGACAAGAGAGACGGAATAGCATACCATGGTGATCAAAAAATTCTTTAAATGTGCCATTGATATATTCTGTGCCATTGTCACATTGAAAAGTCTTAATTTTACAGTTAAATTGTGTACTTATGAGGCTATGAAAGGATTTAAATAAATGTTTCACTTGAGATTTCTTAGCAATAGGAAAAGTCCACAAAAATTTACTATAATCATCAAGAAATAGCACATAATAACAATGGCCGGAAGAACTCACAACGGGCGAAGTCCAAAGATCACTATGAATAATATCAAAAGGAGAAACAGTGTTTGACATAGAATCATGAAACGGAAACTTTGAAAGTTTTCCGAGAGGACAAGAAGAACAAAAACTCTTACAAGCCTTATTACAATCAATTAAATTATTACTACTAAGTGACCTAAGTACTGCATCACCGGGATGCCCTAAGCGATTATGCCAAAGGTCGGAAGAGAGAGCAGTAAAAACTGAATTATTGACTTGAGGATTGGCTTGTGTGTTTGATAGGATAGGATAGAGGTCACCGGTACTGTCACATCTCATTAGTTTGACTCCCGTCTGTAAATCATTAACAGAAAAGCCAAAAGGGTCAAATTCAATAGAAACTGAATTATCAGTGGTGAATTTTCGGACAGAAATTAAATTCTTAATTAAATTGGGAGCATGTAACATGTTTTTCAAAACCGAAACTTAGTTCCTCTGCTGGCTCTCCCTGCGACGACCGCTCCAAGTACCGCAGTTTGGCGGGTGCTCTTCAGTACCTCACTTTTACTAGACCAGACATCTCCTATGCTGTGCAACAAATTTGTCTCTATATGCATGATCCCAGGTCCGAGCATATGCATGCTCTCAAGCGTATTTTACGCTATTTACAGGGTACTTTATCTTTTGGTCTTCACTTATATCCATCCTCTCTGACTAAGCTTGTTTCTTTCACTGATGCTGATTGGGGAGGATGCCCGGATACTAGACGATCTACTTCCGGTTATTGTGTTTATCTTGGTGATAATTTGATTAGTTGGTCATCCAAAAGGCAACCAACTTTATCAAAATCCAGTGCAGAGGCCGAGTACAGAGGAGTGGCCAATGTGGTCTCTGATTCATGTTGGATCCGAAACTTATTACTTGAGCTTCATTTTCCTATTCATAAGGCTACTCTAGTTTATTGTGATAATGTGAGTGCCATATATTTATCAGGGAATCCGGTACAGCATCAACGTACTAAACATATTGAAATGGACATTCATTTTGTCAGGGAAAAAGTCGCTAAGGGCGAAGTACGAGTTCTTCACATATCCTCTCGATATCAGATTGCAGATATTTTTACAAAGGGGTTACCTCGTGTTTTATTTGAAGATTTTCGAGACAGTCTCAGCGTTCGTGATTCTCCCGTTTCGACTGCGGGGGTGTGTTAGAATATAATGATAATTATATTATGTTACTTTGTATATATCTATACTTACCATACATTTATCTTGTGCATATTAATAGGTCGTACTAAGTCAATTAGCTCCCTATTCTAAGCCTTAATTATAGGCCTAACTCTAGCTTGTAAATGATTATATATTCTGCCTAATTCTAATGGAAAGGCAAGCATTGAATTCCATTCTCCTTCAGTTTGTATACCCCTTATCCAAATACAAATAAGTTCAGGTTATATATGTAAGGTGAAATAAACTCATCCTAAAGTATTAGACATATGGCAACTAAATAAACTCTTGATTTTAAGTTTTTTCAAATCCAACAAGATATTGGAGTCCTGTTCTTTTGAACTGCTATGCTCTGCCGAACCTTACTCTACTCTACTAAATATGCTATGTTGAAATATGCTTTGCTCTACTCAAAAGAACAGGGCCTAATTAAAGCTTTGATGAAAAAGTTATTATCTCTCTAGTGCACCAATTTACCCCAATTTGACGAGTTCACACATGAGATGAAAACCTTAGTTCAACACGTGTCCACGTCTTCTTAGCATACACTTGTCACAATTTAAATTAAAAGCAACTATGATCAACCCGCCTTAGGCTACAATCACTTTCGTTCACCTTAATTCAATTCCCCATAACATAATATTTCAAATAGGTTCATATCAGATCAGATAAAATCCGTGGAATAACAGTTTCACGAAGGACAAAACATCCCCTATCATAATCCACCGACGAAAATGAGGGCAAATAAGATAAAAAATGAGGACATTGAGGGGCAGTAATGTATGGTTTCGTAGGATGTACAAGGGGCCAGATGAGATGATATAATCTTGGAGTGGTTATCTTTTTCTAATTTGCTGTTGAAATTCAATAATGTTTCTTGGACACTTGGCCCAACTAATGAAAGTCATCAACATCACTAATTAAGTTGCTATCAATAAAGGATATCATTCAATACTTGTTATAATTTTGGTCGGTTTAATTGGCACCTTTTGTTTGAAACCATTTGTTTGTGATTTTTTGTTAGTTGAGAGAATTTTGGCACTTGTATGATTGAATCTAGCTCTCACTTACTTGTTTTATAAATCACATGTATTATGCTTAGAATTGTTTTCAATAATGCCTGATTAGCCCCTATATTATTGCATATTTATGGATTATTGTTAGCTCATCTGGAACCATTACAAGATTTATTTTAAAACAATTAATGCCATAATTAAACAATTTTTTACTACACTTTCAAAGAAGTTAGTGATAAATCCTTCTTAGACAAAAAAATACAATAATTTCTTATTTTTAACTTGAAAAATTAATCCGTTGTTTAGGTAACAGCTCATGAATAAACTCTTACCATACAAAAAATAGGAGTTAATACAAATTGAAGGTACTAACGTTTGCCAAAAGTTGCAGATAAGGTACTAACATTTCAAACGTTGCAGATAGAGTACTCACCACATAATTGACCTTCTACAACAGGTTAACCAAACAAAACAAAAAGAAAAATTAAAATTCTGACATTATTAAAGAGGGGACTAAAGTTTGCCATTGTTCAAGAAATCTATCAGTTAAATTATAGCTGGTACAACTCCAAAAAAACTGACTTCCATATATACTCATCTCCATAGCCATCTTCTCCACATTGCATCTATTGAAAAAAAAAAATCAGAAGAAGCAATTACAAAAATTACAGGAAATACAAAGTGGTCTTAATTCATGTCTTCTCCTTAATTCATGTACAACTAAACATGGTCTTAATTCATCCATATTTTCTGCCACAATAAGCACTCTCTTAATAAGCATATCATAACATTTGATTCATGATAAAATAAGTGCATAATAATAACAACACAACAAAGAGAAGTGGCTTCATTCATACATATACATTTGTTCCATTGCAAAATGGCTATATAAGCCAAGCCATCCATTTCAACCTAAGCATTGTCATGGTAGTGACAAATCCCAAAAGATTATAAATGATTTGTCACATTAACAACAAAAACTTACTTAACCATGACAATGCACTCCTACAATTCACATCTTAAAACTTAAAAAAAAATAAAATAAGAACAAGCTTAAATCTAGCAGCTCCTAACCCCAAAAACCATCTAGCTGCACATACCCCCCACCCAACCTAACAACAACAGCCTACACATCCTCCTTGAAGAGCAGAGGGAAGCCATCAAAATAGACTGTCATGTCATTGTTGATCCAGGCATGAAAGTCACGGCCATCATTGTAGATGAGGTCGTTGAGGATCCACTCGTCGACAGAGGCCCTGGGACCGAAAAAGGGTTGGAGTCGGGCTAGGTGGCGGGTCTTCCACCACAGACGCCATTTCCTGCAGACCTTCTTCACATTATCCCGACTACCCCAGTCCAGCTTGGAGAAGACATGGACCACAAGCAAATCGGGGTTGCTGAAAATTGGGTGAGCAACGGAAAGAGCGTCCATACCTTGGTAAATTAATGGAGTTAGACAAGGTATTTTCTATGGAAAAACCTACTCTGTTTCAGTAAGCCAAAACCCTAGACATAATTCTCAAGAAATTTTACCCAACAATAACACAATTCAATTTTGATAATCACCCACAACAACAGAATTACGCAAACAAAATACAAGATCATGATAACTAAAACAAGAAAAATCACTTTCAAACAAAATTCGCCCAAATAAAAAAAAACAGAACAAGCATACAACACCATTAATGGCGAAATTAAGAAGGTGAAGACAAAAAAAGGGAATATACCTTGAGTAGATTGAAGCTCAGCCAACTTTGCTTTCTTGCAGGAAGATGGACAATCACACTCCCACATTGATGGCGATTTTCTTGAAGAGGAAGTACGAGTTTTTTTTTTTGGAATGAAATGCTCTGGTTTTTATCTGAAAATGGAAGTAATGAGGAAGCCAACGGGGTGAAAGAGTGAATAAAAAGGCTTTTCACCTTCCAAAAATCGCGTCATTGTCAGTGTAATGATGGCTTTTCACTTCCCAAAGTACAGCTGAGTGGACAATTAAGCTTTTTATTTTTATTTTTTTAAAGGGAAATAGGAAGTAACCGGTTATAAGCAATTGCAACCGGATTGTTAACCTGGAATAGTGGGTTCAGTACCCTCTTTGCAACTTTTGAAACGTTAGTACTCTCTTTGCAACTTTTGGCAAACGTTAGTACCTTCAATTTGTATTAACTCTAAAAAATAGTCTAGTATAGAGAAGCTAACACTTGTAAATATTTGAGAATACATTCATTCCATGATTCATTGATTCTATCTATGGTTGTCATTTGAAAAATAACATACATAATTTTAAAATTGAACAGTTCAGATTAAATGATTTTGGAATTATTTATAAATGTTAATATTGATTAAAAATTAATTTAACTGTTTCCCGAAAAAAAAGAAATAATTTAATTTTCTAATTTTTAATTATTAATTAAACTGATTTGCTATTTGACGATAAAATATCACTCATAAATACAGTGTTAATGACCATCTTACCCTTATTTTAAATAGTTATTACTTCTTCGTCCATATTCACCTTCAACCCACAAAATCAGACCACCTCACACCATTGTCACCACGAGTAATACCACAACCACCACCACCATCGCCACCACTGCTACCACTGTCACAACCGTGCACCACCCCCTCCGTTTTCAGTGATTAGATATGAGAGGTAATGTTTGTGATTAGATGTCATATAAAGGCCTTTCTTAGGCTTGGTTGTGAATTTATGATTTGATATAAAAATTTAGTTGATTTTAATGGCTACTTGACTAGACAAACTAATAATAATTAAATCCAAAGAACTCCAACTATTTACGCAAGAATGTTCCAAAAATAACACTTTTTCCTCGATCTATATAATTTATGCTTGCCGATGCAAATCGTTATTTTACTCTATCACTAATATCTTTAATCACCAATATGTAAAAACTATGAACATTGAATTTGAAAGTATGAAAGTACACCTTTTTCTTTTTCTTTTCTTTTTTTTTTCTTTTTTTCTTTTTTTATTTTTTTTATTTTTTTTTATTTTTTATTTTTATCGAAAGTATGAAAGTATACATGGGTCAAATTTAATACTCCTAATTTTTGAAAAAGAGACCAGGAAAATATATAATAATACAAAAGATTTACTTTATACAGTACATCTAATCCAAATTAAATTAAAAGGATTATTACAATTTGATGACCAATTAGCATTTTTTATTGTTTAATAACAAAAACTTGATGACGTCGTCTATGCATGTGAAGTTGCATGGCACCTTATCCAAAACGATCATGTACGTACGTAATATAAATTCAACGCGTTAAGTATAATTAAGCTTGCAAAATTGTTGAATTTTCATCTTTGTCACACGTAATTATAAACTTAATTAAGAAGTAAATTAATATCACTTGTCTATATATAGATCATCAAACAAGCTTATAGATATAAGTATTTTCCATTTATAATCATAACCAAATTCGAGCAAATTCTTGATACCTTTCAACTTCTTATTAGCATCATGACTGGTCTCCACCGCCATCACAAGGAGGATGCAGCACCCAGAGACCCGAAGAAGGAAATGAAGCACCATAAACACCTTGAACATCTCGGCAAAGCTACTACCATTGCTGCCGGTGCTTATGCCCTAGTAAGTGTTGCTATCTTTTGGCTAATTAAGCATACTTAATTACATTTAATATTTGTGATCAGTAATTTGGATTTTATAATTGTATACAACCATTTAATTGTACAATATATACCTAATTAATAAATAATTTCAATAAGCTTGTTATAATTTATTGAATATGTACGTTCATGGTTGATATAACAAAGAATTATATAAAATGTTCTATCCCAACTCTTAAAAATAATTATGCTTTAGTGATTTATAAGCCTTTTTAGTATTATTTCTACCTACATTGAACATTTTATTATTTTAAAATATTAACCATTTTTTTACCCATGAATATTTGCAGCATGAGAAACATCAGATCAAAAAAGATCCGGAGCATGCCCACAAGCACAAGGTAAAAGAAGGGGTTGCTGCCGCGGTTGCAGTTGGGGCTGCTGGATTTTCATTCCATGAACATCACGAGAAGAAGGAAGCCAAAAAAGAACTTAAGAAAAACAAACACAAACACTAGTTTATAATGAGTCTACATAGTTTATAATGAGTCTCCATTATTAATTTTTTTCTTTCTATTTTACGATTATGTGTAGAATTTTTATCATAAATTGTTTTTTGTGATTGATTGTATGAACCATTGTTATCTTTGTAATTTTTTTTTTTTTCATTTTATATATGATCATTTATTTAAATTCTTTTTGTACCATGTGATCAATTATTGTCTTATTTTTGTGACTATTATGGAGTATTCTCTATTTGTATCATCAACTTTAAAGTAGTATTCAATATATATTATCTATCAAATCATGACGTGTGTCAGCGCAACAACATATGTCATATGATAATTAAAAGAAGTAGGGTCTGTTCTCATTGACTGAACTCAGCTGAACTAAACTGAAATGAACTATACTGAATATTTTATAAGAGAAGGAAATTAGGAAATGAACTGAACTGAACTAAGTTGAAGTGAACTGAAATGAACTGAACTGAACTGAACTGAATTTCAACGTATGAGAACAGGCCCGTAGTATAATAGTAATAGATTGTTTGTGCTCCTTTGATTTAATTGTAAGAGTTCAAGGGATACCTTAATAGGCTAGCAAGTTATTGGTGTTCGTGTTACTTGAGTAGTTGAGTATGTGTTGAATATGTTTAATTTAAGGTTTTAAACCTGTGTATAAATTTTAAGGGTATAACCTAAGAATATGAAATTTTATAAATTTAAGGGTATGAATTGTGGTTAGGAGATTTGTTGAAGGAGATACAACTAAAAACTAACGCATAAAGTATATTTTCTCCCTTTTGAATTTTATTTCGTCTTTGTTAGCTCTTTAAGTAATAATTGACTTTAATTTTGTACCTCCAAAACTTCGATCAGAGATCATATAACGCAACTCTAATAGTCTTAAAAAGAGAATACAAAAAGATTTATACGAATCGTTTCAAAAAAAAAAAAAAAAAAATTATATAAAGTATATGCTTTGCTCTCATTCATGTGTTCTTAGAAGTACCATTATTAAATTAGCTAATTGCTAGGAATTTAATGCACATTTTATTTAGTCACTCGGCTTGGTGACCTCAAAGTCACAGGGTGAAACTCTTACCAACTATACCAAGTGTAAAAGAACCATCTCAACCAAAAGCTTAAGCTGATGGTTGAAGCCCAAAAATTGGTTTTATACTCTATCACTCCCCCTCACATGAAAAACCTTTTAAGTTTGAAATGTGGACGCAGTGCAGACCCTCCCATACCCGGCGCAAATTAATTCCACTTTAAAGGAGGGGTGGATGAGATTTGAACTCGTAACCTCTATGTCACGTTGATGGTTGAGGCCAAAAATATGTTTTACGCTCTATCACTAAGTACTATTTGTTTACTTCTATGCACATAATTGATAATCAGTGAACAAAATATTAGAGACAATTGAAAAATCTGTCTCCAAATTAGATAGAGACCGAATTGAAATTCGTCTCTATAGCAACAAATAATAAGAAGAGTGTATCTAAATAATATTATACGTAATAGCTAAATGTGACGACCTACATATAAATTAACAACAAACTGTAACACAACTTGTTTTCAATGGCAAAAATTAGAATTTGATGTTATTATAGTAACAAATAATAAGAAGAGTATCTCCAATGACAACAAAAGAAAATATCGTGTCATATTATTAACTGACACTGGTAAATGGCAACAAAATTATAGAATGTTATAATCTATCAACAATAGTTTTGATCTAATGACAAGTATTCAAAAATTTACTGTTACTAATTTAATACAAATAAAATATCATTATTCATAGTTTGTTGCCATAAACTATGACAATAAGACAAAAACATGATGCTATCGAGTAATAACTAGTAAGACAATTTGTTTTAAACAGCAACAAATCAAAAAAAATGTAGTCATTAATTATTAAAAACTTAAACCATAAAATGTTGCTTTTAATTAGGCATTGAGAAAAGCATGTCGTTGCTTTTTTAGTGTTTTGCAACGTTTTAAAAATCTATTGTCAAACTTAGTTGTTAAAAAGATTTATTTTTTTCGAGAAACAACCTCAATTTTTTTTTAAACTTTAATAGGAAATGGAACACACCATTTATATGATACACATGTACACTAACGTATGTTCATTTCAATTAATTTTAACTTATGAGGATTATTCTAATTTTTTTTTATTATAAATCTAATTTATTGAATTTAATATATAATCTTATTAGAACGTATCTTAACATAACCAAACTTAATTACTACTAGCTTATCAACTCTTATATTAGCGGTAAAATATATTTGGGTAATACTTATTAACATATAAATCCATGCTAATTTTTCTCTAAAACTCATTTGGGTTGGTAAATGCACGACGAAAGAAAATTAAAGACGTAAAGATTGATAGGTATATAAAGGCAAAATAAGTAATTACGAGTAATAAAGACATAAACACTTAATAATTAACATAAGAAAAATCATCAAATAAACCACGAACGACCTATGTATATATATAATTAAGATGGTGCTTAGATTAAATAGCCAGAAGATTCAAGAATTGAACCTCCTTCATTATTCTTGTAGTCATAATAGAGGTTCATAAACCATATATCTAATTGCTTTCACTGACAAGAATTCTTTCGAATGTTAAGTAGATAATTCTAGAGAAATCATGAGCAAGTACTAACCTTGCTTGATTTTTATGGAAACTTTTGCTAGAATATGCACAAATGCTCCCTAATGGGCCAATAAAATTTGGGCCACACCCAACAAATTTAATAAGGTCTGATGGATTCAGATAATGTTAAGTTCAAATAAGTGAAAAAACATGTTAAATAGAACACACTACCACACTTATTATGACTTAAACATATTAGATAATAAGTTGTTGCTTGGTCAACAATTGTAATTATTTTAAAAGTACTGTTAAAAGGCCGAGTGTAGTATATATAGTTTATTAGTTTAGGGGTCTAACTTTTTGGTCTAAATTATTTTTATCTAATAAGGTTAACGATGAGTTAAACTAAGGTTAATGATGAGTTAAACTAAGGTTAACTCACCAAAACTTCTTACCTAGAACCAAAACACTAAGGTTAACTCACTAGAACTTCTTACCTAGCTATACCCAAAACACAAAGTAATAAAAAGTTAAACCCCAAGCATAATATGTATCAAGAATTTAGACCCCAATCACAATATGTATTAAAAAATTGGACTCCATGTCATTTGTTATCTTAACTCAATGTTTAGGTGACACCAAATGATAGAATTCCCTCCATTATTTTTTATTCTACAAATTCACTTTCTCTAAAGTACTCTGCATAATATATATATATATATATATATATATATATATATATATATATATATATATATATATATATATATATATACTCTGCATAATATCTTAAATGTTCGAAAATATAATTACTTTGCTGATACTACATCACAATAATAATTATGATCAGTAATAATTATAAAAACTTAATATTTTAAAAATATTTTTTGATGAATCTATTTGGCTTCATTGTCATGCAATAATAATGTTTTATGATTTTAAAACTACTAAACCTTTTTTTTTCCGACCACAAAAATATGTAGCCGGTAAAATCACAAAAAATAAATAAGTTGTAGTACATATATAATTGGATAGAGAAGCCATAATATGTGACCAAATGCCTTGTACAATATAATATAATTTTTTTATGAGACTAGTTGTGGTGCACGCGCGCGCGCATCATTTTGTTTATCGGGATAAATAAATCAATTATGAATTTACAAGTTGAATGTTTTGACATTATAGAACAATCCTTTAATTTAGTGAATGTGTCAATTTCCTATTGAAAAACATTTTAAATATAAGTATAACCAATGCAAAATGTGGCAAACCCAAATTCAATATTATTGTCCATTAAATGAAGGAGTTCTATTTTATTAACTACACAAACGTGCGAAATAAACTTTAAATCATTTGTACGGATTTTTTACAAATCAATATTCTTAAAAACTTATTTCTCATATATAAAGCTGAGAATTTTATATATCATATGTAATTCACTTTACCAAATATTTTGGACTTATTCTTCCAATAGCACAAATACATTAAGATTGTTGATAAAACATTGGATAAGTTTGTCATCGCGTCTCTTATTTTTCAATTGAGCATCAAACCGAGTATCATAAAAATGCACAACAACATTGGCTGACTTTGGAAACAAACCAAAGTGTGCTTTAGCAAAATCTAACGGAACATTCTGCATGAATTCAAACATTAATTAACAGCATATGAAGTTATGAAATCTGAAATAAGCGATCTCTTTTTAAATTTTTTTTTACAACAATTAAAAAGGTAAACAAATAGTAAAAGAATTTTCATACAATATAATAAAGTTTGTTTGTAATTTTCCTTTGTAAGTATATTCAAGACCAATTAAATTCATGGAGTTCAATATTAACACTGAAAAGGTTATGCAACACATTAACAACCAAATTTAGTTCAATTATCAAATGAGGGTCACAATTTTAGGGCAATTTCATAGTTCCATCCCAACATCGAAGATTTCTGAAGCACATTAGCAACCAATTTAAAGTCAATGTAGTCATCAAATTAGGGTCATAAATTTAGGGCAATTTCATAATTCAATCCCAAGATTAAAGAGTTCTGCAGCACATTAGCAACCAAATTACAGTCAATTCAATCATCAAATTAGGGTCATAAATACAGGGCAATTTCATAATTTCATCCCAGCACTAAAGAATTCTGCAACACATTAGCAACCAAAGTTGATTCAATCATCAAATTAGTGTCATATAATTTCAGGAAAAAGGTACAATTTCATACTTTCATCCAAATTAAAGGCAAATATCATTCAATGGCTTGAGGTTATATAAATGATATGAAGATATTGCTGGAATAATATGCATCCTTGGTACTCACTGAAGATTTACGAAGGGAAGGAATTTTGATTTCCAACAGCAACCTCACAAGCAACAAAGTTTCATATCCTGTTTCAACCACAGGTCGCACCTGCAACAACATGTTATAAATCAGCATGTTTAAGAAAATGATGAAGAGATGAAAATGGTGAATTTGGTTGAGAATTTTATTACAATAAATATCAAGTATTCAAGAGACTTGATCCTCTAACAAAGCTAATTAAAGCTATGTTAAACTTCTGAATTCTTCTTGTGATCCCCTCTTCCTACCCTCTATTTATATAGACATCCTGATTTTCACATTTCTTTTAGCTTACTCTGTGCCTTCTTCCTCAAGCACTTAGCTGATTCATTGTGCAATCCTAATTGTTACCTCCTATATCTAGTTCATTACACATTTACACAATATCATCAAAATTTATGCTGCAATTTCCACTTGATCAGCAAATAGCAATTTTATGTTGACAGCCAACTCACATACAAAAGCAAACCGAATATAGAGATTATCAAAACATAATCAGATGAATGCATTGGATTTCATGATTCCTGTAGGCAACATCTCACATGAGACTGCCTCACAATAAGTAAATTTTTACAAGACGATTCAAGGTGGCAACTCATAATGTCTTGCACAATGTAATAAAACGGTTAGCTCTTTATCTAACTGCAAGACTAAGCATAAAAATGGAAGTACAAACAGTATGCTAATTACCTAAACAATGGTAATGGCTTATAAATTTAGAAAATGATGGTAAGGCTTGAGGATTAGGAGAGACCATTTACCTATTCCAATATTGAAAAACAGATGCAGTCCAACTACGCGAAGAGAAACTGGAAGAAGTGTTTAGTCTCCTCTGAGGATTAGGAGAGACCATTTACCTATTCCAATATTGAAAAACAGATGCAACCCAACTACGCGAAGAGAAGATGGAAGAAGCGTTTAGTCTCCTCTGACTTTGAAGAAACTCACGAGCCTCAATATTCTTCTAGATCTCCTCCTCTTTCAGCCTAAAATCCAACATAGCATAGCAAGTGAGCTCCTCATTAGCCATATAAAGAAGTAAAACTACAATAAGAGCTTAGAATGCAAAAATTCGAAAGCTTTGAAAAAAAAAGACAAAATCATAAATCGATGCATGCATGAAACAAAAAATCCATTGATCAAAGTAAACAACAGTAAAAATGGATCAATTAATCAAGCAAAGATGAAATACCCAAACAAAATCATGAAACTAACACTACTTAAAGATCTGAGCTTGAAGCTCTACACAAACCCAGAAACAATGGAACACTCAAATTGTAATCACCTATACAAGTCGAATTTGAGAACGCCACAGTAATCTGAAACTAAAATTGAATAACAGAAGACATCTCTAAGCCTTCAAGGTCTTGCTAAAACACAAAAAACTGTAAACTATAACAATGTTCTCACCCAAGCAAGAATGGCACAATAATCAAACAATAGAACAGGAAATTTCACTGAAGACAATCAAAGACTATTACCTTGCATTCAGATAAGGGAGCTTCCAAACAAAGAGAGTCTCATTAGCAGAAATAGTGGGCTCCATCTCTAAACCCTTGCTCTGATAGAAAAAAGTCATCTTCTCAGCAACTGCATTCTTTAAATAAGTGTTTAAGACATCTCCACGCAAAAGTTGACCCAATTACGTTTCTGCAACATGATGCAGAAGACATGAACCACTATTTCAATCAAAAAATAAAAATGTGAAAATCCCACATAATTAAACAATAAAAACATCCTATTTCTAACCCCAAACCCCTAATAAGCAACGTATCACCCCCATTCTACATTCTCCAAAATTTCCACCCAAATCATAATCAATAATTCATAGAAAATGCATAAATCTACACTAATTCAGCAATAAATCAACACACAACCAAAGTCAAAACACGTTTTAGTACACAAAACAATATCCAGATGACTCAAATCCCAACAATTCCAAAAAAAAAAAAAAATTAATCATATGTTTTATTCAGTAGCAACAATAACTTAAAATCTCAATTCTAGAATCACATCCAAATAAACACTAACCTAGTTCAAAATTCATTCAAAAACTATTTAAAAAAAATCCTAGAAGACAGTTTTTCAAAAATCAGGACCTGCCAAGGACACCATTAACTCAAGCTTGCGTCCAATGACTTGAAGATCTAGATTACTGACTTATACTCAAGCCATAATTCCTGAAACTTGATACCTGAAAAAAATTGACAAGAAATTAGGGGCTGACCCTATAAACAGCAAAATTAATCCAAAATAAAACCCATAAATCCCTTTTAAAACCCTAGATTAAGAAAACTTCACTAACCAGAATTTGACATACCCAGAATGCAAGTGAGTAAATTGATCAGGAGGTCCCAACATTAATTTTCGATCAAATTGAACCCTAAAATATTCAACCCACAAATATTAATGAAATTGGTTTCCATTTTTTTCTCAAAATAGATCGAAGTAAATCTGATAATAATTCACAAAGATTAAATCCGATTTTAAAATGGAAACGTGATGATTGAAAAACACATTACCTTGTAAGCTGCTTCAATAAATGGGAAACCTCAGAATTTGCTTTAATGGAGGAACGGAAAAAGCTCGGAAGTTGCTTCAATGGAGAAAAAAATACGGAGTAAAAAGTCTCATATTCGATAATTTAATAATAAAAAGAAGGGAAATTCTAAGCTGTGCCCTCCTATTTTTTAAGTTTCTCACTTGTACCCACGATTTTACAAAGTTGTACACTGTACCCTCAAAGTAGCCAAAAAATATATTGTGTGGGGTCCATGGGCTTCATTAATGACGGTAGTTGAGACGACATTTAATTATGTCAAATCATTCCCCATTTTCCCTCTAAAAAGAGAGTACTTCATTCATTCTCATATTTATTCTGTCTGAATTGTGCTCTGTTATACGAACCAAAAAAAAACCCCTAAAAATTCTAAGATCAAAATTTTCTGGAATTGCGAGTACGAGTGAAGTTGAAGGTTAACGACGATAGCAGAGGGCATAGCTGTGATCGGTGTTCGTTGGTTGTTGAGGTATGGTTTTGAATTACGCAATTTCGAGAAAATGCATGAGTATATACACATAAAGAATGGGTTTGTTTGAACAATGTGTGTGTTATGATTTTTGTTTGTCAGGATTATGTAGTACAATTGTAAGGAAATATAAAACGAAAAGTTGAAACCTTGTTGACCTGATGATGTGAATGATGTTTATGTCGTTGATTTTAGGGTTGTATATAAATTTGTTGGAATGTTGAAGGATGAATTGTTGTTTTGTTTGTGTTGTGGGTGTTGAATTATTTGTAATTTGTTTGAAATTTATATGCTTTGTATTTGTTTGTGTTGAACAGAATGGCAGAGAGGATATTGAAAATAAGATATAGTGGTAATTGTGTAGATTTACCAATAGAGGATGTTGATCGATGTTTGTTGATTGATGTGTTGAATGATTTCTGTGATGCTTATAATAACAATGGGTTTGAGCTTCCAACCTATCCTAAATTAAGCTACTGTTATAATAAGAAAAGTCATGCTTTGGTAGATGACAAAACCTTGATGAAAATGTTTGAGGTGAAAGAGGGGAGAGAAATTGATGTATGGGTTGGTTGTTTAGAAAAACCAAATTTCATTTGGACTTTGGCTCAACAAGTTAGGAACAAGAGTCCAAACCCATCCCCTATTCAACCTAAAATTCAGCCTGTTGTACCTAACCCAACTCCACAAAGTCAACCTTTATATGAAGCCCCACAACATAAACTTTCAGTTAGGAGAGAAAAAGGGTCAAGCCCAACATCACCAGTTTCACCAAGTGTAAGAAGAAGCCCAAGGTTTAGCCTAACACCACCTCTTTCTCCTAATTTAATGTGGAGCCCAATGTTAAGCCCTTCTGATTCTTCAAATCCAAATCAACTTACTCAGCCTACCCAGATTACTAGAGTCCAAAGACTATCCAGATTACTAGAAGAAATACCCCCCTCTCCACCACATATCAACCAGTCACTTCAACCTGACACAACCCAAACCATATCTCCTACTGTAAACAAGAAGAGGGGAGTGAAAACAAGTGTTCCTAGAGTCAGAAAGATCCCAAAAACAACAGCCAAACTCAAAGGTATTTGGGTCCCCCAACATAAAGCCACAGTTGAGGATGGTGCTGGTTCATCTAATAATGCTATTCCTAAGAGGAAGGTTAATAGGCAGAAACAGGACAACCAAGAGGATGAGAGTGAGAGTGAGTTGTCAGGCAGTGATAGTGAGAGTGAATTTCAACCAGGAAGTGATGAGGAAGACAGTGATGAGGGTGACTGTGATGATGTAATTGATGAAGATGTTAATGATTTGCAAAATTTAAACTATGTTGATGATGGTTGGCAACCTTTCCAGTCAGTTGAATGGGATGGTGAAGATGAGGGTTATTTTAAGCAATTGTATATGAATGGGGAGGTGTATGATGACTATGATTTTGGGAAAATTAAGATGAGGAAATGGATGTTGTTTGTGAACAAGGACCACTTTAAGGATTCTCTTAGGGATTTCTGTATTCAAGAAGGGTTTTCAGTTGTTGTGAGAAAGTCAGACAACTTTAGGTACACAGCTGAGTGTGCAGATGAAAAGTGTGAGTGGAGGATTCATGCAAGTAAACTCCCAAATGGATTCACTTGGGCCATCAAATCCATAAGGCAACCAGGGCATAGTTGTGACTTGAATCTGACACACAATCCTATGTGCACATGTGATTGGGCAGCACATAAGTTGCTTGAGGACATTAGGGCCTGTCCTGATATTAAAGCTAAGTCCCTAAATGCCTTACTTCAAGAAAGGTATGGGTTGATAAGATTGCAATTAGGATGATCCAAGGAGGGCATGATGAGTCCTATGCCCTTCTGCCTGCTTATTGTGAGCCGCTGAAACAGAGAAATCCTAACTCTGTTGCATTTTGTACTTGGGCAAGGCTGGAATCACCACAACCTACCCTACAGTTTAGATCTATTTTCATAAGTTTTGAAGCACAATTTAAGGTTTTGATCAATGGCTGCAGAGGGTTAATTGGTGTAGATGGCACCCACCTCAAGGGTAATTATGGAGGGGTGTTATTGGCAGCTGTGTGCCTAGATGGTAATAATGAAATCTTCCCAGTAGCTGTAGCTGTGGTGGACTATGAGAATAAATCAAGTTGGACTTGGTTTTTTCATCACTTGAAGCAAATTGTAACATCTACAGGAAGACAAGATTGGACCATAATTTCAGACAGACAAAAGGTATGAGTTTAATGTTTTCAATTCTTACAAGTTATAAAAATATGTTTGCAGTGACTATCTAAATGAACTCTGTGATTGCTAGGGAGTTGATCCATCCTTGGATAAGGTATGGCCAAAAATCCAAAGAAGGTATTGTGCAAGACACTTGTGCAAAAACTTCAAGTCTGAATACCCTGGTCTGCTTATGCACAAGCTTTTTTGGGCAGTCACAAATGCAACCTCTATGTTCAGCTTCAAGAAAGCTTTACAAAAACTGCAAGAACATGCTGGATTAGGGGCCATTCAGTGGTTTAAGGACTTAGGACCCCTAGACAAGTGGACAAAGTGGAGGTTTGACCCCACAGTGAGGAGTGATGAAAACACAAACAACTTTGTTGAAAGCTTTAACAGCACCATAAGCACAGAGAGATGTATGCTTGTGTTAACTCTACTTGAAGGTTAGTGGGAAGAACATTAATTTCTGTTTTTGACATTTTGTTTATTACATAGCTAATAGTTGGGTGTTTGTTTGTATATGCAAAGGTGTAAGAAGAATTGCCATGGTTAGACATGCAACCAGACAACATATAGCTGAACAGTGGAAAGATGATGGAATCTGTCCAAATATCACTGAGAGGCTAAGAGTGCTTACCAAAGAGTCCAGGACATGTACAACCTTCAGGTATGGCAGAGGTGAATTTGAAGTGCATGTTGGAAGGAGTATAATACCTGTGTCTATTAGCAACAAGGAATGTGCCTGTGGGAAGTGGCAAATATCAGGTATCCCTTGTAAGCATGGCATCAGGGCCATATTACATGATGGAAAACAACCAGCCTTGTATGTCAGTGACTGGTTTTCTGTTGCTAGATACAAGCAGGCATACAGTGGGAACATTTCAGCCATTCCTGACCCTGACAGGTGGCCTCAGATAGATGCACCCAAGCTCATTCCTCCTACTATCAAGAGAAGCATTGGAAGGCCTTCCAGATGCAGAAGAAGAGAACAAGGAGAGCAAAGGAAGGGCAAAAGGAGTGCTACAGTCCAATGCAAAAAATGCCAGAGTTATGGACATAACACTCTAATTTGTAAGGGTGGTCCAACTGCTAAAGAGAAGGGGAATAAACCTGCAACAGGGAAGAAAAGGACCAGGGAGCATTTCACTAATGAGAGAGAGGCAAATTCCATGATAGATCAATTAGTGACACTGTCTCAGCCACCTCCTGCCCAAGCATATCACCTTAGCCAGTACAACCAACCTTCTGCAAGCCAGCCTGAGCAAAGTGCAAGGCACCCTGAGCCAACTGCAAGGCAACCAGGGACATTAGCATGGCATCCAGGAAGATCAAGCTAGCCAATGCCATCAACAAGGCAGCCAAGGACATCAACAAGGCAGCCAGGGACATCAACTCAGCCAGGGCCAGCATCAAGGCAACCAAGTCCATCAGCAACCCAGGCAGGGTGTAGACACCCATTTGTGACTCCCCAAAACCAAACCCAGTGATGAGTACCTTTCGCGTCGAATCATAATCGAATGAAGTGAAAGTGTGGAAAGTCTAGTGTTGCGGATAGTTTTAATTTCTTTTTCTCTTTTCTCTGTTTTTAAAAACTTATTTTAAGAAAACAGCCAATCCAGTTTGGTTGGTCCATGATATGGGTCCAATAATGGTGTAGTTGGATGGGTCTTGCAAAGAGCTTTCCAACGATATATTATAAGCCCAATTCCGATGAATATTGAGGAAGTTATGACCAATTTACCAAACTGGGCCCGGTTTGAGCCTTATGTGCGGCCCGATGATCTAGAGGAGGGCCTAATATGATTTATCATTCCTAATGCAATTAGGAATGGTTTTAGTCTTCTATATTCTTCTAGAAGGTTCTTTTCATTCCTAATTCAATTAGCATTGATAAATTGACGTTTGACTTTTCAGTGTTTTAATTAAAATCAAAAAGCATTTTCGAGGAAAATATACGATTTTATCCTCCAGTACGGCAAACTTATTTGATTTTCGAAAACGCGTTAAAAACAGGCCTGGCGCCTGACTCCAGGCATTGGCGCCTAAAACCAGGCTTGGCACCTGGCGCCAATTAGCCAGGGTTGGCGCCAGCTCTGTTTTGCGTGCGCCAATCTCGTTTTGCGTGCGCCAAGTGCTCTGTTTTGATATTTTATCTTTTTGGCTGATTTTCTCTATAAATAACGTATTAAAAACTCCGTTTTCATTAACCTATTCTCACCAATTCTCACGAATTCTCATCAACAATCAGTTTTCATTCGCAATCATTAATTGTCTAATTCTCTCATTCATCATCTCTCTCTTTCTTTTTTTTTAAACCTTGCTTTTTTCATACGAAATTCCGCATTCACAAGATCTAGAAACACCTAGCCATATTCGAAGTTGCCTTCGCCCTAGACGTGAAAGGTTTAATTTCTGAGGGTTTGGCCCCAAATCTCTCTTTCAATTATTTAATTTAATTGTTTGTTTATTATTTTCCTTGAAGTTACTAACGTGTGTATTTTGTTATTAGAAAGAGGTACAAAGCATCAAAGTAAGTACTTTAATGTTTTTATTGATATTATGATGTAGACATCATGTTTATATTGTTATTATGATATTCCTAGTATCATGTCTAGGGTAATTTTAATATTAAATATGATTGTTACGATGCCTTTTATTTTCTTCCTAATATTTATGATTGCTAGTATCATGTTAGGGTTAAAGATTTGATCTTTATTGCTTAGTGACATGCTAGGGTTTATTATTAATCTTGTTAGTATCATGCCTAGTATCTTGCTATTTTTATTATGATTTAACATGATTTATGATTATTTTTATTGTTTTGATTATGATTACAATTTTATAATTATTATTATTATGATTAACATGATTATTATTATGGTTAATATGATTATTGTTATTATGATAATTATTGTTATGATGATTATATTTTTATTATCATGATCATGTTCGTTATTATGTTGCTTGATATTTATATTTATTGCTTGATCACACCTTTTATGCATGTTTAAAGGGAATTAGTACTTGTAATCACGCTTAATAAGATAATTGATAATCTTGTTAGGGTTAATATGATTATAATTCAAGTGATCGCCAATAATAGATTTATTTGTGCATTAATATTCAACCAACATAGATAAACAGGTTTAGGGTTAATCTTATTGATTGCATGTTAATTAAAAAGCGCACATGAATATGATTAGAATAAAGTAGAGGCCTATTATTAAGGCAGGTTCAATCTCTTTTAGGTTGGATTTGTACCTTCATCCCCGACCCTTATTTGGTTCTAGACCTTATGGAGTTGACGATCTCTTGGATCGTTAAGGGGTGTAACCTTCACCTCGTGAACGGTTTACAAGTTCCTAAAAAACTTGTTGGCGAATCTTTTGCTCTATCTTCTTCCCTTTTGGATGCCACCGTACTTTAGTGTATGATCACAGTGGGGTTCAAGCTAAGGGTTTAACGCTTGAAATTATTCCCTACACAGGGCCATCAGCAAGCCAACCAAATCCTGCTGGCAATTTAAGTCCAAGAGCTAGGAAAATCATGAATAGGTTGTCAATGCTTTTGCAAGATGTTTGTTATATGTTGTCAATTTTTGGGTCTAAAACTAGATGTTTGAACTTTATTTTGGTAGGATACATCAATGTGGCAGTGCACTTCTTTTTGGTCTAGGAACAAACCTGAACACATGCATGCATTTTTACTGCAAAGTGGTAGAATTTTGAACAAGTGATGTAATTTTTTGACTATTATAACATACATATATACATGTCCAGTTAATATTATATATGACCAAATATATGATTGAATACATGACTATGATTGTACTCATTAACTCATAATTTGCAAGGGGAAACCAATTATATTTGCGTTTCACATTGATAAACATACAACCATTTAATAAAATCCAACCTAATTCCACCCCATACTGCCTACTTACACAACTTGTAAAGTTAACTTTTTCTTCCTAATTCTGACCATTACTCAACTCAAAAGCACGATAATAACTAACATTATTACATACATAAATAAACCTAATTTTAAAATAACCATCATGTAACAGGATAATTCTTTCAATTTTTCATTCATGCTTAATATCTGCACTCGAAGTTGCTCTAGTTCTTCATCTCCAACCTTACTTCCTCGAATATCGCTTTCCAGCAACCACTTGAAATAGCCACAGTCGTTGCACTTGAAGAAACCTTTTCTTGGGTTGCGACTTGTGGTAGAGATCTTCAACTTTGCTACTTTGTTGGGATTGCAATAGCACCTTGATAACTTGTTATTTGGTATAATTTTAGGGTACTTTTGAACCTTGTTTTCGTGATTATTCGACATCAAAGTTCATTATTTATCATATTTTTATACAAATTTTGTACCATCCATGCTTCACGGGTTGTTTGTGTTTTTGATGTAATGTAGCTATTTTTAGCACTATATATGGACGTGATCAAGCATGAGTGAACAAGGAGAAGGGAAAGATTGGTTGATAGAGCAATTAAGGAAGAAGGATGAGTACCTTAAAGAGAAATGAAAAGCTTTTGGAAAGTTTTGGAAGGATTTTTGCACTAAGGTCAACTTCAACTGACCATAACTTTTGTTCTACTCAACATTTTGAAATGATTCAAATTGGAAATTAAAGTTCATCTCAAGATCTTTCCAACGACTGGTCACATGCCTTATTCCGATGAGTAACGAAGAAGTTATGACCTTCCAAAAATAAGTTGTTTCGCCAGAAAAGAGCTGCACGTCCGTGCCAATAAGTGGCACGTCCGTGCAAGTCCTTGCACGTCCGTGCCAAATGAAGCACGTCCGTGCAAGGTCAGGAAGTAGCTACTGGTTGTATTTTAACAGGTCTGCACGTCTGTGCAACCTTTGACACGTCCGTGCCGACCTGTAGACGGGTCGTTTCCTCGTGTTCTCCGTCCTTTTACTTGGGGGTTATATAATACCTCTTTGGCTTCATTTGTAAGGGAGGATCTTCTTAGTGTAGTTTTAGCTTAGGTTAGGTTTTTAGAGAGAGAAACTCTCAATTTCTAGAGTGATAAAGTGGGAAAAACTTGTTGAAAGCTTGGAATATGAAGAATTGAAGGAAGGAGACTTGAAGATTTGATTATTTCTTGCATTATCAATGAGAATTTCTTACTCTCTCTCTTATTTTATTGCTTTAATTGCTTATTTTTGTATCTTTTCTTGTTTTATTACTTGTTTATGTTAAATTAGTGTTTGATTTCATGTTCTTAGTTGTTAGTTATTTATTTAGCTTTGCAATTTATTATGATTTGTGAGTAGTTCTTTTACTTGGGATGGTTGAAACCATTGATGAATTCACAAATACTTGTTTGCATGTGTTGATTTAGCTAATGTGGGATGTTAATTAGTTGAGCTTAAGTGGTTTCATTGTTAGTTCTTGTAAATGGCCATTGCTAGAACTATTTATCTAAGCTTTCTCAACGAAGGATCGAGAGATGAACTTGAGTTAGCTCCCTTATGCTTAATTGACTTGAAATGCCATGAGAATAGGAATTTCCAGTCAAGGGAATGTTTATGTCATCGTGATTATGCTTTAACACTTGTTTTATGCTTTGTAACCACGAGAGTAGGTTGTATTCATAACTCAAGTAATCCCTCTAAGAGAGTAGTTGGGTGCCTTAGATGACTTCCCCTAATTTATCCCCAAATTTCTATGTTTTCTATGTTAAAGTGTAGTTTGTGAATGACTTAATTGGTGGATACCTTCCCAAGATCCTTTTTATTATTGTTTGTAGTTTTTCTTTATAACTCAAAACCCAAAAAGACTTGACTTAGCTTATCACAAATTGATACTTGTTAGTGCTCCCCTTAGTCCTTGTGGGATCGACCCTTACTTGCCCTTTCTACCCATTAGAGAGACCAAGTTAGGTTTTTATCTTTGGTAGGCTCGACGACGGCCTATCACACCTAGGGATGATAAATTCCAAGGAACATTCTGAATTGGAGGAGAACGAATTCCTTGAGTTAGACATGTTTACTCATATGAAAAAGGAGGAGAGAGTAATTGAAGAGGGAAATCAAGGTGGGAGAGATTAAATAGAAAACAGAGGTCTGCCGCAAACCCTAGACAAGCTGCTACCTTTTGGAGGGAAAGCTACCCGCTGTAATTAACCAACATAAATTACAACATACTCGTATTTTACTTAACTAACTAACAGCAGCTTAACGGCAGGGATATATCTTGTAACGGTGTCAAAGGTGGAGGGTACAGTGTACAACTTTGTAAAATCGTGGGTACAAGTGAGAAACTTAAAAAATAGGAGGGCACAGCTTAGAATTTCCCTAAAAAGAAAATAATTTAACCTCAAAAGCTATTTCCATGGAGGATCAGAGAACATGGAGAAAGGAGAGGAGAGAGAAAGCAACTGAGTAGAGAAAAGGACTGATCTGATCCAAAGAAAACCAAAGTAGCCTGCCTTATTTAGTAAAAGGGTAAAGACGTCAATAAACTTTTTTTAGTTTTTTAGGGGTAGAATAGTCAGTACACTGTTCATAAGAAGATACCCATTTTTTCATCAATTTGGCTTTTAAGAGTTATAAATATACAGAGCTACAATGACGAATAGTGTAGTTATAATTTGATCCCAAATCTTAAACACAAAATCGACCTTAATATTTTAGGTAACTAAGCTATATAGTTAATCATCCACAATACCTTGCACGCACAATAATAAGGGGCTTGCTTATTTATTAGGCTTGGTTGTGAATTGTGATTTGAATCATTCAATGATATAAAAATTACTCCCTTCGTCCCCTTTTGATAGTCCTTATGGACATTTTTCACGGAAATTAATTAAAAAAAAAGGTTAAACTACATTGAAAAAGTAAATTGACATTGGGTATGCAAAAAAGTAGAGATAGAAAGTAATAAAAGTACATGGGAAAACAAAATTTACATGAAAAAGTTAAATTTGCACAAATAATGTTGCAAATTGGAGGGAATTTTGGTAAAAAAATTACTCGCAATATTAATAGTTGTTGGAAAAAGCAAATGAGGTGAAAATTTTGAGCTAAAAGGACTATTAAAAGAGAATGGAGGGAGTAGGTGATACAAAAATAAATTAAAAAAAAAGTCTTAAGAAACTCTAACTACTTTACGCGGCAAGGGCGAAGGGAAGGACTGGCCCAGATTTGCTACCCATATATTATACCTTATGGTCCCCCTTAAAATTAGTATATATAATATTCAAGACACATACCTAAAAATAAATAGGAAAATTTAACAACAATAAACCAACCTTTGCTCCATTATCCCAAAATGAACCAACCTTTAAATCTACCCAAAATAAACACAAGTTTGCTTTTATTCTCCCAAAATGAACTGAACAGGTCACCTTACCTGTTATACTAGGTAAAAATCCACGTGTCATTAAATCATTGGTCAAGGCTTCTTTTTTTTTTGATAATTTTTACAAACAAAAACAGAAATTAAAAAAAAAAAAAGCAAAACACCCTTCCAAATGCCAGCCACCCCACTACCAACCACTCGAAGCTTGACCCCCAACCCCCGGTGCTGGCCCGCCCAGAACCCCCCTCCTCCGGTCGTCGATGCCGACTATACTCACACCTTAACCTTCACCCTTCTCGCCACCAAAACCAACATTACTTACCAACAACCACATTCTCCACCTGCTGCACAAACAAAGCAACATCAGCAGCCCACAGTCCCACACCTACAACCGCCAAGACCCACAAATCACGACTCACCTCAACAACAATCGCCACCCATCAGCCCTGCTACGTCTATTCCCAACGCAACTCCACCACCAATCATACAAACCCTAATCGAACTCTTCATCAACAATATCAACAACGTTGAGGGACGAGTCATAGTGTTGCTAGCCGGCGACAGGTTGCGGTTTGCGAGTTGAGGTGTTACTCCGTTTATGGGTTAAGGTATTACAAATTCAACAACGATGATTATAGCCTTACAGGGGTGTGATTGGTGGCGATTTTGGGCTGTGGTTGGAAGAGGAATGTGTGGTGAATGGTGGTAAGGAAAAGGATGTGTGTTGCGGCAAAGTGGTGGTGATTGGTTTACAATTGAGGGGTAAATTGTGGCGTAAGAGGGTGGTTTCGAGAAGGTGATTTAGGGTTCGAGGGTGGGGTTGCTGGCTCCCGGAGTGGTTGGGCGCCGGCCGCCGGCAGACGGAGGGAGGAGGGGTGGCTGGCAGTGGATTAGGGGTTGAGTTTTTTTTTTTTTAATTATTTTAATTTAATTTTATTTATTTTAAAAAGATAATAAATGGAAAATAAAAAAAGTGACCGGTTATTCAGGTCACAAGTCATTTGGGTTTACTACGGGAGAAAAAATGCTAACTTGTGTTTATTTTGGGCAGATTTAAAGGTTGATTCATTTTGGGAGAATGGAGCAAAGGTTTGTTTGTTATTGTTAAATTTTCCAAATAAATACAGCTTGTCAAGTTGGTTGGGTAATGTTGTATTTTCCCAAGGGGGTTGGGTTCGAATCCCATCACCCATAAGCTTTTTAATTAAAACTTCTTATTCAACTTGGGTTTCTAGCACTAGATTTTTATTTATTTTATTTTTATTTTTTTTATTGTCGTAGATTTTAGTGTTTAATCTTTGATTGATGATTTTGCTACTATGAAAAATCATCGAGTATGATTTAACTAATGTTTTTTGGTGACAATAAAATAATAGTACACTTTAATTTTTTCCATCAATCTATTAAAACTTCTTATTCAACTTGGGTTTCTAGCACTAGATTTTTTTTTTATTATTTTTTTTATTGTCGTAGATTATGGTGTTTAATCGTTGATTGATGATTTTGCTACTCTGAAAAATCATCGAGTATGATTTAACTAATGTTTTTTTGTGACAATAAAATATTAGTACACTTTAATTTTTTCCATCAATCTGTTGTCTAATAAGTCCGGCCCTCGAAACTTGAAAATCCTGACTTCGCTCCTGTCACGCGGATAATTTACATTTAATCTAGATGAGTACAATTTGATGACCAATTACGTCATTTAATTATTCTACAAAAACTTCCCGTCAAAAAAAAAAAAAAAAAAAAAAAAAAAAAAAATTATTCTACAAAAACTTAAGGATAATGTTGTCTATGCATGTGAAGGTGCATGGTAGTTTCTTAAACATGAACATTTACGTATGTAATTTTCAACGCGTCAAGTATTATATTAGCTTCCAAATTTGTTGAATTTACATCTTTATATCACACGTAAATGTATACTTAGCTGAGAAGAAAATGAATATTTCTTTCCTATATATAGATCACAAAAATTGTACATAGATATAATTGTTTCTCATTTATAATCGTAACAAATTAAACTCGATCTTTATATCTTTCAACTTCTCAATCCATCTTTACTCTACGAACAATTTGTTATTAGCAACATGACTGGTCTCCACCGTCACAACAATCACAAGGAGGAGGCACCTAAAGACCCGAAGAAGGAAATGAAGCACCATAAACACCTTCAACATCTCGGCCAAGCTACTACCATTGCCGTTGGTGCTTATGCCCTAGTAAGTGTCGCTATCTATTTGCCAATGAGCAATAATTGTTAGCTACGTAATTATATTAAGTTAAATTCAATTTTTTTTTTTTGGTGATCAATATAATCTGGTTTTTATAGTTAGGCTTGCTCATTTATATAAGATATACCTAAAGACTACATCTAATAATTTATTTTAATGACATTCGCTTCACTTATATATGTAAACTAGCATATTGCCCGTGCGAAGCACGGTTTATAAATCAAACTATTAAACCCGTAGGAAAAATAAAAATAAAAACAAAGGTAATTCATTTACTATTAAAGGACTTGGTTACTAATGGTCAATAAAAAAAAAAAAAAATTAAAGGAACGTTATTTGAATAGTATTTTATGTTATTTGAATTTCTTTTAATTTTTTATAATGTTATTTTATTAATTGAAAAATAATTGAATAATACACCACATAGCTATATAAGAAGTGGACTAATTTATTTATATCTCCCGTTGAGAAAAAACTAAAATTTTCTTATCATACCATCCACATCAGTAGCTACAATCAATCTAATATATACATGTTTTATTTACCCGTCGCAGTCATTAAATCTATAGACACAATAATAACCTTATATTTTCCTAAGTTAAGCATTGTGCCAAAAACTATATATTATATAATAGCCATATATATAACCAACAACTGATTAAATATAGTATACAACACAAATACTTCGTATATAGGTATGGATACTAATAGTTTTATATAAGTAAAATATACGGAGTATATATTACTAAGATTTATCCCTACCTTAATTATAAAATGGTTAACAAAACTCTTATAATAGTGCATGGACATTTATATATCTAAAAATGTTCTTTTTACATATATTTTCCCCCATTTAATTTTAAAAACCTTAAAATTGTCTCTTGAATTCGCTAAATTGATTTAAAAGGTTATGTTTATTTCAATATTTAAAGCCATTTACTATTTTCATTTCCTTTTGTTTTAATTTTTCTATTTAGAATTTATTAGACTATTAGGTTTCAAGATCGAAGTCAATATCTTTTTACCGTACAATCACTAAATCAAAGTCGCTCAACTAAAGTTTTGGATATTGCATAGCTACACAACATCCAACACATTTAATGATTACATGCAAATAATGTTAATAAAATGTTAGTTTTTCCAAAAAAAATTCATAAGTAATAGCATTGTTAATACGAATATTACAATTTAAAACACGAGTAATAGTTATAATACATTTTATATCTATCCCTTTTCCGTCAAATGTCTAATTCAATTTAACTTTTATTCTTCTTGTTTGATTGGTTATTGGTTCATTTTTTTTTATGCAAGAAAAACAAAAGGTCATTGTAAAAGACATTGTATAGAAAATGAAAAGCCGATTAAAATTAAATTTATGTTCACGATTATGTATTTTTTTTCCAAGACAACATTTCGGCTCAGCATTCAATATTTGTTAAGGAGTACAACAAACGATAAAAGTAATTTTTACACTATTTTGTATCTTTATCAAAAACTTTTGTATTCATCCGATTACTTGAATTGAATTTAGAATAACTTGTAGACTATTTTGGGTAACTTTTATCAATAAAACATAAATAACTTCCATTCATTACATGGTAGCTTTTATAATAGGTGCACAATTTTTTATTGTACATCTGATTTTTTTTAAATGTTTGTATTGATTTCATAATTGACGTCAAACTAAATTCTTATCGATTTTATTTAATTTTCATAAAAAAAAAAACAATATTAGCCTTTCAAAATACGAAATATTTGTTTGAAAATCTTATGCATGTATAGAAACTTGCTTTTATTGTTTGAAGTTTAACAAAAATAACTATGTTTGAATATGTAAACAGTAATTATATAGATATATTTAATACTTAAGATAAGCCAATGAGAGAGTGACATTTGTCATCCTCACATTGAGGCGCTTGTCTTTTAGTATAATATAATATATAGATAGATTATACATAATAATAACCCTTTTTATCATCCGGAATATTTGATTTCTGTAAGATATTAAACTGCTATTAATTTTCCATAATTTTATCAACCTTCAAACTGTATTATTTTTTATTTTTTATTTTTTTAAAAATCTTTTCATTACAACAAATATTACCTATATTGGATAAATGAAATATTACTTGTATTATTTTATAGAAATTAATGTACTGTGTTTGCCCTTTAAATATATGTATAGCATGAGAAGCGTCAAGCTAAAAAAGATATGGAGCATGCCCACAAGCACAAGGTGAAAGAAGGGGTTGCCGCCGCGGTTGCAGTTGGGGCTGCTGGATTTTCATTCCATGAACATCACAAGAAGAAGGAAGCCAAGGAAGAACTTAAGAAACACAAGCACCATCAGCATAAACACTAGTTATATCAAATTAAAAGCCCTAGCTTATGAACACACATATTACATATAGTATATATATCTATTATTAATTATATGGTCATTTGTATAATTCATGTTATAATTTTATTTGATTGATTATGTGTTGTAATTTATATATATTATATGATTGTTTAATTATTAATTATTACATTCTTTTGCATCATTTGATATAAATTATTGCCTTATTAGTTAATTGGTGGTCTGTTTCAGGCTACTATTTTATTCCGCATTATCAACTTTTCGATCTCATTTTATACTTAACTTCCTCTTTTTTTAAGTTGACAATTTAACTTCTGCATTATTCACAAACAACAATTTGACTAGATTTTATGAGTTATAACTATGATAAAACATAGTCATATGACTTTTTATTTTAATTATTTAAATTTACAATGTTAATATTTAGATATATTAATCGTTAAAATTATGCATTAGCAAGAAGTGTGATAAAGTTTAAAAAAAGTATCAACTACGGAGTAAAAAACAAAAGGTGGTATTATCTATAAAAGAAAATATAGTATTGACGAATAGTAGTAGACTATTATTAGTGCTCTGTGCACCTCGCTCTAATTTAATTTGTATGGGGTCCGATCCAAGGGACCATTGGCTCCCAGTAGTCGGGTACAATATTTGTGGCCTGAGTCCCTACTAATTAATTAAATATTAAACTTATTTTCTAAGGTCCTCAATTAAGTTGTGTACCTTAAGGCCATTTTTCAGTTTTTCCCTAACTATTATAGCCATGCATGATGGCCTTACAAATATCAGATCTGATCTAATCTGATTCGATTCTAACTATTTGATGTATAACTAAACATATTTATATTTAGGAAAGTTCAATCTTGAAAATTTGAATATCTAATTTGAAATATCTAAATGTAATAAAAATGGATTGGATAGCTGTTTTCTTGGATTAAATATCCTTATCTTGATGTTTTCCGTACTAAAATTATACAAGTAATTGGTAACTGTTTAGGGTTTACTCTTAATAGGTTTTTAATTTATCAATCAAATATTTTGTTGATTGCAAATTTAAAAGATTGGTAAGAATAATTCCAAAAAAAGAAATTATTGTAGTTTGGAGTATAGATAGAGCTAGCAAGTTAAATTAAGTGATTGGAAGTTAGGAACAATGTTCCATGATTATTGAAGATCCCTTAAAATAAAGATCATTTTCAATAACTAATAAAAATTGACTAACTATTAAATATAGAGCAATTGTGTAAAATCATACTTGTCAATCATTCTTCTATTTGATTATGCTAGAATGCTAGTACTTTGGACCTTGGTCATTATTGAGAATTTTGGCACTCTTGTTTGTGACAATTAAAATTTAAAAGTAAAATCACCACATAAATGGGAGTAGAGATGTTCAACTTACATGAAGTAGAATTGTTAAGGTTTTTATCATGTCACGAGACCAAAAAAAAAAAGAAGAAAAAAGTAAAGGTACCTAAAATATCAAGAACTCGTGGCTTTAATTATGTTTTGGCAAAGTCTTCAATGAATTAATAATTTAATACACAAAATCATGTGAACAATGAACTTTAAGCTGTATAATTCGGATATATTGGGTAATTGTAGCATGAAAGGAAATTATTATTATTGAAATATTTAAAGAGTATAAATTAAGAGTTACTTCTTATGAGTACATGTCCCACAAAAAATAGTGAAATTGTCAAACACAATCTTTTAATCAAACATACAATTATACATCTATATTTAAAAAAAAAAAAAAAAAAAAACCTATGTCCCACAAGTAACTTTCAATAATAAATACGAGTAATAACAATAGTAATATTATTAACACATCACTAATTACAATCAACCGGATATAACTTGTTTGGTGATAAGGAACTTAAGATACAAGCCAAACATATCATTCACAAACTTAATTACAACAAATAATATTGTAACTAATTAAGATAATAACATGAGGCTTATCACTTAAATACACCAGTAACATAATTGTTTTAATTTTCCCCATGACAACATAAAGGGTGTTGGTGTATTTAAGGGAAAATTAAAACATTTTTTTTTTATAAAAAAAGCATAGTATATTAAACTTTAAAGGGGTTGATTAAAATTAGAAGAAATGGTGCTTCTTTTCCTTGCCCTCCGCCTCTTCGGCCTCCTCTCGGTCCTCCTTAACACCCTTCTTCTCGTGATGCTCATGGAAAGCAAAACCCCCGGACGCGACCGCGCCAACAGCTGCCACTTCTTCAGCTATCCTGTGCTTGTGTGCATTCTCTGGGTCCTTCTTTGCTTGGTGCTTCTCATACTATGATTTTCATCCAAAACAAATATAACAATAATTAATTTGTGCATCAATAATCATATTTTAACTACTAATCATCACATGATAATAGGGAAGCATATATTTAGTTAAAATGATAACATAATAAGACAGCTTTTAATTTTACCTCTTAAATATGAATATTAATTTGATCATTGTTTTGATCATGATGAATTGATGATATAAGAGTTAATAAATTTAAAAAAAAAAAAATTAAAAGAACTAACACAAAGTTGTAAAAAGTTTAAGTAGCACTACCACTTTAATAATTCCAACTAGAATATTCGGCATGTAGGTTCTACTTTTTACCTTTATCTCATAAAATCATAATCAAAATTAACTAAATTACCCTTCATAAAGGTAAAAAGTGATAAAAAGTGAGACCCAAATACCGGAGATTTTAGCCAAAATTGTTAAAGTGGTAGTGCTAGTTAAACTTTTTATATCTTTGTGGTAGTTCTTTAAAAAAAAATTAATAAGTAGTTGTTTTCAAAACACGTACTTTACTTGGTAGTTATTGACAAAATTTCCTTTTACTAAATATTATTTTTAGTTATTGATAATAGGGAAGCATATTTAGTTAAAATTATAACATAATAAGACAATTTAAAATTTTTCCTCTTACATATGACTATTAATTTGATCATTGTTTTGATCACGATGATATTATAAGGGTTAATAAATTTACATTATTAATCCAAATAAACTCGGGAAAAATTTGCTTAGGTTGATAAATTTCTTATAAGAGTGATAATAATTACCAATTTTAATTATAAACTAAAATACATTTTTAAGTTGCTTCAAAAAAAAAAAATAAAAAATTCAGAAATTCAGAAGTTCAAATAAATAAACTAAAATAAGTACGTTTTTTAATATTTCTCAAAAAAAAAAGTACGTTTTTTAATAAGAGTGGTAATGATTACCAATTTTCTTAGGTGAGGTTATTACTGATATATTTTTAGTGGAATGACATTTATTTTACTAAATATTTTTTTTATTAAGGTGAAGTCAACGGGATAATGTACACAACCATAATCTATTTATACCATTCACAAATATTTATAACATTTTAATTGAAAATATTAACCCAAAAGAAGTTATTGTAGAAATTTTTTTTTTAAAAAAAATAATTTAAAAAAAAAAAAAAAAACATGGTAAAGAAAAAATTACCATAGCATAGGCACCGGAAGCAACAGCACCAAGGCCACCAAATTGTTCAAGATGCTTATGTTTCTTCTCTTCCTTATCATAATCCCTAGCTGGCTCTTCACTACTCATCTCATCACTATTTTTGTAGCCACCTTCCTCTCCATACTTCTTCGTCTCACCACCGGTGGTGTTGTCGGATCCATACCGGTTACCCTCAGTGGACCCATACCCACCACCACCAACACCACCGGTACCAGTGTTGTAGTCTGAGGAACAATAGTGGTTGCCTTTTGTCTCACCACCATAGCCACCACCACCACCAGAGCCATAGCGGTTGCCTTCTGACTCACCATAGCCACCACCACCACCTCCAGAGCCATAGCGGTTGCCTTCTGACTCACCATAGCCACTACCACCACCACCAGAGCCATAACGGTTGCCTTCAGTCTCACCATAGCCTCCAGAGCCATAGCGGTTGCCTTCAGTGGCACCATAGCCGGTGTTTTCGGAACCATAACCACCTCTTTCCATTTTGTTTAAAAGAGTAGCTAGGGAAGTGTAGTAAATTTTAAGGATGTATTATCACTTAGCTTAATTACTAGGGTTTTGTATATAGAGAGTGTATAATTTGTTGTTTGGTTGAATGATGTGTATGATCAAGTTTAAGGAGCTATTTATAGTAAGTTGATGAGTAGAAAATCTACGTATAATACTTCGGAAATACCACGTCAATACTACGTACGTATATTTGGCAAGTTTGAACGTAGAGAATTATTTGTCTTGTGAAATAGTACGTATAATGGTTTCACGATTTAATGATGACAACGACAAGTTATTTCTTTTTCTTCTTTTTAACTAAAAATTTGTTTTGGAAAGGTGTATTGACTCGTCAAATAATAAAAACTTTGAGAGTATGTTTTTTTCTTTCATCTATCCAACATTCCAACTGTAAGATTATCTAGCACAGATAACCTTAATATTTTAGTGGAATTTAAGGTTTTAAACTCATCAACCAAAAAATAAAAAAATAAAAAGATAAAAATGAGTTTAAACAATCAATGAACTATTCAATTAATTAAGTGCAAGCTTATCTAAAGCTCTTTTATGTTCATTTATAAAAAGAATGGAGGATTTTGAAGTTAACCTGAACAAGTTTGAAACTTGATTAGGAAATGAGTTTTAACAATAATAAAGGTACAAAGTCGTTCATGAATTACTCGTTTATTGTATTTGTGTAGCTACAAAAAGGTGATTTATTTTGATTAATAAAATCACGATGCTTGTTTACATATTACTTAATATATTTACAATATTATTATATCTTACAATTATTGGACTTTGATTTTTTTTTTTTTTTTGCCTAGTTTTTTATATTTTCAAAAGTCAAAAGCACATATACGGAGTATAATATACGAGAAATAAATGTACAATTATAAAAAAGTTATGAACTTGGCTTAATAATTAACTAGTATGTGAGATATATGAGATATCAGAAAATATATCAATTATATTTTCCGATATCTCATATCTCTAACACGTTATGTTAACAAGTCGTTTTTCGATTGTAGACACCCAAATGTGCCTCCCCAAAACCAAACCCGGTGATGAGTACCTTTCACGTTGAATCATAATCGAATGAAGCGAAAGTGTGGAAAATCTAGTGTTGCGGATAGTTTTAATTTCTTTTCTCTTCTCTCTGTTTTTGAAAACTTATTTTAAGAAAATAGCCAATCCAGTTTGGTTGGTCCATGTATGGGTCCAATAGTAGTGTAGTTGGATGGGGCTTGACAAGAGCTTTCCAACGATATATTATAAGCCCAATTCCGATGAATATTGAGGAAATTATGGCCAATTTACTAAACTGGGTCCGGTTTGAGCTTTATATGCGGCCCAATGATCTTGAGGAGGGCCTAATATGATTTATCGTTCCAAATGCAATTAGGAATGGTTTTAGTCTTCTAGATTCTTCTAGAAGGTTCTTTTCATTCCTAATTCAATTAGCATTGATAAATTGACTTTTGTTGACTTTTCAGAGTTTTAATTAAAATTAAATATCATTTTCGAGGAAAATATATGATTTTATCCTCCAGTACGGCAAACTTAACTGATTTTCGAAAACGCGTTAAAACCAGGCTTGGCGCCTGACTCCAGGCATTGACGCCTGGAACCAGGACTGACGCCTGACGCTAGCCATTGGCGCCTGGCGCTAGTGTTGGTGCCTGGCGCCAGTTAGCCAGGGTTTGCGCCAGCTCTGTTTTTTGTGCGTCAGACTCTGTTTTGTTTATTTTATCTTTTCGGCTGATTTTCTCTATAAACAACGTCGTAAAAACTCCGTTTTCATTCATCTACAATTCACCAATTCTCACGAATTCTCACCTACAACCAGTTTTCATTCGCAATCTTTAATTCTTTAATTTTCTCTTAATTCATTCATCTCTCTTAACAAACCTTGTTTTCATATACAAAATTCCGCATTCACAAGATCTAGAGACACCTAGCCATATTCGAAGTTGCCTTCGCTCTAGACGTGAAAGGTTTAATTTCTGAGGGTTTGGTCCCAAATCTCTCTTTCAATTATTTAATTTAATTGTTTGTTTATTATTTTCCTTGAAGTTACTAACGTGTGTATTTTGTTATTAGAAAGAGGTACGAGGCATCAAAGTAAGTACTTTAATTGATTAATTGATATTATGATGTAGAAATCATGTTTATGTTGTTATTGTGATATTCCTATTATCATGTATAGGGTAATTTTAATATTAAGTATGATTGATGCAATGTCTTTTATTCTCTTCCTAATATTTATGATTGTTAGTATCATGTTAGGGCTAAAGATTTGATTTTTAATGCTTAGTGACATGCTAGGGTTTGTTATTAATCTTGATAGTATCATGCCTAGGATCTCGCTATTTTTATTATGATTTAACATGATTTATGATTATTGTTATAATTGTTTTGATTATGATTATAATTTTATAATTATTATTATTATTTTGATGATGATTATTTTATTTATGATGATTATGATTATTATTATAATTTTATTATTCATGATATTGATTATTATGTTGCTTGATATTTTATTTATTGCTTGATCACACCTTTTATGCATGTTTAAAGGGAATTAGTACTTGTAATCACGCTTAATAAGATAATTAATAATCTTGTTTAGGGTTAATTTTGATTATAATTTCAAGTGATCGCCAATAATAGTTTTATTTGTGCATTAATATTCAACCAGCATAGATTAAACAGGTTTAGGGTTAATCCTATTGATTGCATGTTAATTGAAAAGCGCACATGAATACGATCAGAATAAAGTAGAGGCCTATTATTAGGGCAGGTTCAATCTCTTTTAGGTTGGATTTGTACCTTAATCCCCGAACCCTTATTTGGTTCAAGACCTTATGGAGTTGACGATCTCTTGGATCGTTAAGGGGTGTAACCTTCACCCTGTGAACGGTTTACAAGTTCCTAAAACTTGTTGGCGACTCTTTTGCTCTATCTTCTTCCCTTTTGGACGCCACCGTACTTTAGTGTATGATCACCGTGGGGTTCAAGCTAGGGGATTAAAGCTTGAAATTTATTCCCTACAGTTTTTGGCGACTCCACTGGGGAGGATTTCTATTTTAATTCCTGAATTTGTTTCGGCAATGATTTAGAATGAGTGGATGAGACTTGAAACGTTCTAAGTATTTCATGTGCGTAATTTTGATTAACATTATTGTCATATGCATAAAAAAGATCCCATTGGAAAGACCATCCGTATTGAGTTAAAAACATAGGATTTTACACGTAGGAAATTTGAGAAATATCTTTCACAACTAGGACTGAAATAACACCGCGCGAAACTGGAAAATTTTATCAAGCACAGAAAGCTGCTGAGGCATGTGGGAAGTAGCGTCAGGGGCCAGAGCTTGGCGCCAGCATTTTATTCGTAGAGCCAGACGCCAGTATTGGCGCCAGGCGCTACAGTTAAAAGCTGGCGCCAGTCTCTGTTTGCTGGCGTCAATTTCCCCCAATACCGAGCCAGAAATATGCGTTCTAATTTCGACCGGTTTTTCGTATTGTTTGCTCGATCCTACTTCCTGATTGAATTTTTTCTCACTTTTCTAAAACCCTCTGGGAATTCATGCTCCATCTACCCGATTGAACGCTCCGTGCAACAAAGGGTACATCCGAGATGTTGAATTCACCAAACCATGGAAGCGAGTTTTTCTAAACTCCCGGTGTCCCATCCACTCGCGCCAACCCTTCCCGGTTAGGCTTCCGCGCGGTGCTTCCGGACAATTAACCATGGACCCTCTATTGACTAAACCATATCCCGAACTTTAGAGAACTAGAGCCATGGTTAGGTTGCAAACGCATTGCATCATATTGTGCCTACTTGACTAAGTGTGCATTATTTGTCGTGCATATATGTTATGATTTCTCTTAACCGTTTGTTTGACTTGTGTTGAGATTAAATAAATTAATGACTTAAAGAACTTTGCCTAATTAATTAATTAATTAATTAATTAATTAGAGTCAATAAAGTCTAATGTTTTAATCGGAATTGACCTAGTACGACTTTATGCATTCCCCAATTGACTAATAACACCGAAAACAGTTCCAGATCGAAGCTCCAATATTGGCGCCTAGGTCTGAGCTGTAGCGCTACACTATGGAGTGTAGCGCCTGACAATGACGACAGCTCTGTCGTCTGGCGCCAAGCTCCACAGTGCGACGCCAGTCCTGTCGTTTGGCTGACGGTTCGGATTATTGGTCGAGTCATCACCTAGAGTCTAATTAATCAGTTTGCTAACTAATTCGGTTAAGTTTTGCTGTCAATAGTACTTATTTGAGTCGATGATCGAGTTTAGGCACTAAGTCCCATGGACTTACACAAGAGTCCAAGCATGTCACTTACACTCAACGCACACACCAATACACATACTTTGACCATGTTTAAGAGAGTCTTGTGTGCGCGTTTTTTCTGTCATTTTTTTAAGGGGGTAAGTCGGATATTAATCCTCCAATAAAAAAAAAACTATACTTAGTTTCCTAAAAATATATACATTATTTTTGCCAAAAATATGCACCCTTTTTTACTGTATTCTTCTTCCTTAAAATAAACCGTAAAGTCAAGTTGATTCGAGTCAAGTAATTAAAACGCAAAATGGTTTAATTTACAGTGCGTGGTCAAGAAAGGAAGGACGGTTAATCAAAGACAACCTTTTCGCACAAGTCCAACTTTTTGACAAACCCATAGCTCGTAAGAGGAAAGCTAAGACTATAATGGCAACACAAGAAGAAGTCAATGATCTTAGGAACCAACTGGTTACCGTGACTGAGACACTGAAGCTTCTCGCACTCAAGATCGATGATCCCGTGAAGCAACAACAAATGGACCTCATGCAAGAGAGTCTAAGCAAGTTGTCTAGCGACTACAAATTTCAAGGGCTTACACCACAAGGGGTCTCGGTGGACAAAGATCTTCTTCCGCAGAAGTTCAATGCCAACGACATCCCAAAATTCAGAGCAACTGACAACCCTTACTTTCATTTAAGAGCATTCGAAACAATAATGAGTATTAAGGGTATTGATAAGAAGGTTTTCCCTTCTCTGTTCTCACTATCTCTCGAGACCGTTTGCCAACAATGGTTCTTTCCTCTCGAGAAAGAAAAGACCTCTACCTGGGAGTCCATAGCAAACGCTTTCGTTGATAGTTATAAGTGCAACATTCAAGTCGAGACTGACCATAGGGAACTTGAAATCCTCAAGCAGAAAGAGAATGAAGGCTTCACCTCTTTCTTTAACAAATGGAGGGAAACCTTAGCTAAGATGATTGATGTGCCAAGTGAAAAAGAATCTGTGAGGCTATTCATCAAAAATCTTCAAGAAAAATATTTCAAGCATCTCAAATATCAAAATAATCTCCATACCTTCAAGGCCGTTTATGACATTGGGATCAATATTGAAGACGACTTGGCTAAGTTAAAAGCTGCCAACAATAACTCCAACAGTGGCTGGAAAGGAAAGAAGAACGACAATCCTTCTTCTTCCAAAACCGCCCACTCAAACAACGTTAACACTTTTAATTTAGGAGAAGTCCTTGCTATGAACAATCAAGGACAGAAGAAACCATTCAGGAGGAACTTCACTCCTATTGGCATGAGTTATGACACCGCATTTGATCGATTAAATGCAAAAGGTCTTATAACTCCTATTGGACCATTTGGAGACCCACCAGTTGAGAAGAGGTCGGTTAATTGGAACCCTAATGCACACTGCAAGTATCACCAAGGTAGGGGCCATCTCACCGAAAACTGTCTATCCAAGACTTAATCGATAACAACAAGCTGCCGTTGCCCCCTGCCAGTAAGAAGCCAAGCATTGACAATGCACCTCTCGCTCATACCCTGGCTATCTCTGATGAGGAAAACGAGGTTGACCCCTTATCTCTCATTAGACCCGTCAAAGAAATCCATGCTGCAGAAAAGGAAGAGGAAATCTTTTTCGATGTCAAGGATAACCTTCCAGAACCGGCAAGTAAGGAAGATATACAATTGCTCACACTATCTATGATGGAGGTATCGCATCTACTACGTGAAGCTCTCAAGGCTATAAAGGAATCCCAAAAGAAATGTGATGAGGTTCCACTTCCGAAATATGAACCTAAAAGGGAATTCACACCAGTGAGAACGACTTATGAGGCAAAGAATTTTCCCTTACAGGTCACTGAAAAACCCAAGAAGAGCAATAGGATTTACATTCCAATCGGGATCCCATACGCACAAATGTTCGAAATGCTCTCCGAGAGTGGCGAGGTCAAACCTCTCGAACCAAGACCATTTGAATCGTTGAAAAGAACAGATAGATATTACTGTCAGTATCATCAATCAGGGGGTCACACTATAGAAAACTGTTTCAAATTCAAGGATTTGGTTCAGAAGATGATTGATGAAAAGAAACTAGTCCAAACTCAACAAGAAGAGGATGCAAAAATTAATGGAGTTTGGGACAGTGATGAAGAAGATGTCTATCTAAAGGACATAGTAGGACCTTCACCTTCTGTGTCATATACCACAGATGACATTTGGGCTGAAGAAGACTTATCGATAGACGTCCTCACAAGATCCGGGAGAATGCAACCTCCCGTTTCAACACAACGTATGCCAACCACACAACAAGTTCCCATACCTATCGTTGAAGACAACGATATTGTTAAGCAGTTTAAGAAGACAAAAGTTGAGATGAATGTATGGAAACTTCTGGCAACATCTCGAGAACATAGATTGGCTGTAATGAATGCCTTGGACAAAATTGGGATAGATTCTGACACTGCTCCTGAAGGATTAGCCAACTTCCTCACAAGTGACCTTCCTATTCCGATTAATTTGATCACTTTTTCTGACAAAGATTTACCCCCAGAAGGTGACAAACATTACAAGGCATTAAACCTCACAGTAGTTTGCAAGAGGATGAATGTTCCCATGACTCTTGTAGACAATGGATCGGCCATCAACGTCTGTCCACTTAGAACTGCGAGGATGCTCGGCATAAGAGACGAAGATTTAACTCTATCTACACAAGGAATAAGGGCCTACGACAACACTCGTCGTCAAGCTCTTGGCAAGATTACCCTAAATGTAACGGCAGGAGCAATAGAACATGCTACTACTTTCCAAGTAGTAGACATTAAAGCTTCATTCAACTTGTTGTTGGGACGCCCTTGGCTTCATGATCTAAAGGCCGTCCCTTCATCTCTCCACCAACAAGTAAAAGCTATAGTTAGGGGAATTCAAATCACCATCGATGCTTCGCCTATGAGGATCAAATCTATAGAGAATTCGATCATTAATGTGGAGCACGATGAGGACAATGAAGATTTATGGGGCTTTAATGAAGAAGTCTCCTTAATCTAGGAGGATGAAAGGACCCCTCTTTGCCATGACCCCCATTCCAACATGATTGTCAATGCCATGCTGAAGAAACAAGGACATTTTCCTGGGATGACCCTAGGAAAGAAGAAAGGAATGGCAAAACCGCTGGAGTCACCTGGCCTCCCTAAGTTAGACACTTTCGGACTTGGTTTCGAACCGACTCGGAAAGATCTCAAGCGAGCCCAGGAAAAGTCAAAAGCACGTAAGGACGCTCACATTCAAAAGAAAGCAATCCCAATGGATCAATACCCTCTTACGCTTAATGGTCAATTTATAAAAGAAGGAGAGGACTATCCATGCCATGAATTTCCCGAGCCATTTGTTGTAAACGGCATAAGACAACCAGGATTCGAGATTTTCTTGGATTGCTACTTCACTGATGAAATCCCAACTCCTGTATACAAGGAGAAAGCACCCCCATGCTTTGACTTTAACGTCATGGGATTACTGTTTGGGCGAGAAAAGAATGAGCCGACTTATAAAGAGGATAACTCCTCGCTCATTCAAACAGTCCTACAAAGCGAAAGCTTCGATCCCTCGAAGTTAATCACTCCAGCTGAAGGATCCCTACAAGGGTGGCGCAAGACTATCAAGGTGACTACTCCAAGCGGAAGGAAGATATCCATCACGACAGGGCAAGGACCGATGTTTGAAGAGTCGTCTGAGTCTGAGTCTGAGTCTTTCCCCCTAGAGTCTTCTAAGTCTTTAGTAGTAACACCTCCCACTCCTATTTCTCCTCCTAGGATAGTTAGTGATCCAGTCCCTGAGGACATATCACTCTTTGATGTAATGATCTCAGAGTATAATTATATTTCTCATTCTCCTTACTTCTCGTGTTCTTCTCTAACCCAAGATGACGAGCATTGCTTAACTAACAATGAAAAAGACAAAGAAATTATTAAAGCAATGGAAACACTCGAAAAGAAAACACCGGTAATTAAAGAAACTGAAACGGTTGATATCTCAAATGATTCAACTCATAAAAGAGAAGTTAAAATCGAATTAACATTGAATAAACAAGAAAGAACCGATTTAATTAACTTACTTAAAGAATTTATCAATGTATTTGCTTGGTCATATGAAGATATGCCTAGCATTAATAGAGAAATAGCTCAACACACTATACTACTAATTCCAGGAATGAAACCTGTAAAACAAAAGTTACGTCGAATGAAACCTGACGTAGCTCTTAAGATAAAAGAAGAAGTTCAAAAACAAATAACTCCAGGTTTCATCAAGGTATCCAAATACCCCGAATGGGTTGCCAACGTCGTCCCAGTTCCGAAGAAAGACGGAAGGGTAAGAATGTGTGTCGACTATCGAGATCTAAATAAGGCAAGTCCAAAGGACGACTTCCCTTTGCCACACATCGATATTCTGGTAGATAACACGGCTAATCACGCGCTCCTCTCGTTCATGGATGGATACGCAGGTTACAACCAGATTCTCATGGCAGAAGAAGACATGGAGAAAACAACTTTTATAACACCATGGGGCACTTACTGCTACACGGTAATGCCATTCGGGTTGAAAAACGCGGGTGCTACTTACCAACGTGCAGCAACTGCCTTACTCCATGACATGATGCATAAAGAAGTCGAAGTATATGTCGACGACATGATTGTAAAGTCAAAAGACCGTCCAGGCCATCAAGTAGCCTTAAGGAAATTTTTCGAAAGGCTAAGAAAATATAATATGAGGTTGAATCCATCTAAGTGTGCTTTCGGAGTCACCTCAGGCAAGCTCTTGGGTTACGTCATAAGCTCTAGAGGAATAGAGGTAGACCCAACCAAGATCAAAGCAATCATGTCAATGCCACCGCCCAAGACTGAGAAACAGATTCGAGGATTTATTGGCCGGTTGCAATACATAAGTAGGTTCATATCAAAACTGGCGACAATATGTGAACCAATATTCAAGAAGCTCAAGAAGAATGTACCAGTAATATGGGATGACGAGTGTCAAAAAGCCTTTGAAAAGATCAAAGCCTATCTCGCAAATCCTCCCGTATTAGCACCAGCACTTCCCGGAATACCTCTTAGGTTATATTTGAAGGTTACCAAAGAGACAATGGGAGCTATGCTAGCACAAGAAGTAGAAGGTAAAGAGAACGCAATCTACTACCTAAGCAAGAAGATGCTCGAATACAAAGCACGCTATACACCGCTCGAGAAGTTGTGCCTCGCCTTGGTGTGGGCCACAACTAAGTTAAGAAATTACATGCTAGTACATACCGTCTTCGTAGTCTCCCGATTAGATCCACTCAAGTATCTATTTGAGAAATCTACACTCAATGGACGCATATCGAAATGGATAGTCAATCTAGCCCAGTTTGATGTAAGGTTCATGCCACAAAAAGCTATCAAAGGATCCGTGGTGTCAGACTTTCTAGCAGATTTTCCAATAAAAGACTCGACGCCAATACAAGACAATGAATTTCCAGATGAAGACTTAATGGTCACTGAAGATGATACTTGGACCTTGTACTTCGACGGAGCCTCGAACCAAAAGGGATGTGGCGTTGGGGTATTACTAGTATCACCTAAAGAAGAGCATGTTCCAATCTCCATAAAGCTTGATTTCGACGTCACCAACAATGCTGCCGAATATGAAGCATGCGTGGTAGGCCTTGAAACAGCTTTGGCATTGGGAGTAAAAAAGTTAAGGATATTCAGAGACTCTTCTTTGATCATCAATCAGATATCTAAAAGGTGGAAAGTAAGGAGCAAAAGCCTAGCCCCTTACCAAACCTATCTGAAAACTCTTACCGATCAGTTAGAGAAGGTAGAATACACATATCTACCTAGGGAAGAAAACCAATTTGCTGATGCCCTGGCAAGACTAGCCTCAATGGTTAGGATTCCCACGGAAATCGAGCAAATGCCTCTAACTATAGAAAAAAGACACAAACCAGCATACATCCAGACTATAGAAGACGACGAAGTAGTCCAAGGCGAAGAAGAAGAAGAAGAAGAAGAACCGTGGTACACGGACATACTCAATTATGTCACCAAAGGAGAATACCCTCCTCATGCTGACAAAAGAGCAAAACGAGCATTAAGGCTTTTGGCTTCCCAATATGTACTCATAGACAACGAGCTACATAAAAGGGTACCTAAGGGTCGAGCTCTCTTATGTGTAGGAAAGAAGGACGCACAAAGTGCAATGAGGATAGTCCACGAAGGAATCTGTGGAACACATATAAATGGCAAAATGTTAGTCTAGAAAATAATGCGAGAAGGATATTATTGGACTACAACGAATAGGGATTGCCATCAATACGTAAAAAGATGCCCTAAATGCCAAATTTATGCCAATTTACAACATGTTCCTTTATCTTTGCTCTACACCTACACATCGCCATGGCCATTCTCTACATGGGGAATTGACATCATAGGCAAAATCACTCCCCCAGAAACAGGAGGCCACGAATATATCCTAGTAGCAATCGATTACTTCACAAAGTGGGTCGAAGCGCAATCATACTCTAAACTCACTGCAAAACATGTAGCACTATTTGTCGAGAGAAATATTATTTGTCGATACGGAGTCCCACATGAAATGATAAGTGACAATGGAACTCACTTTCAAGCCGAATGTGAAGAATTGCTACAGAAATACGGCATTCAACATCATCATTATTCCCCTTATAGACCTCAAGAAAATGGAGCAGTCGAGGCAGCTAATAAAAATTTAAAGACTATCATCGAAAAAATGACGGAAAATTATAAGGATTGGCCTGACAAACTTCACTTCGCATTGTAGGGTTACTACACGTCAATCCGTACATCAACAGGAAATACGCCATTTTCCTAGGTATATGGAATGGATGTCGTACAACCTGTCGAACTAGAAATACCATCTCTACGCATTGCATTAGAGAGTAAACTCGATGAAGTTGAATGGACTAGGGCAAGATATGAAGAATTAATTATACTCGATGAGAAACGACTAGAAGCTCTACATCACACTCGGTGTTACCAAACTCGTATGGCTAGGCATTTTAATAAGAAGGTCAAGAGAAGAAATATCAAAGTAGGAGACTTGGTGTTAAAAGCACTAAGGAAAAATATTTTAGATCAGAGGGGTAAATTTAGACCTAATTGGTCTTGACCCTACATTGTCAAAAAAATCTTGTCAGGAGGTGCAGCAAAACTAACTGATATGGATGGCAATGAATTCTCGAACATGACAAATCTTGACCAACTTAAGAAATACTACCCATAATTATTTGAGTAGGATATTCAAGAGAGCTACGTTCGGCCTGATTCCTTAAGAAAGGATACGTAGGCAACCCCTTACGGGTGCGGCCACCTTATTTTTCGACATCCCCGTGTCCCAGAATTAATTAAAAAAAAATCGGCGAAATATCGGCGTCGCAGAGTAGAACCTGGCGCCAGCCAAAAACCATCAGCGCCAGCCGATGAAATTGGCGCCTGGCGCCAGACCGCACTAGCAGGCGCCAATTGCAAATAAGCGACGCCAATTTGAAAATAAATTCTGAGCAAATCTCGGTGTTTTTCGGAAAATTTTCGACTTCCGTACTCGAAGAATTTCTATAAAATTAATTTTTTTCGGTTTTCATTGCTTTAATAAAATAAATTTAAAGTAAATAATTTAATTAAAAGCTGAAATTTCATTAATAAAATAAAATTACATTATTGGTGGAATTTAAATAAAGCTGAAATAAATTAACTTTAAATGAAAAATAAACTAAGTCTAATAATTTGAAAGCTAAGAAATGCTCATAATCTTTCTTTTCTTTTCTAGCTCTTTTCCAATTTTTGTCTGTTTCCTCCTCCTCATCCATAACTTTAGCTATGAGGCATCCTTTAGAGGACCTACATTCAATCTCAGAATAGATAGTCCCCCCTTCAGCTAGTACTCCGTGTTTCTTTTCCACCCAAGTCTTCTTATCTGTGGTGTCAGCTTTCCTTTTCCCTTTATCTTTGGTGACACCTTTCTTCCTAGGCATTGCAGGTGTTTTGAATTCAACTCTTGCACCTAAGCGTTCCTTGGCAGGAATTACCCTGTCACCTAGACGACTCTTCACATCAGTTTTACCCTGATCTTTCTTCGAATCCTTCGAAGGCTTCTTCAGCAACCACTTCTTCACATCATTGGGCAAAGAAAGAGGAACCTTTTGGGTAATCACTTCCCATAAAGGTCTAGCACTCCTGTAAGCATCAAATCTGTCTACTTCTTAAGAAACAGGATACTCATAGGGAGGACGAAGATCCCCGGAAGAAATATTCTAAAGCAAGCCGTATTGTCTTTTTACCCTGCAGGGGTATTAATAAGTCATACGAGACAAGCTTGGAAGGCGGCAGAAAGGTTGCTTGTTGACACCAACCATCCTTTCTATTTTCCACCACGGGACGACCCACTTGATAGCAAAATCACGAGATTCGAAGAACTTTCTCCACCCATGGCGCCCAATTTTAGGAAAACGTTTCTTCCTTCTCACGAAGCAATTGGGGGTATACTTCTCAATATGTCCGGAGGGCTAATTAATCCTAGCCTTTCCATTAGCCACATCTGTAAAAAAATTGCAATGCAAATAAATTATTATTACAATACAAAAATATATTTTTGATTTCTGTAATTAAAAATATTGTTTTTCTACCTGTAATAAAATTGGAGAGCCACGAAAAGGTGCTTTTGGGTCCCTTTTCAATTCATCAAGACCAATCATAGTCTCTCCAACTATGAATGGCATAGGATTCCTCCCTGATTCAATTTGTTCTAGTATGGTGGTTATAATTGATTGACCTTCATTATTTTTACTACTACTAAGAAAAAATTGATTAAGTAAGCAAAATAAGAACGCCCTTCTTCTATATATATGAAAAGATTCAGAAAGAGGTTTATCAAAATAATGGCGTGCAAATTCTTTTAAATTAACTATGTTGCCATCTACTATTTTTTATAAATCCCTTTCTTTTAAATTAAAGAAGCGCTCAAAATCCTTATAATAATACGCATCTACTCTAGGGATTACTATGAGGTCTATTGCAGGGAACCCTAAAATAGAACCAAATTCTTCTGGCAAAGGGCTAATCTCATCATACCCTATTCTAAAGCAATGAGTATCAACATTCCAAAATTCTAGAGCGGTATGTATGAAATCTAAGTCAAGATCTACCCCTTTGATGCCATAAATTCCCCCCAAGTGGAACAAATCTAATTTTTTTCTTTCTCTAGCATTAAGAGATCGACACCATTCGTGGGTGTATTGGGTGAAAGTTTTGGTGACTAAAGACATGGTATTATTTTTTCTAAGGCAAAGAATTATTTTACTTGCTGGAATTATGAGAAGAATCGGCTGGGCAGGGGGCTATTTATACACAAATTGCGAGAAGTTTTAATCAGAATGAAATACCGAATCAGCGTCAATTGGCGTCAAACTCCGTAATTGGCGCTTGGTGCCACACGCCAAGTGTAGCGCCTGGCGCTATGCGCCATTGCGTGGCGCCAGCTAGCGCCAAGTTTCCACATCAGGCGCGCTTGCTTAAATTGCGTTTTTATCTTAAACTCGAGTCGGCTAATGACTTTACGGCTCTGTTTATCTTTTCTAAACATCTTCTTTTTTATCCTTTTTTAAGTTAATTAAAATAGCTATTATATTAATTATATTAGTCCTTTTTGGATTTATTTTCCAAATTTTTATACACACAACCTTATAGTGGATTTTTTCCTTTTTTTATTTTTTCTTTTTGGGGGAGAGAGTCGGATACCCTCCATCAATAATAAAAAATGACGGAATTTTTGCGCAAAAAATGTTTGTCACACTTCTCTTGCACACACAAACATACACATAATAATAGCAAACAAAATAAACTCATAATAGCGCATAAATATACAAATATGTCTAAAAATAGTGAGTCTAAGGCAAAGTTCTATAAAAAGTTAAAATAAAAAATCATAGGAACAAACTACGGCGCCGGAGTACGTATACCCATCATATCGTAAAATTGCGCCGTACGAGGAGTCACCTCTCAGCCAACTCCAACTCCAGCTCCAGCTCCAGTCTCCGCAGGAGCAGGAAAACTCAATGTAGGTCCACTCCACCCAGGTCAACCTGAGGCCGAGGCTGCGGAGGCTTCTGCGATGACGAGCCTACCTCGTACATCCCACCACCTCTGAAAGCTGAGGTAGCCTCTCCCTCGCCTATCGGTGCAACATGAGCACCCTCAGAAGAAGATCCCGAGCCCTCTGCAACGTCAGCACGAGCAGCCTTAGAGCGACCACCTCTACCCCCTGACGTAGTACGACGACGTCTCGAGCTAGACCGCGCCGGATCCCTCCGCACCTCAGGTCTCGTGCGGGTGTGAGAAGCAATAGGTTGGCCCTGTAAAAAGAATGAAATCAGAAATAAGGCAAAATCGAAGCGGTAATGCAAAAAATATATAAAGAAAGACTACCTCTCGGATGACGTCGTCCCGACGGCAGGTGGCTGCATTCCTCATCCGGACGAGCTGGCTCCGGAAGGCATCTATACATCGTGCCATCGCTGAAACCACCACGCGCGAAAACTGTCAGAGAAATAAGTCAGTAAATATGCATGATATATGGACAAAAAATTGTGAATAACTAGGCTTACTCGAGTCTGGTGGCGAGGAATCGACCGCTCTACGAAGCGCTCGCCCTCGGGAGCCGGAGGAATCATCTCCTCAGTCGGCCCATATGTCCCCTGGTAATGGATGGACATACAGGGTGGCACGAACTCAGCAGCACCGTCCTGATAAAGCAAAAAGTTAGTAAAACATTACTTGGGGGCTACCTAATGGAAAGTAAAAGCTGAAAAATCTTACGCTCACATCCTCAGCCGGTACAGGGGCTGGGGCTAATAACGGCAGTAGCTCCTCAGCATAGCACTGCCCAGGGATCGCGTAGGACCGCCAAGGGGTACCAGCTCCCTCGGACATGCTTAATAGTCGCGCATCGTCGAACATGTGACGTGGTGGAGCAGCAGGAACAACAAAGACATCAGAGGAATGCTGTCTAGCAACCCTCTCTCCTAAGTACGCGATCGCCACATAAGTCCCCAGAAAATAACGACGCTCAGCAGAATACTGTGAGGCTAACCCATGGACTGTCCAGCCGCCCCACGACCGGTACACCACCTCAGGCCTCTACAAAGAACATCAATCAGGCGAGAGTGTACCTAAAGCATCGTGAAAACGTAAATAAATAATAAAAAGTCGTACCGCGATGATCCAGTTCCGAAAATGTGAGGTAGAAATATCCACATGGCGGCCGCCCCAAAAGGCGCTCACTGGAAATCCGCGCGGCGATGGTCTCGCCGGCGCAGCAGAGGGGAAGTGCTCGTAGAACCAGATCTGCAAGGAGTAAAAAGTGTGAGTAAAATGCTAGCTAATATGTAGAGCTAAACTTTATAGGGAATAATGTTTACCTCTACGACCTTCCAAAAAGCAGACAAAGCAACATTCGTCCTAAAGGACCGGTGTCGACACGAGTCCCTCAGTGCACGAACGAAGTCAGCATAGGCCAAGCTGGCCCAATCATAAGTCCCGATCCGGTGAAGATCGCGAACAGCAGGAAGGTAGTAAAGCAACGCCCTACTACCCTTGTCAGGAGAGAATGTCCCTGACAACAACATCAGTGCAAAGATGCGCACCCGCTTCTCTCGGGTAGTCGCATCGTCATCAAAAGTCGCTGCCAGCGTCGAGCGGCGAATCCCCCTAGCACTAAACTGAGTCGTCTCGACCTCAGCTCGGGCCCGAATAGCGATCGGCCCCAACAGCTCCTCCACCTCCGCAGAAAAGACGTCGATTCCATTGTCAAACGGCAGTGGCACAGAGTTGAACTCCAGTCCCGTAATGAGACTGAAGTCCGTAGGGGTGACCATCATCTCGCCCCAGGGGAAGTGGAAAGTGTTGGTGGTGTCCCAGAAGAACTCCACCAGAGCACGCACTATATGGTGACCCCCACTAGAGGCAACCATAGCCTCAGAAGTCTCGAACAGGGTAGCCAGTCCGCAAGACTCCCATAGGAGTCTCGTCTCCCAATCCCTGGCGATGTACATCTTGTACAAATCGCCCAAACCATCACAGCCGGAACCGTGATAGCGCGTCCTCCCGACCGTGATGCCCCGTCTCACCCTCTCAGAAATGTGGTGGACGGGGGCGAAGAACAGGGTCCGCTCATCCCACTCGGGAAGTCGACCAAGCGAAGTAGAAGGTGTGACGTCATCCTCTACGGGTTCATGCTCCTGTCGGGTGTTTCGGGACCATGAACCCGAGCCTCGCTGTCTAGCCATACTACATTGTGCAAAATCATCATAAATTAAGGTTCTATAGTATCTAAGGTTCGCCTAGCCGCATGATACTATGTTCGCAAAAAACAGAGTACATAGTACTAAAACAGAGCACAAATTCAGATTGAGCATATACGGCATTTTTCAAGCAATCACACAATTTCTTGCAACACTATAGTGATTATTGTGACAAATTGGACAAGAATTGCTAGCAAAAACACCAAGAACAAGTCACATTGTTCTTCACGACCTTAGAAGGTCCAACAATGGCGAATTGCTCATTTCTTCACCAAATTGAGTCAAACAAGTCTTAAATTACTCGCAAGGCAATATATAAACATAATCAAGCAATTTCATGGCATTAAACTTGATAAACAAAGCAAATTGAGCATTTTTAATTTTGAATTTACATGAAATTCGTGAATAAACATGCCAAAAATTCATGAAAACTGATGTGAGTTTGAAGAAAACTTACATAGATCGGGAAAGTAGATGAAAAGAGCTTTGATTTGCAACGAATTTGAGTGAATTCGGTTGAGAAACGAGCAAGAACGAAGCAAATGATATTTTCTGTTTTTTTCGAGCAGTTTCGCGACGAGCAAGAAGCAAAATGAAGAGGAAAGGGGTATTTAAGGAAATACCCGTGCTGGCGCCAAGCCCTAAGCATTGGCGTCAAAAATTAGGCTTGGCGCCTGGCGCCAATCTCAGCGCCAGGCGCTAAGGCTAATTATGTGGCGCTGACGGTTTTTCAACGGCGCCAGAACACCCAGCCACTTGGTGAGGTTGTTCTACCTTTCTGCAACATATTTTTGGGTTCCTTGGTACGCCAGTTAGCCCCTCTAAGCAATTTGACATGATTTAGTAATCGGCTTGATTACGTAAAGTGATCGACCTGATGAAAGATCGTCTCACTTAGCTTAAAGCGCCTAAGCATTGGCTCATTAACAAAAAAGCACCGACATAATGGTTCATTCGCAAAAAGCACCGACATACAGGTTCAAAGCAGCAGAAGCACCGACGTACAGGCATAGTGGAAGCAAAGTTCAAGCGAACTTTTAAAGATCAACAGATGGAGGTCTTCGGTAATTTCTTTAGGAAAATTATCGCATCAAATGAGGATGACTTCAAGCAAGGATATCTTCGACGACATTCCCTAGCTTGCGGAGAGTTGTCACAAACAGCTGAAGGTGATTTCAAGAGAAATAATCTTCGATGATATTCCCTTGGACGTGGAATATTATCATAGCGGAGGAGGATCGTTTCAGGCGAAGCAATCTTCTAATTTGGAAGCAGTTACGGGCGTAGCGGATTTCAAGCGGGATGGCATTCTCTAGCTTGCAGGAGGTCATCAGAACAGTACAGCGGCAGCAAATCGGTTACTTTTAGAGACGTGTGCTCGACGGTGCAAGATACGCGTTTCTTAACTCTTTTATCTGTTTAACTAGCGCTAGTTTGCAGGTATCGGTGTTACAAGAGTGGTTTAGGATCGCAAAACGTTCTGAATCATTCTCCGTCCCTATCGATACTTTGACTTTTGTTTTCGAAACGTGCGTTTCTCCAAACTCAGTCAAAGTGGGGGCTTCTGTAGACACCCAAATGTGTCTCCCCAAAACCAAACCCGGTGATGAGTACCTTTCACGTCCAATAGTAGTGTAGTTGGATGGGGCTTGACAAGAACTTTCCAACGATATATTATAAGCCCAATTCCGATGAATATTGAGGAAATTATGGCCAATTTACTAAACTGGGCCCGGTTTGAGCTTTATATGCGGCCCAATGATCTTGAGGAGGGCCTAATATGATTTATCATTCCTAATGCAATTAGGAATAGTTTTAGTCTTCTAGATTCTTCTAGAAGGTTCTTTTCATTCCTAATTCAATTAGCATTGATAAATTGACTTTTGTTGACTTTTCAGAGTTTTAATTAAAATCAAATAGCATTTTCGAGGAAAATATATGATTTTATCCTCCAATACGGCAAACTTATCTGATTTTCAAAAACGCGTTAAAACCAGGCTTGGCGCCTGACTCAAGGCATTGACGCCTGGAACTAGGCCTGACGCCTGGCGCTAGCCATTGGCGCCTGGCGCTAGTGTTGGTGCCTGGCGCCAGTTAGCCAGGGTTTGCGCCAGCTCTGTTTTTTGTGCGTCAGAATTTGTTTTGTTTATTTTATCTTTTTGGCTGATTTTCTCTATAAACAACGTCGTAAAAACTCCGTTTTCATTCATCTACAATTCACCAATTCTCACGAATTCTCACCTACAATCAGTTTCATTCGCAATCTTTAATTCTTTAATTTTCTCTTAATTCATTCATCTCTCTTAACAAACCTTGTTTTCATATACAAAATTCCGCATTCACAAGATCTAGAAACACCTAGCCATATTCGAAGTTGCCTTCGCCCTAGACGTGAAAGGTTTAATTTCTTAGGGTTTGGTCCCAAATCTCTCTTTCAATTATTTAATTTAATTGTTTGTTTATTATTTTCCTTGAAGTTACTAACGTGTGTATTTTGTTATTAGAAAGAGGTACGAGGCATCAAAGTAAGTACTTTAATTGATTAATTGATATTATGATGTAGAAATCATGTTTATGTTGTTATTGTGATATTCCTAGTATCATGTCTAGGGTAATTTTAATATTAAGTATGATTGCTGCGATGTCTTTTATTCTCTTCCTAATATTTATGATTGTTAGTATCATGTTATTGCTAAAGATTTGATTTTTAATGCTTAGTGACATGCTAGGGTTTGTTATTAATCTTGTACGTATCATGCCTAGGATCTCGCTATTTTTATTATGCTTTAACATGATTTATGATTATTGTTATAATTGTTTTGATTATGATTATAATTTTATAATTATTATTATTATTTTGATGATTATTATTTTATTTATGATGATTATGATTATTATTATAATTTTATTATTCATGATATTGATTATTATGTTGCTTGATATTTTATTTATTGCTTGATCACACCTTTTATGCATGTTTAAAGGGAATTGGTACTTGTAATCACGCTTAATAAGATAATTAATAATCTTGTTTAGGGTTAATTTTGATTATAATTTCAAGTGATCGCCAATAATAGTTTTATTTGTGCATTAATATTCAACCAACATAGATTAAGCAGGTTTAGGGTTAATCCTATTGATTGCATGTTAATTAAAAAGCGCACATGAATACGAGCAGAATAAGGTAGAGGCCTATTATTAGGGCAGGTTCAATCTCTTTTAGGTTGGATTTGTACCTTCATCCCCGAACCCTTATTTGGTTCTAGACCTTATGGAGTTGACGATCTCTTGGATCGTTAAGGGGTGTAACCTTCACCCTGTGAACGGTTTACAAGTTCCTAAAACTTGTTGGCGACTCTTTTTCTCTATCTTCTTCCCTTTTGGACGCCACCGTACTTTAGTGTATGATCACCGTGGGGTTCAAGCTAGGGGATTAAAGCTTGAAATTTATTCCCTACACCGATATTATCATAACATGTTAGAGATATGGTAGCTAGGGAAATTGAACTAACTTGAACAAATTTTGGAGCTTAATTAGTCACAAATCCCAGAGTGTGTTAGGTTGAGTTGAACGTTAATATTAAATTTTAAACTAATAAGTAAAGTATACAAACAAGGATACTTGACAAAAACTTCATAGAAAGGGCTTGTTCTCATCAGATTATTTTCAATTCAGTTCAGTTCAGCTCATTTCAGTTAATGAGAACAGGCCCGAACTCAACGGATTAATTCACTGCAGCTGGTATAGTGAGCTATGTCTCGAACCCAACATTCACATTCACTATAACTCACATACATAAGGCCTTATTTTTAAAAAGAATTATTATTATTATTTTTATTGCAAATTAAGAAGCTTCTAGCTACGTCGAATCATTATGCTTCGTGTATGACTTTCCAAACTCACTACGGCCCCGTTCTTTAGAGCTGTTCTGCTCTACTTAAAAGAAATCTGCTCTGTTCTTTTGAGCTACTACTACTACTACTACTACTACTACTACTACTACTACTACTACTACTACTACTACTCCTACTACTACTCTACTACTACTACTACTACTACTACTACTACTATAATAATAATAGTAATTTTTTTTTATTATTATTAAATATTATTTATTATGATTATGATTATTATTATTACTACTACTACTATTATTAATATTATTAATATTATCACATTATTATTATAATCATTAAATTTAATTATAAAATATTAATTATTATTATTATATTAGTTATTATTACTATATTAATTATAATTATTATTAGTAGTATTATTAAATCTTATTTAATTATTATTTTTATTATTATTAAAAATTAATAAATATAATTATTATTATTATTAATATTAAAATTAATAATTAGTATTATCTTTAAATATTAGTTTTTATCTTTAAATATTAATTTTTATCATAAAAAATCAATTATTACTATTATTATAATTAATATTATTAATTATAAGTAGTATTATTACTATTATTATTATTATTATTATTATTATTATTATTATTATTATTATTATTAAATATTAATTATTATTATTAATATTAGAATCATTATCATTAATGTTATTATTATTATTAAATATTAATTATTATTATTAATAATTATTATTATTATTAAATATTAATTTTTAATAATAATATTATTATTAAATATTTATTATTTATTATAATTATGAAATATTAATTATTACTATGTTTTAAAAATTAATTATTTATTATTAATGTTAAATATATATTTATTATTATTATAATAATAATTCAATATTAAGTATTATTTTTAAGCAAAGTAGAGCAGAGCAGGGCACAGCAGAGCAAAGCAAAGCAGAGCAGCTCTAAAGTACGGGGCCTTAGTTTGGTACGTTCCTATTCACACCCAAGTGTACCCCTTATCTTTAGCCAATTATACACTAGTAGACTACCAAATGGATGTGGATAGGGATGGCAATAGATCCGTATCCGACCCAGATATGTGGATCCATATCCGTTTTCACGGATATGGATCTTGTAAAATTGGACCCGACGGATCCTGGTCGGATACGGATCCTGTCCTGAAAAACGGATCTGGATATGGGTCTGACCCAAATATCCGTATCCAAATCCTTTTATTTTTAAGAAAAATATTTTTAAAATACAACCCAGCACACATCAGATATGATTTTGAGTTTCTGATTAATTCTACCAAACTCTATAATTTCACACTCTCTAACTCTAACGGCACCTTCAATCTGCAACTCACAACTTCGCAAGTAACTCCGTCAGCCTAATCTCTCTGGCGACCGTCAGTCAAACACTCCAGCAGTAGTTTAATTAATTTTCAAATTCTTAACTTCGATTAATTTTTTTCATGTAAATATTTAATAATTTGTTAGTATAATGAGTGGATTTATATGTTTGCTGTTGATTTTGTCACTAGTTGCATGCTTAATAATTTATATGTTTGCTGTTCATTTAGTATAATGAGTGGATTTATATACGGAGTATTAATTTTCATGTTGTCGTTTTAGCTAATTGTAAGATTTGCAACTAGTCTGCAATTCTTTTGCATTTTAATTTTCATTTTGTCATTTAATTATTTTAAATTGTGGTTTGCTATGTTGGTTATGTGACTTATGTTGTGTAGGTACATGAACTTGCTTTAAAAAGTTTTGAAATTGATTGTAAATTGTTAATGAAAATTAGTTTAAATTGTTATTCTTTTTAATATATATTTCAGCCTTATGGAAATTGGAAACTAGTCTTTTTGCTAAAAAATAAGGTACAATGTGCAGGATCCGTTTTAGACCCGAATCCGTAGGATCCAACGGATATGGATCCTGCTTTTTCATACCCGATGGATCCGGATCAGATCTGGATCCAGGGCGAAAAAACGGATCTGGATCTGGATCCAGTCAGATCCGGTCCAAATCCGACCCGTTGTCATCCCTAGATGTGGATATTCAATTAATTGTTTGAATTTTACTCCTTTAATTTTATGTTCTTGAGTTGTCCATTTTGTAAATTTGACCAAGTATAAAGATGAAACATTGATATATAGTGTACGATGAATCCAATGGTGGTTAATTATTTGTAATTCGTTATTGTTAGTTACAAGTAGTTTTCAATAATTATATGCACTGGGTAAACAGAGCTGTCATTCAACTTCCCAAAAGCATGGGAGGTCTAGGTATAAGAGGTGCTTCAAACCTTAACAATGCTCTTCTGTTCAAGCAAGCAACTAGGATACACCTCAACCCGCAACTCCTGCTTTCCAGAGTATATAATGGGTTTTAGGCTAGCGGGATTTGCAATATGTCAAGACCTTATGTTAGAACCGAGAATCCCTCGATGGGAAGGGCAAACCTTCAGAAGGTTACAGAAACCTTCAAGGATGGTTTTGTGTGGAAAGTTGGCAATGGAAAGGATATAAAGGCCATCAGCATGCCCTGGGTTAATGGTGAAACCCCTTTAGTTAATTCAAATCAAACTCTGGGGGCCGCCTTAGCTTGGAAGGTCAGTTGGATTTTATAGATAGTAACTCTTTACAGTGGAAAGCAGGGAAGGTAAAGGAGTGTTTCGATTGGAATAGTGCAAGGTCAATCTTGGAAATGGAAATCTCTTCTTCCCAGGAATATGACTTCCTATACTGGAAGTTCCACCCGTCGGGCAGATATACAGTAAAAAATGGTTACTACTTTTGTTCGAGAGAATAGGGATTAGAAAGGCTCAATATTGATAACAGCGAGCAAGAGTTGGTAAAGATTATTTGGAGGATGAAGATCCAACCCAAATGGAAATTGTTCTTATGGAGGCTCTTTCATGATGGGATTGCAGTTAAGCTTAATCTAGCTAACAAGGGCTTACATTTAGATGCAACGTGTGGCTTCTGTGGAGTGGAATGGGAAGACAACCAACATATGTTTAGGTTATGTACTCTAGGAAAGGAAGTTTGGGAGAATGGCTCCTTAGCAATTTGCTCTGACTCTACTGGTTTCAACTCTCTGAGTGGTTGGATCCAACATTATATCTCGCTCTTTTATAGCAAGGATGGTATACAAGGGACTCATGGGGTCCTGTTTACATCCACACTCTGGGGATTGTGGAAAACCAAACATGCCAGAAGTTTTAATGGGGCAACTGGGACTGCAAGCTTGGTGAGGGAATTCATCAGCAAATCAATGGAGGATCATAGTACTTATACCCAAAATGACAGGTATGAGGATGTAGAGGGTGATAGCAGGGAAGGCCCGACCTTACCACCAGGGTTTAATAATGTGCAATTGGGAAAAGAATTGGGTGGCTATGACAACTTCATCGTAGAAGTGGACGACTCATGGGATAAGAAGACAAAGAGGGCAGGAGTAGGTTGGGCAGTTCCGGGGACAGGCGAAGATTATGGGAGACATGGGGTAGCTTCTTCAGCTTTGCATTGTGAAGCATGGGCATTCTTGGAAGCAATAAAATGGGCTCGGGATAAAGGCAAGCAAGGGATTCTTATTCTCTCACACTCGGTTTCTCTGCTTAGCAACCTAAAGGATAGACAAGGTAAGGATATTTTAATCGCTTGGATTTTAAAGGAAATACGGGAGGTAGGCGATTCTTTCATCAGGTGCACAATCTTAAAGGTCCAACTAGATCAGGTAAAGAGGGCAAATGACATGGCAAGGAGATGTCAGCTTTCCCTCTCTGATTATGGATAGGAGTTAGAGGGTTTTACTTTGCTATTGTAAAAAAAATAAACAAATAAATTATATGCATGAAATATTTTGTAGACATGATTTGTATAATCAAAGACATACAAACCATTAAACAATTTTGCTTTAGCATATAACATATTTTCTTTGGAAATAAAACAACACTTGTCTCTTATTTCAAAAGAAAAACCTTTAGTATCTAAAACTGGAACTAAAATAATGTTTTTGGTAATTGTTGGAACATAATAACAATTATTAAGCACCAAAATAAGACAAGATGGAAGTCTCAAATGATAGTTTCCAATAGCAAGTGCAGCAACTTTTTCTCCATTTTCTACTTGAAGTGTGACTTCCCCTTTTGCTAACTTCCTACTCCCTTCTAGGCCCTGCATGTTATTAACAATGAGAGAACCACAACCGGTATCGAATACCCAAGTTAAAGAAGAAGTAAGATTAATTTCTACAACAAAACATTCGGTAACTCTTTACCTTCCGTTCTCACTGGTGTATAATGGGGACACACCCTAGCGTGTGGCAAGACCACCTACCTGTAGGGAATAATTTCAAGCCTTTAAAATCCCACTAGCTTGAACCCCACTGTGATCATACACTAAAGTACGGTGGCGTCCAAAAGGGAAGAAGATAGAGCAAAAGAGTCGCCAACAAGTTTTTAAGGAACTTGTAAACCATCACGAGGTGAAGGTTACACCCCTTAACGATCCAAGAGATCGTCAACTCCATAAGGTCATGAACCAAATAAGGGTTCGGGGATGATGGTACAAATCCAACCTAAAAGAGATTGAACCTGCCCTAATAATAGGCCTCTACTTTATTCTGCTCGTATTCATGTGCGCTTTCTGACTAACATACAATCAATAGGATTAACCCTAAACCTGTTTAATCTTTGTTGGTTGAATTTAATGCACAAATAAACTATTATTGGCGATCACTTGAATTATAATCACAATTAACCTAACAAGATTATTAATTATCTTATTAAGCGTGATTGCAAATACCAATTCCCTTTAAACATGCAATAAAGGTGATCAAGCAATAAATAAATAAACATCAAGCAACAATAATAATCATAATAATAATAACCATAAATTATAACAATTATAATCATAATAATCATAATCATGTTAAAGCATAGCAATATCTTAGGCATGATACTAACAAGATTAATAACAAACCCTAGCATGTCGCTAAGCAATAAAAATCAAATCTTTAACCCTAACATGATACTAACATGAATTAATATTAGGAAGAAAATAAGAGGCATCATAGCAATCATATTTAATATTAAAAATACCCTAGACATGATACTAGGAATCATAACAATCTAAGCATGATATCTACATCATAAATCAATAAAACCAATTAAAGTACTTACTTGGATGCCTCGTACCTCTTTCTAATTACAAAATACACACGTTAGTAACTTCAAGGAAAAATAATAATCAAAGCAATTAAAATAATTGAAAGAGAGATTTGGGACCAAACCCTCAGAAATTAAAACCTTTCACGTCTAGGGCGAAGGCAACTTCGAATATGGCTAGTTATTTCTAGATCTTGCGAATGCGGAATTTTGTATTAAAAAGCAAAGAAGAAAGAATGCATGAATGTTATTGAAAATTGATGAATGATAATTGTAGATGAATGAATATGGACAATCCGTGAATATTCATCCATGAAACCGGAGTTTTTGATACGATATTTATAGAGAAAATCATCCAAAAAAGATAATTTATCAAAACAGAGTCTGAAGACCACAAAAACACATTGGCGCCAGCCCTGGCTCATTGGCGCCAGGACCAATGGCTAGCGCCAGGCGCCAATGCTGGCGTCTGGCGCCAATCCTGATTCCAGGCGCCAAGGCCTGGGGTTGGACGCCAAACCGGCTTTCAACGCGTTTTCAAAAATCTGATAAATTTCCCGTACTGGAAGATAAAATAATATAATTTCAGTCGAAAATGCTATTTGATCTAATTAAAACTCTGAAGAATCCTAATTGAATTAAGAATGATAAAACCTTCTAGAATGGTCTAGAAGACCAAAACCATTCCTAATTACATTAGGAATGATAAATCATATTAGGCCCTCCCCTAGATCATTGGGCCGTACTTAAAGCTCAAACCGGGCCCAGTTTAGTAAATTGGCCATAACTTCCTCAATATTCATCGGAATTGGGCTTATAATATATCGTTGGAAAGGTCTTTGCAAACCCCATCCAACTACACCACTATTGGACCCATATTATGGACCAACCAAACTGGATTGGCTGTTTTCTTAAAAATAAAGTTTTCAAAAACAGAGAGAAGAGAAAAGAAAAGAAATAAAACTTTCCGCAACACTAGACCTTTCCACACTTTCGTTTCATTCGATTATGATTCGACGTGAAAGGCACTCATCACTGGGTTTGGTTTTGGGGAGACACAAATGGGTGTCTACAGAAGCCCCCACTTTGACTGAGTTTGCAGAAACGCAAGTTTCGAAAACGAAAGCCAAAGTATCGATAGGGACGGAGAATGATTCAGAACGTTCTGCGATCCTAAATCAATCTTGTAACGCCGATACCTGCAAAACTAGCATTAGTTAAACAGATAAAAGAGTTAAGAAACGCGTATCTTGCACCGTCGAGCACACGTCTCTGAAAGTAACCGATTGTTGCTGTTTTTGTTTTGATGACCTCCTGCAAGCTAGAGAATGTCATCCCGCTTGAAAACCGCTACGCCTTGTAACTGCTTCCAATTAGAAGATTGCTTCGCCTGAAACTATCCTCTCCGCTATGATAATATTCCACGTCCAAGGGAATATCATCGAAAATTTTTTCTCTTGAAATAATTCTCATCCGCATTATGATCATCTTCCATGCCTCAGGAATTATGATCGAAGACAATTTCGCCCTGAAATTACCTTCAGTTGTTTGTGACAACTTTCCGCAAGCTAGGGAATGATGCTGAAGACATCTTCTCTTGAAGTCATCCTCACTTGATGCGATAATCTCCCAAAGGAAAATACCGAAGATCCACGCCTGTCGATCTTTAAAAGTTCGCCTGAACCTTGCCTTTGTTATGCCTGTACGTCGGCGCTCTTTGCTTTGAACCTGTATGTCAGTGCTTTATGCTCTTGAACCTGTATGTCGGTGCTAAGTGAGACGATCTTTTCATCAAGTCGATCACTTTATGTAATCAAGCCGATCACTTAATCATGTCAAATTTCTTAGAAGGGCTAACTGGCGTACCAAGGAACCCAAAATATGTTGCAGAAAGCTAGCACAACCCCAACAGGTGGCTGGCTGCTTTGGCGTCGCTGAAAATCAATCAGCGCCAGCTTTATTGCACTAGCTCCATGCGCTGAAATTGGTGTCTGGCGTCAAACACAGAATGTGACGCCAATGCCTAGGGACTGGCGCCAGCACGGATTCTTCTTTAAAAACGGTTTTCCGTTTTATTTCGTGCTCTGTTCGTCACGAAACAGCCCGAGAAAAGTCCGAAAACTTCAATTGATCGTTGCTCATTCGTTTCTCAACCGAATTCGCTCAAATTTGTTGCAAATCAAAGCTCTTCTCATCCATATTCCCGATCTATGTAAGTTTTCCTCCAACTCACACCGGTTTTTATGAATTATTGGCATGTTCATTCACGAATTTCATGAAAATTCGAAACTTATGATGCTCAATTTGCTTTGTTTATCAAATTTTATGCCATGAAATTGCTTGTTTATGTTTGTATATTGCCTTGGGAGTAATTTGAGACTTGTTTGACTCAATTTGGTGAAGAAATGAGCAATCCACCATTGTTGAACCTCTTAAGGTCGTGAAGAACAATGTGACCCGTTCTTGTTGTTTTTGCTAGCAATTCTTGTTCAATTTGTCACAATAATCACTATAGTATTGCAAGAAATTATTTGATTGCTTGAAAAAATGCTGTCATGCTCAATCTGAATTTGTGCCCTGTTTTTGTACTACGTACTCTGTTTTTTTTTTTGCGAACATAGTATCATGCGGCTAGGCGAACCTTGAGATATTATAGAACCTCAATTTATGACGATTCTGCACAATGTAGCATGGCTAGACAAAGAGGCTCAGGTTCACGGTCCCGAAACACTAGACGAGAGCATGAGCCTGTGGAGGACGACACTACACCGTCCACTTCGCTTGGTCAATTCCCAGAGTGGGATGAGCAGACCTTGTTCTTTTCCCCTGTCCACCACATTTCTGAGAGGTTGACATGATGGTCACTCCTACAGACTTCAGTCTCATCACAGGACTGGAGTTCTCTTCTGTGCCGCTGCCATTCGACGGTAGTATCGATGTATTTTCTCCAGAGGTCGAGGAGCTATTGGGGCCGATTGTTGTTCGGGCCCGAGCTGAGGTCGAGACAACTCAGTTCAGTGCTAGGGGGATTCGCCGCTCGACGCTGGCAGCGGCTCTTGATGACAATGCGACCACCCGAGAGCAGCGGGTGCGCATCTTTGTGCTGATGTTGTTGTTAGGGACATTCTCCCCTGACAGGGGTAGTAGGGCGTTGCTTTATTACCTCCCTGCTGTTCGCGATCTCCGGTGGATCGGGACTTATGACTGGGCCAGCTTGGCCTATACTGACTTCGTTCGCGCGCTGAGGGACTCGTGTCGCCACCGGTCCTTTAGAACGAATGTTGCTCTGTCTGCTTTCTGGAAAGTCGTAGAGGTAAACATTATTCCCTATAAAGTCTAGCCCTATATGTTAGGCAGCATTTACTCATACTTTAGCCTTTTTTGTAGATCTGGTTCTATGAGTACTTTCCTTCCATTGCGCCGGCGAGACCATCGCCGAGGGGGTATCCGGTGAGCGCCTCTTGGGGCGGCCACCATGTGGACCTGTCTACTGCACGTGTCCGGAGTCGAATCATCTCGGTACGACTTTTAGCGTTTATCTTGCTCTTCTGCGATGTCTTAAACATGTTTTTATGTGATTGGTGCTTTTGTAGGGACCTGAGGTAGTATACCGACCATGGGGTGGTTGGACAGTCCCTGGATTAGCCACACAGTACTCTGCTGAGCGTCGCTACTTTTTGGGGACCTACGGAGCGGTTGTGTACTTAGGAGAGAGAGTTGCTAGACAGCACTCTTCCGATATTTTTGTTGTTCCTGCTCCTCCACCACGTCACATGTTCGACGAGAGAGAGTTATCGAGCATGGCCGAGGAGTCTGGTTCCCTTTGGCGGTCCCATGTGATCCTTGGGCGGAGTTATGCTGAGGAGCTACTTCCTTTGTTAGCTCCAGCCCCTGTGCCGGCCGAGGATGTGAGAGTAAAATCCTTAACTTTTTGTTTTTCGCTAAGTAGCCCCCAAGTAATGCTTTGCTGATTTCTTTCTGTTTCATCAAGATGGTCCCACTGAGTTTGTGCCACCTCGTATGTCCATCCACTACCAGGGGATGTACGGGCCGACTGAGGAGATGATTTCTCTGGCTCCTGAGGGCGAGCGCTTCGTGGAGCGGTCGATTCCTCGTCACCAGACTAGGGTAAGTCTAGTTCTAATTCAGAATTTTGCATTCAGTTATCATGCATTTTTACTGACTTAACCTTCCTTGACAGTTCTCACGCGAAGTGGTTTCGGCTATGGCACGATGCATAGATGCCTTCCGGAGCCAACTCGTTCGGATGAGGAATGCGGCTACCTGTCGTCGAGACGACGCCGTCCGAGAGGTAACTTTTCTTTACTTATTATTTCTGCACTACGCTTGTTTTTGCCTTGTTTCTGATTTAATCCTTTTTGCAGGGTCAGCCGATTGCTTCTCACACCCGTACGAGGCCTGAGGGGCGGAGAGAGCCGGCGAGGTCTAGCTCGAGACGTCGTCGCACTTCGTCCGGAGGTAGAGGTGGTCGTTCTAAGGCTGCTCGAGCCGATGTTGCTGAGGGCTCAGGATCTTCTTCTGAGGATGCTCCTGCTGCACCGGTAGGAGAGGCTACCTCGGCTTTCAGAGGTGGTGGGATGTACGAGGTTGGCTCGTCATCGCAGCAGCCTCCGCGGTCTCAGCCTCAGGTTGACCTTGGCTGGAGCGGTCCTGTTTTGAGTTTCCCTCCTCCTACGGAGACTGGAGCTGGTGCTGAGGCCGGAGCTGGTGGAGAGGTGACTCCTCGGACGGCGCAGTTTTATGGCATGATGAGCCTACGTCTGCCAGCGCCGTAGTTCATTTCTGTATATGCATTTTATTTTGACTTTTTATAGAACTTTGCCTTTGACTTGTTATTTAGACACTTTGTACTTTCTGTTATTGTGAATTTATCTATTATTATGTTAGTGTATGTTAGTGTGTGCAAATGTGATAACAGTTTTGCGCAGAAATTCCGTCATTTTTATTATTGATGGAGGGTGTTATCCGACTCTCTCCCCCAAAAAGAAAAATAAAAAGGAAAAAGAAAACGGAGAAAAAAGCTGATTTTTGAGAATTAATATAAACTCAAAAGAAAATAAAAATTAACTAAAAATAACTGCTATATTTAATTAATTAAGAAAAGGATAGAAGAATGTTTAGAAGAAATTAAAGCGGGGTCATAAAGCCATTAACCGACTCCAATTTAATATCAAAACGCAAACTGAGCACACGCGGCCGTCCTGCTGACTTGGCGCCAGCTGGCGCCAGCCTGTGGCGCGTGGCGCCAGGCGCTACACATAGCGTGTGGCGCCAATAGCTGATGGGTGACGCCAATTGACGCTGACTTCGTATTCCAGTCAGGTTGAAATTCCTCGCAATTTGTGCATAAATAGCCTCCTGCTCAGCCGATTATTCACATAATTCCAGCGAAAAAAAATTATGTCTTTAGCCACTAAAACCTTCAACCAATATTGTCATGAATGGTGTCGATCTCTTAATGCTAGAGAAAGAAAAGAATTGGATTTATTTCACTTGGGGGGAATATATGGCATTAAAGGGGTAGATCTAGACATAGACTTCATACATACCGCTTTAGAATATTGGAGAATTGATACACATTGTTTTAGAATAGGGCATGATGAAATTAGCCCTTTGCTAGAGGAATTTGATGCTATTTTAGGCTTCCCTGCAATAGACCTGGTAGTAATCCCTAGAGTAGATGCATATTACTACAAGGATTTTAAGCGCTTTTTTAACTTGAAAGAAAGGGATTTATCAAAGATAGTAGATGGCAATGTGGTGAACTTAAAAGAATTCGCACGCTATTATTTTGATAAACCGCTTTCTGAATCTTTTCACATATATAGAAGAAGGGCGTTTTTATTCTGCATGTTTAATCAATATTGTCTTAGTAGTGTTAAAATTAACGAGGGTCAATCAATTATAACCACTGTGCTAGAACAAATTGAATCAGGGAGAAATCCAATGCCATTGATAGTTGGAGAGACTATGATTAGTCTAGATGAGTTGAAAAGGGACCCAAAAGCACCTCTTCGCGGTTCTCCAATTTTATTACAGGTAGAAAAATCATATTTTTAATTACAGAAATCAAAAATATATTTTTGTATTGTAATATTAATTTGTTTGCATTGGAGTTTTTTTACAGATGTGGCTAATGGAGAGGCTAGGATTAATTAGCCCTCCAGATGATATTGAAAATTATACGCCCACTTGCTTTGTGAGGAGAAAGAAGCGCATCCCTAAAATTGGGCGCCATGGGTGGAAGAAAGTCTTTGAATCACGTGATTTTGCTATCAAGTGGGTCATCCCATGGTGGAAAATAAAAAGGATGGTTGGTGTTAACAAGCAACCTTTCTGCCGTCTTCCAAGCTTATCTCGCATGACATATTATTACCCCTGCAGAGTAAGGAGACAATATGGCTTGCTTCAAAATATTCCTTCCGGGGATCTTCGTCCTCCCTATGAGTATCCCATATCTCAAGAAGTAGATAAATTTGACACTTATTGGAGCGCTAGACCTTTATGGGAAGTGATTACCCAAAAGGTTCCCCCTTCTTTACCTAATGATGTAAAGAGGTGGTTATTGAAGAAGTCTTCAATTGATCAGGGTAGAACCGACGTGAAGAATCGTCTAGGTGACAGAGTGACACCGGCCAAGGAATGCTTAGGTGCAAGAATTGAGTTCAAAACACCGACAATGGCTAAGAAAAAGAATACTACTAAAGACAAGGGGAAAAGGAAAACTATAGACAAGAAGACGTGGGTGGAAAAGAAGCATGGGGTGCTAGCTAAAGGAGAAACAATCTATTCTAAAATTGAATGTAGGTCCTCTAAAGGATGCCTACTGGCTAAAGTAATGGATAAAGAGGAGGAGGTGGAAAAGAACTGGAAAAGAGCAAAGAAGGAGAAGAAAGACTAGAACATTGCTTAGCTTTAGATTTATTAGATTGTTAATTTTTATTTAAAGTTAATTTATTTCAGCCTTATTTAAATTCCAGTAACAATGCAATTTTATTTCATTAATGAAATTTCAGCTTTCAATTAAATTGTTACTTTAAATTTATTTTATTAAAGCAATGGAAAACCGAAAAAAAATAATTTTCCAGAAATCTATCGATTACGGAAGTCGAACATTTTCCGAAAAAACACCGAAATTCGCCTAGATTTTATGACTGAATTGGCGTCAGTGATTGTAGATTGGCGCCAGCTATTGAGGTCTGGCGCCAGGCGCCAATTCCATCGTCTGGCGCTAATGGCTTTTGGTTGGTGCCAGACTCTGTTCTGTGACGCCAGTTGCTTTTCCGACTTTTGTTGACTTTTTGTTGATTCTGGAACGCGGAGATGTCGAAAAATAAAGTGGTCGCACCCGTAATGGGTTGCCTACGTATCCTTTCCTAAGGAATCAGGCCGAACGTAGCTCTCTTGAGTGTCCTACTCAAGTAATTATGGGTAGTATTTTTTAAGTTGGTCAAGATTGGTCATGTTTGAGAATTCATTGCCATCCATATCAGTTAATTTTGCTGCGCCACCTGACAGGATTGTTTTGACAATGTAGGGGCCAGACCAATTAGGTCTAAACTTTCCCCTTGGGTCTAAAACATTTTTTCTTAGCGCTTTTAATACCAAATCTCCTATTTTGATATTTCTTGTCTTGACCTTCTTATTAAAATGTCTAGCCATACGAGTTTGATAGCACTGAGTGTGATGTAGAGCTTCTAGTCGTTTTTCGTCGAGTATGATCAATTCTTCATATCGTGCCCTAGTCCATTCGACTTCATCGAGTTTACTTTCTAGTGCAATACGTAGAGATGGTATTTCTTTTCGACAGGTTGTACGACATCCATTCCATATACCAAAGAAAATGGTGTATTTCCTGTTGACGTACGGATTGACGTGCGATAACCCCACAATGCAAAGTGAAGCTTGTCAGGCCAATCCTTATAATTCTCTGTCATTTTCTCGATGATAGTCTTTAAATTTTTATTAGCTGCCTCGACTGCTCCGTTTGCTTGAGGTCTATAAGGGGACGAATGATGATGTTGGATACCATATTTATGTAGCAATTCTTCACATTCGGCTTGAAAGTGAGTTCCGTTGTCACTTATCATTTCATCTGGGACTCCATATCGACAAATGATATTCCTCTCGATAAAGAGTGCTACATGTTTTGCAGTGAGCTTAGCATATGATTGCGCTTCAACCCACTTCGTAAAAAAATCAATTGCTACTAGAATAAATTCATGGCCTCCTGTCCCTGGAGGAGCGGTCTTGCCAATTATGTCAATTCCCCATGTAGAAAATGGCCATGGTGATGTGTAGGTGTAGAGCAAAGATGGAGGAACGTGTTGTAAGTTGGCATAAATTTGACACTTAGGGCATCTTTTTACATATTGATGGCAGTCCCTATTCATGGTAGTCTAATAATACCCTTCTCGCATTATTTTATGGACTAACATTTTGCCATTTATATGAGTTCCACAGATTCCTTCGTGGACCATTCTCATTATTCTTTGTGCATCCACCTTCCCTACACATAGGAGAGCTCGACCTTTAGGTACCTTTTTATGTAGCTCGTTGTCTATGAGTACATATTGAGAAGCCAAAAGTCTCAAGGCTCGTTTTGCTCTTTTGTCAGCATGAGGAGGGTATTCTCCATTGGTGACATAGTTGAGAATGTCTGTGTACCATGGTTCTTCTTCTTGTTCTTCATCTTCGTCTTGGACTGGGTCGTCGTCTTCTATAGCCTGTATATACGCCGGTTTGTGCCTTTTTTTGATAGTTAGAGGCATTTGCTCAATATCCGTGGGAATCCTAACCATTGAGGCTAATATTGCCAAGGCATCAGCAAATTGATTTTCTTCTCTAGGTAGATATGTGTATTCCACCTTCTCTAACTGATCGGTAAGAGTTTCCAGATAAGTTTGGTAAGGGGCTAGGCTTTCGCTCCTTACTTTCCATCTTTTAGATATTTGATTGATGATCAGAGAAGAATCTCCGAATATCCTTAACTTCTTTACTCCCAATGCCAGAGCTGTTTCAAGGCCTACCACACATGCTTCATATTCAGCAGCATTGTTGGTAATGTCGAAATCAAGCTTTATTGAGATTGGGACGTGTTCTTCCTTAGGTGATACTAGTAGCACTACGACACCACATCCCTTTTGGTTTGAGGCTCCGTCGAAATACAAGGTCCAAGTATCATCTTCAGTGACCATCAAATCTTCATCTGGAAATTCGTTGTCCTGTATTGGTGTCGAGTCTTCTATTGGAAAATCTGCCAGAAAGTCTGACACCACAGATCCTTTAATAGCTTTTTGTGGCATAAACCGTACATCGAACTAGGCTAAGTTGACTATCCATCTTAAAATACGTCCATTGAGTGTTGATTTCTCGAACAAGTATTTGAGTGGATCTAATCGAGATACCACGAAAACGGTATGCACCAACATGTAATGTCTCAACTTAGTTGTGGCCCACACCAAAGCGAGGCACAATTTTTCGAGTGGTGTATAGCGTGTTTCGTATTCAAGCATCTTCTTACTTAAGTAATAGATTGCATTCTCTTTGTTTTCTACCTCTTGTGCTAGCATGGCTCCCATCGTCTCTTTGGTAACCGTCAAATATAACCTAAGAGGTATTCCGGGAAGTGCTGGCGCTAATACGGGAGGATTTGCGAGATAGGCTTTGATCCGGTCAAAGGCTTTTTGACACTCGTCATCCCATACTACTGGTACGTTCTTTTTGAGCTTTTTGAAGATTGGTTCGCATATCGTTGTTAGTTTTGATATGAACCTGCTTATGTATTGCAACCGGCCAATGAATCCTCGAATCTGTTTCTCGGTCTTGGGCGGTGGCATTGACATGATTGCTTTAATCTTGGTTGGATCTATCTCTATTCCTTTAGAGCTTATGACGTACCCCAAGAGCTTGCCTGAGGTGACTCCAAAAGCACATTTTGATGGATTCAGCGTCATATTGTATTTTCTTAACCTTTCGAAAAATTTCCTTAAGGCTACTTGATGGCCTGGACGGTCCTTTGATTTCACAATCATGTCGTCGACATATACTTCAACTTCTTTGTGCATCATGTCATGGAGCAAGGCAGTTGCTGCACGCTGGTAAGTAGCACCTGCGTTTTTCAACCCAAATGGCATTACCGTGTAACGGTAAGTGCCCCATGGTGTGATAAAAGTTGTCTTCTCCATGTCTTCTTCCGCCATGAAAATCTGATTGTACCCTGCGTATCCGTCCATGAATGAGAGAAGTGCGTGATTTGCTGTGTTGTCTACCAGAATATCGATGTGTGGCAAAGGGAAGTCGTCCTTCGGACTTGCCTTATTTAGATCTCGATAGTCGACACACATCCTTACCCTTCCGTCTTTCTTTGGAACTGGGACGACGTTGGCGACCCATTCGGGGTATTTGGATACTTTGATGAAACCTGCAGTTATTTGTTTTTGAACTTCTTCTTTTATTTTAAGTGCTACGTCGGGTTTCATTCGACGTAACTTTTGTTTTACAGGTTTCATTCCTGGTATTAATGGTATAGTGTGTTGAGCTATTTCTCTGTTAATGCCTGGCATATCTTCATATGACCAAGCAAATACATCGATAAATTCTTTAAGCAAGTTAATTAAATCGGTTCTTTCTTGTTTATTCAATGTTAGTCCGATTTTAACTTCTCTTTTATGAGTTGAATCATTTGAGATGTCAACTGTTTCAGTCTCCTCAATTACTGGTGTTTTCTTTTCAAGTGTTTCCATTGCTTTAATAAGTTCTTTATCTTTTTCATCGTTAGTTAAGCAAAGTTCGTCATCTTGGGTTAGGGAAGAACACGAGAAGTAAGAAGAATGAGCGATATTATTATACTCTGATACCATTACATCAAAGAGTGATATGTCCTCAGGGACTGGATCATTAACTATCCCAGGAGAAGAACAAGGAAAGGGAGGCGTTATAGCTAAAGACCCGGAAGATTCTAAAGGGAAAGACTCAGACTCAGACTATGACTCTGACTCTGACGATTCTTCAAACATTGGCCCTTGTCCTGTCGTGATTGATATCCTCCTCCCACTCGGAGTGGTCACCTTGATAGTCTTGCGCCACCCTTGCAGTGATTCTTCAGCTGGAGTAATTAGCTTTGAGGGGTCGAAGTTTTCACTTTGTAGGACCGTTTGAATGAGTGAGGAGTTATCTTCCTCATAAACTGGCTCATTCTTTTCTCGCCTTAACAATAATCCCATGATGTTAAAGTCAAAGCATGGAGGTGTTTTCTCCTTGTGGACGGGAGTTGGGATTTCGTCAGTGAAGTAGCAATCCAAGAAAATCTCAAATCATGGTTGTCGTATGCCATTTACAACAAATGGTTCGGGAAATTCATGGCATGGATAGTCTTCTCCTTCTTTTATAAACTGTCCATTAAGCGTAAGAGGGTACTGATCCATTGGAATTGCTTTCTTTTGAATGCGAGCGTCCCTACGTGCTTTCAGTTTGTCCTGGGCTCGCTTGAGATCTTTCCGAGTCGGTTCGAAACCAAGTCCGAAAGTATCTAGTTTAGGGAGGCCAGGTGACTCTATCGATTTTGCTATCCCCTTCTTCTTTCCTAAGGTCATCCCAGGGAAGTGTCCTTGTTTCTTTAGCATAGTGTTGATAATCATGTTAGAATGGGGGTCGTGGCAAAGAGATGTCCTTTCATCCTCTTGGATTAAGGAGACTTCTTCGTTAAAGCCCCATAGGTCTTCATCATCTTCGTCGTGCTCCACGTTGATGATTGGATTCTCTACTGATTTGATCCTCATTGGCGAAGCATCAATGGTGATGGGAATTCCTCCAACTATAGCTTTCACTTGTTGGTGGAGAGATGAAGGGACGGCCTTTAGATCATGGAGCCAAGGGCGTCCTAACAACAGATTGAATGAGGCTTTGATGTCTACCACTTGAAAAGTAGTAGCGTGTTCTATTGCTCCTGCCGTCACATTTAGAGTTATTTTGCCAAGAGCTTGACGTCGAGTGTTATCGTAGGCTCTTATTCCTTGTGTGGACGGAGTTAAATCCTCATCTTTTATGTCGAGCATCCTCGCAGTCCTAAGTGGACAGACATTAATAGCCGATCCATTGTCTACAAGAGTCATGGGAACATTCATTCTTTTGCAGACTACTGTGAGGTTTAACGCTTTGTAGTGCTTGTCACCTTCCGGGGGTAAATCTTTATCAGAGAAGGTGATTAGATTAATTGGACTAGGGAGATCACTCGTGAGGAAGTTAGCTAGTCCCTCAGGAGTAGTGTCAGAATCTATCCCGATTTTATCCAAGGCATTCATCACAGCCAACCTATGTTCTCGAGATGTTGCCAGAAGCTTCCATACATTCATTTCCACTTTTGTTTTCTTGAATTGTTTGACAATGTCATTGTCTTCGATGACAGGTATGGGAATTTGTTGTACTGTAGGCATAGGTTGTGTTGAAACGGGAGGTTGTATTCTCCCGGATCTTGTGAGGACGTCTATTGATGAATCTTCTTCAGCCCAAATGTCGTCCGTGGTGTATGATACAAAAGGTGAATGTCCTAATATGTCTTTTAGATAGACATCTTCTTCGTCACTGGCCCATACTCCATTAACATTTATATCCTCTTCTTGTTAAACTTGGACTAATTCCTTTCTGTCAATCATTTTCTGCACCAAATCCTTGAACTTGAAGCAGTTTTCTAGGGTGTGTCCTCCTGACTGATGATATTAACAGTAATATCTATCTGTCCTTTTTAATGATTCAAATGGTCTCGGTTCGAGAGGTTTGACCTTGCCACTCTCGGAGAGCATTTTAAACATTTGTGCATACGGGATCCCAATTGGAGTATAAACTTTATTGCTCTTCTTGGGTCTTTCGGTGACTTGTAAGGGAAAGTATTTTGCCTCATAAGTCATTTTTACTGGTGTGAATTCTCTCTTAGGTTCTTCATCATATTCCTTGTGAAGTTCATTCAAAATTTTGAGATTTTCACGTAACAGTTGCGATGTCTCCCTCAGATACAGTGTGAGTATTCGTATCTCTACCTCATTTGCTGGTTCTGGAAGATTATCTTCGATATCGAAAAAGGTCTCTTCTTCTTCCTCTTCGACTTTGGTTTCTTTGACAGGTTTAATGAGAGATGAGGGGTCAACTTCGCTTTCTTCATCGGAGATAGCCAATGTGTGAGCTAGAGGTGTATTGTCAATACTCGGTTTTTTACTAGCAGGAGGCAACGGCAACTTGTTACTGTCAATTAAGTCTTGAATAGCTTCTTTAAGCTTCCAACAGCTTTCAGTAGAATGGCCCCTACCTTGATGATATTTGCAATGTGCATTGGGGTTCCAATTAGGCGACCTCTTCTCGACTGGTGGATCTCCAAATGGTCCAATGGGAGTTATAAGACCTTTTTCATTTAGCCGATCAAACGCGGTGTCATAACTCATGCTAATAGGAGTGAAGTTTCTCCTAAACGATTTCTTTTGTCCTTGGTTGTTCATGGCGAGGACTTCTCCCAGATTAAAGGCGCTAACATTATTTGAGTGGGCGGTTTTGGAAGAAGAAGGATTGTCGTTCTTCTTTCCTTTCCAGCCACTGTTGGAGTTATTGTTGGCGGCTTTAGATTTAGCTAGGTCATCTTCAATATTAATCCCAATATCATAAACATCCTTAAAGGTATGAAGGTTATTTTGATATTTAAGATGTTTTGAATATTTTTGTTGGAGGTTTTTAATGAACAATCTCACGGACTCTTTTTCACTTGGTACCTCAATCATTTTAGCTGAGGTTTCTCTCCACTTGTTAAAGAAAGATGTGAAGCCTTCATTCTCCTTCTGTTTGAGGATTTCAAGTTCTCTATGGTCAGTTTCGACTTGGACGTTGCACTTGTACCTATCAACAAAAGCGTTTGCTATGGATTCCCAGGTAGAGGTCTTTTCTTTTTCAAGAGAAAAGAACCATTGTTGGCAAACGGTCTTGAGAGATAGCGAGAACAGAGAAGGGAAAACTTTCTTATCGATACCCTTGATACTCATTATCGTTTCAAATGCCCTTAGATGGAAATAGGGGTTGTCGATTGCCCTAAACTTTGGGATGTCGTTGGCACTGAACTTCTGTGGAAGAAGATCCTTATCCACCAAGACCCCTTGGGATGTGAGTTCTTGAAACTTGTAGTCGCTGGACAACTTGCTTAGGCTTTCTTGCATGAGGTCCATTTGTTGTTGCTTTGCGGGATCCTCGATCTTAAGTGCGAGAAGTTTCAGTGTCTCAGTTACAGTAGCCAGTTGGTTCTTGAGATCATTAACTTCTTCCTGAGTAACCATTATAACTCTTGCTTTCCTCTTGCGAGCTATAGGTTTGTCGAAAAGTTGGACTTGTACGAAGAGGTTATCTTTGATTAATCGTCCTTCCTTTCTTGACCACGCGCTGTAAATTAAGCCAGTTTGCGTTTTAATTACTTGACTCGAATCAGTTTGACTTTATGGCTTTTATTATAAAACAAAAAGTATGCTTATTTTTAGGGAGCAATAATGTACATGTGTTTAGGGAACTTAAGTATTATTATTTATTTGGAGGATTAATATCCGACTTACCCCCCTAAAAAAAATGACGAAAAATAACGCGCGCACACAAGACTCCCTTAATCATGGTCGAGACATGTGTATTAATGTGTGTATTGAGTATAAGTGACATGCTTGGACTCTTGTGTAAGACCATGGGACTTAGTGCCTAAACTCGAATATTGATTCAATTAAGCATTATTGCCAGCAAAATTAACCAAATTAAACAGGAAACTGATTAATTAGACATTAGATGATGACTCGACAAATAATCCGAACTATCGGCCAAGCGACAGGACTGGCGTCACAATATGGTGGTTGGCTCCAGACTTTTTAGTAAATGTCTGGCGCTACACACCATACAGTGGCGCTACAGCTCAGATTTTGGCACCAACTTTGGAGCCTCGATCCGGGACTGTTTTCGGTATTATTAGTCAACTGGGGTATGTCTAAAGTCGTCCTAGGTCAATTCCGATTAAAAGAAGAAAAAACGTTATGGACTCGAATTAATTAATTAATTAATTAATTAGGCAAAGCTCTTTAAGTCATTAATTTAAATCTCAACACAAATCAACAAACGGTTAGGAGGAGCATAGAATATATGCACAACAAATAATGCACAATTAGGCAAGTAGGCACAATATGATGCAATGAGTTCGCAACCTAACCATGGCTCTAGTTCTCTAAAGTTCGGGATATGGTTTAGTCAAATAGGGTCCATGGTTAATTGTTCAGATGCACCGCGTAGAAGCCTAACCGTGAAGGGTTAACGCGTGTGGATAGAACACCGCGAGTTTTTTAGAAAAAAAACTCACTTCCATGGTTTGGTGAATTTAACCTCTCAGATGTACCCTTTGTTGCCAGGAGCGTTCAATCGGGTAGATAGAGCATGAATTCCCAGAGGGTTATGTCCATATGTAGAACACATATGGGTTTCAGAAAAGTGAGAAAAAATTCAATCAGGAAGTAGGATCGAGCAAACAATACGAAAAACCGGTCGAAATTAGAACGCATATTTCTGGCTCGGTATTGGGGGAAATTGGCGCCAGCAAACAGAGACTGGCGTCAACTTTTAACTGTAGCGCCTGGCGCCAATACTGGCGTCTGGCGCTACGGCTAAAAGTTTGGCGCCAAGATCTAGCCCCTGACGCTACTTCCCACATGCCTCAGCAGCTTTCTGTGCTCAATAAAATCATCCAGTTTCGCGCGGTGTTATTTCAGTCCTAGTTGTGAAAGACATTTCTCAAATTTCCTACGTGAAAAATCCTATGTTTTTTACTCATTACGGATGGTCTTTCCAATGAGAACCTCTTTATGCATATGACACAATGTTAATCAAAATTACGCACATGAAATACTTAGAACTTTTCGAGTCTCATCCACTCATTCTAAATCATTGCCGAAACAAATTTAGGAATTAAAATAGAAATCCTCCCCAGTGGAGTCGCCAAAAACTGAAGGGAATAGTTTCAAGCCTTTAAAATACCACCAGCTTGAACCCCACTGTGATCATACACTAAAGTACGGTGGCGTCCAAAAGGGAAGAAGATAGAGCAAAAGAGTCACCAACAAGTTTTTAAGGAACTTGTAAACCATCACGAGGTGAAGGTTACACCCCTTAACGATCCAAGAGATCGTCAACTCCATAAGGTCATGAACCAAATAAGGGTTCGGGGATGATGGTACAAATCCAACCTAAAAGAGATTGAACCTGCCCTAATAATAGGCCTCTACTTTATTCTGCTCGTATTCATGTGCGCTTTCTGACTAACATACAATCAATAGGATTAACCCTAAACCTGTTTAATCTATGTTGGTTGAATTTAATGCACAAATAAACTATTATTGGCGATCACTTGAATTTTAATCACAATTAACCTAACAAGATTATTAATTATCTTATTAAGCGTGATTGCAAATACCAATTCCCTTTAAACATGCAATAAAGGTGATCAAGCAATAAATAAATAAACATCAAGCAACAATAATAATCATAATAATAATAACCATAAATTATAACAATTATAATCATAATAATCATAATCATGTTAAAGCATAGCAAGATCCTAGGCATGATACTAACAAGATTAATAACAAACCCTAGCATGTCGCTAAGCAATAAAAATCAAATCTTTAACCCTAACATGATACTAACATGAATTAATATTAGGAAGAAAATAAGAGGCATCATAGCAATCATATTTAATATTAAAAATACCCTAGACATGATACTAGGAATCATAACAATCTAAGCATGATATCTACATCATAAATCAATAAAACCAATTAAAGTACTTACTTGGATGCCTCGTACCTCTTTCTAATTACAAAATACACACGTTAGTAACTTCAAGGAAAAATAATAATCAAAGCAATTAAAATAATTGAAAGAGAGATTTGGGACCAAACCCTCAGAAATTAAAACCTTTCACGTCTAGGGCGAAGGCAACTTCGAATATGGCTAGGTATTTCTAGATCTTGCGAATGCGGAATTTTGTATTAAAAAGCAAAGAAAAAAGAATGCATGAATGTTATTGAAAATTGATGAATGATAATTGTAGATGAATGAATATGGACAATCCGTGAATATTCATCCATGAAACCGGAGTTTTTGATACGATATTTATAGAGAAAATCATCCAAAAAAGATAATTTATCAAAACAGAGTCTGAAGACCACAAAAACACATTGGCGCCAGCCCTGGCTCATTGGCGCCAGGACCAATGGCTAGCGCCAGGCGCCAATGCTGGCGTCTGGCGCCAATCCTGATTCCAGGCGCCAAGGCCTGGGGTTGGACGCCAAACCGGCTTTCAACGCGTTTTCAAAAATCTGATAAATTTCCCGTACTGGAAGATAAAATAATATAATTTCAGTCGAAAATGCTATTTGATCTAATTAAAACTCTGAAGAGTCCTAATTGAATTAAGAATGATAAAACCTTCTAGAATGTTCTAGAAGACCAAAACCATTCCTAATTACATTAGGAATGATAAATCATATTAGGCCCTCCCCTAGATCATTGGGCCGTACTTAAAGCTCAAACCGGGCCCAGTTTAGTAAATTGGCCATAACTTCCTCAATATTCATCGGAATTGGGCTTATAATATATCGTTGGAAAGGTCTTTGCAAACCCCATCCAACTACACCACTATTGGACCCATATTATGGACCAACCAAACTGGATTGGCTGTTTTCTTAAAAATAAAGTTTTCAAAAACAGAGAGAAGAGAAAAGAAAAGAAATAAAACTTTCCGCAACACTAGACCTTTCCACACTTTCGTTTCATTCGATTATGATTCGACGTGAAAGGCACTCATCACTGGGTTTGGTTTTGGGGAGACACAAATGGGTGTCTACACTACCGCAATAGAAGCATTGGCTTCCCTCCTTCTTCAAGTACTCCTCTGAGTGGTTGATCAAAAAGTTGACTAGTGTCACTGTCGAGCCTTCACAATCATGAATAATCTTGACTAGATCAAATCCATCATGGAGTGAGAACAGGAAGTATCATGTGCAGAAACGACCTCCCTAAAATATCCATCTGATAGAGCAATCCAATCACTTCATTGACATGGGTCCTAACTGACTTGCCAAGGATGAGTTTCTTAGCCATAATCTTACAATGGATATTGTAAGTCTCAAACCTTACACTTTTAGTCCAGGAATAGTAAATCTGATGTATCGAATTAATGACATCTCTTACATTATAGTCGTTGAAGCCTCCACTAACTAACCTTCCCATGCCACCTCGACAGATGGCACGAAGACATTCATGCAAATTGGTCAACTCATAGTTCCTGAATCTTCTTTTCCAACAAGTTGGAATAGATTCCAATATAATATGGGATTCCTGCTTTTCTCTGCATTCGAAACATCTTTCGCATGCCTTTTAGGAGTAAAGCCAATGTATATACATGCTCTCAATGGGTATATATAAACAAGCTTCAAGCTTTTGACTTTTGAGAACATTTCTCAGCTCGTTTTCCCATTCCCTGAAGTTTCTAAGATTCAGCCTTAAATTCAATTTGTTTGGCAAAATAGTGTTGTCGTAAAAGTTATTCATATACAAATAAAAACAAAACGAGGCAAAGTTCTATAATAATGTTTAATAAATTTAAAGTACCATAAGCGATATAAGTTTGGTAACTTTAAAAAATTTATTCAATTTTAATTGATCCCTATTGAATTAATTGATTCCAAGACCCTTTATTTGTGTAATAGTTGACCGGACTGAGGCCCTACCATCAAGCAGTACATTTTCAAGGTGAGTAAACTCTTTACTGATTGCAAATCTTGTAATTCTTGGTTGAATAATTACCCATCACATGTTTAATTATTACCCTTAGCTTCAAGTATCTAAACGCTTTAGGTAACCTTGTTGAGTATAACCAATTAAATATGTAGAACGTGATCTACCCCACAATGCCTAAAATAACCAGTGCGTGACACTCTACGGAGGCCGACCCACTACTCACTATCTAAGGATTGTTGGGTATCTAATTGGAAAAGCAACCTCAATATTACTGGGACCTAGATTTATTATGTTGTGATTATTTAGTGAACTCTAGCGCATCATCAATCAACATAAATTAAATCTAACATGCATAATCTACTAATGCATAAATAAAACATGACATAGTATGACCCCCTTAATCATAAGAAAACTAATAAAGAAAAAAAGGCTCCCATTTAAATCTTCATGGATCTCATCCATTTTGTTCCTTTGGGCCTCCACTCCATTGGCTTCTTGGATCAACTGCAACCTGTAATATTATTCTATTCTATCTACTTCTTAAATAAAATAAAATAAATTAAAAAAATACTTAACGGTACGCAAACTATATTTAGATTACAAAAATACGAAACGATACGCAGATCGTATTTAGAATCTATGGGCCATACTAGTCTAATATAGCAATAAATAATGTCATATATTAAAGTGCCACATAATAAATCACTCATCATGATTTCCTAAACTACAACATCAAATGTTCATAATTAAGGAAACATGGATCTAAATATCTCATATTTTAATTAATTACTGCAATTAGATAATATCATATATTATTCATAACCAATCATGAAATATCATATATTTTATTTTAGGTATGAGATAGAATCGAATCACATTTTAATTATGGTAACAACTTTAATTTTGGTAATTATCTTTTCAAAATCAAACTTATCTCTTTTAATTTTAATTTTGAAATCTGATTTTTATTAAAATAAAATAATTTTTTTTTGAAAAATAATGCGCCAACCACCGTGGTGTGGCCAGCCGAAGCTAGCCACGGTGGCCGTACACCGTGAGGTGTACGCTGCACAGCAGTAGCAGTAGTGTCGCGCAACCGTTGCACGGTGTTGTTGTTGCTGCCCCTCTTGAATCGACCTACTGCCCCACCCCGACCCTCCCTCCAGACCACCTGCAGCGGCAGCCGCCGTGGCTGCGCCACCCAGCCGCAAATGCCACGCATAAAACCCCTTTTTTTATTTTAAATAAAACAAAACATTTTTGTTAAAATTAAATCAACTTAATGTGGTCCAATTAATTTCAAAATTAAATCATATTCAATCTTAAATTAGGGTTGTTCATGAAATTAATCCCAATTTAATTTAACTCTTAAATTAAATAATTTGATCATGAAAAATTCATAATTTAACATGAAATCAAATAGATTAAATTCATTAATCACATAGCAATCGAATTAATTCAAAACCAAAATTCAAAATTCACAATATAGGGTTTAGGGTTTCGAAAATTTTCGAATTTAGGGTTAGTGGGGTTCGAAATTTCAAACTTAGTAGGGCTAGAATTCGGATCTTTTGATGGCAAATTCGGAGCAAATTTAACAACTTTTAATGATTCTATATTGTTAAATCATATTTAAAATAATAATTGACCCATTATTAAATTATTCTCCCTCCTAATTGAATTAAAATCGTGGACTATCATAGAATTAATATTCAATATATGTACATGCATAGGCTAACTGATATCATTGTAGGAGTTTATAGGTACTAATTGCGAAAAACATGAATCATATTCACAAAGCACCGAATCCCAAGCTCATGCATAACACACAAAGAATAAGAATTACTACCTTTGTAGCATGATTCCACGTATGATCGAGCAAGAACAAGGGAGAAAAAGAACCTTAAACGTGATTCCTCTACTTGGTCCACGGGTACGGATTAAGACCTCCACTAATGCTAGTTAGTTGCAATTGAACCCTTCAATTGACCTTCTATGGAGAAAATAGAGCAACGAACCAACCACGAACCACCACACGCGCCACTAAGGGTGGCCGTCCGTACGGTCTAGGGGAGGAGAGAGAGGGATGTGAGTTAGAGAGAGAGTGGGGGTTTTGGGATTGGTTGTCTTGTTTCACAATCTACTGTAAGTTGATTAATTATGACTTAATTAATTCAACCCTAGACATGGATCTTATTTATAGGTCACATCTCTAATATAAGAGTCTGTGTCAAGCCCAAAATCCTAACTCTAATCTAACTATGCTAGCTCAATTAAATTCATGATTAGTTACTTGCTCATGAGGCCCATCAATGGGCCTTTAACTTGCTTAATCCAATACCCTTATTGTGTGACCTCATAGGATCCATTTTAGCGGGATTTGGACTATTTGACTAGCCCAAATATCATTGATCATAGTCTAGCAACAGATAATGATGACCCAAAAGAATGAACTTATTATCTCCATAATAGTGATCCTTGATATATCTAATAATTGCACTTATCGAAGACATAACTTGTTCACAGTTGTCATTTGAAAAATAACAAACATAATTTTAAAAAATGAACAATTCAGATTTATTAATGAATTTTGATTTATTTAAAAATGTTAATATTGATTAAAAATAATTTAATTAAATCATGAAAAAAAATGTTTAATTTAATTTTCTAATTTTTTAATTATTAATTAAACTGAATTGTTATTTGACGACAAAATATTACTCATAAAGACAATGTTTATGACCATCTTACCCTTATTTTAAATTGTTATTACTTCTTCATCCATATTCACCTTCAACCCACAAAATCAGACCACCTCACACCATCACCAAGGTTGTCACCACGGGTAATACCACAACCACCACCACCATCGCCACCACTGCTACCACTGCCACAACCGTGCACCACCCCCTCCGTTTTCAGTGATTAGATATGAGAGGTAATGTTTGTGATTAGATGTCATATAAAGCCATATAAAAATTTAGTTGATTTTAATGGCTACTTTACTTGACAAACTAATAATAATTAAATCCAAAGAACTCCAACTATTTACGCAAGAGTGTTCCAAAAATAATACTTTTTCCTCGATCTGTATAATTTACGCTTGTCAATGCAAATCGTTATTTCACTCTATCACTAATATCTTTAATCACCAATATATAAAAACTATTAACATTTAATTTGATAGTATGAAAATATATATATATATATATATATATATATATATATATATATATATATATATATATATATATATATATATATATATATATATATATATATATATATATATATATATATATATATATATATATGAAAGTATACATGGGACAAATTTAATACTCCTAACTGTTGAAAAAAGAGAGGAGGAAAATATATAATAATACAAAAATTTACTTAATACATTACATCTAATCCAAATTAAATTAAAAGGATTATTACAATTTGATGACCAATTAGCATTTTTTATTGTTTAATAACAAAAACTTGATGACGTCGTCTATGCATGCGAAGTTGCATGGCACCTTATTTCTCCAAAACGATCATGTACGTACGTAATATAAATTCAACACGTTAAGTGTAATTAAGCTTGCGAAATTGTTGAATTTTCATCTTTGTCACACGTAATTATAAACGTAACTAAGAAGTAAATTAATATCACTTGTCTATATATAGATCATCAAACAAGCTTATAGATATAAGTATTTTCCATTTATAATCATAACCAAACTCGAGCAAATTCATATTAACACTACAAACAACTTCTTATTAGCATCATGACTGGTCTCCACCGCCATCACAAGGAGGATGCAGCACCTAAAGACCCGAAGAAGGCAATGAAGCACCATAAACACCTTGAACATCTCGGCAAAGCTACTACCATTGCTGCCGGTGCTTATGCCCTAGTAAGTGTCGCTATCTTTTGGCTAAGCATACTTAAGTACATTTAATATTTGTGATGAGTAATTTGGAATTTATAATTATATACAACCATTTAATTGTACAATATATACCTAATTAATAAATAATTTCAATAACCTTGTTATAATTTATTGAATATGTACATTCATGGTTGATATAACAAAGAATTATATAAAATATTATATCCCAACTCTTAAAAATAATTATGCTTTAGTGATTTATAAGCTTTTTTAGTATTATTTCTACCTACATTGAACATTTTATTATTTAAAAATATTAACCATTTTTTTTACCCATGAATATTTGCAGCATGAGAAACATCAAATCAAAAAAGATCCAGAGCATGCCCACAAGCACAAGGTAAAAGAAGGGGTTGCTGCCGCGGTTGCAGTTGGGGCTGCTGGATTTTCATTCCATGAACATCACAAGAAGAAGCAAGCCAAAAAAGAACTTAAGAAAAACAAGCGCAAACACTAGTATATCAAATGCCCTAGCTTTATAATAACTCGATCTACATAGTTTATAATGAGTCTCCGTTATTTTATTCTTGTCTATTTTACGATTATGTGTAGAATTTTTATCATAAATTGCTTTTTGTGATTGATTGTATATATGAACCATTGTTATCTTTGTATTTATTTTTTTCATTTTATATATTATCATTTATTTAAATCCTTGTTTGTACCATGTGATCAATTATTGTCTTATTTTTGTGACTATTATGGAGTATTCTCTATTTGTATCATCAAATTTAAAGTAGTATTCAATATATATTATCTATCAAATCATGATTTGTGTCAGGGCAACAACATATGTCATATGATAATAATAAAGTAGTATAATAGTAATAGATTATTTGTGCTCCTTTGATTTAATTGTAAGAGGCCAAGGGATACCTTACTAGGCTAGCAAGTTATCGGGGATGGTGTTACTTGAGTAGTTGAGTATGGGTTGAATATGTTTAATTTAATGTTTTTAACCTGTGTATAAGTTTTAAGGGTATGACCTAAGAATATGAAATTCTATAAATTTAAGGGTATGAATTGTGGTTAGGAGATTTGTTGAAGAAGATACAACTAAAAACTAATGCATAAAGTATATTTTCTCCCTTTTGAATTTTATTTCGTCTTTGTTAGCTCTTTAAGTAATAATTGACTTTAATTTTGTACCTCCAAAACTTCGATTAGAGATCATATAACGCAACTCTAATAGTCTTAAAAAGAGAATACAAAAAGATTAATATGAATCGTTTCAATAAAAAAATAAAAAAAGATTTATATGAAGTATATGCTTTGCTCTCATTCATGTGTTCTTAGAAGTACCATTATTAAATTAGCTAATTGTTAGGCATTTTATTTAGTCACTCGGCTCGATGACCTCAAAGTCACATGGTGAAACTCTTACCAATTATACCAAATATTAGAGAACCATCTCAATCAAAAGCTTAAGCTGATGGTTGAGGTCTAGAAATATGTTTTATACTCTATCACTCCCCCTCACATGAAAAACCTTTACGAACTCGTGACCTCTATGTCACGTTGATGATTGAGGCCCAAGAATATGTTTTATACTACTCTATCACCAAGTACTATTTGTTTACTTCTATGCACATAATTGATAATAAGTGAACAAAATATTATAGCAATTAAAAAATCTGTCTCTGGATTAGGAAAAATCAAAAATCCGTCTCTAAATTAGATAGAGACCGAATTGAAATTCGTCTCTATAGCAACAAATCATAAGAAGAGTGAAATTTTTTCCATGGAGGTGGATGCACAATACTCCTTGCATCCATTTTCTTTTTAAAAAGGTGGAATGAACATTTTAGTTGTTCAGTAAAGAACATAAGATTATTTTATAAAGAACATCTAGCTGTTTTATAAAGAACATCACATACAGTTGTATTAATAAACATATAGGTTTTTTGTAAACAACATATAGTTGTTTTGTAAAGAACATATAACTATTTTGTAAAAAAAAAAATCAAACTTTATGTTCTTTATATATATTTAAATAAAATCCGTAATATTAATAAAAAACATGATTATTAGAGGTGGTCAACTTCAACCCGGCCCGATCCATCCCGAAAATAAAGCGGGTTTAATTAAGCCTAAAAATGCAATTTTAGTTAAAAATCCAAACCCGACCCGAAAAAAGCCCGTTATATTTTCCGGGTTTGGGCACGAGATATTATGGTAAGGCCCGACCCGACCCGGATTTTTGGTCACCTATAATGATAATTTAATGTAATGAACATTATTTTTATTCAACCACCATAAATCTACAGACAAAATTCAAAGAACATTTCAAAATAAACAATTGTCACAAATAAAAGTACATTATACTGACAATCAAAGAACATGAAAATAAAGAACATTATTTAACATTCTATAACATGTTCAATTAGTTTAATTGAATGTTCATTACATTTCTATACAATGTTCTTTACAATTCTATAACATGTTCTTTTCACTTTAACTAAATGTTTTTTACATTTCTATACAATGTTCTTTCCGCTTTTTTTTTTAAGGGATGCACCATGCGGATCGTGCATCCACTTGCAGGAACCACGCATTGATAAGAAGAGTGTATCTAAATAATATTACACGTAATAGCTAAATGTGACCTACATATAAATTAACAACAAACTATAACACAACTTGTTTTCAATGGCAAAAATTAGAATTTGTTGTTATTATAGTAACAAATAATAAGAAAAGTATCTCCAATGACAACAAATAAAAATATCATGTCATTAACTGACACTGGTAAATGGCAACAAAAAACAAATCTTATTATCTATCAGCAATAGTTTAGACTACTTGATCTAATGACAAGCATTCAAAAATTTATTGTTACTAAATTAATACAAATAAAATATCAGTTTTCATAGTTTGTTGTCATAAACTATGCTAACAAGACAAAAACACGATGTTATCGAGTAATAAATAGTAAGACAATTTGTTTTAAACAGCAACAAATCAAAAAAAATGTAGCCATTAATTATTAAAAACCTAAAGCATAAAATGTTGCTTTTAATTAGGCAGTGAGAAAAATTACTTTCGTTGTTGTATAACAACATTTTAAAAATCTATTGTCAAACTTAGTTGCTAAAAAGCTTTAATTTTGTTCGAGAAGCAACCCCAATTTTTTTAATCTTTGTAAAGTAAGTTAAATAAAACAAAGTTTTTGTCAAAACTAAATAAATGATATATTTAATAGGAAATGAAAAACACCATTTATATGATACACTAACGTATATTAATTTCAATTCATTTTAACTTATGAGGATTATTCTTATTTTTTTTATTTTTATAAATCTAATTTATTGAATTTAATAATATTATCTTTTTAGAACGTATCTCAACATAACCAAACTTAATTATTTTAGCGGTAAAATATATTTGGGTAATACTTATTAACGTATAAATCCATGCTAATTTTTCTAAAACTCATTAGGGTTGGAAAATGCACAACGAAAGAAAATTAAAGACGTAACGATTGATAGGTATATAAAGGAAAAATAAGTAATTATGACTAATAAAGACATAAACACTTAATAATTAACATAAGAAAAATCATCAAATAAACCACAAACGACCTATGTATATATATAATTAAAGATGGTGCTTAGATAAAATAGCCGGAAGATTCAAGAATTGAACCTCCTTCATTATTCTTGTAGTCATAATATTCTAGAGGTTCATAAACCATATATTAATTGCTTACACTGACAAGAATTCTTTAGAATGTTAAGTAGATAATTCTAGAGAAATCATGAGCAAGTATTAACCTTACTTGATTTTTATGGAAACTTTTACTAGAATATGCACAAATGCTCCCTAATGGGCCAATAAAATTTGGGCCACACCCAACAAATTTAATGATGTTTGATGGATTCAGATAATGTTAAGTTCAAATAAGTGAAAAAATATGTTGAATAGAACACACCCTACCACACTTATTATGACTTAAATATATTAGCTTAGATAATAAGTTGTTGCTTGGTCAACAATTGTAATTTATTTGAAAAGTATTGTTAAAAGGCCGAGTGTAGAATCTATAGTTTATTAGTATAGGGGTCTAACTTTTTGATCTAAATTATTTATCTAATAAAGTTAACGATGATTTAAACTAAGGTTAACTCACCAAAACTTCTTACCTAGACCCAAAACACTGAGGTTAACTCACCAAAACATCTTACATAGACCCAAAACACTAAGGTTAACTCACCATAACTTCTTACCTAGACCCAAAACACAAATAATAAAATGTTGAACCCCAAGCACAATATGTATCAAAAAGTTAGACCTCCACAATATTATGTATAAAAAAGTTAGACCTCAATCACAATATGTATTAAAAAGTTGGACGACCCCAAATCATTTGTTATCTTAACTCAATGTTCAGGTGAAATCAAATGATAGCATTCCCTCCATTATTTTTTATTCTACAAATTCATTTTCTCTAAAGTACTCCACATATTCCTTAAAAAAATAATAAAAAAATACTTTGCATAATATCTTAAATGTTCGTAAATATAATTACTTTTCTAATACTACATACAATAATAAGGAAAATTTTTAAATAACCACCCAAAAATGTAACCATTTTCGAACTAACCACTCGTTTAATTTTTTATTTTAAATTACCACCTCTTAAATTAAATTAATACTCAGATTACCACCCATTTCAAAAATCTGGTGGATTTTCCGTCTGTGGCCCCGACCCCACCTCTTATTTTGTCTAATTTTTTCCCCGATTTTTCTCTTTAAAAAGGCTCTCCTAACTTCAATTCACATTTTTCTCTTAAAATTTAGTAGAATTTGGTGAAGGAAATGTGAATTAAAGTTTAGAGAACGTTTTTAAAGAGAAAAATCGGGGAAAAAATCAGTCAAAAGAGTCAAAATAAGTGTTTACGTGGGGCCTACAATTGGAAAATTCACTGGATTTTGAAATGGGTGATAATATGAGCATTTATTTAATTTAAGGGGTGGTAATTTAAAATAAAAAAATTAAACGGGTGGTTAATTCGAAAATGGTTACATTTTTAGGTGGTAATTTAAAAATTAACCCAATAATAAATAATTATAAAAACTTAATATTTTGAAAATATGTTTTGATGATCTAATTGGCTTCATTATCATGCAATAATAATGTTTTATGATTTTAAAACCACAAAACGGTTTTTTTTTTTTATTATTTTTTTTTTAAATTTCCAGACCACAAAAATATGTAGCTGGTAAAACCACAAAAGATATATAAGTCGTAGTACATAATTGGATAGAGAAGCCATAATATGTGACCAAATGCCTTGTAGAATATAATATAACTAGCTAGGTTAGAACCCGTGGAATGCACGTTTATATAAAACCTATTTTTAATTTGTACATTTTAAAAATAAACCGCTATTATACATAAATATAAATAAGAATTACGTATTTTGTAATTTTAAAATTATGATATAGTATCTGTTCAACGTTGTTAATTCATAGTTCAATTCTGTAGAAGGTCATTTATTAGTGTGCTATTTAAAATTGTTTCAATTTCCTACGATAAATTGATAGGTTTTAGTTGTAATGTCGTAGAAGCTTCCAATATTTTAATTTAAAAAATGTTAAATATGATAGCTCTACAAAAAAAAAAAAAAATGACATCATCATTGCATTAAAGCGGGAAATTTTTTATTGAGAAAGCGACACGTGGACAATAGCGACATCAGCAACCTCTGTTTTAGTAATAGTTAATAGAATTTTTATGGGATACACAAAGCCACAAAGACATACAAATAATGACGTAATTTGATGACCAATTACGTCATTTAATTATCCTACAAAAACTTAAGGATAATGTTGTTTATGCATGTGCAGGTGAATGGCAGTTTCTTAATTAAACATCAACATATATGTACGTATTTCAACGCGTCAAGCATTAGCTTCCAAATTTGTTGAATTAATATCTTTATATCACACGTAAATGTATACTTAGCTGAGAAGAAAATGAATATTTCTTTCCTATATATAGATCACAAAAATTGTACATAGATATAATTGTTTCTCATTTATATTCGTAACAAATTAAACTCCAGCTTTATATCTTTCAACTTCATTTTCAATCCATCTTTACACTACGAACAACTTGTTATTAGCAACATGACTGGTCTCCACCGTCACAACCATCACAAGGAGGAGGCACCTAAAGACCCGAAGAAGGAAATGAAGCACCATAAACACCTTCAACATCTCGGCCAAGCTACTACCATTGCCGTTGGTGCTTATGCCCTAGTAAGTGTCGCTATCTATTTGCCAATGAGCAATAATTGTTAGCTAAGTAATTATAATAAGTTTTTTTTGTTTTTTTTTTTTTTTTTTTTTATCTATCAATATAATCTGGTTTTTATAGTTAGGCTTGCTCATTTATATAAGATATACCTAAAGACTACATCTAATAATTTATTGCAATGATATTCGCTTTCACGTATAAATGTAAATTATACATAATAACCCTTTTTGTCACCCGGAATATTTGATTTTTGTAAGATAATTAACTGCTCTTGATTTTCCAAATTTTGATCAACCTTCAAACTGTATAAATTTAGGTTTATTTATTTATTAAAAAAAGTCTTTTCATTGCAACAAATATTACCTATATTGGATAAATGAAATATTACTTGTACAGTATTAACTTACAGAAATTAATGTACTGTGTTTGCCCTTTAAATATATGTATAGCATGAGAAGCATCAAGCTAAAAAAGATATGGAGCATGCCCACAAGCACAAGGTGAAAGAAGGGGTTGCCGCCGCGGTTGCAGTTGGGGCTGCTGGGTTTTCATTCCATGAACATCACAAGAAGAAGGAAGCCAAGGAAGAACTTAAGAAACACAAGCACCATCAGCATAAACATTAGTGATACGAAGTATATCAAATTAAAAGCCCTAGCTTATGATCACACATATTACATATAGTATATATATCTATTATTAATTATATAGTCATTTGTATAATTCATGTTATAATTTTATTTGATTGATTATGTGTTGTAATTTATATTTATTATATGATTGTTTAATTATTAATTATTACATTCTTTTGTATCATTTGATATAAATTATTGTCTTATTAGTTAATTGGTGGTTTGTTTCGGGCTACTATTCTATTCCGCATTATCAACTTTTCGATCTCATTTTATACTTAACTTCCTCCTTTTTTTTTTTTTTGGAAAATTTGCCAAGAATAATACGACCTTTCAGCGGTCTTGCAAGAATGGAATGACCTTTGAATTATTTCAAAATGGAACGACCTTTGATATACATTTGCCGAAAATAGACCAAAAAACCTGTAGCTTGTTTCACAAGTTACTTTGGACACGTGTCACATTTGTGATTGGTTAAAACTTTATTTATTTTATTTTAACATTTTTCTTTTAACAAACAAATCCCCCCCCTTCCCGGAAGCCACCCACCACCACCTGCTATCCCCATCCCTTAACCCGCCGGTGGCCAGAGCCTATACCTAGTGTCGGCGGTACCCTCTAGACCCAGACCCCGACTCCGACTCCGACCACCCATCCACTCCCCTTGAACCACCACCCGACAATTCAATGAGGTTAAAACCACCACTTGATTTTAAGGTTTTCGAGTGGTGGTTCGGGGGAAGAATGGATTAGAGATGGGCGCCGGAGGGTCGTGATGGATTCGCCGGCAAAGGGGAAAGGGTTGGGGCGTCGGTCGGTCGCGCGGTGAGGAAAGGTGGGTTTTCAAGAGGAGGGAGGGGGTTATAAGGTGGAGGGAAGGTGGTTTATTAAGGAAAGGGAAGAGGCGTGTAGGCTCGAGATCTGGGTCAGGAGGGGTGCGCCGTCGCCGAGTAGAGGGATCAGGCCACCGGCCGGGGGTGGAGAGGGGGAGAAGAGATGGTGGTCGAGTGGCTGCTACGTGGCTGCAAGGGGGAGGGTTTTTTTTTTTTAATTTTAGTTTTTAAGTATTTTTTTATTTTAAATTTAAAAAAAAAATTGTTAAACAAATTTACCAACAACATTGTGACACGTGTCACTGGTAACCTTCTAAACAGGTTACCAACAGGTCACGTTCTATTTATGGCAAATGTGTATCAAAGGTCGTTCCATTTTGAAATAATCCAAAGGTCGTTCTATTTATGGAAGACCGCTAAAAGGTCGTATTATTCTTGGCAAATTTTCCTTTTTTTAAGTTGACAATTTAACTTCTGCATTATTCACAAACAACAATTTGACTAGATTTTATGAGTTATAGCTTATAACTATGATAAAACACAGTCATATGACTTTTTTTTCTGAATAAGTTTACAATGTTGATAGGTAGAGAAATTAATCGTTAAAATTATGCATCAGCAAGAAGTGTGATAAAGTTTCGTGCACGTGGAATGAGGGAGTGGGCGGTTTGCCCAGTCCGATAGGAGCGGGCGCGCACCCTATGAGGAGCGCCCGCTCCAAACTTTCTGGAATGTTTCTGCCTCCCATTGTTGCAGCTAGGAGCGCCCGTGCACGAAATTGAAGCGCCAGCTCCTCTACGCGCTGCTTGACTTTTTGCGGAGCTTCATAGGCAATTTAGTAAGGGGTATAAATAGATTTTTTGTTCATTTTAGAGGGAGGAATTCATTTCTTCAGTAGTTTTTAAATTATTTTTAGGTTTTTAGAGAGAGAAAGTGAGAAACACAATGGTTTTCATAGATTTTGGATAATCAAAGGAGGAATTTGATGATTTGAACATCTCCATCTTATATCAATGAGCACTCTTATTCTCTTTTCTCTTTATGCTTTCTTTAATTGCTTTGTTAATCATGTTTGAGTAGGTTTCCTTCTACTAGGTGTTGAGTGAAGCTTTGTAATGGTTAATTGAGTTATTTAAGATAAATTTGATGATAATTGTGTGATTAAATTGATTGAATTGATGATGGCATGTTATTTGTTTTAGATTGGATTGATCTCCCATGATAGCAAACTTAATTACATATTAGTTCTAGTTTAACAAGGGATTGTGAATTAGAATTATTATATTTGATTGCATATTGGGTAAATTTCTTCTATGCACCTAGTCAATGAGGGATCTAGGCTAGGAATTTGAGAGATTGCTCTTGAGTGTAATTAATTCCCATTTTAATTCTTTCTTTGCATGATTGATTTCTAATGGATTCTCATTAACTTGTTAATTGTTCAAAGTGAATCTTTACCCCTAGTAGACTTTATAATATTTTGTTCTTTATATGTGTGTTAGTGTAGTTGTAGTGTCCACTATCCATAAACCGACTTCGGCGTAGCTTAAGCATTAGATCGAGAACAATCTAATATTACCGTTCCTTGTGGTTCGACTCCAAACTTACCACTAGACTTGTTTAGGGGTTAGTTTAGGATTATAATAAATTTTGTTTGGCCGTGAGGAGGTTAGTCAACGACCTAATTTCCCAGCGCATCAAAATGGCGCCGTTGCCGGGGAGCAGTGTTTATGTTTGAGTGTTTTTGATTGCTTGAGTATTGGTCTTTGTATATACTTTTCTTTTGTTTAATTTTGTTTGTTTTGTGAAAAAAAAAATGCTTATCTCTCATTTCCTCAATTTGACAATGAGCCTTTTGTGAATATATCAATAGACTTTAGGGATTTTTGGACTATAATTGTTGTAATCTTTGGGAGGCTTGTGAGATTTGTTATTTTGGTTTAAATGAGCAAACTAGGGATGAAGTTGAAAGCATGCATAATGGTGAGTTTAGAGCATTGTCAATTGATGATGCTTGAGATTTTTATATTTGGTTTGCTAGGGATGTTTATAATAGGGGTATTTATGATTATAATATTGATGTGCAATATCTTGATTCTTCTTATATTAGCATGAATTCCCAAGAATTGTCAAATGATCCCATGAGTGAACCTAGAACAAGTGCTTTTGATTATATTTTCCCTTTTGTTCATGATGATGAAGTACATGCTCAAGTGGATGCTAATGGTGTGTTTCATTTTTCTTCATTATTTGCCATGTCTTCTTATGATGTAGTTCATTCCCTTAAAAACGAATCCCATATGCTTGATTGTGCCCGCTCTGCACTATTTAATGAAAATGCTCATGATTTTAATGTGCATGGTCCTACCCTTGGTTGTGACTCTTCTTTCACTATTGATCAACCCTCTTTGCCTTTTCATTCCCCAAACTCTTTTGATGAGTCTCTAGTCCCCTATAGCCAAATTGATGAGTCTTTGAGGGAGTTAGAGATGAATCTTAATCTTAGGCCCTTAGAGAGACAAATGATGGAAACTTTAAGAAGCCAATTGGATATGATTAGAGAGGGTGAGGATCTTTTTAATGAAGAATTGAAAAGAAAAGAAGAGTTGGAAAATGAATTGTCATCCTTGATGCTTGTATGTGAAAAATCCCTATCCAATGTGTGTGTTGAGGATGATAATGATGATTTTGAGCAACCAAGAGAGGGTGAGGATCCCTCTGGTGAGCATTTTAGTGATGGTGAAGGAGTTGAAAACCAAGAGAGTGTTGAATTTGAAAATCCTCATCCTCTTTCCCATCTTGATGAGTCTCAAGTGCATGATTGTGATCCTTTTATCCACGAGTATTTGGATTCATTTGAGGTTATGACTAGTGTGTTTATTGAGTGTCAAATGAAAACTCGTAGCCTTTTGAGTGAGTTAATTAAGAATTCTTCATGGGAGAGGGATGAGTTTGAAATGAATTTACATCCATTCATGCATGGTTTTGAGACCTTGGGCTTTAAAGTTGTTGAGGGAGTTGTTGTTCATAGTTGTGATGGAGGGGATTATGTTGTTCCTCTTGGAGGTTGGATGTTTGAGGGAGATGGATATCATGAGTGTTCTTCTTTTGAGGACTCTATGATTGATTTTCATGCTCTTATTGGTGATTTGAGGCATGGTTGTGAGAAAGAGTTCATTTGTGAGACCATAGCCCTTTTTCCCTTTTCTCTTACCCCTTTTTCAAGAAGATTCAACCATATCCCTTACACTCCTATTTCCGCCCTTCTTTTGTCAATGAGCCTATTGGGGACCCTTTTGTCTATGATGATTTGTATGTAGCTCATTTGTCCCCAATTGAGGAAAAGGGTGATGTTGCCACCCAAAAATATTTTGAGGAGAGTTTTTCTTCTTTTTCTTCATATTTTGTTGAATTTCCTTGTGATTCTTCTTCTTCCTTTTCTTGGCATCTCTCTCCTCATTTGCGTGCACTATCCTTGTTGCACGTACTCTTTCCGTCATTTTCCTACCTCTTATCATATGAAATGTGTAATAGTGCATTTGACAAGCTCTTGCGTGCGTTGAATTATTATTTTCTAGAGCGGTCAAGCTTGGATTAAGCTAGCCTTTCTCGAGAAGTAACCCGTGTTTTATTGCTTTCATTTTCTTTTCTTTTTAGAATAGATTTTACCTCATGGAAATGTTTGTGTGCCTTTTTCTAGGTACATGACTTGAAGATATACTTTGGTGCATTGGTTTGAATCAAGAATCAAGGAAGATTGACTCCTGTTTTGCTAAGCTAGCTTATGGAAAGCAAGTTTCAATTCTTGAGGAAATTGGCTTTGAAAGGTTGAATTGGATTATTTGCGGGTATTTACACCTATCTAATATCCGGTTTTATCCTTCCTTTATCTTCCTCTAATGATTTGTGGGTTGTTGGACATATGTTGGTTGGTTGGATGACTTTCTTTATTTTCTCCTCCCATGGATTATTTGATTTAAAGTTTGAGCATGTTGTCTCATTCAAGCTTGAAGAAGGGTATTCTATCATATTTGGTAGAATTTTGATTCATATATATTCCATGCACATTTGTACATGATTTTCCATTTTCTATATCTTGAAAATCACAAAAAGATTTTTGTTTCTATCAAGGCAAATTTGCAATGTGTTTTTATTTTGTTCTTGCTTTGGAAATAATAATTTTGGACTGGTATTTTTGAATGTCTTTTTCCTAAATTTTAGAGGTGTGCACGATTTGAGAATGTGTTAGGTTGACTCTAGGATATGGTATGCTAATAAGGTAGTTGGCTAAGAACTTTGGGACCATGAAGCTCTAGTTCACTTGCTTGTGGTAAGATAGAGTTGCTCTCTATAGTGGATATGAAATCAAGAGTTAGTTATTGCTATCCTTAGTGAGGTATACTTGTTCAAGCCTTCATCATATTTTTTTGAGCGGCATTTTTGGATCCTTGGCTATTGCATTCTCATATCTAGAACTTGACTTTTAGCTCCCAAGATCACGACCGAGCCACTTTAGGGGATGACAAAGGCATTTCTCTTTTTATAGGATAAATTTTCAATCTTTGGATTTGGTTTGCATTTGCCCCTCTTGCTAGCCCATTTGAGCCATATACATTCTTTTCTCTAACCACAATACAAGCCTTCCAGCCTTGGTTTCACTTTAACTGCTACCTTTAGTCTGTGAAGCAATTTTGTTTTGGAGCTTGTTTTATTGTTTATGGTGCAAGTTTAGAATTATGAGTTCATTTTCAAAGCAAGTATGTGTTGTATATAATTTTGTGCATAAAACCAAATGCATTTTGAGAAAAAGTCGTCCAAAGTTAAAAGAGGCAAGGACATAAAAAAAAAGAAAAAAAAAAAGCAAAAGCTTGGAAAAAGAAAATATCGAAAAAAAAAGTAAAGAAGAATGTAAAGCACAAAAAAGGTTTTGTTATTGTTGTTTTCCCTATTTTTGTTATTTTGTATTAAATAAGCTTGGGAGAAAGTTATTTAATAAGCATACTTGGTACTTTTGTTTTGGAATCGTTTGGATCTTGTGGAAGAAGTTCCACCCGAGCTTCACATAGGTTTACCACCAATTTCAAAAGTTCTCCACACCTTTACTCTCCTAGCCTATATGTTACAACCTTGAAAGTCCTTTTGATCCTAGAAGGTTAACTCATTCAATGATGGCGGGAAATAGGAATCAATCCTATAGAGCGAGTTCGCATAGCCAAGATGTCGGGTAACCTTCTCAATGTTTTTAATTTCTTATTTATTTTCCGGTTCCTTCGTGGAATTATGAGAAGCTAACTTGAAAGTGGATTTGAAACTAGTAGAGAGAACGTGGTTTGATTGGTTGGAACAAAAGGTGGAATGTGTTTCCTTTAGTTCTCTATGCTTAGCATATGTTATGTTTCAATAAACCTTGGACATCTTAGAACGTACATACCTTTATTATTTTAGAAAGATTGACATTCATTAGTGTTTGTTCCATCATAAAACGCTTGTAACTTTTCTCTTACTTCGATTTATTTTATTTTATTTATTTATTGCTTTGCCTTGATTTTTTTTTCAATAGTTATGGGTTAAACTCTTAGGACACCCTTACGAGAGCTTACTCGCCCTCTAGAGCAATCTAAGGGGTTTAAAGTGCTTGATGCATACGCTAAATGTATTCGTGATTCCTACGAAAGTGAGTTAGTGTATATTCTTTCCCTTCTAGTTTTCTTTGTCTTTGTTTGTATAAAATGCATCACATTCTCTTGTGTTTCTTTTGTTTTGCTCGAGGGAGAGAAAAAGTTAAGCTTGGGGGAATTTGATAAGTGGTTTATTTGACCACTTATTGTGTTAATTTAAACCCAATTTTGCATTCATTTCCCCTCTTTCTAACCCGTTTTTGAATGAAAATGTTTTGTCTCGGCCTTGCCCCCTCTTGGTTTGTGTTTGTCCATGTTTTGCAGGTCTATTGACTCAATTTGGCAAGCATTCGATGCATGGTTTGTGTTCAAGGCAAGGAAATTAGAGAATGGAGAGGGCGCTCCAGCTGGAGCGGGCGCTCCAAACCTTCTGCCAAGTTTCTGCCAAACTTACTGCCAAGTGCACCCTGTGAGGAGCGGGTGCTCCTCCCCAAACTTTCAAAACTGCTTGTATTCTGAAGACAGCTGGAGAGGGCGTGCAGCAATCTGGAGCGGTCGCTCCTTCGCTGGGAATCCGTTTTCTTTTGACGGATTTCCCTATGTGTTTCGGGGAGTATAAATACTTCCCCTTTAGTTCATTTGTAACTTAGACAGAAATAGCCTAGTTTTTAGAACTCCTCTTAGTTTGAAACATTAATTTAGCTTAGTTTTCATCAAATTAATCATTGTAATAGTTGGTTTCAAGATTCATCCTCAAGAATTGACACTTTGTATTCAACATTTCCAAGCTTCAATTAGTAACTTCCTTTTACTTTTCTCCATTCAATTTCTAATTTTATTTATTCTTGCATGATATTTAAATCTTCTTAGTTCTTGATAATTTGTTATTGGATGATAGTTATTTCAATTGTTAATCACTTTTCCCCAATTATTGAAGAAGTTAGAACCCTAATATTTGTTTGCTTGTTGATAAACATGAGATGTGAGTAGTCTTCTTGCTAGGGGTTGGGTGAAGCTCAACCTTTTGGGTTAATTATGCAAATGTGGGAGAAAAATTGATGTTTGTATTGCAATTAAATTGATTATATGAGATTGCTTGTTAGTTCTTCATGATAGGATTAGCTACCCTTGACTTAGATGCTTGATAGCATGATATGCTTAGTTTGACATGGGAATGTAAATTGAGTATGTCATTACTTATTGCAATTTGATTATGTATCATCTATTGCTAGACTAATGAGGAATCTAAGTTTAGTAGTGTGAGTTGTTTTCTAATTGCATGAGGTCGATTTTACATATTGTCCTTGCTATACCTTGTCTATTTTACTCCCCGTTTGCCTAATTGTCTTGGTTGAGTGGATCCCATTCCCTAGTGTCTTTAATCCATTGATTTAGAATCATAGTTTGTTTGCCTACTTGACGAACCCCAATTGACCATAAACTTCGAATTAGCTTAAGTGTTAAGATATTTAGCAACCATATCCCGTTCCTTGTGGACCGAACTCTTACTTATCATTATGCTTGGTTTGTAAGGTGTTTGCTAATAAATGTGTTTGATTGAGTGTGGAATGTGCGACCGTTCTAACGCCCATCAATGATAGATGTTTTTTTATATATACTAATTATTTTGGATGTTTTTGACTTTTTGGTGGTACAACTTTAACTCTTTAATACGGAGTTACTATTTATGTCATCTATACTTTTGAGTATTTATTTTCCCTAATATATATTGCAAACTATGCGATGTCTATTTGTCCCCCCGATTTGGAATTTCTGGCTCCGCCACTGCTCTTAAGATGTTTTTAATTTATTAATTAAATATTTTGTTGACTGCAAATTTAAAAGATTGGTAAGAATAATTCCAAAAAAAGAAATTATTGTAGTTTGGAGTATAGACAGAGCTAGCTAGTTTAATTAAGTGATTGGAAGTTAGGAACAATGTTCCATGATTAATGAAGATCCCTTAAAATAAAGATCATTTTCAATAACTAATAAAAATTGACTAACTATTAAATATAGAGCAATTGTGTAAAATCATACTTGTCAATCATTCTTCTATTTGATTATGCTAGAATGCTAGTACTTTGGAACTTGGTCATTATTGAGAATTTTGGCACTTTTGTTTGTGAAAATTAAAATTTAAAAGTAAAATCACCACATAAATGGGAGTAAATTTAAAAGTAAAATCACCACATAAATGGGAGTAGAGATGTTCAACTTACATGAAGTAGAATTGTTAAGTTTGTTATCATGTCACGAGACCCAAAAAAAAATGAAAAAGAAAAAGTAAAGGTACCTAAAATATCAAGAACTCGTGGCTTTAATTATGTTTTGGCAAAGTCTTCAATGAATTACTACACAAAATCATGTGAACAACGAACTTTAAGCTATAAAATTCGGATATATTGGGTAATTATTGTAGCATGAAAGTAGATTATTATTATTGAAAATATTTAAAGAGTATAAATTAAGAGTTACTTCAATCCCAAAAAAAAAAAAAAAAAAAAAAAAAATTAAGAGTTACTTCTTACGAGTCTATCGGTACATGTCTCACAAAAAAATAGTGAAATTGTCAAATACAATCATTTAATTAAACATACAAATATACAATTATACATCTATATAAAAAAAAAATAAAAAAAAATAAAAAAAAAACTATGTCCCACAAGTAACTTTCAATAATAAATACTACGAGTAATAATAATAATATTATTATTAACACATCACTAGTTACAATCAACCGGATATATATAACCTGTTTGGTGATAAGGAACTAAAGATACAAGCCAAACATATCATTCACGAACTTAATTACAACAAATAATATTTATCATTCACGAACTTAATTACAACAAATAATATTGTAACTAATTAAGATAATAACATGAGGCTTATCACTTAAACACCAATTAACAACATAAGTGTTTTAATTTTTCCCATGACAATACAATAAAAAGAGTACCAAAATAAAAACCATCTTTTTTTTTTTTTTTGTTTTGTTTTTAAGGGAAAATTAAAACATTTTTTTTTTATAAAAAAAGCATAGTATATTAAACTTTAAAGGGGTTGATTAAAATTAGAAGAAATGGTGCTTCTTTTCCTTGCCCTCCGCCTCTTCGGCCTCCTCTCGGTCCTCCTTAACACCCTTCTTCTCGTGATGCTCATGGAAAGCAAAACCCCCGGACGCGACCGCGCCAACAGCTGCCACTTCTTCAGCTATCCTGTGCTTGTGTGCATTCTCTGGGTCCTTCTTTGCTTGGTGCTTCTCATACTATGATTTTCATCCAAAACAAATATAACAATAATTAATTTGTGCATCAATAATCATATTTTAACTACTAATCATCACATGATAATAGGGAAGCATATATTTAGTTAAAATGATAACATAATAAGACAGCTTTTAATTTTACCTCTTAAATATGAATATTCATTTGATCATTGTTTTGATCATGATGAATTGATGATATAAGAGTTAATAAATTTAAAAAAAAAAAAATTAAAAGAACTAACACAAAGTTGTAAAAAGTTTAAGTAGCACTACCACTTTAATAATTCCAACTAGAATATTCGGCATGTAGGTTCTACTTTTTACCTTTATCTCATAAAATCATAATCAAAATTAACTAAATTACCCTTCATAAAGGTAAAAAGTGATAAAAAGTGAGACCCAAATACCGGAGATTTTAGCCAAAATTGTTAAAGTGGTAGTGCTAGTTAAACTTTTTATATCTTTGTGGTAGTTCTTTAAAAAAAAAATTAATAAGTAGTTGTTTTCAAAACACGTACTTTACTTGGTAGTTATTGACAAAATTTCTTTTTACTAAATATTATTTTTATGGAGGTGAGTTGAACGGGACCTTAATGTACACACCATAATCTATTTATAACATTTAAATTGAAGATATTAACCCAAAAGAAATTATTGTAGAAAAAGTAAAAAATAAAAATAAAAATAAAAAATTACCATAGCATAAGCACCGGAAGCAACAGCGCCAAGGCCACCAAGTTGTTCAAGATGCTTATGTTTCTTCTCTTCCTTATCATAATCCCTAGCTGGCTCTTCACTACTCATCTCATCACTATTTTTGTAGCCACCTTCCTCTTCATACTTTTTCGTCTCACCACCATACTCACCACCGGTGGTGTTGTCGGATTCATACCGGTTACCCTCAGTGGACCCATACCCACCACCACCAACACCATCGGTACCAGTGTTGTAGTCTGAGGAACCATAGCGGTTGCCTTCTGTCTCACCACCATAGCCACCACCACCACCAGAGCCATAGCGGTTGCCTTCTGACTCACCATAGCCACCATCACCACCACCAGAGCCATAGCGGTTGCCTTCTGACTCACCATAGCCACCACCACCAGAGCCATAACGGTTGCCTTCTGTCTCAGTCTCACCATAGCCTCCAGAGCCATAGCGGTTGCCTTCAGTGGCACCATAGCCGGTGTTTTCGGAACCATAACCACCTCTTTCCATTTTGTCTAAAAGAGTTGCTAGGGAATTGAAGTGTAGTAAATTTTAAGGATGTACTATCACTGAGCTTAATTACTAGGGTTTGGTATATATTTTGAGTGTATAATTTGTTGTTTGGTTGAATGATGTGTATGATCAAGTTTAAGGAGCTATTTATAGTAAGTTGATGAGTAGAAAATCTACGTATAATACTTCGGAAATACCACGTCAATACTACGTTCGTATATTTGGCAAGTTTGAACGTAGAGAATTATTGTGTTGCCAAATAGTACGTATGATGGTTTCACGATTTAATGACGACAATGACAAGTTATTTCTTTTTCTTCTTTTTAACTAAATTTTTAATTTTTGATTTGTTGTTTTGGAAAGGTGTATTGACTCGTCAAATAATAAAAACTTTGAGAGTGTGTTTTTTTCTTTCATCTATCCAACATTCCAACTGTAAGATTATCTAGCATATATAGACAACCTTAATATTTTAGTGGGGTTTAAAGCTTTAAACTCATCAACCAAAAAAAAAAAAAAATAAATAAAAATAAAAATGAGTTAAGACAATCAATGAACTAGTCAATTAATTAAGTGCAAGCTTATCTAAAGCTCTTTTATGTTCATTTATAAAAAGAATCCAGGATTTTGAAGTTAACCTGAAAAAGTTTTGAAACTTGATTAGGAAATGAGTTTTAACAATAATAAAGGTACAATTGTACAAAGTCGTTCATGAATTACTCGTTTATTGTATTTGTGTAGTTACAAAAAGACTATTTATTTTAATTAATAAAATCACGATGTTTAGATATTACTTAATATATTTAGAACATTATATCTAAAAATTATTGGACTTTTTTTTTGGCCTAGTTAATTTTTATAATTTCAAAAGTCTAAAGCACATATACAGAGTATAATTTATGAAAAATAAATGTTCAATTATAAAAAAAAAAGTAATGAAATTGGCTTAATAACTAACCAATAGACGTTATGTTACATATATGATATATCAGAAAATATATCAGACATATTTTCCGATATCTCATATCTCTAACACGTTATGTTAACAACTTATTTTTCGATATTATCACAACGTGTTAGAGATATGTTAGCTAGGGAAATTGAACTAATACTTGAACAAATTTTGGAGCTTAATTAGTCACAAATTTCAGAGTGTGTTATGTTGAGTTGAACGTTAATACTAAATTTTAAACTAATAAGTACAGTATACAAACAAGAATACTTGACAAAAATTTCACATGAAGGGCGGTCTGTTCTCATCAGATTAAGTTCAGTTCAGTTCAGCTCCTAATTTCCTTCTTTCATAAAATATTCAGTTTAGTTCAGCTCATTTCAGTCAATAATAAGAACAGACCCGAACTCAACGGATTAATTCACTGTAGCTGGTATAGTGAGCTATGTCTCGGACCCAACATTCACATTCACTATAACTCACGTACATAAGGCCTTTTTTTTAAAAAAAAAAGATTTTTTTTTAATTGCAAATTAAGAAGCATCTAGCTACGTCGAACCACAATGCTTCGTGTACGACTTTCCAAACTCACTACGTGTCTCATCTATATCACCTAAAGTCTTTAATATTTATACTGCGAATTATATATATTTCATATTTCATTTAATGTTGTAATTAATTTGAGACAGTGATTAATGTATAATCCTATGTATTTAACCGATTTGTTTGCCACCTATTGTGTGAACTAGATCGGAACAGGGACCATAGACGATTCATGAACTCATGAAGCATATCTTTCGTCGACAATCTCCATCATTTGAAACGATTTATCAACGGTCGTAAAGTTTAAGCTAATGGGGCAATTGCTATCATACAAGATTAAGCTAGTTTGGTACGTTCCTATTCACAGCCAAGTGTACCCCTTATCTTTAGCCAAGTATACACTAGTACACTACCAATGGATGTGGATATTTGATTGAATTTTACTCCTTTAATTTTATGCTCTTGAGTTGTCCATCTTGTAAATTTGGCCAAATATAAAGATGAAATATTGATATATAGTCTACACTATACAATGAATCCAATGGTGGTTAATTAGTTGTAATTCGTTATTGTTAGTTACAAGTAGTTTTCAATGATTATATGCATGAAATATTTTGGTTATTCAAAATAATGTATGATATCATCAAAATTTTATTTTTGTGGCCTCAAAACACCCCCTCGCTCTTATGGACGATCCAACCCTATTAGAGTAGGGCTTCAGTGACACGTTGTTATTCAAGAAATTAATAAAATGTTAATGAAAATCAAGAAACAAGTATTTTATGTGATTCACTAACGAAAAGTTAGTTTTAGCTAATACTTGTATATGTTATGTAATCAATATTGAAATATGAGTAATATTTTCCATATTAATTAATTACATAGCATATCTCTTACGGTTAATTATATCCCATACAAGTGAGAGGATGGAGAGCGCTATTGATCTTGATAATTGTACAGGTTATAGAAAAGTGATTAAATTAAACAAAAGCGCAGGGAATAGAAAAATAGACATATTAGTCCACATGATATGACTCTAATAATCATTTAACGAGGATTAAATTGATTCAAGACATATTCTAACAACATACTCCGTAACTTTTAGTAGAGGTCTGATCAATATATATATTCATCTTTTACAAAAACATAGTAATTTTCTTTTTTCGATCTTTTGGAATAGCTATCAAATTATCGTGTGGGAGAAGTAAATTAGTCAGCATGAATCATGCATTAATTGTCTAAGTTTTATAATTGTAGCTAGCCTTGAAGGATACATTATCTCTTCAATAATAACAATAATAACGGTCTTGCATAAAAAAAAGTAGCGATGAAACAAGGAAAATGTGACACGAGGTTTCTTATAATCCTATGCTTTTATATCCAAAGATATTTTGGAAGACCTAAAATAAGATAATTTTAAGGGCAAAACAAACTAAATTTCTAAGGGCATAAACATAAACTGTTTAATTTTGGTATAACTTTAATTTTTTTGTCAAATCTATTTAACACAAATAAAAGACATAATTGGACGGTGGTATTACCCAATCTCATGGAACTTTGGTGACTGGCCCACTGTCGGCAAACATCTATCTTTCAACAAAGCAAATTGTAATTGGTACAACTTTGTAATAGTACTATCTTGTGCGTTACATGACTTAAGTTACATCTTACAATATTAATTGTGAATTTAGGATTTTGATATGGACATGCAACGTCATTGTATTCTTAAAGAGTTAAAGGTAGTTTGTTCACATGTGTTTAGCATTATCCAAATTGTATCTCCTTCTTTGAGGTTAGCTGTTAGCTGTTTGATGTACTCGTTATGTATTTTTTTTTTTTTTGTGTTCCACCCGGTTCACCATTTGGGCTAATCCGGATTTGGGGATCAGTTCTGGGTGGTTAGGTTCCACTTTCCTCCCGATTGTTGTTGTGGGGGATCGAACACGAGTCCTCCCTACCAAGTGTAGTCCCAATCACCACTACACCAACAACCAATTGGTTACTCGTTATGTATTTAACTGATTGTATTAGCTAGTTTAACATGTCATTTATATAGGTTAACAAATTTATAAATTGATGCTAGTTTTTTTTTTTTTTTTTTTTTTTTTTGACCCTATATTCCGAATCTTATGCTTTCTAGGCGTTGTTCGACAAAATGTAGATGTAGAGATAACTATTAGTTGTTAACTGTTAGCAATAAGCGTAATTGATATGTAGTATACATCATAATAAAGTGTATAACATATTCTTGAGCCTTAACTATTAGCTTAAATTTTAGTTTAATTGAAACTTTTATGTAGTATTAGAAGTCAATGTGACAAAGAGGTAATAGATTCAATCTCATTTGCCCCTCCTTTGAAAGTGTAATATCTACACTTCAAGCCCAGCAAGCTCTCGTATGATATGGTGTGATAGAGTTAATATATTGTTGAGCCTCAACCATTAGCTTAAGTTTATAGTTGAATTAATCCTTTAACACTCACTCATAATTTCTTCAAAATTATCCTTTTGGGTTCAAAATTCACTCTCAACCTTCTTTCAGCTAGATATTACCAATAAGTTATCAGTTAAATTTTTGTGTTAAACTTTTTTCCCCTAACCTCTCAAACAAAACTCCCCTATATTAAGGCCCTGTTTGGTAGTAGCGTTTGAGGTAGCAGTTAGCATTTTGACTAGTCAAAACACTACCAAAAAAAAATTGAGAGTGTTTGGTAAGGTAGCGATTCTAGTAGCGGCTAGCGATAGAGGTAGCGTTTAGGTAACTTTTCTCAAACGTTAAAAATAGTAGCGTTTAGAAGTAGCGGGTAACGTTTGACAATTTTTTATTACTTTTAAAACAATTATTATATCAATTTTGATATATTTTGGTATTGCAGCCGCTACTTTTCCAAACATTCATACTATCAACCGTTACTTGACAGCTAACCTCTACCCACTAGGTTACTACTAATTGACCGCTACTCGCTACCTTAATAGGTACCCGCTACTCGATCGCTAAAAACTACCCGTTACCGTTACTTTTGCCAAACATGACCTATATTACCTTTTTTGACAATTAGCGGTTCTTAGCGTAGAACCGCAATAATCACTGGGGGTTTTTAGTCAAGTACCACAATCACAGTTTGCGGTTTTATTGTGAATTAAGTAACCAAGTAAAATTGACTTTGGCATATTTGCGCATTGAAACCACAAATGCCAAAAGTGCGTGGTTTTTACCTATTGCTTGCCTACAAAAAACTTATTTTGAAGCATAGGGTACATGGATCAGACATTATGCTCTTATTCATACATGATCTAATAGTAAAGTTATGCAAAGTAATAATAATGCATGTTAACAATTAGATCAAGTTATGTAAACTAAACATATCCTTTTCTAAAATTCTTTGAAAAAAAAAAACAAAAAAAACAACTATGGTACAATGTCCAAACTATGGGCCTCCATGGTTGCCTTTCTCCCATCTAGGTGGATCATTACTCATCATTTAATCAAAGCTCTAACTTTATTATGAAGAGATCAAATTGTATCTTTGACGAGTGAAGTCTATATCCATATCATACTTTCAAATTTTAAAAAAGACAAAATATAATTAAGTTACATTGATTAAGATATGCTTGTATATGTTATATATATGGATCCCTTAAATTTTTTCTTTTTTTAAAAAAAAAAATTATTAAAAAAAAAAAAAAAAAGATTTTGTATTGTCACATGTATTACAAAACTAATAAAAGTCTAATCAGTTGCTAAGCTAAATAGCTAATCTATCTCTCCATTGTCCAAACCCGTGGATCCACCTGTATTACTGTTACGAATACGGCATATACAATTGTTGGTCATAAACTCATAATTTCTCAACTGTCAACTGTATCTTCCAAATTAAATAAATAAAGAAACTGTCAAACTGCATGAATACTGGCTTTCTCAAGTGGTAGGGAACTCAACAATTCAGTTGAAAGTAGAGGCGTGATGCCACGTCTATGGACGTGAAGGCACTCCCCAAATATCATATTAATGATTAAAGTTTTGCGTGGGTCGGGTTGGTACAAGGGCCGATTAGGCACAACTAGCATTGTCAAAACGGTTTGACAGTTCGGGTTCAGTTCGGTTTGAAATCGATGCGGTATTAAATCGGGTCGGTTTGAAATCGGTTTAAGTGTCTCGCAGGTCGGTTTCAGTTCGGTTTAAATAGTTATCGGTTCGATCCGGTTTCGGTTTATACTTGAGCGATTTTTATTCGGTTCGGGTTGTAAACAGTCCGGGTAGTAAACGGTTCGCTGCAGACGGGTTGCGGTTTGTTAACGGTTCAATGTAAACGGTTTTTATCCCGGTTCAAACAGTTTCGGGTTGGAAACAGTTCGGTTTTTTTCGATTTAGTTTATAACTAGTTCGGTTCTTTTTCGGTTCAGTTTATAATTGGTTTGGTTCAGTTTATAACTGGTTCGGTTCTTCTAAGGTTTAACGTTATTTGGATCGGTTCCATTTCGATTTTACTAAATAACAGTTTGGGTCGGTTTTCGGTTTCAAAAAATCGATTGTTTATCGAGTCGTTTGAATTCGGGCAGTTAAATGGTTTTGGTTTGAAATTTGATAGTACTTGCTAACCATTTGGATTTGCTTTGCAAGCGGTTCGGTTTATATACAGTTCGGTGCTAACGGGTCGTGGGTTGTTAACGGTTCGGTGTAAACAGTTTTTATCTTGGTTCAAACGATTTCGAGTTGAAAGCGGTTTCGGTTACGGTTAGAAACAGTTCGGTTATTTTTCGGTTCGGTTTGATTTCAGTTCGGCTTAGAACTGGTTCGGTTCTTATACGGTGTAACGTTATTCAAATCGGTTCGGTTTCGGGTTCATTCACATCAGTTCGGGTCATTTTTGGTTTCAAAAAAACAGTTTTTAATCGGTCCGGTTCTCATTTAGGTCGGTTGTTTCAGGCAGTTAAACAGTTTCGGTTTGAAATTTGACAGCACTAGACACAACACAAATTTGGCTTAGTCCGACAATAGTTTGTTACAAAGCCGATATGATATGAGAGACATGTTGATAGGTTATGTAGGGATATCAATTTCAAAAGTTGGCATGAACTCGGCATCATAGGTAAACAAATGTATCAACTAATAATGTATGTCGACCAAATTATAATTAAAGGGGAATGATAACACGACACAACTTGTCGAACAGTTCTATCTGTAGCCAATTAGCCAGGTTTCTAATAACAAAATTCTCCTGAGTGTGTTGGGTTTTTTAGGTATATCAAGATGTCTCGAGTCTATGTCCAATTGTCCTAAATTCTGAGAGCTCTACCTTGCAAAGGTATGTCTGAGAGCTTCTTCTTGCATTGACGTCTGAGGGATCGGCCTGCAAGACAGAGAAGGTTAGCTCCCTTGGGGGTGTGCCTCGGGAAAACCCCTCCTATGCTTAAATCAGCGAATGGTATTTTTAAAGAGTGAAAGTAGATACAGTGTACTTTCTATATAGGTAAAGTAGAGAGAATTAGAAAAATGTTACCATCATTAATCATTTGAGAGTTTTATATATATATATATATATATATATATATATATATATATATATATATATATATAACCTTGTGATTGAGGTTATTTGATTAGGGGTTACTCTGCCGATTATAGGTTATTCGGTCATGAGTCACTTGGCCAAGGTTACTCGATCGGTCATGGGTTATCCAGTCAGTATTTTGGTGTGTTGTATATAGTTGTACTTTCATGTGGCAAATCCGTAATAATTAGACAGATCAGTGATAAATACGTACTTTGTAATGATTAATGGTGGATTAGTTTATAGAGGGGTATTTTTGTCATTTCAGAATACTAAACTTTATACATGGACTAGACCCAAACAAGTCATATAGGCTTTTTTTATGAAAGATGAGCACAACACAGGAGTACAAGTTTAGGATGCTATTGTGCTAAACGGATATCCCTATGAGGCTATGACCCACAAAACAAAATCAATGCGTATCAACGTCTATTTCGTCATTTACTCACCCAACTAACTTCTCTTTTACTAATTTGTTTACAAATGGTAATAAGAGAGCTTCTAGAATCAAGATACCAGATATTTGAAATATCTTCTTTTGTTGGGTGGATCAGGAACTTGTGCTTCACAATAAACCACTAAAAGTTAAAGTGAACTTACATATGAAGTCTTAAAATAGAGGCAATGTAGGACATATTCATAAAAGTCATTTTCATTTAAAAAAAAAAAAAAAAAAAGCGTCGGTAGTTTTTGTGATTATTAATTTATTATAATGCTTTTTGCCCAACTTTTAGAAACTGCGCTCTTTACATCTTTTATGTTTGTTCCAACTAAATTATTTTATTTGAATAGATACGGAGTAGAAATTTACATAATAACTAATAAAATTATGATTATTTATTCTTTCAAAAAAAAAAAAAATATAATTATTTATCGATATATCTTATATAATTCAAATTTGTCTAGTATTATGGTTTTATCATATTAACTTCCATAGTTTTAATCAGACTAAAAATACACTTCATCCGTTCTCCTTATATTGCAACAATGCAAATAAAAAAATGTTGCAATATTTATAGAGCGGAAAAAGTGCATAGTAGTATAAACTTTGAACTTGTAATACATCATGTTAGCACAATACAAAATGACAGCCCGGCCAATTTAACAGTGTGATAGCTTAGGAAATATTTACAGAATTACAACACATACAAAGAGGCCCAATTACAATTGCTTTTTTCAGTAACATTATTACTAGTACTACTAGTTTATTTCACAGCTATTTTGTAAAACTTTTAACAATTAACTTTTGCATTGTTTGTACAAATTTCGATCTTAAATTATTTACTAATATTGGATTCAATATTGTTTATATACAAAAGAAGCCTTCCTAGGACAAAAATTATTCATACTTATTAGCACATCATATGATAAAAGAATACAAACCGACGTGGGAAAATCCTTAAACAACTAAGGAGTACCATCTAGTCATCTACCTATCTCCCACGAAAATATACAAGCTAACTCATAGGCAACTATATTGCCCTTCCATCTTACAAAAATCCAAGATAACTAAGCATATCAAAATGAACATCATACATAAGATGGAATGAGCAATTTCGGCTTCTCAGTTGTTGATTGCTTTTACCAGTACTTCACTACTTGTTAACCAAACTCATCTGCTAGTTTAATGCTCACCAAGACTGTCTTGGCTTCTCAAATTTGCACACTAAGCACACAGAGCTGCCTCGCTACCATCCTGGAGTACGACACCAATATTCACTCCAACTGAGCTGAGTAAATAACCATTAACGTTACCCTTGACTCTACCCACAGGTGGGGCAGACCAGCACTGCAGAAGTGCTGAATAACAGGTAGTTGCAAAGAAGGTTTTGTTGAGATCATGTCAACAATAAGCTTATTATAAGCAGCAGTAGCGGAGGGGGTGTACCAATCATGCTCTCTAACACCCTTGCAACAAGCTCCCCTAACGGCCCAATGTAACACCTACTCTAATTCCTGAAAGACCTCTAACAGACACCAGCTTCCCAAATTGCTAGTTTGCTACAGCTAGAGGACAGCACAATAGAGCATAATATCCACCCTATGGGTCATCCCAACACACTACACATACACACTCACCATGAAGTTAGCACACTTTTGCAGACCGTTATCATAAGTGAAAGCATATGCAGTAGATTGTACCTCACAGAAACCACACAAATCCACAGCTCCTCTGAAGTTCTGAATTTGATCATGCCTGCCCTGAATCCCTGATTTTACTTGACAGTTAACATATAGAATCTCTGTATGAATTATGCCAAATCCTTATAAAAGATGACAAAGGCACAAAGGAGTATTTGACCAACATCGGCTCAATGTTCTAGTAATTCCCCAGGCCACGTGTCAAATGTGTCATGCATCCGCCAATCCCTGACTTGAAATAGTATGACACAATGAAGATTGTCTCATTATTCAATTTGATCCAAATGAGGAATCGAATTCGAATAATAACTGAACAAAAAATTTAGTCTAAAGCTCCAACAAAATGATTCTCGAATGTGATTTGCTTTGGCTGGCCTATGTCAAAGCATATCGTCGATTCAACCAAAAAATTGGGTACAATGTTTGGAATCATGACTGAGGTGTTCTTGTAATCTCAATCAACTTTCCAAAAATGCTCAATGTATTCCACTGTAGTCATACGTATAACTGGCTTTGAAATCAAATGATCATATATAAATCACATTTCGTATCAATTGAGTGCTATATGAATGACCATAGCAAATGCTTGACAAAAAGCCACCATACAACAAACAATGCACACCTAGTTGATAGGTAGCTGTCCTTACATCTATGGACTCGTCGCCCGATACACATTTGCTAAGATCTCCATTCTCACTTCCATGACATGAGTTGAACTCAGCTTGCTGTGACCAAGTATACTCAAAAGTCCTCTTAACTTGAATCCAGCTGAAATCTATGGGATCTTTAACATCTTTCAAGTTTTTGCAACCTTGAATTAAGAAGCTCCAAACCTTTGGAGTGATAATTGATGTACATTTGTGAAACACTTGAGTTGTGTTATCAAAATACTTATTTTGAGTTTGAGTAAAAATGTAGTGGGACTTAAAGTTATCCATCAAGGAACAGCCAGGGCAATTAACATCAGGAGCATCTGGAAGATTTCGCAACTTGCCATTTGCAAAAGAACTCCAAAATGGACAGCCAATAGATAGTAAGGACTGTCCAGCATCTATCCAGAAAGTTGCAGCAGAAGCAATCAAAGATGGCTCAGACAGAAAAAGATGGTGTGTTGCACCAGCAAGCAGCAAGCTGTATGCTGCACTTGTTCTGCTCATGTCAATGCTCAAGTGGTCCATTTCGCCACTAAAATTAGCACGCATCTTGTATGTAGAAATCAATGTAGTGTATGCGTTCAAAGAGAGATAATGAAAGGGAGACAACTTGACATCTATAGCAACATCTCCTTTAGCTTGCCCCAAATGTTGATTTAACAGGCCTTCAGAAAAGAGTCCTTCAAGCTTCTCACAGCATGATACAGGATCACCTACCTCCATATACTCCTCTATAGTACTATCCAACATATCACTCAACAATTCAACCACTTGATCCTTATAATCATTGTCCAGAGTTTTTGAGCAACCTCTGGTAAAATTGGCACAAAACATCTCCTGAAAAAGTAAGACATGTTTTAATCATGATTGGTAAGCATGATTGCTTTTAAATGAAGGAAATTTGACAAAGACAAAGCTCCAATGGGAAACCAAGGAGATGCAACCCAGTCCAAAAGTAAGGCAGTACAATCAATTGTAGAGGCAAATTATAGCACTACATTAGAGAAATCCAAACAAACTACTTACATGCGTATTTGGTAAAACACCAGCACTTCGATCAGAAAAGTTATGAAACATCCAACTATATATGACTGAATTAAGTATTTAATTGATTGACTACAGACAATCCAGGTACAGAGGTACTACACCAAACAACTCTTGCATCTGATCGGCTTATGTTTATAACCATGCTTATGCCTCATACTCCTTACAGCAGCTTTTAATGATTAATGCTTGATTATAAAGTATGGATTTTCTATTTTCATCTTCAATTCATTTCTAATGGTACATCCAGCATACAAATTTTACGTACTTACATGCTCTCTCCATCCCTAAATGTCGTCTTGTTTGACTAATCCTTAAATATTAGAAATTAATGCATGGAGTTTGAACCATAAATCAAATTATAGAACTCAACTTGCACCATTTGTTAGACTGAATCAAATTTTTGGCATCTTCACCATATCAAAACCAACTCATCCCCTTCATAGATTTAAAAATCCATTACAAAATGAAACGAATAAAACAAATAAACCACTAATCCCTTTGTCATTTGTTTCTATTTTTGTGGTGAAAAGCACCCAGTTCGAAATTACAACCAATTTAGAGGGGGGGGGGGGGGTGTTTACTATTTTGTCCATCCTTTGTAACTCATTTACCCATTTCCTTTGGAACTCCATAAGACCAGTTATTCCACTCATATTTCACCAAAGGGGTAGTCATCCAGACGCAACCTAGCATACTATCTTCTTAATACCAAATTGTACCGTGAAAGTTGACTTCTACAGTTCTACTTGTTGTTACTTTTACTAGTGCTCATGGGTCACTCCTCAAATTGCTCAGGTTTCCTATTGCCCATTACCAAACCAAGTCTTGGTAAAACTGTTCTAAGTTCCACTTGGGTTTCTGCTTATCCACTTTCATCCTATTATTCTAACAGTCTCAGACTTGTTCTTCAACTAATTATGTTGAGATTCTTCCATACTAGTGTTGACTTTTTACCACTCACGTCCCACTAATCCAATGGCTACATAGTACATACTCTGTCCTTGATGATCACACCCACCCCCCCCCCCCCCCTCTCCCCTGGATCTAATCCTCAGTGATAGATGATCACACCCAACCCCCCCCCCCCCTCCCTTGGATCTAATCCTCAGTGATAGATGATCAAGATAGATAAATACCAATATATATAATTTATTAGTTCCAACATCGTTTGCTTACTTTTGGGGCTAGACCAAAGTAGACAAAAACAAGTGATGCGAAGAAATATCTTCTCACAACAGAGACAAGGGATTTTATGTAAGAGACCATTCCATATATAATGCGTAAGGGCCGACAAAAAGTAGAAATAATATGAAAGACAGAAGAAGTAGATACATAAGCACTCATGTTTCCGGATGCTCCATGCTCCTAGAAACAAGTATTTATTCTTCTTTAGACAAATGAAACACTTGCAATACCAAGCACTGTTAAGGTGCTTACATCATCTATATTTAATAAGACCAAGACTATCACACTTAAATATGTCTAAATAGAGCCATATTGCATGTCCTGCAAAATCCTAAATGACGCGCAACCTAGATGTGTTGGACCCTAAAGGGGTTTAATGACCCTTAGTCCTCTCACCAATCAACTTCCATTGAAATGGGCCTTAATTTAGAAATAATTTCATATCTAATGTTATAAAACAAAAACCCTAGATCTGTCGATTGAAAGCCAAATACACAAACCTTCAATCAAGACACTAAAGCATTGGTTTGAGGTGAAGCATTAATCCACCATCTTATTACTCATCAATGGTAGGCCAAGCTGCTTGTCAGCATTCTTTTCCAACTAGATGTGAAGTAAGTCTCCATCCTTTCATTTTCCTTCTCCTTAATTCTTTACTACCAGCTCCTTTTTTAAATAGTTTCTTTTCTCTGATTATTATCTCTCTCAATCACCTTCAAAACAAGGTGTAATTTTATAATGTCATGAAAACTCTCAAAACTAAAGGATTTGAATACCAACTTTCATGAGAGTACTCAACAGGTCTTATAATTTTCACCCCATAAACAAGGTCGCTTTTTATTAATCTGACCTTTTCACATAATAGTTTTCTTTCACAATTATCGCTGTAGGCAATTAGTAGGATTTTAAAGATCCATGTTATGAACTCATAATAAATTTCTGAATCACCCAATGAATCCATGTATCATTGAATTATACAACTTAAAAATCTGATCCATGGCATTGCACCTGGTCAATCCTTATCCATAATCTAGGTTAACATGTCTGTGCTCGCGAAGGTGAATTTAGACTCATTGTACACATGCATGTTATTAATGAGATGATAACTTGGACAAACAAATATTTTTAGGAGCTTGTCTTGTAAATCACGTAATACAATATTACAACGATGTATGAGACAAATTAAATGTAGTTAAAAAGGTTACTGAAAAGGAAATGTATACTACATATAAGAAACGTAAGGAATCCTTAATGATAGGACTACTTGTATAGCATTTCGGGTAATATTTGAGATATGCAGAGATAATATACGTATAACATTTTGTGTACCGGTGATTTAATCGCCGAGGTCAACCATGCCATACATATGTTACCTCTCTGATTTAGCAACCTTAAATTTCTAGAACCAGTACAAAATGACATGCTCATCGTTAAGCATAACAGAACAAACTCAACAAAGCCATGCAAGTTTTATGCAAATTGTAGCAGCAACTTTAGAAAATAAAAGTGCTTCTTGAAAAAAGACCTACCTGCAGTGCATGATCAACATAATCGTGAGGTACTGCGCTACACCGTTTACAACTACACACAAATTTGTATTCCAGCAACAACTCTGATTGCCTCAGCGCCTACAAAATTGATAGAAAACAAATTATAGCACAGATTTGCAAAGATCTAAAGAATATTAGGGAGAAGCTGTGTTCTAATAATTTTTAGAGAACAATACCAGGAATCAACATAACCAACAAAAATAAAAGATAACACGACAAAATACGAATTTTACATCTCAAATTTGCTTATTACTTGTCGTGCTTTCTCCCTCATAAAATACATTCACATGGTTTTTGTCCATAACCTCTTTGGTTAGAGATTCCTGAAGAGTCAGTCGTAATATGTCAGCTAGTAAAATTGCTTGTAAGTCAAAATAAGGCAGCTATATCTACCAGCAACTTTAGTTTTAAGCATGCCGAATTGTTCAACATGATGAAATGGATTTTTTCATGTGGTAGTAGCAATTTGAGTATTTAGTACGGAGTAACAATCATCACATGTGGAGATGTGTGTGTGCGAGAGAGAGAGAGAGAGAGAGAGAGAGAGAGAGAGAGAGAGAGAGAGAGAGAGAGAGGGAGAGAGGGGGGGGGGGGGGGGGGGGAGGGTTCTTTTGTAACAAACCATGGGATTACTCATGACTGGATAACTTACAGGAGGAGGGGAAAGCACGGCCTTGAAGAAGAACACTAGTGGAGCAGCTGTTAGCAGAGCAACAGGACAAATGACTAATGGGATAGCTGTTGGGTAGGTAGGATCCTTGGTGACTTGGCTTTTGTGGAGTGAATTATCTACATATAAAAAGGGCGGGGGGGGGGGGGGGGGGGGGGGGCAGGAAATAGGCAGCTTATGTGTGCAGAAATTGGGTAATGAGAGTGGTGTCCTAAAGCCTCCAATGTTGGAAATCTGTAACCAGAAGTTTTTTTTTTTTTTTTTTTTTGACAAAAGAGCTAAGGAAAAAAAAACTAATACTGAAAATACAGCAATTGCCTATGACGACCACACCCAGCCAACCAGTGAGCCGAATCTGACACACCAACAGGGAACGAACAGCGTCACGCAAGTCTTGAATGAGCCACCAAACTGAAATGTCTAAAGACCCTCGAGACGAGAGAAACGAAATGACAGCAGCACAATCCGTATGAATCCAGATCTTCAAGAAACCCTTGCGCGGTGCAAACTGAACTCCCCATTAACTCAGAATGTAAAGCAGAACTCGCCATAAAAGCCCGACTCCCACCACCTAGGACCTCCAATGAACAAAGGTCACGAATAACCCAGCCTGCCCCTGCTCTATAGGTAGAACTATCCCAAGCCCCATCCACAATCAAGCAAGGTGTTGGGAAAACATTAGGTTACCCCTGCAAGCAAAGCCACGGGACAGCCGACAAACCCGAACCAACAGCCGAACGAGAAATCGAAGAGTTCTTCTGAACACACCGATAATACCATTCCTTAGCCATATTCTCAATTGTACCGCCAAATAGCCCAAAGAATAGCAAATAAAGCCATAACCTTGTTTTCAGAACCAGCCGAAGAATAACGAGAAATAGAATCAGCCAACCAAACCCCAAAAGGTGAAGACTGAGAAAACACCCAAGGAACGGACGAACAAACGGAGAGTCCCTGAAAGTGTGTGCCGCCACCTCCAATTGAGTGTGGCAAAAAGCAAAAATTGGATCAACTGGACAACCACGAGAAGATAGGAGTGCAGACAACGGAAGAGCGTCCTGCAACAACTTCCAACCAAAACATTTCCAACGAGGCAGAATAGGTAACCTCCAAAATTTCCACCACAAGGAAGACAACCAGAAATGCTAGACTGGCATTAAAGGGCATAAGCTGATTTTGTAGAAAATACACCGTCCCTAGTGAATTTCCAATAAACAAAATCGTCCACTAGACGCCCCGGACGATCCAAAGACAGAATCCTCATCGCAGAATGAGAATCAAACAGGTTGTGAAGAACCAAAGTATCCCACGCGTAAGAACGCGAATCAAATAGAGAAGAAACAAGAGACGGCATAGCTGCCTCCGATGGTTGGTCCTTAAATTGGACCAGCCCACCCAGAACCCAAGAATCCTCTAGAATCCGGACTCTAGAACCTGAAGTGACCTTCCAAACTAAACCTCTAGATAACATCGAAAAACCATAAAGCAGACCCCTACAACCCCAAGATGGATGAGAAACCAAAGCAGCCTCCCTATTCCTCAAAGAAGGATATTTTGCAAACAACAGACGAGAAACCAGCAACTGAGGGGACTGAATAAGACGCCAGCTTTGCTTAGCTAGCAAAGCAGAGTTGAAAGGAGCAACACTACGAATTCCCAAACCTCCCAATCCCTTTGGGAGATGCAGGAAAGCAGAAGATTTGATAGCCATCCCTCGACTTGAAGAAGAAGATTTCCACCAAAACCTAGCTAACAAGTTATCTATCTTGGAGCAAATAGTCTCAGGAACTTTAAAAACCGATAAAATGTGATTACACGAAGCTACTAACACCGAGTTAATTACAACCAATTTTGCAGCGGAAGAGAGATGCAAAGACACAAAACCCGCAAAACCACTTTATCTAAAAGAAAATTAAACTCCGAGCATTTACTTCGCCCCTGATCAACCGGGAGCCCCAAATAAGATCCGAGCCGGGATTCAGAGCGCAATCTCAAACAGTTAGAAAGATGGTCACGAAAATCCTCCGGCATATTAGGACTAAATTTAACAAACGATTTATGCATATTAAGCAAAAATACTCTTAGTATTTCTGTGCTTGTGTTCATATAATCATATTTGTAGATGGTTCATAACATCTTTGTACAGCTGCCGCAGCAGGGATTAGTAATCTCACTATAAGATTGTACCAGAAAATACTCTCTTAACCCAAAATATGAAATTACTACTCACAAAATCAGAACTCATACGCACTTTGATTAGTAATTTTACTGCCATGTAAAAAGGATACTTTGTTTGAATTCCAAATTCCTAATCATGCTCATCAAATAATTTGACACTTTCACCAAAACACTATACCAGCTTCCTGCCTTTGCTGATTGATAAAATATAATGTCCTGTTTCGGATCCATGATTACAGCTCAGACCTAGAGGATACTGGGAAGTAATTTTCTTTATAATGTATCTTAAAAATAGCATAATGATGCACAAAACATAGAAAGGTCCTTTGCCACAGTCAAATTATTCTTGCTTCTCTACTACAGTTATTCCCTTAATCCTTTCCATGCATGAATAAAACCAACCTATTTTTTTAGAACTCTTCCAAATAAATGAGGGCGTCTATAATATAACAGCCCTTTACTTGTCCATATAGTTTGTTAAAGAAACCCATGAACCTACCCCCTCTGACCCCTGATACCAACATACCTTACTAAGATATATGCTGCACATAATGATGCCTCTATATCTTCTTTCTACTTCATCAATTTAACAAATGCCTATTTTCCCTGCATTTTTTGTACCAAGTTCATTGCATAAGTCTTCCTAGCTAATGCATAAAATCACAAGTCACTCGGACCAATTAACATGTCTGTGATGTCGTGATTATCACGTTATACATTTGTTCAAAAACCTAAAATTAAGTCTTTCAGCATTTCCAATATCATGAAACTGTTCATCCCATCCAGGATCCGCTTCACAATAACTTCCCTACACTCTTTGCCAGACCATCCAATACAACATCTAGATGGACTAAAAATATATTGCAAAAGAAAAATGCAACCCACATTGTTTATGACATTCCCTTAAAACATAATTAGAGTACTCCTAAGAGAATACCACAAAGATATTAGAAATAAATCTTTGAATACAAAATATAAACCAATTCTCATAGTTAGAATTCCTCTTTTTTTAAATAACTGTAGACAATCTCTTTGACTTTAATCACTCTGTTGAGCTCTTCTGCATATAATATTCAATTATACAACAATTTTGCCTCATGCTCTTCAATGCCATTTTGCAACTTTTCACCCTAAATTTATCCAGTATTGAAGCTGGATAAACAGTATATTAGCCTTTAAAAAGTTTTGTTATTCTATTATTCTATGATTACAATGCCAAATACGGTATTTATACATTATTAACTCCCGTATTTGGCATAATCAACACTACCAGCTTGAAAGTACCACTAATTTATCCACAAGGCTAAACTAAGATCTTCAACATCACCAAAACATGATATTGTCATCCACTCATCCGTCACACCAATGCATATACTTTCACTCCAAAAAAATGCAACATAATATAAGAAGGAAGAGGTAATCATCAATAACATTAGAAGGGTACCGTAGGCTTCAACAAATCGGTATATGTAATCGTCACCTCCTCTCCTCTTTGAATTCCCTTAATACTTCTAACAATTATTCTTGGACCATAATTCCCAACTCCTACATCTCATTCAAATCAACAAAATCAATCTTACTTTCTACAATAAACTCAATTACCAAATGCAAAACCTTTTTCATTAAAAAAACTAACCTTTAGCCAAATTATCAGTACTACCACCTCTACCTTCCATCTACATAAAAAAACACAAAACAACACTGTAATTAGATCCCAGAAAAAAATGAAGCAACACTAAGACAAACAAATTCAAAAGACGAAAAACAAATACATGAGCTGCATCACCACAAGGGGAAATCCGCATTGCCGTGGACGACACCAAAGAATCATCATCCAAAATCGGAACAAACCGAAAACACGAATTCGGAGAACAGCTATGATTAATCCAAGAGAAGCGGCAATCATAAACCCCAATTCCAACCCTAACACCATTAAAATGAATTTCAACAGCATTAGTAATCACCAAACACAAAACAGCCTCCTCCAACTCACAACTATCAAAATCGGAGTCTCCTTTATCCCTGATTGCCCGCGCCATGGCCATAACCCTAGCTCCAACCCTAACCCTAGCTGAATCCCGAAATTGATCTCGATTAGTGAGGAGGCCGAGGAGGCGAGGAGAAAGAGAGTGGGAGTGAGAAGGGAGGAGGTGGAGGAGGCGGAGAGAGAGGCGGAGGTCGGAGGAGTCGGAGTGAGGGAAGAGAGAAGGGTTGGAGTGGAGGAGAGAGAGAAGGTGGTGTTCGGCGGAGGAGTAGTGGAGAGATGCGTCAATGGTGGAAGAGCAGCCGCCATTAGAGCAGTAGTTGATGAAGGTTGCGGTGGTGGTGGTGGTGGTGGTGGTGGTGGAGAGAGGAAGGGAGCAGGAGGAGCAGTGAGAGGAGAGAGAGGAGTTGTAGAGAGAGAAAGCTAAAGGTGGTAATGGTGGTGTTATGTCTTGTGATATTCGGATGTCTTCCTTTGCTCTCATTTCCATGCTTGTTTTTTGGGGGGATTTCTGGTTTTTGATTTCTTCTTTGCCGGGAAATATAGTTACTACTCTTACTAGTGCTTGTACACTAGAAGTCTGAAACACTATTGTTTGAGCTAATTCAAGTTTATCAAAACAAATCTTGTGTTATCAAAGGATGACGTTGTCATTTTTTTTTGGAAAAGTAAGGGCAATTATGACAATTGTTCAAAAGTATTTTGGCTAGACGTTAACTATTAGGGAGGCATTACATTCACATTCAGTGTGTAAAAGGATCTTGCACACTCCTCTCTCATTGGTTAGAAAGGCATCTTAATATGATGGACCCCTTAAATTTTCATTCAAAATTTAAAAATGATTTCTAAAATTTTGAAATTCAGCTTTCAAATGTAATTTAACTTTCCAACCACCTAATTTAATAATTGTAATTCTCAAAACAGGCATAACCTTCACTCCTTTTATCTTACAAAGTATTAAGCAATTGTTGGAGTTTTTACAATTCTAGTAATGCAAATCGAAGGTTTACCAAGTGAGTGTGCAAGGAGTTGATGATGGAGTGGTGTGTCAAGCAAGTTAGTGAGTTGCGCGAGACCGAGCTAGCAATGGAGCTAGCGAGAGAGCTATAGATGGCATGGCAAGTAGACTACGCAAGGTCGAGCTAGCGTTAGAGCTATAGCTCACATGGCATATGAGCTACTGCAAGTCCGAGCTATAGCTCGGATGGTAGCTCGTATGGTCGCTCTGCTTATGGCAGGTGCGAGCTATAGCTCGCATGCTAGCTCGCTGCACTTGTTGCTTGCGGTAGATGCGAGCTATAGCTCGCGTGCTAGCTCACTACGTTTATTGCTTACGGCAGGGCCGAGCGATAGCTCGCTCATATGAGAGCGAGAGCTCGGCCGCTCGTGGGCTTTTTGTGGAGGCCTTGTTTGCTTCGTTAATATCCTTTCTTTTGTACACATATATATATAGCCTCCTAAACCCTCAAATTGATATATACACAGTTTTGTTATCTCTGGAACCCAAAACACATATACACAAACCTACCCTTTGAGATCTGAACAGTTCTTGAGTAATTCCACGCTTCGGGTTCGGGTACACGAATTACGAAGGAGAGTTGCGTTAAACTTGGGGGGCGTGCGTAATCAGGAAACCTGTACCGGTGGTGGCGTATTTCGCTTCTAAGGCAGTGGATTATGTTCCACGGCGCGACTGTGAGTTTGAGATCTTCAATCAAGTATTTTCCCTTTCATCTTCTCTATTTTGTCGTTGGAATCAACAGGTATTTTACCAACAATTTCATCATCTTATATCCTTACTTTTCATGCTAAAGTCACAAACTATATGATACTACTTTTAAATATGGCTTTACTAATATAAATATTTGTACAAAATTATGTAATTTTCAAGATGATTATCAAAACATTAAGAAAAAACACTTGAACATTATTATCAAACTAAACATACACTCGGTATAAATTAGCAACAGTTAATGATTGAAATTGCAAATTGTACTTTGTTATCGCACAATATATTGGGATAAAATATTTTAATACAAAAGATCACAATATGACAATTGAATAATTTATCCATCAATACAAATTTAAAGTGTTACTAACAATTCATCAAGAGTAAAAAATAAAAAATTAAAAAAATTAAAAAAAAAAAAATCAATGAAGGATTTAAACAAATTCAAAAGGATACTTATTAAGAAAGGAAGTTAAGTCTATCACCAACCACATCTCTATAGCAAATACATATATATGATCCTATAAGTGTTTGATGATCCATTCAAATCTATTGCAATTATAGAATAGTCCACCTCAATACCGTTCATCTTTTAGACCCTTGAACCCTATCCTCTCTTATTTAGAAAAAGTCATGGCATACGAAGTTTATAATAAATTTTATGTGTTCTATTCTCTTCATCTTAAAAGAAATATTCACCAAAAAAAAATTTAATTTATTTAAATAATTTTAGTATAGTAAAAATAAGTCCAATTCATTTAATTTTTTTTATCAATAAAAAATCAGTAACTTAAAGAGCAAATATAATTTTTTTTTTCTTTTTTTTTTTGGTGCTAACGTGGGGCAATCCCCCAAAAAGAGCAAATATAATAAGGAAGTAGTAAAGTTAATTACAGTTTAGTTAAATTAATTCCAGTTCAGAGAAAATAAGATGAAGAGAACTAAGTATATTAATGGACGAAACCTTAAGCTTGGCGCATTCTTAATCCATCTATCAACAGGGAAGCCATGTAATTGTTTTTTTTTTCTTTTTCTTATTTGTTTTTTTTTTGGGGGGCTAGTCCCTTCTTGTTCATCAATTAAAAAAAAAATATACGAGAATACTTCGTTATAAACAAAAGATTAAGAAAAAAATAGTGAATGATAAAAATTAACTCAACAATACTATAAAAATAGTTTTAAAATGAAATAATAGTATTTCCTTTAACTTACACCTTTTAATAATGAATTCAATAATGCTAATTTTTTTAAAAATTACTATTTTCTTTTGAAAATACTAAGAGATGTAAAATATACACAAATTGCAAATCAATGCACTTAGGTTGTAGCATTTGAAGTGAATGATAAAAGTTATGCCCTCCCTATATAATCCCCACACATCAACCACTATTGTTTCAAAAACAAAAAACAAAAAAAAGTCGTGTAGCTCACTTGGTAATTTTGGTATGTGGTCACTTGATTTTCATCTATTTAATGAACAAAAGCATAAACTAGGCACATTCATATAGGTGCGGGTTAGAGATATGACAACTAATCTATCAATGCGAAGGGTTACTCATAATAAATAATTAAACCAGTGGTTATGATTTTTTTTTTTTAAGGTAACGGTTATGAAAAATTAGTGAATGTTTAAAATTAATTAACTCAAAATGATACTATGCAAAAAGGAAGGCTAAGGTACTGTTCACATCACCTTACAAAAATAATATTAAGTAAAAATAATTCCAGTTCAGTAGAAATAAGTTCAGTTCAGTAAAAATAATTTCAGTTAAGTGAAAATAAGTTCAGTTTAGTAAAATTAATTTCAGTTCAGTAAAAATAAGTTCAGTCAGTAAAATTCAGTAACTATAAACAAGAAATATAATAGAAAATCAGTAAAAATAATTTTAGTTCAGAAAATATAATTTTAGTTCGGTAAAATTAATTTTAGTTCAGCAAAAAAAAAATTCAGTTCAGTAAAATTAATTTCAGTTCAGTAAAAATAATTTAAGTTTAGCAAAAAATAATTTCAATTTAGTAAAAATAATTTCAGTTCAGTAAAAATAAAGTGAAGTGAACGGGACCTAAGTCCAATATCAATTGCATGCATCGCTACTGATAATACAAAAGTGCTCCTAAAAAGTGTTAATTGCTCCTTTAAACCTAGCCGCAATTATTGTAGATCAATTGACAAAGTGGAGGTTTTTTTATTTTTTTTGTGGACAAAACGACACAGGATTTGTGCTACTAATAATACACCAAGGGTTAAGATAAAGCAAGGAAAAGTTAAATTAATATAAAATTACAAGCTAAAATGGTTAAGATAAGTTTAAATACATAAATGCTCCTAAAAATGACCCTTTAGCATTATACAAGCTAAGTCAATACTTATTGAATATATTCAAATCATAACATTAAAAATAAAAATAAAAAATAAAAAAAGAACAAGAAATAATTTAACTTCAGTAAGAATAATTTCAATTTAGCAAAAATAAGGTAAATATAACATGACCTAGCCTAGTGGTTACTAATAAAGTAATCCAGATATTATGAAAAATAAGTGATTCAAATTAACTCAAAATGATACTAGTTAAAAAGGAAGGTTAAATCTAACATAAACTGCATCTTAACTACTAACTAGCATAGTGTCTGTGCGATGCACGGTTTATAAATTAAATTATTAATCCCATAAGAAAAAAAAAATATAATTCAATTAGTAATAAAGGGTTCATTTACTAATGGTTGATACTTGATACAAAAATAAAGGAACGTAATTTGAATAGTATTTTAAGTTATTTGTATTTTTTTTATAAATTCATTTTATTAATTGAAAAATAAATGAATATTGCTCCACATAACTATGTATTTAAGTTGACTATTCATTTCCTATCTCCCGTAGAGAAAAAAAACCTAAATTTTTTTGTCATACCTTTCGCTTCAGTAGCTACAATCTATACGAAGTATATGTTTTGCTTGTCAAGTTCAGCAAAAATAAAGTGAAGTGAACGGGGCCTAAGTCCACTATGATACTAATAAAATAATTTCTCATAATTAAAGTGTTTTACTTATTAAAACTGAAATAAATTATTCAACTGTATTCAAGTTTTTTCATGAATTCTCTTTAAATAGAAATTGCAAATTTTTTCTCGTTGTATTCTTTCAATGTGGGACAAGTTCAACCAAGTAATTAAATTTTGTTAACAAAATGTGTTACTAATAATTCATCTAGGATTACAAAAAAAACTGTAGATGGTTAAACTTAATTCAAAATGATACTAGTTAAAAAGGTACTCCTTCCGTCCCTAAGTTATATTCCAACTTCTCTCTATTATGTGAGGAATAAAATAATAAATGCTAGAAGTAGGAATGTAATTTAGAAACAGAGGAAGTATGTTTTTTTTATTTTTTTATTTTTATTTTTATGTTTAGAGAGCCACAAGGGCGGGGATGAAAATCGATCCCAAGTTCTTCTGGAATCGGGAAGGAAACTCTAACCACTTGAGTTATCCCTCACCTCGACGGAGGAAGTATGTAATACGACTATTCGTTGGCTATTATGGGCTTATGGCAATAGCATACCTAAAAATTTTACAAGACTTTAAACAAAATATCTTCACAAGAGACAAGACCAATCCACCTCTTTTCTTTTTTTTTTTTTTTTTTTTTTTTTTGTTCCACCCGTTTCACCTTTGGGCTAATTCGGATTCAGGGATAAGTTTTGGGTGGTTAGGTTCCAGTCCCCTCCCAATTGTTGTTGCAGGGGATCATACATGGGTCCTCCTTACCAAATGTAGTCTCAATCACCACTTGTAGACACCTAAAAATGTCTCCCCAAAACCAAACTCGATGATGAACAACCTTTCACCGCCATTATTGGTCGGGTTTAGTATTTAATCTTTGGAGTTCTTAAATCCATATTCAAATCCATATTTCCATTTCATAAAACCAACCCAATTCCTAGCCCATTTCCCCAAACCATAACTTATTTTCCTCTTTTCGTGCCTTTAAACCTAAAATAATTCATTTCGTGTCCTTTAAAATCATTCATTTCGTGTCCTTTTTATAAAACGTTTAATCCAGTTTATTTTGGTCCATAATCTGGGTCCAATGATTTAATAGTTGGATGGGGATTTAAAAGATCTTTCCAACGATATATTATAAGCCCAAATCCGAGTAATAACGAATAAGTTATGGCTAAAATATTAAAATGAGCTCAAACTGAACCTAAGCCCACCTTACCTACGACCCAATGATCATGTGGAGGGTCCAAATTATTTAATACCATTCCTAAATCAATTAGGATTAATTAGAAACTTCTATAAGTTTCTAAAAGATCTTAATTATATATTTTGAAAAGATAAGATTAAAGAGTTTAAAATTGAATAAAACTTTTCTTTTTGAAAATCCTATTTCTATTCGAATTGAAAGACATTCAAAGATAGACAGATATAATTTTCGTGCCTCATAGTTTTTATCCAAGTTTTATATGGTTGGATGGCCCTTGAAATTTTCTTTCCAATTATATATTATAATATCAATTCCGAGCTATAACGGAAAAGATATGAATAAGATATCAAACTCTACCCAAAACTGACACCGTCTCACTATTTTGGCCATATCTTTTAATGTATAAAATATTTTAATCTGATTCTAATTGGGTTAGAAATTATACTTCAAGATCTTTTCAACTATATCTTATTCATCTTATTTCGATTTCTGGATCAAAAGATATGGTAAAAACAAAAATCGCAAAAACTGTTGTCTATCGCAAGAGTTTTAATCCGATTCGAACTCGATCTTTTCTTGATTCTTTGACCTTATTTTTTCTCTATAAATAGAGGTCATATCTCCCCTTTTTCAATCATTAACAAGCTTGATCATCAAATCATTCCCTTCTCCCTCTTTATCCTAAACACTAGCCTCCCTATTCTTCCATAATACTTCCCCTAAGTACTCCAAGGAGTTCATACAATACCCAAAGTTCTATACTTAAACCAAGGCGTGAAAGTTATAATTAACTGAGGGTTTGGACCAAATCAACTCTACATTTATTTAATTTAATTATTTTAATTTGATTTATATTTTTATTGAAGTTACTAACAGTTTATTCATGATGTAGCAATTTAAAGGAACGCGCGGAATGTGAGTAATTAATTAATTTTAAATTGAAAATTACTAACAGTTTATTCATGATGTAGTAATTTAAAGGAACGCGCGGAATGTGAGTAATTAATTAATTTAATTACTCTTATTTTATTTTCTTATTGCTAGTATCATGATTAGGTTATTTTATATTTGATTTGACTAACGCTATTATGGTCAAATTGCTTCCAATGTTAATTTTTATTTTATTATATTTGTTGATTACCATATTGCATGTTTAAAGGGAATATGTAATTGAAAATCACGCCTAATAAGATAATTTGGACAACCGGTTTAGGTTCCTTTTAATCTTGTTTTTTAATCAAGTGATCACAAATATATTAGAATTATATGTTGCATTAATATTCAACCAATTTAGCCTAATAATATTTTGGAGCAAATTGAATCTTTGTTTGCATGCCTTTGAGATCGCAGGAATCAACTTTCACTATAAGAATCGAGTAGAGGCCAATACGGGCGAATGTGACTCCATGACTCACTTCGTACCATCATCCCTGATCCTCCTTTCGTGGTTCCGAACCATATGGAATTAGTAATCTCATGGATTATGAATGGGGTGTAACCTTCACGGGTCAATCGTTGTTGCCTATCGTTGTCCCTTAATCATTGTTGCCTTTTATGAACCGTGAACGGTTTACAAGTTCCTTAAAAACTTGTTGGCGGCTCCCTACTTTCCTTGTCCCTAATCGTATGTGTCAATTCCCACTTCCTAAGAGTGCCAAGCATATTCACCACATGCTTTTAACGTAGGCGCACTTCGAACGACGCCTACACCACTACACCATCAATCAATTGGTACCTTCATTATGACATGCCTAATATCAATATTAATTCATGCTATTCAACATTATCCCCAAACATCGGCCGATGTATGATGATCACTGACGTGTAACTTAATTCTCTAGTTACTATACATCAACCCATGATCCTATACCAATGTTAAAAATGATTTTTTTTTCGCATGAAATAATGCTACCAAATTATTTTAATGCGTAAGTGACATGATGACTAATCGATTAATACAAAAGGGCTACTAATAGTACACAAAGGGTTTAAAAACGGCGAATTCAAATTTATCTCCGAGAGAAACGACTTTTGTTTATCTTGGGGTTAAAAATGTCTTTTTGCAACAACTTGCTACTTCACGGTTCTTAGTCGTTAGTTTCCAGTCAAATGTTTGACTAACGACTTTGTAAACAAACGTTAACCCAAACCCTAGATACAATTCCTGGGAAGAGAGTGAATGTTGCACATGCTAGTGAGAGAATTGAGGAAGAGAATTCATCGCGAAGCGATTATCCGATTAAGGGGCACATGCAGGGAAGCCTACTTAACTCACTAACCGTTCGAGCAATTTCAAGCCGATATAGCTAATGTGGATTTGCGATTGAGTTGCTGCTGCGGTTGAGGTAAAGAAATTGTTGAGTTGCATAATTATTGTTTGCGAAATCAATTGAATGAATATAACCCTTTTGGTGAATAAAATTAGCCCTAGAATTAATAATTGTTATTAATTAATTGTTGTTTGCGAAATTGAATTTGGTTATTAATGAATTGTTGTTTGCCAATAAATCGGTTATGGTTATTGCTGAGATGTTGTTTGCGAAATCAATTGGATATGTGTTTGTGAAAACTTATTGTGTAATACTAATTGATTTTAATTATGAAGCTGCATACCTTCTGGAATAGCAAATCCATTATTAAGTGCTGTCAATTATAAGTTAATATGTACTGTGATCTTGTTTAAGTAAAAATAAAGAATTATGTCTATAATTACTATATGGAATTCAGTTTGAACATATGGATTTTGGTTGTTTATGTAGCCAGAGCTTGCTTATATTGTTTATCTTGATCGGTTGGAGTGTGGTGTGCAATTTTTTGGTGGTGGGGAACAACTTCAATGGTAAATGAGTTATCTTTATTGTCATTTTTATTTTTTCATTCTATGGGTTAATTCTGATGATCAAGTGGCAATTTTGTGTGTTGATTGAAAGCTGTGATTTTGTGATGGATACAGGCTAAGAAACGAAATTCAAGTTCTGAAACAAAAGTTCTATCAACTCAACTGTTTTTGGTATGAAATTTCATAGGGTGTATTGCTTTAAATTTTTTAGAGCATTTTTTGTAGTGAGTTTGAAACTGAACTGTTGTATTTGGTTTTGAAGGATGATAGTGTTAGTGTTGGTGGTAGAGTAAAGGCAAAGGGCGAGGTCATCAAGCAACAAGTGGAAGTGTTTGGTCGAGTATGTCATGTATTCAATGTCTTTAAAAGTAAATATAATTCCTGAATTGTTGTTTATTTCTCTTATGTGGGACCTATAATTTGCAGCCACCTAATATGAAATGTCGTATTGAGACATTTTCTAGAATATGCCACACATTTGATGAGAGGAGAACCCGTTGGGTTAATGAAATGGGTTTTGGTGGGTTGTTGAATATTCCAATGGACATGCACTTACCTCGGCAGTTGGGGTGTTGGTTAATGAGTCGTATTGATCCGTTGAATAGTGTGTTTATTTCCCCGGATGGAAATCATTTTAGGTTTTCTGCCAATCAGGTGCATTGGTTGTTAGGTATTCCTAATGGGGGCTTAATTGTTCCAACCGCTAAATCTCTGTCAATTGAATTGCAAGAAAAGGTGTACAGTTTTCAGCAAAAATATGGTCAACCCTCCGTGACAAAGTCTCGTAAGTATGCTGGTCGGGTATATACCTCTGTCGGCATTCCGGTTAATTCTAAAATTATGGAAAGGGTTGAGGGTCATTGGGAGGAACATGAAGAGGAGGAGTTTAAGATGTTGTTCTTATTATTGTCACTAGAAATGATTTTATGTCCTACCCAAGCACCCAGGTTGGCTTCTGATTTGATTCCCACGCTTACTTGCGCTGTAAATGCAGCCTCGTACAATTGGTGTGACTTGGTTTTGAATAAGTTGATGGAGAGTGTGCATAGTTTTGCTCGACGTTTTTATTCAATTGGGGTTGTAGGGGGTTGTGGAGGGTGTACAATATTTGCAGTGGTGAGTATTCTTTTTGCCTTGAAAACCATAAGTGTATGCTAAACTGGCCCTTTTAATGAATTATTAAAGACACTGTTGTTTTGATGCAGGTTTTTATCTTGACAAGTTGAACTGTTTTCAGTTACGTAGGGTGAGTTCCCACGAATTAAGGTGTGGGAACAACATAAGATTACTTGCCACAAAGGAGGATTGATTTGGTGTTGGAGGTGATTATGGTCATTTGGGGGTAAGTTATAAATTTTTTTGCTGATTATTTTTTTATGAGTTAAGGGGTCACTTTGGGTTAGGAGATACTAATAAGTAATGTTGCATGTATTTTGTTGGTAGACCGTGGATGTGGCGTACGGGGAGACCCACCCGAAGGAAGCTAGAGATAGTGAAGGACCAGCTTTCTCACTGGTGGATTTATATTCTTTTTACTATGCATTGCCATATGTTCGTTTATTGAATTGGATTGAACCTATTGTGTTTATATGACAGGCTGTTGTCCATGATTTCGTTAAGCCTCCTAATGTTAGAGAAAAAGTGAAGCGGAGGCGTGGAGCACCATCAAATTCTTTTCCACATCAATGCAAGAGGCGTAAGCGCAGTTCTGTTGATTTGTCCATTCTGCGTTCTGGTTGGAGCAATGCTAGTAGTTTGAGCACTAGTTCAGGTTTTATAGCTCCACATTTCTCTACTGTAAGGTCTGTTTATTCAGAAACTAATGTTCTTAAGACAATCAAATGGTCAGTGTCGTTGCTATGCTTGACTGCATTTATAAACTTGGTAATTTTTACGCGCGACATAATGGCCCTGTCTTGTGTTTTCACGTATAAGTCGATATCACTAGAAGTTCTGCCTGTTCTAAGTCGAATAGCTGCATGGGTTAGTATATTAGCCTTTTCCCATTAAATATACTTTTGCATCTCCAATATAAATTCAATCACGATGTGTATAACAGTTTGTTAGGATGGTTTTATTTCAGATGACCCGTTCTAATTGGGATCATACTACTCCTGAAGTGTGTGACAAGGTCATCTATGTGTTTTTTTTCCCGACTCTGTATTTGGGTACTGTTTATGGTTGTTATAACTAGCTTGCACTGATTTATACCTACTGGGGTTCTGCAGGCACCATTGGTGTTTTTTGGCAGAGGTATACAAGGTATTCATTGCCTGCTACGTTTAGTGAATAGTTTTATACAATGTCCAACTTCTGAATTCATGGCAATAGTGACTGAGGTTTGTTATTATACCACTCCTACTTGCTTGTTGTGGGTGACGGATGTAGTTTCATCGGACATTTTGTCTAATTTCGTAAAATATTGTAGGTATTTAAATATGTTGTGATGACATTCCAGCTAGGAGTAACACATGGCTATTTGCGAAGTTTGGAGAGCCAACGCAGACCTGTTTGCTTGGTCTAGTACATCCATCACCCTGTATTCATTTACTCAATAACAAAGTAAGTCACTTAATTTTGTAGTAATTGTCAATCTTTTGGCGACCCAATTCACATAATCATTCTTTGTCTTTCAATCAGGAATGCCTGAAAAAGCAGCTATTTGCAATAATCGGTCAGAAATGGTGCACTGTTGTCCCTCTTAATTGTGCGAGCCGGAACATTGTATTCTATAATTAACTCTTTGTCTGTGTATGGGTGTGGGTGATTAATTTTAGGGTCAATGTTGTAATATTCTAATTTCTAATAATTGGAATAGTTATTGTTGTACTAATATGATTTCATTTAAGTCTTTGTAATATTCTAATTTCTTCTAATAATTGGAATAGTTATTGTTGTACTAATATTCAATATTTAAGTCCTTGTAATGAACATATTTGCATTGTAACATATTCTTTTCTTTCAGAGTAGGTTGACTACACATTTTTGGAGCATATATAGCCAACACAGAAAAATAGGCCTACAGAAAATGGTATTGTTGCATTACTTGAATACAAGCCCATAAAATTACACTAACCCAACCCACTCAAAGTGTGCTTCAGTTTCGATTAACTCCCAATTAAAAAAAGCATTTGATTGTAGTGAAGCATTATACAAGGACATCAACCCAGTTCTTATAATTCTAATTGGATTAATAAATCCGATTACTATTTCTTTTTTCCCTCATGATTAGCAATCCTAGTACCAATATATTATTAACATTTCGTTAAATAAATATTAAAACATAATAAAATTAAATTAAACAAGTCATAATAAACACATAAAACATATTCATACCACGATAAACCATAGTTCACATATACATTACATAACATGGCAATCATCGTTGCCTTAAATACTACACGATAGGGCCTTAGTAGGCCAAGTTGTACGATCACACATAGAACATAACATCATAGTCTTATACAAACAAAGGCCGTAGCCACCTAGACTACGAATTACATAATTTAACATAAACAAGCACGAAGATTGAGCCTCAACGGCCAACATTCAGTACACCTAGCCTTTTCCAACACCACCTCAGACCAGCCTCCTCAAGCAGTCACCTCCTCCTCCTCCTTAGGTGCGACAACCTACATATGACCAAAAACCAAAGTTAAATATTGTAACAAAACCTTGCATAATTCATCAAACATTTTTTTAAAAAAAATTGGAATATTACCTTCAACAACCCAACCATCCTCAGTGGGCATTCATCGACAGCAATAGCAGCAATATTGAACTCTCCAGGCACAACTTTTTTTCATCCCATATCACAGCAACACCACCAGCATTCCCTACACTTTCATCCAAGTTCCAATTAGCTTCATAATTAAATGATCTAACAATATCCTTAAAGGACTTTCTAGAAATTCTAACCTTCGTGATTATGAATATGATAGGGTTGTGAAGTGATTATGAATATGATAGGGTTGTGAACACGAACAATTTTGAGGGCATTTCCCTTAAAAGAAGGGCGACTCACACCACGTGCATTCCACAGTACAACAGATGAACCTAAAGCGAATGCATCACATTTTTCTTCATACTTAGACTTAAGGTGCACATCCACATATCTCATAAATGGATCAACCATATACTTACTAGCACACACCGTAACAATGAATTCACTTATTTTGGAATGCAAATAGAACACTTGAAAACCATCAGAATAGCAAGCAAGTTCAGTATTCACCTTCCTAATGGTGAGGGGGTACACATGTCCCTCAATGGCTAAGACAGGAGTAGGATCAGTTACATCCAGAAGAAAATCAGGGATTACCTCACTTATCTCGTTGGGGTCGTAAGCAATGACCTCCTTGTGCAGCTTCTCAAACAGCTCCTTCATATCAACTACCCCCATAAGGTCTACCAAATTTGGTAGATGAGCATGAACAGGGGCACCTCCCGGGCCAATCATAACCATGCCAATCAACTTAGGCTCCCATGGGCTCTCCGGGCTCCTTATGATGTCCCGAATGCATTGATCACTCACAATTTGAAGGTTACCACTACCGGGTTTGGGTGCAAAATACATGAACTTATTGAAGTTCATTTCAGGCTTGCCGGCAGTGTTAGGGTCACAGAAAGTTGTTTTGTTGGGTGTTGTAACGGCATAGCAGGTGGGTAAACCGGGTTTTGGGGGTCAAAAGTTGCGTTTGCCATTTCAAGAGGTTTGTATTACAAGGAGAAATTGGAATTTGAATAAGATGGCGGTGTGCGTTTTCAACAAAAATCACAACCCTTTTATAGAGGGTCAAGGAGGTAAGTTGAAGGACAGGTGTCCATAGTATTATGATTCTATACTGACACGTGAACTTTATAAAAAAATCCTAATGTGTAGGACGACCTAATAGACAAGCATAATTTAGTTTTAACAAGTTCACAATTCTAGAGCACGTGCAACATTATATACATAGTACCTAGTATGGCAATTAGCCTAAACTATGTTTATAATGAAGTTGCTTGTCTCTACAAGGCAGTGTTTTTACCACTAATTCTAAAATAACATCCACCATTTCCTCATTTTAAGTGTTTCTACACGTAGTTATAGTGAACAACGACATTTACTACACATTATTTTACAAGACAAATAATACAGAAAAAAGGAAAGAGCCAACGATTAGGTCTCACATAATTTTTCCCTTTTAAGCTCGGTAAAATATGACTTAAAGTAGTAAATTTAGTATTAAAAATTTTATTCTTCGTTCGTATAAAATAGATGTCTATTTGCCATTAAAATAGACAATTTGTAGAATTAGGCAGAATTAGGTGAGGAATAGCTTAGCTTTCATTGAAGGAAACATACGAAATATATTATACAAAGATGTCTAGAATCCTAGTCCTAGATAAACATGGAAACAAGAGAAGATGAGGAAATAGGAAAGATATCATGACAAATAATTACTCTCCTAACTATATGATATTTCCTAAATATCCTAATACAATTAGACGTTTAATTGCTTTCAAAACAAGCAATCTCCCCTCTATAATCTAGTAGCTAAATTTTTTTGTGCCCTTAACATTGACAATTGGATGCCAACCAATGCCCCTACTAATGCTACAACAAGAAAAAAGAACCTAGGTAATAGACTATGTGTGTGGTCTTTTCACAAGAGTTAACATATTAAAGCATGCTTCGGCTGAATTTGTGTGAATACAGGCGCAAAATGTAATTATGAAGTAGATTCGAATTTTGATTCGATTTTTGACCGTTTGGATTATATTCACTAGGTCGTAGAAAAGTTGAAGGCTACTTTCGACCCTTACACAAAATGTAATACCCAAACTGTCGTAAGTATGAATTTGATTACTGGAATGAAACCAATCCAGCGTCTTCATCAAACTTTTTTAAAGATACAAATTGAAACAAATTAGTCTCCTGCAATTTGATCAGATTAATTAGCGTATAAATACAAGTACGATAGTATATCCAAACCAATCAATTTCCAAATAATAAGTTAATTAATTATTCATACCACGTATTTTTAAAATGCGTATATGATTTCTTTTAAGTGTAATCATGCTCGACTTGAAAACCCTTGAGGCCCTTAAATCACTTTATAAATTATTATTTTAAAATAATATAAGAACGTTAACATTGTATACCTTATTGATTTCCAAAAAAAAAAAATTATGCGCGATTTTAATGTACGGACAGTAAAAAGAAGTAAGAATATGTTACACTGAATTTTATTCCAAAAAAAGAAGGGGAAACTAAATAAAATATTATATTATTAGGGACACAATTTGCACACTAATAAAAGTTCAACTTGACTCGCATCATAATCACCCCTTACATACAGTGATCATCTATTTTTGACATATCTATATATATTGTTACTTGTCTAATAATAAATAAATACACATATAGTTGAAGTGTTATTTTCATTTTGAGTTTAAGTGCTCAATGATTATATATGGCTATACATCAGGGTATATGATATCATGTGTTAGATGCAGTGTCTCTCGAAACCTATCACCTCAATAAGTATCATTTTTTTTGTATAATGATTAAGGGTTTAGGGTTAATGGTTTATGGATTAGGGTTTAGAACTTTGAGTTAAGGTTTAGGGTTTAAGATATAGGGTTAAGGGTTTAGGGTTTAGGGTTAGGCTTTAGGTTTTAGGGTTTAGGGTTTAGGGTTTAGGGTTAATGGCATAGTTGTAGATATTTTTATATCAAACTATTAGGGTAGAGCACAATGTGTGTAAAATAGAGAATTTAGGGATAATGGGAAGAGTAGAAGAATCTTCGTACCAGTGGAAGATTTCCACCTTTTTTCGAATAGCGTGTGGGGAGGTGTGTGTCAAAGTAGATTTATGACAATTGATTGGTGTCATTGTTTCCTTTATGTGAAAGGAATTAACCTTTTTTTTAATTGGGTAGCTAAAATCTGCTTTGGACTTGTAATGGTTACGATCCAAAACGATCAACACGTGGCTAATTACTTGTGGTGAACTCGTGTGCATATTTACAAACCCCCCCCCCCCCATTTTTATATTATTTTAAGAGTAAAAATGTATTCATGCCTAATAACGAGTGTATTAATTCTAATTGGTACTTGATACACTTTATTAAACAACCTCTTTTTTGGCAACTATGTATTATGGAAAGATATAACAAAGTAATTTAGAAAACGCAATGAAGTTAAGGCAACGTAATCGTACACACATAATAGTATTAATATATTAAATTGTAACAAATGATGTTAATGTTAAACATCAAATTATTAATGTTATTTTTAATTTTATCATTAGGTGACCGAATTTATTAGGATATTTTTGTGAGTTTAATTAGGTTAGTAGAAGATAAGATTACCTTTAAAGTTCAGTTCAGGATTGAGGATTAATGGTTTAGTGTGAATTGTATAGGGTTTAGGGATTAGGGTTATCAGTTAAGTGTTAATGCAATGAGAACAATTCAACTAAGTTAATAGTGAATATCTCTAAAATTTATATATAGGTTGTCATGTATTGGTGATTATTGATATTATACCGGAAATTAGTCATGAAGCTTTACAATACATTACGGTAGGTCGTGAAGCATTAACGTAACATTTTAGATGCAGTGTCTCTCGAAACCTATCACCTCAGTAAGTATTATTGTTTTGGCATAATGATTTATGGTAGAGGGATGTGAATTAATGGTTAAGGGTTTAGGGTTTAGGGTTAATGGATTAGGGTTTAGGGTTTAGTGGTTTAAGATTTAGGGTTTAGGGTTAAGGGTTTAGGGTTTAGGGTTTAGGGTTTAGTGGTTTAAGATTTAGGGTTTAGGGTTTAGGGTTAGGGTTTAGGGTTTATGGTAAGGGTTAAGGGTTTAGGGTTAAGGGTTAAGGGTAGGGTTTAGAGTTTAGGGTTTAGGTTTTAGGGCTTAGGGTTAGGGTTTAGGGTTTAGGGCAAAGAGGTCATTTTCAGCCTTTGTATGAGTGAGATTCTCTAAAAATTGTCTCTTTCACTAGTGACATACTCACTTACAGTTGATTTGCACACAATCGGTTTAGATTTGTTTTCCCAATTCTTGTATTTCTTACTAAGATTATGGCGCTCATTTCAAAATTCAAAAGTGAACATCACACTCAATGTGTCCAATAAATACAGCTAGCACCTCTTCTTGCATCTTGCATTACCTATTTACTCAAGATAATCGTCTCGTATTCAAACTCTTATAATGAATAACAATTCACACTCCATTGTATCTCAATTGCAAAATTTGCAAATTAAAGGTGGAAGGCAAAGATTACAATACCATCCTTGTACTGAAACCATTTATAGCAAACCTGTTTACGCTTTCGAGGAAGCGGAGTTAGATTTCAACTCAACTATTTATTATCATGATGAAACTAATTTTTCTTTTTACAACCAAGTTAATGTGTCCACACTCAAAACCGAACTTTATTACCAGTCCGAAAGTGTTAATGTCAACAGCACTCAATTTAGGGTGATGGTGCGAAGTGATGCACGACCAACTGAGTATGTACCGGCTTACACAACTATTATAGATGACCTAGACGCTTATCTTCATAAGGGTGTGTCTGTGTTTGTGAGATGGTACCGTCGTTCTATGCAAGAATTACAGCCTCTTTTTATTCCAAGGGAATTGGTCTCAATATTTGATAAAAAGATAATATTAAAAACTGATGATATACCAACATTTTCAGTACCAGTCGATGTTAGAGAAATAGTAATACTTCCCAATATGGTTGGTGTTCATGTGTTTACGGTCGAAGAATCAATGTATCAAATCAATTTAAATATCCATTCTTCTTGTACTTGGTTCACTGGAACTAGATTTTTTACTATTAGTATTAGTTGTCAAAGGTCGGTTGAATTAATTAGCTATGAAAGTTTCGTGAGGGGCTCTAATGTGATACTATGGAATGCTAGGAGTGTACACCGTCCTTCGTTTGCCGAGAATTTTGCCAACTTATTTAATTCATTTAAACCTATGTTGGTTGTGATGACCGAGGCTCGGGTGAACAAGTCATTCCTTACTTTCGTACGCAAACAATTAATTGGTGATTATCGAGTCGAGGTAATTGGTCCGAACTATGGTCTTGGAGGGCTGTTGGTTATATGGGATGCACGAGCTATGCCATATTTCCACAGGAAGCAATACACACTATATGGTCATCTACTATCGACCTCCTTAATTGTAAGTGCCCACCCTTTTGATTGTACATAGGTTGTTTTTTTTATTAAGTGCAAAATAATTTACTAGTTCCAATGTGTTCATGTAGTTTGTCGTTATAACACATGGCTATCTCTTTTTTGCATTTAGCCAGAATGGCGTAGCTCGGTGATTACGTCGATTGAAAGTGACTGCACGTTAAATGAAGTGGGTTCGGATATTATCGATGAGTATGAGTACTTTTAGTTAATTTTTTAATCATGGTTACTCTAATTACTCTAATTATCACTACGTAATTCAAGCTATGTCAATGTTTATTATAATGATACATATGGTTCTGTATCTGTTAAGATTTCTATCGCTTATTGGAAATTTGTTTGTATGTTCTAGTAATGACGCAAATCGATAACAAATGATAATGCATGCCAAATTGTTGAAGTCAAACAAGTCATTATTAAAATTGAAAATATGCCATGAGGTTTATGTATGGCGTGTAAGACAGGAAGACACAAAAGGGGAAAAATAAGATAGGTGGTGCATAGAAGAGGTATAACTGTACAAGTATGGGTCTGCCACAAATTTTATTGGGTAGGATAGCTATGATATTTTATAAAAGAGCTAGGGATAGCTTGTAATCACTAGGTGAGCAACTATAATAAAACAAATGCAGGGAATAAAAAGTGGAAAAGGTTTACACATTGGTTGTTTCATTTCAAAAAGTTAAAATCCATGTTAGTGTAAGTTTGAGAATCGACATATGCAATTTGCAGTATCGAGGAGGCAAATTACAATTGTATGTGTACTAAAGCATAATTATAAAAGTATTAGACAATTATCAGTGTATCTAATAATGACATTGGTGGTATAACTAATGACTTAATCTTTTAAAAATCCCAAATTGGATAATTAAATTCACCGCTCTTATAATAGGAAAGATATGTTTGGGTCTATAATAATATCTTCATAGTAGGACAGGTATCTTTTTCTATGAAATAACTTGTCATAGGCTCATAGCTAATCAGATCTAAGTGAGCAACTAAACCAAAATACATGTCTAAAGTAGCTTTTATTCAGTAGGAGCTCTAAAACTTGACCACAAAAAAAGTGAAAAATGTGATTTGGTTTGCAGAATCGAAATCTGTAGCATCCAATATTCAAAACTAAAATTAGTTTTTAAATATTTTTCTCAAATAAAATTGTTTAGTATATTAGTTGGATACAACAATTTTTTAAGAAATTAAATGGCCATAATTATAGAATTAGTGAATCCGTGGTTAAAATATTAAAACTTGGATAAATGATATTAGAATCGTATTGAATATATAACATTTGATTTTGTCGATCAACATGAAAATCCAAGAGGAATATTTTGTTTTTTTCTAAAATCAGTACAACGTTTTACATACAATAGGAAGAACTTTATGTGCAAAATATTTTTTTTAAAGTAGGATAGATGTATGATTCTATGAAATAGCTTGTCATAGATTATAATATCTAGGTGAGCAAATAAAACAAACAACAATGTCTAAAGTATCTTTTATTCAGTAGGAGCTCCAAAACTTGATACATATGAAGTGACAATGTGATATGGTTCATGCTCAATTTAAGGAAGAACAAAGGGAAAGGTTTTACACAGCGTACGTAGCATGTGTACAATATTTGGTAATCCATCTTAGTGTAACTATGCAGTATTGAGATAATATCAAGTTTGCTATTATACACACCACCAAGTCATATCTATATGGCCATCCGTATATAATATAGAATGTTCATAACTAACATTACAGTGTTGCACATTAGAATGACTTCGTGTTAATGTCAAAGTGAAGTCTTAAAATGTTTTTTTACCGGAGAATAAAATTTATACACGTATTATGTTAAGATGTACTTGAGTAGTTGTAAGTATATTCAGTCGAAGTCGAAAAATGCTTGGTGAGTCATTTAGGATAATAGACCGTATAGTAATGACGCGCCATGTACACAGATAATGGTTTTAATAAGCAAAAAAAGTGATTAGGAGTGATTCAACAATAAATGGTTTAGGTCGTTTTTCTTTTATACGTTGACTTTATTATGAACCGCAATGTTGCTAGTAATTTTGATACGCATTAAGGTACAACTATGTTATTAAATGTGCACATTTTTAATTCAGTGGTGGAAACACAGTTAATTACGTTAACTTCTTTTAACAAATCCAAGTAATTTTGTTTAATAAATAAATTTAATGTTGTAGTTGTTTGCAAAGTGCCCTTACAAGTAAAGCATGAGAGGAGGGTGATTGCTTAAGGGGAAAAAGGCACTTAGCTTTTTGAGACCTTCCTTTTGTTATGTTATTTGGATGTGGGGCGGGTAATATTCCCGCCAACCCAATACCCGCCAATTGCATGACCAAGTGGCAGCATGCAATTGGTTACTAATGCATATAAATGAACCTTGGTGGGAAAGCATGAGAAATGCACCAATCCTATAGTAATAAAAACATAGAGGTGAATTTTGCCATCATGTCTCCAAACCTTGCTACCCTAACATAAGCTTTCCCCTTTAGGAATTGAAGCAAAGCTGAAACCAAGCATGCAAACCTATCCCACAACAAGGTCTAAAATAACCCCAAGACCTTCACCACGAAGGTTTCATAAGAAGAAGAGCTTGTTGGCTTCCACTCTCAATCGCAACGCCATTAATAAGCTTAAAAAACAGACAATGGTCAGCAAAAGGCCTATGCCAAGAGATAGAATTGTGAAAGCGCAAGTAGCTGCTGTAGCGGCGTTAACAAGGGCCTTACAGGTCGTTAACAGAGACCATGCACCTGTTGGTGGTCCTCCACCAATGGATCTTAGTGTTCCGGTGGCCGCGGATGATGTTGCTGACCCCGTAGGAGGTGAGGAACCACCCCCTACTAACCACACGATCCTTGTTAAGAGTAGACAACGTCACGATACGGGCGTAGTTTATGAGATAAGGGATGAAGAGACGTTTGAGGAAATCGATGAGGATTATGCATCGAGAGTTGATGTTTCAACCCCCGAAATCAGGCTCAAGAAGCATGGGTTGCTTATAGAGCGTACAGCCACCGCTGCATCAGTGAGAATTCGGACTGGTGACATAATTTATATGTCTGCAGTGGTACGTTGTTTAGTTTAAATAGTTTGCATTATAATTTTGTTTATACGTTATTGTGAGTTCAGAGCTTTATAAATAGCAATCCTACCTTTATTCACACCTATAATGTGCAACTTACTATTGATGCTCTTCTATAAATTGTAGGACCCGTTGAAAAACATGGACACCAGGAGGAAATTTTTCTATATCCGCAACACTTGCACACCATACTATGAGGTGAAGGTGCAATGCAAGCTCACTTCAAAGCTTAGGAGGATCTGTATCAGGTGGGGTAAAATAGTGCAAAACGATCCGAGGACTCTGATGGTGTTATACCAAGACAGAAAGCTTAAAAGGCACATCACTGTTCAGGAAGCAGGCATAAATAATGGGCACTACGTTTATGTTTGTCCGGAAATATATCAAGGAGAGGTTGCTGCGCCCCAAGTTGCTGAAGGGCAGAACGTGTAGCTAAAGTAGTACCTTTTGACTTAGGGTGTGTAGTATTGGTCAATGAAGTCAAATTATCAGTGTTTTGTGAAGTATTATTGTGAGTTAAATCATCATGCCAATGAAAGTTAAGTGAGGTGTTACCCCTTCTCATGTAATATATTAAGGGCTTTTGTTTCTAGTGAACCTAATTTGCCATTTCAATTGGGATACATTAGTTATGTAACCCATTATTTTATTTACGTATTAGCCTTGGTGCAAGGGATATTATGAATGTACCCAAACAAGTGCTTCATGGCAATCAGTGTTTTGTGAAAATTGTAGCTGCATGTGTCTAAGTTGATGTTTGTATTGAATTGATTAAGTAATGATGAAAATTTTCTACCTAGTTCAAGTGTATTTTGTAACATTTCACGCTTTATTTGTTTATAATTAACTTCGTGCTTTATTTATTTTAACCCCTCCATTGTAAGTAAAACAAGTAGTTATAGATGAATTAGTGGATGATATACTAAATAGTTTCGGTACTCATTTTGATCAATTACAACAGAATAAAATGGTTCACAACCAGATGAGTTCTTGTTTTGCTCAAACACTTATAACCACTGGGGATCAGTTGACCATTCTTGAGTAGACATGTGAAGGTCGAATTCATCACAGCAAACATCTTCAGCTGGATTCACTTGGTAGAACTTAGTGTATGGTTTCTGTTTCTTACTCCGTTTGACTTAGGAACAAATTACCATTAGTGAAGTGTTTCGCAAAATCTGTACAATATTAAAAATAAAAAAAAATATCATTATACCGGCAACTTAGTTGGTTGGACTGAATCAGGCACATGTACTTGTTATTGGGGCTGGGCTCTCTGTTACATTATTTTAAACACAAAGAACAAACCAACTTAGAAACTGAAAAAATGAATCCGATAAAATGCCACAAGACAACTATGAATGTATGTCGAATAAACTCAGTTACCTTGTTTTTACCCTTGCCTGCATTGTATCCTAATTCAGCTTGAGTCTTGTTCCTTGACCCTTTTGGACGACCTCGAGGCCTCTTTTTAATAATTGGATCTCGAATGAGGTACCGAGGACTCACTCCATCAACCCCATCTGCAGTACTACCCAAACCTTTGCTACAGCTAGCTAGTACCTTACCACGATTTGAGACAGACCCTAGAGTGTCATAGGGTGGAACTGGAGCTGAAGAGCCTATCTCTGAAGACGAGACCTTTGTTTCTGGTACAAAAGAAGGATCATCATTAGCCATTTTTTTGTCACGTCACTCATTAATCTCAGCACGCATCTTGCGTACCGCTTGACGAACAACCTCACAAGTCTCATCATCAACGGCAGAGGCTTCATCACACAAAGCCTCAAGGTCTGGTATAAGCTTGTTGAATTGTACAACTTCTGTGGTTTGAGTAGGATCGTGGTACGCCACTTTAACACGTGTGTGTTTCCTCGGCATATCCTTGCGCCACCGATTAAGAACAAATTTTACTGGTATGTCATACACAAAGTTTTGATCCTAGACTCTAATGCAGTGCTTAGAAAGGATCCCATCCTTTTCAAACTTCCTACAATCACAGCTAATGTGTTTGGTAACTGGATTAAAGTGATAGAATAAAACCTCCTTAAATTAGTGATGCTTTCTTCATTACAACCTTCACGAACAATCCAAATGCGATCTTCAAGCAAGTACTGGATTTCTACATCACTAATAATTTTCTCTTCCTTAATCTGTACATACATCATCCTTGCACATTCTCTTTGAACTTCTTGGAACTTGGCATCGGTGTATATTTTCTTGGAAAAATCGTTCCACTTTGAATCCACTAACAAGCCGTCTGATGTACTTGGAATCCCTTGCATCTGCATCTTGCTCATCCTCAACCCTTTTCTTCATTGCTTTGCAATATTTTTCTGGAAACTCAAATAGTCTGGTTTTACGGGTCACAAATCAATAGTGATAGTCCATAAAAAAACGGTTTATACTTTCGACCCTTTGTGTTGTTTTCATACCGGCCCAAAAATACTCTTTCATATAAGCAGGCACCCACATGTGCCTCTCTAAGAAAAGATCCTGTAGCCAGTCATTGTCTTCCATTTCGTAGGCCCGCATTGCATCACACCATCGTCTCTGAAATTCTTCAACAGTAAAGCTATCATAGATGACATTCTTCAAAGGATTCTTAAATTCATCGTACCTGTTACATGACAAGTTAATCTCCCATAGTAACACAGAACAGAATTGCATAACTGCATAACTAAGGATATGGTTTAGGACCATGAAACCACGAAACCACTAATATAAGAACTGCCAGAAGCAGGAAAGACTTTATACCCTAACACTACTAAGTTCTAGTACTTAATATTCTCTGAAAATTAAAAACGAACATAATGAAGAGCTATAGCATAATCACCAGTCCAACATAATCAGACAACCAATCAGTCAGAGATAATCTGTAGGAATCCAGAACAGAAATATGTACCCACATGACTTCTTGCATAACCAAGGCAATGAGTTAACCATGCAATATACCATTATTCAGCCTTTGGAATTGGATTAGCTATTAATAACAGAAAAATTGAATACAAGACAGAAGTAAACCCTATGCTATGTAGTGAATGAGCATGAAAAATGATAGAAAATACTTACAATGCACACTTTCCTAGCTTCTCGAGAAATTTCCTCATAATATGCCATATACACCATCTATGACATGTATTAGGCATAACTTCGGCTAGAGGCTTTCGCATAGCTGCTGCCTGATCAGTGAGGATGGCATTTGGAGCTTTATTACTCATGCAAGAAAGCCATTGCTCAAATACCCATCGAAAGGTATCACAATCTTCATGAGAAATGAGGGCACATCCTAATAAGATAGTCTGCCCATGGTGGTTAACTCTTACAAAGTTTGCAAAAGGTAGCTCATACTGATTCGTGAGATATGTGGCATTGAAGCAAACTACATCGCCAAAATCTTCATAAGCTACCCGACTCCTAGCATCGACCCACATTACATCTTTTAAGCGACCTTCCTCATCCAACCTATGAGCATGGTAAAAATTTTGGTTATCGGCTTGCATATAATCAAAATATGTCATCATGGATTGTACATCTCCACCGGCCATCTTCAATCTCCTTTGCTTATACACCTCGTGTTGAAGATCCTTCACGCTAGGCAATCGTATGTTATCAAGCCCTAAACAACCACGAATTTGAGTAACCGTTACACCTTGCTCAAAAAAATTCACCAACCTCCTTCGAACCGTTGATGTCAACTTCTTCATCCGATACTCTTTAACCAAATTTTCCATGGTAGGGGAGAGATCGTGAGTATGCTCCAAGACTACAGTTCTCAAAACCCATAAACCATCACTGTTCATACTCCCATAAACCCTAGCTAGGCACTCACATTTTTTAGATTTACGTTTTCCTTGATCAAGCTCTGTCTCACCAATAAGACCCTTCACATTTGCTCCGCTTTCCCCCGACTTCCATGAACTTAGCCCTTTTCTTTGCATCACGCATTGCCCTCATATCCGGTGACCCCCAAAATTCACACCTCCAAGTTATTGCCCTTCTCACTTTGGTAGTAGTGTATGATCCTTGCACCCTACTCACCCCAAATCCACACTGCTCCGCGTAAGTTTTGTAGTACAACTCAATTTCCTCCCAACGTTTAAATAGCATTCCCACTTTATGAGGGTCAACATTTGCATCCACAATCTCCTCTGTACTAGAAATAAGGGTTTGCAATGACTTCACCGTATGCGTTGGGGAATGGGATTGGGGTGAATTCCTAGTTTTGTCATTGAAAGAAGATGTGGGTGTGTTATTTTCTTTGGTGTGAGACAAGGTAATGTTCTCCAAAAACTCTGCACTCATAGCTTCTTCTCCCTCTTGCTGATTGTCATCTACACCTATCTCCAACAACGTACCAACCTCATGTTCAATTTCATCTACACCTATGTCCAACAAGGGACCAACCTCTTTTTCATTTTCACCTACAGCACACTCCACCAAGGTACCAATCTCTTCAAAGTTCCCTCCTAAAGGAACTACTCCATCTTCTTCCATTTCAGACATGACATCAAGCAACTACTAGCACATATAAAAAATAGCATAATGTATCCACTCATAAAATGCAGAGTACATGCGTAACAGGTAATGTTAGTGATGGGGCTTAACAGTTTTAGCCAAGTACACTTCAACAAACAACAATCACAGTTACCAATCACTCGTTTCATACCAACAAAACTAGAAACTAATCGGCCTGAAACCAATTAGAACAGAATTCATTTCATAACAACAAATATGGAAACCAATTACAACAGAAATCATATCATAACAACAGTGCTACAATCCAATTAGAACAGAATTAGCAAATATTACAGTCATTAATTTAGCAAATGAAACATAAATACTTTTAATTAAGCTATATAGAGAGCACAACTCAACAAATTCGACAAATGGAGGAAAATTACAGCTTAACAGTTTTAGCCAACTACACTTCAACAAACAACAATCACGGTTACTAATCACTCGTTTCATACCAACAAAACTAGAAACCATCAATCAATCAATCAATCAATCAAAGCCTTAATCCCAAAAGTGGGGTCGGCTAACATGAACCAAATTTGATTATTCCGTGTAGTCATCAACATAAATCTTTCTCCTCCATCCCTTACGATCCAAAACTTCATCCTCACGTAAATCCATGCACTTCATATCCTTCCTCACTCCTTCCAACCAAGTCATCTTTGGTCTCCCTCTTCCTCGTTTAATCCCTCCATGGTCCCACTCTTCCACTCTTCGCACCGGTGCACCCTCGGGTCTCCGTCTTACATGTCCAAACCAACGCAGACGATTTTCCCTTAATTTATCTACAATGCCCGCCACACCTACTTTCTTGCGAATAACCTCATTTCTGATTCTATCTCTTAAAGTGTTTCCACACATCCACCTTAACATGCGCATTTCCGTAACCTCCATCTTTTTAATATGCTCTTTCTTAGAAGCCCAACATTCTGTACCATAGAGCAACACTGGTCTTATGGCAGTCCTGTAGAATTTTCCCTTCAACTTTAAGGGAATGCTGCGGTCGCATAGCACTCCCGTGGCCGCTCTCCATTTAAGCCACCCTGACTTAATCCTGTGGGTCACGTCTTGATCAATGTCACCATTCTTCTGGATGATCGACCCTAGGTACTTAAAACTAGAAACCAATCGGCCCGAAACCAATTAGAACAAAATTGCGAAGCGACGACGGATCCACTCAAAAAGTTGTATGAGACAACGAATCGAGAATATGCCGAATTGTTATATTTATGTATTTGGATTCTTAGCCCTTCCCCGATTAATTCTTGTTTGATTTTGTTAAATTCGTTTTCATTATCGTTCATTGTCAATTGTAGATGCCATATGGCTTATATTAATGAAATTTAGTGTCCTCTAGGACTTTTTTCAAAAAAAAAAAAAAAAAAAATACATATTTATATATAACTTTTTATGATCAAATTTATATTCTTTTTTTTTTACAGTCTCCTAACCTAAAAAAGAGATGTTTCTTAAATTTTTTATCTTAATAAATTCGATTTCATATTGTAGACACCCATTTGTGTCTCCCCAAAACCAAACCCAGTGATGAGTACCTTTCACGTCGAATCATAATCGAATGAAACGAAAGTGTGGAAAGGTCTAGTGTTGCGGAAAGTTTTATTTCTTTTCTCTTTTCCCTGTTTTTGAAAACTTTATTTTAATAAAACAGCCAATCCAGTTTGGTTGGTCCATGATATGGGTCCAATAGTGGTGTAGTTGGATGGGGCTTGCAAAGACCTTTCTAACGATATATTATAAGCCCAATTCCGATGAATATTGAGGAAGTTATGGCCAATTTACTAAACTGGGCCTGGTTTGAGCTTTATGTACGGCCCAATGATCTAGGGGAGGGCCTAATATGATTTATCATTCCTAATGCAATTAGGAATGGTTTTAGTCTTCTAGAACATTCTAGAAGGTTCTTATCATTCTTAATTCAATTAGGATTCTTCAGAGTTTTAATCAGATCAAATAGCATTTTCGACTGAAATTATATTATTTTATCTTCCTGTACGGTAAAATTATCAGATTTTCGAAAACGCGTTGAATTTGTGGTCTTCAGACTCTGTTTTGATAAATTATCTTTTTTGGATGATTTTCTCTATAAATATCGTATCAAAAACTCCGTTTTCATTCATCAACAAGCATCAATTATCATCTACACCGATCGTTCACCAATTCTTTTCATTCTCAAGCTTTCATTAATTCTTTAGTATTCTTTTCTAAACTTTGTTTTCAACATACAAAATTCTGCATTCGCAAGATCTAGAAACACCTAGCCATATTCGAAGTTGCCTTCGCCCTAGACGTGAAAGGTTTTAATTTCTGAGGGTTTGGTCCCAAATCTCTCTTTACATTATTTAATTTGATTGCTTTGATTATTATTTTCCTTGAAGTTACTGACGTGTGTATTTTGTTATTAGAAAGAGGTACGAGGCATCCAAGTAAGTACTTTAATTGATTAATTGATTTATGAAGTAGATATCATGTTTACGTTGTTATTATGATTCCTAATGTTATGTTAGAGCGTTTTGATCTTCCTAGTATCATGTCTAGGGTAACTCTAATATCAAGTATGATTAAAAGTATGATGTCTTTTATTTTCTTCCTAATATTTATGATTGTTAGTATCATGTTAGGGTTAAAGATTTGATTTTTATTGCTTAGTGACATGCTAGGGTTTGTTATTAATCTTGTTAGTATCATGCCTAGGATCTTGCTATTTTTATTATGCTTTAATATTAACATGAACATGATTATGATTATAATTGTTATTATTATAATTATTATTCATGATATTGATTATTTATTATGTTGCTTGATATTTATTTATTGCTTGATCACCTTTATTGCATGTTAAAGGGAATTGGTACTTGTAATCACGCTTAATAAGATAATTAATAATCTTGTTTAGGGTTAATTGTGATTATAATTCAAGTGATCGCCAATAATAGATTTATCTGTGCATTAATATTCAACCAACATAGATTAAACAGGTTTAGGGTTAATTCTATTGATTGTATGTTAGTCAGAAAGCGCACATGAATACGAGCAGAATAAAGTAGAGGCCTATTATTAGGGCAGGTTCAATCTCTTTTAGGTTGGATTTGTACCTTCATCCCCGAACCCTATTTTGGTTCATGACCTTATGGAGTTGACGATCTCTTGGATCGTTAAGGGGTGTAACCTTCACCTCGTGAACGGTTTACAAGTTCCTTAAAAACTTGTTGGCGACTCTTTTGCTCTATCTTCTTCCCTTTTGGACGCCACCGTACTTTAGTGTATGATCACAATGGGGTTCAAGCTAGTGGGATTTTAAAGGCTTGAATTATTCCCTACAGTTTTTGGCGACTCCACTGGGGAGGATTTCTATTTTAATTCCTGAATTTGTTTCGGCAATGATTTAGAATGAGTGGATGAGACTCGAAAAGTTCTAAGTATTTCATGTGCGTAATTTTGATTAACATTATTGTCATATGCATAAAAAGGTTCTCATTGGAAAGACCATCCGTAATGAGTAAAAAACATAGGATTTTACACGTAGGAAATTTGAGAAATGTCTTTCACAACTAGGACTAAAATAACACCGCGCGAAACTGGATGATTTCATTGAGCACAGAAAGCTGCTGAGGCATGTGGGAAGTAGCGTCAGGGGCCAGAGCTTGGCGCCAAACTTTTAGCCGTAGCGCCAGACGCCAGTATTGGCGCCAGGCGCTACAGTTAAAAGTTGGCGCCAGTCTCTGTTTGCTGGCGCCAATTTCCCCCAATACCGAGCCAGAAATATGCGTTCTAATTTCGACCGGTTTTTCGTATTGTTTGCTCGATCCTACTTCATGATTGAATTTTTTCTCACTTTTCTGAAACCCATATGTGTTCTACATATGGACATAACCCTCTGGGAATTCATGCTCTATCTACCTGATTGAACGCTCCTGGCAACAAAGGGTACATCTGAGAGGTTGAATTCACCAAACCATGGAAGCGAGTTTTTTCTAAAAACTCGCGGTGTTCTATCCACACGCGTTAACCCTTCACGGTTAGGCTTCTACGCGGTGCATCTGGACAATTAACCATGGACCCTATTTGACTAAACCATATCCCGAACTTTAGAGAACTAGAGCCATGGTTAGGTTGCAAACTCATTGCATCACATTGTGCCTACTTGACTAATTGTGCATTATTTGTTGTGCATACTCTATGTGATTTTTCCTAACCGTTTGTTTGACTTGTGTTAAGACTAAATAAACTGATTAATGACAAAAGGACTTTGTTTAATTAATTAATTAATTAATTAGAGCTAATAAATAAACATAAAATCGAGTCAAAGTTCCTTTAAGTCAACCCAGATTTTTATTCCCGTATACTGCACAAACGTCAACTTGTTTTGGTCATAGATGGAGTTCTAGAAAGAACTACGAGTCGTACAACCTATGGATCTGTAGCCCCGAGTTTTATCTTTAATTTGGCGTTGGTTTCATCCCAATCAGAGTCGCAGATAAAAAGTTATGAATAAAATACCACAGTCTGTCCAGTTTAATGCATATACGTGAAGTCTTAACTTAGTCTTTGCTTGAGTCTAGTCACATAGTCTAGCCACATGGTCATGACACGAGTCTTAAAGTACCATCTACACTCACTAGTCTTGGCACACACTTTGAGCACATGTCACCATGGCCATGTCTTAGGTTCATGCATGAGTCGGTCTTTTCCGTCATTTGAGTTGGGGGGTACATTCTATCCCTAATTCTTCATATCCCTCCACCTCCATCATTTTTTTCTTTTTTCACTTTCTATTCCATCTTTCTTCACTTCTTCCATCCATGTGTGTTGAATCGAGTTTGAGTCATATGATTGACAAACAAAAAATGAGGGTGATGATGAAACAACACAAGACAAGAGGCGAGCTTCAATGACAAGATTTCATGACCTCTTTTTCTATTTCTTTTTCATTTTTTCCTTTCCCCAATAAGTCTAGCATATGCACCTTTTCTTTTTCCTTTAGATTATTTTGTAGTTTTTCTTTTCTTTTCCCTTAGATTAATTTTTGTAGATTCTTTATTTATTTTCTTTTAATAAAAATGAGAATTTATTTCCTTGTATATGATCATCACATTGCATTGCAAAAAAAAAAAAAGAAAAAAAAAGAAAAAAATCCATGTCGAATTAAGCACAAGGTATACCAATGATTTGAGGCACCCCTTGTAGCCACATCATATCTCCTTTCACCTTTCAAATTCACAATCCTTTCTTCATAAACCACTTTGAGCCTTGTCTAATGATAGACCTTTATTTTTTCAACCTACATCTATCTAATCTTGGGATGGGATGGCGTGCAACTTATGCAATTCTAAAGAAAGCTTGAGCAAATTCAAAAGATAGCAAAAGCAAAAAATAAATAAAAGTGTACAAAAGGGCAAGTGTTCCAATGTCTTTGATGTGAAAATATCTTCGATAAGAATACGTCTCAGATTGCGTCTCTTATCGAGTGCTCGGTACCGTGCCTGAGAAACATGAATGCCAAGTGAGTGATAGATTGCATGATCGGGATTGTCCACACTTATAGATGCTAAAGCGAAAGATAAAAGAGAGCTAAAAAAAAAAGAGTAGAAAACCTCGAGCATAAAAATACAAATATTCAAAAGCAAGGTTGCACACCTTGGGGGCTTATCTAGGGTCTTGAGCCTTTATCCCCTTCTTCTTTAAACTTTTAGCCTAATCACGCTACAATCCTTAAAAAGACCTTTTTGAGGTATACACACTTGTGCGAGGTTTGGCTAGAGCTACGTTCGGCCTGATTCCTAACGGATACGTAGGCAACCTCACATCGAGGTGCGACCGTAATAAACATGCATTCATATTCACATTCATACAATTACACCATGATCATATCAAGGGATCTCCAATGCTCATCCCTTTTCATTTAGAGCTAGACTTGGGGGCTTGATCCCTACATCATTAGCTTATCTAGCCTAAGAGTCACCACCATTTGACTCTTTTCAATAATATATATTTTTTCACACACTTAGCTCTTGCGGCCTAACTTTAGTGTCACTATCACACACTGCACAGATACATGACCAAATATACTTCCCTTAGGAACCCTTTGTCATGAAATCTTAATACAACGCTGAAGCATGCCTTGTCATATCAAAATCGCTCATCAATCGTAATCATCATTGCATCATGAAGTATGAAGTGCTTAGCCTCCGTGCCTAAGTTACCCAAATACTTTCATCATTGAGTCATCCATTGAGATAGCCTAGGATGGATTAATCCTTGAACCTTGAGAGATAGTATCAAACAACATTTGACTAAGCTCATTCAACATGCACCTTCAAAACTTCGATTCTTTTTTCGCGTCTTTCTTTTTCAGGAGAAAGTCGGTACCCTCCACAATTGACGGAAAATGTTTGCTTTTTTTTGCATTTTTCGAGTCGCACGATCACATTACAAAGCACACACGAGTCATGTACACATTGAGTCATGTCGTGTCATATAACTTTGATTTGAGTCTAACACATGTCATTTCACTTCGAGTCAAGTCAACCTCGAGTTAGTCAACATATCGAGTCAAGTTTATGCCTTGAGTCGTGTCAAGTCGATGAGTCAAGCAACATTAAGCCTTAAGATCAACCCTAAGATGATTAAAAATATTGGCAAAGTTCTATAGTAAAAAATAAACACAGGTGCAGCAGAACAGGGAAGACCCTATCACAGCATTCGGCGACAGAGTCAATTCTTGGCTCCAGAAATATTTCAGCAACGACAGAGCTCGAAGCCTCCCAGAAAGGTGATTTCGACTTCATACAGCAATTTCGGGTTCCTTGGTACGCCAGTTAGCCCCTATAAGCAATTTGACATGATTAAGTAGTCAGTTGGATTACAATTGCAATAAGTGACCGACCTGATGAAAGATCGTCTCACTTAGCTTAAAGCGCCTAGGCATTGGCTCAAAAGCAGAAAAGGTACCGACGTATAGGTTCAAAGCAACGAAAGCGCCGACGTACAGGCATAGCGGAAGCAAAGTTCGAGCGAGCTTTAAAGATCGACAAGTGTTGGTCTCCGGTAATTTTCTTTGGAATATTATCGCAACAACTGAGGATGACTTCAAGTAAAGTTATTTTCGACGGCATTCGCTAAGATTGTGGAGGTTGTCACCAAAGATTTGAGAAGATAGCACGAGATGGGCGGTCTTCGACGGCATTCGCTAAGATTGTGGAGGTTGTCACCAAAGATTTGAGAAGATAGCATGAGATGGGCGGTCTTCGACGGCATTCGCTAAGATTGTGGAGGTTGTCACCTAAGATTTGAGAAGATAGCACGAGATGGGCAGTCTTCGACGACTTTTGCTATGATTGGAAAAGTTGTCACTATGATTCAAGAAAAGGCTCAAGATGTAGCAACATTGATCGACGGCGTTCCCTAGATTGCGGAAGATTGTCAAAACAAAAAGCAAGGTGGCGTTCCCTAGATTGTGGAGAGTTGTCACAAACAACTGAGGATTGTTTCAAGTGAAGCAATCTTCGATGGTATTCCCTTGGACGTGGAATATTATCACAGCGGAGAGGATAGTTTCAGGCGAAGCAATCTTCTAATTTGGAAGCAGTTACAAGGCGTAGCGGTTTTCAAGCGGGATGGCATTCTCTAGCTTGTAGGAGGTCATCAAAACAACAGCAACGACAACAATCGGTTACTTTCAGAGACGTGTACTCGACGGTGCAAGATACGCGTTTCTTAACTCTTTTATCTGTTTAACTAATGCTAGTTTTGCAGGTATCGGCGTTACAAGATTTATTTAGGATCGCAGAACGTTCTGAATCATTCTCCGTCCCTATCGATACTTTGGCTTTCGTTTTCGAAACTCGCGTTTCTCCAAACTCAGTCAAAGTGGGGGCTTCTGTAGACACCCATTTGTGTCTCCCCAAAACCAAACCCAGTGATGAGTACCTTTCACGTCGAATCATAATCGAATGAAACGAAAGTGTGGAAAGGTCTAGTGTTGCGGAAAGTTTTATTTTTTTTCTCTTTTCCCTGTTTTTGAAAACTTTATTTTAAGAAAACAGCCAATCCAGTTTGGTTGGTCCATGATATGGGTCCAATAGTGGTGTAGTTGGATGGGGCTTGCAAAGACCTTTCTAACGATATATTATAAGCCCAATTCCGATGAATATTGAGGAAGTTATGGCCAATTTACTAAACTAGGCCTGGTTTGAGCTTTATGTACGGCCCAATGATCTAGGGGAGGGCCTAATATGATTTATCATTCCTAATACAATTAGGAATGGTTTTAATCTTCTAGAACATTCTAGAAGGTTCTTATCATTCTTAATTCAATTAGGATTCTTCAGAGTTTTAATCAGATCAAATAGCATTTTTGACTGAAATTATATTATTTTATCTTCCAGTACGGTAAAATTATCAGATTTTCGAAAACGCGTTGAATTTGTGGTCTTCAGACTCTGTTTTGATAAATTATCTTTTTTGGATGATTTTCTCTATAAATATCGTATCAAAAACTCCGTTTTCATTCATCAACAAGCATCAATTATCATCTACACCGATCGTTCACCAATTCTTTTCATTCTCAAGCTTTCATTAATTCTTTAGTATTCTTTTCTAAACTTTGTTTTCAACATACAAAATTCCGCATTCGCAAGATCTAGAAACACCTAGCCATATTCGAAGTTGCCTTCGCCCTAGACGTGAAAGGTTTTAATTTTTGAGGGTTTGGTCCCAAATCTCTCTTTACATTATTTAATTTGATTGCTTTGATTATTATTTTCCTTGAAGTTACTGACGTGTGTATTTTGTTATTAGAAAGAGGTACGAGGCATCCAAGTAAGTACTTTAATTGATTAATTGATTTATGATGTAGATATCATGTTTACGTTGTTATTATGATTCCTAGTGTTATGTTAGGGCGTTTTGATCTTCCTAGTATCATGTCTAGGGTAACTCTAATATCAAGTATGATTAAAAGTATGATGTCTTTTATTTTCTTCCTAATATTTATGATTGTTAGTATCATGTTAGGGTTAAAGATTTGATTTTTATTGCTTAGTGACATGCTAGGGTTTGTTATTAATCTTGTTAGTATCATGCCTAGGATCTTGCTATTTTTATTATGCTTTAATATTAACATGAACATGATTATGATTATAATTGTTATTATTATAATTATTATTCATGATATTGATTATTTATTATGTTGCTTGATATTTATTTATTGCTTGATCACCTTTATTGCATGTTAAAGGGAATTGGTACTTGTAATCACGCTTAATAAGATAATTAATAATCTTGTTTAGGGTTAATTGTGATTATAATTCAAGTGATCGCCAATAATAGATTTATCTGTGCATTAATATTCAACCAACATAGATTAAACAGGTTTAGGGTTAATTCTATTGATTGTATGTTAGTCAGAAAGCGCACATGAATACGAGCAGAATAAAGTAGAGGCCTATTATTAGGGCAGGTTCAATCTCTTTTAGGTTGGATTTGTACCTTCATCCCCGAACCCTATTTTGGTTCATGACCTTATGGAGTTGACGATCTCTTGGATCATTAAGGGGTGTAACCTTCACCTCGTGAACGGTTTACAAGTTCCTTAAAAACTTGTTGGCAACTCTTTTGCTCTATCTTCTTCCCTTTTGGACGCCACCGTACTTTAGTGTATGATCACAGTGGGGTTCAAGCTAGTGGGATTTTAAAGGCTTGAATTATTCCCTACACATATATAGCAAGAATAGCCTATTACTCCTAATATATATGTAATTGAAATAGTTTTAATTCATTATTCATTCATATATAGAATTATGCATGTCTAATAAATTAAATTATATATGTTCTTTATAACAATGATATACTTTTCATTTTCCTTGATCATCTAAATTTTGTATGCAATACATTCTACAATAAAAGAAATACAGAGTACATATTGATATTCTTCGTATGTAAAAAATATTCACTTGTATTAATTATATGTTTTTATTGCATCACAAAAACACTAATAGTAACAAGTTATATATTTTGGTATCAAATGAGAAATATTATTAATAAAACTCATTGAGGCATTTCGTCGAACACCTTGTAAGCGACAATCGTAGGAATAATATTGTAATAATTACAATGGTTTCCTAAGTTATTGCAGACATCTTTGTCTTTGGGTTTGAGTCAAATCATCCATTATTATTGTACAATCACCATGAATTCACCCAAGTAACCTATCAATAATTATACCCTTAGTTTTCTCTCCATTACTCCATCTAAATAGAATTATGCTGAAATCTCATAATTTATCCCTTTTTCCAATAACAGATGAAGGCAGTACTCGTATACCCTCATGCTGTCTCTAAATTATTTAATTAAGCAAACAAGTTTCTTGGAATTGATTCTGCCATGAATACTACCACAAAAACAGCTAGCCCACCACCCGAAAAAAAAAAGGAAGAGAGAGGATAATAAGTTTAAGTTGATTAAAATGAAAAAAATATTAAAAAAAAAAAAAAATTGAGAAGAACATAGTTGGGATGAAATCATGGATTGATTTTTCAAAAACAAAAAATGAAATCATGGTCTCATGGATTGAAGAAGAAGATAAATGAGATACTTTCTCTCTCCTAATTAAAATTCACAAGCTATGATGGCGCCATCCAAATTTCTCCCGCTGCGAAGACTACTTGTGCGGGAAATGCCAAAAAAATTCCATCTTAATTCTCCCTCCTAAAATTTCAGCTTCCCTCTTCTGTTTTGTTGTGGGACCTGCTGAGTTGTCCAAATTCTATTTGTAGTCTATTACACTGAGTGTGAATGTAGTGTATTCGTAACTACTGAGCTGTTGACCGTTAACTTCGAATTTTGTTGACTTTTCTCCCTCCTCAGTAAATTTCTATGTCCTTAGTTCAGTAAATAATTTTTCTCTCTCCTAGGGAAATTGTTCCGCTCTCTCCTCAGGAGTATCACCATTATCACCACTGGAGTACTTGGGATGAGTATGAATATTTACTTTTAAATTTTTAATATAAGTCTATATGTCGTTCCCAACAAAGCAACAAGCAAAACAAAACAATCATAATACAAGTTACAATTAAGAACTTGAACCTAAGTAATCCACCATTGGAGCAAATTACCAATTTTAGGGCATAAGGATGAAGTTGGAATGGTTTCCTTGGACACAGACTGTCGGTAAGGACCTGAGCCACCGGCGTGTAAGTATTTAGTATTGTTTATATCAACCTCAAAAACAAATTTTAAAAATTGAATCCCAATTTCTCTAATCAAAATGTCATAAATTTCCCGTAAATACATGTGCTATGTGCTACAGAGTAAAAATTAAAAAAATAAAATAAAATTACAGTACCAAGAACGATTCCAGAATCATCCCAGAGAAATGTGTTGATAGTGCTCTCCTAGTGTTTATCGAAATTGACTTGGTATGGTTGTTAAAAAAAAAGCAGATAGGAGAGAGAAGAATGTCATTAGTCCCGATCTCCGACGTCGGTAACAACGGGTCGTTCTTCGCAGAAGTAGAAATGGGAGCTGTAACACCCCCAAATCTCCCTCTATGGAAATAATACTAGTATAATACGTATAATTATACCGTAGAGATAGACTTGGGCGTATTACTGCCGCGTGATTACGCGAGGCTACTCAAAGTACTTAACTCAACAACAAAACTTGCAGCGGAAACTCAATTTTCTTTTATTAACACTTATAAAAATAATAACATTGTTATGAGTGCTAAAAAATAAAGACAAGACCAACATTCCTAAACTAGGTGAAGCAAATCCCTGAACTTCCATATGCTCATTCATGACTCCACCTGAAAATAGTCAACACTGCTTACCATTACGGTAAACATGGCGAACCAAAACAAATAAGAAATACAGATAAGCAAAATATGCTAAGTACGATAAGTGCAAGATAGTGTAAACTCAATTTATTTGCAAACATGCTTTTAAAACCAATTCCAATAATTAATCCAATAAATTCAAAACTCATTATTCCAAAACCGATTCCAATGATTCAATATTCAAAATAATAGTTAATAAAACCAATCCCTTTATTAAGAACCAATTCCTTTTAATCCAATTCCTCACCCAAGTGTGCACACCCACCAAGCTAGTCTCCTTATATTACTAGGCTATTCTTGAGGAAAGACCCGGTCATACAAAGTCCAAGGCCTTATCAATAAGCCAAATCCGCATAGTGGAATTACTAACATGCTTATAAAGCATTAATAAGTTCAATAAATCCTTTTAATATCCAATAGTTTCCAATATTATTTAAACATGATAAGTAATCCAAACCATTCAAAACATGATTTAAAAATCAATCATTCAAATACTTTTATTAAAATAAAGGAAAATTTACTTTAAATAATACAACCTTTGTCTCATTCTCCCAAAATAAACCAACCTTTGGATTATTTGAGAATAATCCAACTTTTATACCCCTTCTTCCCATAATGAATCCAAATGACCAGTTACCTAAACAACAGGTCATCCCTTTCTTTCTCCTCCATCCCACCATCTTCCTCCATTACCACCACCTAAAGCTCCACCACCATGACCAAACCACCACCCCACCACAAACTGCAGCAGCATCTCCCACGCAAATTTGCAGCACCACAACCAAACGACACCACCACCGAGCACCACCACCGTAAATAATAGCCCACCACCTCTAATATACCACCACCATAGCCACCACTAGAACCACTATCCCCCTCTCTCCATCACCAAAATTAATTCCGAATTCAACCAAATAAACATTAATTCAAAATCATGTGAAAAATAATTATGAAAGATCCAAATTCAACAAAATTAATGAATTAATTCAATAAAAATGCATAATTACATACAACATTTCTAGGTAGTTGAATAATTAGCATCAAATTAAAGAAAGGGGAGTAGGAAAGAGTGAGCAGAGAATATACAAGAGAAGGTGGTGGTTGTTTTAATGGTGGCCATGGATGGTTTGGGGTTCATGGTTTTGGTGGGTGGGTAGTAGTTTGTGGTGGGGTGGTGGTTAAAGGAGAATGCGGTGGTTAATTTTGGTGTTGGCGGTGGTCGGGTTTGTGGTGGACTGGTGGGGGTGACGGAACTGAAGGTGGGTGGAAATTAGAGCCAATTTCGTGGTGGTTGTTTATTAGTTGTAGTGATGTTGTTGGTGGGTAAGTGGGAGGGGACAGGGGAGGTAATAAGGTGGTAGTGAAGGAGGTGGTCATGGAAGAAGGATGAAGGAGATGGCTTGTGGTAAGAGAGGAGAGAGAAAGAAGTGGGTTTTTTTTTAATGTAAATTAAAATTAGACCAATAACAAAATGACACGTAGGCAAGGTAACCTGTTAAACCGGCTTGGTGACCTGTTGGGTTCATTTTGGGAAGAAGGGGTATAAAGGTTGGTTTATTCTAGAATAATCAAAAGGTTGGTGTATTTTGGGAGAACCAGGCAAAGTTTGGTGTATTAAAAGTAATTTTTCCTAAAATAAATACCTTCAAACATAATTTATTTCAAAATCAATTTAATTCAATCACCAATCAAATCATGTAAGACATGTTATTCAAACCAATTACTTTCAAAGGTATCTAGCTACCTAAACATACCTTTTGTAATCCCCCGTATTTTTAAATATGTTATAAATGAAATTTAATTTTATTTATAATATTGATTTGTATTTTTCCGTAATTTAATTTCAAAATATTCATATTATTAATTTGGGTCAAAAATTATTTTGGTACAAATTATTTTATGCACCTTTATTCTACAATTTATGTCCAATCAAACAAGCCTAACCCATTTGCTTACTTAATTGACCCGTTATTTTTATGAGGCCCAATCTTCCTATTTACCCTACAATTCTCTCCTATAAATACCCCATAAATACCTAAAAATTTCCCACACAAAAAGGTTTGTCTTATTTTCTCCTTTGATTTATTAATTTGTGTAATTATAATTATTGATTTATGGGCTTTGATTTTATTGTTTGAAATTAATTTAATCAGTATCAAGTTGTATTTTGATGATTAAATTTTATAATTCCATATTTTATAAATGTCATAATTTTCATATTTTGTAAATCTTATAACCTAGGGTTTTTAATTATTGAAAATCATGATTTTAGGGTTTTATGAACAATTGATTTAGGGATTTCATAGTAATGATGTTTTGAAGTTTTGGTGATTATAACTAATGATTAGTTTAACTTAATTCCAGATTATTTTGAACACGTAATTCGTGTTTTAATTTTTAGATTTCCGTTCATTAATATTAATCCCGTTTTAATCCCGATCAGGTTCTGAACTCATCCTATTTTGATAAAAAAAAGTAGTGTTTTCCATGTGGAAACAACGTTTTAAGAAAAACTCACTACCTTTGGTAGTGAGCACGACCTTATTGTGGCCAAATTCAGCCTCTAAATATGATTTTCGGGCACTTTTTGATTTTAACGAAGTTTTTTATACTTAAAATATTATCCTTGAGTTTGATTAATAAAATTAATTATGTTTAAAGTTAATTAAGCATAAATATATGTTTTTAATGAAGTTTTAAGTGCTGGAAATAGTTTCTAAGTACTACTTTTGATGTTTTATAAAGAGGGTTTTATCACCCATTAAAAAGGGAGATTATTAGGGGTTTTTAAATAATTTTCAGATTTTTATTAAACTTTAAACTTGTTGTAATTTCATGTATAAGAGTGTATTTTAAGGTTTTTATGAAGAAAATTTAAAGAACTATATATAAGCCCTTAATTTTAACTAAAGTGAAGGTTTTAAAGTGTTGTTTGATTTGGATTTTGAAGGTTTTAAAATAAGTTAGTATTGCTGTAAATTTGATTGATTGGGTATTATTGATTGTGATGTTATTGTTTGGTTTAGGAGAGGAGTTTATTGAAGGTGATTTCTAGATAGTAAAGTGGCATACCAATTCGTTTATTCAAGGGTTACGAAACGTTGCCTTTAGATGCATGTTTAGAAATGTATCGAGAACTTAGTATCATGGATAGAGAAGACTGAGCTAAATTGTTTGGTTATACATTGTGATTTCCGTATGATGTGCACTATTCTAATTTGTAAATATTATTTATGCATTAACTTTGCAAGATGCGCTTAGAGGCAAAGGTATGTGAATATGTGGAATGATTTATTTATTACTCATTCATGATATTGAAATAGGATGAGTAAAGGAAGAATTCAAGTCTTATAAGACGAGGTTAAGGTTTTGGGGTGCCTTATGCACTCAAGGTGTTTATACACCGAGGTAGTTAAAGGAATAAATAATAAATGTTGCTTGTCACTAATAAATCAAGAATTGAAATTGGAAAGTTGTTTTACTTGATTGAATTGACATTGGATTGATTGTATTGCTTGCATATGAGTCATCACCAGGTCTAAACCTGTAAATCACGTAAAGTGCAAGATGGATGAGCAATAAAACTCTAGATTGGTGCAATTCTGGAGTAATGACAATCAGGGGTTGGGGTACACGGGGTATTAGCCGTGTACTTTTCTCGAGGCCGTCTGATCTACGAGTCTCTTATTTCAAATATTTTTCAAAACTAGGAGTTAGGTGAGATCTCAGACTAACTACGGTCACGGAGTCGCGCCCATTTTCCGAAAGGAGGCATGGGGTTTTTCTTTTATTGATGTTCCAAATGGAGCATGGGTTGGACAACCTTGTCTATTGCGTAATCCAATGAATAAAAATAATGATTTACCTATTATTAATTAATGGAGTCTTAGTAATATAAATAGTTGAGTCATGTGTCGAATCTATAAACTAATGATGCGTGATGATTGATTATTAGTAGCATGTTAGGGATTTCTTTTATGTTTTGCAGCTTGTATGTACTCAGCTTTGCTGATTGCGTGCTTTGTGCGTCTTTCTTTGGTCATGGCTTTCGCCTTTCAATGACCCTGTGACGATCCAATCTTTACACTTGTAATATTGGGGAGCAGACTCATCACAGATGTTTACATAGTTTGGACTTGCATCACGGTGGTGGGATTTTGAGTGGAGAGTTGGTTATTGTTCGCAGTTTATTTCTTTTCATAAGTTTGAATTTATTTAACTCTGGTTTTATTTATTTGCTACTTTTGTTGGGTTTTGAATAAGGCCTTAATGGTTCCAACTTGTAACACTTAATTTGGTTTCATTCGTTGGTTTTGAAACTTATTTATATAATCGAGTTAGTTTTTTCGCTGCTATTTTCCGATAAAGCCTTAATGTTTGAACATGTGGCGGTAGTGCGCCAGTAATTCTCTTGGATTTTGTTTAGGGTATTTACAAGTTCTAAGAGAGAATTATTGGGGTGCTACACCTTGATCCACACAAAAAGAACCTCAAGAAACTTGATTGGACACACCCTACAAATATATATAACCTTAATCAATATAAGGCTAACAAATAATCACAAATAATTAAATTAAAATCTCCCAATTATATGTACATGAACCTTTAATATAAACATTATTAAAAATCTAATTTTATATAATTAAAACTACTCATAATAATTATTTATAAATCCCCCATAATAATAATAATAATAATAATAATAATAATAATAATAATAATAATAATAATAATAATAATAATAATAATAATAATAATAATAATAATAATAATAATAATAATAATAATAATAATATTAATAATAATAATAATAATAATATTAATAATAATAATAATAATAATAATAATAATAATAATAATATTAATAATAATAATAATAATAATAATAATAATAATAATAATAATAATAATAATAATAATAATAATAATAATAATAATAATAATAATAATAATAATAATAATAATAATGATAATAATTGAATAATAAGAAAAGATAAGAAATCAAGGAAAAGAGAAGAATTGGATTTGCGTTGGAAAGAATAGGCAGATTTTGCAGAGACTATAACTCCTTTGATATAACTCCGAATTGGGTGATTCTTGAGCCTAACCTCAAGAATTTTTTGAGAGGAACAATATTCTGTGAAACAACAATACCCCAAAAACTGACCAGATGTGCTCGAAAATTGTCTTCAAAGATAAATGGGATGATTTGTGTTAAAAGAGGAGAAGAAAAGTAGACAATTGGTGTGAATAAGTGGGAAGAATTAAGGATCTATTTATAGTGTTGACGGTGTAAAAAGGATAGATATTAAGGTGTGATATGATTACTTGAAAATGTGATAAGTTTTTGGGGTTGTTAAGGTACTTGAATCAAATTAAGTCTAGATTAATAGTTGGGTTAAAAGATAAGAAAATTTAAATGGATATGCATATGGTTGGGAGAAGAAAGATAGGAACAAAATGAGATAATGAAGAAGAGAATTAAATTAAGTCTAGATTAATAGTTAGGTTAAAAGATAAGAAAATTTAAATGGATATACATATAGTTGGGAGAAAAAGATAGGAACAAAATGAGATAATGAAGAAGAGAATTAGAGGTTAATTATTTAAAATATAATAATTAACAAACTAAAGTGATAATAATCACTCTTTAAAACATGATCAAATCACGTTTCACAATTATTATTGTTATTTTGGCTCCAAATAATGAATTTACTAAAATACCCTTTTTATAAAATAATTCATAATTAATTAATTAGAAAATACGTATGAAAATACGGGGTATTACAGGAACTGACTCTTCTGCTCCCAGTGTTTGCGCCACCATTGTCCAAGCTTCTATCGTCTTCTAGATGACATGGAAGGACATGGTTGAAGCTCTACAAATTATGGAAGGACATGGAAGGCATGGTTGAAGTTCTACAGAGCACCGTTCTGAGTTGGAAGTTGGGGGGAAAGCTATTTTTGGGCGTACACGTGGGAGTCGATCTTTGCACCTGTTCAATTTCTTTTCTTATTTAATTATTCTCTTCCCTCTCTCTCCTGACAAAGTTACTTTAATTTCTCTCTCCATGGTAAAAAGTTAACCTCTCATTGAATTCTCCGTTTAATCTACCGTTAACCATACAGATGGCATCTGAGCACATGGGCATTGTTTTTCAATTTTATTTACGGATTTCAAGGCAAGGTATTTACAAGATTGCCATTTGATCAACTATAGACACCCATTTGTGTCTCCCCAAAACCAAACCCAGTGATGAGTACCTTTCGCGTCGAATCATAATCGAATGAAACGAAAGTGTGGAAAGGTCTAGTGTTGCGGAAGGTTTTTATTTCTTTTCTCTTCTCCCTGTTTTTGAAAACTTTATTTTAAGAAAACAGCCAATCCAGTTTGGTTGGTCCATGATATGGGTCCAATAGTAGTGTAGTTGGATGGGGCTTGCAAAGACCTTTCCAACGATATATTATAAGCCCAATTCCGATGAATATTGAGGAAGTTATGGCCAATTTACTAAACTGGGTCCGGTTTGAGCTTTATGTACGGCCCAATGATCTCGGGGAGGGCCTAATATGATTTATCATTCCTAATGCAATTAGGAATGGTTTTAGATTTCTAGAATCTTCTAGAAGGTTCTTTTCATTCCTAATTCAATTAGCATTGATAAGTTGACTTTGTTGACTTTTCAGAGTTTTAATCAAGATCAAATAGCATTTTCGAAGAAATTATATTATTTTATCTTCCAGTACGGTAAACTTATCAGATTTTCGAAAACGCGTTGAAATTCAGTTTGGCGTCCAACCCCAGGCCTTGGCGTCAGGCGCTAGCCACTGGTGCCTGGCGCCAGCTAGCCAGGGTTGGCGCCAATCCTGTTTTGAGAGCGTCAGACTCTATTTTGTTAAATTATCTTTTTTGGCTGATTTTCTCTATAAATATCGTATCAGAAAACTCCGTTTTGATTCATCTACGATCATCATCTACATCTCTCATCCGCCAATTCTCCTCAAACATTAATTCTTTAGCATTCTTTAATTTCTTCAATTCTTTCTTACTTTTTCATACAAAATTCCGCATTCGCAAGATCAAGAAACACCTATCCATATTCGAAGTTGCCTTCGCCCTAGACGTGAAAGGATTTAATTTCTGAGGGTTTGGTCCCAAATCTCTCTTTCAATAATTTAATTTAATTACTTTGATTATTATTTTCCTTGAAGTTACTAACGTGTGTATTTTGTTATTAGAAAGAGGTACGAGGCATCAAAGTAAGTACTTTAATTGATTTATTTATTTATGATGTAGACATCATGTTTATATTGTTATTATGATTCCTAGTATCATGTCTAGGGTATTTTTGATATGTTAAATATGATTGTTGCGATGCCTTTTATTCTCTCCCTAATATTAATTCATGTCAGTATCATGTTAGGGCTAAAGACTTGATTTTTATTGCTTAGTGACATGCTAGGGTTTGTTATTAATCTTGTTAGTATCATGCCTAGGATCTTGCTATTTTTATTATGCTTTAATATTAACATGAATATGATCATGATTATAATTGTTATAATGAGTATGAATATTATTATTTTAATAATGATTATTTTATTTATGATTATTATAATTGTTATGATTATTTATTATGTTGCTTGATGCTTATTATTTATTGCTTGATCACCTTTATTGAATGTTTAAAGGGAATTGGTACTTGTAATCACGCTTAATAAGATAATTAATAATCTTGTTAGGTTAATTGTGATTATAATTCAAGTGATCGCCAATAATAGTTTATTTGTGCATTATATTCAACCAACATAGATAAACAGGTTTAGGGTTAATCTTATTGCTTGCATGTTAATCAGAAAGCGCACATGAATACGAGCAGAATAAAGTAGAAGCCTATTGTTAGGGCAGGTTCAATCTCTTTTAGGTTGGATTTGTACCATCATCCTCGAACCCTTGTTTGGTTCATGACCTTATGGAGTTGACGATCTCTTGGATCGTTAAGGGGTGTAACCTTCATCCTATGAACGGTTTACAAGTTCCTTAAAAACTTGTTGGCGACTCTTTTGCTCTATCTTCTTCCCTTTTGGACGCCACCGTACTTTAGTGAATGATCACAGTGGGGTTCAAGCTAGTGGGATTTTAAAGGCTTGAAATTATTCCCTACAGTTTTTTGGCGACTCCACTGGGAGGATTTCTATTTTAATTCCTGAATTTGTTTCGGCAATGATTTAGAATGAGTGGATGAGACTCGAAACGTTCTAAGTATTTCATGTGCGTAATTTTGATTAACATTATTGTCATATGCATAAAAAGGTTCTCATTGGAAAGACCATCCGTAATGAGTTAAAAATATAGGATTTTACACGTAGGAAGTTTGAGAAATGTCTTTCACAACTAGGACTGAAATAACACCACGCGAAACTGGAAGATTTTATCGAGCACAGAAAGCTGCTGAGGCATGTGGGAAGTAGCGTCAGGGGCCAGAGCTTGGCGCCACACTTTTAGCCGTAGTGCCAGACACCAGTATTGGCGCCAGGCGCTACAGTTAAAAGTTGGCGCCAGTCTCTGTTTGCTGGCGCCAATTTCCCACAATACCGAGCCAGAAATATGCGTTCTAATTTTGACCGGTTTTTCGTATTGTTTGCTCGATCTTACTTCCTGATTGAATTTTTTCTCACTTTTCTGAAACCCATATGTGTTCTACATATGGACATAACCCTCTGGGAATTCATGCTCCATCTACCCGATTGAACGCTCCGTGCAACAAAGGGTACATCCGAGATGTTGAATTCACCAAACCATGGAAGCGAGTTTTTTCTAAAACTCGCGGTGTCCCATCCACTCGCGCCAACCCTTCACGGTTAGGCTTCCGCGCGGTGCATCCGGACAATTAACCATGGACCCTATTTGACTAAACCATATCCCGAACTTTAGAGAACTAGAGCCATGGTTAGGTTGCGAACTCATTGCATCATATTGTGCCTACTTGACTAATTGTGCATTATTTGTTGTGCATATACATTCTATGTTTCTCTTAACCGTTTGTTGACTTGTGTTGAGATTAAATAAATTAATGACTTAAAGAACTTTGCCTAATTAATTAATTAATCAATTTGAGTCAATAAAGTCTTTTTTTTTTCAATCGGAATTGACCTAGTACGACTTTAGGCATACCCCAGTTGACTAATAATACCGAAAACAGTCCCAAACCGAAGCTTCACTATTGGCGCCAAAGTCTGAGCTGTAGCGTTACACTATGGTGTGTAGCGCCAGACATTAACTAAATTGTCTGGCACCAATCACCACAGTGTGACGCTAGTCCTGTCGCTTGGCTGAAAGTTCGGATTATTTGCCGAGTCATCACCTAATGTCTAATTAATCAGTTTTCTGTTTAATTCGGTTAATTTTGCTGACAATAATGCTTAATTGAATCAATGTTCGAGTTTAGGCACTAAGTCCCATGGTCTTACACAAGAGTCCAAGCATGTCACTTACAGTCAACGCATACACCAATACACATATTTTGACCATGATTAAGAGAGTCTTGTGTGTGCGTTTTTTTCGTCATTTTTTTAAGGGGGTAAGTCGGATATTAATCCTCCAATATAAATAATAATACTTAGTTCCCTAAAAATATGTACATTATTGTTGCCAAAAATATGCATACTTTATTAAAAAAAAAAAAAAACCATAAAGTCAAGTTGATTCGAGTCAAGTAATTAAAACGCAAAATGGCTTAATTTACAACGCCTGGTCAAGGAAGGAAGGACGATTAATCAAAGATAACCTCTTCGTAAAAGTCCAACTTTTCGACAAACCTATAGCCCGCAAGAGGAAAGCAAGAGTTATAATGGCAACTCAAGAAGAAGTCAATGATCTTAAGAACTAACTGGCTACTGTAACTGAGACACTGAAGCTTCTCGCACTTAGGATCGATGATCCCGTGAAACAACAACAAATGGACCTCATGCAAGAGAGCCTAAGCAAGTTGTCCAGCGACTACAAGTTTCAAGAACTCACATCCCAAGGGGTCTCGGTGGATAAAGATCTTCTTCCGCAGAAGTTCAGCGCCAACGACATCCCAAAATTTAGGGCAATTGACAACCCTTACTTCCATTTAAGAGCATTTGAAACAATAATGAGTATCAAGGGTATCGATAAGAAAGTCTTCCCTTCTCTGTTCTCACTATCTCTCGAGACCGTTTGCCAACAATGGTTCTTTTCTCTCGAAAAAGAAAAGACCTCTACCTGGGAATCTATAGCAAACGCTTTTGTTGATAGGTACAAATGCAACATTCAAGTCGAAACTGACCATAGAGAACTTGAAATCCTCAAACAGAAAGAGAATGAAGGCTTCACTTCTTTCTTTAACAAGTGGAGAGAAACCTCAGCTAAAATGATCGAGGTACCAGGTGAAAAAGAGTCCGTGAGACTGTTCATCAGAAATCTCCAAGAAAAATATTCCAAACATCTTAAATATCAAAATAACCTCCATACCTTTAAGGCTGTTTATGATATTGGGATCAATATTGAAGATGACTTGGTTAAATCTAAAGCTGCCAACAATAACTCCAACAGTGGCTGGAAAGGAAAGAAGAACGACAATCCTTCTTCTTCCAAAACCGCCCACTCAAATAATGTTAGCACCTTTAATCTAGGAGAAGTCCTCGCCATGAACAACCAAGGACAAAGGAAACCATTTAGGAGGAAACATTTGGGGATCCACCAGTTGAGAAGAGGTCGGCTAACTGGAACCCCAACGCACATTGCAAATATCACCAAGGTAGGGGCCATTCTACTGAAAGCTGTTGGAAGCTTAAGGAAGCTATCCAAGACCTAATTGACAATAACAAACTGTCGTTGCCCCCTGCCAGTAAGAAGCCAAGCATTGACAATGCACCTCTAGCTCATACTCTGGCTATCTCCGATGAAAAAAACGAAGTTGACCCCTCATCTCTCATTAAGCCTGTCAAAGAAGTCAATGTCGAAGAAAAATGAGAAGAGATCTTTTTCGATGTCAGAGATAACCTTCCAGAACCAGCAAACAAGGAAGACATACAATTGCTCACACTATCTATGAAGGAGGCATCGCAACTATTACGTGAAGCTCTCAAAGTTATGAACGAACTTCACAAGAAATATGATGAACTTCCATGTCCAAAGGAAGAACCTAAAAGAGAATTCACACCAGTGAAAAAGACTTATGAGGCAAAGTATTTCCCTTACAAGTCACCGAAAAACCCAAGAAGAGCAATAGAGTTTACACTCCAATTGGGATCCCATATGCACAAATGTTCGAAATGCTCTCCGAGAGTGGCAAGTTCAAACCTCTCAAACCGAGACCATTTGAATCATTAAAAAGGACAGATAGATATTACTGTCAGTACCATCAGTCATGGGGGCACACCATAGAAAACTGTTTTAAATTCAAGGATTTGGTGCAGAAAATGATTGATGAAAAGGAATTAATCCAAGTTCAACAAGAAGAGGACATAACTGTTAATGGAGTGTGGGACAGTGATGAAGAAGATGTCTACCTAAAGGACATAGTAGGACCTTCACCTTCTGTATCATACACCACAGACGACATTTGGGCTGAAGAAGATTCATCAATAGACGTCCTCACAAGATCCGGGAGGATGCAACCTCCTGTTTCAACACAACCTATGCCTACTGTACAACAAGTTCCCATACCTATCATCGAAGACAACGACATCGTTAAACAGTTTAAGAAGACAAAAGTTGAGATGAATGTGTGGAAGCTCCAGGAAACATCTCGAGAACATAGGTTGGCTGTAATGAATGCCTTGGATAAAATCGGGATAGATTCTGACACCACTCCTGAGGGACTAGCTAACTTCCTCACAAGTGACCTTCCTAGTCCGATTAATCTAATCACCTTCTCTGACAAATATTTACCCTCAGAAGGTGACAAACACTACAAGGCGTTAAACCTCACGGTAGTCTGCAAAAGGATGAATGTTCCCATGACTCTTGTAGACAATGGATCAGCTACCAATGTCTGTCCACTTAGAACTGCGAGGATGCTCGGCATAAGGGATGAGGATTTAACTCCGTCCACACAAGGAATAAGAGCTTACGATAATACTCGCCGACAAGCTCTTGGCAAAATAACCCTAAATGTGACGGCAGGAGCAATAGAACATGCTACTACTTTTCAAGTAGTAGACATCAAAGCCTCATTCAATCTGTTGTTAGGACGCCCTTGGCTCCATGATCTAAAGGCCGTCCCTTCATCTCTCCACCAACAAGTAAAAGCCATAGTTGGAGGAATTCCAATCAGTATTGACGCTTCGCCTATGAGAATCAAATCCATGGAAAATCCAATCATCAATGTGGAGCACGACGAAGATGACGAAGACCTATGGGGCTTTAACAAAGAAGTCTCCTTAATCCAAGAGGATGAAAGGACATCTCTTTGCCACGATCCCCATTCCAACATGATTGTCAACACCATGCTGAAGAAACAAGGACACTTCCCTGGGATGACCCTAGGAAAGAAGAAGGGGATAGCAAAATCGGTGGAGTCACCTGGCCTCCCTAAGCTAGATACTTTCGAACTTGGTTTCGAACCGACTCGGGAAGATCTCAAGCGAGCCCAGGACAAGTTGAAAGCACGTAGGGACGCTCGCATGCAAAAGAAAGCAATTCCAATGGATCAGTACCCTCTTACGCTTAATGGTCAGTTTATAAAAGAAGGAGAGGACTATCCATGCCATGAATTTCCCGAGCCATTTGTTGTAAATGGCATACGACAACCAGGATTCGAGATTTTCTTGGATTGCTACTTCACTAACGAAATCCCAACTCCTGTCCATAAGGAGAAAGCACCCCCATGCTTTGACTTTAACGTCATGGGATTACTGTTTGGGCGAGAAAAGAATGAGCCAGCTTATGAAGAAGATAACTCCTCACTCATTCAAACAGTCCTACAAAGCGAAAACTTCGACCCCTCGAAGCTAATTACTCCAGCCGAAGGATCATTACAAGGGTGGCGCAAGACTATCAAAGTGACTACTCCGAGTGGAAGGAAGATATCAATCACGACAGGGAAAGGGCCGATGTTCGAAGAGTCGTCGGAGTCAGAGTCCGAGTCAGAGTCTTTCCCTTTAGAGTCTTCTAAGTCTTTAGCAATAACACCTCCCCTTCTTATTTCTTCTCCAAGGATAGTTAGTGATCCAGTCCCTGAGGACATATCACTCTTTGATGTAATGATCTCAGAGTATAATAATATTTCTCGTTCTCCTTACTTCTTGTGTTCTTCCCTAACCCAAGATGACGAGCATTGCTTAGCTAACGATGAAAAAGATAAAGAAATTATTAAAGCAATGGAAACACTTGAAAAGAAAACACCAGTAATTGGAGAGACTGAAACAGTTGACATCTCGAATGATTCAACTTATAAAAGAGAAGTTAAAATCGGACTAACGTTGAATAAACAAGAAAGAACCGATTTAATTAACTCACTTAAAGAATTTATTGATGTATTTGCTTGGTCATATGAAGATATGCCAGGCATTAACAGAGAAATAGCTCAACACACTATACCACTAATCCCAGGAATGAAACCTGTGAAACAAAAGTTGCGTCGAATGAAACCCGACGTAGCACTTAAAATGAAAGAAGAAGTTCAAAAACAAATAACTGCAGGGTTCATCAAGGTATCCAAATACCCCGAATGGGTCGCCAACGTCGTCCCAGTTCCAAAGAAAGACGGAAGGGTAAGGATGTGTGTCGACTATCGAGATCTAAATAAGGCAAGTCCAAAGGACGACTTCCCTTTGCCACACATCGATATTCTGGTAGACAACACGGAAAATCACGCACTTCTCTCATTCATGGACGGATATGCAGGGTACAATCAGATTCTCATGGCAGAAGAAGACATGGAGAAAGCGATCTTTATCACACCATGGGGCACTTACTGCTACACGGTAATGCCATTTGGGTTGAAAAACGCAGGTGCTACTTACCAACGTGCAGCAACTGCCTTACTCCATGACATGATGCATAAAGAAGTTGAAGTATATGTTGACGACATGATTGTGAAATCAAAGGACCGTCCAGGCCATCAAGTAGCCTTAAGGAAATTTTTCGAAAGGCTAAGAAAATATAATATGAGGTTGAATCCATCAAAATGTGCTTTTGGAGTCACCTCGGGCAAGCTCTTGGGATACGTCATAAGCTCTAGAGGAATAGAGATAGATCCAACCAAGATTAAAGCAATCATGTCGATGCCACCGCCCAAGACCGAGAAACAGATTCGAGGATTTATTGGCCGGTTACAATACATAAGTAGGTTCATATCAAAACTGACAACGATATGTGAACCAATCTTCAAAAAGCTCAAGAAGAATGTACCAATAATATGGGATGATGAGTGTCAAAAATCCTTTGACAGGATCAAAGCCTATCTCACAAATCCTCCCGTATTAGCGCCAGCACTTCCCGGAATACCTCTTAGGTTATACTTGACGGTTACCAAAGAGACAATGGGAGCCATGCTAGCACAAGAGGTAGAAAGCAAAGAGAATGCAATCTATTACCTGAGTAACAAGATGCTCGAATACGAAACATGCTATACACTGCTCGAGAAATTGTGCCTCGCTTTGGTGTGGGCCACAACTAAGTTGAGACATTACATGTTGGTACATACCGTTTTCGTAGTATCCCGATTGGATCCACTCAAATATTTGTTCGAGAAATCAACACTCAATGGACGTATTTCAATATGGATAGTCAACTTAGCCCAGTTTGATGTGCGGTTTATGCCACAAAAAGCTATTAAAGGATCTGTGGTGTCAGACTTTCTGGCAGACTTTCCAATAGAAGACTCGACACCAATACAGGACAATGAATTTCTAGATGAAGATTTGATGGTCACCGAAGATGATACTTGGACCTTGTATTTCGACGGAGCCTCAAACCAAAAGGGATGTGGCGTCGGAGTGCTACTAGTATCACCTAAAGAAGAACACGTTCTAATCTCAATAAAGCTTGATTTCGACGTTACCAACAACGCTGTTGAATATGAAGCATGCGTGGTAGGCCTTGAAACAGCCCTGGCATTGGGAGTAAAGAAGTTAGGGATATTCGGAGACTCTTCTTTGATTATCAATCAGATATCTAAAAGGTGGAAAGTAAGGAGCGAAAGCCTAGCCCCTTACCAAACTTATCTGGAAACTCTTACCGATCAGTTAGAGAAGGTAGAATACACATATCTACCTAGAGAAGAAAACCAATTTGCTGATGCCTTGGCAAGATTAGCCTCAATGGTTAGGATTCCCACGGAAATCGAGCAAATGCCTCAAACTATCGAAAAAAGGCATAAACCAACATATATACAGGCCATAGAAGACGACGACCCAGTCCAAGACGAAGAAGAAGAACAAGAAGAAGAACCATGGTACACAGACATACTCAACTATGTCACCAATGGAGAATACCCTCCTCATGCTGACAAAAGAGCAAAGCGGGCATTGAGACTTTTGGCTTCTCAATATGTACTCATAGACAACGAGCTACATAAAAGAGTACCTAAAGGTCGAGCTCTCTTATGTGTAGGAAAGGTGGATGCACAAAGAATAATGAGAATAGTTCACGAAGGAATCTGTGGAACTCATGTAAATGGCAAAATGTTAGTCCAGAAAATAATGCGAGAAGGGTATTTTTGGACTACAATGAATAGGGACTGCCATCAATACGTGAAAAGATGCCCTAAATGTCAAATTTATGCCAATTTACAACATGTCCCTCCATCTTTTCTCTACACCTACACATCGCCATGGCCATTCTCTACATGGGGAATTGACATAATTGGCAAAATCACTCCCCTAGGGACAGGAGGCCACGAATTTATTCTAGTAGCAATTGATTACTTTACATAGTGGGTCGAAGCGCAATCATACGCTAAACTCACTGCAAAACATGTAGCACTCTTTATCGAGAGAAATATTATTTGTCGATATGGAGTCCCACATGAAATGATAAGTGACAATGGAACTCACTTTCAAGCCGAATGTGAAGAATTGCTATATAAATATGGTATCCAACATCATCATTCGTCCCCTTATAGACCTCAAGCAAACGGAGCAGTCGAGGCAACTAATAAGAATCTAAAGACTATCATCGAGAAAATGACAGAAAATTATAAAGATTGGCCTGACAAGCTCCACTTCGCACTGTGGGGTTATCGCACGTCAATCCGTACATCAACGGGAAATACACCATTTTCTTTGATATATGGAATGGATGTCGTACAACCTGTCGAACTAGAAATACCATCTCTACGCATTGCGCTAGAGAGTAAACTTGATGAAGTTGAATGGACTAGGGCAAGATATGAAGAATTGATCCTACTCGACGAAAAACGACTAGAAGCTCTACATCACACTCAGTGTTATCAAACTCGTATGGCTAGACATTTTAATAAGAAGGTCAAGACAAGAAATATCAGAGTAGGAGATTTAGTATTAAAAGCACTAAGGAAAAATGTTTTAGATCCAAGGGGAAAATTTAGACCTAATTGGTCTGGCCCCTACATTGTCAAAACAATCCTGTCGGGTGGTGCAGCAAAACTAACTGATATGGATGGCAATGAATTCTCAAACATGACCAATCTTGACCAACTTAAAAAATAATACCCATAATTACTTGAGTAGGATACTCAAGAGAGCTACGTTCGGCCTGATTCCTTAGGAAAGGATACGTAGGCAACCCTTTACGGGTGCGGCCACTTTATTTTTTGACATCTCCGCGTTCCAGAATCAACTAAAAGTCAACACAAAGTCGGAAAATTATTGGCGTCGCAGAACAGAGCCTGGCGCCAGCCAGAAGCCATTAGCGCCAGCCGATGGTATTGGCGCCTGGCGCCAGACCTTAATAGTTGAAGCCAAACTACAATTACTGGTGCCAATTCAGGAATAAAATCTGGGCAATTTCGGTGTTTTTCGAAAAATTTTCGACTTCCGTACTCGAAGAATTTCTGGAAAATTAATTTTTTTTCGATTTTCATTGCTTTAATAAAATAAATTTAAAGTAACAATTTAATTGAAAGCTGAAATTTCATTAATAAAATAAAATTACATTGTTAATGGAATTTAAATAAGGCTGAAATAAATTAACTTTAAATAAAAATTAACAATCTAATAAATCTAAAGCTAAGCAATGTTTTTAATCTTTCTTTTCCTTTTTAGCTCTTTTCCAATTCTTTTCTGCTTCCTCCTCTTCATCCATTACTTTAGCTAGTAGGCATCCTTTAGAGGACCTACATTCAATTTTGGAATAGATTGTCTCCCCTTCAGCTAGCACCCCATGCTTCTTTTCCACCCAAGCCTTTTTATCCGTGGAGTTGGCTTTCCTTTTTCCTTTGTCTCTAGTAATGCTCTTCTTCCTAGGCATTGTAGGTGTTTTGAATTCAATTCTTGCACCTAAGCGTTCTTTGGCAGGTGTCACCCTGTCACCTAGGCGATTCTTCACATTGGTCCTACCCTGATCAATTGAAGATTTCTTCAGCAACCACTTCTTTACATCATTAGGTAAAGAAAGGGGAACCTTTTGGGTAATCACTTCCCATAAAGGTCTAGCGCTCCAGTAAGCGTCGAATCTATCTACTTCTTGAGATACGGGGTACTCATAGGGAGGACGAAGATTCCCGGAAGGAATATTTTGAAGTAAGTCGTATTGTCTCTTTACCCTGCAAGGATAATAATATGTTACGCGAGACAAGCTTGGAAGACGGCAAAAAGGTTGCTTGTTAACACCAACCATCTTTTCTATTTTCCACCATGGGATGACCCACTTGATAGCAAAATCACGTGATTCAAATACTTTCCTCCACCCATGACGCCCAATATTAGGGATGTGCTTCTTTCTTCTCACGAAACAATTGGGATTTATTTCTCGATGTCATCCAGAGGGCTAATTAACCCTAGCCTCTCCATTAGCCACATCTATAAAAATTGCAATGTAGACAAAATTATTATTACAATACAAAAAATATATTTTTTGATTTTTATAATTAAAAATGTTATTTTTCTACCTGTAATAAAATTGGAGAACCGCGAAAAGGTGCTTTTGGGTCCCTTTTCAATTCATCGAGACTAATCATAGTCTCTCCAACTATTAATGGCATCGGATTCCTCCCTGATTCAATTTGTTCTAGTACAGTGGTGATAATTGATTGACCCTCATTATTTTTACCACTACTAAGAAAATATTGATTGAGCATGCAAAATAAAAACGCCCTTCTTCTATATATATGAAAGGATTCAGAAAGAGGTTTATCAAAATAATAGCGTGCGAATTCTTTCAAATTAACTATATTGCCATCTGCTATTTTTGATAAATCCCTATCCTTTAAATTAAAGAAGCGTTCGAAATCCTTATAGTAATATGCATCTACTCTAGGGATTACTACCAGGTCTATTGCAGGGAAGCCTAAGATAGCACCAAATTCCTCTGGCAAAGGGCTAATTTCATCATACCCTATTCTAAAACAATGCGTATCGATATTCCAAAATTCTAAAACGGTATGTATGAAGTCTAGGTCTAAATCTACCCCTTTGACGCCGTAAATTCCCCCCATGTGAAATAGATCTAATTCTTTTCTTTCTCTAGCATTAAGAGATCGACACCATTCATGAGTGTATTGGGTGAAGGTTTTAGTGGCTAAAGACATGATTATTATTTTTTCTAAAGAAGAGAATAATTTTTTTTTCCGCTGGAATTATGAGAAGAATCGGCTGAGCAGGGGGCTATTTATGCACAAATTGCGAAGAATTTTAATCTGAATGAAATACGGAGTCAGCGTCAATTGGCGTCAAAGCCCCGACATTGGCGCCACCCTCCCGAGCTTGGCGCCACACGCTAAGTGTAGCGCTTGGCGCCACGCGCCATAGTGTGGCGCCAGCTGGCGCCAAGTCACCTTGGCAGCCGCGCGTGCTCAGTTTGCGTTTTTTATATTAAACTTGAGTCGGTTAATGACTTTATGGCCCCGTTTAATTTTCCTAAATATCTTTTTTATCTTTTTTCTTAATTAATTAAATATCACAATTATTTTTAATTTATTTTATTTCTTTTTTTGGATTTTATTTTAATTTTCAAAAAACCGGCTTTTTTCCGTTTTCTTTTCCTTTTTATTTTTTCTTTTTGGGGGAGAGAGTCGGATAATATCCTCCATCAATAATAAAAAAATGACGGAATTTTTTGCGCAAAATTGTTATCACACTTCTTTTGCACACACTAACATACACTAACATAATAATAAACAATCAAATGAATTTACGATAACATAAAAATACAAATGCGTCTAAATAATGAGTCAAAGGCAAAAGTTCTATAAAAAGTCAAAATAAAATACATATACAGAAACAGACTACGGCGCCGGAGGACGTAGGCCCATCATTCCATAAAACTGCGCCGTACGAGGAGTCACCTCTCCACCAGCTCCAGCCTCGGCACCAGCTCCAGTCTCCGTAGGAGGAGGAAGACTCAAGATAGGACCACTCCAGCCAAGATCAACCTGAGGCTGAGACCGCGGAGGCTGCTGCGATGACGAGCCAACCTCGTACATCCCACCACCTCTGAAAGCCGAGGTAGCCTCTCCTACCGGTGCAGCAGGAGCACCCTCAGAAGAAGATCCCGAGCCCTCAGCAACGTCGGCTCGAGCAGCCTCGGAGCGACCGCCTCTACCTCCTGACGAAGTACGACGACGTCTCGAGCTAGACCTCGCCGGATCTCTCCGGCCCTCAGGTCTCGTACGGGTGTGAGAAGCGATAGGCTGGCCCTGCAAAAAAAAAAAAAAAAAAAAAAAAAAAAAAAAAAAAAAAGGATTAAATCAGAAACAAGGTAAAACTGAAGCCATAATGCAGAAATAATAAGTGAAGAAAGGTTACCTCTCGGACAACGTCGTCCCGACGACAGGTGGCCGCGTTCCTCATCTGGACGAGCTGGCTCCGGAAAGCATCTATGCATCGTGCCATAGCCGAAACCACCTCGCGTGAGAACTGTCAGAAAAATAAGTCAGTGAAAATACATGATAAATGAACACAAAATTCTGAATTAAAACTAGGCTTACACTAGTCTGGTGGCGAGGAATCGACCGCTCCACGAAGCGCTCGCCCTCGGGAGCCGGAGAAATCATCTCCTCGATCGGTCCGTATATCCCCTGGTAGTGAATGGACATACGGGGCGGCACAAACTCAGCAGGATCATCCTGATAAAACAGAAGAAATCAGTAAGGTATTACTTGGGGGCTACTTAGTGAAAAATAAAAAAGCTAAGAATCTTACCCTCACATCCTCAGCCGGTACAGGAGCTGGAGCTAATAAAGGTAGTAGCTCCTCAGCGTAACACCGCCCAAGGATCACATGGGACCGCCAGAGGGAACCAGCTCCCTCGGCCATGCTCAACAACTGTCCCTCGTCGAACATATGACGTGGCGGAGGAGCAGGAACGACGAAGACATCAGAAGAGTGCTGTCTAGCGACTCTCTCTCCTAAATACACAACCGCTCCGTAGGTCCCCAGAAAATAGCGACGCTCAGCAGAGTACTGTGCGGCTAATCCAGGGACTTTCCAACCGCCCCACGGTCGGTATACCACCTCAGGTCCCTATAAAAAAGCACCAATCAGGCAAGAATATGTCTAAAACACCGCGGAAGAGCAAGATAAACACTAAAAGTCATACCGAGATGATCCAGCTCCGGACACGTGCAGTAGACATGTCCACATGGTGGCCGCCCCAAGAGGCGCTCACCGGATATCCCCTCGGCGATGGTCTCGCCGGCGCAACGGAAGGAAAGTACTCGTAGAACCAGATCTACAAAAAGTTAAAAGTGTGAGTAAATGCTAACTAATATGTAGGGCTAAACTTTATAGGGAATAATGTTTACCTCTACGACCTTCCAGAAAGCAGACAAAGCGACATTCGTCCTAAAAGACCGGTGACGACACGAGTCCCTCAGCGCACGAACGAAATCAGCGTAGGCCAAGCTGGCCCAGTCATAAGTCCCGATCCGCTGGAGATCACGAACAGCAGGGAGGTAGTAAAGCAATGCCCTACTACCCTTGTTAGGGGAGAATGTCCCTGACAATAACATCAGCACAAAGATGCGCACCCGCTGCTCTCGGGTGGTCTCATCGTCATCAAGAGCCGCTGCCAGCGTCGAGCGGCGAATCCCTCTAGCACTGAACTGAGTCGTCTCGACCTCAGCTCGGGCCCGAATAGCAATCGGCCCCAACAACTCCTCGACCTCTGAAGAAAAGACGTCGATCCCACCGTCAAACGGCAGCGGCACAGAAGTGAACTCCAGTCCTGTGATGAGACTGAAGTCTGTAGGGGTGACCATCATCTCGCCCCAGGGAAAATGGAAGGTGTTGGTGGTATCCCAGAAGAACTCCACCAAAGCGCGCACTACGTGGTGACCCCCGCTGGAGGCGACCATAGCCTCGGAGGTCTCGAACAGAGTAACTAGCCCGCAGGACTCCCATAGGAGTCTCGTCTCACGGTCTCTGGCGATGTGCATCCTGTACAAATCGCCTAGACCATCACAGCCAGAGCCATGATGCCGTGTCCTCCCGGGCTCGGTTCCCCGTCTCACCCTCTCAGAAATATGGTGGACAGGGGCAAAGAACAAAGTCTGCTCGTCCCACTCCGGGAGCCGACCAAGCGAAGTGGACGGCGTGGCGTCGTCCTCCACGGGCTCATGCTCCCGTCTAGTGTTTCGGGACCGTGAACCTGAGCCTCGTTGTCTAGCCATGCTACATTGTGCAGAATCATCATAAATTAAGGTTCTATGGTATCTAAGGTTCGCCTAGCCGCATGATACTATGTTCGCAAAAAAAAAAACAGAGTACGTAGTACTAAAGCAGAGCACAAATTCAAATTGAGCATGACAGCATTTCTCAAGCAATCAAACAATTTCTTGCAACTCTATAGTAATTATTGTGACAAATTGAACAAGAATTGCTAGCAAAAACATCAAGAACAAACCACATTGTTCTTCACGACCTTAAGAGGTCCAACAATGGCAGATTGCTCATTTCTTCACCAAATTGAGTCAAACAAGTCTCAAATTACTCCCAAGGCAATATATAAACATAAACAAGCAATTTCATGGCATAAAATTTGGTAAACAAAGCAAATTGAGCATCATAGAATTCGAATTTTCATAAAATTCGTGAATAAACATGCCAAGAATTCATCAAAACCGGTGTGAGTTTGAGGAAAACTTACATAGATCGGGAAAATAGATGAGAAGAGCTTTGATTTGCAACAAATTTGAGCGAATTCGGTTGAGAAACGAGCAAGCAATGAGCAATTGAAGCTTTCGGTTTCCTCGAGCAGCTTTCGCGACGAACAGAGCCAAGAAATGAACCGAAAACGGGAATTTAAAAAGAATCCCGTGCTGGCGCCAGTCCCTAGGCATTGGCGTCACCATCTGGGCTTGGCGCCTGGCGCTAATGCTAATAGGCTGGCGCTGATGGTTTTTCAGCGACGCCAAAGCACCCAGCCACTTGTTGGGGTTGTGCTAGCCTTCTGCAACATATTTTTGGGTTCCTTGGTACGCTAGTTAGCCCCTCTAAGCAATTTGACATGATTAAGTAATCGGCTTGATTACATAGAGTGATCGACTTGATAGAAGATCGTCTCACTTGGCTTAAAGCGCCTAAGCATTGGCTCATTAGCAAAAGGCACCGACATATAGGTTCAAGAGCAAAGGGCACCGACATACAGGTTCAAAGCAAAAGAACGCCGACGTACAGGCATAGCGAAGGCAAAGTTCAGGCGAACTTTTAAAGATCGACAGGCGTGGATCTTCGGTAATTCCCTTAGGAGAATTATCGCATCAAATGAGGATGACTTCAAGAGAAGGTATCTTCGACATCATTCCCTAGCTTGCGGAAAGTTGTCACAAACAACTGAAGGTAATTTCGGGCGAAGTTGTCTTCGATCATATTCCCTTAGGCATGGAAGATGATCATAATGCGGATGAGGATTATTTCAAGAGAAATAATCTTCGATAGTATTCCCTTGGACGTGGAATATTATCAATGCGGATGAGGATTGTTTCAAGAGAAATAATCTTCGATAGTATTCCCTTGGACGTGGAATATTGTCAATGCGGATGGGGATTGTTTCGAGAGAAATAATCTTCGATGATATTCCCTTGGACGTGGAATATTATCATTGCGGGGAGGATAGTTTCAGGCGAAGCGATCTTCTAATTTGGAAGCAGTTACAGGCGTAGCGGTTTTCCAACAGGATGGCATTCTCTAGCTTGCGGGAGGTCATCAAAATAGCAAATCGGTTACTTTCAGAGACGTGTGCTCGACGGTGGAAGATACGCGTTTCTTAACTCTTTTATCTGTTTAACTAATGCTAGTTTTGCAGGTATCGGCGTTACAAGAATGATTTAGGATCGCAGAACGTTCTGAATCATTCTCCGTCCCTATCGATACTTTGACTTTTGTTTTCGAAACTTGCGTTTCTCCAAACTCAGTCAAAGTGGGGGCTTCTGTAGACACCCATTTGTGTCTCCCCAAAACCAAACCCAGTGATGAGTACCTTTCGCGTCGAATCATAATCGAATGAAACGAAAGTGTGGAAAGGTCTAATGTTGCGGAAGGTTTTTATTTCTTTTCTCTTCTCCCTGTTTTTGAAAACTTTATTTTAAGAAAATAGCCAATCCAGTTTGGTTGGTCCATGATATGGGTCCAATAGTAGTGTAGTTGGATAGGGCTTGCAAAGACCTTTCCAACGATATATTATAAGCCCAATTCCGATGAATATTGAGGAAGTTATGGCCAATTTACTAAACTCGGTCCGGTTTGAGCTTTATGTACGGCCCAATGATCTAGGGGTGGGCCTAATATGATTTATCATTCCTAATGCAATTAGGAATGGTTTTAGTCTTCTACAATATTCTAGAAGGTTCTTTTCATTCCTAATTCAATTAGCATTGATAAGTTGACTTTGTTGACTTTTCAGAGTTTTAATCAAGATCAAATAGCATTTTCGAAGAAATTATATTATTTTATCTTCCAGTACGGTAAACTTATCAGATTTTCGAAAACGCGTTGAAATTCAGTTTGGCGTCCAACCCCAGGCCTTGGCGCCTGGAACCAGGCTTGGCGCCAGGCGCTAGCCATTGGCGCCTGGCGCTAGCCACTGGTGCCTGGCGCCAGCTAGCCAGGGTTGGCGCCAATCCTGTTTTGAGAGCATCAGACTCTGTTTTGTTAAATTATCTTTTTTGGCTGATTTTCTCTATAAATATCGTATCAGAAAACTCCGTTTTGATTCATCTACGATCATCATCTACGTCTCTCATCCTCCAATTCTCCTCAAACATTAATTCTTTAGCATTCTTTAATTTCTTCAATTCTTTCTTACTTTTTCATACAAAATTCCGCATACGCAAGATCAAAAAACACCTATCCATATTCGAAGTTGCCTTCGCCCTAGACGTGAAAGGATTTAATTTCTGAGGGTTTGGTCCCAAATCTCTCTTTCAATTATTTAATTTAATTGCTTTGATTATTATTTTCCTTGAAGTTACTAACGTGTGTATTTTGTTATTAGAAAGAGGTACGAGGCATCAAAGTAAGTACTTTAATTGATTTATTGATTTATGATGTAGACATCATGTTTATATTGTTATTATGATTCCTAGTATCATGTCTAGGGTATTTTTGATATGTTAAATATGATTGTTGCGATGCCTTTTATTCTCTCCCTAATATTAATTCATGTCAGTATCATGTTAGGGCTAAAGACTTGATTTTTATTGCTTAGTGACATGCTAGGGTTTGTTATTAATCTTGTTAGTATCATGCCTAGGATCTTGCTATTTTTATTATGCTTTAATATTAACATGAATATGATCATGATTATAATTGTTATAATGAGTATGAATATTATTATTTTAATAATGATTATTTTATTTATGATTATTATAATTGTTATGATTATTTATTATGTTGCTTGATGCTTATTATTTATTGCTTGATCACCTTTATTGAATGTTTAAAGGGAATTAGTACTTGTAATCACGCTTAATAAGATAATTAATAATCTTGTTAGGTTAATTGTGATTATAATTCAAGTGATCGCCAATAATAGTTTATTTGTGCATTATATTCAACCAACATAGATAAACAGGTTTAGGGTTAATCTTATTGCTTGCATGTTAATCAGAAAGCGCACATGAATACGAGCAGAATAAAGTAGAGGCCTATTGTTAGGGCAGGTTCAATCTCTTTTAGGTTGGATTTGTACCATCATCCCCGAACCCTTATTTGGTTCATGACCTTATGGAGTTGACGATCTCTTGGATCGTTAAGGGGTGTAACCTTCATCCTATGAACGGTTTACAAGTTCCTTAAAAACTTGTTGGCGACTCTTTTGCTCTATCTTCTTCCCTTTTGGACGCCACCGTACTTTAGTGTATGATCACAGTGGGGTTCAAGCTAGCGGGATTTTAAAGGCTTGAAATTATTCCCTACATCAACATATTTCGTTTATCATTTTGATCAACCGAGGCTCCCTCCTATTGTTTGTTACTTTGTTGGTAGAGCCCTTTAAACCTTTAGAAGGATCTATGAGATGAAATAGTGGCATCGCTTTCACCTCGTATTCCTGAGGTCTAGGGATAAGGCTTATGGGACTCATTTAAGGGATTTCCCTTATCTCCCCTCACAAATGAGCCCCTTCTTACCAAAAAAAAAAAAGAAATCCTTTAGAAGGCTCTTTGTCAATAATTTGCAGATCATTGGGTCGAGTTTTTTTGAACCCATAGGCAGGGGTAGGGGCAGGGGTTCTTTAAACTTTTTGAAGGCTCTTTATTGTATTAGAAATTAAGGCTATTCGTTTCTAAAAGTTCTTCGACTATTGTTTCTTAAAAAAAAAAAAAAAAAAGTTCTTCGACTACGCACGTTTGTCAATTTTTTTTTTTTTTTGAAGAAATGTCAATATATTATTATGATGTTGTCAGTAATGCATAATTATGCATTATTTTATATTATTATTATTTTAATTATCCAACTGGAGTAGTGAAGGCGATGCACAAACAACACAAACTGTGTCTGTAAAACCGGTTGAAACAATGCAGGCTACGGTAATTTTGATTAATTATGAACTAACTAGGTAGGGTATTTGGCGCTTTCAACAATAGCTCAGGCACTTAAACACTAGAATTATATGCTTAAGCTGATAGAATTGTGAGCATTTGAGAGCTTATTAACACCTACCAAATATTCTACGTAGCCACAAGAAATTCAATCTCATTCCAAGAAATGCTGAGATATCGTGATACTCGTTGATTTTTACATAAACCAAAAATATATCTAAGCTGGTTCATGGTTACAATATATAAGACAATAATTTCATTTCTCTGAATCTCAAATGCATTTTCCTCTTTTTGAGTGCTTATCTTGCTAGATCAAAGGCAACAATTACGTGCACATACAAAGCTGCCAAAGAATCACTATATATCAGGCGAATCTCAGAATCATGATTTCACTGCCAAAGAAGTCTCAATGCGTTGGATTAGCTTATCTGCAGGCAATGCACCTTCCTGGATTTATCAACAGCATACAATGCAAAGTGTTAGATTATCAGAGAAACTATGACAAAAACTGGAGCTAAGGTTCACAGTATAGGCCTAACGACATAGTGATTGTATGTTGTAAACAGAACATCAACATCTAATTTAAACTATTTTAAATTAAAAAAAAAAAAATTATAGCAAAATTTGAAACAGGGTGCATAGCAGTCAGTTACCAAAATACTAAAAATAATTTTTCTTAAATTTAAATATTTTCAAAATAGCAACAACTCAATAACACAATGGTAGACTAGCATCCAAGCTGCATATGAAATGGAAAAATAAATTTCTCCCCCAATCATAATTTAAGGACCATATATAATTTTTGGGTTTCCTGTATTATTTGTTTTATAAAAATGGTGCAGCAACTAACATGCCCTTTAAGCCTTGCAAGAGTTGTAACTATTTTTTGTCAATTAGCTTTTGGTTAAAATTGGTGGAGAAAAATAAAGAGAATGATAACCGAGATTTTATGTGGCAAACCTCTCCCTTGCCAAAAGAGAAAAAAACTCACAAACTATCTTTGAGCAACTTCCTAATTATCTCTCAATTCACCAGCATTTACTAATACCTCCCTTAACTGCATTCTCAAAGTGTTTCTAACTAACAATGGACTGTATCTCTCAACTGAGCACCCAAAATAATGATTCCCAAGCCTTCTTCATATAGAGGATGGAAACCTAGACTCTACTTAGGAAAGTATTTTAGCATTTAACAAGATCTAGAATGCTAACATCAAGAAACATAAAATTCTATCCTAAACTAATATGGAGTAAGTAATTACAATTAATTGATAAGCAATATCTTATTATCCTTATACAACGAAGCTAATGAAACTATCTTGTTTCTGATTGATCTTAACTTTTCCAATTTTAGTCTGTTTCTGAAAGATTTTAGCACTTTCAATTTATTTCAATTTTTAGCAAACTCTTTTTACTACATTATCCTTTTACCCCGAAATACTTTTATCTTTCCACTTACTCTCTCTTACTCTATCCACCTTTTGTCTTACACTCCACATACGGAGTATTTACACTCACTTAGTTGAACACTTGAACCACCTTTTTCAGTTTCTCTTACACCCCACCCTCCCATTTTCCTAATTTGTGTATATAGTAAGTAATGAGATTAAACTGAAACAGAAGTAGTAAACTAGCAAACCATAACTTCCTTGCACCACACAAAGATATAGGCTGCAGCCTCCATTGTAGTCTCTATCGCAGTGTTACCCACAATGCTTTTGCATTGTGGGTAATGAGATTAAACTGAAACAGAAGTAGTAAACCAGCAAACCACAACTTCCTTGCACCACACAAAGATATAGGCTGCAGCCTCCATTGTGGTCTCTATCGCAGTGTTACCCACAATGCTTTTGCATTGTTTCTTGCTTCACTTACTTTGTTCCTTCACAACTGAATCAGAAACCCACCTCACGTCTTGGGAAGTTGGGACCCATTGATGTGTTCACTTTCAACCTAACAGTTCCTTCATTTTACATTTGGGTGCTCCCTAATCCGATGGCTACAAACCTTCAAAGCTCTTTATTGTGAAACAGAGAAGTAATATATCTGGAAGTTCCACATTAGTCACAGCTTACATGAATCATACCAGTCTGCCCCAAAGATCAGCAAGGTCTAAAAAACTGCTAAACATACTCTGCTACCCTCCCCTATTCTCAAGTCCCTATAAGATCTCAAATTCAGGTTTCAGACCTGGAATTCAGAGGCAGCACCAATTGTGCTGACCTCTTGACAACCAAGTGGCAAGGTTGATGTGCAAGAAATATCATCTCAGTGATTTTTAACAACAATTAAAAAGTGAACCTCACAATCAAAAGCAATAAGCATAATTAACTTACAAAGCGATCACAAGGTTTCCCATCCTTGAATAGAATAAATGTAGGCAAAGCCTCAATCTTGTACTTGTCAGCAATTTCTGGATATTTCTCCGTATCAATTTTAACCACCTGGATTTTGTCTTTCAAAGTGGCATTCACTTGTTCAAGAATAGGAACCATAAACTGACAAGGACCACACCTGCATCAGGACCATCACATTAACTTCTAATGAAAACTTTTCTACTTAGGAAAAGTAAAATGTTCCTGCACACAATGAAGTCCCAAAACAGATAAATTTTTAAAGTAAATTATACCCAAGATTTCATTTGGTTGGAGAAACACGTCAACTACAAGTACATACTTACAACAGCAGGATTTAGGAGTTGAAAGGACTATTAGAAGTGCTGTAATTTTACTGTGATTATCTTTTAAAACTGTTATCCTTTTAGTGCAAGAAATTTGAGGGGTGATTTCTCAAATTGGAAGTCCAATAATAAAAACCAGATAAATCTGAAGTCTCAGTGAAGAATTTTAGTTCTACTCAGTTAACAAGATACTGTTTATGAAAAATGCTTTAGTTGAAAACTTTGGTAGTAAAAGCATTCAGGCAAATACACCTTCATAAAAGTCCAAGCAGGCATTTTAAAACTTTTGTGTGGATCCAAGACTTATCAATTTGGAGCTATCACTTGTGTCAAAAAACATATCCTTTTATTGCTTTTGGAAGGGTATAAGACAATACATGAAGCAACAAGCAAGGCCAGCTATTGTCTTCATCCCTTACCAGAACATTTCTTCTTACTCAAAATGAGCAAAAGTAAGTTAGGCATAATAATAAAACTTTTAAAAAAAATATAGAAATCAATCACAATGATGAGTCAAATAAATTAACTTAAGTGAAGTAACTACCATGTAGCGTAGAAGTCAACTAAAACTGGTTTGTCAGAGTTGCTGAGCAACTCATCAATGGTAGTAAATGTCTGCTGCTTTGCTTGTACCTACAGATTTGAAGACCAGATTTCCTTAATAAATATAAATGCGTATGCATATTAAAAAAAATCAAAAGTGTTGCAATTAGTTTAAAAAAATAAGAAACAAGCCTATTAGAGGACACATAATAAAGTGCTTTACTATGCACTCCTCTCCTCTCCTAACTGCACAGCCAGGTTCCATGAATGATAAGGAGAGTGTTCATGATTCCAAAAAGTCATCAGCACTTACAAATAAAAATATTGAAGTGAATCTTAAAAGGAGGCGGTGAACAGGTCAACAGTACCAGCCACAATATAGAAAGTGAAAAACTTTCCATTCAGCAATGAACATTAGAGCCCATATTTCATATCTTTAATGGAATTTAAAGCATGAATCTCACCCGAGCTGAAAATCATCTTTTATAATCCATAATAAATTCCCACATACAAAGTCCAGGACCATCACATTTGGCAGTTTAGATTTTATGGGCAGCTTTGACTAAAGACAGTCTTGTTGAAGTAAACACCAGCTAGGGAGGGATGGTGGACTCGAAAAGTAAGGCTTAGCAGGTGAATTTCCAAAGAAGTTCTACTAAACATGACCTACCAGAGCAAAAAAGGTATTTGACTCAGTTCCATTACAAAAGCAATAACCTAACATGAACACAAATAAAAGGCGACATATAAAAAAATCAAACTTTAATAACCATAAGTTGCACGTTTGCAACTTCATACAAAAACAACAAAGATAGATCACTCTCTCTAACTTGTCGATTTATGTGAGTTTCTAATGGACTAAGTCTACGAAAAAAGTTTCAACATTATGAAAACTAGTTAAGCAACAGAAACCATCCCTCTACTTGTATATGGTGTTCAGTGGTTCACATCGGATCCTTCCAAACTTTCATTTTAACCTACTTCAAATAGATCATGGGGTTCAAAATTCAAAAACCTCTAAACCCAAGACACATGCTGACTATAAATCAGCCTCAACCATTATAACACCTTCTCTAAAGCATTTCACAAAGAGCCTAACAGAACTGGAAACTAGATTGCAGATGATAATTTTACTGTTGCATGAGAAAACTGATATCAAACTGCTAAATTTCAAATAATTGTGGCTTTGACTCACACCACCCTTGACAAACAAGTAAATTATACATCACTGCCAAGAGTGTCAACAAAAGGTGCACAACTGCACATCATCTCCACCATATTTACAAAACATGATGAATGAAGCATAAAAGCCTGATACTTTCGACACCATTCGAAGTCATAGACATGCGGGAATGTTCCAGGCCATTAGGAGCCTAGGAACAACAAACAATCAACACTATGGATTCAATAATTAAACATTCCGTGACCTCAGTCAGCTGCTAAATATCAGAAATCCTAAATCTTTTCTTTCCATAATAACAAATTAACACACAGAAGTCTTAGATAATCTGTTGAAACCCATTGTAGCCCACTTGTGACTTGTGAGTGTCCTACATTGAGAAAGAAGAGAGATGGTTCTACTTTATAAGGTTGAGGAGTTACTCCTACTCTTGCCAATTGGTTTTAGTATGGAAGTTCGGCTTGCCCAGGCCCATTTCATATTGTCTCGAAATTTAACATATTCGGCGTTAGAAACACTTTTCTTTCAAATAACAAACAACTTCCAACTCAATATTATTTCTCCCAAAAATAACAAGAGGTATGGATATATTGCCACCGTCCGAATATAGTTGTCACTAGTTCAAATTATAATATCAAAGCGACTATTAATTCTATAAGGAGTAGTACAATACTAGTATTAATAAAAATTGGATATTCATTAACTCCCAGAAAAAATATTGTCGAATATCAAACCCTAAAATCCAAAATAGCATATCAATTCAAAATTAAACAGAAATTGCAATCAATCAGACCCAAAAAAACACAAATTGCAAACACCAGCAATAAAAATATTGCAATTATTACCATAGGAAGAACTCTGGAAGGTTGATGAGAGAGAGAGCGAGAATTTCCAATACGAAGCTGACGACGAAGCTGCCATGGAAATTGTTGTTGCAGAGAAGACAAAGAAGAAGAACACTTATTAGCAGTTCTTGTTGTAATTGAAGAGCAAATGAAATTGCAGGAATGGTCGGAGGTTAGGGATGAAATGGTGGTGGAAGGTAAGGAAATCGCCATTGCAGGAGCAATCGAGGTTTTTCTAGAGAGAGAAAGAAGAGAGAGAGAGAGAGTTGGGGAAACTCAGACGTTGAAGATGACGATGTATAAAAATGGGTAGTTGCTGTTGCTTGGAGGGAGTCTGCGAGGATGATTTTCTTACCTTTGTGAGTGACTGAATGAATGTGGCTCTGTTTATGTACAAGTGGACCAGACCTTTTTTTTTAAAAAAATAAAAATTACTTCTTACTCCGTAGAAGAGAAACACAAATTTTCATACGTAGTCGGGGTTTACTCGTACTAATGTACTATGTAAAAAGGTTTTGATTTTTTTTTTTTTGAAGAAATTCAATATGTTCTCTTAAATATACAAATAGTGCAATGTTTTGATCTTATCATCTTAAGGACGTATACATTTTCATATATACATTTTCATAAAAAAAAAAAAAAAACACAAAATCAAATAAATTAAACTATTTATATAATCTTATCTGGAAAAAATAAATAAATAAATAAAATTCTAAAATTTCTGTTGAAAAAAAAATACAAAAAAATTGTTTGAATCAATTTAGAGTTATTTATAAATTAATCTACATTTTCTAGACTTAATAAGAGAAAATAAATTGATCATAACAAGGACTAGTGTAAATGTGTAAGGAGTACACGCCATATCTTCTATCAACCCATTCATCAGTTACCAATTCTGAGAAAATGTCTCAGCTTCAACAATTTTAGAAAATTTTTCATCTTATAGGTATACAAACATTACAAGCTTTTACAATTGGATCTGATGAATGTAGCCACAAGCCCACAAGGATGAAAAGGGATATCATAACACCTAATCACCTATATAAGAAACAAGATTGTGAGTCGATCTCTATGAATACAACTACGTCTAAAATTGCATCCATCTCTTACACATAACAGCTTGCTACAAATGTAGAAGAAAAAAAGAGTGGTAAAAAATGTTACAAAGTTGATCACAGCTGCTGGTTGCAGCAACAGATTACCCATCACTAGCCCATATTAACGTGAAAATGATGATTGCAAAGGTGGAGATAGTAGTCACCAAAGGGAATAACCACATAATCTTACTGCTTACTCCCTGTCTTTCCTGAGTTCCTAACTCAACTTCATTCAGAAGTTTCTGCACCTCTTGTATGTCGGAATCTTTAGCAGCCTGGATTAGCTTACCTTGTATCTTTTCTAGCTTAATAAGTCTTTTCATTCTAGAGACATTCTGAGATGACCATATAAAACCTGTCATTTTCCACAAGAGGATACCAACGTAGATAGCTACAACACAATCAACGCTGTAGTGATGACGCTCCCTGACTTCTCTCTGAGCACTGTGCAGGACTAAAAGCCACACAAGGGCTGAACTAAAACCTCCATAAGCTTCCTGCATTAATTTCAATCATTCAAGAACGTTCATATCCAGGCCTCCAGCAGTTATATTGTGTATATTAAACATGGTAAAGGTCAGAACAGGGATTGAGAAACAAAAGGAGACTAGAGCTATTCAGTAATTCTGAAGGTTGAACTTTAAAACTATTTTTATAAGCATCTATGTGATGTATCAAAGAAAATTTGGTTACCCATGCTAAATGTCATGGTGCAAATAGCCCTCTCATTCTGTTGTTTTTCAGGTCTGTTAAATTAATTCACTTCCCAGGAAAAGAGTACCATAGAACTGTATATTCTATGGAGAAAAAAAAATAACATAAAACTGTAAATTATAAGGGTACAGAAAGTGACCATCATACCGTCCAAGCCATGGCTGTCAGTACCGCAATTAGCATGTGGCCACTGTAGACTAGGTCATTGCAACCGCCTCCAGCCTTCTTCAGCAGAGGAAACCATGAAGAGCCCTCAGCAGGAGTTGGGCGCAGAAAATCGATAAGAAAGTTCATTGAACCCCAGTCAGGACGGTAGTCCCCAAGTAATTTACCAGGATCAGCTACAAGACATTAAATTGGATTTAGACTGTCAGCAGCAACTTGGCGCAAAAGATAATGACAAGGTACATGCCAGCTGTAAATCAAAACGTTGAGAGAATTTTATTACACAAGCCATGTCTTCTAACTTCTTTTCTGATCTACATCACAATTAAACAATCACATACCAAGACTTGCACCAACATGGCAAGACCCAGTGTCTCTTGAAACTTTGAAAGCCAGTCATTATAACCTGATAATGGTCATCCTTCATTTCATGGGAGAGTGCACATATGATGTTCCAATACCCTCTCCGCCTCATTTGTTTTGGCCGAGTATATACTTAATAAGTTTTTTTTTTTTTTTTGGTGTTTAGAGAGCCACAAGGGCAGGGGTGAGAATCATATACTTGATTAGTGTGATGGGTATAAATGGATGTCATAGGTACTAGATCAAGTTGAATAAATCTTGGCAAATTTATATAGATCAGCATATATTGCAACATTTACAGTAAACAGCCAAGACAAAATGAATCAAAAACTTTATCATTTGCAGTAGCTTTTGATCCTGCATAATTATAAGGGTTGACAGTTAATAATGCATGAGATACATAGGATTGCACGTAAAATTCTGGGTCACAAAATTTATCCAACTAAATCACTTGGAAAAAAAGGATGTAGTTAAAGCCATGTAGAAAAATGTTCCTTGATAAAAGAGGATGAACAACATGAATTTTGACCAAGTAATTGCAAAATAGAAGAGCTGAGGAATAAATACGACAAAAGTAGACTCACCATAAGCATAATCCTTATTTAATAACTGACGAATAGCATTAGCATCCGATGCATAAGGGACATAATACTTCTGTGCCCAACGATGAGGATGCCCTGGAACTTGAAAGCGAGCTGCAGCACACCAAGGTCGAGCTGATGGAAGAATTGTTGATGCAAAACTAAAGGTCCGCAAAAGACGGCCAACTGCCATTGTGAACACATACCTTGCTCCGAGCCCAAAGCCAGGGGCTTTTACAGAGTCAAACAGCACAGAGAAAGCAAGCATAATAAACAGCATCAAGAAGTGATGCAGCCCAACTATGTGAGCTCTCAGAATGTCAACCACAGTCTGGGGAAGCTTTTCATTCAGAGCCAGGAGTAGCCACTGGCCTGTGTCTGGAAGAGGAGGTGTATTTCTGTCATAAGTCAAACAAAAATAGTTTAATGAATTGTAGAATGTAGATACACAGGCATGGAGATGTGCATGCTAAGTTAACCCAGAAAGAGGAATGTATGAATCCACACAAAAGGAGCCATGCCATCCAATCAAAATCTACAAATAATTTCAGGTTGAATATTTTACCAGAATTGAAAAAAAAAGGTGCATTTTCTATATCCAAAAACATGGGGAATGCTTGGTGAAGAGTTGATTGGGCTTTCCTTCACGAATCATCCCCATCTGGCATCATAGGAGGTACTATATTTTTTTTTTTTTATTGGTCATTTAGATACCTAATTTTCAACCCTAACATCACTGAATGTATAAGTTAACATGGGTTATAGTTTTACTCTATTTTTGTACTCTCTTTAGTGCAGTCATATACTTCGTATTATGTAGGACAATCTATTTTTTATTGCCTATAATTTTATCCATCTACAGTTGAGTTTTCCTAGCATTAATCAATTAACTAATACAATAATGTACTTTTGTCCATACGTTTCACTTTATATACAAAAAGCAAACTGTTGACAAATTAACCAAACGCCCTGTAATTTGTCATACACAATCATTCTTTTCGAAATTTTAGCCTTTCTATACATGCTAATAATGCCAAGTCTTAATTTCAAATACCCCCTTCTCTGTTCTCTCTCAAGAAAACCTATTTTCATAGATGTAAATTTCTGAGCCTCAGGATTACTGACTAAGACACCAACTCACCAACATGTACCACTAGCTTACAATCCCCGCCACCACTCCCCCCCCCCCTCCCATGCGCGCACACACACACACAAAAGGAAAAGAAAACAGCTTTATAATTTATAATATAAGTAGCAAAATTCTATCATTAACAAGCCACGTGACAGCTGAAAAAAAATTTTGATTTTCAAAATTCAAAGAGTGCAACTGCGATTAGAAATGGAGTAATGGTTTTGTTATCATAGTGATTTATCAGAAACAGGCTATCTTCAGGATTGGCACTCAATCCAAATACTGATCAAGAAATCACAAGTACTCTAATAAACTGCAGAAGCATGTCATGGAAACAAATGACAACTGAGAATAACCCTTGTGCAGACCAGCATGGTAAGGAAATGCAAGTAAACATCCCTTCCCCCTTCATTGGACAGCACATCTTTAAGAGACATTGAGGAAATATGGAAATTCTTCTCGTAATAAATTTCAAAATTAAGAGGTGCCATAAGTTACAGAAAATCATTGATAATCAACACAACTAATCCAAGCCAATTCAAATTCTCCTCTTATCCTAGTCCTAGCTCATATTCTGGTAAAACTAGTTTCCATTGGATAACTACATCACTTATTTCCAAACTGGCAACACAACCATCCTTTCCATAGGTAAATTCATTATTTAGAGGCGTTACTCCTACATTGCTTTCACTTCCAAAATTACCCAAAAACAATAACTCTGTAATTTTATTGCAAAATGTGGATTAAATTGAGAGGAGAAAGGGAGTGTGCACTGCATACTACTTAACTTCGTCTACTATAGAAGTAGAGCAATCTTTTCTTAATTTTTTTTTTTCTAATCTGATTTGAGCCATCAAAAATGTCTCTTAACTACCAATCATGAAGGACTTGTGTAAGCTGACAAGTAAGCACTTACAGACTTAGAGCTTGATATCAAAGTAAAAAGGAGTCAATAGTGTTAGCCTTTAAACCCTTTGATAGTTTTATCTTTATTCACAAACAATATATTTACTTGTTCCATGTCAAATCCAATACATTTGATATCCCCATTTTTCCAGCTGTTGTGCAACATTTTCATAACTTTAAAATTTAAGAGAGAGAGAGAGACAGAGAGCAGATATTCTATCAATGTAGAGGTTAATAATGAGAGTTGCACTGTACATTTACTCAAAATGCTAAAGATTGACTCTAACTCAAAACCTCAAACCTCAATGTAGAGACAGAGAGCAGATATTCTATCAAAAATGGCAAGTAAATAAATGCTTATTTTACTTATAATAAAATCTGTTAAAATAATTTTGGGAATGTTTTAGTGATATACACAAAACTTTATAAGAGTGCATTAAAACAGTTTATAATATATTATACTCCAGCATAAAACACTAACAGAATTTCATACTTTGTATTAGTTTTCATAATTAGAGGATGAAAGAAATTGAGATTTTTGGGTCAATGATATCTTGTCTCATCAGAATACCTGTATTAATGTTATTTTTCTCATTTGCACACTCATCCAGCTACCACCGATGACACTCACATAAGGTGACAAGCACACATAGACACAATGTCAAATCCAAAGGTCAATCAACAGAACAGCAGTTGCATAGCTACCATTCTACCAATCACCCAAACTTCTTATTCATATTCTACAGTTTCTTTTCTCCAATATAAAGTAAAATCTTGCCAATATAGGCGACTACCAGCCATGAAAAGCAACAACAAAAAAATAAAAAAATCGTTGTAGTAAAAATAGAGAAATGAGTGGAGAAAGCATGACATAATGCTTCAATTAAACTGCTTTCCTCCCTATCAACATTCACAAAAGGACCAAGTTACAAGAGTTGAGTTGAACAAATCCTTAATTCCATATCATGCTCAAGATTGAAAGAAAATTCTGACTATGATCATATACATTTCACAGTTGTAGTGAATTCTGCTCCATCATAAATTGCTTGTAGACAATAATCTGAATTAATGCCAAAAATCACCAACTCGCCGTAATCATGTCCACATTCAGCATTCCTCAATTAGCTCCTCCAATCTAAAATATTTCTACTTTCCCTTCATTAAATCTCAATCATATATAAGGAAAATTTCTCATAATGATAATATCTGCAGAACTCACAGATTTAATGCCCCTATAATTAAGCCTAATTTTTCCATATCTAGCTCTATATCCAACATTTAATAACCTGTGATCTTTCCCAAATTAACAAACCTTCAATTAACTTAAGAACCCATCAAAAACACCTGAAAATATTACGCATAGCATTAATTAAATATTAATTACACCAATCAACGCATAATTTTATCAAACCTTCCCTATATACTTAGCCTACCATTCAAGTAAACCAAAATGGAAGAAAACCCAGTTCAGATCACACACAAAAACACTCACAAAATCCACAAAAAATCAAAAAACAAGCAAATCAACTCAAGAACTAAGCTCAATCTAGGAGAGAGAGAAAACAGAAGAATACCATACCGATGCCAATCAAGCCCAAGCACGGCCGTGACAGAACGAACAGAGATAGCTTCATAAAGAAGAGCACAAAGAAGAAAAATGGCGGACCCCACAAACGGAAGAACAGCGCGAAACTCGGCGGACCAATGCTTGTAAGAGAAGATTCTAGAAAGAGCTATGAGAGAGAGAATAGACCAAAGAGCTGGTTGAAGACGAGAATGCCATAAAGGGGAGATTTCTCGAAGATAATCAATGGTGATGTACGCCATTGCTGCTACTCCGAGGCCGCCGCCATTGAGCCTGATCGGCGGCGACCACCGCATGACGGCGGTGGGTGTTGCGGAGGAGAGAGAAAGTGGGAGAAATTGAATGTTTTTAGTGAAAGTCACAGCTCTCAGATGTTCAGTTTGACCATTTTTTTACTGATTTTATTAATCTGTTTTTATTTTTTAAAATAAATAATCCCTGAGATTCGATCCTATTATATAAGAATCCGATCCAAAATTTTCAGATATCAGATACAGATATCAATTTTGTACGGACTATATCCGATCCAAATATTTAAAAATTGGACAAAAACTTTTGCATGCTCCCGTTTTATAATTAGGGACCCCTTGGACCTGAAGACCGGTATTTGGAAATTTTAGGGACCGAGGACCGGACCTGAAAATTCAGGTCCGGTCCGGTTTTAGACCTGTTAGACCTGTTTCAGCAATCTTATTGTTTTTACCTTTGAAAATATATAGTTACATAAAATCCAATAAGAAGGCTTTGGCATGCTGCTTATCTATATGACTATATGCATTTTTGTAGAAAAAATCAAGCTTATTATATAGGAAAAATTGAAAAGAATAATCCCACCTTTGCCTAATCTGCTCAAAACGAGCCAACCTTTGAGTATTCTGGGAACAAGCCCACCTTTCACCTCTATTTTCTTAAAATGGGTCTTTTGACTTGCAACCTCTTAAGCAGGTTAATTTTTTTTTTTCTTAATATTTTCTCCATAATCTCTCTCCTCTAACTTTCACCACCATTACCCCTCCAATCTTCCATAACAGCCACCTCATCACCACCACTACCCCTCCATAACAGTCACTCCCACCACCTATCACAGCTTACCTCTGCTGACACCACCCTAGTTTACATCTGATCACCACCACGGCACCACCCCAACCCACCACTAACCCCTACCACAAAGCCTCCCTTAATCGAACCACCACTTTTCACCTCACCACCACTCCACTGCGCGAAACACCAGCCAACCCCCAAACACGCTGCATCAGACCAAATCTCCACCGCCCATGGCCCTACTACTGACCCCCACAGACCACGTCCCCTTTAATCGAACCCTATCCCCACCTAACTGAAATCCAACCTTCTCTCACCTAACCACCACTCCATCGAAATTCCATCCCCGAAACCCGCTGTGTCGGACCAAAACCCCACCTATTATGACCCAATTGGATTGAAAACCACTCCACATTACCCCGCGAAAGTCCCTATTAAACCCACCTTGGAGTACGAGAAGAACTCATGGAAGGGGGTGGTAGCGGCTGATTTTCGACGAGGAAGGGAGTGGTAGCTGCCATTGGGTGGGGAAGAGGGTGATAGGAGAAGGGTGTGGTTACAGTGGTCGGGGAAGAGGGAAGGAGTTCTGATTTTTTTTTTTTAAATTAAAAAAAATAGGACCAATTAGAAGGTGACACGTGGCAAGTCACCTTCTAAAATCAGTTACTAAATTATAAAACCGGTCATGGGCTTGTTTTGAGAAAATAGGGGGCAAAGGTTGGATTGTTCCCGGAATACTCAAAGGTTGGCTCGTTTTGAGCAGATCGGGTAAAGGTGGGATTATTCTTTTCAATTTTTCCTATTATATACTGGATCTTTTATCAAAATGGATAGTTTGACAAAAGTATTTACTAAAACGGCAAATTATAAAATTTAATTTCCAAACTAGCTAAATTTATTGATTTGAAAGGATAATCTTTAATTTATTTATTATTTCCATTGAACCGGTTTGGTTCACTTTCTTTCTTTTTTTTTTTTTTTTTTTTTTTTTTTTAATTTTGTTTTTTTGGTTTTATTTTTATTTCCTTAAAGAGTTTTTTAAGTTGGAAAATTTATTTAAGCACAAAACTACTAAGAACGTAAACAGACTCGCGAAACCCTAATTTCGATAAAAATAAAATTAAATTAAAAGCCCTAATTTTTCATGTTGATCATATCAATCACAAAAATTTGAAATTTCAAGTATTACTGTTCTATCAAGACTACCGCAAATTTATACGACGATAAGGGATTTTAAGGTATTGTTCATCTCAAGTAAAAAAAATAAATGTATTGTTCATCTTTTTCATGTCTATTAATTGTATACTCTTTATTAATGTCGGTTAATATAAATTTTTTTTTTTAAACTTAGGCTCCAACTTTGTGGCACGCAAGATTGAACAATTAGTGAATAAATTTTCTATAACTGTGGCAGCAATACTAACACATATCAACTTGAGGTTTAACTTTCAGATAAGTTACAAGAAAGCTTGGTTAGCAAAACAAAAGGCTATATGGAACTTGTTTGGTGATTGGGATGAATCATACAAGATTCTCCCTCAATGGATGAATGAGGTTGTAAGAGCAAATCCTGGAAGAGTAGTACTTTGGAGAAAAGAGGCTATAAGGAACGACTTCGAAGTAATTCTTTTTAAATAAAACCTAAAAAAAAACCATAAATTGAACCGAATTAGAGTCAGTAAATAAAATGCAAATATCGACGATAACTATACGTTAATACGTATTTTATCAAGGGGGTATTACCCACAGGGGAGGGAGGATATGAGCCTCGAACCCGGGTCACTTCCACGGGAATGAAGCTTAGCTCCACTGAGCTATAGGCTTCTTGCTCGTTAATACGTATTAGATACTTTGTATTATTTACTTTACCAACTGTCCAACTGAAGTCTTGACAGCAAGCAAAAATAATTATTTCTTCTCTGAATTCACCATTAATGAGCAATTTGAAAGGTACTTTGTATATTTATCTTGCAAAATCGAAATGTAATAAGTAATTGAATATAGTACAAGTCGAACAATGAAGTTCGAAAAGCAGCGATTCGAGACATAGCTATAACTCGACTTTGAGAGTTCCGATGAAGAAGACGCGGCGGCACACGGTGAATCGATGGTGCTCAAACTCGCCGGAAAAAATGGAGTATGTGTGAAGGTGACTGTAAGATGTGACTGCGCTGGAGAGTGGGGACTAGGAGAGAAGGTTTTTGAGTTTGAAAATGTTAGGGTAAGGTAATGGGTAAGTCAGTAAGTAATACGGAGTAGAAAATTCTCAAAATTTATATTAAATTTTTTTTAATTATTATTAAAATCCGGGTTTCAGGTCCAGACCTGATTTTTTCGAGTTTAGACCGGACCGGACCTGAAACCCGGAATCCACTATTTTCTTAGACCGAAGACCGGACCGGAATCAGCAGGTCCGGTCCGGACTGATCCAAGTCCAGTCCGGTCTAGGTCCAAAATACGGTCTGGACCGATTTTTGCACAGCCCTATTTACAATAATTTTATTCTACATTGAACATTATGCGAAAAGTGACCTTTTTTTTTTACAAAAGTGACCCATATTTTCACAAAAGTAACCCTTAAAGTGACCCATATTTTCACAAAAGTGACCCTTATTCACAAAAGTAACCCTTTTTTTTCACAAAAATGACCTTATTTTTCCACAAAAATTACCTTTTTTTTTCTGCAAAAGTGACCCTTTTTTCACAACAAAAAAGCTACATATGCAAAACAGAGTATCAAAATAAAAAAATAAAAAAAAACCCAAAATTAACAATAGTCATGAAAAAACATTACAATCACTCAAACATATCAAAATAATAAAGATCGACACCACATAAACTGAAACGCTAATTGACTGAAGCTGATGATGCTGTCAAAACACGGAAGAAACCTCCAACAGATAATGGTCCAAAGGTGGTTGGTGAAGGTCTTGTCAATGGGTGCGTTCATGTCTCCTCAGATTTGTTTGATGCTCCTTTCCCAGTAAAGAATGAAATAAGTGTTATATTAGTAAATAACAACTTCGCATGCAAGTGAAAGACGAGATCATCGCTGGTTGAGAGGTTGAATAGAGAGAAAATTGAAGTTCTCATAGTGAAAATTGGAGTTGAGAAAGAAAGAAGAGAGAGAAAGAGGTGAGGTTGCTAAGTAAATAAGGAAGAGAGAAAATTTTAGATGTTAATGTTTGTGTTGAAATTGTTTGGTTGCTCAGCCCGATTTACACTAAATTAGTGTAAACTGGATGTTATTGAATATTTGTGAAAATTGGATATTTATATCTCAGTTCCTAAATATGGACTCGTAAAAGACGGTGTAAAACTATCCGAAGATTCGATTCGATAATATAAGATATTCGATCCAAAATTTTCAAATATCATATATTAATTTTGTATATCCGATCCAAATATCCAAAAATTGGATATTTATACCTCTTCTTTACAAACAAATCGGATTAAAAATGGAAATTTTGGAATTTGGTATCTCGAAAATGGGGGCTGTTGAATATTGGTACCCGCTTTAAACTTCATTTTATTTTGGTACCAATCAAAGTTTAAAATTATAGCTTTTGGTACCTCCGTCCATGTTCCGTTAAGTTTTCCTTTAGTGAGGCCAACCATGCTCCTGCCACCTCCCAGCCACCCCTTCCTCCTCTTCATCCAGGACACTGCTAGCCTCCCTCTCTGTACCGCCTGTCGACGACCCCAAAAACCATACTGTCACCTCCAAAACGAACAAGCGACTCCAACCAACACCACCTTTCACCTCAAAATCCACCGGCCAACACCTCCTTTCACGCAAACAGCACCAAGGTAGCCCCACCGTGTTCGCCTCAACTACCGCCCCAACATCAACACCCAAGCAGCCACAATCGACCACCATCAAGCAGCCCACGCACCAGCAATTAACCACGGCAGCACCAGCATGCAATAACCCACAAACTACACCAAAACCACCACTACATACGTCGAAGCCGCCACAACGAACCACCGCATTCGCCTCGAACACCGCCGCCACGAGCGCCCTTGAAGCCACCACTGCCGTTGTTGTTGTTGTATGATTTGAGGAGAGAGAATGTAAACCTAAAACCTAAAAATATTGATTTGGGGGAAAGGGGGAAGGGGTGGTGTCGGGGGCAGCCAAGAGTGGGAAAGGGGAGGTTGATCGGCGGGGGAAAGGGAGGGATGAAGTCGCCGGCTCCTGGGGTACGTTTGGGCATCGGTAGCCGACAGAAGGTTAGGGAAAGGTGGCTAACAGGGAGGGGGGAAGGGTGCAGTGGCTGGGTTTTTTAAAAAAAGCTTTTTCTTTTTTTTTAAAAAAAAAAATTATTATTAATTAATTAGATAATGGGCCCTACTAACGGAAAACATAACAGAAGTTGAACGGAGGTACCAAAAGCTATAATTTTAAACTTTAATGGGTACTAAAATAAGATTAAGTTTTTAAATGGGTACCAAAATTCAATAGCCCCCATTTTCGAGGTACCAAATTTGTTATATGCTGTTTTGGATATCGAATATTCGTGAAATTCAATATTTTAAACTTTTCGGATCAAATTCAGATATCCGATATCCCAAACTTCGAATATCGGATATCCGATCCGTGCTCACCCTACTACTGTATTAAGTAGGGTGCATGTTAATCATTTTTCAATTGCATATTTGTTATCATATGAAATGTGTGCTAGTGCATTTGACAAACTTTTGCGATCGTTGTATATTATTTACTAGCACAAGTCAAGCTTAATGCCTTTAAATAAGCCCTTCTCGGGAGGTCACCCGTGCTTGGTAGTATTTTCTCACTTTTATTTCCTTTTTAGTGTTGCTCTTTTTTATATAGGTTGGTGCTTAGATTTGGATCTTGATTCGTGGTGGCATAAATTATCTTCCCTTAATAAACTTTTAGAGATGAGAAAAGATTAGGGGATTATGGACCAAAAAGGTGTAATATATTGGATTGTTTATGGAGTTTGTGCCTTCTCCGTCCTATGAGGTAAATCTTTCCTCTTTCTTGTCTTACGAATTATAGATCATGTGAATACTAGTTCTCTCTCTAATTAGTTGTGTGAATATGTTTTTTTTATTTTATTTTTTATGCTTCGCTTAGTTATGTATTATTCTTGCCTAATCTCTTTTACAAAAAATGAAAAAAATGCCTAAGGATGAGACTTAAATGATGAAGCTTATATATTTTGCTTGCTTGACTCTTGGGTGATGAGTATTAGTTCACTTAGAAGGGTGTATGCAAGAGTTGGGGTCATTTAGAGGCTTATTAATCTTGAGTGCATTAGTGTATATGAAATGAAAGCCAATAAATGCTCAATTGCACATCTAGTATAAGATATTGACTAAATTTGCCCAAAGTAGGATATGTTTGAATCGAATTGCAGTCCCTTGTACCCTTGATGTGCCTCATTTCCTCCCCGAAATGAAACTCTATTAGGAAATTGGTTCTACTTGTATCATGTGTAATAAGTGGCATAATAAGCCACATGTTTTGAATAAAGAAAGAGCCGCTCACAGTTAAAAGAGGTGAGGGCAAATTGAGAAAAAAAAAAAAGAAAGGGAGAACAAAAACTCCTCCAAAATTTCTCTTCTTTAGAGGTCAACTTGTGGATGCCTCCCACACGTTGTTTACTTTGTTGTTTCTTGTGAAATTCCCGAATTAGAGTGTAGCTAAGGGGCCTTGGGTGTGCATTTTGGGAGGTGGATGTAGCTACACTACTACAAAAAAGGGAATAGAGAACAGTTGAATTAGGCCTTATAGAACCCTTAGCTGCTAAGCGATGTGTAAAGTTTACAGATTGGGTAGAAGAGGCGTTCTGTATGTAAGGGAAAGGAGAACGGGTACAAGAGGCGTTCTATATGTAAGAGAGAACCGTTCTATTTCCTATTTCATATATATGCTTATGAAAAATGAATAATAGAGAATGGTTAACTAAGATAACTGTTCTCTTTGTCGAATTTATTATTTTTTTTAAAAAAATATTATTTATTTTGCATCATGAAGGTTGCATATGTAATGATCTACATCATAAATTAATAAATTGAATTGGAATTGTAAAAGTCGAATTCAAATACCAAATTAAAACAAACTTTATTATACTTTATATTCAATTGATTACATCTCCAGTACATTTTGTGGATAAAAATTGAAGAACATAATATATATATTCTATATTTATTTATTATATCTATACTATATATTAAAAGGTGTTCGGGCGTTCCTTTTAAAGGAACGGTGCCACGTGGCACTCTTCAAAATATGTGCGTTACGTCACAATGCCACGTCATCATGCAAAGTATATGTGCCATGTTAGCTAGCCACTTCATTTAACAAAATAAAATATGCTTTGAACAAGATTTGAACCCATAACCTCCAATACATATAAGTAATACATTCACCATCTCAACCAACTATTATTAATGTTTCAAGCTGCACATAATATTATATATTCCTTTCATTTATTAAGTAAAATAAAGGTAATATAATTTATTTATTTTTCACAAGATTAGAATATAAAAACATATGATGTAAAAAAAAAAGTGATGACATCCGAGGCAACGCCCGAACCACTATGTAGACACCCATTTGTGTCTCCCCAAAACCAAACCCAGTGATGAGTACCTTTCGCGTCGAATCATAATCGAATGAAGTGAAAGTGTAGAAAGTTTAGTGTTGCGGATAGTTTAAATTTCTTTTCTCTTCTCTCTGTTTTTTGAAAACTTATTTTAAGAAAATAGTCAATCCAGTTTGGTTGGTCCATGATATGGGTCTAATAGTAGTGTAGTTGGATGGGGCTTGACAAGAGCTTTCCAACGATATATTATAAGCCCAATTCCGATGAATATTGAGGAAGTTATGACCAATTTACTAAACTGGGCCCGTTTTGAGCTTTATATGCGGCCCAATGATCTAGGGGAGGGCCTAATATGATTTATTATATGCGGCCCAATGATCTAGGGGAGGGCCTAATATGATTTATCATTCCTAATGCAATTAGGAATGGTTTTAGTCTTCTAGATTCTTCTAGAAGGTTCTTTTCATTCCTAATTCAATTAGCATTGATAAATTGACTTTTGTTGACTTTTCAGAGTTTTAATTAAAATCAAAGAGCATTTTCAAGGAAAAGAGACGATTTTATCCTCCAGTACGGCAAATTTATCTGATTTTCGAAAACGCGTCAAAAACAGGACTAGCGCCTGACGCTAGGCATTGGCGCCTGGCACTAGGACCTGGCGCCTGGCGCTGGTGTTGGCGCCTAACGCCAATTAGCTGGTGCTGGCGCCAACTCTGTTTTAGGTGCGCCAGCTCTGTTTCACGTGCGCCAATGCTCTGTTTTGTTAATTTTATCTTTTTGGCTGATTTTCTCTATAAATAACGTATTAAAAACTCCGTTTTCATTCACCAATTCTCATCAACAACCAGCTTTTCAATTATATTCACCTACAACCAGTTTTCATTCGCAATCATTAATTCTCTAATTCTCTTTTAATCATTCATCATTCATCTCTCTCTCTTTCTCTTTTCTAAACTTTGTTTTTACATACAAAATTCCGCATTCATTAGATCTAGAAACACCTAGCCATATTCGAAGTTGCCTTCGCCCTAGACGTGAAAGGTTTAATTTCTAAGGGTTTGGTCCCAAATCTCTATTTCAATTATTTAATTTAATTGTTTGTTTATTATTTTCCTTGAAGTTGCTAACGTGTGTATTTTGTTATTAGAAAGAGGTATGAAGCATCAAAGTAAGTACTTTAATTGATTAATTGACATTATGATGTAGAAATCATGTTTATATTGTTATTATGATATTCCTAGTATCATGTTTAGGGAAAAGGTTATAATATCAAATATGCTTATTATGATTTCTATGATGCCTTTTATTGTCTTTCTTAATATTCTTGTTAGTATCGTGTTAGGGCTAAAGCTTTGATTTTTATTGCTTAGTGACATGCTAGGGTTTGTTATTAATCTTGTTAGTATCATGCCTAGGATCTTGCTATTTTTATTATGCTTTAATATTAACATGAACATGATTATGATTATAACTGTTATAATGATGATTATGAATATTATGAATATTATTATTTTGATGATGATTATTTTATTTATGATCATTATCATGATTATTGTTATAATTTTATTGTCATGATATTTATTTATTATTATTTATTGCTTGATCACGCCTTTTATGTATGTTTAAAGGGAATTGGTACTTGTAATCACGCTTAATAAGATAATTAATAATCTTGTTTAGGGTTAATGTGATTATAATTCAAGTGATCGCCAATAATTGATTTATTTGTGCATTAATATTCAACCAACATAGATAAACAAGTTTAGGGTTAATCCTATTGGTTGCATGTTAATTAAAAAGCGCACATGAATACGATCAGAATAAAGTAGAGGCCTATTATTAGGGCAGGTTCAATCTCTTTTAGGTTGGATTTGTACCTTCATCCCCGAACCCTTATTTGGTTTTAGACCTTATGGAGTTGACGATCTCTTGGATCGTTAAGGGGTGTAACCTTCACCCTGTGAACGGTTTACAAGTTCCTAAAACTTGTTTCCGACTCTTTTGCTCTATCTTCTTCCCTTTCGGACGACACCGTACTTTAGTGTATGATCACAGTGGGGTTCAAGCTAGGAGTTAACGCTTGAAATTATTCCCTACAGTTTTTGGCGACTCCACTGGGGAGGATTTCTATTTTAATTCCTGAATTTGTTTCGGCAATGATTTAGAATGAGTGGATGAGACTCGAAACGTTCTAAGTATTTTATGTGCGTAATTTTGATTAACATTATTGTCATATGCATAAAAAACATCTCATTGGAAAGACCATCCGTAATGAGTTAAAAACATAGGATTTTACACGTAGGAAATTTGAGAAATATCTTTCACAACTAGGACCGATATAACACCGCGCGAAACTGGAAAATTTTATCGAGCACAGATAGCTGCTGAGGCATGTGGGAAGTAGCGCCAGAGGCTAGAGCTTGGCGCCGGACTTTTAGCCGTAGCGCCAGATGCCAGCATTGGCGCCAGGCGCGCCTGTTAAAAACTGGCGCCAGTCTCTGATTGCTGGCGCCAATTTCCCCCAATACCAAGCCAGAAATATGCGTTCTAATTTCGACCGGTTTTTCGTATTGTTTGCTTGATCCTACTTCCTGATTGAATTTTTTCTCACTTTTCTGAAACCTATATGTGTTCTACATATGGACATAACCCTCTGGGAATTCATGCTCCATCTACTCGATTGAACGCTCTGTGCAACAAAGGGTACATCCGAGATTGTTGAATTCACCAAACCATGGAAGCGAGTTTTTTCTAAAACTCGCGGTGTCCCATCCACTCGCGCCAACCCTTCACGGTTAGGCTTCCGCGCGGTGCATCCGGACAATTAACCATGGACCCTCTATTGACTAAACCATATCCCGAACTTTAGAGAACTAGAGCCATGGTTAGGTTGCAAACTCATTGCATCATATTGTGGCTACTTGACTAATTGTGTATTATTTGTTGTGCATACTCTATGTGATTTTTCCTAACCGTTTGTTTGACTTGTGTTAAGACTGAATAATCTGATTAATGACAAAAGGAATTTGTTTAATTAATTAATTAATTAATTAATTTGAGCTAATAAATAAACATAAAATTGAGTCATAGTTCCTTTAAGTCAACCCGGATTTTATTCCCGTATACTGCACAAGCGTCAACTTGTTTTGGCCATAGCCGGAGTTCTGGGAAGAACTACGAGTAGTACAACCTGTGGATCTGTAGCCCCGAGTTTTATCTTTAATTTGGCGTTTGTTTCATCCAAATCAGAGTCACAGATAAAAAGTTGTGACTAAAATACCACATTCTGTCCAGTTTAATGCATATACGTGAAGTCTTAACTTAGTCTTTGCTTGAGTCTAGTCACATAATCTAGCCACATGGTCATGACAAGAGTCTTAACATGTCACCTACACTCACTAGTCTTAGCACACACTTTGAGTACATGTAACCATGACCATGTCTTAGGTTCATGCATGAGTCGGTCTTTTCCGTCATTTGAGTTGGGGGGTATATCCTACTCTTAATTCTTCATATCCCTCCATCTCCATCATTTTTCTTCACATTCTTCAATCTTTCTTAACTTCTTCCATCCATTGCATGTTGAATAAAGTTTGAGTCAAATAATTAACAATGAGTATCCCCAAATTCCTTTTCCACAGTACTTGGACGAGGAAAGAAGGGCGATTAATCAAGGACAACCTCTTTATTCAAGTCTCACTTATTGATAAACCGATTCGTCAAAAGAGGAAGGCTAAGAAGATAATGGCAACGCAAGAATAAGTTAATGAGCTTAGGAACCAATTGGTTACCGTGACTGAGACACTGAAGCTACTCACACTCAAGATCGATGATCCCGTGAAGCAACAACAAATGAACCTCATGCAAGAAAGCTTGAGCAAGCTATCTAGTGACTACAAATTTCAGGGCATGAGTTCACAAGGGGTCTCGCTGGACAAGGAACTTCTTCTACATAAGTTCAACGCCACTGACATCCCTAATTTCAAGGCAACAGATAACCCTTACTTCCATTTAAGAGCTTTCGAAACCATAATGAGTATTAAGGGTATCAATAAGAAGGTTTTCCCCTCTCTGTTCTCACTATCTCTTGAAACCGTTTGCCAACAGTGGTACTTATCCCTTGACAAAGAGAAAACCTCTACCTGGGAATCGATAGTAAACGCTTTCATTGATAGGTACAAGTGCAATATTCAAGTTGAAACCGATCATAGACAACTTGAGATGCTAAGAAAAAAAAAGAGAATGAAGGCTTTACTTCTTTCTTTAATAAGTGGAGGGAGACTTCCGCCAAGATGAATGAGGTCCCCACTGAAAAAGAATCCGTGAAGATGTTTATCAAGAATCTCCAAGAGAAGTATTCGAAGCATTTAAAATATCAACACAATCTGAATACTTTCAAGGCCGTTTATGACATCGGAATTGAAATCGAAGATGACCTTGTGTAGGGAATAATTTCAAGCCTTTAAAATCCCACTAGCTTGAACCCCACTGTGATCATACACTAAAGTACGGTGGCGTCCAAAAGGGAAGAAGATAGAGCAAAAGAGTCGCCAACAAGTTTTTAAGGAACTTGTAAACCGTTCACGAGGTGAAGGTTACACCCCTTAACGATCCAAGAGATCGTCAACTCCATAAGGTCATGAACCAAATAAGGGTTCGGGGATTACAAGTACAAATTCCCTTTAAACATGCATAAAAGGTGATCAAGCAATAAATAATAAATAATCAATCATTAGAATAAACATGAATTATAATAATTATAATAATCATCATGAAAATAATAATAATAATAATATTAATAATAATAATCATAATCATCATCATAAATCATAATCATAATCATAATCAAAATCATGCTCATATTAATATTAAAGCACAATGAACATAGCAAGATCCTAGGCATGATACTAACAAGATTAATAACAAACCCTAGCATGTCACTAAGCAATAAAAATCAAGTCTTTAGCCCTAACATGATACTAACATGAATTAATATTAGGAAGAAAACAAAAGACATCATAGCAATCATATTTGATATTAAAATTACCCTAGACATGATACTAGGAACATCATAATAACAATATAAACATGATTTCTACATCATAATATCAATAAATCAATTAAATCACTTACTTTGATGCCTCGTATCTCTTTCTAATAACAAAATACACGCGTTAGTAACTTCAAGGAAAATAATAATCAAAGCAATTAATTAAATAATTGAAAGAGAGATTTGGGACCAAACCCTCAGAAATTAAACCTTTCACGTCTAGGGCGAAGGCAACTTCGAATATGGCTAGGTATTTCTAGATCTTGTGAATGCGGAATTTTGTATGAAAAAGTAAGAAAGAATTGAATGAATTAAAGAATGCTAAAGAATTAATGATTAAGGAGAATTGGTGAATGATAGATGTAGATGATCAATGATTGTAGGTGAATCAAAACGGAGTTTTTGATACGATATTTATAGAGAAAATCAGCCAAAAAAGATAATTTAACAAAACAGAGTTTGACGCTCAGGAAACAAGGTTGGCGCCAACCCTGGCTAGCTGGCGCCAGGCACCAGTGGCTAGCGCCAGGCGCCAATGGCTAGCGCCTGGCGCCAAGCCTGGTTCCAGGCGCCAAGGCCTGGGGTTGGATGTCAGTCTTGATTCTAACGCGTTTTCGAAAATCCGATAAGTTTACCGTACTGGAAGATAAAATAATATAATTTCTTTGAAAATGCTATTTGATTTTGATTAAAACTCTGAAAAGTCAACAAGTCAAGTTATCAATGCTAATTGAATTAGGAATGAAAAGAACCTTCTAGAAGATTCTAGAAGACCAAAACCATTCCTAATTGCATTAGGAATGATAAATCATATTAGGCCCTCCCCTAGATCATTGGGCCGTACATAAAGCTCAAACCGGGCCCAGTTTAGTAAATTGGCCATAACTTCCTCAATATTCATCGGAATTGGGCTTATAATATATCGTTGGAAAGGTCTTTGCAAGCCTCATCCAACTACACTACTATTGGACCCATATCATGGACCAACCAAACTGGATTGGCTGTTTTCTTAAAATAAAGTTTTCAAAAACAGAGAGAAGAGAAAAGAAATAAAAACTTTCCGCAACACTAGACCTTTCACACTTTCGTTTCATTCGATTATGATTCGACGTGAAAGATACTCATCACTGGGTTTGGTTTTGGGGAGACACAAATGGGTGTCTACACCTCGCAAAGAAAAAAGCTACTAACAATAGTAACCACGGTGGTTGGAAAGGAAAGAAGAACGACAATCCTTCTTCTTCCGAAAACGCCCACTCTAGTAACAATGTTAGTACCTTTGACCTCAGTGAAGTTTTAGCCATGGATAACCAAGGATCTAAGAAGCAACTAAGGAAAGACTTCACCCCCATTGGGATGAGCTACGATACTGCCTTCGATCGACTCCATGCCAAAGGACTCATTACTCTCATTGGACCTATTCAAGATCCCGCACCTGAAAAGAGATTGCCTAGTTGGAATCTAGACGAACACTGCAAGTACCATCAAGGTAGGGGTCATACTACTGAGAGCTGTTGGAAGCTAAAGGAGGCTATCCAACATTTGATTGATAATAACAAGCTTCCCATGCCTCCAGTTAACAAGAAGAGCGAGTGATGATAAAGGAAACAACACAAGACAAGAGCCGAGCTTCAACGACAAGATTTCGCGACCTCTTTTTTCTATTTCTTTTTTTTTATTTACCCTTTTCCCTAATAAGTCTAGCATAGACACCTTTTTATTCTCCTTAGATTTATTTTGTAGGATCATTATATATTTTCTTTTTTAATAAAATGAGCATTTATTTCCTTATATATGGTCATTTCATTATATTGCATTAAAAAAAAAAACAAAAAAAAAACATGTCGAATTAAGCACAAGGTATACCAATGATTTGAGGCACCCCTTGTAGCCACATCATATCTCCTTTCACCCTTCAATTATACATCCTTTCTTCATAAACCACTTTGAGCCTCGTCTAACGATAGACCCTTCTTTTTTCAACCTACATCTACCTAACCTTGGGATGGGATGGTGTGCAACTTATGCAATTCTAAAAAAGAGTTTGAGTAATTAAAAAAATTAAAATAGCAAAAATAAGCAAAGCAAAAGAAATATATAATAAAAGTGTACAAAAGGGCAAGTGTTCCAATGTCTTTGATATGAAAATATCTTTGATAAGAACACGTCTCAGATTGCGTCTCTTATCGAGTGCTCGGTACCGTGCCTGAGAAACATGAATGCCAAGTGAGTGATAGACCGCATGATCGGGATTGCCCACACTTGCAAAAATAAAATAAATGCTAAAGCAAAAAGAGCTAAAAAAGAGTAGGAACTCAAGCATAAAAATATAAAGATTCAAAAGCAAGGTTGCACACCTTGGGGGCTTATCTAGGGTCTTGAGCCTTTTTATCCCCTTCTTCTATAACCTTTAGCCTAACCACGTTAAAACCCTTAAAAAGACCTTTTTGAGGTATACACATACTTGTGCGAGGTTCGGCTAGAGCTACGTTCGGCCTGATTCCTAACGGATACGTAGGCAACCTCACATCGAGGTGCGGCCGTAATAAACATGCATTCATATTCACATTCACAAACTCACATCATGATCATATCAAGGGATCTCCTGTGCTCATTCCTATTCACTTAGAGCTAGACTTGGGGGCTTGATCCCTACATCATTAGCTTACCAAGCCTAAGAGTCACCACCATTTGACTCTTTTCAATATATTTTCCCACACACTTAGCCCTTGTGGCCTAACTTTAGTGTCACTTTCACACACATCACAGATACATGACAAAATATACTTCCCTTAGGATCCCTTTGTCATGGAATCTTAACACAACGCTGAAGCATGCCTTGTCATATCAACATCACTCATCAACCATAATGGTCATTGCATCATGAAGTATGAAGTGCTTAGCCTCCGTGCCTAAGTTACCCAAACTCTTTCATCATTGAGTCAACCATTGAGATAGCCTAGGATGGATTAATCCTTGCACCTTGAGAGATAGTATCAAATGACATTTGACTAAGCTCGTTCAACATGCATTCGAAATCTTCTTTCTTTTTCACGTCTTTCTTTTTCGGGAGAAAGTCGGTACCCTCCACAAAAATGACGGAAATTTTTTGCTTTTTGCATTTTCGAGTCGCACGATCACATTACAATGCACACACGGGTTATGAGTCACACATGTCTTTTCACTTCGAGTCGAGTCAACCTCGAGTCAGTCGATTACAACGAGTCAAGTTTTTGCCTTGAGTCGTGTCAAGTCAATGAGTCAAGCAATGCTAAACCTTAGGTCAACCCTAAGATAATTAAAGAAATTGGCAAAGTCCTATAGTAAAAAATAAATACAAGTGCAGCAGAATAGGGAAGACCGTACTCCAATTCCTGGCGCCAGAGATATCTCAGCAGCGACAGAACAACAATTTCGGATTCCTTGGTACGCCAGTTAGCCCCTACAAGCAATTTGACATGATTAAGTAGTCAGTTGATTACAATCACTATAAGTGGTCGACCTGATGAAAGATCGTCTTACTTAGCTTAAAGCGCCTAAGAATTGGCTCATCACGGAGACACCGACATACTGGTTTTAGCGGAAGCAAAAGGCGAGCTTTAAAGATCGACAAGTGTTGGTCTTCGGTAATTTTCTTCGAAATATTATCGCAACAACTAAGGATGACTTCAAGTAAAGTTATTTTCGACAGTATTCGTTAAGATTATGGAAGTTGTCACTAAATATTTGAGAAGATAGCGCGAGATGGGCGGTCTTCGACGACATTCGCTAAGATTGTGGAAGTTGTCACTAAAGATTTGAGAAGATAGCACGAGATGGGCGGTCTTCGACAGCGTTCGCTAAGATTGTGGAAGTTGTCACCCAAGATTTGAGGAGATAGGACGAGATGGGCGGTCTTCGACGGCATTCACTAAGATTGTGGAGGTTGTCACCCAAGATTTGAGAAGATAGCATGAGATGGGCGGTCTTCGACGTCATTCGATAAGATTGTGGAGGTTTTCACCCAAGATTTGAGAAGATAGCACGAGATGGGAGATCTTCGACGACGTTCGCTAAGATTGTGGAGGTTGTCACCAAGATATGAGAAGAGCGGTTCATGATGAGGCAGGTCTTCGACGACTTTTGCTATGATTGGAAAGGTTGTCACTATGATTCAGGAAAAGGCTCGAGATGTAGCAACATTGATCGACGGCGTTCCCTAGATTGAGGAAGATCGTCAAAACAAACAGCAAGATGGCGTTCCCTAGATTGTGGAGGGTTGTCACAAACAACTGAGGATTGTTTCAAGAGAAGCAATCTTCGATAGTATTCCCTTGGACGTGGAGTATTATCATAGCGGATGAGGATTGTTTCAAGAGAAGCAATCTTCGATGGCATTCCCTTGGACGTGGAATACTATCATAGCGGAGGAGGATCGTTTCAGGCGAAGCATTCTTCTATATTGGAAGCAGTTACAGGCGTAGCAGTTTTCAAGCGAGATGGCATTCTCTAGCTTGTAGGAGGTCATCAAAACAATGGCAAAGTGGCAACAATCGGTTACTTTCAGAGACGTGTGCTCGACGGTGCAAGATACGCGTTTCTTAACTCTTTTATCTGTTTAACTAACGATAGTTTGCAGGTATCGGCGTTACAAGAGTGGTTTAGGATCGCAGAACGTTCTAAATCATTCTTCGTCCCTATCGATACTTTGACTTTTGTTTTCGAAACTTGCGTTTCTCCAAACTCAGTCAAAGTGGGGGCTTCTGTAGACACCCATTTGTGTCTCCCCAAAACCAAACCTAGTGATGAGTACCTTTCGCGTCGAATTATAATCGAATGAAGTGAAAGTGTGGAAAGTTTAGTGTTGCGGATAGTTTTAATTTCTTTTCTCTTCTCTTTATTTTTGAAAACTTATTTTAAGAAAATAGCCAATCCAGTTTGGTTGGTCCATGATATGGGTCCAATAGTAGTGTAGTTCGATGGGGCTTGACAAGAGCTTTCCAACGATATATTATAAGCCCAATTCCGATGAATATTGAGGAAGTTATGGCCAAAACTGGGCCCGTTTTGAGCTTTATATGCGGCCCAATGATCTAGGGGAGGGCCTAATATGATTTATCATTCCTAATGTAATTAGGAATGGTTTTAGTCTTCTAGATTCTTCTAGAAGGTTCTTTTCATTCCTAATTCAATTAACATTGATAAATTGACTTTTGTTGACTTTTCAGAGTTTTAATTAAAATCAAAGAGCATTTTCGAGGAAAAGATACGATTTTATCCTCCAGTACGGCAAATTTATCTGATTTTCGAAAACGCGTCAAAAACAGGACTAGCGCCTGACGCCAGGCATTGGCGCCTGGCACTAGGACCTGGCGCCTGGCGCTGGCATTGGCGCCTGATGCTGGTGTTGGCGCCTGGCGCCAATTAGCTGGTGCTGGCGCCAACTCTGTTTTAGGTGCGCCAGCTCTGTTTCACGTGCGCCAATGCTCTGTTTTGTTAATTTTATCTTTTTGGCTGATTTTCTCTATAAATAACGTATTAAAAACTCCGTTTTCATTCACCAATTCTCATCAACAACCAGTTTTTCAATTATATTTTCTCTATTTCAATTATTTAATTTAATTGTTTGTTTATTATTTTCCTTGAAGTTACTAACGTGTGTATTTTGTTATTAGAAAGAGGTACGAAGCATCAAAGTAAGTACTTTAATTGATTAATTGACATTATGATGTAGAAATCATGTTTATATTGTTATTATGATATTCCCAGTATCATGTTTAGGGAAAAGGTTATAATATCAAATATGCTTATTATGATTTCTATGATGCTTTTTATTGTCTTTCCTAATATTCTTGTTAGTATCGTGTTAGGGATAAAGCTTTGATTTTTATTGCTTAGTGACATGCTAGGTTTTGTTATTAATCTTGTTAGTATCATGCCTAGGATCTTGCTATTTTTATTATGCTTTAATATTAACATGAGCATGATTATGATTATAACTGTTATAATGATGATTATGAATATTATGAATATTATTATTTTGATGATGATTATTTTATTTATGATTATTATCATGATTATTGTTATAATTTTATTGTCATGATATTTATTGATTATTATTGTTGCTTGATATTTATTATTTATTGCTTGATCACGCCTTTTATGCATGTTTAAAGGGAATTGGTACTTGTAATCACGCTTAATAAGATAATTAATAATCTTGTTTAGGGTTAATGTGATTATAATTCAAGTGATCGCCAATAATAGATTTATTTGTGCATTAATATTAAACCAACATAGATAAACAGGTTTAGGGTTAATCCTATTGGTTGCATGTTAATTAAAAAGCGCACATGAATACGATCAGAATAAAGTAGAGGCCTATTATTAGGGCAGGTTCAATCTCTTTTAGGTTGGATTTGTACCTTCATCCCCGAACCCTTATTTGGTTTTAGACCTTATGGAGTTGACGATCTCTTGGATCGTTAAGGGGTGTAACCTTCACCCTGTGAACGGTTTACAAGTTCCTAAAACTTGTTGGCGACTCTTTTGCTCTATCTTCTTCCCTTTCGGACGCCACCGTACTTTAGTGTATGATCACAGTGGGGTTCAAGCTAGGGGTTAACGCTTTAAATTATTCCCTACACACTCACACACTTACTATACAAATAGTCAAACATAATTGCTAAATTAAAGCAAGAAATACACAAAATAGCAACCCGGGGCATCGCCCGGGGTACACACTAGTTAAGTAGTTATATATTAAAAAGCGTTTCACCTTTTTCAAGTTCGAAATGTCAGCAATATGCGCCACATGTCATTATAAACATGGCATGTCACTTTCACAATTATTAGGTTGGCATCTAAAAAATGCTTATAATAAGACTTGAACTCAAGACCAACAAGTATTAAGTTAAGAGTCTTACCATCTTAGCCATTTATTAATTGTGTTTTTTATCCAACAAAAAAATATAGTTAGCTTTGATAAGTTAATTTGTGTCCTATATTATACTATTTGTTTCCATTATGTAATGATTGAGTTTGACAACTAAAAAATGTTTATAGCAAGATTTAAACTCGAAACAAATAAGTCTTATTATCTAAACAGCCGAATTTGATTAGCAAATTAAACAAGTACAAACTAGCACCCGGGGCATCGCCCGGGCCACACACTAGTTGATAAATGATTTCGTGAAGATCTTTCATAATTTCTTCTCCTTCATATCTGATGAATCTATTGAAATAAACAAACAAAAAAAAATTCATTAATTAAAATCATACATCATTTCAAAATTAATCAACTAACACAAAAATTAAATAATTAAAAGGAAAAATGGAAAAGAAAATTCCAACTTTTGCACTTTTTCTTTACAAAAATCCAACCTTCATTTTATTCTTAAAAAATCCAACCTTTATACTCCATCTTCTCCAATAGATCCATTACCTGTTGATGACTTTTCTAAGTTATATGCCACGTGTCAGCTATTATAATAGGTTAATTATTTTTTTAATTATTAAAAAACAAAAATAATTAAAAGAAAAAGAAAAAAAATAAAAATAGAAACCCCTTTTCCACCACCGCCACCTTCCCCTTCCACCACCATCACCTTTCCCCTGCCACCACTCTCTCTCCCCCTCCTTCCCCTGCGCTCCCACCGCCCATCGGAACCCAACGCATACCACCACCACCACCTGCCTCTGCCACCAACATACACACCCATCCACCAACAAAAATGCAGAACAACCAACTCCATCGCCCAGCCCCAACACACATGCCCATCCACCAACAAAAACGCCCAACCCCACAACTCCAAACCGCTAAGCCACCAAAAAAATTTAGAAAACCTCCCCCTTTTTCGTCACGTCAGCCACCTAGATCACCCACCATCGTTATTATGAAGATCTATCTTATGAGGATATCAGAATTGCAATTCAGAATTCTATGAGACCAAGAAATAAATTATTTGTTCCAGAGGTGAGTATAATTCTAAAAATAAATGTGTTAACTACTTGATTATATGGTTGTAAATTCATGAACATATCCATGATAGCATAAATTTTCATGATGTTTTTCAGGTGCCATTTGAAGTTTTGATAAGAAGACAAATCGAAAGGTTGTTAGATCCTGGTCTCTAGTGTCTTCAATTTGCATGCGATGAACTGATGAAGGTTTGAAGCAAATTTGGTCTATTTGCATATAATTATGCTAGTAAGTCATTATTAATTATGTGTTCAATGTGTGTTCAAGTTTTTGGGAAATTACATTTTGATGCAGATGAGTCGTTGTTGTGAATCAAGGGAGTTGATAAGGTTTCCTGGTTTAAAGAAGCGTTTGGATGCAGTGATGCTGGACTTTGTCTGTCATTCATTGAAACCTGTGGAAAAGAGGATTGTGGACACAATCTTCATGGAGGTGAGAGAGAGACATAGAGGGAGAATGAGAGAGAGAGGGAGGGGAGGGGAGGAGAGGTGAAACAACGGTGATGAGTGGTGGTGGCGGAGGTGGGGTTGGTAGTTTCAGTGTTTGAGGAGAGAGGAGAGGGAAAGAAGAGGAGTGAGAAGGGAAAATGAGAGAATAAAAAAAAAAATCTTTTTTAACCTGTTTATCAGGTCACAGGTAAAATGGATCTGTTGGAGAAGGTGAGGTATAAAGGTTGGATTTTTGAGGAATAAAATAAAGGTTGGATTTTTGTAAGGAAAAAGTGCAAAAGTTGGAATTTTCTTTTCCATTTTCCTAATTAAAGTCATAAAATCTCACCTTAATCGGATGAACAATTAACAAAAATCACAAACCTGAATACAAATTGATACTCATATGAATTTGACAATTAAAATAACAAAAACTTCATGATTGCTATTGATAGGAGCAAACAACTTATACAAACAATTAAATACCACTACGATAGTAGATCAGTTCTAATCGGGTGCATTATAATTCTGAAGAAATCGATATTTATATAAAATCAAAGAGGGGAGAGAGAAGTTGACCTGCTTGACGAAATCATTTATTTGAGGGCCAATAAAGATAGGGTCGGTGAGGTGAGTAGCAATGAATAATTGACAATGGAGTGCAGATGAGATAGTTCGATGCGAAATTAGACAGCCATAGTCGTTTAGGGGGTAAGAATTCTTTGAGTTTTGTCTGCCGTTGTTGTTATGCCATTGTTGAAGCTCCAAATAATTACGGAATTTTTGACAGAGGACGAGATGGGTTTTCTGTAGTTAGAGAAGGTGATGGAGTTAGGGTTAGAGCAACGAAGAAGCTCTAAACCAGATCTGATAAAAGAGACAAAGAAAGAGGAAAGTTTTGAAGAGGGGAATAGAGAAATAAGCCATTAACGACGCTTGATATAAGAAGTTAGATATTATGAGAAAGGGCATTCAAATCTACAAGGAAATAAAGTTTTTTTTTTTAAAAAAATATGTTAAAATCAAATAGAACGGTTAACTAAGAAATACGTTCTATATAATAAAATCACAATTTAATAAAAATAATATACAAATCAAATAGAACGGTTGTTTAAGAAATGCGTACTGTACAATAAAATCATAATTTAATAAGAAAAATCAAATAGAACGGTTGTAGACACCCATTTGTGTCTCCCCAAAACCAAACCCGGTGATGAGTGCCTTTCACGTTGAATCATAATCGAATGAAACGAAAGTGTGGAAAGGTCTAGTGTTGCGGAAAGTTTTATTTCTTTTCTCCTCTCCCTGATTTTGAAAACTTTATTTTAAGAAAACAGCCAATCCAGTTTGGTTGGTCCATGATATGGGTCCAATAGTGGTGTAGTTGGATGGGGCTTGCAAAGACCTTTCCAACGATATATTATAAGCCCAATTTCGATGAATATTGAGGAAGTTATGACCAATTTACTAAACTGGGCCTGGTTTGAGCTTTATGTACGGCCCAATGATCTAGGGGAGGGCCTAATATGATTTATTATTCCTAATGCAATTAGGAATAGTTTTAGTCTTCTAGAATATTCTAGAAGGTTCTTTTCATTCCTAATTCAATTAGGACTCTTCAGAGTTTTAATCAAGATCAAATAGCATTTTCGATGGAATTATATTATTTTATCTTCCAGTACGGGAAATTTATCAGATTCTCGAAAACGCGTTGAAAACCAGTTTGGCGTCCAACCCCAGGCCTTGGCGCCTGGAACCAGGCGCTAGCCATTGGCGCCTGGCGCTATCCACTGGTGCTGGCGCCAGCTAGCCAGGGTTGGCGCCAATGCTGTTTTGCGATCGTCAGACTCTGTTTTGTTAAATTATCTTTTTTGGATGATTTTTTCTATAAATATCGTATCAAAAACTCCATTTTCATTCATCAACTCTCTTCATTCACCAATTATCACCAAGATTCATCAATTCTCTTCATTCACAAGTTTTCATTCACCAATTCTCTTCATTCGCAAGTCTTCATTCGCAATTCATTCATCATCATCATCATCTCTCATTCATCAATTTTCAATAACATTAATTCTTTAGCATTCTTTCTTTCTTGCCTTTTCATATAAAATTCCGCATTCACAAGATCTAGATACACCTAGCCATATTCGAAGTTGCCTTCGCCCTAGACGTGAAAGGTTTTAATTTCTGAGGGTTTGGTCCCAAATCTCTCTTTCAATTATTTAATTTAATTGCTTTGATTATTATTTTCCTTGAAGTTACTAACGTGTGTATTTTGTAATTAGAAAGAGGTACGAGGCATCCAAGTAAGTACTTTTAATGGTTTTTATTGATATTATGATGTAGAAATCATGTTTATATTGTTATTATGATATTCCTAGTATCATGTCTAGGGTATTTTTAATATTAAATATGATTGTTGTGATGCTTCTTATGCTCTTCCTAATATTTATTCATGTTAGTATCATGTTAGGGCTAAAGATTTGATTTTTTTTGCTTAGTGACATGCTAGGGTTTGTTATTAATCTTGTTAGTATCATGCCTAGGATCTTGCTATGCTTTAACATGATTATGATTATGATTGTGATTATGATTATGATTAATATTATTATTATTAATAATATTGATTATTTATTACGTTGCTTGATATGCATATTATTTTTTTTGTTATTGCTTGATCACACCTTTTATTGCATGTTTAAAGGGAATTTGTACTTGTAACCACGTTTGATAAGATAATTAATAATCTTGTTTAGGGTTAATTTTGATTATAATTCAAGTGATCTCCAATAATAGTTTATTTGTGCATTAAATTCAACCAACATAGATTAAACAGGTTTAGGGTTAAATCTATTGATTGCATGTTAGTCAGAAAGCGCACATGAATACGAGCAGAATAAAGTAGAGGCCTATTATTAGGGCAGGTTCAATCTCTTTTAGGTTGGATTTGTACCTTCATCCCCGAACCCTTATTTGGTTCATGACCTTATGGAGTTGACGATCTCTTGGATCGTTAAGGGGTGTAACCTTCGCCTCGTGAACGGTTTACAAGTTCCTTAAAAACTTGTTGGCGACTCTTTTGCTCTATCTTCTTCCCTTTTGGACGCCACCGTACTTTAGTGTATGATCACAGTGGGGTTCAAGCTAGTGGGATTTTAAAGGCTTGAAATTATTCCCGACAGTTTTTGGCGACTCCACTAGGGAGGATTTCTATTTTAATTCCTTAATTTGTTTCGGCAATGATTTAGAATGAGTGGATGAGACTCGAAAAGTTCTAAGTATTTCATGTGCGTAATTTTGATTAACATTATTGTCATATGCATAAAAAGGTTCTCATTGGAAAGACCATCCGTAATGAGTAAAAAAAATAGGATTTTACACGTAGGAAATTTGAGAAATGTCTTTCACAACTAGGACTGAAATAACACCGCGCGAAACTGGATGATTTTATTGAGCACAGAAAGCTGCTGAGGCATGTGGGAAGTAGCGTCAGGGGCCAGAGCTTGGCGCCACACTTTTAGCCGTAGCGCCAGACGCCAATATTGGCGCCAGGCGCTACAGTTAAAAGTTGGCGCCAGTCTCTGTTTGCTAGCGCCAATTTCCCCCAATACCGAGCCAGAAATATGCGTTCTAATTTCGACCGGTTTTTCGTATTGTTTGCTCGATCCTACTTCCTGATTGAATTTTTTCTCACTTTTCTGAAACCCATATGTGTTCTACATATGGACATAACCCTCTGGGAATTCATGCTCTATCTACCCGATTGAACGCTCCTGGCAACAAAGGGTACATCTTAGATGTTGAATTCACCAAACCATGGAAGTGAGTTTTTTCTAAAACTCGCGGTGTCCCATCCACACGCGCTAACCCTTCACGGCTAGGCTTCTGCGCAGTGCATCCGGACAATTAACCATGGACCCTATTTGACTAAACCATATCCTGAACTTTAGAGAACTAGAGCCATGGTTAGGTTGCGAACTCATTGCATCATATTGTGCCTACTTGACTAATTGTGCATTATTTGTTGTGCATATATATTCTATGTTCATCTTAACCGTTTGCTGATTTGTGTTGAGACTAAAATTAATGACTTAAAGAACTTTGCCTATTTAATTAATTAATTAATTAATTAATTTGAGTCAATAAAGTTTTTTTTAATCGGAATTGACCTAGTACGACTTTAGGCATACCCCATTTGGCTAATAATACCGAAAACAGTCCCAGGCCAAAGCTCCAATATTGGCGCCAAAGTCTGAGCTGTAGCGCCACAGTATAGTGTGTAGCGCCAGACATTAACTAAATCGTCTGGCGCCAACCACCATAGTGTGACGTCAGTCCTGTCGCTTGGCCGACAGTTCGGATTATTTGTCGAGTCATCACCTAATGTCTAATTAATCAGTTTTCTGTTTAATTCGGTTAATTTTGCCGACAATAATGCTTAATTAAATTAATGTTTGAGTTTAGGCACTAAGTCCCATGGTCTTACACAAGAGTCCAAACATGTCACTTACACTCAATGCACACACCAATACACATGTCTTGACAATGATTAAGAGAGTCTTGTGTGCGCACTTTTTTCGTCATTTTTTTTAGGGGGGTAAGCCGGATATTAATCCTCCAATAAATAATAATACTTAATTCCCTAAAAATATGTACATTATTGTTCCCTAAAAATATGCATACTTTTTTTAAACAAAAATAAAAACCATAAAGTCAAATTGATTCGAGTCAAGTAATTAAAACGCAAATTGGCTTAATTCATAGCGTGTGGTCAAGAAAGGAAGGACGATTAATCAAAGATAACCTCTTCGTACAAGTCCAACTTTTCGACAAACCTATAGCCCGCAAGAGGAAAGCAAGAGTCATAATGGCAACTCAAGAAGAAGTCAACGATCTCAAGAACCAACTGGCTACTGTAACTGAGACGCTGAAGCTTCTCGCACTTAAGATCGATGATCCCGTGAAACAACAACAAATGGACCTCATGCAAGAGAGCCTAAGCAAGTTGTCTAGCGACTACAAGTTTCAAGAACTCACATCCCAAGGGGTCTCGGTGGATAAAGATCTTCTTCCGCAGAAGTTCAGCGCCAACGACATCCCAAAATTTAGGGCAATCGACAACCCTTATTTCCACTTAAGAGCATTCGAAACAATAATGAGTATCAAGGGTATCGATAAGAAAGTCTTCCCTTCTCTGTTCTCGCTATCTCTCGAGACCGTTTGCCAACAATGGTTCTTTTCTCTTGAAAAAGAAAAGACCTCTACCTGGGAATCCATAGCAAACGCTTTCGTTGATAGGTACAAATGCAACATGCAAGTCGAAACTGACCATAGAGAACTTGAAATCCTCAAACAAAAAGAGAATGAAGGCTTCACTTCTTTCTTTAACAAATGGAGAGAAACCTCAGCCAAAATGATCGAGGTACCAAGTGAAAAAGAGTCCGTGAGACTGTTCATTAAAAATCTCCAAGAAAAATATTCCAAACATCTTAAATATCAAAATAACCTTCATACCTTTAAGGCTGTTTATGATATTGGGATCAATATTGAAGATGACTTGGCTAAATCTAAAGCTGCCAACAATAGCTCCAACAGTGGCTGGAAAGGAAAGAAGAACGACAATCCTTCTTCTTCCAAAACCGCCCACTCAAATAATGTTAGCACCTTTAATCTAGGAGAAGTCCTTGCCATGAACAACCAAGGACAAACGAAACCATTTAGGAGGAACTTCACTCCTATTGGCATGAGTTATGACACCGCATTTGATCGATTAAATGCAAAAGGTCTTATAACTCCCATTGGACCATTTGGAGATCCACCAGTTGAGAAGAGGTCGTCTAACTGGAACCCCAACGCACATTGTAAATATCACCAAGGTAGGGGCCATTCTACTGAAAGCTGTTGGAAGCTATCCAAGACCTAATTGACAGTAACAAGCTGCCATTGCCCCCTGCCAGTAAGAAGCCGAGTATTGACAATGCACCTCTAGCTCATACTTTGGCTATCTTCGATGAAGAAAGCGAAGTTGACCCCTCATCTCTCATTAGGCCTGTCAATGCAACCAATGTCGAAGAAGGAGGAGAAGAGATCTTTTTCGATGTCAGAGATAACCTTCCAAAACCAGCAAACAAGGGAGACATACAATTGCTTACACTGTTTATGAGGGAGACATCGCAACTATTACGTGAAACTCTCAAAATTGTGAACGAACTTCACAAGAAATATGATGAATTTCCATGTCCAAAGGAAGAACCTAAAAGAGAATTCACACCAGTGAAAACGACTTATGAGGCAAAGTATTTTCCCTTACAAGTCACCGAAAAACCCAAGAAGAGCAATAGAGTTTATACTCCAATTGGGATCCCGTATGCACAAATGTTCGAAATGCTCTCCGAGAGTGGCAAGGTCAAACCTCTCGAACCGAGACCATTTGAATCATTAAAAAGGACAGATAGATATTACTGTCAGTACCATCAGTCAGGAGGGCATACCCTAGAAAACTGCTTCAAATTCAAGGATTTGGTGCAGAAAATGATTGATAAAAAGGAATTAATCCAAGTTCAACAAGAAGAGGACATAACTGTTAATGGAGTATGGGACAGTGATGAAGAAGATGTCTACCTAAAAGACATAGTAGGGCCTTCACCTTCTGTATCATACACCACAGACGACATTTGGGCTGAAGAAGATTCATTAATAGACGTTCTCACAAGATCCGGGAGAATGCAACCCCCCGTTTCAACACAACCTATGCCTACTGTACAACAAGTTCCCATACCTATCGTCGAAGACAATGACATCGTTAAACAGTTTAAGAAGACAAAAGATGAGATGAATGTATGGAAGCTCCTGGCAACATCTCGAGAACATAGGTTGGCTGTGATGAATGCCTTGAATAAAATCGGGATAGATTCTGACACCACTCCTGAGGGACTAGCTAACTTCCTCACAAGTGACCTCCCTAGTCCGATTAATCTAATCACCTTCTCTGATAAAGATTTACCCCCAGAAGGTGACAAACACTACAAGGCGTTAAACCTCACGGTAATCTGCAAAAGGATGAATGTTCCCATGACTCTTGTAGACAATGCATCAGCTATCAATGTCTGTCCACTTAGGACTGCGAGGATGCTCGGCATAAGGGATGAGGATTTAACTCCGTCCACACAAGGAATAAGAGCTTACGATAATACTCGACGTCAAGCTCTTGGCAAAATAACCCTAAATGTGACGGCAGGAGTAATAGAACATGCCACTACTTTTCAAGTGGTAGACATCAAAGCCTCATTCAATCTGTTGTTAGGACGCCCTTGGCTCCATGATCTAAAGGCCGTCCCTTCATCTCTCCACTAACAAGTGAAAGCCATAGTTGGAGGAATTCCAATCACTATTTACGCTTCGCCGATGAGGATCAAATCAATAGAAAATCTAATTATCAATGTGGAGCACGACGAAGATGACGAAGACCTATGGGGCTTTAACGAAGAAGTCTCCTTAATCCAAGAGGATGAAAGGACATCTCTTTGCCACGACCCCCAATCCAACATGATTATCAACACCATGCTGAAGAAACAAGGACACTTCCCTGGGATGACCTTAGGAAAGAAGAAGGGGATAGCAAAATCGGTGGAGTCACCTGGCCTCCCTAAACTAGATACTTTCGGACTTGGTTTCGAACCGACTCGGAAAGATTTCAAGCGAGCCCAGGACAAGTTGAAAGCACGTAGGGACGCTTGCATTCAAAAGAAAGCAATTCCAATGGATCAGTACCCTCTTACGCTTAATGGTCAGTTTATAAAAGAAGGAGAGGACTATCCATGCCATGAATTTCCTGAACCATTTGTTGTAAATGGAATACGACAACCAGGATTCGAAATTTTCTTGGATTGCTACTTCACTGACGAAATCCCAACTCCTGTCCGTAAGGAGAAAGCACCCCCATGCTTTGACTTTAACGTCATGGGATTATTGTTTGGGCGAGAAAAGAATGAGCCAGCTTTATGAGGAAGATAACTCCTTACTCATTTAAACAGTCCTATAAAGCAAAAACTTCGACCCTTCGAAGCTAATTACTCCAGTCGAAGGATCACTGCAATGGTGGCGCAAGACTATCAAGGTGACTACTCCGAGTGGAAGGAAGATATCAATCACGACAGGACAAGGGCCGATGTTCGAAGAATCGTCGGAGTCAGAGTCTGAGTCAGAGTCTTTCCCTCTAGAATCTTCTAAGTCTTTAGCAATAATACCTCCCCTTCCTATTTCTTCTCCTAGGATAGTTAGTGATCCAGTCCCTGAGGACATATCACTCTTTGATATAATGATCTCAGAGTATAATAATATTTCTCATTCTCCTTACTTCTCGTGTTCTTCCCTAACGCAAGATGACGAGCATTGCTTAGCTAACGATGAAAAAGATAAAGAAATTATTAAAGCAATGGAAACACTTGAAAAGAAAACACCAGTAATTGAAGATACTGAAATAGTTGACATCTCGAACGATTCAACTCGTAAAAGAGAAGTTAAAATCGGACTAACGTTGAATAAGCAAGAAAGAACCGATTTAATTAACTTACTTAAAGAATTTATCGATGTATTTGATATGCCAGGCATTAACAGAGAAATAGCTCAACACACTATACCATTAATCCCAGGAATGAAACCTGTAAAACAAAAGTTGCGTCGAATGAAACCCGACGTAGCACTTAAAATTAAAGAAGAAGTTCAAAAACAAATAACTGCAGGTTTTATCAAGGTATCCAAATACCCCGAATGGGTCGCCAACGTCGTCCCAGTTCCAAAGAAAGACGGAAGGGTAAGGATGTGCGTCGACTATCGAGATTTAAATAAGGCAAGTCCAAAGGACGACTTCCCTTTGCCACACATCGATATTCTGGTAGACAACACGGCAAATCACGCGCTTCTCTCATTCATGGACGGATATGCAGGGTATAATCAGATTCTCATGGCAGAAGAAGACATGGAGAAAACGACCTTTATCACACCGTGGGGCACTTACTGTTACACGGTAATGCCATTTGGGCTGAAAAACGCAGGTACTACTTACCAACGTGCAACAACTGCCCTACTCCATGACATGATGCATAAAGAAGTTGAAGTATATGTCGACGACATGATTGTGAAATCAAAGGACCGTCCAGGCCATCAAGTAGCCTTAAGGAAATTTTTCGAAAGGCTAAGAAAATACAATATGAGGTTGAATCCATCAAAATGTGCTTTTGGAGTCACCTCAGGCAAACTCTTGGGATACGTCATAAGCTCTAGAGGAATAGAGATAGATCCAACCAAGATTAAAGCAATCATGTCGATGCCACCGCCCAAGACTGAGAAACAGATTCGAGGATTTATTGGCCGGTTGCAATACATAAGTAGGTTCATATCAAAACTGACAACGATATGTGAACCAATCTTCAAAAAGCTCAAGAAGAATGTACCATTAATATGGGATGATGAGTGTTAAAAAGCCTTTGACAGGATCAAAGCCTATCTCGCAAATCCTCCCGTATTAGCGCCAGCACTTCCCGGAATACCTCTAAGGTTATATTTGACAGTTACCAAAGAGACAATGGGAGCCATGCTAGCACAAGAGGTAGAAAACAAAGAGAATGCAATCTATTACTTAAGTAAGAAGATGCTCGAATACGAAACACGCTATACACCACTCGAGAAATTGTGCCTTGCTTTGGTGTGGGCCACAACGAAGTTGAGACATTACATGTTGGTACATACCGTTTTCGTAGTATCCCGATTGGATCCACTCAAATATTTGTTTGAGAAATCAACACTCAATGGACGTATTTCAAGATGGATAGTCAACTTAGCCCAATTTGATGTGCGGTTTATGCCACAAAAGCTATTAAAGGATCTGTGGTGTCAGACTTTCTGGCAGACTTTCCAATAGAGGATTCGACACCAATACAGGACAATGAATTTCCAGACGAAGATTTGATGGTCACCGAAGATGATACTTGGACCTTGTATTTCGACGGAGCCTCAAACCAAAAGGGATGTGGCGTCGGAGTGCTACTAGTATCACCCAAAGAAGAACACGTCCCAATCTCAATAAAGCTTGATTTCGACGTTACCAACAACGCTGCTGAATATGAAGCATGTGTGGTAGGCCTTGAAACAGCCCTGGCATTGGGAGTAAAGAGGTTAAGGATATTCGGAGATTCCTATCTGATTATCAATCAAATATCTAAAAGGTGGAAAGTAAGGAGCGAAAGCCTAGCCCCTTACCAAACTTATCTGGAAACTCTTACCGATCAGTTAGAGAAGGTAGAATACACATATCTACCTAGAGAAGAAAACCAATTTGCTGATGCCTTAGCAAGATTAGCCTCAATGGTTAGGATTCCCACGGAAATCGAGCAAATGCCTCTAAATATCGAAAAAAGGCACAAACCAGCATATATACAGGCTATAGAAGACGACGACCCAGTCCAAGATGAAGAAGAAGAACAAGAAGAAGAACCATGGTACACAGACATTCTCAACTATGTCACCAATGGAGAATACCCTCCTCATGCTGACAAAAGAGAAAAACGAGCATTGAGACTTTTGGCTTCTCAATATGTACTCATAGACAACGAGCTACATAAAAGGGTACCTAAAGGTCGAGCTCTCCTATGCGTAGGAAAGGTGGATGCACAAAGAATAATGAGAATGGTCCACGAAGGAATCTGTGGAACTCATGTAAATGGCAAAATGTTAGTCCAGAAAATAACGCGAGAAGGGTATTATTGGACCACCATGAATAGGGACTGCCATCAATACGTGAAAAGATGCCCTAAGTGTCAAATTTATGCCAATTTACAACACATTCCTCCATCTTTGCTCTACACCTACACATCACCATGGCCATTCTCTACATGGGGGATTGACATAATTGGCAAAATCACTCCTCCAGGGACAGGAGGCCACGAATTTATTCTAGTAGCAATTGATTACTTTACAAAATGGGTCGAAGCGCAATCATACGCTAAACTCACCGCAAAACATGTAGCACTCTTTATCGAGAGAAATATCATTTGTCGATATGGAGTCCCACATGAAATGATAAGTGACAATGGAACTCACTTTCAAGCCGAATGTGAAGAATTGCTACATAAATATGGTATCCAACATCATCATTCGTCCCCTTATAGACCTCAAGAAAACGGAGCAGTTGAGGCAGCCAATAAGAATTTAAAGACTATCATCGAGAAAATGACAGAAAATTATAAGGATTGGCCTGACAAGCTCCACTTCGCACTGTGGGGTTATCGCACGTCAATCCGTACGTCAACAGGAAATACACCATTTTCTTTGGTATGTGGAATGGATGCCGTACAACCTGTCGAATTAGAAATACCATCTCTACGCATTGCGCTAGAGAGTAAACTTGATGAAGTTGAATGGACTAGGGCACGATATGAAGAATTGATCCTACTCGACGAAAAACGACTAGAAGCTCTACATCACACTCTGTGCTATCAAACTTGTATGGCTAGACATTTTAATAAGAAGGTCAAGACAAGAAATATCAAAGTAGGAGATTTGGTATTAAAAGCACTAAGGAAAAATGTTTTAGATCCAAGGGGCAAGTTTAGACCTAATTGGTCTGGCCCCTACGTTGTCAAAACAATCCTGTCAGGTGGTGCAGCAAAATTAACTGACATGGATGGCAATGAATTCTCAAACATGACCAATCTTGACCAACTTAAAAAATACTACCCATAATTACTTGAGTAGGACACTCAAGAGAGCTACGTTTGGCCTGATTCCTTAGAAGAGGATACGTAGGCAACCCTTCACGGGTGCGACCACTTAATTATTCGACATCTCCGCGTTCCAGAATCAACTAAAAGTCAACAAAAAGTCGGAAAACTATTGGCGTCGCAGAACAGAGTCTGGCGCCAGCAATAGGCCATTAGCGCCAGCCGATGGTATTGGCGCCTGGCGCCAATTCAGTCTGGGCGAATTTCGGTGTTTTTCGGAAAATTTTCGACTTCCGTACTCGAAGAATTTCTGGAAAATTAATTTTTTTCGATTTTCATTGCTTTAATAATATAAATTTAAAGTAACAATTTAATTGAAAGCTGAAATTTCATTAATAAAATAAGATTACATTGTTAATGGAATTTAAATAAGGCTGAAAAAAATTAACTTTAAATAAAAATTAACAATCTAATGAATCTAAAGCTAAGCAATGTTTTAATCTTTCTTCTCCTTTTTAGCTCTTTTCCAATTCTTTTCTGTTTCCTCCTCTTCATCCATTACTTTAGCTAGTAGGCATCCTTTAGAGGACCTACATTCAATTTTGGAATAGATCGTTTCCCCTTCAGCTAGCACCCCATGCTTCTTTTCCACCCAAGCCTTTTTGTCCGTGGTGTTAGCTTTCCTCTTCCCTTTGTCTTTAGTAGTATTCTTCTTCCTAGGCATCGTAGGTGTTTTGAATTCAATTCTTGCACCTAAGCGTTCTTTAGCCGGTGTCACCCTGTCACCTAGACGATTCTTCACATCGGTTCTACCCTGATCAATTGAAGATTTCTTCAGCAACCACTTCTTTACATCATTGGGTAAGGAAGGGGGAACCTTTTGGGTAATCACTTCCCATAAAGGTCTAGCGCTCCAGTAAGTGTCGAATCTATCTACTTCTTGAGATACGGGGTACTCATAGGGAGGACGAAGATCCCCGGAAGGAATATTTTGAAGCAAGCCGTATTGTCTTTTTACCCTACAGGGATAATAATATGTTACACGAGACAAGCTTGGGAGACGGCAGAAAGGTTGCTTGTTAACACCAACCATCCTTTCTATTTTCCACCATGGGATGACCCACTTGATAGCAAAATCACTTGATTCAAAGACTTTTCTCCACCCATGGCGCCCAATTTTAGGGATGCGCTTCTTCCTTCTCACGAAGCAAGTGGGAGTATAATTTTCAATGTCGTCCGGAGGGCTAATTAATCCTAACCTCTCCATTAGCCACATCTGTAAAAAATTGCAATGCAAATAAATTATTATTACAATACAAAAATATATTTTTTGATTTCTGTAATTAAAAATATTATTTTTCTACCTGTAATAAAATTGGAGAGCCGCGAAGAGGCGCTTTTGCATCCCTTTTCAATTCATCTAGACTAATCATAGTCTCTCCAACTATCAATGGCATTGGATTTCTCCCTGATTCAATTTGTTCTAGTACAGTGGTTATAATTGATTGACTCTCGTTATTTTTACCACTACTAAGACAATATTGATTGAACATGCAAAATAAGAACGCCCTTCTTCTATATATATGAAAAGATTCAGAAAGCGGTTTATCAAAATAAAAGCGTGCGAATTCTTTCAAGTCAACTACATTGCCATCTACTATTTTTGATAAATCCCTTTCCTTCAAATTAAAGAAGCGCTCAAAATCCTTATAGTAATATGCATCTACTCTAGGGATTACTACCAGGTCTATTGCAGGGAAGCCTAAGATAGCACCAAATTCCTCTGGCAAAGGGCTAATTTCATCATACCCTATTCTGAAACAATGTGTATCGGTGTTCCAAAATTCTAAAGCGGTATGTATGAAGTCTATGTCTAAATCTACCCCTTTGATGCCATAAATTCCCCCCAAGTGAAATAAATCCAATTCTTTTCTTTCTCTAGCATTAAGAGATCGACACCATTCATGAGAGTATTGGGTGAAGGTTTTAGTGGCTAAAGACATGATTATTATTTTTTCTAAAGAGGAGAATAATTTTTTCGCTGGAACTATGAGAAGAATCGGTTGAGCAGGGGGCTATTTATGTACAAATTGCGAAGAATTTCAATCTGAATGAAATACGGAGTCAACGTCAATTGGCGTCACAGCCCCGACATTGGCGCCACCCATCAGTGCTTGGCGCCACACGCTAAGTGTAGCGCCTGGCGCCACGCGCCATAGTGTGGCGCCAGCTGGCGCCAAGTCAGCAGGGAAGCCGCGCGTGCTCAGTTTGCGTTTTTGATATTAAACTTGAGTCGGTTAATGACTTTATGGCCCCGTTTTAATTTTTTCTAAATATCTTTTCTATCTTTTTTCTTAATTAATTAAATATAGCAATTATTTTTAATTAATTTTATTTCTTTTTTGGATTTTATATTAATTTTCAAAAAAACCAGCATTTTTTTTCGTTTTCTTTTCCTTTTTTATTTTTTCTTTTTGGGGGAAAGAGTCGGATAATATCCTCCATCAATAATAAAAATGACGGAATTTTTGCGCAAAATTGTTATCACATTTCTTTTGCACACACTAACATACACTGACATAATAATAAACAATCAAATGGAGTTACAATAACATAAAAATACAAAGTGTCTAAATAATGAGTCAAAGGCAAAAGTTCTATAAAAAAGTCAAAATAAATATACAGAAACAAACTACGGCGCCGGAGGACGTAGGCCCATCATGCCATAAAACTGCGTCGTACGAGGAGTCACCTCTCCACCAGCTCCAGCCTCAGCATCAGCTCCAGTCTCCGTAGGAGGAGGAAAACTCAAGACAGGACCGCTCCAGCCAAGGTCAACCTGAGGCTGAGACCGCGGAGGTTGCTGCGATGACGAGCCAACCTCGTACATCCCACCACCTCTGAAAGCCGAGGTGGCCTCTCCTACCGGTGCAGCAGGAGCACCCTCAGAAGAAGATCCTGAGCCCTCAGCAACGTCGACTCGAGTAGCCTCGGAACGACCACCTCTACCTCCTGACGAAGTACGACGACGTCTCGAGCTAGACCTCGCCGGATCTCTCCGCCCCTCAGGCCTTGTACGGGTGTGAGAAGCGATCGGCTGACCCTGCAAAAAGAATTAAATCAGAAACAAGGTAAAACTGAAGCCATAATGCAAAAATAAGTGAAGAAAGGTTACCTCTCGGATAACGTCGTCCCGACGACAGGTAGCCGTGTTCTTCATCCGGACGAGCTGGCTCCGGAAGGCATCTATACATCGTGCCATAGCTGAAACCACCTCGCGTGAGAACTGTCAGAAAAATAAGTCAGTAAAAATACATGATAACTGAATACAAAATTCTGAATTAAAACTAGGCTTACACTGGTCTGGTGGCGAGGAATCGACCGCTCCACGAAGCGCTCGCCCTCGGGAGCCGGAGAAATCATCTCCTCGATCGGCCCGTATATCCCCTGGTAGTGAATGGACATACGGGGCGGCACAAACTCAGTGGGACCATCCTGATAAAACAGAAAGAAGTCAGTAAGGTTTTACTTGGGGGCTACTTAGCAAAAAATAAGAAGCTAAGAATCTTACCCTCACATCCTCAGCCGATACAGGGGCTGGAGCTAATAAAGGAAGTAGCTCCTCAGCGTAACACCGCCCAAGGATCACATGGGACCGCCAGAGGGAACCAGATCCCTCAGCCATGCTCGACAACTGTCTCTCGTCGAACATATGACGTGGTGGAGGAGCTGGAATGACGAAAACATTAGAAGAGTGCTGTCTAGCAACCCTCTCTCCTAAATATACAACCGCTCCGTAGGTCCCCAGAAAATAGCGACGCTCAGCAGAGTACTGTGCGACTAATCCAGGGACTGTCCAACCGCCCCACGGTCGGTATACTACCTCAGGTCCTTATAAAAAGCACCAATCAGGCAAGAATATACTAAAACAGAGCACAAATTCAAATTGAGCATGACATCATTTTTTCAAGCAATCAAACAATTTCTTGCAACACTATAGTGATTATTGTGACAAATTGAACAAGAATTGCTAGAAAAAACGACAAGAACAAACCACATTGTTCTTCACGACCTTAAGAGGTCCAACAATGGCAGATTGCTCATTTCTTCACCAAATTGAGTCAAACAAGTCTCAAATTACTCCCAAGGCAATATAAAAACATAAACAAGCAATTTCATGGCATAAAACTTGATGAATAAAGCAAATTGAGCATCATAGAATTCGAATTTTCATGAAATTCGTGAATAAACATGCCAAGAATTCATGAAAACTGCTGTGAGTTTGAGGAAAACTTACATAGATCGGGAATATAGATGAAAAGATCTTTGATTTGCAACAAATTTGAGCGAATTCGGTTGAGAAACGAGTGAGCAACGATCAATTGAGTTTCGGTTTCTTCGAGCAGCGTTCGCGATAAACAGAGCCACGAAATGAACTAAAAATGGGAATTTAAAGAGATTCCCGTGCTGGCGCCAGTCCCTAGGCATTGGCGTCACTTTCTGGGCTTGGCGCCTGACGCCAACGCCAGCGCCTGGCGCTAATGCCATTATGCTGGCGCTGATGGATTTTCAGCAACGCCAAAGCAGCCAGCCACCTGTTGGGGTTGTGTTATCCTTCTGCAACATATTTTTGGGTTCCTTGGTACGCCAGTTAGCCCCTTCAAGCAATTTGACATGATTAAGTAATCGGCTTGATTACGTAAAGTGATCGACCTGATAAAAAGATCGTCTCACTTAGCTTAAAGCGCCTAAGCATTGGCTCATTAGCAGAGGGCACTGACATACTGGTTCAAAGCAAAAGAGCGCCGACGTACAGGCATAGCAAAGGCGAATTTCAGGCGAACTTTTGAAGATCGACAGGCGTGGATCTTCGGTAATTTCCTTTGGAAGATTATCGCATCAAATGAGGATGACTTCAAGAGAAGATGTCTTCGACATTATTCCCTAGCTTGCGGAAAGTTGTCATACTGAAGGTAATTTCGGGCGAAGTTGTCTTCGATCATATTCCCTTAGGCATGGAAGATGATCATAATGCGGATGAGAATTATTTCGAGAGAAATAATTTTCGATAGTGTTCCCTTGGACGTGGAATATTATCAATACGGATGAGAATTATTTCGAGAGAAATAATCTTCGATGATGTTCCCTTGGACGTGGAATGTTATCATAGCGGGGAGGATAGTTTCAGGCGAAGCGGTCTTCTAATTTGGAAGCGGTTACAGGCGTAGCGGTTTTCAAGCGGGATGACATTCTCTAGCTTGCAGGAGGTCATCAAAACAACAGTACAGCAGCAAATCGGTTACTTTCAGAGACGTGTGCTCGACGGTGCAAGATACGCGTTTCTTAACTCTTTTATCTGTTTAACTAACGCTAGTTTGCAGGTATCGGCGTTACAAGATTGATTTAGGATCGCAAAACGTTCCGAATCATTCTCCGTCCCTATTGATACTTTGACTTTCGTTTTCGAAACTTGCGTTTCTCCAAACTCAGTCAAAGTGGGGGCTTCTGTAGACACCCATTTGTGTCTCCCCAAAACCAAACCCGGTGATGAGTGCCTTTCACGTTGAATCATAATCGAATGAAACGAAAGTGTGAAAAGGTCTAGTGTTGCGGAAAGTTTTATTTCTTTTCTCCTCTCCCTGATTTTGAAAACTTTATTTTAAGAAAACAGCCAATACAGTTTGTTTGGTCCATGATATGGGTCCAATAGTGGTGTAGTTGGATGGGGCTTGCAAAGACCTTTCCAACGATATATTATAACCCCAATTTCGATGAATATTGAGGAAGTTATGGCCAATTTACTAAACTGGGCCTGGTTTGAGCTTTATGTACGGCCCAGTGATCTAGGGGAGGGCCTAATATGATTTATCATTCCTAATGCAATTAGGAATGGTTTTAGTCTTCTAGAATATTCTAGAAGGTTCTTTTCATTCCTAATTCAATTAGGACTCTTCAGAGTTTTAATCAAGATCAAATAGCATTTTCGATGGAATTATATTATTTTATCTTCCAGTACGGGAAATTTATCAGATTCTCGAAAACGCGTTGAAAACCAGTTTGGCGTCCAACCCCAGGCCTTGGCGCCTGGAACCAGGCTTGGCGCCAGGCGCTAGCCATTGGCGCCTGGCGCTATCCACTGGTGCTGGCGCCAGCTAGCTTGGGTTGGCGCCAATGCTGTTTTGCGATCGTCAGACTCTGTTTTGTTAAATTATCTTTTTTGGATGATTTTTTCTATAAATGTCGTATCAAAAACTCCGTTTTCATTAATCAACTCTCTTCATTCACCAATTATCACCAAGATTCATCAATTCTCTTCATTCACAAGTTTTCATTCACCAATTCTCTTCATTCGCAAGTCTTCATTCGCAATTCATTCATCATCATCATCTCTCATTCATCAATTTTAAATAACATTAATTCTTTAGCATTCTTTCTTTCTTGCTTTTTCATATAAAATTCCGCATTCACAAGATCTAGATACACCTAGCCATATTCGAAGTTGCCTTCGCCCTAGACGTGAAAGGTTTTAATTTCTGAGGGTTTGGTCCCAAATCTCTCTTTCAATTATTTAATTTAATTGCTTTGATTATTTTTTGCTTGAAGTTACTAACGTGTGTATTTTGTAATTAGAAAGAGGTACGAGGCATCCAAGTAAGTACTTTTAATGGTTTTTATTGATATTATGATGTTGAAATCATGTTTATATTGTTATTATGATATTCCTAGTATCATGTCTAGGGTATTTTTAATATTAAATATGATTGTTGTGATGCTTCTTATGCTCTTCCTAATATTTATTCATGTTAGTATCATGTTAGGGCTAAAGATTTGATTTTTATTGCTTAGTGACATGCTAGGGTTTGTTATTAATCTTGTTAGTATCATGCCTAGGATCTTGCTATGCTTTAACATGATTATGATTATGATTGTGATTATGATTATGATTAATATTATTATTATTAATAATATTGATTATTTATTACGTTGCTTGATATGCATATTATTTTATTTGTTATTGCTTGATCACACCTTTTATTGCATGTTTAAAGGGAATTTGTACTTGTAACCACGTTTGATAAGATAATTAATAATCTTGTTTAGGGTTAATTTTGATTATAATTCAAGTGATCGCCAATAATAGTTTATTTGTGCATTAAATTCAACCAACATAGATTAAACAGGTTTAGGGTTAAATCTATTGATTGCATGTTAGTCAGAAAGCGCACATGAATACGAGCAGAATAAAGTAGAGGCCTATTATTAGGGCAGGTTCAATCTCTTTTAGGTTGGATTTGTACCTTCATCCCCAAACCCTTATTTGGTTCATGACCTTATGGAGTTGACGATCTCTTGGATCGTTAAGGGGTGTAACCTTCGCCTCGTGAACGGTTTACAAGTTCCTTAAAAACTTGTTGGCGACTCTTTTGCTCTATCTTCTTCCCTTTTGGATGCCACCGTACTTTAGTGTATGATCACAGTGGGGTTCAAGCTAGTGGGATTTTAAAGGCTTGAAATTATTCCCTACAATGGTTCACTTAGATAGGCGTTCTATATAATCCCGAAGATCGTCTGTCTAAGTGACCCGTTCTATATTTTGCGTTTCTTATTCTAGTTTTTGTAGTAGTAGCATTTTGAGATTTTATAACCGAAATAAGGCTTGTTACAACTTTAGAATATCTAGATGCAGGCCCGTCTTATGCAACTTAGGGACCCTATGCTATTTTTACTACAATGTATAAAAGTTTAACATATCACTAATAATGAAAAGAAAATGATACAAATATTCAAGTTTTTTTTTATTATCGTGAATTTATGCCTTAATGATATATGATCATATACTCGGTAATTGGTATACATAATAAGATGTAGGTAATGTTATATTATCGTAATGAAAAAAAAATCATCTAGTTATTAAAAAAAATCCGATAAATTGTGTGCAAATGGCAAAAGATAAGTACATGATATTATTTTACATTTAGTAAATAAAAAGAGTAAAAACATTATATTACACAAAACCAAAGTAAAAATGAAGAAGAAAAGAAAAGAAAATTGAGAAGAACAGGAAAAAAAAAATGTGTTCATTAAGGTTCAAACCTCATACCTATTAGGATATTATGATGGTGCTTCTTTATTCTACCACCAAGCCATCAGGTTAGTGTATCAAATATTGCTTATTAGATATTTGATAACTATACTATGCATTTTATTTGGGGCCCTTAAAATGTATTAGCTTGCAAAGGGCCTTAGCCGGCCTTGTCTAGATGTGCTGTAATGAACTAGTAAAAGGTCAAAGGAAGTATCCTAGTGCAACCTTGCTTAGTTTTTCTCTTTACCCCCGACTCATGTGTACATTTGTATGATTGGTAATTTTTGAAAGTTGCTCACTTTTCTTGTTTGTGATTCAAATCCCGATATGTTGACTTGGGTGATAAAAACATTGAAATTTGTGTAAGAATTGATGGTTATGTTGTGGTTTTTGCGTGAGTTTTGGATTACGCTCAATGGAAACCCTCACGAAATCAAAACTCGTCCCGTAAGACAACTTGTGGGTTTAAATGGCTTCTCACTTGAGCTAAAAGTGATTCGCATTTGCCATGCGTACGATTTTGCTTGCTTTCCTTCCCTCTCTTGTCGTTTTTCTTTGTTTTTGTTCTAGCAAGTTCTTTCCTCATTTTGGTTTGTTATGTCTATTTTGCTCGGGACGAGCAAAAGCCTAGCTTGGGGGGATTTTATAGCTAGTAATTTGTATGATTCTTGAGTGGTTTTGAGCCTTAGAATTGTGAGAAATCAATGTCTTAGTTTACTTACTCTATTTTTATGCATTTTATGTGTATCCTATGCTTTACGGGGTTGCTAGTTGTAGACACCCATTTGTGTCTCTCGAAAACCAAACCCAGTGATGAGTACCTTTCACGTTGAATCATAATCGAATGAAGCGAAAGTGTGGAAAGTTTAGTGTTGCGGATAGTTTTAATTTCTTTTCTCTTCTCTCTGTTTTTGAAAACTTATTTTAAGAAAACAGCCAATCCAGTTTGGTTGGTCCATGATATGGGTCCAATAGTAGTGTAGTTGGATAGGGCTTGACAAGAGCTTTCCAACGATATATTATAAGCCCAATTCCGATGAATATTGAGGAAGTTATGGCCAATTTACTAAACTGGGCCCGGTTTGAGCCTTATATGCGGCCCAATGATCTAGGGGAGGGCCTAATATAGATTTATCATTCCTAATGCAATTAGGAATGGTTTTAGTCTTCTAGATTCTTTTAGAAGGTTCTTTTCATTCCTAATTCAATTAACATTGATAAATTGACTTTTGTTGACTTTTCAGAGTTTTAATTAAAATCAAAGAGCATTTTTGAGGAAAAATACGGTTTTATCCTCCTGTACGGCAATTTTTATCTGATTTTGAGAAAACGCGTGAATTTCTGAATCAACGCCAAACGCCAACTGTAGCGCCTGGTGATTTGGGTATTTTATACCCGGCCAGGTGGCCCAATCAGAAAGCGCCACGTGTCCTCCATATAGGTGCCATTTTGACCTACGGAATGATGACACGTGGAGGGTGGACTCTTCTCTGTCCTACGTGGTCTGAAGGTCCAGCAGGGACCATCCAGGTGGCGACACGTGTCACTCAAAAGGTGCTTCAGAATCCTTTTGGGCACAGTGACACGTGTCACTCAGGCATTGGCCCTGGGATGGCGGCCTTCTAAGGCCCAAATCCCGAGGCGCCGCAAAACGGCGTGACCTAATTCCTAGGTCACCAGATCCTAGAAGGGGCACACTTTTGAAAAGGACCCTATAAATAGGGATATTCTGGCATTTATGTCAGAGAGAGAATTTTACACGCAATACGAGACAATACGTCACTTATCACCTGAGCTTGGAATCCGAGCAGATAACTTTATTTCCGCACGTTTTATTACCGAACGTTTACTAACTTAATCTTCGGAGGCGGACCCCCGACCATCCGGCGGTCCGTTTGCTTTGCAGGTACAGGCATCCTCAGTTGAATCCAGTTTCAGTGTTGTAACTCTCCCAAGGGACAAAAACCCCCGAAACATTTGGCGCCGTCTGTGGGGAGAGTACCTTTGAAATGGCTTCACAAGAACCTGTACCAAATCCAGAGGCCATTCGGCCTCCAGATGATATACTAGTCCAAACGGACCATGACTCAGGGGACGACGTTGACGTCGAAACCTATGTGGATCCAAATGGATCCCTCATCTCTAAGCGCATCCGCAGTAAGGAGAGGCGGGAGCGCCACCATGACCAGGCAGGGCCAAGCAAAACTGCTGGTCAGCCAAAGAAGCCCTCGGGGCGGCCGGTTGATCCTTCCCAGGCGGCAGGATCAACTCCCGTCACTCGGGATGAGCTAATGTCACTCCTGAGCAGCCTCAGGGGTGAAATCAAGCAGCTCGCCTCAAAGAAGTTGCCTACTCCTAGAAAGGAGCAGTCGGCCAAGAAGCCAGCCCAAGCTGGCAAACAGAAGTCGGTCAGGGACCGTCAGCCGACTCCTCATCCTGCTCCTAAGGAGAAGGCCAGGCCCTAATTTGACCTTAATCGGCTCCGTTTCCCAGAAACGGGCGCAAGAAAACCCATCCGGCACATACAGCCGGATGACAGCAAGAAGACGTTCTCTGATGCTCGGCAATACATCGAGGAGAAGAGAACTCACCTATCAGAGTCGGCTTCAACGTCGACTTATCATGATAGCTTTCGGAATACCTCTGTGAGGTGTTCCTAGTCGGTACATGAGAACCCAGCAAGCAGCCAAAGGGTTCAGTCTGGGCCGCATGTGATTCAGTCTGCCCAGTACATGGCACAGCCATTGTACCAGGCGCCAGTTGTACCTTATATGCAACCTACCCTCTATGGAGGACAGGCGGCATACGGCTATCACCCGATGGACTGGCAGCTTAGGCTGCAACACCTTGGAGATCAACCCTCTGCTTTATCCAGGGAAATAACTGAAGCTGTACAGCCGGCTAAAGTTAAAAACGTTCTGGTTGGAGCCTATGACGGGACCTCCAACCCAGAAGACCACCTGCTAGCATACACCCACCTCATGTATTTACAGGGGTTGGATGATGCCGCATGGTGTCGTTGCTTTCCAGCCACCCTGAAGGGCATAACCCAGCAGTGGTTTGGCAACCTGCCGGCTAGATGCATAAATATTTTCAAGACGCTTGCGTTCTTGTTTGCATCAAACTTCTCTATGAACATCCCTGCCAAAAAGACAAGTCTTGACATGGGCAATGTACAGCAGGGAGATAGAGAAGGTTTGCGTTCCTACGTCAGGCGGTTCAATCTGGTCCGAATCCAGATTCATGGGCTGTCTGATGAGGTCGCCTTCACAGACTTCTTTAAGGGTCTGAAGGACGGGTCTACTTTTAAGTACGAACTCGTCCGCAAACAAATCTTTACTCTGTAAGGAGCCTTGCGAGAGGCGGAAGCCTATATACAGGCGACCGAACTCTGCTCCTCCAATAAGCAGTCGGACCATAAGAAGTCCGACCGACAGAAAGAGAGTCGGCCTGCTCAGCCGGCTCCTAAGAAAGAAGAGAGCAAAAAGAAAAAGCAAGTCTGGGCCATTGATAACTCTGATCAACCGGCCCAGAAGAAGAAAAAGGAGTGGAAACCGTACGTCCCAAGGTACGAATTCCACAAGGACTGCTGCTCCATCCTCTTGGAAATTAAGGATCGGCTAACTCTTGAAAAGCCAACTCCTATGAAAGGTTCCGCTGAAAATCGGAACAAGAACAAGCATTGCCATTTCCATGAGGATGTTGGCCATGACACGAACGACTGCTTTAGTCTTAAGCGGGAGCTCGACCGTCTGGCCGACAAAGGACAGCTGAAGTCCTATGTGAAGTCCAAAGTGACTTCAAAAGCAAATCCGGGGCAGTCCAAGAAAAAGACTCCCCAGCCTGCTGTGAGTGCCGAAACTGATGAAGAACCGGTGTACACCATAGCAGGCGGATTTGCCAATGGTGGCCCGACCATTCGGGGTACCAAGGACCATCTGAGAAAGATGGTCAACTCTGTTGAGGAGGGGGATGCAGCAAGCGCATCCACCTTCCCTAAAGTTGTCATCACCAAGCAAGACAGAGGCAAAGTCCGTCGGCCGCATGATGACCCTGTTGTCATTGAGTGCAAGGTCGCCAACCAGCTGGTGGGCCGAATTCTGATTGACACAGGAAGCTCCTCTGACCTCATCAGCCTCAAATGCTTATCCAATCTCAAGTACAAACCGGATAGCATGATGGAGGTCACCCACACCCTAGTTGGGTTTGGGGGAGGACTTGTGCACCCAGTCGGACGAATTGACCTACCTGTCCGCCTGGGAAGCAGGGGAGACGGTCGGCACATGACCATCCGTTTCCTAGTGGTTGAAGAGCTCACGGATTACAACCTCATCTTTGGCCGTCCCACTCTTAATGAGTGTAAGGCCGTCATCATCCCTGCTCTCATGCTACTCAAGTATGAGAAGGATGATGGAACAGTCGGTTCCCTTAATGGGGACCAAAAGACGGCTCGAGAGTGTTACCTCTCGGACGTCAAGCCCGCGGCCGTAGCATCCGGTCGGGGCAAGCAAACAATCGACCTCGACGATGTCGAGGAAGATCAGTCGGCCCCACCAGCCGGAAAGAAAAGAAAGACTGATCAGCTGGTGGTGGTAAAAAAAGAAAAGCAATAGCAATAACTGACCGGGGAACGGTCGGATGATCTTCGTCCCCAGCCTGCTGGTGAACACATTGATATCCCTCTGGATGACAGCCGTCCAGAGCGGACTGTTAAGGTGAGGACGATTGCTTTTGCAAAGCTGGGTGAAAGCCTTCACCAGCTGTTGAGGGAATTCAAAGACATCTTTGCCTTTGAAGTGGAAGAGATGCCAGGCATCAGCCCGGATCTCGCTGTCCACAAACTCGCCGTGGATCCTAAAAAGAAGCCCATCTGGCAAAAGAAAAGAAACCACGGCGAAGAAAAAAGTCAGGCGGCAGCTGCCGAAGTAAAAAAGCTGTTAGACGCCAAGTTCATTCGGCCGTGCAATTTCCCTGAGTGGGTAGCTAACGTCGTGTTAGTAAAAAAGCCGAATGGAACTTGGCGGATGTGTGTTGACTACAAAGACCTCAACAAGGCATGTCCAAAGGATAGCTATCCATTGCCTAAGATCGACAGTCTGGTCGACTCAACAGCCGGGCATGCCCTGATGAGTTTCATGGACGCCTATTCAGGTTTCCATCAGATCCCCCTGTGGAAAAAAGATCAAGAAAAGACGGCATTCGTCACTGATCAGGGGTTGTTCTGTTATACGGTGATGTCGTTTGGTTTGAAGAATGCGCCTGCTACCCTCCAACGAATGATTAATACGGTCTTCATTAATCAAATCGGAAGGAATGTAGAGGCGTACATTGATGACATGATAGTCAAATCCAAACAGCAGGCGGATCACCTTGCTGATCTCCGAGAAACATTCGCCACACTCAGGCGGCACAAGGTCATGCTTAACCCAAAAAAGTGTGTCTTTGGTATTGATTCTGGGAAGTTTCTCGGATTTTTGATTGACCAAAGGGGAATAGAGGCCAACCCTGAGAAAATACAGGCGGTAATCGACATGCAGTCGCCCCGTACTGTGGAGGAAGTTCAGAAACTAACAGGTTGTCTGGCGGCCCTGGGGAGATTCCTCAGTCGGTCAGGCGATAAGTGCCTCTACTTTTTCCAGGCAATAAAAAAGAAGACAAACTTTGAATGGGGGGATGATGCAGAGGCGGCCTTTCAAAAGCTGAAAACTCATCTGCACTCTTTGCCGAGGCTTGTCAGCCCTTTGCCCAAAGAGAAGCTCTTCATGTACTTAGCCGTCTCTGATCATGCCCTCAGTGTCGTTCTCTTAGCTGAAAGAGACGGCATCCAGCTCCCGGTATGCTCAAATGCAAGGACTAGAAATTCGTCCTTGCCCTTTACATGGCCATCAAGAAGCTTAAACCCTACTTCTTGGCGCATGCGGTAGAGGTCTATACTGACCAGCCGATCAAGCGGCCACTCACAACCTTGGAGTCTTCTGGACGAATGCTCAAATGGGCGATTGAAATGCAAGGACTAGAAATCACTTACGAACCAAGGAAGGCAATAAAGGGACAAGAATTCGCTGACTTTATTGTCGAAATGACAAGGCCGGTTGTTCCGGACAATACAGACCAGGTTTGGAAAGTGTATGTGGATGGGAGCTCTACTATGAACGGTTGTGGTGCAGGGATTATCTGTCAGTCTCCTGAAGGAGATAAGTACGAATACGCACTACGATTCAAGTTCCAGGTCTCTAACAATGAGGCCGAGTATGAGGCCCTGCTGGCCGGCATTCGGTACTGCAAGGCGGCAGGGGCAAAGAAGATATCCGCCTGCTCTGATTCTCAACTGGTCGTACTCCAGGTTAATGGAACGTACGAGGCCACTCATCCGGCTATGATAAAATATTTGCAGGCGGTCAAGAATGAAGTTGGGTCACTTGAAGAATTTCATCTAACTCAAGTGCCCAGGTCTTCAAACAATCAGGCGGATGCTCTGTCCAAACTGGCATCATCCGCCTCTTGTGAAACGCCTCGGTCAGTTTTCTGGGAGGTCATGGAAAAAATAAGTATATCTGAGGAAGACCCCATTGGAATTCTTGACTGAAGCTCAACCTGGATGGACAACATCCGGGCCTATCTTGCAGACGACACGCTCCCTGACTCACCACAGGAGGCGGTTGTTCTGAAAAAGCGAGCAGCTAACTTCGAGTTGCGACAAGGAGAACTCTTCAGGGCTGGCTTTTTTAAACCCCTGTTGAAGTGTGTTACCCCTGAGAAGGGTAAGGAAGTCCTCGAAGAGTTGCATTCGGGATTCTACGCCTCCCATATAGGCGGCAGATCCCTCACGGCCAAGGCCAGGCGGCTTTACTTCTGGCCAACTCTGGAGTCGGATGCCATGGAAATGGTGAAAAAATGTGACAAGTGCCAAAAGTTTGGCAAGCTCATCCATCGTCCGGCTACAGACCTGACGGCCATCCACAGTCCAATACCCTTTGCCAAATGGGGCATGGAAATTCTGGGGCCATATACAACTGCACCAGGCGGCAAGCGCTATATATTGGTGGTTGTGGATTACTTTACCAAGTGGGTAGAGGCGGAGGCAGTAAAAAACATCAAGACTAAAGACGTCATTTCCTTCATCTGGAGGAACATAATCACTCGTTTCGGGGTGCCCATGTCTATGGTTTTTGACAATGGTCCTCAATTTGAGACACCTCAACTCAAGACTTGGCTGGGAGACCAGGGAGTCTCAAGCTTCTTTGCATCAGTCGGCCGGCCGCAAGCAAACGACCAGGTCGAAGCCTTCAGCAAGTTAATCTCAGACGGGATTAAAAAGAAAATTGAGCGGGCTGGTGGCCTTTGGGCGGATGAATTACCATACGTCCTCTGGTCCATCAGAACGACTGCTAAAGGGGAAACCGGAGAAACCCCATTCCTTATGGTGTATGGAGCGGAAGCTGTTCTGCCCATTTAGCACTATGAGCCGACTCTTCGAATCATGTTGTATGATGAATAGGCGAACTGGGAGGCCATGCGCCTAGCATTGGACTCACTACCAGAGTGCAGGGGCAATGCTGCCTTGCGCCATGAGATATACCGTCTGAGAATGACTCGGGCTTACAACAAAAGAGTACACAAGCGTCCTCTCAAAGTGGGGGACTTTGTGCTACGGAAAATGGAGGCAGTCGGTAGGGCGAATGAACAGGGAAAGCTAACCCCAAATTGGGAAGGCCCCTACCGAATCTATGAGGAAGTAAGAGACGACACCTACCGCCTGGAAGATCCAAACGGCAGGCAGCTGCCTAGAACTTGGAACGTAGACAACTTGAAAAAGTACTACTTCTAAGTACGAATGTAAATACCTCAATTTTGTTATCTCAAGTTTTGTTAATGAGAATATGCCTTCATTTTCCAACTTGTCTTTTTATTTAAATTTTTAAGTGTCGCCTGTACCAAATACAGACGGCCAATATGTTTGGAAAACGTCTGTCCCAACAGCAGACGCCCCAATCCCTCTGAAGGAGCCGATTGTTTTAGAACAGTCGTTCCTACGAAATTCATTAAGTTTATACCAACACTTGACGAATATTTACTTAATCATTTAAGAGGCCTAAGGCCAGATAAAATCATGATGAGGCCCATGGCCGGATGTTAATAAACAAAAAGAGACCGAATGGTCATAGTCTGCTCCAACATGAGTATGACCGTCTGCTCCAACATGAGTCAGATAACCAGCGACGTCCATTCGGGCGAATTCGTTGAGGAGAAGCATCTCCCATTTGGGTGGCACATTGCTCTACGAATATATCAAGCGGCCCTACCGAATGCTAAGGCAGCATTCGCAGTCGTTTGTTTTAATCGAAAGTGAAATCTAAAAGACCCGAATTTTCTGTCTGTTCTAGCGCAGTTCAGAAATGGTCACTGTTTCATAACTAGAGGCTAAGCGAGGCATAAAGCCGGATGCGCCTGTTATTGCTCAGGGGCAAAACAGGCGGAATATTTGATTAATATGCGAGTTAAGTTAACTACTTAGCACTTATTGAGGCTATTGGCCGGATGACGCCTGATCCTTGCCTATGGGGAAAGACAGGAGGACAATTATTTTTAAAGAAAATTGGTTAAGTTACAAACTTAGCATTTTATCTCAAAGAGGCCTATGGCCGGAGGTGCCTATTTTTGCTTATGGGGCAGAACAGGCAGAGGTTTACCCTTAGCAAATTAGCTAAGTTGGAAATTTGAGTTAGTTCGAGCCAATGGCCGAATGAACACTTATGTTTGCCTATTCTGGATGGACGTCTGCCGAGTGGTTTGGGGCAATCACCATAGTGATTGATTGACTTAGAAACCATGCATACTCTTCTAAGTATCAATAATTTCTAAGTCAATCAATCCAATAAACCGAAACCACTCGACATCCGTCCAGGGGCAAGAACATTCGCATGGTATACAGGTTATAATACTTAGCCAAAAACATGCAATGAAAAATTGCAAAAAATGCAAAGGACAACAATATGGATAACTTCAGCCAAATGGCCGAATGATTCAAATTAAAAAAGACCAATCGTCACCAGACGATTGGTTAAGATTGTTATCTGGCAAAGCCAGAAAGATTGTCAAATTACCCGACCCCTCGGTCGGTAAAAATACAAATACTCGGCACGCAGGCCGGAAAAACAAAGTACATGGCCATTCGGCCGCAGAAAAACATAAAAAGCTTAAGTGATCAGGGGAGAGCCTCTTCATTGGCAGCCGGCCTGTTGTCCCTCGGCTGCTCTTCATCATTTTTCTCTTGCTCCTCCGCCTGATCCTCCTCCTCGCCACCAGAGGACGACTCCCCAGAAGAGTCGGACCTAGAGCTTTCCTCGGCCGCAGCATTCTCAGCCTCCTCAATAAGGCGAGCGTCGAATGCTTTGCTGGCTTCATCAAACTTGGATTTCCAAGTCTGATAGTCCGAGTCCGGCTGCACAGCCGCCCAAGTGTCCCGCATGATGGAATCATAGTCGCTCATCATTTGCTTAACAAGAGCCTCTCTCTCTTGCTCAGCTACGGACTCAAACTTGGACTTCAGCTAATGCTCTTGGTTGCTAAGGCGCTGCTCCAGGCGGCCCACCTTCTGCTTGGCTCTCTCGGCCTCTTCTTTGGCATCTTGAAGAGGCTCGAGCTTCTCCTTAAGAGTTGTAATCTCTTTCTTAAGGGAAGTGATGCGCAGGCGGGCCGAGTCCAGGTCCTTCTTCACCTGCATATTGGCTTCCGCCTGCGAATACATCATATCAAGCGTTAGAAACTCATTCTGAGCAATATCAAATTGAGCTCGATCCAAGGCGGACTCGGCCCGAGCTTTAGCGGCTGTTACCTCTTTGAACTTCTCCTTGAGGGGTTGCCTGAGCCCTTGGACGCGCAGCATGGCCTGCAAAAAATAGCCAAATGGTTAAAACCAGGCAGATAAAGACTTGAGCAAAAAAAAAAAAAAAAAAGAGAATTGCTTAAGTTAAGACTCATACCTCACAGAGGTTCCCCAGGATGCCATCCAAGTCCAGGGTGCTGACTCCTCAGACAGACGCCTTGTCGTCAGGATCAACCGCCCTCAGCATGGACTTGGCCATCTGGATTACAGTCGGCCTCTGCACAAGAACTAAGAAGGAAAGAAAGTTAGAAAAATAACACAAGTATATCTAAATGGAAGAACAATAGAGACGAATGGTTTTTACCGTCATCCTTCGGTTCCTCCTCTTTCTCCAGACTCCTCCTCTCTCCTGCTGAGCCGACAGCAGCGGTGGGTTGCTTGAAGCCACCCTTCGATGCCCTCTGGGCATTCGGTTTGCTTATCTCCTTTTCAGCTTCCAGAGAAGAGGCGTCTGAGCCCTTCTTGGGCTTATGAGCAATGTGCTTCCGGCTGCCCTTGCCGGATGCGCTCACATCACCCGCCCTTGTCTTTTGGACCTTAGGGTCGGATGGTTTTGAAGGAGATTTGGAAGGCGCACCCTACATCAACACAAGATAAACGCAAGTTAGAAATCATTCGGGCAAATTTAATATTGGTCAGAAATGAAAGTATAACAATTTCCTACCTTGGAGGTGCCGCAAGTTTTCTGCTCATCCACTTTGGTGTGAGTGGTTGCTTCTGCCCTGTTTAGGACATTCGACCTGTATCGAGCAGCAGATACAGTCGGCTTCCTTGTGGCCGAGAGCTTCTCCATTGCTTTGTCTGCAAAAATGAACAAGTGTTAGCATCATTAAACAAGTACTGAAAAGCAAAAGTAAATTGCATATAAAACAGACGGCCGACTACGACTCGGCATCTCAGAACTTAGCCCACAGGCGGCTAAGAATGTTCCTTCTTCAAACCACTTGTACAAAGGGAGATAGCATTGAGGGGTGACCTCCTTGTCCCCCTCATCATTCGTCCACACGGACAAGGTAAACAACCCCGCGTCCATGATCTCCTCCTTTGCCCGCCTGGGAATAGGCGGCAATGCGCTCCTACCTGCTAGGAGAGGTGGATCCTTACTCCACCTGTTATACTTTTGGTTCAGGCGGCTGTCGGCAGACTTGACTATGTAAAACTTAGTCCTCCAGTCTTTCCACTTGTTCTCTTTGCCAACAGCCATCATGTACCCCTTGCAAGTGGTCAAGGTGTACCAGCCCTCACCGCCCCTAGTAGGCGTCCTGCTCAGATAGTGCATGTGGGCGAACGCTTCAAAGCTCGCCTCCACCTGCAGCATCTCACAGGAGGCAACGTACCCCAGAATATTGATCCAGGAGTTGGGTACAAGTTGCCAGATACCCAGTTGGTATCCGTCCAAGATCCTCTCCACGGCCGGATGGAGAGGGAAGCGGAGGCCAGCCTGGAAGGCCGCTTCATAGCAGCCGAATGCTATGTCCTGATATCTGGCCAGGCTCGGCCAGGTTATGGTGTCGCCCTCGTTAGGGACCGACAAAGTGTAGCCATAGCCTAGGACGACCTTGCGCCTAAAATTGGCAAGGCCGGATGCCATGGTGCTCCGCCTGCCTGGCGGAACATGCTGATAGTAGGGGGCTCTCTCCAAGCGCCTGGAAGCGCTCGGCTCGGCCCAGCTTTCCCCCCTATCCACTGCCAGGGACTCTCTGGCAGAATCTATTTTTGATCTAGCCTCCTCTGAAGTTATGGAGGCATTCTCTGAAGAAGATGACGAGGCCGACTCGTCATCAGAGCTCTCATCAGAGCTAGGGGACCGCCGACTGGTGCCAGCGGGGTCCTCCCCTAGACTCTCTTCCGGCGCCTATCCAGAAGGCCCGGGTTGATATTCTTCATCCGCCTCCCCCGGGATTCCATCACTAGGAGTTCCACTAGAAGTGGGCGAATGGTAATAGGTGGGGGTAGGAGGAAGATAAGAAGGGCTGTCAGGGTGTTCCGACAGCTCACTTCGAGGCACTCTTATTGAGTTGTCTGAATAAACAGTCGACCCATCCGAATGGTAGAAAACTCCATCGGAGCTACACTGCATTGCTGTTCTTTTGGTTCTGGCCATAGTGTCCTGCACAGACACGGAAACGGTCGGATTCGGAGAAGTTCGCAAAGCAGGGTCTTTGGCCAAGCATTCGGCACTGCTAGTTCTAGATTCAGCCGTCCCCGGTGACTGGATGATCACTATCCTACGCCGTGCCGCATGCAATTGGGGAGCCATTTTTTCGAAAACAAAGAAAAAATGAAGAGTAAAAAGAAAATACAGGCGTTACCTTTAGAAGAAGGGAGAAAGACGCCTGGTTGACTAAAGAACGGTCGGACTGTTGGCCAAGTGTCGGATGCTTGAAAAACGCTTAGGAATTTTGAGATTCTTTAAGTCAAAAAGTCCAAGATTCTCCAAAGATTCGCAAAGGTGTGAATCCAAAGGGGGGGGGGGTCAAACCTCACTATTTATAGGGGGTAAAACCCTAATTTATTCCCTCCAGTAATTTTTGAATCTAACCACTCAGATACTGACACCTGTCACAAGAGTCACGTGCAATGCACGTGACCCCTGTGAGGGGCAAATGATTTGGGTATTTTATACCCGGCCAAGTGGCCCAATCAGAAAGCGCCACGTGTCCTCCATATAGGTGCCATTTGGACCTACGGAATGATGACACGTGGAGGGTGGACTCTTCTCTGTCCTACGTGGTCTGAAGGTCCAGCAGGGACCATCCAGGTGGCGACACGTGTCACTCAAAAGGTGCTTCAGAATCCTTTTGGGCACAGTGATACGTGTCACTCAGGCATTGGCCCTGGGATGGCGGCCTTCTAAGGCCCAAATCCCGAGGCGCCGCAAAACGGCGTGACCTAATTCCTAGGTCACCAGATCCTAGGAGGGGCACACTTTTGAAAAGGACCCTATAAATAGGGATATTCTGGCATTTATGTCAGAGAGAGAATTTTACACGCAATACGAGACAATACGTCACTTATCACCTGAGCTTGGAATCTGAGCAGATAACTTTATTTCCGCACGTTTTATTACCGAACGTTTACTAACTTAATCTTCGGAGGCGGACCCCCGACCATCCGGCGGTCCGTTTGCTTTGCAGGTACAGGCATCCTCAGTTGAATCCAGTTTCAGTGTTGTAACTCTCCCAAGGGACAAAAACCCCCGAAACACCTGGCGCTAGCATTGGCGCCTTGCGCTAATGTTGGTGCCTGGCGCCAATAGCCAGCGTTGGCACTAGTTCAGTTTTATGTGCGCCAGACTCTGTTTTGATATTTTATCTTTTTGGTTAATTTTCTCTATAAATAACGTTGTAAAAACTCCGTTTTCATCAACCAGTTTTCACCTACAATCATCAATTCTCTCTCATTCTCTTCTACAATCTACCATCTCTCTCTCTCTCTCTTTTCTAAACTAGCATTCTCTCAAATACAAAATTCCGCATTCGCAAGACTTAGATACACCTATCCATATTCGAAGTTGCCTTCACCCTAGACGTGAAAGGTTTAATTTCTGAGGGTTTGGTCCCAAATCTCTCTTTCAATTATTATTTAATTTAATTGTTTTGTTTATTATTTTCCTTGAAGTTACTAACGTGTGTATTTTGTTATTAGAAAGAGGTATGAGGCATCAAAGTAAGTACTTTAATGGTTTTTATTGATGTTATGATGTAGAAATCATGTTTAGGTTGTTATTATGATATTCCTAGTATCATGTCTAGGGTAATTTTAATATCAAGTATGATGCCTTTTATGTTCTTCCTAATATTTATGATTGTTAGTATCATGTTAGGGTTAAATATTTGATTTTTATTGCTTAGTGACATGCTAGGGTTTGTTATTAATCTTGTTAGTATCATGCCTAGGATCTTGCTATTATTATTATGCTTTAACATGATTTATGATTATTAATTATGATTATGGTTATTATTATAATTGTTATGATTATAATTTTATTTTCATGATTATTATTATTATTATTAGGAAAATTTGCCAATTACTACCGCAAATTAAAAAATTTGTGAATTACTACCGCAAAAAATTTTAAGATGTTGCGATTACTACCAAACCCCCATTAACCCAACTATGACATCATTATATCACTTTAACCCATGTTTAAAGCCCTTAACCATGACGTCATTATATCCCTAACCCATTTTCTTTTTTGAGGTTGGTTAAAGCCCTTAACCATAGTCAAACACGGGTTAAAGGGATATAATGACGTCATAGTTGGGTTTAATGGGGGTTTGGTAGTAATCGCAACATCTTAATTTTTTGCGGTAGTGTAGGGAATAATTTCAAGCCTTTAAAATCCCACTAGCTTGAACCCCACTGTGATCATACACGAAAGTACGGTGGCGTCCAAAAGGGAAGAAGATAGAGCAAAAGAGTCGCCAACAAGTTTTTAAGGAACTTGTAAACCGTTCACGAGGTGAAGGTTACACCCCTTAACGATCCAAGAGATCGTCAACTCCATAAGGTCATGAACCAAAATAGGGTTCGGGGATGATGGTACAAATCCAACCTAAAAGAGATTGAACCTGCCCTAATAATAGGCCTCTACTTTATTCTGCTCGTATTCATGTGCGCTTTCTGACTAACATACAATCAATAGGATTAACCCTAAACCTGTTTAATCTATGTTGGTTGAATTTTAATGCACAAATAAACTATTATTGGCGATCACTTGAATTATAATCACAATTAACCCTAACAAGATTATTAATTATCTTATTAAGCGTGATTGCAAGTACCAAATTCCCTTTAAACATGCAATAAAGGTGATCAAGCAATAACAATATAAAATATGATACATATCAAGCAACATAATAAATAAATAATCAATATCATGAATAATAAAAATATCAATCATAATCAATAATAATCATAATCATGTTAAAGCATAGCAAGATCCTAGGCATGATACTAACAAGATTAATAACAAACCCTAGCATGTCACTAAGCAATAAAAATCAAATCTTTAACCCTAACATGATACTAACATGAATAAATATTAGGAAGAATATAGGAAGCATCGTACTTTTAATCATACTTGATATTAAAGTTACCCTAGACATGATACTGGGAATCATAAATAACAATCTAAGCATGATATCTACATCATAATATCAATTAAACCATTAAAGTACTTACTTGGATGCCTCGTACCTCTTTCTAATTACAAAATACACACGTTAGTAACTTCAAGGAAAATAATAAATCAAAACAATTAAATTAAATAATTGAAATATAGATTTGGGACCAAACCCTCAGAAATTAAACCTTTCACGTCTAGGGCGAAGGCAACTTCGAATATGGCTAGGTGTTTCTAGATCTTGTGAATGCGGAATTTTGTGTGAAAAAGCAAAGAAGAAAGAAAGATGAAAGAATGCTAAAGAATTAATGTTATTGAAAATTGATGAATAATGATGTTAAAAAGAATTGAATATTGGTAATTAAAAAAAAGTGATTGTTGATGAATGAAACCGGAGTTTTTAATACGATATTTATAGAGAAAATCATCCAAAAAAGATAATTTATCAAAACAGAGTCTGAAGACCACAAAAACACATTGGCGCCAGCCCTGGCTCATTGGCGCCAGGACCAGTGGCTAGCGCCAAGCGCCAATGCTGGCGTCTGGCGCCAATCCTGGTTCCAGGCGCCAAGGCCTGGGGTTGGACGCCAATTTGGATTTCAACGCGTTTTCGAAAATCTGATAATTTTACCGTACTGGAAGATAAAATAATATAATTTAGTCGAAAATGCTATTTGACCTAATTAAAACTCCGAAGAGTCCTAATTGAATTAAGAATGATAAGAACCTTCTAGAATGTTCTAGAAGACCAAAACCATTCCTAATTACATTAGGAATGATAAATCATATTAGGCCCTCCCCTAGATCATTGGGCCGTACTTAAAGCTCAAACCGGGCCCAGTTTAGTAAATTGGCCATAAATTCCTCAATATTCATCGGAATTGGGCTTATAATATATCGTTGGAAAGGTCTTTACAAGCCCCATCCAACTACACAACTATTGAACCCATATCATGGACCAACCAAACTGGATTGGCTGTTTTCTTAAAATAAAGTTTTTAAAAACAGAGAGAAGAGAAAAGAAAAAAAATAAAACTTTCCGCAACACTAGACCTTTCCACACTTTTGTTTCATTCGATTATGATTCGACGTGAAAGGTACTCATCACCGGGTTTGGTTTTGGGGAGACACAAATGGGTGTCTACAGAAGCCCCCACTTTGACTGAGTTTGGAGAAACGCAAGTTTCGAAAACGAAATCCAAAGTATCGATAGGGACGGAGAATGATTCAGAACGTTCTGCGATCCTAAATCAATCTTGTAACGCCGATACCTGCAAAACTAGCATTATTTAAACAGATAAAAGAGTTAAGAAACGCATATCTTGCACCGTCGAGCACACGTCTCTGAAAGTAACCAATTTGCTGTTTTTGTGTTTTGACGACCTCCTGCAAGCTAGAGAATGCCATCCCGCTTGAAAACCGCTACGCCTTGTAACTACTTCCAATTAGAAGATTGCTTCGCCTGAAACTATCCTCTCCGCTATGATAATATTCCACGTCCAAGGGAATATCATCGAAAATTATTTCTCTTGAAATAATTCTCATCCGCGTTATGATCATCTTCCATGCCTCAGGAATTATGATTGAAGAAAACTTCGCCCGAAATTACCTTCAGTTGTTTGTGACAACTTTCCGCAAGCTAGGGAATGATGCCGAAGACATCTTCTCTTGAAGTCATCCTCATTTGATGCGATAATCTCCCAAAGGAAAATACCGAAGATCCACGCCCGTCGATCTTTAAAAGTTCGCCTGAACCTTGCTTTTGCTATGCCTGTACGTCGGCGCTCTTTGCTCTTGAACCTATATGTCGGTGCTTTATGCTCTTGAACCTATATGTCGGTGCTTTTTGCTAATGAGCCAATGCTTAGGCGCTTTAAGCTAAGTGAGACGATCTTTTTATCAGGTCGATCACTTTATGTAATCAAGCCGATTACTTAATCATGTCAAATTGCTTAGAGGGGCTAACTGGCGTACCAAAGAACCCAAAATATATCACAGAAAGCTAGCACAACCCCAACAGGTGGCTGGCTGCTTTGGCGTCGCTAAAAATCAATCAGCGCCAGCCTTATGGCATTAGCGCCATGCGCTGAAATTGGCGTTTGGCGCCAAGCACAGAATGTGACGCCAATGCCTAGGGACTGGCGCCAGCACGGGAATCACTTTAAATTCCCGTTTTCAGTTCATTTCGTGCTCTGGTTTGTTGCGAACGCTGCTCGAAAAAAGTCGAAACTTCAATTGATCGTTGCTCACTCATTTCTCAACCGAATTCGCTCAAATTTGTTGCAAATCAAAGCTCTTCTCATCCATATTCCCGATCTATGTAAGTTTTCCTCCAACTCACACCGGTTTTTATGAATTATTGGCATGTTCATTCACGAATTTCATGAAAATTCGAAACTTATGATGCTCAATTTTCTTTGTTTATCAAGTTTTATGCCATGAAATTGCTTGTTTATGTTTGTATACTGCCTTGGGAGTAATTTGAGACTTGTCTGACTCAATTTGGTGAAGAAATGAGCAATCCACCATTGTTGAACCTCTTAAGGTCGTGAAGAACAATGTGGCCCGTTCTTGATGTTTTTGCTAGCAATTCTTGTTCAATTTGTCACAATAATCACTATAGTATTGCAAGAAATTGTTTGATTGCTTGAAAAAATGCTGTCATGCTCAATTTGAATTTGTGCTCTGTTTTAGTACTACGTACTCTGTTTTTGCGAACATAGTATCATGCGGCTAGGCGAACCTTTAGATACTATAGAACCTCAATTTATGACGATTCTGCACAATGTAGCATGGCTAGACAACGAGGCTCGGGTTCACGGTCCCGAAACACTAGACGGGAGCATGAGCCCGTGGAGGACGACACTACACCGTCCACTTCGCTTGGTCGGTTCCCGGAGTGGGATGAGCAGACCTTGTTCTTTGCCCCTGTCCACCACATTTCTGAGAGGGTGAGACGGGGAACCGAGCCTGGGAGGACACGACATCACGGCTCTGGCTGTGATGGTCTAGGCGATTTGTATAGGATGCATATCGCCAGAGATCGAGAGACGAGACTCCTATGGGAGTCTTGCGGACTGGTTGCCCTGTTTGAGACCTCCGAGGCTATGGTTGCCTCCAGAGGGGGTCACCACGTAGTACGCGCTCTGGTGGAGTTCTTCTGGGACACCACCAACACCTTTCATTTTCCTTGGGGTGAGATGATGGTCACTCCTACAGACTTCAGTCTCATCACAGGACTGGAGTTATCTTCTGTGCCGCTGCCGTTCGACGGCGGTATCGACGTCTTTTCTCCAGAGGTCGAGGAACTGTTGGGGCCGATTGCTGTTCGGGCCCGAGCTGAGGTCGAGACGACTCAGTTCAGTGCTAGGGGGATTTGTCGCTCGACGCTGGCAGCGGCTCTTGATGACGATGCGACCACCCGAGAGCAGCGGGTGCGCATCTTTGTGCTGATGTTGTTGTCAGGGACATTCTCCCCTGACAGGGGTAGTAGAGCGTTGCTTTATTACCTCCCTGCTGTTCGCGATCTCCGGCGGATCGGGACTTATGACTGGGCCAGCTTGGCCTATACTGACTTCGTTCGCGCGCTGAGGGACTCGTGTTGCCACCGGTCCTTTAGGACGAATGTTGCTTTGTCTGCTTTCTGGAAAGTCGTAGAGGTAAACATTATTCCCTATAAAGTTTAGCCCTATATGTTAGGCAGCATTTACTCATGCTTTAGCTTTTTGTAGATCTGGTTCTATGAGTACTTCCCTTCCATTGCGCCGGCGAGACCATCGCCGAGGGGGTATCCGGTGAGCGCCTCTTGGGGCGGCCACCATGTGGTCCTGTCTACTGCACGTGTCCGGAGTCGGATCATCTCGGTACGACTTTTAGTGTTTATCTTGCTCTTCTGTGATGTTTTATACATGTTCTTACCTGATTGGTATTCTTATAGGGACCTGAGGTAGTATACCGACCATGGGGTGGTTGGAAAGTCCCTGGATTAGCCGCACAGTACTCTGATGAGCGCCGCTACTTTCTGGGGACCTATGGAGCGGTTGCGTACTTAGGAGAGAGAGTTGCTAGACAGCACTCTTCCGATATTTTTGTTGTTCCTGCTCCTCCACCACGTCACATGTTTGACGAGAGAGAGTTGTCGAGCATGGCTGAGGAGTCTGGTTCCCTTTGGCGGTCCCATGTGATCCTTGGGCGGAGTTATGCTGAGGAGCTACTTCCTTTGTTAGCTCCAGCCCCTGTACCGGCCGAGGATGTGAGGATAAGATCCTTAACTTTTGTTTTTCGCTGAGTAGCCCCCAAGTGATACCTTGCTGATTTCTTTCTGTCTTAGCAGGATGGTCCCACTGAGTTTATGCCACCCCGTATGTCCGTCCACTACTAGGAGATGTACGGGCCGATCGAGGAGATGATTTCTCCGGCTCCTGAGGGCGAGCGCTTCGTGGAGCGGTCGATTCCTCGTCACCAGACTAGGGTAAGCCTAGTTTTACTTCAGAGTCTTGTATTCAGTTATCATGCACTTTTACTGACTTAACTTTCCTTGACAGTTCTCACGCGAGGTGGTTTCGGCTATGGCACGATGCATAGATGCCTTCCAGAGCCAACTCGTCCGGATGAGGAACGCGGCTACCTGTCATCGAGACGACGCTGTCCGAGAGGTAACTTTTCTTTAATCATTATATCTGCATTATGGCTTCAGTTTTTTACCTTATTTCTGATTTAATTCTTTTTGCAGGGTCAGCCGATTGCTTCTCACACCCGTACGAGGCCTGAGGGGCGGAGAGAGCTGGCGAGGTCTAGCTCGAGACGTCATCGCACTTCGTCAGGAGGTAGAGGTGGTCGTTCCGAGGCTGCTCGAGCCGATGTTGCTGAGGGCTCAGGGTCTTCTTCTGAGGGTGCTCCTGCTGCACCGGTAGGAGAGGCTACCTCGGCTTTCAGAGGTGGTGGGATGTACGAGGTTGGCTCGTCATCACAGCAGCCTCCGCGATCTCAGCCTCAGGTTGACCTTGGCTGGAGCGGTCCTGTTTTGAGTTTCCCTCCTCCTACGGAGACTGGTGCTGGTGCTGAGGCCGGAGCTGGTGGAGAGGTGACTCCTCGGACGGCGCAGTTTTATGGCATGATAGGCCTACGTCCTCCGGCGCCGTAGTTTATTTCTGTATATGCATTTTATTTTGACTTTTTATAGAACTTTGCCTTTGACTTATTATTTAGACACTTGTACTTTATTGTTATTGTGAATTTATCTATTAGTGTATGTTAGTGTGTGCAAATGTGATAACAATTTTGCGCAAAAATTCCGTCATTTTTATTATTGATGGAGGGTATTATCCGACTCTTTCCCCCAAAAGAAAAAATAAAAAGGAAAAATAAAATGGAGAAAAAGGCTGATTTTTGAAAATTAATTTCAAAAAAAGAAATAAAAATAAAAAATAATTGTTATGTTTAATTAATAAATAGAAAAATATTTAGAAAAATAAAAACGGGGCCATAAAGTCATTAACTGACTCCAATTTAATATCAAAACGCAAACTGAGCACGCGCGGCTGTCCTGCTGACTTGGCGCCAGTTGGCGCCAGGCGCTATTTCTAGCGTGTGGCGCCAAAAGCTGATGGGTGACGCCAATTCTCAGTGTGTGACGCCAATTGACGCTGACTCCGTATTCCAGTTAGATTGAAATTCCTCGCAATTTGTGCATAAATAGCCCCCCTGCTCAGCCGATACTTCATATAATTCCAGCGAAAAAAATATTCTTCTCTTTAGAAAAAATAATAATCATGTCTTTAGCCACTAAAACCTTCACCCAATATTCTCATGAATGGTGTCGATCTCTTAATGCTAGAGAAAGAAAAGAATTGGATTTATTTCACTTGGGGGGAATATATGGCATTAAAGGGGTAGATCTAGACATAGACTTCATACATACCGCTTTAGAATATTGGAACATTGATGCACATTGTTTTAGAATAGGGTATGATGAAATTAGCCCTTTGCCAGAGGAATTTGGTGCTATTTTAGGCTTCCCTGCAATAGACCTGGTAGTAATCCCTAGAGTAGATGCATATTACTATAAGGATTTTGAACGCTTCTTTAACTTGAAGGAAAAGGATTTATCAAAAATAGTAGATGGCAATGTAGTGAACTTAAAAGAATCCGCACGCTATTATTTTGATAAACCGCTTTCTGAATCTTTCCACATATATAGAAGAAGGGCGTTCTTATTCTGCATGCTTAATCAATATTGTCTTAGTAGTGGTAAAATTAACGAGGGTCAATCAATTATAACCACTGTGCTAGAACAAATTGAATCAGGGAGAAATCCAATGCCATTGATAGTTAGAGAGACTATGATTAGTCTAGATGAGTTGAAAAGGGACCCAAAAGCACCTCTTCGTGGTTCTCCAATTTTATTACAGGTAGAAAAATAATATTTTTTATTACAGAAATCCAAAAAATATATTTTTGTATTGTAATATTAATTTATTTGCATTGGAAATTTTTTTCTTTTACAGATGTGGCTAATGGAGAGGCTAGGATTAATTAGCCCTCCGGACGACATTGAAAGTTATACGCCCACTTGCTTTGTGAGAAGAAAGAAGCGCATCCCTAAAATTGGGCGCCATGGGTGGAAAAAAGTCTTTGAATCACGTGATTTCGCTATCAAGTGGGTCATCCCATGGTGGAAAATAAGAAGGATGGTTGGTGTTAACAAGCAACCTTTCTGCCGTCTTCCAAGCTTGTCTCGCATGACATATTATTACCCCTGCAGAGTAAAGAGACAATATGGCTTGCTTCAAAATATTCCTTCCGGGGATCTTCGTCCTCCCTATGAGTATCCCCTATCTCAAGAAGTAGATAAATTTGACACTTACTGGAGCGCTAGACCTTTATGGGAAGTGATTACCCAAAAGGTTCCCCCTTCTTTACCTAATGATGTAAAGAAGTGGTTGCTGAAGAAGTCTTCAATTGATCAGGGTAGAACCGATGTGAAGAATCGTCTAGTTGACAGGGTGACACCGGCCGAGGAACGCTTAGGTGCAAGAATTGAGTTCAAGACACCTACAATGCCTAAGAAGAAGAATACTACTAAAGACAAGGGGAAAAGGAAAGCTACAGACAAGAAGGCTTGGGTGGAAAAGAAGCATGGAGTGCTAGCTGAAGGAGAAACAATCTATTCTAAGATTGAATGTAGGTCCTCTAAAGGATGCCTACTAGCTAAAGTAATGGATGAAGAGGAGGAGGTGGAAAAGAATTGGAAAAGAGCAAAGAAGGAGAAGAAAGACTAGAACATTGCTTAGCTTTAGATTTATTAGATTCTTAATTTAAAGTTAATTTATTTCAGCCTTATTTAAATTCCATTAACAATGTAATTTTATTTCATTAATGAAATTTCAGCTTTCAATTAAATTGTTACTTTAAATTTATTTTATTAAAGCAATGAAAAACCGAAAAAAAAAAAATTAATATTCCAGAAATTCTTCGAGTACGGAAGTCGAAAATTTTCCGAAAAACACCGAAGTTTTCCCAGATTTTATTTCCGATCTGGCGCCGGAAATTGCAGATTGGCGCCAGCTAATGAGGTCTAGTGCCAGGCGCCAATACCATGGTCTGGCGCTAATGTCCTATTTCTGGCGTCAGGCTCTGTTCTGCGACGCCAGTAGCTTTTCCGACTTTTTGTTGACTTCTAGTTGATTCTGGAATGCAGAGGTGTCAAAAAATAAAGTGGCCGCACCCGTAATGGGTTGCCTACGTATCCTTTCATAAGGAATCAGGCCGAACGTAGCTCTCTTGAGTGTCCTACTCAAGTAATTATGGGTAGTATTTTTTAAGTTGGTCAAGATTGGTCATGTTTGAGAATTCATTGCCATCCATATCAGTTAATTTTGCTGCACCACCTGACAGGATTGTTTTGACAATGTAGGGGCCAGACCAATTTGGTCTGAACTTTCCCCTTGGATCTAAAACATTTTTCCTTAGCGCCTTTAATACCAAATCTCCTACTTTGATATTTCTTGTCTTGACCTTCTTATTAAAATGTCTAGCCATACGAGTTTGATAGCACTGAGTGTGATGTAGAGCTTCTAGTCGCTTTTCGTCGAGTAGGATCAATTCTTCATATCGTGCCCTAGTCCATTCGACTTCATCGAGTTTACTCTCTAGCGCAATACGTAGAGATGGTATTTCTAGTTCGACAGGTTGTACGGCATCCATTCCATATACCAAAGAAAATGGTGTATTTCCTGTTGACGTACGGATTGACGTGCGATAACCCCACAATGCAAAGTGAAGCTTGTCAGGCCAATCCTTATAATTTTCTGTCATTTTCTCGATGATAATCTTTAAATTCTTATTAGCTGCCTCGACTGCTCCGTTTGCTTGAGGTCTATAAGGGGACGAATGATGATGTTGGATACCGTATTTATGTAGCAATTCTTCACATTCGGCTTGAAAGTGAGTTCCATTGTCACTTATCATTTCATATGGGACTCCATATCGACAAATGATATTTCTCTCGATAAAGAGTGCTACATGTTTTGCAGTGAGTTTAGCATATGATTGCGCTTCAACCCACTTCGTAAAGTAATCAATTGCTACTAGAATAAATTCATGGCCTCCTGTCCCTGGAGGAGCGATCTTGCCAATTATGTCAATTCCCCATGTAAAGAATGGCCATGGTGATGTGTAGGTGTAGAGCAAAGATGGAGGAAAGTGTTGTAAATTGGCATAAATTTGACACTTAGGGCATCTTTTCACATATTGATGGCAGTCCCTATTCATGGTAGTCCAATAATACCCTTCTCGCATTATTTTCTGGACTAACATTTTGCCATTTACATGAGTTCAACAGATTCCTTCGTGGACCATTCTCATTATTCTTTGTGCGTCCACCTTCCCTACACATAGGAGAGCTCGACCTTTAGGTACCCTTTTATGTAGCTCGTTGTCTATGAGTACATATTGAGAAGCCAAAAGTCTCAAGGCTCGTTTTGTTCTTTTGTCAGCATGAGGGGGGTATTCTCCATTGGTGACATAGTTGAGAATGTCTGTGTACCATGGTTCTTCTTCTTGTTCTTCATCTTCGTCTTGGACTGGGTCGTCGTCTTCTATAGCCTGTATATATGCCGGTTTGTGCCTTTTTTCGATAGTTAGAGGCATTTGCTCGATATCCGTGGGAATCCTAACCATTGAGGCTAATCTTGCCAAGGCATCAGAAAATTGATTTTCTTCTCTAGGTAGATATGTGTATTCTACCTTCTCTAACTGATCGGTAAGAGTTTCCAGATAAGTTTGGTAAGGGGCTAGGCTTTCGCTCCTTACTTTCCACCTTTTAGATATTTGATTGATGATTAGAGAGGAATCTCCGAATATCCTTAACTTCTTTACTCCCAATGCCAGAGCTGTTTCAAGGCCTACCACACATGCTTCATATTTAGCAGCATTGTTGGTAACGTCGAAATCAAGCTTTATTGAGATTGGGACGTGTTCTTCTTTAGGTGATACTAGTAGCACTCCGACACCACATCCCTTTTGGTTTGAGGCTCCGTCGAAATACAAGGTCCAAGTATCATCTTCGGTGACCATCAAATCTTCATCTGGAAATTCGTTGTCCTGTATTGGTGTCAAGTCTTCTATTGGAAAATCTGCCAGAAAGTCTGACACCACGGATCCTTTAATAGCTTTTTGTGGCATAAACCGCACATCGAACTGGGCTAAGTTGACTATCCATCTTGAAATACGTCCATTGAGCGTTGATTTCTCGAACAAGTATTTGAGTGGATCCAATCGAGATACCACGAAAACGGTATGCACCAACATGTAATGTCTCAACTTAGTTGTAGCCCACACCAAAGCGAGGCACAATTTCTCGAGTGGTGTATAGCGTGTTTCGTATTCGAGCATCTTCTTACTTAAGTAATAGATTGCATTCTCTTTGTTTTCTACCTCTTGTGCTAGCATGGCTCCCATTGTCTCTTTGGTAACCGTCAAATATAACCTAAGAGGTATTCCGGGAAGTGCTGGCGCTAATACGGGAGGATTTGCGAGATAGGCTTTGATCCGGTCAAAGGCTTCTTGACATTCGTCATCCCATATTACTGGTACATTCTTCTTGAGCTTTTTGAAGATTGGTTCGCATATCGTTGTTAGTTTTGATATGAACCTGCTTATGTATTGCAACCGACCAATGAATCCTCGAATCTGTTTCTCGGTCTTGGGCGGTGGCATTGACATGATTGCTTTAATCTTGGTTGGATCTATCTCTATTCCTCTAGAGCTTATGACGTACCCCAAGAGCTTGCCTGAGGTGACTCCAAAAGCACATTTTGATGGATTCAACCTCATATTGTATTTTCTTAGCCTTTCGAAAAATTTCCTTAAGGCTACTTGATGGCCTGGACGGTCCTTTGATTTCACAATCATGTCGTCGATATATACTTTAACTTCTTTGTGCATCATGTCATGGAGCAAGGCAGTTGCTGCACGTTGGTAAGTAGCACCTGCGTTTTTCAACCCAAATGGCATTACCGTGTAACAGTAAGTGTCCCATGGTGTGATAAAAGTTGTCTTCTCCATGTCTTCTTCCGCCATGAGAATCTGATTGTACCCTGCGTATCCGTCCATGAATGAGAGAAGCGCGTGATTTGTCGTGTTGTCTACCAGAATATCGATGTGTGGCAAAGGGAAGTCGTCCTTTGGACTTGCCTTATTTAGATCTCGATAGTCGACACACATCCTTACCCTTCCGTCTTTCTTAGGAACTGGGACGACGTTAGCGACCCATTCGGGGTATTTGGATACCTTGATGAAACCTGCAGTTATTTGTTTTTGAACTTCTTCTTTTATTTTAAGTGCTACGTCGGGTTTCATTCGACGCAACTTTTGTTTTACAGGTTTCATTCCTGGGATTAATGGTATAGTGTGTTGAGCTATTTCTCTGTTAATGCCTGGAATATCTTCATATGACCAAGCAAATACATCGATAAATTCTTTAAGCAAGTTAATTAAATCGGTTCTTTCTTGTTTATTCAATGTTAGTCCGATTTTAACTTCTCTTTTATGAGTTGAATCATTTGAGATGTCAACTGTTTCAGTCTCTTCAATTACTGGTGTTTTCTTTTCAAGCGTTTCCATTGCTTTAATAAATTCTTTATCTTTTTCATCGTTAGCTAAGCAATGTTCGTCATCTTGGGTTAGGGAAGAACACGAGAAGTAAGGAGAATGAGCGATATTATTATACTCTGAGATCATTACATCAAAGAGTGATATGTCCTCAGGGACTGGATCACTAACTATCCTAGGAGAAGAAATAGGAAGGGGAGGCATTATAGCTAGGGACCCAGAAGATTCTAAAGGGAAAGACTCTGACTCAGACTCTGACTCTGACTCTGACGATTCCTCAAACATTGGCCCTTGTCCTGTCGTGATTGATATCTTCCTACCACTCGGAGTGGTCACCTTGATAGTCTTGCGCCACCCTTGCAGTAATCCTTCAGCTGGAGTAATTAGCTTTGAGGGGTCGAAGTTTTCGCTTTGTAGGACCGTTTGAATGAGTGAGGAGTTATCTTCCTTATAAACTGGCTCATTCTTTTCTCGCCCAAACAGTAATCCCATGACGTTAAAGTCAAAGCATGGAGGTGCTTTCTCCTTATGGACGGGAGTTGGGATTTCGTCAGTGAAGTAGCAATCCAAGAAAATCTCGAATCCTGGTTGTCGTATGCCATTTACAACAAATGGTTCGGGAAATTCATGGCATGGATAGTCCTCTCCTTCTTTTATAAACTGACCATTAAGCGTAAGAGGGTACTGATCCATTGGAATTGCTTTCTTTTGAATGCGAGCGTTCCTACGTACTTTCAATTTGTCCTGGGCTCGCTTGAGATCTTTCCGAGTCGGTTCGAAACCAAGTCCGAAAGTATCTAGCTTAGGGAGGCCAAGTGACTCTATCGATTTTGCTATCCCCTTCTTCTTTCCTAAGGTCATCCCAGGGAAGTGTCCTTGTTTCTTTAGCATAGTGTTGATAATCATGTTGGAATGGGGGTCATGGCAAAGAGATGTCCTTTCATACTCTTGGATTAAGGAGACTTCTTCGTTAAAGCCCCATAGGTCTTCATCACCTTCGTCGTGCTCCACGTTGATGATTGGATTCTCTATTGATTTGATCCTCATTGGCGAAGCATCAATGGTGATGGGGATTCCTCCAACTATGGCTTTCACTTGTTGGTGGAGAGATGAAGGGACGGCCTTTAGGTCATGGAGCCAAGGGCGTCCTAGCAACAGATTGAATGAGGCTTTGATGTCTACTACTTGAAAAGTAGTAGCATGTTCTATTGTTCCTGCCGTCACATTTAGGGTTATTTTACCAAGAGCTTGACGTCGAGTATTATCGTAAGCTCTTATTCCTTGTGTGGACGGAGTTAAATCCTCATCCTTTATGTCGAGCATCCTCGCAGTCCTAAGTGGACAGACATTAATAGCCGATCCATTGTCTACAAGAGTCATGGGAACATTCATCCTTTTGCAGACTACCGTGAGGTTTAACGCCTTGTAGTGTTTGTCACCTTCCGGGGGTAAATCTTTATCAGAGAAGGTGATTAGATTAATCAGACTAGGGAGATCACTCGTGAGGAAGTTAGCTAGTCCCTCAGGAGTGGTGTCAGAATCTATCCCGATTTTATCCAAAGCATTCATCACAGCCAACCTATGTTCTCGAGATGTTGCTAAAAGCTTCCATACATTCACCTCAACTTTTGTTTTCTTGAATTGTTTAACGATGTCATTGTCTTCGATGATAGGTATGGGAACTTGTTGTACAGTAGGCATAGGTTGTGTTGAAACGGGAGGTTGTATTCTCCCGGATCTTGTGAGGACGTCTATTGATGAATCTTCTTCAGCCCAAATGTCGTACGTGGTGTATGATACAGAAGGTGAAGGTCCTACTATGTCTTTTAGATAGACATCTTCTTCGTCACTGTCTTATACTCCATTAACATTTATGTCTTCTTCTTGTTGAACTTGGACTAATTCTTTTCTATCAATCATTTTCTGCACCAAATCCTTGAACTTGAAGCAGTTTTCTAGGGTGTGTCCTCCTGACTGATGGTATTGACAGTAATATCTATCTATCCTTTTTATTGATTCAAATGGTCTCGGTTCGAGAGGTTTGACCTTGCCACTCTCGGAGAGCATTTTAAACATTTGTGCATACGGGATCCCAATTGGAGTATAAACTTTATTGCTCTTCTTGGGTCTTTCGGTGACTTGTAAGGGAAAGTATTTTGCCTCATAAGTCGTTTTTACTGGTGTGAACTCTATTCTTCATTATATTCCTTGTGAAGTTCATTCAAAATTTTGAGAGTTTCATGTAACAGTTGCGATGTCTCCCTCAGATACAGTGTGAGTATTCGTATCTCTACCTCATTTGCTGGTTCTGGAAGATTATCTTCGACATCGAAAAAGGTCTCTTCTTCTTCTTCTTCGACATTGGTTGCTTTGACAGGCTTAATGAGAGATGAGGGGTCAACTTCGCTTTCTTCATCGGAGATAGCCAATGTGTGAGCTAGAGGTGCATTGTCAATACTCGTATTCTTACTGGCAGGGGGCAACGGCAGCTTGTTACTGTCAATTAGGTCTTGTATAGCTTCCTTAAGCTTCCAACAGCTTTCAATAGAATGGCCCCTACCTTGATGATACTTGCAATGTGCGTTGGGGTTCCAATTAGGCGACCTCTTCTCGACTGGTGGATCTCCAAATGGTCCAATGGGAGTTATAAGACCTTTTGCATTTAGCCGATCAAACGCGGTGTCATAACTCATGCCAATAGGAGTGAAGTTTCTCCTAAACGGTTTCTTTTGTCCTTGGTTGTTCATGGCGAGGACTTCTCCCAGATTAAAGGCGCTAACATTATTTGAGTGGGCGGTTTTGGAAGAAGAAGGATTGTCGTTCTTCTTTCCTTTCCAGCCACTGTTGGAGTTATTGTTGGCAGCTTTAGATTTAGCTAAGTCATCTTCAATATTAATCCCAATATCATAAACGGCCTTAAAGGTATGAAGGTTATTTTGATATTTAAGATGTTTTGAATATTTTTCTTGGAGGTTTTTAATGAACAGTCTCACGGACTCTTTTTCACTTGGTACCTCAATCATTTTAGCTGAGGTTTCTCTCCACTTGTTAAAGAAAGATGTGAAGCCTTCATTCTCCTTCTGCTTGAGAATTTCAAGTTCTCTATGGTCAGTTTCGACTTGAACGTTGCATTTGTACCTATCAACGAAAGCGTTTGCTATGGATTCCCAGGTAGAGGTCTTTTCTTTTTCAAGAGAAAAGAACCATTGTTGGCAAACGGTCTCGAGAGATAACGAGAACAGAGAAGGGAAAACTTTCTTATCGATATCCTTGATACTCATTATTGTTTCAAATGCCCTTAGATGGAAGTAGGGGTTGTCGATTGTTCTAAACTTTGGGATGTCGTTGGCACTGAACTTCTGTGGAAGAAGATCCTTATCCACCGAGACCCCTTGGGATGTGAGTTCTTGAAACTTGTAGTCGCTGGACAACTTGCTTAGGCTTTCTTGCATGAGGTCCATTTGTTGTTGCTTCGCGGGATCCTCGATCTTAAGTGCGAGAAGCTTTAGTGTCTCAGTTACAGTAGCCAATTGGTTCTTGAGATCGTTAACTTCTTCCTAAGTTGCCATTATGACTCTTGCTTTCCTCTTGCGAGCTATAGGTTTGTCGAAAAGTTGAACTTGTACGAAGAGGTTATCTTTGATTAATCGTCCTTCCTTTCTTGACCACGCGCTGTAAATTAAGCCAGTTTGCGTTTTACTTACTTGACTCGAATCAGTTTGACTTTATGGCTTTTATTTTAAAGAAAGTATGCTTAAAAAAAAAAAAAGTATGCATATTTTTAGGGAGCAATAATGTACATGTGTTTAGGGAACTTAAGTATTATTATTTATTTGGAGGATTAATATCCGACTTACCCCCCTAAAAAAAATGACGAAAAATGACGCGCGCACACAACACTCCCTTAATCATGGTCAAGACATGTGTATTGGTGTGTGTATTGAGTGTAAGTGACATGCTTGGACTCTTGTGTAAGACCATGGGACTTAGTGCCTAAACTCGAATATTGATTCAATAAAGCATTATTGCCAGCAAAATTAACCGAATTAAACAGAAAACTGATTAATTAGACATTAGGTGATGACTCGACAAATAATCTGAACTGTCGGCCAAGCGACAGGACTGGCGTCACAATATGGTGGTTGGCGCCAGACTTTTTAGTAAATGTCTGGCGCTACACACCATACAGTGGCGCTACAGCCCAGATTTTAGCACCAATATTGGAACCTCGGTCTGGGACTGTTTTCGATATTATTAGTCAACTGGGGTATGCCTAAAGTCGTACTAGGTCGATTCCGATTAAAAGAAGAAAAAAAAACTTTATTGACTCAAACTAATTAATTAATTAATTAATTAATTAGGCAAAGTTCTTTAAGTCATTAATTATAATCTCAACACAAATCAACAAATGGTTAGGAAGAGCATAGGATATATATGCACAACAAATAATGCACAATTAGGCAAGTAGGCACAATATGATGCAATGAGTTCGCAACCTAACCATGGCTCTAGTTCTCTAAAGTTCGGGATATGGTTTAGTCAAATAGGGTCCATGGTTAATTGTCCAGATGCACCGCGTAGAAGCCTAGCCGTGAAGGGTTAATGCGTGTGGATAGAACACCGCGAGTTTTTAGAAAAAACTCGCTTCCATGGTTTGGTGAATTCAACCTCTCAGATGTACCCTTTGTTGCCAGGAGCGTTCAATCAGGTAGATAGAGCATGAATTCCCAGAGGGTTATGTCCATATGTAGAACACATATGGGTTTCAGAAAAGTGAGAAAAAATTCAATCAGGAAGTAGGATCGAGCAAACAATACGAAAAACCGGTCGAAATTAGAACGCATATTTCTGGCTCGGTATTGGGGGAAATTGGCGCCAGCAAACAGAGACTGGCGCCAACTTTTAACTGTAGTGTCTGGCGCCAATATTGGCGTCTGGCGCTACGGCTAAAAGTTTGGCGCCAAGCTCTGGCCCCTAACGCTACTTCCCACATGCCTCAGCAGCTTTCTGTGCTCAATAAAATCATCCAGTTTCGCGCGGTGTTATTTCAGTCCTAGTTGTGAAAGACATTTCTCAAATTTCCTACGTGTAAAAATCCTATGTTTTTGACTCATTACGGATGGTCTTTCCAATGAGAACCTTTTTATGCATATGCCATAATGTTAATTAAAATTACGCACATGAAATACTTAGAACTTTTCGAGTCTCATCCACTCATTCTAAATCATTGCCGAAACAAATTTAGGAATTAAAATAGAAATCCTCCCCAGTGGAGTCGCCAAAAACTGTGGGGAATATTTTCAAGCCTTTAAAATCCCACTAGCTCGAACCCCACTGTGATCATACACTAAAGTACGGTGGCGTCCAAAAGGGAAGAAGATAGAGCAAAAGAGTCGTCAACAAGTTTTTAAGGAACTTGTAAACCGTTCACGAGGTGAAGGTTACACCCCTTAACGATCCAAGAGATCGTCAACTCCATAAGGTCATGAACCAAAATAGGGTTCGGGGATGATGGTACAAATCCAACCTAAAAGAGATTGAACCTGCCCTAATAATAGGCCTCTACTTTATTCTGCTCGTATTCATGTGCGCTTTCTGACTAACATACAATCAATAGGATTAACCCTAAACCTGTTTAATCTATGTTGGTTGAATTTTAATGCACAAATAAACTATTATTGGCGATCACTTGAATTATAATCACAATTAACCCTAACAAGATTATTAATTATCTTATTAAGCGTGATTGCAAGTACCAAATTCCCTTTAAACATGCAATAAAGGTGATCAAGCAATAACAATATAAAATATGATACATATCAAGCAACATAATAAATAAATAATCAATATCATGAATAATAATAATATCAATCATAATCAATAATAATCATAATCATGTTAAAGCATAGCAAGATCCTAGGCATGATACTAACAAGATTAATAACAAACCCTAGCATGTCACTAAGCAATAAAAATCAAATCTTTAACCCTAACATGATACTAACATGAATAAATATTAGGAAGAATATAGGAAGCATCGTACTTTTAATCATACTTGATATTAAAGTTACCCTAGACATGATACTAGGAATCATAAATAACAATCTAAGCATGATATCTACATCATAATATCAATTAAACCATTAAAGTACTTACTTGGATGCCTCGTACCTCTTTCTAATTACAAAATACACACGTTAGTAACTTCAAGGAAAATAATAAATCAAAACAATTAAATTAAATAATTGAAATAGAGATTTGGGACCAAACCCTCATAAATTAAACCTTTCACGTCTAGGGCGAAGGCAACTTCGAATATGGCTAGGTGTTTCTAGATCTTGTGAATGCGGAATTTTGTGTGAAAAAGCAAAGAGAAAGAAAGATGAAAGAATGCTAAAGAATTAATGTTATTGAAAATTGATGAATAATGATGTTAAAAAGAATTGAATATTGGTAATTGAAAAAAAGTGATTGTTGATGAATGAAACCGGAGTTTTTGATACGATATTTATAGAGAAAATCATCCAAAAAAGATAATTTATCAAAACAGAGTCTGAAGACCACAAAAACACATTGGCGCCAGCCCTGGCTCATTGGCGCCAGGACCAGTGGCTAGCGCCAGGCGCCAATGCTGGCGTCTGGCGCCAATCCTGGTTCCAGGCGCCAAGGCCTGGGGTTGGACGCCAATTTGGATTTCAACGCGTTTTCGAAAATCTGATAATTTTACCGTACTGGAAGATAAAATAATATAATTTAGTCGAAAATGCTATTTGATCTAATTAAAACTCCGAAGAGTCCTAATTGAATTAAGAATGATAAGAACCTTCTAGAATGTTCTAGAATACCAAAACCATTCCTAATTACATTAGGAATGATAAATCATATTAGGCCCTCCCCTAGATCATTGGGCCGTACTTAAAGCTCAAACCGGGCCCAGTTTAGTAAATTGGCCATAAATTCCTCAATATTCATCGGAATTGGGCTTATAATATATCGTTGGAAAGGTCTTTGTAAGCCCCATCCAACTACACCACTATTGGACCCATATCATGGACCAACCAAACTGGATTGGCTGTTTTCTTAAAATAAAGTTTTCAAAAACAGAGAGAAGAGAAAAGAAAAGAAATAAAACTTTCCGCAACACTAGACCTTTCCACACTTTCGTTTCATTCGATTATGATTCGACGTGAAAGGTACTCATCACCGGGTTTGGTTTTGGGGAGACACAAATGGGTGTCTACAGGTAGTAATTCACAACTTTTTTAATTTGCGGTAGTAATTTACAAAGTGGTATTAACTTGCGGTAGTAATTGACAAATTATCCTTATAATTATTATTATGATAATTATTTATGATTATTATTATGTTGCTTGACATTTTTATTATTTATTGCTTGATCACACCTTTTATGCATGTTTAAAGGGAATTTGTACTTGTAATCACGCTTAATAAGATAATTAATAATCTTGTTTAGGGTTAATATGGTTATAATTCAAGTGATCGCCAATAATAATTTATTTGTGCATTATATTCAACCAACATAGATAAACAGGTTTAGGGTTAATCCTATTGATTGCATGTTAGTCAGAAAGCGCACATGAATACGATCAGAATAAAGTAGAGGCCTATTACTAGGGCAGGTTCAATCTCTTTTAGGTTGGATTTGTACCTTCATCCCCGAACCCTATTTGGTTCAAGACCTTATGGAGTTGACGATCTCTTGGATCGTTAAGGGGTGTAACCTTCACCTCGTGAACGGATTACAAGTTCCTAAAAAACTTGTTGGCGACTCTTTTGCTCTATCTTCTTTCCCTTTAGACGCCACCGTACTTTAGAGTATGATCACAGTGGGGTTCGAGCTAGGGATTAACGCTTGAAATATTCCCTACACTAGTGTTTTGATGTATATTTAGGTATAAAGACGACACTTTGAAGATTTTGGACAAAGAAGAAAAGAAGTTGGATACAAGAATAGGAAATAAGGGAGCTATGGAAGAATGATAGAAGCAAGGAAAAGAGTCTAAGAGTGAAATAAGAGCATTTGGAAGGTTTTTTGCATTAAAATCAACTTCAAATGACCATAACTTTTGTTCTACTCAATATTTTGAAATGATTAAAATTAAATATTAAAGTTCATCTCAAGAGATTTCCAACGAATGGTCACATGCCTTATTTCGATGAGTACTGAAGAAGTTATGATCTTCCAAAACAAATCTGTTTCGCTAGAAAAGGGTTGCACGTCCGTGCCAATAAGTGGCACGACCGTGCAAGGCCCTGCACGTCCGTGCCAAGTGATGCACGTCCATGCAAGGTCAATCAGTAGCTATTGCTCGTATTTTAACAGGTTTGCACGTCCGTGCAACCTTTGGCACGTCCGTGCCGACGTGTAGACGGGTCGTTTCCTCGTTTTCTCCGTCCTTTTACTTGGGGGTTATATAATATCCCTTTGGATTCATTTGTAGGGGAGATCTTCTTCTCCCTTAGTCTTCTTCGGCCCTTTCTCTTCGCTAACAATGTAGATCTTTAATTAATTAGTTGTATTAGCTTAGAATCTCTCAAACTCAAGCATTGTACAAGATAATTACAAGCTTTATAGTCTCTCAATTTCAACATTTCTTCTCAACTTTGAAGCTTCAAGTAATAATCTCTTACTATCTTCTCTTCTTAATTTTCTATTTTTATATGCTATTATGAATCTTAATCTTCATTAATATTTCTTCCATGTTCAATGTTAGAATGTTACTCTTATTCATGATTTGTGAGTAGTTCTTTAGTTAGGGGTTGGGTGAAAACCCAACTAAGCAATGGTTGATTGACTTGGATTTATTCATATTCTACTTTGGATTGATAATTGTTTGTGCTTGAATTGATTATTGCATGTGTATTTTGGTGGCCACTTTATGCTCATGTATTCAATTCCTTACTCACATTGAAAGATGGGGTTTAGTAGTGAGTCATTTATTGTGCAATCGGATTATGCCTCTTTTATGACTATGGATAATTTGTTTCAATGAATAGGATGCTTTAGTGTGATAATCTAGGTGAGAAATTCCAATTATTTGCGCCTTAAGCTTTCTCGAACCGATCGAAATACAAACTCAGGTTAGGAATCCACTCCCTATCATCGAGACATTGTTTCTTATTATGTTAGTTGTTTGGTATAAGAAATGTTTAGTGTTGTGACTTTGAAATAAGACAACATTGAGCTCCCATTCTATCACCCATGTATGTTCATGATTTATCCTTGTTATCGATTATTTGGTTTGGTTGGTGTTGAACCCCATTTATCCCTAACACTTCTTTCCCTTGTCATTTCCTTAGTCTAAACTAGTTAGTCCATAAACTTTCAATTCTTGATTAAGTCTAATTTATTATAATTAACACTTGTCGGTGATTCTCTTTAATCCCCGTGGAAGAATGATCTTTGCTTACTATTATGCTTAGGTTAGTGGTTAGTTAGGTAATTGATTCTAGGGTGTTTGTCCAAGGACCAAATATCTTTTCCATTAAAAAACCCTCTACTAATATATTAAGTATATTTATTTTCAGTGTTAGTAAAGAAGAAGATATGAAGAATACGTTATGTAGTGAATTTCTTTTTATTTTAAAAAATTATTAATATAGTTAGAAGATAATTTAATATAAAAAGATAATAAAAAAAAGTATGATGAATATAACATTTATTCCGTATCATTACACATAATTTTATAGGTGTCAAATATATATATATATATATATATATATATATATATATATATATATATATATATATATATATATATATATATACATATACTTCCTCCGTTCTTTTTTTATTGCACCATGAGGGATTTCACGCTTGCCAATGCATTTTTTTTAGCTATTAATATCTTCAATTATACTTTTGTAAAAATTATAAAAAAAATTGATATTTGAAAAGAATATTTCGAAACAAATCTAACTAGATCCCGTATGACTATATTTTTCCGAATGAGTAAATCACAAATGATGGTCAAAGAAGATTAAGTGAATAGTGTAAAAGTCCTAATGGTGCAATAAAATAAAAACGGAGGTATGTATATATATATATATATATATATATATATATATATATATATATATATATATATATATATATATATATATATATATATATATATATATATATATATATTCACGTAATTTGTTAATTTAGGAATAATTTTAATTTTTGTAAAATAATTTGAACCCATTTATATAAAAATTCTAGATATGTCATTGGCTTGAGGAAGACTGTCAGGACCGAATTTCAAAAATGTATTAAGACTGAAATCAGAGATCATTTAGGGGAAAACTTGATTAATAATACTAAGTTCTGTCAATTTCACCAACACAAGTCTTACATGCCACACATGCTGTTTTTCATCCCTATTGTAAATTAAAATATCATTAAAAAATACTAGAACAAATTTCCTCAATTAAGGCTTGAACACATCATTCATGAGAGATTGAAACGTTGCCGGGGCATTTGTCAACCCAAAGGGCATTACAAGAAACTGGTATTCATGATTCATAAATTCCGTTATGTGAATATCCTCGGGTCTCACCCGGATTTGGTGGTAGCCGGATTTTAAATCTAACGTAGAAAAAATAGTGGCACCATGAAGTTCATCCAACAACTCGTCAATGACCGAGATCGATACTTGTCGGGTATCTTTAGACACCCATTTGTGTCTCCCCAAAACCAAACCCGGTGATGAGTACCTTTCACGTCGAATCATAATCGAATGAAGTGAAAGTGTGGAAAGTCTAGTGTTGCGGATAGTTTTTATTCTTTTCTTTTTCTCTGTTTTTGAAAACCTATTTTAAGAAAACAGTCAATCCAGCTTGGTTTGGTCAATGGAAAGGGTCCAATAATAGTGTAGTTGGATGAGGCTTGAAAAGAGCTTTCCAACGATATATTTTAAGCCCAATTCCGATGAATAATGAGGAAGTTATGGCTAAATTACTAAACTGGGCCCGGTTTGATATTTATGTGCGGCCCAATGATCTAGAGGAGAGCCTAATATTGATTTATCATTCCTAATGCAATTAGAACTGATTTTAGTCTTCTAGATTCTTCTAGAAGGTTCTTTTCATTCCTAATTCAATTAGCATTGATAAATTGACTTTGGTTGACTTTTTAGAGTTTTAATCAGAATAAAAGAAGTGTTTTTAAGGAAAATACAATTTTGCCCTCTCGTACGGCTAAATTTTATCAAAATTAAGAAAACGCGTGAAATTGATTATTAGCGCCTAACGACAAGCATTAGCGCCTGGCGCTAATGTCCAATGTCTGACGTTAATCGAGTTTTATTCTCGTCGAAACTGTGATTCGTTTTTCTATCCGTTTGGCTGATTTTCTCTACAAATAGCCTCCTAAACCTCCGTTTTCAATCATCAATTTCCATCAACAACTATCAACTCTCTCGTTTTCTAATTCTCTTCTCTCTCTAAGCTAAAGCTTATTCTCTCTCTCTTTTCTAAACCAACCTTTTTGCGTACAAAATTCCGCATTCACAAGATTTAGACACACCTAGCCAAGTTCGAAGTTGCCTTCGCCCTAGACGTGAAAGGTTTTAATTTCTGAGGGTTTGGTCCCAAATCTCTCTTTCAATTATTTAATTTAATTGTTTGATTTTATATTTTGCTTGAAGTTACTAACGCGTGTATTTTGTTATTAGAAAGAGGTACGAGGCATCCAAGTAAGTGCTTTAATTGATTTATTGATATTATGATATAGAAATCATGTCTAGGTTGTTATGATGATTCCTAATGTCATGTTAGGGCGTTTTGATCTTCCGAGTATCATGTTTAGGGTAACAACTATAATTTCTAATATCAAATATGACAATTGTGTTTCCTGCGATGCTTCCTATTCTCTTCCTAATATTCATGTTAGTATCATGTTAGGGTTAAAGCTTTGATCTTTATTGTTTAGTGACATGCTAGGGTTTGTTATTAATCTTGTTAGTATCATGCCTAGGATCTTGCTATTATTATGTTTTAACATGATTAATTTAATTATTATGATTATTATTATTATGATGATTATTGTTATGTTGCTTGATTTATATTTGTTGTTATTGCTTGATCACGCCTTTTATGCATGTTTAAAGGGAATTGGTACTTGTAATCACGCTTAATAAGATAATTAATAATCTTGTTTAGGATTGATTTGATTATAATTCAAGTGATCGCCAATAATAGTTTTATTTGTGCATTAATATTCAGCCAACATAGATTAAACAGGTTTAGGGTAAACCTATTGATTGCATGTTAGTGAGAAAGCGCACATGAATACGATCAGAATAAAATAGAGGCCTATTATTAGGGCAGGTTCAATCTCTTTTAGGTTGGATTTGTACCTTCATCCCCGAACTACCAGTCATGGTTCCAGACCTATTGGAGTTGACGATCTCTTGGATCGTTCAGGGGTGTAACCTTCACCCTGTGAACGGTTTACAAGTTCCTAAAACTTGTTGGCGACTCTTTTGCTCTAACTTCCTTCCCTTTGGACGCCACCATGCTTAAGTGTATGATCACAGTGTGGTTCAAGTTTGGGGTAATGCTTGAAATATTCCCTACAGTATCGTTTCTTTGTTGAGAGCTCTATAGTCCATACAAAACCGCCATGACCCATCTTTCTTCTTCACAAGGAGAATCGGACTACTAAACAGACTTATAGAGGGCCGAATGATTCCGGCGTCGAGCATTTATTTGATGAGCTTCTATACCAAATCTTTTTGGGCTTGAGGGTAACGGTAAGGCCTCACACTTACTAGATTACTACCCTCCTTAAGGGTGATGGCATGCTCATGCCCTCGGCATGATGGTAATCCCCCCGGCATATTAAATACGACCTCAAACTCACCCACCACCTCTTCTAGAAATTTCGGCACCTTACTTCCTTCCTTAAATGCTCCAAAAAAAACCCTTTTCTCCTTGCAAAGTCCCCTTATCATAGCCTTAAGGGAGACTTGACTTTTCTCCAATGCCGGGTCTCCCACCAAATTTACCGGAACGCCGGCGATGGTGAACTTCATAACATGGGTTTTCCAATTTGTTGTCACCGTTCCGAGATTTTCCAACCATTGTACAACCAAGATAATGTCGGCATTTCCAAGTCCCAAAGGTAGAAAATCTTCTACCAAGGTGACTACCCCACTCAAACATATTTAACACCTTGTCAAACTCCATTTCCCCTTACGGTTTCGCCGTTTCTCAAAGCTATTCCGAACTCTCCGACAGGCTAGAGTCGTATCACCTAATTAAAAGTAATTCCTTAAACCACTAACTAAAATAGATAGGGTAGTAGGGTCGAATCCACATGGAAACGAGTCTTTCTATTCCTAATTAATTAATATAATCTAGATTATAGAGTAACTAAATTATAGGTATGATGAAATTAAACTAAAGGAGATAAAAGTAGGGAGAAATCAATTAATAAAAGCCTAGGGTATAGGTTCACCAATAAACAATATTCTAGGGTAAAACATAATAATCAATCATCAATGCATCAATTAATTAGATCATAAAGGGCTTTCGCTACATTACAATCACAGAGTTAATCTACTGGTATTAACTCTCATCTCTCGAATCTCGACTTAACCATTTATAAATTAATCTCCCTATTGAAACTAAGCCTAAACATCAATTCTCATCTCTCGAATCTCGAATCAATATTGTTAAACTCGTACATAATAGACCTGCGCAAGTCTAGTTGCATAACATTAAATTAATCAATAGGAAATTAATTAAGCATTGACAATCAACAACAATAAATTACTCTATTCATATTATTTATGGATCCCCACAAACCCTAGAAAGAAAACTACTCACACATAATTAAATCTAAACTAAACAAAGCAATTAAAAGAGACATGATAAGGATCAAAGAAAAGAAAAGAAAATAAGTAATAAAGGAGAGAAGAGATAGTACCAAAAGAAAGAAATATAAAATTGCATAAATTAAGAGTGTTATAACGGATGTGAGAAAGAACAAATTAATGAATGCAAAACAAATAAATAGCACAAACGGATTTACGTGGTTCACCAACAATGTGTTGGCTACGTCCACTGGCAAGTGAGAGAAAAGCTTTATTGATCTTGAGGAAATTCCAGATTACATATTGATAATGTCAATTATCAGTAATAGACTAAGCTATGAATAAACCCTTACTAGGATTATATATATCTTCCCCAAATAAGATAGATAAGTGCATAAAAAAGACCCACGAAACCCTAATAAATCGTGTGGGTTCCACCGTGCACAAACGGAGAGCTCTCGCTCACCATCGAGTGAGCTATCGCTCATGGTCGAGCGAGCTATCGCTCGGCCCCTATCTCACCTTCGACCTTCGCGAGCTACCGAGCGAGATATTGCTCGGCCTAGTCGAACCAATCTGTCTTCGTGTGCCATAGCTCACTCGCATAGGAGCTATAGCTCCAATTTCGCCGCAACTCCATATGCTTCCGAAACTACCGAGCTACCTCTCGAGCTATAGCTTGCTGCTCCTAAACCCAAGTTCACATATTTCAACATAGAGTTTAGAGATAGAAACAAGGGAGAAAGTAATACTAAGAGTTTAATTAAGAGGAGAGAGGGATAAAAAAGTTAGAGAGAGACAGAAAAGAAAACTCACCAAAAACTAATTAATTAAAAAACTACCTAATCTAAAAGCTTGCCCCTTCGTAAAAACTACTTACATCCTTTTATAAGGAAAGTAAGGATGGAAAATCTCACCCACAATAAAACTCCAAAAGCATGGAACAAGCTTAATCAAAGCCCATTAACCGCTTGCCGCTTCAACATATATTGGGCTTCTTGCAACAAGGCCTAGCCGGCTTATAGCAGCAACAACAATCACTCGCCTAGGCCCGGTCAGCTGGAGCTACGAGCGTGGCTTCTTTAGCTTTGGGCCATTTCTTCTTTCTTTCCTTCTTGGTCCGTGACACTTGTTTGGTTGTATATTGTGGACTCCTTCACCAAAACCGAGCCCTTATTCACCGAACCAAATCCCTTTGACTCGGTCTTGGGCGTAAATATATGGTCATAAAATATGATCCGGCTCCAATATCTTTGTAGTGGCTCAATAAGCTCGAGAATTGTCATAAATCCTGAAAATTCCTACAAAATAAACCAACACTAAAAAAACACTAGACAATGTATATTAGTAATAAAAATAGCTCCGCGGAGCTCAAATAAGCACAAATATGACCATGGGATAGGGAATAAATATATATAAAAAAAAATAGACTTATCACTCTCCTCCTTCCTCCTTGGGCAAACCAAACTCCTCCACCACCCTAAGAGAAACAAAATTATGTGTGGCACCCGGATCCACCATAATTATCACCTATTTTACCCAAAATTTTCCCTTAAGTTTCATAGTTTTTGGATTAGAAAAACCCACTACAGAGCAAAGGGAGATTTCCACCGACTCCTCGTCCTCGTCTTTTGGTCCTTCATCCTCTAACAAGCCTTCCAACTCCTCTGCCACCATCAACACAATCGGATCTTTCCTCTTAAACCTATGCCCAACACCCCACCTTTCGTCACACCGAAAGCATAAACTTTTAGCCCTTCGTTCTGCCAATTCAAACTCTTCTGGGTTCCGAAGAAGTTTTGGAGGGATGACTTGCACTAGGCCGTTCCAGATTGACTTACCCTTGTGACTCTTGAGGTTTGGGCCACGTTTTTTAGGGTCTAGGAGTGGTAAGCAGCCCATACTTTGGATTAGGCCACCTCCCAACTTACTACCTCCCACATTCGAGCTGGTTCCTCCAGAGCTTGACCCGACTCCAAGACTTGGCCCGACCCGCCAGGAACCGGGTCCCCTTTTTCCTCCATTTACTCGATTCCTCTCTTCGATCCGCCCGGCAAGGTCCATAACCCGTTCAAGTGAGATCGGGTCGAGAAGCCTTAATTCAGCCTTAATTTCATCATTAAGACCATTTATAAATTGCCCTCTCATAATCTCTTCTGGGATATCCTCCAATGGAAAAGCCAACTCGATAAACCTTATTTGATATTCCTACACTGACGTCGTCTGAGTAACCGCCAACCATTGCTCTTGAAGAGTACCGAAATTTGATGGTCGGAACTCCTTCAAAACCCTTACTCGCTGATCCGTCCAACTCGTCACCGGTCTTCGTCGATTTTCCCAATGATACCATTGCAGCACGGTGTCATCCATTGCGACCACCGCCGTCGTCACCTTATCCTCCTCCGAGATTTGATAAAAGTCAAAATACATTTTATCCCTCGTGACCAAATTATCCGGCTCTTTTCTTTCGAAAACGGGCATGTCAAGTTTCTTATGCCTCCAGCGATTGTCTCCGCCACCGTCGAATTGTTCACCGTCGTTCCACCCTCTAGGTTCCCTCCTTCTCTACTCCTTCATCCCTAATCCCCCTGCCCTTGGGGTTCGCACCACATTTACACCGTGATTTTCGCTGTTTCCCTCGTTCACTGGAATATGTGGTTGAAATGGTGGAGGTGGCGGTGGCCTGAGTTGCGTGGCCGCAGCTATGGCGGCGCGCATCTCCTCCCTGAACTTCTCCTACTCCCTCGTCGCCATGTTGTCCTGGACCTCCTAGTCGTTTCGGAAGCGATCGACTCGTCCTTCGAGCCTTACCCTATCCTCCTCCTGCCGCTTCGAAAAGTGACGTGAAGTGGTCGGTGATGTTTTTATGGGTGTCAGCCATGGCTCGGCTCACCGCCTCTGCCACTACTCGACCAATGGAAGCATCTTGGTCAGTAAGTTTCTCCTTGATTGACTTCAGCCGCGCGACTCAACTTCCTCGAGTTTCTCGTCCACTACGTCTGCACGTTGGGTCAGCGACAATCCTGCCATGATCGACCGCTCTGATACCAAGTTGTCAAGGACCAAATTTCAACAATGTATTAAGACTGAAATTAGAGATAATTAGGGTAAAGCTTGATTGCGACGGAGAGGTGGGACTACCCGCACGCGTCAATAATACTTACGGAAGATTACAAGGATAAGAATAGCTTGATGCTATTACTCTCATAGTAACTTTAGGTCACTAATCTCACAAGTGTTTCACTCAAATAATATCTGGATACCTTACACATACTATCTTCTTCTACTTATATTGAGTTTCTAAGACACAAGGAGGCTTAATAGTTACATGTGACTACTAAACACTAAAATAGCAAAACCACACTTATACATAATTGTAATTAGGCTGTGTGCTTTCCTTAATTCTTCTTTAATTATATTTGTCTCTTCTTTCTTGTTGTGTTAACTTCGTCTTGCCGTCCCTTTCAAGGACCCTTTGGTTGACCCTTGCCTTGCTGACCGTTGCTCTCCTGCTGACCATGGGTTGCTTGTTTGTGTTTCGTCCTTATTGTGTATACCTTGATGGGTTGGGCTGTGCTGTGCTGCTAACTAGATCCATGACAAAGAGATGGGTGAGAGTGTAATACCTTGTATTTTTGAGAAATTTTTTCGAATTAATTAATTTCTAAAAAAAAAATATTTTGGTAATCTATTTATTAATTTAAATTTTGGAGCCAAAATGATATTTGAATTTTGGCGCCAAAAATATTATCAAACTCAATTATTATTTTGAATTTTGGATAAAAATTATGCATTTATTATTTTTGAAAAAAATTGAAATGTATCATTGGATATTTTAATCATTTTATATACAATTCCTATTTTATTAAATATGGTCCGAATTTTCTTGCTAATTAATTTGGTGATTTTCGGTTTTTCTAGCATTAAATTATATGATTCTTCTTTCTAAGTTAATAAGGTTAGGATAAGTAATATATTCCTATTCTAATATTGTCATGAAAACTCAAAATTCATTAGGCAAATTCATATTTACTACAGTTAAATAATATCTAATTAATTAGCTAAGGGTTCGTTTGGCATTGCTGTGGTTTTCTGATTTTTGGTTTTTTGTTGTATAAAAATATATGATATATGTCACATAATGAATAAGAAATTATTTAAACTTATTAAAATCATAATAATTTTGAAAACTGACAACAAAAAAGTGGAAACACCTTTTTCTTGTTTCCTGTTTTTGGTTTTTAGTTTTCAAAAAAACAGGAAACTAAAAACCAAAAATGATACCAAACAAGCTCTAAATGGTTCGAAAATAATTGCATTATTGCTTTATAGATTTCGGCCAATTAGAAATAATTATGTAGATTATTGTTTAGATTTTTGTAGACAAGTATTTTAAGTAAATCTTCATATGTTTTTAAAATTTCCTACTCAAATCTAGCAAATATATGATCATGAAATACCTTAATTTTTCTAAACAATTCCCACATTCCTTTTTCCCTTCCCAAAATCACCCCAAATTTCCTTATTTCACCCTCAAAATCATTCATACGGATATGATTATGGAGATTTGAAGTGGGTTAGGAGGTCGAAGATAGTAAAGGAGTGATTTCGGAGATGTGGGGGGGGGGAATATATAAGGTGGTTTTGATACATAATTAACCAAATACCACTCATCTTGTAGTCATTAGGGTTATATGGTGAATTTTTATAACAACTCAAGGCTATATGGTGAATCTGAAAATTTTCAAATGTATATGGTGATAAACAAAAAACTCGAGGGTATATGGTGAAAAAACCATTTTTTAAATTTCATGATCAAACATGAAATGAAACATGGAAAGGGAATGAACATACATCATTCTCTTAATTTGTTGGTGTTTGTTTGACATTTATTTCATTCTCTTTACCCATATTTATCTTTGAGCTCACCCTAAATTAGATAGCATTGATTCCCCACCCCTCTTATCCTTTTCCATTTCTTTCCCATAGCCCCCATACCCACCAACCTTCTACTCTCTAGAACTCGCTTAGCCACGTTGCCGTAGTCCCAGTCACCTTGCTTGAACTTGCTGCACCTCCCATACTCCTCGCCGGAACCCATCACACCTCCCCCACCTCTCCCCTCTAAGATATCTACCCTCCCCAGAAAAACATTCCCACACCCACGCATAACCCTAGAAACACTTTCCCCCCTAAAAACCGCTGACCCCCCCCCCCCCCCCCACCCTAACCCTAGTCGTTAGGGTTTCGAAAACTATTTGAAATGTGCCATTTTCATGATAGAAATACTAATTAATCAATAGGTTCAAATTCAAATTATAACAGTATAACTAGAGGTGGAATTACAAGCGTGTCTCTGGATACCCCAAATGGGTATTCATAAAAGTTATAGTCATATTCTCATGCTCATCGACTGTTCCACCTTGATTTCCTTGCTTTTTGGTCGAGGTCCATTCCTATTTCTGCAAATTGGTTATTATGTGATATCCATTATGCTATTTTGAGTCTTATTGTGTATAGAATAGAAAAGTCCCCCGTTTTTGGATTACTCCAGCCCATTGGTTAGCCACAACGAGAGGTCGTCAGCTTTTATATTTTCCTTTTTGACTTTTATATATATTTTTTTTTATAGTTCTTTTTGAAAAAACAGTATAGCTACTGTACAAAGAAAATTGCAGTTATCACCAATCATAGCAGCCTTAAGTAAATTTTTGGTATCTTCATGCAACAAGTCCAATTCATAGTAATTGTGTCCATATATACCTTGGGTAAGCTACAGTCATTTACATCAAAACCAAGGCTTCCTACATAGGAAGATTACAACTTAATCAATTATAAGTTTGTCTATTTACCATATTCACTACAGAACAGCTTCTTCACCTGTTGAGATTCAGTATAACTCCCTGGATCATGCTATAGCTCATCATAGGCGTACTCTGAGCGATAAAAATCTATGTCACTGTCACGATCCAAGCTGTTAAATAAAGAGAAAAATAAAAATTTCCCAGGTAAGCATGCTCTCATATCAAAGTAGTGAAAAAGAAACCACAAGTGCATATGATCAGAACTTTGGAAGCCTGTCACAGTTTACAGTTGTCCATCCAATCTGGGATTTATCGTTGTTGTATATCATCATTTTGTTCAACAGTGAAATATCTGCAAGCAGAAAAACAATAAGAGTTACAAGCATATACAAGTAAATTATGGAGTAGATGATTCAACACGAGCAATAGCTTCACCTCCAAGAACATTGAGATTATCCAGCCCTGCCTCAGCACCATTCAATATCCCCAAACACACATTGCCAAGTTTCTGAAGACCGGGAAAAAAGAAAACTTCAATATCCTGATATACTTGTAATCATCATAGAGAAAGTGAACAAAACTACTCACATTGACAATAAGATAAGCCTCTGGTGACATTTCCAGCATTGCATTATTTGGTTTCGAGAATCTCAAAGCCAAAGGCTTGAAAAACTTTTTGACATCATTGATGGATTTGAAGGGTTTTACACCTTTCCAACATATTGGAAGTGTTTTATCCTCAGGAGCCATCTTTAGCTCCTTCTGGTTGATGTTTTTCTTAATCTGAATAAAAAGTTGTGGGAGAGATATTTAAGTTGGCTACACTTTGTTAAAAGTGCATTCAAGATTTCAAGGTGCAAGTGATTGTAATTCTCACCGTGGATAATGCAGCTTCGTAAACTTTACTACTTAAGTAAGTATATGTACTTCCACTGTCAAGAACAAAGGAAAGACCACCCTTGAAAACGATTTTCCCATCAAGGAGCAGCTCTGCAGGTCCTATTGAGTAATAGTTCCTAAAATGCATCATGATGAGGTTAGACAAGGTGGAGAATATTTAGCCAAACAATAATAAATCAGGCAAACTACATAGCAAAAAGAACGCTTACCCAACTTGTTTTTTCAACATCGGTACCCAAACAGTTCCAGCAGGAATTAGTGTGTCCCCAAAAAACAGGTAACCTCCTCCTTGGTCACTCAAGCAATGGCCAAACACGTTTTTGGTCACTTTTAAGTCATTAAGTTGAGACAAGATACTGGATTTTCCATTTGCCAGCCCAAGAACTCCATCCACGAAAGGAGGTTCGGTTGAACTAGAGAGATCTTGATCATAGCCACAACTGAAGAAACAATCATAAAGTTTATTATCTTCACAGGGTTCATATAAGGATATTATACTTCAAATTCGAAATTGAAATCCAATAAATTACACTCCTTCCAAATTTCAATCCCAAATAAAGTGTTGAAACTGATGCACATATAATTAAAAGAAAAATTAAATAAAAGTACCAGTGTATCTATCATAAGCTCATTATATACAACAATCACATTCAATGAAAATTTTGAGAAGGGGAAGTTAAGTAAAACCAAGCAAAAAATTTACATTTATAAAACAATTACTTGATACTAAAAAAAATCTTGATTAAATTTATTTAGGATTGGAGAAAATAATTTTTTATCCAGGATATGAGGATCCAACCATATCACAAATTTAATTTCAGCAAGAGATATAGAAGTACTAACCCAAAAACCAGAGGAGTATGTGTAGTGGAACCATTCAAGTATTGAAGGGGGAAGTTGTCCCTCACCAGTACTCCAAAAGATGAACCATGATCAGCATACTCAACTTCATAGTCACATTGATCGCTAGGATTGTGGCAAGGATAGTTTGAAGAATGTTGCAGGACGGCACACAGGGAATGCTTACATGGGAGAGCATTATTACCCTGGGGTTTGTAAGGCTTGTGAGGACTCTGCAAGGAAGATATAAATTATACTTTTGTAAAGGGACAATGAGACAGTAGAAAGTTCTCAATTTATCATTTCAGATCTGTTCCAATGAAGAAATCACCTTTGGACAATTCACGCACGGTGCATCACAGTTGACCCATGTGAGATCGCTGCCAGTATCAATATCAAGATGATAAGGTCTAGGAGGACTGCCTATATTTAAGGTAGTGTAGAAATACCTGCAAACATTGCAAAGACATTGAATATACTTTGATACTTATGAAACAGATTTTAGTTCAAGATTCATTATTAAATGCTCATCCAAATTTAAAGATAAAAAGCTAAGAGTGGGGAAAAAAAAGAGAGAGAGAGAGAGAGAGTTTTGGGAAACTCAGAATTAGAAACAGCAACAGAAGCAATATTCACATCAAAAAGAGAATGTGAATCTGTTAATCAAGCTACTATGAAAGAGGTAGGAGTGATAAGAGATACTATATTTCATAGTCTTCCTGACATTTTTCCATAATCGCCAAAGCATAAGAATTTAAATAAAATAAAAACAAAACAAAGAAGACGGAGACCCCAGGGTGCACCGGCACAAAGAGTGGAAGAGTAAGATCATGGAGAGTTTTAACGAGGTAGAGGGAGACCGAAAATGCCTTGGTTGGAAGGAGCTAAGAAGGATAGGAAGCATATGGATTTACGTGGTCGTAAGGGATGGAGGAGGAAGATTTTTGTGGATGACTATACAGAATAATCACTTTTGGTTCATGTAGCCGACCCCACTTATGAGATTACGGCTTTGATTGATTGATTGAAAAACAAAACAAAAACAAAAAACAAAAAACGAATAAGCAAACTTTTAGCACAAAATTATAATGATCAGGATAACATTCCCTTCAACACGAAAACAGCAGTAAACAAGAAGAAACATCAGTTAAGAGGAAACGCAAACAGAAGGCAGAGGTGTATTCTGTCAGATACTAAAAGCAATTTCAATGTTTCCCCTTATTCTTGACATCAACATATCAGATTAATATGAGATTTGACAATGATGATTAGTAAGAATTGGTAAATAATTGCAGGGCGTAAAAATGATGAACCAATGAAGAATGTATGCGCAGCCTAGTATGAAGCAGCTATAACAGAAAAGCAAAAAGGCAGATCTAACATGAATAATAGAAGTGATCCAAGTCATGCTATGATATGGACCATGTTGTATCTACCCACTAAACTTGAAGCCACTTGAATTGAAGGTTAAACTCTGTGTAAGATTATAGCGGTGAAAGTCACGCAATCAAGAAGCAAAAGGCAGAACTGAATACATTAAGATGACATTCATTGCGGCTGAAGAACACTGTCAGCCACATGAAGCTAAGCAAGAATGTGTGAAAACAAAGCTTCCCCCTTTACTTAGAATACATTGATGATTTAGCAATACATGAAGCAAGTTTGTTACTGCAGTAGGATTTTGGCAAAATACTCAAATATATAATGTTGTAGTTGTTTTTACCCAATCAAGAATGAGTGGTTCATTTAAGAGACTGATACTCCGCAAAAATATGTTTTTTTTAAAAAGATTTCTTTCTTATTTACAGGAAACCATGAACATATATGCCCTGGACTGAGAATTTTACTTTTTCCAGGTTGAATCCTGAGTACTGTGGGGAAAAAATTATTCAAGCAAGTTCGAGATTCACATAAAGTAACTTTCCATTGCTCATATTTGCCAAAATTGGTAAATGGAATACACATTTTGTATACCTTACTTAGGAAAGAAAAGGGAAGTTACTCATGAATCTACAACTATTTTCATGGATGGGAGCCAATGAGCCACTCATGAATCATATTATGGGGTATAAAATCCTAGGCACTAGCCAAAATACTAGTTCATACAAAGGAAGCTAAAATCTTAAAGTTGAAACTTGAAAAATAATTTGAAGCAATTGGTTGTATTGCGATGCCCTTTTCTAAAGCAACAGATGGAGCAGCTAGAATAGTGGCCTCTTATTGCTCCCGAGAGTCCTGACAACTATGTCAAATTCAAATGTTTCAAACTCGTACAAGAGAGTACATTTTTTTCCTAATACTTCTTCCATGATTCCACCCTCGAAATTAGAACAATTCAAGATGACAGACTACTTAGTGCTAACAAGAAGTAGAATGCACCACTTCTGTATGAGATTGATGATGACCTGACTTTTACTTTCTGAAGTATTATATAAATTACAATTTTTAAAAAAAAAATTAAACCATAGCTGTATTTAATCAAGAAGTGCGCTTCCTAGAGTGCCATGCCAGCAGAGTTAACTTACTAATTGCTGCTGCACTAATAATATTGATAGTAAGAATGAGAAATAGGAGAAATTTGAAGAAGTTCATTAGAAATCTTAGAATATACAGAGTAAAGAGTTTCAATGATACAGGGCAAACTAAAAATTATGATGAGGCGTAAAATTTTGTCAGGAGAAGGAACAATAATCAATCTGTCAAAAGTTTACTTGACAAGGTGAGTAGGTTGGGCCAAAACTTTGCAATTCGAATTTATTTGAAACTTCCAAAATACCTGTATATTTTGCACATAACACAATAGACTTGTGTGTGAAATATACACATCAAGAATGCGACTTGATTTTTGCCCCTATGTGATAGTTACTAAAATTAATAGAGTTTCAAGTCACGAGAACCATCACACATAACACGCTAGACATGTGTGTGAAAGATCCCCCGGGTTATTGGGTAAAACATAATTATTATAGTGATAATGGAGCATTGTGTCATGAGAACCATCTGATATAGCATGTTAAACTTGCAAGTGAAATATATGCATAAATTACGTGGCTTGTCATGCTCTGGAAAAAATGTGACATGTAAGATTAACTTAATTTGATCAAGAATGAATGAACAATCAGTTCACACATTTAGTATTACTTTGGAATGAAGTCTCTTTTGATTTAGAATGATTGCCAGAATCAAAACCCTGCACATCTCAATCAACCCAAAAACCATTACATTTTAAGGTAATAGAATCAGATTTGAGAACTTCAGAAAAATAAATAAACATAAATGATTTTTAACATTGTTTCTGTTGAACTTAAACATCATTTGAATGGTTAAAATAATAAAATTACACTATTTGTATTATGACTTGCTATTTGCTTACTTAATGTTGTGTGCACTTAGACATCTTGTTTGTTTAATTCTATATTTACATCTCACTAAAGATAGAAAAAAGTTGTAATTCTTTGTTGGATGAACCTAAAACCGAACACACGAGTCTTTGAACAAGCATTGTTCGAACCAAATCCGTAACTACCCAAATCCGAAAAGACCAAAAAACACCCGACACGAACCCAATCCGATCGACCTATTTGACATCTTTTGCGTTTAATTTTGCAAAAGAAAACACTTGAAAAAGGTAGGAAGACGGAAAAAGTGGAACAGGAAAAGGGTAGGAAAGTTAATCAACAAAAGATAAGTCAAGAAAGTTTATCAACACAACGAGAAGTCAAACATTAGATAACTCTCATGCAAACAAATTACTAAATAAGATGAAATTTTCATCAAAAACAAACAAGTCAAACCAAAAAAAAAAAATGCAAAAAATTACTCAAAAACAATCAAACAAAAGATTCAATGGGCAATCAAATTCACAATAAAATGAGATTATAAGTCATAATAAATCATTAAAATTATAAATATAACTATAATTAGAGCTAGAACTAGAACAAAATCATGACAAAAATGCAGTCAAAATTGCCTAGCAAGATTAATCATGCATCAAAATCATAAAACAAAATTCAACAGTACACAATTCAACCCACCAACATCACATTCAAGATTAATCATGCATCAAAATCATAAAACAAAATTCAACAATACAAAAAACATAAAAATCATAAAATCCTTAGAAAATAAGCAAGATTAAGAAAAAGAAGAGATACCCATTAGGATAAACGTTTCCTTGAACACGAAAAACAGCACTTAGATCAAAACCATTGATTGCAGAAGAACCACCATGATTCTGGGGTTCACAGAAAATACCCTGAAAAAATGTTGCAGAAAAGAACAAAAACACCAGAATTACTGAAAAATATAATTTCTCAAAGTTTGATCCCCACATTCTTGTTTTTTTCTGCTGAAATTTTGAAAGTGATAGTTTTTATGATGAGTAAGAAAGTTGTAGTGAAGAAGTTTGGTGGGAGTATTTTGGGGTTGTTTAAGCAGAGGAAGAAAGAGCAGAGAATTGAGCACACCGCGTGTTCGACGAAATTACAGGTAGAGAAATTTATAGAAAATTGAATGACCTTTTCACCTGTTCACGCGGTAGGAGATCATCACTCTGTTTGAATCAAAACTAGTTTTTGACCCCGGTTTCGGGTTTTGATTATTAAAATGATTATATGAAATATTGTGTCACGAGAAATGTTGTATGTAACATGTTACATTTGGGTGTAAAATGTACACATTAAGAACGTGATTTAGTTTTTGACCTGGTGCTCGGGTTGAAATTATGAGTAGTAATATATATGGAGTATTGTGTCACGAAAAATGTCACACGTTATATTTGTGTGTGATAATATACACATCAAGAAGTTCACTTAATTATTAACTCTAGTACCCAAGTGATAGCTATTAGAGTAAAATGGAGTATTGTGTCACGAGAACCATTGCACAAAACACGTGAGAGTTGTGTGTGAAATATACATCATGAACCTGACTTCGTTTTGACCTTAGTTCTCGGGAGATAATAGGAGTATCGTATCACGAGAATTATTGCACATAACACGTTAGACTTGTGTGTGAAATACAATATATACATCAAGAACGCGACTTAATCTTTGACCTCTGTTCTAAAGACACGATTAAATCTTTGACCTTTGTTCTAAAGTGATAATTATTAAAGAAATATAGAGTATTGCGTCACAAGAATCATCAAATAAAATACATTAGACTTGTACTTTCTTTGTTAGTTGGTTTTTTGTTTTTTTTTTTTTAAGATACATCATTTGCAAAAAAAAAAGAAAAAACACATTCAGTTTTTAGAGCTAAGAGAAATCGTAGTAGAAAAAAGAGGACTCATGTGATATGAGAGAGCTAGAGAGAGCTAATAACCTAAAAGGAAAAGGATGCATCTAATTTGAAACTTCCTTATTTAGAATTGATACATTTATAAAGAATCAGAGGAAGTTTATGATATACATGCATAAAGAATGTGACTTGGGGCCTATTCTCATACGATTATTTTCAGTTTCAGTTCATTTATGTTCTGTTCAATTCAGTTCAGCTCAGCTCTAATAAGTTCAGTTCATTTCAATTTAGCACCTAATTTCCTTCTCTTATAAAATATTCATTTCATTTCAGTTCTGCTCAGTTCAGTTAATGAGATCAGACCCTTACTTTTTCACCTTGGTTCTCATGTTATGATTACTAAAGTAATATGGAGTATTGTGTCACAAAACCATCACTCAAAACATGTTAGACTTTTGTGTGAAGTATAACCATACAAAATGTTTATGTGAAGTAAAGATGGCACTGGGGCGGGCCGGTCCGAAGAACGCAGCACGAAAAAAGCACGGCACGGCTCGGGCACGAAAAAAGCACAACACAATACTATGCATGTGGATCATGGGCTGCCTTTATGTGGGAGAAGCACGATAAGGCACGACACGACCAGGCTGGCACGTCAAAGCATGTTAAAATCAATGCAATTTTGCTTAGGCACGCAAGCTCGGCACGGCCCAACACGATGGCAAATGAGTCTGGACCGTGCACGGGCCAACCTTTTGAAAACTTTGGCCCGGCACGGCACGAAACTCATGGGCCAAGCCTAACTAACCCCAAAGCACGTGGTTTGGCACGACCCGGCACGACCTAGAGCCATCTTTATTGTGAAGCTTTGGAAGCATACGCATAAGGAACATGACCTACCATGTTTTGGAAAAAAAAATGACATATCTCTACCCTTTCGAAAACCAGAACATGTGTTACCGTTCCAATACTACATTATAGTGATGGTTTTGCCCTTGTTTTTTTTTGTTTCCTTAACTTAATCTTATTTCCCTTGTTGATTGAACAATAGATTTGTCCACACACCTAAATAATGTTTTGGAATAAAATCACTTTTGGCTTACAGTGATTTATAAAATAGTATGAAATATTGTATTACCAGGATCACTACACAATACACATGTCAACTAAGACGTGTGCAAATGCACAAAGGATTACTATGATTTACACACGCTTTTCCTTTTAAAATTTATTACAATTGAAATTAAGAATGCATTTTCTATTTATTCACGAGCCTAAAAAAAATTATGTTCACAAGCCTTAATATAATTTAGAAATTGGAATGAATTGTCTTATGATTTCAAATTATTTGAAACGTGAACTGAGTATCGTGTTATATATCCTGAACATGACTAAGTTTTTACAGCGGTTTTGGGGTGATAATTATTAATAGTAATATGGAGTGTCGTGCCTCGAGAACCAACGTCGATAACACATTAGATGTGTGTGAAGTATACACATCAAGAACATGACTTTGATTTTGACCTCAGTTCTTAGGTGATAATTATTTAAGTAATATGAAGTTTCTTGTCGCAAGAGCCATTATACATAACACGTTAGACTTGCATGTGAAATATATGCATTAAGAAGTGACCAGTTATGGTTTAGTAAAAAGGTGACATATTCTGTCAAAAAAAAAAAAGTGACATTTAAGATTAAGACTAAGTGAACAATTTTTTCAGGCTCCTTAGTACTCCCTCCGTCCCAAAAAGAACGACCCATTTGGCCAAAACTTTGTCCCAAAAAGAATGACCCATTTGCATTAAACACCACCAATTTGCAATTATATTTGTGCAAAATTAGCTTCCCCATATAAAATTTCATTTTCCATGTTATTTTATTACTTCCTCTCTCTATTTTTTTTACAAACCCCATGTAAATTTATCTTTCCAATATACTTTTACTTCTTTTTACTTAACTTCCTTAATACCCGCGTAATCAACCCAAATGGGTCGTTCTTTTTGGGACGGAGGGAGTAATAAATAGGAGTGAAACTTTTTTTAAATTATAGAATTTTGTAAATTAGTATGAAATACTATGTTAACTTGTGTGTAAATGGTTTTCAAAAAAAAAAAAAAAACTTGTGTGTAAATGAACAATATTATTGTGTGATATATGCTTTTGATAAAACATGACATTTATTCACGAGTCTTAATACAATTTGGACTGAAAAAACAATGCATGGTTCGTGCAGGCGGATGCACGATCCACATGGTGCATCTCTTCCAAAAAAAAGCGGAAAGAACATTGCATAGAAATATAAAGAACATTTAGTTTAAGTGAAAAGAACATATTATAGAATTGTAAAGAACATTGTATAGAAATGTAAAGAACACTCCGTTAAAGTGCAAAGAACATGTTATAAAATTGTAAAGAACATAACGTGCAATTAAATAATGTTCTTTATCTTCATGTTCTTTGATTGTCAGAATAATGTACTTTTATTTGTGACATATGTTAATTGTTTAATTTGAAATGTTCTTTGAATTTTGTCTTTAGATTATGGTGGTTGAATAAAAATAATGTTCATTACATTATATTATCATTAAAGGTGATAAAAAATTCGGGTCGGGCTGGGCTATAACATAATATCTCGTGTCCAAAAAACCAGAAAAATGTAGTGGGTTTTTCGGCTTTTTTTCGGGCTGAGTTTGGATTTTTTAACTAAAAATGCATTTTTAGGCTTGTCTAACCCGCCCTATTTTCGGGTTGAATCGGGTCGGGTCGGGTTTGGTCGGGCCGAAGTTGATCACCTCTAATTATCATGTTTTCAATTAATATTACGGATGTTCTTTAGATATATATATAAAGAACGTGAAGTTGGATGTTTTTTTTACAAAATAGGTATAGGTTCTTGATAAAACAACTATATGTTCTTACAATACAGCTCTAATTTGGATTTTCGGCTTTTTTTCGGGCCGAGTTTGGATTTTTTAACTAAAAATGCATTTTTAGGCTCGTCTAAACCCGCCCTATTTTCGGGTTGGATCGGGCTGAGCAGGGTAGGGTCGGGCCGAAGTTGACCACCTCTAATTATCATGTTTTTAATTAATATTACGGATGTTCTTTAGATATATATAAAGAACATGAAGTTGGATGTTTTTTTTTACAAAATAGGTATATGTTCTTTATAAAACAACTATATGTTCATTACAATACAACTATATGTGATGTTCTTTATCAAAAAGCTATATGTTCTTTACAAAACAAATGTATGTTCTTTACTGAACAACGGAATGTTCATTCCGCGTTTTTAAAGAGAAAACGGATGCACGGAGCATCGTGCATCCGCCTCCATAGAAAAAATTTCACTGAAAAAATTTGCCATGCTTTGAAAAAATGTAAACTTTCTATTATATTGCAATGCTTACACCTTAATACTACGAAGTGTATTGCAATGCAATTTCTATGTTTAAAGTGCTATAGATTATTAGGATAATTTGCCTTATGATTAGAGCTAAAAACTCAGGTCAATTGGTCTTCAAACAACCTTTACATTATGCTAAAATAGAAATCAAAATTTATATGAAACAGAATTTGATTACATGAATCATTTATTTCCCTGGTGAAAGAGAGGTCAAGCACCAAAAACAATATGTATACATAATCAACCCCCGCCACCCAAAAAAAAAAAGTTTCAGCAACTAGTTTTCTTCTCAAGCTAAGCCATTCCGTAAATTAAATCAAGAAGCGAATAAATTGCACATGAGCAGGATGAAAATCTATGTAACTGTACAAAACCTCTGGCACCAGCAGAAACCTATGAACAAACACGGCAACAAAAGTTTCCGATCTGCAAAAACAACCACTGAATTGGGTTCAAATATTCATCTTCTGCTGGTTCTGCTGCTGCTGGAGGTACAGGCATTTCATGAGGTAAATGCCGATGAAATGCATCAACTGCAGCAGCAACACCATCTTCATTCTCTATCAGCTTAGCAAGCTCCATCACCCGTGTTTTGACCTGAAACATTACATTGTGAAGTTAATTTGTATCACCAACTTTAGGCGAGAAACCAGAATATTAACCCCCAGTAATTGCGTATCATCCCGCAATTCTATTATGTTTATTTTTTCCAGCAGTAGAAAGAAAAACTTCAGCCCAACTTCAGTATGTAGTAGCTTAATGCAAGACAGAAATACATATCATACATATTTATACATACACCAATATCCTAATGTCATATTTCTTCCCCAGTGTTTAATTTCTTCATAAGTACTCTCCAAGCAGAACAGTTCACATAATGTCAATCGCAAAATATATTATCCTAGAAGGCTCATGATGTCAGGTCCACAGAGAGCCTTTAAATCAAAGACATCTCCACCTCAAATAACATATGCCATTCAATACAAGAGAGCTTGCTTGAACATGGCTTGTATCTATTCTACGTTCAAATACAAAATTGCAATCAGAAATGTATAGATCAGGTAAGTGGGAAAAACAGCAACTGACTTACTGACGCATATAGTTAAAAATACATGGCTTGTATCCATTCTACGTTGAAATACAAAATTGCAATCGGAAATGTATAGATCAGGTAAGTGGGAAAAACGGCAACTGACGCATATAGTTAAAAATGAAAAGTACCTCAGGTTGGAGCATAAATCGTATAGCACTTGACAGAGCGTCGATGCTGAGCTGAGCAATAGGAATTGGTTCAGGTCCCAAACCTTTCTGATGAATTCTATCACCCCAAAAGAACTGATCGCCAAAAAATGGTACTACAGTTGTTGGGCACTGCAAAAAATAACATAGGCAGTCAAATTACTTTCTCAACTACATCGGGGTTGTAGCATATGAAAATATACGTCTTCAGCATCAAATTCTGACTGCCAAAAGGCAAACAGCAGAAGCTATACATTGCTGATTATTATATCCAGAATATTACAAGTATTACTTAAGCAATTAGATAACCAGCCCGATAAGAGTGGGCTGAATATATGATTCAATAGTCTTTAATGTCACTGAAAGATGGAAAACGAAGGATTTAGAACGCAGGCAAGTTCAGCTTTTCCCAAGGGTGCATGAAGCAAGTGAATTTTAGGCATGGATACCATAAGATATTCACATGTTCCAGAAATGAGCAACGAACAAGCTGAAAAACTTACACCAGCTCTTAGTCCAGTGGCTGTAGTTCCAGCACCACCATGATGAACCTGTTTATTTGTGGAAAACAATTGAATTAGCGTTAATTCACTGAGAGCATAAGGCACGCTATTTATTATATCCATATACAATAATATTGCATATGACGTAACATAAACTGAACGGTGAACAGCTATTTTCAACCACAGCCATTGAAGGTCACAATCCAAGTTGGTAAACCTTAATTCAAATTGGAACAAGAAGCTTCATATTATATCCATGAAGCTAGATTTCAATCTTTTTTCCCAAAATACAAATCCAGACATGATACAAGCAACTAGCATGAGAATTAGTCTAACTCACCACGGCAGAACATTGAGGAAAAAGCCAATCATGGGGGCAGTTCTCAAGAAGGAAGATATGATCCGGAATTTCTGAAACTGCATGACACAGACTATCATTTAGATGAATAATAGATCAGATATAAAATTAAGGCTTGGAGGTTAATTATCTTTCTTATTTAGTTTTCTTATGTGTCCTGGACGGGGAAAGAACCGTTACCAATTTATTTTTAATGCCAATTCTGCCCATGAAGTCTTGACTTTTGAGTGCTAAGTGCTGATGGATGAGAACCAAGCCAAAAAATATGAACTCTCACTCATGTTGCACTAGAAAGGTTTAGGGCTAGCATTATATAGCAAGACTATAAAAAGCCTTTAGTAGATAAGGAAAAAACTTGCAGAAAGCTATAGAAGAAATCAAGAAATGGAGTTATTACAAAAAACATCATTTTCGAGCATGTTCTGGGGAATAAAGGGATGTTGGATAACCATGAAGTTGTTAGCTTAATGCAAGTCCAATATATTCAATGTGCTTCACCACTTCTTTCCTTAATTCAATTATATTCTTGCTCTGAGTCTTTGTAAATGTTGTTGCATTGCTTGGGACCATTTGTTGTATCACTTTGTACTTTATTAGTGAAGTATTGTGCATTTTACTGGCTTACAGAGCCACAGCAGATGTTCTAATTTTGTGTTTCCTCCCCCATTATTGTGGAATTTGAAAATTGTAAGCTTTCCTTAATCCATAAGGTTAATGGAATCGATCTCTTATTTGAACATTAACACCAGAGTTATAATCACTCTCTTATTTGAACATTAACACCAGAGTTATAATCACTCTCTTATTTGAACATTAACACCAGAGTTGTATATTCATGAAGCCTGGATCTGTTAGACTACTTGAGATACAGCTAGAACAAGTCTTATAAGATTTCCACAAGCACCGACTTCTAGAGGAAAGGCAGCAGTGCCAACAGAGAAGCAGAAGAAGACAAAGAAGGAGCAGCAGCAGAAAATAATAGAAGCAAGTGGTGAACACTGACAATAGGCAGGGGCAGGGCTGATTGACAATAGAAATCATATTGTGGTGAAGAGAGCCAGAAAGGGTAGCAGCCAAGATGACACTTTCAACTATTTTCTCTTGGGCATGATCTATGGGAAGACTTTCAGGTTACATATTTATCTAATCCACTAGCAAGTCTAATAGTCAGTTCTAAATCTATGCGCCTCCAACCCCATTCAACCTATGGGAAGACATTCAGGTTACAAAAAGATAATAAAGTAGTCATAATTTTAACGAGTTTTTCATTTATATTACAAAGCCGCAAAATAATGGAAAGACAGTTATGATAATTGCAGACAGAAATGATCAATTGACAAGGAAAGGTGGCCAGGAAATGAACACTTACAAATACCAAGGTCTCCCCAGCCACGATCGAGTATTCCACGTTGTCCAGTATCTTTTAATGCTTCCAATATGATACTGGTCGTTTTGCTGGGATCTTCAAGAGGCTATACATGATAAAATCATGAGTAAGAACACAGCAAGAACTCCTAAAGACAAAGTGGTTTAGGGTAAGAAGTAAAACTACGGAGTAATATATTATCAAGCAATCCATAGTGCTTCTTGTTCTTACTTAAATTAAGTAGGGAGCTTCTTTTATTTTTTTAAATCCTTAAATTTGGTGGGATTTTGGCTATCCAAATCCAACAGAGTACAGCAGCTGTAGAAGGCTGGAAGTTTTCAATCAATAAAGAAAGTAAAGTACGAATATAAATGATAAAACCTAGAGGGTCCAGCTTTCACATGACAGAGAGGAACATCAACAACCAAGGGAAAAAAATCACAGATGAAGCTGCAAAAGTGGCTTTTGTAACGAATGAATGGAACAGATTGCAGCCTCCACAATGTGATTTTTTTATATTTTTTAAATGAACACATTAATGGATTTTAGCCTTATTTTTGCTTTTTTAAATTTTAAGAAGTATTCTTTTAACACAATACAAACCAACCTACAACACTCCCTTTGTCCCAGATTACTCACATCATTTTGACTTTTTACACTATTCACATACACCACCTAGAACATCTTTTTATGCTAATGAGAGATATGAAAACAAATACTAATATGTAGATGGTGTTGGGTTCATTTAATGTATATATTCAAAATATTATTCGTTTCATAATTTTATTACTGCAATTGATAATTATAGATCTTAATAGTCAAAGTTTTGAATTGGCAACATGTCCAATCAAAGTGATGCAAGTAATATTGAAAAAAGGGGAAAATACAACAGGATTGTATATTTGGCTAATGAATAACTTGAACTTTAAATGCTCCAAACTTTATTATTACTCCATACACCTTTTTTGTATGCACCATTAGTGTTCAACTGTTAATATTCACCATTACAGACGTGTCATGAAGGATGTGATTTTTATTGCGGCATTATATAACGGCATTTTGAAAAGTGGCAAGTTTTACATAACTGTTAGTGTTCATAGAAGGATTAAGGTGGTCTTACCATACTCCCAAATCCAATATAGATGGGTCTCTGCCCTTTCTTTATCCACTCAACAAATGCTCCCTTCGGTTGATACTTAGAACCAAGATTTAAGAAACAATAACCAACAACATCAACCAAGGGACCCCAATCTGTAAAACATATGTACATTAGAGATCTAAAAGTAAGAAGTCCAACCAACAGAGAAAACAATAAACAACATTAAGCAGATATCTTGTCATTGCACCAATGGCTTGAATATGACATGGTTATTAATCAATACAGTTACCTTTTGGTTTTGGAACAACATGAGGACTCCACATGTATCCTGTAGGCAAATGAGATATAGATCCATGGTACATGCTAAAGTATGCAATAGGAGGAAGTTTCAGCTTCCTTTTCCTGAAGTCATTGATATAGCTCCTTATGCCCCACCATATCAGCAAGTCAACAATTATGTATGACAACTGTTCAGGAGGTGCAAACAAAAAAAAATGTTAGAGAAAACGAGTTGGGGTAAGAGAGGGCCAGGAAATATACCAATTACAGTAACATACCCAGTTACCATAGCTTTGTGGTACACGAGCCAGTGGATGTGGGAACTCATATGTTGGCCTGCCTATTATAAAGAAGTGTAAGGAGAAATTATAACATATTACAATTTTTCAGGAGCACATGAAAAATTGCTACTCCCTCCTTCCACAATTAATAGTCTTCTTTCTCTTTTGCAAAAGTTTTAGAAAGCTAAAAGAAATGTGGGGTTCAATTAATTAATGCTGAATATATAAAATAAGATAGTGGAGTTTGGTTGAATAAAAGTAACTATAAATAAGATGGGGGGGCTTGGTAGGTTATATATGAATAAAAACAAAATAGATAAATGTGAAATGGGACTTTTATTTAGGGACAAGGTTTTTTGGTTGAAATGGAACTTTTATCTAGGGACAGAGGTAGTGATTAGTAATGATATGAAGATATTTCATTTTTCAGGTAAAAGTAAACATGTTCACAAAGAAGTATTGACAGACTTCCTCAAGTAGTGAACTGCATATGCATGTCGATATTAGTAAAATCCCTAAATCCCTTTTAACACATGCCTCAATATGCTACATCAAAAAATTGATCTGGAGTTCAAATATAAGGATGTGCCCAAGAAGATTCTTGTGCTCATTTCCAAAAAGTGCAACAAGAAGCCTGTAAAGAAAGCATTGCCCATTTTTTCAAACCCAGCTGATTTTGCTAAATTACCCACATTAATAGCTGCTAGAAATATCTGCCTTACCAAGTGTCCTGAATTACCTATTTCAAAGCTGTTTTGACACATGGAACCAGAAATTTTCAAATTTGGCTTGGGCTTAAAGGACAAGGTAGATCCGATGTATGATCTTAATGTATTCAGTTTTTATATGATCTTTCAAATTAGCTATAGATTACTCGGACTAAGTATAGAGCAAACTTTTGGTGGATTTAAAATTTCTTCTCCCTTTTTTACAGTATTACATCTTCAAGCAGATGCTAAAATACAGACAGCATGCATCGACACTTTACAAAAATATAAGTTCCAAATTCATGGTTTTGGGTCTATCTTGGCCTCCCCCTCCCCCCCTCCCCCCCCCCCCCCCCCTCCCCCATTGACTACTCCAAGAAACCCACTAGTGGCGCAGAGACAATGTACATCCGATTTAATAAGATAATACAGGTGAAGTGTGAAAACTTACGTCCATGGCATTGTGAAGAATATGTGTAGAGGTACACCAAGAGCTTCTGCAGCATGCACATGCCCTGCAATATATATCAACTTATTATTAGACTACCTTATAAGAGAAATAAAGAAAATGATCAAAAGTGCCTATCAGACAACAAATGAACCCTGTTATGACAAATTGACAAATGCTCACAATGCATAGACAGCTTCAAGATATGTATACAACCAACTCTTTCAGGTACACTTTTGCTCACATTCAATTATAGACTATGTTGCTCAAAGCAGTTGAGCAGTTAATCAGTTGATGTATTTTCCTATATAATATATCATCTATCTTTTATGTTATGCATGTTAAGAATAAAGTTTTATTACAAAGGTTCACTAGTTACCACTGGCTAGTAAACTAGTACTCCCTCGGTCCCCTTTTGATCAGTGGCGGAACCAGAAAATTTATATAGAGGGGACCATAATTATAAATTTTAGTTATATTTCCTACCAAAAATAAAAAGTTCATATGCATTGCTAGGAAACATGAAAATAAAAAAGAAAGATAAGAACATGAAGACTTAATGAATTAAAGATGTAAATGTTCTTTGCAAGGATCGAACACAGCTCAGCAAAAAAGTTCTACACTAATTGAACCCCAAAGAAACCAACTTTGCCAAGTTTACCACTACATTTTATTCAACAATTAATAAACTTTACCATTTACAGGGGTGGCCATGGCTACCCCCAGCCACCCCCTAATTCCGCCACTGCTTTTGATAGTCCCTTATGGGCATTTTTCACGGGAATTAATAAACACAAATAAGAATAGTTAAAGTACAGTGAAAAAGTAAATTGACATTGGGTATGCAAAAAAAAAAAAGAGAGGGAGAAAGTAATAAAAGTACATGAGAAAACAAAATTTACATGGGAAAGTTAAACTTGCACAAATATTGTTGCAAATTGGAGGGAATTTTGGTAAAAATTTAATATTAATGGTTGTTGGAAAAAATAAATGGGGTGAACATTTTGGGACTAAAATGTGTCCATAAGGGACTATCAAAAGGGGACGGAGGGAGTAGTATTTTATTGATATTTCATCCTTATAAGTGACAACTAAGATTGCACTAAATACTTTAAAGTAACAACAATAAAAAATTAAAAATTAAAAAAAAAAACGTCAATTGGATAGAAAATATAGAACGGAGGAGCACAAATATCTAAGCAAAGTTCAAGACCATGTTATGTGGTTCCAAAATTTTAAAACAATGTTGGTATCAGTTGCAAGTCTAGCAACCACTATAAAGAAGTTATAAAGGTATATATCTCTGATCCAACCACAACCCTGAAATAATAAAATATCACAGAAGGATTTGAGACATTTACGATAGAAAGCTATTATCAAACTCCAGCAATAACTTGATAATTGGGAACATCACATTCATATATGATACGTCAACACTCATTTTTCAAGCCTGTCATGACTCATGAGCTTACCATAAGCAGGAGGATTAGCAATGATTGCTTGAGCTCTAAAAGGCATGCTAGTCTCTGTATCTGGTTCTGTACATGCAGGAAGAAGTGATTCTATTATAGCCTTCAATTGCTTCCGTTGAATTGAAATTTCTCCTGGGGCAGAGGGAATAAGCCCCTTATTTCTTGCCATATCTGATTCCCGGAAAGCAATGGAAAAAAGCTATCTCAGTGGTCTAAAAGATTTAGATGCAACAAAAACAAGCTACCATGTAACAAATGGGCGTGATAATAAATGACGAGCTACAGCATCTATGCAATGCCAACAAAATTTCTAACTATTTTCTAAGGGCTTGTTTGGCATTGTTTTTTGTTTTTAGTTTCCAGTTTTTTTTAAAACTAAAAACCAAAAACAGAAAACAAGAAAAAGGTGTTTTCACTTTTCTGTTGTCAGTTTTCAAAATTATCATGATTTTAATAAGTTTAGCTAATTTTTGATTCATTATATGATATATATCATATGATTTTAAAAAACAAAAACCAAAAAACAGAAAACCACAGTGATACCAAACGAACCCTAAACAAATAGTTATGTGTAGAGTCATGCAACGTTGATGTAGAAACAATTTGTATAATTGTTTATAGACCACAAAATCAAAGTATAGTATTCAATTTTATTAAAAACATTATTCATAAGAAATTGGAAAAATTGTATGATTTGGTAATTGTTGAAAGGCCATGCGGAATGCAGACATAGGCTAAGGCTACAATTTCTTCTTTAGTCAAAAAGTCACTATTGTCTATACTCAGTACCTGCAAATAGTGGAAGTCTAGTAATACCTCAAAGTCATGATACTTCCCATTCCACGAATGTTTGACACAATCACAGATCACAGAGCAAAAAAATAAACCATTATAATTTTTGTAAAAAACTAACAACAATATCAAATGGAAATTAGTATAGTTTTGAAAACATTCAAGATTATCAGTGTTGACAATAGTGTCAAACAATAGAGGATGTCTAGCATGCATTAATTCTCCAATCACAGGTAAAACCCAGAGACCATTTGAAACTCGCTGATATGCAAAACACCACATTGCTTACAAACCACAATTATAATGAGGCAAGAACATGAAAAGTGAACTATTTGGATTGAAAAAAAATATATATTGAGCTTTAGACAAGCTAGTCTCTGTTATAATCAATCTGACTTTAGCCATGGCTCACATGTATAATCTGGTACCATGGTCATATGGATCAGTAAGCTATAATGGATGTATAAAACAAATATTAATAGAGCTATTGACTTTTGGTCTTTTGCAATCAATACAAACAAAATCAAGGTCAATCTTTAATTCTTTACGATAGCTATTCCTAGTCGATGCTCAGCTCACAAAATAACTCACGGAGGCCAACTGTAAAACAGTAATCAGCAGATAAAGCTATAAGGGGGTAGATGATAAAGCTAATGAAGCAGAAAGAAAGTTAAAAAAAAAAAAAGAAGAATAAAAGATCTGAGACAACTTACATCCTGCCAGAACTCGAGGATCACCACCTAAGGGATAGAATTCAACACCAGCAGATTTGACAAAATCTCTAAAGTTGGCATGCGTAGCCAATCGAACACGATGACCAAATTCCTGCACGTAGAATAGATGAACTTTTAGCCCCGTAAATTTGCAAAAGACTTACAAGAAAGACCCACATTAACAAGGAAAACAATGCACGAAGATATGCGACAAAATTTAGTAACGGCACACTTAGTCTCTCTTGACAAAACACAATACCAATATAGTTACTAATATAGCCAACTATGATCAAAGTGAGCAATTTCAGCAAAGGCGTAATTCTGCAAGCTTTAAAGCAGCATGAATAAGTGCAAATCAAGAGAAGAAAAAGGTATATTTCTCACATCTCATTGTCAGTGAAGGGTTCTAGGATAAAAATACTCAATTACTCACACAGGTAATCCAAAATAATCATGTCACATAAGTATGTAATGTTGGATATTCATGCAACACTCCAAACACTCCCCCAACTCCTAGCCAAATAAAATTCTAGCAGTATGAAGCAGTCAGTTTCACAAAGTTCTGACTAGTCCTCCATCCCTCGTTGATCGCACGCAGAAACTTAATTTTCACCAGAAGGGCGGAAGTTAGTTTGAGGTGCAAACAAGTTAACTAGTTAAAGGTCACTCCAAACATTACTTCCAACCCACACACACACACAACAAAATTCCCTTTCAGATGTACGAAAGTTCATTGTTGGTACATTTTGTAAGCTAAAAGCATGATCATCAACAATCAGTTAAAAGAGCATCTAACAAAAAAGAGACAAATTTGATTAAAGCTTGTGAGCCTGCCTGAAGTCGCTTTGCCATAGCTAGAAAAGGTTGAACATCTCCTCTTGTCCCAACAACAAGAAGGGCAATTTGCAATCTTGGTACAGATTTATTGTGATTAGGAACAATTTCATCAGCAGGAAGAGAAGCACTTTCAACAGAATGAAGCTCCAAAAGCTCAGAAGTTACAGACGAATTTCTAGATAAATCCACCTCCACAGTTCCATCATTCTGTATTTTGACTAAGTTTGCAATAAGCTTTTCCTGAGATTAACAAGAACAATAAACATCATCAATGATACAGCAACTCCATGCAATCTGTACGCCTGAAAGCTACTAGCAGAGGAAAATTTACAATGAGTTTTGACTTCTTTAAGGTACAATGAATGTAAACTTAAGAAAGCAGGACTCTTTTAAAAGTAGCAAATAAATCAACATAATACCCATCAGCTCATTACCAGAAAAAATAAAATAAATAAATATCTCATAGTGCCTGCAGGCTGCATCTGACAAAGAAATAAATGGTATAAAGACATAATTTATTATTTAAGGGGATAAGGTCTTTACTATCTCAAAGCCCTTGAGTCAATAACTAGTCAATCGGAATAAAAATGATAACTTTCTGAAACAAATTCCTGGAAATTGACATATTCCAATTTAATAAATAATAACCTTTGATGATAATCTCAGTTTAAATACAACTACTTTTGATATTTGTTCCACTTGGACATTTTACATCAACAGAGTTGATTCTTCCATAAAACCTCAATGATGAAGACACCTCGTTGTACCTTGTACGTTTAGTAAATTTAGAAAAACAATAATTATTAAATCAGGTACATTGATTTCAATGAGCCTACCGTCCCTGTACATTTTGACAACATTGATCATTAGCCAATTCTAGCTATAAAACACATTGTCACTAAATGAATAGAAACAGATGCTAAGTTTAGGTTTGAAAAGACACCAGTAGCAGATATATTCAACTTATATTACCTTATCACGCTGTGATAGTCTATCCAATCTCATATCATGTCTTCTGCTATCCTGATGACTCTTAGACTTGCTCATTATGATGTCTGTTTTATCAACCAATAAACTTTTATGGGCTTCAATACCACCTGAAGGTGCTGTAATACTGTGATCCAACACTGCCAGGAGAGATATTGAGCATTGTAAGAACATCAGTGCAGATATGAGTGAGATCACACTGCTTAAAGGTTAAAGGTTTTTATACTTTTATAATAACAAGTTATATAAATTTCAAAAGTATTTTTCAGGTATCCAACTCTGACTGCTGAACCACTGTTTTACAATGGCTAATAATACAAAAGACCACCGCCCACATTATGTACAAGTTTAAAAGCACATGGTCCTTGAAATACATGATAGCAACCTTGTAGGATTTTGAATGAGATTCATTTACGGTGTGTTTGGATTGAAGCAAATGGAGGGAAAAGAAGGGAAGAGAAATGGAGAGATTAGGCATCTTTCATTTGGATAACAAATGAGGGAGGAAGGGAATTGGAGGGGAGAGAACTGCAGGGATTAAATTGTAGGAAATTGATCCCTCCAACAACGGAGAGATTTGGAAGGAAAACCCACCATTCTTCCCTCCCTTCCCTTTTCCTCCTCTCCTCTTCTCCTCCCTCCCCTTCTTTTCCTTCCCCTTTCTCTATCCAAACACACTGTTAATGAAAGTAGAAAGCTCCAACAGCAGTGCCTCTTCACAAATTCCCAGATTGAACATCTATAGTTCATAATAACAGATACAGCAAATTTGACATTTGGACCTCAGGATACAAAGTCTAAGTATCTACAACACAGGTCAAGACGATTGACTAGCTAAGTACTATAATCAAATTACTAAAAACGGAGTTCAAGAATAAAAGAAGGAATTGAAAAGTTTAAGATAGAAATCTATAGAAGAATATATTCCAATACATTCCTTTATAAGAAAGATACAAGCCAGAAATTAACTTTTGTACATTCGATCTACTAAACTGAGGTACTGCGTAGCTATGGATCAAACTCCAACGAAAGTAAGACTTTTTTTTTTTGTTTTGTTAGGAAGGAAATTATTTTTACATAAGCTTCAATACAAAACCAAGACAGCTGCCTTGCAGAAAATAATATACCAAGCTCTGTAAGATAAATGAAAAACTGATTAAATCAAATTGAGATTTAAACGATTATTTATGTTTCATGTTATTGTTAGAATTAATAAACGATTCTTTGGGGAAGACCAATCATATAATATAGTCATTGTATCCGTTCTAGACTTTTTAGTACTTCTCACGATCATGAATAACCACAATATGTATATGAATGATATTATTTTTCACCTCTATCGGCTACAAGGTGAGGAACAGTGATTAGCCAACTACATGATATCCAAGACTCCTTCATAACACTAGAATTAGACATAAAGGGCATATTATAATGGATGTAACTGTCAATAACTTAATTATGCACTTGCTTTGTCTATACCCTTGAACAGGATGACCTCAACAATTTCTAGACTAAATACTAATTCAACTCTACAGCAAGATTCCGACTGAACTCGAATCTAGCTCCACAGCTATCATCTGACTAAACTCAAATTTAGCTCCACAAGTCCACAACATTATTCTCACTAAACTCGGACTTTCCAACCAAACTCGAACTTAGCACCATGGCATTATTATTATTCTGACTAAACTCGAACTCTCCTACAGTCCTACTAAACTCGAATTTAGCTCTACGAAAATATTCTGACTACACTCGAATTTAGACCACAACTATGCTCTAACTAAACTCGAAATTTGTGACTAAACTCGAATTTAGCTCCACATATAACATTATGACTAAAGTCGAACTTTCCAACTAAACTTGAATGTAGCTGCCTATCAACAAAACTTTCCAACTAAACTCGAATTTAGCAACACAACAAAGTTTAACAAAACAAAATGATCACAAAAGCAATAACTAGAAATATACCTCTTTTTGGAGAATTGGAATGAATTTCTGGAAGTGAAGATTGCCTCAAATAATGCACATGATCATCTTTCTTCACATCATCATTATTATGTAAGACTTCATTGTCTGCCTCGGAATCGGCAACAACTCGAATTTCATATTCCTCAACAATGCTAATTTCTTCCCCAATATCATATCTTTCTTCTAAATTACTTGCCTGATTATAACACCCTTTATTCTCCATTTCAATTATATCAAACACAATTACTCAAGCTATTACCCAAAAAAATAAAAATTATTGTAAAAATCTGATTCTAAAATTGCCCACAAAAATCAGAAGCAAACCCAAAAATTTAAATATCAAAAAATTGAAGAATTTAACCCAAAATCATAAATATAATTAAAACCCAATTCAACCAGAAAAATTCAATTGAATAAAATAAAATTAAAAAAAAAATTAATTAAACCAATCAAACATAAATCCCCTGAAACAGTAGATATGGCCAGAGTTTAAACCGCTAGTCAAAATCAAAGTATAAAAGACTATTAGGTGCAGCAACTTTTCTGCGTAAATTTAAATTTGCAACCCAAAAAAAAACAATCTTTAAAAAAAAAATTCCCAGAAAAGTGGGGGTTTTGAAGTGGGTTTTTTATAGAATTAATTACTCCATACTTTTATATGATTGAGAAGTTTAAACTGTATAGTTGTAGGCTAGTTTTAGCAATTGAATTATTTTTTTGTTTTATGCTGCAAATTGTAATTTACAGTAATTTTTTAACGAGAGAATTGGGGTGATGATAATTGGAGTAAAAGGAGAATAATGATTGGGGTATTCGTATTGGACATGCCAACGACCACGTTTGGGTAGCAGTGCCCGTGTGTTAACTTGTATGGAAATTATGACGATAATGTGCAATGCATATTGTAGGCCCACAATCAAGCTCCCCCCACCTCTTAGCTGTCAGATTTGGTGTGCAAGCCGGAATAGGTCTTGTCGGATTGAGTTTATAATGGATCAACACTTGAGAGTAGAGGGGCAAATAAGGGGATCCTCCTACTACCAGGCATATGTAAATAATAGGTTTGAACTTTACAAAATTGAGTTTGTAACGCGTCAACACTTGAAAGTAGATGGGTAAATAAGGAAATCCTCCCATTCCTAAGCATGTGTAAATGATAGGTTCGAATTTTACAGATTGTGTTCCCTCTCATCTCCACCTAGGAAGCTTGAAGTTTGGTTTAACGAATTTAGGATATGCTAATTCAATTTGTCAAGTTATATATGCAAATCGAAATCAAGAATAGGTCACATTGTGTTTGATCAAATCATTTTTTATAGCTCTAGATAGAAGCACTGGTGTAAACTTATTACTCTTTTTTTTCTGTTTAATTCTCTTTTTCCAATGTAAGACATGATAGTGTATTCAGCAAGGCTTTAAGGGTCTGTTCTCATACGTTTATTTTCAGTTCAGTTCAGCTCCTAATTTCTTTCTCTTATAAAATATTCAGTTCAGTTCAGCTAAATTCAGTTCAGTTCAGCTCCTAATTTCTTTCTCTTATAAAATATTCAGTTCAGTTCAGCTAAATTCAGTTCAGTTCAGCTGATTTCAGTCTATTAGAACAGACCCTTACTGCCTTTGACAAGGTTGTAGGTCTTATACATCTTTTTCTAATACTTCCGCACAACCTGCCTCTCTATTACTATTCTCCATTCAATTTCACTCCAAAAATGTATGGAAAAAGTTTGATTAAATTCCAATCTTCTCTTGAATGGAAATAGTTGATTGATAATTTTCTTCCCTTTTCCAATATTTTTTTTACCCAAATTCTTATCGATATGCACTTGCCAAAAACATCTCTTAATTCAATTTTCAACAAATTTATATCTTCCCCCTTCAATTTCTGTGGGATTTGTTTCATGGCAATATTGCATTTTCTATGTAGAACCCTCCCTTCATGCTAGACCTGGCAAATGGGTCATTCACGTCGGGTCAATTTCAGGTCGAGTACGGGTTGAGCCGGGGTCATTTCGAGTTTTTGGTATGATTGGGATCATGTATCGGGTGAGTTCAGGTTGAGTCATTTCTTGTGAAACCATTTTCGGGTCAAGGAAGTTCAGGCCATATTCGAGTCAGGTCAAGTCAATAATTTTATATTTTGTTATTGTTATAGTAAGAATTATCAATTCGGTTTATGAGCTTAGCTACAGTTGAAAAACAATTTGAGTTATATTTGGCACCTGACATTTTTAGTTCAATTATAAAGTAATTTTAGCTCGAGATATTTCGGATACCGGGCCTGTTCATGTCAATTTCCGGCATCGGGTTTGTTCGGGTCAAACACTTCGGGTCAATTTCAGATCGAGTGAACTTTGGGTCGGGTTTGTTCCGATGTCAAGCCAGGATTGGGTCAACTCTATTTTTGAGTCAAGTATGGGTTGAGTTGAGTCATTTCGGGTCAATATCGGATCATGGATCTGGTTCAGAATTGGCAGGTCTACTTCACGCCCTCCAGAAGTCCATATCTTAACAAATTTACTTCATTCTTTTTATTAATTTGACCGCCATATGTTTTTTTTTAGATACTATTGGTGAATAATGGTGATTGTGTATTACAGGGTCACACAGAATGTGGAATGCCAATGGTAGTATTTCATTTCGTTGATGTCTATTATAAGATACGATTCGAAGTAAACAAAAAATATGTAATTGCTGTTCATTGTTAAGCTTTATGTTTATGGGTGATACGCTGGTTTAACATGTAAATGCTAGACAAAGATGAAATAATTAAAACCACCTTATCAGGAGATCTGTATGAGTACATGCCTGTATGTACATCATTCTATATTCCTGAATACTGTTAAAATTTAAATCTCTACACAAAGCATGAAGAAAAGCATTCAACTGGTAAAAAAATTCCTCTATACAGGCGAAAAATGGAGTTGCCCACTTTGACGAGACAAACCCTAGCTAACTTATACATTTACAGAATCAAACAGGCTACTCCGAGAAAGACAACCTCAATTTACATAGGAGATGATAGATCTCAGGCATCAGTTGCAAACTTGCAATTTGCTCAATACCTAGTTCAATGGCTCAATGCCCCTGCAGAGAAAAGATCAAATTAAAAGTTTTCATTTTTAAGAAAAAACTATAAAAAGTACAAGAATGGAAGACAAATCCTCATGAATCATAACGGCAAAAAAAGACAACATATTAGTCCAACTACATTGAAAATCCACTGCCTGAGTAACTTATAAATATACCCAGCTGCCTTAGCCAACAAAGAAGCTAAACAGGTTATCCTCTCCCACAGCTAAAAACTGCTTAAAACGACCTGTGAAAATTCAAAGTCTGTTCTAAACACTTTAGGAGAATATTAAAACCAAATCATAGCCGTATATATCTTGATTAACTAGCAGTGCTACTATTCTTCAATAGATAGGGTAAACTTTGCATGTTAACACATCTGAAAGCAGGTCTGCTAAAAAGATTCAATATGGGTATATACTGTGCAGTAATAGCAACAGTAGAAAAAACAATATATTAATGCAAGAAATGAATATTTAATTTAGATTGTACTTGTAATAGTTATTGGTATCAAATCTGAAAAAATATTGGATTAATAGCGCATCTATATTCTAAAGGAACAAGTAATAGTGCATTGATATCTACTTAACCATGATCCAATTACGAGGAAATATCTGGCCAGAAAATCAACCACTTCTACTGATAAAATTTCTTGCCGAAACAGGTAGAGGTCCACCTGGGAGGAGGGTTAAGTGGGGATGAAAATTTTGAAACCCTCCGCACAACAGGAACATGACAGAGAAACCAGCAGCTCACCTCCTGATCCTCTTTTTGTTAATATCATACTAGTAATATAAGAGTAGCATATCAAGTTCTAAGGACTAGAATACTGTGTCATTATTGTTATTGTATACTTCTGTACACTAATAATGAACTGCTAACTGACACTATTAGCACCCAATAGACAAACATCAACAGTAACATAGATAATAACACAGTTTGGGGAGTTCGTTTTATAAAAGTTGCATGACCTCCTGATCCTTTAAAAAAGAGACCCTTTCCAACAGTTAGATGACTTAGATCCACATGCAACTCATTCCCTAGTTGTTTCCACTTTTCTTAAACCAATTAGCATTATTGTAAGAGCCAGACATTTCAGCTTATGTGCTTAGTCATTTCCTTCATGATTTTCAGTAAATAAAAATTCATCCTAATTTATCGAGAAAAAAAAAAAAAAAAAAAAAAATCAAAGAGCGAGCTTATCTATACCTGACATTCAAGAAGCTGTTCAATTATGTGTTTGTCCAAGTCTCCAACTACAACTTGTCCTCAGGTCTAGAAAGTTTCTTGGACCGAAACTTTGATGACTTGATTACATCAATTAAAGTAGCATCCTCGTCTACTTCATCCTGCTCATCTTCCTCATTAGGAGCTTCCTGGTCTGACGAACTAATTCCATCCTCTTCCCCACTTGAACTCTGCTCATCAAATAATTTTTTCCCCTGGAGATTACGCTGCTTGGGTGGTCGGCCTTGACGTCTTAAAGATGCTGCTTCTTTCTCATCAGCACCTGAAATCACATTCCACGTCGTCAATAATATGGATTAGCAAGCTTTCTCAATTATTATCATAGCAGTTCTATTTTACTAATTCAGCTGCAAGCTAACCTTGGTAGCTTTACTTTTTTCTTTTTCTTTTTTTATTTTTTTATTTTTTTTTTTAAAGGAAAACCTCACTATCATCTTAAATAGCTTATATAATGGAAAGCAGCATCATTCAACCTATCCAGGGGAACAGAAAAAAGATTTCAATTAATGGCCCGTAAATATTTCATACTACAGTATTTTCATACTATTATGATATGTTTATTTAGTCATTGAACTTTTACTTAAATAGATAATTCCATCATGCAACATTTTGTCAATTTGACAAACTTAATTAGTTACATACTGTAACTAACAAGACAACAAAAGAAAGCAGACACATTACACACCATGTTACTTTGGGTTAGGTATTGTGTAAGATTACAATTTGACTATATGGACAGGTTATCTAGTCAATTGAAACTTTTCCAGGGTACTTGCCTCAAATGAAACTTCCAGGATAAAAAACAAACATGGCAAAATGAATCAGCAAATACAAGAAAAACAAACTATCCAGGTTACATTTATTCTGAAAACAGTATGAAACAACTAATTCAATTTAAATCCTGAAAATGGAAACAAGCTCTCCAATGGTAAGGGGTAAGATTGAGCATATTTATCTCCTCAGTGCACCCCATACTAGGTTACAGGTATTAATCGTACACTCAATTAATTTGGATTTATGGAAGCCGAGATCTCGCAAAAAGAGAAGGCTATCAGTTAGCAGCAAATCTAACAATACAATTGCACATCCTAGTTACACGACCACAAGGATGTAACAGATTCCCAATAGAAAACAAGCAACACACAAACTGAGCAAGATAAACAAAGGAAGTCAGAGCACATACAACTATACAAGACCCCAAAAAAATGATAAATCCAAAAATAAAGGGGAAGAAGAAGCTAAATCACTGACACCTGGAAACTTCAACAGACACGACAAAAGAATAGAGAAAGGCCGAGATTAAAGCAGTTTTAAGTCGAGTAAATGGAAGAATACTGGTAGACACAGGGTTTGCACCCAAGAAACTCAGTACTGAAGATCTAGGATCAATGCATCATCTTGGAGCTCTTGTGAACCACAAAAGTAGGCTTATTTGGTAATTTCTTGTTTTTTCCATCTAAGCAGGCTTCTTATCACGGAAAAAGCTCTTGTGAAGTTGAGTGTGTCCCATGATCATTTAAAAAAAACTGTAAACTTCTTAGTGCTTATCTAGTTGAATTTGGAAGTAATACTAGCAATGAAGTTGTTTTCACATAAAGTTATACAACTCCTAAGATGTGAAACGTTGTTTGGTTGATCAAGGAAGTAAAATTTCACAAGGAAAGTTCCACTTGCCTAGGGAAGATAGGTAAGCAACTTGATTATGTTATCTATGTTACTCCTATGACAACCAAAGCCACTCCACAATGCCATATTATGTTAACCACAAGCACTTCTAAAGTTCTAACCTTTGTGAGCCTGTGAGGAAGCTTTGTGAGGGACTAAAGGCACTGCCTAGCTTTCTTCATTAATGTGGGTGATTTGACACCAAAAAAAAAAAAAAAAAAAAAAAAAAAAACAGAACCTTTCGTTCACTATCACTCTGTTTGGATAGCTGTTTAGGAAGGAAAGGGAGGGAAAAGAAGGGGAGGGGAGGGAGGAAGAATTTTTATTTCCCTTATTTGGATAGAAGAGAAAGGGAAGGGAAGGGAGGGAAGCAACAGCATAAATGATAAATAGTAGTAAAAGCAACAGCAGTAACCTCAACACCCTTCTCCTCCATTTCAAAGCCAATTCAGGATCACCCTTCCCACAAACACTCCTAATCAAAATCCCATAAGAAACCTCATTAGGAACAAACTCATGTCTCTTAGGCATTTCGTCGAACAGTTGGGGTACATTATCATACAACTTAGAACGATTACAAGCAGCAAGCAAAGCATTATTATAATACTACTATTCGCATTTATATTTATTGAAAAATTACGAGTTTGATTACAGAGCAAGTCCTAGCTTGAGTAATTCTTAGCAAAACGCTTAACAATTCTCATGAACACGCATCCTAGCTTGAGTAGAAGAACAAAATTGCAATCCACAAAATCAAGCTAAAATTTGACAAGTATGAGTAGGTTAGTAGTGAAATCGCACTCCACAAAATCGCATTAAAATATTCAATCAACAAAATCAAACTAAAATTTGACAAGTATGAGTAGATTAGTAGTGAAATCGCACTCCACAAACCCTAGAAATTGGGGGGAAAAAATTGCATTTTGGAACCCTAGAAATTTGGGGAAATCGTGAGGAGAGAGAAAAAAATTACATCAAAAACTGATGTTCAGATTTTTGTTAGAAAGTAAAGGGTATATTTGTCTATTTACAATACATCAATTTTTACAGAATTTTCCTTCCAAATCTTTTCAAAATTGGAATGATTTTACTCCTAAGTAATTAATGAATTATTTTCCACCCATTTCCATTCCTTCCATTTCCTTTCCCTTCCTAATTTGCTATCCAAACAAAGGAAATTGTATCCCTCCCTTTCTCTTCTCTTCCTTTCCCCCCAAATCCTTCTATCCAAACACACCCTATGTGTCTATGTGCAAGAGTTGTGTCTTTATGCCTTCTCCACACAAGCTGGCAAGACTTATCCAAGAATTTCAATTTCAGTAGTCCTTATAATTTTCAAAGCATGAGTTCTTTGACCTTGAGATCTCTTCTTTTGGCCTTGAAGCATCAGTATTAACCACATCATACACAACTGTTTCCACTTCAGCTCTGGGAAGTTTGAGTAGCAGTGCAACTATGTTGAACTCTGAAGAAGGGGAATATAATATATCTATTTCAAGACCTAACTCACCGAACTCTGCTAAACCAAACTGAGTTCATGTTAAATAAAGCTTTGTTATAGTTAGCTACGGTCATCTCATTTTATAAACTTATTAATTTATTAATAACGTAACATAGTATCATCTTAATTTTAAAGGACGCAAGGCGCACAAAGGCGCAAAAATTCCTTGGAGCCTAGGCGCAAGGCGAAGGAGCGCGCCTTTTGTAGGTGAGGCACACTTTATTCATTTAGTTAAGAAATAATAATTTCTATTAAATAAGTGTAAAAATGAAATTATGAGAAAAGTTAAAAGGGCCATGTGATCAATAACAAGGGTTCTTCAAAAGTTCAAATCGAATTATAGGATATGGGATTTCTCTCTCCACGAGAATTGAAGAAAACCTGCCCATAACAAAGTCTCATGGTATACTTTAGGAAAAATAAACTTACACCATAGCTATTGATGCTTTAAAACATAAAGCGCAAAATAAGGCGCAAGAAGCAGCCTAGAAAAAAACAAAAAGGCATGCGCCCTTTTTTAGGTCTTTGAGCCTCAAAGAGCTAAGGCGCCAACTCTTGAGCCTCACTGTGCCTTGCGCCTAGGCGCACCTAAGGCACGCTTTTTAAAACTAGAGTATCATACAAAAATATAATTTCTATTCCAACTTGCACCCGAAAATGGTGATTTTATAATAAACCAATCTCGAAACTGAGCCAAGCGTTGATGTCTAAGACAAGGCCGAGCTCAAAATCTCAACTAATCAAGCCTCAATGAGCTTCAAGCCTAAATTTAAATTTTAGCAAACTCAAGGTCAGTTCATCTTGTACTCTGAGAGCAATCCTAGTTTTTGCATTGAAATCAGGTGCATTGCCTCAAGAATCTCAATTAAATTAAAACATTAAGTCCCTAACTAATGTTTACTAAAAGCTTAAGAGAGGAATATATCAAATAGTTATCAGCCCTCCTTATAAATATAAATAAGCAACATCACAGCCCGTTACTCAAGCGAGATATTAGCCAGAACGCATAGTCTATTTTAAATAGAAAGAAATTTTACAATAAAAATAAAAAATAAAAAAATAAAAAAAAAAAGAAAAGAAATCAGCCAGAAATAATCTTTCAAGGTGTAGTCTATTTTAAATAGAAATAAATTTTAACGCAATAAATATAAAGCATAGCTCTACCTGCAAAACTTTCCATCTTTGCACATTTTTCCTGCAGGGTCTCAACAAATTGATGATAGGGTCGCCAACCACTAGGATCCTCATCTGTTTTTATATTCTCAGTTCGTCCTTGGATGTTTCTTAAGCTACATAGATCAAATAAGTGGCATATTCTATGTCATTAGAAAGGGAATTCATAGATAAGACCAAAATATAGAGCTAAAACTTACATGTCAGGGAGATCTGTGGGTGGAAGTTTCTCAACAAAGGGGATAACAGCACCAACTAAGAAAGACAGCCGCTGAGGTGGATCTGCAAAAGCATAATCTACACCATCTTTCACAAATTTCAGAATTTCCAGTCTATGCTTACTTCTGGCAGCACCCACGATTGTTCCTGACAGCTGAAGAGCGAGTTCTTTGCAATCAAGAAACGACTTGTTTGCAGAAGATTTATCATCACTTTTAGAAAGTTGAAGCATATGACGATGATGTGCCTGTCAATTCAATACAAAATTGAGAAAAATTGAAAGTTTAAAATTCATGTGCTCATAAAAAAGGTAATCTTTCCATTTCACGTTATTTGAAGACTTTAAACGATTCTCATTCCATAATATTATCTGCCATTTAAAACATCAATGCACATTTATTTGTCCATTTGAAATACTAAGACCCTATTACTTTACAACTAAATAGACCAATGCGATAAATTATATCTCAATCTTTTTTCAATTGGATAATATTGGATTTTTGCATGACATAATTCATTTTATCATTATTATACATTACATAGGAAAACATTGTCATGCGGGATCTTAATAGGTTCTTGACAAGATGTATTTTCAAAGCATTGACGCAATATAAATTTACTTATAGATACTCATGATTATTAATAGTCAAAGTTGTGCATATGCAAATGTGTCATGTCAATATGGTGCAAATTAAAAAGAAGCAAGTATCTTCGATAAACTTCAGCATAACCTAATGGACAGTTAATAAGGAATGGAGGTTGAATAAAATCATCTTTAAAACATACAAAATATAACAGGATATAACATATTATCCAATCGCATTGTCAAAGCTGCAGATTTCAGCCAAACTTTGCATATAAACTACATGAAAATTAAGCAAATGTGTTTCACATCTCGGCCCATCATATCCTCTTCTACAAAAATTTACTCTTTTTTTACATTCAAATTATAAAACCATGACTCTTTTCTGGAACAAAGTGAACGTTACAAATATTATAACGTTACAAATAATTCTAAACTCACTCCGCCAGTCAAAATCCATAAGAACAACAAAGCAACACAATGATAAATGGATAATAATATCAATCAAAAACCAATTAACAAAGGCTTACCCTTTTTAGTGCTTCGAGATATATACCAAAGATATTCTCATCTTTTTTCCTTAGAACAGCTATTAGCTGCTTAACCACCTCAGCTATGTTGCTCCCATGCATTACAAAATGAGAAATAATCTCGGGAGCAAGGTACTCCTGGATCAAGATTACAAAGATATACTAACATGAACAGCCTTTTTCCAATGAAAAATACCATGTGAACTGATAAATAATAGGTATGGACACAATATCAAGCAGCATACTAAGCAGCTGGGTAAGTTTTAACAGTCAATAGCAATGCCTTAAAGAAAATGAAACGTCACTTTATCAAATCTTCTAAGTCTTTACCATGGAAACCACATCGCTAGTAACCAACTTCCCAGCAGCAATAACAACGGCATCTCGAGTTGTCTCTTCCACATACTCTCTGTTAACATCTTCATCTTCAGTCTCATCTGCAAGAAACACTAGGTTAGGAAATTTGATTCTCAAAAGTCAAAGTTTGGAACCAAGATCATACTACCATATAACCCCTATCCTCCGGTGAGGCCCCTACATAGGGTTGAGTAAATACGGGTTCAAATATGTACTCTCAGATGGCAAAATGGCTCTTAGATTTCCTTAAAATGGCTTAGAGACATGTTTAATGATGAATGTTGGATGCTTACAGAGGATATTTCTATTAAACTTGATCTGAAAGACGATAAACTAGCCTACTACTTCATAACAAATAGGAAGAGGAAGAATTGTGAGTCATTTAAATTTTATATTATTTTACCTTATTTCATTTCAGAATTGACCCCAATGCTACCTGTTTCATGCCACTTTATGGTACAACAAACAAGTATGGAAATGAAATCTGCTACCTACTTCTCTGTAGCTAGTCTAAAAGTGTTAAACACTAATAAAGTTCATAAAGGCAGCAAGTCATTAGGTAGAAAACAGTATAGTCCCAATTGAAAATTGACAAATGCTTAAACAACGTAGTAAACTGATAACTCTTTGATATAATGCATACAGCCCGAATTCTTTATCACTTTTGGATTTCTGATGTTCGATGTTTAATTGTGACATTTATGCAAAGAACCAAATATTTCAGATATTCTTTCAAATATAGGAGATTTGAAATCCAAAATTCAACATCTGATATGGTATCCGATACATCAGATTTCCAAAAGAATTTGGATTACATATGGAACGGATGTTCAGATGGTTTTGCTCTTTCCTAATACTATGTCGCATTGACTATCCAACTTCCGCCTTGATGTTTAATTTTGCTTTTGGGTCAAACAGTAAAATTAGAGGTAACGATTCAATGAGTTATCATGATATTATGTCCCACAAGGAGAACTTTGAGGGTGGTTTTTCCTCCCCTCCCCCCCCCCCCCCTCCAAAGTTCTTGGACAGTTGTGATTGGCTAGGCTATCTCTGCAGATAGGAGGTCCAGCCCAAGGCCCATAATTATACCTACACAAATTTGTACTGGATATGTAAAATTACTCAGTTTATGTTTCCAATATCGTCATTAAATCGAATCAATCATTTGTCAAACTGCTGAATATTGGTGACTAGTTAAGGACTCAGAAAAGAACTTACTTGATACATCAAGCTGCTGTTCACAAAGTTTCCAAAATTTCTCAATAGTAGACTGCTGTGGCTGGAATCCCAGACTTTCCAGGGCTGTAGAAGCGAATCTAGATTTTCTGAATAAGCACCAAAGCTCAGCAAGTATTGTACAAACCTAGTGCACAATAAGGGATTATGGGATCATGTGAAACAATAGTTCGGCATCAATAAACCACATGACAAAAATATTTGGATAGCTAATTAATTAGTAGAAGCAAACACTATGAAGGAAAAAAAAAAAAAGGAAGAATTTTACTCTGCAAGCAAGCTGATTTCCTAGCTTCATCTCGGCTCCAACTTGAGAAGGCAGAAGAATATACTCTACTTGCTTTAATAAAGTAGCACGTTTAGAGAGTAAAGAATTAACAGACGCCTCATTAACAGATTCAGAGCTCACAACAGAGTAGAGACACCAATTTACGTGAAGAAACATATTAAGCAGCAGAAAACAGTTCACCTGTGAACAATGATGAAACAGATTCAATTAAAACCACAAAGTGGCAAAGGAATTTGAAATATAATTGCTCATTTGTGCTTTATTACACACCTCCTCATCTACATTTCTGAAATTATCAAGCATGGAGGCAAACTCTTCATACAAGTCATCAATAGTAACAGATCTCGACAATTGAAGCTCATAAAGCCTTTTTAAGTTCACAAGAAGAGGATATTCATCATCACCATCCTGTTGGGGAGACAAATGGGGAGGAGGAAAGGGAAAAACATCAGACTGAAGTCTTTATATTTCAAAGGAGGAAAATCAATATTTAGACTGAGAATACCTCCACTTCTTTCATAGCAGTCTTGAGTTTTTCCACAAGTTCATCTTCAAGTTCCTTTAGTTTATTGTTTGCATATTCTTGCAGCTCTCCCTTACTCTCCACTGAACAAAAGTTCATAGCCTTAATGCAAGACCTAAGTGTGTCTTTATCTCCATGTTTAAAAAATGCCTCCTTCATCAGCTGAAGTACAGTCTTGAAATTCTAGATGACAAGAGAAGTACAATGTCTTTTCAAGAACTAAAATTTCCTTCAAGTAGCATAGCTGAACAAAAGAGAGCATATCACTAACCTGTTCCTGTCTCTTCAGAGAATAAAGCTCAAGATCCATATACAGAACAATTTCAATCAACGATGGGGCTTTTGCCTTGTCCACTACGTATTTCCGCAGAAGCTGGGGGTAGTTTTTCATCATCACTACAGTTACTTCCCGCTTATTGGTTACAAAAACTTCCTGAAACATACAGAAATATGTACTGATGAAAGAAGAATAGAGTAGAGAAAGCTAGTTTCTTTAATAAAAGATTATTGGAAGCTTCTACACAGAATGGAAACCTTTTGAGCCTTGGTATAGTATTGTTTCCGATTATCAGTTGCAGGCACAATCCTCTCCCCAACAGCCTTCTTGACAGATGCACAAAGGAGCCGGATCAAATTTGTTGCATCGATTTCAGTAAGCTCAATTGACGGATTTTCATCCAGTAGTGCAGAAATTATGCACTTCCAATCCTATGAAAGACATATCAGATAAATTGTTAACCTTATCCATTAGAACATAGAAATGTCATTTAAATGGTAAAAAGGTACAATTTTGTAAATCACACTGATCATCATTCAGTCTATATTTCTTACTTTCATGGCCGGCATGTACTCCCAGACATCATCAATGACATAAGTTATTAGAATAGGATCACTAGAGAATTCTCTCAGTATTTGTAACATTCTACTAAGAGTAACCAGAGAAGACTCGCTATCTGCATCAATATACCATGAAAAGAATAAACAAGAATGTCTCAACATAAAGTGAAACCCAAGCTGAATAAAATGAATTAAGAGAAAACCTTTTGGATGAGAATGCGAGCTGTTAAATTTTTGCGCAATCAAGTGATCATAGACCAGCTCCCCTATAGCACGCCTAATTTCTGGGGGCTCAACAACAAGCAGATCATACAAAGGACCCAAGTGATCGTCCAGTAAAAGCTGATGCCTGGAAGGACATACAAGATGCGTCATAAACACAAGCAATTACAAGCTAAATTAAAGTACGATTTTCTAATTCAAGAAATGAATACCTCAGTAATTGTTTAACAAGTCCTATGGCACACACGGCGACAGAGACATCAATGTCATCAGCCAATTCAATCATCCTATTGGAGAATCTTTGGGTGAAGAGATCCAGAGATGGAACATTATCATCCACTTCATACAGGCTTTGCAATGCAATAACAGAAGCTTTCCTCACACCAGCACTCTGCATACATGAAAGCCAAAGCAATGGAAGAAGATAAAAGGAAGTCGAGTAAGACCTTCAGATAGAATACAACACAAAATTTCAACTTAATTAGTCTCTTGGCCACCCTTATAAACAATTCTCCCTCTGTTCCTTTCTATTTTTGAATGATCGTTTCGGGCATTACTCGTTTGGGATTTCTTCCAAATAGAACCCAAGGAAGGATCCCTTTTTTACGTTTCTTTTTATAAACAATATAATAACTTTATCTCTACTTTTCCAGTAAAAAAATGTGCCCGTATCAATTTTATGTTCATCCAATATTTCTGTTACATCTCCTAAGTCTCCAATTTTATTAATCATAAAACTAGATCAGTCATTTTAAGTTATTATTAAAAACAATTTCCACTTTAATTATTCCTTATCACCATGCAGATAAAGAATAAAAGGAACAAAGAGAGTTATAAATAAAAATAGATTGAAAGCACCTTGTCATTCAACGTCCATCCAAGATACTTCAGATATCTATCCTGCAGGAACAGTGACGGGTAAGACAAGATCCAGACACCCAAAGACTGTATGCAGGACACTCGGATATTGGGATCAATGTCACGATATCGATGCATAAATAGCCTACAAAAAGAAGTCACCATGTCAATATAACCATATCTGAGCTTGAAAGCAATCTTTTAAGGAAAGAAACATACACCAAAAACCAGTTTCGATAATCACAGCATCTATTCTTCTTGAACCTGGAGACCATCTGACACTGCAATCAGCAGATAATTTGCCTATAACTCTAACTCACTACTCCTTTTTGTTTTAAAATAAACCAAAATCCAGAAACAAACACTTGGATATCCTTATAAAAATTTAAGATTCAAAAAATGCCAATACTATTTTTACCATTGGCAGTATCGACCTAAATTCAAGTTCATGGCTATAGAGCAATAACTGACAAAGGAATGCCAAAACAAAAAAAAAAAAAAAAAAAAAAAAAAAAAAAAAAAAAGAGAAAAATCGACAGAATGGGAGCACCTCCCAAAGAGGTAACACAGCACAAAGTATAGGCTGCTGATGGCAATTGAGGTCAACAATTTATTTAAAAAAAAAAATTAAGAGTTACAAGTCAACCCTCCACAATCTTGATAGATTTGGACAGAAGAACCATTCAGATGTGCACACTTAGACTCCAAGTTCTGCTATGCAAGTCTTCAGCAACATCCGAGTGTATTAAAGTTTGCAATTACATCAGGAAAGCACCACATGTATTAGAACAAAGTTGTTTTAACGAGTTTATACGCCTAAAAATGATATAAAATTAATATCTAGAGTTCATTTTGAACAGCATAGAGTGATTTTTATCTTATAAAATAGGATTAATAATAGGAATCAGCATATCCATTCCCAAAAAAAATAAAAAATAAAACCAAATTTTAGCATTATCCTAACAACCAAATTTTAAATTCTTCAAAATTATTTGATGTCCATGTAATTCTGGTGGTTGTGCTTATGCACCAGCACTGAGAAAAAGAGCTAGAAATTTTCAAAAACCCTACCCTTTAAATATCTTGTCCATCATCTCTTCTATTGCAGTTATCTTTTCATGTGTAGTCATCAATCTCTTATTGAGAGATTCTGCTCGAGGGCCTTCTGCCCTTTTCTTGTTTTCAGCATTTAGCTGCCTCTGAGTGGTTTCGCGCTGTGATCCAAGCATTTTTGCAATGGTGATGAATGATGTGACAAGCTGAAGGCCAACCAAAGAAGCCACTTGGCGATAAATTCGAGGCGGGGTACTAAAAACAAAAGATAAGCAAGTTAGCGAAATAAAGTAGCTACAATCTGTCAAACAACACAAATCCATCTTAATATAACTGACCATGATAGAGCAATCACATAATCTGTGCACTTTTCAAACAAAACGCCATCGAATAATGGTCCATTCTGACATTCAATGATCAATTGGTCCCAAAAGTAAACAAGGTTGTCTTTTAAGTTGTTGAAGTCCTTTCTTTTTGAACTTTGGTAATCCTCAACTTCACCCTAAAAAAAATAAAAAAAATATATATATATACTTAGAGATCATTGGACTATTTAAAGGTAAAAATAAAGATTAATTCTTAAAACTTGATTCTGAGAAATAAAGAGCTTCGTTCTTAAACTAAATTCTGAAAAATAAAGAGCTTGATTCTTAAACTCAATTCTGGAAAACAATGAGCTTGATTCTTAAACTTATTTCTGAAAAACAAAGAGCTTAATTCTTAAATTTCTAGAAAAATAATCTTGGTAAAAGCTAAATAGACTATAACAGTTTAAAAAATGAGGATACCTTTCTCGCAAGATTGACCAAATCAAGCACTACATTGTCAACATCAGTCTCCTCAAACAGGTCACCTTCTATGCAATACTTTGCACCACATGACTGCAAAATTAAAGCGCATTAAGCTTATCTTAACAACAACAAAGATAGGGTATCAGCAACTTTCTTCCGCATCAAAATTAGATGTACAACTAATGTAGCTTGTGAATGTTCTCTGATAAGCCAATGTGGGTACAACTAACTGTTATCTTCCAAATGACTGTGGATTTATTTAATTACCTCAAACAACATATTCAAAAGGTCTCCAGTTGCTGGTTTAGGGTCCTTTTCATAACGCTCAACCCAAATCTTGACCACTGGAGGTATATTTTTCCTGCTCCCTTTGATGGCCTCTGCACATAACAATTATACCATAAATCATACACGGGAAAAATTATTGTTGAAACGTATTTTCTGCAGCTAAAAAATAATAACTGGCTAGCTCTATCAGTTGACTACTCACTACTAACTGCAACAGAACGCTCACATAGACTGACAAAAGCACAATTTTCTCCCACCGCATTGAAGCCAAGACCTTTTTAACAAGAGCAATTGAATTAATACGCACCATATTCTTATGATAGCTATACATCGACCACAAGTCAATATGCAAATAGGCCAGTTCTCCTTGATTACACGAGGACAGCGTACGCCTTGATACTTAACACTTTTCGTTTCTATCACTTAAAATTGACGTGTCTCCTTTACTCTTGAGCGGCAACAGAGACATAAATAAATTCCTCATCATATCAAAACCCATGTCAAATTCTTTAACCTCAACCTCAGCTAATCAAGTCCTCATAGGTCAAATATTTCATTTGGCATGGGCGAAATAACGTTCGAAACAAAGCATCAAAAAATGCATTGCAGCATAGTATCTATCAAATAATGGTCCACTCTAACTAAACCTAAGCAACATAAATACAATCGAATTGCAATACTAAACTGAGAATTGCATTAATAGTCCAAAATAGCAAAGTAAACTAAATCAATACAATTCTAACACAATTATCCCAATAATCAGTATGACACCACAATAATCAAAATTCAAAACCCTAAATCAAATCAAACATACCAATCAAGCTAATCTCCTCAAAATTAACACTGGTAGAAGCCTCAACAGCGCGATTCCGCTTAGCTTTAGGGCGAACCTCCTCAAAATCGTCGAAAGAATCATCAACATCAGGATCAGTCGGACTTCGCTCAACAACAGGTTCTCGATTCAATTTCCCAGCCCTAGTTCGTTTCTGCAAACATCCAATCCACCATTACAGAAATCATTCAACAAAGAAGAGAGAGAAAGTGAGAGAGAGAGAGAAGAAATGTTGAACTGACCGAGCGACGAACTGATGCTTCGGAAGTGGCGGCGGCTGCTGCGGCGGCGGCAGCGTCGTCCATAACTGAAGTGGTGGTTGTTTCGCCGGAATAACTGTTGAAGGAAGACGAAGGAGGAGAGAGAAAGAGAGAGTGGTATAGTAGCGCTTAATTTAGAGGTGTGAAACTTGCTTTACAATTTTTGTGAAATCGGAAAGTTGTTAGTGTTGAAGTTTTTTTTTACACTGAATTAGCTCCCGCCATTTCCCATTTTTCAACGAGTAACGCCTTGCTAGTCTTTAGCCCGTGCAATAGTGTAATCTCGTATTTATGTTCACTACGGCACTACCTCAAATGATCCGTTCAATATCGCTATGGCCTATGGGAGATGATACACATCCAACTGATACAAGTCACATGCAACACGGCAACACTAACTAAAAATTGATAACGCAAGACGAGTATTAGCTAAAAAGAAATGAGAGGGGCAACTGATTAGGAAAAAAAATTAGTTCCTAGCGCCATTTATCAGAAGTAGGCGAGATGAATTTCATTGGCATCGAACAACCTTGTTACTAAAAGAATATTTTACATTAGAAATAGAGACACAATTTTGTTATTAGAGATAATAGCATCACTAATGAAAATATATGTGTTTTATAAGAATCGAATTATACTTCATCTGACGTTGTTTTACAAACTACAAATCATAGAATCGTTACAAAAAAGTAAAGCCAATGAAATTATTTTTTAATAATTTTTTTAATAGACATCCATATCGCTATATTTCGAAAATGTTATGAAATTTGTGATCTTATGAATAAATGTTACTCCTAGTAATTAGTTGTTATTTTTACTACTAAATTCAAACATACTAACAAAGTAAAAAAAATATATATTTTTATTACATGCTAGGGTGGCCAACGCGCGCGTTGCGCGCGAGTAGCTAGCCCTTATAGGTAAGTTTTATTGGCTTGTTTATACTCTTGACGACAAGGCATGAACGTCTAAGGAAAATTCCGTATACTACGCATAAATTTTGAGTTTTGTAGAAGTTTTATATTGTCAAAGTTTTATATTGAATTTTGGCCAAGAAAGTTAAAAATTATACGAAGTAGATGAAAATTAGAAGCAAGGCACCAAATGAATGAAACAAATTTGTAAATCTGTACAATAAATTGTAACTGGCAATCATTATCCATTACTCATCAATTTGATTATAATTGGAAAGCATAGAAAAGGCGTCTTACCTATATGTGCACCTAAGCCCTAGGTTTGAGCAAGCCAACATCTCTTGAAGAGTTAAATACTACTTCCTTCCATGATGACTTGGATGAGTAAGATAATTTCAAAATTACTAATGATGAAATCTGCAGTACATCTATAGCTGGAAAATACCATCCCATGCCGGGGTTTAAATTATTGTTTCTGTTATTGAACGAAGAGCTCGAACATAAGATTAAGTACCCTGAAGCCATTTCTTATTTGATCTCAATAAAAGAGTTCTTACATGGCACATAGATTTAGATTAAGCCTAGTATTGCGAAGTACATAGATATATATAATGTTTTGCAAAAAGTGTCCTTATAGGGCACGTTTTTTTTTTTTTTTTCCTTGGTAGTACTAAAGCAATATAAATATATAACTAAGGACAAGGTGCTATTTAAGGACAAGCAGCTGCTTGTTTTGTTGTTGTAGCCCTTGCATATTTAGTCATATTTCAATCTCCTTGATAGCCCATTTGAGGACCCCGATTCTAGTGAGAGAAGTTGTTGGTGCAATTTGGAATTGTATGGTCTTCGTCCTCAGGTTAGTAGCTATTTCATCAAACTCCGGCCAATCACCCTGTCCAATAACGCAGTTAATGTTTTTGTTTAGTATTAATTTGAAATTTATAGCCTTTGCATTTTTTTTTTCCAGTTCTTAACGCCAATTTCTTCTCATATATCTCTGAAGTTGGGAGACCAATGAGTTTTTCGCAGTCTTCAGCAAAAGCAGTGAGTCTTAGAGTCCCAGTGGCGTCACTTACATCGAATGTGAAATTAACGCTGTGAGTGAAGGGACATTAGTATTTTGGTTGTTGTAGTTGTTGAATTGGTTGATTTTAATTGTTTCTTACCTGACTGTAGCAGTACTCTTTTTTTTTTAGCAATTTAGGCATTTGAAAGTTGTGTCCCTTGCTTCGTGGCAGCGCTTTCCACAGTTGTTACATCCTAAGTAAGCAATCAGATTTTTCAACTGAGCATCAGGGATAGTGGCTTGTATCCAATGGCGTTCTTCTTGCATTGTGTTTCTAGCCTGCAATGTTTGAAAAAGCTTCGGTTATCTGTTAATAGGTAGGTATTGGGTAGCTATCAGGGTGGGGGTTGTTGTCCTTACATTTTTCTGCTCACTGATAGTTTTGGCTGCTGTTGTTCTTGATGGTGTTCTGATATGCAGTATTTTTGTAGCCTGGTCAAGAAGCATTTCTTGTTTTTCTTTCATCCTAGGATGTTTTAAACAAATTTAGTAAAATTGATTAGCATTACATATTGTAAGTGTAGTGTGTTTTTCATTGCTTACCATGTTCTAAGAGCATGTGCTTCCTCCCCAGTAGGATCTGAGATGATAGTAGTTGACATTGATCTTGCAAGGGAGAACCCTACATGTTTAAAGGTTTTGAATTATGCATTGTGTTAAGGTATGTTAGCAATTTGAGAACAAATGATAGGCTACCTTTATATGTGGTTGGTCGTAAGTGTGTGAAGGCTGCAACTATTGGGCTTAACACCCAACCTGCAACCTTCTCGGTGTCAATAACAGCAAGGCCTCCCCACATTGAGATGGTGAGCGGCTGTTCAGTGCTGTTTATGATGGCATATAGAGTCAGGGATAGTTTTGGAGTTTTGTATAAATGGTGGAATACATTGGTATATTAGGTTATTATTGTCATTGTTTATGTACTTTTGGTCAGTGACTATGATTTCACGTACATCCATCATGTTTCCTCCTGATGTTGGTACTTTCCTGACCTCTTCTATGTAGAGGACAACAACAAGCAAATCTGTGTGACAGGTTACATACGGTTAGTGACTGCTGCATAAAGTGTCATTACTAATAAAGTTTATGTGGGTTAGCACTGTACTTACCGAATCGTTCATTTTTAAAGCTGATTTTTGGAATTGAGTTGGTGGTGATATAATTTGGAAGAACTGGACCTGCAGTTGGGTCTAGTGGTTCGATGATTGTTTGTCCGCCGAACGTAATCTGGCAGTCATTTTCTCTTTTTTGGTACTTTGGATCTATTGCTTTCAGTGGAGCATTTGCGATCTCATATTCTTTCCCTAGTTGGAGGACGTCCTTGAAAGTGTCTATTTCATCACCAAAAAGAGTACCTCCAAGATGGTTACCCTGCACAACTTACAATAATGTTATGTGAAATGTTTATATATATTCTACCTATTAACATGTAAGTGTTTTTTAGCTGTTGAAGTTGTGAGTTGCCTTTTATTTTTTGGTAATTTGGTTGTTGATTAAATCTGTGAATGAGATATTTTATGTCCTCTTTTTTTTTTGTTTTATGGCTGATCATAGAATTACAAGCAATTGTATAATTTATATTAGTGTTTTTAGTGCCTAGTAAGAAAGTGAACATACCTCAGTATCCTCAAATACAAGGCGTTGGTAGCGCTTCTTGTTTGGTGATTGTTGTGGCTGTGATTTTTCTATCACTTTGGCTCTTACTTTGTAAGCTTTGGTGCTTGGAGTTAGTTTCCCGAGTGAAGTTTGTCCTGGCTTCATGATTAAACTCTGCATCAACATATATGTACAATGCAAAACAAAAAGTGTAAGTTTAGAAACGATTTGGATATAACCAATGTGATATAATACTTGTGTATTGAACAATACTGACCTTTTTTAAAAGTGAAGGAGACTTTGGATGGCGTTGGTGGAAATGACAAAGAATAAACCACATATATATATAGATATATAGTGTTGTTTAAGACCAATGTGTCAGTTTCAAACTTATGCAGTTTCTGAGCTTTGTTTTAATTAGAATTTAATTGTATTGATAATAGGAACTAAATGCACATAATTTGAAAAGAATTGTACTGTAGTTATTTGTAATTAGGACTAATTATTGCTAATTATTTTTAAGTAGTATTGGAAGCTTCCTGTGACTGTTTGTTAACAAAAGATGCTGTGCAATAAATGTGCTATAACCTCTCAATTTAACAGCCTAATGGTTTATTTGGTTTGCAGTTCTGGTTGTCTGACATTGCCCAAAAAATGTTGTAACACATGGAATAGCATAAATCTACTGACTTTTTGTATTCCCTCTATATGAGCCTAAAATTGGTTTAAGTCTACTCATCAATTACATTCATCGGTAATTCTAAAAAGTCTACATTGTCAAATAAAATGGAACAGAGGGGGTATTTTTAATATAGATAACAATTTCAAACAATATACTAAATTAGCATTTGAAGGTAAGAATAGGTTCAAGCAAGGAAGAGTTAAGAGTTGATGCACGTTACCCGTGGCAAATTACCATATTATACTTAAAGTGAGAATGTGTTCAAAAAAAATAAAATACTTAAAGTGAGAATGACAAATCTTTAAGCATGAAATGTTGAAAGTCTGGCACATAAATGAAGCTGTAACAATTGTGACATCACATAAAATTATGATATTGTTCTAAAAGGTGAAAATTCCCCAAAAGTAGCCAGAAAGCTGCATCAAATTCTGTGAAAACCGCTATGTCACGAAATATTGTTTTTAAGAAATTGTGTCCCTGACTTTTTGTCCTTACCTTATTAAGTTTTATGGGTGTACAATTATATTTCGTGGAAAAGTGCAGTCCAAATTCAAATAAGTCGATCATAGTATCCAAAGATTCCAAAGGATAACTGAGATGTTCACAATAATGTACTTTTAATAGAAAGTGGCTAAGATCATAGAAGCAATACCTTTGCTCTCGACAGATGGAATCTTTTGAGGACCTTTACCACCTTCCTCAAGTGTTGCTGCTGATATATCCACTACCACAACATGACCAACCTGCATACAATCAATGATAACCGAGATATATATCAATCACCTTCAGTATGCAGAAGAAACAATAAGCAATGAAATAGCATCAGTAAAAGATTACAGGGATGAGATTGTGCAGTCAGACAACGGCTATATGTATATGTGTAGACACCCATTTGTGTCTCCCCAAAACCAAACCCGGTGATGAGTACCTTTCGCGTCGAATCATAATCGAATGAAGTGAAAGTATGGAAAGTCTACTATTGCGGAATCGAATGAAGTGAAAGTGTGAAAAGTCTAGTGTTGCGGATAGTTTTAATTTCTTTTCTCTTCTCTCTGTTTTTGAAAACTTATTTTAAGAAAATAGCCAATCCAGTTTGGTTGGTCCATGATATGGGTCCAATAGTAGTGTAGTTGGATAGGGCTTGACAAGAGCTTTCCAACGATATATTATAAGCCCAATTCCGATGAATATTGAGGAAGTTATGGCCAAATTACTAAACTGGGCCCGGTTTGAGCCTTATATGCGGCCCAATGATATAGAGGAGGGCCTAATATGATTTATCATTCCTAATGCAATTAGGAATGGTTTTAGTCTTCTAGATTATTCTAGAAGGTTCTTTTCATTCCTAATTCAATTAACATTGATAAATTGACTTTTGTTGACTTTTCAGAGTTGTAATTAAAATCAAAGAACGTTTTTTTGAGGAAGATACAATTTTATCCTCTTGTACGGCAATTTTTATCTGATTTTAAGAAAACGCGTGAATTTCCAGATCAGCGCCAAACGCCAGCTGTAGCGCCTGGCGCTAATGTTGGCGTCTGGCGCCAATAGCCAGCGTTGGCGCTAATCAGGTTTTACGTGCGCCAGAACTCTGTTTTGATATTTTATCTTTTTTGGCTGATTTTCTCTATAAATAACGTCGTAAAACTCCGTTTTCGATAACCAATTTTCATTCATCTACAATCTACCAACTCTCATCAAGATTTTCTTGATTACTTTCTCTCTCTCTCTTTTTTCTAAACTAGCCTTTTACATACAAAATTCCGCATTCATTAGATCTAGAAACACCTAGCCATATTCGAAGTTGCCTTCGCCCTAGACGTCCAAGGCCTACAAAGACCCTCCCACAAAAGGCTTAGGGGGTGTCGGGTCACTAGGTATCCACCATCCTACAGGAATTCTGTCCATTCTGAGAAATGAACCTGAAATCGTCCTCAACAATGATTGTGTTCCAGTGTTCCTGATATAATTAACGTATTCTTAAATCTGTCAGAATGTTCCTGAAAGCATTACTACTTTTTAAGTTCATAACCTTGAATCATATATATTTCCACCTATGTATAAATTTCTGTCCCAAATCATAGTATCTTACCTATCTTCTTCTTCCTAGCTCTAGGCTGTAGCTTTTAAATTTGTAAGCATAAGATCATTGATACTATTTTCATATCGTCTGTCAACGCACAAGTTACAAATTTCCCATCCACAGGGGTTATAAAATATATTTTCATATCATCTTTGGGTGTCGTAGATTTTTTTTTTTTTTTTTTTAGGAATTCATTCCCCATCCATTGACGTCCATCAAAATGGCAGATAAGGCTCTTGAAGTAGCCAATTATATTTGATTTTATCATACTCTAAACCTACTATCACAAACAAGCCCGCTAGCTTTTGCACATGGAAACACGTTGCATCATAACAACCAGTATCTTCGTTTGATTTAGATGCTCCAGATTCATCCATTGGAACTGTAGCTAGTGAATTGGTTTTTGTAACAATTGATGGCCTCTGTGCAACAATTTTTATTAATGTTGATGGTTTTGATTTAATTACATACATTTTAGAAGTAATTTGAAAGGTGGATTGAAAACTTTCTCTAAATATTTAATTTAGTAGCATGATATATAAAAACAGCAGACGTAATTGAAAATGGGAAAGAGGATAGACACTAACATGATATACACTCTGTGTTGACATTTCACATACATTAACAAGTTCACATGATGAATGGAGGCAATAAATCAAAAATATTTTAGTAGAGTGCATAGAAAATTGATTTAGAGATAGAAAGACCTGTTTAGTGAGATGATGGGCCGCACCAAGGCCACCCGACCCAACTGCCAGAAATCTTTTCTTTTATTTTCTTTCTTTGGGTTGTGGGCCATGATTTATGGTACCGTCTGCCCTGCACCAAAATCTTATACTCTTGTTATGTTTAAATGATTTTGAAATAAATAAAGGGGTAATTTTGAAGCAAGACAACATTCATATAATGTAGATATCATTCCTAGTAGAAATCTTAACAAAAGACACACCAATTAGGAAGTAGTTGCTTCTCATTTTCAGAAGAAGAAGTAATAGATTGTTTCAAGAAACAATAACATTTTGTTTTATTTGAAGCTGAACTTAGTTTATTGAAATATTCTCCTACATAAAAAGTTAAAGTTGACTGAAATTTTGGTTAGGGGACATCGTGCAGATAAGCAGACCGAAGTTCCTCTTTCAGTTGTTCCTGTCATACAAGAATGGGTTTGACTTTAGCAGCTACACATTAGGTGAACGACATACATTATCAAAAGTAAATCAAGAGGCTGTAATTATACTGACCTTGAAGGAGATTGTTGTGTAACACCTGATCGTAGTAAGATCTCAAATGAAATAACATTTTTTGCATTGTACAGATGCTGATCTTCAGCTGTAGGCTTTGTGAGTACCCTTACATGTTTAGAATTCCGGGCCCGAGAAAGGGCAACATATAATTGTCCATGAGAGAAGCAAGGTCGTCTAAGGTATATCCCTACTTGAGTGAGTGTTTGACCCTGGGCCTTGTTGATTGTCATAGAAAAACAAAGCTTGATTGGGAATTGTTTTTGCTGGAACTAGAACGGGTAATTAGTTGAGGCAGAGGGCCGCAAGTCAATGCGTGGCAGAAATACATATTCACCATTATGATGGCCAGTTGCAATTACACACTCAATCATGTTAGGGTAAAATCTTTTGCATATGAGTCGTGTCCCATTGCATAAGCCTGAGGATGGAGCAAGGTTCCTCAACAGAATAACGGGACAATTCTCCTTGAGAACCAATTCATGTGGACTCATTCCTCTGGGGCATAAAGTATTTAGGAATTCAGTTGTGTAAATTTTGCAATTTTCATCAATCAACACATCAAAACTCTTGTAGGTTACAGCCTCACCAGAGTGTTTTGCAATTAGCAGAGTATTTATCTCATCAACATCATCGTTGAGGGGAGTCAAGATTGCACGTTCAGCGAAGATGCTGGAACTGAAACCACCTGCACTTAGTTCTGGGAATGTTTGGCTTAGTAGCTGGTCCAGATAGTAGCTTTCATCCTCAAATGGCACAACCAGTTGTCTTGGTAGATGAATGTCAGCTATCTCTTCTGTTTGCATACGACCGTCCCCTAAAGCAAGCAAGAAATCAGAGAATGCAGGATTAGTCCGGGCTCGCATGCTTTCAGTAAGGCGTATTCGACCATGCCATAGATAAGAAGAGACTAAGCTTGCTTGTACTGCTTCTTTTTGTGATTTTTTGGGTACCACAGGCAATACTTGCCGAAAGTCCCCACCAAAGACGACAACTTTTCCACCGAAAGCTATACGGCTATCACATAAATCCCTAAGCAACAAGTCTAATGATTCTACATTTTCCTTGATTGCCATTGATGCTTCATCCCAAATAATCAAGGAGCTTTCTTGTAGAAGACCAGCTAAGCTGACACATTGCAAGACATGGAAGCTGTATGATCTAGAGGGATTTTAAAACGCGAATGGGCTGTCCTCCCAGTCACTATGTTTGAGGCAGCAATTCCGGACGTAGCTGTTGGTAGAACTATTTTGCCCATTTTTCCTAACAGCAGCATACAATGCACAGTAAAGGTATGTCTTGCCAGTGCCTCCTGGACCGTCAATGAAAAATGAACCGGGTTTGTTAAGATGCACATGTTTAATGATGCAATCAAAGGCATCGCGTTAGGCAAGGTTGAGCTTGTCAATGGCTTCAATGTATTCAACCGATATTGTGGCATTGAGTGCATCGGCAATATCCTTTGTTTGCCGTAGACCGGAGTCTGAATTGGTTATCAACACCCCTAAACGCTTCCAAAGTTTTCCCCATTTCTTCTAGGAAACGCTCTACCCCTTGCACAGTAAGGGCCTTCACTATGTCTTCCATTCCTGGATTTTGGTGCCTGATATCTTTGGACAAATGAATGTAGTACTTCTGCCAAAGGGCTAGGGGATATCTTGGCATTCCGAAAATCAATATTGTAGCGAATAATTTACGCAAAGATTTTGGCATATGTGAAGTAACAGCCTCTGCCATACATTTATCAACGGCGTCATCTTCTGCCAAAAGACCAAGTTTCAGGGCTGCTTCTTGAAAAGTTGCACAAAGTTGGCCATTTACCGTTCGTAAATCTTCAAAGGATTTTGGTCCCCTTATATTAATTAGTAGCAGCCTGAGAAAATATCTTTCCCCTTCGGATGGAGCCACAAAAGTCAGACGCCCTATGGCAGTTCGCAAATTAGCCCTCTTAGACCATGTCTTTGTATGTAGCATGATTCCACACATAATGCTCACAAAATTCTGCATATGTGTATTTTGGTATGTTTGGGACAGTGTTGTTCATTCTGAAGAACTCGGTTAATGAAGTACGGGCTCGGCGCCTATCTGAAACAACAGAGGCTAGTTGTTCATTGGGAGAGAACCTCACACTGTGCTGATTAGGCAGGTGAATTTGCAATGTTACTACTGGGGGGCTCATTTCAAACAGGTCAAACCTAAAGATTCTCCATGCGGCTTCACAAGGGGATACCCAACGACCTGCTTGAAACTGCTCAATCTCATTTACAAGGCCTGATGAAGCTTGTACGTTATATGATACCCGATCATGTCCTTTATAAACGTATTTGTAAAGGTACTTAACTGCTTGTATTGTTGAACATACCTCCACATTCAAGTGGCAATCGAATAAGGCAGATAGATAAGGGTTATATGAACGACCCAACGGTTGTCCAACCTTTTCCTTCGAATCACAATAGACTCACCTGTGTCCCGACGTCTGTATTCAGGATACCCACTTTCATGGCTTGTTGTAATATCAGAAAAAGACTTAGGGTAGTCGTATTTGCACTTCCCCTCCATTCCTCTATGCTTCATGCATGAGCATTCAGGGTTATCCTTCCCACATGGGCCATGTATCATATGGGTTAAGACCACTTTTCGTAAGTGTGGGTTTTCATGGGAAGGAATTTCAGCGGAAACGTACTTGTCAAAGAGTCTGGATGCTTTATCTTAAATTCCGGCTTTAAAATAATGAGCATATGAACATGTGGCAAGCCACGTTTTTGGAACTCAACTACATAAATGAACGCAGCCACCTCTCCAAACACTTGTTCTTCTTTTTTTTTTCAGTGCTATAAGCTTTGCTCTAAAAACACGAGCTAGAAGATTGGGTCGGTTTTGTGCTTTTTCCCCGTGTGCCAGCTCTACTTTGATTTCTGGCCAATTTGGGTTGCAGGTCATTGTTATGAATAAGAGCAATAGCATTGAGATAACGTCGTTGCATATCACGAGGCCCCCCCAAAAAGGAAGGAGGGAGGATAACACACAGACCTACATTCGATGCAATTGCTTCACCGCCTTCAAGTGTATTTACTAATCCCTGATATAGCTCAGCTCTAATTTGTGCCTGATTTTGTCTAAAGAAATCCAGCCGAGTATTCTCTTCTTCACATACATGTCTACAATATATTGCAAGAATAGCCGCCCAGCCCGTAGGATGAAATTTCCAGCACGCTGTTGAAACTTGTATGCATAGTACTCCTTGCAAGAAATAAGCTTGCCCTTCTTCCCCCGAGCAACAGCTGCAATTCCATTAGTTTTTATAAAAATAGTTACATTTAGATGATTAATATGGGAATGACATAAATAAAATAACATAATTTAGGTGTAAGTAGTCACAATTTGTTGTCTTACCAGAACCTTCTTTAGTTACCAAATCAGCTGCCTCTTGAACATTGTCTGAAATGACAATATTTGAAAGGTCTTCCACTTAGGACCGTCCTCCGCGAGACATTTTTAGTAAACCGTGATGCCACCCACAGTCACCTCGAGGAAATAGAAGTGGGTATTGTAGCGGATCGTAACAACCATAATAATGATATATCCTATGGCTCTTGTTTGATTTCCCATGAACAATGATATGTAGGCTGTTGCTTTGGCTAGATGAAGTACCTTCACTCCATATCACGGCTACTTCTTCGGACGTCAGAGCATTGTAAACACGTTGATCAAGAACGGGGTGTTTATTGAGCCTGATTTCAGTCTCTTCAGTGACTTCAATCTCCCGAAGAGACTTGAAAAACTTGGCATATGGATTCAAAGGCATAATAGCCATGATCAAGGAAATTATACTCGGACGTAAGTTTGGAAAAAGACCATGTCTATTTTCTGCCTCAAACATAGCATCATAGAAGTAAAGTTGTAAATATTTTGGTGGTTCATTATCAGGCAACAGGTCAGGAATATTATGATAAATTTGGCCATGAGCCTTCAAAGTATATATTCCTTTATGAATATCCCCATCCATTGATCCACCAATTGAGCTAAAAGCAAATAGGTTATTGTAAAGGCGTGAATATGTCTGAAAATGATCCGAATCATCGTCATTAGAAGTATAAAGTTTATATAATTCAGGGGGTAAAGCATTAGAAGCAATTTCTACTTCACCATCACAGCAACAAAAATGCAATGACTCAAAGGCTAGCTTTTTTGCACGACACTTACCGCAAAAATGAGGGGCAGACAACTCCATGGGCTTAGTAGGCAGCGATTGGCCCACATTTATTGCAGCACCAACTATAAGCAGTTTTAAATAAACATTCAGTCGAAACAATTCTTTAAAATGGATAGCTTATTATTTAGAGACATTCACCTGTCTTTGATTGCTTTTGGTGTTTAGGTTTTGGAATCCCCAAAATCGCCTGTTGTCCAGCACTCATTATTGTCTTTGATGTTGTAGGATATTTTGGGAAATCTGCTACAATATGAAACACCCCTTATTTAAGTAATGTGAAGTTTCTTGGTTTTAAAAAAATGGGAACTCATGGGGTAAAAGAAAAATTGTACATACCCATCATATATATAAGAAGTTCAGTTGTTGGACAAGTAAAAAGAGAATCAACTCGAGAACCTGCTGCTTGTAAATAGCTCCGATTTGTACTCCTGCTTTTCTGCTTTCTTTTAACCTTTGATAATTCCCTTGAATCCCTTCTTACTTTCTTCCACCTTTCACCGTAGTTATTTTGTACTCCTGCATCAACAACCTTTTGGTTCTTCAGTGGGCAGTAACTAATGTTGTCATGGAATTATTCTATTTCTCATTTAATTACTAATTAATTGAGTAGACCTTTCAAATTCATCCATCTAACCGAGTCACCAATCAGAGATAGAATTTGAAATTAATAGTAACTGTAATTTTGTAGATATAATTTATCTTTTTTGATAGAAAAGAATAGTATATATTGTAATGCCCTTGTCCAGAAGGCTAAGATACAAAACAAAACACAAATTCTGCAGTGAGTAAACACGTTTATATTGAGTGCAAATTCAAGCATAAGAAAAGGCACACCCCCAACAATGTATTAGCAAGAATCAATGAAAAGAGCCAAACCTGGTAAACGGCAAAGCTAGGGTTGATTCCAGCACCATTGACGTCTCTACCCTGGACATACAACCTCCTTACAGAAGGCACCATTCCCTTTGGGCATACAGCAATCACACTGAAATTCTTGGGAACTCCTTTCCCAAAGACTGCAGATGCCCCAAAATAAATCCATGAGACAACCCAAGAATGGTGTTAGGTTCATGTGGGAGAAAAACTTTTCATAGTTGTCAGCCTGAAATGTAGACAAAGGAAAGGGTAAAGTTAATCTAACCATCATAAAACATTCAGCTGAAACTACAGATACGATTTCCACTGCAAGTTCATAATTAACAGAGAACTAATTCAAATATGCAGAGGAGCAAGATTGCAGAGAGACATAAACTTGAGCAGAGTCAGAAATCAGCAGCATCACAAGATCACTTTCGGAAATGGTCTCCCACATCTCACCTAAATTTTTATTCTCTTCACTGAACCCAACAGCGCGTGCGTCAGCTATAGAGTTAGATCCTTTGCGGAGTCCAATCTGCATCACAGAGGCAATTAAGCCATGACAATATATAACTTGAAATCACACATTTTCGTCACGTAATGACAGAAGCTTGATGAAGGGATGATAGAAATTTAGTATTCAATAAACCTCGACAACAATATCAGACTATGCCTCTGTCAGAGAATCCCTCAAGGTCTGAGCTTGAGCAGGGCCCTACAAAAAAACCACTTCAAAAGGAAAATTGTAGCTACTAAAACTCGTTACTTTCAACAAAAACCACTTCAACATAAATTTGTACACATTGTTAACAATATCGTTGACTTGTATTAACACCAAACAGGAGAGGAAGACTGTTCATAAGTAACACTACGATATCTTATTTAATTGTCATTTATATCTCCTTCTATTAGTTTTCCTCTATGCTCGTCATGTAAAAATAAGAAAGAACTCGATCAAATTAATCTCACATATAACACTTGGTAATTTTAAGTGGCTTTTATATAGCATTTGTTATTAAGAATTACTGCTACAATGAAATTTAAATATCACTAAAACTAACCTTCCATGATTACCGTTCTGCAAACTAATGGCGAAAAAGTGATCACTAATACCCTTATTTGGAACTCTATATACCAGCATACTGATGCAATAAGAGTCAAGGTAATTCATTTTTCATCTTAAAAGCGGTTCTTTATAAGAAAAAACAAAACAAAAAAAACCACATTAATTCATCAAACCCCATTAGCTTAAAAGGGGATCCGGTAACATATCAATTCTATACAAAGAATAAAATGAAGTACTTTTGGTAATTTCGCTGAATATTTAAGGGCATGTTGGGAAATTCATTTAAATTCATCAAGGGAAAATAGAACAATTAAGATTAGATGTATTGAAAGTTTGAAACCATATACCAAATGGTGTACTTAGAAAGGTATTATTGCTGTGATTTAGTTCAACTTAAACAAAGGAAAGGGGAGATACAATTAAGGATTTGTTACATCACATGTCAATCACATGTTCAATTATATATACCAATTGGTTGTTGGTGTAGTGGTGATTGGGACTACACTTGGTAGGGAGGACCCGTGTTCGATCCCCCGCAACAACAATCGGGAGGGGACTGGAACCTAACCACCCAGAACTGATCCCCGAATGTTGTTTTGTTTTTTTATTCTTAAAAGAAAAAAATTAATTTTAATAATTTTCAAGCTAATATCCAAACCATTGGAGGATACTTTGATAATTAGCTTGGTCAAGCTAATGCCAAACAAATTAGCTTGACTAAGCTAATTAGCTTAGAAATTAATTTTCTCTAATAAAATACTAATTATTTAAAAAATAAAGCTGAAGAATCTAAATGCTAATTAGTCTAACCATTGTGGTATGAATTAGCTAGAAGAAAGAATAGCTTTGCAATCCTAAGTGGCAGCTTGCCCTTGGAGTTGCTCTAACATACTTGTGTTAGATAATTGAACATAATCAATATGGGTAGATTTTTTTGAAACGCCCAAAATAGTATATGAACTAATATTATGAAACGGAGGGAGTAATAATTTTTTTGAAAAAGTTGATATTAATAATCCTAGTTTTGCTCACTATTTTTTAATAATTCAACTTGGATTACTATGGAATAATTTTAATTTGAGTCGTTTACTTTCTTCAATCTCAATCATCAATAATTAGTTTAATGGGTTATTTTATTTATTTATTTATTTATTAAATAACTGTTGGACTTAATGATTTTGATGATGACACAACCTCACTTACTTACAAACTAATAAGTGCTTGATTGTTTAAGTGTGTACTCAGTTATAAAGGCTAGGAGAATTAAGTGTCTTGTAAAAATACCATAAGGAACAAGAAGGCCATAAGTATAGCTATCCTTATAGAAGAGTTCCCTCACAGGAACTGGCGCTTCTGAAATGAAGACTGAAGAAGAGAAGGTTCTCCTCAGGGAACAGAAGCTTCAGAGAAGAAGCCTCATCAAAGAAGAGAAGTTACTTCCAAGGAACAGGAAGCCTCGGAATAGAAGCTTCATCAAAGACATGAAGACTAAAATATATTTTATATTCTAGGATTTATGTAAGTATAAGATATTAATTTGCACTCGAAAAATCTGTGTGGAATTAGTCTAAAAGATAAAATATGTGCATGCTAGTTTTTAGGAAAATTGTTGCTTTCTAAAACGTTTATCCTTTTGAAAGGGATTTTATTTTATTTTGAATTTCGAAAATATCTTATGCAAAAAGATTTTATTTTATTTTCTTATTTTCGAAAATATCTTTTAGAAAAATAAAATCACCATGTTTTCCAAAACTTGCGGCCTACTCTCCCATGTTCTTCTTCAGTCATGGTTTTGCACATTGAGAAGTTCATGGTTCCTTAATTCAAGGGACATGATCTTCATAGTGGGTATGAGTAGTGGCGTGATGGATTTGCTGCACAAAGAGGTTTTTCCAATATGATTATTGCTCTATAAATAGTCTTTGAAATCTGATGGAAAAACTCACCCTTGCTCACATAAGTTTTCAAGCTTCAAATCGAGTCAAGTGTCAATTCCACACAAGTTCATTAGAGTGCTCTTAATGTTCTTATACTAGAGTTTGTTCATTTTTCGAGTTGTAATTTGGGGAATGGGAAAGTTCGAGTGAACGTTTGTGTATGAGAAAGAGAAGTGAGAAAGAGAAGAGAAAGAGAAGAGAGAACAGAGAAGTGAGAAGAAAGAAAGAGAAGAGAAGAGTAACAAGTTGGGTGACTTGTTCCTCAGGGTCTCAAGTTCGTAGAGGAACTTGAGTTTGAGTCTTTAGCTTGTAATAGGATCATTTGCCCTATTATAGTGAAGATTCTTTTCCCAAAATCCCAAGTGGTCGTGGTTTTTCTCCTTGTTAGGGCCAAGGAGTTTTTCACGTAAAAATCTCTCTTGCATTCTTTAGTTCCTTTAGCTAATCTTTCAGTTCCTTTAGCTAACTTAATTTTAATTCCGCAAAAAGTTTGGCTAAATTCTCATACTACAATTCAACCCCCCCCCTTCTTGTAGTATTCTTTAAAACAACAATAACACAAGTCATAGGTTAATTTTTTTAAAAAAATTATTAAAAAAAAAAAAAAAAAAAAGCCAGCCAAACCCTAACCACACTAAATATCCGGTCACCCGCCCAACCATCCTCCTCCTTCGCCGAAATTCTGGCCTTTCCCCACCACTAGCGTCTTCGCCCACTTCCCTCTAAACAATCAACCCCCCCCCCCCCTCTATGAAACCCCCACACAACCACCAATAAAACCTCGGCCTCCACCACTTCAAAACCTCTAACCGCCACTCGCCCCTACCTTAAAGCAGCTAGGGTTTTCGACGATGATGAAGGGGCTTAAATAAGGGTTTTTCATTTGTTATTGTTCTTCTATCCAAAGGATCATGCAACCCAAAGAGTAAGTACAAACTCTTAAATAGACCTAGTTTACATTAATTTTATTGTGAACCACTTAGAGACACTATAATTGTTTTATCAATACAAAAAAAAGTCACTATGTTAAAATATAAGGTTATTATATGTTAAAATAAAAAGTCATTGTATTATGGTAAAGGTCATAGAATGTTATAACAAAATTTTTAATATACTGGTCAATATGAAAAATAAAGGTCACTATATTAGAATGAATCACTATGTTCAACATAACGCAGTAGTGTAGGTTTGTATAATATTAAAGGTCACACAAATTTTAATAAAGGTTACTATGTTAAAGTAAAGATTACTATGGTTAAAATTAGGGTCACAATGTTGAACATAAAGTCAGTTACGCGCTTATGGACCTTGGGTCCACAATAATTTAATGTGAACCAGGTCCACACAAGTTTTTTTTTTTTTTTCAATAGAAAGGATGTGTAATTAAGGTTTTTGAAATCAATTTGGAGATTTGATTGCGGAGATAATTTGTTGCAAATTGATTAATATTTCGTGAATTACTGCTATTTATGAACACATAACCTTTCATGATTTCATTTCAACTCTCAATTATCTAATTTAAACCTTTCAACGGATATGTTAAACCTTCTAATGTATAAATCAAGTCGTACAATACTTTTATACGGTTACTTTATCCCTACTTTATAAAAAGTGGAAAGATGTTCTTATGAACAGTGGTCGGACCTTTATACCCTCAAAATTGTTTATTTACTTATTTACCTAATTACCCCCATAATAATTAGCACACCCCCACAATAATTAACACCTTCTCCCTTCAGCTTTCTCTCTCCTATCCATGTGTCTTTCTCTCCTCTACATGTGTCTTCATCTCTGTTCATATTGCCGAAGAGAAGTATTAAGTGCTATGGTACCTTGATTTTTAGTGGACAGAAATTAGTCTATAAAAGGTTCTACTTAAGTGTCTGATAAGACTTATAAACAAAACTTAGAGTCGCCACCTTATTTTTATTCGAATAAGGACGGATTTTAGAACAGTCAATTTTAAGAAATTAAAACTTAATAAAAATCAACTGCTAACTCCATAATAAGAAATAAGGCACAGGGTTTGGGGTTTAGGTTAAGAGAATTGAACGTCTAGAACTCGTCTTCTCTTCCGTTCTATGGAACGGGCTCTTACTATTGCGTTGTCAAAAATCAAGTTTTAAGACATATTAACCACATATAAAAAAAAAATTAATACAAGGTAGGTTTGAGCACCAAAGTTGCACTACGTACCGATCATATAGTGAGATTTTGAATTCACTCACGGATCAAAACCTTCGTAGTTCGGACAAATGCCATGTTTTAAATAACCAATTCCATTGGGTTTTTAATTTGGGTTGTTGACATAAACGTCATTTTTGTAAGTGAGAATTTAGTGATCTTTGACGGATTCACTCATAAAAGTAAAATGAACCACCTTGGTTGAGGAAAATCACCCCGATTAGTGATCACCAAAAATGTCTTTTGAACAAGACAATTCAACAAATGCGTCCCGATTGACGACTTTTAAGTGGGTCAAGGTATTTTTTGGAGTGAAACTGTAAGGGTTCACTATATAATCTCACTTTGGGTTTAAATTCACTCAAGGGTAACTTTGTAAGGTATTAAGGGTTATGTGTTTAGGCTTAATGGAATTGGCCAAATAAAACACGACACCTGTCAAGGCCTTACTTCCAAATAAAAAGGGAACAATAAACTATTTAAACATATCCGATTGTCCATTAATCCATCGGGTAATTATGATGGGATATAAGTTTATTTTCATGGAGATAGATAATTGTTACAACCTTATACAACTAAATAATTAATCTTAACCTCATGTTTGGAAATGAGGCCATAACCTCATATTAACTATCATTACTTATTAAAAACAAACAAACAAAATTATGATTCATTCTTGTTTCACAAAAGGATTTGAAATAAAAAGGTTCACGAAATTATAAAAGAAAATAATGCTTGTTAAAACTTTTATTTCTGAAGTCATCTTTAAAAGAAAATTAAAGTTCTTAGGACATCAATTATTTCAAAATTCATCTTAAAATAAAATTAAGGTTAATTTCTAAATTACCACCCAAAAATGTAACCATTTTCGAACTAACCACCCGTTTAATTTTTTATTTTAAATTACCACCCCTATAATTAAATAAATGTCCAGATTACCACCCAATTCAAAAATCCGATGGATTTTCCGTCTGTAGGCCCCACCTAACACTTATTTAAACCATTTTGACTTATTTTTTCCCCGATTTTTCTCTTTAAAAACGCTCTCTATACTTTAATTCACATTTCCATCCCCAAATTCAACCAAATTTCAAAGAGAAAAAATGTGAATTGAAGGTAGGAGAGTGTTTTTAAAGAGAAATTGTGGAAAAAAAAATCAGTTAAAAGGGTTAAAATAAGTGTTAGGTGGTGCCCACATACGAAAAATTCACCGAATTTTTGAAATGGGTGGTAATCAAAGCATTTATTTAATTTAAGGGGTGGTAATTTAAAATAAAAAATTTAATGGGTGGTTACTTCAAAAATGGTTACATTTTTAGGTGGTAATTTAAAAATTTCCTAAAATTAAAGATTTTTAAAACAACGACATTTAGAATTAAAGACTCTTATTTCTGAAGCCATCTTTAAGGTAAGATTAAAGTTTCTCAAAACAATACTTAGAATTAAAGCTTGTTAAAACTCTTATTTCTAAAATAACCTTTAAAAAAAAGAAAAAAGATTAAAACATTTTATTTAAGATTCCATAAGTTTAAAAGTATATATATAATATAGTGTAATAGGTTTCATATCACCATTAGTTTCTTAAAAATAAATTAATACCATTTTAAAAAGCAATTAAGAGAAAAATGTGCATATTTCACCTCTTTGATAGCTTGAACTAAAAAAAAAATCATAGAAAAATCCAAAAAATTATTGTGAGATATGGTTGGAAAGCTCTTGAAAAGTTCTATCACTTGAGCTAAAGAACTGGAACTGATTCTTGTCGTAAAGGTTCTTTCATAGGCCATCTTTGGGACGTGGTAAGTAATTCCTTACTCTTGAACAACCTTTACATAAACTCTTAATTCATTAGGTCTTTAAGCTCACTTTAAGAAATAAATCATTCCTAAAAATATATTTTAGGCAGAGATATGAACGTATTAACCTTCTATATTTAAAAATGCATTAGAAAGAGATGCAATGCAAAATGCAATTACCCCCCTCTTTTATAACCTATCACCTTACCAATAGGCTTGGCTTTCTAATGTGGAGTAATGAAATATTTAGGGCTAATTTAGCTCCTAATATCATTATTACCCCTATTGGTAACATCACATGACAACAAACACATTAGTTAGCATAATAATAATAATTAAGGAAATTAAGAAAGGAATAAAGATAATACCTTGAACTAGACGTAGCAATTTTTTGGATAACCCTTCTTACTTATCAAGAATGAAAAGATGATTTCTCCTTATTTAAAGTGTAATAAAGAGACTAAGTGATTTTTTTTTTTTGGAATTTTGAGATATTAAAAGAAATTAATGCAAAATAAAGCTAAAGAACTTTTTTTTTATGATTTTTTTTATATTATAGAAAATAATCTTGAAAAATAAAACTAAATCTTAAGAAAGAAACTTTTTTTTTTGGTTTTTTTAATATAGACTAGAATACTTGAGCAATTAAACTAATATTTTTAACAAAGATAATAATAACAACAATACTTGAACTTGAAATATTTTTTGTGTTTTTTTTATAGGAATTAAAGATAATAACAATACTTAAATAAAAAAATAAAAATAGCAACTTAATTATAAGATGCTTTTAATAAGCTAATAACTTAAAAATAAAGCTAAATTAGAGAGATTTTAACTAAAACAAAGATTAGAGGAGAAATTTTTAGAGAGAAGTTGTAAGAATTTTTTGGTGTGTTTAAAACTTGAGAATTAGGGGGTATTTATAGGAAAATAAAGGGGTTAATTTGTAAATAAAAGAAAGTAAATAAATTAAATTTGAGGATTATTTTGGTAAATATCAAGATTTTGGTAATAATGAGAATCTTGATATTAAATTCTCTTGTTTTACATGTAACAAACTTGCTAATCTGTTTTGCAACGCTTAAACTGATAAAATAAAGAAAACCGTAATAAAATCAACTCTAATATTCACATAATAAAAAAAGTTCTAAAATGTCACGGTAAAAAAAAGAAATTATATGAACAAGTCATGTCACAACTCAAAAAAAAAAAAAAAAATACTCACATGGTATACAATATCAGAGTGCCTAAATTTATTTAATGACTATTATATTCACCAAGGTACTAAAACAACACTTATAAAATAAACATCAGTTCTGAGATGTCAGTTCTAAAAGATACACAAAGACATTAGGTTACAGTATTAATAGGGTTGGACAAAATATTTCAGAGTAAGTAAAAAAGTAAAAAGAAAAATAACCCTACCCTTATTAGATAGTACATATAAATTTACTCAAGAACATCTAAACATACGACAAAACCTTATAAATATGAGCATTTCAAATAATAACCCTTACAAAAAAAGTAGGTCATAGGATTGACATGGTCAACGCGAAAAATACATCATACAATATTAAGTCATACAACATAAATTTAAGGTGGTCAAGAGTAAAATATATTCCCTTGACTGAATGACCTTAAAAAAAAAAAGTGAACTCTTATCTTGCTTTACTCTACTAAAACACAAATTTATATTTATCATAGTCGTAAAAAACAAAGACAAAAGATACAATACTAGATCAAAACAACAGGAAAACAAATAAAACGGAAGCCAAATTCACGTCGGCAAAGTGAATTATCATAACAGAAATTACTATTTGGAATAGTGCCAAATGGTGTTTGCATAGTGTCAAATAGTGTTTTGACGCGTATGAAATCCAGTTGTCCCAATTAGCGTCAGATAAATATTGATACAATTGGTCCAAATTGAAATCTATTGGATACAATGTTAACCGCGGGGGATAAAAAAAAAGTAACGTTAATTCACTATTGACCATCGTACATAAAAAATTGACAAAAGAACACACAAACTAGACTGAATAAGCAAAACAAAATGATTGGAAAAGAAAAAAAAAGTAAAGAAAAAAAAGAAAAAAAAAAGAATAAATAAATAAAGTTACATACCACCATGGCCTACGGTGGTATGGTGTGCACAAAACAACCAAAATAAAGATGAAAAGCATACTACCAGATACGTAGTATACGCTGCATTCAATATATGATTGCTTCAATATAATTACTAAAATACGTATTGCACCATTCATTGTACGCGTAATATTAACCATCAAAATCCCACTGTCCCGTAATTTACTCACATCCACGTATCTATCATGTTAGATAATATTGGTACAATTGGCCCGAATTGAAATCTATCGGATCCAAAATAGATTGAAGGAATATAAATAAATAAATAAATAAATAAAGGTGGTATTATCTTAGTCCATAGCTCATAATGGTAAAAAGTGCTCATTCAAGAAAGAGAATGTTTGTCATCTCCCTACCTTGGTTGGACATGAGTCTTTAGAGTAGTGGACCTTATAGCTTAGGTAAACTTGTCATATAATAGGGTAGTGCACAAATCACACAAAAAAAAAAAAAAAAAAAAAAAAAAAAAAAAAAAAAACTAGATAAAATAAAAAAAGTACTCTAACAGTCTAAGTGAACATATTAATATATTTACTATACCCTAAAGGGTTAAACAATGCTTGCTTATCAGGAAAATGACACATTACCCTGGCGAGACAAAAAATATTTACTTTATACTATACGATTATTATACATATACGTATAAAAAAAATACGGTCTAAAATACTTACTTTTTACTACAAAAAGAAATTACCCTTATCCAAAATCTCTTGTTAATCTTCCATCTTCCCTCAATTACAACTCCTCACTATCCATTTTTCCGGTCAACTCCTCTCTTTGCCGCCGCCCTAAACCCCCTTTACTCAGATTAATCACTATAATTAATGCCGATTATTGTTGTTAATTAGATAATGAGAATGAGGCAAAATGTATCTGATAAAAGGGAAACAGTAGAAATTCCAGCTTCTTTTGATGTTGATTCAAAGAACAATCCAGAATCTTCTACTACATCATGGAAGTCCGTTTTCTACCTTTGTCTTTCTTTGCGTATGGTAAATTCATTGTTGGTGCAGACTTACTTTAACCCTGATGAGCATTGGCAGTCCCTTGAAGTTGCGCATCGCCTCGTGTTTGGGTACGCAACTAGTTATTGGCCCGAGTGATGCCTCGAGTTATTATTTCAAATACCCGAGTTTGAAATTATATGTTTTTAACATTTTTATGTGGGTTTTAAATTGCAGATATGGACATCTTACATGGGAATGGAAGAGGGGAATTCGCGGTTACTTGCATCCTCTTTTGTTTGCTGTTCTTTATAAAGTTTTGGCTTTTCTTCACCTTGATACTCCTTGGATTATGGTAATTGTTTGGATTCCTTATTTCTTTTGTTGTTTTTGGTGGGTTGAGTTTATGTTATGATATCGCCCAAGAAACAATCATAATGTAATAGATGGAATGTTTATTTTTGTATTATGTTTGTTAAATTGTTTTGTTTGATGTAAGAGCATTTTGGTGATCATTGCTTATGATTGTTTCAGATGAAAGCACCAAGGTTGCTGCAATCCATTTTTGCTGCCATATGTGATTTGTACTTGTACAAATTTTCTGACATCATTTTTGGGAATCAAGTTGCAAAATGGACTGTATCCTTCTATTTGGTTTTCTTTTAAAAAGAAGCTTCTTTTTTTGCAAATTAATGGTGTTTCTGTTAGATTTATACAGATGCTTTAATTGACCATTTTAATAGGAAAATATTGGGGATGCAAATGTAGTATCACTCAAAAAATGACGGCATCATTGGGTGTTACTTTGTGAGGTGACGAGTTGGAAAATTTTCACTTTGTCATTGTAGATTTAAGAGCTGTGGCACATATATTTAGATTATAGCTGAAAATGTACCTTTATAAACCAAATCTATTAAGAAAAGTATCCATATTTTTGCAGTGAATAAACATTTTTTACATGTAAATGTATTGTACTCGTTAGCTTAACAGCTTTAACAGATTTGAAGCAGAGAATTTTGGCTTATGTCAGATGTGGTGTGGTTTTAAACACACGTTACGGAATGGCATTTCATGAAAAGACAAGCTGAAATTCCATTACTGAATGGCGGGAACAGCCTTGATTTAAATTTCATGGTTTATCAAAACACGTTTATTATCTGAGTTGTACTTAACTTGCAATCACAGCTTTTCTCTCACCTTACAAACTGGTTTGTGTTTTTCTGTTGTACGAGAACTTTATCAAACAGTTTAGAGACTGTGCTTACTATAGTCAGTCTTTATTATTGGCCATGCATGAGAGTTAGCTCTGGCAAAATGTCTTCAAGTTCAAGAAGGTGGGCTTTGGTTATTGCTGCAATAGCCTGTGCTGTTCGTCCAACCAGTGCCATAGTATGGCTGTATGTCGCTGTTCTAGAGCTGCTTGTGGCTTCCGATAGACTAAAATTCGTCTTTCTCGAGGCTGCTCCTATTGGGTTGGTACAACTGCTTATCTTCCTCTTTTTTCTCATGATCTCACTTTTGAGTGTATACCTGGGTTGAAGGTTAGGACTCTGGAGCCTGTTTAGAATGTGTAGTGCACAAAGCAAATAAGTCTCTAGTTAAGGCTTTGGAGCATGCAACACACACATTTATATGCACATTGAATATCTAAGTTTGGTTGAATCAAGTTGGCTATGTCATAATATTATCTAGCGTTATGTAATTCATTCTATACTCCAGAAGTGTTGTTGGGGCGGGTTAGAGGAGTCAAGAGAAAATGTTGCTGGTCCTTTGTCTTCAAGTGCTAGTAGAATGCTAGAGCATCATATGTTAATGTGTTCAATTGTCTTGTATTGACAATGACCATGGATTTCCACTAAAGTCTTGTTTTGAAATATGCCATGGCTTTCCGCCAAAGGATGGAATTGAATATTTTACACAATATGTGAATCACTGTTGTCACAATTCGGTGAAGGGTTACTGAGTAAGGATGTGATATGAGAGGGATTTTTCTTACGAGGCTTTATCATTGCTACAAGGAAGATAGCTGTGAAATCTTGTTAAAGCATAACATTCGATGCACAGGAATGTTGTAATTGTGTTGCACCCTATAGTTAAAACAAATCAAAATTTGTTTTTCTCTTCCCTGGACAGCTGAGAATGACCCTCAACTCTTCACTAATTTTTTTAGGATAATTTCTGTGCACCTAGAAGAACTTTAGAAGCAATAAGCCACAATTAGGTAATTAAAATCTTTTCCTTTAGCTGAACTAGCTTCCACGATCCAATTCTGTTCACTGCAGATGTTTATTTGAAGCCCTGAGCAATATTTCCCAGCTATGAGAAGGAAGGAAGAATAGAGAGTGCTGGCTGAAAATCTATCTGTAGCGATTGAGAAAAGAAGTTTACAGAGGTAGGGCTGTAATGGATCAGGTGTGGCCCTTCCTAGGCCAATGAGGTTCAATAAATAGCTAGACTCTGAGATGTTAGTCTTTGGTAGTTGATTTGGTTGATGGAAACTTATTAGCAACAAATCATGTGTTTAGTTATTTGGATTTGGAAACAGCTTTGTTATTTCCCACTTACAAAAACAGCTCTTCTCTGACAAATTTGCCATTGGTAGAGAAGCTGTTTCAAGTATTTGTGATCAGTAAGGCTAGGAATATGTAGCATATTACTACTTGTTCCTGTACCAAGCCACAGAACATGTAGTTGAAAGATTAAAGCTGAAGTAGATTGAGTGTAGTAGCTAGTAAATTATAGCAGAGGTGCTGAAGAAAAGCGAAGTGTGTAAAACTCCTTTAAAAGGTCTTCAAACACTGCCCTCAGCTTCAAAGGCAATGGCTTCACCTTTCAGCTTCTTGTTCAAGGGTGTTGTGCTTAGCCTCAAGTTTTGTGTTTTTATCTTCAACAATGTCTTCTATCACAACAGTCTTTAGATTCCATTACAGGGCTTTGTTTGTGGAAGGGCAGTTGTTGGACCAATTTTAATGAGAAAGTAGTCTGTTTGTAGAAATTCTGCGAAGTCTTTGAAAGCGTCGTAGTCTCTCTGGCAGTGGGAAAAAGGAAAATGATAGCCATTTCTTGAATTTTATAAGTATTTTCTGAGCATGTTTGATCTATAATGTTTGATTAAGATGTGCATACTGTTTCTTTGATGTGGTATATTTCTGAAGTTGGCATTCTTATAAGCTTCTCACATAACAAACACATGATTCTTACAAACCTTTGTAGCCACTCATGCTGCATTCACATGAATATAGAGTAATCTATTTCTTAATTGACAGGATTTCGTGCTCTTATTATTCTTCAATTACCTTCTCAGGGCAGCAGTGCTTGCAATCACAACTCTGTTGGATCGTATGGTTTACGGGTCTTGGGTCATAGTGCCTTTAAATTTTCTGAAATTCAACTTTCTTTCTTCTGGCGGAGACTATTATGGAACTCATCCTTGGCATTGGTACTTCACTCAAGGTTTTCCTGTGATGATCTTCACCTTCTTGCCATTCTCTTTGGCAGGCATCATAGACTCTAAACACTGGAAGCTGTCTGGTTTAATTGGCTGGGTTATAGGCATTTACAGTTTGTTGGGTCATAAAGAATTCAGGTACATTTTAATTCATGTTTTGATATATGATGATTTTCTCACCTTAGCTTTATGATTTTTATAGAGGCTAATACTTTTGCAAACAGGTTTATCTTGCCTATTCTTCCAATAGCATTGATGTTTTCTGGGTATTCATTAGCAGCTCTTGAAGCACCTGACTTACCACTGGGTAAAAACAAAAAAGCGTCAACCACACATACTAGATGGCCTGTAAAGTTGCGATTAGAAGTTTTCTTTTTGCTTGTCACCAACATCCCGATGGGCTTCTATATGAGTTTGGTTCACCAGGTATATTCATCAAGTGAGAGAGTATCAATAGATTTTTGGGAGTAAATATTGGTCCGTTGGTCTATTTTGTTATCTGTGGTGTTACCTTATCTCCTTCTTGTTGAATGAGAGGGATGCCCCCTGGAGAAGAATATCTGATAGTCATAATAACTTCAATACTTGTAGTATTTTATAAGGGAGAATGCAGCTTTTGTTGAATACATTACCTAAGACTCTAGACCCTAATTCTCACAAGATACCTTCACTGCTTCTGCGCTTCATGTCCCACAAAGTAAGTACTTGAAGACCAGGAGGGGCATAGATTTCCCCAAATTTTTTGTTTGGGGTGAGAGATTGATAGTTACGATGATTCATGTTAGCTGACCCCAAATCATTTTGGGAATAAGGCTTTGTTGTTGTTGTGGTGGTGAGAGATTGATAGTTGTAGTTTTATGTTCTACTAGGTCGGGACTTTGACTTAGACTAGTCTTTTCAGTCCTGAAATTTCTGTTGGGTTGGATTGTACTGACTTTAATCCTTGGACAGAGAGGACCTGAAGACGTAATGCAATATATTGCAAGAGAATCACTCAATGGTGAAGTCAGAAGTGTACTCTTCTTGACACCATGTCATGCCACACCTTATTACTCAGCTGTTCACCAAAATCTGCCCATGCGCTTCTTGGACTGTACACCAAGGTTTAAGCTTGCAGTTTTATTTCCGATAATGTACCTCTTTTGCTGTATATTCTGTTTCTGGATGGTAACATCTTCTGGTTTTATCATATTAGTGAACAAAGAGGAACCCTAGATGAATCTGACCGTTTCATGCTGGATCCACGTGGTTTTGCGACAGAACTTGCAAAGAACTGGTCTTTACCTAGCCACATTGTTTTATTTGATTCTGAAGAGAGGAAGTTGAAAGAATTTCTAATCTCACAATCTTTTAGAGAGGTAAATCTCCAATTCTTAGCACTAGTTATTCATTTTGTGCTGAAGCTGAACTTAAGCTTTATTGGTTTGGCAGGTGAAGAGATTCTTCCATTCTCACTTTAAGGTAGATCGTGATCTTCAATCGTCAATGGTCGTGTATATGTACACAGGGTGGTGATTGAACTGACATATGCCAGTCCCTTCTTCTGATCACTATTTTTGGTATTTTCATACTCTGGCTGGCTAATAAAAGTGTTCTCGTTTTTGACTTGACTATATTAACATTGATTTAGCTGTTGAAATTTTACATTTCTTCACTAATTTATACCGCATAGAATCACTACTGATTGTTCTTAATTTAATTATGGTGATTGTCACTTTTCCTTGATTTTATTATCGTTCCTGGTACTGTGCTTACACATTTGACTGCTGCGCTTTTGACCTGCTACGATTATCTATGCTGTCTTCTGTGATCCACTTTATGTCATTGCTCATGGCTTTCAGTCTTTATGGCAACAGCCAACACTGGATTTCTTACTAAAATGGGGCAGTAACAGTAAGATGCATGTAGGTTTATTTTTGCATGGAAGCTGTAAGAAGAGTTCAAAATGCATTAATGTATCTATAACCTGTTATGTTTTCAGTGTCTGATGCTGATGTAAAGGATCTCTGATATTTGAGGTAAATGAGTCACCTAATGTCAATGTAAATGATCCTCTTGTGTTGAAGAGAAATCAATTTGAAATTGAATTAGGGTGCAAGCAATAGTTTGTGGGTGGACAATATGATGACAGAGGGAGGCCTGAGAGATCATCGGTTTTGGACGATGTGATAAGAGGGAGACAGAGAGAGAGAGAGAGAGAGAGAGAGAGAGTAGCAATAGGAATTCCAATTGCCAGTATATTGCTTTTTGTTGAATGGATCATCCATTATTACAAACTACTCTGTTGGTAACAATGGCGACATAGATCAGCAGTTTCATGGGCTCGTCGTTGTAATTGGATAAAAGTTTTTACACTTTGTGAATAACACACCAGTGACAGTGAGAGTCCGGTTTTGATACCTTCAAGCTCCGATCACAGGTAGATTCCCCAGAACCTATCAAGCAGTAAAGAGTCAGTATGAACGAAAAAGCAAGTTCTAGATTCAGCTTGAAGCTGTGAAGTGCTGAATAACCAAAGCAAGCCTCGTCCATGAGCCTATGATTCCCCTAGCCCTGAGACTTATTTTAGCCAAGTTATGCCTGATGTCGCTTGCTTGTCCCGTGATTCGTGAGGGTAATAATGAAGGCTTCCTGAGCTGATCCATTGTCATACTGATGGAAAAGTACGGTAATCCTAAACAATTACTCCGTACTTCAGATTCATACAATGTAAAACGCTAGCTTCTTGTATAAGATTAAGATGACCAAAAATAGGCCAAAAAGCACAAAGAAAGCACACTTAATTTGCTTAATTTGTTTAATTATTGTTGAACTACTAAAAGTAGTTAGTTAATGAAAGGCAAAAAATTTCGTCAAAAACCAATAATTAGCTCTGCTAAAACCTCGGAGATCAAATTCTCACTCACAAGGGTAATTTCGTCAATGATTATAGATATTTTTATATTTATTTTTTGATTATAGATTAGATAAAATAAAATTACAAATTTAACAAAGTTTTTAAAAAGATGGAAATGTATCATGTTACAGAATGGCAAAACCTTCTTTTTCAACTACTAGGCAGTCCTATTTAAACGCTATTTTTAGTAATTGTTATTCATCATTTTTCCCCCTCACTTAGTTTCAATGAACTGTATTAAAAATTAATTTTTTTTTTAATTTTTGACAGGAGTATAAAAAATTAATTAAGGACAAAAAAAAAAAAAAAAAAGGATTTTATTGAAGGAAAAAAAAAGCAAACAATTTCGATTATATGGCAACATAATCTTCAGGTTTACTTTTTATCTTCTTTACTAAATGAGTACTCTGTTTTTTTTATTCAGAGATTATATTAATGATTGATTATTGAATTCATCATGCTTACATTTTATATTTTTATTAGTGTAGCATGATGAGAATTGAACCTCGCACCTCAAGGATACGAAGTGACCTTGGGGCCACAAGTCCAAGAGATCATTCTCTTATAAAAAATTTATTTTACCAACAACTAAAAATCTAAAAATTATTGTTTACCATTTGCTGTCAAAATAACCAACTAAAAATCTAAAAGTTATTTTTCACCCTCTGCTGTTAAAATAACCTAACTATATATGTGGGTTATACAAGGGTGCAAGTGGAAGGTGATGCCATGTCTGTCATCCAAGACGTGAACTCTATGTGTTGTGGACTTGTGGTAATGCTCCTGTCCACCATTTATATCAGGATATTAGAAAGAGTAGCTTTGATTTCGTTTATTGTAGTTTTTCTCATGTGAAGCGGTCTTGTAACACAGTTGCCCATAATGTTGCTTGGTGGGAAGCTAATAACTGTGACGAACGTATTTGTATTGGTGATTTCCCTCAAAGTCTCTTTACTTTAGCGGACCTTGATTTGATTTAATACAAGGCCGGGCTACCTTTTCTTCAATATATATATATATATATATATATATATATATATATATTAAATGTTTAATGGGGTCAATTTGGTCTTTTTGGTTCGATTAAAGGTTAGAATTGACAAGAAATTATCGTAAATGCCTTATTTTGCCTAGTAAAAATACCTCGATTTGCATGACAACACAAAACGAGACATTGTCAATATTTTAAAGTCATTCAGACCTCAAATCAGCCCAAAAGAACCAAAATTACACTCAAAACCTCTAAAGATCATGTTTTTGGCATAAATATTGAATATTTTTATTTTAAAACCGTTAGATTTCAAGATTCTTTTGACGGCAAATGAAGAAAAATAAATTTTAGATTTTTTGTTGGTGGTAAAATAAAACTTTTAAAAGTTTGGTGGTAAAAAATAATTTTGTGTTTTTTTTAAATACTCTCTATGTTTTTTTTTTTTGGTTTTTTTTTTGTTTATTTTATTATTTTTTTTTTATTTGCATCAGTTTGACCAGCAACTAGACATTTTGTTGATTAGTAAAAATTATAACAAAATTATATTATGAAACTAGAAATTATGACAAATCTAATGTTATATTATATAATAACAATTATTTATTTTATAGAGGTGAAAAAATTAAGTCAACCATGGTATGTGAATATTGCAAAAATCAAAGTGATGTATTTAAAAAAAAATCAAAAGGAGTATAATTTTTTAAAAATAAATCAAATAACTACTATAAAAAGAGCAACCTTCAAGATTTTTCAACCAAAATTTAAGGATACATCATGTTCACCATTTTGATTAACAAGAGGCACTCTCATGGCTTGGCCGTGAACCTCTAAAGCTCACGACCGAACTAGGGTTTTTTAGTTGCCAAACATTTTCTCAATAAAGCTTTTTTTTAAAAAAAAGTCTTAATTCTATCCAAAATAATAATTTTATATAAAAGAAAAAACACACAAACACTTGAGACATTGATGTTTTTGTTTTTTTTTTTTTCAAAAAAAAAAAAGTAAAAATTGAAAGAGGACTCGGATAAAAAAAAGGAGCATCATCAAAGGCAGTAGGTATGCCATGATTATGCACGGCGAGCAAACCAAATAATTTTATCTTCATTGTCCTCTTAAATTCTTAATCGTACCAACTTGAGATAATAACTAATTAACTATACGATTTTTTCACCACATACCTTTGAGTTTTTTTTGCTTATCATCGTATACCTCTGAAAATTTTCAAATAACGTGAGTTGTTACAAAAATTTACCATATAGCCCTAATAACATCAAGATGAGTGTAATTTGGTTAATTATGCACTGAATCAACCTTATATCTCTCTCCCATCCCCAAAACTACTCTTTTCCTTTCTCCAACCCTCAAATCCAATCCAAATTTCCATAATCACATAAATATGCTTGATTTTGAGAATGGGAAAAGGAAATTTGTGGTGGTTTTGAGGGGGGTGGGAAAAAGGAATATGGGTGGTTTCGGATGTAGGGAAATGTATTTAGGGTGGTTTAAGACATAATTGACCCTAATGACCGACAAAATTAACAATAATTAGTCATTTATGTGAAAACTTAATTAAAGGTATATGATAAATTTTAAAAAATTTAGGGGTATATGGTGAATAAACAAAAAAACTCAAGGATATATGGTGAAAAAATCGTTAACTATATGAAGTAATGATGGGAAACGATAATATAGCGAAAATAGAGCATTCATATAATTAGGGAATAAGAGTAGTTTGTTTATTTGAGCTTAAGACTAATGGGAAATGCTCTTAAATAATACTTGAGTTGATGGCATTTCTTTGTTTAATTGAGTTGAAAATCACCTAACCCACTACTATTTGAATAAGCAAGTGGCTAATTTATTAACTATTGTTTCAATAATGCACCATTAAAAGATTATCCTAGCAAAACTTTTCTTCGCTAGCCCCCTTTGTCCAGATACAAATCATACAGTTTTATATAAGGAAATATTAAAGTAGATAATATTGTATTTTTTTTTTTAAAACAAGTAGATAATTTATTTAATACATAGTTTCAGTAGAAAATTATTGTTAATCGTTAGCTTTATTTCAAACATCTTATAAAATAAAACGGCATGTTTAACTACTTCATAATACTTTTTTAACTTTAAATTGACTAGTCCAAACATAACAAGTCACCACTATTAAAATAGACCGGTGCCTAATATCATTATTACTCCCTCCGTGTTTTAATAAGTTTTACACTTTTTTTTTTGACAAAAAAACTACATTAAAATATTATATTTCTGTCGTCTCATGGTCTCCACCCAAACCCACTATTACTTCTTTTTATTATACATTTCATCTCACATTCATTACTTTTCAATAAATTATTAACCCCACTTATCTTTTATCTTATTTAAGTCAATTAAATTGTCTAAAACTATGTGTCGGTCAATTGTAACTCTTAAAAAAATACGGAGAGAGTAGAAAAATTGATTTAAAATAATCTCAACTATTAACGATGTGTGTAAATTAATACAACCTCAACTATTTACTATGACTCTATGAGCAGTACAACCTTTTGTAATATATGTGAAAAATGGTACGTCAATCAGTGAAGAAGACATCGTAAGGAGTATTCCATCCATACTCATTATTATATTAGGGAATATTGAGTTAAAATAATCTCAACTTTTAGCGGTGGGTAAATAATACGACTTCAGTTATTTGTTATTAATAATGCTACCTTTTGTATTATATGTACAAAATGGTAAGCAAACCATTGACGAAGAAGGTATCTCGAGAAATACTCCGTCCATATTCATTGTTATATTATTTTATATTAATTATTTTATATTTTTTTATTCAAGAGACATATAGCCCCTACATTTTTATTTACAATAACACACTACTCTGACATGACACACACTTTTAAGAGATATATTATACTAGATTAACGACAAATTAATTAACAAAATTCTACCACCAATAAAAAGAAAGTGTTATGGTTTTTTTTTTTTTTTTTTTTTTTTTTTTATATATATATTTTTTTTAATTTTTTTTAATTTTTAAAAAGTGTTAAGTTGCTACAATTTAAATTTATTACATAATTTGTCCACTTACATAGTCTAATCACTTTTTCAAATTGTTTAGCATGTCAAAAATGTGTGTTGTAAGTACTAGTATGAAAAATAAACAAAATATTTGTTAATTTTGATATTTAAATATTTGTTTTATAGTAGAAATTTTTTCTTTACATAATTTAATTTACTAGCTTAACAAAGGAGTGGGACACTTTTAAGTTTGGCAGGAGGAAATTATTAATGTAAAATGTATTCTGAAAAAAAATTATAATATTTGATGAACATAAACTATAATTGATATTATTTTTGCTTAACTGAAATTATATTTTGTGAACTTTAATTATTTTTACTGAACTTAAATTATTTTTTTTGAACTAAATTTTTTTTTTTTTTTATTGATTTTCTATTATATTTCTTTTTAAAAATTACTAATTTTTACTGAATTAAAATTATATTTACTGAACTGAACTTATTTTTACTAAAATAAAATTATTTTACTAAACTAAATTTATTTTTAATGAATATTATTTTTATAAGGTAAAGTAAAGGACTATTGAATAAAACTCCAGCCACACACTAGTTTACATTATTAAAATCAATTATTTAGCTCATTACTTACATAAGTCTTAACATTAGTCCTTGCTATGCAATATTATATGCTCATTACCTACATTATTAAAAGAAATCATTTAGCTCATTAATTATGTACCATTATGCCTTGCTAGGCAAGAAATAACCCACTGCCCAGAACACACAATTGAATACTTGAATTTGGCAATATACATGACATCGTGAGTACCTAGCTTAGTTACCTAATACCTACATACAACACCTTCGAATTAACATTTCTTTGATCAAAGTTTTTTAATTAGCATCATATAACTATAATATATAAAGCTAAACTTTTAGCCAGACGACGAGACAACAACACTTGGCATTCTAACTTTTCGCTAAGTGTTGCGCCACGTAGGATAGAGTTATACAGAATTCAATTTGTAGGATAAAAAAGTTCGTTTAGAATTCTAATTTCAATCAAATTTGGATAGAATTTTAAGAAAATTGTTAATTTAGAGTTTTTTTTTCGATAAAGTACCAATATTTACAAATTGAATTATAATTTTATTCAAAAAATAATTACATTATAACTCCCATAAATTATCATATAATTTTATTTTTTGTATCATAATATTTTTTTGGAGCGAAGAAATTAGTTCAAAATGTACCACATCTATTATTTATAATATATTCTAATCAATTAAAATAATAATACTTCAAAATCTAATATAATTTTATTAATGTGTGTAAACCTACCTCTCAGACGGGTCGGATTACAAGTCATTTCGAACGGGGTCATTATTTCAGGTTTCGGGTCAAGAAATATTTTCACCAATATTATTATTATTAGTCATTACATGCCTACTACATAGTTTAAATTGTCACAAAATTAAAACACATAATTTCCTAACTACATTTGTATCAATGATATGTTTTAAAATTTGACATATAGATTAAAAATTAATCTTAAAATTCAATAAACAACCCGGGCATCGCACCGGCACAAAACTAGTTATTTATAAAGTTATACTCTAATAGCAGTGTTATATTGTACGACACCTTCATTTTTTGTACGAGCATTATTTATAAAGTTAATACTCTAATATTTCTTCCCCTATTTTTTTTTTTTTTTGAAACATTTCCCTTTATTAGTTGCAAATAATGTTTGTTCATTTCTTTCTTTCAAAAAAAAAAAAAAAAATAATGTTTGTTCATTATTCTCGTATGTAAGGTAATACTCCCTCCAATTTTATTTGTTATTAGTTTAATTTGCAATCTTTTTGTGAGAAAACAAAAAAAAAAGGCTTCATTTGTTTTTTTTAGCATAATACTATATTTGGATAACAATAGTGAAGGGAAAGAAAAAAGAGGGAAGGGAGCTTCCATTTTCCCTCCAAATCTCTCCAACAATGAAGAGATTTGGTTAATTAAAAGGGGAAGGAAAATGGATCCCTTCCTATTCCCTCCCCTTCTCTCCTTGTATTAGATATCCAAATAAAGGATGATGCATCCTTCCTTTGCTTTTCTCTTCTCTTCCTTTCATTTGTGTAACTATGTAAGTCAACTTGAAGTTGGTCAAAGGCTCAAAGCCGCATATATGTTTTCATAATTTTATGGAGAATAAAATAAAATCTACTACTTATTTTTTGTATTAATAGTCAGATTGCAGAGTAATATTTTTTTTAAACTTATTTAAATAGGATATTATTTCCATTTTATTTTATTAGTAACTTTATAAAAATGTATATTAACAAATATGCTAGGTGTTACTTATTATTTTACAATAGTTTATGTTTATGACATGTCAAACTCAAAACTATAATCAAGGACTTAACTATGAGTAACTATAAAGAAATGGCGTATTTGAGTAAGTCTTTGCTTGATTATTAATTCTAATTATTTAACTATTTGGGGTCATTACATCGAAATTTTGTTGAGCCACCAGATTTGAGTAAAGAGAAAAGGGCTAGATAAAAACTATTGCATGATTGTGGACCAAAAGAATAAATAGGAAAAACCTTAAATGATGAATATTTCTCATATTATCTCTTTTTAAAAAGTTCAAAATAGTTTATTTTGGGTTCATTCAAAAAAAAGAAAAAAAAATATATATTTTGGGGAGTGCTAAATGTAGGTGGCATTTTGCCTAAATGAGGATAAGATAATTTTTTTAAAAAATATTATATTTAAAGTTTACCCTTGGTAAATTTAAACCCTTCCACTCTCAACTACTTCCCATTCGTATATAATCATCCCTATTATCTACCATCTAATTGCAAACAAATTGTAGCGTATTTAACTTTTTACATGTTTAATATTTAATTTTGTATGAATTCTAAGATATGTATATTTTGTACTAGTTTTTTTCCCGCAAAATCTTATTAGTCGATGAACAGTTGCACAACTATTTCCAACTTATACCAGATATTTATAGGGTCTCATAGGGTGTACCAATTCATGATATCAGACTACATGAGATCAAGCCGATGGTTGAGGCCTAGGAATATGTTTTATACTCTATCATTCCCCCTCAAGCGGCGGATGAGATTCGAACTCGTGACTTTTGTGTCACGCTGGCTCTAATACCATGTTAGAGGATCATCTCAACCAAAAGTTTAAGCCGATGGTTGAGCCCCAGATATATGTTTTATACTCTATCACTTATATATTCAAATTTGTTTTAAAAATCATAACACTGTACTTCCGTCTTCTCCTGTCAATAATTGTCTTCAACTACCGGTACTAATATCCGATAGGTGATAGTAATTACTGAATGAAGGAACCAGTACATGGCCAAAGTTACTGATTCCTTTGGCCAGCAGTCAACTTGGGTTGCCGGATGGAGAAGACGGTAGGTCGGTAGCAGTACCCTCTTGATTTTCTTTTTTCAGTTTTCAACTTTCAAGTATCGAAAAGATTAAGATTAATAATTATACAGATGATATGGAGATCCACACACATATCACAAAACTATAGTGAACCATGAGTGTACGTTGAGTTGTCGTAGAACATAAATTATCCCTTATTGGGGAAGAAGCTCACTGTTGATTAGCTGCATTTTATGGTTTGATAATACTCCTTAACAGCAGGTATAGGAAGAAATAGATTGGGGGTTATTATTATTTCAAGGGTAATTTGGTCGTTTGGGTTATATATATATATATATATATAGGAAGGCTCATATAAGAACCCTCCTCTATATAAGAATCCAATCTTATATAAGAATCTATCTCAACCCTTCAATGATTTTGATCTAACCATCTAAAATCCCCCTTTAGTAATGGCATTTTTGTAATTTTAATAACTCTTTTTCAATCTTTAAATAAAAGAAAACCCTAAATCTATCTCCTTAGCATTTTCTCTCACCTCAACATTTTCTCTGTTCTCTCTCCTCTACCTCAAGGAACTTGGTAAGTTTATTTATTTTATTTTTTTTTGCGTTTTTTTTTGCCATTTTAAGTTCAATTGTTTTTATATTTGGTTCGATTTTGTTGAATTTTTTTTTTGGCGATTTAAAGTTTATTTTTTTGGTTTTTTTATTTTTTTCGATTTTTAATAATATATTTTTTTAATTTCCAGTTTTTTTTTTTCGATTTTTTATTTTCTTATATAAGATTTTTCGATTCTTTTTTACGAATTTCCAGTTTTATTTATTTATTTATTTTTTTTAATTTTCCAGTTTTTTTGGTCGATTTTCCATTTTTTTTACGATTTCTTATTTTCAATTTTTTTTACGATTTTTTTTTCGATTTTCCATTTTTTTAATTCTATTTTTCAGTTTTTTTTTCCAGTTTTTTTTTTTTTTCGATTTCTTATTTTCAATTTTTTTTACGATTTTTTTTTCTATTTTCCATTTTTTTTTTGTCGATTTTCCATTTTTTTCAATTTCTTATTTTCAAATTTTTTTTTCGATTTTCCATTTTGTTATTTATATTTTCCAGTTTTTTTTTTTATTTTTCGTTTTTTTTTTCCAGTTTTTTATTTTCGATTTCAATTTTTTAATTTTAATTCGTTTTTTTTTCCTCGTTTTTTCCCTAATTTTTTTCGCTTTTTTTTTTTTTTTAAGTTTCTAGTTTTCATTTTCAATTTTTTTTTCCAAATTTTTTTTTCTTGCTTGAGTTTTTCTATTATTGGATTTTAATTTCAAATTGTTTTTTTTTTTTTTACTATAATAGAAAACTTTAGAACATAAGGAAAAACTTTAGAACATAATAGAAATACTTTAGAACATATAGATAGAAAATGTTAGAACATAATAGAAATACTTTTGAACATAAGGGGAAACTTTAGAACATAAGTAAAAAATATAATAAAACATAATAGAAAAATTTAGAACATATGGGAAAACTTTAGAACATAATAAAAACTTTAGAACATATGGGAAAACTTTAGAACATAATAGAAAACTTTAAAACATAATAAGGGAAAACTTTAGAACATAGTAGAAAACTTTAGAACATATGGGAAAACTTTAGAACATAAGGGAAAACTTTAGAACACAATAAGGGAAAACTTTAGAACATAGTAGAAAACTTTAGAACATATGGGAAAACTTTAGAACATAATATAAATACTTTAGAACATAAGGGAAAACTTTATAACATAAGGGGAAAATATAATAGAACATAATAGAAAACTTTAGAACATAATAAGGGAATACTTTAGAACATAAGGGAAAACTTTAGAACATAATAGAAACATTATAACATAATATAAAACTTTAAAACATAATAAGGGAAAACTTTAGAACATAGTAGAAAACTTTAGAACATATGGGAAAACTTTAGAACATAATATAAATACTTTAGAACATAAGGGAAAACTTTAGAACATAAGGGGAAAAATATAATAGAACATAATAGAAAACTTTTGAACATAATAACAAACTTTATGACATAATAGAAATACTTTAGAACATAATAGAAAATCTTAGAATATAAAAGAAATACTTTAGAACATAAGGGAAAAATAATACATAAACTTTAATTACCTTTTTCTTCTATAAGTAATTTTAGATTGGTTTTTTACTACAATTTGTATTTATGATAATTAGGTTTTGGCATATTCATGGATTTAGATGATGTTCAAGATAATTCTCCTTCTTCCGTTGTTACTCATTCAGGTAATTTTCATTGTTTTAATACTTTAATTTCAATTTACTTACATGTTCTAAACTTTACTTAATTGTATATTTTAAAGTAATTTTGTAAATTTGTTGATTATGTTCAAAATTTGTTTAATATTCAAAAAAAATTCTAGTTATGTTCTAAAGTAATTCTTTATTTTCTAAATTTTTTCACTTTATTCTAAATTTTATTATGAATGTTATAAAGTAATTTACTATGTTCTAAATTTTATTCTTAATGTTCTAAACTTTTTTCATTATGTTCTAAAGTTTTCTATGTATGTTTCTCTTTCTCTTTATGTTCTAATGCAGTTGGTGTTATTTATCGTACTCCTGAGGTTGTTGGATCGTTTAGCCCTGGTGGTACCACTAAGGAATGGATTCCAAGTGTTCCCGAAGAGTTAAAACCTCGTTTGGGGATGATATTCAAAGATCCCGAAAAGGGTCTTAGTTTTTATAAAGCATATGCAAATGCCGCTGGGTTTACTTCTAGGAAATCTACTACTACAAGGAAGAAGAATAACAAAGATATAATTGCTTTTCAATATGGAGTTTGTAATAAGGATGGTTTCAAGGCAACAAAAAAACCTATTGCTCAACAAACTGTTAATGAAGAAGGAAAAGTTCGTATTACTAGGAAACGTTTAGTGACTCGTGTAGGATGCAATGCTCACATATGTATGAGATATGATGCAGGAAAGTATGTTGTTAGTCAATTCAAAGAAGAACATAATCATTGTTTATATACTCCAAGTTGTGCAAAATTTCAAAAGGATAATAGAAAAATGCATATTATGCATAAGAAGTTGATTGTTGATAATTCAAAGGTGATTTATTTTTATGTGCCAAATATTGTTTTCTTTGTTCTAAAGTTGATCTTTAATCATAGTAATTTTTTTTCTCTTTGTTTTTGTACACAGGTAAATGTTGGTCCTGTGAGGTCTTATACAATGATGAAAGAATTAGCTGGATCACATGATAATGTTGGTGCATCTAAACAAGATTTCAAAAACTTTTATAGAGATTTGAAGGCTTATATTGCTGGATCAGATGCCCAAATGTTTGTGGATAACTTTCAAAATAAGGAATTGCTTTGGAGTGCCTTTTTTTTTTACTATGATGTTGATGAAGAAGGTAGACTTTGTAGAGCTTTATGGGTTAATCCTATTTGTCGCAAAAATTATGCACTTTTTGGTGATATGGTATCTTTTGATACAACGTTCCAAACAAACAGGTGATGTTCTAAATGTAGATATTTTTATGTTCCTAAATTAATATCTATCATGTTTTGATGTTCTAAACATATATTTCTTATGTTCTAAATTATGTATATCTTATGTTCTAGACATATATTGCTAATGTTCTAAACATATATTGCTGATATACTAAACATAGATGCATTATGTTCTAAAATATTGGCAAGTTTAATAATTAAATTAAATTTCTATGCTCTAAAGTTTATCGTTAATGTTCTAAAGTATACATTTATGCTTCACAATTTATCTTTATGTTCTAAAGTTTATCCTTAATGTTCTAAAGTATACCTTTATGCTACACAATTTACCTTTATGTTCTAAAGTTAATCCTTATGTTATAATATTTTCTGCATATATAATTTGTGTATGTTACAGATATAATATGATCTTTGGTCCATTTACTGGAGTTGATCACCATAAGAAATGTGTTACTTTTGCGGCTTCTTTTGTAGCTCATGAAGATATATCATCTTTCGAATGGGTTTTCAAAACTTTTCTTAAATCAATGGGAAATAATGAGCCTGTGTGTTTGATTACCGATCAAGACCCTGCAATGAAAGTTGTTGTTCGTAATGTTTTTCAAACTACAGAACATAGGTTTTGTATGTGGCATATTATGAAAAAGGTGCCTGAAAAAGTAGGTCGGGCAATTACCCAAGAAACTAATTTTTTGAAAAAACTTTGTGCATGTGTTTGGCATTTAGAGATTGAGCCAGCAAAATTTGAAGAAAAGTGGAACAAAGTTATTTCAGAATTTAATTTGAACGATCATGAGTGGTTGGCTCACATGTTCAACATACGTGATATGTGGATTCCAGCGTATTTCAGAGATTTATTTTTAGGTGGCATCATGAGGACCACATCTAGATCCGAAAGTGAAAATAATTTTTTCACTATGTTCACAAATCCCCATCTCACTTTGATTGAGTTTTACATGAGGTAATATGTAAATGTCTAAATATGTTCTAATTTTAATCTTTATGTTCAAAAGTTTTTCTTTAATGCTTTAAAGTTTATTTTTTATTTTTTATTTTTTTATTTTATAATTTTACCATTTTTTTCAACTCTCTTTTATTTTATAAATATTGTCTTAAATGTTTTAAAGTTTTAGTTTAATGTTTTAATAGTATTTAGATTATGTGTATTATTTTAATATGTTCTAATGTAATTCACTTTATGTTCTAAAGTTATTTTCTATGTTCTAAAGTTAATTTTTATTTTCTATAGGTTTGAATGTGCATTGGATGCTCAAAGGCACACTCAAAATAAAATGGATAATGATTCAAAGAATAAGCGTCCAGAGTGTAAGACTCCAATTCCTTTAGAAAAAGATGCTTCTGAGTTGTTTACAACAACAATTTTTTATGATTTTCAATATGAGCTTGAAATTGGATGTTTTAATTGTGGTGTTGAGGAGATGAAGAATAACAATGAGATTTACATTTTCAAATTAAGGGAAGGATCTAGGAGGAGGGCTTTTGATGTTGTTTTTGATCCAACTACCTTAGATACCAAGTGTTTTTGTAAAAAATTTGAACGTGATGGTGTGCCTTGTAGGCATATGATTTGGGTGTGGAAAACAAGGATGTTAGAAAAAATTCCCAACACTTACGTTCTAAATAGATGGTGTACAATGGCTTATAAGAAGCCCATTTTTGATTTAGAGGGTAATGTTTTAGAGGAATGTCTTAATGCTGTAGATAAAAAGATGCTATTAAATGATTTGTGGTGTGAAATTCATGCTTATGTGAGTTTAGTGCAAAACAATGAAGATGATTTAAGTGATCTTGTCAAAAAACTTCGAGCCATGAGAATAGATTTGGAACAGAAGAAAACAACAAATGGAAGCAACAATTTTTGTAGCAAAGTTAAAGACATTGAAATGCTTATTGGAGCTAGTTTACCTTCTGAAGTTTTGATTAAAGCTCCAAAAATTTCAAAAAACAAAGGTACAGGGGTTCATGTTCCAAATCAGGTTAATGTTCCAAATGATACCCCTATTCCAAATGATACGCATGTTCCAAATAGTGACAAGAGAATGAAGAGTGACAGAAAAAAAGCTGTTGAACAAAGTCAAAAAAAGAAAAGATTATGTAGAGCATGTGGAGAGCTTGGTCATCATGATAGTCGTAATTGTCTAGGGAAAGTCAAGTGATATTGTAAGTAAACATTTTTTTCTTATGTTCTAATTAGTAATAAATTAAAATTATTACTAATTAGAACATAAGAAAAAATGCATCAAATATGTTTGAATTTAAATTTAATATTTTGAATTTTTAATTTAAACATTTTGTATATGTTTTAAAATGCATCAAATATGTTCTAAAATTTATAATGTGTTTATGTTCTAATTATTAATTTTTTTTTTTTCAGGTTGACTATGCTATTCGTACAACCGCATGGGACATTTTATTTATAGGAAATAGAACAAAAAAAAAAATTTTGTGTAAATTTTTTTTTTATATATTTTTTTATTATTTTGAGAACATAATGACATATTATTTTTTGTCCAATTATTCTCTATATTCTTATGTTTACAATTATAAAATAACATGATCTTATTATAACATAAGGAAAAAATATAATAGAACATAATAAAAAACTTTAGAATATAAGGGAAAACTTTAGAACAAAATAGAAATACTTTAGAACATATGGATAGAAATGTTAGAACATAACAAAAATTATTTAGAACATATGGTAAAACTTTAGAACATAATAGAAATACTTTAGAACATATGGGAAAACTTTTGAACATAAGGGAAAAATATAATAGAACATAATAGAAATTTTTAGAACATAATAAAAACATTAGAACATAATAGAAAACTTTAGAATATAAGGGAAAAATATAATAAAACATAATAGAATACTTTAGAACATAAGGGAAAACTTTCTAACATAATAAAAATACTTTAAAACATATTATATAAATACTTTGAGTTTTAAACTTAATACTTTATGTTTTAAAATGCATCAAATATGTTCTAAAATTTATAATGTGTTTATGTTCTAATTATTAATTTTTTTTTTCTGGTTGATTATGCTATTCGTACAACCGCATGGGACTTTTTATTTTTAGGAAATAGTACATGGAAAAAATTTTGTGTAAATTTTTCTTTTATACATTTTTTTATTATTTTGAGAACATAATGCATATTATTTTTTGTCCAATTATTCTCTATATCCTAATGATTACAATTATAATATAACATGATTATATTATAACTCTTATTCTTTTATTAACATAATTTTTGGCAATATTATAATATGAGAATGGGGTTGGATGAGTATGAGATAACATAATATTTTTCAACTAATGTGAACCATTTATTTTGCGCAAATTTTGCAAGTAACAACTTAAATACTTTAAAACATTATAATAATAAATTAGAACATAATAAGAATTACTTTAGAACATACACATGCAACTTAGAACATATTAAGAATTACTTTATATACATTAGAACACAATCAAAATAACTTGAAATTAGGTTAATGTTCCAAATGATATTAATGTTTCAAAATATACACATGTTCAAAACAGTTATGTCCATAATCATATATTTGTACAAAAAATTACTATTATATATACTTGAGATTTACACAATCAAATATCAAAATTTGTTGATCTTTGACCACTTTCTAGCCATCTTCAACACTCTTTTCCGTTTTTCATTTACTTCTGATGTTATAATCTTCCCACAATACTCCACTCGTAACCTTTTCATTTGCTCAAACTGCACAAAAAAAAAAATGACTTTAGAACATATACATGTAATTTAGAACATAATAAGAATTACTTTAAAACATTAACACGTAATTAGAACCTAATCATATATGTTTTGTATTTACATTATCCTTCTCTAGTCCTGAATTCCATTGTTTTTGACATTGGCCTTCATAGGATTCCATGTGCTTCAACAGAAATACTCCACAATCATGTTTATTCTGGTTGCTTTTCCATCTCATCTCAACATTTCTTGTTTCATAAGTGGAAATAATTGCACTCTTCTTATCAACTTCTTCATAAAATTCACCAAATGCTTCCAACTAAAAAATTAATAATATAATTAGAACATTGAAGCACATGGAAAACTTTAGAACATAATAAAAATACTTTAGAACATAATGAAAAACTTTAGAACATAATAAAAATACTTTAGAACATAATGGAAAACATTAGAACATATGAGAAAACTTTAGAACATAAGGGAGAACTTTAGAACATAATAGAAATACTTTAGAACATATGGATAGAAAATGTTATAACATAATAGAAATACTTTAAAACATAAGGGAAAACTTTAGAACATAAGGAAAAAATATAATATAACATAATAGAAAACTTTAGAACATAAGGGAAAACTTTAGAACATAATAGAAATACTTTAGGACATATGGAAAAACTTTTGAACATAAAGAAAAAAAATAATAGAACATAATAGAAACACTTTAGAACATAAGGGAAAACTTTAGATCATAAGGGAAAAATATAATAGAACATAATAGAAAACTTTAGAACATATTAGAAATACTTTAAAAAATATGGGAAAACTTTAGAACATAATAAAAATAACTTAAAATTATGTTAATGTTCCAAATAAGGTTAATGTTCCATATGATATCAATGTTCCTAAATTTCTTTATAGCATAATAAAAAAAAATTATAATTAACTAAATCAAAACTTTACACCTTACCATTTTTGTAAAATCATCCCCATATTTGTCTTCTACCGAAACATTTGGTGGAAGAATCATGTTATCAATGACATCAAGAGTACCTTCCATAAAGTTGAAGCACAACAAATAATAGTGATCCGGTAAAACAGCCGGAAAGAAAACCTACGTTTAGAACATAATCAGAGACTTTAGAACATAATCAAACATGTGTTTACAACATAATCATATACTTTAAAACATTATAATAATAAATTAGAACATAATTAGAAATACTTTAGAACATTGACATGTAATTTAGAACTCAATAAAAATAAATAGAACACTATATAAAGAAAAAAAAACTTACCAATTGAAAGTTGTTAAATGTTGTTACTTCGGCATTTGTCATTTCATTTTTCATTTGATGAAACAAAGCTTTTTTTCTATCTTCCCAACTTTCAGTATTTTTGATGAATTTTTCAGTGCAAAGAATGAGCTGGAAAAAAAAAATTAAAACTCAAGTAATTAGAACATTGACATATAATTAAAACAAAGACATGTAATTTAGAACATAATTGAAATACTTTATAACATTGACATGTAATTTAGAACTAAATCAAAACTACTTTAGAATATTTTTTGAAATACTTTAGAACATTGACATGTAATTTAGAATATAATAGTAAGATAATTAGAACATACATAGCATTCAGTAGAGAAAAAAAATCTACTCTTCTTGTCTACACCACGCCTTTTGTTTTCACAATTTAATATGAAAGCATAAGCATCTGCAATGTTGTTGAACATGTGACTACATCCTGAAAGACTATCCATCTCATCTCTCCTAATCACTATTGCCGCTTTGTCAGCATGCAAAAGTTCCCTAAAATGAGAACAAAAACTACATTAAATCAAAACAGCATTTTGAACATAAATAAAATACTTTAAAACATAAGCACATAATTTTAAACATAAGCATAGTGCTTTAGAACTAAATTTTAGAACATGACCAGAAATATTTTAGAACATAAACTATATTAATCAAAACATAATTTTGAACATTAGCATAATAGTTTAGAACATAAGCACGTAATTTTGAACATAAACATACAACTTTAGAACACAAGCATAGTTCTTTAGAACATAAACTTGTAATATTTAGAACATTTACTTAGAAAAAATATAACCATCAAAATTGAATTTGATTAGAAAACGAAGATGGGAATTTCAAACATGTATTTTAAAACATAAGTTTCTACCTTAGAAGATAAATACAATATTTAGAACATAAATATATATATTTTATGACATAATCAAATACTTTTATCATAAGCATATAAAAATAGATGGATGAAATCTTACGCGTTATCTCCTTGAGCAAAAGCATACTCAGCTATCATTTTATGATCTACATTGTTGAAGAGTTTTTCATGATTAACCATAAAAGGCGAACGCAAGTACATTGGAAGCTTATCCTTTCCTCTTTTTTTCTTCGTTTCTTCTTCTTCTTCTTCTTCTTCTTCTTCTTCTTCTTCTTCTTGCTTCCTATTCAATTGAATTTAAAAAAAAAAAAAAACAATCAACAACTAAAATCAAATAATAATCAAACAACCGCCATAGCCTAAATCTAATAACCGTTGCTTATTCTCTTTGTTGTTCTTTTCTTCAACATGCTTCTTCTTTTCTTTTTTGGTTTTGTTGTCCTCTTCTCCTTCATTCAATGTAGGTGGATGATCTATATTCAAAAAATTTAGAACATTAAAAAAACTTTTGACATAATAAATATAATAAATTTCCAATATACATATAACAAAAATAAAGTTAAAATAAGTCAAACTTACCAACTATTGGTGAGGGCGTCAACAAATTGAAGCTTGGAGGTGAAATATCTTTATGCATCTTTTTTGGAGGAATTGGTGTCTTTGGTGTGTCGTCATTCCTTTTCGTTTTCTTCTTTGTTGTACGTAAGAAAATTTTAAGCTTATTCTTTTGTCTAAACAAAATAAAAATTACTTTTAGAACATGGGCAAGTAATTTAGAACATAATTAGAAATACTTTAGAACATAAATATATATACTTTGGAACATATTTGAAATACTAATAACAAACCAAAATCAAAACCAATATATATAACTAGAAAACACAAACCATTAATCCTATATTAAGATTTTACCAAATCGTCCAACATATGTTCTAAACCAAAACCAATGTATTAAATATTCCTATTAATAAGTTACATTGATTACCCTTTCTTTGCTTCAACTTTCTTTTTTGCCTCTTTTTCTCCTTCATTCTCTTTTTTCCTTTCTCCTTCTTGCTCCTCTTGTCTTTCTCCTTCCTTTGCCTCTTGCCTTTTTTCTTGATTATTCTTTTGTCTTTGTTTTTGCTTTTCTTCTTGTTCTTGAAAATATAAAGGAAAACTTTAGAACATAAGGGAAAAATAAAATTAAACATAATAAAAAACTTTAGAACATAATAGAAATACTTTATAATCAAAAGTACTTTAAAAGATTGACATGTTCTATAAATAATTTCAAACATATATTATAATCTTTAGAATATAATAGAGAACTTTATGTCATAATTGGAATACTTTAGAACATAAGGGAAAAATTTAGAACATAAAGAAAAAATATAATAGATCATAATAGAAAACTTTAGAACATAATAGAAAATCTAAAAACATAATAAAAATACTTTAGAACATAAGGGAAAACTTAAGAACATAAGGGAAAAATATAATAGAGCATAATAGAAAACTTTAGTTTAGAACATAATAGAAATACTTTAGATCATAACCTTTTGTCAAATCTCCTTTTTGCTCCTTTTGTCTTTCTTCTTTATTATCCTCTCGTTCTTGGTCTTGCTTCTCTTCTTGTTCTAGAAAACATAATTATAAAACACAATATTAGATTATATTTGTATCATAAGAATTTGAGTTGGAACATTAACATAAACTTTAGAACATAAAGTGCAAACTTTAGAACATATAGTGTAAACTTTAGAACATATAGCGTAAACTTTAGAACATAAGCATATACAAATATTCTATTTCCTTTTTTTTTAGTAATTTTCCTTTTTAAAATAAGGGTAAACTTTAGAAAAAAAGGGAAAAATACAATAGAGCATAGTAGAAAACTTTAGTTTAGAACATAATAGAAATACTTTAGATCATAACCTTTTGCCAAATCTCCTTCTTGCTCCTTTTGTCCTTCTCCTTCCTTCGACTCTTGTCTTTCTTCTTTATTATCCTCTCGTTCTTGGTGTTGCTTCTCTTCTTGTTCTAGAAAACATAATTATAAAACACAATATTAGATTATAATTGTATCATAAGAATTTAAGTTGGAACATTAACATAAACTTTAGAACATAAAGTGCAAACTTTAGAACATATAGCTTAAACTTTAGAACATATAGCGTAAACTTTAGAACATAAGCATATACAAATATTCTATTTCATTTTTTTTTTAGTACTTTTCCTTTTTAAAATACTTTAGAACATAAGGGGAAAATATAATAGAGCATAATAGAAAACTTTAGTTTAGAATATAATAGAAATACTTTAGATCATAACCTTTTACCAAATCTCCTTCTTGCTCCTCTTCTCTTTCTCCTTCCTTCTCCTGTTGGCTTTCTCCTTCCTTTGCCTCTTGTCTTTCTTTTTGATTATCCTCTTGTCCTTGGTCTTGCTTCTCTTCTTTATCTTGAAAACATAATTATAAAACACAACATATAATATAATTGTATCATAAGAATTTGAGTTGGAACATTAACATAAACTTTATAACATAAAGTGCAAACCATAGAACATATAGCTTAAACTTTAAAACATATAGCGTAAACTTTAGAACATAAGCATATACAAATATTCTATTTCATTTTTTTTTTTTAGTATTTTTCCATTTTAAAATCAATTAATTAAAAGAACATTAATAAGAAATGAGTTTGAAAATAGTTGGAAATTACCAAGTATAGGTGAAGAGATAGTATCATCTATCTTTTCATTGATATTTCTCTCATCGTTGTTCTTTTCTCTTTCTCCTTCATTTGATGGCAAATCTTCATAATAATTACAAAACACAATTTTAGAACTTAACTATATCATAAAGATTTGAGTTGGAACATAAACACTTGATTTAAGAGCATAATTTAGAACATAGGTATAATTTAGAAATTAAACATGTAATTACCATGTCCCAATGACTTTGGTGACTTTTCAACATTAAATTTCTTCCATGCAATGTTCATCAACATATCCAATTCTTCTATGAATGCCGGTTCATCGAAGAAATGTTGATCTTGACTAAGTATGGAAGGACTTTTTGTCTGTTGCTTTTCTTCTTCTTGATTTACCAATGGCTATATATAAGAATACATAAGTTAGAATCCAATAAGACATTTATATATGTTGAACTATTATAAATATAAAAATTACACTTTAGAACATAGTCTGAAAATAGTTTAGAACATGATTATTATACCTTTGTGGTATACTTGCACCAAATGTTGTCTATAAGATGATGCATTTTCCCCGTTGTTTCTTCCTCAACAAAGATATCCTTTGCTTGTTCCAACATGCTATACATCTCTTTTACATTCGATGCAAGACTTTTTGCCAAATTTCCAAATTTGCTTAAAAAATCCTAAGAATTTAGAACATAAAATAATGAATATTTAAAATATTATAAGAATAAGTAAATAAATTAATAAAAAAAAATATTAAAACATTATACCATCATATCATTTGGAGACGTGATAGAATCACATGTCATTGATTGGTTTTCCACAACTTTCTCTTTTCCTTTGTCTTTCCCTTGCTTTTTTATTACTTTCTTCTCCCCTTGTTTTTCTCTAATTGTCAAGGGTTGCTCTTTCTTCTTGCCTTTGTCATTCTCTTGCCTTTTTTCCAATCCCTTTTTAAATTTACATTATAAATTTTAGAATACATGCATAAATATATTGTATAGATAAATATAAAACGATAATAAACTTTAGAACATATATTACAAAATTTAGAACATATAGTATAAACTTTAGAACATAAGCATATACAAAAATCATACCACATTCAATTTCATTCTTTCTAGTACTTTTCCTTTTCCAAATCCAAGGTCTTTCTCAAACTTCAATCTTGTATGGAACCTTTCTTGGTTCCACAATGATATTAATGGAACTTGACGTGGTATCTCTAACCCCTTCCTTTGTACCCGATCAAAATAGGATACCTAAAAGAACATCATTAGAAATACTTTAGAATATTGATATGTAAAGTAGAACATAGATATATAATTTAGAACATCATTAGAACTTACCATAAGAAAGATTAAAGGACCCGTAAAGAAAGATTCTCCATCTAACCATTTCTTAGTAGTTTCCATCAAGTGCTCCTTAACAAATTTGCACCAATTCAACTTAACTATATTCTTTGTATCCTTGCAACTATACAAAAACTTAATGTATAGTTGCTTGTTATTAGTTGAACGGATGCAACTATTAACCACACAAACCAAAAAATTCCAAATGAATTCATCCGAAACTTGTTTTTGTTCTTTATCTACCTCCTTCACCTTTTGAATCCTACTAATCAATTGTGCATTTGTTGGAGCACCCTGTAAGTAATTTAGAACATGGATAGGTAATTTAGAATATAATAAAAAATACTTTAGAACATAAGCAAAAATACTTTAGAACATAATCAGAATAACTTTAGAACATAAGCAAAAATACTTAGAACATAATGGAAAACTTTAGAACATAATAGAAATACTTTAGAACATAATAGAAAATACTTTATAATCAAAAGTACTTTAAAAGATTGACATGTAATATAAATAATTTCAAACATAATAGAAAATCATAGAACATAATAGAAATACTTTAGAACATAAGGGAAAACTTTAGAACATAAGGAAAAAATATAATAGAACATAATTGAAAACTTTAGAACAAAATATAAAACTTTAGGACATAATAGAAATAGTTTAGAACATAATGCAAAACTTTAGAACATAAGAGAAAAATATAATAGAACATAATAGAAAACTTTAGAACATATGGGAAAAATATAATAGAACATAATAGAAAATCTTAAAACATAATAAAAAATACTTTAGAACATTATTAAAATAAATTAGAACATAAGCCAAATAACAAGTTTAGAATACAAGTACACATAAAAATATTCATACCACTTTAAGGTTAAAGTTTTTTCTCCATTTTTGCATAAAATTTGCACATTCATTCTTGTTTTCTATTGTATCAAGAATTGCTATATCTCCTATTGGCAATCCATATGTCATGTGAACATCAATTTCATCAAAGAGTATTTCTTCTTCTCTCCCCGGTAGCATCAAGCAACATCTCTTGGGATCAAAATTCGAAAGAAGTTGTTGTGTCAACCTAGATTTAAATTAAAGGTTTAGAATACAAAATACATATAGATTAGAATTTAAATAAAAATAAAAATTAACATGATAATTAAAATTTAGAACATTAATTAGAATTTTATAAGAATTAGAACATAATAGATGATAATAGAACATAATAGATGATAATAGAACATAATAGAAATCTTTAGAACATAAGGGAAAACTTTAGAACATATTAGAAATACTTAAGAACATAAGGGAAAACTTTCGAACATAATAGAAATACTTTAGAACATAATGGAAAACTTTAGAACATATATCATGTGAACATATGGATAGAAAACTTTAGAACATAATGGAAAACTTTAGAACATATGAGAAAACTTTAGAACACTAGTGCTTACCAAGAATCCACATAATGTGGTGCATCCAAGTTCAAAAAAGCACCAAATCCAATTTTTTGAATAGCTTGTTTATGCTTATCAGAGAGATTTACCAACACTTGTTTCATCAATTCCTTAGCGGTAACTCTTTGATAAACCGATCTCTTATTTTTTTCCACTTTGATTATTTTCACATCCTCATCATCCTTTTCTTTTTCAATCTTTCTTTTCTTATTTTTCTGATTTTTTTTCACATCCTCATCATCATTTTCATCATCATCATCATCTTCTTCTTCCTTTGCTTTCATTTTTCTAGTTGGTTGAATCCTTGATGAAAGCTTGGCACTTTTTTTTCGTTTCTGACTTTGCACATGTTTCTCAAATTCAGCTTTGTCAATTACTTCCGCATCATTTTCAACAATTTTCCTTTAAAATCAAATATAAATGGTTTAGAACATATATGATAATCTTTAGAACTTGATAGAAAACTTTATATCATAATAGTTACTCTTAGAACATAATAGAAATACTTTAGAACATAAGGGAAAAATATAATAATACATAATAGAAAATTTTATATCATAATAGAAATACTTTAGAACATAATAGAATAACATAATAAAAATACTTTAGAACATAAGGGAAAAATATAATAGAATATAATTGAAAACTTTAGAACATAAGAGAAAACTTTAGAACATAAGGGGAAAATGTAATAGAACATAATAGAAAACTTTAGAACATAAGGAAATATTTTAGAACATATGGATAGAAAATATTAGAACATAATAGAAATACTTTAGAACATAAGGGAAAACTTTAGAACATAAGTAAAAAATATAATAAAACATAATAGAAAACTTTAGAACATATGGGAAAACTTTAGAACATATGGGAAAACTTTAGAACATAATAGAAATAATTTAAAACATAGTAGAAAACTTTAGATCATTATAAAAATACTTTAGAACATAATAAAAAATTATAGAACATAATAAAAATACTTTAAAACATAAGAGAAAACTTTAGAACATAAGGGAAAAATACTTTAGAACATAAGGGAAAACTTTAATTACCTTTTTCTTCCATAAGTAATTTTTTCATCCGGTATAATAGTAATTTCTTCTTCTTTATTTTGGCTTTCCATTTTGCTGAAATTTTATAAAATAAAAAACATTAGTAACATTCCTACATTAGTAATATATTTTAAACATAAGAATAGTTTAGAACATGCTGAAAATAGTTTCTCACTATGCATGTACACATTCAAACAATAAAAATCATTTGTATAAATAATCATATCCAATTAAAAGCATGCTTCATTTAAGTTTACCTAGATTACAATTGTTGTAATGAAGAAGAGAGAATCTCAAACAAGAACATCTCATGAAATTAGCGTTGTATGTTTGTACCCAGTGTTCCAAACAGTGTAACTAAGCAATAGTGTATTGACATTTTAGAGATATTAGCAATATTCAGTTGAGCTTGTGTTAATATTATCTAAACAATTAATTAGAAAGTATTATGAAATGGAGTACTATTTTGCAAGAGACTAAACCAAATTCTCTTGGCTATAGGGTATCATGTCAAATCAAAGAATCATTCTCTTGGCTATACTCAACTATAACCACTGCTTAACCCAGCATCACTCTTACTCTGGAAAACATTTATTAAAACAATCCATTCAAAGGTACATACACACAATCACTGCCTCTTAGAATAAGTAGTCACTAACTCCTCCACCAACATGTACCAATGAAGAACTGACCAACTCGAAAACCCCAGTTCCCACACAATAAATCATCACCACTGATGTTACAACACATCAAAGAATGGCACATAACATCTCACTTAGCTATGAAAAATGACGCAATTTCTAAGATCATTTCTTCAAAGCACCTCCAAACAGTAGCCACCCTACCCATGTATAAATTTCAAAAAAAAAAAATAATAATAAAACTCAAATTGCAACCAAATAGCAAGTCAAGTTCATGGTATATGCAAATTCGAAACCACACAACGAGTTCGATAGGACATGAATTACAAACCACTAGGATCATACTTACTCAACAATAAAAGTTCAGTAACAAGTAATAACCAGTGCGTTCAAACTATAAACCTATAGGCGGCTGGTGTCCAACACGAGTACCAGAGTCTGGGTAACATAGCCTAAGGCGGCATTACTATAGTAGCAGCTTAATCTTAAATTCTGGAATTCAGTCAGCAATAACTCAATCATCCAACTAGCATTATAAATAAACCTCACTATTAATCTCATACACGCAAATCCGTGTAAATAGATAATCAAAAGCTACCTTTTCATGGATTGCATAATTACTTCAAAACTAAATGATCACAAAGAAACATGAGTAAATTATACGGAGTATGATCACAAAGAACACGCAGTTTAAACCCAAGAAAACATCCAATTTTATTTATTAGTACCAACTTCGAAAGCTGATCACATTTCACGCTACTGTCATCCATGGATGCATTAAACTAGAACAAATTATATAGGAAATCAAGTTCAAACCACAAACATCAAACTGCAATAAAAAACTTCGAAAAACAGAAATTGAACTTCTAATTCATCAGCTGAATATAACTCAAGGCTTAAAAACCATGGATCTTGATCCGTATAATACGAACAAAAAACCCTAGGTATAAACACCAACAAATTAACCTAAAATTATCAATAGAAAACAGAAATTGAAAACCTCGATAGAAAAAACCCTAGGATATCAAACAAGGAAGATGAATTAATGGAGGAGAGAGAGAAAGTACTCAGTACCGATTTCAATGGAGGAAGGAGCAGGAGAGAAGAGAGAAGGGAGACCAGAGAAGAGGCGTTTAGCGGGGTCCACAAACCTCGAAATCCAACTCAGTACGAGGTGGTCGATCGTACGGCGTCGCCGGTGGTTTTCTCTCTCTTCGAAGCTTTCCGCCGCCGCCGCCTCTCTCGCCTTCTCCACCGTATAACTCCGGCTTTAGGAGAGAGAAAATGAGAAAATCGGGAAGAAGAGAGAGAAAGTTAGAGGAGAGAGAAAAGGTTGGGAGGTGGGTAAGGGGTTGAAAAAGTTGGACACGTGTTTTAATCTTAACCGTCTAAAACAACTTGATCCTACGGTTGAGATGGATTCTTATATATCTAGGGTTCTTATATATCTAGGGGTTCTTACCGGATCCCTCCCCTATATATATATATATATATATTATCTTTTCTGCATTTAGGTTATTTTGTATTTCTGCATTTAGGTTATTTTGTATTGCATTTAATACATGTGTAAATAAATTAAATGCAGAAAAGATTAAAAAAAAAAAAGAAAGGATTTTTCAAGTAGATGAGCTAGAAGAGGTACGGTTGTTCCATTACTAGCATAAACATATGATCACAACATAGCTGTAATGCTTTCCCTAAAAGCAAATTTGTACACATCTCTTGACAAACACATGTATATCACCCAAGAATTCAGAACATAAAAGAGCATAATTATCACGCATTTATGCCAATTGAGGTCTAGATTCAATCTCGAGAGTCGAAACCTGTTAGGAATATAGGAAAATATATTATTCTGATATATTTTCCATATAGATCTCATAATATTATATTTAGGAAAATAATATATCTTAGTGATATTCTAAGATAGATTTATGGAAGTTTATATGATAGAGTTTATATTGTGTAGGTTATCTTCTAAAATACCTGTTGATTCTTATAACAAAATAGAGAAGATGAAAGGGAAAAATACTTGATTGAAGATCTCAACTCACAGTCGCGCCGTGGAACAATAATCCACTGCCTTAGAAGCGAAATATGCCACCACCAGTACAGGTTTCCTGATGACGCACGCCCCCCAAGTTTAACGCAACTCTCCTTTGTAATTCGTGTACCCGAACCCGAAGCGTGGAATTACTCAAGAACTGTTCAGATCTCAAAGGGTATGTTTTGTTTTGTGTTTAGGTTATTTCAATAATGAAATTAACTTGGTTTTTAATAAAGGTCAATGAGTTGTATTTATAGGAGTAATAAGGAAAAGAGACAAGCAGCTTGAGCCTCACGCAAGGCCCATATACTCGGTTGGGCTTGCGAGTAGAGAGCTATAGCTCACTCGCAGGGAGCTCTCGCTCGGACTGCCGCAAGTGAAAACAGGGGGCGAGCTAGTAGCTCTCCCGTAGGAGAGCTATAGCTCGGGTCTCCAGCTAGCCAAAGAAGAAGCAAGCTAGTAGCTCACGCGTAGGAGAGCTATAGCTCGGATCTGCTGGACACTACTGATGGCAACGAGCTCTAGCTCGACCATGCCGTAGTCATTCCCAGCATCCGAGCTCTAGCTCTCTTTCTAGCTCGGCCTTGATCAATCCCCTAGACTTGCATTCTCCATCATTCCCTCTCTAACTCTTTGCACACTCAATTGATGAAACTCCGATTTGCATTACTAGCGAGGAAAACTCTAACAATCCCCCACTAATGCAAAACGGACATGAGATCATGAAATCTGAACAGTAAAATGAAAGTCTTAGTACTTAAATGCTAGTATCCAAAGGTTTGAACTAACACATTAGTACACAAGGTTTTCAACACTTCCCTAGTGAGTATCCTAAGATTTGAACTCCTAGGAGCGAGGAAGGGACCTTGAATGCACATACCTTGACTTTAGAGCTTAAGCAACTCCGCCAATCTTGGTCTACACCTTGGGCTCTCATGAGTACTTCAGGAAAACTACACCACAATTTTCCCTTGAAGGAGGCCACCCCTCGTATTCACGTAGGTGTTCCGTCTGTGTATAAATTACACATTCCCAGCACATCTAGGGTCTTTCCTTGCAGGCTTAAAACACATTCAAGCACCTTGCAAACCCAAGATTTTCTGTGCAGTGGAATAAGAACATTAAGAACAAAAAGTTCAACCCTATCAACTCGACGGTGCATCTATCAATCCACTACTCAATGAGCTCTTAGGCTAGATGCATTAAGGGATACTCCCAACCTCAGTCATTCGGTACCACTATCGTTCCCTACTCGAGAAGTATCAGGGCTAGTGATTCTAATTTATTTAAGAATCACTATCGTTCCCACCTCTCAAGCAACTGGGCTAGTAGTATTAAGAGCAAGCAATGCTCAACCTTCCACTTTCGGTGTCATTATCAATCCTACTCTAAGAGCCACTGGGATAACGGTCTTAAATCCACTTAAGAACCATTATCAATCCCTGCTCAAAGAATAACTGGACAAATGACATTAAGAGACACGCTCAACCTTACTGAATCCACCTGATCAACAAACCACTTAAAAAGGTTATAGATTCAATAAACATAAATGGTGTAAATCCAACAATGAGTCAACCAAAACAAGGCTCCAGACCCATTCAGAACAAAAGTTCAACAAATTTAAACATTTCGGTGTGTCCATGTAAGCTGTCACAATTGACCACCCAATCTGGGTTATGGACATATTAAGAGCACTTAAAGCTCAACCTGCAAGCATCAAGTAACAAGTCTACCAAAGCATCTCTTAACTATATAAATTAGAGGGTCATTACGCCAGGTCACTTCAGGATGTAGACTCAACTTTTAAACTTCGTCACTAGAATAATTTAAAATACCCCACAAGATCTTAAATATATTCTCTTAGACAATCAAGCACTTACCTGTGCTTCATCCTAGTATAAGGACCTGCTTGATTCTTCTTTTCTTTCACGTACTCTAACATGAGTATCATCTCCACAAGATCTGTCTAACTTTGTCACTACATCTGTAGTTCCTGACAACATACATAGACACTTGTGAAAAATAATGTAGAGAACATGAGGATCAACTTACCCCCACAATGGACAAACTTCCAGAGATTAATTTTTGCAACAATCATCTTCTTGACCATGTCATCCAATCTAATGAACCTTTGCTTCATAATGGATAGTGTACAACAATTTTTTTTGTATCTCACTCGAAACAGAGCACCACTCTTCATCATGTAAAAATCATACACTGAAGAGGTTCAACTAATCATCGTTGTTCATTCAATCATTGTCTCTTATAGTTTACTGGATAGGTACTTGAGAAACTTTCTCACTTTAACCTTCATCCCTGTACTAACTGAAACTCAAACAATAATTGAGTAATTCTCTCTTGACAAACAAAATGAACAATATAGTTTACAACAAAACCACTACACGTCAAGAATTGTTTGTTCATCATTTAGATTGCAAATCATTAGCACATTTGAATCAAACATCAAGGCCAAATCACAAAAATAACTCTGGCTTAGACATGATAAATATAATTTACCAAACCACTTTCTCTACATCACAATAATGAGATTGATGCGTACCTTTGTTAGTTCATCGGCATACTGCCTAGAACCATTCTGCTTATCACATTATCTTGTACTTGTCTCTTGGCTTAGAGACACACATACATCTTTATCTCAATTAACAACATGCATGTGAAGTTAACAACTTATGATCATTCTAGCAAATGAACTCTATCAATGCGAACCATAGTAGCATCACACATACATCAAGAAGTTCAACTCACATGCCAAGAAAAACTTAACATAACAAGTTAGAGTACTCAAATCTAACCCCCACTCACCATACATATCACAAAGGATATAACACCATGAGCAAAAAATACCTCATCTTCTAAGTTGTCACCTGTGCATGCGTTTTAAAAAACACACCCTTGATTTACAATCAATAATGTTAGGAAGCTTAAGCAACCTTACTGCAAACCAGACAAGCTTAGAACAAACCAGGTGAGTCATAAGAGTTGGTCATCACCAAACTTACAGAATAAATCCTAACAACATAGTATCTTTCCTTTAGCCCATTTCCAATCAACCACCTTTCAACTCACCTTGAAAGATACTTACAACAGATGGATTTCTAATAGCAAGGCAAGATATACTCTTCTCAAGGATATCAGACTCAAAGAGAGTGCACAACTCGCGTTAACATGCTTCTTTCCACAACTAGTCAATCAGGTTTATCCATATGGTTCAGGATTTTTCCATTCACCACTACATGAATATATACCACACAAAAAACATCCACATACAACTTTCGAACAAGAAAGTAAAACCAAGATGATATAACACTAGTTTAAGCTTTAATCCAATACACCTTAGATGATGAACTCATCAACTTTACTGCCAGAATAAAGCTTAGGAAGCAAGAAAAAATCCTATGAACGGGCAAAACTAACATGTCATGTCACAGGAAAACATATACTTGAGACATTTCAAGGATTTAACATATCAAGCTTGTACATGATAAACGTAGCAGATATTCAGCATACATATCACCCACAGTCCCACAAGCCTTCATGCCTTACATGAAACATATATAGAAATCAATTCATCATTATTGGAAAACCCCATATCACAGATACCACATGAAAAATAATCATGAATCAGGTAACAAATTAGGGAGTATCAACCAAAATCTTGGGTGAAATACTTACTAAACAAATAAACAGCTGATACATATCTGCAACCCCCACAATACTAACATTCACAGAATATTAATACTATTTCGCTTCTAAATTGTTGGTAAAATACCTGTTGATTCCAATAACAAAATAGAGAAGATGAAAGGGAAAAATACTTGATTGAAGATCTCAACTCACAGTCGCGCCGTGGAACAATAATCCACTGCCTTAGAAGCGAAATAGTATAATTAATATACTGTTGATTCCTTAATTTTGTGTCGTTCTGTTCAATAATAGACGAAGGATATTAAGGCTAAATGTGTTTGCCGATCTCTGTTAATTACGGCTGAAGCAATTCTATTCCAATTATTTTCTCTTCTCTCTAATTTGTCATGGTATCAAGAGCAGGTTAAATCTTGGGACCGTTCACACAAATACTCCCCCTGCCGGTGGGTTAGAATATTAAACCCACCGGTGGGATTCATAAATTTGCTTCCGCTATGCAATAGTATTGCTCTTTGAAATTTCTATTTTTTTATTTAATTTTTTTTTTTGGAATAACCATGTGATACTTGGGTTATTATTGGTGTATGTGATCAATATAAATGATCATATGTGATTTGGTTAGGTTGTAGTGTTTGAGTGTGCTTCCTCCATTATTGCATCTCCATGGAGATGAAGAAAAGTCACGTTTGGCGTATTATTTATTATTTAAAAAAAAAATGCAAAAGACCACGGACACCAGCGAAGGGCCTGGCAAAGAAGATCACGGACACCAGCAAAGGGCCGTGGCAAAGAAGATTACGGACACCAGCAAAGGGCCGTTGCAAAGAAGACCACAGACACCAGCAAAGGGCCGTGACAAAAGACCACAGACACCAGCAAAGGGCCGTGAAAGAAGACCATGGACACCAGCAAAGGGCCGTGGTAGCAAAAGTTCGTTTTTTTTTTAAATAAAAAAATTGAAGGCGACATCAACATAGTAGTGCAACTCAATCGACTTCAACAAAGTGCGACTTTCCAATCGTAACGTTCGTGTTACTGCCGTTACGATTGCGGGAGGGTGTTAGGAATATAGGAAAATATATTATTTTGATATATTTTCCATATAGATCTCATAATATTATATTTAGGAAAATAATATATCTTAGTGATATTCTAAGATAGATTTATGGAAGTTTATATGATAGAGTTTATATTGTGTAGGTTATCTTTTGTAGGCTATAAATAATAGCCAAGATCATCAATACAATTCAAGCTATTCTCTCATAAATAATTTGTCAAAACCACCTAATAAAAAGAATGAGAGTATGCATGCACAAGAGCAGCAGTCCACAAGAGTGTAAAATTGTAAATAATGCATCATCTTATGATAAGTGTATTTCCGCTCTAGTAAAACAAGATTAAGAAGGGTGGAAATGAAGTTACAAAGAGAGAGAACCAAGAAAAGCCTTTTATATAACACCCATGATAAATAATTCTTTTCGGTAATATCAAGGGCCACAAATTCGAGCTTGGCAAGGTTCGACTTTTTTCACTATACAAAATAATATTAAAAGATAAGTATATATAAATAGTATCCAAAATATGTACTAAACGTTATAATCATGCATAAATAAACCTGATACAAGTCATGCATAAATAAGAACGAAATAGAAGATGAGAATGTTAGCAGAGAGAAAAATAAGAATGGAACCTTAAATTATATATCATGCTCTGTATTCGTTATATATGTTGATATTCCAATAAATAAGCATCAAAAGTAGATAAATGTTAAATTATAATTGTTATGAGCTGTGATCATACTTACATGATAATAATAATATGGGATTCTAGATAAATGTTTGGTAATCCTACTCAGTTGACTAGAAATGGTGCTGATAACGTATTAAATATGGAAGAGAAAATAAAGAGAGATGAGGGAAGATTGTTACGTTGTATTTCATATTCCATCTAGTACGAGATATATATAATGTACATTACCTAGGGTTCCATCAATGGATAAGACCAAATACCCAACTCTAGAATATTCTAGATTGTACATGGGATAATAGTCATCCATATTTAGATATTATCATAACATGACCACATATTATTTAATGTTGAACCCTTTTTTAATTCTACCTCAGTGTCAAAGACACCTTAAACGCATAAAGCACCAAAAATCCTATCCCTCGATGTTAAAAACACCTTAAGTGCACAAAGGCACCAACATACAATTTATTCCTTGTGTACATAGACACTTATATAGCTCCTTCCTCTTGCTTAAAGCATCAATAAAAATTATTTGAACCATAATAAAATTCCTTTCAATATTCCTAACATAATTAAACATGTAGTTTAATTAATCATGCATTCTAACATGCCATAAATAAAAGTGTGGTTCAAACACAACATGCCAAACATTAATTTTCCAACTATTAACCCATCTCAAATAAATCATACTTTCTAATTTAATCACCAATATCAAAAATCCACAATTCCAATCATAAATCTTAGCATGATACTATTTAGGATTAATTAAGTCAAGTCTAGCATGATACTACATCACCAAAAATATGCTAAGTACGCGTACGTACCTTGAGTACGATTTTAGAATTGCCACGACTAGTAGAAATTGCTTACTTCAAAGTCTCCTACACATTAAATTCATAATAGAGTATTAATATCCACTCTAAACAAACTTCCAGCAATATATACTATTTTAAAACCCCTCATAATTTAATTAAAGTAAGCTGAAATTATATTTAAAACACCATAATTAAGTCCCAATTAATGGGTAATTAAAATTTCTTCAAGAAACATAATATTAAGTGTTCTACATAAAATTCTAGTACTTTATTATAATTAAAACTTGCTGTAATTAAGCTTTAAAACACTTAAAACAAAGGTCTACCCCATTATACATCATAATCCTTCAATAACTTATGAATCAAGAACCTAGGGTTTCAAAAATTGGGGATTTTTAATTAAAAACCAAATCTGAAAATTAATTAACATAATTACAATAACCAAACATCAAAATTAAATCTCCAAACTCATAATTTACAATTAGATTAAAGCCTAGATTAGATTTGGGTAAGAAAGATTTGATTTTTAAAACTTTTTTTTTTTTCGAATTATGTGACTGCCGACAGCAGGTCGGCGCCACTGCCGGCTGCTGCCAGCGCCGGTGGTCGTCGCTGCTGCCGGCTGGTGCTGGTGGTCGGCGGCCCACCGGTGGTGGTGGTTGCCGGTGGTGGTGGTGCGCAACAAGAAGGGGAAGGGAAGGAGAGAGAAAAAGAAAAAGAAAGAAGAAAATAAAGAGAAAAGGGAGAGAAGTTTACCTTGGGTTTTCTCCACTCTGGGCAAAGTTGAATTGCCTCATAAGAGGGATATTTATACCCCTTCTCTATCACCCCTGTTACCCTAAACTTTCCTCCTTTAGTTTTTCCTAATCCCTTCCCTACTAAAACTTGTTAAAAATCATAATTTCTTAAAATAAAACCCCAACTTCTAATAAATAATTAATTAAACAAACTTTCCTTTAGTAAAATATTCCCAACTTACATGGGATAAATAATTAAAACATCATAATTAAAATACTAAAATTATTTAAATACCCTTATTAAATACATATTTTAAATAAAATACGTATAAAAATACGGGGTATTACATCTCATCTCTCGAATCTCGAATCAATATTGCTAAACTCATACAATTAAATCTGGCCAAACCTAATTGCATAGCATTAAATCAATCAATAGGAAATTAATCAAGCATTGATAATCAACAATCACAAATTACCCCTTCATATTATTTATTAGATCCCCATAAACCCTAGAAATAAAATTACTCAAGCATAATTAAATCTAAGCTAATCAAAACAATAAAATAAAACATAATGGAAGAATTAAAGAAAATAACTGAAATTAAAAGAGAAGAAATTGTTACCAAAATAAATCTGGATTAAGAACAAAGTTGAGAGAATTTAAGAGAGAGAAAATATTTGAAGTAGAGAGAGAAAATCTAAAAGAGAAGGTAATAAAAAATTACGTGTAAAAATCGTACTTAAACATCCCTAAAACAAATCCTAATTGAAAACTAGAATGTCAGCTCCAAAAACACGCGCTCGATCGGGCGAAGGGCCGCCCGATCGGGCGCGCCTTCTTCTTCAGGGTCCTCCTGGGTAGCCGCGCCCGATCGAGCTAGTGCTCACCCGATCGGGCGCGCTTTCTTGCTGGTGCTGTCTTCTGCGCGCCCGCTCGATCGGGCGCAAGCTTGCCCGATCGGGCCTGGTCTCTTCCTCGAGGCTTGGATTTCGATTGGGCTCGATTCTTCGGCTCAATCCAGATTCCCTCTTCGGGTCTTGAATACTCAGTCCAAATGCCCCAGTATCACATACCGAGCCCTTAATCACCGGCTCTAGCCGGTCCTGGGCTTCAAAGATGGTCGTGTCCTCCTAATGCTCGTAGTTGCTTCATGAAAATCCCGGAAAACGCTCCAAATGTGCAATTTCCTACAAAACTCAAGCAAAACTACAAAAACACTAGAAAAAACCAATTAGTAATAAAAGTGGCTCTAAAGAGCCAAAAACACTACTAATTATGACCAAGGGACGGGGGTAAAACACTATATAAATTGGACACATCATTTATTTGCTAGATGATAAAACTGAGGTTTATTCTTCTTTCTTTGCTATGTTAAAAATCAATTTGATGTTAATGTTAAGTGTGTACGGAGTGATAATGGTACGTAATTCAAAACTATGCTTCCATATTTTGATGAACATGACATTCTCTTTCAAACCTCTTGTGTCAGTACCCCTCAACAAAATGGTTGGGTAGAGTGTAAACACCAACATATACTAAATATCGGCAGAGCATTGATGTTTCAAGGCAATTTGCCTATTGATTTGTGGGGAGAATGTATTCTTGGGGCAGCTTATGTTATTAATCGCACTCCTTCTCTTTTACTTGATAAGAAAACTCCATATGAGATGTTATTTGGCGCCCAACCTGATTTTGATGCATTGCGTGTTTTTGGGTGTCTTTGCTTTGCTCATAACCAAAAGGCTAATGGTGAAAATTTTGCTTCTAGGAGTAGGAAATGTGTGTTTGTGGGTTACCCTCATGGCAAAAAGGGTTGGAAGGTGTATGATTTGGAAACCGGTGATATCTTTGTTTCCCGTGATGTTAAATTCCATGAGAATGAATTCCTGTTTGTGAAGGATGGTGATTCGGTTTCGCCTAATGTGGGTACCGAGAGTGTGCCTAATGACAATGTCGGTGTTGATCATGATTTCCTAGATGATTTGGAATATGTGTTAGAGATTGGCGAAGGGTCTCTTGTGCCTGAAACCCCACCACAACCCCGCATTACTGCTACTACCCCCCCACATGACGCTGCCCATGCTGGCAGCCTTGATAGCCCAACCACAGCTCCGACCCCCCATGCTACTCACACTACTGCAACTTCTGTGCCCTCTACTACTGCTTCTGCCTCGGAGGCTGCTGATCCGAGCCTCTCCTCTACATCATCTCTTGATCTTGGTCGTGGTCAACAATATAGACGTCCTCCGGGTTGGCATCAGGATTATGTTGCACATACTATTTATGTTCCGAGTCCATCTATCACTCCTGGTTCACCGTATACTCCATGCTTCCAGGTGCTCCCTATCCTTTAGCACATTTTGTGAACTGTGATAAATTTTCTATGCAACACCGTGTTTTTATTGCAGCTGTTGATACGGTAGTTGAGCCTCGTAATTTCAAGGAGGCAATGCAAGATAAGGGGTGGAAGGCGGCTATGCAAATAGAAATAGATGCATTAGAAAAAAAATGGCACATGGGTAATGGAAAAATTGCCTCCGGGTAAGAAAGCTGTTGGGTGTCGATGGGTTTACAAGGTCAAACTTAATTCTGATGGCACACTCGAGAGATTGAAGGCTCGTCTTGTTACTTTGGTAATCATCAGGTTGAGGGTATTGATTACAATGAGACTTTTTCTCCCGTTGCTAAAATGGTCACTGTTCGTGCTTTTCTTGCTGTTGCTGCTGCAAAGAATTGAGAATTACATTAGATGGATGTCCACAATGCATTTCTTCATGGTGATCTTGCTGAGGAAGTTTATATGATGCTTCCCCCTGGGTTTCATGGCTCTCAACCTGGTATGGTGTGTCGTCTTCTAAAGTCGTTGTATGGTCTTCGACAAGCACCTCATTGTTGGTATTCTAAATTGGTCGCCTCTCTGAAAAGGTACGGATTTGTGCAATCGTACTATGACTATTCTCTTTTTACTCTGCAATCTGGGTCTATCCAACTTAGTGTTCTGGTGTATGTTGATGATTTGATAATTTCTGGTAATGATTCTTCTGCGATTTCAACATTCAAGTCATACTTGAGTGACTGTTTTCATATGAAAGATTTGGGTGTTTTGAAGTATTTTCTTGGTGTTGAGGTTTCTCGTAGTCCGAAAGGCATATTTTTATGTCAACGAAAATATACACTTGACATTATTGCAGAGTCTGGTTTGCTAGGTGCTCGTCCGGCAGGTACTCCTATTGAGCAGAATCATACTCTGGCAAAATCAGAGTCCTCTTTCTTTTCTGATCCAGAGCAGTATCGACGGCTTGTGGGTCGTCTGATTTATTTGTCTTTTACTAGACCGGATTTGTCATACGCGGTGCATATTTTGTCTCAATTTATGTGTAGGGAATAGTTTCAAGCCTTTAAAATCCCACTAGCTTGAACCCCACTGTGATCATACACTAAAGTACGGTGGCGTCCAAAAGGGAAGAAGATAGAGCAAAAGAGTCGCCAACAAGTTTTTAAGGAACTTGTAAACCGTCCACGAGGTGAAGGTTACACCCCTTAACGATCCAAGAGATCGTCAACTCCATAAGGTCATGAACCAAATAAGGGTTCGGGGATGATGGTACAAATCCAACCTAAAAGAGATTGAACCTGCCCTAATAATAGGCCTCTACTTTATTCTGCTCGTATTCATGTGCGCTTTCTGATTAACATGCAATCAATAGGTTAACCCTAAACCTGTTTATCTATGTTGGTTGAATTTAATGCACAAATAAACTATTATTGGCGATCACTTGAATTATAATCACAAATAACCCTAACAAGATTATTAATTATCTTATTAAGCGTGATTGCAAATACCAATTCCCTTTAAACATGCAATAAAGGTGATCAAGCAATAAATAATAAGCATCAAGCAACATAATAAATAATCATGATAATAATTATAATAAATAATAATCATAATCATGTTAAAGCATAATAAAAATAGCAAGATCCTAGGCATGATACTAACAAGATTAATAACAAATCCTAGCATGTCACTAAACAATAAAAATCAAATCTTTAACCCTAACATGATACTAACATGAATAAATATTAGGAAGAACATAGGAAGCATCGTACTTTTAATCATACTTAATATTAAAGTTACCCTAGACATGATACTAGGAATCAAAATAACAATCTAAGCATGATATCTACATCATAATATCAATAAATCAATTAAAGTACTTACTTGGATGCCTCGTACCTCTTTCTAATAACAAAATACACACGTTAGTAACTTCAAGGAAAATAATAATCAAAACAATTAAATTAAATAATTGAAAGAGAGATTTGGGACCAAACCCTCATAAATTAAAAGTACGATACGTCTAGGGCGAAGGCAACTTCGAATATGGCTAGGTGTTTCTAGATCTTGCGAATGCGGAATTTTGTATTAAAAGCAAGAAAGAAAGAATGCTAAAGAATACTTGATTATGGAGAATTGGTGAATGGTAATTGATAATTGGTAATTCGTGAATGTTGGTGAATGAAAGATGATGATCGTAGATGAATGAAAACGGAGTTTTTAATACGATATTTATAGAGAAAATCAGCCAAAAAAGATAATTTAACAAAACAGAGTTTGAAGATCGTAAAACCACATTGGCGCCAGCCCTGGCTAGTTGGCGCCAGCACCAGTGGCTAGCGCCAAGCGCCAATGGCTAGCGCCTGGCGCCAATCCTGGTTCCAGGTGCCAAGGCCTGGGGTTGGACGCCAAACTGATTTTCAACGCGTTTCGAAAATCTGATAAATTTCCTGTACTGGAGATAAAATAATATAATTTCTTCGAAAATGCTATTTGATCTTAATTAAAACTCTGAAGAGTCCTAATTGAATTAGGAATGAAAAGAACCTTCTAAAATGTTCTAGAAGACTAAAACCATTCCTAATTGCATTAGGAATGATAAATTATATTAGGCCCTCCCCTAGATCATTGGGCCGTACATAAAGCTCAAACCGGACCCAGTTTAGTAAATTGGCCATAACTTCCTCAATATTCATCGGAATTGGGCTTATAATATATCGTTGGAAAGGTCTTTGCAAGCCCCATCCAACTACACCACTATTGGAACTATATCATGGACCAACCAAACTGGATTGGCTGTTTTCTTAAAATAAAGTTTTCAAAATCAGGGAGAAGAGAAAAGAAATAAAACTTTCCGCAACACTAGACCTTTCCACACTTTCGTTTCATTCGATTATGATTCGACGTGAAAGGTAATCATCACTGGGTTTGGTTTTGGGGAGACACAAATGGGTGTCTACAGAAGCCCCCACTTTGACTGAGTTTGGAGAAACGTAAGTTTCGAAAACGAAAGTCAAAGTATCGATAGGGACGGAGAATGATTCAGAATGTTTTGAAATCCTAAATCAATCTTATCACGCCGATACCTGCAAAACTAGCGTTAGTCAAACAGATAAAAGAGTTAAGAAACGCGTATCTTGCACCGTCGAGCACACGTCTCTGAAAGTAACCGATTTGCTGCTGCTGTTTTGACGACCTCCTGCAAGCTAGAGAATGCCATCCCGCTTGAAAACCGCTACGCCTTGTAACTGCTTCCAAATTAGAAGATTGCTTCGCCCGAAACTATCCTCCCCGCTGTGATAATATTCCACGTCAAAGGGAACATTATCGAAGATTATTTCTCTCGAAACAATCTCCATCCGCATTGATAATATTCCACGTCCAAGGGAATACTATCGAAAATTATTTCTCTCGAAATAATTCTCATCCGCATTATGATCATCTTCCATGCCTAAGGGACTATGATCGAAGACAACTTCGCCCGAAATTACCTTCAGTTGTTCATGACAACTTTCCGCAAGCTAGGGAATGATGCCGAAGACATCTTCTCTTGAAGTCATCCTCATTTGATGCGATAATCTTCCAAAGGAAATTACCGAAGATCCACGCCTGTCGATCTTTAAAAGTTCGCCTGAACTTGCCTTTGCTATGCCTGTACGTCGGCGCTCTTTTGCTTTGAACCTGTATGTCGGTGACCTTTGCTCTTGAACCTATATGTCGGTGCCTTTTGCTCTTGAGCCTATATGTCGGTGCCTTTTGCTAATGAGCCAATGCTTAGGCGCTTTAAGCTAAGTGAGACAATCTTTTCATCAGGTCGATCACTTTACGTAATCAAGCCGATTACCTAATCATGTCAAATTGCTTAGAGGGGCTAACTGGCGTACCAAGGAACCCAAAATATATTGCAGAAGGCTAGCACAACCCCAACAGGTGGCTGGCTGCTTTGGCGTCGCTGAAAATCCATCAGCGCCAGCCTAATGGCATTAGCGCCAGGCGCCAAGCCCAGAAAGTGACGCCAATGCCTAGGGACTGGCGCCAGCACGGGAATCTCTTTAAATTCCCGTTTTCGGTTCATTTCGTGGCTCTGTTTGTCGCGAACGCTGCTCGAAGAAACCGAAAGCTTCAATTGATCATTGCTCACTCGTTTCTCAACCGAATTCGCTCAAATTTGTTACAAATCAAAGCTCTCTTCATCTATATTCCCGATCTATGTAAGTTTACCTCAAACTCACACCGGCTTTTATGAATTCTTGGCATGTATATTCACAAATTTCATGAAAATTCGAAATTTATAATGCTCAATTTGCTTTGTTTATCAAGTTTTATGCCATGAAATTGCTTGTTTATGTTTGTATATTGCCTTAGGAGTAATTTGAGACTTGTTTGGCTCAATTTGATGAAGAAATGAGCAATCTGCCATTGTTGGACCTCTTAAGGTCGTGAAGAACAATGTGGCTTGTTCTTGATATTTTTGCTAGCAATTCTTGTTCAATTTGTCACAATAATCACTATAGTGTTGCAAGAAATTGTTTGATTGCTTGAAAAAATGCTGTCATGCTCAATTTGAATTTGTGCTCTGTTTTAGTACTACGTACTTTGTTTTTACGAACATAGTATCATGCGGCTAGGCGAACCTTAGATACTATAGAACCTTAATTTATGATGATTCTGCACAATGTAGCATGCTTAGACAACGAGGCTCAGGTTCACGGTCCCGAAACACTAGACGGGAGCATGAGCCCGTGGAGGACGACACTACACCGTCCACTTCGCTTGGTCGGCTCCCAGAGTGGGACGAGCAGACTTTGTTCTTTGCCCCTGTCCACCACATTTCTGAGAGGGTGAGACGGGGAACCGAGCCCGGGAGGACACGACATCACGGCTCTGGCTGCGATGGTCTAGGCGATTTGTACAGGATGCACATCGCCAGAGACCGTGAGACGAGACTCCTATGGGAGTCCTGCGGACTAGTTGCTCTGTTCGAGACCTCCGAGGCTATGGTCGCCTCCAGCGGGGGTCACCACGTAGTATGCGCTTTGGTGGAGTTTTTCTGGGACACCACCAACACCTTTCATTTTCCCTGGGGCGAGATGATGGTCACCCCTACAAACTTCAGTCTCATCACAGGACTGGAGTTCACTTCTGTGCTGCTGCCGTTCGACGGCGGGATCGACGTCTTTTCTCCAGAGGTCAAGGAGTTGTTGGGGCCGATTGCTGTTCAGGCCCGAGCTGAGGTCGAGACGACTCAGTTCAGTGCTAGAGGGATTCGCCGCTCGACGCTGGCAGCGACTCTCGATGATGATGCGACCACCCGAGAGCAGCGGGTGCGTATCTTTGTGCTGATGTTGTTGTCAGGGACATTCTCCCCTGACAGGGGTAGTAGGACATTGCTTTACTACCTCCCTGCTGTCAGTGATCTCCAGCGGATCGGGACTTATGACTGGGCTAGCTTGGCCTATACTGATTTCGTTCGCGCTCTGAGGGACTCGTGTCGCCACCGGTCCTTTAGGACGAACGTCGCTTTGTCTGCTTTCTGGAAGGTCGTAGAGGTAAACATTATTCCCTATAAAGTTTAGCCCTACATGTTAGTTAGCATTTACTCACGCTTTTAACTTTTTTTTGTAGATCTGGTTCTACGAGTACTTTCCTTCCGTTGCGCCGACGAGACCATCGCCGAGGGGATATCCGGTGAGAGCCTCTTGAGGCGGCCACCATGTGGACATGTCTACTGCACGTGTCCGGATTCAGATCATCTCGGTATGATTTTAGTGCTTATCTTGCTCTTCTGTGGTATTTTAGACATATTCTTGCCTGATTGGTGCTTTTTATAGGGACCTGAGGTAGTATACCGACCGTGGGGCGGTTGGACAGTCCCTGGATTAGCCGCACAGTATTCTGCCGAGCGTCGCTATTTTCTGGGGACCTATGGAGCGGTTGTGTATTTAGGGGAGAGAGTTGCTAGACAGCACTCTTCCGACATTTTCGTCGTTCCTGCCCCTCTGCCGCGTCATATGTTCGACGAGAGACAGTTGTCGAGCATGGCTGAGGGATCTGGTTCCCTCTGGCGGTCCCATGCGACCCTTGGGCGGTGTTACGCTGAGGAGCTACTTCCTTTGTTAGCTCCAGCCCCTGTACCGGCTGAGGATGTGAGGGTAAGATTCTTCGCTTTTTATTTTTCGCTAAGTAGCCCCCAGGTGATACCTTACTGATTTCTTTCTTTTTTATCAGGATGGTCCCACTGAGTTTGTGCCGCCCCATATGTCTATTCACTACCAGGGGATATACGGGCCAATCGAGGAGATGATTTCTCCGGCTCCCGAGGGCGAGCGCTTCGTGGAGCGGTCGATTCCTCGCCACCAGACCAGGGTAAGCCTAGTTTCAATTCAGAATTTTATATTCAGTTATCATGTATTTTCACTGATTTATTTTTCTGACAGTTCTCACGCGAGGTGGTTTCGGCTATGGCACGATGCATAGATGCCTTTCGGAGCCAGCTCGTCCGGATGAGGAACGCGGCTACCTGTCGTCGGGACGACATTGTCCGAGAGGTAACTTTTCTCCACTTATTATTTCTGCATTATGGCTTCAGTTTTTCTTGTTTCTGATTTAATTCTTTTTGCAGGGGCAGCCGATCGCTTCTCACACCCGTACGAGGCCTGAGGGGCGGAGAGATCCGGCGAGGTCTAGCTCGAGACGTCGTCGTACTTCGTCAGGAGGTAGAGGTGGCCGTTCCGAGGCTGCTCGGGCCAACATTGCTGAGGGATCGGGATCTTCTTCTGAGGGTGTTCCTGCTGCACCGGTAGGAGAGGCTACTAAAGCTTTCAGAGGTGGTGGGATGTACGAGGTTGGCTCGTCATCGCAGCAGCCTCCGCGGTCTCAGCCTCAGGTTGATCTTGGCTGGAGCGGTCCTGTCTTGAGTTTTCCTCCTCCTACGGAGACTGGAGCTGGTGCTGAGGCTGGAACTGGTGGAGAGGTGACTCCTCGTACGACGCAGTTTTATGGCATGATGGGCCTACGTCCTCCGGCGCCGTAGTTTGTTTCTGTATATGTATTTTATTTTGACTTTTTATAGAACTTTTGCCTTTGACTCATTATTTAGACACTTTTGTATTTTTATGTTATTGTAAATTTATTTGATTTTTTATTATTATGTTAGTGTATGTTAGTGTGTGCAGAAGAAGTGTGATAACAAATTTGCGCAAAAATTCCGTCATTTTTATTATTGATGGAGGGTATTATCCGACTTTCTCCCCCAAAAAGAAAAATAAAAAAGGAAAAATAAAACGGAGAAAAATGCTGGTTTTCTGAAAATTAATATAAAATCCAAAAAAAAAAAAATTAATTAAAAATAATGGCTATATTTAATTAATTAATGGAAAAGGATAGAAAAGATATTTAGAAAAAATTAAAACGGGGCCATAAAGTCATTAGCCGACCCAAGTTTAATATCAAAACGCAAACTAAGCACGCGCGGCTTCCCTGCATACTTGGCGCCAGCTGGCGCCACCTTATGGCGCGTGGCGCCAGGCGCTACACTTAGCGTGTGGCGCCAAGCACTGATGGTTGGCGCCAATGTCGGGGATGTGACGCCAATTGACGCTGACTCCGTATTTCATTCAGATTGATATTCTTCGCAATTTGTACATAAATAGCTCCCTGTTCAGCCGATTCTTCTCATAATTCCAGCGAAAAAAATTATTCTCCTCCTTAGAAAAAATAATTATCATGTCTTTAGCCACTAAAACCTTCACCCAATACTCTCATGAATGGTGTTGATCTCTTAATGCTAGAGAAAGAAAAGAATTGGATTTATTTCACTTAGGGGGAATTTATGGCATCAAAGGGGTAGATTTAGACAAAGACTTCATACATACCGCTTTAGAATTTTGGAATACCGATACACATTGTTTCAGAATAGGGTATGATGAAATTAGCCCTTTTTCCAGAGGAATTTGGTGCTATCTTAGGCTTCCCTGCAATAGACCTGGTAGTAATCCCTAGAGTAGATGCGTATTACTATAAGGATTTTGAGCGCTTCTTTAATTTAAAGGAAAGGGCTTTATCAAAAATAGTAGACGGCAATGTAGTTAACCTGAAAGAATTCGCACGCTATTATTTTGATAAACCGCTTTCTGAATCTTTTCATATATATAGAAGAAGGGCGTTCTTATTTTGCATGCTCAATCAATATTGTCTTAGTAGTGGTAAAAATAACGAGGGTCAATCAATTATAACCACTGTACTAGAACAAATTGAATCAGGGAGAAATCCAATGCCATTGATAGTTGGAGAGACCATGATTAGTCTAGATGAATTGAAAAGGGACCCAAAAGCACCTCTTCGCGGTTCTCCAATTTTATTACAAGTAGAAAAATAATATTTTTAATTACAGAAATCAAAAAATATATTTTTGTATTGTAATAATAATTTATTTGCATTGCAATTTTTTTACAGATGTGGCTAATAGAGAGGCTAGGATTAATTAGCCCTCCGGACGACATTGAAAATTATACTCCCACTTGCTTCGTGAGAAGGAAGAAGCGCATCCCTAAAATTGGGCGCCATGGGTGGAGAAAAGTCTTTGAATCACGTGATTTTACTATCAAGTGGGTCATCCCATGGTGGAAAATAAAAAGGATGGTTGGTGTTAACAAGCAACCTTTCTGCCGTCTCCCAAGCTTGTCTCGTGTAACATATTATTATCCCTGCAGGGTAAAAAGACAATATGGCTTGCTTCAAAATATTCCTTCCGGGGATCTTCGTCCTCCCTATGAGTACCCTGTTTCTCAAGAAGTAGATAGATTTGGCACTTACTGGAGCGCTAGACCTTTATGGGAAGTGATTACCCAAAAGGTTCCCCCTTCTTTACCTAATGATGTAAAGAAGTGGTTGTTGAAGAAGTCTTCAATTGATCAGGGTAGAACCGATGTGAAGAATCGTCCAGGTGATAGGGTGACACCGGCCAAAGAACGCTTAGGTGCAAGAATTGAATTCAAAACACCTACAATGCCTAAGAAGAAGAATTCTACTAAAGACAAGGGGAAAAGAAAAGCTACCACCACAGACAAAAAGGTTTGGGTGGAAAAGAAGCATGGGGTGCTAGCTGAAGGGGAAACAATATATTCTAAAATTGAATGTAGGTCCTCTAAAGGATGCCTACTAGCTAAAGTAATGGATGAAGAGGAGGAAACAGAAAAGAATTGGAAAAGAGCAAAGAAGGAGAAGAAAGATTAAAAACATTGCTTAGCTTTAGATTTATTAGATTGTTAATTTTTATTTAAAGTTAATTTATTTCAGCCTTATTTAAATTCCATTAACAATGTAGTTTTATTTTATTAATGAAATTTCAGCTTTCAATTAAATTGTTACTTTAAATTTATATCATTAAAGCAATGAAAATCGGAAAAGAATTAATTTTCCAGAAATTTTTCAAGTACGGAAGTCGAAAATTTTCCGAAAAATACCGAAATTCGCCCAGATTTTATCACTGAATTGGCGCCAGTGACTGCAGTTTGGCGCCAGCTATTGAGGTCTGGCGCCAGGCGCCAATACCATCGTCTGGCGCTAATGGCTTGTGGCTGGCGCCAGACTCTGTTCTGCGACGCCAATAGTTTTCTGACTTTTTGTTGACTTCTAGTTGATTCTGGAACGCGGATATGTCGAAAAATAAAGTGGTTGCACCCGTAAAGGGTTGCCTACGTATCCTTTCCTAAGGAATCAGGCCGAACGTAGCTCTCTTGAGTATCCTACTCAAGTAATTATGGGTAGTATTTTTTAAGTTGGTCAAGATTGGTCATGTTTGAGAATTCATTGCCATCCATATCAGTTAATTTTGCTGCACCACCTGACAGGATTGTTTTGACAATGTAGGGGCCAGACCAATTAGGTCTAAACTTTCCCCTTGGATCTAAAACATTTTTCCTTAGTGCTTTTAATACCAAATCTCCTACTTTGATATTTCTTGTTTTGACCTTCTTATTAAAATGTCTAGCCATACGAGTTTGATAGCACTGAGTGTAATGTAGAGCTTCTAGTCGGTTTCTCGTCGAGTAGGATCAATTCTTCATATCGTGCCCTAGTCCATTCGACTTCATCAAGTTTACTCTCTAGCGCAATGCGTAGAGATGGTATTTCTAGCTCGACAGGTTGTACGACATCCATTCCATATACCAAAGAAAATGGTGTATTTCCTGTTGACGTACGGATTGACGTGCGATAACCCCACAGTGCAAAGTGGAGCTTGTCAGGCCAATCCTTATAATTTTCTGTCATTTTCTCGATGATAGTCTTTAAATTCTTATTGGCTGCATCAACTGCTCCGTTTGCTTGAGGTCTATAAGGGGACGAATGATGATGTTGGATACCATATTTATGTAGCAATTCTTCACATTCGGCTTGAAAGTGAGTTCCATTGTCACTTATCATTTCATGTAGGACTCCATATCGACAAATGATATTTCTCTCGATAAAGAGTGCTACATGTTTTGCAGTGATTTTAGCGTATGATTGCGCTTCAATCCACTTTGTAAAGTAATCAATTGCTACTAGAATAAATTCGTGGCCTCCTGTCCCTGGAGGAGTGATCTTGCCGATTATGTCAATCCACCATGTAGAGAATGGCCATGGTGATGTGTAGGTGTAGAGCAAAGATGGAGGAACGTGTTGTAAATTGGCATAAATTTGACACTTAGGGCATCTTTTCACATATTGATGGCAGTCCCTATTCATGGTAGTCCAATAATACCCTTCTCGCATTATTTTCTGGACTAACATTTTGCCATTTACATGAGTTCCACAGATTCCTTCGTGGACCATTCTCATTATTCTTTGTGCATCCACCTTTCCTACACATAGGAGAGCTCGACCTTTATGTACCCTTTTATGTAGCTCGTTGTCTATGAGTACATATTGAGAAGCCAAAAGTCTAAATGCTCGTTTTGCTCTTTTGTCAGCATGAGGAGGGTATTCTACATTGGTGACATAGTTGAGAATGTCTGTGTACCATGGTTCTTCTTCTTGTTCTTCTTCTTCGTCTTGGACTGGGTCGTCGTCCTCTATAGCCTGTATATACGCTGGTTTGTGCCTTTTTTCGATAGTTAGTGGCATTTGCTCGATATCCGTGGGAATCCTAACCATTGAGGCTAATCTTGCCAAGGCATCAGCAAATTGGTTTTCTTCTCTAGGTAGGTATGTGTATTCTACCTTCTCCAACTGATCGGTAAGAGTTTCCAGATAAGTTTGGTAAGGGGCTAGGCTTTCGCTCCTTACTTTCCATCTTTTAGATATTTGATTGATAATCAAAGAAGAGTCTCCGAATATCCTTAACTTCTTTACTCCCAATGCCAGGGCTGTTTCAAGGCCTACCACACATGCTTCATATTCAGCAGCGTTGTTGGTAACGTCGAAATCAAGCTTTATTGAGATTGGGACGTGTTCTTCTTTAGGTGATACTAGTAGCACTCCGACACCACATCCCTTTTGGTTTGAGGCTCCGTCGAAATACAAGGTCCAAGTATCATCTTCGGTGACCATCAAATCTTCATCTGGAAATTTATTGTCCTGTATCGGTGTCGAGTCTTCTATTGGAAAGTCTGCCAGAAAGTCTGACACCACAGATCCTTTAATAGCTTTTTGTGGCATAAACCGTACATCGAACTGAGCTAAGTTGACTATCCATCTTGAAATTCGTCCATTGAGTGTTGATTTCTCGAACAGATATTTGAGTGGATCCAATCGGGATACTACGAAAACGGTATGCACCAACATGTAATGTCTCAACTTAGTTGTGGCCCATACCAAAGCGAGGCACAATTTCTCGAGTGGTGTATAGCGTGTTTCGTATTCGAGCATCTTCTTACTTAAGTAATAGATTGCATACTCTTTGTTTTCTACCTCTTGTGCTAGCATGTCTCCCATTGTCTCTTTGGTAACCGTCAAATATAACCTTAGAGGTATTTCGGGAAGTGCTAGCGCTAATACGGGAGGATTTGCGAGATATGCTTTGATCCTGTCAAAGGCTTTTTGACACTCCTCATCCCATATTACTGGTATATTCTTCTTGAGCTTCTTGAAGATTGGTTCACATATCGTTGTCAGTTTTGATATGAACCTACTTATGTATTGCAACCGGCCAATAAATCCTCGAATCTGTTTCTCGGTCTTGGGCGGTGGCATCGACATGATTGCTTTAATCTTGGTTGGATCTATCTCTATTCCTCTAGAGCTTATGACGTATCCCAAGAGCTTGCCTGAGGTGACTCCAAAAGCACACTTTGATGGATTCAACCTCATATTGTACTTTCTTAGCCTTTCGAAAAATTTCCTTAAGGCTACTTGATGGCCTGGACGGTCCTTTGATTTCACAATCATGTCGTCAACGTATACTTCAATTTCTTTGTGCATCATGTCATGGAGTAAGGCAGTTGCTGCACGTTGGTAAGTAGCACCTGCGTTTTTCAACCCAAATGGCATTACCGTGTAACAGTAAATGCCCCACGGTGTGATAAAGGTTGTTTTCTCCATGTCTTCTTCTGCCATGAGAATCTGATTGTACCCTGCATATCCGTCCATGAATGAGAGAAGCGCGTGATTTGCCGTGTTGTCTACCAGAATATCGATGTGTGGCAAAGGGAAGTCGTCCTTTGGACTTGCCTTATTTAGATCTCGATAGTCGACACACATCCTTACCCTTCCGTCTTTCTTTGGAACTGGGACGACGTTGGCGACTGTAGACACCCATTTGTGTCTCCCCAAAACCAAACCCAGTGATGAGTGCCTTTCACGTCGAATCATAATCGAATGAAACGAAAGTGTGGAAAGGTCTAGTGTTGCGGAAAGTTTTATTTCTTTTCTCTTCTCTCTGTTTTTGAAAACTTTATTTTAAGAAAACAGCCAATCCAGTTTGGTTGGTCCATGATATGGGTCCGATAGTGGTGTAGTTGGATGGGGCTTGCAAAGACCTTTCCAACGATATATTATAAGCCCAATTCCAATGAATATTGAGGAAGTTATGGCCAATTTACTAAACTGGGCCCGGTTTGAGCTTTATGTACGGCCCAATGATCTAGGGGAGGGCCTAATATGATTTATCATTCCTAATGTAATTAGGAATGGTTTTAGTCTTCTAGAACATTCTAGAAGGTTCTTATCATTCTTAATTCAATTAGGATTCTTCAGAGTTTTAATCAGATCAAATAGCATTTTCGACTGAAATTATATTATTTTATCTTCCAGTATGGGAAATTTATCAGATTTTCGAAAACACGTTGAATTCCGAATTGGCGTCCAACCCCAAGCCTTGGCGCCTGGAATCAGCATTGGCGCCTGGCGCTAGCCACTGGTCCTGACGCCAATGAGCCAGGGCTGGCGCCAATGTGTTTTTGTGGTCTTCAGACTCTGTTTTGATAAATTATCTTTTTTGGATGATTTTCTCTATAAATATCGTATCAAAAACTCCGTTTTCAGGAATCATCTACACTGATCGTTCACCAATTCTCTTCATTCTCAAGATTTCATTAATTCTTTAGCATACTTTCATCTTTCATCTTTCTTTTCTAACTTTGTTTTCACATACAAAATTCCGCATTCACAAGATCTAGAAACACCTAGCCATATTCGAAGTTGCCTTCGCCCTAGACGTGAAAGATTTTAATTTCTGAGGGTTTGGTCCCAAATCTCTCTTTCAATTATTTAATTTAATTGCTTTGATTATTATTTTCCTTGAAGTTACTAACGTGTGTATTTTGTTATTAGAAAGAGGTACGAAGCATCAAAGTAAGTAATTTAATTGATTTATTGATATTATGATGTAGACATCATGTTTATATTGTTATTATGATATTCCTAGTATCATGTCTAGGGTATTTTTAATATTAAATATGATTGCTATGATGCTTCCTATGTTCTTCCTAATATTAATTCATGTTAGTATCATGTTAGGGTTAAAGATTTGATTTTTATTGCTTAGTGACATGCTAGGGTTTGTTATTAATCTTGTTAGTATCATGTCTAGGATCTTGCTATGCTTTAACATGATTTTGATTATGATGATTAATATTATTATTAATGATGTTGATTATTTATTATGTTGCTTGATGATTTATTTATTTATTGCTTGATCACCTTTATTGCATGTTAAAGGGAATTGGTATTTGCAATCGCGCTTAATAAGATATTAATAATCTTGTTAGGGTTAATTGTGATTATAATTCAAGTGATCGCCAATAATAGTTTATTTGTGCATTAATATTCAACCAACATAGATTAAACAGGTTTAGGGTTAATCTATTGATTGTATGTTAGTCAGAAAGCGCACATGAATACGAGCAGAATAAAGTAGAGGCCTATTATTAGGGCAGGTTTAATCTCTTTTAGGTTGGATTTGTACCATCATCCCCGAACCCTTATTTGGTTCATGACCTTATGGAGTTGACGATCTCTTGGATCGTTAAGGGGTGTAACCTTCACCTCGTGAACGATTTACAAGTTCCTTAAAAACTTGTTGGCGACTCTTTTGCTCTATCTTCTTCCCTTTTGGACGCCACCGTACTTTAGTGTATGATCACAGTGGGGTTCAAGCTAGTGGGATTTTTTAAAGGCTTGAAACTATTCCCCACAGTTTTTGGCGACTCAGACTCTGACTCCGACGACTCTTCGAACATCGGCCCTTGACCTGTTGTGATTGATATATTCCTTCCACTCGGAGTAGTCACCTTGATAGTCTTGCGCCACCCTTGCAGTGATCCTTCAGCTGGAGTAATTAGCTTCGAGGGGTCGAAGTTTTCGCTTTGTAGGACCGTTTGAATGAGTGAGGAGTTATCTTCCTCATAAGCTAGCTCATTCTTTTCTCGCCCAAACAGTAATCCCATGACGTTAAATTCAAAGCATGGGGGTGCTTTCTCCTTATGGACGAGAGTTGGGATTTCGTTAGTGAAGTAGCAATCCAAGAAAATTTCGAATCCTGGTTGTCGTATGCCATTTACAACAAATGGCTCGGGAAATTCATGGCATGGATAGTCCTCTCCTTCTTTTATAAACTGACCATTAAGCGTAAGAGGGTACTGATCCATTGGAATTGCTTTCTTTTGAATGCGAGCGTCCCTACGTGGTTTCAACTTGTCCTGGGCTCGCATGAGATCTTTCCGAGTCAGTTCGAAACCAAGTCCGAAAGTATCTAGTTTAGGGAGGCCAGGTGACTCCATTGATTTTTCTATCCCTTTCTTCTTTCCTAAGGTCATCCCAGGGAAGTGTCCTTGTTTCTTCAGCATGGTATTGATAATCATGTTAGAATGGGGGTCGTGGCAAAGAGATGTCCTTTCATCCTCCTGGATTAAGGAGACTTCTTCGTTAAAGCCCCATAGGTCTTCGTCATCTTCGTCGTGCTCCACATTGATATTGGATTTTCTATTGATTTGATCCTCATCGGCGAAGCGTCAATAGTGATTGGGATTCCTCCAACTATGGCTTTTACTTGTTGGTGGAGAGATGAAGGGACGGCCTTTAGATCATGGAGCCAAGGGCGTCCTAACAACAGATTGAATGAGGCTTTGATGTCTACCACTTGAAAAGTAGTAGCATGTTCTATTGCTCCTGCCGTCACATTTAGGGTTATTTTGCCAAGAGCTTGACGTCGAGTATTGTCGTAAGCTCTTATTCCTTGTGTGGACGGAATTAAATCCTCATCCCTTATTGTAGGCGTCGCTCGAAGTGCGCCTACTTTAAAAGCATGTGTGAATATGCTTGGAACTCATAGGAAGTGGGAATTGACATTACGATTAGGGACAAATAAAGTAGGGAGCCGCCAACAAGTTTTTAAGGAACTTGTAAACCGTTCACGGATCATAAAAAGGCAACCACGATAAGGGACAACGATAGGCAACAACGATTGACCCGTGAAGGTTACACCCCATTCATAATCCATGAGATTACTAACTCCATATGGTTCGGAACCACGAAAGGAGGATCGGGGATGATGGTACGAAGTGAGTCATGGAGTCACATTTGCCCGTATTGGCCTCTACTCGATTATTATATTGAAAAGCATTCCTGTGATCTCAAAGGCATACAAACAATAATTCAATTCGCTCCAAACTATTATTTAACTAAATTGGTTTAAGATTAATGCACACATAATTCTAAAATTTGGTGATCACTTGAATTAATAATAAGATTAAAAGGGATCCTAAACCGGTTGTCCAAATTATCTTATTAGTCGTGATTTTCAATTACATATTCCCTTTAAACATGCAATATGGTGATCAAAATAAATAATAGAATCAATATTAATATAAAAACCAATTTAATCACAATTCCAACAACATAAAATCGTTAGAAAAATAATAATAATAATAAAAGAGCATGATCCTTACTTTGAATCTGTTTGTTTGCAACTACAAAATAATAAACGAGTTAGTAACTTCAAGGAAACAATAAAACAATAACTAAATTAAATTAAATAAAACTAAAGTTGATTTTGGGGCCAAACCCTCAAACGTTTCTACCTTTCACGCCTTGGCTTAAGGACAGAACCTCGAGTAAAATATGGACTCCTTTGAGTGCTTGAAGAAGGAATTTTGAAGTAAAAAGGATAGGCTAGTGTTTAGGTTAATAGCATAGAAGAGAGAAAATAAGAATAATGAAATTTTGGTTGCCCCGTACATCAGAAATGAGGGGGTATTTATAGGGAAAATGTGTTGAGGGAGCACACGGAACCCTAAAATGATAAAAACCCTAAAAAAGTATCTCGTGACACGGTCAGACTGTATCGTGACACGGTTAGACAGTACCGTCAGATGGTACATATTCCCGTGACACGGTACAGTTTTGGAGTGACGCGGGAAATTTTCAGAAAACGGAACGGAAAACGCGTTAAGGGTTTACGCGGAAAGGACACGGAACTTCCCGTGTCACGGCAGACCTCCCGTTTCACGGGAAGTCCCCCCGTCAGACGGGAAGGGTTCCCGTGACACGGTCAGGCTGTAACATGACACGGTCAGTTCCAGTCCATTTTTCCGTCTAAATTCATTTTTAACCCTAATTTCTTTCGGCTTTTTAAGTGCCGATTGATAATTTCGGGCTTTTTCCTGACTTTTATTATTCGGGCTAAAATAAGAAAATAATGAAATAAAAATAAATAAAATATTTGGGCCAAAAATAAATAATAATAAAAAGGTTTGGGTTTAAAATTAATTAACAAGCTTTGGCTAAAATTAAAACTATGCTTTTACCAAATACCAAGACTAATCCATGGACCTTTCAAAAATAAGAATTTAATAAAATACGATTTTTTAAGCACTCTCGGGATTAAATACTAAACCCGACCAACAGTGGCGGTGAAAGGTTATTTATCATCGGGTTTGGTTTTGATGAGACATTTTTAGGTGTCTACACTTATGCCGAGCATCCTCGCAGTCCTAAGTGGACAGACATTGATAGCCGATCCATTGTCTACAAGAGTCATGGGAACATTCATCCTTTTGCAGACTACCGTGAGGTTTAACGCCTTGTAGTGTTTGTCACCTTTTGGGGGTAGATCTTTATCAGAGAAGGTGATTAGATTAATCGGACTAGGGAGGTCACTTGTCAGGAAGTTAGCTAGTCCCTCAGGAGTGGTGTCAGAATCTATCCCGATTTTATCCAAGGCATTCATCACAGCCAACCTATGTTCTCGAGATGTTGCCAGGAGCTTCCATACATTCATCTCAACTTTTGTCTTCTTAAACTGTTTAATGATGTCATTGTCTTCAATGATAGGTATGGGAACTTGTTGTACAGTAGGCATAGGTTGAGTCGAAACGGGAGGTTGTATTCTCCCGGATCTTGTGAGGACGTCTATTGATGAATCTTCCTCAGCCCAAATGTCGTCTGTGGTGTATGATACAGAAGGTGAAGGCCCTACTATGTCCTTTAGGTAGACATCTTCTTCATCACTGTCCCATACTCCATTAACAGTTATGTCCTCTTCTTGTTTAACTTGGATTAATACCTTTTTATCAATCATTTTCTGCACCAAATCCTTGAATTTGAAGCAGTTTTCTAGGGTGTGCCCCCCTGACTGATGGTACTGACAGTAATATCTATCTGTCCTTTTTAATGATTCAAATGGTCTCGGTTCGAGAGGTTTGACCTTGCCACTCTCGGAGAGCATTTCGAACATTTGTGCATACGGGATCCCAATTGGAGTGTAAACTCTGTTGCTCTTCTTGGGTTTTTCAGTAACTTGTAAGGGAAAATACTTTGCCTCATAAGTCGTTTTCACTGGTGTGAATTCTCTTTTAGGTTCTTCCTTTGGACATGGAAGTTCATCATATTTCTTGTGAAGTTCGTTCACAATTTTAAGAGTTTCACGTAATAGTTGCGATGTCTTCCTCATAAACAGCGTGAGCAATTGTATGTCTTCCTTGTTTGCTGGTTCTGGAAGGTTATCTTTGACATCGAAAAAGATCTCTTCTTCTCCTTCTTCGACATTGGTTGCTTTGACAAGCTTAATGAGAGATGAGGGGTCAACTTCGCCTTCTTCATCGGAGATAGCCAAAGTATGAGCTAGAGGTGCATTGTCAATACTCGGCTTCTTATTGGCAGGGGGTAACGGTAGCTTGTTACTGTCAATTAGGTCTTGGATAGCTTCCTTAAGCTTCCAACAGCTTTCAGTAGAATGACCCCTACCTTGGTGATATTTGCAATGTGCGTTGGGGTTCCAGTTAGGCGACCTCTTCTCAACTGGTGGATCTCCAAATGGTCCAATGGGAGTTATAAGACCTTTTGCATTCAATCGATCAAATGCGGTGTCATAACTCATGCCAATAGGAGTGAAGTTTCTCCTAAACGGTTTCTTTTGTCCTTGGTTGTTCATGGCGAGGACTTCTCCTAGATTAAAGGTGATAACATTATTTGAGTGGGCGGTTTTGGAAGAAGAAGGATTTTCGTTCTTCTTTCCTTTCCAGCCACTGTTGGAGCAATTGTTGACAGCTTTACCAAATTTTACCACTAAATTTACCAAGTTTGACTTGATGTGACATGACATGTGTATGACTTGTGAGTGTGTGTGTGTGTGTGTATATGTGTGTGTGCAGACACAAGCAAACAAAGATGCAAAAGCAAAAATTTTCCGTCAATTTTTTTCATGAGTGGAGGGTACCGACTTTCTCCCGAAAAAGGAAGATGTGAAAACTGAACTTTTATTTTCGAACTTCCTTCGATGAAAACTTGGAAAAAGTTTTTTGAACTTCCCCAAAATAAAATAATGAAAAGGGAGAGAAGTTTTGAACTTCCTCCTTGAGCAAGACGAAATGATTCGTATGGATTGAATTGTTTGTCCTGAAAATAATGTATGCATGATGCATGTTCTTAGGCCAGGAGGCTAAGGAAAATTACATCATGTGACACGATAGATGAATGAACTTAAGTCATGGAGCTAAGCATCATATATGGTGTAAAGAAGCGATTTTGAACGTCACTCGTATAGTGATTATTGCATAATGAACGTTGCTTAGGTCAAGGAGCTAAGCACGATATGCTCAAGACGAAATGATTCGTATGGATTGAATTGTTTTTCCTGAAAATAATGTATGCATGATGCATGTTCTTAGGCCAGGAGGCTAAGGACAATTACATCATGTGACACGATAGATGAATGAACTTAAGTCATGGAGCTAAGCATCATATATGGTGTAAAGAAGCGATTTTGAACGTCACTTAGGTCTGGAAGCTAAGCACGTATAGTGATTATTGCATAATGAACGTTGCTTAGGTCAAGGAGCTAAGCACGATATTCTTTGTATGATTAAAAATCATTGATATATAAATGTTTCTTAGCACATTATGCGAAACAATGAACATTTCTCAGGTCAGGAAGCTAAGCAAGTATGCAATGTTTCTTCTACTGAATGTTGTCTTTAAATATGATGAAGCATGCACAGTGTTGAAACAAGATTTCATGATAAAGGGCTCTTAAAGGGAAGGATGATTGATATGGATATGGATGTGTGAGTGAAGTGTGTGAATGTGATACTAAGGCTGGCTGCAAGGGTTATGGCGATAGAAAGAGATGTGAGAAGAGTTAAAGATGATGACTCTTCAGGCTGGGTAAGCTAATGTGATTTGGGTTCAAGCCCCCAAGTCTAGCTCTAAATGGGTAGGGATAAGCATTGGATATTCTTTGACTCGATCATGCATGGATATGAATATGAATGTGGCCGCACCTCGATGTGAGGTTGCCTACGTATCCATTAGGAATCAGGCCGAACGTAGCTCTAACCGAACTTTGCACAAGTGTATGTACACCTCAAAGAGGTCTTTCAAGGGTTGTAATGTGGTTAAGTTGATGGTTTAAGGGAAAAAGGGGTAAAAGGCTCAAGACCCGAGAGAAGCCCCCAAGATGTGTAATTGTGAATTTGAAAATTTTGAATTTTGCAAGTTTATTTTCAACACATTTTTTTTGCTTTGAACTTTTTTTTTTTTTTTTTTATTCTTTTGAATCAATGTAGGCAATCTCAGATCATGCGGTCCATCACTCACTTAGCATTCATGTTTCTCAGGCACGGTACCGAGCACTCGATGAGAGACGCAATTTGAGACGTGTTCATATCAAAGACATTGGAACACTTGCCTTTAGACGTTGTTTTATTTTTGCTTTGCTACTTTTTTTTTACTTGCTTTTTGAATGTTATACAATTACACATCTTCAAATCCCAGGGTTGAGTGAATGTGGGTTGAAGAAATGAAGGCCAAACGTTAGACGAGGCTCAAAGTGGTTGATGAAGAACTGGATATGTGATTGAGTGGTTAATGGGGAATGACAGGGTTGCAAAGGTGCCTCAAATCATTGGTGTACCCTGTGTTTAGTTCGGCAATTTTTATTTATTTATTTATTTTTTTTTTTTTTTTTTTTTTTTTTTTGCTAATCACATGATCGAATGTAAGAAAGAGATGCTCATTTATGAAGAAGGTAAGAAATGTGACACATTGACACATGGATAACGGGAACCTATGCTAGACTTATTGGGGGAGAGGGTTGAAACAAAAGAATAAAAAAAAAAGCATGAAATCTTGCACGAAGGATCTGTGTGCCTTGTATTCATTACTTCTTGCCGCCTGGAGGGACAGGAAGTTTATTTGCATCCATCAAGTCTTGAATGACGTCCTTCAAATTCCAACATTGCTCCGTAGTGTGGCCCCTTCCTTGATGGTACTTGCAATGGGCATTGGGATTGCATTTGGCGCTCCTTTCTCTGGAAATGGCCCAATAGGTGTGATCAGGCCTTAACTGTAAAGGCGATCAAAGGCCGCATCATAAGTCATTCCTAAAGGAGTGTAAGTTCTTTTCTTCTTGGGCAATGGAGTAAGAGCTAACACTTCATTGAGATCAACTTGGCTTATATTGTTGGTAGTATTTTCGTGCTTAGAAGACGAAGAAGAAGGATGGTCGTTCTTCTTGTTTTTCCAAGTGTTATTATTGTTACTACCAACAGTCTTTATTAGCTCATCCTCGATATTGATGCCGATGTCGTATACAGCTTTGAAATTGTTCAGTGGAAGAAATTTGAGATGTTCCCTATATTTATGAGTCAGATTTTGAATAAAGAGGCGAACCATCTCTCTTTCTTTGGGGGGATCTACCAAGAGTGAAGCTGTTTCCCTCCACCTGTTCAGGTAAGCGGTGAAGCCTTCATTCTCTTTCTGTTTGAGAATGGAGAGTTCACGTTCAGAAGTTTTAGTTTGAATGTTACACTTGTAACGATTCATGAAACTTTTGGTGACATCTTGCCAAGTCGCAGTACGCTTGGCATCTAGGGAATAGAACCATTGTTGGCAAGCATGTTCTAAGGAGAGAGGGAACACCGTAGGGAAGACTGTTACGTCCAATCCCTTAAGAGCCATGGTTGCAGAGAACGCCTTCAAATGGAATATTGGATTGTCAGTAGGCTTGAACTTTGGAATATCAGCAGTGGAGAACTTTTCAGGGAGTCTGTCCTTCACATTCAAAGGAGTGGGAGGCCGTTCCACATAAGTGAAATCCTCAGAAATCTTACCCATTTGTTCCTTCAGTTTGTCAAGGGTGGAAACAGCGACCTTGTTTTGTTCCATGGTAGTGACCCTAGTGGTAAGGGTTTGCATCATGGAAGACAGTGCCTCAATGGATTTGTTGATGTTCTCAATGTCTTCTTTAGTGGCCATTGAAAGGTGATGAGTAACGGAGATGACAAAGTTCTCTTTGAACGCCTATTAGATCTGAGAGATTGTTGTGGTAATGGCTCGAGCCGTATTGATCTATCTCTGTTCCTTGAACAAGTACTGTGAAATAAAACAATTCACTTAATTGTTTGACTCATTGCTCAAGATAGGAAAGGAAGGAAAAAATAGACATTTGAAAACAGGTGAGAAAACTCCACTCATTTTTTTATTATGAGGAAAAAAGGGTGCATGAACCTAATATACGATCATAAACGACCTGGTGCACGACTCGAGTCGGAACATAAAGAAAGTGTGTGGACTATATTTGACTCGTGAGTGACTAAGTAATATTATAAGACTCGTGGTATGATCGTATGGCTAGACATGTGAACAATAACCAAAATGACTGACGCGAGGACCAAATTAACACGGAAGACTAAACTGACGCTTTTTTTTTTGTTTTTTTTTTAAAATTCCACCGTGTCACGGTGGAAATTTGCCGTGACACGGTAGGGTTTCTCGTGGCGCGGCAGCCATTCCCGTGCCACGGTAGATGCTGACGTGGCACTTTTTTTTTGATAGGGGGTGACGTGGCACGGGACACTTCTCCCGTCAGACGGGATAAATTCCCGTGTCACGGCAAAATTTTTTTTTTTTTTTTTTCATAGGGGGTGACGTGGCACGGGACACTTCTCCCGTCAGACGGGATAAATTCCCGTGTCACGGCAAATTTTTTTTTTTTTTTTCATAGGGGGTGACGTGGCACGGGACACTTCTCCCGTCAGACGGGATAAATTCCCGTGTCACGGCAAAAAAAAAAAACTTTTTCTTTTTTTTTCATAGGGGGTGACGTGGCACGGGACACTTCTCCCGTCAGACGGGATAAATTCCCGTGTCACGGCAATTTTTTTTTTTTTTTCAAAAAAAAATAAAAAATAAAAATAAAAAAAATAATTTTGAAACGTTGCTTGTTTATTTTTAAAGGGAGGATACCATCCGACTTACTCTAAAAAAAAAACGACACAAAAAACAAGACTTCCCTAAAATACGGTCAAAAAAGTGGTGCACGACTTAAAGCAAAAAAGTGTGTGGACATAATATGTGAGTGATTAGGTGAGGTTATAGACGCGTGTTTTGACCGTATAGCTAGACACGACTCAATACTGGACGCAAAAATCGAGAAAAAAGACTGACAGGACACTTTCCTGGGCACCGTGTCACGGTGCAGACTGTCGTGACACGGTGCAGTCTACCGTCAGACGGTAGACATTCCCGTGTCACGGCACTGTTCACCGTGACACGACAGAACATGCCGTGACACGGTGCGCAGTTCCAGGTTAGTTTTTGTGATTTTTTCAGATTTTAATCGATTTTAAGTCCGTACTAAATGCTATGTGAGAATAAAAACCCTCGGTCATGGGTTAAACAAAAAGAGCAAACGCATGAGGGTTAGCACCAAATAACCACATAGCATTTAGGCACGATGATGTAAAAAAAGTTCGCAACCTAAAGTCAAGATCTATGTTCAACTATTGGTCAAGCTTTTGGGTGTCAAAAGGGTACCATGGTTAAGAGTTTGGACGCGTTAGCAAGGCAGCCTCCCTTGAGGGTGTATACCAACGGCCGGCTCCGCGAGTTCGTGATGAAATCGAACTCGACTCCATGGTTTGGGTGGATTTAATGACTCGGATGAACCCTTATTGCCATGAGCGTTTTTGGGTTGATAGAGCTTAAATCCCCCGGGGCTAAGACGCATGTAGAACACATACGTTTTTTCAGAAAAATCGAAGGAAGTCGACTGTGAGAAAAGAAAATAAGCCACCGGACTGATTTTAGGACTGCCGTGACACGGCAGAAATTCCCGTGTCACGGTACAGTGTACAGTCAGACGGTACACTGTACCGTGACACGGCAGTCAGAAAATCTGACTGGTGCCTTATTTGCTTTTGCGCGCAACCAAGTTATCCAATTTTTCCTACGGGACAGACCTGAATGCGACGTTAAAACGTCTATGAAGATGCAAAAAATGTCAAATTAATCACAGGAATATTTTTTCAAGAATCTTTCAAGTCTCATCCACTCATCTTAATTAAATACCGATCACTCAAATCGATAAATAATTAAGAATCCTTCCCAGTGGAGTCGCCAAATTGTAGGCGTCGTTCGAAGTGCGCCTACGTTAAAAGCATGTGTGAATATGCTTGGCACTCATAGGAAGTGGGAATTGACATTACGATTAGGGACAAATAAAGTAGGGAGCCGCCAACAAGTTTTTAAGGAACTTGTAAACCGTTCACGGATCATAAAAAGGCAACCACGATAAGGGACAACGATAGGCAACAACGATTGACCCGTGAAGGTTACACCCCATTCATAATCCATGAGATTACTAACTCCATATGGTTCGGAACCACGAAAGGAGGATCGGGGATGATGGTACGAAGTGAGTCATGGAGTCACATTCGCCCGTATTGGCCTCTACTCGATTCTTATATTGAAAAGCATTCCTGTGATCTCAAAGGCATACAAACAATAATTCAATTCGCTCCAAACTATTATTTAACTAAATTGGTTTAAGATTAATGCACACATAATTCTAAAATTTGGTGATCACTTGAATTAATAATAAGATTAAAAGAGATCCTAAACCGGTTGTCCAAATTATCTTATTAGTCGTGATTTTAAATTACATATTCCCTTTAAACATGCAATATGGTGATCAAAATAAATAATAGAATCAATATTAATATAAAAACCAATTTAATCACAATTCCAACAACATAAAATCGTTAGAAAAATAATAATAATAATAAAAGAGCATGATCCTTACTTTGATTCTGTTTGTTTGCAACTACAAAATAATAAACGAGTTAGTAACTTCAAGGAAATAATAAAACAATAACTAAATTAAATTAAATAAAACTAAAGTTGATTTTGGGGCCAAACCCTCAAACGTTTCTACCTTTCACGCCTTGGCTTAAGGACAGAACCTCGAGTAAAATATGGACTCCTTTGAGTGCTTGAAGAAGGAATTTTGAAGTAAAAAGGATAGGCTAGTGTTTAGGTTAATAGCATAGAAGAGAGAAAATAAGAATAATGAAATTTTGGTTGCCCCGTACATCAGAAATGAGGGGTATTTATAGGGAAAATGTGTTGAGGGAGCACACGGAACCCTAAAATGATAAAAACCCTAAAAAAGTATCTCGTGACACGGTCAGACTGTACCGTGACACGGTTAGACAGTACCGTCAGACGGTACATATTCCCGTGACACGGTACAGTTTTGGAGTGACGCGGGAAATTTTCAGAAAACGGAACGGAAAACGCGTTAAGGGTTTACGCGGAAAGGACACGGAACTTCCCGTGTCACGGCAGACCTCCCGTTTCACGGGAAGTCCCCCCGTCAGACGGGAAGGGTTCCCGTGACACGGTCAGGCTGTACCATGACACGGTCAGTTCCAGTCCATTTTTCCGTCTAAATTCATTTTTAACCCTAATTTCTTTCGGCTTTTTAAGTGCCGATTGATAATTTCGGGCTTTTTCCTGACTTTTATTATTCGGGCTAAAATAAGAAAATAATGAAATTAAAATAAATAAAATATTTGGGCCAAAAATAAATAATAATAAAAAGGTTTGGGTTTAAAATTAATTAACAAGCTTTGGCTAAAATTAAAACTATGCTTTTACCAAATACCAAGACTAATCCATGGACCTTTCAAAAATAAGAATTTAATAAAATACGATTTTTTAAGCACTCTCGGGATTAAATACTAAACCCGACCAACAGTGGCGGTGAAAGGTTATTTATCATCGGGTTTGGTTTTGATGAGACATTTTTAGGTGTCTACACTTATGCCGAGCATCCTCGCAGTCCTAAGTGGACAGACATTGATAGCCGATCCATTGTCTACAAGAGTCATGGGAACATTCATCCTTTTGCAGACTACCGTGAGGTTTAACGCCTTGTAGTGTTTGTCACCTTTTGGGGGTAGATCTTTATCAGAGAAGGTGATTAGATTAATCGGACTAGGGAGGTCACTTGTCAGGAAGTTAGCTAGTCCCTCAGGAGTGGTGTCAGAATCTATCCCGATTTTATCCAAGGCATTCATCACAGCCAACCTATGTTCTCGAGATGTTGCCAGGAGCTTCCATACATTCATCTCAACTTTTGTCTTCTTAAACTGTTTAATGATTTCATTGTCTTCGATGATAGGTATGGGAACTTGTTGTACAGTAGGCATAGGTTGTGTCGAAACGGGAGGTTGTATTCTCTCGGATCTTGTGAGGACGTCTATTGATGAATCTTCCTCAGCCCAAATGTCGTCTGTGGTGTATGATACAGAAGGTGAAGGCCCTACTATGTCCTTTAGGTAGACATCTTCTTCATCACTGTCCCATACTCCATTAACAGTTATGTCCTCTTCTTGTTTAACTTGGATTAATACCTTTTTATCAATCATTTTCTGCACCAAATCCTTGAATTTGAAGCAGTTTTCTAGGGTGTGCCCCCCTGACTGATGGTACTGACAGTAATATCTATCTGTCCTTTTTAATGATTCAAATGGTCTCGGTTCGAGAGGTTTGACCTTGCCACTCTCGGAGAGCATTTCGAACATTTGTGCATACGGGATCCCAATTGGAGTGTAAACTCTGTTGCTCTTCTTGGGTTTTTCAGTAACTTGTAAGGGAAAATACTTTGCCTCATAAGTCGTTTTCACTGGTGTGAATTCTCTTTTAGGTTCTTCCTTTGGACATGGAAGTTCATCATATTTCTTGTGAAGTTCGTTCACAATTTTAAGAGTTTCACGTAATAGTTGCGATGTCTCCCTCATAAACAGCGTGAGCAATTGTATGTCTTCCTTGTTTGCTGGTTCTGGAAGGTTATCTTTGACATCGAAAAAGATCTCTTCTTCTCCTTCTTCGACATTGGTTGCTTTGACAGGCTTAATGAGAGATGAGGGGTCAACTTCGCCTTCTTCATCGGAGATAGCCAAAGTATGAGCTAGAGGTGCATTGTCAATACTCGGCTTCTTACTGGCAGGGGGTAACGGCAGCTTGTTACTGTCAATTAGGTCTTGGATAGCTTCCTTAAGCTTCCAACAGCTTTCAGTAGAATGGCCCCTACCTTGGTGATATTTGCAATGTGCGTTGGGGTTCCAGTTAGGCGACCTCTTCTCAACTGGTGGATCTCCAAATGGTCCAATGGGAGTTATAAGACCTTTTGCATTCAATCGATCAAATGCGGTGTCATAACTCATGCCAATAGGAGTGAAGTTTCTCCTAAACGGTTTCTTTTGTCCTTGGTTGTTCATGGCGAGGACTTCTCCTAGATAAAAGGTGCTAACATTATTTGAGTGGGCGGTTTTGGAAGAAGAAGGATTGTCGTTCTTCTTTCCTTTCCAGCCACTGTTGGAGCTATTGTTGGCAGCTTTAGATTTAGCCAAGTCATCTTTAATATTAATCCCAATATCATAAACAGCCTTAAAGGTATGAAGGTTATTTTGATATTTAAGATGTTTTGAATATTTTTCTTGGAGGTTTTTAATGAACAGTCTCATGGACTCTTTTTCACTTGGTACCTCGATCATTTTAGCTGAGGTTTCTTTCCACTTGTTAAAGAAAGCAGTGAAGCCTTCATTCTCCTTCTGTTTGAGGATTTCAAGTTCTCTATGGTCAGTTTTGACTTGAATGTTGCACTTGTACCTATCAACGAAAGCGTTTGCTATGGATTCCCAGGTAGTGGTCTTTTCTTTTTCAAGAGAAAAGAACCATTGTTGGCAAACGGTCTCGAGAGATAGTGAGAACAGAGAAGGGAAGACTTTCTTATCGATACTCTTGATACTCATTATTGTTTCGAATGCTCTTAAATGGAAGTAAGGATTGTCAATTGCCCTAAATTTTGGGATGTCGTTAGCACTGAACTTCTGCGGAAGAAGATCTTTATCCACCGAGACCCCTTGGGATGTAAGTTCTTAAAACTTGTAGTCGCTGGACAACTTGCTTAGGCTCTCTTGCATGAAGTCCATTTGTTGTTGCTTCACGGGATCATCGATCTTAAGTGCGAGAAGCTTCAGTGTCTCAGTTACAGTAGCCAGTTGGTTCTTGAGATCATTGACTTCTTCTTGAGTTGCCATTATGACTCTTGCTTTTCTCTTGCGGGCTATAGGTTTGTAGAAAAGTTGGACTTGTACGAAGAGGTTATCTTTGATTAATCGTCCTTCCTTTCTTGACCACGCGCTGTAAATTAAGCCAATTTGCGTTTTAATTACTTGACTCGAATCAACTTGACTTTATGGTTTTTAAAGTATATGCATATTTTTGGCAACAATAATGTACATATTTTTAGGGAACTAAGTATTATTATTTATTGGAGGATTAATATCCGACTTACCCCCTAAAAAAAATGACGGAAAAAACGTGCGCACAAGACTCTCTTAATCATGGTCAAGACATGTGTATTGGTGTGTGTATTGAGTGTAAGTGACATGTTTGGACTCTTGTGTAAGACCATGGGACTTAGTGCCTAAACTCGAACATTAATTTAATTAAGCATTATAGTCGGCAAAATTAACCGAATTAAACAGAAAACTGACTAATTAGACATTAGGTGATGACTCGACAAATAATCCGAACTGTCGGCCAAGCGACAGGACTGGCGTCGCAATATAGTGATTGGCGCCAGACATTTTAGTTAATGTCTGGCGCTACACACTATACAGTGGCGCTACAGCTCAGACTTTGGCGCCAATATTGGAGCTTCGGTCTGGGACTGTTTTCGGCATTATTAGACAACGGGGTATGCCTAAAGTCGTACTAGGTCAATTCCGATTAAAAAAGAAACTTTATTGACTCAAATTAATTAATTAATTAATTAGGAAAAGTTCTTTTAAGTCATTAATTTTAGTCTCAACACAAATCAACATACGGTTAAGAGAAACATAGAATATATATGCACAACAAATAATGCACAATTAGTCAAGTAGGCACAATATGATGCAATGAGTTCGCAACCTAACCATGGCTCTAGTTCTCTAAAGTTCGGGATATGGTTTAGTCAAATAGGGTCCATGGTTAATTGTCCGGATGCACCGCGCAGAAGCCTAACCGTGAAGGGTTAGCGCGTGTGGATGGGACACCGCGATTTTTTAGAAAAAACTCACTTCCATGGTTTGGTGAATTCAACATCTCATATGTACCCTTTGTTGCCAGGAGCGTTCAATCAGGTAGATAGAGCATGAATTCCCAGAAGGTTATGTCCATATGTAGAACACATATGGGTTTCAGAAAAGTGAGAAAAAATTCAATCAGGAAGTAGGATCGAGCAAACAATACGAAAAACCGGTCGAAATTAGAACGCATATTTCTGGCTCGGTATTGGGGGAAATTGGCGCCAGCAAACAGAGACTAGCGCCAACTTTTAGCTGTAGAGCCTGGCGCCAATACTGGCGTCTGGCGCTACGACTAAAATGTTGGCGCCAAGCTCTGGCCCCTGACGCTACTTCCCACATGCCTCAGCAGCTTTCTGTGCTCAATAAAATCATCCAGTTTCGCGCGGTGTTATTTCAGTCCTAGTTGTGAAAGACATTTCTCAAATTTCCTACGTGTAAAATCCTATGTTTTTGACTCATTACGAATGGTCTTTCCAATGAGAACCTTTTTATGCATATGACAATAATGTTAATCAAAATTACGCACATGAAATACTTAGAACTTTTCGAGTCTCATCCACTCATTCTAAATCATTGCCGAAACAAATTCAGGAATTAAAATAGAAACCCTCCCCAGTGGAGTCGCCAAAAACTGTAGGGAATAGTTTCAAGCCTTTAAAATACCACTAGCTTGAACCCCACTGTGATCATACACTAAAGTACGGTGGCGTCCAAAAGGGAAGAAGATAGAGCGAAAGAGTCGCCAACAAGTTTTTAAGGAACTTGTAAACCGTTCACGAGGTGAAGGTTACACCCCTTAACGATCCAAGAGATCGTCAACTCCACAAGGTCATGAACCAAATAAGGGTTCGGGGATGAAGGTACAAATCCAACCTAAAAGAGATTGAACCTGCCCTAATAATAGGCCTCTACTTTATTCTGCTCGTATTCATGTGCGCTTTCTGATTAACATGCAATCAATAGGTTAACCCTAAACCTGTTTATCTATGTTGGTTGAATTTAATGCACAAATAAACTATTATTGGCGATCACTTGAATTATAATCACAATTAACCCTAACAAGATTATTAATTATCTTATTAAGCGTGATTGCAAATACCAATTCCCATTAAACATGCAATAAAGGTGATCAAGCAATAAATAATAAGCATCAAGCAACATAATAAATAATCATGATAATAATTATAATAAATAATAATCATAATCATGTTAAAGAATAATAAAAATAGCAAGATCCTAGGCATGATACTAACAAGATTAATAACAAATCCTAGCATGTCACTAAACAATAAAAATCAAATCTTTAACCCTAACATGATACTAACATGAATAAATATTAGGAAGAACATAGGAAGCATCGTACTTTTAATCATACTTAATATTAAAGTTACCCTAGACATGATACTAGGAATCAAAATAACAATCTAAGCATGATATCTACATCATAATATCAATAAATCAATTAAAGTACTTACTCGGATGCCTCGTACCTCTTTCTAATAACAAAATACACACGTTAGTAACTTCAAGGAAAATAATAATCAAAACAATTAAATTAAATAATTGAAAGAGAGATTTGGGACCAAACTCTCATAAATTAAAAGTACAATACGTCTAGGGCGAAGGCAACTTCGAATATGGCTAGGTGTTTCTAGATCTTGCGAATGCGGAATTTTGTATTAAAAGCAAGAAAGAAAGAATGCTAAAGAATACTTGATTATGGAGAATTGGTGAATGGTAATTGATAATTGGTAATTCGTGAATGTTGGTGAATGAAAGATGATGATCGTAGATGAATGAAAACGGAGTTTTTAATACGATATTTATAGAGAAAATCAGCCAAAAAAGATAATTTAACAAAACAGAGTCTGAAGATCGTAAAACCACATTGGCGCCAGCCCTGGCTAGTTGGCGCCAGCACCAGTGGCTAGCGCCAGGCGCCAATGGCTAGCGCCTAGCGCCAATCCTGGTTCCAGGCGCCAAGGCCTGGGGTTGGACGCCAAACTGATTTTCAACGCGTTTTCGAAAATCTGATAAATTTCCTGTACTGGAAGATAAAATAATATAATTTCTTCGAAAATGCTATTTGATCTTAATTAAAACTCTGAAGAGTCCTAATTGAATTAGGAATGAAAAGAACCTTCTAGAATGTTCTAGAAGACTAAAACCATTCCTAATTGCATTAGGAATGATAAATTATATTAGGCCCTCCCCTAGATCATTGGGCCGTACATAAAGCTCAAACCGGACTCAGTTTAGTAAATTGGCCATAACTTCCTCAATATTCATCGGAATTGGGCTTATAATATATCGTTGGAAAGGTCTTTGCAAGCCCCATCCAACTACACCACTATTGGACCCATATCATGGACCAACCAAACTGGATTGGCTGTTTTCTTAAAATAAAGTTTTCAAAATCAGGGAGAAGAGAAAAGAAATAAAACTTTCCGCAACACTAGACCTTTCCACACTTTCGTTTCATTCGATTATGATTCGACGTGAAAGGTACTCATCACTGGGTTTGGTTTTGGGGAGACACAAATGGGTGTCTACATTATGCAACACCCGCGACAGGACCATTGGGAAGCGGCTCTTCGTACAGTGCGATACTTGAAGGGATGTCCGGGTCAGGGAATCCTTTTGAGTTCAGATTGTGATTTACATATTACAGGTTGGTGTGATTCAGATTGGGCAGGTTGTCCCTTGTCGCGCCGTTCTATCTCTGGCTGGTTGGTGTTTCTTTGTGCTTCTCCTATATCTTGTAAGACTAAGAAACAGGACACTGTGGCCAAGTCTTCTTTAGACGCCGAATTCCACTCAATGTCTAAAACTACTGATGAGTTGAAATGGTTAAAGACCCTTCTTCTGAGTTTGGGTGTCTCGCATCCCCGTAATATGAGTTTGGTGTTTCGCATCCCCGTAATATGAGTTTGTTTTGTGATAATCAATCTGCTTTGTATATTGCGAAGAATCCAGTTTTCCATGAGCGTACCAAGCACATTGAGGTGGATTGTTATTATCTTCGTGATGCAATTCAGGATGATATCATTAGTCCGTCTTATGTGAAGATAACGGACCAATTAGCGGATATATTCACCAAGGCTTTGAGTAAAAGTCAATTCATGTATTTACTTGGTAAGTTGGGCATTTGTGATTTACATGTTCCAACTTGAGGGGGGTGTTAGGGCCTATTATTGTGTATAGTGTATAGTTATCGGGCCTATCTCATGAGCCCTAATCTATTTTCTAGGTTGTATATATATATATATATATATATATATATATATATATATATATATATATATATATATATATATATATATTATATTATATACGCTTGCTATACTCTAATGCAAACTATGGAAAATTATTTCGTGACACCACGAGAGCAATTCCAACTCTAATCTACCATAATTTCAAATTTCATTGAGAAAAACATTGCAACAGTCAAATTTCAAAAGCATGAGAAAAGTTTTTAAGGTAAATCTTAGTCCCAAGCCCAATTGTGTTCTTTGGCTCGATTTGTGCATCGTAGACAATTGCCTCGACCTCTTTCTCCATCTCTGTTTTTTTTTTCTTTTCAAGAGTTGATCTGATGTAATCACAATAGATTTGTACATATTAAGCTTTAATATGCATAATGAAGAAAATACAACAACAAATCCAAAACTTTCAAAAGAAAAGGAGTATCAAAAGAAACAAAGCTTGACGACATTTAGATTATTTAATGCGAAAGGAAAAATTTGTTCAAAACATGCATTAAAGCTTAATTTATACGAAGTATAATAATATTATTACAAACTATGGGATAATTAACACTACGTCAATGATAATTACTAGGGCAATTAGGAATATTACAACATGTCAATTATTGTATCCATTCCCACATGTTTGCATTGAACTACAACACTGATAGATAATATACTTAGAATAATATTATTTGTCGCAGATTAGGATATATTTAATGTATATTTTGTATGTTTATCGTATCTAGGATTCCTAACGTGATTAGGCTTAGCGTTGTAAACTCTATATATTTGATCAATGGTACACACTCCAGATTGAGGAGTTTTCCCGAAATCTCACATGGTATCAGAGCTTTAGGTTTTTTCAATCCTGACTAATTAATTTTCATAAATTATTTTTTTTTCTTTTGCTTCCGCTTTATTCCTTGATTTCGTCACTGACCCTCAACCATGGCTAAGGATGACGACCTTATAAATATTATACTTAGGATAACATCTATCAAACGCTAGCTAGAGTTTAATTTTTCGGTGAAAGCAAGTTGTTTACATGGAGATGTGGGAGGGCAAGACGCCATCTCCATTTAATTGGAGGTAACACCATATTCCTCGTCTTCCAATTGTACATAAACAACCTAAATTGCAAATACAGTTGACAGTAAAACCAAAGATCTCCATTTTTCAAACTAATAAGCAATGGTGTATGGTCTCCAATAACACAAAGAGGGAAATATCTACGAACCTTCGAGAACGTACAAGTTACATGAAGATCCATAGCTCTACCCCAGGTGCTTGTTTTTGGCATAGGCGGATCTAGGGGGTGGCCTACCCGGGCCTTGGCCCCCCTCTATGCCCAGATTTTGATACATATAAATAAAAAATTAAATTTTGTGTAAAATATATAAGTTTTGTAGTTGGTTTAGTTGGTTAGTTACTTGATGTATAGATGTGAGAAGGTCAACGGTTTAATTACCCTTGTTTGCACATTTCTTATTTTTTTTAATGTGGATTTCTTATACTCATATTTCTTTATGACTTTATTAGTTGAAATTCTTTATAACTTCGGCCCGGTCTATAAATAAATTCTGGATCCGCCCTTGGTTTTTGGGTCTATCATTTCCCAGACCTTCCAGAGATGGGATTGCAAATGCACCATACCCACACCACCTGTGTCCATCTTTATACCGTATGTCACATTGGAATCCATCGTTTATTTTTGGAGATGAAAGAAACATATACCACTTTGTATTGGCCAGAGGACGGAGCAAAGACTAAAGCAGTAGAAGGTTTACGAAGAACGCGTACCCCTGCAAGGTTGAGGGGAGGGAGACTAATGTTAGCTTTTGTTGCAAGATTCATTACAAACAACTCTCTTTGAATAGCGGAGTTTTGAAGCAAGACTAGACCGTTACAAGAACCCAAAATTATGGCTCGAAATGGAAGCTCGAGTTTAGTGCAACTGTATCGAGGAGGGTAAAGAAAAAAGGCTTGCTTTAACCTAGCAACTTGGCAATCGTCGTCTTGAAGAAGGAAACCACCGAGACTAGGAGATAAAAACGAGTGAAGGTGTGCTCTAACGAAGAGCGGGTCAGTGATTATAGCATTCCACTCCTTGCAAACAAGCCTCATAATCTCTATAAGAACTGAAGCACGAAATAGTAATAATATTTTAAGCACGAATCGATGTTATTTTAGAATTTGCTGAAATGTTGTGTTATTTTATGCAAGAAGTATATTATTACGCAAAATCTAGTAGTGTTATCTTTATAAGGTAAAACCTTGTGTTATTTTGTTTAAACCTTATGTTATTTTACTTAAAATTTTACATCATTTTCCAAAAATCAAGGTTTTATTTAACTTAAAGTCACATGTTATTTTGCTAAAACAATGTGTTATTTTATGTAAATCTTGTGTTATTTTGTTAAAAACTTATGTTATCTAAAACATAAGGTTCTTTTACGCAAACCGCTTAATGTTATTTTGCTAAATACTAATCAAATATGATCCATTTATAAAGATAGGGAAAGATAGGGACTGCAGTTAAGTAGTGAATAACTTAAAGAATAGTTTTCCACCGAATTTCACATTACAATTCATACTCTAACGAGTAAGTAGTAAACAACCTTACTTATGAAAGTTTTAAAGTAAACTTATGCTGTTGAAAATATTTAAAATATAATTTATTTTAAATAAGAAAGATGATATAAAAATTATGAGTAATCTAATATCTATAATTTCACATAATTTGTTAGTTTATGAATAATTTTTATATAATTCTCTTTGGTAACACCATACTTTTTACTTTTCTCAGTGGTAAATTAGAAAAATTCTTATTATCTTTGGTAAACCTAAGTTTTTTATTACCAAATTAATGATAATACTTATTTTAATTTAAATTCATTAACCATAGTTAGTTTTTACATTTTTTTTAAATAATTAAATTATTTTTATAAAATTAAAAAACCCAACCCCGCCCATCGGTGCCCCAGCCAACCCCAACCCCAGCCCCCCTCCCCTCCGCCAGCTCCACCTCACTTCATTGCCGACTTGCCGGCTCCCAAACCCCTTAACGCTGGAGACCATCCCACACCTCTCCCCTTCCTCGATAACCCTAAAACACTTCCATCCCCCAACCCCCAAAAATCGTCAGCCGCTCATCCCCCACCCCCGAAAACCACCAGCCGCTCACCCTCCCACCCCAAAAAACCACCAACCTCTTTTCCGCACCTCTGAAAACCGCGAGCCACTCATCCCCCACCCCTGAAAATCGCCAGCCTCTCATCCCCATCCCTGAAATCCGCAACCACACCTGTAACCCCTCTCTTGTCGGACTCCCCTTCCTCGATTCCCCAATTCCTGATTTCCACCCTAAACCCTAACCCTAAAAAATCCCCAATTTTTCTCTTACTAATCTTAATTGTTTGTTTGGTCGACGAAAAATAAATCACTCATCAAATCTCAACGAAGAGAGATAAGGACGAATTCGAAGCGAATTGATCGAAAAAGACGTAGGCTGTTGATGGTGAAGATCGATATTGAGGACGGGGAAGGTGTTTGGTTGATTAATGTTGTTGTATAGTAGCGATTTTGGGTGTTGTCGATTCATGGTTGGAAGGGGGCTGGTGTAGACACCAAATTTTGATCTTACCTTTGTAATTAAGATTATTAATTATCTTTTATTATTATAGTTATCATTTTCGCAAATTATTATTATTATTATTTTCCTAATGACGCTCGTTTTATCATGTAAAAAAAAGGAAATGAGTAATAATAATGATTTTTATTCATAATTTCCAAAATACACGTTACAATTTGTACTTCTAAATTACTAAATTACAAAAATATTGAAGTACAACTGACACTACATGCATTTTTACCCTGCTCCACCGAAGTAATTTTCGGGTTTTTACTTGTGGATTAATAAGTAAATTAATACGGCCATTAGGAGGACCACTAGCCCCACAATGAACATGAAGTACACCCTTATCATACTCATGTCTTCCTCAAATGTAAAGACAAGCTGATCTTCTTGGTTTTCTCAAAACATGGTGGTTGAGTTTAATGGTGGTTTTTGTTTGATTTTTTCGGGTAAGGAGGAAGATGGAAGAAGATAAGAATTAAGTGGTGAGTGGGGATTTTGGATAAGGGTAATTTCTTTTTATAGTAAAAAGTAAGTATTTTTGGCCGTATTTTTATACGTATATGTATAATAATCGTAGTATAAAGTACATTTTTTTTGTCTCGCTAGGGGAATATGTCATTTTCCTTATTAACAAGCATTGTTTAACCCTTTAGAGTATAGTAAGCATATTAATATGTTCACTTAGACTGTTAGAGTGCTTTTTTATTTTATCTAGTGATTTTTGTTGTGATTTGTGCACTACTCTATTATATGACCAGTTTACCTAAGCTATAAAGTCCACTACTCTAAAGACTTATGTCCGACCAAGGTAGGGAGATGACAAACATTCTCTTTCTTGAGTAAGCACATTTTACCATTATGATCTATGGACTAAGATAAAACCAACTTTTTTTTTTAATTTATTTATATTCCTTCAATTTATTTTGGATCTGATAAATTTCAATTCGGGCCAATTGTACCAATATTATCTAACATGATAGATACGTGGATGTGAGTAAATTACGGGACAATGGGATTTTGATGGTTAATATTACGCGTACAATGAATGGTGCAATACGTATTTTAGTAATTATATTGAAGCAATCATATATTGAATGCAGCGTATACTACAGATCTGGTAGTATGCTTTTCATCTTTATTTTGGTTGTTTTGTGCACACCATACCACCGTAGACCATGGTGGTATGTAACTTTTTTTTTTTTATCTGATTTTTTTGTTTTGCTTATTCAGTCTAGTTTGTGTGTTCTTTTGTCAATTTTTGATGTATGATTGTCAATAGTGAATTAACGTTACTTTTTTTTATCCCCCGCGGTTAACATTGTATCGAATAAATTTCAATTTGGACCAATTGTATCGATACTTATCTGACGCTAATTGAGACAACTGGATTTCATACGCGTCATATATTGTATTTCACTATTCAAAACACTATTTGACACTATGCAAACACTATTTGGCACTATTCCAAATAGTAATTTCTGTTATGATAATTCACTTTGCCGATGTGAATTTGGCTTCCGTTTTATTTGTTTTCCTGTTGTTTTGATCTAGTTGTGTATCTTTTTTTTTTTTTTACGACTATGATAAATATAAATTTGTGTTTTAGTAGAGTAAAGCAAGATAAGAGTTCACCTTTTTTTAAGGTCTTTTGGTCAAGCGAATATATTTTACTCTTGACCACCTTAAATTTATGTTGTATGATTTAATATTGTATGATGTATTTTTCACGTTGACCATGTCAATCTTATGATCTACTTTTTAGTAAGGGTAATTATTTGAAATGCTCATATTTATAAGGTTTTGTCGTATGTTTAGATGTTCTTGAGTAAATTTATGTGTACTATCTAATAAGGGCGGGGGTTATTTTTCTTTTCACTTTTTTACTTACTCTGAAATATATTGTCCAACCCTATTAATACTGTAACCTAATGTCTTTGTGTATCTTTTAGAGCTGACATCTCAAAGCTGATGTTTATTTTATAAGTGTTGTTTTAGTACCTTGGTGAGTATAATAGTCACTAAATAAATTTAGGCACTCTGATGTTGTATATCATGTGAGTATTATTTTTTTTTTTTTGAGTTGTGACATGACTTGGTCATATAATTTCTTTTTTTTACCATGGCATTTTAAAACCTTTTATTAGAGTTGATTTTATTACAATTTTCTTTATTTTTTTTATCAGTTTAAGTGTTGCAAAATAGATTATCAAGTTTGTTACATGTAAAACAAGAGAATTTAATATCAAGATTCTCATTATAACCAAAATCTTGATATTTACCAAAATAATCCTTGAATTTTTAATTTATTTACTTTCTTTTATTTACAAATTAACCCCTTTATTTTCCTATAAATACCCCCCTAATTCTCAAGTTTTAAACACATAAAAAATTCTTACAACTTCTCTCTCTAAAAATTCTCTCTAAAAATTTCTCCTCTGATCTTTGTTTTAGTTAAATCTCTCTAATTTAGCTTTATTATTAAGTTATTAGCTTATTAAAAAGCATCTTATAATTAAGTTGCTATTTTTATTTTTTATTTAAGTATTGTTATTATCTTTAATTCTTATAAAAAAAACACAAAAAATATTTCAAGTTCAAGTATTGTTGTTATTATCTTTGTTAAAAATATTAGTTTAATTGCTCAAGTATTCCTAGTCTATATTAAAAACCAAAAAAGGTTTTTTTCTTAAGATTTAGTTTTATTTTTCAAGATTATTTTCTATAATAAAAAAATCAAAAAAAAGTTCTTTAGCTTTATTTTTGCATCAGTTTCTTTTAATATCTCAAAATTCCAAAAAAATATTACTTAGAATCTTTAATTTCATTTTAACTAAGGAGTGATCATATTTTCAGCCTTGATAAACTAAAGAGGTTATCCAAAAAATTGCTACATCTAGCTCAAGGTATTATCTTCAATCTTTTCTTAATTTCCTTAATTATTATTATTATGCTAACTAATATGTTTGTTTAATTTCCATGTGATGTTACCAATAGGGGTAATGATGATATTAAGTGCTAAATTAGCCCTAAATCTTTCATTACTCCACATTAGAAAGCCAAGCCTATTGGTAAGGTGATATGTTATAAAAAAAAGGGGGGGTAATTGCGTCTTGCATTGCATCTCTTTCTAATGCATTTTTAAATATGGAAGGTTAATACATTTATATGTCTGCCTAAAATATTTTTTTAGGAATGATTTATTTCTTAAAGTGAGCTTAAAAACCTAATGAATTAAGAGTTTAAGCAAAGGTTGTTCAAGATTAAAGAACTATAACCACGTCCCTAAGATGGCCAGCAAAGTAACCCTTATGACCAGAATAAGTTCTATTTCTTTAGCTCAAGTGATAGAACTTTTCAAGAGATTTCCAACCATATATCACAATAATTTTTTCGATTATTCTATGATTTTTAATGATTTTTTTAGTTCAAGCTATCAAACAGATGAAATATGCACATTTTTCTCTTAATTGCTTTTTAAAATTGTATTAATTTCTTTTTAAGAAAATAATGGTGTAGACACCCCTTTGTATCTCCCCAAAACCAAACCCGGTAATGAGTACCTTTCACGTCGAATCGTAATCGAATGAAGTGAAAGTGTGGAAAGTCTAGTGTTGCGGATAGTTTTAATTTCTTCTCTCTTCTCTCTGTTTTTGAAAACCTATTTTAAGAAAACAGCCAATCTAGTTTGGTTGGGCCATGATATGGGTCCAATAGTAGTGTAGTTGGATAGGAGCTTGAAAAGAGCTTTCCAACGATATATTATAAGCCCAATCCCGATGAATACTGAGGAAGTTATGGCCAAATTACTAAACTGGGCCTGGTTTGAGCCTTATATGCGGCCCAATTATCTAGAGGAGGGCCTAATATGGATTTATCATTCCTAATGCAATTAGGAATGGTTTTAGTCTTCTAGATTCTTCTAGAAGGTTCTTTTCATTCCTAATTCAATTAGCATTGATAAATTGACTTTTGTTGACTTTTTAGAGTTTTAATCGGAATAAAAGAATGTTTTTGAGGTAAATACGATTTTAGAAAACGCGTCAGAAATTTAATCAGTGCCAAACGCCAGTCATTAGCGTCTGGCGCTAGCGTTAGCGTCTGGCGCTAACCTCGTTTTTGCGCGTCAGAACTCTATTTCAATTTTCTATCTTTTTGGCTGATTTTCTCTATAAATAGTCTTCTAAAAACTCCGTTTTCATTCACCAATTCTCCTCAATTCTTCTCACCAATTCTTATCAACTCTCATCAAGAAATTCTTGATATACCTAATCTCTATTTTCTAAACTAGCCTTTTCTCAAATACAAAATTCCGCATTCACAAGACCTAGATACACCTAGCCAAGTTCGAAGTTGCCTTCGCCCTAGACGTGAAAGGTTTTAATTTTTGAGGGTTTGGTCCCAAATCTTTATTTCAATTATTTAATTTAATTGTTGTTTATTATTTTCCTTGAAGTTACTAACGTGTGTATTTTGTTATTAGAAAGAGGTACGAGGCATCCAAATAAGTGCTTTAATGGCTTTTATTGATGTTATTATGTAGAAATCATGCTTAGGTTGTCATTATTCCTGATATCATGTTAGAATGTTTTCCTTAATTTGATGTTTAGGGTGACAACAATAAATTCCTAGTATCATGTCTAGGGTAACTTTAATATCAAGTATGATTAAAAGTATGATGCCTTTTATGTTCTTCCTAATAACATGTTAGTATCGTGTTAGGGCTAAAGATTTGATTTTTATTGTTTAGTGACATGCTAGGGTTTGTTATTAATCTTGTTAGTATCATGCCTAGGATCTTGCTATTAATATTATGCTTTATTTTTAACATGATTATTATAATTATTATTATGATTATTATTGTAATTATTGTTATTATTATTATTTATTATGTTGCTTGATGCTTATTTATTGTTATCTCTTGATCACACCTTTTATGCATGTTTAAAGAGAATTGGTACTTGTAATCACGCTTAATAAGATAATTAATAATCTTGTTTATGGTTAATATGATTATAATTCAAGTGATCGCCAATAATAGTTTTATTTGTGCATAATATTCAACCAACATAGATTAAACAGGTTTAGGGTAAACCTATTGATTGCATGTTAGTCAGAAAGCGCACATGAATACGATCAGAATAAAGTAGAGGCCTATTATTAGGGCAGGTTCAATCTCTTTTAGGTTAGATTTGTACTTTCATCCCCGAACTACCAGTCATGGTTCCAGACCTATTGGAGTTGACGATCTCTTGGATCGTTAAGGGGTGTAACCTTCACCTCGTGAACGGTTTACAAGTTCCTAAAACTTGTTGGCGACTCTTTTTCTCTATCTTCTTTCCCTTTGGACGCCACCGTACTTTAGTGTATGATCACAGTGGGGTTCAAGCTAGGGATAATGCTTGAAATATTCCCTACAAATGGTGGTATGAAACCTATATTACACTATATTATATATATACTCCTTAACTTATGAAGTTTTAATTAAAATGTCTTTAATCTTATTTTAAAAAGTAATTTTAGAAATAAGAGTTTTAACGAGCCTTAATTCTAAGTGTTTATAAGAAAATTTAATCTTATTTTTAAAGATGACTTCAGAAATAAGAGCCTTTAATTCTAAATGTCGTTGTTTTAAAATTCTTTAATCTTATAAAATGATGTCTTAAGGACTTTAATTTTATTTCAAGATGACTTCAGAAATAAAAGTTTTAGCAAACATTGTTTCTTTTATAATTTCATGAACCTTTTTATTTCAAACCCTTTTGTGACACAAGAATGAATCATAACCTTGCTTGTTTATTTCTAATAATTAATGATGGTTAATGTAAGGTTATGGCCTCATTTCCAAACACGAGGTTAATATTAATTATTTAGTTGTATAAGGTTGTAACATTTATCCATCTCCACAAAAATAAATAAATAATATCCCATCATAATTACCCGATGGATTAATTGACAATCGGATATGATTAAATAGTTTATTGTTCCCTTTTATTTGGAAGTAAGGCCTTGACTGTTGTCGTGTTTTAATTGGCCAATTCCATTAAGCCTAAACACATAACCCTTAAAACCTTACAAAAATTATCCTTGAGTAAATTTAAACCCAAAGTGAGATCATATAGTGAACCCTTACAGTTTCACTCCAAAAAATATCTTGGCCCACTTAAAAGTCGCCAATTGGGACGCATTTGTTGAATTGTCTTATTCAAAAGACATTTTTGGTGATCACTAATCGGGGTGATTTTCCTCAACCAAGGTGGTTCATTTTACTTTTATGAGTGAATCCGTCAAAGATCACTAAAATCCCACTTACAAAATGACATTTATGTCAACTACCCAAATTAAAAACCCAACGGAATTGGTTATTTAAAACATAGCACCTATCCAAACTACGAAGGTTTTGATCCGTGAGTGAATTCAAAATCTCACTATGATCGGTACGTAGTGCAACTTTGGTGCTCAAACCTACCTTATATTAATTTTTTTTTTGTGGTTTACCTGTCTTAAAACTTGACTTTTAACAACGCAATAGTAAGAGCCTGTTCCTTAGAACGGAAGGAAAGACGAGTTCCAGACGTTCGATTCTTTTAACCTAAACCCCAAACCCTGTGCCTTATTTCTTTTTATGGAGTTAGCAGTTGATTTTTTTTTTTTAAAAGATTTATTTCTTAAAATTGACTGTTTTTAAATCCGTCCTTATTCGGATAAAAATAAGGTGGCGACTCTAAGTTTTTAATTATAAGTCTTATCATACACTTTAGTGGAGCCTTTTATTGACTAATTTCTGTCCACTAAAAACCAGGTACCACAGTCTGGCGACTCCACTGGGGACTTCCTTTTTATATAAAATGTGTAGTGGTTTAAACCTGAATTTGCGTTGTTAATTTGTGTAAGTGTACTATGTGGTCATTCATCATTCATCAACTGTCATGAGCATGAACATTTTTTTTTCCTTTTTAGGCCGACACCTCTGCCTATTGGTAAGGTCGGATTTAGACAACAAAAATTAATGAATTAAGGGCGTAAACCTACATCCGTGCGCTATTGCAATCGGCTCTGTTAGGAACGTCCACCCTCGGTGTTCACAGTTGGAAGTGATACGAGGCCACTTGGTTAATAATTTCCACAAAATGGATTGACCTTTAGATTAAGAAACATGTGCATCAATACATGTATGGAGTCTCCACGGTCATTTATGTTAATGATTCATTCGTGTTGTCATGAAAGTTTTTTTTTTTTTTTTTCAACAAAAATTTGTTTTAAGTGAAACTTTTTTTTAGAAAGCTTATTTACGGACCCGATAATTAACTAAGAGTTATCCTTATATCTTTCTTCATAGGATTCCAAGAGAGTTTAACAATCTAAGACTAACAAACACCACATGTGGTGCATTTTAAGCAATGCTAAAATCTCCCTTTAAAATCTCTTCAACTTAAAGAATGGTTAATCATTATCAATGGTTTAATATATGAATTAATGTTCTTTTCAAAGGAAAATCTTACACCCCTCAATACCTTGAAGGTTTGCTTAACCCAGTTCACTTGTTGTTTAGAGACTGAGATATGGATACAGGAGCACAAATGTGTAGTGGAGGAAGCCGTTGGGGTTCTATCCGCCAGATTTACTCTAGGAGGTGTGAATCACTAAGTTATATATATCATCGGTTAAAGTTACAAGGTTTCCTCAAGTCAAAACACAATAACTACACTATGCCGTCTCCTAGGGCTGATATGGGAAAGTATTGTAACTATTGTCATGACTACGAACACAATACAAATGTTTGTAGTGATCTGAGACATGCAGTCCAATAACTCATTGATGATGGGAAAATTCCAATTCCAAGATCGTGGACTCCACCTACTCTACGATTTACCAATGCAGATTTGCTGAATGACTACAGTAATGATCGGCCCTTGTCCATTACCTTGGTATCGGATTGTTACAAGGTCTCAGGAATTTTGGTAAACAGAGAGTCCACATTCAACATCTGTAGTAAAACCATTCTCAAGAAATTATGGTGTGAAGACGCTCCTTTAAGACCCTCAAAAAAGGTGGTTAGAACAAGCGATCGCACTCTCATACGAGCAATTGGGGAAATCACCTTACCATTAGGATACCATGATTGGGTTTGTAATGTTGAGTTTTAAGTAATCGATGACCCGAAAAGCCTCACCTTTACCCTGGGAAAATCATGGTTACAACATATAGGGGCAATTGCCTCTGCACTCCATCAGAAAGTCAGGTTTTCAACCCCAGGCGGCGTAATAACCATTCATGAAGATGCATTCTTACCGCACACGGCAACCACGGTGTGTAATATGGTGAGCTTTGGGGAAGGTTTGACTTTGAGACCAAAGAAGGAGAATTGTGAAAAATCATTATGGGATTTACTATCAAATTCCTCAATGTATCGTGGGGCTTTTAGTGATTATCTCAAAAGAACAATCATAAACGCCTCAACCCCTTTTAGAGATTTGAGGGAAATCTTCAAACTTGATCCGCACCAGGTCAAAGACGATTTGATTAGAAAGGGTTTTATAAATGACTCACTGGATCATGCAATGATATGTCATAACATCAAGTATCACCATGTTCACATTGATGAAGAATCTTCCCTTAATATGTGCTCGTACCATACATTTGTTGATTGGGAATTCGAGGAAGAATAACTTGAACCTGTAACAATAGATGATTTTTGTAACAATGATGTATATGAAAATGTATGTGGTAAAATTGATGCAATTGTTAAATACAAAGGTGTAAGTTTCACCACAAGTTTCATAATTTGTGATATACCAGTTCCCTATGATATCAAACTTGGTCAGTCTTGGATTTACCAATTTCATCCCCTCATGTTAGTTCAATCCCAAAAGACGTCGGCCCAACTTCGTGAATCCTTGACCTTCCATGATGGCTCTAAGAGTTTAACTTTAAGGCCTGAATCTCCAAATGATAAAAGCCCGCATCCAAAAGTTTCCACTATAGAACGATCCAAGGCCTCTCGCCAAGAAAACACTGCCCCCCATTCTCGTCAAACTAGCCCAGAATTATTATATGATGTGCCTATCCATGAATCAATGATTTCTCAAAACATATTCAAAACCTTAGACGCTTTTCACTCTTACTCACGAAAAGGGAAAAATGTCGAACATCACGATATTGATCCAGGACTCACCTTTACAGATAACGATTTACCCCCTAATCACTATCATAATGAACCACTGCATATCACTCTTCGACACGGTGCAAGTTATATTAATCACATTTTGGTTGACACCGGATCTGATGTTAATCTTTGTTCTCGAGAATACCTATACGAGATAGGGTACAATGATTTACATACCACTTACCGCTCCATTCTTCTTAGAGGTTTTGACCAATTACCCAAGGAAGTGACAGGGTCTATAGTCTTACCTTTGGTACATGAGAATGCTCTGTTTAGCATAGAATTTATGGTAGTGGATTTTCGACTCTCATGCAACTTGTTACTAGGGAGACCTTGGCTGCACGGGTGTAAAGCAGTCTCGTCTAGCTTACATCAAAAATTAAGAATGAGAGCGTCGTGGGGCATCATCACTATATGTGGTGACTATAGCAGGGGAGCCTATGAAGGAGAAAGCTCGTCACAGTATGGTGGTTGGATGAACACCATAAGCACAGCAGGTTATTGCATAGAAAATAATGAAGCTGTTGAAGTAATAAGGCGCCCACCCTTTGCAAAAAGAATAGTATATTTTCCTACTCCGGAGAATGAACGGGACAAGCCAAATTGGATGCCTAATAAGGAAAAGGACGATGATATCCGAAGAAGGTTTAATTGGCTTTACGACCAAGATATAGCAGTTCCTTGTGAGGGGGTTGAAACATCTGCAAATAAAGTGGCATCTCTTCGAGAAATCATGGAACCCTACATCTTTCTTGACAACATCGACCTTTTTACAACGGAATCGTTCATGGTAGTATGTAAAGAATATGCATCATGGATCTTGGACAAAGAAGATAACCCTTTCTATGTTGCTAAACGGAAAGCTGCTTGGGAGAAGCGACTTTTGACCGGGGAAATAGATGCATAGTAGTGTCATTTTCATTAAAGTTATTTTTTGTAAAAGTTTTTTTTTGTTGTGAACTACGAGCGACTTGATCCCTGAAAAAAATTGAAACATTAAAAAAAAAATGAAAAAAATCTTGTAACAGGGTACGTAGGCAGCTAGCTTTGAGTGCAGTCGCAAAAATCTAAAGGTTGGTTTCCTTATTGTGTCGAACTACGATAGGCCTGATTTCCTGAATCACATTACACTCAGCACATTTCCGCACTCAGGAATACGTAGGCAGCCTTCGGGCCCGGCCACTAACAGTTTGTTATTGTTGCAGGATTCACTTATTTATTTATCAATTTATTTATTTATTTTGCTTTCCTTCATCATGAGGTGGAAAATAGACGGAAAAGAACATTAATTCATATTTACATAGTGATATAACCATAACAGTAAATAAAAAAAATACATAATGCAAAAGTCAAAAAGGCCCTAACTGAATCTCAGGAGACGGTGGAGCTTCGAACACCTCTGTTTGACCCCAAGTAAACCCTTGGCAATGATCAACCATAAGGTAGACTCCTCGAAGCATGTCTTGAGGGGAATGTCGAATACTAACTTCCCAACCATGAGAGCGCATTAGGAGTAGTATGTCACATAACTTTTGCTCGGTATTTGTTGGGTAGACATCAAGCCTAGACAGAGATGAGATGAAGCGGTTGACGTCCATCACTACTTCTAATTGTTTCACCTCTAGAGAGCGAGCCTTTTGCAATCCATTTTGCAGTAAACAAAGCGAGAAAAAGGAAAAGCTAGGTCCTCTAAGCCTTGAACCAAAACCAAAGTTCCAAACATGCCCGGGTTCTCGCAATATATACCCACCTCTACATCCATCTGAGCCATCCGATAAGGCTGCTAGAGATAGAGTATGAGGATCTTCTTGTGACCAAGGAGTAGTCGACAATGCCTTAGTTAATCTATCTATTATTATGAAGAGACTCCTTTGACCTATTGACCATAAAGTCAGGGAGACGAGATACGTAACGCCTATGACGCGGAGGTAGTTTTTGAAGAAAATTCTCCTTAGATTCTCGATAGTTTGAAGGACCACCCATCATCATTGTTAAGTGATTGTAGGTTACGAAGTCTGATATACCCAACCAGGGATGATTAACTGAGCTTTGGGGTGGGCCTCTCCCATGGCGTGAGGAAATCCCAGAATAAATACTGCGAGGGGTATTGTAAGCCGATATGGCTATTGATCCTTCAGACAATCGAGTGAGTGAAAAGAAACACGTGTCACTCCATAGGAATAGAGTTGATGGGAGAGAATTATCACTACATGAAAAAATGACTTTGGCACCGGTTCAAACCCGGCCTAAGGCACCGGTTTGAACTGGTGCCAAAGTGGGGGGTACCAAAAAGGGGTTTAAAAAGGCACCGGTTCAAACCGGTGCCAAAACTTGAAATTAGCACCGGTTAACCGGTGCCAAAAAGTACCAAAAAAAATTAATTCACCACTTTTGGCACCAAAAGTGCAAAAAAAAAAAATTAATTTTTTTTTTTAACTTAAAAATTAAATAAACTATAATTAAATGAGAATACAAAATATAAATAGAACATCACAATCAATATAATCAAATTTGTTCCATATATATATAATAAAAAAAAAATCCAGTATAGATTAATAAAAAAAATTACAACATATAAATCAAAATAAAAAAATTACAACATAAATAAAAAAAAAATTACAATAAAAATCAAAATAAAAATTTACAACTTCACAATAAAAAAAATACATCTAAATCAATATACTTGCATCTTGATTCATCAATTTAAGATCTAAATTCATGTACCTGCACCAATTAAAACAACCAAAATAAATCGACTAAAATGGTTTAATTAAGCTGCGAAAAAAAATCCAAAAAAAAATTCCTGAAAATAGAAAAATAAAAAAGAAAATCAGTTGAAAAGAAAAAAAAAACCCAGAACAGTTAAAAAAGAATTAAACCCACAAAATAAATAAAATTAAATTCGATTTAAAAAACCCAGAAAATAAATAAAATTAAATTCGGTTAAAAAAACCCAAAAAATAAATATAACAACATTCGAATAAACCCAGAAAAAAAATTAGAAATCGAAAAAAAATTAAAATCGAACAAAAACCCAGAAAACAAAAAAAATTGTAATCGAAAAAAAAAATCAAAATCTGAAAAAAAAAAATCAAAATCGAAATTGATTAAAAATTTGATTAAAACAAACTTGAAAACAAAAATAAAATAAACCCAGAGATTGAAAAAAAAATGAAAATCGAAAAAACCTAAAAATCACGAAAATAAAACCCCAAAACCGCATGCAACTTGAAAAACAAAATCAAAATCGAAATTGAAATTGAAATCGAAAAACAAAATCAAAATCGAAAACAACACAATCAAAATTGAAATCGAAAAAAAAAACCAAAAATAGAAAAAAAAACAAAATCGAAAAAAGAAACCCAGAAATCGAAATTACTTGAAAAAAAAAAAAAAAACCTAAAAATCACGAAAATAAAACCCCAAAACCTCATGCAACTTGAAAAACAAAATCAAAATCGAAATTGAAATTGAAATCGAAAAACATCAAAATCGAAAACAACACAATCAAAATTGAAATCGAAAAATAAACCCAAAAATAGATTGAAATGGTAAAAAAAAAAAAACCAAGATATCGATTAAAATGCGTGGTTTTTGGTCTTCGATTTGTTGTTGTCTTCGATTTCTTTTTGGACTTCAAGTGATAGAAAGGAGGAGGAGTTTCAGAAAGATAACGAAATGAAGGAGATCGATGGTGAATTGGTGAGCAAGAAGGAAAGAGGAGGAGAGGAGAGAGAAAGAGGCGAAGGAGAGAGAAAGAGGAGAGGAGAGGAGAGGAGAGAGAATAGGCTCATTTAGGGTTTGGGGGTATTTAAATGGGCGGGTTTTTTTTTAATAATTAAAAACCGGTTCGGTTAGGCACCGGTTCAAACCGGTGCCCTTTTTATTTTTGGCACCGGTTTGAGCTGAACCGGTGCCTTTTCTATTTGTGTAAAAACCTGCTCATTTTTAGGCCGGTTTTTGGCACCGGTTTGGCCTGAACCGGTGCCATTAGGGGGTTGCCTATTTGTATTTTTCTACTATTGTATGCCCCGCGAGAATACAAGACCTTGTTACATCTATGTTTTCAGAGACCTCCTTGCCAATTGACAAATTAAAGATGAGTAGGACCAAACAAGTAGGAATATGGGTTTTGTGTAATAGGGAGATATTATGTAATATTTGACTCGTACAGTACCCGCGAGCATCCCAATACAGTAACCTGAGAGATGAGTACATAGGAAGATTAAAAGGGAAATGTGATGGCTAGTTCGGACTCTCTACCAGTTGGCTAGCAAATGGGAGGTTTTGTTGGCTTATAGTAGCTATGATAGGGTAAAACGAGTCTTTAGAGAAACGTAGAAATAGAGACATAGCTAGCACCATTGTAACTGCCACAAATAAGGAAAGTGACTCTGGAGAGTTATTTATCTCGAAAACCTGGGGTGGACCAGTCACTAGTGCAAGTTTCACTTGAAGAACTGAAGGTGGGATAGCTGTAGAATTTTAATCATAAGGGAGAGAGAGGTTTTCCCTAGAAAATTGAGATGAATGATCTTCTGGCCGTATTGAACTAAGAATCTCGTTGCGTTCTCTTTCTCGTAATTCTTGGAGGGAGGAACGCAAAGTGTCAGAGAAGAAGTGAATTAAATCTCTAACGCGTGAGGCATTAGGATCCATAACTTAAAATTAAGCAAAGTAAGCAAAATCTTAAAAGAAAACACTTAAGATTTTAGAGAGAGAAGAAGTTTGGGTGAATAATCCTTGTTCAAGTTTTAGTTTTTTATAAGCTGAGAACCAATAGTGTGTTCAACAGGCAAGGAATCTTTGTAATAGGGTCCAAGTCATTTTTTAAAAAAAAAGGGTGTTCATTTCTTTTAAAAAAAAAACTTGTATTTACTTCTTTTTAGCTTGTTGAAGAAGTTTTTTTTGTAATGTTCCCTTTTTACCCAGGAAATCCACCTGGACCCGCACAGGATCTAGGCTTGTCCGGCAAACCTCTTCTCACAGTTTACAATCCGATTCAGTAGCCTTCTCATCGGGTCATTCGACGCCGAGGGAAATTCATTCTCCACCACCAAGCGAAATGTCCGGGATTCCTGGCCATGAAAGTTCGCTAAACCCTGATCCATCTAATGATCTTTGAGGAATGATGTGAGCTATCCTTGATCGTCAAGATACTATGGAACAAACAATACAGAGTTTGTTAAGATAGAGTGCAAGTGCTCCTCCTCCTCACCATGATTCAGAGGTAGCTTCACCATTGCATTTAGATGATGGAAATGGTGATAGAGAAGCTCCTACCAAAATTGAGGAAGATATTCTCAGGCTCAAGGAAGTACTGAAGGGTATGACCAAAGCGGAACCTTGGTTGGATATTCATGGTCTCACCTTATTTCCAAAAGCACGACTGCCACCTGGGTTTAAGATGTCGAATCTCATGAGATTCGATGGTACAGGAAGTCCCACCAATTTCTTGAAATTGTACGTAGGGGCTATGAGTCCTTGGGGTGTTGATGAACCTTTAATGGCACAGTTGTTTCAGCAATATTTAGATGGGGCTGCTGCTCATTGGTTTCTTAATCTGGAAAATTCAAAGAAAACTTCATGGGCTGATATTGTGCGAGAATTTTCTAGCCAATACAAATATAACGAAGAGATCGATGTAACAAGGAGGGATTTGGAGACAACTGCCCAAAATCACAATGAAACGTTTTCCGCCTTCATCACTAGGTGGAGAAATAAGGCTGCAAAGATGGTAAATAGGCTAAACGAAGAAGAACAATTACAGATGATAGTGAAGAGTCTTCTTCCGGTTTATCAAGGACGATAGGCTTTTCTGTATTTCCCATCATTCAAGGCTCTCATATCAACAGGAACCTTGGTGGAGGATGCCATAAATAAGGGAGATATCAAGAAGGATGAATAGAGCAGTAGTAACACTTCTTATAATCCTAAGTTTGGGGGCAACAGGAAAACCAATAACAATTATTCAATACCTTCAAAACCAACCAATTTGATACACAATATTGGCGCCGCTCCGGCATTCCAACTCAGGCCACAAAGGAATTTTTCTCCTTTGAACATGACCTACGCTCAAGCTCTCTCCAAGCTAAAAAAGGCCAAGCTTGTTCAACCTTTTAACCCAAGGCCACCCCCAAGAAACCCTCCTCCCAGTTACAACCCAAACCAACACTGTGAATTCCACCAAGGGCCTGGGCATGACATTGAAAATTGCACAGTATTCAAGCACCGTATTCATATCTAGTGGATGGAGGAAGGCTTTCAGTTGGGGCATCCTCTGATAAATTTAAAAACACACAACCAAGCATCACTAATAATCCTCTTCCCAATTATAAGCCTCCTGTCTCTATAAACACCATCTCCATTTCTAGTAACCAGATTGATCCAGCATTATTAATGGTTCAAAATGCCCCTCGAATATATGAGATGCCATTATCCGAGAATTATGTGTGTGTTGTGTATGATCACTCCACTAAGCAAAAGGTCAAGCTTGTGCCATGCAAGGGTTCTGATGTTATCTTCAAAAAAGATCCGTTCTCTGATGTCTGCGCCACTATGGGTTATAATGGGGCGTTTTGCCTAATAGATGATGAAGAGGATGCTTTGTCATTGTTGTCGATTGCTGAGAAAAATGTTGGGGCACACCTTAATACCCCTAATAATTTTCAATGTCCAATCTACCTTGATGATCTTAGTAATGATGAAGATCTACGGGTGGCTCATTTGACTCGTGCAGGTCGTCACTTTAAACCTTCATATCTTGAGAATGAGAACCCCGTAGAAGCCTTGAAAAGGAAAGAAAAAGACAAGGAATTAGCAGATGAGAATAAGGAAGAAGATGATGTTGTTAGGCGCACGAAGGAGGTTAATGCAAATGTTTCTATATGGAAGTTATTAACTCATTCATAACCTCATCGGGCTGCCGTTTTGAGACATCTCAATGAAGTTTCAATTGATCCATCCATAACACCGGATCAAATGGTAGGACTTATTCATGGAGCCGACCGCACTTTAATGTTTACCGATAATGATCTCCCAAAAAGTGTCAACCACAATAACTCTTTGCACATAACTGTGAAATGCCATGGGTGGACAATACCTCGGGTATTTATTGACAATGGTTCCGCCATCAACGTTTGTCCTTATTGAGTTATGACAAAGCTCGATTTTCAAAAAGAAGATTTGACACCTTCAAGCCAGGTTGTTAGGGAAGATGTTTTGGGGTCAATTGAGTTACTTTTGGAATATGGACCGGTGGCTAGGATTGTTGAATTTGTGGTAATCGATATTGAAGCATGCTTTATCCTTTTGATCGGCAGACCTTGGCTTCATGAGAACAGGGCGGTAGCCTCTACCTTACACCAAAAGGTAAAATTGCTCACGGATCATGGTGCAGTGACACTTGTGGGTAATCCAGAAGTTATGAATGTTTCTAGTCTTAGAAAATCGGTGCTCCATTTAGATGAAGAAGAGGGTAGTCGATTAGATGGATTCACTATTCACAATATTGGATTTGATTCAATTGGCTCATGGAAAGAAGAATTAGAAACGGAGGAAGATCCGGAAGAGGACTTAGAGGAAGACAAAGAAAATGAGGAAGATCCGGAAGAAGAAACTGAGGGAGATCCAGAAGAAGAGCTTCAACAAAATGACAATGATCCTGAGGTTAATCCCCAAGGAGCTAGAGGTGGAACAAACTGGTCCAATGAAGATGGGGCAGAAGAAGAGCCCAAAACTCCAAAAGATAACGATCCTTGTTTTAGAGGAGAATCTTGGACAAGTAATTCTTTTAGACAGGGTCATGATGAGGGATCTCGGAAAAGATCTAGGGCCGAGGATTTTGATTCGGATTTCGATATCCTATGCTATAGAAGGTTAGTGTACCCAGAGGAGTTGGTTCTTTTCCCTAACTACAGGCATGAAGATCGTTACCATAATCTCCCCTAGTTCGAGAAGTTCAACGGGTTAGGAGATCCCATCCTCCAATTATACAACTTTGTGAACACCTTATATCCCTTAAATGTTCCAGAAGAGAATTTTCCCATGTTGTTCAACAGGAGTCTGGATGGACATACGTTATCTTGGTATTATACCTAAGGGGTAAATATTAAAAGTTCTTGGGGAGAGATTGCTCAAGCATTCAGTGATTGGGCATTTGAGTTTCGACAAACTGACACTGAAAAGCTGAAGCTAGTGAATATGGAGCAAAGTGACCGGGAATCATTTTCACATCTCTTTTCAAGATGTTCTTACATTCGGGCTCAACTTCGTTTTCCCATTACTGATCGGGAGTTCATGTTGATATTACTGAGGAAGTTAAATGATTTTTATTATCGTCATATGGTCTCCGTCAAGTACGCCGAACTCTCGCACATGGAGAGACATGGTTACGAAATTGACGCCTATCGACTACAAGAAAGAAGTCCTAAGGTGCATCCTCAAAGTGAAAGGGCTAACAGGAGGATATTCACTCGAATTGATGAACCATTGAGTGTGGTATATGATCATTTGAGAAAAAAAGGTATTCTTCGGGCAAAGAGCTATGTGTATTCATTACCACCACATGGAACCGATATGAGACAATATTGCAGTTTTTGTCATCAATATGGGAATAGAACAAATACTTGTTATGACCTTAAGTGTGCGATCCAGGATCTCATCGATCGCGGAATCATCACTCTAGCCCATTCTAAGTCTAACACACCATAGACAAACCCGACACAACCACAAGCCTCCCAAGCTGATTTGTTCCTTCAACTACTCGAACAAGGTCGTATCTGTAACACCCCAATAATTCTCTCTTTAAACCTGTGAGGACCCTGAACAATATTCAAGAGAATTACTGGCGTGCTACCGCCACGTGTTCAAACGTTAAGGCTTTATCAGAAAATAGCAGCGGAAAAACTAAATCAGTTATAAATAAGTTTCAAAACCAACGAATGAAACCAAATTAAGTCATACAACTTGGAACCATTAAGGCCCTTATTCAAAACTCAATAAAAGTAGTAAGTGATTAAATTCAGTGTTCAAATAATTTCAAACCCAAAAGAAATAGTGTCGAATAAAATCGAATTAAAATAAATTCAAACTTGCAAAAGAAATAAAATGCAAACAACCAACTCTCTACTCAAGATCCCACAACCCTGATGAATGCTGCATGTGTAAGAACCTGTGGTAATTCTGCTCCCCAATATTACAAGTGTAAAAATTGGATCGTCACAGGGTCATTGAAAGGCGAAGGCCATGACCAAAGAAAGACACACATAAAAGCACGCAATCAGCAAAGCTGAGTACATACAAGCTGCAAAATAAATTAAGAAATCCATAACATGCTACTAATAATCAATCATCATGCACCATTAAATTATAGACTCAACACACGACTCAACTATTTATATTACTAAGACTCCATTAATTAATAATAGGTAAATCATTATTTTTATTCATTGGATTACGCAATAGACAAGGTTGTCCAACCCATGCTCCATTTGGAACATCAATAAAAGAAAAACCCCATGCCTCCTTTCGGAAACATCAATAAACATCCAACGACCACGGGCGCGACTCCGTGACCGTAGTTAGTATGAGATCTCACCTAACTCCTAGTTTTGAAAAATATTTGAAATAAGAGACTCGTAGATCAGACGGCCTCGAGAAAAGTACACGGCTAATACCCCATGTACCCCAACCCCTGATTGTCATTACTCCAGAAGTGCACCAATCCAGAGTTTTATTGCTCATCCATCTTGCACTTTACGTGATTTACAGGTTTAGACTTGGTGATGACTCATATGCATAACAATACAATCAATCCAATATCAATTCAATCAAGTAAAACAACTTTTCAATTTCAATTCTTGATTTATTAGTGGCAAGCAACATTTATTATTTATTCCTTTACTACCTCGGTGTATAAACACCTTGAGTGCATAAGGCACCCCAAAACCTTAACCTCGTCTTAGAAGACTTAAATTCTTCCTTTACTCATCCTGCTTGCATAATCATGAATAAGTAATAAATTAATCATTACACCAATCATATACCTTTGCCTCTAAGCGCACCTTGCATAATTAGAGCACAAATAATACTTGCAATATAAAATAGTGCACGTCATACGAAATTCACAATGTATAACCAAACAATTTAACTCAGTCATCCCTATACATGATACTAAGTTCTCGATCCGTCGTCCTTAAACATGCACCTAAAAGAAAGGTTTCGTAACTTGTACGTACCTTGAGCAAACAAATTGGTATGCCACTTTACTAACTAGAAATCACCTTCAATAAACTCCTCTACTAATCCAAATAATAACATCTCAATCAATACCCAATCAATCAAATTTACAGCAATACTAACTTACTTTAAAACCTTCAAAATCCAAATCAAACAATACTTTAAAACCTTCCCTTTAGTTTAAAATTAAAGGCTTATATATAGTTCTTTAAATTTTATTCACAAAAACCTTAAAATAAACTCTTATACATGAAATTACAGCAAGTTTAAAGTCTAATAAAAATCTGAAAATTATTTTAAAACCCCTAATAATCTCCCTTTTTAATGGGTGATTAAACCCTCTTTATAAAACATCAAAAGTAGTACTTAGAAACTATTTCCAACACTTAAAAATTCAATAAAAATATATATTTATGCTTAATTAACTTTAAACATAATTAATTTTATTAATCAAACTCAAGGATAATATTTTAAGTATAAAAAAACTTCGTTAAAATCAAAAACTGCCCGAAAATCATATTTAGAGGCTGAATTTGGCCACGAGAGGGTCGTGCTCACTACCAAAGGTAGTGAGTCTTTTTTAAAACGTTTTTTCCACATGAAAAACACTACTTTTTTTATCAAAATCGGATGAGTTCAGAATCTGATCGGGATTAATATTAACGAACGAAAATCTAAAAATTAAAACGCGAATCTATGTGTTCAAAATAATCTGGAATTAAGTTAAACTAATCAGTAGTTATAATCACCAAAATTTCAAAACATCATTACTATAAAAGCCCTAAATCAATTGTTCATAAAAACCCTAAAATCATGATTTTCAATAAATTGAAACCCTAGGTTTATAATTCATAAAATATGAAATTTATAACATAAATATAATCTGAAATTTATAATCTTTATACCATTAAAATATAATTTGATACTAAAAATATAATCTTTATACTAAAATCAAAACCCAAACAATTAAATTAACATTAAGCAAAATAATGAAACAAAGGAGGATGAAAATAAGACTAACCTTTTTGTGTGGGAAATTTTTGGAGATTCATGGGGTATTTATAGGAGGGAATTATTGTAGGGTAAAAAGAAAGATTGGGCCTCATAAAAATAATGGGTCGATTAAATAAACAAATGGGTTAGGCTTGTGTGATTGGACATAAATTGTAGAATAAAGGTGCATAAAATAATTTGTTCAAATAATTTTCGACCCAGATTAATAATTTGAAACTTTTGAAATTAAATTATGAAAAATAACAAATAAATATTATAAATAAAATAAATTTTCATTTATAAAATATTTAAAAATACGAGGGATTACAGTATCAAGCCACTACCTCTCGAGCAGGAGCCGATCCTGTTGGGCCAAATCTCAACAAATATTATCAATATCATCAGTTACATGGTCATGATACTAACGAGTGTCACGCCCTCCGTTGGTGCATAAAGCGCACCACTGGAATTTCTTGACACGCGAAGATGATCCCACTCTTTTGATTGCTCGTCACTATTCGGAGAAGTTATCTCAACAAGACTACGAGGAAGGTTACTCTAGGACTGTTGAAAACCTTGAAGCCTAAGGAATCTCTACATGGGAAAGGAAGCATCTACAACAACATGGTGACCTTTATCTTACCCTCCATCAAGAAGAATGAATGAAAGGGGTAGTATGAGCACTATAAACCAAGAATTTTTTTCTTTATGTTTTCTTTTGGTACAAAGAACTACGTACAACTTGATCCCCTAATGAACTATTTCATGATCATACACAAAAATTGTACTTGCACGCACATTGTTATTGGGGTACGTAGGCAACTCTGATCGAGTGCAGTTGTTTTAAAAAAAAACTCCTTTTTCCATTTTGAACTACGAAGGGTCTGATTCTCAAAAAAAAAATATACAAAAAATTTGTCTGTAGATACGTAGGCAACCTTATGGCACGACCTGAAATGATTAAAAGATTTTTTTTTTTGAATGAACACCCCGCTAACTTATCTAACTTAACAGACGTCTTTTAAATGTTTACCAAAGTCCTTTTCCCGCATACATTTTTGCATTTATCATTTACTTTTTTCTTAATGTTAAAAAAAAGGGAGTAAATCCTAACCTCGAGTATGTAATGTTTAGGTATCCTTTGCCGACCAATGACCAACCAAACTCGAAAATCTACTCTACCCTCGGATTCCATTCAAGAAATCCAAGATCCAATACCACAAACACTTACTAGAGGACTTCAATTAATGTTGAAAATGGGTTATGTTCCAGGAGCTGGTTTAGGACGAAACGGTGAAGGCATGTGGCACCCAATCCCAATAATTGATAAGCAAAATTGTCATGGTTTGGGCTTCGATGAGAAAATGGGTTCTAAAGTTATGAAAAAGAAGTCTCTCACCTTGAATGGGCAATTTGTGTTGCAAAACGACACTGAGCCATTTTATGAGTTTCCTGAACATTGGTATGACTTGGATAAAGAGAAAATTCTCCCTGGGTTAGAAATTTTCTTTGCAGAAGCAAGGAATGAAGAATTTATTAAGAAATGGTTTGATAAGAAACCGGTATTTAAGAAAGATTTCGATTGGGCTGACCATCTAAAGCAAGGAGTTCTAAGAGGTTTGTTTTCATCAATTTCTGATTATGAATTACGATTGGATCCCATTACACTTATCACTCCAATAAAAACAGAAGTTGAAAACAATATCCGATCCAAAACTCGAGAACAATTCCCTTTTTTCCCTAAACCATATCCTTTTCAATCCTCTACCTCAGACGGTTATGAAACCGATAGCTCATCATCTAGCCAATCATCTATCCATACACTGCCTGATATCTCATATCATGAAGATATCGATAAAATTACTTGTAAACATATTTGCGTACAGGAAATTGATCTTGATCATGATGCATTTTCTAATAATGAACTTTTCAATGAACCTAAATCATGTGTGACACCCATGGAAGAGTCTATAACTGTAAACATAGGTATGGATAATGATGTAAAAGAAGTCAAGATAGGATCTTCCCTTTCCCTTGATAAACAAAATGCATTCATTATTTTACTTAGAGAATATGTGGATGTGTTTGCATGGTCTTATAATGATATGCCTGGTGTCGATCGTAATGTTGCTGAACATTGTATACCACTCTACCCCGATAGCAAGCCAAAGAAACAAAAGCTTCGTAGAATGAAACCAGAAGTTAGTCTCAAAGTTAAAGAAGAAATTCAAAAGCAGCTTGATGTCAACTTCATCAAACCAATCAAGCATCCGGAATGGCTGGCGAATGTGGTGGTAGTGCCCAAAAAAGATGGAAGAGTCAGAGTATGCATTGATTTTAGAAATTTAAATTCAGCATCACAAAAAGACTATTTTCCTTCGCCCCACATTGATGTTTTGGTTGATAACACTGTTGGACACGCCATATTCTCATTCATGGACGGATTCTCGGGATACAATCAGATACTTATGTCAGAAGAAGACATGTCAAAAACTTCTTTTATTACCCCATGGGAACTTTTTGTTATAGAGCAATGCCTTTAGGATTAAAGAATGCTGGGGCAACCTATCAACGGGCTGCAACAACCATTTTGCATGATCTCATCCATGATATTGTGGAGGTCTATGTTGATGACATGATTGTCAAAAGTCATCATCGTGAGACGCACGTTGATGCTTTGAAATCATTCTTTGACAGAATTAGAAAATACAATCTGATATTGAATCCTCAAAATGTGTATTTGGAGTAACTTCAGGAAAGCTTCTGGGCTTCGTTGTAAGTCAAGACGGAATCAAAGCTAAAGTCGACTCTGACAAGGTAAAGGCTATACAAGAGCTTCCTCCACCAAGAACAGAAAAGGAGATTCGGGGATTTCTTGGTAGAATCCAATATATTAGTAGGTTCATATCACAATTGACATCCCGGTGTGAACCTATATTCAAGTTACTTAAGAAAAATGTTCCTACAAAATGGAATGACGAATGTCAGGCTTCATTCGATTCAATGAAAGAATACCTCTCCAATCCTCCAGTTTTAATGCCACCAAAGCCAGGGCAGCCCTTGATATTATATCTTACTATTACGGAAACAGCCATGGGAGCTCTTTTGGCACAATACCAAGAGGGTACAAGGAAGGAAATAGCTATCTACTACCTCAGTAAAAAGTTCCTTGAGTATGAAACTAGATACACTCCTTTGGAAAGAGCTTGCATTGCCCTTATTTACGCAACAAAGAAGCTTCGACATTATTTGCATGCACATACTACTTATCTGGTTTCGAGGTTAGATCCAATCAAATACATTTTTGAGAAGCCAATCTTGAGTAAAAGAATAGCAAGATGGCATGCGATATTGTCAGACTTTGACATTCAGTGTGTTAATAAAAAATCTGTCAAAGGGAGGGCTATATCTGAAGCTTTGGCTGATGGACCTATATCGGGTGATGAATTTGATGATGATTTTCTAGATGAACATATTTTCTATCTTAGTACGTCACAATGGAAGATGTATTTCGACGGAGCCTCTAACAGGAGGGGCAATGGTGCAGGAGTATTATTGATTGATCCTCATGGAGTACATATTCCCTTCGCTGTAAAGCTTAGTTTCCCAACGACGAATAATACGACTGAATATGAAGCTTGCATCTATGGAGTCAAAGCAGCATTAGCAGCTGGTGTAAAAAATCTCACAGTATACGGTGATTCTTATCTCATAATTTCCTATACTATTGGAGCTTGGAAAGTTCGGGATGAAAGGTTGCAAATGTACACGGAGTATCTTCAAAAATTTATCCCATTCTTTGAAGAAATAAAGTTCAAACATCTCCCTCGTGAGCAAAATAGCTTCACCGATGCTTTGGCAAATCTTGCGGTAAATTTGACTTGGGACGATGATGTGAAGGTACAATCAGTAACGATTGTAGAAAAAGAAATTCCAGTGGTTAATTTTGAACCAACAATTGCTCTATTAACCCAAGAAGACAATGAAGATGCTTGGTATACTGATGTTAAGAAGTATCTGATCAATGGAGAATATCCTGAAGGATCAGTTGGCTATTCGAAGGCTAGCTTCTCATTTCACAATATTGAAAGGTTTGTTGTATCATAAAACCTTCGATGGAAATCTGCAATTATGCATCGATGGGGAACAGACACAAAGGATCATGGAAGAAGTACATGGGGGAGAATGTGGGCCTCATATGAATGGACGAATGCTTGCTCGGAAAATTCTTCGAACAGGGTATTATTGGACCACCTTGGAAAGTGATTGCATCCATTTCGTACGAACATGCAAAAAATGTCAGCTATTTGCAAACCTTAATCATATGTCGCCAGTTAGCCTGAATAATTTTACTTCGCCATGGCCCTTTTCTAGTTGGGGCATAGATATCATTGGGCAAATACATCTGAAAGCTTCGAACGGGCATCAATATATAATGGTTGCTGTCGATTATTTTTCGAAATGGGTGGAGGCATCATCATATTCAAAACTAGGGGCAAAACAAGTTTAAAAATTTGTAATCAATAACATTATATGTCGGTATGGGGTGCCTTTTGAAATTATCCTGACAATGGTTCACAATTTGAAGGTCATCTTAAAGAAACCCTTGAGAAGTACAAAATCAGGCATCACCAATCTTCGCCATATCGTCCTCAAACCAATGGAGCTGTTGAAGCAGCTAACAAAACTATCAAGACAATAATCGCCAAGATGACAGATAGGGCTTGAGAATGGCCTGATAAGCTCCCCTATGCACTTTGGGGATATAAGATTTCCATTCGAACACCAACTGGGACTACTCCATATTCTTTGGTACATGGAATGGATCCGCTTCTTCCAATCGAAACAGATATTCAATCGCTTCGTGTAATGAATGAAAGCAAAATATCTGAAGAACAATGGTTTAAAGAACGTTACGATGAGCTTTCTTTAGCAAGTGAACGAATATTGCAAGCCCTTCATAACATCCAAATTTATCAAAGACGCATTGCTCGGGCTTTTAATAAAAGGTTCAGGGAAAGGAATATACAAGAAGGAGATTTGGTGCTCAAGGAAAATCGAGCACCGATTCATGATCCACGTGGAAAGTTCAAGTCGAACTGGTCTGGTCCCTTCCTGGTCAAACATCTTACGCCAGCGGGAGCAGTAAAATTGATGGATCTTGATGGAAATGGATTTGTTTATTTCACCAACCTTGATCAGTTAAAAAAGTATTATGCTTGATTAGTACGGTGTTGTATTTGTGGGATTCGTAAAAAAAAAAGAAAAAAAACTTGAATCTCCTACTATCTTTAGATAGTTATGTGTATCATGTTAAAGTTTAGATTTCATTCATGTTTGCATTACATGCTTAAGGGTCATGTAGAATTATTCATTATTATTAAAAAATTATGATCAAGTCAATACTTAACAAAATATGATTACAACAAACAAACTTTTTTTTGTTTAATCATAACACAATCTCTCTCGCTTTTTAGCGAGATTACATCCACTTTTAACCATGGAAACAACAACCACATACACCATACCCGAGAGACCAATGCCTTCGGATACGATTTCTTCTTTTGGAATTGAAAATACATAAGCAAGGGAAACACAACAAATAACGAAATCCCTCTAAGGATTTATTCAAGCATCACCCTCGAGGTCCTCCAACAACCATGTTGTATAGGACGCGGTTGGAACATCATCTTCGAGGACTGAAAGTGCTGGAAGCATTCGTGCAAATTGTCATACACGAGATGACGCCCTAAGAGCTTCCACACTACCAATTTCATAAGTGGTACAAGGTACCACTGGGAGCTCATGGAGCTCTAGGAGTCGTTGGAGTTGGACCGCTTGTCTCAAGCATCTCCAAGAAAGATAGAATGTGACGCGACACAATCTTGGAAGTTGAACACCTCTGCGCCTGCTAGTGCTAATTGTTATGGAATTTATGTTAAGAAATGAAATGATCCATTCCACATCAGCTGCGGCAAAGATGTCTATCCATCCACCATGGTTGCAACATTGACGAAAAATAGGAAAAAAGCCTCTCTGCCGAATATGTCGAGTTTGGCAAGAAGTTCGAAAAGGTGGTCTAGACAGCTTGAATTTCTCGCATAACCAAAGTTGAAGCACAATTGGACACCCGTTAACAAAACCACCTGGATTTTGTTTCAGATGGTCAAACCCCATCATAAGTTCCCCTAGGATAAGGGGCCCTAAACTGTTCCCTGACTCAATCTGTGACAACAAAGAAAGGCAATGAACATGACAGGAAAATAATGATTCCTTGAGTAAAACAAGGCCGAGCAATAAAAGGATACAAGCTCTTTCTTGGCACTTTTTGAAATCCTCATTGTTGGCAAATTCCCAATGAGATAAAGAGAAGGTTTCAAGGAAGTTCTCTAAAATTAAAATGTCAAGCAGGCGATAATTGCTTTCCATATTTAATGGTACACCTAGCAAATCCCTCATAACCGCATTAGTTGCCCTTGGGTCAGCAGGTGTAATCACACGGCCTTCTTTATGAAGACCAAGTAAACCCTCCACTTCTTCTAGAAAAGGAGTCATTTCTGTCTCTCCAAAGCGAAAAACATGACGTTCTTCATCCCAAAATTCAACAGCAGCATGAATCATATCATACCAAGGTTGAATAACTAGGAGAGGGGTGATGGTTCTGGTGAAGACACTTGTATAAGGGGAAAGGCGAGGTGGAGAAATATTTTCTACCACCCCTTTTAGTTGGAGCTTTCTAGCTCCACTGATTTCATTGAATTCTTGAAACATGGCATTCATTTTTTTCTTAGAAATTTGAGGAGAGAATAAATAAGACTTAAGAAGCTTGAAAGAAGAAGAAGGGAGTTGATTTGGTGTAGAAAAGAATGAATACCACCTTTTTTTATAGGGATGGTGGTGGTAATGGAGCCAGGGAGAAAAGGCCGAAGGAGTTTACTTTTCCGAAAACTCAGTACAAACCTCCTGCTGTTTTTGCATCCGAAATCCATAAACTGTGTTTTTTCAAGAATGATTGTTATTTTTCTTCAAGCTCATGCAAATCGGAGTTTTAATCTTCTGCAAGGTTAAGCCAGTTTTTCAACTACACCCAAGCCAACATTTGTGTTGCAACTGAGTGAGAATTTCACTCTATTTTTTTTTCAGCCAGTTTTTCAACTACACCCTAACCCGACATTTGTGTTGCAAATGAGTGAGAATTCCATTCTATTTTTCAGCCAGTTTTTCAACTGCACCTCAAGCCAACATTTGTGTTGCAATTGAGTGAGAATTTCGCTCTATTTTTCAGCCAGTTTTTCAACTGCACTCAAGCTAATATTTAAATGAAAATCAATTGGGATTTTCCTCCTTTTTTTTTAGAAACGTACGTACATCAAAATTTTGTGTCTTTTCTCAAACATTGATTATCCTTTTATTTAAACTCAATCAATGTGGGGCAATCTGTAGACACCAAATTTTGATCTTACCTTTGTAATTAACATTATTAATTATCTTTTATTATTATAGTTATCATTTTTGCAAATAATTATTATTATTTTGCTAATGAAGCTCATTTTATTATGTAAAACAAAGGAAACGAGTAATAATAATGATTTTTATTCATAATTTCCAAAATACACGTTACAATTTGTACTTCTAAATTACTAAGTTACAAAATATTAAAGTACAACTGACACTACATGCATTTTTACCCTGCTCCACCAAAGTAATTCTCGAGTTTTTACTTGTGGATTAATAAGTAAATTAATACGGCCATTAGGAGGACCACTAGCCCCACAATGTACATGAAGTACACCCTTATCATCCTCATGTCTTCCTCAAATGTAAAGACAGGCTGATCTTCTTGGTTTTCTCAAAACATGGTGGTTGAGTTTAATGGTGGTTTTTGTTTGATTTTTTCGGATAAGGAGGAAGATGGAAGAAGATAAGAAGTAAGTGGTGAGTGGGGATTTTGGATAAGGGTAATTTCTTTTTATAGTAAAAAGTAAGTATTTTAGGCCGTATTTTTATACGTTTATGTATAATAATCGTATAGTATAAAGTACATTTTTTTTTTGTCTCGCCAGGGGAATATGTCATTTTCCTTATAAACAAGCATTGTATAACCCTTTAGAGTATAGTAAGCATATTAATATGTTCACTTAGACTGTTAGAGTGCTTTTTTATTTTATCTAGTGATTTTTGTTGTGATTTGTGCACTACCTTATTATATGACCAGTTTACCTAAGCTAAGCTATAAAGTCCACTACTCTAAAGACTCATGTCCGACCAAGGTAGGGAGATGACAAACATTTTCTTTCTTGAGTGAGCACTTTTTACCATTATGAGCTATGGACTAAGATAATACCACCTTTTTTTTAATTTATTTATATTCCTTCAATCTATTTTGGATCCGATAAATTTCAATTCGGCCCAGTTGTACCAATATTATCTAACATGATAGATACGTGGATGTGAGTAAATTACGGGACAGTGGGATTTTGATGGTTAATATTACGCATACAATGGATGGTGCAATACGTATTTTAGTAATTATATTGAAGCAATCATATATTGAATACAGCGTATACTACGGATCTGGTAGTATTCTTTTCATCTTTATTTTGGTTGTTTTGTGCACAGCATACCACCGTAGGCCATGGTGGTATGTAACTTTATTTATTTATTTTTATATCTTTTTATTTCTTTTCTTTCTTTACTTTTTTCTTTTCCAATCATTTTGTTTTGCTTATTTAGTCTAGTTTGTGTGTTCTTTTGTCAATTTTTGATGTACGATTGTCAATAGTGAATTAACGTTACTTTTTATTATCCCCGCGGTTAACATTGTATCCAATAAATTTCAATTTGGACCAATTGTATCGATATTTATCTGACGCTAATTGGGACGACTGAATTTCATACGCGTCATATAATGTATTTCACTATTCAAAACACTATTTGGCACTATTCCAAATAGTAATTTCTGTTATGATAATTCACTTTGCCGACGTGAATTTGGCTTCCGTTTTATTTGTTTTCCTGTTGTTTTGATCTAGTTGTGTATCTTTTTTTTTTTTTTTTTTTTTTTTTTTTTTTTTTTTTTTTTTTTTACAACTATGATAAATATAAATTTGTGTTTTAGTAGAGTAAAGCAAGATAAGAGTTCACCTTTTTTTTAAGGTCTTTCGGTCAAGCGAATATATTTTACTCTTGACCACCTTAAATTTATGTTGTATGATTTAATATTGTATGATGTATTTTTCACGTTTACCATGTTAATCTTATGATCTACTTTTTAGTAAGGGTTATTATTTGAAATGCTCATATTTATAAGGTTTTGTCGTATGTTTAGATGTTTTTGAGTAAATTTATATGTACTATCTAATAAGGGCAGGGGTTATTTTTCTTTTTACTTTTTTACTTACTCTGAAATATTTTGTCCAACCCTATTAATACTGTGACCTAATGTCTTTGTGTATCTTTTAGAGCTGACATCTCAAAGCTGATGTTTATTTTATAAGTGTTGTTTTAGTACCTTGGTGAGTAAAATAGTCACTAAATAAATTTAGGCACTCTGATATTGTATACCATGTGAGTATTTTTTTTTTTTTTTTTTTTTTTTGAGTTGTGACATTGGTCATATAATTTCTTTTTTTTACCATGGCATTTTAAAACCTTTTATTATAGTTTTCTTTATTTTTTATCAGTTTAAGTGTTGCAAAACAGATTAGCAAGTTTGTTACATGTAAAACAAGAGAATTTAATATCAAGATTCTCATTATTACCAAATCTTGATATTTACCAAAATAATCCTTGAATTTTAATTTATTTACTTTATTTTATTTACAAATTAACCCCTTTATTTTCCTATAAATACCCCCCTAATTCTCAAGTTTTAAACACATCAAAAATTCTTACAACTTCTCTCTCTAAAAATTCTCTCTAAAAATTTCTCCTTTAATTTTTGTTTTAGTTAAAATCTCTAATTTAGCTTTATTATTAAGTTATTAGCTTATTAAAAAGCATCTTATAATAATTAAGTTGCTATTTTTATTTTTTATTTAAGTATTGTTATTATCTTTAATTCCTATTAAAAAAAAAACACAAAAAATAATCAAGTTCAAGTATTGTTGTTATTATCTTTGTTAAAAATATTAGTTTAATTGCTCAAGTATTCCTAGTCTATATTAAAAACCAAAAAAAGTTTATTTCTTAAGATTTAGTTTTATTTTTCAAGATTATTTTCTATAATAAAAAAAAAGTTCTTTAGATTTATTTTTGCATCAGTTTCTTTTAATATCTCAAAATTCCAAAAAAAATATTACTTAGAATCTTTAATTTCATTTTAACTAAGGAGTGATCATATTTTCAGCCTTGATAAACCAAAGAGGTTATCCAAAAAATTGCTACATCTAGCTCAAGGTATTATCTTCAATCTTTTCTTAATTTCCTTATTTATTATTATTATGCTAACTAATATGTTTGTTTCCATGTGATGTTACCAATAGGGGTAATGATGATATTAAGTGCTAAATTAGCCGTAAATCTTTCATTACTCCACATTAGAAAGCCAAGCCTATTGGTAAGGTGATAGGTTATAAAAAAAAGGGGGGTAATTGCATCTTGCATTGCATCTCTTTCTAATGCATTTTTAAATATGGAAGGTTAATAACTTCATATGTCTGCCTAAAGTATTTTTTTGTAGGAATGATTTATTTCTTAAAGTGAGCTTAAAAACCTAATGAATTAAGAGTTTAAGCAAAGGTTGTTCAAGAGTAAAGAACTATTTACCACGTCCCTAAGATGGCCTGTAAAGTAACCCTTATGACAAGAATCAGTTCTATTTCTTTAGCTCAAGTCATAGTATAGAACTTTTCAAGATCTTTCCAAATATATCTCACAATAATTTTTTCGATTATTCTATGATTTTTAATGATTTTTTTAGTTCAAGCTATTAAAGAGATGAAATATGCACGTTTTCCTCTTAATTGCTTTTTAAAATTGTATTAATTTCTTTTTAAGAAACTAACGGTGGTATGAAACCTATATTACACTATATTATATATATACTCCTTAACTTATGAAGTTTTAATTATAATGTCTTTAATCTTATTTTAAAAAGTACTTTTAGAAATAAGAGTTTTAACGAGCCTTAATTCTAAGTGTTTATAAGAAACTTTAATCTTATTTTTAAAGATGACTTCAGAAATAAGAGCCTTTAATTCTAAATGTCGTTGTTTTAAAAATCTTTAATCTTATAAAATGATGTCTTAAGGACTTTAATTTTACATCAAGATGACTTCAGAAATAAAAGTTTTAGCAAACATTGTTTCTTTTATAATTTCATGAACCTTTTTATTTCAAACCCTTTTGTGACACAAGAATGAATCATAACCTTGCTTGTTTATTTCTAATAATTAATGATGGTTAATGTAAGGTTATAGCCTTATTTCCAAACATGAGGTTAAGATTAATTATTTAGTTGTATAAGGTTGTAACAATTATCCATCTCCACAAAAATAAATTAATAAATAATATCCCATCATAATTTCCCGATGGATTAACTGACAATCGGATATGATTAAATAGTTTATTGTTCCCTTTTATTTGGAAGTAAGGCCTTGACAGGTGTCGTGTTTTACTTGGCCAATTCCATTAAGCCTAAACACATAACCCTTAAAACCTTACAAAAATTATCCTTGAGTAAATTTAAACCCAGAGTGAGATTATATAGTGAACCCTTACAGTTTCACTCTAAAAAATATCTTGGCCCACTTAAAAGTCGTCAATTAGGACGCATTTGTTGAATTGTCTTATTCAAAAGACATTTTTGGTGATCACTAATCGGGGTGATTTTCCTCAACCAAGGTGGTTCATTTTACTTTTATGAATGAATCCGTCAAAGATCACTAAAATCCCACTTACAAAAATGACGTTTATGTCAACTACCCAAATTAAAAACCCAATGGAATTGGTTATTTAAAACATAGCACCTGCCCGAACTACGAAGGTTTTGATCCGTGAGTGAATTCAAAATCTCACTATGATCGGTACGTAGTGCAACTTTGGTGCTCAAACCTACCTTATATTAATTTTTTTTTTTTTTGTGGTTTACCTGTCTTAAAATTTGACTTTTAACAACGCAATAGTAAGAGCCCTTTCCATAGAACGGAAGGGAAGACGAGTTCCAGACGTTCGATTCTCTTAACCTAAACCCCGAACCCTGTGCCTTATTTCTTTTATGGAGTTAGCAGTTGTTTTTTTTTTAAGATTTATTTCTTAAAATTGACTGTTTTTAAATCCGTCCTTATTCGGATAAAAATAAGGTGGCGACTCTAAGTTTTTAATTATAAGTCTTATCAGACACTTTAGTGAAGCCTTTTATTGACTAATTTCTGTCCACTAAAAACCAGGTACCACAGCTGGCGCGCCGGCGTGGGTGGGGGGCGAAGAGTGGTTGATTGGTTAGGGAAGGGGTCTCTGATTAGTTGGGGAAAGGATGGCTTTTTTGTATAAAATAATAATTTTTATAAAGTCATGTGGAATTGAATTAGGTTCATCTCGAAATCTACTTTTCAAAGATCAATTTTTTTTATAGTTTTTACAAAAGTATAATTAAAGATATTAATAGCTAAAGTAATGCATTGACAAGCGTGAAACCCCTTATGGTGCAATAAAAAAGAACGGAGGAAGTATATAACATATTGTTGGAAAGATATTTAAGTCTACTTTTCATCCCAATTGTAATTAGGTCAAAACATTTTGTAGATTTTTAAGATATGGTCGTTTTAGTGTAAGGGTGTTTGTTTTGGTCCGAGTTTTAGTGTTTTGCTCATTTATATCTTTTTCATTGTAAATTAGAATTTGGCTTATGATATATCGTTGGGAAGCTTATTTCAAGGCTTATTAAAAAAAAATCAGATTTGGATCAAAGTTAAGGGTAAAAAAAAAATCAAATGTTCTTAGTTTTGTGTTGTGATCACGAAAAGAGAAAATTGGGTTATGATTTGTAGATTTGAGCTAGGAAAAGGGTGTGAATGGATGTTCAGGATAGGAATAGATTTGATTATGTGGATTGGTATATAAATGGGATAGGAATTCAAGCAACTCTTAATTTCGACATTCAACCTGACCAAATAGCGGTTAAAGGTCATTCATCACCGAGTATAGGTTTTGTGAGACATTTTAATTAGGTGTCTACAGTTATTTGAACTCACTTATAAAAAAAATGTTAGATTTGTCCTAGTTTGCTATTATATTTGGTAGAGTTATTTATTTATTTATTTTATTTTATTTTTATAGTAAAGAGGAAGATAGAAGAAAAAGAGAAGCCTAAGGGTATGTTCTAATTAACTGAACTGAGCTGGACTGAACTGAACTCAACTGAATATTTTATGAGAGGAGGAAATTAGGAAATGAACTAAACTGAACTGAATTGGACTAAACTGAACTTAATCTGAAGAGAACATGCCCTAAATGGTTAGAGGGTTGGGGTGGGGAAGACATGGTTGGGAGTCTTCAGTAAAATTAAGCACATAAATAGGTTTAAGATGCTTTTGTAGTTAGTTTTGTGACTTTTCTCTATGCTCTAGTTTGTTTTTTGTTTTTTTTTTTTTTTTTTGAAATCTCTTTATGCTCTAGTTACCTATAAGGCTATAATACACTAATAGTCTAATACTCCATGTATTTTTTAATTTTTATATATTTTATAAATTATTTAAGTATCTATAAAATATTTTTTCAAAAAAAATAAAAATATTTTTTCTATGGCACAATTATTAGCAATAAAAAATAAGGTTATGTTTTTAAAAAAAATTTAAAGAGTTTAAATTGAAATTAGGAAAATTTGTCAAAAAAAACCTTTTAAATGCCTCATTTTGCAAGAAAAAAACCTTTTAAAAGGATTTTTGTTAAAAAAAAAAAAAAAAAAAAAAAAAAACCATCACGGTCACTTTTTTTGTTAGATGAAACCTCCTCTCCCTTTTCCAGCATTGACTTAGCTTTTCCGACGTTGACCCCTTATTTTTTGTACTTACACCCAATTAAGTTTATATTTACACTCCTTCCTAGCTTCTCTTGATGTTTTTCTCTTATTTTCCCTCCAAAGTAAATGTCATGTCTTCTCTCTCTCCTATGTTTCCCTGAATGCTCTACACTTCAATCACATCATTTGGGCTCTCTCTCCTCTGCTACACAACATTAATTGAGCAACAATTATTTGAGATAAGTGTAAATTCATGAAATTATAGCTATAAATAGTATCAAAATTGGGTTTTTTTTAACACATTTGCAATTCACCATGGATTCTACAAATTTGGACAAAAAAAGGAATTGTTAGAGATTTGAAGAAAGATTATTGACCACTACAATGTTAGAAGAGAGAGAGAATAGACCAGTAGAGTGGTGGAAGAAAGATAATTAACAACTACAATGGTGTAGAAAGAGAATTGAAACTCCAATTTACCTTTTAATTGAATGAGTGGTGTAGTTTTGCCCTAATTCACTTTTCAATGTAGAATATATAACCTATAAATAGAGGGAAAATTGGTAAGCCAAAAAAAAGGAAGGAAAATTACCCTAGAACTGGCTGCAGGTAAAGAAAATAAGGGGTCAATGTCGGAAAAACTAAGTCAATGCCGGAAAAGGAAGAGGAGGTTTCATCTAACAAAAAAAGTGATTGAAGTGGTTTTTTTTTTACAAAGATCCTTTTAAAAAGTTTTTTCTTACAAAATGAGGCATTTAAATGATTTTTTCTAATAAATTTTCCTAGAAATTCCTAGAATTTGTATTTTAGTTTTGGGTGATTAGGTTTCAATTCCCTCCCAATTGAAATTATAAGGATCGAACACAGGTCCTCACAATTAAGGAGTTGTTTGGCCTAGTTTCTGAAACTGTTTCTCAATCTAAGAAACAGAAATTGGGCCAAACAAAGGAAATCTAAGAAGTAGAAACACTTTTATAAGAAGCCCAAAATAGCTTCTTGGATGGGTAGAATGAGAAGCACCAAATTGGAGCTTCTCTTAGTTGTTTCTCGGGGAGCCATTTCCCCCATTTAATTAAATTTTCATTTGGACAAAAACACCCCCAATATTTTACAAAAAGACTTCCAATATCCTATCTAATAAGAAAAAAACCCATTTTCTCTCTCATCTCCTCTCTCATGAACATGTCTGAGCTCTCTCTCTCATCTCAAGAAACCCAACCCCACCGGCAAAACGTCACCGGCGATACGCAATCTTGTCCTCCGAGACCAACAAAGCCAGCTTTTTGTCCATCCAACCAAACTCATCAGCAATGCTTCATCCAACGTCATCATCACCGCCACCATCGTCACTCTTCGTCGTTGCGTCCTCCACCATGGTTTGTGTTTCCTCCTCTGCTACTTTAAATCTTTTCTTTGTCTAGCTCTTCTCCATGGATCCAGTCCAAGTAACATCTCTTTGTCTTTCTAAAGATTTAATTTGATTTGCATATGTTTGAAATTGTAGCCTTGTAGGGTTCCTTTGTTGAATTCAATAGTGCTATTTATAGATGATTAATTCAAATATTGATTGCGATGATTGGGATATAATAACATACATTTGGAGACTGATGCAGAGTTGGTAATCAATGGAGTAAAGCAAAGAAATGTGGGTTTCTCTCTGATCTTTCATATCTATGATGGCATTAGGAAAAATAGCATGTTTTTCAATTCTTGTATTTTATCTCATGTGAGAAGGGCTAGCTTGTAATACAGTTGCGCATTGTATTGCTAGATGGGATACGTATAATTGTGATGAATATGTTTGTATCAGTTCTTTTCCACAAAGCATTTCCACTTTGGCGCAAATTGAATTGATTTAATAAAAGCCCGACCACATTCTTAAAAAAAAAAAAAATTACACTTACGAATTGTTCAAAATTTTAAATTGAATTTTTATACTATAAAGAATAATGTAAAAGAAACTAATTGTATAACCCTCAATTAAAAAATAAACAAGGGTGTTGTTATTCGTCGCTCCAATTTTACCGAGTAACGCTCCCTTTTTGTCTTGAAATTCCAATTTTACCCCTAATATATAAATACGGTTTTTTCCTTCCCGATCAACATTTCTCACTTTCTTACTTCTCTCTCTAACTCTCTTACTCTCTAACTCTCTAAAACACTCTAAAAAAAATTTAAAAAAAAAAAATTCAAAATTTTTTCTTCATTTTTAAAAAAAAACAACAATCATCAAAAACACAAAAAATGGGTGATTCGAGGCGGATTAGGCTGAAATTCGGAGGGAGGAGTTTCAGCGGCGGTGGTGGCAGCGGCGGAGGCGGCGGCGACGGAGGTGACGAGGTAATTTTTTTTTTAATTACGGATCCAGGAACTTCCGCCTAAAAAATCCGGAATTTCCGGATCCTCCATGGAACATCCGGATTTTCTGGGCGGATGTTACTTCGGCCTAAAAATTCCGGATGTTCCATGGAGGATCCAGAAATTCCAGGCGGATCCTCCATGGAACATCCGGATTTTCTGGGCGGATGTTCCAATTTTATTTTTATTTTTTTGTTTTTTTTTTTTTGCCCGTTAATAATATGGTTTTGTAATTTTTAATTGTTAATTGTTAATTTTTTTTTTCAGATTTTGTTATTTTTTTTGTTATTTTGAAGTGTTATGGTTATTATTATTATTATTGTTATTATTATTATTAATATTGTTGTTGTTATTATTATGTTTAGTATATTTTGTAATGTTATTATTTTTAAAAATATGATAATTTTTATTATTTTGTTGATATTAGGTTTTTATTATTATTGTTAATAAGGTTATTGTTGTTGTTGTTATTTTTTTTTTTTTTTGGATTTTGTTATTTTTGTTGTTATTTTGAAGTGTTATGGTTAGTATTATTATTATTATTGTTATTATTATTGTTGATATTATTATTATTATTATTATTATTATTATTATTGTTATTATTATGGTTAGCATATTTTGTAGTGTTATTATTTTTAAAAATATGATTAGTATTATTATTAAACTAATTTGATATTAGGGTTTTTATGGTTATTGTTGTTGTTTAATTTATTTTTTGTTGTTGTTGTTGTTGTTATAATAATATTATTATTATTGTTATTAGTAGTACTATTATTAATATTTTTAATTATGATTAGTATTATAGTTGTTGATATTAGTGTTATTATTATTGTTATTATGGTTATTGTTGTTGTTGTTAATTTGTATTTGTTGTTGTTGTTGTTGTTGTTATTGTTGTTATTGTTATTATGGTTATTGTTGTTGTTGTTAAGTTTATTTGTTGTTGTTAATTTGTATTTGTTGTTGTTGTTGTTGTTATTATTGTTATTATGGTTATTGTTGTTGTTGTTAAGTTTATTTGTTGTTATTATTATTATTATTATTATTATTATTATTATTATTATTATTATTATTATTATTATTATTATTATTATTATTATCTCAAAAACAAAAGTCATACAACCTACAATAAATTAGTGGGAAGCCGAGATACAATCTGGGCCCCCACTCCTCTAGCCATTGCAAATCCTACCCTAGTGAAGATATTATTATTATTATTATTATTATTATTATTATTATTATTATTATTATTATTATTATTATTATTATTATTAAAATCGGATTATTTTCTTATTTTATGTAGATCGAGGGTTCTGGTGCTCGACATGCAATATCACGACGTCTGAATGCGTCTGTTAGGAGACATACATCTCGTTTTGCACCGCTTCAGCCCGAGCAGCAGCAATACGGGTCTACTAGTGGTTGGTCGGGAGACCAACAGTCTGGTAGTAGTCGGCCCTTGTACTCTGCAAGTGGAGCACCCATATCTGACGAGGAAGACAAATGTTCGGCTAGTCATGCTGGTGACCGGGATGAAGAACAGGACCCTCAGGATTTCCATATGGTATATAGGGGTCAGTTTGGGAGATTTGTTGGTAGTGGATCGAGTCAGCCTACTTCCACCTCTACAGAGGCATGGTTAGTGCAAAAACCGATGCCGGGTGGGCCTGAGGATGGGTCAATTATCCCTACTTTTGGCGGTCACGTGGCACCTATATATCTGGATGGAGCAGGAGCGTGGTGTTTTGCGCTGTTTGAGTAGGACAAAGTTATGTTCTGACTTGTTCACTTGGCGAGGTCGTCAATCTATGGAGGACCTCGCGGCGATTGATGCTAGTTGGTTGTCTCACTTGCCCGGCCTGATGTTTAAAAGACTTGATTGGGCGTTGATTTCTGCTTTTGTTGAGAGGTGGCAGCCAGATACGAACACTTTTCACATGCCATTTGGGGAGATTACGATCTTGCTGCACGACGTGTACAACATACTTAGGTTACGGGTCGCAGGCAATATGGTGACCACTACTCCTAGCACGGACGTGTTACGGGACGCGTGCTCGATCACCATGGATATGACTCCAGATGATCTGTCTGAGATTTGCGGCACAAAGACCATTTGTCAGGGTAGTGGGGTGTTGACTGATAAGATTTTTGAGTCGACATTGGCGGTTGACCGGGAGTTTAGTGATCAGCTTGATGGATACTTGTGGTTAGTGCTTGGAGGTACACTGTTTGTAAACAAGAGTGGTAACCGTACACATCCTTCCTTCCTCCACGAGCTATGTTACATGGATGTCCCTATTAACGAGTATGCTTGGGGAACAGCTGCACTGGCCTACTTGTATCGGCAACTGGGCACGGCATCACGGAAAGGTGCTGATTCGATTGCTAGTTGTCTCACGCTTCTGCAAGCGTGGATTTACGAGTACTTTCCGTGCTTTCGGCCACAGCAGGGTACCTTGACCCGGGACCTTCAAATGCCTCGTGCGTCTGCTTGGGATGTTGGAGCGGGATGTCCTAGCAAGAACCTGGAGCGCCTGTTAGATTTTCGTACTAGAATTGATGCGCTTACTGACCGTGAGGTGAACTGGCTACCGTACGGAGCTGATCCTGCATTACGAGTGCCCCCCACTTTATTCATTGGCTGCATCCAGTACCGTAACATCATTGAGCCGTACATGCCTGATAGAGTGGTGCGCCAGCTTGGTTTCGTGCAAGGCATTCCCCGCGAGATCATCAGGCCAGAGAAGGCCAAGAGGTCGACTAACTTGAAGATGTATCGGGTAGACTTCCCGACTGAGATGACAGATGTGATGTGGAAGAGGTTTGTCCCTGGGGTATCTCAGAGTGTAGTTTTAGGTTCCCTCACCAGGCTTAGTGCTGCAGCTCCTTCGGTTGCGCCTGGTTACATGTAGTGGCTGTACAGGTTTTCTCACCCGCGGGTATCTCCAGGTGCAGGAGTTACAAGCAACATGCCTGAGCGGACTAACACTGATTACGTAAGTATTTATGCTTATTATTATATTAACAATGACTTCTATGAATTTTTGTGTTTATAATATGTTATTGTTTGATTTGCAGTGGATGGGTCGGTCCATGGAGATTCACCAAAGAGCACTGGCTGAGTATCCTGAAATGTCGAGTGAGACTCGAACAATGACTGAGCAGCTTGTATTTGATTGGAAGTAAAAAATGGGACTTTAGATTATTTTGATTAGATGTTCTGTTAGTGGTTTTAATTATGTTATGAACTTATTTTTATTTTTTGTTTTAAAATGTAATGTATAAACTGGACACTTATTTATTTTTATATTTGATGTTTTGTTGCATATCATGTTAGATTAAAAGCAAATACATTTAAAATTAATTTCATAATTCTAATTTTCTTACAAATGTTCAAAGTTAGTGAATGTACATTACAAACTACCTAACTAATGCATCCCACATGTCCCTTCTCAATTGATATGCTTGATCCCATCCATTGACAGTATCCTCGTGGTGTTCCGTCCACCAACCGGCGATCGGCGGGAGTGGTGAATCAGGTACAAGGTCAAGACGGAAGAAATGTGATCCACCAACTGTAGCAATCACAAACTCTCGAGTCGGTGACCGAACCCCGTTGCGTGCCCTCAGCGGTAAGACTGTGATGCATGGGTAGTAGCAAGTTGGTACTAGGCCTACCCCGAGACAAATCACCCTTGCGTTGAACCACGTAGTAATGGGAAATAAATCTTGAATTGTAACCATCCAATGCCGCTCCCCGACAGCCCCACAATCCCATCGAATACGCTCTACGTTCATCCAAAGTCGCCCAAGCCCATAAATCCGTTCGTACAAATCAGGATGACCAGCGATCTCGTTCGCTATTGTTTCCCGAGCGTTAAACCACTGATTTTGATCGTCAAAGAAGAAGTCGGCGACACAACGAAAGCCACAGTTCCCATCACCAATGACATCCTTCCAAGACGAAATGTACGGCAACATTGGGGCTGGAAGCAAGTTCAAATACCTGCATTGACTAATGTCACTTGGATCTACAACACAAAATTAAAAGATAAATTATTAGTAAAGCTACAAGTATTAAGTTTACATATTTTAATATTACATATAGAATTTTAATATTACCTGGTTCTGGGTCACCACCACGTTGAGTGTGTTGACGGTTCACATGCTCGAAATAGCTACGATCACGCCTGGTGTCATTTTTCTTCGGTCGACCACGAGTGTTAAGGTTGATATGTGGTTCTTCAAGGTGTGAATGATCTGGATGTAGCTCCTCTTCAATGATTCGCGTTACATTTCGACGTACGGCCGGGTCACTTTCCATGACTTCATCAATTAGGGACCGAAAATGTGCAGCCTCCTCGATCGAATCATTAACCACTTCAGGAATGTTAACACCATCACCAATAATCAGTGTCTTCCAGAAAGAATGAATTTGGCTGCTGTACAATCCTGTCTGTGCAACTATCGAATCATGTATCTGGCAAGCACATGGAAGACCATGGGTCACACGCATAGCACATCCACACCGTTCATGGACCTGGTAACTCAAATCCCGCATCCTTTTCGTCTCGTTATCCAGAACTTTCAAGCAATGTTGAGACACTTTGCCATTTATACATGACAGTGGCAACTGTCTGTACATTTGACCAATTTTAGACCTTGATGCCTCCAAGTCATTACGAATTTGTATGATGCGATTACCGATATGACAATGGACTCGGGCCCATACGGTATCCAAAGCACCTGCCAATGATTCTAATTAGTAAATACATTTTAATTGTTTATTTATAATTACAATTACGTACGGTGGAGTCGCCAAAAACTGTAGGGAATAATTTCAAGCCTTTAAAATCCCACTAGCTTGAACCCCACTGTGATCATACACTAAAGTACGGTGGCGTCCAAAAGGGAAGAAGATAGAGCAAAAGAGTCGCCAACAAGTTTTTAAGGAACTTGTAAACCGTTCACGAGGTGAAGGTTACACCCCTTAACGATCCAAGAGATCGTCAACTCCATAAGGTCATGAACCAAATAAGGGTTCGGGGATGATGGTACAAATCCAACCTAAAAGAGATTGAACCTGCCCTAATAATAGGCCTCTACTTTATTCTGCTCGTATTCATGTGCGCTTTCTGACTAACATACAATCAATAGATTAACCCTAAACCTGTTTAATCTATGTTGGTTGAATTTAATGCACAAATAAATCTATTATTGGCGATCACTTGAAATTATAATCACAATTAACCTAACAAGATTATTAATTATCTTATTAAGCGTTATTGCAAATACCAATTCCCTTTAAACATACAATAAAGGTGATCAAGCAATAAATAAATATCAAGCAACATAATAAATAATCAATATCATGAATAATAATTATAATAATAATCATCATCATAAAAATAAATTATAATTGAAATAATCATGATAATAATCATAAAAGAAAATAATCATCATATTAATAATAATTGAAATAATTATCATAAATAAAATAATCATCAAAATAATAATATTCATAATCATTATAACAATTATAATCATAATCATATTCATGTTAATATTATAGCATAATAAAAATAGCAAGATCCAAGGCATGATACTAACAAGATTAATAACAAACCCTAGCATGTCACTAAGCAATAAAAATCAAAGCTTTAGCCCTAACATGATACTAACATGAATAAATATTAGGAAGAGAATAAAAGGCATCATAACAATCATATTTAATATTAAAGTTACCCTAGACATGATACTAGGAATATCATAATAACAATATAGACATGATATCTACATCATAAAATTAATCAAATCAATTAAAGTACTTACTTTGATGCTTTGTACCTCTTTCTAATAACAAAAAACACACGTTAGTAACTTCAAGGAAAATAATAAACAAAACAATTAAATTAATTGAAAGAAAGATTTGGGACCAAACCCTCAGAAATTAAAACCTTTCACGTCTAGGGCGAAGGCAACTTCGAATATGGCTAGGTGTATCAAGATCTTGTGAATGCGGAATTTTGTATTAAAGAGTAAAGTTTAGAAAGAATGCTAAAAGATCAATGATTCATAAACTAATTGTTGACGATTAATGATTGTAGATGATGAATGAAAACGGAGTTTATTAAAACTTAAGAATAAAAGAAATTGGTGAATAATAGATGTAGATGAATGAATGGTGAATGAATATTGATAATCCGTGAATCAAAACGGAGTTTTTGATACGATATTTATAGAAAAAACATCCAAAAAAGATAATTTATCAAAACAGAGTCTGAAGATCGAAAAACCACCTTGGCGCCAGGACCAGTGGCTAGCGCCAGGCGCCAATGGCTGGCGTCTGGCGCCAATCCTGGTTCCAGGCGCCAAGGCCTGGGGTTGGACGCCAAACCGGATTTTAACGCGTTTTCGAAAATCTGATAATTTTATTGTACTGGAAGATAAAATAATATAATTTCAGTCGAAAATGCTATTTGATCTAATTAAAACTCTGAAGAATCCTAATTGAATTAAGAATGATAAAACCTTCTAGAATGTTCTAGAAGACCAAAACCATTCCTAATTGCATTAGGAATGATAAATCATATTAGGCCCTCCCCTAGATCATTGGGCCGTACTTAAAGCTCAAACCAGGCCCAGTTTAGTAAATTGGCCATAAATTCCTCAATATTCATCGGAATTGAGCTTATAATATATCATTGGAAAGGTCTTTGCAAGCCCCATCCAACTACACCACTATTGGACCCATATCATGGACTAACCAAACTGTATTGGCTGTTTTCTTAAAATAAAGTTTTCAAAAACAGAGAGAAGAGAAAAGAAAAGAAAAGAAATAAAACTTTCCGCAACACTAGACCTTTCCACACTTTCGTTTCATTCGATTATGATTCGATGTGAAAGGTACTCATCACTGGGTTTGGTTTTGGGGAGACACATATGGGTGTCTACAGAAGCCCCCACTTTGACTGAGTTTGGAGAAACGCAAGTTTCGAAAACGAAAGCCAAAGTAGCGATAGGGACGGAGAATGATTCAGAACGTTCTGCGATCCTAAATCAATCTTATAACGCCGATACCTGCAAAACTAGCATTAGTTAAATAGATAAAAGAGTTAAGAAACGCGTATCTTGCACCGTCGAGCACACGCCTCTGAAAGTAACCGATTTGTTTTGATGACCTCCTGCAAGCTAGAGAATGCCATCCCGCTTGAAAACCGCTACGCCTTGTAACTGCTTCAAATTAGAAGATTGCTTCGCCTGAAACTATCCTCTCCGCTTTGATAATATTCCACATCCAAGGGATTACTATCGAAGATTGCTTCTCTTGAAACAATCCTCAGTTGTTTGTGACAACTCTCCACAATCTAGGGAACGCCACCTTGTTGTTTCGATGTTCACTCGTCTCTGAACAAAGATCTTCTTTTTTGTTATGACTCCAATTTCCATTGTGATAGTCTTCGAAAATATCACTGCTTTTTAATCCTTAATGATGCTATGCCAGTACGTCGGCGCTTTGCTGCTTGTGAACCAGTATGTCGGTGCTTTTGCTGTGATGACAATCCTCTTTTCTTTAGGAATAGTTGCCAACACAACTCTTGTATGATGTATGACAATCCGATTTAGGGAAAGTTGTCAATGCCACGTAACAATCCATCCTTGGAAATGTTGTCACGATGAAGCGACAATCCGTACCTCGGAAAATTTGCCAAAATCCAATTTTTGGAAAAGTTGCCAATGCTTCGTAACAATCTTTCATAAGAACTTTGCTACGATCGACAATCCACATCTTGGAATATAACTCTTGAAAGCAATCCACCTTGGAAATTTGCCAACTCTATGCGACAATCCTTTTGGGAAAATATTGCCACTATTGACAATCCGCGTCTTGGAACATTTGCAAAAAAGAGTCGATCGACAATCCACTTCGGGAAAATTTGCCACTTACTGAAATGAATGACAATCCACGTTGAGGAACTTTTGCCGATATATATGATGAATAGAAACCTACAACAATCCTTTGGGAAATTTTGCTATAGGGAACTGGGTGTATGACAATCCAATTTCGGAAAACTTGCCAACGAGTTGACGAATGTATGACAATCCGAACTTGGAAAAACTTGCCAACAAAGAAGGAGCACGACAATCCACGCTTGGAAACTTTGCCAGAGATGACAATCCAATCTTGGAAAAATTGTCGTTGAAGAAGATGCACGACAATCCATTTTTGGAAATATTGTCAGTTGGGGATGACAATCCAATTTTTGGAAAACTTTGTCGTTTTAATAAGAATGCGCGACAATCCATATTTGGAAATATCGTCGTTTAAGTGCTTGCTTTTGAACCGATTGTAATGAGCCAATGTTTTAGGCGCTTAAGCTAAGTGAGACGATTTTTTGTCAGGTCAATCACTTACTACGATTGTAATCGAGCCGACTACTAATCATGTCAAATTGCTTATAGGGGCTAACTGGCGTACCAAGGAACCCGAAACTGCTGCATGAGGTCGAAATCACCTTTCTGGGAGGCTTCGAGCTCTGTCGTTGCTGAAATATCTCTGGTGCTAGGCGCTGGAGTAGGGTCTTCCCTGTTCTGTTGCATCTGTATTTATTTTTGACTATAGAACTTTGCCAATCTTTTTTAATTATCTTAGGGTTGACCTAAGGCTTAATGTTGCTTGACTCGTTGACTCGACACAACTCAAGGTATAAACTTGACTCGCTGATTGACTGACTCGAGGTTGACTCGACTCAAAGTGTAATGACACATGTGTTAGACTCATGACCCGTGTGTGCAAAGTGTTGATTATGCGACTCGAAAATGCAAAGAATTTTCCGTCATTTTTGTGGAGGGTACCGACTTTCTCCCGAAAAAGAAAGACGCGAAAAAGAAAATCAAAAGTTTGAAGATGCATGTAGAATGAGCTTAGTCAAATGTTGTTTGATACTATCTCTCAAGTTTCAAGGATTAATCCATCCTAGGCTATCTCAATGGTTGACTCCATAATGAAAGTATTTGGGTAACTTAGGCACGGAGGCTAAGCACTTCATACTTCATGATGCAATGACAATTATGAGTGATTTTGACGAAGCATGCTTCAGCGTTAAGATTTCATGACAAAGGGTTCCTAAGGGAAGTATATTTGGTCATGTATCTGTGCAGTGTGTGATAGTAACACTAAAGTTAGGCCGCAAGAGCTAAGTGTGTGGAAAAATATATTATTGAAAAGAGTCAAATGGTGGTGACTCTTAGGCTAGGTAAGCTAATGATGTAGGGATCAAGCCCCCAAGTCTAGCTCTAAGTTAAAATGGATGAGCATAGTAAATCCCTTGATATGATCATGGTGGAAGTGTGTGAATGTGAATATGAATGCATTTTTATTACGGCCGCACCTCGATGTGAGGTTGCCTACGTATCCGTTAGGAATCAGGCCGAACGTAGCTCTAGCCAAACCTCGCACAAGTGTGTATACCTCAAAAAGGTCTTTTTAAGGGTTGTAACGTGGTTAGGCTAAAGGTTTGAAGAAGAAGGGGATAAAGGCTCAAGACCCTAGATAAGCCCCCAAGGTGTGCAACCTTGCTTTTGAATATTTGTATTTTTATGCTTGAGGTTTTCTACTCTTTTTTTAGCTCTTTCGTTTGCTTTAGCATTTATTTTATTTTAATAAGTGTGGGCAATCTCGATCATGCGGTCTATCACTCACTTGACATTCATGTTTCTCAGGCACGGTACCGAGCACTCGATAAGAGACGCAATCTGAGACATGTTCTTATCGAAGATACTTTCATATCAAAGACATTGGAACACTTACCCTTTTGTACACTTGTTTTCGGTTTTTATTATTGCTTATTTTTTGCTATTGCTTTCTTTTGAATTTGCTCAAGCTTTCTTTAGAATTGCATAAGTTGCACACCATCCCATCCCAAGGTTAGGTAGATGTAGGTTGAAAAAAGAAGGGTTTATCGTTAGACGAGGCTCAAAGTGGCTTATGAAGAAAGGATTGTATAATTGAAGGGCGAAAGGAGATATGATGTGGCTACAAGAGGTGCCTCAAATCATTGGTATACCTTATGCTTAATTCGACATGGATTTTTTTTTATTTTTTTTTTAATGAAATGATCATATGCAAGGAAATAAATGCTCATTTTATTAAAGGAAAATAAATAAAGAATCTACAAAAATTAATCTAAGGGAAAAGAAAGGTGCCTATGCTAGACTTATTGGGGAAAGGAAAAAAATGAAAAAGAAATAGAAAAAAGAGGCCATGAAATCTTGTCGTTGCAGCTCGCCTCTTGTCTTGTGTTGTTTGCTCCATCATCACCCAGTCTTCTCGCTAACTAGAGGCAATGGGACCTTGTTTGCTTCTATGAGGTCTTGAATGAGATTTTGAAACCTGTAGCATTGATCGGTGGTATGACCGTTTCCTCGATGGTACTTGCAATAGGAATTTGGATTCCATCTCGAAGATCGATTTTCTGGTGTTGGATCCTCGGTAGGGCCAATAGGTTTGATTAATCCTCGATCATAGAGATGATTGAAAGCAGCATCGTAGGTCATTCCAATGGATGTGAACTCTCGCCTGGGTTTCCTTTTAGATCCTTGATTGTCCACGGCTAAGACATCATTATGGTCAAAGGTACTAACATTATTACTAGAGTGGGCGCTTTCGGAAGAAGAAGGATTGTCGCTCTTCTTTCCTTTCCAGCCACCGTGGTTGCTATTGTTAGTAGCTTTTTGCTTTGCGAGGTCATCTTCGATCTCGATACCTATGTCATAGACGGCCTTGAAAGTATTCAAGTTGTGTTGATATTTTAAGTGCTTTGAATACTTTTCTTGGAGATTCTTGATAAACATCCTCACGGATTCTTTTTCGGTGGGGACCTCAATCATCTTGGCGGAAGTTTCCCTCCATTTATTAAAGAAAGAAGTAAAGCCTTCATTCTATTTTTGTCTTAGAATCTCAAGTTGTCTATGGTCAGTTTCAACTTGGATATTGCACTTGTACCTATCAACGAAAGCGTTTGCTATCGATTCCCAGGTAGAGGTTTTCTCCTTGTCAAGGGAGAAGAACCATTGTTGGCAAACGGTTTCAAGAGATAGTGGGAACAGAGAGGGGAAAACCTTCTTATCGATACCCTTAATGTTCATTATAGTTTCAAAAGCTCTTAGATGGAAGTAAGGGTTGTCTGTTGCCTTGAATTTAGGGATGTCAGTGGCGTTGAACTTATGCGGAAGAAGTTCCTTGTCCAGCGAGACCCCTTGCGAACTCATGCCCTGAAATTTAAAGTCACTAGATAGCTTGCTTAGACTCTCTTGCATGAGATCCATCTGTTGTTGCTTCACGGGATCATCAACCTTGAGGGTGAGTAGCTTCAGTGTTTCAGTCATGGTAACCAATTGGTTCCTAAGCTCATTGACTTCTTCTTGAGTTGCCATTATCTTCTTAGCCTTCCTCTTCTGACGAATCGGTTTATCAAAAAGCGAGACTTGAATAAAGAGGTTGTCCTTGATTAATCGCCCTTCTCTCCTCGACCAAGTACTGTGGGAAAGGAATTTGGGGATACTTATCATTAATTATTTAACTCAAACTTTATTCAACATGCAATGGATGGAGGAATGAAGGAAAATTGGAATAAAATGTGAAAGAAGATTTAGATGGAGGGATATGAAGAATTAGGAATAGAATGTACCCCCCAACTCAAATGACGGAAAGATCGACTCATGCATGGACCTACGACATGGTCATGGTGACGTGTACTCAAAGTGTGTGCTAAGATTAGTGAGTGTAGATGACATGTTAAGGCTCGTGTCATGACCATGTGGCTAGACTATGTGACTAGACTCAAGCAAAGACTAAGTTAAGACTTCACGTATATGCATTAAACTGGACAGACTGTGGTATTTTAGTCATAACTTTTGATCTGCGACTCTGATTGGGATGAAACCAACGCCAAATTAAAGATAAAACTCGGGGCTACAGATCCATAGGTTGTATTACTCGTAGTTCTTTCTATAACTCCATCTATGACCAAAACAAGTTGACGTTTGTGCAGTATACGGGAATAAAATTCCGGGTTGACTTAAAGGAGCTTTGACTCGATTTTATGTTTATTTATTAGCTCAAATTAATTAATTAATTAATTAATTAATTAAACAAAGTCCTTTTGTCATTAATCAGTTTATTTAGTCTTAACACAAGTCAAACAAAACGGTTAGGAAAAATCACATAGAGTATGCACAACAAATAATGCACAATTAGTCAAGTAGGCACAATATGATGCAATGAGTTTGCAACCTAACCATGGCTCTAGTTCTCTAAAGTTCGGGATATGGTTTAGTCAAATAGGGTCCATGGTTAATTTTCCAGATGCACCGCGTAGAAGCCTAACCGTGAAGGGTTAACGCGTGTGGATAGGACACCGCAAGTTTTTAGAAAAAACTCACTTCCATGGTTTGGTGAATTCAACCTCTCAGATGTACCCTTTGTTTCCAGGAGCGTTCAATCGGGTAGATAGAGCATGAATTCCTAGAGGGTTATGTCCATATGTAGAACACATATGGGTTTCAGAAAAGTGAGAAAAAATTCAATCAGGAAGTAGGATCGAGCAAACAATACGAAAAACCGGTCGAAATTAGAACGCATATTTCTGGCTCGGTATTGGGGGAAATTGGCGCCAGCAAACAGAGACTGGCGCCAACTTTTAACTGTAGCGCCTAGCGCCAATATTGGCGTCTGGCGCTACAGCTAAAAGTGTGGCGCCAAGCTCTGGCCCCTGACGCTACTTCCCACATGCCTCAGCAGCTTTCTGTGCTCAATAAAATCATCCAGTTTCGCGTGGTGTTATTTCAGTCCTAGTTGTGAAAGACATTTCTCAAATTTCCTACGTGTAAAATCCTATGTTTTTGACTCATTACGGATGGTCTTTCCAATGAGAACCTTTTTATGCATATGACAATAATGTTAATCAAAATTACGCACATGAAATACTTAGAACTTTTCGAGTCTCATCCACTCATTCTAAATCATTGCCGAAACAAATTCAGGAATTAAAATAGAAATCCTCCCCGGTGGAGTCGCCAAAAACTGTAGGGAATAATTTCAAGCCTTTAAAATCCAACTAGCTTGAACCCCACTGTGATCATACACTAAAGTACGGTGGCGTCCAAAAGGGAAGAAGATAGAGCAAAAGAGTCGCCAACAAGTTTTTAAGGAACTTGTAAACCGTTCACGAGGTGAAGGTTACACCCCTTAACGATCCAAGAGATCGTCAACTCCATAAGGTCATGAACCAAATAAGGGTTCGGGGATGATGGTACAAATCCAACCTAAAAGAGATTGAACCTGCCCTAATAATAGGCCTCTACTTTATTCTGCTCGTATTCATGTGCGCTTTCTGACTAACATACAATCAATAGATTAACCCTAAACCTGTTTAATCTATGTTGGTTGAATTTAATGCACAAATAAATCTATTATTGGCGATCACTTGAAATTATAATCAAAATTAACCTAACAAGATTATTAATTATCTTATTAAGCGTTACTGCAAATACCAATTCCCTTTAAACATACAATAAAGGTGATCAAGCAATAAATAAATATCAAGCAACATAATAAATAATCAATATCATGAATAATAATTATAATAATAATCATCATCATAAAAATAAATTATAATTGAAATAATCATGATAATAATCATAAAAGAAAATAATCATCATATTAATAATAATTGAAATAATTATCATAAATAAAATAATCATCAAAATAATAATATTCATAATCATTATAACAATTATAATCATAATCATATTCATGTTAATATTATAGCATAATAAAAATAGCAAGATCCAAGGCATGATACTAACAAGATTAATAACAAACCCTAGCATGTCACTAAGCAATAAAAATCAAAGCTTTAGCCCTAACATGATACTAACATGAATAAATATTAGGAAGAGAATAAAAGGCATCATAACAATCATATTTAATATTAAAGTTACCCTAGACATGATACTAGGAATATCATAATAACAATATAGACATGATATCTACATCATAAAATTAATCAAATCAATTAAAGTACTTACTTTGATGCTTTGTACCTCTTTCTAATAACAAAAAACACACGTTAGTAACTTCAAGGAAAATAATAAACAAAACAATTAAATTAATTGAAAGAAAGATTTGGGACCAAACCCTCAGAAATTAAAACCTTTCACGTCTAGGGCGAAGGCAACTTCGAATATGGCTAGGTGTATCAAGATCTTGTGAATGCGGAATTTTGTATTAAAGAGTAAAGTTTAGAAAGAATGCTAAAAGATCAATGATTCATAAACTAATTGTTGACGATTAATGATTGTAGATGATGAATGAAAACGGAGTTTATTAAAACTTAAGAATAAAAGAAATTGGTGAATAATAGATGTAGATGAATGAATGGTGAATGAATATTGATAATCCGTGAATCAAAACGGAGTTTTTGATACGATATTTATAGAGAAAAACATCCAAAAAAGATAATTTATCAAAACAGAGTCTGAAGATCGAAAAACCACCTTGGCGCCAAGACCAGTGGCTAGCGCCAGGCGCCAATGGCGTGCGTCTGGCGCCAATCCTGGTTCCAGGCGCCAAGGCCTGGGGTTGGACGCCAAACCGGATTTTAACACGTTTTCGAAAATCTGATAATTTTATTGTACTGGAAGATAAAATAATATAATTTCAGTCGAAAATGCTATTTGATCTAATTAAAACTCTGAAGAATCCTAATTGAATTAAGAATGATAAAACCTTCTAGAATGTTCTAGAAGACCAAAACCATTCCTAATTGCATTAGGAATGATAAATCATATTAGGCCCTCCCCTAGATCATTGGGCCGTACTTAAAGCTCAAACCAGGCCCAGTTTAGTAAATTGGCCATAAATTCCTCAATATTCATCGGAATTGGGCTTATAATATATCATTGGAAAGGTCTTTGCAAGCCCCATCCAACTACACCACTATTGGACCCATATCATGGACCAACCAAACTGGATTGGCTGTTTTCTTAAAATAAAGTTTTCAAAAACAGAGAGAAGAGAATCCGCAACACTAGACCTTTCCACACTTTCGTTTCATTCGATTATGATTCGATGTGAAAGGTACTCATCACTGGGTTTGGTTTTGGGGAGACACAAATGGGTGTCTACATATACAAATTAAACAAAACATGGTTTATGTCAAAATAATAATAATAAAAACAACAACAACAACAACAACAACAACAACAACAACAACAACAACAACAACAACAACAACAACAACAACAACAACAACAACAATAATAATAATAATAATAACAATACTAATAATAATAACAACAAATACAAAACAATAACAATATTAATGATAATAAAAAATTATAACAACAACTACAAAACAATTTATAAGACCATAACATTAATTACTAAATAATAATAATAATAATAATAATAATAATAATATTATTATTATTATTAAAATTATATTTCTACTAATTAATAATAACAATATCAACAACAACAACAATAAAAATAACAACAACAACAACAACAATAACATCAACAACAACAACAACAACAACAACTACGATAATAATAATAATAATAATAATAATAATAATAATAATAATAATAATAATAATAATAATAATAATATTTTCAATAATAATAATAATAATATAAATAATAATAATAATATAAATAATAATAATAATATAAATAATAATAATAATATAAATAATAATAATAATATAAATAATAATAATAATGTAACAAAAAATAATCATATTACTAATAATCATATTAATACAAAAAAATTACATTAATAATCAAATACTAAATCACAAGACCACGAAAAAAAAACATAAAAAAAAACAAACTTAATTAACATAAAAAAAATTAAATAAACGTACTTAACATTTAAAAAAAAAATATGAACAGGGACATCCGCCTAAAATTTCCGGATGTCCCTTGGTACATCCGCCTAAAATTTCCGGATGTACCATGGAACATCCGGATTTTTCAGGCGGATCCCTACTTCCGCTTGAAATTTCCGGATGTTCCATGGTACATCCGGAAATTTTAGGCGGATGTACCTAGGACATCCGGAAATTTTAGGCGGATGTCCTAATTGCCGAAAATAAAAAATAAAAAAAAACTTACGGAATGATCCGACGCATTCTCCGGCGTACGTATGTTCCACTCGTCGTCCATGACCCAAGACCCGTTGGAAAATTTCACGATTTTTTAAAATATAAAATTTAGGTGGTCGTGGGGACCGATTTGGTTTTAAGGTCGTGGGGACCGATTTTGGGAGGCTCGGGATAGCAAGGTCGTAAAGTGAGGGGACCGTTTCTTGTAATGTGTCCAAATGGGGAACAAGGTCCTTTTTATAACACAAATGGCATAAAGGGCATAGTTGTCCATTCAGTCAAAAAGGGAGCGTTACCCGGTAAAATGGGAGCGACGAATAGCAGTTGAGATAAAGAACTAGCTTACTTTGCTTCAGAATTATAAAAAAAACTACTACAGGCCAAATAGGGAAAAATAGTTTCTATTTCTAAGAATCACTTCTAAATTTATTAGGCCAAATAATTCTGTTTTTTTACAAGTGTTTCTCTAGAAATAATTTCTGAAAAACTACTTCTAAGAAATTCTAAGAAATAGAAGTTGATTTCCAAAAGCTTGGCTAAACATACCCTCAGTGTAGTCAATCACCACTACACCTAGTAAAGTTATCGGTATAACATAAAATCCATGTACGGAATACGTTAAAAAATCCATAAAAAGCGCAGTTTCCAGAAAACCCAAACATCTCCCGGTTTTGATCTTTCTCTCTCTAATCAAACAGTGTTTGTCTCTTTCATCACTCAATCATCCTCACTCTCTCTTTTCCCCCTTTACTTTCAAACCTAAAATTCAATTCAATTCAAATCAAAGCCCTAATTTAATTTCCCTTCAATTTTTCAATCAAACCCCCAAAACTTTAATCCCTAAGATTTTGGAGGGAAAAATGGCGTCATCTAAGGTGATGCCTTCTACCTCCAATTCTACAAATTCGGATCTCAATTCTCATCATCATCACCATAATCATCACCATTTTCATCGAAATCGTTCTTCTTCGCCTTCTCAAATGATCCCTGATTTCACCAATTCCGATCTTCAACACCGGATTAATGAAGTTTATGCTCCTGATAATCCGCCGGAATCGGCGTTGCTTGATGCTGAGATTACGTTGATTGATGCGGCGGGTGCGATTTCTGCGATTGGTTCTACTGCGGAGGAGGCGGCGGTGGTAGGGCAGCAGCAGGGGAGTGAGCGGAAGACGGTGGAGGAGGTTTGGAGAGATATTGTATCTGGGAAAAACGAGAGGAAGGAGTGTAAGGTTGAGGCAGTGGATGAGATGATGACTTTGGAGGATTTTCTGGCGAAAGCCGGGGCTGGGATGGAGGAAGAAGAGGTTGCGGCCGTGGCGGGGGAGATGGAGGAGGAGGATGTTAAAGTTGGGGTTTCTGAGGAGATGAAGATGGGTAGTGGTGGGTTGTTTGATTTTGATCATTATCATTCGTTGGTTCAGAGTTCTTATTTGCCGGTGCAGCAGCCGGGGCCGATGCCGGTTTCGATTGGTGGTGTGATGGCGTATGGGAATGGTGGTGTTGGTGTTGGAGGAGGTGGGATGGAGGTTATGGGAGGAGTGAGAGGAAAGAGAAGAGGTGGGCCAATAATGGAACCTTTGGATAAGGCTGCTCAACAGAGGCAAAGGAGGATGATCAAGAATAGGGAGTCTGCTGCCAGGTCTAGGGAGCGCAAGCAGGTATAATTTTCTGTATTATTGGTAATTTTTTTCTCTATATATTTGATGGAATTGAAGGATTAATTGAATATACTTGTATATCTTTGAATTATGGAAGTGGGTATGTACTATATAGAAATCTAAATTATATTTGGGTGACAAATATGCATGGTATGTTAGACTAATAAATTTATGCCTGAAATGTATCATGAGAATTTCTACTTAGGTGGTAGAGTGTTAATCTATTTCATGGTATGCTTTGGTACCGGAATGAGTATGGGAATACAATTCTCAATACGTGATTTTGTTGTATTAGTTCGTAAAAGGGATCCATTGTTTTAGATTGTAGTCCGCCGGGATTTAGGGAATTAGGTAACATTGGATATTCCAATTATGTAGTGTAGAGAAAAGAGTGTGAGTTGATTTTTTTTTGTTATTGCCATGTAGGCTTATCAAGTTGAATTGGAATCATTGGCTATGAAGTTGGAGGAGGAGAATGAACAACTATTGAGAGAAAAGGTAGGATCTTGAAATTAAACTTTTGTTGCTTGGCATTTTACGTTTGTACTAACTCTCGTTCAAGGTGCCATGGTTTTTTTAAAATCTATATCTATACTTCTATACTTCTATACTTAGTATTTAAAAACTTAAACCACAATCATTCATATGCCACATGTGCTCACAACTTATTCATATGCCACATGTCCTCACAACTCACTCATATGCCACATGTTACTTCTCTTACCTTTTTAATATTAAAAAAATTAAATTAAAAATATTACATAATGTTAAAGTCTTTATGCGTAACTTGCACATTTAAGTAAGAAAATGAAGTGTTTCATTTCTAACATGATAGAATAAAGTTGAATTAACAATTACATAAACATATAAAATATAATAATAATAATAATAATAATAATAATAATAATAATAATAATAATAATAATAATAATAATAATAATAATAATAATAATAATAATAATAATAATAATAATAATAATAATAATAATAATAATAATAATAATAATAATAATAATAATAATAATAATAATAATAATAATAATAATAATAATAATAATAATAATAATAATAATAATAATAATAATAATAATAATAATAATAATAATAATAATAATAATAATAATAATAATAATAATAATAATAATAATAATAATAATAATAATAATAATAATAATAATAATAATAATAATAATAATAATAATAATAATAATAATAATAATAATAATAATAATAATAATAATAATAATAATAATAATAATAATAATAATAATAATAATAATAATAATAATAATAATAATAATAATAATAATAATAATAATAATAATAATAATAATAATAATAATAATAATAATAATAATAATAATAATAATAATAATAATAATAATAATAATAATAATAATAATAATAATAATAATAATAATAATAATAATAATAATAATAATAATAATAATAATAATAATAATAATAATAATAATAATAATAATAATAATAATAATAATAATAATAATAATAATAATAATAATAATAATAATAATAATAATAATAATAATAATAATAATAATAATAATAATAATAATAATAATAATAATAATAATAATAATAATAATAATAATAATAATAATAATAATAATAATAATAATAATAATAATAATAATAATAATAATAATAATAATAATAATAATAATAATAATAATAATAATAATAATAATAATAATAATAATAATAATAATAATAATAATAATAATAATAATAATAATAATAATAATAATAATAATAATAATAATAATAATAATAATAATAATAATAATAATAATAATAATAATAATAATAATAATAATAATAATAATAATAATAATAATAATAATAATAATAATAATAATAATAATAATAATAATAATAATAATAATAATAATAATAATAATAATAATAATAATAATAATAATAATAATAATAATAATAATAATAATAATAATAATAATAATAATAATAATAATAATAATAATAATAATAATAATAATAATAATAATAATAATAATAATAATAATAATAATAATAATAATAATAATAATAATAATAATAATAATAATAATAATAATAATAATAATAATAATAATAATAATAATAATAATAATAATAATAATAATAATAATAATAATAATAATAATAATAATAATAATAATAATAATAATAATAATAATAATAATAATAATAATAATAATAATAATAATAATAAAGTATTTCTATCTCTTAAACTTAAAATATAGCTTAAAATACGAAGTGCGGAGTATGTCATTTCATATTCTACAATATTCATGTATATATAGTTAACTAAATCCCTTCATATTCTTCCACAATTCCACCCTCACTTTTTTTTTTTTATAAGTTTTCACAGCATTCACCTCAAAAATCATGAAACAATAACTTCGTAGTTTAAACTATTAAAAAGCATACATTTATATGAAAAATAACATAAGTTATAACCCGTGCATTGAACGGGCTAAAATGCTAGTTAAACCTTAAGTTGCTTAGCCATTCAGTAGTTAATCTAGACTCTAGAGATATTCTTTTATGACTTTTTATATGCATTGTTATATACCTGTAACGGTTATACTTAGTATCTTAATTTTATGCTCCCTTTGTCTGTGAAAGGAGGATTTGGTATGATTTGGCTGGTTGCTGGTTAGGTATCATTTGGTACTAGAAAGGTGGGCTGTGTCAAATGTAGTTTCTGATGCTTAGTATGTAGTTTGTGATTCTCAGTATCAAATGTATAAAGTGATACTCTAAATTTTTAAGGACATATCTAAGTATCAGACTCTGTACTTATATTCCAAAGTTGTGGTTTGTCCTCCACTAGCTGTCAAATGCTTTCATAAGATATCAGTAAATGCTTCTTAATGTCAAGTTGCTAATTGCATCTCTATCTTATAATAATAGGCAACATTTGAACTTGGTAAATGGTAATGCTGATGATGAGTTAACATTTCTAAATTTATTTTAAGAAGTATGTGAGTGAGATTTTCATTTTGTAATTTCTTTATTTATTATGATATAGTGATAAAATCATCTGACCTTTTGAAAAAATGTAGCTTGCCAGTATTAGATGGAGTAGCAATATTTTAGCATGTGAGAAATCTGAAAGAAGTGGTCTGAATTGGAAATTATGGTGAGAGAGTGACATAACAAGTTGTCCACCTTTGGTAGTTCTTATACGATCACGTGGGATCTTTTTTAGTGAACTGGTGCTCTGTTCACTTTTTGGAACTATTACATTCTTTTCTTTTCTTTTCTTTTTTTTTTTTTTTTAAGCTCTACTGGAAGTCGGATTAAATACATCTCATTGCAGAATATTACAAAGTAGATTTTTGCCCGTTGATTATTTTCGTTTCCTTTTGAAAGCTCTACTGGAACTTGCATTGAACATATCTCATTACTGACTATTACGAAGTAGATTTTTGCCTGTCGATTATATTTGTTTCTTTTTGAAAGCTCTACTTAGAAGTTGGATTGAATATATTTCATTGCAGAATATTACGAAGTAGATTTTTTCTTGTCAATAATATTTGATATAAATTGATAATTAGTTGGCTTTGAATTTCATCCATGATTCAATGATTTCAATCCATAACAGTTTGATAATAGGCCTTCTTAGCTCAACCTAATCAGCAATGTACTATGATAGTGGCATTTGAGTTATTCTAGCTTTGATTTTGTATTGGCCTGAGCCTTTTATGCCTAAAAGCATTTTAAACTGCTTAGAATTGATAAAGGCCAACCCCCCCCCCCCCCCCCCAAAAAAAAAAAAAAAGAGAATATGACTCCTATTACATGGTCATGTATCTTTTTATTTTTGACGTACTTCGCGATTGTATAGTATACAGGTCTTTGCATATCTTTGTTATATGTTTGCCATTTAGTACAGGAATTGGTATTACCTTATTAAGCACCCCTGCTTCCTTTTCCCTCCAAAGAATCTGGGTTGGCTTTTATTGATGTTTCTTGTCAAATTACCCAAGAACTTGACATTGATACTCTCTCTGTTCTGTTTTTGCTCTTCCCACTTTCTTATTTCATCTTTTCAAGTTTACCCACTTTTGTAAGAAAATTATGTTTCTTTTTGCCCTCCCTTGGTCCATTCATGGGATGTAATTAAACCATTTAACAATGCCTTGGTCTTTCTCTCTCTGAAATAATTGTTATACCCCACATGGGTGGTACCTCTCTCTCATTCTCCTTGGTCTTTGTATCGATAGTAAGTGGGTGAAAAAAAAAATTTAGAGGTTGTTTGTTAGAAATAGCCTTCAATGTTCTCAGGTGCTTGCATATGATGCATTAGTGCATTACCTTATGAAGTAATTTTGCTTCCCTTTTCTCCCTTTTTTTTTTTTGGGAACTATTTATATCTTGTCTATCTACACAAAAACCATTTATATATTGTGAACTAACATTTATCATTTTTAGTTGCATGATTTTAGTTTCCTATTAGGTGTGCTGTAATTCATGGTGAAGTGTGTCAAAGATAAGAACCAAATGGTCCTAGTGCAAGAGGAGGGCATCAAGGACAGGTGGAAGGGGTACTTCGATGAATTATTTAATAGAAGTAATGGAGTTGTGATAGGAGATACCTCTATGAGTGATGAAGAAATCAACATGGAGTATGTGCGAAGGATTAGGAGAGTAGAGGTGGAGATTGCACTGAGGAAGATGAAACCTAAGAAGGCGGTTGGCCCTGATGGGGTACCGATAGAGGTGTGGAGGTGTTTGGGTAAGATTGGTATTGATTGGTTAACAAACCTTTTCAACAAGATATGGACGGCTACAAGGATCCCACAAGATTGGAGGAAGAGCACCTTGGTCCCGGTTTATAAAAACAAAGGAGACGCTCAAGATTGTTCTAACTATCGAGGAATTAAGCTTATGAGCCATACTATGAAGTTGTGGGAAAGGGTGATTGAACAAAGGTTGAGGGCATGCACAAGCATTTCAGATAACCAATTTGGTTTTATGCCTGGGAGATCTACTATGGAGGCAATCCATTTGATAAGACAAATGATGGAGTTTTATAGGGTAAAGAAGAAAGATCTTCATATGGTCTTTATTGATTTAGAGAAGGCATATGACAAGGTGCCAAGAGAGATACTTTGGTGGGCAATGTTGAAGAAAGGTATCCCACGAAGGTATGTAGACCTAGTTAAGGATATGTATCGGGATGTGTCAACAAATGTGAGGACATGCGGAGGGTTGACAAAAGATTTCCCTATTACAATCGGATTGCATCAAGGGTCTGCATTAAGCCCTTTTCTTTTTGCAACGGTTCTAGATGAATTAACTAGACCAATTCAAGATGAGGTTCCATGGTGTATGCTGTTCGCAGATGATATCGTTTTGGTGGATGAGACTAAGGATGGGGTTAATGTCAAGTTGGAGCAATGGAGGCAAAGGTTGGAATCTAGAGGGTTTAAGCTAAGTCGGAGTAAGACTGAATATTTGGTATGTCGTTTTGGCACTCAGAGGGGGACAAGCTATGAAGTGGTGAGTTTGGATGGAAAGGATTTGACCATGAGTGAATGTTTTAAGTACCTAGGGTCGATCATCCAGAAGAATGGTGACATTGATCAAGACGTGACCCACAGGATTAAGTCAGGGTGGCTTAAATGGAGAGCGGCCACGGGAGTGTTATGCGACCGCAGCATTCCCTTAAAGTTGAAGGGAAAATTCTACAGGACTGCCATAAGACCAGTGTTGCTCTATGGTACAGAATGTTGGGCTTCTAAGAAAGAGCATATTAAAAAGATGGAGGTTACGGAAATGCGCATGTTAAGGTGGATGTGTGGAAACACTTTAAGAGATAGAATCAGAAATGAGGTTATTCGCAAGAAAGTAGGTGTGGCGGGCATTGTAGATAAATTAAGGGAAAATCGTCTGCGTTGGTTTGGACATGTAAGACGGAGACCCGAGGGTGCACCGGTGCGAAGAGTGGAAGAGTGGGACCATGGAGGGATTAAACGAGGAAGAGGGAGACCAAAGATGACTTGGTTGGAAGGAGTGAGGAAGGATATGAAGTGCATGGATTTACGTGAGGATGAAGTTTTGGATCGTAAGGGATGGAGGAGAAAGATTTATGTTGATGACTACACGGAATAATCAAATTTGGTTCATGTTAGCCGACCCCACTTTTGGGATTAAGGCTTTGATTGATTGATTGATTGTGCTGTAATTCATGGATCTCCATATGATGAATGTCAAGATTGTCGACATGATCCAAACCAAAATCCTGGCAATCATCCCTGCCTGGGTTGTGATCTTTTGTACTAATTATCTAAGACTGTATCTGACTACCTGTATGCCCTATTTCTGCCTTGTTACTCCCTCCGTCCCAATTCACTTGCTATGTTTTTCTATTTGGGGTATCCCTATTTACGTACTCCATTTCCATTTAAAATAAGTATTTCTCTCTCTCTCTCTCTTTTTTTTTAAATATTTTTTTTTTTATCTCTAATTTTTATTTACGTAAAATCGTTTGCAAATGGCCATGGAGCTAGTAAATTGGGACGGGGGGAGTAATATCTTGTCTTGAAGTTGAAAGAAAGTGTAAATTGCATTATGCTCTTTTAAGCTTGTTATGTGATTATATCTTGGGGCCAGGGGGTGGTGAGGACAGAGGGTTGCTTCATCCCCATCTTCTATAATGAATGACAGTAATTGAACTATCTTTGTCTCCATATCATGCTCTTCTGCTTGCTACACTTTTTGAAATTTGAGAAAAAAATAAAAAAAATAAAATTTCTTTCAATATCACCCAAAAATTTGATCAACATAATATACTCCCTCCGTCCCATTTTTGTTTTGACTAAATTTTATTGCACACATGCTTTTTCAGTTAAAATTGCTCTTATGAACTCTCTCTCCAACCCCATACTTTCTCCTATCTAGGCTAGATTTTCTTTATTCAATCCCACACTTTCTCAGTTACTCTTGCTATCCACTTTTCTTAATTTTGTGCCAAAGGCAAGTGTAACGAATATTGTGCAGGCAAAGAGGTAGTATTTATTTATTTTTTGGGTAGCGTGTGAATTAGGAACCTTTAGATCTTTACAATTTTAAGAAATTAACAGCATCCTGATACAGATTACAGACTAAGATTGTAATAGTGACTTGTGGGATGGATGAAGTATTGAAATACCTTTTTTTGCATCTAATGGTGGTTTTTTTTATCGTCATGCAGGCAGAGCGGAAAAATGAAAGGTTGAAGCAGGTAATTATTCTTATGTACTATTTTTAATATGAATGAAAATCTAATCCGTTTGATGAACTTCGCGTGAGATACGTGTCATTTTACTGTTATTGCAAGATCTAAAGCAAGTGCTATCATCATATATTTTTATTATTATTTTTTAATGATGACTAATGCTGTAAAATTTGAAAATCTGGTATTTGCACATTGAAAATTGTAACAGATTTAAAATATAGACTTTTTGGATGATTATAGTTACCTGGCTAGTTGAATAGTTTATCTATTTGTTTAGGCTAGTAGATCAGGTGATTTGAGATTTTTTTGTTAGCTATAGATTTGAGAGTCAATTTTTTGTGCTTAGCAGTCTGGTTGGTAACTAGTGAATGTAGATCTTTATGAAATTAGTTTTTGTCTGTTCACCTTTGAGAAGTGCACCAGTTTTATATGAAATTAGTATTTACAATGAAGAAGCTGTTAAGAGTACCAAAACCTTTCCCGTTTTGCATCAATTTTATTGATTAGCCAGATATGCGGCAATTCCCTTTTTGCAATATACTCAGTAAGCAAATACTTGAGTGTTAGCTAGCTGATGACTCACTCTGAATAATTTTGTGGTTCAGACTGTTGATTATTAGATATATTGTTTATTAAAGGTTGGAATACATGTCTAGAAAGGCATCTATAAATTTTGGCAACTTGTTAGGCAATTGAGTAGCAATATAGATTGAAGAGTGGGTGATGATATTTAACCGACTGCAGCTTCAATCAATATTTGACAATAATAACTGGCCCTTCTGTTTTTGGATGAGTGGGTCTTAAGGACTTGAATTGAATGATGATGCAATAATGAACCGATGGAATACCAAGGCTCATGTTTTATAAGATTTATTAGTCATAGACTCATAGGACTTTTTAATGAATTTATTTGGAAGTGAAGATTTACCTGTATAGTTTTTTTTTTTTTTCCTTTTTCGGATGTGTGTTTTGGGCAGAGGGAGGTGGTTTAAACTGTGGATAGTTGGATGAACTAGTTGTTTTTCAGATACTGTGCACAGGTGGAAGACTTGACCTTCAAGAAATAGTATACTGAGTGACCTTAAAAGGAAAAGGGGAAAAAAAAATAAAAACAGAAATCTAAATATGTTGGTTGGCCATATGACCATAGCGTACCTGCTTGTGTTCACTGAGCTCCCTCTTAAGCTGTTTGCAAGTGTTTTTCTTTCAGTTTCAACCTTACCCTTGTTTGGTATGTATATGTTAAGGAATATGTACCTTAAGTGTCCAAACAAAAGCAACATTGGATTGTTACTGTCTAGACTATTTGATTAAAAAAAAAATTAAGAATTTTACGGTTCTTGTCTACAAGAAACCATACTTCTTTTTCTAGGATGAGTCTAGGTTGGTCATTATTGAGATGCCTACCTCTTCTATCCTATTGCTATATTCTGCCTTGGGAGTTACCTGATCAATGGGTGTTAAGATCAGGTAAGCGGATAAGCCTTTTTATTCTGTTTATGTGTGTGAGCTGCACTAACCACTGATATACATATTTTTTTTATATTGATTCTGAAACTTTTGTTTTTGGTTTGCTTTGAAAAGAATGCAAACTTCTTGATCATTTGCAAGTTTGATGTACCACCACCTCGACTCCTATCTCCTTGTGATGTAATCCATGCATTCTCCCATCTTGCTTGAGTCATTTTAGGTGGAAGAAACCTCCAGTAGTGATTTTGTTTTTGGATAAGCTGATTTCAACCATCATTGTAATCATAATTTGAGCATACTTTTCAATAGCTCTTATGTATCATGAATGTTACATTCATCGCATATTGCTTTTACTACAATGTTGGTCATTTCTTATTCCTTTTTGTGTCTTTTTCGTTTAGTGAGGAGAGGTGACCCATCTTCTGTGTTGTTTTTCCCTCCCTATACTAGCTCATAAGCATACTGTAAAAGCTCTTGTTGCTCTGCTCATTGTAATTCTAAATTTCTTTGAACTACTAGAATATTTTAGGGTGTCCAAGTCTATCTACATGCAGAGGTGAAAGTGGGCAGTAGGAAGCGTTTATCACTTACTCCATATTAATCACTTGTGTAATTTAAGACTCTGTTTTCTGATATCTGACTTTAATCTCCTCTGCAGCTCATGGAAAAAGTAGTCCCAGTTGTGGAGAAGAAAAGGCCACCACGTGTTTTGAGGAGAGTTCGTTCAATGCAGTGGTAGTCCCTTGGAATGAATGTTGTACTTTGTATTTGATTGGCGAGCAATCTCATCAATGAAGTCTTGTTTGTGAGTGAGAGCATTTCTTACATCAATTGCAATGCACTACTATTCTCGACATGTGGATGGATAGAAAATCCCAGTGGAATACAAGTCATTGCTTGTAGATGCACAAGTTTGCTTAGCTAGATGCTCTCTCAATACAAGCGCCCCTGGTTCATGTGCAAGGGGAAACATCTAACCTGACTGTTAGTATTAGTAACTCCTAATAGAATATAAGTGAGCAAATATAAATTTCGTTTGTGGTTGGCTGCTCTTAGCTGAATCATCTTAGTGTAGTTAGTAAAAGCATCTGTAAATTTTGGGTGGTAATTATGTGCAGAAGATTCCAGTTATCTGAAATTCGCAAGTTTCCAAACATCAGCAATAAGATTCATGTTGTGTTCAATTGGAAATCATAAAATACCATGATTACGAAGATAGGTTGATGCCTTGATGGTATGCGACTGCATTTGGGACTTGATGATCCGCGAACAAGGAGATTGAAGACCACCATGACAGAATATGGTCTTTAAGAAGGATAAAGTTGATCTCAACATATTGAAAGCAGTTCTTTAAATCGGAAGCAGTTCCTTATGATTCTCACATACCACAGTATGGACGATGAAATAGGGTAGCAAACTAACAATAGTTGCCGAGTTCAATTTATGTGAAGGAATGCAGGAAATTTTGTTTACAGTTTATTATAAAGGTAAATGAAGCTCCTAATTCTTCTAAAGTGCATTAAACTATAAATCATACTTTATAACAATAATTAGAAATTGATTTAGCATAATCACGGAGAGTCGGAGACTTGGGTAAATACTTTAATGGTCAGGACTTGAGCAGTATCCTGTACAAGATGACTAATTTAAAAAATGGCCCTGTTTGGGAGAAAGCTGAAAGCTGAAACTGATTGAGTTAGCTGATTTTATTAACTGATTTGACAACTGATTTGACTAACTTATTGTATTAATTGATTATGTAAAAGTGTTTGGTAGATAGTTGATAGCTTAAAGGTGATTGAGTATGTGAAATGACCAATAAGCTAATTGTGGGGTAGGTAGTTTAGATAGGATTTTAAATTAAATGAGGTTATAAGTGTCATTTCACAATAATTAATGAATAAGCTAATTGAAAAAGCTCCTAAAATGAGCTTTTTCAAAAAGAGCTTATTTAGTGGAATAAGCTCTTTCAATAAGCTTGCTACCAAACACTTGTATTAGCTTGTTTGACTAGTCAATCAGCTAAAGTTAGTCAAATAAGCTAATATACCCCCAATAAGCTAACTACCAAACAGGGCCTGTAAATGTACTCCTTCTGTTTCAAAATAAATGTTCAAATTGACTGTTTGCATTATTTACATGAATCACTTTGACCAACATTAATGTTTGCATTATGAGCAATCACAAATTCACAATGGTTAGTTATATGTACATGTAGCTTTGGGTTGTCACATCATTAATCCTCAAAATACATGATTTAAGTACATCTTTTTGTAATAAATAAACCATAAAAAAATAAACAAACAAATTCATACAAAAATATTACGGAGTAAATAAATCAATATATGTTTGTTGAGTGGATGAAATTATATAGCTCTACCTAGTTATAACTTACAACCTATGTAACTCCACAATAGCTAGCATGTAGCTTTATATTATATAGAAATTGCAAGCAAGTCCTTTTACGCAACCATTGTGGATGCTCTTAGGATCTTACTAACGAACGCGCTGGAACGTTAGATAAGCATTTAAAATACTTCTTAAAGTTGCACGGACTACGTAGTATTAATTTGGAAATGCATATTAAAATTAGATGTCAATCGATATAATTAATGCACATTTTAGTTTAATAAATCTACTTTTAGTTATTCAACGTCCTAGGATGTTCTTTAGCTTATACCTAATTTAAAATATTACTCCCTCCGTTTAAAATTTTACATTGGTATAATACAAGTTTGATTGGGTTATTTTATTTTAGAACTAAGGGAGTAGGCAAAAACTAAGAGCATCTACAATGGCTAGCTACATGTATATGTAGCTTTGAGTTGCCACATCCACAATGGCTAGAAGATTTAAGCTACAAACTCTACGATAGTAAGCTACATCCTTTTATAATAATAGATTATAAAAAAAAAATACATACAAATTTAAAAAAAAAAAAAAATTAATATATACTTCCTCCGTTCTGTTAATATTGCAACAAGGAGGAAATTACGCATCCCATAGCACATTTTATATGCTAAATATCTATAATTGTGTAAAAGTAAAAATTATAAAAAGTTGATATTGTGAAAGTATTTTATGAGACGAACCCAACAAGATCTCACTTGACTAATTTTGCTTAACGTATAACTCATATTATATGGTCAAACGAGAGTGATGAATAGTGCAAAAAGTTCATTGTTGCAATATTAATAGAACGGGGGAAGTATGTGTTGAGTGGAGTGAAAATACATATAGAACTATATAGATTGGCTTAGCTACAAAGGGTTGTAGCTCCACAAGACCACAATGACTAGCATGTAGCTAACGATTATTTAGAAATTACTAGTAGGTCCTTATGCACAACCATTGTGAATGCTCTAAGGGAGTAAACAGTATTCAACGACACGTTTTATTATTTTTGTTTTTTTATTTTGTTTCATTCATTGTCAACAAGAAACTTGAACAACAAGCAAGAAATAACATTCTTTTTTAAAAAAAATCAAATTATTGAAATTCTTAGAATGCAAATCTGTTTCTATGATTATCATTGCCCATTGGATGAATCCTACCAAAGGCGTTGACTATTCAACGCCCAAATTTGTTTTTTAGTGAACTAATAAAATTGACTAATTAACCAAGTTAGCAAATGAAAATTCATGATGGAGTGCATGAATTAAGGAGTATGTATTACTACTCCACTACTTATGTTATGAGTCAAATCATAAGATTCAAACCTTAATTTGTTTCTTAATACTGTAATATTTGTTGTCCAATTAGCATAAATAGAATACATGTGACATGCTTAATTGCAGTAATTTTAGTAAAAAAGATTCGAAATTTGACACCTATATATTCGTTGTTGCCAACCTGGCTGGTCCTAGTATGCAATTTTCTTTCCAACTTCAAAACTTTTGGTCTTTTTTTAATTTCATGATTTTCTGCTCAAAAGTCCCAACTTTTCAATTTTAATTTTTTTGAAAAGGGGGAAAAAGAAGAGATTTTTTTTTTGAGTTTTAGGGCTAAATTGGGTCTTAATCTTGTGTATTAGTCAAGTTTGAATCTTTAATCTTTCTGGGTATTGCCATTTTTTGAAAAAAAATCAGCTTTTAGCATTTTCTTATTCACAATTTAGCAAAATTGTGGGATTAAAGTTTGAATCTTGTACTGCCAAAAAAAAAAGTTTGAATCTTGAACTGGGTATAGTGTAATGCCCAGGAATTAAGATGGGTGTAAATTCAAGTGATAATTTGGTGAAAATTTTTGAAGGAGTTGACAATGTGGCAGAGGAAAGGGACCAGACGGTTTTTCTGAAGCAGTCATCTCTTTCTAACGGTTCTTCCAATTGCATTTTAACCGAAGGTATGCATTTTTCTGCTATTTATGTCTAATTTAGTTATTTTTTATGTATAGGTAGCCACGAAGTTACACCCACGAACGAGACTTTAATCAACTAAAATAGTTTGACCGTTATTTTTATGGTGCATTTATAAATTTATAATAGTGAAGGGGTTATATTATGCTTACATTTTAATTTGATTAGTAATTGATGCTACAATATAGTTATAGACTTATAGTGCACCTGAGTGGCTGAGTTGTTTGTATTGCTTTAGTTTTAATGACTTATTATGTTTATCATCTTCAATAGAATGGAGTGTCAATTAGAAAATAATTCAGTCATTTGTGGATCACCAACTAGTTTTTTGACCCTACAAGAAAGGATATAATTGAATTTATAAGGGGCAAGAATTTTTGGTGCAATGCTAATTTACAGGAGTGTTGAGAACTATGCCTTTGCCAGTTTTGTTACAATGAGGCAAAATGACTTATGTTAGAACAAGCACATTTAGGACAAATCTCAATAATATTATTGAATCATAAATTTTGAGGGTTTATGTCGTCGTAAACATCATGTAGAGGAAGGCAGAACATAGGGGCATTAGACCCTACAAAAGTCTTATTTACAACACTCAGGTCAATAAAACTAAAAACGATGGGCTAAGATCGTTTACAACATAAGTGAGATGACAAACATGGCATCATAGTGTAATGCAGATGAATGTAGTGTTGTACTCCCTGTGCAACTTTTGTTTTATATTGCTCCACAAGGATTTTGGTAGTGTGCAAGAGTTCATGAAGAGTTTGTGCTCGGCTTATAAGGCTATAACTAGAGATGGTGGATGCTGAGATGCTCACCCTTCAAATTGAAAGTAGATAGTAATGATCTTGGCCGCAAACCATAATTGCTGGTAATGCAATTGTTTGGAAAGCTCAAAATAGTGGCAGAGAAGTGATAGCATCATAACTTTTTCTTGCCCATAACTCTCACTAGTAACCAGTTAATGCAAGTTGTTGTCCATGAAATGATCTTGTGTAACAAATTGACATGCATATTGCTTAATCTATCACTATTAGGCTAAGTGGTGTACCCTGTAGTTTCCAATGACTATGTTTCTTGTGCCAATGTCGGAAAAACAATAGAAAGACGTAAATGAGTAAATTATTGCAACTCTTTTGAGAATGGCTGATTGGGGCTTACTTGCTCATTCAAGCCTTGTAACAATTAGATAATTTCAAATTTTCTGACTGTAATCAATGTAACAAAAATAACTTATTTTTACTGACTGAGCAGCGGAGGAGGATTTGACTAATGGTAATTCAGTAGTTTCAAAGCTGTCACAGCTTCTTTCTACTGAAAGTGCTTCTGCTGCTGTTGATGGCATTGATGCTGATCTGAGAAAATCTGTTCCAAGGTTAAAGATAGCTATGCTAGTTGTTGGCACACGAGGAGATGTGCAACCTTTTGTAGCTGTTGCCAAGAAACTTCAGGCATGTATATAAATTCTGTGCTGCTATATGCTTGTGAGCTTGTCATTTGCTGTGCATATTCATATATCTCCAGAAATGGCCCCACTTATTCTTCACCAAGAATTTGGTTGGACTTTAAGGCTTAAATGTTGAATGATAGTTTAACATTTTAGTGGTAGATAATGATAAAGCTCATTCAGCAAAGAAATGTGAAATAATTTATAAAATTTTAAATAAAGAAAAGAAAAAAGCTAGAGGTCCTCAAAAGGCCTTTTCCACAAATAGGGTGCAGTGATTTCATGTCTAAATTCTGGTGCTATATGTGCAGGATTTTGGTCATCATGTTCGTTTGGCAACTCATATAAATTTTAGTGACTTTGTCAAGTCAGCTGGCGTTGAGTTCTATCCTTTGGGTGGTGATCCACGCATTCTAGCAGGATGTAAGAAGACTTGCATCTGTTCCTACTAGCTCCCATCCCACTTTTTAATTTTTTTAAAAATTGTTTCCTGTACATCCATTTACAATATCATTTGCTTGAATGAAAATGATTTTAGAATTCTATGGAGACAGGCAGTTACAATGCGAATCAAATAACTTTGACAAGCACTCATATACCTTATAATGCTCTATTTCATATTAAGCTCCTTGATGACATTGATGTTAGTGATGGTATATTGATATTGATGTTAATTTGATTCAAAGCAAGAACTTTAATCTTGACGGATGGCTTAGGCACTTAGCTATGGATATGTGATATTAATTCACCATTTTTTTTCATTCTTTAATTTGAAATAGCAAAAGTATTGTCGCTTTTGATAAGATAAATATCAAACTTCACATTTTGTTGATTATTTCTTCACAATGTAGTGTGTTTACAAAACCCATCAATGACTGAATTATAAGTTATTTGCCTGCATTTAAATAATCAGATATGGCGAGAAATAAAGGGTTGCCCTTAGCAAAAGGAGAGTTAACAATTCAAAGGAAGCAATTGGAAGCTATTATGGAATCAATCCTACCTGCTTGTACAGAACCAGACATAAAGACTGGTGCACCGTTTAGAGCTCAAGCAATAATTGCTAACCCTCCTGCTTATGGTATGTTTATGATTCTTAATTGGTTCTTCCCCCTTACAATTCACCATTGCAAAATCTGAACCTTTCCTGGAGCACATGATGACATTTATCTTTGAATGTCTCAGCTTGTTCTTGAATTGCTCTCTTCTGCTATCCTTTTTGTCTCCATATAATCCCTATGCCCTATATTAGTCATCTCATTTAGTAAATGAAAAACATTAGATAAAATCATTTATCGTTATTTATCCCACCATTTTAATCTCATTTGTTCAATCACCAATTCACCGTTGAGTTTTTTTTTTTTTTTTTTTTTTACCATATCACAAGTGTGGCCTATTATTATATTGGAAACTAGACAACTAATTTGGAATAATAAACAAGGAAAAATTGACTATTAAAATGAGACAAAGGGAGTATTGTTTTGGTTTGAGTGCTGAGTGATTTAATGTGCTTATGCCTCAGCATCATATCTTAATTAAATGCCATAATTCCTATGTCTGTGTTCACTGGCCACTAGGATAGCAGAATGTAATTAACCAATGTCTTTATGGGACAATTTACCCCAAAAAAAAATAAAAAATAAAAAAATAAAATAATAATAATAAAAAAAAGAAAAAGAGTCTTTATGGGACAACTGCATCTCTGTGGTGTATGCCGAAGAGCAAATTCATGTGTTCTAAAATGCATTACGAGAGAGTGAGCTTGGAGTTATGTAATTATTGCGTGCAACTGAGCATTGTGTTTTTTTGGAGGGAGTGGGCTGTATTTTGGCATATGTCTATTAATGTATAACTTCTTGATTCACTGATGAAAGTACATTATAACTTGCAGGACAATTACATGTTGCTGAAGCTCTAAATGTTCCTCTACATATACTCTTCACTGTGCCATGGACGTAAGTTTTCTGACTAAGTGCAATATATTTTAACTAGATGATTTTCTTCTCAAGATTTTTCTTGTTTTAGAGTAGATTATATGTTGATTGAGGGTTATAATTTATCGAAGAGTGGGACTGCCAATCTCTAAAACCATCCTGGCAACTTTTATGAGTTTTTAGACACTGTTGTAAGGTCATTTTGGCACCTTAGTGAAACAACTAAAGATTACAGCCAATAAAAAGGTGACTTGAGATGCTGATTTCTTTTTAATTAGTTAAGAAGCGTGTTGAGGCATTGAAACACGAGGCTCAGATGACATTCACTTTGAATAGCTTAGAGCTTTTAAGGTCTACCTGTTTATATTTCTGCGTGATTAGAATTTTATTGTTAAACAGGAAGATATGATTCCTGTAAGATGTATTACTACGAAAAAGCATTTTTTTTTTTAATTTTATTTTTAGCATTTCACCTTTTGACTTTGAGGTCACATGTTTGAGTTTCACCATTAACTCGTGTTTGGGACTGGGGGATCCCCCCCCCCCCCCCCCCTCTCACTCTCAAGCGTTGACATATAAAGTTGGGCTGGCTGTGAGAGGAGCCGTTTTAGTATGGTCATATTGACAACTTCAGATGATTAAAAAAAGCTTTATTATTCGTTGCTTAGATTCTTAAAATGTCATTCGCTCATTCCCCTTGACTTACCCTCCTAAAGGAAATAAAATTGATTTTTTAAATTTGTTTAATAAGGAGAGATCAATTATGTATCACAGGAAAACAAGATAAGAAAAGAAAGTAGACTTAAATATGAGGGCACAACCTGAAAGCCAGAAGATCAAAATGCCTTCAGATAAGGATTTGGTGATCTTAGCATTTGTAGTGGATTTGATCAAAACTTAATGACATGAATTATCTGTTGTGCTTAATTAAATTCCATGTAATGAGTATTGTTGCTGTATACAAAGAATATCTTCTTACAATTCTTTTGAATAGGCAGGCCAACTTATGAATTTCCCATCCCAATTGCTCATCTACCGCAAAGTCCTGGTAACCGGGTATGCTCCTGTCACTCCTTAATTGCCCCAGTACACCAGTAACCTGGCTAGTTCACTGACCCTTCTATATTGTGGAACTGATGCAGTTGTCATATGTAATTGTTGATCTGATGATTTGGTGGCTGATAAGGGGTCACATAAATGACATCAGAAAGAGAAAGTTGAACCTTCCTCCCATTTCATACTTTAGCACATACTATGGATCTACATACCATTTGCCAACGACATACATGTGGAGTCGTCATGTCTTACCTAAACCTAAAGGTAGGAATTGGATTTTTTTGGTGATACAGTAGCAACGGCTGTAACAATAAGTATGCTGAGACAATTGTGCTGTTGAAAATGAAGAATGCATGAAGTGTAATTTGTATCATTTGCTCAATCATTTGTTTTATCCTAGACGACTTAACTAACAGTTATTAATAAAATCTAATGGACTTGCAGACTGGGGACCTGAAGTTGATGTTGTTGGTTATTGTTTCTTAAACCTTGGGTCCAAGTATCAACCTCAAGAAGAGTTAGTAGATTGGATCAAGAAAGGGCCGAGGCCAATATATGTTGGCTTTGGAAGCATGGTAAGATCCTTTTCTCTTTTTCCAGCGTCTTATTTATGATTGTAGTTAGCTGTAATAGCTTCCTTATTGATTACTTGTGCTTGTAATTTACTAAAACAAAAAAATGTAATTTTTTTCCCCTTGTTAGCTTCTTGATGATTCCAAGAGAACTACAGATATCATTCTTGAAGCATTGAAGCATACCGGACAGCGTGGAATAATTGACTGTGGTTGGGGAGGCCTTGGTATTGGTGAGTATCCTTATCTAGCTTTGTTTCTTTTTTCGCTCTCATATTTGCTTTTCTATTTTCCATCTCTTTCACTGTTGTTGAACAATGGTTCTTGATATCATGCTCTAAGGAGTGACTGTTATATATATGATGTACTTTGGATTTTTATAGCCTAGTTGGTGTCTTGCAGCTTCTGAACTTCCAGATGACGTCTTCCTTCTCGAGAATTGCCCTCACGATTGGCTTTTTCCTCTATGTTCTGCAGTGGTGAGTTCCTGTCAAAGTAGTAACTAATTGGAATTTCCATACTGGTAGATATTTAGAGCAATACTAAGCTGAACAAGATTTTCGTAACATCCTTGCTTTGAAGGCTTAATTTATTTAGTTAAAAAAAAAAAAAAAAAAAAGAACCATTGTAGCAAAAGATCACCCGTTCTAATCATTATATCAATGTTATTATGTATGTTAGTATTTAACCTATGCATTCAGTGGTATGTGTCCAAGCATCAAACTCGGCAATTTTTTGTAGTAGTGAAATGAAGAGTTCAAGTACTACCTCCATTAACTTTTATTTGCAACTTTAGGGTATTATTTGTGAGACATAAAATATTCCAAAGTTGCAAATAAAAGTTAACGGAGATAGTAATAGTTTTCAACCTAGATGCTTATAAAATAAACTGTGTTTCGCATTTGCAGGTTCATCATGGTGGTGGTGGAACTACAGCGGCTGGACTAAAAGCTGGGGTATGTTTTACTGACTGTTACATTTATGTAAGACGACGATGTATACAACTAGAGAAGACAATTAAATTCCATTAGTTTCCTATCTAAGGAGATGTTTGGTATGCTGTTTTTCTAGGGTTAGAAACGGAATCGTGTTACCGTTTCCGTTAGAACATGTTTGGTTAATGAGTTAAGTAACAGAAACCGTTTCTTTCCTCTAACCCATTCCACCACTTTGTTTCCAAAGTAAAACATGGGGAAACAAATCCCGTCTCTCCTCTAACTCAAAAAGACAACTCTACCTCTTCTCTCTCCTCTATCCTCTCAGGCTCTCATATGACATATCTCCCAAAAAAACATCTCAATTTTGATCAAGTTGTTAAATTTTCCTATTTGAGTTTTTGATCTATTTGTTGATTGCTATTTTCCATCTATGGTGTTAATTTCTAGGGTGTTCTATCCTGATTTTTCTGTTCTATTTGAGTTTTACTTTAATTGAATCTCCTGCTTTTTGCTTCATGTTATTATTGCTAATATGATGCTTGAATAATCTTGATGCTTCCAACGTTTATCCAATTTCCAGGTATTCATTTTTAATAATGAACAAAATTCTGTAATTAGTCTTGTAACATTATAGTATATAGTTTAATGATATTGTTTTATACGATTGTAACTGAAATGCAAATTGCTTACAGCATACACTAATCTCTACATGTTTGATCTTTCCTAAATTTAGAATTCATTTTTGGGTGCTCATAACCTGTTTGATAAAAAGCCTAGCTGAAAATTTAACTACATGAATACATGATAGTTTGTCTCTGTTTTACCACAAAATCTGTTCTTGCATTTATACAAAATTATAAATGGTAGCATGTTATTGCTTATTGTATATGATCAGAACCAGAAATGCTTGATTCTATCCACTTTATCGAATTCGGCTAATCTTTTTTACTCCCTAATACTCTCTAATTAATGAAGGGATAGCTTAAGATGAAGGGAAGATACAGAACCTAGCAAGAAAAAACAATCTTATATCTTATCTTTAAGTTGATCAAGAAGATCAGTAAATAGAAAATTGTTGTTGCTCATATACTAGGCTCATTGTTGCTCTTTTTTGTTTCCAATTTATCTATGCCAAACAAGAGGAAACGGATTGGTTGTAATCATTTACGTTTCCTTAAGAATACCAAACAATTAGTAAGGGTAACACAATATATTACCCTTTCCCCCCCCCCCCCCCCTAATTTGTTTCCAATCCGTTACCTTTACTAATTTGATACCAAACACCCCCTAAGTTGCTCCAGTTATAATATCAGACCATCAAAACTACTGTAAATGATTTCACGTTTATATGTATATTTTTTCACTTGTATATTCCTAACAAGTTAATGCAAATCAGATAATTCTATTTTTCACTTCATGCTTGTGTTTAGAAGTTGTGACATTATTTGATTGAAAATTTGATTAATTGCAGTGTCCCACTACAATTGTTCCATTCTTTGGAGATCAGTTTTTCTGGGGTGAAAGGATTCATGAGAAAGGATTGGGGCCAGAACCTATACCTGTTCACGAGCTTACTGTCGAAGCTCTCTCTAATGCTATCGAATTCATGCTAGAGCCAGAGGTAATTTCATTCTCAGACATTCTCTGTACTTCATCTAACTTGTTTTAGACTATTATATACTAATATGTTTATCCCAGTGGCCAGAACGGTTGAAAATAGGTTTTGCCTACGACGTTTGCAGTTTGGCAATTGTCATTAGGATAAGGAACTTTTCTGATCAATACAAGGAGGGAAATCAGTGGATAATGCATCTTAGAATTCTGATATAAATTAACAACGCCTTACAAACACATTAGCTTTTACTGAGTGTAACCTCCGTGTCTATAATAGCTATAAAAAGTTATCGCCTTTCAAATGATATAGGAGTAAATAGATTTCAGAGTCCTGAGACATCTATGCATATGTATCATAGGATTCATAGGTATTAACTGAGCCTTTATTTGAGTTTTGGTGCTAACTATCCAAAATGTAATCTTCTGTATGTTATAAGTGATTATTATGTGCTAATATTGTTAAATTGATGCATTTCATAATTGCATTGTAGTAACCTTTACACTCTCCTTCCTCTCATCAGGTCAAATGTCGAGCAATGGAAATAGCTCGGTTGATAGATAATGAAGATGGTGTTGCAGCTGCTGTCGATGCATTTCATCGACATTTACCCAATGAATTGCCGGTGCCACCTGCATCAATGGAAAACAATTGTCCAAATCTTATTCAGTGGTTCTTTGTTCAAATTGGGACAATTTGCTGTGGTGTTTGTTCTTAGACTGTTTTGTAGGTGTGACCGTGTGAGTTAGAGTAGGGTTTTTGTATAGCTTTTGCCTTCCAGTGTTGGTTAATACTAATATACCATTATTTGTAATTAACCATTCATTTTATTCATTTCATTCTGTAAATTATGTTTGGAAAATTACATTAGGAAGTCCGACTGAAGAAAGTAATTTCATTAGGTGAATAGATTTGTTACATTTATTGTTCACAAATTAACTAGGTTCTTGTAAAATAGTCATATTTTGTGAAAAAAAAAAAAAAAAAAAAAAAAAAAGGCTTCGTATGTTGCTACATTTATGTAATTGACATTGGGTTTTTAATTATATCTACTAATCTGAAATTTGCTTTGTTTCTCTTTATCACAGATTAGTTTTTACACATCTTTTTCAACTGTTCTAATTTTTTATGGGTAATGTTATATGTAGCCTAAGGGCTATATCTAAGCATTAAATGTACTATTGAAAATTGTATAAAATTAGGAATTCATGACACAAAGACGCATAAATCAGTGTTATTAGTGTTTATATTTTGATGTTTTTTTAACTTTTTACGATTTTCAAGTATAAATTTAATGATTATATGTAGCCTTATATGTAGCCCTAAGGACTAAGTATAACATTTTCCATTTTTTATTTTATTTTTTGGAAAAAAATTTAATTTCTATTAGAGGTTTAGATTAGTCAAGCTTCTCTTTTTTGTTCTAAATAAACCTTTCCCAACCCTTCTAACCTCTATTATTTTCATTAACTTATTATAAAACAGGTTAAGAACCTTAAGATTATCTTGAAAGTATTTAAAATTACACCTTATATACTGCTTGGCTGCTCCATATAGGTTACCAATTTCTAACATAAATTTTATTCTTGAAAAAATCTCATAATAAAATAGATTAATCATATTATCCTTTTATCACATTAAAAGATACACATTAAGCCTTAAAAGACTTAGACCCCGTTCTTCAGAGTTGCTTGGCTCTGCTCCGCCCTGCTTGCCCTTCTCTGCTTAAAAATAATACTTTCTCCGTTCTGTTAATATTGCAACAAGGAGTAAATTACGCATCCCGAAACACCTTTTATATGCTAAATATCTATAATTGTGTGAGAGTAAAAATTATAAAAAGTTGATATTGTAAAAGTATTTTATGAGACGAATCCAACAAGATCCCACTTGACTATATTTTGCTTAACGTAACTCATATTATATGGTCAAACAAGAGTGATGAATAGTGCAAAAAGTCCATTGTTGCAATATTAATAGAACGGAGGAAGTACTTAACATTGAATTATTATAATAATAATTAATATTTAATAATAATAAATAAATAATAATAATTTATATTGAATTATTACTATAATAATAATAAATAATATTAAAAATAACAATATTATTTAAAATTAATATTTAATAATAACAACAATAAATAAGTAATATTTAATAATAATAATAATAATAATAATAATAATAATAATAATAATAATAATAATAACAACAACAATAATAATAATAATAACAATAATAATAATAATATTTAATAATTATAATATTAAGAATAATAATTAATATTCAATAATAATAATAATAATAATAATAATATTTATTATTATAATTATTATTATAATAATAATAGTAGTAGTAAAATTAATAATAATAATAATATTTTCTCAAAAAAATGAAAATAATAGTAATAATAATACTTATTATTAATAATATTAGTAAAATTAATAATTGATTTTTTATAATAAAAATTAATATTTAAAGATAATAACTAATTTATTTAACTATTACTAAAATAGAAGATGTTGACGTCACCACTGCCCACGTGTCGCTCTTTTAATTAAAAATTTCCCGCCTAAATGCAATGATGTTGTCATTTTTTTTTTTTTTTTTTTTTTTGTAGAGCTATCATATTTAAACATTTTTAAAATTTAAATAACTAAAAACCTATCAATTTATCATAAGAAATTTAAATAATTTTAAATGGCACACTAATAAATGATCTCCTACATTAATCTATGAATTAGACAACGTTTAACAGATACTACATCATAATTTTAATGAAAATAAAAAATTTTAAAATTACAAAATGTACGTAATTCTTATTTAATTCATGTATAATAGCCATTTATTTTTAAAATGTACAATTAAAAATAGGTTTTATATAAACCTTGCATCGCACGGGTTCTAAGCTAGTATTTAAATATAATACTAATTATAAATTTTTAATAATAATAATAAAAATAAAAATTTTTAATTTTTAATATTTATAATAAAATAATAATTTAATAATATTTAACAGTTATTATTATAATATTAATATTTAATAATTATAGTAATAATGCGATAATATTAATAATATTAGTAATAGTAATAGTAATAGTAGTAGTAGTAGTAGTAGTAGTAGTAGTAGTAGTAGTAGTAATGATAATAATAATAATAATAATAATAATAATAATAATAATAATAATAATAATAATAATAATAATAATAATAATAATAATATTGGGTTGTCTGGAGGGAACGGTGATGCCCTCAGACCTGCTGATGTGTTACTTTATTCTTGGGATCGTGGTCGCGATGTCTGTGTTGATTTGACAGGATCTTCTCCTTTGACACAGTCAAGGCTATCTGACTTTATTCCTGGACGGGTTGTGGCTGATGCAGCTCAGCGGAAGCGGGATAAGTATGAGGCTCGTTGTCAGGCGATTGGATATGGGTTCATTCTCTTCTCCTTTTCTTCGTTTGGTGAATTAGAGAAGGAGGTTGTTGCGTTGCTTAAGCGAATTCAGAGATTCTCGACGACGCAAGACATTGGAGCACGTGCTGCAACTCATATTTTTACTAGGGTAGGCTTTGCTATAGCTAGAGGAGTGGGGGCCCAGATTGTATCTCGGCTTCCCACTAATTTATTGTAGGTTGTATGACTTTTTGTTTTTGAGATATAATAATAATAATAATAATAATAATAATAATAATAATAATAATAATAATAATAATAATAATAATAATAATAATAATAATAATAAAAAAAAAAAAAAAAAAAAAAAAAAAAAAAAAATTTGTTTTGCTCTGCTGAAATCTGCTCTGCTCTGCCCAGAAGCTCAAAAGAACAGAGCCTTATTGAACTTTGTATACTCGTATAAATTTTACGCCCCAAAACTTACTCTAGGACCGATTTGCAATACAAGAATTATTAAACTTTGTACTACCCCCGTTTCATATTATTTACAACAATTTGACATAAACTAAAGATAAAAAAAATAGCTAATTGTTACAAATAATATAAAACGGTGGTAGAATATAAATGTAATCTTATAAGAAACTGGTTTCAATTTATTTATGTATGGCTTAATTTATAGGAAATTGGTGTTATTCGTTTGTCTTGTCGCCTTTGTTTCTCGTACTACCCATAAGCTTTTGTCGTCACATAACATACAACATGAAATACCATGGAATCCTACAATATCTAAAAGCATACCAACAAGTGTGCTCTTCATTTTTGGACGTTAATGGCCTGATTTTATCTTCTGCTCTTCCTTGCTTCTAAAAATTAAACATCTTTAAAGTTCTTTGTCACTTGTGATTAGAATAATGAGCGATTTTTTTTGTAATTTAAGTCTTATTAATTCCCAATGTATTTGGTGATTAAAATAAATCTAAAGTTTCCAATCACATAGTCTAGGATTACTCAAATTTAAAAGAGAGATTGCTCAAATGATGCCTTGTGCAAGGGGATCATTGCCAAGGGAAACCATTTGGCAAGATAATTTATAATGATAAGACAACGTATATATAATAATATACGGTTAAATAGATACTGATATAAGTATGAATAATTTTAGGGTTGATACATACATCTACCAAGGCTTGGATCACTTGGTAAAATTCTTATTGCAATACCGTAAATCCGTTGAATTTGATTCCAGGCTGGCTATAAGGTGGATAATGTGGTCACGGATCAATAGCGGATCTATAATGGACAAGCAAATAAAGTATTAATTAAAAAGAATATAGGACAAAGCCATAATTATTAAGTATATATACGAATACGAAAAATATTGATGGAAAATTTCTAAAACCATCGATTTTCTTTATCAATTAAATTGGGTGAACATTTTAACGCTACATTGACCTTACCCATCACAGCTCTTTAAATTAAAGATATTGTCGATTATAGACTCTTTAACTTTGACATTGACCCTATTATTATTGGGCTACAATATCTATAACCTACAAGATCTTATCCCCCCCACACCTAGAGGTGTTAAAACCTGACCCAATCGACTCAATCCTAAACTGATATAAAAAATATCCGATTTAAATTTCGATTTGCATGAACACAATAATTTAGCATGACTCAGTTTTGAAATTAAATCAAACCGACCTGACTTCACAAAACCTCATTCAAACATCCGAAATGGACATCTCTACGGCCACACATGCGTTTAGACTAATTTTTCATGAAAATTATTTAACTTGGAAATCTTGTTTTTCCAATGCTTGTTTTTCATGCGATATGCTTTTTGCTTAGGATGTTATTTGGTGTACCTTTTTATTTGTCATCTACACTTTTTGATTCACGTCTTTCCATGCTAAATAGCTAACTTAGGCTTTAGTTTACTTGGCTAAAAGTGGTAGAAAATTAATAAAATAGACTAAAGATAAGTGAAATCTAGTTGGAAAATAGCATGTAGGTCTTTCCTCGAGTCAACAATAACAATTCCTATCATTTGCTAATAATAAGCATCTTCTGTTACTCAAAGGTTAGACATTGTGAATGTAGTCATGTAGAATTATTGGAGATTTGTAGATAGCTCAAAGTTTAGAGTAATAAGATTTAAGTTTTATCTGCATAACTCACCTTAATCATAACTTTTAACTGATATTATATTTGGTCTTTTTATGTTGATTTCGGTTTCAACTTCCGACTATTCTTCTTTGTTGGTTACACTTAATTTTTACCTTCAATTATAAGGTCCAATTCATTTTCTCACAAGTTATTAGTTGCTCTCTCATCTATGTGCCTTGACCTAGGCTCTCTCATCTATGTGCCTTGACCTAGACTCAAATGACACTACGTATGAAATATTTCAACACGAAAAAAAATATATACGTTAATGTGTGTGCAGTTGTACTGGATGTGTGTGGACCTTATACATTTTTTTTCAAATTAAAGAAGCAAAACACAACATACTAAGCATAATAAACTACAACAACAGTTATTATTCCTTCGAGCTGAGGCATGACTAATACAATCAAAATTTGTACCTATGATATATATGTGAAGGTTATGGCACAATTAGACACTATTCATGATTAGAGAGTTGTGCTTTCCCAATCAAACCTAAAAAAACCCTAAACATGTAAAGACGATTACCAAATATTATCTTTAAACTTAATAAACAATCGCCGTTGTTGACTTTCGAAAAAATATTATGAATACGAGTAACAAAATTTAATCATAAAATTTTTTTAGACTCTTTTGCACAACATGGTAGGTAAAACTTTCAAATAAACATCATTACACCAAATATCTACAACGTACGAAAACCATGTAAAAATCTAGTAACAATAACATGTGTACCCTTTTCGCATTTTTGGCTTGATTGATTGGGAATTTGGGATATAAATTATGTTCATTTTTTCTTCTGATAAACTAATTATGGAAGGTTGGTACAATACAATATACTACGTACATTATTGCCTCTAGAATATGTCATTACTTTTTTCACGGGTATATTCTGTGTCAGACAAAAAATCTTCAGTTCATTAAAAACTAATCTCTGATTAAACAAATAATTTAAATCCCTTAAGATTTAAAACTCGAGGATTAGAGCATTTTTATAAAGTCAAAACATGGGTTAATAAAAAGGAAAAGATAAGCAGAAAAGAAAAAGTAGAGCAGTGAAAAATTTAAAATGGTACTGCAATAAAAAAGACTCGTCTAACAATCTCGACTCCCAATAAAAAATATCATAAAATATTTTGCACTACATTAATGAAAGTTATCCAAAAGAAAAATATAATCACGATTGTAATCATTTTTGAATGATAATCATCTTATCATACCATCAATCACAACCACTCATTTCTTCCCAAATTATAATCCTTTTTTTTTTTTTTTCCTTATTTTCCTTATTTCTTAATACATAATCATTTATACTTTTGGCTTGAAAATAATTGCACTAGCAATTTACTACGAGTACTATGATAGTGCATTTAAATTTTAGTACATACTTTATGGTAAATCAATAGTTCATAATATCTAATAGATTCTAACTGATCTCAATTTATTCCGAGCACAATAAAACTCTCTTAGAAAAAGTTTATGATGAATAGTCTATAAAAACCTTTGATTAGATTTAAATGTGAACAACTCCTACATTAATTAATCTAAAGGCATGTTCTAATAGACTGAAATTAGCTGAACTGAAATGAATATTATAAGAGAAGAAAATTAGGAGTTGAACTGAAATAAACTAAGCTGAGCTGAACTGAACTGAAAAAATAAACGTATGAGAACAGGCCCTAAGCATGTACTACCATCGTCTCAATTGTTGTCTCATAAGAGAATTGTTACTTTTAAACGTTTTAACTTGATAAACTGACAAGAGAAAAGTAAAAAGATCATAGTCTTGTATGTTAAAACTAAATTATAGTAACTCCTACAATATGAGGCAAACTCAAAGATATATCAAAATAGAGAATGTTTGGCAATTTTAGTGAGACAGGATTGGCTCTGTATGTTTAAGCTTCTGAGCATAACAGATTTCAATAGAGCAGAATAAGTGTTAGCAATAAAGTAGAGCAGCTCAAAAGAACATGGCCTTGTATTCTACTAATAGTCCTATTATAGTCCGTAATTTGGTGTTAATGAAAAGAGAAGAAAAAAATTACAGAAACCAAAGTATGATGACTGTCATCCATTTAAAACTGTTGCCATGAAAAGGCAAACACTCTGACACCCAACAACACCACTACTCTCTTTCTCTCTCTCTTCACAAGACTACTCCTACACTCATTTAAAGTGAGCGCCACTATTGACTACACATATCCCATTTCTTGTGACTTTGTGAGTGTTGTAACTACTTCATTCTCTCTTCAAATTCCTCTTTTTTAACTCAAGAAAAAAACTCTGCAACAAAACTCACAGAAAACATGAAAGTTTTCAATGGATTCTGTTGTACCATATTCTTCTTCTTCACAATCTTCTTGCTTGCTTTGCAATTGCAAACATCTAATTGTGCAACTGTTGTTGTTGATGGTGTCACTCAATGGAATCATCCCTCTGCCAACATTGGAGATACTATCAGTAAGCATTCTCAATTTTCACCACTTTACATTCTCTTAATTAGTCGCAAAATGATAATGATGTAAGCGGGATTTGATCTCATGAATGTTAGATAGTTAGACACCAACACTTTACCAATTAAGCTAGTCGGCGTACATATTTTGAGCTACATTATACTATACTAATGTCAAAATGCTTTTATTTATCTGCAGTTTTCAAGCACAAGAATCAGTACAATCTCTACATATTCAGAACAAAAGATGCATTCAACACCTGCAACTTCACTCAAGCAACACCACTCTCCAACCACAATTCCACAACCTACACAGTAAGTCAAAACACCCCACAAAACCCCCATTCTCTAATTCCTTACTTTTTCATTCACGCATTTCATCAAACACTTAATCTGCATTTTTCTTTCCCAGTGGCACCCATCAAGAACAGGCTACTTCTACTTCGCCTTCAACAATGGCACCAAAATCCCATGTGAACAAGGTCAAAAACTAGCCATTAACATCACAACAACAGCAGCAGCAACAACCCCAACTTCTCCGGCGCCGGAACTTCCACCGCCGGCGACACCAGGCGGCGTAGTTTCGTCTTCTCCGTCGTACCCTTGGCCATTTCAGCCACGAGAGAAGGAAGGAGCTAGTCCCGGACCAAGTTACAACGACATCGGAATCTCGCCGGTGCCGACGGCGTCTCCGGCGGCGATGGGAAGTATACCCTTTATTAATAGCAATCCGGCGGTTCCTTTGCCTACTGGTGAAGTTGATTCTGCTACTATTCGACCTTTCCCAACTTCTGCTAATCAAACTTCTTCTTCTCAGGTATATTTTTTGTCTTTCCTCTTTTAGCTTAATTTAATTGGGGTTTTCTATTTTTGGAAGATAAAGAGATTTTTCAGTTAAAGGACAATTTATTTTGAATTGAGATTAATAAAATTAGACATAAGAACACAAAATAATTATGGTTCAATTACCATAGAATTTAGAACCGTTCACATCTTACCTACTAAACAATACGAGTACATAGAATATGCGGCAAGTATTAATATTACTTCATACTCCCTCCTTCCGTCTCTAAATTACGTGATGAAGTAGAATGTAATTTAGAGAATACAATTTTTTTTTGTTTAGGCATGTAGAAAAAGGCCTAAGTCGTATATGGATTTGATTTTGGTTCGGGTGAATTTCAATTTGAAGTTTTTACGAAAAGAATCCTTGTGATTTTGGATTCATTTAGGCTTTTGGCTTATTATTATTGTACATCCTTATTAGTTAATTATGTGCTTGTGTCAGTTAATTTTGGATTTTGGGTCGTGGTTCGTATGATTACTCTACAATTTTAAATAATTGGGTCAATTTTGGAAATTTAAATATATTTAACATGATGAACATCTCGTAAAAAAAAAGAAAAAAAAATGATGAACAATGATTATTGGATTCTTAGCTTTAATAAATATGCAAGTTTTGAGAGAAAAATTCAAGTGAGAGCTTGTAGAGCTACCACTTCAACCAACCACGAGATTAGGAGTCCGTTCTCATCACCTCCGACTTTAAGTCAAGTTATTAGGAATCCATTCAAGCGATCGATTCTCATCACCTTTGGACTTTAAACCGACTGACTTAATAAAGGTTTTCTTGCGGGTTGGGATCATCATGAGTCATATAACTCATATCCCTCTTTCAAAGACTAGCTGGCCACAGCCAACAAATGTCTAAATTAAAAATAACTAATGTCAATTAGTCATACATATACAATACATTGTTTGGATTTATGTCATAAAATAGCATTGGAATGCAACCTTTTGGGAGTGTGTTTGGATTGTTCCAAATTTAAGGGATTTACTATAAACTATTATGCTCTCTGTTAATTGTAATTAATTACTACTGACACCCTTTTACTTTGTTAATTTTTTTTCAGGGAGTGAAGTTGATGGGATTTTTCAAAGGAGTAATACCTCTATGTTATGTAATTATTGTAATAGTTACAATAATATAAAAATGAGAGTTTTTTATTGATTAATGTAAAATGAAATATAGAATTAGTAGGATTAGCCAGGTTGTTTAGAATGGGGTGGGGTTAGATTAGGAGTGTGAGAAAAGTAGCTTTAGAGGGGTGGTTGTTAATGATAATATGCTCTTTTAGACTTTATTACTTTGGAATCATTGTTATTATTATAATTACCACTTTTAGTAGTCTTTTCTTTTTTTAATTACAATTCATATTGCCTATTCTTGCATTTTAATAATCATGCTTTTTCTTTGTAATGTTTTGGCTTTATTCTCTTCATTATTTTTGTAACCAAACTTTGAAAGAATTTCAATTTGCACGAGCATTACAATGATGCAATCACGGGCGAAAAATTTAAGGTAGGTGGATTTAGGGCCTTCAAGAAAAATGACCCCATATGCCCGCTATCCGATAATTATTGTAGTGACCTAAAAAAAAATTCATCGTATTCAATTTAAATCGACACATGAACCCTGTATAAACCATTATATGATATGACTCGAATTAATTAGACTTGTTTTGTAGCCGATTGTTGACTTAATTTGTGACCGACCATAGACTTAACTTGATAGCTCTAGACGGAGTAAAGGGTTAAGGTTTGTAGAATTTTGTTGGTGGTCACGAGTTGTAATTTAAACTTGTAATCTAAGAGAAGAGAAAGCAATGAAAATAGGTGATGATGGTAATGGTATCCAATGTAGTGTAGGACAATCTAATGTGCATGATTTAGGAAGAGGTCCTCTGTTTTTGTACCTGCCTCGAATTCCCATCTATGTCCCCTCATAACATGGCCATTGTTTGGTGTGGATTGTTTATCCTAGTTCGAATTTTTTAAAACTGAGTACTACTCGTAAAATTTACTTACATGACATGATTTTAAACCGTGTTGAAATTGGCAATGAAATTCATTAAATATGATTAGTGTAATATTCAAGTGATAAATCATTCAGTTAGATTTTGCGGTTATTAGTGTCTCATCCTAGTAGTATAAAGTTTACGTGCTCCGCATAAAAGTCATAAATGAGACTCGGAGAGTATCAAAAAATTATAGCCGTGTTTGGTGAATAACTTAAAATTGAAAGTTAAAATTGATTATGGGCGTGTTCGACAAAATATAGCTGTGAAGGTAGATGTAGCTGTGGAGATAGCTGTTAGCTGTGTAGGTAGCTGTTAGCTGTCAACAAGCTGTTAGCTGTGAAGATAAATAATTTAGATATGAGTGTTCGGTAAAGTAGTGGTTGACTAGCTGTTAAATATAAAAATCAATTTTTTATTTAGATTAAATTTTCAACAGCTACTTGAAAAGCTACCTCTAATTTCAAAAGCTAATGTTTCTAACTTTTCACAAAAGCTACCTCCACCACTAAAAGCTACCCTAACCACTACTTTGCCAAACACTCACATTTTTTGTTGAGTAGTGGTTTGACTTGGTCAAACCACTAAAAGCTACCTAAAAGCTACTCAAAAGCTAACGCCGAACACGCCCTATATAGCTTATTTTAATTGGTTGATTGTATTAACTGATTAAACTAACTTATTTTATTAGCCGATTGTATAACTGTGTTTGGTAAATAGCCGATAGCTTATAGTTGTTTGAGTATGTGAAATGACTAAAAACCTAACTGTGGAATAGGTAGTTTAGGTAGGATTTTAAATTAAGATTTTTCAATAAGAAACTTATTTAGTGGAAAAAACTCTTTAAATAGTTTCCACTAAACACCCAGGGCCGTAGCAAGGGGAGGGCAGCTGGGGCGGCTGCTTGGGCCCCTTGTTAAAAAGCCCAGCTTCAATACAATACAAGGCCCCAGAAAAATTTACTTCACAGTTCGCATTAAGTAATACTATGTATATATATTTTTAAGAAAAAAGAAAGAAAGAAAACAAAAAGTGTATACTGTAACACTACAATAGTACCGTAGAACTCCAAAATATCAAATGACATTTTTTGTCAACGTATTTCTTCCCTAATTTTTTTCCCAAATTATTCACTTTCCTAAGTGAATTTGATTAACAAAAAAAATGTCATTAATTTTAATTATATCCCCGTTTTTGATAATTTTATTTTTCAAAATGTATCTCATTACAATATTCAATTAGTTAAATTCCTTCTCTTTCTTGATTCAATTGAAGATGAAAACTAAAATAAACGGTCTTTTTACTCTTCAATTTTCAACGGGAATTTATCTAATTATATATAATTCTCTTTGCATACCCTACTTTTTTTTTTTTTTGAATGGTGCATACATGACTTTATTCATCAACTTCTCTTATTTGTATCAAATTATATTTTTCTTAAATTGTATGACTATTTTCATTCAAATATTACAAAATTTTGGGGAAAAAAATCTAATTGATTGGTTGGGTACTTGTTTTGAATGGTTCGGCTGGTGTAATTACTTCAACAAGAGTTACGGGAATGTAATTTCAATGTTTTATGAAATTTGATGTTTTTAAGAATTATTAATCATAATAAAATATGTATTTTCATTTTGCATACCCAATTTTTTTAAACACCTTATTGATTAATAATTCTTAAAAACATTGTATTTCATAAAACATTAGCCGATAAAGTAGCTTATTTTATAATCAATAAGCTAATTTTGCTCAAATAAGTTGTTTGCCAAATACAGCCATTAGCCGATAAATAACTGCATAACTACATACTTGACAGTTGACACAATATGCTTTACCACTTTAGTAAATTACTTGTATATTATGGGATGTCTATTTCTTCTTACAAAAATTCTGTTTTAGCAAACCTATTTTGGTTGTAGACAAAACCTTACTTATCACAGAATCTCACGTGCAATAATCTTTATTATTATATCATGTATTTGGCCCACTTTTGTACTACGGAGTATATATTTGTATGCATGTATTGGTGTATTAATACTTTAAGTTAACCTTTTAAAAATGGTCTTCGTAACATAAAAGAATACGGAGTAGAACCTAAAATGCAACTAATACATGATTCATGTAACTATCACAAATCCGATACATTAAATATTTTTAGTGGTACGACAGCTGTAGAACCTATGTACCATATATGGTCATATTGTTAGTAACCTTATAAGTGGAACTTATTATATGAAACATATTGCCGCTTTCAACATTGAAACATCCTGCCGCTTTCGAGACCTCTTGGAATATATATATTTTTTTTATTTTTTTTTTTAAACTAAACTTCTCATATTCATATGAGTTACTAGCTTTCTAATCTACCATACGTCCATACTCTCTCCATTTATATTGATTCTTCCCATTTTCATACATATCTTTTTTTTTAAAGCTCGTATTTAAGCATTAAATTATTTAGTATTAAAAAGCGATAATCTAAATAGTATTCCATCCGCTTTTATATATTTGTTTTATTTTTCTATGCGCGGAGATTTAGGAAATATTAAAGATAGTCAGAAAGTAATAAAATATAGAGGTAGTTGGGTTAGTAGAAGGTAAATTAGAAAAGAGAGAATCAAAATTAATTAAAAAAAAATCATTTTATTAGATCCCACTAGTTAAGAGAAGTGAATTAAATATTGTAAAAACTTTCGAGATAAGAAAATGGAGCAAGACAACAAGTATTTAAAACAACCGGAAATGAAAAGTGGAGCAAGCATTATAAAACGGAGGAAGTATATTATATTATATAACGACTAATTTATGAGTTCTAGTTATTCACTGTTTTTTAATACGTTATCTATTGCGTAGTGCTACCCCTAGCTAGAAATCCTGGATCCGCCACTGACGACATACACATGATTTTATCATTCTACTCCATAGTTTCATGAACATTCAACTGCATATCTTTAGTAGTGTGCTAATGCTTTATCTATCTAGAAGTCTCACAATCAAAACGAGCAGAAATAAAGGTTGTAATTTGTATACATAAATTGAATAAAAGCAAATTTGGCATCAATCAAAGCGTTATCTTCCCGCCAAGCTAAGGCAACCAAACTTAAACCAAAATTTAACAAAAGCCAACTTAAAGAAATGCATATATTCTTTGCTTATTCTCTATTCTTACGGCCTACTTCACATTTTACTTTCACACACACTTTTATTTCAATTTATATCTCTTTGATTCCAATATTTTTTGTACAGTATAAATATAACTTTCAACATCATGTAATATAACTATCATATCATAACATATGGTGTACTTATGTCATAGTTTTTAGCTCATTTTTTCCATATAGTTTGTTTTTCTAGTGCATATTTGAAATATGGAGCTTGAATTAGACCTCAAGATTACCACAACTAAAGGTGCTCATCATTCTACTGACTTTCGAATTGCTAAAGATCGAGCTGGTCCTGTGTTTCTATCTAGAGAGACCGAAACTACGTTTATTCTTACGGCTCATCTTAGAGGTAACACATTGTATGTAACCATGTATGATAATCTTGTATTAATGCATTTTTTACCTCTCTAAAATAGGAAGGTTGCTGATTTTTATGATTTTTTTGGGGTGGTTGTTTTAGGATTTAAAAGGGAAGATGTCAAGATCGACATAAATGAAGATGGAACACTAATTTCGATAAGTGGTGAGAAGGCGGTGCAAGAAATGGTAATGAAAGGATGGGTAATGCACAAGAATGAACCAAATTTAAAGAATTTTATCAAGGTGTTTAAAATTCCTCTTGAGGTGTTATTGGATCGAATTAAGGCCAATTACAATGATGATGAATCGACGTTGACAATCTACATGCCTAAGCAAAATGAGGGTATAATGATTGGAGGTAGGATTGAAGAGGTCAAGAACGACGAAAAACAAGTTAGTGATCATGAAACTTTGCAAGAGGAAAGTATGCAAGAAAGTGATGAGGATGATGAAATAAGAGAACTCGTCCCATATTCACGAAGGAGAATTGATGATGAAGGCGTTTCATCTTCGATTCAAGAAACCGAAGGAGAAGTGTGTAGTAGGATCAATGGTGAGAGTGACAAAATAGAGGAAATAGTTGAGGAAAAGGTAGAAGAAGGTTGTAAAACAAAACAAGGTATCAAGGAAGAAAGGAGTTATGATGAATATGAATTGGAAGAGAACAAAGAGAAAAATAATAAGTGTACACTATTTGGGCCTTGCATTTTTATTGGATCGACTTTAATTGCATCTCTTGTAATGTTGCTTGTTAGATTGGTTAAACCAAAAAGGCATTAAGTATTGGGCCTTGAAAAGTCCATTTAGTTGATATCTATGTTTATTTTATTTTATTACTACGTATATTTTACCTTTTTTTTTTTTTTTTGCTGAAAGAAATATGTTGATGTCCATGTGACTAGCTTTGAACTCAATTTTTTCTACCATAATTTATTTAATACAATTGTTATACAAAAAAACTGTAGAACCCCCCCCCCCCCCCTCCCCAAAAAAAAAAAAAAAAAGGTGTTAGGGCCTGTTCACATTTACTTATGTGTCATGTTTTCCTCTCTCATAAAATATTCATTTCAGCTCAATTCAATTCAGTTCAGTTAAGCTCCAATCAGTTCAGTTCAGCTCAGCTCATTTCAGTAAATGTGAACAGACCCTTATGTGTCATGTTTCATTATGGGGCATTAGTGCCATCAACAAGTTATTTATGCCAAGTTTTGAAAAATAAACCGTTCATGACTCCAGATAAGTTTTATAAGATAAAATTCATAAAATTAAATTTCAACGAGTTAAGATAAGAGTTATTCAAGCTATTACACTGATTTACGCGTGTTTTTATTATGAATTCCTAATTTTATATAATTTTCTAAAAGTGTATTTAATGCTTATATATATAGCCCTTAGAGCTACATATAACATTACCCTAAATTTTAATATGCTATTCGTTTATGGAGTATATTCTAAAAACCAATTTATCATTTCAAACTAGAAGAAGCATTACTCTCTAGTCTCCATTGACCATAATTAAGTCCTCTAGAAATTCAAGGTAATTAAACAAGCATGAAACTTGATTATAGAATTATCAAATTGACAAATAAAAAGCAAGAAATCAAGGCACGTTATCAAGTGGGCAAAGAGAAAGGACTTCACGTTCTCAAAGATGTTGAATATATTATTGAAGTAGGTCGTTTGTACATATCAAGCTATTAAACGACGTGTTGGCATCAACAATTTGCAGTCTAACAAGTCAAAACTAATCCGCCAAATTTAAGATAACACGTACCATTTTTTATTTAACAAACAAAGAAAGAAAGATTCAACCTACATTTTTCCGAATAATAATGTTGACTTGGTCAAAATTCAATAAGTTGTTGACATACTATTCTATGAAATGAAATTAATAGAAGGTCAAACAAATACTGTATAACAAAAGAGAAACAAAAACAGAGCAGTGGGTATCATTAGACCATCGAAAGGTCCAATGAGATAATTATCAAACCATAGTACGTGTAATTACTATACTGCTATGCATATAGAGGTTATATATTACTACATCCTAAGTTCCTAACTAACGAGGTTATATATTGCTAATTTAGACGTTTGACTTTTTTTACTATTTATATGTTAACTTTGACCACTATTTTTTAGTAATACAGAATATATAAAACAGATTTATTTTTATTTTTTATTTTTTTTTTTTATTATTTTTTTTTTTTATCATAACATCAGTTTTTTTACATTTTCACTAATATATATTCCGTAATATTTAAAGTCAAACTAGTGCATTGACATGTATCAAGTTTAACTGTGTCAATTATTTAAGAGCGAAAGAAGTAATATAAGTGAATTTAGGTAAAGGGAACATTTACCTAGTACCTAAGAGTAAACATAGCAATCCTAACCCGTGACCCGAATTTACCCAATAACATCGACCCGAATTCGACCTGAAAACCAAAATCAACCTGACCTATACCCTACCAAAAAAATGGATTGCCCCAATCTTGACTTGATACTCGTATAAGATCCGACCCGTACCCAACCTAAATGTTAGCCGAACCGAAATGACCTGTTTGGCTGTTTGCCAGTCTACCTAAGAGAGTGTTTGTACCCGACTCAACCGGTACCCAACCCAAATGTTAGCCGAACCGAAATGACCTGTTGGGCTGTTTGCCAGGTCTACCTAAGGGAATACGATTAATCCATACAAGTGAAGTAACAAAAAGAAGAAACAGTCAAACGAACCAAGAAACAAACCGCCAAATGGCAAGCATGGGTGTTTAGCATTAGCCACACACAAGGCTACAACTCCACAGCCCAAATCCACCTGTAACTCATCTGTACGTTGTGTTGAGCACAGTAATCCATAAGCTATGAACTACGGAGTATCATCTTTCCAAATTACGAGTAAGAATATTTAATAAAATAAAAAGTTAATTACAAAATAAGGTCAAATTTCGCTGGTCACTAGTCACCCACTCACCCATTCCAAAATTACGAGTAGTATTTTATTTTTTTCTTGACTATAAGAGACAAAACCAAATGTTTGGGAGAATTTGTTATAGGATTTTACCATAAATGTTAAATTACTAAGTGTGATTATCACTCTAACACTCCAACGTAATTTGATGGTAAAATTTTAATTAATTTCATTTCTTTAGTTACTTATTCAGTATTTTGTGTTTTATCTGCTAAGGTCCCGTTCTTTAGAGCTGCTCTGCTCTGCTTCAATCCGCTCGGCTTTGCCCCTGCTCTGCTCTGCTTTGATTAAAAATACTACTACTACTACTACTACTAATACTAATAATAATAAAATATGCTCTGCTTCAATCTGCTCTGCTCTACTCTGCTGAAATCTGCTCTGCTTTGCCCAGAAGCTCAAAAGAACATGGCCTAAGTTAGGGCATGTTCTCATTGACTGAACTCAGCTGAACTGAACTGAATATTTTATAAGAGAAGGAAATTAGGAGCTGAACTGAACTGAACTGAACTAAACTAAATTTCAACGTATGAGAACATGCCCTTAGTCACAAGTTTATAAATTAGACTGTGTACAATAAATATTGTGTGATGGATATTTAAAAAAAAAACAAAAAAATTTGAAGTTACCTTTAATGAAAATCACCTAATATTTATTTATTTATTTTTTTTTTTTTTATCAAGTTGTTCTCTTCACAAAATACAGTAAAGAATTTACTTATCTCTTATAAATGACTTCTTAATATATGTACAAAGATAATTAAAACAAGTTAACAGTCACCCTAATACAACTGTATACGCACTTGCATCCTATAATGAGTTGTTGACTATTGTCAAATCTTGCATTGAAGCATGAATGATTAAAATTGATAGACAAATGATAAAATTTGGAAGAGTAGTTAACGTAAAAAATGTGTAAGATGGGGATGTTTTGCTTGCTTGACTAGGATTGTGAAGATCGAGTGTAATTAAGGAGTAATCTTTATTGTTTAATTACGTTTCTAATACTTACAAATATTTATTGCCTGCTTCTTAGGAGACAACTATTCCAAACACACAGCCTGGCCTCACTCTTTCTCATGTAAAATCTCACATTATTTTTTATTTTTATTTATTTATTCTGATTTTTAGCCATTACAAAGCTTTGTCTTTTGGCACAACGGTCAACACCACAGAGAATTGCGGCCTCCCCTGCATAATACTCTCTTCGTTATATAATACAGAGTAAAATAATTTTCCAATAAAATATTAGTTCATTTTTTTTTTTTAAGTAATAATTTGATATAATTAAAAATGCATAATGCTGAAAGGATATTTGAAACATATTTTTAAATGATTTTGAGTTGATACCACAAGGTCAAAGAGTATCAAGATATTCAAGTTCTAGTCTTGGATTAAGGGTATGTTCTTTTTAGCCTAATTCATTTTAGTTTAGTTCAGTTCAGTTTAAAGGCTTGTTCTTTTACGTTGAAATTCAGCTCAGCTCAGTTCAGTTCAATTCAGTTCAGGTCAGCTCAGTTCAGTTAAGTTAAGTTCAGCTCAGCTGAGTTTAGTCAATGAGAATAGGTCATAACTCCAATCAATCCAGTTCAGTTCCTAATTTCCTTTTCTCATAAACAGTCCAGCTCTGTTCAGTTCAACTCAAGTCAGTTCAGTTCAATTAAATTCAGCTTAATTCAGTAAATCAAAACAGGCCCTAACTCCGATTTGTTTCCTTATTAAAGAGTTTGTGACTAATAGTTCGTCACATAATGAAGAAGAGAAGTATGGAGTCAAAAGAAACAAAAGAGCTAAAACATATCAACATTGTTGTCTTCAAAAATGTGACAACTCCAGACATCAGGTATCCAGAAGTATGGAAGATATCTGGCCAAATTTTATTCAAAATTGACAAATGTTGTAAAAAAAAATAATAATAAAAAAAAAAAAAAGAGAGAGAGAGAGAGAATACAATAGACAAGATATTGATAAATAGATGAGGACAAAGAAATAAGTGTACATTAATTTAATCATACAAATCATGAACTACTTGCATACTACTCTAATAATCTAATCAGTACTCCAGTGAATTAATCAGTAATTAGAGGCATGTATTGTACTATGTTAGAATTTTTCATATGCAATTTCTTCTATATTTATATTTATTAGAATGGTAAAAAATAAATTTATGTAAACTGTAATTTGGAATGAATACCTACAATACTAGTATCTAGAATCGCTGCTTGATTTGATTCAAGATAAAACTACATTTGATATTAATGCATATAACAAACAATTTAACAATTGAACTATGAGTAAACGATTTCAGTAAAGACTAAAGGTTATTTTTCTCAGCTTTTTTTTTTTTTTTTTTCCTTTTGAGAAATTTTCTTTCTTCTTACAGAAGTTAAGTATCCAATATTCATAATCCCAAGAAAAAAGAAATCCTAAATACACATTTAAAAAAACTACAATTAAAAAAAAAAAAAAAAAAAAAAAAAAAAAAAAAGAAACAGTCAAGATTGAAGAACATTGTTCAACTACACAACCCAGAAGCAAAAACCCTGTCTGAAACTCTGGATTATACAAACAGCAACAGCATCCTGACAGACTACAGATAATCCCAGCAACAACAGCAGCTGAATAATGGATCAAGAAGATCCCAACATTTTTTTTTTTTGTTTTTGTTTTCTTAATATAATCTCTACACAATTATATTTGCTGCTGATCACAATCATAAATACAAGACACATTCATTTTCTAAATCCATATATTTCTTGGCAAAGCAGCATCAATGTTGATTTTGCGAAACCAAAAACTCCATAACACAAAAGTATTCCATCTATCCAATGTAATCCAAACTATCGAACTCAGTCGATTTTCATTCAGAACTGCCTGCACGACCCAACGAATCGAGTCCCTCAGTTCGACTCCTAACAATCCGATGAAACACCTCTCTGACCTGTCTCTCCAAGGGGTATAGCCCTTGCTTCAGAGTCTCGAAAACCTGCTTAAGCTCCTCCACTCGTTGCCTAACCTCGGCCTCCTTCTCCTCAGACAAAGGGAACTGCAACGAATCGAGTAATTCATTCATCTGTCGAGTCCACTTCTCAGTCTGATAAATCTCCTTTAACAATCCACAAGCATTCTTCCTGTCCTTCTTCTTACTCTCCTCCAAGATCCTCTCATGAATCGACGAAACCGGGGGTCCCCAAATGAACTGTCTAGGGATCGAAAAATGGGTCTGCAACCCCCGGTCCTGGCAAGGAATTGCAGCTACTAAAGCCCACATTACCAGCAGCAGAACACAACTCATTGTATAAACAGCAACAGCCAGTCCATTTGTAGCCATTACATCATTAGCTCTTGGAGCATTCAGATTATACCCCATTGCTTGGAGCTGTCTCGAGGCCGACCACGACCTCGAAACGCTCCAAGATAATGACCGGAAATGTCCCATATTCTTTTGATGATCTTTGCCACCACCACCACTACTACCGTTATTCCTACCAAATGACCGGTTTCTATGCGCTAATGCCGCATTCGATTCCTTCTCATCTAACATTCCAATCAAGAGATCAATCAAAGCTTTTTTCGCCCTGCGAATTTGACCTTCACCTAAACTCTTCTGATTATCAAGAGCACAAATCACAATTTCCAGCAATTTCTCCCATTGTCTAACCTGTTCAATTCCATCTCTAATTGCATTACAAACATCAAGGGCTTTAACACTTCTTTCATAAAATTCGCCAATTAAACGGTCCATTGGTGCTCGATTCAAATACCCTTTATTATTAAATAAAACAATACGAAATTCTTCTTGACAACAAATGAAAACATCTAACAAATTACGAACCCAAGAAAGAGAAAGTAGCTCATCTGGACCTGCTGATGATAACTCATTGAATTGCTCTGCTACTTGTTTTTGAAACGTTTCGAGCTCGAATTCTTGATTTGTTGGGTCATGTGAACCCTCCATTGTTGAATGAACTTGACCTTGATCACGTCTTATACTCAAAATCGAACGGCCGAAATTCGTCAACGGACTTCCTGAACCTTGGTAATCTGTTGCGGGCATTTCTCAGAGAAAATACCCACTAATTTATTTGATTTGGGTATCAATTAAATTCAATCAATGACAAAAAAAAAATGAGATTTTTTTTTTGGTGAAATTATGAAATACCCAGATACAAAAAGTTCATCAAAATCTAATCTTTCGCCGGCATTCCACAAATTTTTTGATTAGGGTATTGAAAAAATTGCAAAAATTGTCTAAAAATGGTGAAAATTGGAGAAATTGAGAAATACCCAGAACAGAAAAAATGAAGAAAAATGAAAAGAGAGGTTGAAAAATGAAGAAAAGATTGAAGATCGCAGAAAATTTAGGAGAGAGAAAATGGGGGTGGGGTGGATGAGAGAACCCTAAGGCAGAGAGGGTGGAGTTATATGAGGAGATGAAGCACCGCGTTTTATGGGTGGGGAGGGTGAATTATAATTTTTTTTTTTTTTTTTTTTTGGGTAAGAAGAACCAAAATTAGGAAATTAATTTTTACTGTGTTAAGTAGGATGTTAATGGTGAAATTAGGAAGGTTAATTAAATAATTAATTAGAGGAGGAATTAAGAAGGAGAAAAGGGGTAGGACGCACTTTTTTGGACACGCTACTCTACACGCCTTGAACACGTCGTTACTCGTTTGCTAAGAAGTAAGAACAAGTAAACGAAAGAATTTGTTTTGCAATATTATTTGGTGGATTGTATTACTGCATTCGTTTCGATTTTAAAAGATTTTATTACCGGATATATTGTTGTAATGAAACTTTGAGCATTATCTCCAACTAAATATTACTTTGTACACCTTTAATTTTGTTTTTTCATGGTCCTCACACACGTCCAAATTCAGTAGTTTTCAATAAATTATTATCTTTTGATAATACCCTAATTACCTCACTTACATCTAATTATATTAACGTTAATTAAAGCTCCTAAATTATGTGTTGGTCAAAGTGTGTTTATCTTTAAAAGTTCTTCTCATTGTAGGGGTGGACAAAAAGTCTGATCCGTGATCCGGCCGATTCGATCCGAAAAATTAGATATCTGATCCAAATTTTCAAGTTTCGGATATTTCAGATCGGATTCGGATCATATCATTAAAAAAAATATTATCTCCGTTACAGGTTATGTGCAACGATTAGACATTTTCCCTCTCTGCTTTATGTCAAATCGTTGCACATAACCTGTAATGGAGGTAGTATACATTTACCCTAACTGATACACAACTCACTGTCTTGCATATCTAATTTCACGCAGCCACAAACCCACAACATACAATCTCTCTTCATCTCTATGCTTCCTCTCGGGTTATCTCCGTTCCTCTCTCTTTCGCATCTCCAAATTCTCTAGACCTTCACGAGCGAGAGCGAACACCACAACAAGGAAGAGTCCCCACCACATTAGGGCTTGCCATTGCATCGTTGCCTCACTCTTCAGGGAAGTCGACCACCAGTTCCACTAGCCCACACGCTAGACTTGATTGAACAACATTAAACATGATGTTGAGAAATAGATGAGTACACATATAACTTTATAGAAGATAAAATCGGTGACAAACAATTACAGTTACAATGAGACTTATTGTGACTGTAATTGTTTGTTATTGCATTACTTTGACCATTATTATAATTTTGCATATATATTAGTAAAAAAATATATTTCAATTGAATAGTAATGATCTAATCATTGAGACAAATCAAATAACACTATGTTAGAGAGCTAGAGTTGGTAGAATTACTTAAGGAAAAAAAAAAAAACCTAGCCTCCTTTTCTCTCTTCTCTCTCCTAAACCTAGTCTCCATTGTCAATTTTAAAGGGGCTTCCATCGGATTTCACCGGTGGAAAGCCCCAATCTTTATTTTTCTTTTAAGCTTTTTGTTTAGGTTACAATAATGTCTCCCTCGAAAGAAAGGGTTTATCTCCTTCGAAAGACAAGGTTTTTTCGATCTTCTTCGAAAGATAAGGTTTTTCGGACTCCTTTGAAAGACAAGGTTTTATTTGCGCTTAATTTAGTCTCCGATTATGCGGGGCTATCATTGATTATGGCTCGGATTCGGGTTACGGAATCAGCATAAGAATTTACTTTCTCACAAAATTGTGAAGCGACGACGGATCCACTCAAAAAGTTGTATGAGACAACGAATCGAGAATATGCCGAATTGTTATATTTATGTATTTGGATTCTTAGCCCTTCCCCGATTAATTTTTGTTTGATTTTGTTAAATTCGTTTTCATTATCGTTCATTGTCAATTGTAGATGTCGTATGGCTTATATTAATGAAATTTAGCGTCCTTTAATTAGGACTTCTTAAAAAAAAAAGTAATAATAAAAAAAAAATAACACTATGTTATGTTTTACATATATATCAAGTGTATTTAGAAGATACTTTCATCTTATAAATAATGCTAAAATTCCAAACGGAAAGAAGTTTAGGAATGGAGGGAATAATTAATATCCCTTCGTTCATCAATCATATAACTCCTTGTTTCTCTCTTATTGGCCAAGATGATATACAAGTATATTATTTCATAATATTTTCTTTTCCCCCTTTATTTCATTTTAAGTAGCGATTTTACCTTTTAACTATTCATATATTTTAATATTTTATGCAATAGAATCGCAAGGAGTTTATGTCACAAGTAAATAATAATTATAAAAAAAAGGGTAAAGATAGAGGTTTCAACAATTTTTGTATATGGCTGGACACGTGTGGCTAGCCACTTCAGCCACTATTTTTTATTATTTTTTATTTTTTAAAGTACCACAATTTTTCTCTCTCCTCTTTTCTTAGATTCTTTTTCAAGCCAATCATATATCACCAACAATCATATTTCTACTTCACTCATTTTTTCTCTTCACTTTTCTTAGCTTCTTCTTCAAGCCAAACCACACATCACAAACAACCATAACTCTACTCCACCCATTTTCTCTCTCCTCTTTGCCAAATTGCTGCAATTAAAGCCCGAAATTGTAGAAATTGGGTGTCAAATTGCTGTGAAAAATTGTGATTAATTATCCTTAAGATCATCAACAACATTTGAAGTAGTGAAATCGATGAGAACCAAAGAAATGTGAGCTCGTTTTCTTCGTGAAATCTTAGATTGAACATTCTTCGTAAAAAATTGCAGGGTGTTACTAGTTTGGTTAGGGGTTACTTGTAGGGTGTTACTGGTTTGGTAAGGGGTTACGTGTAGGGTGTTACTGGTTTGGTCAGGGTTACTTGTAGGGTGTTACTGGTTTGGTTAGGGGTTACTTGTAGGGTGTTACTGGTTTTGGTCAAGGTTACTTGTAGGGTGTTACTAGTTTAGCTAGGGGTTACTTGTAGAGTGTTACTGGATTTGGTCAAGGGTTACTTATAGGGTGTTACTGGTTTTGGTCAAGGGTTACTTGTAAGGTGTTACTGGTTTGGTATGGGGCCCACAAGCAACCCTTGAATAAGTAATTCATACAAGTAACCTTTGAACTAACTCATATAAGTTATAACTAGGGATGTCAATGGGGCGGGGCGGGGCGGATGTTGGCCTTCTCATCCCCAACCCCATCCCCATGGCGGGTATGGTTTTAATCCCCATCCCCGCCCCACCACCCGCCAAACCGAGACCCATCCCCGCCCCACCACCCGCCAAACCGAGACCCATCCCCGCCCCAATGGGGCGGGGATGGGGCGGGTCTCCTACTTGACCTGCCCCACTGACATCCCTAGTTATAACCCCTGAATAATTAACTCATACAAGTAACCCTTAAATAAAGAACTCATACAAGTAACCCTTGAATTAACCCATATAAGTAACCCCTGAAAAAAAAAAATACAAGTACCCCTCCCCCCCCCCCCCCCCCCAAAAAAAAAAAAATCAAGTAACTCCTAAAAAAAAAATACAAGTAACTCCTGAATAAGTAATCCATACAAATAACCTCTGAAAAAAATACAAGTAATCCCTGAAAAATACGAGTAACCCTGACAAAACCAGTAACCCCTGAAAAATACAAGTAACCCTGACAAAACCAGTAACCCCTGAAAAATACAAGTAATCAGTAACCCCCGAAAAATACAAGTAACTTTGATAAAACCAGTAACCCCCGAAAAATACAAGTAACCCTGACAAAACCAGTAACCCCGTTATGCGAGTGAATAGTAACTCCGTTATACGAGTGTGTGAATCCGTTATTTTATTGACTTGGCAGCAGGCCACACCGTGTGGCCTGCTGCACCAAAAAAGCTCTGTAGAGGTTTTACCTTAATTCATACTCGACATGTCTTCAATTCTTCATTCGAGTGATGCTCTCAACTAAATATATTTATTTATCTTATTGTATCTTAGGCTCTCAGCGTAAGAATTCATTAAAATGCACCTTGCTGTTATGAGTAGTATATTAAATTCTATTATAACAATCATCATGAGGTGTATTAGGGATTCTTTTTTATCAACAATGATGTCGTCTTTTGCTGTTTCGCAAGTTTGGTCTACAATTTTATGTGAAATTTTAACCCAAGAAATAAAAGAAAAATAAAACGTTAATCTTGGGGCATAATAATGCTCATTTATAACTCGTTCAAGCTCGAAACAATTAATTTCACTGTTTTAATTATTCTTAAAATAGTACAATTTTAATATGGAACCAAATCAATTATAATAATCAATTATCGTATATAATCAAATTAGCCATGTTAATAATACAGAGTATCATATAAAATTAAAATATATGGAGTATTATTGTTAAAAAAATGAATAGTATATTTGCTCAAATTTCTCATTTATAATATCAAATACTTATTACTGCCTATCTTGTTGTTCTGATAAATATCATCAAACAACTTTTCTTATTGGAGTATACTTATAATTTTTCAAAATTGATTAATATTAGCTTAATTGAGCTCGTTCACGTTTGAGCTCGTTCACATTAGAGCTTGTTCAAGCTCAAGCTCGAATCACAAACGAACGAGCTCAAGCCGAGCTCGAACAAGGCAAAACCTTAATGAACAAAGCTCGAACACAGTACAAAATTATGAAGCTCGTTCAAGCTCGAGCATGTTCGAACACTTGAAATCTTTATCAAGCTTAGCTCGAACAAGTAAAAACTCGACTCGGCTCGGATCGTTTGCAGCCCTAGGCATAATGCTACTTAAAGTAGTGCTTTTACCTAGAGTAATTTTTATATCTAAGGTTATAAATTGTTTGGAATTTTTTATTTCTTTGAAAAGACGACTTTAGTGTAAGTAAAATAGTAAATATATTTCATTTTGATTCAAACACGTAAATAAGTTAATGATATACCACAAATACGTACATTGTCGCTTTTCTTTCCCGTCTACCAAACGCAAAAAAAATGTCAATATCAATATTAATACGTTGAGCAGTATATCAATAAGCACCATTCGTCATTATGCGTGCAATTTAAACCCAAATTATTAATCTAAACAACATTTTTTTAAAGAAACAGCATCACCATCAAACTATATTAAAAAAATTTGCTCAAGTATTTCTTGGTTGGATAATTGCATTTTTTAAGCCTTGGTAAGAAAAGGGTATCCCTTTCATTACGTCATGAATCATGAAAAGTATAGAGTTTAATATAAAAACGATGCAAATAATAATACAATAAGCAATTTAATTTATACACCAAATATCGACGAACTATCAAAATCATAACTTGGATATTAAAATACATGATTAATTTTTTTATTAGAAAAACAATTCTATCTACATCAAGCTCTTAAACATTTTATTCTTTCATACTAAATTAATGTATTATGTATGTAAGTATGGCTTATAACGTGGAGACAATTCTTGAACGTGCAAATATGTAGCTTTTCACACGTCTCTTAATAAAAAGACTTTGATGAGACAATGTTCAACCATATTCACCTAACTATGTGAAGGCATGCATGGAGGGATGCCAAAATATATCCTTAAAATTTGTTCTATTCATCTTGTATTAAAAACTTATAATTGTAACTTATTTTTACCATAATTAAATCATATTAGAAGAGATAAGATAATTAAAAAAAACACAATACACCACATCAAACTAATAACTAAGGGTATGTTCTCATTGACTTAACTGAGCCGAACTGAACTGAACTGAACTTATTAGAGGTGAACTGAACTGAACTGAATATTTTATAAGAGAAAGAAATTAGGAGATGAACTGAACTGAAAATAATCGTATGAAAACAGAACCTAAGTCCAAAACACTTAAGCTTGAACTTTGAATGGAAATTAAAGAGCATATATTTATTTTGCATATTACTAGCGAGATAATGTATCCAATAATTTTTTTTTAAAGATAATATATAAATTAGATTAGACATGTCTTTTCACGAGATTATGACTCTTAGTATTAAATATCAAAAGATAACAACTTAATAAATACGAAATAATAATGATACATAAGCTAATATCTTTTTAAAAATCCGAGATTAAATGCACGAAGTAGTTTATTGTTCAAAAATAGATTGAGTATATAGTTGAACCATTGACAAGAAGCAATCCATGTAATGGCAAAGAAAGATAAGTATGCACTCGATCTGTTTTTTAAATTATTCAATTCCATATTGAATTTTAACAGTACTATGTACATACCTTACTGTGACCAAACATTTCTAGCTAATTATTTACAAAACAAATGTTATTACATAAAATGTTATAGATGTTGTCTCAATGTAAGTTTTCATATTAACTTATATATAAACATTTTAATTTTAGATAATTAGATACATGTATTAATGGTTAAAGTTGTAATTTGGGAGACGTAAAAACTAGCTAATGCGGATCAATTAAAAAACAAAAAATAACAAATGTAGCAATGAACACTCCTTAACTTCCTCAGCTAATAAAATACGAGCTAGCCCCCGTTAATTTTTATGATGGACGAGATTTGTCAATCAAATGGCATTGTTATTGTTATATACACCAACGAATAGTACCATCTTTGATAATTCAACAAAAACCTTATGAATAAAGGGCGAAATTAAAGACATTGTCAACCCTAGAGGATGGGGTGACCACTGCACGTACGTCCTCTATTAAAGTATGTTTTGAGCTTGATATACATATTTGAAGATGGAATTGAAAATCGTGGGAATGGTGGGTATCAAGGAAGCAATAATTAAGAGGGGGAAGCTTTAAGTGAGGAGGAACAAGGAGGAGCAAGCTTCAATGTAGGATGGAGGAAGCTTTGGAGGATGGAGGAAACAGGAAGAAAAAAGAAGTAACGGAGCTATTACTCAGTTTACAATTCATTCAAGTAAATTTACAACAACATCCCAAATAAGGATATGTTCTCATTGACTGAACTGAGCTGAACTGAACTGAACTTATTAGAGCTGAATTGAACTGAACTGAACTTATAAGAGCTGACCTAAACTGAACTGAATTGAACTAAACTGAACTTATTAGAGCTGAACTGAACTGAACTAAAATGAATATTTTATAAGAGAAGGAAATTAGGAGCTGAACTGAACTGAACTTATTAGAGCTGAACTAAACTGAATTGAAAATAATTGTATGAGAACATGCCCTTTCATGAAAATGTTGGTTTTACCTTTATGATTAAAATATTTTGTCAATCATAAAGATTTAACTTGTATGTCCTCATTAAATACTTAGTGTCACACTGATTTTATAGTGTATACTTCTATTATAAATCCAAACAAAGATTGTATTTAATATGTGCTTAAGGGGTACAATAATTAATTTCTCATTTATCAAATTCTAAGAAAGATCAATTGTATAGCCCTTGTAGGGTAAGGGCCCTTGTAAGATCCAGCTGCTTAGGGATGATATTATAAATGGCTTAGCCTTCTTCAATAAGACTTGCTCTTGTCACGTCTATAAAGAAGCCAATCGAATAGTGTTATAGCTTTTACCTTTCTTTATATATGACATGCTACAATATTGAGAGAAGATTGCCTTAACACTTCTATCATATATCTTTTCTAATAACTTCAAAAGCAAACTTTCACTTATTTCGTTCCCCCTAAGCTAGTACTTCCTTTTTGATTTAATTGATTAAAGTTGCACAAATGGTCCTCCAAAAGTCCAAATCTCTTACCATTGATATATAGGAGTAGATGATTTTTAAGGACCATTTTCCTTGTAATAATCCAAAAAAGGGGAGCCTTGAGCCTTCAAGAGCCACTATTGCACTTCATAGGACTATAAGAGTGTGGCATGCTTTGCCCACAATCTATTCTATTCCAAATTTCCAACACAATATATGTTTTGTATGAGTGTTTAGATTTTTGTAGGATAGAAACCTCACTTACCTCAGCATTAAAAAAAAAAAACTAAAAGAACATCGAAAAGTCTTATTTGTGGGGAGTTATAAATAATAGTGTAGGGAACAATTATAGTGTTTGGATATTTTAATAGAAACTCTTTAATTAAAGTGTCTTGAGATTTGAGGAATAGATTTGAAGAAAGTCATGTTAAAAGTCTATTGCACTTTAAGTGTATAGAGTGTGAAAAAAAAAAGTAAAAAACAAAGGATTCAAAGAGAAGATTACGTACTATACAAAGGAGGCAGAACCGTAGCAAATAGGTCGTCGTTCAATTTGGTTCAAGTCTAAGATGCTCGAATGAGGAAACTTTCAGGTTAAGTACAAGTCATGTTCGGATAAGGAGACCTTCGTGTCATGTCATGTATATATTGTATCTATGTGAGTTAGATTAATTTCATCTCTATTGATAAATAGCCTATTTTGATAATTAAATCATTTGATAATTAAATCAATTTCAAATTATTAAATTTGATTTTGGTTGAAATGGTTGTTATTAGGGCAATTCAGCTCATTTTGTTTGAGGTAATGTTCGAGTTCAAATTAAAATCGATTTCGAATAATTTAGTTTAAGGTATGAGTTCAAATCAATTTAGTTAATATAACTACAATACATATATATATCTAATGACCATGTATGTAGTTACTCATAATTTATTTATTTTTTTGATCAATGTAGTTACTCATAATAATATCATTAGCATTGCAACCTTATCCTTGTTTATATGTGTTTTACCATCACTAAATTGCTTAAAAATAAGGTTATATGTAAAACATACAACTTTAATTATGTAAATCATGGTTTTGGAAACAACTGTTTCCTTTTTTTTTTTTTTTTTTTTTTAAAAAAAAAAAAATAACTTGGCTATTTAGACAATTGTCACTTGTACTCCATAGTTACTACCTCTCTATTCTATATTATTATGATTATTGTTCTTATCAATAAATTTAGAAAAACAAGTACTTAGCAATTAAGGTTTGTCTAAAAATATGTGGTTGACTTAATTAATAAAAATTGAAATAGTGCACATCAATACTACTCTAACAAGGTAATGGATGAAGTAGGACAACCACATCAAGAGTAAAGACCAATTGAATCAACCAAGTGAGTGACATACTTTTGCCAAGTGTTAGGTTGAATGATCATATCATACCAAATTGAGGTGCAAATCAAATTAAGCTTCATAATAAATAATAAAGAAATAAATACTCTATAAATAAATATGTTATTAAATACTTAGATAATTAAGTAATAAATCCCAAAAAAAAAATGTTATCATATGCTTTGCTGTTGCCTGTTAGGCAGCATATGATTTGATTGGTTTAATGAGCTCAACATTAGATATTGACCCTACGTACGATGGCCTTATGACACCCACTATTGGTCCACACAATTATTTGCGATTCATAGAAGCTACAAAATTTCGTGATTTTTGACTTTTAAAGAACAAAAAAAAAAGAGGGCATAACATTCTGTAAAATAATATTGGCAAGCCATGTAAAAAGGACCACATTAGACATCACTAAGACACTAACTATTGAAAGCAACTTCCTATTTCATATCAACGTTCCATTTTTTTTTATAAGGCAGGTGTTGTCGTGCGAATCAACTTTGGTTATTCATCGATTTATTGTTTCTATATACACATGATGTATGCATAGTTCAAAAGTGTATCTCTTAATTCTAAAGAATTATGTAGTACTACGTTTTATTATGTTAGTTTTGTAATTTATCTAATTTGTGTAGAGTTGGAAAATAAGGTGAGTGTTAAGTTTGTATCGGTCTTGAATTTAATATGTTGATTCTTCTCAACCCTAATTCGACCTTTTTAAATATATAGATCAGCAACCATCTACACTAACCCAAGTATGTTGTATATAGCTCCCTCAACTCGCTTGATAACTCATTTTCCACATGCACACATTAACATTAATCAAACAAATTATTAGTGGTAATTTATTGACTCACTTTATCAATACAATTACAAATGTCAACATTTTAATGAGAGTATATATAGTGGTCATGAGCTTCAATCATTAGCATAATCTTTTGGTTGAATTGATCCCATAACATTGTAAATTAAGAGTCATTGAGCTGGTATGACTATAATGATAAGAGTTTAATTCTCATCCATTCTTCCCTTCCAAGTGAAATATTTTGCACTGGGCATGTAGGAGGCCCATGTTGCATCTACGTTTTAAGTTCATCTGATGTGAGGAGACTTGATAATATAAAAATTATTCTAATCTAAAACTATCGGTTTAAACTTTGGTTGAATTGGTCATTTAACCTGATATGAAAAACCTACATGACAAAAAGGTCACGAGTTTAAATCTCATCCACCCAACTTTTTAGGAGAAAAACTCCAAGTATGAGGAGAGGTAGGTCATGTTAAGCTTTTGTCATCCCTAATTTTGCTCGCTAAAAAACAAATTCAAAGTCTTGATATCTACTTATCATAAATTAAAATGAAAGTAGTTTGGTATGGTTTTTTTCCCCCCTATTTTTATTTGATTTGGAACCCAAGAACAAAGCAACAACAAAAAAAACAAAAAACACAACAAAAGCAACACTAAGCGAAAGGCTATGCAACAACATGACACCCTCCTAGCCAAGTAGCCAACATCACATAGCTCAATCCCTCCAATAAAATAGCACAAAGGCCATCCGAGACCGCCTCAAACACTACCAACTTTTGTTTCTTTGGTGGTGATTTTCTTTTTTCCTTGAGCATTTGTAAAATATGATTAATTTTTTGGTAGTTGTACAAAAATCAACACAAACTTATTGTTTATAATTAGTCTTTATTCTAGACTTCTGGAGTTCTAGTAGATACTTGAATAACCTAATTCTAAATTTTCTAGTTTATTTACAAATAGCCAAAAGCTTATAGTTTTCATTGAGGGATTACCAATAATTAGAAGCATTACATCCTCAATGCTAAAACAAATACCTTACAAAAAATGGAACCAAATAATAACATACTAGATTAGTCCCGTGCGATGCACGGAAATATAGAGTATATATATTTTATGTATTATTACGTATCAGAAAAATTATTGAGATATAACCATTAGTTGTAAATGCTAATTTTATAAAATTAATTTTGATCAGTATTTTGGATTTTTGAGTTCCGATGCTTCCCTAATCTTTCCTCGTACCAAAATATTGCACCACAAAATTGGCAAGTGTATGTCGGGTCTCTAATGTCCCAATATTCTGAGCAAAAATAAAACAACGCAACATTTTAGTGATGAATTTATTTTCTTAATAAGTTCCACAAATTACATATAGTTGACGAATAATATAATTAATTTTTTTTTTGCAGAATCATTGGTGTTTAGCATTATAATTTTTTAAACCGAAATTCTTATAAAAGATAAAATTATAGCAACACCAATAAATCTACATAAGAGAAATCAACCTAAACTCTATTATTTTTATGAATTATAGTAACATACCTTGATTTTCTTGAGTATCATTGTGAATATGTATAGTATCCGGTGTCGAATCAGAGTGAATATCACGTTATTAGAATAAGTTCTATAAAATTATTAAGCATAAAACTATAAAATTATAGCATCACCAATAAATCTACATAAGAGAAATCAACCTAAACTCTATTATTTTTATGAATTATAGTAACATACCTTGATTTTCTTGAGTATCATTGTGAATATGTATAGTATCCAGTGTCGAATCAGAGTGAATGTCACGTGTTATTAGACTAAGTTCTATAAAATTATAAAGCATAAAACTCACACATCTTAATCGTTCATAATTATCAACTTACCAAAATGTAAATTTGTGTGCAAGTGTGGTATGTTGTTGTTGCCCTTTTTGGATACTTGTTCATAAGTATTGATTTCTTTTCTCGACGTCGGATTCGCAGACCTTGTATTGGTTTGAGCATTGCCACATAATTGGATGTTTTCTTTCCTCCGTGTTGGTTATGAACATGCTTTGCTTTTAGCAATAAGAAACTAGTTTGTTGGCCCGGGCGATACCCCGGGTCATTGTTTGTATATAAAAATATTATAATAAAATAAAGTAAAATATACTTGTGGTTTATAAAAAGAATATCATTTGTTAATATTTATACATATAATTGAACATCAAAATTCATTATTTAAAATGCAAAAACCTAAATGTTATATCGTATCAATTTGTTTTACTTGTTAAATGAATTTTTTTTTTCCAGCTATATATCATAAAAATTTTCCTTCAAGTAACATATTTTGTGGTTAAAAGAAAGAACTTTAATTTAAAATTTGGGTTACATATTTTAATTACTTAACTATAATCTATATGAATTAAGGTTGAGTAACTGAAAGAAGTAACTTTATAATCATATTGTTGTTAAAATATACATATGTTAATTGTCAATTAAAATAATTGAATTTATGAACATGAATAGCTCTTTTTAATAAAACTTTATTATCATAAGATTTGTTGTTGGAGTGATGGTTAAATTTTAATTTTGATGAACATGAGGTCATGGGAAGTAACTTTATAATCATATTGTTGTTAAAATATACATATGTTAATTGTCAATTTAAATAATTGAATTTATGAACATGAATAACTCTTTTTAATACAACTTTGTTTATCAAAAAAAAAAAAAAAAAAAAAAAAAAAAAAAAAAAACAACTTTATTATCATAAGATTTGTTGTTGGAGTGATGGTTAAAGTTTAATTTTGATGAACATGAGGTCATGGGCTCAAATACTAATGCTAACAAATTATATTTTTTTTGTATGGAAATATTGGTGATTGATAATAGTAGGTGACGTGGCAACACGTGGCGAAATTGACAACAAATGGCAAGATATTAATGCTTGCCATTGAGTTTTAATATACTAGAGTGTACCCGTGCAAAATGCACGGGATATATATTATATTAGAGAAATATTAAATATATAATATAAGAAAAAATATATTTAAAATACAGGAAGTTGATTTTGATGTTAACTTAGACCTTATTCTTTTGAGTTGTTATTGTCTGTTGTGTACTTGTGGTTTGATTTGATCTGCTGAAACATTCTTAGCTATGCGACTGAGTATTAGTAATATGCGAACACTCGTTCTGGCTTGCTGACATTTCTCTTCTCCGTTGAAATCTGATGTTCTCTGCTCTACTTAAAAGAACATGGTCTTACTCTTACCGGTGGCCACGCAATGTGGCCAGCTATTATGGGATTTACTTTGTTAAAGTTATAGAGGTTACTCGTTTAGTATTATAGAGGTTACTCGGTTAGTGTCATTAGGGTTATTCCATCAATGCTCTAGGAGTTACTTTGATATTTTGCAAGCAGTTATTCGGCGAGGTCAGTCACGCAAAAAGCATGTTGTACATTTTTTTGTGTTAATGATTAGAGAAGGATGTTGTTTAGAGGGTTGTTCCTAAAAAGTGTATATAATTGAAGAGTTGGGGATTTTGAGTGTTATGGTTAATTGTTGATAAAGGAATTATATACCCGTGCTAATGCATGACATATATAATACTACGTTCAAATAAAGAAAAAAAACACACACACACAAAGTGAAATCTTAGTAGTAGTCCCTTGAAGAAAAAAAAAAAAAAAAAAAAAGTGGTATGTGTAGTTATTGTTTTTTTTTTAATAAAAAAAAGTTTTAAAATTAATAAATAAAGTATGGGATAAGGATGGGTAGTTATTTGGAAAAAAAAAAAAAAAAAAACCTAAATGCATGAGAATTTAGCAATTAAAATAAATAAATAAAAATAAAAAAAATAAAAAACCTAAATGCATGAGAGTTCAGCATTGGGGTTTTGGAGGATTCTCGTTAACTGACTCTGTAATTATATATTAGATATATTGATATTGATTGATTGATAGCTTATTTACCCCCACAAAAATTTTAACAAAAATCAAAACTAAATGAATTATTTTAGCATAAAACTAATTAAATATTCAACGTTTAGCATAAAATTATTCTACCAAAAGTAATCATATGCAATTATTTATTAAACCAATACAAAATCAGTCAGATTTCCTATTTTGTTACATAAAAAAATCTTTATACGTGACAGAATAGAAAATTCAACTATACAGAAATTTTGAATCGTATAAAAATCTTCATACGTAAAAAGTTTGCCTTGTTAAAATTAGATATTTCATCCATGTTATGAAAATAGAGAAAAATATAAGAGAGATTGATAGAGAATAAATCTGTATATATTATTCCATATGATAAGGTGTATATATACATACAATATATTAGGGTTTGATTGGATAAGAATATAAACCCTAGATCTAGATTGTTCCGGAATGACACAAAGGAGGATAATGGATATCCACAAATATTTCATAACACTCCCCCTTGGATGTCCATTATCGAAGATTGTGCCTCATTAACCTTACTACGAAAAACCCTGTGGGATAAAAACATAGTGAAGGAAAAAGAGTACATCATTCTTCGTAATACGCTCGAGATGCTGCCTCATTAAAAACCTTACCAGGAAAACCCAATTTGGGACAAAACTATGGTCAAGGGAAAAATAGTGCAGCGCGTATTTTCTCCCCCTGATGAATACATAACTTGAGATCTTCTAGTGTCGTAACAATGAATCCAATATGTTGGATATCTTCTAATAAGTTGGTAAAATATCACTTGTTGATCTTCGACTCTCCTAAGCTGAAGTTGCATCTTCAATTCTTCAAGTCTTCACGTGAACATGTGAAGTGTCTTCATTTCACCATATATGTGTTTATCTCCAATATCACCATTCCAAATCTCTATTTAATAGTTGATTAAAAAGGTTAAACTCATGCGGTTATGACTTCTTCTGGAAGTCGTTAGTAATAAATATTGGTGATCATTATTTGATTTAACATTCATTAATAATAATTTGATGACAAAACTTGATATTATTAATGTCATTCTTCAATCTCATATGAATTATAATATAACATATGTAATTATGTACGCTAATCATGATTCTTCTGGACCATGGGAAAACATTCTGGTGCATAAGTATTCCATTGATATTATTTAGATGTTTCATGATTGACATGATAGCTCTCTTGTAAAAACAAATAGTAAATCTTACTAACTCTCATATGCTCAAACTTCAGGTTGAGATGTCAATAATGTAATCACATAGACTTTTCAAGAGTTTGATAACAATTGCAATATTCAAGACATAAAAATTGTAGGGTTCATTTAATACGTCGTATATAAGTTCTTCAGGAACTCCTTTTACATGATTCATAACATGTTATTAAATAAGTGTCATCAATAATTTCATTACAATTATAAGCCCATTGGAATATAAATATCGCTTTCTAATTTTTCATCAAAGTTGTAAATATGTCTTACTATACTTTGAAAGAACATTCACATACACCACAACCATTATAAGAAATTAATTCATGCAATATGAGATATATAAAACATTATAACATATAAACAAATTATACAATGAGTAATGCATCTAACTTCCTACATATGCAATAAACCATTAACCTATGACTCACATACACATGAATATAAGACTCGAAATAATGCAAGACACTGTACAGTGTGGATTTAAAAATCCATATTTCATTGGACTTCGGGTCCATGATAAACTTATGATCATTATCATTATGTCGACATCAAATATGTACATATATTTCAGATCCCTTACTTGTGGATTTAAAAATCCATATTTCATTCCATTATGCATATGCATGTTATTCATCGGTTCCATTATGTACCGGTATCATAAAATTCCTTTAACTTACTTTCTGCATGCTATTTTACTATGATATCTGAATACATTTCTCATTGGTACCATCATAATTTTTTCTTATATAATAGGCCATCTATTATAATAATTCAGATATCTATACCACTTTTAGGGTATTTCATACACTATGATATTTATATACTATTACACTATTAGTGTCAACTGCACTATCTTGCCAAATATCATATCTATTAAACATATCTTTATTTGGGAACCGATCATATACAACCTACACTTCAGGTGTAGTGATTCAAGTACAATTGGCAAGATTTTATCTCAATGTATACACATAATTAATATGACCAAAATGTATCTTCAACGCTATGCAACATGAGTCATAACTGAATACAAATCAAATCATAAATGTGCAACATATCTTGATAATGTATATACAAAAGTTGGCATATATATAAATTTTCAAACTACCATTATAGGGATCATATTTATTATTTATTTATTTTAATTAATTTTTCCAACTTTTTCTAATTCGTTCTTCTCCCCCTAAGTTGGTAAAATATCTCATTTATAGGGGCATCTTATTATATACCAACTTAGTAGACAAATTTGCATTAATAAAATTCACTTCATTAGGAGGATCACAATCAAAATTTATCTCTTCTGGAGAACAATTTCAATGAAGAATTATTTATTCATTAACTTTATAATTTATGTGTATTTATTATTAAATTTTCAATAATATTTTCTCTTCTGGAGATCAATGTCAATGGAGAGACATATGTTGTGCAGTTGTACGTTTTTCTTTCTTCTCCTATTTCATATGTGCTGACATATAATAGCCCCAATCAAAAAAATTGTTATACAAGCATAAATCACTTGCTCGTAATTCTAGTTGGTGATGATCTTCAGGATCTTTAAAGACTTAAATAGTATATTTGGTGAGCTTCTAATCACTTGATAGTTGACAATAATATATAAGTTATTTTGGTGAACTTCTGGTCAGCCATTACTCCTTTATGTATAAAAAAAAAAATCAAAACATATTAAATCTTGAAATTTTCATTAATACAAATTATTATAACTCACAATCCAAATGTAACCCAATCTCAATGTTACGTCTTGCCATTTAATTCATTTTATATATTTAACATTGAGAAAGCGTCAGCACATTATCAAATGAAACTTCAGGTTTCCATTACGGGTAATTATTATTAAACCCGGATGGCCTAATTTAATTATCACATCCAATCACTTCTCTAAATTTGAACTCTGGTCAGTTTTCAACACTAGTGATCACTTTATTAAACTTACTATATGCATGGCCATGAATGTGATGTGATTTTAGAACACCAACATGTGTTTCTTTATACAATTGGCAAGACAATCGATTAATATTTTATCCAATAATTACTCATACTCTACTGGAGTTTAAACTATAAACTTGATACATGTTAATCTTGTTGGATATTTCATACTCTTCTGGAGTCTTTTATATATAATCAAACATATGAACTTTACTAAAAGTGATTTCTTTTAGAAATATCATGATATTTACCACTTCCTCAAATTTGTCATTGTCTATAGTGACTCCTTTCCTTTTCAAAAATACTTCATTATCTTTAGAACCTATTGATTTATCACGCTTCAGATGTGCTATAGGTTCATCAACAACTGATGTTGTACTCTTAGGACATCAATTTTAAATTAGAGCATTTACAACTAGTATATGATAAATGTCATTTGTTTATATCCACCTTCAGGATGGTATCATTTCAAATTATTTAATGAACATGTGGCCACTTCTATTAAATAAATCGTTGATATTTAAGTTATTGTATGTATCAAACTGACCATCAATATATTTTATTATTTATATGCAAGGGTTACATACAATCTCCCCCTAATCCTTGCAAATGGGGGTATGGAATGAATCAATCCAACAACCTTTAAAATCCTTGCAACTTTTAAGCCATAAATTCTTTTGGCAATGTCATGTATGTATCAAGTAAAGTGTTTCTTTTAGCAAAAACATGCTTATATAAAATTATACTTAAAGAACACTTATCATGTTCCTCATGCCCAATTACATTCATCTTAAAAAGAACAAAACCTCTTATATTTATGGGCATAATAAAACGTTGATTATGTATAGTTTCTCACAATGTCATGTTTAATTACTTGAACTCATAACACACTTTTTGCTATATATTTAATTAATTAAGGAACTTCAAGTCCATATGTACGAGAATATATACCAATCCATTTACATTTTTCAGAAAGAGAAGGTAAACATGACATTGTGTTTGTAGAATCACGTTAGTATGTAGTGGAAATCTAAGCAATATGCTTTAGCTTTGTAGATCATGCTCATTTCTTTGTATTATCCTTAAGGGTTTTGAGCCATTTATATATTCAAGCTAGTGTGAATACTCTTTATAAATATAAGGAACTTCAGGTCCGCACATCGTATTCAATTTACATTTATTCCAATAATCAAACTTCAAGTAGGTACATAATACTATAATTGAATGAAAAGGTAAAAATATGAAAACCTACTACTTCACGCTTTAATAAAAAATACTTGAATCGATTGAATCAACTATACTGTCGGGTCAATTATATCAATATATTGCCTGATAAAGCTTAATTAGAAAATAGAAACAAGCACATAAGCAACCAAAATTAACACGTTCACGTTAGTGGAAAACCACATGTTTCATATCATACTTGAAATATAAAAACATAATTCAATACATAAATTATAAATAGTTTCACATGTACCTTAGGCTTACTTCGTACAATTTACAAACATTCAAGGCATTAGACATAGGATTTCACAAACAAATTATATGGGTAAATAATTGCTAAATCGAACCATTCATATTTGCTATGAAGCATAGAGAAATAACCAAACTCATTTACGGATAGGAAAAATAATACCAAAATCTAGCAAATATATGTAATACAAGTTCATGAAAACCATACGTTCATAAAATTAACACCAATAATAATTCTAAATACCCTTTTATATTCAAACTAAACAAAACTCATAGTCAAAACAAAACTACTAATTAGTTATTTTCTAATTCAAATCCAACTATTCCTAAATTGCTCATTGAACTCTAGGAATAATAAAAATACGGAAATTTGGGAAACAATATAAACATATTATGTAAAGGCTTAAAATTAACAATAACAGGATAGTTAAGAATGAACTTTCCTGATATCAAAATCTTTCCCACTATAAAAACCAGCCTTATCGTCAAATTCATGTTGTCAACGTCATCTGCTAGCCTGTAACTCATGAAAACGTTAATGAAAAGAAAATAAAGTATAGCAATAATTCAAGATAAACAAACCAATGCAACCGAAAAATAATACGAGAGTTCTTTGTAATTAAATAAAGCGGCACTACTATTAACATTCCAAATTATTAATACCGTGAGACTACTTGTATTAGTCCCAAATTAATTAATGAGGATTGGAAATGATATGACATTCTTGAAACGTGTGATTTCATTATTAAAAGATCAAAACCCATGATCAAAATTAATCTCCTTCTAACTTCTTCCCAAGATGCGACATAAGAAGATAATAATTAGAGCTTTGGTGCTGATAACGTGTTATGAAAATAGAGAGAAATATAAGAGAGATTGATAGAGAATAAATCTGTATATATTATTCCATATGATAAGGTGTATATATACATACAATATATTAGGGTTTGATTGGATAAGAATATAAACCCTAGATCTAGATTGTTCCGGAATGACACAAAGGAGGATAATGGATATCCACAAATATTTCATAACAATCCAATTGTTTTCGTTCATACAATTTTAAGAAAATTGTCTGATATGGAGTATGCGCTTTGACTTGATATATGAGTCAACCTTTGTGAATGTATATCATCTTGATCAGCAATACTACCAAAAAAAAAAAAAAAAAAAAAAAAAAAAACATTATGCAATTTTAACTCTCTAAAGTCGTTAATTTCGGGGATGCCTTGATCATGTAAAATTCGTGTGGCATAGTAAGAATTTGTCAAAGTAATCTCATCCGCATAAATTATAAAAAGTCATACATAGTTAAACGCTTAATAATCATATTTTAGCAAAGTAGCAAAGGAATTTCATCTAAAATACATTTACCTTTCCAAATCTTAATTTTGGCAAATTGCACGACAACAATTTTGCGACTTTGATTACTCTCATTCAAGTACTTTGACATATCCTCATCAAATTTACCCCACAAAAGACATTTCATTGTATTCTTACTGTGAAAAAAAAATACTAATTGGTTGTTGGTGTAGTGGTGATTGGGACTACACTTGGTAGGGAGGACCCGTGTTCGATCCCCCGCAACAACAATCGGGAGGGGACTGAAACCTAACCACCCAGAACTGATCCCCGAATCCAAATTAGCCCAAAGGGTGAACCGGATGGAACACCAAAAAAAAAAAAAAAAAAAAAAAAAAACTGTGAAAAAAAAATTATCCGTTAAACTTGAAGAATGGTGCATTTTTATATATATTTAAGAACAGTTATGTAATAAATTAAAATAATTAAAATATGCATTCTTACTCTAAGGCCCTGTTCTTTTGAGCTTCTGGGCAGGGCAGAGCGATAGCAGAGCCGACAGATTTCAACATTATTATTATTATTATTATTATTATTATTATTATTATTATTATTATTACTACTACTACTACTACTACTACTACTACTATTATTATTAAGTGCATATATCATTGATTTAGGTGAGCGAAAACATAAATATATGTGTATCATATTTAACATATGTTAATAGTAGAAAGATAAAAGACAACTGTTTACTTATATTTATTTCACAAAAAATTAAAATAAAATGATTTAATGAATAATAATGATTTTACTTATAAATTTGTCTTAATCATATATTTTTAACCATAAAAATAATAATGATATACAAAGTACTACTTGAAAACAACCTCTTTTTTTAAATTCTTAAACTGTATGGAAAGATTTTGAAAAATAGTTCAACTCAATGAACTAACAATCAATACCCACATAAAATGTTTCTACACATTGTGATTCTAATATCAAATTTTTATAAAAGAAATTGTTATTAATTGCTATTATTATTTATGTTTTTGAAAGAATTGTTATAATTATTAGAAACTATTAATTATAAATATTATTAAATATTAATTCTTAATAGTTTGAATTATTAAATATTATTACTGATAATGATTATTATTAATTATTATTATGATTAATAAATATTAATTATTATTAATATTAAGTATTATTAAAATTATTTTTAACATTAATAATTATTATAATTATTCAAAATAATAAATTATTATCATCAATACAATATTAATTATTATTATTGAATATTAATTATTATTATTGTTATTATTAATTATTATTTGAAAATAGAGCAGCAGATTTGATTTGAGCAGAAGCAGAGCAGCTCTAAAGAACGGGGCCTAAGTCTTCCAATTCAATAGGCAACTTGTAGTTTGGAGTAGTATCTTTAGACGTGTCTATCATATCACCTACTCCAATAACATCTCCAATAACATCTTTATTATGTAAGAAAGATGTTGATAAAAATATATGTATTAGTATACCAAAATTAATAATATTCTTACAAAAATAATTAGTGTATGGTAATGATATTTATCTTACCTATGCAAAACATTTCATTAACTTCTTTTTGTAGAATTTTTCAAAAGGAACTAAATCAAGTCCATGTAGCGAGAATCGTGCATCTTCACAATCTTTAACCGAAATCCTATAAAAAAAAATCAGTCTTATAATAGTATGGTTAGTAACTCTAATATTACCAACGTTGTCTGCCACTCCAAAGTTAGAAATAACATATGTGAAATCCTCCTTCACAAGACTTTCAAATCGCTTTAAGAGAGACATCTTGATATTGGCTTGAATTTTGTCAACCTATAATATAAAATTAATACACGTAAGTATATAGAAGTTATAAAGGAAGTTGTTGATGCTATGATAAAATCAATATTAAACTTTACTACATGAATTTACCTTTTCATCAACCAAAACTAACTCAATTGATTTAGTTATGTTTGGCTTGTAGTAATCGGGTTTACGCCAGAGTCTCACAATTCTGACCCTAATTTTCCAACTCTCTTTTAGTGGGGTAATATCTCTTTTCATAGTGAATGTCATTGTTAATATAGATATTAAATACAAGTACTACATATTGTAAATTATGTGCCTATATATAATGGTGTGTAAACATTAATTGTGTTAAATGTCATACATGGTAAATTTTTTAATTATATCTTCAGAAAATATATACTACTATTTATAGGATATTTTTACGTATTCTTAGCTTATTAGCATATTTTAAATACCATAATTACTTTATCCTATTATTTCATACTCGTAGTTTGTTAATTGTTATAGAGGAAGTCTTTATCAAGTGGACCAATTAGCCTAATCTTCAAAAACTCATATGAGACATATGTATGTACGATGTAGATAAATGGTTGATTGAAGAGCTATTAGTCTTCCTCAAAATATTAATTAGTCACGCATGAAGCACACTTTTTTTTTTTTTTTTTTTTTTTAATGTAATTTTTTTTTCAAACTATAATCAAATAAAGAAAGAATATTTCAAAAATGTTACTTTCTTCCAACAATATGTTCAACGCTTAATTAATATATTGAAGAATGAAAAGTTCATCTTAGATTGGCAAACATTTGAATAAAAAAAATATTTTTGAATACCATAATATATTCATGTGAATATTTTTTCTTTTTTTTGAAGGAAAGTAGTGCCAATTTTATTAATCATGGGACAAATTGTCCATTAAAACATACGGAGCAATCTCTGAGGGACAGTGATTCTCCCAAATTTGTTATACACCAAACGACACTACTCTAGCTAAGTGGTGAGCAACATAATTACCACTTCTTTTAACATGTGACCAAGTAACAAAATCAAAATTAGAGCACCGAGAGAGAGCATCTTCAAGAATGGAATCGAGGTCAGTGTAATAAATCATTCCTTTGGAGAGGCGGGACATAATCTCCTTGCAATCTGATTCAAGAATGACATGCTTGAGGTTGAATCGGTGAGCTAATCTGGCAGCCATAACCACTGCTTTACACTCCGCAACTGTAGGAGGCCAACAACCTCGAGTGCGCCTAGTTGCAGCAAATAAAACATTCCCCTGAGAATCTCTAGCCACGACACCCAAACCGATCCACCCATCACTAGAAATATGAGCATCACAATTAAGTTTAATCAAATTCAGAGGAGGGGGCTGCCAAACCTTAGCATCTGAGCCTACGGTGCTGCTGGGAGAAGCTTTGATTCCATAAATACGCTGAGTGTAGGTTTTGTAGTCATCAGCTAGGCGCTTTGACCTAGCACCTATGGTGAAGTGAGACACCTCCTTCCCTTTAAAGACCTTCTCGTTGCGTCTTTGCCAAATATTCCACATTAGGATCACACCCATTTGCACTTTCTTCTCATTTAATTTGCTCCAAGAAACAACCAAATCCGCAAAGCTCAGCTCAGCCCACTTCTCCACAACCTCTTCACACTCCAATTCCCTCCAAAGGTCACACTCACACCTGCACTCATAGAGAGCGTGACTAGCTAATTCCTCCAGCTCTTCACACCGGCAGAGGGAGTTATCACACATATGCCTTGCTTTGAGTAGCGCCCTAACATATAGTGTACCCGTACAGATTCTCCAAATAAAATGCTTAACGTTCGGAATTGCATTAAGCTTCCAGATTGCCACCCACGCCTTGTGAAAGCTGTCAAAATCACAGGACATACCCAGCATATATGCCGTTTTGACCGAGTACTTGCCATCCATGGAGAAAGCCCAAGTAAGCGAATCAAGGGATAAGCGATCGCTAATTGGAATAGACATGATGCATCTCTTATCTCTGTCATTAAAGTTGTCAGACAACAACTCATAGTTCCACTCCTTGCAGTTTGAATTCATCAGTTCATGCACAAGCTTAAAAGATGGCGAAGCAGGGGTAGTAATGAAACGGCCAAGTTCATCCGCAACCCAAGGATCCTTCCATATGTCTATCTTGGAACCGTCTCCAACACTCCAAATTAGCCCTTCCTTGAGAAGAGCCTTGACACCCCAAATACTTCTCCATGAGTAGCTACTTAAGTTACCTCGAAATGCATCAAGGAAATCACACTTAGGGAAGTATTTTGCCTTCATAACTCTAGCAAGCAACAAGGAGGGAACCGAGAGAATTATCCATGCTTGTCGGCTTAGGAGAGCTTCATTGAAGACCTCCAAATTTCTGAAACCCAAACCACCGAGGCATTTAGGTCTGCGGAGAGCTTTCCAGCTTTGCCAATGAGCAATTCTGCGCGAATCCGACCCACCCCACCAAAATTTCGCCATCATAGAAAGGATATCATGAATCACACTAGTGGGGATTTTATAAATTCCCATTAAGTATGAGGGTATAGCTTGAATAACGGACTTAAGGGGAACTTCCTTTCCGGCTCTAGATAAAAGCTTTTCCTTCCACCCCTTGAGTTTCTTCCATATTCTATCTTTTAAAGCAACAAAGGTAGCTTTTTTTTAGACCTTCCAATGACCGTGGGAATGCCAAGGTACTTGCCATGATTTTCAACCTCTTGCATCTTCAAAATATTGATCAACTCCTCTCTTTTCGCCGCACTCACCCCTTTACTAAAAGAGACCTCCGATTTTTGATAGTTAATTTTCTGTTCGGATGCAATTTCGTATAAGTTGAGAATATCAACTATTTTTGTGCATTCCTCTCGGTTGGCTCTAATAAAGAGAAGGTTATCATCAGCAAAAAGAAGATGAGTAATTTCCGGCCCCTTACGCTAGCTCTGGCCCCATGAATAATTTTATCATTAGCAGCCTTAGAAAGAAGCCCAGAGAAGGCGTCGACCACCAAAATAAACAAGTAAGGTGACAATGGGTCACCTTGTCGAAGCCCTCTGGTTGGTATAACCTTACCACAAACACTTCGATTCACCACAAAAGAGTAAGAAGCCGTACACACACACTCCATCACAAGATCAATCCACATCTCTGCTCTTCCTGTATTTCCATGTTTCGAGATCCCTCCTCTGGTTCCCTGTGAATTCTCTTCCACTTCTTGCCTTGAAAAATTTGAAAGTGCTCTGTATTAACATTATCAACCTTATTGTGTAAAGCTAACTCTGCAGTATGAGTTTGGCCCTCAACAGGTAAAGGCTTAGTCACTTCCAAGTCTTTGCCTAAAGGTGAAAACAAAAGTTTTCTCGCAGCAACAGGTGGACCCAGACGTATAGCATTAGGATCCTTGTACTCTGACTTCCTAGAAGAGCTGTTAGACTTTGCCACATTTGCTAACAACTTTTTCTCTAGCAGACAGTGAAATACAAGCTTTATTGTGGGGCGAAGCCTTCAACCAAGGGCCGTATTGATAGACAATACTTTCACCATTGTTTGCTTCGTTCCCTTGGATGCGACAGTCCCTATCTGTGTGGCCTAGGCGACCACAATAGTAGCAAAAGTCACCAAGACGTTCGTATTTAAATCCAATCCACTTCTCTGACTAATTACCCGAAGCAATTTTGACTCCTCTTCGCAAGGGTTTATCAATGTCATGTAGGATCTTAACCCTCATGAATTCCTCCCAACCCAGGGGATCATCATCATCATGTTCAAGAAAACCCCCTAAACTTTCACCTATATCATAAGAAAAGGAAGAATTGCGGAGGCCGAAGGGAACGTCCAACATTCTGATCCGGATGGGGGTATTTTTGAAGACGATTTTAGAGGGTTGTTCGTCTTTTTGAATTTCCTTAAGTAGAAGGATATGATTACCAAAGGACCAAGGGCATCCTTCCAACACACGATCTTTGTCCTATTCACAGTAAAATGGGAAGACAAAAAAGTTAGTTTCAGCCATTCGAATTGAGACGGTTTCTTTCAGTCGCCAGATTGACAGAAGGGATTTCTTCATTGCTTCAAAATTAAAGGGTCCCTCCGTAAGGAGTTTCCCCACCAGCGAGAGATTAATCTGTTTAGATGAGTCTCCCTCAGCAATTGCATCCGCTCCTACCTCAAACACTTTCTCCTCATCTTCTGTAAGTTTCAAATTTTCCCATTCGTTGACAAGGTCGTCTTCCATGGTGGCAAACTGATCGGACTGAGAGCGGCTGTGACAAATTGAACGACAACGAACTACGAAAACTAACTCGCCCTAGAGAGGGACTATCGCACTAGAGCCCTAGGCGAACTTCTCAACATTCAATTCTAGACAACTTCTTATTCATGTGAATATAAGATAATTATATTCTGTATTTATGTAAATATTACTAAGTTTGTTAACTAAATATTCATGTGAATCATTGCCTTATTTCTTAGGAACGTATTGATTATACACATATTACAAAAGCATAATTAGCCTAAACTTAAGGAAGCTGATTAACTTAAATTATGCACATTAATATTTACTTAACAAACTAAGCGATATACATATTCTTTACATATCTTTGCTAAAATATACAAGAATATAAAATATAAAATATTATTTGATGATCAATCTTGCCATAGTTAATAACTTTACACATGCTTTTGATTTATTAGGAATTAAAAAAAAATAAAAAATAATGAAAATCCTAAAACAGAAAATAGAGCATATATATATAATAAAAAGCCCAAAGTTAGTGATGAAGATTTGAGTCCAATTGGAATAAAACCTTAGCCGCTGCCCTATGTAGTACTATCCTATATAGTGCTATTGTGTAAAACAGGAGACATGAGAGAAAAAACTACTCCTAAAATATAAAATCAGAAGCGAGAGAAAATGCAGTGGCAATATCGGGATGAAACCATCGAACGTTGCATAGGAAGATTAACCGCTTAGGTGCTACCAGAGTCGCCTCTTTCAGCGATCCGATACGCGCGGCTCAGTTCGCGAACCTTAACGCTAGTCCAAATTAAGGAAGATGGCCAATTCAACAGCATCAGAATCACAATTGGAAGCAAAAGCGAAAGCAACGGCACCTGTAAGTTATTATCCCACTTTTGTAGCACTATTATATACGGCACCTTGACTTGACTACAACTCTAATAATTTAATGTTGTATCTTTGAAATGGCACTTTATATTATATACTCCGCATGCGTGCTTGCTACTCGTAATTCAATGGTAGATACAGTATAATAAAATAAAATACTATACTTTGCATTTAAATATATGTATGATGTACCATGTATGTATGTTTACCTATTATATAGGAGTGTCAGTTCGAATAATCGGATCGGGTCTGATATGGTCGGGTCGGGTCGGGTAAATTTTTAAAGTTGAGTTATACTAAATTATTATGTCCACGCGAGTCCAAATCTGAATCGGATATTTTTCGGATCAGTTTTGAATCGGGTCGGATCGGATGTGCTTTTGACACCTCTTTATTATAGCTGGACATGGACCAAATGTTGCAAAGGCAATGTAAAACAACTAAGATACGAGTATTCCACATTAGTACTCCACAAAAATTATGTTTTAATAGTAATATATCTAATCAAGATGAAAATTTGTACTGTATGAGCTAACAATAATATATTGATCTCAGGCAAGAGAACGATTACTTGCTGCTTGCCGATCTACAAAGAAGGCGAGGACAGAAAAGTATTATCCAGAACCTATTATTCTCCCTGAAATCATCTTTAAAATATTATTACTATTTCCTGCTTCAGTTCTTGTGGAGATTATGAGGTTTGTTTGCAAGGAGTGGAATGCTATAATCACTGACCCGTTCTTTGCTAGAGCACACCTTCACTCGTTTTTATCTCCTGGTCTCAGTGGTTTCCTTGTTCAAGACGACGAGTGGCGAGATGTTAGGTTAAAGCAGGCCTTTTTTCTTTACCCTCCTCGATACAGTTGCACTAAACTCGAGCTTCCATTTCGAGCCATAATTTTGGGTTCTTGTAACGCTCTAGTCTTGCTTCAAAACTCCGCCATTCGAAGAGAATTGTTTGTAGTGAATCTTGTAACAAAAGCTAACATTAGTCTCCCTCCCCTCAACCTTGCAGGGGTACGCGTTCTTCGTAAACCTTCTACTGCTTTAGTCTTTGCTCCGCCATAAATTTGTTTTTCAAATTCTCTCAAATAGCATTATTTTGATAAGTTTCCCTAATATAACAATATATTTGTAATTAACAACTAATTACCTTAATTAAACAATAATTAACATAATAATTAAGAAAAATAAAAACCACCCACCCTACCTCCACCTCCCCCACCCTGCTCCCCACCCCGACCAACCCCCGCCGGAGCCAACGAACACCATTCGCCCCACCCTCTGCCATCTCCACTCCCTTTCCCTCCGTAAACCACCACTCGAAACCCTTAACCCCCAAATTAAAAATCTAGGGTTTCGAATTGGGTTGATGCGTAAGGGGGTGAAAACGGCAAGGGTCAGGGGATTGCTTTTTTTATAATCTCAAAGCCACCATGCTTCTCAAAGACTCCATTAAAGGCTCTCCAACTTCCATCATCATTGCCGAACAATCGCTGATTGCAGAAACTTCTAGGTCTTGCTTAGTTTATGAAGTGTCGATGACGGTTGGCTGCTGCCATTGTTAATGGGGGCTTTTAGGGTTCCGGCGAGGGCCGAGGGATAAGGTGGATCCGCGGGGTTTAGGCGATGGTGGTGGTGGATTCCGGTGCCTAGCTAGTGACGTGGGGTGGTTGACATGAGAGGGTCACTATTTTATTTTTTTATTTTTTTTGTAATTTATCTTTTTTGTTGTTAATTATTGTGTTTAATTAAGCTAATTAGTTACTAATTGTTAAAATATTGTCATGGTAGAGAATCTTATAAAAAATAATGCTATTTAGGAGAATTTGTCAAATATTTTGTTACGATTGAGAATGAGCAAAAGTATATAGCTACCATTGAGAATTTCCCCCTTTTTTTTTTTTTTTTCCTTATATACTGTATTTATTCCTAAGGTTGCTAAGGGTAGCCATCACCATCATTCCTGGCTTTTTGTTATGCTTTTCAACCTATGGTAACTAAAATATCACCCTTCTCAATCCATATTTGATACAAGGGTCATATCAAAGTGTCAGCTTGGCTGGCACTTGAATTGAAAATGATCAAGTGCTCAAGTGTAAGGGATTAGGAAGTGTTGATGTATTTGGCTCCTTTGTTTCTACTTCTTTGTTAAGTGTTCATAATTAGTTATTCCTGTACTGCAAGGTAGAGATTTGTAAGAGTTGCTTATGTTGACAATATAAGTTTTTTTTTTTTTTCTTCTTTTGCAGGATCAAGAAAATCAGTTGCTAAAAACTTGCTTGTAACATGGAGGGAGTCAACTGGAGATATGGTCAGGAACTACGATTTATGAGTCTGCATTAGAATAAGGTGTCTTCCGATTTGACTACTCATCTGATGATAGAAATGCAGCATCTCCTAGCCTGTCATTTGTGAATTCTAAAGTCAGAGACACTCAGACACACTTCTAATGAGTGAAAACCTTCCTTTTTATATACCTACATTTGAGTGCACTCTAGGGCAACACGTTGTTCAGCTTCAGATTAAATGTTGTTCTCACTATTTTCATGTCTGTAATGTGGGACATGTTTTTTAACTTCTGTTCTATTTGAATAATTGGTTTATTTGCAATTCATAGAAGCTACAAAATTTCGTGAATTTTGACTTTTAAAGAACAAAAAAAAAAAAGAGGGCATAAAATTCTGTAAAATAATATTGGCAAGTCATGTAAAAAGGACCACATTAGACATCACTAAGACACTAACTATTGAAAGCAACTTCCTATTTCATATCAACGTTCCATTTTTTTTTTATAAGGCAGGTGTTGTCGTGCGAATCAACTTTGGTTATTCATCGATTTATTGTTTCTATATACACATGATGTATGCATAGTTCAAAAGTGTATCTCTTAATTCTAAAGAATTATGTAGTACTACGTTTTATTATGTTAGTTTTGTAATTTATCTAATTTGTGTAGAGTTGGAAAATAAGGTGAGTGTTAAGTTTGTATCGATCTTGTATATAATATGTTGATTCTTCTCAACCCTAATTCGACCTTTTTAAATATATAAATCAGCAATCATCAACACTAACCCAAGTATGTTGTATATAGCTCCCTCAACTCGTTTGATAACTCATCTTCCACATGCACACATTAACATAAATTAAACAAATTAACATGGTAACTTATTGTCTCACTTTATCATACAATTACAAATGTCAACATTTTAATGAGAGTATATAAAGTGATCATTAGCTTCAATCATTAGCATAATCTTTTGGTTGAATTGATCCCATAACATTGTACATTAAGAGTCATTGAGCTGGTATGACTATAATGATCAGAGTTTAATTCTCATCCATTCTTCCCTTCCAAGTGAAATATTTTGCACTGGGCATGTAGGAGGCCCATTTTGCATCTACGTTTTAAGTTCATCTGATGTGAGGAGACTTGATAATATAAAAATTATTCTAATCTAAAACTATCGGTTTAAACTTTTGGTTGAATTGGTCATTTAACCTGATATGAAAAACCTACATGACAAAAAGGTCACGAGTTTAAATCTCATCCACCCAACATTTTAGTAGAAAAACTCCAAGTATGAGGAGAGGTAGGTCATGTTAAGCTTTTGTCATCCCCAATTCTGCTAGCTAAAAAACAAATTCAAAGTCTTGATATCTACTTATCATAAATTAAAATGAAAATAGTTTGGTATGGTTTTTTTTTTTCCCCCTATTTTTATTTGATTTGGAACCCAAGAACAAAGCAACAACAAAAAAACAAAAAACACAACAAAAGCAACACTAAAAACACAACAAAAGCAACACTAAGCGAAAGGCTATGCAACAACATGACACCCTCGTAGCCAACATCATATAGCTCAATCCCTCCAATAAAATAGCACAAAGGCCATTCGAGACTGCCTCAAACACTACCAACTTTTGTTTCTTTGGTGGTGATTTTCTTTTTTCCTTAAGCATTTGTAAATTATGATTAATTTTTTGGTAGTTGTACAAAAATCAACACAAACTTATTGTTTATAATTAGTCTTTATTCTAGACTTCTAGTAGATACTAGAATTACCTAATTCTAAATTTTCTAGTTTATTTAAAAATAGCCAAAAGCTTAAAGTTATCATTGAGGGATTGCCAATAATTAGAAGCATTACATCCTCAATGCTAAAACGACAACCCTCAAAAATTGGAAGCAAAGGATAACATATTCACCTAAGAAGGGGTGAAAGTTTTGCCAAACTCCAAGTGTAGTTCAAATTTTCAACTTGTTTATACTAATTGAAATACGAAGCCCACCAAATCCAGCCCATTACTAGATTTATGTACCCTTAAAAAATGAAGAAGGATTTTGCATACTTCAAGTTCAACTACTCATTGATTAGGATTTTAATTATACTATGGATTTTAATTATACATAATCCTTAAAGTGTTTGATAAATCAACACAAACTTATAAAATAAGATATCAACACATTTCAAAAACATCATTGGTTGACAATGACAAATTGCCAACAATAATCTTATTTAAATAACATATCTAAACATGTTCTTCATTGTTAGCGACAAGTTCTTTCAAAATAACACAGATCTTACTTAAATAAATGCCACCGTGCAAACATTTGTATCCTCTGATAACGTATGTTCTAAATTTGATCTAACTTACCATTAGAATTGCAGTTATAATATGGAGTACCAAATAGTTGTGTATCTTATTGCTTGATTTTTAATATTCCATTCGTTTCAAAATAATAAGTACACTTTACCTTTTCACGATTGTCAATGTACACTTTATCATTAAAAAGAAACGGAAAGAGTATTATACAATGTATTTTGAATATAATGTTGTATGGGGCAATCCGGCAATTTGACAAAATATCAAACCCTATGATGTCCAATTATATTTTGTATTTGTATGTTGCCGACTACAGTCGCGACACCTCATCAAATATGTATAGTTCATAAAAAAACACCAAAGTCTGAAGCTCGTAGGCAAATGATGGGCCTCAACATACTCTAAACCATAATATAATGTGCATAACATGAACATACATGTGGCCTGCAGGGCCATACTTGTGTTCTAGAGTCAACTGTCAATTAATGAGCACACATATATACAATGATACAGATGAAGGAGGCTCTAGCAATAATGGTCAAATTCTTGGAAACTCGTCCAACAGACATTGCAAAATAAACAACAATATCATCCACAAAATTGCTGCCTGAATCACACAAGAATGTCCCTGTCTTTGGTAGGGCAGTGCCGAAATCAGTAAAGATATCGGTTTATTCCGATCATTGGCAGTTATGGCAAATGATGTTGATAACATATCAAACCCTATGATGTCCCTGTCTAGCTTATATGATCATGCATTCTATACCGAGTAACTTATTACAGACAATATTTGCAGGTCAGTTAACTTTTATGGACAGAAGGAATCATGATTTATTTATGCAACAAGCAGCATAATACAATGGCCAAATGCTTATTTATGGCTTATATACCAGAAGTAGTTCTACAAATTGGAGAAGTAGAAAATCACAGATAACCAAGACAACCTTGTTGATAAATAGCTTCAACTCTTCAAGGGAAAGATTTTAGGAGATTTACTTTATTAGAGATTCTTAGCAAGTTGAAACCATATACATGCAGAAGATGGACACTTAGCTTAGCGAATCCAAGCCAATTTAAGTCTCCTTTAAATGAAAAGAACCTCCATGCTTTTGCTCCATTGTCCTCAAAAGACTTGCATGGTAATGTCAATCTCTTCATCAATTCAATTGTAGGAACTAGCATGCAATAAAGATGATGGTCTACTCTCTCATCTCATTCGACTGATAACAGTAAACAACTTTGCAAAAGAAACTGAGTACAGAAATATATTATACAAAGTAATTTTTATTGTTTGCCTTACGAAGAATGAGTCAGAAAAATTTTCTATATGTATCCACATTCATACCAGTAAAGCTATCCACTGCACCTAGGGGTTGAGAGCTTGAGACGGTATCAACCCCAAATGTTGGACAACCTCAATAGTAGAGTCACGGATGACTTGTAACGTATCAAGAAGCTAGGAGATATATGCTAATTCATCAAGTAACCAAGACTTGGTGTTATCATATCATAGATAAGATAAAAACTAACAACTGACAGCCTGCAAACCAACATGCTTCAAATCTGAGATAGCAGTAAAGCATAATCTAATGGAATATCACCAAAGGTGCCTCAACAGTCAGTAGAAAAAGAATTTAATTGCTTATCAGTTACCAAGCTTTGAGGACCATAGACGATGACTGGCTGGTCAGCTCCACTACAGGCAATAGTACCCATTAAAGGGGTAGAGGCAGCATAAAGAATGGCACCAGCCAAGCCACATATTTTTGTTGAAAGCTCTTCATTCACAGAATGCCTGACATAATGTCAATTCTTCAAACTCCAACATAGTACTATATCGGAGGATGAATATACGCAACCAAAGAAATGTTCAGCATTGCCAAAGCTTCATCAATGGGAGATTAACGTATCCGCTCTCTCTGTCCTATGCTCATAGCTAGACAATTTAGTATTGTTAACCTTTCTCCTTCATCTTGATGTTCATGGCATCAACCAACAATTTTGTCCTTGTCTCTAACACCATTCCCTTCGATGTCATTTCTTCGACATAATCCAAAGCATCTTCTATTCTTCCTTGGTCTTATCTCCCATGGATCATGACTGTGTAAGATCGCTGATCAGGTCCCATGCCATCTCTCAACATTTCAGCCCAAGTTGATTGAACATGTTCTTCACAATTCCAATTCATATACAACTTCAGTAGCAAATTATACAAGTCTGCTGTCATCTCGCATCCATTTGATTTCATTCTTTCAAGCAAAGTCTGAACTTCTTCTGGTCTTTTAGTAGATGTCAACAAGTGACAATAAGTCCTAGAATTTGGGGAACAATTTCCACCCTTTTGCTCCATTTCATCCAAGAATTGGAAGACTACCTCCGTCCTCTGAATCTTACACATGTGCTTAATAAGGCAGTTGTAAGTCACCACATCAGGCTCACAGTCTTTCTCATTCATCTCCCTCAGTATTCTGATGGCTTCAGGGATCCTTTTCTTGAAACACAGCCCGTCAATGATACTGTTGCAAATTACCACGTCTGGAGTGCAACCCTTCTCCCACATAGCATGTAACAACTTCACTGCCGTACTAATTTTCCCTGACTTGCATAGTGCATTTATGAAAATCCCATATGTTATTCTGTCAGGTTTACATCTAGAGCGGATAATCTCATTCCAAAATCTCTTAGTTTCGCGTAGACTGCCTAGCACACACCAACCATTAAGGATAATATTCCAAGTCTTAGTATCATACTGAAACTCACATTTCTTTGAATGGAATAAAAATTCAGCAGCCTCAACATGTTTGTACCGACACAAAGACATCAATAGTGTTTGGAAAGCAATTAAATCTTTCTGAAGGCCATACTGCCTCCTCTTATCGAAAAATTCAATTGCATCATCAATCCTATGAGCAGCAGCGTACCTATGAACAACAATCCCATACGATCTCTCATTCATGGTTCCTCTCTTTGACATTTCGTCAAACACTTGATTTAGTTCCTGAAACTGCTTGGCCTTCCCCAATATCCCAAGGAGTTCATTGTAAACCCTAGATCCTGGCAAATACCCACTTGGATTATTAGATACCCATTTAAAAAACAGAAATGCCAATTTCCAATCTGAATGAAATCGTCTAAGCACATCAAGCACCAAATCCTCACTTAAAGACAGTCCACAATTATCAAGAGCTTGAACAAGCTCTTCATTTGAACTATTTGAGAATTCTTTAAGCAAGTTTTGAACTTTGAGAGCAATCATATCAAAGTTCATTGGTAGCTCTTCAGAATTCTTATGAAGTTCATGAAGCTCTATTCTTTGATTACGTAAAACTGAGTCTTGTTCAAGGTGAAAAGCAAGAAACATGGCCAGGCTGGAGGGAAAACATGGAGGACAGATGTGAAGAGAATTGTGAAACTGATAATTGGGCACTTCCCCTAGCTTATATTTGAGATCTTGTTGAATAACTCTGCAAATTGTAAGTAAAAATCCAAGTTGACGCATAGTAGTCTCCTTTGAATCCCAACAAGGCCAACCGAACTCCAAAAAAGCAGTGCTAATGTCTTCTTTAAACACTCAAGCCCTGTTTTTTTGAACTATTCTGCTCTGCTATGCTCTACTCTGCAGTGTGTGGAAGCTCGCTAACCCCTACTCTGCTCTGCTGTGCCAGAAGCTCAAAAGAACAGGGCCTCAGAGTAAAATAAGTCTCCCCAAGATGATCTGAAAACAGGGTGAGGCAGATTCAATATTACATTTATCAGCCCAAAAAGTTTCTAGTAGTGAGAAATAAGCAGTAAAGACAAACATACTTCTCTGATTTCTCCAGGGACAATACATATATCTGGCAGAACAAAAGCAAATTTTATATGTTAAAAGAAGTATTTACTAGCACTTAATCGACCAATAAGGCAATAACCCATGACATTCTCCATTTAAAAATATGGAACTAATGAAATGTAAAGCATATCCATTAATAATACTCATTTAACTCTTTATTTAAATAGAAGAGCGCATCAAAGTACAAAACCAATCTTGCAAAACCACCTATCAGATTATATACAAGTCATGCTGAGTATATACAGGCATAATTAACCTAAATTCCATCATTATTCAGTTTACTAACTCATATAATTAGTCAGCATGAAGCACATCATAATATGTGCATTACACGAGATGTGCAGTTCAGTTGATTTCTCAATAGATCAATTATCATCTCATAGTGTACTCAACAAAAAAGAAGATTCCTAAATTCTCTTTCATGCAAATTAGTGCTAATTCAGATTAACCTACACAAGAAATGAGCAAAACTAATATGCATTGAGTTTCAAAATTGTCCGAAGAAAATGCCAAATTCAAACAAACTACCTGAAGATAATTGCTCCATACACCAATTCATTGGATTAAGAAGGTAAATAAGTGTATTCAGGTCAGATAATTAGAATCCATTTTTCTAAATATTTATTTAATGAATATTCTCCATTTCTCATCCATTCCTCAGGGTAATACTATCAGTCACACATTATTTTCATAAGAGATAATTGATGGCATTGAACAGTTTTGCAGTAACTTTTTAGTAACTCTATCTCTGCGTCATTGTGCAGTACAACCTAAAAGACATTAACTTGCTGACAAGTCATTTGCATCTTTATCTCTTGTCTTTCCCCTTCCCCAACATTTTACAGTGACATCAACAAGGTATGAAATTTGCTTCCATTTTCTTTTGAATCTTCAAGAATGCAGATTTTTTTTTACAGAAATAAGACTTCATAAAACTTCGTTTAAGATTACGAGCTCTCTGTAGTTCCATGTTTATTATGATATGCCTAAGAACTAAAACCAAACCATTATCCTAGTGAGACAAAAATAAAATTCTAACAGACATTTTTCCTGCTTCTAATTTTAGAAATTAAGCTGCCTTGTTATTTCACACTTCCTCCGTCCCTTAATACAAAGCCTCTTTCTAGCATTTATTACTCACATAATAAAGAGAAATAGACTTTGTATTAAGGGACAGAGGGAATAGGTACTTTTACAGTTTGCCACATCCATGACAAGTACTTAAAGGAAAACAAATTTTTCTCTATACAACATAGATTAAGATAACCCGCATACACTTAGCTTACAGCCAGAAATTGTGTCGCATGTTAGATGTTACAAGACCAACAAAACTACAAATATCTCCGTTTACTAGATTTGCTAAAGGGACATAACCTTCATTTCCCAATCTGCAATTTACCACACTAAGACATGGGCTACTCATTATATACTACATATATTTTTTTGGTGTTCCACCCAGTTTACCTTTTTGGGCTAATCCGGATTCAGGGAACAGTTTTGGGTGGTTAGGTTCCAATCCCCTCCAGTCTAAACATGACAGCATATTCAATATTTCAAAAGTGTCAAAGATCAACCCGATTACATTCATAAGCTACAATTACCCTCGCGCAAAACAAACCCAATTTCTAACAAACCACACCTATTGCTGCCAAACCAGCAATTCTCATTTCAAAAATGTAGAAACAGAACAAATGCAACCAACTATAGAAATCTAGATTAAGGTGGAGCAACCGTCGCATGCCAAAGCCCGAAATCGAGTAACTTTCTTATACAACTTCCAATTTTAACAAAACATAAGCACAATATATTACAAATAGTACATTTATCCAATGTTTCATCTACTATACACCTCTATTGCACCTAATATTGTTCCAGGACATCAAATATAGTGAAAGAATGCACAACAATATCAAATTAGAATTACAACCAAATTAGTTTTGTTATGAGTAACGAATAACCCTTTTAACAGATAATCAGTAGAATTTAGCACAAATTAACCCATCTATTGAACAAATATTCTCAGAAATGAAGCTTATCAAACTCATGAGATTAAAAATGGCAACATATTGTTTGTTGTTGATAGAATCAGGTTTGTTTTTGGACTTTATAAAGCAAACAAATTAACCAGAAAATTTGACAATAAATAGTACCTTGATAGAGCAGAGAGTATGAAGCCCGAGAGGAGAGAGACGGAAGTGAGTGTAGGTGAAGAGCGAGGCGTGAGAGCTACGACCTTCAAGTGGCGGTAAAACGCCAGTGAAGAAGAAGTACGGTGTATGAAGCTGCGAATGGTTATGACTTGAGAGGGGGGTTGATTGGAGCTAAATTGAATTGAATTGAATATTTTATAAGAGAAGGAAATTAAAAATTAAACTGAACGGAATTGAACTATTAGAACTGGACTGAAAAATAATCCCAACTATTGCCGATTTAGAGTTAAGCACAAATTTGGGTACTCAATTCTACAATTTTTCATTGTTTAGGTATTGAATTTATTTTCTTCACCGTTTGGGTACTGAGTACCAAATTCCGGCAAAAAAAATTAATTCTCCTTAAGAATTGAGTACCCTCGGTAAACAATTCAGTTGCTTGGGTTAACTCTAAGTGGGGCCCACCCGAATTAAAAAAGCGTGGGTCAGAAATTTTTTTTTCCCCTTTTCTTATTCTTCTGTTCCCTTTATTCCCCTCCCCCTTTATTCTTTCCAATTCTTGAAAATAGTTGCTCATTTGGTGAAGAACACGAGCATTCCTTTGGGCAAATTTGGGGAAAACGACACTTAGCGCAGCCATTTTTTTGAGGTGACTTTCATTACTCATTGTTTTTGTTGTTATTTTGATATAAATTTCGAATTTCTTGGCCAATTGATGATCTTATTTTGCGAGTTAGGGTTTATGGTTTTGTGAACAAAATTGATGATGTTGATTTGTTGTTTTTTTGAGACATAATTTGTTGTTGTGTTATTGTTTGTTGATGGATTATGCTAGTGTTGTTGATGGATTTTGTTTCATTGTTGTTTATTATGCGCAAGGGTTTGACTAATGTATGTGTTTTGCGAAGTAAAATAGGGGAGGTTTTGCTTCAATTGGACTGCAGTACAGAGGTAGGGGAAGATCTTGAAGAAGAAGCAGTACAGAGGGGAAAATCGTTGATGATGAATTTAGGATAAGAAAACTGGATTGATTATGTTTTGTTGCTACTTTCTTGCTGGTGTATTCATGGCATTTTTTTACCTAGTTCGGAACTCTTTAAATAGCCTAATAACGACTACTTTTTGAATGCTTCAACATAAAAATTAGTTATTGTTTTTTTTTTTAATTAGGTATGGTTAGTGGTGAGTCAGTTAGCCTGAAAATAAGTTGAGTACCTAAAAGGTAAGCAAAAAAAATTGAGTACCTAAAAGGTGAAAAATTGAAGAATTGAGTACCTACTTGTACTCTTAACTCACTCTAATAATCCCAACTATGGTTTATTTTTTAATAATCCTAACTATTGGGTCAGTTTGCCTCCAATAGACCCAACCGGTCAACACCAAGTCAATGACTTGTTGTAATAGGTAACCAATACACGTGTCAGCACGTGGTTGGTTTATAATTGAAAAAAACAATAAAAAAAAGGGAAAAAAAATTGAAAACCGTAACAGCCACCCCCTCGTCCCCTCCCGCCACCGCAAAACCCCACGACCAACCCTCATCTCGTCGGCAAACGGTCGTTCGTCTCCCTTATCCCCCGAAAACGGCCGGTCAGCCACTCTTAACCCCAAAAACCACACCCTTAACCGGCCTACTCCAACCCCAAAAACCACCCACTCTCCCTCGAAAATAACCTTCCGCCATCGCAAAACGGCCCTCTCTTCTTTCCCCAACCCCCGAATTCGGCACCCTGGGCGATTTTGCGGGTGTGGGAGAGCTTTTTTCGGCGGTTTTGAGGGTGTAAGAGCGGCACCCGAGGTTTTTTCTTTTTGTTTTGGTTTCCCGGCGAAGGGAGAGGGAAGAGAGGAGAGTGGTTTGGGGGGGGGGGGGGGTGATCGGTTGTGTGTGTTTGGGGGTTAGGAGGATCAACCGACCATTTTCCGGGGGGGTTATAGGGATGTGGCCAACCGATTTTCACGGTGGGGGGTTGGTTGGGATTTCACGGTAGAGATTGATGGGAATTTTCAATTTTTTTATTTTCTTTTTAATATTAGGTCAATCATGTACTGCCATGTAAAAACCAAAAAAAAATTACTTTTTCAGCAGTTAACCGGTTTTTGGGTCTACTGGATGTAAACTAACCCAATAGTTAGGATTATTAAAAAATATACCTTTGTTGGAATTATTAGAAGTAATTGGTAATAGTTGGAATTATTAAAGTCGGGCTTGTTTGGCATCATTTTTTGTTTTCAGTTTTCTGTTTTTTAGAAAACTAAAAACCAAAAACAGGAAACAAGAGAAAGGTGTTTCCACTTTTTTGTTATCAGTTTTCAAAATTATTATGATTTTAATAAGTTTAAATAATTTTTGATACATTATGTGACATATATCATATATTTTTATACAACAAAAAACCAAAAAACAGAAAACCACAGTAATGCCAAACGAACCAATAAATGATATAATATCATATATATCATTGTACTTTTCAGTTTTTTGGTTATTTTTTATATGATATATGTCATATAAAGAATAAATAATTTTTGTACTTTTGGTTTTTAGTTTTCATATAAATAGAAAACTCAAAACAAAACGATTTTATTTATTCTTTATATGACTTATATCATACTCCCTCCGTTTCATAATGTTAGTCCCATATGGAATCAGTCATATAAAATAAGAAAATAAATATATTTAGAATCTAACATTAAAGTACAACATAATTCATGATTAGTTTACCTTATTTAACTTTTTTGATTTTTTATTAGGAAAGCACAAGTTATAATTGCATAATTTAAGGTAAAGATTACCTTACTTAGAGTTATGTCATCAATCCACAACCAATCAATTTATACAAAAATAAAGTTATAAATGAAATATATTCAATATGGGTAGATCTTTTTAAAACGCCCAAAATAGTATATGGGACTAACATTATGAAACGAAGGGAGTATAAAAAATAACCAAAAAACTGAAAAGTACAATGATACCAAATGGCCCCAAGGTAGTTTGGTTTTGAGTAAGTATAAAACGCTACTTGGTGAACAAAAAGGGGCCAAATGTACCTATATAGATCATTTGAATACCAGTTAAAATACGAAACATGTATTATAAGCAACATGCATGAGTCATACTCCCTCTGTTTTTAAATACTTGCTCCAGTTCTGCATGCGCGAATTTTTAGGAAAGATTGAAGAAAGTATTAAAATATGGAGGTAGTGGGATAAGTGGAAGAATAAAAAAAAATTGTAAAAAACAAAAGTAGTGGAGAGAGAATATATGAAATTAATAAAATGTGATTTATGTTGGGTCAATTAGGTGAGAGAAATTAATTAAATATTGTAAGAGTTTTCCAAATAAGGAAATGGAGCAAGTATTTAAAACAGTCGAAAAAGGAAAGTTGAGCAGGTATTTAAAAACAGAAGGAGTAACTTATAACCAAATTATTAGACATTGAAAACTATTTACATTTACTTAACAAGTTGTGTCAATCACAAAAACACAAAATAAGGTAACCTACCAGATAGTTGATGATTGACTTTTTGCATCAATCACAAAAACACAAAAATTTGATTAAAAAAGATTCTAGGAATACACGAAGATAGGATAAGGAGATGTTGTCGGGATAAGGAACATACGAAGGCGTGATTGATGCAAAAACACAAAATGTCTAGGAATCCCGCCTTCGTATATTCCTTATCTCTATCTCTCATACCAAATGTCTTGTTAGTGCACAAAAGAATTTGTACACTATACTCTCATCGGCTAATAAAGAACCTTAATTTCAATGTTTGATAATCTTATTTTTTAAAATATAAATTCAAAATTAGTAATAGTATACAATAAACCTCCCAACTACCTATTAATGATTTCGATGTTAACTAAACATAAAAAAGGATATAACATCTCCCAGGGGCGGATCTACATTGGTGCACAGTGGTGTACGTGACTCAGCAGTAAAAAAAAAAAAAAAAAAAAAAAAAAAAAAAAAAAAGCGTCAAGTGACGAAGCAAACCAATGAGTCACTAAATTTCTTGGACTCAATTGCATGAATTCGCAATTTTTTTTCTTGGACTCCATTGAAATACAGAGAGATTAAAGAGAAGAGGAGAGAGAGTAGCAAGAAGAAGAACAAAGAGAAACGGTGTGAGATGGTAAGTGACATTTGATATTTTAAGTGGGGTGCGAGGTGTCAGGAAGGGAAATAGGTATAGGACAATAGGACATGTGTCTTTTTATATACCATTAGTTATTATTTTTTTTTTACTTTACTATTACTAACTGACTAGTTGTACTATTTTTTACTATCAAATCAATACGGAGTAGTATTTAAAGTTAAAAAAAATTAACTTTTTACTATCAGAAAATGAAAAAAATTTATATATAAAATTCACGAGTAATTATACTACATTTTAATATTTTCGTTTCATATTTTTTGGAACTTTGGGGTATTATTTGGGACATATAAAATATTCTAAAGTTGTAAAAAAATTGAAAAGGTGGTAGTAATAAATATATAAAATTATAAAACTAAAATTTGGTCATCAATCATCATATTCACAATAACCGCATCAATTCCGTTACGTAACACCATAATCATTATTGCAATCTAATCGAAATTGTGTCCGAAACCTAAATCAATAATTAAGGGTGACTCACAGGCTCGAAAATCCTGGATCCGCCACTGACATCTCCTATAAATTATGATCGGCCATTTAACAAAGTTTTCAATAAATTTTACCCTCTTTTGATTAGAAAGTTACCCCTAGTCACAGTGCTGAATTAAGGAATTTGTTGTTATGATTTTAGACTTTCCCAACAAATTCATTGAAATCAAATATCATAATTCAAATTAAAGTTTGTAATTGATAATTCAAGTGTGCACAACGCGTCAATTATAAGTTATAAAAAAATCTACAAGCAAAAATAATTTTGAGGTGTTGGAGGTTCATTGTGAGGCGTTTCTCAATTAGAATAGAAACTAGCTTTTTGGCCAGTTCAAAGCACGGGTTGTTACTTGGGTTAATTATTTTCATATGTAGGTATGTCTTTAAACAAAGTAATTGTTTTATTTCTAAAACTTACAAGAAAAGAAGAGTGAGGGTAAAACTGTAAAAGAAGATGAAGGAATTTAGTTAGATATATATACATGAAGATTGTGCACTACAAGAAAATTGGCTTTTCGTAGCGATTATTTTGTAGTGATCGTACATTCGCTACAATATGCAAGTGTGTTTGTGAAATAATTAAGGAAATCATATCATTTTACAATCGCCATGGTTTTCCCATATAAAATCGATGCGGAAAACATAATAATACATATCCACACTATTTTTGCACATTTATAAAATTATGGGAAATCGTATCATTTACAATCGCCACTAAATCCCAAAAATCGATACAAAAAGCCTTTTCTACACTAGATATATAAATATTATTTGACAAAAAACACACAAAAAAAAATGTCATAGTTTATTGGTGAAACATTTAATATAAAAGTTTGAGGTTGCATGTTCGAATCTTGTAAAGATCATATGTATGATTTTTTTTTTTTTTTTTTTTTTTGAAGAAAATGAGTTCAACATTTATAGCGATTATAATCGCTACCATAATCACCACGATTGGATGTAGTTTTTCGTATTGATTATTGAGGCCAACCCCAACGATATTGAAAACCACTACTAACGGCTAAGGCAACGGGGGATATTGTATCGAATGAACATTCGTTGGGAAAACTTTTTGTTACAATTATAATCGATACTAAAGGTTAAAATAATCGCTACGAAAAGATTATTTTTTTGTAGTGGTGGGATATGAAATGACATATTAAATTACATTTAAAGACTAGGAGATGAAAATACAATTTTTATTATAATTCATATGTTTGTGTAATGTGTACTTATCAATTGAACTTCATTTTATTATGGTGATAATGAAACACATTATGGTGAAAATGAAACACTTCATTTTCTTACTTGAATTTGCAAGTTGTAGAATGCATAAAGACTTAAACATAAATATTAAGGGAGGTGACATGTGGCATATGTGGTATTGAGTCACTTGTGAGTGTCATGTGTCATATAAAAAAATGTGGTTTGTGTTTTTAAATACTAAGTATAGATATAGATATAGATTTGGAGATACAAACGGATAATTTTTGTGATTTTCACACACAATCTTTCCAAAAATACTTCTATGTATACCGGTTATATAAAATCCACGTTTGTGTATGATATCCATTTGAAATCATAACATATCTCCGTTGTCCATTAGGCCCTGCATTACGTGACTTCATTAATCTAATAATATTAATTTTAATGCTAATGATATGTATTTCTTTGCTAAAAGTGGCTGTGGTCAAGCTCCTTTAGCCATCATTAGTCTAATAAAATCTTATAAATTCCTTTTGTCTCAAACAAAATCCATTAATTAATTAATCCTTAATCATTCACTGGGGTTCTAGTGCTCCACCAAAAATTAATATTCATGGCCTAATAGGAATATCTTATCACCCTACATTTAGCTGAACTTTTCCTTTAGCTTGACTATTTAAAACTAGACAATTTTTACCTTCAATCAATGAGCTTACAAAGAAGCTTCAAACTTCGAGCTTGATCCAACAGTTTTTTTTGACACGAATTATGTGCAGCATAACTGCATAAGTGTTTAGCATTGTAATCATAAAACTAGTGAATATTCCGGCGATACCTCAAGTAATTTTTGTAATCTATGGTTACAAAAAATTTGAGGCTGTTACATTACAAATAATTGTTTAATATTTTCAACAAACACCCTTAAAAATATGCATGGAAATGTAAAGCATTTTTTCTGTTGTTAAATAACTAACACAGTCAAATTTGATACACGTGTCAATGCAATTTTTGGATTTTAGGTTTAATTAACGAATTTATTAATAGTTTTACCACCTTGCATAAATGGATTACATGCATATAAATAACACGAATCACATAAATAATTAGAAATGCAAATATGGAGTGAAATTCTTGGATGTGTAATTCTATTAGTAAGTGACACAGTCAAACATTGCACATATAACGAGATAGTAGTTTAACCTTATTTTTACATAGGTAATTATTAACAGAAAAAAAAAATAATGAAACTTTATATCAATACTTATCTAACAACATTTTATGATATAATATGTTGTATCATATTAATAAAAAAAAAAAATAGTCAAAGCTCATATATGAATAGTGAAAAAAGTCCAACATCTAAATTATTATGGAACGGAGGGAGTACTACTTATTTGCTTGAAGATGAGAGTTGATCCAATCTCCACAAATGCTAGTTTGGAAAGAAGATCAATCTAATCTTCTTTACTTTAATTTGAGGATAAGGGGTTGTGTGGAGTGAGAGGAATATTATGTTCAATTAGTGTTTGAATAATTCTACTGTGGGCATGTTCGACAAAATATAGCTGTGGAGATAACTGTGAAGGTAGTTGTAGCTGTAGAGATAGCTGTGAGTTGTGTATGTAGTTGTTAGCCGTGAAGGATTCGGTAAAGTAGTGATTGACTAGCTATTACATATAAAAATCAACATTTTTTTAAAAAAAAACTTTAAGATTAAATTTTCAACAACTACCTTAAAAGCTACCTCTAATTTCAAAAGCTAATCTTTCTAACTTTTCATAAAAGCTACTTCCACCATTAAAAGCAACCCTAACAATTACTTTGCCAAACAATCACATTTTTTGTCAAGTAGTGATTTGACTTGGTCAAACCACTAAAAGTTACTCAAAAGCTAGCGTCGTATACGCTCTGTATCTCTCACTATTATCCCTTAATATGTAATCTTATTATCTATTTAAGGTTGTAACTAAACTAACTCTCTTAATTTACTCCTTCCAAGTTCTAACTAGCCACTAAGCCCATCATGGGCTTGGTGAGTTTGCTATAACCCGGGTATGCCTAATCCTATTTGTCCACAAATCATAATTTGTCTCTAACAATACACATTACGATCGATTTTCTGAATAATTCAACTATTTATCTCCATAATATAATCCTTGTTATAATTATATAGCTAGTCATATAGTAATTGCTCTAACAATTAATGATATCCTTCAATTTTCTCACCACAAGTTATACTTCCTTCGTTTCTTTTTACTTGACACGTTTCTTTAGTCATGTTTGTCAACGCACAACTTCAACTATTCATATCTTTAATTACAGATGAGCAAAAATTATGAGAATTTGATTTTTAAAAATTTATATCGTGACGAATCTAACAAGATCCCACATGATTATATTTTTAATTATGTATAAACTACATAATACGGTCAAAGAGAAGTGTGGGAATAGTGCTAAACTCAAAACGTGTCAACTAAAAACAAACAGAGGTAGCATCTATTATAAATGACAAGTTATGTTTGAATTAAACTCGTGCATCGCACAGCATCAAAATTTAATGCAGAACATGAATCTGCCCTGCTGCTCATTCTCTCTGTTTTAGCTCCAAGGACACTTTAGTAATATGCTTCCTTTTTAACCGTTATTTCTTTTTGTCTGTAATGATCATGTAATAGTGATTGGCTCTAGGCCTCACCTGCTTTTTTGTCCTCTAGCATCTATATAGTCTGTTGTACTGAGTCCTTGGATGAATAATGAGAATGACCTAATTTCTGCTTCCTCCTTCCTTTCTATTCTTCTCTCTGTATTCTAAAGTTCTGAGCTTTATCTCCTTGCACTAGTCAGGCTATTTCACTCTTTATGGTATCAAAGCCAGCAGTGCAACATCGGGATTGTTGCCTCAGTTCTGTTCTATTTCTGGTCATTGATAATCTCATTTGATTGATAAAGACTCCATTTTTTTCCTGTTTCTTCATAAAAATCTCATCTTTATAAGACCATCATGGCTGCTGATACTTCCAGTCCTTTGTATTTGCATCCGAATGATGGTTCATACTCCATTTCTGTTGACAAGCTTACAGGAGCAGCTGACTACAGATCATGGAGGAGATCGATGGAGATTGCTCTATCTTCGAAGAAAAAGCTTGGATTTGTTACAGGCACTGTGCTGAGGTCTACATATGCTGCTGATGCTGCTAAATTAGAACAGTGGGATACATGCAACTCCATGGTAATTTCTTGGATTCATGCTTGTTTATCAGACACTATAAAGAAATCTGTTTTGTATGTTAGTACTGCTAGAGAGACATGGGTTCAATTAGAAAAACGTTTTTCAATGGCTAATGGCTCTAGAAAGTATAAATTGAACAGAGACATATACAATCTTAGGCAAAATCATGAATCTGTAAATGTGTATTACACTTCCTTAACAAGTTTGTGGGAAGAGCTGGATGCTATGAATATATTGCCAACTGTAACTGAAAACTCAGCAGATGTGAGAAACTTGTTGAATGCTATTGCAAAATATCAAGAAGAAAGCAGACTGTTTCAGTTCTTGAATGGTCTAGATGACAATTACAGTGCTATGAGTAGTCAAATCTTAATGTTGACACCCCTTCCCACAGTTGAGTCAGCTTGCTCAATGTTGCAACAAGAGGAAAGCCAGAGGGAAATTCTTGAATTTTCTGGTATTATTGAACCTGGTAGTTCTGCTATGTATAGCAGACAACAGACACAGCAGTTTGGTCAGGGAAATGAAAGAAACCTGACTTGTCGAGCTTGTGGTGGTAAGGGTCACTCTCAAAAAAGGTGTTGGAGTGTCATTGGGTATCCAAAATGGCATCACAAACACAAAACGCATCCTGCAGCCAAGACTGCTGAAAAGACTCAAGACCAAAAATGGTCTGGTGCAAAGTCTTTTCCCAGGACTGCAGCAGCTGCTAGCACAGGCACTGGTAGCAGCATAACATTGAATCATGAGCAGTTTGCTAAACTCCTCAGCCATAGCTCTTCTTCTGGTGCTGTAGTGCAACAAAAAGGAGAAGACACAGATGAGGAACTGGAATGTTTCTCTGGAATGGTGTCCTGTCTCTCTGCTGTTAGTATGTGTGAAGAATGGATAATTGACTCCGGGGCCTCAGATCACATGACTTCATCAGTGCACAACCTGTCAAAACCTCAGCAGGTTCTCACATAGCTGAAAATCAATTTGCCAACTGGAGACACATCTCTTATCTCACATATTGGCTCTGCTGAACTTGCAAATTCTCTGGTGCTGAAAAATGTACTCTATGTACCACACTTCAGACATAATTTGTTGTCTGTAAACAAACTGGTGAAAGATTCACAATGTGAAGTGGTTTTCTATGGAACTCACTGTGTAATCAAGGACATGAACTCAAACAAAATCAAAGGTTTGGGAAAAATGAAAAATGGACTATACTACTTGGTTAACAAACCATTTGACCAGAATTTGAGTGTGACTCAGTTGATTGGTCACTTGAATAAAAGTGACAATGATAGTTGTAACTATACTTCTCTTAGTGCAACATCAAAAAAGAACACTGTATCATTTGCTACTTGGCATCACAGATTGGGGCATGCCTCAGTCAGCAAGCTGAAACATATTGAGTGTGTTAGACAGACCATCTCAGGGAATAATCAAGTGTGTGTGACCTGTCCTATGGCAAAACTAACAAAGCTGGCTTACAGTCTGAGTGAATCACATGCCATGACACCTTTTGAATTGATTCACATGGACATATGGGGTCCTTACAAAGTCTGCACTAGAAGCAAATACAGATATTTCTTGACCCTGGTGGATGATTTTTCAAGAATGACTTGGGTGTATTTGTTGCAGCACAAGTCAGATGCTCTCACTCGGTTCAAAGCTTTCAGCAACTATGCCAATAATCACTTTGACAGAAAAATAAAAATTCTGAGATCAGACAATGCTTTGGAATTTGAAGATGGTCCTTGTCAAGATTTCTTTGCCAGCATGGGAATTGTGCATCAAACCTCTTGTGTGGATAGACCACAGCAAAATGCAAGAGTGGAGAGAAAACATAGACACATTCTGGAAATTGCTAGGGCAATCAAATTTCAAGCAGGCCTGAGTCTCTCTTTTTGGGGTGACTGTGTGATGACAGCTGTGCACATAATAAATAGACTTCCAACTGAGGTTCTGAAGAACAAAACTCCATTTGAAATGTTGTTCAAAAAGATCCCTGAATACAGCCACATGAAAGTGTTTGGCTGTCTTGCTTTTGCTTACACACACTCAAATAAAAAAGACAAATTTCAGCCCAGAGGATTGCCTTGTGTTTTCTTAGGTTATCCTACAACACAAAAAGGATATAAATTACTTGATTTAACATCCAAAAAAACCTTTGTCTCAAGAGATGTGATTTTTCATGAAGAAATCTTCCCTTACCAACTTCAATCCATTGATCAACTCATGAAACCAGTTCCTGCTGTCCTTCCTCGCACCTCAAGCCCAAATCTTACTTCCTATATTAATCTGGCTGATGACAGTGAAGCTCAAGCAACTGACAATGCAACAGATGACAATGCTGCAGCACAACACACTGTAACTGACCCAGAACCTTCTCAAATAGCCCAAACTTCACCTCAGCCAACCAGGCAAAGCTCTAGACCAACAAAAGAGCCAGCTTGGATGAAAGATTATGTCAAGCTAAACAACAGAAGAGACAGACAGATAGCAAATGTCACTTTGCAATCTATTCATCCTGAATTTTATTGTTTCCTCACCACTCTCTCAGAAACAAAAGATCCAGTGCATTTTAAACATGTTGTAAAAGAATTGCATTGGATAGAAGCCATGAATTTGGAACTTGCTTAGTGTGAAAAGACTGGAACTTGGGATGTCACATCTTTGCCACCTGGAAAAAAGGTGATAGGATGCAAATGGATATACAAAACCAAATTTAAATCTGATGGCACCATAGAAAGACACAAAGCAAGAATAGTAGTTTTGGGTTGCAGACAATAGTTTGGTGTTGATTACAAGGAAACATTTGCCCCAGTGGCAAAAATGACCACTGTAAGAGCTATCCTTGCCTTAGCTGCTATGTATGGTTGGCATACCACTCAAATGGATGTCACAAATGCTTTTCTCAATGGTGATCTCCTAGAAGATGTCTATATGACAATGCCTCAGGGTTATACTGGTTTTGGTAGCAGAATTCAACCTCAAACTAATGCTGCAACTTCCTGCAAGAACACTCACCTTGTCTGTAAATTGAACAAGTCTTTGTATGGATTGAAACAGGCACCCAGACAGTGGTTCTCAAAGCTTTCTGAAAAAATACTCTCTTTTGGATTTTCTCAGTCAAAGGCAGATTATAGCCTCTTCACTAAGACTGTTGGCTCAAAATTTACAGCAATATTGATTTATGTTGATGATATATTGATCACTGGTAATAGCATGACAGAAATCAATAAAGTCAAGTCCTTACTCTCATCTCAGTTTCACATGAAAGACTTGGGACAACTGAGATATTTTCTTGGGCTAGAAATTGATAAATCTGAGAAAGGAATCTTCATATCTCAAAGAAAGTACCCTTCAAACTTGCTTGATGAGTATGGGATGTTGGGTGTGAAACCTTTAAAGCTGTCAATGGATGGTCATTTGAAACTGAGTGCTGACAAGGGAACACCAATACCAAATCCAGTTCCTTCAGCAACTTCTTGGCAAACTCATTTATCTTACTGTAACTAGACCAGACATCTCATTTACAGTTCAAATGCTGAGCCAATTTATGCATTCACCAACTTCAACACATATGCAGGCTGCCAAAAGACTCTTGAGATACCTTGCTGGAACAAGGGATCAGGGCATACTGCTTGCTTCATCTTCTGCTGCTCAGCTTACAGCATACTGTGACAGTGATTGGGCTAACTGTCCAACTTCTAGAAGGTCAACTACTGGGTACTGCATACTACTTGGAGACTCTCCAATTTCTTGGAAATCCAAGAAACAGATTGTGGTAGCAAAATCTTCAGCTGAAGCAGAATACAGGGCTATGGCTCTAACAGCCTGTGAGGTTACTTGGATCAAAGCTTTGCTGAAGGATCTCACATTCCACCACATAGCACCTGCTGTTCTTAAACGTGACAATCAAGTAGCCATAGCAATTGCAGCAAACCCTGTGCTCCATGAGAGGACCAAACATATTGAGATAGATTGTCATTATGTTAGAGATATGGTCAAGAATGGTGACATAAAAACTGAGCATGTTGCTTCCTCAAGTCAGGTTGCAGATGTCCTCACAAAGATTTTATCTGTCAAACAACACTCTGATCTTCTTCTCAAGCTGGGAGTTCGTTCCTCTACCTCTCAGCTTGAGGGGGGGTAATGCAGAACATGAATCTGCCTTGCTGCTCATTCTCTCTGTTTTAGCTCCAAGGACACTTTAGTAATATGCTTCCTTTTTAGCCGTTATTTCTTTTTGTCTGTAATGATCATGTAATAGTGATTGGCTCTAGGCCTCACCTGCTTTTTTGTCCTCTAGCATCTATATAGTCTGTTGTACTGAGTCCTTGGATGAATAATGAGAATGACCTAATTTCTGTTGCCTCCTTCCTTTCTATTCTTCTCTCTGTATTCTAAAGTTCTGAGCTTTATCTCCTTGCACTAGTCAGGCTATTTCACTCTTTAAAATTCAGTATAACGTCTATACCCCAATAAGGTGAGAGTAACGGAAAAGCTATTGGAATATCTCACGTAGAAGATTTTAAAACCTTTGTAATCCCGTCTTATCATTACTTTATTCTTCAAGTATTGACTAATTCTCGATTTAAATAAAGTGCAATATATATTGATAATGATTGTGTTAATGATAAGCCTTGATTAAACAATTGGTGTCCACTTTGAAAGATGCATGAATGAGAATTGACGTTAATTGCACTACGGGGTAGTGATTTGAGAATAACGACGTATGAAATGCAGGATAATACATATTGCTCATGGTGTAACCAATCAATTCAATCGATGAAGAAAGTGATAATAATGAAAATCATAATATGAATGAACTCTTTATCAATTAACATAATTAAGATGTAGAAATTCTAGCTTTATGTGGAAGTTTAAAACGTGGGTATTGGATTTGTTAAAGTGAGTATTATAGAGTACGGCTCGCCAAATATTAATTACTAGATTAGCCCCTGTGCATGACATAAAAAATTTGATAAAATTAAAATTAGAAAGCACCATATATATTAAGTAGTTTAACGGAAGGAAAGAATGAGAAAATTAATCAGATAATCTAAAAACCCTCTGCACTATAGTTCGATAAAAAGAAAAAAAAAATACTTGTATTATTTATGGTAAGTGAACAGTCATAAATCAGAAGTTTGTTGGAGAAAATTGGTCAGATTATAATAAAAGAGCAATTAGGCGGAAAAAAAATTAAAAGAGAAACTGTCACGTGAATAGTTAATTAGTTATGATGTCCCCGTTTGTTATTTTAATATTCGTTTTTGATAAAAAGACAAATAAAAAAATTAAAAATTAATTTTACAATAAGCTAAAACCGTACAATATTCAGATCCATACTAAACTCGACTATTAACAAACACAAACCAGCCAAAAGAATCTTTAAATTTTGAGGATTCAGAAATCTCAATAATGTTATTTGTCAAAACTCAAAAGTCATTTTTACCAACCACAAAAATTTTAGATCAGAGGACTCGTGATGTTGGTTGTCTAGGACTCTCACATGCACATGTTAAGCAACAACACCACTATTGTTAGACCTCAAACCATGCATCAATATTCAAAGAATAATGAACTATAGCTATTGGTTTGTAATTTTGTATACTCATTATAAAAAATAAAAGAATAAAAAATAAAAATAAAACTCTTATTTGTCAAACTTACTAATCTTTTGCCTAAATAGTCTTTATTAGCACTTAATTAACTAAATAACAACCCTATCAAGTGGAGGTCCATAACCCCCAAAAATGATCTTATATAAAAACTTTAGACATAGGGGGACCATATATAGAGATGAAAATGAGTGTGACATATACATGGATTTATATGTCATATAATTAGTTTATATTAATTTACAAGGGGGCAATTATATTAGTGAAAGGTTTTATATAATTAGTGTCTTCTCTAATCTCCTAATGGCCATATTAAGACCATTAATTACCTACATCCCTTTCACAACCATGCTAATTAATATGCATGAAGCTAAGCTATCACCTTCACCATGATCCATTAAATCTTTTTTTGAGCCTCTATATAACAAGAGATATGTCAACTTACTCAAAATTCTCTTCATTTTCTTGAAGAACATATATTCTTTTGCCTCCCTAAAAAGGGCAGTGCTCACTTCTCTATCTCTGTCAATGGTGAGAAGATCATCTTGCTGATCATCTCCTTGTATGTGTTTCATTATTGATTCGGGGCCTCGGGCCGGCTATGTTCATTGTCGATCGACGACCGTCTTCATGTACACCGTATGTGTTTTGTTATGAATTGATTTGATTTGATTTAATTTAATTTCTTCCCTTTGCATGGCATTTTGTTAAACTAGTTGTTTGCTAATATTGCTATGTATGGTTGTATACTTGTATGATTTAGTATGATTGTTTGATGACTTTTGTCATTTATACTTTGTAAAATTAGTTTATACTTGTAATTTTTTGGACCTCCGTTTTTTTGGAGCATGTATATGTATGAACTAATGAGATATATAGCATGAAACAAATGTATGTTATGCTCCTTTGATTTATTATTGTTGGACATGCATGTATTATTTATCATTCTTGTAAATAAATAATGTTATATTTCATTTTGTAATCTCTTTGTAAACAAACTAAAGACCAAAACTTCAGTAGACATTCATCATTAAGTGTAATCTTGTATTTTGACAAGATTATTTATTCAATTTGGAGTTAAATAATATAAATATATAATACTCCATAATATAATATATAAAGAAATTATAAAGGAGTGAGGACATACTTCATCATGATGTAGCTTTTATCATCATTGCCATACTATTAAAAAAGATGATTACCCTTTAATAATTGTGCTATTTTCTAGAAGCTCAAGCGCAATAAGGCCAATAACCAATAGTTTTCACAAATCAAGTCTATTTTGATTGAAGTACATGAAAATGCCTAGAGATAAATGTAACCAATGGTTGGATGTCACGCTTTTGTTTGCCTAGCTAATTAAGGCTTCTTAGTGCTTATTAACAAGGAAAATCCAATACTAGATATAAGAATCTTGCGCAATTTTTCTCTATCCTACTAAATTCTAATTGTCATGAATTGAAAACTGGGAAGGACGTACGAACTTTAAATGGGTGCATTTGGTATGATCGGAGGAAATAACATAATGGATTGGTATCGAATGAGGGAAGGATAAAATAATGCGTTGTTACTTTTATTGATAACTTTTTTTTTCACCTGGTTTGCCCTTTGGGTTAATCTAGATTCGGGAATCAGCTTTGGGTGATTAGGTTCCATTACCCTTCCAATTGTTGTTGCGGGGGATCGAACACGGGTCCTTCTTACCAAGTGTAGCCCCAATCACTACTACACCAACAGTCAATTGGTACTTGGTTTTGTATATGGAATGAAGCAAAAGTAAAAGAGAGAGGGAGGAGGGAGATTGAGGACTTGAGGTAACTTGACTATCATGTGAGTGATGTGACATACTCCATACTAGCTAAATATGTTCCTAAATTCCAACAACCACCTTTCACGACGCGAGCTCCACCTAAGCAAGATTCTTCAATTAAAATTACGGAGTAGAACTTAAGACATTTCATTTCATACTAATAAGTAATAATCATATCATATCGTGTCTGATATTCCAAATTGATTTCATTCTACTTTATAAATAATGAATACTTTTTTACAGTCATTGGTTTCAATTTTATAAAACAATTGATCCGATATATAAATAACTAGTATTATCAGTCTTATCTCACTTAACTTTCATTGGCATAAAGAGTGTTACATTGTTCATTAGAACTTTGATTATGGTACATTGATTGGAGTAACAAATGATAATTTTTAATTTAATGTACAATTTTCTTAATATCCAAATAGAATTTTGTAATCATGATAAATATATATCATCATAATATCAAATTTATGTGAGCAAGCTTACTTTTCTATGATGAAATATGGCTTTTGAAGGCAATTGATTTGGTACTGTACTTTCAACACCTTTTTCCCATGAATCTTAAACTTTATTAAGGACACATTGAATCAAATCTCAGTCAAAAGATTTGGCTTTAACAGACATTGATATCCTTAATTTTTCCTCTTAAAAGTGTTTTAGTAAGTTAGGCCTCATGCTTTTTGGCTTTTTGCCAGTAATTAACCAACCTCTTTTGTGTTAATTATACATTCACATCTCAATTTTATTAGGCTATATATAATATATTGCTGGTTTCTTAATCTTTTCTTTTTATTATTCTTTGTAAAGACATTAGGGATTTTATTTTTATTTTATTTTTATTTTTTTTTGTAAATAAAAAAGAAACCATCATAAGAGGTTTATTTTTTACACATAGTATATACTTGGGAATCAAATCAATGCAACTTTGTATGAATAGTTGCTTTGTGTCACTAGTTTCATTTCCTAAGTCTTTAGTGTGAAAAAAAAAAAAAAAAAAAAAAAAAAAAAAAACCTCTTTCGATTTGTGCACCTCATTTGTCAATACTCAAGCTCATGTCGAAGCATAATGTAGTTAATAGGTGATTGATAGAACAATTCATCAATCTTATATGTCAGTCATTCTCCCTCTATAATTTAATGTGCTGGTTTCTTAATCTAGCAAAAGATTATGAATCTTATTGCAATGCTAGCTGGGCATTGGAAAAACGACGTGAAGTGTGAAATTACATGCAATTGAGATGACATGGGTTTAGTACATGCTGAAAATGCCTTAATACAGCCTTATGAGTTGGCTTAAATTTGGGTCATCACAATAAATTAAAAACAAATAAAGAAATTTGATTAAGTGAGTACAAACTGATGTATGAAACTCTGTGATGAATGAATAAAACTGCTTGAAAAACAATGATGCTTGAATAACAATGATGATGCCAAGACATTAATATTGTTAGAAAAACATAACTAGTACTCCGCACTATGCGTGTCAACTAGTACTCTGTACTATGCACATGCACATAAGTATGTTATACTACCTCCGTTAACTATTATTTGCAACAAAAGGGTTTTATTTGTGAGATATAAAATATTCCTTTGTTGCAAATAATAGTTAACGGGGGTAGTACTATATATGGTAATAATTATTGTGTTGATCTAACAATGCACGTAATACGAATACGGGAAGGGGAGGCTGGTTTTTTTTTTTTCCATTTTTTAAAAAAAGTAATTAAATTTAATTTTTTTTTTAAAATCTTAACCAATTAGAACGTGTCACGTGTCTAGATTAACTTGTTTAACAGGTAAACTGTTTTTTATCCTATTTATGGTAGATCAGGGTCAAAGGTCTTAATATTTCAGGATATCCAAAGGTCGTTATATTTTGAGCGGATTGCTGAAAGCTCATAATATTTCTCACAACTTTTCAACAAAAAAAAAAAACGACCCTAAACTGAATTGCACTGTCTTATACTCTTATTGAGCTTTGTCCTATGCTTTTTCTTTCATAATTATAATATGGAGTATGATTATGGGCGTGTTCGGCGCTAGCTTTTGAGTAGTTTTTACTCAACAAAAAATGTGAGTGTTTGGCAAAGTAATGGTTCAAGTAGCTTTTAGTGGTGGAGGTAGCTTTTATTAAAAGTTAGGATTATTAGCTTTTGAAGTTAGAGGTAGCTTTTGAAGTAGCTTTTGAAAATTTAATGTATAGTTTTAAAAATAAAATATTGATTTTTAAACGTAACAGCTAGTCAACCACTACTTTACCGAACAATCATACCTAAATTATCTTTTTTCACAGCTAACAGCTTGTTGACAGCTAACAGCTATCTCCACAGCTCACATCTATCTCCACAGCTACAGCTACCTTCACAACTATATTTTGCCGAACATGCCCTATGTACCCTACTCGGTGTAGGGGCTTTAAATGAATAAACTAGAAACTAGCCATTTTACTAAATGGGCCAAAAGTACTACAAGCCTAAACTTAAAGGCCTGCAACTTAAATTCTTTAAATGGACCCTGACTATAAGGGCATGAAACCCTAAAAACACCAAATTCAATCAGTCACTAAAAAAGATACAAATATCGCTTTAGATTGAATCTTGCAGATTTAGGAGTTAGGAGTAACGTGCAGAAAAGTTGTAAAATTCTTAGCACATTGCACATGAGTACATGACATTAGACATTTAGACATGCACTACATAACATGTTGGAGCGTAGAAAATTATTTACAATTGTGCAACAAATAATATATTTACGTGTACCTACGTATGTAGAAAGAATATTTTTGCTTCCATTCACGGCTTGAAAATTTACTTGTGCATCATTGTGTTTATATAATTGGTACTCGACTTGAAATCGTAGGTCAAAATGATTTCGATATCATTGAATCTTCTCCTTTTTTTAATAATACTTGTATTATCGTTTTGCTATGTTGAAGGATCTAATGGAATTAAATGATCACGAAAAGTCATATGAATGTTTGGACAAAGCAATGTTAATTAGGCATTTTAAATCAGTATTAAGACTATTAACTATTAAGATAAGTAATAACCAGCTAAGCTAATTTGAAACAAGTGCATTTAGAAATCATTTAATTAGTAAAATTCTATCCTTGTTTCAGGTCAAACTTCTTTCAAGTTTTGGTGTTTAGAAAAGTTACTTCTCATGAATTTTATTTCTTACATAGAAAAGTATATGCCAATATACTTGCTACTATCTTCATTTTGAGGCAAAATGCAACAATTTAACTTGTACACTTGTGACTTGTCAAATGCATAACTGTGATAATGAATAGATCTAGATGTCCAATTATCTATTAAAACATATACTACTTAAAAAATTGATGTGCTTAAAATATATGTTGAGATAAATCTAAAACACCTTATATGTTAACACTTTAAGCTAATGGTTAGGATCTAGAATTATCACACTCTCTCTTAGATCGAGTCCCTTGAATTTGAAACCTTTTACATAACCATATTATGCTAACTCTTAATACCATGTTACATAACTAATTCGACCAAAAAGTTAAGGGCTTGTTTGGCCTCGTTTTTGTTTTTTGATTTCTGTTTTTTTTAAACTAAAAATAGGAAACAAGAAAAAGGTTTTTCGACTTTTTTGTTGTCAATTTTCAAAATTATCATAGTTAAATAAATTTGACTAATTTTTATTCATTATATAACATCTATCATGTCTCATGTGAATTTGAAAAACAAAAAACCAATAATCGGAAACCAATCATCAAATGAGCCCTAATAATTGAAATTTTAAGATTGATCTTATTCTATATCTCTTAAACAAGTGCACCACATACGTCGACTTGTATGCTATTGAGGCTTTGTTTGGTTGACATGGGAATTAAATTCCCATAGGAAATTGTATTTCATGGGAAGTTATTTCCCTCATGAAATTCCTAGGAATTTCCTAAATTTGTTTGGTTGGCAATGTGGGAATTTAGAAATCCAATGAATTTTGATTGACCTAGGGGGGACTAGGTAATTTACTTCCCTTGTTTTGTAGGAAGTTAAAATTCCCATGAATTTCCACTTCCCTCATTTGTGCTTTTTTGTGTCAACCAAACAACTCTTCAATTTCTCAAATCCTATGAATATTCACTTCCCCCATTTTACATTGTCAACCAAACAACCCCTCAGTATTGACAAACAATTCACACGCTCAAAGGGTACGAAACACGAGGTCAAAGGTGCACTCTTCCATCAACATGCCACCAGTGACTTGCTACTTTCTTTTTTTAATTCTTACAAATCAGATCATCTTACTAATCTAGAAAAATCCACTTGTAATTAACAAAACTAATCTCAATCACAAAATTGCTTTTTCTTTTTTATTTAAACAAACCTTTCCACCAAATTCATTCTTCCTTCTAATTTTTAAATTTTTTTCTTTATGACAAGTATACCCAACCTATTTAAAACTACCAAATTGCATAAAGATGTCACTCTATACACGGGATAAAAATGGACCAAATCAACATCCTTCACCTAATATTTACCTATAAAATTTGTTGACTAAATTGCAAACTACTTAGATTTTTCTCTCCAAAATAAAAAGTTGACCACAAATATTATCAAGTGGTTCCAAGAAAAAGCAATGGTAAAATCATTACTTCATTAGGCATGCACATTAATTAAGATTGGTCTACTTTATAATCATAAATCATAAAAAAAAATATAATCATAAGTCATATGATCAGTTTAAAATTTAAGTCAATTCTAACTTTTTGAAAACTTTAATGGCACATTCATTGACATTTTAACTTCAAAGAACATTACTCCCTCCATACATACATACTACTCGCAACAAAGGAATATTGTCTCATAATGGAGGGAGTATATCAAAACTTGTGTATTGTAATACGACAATAAGCACAAGAAGATATCAGCCGAGCAATTTTCATCTTTTATGAGCCAGAAACAACAATAATCTGGCTAGGGAATAAACAGAAACTAAATTGTACGATAGAGCTAGACTATTAGAAAATTTCGAATCCTTTTCTGGCACTATTTGTTACAACAGATCATAAGACAATATTCAACAACAGAGAACGACGATCTACAAGTGAAAGTGCATAGAATTACAATAGAAGAGACTGAAAACAGATGCATTATCAACGATTCTGTTATCCTTCAATGCACTTTTCATTGATCGAAGGTTATACAAATGACTTTTTTCAAAGACACAAACGCTAATCAACTCTACGACGAAAAACCCTTGTGATTATGACCTGATAAATGTTCTCAACACTTTTTTTAGTTTTTTTTGCTACTTTTTTCAGCTTTAATTGCCACCGATTGATTTCCTACTATTCACATGCCAATTTAGTGTCAAAGCTGCTCAAACAAATTGCAAAGGCCTGAAATGCAGAGAGAGGGTACCGGTAATCCATGGTGAACATATCCTTGCCAACTTTTCCGAATTGTAGAATGATTTTATCATGGTCTGATGATGGCGCGGGCTGAGAAGGTGTTGGTGCCCCAGCAAGAGGAGGTTGTGTTGCAGCTATAAGTTGGAAGTTCTTCACTGAAGCAACGGTCACCCTCCCCCGGAAATTTAGACACCAACATTGCAACTGTTCATGCCATCTTGGGGCCTTATTCCTGAGTACCAAGGGCTTCTCTTTGCCCTCTTCATCATCGTCACGAGGGCCCATGATGTCAGAGAACCGGGAACTACTGAACTCAGTACTAGTATCAATCGATTTTGAGAATGACATGCTGCGGAAAGAGTCTTCAAGAGATCTGGGGAGGAGCTCAGGCTGCCCTGGTACACTGCCACCTGGCTCAAGAGAGGCATTCGGAATCGATTGCATAACACAGTGCATCCTGCGTGGTCCCCGCGTACCAAGAACATTCAGCTCGTACGTGACTTGGGCAATATTATAGCTGCCTGTAGGAACTTTTGGGGAGACTTTTTTGGAGTAGAACCTCTTGCTACGGCCTGGAGGTGATGACTGTGAGCTGTTGTATGGTGGCTGTGTATCATAAATGATGAATTTCGTTCCCAAGAAGTTTGACCTGAAACAAGGATTGACCATCAAATTAGATTAAATGATTCCATCGAAATCATTTGTATACATTGAGTCCATTAGCAGCAAAGAATCAGAAAATGAAGTATAGTAGTTCTCATAATATTTGGCCATATTCTTTATACCTAACACATTAAGTGGCAGACACTCAAAATGAGCAATATAGTGACATATACTCTAGCACCTTTCCACTTTGTCTGATTCTCTAAAAACCAAATACAAGAAGACCAAAATTAAGTGCGAATTCCCATTGGAATCAGGCTTGTGGCCACAAGGGTAAACCACTAACCAGGAAATGGCCAATAATTTAAGGCGAAAAGCACCTTCTAATCGTCACAAGGGATGATATTTTTAAAAGTTACCATACACGAAACCAATAGAAAGGCAGGTGCTAATTCAGATAATTTTTTTTTAGAAAGAATTGAGTGATTTCACACCAATCTGTAGGAACTTTAAGCTATATAGAATTTAGCATATATCCTACAGAATCAAAGCATCAAAGAAATTAAGCTTTTAAGCACTCTCGAGTGAAAAATCCACAAAAAAAGCAGAAAAGGCTAATTGCCAAAGTACAAATAATGATCATATACCAAACTATTAGTGTGAGCATCCCCTCGGAATCATTGCTTTTACACAAGCTAATCTACAAAGCCAAATAAGCTTCCACCAATTTCTAGAAATATATGTGCGAAGCATTTAGTTTTCACCAGGGAAGATTCTATTGGCAATATATCAAGTAAATGCTTTAGAAAACCACAAGCTTTTAAAAGAAACCATAGTAACTTATAGGCCATTACCTTAATTTTCCTATGTAAGTGCTACTGGACCTCGATATGTTATCTGCATCCATACTGATGACATACTCTGTACAGGTGGTTCTCCTGGTCCGCTTTGCAGAAAGAAGAAATTTTCCATTCTCGACCAACAAAGCTGCAAAAATTAGACAGCAAGAAAGAACTGAATGAACATAACATCAATGAAAGTTCATATATTCCCTATAAAAATATATTGCATTGCATCATCATCTTCAGCTAAAATGGAAAATAAACTAGACAAAATTGACAGCGTATCAAGCAATCAATCAAACTACGAAGGAGCTAGGTGAAGAAGTAAATATACAGTTACTGAATGAACACCACAGCAAAGAACATGTAATTAAACCAGCACTTTGAGACAACAGATGAATTAACAAAGGACTGAACAACCCCCCCCCCCCCCCCCCCCCTCTTCTTCTTTCTCTCCTCAGCAAGGGGATACAATTACTACAATGCTCCCAAAATTATGCCAATAACCTATCCTCTAAAATAAGATAATACAAGAATTTAAAGAACAAAGAAATTGCGAATTAGTAATCAGCTTACCAGGGCTAAGACAAAGGAAAAGGTGGTAAGTTAAGTTGGATTTATCTCGCTTAATGAAGCATTGAATTGTTCCATCTCGTGGACCAGGCTGCAGAAGACAAACAAGGTGTCATATTTCTTATTGGGATGCACTCAAAACAAACACATTAGTTCTAGACTACTAGCAAACAAGGGTATCTAATAATGGGCTGCATCTAACAGCATTTGAGTCCCAAATAAAAACCAAATGAAGACTCCACAAGCATGGAAACTGAGCCTACCTGCTTTAATGAGACGGGAAAGGTAAGCTTTCCAGACAGCTCAGGGCACCTAACAATTTCTTTGCACATATCCCTCCAGGATCTGCAAACAGCAGCACACGCAACAACATGCTTCCGTGCAGGCCATGTACTTTCACTAGCTTCTAATCTCTTAATAACATCGCGAAGCAACTCAGGAGGAAGGCTAGCCCATTTGCTGTTCTGGATAACAACAGGAGGGTCATGTAATTCATGAACTGAACCGTGCGATTTTCCCCTGATATGACCGGAGAGCCTCACTTCAAAACTTCGCCTAGACAAGCTTCCGAAACTATCCCTCACATCCCGGACTATGCTTCGGAAAGACATGTCCTTAAATAGCTATATCTTAATTTCTCCTTTGATAAGGTTGCATAAATTAATCCTTCACTTACAGATCAGTAGCCACACATACAGCTGAAAATAAACACATAAACATTAAATTTTCGACTCGAAACCTTAGCAAGGAGGTAAAACAATAAAGGCAGATAAGGTAAAAGAGCAAAGCAAGAAAAGCAGATTCTGTAGTAAAGAAAAGCTTCTCATATGGACTTTAATGGAGAGCAAGCACAACATACCACACTTCAGATGGAAACAACTTTCTATGCTTTTATACAATCAAAGTATACAACTTTAGATAGCTTTTTCAAATTAAAACCCACAATTTACATCAATCAAACAACAAAAACTTAATTTTACTTATATATCATATTAATGAGCTCAAGCAAGAAACCCAGAAAACAAAAATGGCTAATTTTCCAGAAATGAGTACAAATTAGAGCATATAAATAAGCATAACATTTCAAACAAACCCCCAAATCTCAGTAATTTATGAGTCAAACCCATCTTTCTTTGATCATAAATTCATATCAAGATTCAAAATTTAAACCCTAGCAACGATCTAAAATACACGATTCCAATGACACATTAAATCCCAAACAAATTCCAACAAAAAAAAAAAACAAAAATTTGCTCAGCAGTAGATGAACCACCCACCAACCACTTCCTCCAAGATGCAAACTTTAAGCTGAATTATATCCAACGCCAAGAAATAAACCAACAAAATTCAAAAAATAAACACAAAAAAGCATATATTTGCAGAAAGTCAACAAAATTAACTGAGAAAAAAAAAATGACAAAATTTGAACATCAAATAAGCTCCTTATCTTAAAAAAAATCAGCTAAAAATCGGAACTTTCAATTATACCCAGAAAATGACAGTTGAAAATCAAGCAGATCTAATGAAAAATGTTGCAAAAAATGAAAATCAGGAAAAGGGTAATTAATAAAATCAAAAAAGAAAAAAAAAAAAAAAAAAAGAGGGTATACCTTAAAAAATTGTTGAGTTTCTGGGATGAGATTTGAGATCCTTTGGTTTGGAACACGGTTTCTAACACTTTCTCTCTCTAACAAAGACAGACACAAAGAGACACAAGAAGAGACACTCTCTCTCTCTAGAAAAAGTGTATCTGAAAACCGGATTCCAAACCTTATTAAATCCAATTCAAAGGATTAATCATAAAAACAAGGCTCAATTTGATACGGAGTTTGTATTTTACTTACCTACTCCTTTTATTTTTTCAAATAACGCAGTAATGAACAAATCCTCTCTCTTTTTTATACTCACTCCGTTGTGTCTTTTTTAGTATATGTTGTCGTAAGGACTGCATGTAAAAAGCTTAAAAAAATAGAAGGATTTTCAAAATCGACGCGTGTTTTCGCCTTAATTTCTTAAACTAATACTTTTAATGATTGTATTACCTTTTTTAATGTAGTGTAGGCGATATAAAATTTTACTCGTAGAAAGTTGGGTGAGAACGTGTTGAATAATAACTGTATACAAGTGGGATCGTCTTAGATTCTTAGATTAATACATAGTACTCGTATCATTTTTACGAAGTACATTTAATGATTATCTTACCCTTTTTTAGAGTAGCTCGGTATTGAGTTTTAGAAAGTTGAGTTGAATTTGTTAAATAATAAGCAAACATAAGAAATTCAAAATTATAAAAATGTATGGAATATAATACTACATCCGTCCCCAAAACTTCGACCCTTTTGGATTGATTTCGTGGTTATTAAGAAACTTAAATATAAAGAAATAAAAGCATATTGGAAAGATAAATTTACATGGAGTTTGTAAAAAACTAGAGAGATAAAGTATTAAAAACACATGAAAAAACAAAATTTTATATGGGGAAGCTAATTTTGCACAAATATTGTTGTAAATTGGTGGATATTTTAATGCAAATGGGTCGATCATTTTAGGACTAAAACTAGGCCAAAAGGGTCGAAGTTTTGGGGACGGAGGGAGTAAGTGATTGTTTTATTTAAAAACATATAGAATATAATTAAGAGGATTCAAATAATAATTAAAAAAAATAGAAAAAGGTAAGAGTGAAAACCATTAGAAAAGAGAGATAAGAAAAAAGAGAGATAGAAAATGTTGCAATTAAATAAAGAAAATAGTTTTAGGGAAGTGTTGTACTTAAAAATTAATTGAGTGAGTTTTAATTTTCCTAATTAGCAAATTTTTTATCATCAATCAACAATAATTTAATACTAAAATATATACTAGGAGTGACACATGTCACTTCATGGTGTTGCTTTTCCCTTCAAAATCATTATTTTGATATTTTATTTTATTTTACTTGCCAATTACATAGTACGCAAACATTGATTACATAAGATTCACAGTTGAACTTACTTGAACTTAGGGTGATTTCTATTTACCTGATTTTTACTTAACACAACTTATTTGATCTTATCTTAACTTATTAACCCTTATTAGAACTTACTTTAGTTATAAATTTAACTTGGGCAGCCCTGATTAAGCGTCTGTTCTATTGAATGAACTGAGTTGAACTGAACTGAATATTCTATGAGAGAATGAAATTAAGAACTCAAATTGAACTGAACTGAACTTAAAATAATCTAAAGAAAACATCCCCTAACCCTTATCACAACTTATTTGAACTTATCTTATTTTTCCTAAACTTATCTGGACTTATTAATCCTTATCTGAACTTATTAACCCTGAAATAAGTGGGAATAAGGTGAACAGAACAGGACCTTATTAGATCTTATGAAAACTTATTTTAATTGTAAATTTTACTGGGTAACCCTTATCCAAACTCATTTTTCTTGATACGAACTTATCTAAACTTGTTTCACCTGAAATAATTTTAAATAAAGGTGTAACAACCTCTCTCTCTCTCTCTCTCTCTCTCTCTCTCTCTCTCTCACACACACACACACACACACACACAAAGCTTAATCTCCTTATTTTTCCTAGACTATTCAAATTTGGAGTACTATATACTTCCTCCGTTCCTTTTTACTTGGCCCGCTTTGACTTTTACACTATTCACCACCCATCTTTTGACCGTGTTTTGTGAATAATATTTAAGGAAAAAAATATTTATGTTAGATCATTTTGAATTCGTCGCAATAAGTACTATCATAATATATATAACTTTTATATTTTTTAATTATGGAGAATTAAAGTTATTAACCGTTAAAGTTTTACATTAGCAAGCGTGATAAATGAAACAGGTCAAGTAAAAAAAAACAGAGGAAGTATAAAACTAGATGCAACTCGTGCAATGCATGGTCTGTTTGAAAATTGTAAAACAATTTTTTTTTATGTGCTAAAATTTGTTATCTGTTTAGATAAATTTCTTAATTTTAAAAATAATATTTTATATTTAATTAATTTAAATTTAAAAATCTCATTCGCCAATTTTGCTTATGTGACATTTGAATTATTTAATTCTTAAAGGAATTAATAATCTCTTATTTAATTGGTTACAACTAAATTTTATAATCCTACATGACGCACGTAGAAAATCAAATTTTACGTGGCTCTCTAAAAACTCCTCTTTATATATATACTAATTTTGTGCCTGGCTGATGCCCGAATTGTCATAAATTTTTAAACTAGAATGTTAAATAAGATCATATAATCTTTTTTTATAATGTAAAATATTGAGAGTGAGGGATAACTCAAGTGGTTAGAGCGTTATTGTGATTAGATTAGATGTCACGTTAGATATGTTCGGGATTATTAAAAAAAATAATAATAATAATTTTTAATTCTTTTGAAAAAAAAATTATCTTTTTACTAACCATAGAATTTTACTTATAATCTTATAGCAACACACCACAACACATATTATAATTAATATGAATATTCAATTAACAATAGAATTTTACTCTTATACAAATAACCACGTAATTATACTTATAATTATAAATATGCCCATGTATCATAAAACTTTTTAAGTTTACCATTGATCGACCATCAAAGCTTTAAAATATGAATAAGGCATTATTCACATTCGGTTGTAATATTTTTGTGTATGTTTGTGATTTTGTTAATGAAATTAAAGAAGTCAAAACCTATTAAAATTAAAATTGTACAATACAACAGATTATTGTCAACAATTCGGGCATCACCCGGGCGCAAAACCAGTTTTAAATTAAGCTTAGTTTAGGGCTAAAATTTTAATTAATTATTTGTCTAAGTATGCATTGTAAAAACCTAAAGATTTCATCAATAAATAGAGGAATAATAAAGATTAAAAGAGACACCTACTCTTGTAAAAGAGAAAAAGAAAGAAACTAACCAAAGAACATTATTGGAGGCATAGTTGCACATTGAACTTTCTCTCTCTACATTTGAGAGCCCTTCTCACTAGAAGTGAGTTTCCTTGGTCAACGAGCTTCTTTAGCATGCAAGGCCATCTATTGGCTTAAAGTTTTTTCACCTCTTAAAATCGGTTGCTTCTGTAGCATGCAAAGCTAGAGGCCTTTCTAATTCCCTTATCCTTCAATTCTGCAGTAAATGTCTTCTTCAATTTAATTTCCTTCCAAGGTCTGCACCAATCAGTGTAGAGATAGGAGTAGGATCGCCGCCTAGAGCCCCGACCTGAGTTAATTGTTGTTCTTGAGCGTGGAGTGCATTAAATACACTTGGCCGACATGCATTGCGAATTCCCAGCACAAGCATTTTGGAATTAGGCTATAAATGCACTGGCGTTTTCACTGTTTCAAGCATATTCCATTCTTCTTCATTAACTACTCTCTGTTTTTTCTGTCTTCGTTTGTCTTCTTCTTGTTCTTTCCTTAATTATTCTCTGGAATGGAGAATAATAATCCTGATTCAGTTTTTAGGATGGGGGATCTTGTTCCCACTCCTGACAATATTCGACCCCATGATAGAATTAACTACAATTGGTGTGTGATTGGAAGCTTCGTTGGGCATAATCCACCTTCCGTGGAGTATGTTCAACACATAGTTAACTCTAGATGGGTTAGACGTGGAGATATAAGGGTCCATAAAATAGGGATTTATTTTCTTTTTGAGTGTAGGGAAGTGTTAGACCGTCAAGGGATTATCAGAGAATACACAGCCATTTTTGATGGTAGGGTCATCAACTTCAGACGTTACCAACCCCTTGATGTTCCGCAACACCTTGAGTTTGCTATGGCTCAACTGTGGGTAAGGATCTACGGCTTACCTTTCCCTTTTTTAACTTCACAGTGGGCTCGTCGAATTTTCGAGCGAATTGGTCATATAGACACGCTTGATCAAATAAGTGATCGAGTACCCAGGTTTTCAGAGTTGAGAGCTCGTATGATAATTGATTTATCACAACCTTTGGTACCGGGTTGCTTTGTTCCGGTATCCGAAGAGAAAGTGGTGTGGGTCTACTTTAGGTATGAAGGCATTTTCAAACATTGTAAGCAGTGGGGAATGGTTGGGCATTCAACTAGGCGCTGCAACCTTACGTCTCAAGTTGCGAGACGAAGATTAAGGCAACGCATGGCTGCTAGGGAACAAAGCGGCTTGAGAGTGTTGTATGGTCCAATGGACCAACCTTTTTATACTAATATGATTCGTGGCTTGCCAGATCGTTACATTTTCAGGAACACGACGGTCAATTTACGCCGACTGGAAGAGCCCAAGGATCTCTATGCGGAGCTTCGGCATCAACGAGACAATGACATCACAGGTTCTGAGTTCGATAAGTCATCTCCATCGAATGATACGGAGGTTTTCTTCTCGGGGGATGAGGAGATGGAAGAAGATTTGCAAAATTCGGGGGAAGTGGACTTTGCCCCGAGTTTAACTCCGTCACCAGGAAGACATTATGGGCTCAATGGTGACCCATATGCTCACTTCTACCCATCTCATCATGCTGGGTTGGCTAGGAACGATAGGGAAGAGAGCCCAGAAGTTGTGTATGTGGGCGGCTGGCCACATATTGTACAAGGAACATTCCCAAGGTGGACCCCATCTCAGCAGCCAAATAGGGGTAACAGGGCGTTCTCTTTCGCGCAAGAATCTAATCTCCCACCCTCCAGCAACTCGCGTTTTGCGAACTCGACATTTGAGGTGGGAGAATCCTCAAATGCGGCAAATCGGGCAAGTCAGCAAGGGCCCACCCTCTTTCAAACTTTGGGTATCTCAAATTGGGCTTCAACCCCTTTCTCGCAATTAAATCAAGGCGAAACAACAGGGCTGCTACAAGACATCACCAATCAAGGGCTTGCGACCTCGGGGGAGGCAAGTCAGCCCACTTCAGCGCAGTGGCTGCTTGCTCCACCGCCCCAACCTATGGTAACTCGTCTCTCTTCCCCTCCTGTTCATTTACTTCCTTATGCTAGAAACATAATTGAAGCAGGAAGGAGGTTGGTGCACTCGTTAAGAAATAACAGGACTACTTCTCGAGTGCACCCGGAACCTATACAGGATTGGCCACCATTCTTTGAGCCAGAATTTCCTCATATGCCAATGGTTGAATTCGATCAGCCAAATTCACCAGTCTCGCACGGGCAAAATCGAGCGGACGACTGTAATATTTTTTCAGCAGATAATGTTGGGAGATGGCCGAGGAAAAGGGTACGAGATGAGATCCATTATGAGTCGAGATCATGTGACGATGGGTCGGTTCGGGAATGCTCTAATGACATAGAGTGGGTGGTCAAGAAGCGGCGCCAAACTCTCGAAAGGTGGTCTGAGAAGGGGGGGTTTACACTTTGGCAAAGAGATAGAGGAGGGGGTTACGATTTCAGGTCAAAAGCTATCTCGGACATTGATATGGCAAAGCAATGGGGGGTTAAGGTTCAGTTTTCTTGGCTAAAAAATAAAAACAAGAACAAGCGGGGACAATCTACTTCTTCATCATCAGCTAGTCCCTCGAAGAAAAGGAGGAATGAAGAAGTTACCTCTCAACCGACTAACATAGATTTTGATGATATGGATGTCGAGGTTCAACAAGCTATCTTGGATGAAATGGATGTAAGTTTGGGTGAGGCGGCTGCACCGGACCAGCCCCCGATGGATAAATGAAAGTACTCTCATGGAATTGTAGGGGTCTCAATGACACACTAGCCCCTACACATCCGTATTTAGTGTGGCTTATTACTACTAAATTTCCTACTTTCTTATTTTTAGCGGAAACAAAGATGTCTTTTGTTGATGTAAAATCTTTAGTTAATTCGTTTACTCCAAATTTTTCTTGTGGAGTAGACGCGGAAGGTACTAGGGGCGGGTTAGCAGTTTTTAGTTGGTATGATGGGGATTTTAATTGCATTGCCTTAACTCCTAATTATATTCTGTGTAATCTCAAAGAAGTTAATGGAAGTAGTAGAAATATTTTGTTTTTGTACGGAGAGCCCAAAATAGATGATAGATCTAGAGTATGGGATGAGCTTTCTACCTTTCTTTCCTTAACTCCTAATTGTCTTTTAATTGGGGATTTTAATCAAGTGGACTCCCTGCAAGATAAGCTAGGGGGTTTCCTTAGCATACGGGGTCTTAGTGATTTTATGGATTGGAGGTTGGAAAATGAACTCATGGATGTTCCCTTCTCTGGCCCACGTTTTACTTGGACAAACAAAAGAGTTAGTGGTGGTCTTATTATGGAAAGATTGGATAAAGCTCTATGTACAAACAACTGGTTTGTTGAGTTTCCGGATGGTCGTGTCTTCCATGAGCCGATCACAGTTTCAGATCATGCTGCAATTTTATATGACTCGGAACCTTCAAGGCAAATCGGCCGTACCAATTGGAGAGATGGTGCCTTCAATTTAATGAGATAAAGGTGTTAACTTCGGATATTTGGATGAGAAATTTTAATGGTTCAAGCACGTTTATGTTGGCAAGCCACTTGAGATCGTTTCGGGATAAGGCTCAGAAGTGGTGTTTGGATAATAAAACGGTTTGGGGGGTAAATTGGAGAAGTGTGTCGAATAATTTAGCGCGACAAGGGGAAGCTGTAACTTCAATAAGAGAAGGGGAGGAATATGTTCTTGGGGTGAATGAGTTAATTCCGAATTGTGCTTTGGATTTTCACTATTGGCAACAACGCCTTAAAGAGAAGTGGGTTAGGGAAGGAGATATGCCTTCGCCAATGCTTTATAATAGAGTCAAACAAAAACAGAAAAAACGAGAAATTATTACTCTTCGTAATGATGAGGATATATGGGTTACAGGGTAAGACCAGGTAGCATCTCTGATTCAAGAATCCCTTAAAAAGGTGTTTAATCCAGACTTGGGACTTAGAGGAAGCTTGGAGGATGATATTGACCTCCTTTTTCGTGAGATGTCCTTCCCACAGCTAGATGATAGGGAAGCGGCAGCAATGATTAGGCCTTTCTCTTATCTAGAAATTAAAGATGCGATGTTCTCAATTCACCATTTAAAATCCCCGGGTCCAGACGGGATCATTGCTGAGTTCTTTCATGTGCACTGGCAGATAGTTGGGACCTCGGTGGTAGAGGCAGTCCAACATTTCTTCAGAACGGGGTTTCTGTTAAAAGAACTTAATGCCTCGCTGCTTATTATGCTTCCCAAGGTTCAATGTCCGGAAATAGCAGCCCACTTCCGTCCTATAAGCTTGTGTAACACGATATATAAATGCATAACCAAATGCATGGTGAATCGTATGAAGGGGTCTTTACCATGTCTCATTACAGAATTCCAACATGCCTTTGTTCCTGGGAGATATATGGAGGACAATATTCTCCTCAGTCATGAATTAACCCATGTCATCAACAACAATAATCATAAAGCTCTGATGGTGGCACTAAAGATTGATATGTCAAAAGCTTATGATCGGGTAAACTGGACTTTTATCCTCAAAATTTTGAGGGCTTATGGATTCCCGGAGAAATGGGTTCATTAGGTGGAACAATGTATCACCACAGTTTCTTACAGGACTTTAGTAAATGGCAGGGTGGCAGACTCATTCAAGCCGGATTGTGGGTTACGTCATGGGGATCCGCTATCTCCTTATCTGTTTCTTTTTTGCATGGATGTTTTATCACGTATGCTCATTTTAGCAGAAGACATACAGTTATTTTAGGGGATCAAGGTTTCAAGAAGATCTCCTTCTATTTCCCATCTATTTTTTACAGATGATGCCATGATTTTCTTCAAAGCGACTAGCAACTCCTGTGAGCAGATCGCTAGTCTTCTGGCTAGGTTTGAAAAAGTGTCAGGGCAACAGTTAAATCTTAATAAATCCTTCATCAAGTTCAGCAGATCTACTTCGGAGCAAGACAGGAAAAAGCCATCTTAAGGATGGAATACAAGGATAATTTAGGGACTCATTTGGGCGCCCCAATTGATTTAGCACATAAAAAAGCTGACTCTTTCCGTTATCTAGTGGATAAAGTGGCTACAAAAATTATGGGGTGGAGCTCGTTGAATTTATCCCAATCAGCAAAGTTGATCCTTATCAACACGGTCCTCATCAGTATTTCATCTCACGTAATGAAATGCTTCAAGTTGCCAACTTCCATCGTCAATACAATAGACTCCATGATTACTAGATTTTTCTGGGCCTCGAAAGGGGAAAAGGGCATGCATTGGGTCAAGAAGGATATCATTCACCTACCGAAGGGTTTGGGTGGTTTGGGTATTAGATCTGCAAGCACTTTAAATGATGCAATGTTATTTCGACAGGTTCAAAGAATGCACTGCAATCCCCAACTACTGGCCTCTAAAGTCTTATACAAAAAGGAAACGAACCCTCTGCATACAGGAAAACTGATTGATAAGGTAAGGGGAAATGTCTCATGGGGCAAGAGGGGTCTACAGAGAGTCACTGATACCTTTTTGGAAGACTTTGCTTGGAAGGTGGGTTCAGGGGACTCAATAAAGTCGGCAAACACAAATGGGTAAATGGGAAAGTGCCTGTAATTGCCTCCAATCAGCCTTTAAGAGGCATAGGATCGGGCTTGGTTAGTGATATGATCCTTCAGGAACCTAAGAGGTGGGATATCCAAGGAGTTAGAAATTACTTTGAGTGGAATAGTGCTAAGGAGATCTTGAACCTAGAATTATCAGAAGCTCAAGATGAAGACATCTTATATTGGACTCACCACAAATCAGGCAAATACACTACTAAGACGGGGTATGCTTTCCTTCAGGGAACAAAAGCGGATGTTTCTGACAGCAGGCTCTCCCCGGTTTTTTGTAAGGTTTTATGGCGCCTTCATATTCCCCCAAAATGGAGCATGTTCATATGGAAAGTGATTATGAATGGAATTGCAACAAAGGCTAACTTGCACCATAGGGGGATTTCTACAGAGGTGAGTTGTGACTTGTGTGGGGAGGAAGCAGAGGATGCTCACCATCTGTTTAAATTGTGCAACATGGCTCAGTATGCCTGGGAAAACAGTAGCTTCAGCTCTAATTTGGAATTTGCTGAATCCAGTCCAATACGAAAATGGATTCAGAGATACATCCTGCTCTTTTATAGCGAGGATGGCATTCATAGTGACAGAATTTCCAGTTTCATAATGATCTTATGGTGCCTTTGGCTTAATAGGAACGGAAAGGTCTTCAGAGGAGACAATGGTGATAGAGCCAATCTTCAACGACATTTTGATAAAGCAAAGGAAGACCTAAAGATTTTTAGAAGCAAGGCAATTAATCAGCAGAACGATGCGTGTGGCCCTAAACCACCAGGTTTTCACTATGCTTCGCTAGGGAGGGAGGTTTTCAAACTCCAGGCAGATGGGATCGGTTCTCAAGGAATGAGGATTCTTCTAGATGGTTCGTGGCAGAAGACTACGGGAACTGCAGGCATGGGTTGGGGTTTTATTGATACAAATGGCCATTTTCACGAGGGAGGAGGTCACTACTGTAAAGCAAACTCAGCTCTTCATACGGAGGCCCTAGCCTGCCTCATGGCCATTAGATGGGCTAAGACTAAAACTTGGGGGAAAATAGTGCTCTTCTCGGACTCTGCGATTCTGGTCAGCATCTATCCTTGATAACCAACAACATCCTGATATCAACATTCTATGGACCACTCGAGATATCAAAAGGGAGGCAAATGGTTTAGATTTTTGTGTGGTTTGGAAGGTGAGTAGAGACCAAGTGCATAGGGTACACTTGATTGCTAATGGGTGTAGAGTTAATCTTTCTAGCTTCGTCACTTAATTTTCTTGTATCTTGTGCTGTTGTCAAAAAAAAAAAAAATACTCTTGTAAAAGAGTGTGAATAGTCATTTAATTTAAATTTTGAATATGTTGAGTTTTATTGAAAAGCAATTACAACAATAAGTATGAAGCCATCTATTTGTTGTCAATTTTCCAGCTGCATGCAATGTTTAATTGATATTTTAAAATGGATTATATTAAACCGAAACCTTTATGACATATTTTAATTGAACTGGAACATCAAATTTGTAATATCGTTGCTAATGACTAATAATGCCCGGCTTATAACCTGAAAAATGGTACATAATGAAATTAATTTTTATCGTTATGAATATATTATATTAATTCATTCATAAATTAATAATAATTTATTTAAAATTGATTTATCAAATATAAGAAAGATATTATGCATAACAACTATGAGTTTTTTTATCCATACACATAACTATACAATGTAATTTGTTAACTATACAATTTAGTTTTTTATAATTTGTTAATTTATATCAGATTTTAATTTAGGAACTTTTGCATTAAACCATCTTTTATAATCATTTTTTTTTCGCAGGAAATCACCTTATAATTTATTTTTTTCCCGCAAAACACACCTTAATCTAATTTTTTTTTTTTTTTTTTTTTTTTTTGCAATGACACACTGTAGGGAATAAATTCAAGCGTTAATCCCCTAGCTTGAACCCCACTGTTATCATACACTAAAGTACGGTGGCGTCCTAAAGGGAAGAAGATAGAGCAAAAGAGTCGCCAACAAGTTTTAGGAACTTGTAAACCGTTCATAGGATGAAGATTACACCCCTTAACGATTCAAAAGATCGTCAACTCCATAAGGTCTTGAACCAAATAAGGGTTCGGAGATGAAGGTACAAATCCAACCTAAAAGAGATTGAACCTGCCCTAATAATAGGCCTCTACTTTATTCTGATCGTATTCATGTGCGCTTTCTAATTAACATGCAATCATTAGGATTAACCCTAAACCTGTTTAATCTATGTTGGTTAAATATTAATGCACAAATAAACTATTATTGGCGATCACTTGAATTATAATCATATTAACCCTAATAAGATTATTAATTATCTTATTAAGCGTGATTACAAGTACAAATTCCCTTTAACATGCATAAAAGGCGTGATCAAGCAATAAAAATAAATATCAAGCAACATAATAAATAATCAATCATTAGAATAAACATGAATAATAATAATCATCATCAAAATAATAATAATAATAATAATAATAATAATAATAATAATAATATTCATAATCATCGTGAATTATAACAATTATAATAATTATCATGTTCATGTTAATGTTAAGGCATAATAATAATAGCAAGATCCTAGGCATGATACTAACAAGATTAATAACAAACCCTAGCATGTCACTAAGCAATAAAAATCAAATCTTTAACCCTAACATGATATTAACAATCATAAGTATTAGGAAGAACATAGGAAGCATCATAACAATCATATTTGATATTAAAAATACCCTAGACATGATACTAGGAATATCATAATAACAATATAAACATGATTTCTACATCATAAATCAATAGAAACCATTAAAGCACTTACTTTGATGTCTCGTACCTCTTTCTAATAACAAAATACACACGTTAATAACTTCAAGGAAAATAATAATTAAAACAATTAAATTAAATAATCGAAATAGAGATTTGGGACCAAACCCTCAGAAATTAAACCTTTCACGTCTAGGGTGAAGGCAACTTCGAATATGGCTAGGTGTTTCTAGATCTTGTGAATGCGGAATTTTGTATGTGAAAACAAAGTTTAGAAAAAGAGAGAAAGAAAGATGAATGATTAAGAAAATCTTGATGAGAGTTGGTGAATGATTAAGAGAGAATTAGAGAATTAATGATTGCGAAGGAAAACTGATTGTAGGTGAGAATTCGTGAATGAGGAGAATTGGTGAGAATTGGTGAATGAAAACGGAGTTTTTAATACGTTATTTATGGAGAAAATCAGCCAAAAAGATAAAATAAACAAACCAGAGCACTTGGCGCACGCAAAACGAGGTTGGCGCACGCAAAACAGAGCTGGCGCCAGCACCAGGCTATTGGCGCCAGGCGCCAATGGCTGGCGTTTGGCGCTGATTTCATAAATTCACGCGTTTTTGTTTTTATCATATCTTTTGATCCGAAAGTCCAAATAAGGTATATAATATGTCGTTGGAAAGCTCTTAAAGTCTACTTTCCAACCCAATTAGAATCAGATTAAAATACTTTGTAGATAAAAAGATATGGCCAAAATAGTGGAAGGGTGTCAGTTTTGGATAGAGTTTCATGTCTCATTCATATCTTTTTCGTTATAACTCAGATTTAATATTATAATATATCATTGGAAAGATAATTTCAAGATCTATCCAACCATATAAAATTTTGATAAATATTATGAGGCACGAAAATAAAATCTGAATATATTCCACTTCGTACAAAACAAGGATTCTTAAAAGGAGTAGTTTTATTCAATTTCAAACATAATTATCAATCCTAACTCTATTAGGATTTAAAAGAACCTTCTAGAGTATTCTAAAAGACTATAATCAATCCTAATTTCTTTAGGAATGATAATTAATAATAGGCCCTCTTCTAGATCATTGGGCCGCATATAAAAACCAAATCGGGCCCAGTTTAGTATTTTGGCGATAACTTCCTCGATATTCATCGGAATTGGGCTTATAATATATCGTTGGAAAGGTCTTTTCAAACCCCATCCAACTACACCATTATTGGATCCTTATCATGGACCAACCAAACTGGATTGACTATTTTCTTAAAATAAGTTTTCAAAAACAGAGAGAAGAGAAAAGAATTAAAACTATCCGCAACACTAAACTTTCCACACTTTCACTTCATTCGATTATGATTCGACGTGAAAGGTACTCATCACTGGGTTTGGTTTTGGGGAGACACAAATGGGTGTCTACACACACCTTTGGCCGGAAAATAGACTTTGATCTTGTATTCCGCATTTACCGATGGTTGTGACTTGTGAGGTTTGAAATTTGACAAAACAAGGATGAAATAATTTTTGTTTTCACAGGCAATTGTAGAGATACGACTATTTTGTATTTTTCAAAATTTTTGTTTCTGATTATGGTTTGGGTCTAAGGGTTTTTAGATCTTGTGAGTTTAAAACTATCAACAAGTTAATTGCATTATCTATGAAATAGGTTGGGTTTCTTAATTTTTCGAGTTAAGCTAACATTTAGGGGCTAAACTTTTTTACTTTTCACCTTTTGGAACCTCAACTTTTTTCTTTCACCATTTGGGACCTATGGTTAATTAATTTTCAAACAATTTAACCCATCTTACTAACCAACCTAAGCATTAATTGCAGTAAAAAAAAAAAGTTCGTATTTCCAAAACAAATTAGATCATGAATATCAACTTTAAACTCATTTTTTTTTTAAATAGCAAACAACAATACATAAATCCAAAACAAAACAACAACAATCGTCATTCAAAAGCAACAATATCCAACATCCAAAAATTGAAGCAAGCCTTATTCAATGATATTATCTCCATCCAACAGTCCAATTTACTTTAAGTTTTTTTCTTGCTCTCCAACAATAAAGTTTTTCGGCTTACAATCATGAATTCATGAGTATGAAATTATGAATTGTTGAAGTCGTAGATGTAGTTAAAAAATTTTAAATTATTTTTTAAAAAATATTTATTCTTAAGGCATTAATTTGATGTTAATAATTGAATTAAAAAAGATGGTTTTCTTACCTTGCATTTTAAGAAATTAGAACAATGTTGTTGGTCCACTATACAATGTTGTTGGTCTATTATACAATCGCATAAACACAATAATTCTGAATTGACCCCAATTTGAAGTTCAAAATTCTATAACACAAGAACAAACAAATAAATTCAACACTATAACAACACGAAGCAGTAGTTTCATAATCAAAATTCATGAATTCCCATAAAATTTTACTACGTATTAAAAATAAGCCCTTAACCTAGCAATAAATAATGAGAAAAAATATTGTACAAGATTCATAGAGAACTTGGTTTTAAAAAAAAAAAAAATCATAGATAACTTATTTGTGCTAAGATGTTTGAAAATCCGCTACTAATCGCCTTCAAAGCTTCAATTTTTTTGAAATGGAGAACAAACAGGGAAGCCGAGGTTGATGATGATGAGTGGAGTCGAAAAGACACCTTATTTTTCGAAGTAATTTTTTTTGGGTAAAAAACTAAAAACACCTAAAACAATTTTTTTAAAAAATAAATTCTCTTTTGTAAATAATTAATGGGTAATGTCATATAAAGCCCTAAGGGCTATGAGGGCTATATATAAGCATTAAATACATTCTTGGAAATTGTATAAAGTTAGAAATGTATGACAAAAACACACGTAAATCAGTGTAATTATTAGTGTCTATGAGTATATAATTTCTTAACTTTTTACGATTTTTATGTGTAAAGTTAATGCTTATATGTGGAACCTAAAATAATTAAGGGGCCCCACCACTTAACCATAGTTAAAAATTTCAACTAAATTCTTTCTTAGTTCCCACAGGGTGAAAGAAAAAATTTTAGGTCCCAAAAGGTGAAAAGTAAAAAACTTTAGTCCCTAAATATTACCTTAACTCTAATTTCTCTTTTCATCTTAATTAGGATTTAGGATATTATTTTTTTTTTTTTGTGCCTGGAAGTTGCGCTTCACGAAGGTACATGATTGAGTTTAAGAATTGGGTTTAGGGCTTGAGGGTTGGGTTTAAGGACGGGGAAAGGGAGGGGATGCGATTGCCGGCAACGAAGGAGGGAGCTGGTCGCCGTCCACTAGAAGGGGGGAAGGGCTGGCAGTAGGGGCTGGGGGAAAAGGGAGGGTTAGTGGTTTTAGGGTGTCACGTGAGAGGTGCGTGGTCAGGTCAACCCTGGAATACAAGGTTAAAGTCTGTTTTCCGTCTAAAGGTGTGGCCTTGCAAAAAACATTTAGATTAAGGTGGGTTTATGCGAAAAAAAAATTTATAAGGTGGTTTCCTGCAAAAAAATGATTATAAAAGATGGTTTAATGTAAAATTTCCTCTAATATAATTTGTTTTATGTTGATTTGAACTTATAAAAATAAATCATAAATTTGTCATTTTGCTCGAGACCTTGTTAATTGGGTGGATATTTGATAATTTATTTATGTAATTCTTGTGCTGGAAATTGCTCAACCGCTCGTATTCGTTGAAATTAAATGGATTTTGGGTTGAAATCATATAAATGGATATGTTTAATTGTTTAAGATTAATAATTAGTTTTAATGAGATTATATATATATATATATATATATATATATATATATATATATATATATATATATATATATATATAGCTATTGTTTTCAACTTCAAGATATTAGAGGTAGTAAATTGAAAGAAATTTTGTCTACAACTATTATTTAAATGACCACTTTTGAAACCAAGTACCATTTATTTTTTTTTTAACTACCACAAAAACAAAAAAGTTTGATTTGCATTACCACATGTATTGTTTCTGGCTAGAATCTCCGTTTTGGGGGCATATTATATAAAATTTCCCTTTAAAAACCCAAATTAAATGACAATATTACTCTACATATATTAACCTTTAACTGGATTATACATTTTCCCCCAAATTTGTAGGTGGTTAGTGTAAAAAATATCCTATTTTCTTTATTGCACTTAAATTATTTCTAATGAACTGAAAATATTTTTACCAAACTAATTAAAATTAATACTTACTTTTACAGATTTTCTATTTTTTTTTTATCAAAATATATTATAAATGAATCTCATTTTAAAGAACATTTTAAAACGAATATGATGAAAATAGTAATGAGTTATAAGATATTTAGTAAATATTACAATTAATTTGGTATATATGAAATATTTGAAGTATATCGATAATAAAACACTATACAACATTTTTATCCTAAAAAAATTTATCCAAAGCCGCTTACTTAGCATTCTATGTGTCACAATAATACTTATTTGTTGTTTACGTGGCTCGACACTTGACGAAAAACTGGAATGCCATGTGACGATGTCTCGTGGGCTGCCTGTGAGACCGAGTTTATATATTAGTGATATGACATATTATTTTAGCTATAACTCCTGAAATTGGCCTGTATATTATATAATTTCTCAATTACATGACCTAATTAAGTGGATAACTTGACCTATATACTATTATTTCTCAATTACTTTTCAATAATTGAAATGATATGTGATTTATAAAAAGTAATATTAAATTTTCAATCAAATAGTGCATATAACAAATATTTATTGCAGAATAATGGAGACTACCTTGAGTTAAATTAAATTATCTACTTCTTATGTACTTCTATACCTATTTTATCAAAATACAAACTATTTTCGAATTGAAATAATCCATGTCTAAATTTATTGATAAGATACTCTAAATTAATGGATCAAATGTTCAAATAGTTTTGCTTAGGTATATGTCAACAATAATTGAGATAAAACAGGAAAAGTAGTAATGTATTAACTTTATATCTTCATTAAGAATCAAGACTCTACATAACTATGTTTTCCTTAACAATTGATACTGCAAATTTAAATAGTCTAGGAAAATAAGGAGTTTTTGTCTTAACGATAAATCAAATAAAAAAGTCAAAATAACGTGAATAGTACACAAATGCAAAACATGTCAAAAAAAGGGTATGACTTTAGAAACAATCATTTACTAATTACTAGTATGAAATTTCAGATAGATGTTGTGTGCAAATAGATTTAGCTTAATTCAATTTGCTTTTACTACGTGAAATTTGATAGAGCGAGTATAAAATATTGTTTGGCCTTAACCATCAGCTTAAGCTTTTGGTTGAGTTGGTCCTTTAACATGGTATCAGAGCCATCGTGACACAAAGGTCACGGGTTCAAATCTCATCCGCCCCTCCTTCAAAGTAGAAAGCCCAAATGGTCTTTCATGTGAGGGGGAGTGATAGAGTATAAAATATATTCCTGGGCCTCATCCATCAGCTTAAGCTTTTGGTTGAGTTGGTCCTTTAACACAACTGATACTACACATTTAAATAGTCTAGAAAATTAAGGAGTTTTTGTCTTAATGATAAATCAAAGGAAATTTTGCAAAAAACCACCTTTTATATCTTGTTTTTTGCATATAACCACCTTTTAAATAAAATATTGCAAAAGACCATCAATTTTAAAAATTTTGTTGCAAATCACCACTTTTTTTAGCCAAATTTATCAATTGTTTTACATTGAATTGGTGGTAAGTTGCAACAAAATTTTTAAAATTGGTGGTTTTTTGCAATATTTTTTATAAAAGATGGTCAAATGCAAAAAACAAAATTTAAAAGGTGGTTTTTTGCAAAATATCCTAAATCAAATAAAGATGTCAAAGTAACTTGAATAGTACACAAATTCAAAACATGTCAATTAGAAAGAAAGAAGAAGGTATGACTTTAGAAACAATCCTTTACTAATTACTATTATGAAATTTCAGATAGATGTTGTGTTTGGGTCCAATTTAGTCCAATTGGGCCTAGTCATTAAATGATCCAATTAAAAGCCCAAGGTCAAGGTTCAACTCTCCAATTGTGCTAAAGTCAAGATCAGTCCACGAGACATGTCAATTGGGCCACGGCCCACATTCTCCATATACGCAAAGGTATAAAAGCCATCAATATGACATTTGTACACACACACACAAAGCCTCAAGCAATTAATTCTCTTGCATAGCTTTCTCTCTCTACACATTGTACTGACTTTAGTATCGGAGGGGCCTTCCTCGGCAACACCCCCGAGGCTAGTTTACGTGTGTTTGCTGTGCAGGAAACCTTCGGCCCAACATCACTTGGACCGAATCCAGTCTTCACCACTTCAGCGGGCCTTCGGCAAGGCCCCATTGTTTTCACCCGAAACATGTTGTATGCAAATAGATTTAGCTTTATTCAATTTGCTTCTGCTACGTGAAATTTGAAGAGAGGACTTTTAACTATTCGACTAATCAAAATATTAATGGTCGACTAAAAAAAAAAGTGCCGTATGACACAGTACAATAGATGCCTCCTACAAATTATGATAAAAAAATAAATAAAAAGTTGCTAAGTTGTAAATGGATTAGTTGGTACGTTGCTGTCCTAGTATTAGTGTATGCACCCGTAGACTTTATATTTCTTTATCTTATTACCATCTACTCAAGGAGAGTTGTAGCAGATATGTTATCACTCCATGCATCCCACAATAGTCTTAAATTTTATTATATTTGTACATACATGTACGAGTAAAACAACCATTATTCTATTGAAAATTAAATGTTGTTAGATTATAAAATATTAATTTACTAAAAAAGTATATTATCAAAGAGTTTTTAACGTGAGAAAAAAAAAAAAGTATTTCGTACTCAATATCTCATATTAATATAGAAAAAGAATAATTTTACAATTAAAAGGCTAAAAGGGTTTTTTTTTTTTCTTTAATTATTACAATATTTACAATTATATATCGATATCTTATGGTTATAAGACGAAACATCATTTGATATTATGAAACGAAGTAATTTTTCTCCTAGTGGATGTGATTCATATCCATAATGGACATTCAAATTTCGTCCATTAATTCTTGGCTAGTTGCTACTCCATCCATTGTAGCTACTTGACAAAGCATGAAATTTTTAATTAATGATTCATTCTTATCAACGCAACAACTGAGATACAACTTTCTTAATTACATCATATTAAGAAGCATAATTAAATGTCACAAAATTGATCTTTGCTATTGAACCAAAAATGAACTACTATATAAAACAAGACAATAGTGTAAGGCAAGGGCTCAAGACAAATAGCGGTACCAAATTTTGACCTACCTCTTATAAGCACTCAAGAGGTATGCATTATGTAGCATGGGTTGAATTATAATTTAATAAGTTGACTTTTTTTTTTTTTTTTATTAGCTATTAAATAAAGAAAATTTAAGTATATAGGATAATCTAAGATGAATAGATGATCAAATATTTTTTGTGACTGTTATGCCATGAACATGATTCATCCTTTCTTTTTAATCTTCACGTGCGGTTGATGGTGTAAAGCATGCCACATTGCCACTTCATAGCTTCTTAGATTCTTCTCATCATTTTTTTAAATTACTTACTTTCACATTTCTTTTTCACTTCACCTAGAAGCTTCCATGATTTTCTCTTCTTCTCATATTGGATTGATTGGTTTTCATTATTTATAATCTTGAATATATATCAATATGATTAATTTGTTAATTTTGAATGCTTATTACTAAGTTTACTATGTGATGATGTCTAACAAGAATTTATAAATTATGGTGTCTTGAACAATTCTTCTATTATATGAGTAGCAATAATAATACGTAGTAAAAAAAATTATATAAAATGAAACATGTTATGTCAAGTTGCAATTAACATATAATGAAAAAACTTTATTAAAATGTACTACTTGACATAATAATTTACTTCGTCAATCTAGAATTGTTACATACATAATTATCTTAATGGATATGATTGAATATCTCTTATTTCATCTAAAGTTGAATAATAATTCGCATTACTCCTTTCGCGTTGATAAGTATTACACTTCCTTTTAATAATTTGAATTGTTTATATATACTTATCAATTGTGGCCGGATTTTAATAAATGTTACACTTCCTCTTTTTTTTTTTTTTTTTTTTTTTTTTTTTTTTTTCAGGGAAAAGCTACATTTGTAATATACGAGTAATATATTTCTCTTTTCATGATCCCACCCAAATCAATAACTACTTTTTTTTTATTATTTTTTTCTCTCGCATTAATAAACTATATTAACCTCACTGTCTTTCTTTTTTCAATTTTTAAATACTCCAACTACCCTGCTTACTTCTAATTATATTTAAATCAATCAAATTGCCTAAAACTATATGCCAGTCAAAATATACACTTATTAAAGTACAGATGGAGTATATTTTAATGGTTAGAGTTGCACAATGAGTAAAATATATAGGGGGAAAACATGGTTAGGTTTTGCAACATGTATATATTAGCTCTTCATATTTGATATGTTATCATTGACATATATTTTGTGAACGATGAAAGAATACTGACTGCTCAGCTTGAATAATGGGCGCTTTAATTTATGATAAAAATAAATACAGTTACACCATTATTCAACACTTTCATTAAAACATCATACTATCATTTGGACCAGTTTTCTCAACCACTAATTGATATAAATAGAGTTATTTCTGTTTTTATGCACTCGTAGTTTGTTTGCTTATTGATTGAACCAAGTACTCAAGTAGTTTAACCCTAATCCCTCTTTATTCTTTTCTTAAAACTTCAAAACTAGTAATTGTTTAGACAATTCTCTTCCCAAGCAAGCCAATAAAGCTGCAATTGAAGATATTTCATAGTCATATAAAGATAATGGAACTATACAGTCTCATATGTTAAATTACTATTTTTGGGACTCAATGATGTGTGATGCACTTCATATGTTATCTTTTTTTTTTTTTTTTTTTTTTTTTTTTTACTTTTGTAGTTTACAAAATTTTCAATCTAACATGGCCCCCTACATCCTATTAAAGAAATCATGTCAGCAAACCTTATTATTTCGACTTTAATAAATAATTATTTCTCCCATCTTTACATAGAAAATAAATAAAAGCAAGTATAATACTTCTAAAACTCAAGCTATATTAAGTAAGAGTTACCCTTAGATTTGAAATATCAACTTGCTACATACAAGAATAATTTAATTTATTCCTATATGCAACAAATTAAAAGTGTGTATCTTTAGGATTACGTATGTTGATTGAGGCCAAGTTTGCACTAATAAATAACATAACAATATGTCTTGCATATAACGTGCTTAAACTAGGGTCTGTTCACTTCAACTTAATTTCAGTTCAATTCAGCTCCAATTATTTCAGTTCAGTTCAATTCAGTCTAGCTCCTAATTTCCTTCTCTCATAAAATATTCATTTCAATTCAGCTCGAATCAGTTCAGTTCAGTACAGCTTAGTTTAGCTCAATTTAGTAAATGTGAACATGCCCTAACTTGGGCCTCGTTTTGTTTGATGTAAAATACTACCCCCGTTAACTATTATTTGCAACAAAGGGGTATTATTTGTGAGATATAAAATATTTCTTTGTTGCAAATAATAGTTAACGGAGGTAGTATTTTCAATGAAAAATTAGTTTTCATGGAAAATAAATTTTTCAAGGAAAACCACACAAGATAGTTTTCCTTTGTTTAGTTCTTACAAGAAAAGATAAAGAGAAATTAAAACTAGGAGTGGAAAAGTGTGGATAGATGAGAGGAAAGTATAAAGGATATATAAGGATGTTAGTTGAGACGAACACTATAAGAGGAGGGGGGTGAATTATATGCGAGTTCCTAGTGACTACTTTTGCGGAATGTAAATAAAGGAACTTGCAATGCACACAATATTTTATGAGGAAACCTTCTAGGGCCCAACTGGAAGTAAAACCTCAACCCCTTTAAGGGATTTCCAAAGCCAAACCAATTCACTATAGTAGGGAAAACACATGAGTTACAACCTATTATAATCAGACCTTTACTTACAAGTTCCAGACTAAACTTGCTACACAGTAGGACCCTATCCTACCCAACCTAAGTCCCTGACTTAGATTCACTCGTACTCCCTTAGCACTACACACTCAGCTTCAACCTAGAAGCCTACAACACTGTATGCAAAGATAAATTACACACACACACACCCAAGAACCCAAACAATACAAAATATAGAACCTTAGTATATGAGTCGTGGCAAGCTACGCATGAAACCCGAAACTAATATGACAAAGTTATGGACTTGACAAACTCACACAATTAAGCACACTTCACGCATAAGTTCACAGAAAACAATGAAGTGGGATTTCTATAATTTATACAAGACTTGTATAGAAAGTAGGGTTTTCAAAAGATAAATATGTTAAATTAACAAAATCCCAAAACACGGTTTTTAAGTAAATCTATTTTAAAGAAAATCTGTTAGAAAACTTATCAAAGATAAATTATCAAAAAGAATAATATTTTTTTGATAATCGGTTTTTAAGAAATAAATCATTTAGAAAATCTTTTCCTAAAAACTTATCTTTTTAAATTTTTCCTATTTTAAGAAGCTTGCCATGCTTTTTGTCACGTTTCTAATAAGTCTCACTCGTAAACCTAACAATCATATTTACAGCAATCTAAAAGATAAAAGCTTAACAAAACTAATTTGCTATGCCAATTAATATTCTATAATGTAGGATACTTGGGCTTCACGCAGTCCAGGACTAAGTTCCTGTTGTCACTTGCACTCCAGTTCTGAACTAGAACTTCGCAGGTCAAGTTCTTCCAAAACTTGTTGTCTTCAACGCAGACCAATTCAACACTTATAACTTGTTGTCTTCAAGTTCCTGTTTGGGAACTCTTCTCCTATCTTCTTTAACTTTCCTTGAGATCTCTATGAGTCTTCATAGCTAGGTTACTCTTCCACTTTCAAAGTCAACTTCAACTGTTCTAGTCACAACACTTAGAAAACTCTTATTAGTTTGAAGTTTGCTTAGTTCGAGTTCATCATCATCAAAACCTTTAAGCTTCAACAAAGGAGAAAGGAGAAAAATGTGGCTTCCCTTTTTTTGTAAAGGATAATGTTTTTCATCATAACTGATGCAATTTCCACCATTGGAAAAACTATTTCCAACGAACCCTTTACAAACCAAACAAAGAAAATTGGAAAAATAATTTTCCGTGAAAACATTTTACATCAAACATAGAGGCCCTTAATGTTAAATGAACTTCCATTCCCACACGTGTCAACCAAAAACAAGAGAAAATTGCTTTGAAAATGATAACATTTTATAGTTTAATGTTGTATAGGGATAACTTTTATAATTTTTATGGTAACTTTATATAATTGAGAGGAGATCGTAGTTTTGTCATAACCTTAAACTTAACAAAAATTGCTACATAACTTTAACAAAAAAAAAAAAAAGGTAAAACCTTTACAAAAATCTTCAATATGATGGAATTTTTAATTATAATTCTAGCAGAAATTGCTAGAGCTTTAAAGAGAATTAGTGCAACTTTATAAAAAAAAAAAAAATCACCAATGCGATGAAATTTTCAACCATAAAAATCTTCAATTGGACGGTTTTACAATAAATTAAAGTATGATCGCCTTAATGAAGACTTTGTGATAACATAGACTGAGGCCAAAGTTGTAAATAAGTGTGTTAGTTGATAAATTTCAAATTAGAGCAATCTTTCATTGTTTATTGCCATAGGCTAATAAGAGCAACTCCAATGGTTGTAGGTAGGGACTTGTTTGTACTTTATTAATTATCTAGCTACTAGCTTAACTATTGGAGTTAGAAAACTCAATTAGCTTGGCTAAGCAAAAGCTAATTTGCTTGGGAATTAAACTTGCCAAAATAAAATACTCATTGCACCAATTAAGCTCTTTCCATGTATTTTTTATCCTACAACTACTACTAAGCTAATAGCTAGCCACTAAAGCAAAAAGTAGCTAAAATGATAATTAGCTTAAAACTTATGTAGCATGGGAATACAATTAGCTTCCCAACTCCAAGTATTAAAATGATAATAAAATGATGAGAAAAACGATCTGTATTAAAATCTTACACTTCCAACTCCAAGTTGTCATTCATTGAAAATTGATTTCACAAACTAAAGGTTATGAGGTTTCAAAAAAAAAAAAAAAAACTAAAGGTTATGAAATGCGTTGTAATATCTTTATTTCTAGATCAAATTTTACAATACTTCGGAGTATTAATCTAAACACAAACTTTTAAAAAAATCCGATTTACAATAATTATTGTACATCCATTATAAAGATAACTAAAGTGATTAAAAGTTACCTCTGAAATGAATAAACGTTACCCTAATATGCATAAAAGTAACCCAATTCAAATAAAAATTATCTACACTTTATTAGTAAAGAATCATATTTTAAATGACTAAAAATCAATTATTAGTGATTGAATGTAATTAAATTACTTTTATAAAACTTTTCTTGTTGTCTATTTATATAAAAATTGTATTATGTTTAAAGTTACCCAAAAACAGGCAAAAAGTTACCCTAAAATTAACTAAAAGTTACCCTTATACTGCTCGATGTACACTAATATTAGTGTAAACCGGATGTATACAAAAGTTTTTGTAAACTAAATAATTTTCAATTTCGAAAAAAAAAAAAAATCTAAATAATTTTCACTTTTTACCGTCTAACCAAGAAAATGTAGAAAATTTAGAATTTATCCAAATAATTCAAGGGCACGTGGTATTAAAAGTTTCTGAAATCATAACAATAGTCAACCTTCTCCAAATAAATGTAGAAAAAGTAGTGGTGAAAATAAGTTAATTGTCAATAAGGAGTGAAGGACGCAATGAAGGATGGCCCTTTTCGTTCCGCGGTCCAAATTTGCATCCACTATACAATATAAATTGTACGGACTACCCTTTTAAGTCAACAACAAAAATGTCAAACTTGAATTATATTCTCTTATAAATGTCAGTTTCTTATACTATAAATGTCAGTTTCTTATACTACGTATACAATTTGGAAAAGAAAAAAAAAAACACTATACGAAGTACAATAAGAAATTACTTAATTTGTTCTAAAATATATTTGTAGACATACTTTAAAAAAAAAAAAAAAAAAAAAAAAAAAAAAAAAAAAAAAAAACAGTAGTTGATGACCACAACAATAATATTTTAATGTGTGACGATAAGAGTTATCTCTAAAAACATAAACAAATTGTCTCATTCTTGTATAAGTATGGACTATTATGACATTCACCTTATTTTCACTTAATTAATTATGAGAAACTAAGGATTTTACAAGTTTAGGAAAGCTAATATAGCTATATAGACAAGTTTAATTTTAATAAGAGCTAATATACAAACGAAATAAGTTCAAATCAGTTAGGATAAATAAATTAAAAATTAGGTGAATATATATGATGCTTACAATATTGTAATTTAATAATTTATTTTTGTTGCATTAATACCTACAATTCAAAGATTGATTATAAAGCACTATGAACTATGGTACAATATTAGTTTTGGAATTTATGATGTCATCAAAATATCACAGTGTGATCAGTAAATTAATGCTTGGTTAATAATTTGATAAGTATTAGATGATGTGTAATAGTTACAACGAATTATTTTATAAGGAGTACAAAGTGGAACTTTTGGTGACTTTGAGGAAGTGGAAATGGAGGGCCGATACACATACAATCATTGTATGTTGTCCCTACATACAACACCATTAGAAATTTGACACATCAACAAAACATGGGAGAAAATTAGGAGTCAAAATGTAAATTGAATTTAATGGAACTTGTGCCTATTATTTTAGCCAATAGAAACATTACAAATTAGAGTTGTATGTAGGGACCACATACAACAATTGTATGTGTAGCCTTTACCGAATGTTATGCATTTGCAAATACATAACATTGATTAAAATATTGTAAAAACACATGGTAGAGAGAGGTCTATAGGTAGACCCTACCTATTTTTTGGTCGGATTGTATCACGTGATGGGAGACCACATGCTGATTGTTCCACTAAAAGTTTATTTGATTAAAATATTGTAAAAACACATGCTATATATTTGATAAGTATTGGATTCTCATTTATGCTTAAATTTAGTACAACTGAATGTATATATAATACCATTATGTGCATATATAGGATCATTGTGTATTCAATGGAACCATTTGATCATCCAATGAAATCAGAATATGCATTCGTTTGTACATATGTATAATTACATGAATACCCCTTGTTATGCATTTCTACATGCCTAAGATTGCTCCCTTTAAAATTCCTCAAGAAAGTAAAACCAAATATCATTTTGCACTAAGGGTCTGTTCTCATTGACTGAACTGAACTGAATATTTTATAAGAGAAGGAAATTAGGAGCTGAACTGAACTGAACTGAATTGAGCTAAACTGAACTGAACCGAACTGAACTGAATTGAGCTGAACTGAACTGAACCGAACTGAACTGAACTGAATTGAGCTGAAATGAACTGAACTGAATTTCAACGTAAGAAAACAGGCCCTAAATTAACTATTGAACGTACTAATTTGTATAGAAACTATATAGTTAGGTCGTAATTACGAACCTAGCTACAAAATAAGGCATATCGAATATTAATAAAATGCATTTGCCAAGGTCATCATAATGGGGCCTTTGAATCGAGGTTTATTTGGTGGATCTTGTAATTTGTACATTTTTTCTGGATTAAAATTGGAAAACTTCATTGGAGGTCCCTTTAACTTAGCATATATTATAGCTTATTTAAGCTAATCCATGCAAATTCTAGATGATGATATGCTCTTCATCCTAACCTAGAAAATGAAAATAATAAATAAATAAATAAAATTGCGTAATGCATTTTAAAATTCCTCCGAAAAATTCTATAATATATATATATTTCTAATTATTTATTTATTATCAAGCTAAGACTAATACAAAGTACTTTTTTGGCTAATATATGTGATTAAATCCGTACTAATTCAAAACTCCAACACTCATTGACTCAGATGCATATATGGTGCATGTAAAAGTTGAGCATTTCCTAGATAGCACAACTAATTAATACTTCCTCCATTTTTTTTAATTTTTTTTTTTTTTTTTTTTTTAACTTGCAACAGTTTGGCTTTACACAATTTACATACATTTAGGGCCTATTCATTGACTGAACTCAGCTGAACTGAACTAAACTGACTAAACTGAACTGAAATGAATATTTTATAAGAGAAAGAAATTAAGAGCTGAATTGAACTGAGCTGAAAATAAACGTATGAGAACAGACCCTTAGACTAATTTTGGTGATTTATAGATTAGAATCAAATATACTTTCATAATATCAAATTTTTATACTACGAAATATTTACTCAATAGTTTTTAAAGATATCAGCGATTGAAATAGTGCATTGACAATATGACAAGCGTGAAAAGAGAAATGTTATAAGTATTAAAAAAAGAGGAAGTATGAAGGTAATGGTAGGAACTGTGTTTTAGTGAAAGCAGCTGCAAATGTTGCTGAAAATAAAGTATTACTGATTGAAATGTAGATGATGATCAAACGTTATCCAACAACCATGGACTATTATAGTAAGAACGAATTAGGCTTTGTTTAAGGAATTAAGGTAAATAAGCTTATTTAATTTCTTACACGAAGTATTTAGGTTTTTTTTTATTTTTTTTATTTTATTTATTTATTTATTTTTTTTTTTTTTATAACAAAGTATTTTGTGTGACTTCAATCAACTCGTGACAAATGAGCAAGCTTAAGTAGCAGAATATACTACGTATAAATATCCATGGACATCTTCTAGCTTTCTCACATTTTGATAATTTACACTGTATAATAATTACCTTTTTGACAATATCATTGAGACTTGAGAGTTTGCAGCCTTTAAGAATGGAAGGAACAATGTATTTTCGGCATACATAAACAAGGGAATCCATGATAAACAAAATTTGTTTATTTAAGGTCTATTCTCGTTGGCTGAACTCAATTAAAGTGAACTGAACTAAAATAAATATTTTATATTCGTAAGAGAAGATAATTAGAAGCTGAACTGAATTGAAAATAATCGTATAAGAACAGACCCTTAGTCATATTTTTATAGTTAAATTAACAAAATATCCTAGTTAGCATGGCACATGACTTTCTAACTTCTTTGGTAGATTTAGCATTTTTTTTTTTTTAAATCTACAGACTTGGATGGTTTGTTGAGGGAGCCTCCATTTATCTTGATGGTAAACAAAATTTATTTATCTAATGACATTTTCGTAAATATATCAACAATTCATCTCAGTCACCATGATATTTTTGTAAATAAGTGAACAATTTTTATAAATATGCGGGTCCCACAAATGTTGACTTATTTACGAAAATGCCAAGTTGTTTGAGATTTTTTTTGTTGATTTGATTACGAAAATGACATTAGATAAACAAATTTTGTTTATCACCAAGATAAACTTGTATTTTCTTTGGTTTGCTTGGTCAAGTGTCACTTAATTTAGAATGAGATATTTCATAATTTAAAGGATAAGTTTTAACTTGGCTAGTTTATGACCATATATAAACGAGTGCGAATTCTTTAAATAGTGCTACAATACGAAGATATCAATATATATATATGATCTTTAAATCCATCGTTTGAATTGTATTGCCTAGACTATAGGGAGAGAGAATAATTGACTTATAACGATTATGTTGTAGTTCAGAAAAAATCAAAAAAGTCTTAAAAGGTGACAAATAAGTTCGTTAGAGATTTTTGCTTCTATCATTTCTTAAATGATCAAAAGTCCAATTTCTCAACTATATTATTCATATTTACCAATCAATACATCTTTGATCTTTATTTTGTTGTTGCAAAGTTTGGCGAATGTTGTTAATTTTAACCGTCTAGCAGAAATTTATTTTTATCAAACCTCGAGGGAACCACATACATACTACCTTCGGTCCAAATTATTCACAACTTTGGAATATTTTATATATCTCATAGATAATACCTCAAAGTTGCGAGTAATTTGAATAGGAGATAGTATAAGAAATCATAAGGATATCTCATGCGATCTCTAAAACACGAGGATATATAGCTCATGATAATTTCCTTAAATATAATAAGAATTCAAGATTCAACCATGCATGTTGTGTATATAATTAAAATTGGTTGTCTATCTTGATAAACTAATTAGGGACATGAAGCCATAAACCAAAAAAACTAAAAAGGCAATGTCTCATATACTAGTACATCGTATGTTGGTTACTGTGTAATATTCTATACTAACGCATGATTCTCCAACATTAAACGACAGACCAAATTAACGATAGATTATGCTATTTATACACAGTATATAGTATCTAATTCTACAGAAAAATGTTGGAAAATTGAATAAAGTCAGATTATTAATCATGAAAATCTTCTTTTCTTGTGTAATTTTTTAAGCTGCCCTTGTTTAGTGGGGCGTGTGCTCATCTTCGCCAATTGGAAACCAAGCATGTGTTCCTAATTGCACTACCTAGTAGTAGCTACCTATCTAATTAGATAACATCCAAGGCACTATGAATAACATTACTCTCACAACTTTCAATTTTAATTTTTTTTTTTTTAAAAAAAAATTAGAATATTCTGAACAAGATTTTATTGTGCTATTATTATTTTGGGAGATAAGAAGCCTCAAGAGCCAAGACCTCTTAAATTTTATGAGTGGAAAAAATTGAACGATTATACGAGCAATAGTCGTGTCATTAATTGTAAAAAAAATGAATGATTATACGAGCAATCAAATTATTTGCCGTCTTAAATGGGGAAAATACAAGTTGATCACTTGATTTTCATGATAAATAATTGTTTATATACTGGCAATATTGTAAATTAGTGCATATATATATATATATATATATTTTTACAGTTCATGGTGAACATTGAAATCGCTAATCTAGATAAATATAAACCGTTTATCAAAATGTCAATGGGTCTCCTTCCCTTGTATGAATGGGGTCTCCTTCCCTTATATGATAAACCTTTCTTGTTTATGGTTTAGTTTAGTCATGATGACTAATAGGTTATGAAGTATTGGATTAATAATGACAGTTCTAAATTTAAACTTTGTTTGGTTATAGTATATTCAATGGATTAATGTGACTATTCTGAGTGTAGATCCTCACGTGTGGGTCTTGATTCATGGATTGGACAACAAGCACAATGGTATACTTATACTGAGCTTAGCCCAATGCAGTGATTTAAATTGGACCATTATTAAAGGCATGCTAATATTGGGCTTAATCTTCTACGATGATTCAGAATTTCAGATATTGGACAAAAGTTCCACAAATAAAAAACCTGAAAGATATACATACCTTGGGCTTGGGTTGTGTATCTATTGTAGGTGAAACAAGGGAAGACTCAAAACGCGCGGCCCAAATCAATAACCCAAACAACATATCCGCAATCTGCCAAAATCAACACTACGTTCTACAAAATGAATATTTAGTAAAAAAATATGAACATGAAAAAAAAATGAGCATTTAATCATAAAAAATGAACACGTAAAAAATGAACATTTAATACTTATAATGCATATGTTTCATAATCATATTATTTTTTATTTCTTCAAATTTTTATGTTCATAATTAAATGCATTATATTCATAATAATTTATATGAACATATTCATAATGTACATATGTGTAGTTCATGAAATATTAATTAAATCTGTTTATGCATATGTTGTCTTTCTTAAATGTTTATGTTCATATTTTTTTACGTATATGTTCACCTTTAAAATGTTTATATTCACTTTAAGAAAACCAATGCTTACATTCATATTTTGAAATGTTATGTTTACTTTCTGAAATGCATAAGTGGTAGAGGAATAATCGGTCGTTGGACAATCACCCTAAAGCCAAACAATATTTCTACCTAAACCAACCTAAGACAAGTCTAGGGTAAGTAGAGGATCGTATCCATAGGGAATGAGTAAGTACACCGAGAGTATGAAATGGTTGCAATCTAATTCGGTCACAAATTGGGGGTTTTGATTAGATAACTACTATGGAGACAAACACTAGGGTGAAATGGGAATCGACGACAACCAAACCAATTAATCAAAACAATAGGCAAGCATGAACACAAATTGGTGATAGAAAGGGCCCTTAACATTGCATTCTTTCGAAGCCACAACACTAAGCATTCCTAAACCAAACTCAACTAACAAGATAGGCCAACCAAGTCTTAACGATGGGAAGTAGACTACTATCTCGGGTTTGTGTTTCGATTGGTCCATGAAAGCATTAAGACACAAGTAATTGAGATTTCTCACCTAATTATTGCAACTAAGACCACTACATCATCCAAACAAGGAACCGTAATCAAGAGGAATTTAGCATAATCATATAAAAAAGGCTCACAACTAGACTCCATCTCTCAATGCAAGAATAGAAGTGAATACATGAGCAATAAGTGGCCATCCAATTACACATACAATTAACTAATTCTTCAACAATCAATCATCAACCCAAAATGAACATGCAAGCACAAACACCAATCAACCCATGGTTTGGTTGGGTCTTCACCCAACTCCTAGCTAATTAACTACTCACAAATCATGGTGAAAAGCATCATAACAACAAGTTCTAACTCTAACATTAAATTAACAAGTTGGGAAAAGTAGTAAGGACAAGGTAGATAAACATGCAACAACAATTAAACAAGATTAAGGAAGAAATTAACAATTCAAAATAAATAAAAACAGAAATTTAAGAACAAGAGATAGAGGAAAAAGATTACTAATGGGGCTTCAAAGTTCAGAAAGTGTTGAATTCAAGAGAACAAACTTCAATTAATCCTTACAATGATTGAGCTTTGAAGAAAACTAAACTAAATTAAAGAGGGTTTAGAGAAACTAAGGGCCTAAGAAGTCTCAAGGGAGTTAAGAGAGAACAAGGTGTGTACAAATGAGCCCCCAAAAACTATTTATAACCCCCAATTACATAGTAAACTCCGCAATAGAAAGTTCGCAGGACCTATCGGGAGAGGCCTCTCCAAGTCCTTGAGAGGCCGCTCCTAAGACTGGAGAGGCCGCTCCAAACTGGGGAAAATTAGGGCAGAATGCTCCGTAGCAGGGTGGAGAGGGCTCTCCAAAAAGGTGGAGAGGCCGCTCCCCTATGTTGGAGAGGCCTCTCCTTGCGAAATTTCTTGAATCTGCCAAGAGAGGTAGGGACTTTTGCATCAAGGTAGAGAGGCCTCTCCGCTGACGTGGAGAGGTCTATCCAGGTGGAGAGGCTGCGCCTTATGTTGGAGAGGCCTCTCCTCACAAAATTCCTTGAAACTGCCAAGGAAGGCAGTAACTACAACAGCGGGGTGGAGATGCCTCTCCACTGACCTGGAGAGGCCGCGCCTTAGGAGAGGCCGCGCCACTCTGTGGAGAGGCCTCTCAACTCCAGCTCTCTCCTTTTCTTAACTTGGCTCCCTTGCCTTGTCTTTTTTCCATCATTTTCTTGCTTTCAACCTTGGTTCATCATCCATAGGCTTCAATTGGTCGTCTTTAGGCCTAAAAACTCAACAAAAACACTAACAACCCGTGAAGCATAGGATACACAAAATTGCATAAAAATAGAGTGAATAATGAACTAAGGCATCAATTCCTCACATATTAAACGTTAATAACCACTCTATAATCATACAAAATAGCATGCTATCAATAAGTTTATATTTTTTTATGCCTATGTTCACTATCTGAAAAGCTAATGTTCACATTTAAGGGATCCTATGCATATGTTCATATTCATGAACATATTCATGATTATATTCATTGATAAAAAAAAATGCAGAAAATCAGATGAAATTCAATTCATTAGAATTAAGAAAATCATATACTACCTCCGTTAACATTTAGTTGCAACTTTGGAATATTTTATGTCTCTCAAATAATACCCCAAAGTTGCAACAAAATGTTAACGGAGGTAGTATAACCTAATCAATTGAAGTTAATCACAAAGTCACCACATAAGAAATCGAAAATCACACATTTTTATGCCTATGTTCACTTTCTGAAAAGCTAATGTTCATAATTTTTTATGCCTATGTTCACTTTCTGAAAAGCTAATGTTCATAATTTTTTATGCTTATGTTCACTTTCTGAAAAGCTAATGTTCATATTGTGTTGTTGTTACACCTATTTCTAGGTGCATGAGTGTGCACCTAAGAATATGCGGTATATCGCCTTGTGTTTTAATGTTTAGAGGCAAGATCTTCTTTATAACTATAAATCAAGATAAATCTAACAAGGCTCAACACAATTATGTTTTTTTTAAAATTTTTTTTTTATTATATATAATTAGCAAATAATGGTCAAAATGAAATAGATGAGTGTAAAAAAAATATGGAACTACTAAAAAATTAGAGAAATTACGTCCATTGGTCAGTTAGTCTCCTCAATTCCAAATATTGAAAAACAGATATAAAAAAAATGGATGGATTTAGAGCTTGTTTGACATCGTTTCGGTTTTCAGTTTTCTGCTATTTTTTTAAAACAAAAAACCAAAAACAGGATATAAGAAAAAGATGTTTTCACTTTTTAGTTATCAGTATTTAAATTTATCATAATTTTAATAAATGTAACGAATTGTTTATTCATTACATGACATATATCATATGATTTTGAAAAAAAAAAAAAAAAAAAACCAAAAAAATAGAAAAACTACAGTTATACCAAACGAACCCTTAAATTTTATTCATTAAAGTCTTTATCGGGCCTTGCAATTCTAGCTTATTTTGGGCATGATAGTTCCACCGAATGGACTGGGCATACTTGGTTGTGCAACAGAGTGCCATATCAAGCTCATAGATAAGCAATAAAGCAAGTAAACTAAGATGGTCGAGATGCCTGTGAAAGGCCTTCTAGGTGCTTGCTGAGTTGCTGGTATTGTTAACTTCCCACATACACCCTACTTGATAATCCTCTTGACAATCCTAAGTAGAGGCGCATGAACTCTTGCTAATGTTTTCGATATCGAATTTGCCACTGACTTGTCAAGTTCGATAGCTAGCTGTGCAGGATATAATGGACCTTTTGGAGGAACCTTTTGTAGCGAAAATTTAAACCCTTTTTTCACCTAAAAAGATATTGCAACCCTAACAGATTAGTGTATAGTACATAAAACAGAATCATAGAGAGTGATTAAAAAAATTCATGCTAGTTAATGAGCCAATTGGAATCTTTACCACAACATAAGTTTGTGAAGTTGATCTAGAAAGCATTTGCTTCTTAGAAAATATCTTCTTCGACAACACTGACAAAACAAAAGCTATTACATTAAATGACATTTACATTTGTTGATTTATTTATAAATTTTGTTTCATAAAGCTCTTGTATAAAGTTTTCTACAAAAAAAAAAAAAAAAAAAAAAAAAAAATCTTGTATAAAGTGTTCCGTCACAAAATAATAATAATAAAAAGTTCTTATATAAAGTGGGCACATGGTGCAAAAAAAGGGGGATAGAGGGAGTATCTCACAACTTTTAACAGGTTGTTTGCAAAAGGTAGTGGACAAAGGTACGTACCTTGAGACTCAGAGGTGAGCTTGAGAAGCAAACTAGATCAATCCACAATGGAGCATCACATTCACAAACAAAGTGCACAAGTTACCCACTAATTAAGTCAGAATGGGTGATCTAATTAAATTTAGACTACTGCAATTTGAGCACGCAAAATCTAAATGATAAGAAACTGAAAATTTAATTGCACTATTACTCCCCATATATAGCTTATGTAGTTATGTCCTAATTATTTATATTACTTAGTATGTATCAAAAGATTGACTAGAATACTACCATGTAAATATGTACTTGTAATATTTACCAAGGGCAAGTTTATCCCTCAAATTCAAATTCAAATTCTTTCATACTAAGGCTAATACAACTAAGTTTATTGAATACACACAATTTAGTCAAATGTGTAGATTGAATAAGGCAAAAGAAACACATACACTTATCCAAAGTTCAAACCCCTGTCCTCGAAGCAGTAATAGGGTCTTTTGGATCGAGTTTGGTTTGGGTTATGGCTCAGATGAGTAATATTAGAGTTTTACCAATATGTATAAACTCCATAATATATCAAATAAGTCACATATTCCCTCTTTTATTTATTTACCCATTTATCTTAAACTATTACACCTACTGTTCCCTTTTTTGTTTGCACAATTGGGATAGAGTTATTTTTTTTAAATTTTGATTAAGTGAAATTGATAAGATAAAAATGGTGGAACCAAATGAGTTTATGTGAGAATATAGTTGAGATCCCTATGACTGATTTTAGAATGGGAATCTTTTGAAAAATCCTAAATACTACCTCCGATTCTTATTACTCGTAACAAAGGGGTATTATTTGTGAAACATAAAATATTCTTTTGTTGCGAGTAATAAGAACCGGAGGTAGTATGAAAATGAGGCAAACAAAAAGGGATAGGAGGAGCATTTCTAAGAGGGGTGAGTGGGTGTACCAAATGACAAAAGAGGGACAAATTTGTCAAGCATTTTTGTATGATATGCCATATTTCCAATCATGATTTTCACTAATATCAAGGGTTTTACTAGCTAAATCCAACCGAACTATTTAGGGCAACCAAATAGTAGCAAGGAATATATCAAAGAACGAGGTTGTCTAGGACACTAATGTATAGAGTTCACCAGAACTTTAATAACACGGTGTTGGTATTAAAATTGTGTTCAGATGGTTAATCTAAATACCAGCCAGGAACTATATTGATATCAACAAAACATTTTTTACATTCGTTGGTACTATTGAATAAGTATTTTGATATTTAAATGATACCATCTAAACACAATTTAATACCAAAATTGTGTTATTAGAGTCCTAGTGAACTCTATACATTAAAGGCGGATACTTTCCCATCAAAGAACATCAAAAATCAACAACTGATTGGAAATAGGTACTCACATGTCATTGCTCACACCCCAAGGTCCCGCATATGTAATGTCACGTGACGCCTCATGCTTCAACATTTTCTTCAAAACAAGAAGAATGTAAAATAAAATGTAATATACAATTACATATATAAATAGTCAAACTATTACATTTATATATATAAAAAAAATAAGTATAATAAAACCAAAGATGGCGTATACTTTATCTGTTATTTTCAGTTGATACCTTTCTATTATCACGCTTGCTAACACATATTTTTAACGATTAATTTCTCTAATTATCAACATTGTAAAATTATAAAAAATAGATATTAATAAAATATACATTGAAACGATTTAAACAAGATCCCACATAAATATGTTTTATCGTATTTATAAACCACAAAAGCGAGTCAAAGCATGTTATGTGAATAGTGTAAAAGTCAAATGGTGTCAACTCAAAAAAACGGAGGAAGTACTAAAAAGTTGTACCTGATGCCTTAAAATTCCGATGACATTGAATGCATTAACAAAATTCTTCTGAGTGGCCTCATCCATGTCAAGCTCTGATGGTGGTGCCAACTCCGTCATTAAAAACTGCACGATTGGGGTGTTCTCTAGATCAGGAGACGGAACGAGCAGCCTATCCCAACAAACAAATAGTAAGGCGCCTAGCTCGACGATATAGCCCATCTCAATATAGTAGGCAAAGACTACATATCTTCAGTTGTTCAACATATGAAGCCAGCAATTTGATCATGTTAAGGTGTTCTTCCTGTCAAAACAATTAACATAAATCAGTTTTCAACAGCCATAAAAATGTACAGTAGTTAGTATTAATAATGATTCAGGGAAAATAATCATCACCAATTTCGGCGATTCAAATAATTCAATCAAGTTGATGTATGATTGTTGAGCACCGATCCGACATCTAACATAGTAATGAGATCTGGTGTTAGTGAAAGAAAAAAGAGTTTATCACAAACTAAAACAATTTTTCAAAATAAATACTACCTCCCTTTCTTATCAGTTTGAAACAAATGATTTTTTTATGACTCACAATTTATACTCGGCATTGTTGCAAATTAATGTGAGAATGACAAATGACTCTCTCTCATTTGCTTGTCTTATATATAGAATATACTTGTACATTTTTTTTTTTTTTTTTATATACATACTACCTTCATTAAATATTAGTTGCAATTTTAGGGCATTATATTTAAGAATTTCAAGAAGAAACTAATGTTTTGATTGAAAAATATGTGGTATACTAGATATAAAAAAATTATGTGCAATAATATTATGTTGTTCTATATATAATGTTGTTAATTAGAATATTTAGTTTCTAATTTACATATATTATAATAAAAGAATATACACTACCTGCATGAATGAGATATGTAATTTTTTTAAAAAAAATTTATACACAAACATTATACAATAAATTAAAAAAAATTACTTGTAAGTGTAAAAAAGTACATGCATATAATATATTATACTTCTTCTGTTTTTATTTAGTTGCAATAAGGAAGATATTAGACTAGGTAAACAGATGCCATCTATAAGAAGAAAAGGATAAATTGCTACGGTTTAAATTTTATAGCTTAATTCATTCGTTTACCTAGTTTAATCACCTTGTTGAAAAACGGGAGAAAAAGATGTGTCGCAAGATAAAAAAAAAAATAGGAAGTATAAATTAAAGCAACATAATACACATATGATGGAAATAAACTTATTCTATCTTACACAAAACTACAAAGTCTAAAGGTGTAAATTTTTGTTGGTATGAAAAATATAACCTATTAAATATATAACAATTAAATTATTTAATAACTAATATCCGACTTCTAATATTTTGAAACATATACAAAAATGTATAACATTCATAACATAGCACATATGAATCATTATATAAATAAAGGGGTGAATCACATTTAAAACGAGTATTAGGTGGGTGGGTGAATGCATACATCTTTATTATACAAGTTTATAAAAAAAAATTGTTTAATAAAAATTCAAATACTTATCTATCCCATAGTAAAACATTTAGAGCCATTAATTAGAAAAATATATAAACTGCATTTAAAGTTAGCTAGTAGTATAGTAGTACTTGAAAAATGTAGTGTGGATAGGATGCTTATAAAATAAACTTCACTTTGTTAATTAAGTGTATTCGTTGGTATTCTTATTGAAAGATACTAGTATAACAAATTTGCATGCGTTAAATTTAACTTTAATTGATAACTGATACATAAACAAATTTCTAATTTATACTTCCTTTGTTTTTTTAGTTGACACCTTGTATTATTACGCTAGCCAATGCATGTTTTAATCGATTAACGTCTCTAACCATCAACACTGTAAAATTATAAGTACTTTCTCCGTTTTCTTATACTTGTAATACTTCCCGAAATGTCACAATACTTGCAACACACTATAAAAGGAAAGATACTTTGGGGAAAAACTATACTATATCCCTCATTTAAAGCATATGACCCACTAAATTACACTCCTAACAACCACTCATCCTACAACCACTCATCCTATTTAAAGTTTATTATATCATGTAAACCCCACATTTCTAATTACCGCGCTAAATGGTATGTTGCATCTAAAAGAAAACGGAGGAAGTAGATATTACTGTAATAACCAATTCAAATAAGGTATCACATGACTATATTTATGTATCTATAAATCAAAAAAGTCAATTCAAATTATTCAAAAGTACAATGTGTAAATAGTGTAAAAGTCAAATAGTGTCACCTAACAGTCCACAGTGCTTCCTTCAGCACTCGGTCGTTGGGAAAAGCTCCGCGGCATAAAAGAAGGTGAGTAAGGCTAACCCACGAGCAGCGAGTTCCAATGGGCAGCCAATAGTCATAGCTTCATATCTTTCATTTAAATTAACATAAATGCGGAGTTGCGAATCAAGAAAGGCAGCAACACAAGCAGTAGCACAATCTTTGCAAAGGCGCTTCAACACTTGGGATGCAGGAAAAGCCTTAAGTTTGTAATAATTTAGAGCGATGAAAGATGTAAATTCATCCTTGTCATTGATTTCAATTTGCCTGGCAATTTGTTTGTCGAGAGTGTCGTATTCGGCAAGGTAAGCCGTCTCCTCTGATTCAAATACTTCACGAAGACAGTTAGCAGATCTAGCGTACTCTAAAGCAAGACATGGAACATTGTGATGACCGTGTTCCTTTAAGTATAATAGAGTTTCAGCCTTGTATTCTTCTTCTTCTTCATCATCCGTCTGTAACACACAAACAAACACCATTCCATTCATGATCGAAATATATAATCCGTCTATTATTATTCGATCAGATTTAATTTCGATGCCAATATTTCCGAAATTTGTTGATTCAAACAATCAACACAACATAAAATTATGTATATATATATGTAGGTCTGGACACATACCGCCTCCGAGTAAATACCGTCTTCAGCCATAAATAACAAGTTGTCTTTGCAATTCTCAAAATTATCAGAACTATGGAGATATGTCAACCTTTAATTTACTTGCTAGAGAAATGAGAACAAGTTTTTACGAAGTATGAGATTAAAGAGATAGAAAGAAACTACTGTAAAAGAGGGTTGGAGTTGTGGCGTGAGAATGAAAGGTTAGAGGATAAGAGTTTTAGGGTTGAGAGTTTTATAAGCGAATAAAGCAATTTAAACGCATTACGAAGTATTATTTTACCATTTGGGCTTATTGTTTTACTAGATTACATAGGGAAGTACCACATGTATTTAACAATTATATACGGAGTACTATAAAGCTTCATCCCCATTTGATTGTCACTTTTGTTATTTTGGATGTCCCTAAATATTTGTCACATTTCAAATTTTCATAATAATAATAATAATTATTATTATTATTATTATTATTTTTTTGATAGAAATGCTCAGCGAGCAAGGATTAGAATTGATCAATCGAAATTAACATTTGCCAAGGCAACGAGGCCTTGCGAAAACGAAGAAACAAACACTTGTTCAACATCACTAACAGGCCTAATCCTAGCAGCCATATGTGCAACACAATTTCCTCCCCTTCTAATATGATTACAAGAAAAACCAGGGAAAAACTCACGCATAAAAGCAATATCATCAAAGATTAAATCCTCATGAGGACGACCACCTCTATGTATGCTTGTTAATGGCAGCCACGACAGAACTCGAATCACACTCAAGATCCACCTGCTGCACACCTAAATCCCTCGCCAAACACACTCCCATTCTAGCAGCCAACGCTTCTACCATCTTCACACTAACCATAGTCGTCATTCTGCGCACCATAACAGCAACAATTTTTCCTTGATCGTCTCTAATTACAGCTCCTAACCCCACACCCCAACCATCACGCACAGCAGCATCAACATTGATGCGCATTCACCCAGCATCAGGGGGGCTCCACCCACTCCTAAAACCAACAGCAACACGCCTCACAGAGGAAGTCACAGCACCCATATACTTCGAGTAATCACCAACAAGCTTAACAAAACCCAACACCCCAATATCTCTATTGTTCCATGGCTCCCCAAAAACAACAGAATTTCTATAAGCCCACGCAGCCCAAACCAGAGAAACAAAAAGCATAAACTCGTCTTTACTAACCTTAGAAAGGACCCAAAGCAATCGATCCATGAAAGAAGAGGAAGGAGCATCCACCAACAGGCCAGTAAAAGGGGACATGTCCCACATGCTCTTAACATTGGAGCAGAGGAAAAGGGCATGTAAAATACTCTCCTCCCCACCACCATAACTACTACAAAGCCCATTCTCTCTAATGTGTCTTTGATGAAGTCTCCCAAAGGTAGCCAAAGACCCCGTGCAAGCACGCCAAAGAAATACATTAAAAGACTTCTATACTCTCATTTTATTTGTCCTTTGCCATAAAAATTGCGTCAACTTTTAACTAATTTAATGTTTTACACTCTTAAATCTATCAATTTATCTTTCCCATGTACTTTAATTATTTTTTTAAATTGAAAATGTCTCTTTTCTATATACTTTATTACTTTATTAATTGAAAATTTTACTTTCTCATATACTCCATGATGTTAATAGATATTCAAATTAACATCATGGAGTATATTGGATCGAAAATGAAATTCAAAGTATACAATTTAAATTCCTTTGATATTACTATATAGCTTTTTGTAGGATTGATTTATTTCATACAATAGCATATTCAACAATTGTAGGCCTTGTTGACATAAGCCATATAACCAAACTTGATATACAATCCAACTTATACCAACAAGCATGTCAGTGGGTTTCGGTAGCGTTCAGGCCATTAATATTGATGAGAAAGTCCATTTGATCAAGTAAGTTAAATTGTATTTCCTCTGTTTTTAAATACTTGCTTAATTTCTTTATGCTTGGAGTTTTAGGAGAAATTGGAGAAATTAATAAAATATAGAGGTAGTTGGGTTAGTGGAAGGTAAATTGAAGGATAGAAGATCTAAAAATAATACTCCCTCCGTCCCTAAATTACATTCATCCTTTCTATTTTTGGTATTCCAAAATTACATTTGTAGGGAATATTTTCAAGTCTTTAAAATCCCACTAGCTTGAACCCCACTGTGATCATACACTAAAGTACGGTGGCGTCCAAAAGGGAAGAAGATAGAGCAAAAGAGTCGCCAACAAGTTTTTTAGGAACTTGTAAACCGTTCACGAGGTGAAGGTCACACCCCTTAACGATCCAAGAGATCGTCAACTCCATAAGGTCTAGAACCAAATAAGGGTTCGGGGATGAAGGTACAAATCCAACCTAAAAGAGATTGAACCTGCCCTAATAATAGGCCTCTACTTTATTCTGATCGTATTCATGTGCGTTTTCTAATTAATATACAATCAATAGATTTACCCTAAACCTGTTTAATCTATGTTGGTTGAATATTAATGCACAAATAAACTATTATTGGCGATCACTTGAAATTATAATCAAATTAACCCTAAACAAGATTATTAATATCTTATCAAGCGTGATTACAAGCACCAATTCCCTTTAAACATGCATAAAAGGTGTGATCAAGCAATAAATAATAAAATCAAGCAACATAATAATGAACCAATATCATGAATAATAATTATAATAATAACAATAAAATAATCATCATCAAAATAATAATAATAATATTCATAATCATGTAAATTATAACAATTATAATCATAATCATGTTCATGTTAATATTAAAGCATAATAATAATAGCAAGATCCTAGGCATGATACTAACGAGATTAATAACAAACCCTAGCATGTCACTAAGCAATAAAAATCAAGTCTTTAATCCTAACATGATACTAACAATCATAAATATTAGGAAGAACATAGGAAGCATCGCAGGAATCATAATGATACTAGGAATATCATAATAACAATATAAACATGATTTCTACATCATAATATCAATTAATCAATTAAAACACTTACTTTGATGCTTCGTACCTCTTTCTAATTACAAAATACACACGTTAGTAACTTCAAGGAAAATAATAAACAAACAATTAAATTAAATAGTTGAAAGAGAGATTTGGGACCAAACCCTCAGAAATTAAAACCTTTCACGTCTAGGGCGAAGGCAACTTCGAATATGGCTAGGTGTTTCTAGATCTTGTGAATGCGGAATTTTGTATTAAAAAAGCAAAGTTTAGAGGAAAGATGAATGAGGGAGAGAATAATCAAGAAAATCTTGATGAGAGTTGGTGAATGATAGATGTAGATGATGATTGATTAATGAAAACGGAGTTTTTAATACGATATTTATAGAGAAAATCAGCCAAAAAAGATAAATTAACAAAATAGAGTCTGACGCTCAGGAAACAGAGCTGGCGCCAACCCTGGCTAGCTGGCGCCAGGCGCCAATGGCTAGCGCCAGGCGCCAGGCCTAGTTCCAGGCGCCAAGGCCTGGTTCCAGGTGCCAAGGCCTGGGGTTGGACGCCAAGTTTGATTTTAACGCGTTTTCGAAAATCCGATAAGTTTACCGTACTGAAGGATAAAATAATATAATTTCTTCGAAAATGCTATTTGATTTTGATTGAAACTCTAAAAAGTCAACAAAGTCAACTTATCAATGTTAATTGAATTAGGAATGAAAAGAACCTTCTAGAAGATTCTAGAAGACTAAAACCATTCCTAATTGCATTAGGAATGATAAATCATATTAGGCCCTCCCCAAGATCATTGGACCGTACATAAAGCTCAAACCGGGCCCAGTTTGGTAATTTGGCCATAATTTCCTCAATATTCATCGGAATTGGGCTTATAATATATCGTTGGAAAGGTCTTTGCAAGCCCTATCCAACTACACCACTATTGGACCCATATCATGGACCAACCAAACTGGATTGACTATTTTCTTAAAATAAAGTTTTCAAAAACAGAAAGAAGAGAAAAGAAATTAAAACTTTTCGCAACACTAGACCTTTCCACACTTTCGTTTCATTCGATTATGATTCGACGTGAAAGGTACTCATCACTGGGTTTGGTTTTGGGGAGACACAAATGGGTGTCTACAACATTCCTCCTTTCTATTTTTGGTAAGTTTTTTTTAGTAAATCAACTCTCTTTTTCTGTTTTATATTTAATGCTTTCTCACTTATCCTTACCTAATCTCACTTATAATCATTGTGCCAAATTACAATGAATATGATTGGTTAAATATTTTTTTTAATTAGGAGCATGTGATTGATCCTTTTTTTTTTGCAAAGGATTGATGACTTGTCATGAGTAATAACTAATCTATCTTTGTACTTCCCATTGCATTATCTAATTATTGTTATTTGTCTTATTTTTCCCTCCTTAATTCCCGTGTAAATTTCCAAAGAGGAATGTAATTTAGGGACGGAGGGAGTAAAACTATATCCACTAGTTGAGAAAAATGAATTAATTAAATATTATAAGAGCTATCCAAATAAGGAAATGGAGCATGCATTTAAAAACAATCGTAAAAGGAAAGTGGAATAAGTACTTAAAAACAGAGGGAGTACATCCTCCGTTTTTTTTTTTTTTTTTTTGGGAATTTGTTATGTACAACTTGGGTGTGCGTGCACCATACACCCAAGATATATGACCACTATATTTAGGGCCTGTTCTGATTGACTGAATTGAGCTGAGGGTCTGTTCACATTTATTGAGCTGAACTGAACTGAGCTGATTAGAGCTGAACTGAGCTGAAATGAATATTTTATGAGAGAAGGAAATTAGGAGCTGAATTGAACTGAACTGATTGGAGCTGAACTGAAATAAACTGATTGGAGCTGAACTGAACTGAACTGAAATTAAGTAAATGTGAACAGACCCTGAATTTGAATATAATATTTTATGAAGGAAGGAAATTAAGAGCTGAACTGAATTGATTGGAGCCGAGCTCAACTGAAAATAATCTAAAAAGAACAGACCCTTAGTCAAGCCCTTGTTTTAAATTGTTTTGATAATTAAATGAGAAAACAATCATCAAAATAAGAACAAAATACTCGTGGGTGTACGGTGCACCCGGGTGTATATGACAATCTCTCCCGTTTTTTCAGTTGACACCATTTGAATTTTGATCTATTCACAAACTATACACGTAAGATCTGTTTGAATCGTCTCAATGTAAATTTTATTAATATCCACTTTCTATAATTTTACAATATTGATAATTAGAGATACTAAAAAAAAAAAAAAATAGAGAGATTAATTTATAATGATTAAAAGAGGAATCAAGCAAAGCAAAGCAAAGTGTATTGGAATCAAGGTCGAGCCAAGCTTCAATATTGGAATAATCAAGGTCCAGCAAACACACAGGTTAAAGCTTAACAAACTGACTTGAACTGAGCCTTACCCAAATTCGAGTCGAGCCAAATCAGGTTCAATCTGAGTTCACCTCATCATCTACTTAACATGAAAGAGCAGGATGATCGAATTACGGCCAATGATAACCCATAATATATACTTCGTAATACATACTACATATTTAATGAATCCTACAGAAATCAAAAGAAACAACAAAGGAAAGTTGATAGATAAGCAAGTCAACTATCATGGCTGTAAAAGGCCGCCTTTCGTTAACTTCCCACACCTACTTGATAATCCTCTTGACAATCCTAAGTAGAGGCAATAATGACCTCATCGATGTGGTTTTCGATATTTGATTTGCAACTGACTTGTCAAGTTTGATAGCTAGCTGTTGAGGAGATGGATGTTTCGGAGGAACAATTTGTTGCGAAAATTCAGTGTGCACCTAAAAAGATATTGCAACCCCAACAGATTAGTGTATAGTAGGTCTAGAAAGCATTTGCTTATTAGAATGTCAAGTCATTTAATGAGTCAATTTGGAATCTTTACCCCAACATTAGAGTGTGAAGTAGGTCTCAAAAGCATTTGCTTATTAGAAAATATCTTCCTCGACAACGCTGACAAAATAGAAGCTATTGCATTAGAAGGCATGTCACTCTTATCAACTACTACCTCCGTTAACGGTTATTTGCAACATATACTATAAATGGATGCTAACTATTATGTGCAACAAATGTTTTTTTTTCCTTTTTAGGTAATCATTTCTCTCTATCTCTCGTCATCACATGCACCTAACTTTTTCTCTCTCCATTTTACTCTCACAAACAAATTTTGCCTAGGAGTCCGCGCGCAAACACCCCCTTTGTTGCAAATAATAGTTAACGGAGGAAGTAATACATTTGTTCATTTGTTTATGAATTTTGTTTCATATCTCACAACTTATCTCATACCTTGAGACTCAGACGTGAGCTTGAGAAGCAAACTTGATCAATCCACATTGGAGCGTCATATTCACAAACAAAGTGCACAAGTTACCAATCATGATTTTCACTAAAATAAACAACCAAACTATTTAGTAGCAAGGAATATAACAAAACTCAACAACAACAATAATAATCAGAATCTCTCTTTACCAGTCTGTAATGTCATTGCTCACACCCCAAGGTCCAGCATATGTAATGCCACGTGGCGCATCATGCTTTAACATTTTCTTTAGAAAAGGAAATAAAATGAGTAATATACAATTACGGATATAAATAGTCAAAGTGGATATATGTCGTTTAAACTGTTGCAATTATATAAATAAATAAATAAAAACTGAGGATGTATATTAAGAAGTTGTACCTGAAGCCTTAAAATTCTGATGACATTGAATGCATTCACAAAATTCTCTTCATCCATGTAAAGCTCTGTTTGTGGTGCCAACTCCGTCATTATAAACTGCACGATTGGGGTGTTCTCTAGATCAGGAGACGGAACCAACAGCCTATCCCAACAAACAAAGAGTAAGGCGCCTAGCTCGATGATGTTTCCAATCTTAATACACTCTAGGCAAAGATTACATATCTTCAGTTGTTCAGCATATGAAGCCAGCAATTTGATAACGTTAAGGGGTTCTTCCTGTCATAACAATTAACATAAATCACTTTTCAAAAGCCATAAAAATGTACTCAGCTAAACTTGGTCTAGTGGTAAGGATTGCACCTTCTAACCTTGAGATGGGAGGTTCAATCCCCGTTAGAGAAACTTTGAGGGAGGGGATCCCTTACCCTTCCCCCTCACTCTCAAACTGAACCAAAAAAACCTTAAGGGATAGGTACGATCAGGTTTAAAATGTACCGTAGTGAGTATTATTATTGATTCAGGGAAAATAATCATTACCAATTCCGGCGATCCCAATAATTCAATCAACCTGAAGTATGATTGTTTGCGATCAATCCAACATGAGATCTGGTGACAGTGAAAGAAAAAAGAGTTGATCACAAGCTAGCTACAACAATTTTTCATAATAAGTACTACCTCCCTTTCTTATTAGTTGCAACTTTAGAATATTTTATATCTTACAAATAATACCCAAAAGTTGCACATAACTTTTACCATTAATATTTGTATACTATTACAAAAAGTACTCCTATAAAAGTTTGATTTAATAAAAATATACCTAAAAACTAATCCATAAATATATTATAAACTTATAAATAGCATAAAAGTCAAAGTGTTTCAATTATTACGAAAGGAAATGAGTTATCATAAATTTTAGGAGTATACTTGATGCTAGTTTTACCTAAAAGCGCACAGTGCTTCCTTGAGCCCTTTGTCGTCGGGGAAAGCTCCGCGGCATAGAAGAAGGTGAGTAAGGCTATAAGACAACCCACGAGCAGCGTGTTCCAATGGCAGGCGTGCCGGGTTCATAGCATGATAAAATTCATTTAAATCAACATAAATGCGGAGTTGAGAATCAAGAAATGCATCAACACAAGCAGTAGCACAATCTTTGCAAAGGCGGCCGAGCACTTCGTATGCAGGGAAAGCCTTGAGTTTATAATAATTCTGATCGATGAAAGATGCAAATTCATCCTTGTCATTGATTTCAATTTGCCTGGCAATTTGTTTCTCGAGAGTGTCGTATTCGGCAAGGTAAGCCGTCTCTTCTGATTCAAGTAGTTCAGTAAGACATCCAGCATCTCTAGCCCAACTTAAAGCTAGACATGGATCCATGATATGAGATTGTTCCTTTATGTTTAATAAAGTTGTAGTGTATTCATCATCAGCATCCTTCTGTAACACAGAATACCATTAATGATCGTAATAATCCGTATTTTTATTCGATTCGATGCCAATATTCCGATAATTGTTCGTTGATTCAACAATCAAGAAAACTAACATAAAGTTATATATATATGTATCTAGGTCTGGACACAACATACCTTCACCGAGTATTCATTCTTAAAAGATCGTCCGGAACTAAAAGTTATATGTCCAGGTCTGGAGCATACATTCTTAGAGTAAACATCGTCTTCAGTCATAATTTACAACTTGTCTGTGCAATTCTTGAATTAAGAGGTATGAGATGAAGAGATTAAGAAAGCACTGTAAAAAGGGTTGGAGTTGAGGATTAAGCGTAAGAATGAAAGGTTAGATGAGGCTAAGAGTTTTAGGGTTTTAATTTGTTTGATAGGGGGTTTAATTTAGAGTTTTATAAGCAAATTAACCTTTTATTAATTAAAAAGAAATATTAAACTTTTACCATTTGGGCTTATTATTAATTACGCTCTAATCATGCACAAAAAAATAATAATAATCATACAAACTATTACTAAGGGCCGGTTCACTTAGCATAATTTCAATTCAATTCAGTTCCTAATTTCCTTCTTTCATAATATATTCATTTCAGCTCTATTCAGTTTGAGCGTGTTAGATAAGAGAACTAAATATGAAAATATTTGTAGTAAATTAACATTAATTACACCGATAAACACGTGATTTTGTCTACATTCCGAACATAATAATATCAATCATCAATTACTATAATAACTTAACTATATATATATATATATATATATATATATATATATATATATATATATATATATATATATATATATATATATATATATATATATATATACTAAAAGACACACCAGCAATGACACGTGTCAAATTCTGGTGTGTCTTTAGTTTTTTTTTTTTAAATAATTTTTTTTAGGAAGTTATTTTGAAAAAAGTTTGTATTTGTCAACAATATGTATGAGCAAAAATATTTACCTTTCTTATGTTGATATGCAATTAATAACTACGGAGTAATAAGGAAATAAATAATCATTCGTTAAACAATGTAATTCTGATGGAATATTTTAAAGAATATAATCTTAATTTTTTATTTTTTTTTTGATGCAAACGAAAGGCTAAGCCCCGGGAAATAAAAGCAAACAAAATAAAACTACGGAGGAACTAAACGTGGGAAGGCCACCCCTACTACATCATCATGTAAAATACGTCCTAAAGCTATAGGAGGGAATTGAATCAACGCTATCTTGTTGTTCTGAGAAACACCTTGATTAGCAAGCCAATCTGCAGCTCTATTTGCCTCTCTATATATATGATGGACTTCAACTCTCCATTTAGGGTCTTCTAACATCTTCTTGCAGCGTCTGATTATGTGCACACCCTCCCCTTCGTTTGTAGCATCATCCTTGTTCATTGCTAAAACCACAGCTTGGTTATCAATCTGCACTTGCAACATTGCAACTCCCATACGATCTGCCAATTCTATCCCATATTCCATAGCTCTAAGCTCTGCCATAAAAGCCGTACTGGCACCTAGATTCAATGAAAAAGCATACCTCAGCTTCCCAGTGCAGTCACGAAGTATGCCACCACCCCCAGCAGGGCCAGGAGCACCTTTTGCTGCTCCATCTGTGTTAAGGGTTAACCAACCATAGGGGGGGCTTGCCGCTTAATGTATACTTCTTTCCTTGGGTTGAGACTCAAGCTAGTTGTGCTTGCATTTTCACCAAAAACTCTCCAGTTTTCTTCAAACCTTTCCAACAGAAATTTACCAACTTCAAGTGGTATGTCATTTGTTTTGCCAAAAACAACATTGTTTCTCCATTTCCATATCCACCACACAGCAATAGCAAAGTATGTAGGCCAAATTTCAGGGGAGAGATCAATTTCGAAATTGTACCTTAATCTTACGCACAATCCATTGCTTGAGAGTTCCTTGCTTAAAGTCAGTCGAATTTGCTGGCCCTCCAAAGTGTCTCCAAACATCCCTTGCAGCCCTGCAATCACGCAAGACATGGAGTATAGTTTCTTCCTGACCACAGGTTTTACACCAAGGTTCATTTGCAATACTACGCTTCACTCTATTAGCATTATTTAAGACCCTATCATGTAACACCAGCCACAAAAAGACACGCACTTTCTGCTGAACTCTTAATTTCCAAGCAAGGTCCCAGCTTCCATCCTTCAACTCAGGTCTATCTCTATGAATGATGTGGAAGGCAGATTTAATTGTGAATTTGCCATTCGAGCTGCCCCCCCCCCCCCAGTAAACCAAGTCACCCACATCAGGATTTGCTCTTAACACAAAGGCATCAATTAATTTGAGGGAGTCCTCTGGAAGCAGATTTGCAAATAGCTCCCACTTCCACCCTTCGTGCTGATCCCATAAGTCCTCCACCTTAGCATCGTTTAAATGCTCAGGTATTGCTGCAATAGCTTGCTCACGCAGGGGGGTAGGAGTAGCCCATTGGTGGTCCCAAAAAAGGGTGGTGCTCCCATCACTTACAGCCACTCGAGCTCCCTGGTTAATAGTCTTGGCAGCTTCAGAAATCCCTTTCCATACGTTTGACATACTAGCCCTTCCTTCAAACATGTTCAAGTCACAACGACCCTTACAATATTTAGCACGAAGGACCCTTGACCAAAGAGCATTAGGTTCGAACATCATACGCCACCCCAATTTAGCTAAAAAAGCATCATTAATATTTCTTGCACTAAGAATGCCAATACCACCTTGTTCCTTGGGAAGTTGGAGACAATCCCATGACAAAAGATGAATTTTCCTATGGTCTTCATCCCCTCCCCATATGAATCTTCGAGTTTTTTTTGTCTAATTCATCACAAATGGTTCTTGGGAGTTTGGCAGTCTGCATAGCATAGGAACTCATCGTGTTAAGGGTGGATTTTGCGAGAGTTATCCTTCCAGCTAAGGATAAATGAATATAATCTTAATTGAATATACATTAACTCATTTACAAAATTTTTTATTTATATTTTTCTATATAGAAATCACTATACTATAAAAATTGAGAAATTTATAAAAATTACAAATTAATTCAATATATAAATGGACTGCACTCTTCTTATTTATTTCTTTTATTAAAAAGTCCAACAGTTTTTGACGCATTAAATAGTCCGACATAATATGCTCTTTTCATTTTGTTAAACCGTAGAAAAAAAATTTTTGTGACTCTCTTAATTAAAAATGTCATTGAATACAGAGAAATTAATCTATTAAAAAACATATAGAGTAATTAAAATAGTCGTGCATGACACGGGACCTAACCTAGTTTTAAGAAATATATTAATCTCTTATCTAACATTCGAGACACTTGTTAGCAAGATCTTAAAAAAATAGCAGTTAAACAATTACAAAAGTAGCAATTTAAGGCAACGTACGGGCTATCCACTACTTCCAGGATCATTAAAACAAGCATAATTAATTGGTTTTAGGAGGTTATATATATATATATATATATATATATATATATATATATATATATATATATATATATATATATATATATATATATATATATATATATATATATATATATTGTGCTATAATTATTTTGGGAGATAAGCCTCAAGAGTCAAGACCTTAAATTTATCAAACAAAGATCAATAGGTTGCAAGTAGCGATTACAATTTTCAATTTTTTCATGTAATGGAAGGCTTCTTGTCAACTCAAATTGTACCTCAGCTGAAAATAATAATAATAATAATAATAATAATAATAATAATAATAATAATAATAATAATAATAATAATAAATAAAAAAATAAATAAATAAAAAATTGAACGATTATACGGATAACTAAACTATATGCAAGCTCTGGACAGATCGTCATGTGAACATAAATGCTTTTATGGCAACAATGAAAAACGTTTGGCAACCCAGACATGGTTTGGACATTAGTAACATTGGAAAAAATCTGTTCATCTTCCAATTTCATCACTGGAAGGATAAACAGAGGGTCCTTGAAGGGCAGCCATGGCATTTCGATCGACACGCAATTATTCTTGGAGAATTGGAAGGGTCAGTCAAACCTCTTGATGTGACACTGGAAAAGTTGCCAATGTGGGTAAGGATTTACAACTTACCTCTTAAAGGGAGACTTAATCTTGCTAATATTGAATCTATTGGCAACAAAATTGGTAAATTCATAAAGATGGATAATAATGGTATGTGTGGAATAGACAAATCAATCCGGCTTAGAATCCTTGTGAATGTCTCCAAACCTTTGTTCCAAAAAATAAAGGTTAAAATGAGAGGTGGCATTGAAGATTTTTTTGATGTTAAATATGAAAAACCCCCCCTCTTTTGCTTCTGTTGTGGACTTATTGGGCATGGAGTAAAGGACTGTGATGAGTGTAGGGATGCAGAGGATCCAAATCTTGTGTATGGTGTGTGGCTCAAAGCTTCTCCATGGAAAATTAACAAAAATGACAGCCATATCTCTTCTACGAATATGAACTGTGCTAGGAGACTTTTTGTGACTAAGCCAAAACCAAAAGATGAAAGCTTTTCGACTGAAAAGTTTAGTGATGTTGTAAAGAAGCTTTCGGACTGTGCTATTGCAAATAAGCAGGGGGTGAGTGCTTTCACAGAGGAAGAAGGGAGAATAAATCTTGATGCTGATCAGGTTACTGAACCTCGCGAAGAAAGTCAGGCTACTAAAACTGCTGACCAACAAATTTTGTTGCCTCCCTTTGAACAAATCGATCCTTCTCAAGATAGTAACCTTCTGACTGAGATGCAGGTTATTGAGAAACAGAAAAAATTCAAGAGAATTAGTCGAAATAAGGTGGGTAAATCAGAATCTAGCGAGGCTCTAACGGGCTCGATAAGAAAGGACAGAGATGATGGGAGAGAAGAGGATGATCCTATGGAGATGGATGCTAACCTGAGCCTTAAAAAAAGAGTGGTCGAGATAAACAAAAATTCTGCTTTGAAGATTGATAGTGTGGCGAGCCCCACCTCTTGGGCTCTCGGTGGTAAATGAAGCACATCTTATCGTGGAATTGCCGAGGTTTAGGGAGCCCTCGTGCAATCAATGCGCTTAGGCGAATTGTCATCACGGAAAATCCCAGTTTGGTATTCTTACAGGAAACAAAGTTGAGCTCGGGTGAGATGGAAAAAATAAAAAGAAAATTGAAATTTCAGTGTATGCTTGCGGTTGGGTGTGATGGGGATGGGAGGAGAAGGAGTGGGGGAGTGGCGCTTCTTTGGAAGGAGGACTGGAAGGTTAACATTCAATCTTTCTCTTTACACCACATTGATGCCGTGGTGGATGATGAAGGGAGAAAATGGAGATTCACGGAGTGCTTTGGTTACCCGGAAGATGGGCAGAAACATTTGACTGGTTCTCTAATTGAAAACCTTCACAATGAGGATGGGATCCCTTGGCTTTGCGGTGGCGATTTTAACCTTATGCTCTGGTCAACTGAGAAGAAGGGGGGAGCCACTTTCAATTTTTGTGAAGCTGCTATTTTGCGCAGAGCTGTGGATTTGTGTGGGTTGTCAGACTTGGGGTTTGTGGGTCATCAATTTACATGGAGTAATAATAGAGGTGATGAGGAGAATATACAAGAACGTCTCGATAGATTTTTTGCCTCTCAGAGCTGGAAGGATCTTTATCCCGGTGCCTTTGTGACCCATATGGAGAAGCGAAAATCTGACCACCTACCTTTGCTTCTTTGTCTGAAAGATAGAGTTCATGTCACAAAAAAAAAGAAACCAAGGAAGATCTTTAGTTTTGAAGAGATGTGGCTAAGGGATGGTGGGTGTGCTGATGTTATAGAGAATGGGTGGGAAGAGGGTGATAGTGTCTCTGCCAATTTAACCCGAACTGCCAAAAAGCTCAAAGCTTGGAGCAAGGACATCTTTGGTAATGCTGGAAAGGAACTTAATGAATGCAAGCAACAGATGGCTAGGCTCATGGAGCTTGACCAAAATCATGAAATCATCAACCATATGCGTGCTCTCGATGAAAGGATGGATGAGCTTGAGGAGAGGGAAGAAAGATATTGGCGCCAAAGAAGTAGACAAGAGTGGCTTAAAGGGGGAGATAAAAATACAAAGTTTTTTCATGCAAAAACCAAGCAAAGGCAGAAGCGTAATAACATTGAAACTTTACATGATGATGCTGGAATTTTGTATGAAGAGGAGGATCAAATTGCTGAGGTGCTGGTTCGTCATTTTAAGTTTCTTTTTGGGACAAATGCTGCGGTGGATCCCGCTCCTGTCATTGACAAGGTCTGCCCTATGCTTTCAGCCCCTATGTTAACAATGCTGAATGCTCCTTTTTGCAAAGATGAAGTTGTGGAGGCCATCAAATTTATGCATCTAACAAAAGCCCCTGGACCCGATGGTATGTGTGCCCTTTTCTATCAAAAATTCTGGAATGTGGTTGGTAACGATGTTGTTGAACGAGTCTTGAATATTTTGAACAAAGGTGAAGAGATTGGTTCTATAAATCAGACTTACATTGCTCTAATTCCGAAAAAAAAAATTTGTGAGTCCCCTGTTGATTTTAGACCAATTAGTTTGTGCAATGTGCTTTACAAGATTGTGGCTAAAGTTCTTGCAAATAGGCTCAAAAAAGTTCTCCCAGATATCATTCATGAGTCACAGAGTGGCTTTGTTCCTGGGAGACTTATTACTGATAATATCCTTGTAGCGTATGAATGTTTCCACTACTTGAGGAAAAAGAAAACAGGGAAAAAGGGTTACTTGGGTTTGAAACTCGATATGAGCAAAGCTTACGACAGAGTCGAATGGGTTCTGGAAAAAATGATGATAAAGCTGGGGTTCCCGTGTAAATTTGTTGATGCTATTATGGCTTGTGTTCGGACGGCCTCTTTCTCTATCCTTGTTAATGGGCAACCCTCTCGGGGTTTCCTCCCGACTAGAGGCCTACGTCAAGGTGACCCGTTGTCCTCCTTTCTGTTTATAATTTGTGCTGAGGGCTTATCGACTCTGTTGAGAGATGCGGAAAGTAAAAGTTTGATCCATGGTGTCAAAATTGGAAAACATGTGGAGCCCATTTCTCACTTGTTTTTCGCGGATGATAGTCTTCTTTTTGTGAGAGCAAATGAGGATGAGGTGGATAATGTGATGGATATTCTAAATTTAAAGAGAAGGCATGGTGGGATCTTTTTTGGTGCTTACTGTGGGGTATATGGCTCAAAAGGAATGCTCTTTCTTTTGAAAATAGAAAAATGGATGATGAGGTTGTCTCTCAGAAAGCCTCTAGTCTGGTTGGCGAGTTTGAGAAGGCCACTGCTATGGTTAGCTCGGGTGGTGGGAGTGCTTTGTGTTCAGGTCAGGTTTGGTCCCCTCCTAGGATGGGCTTTTTAAAGGTTAATGCTGATGCAGCAGTCTTCGATAACAGCTCGGTGGGTCTCGGTGCGGTTATAAGGGACGATTTGGGGGTAGTCTTGGCTTCCACTTGCTGTTTGAAGACGGGTTCTTTTGATATTATTGTCGCGGAAGCCTTGGCTGCTAGGCACGCCATTGATTTTGCTCTCGAGGCGGGGCTGCGTTGCTTGATTTTAGAGGTGGACTGCCTTAATCTCTACCATAAGCTGAAGAAAGGAAACCGTGAGAACTCTCTGCTGGGTGTGGTTGTTAATGATATTTATCATCTTGCTAGCCTTTGTTCTTCCTTCTCTGTCTCCTTTGTTGGGAGAAAAGGGAATGTTGTTGCCCATAAATTAGCAAATTTGAGTAGAAATTATGTTGAGATGAGGGTGTGGATTGATGAGGTCCCCCCGTGTGTGGTTAGTGCTGTTGCTAATGATGTACCTTAACTCCTTTCGTTTTTAATATAGCTGTTGCTTTGGGTAAAAAATAAACTAAACTATATGCCGCCTTATATGGGGAAAATACAAGTTGATCACTTGATTTTCATGATAAACAACTGTTTATCTAGTAACAATAGTATAGATAAGTACACATGTTTTTTTCATGTTAATGGTCTACGACACCAAAACCGCTACTTAAACCTCCTTAATAAACATAAACCGTTAATAAAAAAATCAATGGAGTTTCCTTCTCTTTTATGAGAAACCTTTCTTGTTTATGGTTTAGTGATGATGACTAATAGGTTATGACGGATTGGATTAATTATGAGAGTTCTAAATTTTATGTTTGTTTGGTTCTAGTTTAAAAGGATTGATGTGACTATTCTTAGTGAAGATCCTTTTCGTTGATTCATGGATTGAACAAGTACAATGGTATACTTATATTGGGCTTAGCCCAATTCAGTGATTGAAATTGGCCTCTGCGATGATACAGACATTGGCCTGGACCGAACTGGGTCCACAAATAAAAAAAAAAACCTCAAAGGTATACAAACATTGGGCTTGTATTGTGCATCGCCTTGTTTTAAAGTTAGAGCTAAGATCTTCTTCTTCATAAATGTATGGAGTATTTTTTTTTTTTTTTTTTTTCAAAACTTTTATTATTTGAACTTATTAACCATTAACTTTTTTTTTAGAGGGGGTGGGGGATAAATAAAGATAAATTGTAATGATCATGGCCATAATGGTAGATAATTCAAGTTCTTAGTTTCTTACTCTATATATCTTAAAAAAAAAGTTCTTTCTTTAGGTGTCTGAAACATGTTACTCCATATATTCAATTTATCACAAAGTGTGAATATGTTGGATCGAAAGAGCCTGTCTTATGCGCGGTTGGTTATACCGTATAATCGCTTGTGAAAGAATAAATTAACTCCTATAACACTAAGTCACTAACCGAGTAAATCCCTATAATACTGACCTAGTAACCCTTAACACTATTGGGTTACTGTTACTCCTATAAACACTGATAAAGTAACCCTTGTAACAGTACCCAGGTAACCCTTGTAACAGTACCCAAATAACCCCTACAACACTAACAATGTAAACTTCATGCATGATAGCACATGGTGTGGCACACATATAAGAATTTGTGAGAAAATAAAATTCAAAGTATAAAACTTAAATTACGTTGATAATAAAGTTTTTCTAGGATTGATTTCTTTCCTATAGTAGCATACTAGGTTAGATCCCGTGCCATGCACGGTACGTAATTTCAATATTTATAATTAGTTTAATACAATTATTTTACTATAAAAAATAATATCAAATTGCAAAATAGGATGAAAGTTCTGTAATTACAATTTTTTTGAATCTTTAAAGAAAACAGAGGAAGAAATGCATGCACGACTAATAAAAATAACCATGGATTACATTACAAAGTTATAGATAATATTACATTATTGTATTATATGACTTTGTTCCTGTCATAAAATAAATAAATATATAAATCTTTGTTGAATGTGTAAAAATGAATATACTTGCCAAATAGAAAAGAAATATTATTGTAAAGTAAGTACTACCTCCGGTTCATTTTAGTCGCAACAAAGGACAACTTTACGCAAACCAAGGCAAAAGATTGAAAGCATGATTATGAAAAAATAAGGGTATATGCTTAACTATTAATCCAACCCAAAATATATATAAAAAAAACAACCTTAATTAAATTAAAATCACCACCACTACTGACGCCACCAAGCATCACCCAAACCACCCACCACCACCACCCAGCATCACTGAAACCATCCACCACCACCTAGACCGAACCCAACACCGCCGACGAACCACGACCACCACCACCACCCCACGAACCCAGCACCCACCGAACCCCGCAACCCCACGAACCCAACAACCCAGCAACCCCACGAACCCACCACCACCGCTCCTCACGCACCCAGCAACCACGAAACCCACCCACAAAACCAAACCCACGAAACCCACACATCGCCGATCTGAAACAAACCCACAAAACCAAACCCACACGTCGCCAATCTGAAACCGACGAAACCCACCCACAAAACCAAACCCACGACGCCGCCGATCTGCAACCCACGAAACCAAACACACGCCGCCGATCTGAAGCCCCCATCGCTCTTAACACCACGAAGCCACCATGAAAAAGGGGTTGGAGGAGGAGAGAGAAAATTAAAGGGGTGAGAGTTTAATTAATTAAGCTTGAGGTTTAATTTAATGAAATCAGATTTGTAATTTAATAAGAGTGTTTAAGAGAAAAAGTAAGGGCATATATGTCATTTTACAGCCCAAAAGTTACTAAATAAGGAAAAAAAAAATATTTGTTGCAAGTAATATGAACCACCCAAAATGGAAATTGTTGCAAGTAAAATGAACCAGAGGTAGTATTTAATTAAATACTTCTCTAAGAAGCTTTGAAAAAAAAAAAAAAAAAAAAGACCTTTTGGAGGGAAAACTTTTAACCAGGTTATGAGTTTATGACAAGTGTCATTTCTAGTTTCGCCTTTAGTATAGGTATATATATTGATTCATGAATTTTAGCTCTTGTTGACGTAAGTCGTATAACCAAAACTTGATATACAATTTAACAAGCATATGAGCGGGTTTCGGTAGCGTTACAATTTAACAAGCATATGAGCGGGTTTCGGTAGCGTTCAGCCCATTAATATTGATAAAATGTCCGTCTTATCAATTGGGTCAAGTTATTATACGAAGTATTTGACACTTCCGACCTGAAAAATGATGTACTAGTATTTCAACTCAATTATCCTATATAAAGTGTATGTAAAATATTCTTCCTCATTTCAATTTTAATTGCAATATTTAAAAACAAATTAAAAAAAAAAAAAGTTGTTTTAGAAAAATGTTGCATCTAAAAATAGAGGAGTGCACTTTATAGATTAGACATTTACTAGATAATTCTCGAGCCATGCTCGATTTTAAAATTAATGGTAATTCAAATGCAAATATAAAAGTCTCTAAAAAATGTGACTCAAAATTTAATCATAATAATAACTAATTATATAATAAAATTCCGGTCTTAAAAAAATAATAATAAAATTCCAAAGCAAATTTATAAGTTAGCAAAAATTCTAAATCATATAAAATAAAATAGAGTTTAGAAGTGAAAATTCCTTTAAAAAAAAAAAAAAAAAAACCCTCTATTTTAGTAAAGATACTGGTACTAGATAAAAATGACAAACTAAATAAATATGATGAATTTTCTAGGCAAATTTAATATTTCTACAAAAAGAAAAAAAAAAGTTTAGGCTGGAAAATTCCCTCCAAAAAACAGCTTTGTTTTAGTATAAAGTAATAGAGATGATCAAAAAAACATAATGAATTTACGAAATTGCAAACATTACAACTAATGAGAAACAGATGAGTATATACCTATATATACGAGTAGATATAATCTATGAACTTTGCTATAAACTTCCTTTGTTTCCATATATTTGACACAGTCGTTGGCATAATATTTCAGGAGAGGACTGTACATAGTTTACTTTATTTAGAGTATTTGTTTACTAAAAGCTTACCCAATACTCTTTTTTTTTTTTTTTTTTTTCACTTGACTTGTTTGTCATAACATGCATTTCTTTAATTCTAACGGCATGTTTTCTTCAGCTTAATCTCATTTCAGTTCAATTCAGCTCCAATCAGTTTAGTTCAGCTCATTTCAGTTCAGTTTCTAATTTTTCTCTCTCATACACAATTCAGTTCAATTCAGTTTAATAAATCAGAACATACCCTTAGTATATAAAAAATTATAAAATAAAGAAGTAGATCAATATTATGATAGCAATACTATAGACAATTTAAACAAGATTCCGCTTGACTTCATATTAAGTCACAAAAGATGGTAAAAAGTCAGAGTGTAAAGATCAACCTATATATATATATATATATATATATATCAAGCAATATAAATTTCCATTTTAAAAATGTTAGTCAAGTATATAAAAATGAAGTGGTTATTACTTTTACAATATACCATGCACTCGTCACACATGTACATATGTTCGAGTGTATGATAGACACTCTTATACGTAGGCCCTGTTCTTTTGAGCTTCTGGGCAGAGCAGAGCAGAGCAGAGCAGATTAAATTTCAGCAGATCAGAGCAGAGCATATTTCAGGATAGCAGAGTAGAGCCGAGCCGAGCAGAGCAGAGCAGAGCATATTTCAACATTATTATTAATACTATTATTAATGTTATTATTATTAATGTTGTTGTTGTTGTTGCAATTAAATTATTATTATTATTATTATTATTATTATTATTATTATTATTATTATTATTATTATTATTATTATTATTATTATTATTATTATTATTATTAAGTGCATATACGATGTAGGTGAGTGAAAACATAAATATATGTGTACCATATTTAATATATGTTAATAGTAGAAAGATAAAAGACAACGGTTTACTTAAATTTATTTCACAAAAATTTTAAAATATAATGATTTAATGAGTGATAATGATTTTACTTATAAATTTGTCTTAATCATATATTTTTAACTCTAAAATAATAATAATATACAAAGTAATACTTGAAAACAACTTCTTTTTTTAATTCTTAAATTTTATGGAAAGATTTGAAAATTAATTCAACTCTATGAACTAACAATCAATACCCACATAAAATGTTTCTACATATTGTGATTCTAATATCAAATGTTTATAAAAGAAATTGTTATTAATTGTTGTTGTTATTATTATTATTATTATTATTATTATTATTATTATTATTATTATTATTATTATTATTATTATTATTATTATTATTATTATTATTATTATTATTATTATTATTATTATTATTATTATTATTATTATTATTATTATTATTATTATTATTACGGAGTATTATTTATTTATTTTTTGAAAGAATTGTTGTAATTATTAGTAATTATTAATTAATAATATTATTAAATATTAATTCTTGATAGTTTGAATTATTAAATATTATTATTGATAATTATTATTAATTATTATTATGATTAATAAATATTAATTATTATTAATATTTTTTTTTGAAAAGCAAAAATATTTCATTAATTAAAAGTCATACGACATCTACAATAAAGATTCGACGTTAACAAATACATAAGATATTGAATCAAATAGAATATTCCTTCATAAAAACTACGACCGTCGAGTAGATCTTGCACTGCGGAGCATCTCCCGCTTATATTGCTGAAAATTACAGCCTTGTTGGAGAGACAATCTAACGATCCTTTGTAGCCGTGAGGATATTTTCCTTCTGATTCATCTGTTCGTATTCGAAAACTTGATAACTTTTTCACCAACGAAATAATTTCACGACAATCCATTAGATCTGCTACCATGGATTCAAAACCAAGAAATTTCTCTCTCGAAAAGATCAAGGAGATAAACCTTGTCTTTCGAAGGAGGTCGAAAAACCCTTGTCTTTCGAAGGAGATCGGAAACCCTTTCTTTCGAGGGAGAAAAATTCCTCCCAAAAGGGGGAAGTATTATTATAAACCTAAAGAAACCAGGATTGGGGCTTTCCACCGATTAAAATCGATGGAAGCCCCTTCAAAATTCAACAATGGAGGCTAGGGTTTTTGAGAGAGAAAGGTGGAGAGAGAGGAGAGAGGCTTTTTTTCAATTATTATTAATATTAATAATTATTAAAATTATTTTTAATATTAATAATTATTCAAAATAATAAATTATTATCATAAACACAATATTAATTATTATTTGAAAATAGAGCAGAGCAGAGCAGAGCAGAGCCGAGCCAAGCAGATTTAATTTGAGCAAAACAGGGCTCAGCAGAGCAGAGCAGTTCTAAAGAACGGGGCCGTAGACTATGTAATATACTTTATTTGGCAACTCTTGCAATAAAACATAAACACTTTTGTAGTTATAGCTAACAAGTTGCAAATGGTAGAAGAGAATAATGGCAATAAGAGAAATTGTAACAAGACTAAAAATAGAGGCAGCCAAATTGAATGGATTGAGGCAGGCTCAATGATTAGAGCTCAACAATGATTGTTAATGCAACTTTTTCCCTTGAGAATAATTCGGGAAAGCCGCTGTAAATTTAGTGGGAAAATTAAATAATCATAGAATATATACATAGTCAGATTTATCTGAAAGCCATAATTTTACCTTTCTTTACACGTAATATTTGAGGCAATAAATAACATTAGATAAACGTTATATACAGTACTATACTATTATGCTTCTTCAGAGTTCAGATGACGCATAAGTGCAGCAATTATAGAATTTTATAATATCAGAAAATTGAGGGACTATGTCATCTCTAGATAAGGACTACTAAGCTAGTAGAAGTATTGATGGTGTTGATTGTACAAATATCATTTTGTAATTCCGTGCCTACATTTTTGTTCAATTATTAATTGAGCAAGAGTTTGGCACCAACTTTTTAATCTTTATATTTGGAAAAAAAAATAGTGTATTTATAGATATAACGGTCAATTCGTGTTTAAATTGGATGGATGAGTAGAGACGGGTTATATTTGGGTAATCAGGTTGGAATATGTTTTAAAAATTGACCAATTGATATGAATCGGTCATCTCATCCGTGAGTTATGTTAGGTTATGTAAGTTTATGGGTTCATGTGGATTAATTAACTTGAGGTTGTGTTTGGGAAGATAGATTTTATTTCAAATGCATCATTTGAATTATTGAATTTGAGTATTTCAAATGACATGGTTTACCTTGTCATTTGAAATCCTTACCTTCATGGGTTATTACTTGGTAATTGTATAATTTGGGCAAATTCCTCATTTGAAATTCTTGGACATCCAAACACTATAATTGTCCCAATTCCGGAATTTCAAATGAAATTCTAGAATCCAAACACACCATGAAGGTATTTCATTTGCGGGTTGAAGGCTGATTCGGTTCAGATCGAGAAATAGGTTTGAACTTGACTATATTGAGTTTGGATACAGTTAAATTTGAAATAGTCATTATTGATCAGATTCTGGTCAGATCGTTATATTGGGTCAACATCAAACATGAATGAATTGAATACAAATTGATTCGTCGTCAACTTAGTTACAGTTCATGTTGGTACATTTTGTTTAATTTAATTGAATCATTATGAGTTCGAGTTCATTTATGTGTTGCTTGAGTTAGATCCTGTTCTTTTGAGCTTCTGGGCAGAACAAAGCAAAGCAAAGCAGTGTGCAGAGTATAGCGGAGAGAGCAGATTTCAGTAGAGTAGAGCAGAGCAGAGCAACTAGAGCAAATTTCAGCAAAGCAGAGCAGAGCTTCCACACACTACAGAGCAGAGCAGCAGGGCAGAGCAGGGTAGAGCAGAGCATAGTAGCTCAAAAGAATAAGGCCTTAGGGTAGATTGACTTACAATGATGGAGTTTGGTATCAAAGTGTAACTTATAAAACTAAAAAACTATCTTCAAAAAACCAATAAAATAATTTCTTATGCATATATGTTAGAGATATCGGAAAATATATGTGTGATATATTTTCCGTAGATATCATTTAAGAGAATAATATATTTATTTAGGATATTTATGTTAAAATATTATTTTGAGAATATATCTTTAGGGTTTATGGTTAGACGTATATCTTTTAGGAAGATTGTTTCCTATCTTATGAGCTTAGGTTTTGTATAAATACTCAAGTCATTGATGAATAATAATCAAGTCATTCTATTCTATTTCTCTCTAATTTGTCAATATATTTTTACATTGGGAAAATCTCTAAGAGATTATCCATCCCAACACTGCTCTCAATCAACCACAATTTGTTGCGAAATATCATATGAGTAATTTATAATCTCCCTAAAAAAGACTTACTGCGTTGATACGAGTTTTACATCAATTTCTAAGAGAATGGATTATATACATTAATAACATAATTATTATTGCTTGAACCAACAATCATTTTGTACAAGTATCTAAATAATTTAATTTGTGTTAGAATTAAATTGTTTCTTTTGCTTAAATATTGCATAGTCTATTCACCCTAAGCTACATTCTTGATGATGAATTGGTGATGAGCCCAAGAAACATCAAGTAGAAGCTCATAAAGACAAAGAAGAAGAGTGAGATGTACATAGAAATATTAATGGAAGTTAAAATAGAATATTACAAAACGATGAAATAATAAGGCAGAGTCTCAGAGACTTCAGTGTACGTGTGCATGATACCTAACACAAACTTCAATACTGTTACATTATTATCACTATTAACTTCACACCAGAATTTCTATTTTTACCGTTGATTTGATCGTGACCGTTCATCTTGTTGACCTCTTTGCTAGCTTTATACTAGTACTTCATAAATACTTCATACTTTAGTTTGTACAAAGTATTCCTTCAATTCAAAACTTTTATTTTGGCCCTATTTACATATTTTGCTTAGTAATTTATATTTCGTATTTAGGAAACTCTATTAAGTTATATATGATCGAATTAGTTATATGTATTTTGATGCATATTTATAAAGATATTAATATCTAATATATCTTAATTATAATTAAAGATATCAATTGTTAAAATTATATGTGGACAACATGATACTAGACAAGTTGCAAGTTTGCAACTAAATTAAAATGGAGGTAGTTTGTTAACACAAGTTAAACAACTACTTAATAGAAATAGTGCAACTAAACTCCATCTATTCAATCAATATAATTTAACTACTCAACAAAAGTTTTTCATGATACTAATATTTTTGCATAATTTTGTGAAAAATTTTCCCTCCAAAATACTATTCATTTATTTTCCTTAAAAAATTTAAATTCTTTTAATAAATTTTATTTGTGCAACACACATTAATTTAAGAATTTTAAAGATAGACATTAATAAATTCAAATTGAAAAAAAAAATAAAATAATTACATAAGTCATTTTATTTCAATTAACTCTATTTAATGTAAATCAACTATAATTATTAAGAAATCTTACTTTATAAATTCGTGCATAGCACGGGGCCAAAAACTAGTTCAAACTAAAATGAAATTATGTCTTAAAGAGTTTATTATAATAAAACTTTTACAATACTGCGCGTATGAACTTATTTTTTTAATTTATAAAATAAGGTGAACAAAATAAGGTCATACTAAACTTATTTTAACTATAAACTAAACTTTATTATCTTTTCTAACCCTTACATGGAATTTTTTTTTTCTTAAGCTCGTCTTATTTGAACTTATATATCCTTAAAAAGTGAAAGCAATAAGATCAAAGTAGCTTGATTTCCTCTGCTTTTAGTTTGTAGTCTTATGGGCAACTGCTATAGGAAGAGAGAATATTTATTTTTTAGTAGCAAAGAAAGGAGAATATGATCAAATTAGTAGGCAAAAAATTGAAAAATAAATACTACAGGAACTTAAAAGTAACAAGTCAAACATTTACCACAAACGATCATATCAAGCTTTATTGTAGTACTATGCAATTTTATGCTTGCAAGCATATTTTACTTTTGTCTTTTGATAAGCTCATAAAGCCCTTTCATTAGGCCAATACGTTGTACGTACTAAAGGGCTTTCATTCATTGTTTTAGAACTTTGATCAATCAAATCCTATAAATATGTGAGGCAACATTTAGAAGACTAAAGGGTATATTCTTTTTGCTTCAAACCAAAAAAAAAAAAATAACAATAAAAATTATGTGGTTATTAATGATTCCTAAATTTTTGAAATAGTAACAATTTTATGTATCTAGTCTTCAACTTTTCCTTTTAAAACATGTCTTTGAGAAATCATATCTACTAATAACTATACTATTTGCCAAATGATATAAGATGTTTTGTTCGATGTTTGATCTAAAATCAAACTTTAAAAATTTTTTTGTACAACATTACAGGATATGAAGATGAAGTTTGCAAATCTAAAATCAAGAGGTTGTAGGAATATGGACATTTTATGATGAATTTGGGACGGACATTAGCATAAAAGTAAGAATATTGAAAGATTGCTTTATAAGTGTACAAATAGGAAATTATAGAATAGAATTGCATATATGTTATTTTAAAAAGAAATCATTCAAATGATACTCCGATTTGTATTAGTTAATATGTTTTTTCTAGTCAAGAAGTATCCAAGACCGGAGTCGAACCACCTATGTGTTGGATATAAGGCCAACACATCCAATAACCCTCTTTCTCTTAACGAGAATCCTATACTTCTATGAGAATCGATCGATCCTCTTTGATTATAAGAACAAGAATGAAAGAAAAATATTTAATTATAGTTTCTATATTATAAATTTAAGAAATTAAGGACTTGTTCACATTTACTAAATTGAGTTGAACTGAATTGATTGGAGCTGAACTGAACTGAACTAAACTGATTGGAGCTGAACTGAACTGAACTGATTGGAGCTGAAATGAAATTAAGCTGAAGTGAACATGCCCTAAATGTATGTAATGTGATAGATGTATTAAACATATTCTTGTGCATCAACCGTCAACTTAAAGTTTTGGTTGAGTTGGTTCATTAACATGGTATAGGAGCTAACGTGATACAAAGGTCATGGATTCAATTCAAATCTCATCCACCCCCCACTTTCAATTGGAATATTAAGCGCTAAGTATGAGGACAACACATGTTGTATATATACTTCAAGCCTAACAGGTTTTCATATGAGTGGCGTGATAAAAGTATAAAACATATTCTAGTTGGTCCTCTAACATAATGATTAATTGTGGATGGCTTATTATGTTGTTGAATCTCGTCATCTGTACGGAGAGGAAATTCGATCGAGTAGCAGATTATGTTGCTTAACCATGTCATTTTATACAAGTTCTCTAGGATATCAATCCCTTTATAGATAGTAAATTTTTTAATTATTTATTCTAATAGTATCGATGTTTTAAGAGAACTTCTGTTGTATTTTTTAACTTCCTTCTCAAAACAAATACTACGTAATAAAAATCAATGGAGAAGGTAATAAGGTTATGTACTATGAATGTAGGAAAGGGAGACAAAAGAATCCAAAGGGAAAAATCCTCAAGTGTACAAAATAAGGATTAAGAATCATAATAATACAAATACACATGTCAAGGAATATTTAGAGAGGAAAATAGTTATAAACTCAATAGGGTACACTATATAATTATTTATTATTACCACTAACACTGTAAAAAAAAATTAAATTAATGATAATTATGCATATTTGATTAATTAAGCCTGGGATCAATCAACACATTGGGTCCAGAAAGTCAACACGTGGGGTGGCATTTAAACCTTGATTTTCATAGAAGTACGTAACACTCCTATAAGTCTACAAACTCTTAATTATATAGGAGTTGATACTAACATAACATTATTTATACTTAATTGTTTAATGTCATCGTACTATTTTGGTTTACTTATTTATGTTCCTATTTTTATTTTCCTTTTTTGGGTTACATAATTTGTTTATATAAATTTATAGATTTATGTTATATAAATTAATTAAAGAACGGCTCTGAAGGAATAAGAATTTTGACCTCAAACGTAATGTGTATTATAATACAATAGTACAACATATATATCAAATCTTTAAGCTAAAGCTTTATTTAATTTTGCATTTAAATTATTATTTTCTTCTTTTTGAGTTGGATGAATTGTGTAAAGACGCAATAATTGTAGACAAATTTCAATAAATACGACATATATAAACTTTTCATCCCGTTAACTACTTAGTAGTGTTTACTCTCTTTAATCAAAATGATAATTACTACGACAAAGTACATTATTCTTCTAAATAGTTTTAATAAAAAAAATGTAATATGATTTAGTTAGATAACCTAGTGCACACTCCTTCCATTGTTAATTAATTTAAGAAATGATTAATGTACAAATTCAATTATAAGCCAAACTTTTGCTAGAACAAATTTATTCTTATGTACCGGTTACTAGGTATTTACATAATTGTAGTAATAAGGAAACCTACGGTAGTATAATTGAATAATTATTAATATTATATATATATATATATATATATATATATATATATATATATATATATATATATATATATATATATATATATATATATTGAATAAAGTATAATTGAATAATTATTGCATAAGGGAGACGTTTCGCTTATTTAAACATGGAGGAAACAATGAATTTTCTGGGGAAAAAAAAAACATCAAACTCAAAACTTTATCTCATTCACATAAATTAATATAGATCTAATAATATGTTAAATAATATAGACTTGATGCATGCTTAATTTCTTTATTTTGCTTTGATCGCGACTAGAGATTACAACTGAAAATTAGATAATACCATGCCAAATTTAAAAATTTTAGATCAGATCATACCAGGTGAACTAAACATAACCACAATTGCTTATGTATGTATTACACCTTATAAATAAGGGTTTGTTCTCTTCAGATTATTTTCAATTCACTTCATTTCTTAATTTCCTTCTCTCATAAAATATTCAAGTCAGTTCAGTTCAGCTTATAATTTTAAGCTAAACAACGATCACTCAAACTAACTACATTAAATATTTTCCTAATAATAACATGTTATAGATAATTAGATAAATAGGTTTTTCTAATGAATTGGACCTAAAATATTCATCCAATAAATTAAAAACTTCAAGCTATTTCTAACGAATTGCACCTAAAATATTCATCATTCAGCAAAAACTTACTCATTTAAGTGTTTATGTTATAGGTTTATCACCAAACTAATGACAAATAGATCTGGTTATTGGACAAGGGAGCCCAACGGATATATGATTTGGGACACGACTAATAGTTTATTATTATTATTATTATTATTATTATTATTATTATTATTATTATTATTATTATTATTATTATTATTATTATTATTATATTAAAAAGGATTTTTAGTGGACTAATCTTTTATTGGACAGCGTCAATATAAGGTCAAAATATTTGTCTAATTTAACAAAAATAAATAAATTGCGAAAAAATTTTACTACCTCTGACGTAACAAAGAACCTGACACGGAATCCTAGGCAAAATTGTTTATAGGTGTTAATAAGAGAAGAAGATGGAGATACAAAATGTTGCACATAATATAAAACAGAGGTGGTACTTAATTTTGGTTCTTTCCTCTATTATTTTTCTTAAATGTTTATTGGTATGTCCATTATCGAACCGATATTTACCAGTTTTACTTTATCCGATATAATGCACCCTTTCATTAACTCGGCTTATTACGAATCTGACCCGTATTTATCCCGACCCGCCCAATAATCAGGTCTAATGATGAAAGAAGCAAATAAAGGGGGGATTGAAAAAGAGAATCTTGGAAGGAGGCTCCTTTGATGGGACAGAAGGAAAAGGAGAGGGGACGGAAGGGAGGCGCGGCTTCATCGTTCCTCATGTGATGTTGGCATGGCATGTTGTTAGGAAGTGGTGCCCTGCACACTACACTGCTCTCCCTCTTTTGCTCTTTGTCCCCACTTTTCTTTGGACCCCAATTTACCCCCTTTCTTCTTCTTATACTACTATCAATATCAATTACACAATTTATCATGTATCCATTCTTAGCAATTTGACTATTTAACACCCTTAATTAGCATGCCATAAACCAAGGCCTAGGCAAGGTAAGGCTTATGTATGTAGAGATTGGCCAAGTCACCACTCTCTTCTTTTGCTAGAAGAAAGTCTTATGTTGAGCTTGGTAAGGACCAGGTTGACATGATCTAATGCCAATCAAGCACGACACAAAAATTGTCTAACTTAATATGAGCCTATCATAAGATGGGCATGACACGAGAAACATATCAATGTGTAACAAGTAACACATGGACATTTTTCTTAAATTTTGAAATGAGCACAATGGACTAATCGCATGCATATCATTCCACTTATATTTATCAATTTACAAAATATATAAAATTATTAAAGGGATCAGTTGGCACGTTTCAACTAGCATAACAAGGCAAATGAGTCAAGTCATATCCATGGGCTATGCTCAAGAAAGATTGGCATGACTCATTAGACGGAGAAATTAAAGAAAATTATTCAAATTTCACGTTTATATATATTGAAGTTTGAAAGTCATCGAACAAGCAATGTTGGCCAATTTTTATTTTTATTTTTTCTTTTTCGTTTTAGGGGAAAAAAATCGAAGGGGAGAATGATTTAGCGTGATATCTAAAGCATAACGGCTCCAAAATCAAGGTCCCATATACTTCTCATTTGTCTTACTCATGTAATTAACGTTATGTTTTATGTGGAAAATAAAAATCTCCTCCTTATGGTACATATATCATGGTTCATGATTGTTTTCCTGGCCACGTTCTTTTCGCCTAAATAATCAAGGTTCAAGTTAAATAAGCTATCATAAAAAAGAAAAAGTTAAATAAGTTATCATAAGTTAGAATAAGTTTATGTAATGCTAACAATAAGATTGGTAAGTCTATAAATAAATTGATAAATGCAATGTTAATAATAATAAAATAATAAAAGTTTTACCTCCAAAGAAAAACAATTTTAAGGGCCACTAAGTTTTGATAATCTCTTATGAATTCTAATTAGTCAAAATCAAATTAGTTGAGGGGTTTTAGGTATAAACTTACATTTATTTCTACTTATTACACTTATTTCATAAATTAAGTACATCTTGTGTCTATAAATTTCTTTAAGTTTTGACTTAATTTGTGAGACAAATACTACACCGTATCAAGGATGAACTTTTAATGACGGAAATTAATAATTTGATGGGTCTTAATCTAAGGCAATAAAAATAGATTTACAAAAAGCTTTGTTGTGGTTAAATTTTAAAGGATTTATTTACATTGTTGCATTGTTGCAATACTTCTGAAATTTGTTGTGTGAGCATTTTATATTGATTTAACATCTAAGAACTCTTGAACAGGCTCTAATAATACTCATTACGTTTAGATACTATTTGGGTTTACATAATAAAATTTCACAAATATATAGAAGGATCTAAAAATACTAGCAAGCTTTTACAAATTAGACCCCGTTCTCTTCACCTTATTTTTGCTGAACTGAAATTATTTTTAATGAAACAAAATTATATTTGCTGAACTTAAATTAATTTTACTAAACTTAAATTTTTACTGAATTGAAATTATATTTGCTAAACTGAAATTATTTTTACAAATTTTTCTTTAAGAAAACTGAATTTTACTGAACTGATATTATTTTTACTGAACTGAACTTTATTTTACTAAACTGAACTTATTTTTACGGAACTGAAATTATTTTTACTTAATATTAATTTTTTAAGGTGAAGAGAACAGGACCTTACACTGCTAGTTCTATGTATAAGTAAAATAAATTTAAGGATTTACTTCTCTGGTCACACTTTCTTTTTTAAAATTGTAATAATTTTTGTTAAGTAGTGTTGGCTCAAGCTTATATGTGTTTGTTATTCGTATTAATTAGACAACAAGTCGAGATGAAATAACACCTATATCAATATTAATTTGTAAATAAATTAAGATGTTAGTATTATTAAAATTGCTAACATGGAATAACTTTAATAGTGGAGTTTTTTGTCTAACTATTTTTTCTACTAAAGTTACCTTTACTCTAAAATCAGTTTACACACTGAAAATTGAACTTATTAGTAAAAATCGATCTCAATTGATAAAAACAAATCTCAATTAATATGTGTACTAATCAATTTTCATAATATAATAAAAAATTAATTAAAGGAAAGAATTAGCAAAAAGAAATTTTAATTAGTAATACATAATATGTAGATTCAATTAGCATGAGTGTAAGTAGTTTAGTTTAGTGAAAGATACTTTTGATGATTGTAACTTGATTATAGGTGTGTTTTTCTCAACTTACTTTGATCGATATGATTTGAGACATAAAATAAGTTAAAAAGTTCATCCCAAACTAAATTTATACTACATTTTTTTTTTTGAAGCAAAAATTTATACTACATAAAACTAAATTTATACTATGTATAAAATTAGTTAAAATTAATTCTGGCATATTAATAACTTCAAACAAACTAAATTTAAATTAGTCTATGTAAAGCTATGTGTCCCTTAACTTTGTTCCAAAAAAGCTATTAATTATTTCGTAAATTAAATTTTAGGAAATTTTGACTTTTACCACCTTCAAATAACCACTTAATTGAATTTACCACCTCCAAAAAAAAAAAAAGATTTACTTTACCACCAACAAAATTTCCAAAAAATCGATTTTACCACCAACTAACGGATTCCGTCCACGAATCCGTTAGTAGGGCCCACCTTTTTGACGTTTCTTCTTCATCTTCCCCGATCTTCCGTGTAAACCAACCAGCAACGAAATCAACTACCTCGGTTGGTCGGAATTTCGTGTGTGACTAAGGAGGGGCCAAAATTTGGTGTGTGGGTTAGGGAGGTGGTCGGAATTAGGTGGTGGTTAGGGTTTTAGGAGTGCGAAATTTGGTGGTGGCTAGGGTTTTTAGAGTGGTCGGAATTAGAAGAGGCTTTATGGGTGGTCGGGATTTGGTGGCTGCCAAAAACTAAGAAGCCAAATCACCAACAACAGGGATACAAATCGATTATCATCAACATTTCTACAAACCAAAGCAATTAATCCATTACAACACCCACAAATCGAAACCTCAAAACCAGAAAAAGAATTGGGTAAATCAAACCTTGTCAATCGTTTTTAGCATCAAGCTCAGAACCCCACTTCAATGGAGTCGATTCCAGGTGACTTCCATGGTTGAGGATAAGAAGACGACGGTCAGAGGAGAGAGAATGTGCGAGATGAAGTCTGATTAAATGGGTGTTGCTGATTGATTAAGGAATGCCAAGCCTTGGAAACGCATTTGAAGCGAAGTAGTGATTTACTGGGTAATCGAAAAGAATGGAGGTGATTAACTCCATTGGAAGAGACGCCATTGTTGTGGCTTTCGAGAAAACAGAGCAAAAAAATAAATAAAAATTGGTGGAAAGGTGGTTGTGGCTGTGCGGTGCGGTGGTGGGGCTGGTCGTAGCGGTTAGGTGGTGGGGGCTGGTCGTAGCCGCTAGGTGGTGGGGCTGGTCGTGGCCGGTCGGCGGTGGGGGTCCCGACGGTGGCAGCAACATCGGTTGATTAATGGGGATTTTTAAAAAAATTTTTTGTTTTTTTATAATTTTTTTTAAAACTTACCCAATAATATGGCGACACGTGTGCAAGGTAGGCCCCACTAACGGATTTATGGACGGAATCCGTTAGTTGGAGGTGATTGGTGGTAAAACTGATGTTTTATTTTTTTTTTTATGAGGTGGTAAAGTAAATCTTTATTTTTTGGAGGTGGTAAATTCAATAAAGTCGTTAGTTGAAGGTGGTAAAAATCAAAATTTCCTTAAATTTATATCGTACTACACGGTGACAACATGCAGATTAAAAAATACAAATTATATCAAACCAAAATTCTAATTTTTATTTGCATGAGTGTATCAAATACTCTATACCTTTATTTTTTAATAGTAAATTGAAGAAAGTTAGCAAGATCCAATTAGATAATCAATTCATTCAAATAAAAATTAACATCACAAAATTATTTCATATGAAGAGAGCATAACCCATGCTGGAAAAAAAAAACACTCCCTTAATTACTTTCAATTTAATAATATCCTGAAAATAAGAATAACACTTTATATGTTTGGCAAAGAACACACTTCACTCATTTTTGCCTTTTTAGTATACAAAATTATTTCAGTAACAGCAGTTAAAAATTAATGGAGGTGGTAATTAAGATAATTAAAGAAAAACATATTGTAAGCTAGTACTAAACTTGTACGTAGTTGTCGTAGTATATCACATGTCTTCTTAAATGATGTAACAAAAATATATGTAAAATTTGACAGTAAAAATCAAGTGTTTCACTATAATATTTTTATAATAACTTAATCCCACTTCTTACTTAGACGAAATTAATCCCATTTTAAATTTAAGTAGACAAAAAAAATAGTAAAATAAAAAATCTTGGATTGTTTAAAAAAAGAAAGAAAAAAATGTTTTCTTACAGTATAAATTAAAATTAAAAGAGGTAAAAAGTAATGGTAAAATAATTGTAAAATTGGGTATCATTCATATCAAATTTTCCTTAAAGTAATAAGATTCTCATGCAACAGTTTTGCAGCAAATTTGCAGAAATTGTACACTACCAAATTATTAAAAATAAAATATAAAGTATAAAAAAAAGTAATTACCGCAATAATTTACTCCTTGAATCACATGGAAGTGAAGATAAATGAATACCCTGGCATCAGCTAACATCGTCCTAGCTAGTCCTACATGGACAAAGCTAGGCTACATCAGTTAAAATTCAGTACTTTCATTTTTATTTTTATTTTTTGTCAATTTTATTTGATTTTTGTGATGCAGACTTTCAAGAATAATTTATGACTATATAATATATCATCAGAGATATCAGACGGCCCAAACTCCCAAGCTTAACTAAGTCGCCACCCATCAAACGAGGTTTATGCCAAAGTCAGCTCACTCACTCTCTCTCTCTTACACTCATACATAAGCTTTGCTGCATATACGGCAATCATTGGTGAATCAAGTAAATACTAGAACTAGTACCATACGGAGTACTCCTTCCATCTTTAAAAGTTTCACTTAATTTGAGTTGGGTTGAGGTTAGGCCTTATTGTTTAAAGTGCTAACTGTATAATGGGTTATGTTCATTGAATCGGAGTATAAAAAGTGAATTAAAAGTAAAATTGAATGAGAATTTGGTGTAGTATAACAATTAAGTTCATTTGATAATAAGAAAAAGTACTAGTAAATTAACTGGGATTACACATTTATACACCCCCACAATTTAATCAACAAAAATTGAAAATGCAATAAAGAAAAAATATATTGAAAGAAAAACACAAGGAGTACTCTCTAGTAGTCTCTTTATTCCATTAAATTCCTGTTTTTTACCCATATACCCATTTTTTTTTATCCCCACAAACAAATCTATCACTCTATTTTTCCCTCTCTTCCTCTCCATTTTATTTATTTAGCAAAACAATAAATAAATTATCAAAATTTAAACAAAGAACCAAAAAAAAAATAATAAAAAAAAAATTACTGTCCCCCAAAAATAATAGCTTACACGGTATTTCCTGAGTCTTGCCCCCTTTTTGACAATTGCTCTGGCCCGACCCTTCCGTTTGGAGATGTAACCCGACCCGACTTAACCAAACCCGCTTCGCCTCCCGTCGACGTCTTCCTTTCTTCCATGATCTGACCCACTTGGATATTACATGATAAAGATTATCAACTCAAGTGTCACTAACACCCATAAACGAACATATATGTATAACTTTTTTTTTTATCCCCTCTTGATTTCAAAGCCCAACACCCCCCCCCCCCCCCCAAAAAAAAAAAAAAATCCCCATATTTTCATGCTTCCCAACAACCAGTTCCCAAATTATAATTTTAATTTTTGTTTTTTTTTTTCTATCTCATTCCTCAACTTCTCTTGATTGCTATACCATGTATTTCATCACTCACTCAGCTGTTGCGGCGGTTCGAGTGGCGGTAGTTGAGGTGGTCATTGAACCTGCATTGACATTATTATTCGCCACTATCTCATACCCACCACTTCCTTGATCATCATCGTCCTCATCATCCATGTCGTCCTCGCTTTCGTCTTGATTCTCACTCCCTTGATCCTCCATTGCTTGATCCTGGTGACCTTGAAGCGGCCATTGCTGTTCGGGTTGTGCCATGATAGGCGCCATTGTCGTGGTCGGCTGCTGCTGCGCTTGCCCATAGGTTGTCAATGGTGTGGCATTGGTGGTCGCGGGATTGATTTCCATTTTGTTGCGCTCGCGGTAGAGGGCGTCTAATTGATGGAAGTACGGACATGTTTTCGAGTCCTCGGGTCGTTTCTTGTTGCTCTCCTTCACTTTCTTGAAGTACTTGTTGATGTTTTCCCACTTTTCCTTGCATCTTTTGGCGTTTCGGTTGTACCCGAGTTTTCTCATGGCTGCCGAGATCTCCTCCCAGAGCGGGCCTTTCGGCCCGTTCTCTTGGTATTTTTGATCAAGGTTGGTACGGAGATTGATCAATGCTTGTACTTCGGCTTTAGGCCATCTTGATGAACTTGCTTGGAGGAGATTCTCACCATTGGTCGACTTCTGGAAGTCACCGTTGTCGCCGCCATTGTTTGTATTGGCCACCACCAATGCTTGTTGTAGCTGAGGTGGTGTTTGCTGAGGCAACTGTGCTATTGTTTGTGGTTGAGGTTGAGTTTGTGTTGGCGATGCCAATGATACTTGACTTTCAGGTACATGAATTTGTGGTTGTGGTTGTGGTTGAGGTTGTGGCTGTGATTGTGTTTGTTGCAATATTTGTTGTGTTGCTGGTTGTAGTTGCGGCTGTGGTTGTGACACGGGAGTAGGACTAACAACGGGAACCGTAGCACGAACCTGGCCACCTTGAGGTTGGGTTTGAGGTTGTGGTTGAGTTTGGGATTGGACCGGTAAGGGCAGCGGAATTTGCTGCTGGTCAGAAAGCTTTTGAAGGAAAGAGATTAGAGCGGCATCTTTCGCCGCAGCCATAGACCGTTCTTGAACAAGAATATCATGTTCCCGATTCAATCTAGCCATCTCTTGTAACTTCCATGCTTCCTCTCTAGCCACCCTATCATGCTCCCGTTTCTCGACCGCCTCAAGAAACCTCTTCTGTAACTCTTCTTGCTTATCAATCACTTCCTTCATCAACTTCTCAAAGAAATCCTTCCATTTCCTCTTCCTCTTCCTCCTCCCCATTAGCTCCTCATCCGACGATGTCGATGAAGACGACGATTGAGTAGCCGATGGGGAAGACGGATTCTCCATCTGGATCGACCCGTGAGTCGGGATCCCCATTGTCTGTTGATGCTGGTGCTGGTGCTGATTCTGACTCTGATGATGTATCACCTGCGGTTGCGGCTGCTGCTGCGACTGCAACTGTGATGCCTGATTTGTAGGGTTATTAACATTCATTTGTTGTTGTTGTTGTTGTTGATGATGAGGCAGTGGACTAATACAAGTAGTGTGAACTACACTTATTGGATGGGGGCTTGATGGAACAGTAACACTAGCTGGATTAGTACCAGCTGGTATTACCATTGTGACCGGTACCGCCGCTTGCGCCGGCCCTTGCGATTGACCACGTTGTGGTGTTGCTGTTGCTTGACCAACTGATTGTTGTGGCAATGGTGGTAGTGCCGAAGACGCTGCCATTGACAAATGGTGTTGTTCTAACGCCTCTAATTGCTCGAAAAATCGATACGTCTTACCGTCCGCCTTACCGGTTCTCCCGTCTTTCGTTCTCTTGTGATACTTGTATACATTCTCAAACTTCTCCTTGCACTTCTTTGCGCTTCGATGATATCCAAGTTCCGCCATCTTTCTGTTAACAAATCAAAATTTAAATTAATAATTACATAAATATATAAATAAATAAATTGCACCATATCATACACAAACCTTAATTCAACACTTGCCAATTAATCAAATAAATATATACTTGTATGTATGAATATAAATGAATCTTATTATAGTAGCATATGATTATCCCAATATGGAGTACATTTCGAAATTATTGCACATAAAATTAGGAACTAAGTGGCTCTAAATTTCAGTGAACAACCAATTTGCATAAAGTTCTAAAATGAAAGAATCCCAATATATATTCTAATAAGTACAAAATTGTACTTGGGAAGCTATTCTAGAAATTCGAAAAACATGAGAAGTAGAAGAAGAAAAAAATAAAAATCACCCAATTAAATTAAAACCGATTAAAATGAAATGACTAATCTCATAAATAAAATGAGATTATTATCATTATTATTTTTTATTTTGATGTTATATTTATAGAAGTTACAATAATTATTGGATGAAAAAAGATGAAAATAAAAAAAAAAAAAAACTGACCTGGAAACTTCTTCCCACAACGGACCTTTGAGGGAGGAATCACGAAAAATAACATCCATATCAGACCTTATCTTAAGCAAAGCAATAGTTTCTTGTCGAGGCCAACGGTTACCGCCAGTGCTCCGGTCATTTTCAAATAAATCTCCACTACCACCACCACCTCCGATACCGATACCGCTTCCGCTTTGAGTCTTCTCCTCATCTTCCATCCCAGTGGCCATAATTGAGGCGTCCGGTGACGGTCTCACAACACCTTCACCGACTCCGCCTTCGGATTCATGTCCCGAACCACCTCCACCAGCACCTCCGCCGTCACCGGAGCTTCCTATTAAGCTTGAGGTCCCCAGCATGTATTATGATGAGATAATCTTTGTATCAAATTTAGTAGTATAGTTTGAGTATAAGATGATGAATGAGATGAGAGAGAAATGGTGGTGGTGGGGAGATGAGAGAGAAAGAAAGGAAAAAAAAAAAAAAAAAAAGAGAGAGAGAGAGTGTGTTATTTTTGCCTGCTGCTTGGAGGCTAATAGCAATACTACTACTCTCTCTATATTTTTTTTTAAATAATTTTATTTTTATTTTTTGTTAGCTAAATTACAGCTAACAAAAAATAAATATAAATGAAAATAAAATTGAGTTAAACTAGCAAACAGGAGCAAAGGAGAGAGAAGCTAGGGTGATGGTGAATTCAAGGGTTTTATAAAGATTGAGTTGTCTTAATAATTTTTATTTTTCTTTTTCCTTTTTTTTTTTTTAATTTTAATTTCTTGTGGGGATCTGGCTGTCTGAATTAATTTTTTTATTTTTTTAAAAAAATTAATTTCTTTTTTCCATTTTTTATGGTGTGGTTTCTTACTTTTCTTTTTTATTTTTATTTTTTCAGCTGTTGGAATCTTCACTCTTCCTTTCTTAATTTCTCTCTCCTCCTCTCTCTCCACTCTTTTTTTTTTTTATCACCTTATAATATTCACCCTCCATACGACCTACCTTTTTCATTTTTTTTTTATTTTTTTTGAGATGTGAATGAAAAAATGGGGCCGTATAATTATTATAATTTCTGTATTCATATACGATTTAAATATCTTTGTATAAAAAGATTACTTCATACAGAGTATTTGGTATACGACAATGTATGTACATGGTATAACAAAATTACTTTAAAGAATTGAATGAGAATTTTCCATTCACACTCAAACTAAATTGAATTGTGTAAGATTTCAATCTAATATAACGTATTTTTCTTGTCTATTAAAAAAGGAAATAAAACTTATGCACAGCTGCCAGCTGGTAAAATTACAGCTCATTATTACTCTGTATTAAAATTGCATGATAACCGAAAATAATTTATGAAAATAAATTATTGATATGGAGTATTTTGAATCAATTGGACTCGGTGATTTACAATAGAATTTGTAATTTATAAACATTGATTTATATACATTAGATTATATTTAAATACATTTAAATAAAAAAATAAAGTAAAATAAACTTTTACCATTTTTACAGTCATTTATTGTTTTATTTACCATGTAGACAAGTAAAAGAACTCAAATAATTAGAATATAATTTTACAAACATAAAACAGTAAATAACAATACTTGTATACATAATCGGTAATTTATTTAATAATAATATAGTACATGTAAATTATGGAGTATTATTATTACAAAGAAAGTGACAATTATTGTCAGATGGCTTCTAATATGTGCAAGCTTGATTTCTATCAATGGAAATTTACAGCAGTTAATTACTTCCCTAATTATTTATCATAATGGTCGGCTATTTTAACTTTTTAGCGTACTGTATTTTTACACAACATTTGCTACCGTACCATTAATAATAAGAATATGGTACATTTTTCCCCCGCCTAAGACTACGTATAATTAAGGAGTTTTAGGGCGTGTTCGGCAAAATATAGCTGTGAAGGTAGCTGTAGATGTGGAGGTAAATGTTAGCTGTGTAGGTAGCTGTTAGCTGTGAAGATAAATAATTTAGATATAAGTGTTCGGTAAAGTAGTGGTTGACTAGTTGTTACATATAAAAATCAATATTTTATTTTTAAAACTATAGATTAAATTTTCAACAGCTACCTGAAAAGCTACCTCTAATTTCAAAAGCTAATCTTTATAAGTTTTCACAAGAGCTACCTCCACCACTAAAAGCTACCCTAACCACTACTTTGTCAAACACTCACATTTTTTGTTAAAACCACTAAAAGCTACTCAAAAGCTAACGCCGAACACGCCCTTAGAATGAAATTATTAATTTAAATCAAATATTAATTACATCAATTGATATACTCCGTATAATTTTATTGTGTATTTTGTATTTTAATTAACACATTATGCACTGATCGATCTTTTGACATTATTCACAGCTAGTTCTTCAATTACATATACATGTGTGATTTATTTTTTTTACTATACGTAAATTTTAATATATACTTTTATAAAATATCAATTTTTATAAATATCATTTCATATGTAACTACTAAAGATATTTAAAGTTGAAACTGTGCATTATATAATGAATTCATTAATTAAAGATATCATTAGCGCTCGTAATAATTTAATTATGTAATTGAATTCATATTATATAAATATCATTTTTTATATAATTAAATATTCAAAGTGGAACATATGCATTAGGATACGTAAATTCATGTTACAATATTTGAAGAAAGTATTAACCTTGAAAATTATACTAATATGTATTTTAGATGGTTATAAACACGACTAATATTGTAAAAAAAAATGTATACTACGTATATTATTAGCTTTTGTAATAAATTAATCGTATTAAGCCGGTAAATTTCTTAATTACACCATATTATTTTAGAACGGTAAAAAAATTACTACTCCGTATGATAAGGTTTGGAAATGAGAAAATAATAATTAAAAATGGGAAGCAACAGCTGCAGATAGCGACGATGAGGATAATAAGTTGGTTTTCGTCTGTCCAGCTAAAAATAGTTAAAAGCCGGCCCATGTAGGTCACCTTTGCTTTTTGGGTTTTTTTTGGATTTCAGTGGTTATTATTTTTCATCTTAATTCTTATTAAATTACATATATACCCCTAACATGAGACTCTTTCACCTTAATCATTGATCCCCTAAAATTATACCAAATCAGATCACCTAAATAATTTAATATTACGGATCAGGTGATCAGTGATTAATTTTTTTTTATAATTTGTAAAATTAATTCATTATTTTAAAATGCCAGCGAATTTAATTTGGATCAAAACTTTATGTGAAATGACGAAAATACCCTTTGGTTAACTAGTTATTTAACATGATATCATAGTCTTAAAATTAAAAAATTTCAACTATGTTGGGTAAAGACTATGGCGCTCGTGCAGCCACGCAGGCTGTTGTTGGGACCCACTAATGAAGATGACTATTTAGCCCCATTTGACAAACTCTGTTTTTTTTAATCTTTTACCCCCACTTGACTTCCCAAAATATGTAGGAATGAAATTGTGTTTGATAAATTTAGTGATTAGATTATTTCTACTTATAGAAAATGAAAAGTGATAAATGATAATATGCTTACTTATTTTAGTAAGAAAGTTCCACAACAAGGTTAATTTAAGGTCTGTTTTATTCTCCTGATTTTATCTAATTTAACTTTATTAATTATGATTTTTGACTTGTGTAAATACCTTAGTGAATCTAATTAGCCTTAAAATAAAATAATTATTCGAGGTGAATAAAGCATACCCTTACTGGTTTCTGCATGGCCCACAATTTTATTTTTAATTAGGTGACAACTTTGATTTTTACTTTTACACCTAATTTTGTAACCATTTGAAATATGTAAGTATTTTTTTTGTTCGTGTGTATAAAATCTTTACTTTTAATTATCATACCTCTATTTTAAAAAATTCAAATCCGCAATTAATTTTACCCAAGCCTACAAGGAAAAATGTTTTACAAAGACAAAGACATTGTTTTTAATTAAGTACGTGTAATACAAGTAGAAGATACAACCGGCAATTCAAGTATAACACCCCAATATCCTTTTGTACTCATAGTAGATGAATTATTGGTTTATATACATACACATATATACATCAATATATAACTAAATACAATAATTAATGCATTATAATAATTTTGACATAGAAAAAGAGGGAGAAATAAAATGGGCCCAAAAGATATTACAAGATAAGAGTAAAGAAAAAATTTAGGAGGTGGGATCCATTAATTTGAATTGATCTAAGTTAGATGGAGGTCGTCTTATTAGGCAAACCCATTTATGGGTAGAAGTAAATAGTGACCAATTCAGTTAGTATGCAACCTACCGTAATAAATATGGACAGATACTAAATATAATTTCCAAATAATTAAATAAAAATTGGTGGGTCGATTGAATTCTACATATTTTAATTTAATTATACTATATGATCAATTATTTATTGAAAAATTATAAAATTAAATAAAGAGTATTATTACTATTATTATTAGTATTGATGAGTTAATTTAATCTTATTTGGTCTTGACATATAACGTGGCTAAAAAGCCATTTTCATGGAATTCTAACATCACCATTTCTTCTTGTCCCCCATTTTTATTTTCCCATTATATATCAATTAGCTTTGATATGGGGTATCTACCCCTATTTTGAAAGGACCTGCCCTAAAAGCTAAGGTTGTTAAGGGTCGGTGCTTTTTTTTCATTAAATTACTTTTCAATTTATATAAATAAATAAAGCTAGTATTGATATACGGAGTACTTCATATGTTTGCTTTTAGCTGTAACGTGTTTACTTTTACGTCTGTTAATGCTTAATTTTAATCTTTTATAACATTAATTATAGATAAGTAAATTTTTTTTTTAACATTTTGTAAATATAACTCGAGATGATTCTAACAAGATAAGGTATCACGCAATTATATTTGCTGACATGTAAATAAAATAGGTGAGTTGTAAATTTTTAAACATTGCAACTGAAAGAAAATGAATGAAATATTTGATTCTATAAATTATAAAATAAAGAAAAATAAAGCTTGTTCTCCGTATTCATATACTTCGTATATGATTCCGTTAATTATGAGAGTATAAAGAAAATAAAAATTATATTCTTGCCAATTGCAATGACTCGGTGCAATTTTCTTTACATCACTATGTTATTGTGTCTTTTACTTTTTATTTGTTTTTATTTTCTCCTCTTTTTAATAATCAGATTGCTATCATATTGTTGCATCATAAAGATATGCATTATTTCTATCTTTCAATGCTTTTATAGTGACTAGTGACCTTTATCCTACATGGGTTAAAAAAAGTTAGTTTAGTATAAATGTTATTTTATTTTTAGAAATAAAAATTATACATAGTACTCGATAGCGTATATTTAGGGTATGTTCTATTTACCTAATTTTCCCTTATTTTAAAGCTAATAAATTCAAGTAAGTTAAGTCAAGTTCGATATGTTCAGTTCAGAAAAAAATAAGTTCAATTAAGTTTGGATTAGTTCGGTTCATGAAAAATAAGTTTAGATAAGTTAAGTTCAGGGAAAAAAAAAAGTACTGATATGGGTTACATGTTGAACTTCAAATTACAACTAAAATAAGTTTTAATATGTTCATAAATTCAGTTAAGTTAAGATAGGGCCTGTTCACATTTACTTAATTTCAGTGCAGTTCACTTCAGTTTAGTTCAGTTCAGCTCCAATCAATTCAGTCCAGTTCAGTTCAGCTTCAATCAGTTCAATTCAGTTCAGCTCCTAATTTCCCTCTCTCATAAAATATTCATTTCAGCTTAGTTCAGTTCCAATCAGTTATGTTCAGCTCCAATCAGTTCTGTTTAGTTCAGCTCATTTCAGTAAATGTGAACAGACCCTAAGTTAAGGACTTAAGGTAAGTTAAGCTAAATCCAAATAAATGAAAATCAGGTGAATAAAACACACCTCATCCTTACACTAGAAATTTCTATCGTGGTAAGAGCTTCTTAATGTTTATATTTTCTTACCTTACAAAAAAAAAAAAAAAAAAAAAAAAAAAGTGGACACAAAAAAATTAAACATGAGTTTATAAGAAGGAAATGATGTATGTGCCCTTATGGTATCAGAGCCGGTTCCTCGAAGAAATCAGGAAACCCTAACGAGTTAAGTTCTTGGAACCAAGATGAACAATCACGAGAAGCTGGAAGAAGGTTACTCTACACAACGACCACCAATGTTCAATGGAAAATTCTACACATATTGGAAGAACAGGATGGAGATTTTTATCAAAGCTGAGAACTACCAAGTCTGGAGGGTTATTGAGGTTGGTGATTTCGAAGTCACCAAAACTAATGCAGAAAATGAGGTAGTTCCTAAACCCATGTCTGAATTTGATAAGGAGGACTTTGATAAAATGGAAATTAATGCACTTGCTATTAAACTGCTTCACTGTGGTCTTGGACCCCATGAACACAATCGTGTTATGGGTTGCAAGAACGCTAAAGAAATTTGGGATTTGCTTCAAATTACTCATGAAGGAACTAATGAAGTTAAGCGTTCTAAAATTGATTTGCTTATGTCTATGAGAAACCTAAACCTTCATATGTAGGCTTTATATCTTGATTTAATAATTAACAATGCATGATAGCTAGTCTCATAGACCTAAGGAACTGTACCTAAGGTCTGTTAGTATTAGTTTAGTGAATTCAAGATGCAGGAACTATATGAATGGTACAGGGAACTGCCTGGTATGATATTAATTTAAGATGTTAAAGAGTCTAATGACCAAAGTTACTGTCTTGTTTTCTATTTTTGAATTCCAAAACAAAAGATTTCTTGTGATTTGGTATTATTATCATGTTTAAGTTATTATATATCTTGGACTAACCTACTGATCATAGCATTGCACAATATGATTAAAAATGTTCATGGAAACCAAAAGAATATGTTACAGTTTAAGAGATCAAGAGGAACATGAAGAGGAAGACGATCTAGTGAGGGAGAACAACTCATGGTATCTCGACATTGGGTGCTCCTAACATATGATGGAAGGCACGACAAAAGTTAGTGGCCTACAATGGAGGAATTCAATTCAAGCTTTGGTATTAACTTAAAAGGTTGGTGAGTCCCTTCTCCATTGTGAACATTCTTTCGAGATCATGAAGCACATTACGAAATTTTCAAAGTTTTGTAACTTTATTTGTTTTACCAATAATAGTTCATCATCTATAAAACTAGAAGTGTCATGTTGAAAGGGAATCGAAGAAGGAACTCATACTATGTATGAGGGTCACAATTTGGTTCCTTACAATAACCTGACATTTCAAGAATTTTTTGAGAATGAATTCTTCTGTGTTTCAAACATATATTTGACTTGCTGGTTTTCCATACTTGATAAACGTCAAGGAACTTGGTTGTTACTTTATCTTATATCAAGTTCCTTACCATAAGTGTGTGAAGTATGAAAAGTCAGTGATTTTGTCTAATTTATCTTCTTTCAAGCTAAATAATGATAAGGAACACTAACCTATTAGACCTCATTCAATTGGATTTGTGCGAATCCTTGAGTATTTAAAGTTGGGATTGAAAGAGATATGTCTTGGTTATATTTGATAATTGTTATTCAATCACTTACCTTAGAATGTAACAAAGATTATATTTTTGTTATCTTTTCTATGAGGGATTAAGTGATTAAGCAGTAATCAAATGTTATATTAAAGATCTAACCATGGAACCAAGTTCCTTTGAAGTTTAATGATTTGTGCAGGAATAAAGTGTTGATTACAAGCTCTCAATGTTGAAATCACTACAAAGTTATCAATGCTACTTGTTTCATCATATACAAGGAAATGGTTAGACCTTTGAGAAACAAGACACCCTTCATTTGAAAAGGGAAGTTTGATAACAGAAGTAGTAAGGTGGTGTTCTTATGGTGCACCTCCACGTGTGAAACATGTACATGTTACAACAAGGTATTAATGTGCATTGAGTGACTATAAATTTTATGAATCTAACATGTTTATTCCTAGCATGCAGGTTTAAGAGAATTTAGTGTAGAACTCATTAGTTCCTTTGAAACTAGTGGAATTTCTACATAAGTATGTTACTCTATAAAGCAGCATCAATCAGCTACATTGTCATGTGGTTCCTTAAGCTCCAACGTATCATAAAGTGTTGGTTCCTTGAAGGAACTTAGAGCATAACTTGACCAAAGAACACATGAAGCCTTCCAATAAGGTGTAAAGGAATTAGCTAAGGTACAGAACCATGAACTTATTCAGGAACACTAAAAATCATTTGATAAGTGTTTATGAATATATATGAGCATAGATCCTACATCAAGGAACTTAGTCAGGTTCGTATTTTTATAGCTAGATAATGAGTTGATTGCATATCATTTATTTTGCTGCGTGCTTACAGGGGAATCAAGTTGTTTTTAATAGATGTCTAATATGAATTTTCTAAATATTCTAATTAAGGATGTCTATGAGGAACAACCTTTAGGATTTGAAAATCCTAAATCTTTTTGCCATATTTATGAACCTAACAAAGCTCCTTAAGTGTTGAAGCAAGCTCATATTCAATGGCATAGGAGATTATTCAAGTTCCCTTTTTGAAGCTAATCTAAAAGTTAATTGTTTTATTTTTAAGAGGAACTTATTAATTTATTAGTTGTACATACTTATATTGTTTACATCTTTGGTGCAACTAACGAATCTTTCAGCAAGGGCTTTCTAACCTTGTAAAAGCATGATGGAGAACTCAATTTCTCTTTGGATCTGCCTCCAAAGTAAGAGAAAGACATGGTGGTCTAATCGACAAAAATACGACAAGGAACTTCCAAAGAAAGATGGCCAGCGACACCAAAGTCACTTAATGAGTTTCAAGTCAAAAGTGATTGTTCGCATCGGATGTGAGTGCATCAAGAGGATGGAACTAATCCTTTAGGAACTCGTAACTTAGCCATCAAATTTGAGTGCATCTTAAATTGATTTTGGAACGTGGTGAAACATAACTTGAGGTATGCCCTTTAATACTCACAATATTGCATAGTTGATGTTTAAGCTGAATGTATTCATTAAGGAACTTGCAATATGTTGTTTGAATATGAGGAATATTCTTATTATGCTTTTACCTAATTAGAAAATTATGGACTATTTTAAGGAATAAGATTTGTTGAAGTATGGCATGAGCATATATACATATTCTTTTCTTAAATAATTGTCAAAGTGTGGTTTCTTGTGCACATTACAATAAATTAAATTATATACGTCTAAGTGTAATGTGTCACACTTAATTATTGTGCTGTAAAAGGCATACTCACTTGCCTAAAAGTGTCAAAGGTCTCGTTGAGAATTGTGGATGTTGTCAAAAACAAAAATCCTAAGTTGCCAAAGGAACAATGGAAGAAACTTTGATGGAATAAGACAGGTACATTCCCAAACTATTTTATCTCATATGGTTATATATTTTAGTGGGAACAAACCTATCTTTTTTCCAACTTTCAAATTATCCACACCATTCATCTTCGAAAACAACATTATGTTGTGTGTCCGTGTTGTGTTATGGTTTGTGTTTCTCATTTTCATATCTTACATATACATAAATTTGATGATCCTTATTCTCACTATGTTTTCCTTAGCTCATTCATATCTTCCCACTTTATTTTCACACAATCCATGTGCTCTAAGTTAAAATTCATCCCTTTTTATGGTTCAATGATACATGAAGAGTTGGATGAATACATGTTGAGGGGGAAGTTGTGAAAGGATTGAAGTGCTTGTGATTTATCATTTGATGTCTTGGAGGAAGAATCAGCTTGAGGAATTTCTAAAATAAATTCCAAGATGAAAAAGAATGATAAGGAACTAAGGTGAAATAAGGGAGGAACCAATTAAAGTGGTTCATATATTTGGTGTTGAAACTCAATAGTATATTAGTAAGTTCTATCTTCATTACTGTACGTGAAAAAAAAAAAAAAATTGAAAGTCGCCCAAAAAAAAAAAAAAAAAAAAAAAAAAAAAAAAAAAAAAGAGAAGAAGAAGGGTGATTATTAGATGATGAAGGATTTTATTCATGAAGTTTGAGAAAGCTAAGGAACAGAAGGAGATATTGGAAGAACTTGATTATGAATCTAAATTCAAGTTTCACATGTTCCTTAAGGAAGGTTGTGGTTGAAGTGAAGGGAACTTGGTAAGTACATATGTACCAAGGTAATTATGTGTGTTGTGTTCGTTGAACATTTAAGAGTGTGAGATGAAGATCATTAAACTCTTATGATTGTTAAGAACCTTATTATCTCAATCTTTCTAAGCTAAGAGCATAACATTTGTCTCAAGTTCCTTCTACTCAAAATATTTCCATTATCTCTTCTTTCGTATCTTTTGAGCTAAATATTCATTATCCTTTTCTCTAACAAACTTTTTAAAACCGATCTTTGCTTGATTTTGTATCTTATCTGTCAAGTTCCTTCATTGGTTTTGAAGTTGAGTCTTTAGATTGTGAATTGGAAATTTGTGTAGTCGTATCCCAGTTTGAAAATTGAGTATCTTAAGCTTTTAGGAATACCAAGTGTTTAACCATTTCTATGGTGGTATGTGTGACATCTGCCCTTTTGTATGTATGCATAAATGATAGATTTGAATAAAAAAAATGTGTGCAAGAATACCCTTTTCGATAATGACAAAAGGGGGAAGAATATGCGTGTGATGCTTATTCCTATTTGATGTTAGATATGCTTAATCATGAGTGATGTGTTCTTATTCATAAGTAATACTCATTGAATAATGTAGTCAGGTTAATTCATATTGGTGTACGTCCATATATAATATACTTCCAATATGTTATTGTCTTTTAACAGTAGTTCCTTGTCGAACATGCATGAATTGTTGAATAGATCCTAATTTGCATGATTAAGGGGGAATATATGTACATCTTATATTGTTTAATTTGTGATAAGCATCATTTGTTTGTCATCATCAAAAAGGGGGAAATTGTTGTTAGGTTTTGATGATAGATAACAAATGATGATTATCTAACTAATATGTGTATTGAGATGAGCATGAACAGACCATGAAGCATGAAGAATGTTGATTACAAATTAGATCATTATTGAAGATTACAAAGTATGAATCGTGCTTGAGTTCCTCAGGGGAACACAAGAAGAAGAGTTCCTCAGGGAAACACAAAAAGAAGAGTTCCTCAAGGGAACATAAAGATAAGAAGAGTTCCTCGGGGGAACACAAAAAGAAGAGTTCCTCGAGGGAACACAAAGAGAAGAAGTCTAAATGTTCAAACGTTGTTTTAGACTTTATATGCAGCTCCTAAGAAGCACTAGAAGTTGGTTCTTCGACGAAGGGAACAAGCTGCAGTTCCTCAATGGAACAAACAAAGAGAAGTTCCTTTGAAGGAACCAGAAGCTTTGGAGTAGAAGCTTCATTAAAAAAACATGAAAACGACAGAAAAATAGGAGTATATTTTTCTAATAATCATGTAAGTATGTTGGACAAGAGAAATTATTTGGAACAAGCCTAAGGAACTAAATTGGAGCTTTAGTCTAGAAGGAACTGAGTCTGACAGCTTGGAAGGAACTAGGTGACCAGTCAGTTCCTTATGGGTCAGTTAAAGAAAAATAAGTAACGTTCTTTTAATGAATGAGTTTATATTTAGTTATTTTTCTTTAAAAAGATAAAGTTTTTAAATGTGATAAAATAAGTCTTCGAAAAAGATTTTTACTGTTTTTGGAAAATAAATCTTTGATATTATTTTACAAAAAGAGTTTATTTTGTTTTTGGAAAATAAATATCTTAAATATTATTTTACAAAAATATCTTTTTCATCAAATAAGATTTTAACTGCTTACTTTATCTTCTCTCCAAGAAATCAGTTTTCCTGATTTTACTCCACGTTCAACGTAGTGCATAAGACTTTGACTACCACGTTATCACGTTTCTCTACTGCCCAAGTAATTGGCAGTTACCTAAAAATAAGGGAACTGATTGTTAGTGGAGGATTTAGTGGGAGTAGTGGTCAAGTCTTATGCATGCTATAAAAGGAGAGTTAAGTTTTAGTTTCAATTTGTCTGACTTTAGTGAGTCATTCCAAATTAGCGTATATCTCAAATGGAAGAGCAGTAGAAAAGAATTATATTTTCTCTCCACGTTTTTGAGTCAGTTCCTTTAGGTTCCAAGTTCCTTACATATCTCAAATTGTCCAACATATTAGTTTTATACATTATATCTTTTATATGTATTTGAGAGTTGTTCAAGGGTTTGAGTGAACTCTTGTAATGGGGAATTAATAAGGGTTTGAGTGAACTCTTGTATTGGGGTGAGAACTTGAGTGAGTTCTTTGTATTGAGAGAAAGAGAAAGCTTTGAGTGAAGTTTGAGAGAAAGAGAAATATCGAGTTAGGCTTTGAGTGAAGTCTTAAGTTAGAGAGAGAGTTAAAGTGATCAACTGATTGAGGGATTAGTTGATTAGGGAACTCGGGTTCATTGAGGAACTCGATAGAGGCTTAAGTTCCTTATAGGTTGTAACAGAGTCGTCGGCCTATTTTAGTGGAATGTTTTGAGTCAAAATCCCTTGGGGTCGAGGTTTTTCACTTCCTATTTGGCCTAGGAAGTTTTCCTCATAAAATCTCTCTTGCACTATTTCTCTACTTTCGTTTAGTTTCTTTTATTTCCGCAAAAAGTGACTAGAAACCTCCATACTACAATTCACCCCCCCCCTCTTGTAGTATTTCATCTAAATAACACCTTAATTGGATTAAAGTGAAAATTTAGTAAATATAATTGATAACACTAATCAACGTCTAATATTATCATGCATGGCTGTATGTTAATACGAGAGTACACATTTCTTCTTCTTCTTCTTCTTCTTCTATTTTTTTTTTTTTTTGGTCGTCAATTGTTTTTATTGCTTTTGCTTAATAGGTATTTGTTAAAATTATTTTCAAGCAAAAATAACTACTATTTATTAATAAAAACTTGGGACTAATATTAGGGACACTGATGATATATAGTGAAGCACTTACTTTCAGTTAATTTTCTATATATGACAATTAAATAACCCTAAGATAATTACACCAAAAAATAAATTAATATTTACTCCATAAAACAACTAAAGATTCAACAAATATATTTAGTTAACCTAGTACAAAATAGAAGAGCACCGTAAATTTATTAACTTCATCAATAGTTTTAAGACTTTATTTCATTCCAAAATAAAAGTCGCGTAAATTTTTACTTTTAAAAGCTAAAAAAATTATCATTATATTGAAATATATTATGGCTGATTTTCAAACATGCATGTCTTATTAAATTGGAGTGAAGTAGAGGAATAGGAAGAAGACAATTGTTATAAAAGATATTTTAGCGAAACTAAAATGGAGCCTTAATTATAATTGAGTGGCTGGGATTATGTCACAATAATTATCTTAAAATACATTCACTTTGAAATTAGAATTGATACAAACCGTGCCACAGAGTCTTATGTGTGGCTGGCCGCACCATATGGCCAGTCACTAAAGAATTTACTTCGCTAGTGTAATGGGGTTACTTGGTCAGTGTTAAAAGCGTTACTTCGTCATTGTTATAGAGTTACTCGGTCAGTGTTATAGAGTTACTCGGTCAGTGTTATAGGGGTTGCTCGGCCGTTATTATTGGGTTACTTAATCAATGTTTTAGGGGTTAGTTTAAGTGGTCACACGGTGTGACCGGCCGCACACAAGACGGGCTGAGTTTTAAATTTTAATAAGTAAAAAGCAATTAATTTAAATAGATGATTAAAGCACCCTTTAATAAGTTAATCTGTACTCGTAATTTTATTTTTGCACTTTGATCTCTCCCATACAGCCTAGCATGATATTGATTACTGATGTAATTGAAGCTCAAACTAAACACATTCACTCAATATGTCAATAAGTTAATTTTAAATATTGATGGGTTTCTTATCTGTAAAGTATGCCAAAAAAAAAATGTAGTATGTTATTTTTTGGTGAAAAAATGTAGTATGTGACAGTAATGAACAAGCATGATACCTCTTTTCCCGGATCTAACATTCATGTACTTCAAATACTTACCACTATTTTAATAAACTATTTGCTAGAAGAATGATTATGATAGATTTTTTTTTATACGTAAATTTTTTTTTTTTTTTTTTAAAAAAAACCGTATATAATGATGGTTATGATCAATATGTGATCTCTAGTAAAATTTTGCTTGTAATGTGACAATGTTTTTTTTTTTAATAAAATCTAATTTAGGAGTATAACTATTGTTAGATGAAATAATTTTCAATAATGAAATAAACAAGATTTCCACTTAACCAATGGGAATACTTGCTAAGAATTTATTATGAATAAATCTTTCAAAAATGAATCAATTATACGTGATTCATAAAGACTAATGTAAATTTTTTCTTTCTTTCAAAATTAAAAAAAAAAATGTAAATTCTTCATTGTTGAGAGATTTATCCATAAATTCTTAGCAACTTTCCCCTTAATATTTAAAAAATTAATGAATCAAACACTACTACTGCGGACTACGTAATATTGATTGGCATATAATTTTGTTATAAATTTTTTTTTTATGATGAATAATTTTATCGTAAATTTTCAAAATAGATACTTCCTCCATCCTATTATTGGAAACCTATGTCTCTTTATTATGTAAGTAATACGGAGTAAATATTAGAAATAGGCTTTTAATAAAGGGAGGGAGGGAGTAGTATGACTATTTTCAACCATGAAAATTTCACTCATGCATAGTAATCTAAACTTGTTTGATACATAAAAGTTCAACAAAAATTAATTAAACTTAGGCCTTTTTTCTATTCACCTTATTTCCACTTATTTCAGGTTAATAAGTTCATATAAGGGTTAATAAGTTCAGATAAGATAAGTTTAAGAAAAATAAGTTCAAGAAAAATAAGTTCAGATAAGGGTTAATCAGGGCTGTCAAGTTTAGTTTAGTCCTTATCAACCCTTGCATGAACTTATTGCAATTATTAAGTTTGAGGTATTATAATCATATACTACATCAAAAATTTCATAAAATGAAAATACAACTAAAAAAAAGATATTGAAAAAGTATTAGATAATTTTACAATATATATTTGTGAAAAATACATTTTCAATCTTAACTTTTTTTTTTTTTTTTTTTTTTTTTTTCCTTTTTTTCCCTTTTTTTTTTTTTTTTTTGGCACTAATTTTTTTGATTTGGATTACAGGTATAGAGTGACTACAATAAATGTTTATTGTTTGACATTACTAAATTTTTATTGTTTGACATTACTAAGATAAATTTATGTGATGCGAAAAAATTAAGGTAAGTAGGAGTAGTAAATTGTGTAAATATGAATCATGGATGTAAGTTGAGAGTTGAGACGACACATGACTCCCACGAATGTATCAGTAAAGAGTGCGCAATCATTTTGTTCGTACTATATTTATTATTACTGCTACATAATTTTATTCAACCAATTTTTTTTTTTTTTATTTAGTCGTAGTTTTCAGAGATAAATATATACTCGTACATAAATAGGTAGAAAACGTACACTCAGACAGATTATTACATATGTTAGTACGAATTCAGATTTATCATTATTCTTCTTTATTCTTTTTCAACTAGATGCTCCAACGAACAATAGTTTATGAATAATTCAATATATCCAATTTTTATGTAAAACTGTAAAAGTACGATGCCATAAATATCGATATTTAAGGCGTACTAATATGAAAGAGTTGAGGCTTTTTATTTTTTATAATATATGGTTGTATTTAACTCTAACGGACTCTCCCTCTTGAACTATTTACACACTTCTTTTTTTTTTAATCTTTCCGTCCTTTGATCATATACCACATTTTAATTTACTACATTCAATATGCCATGATCCTCTACACAAGTTCATATTTTTTCAACTTATTACTAGTAAAAAGGCTATACACGTCGGTAGAACCAACGACTTATCTGCTATTAATTGGTAAGTTAAATAAAGAAATAACGACTGATAAGCCATCAGTAAAAATTAATAATTGTATTTAATAAATTACCGGCTCAAAATGAGCCATAGGTAAATTACCAAATGCTTATATATTTTTAATTAACAATAAATATACATGTAACATGAAATTTCAAAGTATCAATTACTTAAAAATGACTTAATAAAATTCAATTATTTGAGAGAATAACTTAGGAACGATGATTCCGCATGTTAACTAGTAGCTACAAAAATATATCCAATTATTGAAAATAAGAGTCAATTATGATCATTATATTTCATGAGGAAAGTCATATTTGAAAGTAAATATCTACAACGTATACAAGAATTTTAGTTTAAATAAGAAGCAACAAAAAACATAGATAAAATTATCAACATATGTCTTGGCTAGGTACCACTTACGAAGTATAATAAATTGTCGATTACTAAACTAGCTAACATCCATATAAATTATGAGATAACTACGTCAAAATTATTAATTAATCAATGGTGAATTGAAATGGGAATACTATCATTGTCAAAAATAATAATAAAAGAAAAGTAGTAATAGTAGTAAAGGGTCAAAAATTAAGTTGCGTATAAGCATAATCATCTGGAAAAGAATTTTTGAATGCCCGTTAAACTATAATTGAAGGGGCCAACAAATAAATAATGCAGCAAAAAAGTGGGCCTTCATCAATCAATAGTAGACAATGAATGCAGCAAAAATAAAGGTTCATATATACACCAGATTTATGATTAGGTGCACTTATTTAATTTTAATTTAATTTAATTAACCCCTATGTAACGTAATACTACAAGGGATAATTGGGGGTCATTTTGGTAATACACCTAAAATTTACCAAAGGGCAAAACAGGAAATTAGACGTTTTATAATAGCGGCGGAGAAGTAAAGGTTGAACTTGGAAAGTAAACGATTGTTGAATTGACCAAAGTTCATTTTCTCACCATTCAATTTACATTTCTTACTACCAAAATTAAGAAAATTCTTTTCACATTTTGTATGAATTATTTCTACTACTACTTATTGTTGTTTAATAGCTAATTCCGGAATAAAAATAGGGTAATGCAATATATAACCTTAGGCTATGTATAAGCATTAAAATCACTATTAAAAATTGTATAAAATAGTTATTATTTTTAGGTATATCATGCATGTATTTATACTTGAGTGTAAATACATGCAAGATATACCTAATGACTTTTCTTTTTTTTTTTAAAAAAAAAAAAGACTAACATGTATTTGAGAGTTACGATGTGAGGCAGGCTATAATTTAATTACTACTCCCTCCGTCCCTAAATTACATTCCTCCTTTCTATTTTGGGTATTCCAAAATTACATTCCACCTTTCTATTTTTTGTAAGTTTTTTTTTTTTTTTTTTTCTAAATATCCCAAATACACTCTCTTTTTCAGTTGTACTTTTAATGTATAATTAATGTATTTACATTCCACTTTTAATGTTTGGTTGGCTAATGTACTTTTTCAGCCTTTAATTTTTCAGAATCCTTGTGCCAAATTACAATGAATATGATTGGTTAAAAATTTTCAATTAGGAGCATGTGATTGGTCCTTTTTTTTTTGCAAAGGATTGATGACATGTCATGAGTAATCACTAATCTATCTTTGTTTTACTCAAAAACATCATTTAATGTTTTGTACTTCCCATTGCATTATCTAATTATTGTTATTTGTTTTATTCTTTTCTCCTTAATTCCCGTGTAAATTTTCAAAGAGGAATGTAATTTAAGGACGGAGGGAGTACATAGTAGTATTTTTCTTTTTTAAAAAAAAAAACCCAATTCCAAAGTACTTTATTATTATTATTATTATTATTATTATTATTATTATTATTATTATTATATCTCAAAAACAAAAGTCATACAACCTACAATAAATTAGTGGGAAGCCGAGATACAATCTGGGCCCCCACTCCTCTAGCTATTGCAAATCCTACCCTAGCGAAGATATGAGCTCCAGCACGAGCCCCAATGTCTTGCGTCGTCGAGAACCTCTGAATCCGCTTCAGTAACGCAACAGCCTCTTTCTCTAATTCCCCAAGCGAAGAAAAGGAGAAGGGAATGAAACCATATCCAATCGCCTGACATCGAGCTTCATACTTAACCCGCTTTCGATGAGCTGCATCAGCCACAACCCGCCCAGGAATGAAGTCAGATAGCCCTGATTGTGTCAAAGGAGAAGACCCTGTCAAATCAACACATACATCGCGACCACGATCCCATGAATAAAGTAACACATCCGCGGGTCTGAGGGCCTCGTCGTTCCCTCCGGCCAACCCAATGTCAACCTCTTTTCTCGCTGAAATCCCAGAACGATAGCAAACATCAACAAGGGTATCCCGAACAACATTATGCCGATGTTTAATACCCACAATACCAGCACAAGACACCGCGTGATCACCGAAAATATCTCCAGCAAAAACCCTCGAACAAGCAGAGCACAACGTCGAGATAGAGAACAATAATGGAACACCCAACCGATAGGACAACACACAGCGATAAGTCTTGGCGTTCATCGTCTGACCCAACCCTGAAATAGGAACCGCCCGAAGCCAAGCAGAGGTGTGATCACCCTGCTGTGATTTCCATAATGCTGATTGTCGAGGAGTTAAAGAATAAGCAGATTCTACAGAAGCGGTAACCTTTGTGAAATATATATCTGCCAATTTCTTCATGAATTTAGGGGCAGCGACCTCACTAGGATTACTCAAAATGTCAGACTCCACTGTTCCATTAAACAGACTCAACGCATCCTCAAAGGCTCGTCCAAGACCAACAATGCCAGCATGCCGAAGAATTATTATTATTATTATTATTATTATTATTATTATTATTATTATTATTATTATTATTATTATTATTATTATTATTATTCATTAGATTTTTTACTTATTTGAATTTATTAAAACTTATCATATTTGTAAGAGTAAGGGCCTGTTCTCATTGACTGAACTCAGCTGAACTGAGCTGAGCTGAACTGAACTGAACTGAGTTGAACTGAACTGAACTAAACTGAACTGAAATGAATATTTTATAAGAGAAGGAAATTAGGAGCTGAATTGAACTGAACTGAACTGAGCTGAACTGAACTGAATTTCAACGTAAGAGAACAGGCCCTAACTCTTATTAAAACTTTTTTTTTCTTTTCTAAATTGAACTTGCTACAACTGAACTGAACTTATCTAAACTTATTAGACCTAAAATAAATGAAAATAAGTTGAACATAACATGACCTAAAATTCACAAAATTTATCTTAGTTTATAATAATATTGGAACATTTTCCACTAGCTTAAATGGAAAAAAAATTATTTTCTTTAATAATTATGATAATGCTTTTCTCGCCTTTTGTTTGTAGTTTATTAGCTTGCAAACTCAGCTTCTTCGACATGCTGGTATTGTTGGTTATTGTGTGTACCATTGATGATACTTTGAGTCTTTTTAATAGAACTGTAGAGAGGTTGACATTTTAAGTAATCATAGACTCAGATACAATTTCATGAAGGTCATTGTATCTGCAAAATCCACATTTTTTTTTTATCTCCTTGCCAGTCAGCTTTGTGGAAGTCATAGCTGGGAGAAAACTCCTCAACTTGAGGTTGGGTCAGACGATGAATACTAAGACTTATCATTGCACGTGTTGTGTTATCTATTGGGTGTTTTTTTATTCTCTATTTCGACGTTGTGTCTGCTTGCTCAAGGGTTTTTTATGGGGATATTTTCGGCAATCATGCGATGTCATGTGCGCGTATTGTAGGTATTAAACATCAGCATAATATTGTTCGAAATACCCTTGTTGATGTTTGTTTCCGATTTTAGCAAGGAAAGAGGTTGACATTGGGTTGTCCGAGGGAAACAATAGGCCTTTCAGACCTGTAGATGTGTTACTTTATTCATGGGATCGGAGCGAGGTCGGGATTGTGTGTTGATTTGACAAGGGCTTCTCCTTTGACTCAGTTTGGATTGTCTGACTTTGCTTCTGGAAGGGCTGTTGTTGATATCGCACATCGAAAGCAAGTTAAGTATGAAGCTAACTGTCGGGCGATTGGTTTCCTTCCTTTCTCTCTTTCTTCTCTTGGGGAATTAGAGAAGGAGATTGTTGCATTGTTGAAATGGGTTCAAAAGTACTTAAAGATACAAGACATTGGGGTACGTGCTACTGTCTATATATAATCACTAGGATTATATTGAATTTGCTATATATATCTAGAGAATTGGAAGCCCAAATAGTATCTAGACTCCCCCCTAATTTTTTATAAGTTGTATGATTTTGTCTATTTTTTATTTATAATAAAAATAATAATAATATTATTATTATTATTATTATTATTATTATTATTATTTTTGGATGGCATTGTTAAAGTACTTGGGGGGTGGGGACACATATACGTGGGAATTCAAAAATCATTTACTGATTATACTAGATATATTGATAGTAATTTCTAAAAAGAAATAAAATCTCATGTATGAAGTTAGTTTTGAAATGATGTCATGGATCTAGAAATTGGGACTGAGGTAAGAAAATAGGTAAGGTGAGTAGTCACAATTTATATGTGTAAGATAAAAAAATGACAAAAGCATTTGCTTGTTGTAACACGAAACAAAAGAGGAAAAAAAAAACAGTAAATTTGCTCAGTTGTTTTATGTCGACTTTCCCCATTTATATAGGATGACTAAATGAACAGTGAATTGCTGTCAATTCTCTATTTCTCTCTCTCTAAACTAATCATGGTACGTAGATTGTCTGTTGAAAATTACTCATACGTATTCCTAGTAAATTATTTATTTATTTATTTAACTTGATACAGTACAATTCTTTTATCATGCAATGTCCATCAAATTCAACTTGATACGGTACTAGTTCCATTGTATATTATTTATAACGATTTGACATGAAATAAAGAAGAAAAATGTTTAATTATTGCAAATAATATGAAACGGGTAGTAAAATTATACTATGAAAATAGACTATATAGTATTTATCAATAAATAAAAAAATTAGTTACCAAAGTAAAATGTGTAATTACGGCAAACATAAAACATACTTATCAACTAACAAAAATAGCATGGAAAAAGTATTTTTATTTTTTATTGTTTTATTTTACATTATGTAGTCAGTTCAATTTATACCATACGTCTAAGGTAACATACATTAAGGGTTTGTTCACATTTACTTAATTTCAGTTCAGTTCAATTCAGTTAAGCTCTAATTAGTTCAATTCAGCTCAATTCAGCTCCAATTAGTTCAGTTCAGTTTAGCTCCTAATTTCCCTCTCTCATAAAATATCCATTTCAGCACAGTTCAGTTCAGCTCCTAATTTTCATCTCTCATAAAATATTCATTTCAGTTCAGCTCCAATCAGTTCAGTTCAATTCAGCTCCAATCAGTTCAACTCAGTTCAGTAAATATGAACAGGCCCTAAGGTAAATTCTGTGACTAATCAAAGAGTTCTTTCGCTAAGATAAATACGATAGTAATTTACGTATACAACAAAGAGTACTTTTAGTAATTTACGTACAAGCATCGATTGAGCTTACTTTTAGTAACAAATTTTATCATGAGATGACTTGTTTATCTCAAGCGTCTTAGCTTAAAGGTAGGAAGTAACCTATTCTCTTCAGTTTAATTTCACTTTAGTTTAATTTACTTCAGTTTAGTTTAATTTACTTCAGTTTTTAATTTCCTTCTCTCATAAACAATTCAATTTAGCTCATTTCATTAAATCATAACATGTCCTAAATCTCTCTCTCTTCTTATTGTTTTTTTTTTTTTTTTTTTTTTTTTTTTTTTTTAATAGGAAAAGTAAACCTTAGTCTTTACATCACACAGTATTTGGTATTTGTATACTCCGTGTGTTTTAAGTCTTGTCTTGTATTAAAAAATAAATAAAAATTGAAAAATAACGGTGGTACAACTTTAGGGGGTTAAAAATAAAAAATAAAAATACAGAGAGAAAAGCATAACGTCGTCACATGGCTCAATTATCATGCATGTGGGTAAAAAAACATTAGTAACAGTCTGTGTAGCAGTACTTCCATTTTATTCTATTGTAAAATTATTATTCCATTTATAGTGCACTTGCATCCCATTGTCCTTTAATTTTATCTTTTAATTTTTAACTCTTTAATTATTTTTTACTTAAATTAATACAAGTATATAAATTACTTTCTTGTCTAAACAAGTGTTTTATATACTACCTCTGGTCCAATTTACTCGCAACAAAGGGGTATTATTTGTGAGACATAAAATATTCCTTTGTTGCGAGTAAATTGGACCGGAGGTAGTATTAGAGTTTCAACCTAACACAAACAATATGTTAAAAAAAAAAACGGTAAATCTTCAGTTTTGACGACGGAGTAAGAATGTATTTCGTATATGTTATGGAACGGACGAAAATAAAAATTGTGTATTTACGATATAGATAAAAGTAAAGATTAATTTTACAAAAAAATAATATTTGCAATGTATGAGTTGTTCCCCCGTGTCTGTGGTTTGCATGTATAATGGGCTAGCTAATGGGAAATTATAGCATACATCATTGTCAAATGTCAACTTGTTAATATGAGACTGACCTCTTAGTTTGCCAGATGGAATATTATTTTAGCTCTTATATTAGATTAAACTAAGTTGTATTAAAAAAATACCAAGTATAAATCGAACAAAACTATTTTTTGTTATTTTTTTTTACTGCGCCACTGCGGTAAATTACATTTTTCCAGCCCTTATGAATTTTATTGATTTCTTACAAACGCTTTAGACTTAATTGTACACATAATTTCACATTATTAAAAGTATACTGTTCCGAATTGATGAATCTTCTCAAGTGAGGTACAGAATATACTAAACTAATAATTTTATTTTTGATACGATATTAAACTAATCATTTTGTACAAATGTACAAGCTATTTTTTGACATATTATTGAGATGTGAAATTGCATACTATTCAATGTACGGAGTATAATTGATTTTTTTAGCATATGATTATATAGTTTTTATTGTTAACCATTTAATTATACAATTACGCTAATTAAAAAAAGTATCCATTTTTTTTCAAATATAAATACAAATATAATAAATCTTCTACAAAAGTATTCCCTCCTACTAGATTTATCATACAGTTTAAGCTAATAATGTGACAACAAGCTCGAAAAAATTACATTACGGCTCATAAACAAAACAAGGTTACATTATAGAATTCTAAGCTACTCTATATAATACAATACCATAGAATCGTTTAAAGAAGTTCAATGTATTAGTAGAAAGTGAAACATTCTTTTTAATAACTAGAAGACTAGAAGAAGCAAAATTATGAACTAACTATAGCTATATTGTTGCAACACCTATCCATGTTAGAAGAATACGAAGTATAAAATTAAAAGAATCAGTAACAACCATTGATATGCTAATCAAATTAATTGTCTTAATGTGTGGAAAAATCTACCATTAGATTATTAAATTTAACAAAAACTTAGAAATTAATTAAAGAAAATTATAAAATAAAAAAGCTGCATTAAATTAATCTTCTAATTAATCAATTAATTTACATCAGAGAAAGTTCAGTACTTCTGAGATCTTACAGAAGTATGTATATTATACGTTTTTTTTATAAATATTATTAATAGTAATAAAATAAAATAGCATAATTTCTTGTCAGGGAACAACAACAAGGAAAGAATTATTAGTAAATTAATTTATAAATCGGGCTGGGAATCTGATGATTTGTTGTTGGGATCACAACTTTTATGCCTTTGAGAAGCTCCATGTTTTACTTGTCGCATAATTTTGGCAACCTCAAAAAGTTAAAAATACCCTCCCTCTAATTACAACAAGTACAACATGTACATGTCTAGTATACCTTGTAAGACGCTTTTAATTTCATGTGCAATTGGGGCTATCTATTTATTATTTTATTATTACGCCGACTGCTGTATAAGTTACTCATTTTGTTGTTAAAGTTAATGTTTTAATTATTTTACTTATTCTACGATTACTGATATGAGATACATGTTGAAATTCATCATAGCTCACTCTTGACTGTTCTACATTGAAAAAAGAGGAGAGTTAGTTCTACAATCATCAATTAGTTTTGTTATGAAACCTCATTTGACCTTATTTGTGGATCGAACTCTCCTTCTCCTCATTCGGATTGCCCAAACCCTTTTCATATTCTCTCAAAAATTTAACAACACATAAAATTGATAACTCTAACAAGCATTGTCCTCGAAGAAAAAACTATAAGAGTAATTTATATACAAGGTGCACTTTTTAGCACACACAAATCTAGCTAATTTTCCTATTAATTATGTAAAAGGACATTTAATTTTAGTATTTATAAGGTTAATTTTATTATCTTTGTCTCTTAATTTTTACCCCAAAATTAAAAGATTAAATGATCATTAGATTCAAGATCTAAGTCATTTCTTAATCGTACCATGAATTTTACTCGAATTTCCTTAATAATAGTTTAATTTTAAAATGTTCTAATTAATTTTCACTCCATGTAATTTAAATCATTGTATATATGTTTAGAAGTCCAATAATAGCTAGTTTATTTAATTATGTAACTATACTTTTAACATACATTGTTACTATTAATTTGAACAAAATGAGTGCTATATTTATTCAGAAATGCGTTATGATGTGAGCTTGATCTAAATGTATGGGATGTGTGTTTCAAATTTCATAGTTAACATATATGCTACCCATTTTTAAGAGCACATAAAAAAAAAAAAGGGACAATTTTAACATTTTAGGTGGACACCAATTTTTTCAATAATTGACTTTTCAAATAGAGAAATATAATTGTATATCATTTTGAACAAATGGAACATTTTTATTTGTTCAAAAAAAATACTATATTAGGGTTGTTTAAGAATAGTAACTAATAAGGAATCTTTATTCCTTTTCTTGATATAGGAAGGAAGGGAATGTATAAATTGAATAGTGGCATAATTGTGAGGTAAAGAATCATTAAAATTAATAAGTAATTATCAAGGGTGGCAAATCTAAGTAGCTAAAGTAAGGTAACCACAACGTGCACCTTACTTCCTACATATTTATTCCATTTTCTCCCTCTTAAAAAAACTTTATGATATAACAATATATATTTTGACATCTATCAAATTAAAATAAAAAAAATGAAAAAAATAAAAAAAAAAAATGAAAAAATAGATACAAGTAGAGATAGTGAAGATAAAAAGATAAAAAGTGGGCTTATTGCCTCATGATATATGCCTCACAAAACAGATCATTTCCGCTGTTACAACCAACCAAATGGTGGGACCCAATCACCTTTGTAAACCCAAGTTGTTACATTACATTGCATTACATTACAGACCATGAAAGCCTGGCACATGCTGTGAAGATAATGTGTTAAGGGTTGTGACTTTCCCCCCCCCCTTCCCTTAAATCTACCTCAATTTTTATCCTCAACCCCTTTTATGGTCTTTCTGTAATAATTATTGTTTATATAATAATCATCCCCGTGTTACTTATCATATGGCGCACACAGTTTCTAAATTTGAATTCTGTTACTTGTTATAAGACACACACATTTTTTCTAAAGCTCAACTCTATTACTTATAAGATGTGGCATACACAGTTTTCAATGTTGAACTTAATCGTAATCATTGTTTAGAAATGTATTATTAATTTAATTTTCGAGTCTTGTAACTCCGAAAATTTGCCATATAACAAGTAATAAAGCTCAGCTTCTATAACTATGTGCATCTTATAATAAGTAATTAACAATGGGAAATAATATAGAGTATGTGAAAATAACTACCATTACATATCCAAAGCAATTCAATCAAGATTATGTTCAACTTTAAAAAATGTGTCACAAAACATGTAGGAGAATTTAATTCTGAATATATGCCTTATAGTAAGCAATAGACTTCAACTTTTATAACTGTGTGCGCAATATAAGTAACAGAGTAACTAAATCACACGGTTGTAATTATTGATTACAAGAAGATCATATGGTGCACAAGGTTCTTTTAAGTTCTTTACTTGTTGGTAGTTATTTTCCCAACCCCTTTATGGACATCAAACAGTAATTACTGTTATAATAATATCTCTGTCACTTATTATATGACGTGCATAGTTACAAAAGTTTAACATTGTTACTTATTATAAGGCGCATTTTCAGAGTTCAACTCCGCGTTATAAAATGCATATTGTTTTCAAAATTGAATTTAATTGTGATTGGTTTTGACACGTATTATTGTTAGTTTTTCTCCCAAGCTCTTTATGTCTTTAAGTAATTATTTATGTTGTTTCATACTCTCCTCGTTTTTATTATAAGGTGCACATAATTTTAAAAGGTTAAACTTTGTTGCTTGTTACAAGGAGAATTTCCGGAGTTGAATTTTGTTTTGTCATATGGCGCACACTGCACATTGCTTTTCATATATATATGGGTAGTTTTTTTTTTCAAGCTCTTTATGATGCTCACATAATAATTACTTGTGATGAATCCCTCTGTTACATACTATATGGCACAAACAATTATAATAATTAATCTTTGTTACTTGTTATAAGACGCAGTTTCAGAGTTGAATTCTGTTACTTGTTATATGACGCACACAGCTTCAAAGTTGAACTTAATCAGGATTGCTTTTGATACACATTTATATTGTGATTAATTTGATACTTATTTGGTTTTAGAATTGAATTCATTAGTTTAATTTTGTGTCTGCAATCTGACAAGTTGTTACCAATTTGAGTAATAAACATAGTAGTTTATTATGTAAGCCAAGTTAAAGAATTAAGAAATTCTGGTGTATATTTTGTTTAGAGCACTATTCCTTTTTTTTTTTTTTTTTTTTTTTTTTTTTGGGGGTGCAAGCAATATTTCCTTATTTGATCTAGATTAATAAACCACCTAAATTGGGATTGTTACAAGCGGCCTCCTTGGTAATCTAGAAGTGACCCAATTCTTGTAGATGGGCCTATCTTGTGAGGCTCAGGCAGCAATTGTCGTAAAGTATTTCCAACAATTTTTTTTATTACATACGAAGTACTATATCATTTGTTAAAAATTGCTTAACGCTTGGATTTTGTAATGTTAAAGTCATAAAATAGTGTTTATTGTTATTTTTAGAAAATTAAAAGTAAAAAGTATTTACGATACAGAAAAATTACTGTTATCTTGTTAAAACTTGTTGTAATTAAAATTAGTAGTAAGTTAAGAATAGCTTTTGTATGGACCTAGTAGTCCTATTATTGTGAACTCGAGGTTTATACGCACGCAACTGACGTTATATGGAATATAGTATCCTTATTTTTTTATATAGTAACCTTTGTTAAAACTTGTATGACATGTAATATTATTGAACTTGAAGTAGGACGTTATGTTAAACATAGTGACTCTAATTTTAACATTGTAACCTTTATTATTTATATTATTGACCCGTATATAAAAAAGTTCATTTTTAAAAAATTAAATAATCTCTTATAATCTTTATAATATCACAATGACTTTTATTTCAACGTAATAATAATATTTATTTTAATATAGTGACTGTTTTTTTTATTAATAAAGCAATCATAGTGTCTCTAATATGGTCCATAATAAATTAGTGTGGACCAGGTCCATTTAAGAATTTGTATCCCTAACCATAAATTATTGAATCTTATTTTGTGTACGCGCGTGTGTGTTTTTTTTTTAATTTTATATTATTAGTTTTTTAAGCTTATCTTATCTACTTTTTATTTAGAATAGCCCAAACTCTAATTAAGATCTTATTTTGTTCCTAATTTCGAGTTTGCTTATGACTACTGTTCATTGGGGATTAATGTAGGACTTTTTTTTAGAGTTTCTTTATGTTAAATAATTAACTGTAAAACAATTGATGTCTTTCGAACAAGTGTATTATTTCGATAGAAAGTTCAGAATTAATTAGGAAAACTAATTATTCAGTAAAGTGAGATTAAAATAATTAATCTCACGACTAGATTGGAATGTTTAGCTAGAGGCCGTTTTCGATAAGTGAGATTAAAATAATTAATCTCACAACTTGCTCTTGACTAAACCCTACGGGTCACACCCAATCATATAGCCGAACTAAGGCGACAAATTAAGGGCTAAATAAATCAATAAAGATATTACGAACTCAGACGTCGGATTATGAGAGTAGGGCTTCAAAACTGAACGTCAAATTTCGAGCCGATTCTAAAAATCAACGACATGAGAAAATAAGTCAAACAACATAACTTGGTAAAAACTTAGCCGTAGCCTTGCAATGGCCTAGCTAGAAGCTAGCCATGCGAGGGCTAGGCTAGGCTAGCCATGCTGCCAGCCGTAAGGCAAGGATTGGCCGCAAATCCACCGGGCCACACGTTCCTCCTCCTCCTCCTCATCATCATCATTATTATTATTCTGCAGGAAGATAGCTCGGGCATTTTATTAAATTAAATCCATTTCCGCCAAGGAAGAAATGCCTTGGGGGAAAGGACCCATATAAAAGTACTTCGTACACCCACTTGTATCCTATCTAGCAACCATATGGGCTACGGTATTATATGCCCTCTTAACATGAGAAATAGAAAATTGATTACACATAGAGCTATCTAGAACAATATCATCATACACTAGAAAAAATAGGAGTGTGTAGGGAATAATTTCAAGCTTTAAATCCCACTAGCTTGAACCCCAATGTGATCATACACTTAAGTACGGTGGCATCCAAAAGGGAAGAAGATAGAGCAAAAGAGTCGCCAACAAGTTTTAGGAACTTGTAAACCGTTCACGAGGTGAAGGTTACACCCCTTAACGATCCAAGAGATCGTCAACTCCATAAGGTCTAGAACAAAATAAGGGTTCGGGGATGAAGGTACAAATCCAACCTAAAAGAGATTGAACCTGCCCTAATAATAGGTCTCTATTTTATTCTGATCATATTCATGTGCGCTTTCTAATTAACATGCAATCAATAGGATTAACCCTAAACCTGTTTATCTATGTTGGTCGAATATTAATGCACAAATAAATCTATTATTGGCGATCACTTGAATTATAATCATATTAACCCTAAACAAGATTATTAATTATCTTATTAAGCATGATTACAAGTACCAAATTCCCTTTAAGCATGCATACAAGGTGTGATCAAGCAATATAATAAATAATCAAGCAACATAATAAATTAATTATGATCATGAATAATAATTATAAATAAAATAATCATCATCAAAATAATAATAATAATATTCATAATCATGTTAAAGCATAATAAAAATAGCAAGATCCTAGGCATGATACTAACAAGATTAATAACAAACCCTAGCATGTCACTAAGCAACAAAAATCAAATCTTTAACCCTAACATGATACTAACAATCATAAATATTAGGAAGAACATAGGAAGCATCGCAGGAATCATATTTAATATTAAAATTACCCTAGACATGATACTAGGAATATCATAAGAACAATGTAAACATGATTTCTACATCATTATATCAATAAATCAATTAAAGCACTTACTTTGATGCCTCGTACCTCTTTCTAATAACAAAATACACACGTTAGTAACTTTAAGGAAAATAATAAACAAACAATTAAATTAAATAATTGAAATAGAGATTTGGGACCAAACCCTCAGAAATTAAACCTTTCACGTCTAGGGCGAAGGCAACTTCGAATATGGCTAGGTGTTTCTAGATCTTGTGAATGCGGAATTTTGTATGTAAAAACAAAGTTTAGAGAAGAACGATGAATGAATGCTAATTAAAACTGATTGTAGATCATGAAACATGGTGAATGATTAAGAGAGAATTAGAGAATTAATGATTGCGAATGAAAACTGATTGTAGGTCAATGAAAACGGAGTTTTTTACGACAATATTTATAAAGAAAATCAGCCCAAAAGATAAATTAAACAAAACAGAGTCTGACGCATAAAAAAACAGAGCTGGCGCCAACCCTAGCTAGCTGGCGCCAGGCACCAACACTAGCGCCAGGCGCCAGGCCTGGGGTCAGACGCCAAGCTTAAATTTAACGCGTTTTCGAAAATCAGATAAGTTTGCCGTACTGGAGGATAAAATCGTATAATTTCCTCGAAAATGCTATTTGATTTTGATTAAAACTTTGAAAAGTCAACAAAAGTCAATTTATCAATGCTAATTGAATTAGGAATGAAAAGAACCTTTTAGAAGATTCTAGAAGACTAAAACCATTCAGGAATGATAAATCATATTAGGCCCTCCCCTAGATCATTGGGCCGCATATAAATCTCAAACCGGGCCCAATTTAGTAAATTGGCCATAACTTCCTCAATATTCATCGGAATTGGACTTATAATATATTGTTGGAAAGGTCTTTGCAAGCCCCATACAACTACACTACTATTGGACCCATATCATGGACCAATCAAACTGGATTGGCTGTTTTCTTAAAATAAGTTTTCAAAAACAGAGAGAAGAGAAAAGAAATTAAAACTATCCGCAACACTAGACTTTCCACACTTTCACTTCATTCGATTATGATTCGACGTGAAAGGTACTCATCACTGGGTTTGGTTTTGGGGAGACACAAATGGGTGTCTACATAGTGCAACCCCCTGAGTGATTCTTTATAGCACTATTTGAGGCATCACATTTTAATTTGACATTGGTATGTCCGAATCTACTCGCAATTTGCAAGCCATAAAGAACAACAAGGGCTTTCGCCATCTCAACAGAAGCAGCTTGTGTTTTCACTACTAGAAAAAGGCTGATTTCGGACAGACTGGTTCCGAGGGACACGAAAATTCGTCGGAAACATGGGAAATTCCGACGGAATTTTATTTCGTCGTTTTTTTCCAACGGATTTTAACATTCCCTCGAAAATCCGTCAGTAATTTACGACGAAAAATAAATCTGTCGGAATAAATGGGATTTTTGACGGAATATTCCGTTGGAAAGTTAATTTTCCAACAGAATTAAAATCCGTCGGAATATAAATAATTTTTTTAATAAACCCTAAATATATTATCTGCCTCCCTTCCCCCCTTCTCCTTATCTCTCATCATCTTTCCCCTTCTCCTTCTCTGACTTTCCCTATCCTTCTCCTTCCCTATGCTCTTTTCTTTATTTCCTTTATCTTTATCACTTCTCTTTCTTCTCCTCTCTTACTCGCCTCTTTCTTCTCCTCTCTTTCCTCTCCTTTTCTATTCGTCCTTTGTTGTTTCTCGGCGGTTTGAGGCGGTAAAGTGTAGGCATGGTGGTTGATTTCGCTTTAGGGATGGTGTTAAACAAATTAAGGGTTTTCTAAGGCCAAATTCGACCATGAAAACACTAGAGCTAGTGTTTTCATGGTCGAATTTGGCTTTGTTAAACCAAATTCAAGGATAAATTTGAAGGCAATTCAAGTTTTCAGGTTTGTATTTGTGTTTTTTTAAATTTTTTTGTTTTTTGTTTTTTTAATTTTATTTTTTGGGTTTCACGGTGGTGAATGTGGTGTTTTTTTTTTTTTTTTTAAAATTTCTGGGTTTAATTGCTGTCGAAGGAGCTGTTGAACGTGGTGGATGGATGGGTGGGGACTGGTCGTCGGTTAGGGTTTGGGGTGGGTGGGGATCTGGGTGTTGGAGGGTTTTCAGGGCTACTGGGTTAGGGTGTGGGGTTGGGTGGGGATCTGGGTGTGTGGGAGGGTGGGGCTACTAGGATCGGGTTTGGGGGTTGGGGTGGGGATCTGAGATCGAGTTTGGGGGTTGGGTGGGGTCTAAGTGCGTGGGAGGGTGGGGCTACTGGCTTTGGGTTTGGGGTTGGGTGGGAAGTGGCGGCTTAACTTGGTGTTGGGTGGTGGTGGGTAGTGGTGTGTGGCTTTTTTTTTGGTAGAAGTTTTCGACGGAAATTCCGTCGTAATTTTCCGACAGATGTATATTCCATCGTTGTTTTACGACATACTTTTCCGGCCCAGAAATGCTCTTCCGACACATAAATTCCGTCGGAAATCCAACGAAATTTTGTCGGAAAAGGTCAATTTTCCTACCATTGCTTTTTCGACGACTGTCTCCGACGAAATTCTGTCGGAAATCCCTTTTCCGACGGAACACGGGGTGTTTCTGAGGAAAAATTTCCGTCGGAAAACGGTCTTTTTCTAGTAGTGTTTCTTCGTCGTACACATGACAAGCTGCCCCTAAGAATCTCGCAAGACCACACCCAGACTTGCATACTCCCCTTCAATAAATTGTTGATCCGTGTTTACCTTAGTGGTACCAGCAGGGGGCATGACCCAAAAAAAACGTTACTACTAGTAGGTACTTGTACAACAACATTAGAAGCCTTGACGAACACCTTCATTCTAAGCATACGTTTGGTATTCTTCCACCATTCTAACAAAACCAGCAACAACATAACACAGATTTGGCTTGGAATTCTCAAAGTAGACCTTGTTCCTGTAAGACCAAGCTGCCCACAACACATCTTAAATCATGTGAACTCAAATTACATTACATCCAATCCCACCGCTCACAGAATGACGTATTAAGGGCCCCTGCAATCAGATTTGACAAATAATGATTATGTCAAATGCTTCTTGTAGCATTACACTCAAACATAGTGTGGAAAATGGTCTCATTACTGTCATTGCAATTGGACAAGCGTTGTCTTGAACAATTTATTTTTGAAAGATTCTTTATTTTACGGCAAGACTTCCTTTATACGCTCTCCACACAAAAATTTTAACTTTGGTGGCCCCTGTAGAGACCATGTCCCTTTCTAGATTGCGTTATCACCAATAGAATCCATCTCTCCATTCTCGTCTATAGCACCCATTTTTGCCAACCAGTAGCCTGTTTTTACAGAATACACTCTATCCTTTGTCTAAATCCAGAATAATCTGTCGCTTGGCCATCTACGGGACGAAAGCGTATGAAGCACAATATGTGTCCAGATCTGAAAATACATTAATATTGGTTCCATTTCCCACACGCCACACCAGCCCCTCTAGTAACAAGGACTTAGCTCCCAAAATTGATCTCAAAGAAAAGCCAGGATTATACCCACGTCTAGCATCCATAACTGAAGTATTTTTGAAGTATTGCGCCTTCAAAACCCTATGCAAAAGAGTATCATCCCCATTGTAGAGCCTCCAAACTTGCTTGGCCAGCAAATTCTGATTAAAACATTTAAGGTCCCTAAATCCAAGACCCCCTTTCACCTTCGATAAGCACATTTTCTCCCAATTATGCCAATGAAGCTTGCGCTCATTATCCAGGTTCGAACCTCGCCAGAAACGACAAAGTAGTATATGAATTTCATCAATCAATCCATCCAAAATTTTGAAAATACTCATCATATAAGCAGCTATTGCTTGTGTAACCTTCTTAATGTGAATTTATTTTCTGACTTAAGATAGAAATTTCTCCTTCCATTTGTTAAGCTTCTTCCATATTCTCTCTTTTAAAATAGAAAAGATAACCTTATTAGACTTTCCAATGATTTTCGGAAGGCCTAAGTATTTTTCATGATTTTCCACTTGTTTCACCCCTAAAGTAGTCACAATCTCTTGTCTTCGAGATGTAGTCATACATTTGCTAAAAGCAAACTCTGTCTACTTAGATTTACCTTTTGACTAGATGCTCGTTCATACTTCCTGATTATATCAGCTATCTCCGAACATTCCTGTAGAATTTCCCTCTCAAAAAATAGACTATTATCGGCAAAAAACAAATGAGAGACTCTAGGGGCGCCATTGCATATTTTGGCCCCATGAATTCTGTCATCCATAGATGCTTTTGCTAAAAGAGTAGAAAAAGCATCAACACATAGCAAAAAAATAAATACGGAGAAATTGGGTCGCCTTAACGACGATCCCTAGAAGGACATACATTCCCTGTAATGGTGCCATTTATCTTAAAAGAGAAAGAAAGGGAAGCCAGGAAATCCATTATTCTACGCACCCAATTCACATACCCTTTCCAGAATGACCTACTCCACTCTATCATATGCTTTGCTTATATCTAACTTCAAAGCCACCGACCCTTCCCTACCTTCACCATTCTTCTTCATCGCATGAAATATCTTAAATGCCACAAGAGCATTATCCGTAATTAGGCAACCCGGACAAAAGCACTCTAATTTATAGAAATAATCTTGTCAAAAATCTGCTTCAATTACTAGATTAAATGGATCAAATTATGAAGATAATTAAGTTCATTCATTTGGGTCGTCGTTATATCATAGCTAGAGGTACTAACAATCTTTGTGCTAGTAAAATAGGACAAAGCCCAATTGAACGGATCCTATAAGGTTACACAAAGGGCTAAGATCGAGCACGAGAGGACGAGGCCTATGATGGGCCTCATTCCCTAGCATGGCCGACCATATGGAGGAATAAGGGCGATTTTTGGCTTCGTGACTTAGTCTAATTATAATAGGATTATAAATAGACTAAGTGCCTAGGGTTTTAGACATAACATTTTATGATCAGTTTTGATCAAACCCTAATTAAAAAACACGAGACCAAACCCTTCTCAAACTCTCTCTTTCTCACGGCTCTCTCCTCCCCTCGGTGCCGGTTATGGTGGTTTGTGGTGGTCGGCTTTTTCCATTAAAGGTGGTGATCGCGATTTTCCTCTTTCACTCGACCAATCTAGTATTGGTGGACGGCTTGTTCGAGTCCCGTGGACTAAGTAGAGGAGCAACGCTTGGGGCTCTGTTCTCTCCCTGATTTTCCAGTCGAATTGCTTTATGGAGATCACGTTCAAAGGTATGATTATGTGTCTTGTGTGTCATTCATGCGATCTTGGGATTAGGTGCTTTATGAATATGATTCATGTTTTCCGCATTATAGTACCTAATAAAGTCCTAAAGTGGTATCAGTTAGCCTCTTGCATGAAAACGCTTGATGATAATTATACGATTATTTGGAGTCCATGTTTTTAATTTTATAATCAATTAAGATGGAGAAATTAATTTAATTATGGTTCAATTATTATATTTAATTTGATTAAACTTTTGGAATTGATTAAATGCGATTTAGTTATGCTCAAATAGCCATGAAGAGGACCGAAAATTTGTTCTAAATTGCTCGAAATTTCAAATACCCTAACTTAAATTTCAAACTTTTCAAAAATTTTAAGCCCTCAAATATGATTTTGTGATTGATTTTTGATTTAATTTGAATTGTTTTATGTCTTATAATTTTAATTGGATTGATTTGTGCATAAAAATGTTTTGTGTATGATCATCAATTTAATTTTAAGAGTTAGAATTAAATTGGGAGTAATTTTATGATGTATCATAAAATTAAATGATGATTTTATTTTAATTTGAGGACTGATTTAATTTAACTTTGATAAATGTTATTTTAATTAAATTGAAAACTAAAAACACATATATGTATAAGGTCGGCAGCCGCGATTGGGTGGCGCAACCACGGCGGCTGCCGACCAGGTAGCGGTCTAAGAGGGAGAGGAAGGGGAGGACGGAGGTCCGAGGTGGCTAGGCAGTAGTTGTGCAAGCGTTGCACGCTGCTGCTGCTTGATGTTGCCTTGCAATAGTGGTTGCCTCTACTACTGCTTGCTGCTGCATTGCGGTAGTGGGTGCTGTCAGCCACCGTGGCTAGCTAACAATGGTGGCCAACAGCCGCGCAGTACACAGTTTTAAAAAAATACTTTATTTTAAATTATTTCAAGATAAATACAATTTATTTTGGGATAAAATAAAATTGATTTGAGATAAAATCTTTTGATTAGGATAATATCAAATCTTTCAAAAGTTGTAATATTTGATATTATCCATATTTAATTATTTAAATTTGTTGTTTATCCAAAATTAAAGTGTTTAATTTTTGATAAGATATATTAGGATATTCTGAGCATATCAAAAGGAAAAATACACTTTAATAATCCCAACTATGGACGATTTACTTCTAACAATCCCAACTACAATTTATTTTTTAACAATCCCAACTATGGGGTAAGTTTTCATCCAACAGTCCCAATCGGTCAACGACGAGTCAATAACCTGTTATAACAGGTGACCATGACACGTGTCAACACGTTATTGGTCCAAAGTATTGAAAAAAAATAAACCCATAAAAAAAATTAAAAATAAAAAAATTCAACCACCCTCTCCTCACCCCCTACCAGTCACTTGCTCCACCGTTCACCACCTTTGCAGACCACTGCCTAGCTCCTCCCTTCTCACCACACACACTTCTCGTCACCAAACAACACCAACATTCCTCCTCCCCCACGCCACCAATTCACACCACCAGCCATCTCCACCTCTCGCCACCATTTCTCACAACTCCAGCCACCAATTTGTGCAACCCCAGCCACCGATTCGTGCAACCAGCCACCTCCACCTCTCACCACGAATTCACGGACTCCAACCACGAATTCTCACAACTTTCGCCACAATTCCCGCAACCTCGCCATACGAATTCCCGCAACCAGCCATCTCCGATCCACCGACTTCTCATCACAGCAACAACAGAGCAACTACAGCCGCAACTCAGCTTGCAACTCCAGCCGCAAGCCACCATCTTGCCCTATTATAGCTACTCTTCTCATCACCTCGCAAAAACCTTCAATAAGACCCCAATTTTGATCTAATCTCTTCACGGGCTCTTTGAGGTTAAGGGGATTTTCAAGGTGGTTTTGGGGGTCGAGGAGGGCTAGCTGGGTGGTTATGAGGGTCGGAGATAGGTAGTAGAGGACGACCGCTGATTTCAGTTGTGAAGGAGTGTTGGCCGACCGATTTTCGGCGAGGTTAGGGGATGGGGTTAGGGTTCCGGCGGGGTCATGGGGTGGGGAAATTAAGGGTGGCCGAAACTTTGGTTATTTTTTTTTTTTATTTTTAGTTATTTTGTTTTAAATGTTTAATTTTTTAAAATTTTAATTTCTGACCATTCATGTGTTGACATGTGGCAATTAAAAAAAAAAGTTAAAAAAAAAACTTGTTTAGCAGGTCACCGGTAATTGGGACTGTTGGAGGAAAACTGACCCCATAGTTGGGATTGTTAAAAAATAAACTATAGTTTGGATTGTTAGAAGTAAATCACCCATAGTTGGGATTATTAAAGTGTATTTTTCCTATTCAAAAAGGATAATAATTGATTTAAATAATGTGATTATCCTATAATTAGATTAGGATATAATTGATTCTAAAATTATTTGATTGGCTAATAATTAATTAATTAAGATAGAATCTCCTAAAGTGGTTAGGATAATCATAGAATATTAATGATTTATCTTTCAATGTTAAAGTATGATTTGATTCTATCTCATTCCTAAATTAAAATCTATGATATTTTATAATTGGTCATGAATAATATGTGATATTAAATTATCTAATTATGATTTAAAATATGATATATTTAGGAAATTCGTTGCTTTAATTATGAACATTCGATGTTGTATTTTAGACAAGCATGTTGAGTGATTTATTACATGGAACTTTTAAAAAATATATGATATTATCTTGCTATGTATAGACTAGTATGACCTATAGATTCTAAATACGATCTGCGCATCGTGATTTATTTTTGTAATCTAAATACGGTCTACAAACCATTAAGTTCTTTTGTAACTTTTATTTAGAGTAAATAAATTAGTTATTTAAATAGTTTAGTCCTAAGAAGCCCATGAACTGAAGGTCCAAAGGAGCAAGGTGGATAGAGATCTATGATGGTTCAAGTAGGAGCATTATCATTTCTAGTTTTCTTAGGACTAAGGGGACATAATATGTCTTGTTTTATTGCATAAGTAAATTATGCATGTTAGATTTTATTTATGTTGATTGATGATGCACTGAATTTCACTAAAATAATCACAACATAATAAATTTAGGTCCCAGTAATATTGAGATTGCTGTTCCAATTAAAAAACCCAATAAACCTTTGATATTTATGATAGGTAATGCCAAAGTTGGGTGTCATTTTATATCTTGGGAAAATTGGGGTAAATCAAGTTTTACAATTTTAATTGGTTATGCTCAAGCTCAACAAGGTTACCTAAAGCATTTGAAACCTTGAAGCAAAGGGTAATAATTAAACATGTGATGGTTAATTATTCAACCAAGAGTTACAAGAGTTGTAATCAGTAAAGAGTTTACTCACCTTGAAAATGTAATGGTTGATGGTAGGGCCAAAGTCCAGACAATTATTGCACGAATAAAGGATCTTAGAATCACTTAAAATTCAATTGGGATAATTTAATATTGAATAAAGTGCCTTTAAAAGTTTCCAATTTAATTCGTTTATGATACTTTAATTTTAATTACACATAATTATTAAACTTTGCCTTATTTTGACATAGATGGGTAGCCGTAACAATGATGACAGTAATGCTTTACCACCAACAATGAATACAAGGCTTAATTTTCTCAACTTCAACAATTGGGAAAGTGAACTTAGAAGTGTTATAAGGAACGAACACCTTGAATTTCGTTTAGACTTACCAATCAAGGGCAGATTTAGTCTAGGCATGACTCCTGAGAAACATTTAAGAAATGTTTCAAAATCGAAGAGTCACGTATGTCATGTTGTCTTCTATTCCAGAGGATTGGGCTAGAAGATTCATGGACTATAAACCTTATCTTTTATTCAAATGCTTACATGATGTTTCTAATGGATTACTGAATTCCCATGTTGATGGGGGATTGGATGGAAACGTCGAGGAAATCATTAACATGGTTCTCAAGAATAACGAATCCTGGATTGGAAATATTAGGTTTGAAACCTATAAGATTACTGGTGAGATTATTAATTAAAAATTCATGCCAGGACATTCAGTACAAATTTATGTTGACATGATGGTTCAACTATTCAACCACATGAGTTTGTTAGGGAGACCATTAAAAAATAATGAGGTTCGTGACATAATTCTGCATTCTCTACATGATGGTTTTGACCACGAGAAACTTTCTCAAGATGATGAGGATTATGTAGTTAAGCTGTTAATTTACTCAAAAATCATATAGAGAATTATCTGAAAGGAGAATAAGCCAGTGCTTGAACAAGGATATCCTCACTAAGATGAAGCGACAGGTAAGAGTTACATGATATTCTTGTTATAAACATTTTAACTTTCACTTAGGGTATGCGATATCAAGTTGCAGTGCTCAACATTATTAATGTTGTGCATAAGCTCAACATTATTAATGTTGTGCATAAGCAGCAAAGAAGTGAGGCTAGAAAGGAAATGGAGCTAAAGGGTGCACAAGAAGTATTTGAGTGGCCACAAATAACTTCATAGTTTTAAATTATGATTGTTTTATGATGATTTTAGACTATTTCTGTTTTTTCATGAAATAATATTTCGGTTTTCTTGTTGAGATACTGATTTGGTTTACTTAGCTTGGACAAGTGTTGATCCATGACCAAGATAATAAATTATTTTCATTTTATTGCTAGATAAGAGATTAATTTGTTTTATGACATTGATATAAGTAGATCACAAAACAAAAATTAGATGATTTAAGACAAACTTAATTAAAACAAATTAAGACTAGGTCACATAAACTATTTGCACATCCAAAATTACAAATGGATGAACTCTTATTCTTATTTGATTGTGAATCATTTGAGAATTAAAAGTCATGCTTGATAAGGTAAAATGACCAAGTTGCCTTTTAGTTGAAAGGGTGAAAGAGCTAATGACCTTTTGGAACTCATACATATGATGTGTGTTGACCAATAAAATCAAGAAGTAGCAAAGAGATTTAACTATTTCATTGCTTTTACTAACACAATTTAAGTAAATATGTCCATAATTACTTAATGAAGTAAAGCATGGATTTATTGAAATGTTCAAAGTTCCAAAATGAAATGTAAAATCAGTTTGAGATAAATAATTAACACCACAATATGATTTTTGTGAAAATAATTTAACTCAAAATCAATGATCATCTAAAGGGAATTGTTGAATTGATTCACAATCTAGGAACACTATAATGTGTGTTGAAAGTAAGAATCAAACTTTGCTTGTCATGGTTCAATCCAATATTTAATGATTTACAAATATCATTTTGAGGATATACATTAGAATAACAATTGCGAATATACTAAACAGAAACTCAACCAAAGAAATTGAAAAGATGTCATAAGAGTTATGAATTGAAAATGTTCCAAAAGTTGTCTTTTCTAAACAAGATTGAGGGCTATGAAATCTGTGTAAAATATTTACAAAGATGACATAATGCACCCTAAATCAGATAAATAAGTCTTCGTGGGTTTTTCCATGGAAACTAATAGGTATTATTCCTACAATCGCATAGATAACAAAGTGTTTGTTGCTCATGATTGTCTTTATAGAAAGAAGTCTCTTCCTACAAAGCCAAGTGGGAGTAAACTTAGATCTAAATGAGATTCGAGACTAGAAAAAAATGGATGTGGAGAACACTACATCAGAGACGAAGGCGTATGAAATCAACTAATTTGATAAATACATGTGTCGAAGCAAGCTAATTCAACTAGCGAAGCTTCTATCGTCCTACTTGAATGAAAAGTTTCAAAGAGTTGAAGAGAATAATTCTATTGTTGCTTATAGTTATGGAAGCCACTGAGAAAATGGAATCACAAACAGTGGGATTCTTTGAAGAGAGAGATAGAGAAAATAAAAAAAATAGAAAGTTAAAAATCAAATGTACAATTAAATATAGTATATCTACTTCAACGTTACCTTAAAATGATCAAAAGTTACCTTATAATGATGTAAGCTACCCAGATATAATAAAAGTTATTTAAGCTACCCAGATATAATAAAAGTTATTTAAGCTTAGCTTTAAGGACAAAAGTTACCCTAAATTCAACAAAAGTTACCTCGATCTACAGTAATATTACTGTACATCAGATGTATACTAAAATCTTTGTTGTTGTATTTAGCCTTGATCTTTTAGATTTTAGTTATATTTGTTTTATTTTTTATTGGATTAAATCTATTAGATTATTACTTGGTACTATATTATGTGTAATGTGAGTAAATAAGAGTTTACTAATGTCTAATGTCTATGTATTCGGTTTTACAATATTATGTATGGACTAATTCCTCACAATTTGAGGATATTCGTGGTGATTTCACTTTTCATTTGCTTGGTTCATGATAATTAAATGAGATTAATGCTTCGTAATATGTCAATTTTGTAACTCAATAACAAGTTTTTCACCACCGTATCAATTGAATTGTTTAGTTAAAATACTAAATTAAAAATTGTTATTTTGTTATAGTTGTTAATAATTTTTAATGTTTTGTTAAGTTATTTTAATTGAAATATGTATTTACACATTATTCTAAGCTCCGTAGTTTTTAAAAAACGACTTGGTAATTGATTCTTTTTGTTCAATACAATTTAACTATGAAATGTGTTTCGGGGGTTTTTGTCCCTCGGGAGAGTTACAACACTAAGACTGGATCCAGCAAGGGGCGCCTGTACCTGCAAAGCAAACGGACCGCCGGATGGTCGGTGGTCCGCCTCCGAAGATTAAGTTAGTGATGTACTCGGAGTAAAACGTGCGGAAATAAAGTTATCCGCTTGGATTCCAAGCTCAGGCGTACTGTATCTTGAGAGTGACAGTTCAGACAATGATTGGTATTCAATCAAGGTTAGGTCATAAAAGTTGTCTCTGAAAAGAATCCGATCCCCATAAATGAGGGGAATGTTCCTTATTTATAGGGCTCTAGGAATGTGTGCCCTTTCTAGGGTTTTGTTCCCTAAGAAAGGGCACGCCGTTTTTGCAGGGGCCCCTTGGGATTTGGGCCTTGAAAGCCGCCATTCCCAGGGGGCCAAATCTTCCTACCACGTGTCACCATTTGGAAGGGCCAGGTTGGCGCCCCTTCCAGTGACACGTGGTTGGCTCGAATTGGGCCAGCTAGTTGGGTAAAAATACCCAAATCATTTGCCCCTCACAGGGGACACGCGCTTGCCACGTGTCGCTTGTGACAGGTGTCAGAATCTGGCTGGTCGGATTTCAAATTTACTGTTGGAGGGAAAAATTAGGGTTTTACCCCTTCTATAAATAGAAAGGTTTGACCCCCCCCTTTGGATTCACACCTTTGCAAAAACCAAGCGTCTCCTAGTACCTTCTTCGAAGGTAACCGCCTGTTCTCTTCATTTACTTATTTTTTGCATTTTTCTTTATCAAAATGGTTTCCCAAACGCACCCGACATGACCTAGGTTAGCGATCAGATGGTTATCGGGGACAGCTGAATTTAGAACTGGGAGTGCCGAATGCTCGTTCGAGAACTTTGCTTGAAGTACATCTCCAAATCCGACAGTGTCTGTGCATCTGCAAGACACGATGGCCAGAACAAAGCAGACAACAAGGAGATATAGGGCGGATGGTTCCTTTTACCATTTGGACAGTGAGACTGTCAATTCTAATGGATCCATTAGGGTGCCTGCCAGTGAAATCTTTGAAAACCCCCCAAACCCTTCATCTGACCTTCCCCAAACTCCAACTTATTATTCTTCCCCTTCTTCAAGTGGCACCCCCAGCGATACCCTACTGCGGGAAGCCGACAATCAATACAAGCCCGAGCCCTCAGAACAGGCGTCGGAAGAGAGTCTAGGGGAGGACCCTGCTGGCCCCAGCCTGTAGTCCCCTAGCTCTGGGGAGAGCTCTGATGACGATTCGGCCTCGTCATCCTCTGAAAATGCCTCCATTACTTCAGATGAGGTCAGAGCAAAGATAAGCACTACAAGGGAGTCCTTGTCAGTGGAGAGGGGAGAAGGATGGGCCGAGCCGAGTGCTTCTAGGAGCCTGGAACGCGCTCCTTACTATCACCATGTTCCGCAAAGTAAGCGGACTTCTATGACATCCGGCCTTGCCAACTTTAGGCGCAAGACCGTAATGGGTCATGGCTTTTCCTTGTTTGTGCTGAACAAGGATGATACAATAACCTAGCCGATCTTGGCCAGCTATATGGACCAAGCATTCGGCTGCTACGAGGCGGTCCTCCAAGCTGGTCTGCGCTTCCCTCTCCATCCGGCCGTGGAGAGAATATTGAACGGATACAAACTGGGTATCTGACAACTTGTCCCGAATTCCTGGATTAATATTATCGGGTATATTGCCGCATGTGAAATGCTGGAGGTGGAGCCCAGCTTTGAGGCATTCGCCCACATGCACTATCTTAGCCGAGCGCTGGCCAAGGACGGCATAGGCTGGTACACCTTGTCCACTTGTAAGGGGTACATGATTGCAGTCGGCAAGGAAAACAAGTGGAAGGACTGTAGAACAAAGTTCTACATAGTCTACTCCTCTGATAGCTGACTAAATCGGAAATACAATAGGTGGAACAAGGATCTGCCCCTCCTGGCTGGCAAAAGTGCCTTGCCCCCTCTCCCTAGGCGGGCCCAGGAGGAAATTTTTGACAGGGGTTTGTTCAAAGTGTCCGTTCGGACAAATGAGCAGGGGACGAAAATAGTCGTCCCTCAGAGCTACATTCCCCTATACAAGTGGTTAGAGGATGGGGTGTTCTTGTCCTCTTGTGGGCTAAATTCTGAGTTGCCGAGAGGTAGTCGGCCATCTGATTTATGCAACTTTTAAATTGCTTTTCAAATGCTTGTTCACAAATTCTAACTCCCACTTTTGGTGCAGACAAAGCCATGGAAAAGATCTCAGCAACGAGGTAGCCGGCTGCCGTCTCTACGGCGAAATATCGCTCGAATGTCCTTAATCGAGCGGGTAACGAGCTGAAAACAGTTGGGACCCCCAAGGTAGTCGTTTGTAAAACTTAATAATTTTGAGCAAGGTCAATTTTCGCCCGCCTGTTTTCTGACGCCTTTTCCTTTTGCTATTGCAGAGTGGCTCCACCAGACCTTCTCCCTCCAAGCAATCCCAATCCAAAATCCAAAAGACTGGGACGGGTGATGTGAGTGCATCCGGCAAGAACCGGAAGCATATTGCTCACAAGCCTAAAAGAGGAGACGGCTCTACTCTCGAAGCTGACAGGGAGGTCAGCAAATCGGATGTCAATCAGGCATCGAAGGGTGGCTTTAAATAACCCACTACTGCTGCGGCTCAGCAGGAGAGAAGAGGCGCCATGGGAAGGAGGAGGAGGTTCATTCGGATGGTATAAACCGCCTATGTATTGGATACCATCATATAGATAGTTTCTTAGAATTTTCTTGACTAATTTTAATCTTGCAGCTCCTGTGCAAAGGCCGACCGTCATCCAGATAACCAAGGAGATGCTAAGGGCGCTTGATCCAGAGGACAAGGCGTCCGTGAGAGGAGTCGGCACCCTTAACTTGGATGCCATCTTGGGGAATCTTTGTGAGGTAGAGAATTATCTTGATTTACTTATTGTTAAGTATATATCCGACTGGTCTTAACCATTCGGCTCTTTACTCATATCCAGGCTATGCTACGCGTTCAGGGGCTAAGGAAGCGTCTCCAGGAAAAGTCCAAAGAGGTAACAGCCGCTAAAGCTCGGGCCAAGTCCGCCTTAGACCGAGATCAATTTGAAATTGCTCAAAATGAGCTACTGAACCTTGATATGATGTATTCCCTGGCGGATGCCAACCTGCAGGTAAAGAAGGACCTAGATTCGGCTTGCTCCAAAATTAATGATCTTAAGGCCAGAATTAAAGGTCTTAAGGAAAAGCTTGAGCCTTTGCAAGAGGCCAAGAAAGAAGCCGAGAGGGCTAAGGAGCGGGTTGGCCGCCTGGAGATGCGCCTGACAAACCAGGAGAAGCAGTTGAAGGCCAAGTTTATGTCCCGAGCTGAGGAGGAGAAGGAGGCCCTTGTCAAACAAATGATGGAAGATTATGAGGTTATCATTCGTATGGCATGGGAGGCGGTACAGCCGAGTGCTAACTATAGCACATGGAAATCCAAATTTGACCAAGCCAACGAGGATTTCAATGCTGACCTTCTTCGACAATCTCAAGAGGAGGCGAACAAGGCTACTGCTGAGGGTGAAGAGTCTGACTCCTCATCAGGATCTTCTGGGGACAAGTAGGGAGACGAGGAGGATGATGAAAACGCTGAGCAGCCGGCGGGTGAAAATATGGATGATGCGGCTGCAAATGTTGAGAACTTCTCTCCTGCTACTTAAGCTTTTTATAATTTTCTTCTGCAGCCGAATGGTCATGTATCTGATCTTCCGGCCTGCGTGCTGAGTAAAAATGTATCTTTACCGACCAAGGAGTCGGGTAATTCAACAATTCTCCTGGCTTAGCCAGTTAACTCTTTACAGTCGTCAATTTTGACAGCTGTTAATTTTTACGAAGCATCCGGTCATTTGGCCGGTCTTATTTATATTGGTGTTCATGCATGCTTTGAAAATGGACGTCGTCGGTTATCTGACTCAGGTTGGAGCAGACGGTCATACTCATGTTGGAGCAGACTGTGGCCATCGGCCTCTATTATTTTATTAATATCCGGCCATTGGCCTCTATAAAAATGGTAAATAGCCGTTAAGTGTTGGACTAAACTTAAAAATAAATTAGTAGGGTCGACTGCTTTGGTGCAGTCGGCTCCTTCAGACGGAATGGGGCGTCTGCTGTTGGGACAGACGTTTAAAAATAGGGTGGTCGTCTGTACTTTGTACAGGCGACGCTAGCATAATTTACAAAAATTAGCAAAAAAGACATTCTCATTAATCAAAACTTTGAAACATTTACAAAAACTCTTAAAAGTAGTACTTTTTTAAGTTGTCTACATTCCAAGTTCTAGGCAGCCGCCTACCGTCTGGTTCTTCCAGTCGGTAGGTGTCGTCTCTTACTTCATCATAGATTCGATAGAGGCCTTCCCAATTTGGGGTTAGCTTTCCCTGCTCATTCTCCCTACCGACTGCCTCCATTTTCCGTAACACAAAGTCCCCCACTTTACGAGGGCGCTTGTGTACTCTTTTGTTGTAGTCCTGGGTCATTTTCAGACGGTAAATCTCATGGCACAAGGCAGCATTGCCCCTGCGCTCTGGAAGTGAGTCCAATGCTAGCCGCATGGCCTCCCAGTTTGCCTCTTCGTCATACAACATGATTCGAAGAGTCGGCTCATAGTGTTCAATGGGCAGGACAGCTTCTGCACCATACACCATGAGGAATGGGGTTTCTCCAGTTGCCCCTTTGGCGGTTGATCTGATGGCCCAGAGGACGTGTGGTAATTCATCCGCCCAAAGGCCACCAGCTCTCTCTATTTTCTTCTTGATCCCGTCTGAGATTAACTTGTTAAAAGCTTCGACCTGGTCGTTTGCTTGGGGCTGGCCGACTGATGCAAAGAAACTTGAGACCCCCTGGTCTCCCAACCAAGTCTTGAGTTGAGGCGTCTCAAACTGAGGATCGTTGTCAAAAACCATAGACATAGGCACCCCGAAACGAGTGATAATATTCCTCCATATGAAGGAATGACATCTTTAGTCTTGATTTTTTGACCGCCTCTGCCTCTACCCACTTGGTAAAGTAATCCACTGCTACCAATATATAGCGCTTGCCGCCTGGGGCGGCTGTGTAAGGCCCAAGTATGTCCATGCCCCATTTGGCAAAGGGTACTGGGCTGTGGATGGCCGTCAGGTCTGTGGCCGGACGATGGATGAGCTTGCCAAACTTTTGGCACTTGTCACATTTTTTAACCATTTCCATTGCATCTGACTCCAGAGTCGGCCTGAAATAGAGCCACATGGCCTTGGCAGCTAAGGACATGCCGCCTATATGGGAGGCGCAGAAACCCGCATGCAAATCTTTGAGGACTTCTTTACCCTTTTATGGGGTAACACACTTCAACAGAGGTTTCAAAAAACCAGCCTTGAAGATTTCTCCCTGTCTCAGCTCAAAGTTTGTAGCTTTCTTATTCAGAACAGCCGCCTCCTGGGGTGAATCAGGGAGCGTGCCGTCTGCAAGGTAGGCCCGGATGTTGTCCATCCAGGTTGAGCTTCGGTCAATAATTCTAATGGGGTCTTCATTAGATATACTTCTCTTTTCCATGACCTCCCAGAAAACTGACTGGGGCGTTTCACAAGAGGCGGATGATGCCAGTTTTGACAGAGCATTCGCCTAATTATTTGAAGACCTGGGCACCTGACTTAGATGAAACTCCTCAAGTGTCCTGACTTCATTTTTGACGCCTGCAAATATTTTATCATGGCCGGATGAGTAGCCTCGTACGTTCCATTGACCTGAAGTACGACCAGTTGGGAATTAGAGCAGGTGTCAATTTTCTTTGCCCCTGCCGCCTTGCAATACCGAATGCCGGCTAGTAGGGCCTCATATTCGACCTCATTGTTAGAGACCTGGAACTTGAACCATAATGCATATTCGTACTTATCTCCCTCAGGAGATTGACAGATAATCCCTGCACCACATCCGTTCGTAGTGGAGCTCCCGTCCACATACACTTTCCAAACCTGGCTAGAATTGTCCGGTACAACCGGCCTTGTCATTTCAACAATAAAGTCGGCGAATGCTTGCCCCTTTATTGCCTTTCTTAGTTCGTTAGTGATTTCCAATCCTTGCATTTTAATCGCCTATTTAAGCATTCGTCCAGAAGACTCCAAGGTTGTGAGTGGCCGCTTGATCGGTTGGTCAGTATAGACTTCTATCGCATGCGCCAAGAAGTAAGGCTTTAGCTTTTTAATGGCCATGTAAAGGGCAAGGCCAAATTTTTCAACCATGGGGTACCGAAGCTCTGCGTTCCTAAGAACATGGCTAATGAAATACACCGGGAGCTGGATGCTGTTACTTTCAGCTAAGAGAACGACACTGAGGGCATGATCAGAGACGGCTAAATACATTAAGAGCTTCTCTTTGGGCAAAGGGCTAACGAGCCTCGGCAAAGAGTGTAGATGAGTTTTTAGCTTTTGAAAAGCCGCCTCTACATCATCCCCCCATTCAAAATTGGTCTGCATTTTGATTGCCTGGAAGAAGTAGAGACACTTGTCACCTGACCGACTGAGGAATCTACCCAAGGCTGCTAGAAAACCTGTTAACTTTTGCACTTCCTTCACAGTACGGGGCGACTGCATGTCGATTACCGCTTGTATTTTTTCAGGGTTGGCCTTTATTCCCCGTTGGTCAATAAAAAATCCGAGAAACTTCCCAGACTCAACACCAAAGACACACTTTTTTGGGTTTATCATGACCTTATGCCGCCTGAGTGTGCCGAATGTTTCTCGAAGATCAGCAAGATGATCCGTCTGCTGTTTGGATTCGACTATCATGTCGTCAATGTACGCCTCTACATTCCTTCCGATTTGATTAATGAAGACCGTATTAATCATTCGTTGGAAAGTAGCAGGCGCATTCTTCAAACCAAATGACATTACCGTATAACAAAACAACCCCTGATCAGTGACGAATGCCCTATTTTCTTGATCTTTTTTCCACAGGGGGATCTGATGGAAACCTGAATTGGCTTCTATAAAACTCATCAGGGCATGTCCGGCTGTTGAATCGACCAGACTGTCGATCTTAGGCAGTGGATACCTATCCTTTGGACATGCCTTGTTGAGGTCTGTGTAGTCAACACACATACGCCAAGTTCCAATCGGCTTTTTTACTAACACAACGTTAGCTACCCACTCAGGGAAATTGCATGGCCGAATGAACTTGGCGTCCAGCAGTTTTTTTACTTCGGCGGTTGCCGCCTGACTTCTTTCCTCGCCGTTGTTTCTTTTCTTTTGCCGGATGGGCTTCTTTTTAGGATCCACGGCAAGTTTGTGGACAGCGAGATCCGGGTTGATGCGTGGCATCTCTTCCACTTCAAAGGCAAAGATGTCTTTGAATTCTCTCAACAGCTGGTGCAAGCTCTCTCCCAGCTTAGTAAATGCGACTGTCCCCACCTTAACCGTCCGCTCTGGGGGACTGTCGTCTAGAGGGATATCAATGTGCTCGCCAGCAGGCTGGGGACGAAGATCATCTGACCGTTCCCCGGTCAGTGATTGCTATTGTTTTTCTTTTTTGGACACCACCAGCTGATCAGTCTTTCTTTTCTTACCGGCTGGTGGGGTCGACTGTTCTTCCTCGACATCGTCAAGGTCGATTGTCTGCTTGCCCCGGCCGGATGCTACGGCTGCGGGCTTGACGTCCGAGAGATAACACTTGAGCCGTCTTCTGGTCCCCATTGAGGGAGCTGACTGTTCCATCATCCTTCTCATACTTGAGCAGCATGAGAGTAGGAATGATGACGACCTTACACTCATTTAGAGTGGGTCGGCCAAAAATGAGGTTGTAAGCTGTGAGCTCTTCAACCACTAGGAAACGGATGGTCATGTGCCGACCGTCTCCCCTATTCCCCAAGCGGACGGGTAAGTCAATTCGTCCGATTGGGTGCACAAGTCCTCCCCCAAACCCAACAAGGGTGTGAGGGACTTCTATCATGCTATCCGGTTTGTATTTGAGATTGGATAAGCATTTGAGGCTGATGAGGTCAGAGGAGCTGCCTGTGTCAATCAAAATTCGACCAACCAGTTGGTTAGTCACCTTGCATTCAATGACCACAGGGTCATCATGCGGCCGACGGACTTTGCCTCTGTCCTGCTCGGTGGTGACAACTTTAGGGAAGGCGGATGTGCCTTCCGCCTCTCCTTCTTCAACAGAGTTGACCATCTTTCTCAGACGGTCTTTGGTGCCCCGAATGGTCGGGCCACCCCCGGCAAATTCGTCTTCTATTGTATACACCGGATCTTCATCGCTTTCGGCACTAATAGCAGGCTGGGGAGTCTTCTTCTTGGACTGCCCCGGATTTGCCTTGGAAGTCACTTTGGACTTCACATAGGACTTCAGCTGTCTCTTGTCGGCCAGACGGTCAAGCTCCCGCTTGAGACTGAAGCAGTCGTTCGTGTCATGGCCGACATCCTCGTGGAAATGGCAGTGTTTGCTTTTGTTATGATTTTCAGCGGAACCTTACATAGGGGTCGGCTTCTCGAGAGTCATCCGATCCTTGATTTCCAAGAGGATGGAGCAGCAGTCCTTGTGGAACTCGTACCTTGGAACGTATGGTTTCCACTCTTTTTTCTTCTTCTAGGCCGGTTGATCAGAGTTATCAATGACCCAAATTTATTTTTTCTTTTTGCTCTCTTCTAGCTTAGGAGCTGGCTGAGCAGGCCGACTCTCCTTCTGTTGGCCGGACTTCTTAGGGTCCGACTGCTTATTGGAGCAGCAGAGTTCGGTCACATGTATATAGGCTTTCGCCTCTCGCAATGCTCCCTGCAGAGTGAAAATTTATTTGCGGACGAGTTCATACTTGAAAGTAGACCCGTCCTTCAGACCCTTAAAGAAGTCTCTGAAGGCGACCTCATCAGACAGCCCATGAATCTGGATTCGCACCAGATTGAACCGTCTAACATAGGAACGCAGACCTTCTATATCTCTCTATTGTACATTGCCCAAATCAAGGCTTGTCTTTTTGGCAGGGATGTTCATAGAGAAGTATGCCGCCTGGCCTCCAAAGAGGGTAGGCTGCATGTAAGGTAAAGCGGGCGACTGGTACAATGGCGGAGCCATGTACTGGGCCGAATGGATCACATGAGGGCCAGACTGAACCCGAGGGCTGCTTGCTGGATTCTCATGTACAGACGAAGAATACCTTGCAGAGGTATTCCGAAAGCTATCATGGTAGGTCGACGTAGAAGCCGACTCTGCTAGTTGAGTTTTCTTCTGCTCAATGTAATGTTGAGCATCGAAGAATGTTTTCTTGCTACCATCCGACTGTATGTTCCGGATGGCTTTTCTTGTACCCGTTTTTGGGAAACGGAGTCTAGTGAGGTCAAATTGGGGCCGAGCCTTCTCCTTAAGGGCAGGATGATGAGTCGGCTGGCGGTCCCTGACCGACTTCTGTTTACCAGCTTGAGCTGGCTTCTTGGCCGACTGCTCCTTTCTAGGAGTAGGCGACCTCTTGGTGGCAGGTTGTTTGATTTCACCCCTGAGACTGCTCAGGAGTTTCATGAGTTCGTCTCGGGTAACGGGAGTTGATCCTGTCGCCTGGGAAGGATCACCCGGCCGCCCCGAGGGCTTCTTTGGCTGACCAGCCATTTTGCTTGGCCCCGCCTAGTCAGGGTGACGCTCGTGCTTTTCTTTACTGCGGATGCGTCTATAGATGAGGGATCCATTTGGATCCACATAGGTTTCGACATCAACGTCGTTCCCTAAGTCATGGTCCGTCTGGACCACTATGTTTTTCGGAGGCCGATTGGTCTTAGGATTTGGTACGGCGCCAAATGTTTGGGGGTTTTTTGTCCCTCGGGAGAGTTACAACACTAAGACCGGATCCAGCAAGGGGCGCCTGTACCTGCAAAGCAATCGGACCGCTGGATGGTCGGTGGTCCGCCTCCGAAGATTAAGTTAGTGATGTACTCGGAGTAAAACGTGCGGAAATAAAGTTATTTGCTTGGATTCCAAGCTCAGGCGTACTGTATCTTAAGAGTGACAGTTCAGACAATGATTGGTATTCAATCAAGGTTAGGTCATAAAAGTTGTCTCTGAAAAGAATCTGATCCCCATAAATGAGGGGAATGTTCCCTATTTATAAGGCTCTAGGAATGTGTGCCCTTTCTAGAGTTTTGTGCCCTAAGAAAGGGCACGCCGTTTTTACAGGGGCCCCTTAAGATTTGGGCCTTTAAAGCCGCCATTCCCAGGGGGCCAAATCTACCTACCACGTGTCACCATCTAGAAGGGCCAGGTTGGCGCCCCTTCCAGTGATACGTGGTTGGCTCGGATTGGGCCAGCTGGTTGGGTAAAAATACCCAAATCAAAATGTAAAATAGTTCATCTGATTCGAACATGTCTAAACAATAAGAACTCGACCCAATCTCTAACAATTCATGTTTATAAGAATAAAACTGTAATATGTAATTATTTTTCAAATTTCTTTGATCGTATGACTAAGCTTTTGGATTTTTAGGCTTTTAACTTTCAAGTAATAAACATTTTATGAGGTCAAGTATTTTTTAAAAAATATTTTTCTCAAATTATGGGACGTTTGTAGTTCATACCCCCGGTTGAAAATCCTTGCTCCGCCACTTCCCCCACCCCACTCATAGTCCCCACGCCTTACACACGCTCATGTTCCTCCATTACCACACCCCCCACTCTCCTCATTGCCCCACTCATGCACCACCAGGTGCCCATGTAGGAGTTTATAGGTACTATAAAGCGGAAAAACATGAATCATATTTATAAAGCGCCTAATCCCAAGATCGCATGCATAACACACAAGACATATAACCATACCTTTGAAGCGTGAATTCCACGAAGCTATTTGACAGACAAATCAGGGAGAGAATAAATCCCCAAGCGTTGCTCCTCTACTTAGTCCACGAGGTTCGAACCAGCCGTCTACCAATACTAGATTGGCCAAGTGAAAGGGAAAACTGCAATCACCACCTTTAATGGACTAACCGACCACCACAAACCACCACCACCACGAACGACCTTGAGAGGCGCTGAGGGAGAAGAGAGAGCCGTGAGAGAGAGGGAAGTTTGAGAGGGCTTGGTCTCGTGTTTTCTAACACGGATTTTTTATCTTCCTAATCAACTGAATTCTCTTGTCATGCAAATTCTAGGCAACTAGTCTGTATATAACCACATTATTATTAGACTAGGATAGGAAGCCCAAAACCCTCCAATCCTCTCCATATGGCCGGCCACTATAGAGGATGAGGGCCATCATGGGCCTCGTCCTCTTGTGCTCGATCTAGGCCCTTTATGTGACCTTATAGGATTTGTCCAAGTGGGCTTTGACCTATTTTACTAGTCCAACGATCATTTACCTCTAATTATGATATAACGACGACCCAAATGTACGAACTTAATTATCTCCATAATTTGATCCATTTATACATCTAGTAATTGCACATGACGAAGGCAGAATTCCTTCAATCTCCCACTTGTCTGAGACAAGTGTGCAATATTCAAATTCCTTAAGTCAATATGTGGCAATTTGATAATATGATTGCATCACATGTCGAGATCATATTAATCACAAATCGTTTCTTGAAATCTGAGTTAGAATTATAAAACCAAATGATTACTGAGTAATGCGTTAGAACACTACAAGAAAATAACCTGTTTCCGACGGAAAAATTCCGTCGGAAGAACCCCGAAATCCGTCGGAAAACGCGTTTCCGACGGAATTCCGTCGGAACGGGTTGTCGGAAAATGGTTCGTAGGAAAACGGACCCTTTCGACGGAATTTTCGACGGAATTCGGTCATCGGAAGAGGTTTTCTGGCACCGTATAAATCCGTCGTAAATCTCCGACGGACACAATTTCCTCGGAAAGTTGCGACGGAAAATCCGTCAGAAAATTATTAAAAACCAGCCCAAACCACATGTTACCACCCCTAACCCGTATCACCAGCCCCCGTAACCCGATCCATCACCCACACCCACACCCACGAGAACCCATACCCACCTAACCCTAAGTCCTTAACCAACACAAACAAGCCAAGATCTACCACCTCGCCTACGTGAACCACCCCACCAACCACCTAAAGCCACCACCTCCACCGCCGAACAAACCATTACAACCCAGAAATTAACAAAAAGAAAAGAAAAATAAAATAAAATCCCAACACAAAACCCAAACCCGAAAACAAATAAAAAAAAAATTCAGATCAAATAAATCCAGTACTAGAAACTTAAATCCAGAAAATAAATTAAAAAAAAAAACTAAAAACTGAATAAAAAAAATTCAGAACAAAAAAATTGAAAAAAAAATGAAAAAACAATTGATCTACACTGGCCGCAAAAATTCGACCACAATCAACCAAATTTAGCCTTGAATATGGTTATATAAGGCCAAATTCGACCATAAAAACGCTAGATCTAGCGTTTCCATGGTCGAACTTGACCTTAAAACCACAACATGCCGGGAACTTGGTCGGAAAATACATCGGTGTGCTTTGTGGGCTAGCTTCGGACATCAACAATGGAGGAGAGATAAAAGAGAATAGAGGGAGTAGCAAGAGATCAGATAAAAAGAAGATAGGTTGTGCGGCTAGAGAGAGGAGAGAGAGAAAGGAAACTGAAAGAAGAAGGAGAAGAGGAGGAAAAAGAAAGAAGACTGAAGGAGAACAGAAGAAGGAGAAGAGGAAAGAGAAATGGGGTAGGGTTAAAGGAAAACCAGAGATGAGAGAGAAGGAGAAGTGGAAAAAGAAAGAGGCGGAAATAATAAGAGTTGGGGAAAAGAGAAATAAGAGGCGGAAAAAGATAGGGTAGGGTTTTGGGAATTTTTTTTTAATTATTATTCCGACGGAAAGTTCGTCGGAAAGTTCCGACGGATATTTATTCCGTCAGAAATGGTACTTTCCGACGGAATTTTCCGTCGGAAATGGTACTTTCCGACGGAATTTTCCGTCGGAAGTGCATATATTCCGATGAAATTATTTTTCATCGCAAATTTTTGACAGATTTCCGACGGAATTCTTAAAGTCGTCGGAAATATCCGACGGAATAGAAATCCGTCGGAATTTTCGACTTTTCCGACGGAAAAATGGTGTCTGTCAGAAGCAGTCCGTCGCTATTTACCTGTTTTCTAGTAGTGGAACGTGGCCACGTATTTTATGAATTCTCCCTCTTCAAGCGGCCATGACAGAGTCCCTAATTTAATAGGTATACTCAATCCAATCTTGAAGTAATAAGGTTCCCACTCAACTTTTGAAATAACCAGGAAACATCCTTTATAATCTCCAGTTACGGGAAGACGTTTGAATGTATCATAGTCAAAACATCCATTGAATGAAATCAATGTTCCACTCATGTCAAAAGAATCCACTAATATATCCGGAAATTCTATACTTGAATTTCAAAGTAGGTCAATAGTTCGATCATGCATCATTCATGCATATCCAAGTGACTTACCGAGCATCACTATGCCCCTATTGCCCATGAAACTGCGCTTTCCAATCAATCTTACATGATAGTCAATTTATTGAAATCATTTATGTCCACTTTAACGATTTCAAACTAAGAACTTAAATAATATATGAATTTTGTTCACCTTTGGGGTTTCATTCACCAGGTCATCAACTTGATGCGCCCATCAATTCATAATTATTTTGGACATTTAATTTAATTTCCAAAACCATAATTAAATAAGAGAAATAATAATTTATGTTTAAACATAATTCTGCAAACAAAATCCTATGTTTTTGACTCATTACGGATGGTCTTTCCAATGAGAACCTTTTTATGCGTATGACAATAATGTTAATCAAAATTACGCACATGAAATACTTAGAACTTTTCGAGTCTCATCCACTCATTCTAAATCATTGCCGAAACAAATTCAGGAATTAAAATAGAAATCCTCCTCAGTGGAGTCGCCAAAAACTGTAGGGAATAATTTCAAGCCTTAAAAATCCCACTAGCTTGAACCCCACTGTGATCATACACTAAAGTACGGTAGCGTTCAAAAGGGAAGAAGATAGAGCAAAAGAGTCGCCAACAAGTTTTTAAGGAACTTGTAAACCGTTCACGAAGTGAAGGTTACACCCCTTAACGATCCAAGAGATCGTCAACTCCATAAGGTCATGAACCAAATAAGGGTTCGGGGATGAAGGTACAAATCCAACCTAAAAGAGATTGAACCTGCCCTAATAATAGGCCTCTACTTTAGTCTGCTCGTATTCATGTGCGCTTTCTGACTAACATGCAATCAATAGGATTAACCCTAAACCTGTTTAATCTATGTTGGTTGAATATAATGCACAAATAAACTATTATTGGTGATCACTTGAATTATAATCAAATTAACCCTAACAAGATTATTAATTATCTTATTAAGCGTGATTACAAGTACCAAATTCCCTTTAAACATGCATGAAAGGTGTGATCAAGCAATAACAATAAATATAATCAAGCAACATAATAAATAATCAACATCATGAATAATAATTATAAATAAAATAATCATCATCAAAATAATAATAACAATAATATTCACAATCATCATAAATTATAACAATTATAATCATAATCATGTTCATGTTAATATTAAAGCATAATAAAAATAGCAAGATCCTAGGCATGATACTAACAAGATTAATAACAAACCCTAGCATGTCACTAAGCAATAAAAATCAAATCTTTAACCCTAATATGATACTAACATGAATAAATGTTCGAAAGAACATAGGAAGCATCGCAACAATCATATTTAATATTAAAAATACCCTAGACATGATACTAGGAATCATAACAACAATATAAACATGATATCTACATCATAAATCAATTAATCAATTAAAGTACTTACTTGGATGCCTCGTATCTCTTTCTAATAACAAAATACACGCGTTAGTAACTTCAAGGAAAATAATAATCAAAACAATTTAATTAAATAATTGGAAGAGAAATTTGAGACCAAACCCTTAGAAATTAAACCTTTCACGTCTAGGGCGAAGGCAACTTCGAATATGGCTAGGTGTTTCTAGATCTTGCGAATGCGGAATTTTGTATTCGAGAAAAGGCTAGTTTAGAAAAAGAGAGAGAGAGAATAATCAAGAAAATCTTGATGAGAGTTGGTTATTGAAAACTTGTGAATGAAGAGAGTTGATGAATGATAGATGTAGATGATAATTTGTGAATCAAAACGGAGTTTTTTAATACGATATTTATAGAGAAAATCAGCCAAAAAAGATAATTTAACAAAACAGAGACTGAAGATCACAAAACAGTATTGGCGCCAACCCTGGCTAACTGGCGCCAAGCACCAGTGGCTAGCGCCTATGGCTAGCGTCTGGCGCCAAGCCTGGTTCCAGGCGCCAAGGCCTGGGGTTGGACGCTGTAGGGAATAATTTTAATCCTTTAAAAATCCCACTAGCTTGAACCCCACTGTGATCATACACTAAAGTACGGTGGCGTTCAAAAGGGAAGAAGATAGAGCAAAAGAGTCGCCAACAAGTTTTTAAGGAACTTGTAAACCGTTCACGAGGTGAAGGTTACACCCCTTAATGATCCAAGAGATCGTCAACTCCATAAGGTCATGAACCAAATAAGGGTTCGGGGATGAAGGTACAAATCTAACCTAAAAGAGATTGAACCTGCCCTAATAATAGGTCTCTACTTTATTCTGCTTGTATTCATGTGCGCTTTCTGACTAACATACAATCAATAGGTTAACCCTAAACCTGTTTAATCTATGTTGGTTGAATTTAATGCACAAATAAACTATCATTGGCGATCACTTGAATTATAATCAAAGTTAACCTAACAAGATTATTAATTATCTTATTAAGCGTGATTACAAGTACCAATTCCCCTTTAAACATGCATAAAAGGTGTGATCAAGCAATAAATAATAAGCATCAAGCAACATAATAATGAATAATCATGAAGAATAATAATAATAATCATATCATAATAATAATCATAATCATCATAAATAAAATAATCATCATCAAAATAATAATAAATTATAACAATTATAATCATAATCATGTTCATGTTAATATTAAAGCATAATAAAAATAGCAAGATCCTAGGCATGATACTAACAAGATTAATAACAAACCCTAGCATGTCACTAAGCAATAAAAATCAAATCTTTAGCCCTAACATGATACTAACATGAATTAATATTAGGAAGAACATAGGAAGCATTATACTTTTAATCATACTTGATATTAAATTTACCCTAAACATGATACTATGAATATCATAATAACAATGTAAACATGATTTCTACATCATAATATCAATAAATCAATTAAAGTACTTACTTGGATGCCTCATACCTCTTTCTAATAACAAAATACACACGTTAGTAACTTCAAGGAAAAATAATAAAACAAAACAATTAAATTAAATAATTGAAATAGAGATTTGGGACCAAACCCTCAGAAATTAAACCTTTCATGTCTAGGGCGAAGGCAACTTCGAATATGGCTAAGTGTTTCTAGATCTTGTGAATGCGGAATTTTGTATTAAAACAAAAAAGAAAGAATGCTAAAGAATACTTGATTGTGGAGAATTGGTGAATGGTAATTGATAATTGGTAATTCGTGAATGTTGGTGAATGAAAACGGAGTTTTTAATACGATATTTATAGAGAAAATCATCCAAAAAAGATAATTTAACAAAACAGAGTCTGAAGATCGCAAAACCACATTGGCGCCAGCCCTGGCTAGTTGGCGCCAGCACCAGTGGCTAGCGCCAGGCGCCAAGCCTGGTTCCAAGCGCCAAGGCCTGGGGTTGGACGCCAAACTGATTTTCAACGCGTTTTCGAAAATCTGATAAGTTTCCCATGCTGGAAGATAAAATAATATAATTCCATCGAAAATGTTATTTGATCTTGATTAAAACTCTGAAAAGTCCTAATTGAATTAGGAATGAAAAGAACCTTCTAGAATGTTCTAGAAGACTAAAATCATTCATAATTTCATTAGGAATGATAAATTATATTAGGCCCTCCCCTAGATCATTGGGCCGTACATAAAGCTCAAACCGGACCCAGTTTAGTAAATTGGCCATAATTTCCTCAATATTCATCGGAATTGGGCTTATAATATATCGTTGGAAAGGTCTTTGCAAACCCCATCCAACTACACCACTATTGGACCCATATCATGGACCAACCAAAATGGATTGTCTGTTTTCTTAAAATAAAGTTTTCAATATCAGGGAGAAGAGAAAAGAAATAAAAGTTTCCGCAACACTAGACCTTTCCACACTTTGTTTCATTCGATTATGATTCGACGTGAATACTCATCACTGGGTTTTGTTTTGGGGAGACACAAATGGGTGTCTACAAACTCCAGTCTTAATTCCAACGCGTTTTTGAAAATCTGATAAGTTTACTGTACTGGAAGATAAAATAATATAATTTCTTCGAAAATGCTATTTGATCTTGATTAAAACTCTGAAAAGTCCTAATTGAATTAGGAATGAAAAGAACCTTCTAGAAGATTCTAGAAGACTTTAACCATTCCTAATTGCATTAGGAATGATAAATCATATTAGACCCTCTCCTAGATCATTGGGCCGTACATAAAGCTCAAACCGAGCCCAGTTTAGTAAATTGACCATAACATCCTCAATATTCATCGGAATTGGGCTTATAATATATCGTTGGAAAGGTCTTTGCAAGCCCCATCCAACTACACCATTATTGGACCCATATCATGGACCAACAAAACTGGATTAGCTGTTTTCTTAAAATAAAGTTTTCCAAAACAGGGAGAAAAGAAAAGAAATAAAACTTTCCGCAACACTAGACCTTTCCACACTTTCGTTTCATTCGATCATGACTCGACGTGAAAGGCACTCATCACCGGGTTTGGTTTTGGGGAGACACAAATGGGTGTCTACACTTATGTAATATGTTTTCTCAAAACATACACAACTTAAATTACATAACTTGCTTCAATCCAAGTCTTTAATATGACTCTCATATCTTAGTCCATGGAAGGGGTTTAGTGATTTCTCACTCATAATAAAATTTTGCAGATCACGACATTCCGCTTGTCATTGATCTTATAGATTAGGTGATATCTCATATTTATTTGCTTGGATTTGTTATGTGATCTAACCTTGGCTCCTTTGTTTTGGCAAAGGCGTCCTTTTAGTCACAAGACAATTTGATCCAAACTTCCTCCTTATCTACTTAGACTGTAGCTAAAACACATATTTTGACATTGAGTATGCGACGACATTCTGCTTTGAATTCTTCAAGCTTACCGTCCTTCTCCATTTAGACGCAAAATGTATCTAGATCAACATCTAAAGTCATCTTGCCTATTTGGAAACTTGCATCCGTATAACCTTTTGAAAACTTGTTCACTCTTAACATCATAAACTAGAAGCATTCCTTAAGTGCTTCTTAAGTACTTAAGGATTGGTTCTTAATAGCTTTCAGTAGCACTGTCAAAACGGTTTGACAGTTTGGTTTGAAATCGGTTCGGTATTAAATCGGGTCGGTTTGGAATCGGTTTAATTGTCTCACGGGTCGGTTTTGGTTCTGTTTAAATAGTTATCAGTTCGATTCGGTTTTGGTTTATTCTTGAGCGGTTTTAATTCGGTTTCGTGTTGTAAACAGTCCGGGTAGTAAACGGCTCGGTGCAGACGGGTTGCGGTTTGTTAACGGTGCGGTGTAAACGGTTTTTATCCCAGTTTAAACAGTTTCGGGTTGGAAACGGTTTCGGGTTAGAAACAGTTTGGTTCTTTTTTGGTTCAGTTTATAACTGGTTCGGTTCTTTTTCGGTCCAGTTTTTAACTAGATCGGTTCTTTTTTGGTCCAGTTTATAAATGGTTCAGTTCTTTTTCGGTTCAGTTTATAATTGGTTCGGTTCTTCTATGGTTTAACGTTATTCAGATCGGTTCCATTTCAAGTTTACTAAATTACGGTTCGGGTCGGTTTTCGGTTTTAAAAAATAAATTGTTTATCGAGTTGTTTGGATTCGGGCAGTTAAATGGTTTTGGTTTGAAATTTGATAGTAATTGCTAACCTTTTGCGTTCACAAGTTTTATATAAAGTCGCAAATCATTTCATATTTAGGCATCATATTATAAACAAATTCTCATTGATTTTATAAATACATATTATGTTCTGTTTCAAGTTTAGTCATACTGATCTTACTAGTTTATTACGAAGTAGATTATAAGAGTTAGTGTATTAATGTATTATTGTTTTACAATTAGGTTATTATATGCTTCTTATTTAAGCATTTATATACTACGCGTAGTATCATAGTCATGATTTGATGAGTTCTTGTGAAATGGAAATTTGCAATTTGGTAATTCGATACTTGATTAGTCAACAAGACTGATAATTATGACTCGTTTATTATTATATATTTTCATGAAATTATGAAGATAATACAAAGTACTTTGATTTGTATAATGAAAGAAAACAGTAATGACTAATTAACAAGGTAATATTGATTAGTTCAATCGATCATATGTACACATTATTAACACATGGCATCTAACTATCTCATAGTTAAATATTCGTATCATCGTTATTCGTATGTATTAGTACAAAGTTATAGACTCATGAGTGATCTTTTTAAATTTATCTATTTATACATTTTATTAATATAACGTTTTTATAATTTTTACGTGTATGAAAATAAAGATATACTAGTTGATGTTTTAATACGTGTCTTGGGCACTGATCCCGATCAAATGGGGCAAAAAAATACTTAAGAATTGAGGGAATAATATTTTTGTAGATGAATATACAACACACAAACACACATGGATCACCACTCTCAACCATAGATTAAAAAATCAATGGTTAGATTCTTTCTCCCACAACACACACGGATCACCACTCTCAACCATAGATTAAAAAATCAATGGTTAGATTCTTTCTCCCACAACACACGCAGATCACCATTCTCAACCATAGATTAAAAAATAAATGGTTAGATTTACATGAAACCCTTTTGAAACCCTTTCACTCTCACTCTATTCTCACGGGCTCACGTCGCCTCTCAGATCTCCCTCTCCGTGACATTCATTCTCACGGGCTCACGGTGCCTCCGTCTCCCTCATACATTCATTCACGGTTGCCAGAATACCAAACCTTGAAGCTGTCCTGATCTCCCTCTCTCTCATCGATGTTGTTGCTGCCCTAAATCTCCAAATTCAGGTATGAACTCTCTCTTTCTCGTACTTCTTGCGATGTTGTAGTGTAGAATCTAAGCTAGGATGTAGAATTCAGGTATGAAATTCTTAGTTACATGATTTAACCAATTTATATTGGAGTAAGTATATAAAATATATATAACAAATTAAATCGAAGAATTGTATAATTCACATGCAAGCACTCCAATTCTTAGCAATCAAACATTAATTTATTTAGGTATAGTAGCTTGTCGATAATATATCATGGTCATTGGCACATGATATTTTTTGTTTCCATCGACTTTAATTGATATTTTTTGTTGGTATGAATTGGATTTTTTTTTTATTATTATTATTTATATTTTGTTTATGCATTTCTTATAATGCATGGCAATTGAAAATGTAAATTTGGGTATGAATGGATGATAGTAATAGTATATAAAAGATGGCCAAGTTGTTGATTTTATATATATAAATGAATAAATTGACTGAAAGTGTTGAAGAATGGGGTTTTGTTTATAAGGATATATAAGTTTAATTGTTTTAGGAATTGAAAATTAGAGTGAATTAGGAATTAAATTGACAGAAAGTGTTGAAGAATGTTGTAAATTCCATTAAATTATGTCCAGGAGCATTACTAGTCTATTATAAACTGAAGTTTGGGCCCAAATGTTGCTAAAATAATAATGCATCAAATTTCCCTAAAAAAAAAAGTCTATAATTTGATGATCAGAGTCAATTGATTAAGGGTAATTGGTAACACACGAACATTCAAGAGACGGAATTGTACATATTTGAGATTATTAGAACATTGCCAATCATATATTCTCATTAATAAACTAATCCAACTTGCAAGAGTTTCTGGTCAGTTTTTAATATATACCATGTTCTTTGCTGATGAGTTGACATATAATGGAATATGGTTGCTCCACTACATCTACTTATGATGAAATGTGTTGTTTTGTTTCTGTTTTTTTAGCAATGGAGAAAGGGTATGGAAATTATGCTGCTCTATTCTGCTGTTGTTCTATTCTGCTGTTCTGCCATGTCTGCTGCTCTTCTATTCTGCTGAATGTTCTTTACTGTTCTGATGTCTGCTGACTGCTACTCTTCTGTTCTGCTGCTGTTGTTCTGCCATGTCTGTTGTTCTGCCATTTTGCTGTGTCTGCTAACTGTTGTAATGTTCCTGTGGAAAAAAATTGCTAATGGACTTTGCTTGGTTTTGGGATTGTTATATTGAAGTGTTGTGTATTGAAGAATGAATTCATAGTTTTTGTTTGAGCTTGAAGAAATGACTTAACACTTTACTGTTTTAGTTATCTCAGCAAATTTGCTAAGCTTAAGGATGTTGATTCGATGCTTCAGTTATAGTGATGTATTATTCTCAATCCGTGGACTTGATTTATGTATTTACGGAAGTTTGTTATTTCATATTTCTTATCTCTTATGATCATCTTGTGTGTGGGATTAAGTTGGGGACTTGGGGTAGGTGGGTAGAAAATTGTTTCATTTTATATACAAGGCTGAATATAATTTTAGTTTATTTTTGGTTTAAGCATGGAAGGCATGGCATGATAATTATGGAGTTTCCCATCTAGGATAACAGAGCAAACTAAGGGTTTTGACAATTGACATTCCAAAAGAGTGTGACCAATGATGAACAGAAAACAACATCCTTAATCCATCACAGTGGGCAATGGGCAATGGCAATGATCCCTCCCCATTCCCTCTTGAAATATTGAAATTTGGCCTGCTATTAAAACATATGAGCATAACATGTGTCATATACAAAATCTAGCCATCATATGTGTCATTGGCTATTCAAGTTCCTGTTTCATTTTCTCGTAGTTCTTGATAATGTGGCTCTCAAGAAAAATTGATAAGTTTGGAATATATGCTAAATATATTCTAAGATTTCTAATATTTAATCCATTTAATTATATAAAAAAGTTTGTACTATTAAAAAAAAAAAAAGTTTGTAAACGGTTCGATTTATAAGCGGTTTGGTTCATAAACGGTTCGGTTTATAACCAGTTCGGTTTACAATCAATTCGGTTTTTAAATGGTTTGGTGCAAACGGGTAGCAGTTTGCTAACGGTTCGGTGTAAACGATTTTTATGCCAGTTTAAACGGTTTCAGGTTGGAACCGGTTTCAGGTTAGATACGGTTCAGTTCTTTTTCGGTTCGGTTTTCTTTCAGTTCGGTTTATATTTGGTTCGGTTTGTTAACATGTTCAGTTCTTAAACGGTTTAACATTACTCGGATTGGTTCGATTTCGGGTTTACTAAAATGCAGTTCGGGTCGGTTTTCGGTTTTAAATAAAACGGTTTTTAATCGGTTCGGTTTTCATTTGGGTTGGTCGGATTCGGACAGTTAAACGGTTTTGGTTTGAAATTTGACAGCACTAGCTTTCAGTATGCTTATTATGAATTTACTTGAAACCTTCTACACATGCACAAGTCATATGTAACATCTTGCTTTGTACATATCATGGCACATATAATGGACCCTTTTTCAAAAGCATGAGACACACTATACATACAAATCAACTCTACTAGCTTTTGAAGGCACTGAGTTTTACTGAGCATAATACCATGAAACATGGGAAAACATCCTCTCTTAGAGTCTTGCTTCATGAACTTGTCAAGATCCTTATCAACATAAGTCTCTCGATGTTGTCCAATCATTCTTTAAGGTTCACTTTGTGGATCTTGATTCCCAATATGCACTCAACATCTCCTAAGTCTTTCATATAGAAACAACTCCTTAACCACTGCTTGACTAATTCAAGCATTAATATGTCATTTCATGTGAATTGTATGTCATCTACATACAAGACTAAGAAGACCAATTGCTCCCACTAAACTTCTTGTCTCTTTAAGATTCCTTTTAGTTCTTTGAGGAAATCAAACTATTAGATTTCCTAATTGAAACAAATGTTCTAACTCCCTGATGCTTACTTCAATCCATTAAATGAAATTTTAAAGTTTGAAAACTTTCTATGATTTCTGGATTTCAAAATTCTTAGGTTGTGTCATATACATATCCTCCATCAAGAACATTTCAAGAATGTGATTTTGATATCCAATGCTAAATTTCGTAATCGAAACCAGCAATCACTAGAAGAATCCGAATAGGCTTACGCAACTAATATGTTTGACCCTATTTGTAAGACTATCATGGACTAGCACATCTTTACAGACATAGGGTCCATTCTGGATTTCATGGCCTTAAGCTACTTCCTGAGTTGGCACTTACCCAAAGCTTGCTTGTAGGCTATGGGTTCTAACCTTTCCAATAGGAAAATTTTTAAATCCACATTTTCTCATAATTTTAACAAACGGTTTGTTTTAATCCCAAGCGACCTACATTAGGTATAAGCAACAATAGAATTATTCTCTTCAACTATTTGAAGCCTTTCATTCAAGTGGGACGATAGAAGCCTCGCTAGTTGAATTAGCTTGATTCGACATATGATTTATCAATTTAGCTGATTTCATACGCCTTCGTCTATGATGTAGTGTTATCCACATCCATTTGTCGCTCGTCTCAAATCTCATCAAGATCTAACTTTACTCCCACTTGTCTTTGTAGGAAGAGATTTCTTTCTATAAAGACAATATCACGAGCAACAAACATTTTTTATATACGCGATTGTAGGAATAATATCTCTTAGTTTCCATGGGAAAACCCATGAAATACAATTTACTTGATTTAGGGTGCATTATGTCATCTTTGTAAACATTTTACATCGCTTTCATAACCCTTAATATTGTTTAGAAAAGACAACTTTTGGAACATTTCCAAATCATAACTTTTATGACGTCTCTTCAATTGCTTTGGTTGAGTTTATGTTTAGTGTATTCGCAATTGTTGTTCTAATGTATATCCACAAATTGATATTTGTAAATCATTAAAGATTATCTAGGATCGAACCATGGCAAGAAAAGTTTGATTCCTTCTTTAAACACATATATTAACTATAATGTTTCTGGATTGTGAACTAATGCAACAATTCCTTTTAGATGATCATTGATTTTGAGTTAAATATTTATCACAAAAATCATATTGTGGTGTTAAATTGTTTATCTCAAATTGATTTCACATTTCTTTTTGGAATTCTTGAACATTTCAATGATTCCAAGCTTTACTTCATTAAGTAATTATAGATATAGTTACTTAAATCGTTAGTAAAAGCAATGAAATAGTTAAATCTCTTTGCTAATTCTTGAACTTATTGGTCCACATACATCATATGTGTGAGTTCCATCCAAAAGGTCATTAGCTCCTTCACCCTTTCAACTAAAAGGCGACTTGGTTATTTCACCTTATCAAGCATGACTTTTAATTCTTAAGTGATTCATAATAAAAAAAAATAAATAAAAAAAAAAAAAGAGTAAGAGTCCATCCAATTGTTACTTTGGATGTGCAAGTTGGTTATGTGACCTAATCGATCTTACTTAGTTGTAAATAAGTTTATCTTTTAATCATCTAAATTGCTTTCGTGATTTACTTATATCAATGTCATAAACAAAATTTAACTTATATCTAGCAAAATGAAAACAATTTATTACCTTGGTCATGGATCAACATTTGTCTATGCCAAGGAAAAAACCGAATCAGTATTCAAAATAACACTGAAAATTGTCATGTCTCATCAAAACCGAAAATTGTTCTAAAATCATCATAAAATACTCAGAAATTAAAACTACGAAGCTTTCTTGGTCACTCAAACACTTCTAGTGCACCTTCAAGCTCCATCTCCATGCTAGCTTCACTTGTTTGCAATTCTTGTGCAACATTGATAATGTTAATCATACAACTTGGTATCACATACCTAAGTGAAAGTTAAAATGTTTATAACAAGAATATTAGGAAACTCTTACCTGTCACTTCATCGTAGTTAGGACATCCTTGTTCAATTATTTTCTTATTTTCCCTTCAGGTAATTCTCTGCATGATTCTTGAGTAAATCAACTAGCTTGACCGCAGAATCCTCATAATCTTGAGAAAGCTTTTCGAGGTCAAAACCATCATGTAGAAAATGCAGAAATATATCATGAACCTGATGATCATTGTATGGTCTCCCTAACATAATCATGCATTCATGCGGTTAAATAGTTGAACCATCATATCCACATGAATCTGTACTAACTAGCCTAGCATGAGTTTTCTCAAAATTATCTCGCCATTGATCTTTTAGGTTTCAAACCTAATATTTCCAGTCCAGGAGTCATCGTTCTTGGGAACCATATTAATGATTTCCTTGATGCTTCCATCAAATTCTCCATCAACATGGGAATTTAGTATTACATTGCAAACATCACGTAAGCACTTGAATTAGAGATAAGGTTCATGATCCATGAATCTTCTAGCCCAATCCTCTAGAATAGAAGATAACATGACATACGTGCCTCTTAGATTTTGAAACATTTCTTAAATGTTTCTCAAGAGTCATGCCTGGACTAAATATGCCCTCGATTGGTAAGTCTAAACGAAATTCGAGATTTTCGTTCCTTAGAACACTTCTATGTTCTCTTTCCCAATCTTTAAAGTTAAGAAAGTTAAGCCTTGTTTTTATCGTTGATGGAAAAGTATTATTGTCAGCATTGTTACGGCAACCCATCTATGCCAAAATAAGACAAAGTTTAATAATTATGTTTAATTTAATAATTAAAATACCATAAACGAATTAAGGGCCTGCTCTCATACGTTGAAATTCAGTTCAGTTCCGTTCAGTTCAGTTCAGCTCAGCTCAGCTCAGTTCAGTTCAGTTTAGATCCTAATTTCCTTCTCTTATAAAATATTCATTTCAGTTCAGTTCAGTTCAGCTGAGTTCAGTCAATGAGAACAGACCCTAAATTGGTAACTTTAAAAGCATTTTATTCAATAATTAAATGATCCCAATTGAATTTTAAGTGATTCCAAGACCCTTTATTCGTGCAATAATTGACCGGACTTTGGCCTTACCATCAACCATTACATTTTCAAGGTGAGTAAACTCTTTACTGATTACAACTCTTGTAACTTTTGGTTGAATAATTAATCATCACATGTTTAATTATTACCCTTTGTTTCAAGGTTCTAAACTCTTTAGGTAACGTTGTTGAGCACAACCAATTAAAATTGTAAAACTTGATTTACCCCAACTCTCCCAATATATAAAATGACACCCAGCTTTGGCATGACCTATCATAAATATCAAAGGTTTATTGATTTTATAATTGGAAAAGCAATCTCAATATTACTAGGACTTAAATTTATTATGTTGTGATTATTTAGTGAAATCTAGCGCATCATCAATCAACATAAATAAAATCTAACATGCATAATCTACTAATGTAATGAAACATGACATAGTATGACCCCTTAGTCCTAAGAAAACTAGAAATGAAAAGCTCCTACTTGAATCACCATGAATCTCCATCCACCTTGCTCCTTTGGGCCTTCACTTCATGGGTTTCCTTGGACTAACACTATTTAAATAACTAATCTAATTATTTTAAATAAAAGTTACAAAAATGCTTAATGGTACGCAGATCTTATTTAGATTACAGAAATACATCACGATGCGCATATCGTATTTAGAATCTATGGGCCATACTAGTCTAAGTATAGCAACATAACATCATATATTATAAAAGTGCCACATAATAAATCACTCAACGTGCTTGTTTAAACTACAACATCGAGTGTTCATAATTATGGCAATGCATTTTCTAAAATATCTCATATTTTATATCATAATTAGATAAAAAAAATCGTATATTATTCATGGCCAATTATAAAAATATCATATATTTTAATTTGGGCATGGGATATAATCAAATAATATTTTCATATAGAAAGATAAATTATATTTAATCTTCCATGATTATCCTAACAAATTTAGGAGATTCTATCCTAATTATTAGTTAATCAATTAAAATCAATCATATCCTAATACAATTATGGGATAATCATATTATTTAAATCAATTATTATCCTTTTGGAATATGCTCAGAATATCCTAATCAATCTTATCCAAAATTAACCACTTAATTATGGATAATTACCACTTTAACAACTTTAAATATGGATAATATCAAATTTAACAACTTTTGAAAGATCATATTTTTAAAATATTTTATTTTATCCCAAAATAAATCATATTTATCTTGAAATATTTTTGTTAAATAAAATAATTAATTTTTTTTAAATCTTGCCACACACGCTGGCCACCGTGGTTAGCTAACCGGAGCTAGCCACGGTGGCTGGCCGCTTTTCCAGCAGCCTGTTGGCTAACGTGTGTGACCAGCCAAGGCTAGCCATGGTGGCTGGCCGCTTTACGGTAGCCACTGTCGCAAAAGCAGCAGCAACAACAACATTGTAGCTGTGGCAGCAGATGTGCAACACTTGCACACTGCTGCCCACGGCCATCGGACCTGCTGCCCCCCTTCCCCTCCCTCTGAACCGATCACCAGGTCAACAGCCGCCGCGGCTGCTAGCCTAAATAATTTTTTGTCTTTTTTTTTAAAATTTAATTAAAATAACATTTATAAAATTAAATTAAATCAGTCCACTAATTAAAATTAAATCATCATTCAATTTTAAAATTAGGGTTTATCATAAATCTAATCCTAATTTAATTCTAACTCTTAAAATTAAATCGATGATCATACACAAAACATTTTTATGTAAAATCAATCCGAATAAAATTATGAAAAATAAAAAAATTCGAATTATATAAAAAAAAACAAGCACAAAAATCATATTTTAGGGCTAGGGTTTTTCGAAAAATTCAAAAATTAGGGTTAAGGTGTTCGAAAATTTCGAATGAACTAGGGCATAAATCAGTCATCTTCATGGCTATTTTGAGCATAATTAAATCATATTCAATCAATTCCAAAAGTTTAATCACATTAAAATAATAAGTGAGCCATAATTAAATTAATTTCTCCCTCTTAATTGATTATAAAATTAACACGGACTTCAAATTAACATATTATTATAATCTAGCGTGTTCATGCAAGAGGCTAATTGATACCATTGTAGGAGTTTATAGGTACTGTAAAGAAGAAAATCATGAATCATATTCATAAAGTACCTAATCCCAAGATCACATGCATAACACACAAGACATATAATCATACCTTTGAAGCATGAATTCCACGAAGCTATTTGACAGGAAAATTAGGAAGAGAATAGAGCTGCAAGCGTTGCTCCTCCACTTAGTCCACGAGCTTTGAACGAGTGGTCCACCAATACTAGATTGGTCGAGTGAAAGGGAAAACCGCAATCACCACCTTTAATGGACTAACCGACCACCACCACCTTGAGAGGCGTCGAGCACTAGTGGAAAAAACGTCATCTGTTACGGGCAAAAAGGGCCCATCCGTAACGGGCAGCGTCCGTTACGTATGCGGCCGTTACGGATGGCCATTGTTATTCGTAACGGGCACTGTCCGTTACGAATAATGAGTTATTCGTAACGGACATTTGAAATGTTAGTTACGAATAAGGGGTTATTCATAACGGACATCTGAAATGTCAGTTACGAATAAATCCTTTTTTGTATTAAAATAAGTCCTTATTCGTAACGGGCACCTAAAACGCCCGTTACGAATTAGTGATTATTCGTAACTGACATCTTAAATGTCTGTTACGAATAAAGTTTTATTGTATATAATTTAACACTTATTTGTAACGGGCAACAAAAATGCCCGTTACGAATAACTGGTTATTTGTAACTGACAATTCTGTTGTCCGTTACAAATATTTATTAAATTAAATTTTCATTTTATTTAATTTCGACAGCATGTATTTATATATAATTAATATATATTAATTAAAACCTATTATAATAAACATGTTCCTGTAAATAAGCAATTATACCGAACAATCTTTCGTAAAAATTAATACGACGTAATATAAAAAATGTAGTAACACATTACAAATAAAAACTTGTATAAATTTATCCAACATATACAACAACACTAAAAATATTACGTTGTTCTAGCTAAGCTAATAGTTATGCATTCAATAAATATTTACTTCTAAAGTATTGCTCCCATTGTTCTCGAACCACATTCAACTCGTCAACATCATACGGGGCGGTCCTTGGACAAAAATCTTATTGAAAAAAAAAACATATGAAAGAGGTTACAAAATAAAAACAATCCATAATAAAAACAATCATTAGAATAAATGTGATGAACCAAATTATAGAAATAAAACTCATAATATAGAAACAAAACACATAACATCCTTAATTGACTTATATTTTGATTTCTATGAGTTAAATCAATAAAAAGTGAACATTTACTCACTTTTGGGAGCGTATAGAGCCAAAAAGGCTTTAAAATTGCGCTAAGGGACTTCTATCTTTCCCATCTTTCAAGTATTGGTTCAAATTAACACAATATAACACATAACATCCTTAATTACCTTATTTTTTGGTTTCTATGAATTGAAATCAATGAAAATTGACCACTATCTCACTCTTGGGAGCGTATAGAGCCAAAAACGCTTCAAAATTGCCTAAGGGACTTCTACCTTTCCCATATTTCAAATATTTGTTCAAATTAACACAATATAATACTAAACATCCTTAATTACCTTATATTTTGGTTTCTATGAATTGAAATCAATGAAAAGTGACCATTTACTCACTTCTAGGAGCGCATAGAGCCAAAAAGGCTTCAAAATTGCCTAAGGGACTTCTACCTTTCCCATCTTTCATGTATTGGTTCAAATTAATACAATATAATACTAAACATCCTTAATTACCTTATATTTTGGTTTTTATGAATTGAAATCAATGAAAATTGACCATTATCTCACTCTTGGGAGCGTATAGAGCCAAAAATGCTTCAAAATTGTCTAAAGGACTTCTACCTTTCCTATCTTTCAAGTATTTGTTCAAATTAACACAATAAAACACATAACATCCTTAATTACCTTATATTTTGGTTTCTATGAATTGAAATCAATGAAAAGTGACCATTTACTCACTTCTAGGAGCGTATAGAGCCATTTACTCCATGTTCGTCATCACTTGCATTCCTTGAAATGCCTCCACGTCACCGGTCATCTGTGGTAGTAAATTGGCGAGATAAGCTTTCACCTCCATTGCCACCCGTTGTTCCAACCTCTCTTCGATCCTCTCTTCAATCCTCTCTTGAAGCTTCTCTTCAACCATTTCTTCTAGCCTCGCCTCAAATTCTTGAGTTAAGGTAGCTTTCATTGATTCTAACTCTTCTAATGAGCATCCACCTTGGCCGGATGATTTACCCTTTTTATATCCCTTCCCAAATACTTGTGTGTGACTAACTCCAACCCCACACCTTCCTAGTGCTTTTACATGCCCGCGGTGATCCCTTTTTCCTAAAGCCTTGTCGAGGGCATCCATACCAATACCATCACTTGAATTGTTTCCTTCATCATTCTTTTGCAAGTTTTCCAACTATTAAAAAAAACATATATAAGATATGGCAGAACAAGAACCTGAATTGAAAAAAAATGATATGCATAAATAGACTTGTAGCCTACAGCATATATAGCATAGAAGTGAACATAACTGATCGGAATTGATCGGAACTGATCAGAACTGATCGGAACTGAAATTTCAAAACTGATCAGAACTTATCAAAACTGATCGGAACTGAAATTTCAGAAGAGCTTATGACATGATTGCTGGACTTGATTATTTGCACAAAGACATATACTTACCACTACTACGACATGGTGAGCCACATTCAGATTAGGGACAGAGGGGAACATAGGGAAAACAGAGAATATAGTAGAAGTAAGTAAACAAATAAGGAGAAACAAAGAAGAAGAGTGCAAACAAGAGCCATGACAGAAAGTAGGGGATAGAAATTATTATATAATAATCTCAATGTACAACACCAATATGAGAGTATAATACAGTCAAGTACAAGCGCAATCTGTATAATATGAAAACATAAACAAAATTGTGCACATGGAAATGGAAATCAATTACACCGTGGGCCTGTTTAAAAATGCAATAGCTTGTACAGTAAAGTGCTTATAAAGGACCTTCTTACAACTTTTAGTTTGTAACCTATTTCTGTTTATCATTAAGGCAACTTTGCGCTCAATCTTCTACTGCCAATAGCCCATATGATAATTCATGCAAGTAAAGAAATTTAGATAATATGTACCCCCATTATGTTCAACAATTGGAAAATTGGTTGATAAGGCCTTCATCAACTAATTGAGATGGTGAAGGGGTCACAACGGTCACAACAACAACTAAGCAAGCAACAACAATCAAGGCTATCTTAATTGCATAAATTACTTAACCATGCATACATAAAAAGGCAAGGACAAATTCTCTTAGCTATCTTAATTATTTAATATCATCAGGAGTTCAGCACAGCACTTCTGATGAAAAGCAAAATTTAAAACAGAGGTAAGCATCTAAATAACAGAACTAGCTCGCTCATTACCCTTACAGTCAGAAGTTCTCCATCACCCATTTACCCTTCCAGCTAAATGACATACTAAGTATTAACACCATCACAAATCCACAGGTCCTTGCCTTTTTCTGTATGCATGGTTAACAACAACTAAGCAAGCAACTGAAATTTCAAAACTGATCAGAACTGTTCAGAACTGATCATAACTGAAATTTCAGAACTGATTAGAACTGAAATTTCATATATGATCAGAACTGATCGGAACTGATCAGAACTGAAATTTCAGAATTATCGGAACGGATCATAACTAACCGGAACTGATCAAAACTGTAATTTCAGAACTGATCGGAACTGATCAGAACTGTAATTTCAGAACTGATCGGAACGGATCAGAACAGATCGAAACTGATCGGAAAAGGCCTCAATTTTAGCAAATCCCATTAAACAACGCAGGACGCAGGAAATGAGCAATAAACAGAAAAGGCCTCCCATTTAACAATGCAGGAAATGAGCAATAAACAGAAAAGGTCTGATCACTGATCAGCTCAAAAATATAAACAAGTAACTGAAAAAAAAAAACTATACTTGGTTACTTAGAACAACACTTACAATAGCATTGGCTATTTGTTGGGTTTTGGCATTCTTCGGATCTATAGCCCACGATCCATCTGCATTACGAGTTTGACGGGCCAAAATCCAATAAAGAGACCGATTTTTAAGCTTTTCACTCATTACACAGCTTGTCGTGGACTCTATGGTGCTTGAGGTTGAAGATTCTGCTGGAATTCTATTGGTCTTACTTCAATCAACTCGAGCCTTCTCATAACTCTTGGAGCCTAGATGGTGGCGATGCTTATTATTCTTTGCATTTTCCTTGCCTTTTTCACTCAGAGCCTATTACAAAATGGAAAGCTATTATAAGTAGTATTGTAGTTGAAATAAAGTATATATGTGAAAAATACTTTCATAATATCTTACACACCTTAAATTCATCTGTATTGCAATATGTCTCAAACTCTTTCCATTGCTCTTCTGTGATGTAACCTTCATAAAGCTCCCAGGGCTTAATGTTTGCACTTGGTGAGTCAGGCGGAGGTGCAGTTTCCTTAGTAATGAATCATGAAACTAACCAAGACTTGTGCTTCCTAAATCTAGCACCAACAGCTTCGTGGAACTTCTTCTCTTTACTACCCTTGGGATCATCAATGTGGAACTTCCGCTACAAAATTAGAGAATGTTAATATTCATAATTAATTATAAGTATCGTTAAATTTAGAGTAATAAACCATATTTATATCGTAATTACCTTACCCTCCTCCACAAGTTTTGCTTTTGAACTTTATCATACTTCGAATATCCCTTCACATTAATGTTAACTCTTTGAGCACAATTACCAATTTGCTTCCCATAAACATGAGTTTAAATATTAACACATTCAAGATCAATCATGTCAAATAAAAGTAACCAAACACATAAACATGAGTTATTTACCTAACAAAGAAAATTTGATATTTGATGCAAATAAATTATGCACATACAATAAAATAGACCAACCATGAAACTATACACTAAAAGTATCTATATAAAGTAAAACATACTTCAAAATTTCCAAATGCGAGAAAAATATTCACCTCTACCTCTAATTCTTAGGAATTCGTCACATAAATATCAAGCAGTTATAGCTCTCATCTTTGGTACATCAATCCAATAGCAAAAAAAAGGAGAAAAATTGCCCGAAGCCTCAAAATTGTTTGTAAGAAAAGAATCCCAAGCCGTTCGCAGGCTTTCATTTACCATACAATGAGAAAATTATTTTCTACAAAAGAAGCATTTTTTTTATAATTCAACTAGAATGAAAAAAAGGAGACAAGTAACCTAAATCCCTTTCATTAAACTATGGCTACCTACAAACTCACTATATCCTCAAATCTTTACGACGATATAGTCATATAGCAGATGCTAAAATCCCAAAAGATTTTACTCCGTAAGAAACAATAATTATGTTCCTAAGCATTGCCCAGCTAGCCATAAACAACATCGATTCGATGCCGATCATTGCAAGATCACAATAAAACCCAATTGAACCTCAAATACGAGAATCCGAAGACATATATAATCATTGCAACGTCACAATAAAACCCAGGTGATCCTCAAATACAGCTCACAACAATCATCACCTGCTATACTATATAATAAACAAAAAATTTCATCAACTTGATAATTTCAATAATCAACAACCTTAAACAAATTAACCCTTTCTTTATTCATTATTATACAATAATTCACAACCAAATATATAAAATTAAGAATTCCAACTTTCCCACTTCATAGTATCAACTCGGCTCCCCACTTCTAAAATCAACATCAATTATCCAAAAATCCACTCAAATTCATAACAAACAAAATAAAAAAACTCAAGCACAAATTCAAATTCAAATTCAAAAAAGAAAAAAGAAAAAAAAATACCTGGATTCTTGAGTTTCGAGAAGAGAGCTTGCAAAGGAGACCGGAGAAAACGACTGGAGAAAACCACCTGAGAAAACGAACTGAGAAAACCACCGGAGCAAACGACGGAAATTGCGAGGAGCAAACGACCGGAGCTCGCAAGGGAGAAAGGGATGGAGAAGGGACGAAGAAAAAGAGGCGACCACCGGAGCTTGCAAGGAGAAAGGGAGAAGAGACGAGGCCCGACGACGGAGAAACAGAGGACCGGCGACGGAGAAACAAAGGACCGGCGAAGGAGCTTCAAGAAGATGAGATTGCGCTTCAATAATGGGGAACAACAGATCGAGTATGAGGGAGGGAAAATGAAAAAAGGGGATTGAAAAGTTTTTAGGGTTAAGTTTTGAGGGTTATTAATTTTGAACATTTAATCGTAACGGACAATTTAAGTCAGTTACAAATAAGTTGGTCAATCTCGTGTTGACTTTACTTTTTGTAACGGACAGAAAATGTCCGTTACGAATAACTTAGTATTTGTAACTGTCAGTAATTGTCCGTTACAAATAAAAATTTATTCGTAACGGGCAGAAAGGTGCCCGTTACGAATAAGTATTTATTTGTAATGGACACCTTACCGCCCATTACAAATACTCATTTTTTACGCGGATTGAAATTTTTTTGTAACGAACCTTAATATTGCCCGTTACGAATGATGTTATTGTAACGGGCAACAACATGCCCGTTACGATTAAGCCGTTACAAATAGACTTTTTTCCACTAGTGGAGGGAGGAGAGAGAGTCGTGAGAGAGAGGGAAGCTTGAAGGGGTTTGGTCTTGTGTTTTCTAACTCCGGTTTTTTATCTTATTAATCAATTGAATTATATTGTCATGCAAACCCTAGGAAACTAGTCTATATATAATCACATTATAATTAGACTAGGTTAGGAAGCCCAAAACACTCCAATCCTCTACATGTGGCTGGCCACTATAGGGGATGAAGCCCATCATGGGCCTCGTCCTCTCGTGCTCGATCTAGGCTCTTTGTGTGACCTTATAGGATCCGTCCAAGTGGGCTTTGACCTATTTTACTAGTCCAAAGATTGTTAGTACCTCTAGCTATGATATAACGACGACCCAAATGTACGAACTTAGTTATCTCCATAATTTGATCTATTCATATATCTAGTAATTGCACATGACAAAGACATAATTCCTTCAATCCCCCCCCTGTATTTCGACTACCACCTTTATTATGAACAAATAACCCCACATTATACTTCGCACTTGTGACAACCCCCAATCCATCTTGAGAGTCTATTCTTCTCTCACCATATATCTCTTTGTGCACATTATTTTCTAAATTTGCATTGCCTTCTGGATTAAAAACATGTTTTTTTGTTTAAGGATTAGTCACTGTAGACACCTAAAAATGTCTCCCCCGAACCAAACCCTGATGATGAATAACCTTTCACCGCCATTATTGGTCAGGTTGAGTATTTTAATCTTTAGAGTTCTCATTAAATCCATATTCAATCCAATACATTTCATAAACAAACCCAAGTCTTTGGTGTTCTTAATTTAAACAATTTAGAACATCAACACTAGGTTCATTGACAACTAGAAGCATATTCATATAATCCAATTCCTCCTAAATAGCTCTTATACAAGTATAATTATCTTGTTTAGTTTCAAATAGTTATTTGCTGAACTTGTATTTTCTAGATCCATTAGTCAATGAAAATTGTTTTTCAAGATTCAACCAGATTTCTCTAATAGATGTCATGATCATGATAGATTTCTTAACAGTAGAAGAAACATTGTTAGTGATCCAGGTAATTACCATATCATCGTATGTGTTTTAGAGCTCAGCCTTGACCTCATCACCCGCTGCCTTATTAATGATTGCTCCCATCACAAATCCCAACATATGTTTGGATGAGAGATTAATCTCCATAGATCTACGCCGAGAACTATAGTCACTGGAGCCCTGCAGGTTGTCTACTTGTACAGAATTAGAACTATCATAAGGGTGAATAAAGAGAGGGCATAATATATCCTGAAAGGAGATTCTACCACCAGCAGCCATGGTGATTAGAAAAATAATTAATAGAAGAAGAAGAAGAAGAAGAAGAAGAAGAAGAAGAAGAAGAAGAAGAAGAAGAAAAAGAGAAGAGAGCAGAAGAGATCAAAGAAGAAGAAAAGATCAAACAGAAGAGAAGATTAAAAAGAAGAGGAGGATATTTTAGTGTTCAACTGTTTTGTTTTCTATCACTGCAATGAGGAGCTCTGATACCGTGATGACTAAATCAAATCAAATATGAAATGCTCGACGCAGGGGAAATTTAGTATTAGATCAGAGTGAATTTAGGATGAAAGAAGAGAAAATATTTTTTGATTGCTTGAAAGAGAAGATTCCCTTGCTTATTGCTAACATTTATGCTATGTTCATAATCTCTCACAATACCTTTTAGTTTATTTTATAAAGTTATTAATGGTATTTGGATCACTAGGTGGTAAGAATTTAAAATTTGGAATCAGGTCGGCCAAGAATAAAACAAAGATAATATGATCAGTTTGAAATGGAGAACTTATTAAAGAAAAAAAAAACCCCCCAAGGCTCTATTCTCTTCACCTCATTTCTACTTATTTTAAGGTTACAAGTTCTAGTAAGACAAAAAAGGGCTACTAACCTTTGTATAAGATAAAATAAGGATTGATAACTATAATAAGTTTAGATAAGATATAGGGTAAGACCAATAATTTATACAAGATGAGGTCTATATAGGCCCTAGTAAATGGTTATTAACTAACAATAAGGTCTAATAATATAAGATCTAACAAAACAATTGTTTACAATAGTACCTATGCCCGTGTAAGGTTTTAGAATCCAATAAATAATTTTATTTTTTATTTTTTAGAATTTTTTTTAGAATTTTCATTTAGTAAACTTAATTAGCTTGTTGGAATCGTCTCAATGAATAGCTTGAACTTGTTTGGATCGGTTTTTGATTTTTTTTTTTTTCTCAATTTTTTCACAATCCTGATTACAATATGAAAAAAAAAACAATATATATAAGAAAAATGATTGTTTAAGGCATATGTTTAACGTCTAAAATAAAATAGCTCATAATATAAAATTATTTATAGTATATTTAGGTAAATTAAACATTATTGAAGTTTATTTATAATTTTAAACAAAAAATTGGCCTGGTATAAAACCAATTTTAAGAGGTTTTGGACCAGACCAGGTTGAAGAACAATGTTTTACATTTCACGACTAGGAGACCGGACCGATTTCTTCGATATGGTCTTGTCCGGACCTATTTTGAACACCCCTAACCTAACTTGGATTGTACCCGATCGAGCAAGAAAACAACCAATTTAGGAACGTAATAGTGCTTTACCTTACCATACTTGGTACAATTAAGCCCTTCAACTCAACTTGATATGTATCGACACACCACATAGGTTGCTAAACCGCTATAAAGTCTTGAATTGACACCTCTAATTTATTAATCCCAATTTCAGATAAGATTTACCTTTCACATTCTCTCTTTATCTATAAGTGTTAGCCACGTAACAAATGTATTAAAGGAGTTTTGAACTTATCACACAACCCTAATTTGTTAACGCTAGAGCTTCTTGTTTATGCGACGACATAGATCACTTTTGCCGATTATCTTCACAATTTTTTGAGAGGGAAAAAAAAGGTAGGGCTTTTATTTTATGTAATTTTATATTATATATATATATATATATATATATATATATATATATATATATATATATATATATATATATATATATATATATATATATATAAGTATAAAGAAGCAACTCAAACATGTTTTCCTCCTTCCAAATTGACAATACTTTTTAGTCAGCATAATCCAATGGAAGCAAAGGAAGGTTAAAAAGGGCGACAACAAGGACGTGAGAATCATCATTTTTTAACATCCGAATTGCGGCTTCCATTTTATTTTTTCCATTAACAATTATGAACTTATTATATATACCTCCCTCTTTTACTTAAAATTTTGATTTTTTGATTAAAAAAATTAATTGTATATTATTAGTATTGATAAGATGGCACAAGAAAAGCAAAACATACCTATTGCCATCATGTGGACCCATCAAAGCAAAAGAAGGGTGTTCTAGAATTTTTATATTTTTAATTTATATTCTAATTCTAATTTAAATGGGAACCGTAAAATCAATTTAATATAAATTAACGGTAAATTTTCACAAGATGAGTATGACAAAAGTTAAATGTGTCAATTAAATAGGGTCAAAGTAAATAATAGGAAAAAAAAATTAAACGTTATTAAAATAAGAATGGTAACAAAATATAGGTATTAAATTACCCCCCCTCCCCCTAATGTTTTTACTTTTCATTAAATTTTTTCTTTTTTTAATATTTTTGTAAGAGAAAAAATTTCCATTTTTATGCTTACTTCACCATACAGTATACTTAAATTATAATCTACTTAATTATATCATAATAAAAGTTGGTTTCCAAAAAAAAAAAATATCATAATAAAAGTTGGTTTCAAAAAAAATATATCATAATAAAAGTAATATCGAGTATTTCTTAATGCATTACTTAAAAAAAAAAAAAAAAAAAAAAAAAAAAAAAAAAAAAAAAAAACCTCATGTTTTCAAAAACTTAAAATAAGAGACTCATTTTACTCTCTCATAATTGCTTTGATTGACATTGGTACCATATGTAAAAAGATTTTTTTTTTTAAAAAAAAAATTCAAAAAAAAGGAAAAAAAGTAGAGGTAGTATAATACATAGAAAAAGGTTTACTCTTCTAGTAACTTGCAAAAAAAGTAATCCTTGATAGTTAAATATCTAAAGAAAAATATTTTATTGGTAAAAAAAAATGAACATGTCTAACAAAAGATATTTGAAAAAATGAAAAAAGCAAGTAAAAAAGAAAATGAAGATTTTAAAAATTATTTAGTGCGACCATGTGGCACTAATTGAAGTTGTCTGAAAAATAGAAAAAAAGTTACGTGAGAGACAAAAGGTTTACTTAGTAACATGGTTAGCATGTGATTGTTTACTTGCATCATGTGGTCATCCATGTGTATTAACCCTGGATTTTATCTGTCATAAAAATTATAACTTCTAACCAAAATTTCCTACCACTTCACCACCAACTAATTAATTATTTAGTTAGTTTCAAAAAATAATTTATGTATTTATTATTGTTATTTTGATGTAGAATAATAAGTTATTATCCCTTTACTTCATCTTGAAGAGAAGTTATATGTGTCATCGTATAATTACAAAATTGACTGTTTAATATGGAACCCACAATAACTCAATAAGGAGGGTAGAAATAATAATGATAATAATAATATTATTATTATTTGACTTAACCTTAGTTTGCCCATCTAATTAAGTGGGGATAGATAACCCCACATAATTTAATGCATATGAATGAATGAGTGATTATGACTTCTTACCTTGATTAAGAGTCTTACCATGACCTAATTTACATGCTAAATAGTACTTATACAGTACTCCCTCCGTTCCTAAATTACAATCCTCTTTGAAAATTTACACGGGAATTAAGGAGGAAAGAATAAGACAAATAATTATAATTAGATAATGCAATGGGAAGTACAAAGATAGATTAGTTATTACTCATGACATGTCATCAATCCTTTGCAAAAAAAAAAAAAAAAAGACCAATCACATGTTCCTAATTGAAATTTTTTTAACCAATCATATTCATTGTAATTTGGCACAAGAATTATGAGTGAGATTAGATAACGATGAGTGAGAAATCATTAAATATAAAACATAAAAAGAGAGTTGATTTACTAAAAAAAACTTACCAAAAATAGAAATGGAGAATGTAATTTAGAGACGGAGGGAGTATAAATTGACATCAATAATTAACAACAATGTATAAATTTTTAAAAATTGAGCGGTCAATTTATAGTAATTTCATTTATGTAAGGTCATTATCCTATCAGTAATTCCGTGTTTGAATTATTGGTAACTTCATTTCTTTGTAATTTACCGAAAATCAGTAATTAACCTTAGCTTATTATATTTGTTATCAAAACCTAATTTGAATCACACCATTAGTTAATGACATAGCATATCTTATTTAAGAATAGTGTTTTGTTATGCTTCACATAGATGAAGTATATCACATACATGAGGTGGTAAATATTTTATTTATTTTTTTGGGAGGGGGGATTAGGGTGTGTTCTATTCACCTGATTTTCACTGATTTGAACTTATCTGAAGTTACATAAATTATCTGAACTTATTAGACCTTATTAAAACTTATTTTAGTTATAATTTATACTTAAGTAACCCCTATCAAAACTTATTAAAACTTAATTGAACTTATTACATCTAAAATAAGTGAAAATAAGGTAAACAGAATAAACCCATATGTAGTAGTGCAAGGAAAGTATCATTTGAAAAATATCAATGGTTATGCAACCCTATCTCCAAACCTGGATTTTATCCATAATTTTTTTTATTAGGTATCACCCTTATATATTGATAATCATGAATATTAATAAAAATATATATACTTCGTATTAAAAAAAGAATATTTTGGGATGAATTGATGTTATATCAGGAAATAGCATAAAAGTTTCATTATTATAAATTACAATAGCTGCGCAATTCAATTAAATCCAAATATATAGAGTATTATTTATAGATAAAAAAAAAAAGGATTTAAAATATTAATTTGTTAGTTGCAAATGAATTGTGGATATGTTCATTTGACATATTTTATAAATTCTCTAATTAGTGGTACATTATTATATTGAGTTATATTTAAACTTGTGTGTTATCTTGTGATATGACTGAAAAACTTGAGCTTATATAGTAATTACATATTTACAAAGTTTACTATCGATATCATACTCCATTCGCCCAACAATATAATTTTCATTACCTTTGGGCACATTATTTGTCACACAAATTGGACCATCATCATAAATTTATTTTGTTATTCATTGGCAAAATACATAGACGTATTATATATTACTCTACATTGACATAAATGCAACAACTTTTTTGTAATACTCCGTAATATTCTTTGGTTATATATAAATAAATAATGCAATAAGTTTTTTGGTTTATACATAATTAAAATTATTATTAAATAAATTTATTTATATAAATAGTGTAAAAGGTCAATATTTTTTTTTAATAGCAAAAATATTTCATTAATTAAAAGTTATACGACATCTACAATATAGATTCGACGTTAACAAATACATAAGATATTGAATCAAATATAATTTTCCTTCATAAAAACTACGATCGTCGAGTAGATCTTGCAATGTAGAACATCTCCAGCTTATATCGCTGGAAAATACAGCCTTGTTGAAGAGACAATCTAACGATCCTTTGTAGCCGTGAGGATGTTTTTTTTTTCTAATTCATCTGTTTGCATTCGAAAACTTGATAACTTTTTCACCAACGAAATAATTTCATAACAATCCATTAGATCTAATATCATGGATTCAAAACTAAGAAATTTCTCCCCCGAAAAGAGGAGATAAATCTTGTCTTTCGAAGGAGGTCAAAAAACCATTGTCTTTGGAAGGAGGTCGAAAACTATTTCTTTCGAGGGAGAAAAGTTCCTCCCAAATGGAGGAAGCATTATTATAAAACCTAAAAAAACTTAAAGGAAACTAGGATTAGGGCTTTCTACCAGTTAATACCGATAGAATTCCCTTTAAAATTCAACAATGGAGGCTAGGGTTTTGGAGAGATCGAGGAAGGAGGAGAGATGAGTTTTATTTTCCGAGATCGAGGAAGGAGGAGAGATGAGTTTTATTTTGCGGATAAATTAGTTTTTGTGTAAAAGGTCAATATAAAAGGTTTTTTTATTTTTATTTTTATTTTCTTCAGTAGGTGTTGGCATGGGGAAGGAATTGACTGAGTACTCTGTGAAGAGATAAAAGAATCCTTACAAGTTACAAAGGCAACCACTTGGTGGTTCTATCATTTGCTATTGTGTTGTGTGTACTCAATCATCACTTATAATTATTTAACTTAATTAATAGTTAATTCACAAAACATAGACTCGACATAATTTTATTTTATTTTTTTAATAAATGTAATGTAAATTTATTTAAGAGCATTGTGTAGAAAGTCACGCGTGTAACATCATAAAAAGTTACATGTAAGTGTCAGACATTGATATAGTTTAAAAGAAATTCTCAAAGTGTCATACGGTTTCAGATGAAACTCGCCGCCCCTTTGTGACTTTGATCACAAAATTAGGGTATAATCATCTTTTCAAGTACCATTGGAGGGGTACATGCGTCGATCTTTTCATGTACTAGTTGAGGAATTCATGTGTAATTTCTTAAATGCAAGTTGTAAACAGTAATTGGACAGGTCACTAAAAGTACTGAATACATGATCACGCACAATATTGAGATTCAATAAAATACCACCAGATTAATAAAAATTTATTTATCTAGTAGATAAACTTGTATTTGCCATTAAAATGGTATGATAGATCTCAATCTAACTTTTTCAATCGATTTACCAACCCCCTCCTAAAAGTAGAAAAGAAAAATCTTGAACAATTAAGTGGTGCTAAAAATAGAAGTACATACTCTCATTCTATCACCTTCTCAAATAATTAATCTAGCATATTGCATATAGTATAGTCTATAATTTCATAGAGATGGGTACATGTTACGTTCCCTACATGAAAGCACGTTCACATGCAATGCTACGGCGTTAGCCAGATAAGACCAACTAATTACAATTAATTTCATACTCTTTTGAAATATATCATTATTCATACTACTACTACTATTACTTTTCTAGTTACCCATTTATTTCTTAACTGTTGCTTTCTTCACCAGCTGTATGTTCGTTTCTGTTATTCCCTCTTTTATTATTTACAATCATTTTATCAACTTTGGGTTAATATTATTGTCTCATCTTATTATTCATTTCCTAGACAACATAACGTTGTGTGCCATTAACTCTGTCGTCCGTCGTATAATAGTAGTTTTATTATTAGTTTAAGTTACGGTTTGACAATATTGATCTGTGTTTGTTTAATTTTTATGTAGACGTCATATTACTATTTCATGATTAAATTGACGTAATACAAGTAAAAAAAATATTTGTTACTTTATATGAGACAATTGTTTAGTAAGATAGATGGAATTGAATTGAAGTACTTATACATTAGAATAAATGGTACGGTGACTTTTATGTGATTGCGAGTGACCTATAATGAGAAATGAGGTGATATTATATTATTATATGTGTTCAATATAACCGTCATATGCATGCTACATGCTTATAATATATATAAATATCAATCCTAATCTTATAAAACAAAATAAGTCAAGATATATAAATTATTTAATTCTATTTTTAATTATATATTGCCTCTCCTTGTTACCGATGGGATTGAGGACGATAATAGGGATACTAAACACAACACTCAAGTTTATACTCCTACTGTTTTTATAATCATAAATAATACAAGTAATAGATTAATACTCCCTATTTATTTTTCCTTACGACCTTACTACTTTTCGCTGTAATTAACATGTGTAAAAGACTTTCTTACAAATAAAATGGAACGAAGAGTGTGGATTATTAATAATCATATACGAGTATATATATAGAGCTGAGTTTTGCATCAAAAAATTGTATAGAGCTGAGTTTAGTACTGTACGTTTATTTTTATTTTTTTTTTGGAAAGAAGTGTAGTGTGTATTCAAATAATGTGAGTTATTGCTATAATATGGATAAAGTATGATTAATTGATTATAATACAAAAGCTAAAATTTTGACTTTTTTGGACCGCAATTTTTTATATTTTTACCCATTAAATTTTGTGAAATAATAATACAGCTCACTCTCTGGGTGCCCTAGCGTCATGTATGTATACTATATATTAAGGTCATGTTCACTTCCCCTTGAATAAATAATATTTAGTAAAAAAAAAAAAATTCATTTCATCAAAAATAATTTTAATTCAATAAAAAATAACTTCAATTCACTAAAAAATAGTAAACTTATTGAAGAAATATAATAAAAATAATCAGTAAAAATAATTTAAGTTCAGCAAAAAAATAATTTCAGTTCAATAAAATTAATTTCAATTTAGTAAAAATAATTCCAGTTCAGCAAAATATATGGGGAAATATATTAATAATATTTACATATCACATAAATACCCAGCCCGGCACCTAGCTAGCTTAGGTATCCTCTATTAAATTTATGTACTTGGTAGGATTTATATACAGTAAAAAAAATTATGAAATTATATCTTATGAAACAGTATGCTTATTTTTTTATTTTTTTATTTTATTTTATGTTTTACCCGGTTCACCCTTTGGGCTAATCCAGATTCGGGGATCAGTTCTGGGTGGTTAGGTTCCAGTCCCCTCCCAACAGTATGCTTATAAGTATAAAGTATTGTAACAAAAATTAAATATTAAGATAGTTTTGGAGAAAATAATGGCTGAAGAACTTTCCTTGTATACTTATAAGTATGCTTATAAGTATAAAGTATTGTAACAAAAATTAAATATTAAAATAGTTTTGCTGAAAAATTAAATATTAAGAGTTGTTTTGTTTAAATATAAGAGGCATTGTATATTTGTATACTTCCTCCGTTTTCTTTTACTTGCAACACACCTTTTAGGCACGCAATTTTAGGAGATGATTAGTGAGGGTAAACGAGCTATTTTATCAATATAATTTTTACACGAAGATTAGAATAGGGTTAAGTATCATTTGTAAAAATTATAATGAATAATTTATCCGTTTACATTACATAAACCCGACCTCAAAACACGTGCCACAAGGCTGTGTTGCAAGTAAAAAGAAACGGAGGAAGTATATGACAAGGGAGGTGAGTTGATTGAATATATCCTCTTCTATTGTACTCGTAAATGTTTGTCTAAATTGATGCTTTATTAAAATAAAAAAAAAAAAAAAAAGAAACAAAAACAAAAATTATTGGACATAAAATAAATCCATTTAATTTGTTTGTCCAATTATTATTCTTACTCCGTATTATTTATTTATTTTACATTTTTTTTATTATTTTTATTTTTTGTGAAATGAAGAATAATAAATCAATAGCTTACAAAAACAAATTCCCTCCATCCCTTGGTCCCATTTAAGTTTGATGCTTTAATTTCACCCACTTTATAGTATATACCCATTTAATTTTATCAATAAACCATTGGAGAAATTGTATACTACTGTACGTATTGATAATGTTACAAAAGCATGTCTCAACTTTTTCGATCTCCAAATAATTAATAATTTTCATTTTCGATGATTCAAATTTTCCCATCAAAGTTGTAGTTTTTACTGATAAGGTAGAATGTGATATAATATGGAGTACAATCATTTTTATTTACAATGTATTTCATTTTCTAGACGTATTATTCTACTTTTTTTGATAGGTAAGATGAAGAGCTTTTTCAGGACTCAAACTCAACCCATGTTAGCGGGTTAAATAATCTTGAAGCATGGGTGAATGATAAAGGAAATTTCTCTCAAAGTTGGACCAAAAAGGGTAAAACTAAATAAGGATTTGAATATCAAATCAAAGGAATCTAATTAAAACTAACATAAAAAAAATAAAAAAAAAACTAACATTTTTTTTCTTTAAATTTTACAAAAAAAAAAAAAAAAAACTATAAATATATAGTTTTCATTCTCTATAAATAATAATGTCAAAATTAAATGCAACAAATAAACTGGAGTATGAAGTATTCTGTAAAAGACAGAAAAATCACTCGTATAAAAGAACGGAGATAATGCGAGTTTATTTGGAGGGTGTGAAAATTAAAAAACGGAGGGCCCGAAAAGCCAACGGGGTCACGTTGTGGACCAAAGAATGTAAATGTAAACCCAAAAACCCAAGTTGAGAGCAGTAATTGGAATGAATTGAGTTGCCCTAGTAGTTGGACATGACTTTAAAATGGAGGGGTCCCTTTTTGCTCAAGGTAAATGACCCTTTAACAGTATTCATAAGAGAAAATAGCGAAAGTGATTGACTACTGAATGGTGATGCCCACTTTAGGTATCTTTTTCGTTAATATTTAACCTTCTCACTCAATTAATTTTCTTTGTGAATTGTGAATGAATGAAATGTCCACTTTGATGTGAGGTACATAACAACATTACTGGATAAGCCTTTTTAGTCGTTTTTCAAATCAATTTGACCCTCTTGTGTTCACTTTTTTTTCTTTCTCCCCCGACCTTTTTTGTTTTTAACTTTTTCTATTTAACATTACGAGATGAGAATAGCAACCATAACAAAGTCCCAAGAGTCAAATATGTCACTCATTTTATACTCTATTCATTTCTGAATAATTGACACAATTTGACTTTTTTACGGTCTATTTTTAAACTATCACTTTAAACATACCTTTTTAGTAATATATAATCATTATATATTTTATTAAAATATAATCTTTAACATACGAATAAAAAATAAAATAAAATTCAGTGGCAACATAAGCCATAAGGATGCACAACTATAGAGTGGCTCAAATCACTAGCTACTTTATCCAACTTCAACCAATTTTGTGGAGGCAAAATGTTTCACTTCCATGTTTTAGGTAACATAAGCCATAAGAACAACCCATCATTGACATGAGGGTATCAGCTTGCAGGATTGCCCACAAGCGCTACAAGCTCAAGGGATCTTCGTCCACGAGTATGCAACAAAGCATTCAGGAAGGGCATGCCTAGAGACTTCAGGTCACATATACTCGCTCTTTCTTTGTTTTGCATGTTGGGAATTTCATCCAAATACCACATAGAAGAAATAGCAAGGTAAGGAGCTATTTATACACTAGTACAAGGCTATTTGGAAAGGAGCCCAAAAACAAAACCGTGCAGGCTTGGCCTAAAACTCCACCTTCCAAGTTGCATCCATTCTCGCAACTCTACTTATTACAACAGTACAACACAAATTAGACTTGCCCAAATAAAATGAATTTTCCGAAACAATGTTTCTTAAGAACAAAATTTGTGAATCTGAGGAATTTTCTCTACAGAAACACAGTGTAATAGAAATGGAATAAGTAAGGAACTTTTGGAATTCTGCTAGTAATAAGAGGCTTATCTACTTTGAATTCTTCTCTTGTTTGATATTACATATAAACTGATCAAGGGGGCCAATACAATCATTGCCTGTCACAACATCTCGTTGATTCCGATTCTCCATTTTCGTGAGGTTCATATTGTTATCGTTTGAATACAAATAAAAGCAAGGAACAAGCATCATATTCTGTCTAAGCCTAAGGTTATGTTAGGTTCAACTTATTTAGCGTGAATTTATATTAAATTGAGCTTATTTTCACCACGACAGAACTTATGCTTCCCACAACTTTGTTTGAGTTCATAAAACAGATCCTAAGCTAGCAGAACTCAGTGCCTATTTAAGTTACATTCTGAGTAAAATCTTTAGCAGCTATTAAAAAATTAAGTAAAAAGCAGCAGAACGAAAGTGAACAAATTAAAATGACAGTTGCTCTTATGTAAAAAAAAACAAAAGTGAAAGCTAGAATTTCATTTTTAGAAGCTAGGCTAACTTTAAAGGCTAGCTTGAAAACAACATATGTAAAGCAAAGATCTAGTCTAAGATATCATTAGGCTAGGACGTTGAAACTTACTTGCTCGTATCGCATCAAAGCAAATTAATACCGTACTGATACACACCACACAAGTACTAAGCATCAGCAAGCTGCAGACTTACCAAATTTGGTCGGTAGGAGAGGGTTTACAAAGATCCTACATTAGATACGAACGAGTTTCAAGTTCAAGAAAAGAGCAGATAAAAAAGTTGAAATCATGTAGGCATACTGAAATGAAACATTGCATATTGTTCATCGAGGACGATTATTTAAAAATTGAACACATGAAGCACATACTGAATGTGGCCTAATGCATACTGTCCCTCTGATGGAGAATAAGACAGGAGAAGGATTGGATACATTTGTTTATACCCCTCTCCTCCTCCCTTAGCTTATTTCTTTCTAGCTAACATTGCACTAGACCGCTAGGCCGGAACAATAACTTAGCAGGCAGTAATATTCTCTTACTAAGGGCATACTTGGATCAAGGGTGAAGCAAAGAGGTGATAATAAGAGACGAATATAAAAAGTGGTAAGGTGGTGGTGATTGAGGAGGGATATATGGAGATATCACTACCCTTTGAACGGATGTTAGTTCAGCACCACCCACCTAGTGTAAATTACTATCCCCAAATCGATGGTAAATTGCTAGGAATTTCTACATCCAAATTCATTCAACAACTACCACTTCTATCCATCTTCTTTCTCGTTATTTTCTCTTTACTGCCAACCCAAGGATTCCTTCAAGTCTTCAAGAGACAACAAAGTAATGAACATGATCACAAAAACTAACATAAAACTAACCAATCATTGTTCTCGACTTCTCCTTTTCATCCTATTTTGTCGCTCCACTCATAATCCAATGAATGTCTTTCAAAATCCCGAAACTAGCTCAATACCTCTGAATCTGTCAAATGATTGGAGTCCAGATCATGTTTTGGTGTGGAACTGAATACAACTTCTGAGAAAATCAGTAACATCTGCCCTATTTCCATTTTCCAGATTCACTAATTTTTGCTGCTTATTAGTTATGTTTTGTAATTCTTCATAACAATTCCTGACTAAATCCTACAAAATTAAATGGTATCATGACCATGTACTTTTCACATACCTAGTTGATGCCCATCAGCAGTTCATTAAAATATAGCACAAGTTAAACCTAGCAAAAAGACTCAAGCTCAGATGACTACTCGTAAATGATCCAGCTTGGTGACCAGATACAAACTTCATTCAATCACATCAAAGTGGTAAGGACAGAACCAGAACAAGTAAATCAACTCTGAATAAAAAATCACATCACTTCAATTATTAGATGATGAACACAGTCCAATGATAAAGAGAAACACTGAATCATGCCTTCTAGATGGACATACAAACGCATGAACTATATGAAGCCAATCTATTGCCTACAACTTTAAAATCTTTTTACTTAAAACATCAATAAGTATTTAACTGTAACACAGGATGTTTAAGCATCCTATCACAAGCCAAAATGACCAAAAATGATTCCCCAGTATAACATATTACCCTGTCAGTAAATTTGAACATTGTAAAAATGACCATTGCCATCAATGCAACTACTGTTAAGTACTATGATGCATCAAACTTGTACAAAAACCAGTCAACTACATTATACCAGACATATGTCCTAATTAACCTTTCAGACATGACTAGTGAAAGTAACAGGAGTTACAGGACCCTAAGAAGCAGGAATATGAAGCAAACAAAAAAAAAAAAAAAACAAAAAAAAGATGAAACAGCAGTTAAATTGGGCATACCTTGTCATAGATAGATATTAGATAGCCACATTGATGTGGTACCTTTTAGCTCACACTTCTACAGCATCTGTCCAAAAAGCAGAAATGGCAAGGAAATTGTACAAAGAAAACATGACATTTACACACTCGTGTGTTTATAAATGAAACTCAACAAGCAAATTGCAAGAATTGTTTGGTCAAAACATACCGAGGAAACTCAAATACTACTAAGGGGGCATTTGGTATAGTAGTTTTAGATGTAGGAAACGGATTCAATTAAGTGTTTCCATTTCTAGTTGTTTGGTATGAGTTAAAAGTAACAAATACCATTTACGAAAGATAACAAAATTCCCCAATTTGTTACCCTTGACAAACTAGTGGAAACAAAATACGTTTCCTTACTTAATCACAATCTCCTCAAATTGTTTCCATTCCACTAGGATACCAAACATATAGTAAAGGTAACGTTTATTATTACTCTTTTCCTTAGTTATTTGAATCCTTCCGTTTCATTTACAATGTTTATACCAAACACCCCCTAAATAAGGAAAAGGTCACAATCTGTTGCCATTGGGCAAGAATAGAAACAGGAGTTGTAAAAACAACCATTAAGCAAATGCAGAATAGACAAAAAGTGAAAGGGGAATAACAAGACAGTATACTAACTCAAATGGTTTCCCAGGATGCTCAGCTCCCCCTACATCCCCCCTTGGAAAGAGAGGGGTGGGGGTGGGGTGTTCTTCTGAACTAAGTTACTGCTCAAAATCAACAACATGCATGCATTAATCTGAGTAAATATCAATTCACCGATGGTAAATGATATAGGCCACTTGCTGATGACAAAGAACACATGTTACCATCCCCAAAATTGCACGGGGGATGTATATCTTCAAAGTCATCATCATGAAGAGATAGGTATGATAAACCAAGACATCAGTGTGAGAGAAAGGATATATTCATGTTAGCACAATATACACATGTTAGAACACCTCTCACCCAAAAATTAAAAGAAAGATGCAATGGCAAATGGAAAACATTATGTAGCAAGCTAGTACCATTAAGTACTCAGATACTTGATAAAGGCACTGCAATTATCCTCTAGTCAGGTGAAGCTCTTAGCAATAACAGAATGTCTGCAGTCCAAGATGCCTGACCAAAAGAGATGTGCTACACCATATTTCTAGTCAATAGAAAATTTCTCAACAAAAAAATTAGTTCTTAGAACTGGTGCTCATTTCCATGCGCTTCAATTCTAATGCTATACGATCATTTTCAAGCTTCATCCTATCATTCTCCATCTTGAGTTTTTCCAGCTCTCGATCTTTTCTCTTACAGAACCGCTGCCACTTGAGCCGCTGTTTCTCCAACTGCAGTGCTTCTGACTCAATATGTATCTTCTGCTCTTCCAATTGAAGTGCTTGTGATTTCAACCATTGATTCTGCAATAAAGCTGCTTTCTGACTTTCAGGTAAAGGTGCATGCATATCAGCACACGGATTTTGTGGTTGCAATTGGAAACCCTTGCTGAAGTCCTGAGTAGATTGAGGCCTAAAATTGAAATTCTCCAGACTTAGGCCTTGTTTCATTCGTTTTGAAGGGTCTCCAGAGAGAGCATATGCCGCCTTGTTATAATTTTCTCCATAATCTTCATGATCATCACTATGTGCACCATCATCATCCTCGACAGCATCATCATGTGGATGCCTTTTAAAATCAATGTCATTATCATCTCTACTTCTCAATGCCAACTGCAAAGACTGCTGAAGTGCTGGATCAGGGGGTAGATGCAGTCGATTATTGTTATGATATGAACACAACTCTTCATAAAACAAGTGCTTCGAGCTCAGAATTTTCCTAACCTCCTCTTTTGATTTCTCAGAAATGTGATCCATCATGTCTAAAATAGCTGGTTTCTCAACAACCTGACAAGAAGTGCCCTTACCAAGAATTTCATTGAGTTTTTTATATCTCTTATTCAGGTCATTGAATTTATCCTCACACTGCTGGGGTGATACAAAAAAACCCCTCTCAGCCATTACTTTTGAAATCGATTTCCACTTACCCTTCTTATGCAAAGTCAAATATTTCCTTCTTCCTTGAGAACCCTCAAAGAATGCATCTTCACTTAGGTAAGAAATAGCAGTAATCAAAAGCTTAACCATCGAATTGTTCCATTTTACGCGATGCCATTGAGGCACATTCTTTCCCTTACTAAGATCACTTTGTCCATCCATTCCCTCTCCATTAGAACTATGATCCTCTTCGTCCGTTTGTGAATTTTTCACCCTTTCCCCTTTATTATAATCAGCCATAGAATTTGGTTGATCACAACTATGACCTTGTCCCATTTTCAAAGGCAAAATTTCGTGCAACGACGACGGGTGGTTCATCAAGCCTTGACCAGGCTGCAGGGTTCTAGGGTTCTGATGGTGGTTAACCCTCATTGATCCTTGCAATTCAGAACCCCCATAAACAGAACCACCACCACCAGGCATCATATTTGCTAATGACAAATTATTATCCATCAATTTCACCAAACATTAACCTTTGTTCAACACTTTCAACCTATCTTTTCAAAGGCTAAAACCCATTTATCAAAACCAATGTTGCAAACATAAAACACACCCAAAATTTCAAGATCCTAACTTTAACCCCTAAAACCCTTATTCTAGCTAAAAACCCAAATAGATAATCATAAAATTCACAGAAATTCCATATATAAGAAACCCAAATCACTAATAATCACAACAAAGCAAGACAGAATCTCAAACACCCACCAAATAAATTTAAAGAAAAAGCAAAATAAAGGGCATAAATTTAATAAAATTAAATAAATTAATTAAGATTAGAGAAACTTATTTGTGCTCCTCCTTGTTTCTGTCAGTACCCTCTTGTAGAATAAGCAATAAGAATTTGGTAGAAAGGCGGAGATCTAAATGTTGCAATTATATGGGACCAAAAAAAAAAGGGAAGAAAATAAATTTATGAATTTGAGTAAAAATAATTTTTGAGAAATGGGGAATATATTTGAGAGAGCCAATGGCAGAATATGCAGTTACAAGGTATGGGAGTGTGTGTGGGGAAAGCCGCTAAGAGGCAATTTGGTCATTTTCAAATGTCATAAAAAGGTTTAATAATAAAGATTTGACTAAATAATTTTGATTACTTTATGGTTTTATTGCATATTTAAGACTAAATTTATGCTTAATACTTCGGTTCATTGGTTGTGGTATTGTATAAAATAGAGAATATGATCATGTCTAGACAAATTTGACGTCTAATTTTTGCTAATTGATTATGGTTATTTGTATAATATAATGTGATGTGACAATGAGAATCAATTTAACCCACGAATCATGGAGATGGTTGCATTTTTTACTAGGTTCTTTGTATTCTACTTTTTGTGGAATTTTTAATTTCATAATGCTAATATAAGTAGTTAACTTTAACTACATTGTTAAACCATTTATGAGATAACCCAACCTAATTATTCTTTGGGACTTACTCCCTCGAGATCTAAATTACATTCCCATTTCTCTCTATTATGTGAGGAATAAATGTTAGAATTAGAATGTAATTTAGGGACGGAGTAAGTATTTTTTAAGTTTTAGTTTTATTTAAGGTTTGTTTGTTCACCTTATTTTCAGTTATAATAAGTTCGATTAAGTTCATATTGAGGAAAAAAAAAGTTTTGATAAGGGGTTTTCAAGCTTAAATCACATTTAAAATAAATTTTAGATAGTCAGATAAATTTAGAGAGAATCATATAAGTTTACACAAGTTAGATGAATAGAACACTCCATTAGTTTGATTTAAATGCTTGCAATGTGTATTTCAAAATTTAAAAAGTACAAAACTATTTTTCAAAAGTACATAAAAAAGTAAGGGTGTTTGCTTAATGACCTCGAATGTATCAAATGAATTTAATTTGAAATTAAATAATTTTCAACGGATTATCATAATAAATCATAACCGATTCTCTATTTAACTTATACTTTTCCATTTTTGTAGCAAATTAAAAGGCGTAAAATCAGGTACAAAGAGATGAATAATGTGGAAGAGTGAAAATGTGATATTACACGGTTATCTTGTAATTAATACATAACCAACGACTGATATTCCTCTAAATTAGTTTAGCCTTGACCCAAATTGTTAAAAAGACTTAATTCACATTAATTTAGTGTAAATCACTATTACTAGTAACACTATGGTCCTTATATTAATTTTTCAAAAAAGGTGTTATGTTGAAGTAAAGTCATTGTGTTAGTATAAAGAATTTTTATTTTTATTTTTTTTAATGTGTTTTATAGACTCAATATGAATAATTAAGGTCGCTATATTTAACATAGCATTGATTGACATATATATACTTCAGTTCAAAATAATATTAAAGGTCACATGGGTTTAAATGAAGGTCATTATATTAAAATTAGGTGCATTATGTTCAATACAACGTTATTTGCACACGTATAGGGTAACAATAATATTATTGTCAAGGCTTAGTACCTTATAGAAGACCAGAATTTCTTTGCTTTAGGCCTTGTTTAGTAGTTAGTGGATTGTTGGTTGCTAAGAGCTAATTTCATTATCTATTTTTTTTTTTTTAAAACCACATGCAAATATATTAATTGAGATCAAAACCTGCTAAAATTTGTATATTTCATTACTATTTTGTCCGGCTGATTGTATTTAAATATTTTGACTGACCAGATGTACCTAGGTTACATACTTCCTCCGTCCCATAATATAATTTTGTTTTCCTATTTTAGATATTCAAAATGTTGAACTTGTTTCTATTTTTTGATAGTATGTAAAGACCATTATACCCTCATTTTTTTGGAGTATAATTCACCTTGAATTTTGTACATGTCTTGTACTTTTTTCCACTTTCTCTTTCTAACTTTTGTCTATAATTTCACATTTCATATTTATTAATGTACAACATCCACTTTCTCCTCTTATTTCTTAATTAATGTGAAAAAAATACAAATAAGAATTATATTATGGGACGAAGGGAGTAGTTGATTCAAGAATACCACACTACGAAGTTTTCAGTTGTTGAAGGTTGGTCTTGAGACCAGGTACATATTCATGGTCCTTCATTCTAAATGAACATTTACTATAACAAACATGAACATTTCTAATTGAACATATTTTACAATAATTTTGTATTTCTCAATAATTAAATGTTTATTTTCATGCAGTATGATGTTCATTCTTATAAAATAGATGTTCATTATCATGCAGTATAATATTTATTCGTATAAAATAACATTAATTTTGTTAGGAGAGGGATATGCCAAGAAAGTTTCGGTGTACACCAAGAATAGGGTCTTTAGGTGTCGGATCCACATGACCCCTCCACGTTGATGACGATGACCACCAAACTCCGCTCATCAATAATGGCGGAGTTCTAGAAGTGACTGCTCGTGATATGTCGGAGGATATAACTCGTAGTGCTGCTATTTTAGGATGAATTTGAAGGTTTGGAGAGAGAAAACGGTGGTGGATTTAAAGGAAGACGGTGACAAAAAATTGGTGAACATATATTATAATAATGAACATCTAATAGTATGAAAATGAACATTTAATTTTGTAAGAATAAATATCCTATAACAAGAAAGTGTTCATTTTTGTTATAGTAAATTGTAAGCATTAATATTATAAGAATGAATATCTGATAGTATGAAATGAACATTAATATTATAAGAATGAACATACGATAATATGAAAATGAACATTTAATTTTGTAAGAATAAATATCCTATACTAAGAAAATGTTCATTCTTGTCATATTAAAAGTTCGTTTTAAAATGAGGGACCAGCCAGAAGTGGCTGGTTTTGGGACCTGCTAAAAATGTGCGCAAAGTTTTATTTCGGCTTATATCCGCTGCGAGGAACTTTGGGCTTTTGGTCACCATGTGAAGGATTTAGACAGAATTTTGGGCCATTAAGGTAGGTTGGGCCCAGTAAAGTTTATTCAGACTAAGTTGCTTAGGGGTAAACAAACTAATGACTAATGACAGAAATAAACAAACTACTTTGTATGTGTGACAGTAAACCGTTAATACAAGTACTAACATTGGATTTACGTTATAGGGTATGGTTGAATAAACACCTTAAGTTGGAGGGTACATCTTGTAATTTAAAAAAAGCATGTGTATACCTTTTAAACTCAATAACCATAGGGACATAGCTTAGAAAAACCATTTTTTTTTTCTTACACCCCTTATCCACAAATTTTTTAACTAATCGATTATTAATTATACATTAGTGAAGTGGGTCCCATAGCATCATAGCATGTGGGCTGGCCGGTAAATGACATGCTTAGGGCTAGTGGCTTTGACTCGACTTTAGGCTAGAGGATGCTTTGGAACATTTGGGCTTTTAGCCATTCAAGTTAATCGGCCTAAAAAAGTTATTTCGGACCCAAACAATAACAACAACAATATCTGCTAATGTATGCGCTCTGCTCTACTCTACATGGTAATTGTTATCAAGCTTTCTAAGTTCTAACCAAACATTTGGTAATGTATTGATTTAATCGAATCTATTTCCAATTCAAAAAATACACTAATAAAACATGCTCTTAAATTTAAGTGATTTATGTTCATGGTTAAATCAAACAAATAAAAAGGTAAGAGTAAGTGATTTATTTATTTCCTTCCTTTTACTTGTTTTATTTCCGTTCTATTTCCAATATTCATGCCAATTAAACGCCCCTTTAGATACAAGGATGTAATCATCACTCAGGCACTTGGACAAAATTAACATTTTGAATTTGAACAGCTTTTACATAAGCTTTTCTGCAGTAAGTTAAAGTATTAGTTCTTGAAGTACTTAGTAAGCAACTAAGCAATGAAACCTGAAGTAAACGCGGAATCAATGAATGACTTGCTCTAGTTATCTAGCTTTGCAAAAAAAAAAAAAATGCTTTTAAAAAAGAAACTAGTTATTGGCCCAGGCGATGCCCCGAATCATTATAAATTTATTACTTTAATCGAACTATATATATTTTGGCTTGTTTGTTTTTTTTGAAATAAAATTGATTCATAAATAAGTCATACGACATCTACAAAGAGATTTAGATCTAACAAATACATAATAATTGAATCAAATAAAAACATTCCGTAAGCAAAGCTACGATCGTTGTTGCAAATCGTACATTCTTCATACCCTCTTTCATATCGCTGTGATTTACAGCCTTCTTCGGCGAGGGGGTCTATCGATCTGTTGTAGCCGTGCAGAAAATTTCCGTCTGATTCGTTCGGTTGTTGTCGAAATATTAATCTCTTTTTCAATCCCGCACAAAATTTTACCCATGAAACAACTTTATAGCAATCCATAAAATATAAAAGCAAATCCTCCCTCAAAAGAGAGAAGAAAAATCCGGTCTTTCGAAGGAGCCAAATCCTCTTAAAGAGGAAGAAAAACTATGTCTTTCGAGGGAGAAATATTCCTCCTAGAAAAGGAAGAATTATTATAAACCTAAAGCAAGAGAAAAAACACAAAAGAAACAATGATTGAGGCTTTCCACCGATAAATCCAATGGAAGCCCCTTCAAAATTCAACAATGGAGGCTAGGGTTCTAGAGAGAGAAGAGAGGAAAGAGAGGCTAGGTTTTTTTAGGATACTCCGTAGTAGGATTATTACTTTATTTTGGCTTGTTTGTCATTGAGAGCTTAAGTGGTGGTTTTTTATTTTTTTTATTATTATTATTATTTATTTAATATGATAGCTTAAGTAGTTTGTTGCTTGTATGAGTTGGTTTGATTATAAGAATAATTTTTTTACATTAATATCATTAAAATATTATAAATCAAATCTTTATAAATTTGATATTAAAATATATACTATCACTACAAGAAATAAGATCAAAGAAGGCAACTCTAATCGCCCTCTTAGAGCCAAATTTCGCCTTCTTAGGCAAAGAGGGCGACTTTTAAATCGCCCTAAAGTTGCCCTCTTAGCATCGTTGTATTAGCTTCGGAGGGCAATTTAGATGTTTCGTCCTCTTTGTATGAGATCAAAGAGGGCAAAATTTCGCCCTCTTTGAATGAGATCTAAGAGGGCGAAAATTTTTGCCCTCTTTGATTGATTCAAGCAAGGCAACTTGTTTTTTCGCCCTATGAAATCAACTCAAACAGGGCAACTTAGTCGTCCTCTTTGTCCATTATCAAGAAGGGCAAAGCAAAAAATCGCCCTGTTTGTTGATTACAAGAAAACAGTTCAAGGAGGGCGATTTTATTTTGGCAAAGAGGGCAATTTGAAAAAAATTGTCTTTTTAGCTACTCCATAATGCACAAAAATCTTTTACTCTATGATTACAATTTTATGAGTTAATACACAAAATAAAAATGGAGTAATGTTTAATTTCTTACTAACTTTATTATTATGTAATTATTAAGGAGTTACAGTCCAAGGAAAATTGTCATGCATATGAAGAGTTTATCAATTAAGCTTAACATTAATACATGAAAGTTAATGCATAGAGTTTTCAATAATTAATGCTATGATATGATTTGGTGACGACACATCATATACCAAATGGCAAAATTGTTAACACATGGCAAAACATCATGCCTTGCCATGAGTTTTAATATATATATTGATTGAATTGATTATTTTATATGCAGCATGAAGTAAATGCACAAGGAATAATAAAAGAATACTTATCCAGCTTGGTTTGTAATTTTTTTCTAGCACGTTTCTGGTGCGACAAGGTGTCACATCAGTAACCTCTCTAGTGTCCCCTCAAGTAACCCTTTTAGTAACCCTAATTAAGTAACCCCTCAAGTAACCTCTTTAGTAACCCTTCAAGTAACCCCACTTAAGTAACTCCTCTGGTAACCCCTCTACTAATCCCACTCAAGTAACCCCCCAAGTAACCACTCAGTAACCCCTCAAGTAACTCATCTAGTAGCCCCTTAAGTAACCCCACTAAAGTAACCCTTTAAGTAACCCCCGACCTAGTAACCCCTAGCCCACCACCAATGGAAAACTACCACCCTCCCAGAACACCACCATCATCATTTAACCCAAATAAATACATTTTTATGGGCAGTGGATTAAAACGGTGTGTCAGATCACAAAAGTTCAGCACAAATTTCTCGCACAAGGAAAGCTGTGAATTTTATATAATCTCATCATTCACACTTATTTAGTCACTACTATTCAATAATACATAATAAAATTCATCAAATTTGCTCAAACAATTTTTTAAAAAACAAAGTTAACCTTCAACTGTAAAATTCATCAGATTCTGAGCAATCCACAATGGCATCAACAATGGCGGCCACAACACCACCAACATTTAACCTTTGACCGTTGTACTGACCGAACCCACTGTAAACACAAATTTTAAATCTGTAAAATATAGATTCAAAATAAATGCAACAAAGTGTGAATTTTATTAATTTGATAATTTTGGGTACAATCTCTAATTTGATCCTCTGATTCGATCTCCACTTTGACTTTGACGTAATTCAAAGATTGACTTGATTCTCGAACGAGCCGTCGAGGCTTGATCTCGATCGAAGATTTGATGTAGACCTTTGACCTGTTATTGACGTAGACCTTTAATTTGTTGTTGACGTAGACCTTTAATTTGTTGTTGACGTAGACCTTTGACTTAAATTCTTGATTGAGGGCCGACGAGGCTTGATCTCGATTGATGAATATTTGATGTAGAGTTTAAAAAAATGTTCTTGATAATTTGAATTCCTTCTTTCTTCCGTGTTGAGGGTCGTCGAGGCTTAATCTCTTCCACGGGTGATCTTCTAGAGTAGAACGGCACGTCGAATGCTTGTTGTTCTTCTAGGTTTGAGATGTTTTCTCTAAAATGGTTTAGAGTACTTGATGAGAGGTTTTCTCTGGAGAGAGGTTTAGAGTGTTTGAGAGGTTTTTTTGAAAAGGTTGTGAATATTTGAGAGGCTTTCCCTGTATTTTGATCTCCTTGTTTACTCTAGTTTTTTTTTTCTCTTTTTTCTCTCCTCAAACGAAATAGAGAGAGCTATATTTATAGAGTTAGTGATTCTTAGGGTTAGGGTTTGATGTGCAATGAAGATGGGCCTGCTTGATTATTGTAACCCATTTTTAATGGGTTTCAACTATTAAATAAACAATTTAACTAAAATAACTAAAATGGGCCAATTTAATTAGTTCACCCAATTTAATTAATTTTAATTAATAGTCAAATTAGCATCAAGTCAATAAATTGACTTTTGACCCATATAAATCCAATGTGGCACTTATATAAATTTTTCGTGCCTACAAATTACCCCCTTCGAGTTCGGTCACGGACACGACTTTGTAGTGTTTGATCGTGATCGGGCTCGAAATCCCTCTTTTTTTTTCAAAATTACCTTGCCTTTGTTTTTGTTTAAAGCAAAATAATTTTTCACAAGATTTGCACTTGCTTATACAATTTCGATCAACTTCCAGCCTTGCACTAAGAAAAGGTCAAAACCACCAAACTTTATTTATCTTTGTAGATAATGATTGCTAACAATTCAACCTAAGAATTGTTAACTGGCTCATTTGTGATAAAAGCACTTGCTGGCATGCTGCCTTTAGTTGTTTAATACTCCATGATAATAGTGAGTTTATCACGATTAACCACCTAAGTAGCGTACGAGCCATATGTCTGGTACCAAGACTTTGTATTTTCCTTCTTTTTTTTTCTTTTTTTTTGTGTGTTTTTTAGTGCAATTTGGAGATAATCTTGAAGGATCAAATAGTCAAAGGCTTTCCAATACTCCACGAGACACGGATCTTCTTGCTTTATCTTTTTTTTTTCCCTTTTTTTTAAGCCAAAAGAGAAATGAATGATAAGCATTGAAATATTCCATGCAACTCACGCACTACTCAACAACTTGATATGTTTCACAGCAAGATTATCTTATTGAGAGACACACTTCTTGCGGCTATAAATATAACGCCGAAGGTTAGGATTTACTAAGGCTATTGAAGCTGCCATACTTGCCTTAGTATGTTCGATCCTTGCCGTCCAAGCATACATTGAAGGAGAAGCGATTTCTACTCTCTTTATAACCAAGATAAGGTGGAGCTACTACTCGAAGGTTACGAATTGACACCCGCCATGGAGCCATGGAGGAGCCGCTAGAGCCACGCCACAACAACTATTTGATGTCATGCCACAACACCTACTTCGATGCCATACTGGAGGGAGCTGCAAAGCCATGCCACAACAACCTACGACTTTGATGCCATGGAGGAGCTGCTAGAGCCACGCCACAAAACTTGTTGTCTTTAATTTGTCGATGCCTTGGCGATGATTTTTTTTTTCAGGTTTGTGATTTTCCTTTGGAGAATGAATAATCATCATCCTTCCATCACGGGGTCGACATGAAGGCGCACAACGAAGTCATTGATCACGAGAGCGAGATGTCTTTTTAAGCTTCATGGAGTCGTACGGTGAATAAGTGGACTAGCGTGGAGCTATACCAAAGTCTCACATCAACATGGATCCTTGTGATTTGAAGCTACCAATAGGAGCTTCCAACCTCGACATCCTGGAGTCATGCATTCAAGCCCCACAAGTAGAGCATCGGCACCTTGAAGTTGGTCATGCATCATGAATTTTGACATTGCGGAGTTATATATATATGGAGACACACCTGAAACCTCGCTGCCCAAGCTTCGCATCGATGAATGCTACCTTGGAGTAACATACGTCTTCGCTACGAAACTTGAAGTCATGGAGCATCGAAAGTCAACCTCGACATATTGAAGTTGCATACAAGTGTACACAGAGCCTTACAATTCCGACATCGACACATTGGAGTGACGTTCTCGAGCCTCGCAGCGCCATGCACGCACAAAACAACTTCAAAAATGGAGCTTCTTTCCAGCCTTTATTTGCGACAAACCAGACAATATTTTCACTATCACACCATTTAGATTGCATTTCTACGTTTTGTGAACCATATGACCAATTTTCAGCCAAATCGAACCACATTTGCCATCCGATCGAGAGGTTGATGAAGGCTGCACCAAAAATTTCGTGGCTGCAATACCTTCTGCCATTTTGTTTTCGTTTTTTTTGTTGTAAAATGATGATCATCATCATGATCATAATGACCACGTGACTTTCCTTTACTTTTTCTTATTTTTTTTTTTAATTTTTTTTTTGTTTTTTTTTTTTTTGTTTTTTTTTTTTATTTTTATAATTTTGTATACATGAAGTGAAATCATCTATACTAGGTGCAACAATCATAATCTTGAACAACTTGATCAACTTTTAACCATGTCAACGATGAGTTTATTTATCCGACTCGGTGGTGCAGTGCTTTCCTTCTCAAGAATAGTGGACCATTGGTACTTAACTTGGAGGCTACCTCAAAGTTTTTTTAAGTGCTTTTTTGGTGGCCTTTTTCATATCTGCAACATTTGTCGGTGAAGCATTGGTGCTTGATCGCTTTCTCCAACCTTTGTGTTTAATGTTTCGAGTTGATCTCCGGTGCTTGGAAGCTTTCTCCCGGTCTTCAAAATTTGTCGATGAAGTATTGGTGCTTGAAAGCTTTCTCCAACCTTTGTGTTCAATGTTTTGAGTTGATCTTCGGTGCTTGGAAGCTTTCTCTAGATCTCAAGAACTTTGGTAGACCAGTGCTTGATAGCTTTCTCTCTACTCTTGTGTTCAACACTTGGCATTGATGATCTTTGGTGCTTAAAAGCTTTCTCCAAATCTCAAGAATTTCGGTGGATCGGTTCTTGTAGCTTTCTCCAGATCTCAAAATTTTGGTGGACCGTTGGTGCTTGGAAGCTTTCTCCAAACGTCCATGTTTGACAATTTACGAATCTCCGGTGCTTGCAGCTTCCTCCGGATCTTCCAGTAAATTTGGTGAAGTATTGATGCTTGAAAGCTTTCTCCAATCTTCAAATGGATGATATTATTCAACTTGATGGGAAACTTAAAACTTGCCCCCAATCTTGCATTTTTTTTCTTTTCATAGCTGCCCTTGAATAAATTTTTATATATCCAAGATGCCTACGTACCAATAAGTAATTGAAATTACTTTTTGGATCAGGCCAAACGTAGTTCGATTTGTGTGATTTTTTTCTTTTCTTTTTTTTTGTTATGCAGTTTAGGCTCTTGCTTAGGAGCTTTGAGGACCACTTTTTCACTTTTGTCCTCTTTTGATGTTGATGACAGTTTAATCTGATCCGCCTTCACGATTAGCTATCGTAAACTCCATCTCATGAGCTAGAGTCGCCAAGTCTTGGAATGTTTTGGGTTTGATTCCTTGTAAAATGTAAGCAAGATCCCAATTCATGCCTTGGATGCATATCTCAACTGCCGAAGTGTCGGAAAAATGATCTTTGCATTGAAGGCTTAATTCTCGCCATCGATTGATGTAGTCCACAATCGGTTCATCTTCCAACTGGTTGGTTTGTGTTTACTCGATCAGTCATGCTGACAACGCGCCGAGTTCTGAAGAAGCGATCAAGGAACATTTCTTCCATTTGCTCCCAACTGTCAATGGATTTGCGAGGTAGATATATGAACCAATCAAAAGCAACACTCTTGAGAGAGCGGACAAATTGCTTTAGAAGCAAATCTCCAGAGGTCCCAGCATTATTACAGGTCTCTATGAAGTGCGCGATATGTTGCTTAGGGTTGCCTGTCCCATCGAACTGCTGGAATTTCGGAGGTTGATAACCACATGGCATTCTTATCTCGTCAATCCTATTGGTGTAAGGTTTGCTGTAGCGACCATCTTTGTCGACGTCTCTACCGAGCTGTTGTTTAATAGCATTGGCTATCATTTCTTAGATTTCTTGAAAGCTGAATGAATCGCCATGAGGCCTTTCATTTTTTGAACTTTGCTTCGTCTTCGTGCTAAGTTCTGACCCGCTGCTATCACCTTCACTTTCTTCGATTGGGCGCTTCTCGAGTCTTCTTCGAGCGCAGAAATTTGTTAGCTTTGGAGCTTAATTTGTGCCCCCTTTTCTTCATTGTCCTTGATGAGCTTCTCAAGAAGTAGCTTCATATTTTCTAACTCCTCCTTGATGGTGTTTGCTTCAATTGCCATGACATTGACGACGTCGTCTTGTGCACCGTCTTTTGTCATCATTCCTTCTACGTGCTTCATCATATCGATTCGTAAAGAAAGAGATGAGAGGTAGAAATCGTCCCACCGAGCCTGCCAAATTTGTAAACACAAATTTTAAATCTGTAAAATATAGATTCAAAACAAATGCAAAAAAGTGTTAATTTTATTAATTTGATAATTTTGGGTACAATCTCTAATTTGATCCTCTGATTCGATCTCCACTTTGACTTTGACGTAATTCAAAGATTGACTTGATTCTCGAACGAGGGCCATCAAGGCTTGATCTCGATCGAAGATTTGATGTAGACCTTTGACTTGTTATTGATGTAGACCTTTAATTTGTTGTAGACGTAGACCTTTGACTTAAATTCTTGATTGAGGGCCGACGAGGCTTGATCTCGATTAATGAATATTTGATGTAGAGTTTAAACAAATGTTCTTGATGATTTGAATTCCTTCTTTCTTCCGTGTTGAGAGCCGTCGAGGCTTGATCTCTTCCACAGGCGATCTTCTAGAGTAGAACGGCACGTCGAATGCTTGTTGTTCTTCTAGGTTTGAGATGTTTTTTTTTTTAAAATGGGTTAGAGTACTTGATGAGAGGTGGTTTAGAGTACTTGATGAGAGGTTTTCTCTGGAGAGAGGTTTAGAGTGTTTGAGAGGTTTCTTTGAAAAGGTTTTGAATATTTGAGAGGCTTTCTCTGTATTTTGATCTCCTTGTTTATTCTAGGTTTTTTTTTTCTCTTTTTTATCTCCTCAAATGAAATAGAGAGAGCTATATTTATAGAGTTAGTGACTCTTAGGGTAGGGTTTGATGTACAATGGAGATGGGCCTGCTTGATTATTATAACCCATTTTTAATGGGTTTCAACTATTAAATAAACAATTTAACTAAAATAACTAAAATGGGCCAATTTAATTAATTCACCCAATTTAATTAATTTTAATTATTAGTCAAATTAGCATCAAGTCAATAAATTGTCTTTTGACCCATATAAATCCAATGTGGCACTTATATAAATTTTTCGAGCCTACAAATTGCCCCCTTCGAGTTCGGTCACGGACACGACTTTGTAGTGTTTGATCGTGATCGGGCTCGAAATCCCTCTTTTTTTTTTTCAAAATTACCTTGCCTTTGTTTTTGTTTAAAGAAGAATAATTTTTCACAAGATTTGCACTTGCTTATACAATTTCGATAAGCTTCCAGCCTTGCACTAAGAAAAGGTTAAAACCACCAAACTTTATTTATCTTTGTAGATAATGATTGCTAACAATTCAACCTTAATAAGATAAGAATTGTTAACTGTATGGAATAATTTCAAGCGCTAATCCCCTTGCTTGAACCCCATTGTGATCATACACTTAAGTACGGTGGCGTCCAAAAGGGAAGAAGATAGAGCAAAAGAGTCGCCAACAAGTTTTAAGAACTTGTAAACCGTTCACAGGGTGAAGGTTACACCCCTTAACGATCCAAGAGATCGTCAACTCCATAAGGTCTTGAACCAAAATAGGGTTCGGGGATGAAGGTACAAGTCCAACCTAAAAGAGATTGAACCTGCCCTAATAATAGGCCTCTACTTTATTCTGATCGTATTCTTGTGCGCTTTCTGACTAACATGCAATCAATAGGATTAACCCTATCTATGTTAGTTGAATATTAATGCACAAACAAATCTATTATTGGCGATCACTTGAATTATAATCAAATTAACCCTAAATAAGATTATTAATTATCTTATTAAGCATGATTACAAGTATAAATTGCCTTTAAACATGCATAAAAGGTGTGATCAAGCAATAACAATAAATATATAGCAACATAATAATAATCAATAATAATAATTAAAATAATCATAATAATAATCAAAACAATAATCATCATAATAATAATTATAATAATCATAATCATAATAATCACGTTAAAGCATAATAATAGCAAGACCCTAGGCATGATATTAACAAGATTAATAACAAACCCTAGCATGTAACTAAGCAATAAAAATCAAAGCTATAGCCCTAACATGAATAAATATTAGGAAGAACATAAAAGGCATCATACTTTTAATCATACTTAATATTAAAGTTACCCTAGACATGATACTAGGAATTATAATAACAACCTAAGCATGATTTCTACATAATAACATCAATAAAAACCATTAAAATACTTACTTTGATGCCTCGTACCTCTTTCTAATAACAAAATACACACGTTAGTAACTTCAAGGAAAATAATAAACAACAATTAAATTAAATAATGGAAAGAGAGATTTGGGACCAAACCCTCAGAAATTAAAACCTTTCACGTCTAGGGCGAAGGTAACTTCGAATATGGCTAGGTGTATCTAGATCTAATGAATGCGGAATTTTGTATGTAAAAGGCTAGTTTAGAAAAAGAGAGAGAGTAATCAAGAGAATCTTGATGAGAGTTGGTAGATTGAAGAGAGAAAACTAGTTTCAAAATAAGAATTGATGAGAATTGATGAAAAATGGTTATCGAAAACGGAGTTTTTAATATGTTATTTATAGAGAAAATCAGCCAAAAAGATAAAATATCAAAACAGAGTCTGGCGCACAAAAAACTGGATCAGCGCCAACGCTGGCTAATTGGCGTCAGGCACCAACATTAGCGCCAGGCGCTGATTTAGAAAATTACGCGTTTTCTTAAAATTAGATAAAAATTACCATACAGGAGGATAAAATCGTATTTTTCCTCAAAAATGCTCTTTGATTTTAATTAAAACTCAGAAAAGTCAATTTATCAATGCTAATTGAATAAGGAATGAAAAGAACCTTCTAGAATAATCTAGAAGACTAAAACCATTCCTAATTGCATTAGGAATGATAAATCCATATTAGGCCCTCCCCTAGATCATTGGGCCGCATATAAGGCTCAAACCGGGCCCAGTTCAGTAAATTGGCCATAACTTTCTCAATATTCATCGGAATTGGGCTTATAATATATCGTTGGAAAAGTCTTGTCAAGCCCCATCCAACTACACTACTATTGGACCCATATCATGGACCAATCCAAACTGGATTGGCTGTTTTCTTTAAATAAGTTTTCAAAAACAGAGAGAAGAGAAAAGAAATTAAAACTATCCGTAACACTAAACTTTCCACACTTTCACTTCATTCGATTATGATTCGACGCGAAAGGTACTCATCACCGGGTTTGGTTTTGGGGAGACACAAATGGGTGTCTACATTAACCGACTTTGCTCATTTGTGATAAAAGCACTTGCTGGCATGCTGCCCTTAGTTGTTTAATACTCCATGATAATAGTGAATTTATCATGATTAACCACCTAAGTAGCATACGAGCCATATGTCCGGTACCAAGACTTTGTATTTTCCTTCTTTTTTTTTTAGTGCAATTTAGAGATAGGGGTGTTCAAATCCGGGTACCCAAAAACCCGGGTACCCGGAGTTTCTGGTACTTGTTAATTTGTCCCATGTCCCGACCCGAATATCTCGGGTACCCGGGTTTCGGGTACCCGAATTATTCGGGTCGGGACATAGGGTACCCGAATCTTTTTTATTTTTCTTTTTGAAAAAGGTTTATTTATCTTTCATAAATTAATGTTTATTTCTCTTATATATATACCAGTATAAAATATTTCATATAATTACTAGTATTTCTTGTAAAAAAAAAAACAACAACAATATACTGTATAAAATAAATTAAAAAAAAAAAGCAAATAAAAAAACAACTAAGAGATTCTGCTTGTTATACAAGCCCAACAAAAACCCAATTGAAAGAGTACTTTCACGTGGCTTCAAAAAAAAAAAAAAAAAAAAAGAGTACTGTCACATTATTAATATCAAATCCATGAATGAATAAACTAATCCAAACACAATTAAAAATTAATTTAGTACTAATTAAATTGTAAAACACTAAAACCCACAATAAAATGGGTATACATATTCATCCCTAATTAATTAACAAACATACTCCATTATTAATATTGGAAACTTTTAATCTTCTTGTAAATCTAAGCATGAATGATGAAAGTGGATCCGACACCATATTGAAGCAAGCACATACACCATCGCACCTCCTCTTCGATTTTGTTGTTGCGGTTGTTGTTGCTTCGATTCGCAGAACGTTGTTGCGGTTGTTGCTTCGATTCGCAGAACAAAAATAAGGGCGGAGAGAGATAGGCGGAGAAAGATACTAAGATAAGGGAGGAGAGAGAGAGAGAGGGAGATGAAGGTGAAGGAATTCAAGGAAGAAGATGGTAGGAAGAGAAAGAGTCAGAAAAAACTCAAGAAACCGGCGTGAAAACTTAAGGAAGAGAGAGATCAAGAACCCTAAGTTCCCTAACTGAACTAAACTAGTACAGTAAAATATAAGTGGGCTGGGCTCATTTTGAGGGAAGGATTTTTTTATAAAAAAAAAAAATTAAGTTATTATCAGGTAACGGGTACCCGGTAATTAAAAAATTTTCCCCATGTCCCGACCCAGATAAGAGACAATTTTCCCGGGTCGGGTAGGTACTCGTCCCGGGAAAACAGATTTTTTCCCCAAAATTCTTATCGGGTACTTATCGGGAAATCGGGTCGGGACAATCGGGTCGGGTTTTTTTGAACACCCTTATTTAGAGATAATCTTGAAGGCTCAAATAGTCAAAGGCTTTCCAATACTTCACGAGACACGGATCTTCTTGCTTTATCTTTTTTTTTTTTTTTTTTTTTCTTTTAAGCCAAAAGAGAAATGAATGATAAGCTTTGAAATATTCCATGCAACTCACGCACTACTCAACAACTTGATAAGTTTCACAGCAAGATTATCTTGTTGAGAGACACACTTCTTGAGGCTATAAATATAACGTCGAAGGTTAGGATTTACTAAGCCGATTGAAGCTGCCATACTTGCCTCAGTATGTTCGATCCTTGCCGTCCAAGCATACATTGAAGGAGAAGTGGCTTCTAGTCTCTTTATAACCAAGATACTATAAGGTGGGGCTGCTTCTTGAAGGTTACGAATTGACACCCGCCATGGAGGAGCCGCTGGAGCCACGCCACAACAACTATTTGATGTCACGCCACAACACCTACTTCGATGCCATATTGGAGGGAGTTGCAAAGCCATGCCACAACAACCTACGACTTTGATGCCATGGAGGAGCTGCTAGAGCCACGTCACAGAACTCGTTGTCTTTGTCGATGCCTTGGTGATGATTTTTTTTTAATAATGAATTCGTTAACTATTATCAACGAATATATATAACATTGCAAAAAAAAAAAAAAAAAAAAAAAAAACAAAAGCATCAATAACACAATTTATGAAATTTAAATTAAAAAAATAAATTATGTAACTATGATCATTGTGTTACAAAATCCTTAATTTCACTATTATTATTAAAAGCATCATTTTTATAAGTATTTCTAGCATATCTTCGATCAGAATCATGATGGAATCCAACATGCATGCACCACTATTTTTTCTTTGTTGATTTCCATAATTTCTGGAAATGAGGAAGAAGAAATAGGGAGAAGAAGAGAAAGAACTTGGAGAAAAAGAAATTAAGAATTGTTATTATGAGAATTAGTTATTACAACAATTACAAAGAAGCTTATATACTAGAGTTTGTTATAGCAACTTTGTAACAATCTTTTCTATTCATAACAAAATGTGTTGACTAGGACAAGCTGACTAGGACAAGTAGAGTTAAGCTGCTACGTTGTTGTTGCTGCTTGATTATGCTGTGAGCTCAGGCTAGTAAATCCAACACCCCCCTTAATCTTGGGACTGGTTGAGTAACCATACCAATAGAGATGACAATGGGGTGGTCGGGGCGGATGTTGGCCTTCCCATCCCCATCTCGACCTAAAATTTTCATCCCCATTCCCGCCCCAACCCCCACTTGGATATCCATACCCACTTAATCCCCGCCTAAGATCCGCCTAATCCCCACCTAAGACCCACCTCCCAATACACAATCCAACATATTTAATACTACGTATAAATTACAACAAATAAAATTATTATTAATATTACACATTTTTTAGTTATAAAATTAGTGTATTACAAATTATTATATGTACTATTTTATTTTACATATATATACATATATATATATACATATAAGTATATAATTTTGTTTTATAAAATATATAGATGTGGGTGTAAGGTGGGGATAAAACGGGTACGAAGTGGGGCGGGTGGAGCGGGGCGAGGATGGGGCGGGTACAATGTAAAATCCACCCCTGCCCCATCACCCATGGCAGGTATGATTTTTATCCCCATCCCCGCCCCACCATCCTCCAAACCAAGACCCATCCCCATCCCACTGAGGCAGTGATGGGGCGAGTCTCCTACTTGACCCGCCCCACTAACATCCCTACATACCAAGTTTGGAAAGTAAATCAGTTTGCTTCTGAATAGGGATCAAAGTTGTTTTGTGAAGTCATCAGCAAGTTGTTGATTAGTAGGGATATAACACAGTTCTATCAGACCTTCAAGAACTTTATCTCTTGTAAAGTGGAAGTCCACTTCTATATGATTTGTTCTTTCATGGAACACTGGGTTTCGATCAATGTGAATTGCAGACTGATTATCACAATAAAAGCAGACATGCTTTAAAGAATCAACCCCAAATTCTTCAAGTAGTCTAACAATCCAAGTAATCTCACTTACAACATGAGCAATTGCTCTGTATTTAGCCTCATAGGAGCTTTTGGAAGTGGTGTCTTGCTTCTTGCTCTTCTAGGATATAGGGGAGTTGCCAAGCAATAGAACATAGCCAGTGACTGACTTCCTTGAGGAATGATAAGCTACCTAATCAGAGTCAGAAAAGGCATGAAGAATGAGCTGATCAGTAGCTCTAAGAAGGCATGACCAATAGTGCTAGCCAGATATCTCAGGGTGTGATGCAGGGCAAGAATGTGAGGTAGTCTTGGGGAATGCATGAACTGACTCAGAGATTGCATTGCAAAAGTAATATCTGGTCTTGTGTTAGTTAAGAAATTGAGCTTCCCAACATAACGCCTGTAAAGCTCAGGATTATCATATAATTCTCCTTGATTAATATAGAGCTTGAGAGTGAAAGGAAGAGGAGAATTAACAGGTTTTGAAACATCAAAGTCACAGGTATCAAGAAGCTCCTTTGTAAATTTCTTCTGTGAAAGAACATAGCCATTTGCGCATTTGCTGACCTCAATACCTAGAAAGTAATTCAGCAATCCCAAATCCTTAATGCTGAAAGTTTTGTAAAGATGTAGTTTCAAATCAGAAAATAGCAGACTCATTTGAACTAGTGATGATGGTATCATCAACATAAATAGCAACAATAGTTATATCCCTATTTTACTTCTTGATGAACATAGAATAATCATTCTTTGACTAATAAAAGCCTTGAAACTTGAGCTGTTCCACCAATATTACAAACCATTGTCTAGATGCTTGTTTTGAGCTATATAGGGACTTCTTGAGTCTGCAAACATAACCTTTAGGAGTTAAAAGACCTTATGGAATTTTCATATAAACTTACTCTTGAAGAGAACAATGCAGGAAAACATTGTTTATGTCAAGTTGAAACAAATGCCAGTTGTTCTTGGCTGCTAAAGAGATTAAAACATCTTACTGTGGCCATTATAGCCGCAAGTGAAAAAGTTTCAGCATAATCAATACCATATTTCTAGGAGAAACCCTTTGCAACAAGCCTTGCTTTGTATCTCTCAATGCTGACATCAACTTTCCTTTTTCATTCTGTAAACCCACTTGCATCCTATGACCTTATTTCCCTTAGGATGTAAAACAATATCCCAAGTATTGTTTTGATTAAGAGCAGCAAGTTCTCTATCCATGGCTTCTAGCCAAGTTGAATCAGAAGCTGCCTCTAAGTAAGTAGATAATTTGATGTGAAGCTGAGTAGAATTTATAGTTTGTTGATGTAAATTTGGAAGAAAATCAAAAGAGACTTGATTGCACCAATGACCAGAACTGGTGTTACAGTAATAATGAGAAAGGTGAGAAGGAGTTTTAGTAGTCCTGGATGACTACATGATATAGATTGTGTTTGTGGGTACAGAACAATTAGAAGCTGAATTATTTTGATCAGATTCTGAACTTTTCGCAGGAGCTGGATCTGTAGTATGTGAATGTGATTGAGAATAAGTAGGCGAGGAAGAAACAGAAGGTTCAGTGAAAGAAAAAATATCAAGGAGAACAGGAGAGGAATTGAGTTGGGTATTGACAGGAAGAAAGAATTTGGTTGCATAAGCTTGTTTTGGAGAAGATGAAAAATGAAATGGAAAGTGTTTTTCATCGAAAATAACATCCCTGGAGATGATGATTTTGTTTGTGGACAAATCTAAGACCTTATAGGCTTTTTGATGGGGTGGATATCCCAAGAAAACACAAGGAGTAGCTCTAGGATCAAGTTTATACCTATGAAATTTGGAAGTTAAAGTGTAACAAAGGCAACCAAACTATTTTAAGTGAGAAATAACATGAACTGATTTATACAGTCTTTCATATGGAGTCATGAAATCAATGCTTTTTAGAGGCATTCTGTTAATCAAGAAGGCAGCAATAGTAAGGATGCAATCACCCCAAAAACGAGCAGGAGCCTTAAATTGAATAAATAAAACTCTTCTTGTTTCCAGAAGATACTTGTGCTTCCTCTCCACAACATTATTTTGTTGTGGAGTGTCAGGACAAGATCTTTGTTGAATAATACCATGCTATAATAACAACTGTTTCATATCTCCTTCAGTGAAATTAGGAGCATTATCTGATCTTATAGCCAAAACTTTAGAAGGAAACTAAGTCTTAACAAATGTCAAAAACTGAGCCATGATTGAAACTAATTTTGTTTTATTTCTCATAAGGCGAATCCATGTCATTCTAGTGTAATCATCTACAATAGTTAGAAATTGATTACAACCATTATGAATAACTTGAACATAAGGTCCCCAAACATCAATATGGAGAAGTTCAAATGGTTTACTAGACTTTATACAACTATATAGTAGGAAAAGAAAATCTAGATTGCTTAGCTAGAGGACACACTTGACATAAACTCTCAGCTAAACATCCTTGAAGATTTGTGCCTTTGACAGATTTTATTTTCTCAAATGGCATGTGCCCTAAACGAAGATGCCAAAGCTTAGCTTCTTCAACTGCTGTAAAGCTACGACTCTCAATGTCAACAACATTATTACAAGAAATTAAGAAATCTTCACTAAGACTATATAGTCCTGTAGACACCCATTTGTGTCTCCCCAAAATCAAACCCAGTGATGAATACCTTTCACGTCGAATCATAATCGAATGAAGTGAAAGTGTGGAAAGTTTAGTGTTGCGGATAGTTTTAAATTCTTTTCTCTTCTCTCTGTTTTTGAAAACTAATTTTAAGAAAACAGCCAATCCAGTTTGGTTGGTCCATGATATGGGTCCAATAGTAGTGTAGTTGGATGAGGCTTGACAAGAGCTTTCCAACGATATATTATAAGCCCAATTCCGATGAATATTGAGGAAGTTATGGCCAAATTACTGAATTGGGCCGGGTTTGAGCCTTATATGCGGCCCAATGATCTAGGGGAGGACCTAATATAGATTTATCATTCCTAATGCAATTAGGAATGGTTTTAGTCTTCTAGATTCTTCTAGAATGTTCTTTTCATTTCTAATTCAATTAGCATTGATAAATTGACTTTTGTTGACTTTTCAGAGTTTTAATTAAAATCAAAGAACATTTTTGAGGAAAGATACGATTTTATCCTCCTGTACGGCAATTTTTTATCTGATTTTAAGAAAACGCGTGATTTTCTGAATCAGTGCCAAACGCCAGCTGTAGCGCCTGGCGCTGGTTCAATTTTTTGTGCGCCAGACTCTGTTTTGATATTTTATCTTTTTGTTTGATTTTCTTTATAAATAACGTATTAAAAATTTTCATCGATAACCAGTTTTCATCCATAATCACCTACAATCATCGATTCTCTCTTTCTAAACCAACTCTCATCAAGATTCTCTTGATTACTCTCTCTCTCTCTCTCTTTTCTAAACTAGCTTCTCTCAAACAAAATTCCGCATTCATTAGAAACACCTAGCCGTATTTGAAGTTGCCTTTCGCCCTAGACGTGAAAGGTTTAATTTCTGAGGGTTTGGTCCCAAATCTCTCTTTCCATTATTTAATTTAATTGTTTTTATTATTATTTTCCTTGAAGTTACTAACGTGTGTATTTTTTTATTAGAAAGAGGTACGAGGCATCAAAGTAAGTGCTTTAATGGTTTTTAATTGATGTTATGATATAGAAATCATGCTTAGGTTGTTATTATGATTCCTAGTATCATGTTTAGGGTAACTTTAATATCAAGTATGATTATTATGATGTCTTTTATGTTCTTCCTAATATTTATGATCGTTAGTATCATGTTAGGGTTAAAGGTTTGATTTTTATTGCTTAGTGACATGCTAGGGTTTGTTATTAATCTTGTTAGTATCATGCCTAGGATCTTGCTATGCTTTAACATGATTATTATTATGATTAATATGATTGTTATTATGATGATTATTGTTTTGATTTTTATTATGATTATTTTAATTATAATTTATTTTTATTATGATTATAATTTTATTATTATGATGATTATTATTATGTTGCTTGATTATTTATTTATTGCTTGATTACACCTTTTTATGCATGTTTAAAGGGAATTTGTACTTGTAATCACACTTAATAAGATAATTAATAATCTTGTTTAGGGTTAATGTGATTATAATTCAAGTGATCGCCAATAATAGATTTATTTGTGCATTAATATTCAACCAACATAGATAAACAGGTTTAGGGTAAACCTATTGATTGTATGTTAGTCAGAAAGCGCACATGAATACGATCAGAATAAAGTAGAGGCCTATTATTAGGGAAGGTTCAATCTCTTTTAGGTTGGATTTGTACCTTCATCCCCGAATCCTATTTTGGTTCAAGACCTTATGGAGTTGACGATCTCTTGGATCGTTAAGGGGTGTAACCTTAACCCTGTGAACGGTTTACAAGTTCCTAAAACTTGTTAGCGACTCTTTTGCTCTATCTTCTTTCCCTTTGGACGCCACCGTACTTTAGTGTAGTATGATCACAGCGGGGTTCAAGCTAGGGGATTAACGCTTGAAATTATTCCCTACAAGTCCTTTGTCCAGTTTACTAAGCACAATTGGCCTCATCAAGGAAGGGCCCTGAATCAAACATGTATCATTAGTAAATAATACATAATAGGAAATATCTTTCCATAGTTTTGATATAGAGATCAAATTGAAGTGAAACTTTAGAACATGAAACACATTTTTAAGTGTTAAACCTGAACTTAGAATAACCACTCCTATATGTTCTACTTTCAACCTCTTTCCATCTGGTATAGTTATGAATCTATCAGGTGTTTGTAGCTTTTCATAACTATGAAACATAGTAATATTAGCACACCTGTGGTCTGAAGCACCATTATCAAGAATCCATTAAGGCATCAATGAAGAGGCTAGGCAAAAATTACCTCTCAGATGAGATGTTGCTGCTAGACCAAGGGAACTTGAACCTCTAGAAAGTTCACCTTGTCCAGTAGCCTGTTGTTTCTCTAGATATTGCAGAACTTGTTTGTGCTGCTTCTGAGTGACTGACATATTAACCATATTAGTAGCAACATGATTATCCTGAGAGTAATCCAAAAGAGCTGAAGCATCAACTCATTTTCCTTTCGTCTTGAATTCAGTAGGATATCCATTCAGCTTCCAACATTTGTCTCTGGTATGATTCTTCGTATTGTAGAAATCACAATACAACTTGTTCCTTGTGTACACAAAATTCCTTGCAGCACCAGAACTAGAATCAACTAATCTCACTAGATTGTTATACTGCTGCAGATTGTTATATTACTGCGGTTTGTGATCATTAAACCTCTTAGCATAGAATGCTGTTGTTTCTAGGTTATGCTGATTCTTGATATTATTCAAGTTCATATGAGTTTCTTCCTATAATAGCAAACCATAAGCCTTGGATACAGTAGGCAGAGGATTCATCATCAAGATAGTACTCTTTGTGTGTGAATACTTGTCATTCACTTTCATCAAGAAATGGATTAATCTCTGACTTTGCTGAGACTTGAGCAATTTTTATGTCAAAGTACAATTGCACCAGTACAAACACAAGCAGGCAAAGGATATGGGCCATCTAGTTGATCCCATAATTGCTTAATTCATTTGTAAAACTCAAGAATACCTTCATTTTCATTCTGAGAAATGTATGCTAACTGTTGCTAAACAAAGAACAATTGAGGACCAGAAGACTGACTGAATCTCTCATAGATCAAGATCTAGACAAATTTCTCTTGTTGTATTCATATACAGTACAGTACGAGCAATCGAAGCATCAAGTGGGTTCAGAAACTAGGAAATCACCGAATTATTGCATCTGGTCCAGATTTTGAAATTTGTCGAGTTGTTTGAAGGCCGATTCAAGCTTCCATCAACAAAACACAGCTTATTCCTAGCTAATAATGCAATCGTCATGGATCATTTCCACTCATTGAAACACGTTCCATCAAATACTATATTCACCAATTTTGTTGTTGTAAATACTAAATTGCTCAAGAAGCATACTGAATTTGGATTATGAGAAGGATCAGTTTCTGTTTGCGTTTCATTTCCATTTCCAGAATTTTGAGGTGCCATTTTTGATAAAAAAAAAAACAAGCCGATAAACTGGAAGAAACAAAGAATTCAGCTGCAATTACAGCAGATTGATCAACAAAAGAAGAGTAATATGCGGAATTTAGACCAGAATCTACGAAAAATTCTGCTCTGATACCATGTTGATTTCCAGAATTTTTGGAAATGAGTGAGAAGAAATAGGAAGAAGAAGAGAGAAAACTTGGAGAAAAAGAAATTAAGGATTGTTATTATGAGAATTAGTTATTACAGCAATTACAAAGAAGCTTATATACTAGAGTTTGTTATAACAACTTTGTAACAAATTTTTCTATTCATAACAGAATGTGCTAACTAGGACAAGTCGATTAAGACAAGTAGAGCTAGGCTGCTACGTTGCTGTTGCTGCTTGATTATGCTGTGAGCTCAAGCTAGTTTTTCCAACATTCTTTGTGAAAAATGTTCTTTCTTAAATTAGAAATGAATATGGGAAAAATCAACTCAACCAAAAGCTTAATCTGATGGTTAAAACTCAAAAATATGCACTACTAGAATCCGGGCAAATAACGACAGATTTTCTATGACAGCTATCAAAACTGTCGTAATTTTTTAATTTTACGACAGTTTTAGTAGCCGTCGTAATGTTACGACGGTTTTTAAAACTGTTGTTGATTTGCGACGGTTTTTGGCCAATAAAACTGTCGTAATAGACAGTAAAAATAATTATAAAAAAAATTAATATTTACGACAATTATTAACTGTCGCCAATTACGACGGTTTTGAAAACCGTCGTAGTTTGCGACAGTTTATGGCTGTCGTAGAATTTTTTTTTGTTTTTTTTTAAAAAATGGGTATTTAAATACCCAACAAGCTAAGCCCACACCAAACCCTAAGACGTTCCGCCGTTTTCATTTCTCCTTTCTCTTTCTCAATTCATCTTCTCTATCCTCTCTCCTCTTCCAGATTCTCTTTTTCTTTGATATTTTCCCTTCTTCTCCTCCTCTCTTTTCTTATATTCTCTCTGTTCTCATCCTCTTTTCCTCAGTTTCTCATCATCCTTTTCGCTCTTTCTTGCGTTAAAAACAATGGAGAAGGTGGCGAAGGGAAATTCGTGTGTTTGAGGTTATATTTCGTGACATTGAGGTTTTGTTTTGTCAAATTCGACCATAAAAATTCCATATCTGGAGTTTTTATGGTCGAATTTGACAATCAACACCCAAAGAAAAGAAAATTTTGGAAGGTATGTTAAATTTTTTGTTTTTTTCGTTTTTGTTATTGTGGTTTTTGTTTATATTCTAATATATTCGGTCTAAATTCATTATTTTGTGTTGTTTGTCCGTTTGATTTTTTTTTACCGTATATTTTCCTATTGTTTTCGTTTGATTTTGTTATGCTTTGTTTATTTTCTTTTGATTTATTGTGGCCTTTTTGTTCAAATTTGTACTATTAAGATAATTTATGTTTTTTCTTTCATTTTTTGTTCAATTTTTTGTGAACTTCCGAAGGTATGTTAAATATTTTGTATTTTTTGTTTTTATTATTGTTGTTTTTGTTTATTTGCCATTTAATTTTTTTTTTCGTTTGATTTTTTTTATTTGTTTGATCTTGTTAATTTGTGGTTTTTGGAGTTACGTTGTTGGATTTTGTATTCTTTTGGTTTCCTTTCAGATCTAGGGTTGTTTGTGGGTTTTAATGTCTTTTATGGGTTAATTTGGTGGTTTTCAGTGGCGGTTGGTGGTGGTTACTGGTTAAACGAGGGATGTTGTGGCTGGGTTGCTGAGGGTTTCGTTTTTTTTTTTGTTTTTTTTATTTTATTTTTTGCGACGGCTTTTTACGACTGCTAGCCGTCGTTAAAGTGAGTTTTTTGCGACAGTTTTCATGGTTGTCGTAGTTTTGCGACGGTTTTAAGCTGTCGCGGACTAAGAACAGTGACAAAAAATTAAACTGTCGTTGAAATTTAAAAAACCGTCGTAAAAAAAGTTTGCGACAGCCAAACTGCCGTAAAAATAAAATTTTGCGACAATTGATATTACGACAAACAAATTACGACAGTTGACTATCGCAACAATGTTTTGCGACAGTTTTTGCGATTTTTGTGACAGATTTTGGCTGTCGCAAAATAGTTTATTTCTTGTAGTGATGTTTTATACTCTTTTATGCCTCTTATATGAAATCCCCCTTATGCTTGAAGTGTGGATCCAACTAGACCCTCCTTATACTTTATGATAAATGGTAAACCAAACTAGGGAATCCTAACACTCATATATATTAATATATAGGAAAACAATATAGAGTAACACTTACTTCGTATACAATTACATAAGTAACTCTAAGATATACACCAATGGAATATTTGATACTTTAAACAATCAAACATTCATTCACTAGGGTGTACTATTAAAATTGATAGTTATTAATGTTTTTTATAATTTTAAAAAAAATTATTATTGGTTTTTTTATTTAAAATAAATAAATAATATTGAGTGTATATAATTACTCAATTTAATTCTTTTTTTTTAAAAAAAAAAACTAAAATGCTCAATTTCATTAAGAATAAGATGGTTATGCATGGTAAAAAGTTGAATTAAGAGTATAAGTAGGTACTCAAGTCTTCAATTTTTCACCTTTTAGGTACTTAATTTTTTTTGCTCACCTTTTAGGTACTCAAACTTATTTTTAGGCTAATTAACTCGCCACTAACTCACCACTAATCATACCTAATTAAAAAAATAATTTAAAAAAAAACAATATATAACTAATTTTTCTGTTGAAGCATTCAAAAAGCAGCAAACAGAATCAATCCAGTTTTCTTATCCTAAATTCATCATCAACGATTTTCCCAAAAAAAAAAAAAAAAAAAGAGAACAACTGCTGCTTCTTCAAGATCTCCCCCTCTGTACTGCAGTCCAGTTGGAGCAAAACCTCCCTTGTTTTACTTCGCAAAACACATGCATTAATCAAACCCTTGCGCATAATAAACAACAATCGACAAAATCCATCAACAACACTAGCATAAGCCATCAACAAACAACAACACAACAACAAATTATGTCTCAAAAAAACAACAAATAAACATCATCAATTTCGTTCACAAAACCATAAACCCTAACTTGCAAAATAAGATCATCAATTGGCCAAAAAATTCGAAATTTATATCAAAATAACAACAAAAAACAATGAGTAATGAAGGTTACCTCAAAAAAATGGCTGCACTAAGTGTCGTTTTCCCCAAATTTGCCCAAAGGAATGGTCGTGTTCTTCACCAAATGCGCAACTATTTTCCAGAATTGGAAAGAATAAAGGGGGAATAAAGGAATAAAGAATAAGAAAAGGGGGGATTTTTTTTTTTTGACCCCGCGCTTTTTTAATTCAGGTGAGCCCCACTTAGAGTTAACCCAAGGTACTGAATTGTTTACCAAGGGTACTCAATTCTTAAGGAGAATTAATTATTTTTGCCGGAATTTGGTACTCATTACCCAAACGGTGAAGAAAATAAATTCAATACCTAAACGGTGAAAAATTATAGAATTGAGTACCCAAATTTGTGCTTAACTCTAAAAAGTTGGAAAACAAATGATTAAAAAAAAAAGAAAAAAAAAAGTTGGAAAACAAACTATGTCGTAATAATACAGATTAAGGCTCCATTTGTTTCGGTGAAATTTTTTTCCTTTTGTTTGCTTTGTTGGAGGCTGAAAAACAATTTCCTCATAGTGAAATCGTGAATTTTTTTTTCCTTTTGTTTGCTTTGCTACACACATCTCTATTGTCCCCCTTCTATTCTTCCCCTCCCTTTTACTTTCCTTTTTATTTATTTATTTATTTATTTTTACTGTGAACTCTTTTTTTGGAAGAAATTTTACTGTGAACTTTTCCCTACAAACAAATAAGAGAAGTCAATTTTACAGTTTTATTTCCTTTGAAAAATTGTTTTCATTAAAAAAAAAAAAAAAACTTTCATTAAAAATGTCATTTATCAAAACAAACGGAGCATAATTAACTATAAACTATATGTAATTTATCTTTACTAATCAAGTTTCGCAAATCTCTTATGTTTTACCGTCACTTGAGTGACTTGACCCACTACCTAAACGTTAATTGGCCGAGGAAATGAGAAACTTCTAAAACACACTGAGTAACTAAAGAATTGTGTTGCCAAAAAAAAAAGAAACAGTAAAAAAAATGATCAATGAACCTATAATTAGTTCTAGGAGTTCATATCTATAAAGCATCCAAATAAATATATTTGCATCAAAAAATCATACTATAAAGCACTTCACTTTGTACCATTTATATTATATAATTGCAATTACACTTGTATACTACACAAAACAAAGCTCTAACTACTAGTACTAAGAAGATGAAGCATTCATGGATATGGCTAACATTGGAAGTGCCGACCTTAATGCTTATTAGTTTGGTTATCCAGGCATTACTGGCATTTCTTGCACCCCTCAGAAAAAGCAGTGCAAAGGGACTTCTGATGAACGTCCTGTGGCTGCTTTATTTGTCTGCTGATTCAGTCGCGCTCTTAGTCATTGGGTTGATCAGTCGTAGCCCCCAAAGTGATAATGATCCGAGATCAGACATCCTAGCATTTTGGGCACCCTTTCTTCTCCTGCACCTTGGTGGGCCAGACACAATCACTGCTCTGGCTCTCGAAGACAACGAGCTGTGGCATCGCCACGCACTTCAGCTGGCCACCCAAACGGTGGTCACCCTTTATGTCTTTGGGTTGTCTATTGCTCCAGGAAGGCATAATCGTCTATGGCTTCCCATGCTCTTCATGTTTATAGACGGCTTTATTAAATATACTGAGCGAACATGTGCTTTGTATTTTGCAAGCAGGGAAGGTATTAGAGCCTCTCTTGGGGAAGAACCAATAAGTTCCCTTAATAAATGGGCTGATGAGTATTATTCTGCTGAAACTTCTCATATTCCGTCTAAATTTGAAGTAATTAACCATTCTCCTACCGCGAAAGAAGACAATATTATTGACTACAATGATGATTCGGAATCTCATTACAATAAGGAGGCCAAGATTGAGGAGATGGTAAATCATGCCTACAACCTTTATGATAACTTCAAAGGGATTCTAGCAGACGATGTATTGAGCTTAAAGGATGATCACAACCTTGTTGAGCTACTCTTCCTCAAACAACCTATCATTATAGGAGTCAAGATCATAATGACTGAGCTCAATTTGATTTATGATATCCTGCACACAAAGGTGTTTTTGGTATACAAGAAACGAGGTATTTTGCGCATTGCTTGCTTCCTCTCAGTAGTTATAGCATCCTTATTGTTCTTATTCGCTGTTGGTAGTAAGAAATACAATCCCATTGATGTTGGTGTGACCTTTGCCTTACTCGCGGGTGCTATTGTTCTAGACATAGCCGCTTTTGTTAGGTTCCTGCTTTCCGATTGGTTCATTATCATGGTGACCAAGCTGACGGTTGACAAGCCATCAAGCCTCCTCAATAATGTTTTACCAGTGTTGCTTAAGTGGTCCATTTGGAGCAGAGACCCTAATGCTGAAAGATGGTGCCAATTCACCTCAAGCTACAATTTGTTAGACTGCAGTGTCAATCCAAAAGCCTCTAAAGTCCTCGATTTAATTTGTATAAAGCGGATCAAAGATTTCTTGATTGACTGGTTTTACGTGGGACAAAAACCAGTTAATCATTCTTATCTCAAGTTCATCTTTGAAGAGCTACAACGGAAGGCCAGATTAGCATTTGGACAAGAAGCGCGCATGCAACAAGTATGTTCAGCTAGAGGTAACTTGTTATTTGAAGATGAACACTTTCTGGTTTCCGAGTACTTGTATCCTTGGACCATGGAAGTAAATGATTATTGTAAAAGCTTGCTGATGTGGCACCTCGCTACTGATTTTTGCTACTGGATGGAGTCTCCTTACTACAAGGAGCAAAAGCGAGAGCTACATTGTGGAATTAGCAAGCAACTCTCTGATTACTTGGTGTACCTTGTACTAAGACGGCAGGAACTGGTGCCACTGGTGGTGAGTAAGTCTGAGGTTCATTTTAAAAGCACGAAAAAAGATATAATTGAGGCATATAGTAAAGCAGCAGACCCATCACTTACTAAAATTGATGATAGAATGAGAAAGTTTTGTGATCATGTGGTTACAAAGAAATTAGACGATAGAGTTGCAGCTGAAGTATCCCACTACAACGACAGCCAATCTGTTTTCGATGAAGCGTGTTGCTTAGCTAAGCAGCTGAATATGTTAGGAGACAAGAAGTGGGAGGTAATAAGCAAAGTTTGGGTGGAAATGCTGTGTTACGCTGCAATCCGATCCTCGCCTAGATACAACTTTGCTAATTTGAGCAAAGGCGGAGAGCTCATAACATTGGTGTGGCTTTTCATGAGTCATCTTGGTTTTCGCCTACCTCTCCCTGAAATAGAAACCCTTCGCACTGCTAAACTCATCATTGGCAAGTGAGAGTAGTAAGAATATGTTTCAATGATGCAAATTTAATTTAATTTAATTGTCCGTATGTGTTAATTGCTTGATTTTATATTTCCTTCGAAGCATTGTTAAATAAATTGTTACAAATCTCTCATGAGGATTTATTCACACAAATATATCCCCTATTATAAGCCATATGTACAAGCAGTCATTCAATCGATTGTATTGTAAATTGTAATTTCTATTTCAATAACATTACTCACTCGGTGTTTTTTTAAGTGTTAAAGTTTGACCGCGTATATAATTTTAGACAATTTAATTGACTTAAATAAAATAAGAGGTAAGTAATGTAGTTGGAGTAATAAAAAATTGTAAAAGAAAGATAGTAGAGTTAATAGTTTATTGAAAAGTAATGAATGTGAGAGGAAAGATATAATAAAAAAAGTAGTTGTGGGTTTGGGTGGGGACAATGAGAGGAGAGAGATATAATATTTTAATGTAGTTTTTTGCCAAAAAAGGAAGTGTAACGCTTAAAAAAATACGGCCGGAAATGGGAAGTGTAACACTTAAAAAAAACACGGAGGGAGTATTGTTAGTTATATTAGAATTGAGGCGAGTGAGAGATAGCTTAAATAGTTTGAGCTTCCTTCTCAGTTTTAGAGATCATGTGATCGATTCTCACCCTGCCCTTTATAGTTCTCTAAACACCAAAAAAGAAGAAAAAAAATAAAAAATTGAAATGAGGCAACAATAATTTGTAAAAAAACATCGGTTTTTAAAAAGTGAGCTTATAAAATACTGAGGGAGTATAAAGTTGATTGACAAGCGTGAATCTATAGTCCACACAAGATTTTTGCATCGGCCCTTATCAAATTTACCGAAGCTAAGGGAAAGGCTTTGGCCAAGAACTATACTAATATAGTATCAAACGCTTGTAACACACTACACATACACACGAAAGAAAAAAAAAAATTAAAAAAACAAAAAAATTACTCCGCATCTAACTTTTTAGTTTTTATGCCTTGCCCTATTCAAAAAAAAAAAAAAAAAAAAAAAAGTTTTTATGCCTTGCCATTATTTTTTAGCATCATCGAAGCGTTCTACTATAAATTAAAGTGGTCATTTCCCTCAAAAAAAAAAAGTGTTCATTTTAGCTCGAACAACTTTCCTAAGCTTTAATATAAATTAAAGTATTAGTTCTTGAAGTATGTGGTAAGCAATGAATTGAATAAAGCATGAAGTAATTAATAACTTGCCCAAGCCTTCTCAAAAAAAAAAAAAAAAAAAAATTAATAACTTGTCCAATTTATTTTTGTAAATATGAAAAAGATTGAAGAATAAAATTCTATTGGAGCATGAAGTAAATGGAGAATATTAATTAGCCGGTAATATTTAAGATAAGGAAATATACCCCAATCGTATCTCAACCCTCACGGTTTTTTTGGTCCGGTATTTGCGGGTCAGACATTTTAAGAGTGAGGGGATAAGGGATCCCCACCATTAAAAGTGTCTCTAGTGGGGATTGAACCCTGAACCTCAATGTCGAAAAGTGACAATCCTTATCAATACATGAAGCTTATCTTGGTAATTAGGCGGTAATTTTTGTTTAAAAAATTAAAAAAAAAAATACAAGTAATCAAGTAGGAGCCCTTTTTAGAGGTGTTGAGCTTAGGAGTAAACCCACATGTGATGATGTGAATGCAAGTGTTGTCACCCATTGAAAGAGAGTAAAAGTGAAGAAAAGTATTGAGATGTGTATATCACATTGAAGAAAAGAGAAAACTGTGTTCACCTTATAAGGCTAAGGAGCTACTCCCATCATTGCCCTATGATTTTGAGGTAGAACTTTCTTGGTCGTTGTAGGGAATATTTCAAGCATTACCCCAAACTTGAACCCCACTGTGATCATACACTAAAGCATGGTGGCGTCCAAAGGGAAGGAAGATAGAGCAAAAGAGTCGCCAACAAGTTTTCGGAACTTGTAAACCGTTCACAGGGTGAAGGTTACACCCCTTAACGATCCAGAAGATCGTTAACTCCAATAAGTCTGGAACCATGACTGGAAATTCGGGGATAAAGGTAGAAATCCAACCTAAAAGCTAGAGATTGAACCTGCCCTAATAATAGGCCTCTAATTTATTCTGATCGTATTCTTGTGCGCTTTCTGACTAACATGCAATCATTAGGTTTACCCTAAACCTGTTTTATATTGGTTGAATATTAATGCATAAATAAATCTATTATTGGCGATCACTTGAATTCTAATCATATTGACAGGGTAAAGTCGTATCCCCAAATCAAAAGTAATACCTAAATCCTCTAACTAATGTAGATAGGGAAGTAGGGTCGAATCCACAGAGAAACGGATCTTTCTATTCCTAATTAACTAAAATAATCTAGATTATGAAGTAACCAATATTTATATTTGAATAAGAAACTAAACTACTAAGATTGAGAATAGGGAGAAAACAATATATAAAAGGATCTAGGGCATAGGTTCACCAATAAATAATACTCCAGGGTAAAACATAATAATCAATCATTGGCATTGCATAAATAACATGATTAACAGGCTCTCGCAATTTATTAACCAACATAGATCTAACAGGCTCTCGCAATTTACTAGATCTAAGTTCCTATTGAAAATAGCCTTTAATATCAAATTAACATCTGCTCGATTCATCAATTCAATATTGCTATACTTTTACAAGCCGCAATTGTAAAGCGTTAAAACAATTCAATAAGAAATTATCATGCAATACCAATAATCAATAATAGTCTATCATCAATGCATCAATTAACCAGATTGTAAAGGGCTTTCGCTACGTATTACAATCACAGAATTAATCTACCAGTATTAAATCTCATCTCTCGAATCTCGACTTAACCATTTATAAATTAACCTGCCTATTGAAACTAGACCTAAACATTAATTCTCATCTGTCGAATCTCGAATCAATATTGTCAAACTCATGCATAAAAGATCAGGCCTAATCTAGTCACAGAGCATTAAATCAAACAATAGGAAATTAATCTAGCATTGATAATTAACAACAATAAATTACCCCTTCATATTATTTATGGATCCCCATAAACCCTAGAAATAAAACTACTCACACATAATATAAACTAAACTAATCAAGACAATTAGAGGAGACATGATCAAAGAAAGAGAATAAAATTACTGAAATTAAACCAAGAGTTATATAGAGAGAAAATAATACTAAGAGTTTAAGAGGAGAGAGAAAAAAGTTAGAGAGAGAAAGTCTCAGAAAAATTAAGAAAGGGTAAAAAGAAGGTAAAGAAGTACTAAATTCGTTTTACGAAGAAGTATTTATACTCCGTAAGAATCCTAAACTAAAACAAACTTAAACGACGCTAATCGTCTCCTAACAATAACACGCGCCCAATCGGGTGAGGCACCGCCCGATCGGGCGCGCCTTCGTGCGCCAGCCTTTGCTTCCCTCGCCCGGCCGGGCGCGCCTCCGGGCGCCATCCTTTTTGGCCGGGCGGCTCTCTTGGGCCACAATTTGAACTACGATTGGGCTCCAATTCTTCGGGCCAATCTGGGGTTCCTCTTCGGGTCTTGAATACTCGGTCCAAATGCCCCGATATCACACATACCAAGCCCTTAATCACCGGTTCGATGGCTCTAACCGGCCCTGGGCTATAAAATCTGGTCGTGCTTCTCCAATGTTCGTGATTGCTCCAAAATATCTCGGGAAAATACTCCAAAAGTATAAATCCCTGCAAAAGTCAACCAAATCTACGAAAACACTAGAAAGCACCAATTAGTAATAAAAGTGGCTCTAAAGAGCTAAAAACACTACTAATTACGACCAAGGGACGGGGGTAAAATACTATATAAAATAGACACATCACATATTAACCCTAAACAAGATTATTAATTATCTTATTAAGCGTGATAACAAGTACAAATTCCCTTTAAACATGCATAAAAGGCGTGATCAAGCAATAACAATAAATATATATCAAGCAACATGATATTAACAAATTATAGGAAAAATTGAATCTAATAATCCCACCTTTGCTCGGTCTGCTCAAAACAAGCCCAACTTTTCGAAATATGGGAATAGGCCAACCTTTGCCATGCATTTTCTTAAAACAAGCCCAATTATAGGCAACCTGGTAAAAAGGTAATCTAATTTTTTTTTTCTTTCATGTTTCATTTCTCCCCAACCTTCTCTCTTCGATACTCCATTACTGTAAGGTCGAGGAAAAAAAAGCTTCTTTATGAACTGAAATTGGGCATTGATTCTCCCTTAATTTGAAGAAAGTTGCAAGCTTTTGGACATGATTGCGAATTAGGGAGTTGTAGGGAATAATTTCAAGCTTTAATCCCACTAACTTGAACCCCACTGTGATCATACACTAAAGTACGGTGGCGTCCAAAAGGGAAGAAGATAGAGCAAAAGAGTCGCCAACAAGTTTTTTAAGGAACTTGTAAACCGTTCATAGGATGAAGGTTACACCCCTTAACGATCCAAGAGATCGTTAACTCCATAAGGTCAAGAACCAAATAAGGGTTCGGGGATGAAGGTACAAATCCAACCTAAAAGAGATTGAACCTGCCCTAATAATAGGCCTCTACTTTATTCTGATCGTATTCATGTGCGCTTTCTAATTAACATGCAATCAATAGGTTTAACCCTAAACCTGTTTAATCTATGTTGGTTGAATATAATGCACAAACAAATCTATTATTGGCGATCACTTGAAATATAATCACAATTAACCCTAAACAAGATTATTAATATCTTATTAAGCGTGATTACAAGTACAAATTCCCTTTAAACATGCATAAAAGGTGCGATCAAGAATTAACAATAAATATCAAGCAACATAATAAATAATCAATATCATGAATAATAATTAATAATTATAAATAAAATAATCATTATCAAAATAATAATAACAATAATATTCATAATCATCATAAATTATAACAATTATAATCATAATCATGTTCATGTTAATATTAAAGCATAATAAACATAGCAAGATCCTAGGCATGATACTAACAAGATTAATAACAAACCCTAGCATGTCACTAAGCAATAAAAATCAAATCTTTAACCCTAACATGATACTAACAATCATAAATGTTAGGAAGAGCATAGGAAGCATCGCAACAATCATATTTAATATTAAAAATACCCTAGACATGATACTAGGAATCATAATAACAACATGATCTCTACATCATAATATCAATAAATCAATTAAAGTACTTACTTTGATGCCTCGTACCTCTTTCTAATAACAAAATACACACGTTAGTAACTTCAAGGAAAATAATAGATCAACAATTAAATTAAATAATTGAAAGAGAGATTTGGGACCAAACCCTCAGAAATTAAAACCTTTCACGTCTAGGGCGAAGGCAACTTCGAATATGGCTAGGTGTTTCTAGATCTTGCGAATGCGGAATTTTGTATGTGAAAACAAAGTTTAGAAAAGAGAAAGATGAATGAAAGAGATGAATGATTTAGAGAATGCTAAAGAAAACTTGTGAATAAGGAGAATTGGTGAATGATAGATGTCGATGATGAATGAAAACGGAGTTTTTAATACGATATTTATAGAGAAAATCAGCCAAAAAGATAAAATAAACAAAACAGAGTCTGACGCACAGAAAACAGGGTTGGCGCCACCCTTGGCTAACTGGCGCCAGACACCAACACTAGCGCCAGGCGCCAAGGCCTGGGGTTAGGCGCCAAGCCTGATTTTAACGCGTTTTCGAAAATTTGATAAATTTACCGTACTGGAGGATAAAATCATATAATTTCTTCGAAAATGCTATTTGATTTTAATTAGAACTCTAAAAAGTCAAAAGTCAATTTATCAATGCTAATTGAATTAGGAATGAAAAGAACCTTCTAGAAGATTCTAGAAGACTAAAACCATTCCTAATTGCATTAGGAATGATAAATCATATTAGGCCCTCCCCTAGATCATTGGGCCGCATATAAGGCTCAAACCGGGCTCAGTTTAGTAAATTGGCCATAATTTCCTCAATATTCATCGGAATTGGGCTTATAATATATCGTTAGAAAGCTCTTGTCAAGCCCCATCCAACTACACTACTATTGGACCCATATCATGGACCAACCAAACTGGATTGGCTGTTTTCTTAAAATAAGTTTTCAAAAACAGAGAGAAGAGAAAAGAATTAAAACTTTCCTCAACACTAGACTTTCCACACTTTCACTTCATTCGATTATGATTCGACGCGAAAGGTACTCATCACCGGGTTTGGTTTTGGGGAGACACAAATGGGTGTCTACAGGACAATTTGTTGTTGTAGTTGTGTTTGAGGTAAGTCGCGTGAAACCCTAACTTTTTCCCCAATTTATTTCGATGTTGATTGTTGAATTATTGTTAGTGGAATGCTGAATTGCATGATTACCCTGATGAATTGCGTGATTGTTGAACTTCCTTATTTTGAATTGCATGATTGTTGAATTTCCCTTTTTTTTTTAAAAAACGTTTTAGATTGTTATGGATACTGTGACTTTGAAATTTAAACATGGAGGTAAGTTTAAGAAACAAAAAGGTGTTTGGGGAGGGAAGTGTAAGACATTTGCAGTTGATCCAGATGAACTTTGTTGGTTTTACTTAAAAGAACTAGTTGCTAAGTGTGGTGATTACAGTGATGAGTATAAGGTTTATTATTTGACGCCTGGATTGACTTTGTTGCTGGTTTGAGATTAGTGTATAATGATGCTGAGATTAGAACTTTGGGTGCAATTGTGCTGGACAGTAGATGTGTGGAATTGTATGTAGTGCATGATGGGGTGGAACTTGATTTTAGCCAGGGCCAACCTTCCCTAACTGGATCAAATAACCCAATAAAAAGCTCAAATGAGATGAGCCAAACTGAGCCCATGAGACCCAAAAATCTTAAAAAACTGATTCCAAGGAGAGGAACTATGTTGGCCCAGGAATCATGTGTAGTACCAGATAAGATGCTTGACCATCCCAAAAATAGTAATAAGACAGTTTCTGCATTGGACCCCACATCTTTAGCACTTTCCACTATAAAACAAACCCACCCACCTTGTACTTCCACTGATAATTTCCCATTACTTTCCAACCATCCCACATCTGGAATCTTTACTCAAACAGAAACTCCAAACACAACTGACTCCCATCAAACACATCTTAGATCTGAAGTTCCAAATGATTATGAATGGGAAGATAATAGGCCCAATAGTCCCCTGTCCCTAGATTTGTTGCTGCATGATGCAGTATATAGTAGACCTGGCAATCCTGACCCAAACCCGATGACCCGACCCGAATGACCCGACCCATGACCCGAAATAATTCTCCCTTTTCCAAACCACTTACTTTAAATAAAAATAGAGGAGAACCATTGGCATGTTACCGCCACGTGTTAAAACGTTAAGGCTTTATCAAAGTATTGCAGCGGAAATCCAACTTAAATCTTAAAATAATATAATTTAGAAAAACAATAAGTCAAAGCTTACAAATTGGAACCATAAAGGCCCTTATTTAAAACCAAACCAATAATCAAAGTCCCAAAACATAATTAAAGTAGTAAAACAGAAATAAGTTCAACACAAAGAACGAATACTCTCAATCACACCAATCCCCTGACAATGCGTATGTCAAATCACCGAACTTCACATCATCAAGTTAACCTGTGCAATACTGCTCCCCAATAATTCAAGTGTAATAATTGGATCATCACAGGGTCATTGAAAGGCGAAGGCCATGACCAAAAGAAAACACACAAAAGCACGCAATCAGCAAAGCTGAGTACATACAAGCTACAACATACCAAACCTAGCGTGCTCAACTAATTAAAGTAAATAAACATACAACACGAATTCATTAATCAAGACTCCACACTTAAACAATTCAATTGACTCAACATACTTGCTAATCAATTCTAAACACTCGACTCTTTATATTTAATTTAATTAATTTAGTTTGGAGTAAGCAATAGACGAGGTTGTCCAATCCACCAAATCATTTTGGTCCCAAATGACCATTTAAAATAAAATTTTAGCGCGATGCAAGAATGGGCCCGACTCCATTCTCACAAAGTTAGTCTAGGATCCCATCTAACTTTCATTATAAAATAAAATGTAAATACCAAAAGAGAAGAGGACATGATGATCAAACAAGCCTCGAAAAGCCACGGGCTACCACCATGTACCCCAACCCATAATTGTCAATACTCTAGAAGTGCACGCTTTCTAGAGTTTTATTGCTCATCCATGTGTTCACTTTACGTGATTACAATTTTAGTTTATAGCCGACTCATTCAAGTAGACCATACATAACAATCATACATCAATGCACTTTTAATCTTGTTTAGGACAATGGTGATCACATAACAAATTGACCTTTAATTCCATTAAACTTCCAAATTATCCAAAATTGTTGAACATAGTCAACTCACCTATCCATTCGGCTTAATCCACCTTTACTCAACATACTAACGAGTCATGATTGAGTAATAAATAAAATAAATAACATCCTTGTGGAATAATTAATAAATTCATTCCACTTAAACCATTCAATTCCAATCCTTTATAATCCAAATGTGGTTAACAAACCAATCCAATAAAATTATGCTTGTATCAACATTCCATACAAACAATTAATCCAATATAATTCAACATGTTTGCATCCATAATTCCATACAAACATAATCAATTCACCAAAACATGTCTCATAAACATAAGCACATGAATTAATTAAATGTATAACCAAACAATTTTCATCCAAGTGTTCTCTAATCATGAAACTAAGTTCTTTTTTTTGGTACCTAAACATGATACTACTTACAACGAAGTAGACATGTAAGTACCTCGTGTAAACAATTCGGTTGGCCACTTAAAAACTAGAAATCACCTTCAATAGACTCCTCTCCTAACCAAACAGTGACATCTCAATCAATACCCAATCAATCAAATTTACAGCAACACTAACTTACTTTAAAACCTTCAAAATCCAAATCAAACAATACTTTAAAACCCTCCCTTTAGTTAAAATTAAAGGCTTATATATAGTTCTTTAAATTTTCTTCATAAAAACCTTAAAATACACTCTTATAAATGAAATTACAAAAAGTTTAAAGTTTAATAAAAATCTTAAAATTATTTAAAAACCTCTAATAATCTCCCTTTTTAATGGGTGATTAAACCCTCTTTATAAAACATCAAAAGTAGTACTTAGGAACTATTTCAAGCACTTAAAACTTCAATAAATATATATATATATATATATATATATATATATATATATATATATATATATATATATATATATATATATATATATATATATATATATATATATATATATATATTTATGCTTAATTAACTTTAAACATAATTAATTTTATTAATCAAACTCAAGGATAATATTTTAAGTATAAAAAAACTTCGTTAAAATCAAAAACTGCCCGAAAATCATATTTAGAGGCTGAATTTGGCCACGACAGGGTGGTGCTCACTACCAAAGGTTATAAACTAATTAGTACTTATAATCACCAAAATTTCAAAACATCATTACTATAAAAGCCTTAAATCAATTGTTCATAAATACCCTAAAATCATGATTTTCAATAATTAAAAACCCTAGGTTATAAAATTTACAAAATCTGAAAATTATGAAACTTATAAAATCTGAAATTATAAAGTTTAATCATCAAAATACAATTTGATACTAATTAAATTAATTTCAAACAATAAAATCAAAACCCATAATCAATAATTATAATTACACAAATTAATAAAACTAAGGAGAAAGAAAATAAGACTAACCTTTTTGTGTGGGAAATTTTTTGGGGATTCATGGGGTATTTATAGGAGAGAATTGTAGGGTAAATAAGAAGATTGGGCCTCATAAAAATAATGGGTCGATTACAAATGGGTTAGGCTTGTGTGATTGGACATAAATTGTAGAATAAAGGTGCATAAAATAATTTGTTCAAATAAATTTCGACCCAGATTAATAATTTGAAACTTTTGAAATTAAATTATGAAAAATAACAAATAAATATTATAAATAAAATAAATTTTCATTTATAAAATATTAAAAAAAATACGGGGGATTACACGAAATTGACCCAAAACCCGAATTAACCTGACCCGACCCATACCCGACCCAAAGTGGAACTGACCCGACCTTGACCCGAAACCCGAAATGACCTAACCCGAAACGACCTGACCCGAGATGACCCGACCCAAAGTTGACCCGAAATGACCCGACCCGAAGTTGACCCGAGACCCGACCCGAAAATGACCCGACCTTTAACTTCTTTTAGTAAATAATTACATAAGTTATAAAAAGTTTATATTAGGAAAAAATTATACATTAAAATAGACCCAACAACATCTTATATTCTTATATGACTACATTGACTTTCATATAATAGCTAAAAAAGATGGTCAAAGTGAGATGTGTGAATAGTGCAAAATATCAAATCGTTAAGAGTAATTTGGGACGGAGGGGGTATAAGAATAATTCAAAGAAATTATTACAACAATGACAATGATAATAAGAGTACGTATTAAAACTAGGATCAATAAGAAAGTGAGCTATAACTTAATTAGTTAGAGCATCCCTCTTAGTTTCAGGAGATCCTGAAAGTGAGTCTCAGTCTAAAATTCTAAAAAAAAAAAAAAGTTAATAAAAGTCCAACAATTACTATAATCCATGAAAAAAATAGCCTTAATAAATATAGTGAGTTTTTCGTCAAAATAAATAAATAAATAAATTATATATACAGAGTTGAATTCAACCCAATGAATCACCCGAATATGACTTGACTAGAAGTTGACCCGACCCGAAGTTGACCCAAAAATTGGACCCGAAAATTGACCCGACCCAAACTCGACCCGAAGTGTTGACCCGATACCCGACCTGACCCGATTATCGGCCGACCCGAAATCAACCCAAAACCCGAAGTGACCCGACCCGACCCGAACTTGACACGATAATCTTTTGACCCGAACTTGACCCGACCCGAAATGACCCGACGCATACCCGACCCGAATGACCCATTTGCCAGGTCTAGTATATAGTGATGAGGAATTGTCAGATCCAGATTATGTAAATGAATTGGATGAGGAGGATGGTGGTCATGATGGTGATGATTGGCTAGGGGACTATGAAGTGTATGATGTTAACTTTGGTACTAAGGTGGTAGATGCTGAAAATACAGACTTTGGTGAATTGCAAGAGGATGTTGTATTGGATGAAGTGGATACAAGTGATGATGAACAGAGGGTAGTTAGGGATAGAGTTAAGGGTTTTAATTGTAGTGTTATTGAATTAGCTCATAAGTTACAAGCTGAGGCTGCTGAGGGGAAGCTTTGTGCACAAAGAGAGCAGGGGACTGTGATAACCACAATAAGATAGCAGGAGGGGGAGGTATTTTCAGAATATGAAGACTCTGAGGAAGAAATTCATACCCCTGACCCAAGTGATGAAGATGTTAGTGTAAAAGAAAAAAGACAGAGAAGAAGTCTTCTAGTTGCAAAGGACACAGACTTCTCACAATTTAAGTGGCAGGTAGGTCAGAGGTTTAGATCTAGGGCTGATTTCAAGGAAGCTGTAGCTAAATTTGCTATATTTCAAGGTAAGAATTTGTCTGTGGTAGCTGCAAATAAGAAAAGGCAACAAAGAATTGGTGTTAGGTGTAGGGAGGGTTGCCCATTTTGGTTGTATGCTTCCTGGGATTCCAAGAGAGCAGCTTTTGTGGTGAAGACTTTGATGGCTGACCATACATGCACCAGAAACATGGATAAGAATATCCAATTGAAATCAACTTGGTTAGCAGAGCAACTATTGGATGTGTTTAAAGCAAGGCCTCATTGGCCTGCAAAAGAGATTATAGAGACAGTGAGAAGAGCCTACAGAGTGATAGTGAAGAAGGACTTTGCATACAAGGTGAAGTATTATGCACACAGGTGTAGGCGTCGCTCGAAGTGCGCCTACGTTAAAGCATGTTGTGAATATGCTTGACACTCATAGGAAGTGGGAATTGACATTACGATTAGGGACAACGATTAGGGACAAATAAAGTAGGGAGCCGCCAACAAGTTTTTAAGGAACTTGTAAACCGTTCACGGATCATAAAAAGGCAACCATGATAAGGGACAACGAAGGCAACAACGATTAACCCGTGAAGGTTACACCCCATTCATAATCCATGAGATTACTAACTCCATATGGTTCGGAACCATGAAAGGAGGATCGGGGATGATGGTACGAAGTGAGTCATGGAGTCACATTCGCCCGTATTGGCCTCTACTCGATTTTTATAGTGAAAAGTGATTCCTGCGATCTCAAAGGCATACAAACAAAATATTCAATTCGCTCCAGACTATTATTAAGCTAAATTGGTTTAATATTAATGCAACATATTATTCTAAATATTGTGATCACTTCAATTAACAACAAGATTAAAAAGGATCCTAAACCGGTTGTCCAAATTATCTTATTAGGCGTGATTTCCAATTACATATTCCCTTTAAACATGCAATATGGTGATCAATAAATAACAATAGAATAAACATAAATATTGGAAGCAATTCAACAATAATTCCAACAATATAAAATCGTTAGTAAAATAATAGAAATAAAAGGAACATAATTCTTACTTTGATTCTGTTTGTTTGCAACTACAAAATAATAAACGAGTTAGTAACTTCAAGGAAATAATAATAAAACAATAATTAAATTAAATTAAATAAAGTAGAGTTGATTTGTGGCCAAACCCTCAAACAGTTCTACCTTTCACGCCTTGGCTTATGGACAGAACCACGAGTAAAGTATGGACTTCTTTGAGCACTTGAAGAAGGAATTTTGAAATAAGAAGGGTAGGCTAGTGTTTAGGCTAAAGCATAGAAGAGAGAAAAATAAACTAGAGAATTAATTGATCCCCCATACATCATAAATGAGGGGGTATTTATAGAGAAAATGTGCTGAGGGAGCACACGGAACCCTAAAATGATAAAAACCCTAAAAAAATATCCCGCGACACGGAAAACTGTATCGTACACGGTAAATCCCACCATCAGACGGGAAATATTCCCGTGACACGGTGCATTTTTAGTGTGACGCGGAAAATTTTCAGTAAACGGGGAAGAAAAACGCGTTAAGGGTTTACGCGGAAAAGACACGAAAATTCCCGTGTCATGGGAAATCCCACCGTCAGACGGGAAGGGTTCCCGTGACACGGTGGGTACCTGCCGTGGCGCGGGAATTCCCAGCCCGTTTTTCCGTCCAAATACATTTTTAACCCTAATTTCGTTCAGCATTTTAATTAAGTGCCGATTGATAACTTCGTACCTTTTTCTGATTTATTATTATTTGGGCTAAAATAAGAAAATAATTAAATAAAATAAATAAAAGGTTTGGGCCAAAAATAAATAATAAAACAATAAATAAAAAAAAGGTTTTGGCTAGAATTAAATAATAAGTTTGGGCTGAAATTAAAACTATGCTTTTACCAAACATCGAGACTAATCCATGGACTGTTCAAAAATATGAATTTAATCAAATACGATTTTTTAAGCACTCTTGGGATTAAATACTGAACCCGACCAATAGTGGCGGTGAAAGGTTGTTCATCATCGAGTTTGGTTTTGGGGAGACATTTTTATGTGTCTACAACAGGAAGCTTCATGGGTCAATGAGAGATCACTATGGGAAAGTGGGGAGTTATCTTGAAGCTCTGAAAAAGGCAAGTCCACTTACACAGTTGGATTTAGTAACTTTGAAGACCAGGGGTAACAACATACAAGAGCTCCAGAGATTGTATGTTTGTTTTGAAGGTGTACAAAAGGGTTGGAAGGAAGGCTGCAGGAATATAATTTGTATTGATGCATGTTTTTTGAACACTTTCCTAGGAGGACAGTTAATGTCTGCAGTGGGAAGGGATGGTAATGATCAAATGTATTCTATTGCATGGGCTGTGGTGGAAGGTGAAAATAGCCTGTTATGGGAGTGGTTCCTGACCAACTTGCAGAGAAGCTTGGACCTAGGTGATGGCTCTGGCATTGTTGTTGTTTCTGATGAACACCAGGTATCTTCTCACCTTGACTGTTGTTTAGATTTTCATTGTATGTTTGTTTTGTAATGCTTCTCTTATCTGTGACTTGTTTTTATTTTCAGTCAATACTTAGAAGTGTTTCAGTAATTCTTCCTAGAGCTGAACATAGACATTGTGCTAGGTACATATTTGCACATTGGCACAAGAATTTTAGGGGAGATGATATGAAACTCATGTTTTGGTCTTGTGCTAAGTCATATAGTGAGGCTGACTATAATGAGAACCTGGAAATATTAAGAAAGGCAGATCCTAAGGCAGCTGATGCCTTTACATCTTACAATCCAAAGGTATTTTGTAGGGCCTTCCTAAAAATTGAGGTTAAGGCAGATGTGATAACTAGTAATATGGCAGAGACCTTTAATGGATATATAATCCATGCTATGGAAAAACATTTGCTATACATGCTTGAGGATATAAGGGCTTCTCTTATGAAGAGACTTGTGACAAAAAAAGAAGAAATGTTGAAATGGACAACATCACTCTGCCCTAGGATACAAAAGAAGTTAGAAAAGGAGAAAGAAGAGGCATCAAAGTGTGATGTTATCCCATCAACCTCTATTCTGTTCCAAGTTAGCTACCACTTGGACACTCTTACTGTCAATTTGGATCAAAGGACATACACATGCAGAAAATGGGATTTGATTGGGATCCCTTGTAGACATGTTGTTGCTGCCATTTTCTACTTACACAAAAATGCAGAGGATTATGTTGATTCATGTTACCATAAAGATGTGTATCTCAAAGCTTATGAGAACTCAATCCCACCCCTTGATGGTGAGAGGCATTGGCCTAGAATCCCATTTGAGATGGAATCCCCCCCCCCAATTAAAATAGGCCCTGGTAGGCCAAGAAAAAGCAGAAGAAAAGATCCATTTGAAGATCCTAAAAACCAAGGAAAATTGACAAAGCATGGGATGGAAATGACTTGTAGTGGTTGCAAACAAAAGGGCCACAACAAAAGAGGATGTCCTACCAAAGAAACCCCCATACCACCTCCAACAAAAAGACCAAGGGGCAGGCCTAGATCAACCCCTTCCACAACACAACAACCAGAATTGCAATCAGACTCTGGTCATTATGCAACTACTGCAGAACCTTCAAGGTTAGGTAGAGGTGGTAGGGTGCTCACCGGGGGAATAGGTAGCAACATGGGAGGAGTTACCAATAGGGGAGGTGCAAACAGGGGAAGAGGTGCCACAAAAAACACAAGGGGTAGAGGTGGCAGAGGCCGGGAATAACTTGAACATGGGAGCAGCAACTTCACCTTCATCAGGCACAGGTTCTAGAGGAACAGGAAGGGGAGGCAGAGGTTCTAGGGGAAGAGGAAGGGGAGGCAGAGGGAGAGCTTAGATCCCTCAAGGCTTTGGTGTTCTGATCTCAGATGATGGGGCTATAATGAGCAGTGTAAGTGTACCATCAATTGTGTTATATATATTTTTTTAAACTCATGCAACCATGTAACTCCTGCCACTTCTATTTTGCAGCATCCAGGATCAATTGCCCCTCAAATGCTTAGTGACACCACCATTACTTGCTCCTACAATTTCAGTCATTCATCAACATTAAAGCCTTGATCAGCCAGATGAAATTGCTTTCTAATTAGTTTATTAGTTTGGTGTGAACAATCCTAGGGGTGTATTTTGATAAGACATATGTAAACTTCAACAATGCTAAATGTACTAGTTCATCTTTGTGGTGTATTTTGCTTAAAACACCCGTTTTCCTCTGTTTTATCAGTTTAATGTTACTTTCACTTATGTCCATTTGTGTTGTCAATTACTTTACCGTATTTATCCCACATATGTGCTCAATTATTAGTAACAAATCCATCAGATTTAGAACCAAAATCAACATTTATTTATGGTGCAAATTTTAACATTACATCACTTCATACTAGCACCTACTAATTACACCATCATCTAGCCTAAAACTACTACTAATGTTGCTGCTTAACACCTTAACTAAAACAACAACTTCCTTCAACCCCAAAAGTCTAACTTAAGCCAAACAAGACAAACTTTGGCAACATGCCAAAAACAGAGAAACATCCACTTTCCTAATTAAGACAACAACAATCCAAAATTAAACATCACCATCCCCACCAACACACTACAACATAATTACTTCATAAACAAAACAAGACTGAAAAACGCCCATGAAAAAATCAGAGTCAGCATCAATTTCTTGTCCTTGTTGTTCTCCTTCAGTGCAAACATGGTCTCTGTTGTTGCAATCCCCATCTCTTCAACTTCATCGACCAATTTCTCCTTCTTGGCCTTCAACCTTCTGATCTTCTCCTTCAATTCATCCTTCTCCATCTAAAGCTCAGCAATTTGGGTATCCCTCTCCAAGACAATGGTTTGAAGCTCTCGCACATCATCAACAACTTGAAGAATCCACATGTCCTCTATTCCTAAAATTTTAAAATTAATAAGCCACTCAAATTAAGGAAACACACAAACTTAACATAATAGCAGAATTACTTACAGGCCAATAAGAGCACCCATAAAAACGCTTGACTTTGGTAGGACCATCATACTTCACCATCCTAAGTGGTGCCACTTCATTGTGGTAGCAAACCACCTGGTGAGGGAAGGGGGACAACCTTGAACGTGACCTTGAAGTGGAAGAGCCAGAAGCATGACTTGCCATTGCAGAAGAAACAAAGAAATTGAGAGTGTAAATGGTTTGAGATGAAAAAAAATTTGATGGGGGAGGTGGGTTTTAAAGAGGATGACAGAGAGTAAGAAGAGTATTGGTGATTAATTACTCTCCAACGGTCAATAGTATAAAAGAGGGCAATGTGACTGGAAGAAGAAAGGATAAACTCCCATTAACCGATCATTTGATCAAATGGGCTTGTTTTAAGAAAATACATGGCAAAGGTTGGCTTGTTCCCAGATTTCGAAAAGTTGGGCTTATTTTGAGCAGACCGAGCAAAGGTGGGATTATTAGATTCAATTTTTCCCAAATTATATATAAGTTATCCGTCAATTAACAAATAATATGAAATAATTCGTAAATTAACAAATTATGTAAAACAATTTGTAAATTAACAAATTACGTGAAACAATTCGTTAATTAACAAATTACGTAAAACAATTCACTAATTAACAAATTACGTGAAACAATTCGCTAATTAACAAATTACGTTAAATTATATAATTCGAAACAACAATAATCATAATCATATCATAATTATCATAATCATGTTAAAGCATATTATAAATAGCAAGATCCTATGCATGATACTAACAAGATTAATAATAAACCCTAGCATGTCACTAAACAATAAAGATCAAATATATAGCCCTAACATGATACTAACATGATATTAGGAAAGGAATAGAAAGCATCATAAATAAGCATATTTGATACTAGAACTTTTAGTTATTACCCTAAACATCATACTGAGAAACCTTTAGTTATTACCCTAAGCATCCTAACATGATAATAGGAATCAAAATAACAACCTAAGCATGATTTCTATATCATAATATCAATTAAACAATTAAAGCATTTACTTGGATGACTCGTATCTCTTTCTAATAACAAAATACACAAGTTAGTAACTTCAAGGAAAATAATAAAATCAAATAATTGAAAGAAAGATTAAGAAAGTTTAGTAATTAAACCTTTCACGTATAGGGCGAAGACAACTTCGAACTTGCTAGGCATGTCTAGTGCTAATGTATGAGGAACTGTGTTTGTAAAAGGCTAGACTTAGAAATAAGGGAGAGAGAGAATAAGCTTTACCTTAAAAAGAGAAGAGAATTAGAGAGTTTTTGGTTGAGAGTTGATGATTTAAAAACGAAGGTCTTAGGAGGCTATTTATAAAGAAAATCAGCCGGATATGATAAAAAAGAATCAGAGTTTCGAAAAGAATAAAACACGACGCTGTCGCCAACAACATGACATGTCGCCAGGCGACTGGCCTGTCGTCCGGCGCTGCAAAACAGTTTTTTGCGGATTTTGTTTTTATCATATCTTTTGATTCAGAAGTTCAAATAAGTCATATAATATGTCATTAGAAAGCTCTTGAAGTCTAATTTCCAACCCAATTAGAATCAGAGTAAAATATTTTGTATATAAAAAGATATGATCGAAATAGTGGAAGAGTGTCAGTTTTGGATAGAGTTTTGTATTCCTTTCATATCTTTTTTGTTATAGCTCGGAATTAATATTATAATATATCATTGGAAAGATAATTTCAAGATCTATCCAACCATGTAATATTTGGATAAAGATTATGAGACACAAAAATAAAATCTGAATATATTCCACTTCGTACAAAACAAGGGTTCTTAAAAGGAGTAGTTTTATTCAATTTCAAACTCTTTGAAACATAATTATCAATTCTAAATCCATTAGAATTTAAGAGAAACTTCTAGAATATTCTAGAAGACTATAATCAATCCTAATAGCTTTAGGAATGATAATTAATAATAGGCCCTCCTCTAGATCATTGGGCCGTATGTAAGAACCAAACTGGGCCTAGTTTAGTATTTTGGCCATAACTTCCTCATTATTCATCGGAATTGGGGTTATAATATATCGTTGGAAAGATCTTTTCAAGCCCCATCCAACATTCCAACTACACCATTATTGGACCCATATAATGGACCAAACTAAACTAAAATGCACGTTTTACAAAAATAGGGTAAGAAAAGATATATTTTCAAAAACAGAAAGAAGAGATATTTTAATAAAAACATTCTCATCACTAGATTTTTCACACTTTCGCTTTGTTCGATAATCAAATGAAATGAAAGGTATTCATCACTGGGTTTGATTTTGGGGAGACACATTTGGGTGTCTATAGTCGTATAAAGTGAATGGTTGTGACAGGTGTAGCCTAGATCCGTATTCACACAAAGTAGCCATCCATCATGATTCATGAGTGTTACTTTGACTCCAAATTTTGGGTTTAACTTTTAACTTAATTTTGGTAATTATAATTCTTAATAATTTTTTTGGAAAAATACACTTTAATAATAATCCCAAATATATATGAGCGATTATTTTTTTGTTTTATTATTCCAAGGTTTATTATCTAATAAATCCCAATTATGAGGTTAATTTGCCTCCAATGGTCCTAATGAGTAATGACCAGTGACCTGCTGAAAGAGTTTTTTTTTTTTTTCAATATCCATGTGGCAACACGTGAATGATCTAAAATTTAATAAAATATATCAAAAAAAAATTTTAAAAAGTGAAAAAAAAAGAAAAATTCCGATCCACCCACCTATTTCCCCACCCTTACCTTTGCCGGAACCCTAACCCATCCCTAAGTTTGTCAAAAACCGGTCGGCTACCCCCATTAACCATTAAAATCGGTCGGCCTTATACCACCTTTTTCAAGCTACCCCCAACCCCTAAAACCAGCCACTCCAACCCCAATCATCGCCGACGTAGATCCAAAAATCACCGCTAACCTACTTTTTGAGGCAAACCCATCTTCCCTCTCACTGTCACCCTCTTCATCGTGTTGGTGGTTTTTGAGGTCTAGTTGGCTAGGTGAGTGGTTTTGTAGGTCTGGGGTAGGTTAAATGGTGCGGTAGAGATCCGCCGGCAGATTTCAGTGTTTAATGGGGTGGTCGGCTAGTTTCCGGCGTATTAATTGGTGGGGTTAGGGTTTCGCGGTGGTTTTTGGTGGCTGAGACTTTTTTTTAAAAAAAAAAATTATTTATTAATTTTAGACCATTCACATGTTAACACGTGTCATGGTAACTTGTTATGATAGGTTGTTGACTTTGTGTTGATCGATTGGGATCATTGGAGGCAAACTAACCCTATAGTTGGGATTATCAGATAATAAACCTTACTTAAGATTATTAAAAGCAAATTGCCCATAATTAGGATTGTTAAAGTGTATTATATTTTTCCTAATTTTTATTACAAGTCTAGAAGGTAATGCAATTATGTGCTTTGTTTTCCTTTCCTTGTTGACTCCATTTTTTTTTCTTCTAAATTTGGAAATATTCCTTATTAAATTTAGTACTCTAATAAATGTGTTTGTTCATGAACATAATAAATGAATAGCTCGTTAAACATAAATAAATGAGTGTTTTGTGAACATAAATAAACGAGTTGTTTATGAATTTTTATGAACGAGCATATCTATATTCGTGTTTAAACTCAATTGTTAAACTGAGCTCGAATACGAGTAGTTTATTGATCGCACCCTGTACATGCATAGCACATCTTGTTCGAAACCTAATTGTAATCGTATGTGTGTGTGTGTGTATGTATGTATGTATGTATGTATGTATGTATGTATGTATGTATGTATGTATGTATGTATATAGCACATCCTATCCTATAATTCTCAAATGTGAGACATTTGGTTCTTGTTCGAAACCTAATTGAATGAGAAGATCCCTAAAATGAGAAGGATGAGAAGGATTTTATTAGCATAATTTTTGTACTAAATATGCATATTTTTCGAACTAAATGTGCAAAAAAAAAATTTGACAGAAATTCAATGTGCATAAATTTTGAACAGAATGTGCATATTTTCTGTTTTTCCAGAAAATTCAAAATTTTTATTAGTTTGAAAATCAATTTTGCACATTTAGTGTAAAAAATATGCACATTTAGTGAAAAACTTATGCACATTTTAACTATAATAAGTGAGTAAACCATGAAAGAATGAAAGTAGTATTTACAATATGTGAAAATATGTCAACTAAAAAAAAGAAAGTAATATTACATTACCTAGCTAAAATTTTATTGATTTATTGATGTATGAGAAATTATTGATCATCATTAGTAAGAACAAACGTTAAGATAAGAGTATTTACTTTAATTTCCAAGATGATTCCACTCACCATGTTTGTCCCACAAGAAAGTAAGATAGGGACATTCATAAATGTGAAGGTAACTCAAGCTTGGAAATAAGAGCTTTAATTCTTGCCAATCCATATGAAGTTGAGGTAAATGCCGAAGAAGCAATCTCTTAACATGTGGAAAGGAATATTGATCAGAATACAACTTCTGAAGACTACATCCTCTGATGTATAGCTTTTCGAGGCTGTGAATACTGCTGTGGCTAGACAGTTCTAGCAGTCGTGAAGCTGTGCTGTCATCAGGAGGAGCCTGGAGCTCTAGTTTCTCAATGGTTTTCGGGAGCCCCTGTGTGTATACATATTTCTCGCTAGCCACGTTAGCAGAAGCGTTCAGAACAAAGGCTTTCACCCAAGTGATTTTCAATGTCCTGAGCTCCTGCATTAGGTTGAGAGTTTTGAGATCTTCGTTTGTGGGAAAGCTCACTCTTCTAGTGCGAATGCTCAATTTGATGAGCTTTGTCAGGTGTTCCAAATCGTCGAATTCAGCAAATCGTTCATTTGAATCTTTTGGCTGTTGCAGGTTATCAGTAATTATGAACCCCAGGAGTACTCTAAGCTCGGTCAGTAGGGTGATTCCATAGGGGATGTGATTCAGCTGATAGCACTCCGATAAGTCCAAGCATACAAGCTCGATTAAGCTCCCAATATCGTTGGGAAGAGAAATTAAGTCTTGACATGATCTGAGATCCAATACCCTTAGTTTCTTAAGCTTGCAAACCGAATGTGGTAGCCGTTGAATTCTCAATATCCCTCTAAGGCTCAGAAACCTTACGTCTTTCTCCTCCTTCAACAACCGATCAAATACGCTTATAAACGTGTCTTCCACCATAACATGGCCGCCCATGCCACGGTGAATGTTACCGAGGTGTACTACCTGTAATGTCAAGTTATCGGCTTCATCAAGTCCTCTAGGCTTTTTTATCACCTGTTCGTTCAGCCTATATGTACTTTTGTTGACCATCATCAATAATTTTTTGTTGCCTTTACGCCATCTGTATGCAAATGGACCAGCAGATGATACTTTTTCTCTACCGCTTTCTGGAAGAAAATATGATAGTGATTCCAAGCACCAGATGAAACCTGGGCTTATTAGAATTCTGCTGCTGCTGTTGGCGCGTATCAGGTTGAAAGACGGCTCAGCTACAAGCTCAGCTAGAAATTGTTCTCCCTCCAACGGATCATCTATTATATCTATTCCTATCAACCAATTTAGTAACACTCCTTTGTTAATCTCCAGATTCGATGAAGTTAAAGACTCGAGACTAGTGTAAAGTCCTGAGAATTGGCTGCAACTTACAAGCCGATCTCTCTGAATGAGTGGAAGCCCCATAAATGCTTCCTCGAGATGATATATATCTGTATTATAAGGCTGTATGTCTTGATGAATCGATGGCGACAACCCACGACCGTTAGCACTCAGCTTTTGAGAATCATCCTTCATCGAATCAAGCTCTTTCAGTAGCTCCTTGTAGCTTTTCTCATTTTCGTGGTCAACAGAAATCAACCCTTCAACAACACCTCGAACTTTTTCAATGACTTTAAATCCGCCCCTGTCAAAAGAGTAGCAAGGTGGTTCTAGGCTTTGTTTGGCTTTTGTCAACTCTTGCTTAAATCTTTTGATTTCGTTGACAATATTAAAAGATTCAATTATCCTAATATTTTGATGACCATCTTTTTTCGTCATATTATGATGTAGGGCTGCAAGACTAGAACCATATTTGAATAGGAAACTAAGATGTTGAGTTGATATATACGAACACGACTCTGACGACTCAGACATGGATTTTTTTTTTTTTTTTTTTTTTTTTGGAAAAATAACAACATACAATGTAATTATACTAGAATAAGATTATAAGACAACTCAAATATGATGAGAATCTTGAAATAGGAGCAACTAACCTAGTGACTTGCGTAATGACGATGTAGCATTTTGGTCGTGAAATAAAGAATTTGATTTGGACTTGGACATAGTAATAAAATTAAAGAACTTATAGCAAAACAAGCAACGAATTTCTTTACTTTGTCAAAGGAAAGTAAAGTGCAAGTTGCCAAATCTCTTTTCCTGTATGTTGGGCCCGTTTCACTAAGCAACCCAATAACCCCTAGGGCACAGCAAGCATTCAATTTACATCAAGAATCAAGCAAAGATTGATACGAGCACAGCAAGAGAATCAAGAGATCAATTAAGCAATGACATGCCAAAAATGCAAGGAAAGAAGAATAAAATTGAGAAGATCTTCCCCTTTTGAATATATTCTGATATCTTTGTAACCCTAGCTGTTCCTAGGTATAAATAGCAGAATTAGACATTGTAATAGCTTCATATGCTCACTAATACATTAATACAAACAATGTACTTCATTAATTCTCTCGGAACTGTGTCCTTTCTAATCAAGGAGCTTGTCCTTACTCAGTATTGTATCTTTAAACTCTCTCTTTTATATTAATATTGTTTGTTTATTGCTTTATTATTGTTCTTGGTTGTTGTGTTTAATGTTAAAGGTTTGGTTGTTATTACCCCTTAATCCCTAAGCAAATTCCTAGATCATCCTAACTAAGATTTGCCTAAACAATTTGGCGTCCATCGTGGGGCTGATAATGAATTAACCTGCCAAGTCCACCAAAACCGAGACAATCACCATAACTAGACAACTAGTACCCTTCACCATAGCTGAAATCAATGAGCTGACGGAATGAACGCATTCCCTCAGACCCTAGACCAACACAAAAGCCAGATCGAAACGCTACTAGCCCAAAAAGTCCAAATCGAGGCCAAACTTACTAACCTAACCAAACAAAATGAGGCCCTCCGCAGCCAAATACAATTGGCTGCATCCAAAACAATCAATATCGGAAAGAATATCGAAGGCATAGCCATGCAATTAACTTGATTTGATAGGAGCTTTCCATACCCATACTAACGGGGAAACAAGTTCTAACAACAGGGATGAATCCCTGGACGAAGGTTTTATTGATGCAGGTGCATTTCAAAAAAGCAAGAAGGAAGGAACTGAGGAGGAAAAGATAAAAAAGGTGGTCAAAGAATACCTCAAGCCATTCGAGGCCAAGATCGAAAAAATCCCAAGAGTGCCAAAGCCCATGGAGGAAGAGGCTGCAGATGGCTGTATAGAGTCGCTCTTCTCAAAAGTGATCCCCATGGTGGAAGTACCAAAGAGGTTCAGTATGCCCAATATGGCCATGTATGATGGTACAACAAATCCAGATAAGCACGTGTCCCTCTACAAGCAGAAGATGATGACCAGTTCAATCCCCAAAGATTTTAGAGAGGCCTTCATGTGCAAAGGCTTAGGACTTAGGAGCCACATTGTCAGGTCTAGCTCTAACATGGTTCATTAATTTAGATAATGGGACTATTCGATCTTTTGCAGGAATGGTAAACCTATTCAAGATCTAGTTCGCCAGCAGCAGAATGATCGAGAAGCAATCTTCAGATCTATATCGAGTCATTGAGAGGCATGGAGACTCCTTGAGAGATTATCTTAACAGGTTTAACAAGGAGAAGATCGGGATACACAAATGTGATGCTCCTACAACTATCAAGGCATTTAGAAGGTGTTTGCTGGATCATAGCAAGCTCTATAAGGATATAACCAAATATCCCTGCGCGTTTTTTGAAGATGTTCAAGCCAAAGCAATGGCACAAGTCAGATTTGAAGAGGACGTGTATGCGCGAAACACTCATGAGCCAGATTGCTTGTCAAGAAGAAGCAACAACTTCTCTAGAAGGGATCATTGATTCAAGCCTTATCAGGGTTCCCGTTTTATGTAAGGACCAGTCAACGCTGTAGAAGGAGGATTCACATATTGGAGGGAAGATCTAGAACTCCCACCTAAACTACATGAATGTTGTTTCAATGTTAACCTTATAGGTCTGATTAGGACCTTGAACAAGATGGGAGATACTGTTCAAAAGCTCAGAAAGAGCGACAGATCAGGAGAAAAGAAAGATCCTTCAAGATGGTGTGATTTCTATTCAATGCGCTCAGGAAGGAAGTTGCCTACTTATTGAAGAAGGGCTACATCAAAGAACTCTTGACGGACATGTCCAAAGCCTCAGGAAGAGAGAAAGAATCCAAGTAGGGTGGGCCCCCACCTGCTCCTCCAATAGTCAAGACCATATGTTTCGTATCAGGAGAGTTAGAAGTATGCGGTCTGACGTATTCAACAGCAAAGCGTCATGGTAAGGAAAGTAACATGGATCACCCCGAAAGGAAGGCGCGAGCAAAGTTAGATATCCCCATCACGTGTGAAGAAAGCGATGTGGTGGAAGGACATCATGACGGACTAGTAATATCACTTACAATAGAAAATTGTCTAATCAAAAGGATCCTAGTTGACAACGGAAGTTCAGAAAATATCATCATGCTTGAAACATATGAACATTGACTAGAAGAGTATCATTAATAAATCAACAATAATGCTAGTAGGATTCAGTGGGGAAACCAAGAAAACCATCGGAGAAATCACATTGGCTACTGATATGTCCATTTTATATAGTGTTTTACCTCCGTCCCTTGGTCATAATTGGTAGTGTTTTTGGCTCTTTAGAGCCACTTTTATTACTAATTGGTGTTTTCTAGTGTTTTCGTAGTTTTGGTTGACTTTTGTAGGGATTTGCACTTTTGGAGCATTTTCTCGAGATATTATGAAGTGACTACGAGCATTGGAGGAGCACGACCAGTTTTTATAGCCTAGGACCGGTTAGAGTCATCGAACCGGTGATTAAGGGCTCAGTATTTGAGATTCCGAGGCATGTGGACCGAGTATTCAAGGCCTGAAGAGAAAATCTGGATTAGGCTAAAGAATCGGAACCCAATTGAGAAGTCCAAGTTACAAAGGAGTGTGACCCGGCCAAAATAGGCATGCCCAAAGGCGCGCCCGGCCGGGCGAGGAAGATTAGTTCGCGCCTGGTCGGGCACAAGAGATGCATATATTGGAAAAAAGGCGAGCCCGATCGGGCGGCCCTTCGCCCGATCAGGCGCGAGATTTTTAGGGGTGCTGGTCATCGGAGTTTCTTGATTTTAATTAGGATTAATTATTTTTGTATAAATACGATTTAATGCCTTTTGTTTTAGGACTTCTTCTCTTAGAATTTCTCTCTCTACTTAGTTTTTAGACTATTTTCTCTCTCTACAACTTTGTTCTTAATTCAAATCTTTAATTTCGATTACGTTGGTAACGACTTCTTCTACTTTAATCTCAGCTATTTACTTTATTTCTTTCATCATGTCTTGTTTAATTGCTTTGATTAGTTTAGTTTTAATTATGTCTGAGTATTTTTCTCTCTAGGGTTTATGGGGATCCATAAATAATATGAAGGGGTAATTTGTTATTGTTGATTATTGATGTTGCATGCTAATTTCTTATTGAATTGTTTTAACGCTTTACAACCAGATTATGAATCGAGCAGATTGGATTTGCCTGTAAAAGTATAGCAATATTGAATTGATGAATCGAGCAGATGTTAATTTGATATTAAAGACTATTTTCAATAAGAACTTAGATCTAGTAAATTGCGAGAGTCTGTTAGATCTATGTTGATTAATAAATTGCGACAGCCTGTTAATCATGTTAATTGTGCGATGTTAATTATTGATTGTTATGTTTTACCCTGAAATATTATTTATTGGTGAACCTATGCTCTAGGCCTTTATTCCTTGATTTTCTCTACCCTTAATCTTAGTAGTTTATTTTCCCTTCCATATTATTAATTTGTTACTTAATAAATTAGATTGCTTTAATTAATTAGGAATAGAAAGACCAGTTTCCCTGTGGATTTGACCCTACTTCCCTATCTGCATTAGTTAGAGGATTTAGGAATTACTTTTGATTAGGTGATACGACTTTAGCCTGTCACTACCTATGCAAAAAGGATCAATCTACAAGTCAAGTTCCCGGTGATCGATACTTTGTCATCTTAAAACTTGATTCTGGCAGACCATGGATACATGAAATGAAAGCCATTCCATCCACATACCATTAAGTCATCAAGCTTCCTACAAAGTGGGGGATCTAAGAGATCAAGGGAGATCCGAAAGAAGCCAAAAAATGTTACAAGATAGTGCTGAAAGCAACATTGCAGAAAAAGGCTCAGCATAGCAATCAGAGGGTTAGTTAGGCCAGGAAAAACTCAGTATAGCAGAAGAGCAAGAAGCAACAGAGGTCCAACTGAACCCAAAACACCTAGATCAGAAAGTACGAATAGGATCAAAACTGAGTACAGATCTCCGTCAGCAAATCTCATACTTCTTTGAAGCAGAGAAAGACATGTTCGTATGGACACATGAAGATATGAAGGGAATCTCTCCAGAAGTAATCACACACAAGCTAAACGTAGATCAAAAACATGTGCAAGTGAAGCAGAAAAGAAGAAAGTTTGCGCCAGAAAGGAATAAAGTCATTAATGAAAAAGTTCGAAATTCACTCAAAACAAGAAAAATTAGGGAGGTAAAATACCCAGAGTGGCTTGCCAATGTTGTAGTGGTCAAGAAGAAAGATGGATAATAAAGAATATGCATTAACTTTACAGACATCAATAAGGCTTGCTCGGAAGACCCATTTCCATTACCCCACATCGATGCCATGGTAGATGCTACAGCAGGACACGAGCTACTATTCTTCGTGGACGCATACAGTGGGTACAATCAGATACTCATGTACAAAGACGATCAAGAGAAAACCGCCTTCATCACCAGTCAAGGAATCGATCTATTGGCACAAGGTGACGCCTTTCCGACTGAAGGATGCAGGAGCGACATATCAAAGGTTAGTAAACAAAATGTTCGTAGAGAAAATTGGAAGCACGATGGAAGTATTTTACCTAGGAAACAAAATTTTCGTCCAAGAAGGCAACCGATGATGTCAAAGATCTCTAGGAAGCTTTCACCATCCTGAAACAGTAAGACATGAAGCTAAGTCCTACAAAGTGCACGTTTGGAGTACAATCAGGAAAATTCTTAAAATACATGGTAACACATCAAGGAATAAAGGCCAGCCTAGATCAAGTCAAAGCTATCATGGACTTAGAACGGCCAAAGTTAAAGAAAAATATACAAAGCCTCACAGGAAGAATAGCAGCACTGAACAGGTTCATCTCCAAGTCTTCAGAGGTCTTCTACGACGTAGTGAAGAAAAATAAAGAATTCAAATGGGAGCAAGAACATAAGGAGGCGTTCCAGAAGTTGAAGGAATACTTAGCCAATCCTTTAATACTCTCCAAACCAAACGAGGGAAAGCCACTCCAGCTATATCTCGCAGTATCAGAAGGAACAATCAGCACTCTCCTCACCGAGGAAGAAGAAAAGGAGCAGTTTCCAAGTTACTACGTAAGTAAAATCTTACTCAGTGCGGAAACCAGGTACGCTTCTTTAGAGAAAATCATCTTAGCCTTAGTCACTGCTTCAATTAAGTTGCGTCCATACATTGAAAGCCATTATATACATGTGCGCACAAATAATCCCATTAAGGTTACATGAGAAAGCCGGAAATGTTAGGAAGGATGAAAAAGTGGGCACTCCTTCTCAACAAGTACGACATTTAGTACGAACTTAGATCCGCAATCAAGTCACAAGCCTTTGCAGATTTCATAGCCGATTTCTGTCTAGCTCTTGAACAAGAAGCGCAAAAAGAAGTGTTGGCCCTACAGGAACCTAATGTCGAACATATATGAAGACTCCATAGAAACGAAGCAGCAAACATACGGGGCGTAGGTTTGGGGACAGAGCTCACATCCCCCCAAGGAGACAAAATTGCACAGGCAGTTAGGTGTAACTTCAAGGCAACCAATAATGAAGCTGAGTACGAAGCATTAACAACAGGGCTGACCATTGCCAAAGATATGAAGATAAGACACTTAGAAGTGATCTTTGATTCCTTACTCATTATAAATTAAATCAACGGTAAGTACGTAGCAAAAGACACCAACATGATAATATACCTAGGGGTAACCAGGAAACTCATCAAAGAATTCAAGGAATTCAAGATCGCACAAGTACACAGAAATCTGAACACCGAAGCCGATGCTTTAGCAAACCTTGGGTCAAACATTAACCCTGTTGAGTTCGGAGTTATACCACTAGTATACGTCTTATCTCCAGCTATAGAGAAAGAGTCAACCATGAACGTTTACGAAATACAGGCAGATCCCGTTGAAGAAGAAAACAGTTGGACAAAACCTCTCAATGATTTCCTCACAAACAAAATAATACTAAAAAGGAGGACCGTAGCTCACACACTTGTCATGAAGGCATCCAAGTATTGTCTAATCAGCAACGTGCTCTTCAAGAAGTCAGCTGTAGGACCATTCCTACGGTGCTTAGAGAATCAAGAAGCGTAACAAGTCTTACAATCATTACACTATTGACTCATCAACCATCTGAAGAGTTACATCATTCAAGAGGAAGGAATCTAACTAACAAGGCCCTCAGAATGGGGTACTACTGGCCCAGTATGAGAAAGAGGAGAATAGGAATTTCGTGGCAGAGTATGTTGTCGTTGCCTAAGCTATTGGGATTCCCACTTCCCGACATGAAGGGAGACTTGATGGTCATGGCACAATCGCGTCAAAAAGGATCTGGGCTGCTCAAGATCAAATCATGCAAGCTCACCTATTTGTGCTGCATCATATTGCGGAGGTTCACCCATATTTAGAAGAGCACATGGATAGTTTGCGTGTTGAATTTCCATCAAAAGGGGAAAGAGCACTAATGCAGTTGCATAATAAGATGTTTGTGAAGTGGTTCCATGATCGTGTGATGCGTCAATTGGATGAGACTGTGTCTGATACAATAAAGTGGCTAGCTTATGGTCCAAAGGAAGATGTTCGTTGCGGAGTTCTCAAAGAAGTGCCTAGCATGCCAAAAGCACGCACCATTGACTCATCAACCATCTGAAGAGTTACATCCAATATTGATACCTTATCCATTCATGAATTAGGGAATGGATATAATAAAGCTGCCCACCTCGTCAGGGCAAAGGGTTTACTACTTGGCAATGACAATCTACTTCTCCAAATGAATAGAAGTTGAATCATACAAAGACATCAAAGACAAACACGTCATCTCATTCATCAAAAAGAATCCTAAGCAAATTTGGTGTACCATCAGAAATCATCACAGACAATGGGTCCCCATTAGTAAAAAGACCAAGAAATTCTGCAAGGAATGGAACATATCCCTTATCACATCCACACCAAGATATCCACAAGCGAACGGACAAGTAGAGTCAAGCAACAAGGTCCTAATCAACAATATGAAGGAAAGATTAGAGGGTGCTAAAGGAAAATGGGCAGATGAACTACGTAACATACTGTGGCAGACATAACAACTCCAAAAGGTGCAAAAGAACATACTTCGTTTTCACTAGTATACGGGTGTGAAGCAGTAATCCCTATAGAAGTAAAAGTCCCCATTGCAAGATATGGACTAATGACTAAAGACAGAAACCAAGTTGAGTTGGTACACAACTTAGATATAGTGGAAGACCTCAGAGAAGATGCAAGCCTACCAACAAGAAGTAGCAAGGAGCTTTAACAAGAACGTAAGCAAAAGTCTTTTAGATAGGAGATTGGGTCCTCAGAAAAGTGTACAAGAATATAAGAGAAGTGAATACAGGGAAACTAACACCCGATTGGGAAGGACCATACGAGATTATCAAAGTGGTAGGCAACGAAGCATACAAACTAAGGAATGCAAAAGGGAAGGAAGTTCAACGAAGCTGGAACGCAGCACACCTAAAGCTTTATCATTGCTAAGGTATGTGAAAGTTCAAGTAGCTGGAGCAGAGAAAGGAATGCAATCACTACTTTTACATATTTTTATACTATCAGTCAGAAAGACCCGAAGGCATTCCAAACACAATTCAGAAAAGGCCACCCTAACCCTACTATGTTTTGCAAGGACAGCAGTACAATACAAAACACAACAAAACGCAAAGATCTTTCCTGCAAAACAAGGAACTCACAAAGCGTAAAGCAACAAAACAGCTTGGATACATAGAAAAACAACATGAACATCATAGTATAACAAATAACAAATTACTTAGTTGCATAAAGCAACAAAGCAGACAAAAAACATCCGGCTGCAACAAGGCAGCAAAAAGACAAACAAAAACACCAAATATCCTGCTGCACTTAGGAAGCAACAATATACATACTGAAAACATTAAAAATAGAAATTGTTCTGATAATACTAGGTGACATAACACCACAAAGCTAATTCTCTCCAGTCTTGTCATCAAGGACCTTTTCTTCCTTAAGAACAGCCTTAACATCCTCGTTCACAGAAGAGTTAACCTCTTTATCAACATAGGTCAGCAATAGTGAACCAGGAGCAGCAACTCCTTCAGGAAAAGAAGACTCAAAGGCAACAGTCCCATGCCTCATGCTTGCCCAGCTGATACTCCTCCATTATTTCCAGACGAGCCTTCCCAAAAGTAATAGCTTGCCATGTCAAGAGATTCATTCGCAGCAGCCTTCAAAGTACCTTTCAACTCGTCAAGCTCAGCACGACATTCCTTGTGCTAAGTCCTTTCACCCTTCAGTTGTAAACTCTAACACCTTACTCAACTCGCCTAAGTATGATTGCAGATTTTGGATAAACAAAAAACCACATCAATAAAGATCAAGTAATCCTTTATCATTGTTTTATAAATTATTTTTTTTGGAGTATACCATACCGGGAAAGATTGCACAGCAGCTTCCTAAGAAAGATCAGCAAAAGTCTGCGTGGATTGGCGCTCCTTAAAGGAGGGGAACAACAAATTTCCTGCATAGGGAGCCAAAGTCTCATAGGAGAAGGTTGCAGCGGCAGGCATCTCAAACTTCCTCTTAAGACAAGAAGAATGAGGTGGAGGCAAGGGAGCTTTTTTCAATACAATCACCTTCTGAGGCCTTTTGCTTAATACGACCCAAAATAGAATATGAACTAAGCAAGTCATGAGACCTCAATGACCTAGAAGTATCTACAACTCGGAAAACAAGCAAACCAAAAGAAAATCAATAAGGCAAGACCAAATCACAAGAGATACATAGCATAGACAACCAACACACAACATAAGCAAAGTAACAACATTACGAGTGTACACAAACTAAATTTAAAACAAACCTTGAGACATAGCAGGGCAACTTCTTTATCATAATTAGAATCGTCGAAGTTCTCAATATGCACAACCGCTTTAGGCTATGTTAACTTGATGAAAGACCTCTCGTTTGCACTCAACTTGTACAATTGATCAATGGGAACACTACTTCAACTTGCTTACTTCAATTATCACGCAAATAAGCCAAAAAAAAAAAAAAAAAAAAAAAAAAAAAAAAAAAAAAAAGAAAAGCCAACACAAAGAAAAAAAAAACAAAAAATACATTCGCCTCAACAGTGTCAATCAAGAAATCAATATTTCCACCCAAAGAATCAATCCTCACAAAGAAAAACCTATGATACCACTTTTTATCAAAAGCCTTCTCTAAATCTATCACCAAAGGATCAACATCATCCTTCAAACAAAGACCTTTACCACTAGTTCTAATCGTGTAGGGGTAGTACAGAACCCTCACATCTAAAGAAATACCCAATTTTGCACTCAGCAGATCAAGAATTCGAAGAATTATCCAAGTTTACAATTGACAAGGCAAAACCCTAACTTTGGACAGAAATTGGCGAACAAGAAGAGAGAAAGGGAAAGTGTGCCTAATCACGAAAGGATACTCAAAGAAACACACCCAACCAGGCAGTCCAGTCCAGTCCGCCCTCTCCTTAGAAAACGGAATTTTACTTTACAAATTTTATAAATAAATTCCTACTTGCTTCCCCACTCTTTTTCAATCTCCCTTGCTCGTTTTTAGTATCTTTCCTCCATCTATTCTCCCTCCTTTTAACCCTAACATTCTCTATCCCTCTCTCATTGAATCTGTTCCCTCTCTCTTTGTCACCTTACATCTCCTAATTTCTCTTCCCTTGGCGCTCATTTCAAATAAAAAAAATCAACAAAAGTCATTATTTCAAACACTCTGTATACCTGTACCCAATGAAAAAAACGGGATCACTCATTTCAAATAAAAAAAATCAACAAAAGTCATTATTTGAATTTTGAAACAAAGTAATCAATTTTAATCACAACAAAAAATAAATTTAAAAAAAAAAATATTGACCTAGAAGATACATACCTGGAGTACAAATTAACCGTAGCCATTGCCATCTATTCATAGTGGTGGTGGCTGAAGATCTCTACATCAGTTTAAAAACAAAAGATAAACAACTTCAAGTGGCATATTTTTTCCCGATTAAGGAAACAAAACAAGAGAAAAAAAAAACACCTTTATTCGATCATTAATTTGATCTGGTAAAAATACTAAAGTTAAATTGCACCAAATGCTGAACTACTGTCTGTTCATGTCCTCACCAAATGGGTGCACAAGCTCCTTAGATATTGATGCAACATGTTATTTCCAGATCCAAACTCCCAGGAAGTTAGATTAATGCCTGAAAGGCTGAAATACAGAGAAATTGATGAAAAACTTGAAATGTATACGCAAAATAGATTAAGCTTAAGCAGCAAAATAGGAATTTTACAGGATCACATACTTTATATGGATCGTATAATTATTTACTATATATAATTTGTTGTCTTGACCTACAATGCTACAAGTGATGTCAAATAAAAGACCAACATCAATATCATGTAAGAAAAAAAATATATAATAATCCCACGGGAATTTCCAATTTGCTAATAGAGCTAAAAAGTACCACATTAAATTTCCAAATAAAAATATAAACGAAAAGCCAGAAGAAAATAGTAATAAGGTCACAACTGAACATAAAATAAGAAATGGAAAAAAAGCATATAAAAAATAAAAAAACAGATAAAAAATTAAATAAATAAAAAAAAAAACCCTTACAATAGCATGAACAAAGCAATTGTGAAGCTTACTCAATTCCTACTTTCCTGCTCGCCCTCACCCAGCTTTTCCTTGTACTCTTTTAAAAGTACTCATCGCATATTTTTCCCTCTTAATTATCTCACTTCCCTTCCTATCCCTCTAATTTCAACGTGACTATGTTCAGAAAGCCTAGATCTAAACTCAAAACCAGCACACATCCTAGAAAGCCATCATTTATCTAAAAAGCCATTTAAAAATTTAAATCATACCATGATATTGACATTGGCATTACCTTAGAGGAGATTCCAGAAACCTAAGACAAACATGTCCATCAACAGCGAAAATTTCAAACTCACTGGAAATTGATCAATAGATTCATCTTCCTACTGCCAAACTCATTTCCTACGATCAAATAATAAACATGCCCATGAGATAGAAGATATCATGCCATCAAAATTACGTATTAAAGTATAGAAAACTAAGAGCTGAGAGGCCTGACCTATTACCAAAATATACAAAAGAAAAAAAAAAAAGGAAATGAAACGAAGAATAAACAAAAAGTTGCGGATTAATTGACAATTTTATGATAAAAAAAAGTTTTATAAATATTTCTATTCCTGAAATTAAAATAATACGAAGTAGTTCTTAAACTTTCCAGCTGCTATACATATCAGAAAGAATAACCAAATTTTATAATGAATAAACATGTTTTAATTATAAAGTTCAAGGCTATTCTCTATATATCTAGAAAAGTAGTCACCAAAGACTATTATTAAGCATATTAAATCTCAAGATTCTCAACACATGACTTCAATATCGTATTCAAAACAATGGTAAAGGTAAAGCGAATGGACAAAAAACTCAGCATACAAGCACTCAAGCAGCATAGCAAGATCTAGTTTAAATGGAGAACACAATAAGATAAACGCGGGAAATTAAGATGCACATCTTGTAGTTACTTATGAACCTTGAGACCCATTGATTCAGCAGCAATTTTAATTGTCGAAATGATGGTCTTTAGAAATTCTTTCAAAACAAAGCGAGTTTGCCTAATTGCCTATTCACATAATCCTTTATAAAACACAAGGGTAAAATGTCCATGAAGTAAGCAAACTAGGACCAACTATTCAGCGGGCACTAAGCATTTACCTATAACTAGGGGTGCTAATTGAGTTGAGCAGCTCAAGAGCAACTCGTACTCGACTCGGTCAACGCTCGTTCAAAACTCGACTCGGATTCGACTCGACTCGAGATATTAACGAGCACGAGTTGAGCAAGCTCTAACTCGACTCGATAAGCTCGTGAGCAACTCGATAATATAATATTAATATAGAATTTGCAATCAAAGTTACTATCTTTAAACAAATTTGACACTTATTAAGTCTTAATTTAAATCATAAAAAAAGAAAGAGTAAATGTTTAATAATATCAATATATAATAAGGAAAATAATATAAATTGAACCAAAAAAATAAATAAAGGCATATAATAATAGAAGAACCAAAATTTTAACGAGCAGATCGTGAGCTACTCGACTCGACTCGAAACTTTAACGAGCACGAGTCGAGCATGTTTTATTTGCTCGAAACTTTAGCGAGCACGAGTTGAGCACATGTAAAAAGTTTTCGAGTTGAGTCGGGCACCTCTCAGCTCGTGATCGACTCGCTCGATAAGCACCCCTGCCTATAACCATGTAACTCTAGCAATGTATAGTAACACAATGTACTTAAAGCCAACAATCAAGATAATTGATAAAAAAATAAATAAAAAACAAATGTGCATCACTGCAACCAACTGTATCTTTCTTTTTTATCAACAATAGTCAATTTAATGTAGTTAAGATTAAAGATGGCCATACCTGAGACAAGGTAATCATCTCCGATGCATTCATTATCATGGGGGTAGCTACCTCTCTAGAATTGAAATATCAGGAACTAAGTAATTAAACTAAACAGTAACTACAGCATCCTGATGCAACAAAAGACAGCGATAATTTCAAAATCAAATCAAATCAAATATACTCCACAATCATTCGTATGATTGGTTAAAATCTCCATAGTATTTCTCCACTAATATTCAATATAAAATTATGAAATCAAAATTATAGAGTAAAACTTACTGCCTCAGTAACACATTGCCAGGATGCTGAACAAGTCCGCAATTCCGCATAGATCAGAAACTGAAAGACCATGACTGCTCTCATCCTTAAAGAACATTTCCAGCTTCCTCAATTTGTCGAAAGCACACACATCTTCCTAAACAAAATTTTAAAATCAGAAGAAAACAAAATATAACAATCTGAAAAAAAAAAACTCATACAAGCAAGAAGTCACTCACAGAGTTTGAACTACTTAGGAGGAGAAAGTTTAGAGGCTCGGAGCAAAGCATTTGAGCGGAGTACTTGAGAGCTTCTAAGAGATTATCCAAATCCTAAAATTGAATTGATAACCAAAATTTTTTTACTTGAAATGCTTTGAATCTAATAAAGTAGAAAAACAATTACATGAAAAATCAACATATAATACAATCCTCAGAACATAGGGAAAAAAAAAAATCAACAAACACAGATCTGCAATTTTAAGGGATAAAAGAACAAAATTACATGAAAATTTCAGTCCAAATTTTTTTTATAAGAAAACCAAAAATTTACAGAAAAAGGGTAAATAGAAGTTACAGCAAAAGCTTCAGCTTAGTCTAGTTTTTGAGATTGCCTTCAATAGAAAGCCCCTCTGCAACCTTGTCAATGAAGGACAATACAATTATGTTAGATAAAACAGAAAATATTGCTGGAACAATGAATACCCCAATACTCACTGAAGATTCACGAATCTCCAACAACCTCACCAGCAACAAATTTTGATAAACCACAGGTCACAATTATTAATGTTGTTATTCACCAATTTATCACATTAAAACCAACTAACCAATGTCATCGAATTTATGTTTTATGTAACCGTTTTTTTTTTAAAAAAAAATCTCAAGAATGCATTATATTCTATATATAATATATATGATCAATTCATTAATCTAACATTAAATTAAATTAAGATATAAACCCTCGATAAATAAGAAAATTTGCTTAGAATACTGTGAGATGATATTAAAATTTGGGGATTCCTCGGAAAACCCGAAATTTTCGATAAATAAGAAATTTTCCTCAAAATACTGTGAGATGATATTAAAATTTGGGAACTCCTTGGAAAACCTGAAATTTAGAAAAGAGAGGCAAAGAAGTTACCTTAGTGTAGTGTGGTTGGAGGAGGAGAAAGAAGGGGAATCGCCGAGAAGCAGAGTAAAATCAACAATCGTCAATGATGGACATCCTTCAAAACCCAATTCTGCAAAACCATCACACCTTGTAGCTCAAACGCATCGAGCAAGAGGGGTGCGAAATGGAAGTAATTCCACCCAGTTTGCCAAAAGATTTAAAAATATATTTCAATGGAGGAGAACCCTAAATTGGCTACGCTGTCAATTAAATCGGTGTGAAATTAAACCAAACCCTAGATTGTCAAACTGATATACCATGATTATAAAGAAAGCTAAAGATCATACCTCAGCTTCTATGAAATACTCGGAATACGCTTCAATGGAGGAGAGACTACCTCAACAACGATTTTTTCGGGTTTAAGGTCTTTATAAAAACTGGGAAAAAATGGAGGGAGGAGTGAGAAAATGGAGGTAAGAAATTAAGAATACTCCGTACAATTTAGCTGGGAACACAATTGAGCACCTTACTTCATTGAAAATTTCGTTTTTGAGTCAGTGATTCGTATCACGACACACTGATGTTGTTCTATTATTTTTTTATCTTACTTAAATATTTTAATACTATTTGTAGTAGACTACTCCTTATATTTCAACAGGGTGCAGAGTGAAGTGAGAGAAATTCGCCATTGAAGTGAGAACACAATGATCGGATCAAAGGAGAGAGAAAGCAAATGGCATAAATGAATGGTGAAGCAAGAAATCAAAGGGAAAAAAAGCCGACTACAGGGGACAAAAGCAGAGGGCAAATGTGCAATTCATTAGAATTAGTTTTAAGAGAAACAATGTTACTAAGCATAATTTCCATTTGCATTTTTATAAAGTTTATTTATTTATTTATTTATTTATTTATTATTATTATTACGATTATTATTATTATTATTTATTTATTTATTTATAAGGCCCTGTTTGATTCACCTAAATTTTGCTGAACTGAATTTAATTTTACTGAACTTAAATTATTTATACTGATTTTCTATTATAATTCTTCTTTAAGAAAACTGAATTTTACTGAACTGAACTTATTTTTACTGAACTGAAATTATTTTTACTGAACTGAACTTATTTTTACTAAACTGAAATTATTTTTACTTAATATTATTTTTTTAAGGTGAATCAAACAGGGCCTAAGTTTATACATATATATTTATATACCTAAAGACACCAAGAATAGGAAGCCCTTTATGTATGGTAAGACTTCTCTCCATCGTCAGAACAGCTCTAGTAAGTACGATCAGTCTCCTGGCTAGAAGTTCCTACAAGAAATGAAAAAAAAGGTAAGATAGGAAACTGCTACACAAGTACAAACTTTAATTCATTTCTAAGGTGCCATATACCAATAGTTGTCCCAGTCTTTTTCAATATAGGCTTTAACTTGGCCAGATCTACGATACATGCATTCGGCCAGATACCATCATCCACACTGCAGTAATAGCCTTCTTATCTCCAGTTTTTGGATCAACAATTTTAAAAGGTGGAAGGAAAAAAAAAAAAAAAGAAACTACTAAGAGCATGAATTGGCAAATGAGACACAAAGAATTACAATATTTTAATATGAGGATCACCTTTGTGTGTACATCTATTAATTCATCTTTAAATTTACCAACAGCAGTTGCAAACTTGCAACAACAGCCTTCCTGTGAGACTCCACCTAACAGGTCCAAGCTCAAAGAAATCATCATTTAACTCTGTGAAAAAACCTAAGTATGTCACATCTGAAAGGTCATGGAACTCACCGCTGCTTGGTCTTATTCTTCTTTTGTCACACCATAGCGGTAATACCTATAGGAAACTAACAATATTGGGCTTGAACAAAATCCTTTACCTACATACAAGATAAAAAAACATATCAAGAGCTACACAATAATGGAAGAAATGTTGTCAGGTAGAAATGAAAAATAATAAAATCTCTCAAAACATAAGAGTATACTACTATAACTATTTGGAATATAATATATAGTAGTTGAATATAATATTGAATACACATTGGGAGATTAAACAAACGAACCTTGAATTGATGCAAGCAAACTCCAAGCTTCCATAATCCTTTCTTGTGTTCTTATACAATTTTGTAATTGATTTGAACATAGGGAACATGTGAGATTTTGTGCCATTCAGACTCAGGTTCATCAGGCCCATCATTTTTGGCACGAATCCTTTCTTCCAAAAGTGGACATCTTAAAATGAAGAGTCGTTGTAATTGGGCAAGATGTTTCTTGGCAGGTAGACATCTCAGGTTCTTGCAGGACAACAATCGTAATTCTTGAAGAGATGATAGAGTGCCTATCCACTCTGGGAGTATTTCCAACTCTTTAAAATGACTAAGTTCTAGAAATTTAAGGCTAGGGAGGTGGAGTTGAAGTAGTTGTTGAGGAAGAGAATTGATGTTTATCTGGTTATTTTTTGAAATAGCATTCAATGTAAGATGTGCAAGGGATTGGTTTACGAGCGGAGGAGTCATGATGTCATCAATGTCATTACAACACAATGTCATAAAAGAGAAATGTCTGATATGTCTCCTTCTTCTTTCAATTTCAAGCTCTACTCTAGCCAATAGATATTGAAGATGAGGAAGATAAGGTATCCATTCTAGCAGTGAAGAACTCCCAGTTAAATTCAATTTCACAAGGCCTTGCAGTTTACTCAAATCTGGGATAGGAAACCTTAGTGATATGCAACCATATATATCTAGTTCTACCAAAGATGTGCATGTCGTGACACTGGTTGGGATCTTCTCTAACCTCTTACAAGAAATTTCTAATGTACGCAATGAAGAAATGCACTTGAACATATCATCCGGTAATGAAACCAAGTTTGGATTATGTATAACTAATTCACAAAGAGAAGTTAGGTTAGACCCATGGAAAATATTATTTGGAAGACTAACAAGGGTTCGACAATTGACTAGTCTCAAATGCTTAAGAGAGAGCAATGAACTCATACCAATGGGTAAAGCTCCTAAATTTGGATAATCTTCTAAATGCAACGTCTGTAGTAATGAACAATATGATAGAGACTGATGAAGGCCTGTCACCTCAGGCGTGTTTTTAATAGTGATATTAGTAATATCATAATTTTTGTGATATTTTATGATATCCAAGGGTTCATGACTCTCACTAATTGTCTCAAGATATAAATTTTTTAAGGCTTTAAAACTCAAGACTGGACTTGTTTTCACAACTTCTAGCTTATGACACCTACCAATTTCTAAAACCTCAAGACACGGAAATGGGTCTACTGTTGTTGATGTGGTAGCATTAGTAGGAGGCAAAAGATTCAAAACTTTTAAATGTGGAAAATCTCTTATTCGAAGCTCTCTTAGAAATGGAAAAAATCCTTTTTGTAGACACTCATCATCAATATTGTTGCCCTTTGTGGTACCAAGACTTTCATTTATATGATCATCCTCATGCTCACTATTGTATACCTCCTCGCCTATATATTCCACTTTGTGAAAGTTATTTAGACTCAGACACCTTAGATTAGGAAGTTTACTAAGATCATTCATGGGAAGTTGTTGGCAAACACAACCAGAAATTGTTAGTCGTCTAAGACTGACCAAATTATGCAACTCTCTTGGTAGCTCCCTTAACCTTGTCTCTAACAGAATCAACACTTGTAGCTGATATAACTTACATATTGAGTCCGGTAAAATTTCGAGGGGGTTGGATGACAGATCAAGATATCTCAAATGCTTCAAATTCCCAATGATAGGTGACACTTCTGTTATCTCTTTGCCAACCATTATCAAAGTTCGTAAGTATCTTGCATGGGCCAACACATTCCAACTCAAGAATTCACCACTCCATATATTAATAGTTCTTAATTGTTGTATTATATCTTCCCTAAAAGCTTTGCTTTCTTCCATTTTAAAATTGAATAACACAAAATGATGATAATAATCAACTGTAGTGTATTGATCATCTTTAACGTCCCCAATGAATAAATCCTCTTTGTAAACTAGGATTGCAAGATCATGCACCAAATGGGGCATCTTACATTGCCATATATCTCTAGTAGCGTTCTCCTTATCTTCCTCTAATTGTAAGAATGAGATATCCAGCAAAATGTTGAAAAATGCTTCCCCCGTCTTTTCCATTGTCAAAAAGGACTTGCTTGTACTTTTAAGGAATCCTTGAGCAATCCAAAGATCAATTAGCTCATTCTTCTCAATTATATGGTCTTTTGGGAAGGTCGCACAGTATGCAAAGCATTGTTTTAAAGAAAGTGACGGTAAATGTTGATAACTCAAACACAACGATTGCAGCATCTCACTTTTTGACAAAGCATCCCATACTCCTTTTCGCTCTATGAATTCCCAATCCTGTAGATTTTCTTTCGAATGCATTAAACCTCCAATAAATTGTATTGCCAAAGGATGACCATTACATTTCCTAACAATACTTTGTCCTACTTTCTTATGATCAGAAGAAGGAATATTGACCACTGTTTGTTCAAATAGAGACCAACTCTCCTCTTCTGATAATGCTTTCAGCTCATATGGTTCACCAACCCCTGCACTCATTGCAACCTCTTTACTACGAGTGGTAACCAAAATCACACTACCTTGACAACCCTAAATTGTCTTCAATTGGTCTTTCAAATGATTCCATAAGACTTTATCTGGAGTCCAAACATCATCAAGTACAAGCAAGAACCTTTTGCCTTTCAACACTCTTTGAAGTTGCTGTATAATTTCTTCCATGGCACTCAAGTCGAATTTCTTTAATAAAAGCATTTCAATCATATCCCTTAAAATTCTTTCAGCATAGAAATTTTCAGACACACATACCCACATTTTTCGATCAAAATGTTTTGCAACTTTATCTTCGTTGTTGTATATATGTCTTGTTAAAGCTGTCTTACCATAACCTGGGGTAAAACATATTTGAAAAAAATAGTATTAGTAAGTTTATTAGGATAAAAAGGCCTATAGTGGAGAATATTATAAGAATAAAATATTGACCTTCTTTTACAAAAAAAATAGAATAAATCACAGCCTACAAAGTTAGATTGAGAAAATAGTGAGAAAATGTAGTCACGACTAATATAAATGCTTCAACGACCATATATTATACTTTGTATAAACAATTTTTGAATTCCATGCAGAATACTCCCACCTTCTCAATTAAGTTTGCCCCTTTATATTTTTGACATAGAATCACCAAATTTTAAATATATCTCAATCTATGTCCACTACCTAAAACTAAAGTCTCACAAACTCTTACTCAAGACATGTTCTGATTGGCTAAACTAAACTGAACTTATTAAAGCTTTACAAAACTGAATTGAATATTTTATGAGAGAAGGAAATTAAGAAATGAAATGAAATGAACTGAACTGAAAATAACCTGAAAAAAACAGACCCTCAATTGGTTTTTAATTTTTACTTAAGTACTTAGTAACAATGTTCTATTAACTTTTCTAGCTTGTTAACAAGGTTGATTTTATATTTTATTTGCGTGCTAAAAAATATTCCGCCAAAGGTTTTGGGGATCATTTTAGTTCTACAAGATTCAAATTGAGCTCAAATTTGGCAAAAAAAAAAAAAAAAAACATAAATGCATCGTTTTGCAAATAAAAAAGTCTCGATTTACGTGTCATTATTTTTTATGCAAAATGAGGCATTTACTTTATCTTTTTTTCAAATCCAAGCTTGATTTAGTTACATTATGACTAAAATAACCCCCAAAACCTTAAACGGGACATTTTATAGCACGCCAATGGAGAAATTTAAAAATTAACCCTATTAAATGGCCACATAATGGCAGGTCACTACTACAGGTAGTAGTAGTAGGGCCCAAATTGTATCTCGGCTCCCCACCAATTTCTTGTAAATTGATTGATTTTGTAGGTGGTTTTTTGATAATAATAATAATAATAATAATAATAATAATAAGGTAGGCTTTGCTATAGCTAGAGGAGTGGGGGCCCAAATTGTATCTCGTCTTCCTACTAATTTATTGTAAGTTGTATGACTTTTTGTTTTTGAGATATAATAATAATAATAATAATAATAATAATAATAATAATAACAACAACAACAACAACAACAACAACAACAACAACAACAACAACAACAACAACTTCCACCTAAAGTTATATGCCCTAATAAGACTAATCGGATTAAGACGAAGGAGTATAAACATTACATATATGTGTATGTTATTTGATATGTTTTGTTTTAGATAAGTTGAATAAACGTACCAAAAAAAAAAAAAAAAAAAAAAAAAAAAAAAAAAAAAAACCCTTGTGTGTAAAGATTATTTTAAAATAAATAAATAAATGTATAAACGTTTAATAGTGTTTGGTTGCTAAAATGGCTTTAGCCTAGGTAATCTTACCTATAAAAGCCCAAATAAGTCCAAAGGTATTACAAAATCCTAAAGGCCCAAAATAAGCCTAGTGCACTAATATGGCTCATACTTGCCCACATATGGACTTATAGGGTTCAGAATTACCCTCACTCATGTATTACTATAAATACTAGGGGTGAACATATGGTCTGATTTCGGGCGATTTGTGTCCAAATCAAATCAAACCACAAAATAAGATTTGGTCAAATTTTCAAACCAAACCAATCATATTAGTATTGAAACTAAATCAAACCGTAATAATGCGGTTTGGTTTGTGGTTTATGATGAGATGACAATTTTTTCAAAAAATTAGCAAATAATACTTCATTAGTTTATAATCTAGTTTAAATAATTAATTCAAACGGATTAAATTGTACTACAGAGTTAAAATAAAAATAACAATAAACTAATCAAGTGCTAACACATAAAATAATACATAACAATCATAAATTCATAATACATATGTCAAAAAAAAAAAAAAAAAAAAAAAAAAAAAAAAAAAAAAAAAAAAAACATATGGAGTACTACATTATAGTCAGTAATAATAGAGTACAAACCGTAAAGTTTTTTTAATTTATTTCTCATGTTTTTTATTTTTTTAATATATAATAATTAAGTTTTTATTTAAAAATTATATAAATATTAAAATATGATTTACTGGTTTATGGTTTGGTTTATAATTTTGCAAAATCGAAAACCGTTTTTACAAAACAAGAAACCAAACAATAATTTTATAAACCGTAAACCAAGCCAAACCACTAAAATACAGTTAGGTCTGGTTTGGTTACGGTCTAAACCAAACTGTGTAAAGTCCTAATAAATACCCCTCAAAACCAATTGGTTGTTAGTGTAGTGGTGATTGAGACTACACTTGGTAATGAGGACTCGTGTTCAATCTCCGCAACAACAATTGGGAGGGGAGTGAAACCTAACCACCCATAAGTGATCCCTGAATCCGGATTAGCCCAAAGGGTGAATCAGGTGAAACGCCAAAAAAAAAAAAAAAAAAAAAAACCCCTCAAGAAGCCAAAGGTAAAGAGAGGTCACTCTTACAATAAGATAGCAATCCTCCTCAACTCTCTCTCCCCTAAAATCCTCTCAATGCATGTATTGTTTGGCATCTATCTTAGGACTACAACAATGCAAAAGTGAAACTTGAGACACGAAATCCATCAATGGAGTCGTGATGAAGACTAGAAGATGCGAGGATTTTCGGCGAGCGAGTATCAGACTTTAACGCCACTGTACACGCGGTTCCGGCGACCAGCCCGGTGAGGCTAGTATCGGAACTAAGGTTGTGGGTTAAAGGTGAAGGAGGGGAGAGAAAGTGGAGTAAGAACAATAAAGGATGTTAAGGAGAGAGAAAATGAGGAGTGGGTTAAAGGTGAAGAGTGCATCTTGTCGCATAGTTTTTATATGCATTTGTTGCTATAGGAGGGAAAAATTAGAAAATGGTTTTAGTGGTACATATATTTTTTGTACTATTATACAGGTATATTGTACCATTTATGTCTTAGTAGTACTATTATATCTCACTAGAGTATAGTATTTTAATGTGCCATTTACATATTTATTTGTATTATTAGCATAATATTTATACCACTACAACATGTAATGGTACTATTTACCTATAAAATGTTACTTTATACTCTCACTGCAACTGCAACTTCAACTTTGTTACTAAATTGCCATCCTACATGCAATGTTTGCATATAGGAGCTATGCGCTAGATCTTAACCAAAGGTGAAGGAGAAGAGAGAAAGTGGAGTAAGAGTGAGTGGGAGTGAAAATGAGGGAGGGTGTGAGAAGTCAGTCATGTAACTATGGCCGCACAAAGTCACAAACAACAAATCCACTTGACCGACGAACTAATTGGTGAGGCTTGCCTCACCCAATAGTTTGTGTTTTCTTTTAACACACTATTTAAAATATTTTGTTTCGATCTCTACCTATATAAATATTTTCAAAATAAGATTAAAAAATTATGATTTTTTCAGTTTAGCTCTTTATACATAGTATGATATTATATCTATCGTTTTAGATAATTCTAGAAATTATAAGAAATTAATTATATTGTGGTTAAAATTTTGTCGAGTGTATCTATGTTTTTTTTTTTGGTGTATAGAGAGCCACAAGGGCGAGGGGTGAGAATTGATCCCAATATCTCCTGGAACCGGGAGGGAATGAAGTTCTAACCACTTGAGCTATCCCTCACTCTCGTCGAGTGTATCTATGTGCATGTGTGGATTTTTATTTTGTATACAATTATAAACCTTTGATATTAAATATAGTGTATGTTAAGCTAATGATAGATAGCGAATATTATTGTGTGTAGCATAGAACGTAACCTAGTTAAGTATAAAATAGTTTCAAGATCGATTTGCAATTAAATTAATTAAAATAGTTTTAAATTTTGTGTATGTGTTGCTATATATGGGGGATTTTAGTTTTGAATTAATGTAAAAGTATATAGCACTATAAGCGTAATAAAAAAAAACACAAAATAAATTCAAAAGCACATGCATATTTAAATTTACCTCCAAGCCCAACAATAGCAATGGTGGAGAGATGTTCCTTATCATTGTTTGGACTACATATCATTTCTAGCAACTTTTTCATATCTTCTCCCCTCCCAAACAATTCAAAAGCAATTGCATTTTTTCGAATATTCTCCAAGTTTGTCCTCTCGACACCATCAACACCATGAGAGCAATTAGTAGATTTATCTACCATCTTAAATGGTGTGAGACCAATTCTTTTAGCCTCCTTGTCCAACTCATCAAACTTAGTAAGGATTTCAAGCCTCTTGTGAGTCATTCGAAAGCGGAAGACTATGGGGTTTTTCGAGAGAGTGAAGAAAGTGCACACCTTATTTTTATGCAAGATGTTCTTACCCAATTCATGTTCTCTACATAGGATTTCATAGGCGTTGTCATCCATAACATTATCAACAAAGTAAGCCACATTCGTGACTTTTTGGAGCCATTTTTTCACAAAGAGGTTATCAATATCATGCTTTTCTTTTCCAACAACCTCTAAAAGGCACTTGAGATCTTCAAGGTGATCTTTGGAATCCCAAGAAACGCTTTCTAAAGCTTGATCAACTACAAACTGAGTTGTTGCCTTTACGACATCTAATGGTAAGTCTACCATCTTGAGTTTTTATAAGATAAAAGCTTAAAGAGATTTTTTAAGTCGAAGCTAAGGTTGTTTGTGAAGTGGTAGTCGAATCAAAGAGGAAAAAGTGTTATATAATATGATTTTTTTTTGTTGGATGTGTTGTGGTTGTTACTTCATTGATCTTGCAGCCTATAAATAATGTGTAAGTATTTTATTCCTTACTAACTTTAGAGTAAAAGTTATTCGATGTTTACTTGTTATCACAAACCTTCCAATATGTGTGAATAAAGTCATTCATTACTTATCATCTTGATTCATATTTTTATCTTACCTATCTTGCATTAGCTTTGGGTAAAATAATTTATTCTAGCCTTCACTTGAGTTAACATATAATCATACTTTTAGTTTCCCAAGTAATGAATATACTAGATTAACTTCGTGTGTTGTGTGATTAAAATAAATTTTTTACTTTATTTAAAATTAGTTATTACTCCTTATACTAAAATTTTGAATTATAATATCATTCATTTGTAATAAGAAAATATGGGAAAAATTGTCGGAAATATGACATTTCACTGGTCTTTCAAAAATAAAACGACTTTTTGATTGTTTCAAAATAAAATAATATTTGACACAAATCTACTCAAAATGGAACATGGCCAATTGGTTATTTTTTTAATAAGTTGATTGCAACATGTATCGTATGGTAATTGGTACTCCCTCCATATTTTATTAGTTGCTCCACTTTTGTTTGCGGCCGTATTTTATTAATTGCTCCATTTTTTTCAAACTTTTAACACTATTTTACTACGGAGTATTTTTCCCCCCCACTAGTAGTCTTATCATATCATACAAAGTATTTAAATATGTTTCATATTCTCTCTCCTCATCTTAATTTTTTTTTTGGTTTCATATTATTCGACCAACCCCACTTCTCTCTCCTCGTCTTATTTTATTACTTTCTACTATTTTCTCTAAAACTCTACGCGTGGAAAAATGGAACAAGTAATAAAGTACGAAGGGAGTAGGTTTTTTTTATAACTTTCTTTTTAAAAAAGAAATAATCATATGTGCGAATAGTACAACCACAGACCTTGTCACTAGTCACTACCACACGCTATTTAATTTTGGATACCGGATCTAATCTGATTCGAAAACTATGATATCCAAAATTTTTGATTGGAGAACTTGCATTTCAAATCCGATCAGATTTTATTGGATACCTGATAAGTGCCAAATATGTCACTATTTATTTAGAAGTTTCTAGTTAGTTTTTCATAGTTTTGATGTATTTTTACTTGGATTTAATAACGTTTTATTACCTTTGTCATGTTTTCGTGTGAAATGTCATTATTGCTCAATTTTGGCTTTTCTTGCATATTTTGGTTGCTTATGGAATTAGATTAAACTTTATTGGTCTATTCTTATGTTTAGGAACACTTAGATATGTTCATTGCTCAAGATTGAAGAAATATAAAACATTAATAACAAGTAATGAAGAAATGTGCACTTGATTTGTAAAGATTGAACTTCAAATGACTATATCTTTTTATATACAAAACATTTTGGGGTGAATCCAATTGAAGATGAAAGATTATCTCGAGAAATTTCCAACAACAGGTTATATGCCCAATCCCGATGTAAAACATGGGAGATATGTTCATTTGAAGCAGAGCGATTTGCCAAGTTCGATAGGTTCTGGCGCGCACCCTATGAGCTACGCCCGCTCCAAACTAACTGGAATGATTCTGCCTCTCACTGCCGCAGCAAGGAGCGCCCATGCACTAACTTTAGAGCGCCCGCTCCTATGAGGGCTGCTTGACTTTTTGCAAAGCTTCCTAGGCAATTTAGTAAGGGGTATAAATAAATTTTTTTTGCTCATTTTAGAGAGATGAATTGATTTTTAAGTAGTTTTTAGGTTAGTTTTAGCTTTTTAGAGAAAGAAACTCTAAAATTTTGGAGAGAAAAAGTGAGAAACACAATGGTTTTCATGGATTTTGGATAATTAAAGGAGGAATTTGATGATTTGAAGATCTTCATCTTATATCAATGAACATTCTTACTCTCTTTTCTCTTTATGCTTTATTTAATTGCTTTGTTAATCATGTTTGAGTAGATTTCCTTCTACTAGGTGTTGAGTGAAGACTTGTAATGGTTAATTGAGCTATTTGAGATAAATTTGATGATAACTATATGATTAAATTGATTGAATTGATGATGGCATGTTGTTTGTTTTAGATTGGATTGATCTCCCATTAAACATGGGCATCGTGTCGTGCCAGGCCATGCCTGGGTGGGGCTCGTGTCGGGCCATGCCGTGCCAAATTTTGGTACACCCCAGCCCACTGCGCGGCCCTGCGGACGGTGCCGTGCCGGGCAGCGGGCCAATCTGTATTTTTTTAAATATATATTTATGTATATAAAAAAAATAATTTTTTTTAACAACTTAAGTTTATATAAATAATGTTATTAATTTAGGAAAAATTGACATGAATAATCCCAACTTTGCTTCATTCGCCCAAAATAATCCCAACTTTGGATCATTTTTTAATAATCCGAACTTTGATATTGATTTGCTTCTAGTGGTCCCAACCGGTTTTTTAACTTGTTATAGTAAGTTGTCTGACACGTGTCAGCATATGATTTGTAAAAAATTAAAAATTAAAAATAATTCAGAATTTTTTTTTAAAAAAATAAATTAATTAACTCAAAAACCACCTTACTAGTTCTTCAAACAAAAAAAAAACCAGCTTACTGATTGTAGGGAATAATTTCAAGCTTTTAAAATCCCACTAGCTTGAACCCCACTGTGATCATACACTAAAGTACGGTGGCGTCCAAAAGGGAAGAAGATAGAGCAAAAGAGTCGCCAACAAGTTTTTAAGGAACTTGTAAACCGTTCACGAGGTGAAGGTTACACCCCTTAACGATCCAAGAGATCGTCAACTCCATAAGGTCATGAACCAAAATAGGGTTCGGGGATGATGGTACAAATCCAACCTAAAAGAGATTGAACCTGCCCTAATAATAGGCCTCTACTTCATTCTGCTTGTATTCATGTGCGCTTTCTGACTAACATACAATCAATAGGTTTAACCCTAAACCTGTTTAATCTATGTTGGTTGAATTTAATGCACAAATAAATCTATTATTGGCGATCACTTGAATTTATAATCATATTAACCCTAACAAGATTATTAATTATCTTATTAAGCGTGATTGCAAGTACCAATTCCCTTTAAACATGCAATAAAGGTGATCAAGCAATAAATATAAATAATATGATACATATCAAGCAACACAATAAATAATCAATAATTATACACTACTACAAAAAACCCCTATCGAGTCGCCTGTAAATGACCTAACGAGTTGCTTTAAAGGTGACTCCACAGCCACCGACACAACAACTTCCAATTTTAGGAGTCGCCTCTGAGGCGACTTATATAGCTTCTATATAAGTCGCCTATTAGTTGTTAGGCGACTCTATTTGTTAAGCTATTGTGTCGCTTGTGTTGACTCCATAGGTTAATCTATTGTGTCGCTTGTGTTGAAAGAGGCGACACGTAAAAAATCAACATTTTTTCCAATTATTTTTATTAGCTCATGTAATGTCAGTGTTTATGACACTCAGCATGCTTGATCTCTGGTTCTTTGCCTAGAAGGTTGAAGTTCTTGCCATTATGCCAAAGTTACTTTTCATATATATATATATATATGATATTGTAACTATTTTATATACATTTTTAGAATTAACCTATCGAGTCGCGTCTTACGTATTAGGCGACTTATTAGGTAGTGGTCATATAATAAAACACCTAACAAGTCAGACTTTTAGAGTCACCTATATATAAGGTGTGACTTGTAAACATATCGAGTCGCCTCATACTTATTAGGCGACTTGTTATGTTGAGGTTAAAATCAACAAAGCATTTAATGAGTCGCCTAATATACATGAGGTGACTTGATAGGTTTACAAGTCGCACCATATATGCATGTGACTCTATAACCCGACTTATTAGGTGGCTTAAATTAGATTTTTAAAGTCACCTGTATATAAGGAGTGACTTTTTAACCTATCAAGTCGCCTTATAAATATTAGGCGACTCATTAGGTGAGAGTCATAGATAAGAAAACTCACCTATTGAAATATGTATAAGGCGACTCGACATGCTTTTAAGTCGCACCTTATGTACAGGTGAATTTGAAAATCTAATTTAAACCACCAAATAAGTCGGATTATAGAGTCGCATGCATATATGGGGCGACTTGTTAACTTATCAAGTCACCTCATATATATTAGGCGACTCGTTAGGTGCTTTGTTGATTTTAACCCCAACTTAACAAGTCGCCTAATAAATATGAGGCGACTCGATAGGTTTATAAGTCGCATCTTATGTACAGGTGACTCTAAAAGTCCGACTTATTAGGGGTTTTTTGTAGTAGTGATAATCATCATCAAAATAATAATAATAATAATCATAATCATGATCATGTTAAAGCATAATAAACATAGCAAGATCCTAGGCATGATACTAACATGAATTAATATTAGAAAGAAAATAGGAAGCATCACACTTTTAATCATACTTGATATTAAGATTACCCTAGACATGATACTAGGAATCAAAATAACGCTCTAAACATGATTTCTACATCATAAATCAATTAAACCATTAAAGTACTTACGTGGATGTCTCGTACCTCTTTCTAATAACAAAATACACACGTTAGTAACTTCAAGGAAAATAAATAATCACAGCAATTAAATTAAATAATTGAAATAGAGATTTGGGACCAAACCCCCAGAAATTAAAACCTTTCACGTCTAGGGCGAAGGCAACTTCGAATAAGGCTAGGTGTATCAAGATCTTGTGAATGCGGAATTTTGTATTTGAAAGAAAGAATTTTTATTCTAAAGAATTAAAGAAAGAGAGAATGCTAAAGAATGAATATTATTGAAAGTTGATGAATGAATGATTGATGCTTCTTGATGAATGAAAACGGAGTTTTTGATACGATATTTATAGAGAAAATCATCCAAAAAAGATAATTTAACAAAACAGAGTCTGGAGATCGCAAAACCACCTTGGCGCCAGCCCTGGCTAATTGGCGCTAGGACCAGTGGCTAGAGCCAGGCGCCAATAGCTAGCGCCTTTCGCCAATCCTGATTCCAGGCGCCAAGGCCTGGGGTTGGACGCCAAACTGACATTTAACGCGTTTTCAAAAATATGATAAATTTCCCGTACTGGAAGATAAAATAATATAATTTCAAACGAAAATGCTATTTGATCTGATTAAAACTCTGAAGAGTCCTAATTGAATTAAGAATGATAAGACCTTCTAGAATGTTCTAGAAGACTAAAACCATTCCTAATTACATTAGGAATGATAAATTATATTAGGCCCTCCCCTAGATCATTAGGCCGTACTTAAAGCTCAAACCGGGCCCAATTTAGTAAATTGGCCATAACTTCCTCAATATTCATCGGAATCGGGCTTATAATATATCGTTGGAAAGGTCTTTGCAAGACCCATCCAACTACACCACTATTGGACCCATATCATGGACCAACCAAACTGGATTGGCTGTTTTCTTAAAATAAAGTTTTCAAAATCAGGGAGAAGAGAAAAGAAATAAAAACTTTCCGCAACACTAGACCTTTCCACACTTTTGTTTCATTCGATTATGATTCGACGTGAAAGACACTCATCACCGGGTTTGGTTTTGGGGAGACACAAATGGGTGTCTACAGAAGCCCCCACTTTGACTGAGTTTGGAGAAACACAAGTTTTAAAAACGAAAGCCAAAGTATCAATAGGGACGGAGAATGATTCAGAACGTTCTGCGATCCTAAATCAATCTTGTAACGCCGATACCTGCAAAACAATGTTAGTTAAACAGATAAAAGAGTTAAGAAACGCGTATCTTGCACCGTCGAGCACACGTCTCTGAAAGTAACCGATTGTCGTTGTTGCTGTTGTTGTGACGACCTCCTGCAAGCTAGAGAATGCCATCCCGCTGGAAAACCGCTACGCCTTGTAACTGCTTCCAAATTAGAAGATTGCTTCGCCCGAAACTACCTTCTCCGCTGTGATAATATTCCACGTCCAAGGGAATATCATCGAAAATTATTTCTCTTGAAATAATTTTCATCCGCATTATGATCATCTTCCATGCCTCAGGAACTATGATCGAAGACAACCTCACCCGAAATTACCTTCAGTTGTTTGTGACAACTTTCCGCAAGCTAGGGAATGATGCCGAAGACATCTTCTCTTGAAGTCATCCTCATTTGATGCGATAATTTCCCAAAGGAAATTACCGAAGATCCACGCCTGTCGATCTTTAAAAGTTCGCCTGAACTTTGCTTTTGTTATGCCTGTATGTCGGCGCTCTTTTGCTTTGAACCTGTATGTCGGCGCTCTTTTGCTCTTGAACCTGTATATCGGTGCCTTTTGCTAATGAACCAATGCTTAGGCGCTTTAAGCTTAGTGAGACGATCTTTTTATCAGGTCGATCACTTTGTGCAATCAAGCCGATTACTTAATCATGTCAAATTGTTTAGAGGGGCTAACTGGCTTACCAAGGAACCCAAAATATGTTGCAGAAAGCTAGCACAACCCCAACAGGTGGCTGGCTGCTTTGGCGTCGCTGAAAAACAATCAGCGCCAGCCATATGGCATTAGCGCCAGGCGCTGGCATTGGCGTCTGGCGCCAAGCACAGAACGTGACGCCAATGCCTAGGGACTGGCGCCAGCACGGATTCTTCTTTAAATTTAATTTTCCGTTCATTTCTTGCCCTGTTTGTCGCGAAACAGCCCGAGAGAAGTCCGAAAACTTCAATTGATCGTTGCTCACTCATTTCTCAACCGAATTCGCTCAAATTTGTTGCAAATCAAAGCTCTCTTCATCTATATTTCCGATCTATGTAAGTTTTTCTCAAACTCATACCGGTTTTTATGAATTCTTGGCATGTTTATTCACGAATTTCATGAAAATTCAAAACTTATAATGCTCAATTTGCTTTGTTTATCAAGTTTTATGCCATGAAATTGCTTGTTTATGTTTGTATATTTCCTTGGGAGTGATTTGAGACTTGTTTGACAAAATTTGGTGAAGAAATGAGCAATCTGCCATTGTTGGACCTCTTAAGGTCGTGAAGAACAATGTGGCTTGTTCTTGATGTTTTCGTTAGCAATTCTTGTTCAATTTGTCACAATAATCACTATAGTGTTGCAAGAAATTGTTTGATTGCTTGAAAAAATGCTGTCATGCTCAATTTGAATTTGTGCTCTGTTTTAGTACTACGTACTCTGTTTTCGCGAACATAGTATCATGCAGCTAGGCGAACCCTTAGATACTATAGAACCTTAATTTATGATGATTTTGCACAATGTAGCCTGGCTAGACAACGAGGCTCGGGTTTACGGTCCCGAAACACTCGACGGGAACATGAGCCCGTGGAGGACGACACTACACCGTCCACTTCGCTTGGTCGGTTCCCAGAGTGGGATGAGTAGATTTTGTTCTTTGCCCCTGTCCACCACATTTCCGAGAGGGTGAGACGGAGAACCGAGCCTGGGAGGACACGACATCACGGCTCTGGCTGTGATGGTCTAGGCGATTTGTATAGAATGCACATCGCCAGAGATCGAGAGACGAGACTCCTATGGGAGTCTTGAGGACTGGTGGCCTTGTTCGAGACTTCTGAGGCTATGGTCGCCTCCAGCGGGGGTCACCACGTAGTACGCGCTTTGGTGGAGTTCTTCTGGGACACCACCAACACCTTTCATTTTCCCTGGGGTGAGATGATGGTCACTCCTACAGACTTCAGTCTCATCACAGGACTGGAGTTCTCTTCTGTGCCACTGCCGTTCGACGACAGTATCGACGTCTTTTCTCCAGAGGTCGAGGAGCTGTTGGGGCCGATTGCTGTTCGGGCCCGAGATGAGGTCGAGACGACTTAGTTCAGTGCTAGAGGGATTCCCCGTTCGACGCTGGCAGCGGCTCTTGATGACGATGCGACCACCCGAGAGCAGCGGGTGCGCATCTTCGTGCTGATGTTATTGTCAGGGACACTCTCCCCTGACAGGGGTAGTAGGGCATTGCTTTACTACCTCCCTGCTGTTCGCGATCTCCAGCGGATCGGGACTTATGACTGGGCCAGCTTGGCCTATACTGACTTCGTTCGCGTGCTGAGGGACTCGTGTCGTCACCGGTCCTTTAGGACGAACGTTGCTTTGTCTGCTTTCTGGAAAGTCGTAGAGGTAAACATTATTCCCTATAAAGTTTAGTCCTACATGTTAGTTAGCTTTTACTCACGCGTTTAATTTCTTGTAGATCTAATTCTACGAGTACTTTCCTTCCATTGCGCCGGCGAGACCATCGCCGAGGGGGTATCCGGTAAGCGCCTCTTGGGGCGGCCACCATGTGGACCTGTCTATTGCACGTGTCCGGAGTCGGATCATCTCGGTACGACTTTTAGTGTTTATCTTGCTCTTCTGTGATGTTTTGGACATGTTCTTACCCGATTGGTATTTTTTGTAGGGACCTAAGGTAGTATACCGACCGTGGGGTGGTTGGACAGTACTTGGATTAGCCGTACAATACTCTGCTAAGCGTCGCTACTTTCTGGGGACCTATGGAGCGGTTGCTTACTTAGGGGAGAAAGTTGCTAGACAACACTCTTCCAATGCTTTCGTTGTTCCTGCTCCTCCACCACGTCACATGTTCGACGAGAGAGAGTTATCGAGCATGGCTGAGGAGTCTGCTTCCCTCTGGCGGTCCCATGTGATCCTTGGGCGGAGTTATGCTGAGGAGCTACTTCCTTTGTTGGCTCCAGCCCCTATACCGGCCAAGGATGTGAGGGTAAAATCCTTAACTTTTTGTTTTTTGCTGAGTAGCCCCCAAGTAATACCTTACTGATTTCTTTTCGTCTTATCAGGATAGTCCCACTGAGTTTGTGACACCCCGTATGTCCATCCACTACCAGGGGACGTACGGGCCGATCGAGGAGATGATTTCTCCGGCTCCTGAGGGCGAGCGCTTCGTGGAGCGGTCGATTCCTCGTCACCAGACCAGGGTAAGTCTAATTTTAATTTAGAGTCTTGTATTCAGTCACCATGTATTTTCACTGACTTATTTTCCTTGACAGTTCTCACTCGAGGTGGTTTCGGCTATGGCACGATGCATAGATGCCTTCCGGAGCCAACTCGTTCGGATGAGGAACGCGGCTACCTGTCGTCGAGACGACGCTGTCCGAGAGGTAACTTTTCTTCACTTATTATTTCTGCATTATGCTTCAGTTTTTACCTTGTTTCTGATTTAATTCTTTTTTGCAGGGTCAGCCGATTGCTTCTCACACCCGTACGAGGCCTGAGGGGCGGAGAGATCCGGCGAGGTCTAGCTCGAGACGTCGTCGCACTTCATCCGGAGGCAGAGGTGGTCGTTTTGAGGCTGCTCGAGCCGATGTTGCTGAGGGCTCAGGGTCTTCTTCTGAGGGTGCTCCTGCTGCACCGGTAAGAGAGGCTACCTCGGCTTTCAGAGGTGGTGGGATGTACGAGGTTGGCTCGTCATCGCAGCAGCCTCCGCGGTCTCAGCTTCAGGTTGACCTTGGCTGGAGCGGTCCTGTTTTGAGTTTCCCTCCTCCTACGGAGACTGGAGTTGGTGCTGAGGCCAGAGCTGGTGGAGAGGTGACTCCTCGGACGGCGCAGTTTTATGGCATGATGGGCCTACGTCCTCCGACGCCGTAGTTTGCTTCTGTATATGTATTTTATTTTGACTTTTTATAGAACTTTGCCTTTGACTTATTACTTAGACACTTTGTACTTTATGTTATGTTATTGTAAATTCATTATTATTTATTATTATGTTAGTGTATGTTAGTGTGTGCAAGTGTGATAACAATTTTGCACAAAAATTCCGTCATTTTTATTATTGATGGAGGGTATTCTCCGACTCTCTCCCCCAAAAAGAAAATAAAAAGGAGAAAAAAGCTGATATTTGAAAATTAATATAATTCAAAAAAGAAATAAAAATAAAACTAACTAAAAATAACTGCTATATTTAGTTAATTAATTTAGAAAAAATAAAACGGGGCCATAAAGTCATTAAACCGACTCCAGTTTAATATCAAAACGCAACTGAGCACGCACGGCCTCTCTGCTGATTTGGCGCCAGCTGGCGCCAGCCTGTGGCGCGTGGCGCCAGGCGCTACACCTAGCGTGTGGCGCTAAAAGCTGATGGGTGACGCCAATTTCGGGTGTGTGACGCCAATTGACGCTAACTCCGTATTCCAGTCAGATTGAAATTCCTCGCAATTTGTGCATAAATAGCCCCCTGCTCAGCCGATTCTTCTCATAATTTCATCGAAAAATATTCTTCTCTTCAGAAAAAATAATAATCGTCATGTCTTTGGCCACTAAAACGTTCACCCAATATTCTCATGAATGGTGTCGATCTCTTAATGCTAGAGAAAGAAAAGAATTGGATTTATTTCACTTGGGGGGAATTTATGGTATCAAAGGGGTAGATTTAGACATAGACTTCATACATACCGCTTTAGAATATTGGAATATTGATACACATTATTTTAGAATAGGGTATGATGAAATTAGCCCTTTGCCAGAGGAATTTGGTGCTATTTTAGGCTTCCCTGCTATAGACCTGGTAGTAATCCCTAGAGTAGATGCATATTACTATAAGGATTTCGAGCGCTTTTTTAACTTGAAGGAAAGGGATTTATCAAAGATAGTAGATGGCAATGTGGTGAACTTGAAAGAATTCGCACGCTACTATTTTGATAAACCGCTTTCTGAATCTTTTCATATATATAGAAAAAGGGTGTTCTTATTCTGCATGCTTAATCAATATTGTCTTAGTAGTGGTAAAATTAATGAGGGACAATCAATTATAACCACTGTGCTAGAACAAATTGAATCAGGGAGAAATCCAATGCCGTTGATAGTTGGAGAGACTATGATTAGTCTAGATGAATTGAAAAGGGACCCAAAAGCACCTCTTCGCGACTCTCCAATTTTATTACAGGTAGAAAAATAATATTTTTAATTACAGAAATCAAAAAATATACTTTTATTTTGTAATATTAATTTATTTGCATTGCAATTTTTTTACAGATGTGGCTAATGGAGAGGCTAGGATTAATTAGCCCTCCGGACGACATTGAAAATAATACGCCCACTTGCTTTGTGAGAAGGAAGAAGCGCATTCCTAAAATCGGGCGCCATGGGTGGAGAAAAGTCTTTGAATCACGTGATTTTGCTATCAAGTGGGTCATCCCATGGTGGAAAATAAAAAGGATGGTTGGTGTTAACAAGCAACCTTTCTGTCGTCTCCCAAGCTTGTCTCGCGTGACATATTATTATCCCTGCAGGGTAAAGAGACAATATGGCTTGCTCCAAAATATTCCTTCCGGGGATCTTCGTCCTCCCTATGAGTATCCCGTATCTCAAGAAGTAGATAAATTTGACACTTACTGGAGCGCTAGACCTTTATGGGAAGTGATTACCCAAAAGGTTCCCCCTTCTTTACCTAATGATGTAAAGAAGTGGTTGTTGAAGAAGTCTTCAATTTATCAGGGTAGAACCGATGTGAAGAATCGTCTTGGTGACAGGGTGACACCGGCCAAAGAACGCTTAAGTGCAAGAATTGAGTTCAAAACACCTACAATGCCTAAGAAAAAGAACACTACTAAAGACAAGGGAAAAAGGAAAGCTACAGACAAAAAGGTTTGGGTGGAAAACAAGCATGGGGTGCTAGCTGAGGGAGAAACAATCTACTCTAAAATTGAATGTAGGTCCTCTAAAGGAAGCCTACTAGCTAAAGTAATGGATGAAGAGGAGGAAACAGAAAAGAATTGGAAAAGAGCAAAGAAGGAGAAGAAGGATTAGAACATTGCTTAGCTTTAGATTTATTAGATTGTTAATTTTTATTTAAAGTTAATTTATTTCAGCCTTATTTGAATTCCATTAACAATGTAATTTAATGTTATTAATGAAATATCAGCTTTCAATTAAATTGTAACTTTAAATTTATTTTATTAAAGCAATGAAAAACCGAAAAAATTAATTTTCCAGAAATTCTTCGAGTACGGAAGTCGAAAATTTTCCGAAAAACACCGAAATTCGCCCAGATTTTATTGTCGATCTGGCGCCAGTAATTGCAAATTGGCGCCAGCTATTGAGGTCTAGCGCCAAGCGCCAATACCATCGTCTGGCGCTAACGGCCTATTGCTGGCGCCAGGCTCTGTTCTTCGACGCCAGTAGCTTTTCTGACTTTTTGTTGACTTCTAGTTGATTCTGGAACGCGGAGATGTCGAATAATAAAGTGGCCGCACTCGTAATGGGTTGCCTACGTATCCTTTCCTAAGGAATCAGGCCGAACGTAGCTCTCTTGAGTGTCCTACTCAAGTAATTATGGGTAGTATGTTTTAAGTTGGTCAAGATTGGTCATGTTTGAGAATTCATTGCCATCCATATCAGTTAATTTTGCTGCACCACCTGACAGGATTGTTTTGACAATGTAGGGGCCAGACCAATTAGGTCTAAACTTTCCCCTTGGATCTAAAACATTTTTCCTTAACGCTTTTAATACCAAGTCTCCTACTTTGATATTTCTTGTCTTGACCTTCTTATTAAAATGTCTAGCCATACGAGTTTGATAGCACTGAGTGTGATGTAGAGCTTTTAGTCGTTTTTTGTCGAGTAGGATCAATTCTTCATATCGTGCCCTAGTCCATTCGACTTCATCGAGTTTACTCTCTAGCGCAATACGTAGAGATGGTATTTCTAGTTCGACAGGTTGTACAACATCCATTCCATATACCAAAGAAAATGGTGTACTTCTTGTTGATGTACGGATTGACGTGCGGTAACCCCACAATGCAAAGTGAAGCTTGTCAGGCCAATCCTTATAATTTTCTGTCATTTTCTCGATGATAGTTTTTAAATTCTTATTAGCTGCCTCGACTGCTCCATTTGCTTGAGGTCTATAAGGGGACGAATGATGATGTTGGATACCATATTTATGTAGCAATTCTTCACATTCGGCTTGAAAGTGAGTTCCATTGTCGCTTATCATTTCATGCGGGACTCCATATCGACAAATGGTATTTCTCTCGATAAAGAGTGCTACATGTTTTGCAGTGAGTTTAGCATATGATTGCGCTTCAACCCACTTTGTAAAGTAATCAATTGCTACTAGAATAAATTCGTGGCCTCCTGTCCCTGGAGGAATGATCTTGCCGATTATGTCGATTCCCCATGTAGAGAATGGCCATGGTGATGTGTAGGTGTAGAGCAAAAAATGGAGGAACGTGTTGTAAATTGGCATAAATTTGACACTTAGGGCATCTTTTCACATATTGATGGCAGTCCCTATTCATGGTAGTCCAATAATACCCTTCTCGCATTATTTTCTGGACTAACATTTTGCCATTTACATGAGTTCCACAGATTCCCTCGTGGACCATTCTCATTATTCTTTGTGCATCCACCTTCCCTACACATAGGAGAGCTCGACTTTTAGGTACCCTTTTATGTAGCTCGTTGTCTATGAGTACATATTGAGAAGCCAAAAGTCTCAAGGCTCGTTTCGCTCTTTTGTCAGCACGAGGAGGGTATTCTCCATTGGTGACATAGTTGAGAATGTCTGTGTACCATGGTTCTTCTTCTTGTTCTTCATCTTCGTCTTGGACTGGGTCGTCGTCTTCTATAGCCTGTATATATGCTGGTTTGTGCCTTTTTTCAATAGTTAGAGGCATTTGCTCGATATCCGTGGGAATCCTAACCATTGAGGCTAATCTTGCCAAGGCATCAGCAAATTGGTTTTCTTCTCTAGGTAGATATGTGTATTCCACCTTCTCTAACTGATCGGTAAGAGTTTCCAGATAAGTTTGGTAAGGAGCTAGGCTTTCGCTCCTTACTTTCCACCTTTTAGATATTTGATTGATAATTAGAGAGGAATCTCCGAATATCCTTAACTTCTTTACTCCCAATGCCAGAGCTGTTTCAAGGCCTACCACACATGCTTCATATTCAGCAGCATTGTTGGTAACGTCAAAATCAAGCTTTATTGAGATTGGGACGTGTTCTTCTTTAGGTGATACTAGTAGCACTCCGACACCACATCCCTTTTGGTTTGAGGCTTCGTCGAAATACAAGGTCCAAGTATCATCTTCGGTGACCATCTTCATCCGGAAATTCATTGTCCTGTATTGGTGTCGAGTCTTCTATTGGAAAATCTGCCAGAAAGTCTGACACCACAGATCCTTTAATAGCTTTTTGTGGCATAAACCGCACATCGAACTGGGCTAAGTTGACTATCCATCTTGAAATACGTCCATTGAGTGTTGATTTCTCGAACAAGTATTTGAGTGGATCTAATCGAGATACCACGAAAACGGTATGCACCAACATGTAATGTCTCAGCTTAGTTGTGGCCCACACCAAAGCGAGACACAATTTCTCGAGTGGTGTATAGCGTGTTTCGTATTCGAGCATCTTCTTACTTAAGTAATAGATTGCATTCTCTTTGTTTTTTACCTCTTGTGCTAGCATGGCTCCCATTGTCTCTTTGGTAACCGTCAAATATAACCTAAGAGGTATTCCGGGAAGTGCGGGCGCTAATACGGGAGGATTTGAGAGATAGGCTTTGATCCGGTCAAAGGCTTTTTGACACTCATGATCCCATATTACTGGTACATTCTTCTTGAGCTTTTTGAAGATTGGTTCACATATCGTTGTTAGTTTTGATATGAACCTACTTATGTATTGCAACCGGCCAATGAATCCTCGAATCTATTTCTCGGTCTTGGGCGGTGGCATTGACATGATTGCTCTAATCTTGGTTGGATCTATCTCTATTCCTCTAGAGCTTATGACGTACCCCAAGAGCTTGCCTGAGGTGACTCCAAAAGCGCATTTTGATGGATTCAACCTCATATTGTATTTTCTTAACCTTTCGAAAAATTTCCTTAAGGCTACTTGATGGCCTGGACGGTCCTTTGATTTCACAATCATGTCGTCGACATATACTTCAACTTCTTTGTGCATCATGTCATGGAGTAAGGCAGTTGCTGCACGTTGGTAAGTAGCACCTGCATTTTTTAACCCAAATGGCATTACCGTGTAACAATAAGTGCCCCATGGTGTGATAAAGGTTGTTTTCTCCATGTCTTCTTCCGCCATGAGAAATTGATTGTACCCTGCGTATCCGTCCATGAATGAGAGAAGCGCGTGATTTGCCGTGTTGTATACCAGAATTTCAATGTGTGGCAAAGGGAAGTCGTCCTTTGGACTTGCCTTATTCAGATCTCGATAGTCGACACACATCCTTACCCTTCCGTCTTTCTTTGGAACTGGGACGACGTTGGCGACCCATTCGGGGTATTTGGATACCTTGATGAAACCTGCAGTTATTTGTTTTTGAACTTCTTCTTTTATTTTAAGTGCTACGTCGGGTTTCATTCGACGAAACTTTTGTTTTACAGGTTTCATTCCTGGAATTAGTGGTATAGTGTGTTGAGCTATTTCTCTGCTAATGCCTGGCATATCTTCATATGACCAAGCAAATACATCGATAAATTCTTTAAGCAAGTTAAGTAAATCGGTTCTTTCTTGTTTATTCAATGTTAGTCCAATTTTAACTTCTCTTTTATGAGTTAAATCATTTGAGATGTCAACTGTTTCAGTCTCTTCAATTACCGGTGTTTTCTTTTCAAGTGTTTCCATTGCTTTAATAATTTCTTTATCTTTTTCATCGTTAGCTAAGCAATGTTCGTCATTTTGGGTTAGGGAAGAACACGAGAAGTAAGAAGAATGAGCGATATTATTATACTCTGAGATCATTACATCAAAGAGTGATATGTCCTCAGGGACTGGATCACTAACTATCCTAGGAGAAGAAATAGGAAGGGGAGGCATTATAGCTAAAGACCTAGAAGACTCTACAGGGAAAGACTCAGACTCAGACTCAGACTCTGACTCTGACGATTCTTCAAACATTGGCCCTTGCCCTGTCGTGATCGATATCTTCCTTCCACTCGGAGTAGTCACCTTGATAGTCTTGCGCCACCCTTGCAGCGATCCTTCGGCTGGAGTAATTAGTTTTGAGGGGTCGAAGTTTTCACTTTGTAGGACCGTTTGAATGAGTGAGGAGTTGTCTTTCTCATAAACTGACTCATTCTTTTCTCGCCTAAACAGTAATCCCATGACGTTAAAGTCAAATCATGGGGGTGCTTTCTCCTTATGGACGGGAGTTGGGATTTCATCAGTGAAGTAGCAACCTAAGAAAATCTCGAATCCTGGTTGTCGTATGCCATTTACAACAAATGGTTCGGGAAATTTGTGACATGGATAGTCCTCTCCTTCTTTTATAAACTGGCCATTAAGCGTAAGAGGGTACTGATCCATTGGAATTGCTTTCTTTTGAATGCGAGCGTCCCTACGTGCCTTCAATTTGTCCTGGGCTCGTTTGAGAGCTTTCCGAGTCGGTTCGAAACCAAGTCCGAAAGTATCTAGTTTAGGGAGGCCAGGTGATTCTATCGATTTTGCTATCCCTTTCTTCTTTCCTAAGGTCATCCCAGGGAAGTGTCCTTGTTTCTTCAGTATGGTGTTGATAATCATGTTGGAATGGGGGTCGTGGCAAAGAGATGTCCTTTCATCCTCTTGGATTAAGGAGATTTCTTCGTTAAAGCCCCATAGGTCTTCATCATCTTCGTCGTGCTCCACGTTGATGATTAGATTCTCTATTGATTTGATTCTTATCGGCGAAGCATCAATAGTGATGGAGATTCCTCCAACTATGGCTTTCACTTGTTGGTGGAGAGATGAAGGGACGGCCTTTAGATCATGGATCCAAGGGCGTCCTAAAAACAGATTGAATGAGGCTTTGATGTCTACCACTTGAAAAGTGGTAGCATGTTCTATTGCTCCTGCCGTCACATTTAGGGTTATTTTGCCAAGAGCTTGACGTCGAGTATTATCGTAAGCTCTTATTCCTTGTGTGGACGGAGTTAAATCCTCATCCCTTATGCCAAGCATCCTTGCAGTCCTAAGTGGACAGACATTAATAGCCGATCCATTGTCTACAAGAGTCATGGGAACATTCATCCTTTTGCAGACTACCGTGAGGTTTAATGCCTTGTAGTGTTTGTCACCTTCCGGGGGTAAATCTTTATCAGAGAAGGTGATTAGATTAATCGGACTAGGGAGGTCACTCGTGAGGAAGTTAGCTAGTCCCTCAGGAGTGGTGTCAGAATCTATCCCGATTTTATCCAAAGCATTCATCACAGCCAACCTATGTTCTCGAGATGTTGCCAGAAGCTTCCATACGTTCATCTCAACTTTTGTCTTCTTGAATTGTTTAACGATGTCATTATCTTCGATGATAGGTATGGGAACTTGTTGTACAGTAGGCATAGGTTGTGTTGAAACGGGAGGTTGCATTCTCCCGGATCTTGTGAGGACGTCTATTGATGAATCTTCTTCAGCCCAAATGTCGTCCGTGGTGTATGATACAGAAGGTGAAGGTCCTACTATGTCTTTTAGATAGACATCTTCTTCATCACTGTCCCATACTCCATTAACATTTATGTCTTCTTCTTGTTGGACTTGGACTAATTCCTTTCTATCAATGATTTTTTGCACCAAATCCTTGAACTTGAAGCAGTTTTCTAGGGTGTGTCCTCCTGACTGATGGTATTGACAGTAATATCTATCTGTCCTTTTTAATGATTCAAATGGTCTCGGTTCGAGAGGTTTGACCTTGCCACTCTCGGAGAGCATTTCAAACATTTGTGCATACGGGATTCCAATTGGAGTATAAACTTTATTGCTCTTCTTGGGTCTTTCGGTGACTTGTAAGGGAAAGTATTTTGCCTCATAAGTCGTTTTTACTGGTGTGAATTCTCTCTTAGGTTCTTCATCATATTTCTTGTGAAGTTCATTCATAATTTTGAGAGTTTCACGTAACAGTTGCGATGTCTCCCTCATAAACAGTGTGAGCACTCGTATGTCTACCTCATTTGCTGGTTCTGGAAGATTATCTTTGACATCGAAAAAGATCTCTTCTTCTCCCTCTTCGACATTGGTTGCTTTGACAGGCTTAATGGGAGATGAGGGGTCAACTTCGCTTTCTTCATCGGAGATAGCCAAAGTGTGAGCTAGAGGTGCATTGTCAATACTCGGCTTCTTACTGGCAGGGGGCAACGACAGCTTGTTACTGTCAATTAGGTCTTGGATAACTTCCTTAAGCTTCCAACAGCTTTCAGTAGAATAGCCCCTACCTTGATGATATTTGCAATGTGCATTGGGGTTCCAGTTAGGCAACCTCTTTTCAACTGGTGGATCTCCAAACGGTCCTATGGGAGTTATAAGACCTTTTGCATTTAATCGATCAAACGCGGTGTCATAACTCATGCCAATAGGGGTGAAGTTTCTCCTAAATGGTTTCTTTTGTCCTTAATTGTTCATGGCGAGGACTTCTCCTAGATTAAAGGTGCTAACATTATTTGAGTGGGCGGTTTTGGAAGAAGAAGGATTGTCGCTCTTCTTTCCTTTCCAGCCACTGTTGGAGTTATTGTTGGCAGCTTTAGATTTAGCCAAGTCATCATCAATATTAATCCCAATATCATAAACAGCCTTAAAGGTATGAAGGTTATTTTGATATTTAAGATGTTTTGAATATTTTTCTTGGAGGTTTTTGATGAACAGTCTCACGGACTCTTTTTCACTTGGTACCTCAATCATTTTAGCTGAGGTTTCCCTCCACTTGTTAAAGAAAGATGTGAAGCCTTCATTCTCTTTCTGTTTGAGGATTTCAAGTTCTCTATGATCAGTTTCGACTTGAATGTTGCACTTGTACCTATCAACGAAAGCGTTTGCTATGGATTCCCAGGTAGAGGTCTTTTCTTTTTTAAGAGAAAAGAACCATTGTTGGCAAACGGTCTCGAGAGATAGCGAGAACAGAGAAGGGAAGACTTTCTTATCGATACCCTTGATACTCATTACTGTTTCAAACGCTCTTAGATGGAAGTATGGGTTGTCGATTGCCCTAAATTTTGGGATGTCGTTGGCACTGAACTTCTGCGGAAGAAGATCTTTATCCACCGAGACCCCTTGGGATGTGAGTTCTTGAAACTTGTAGTCGCTGGACAACTTGCTTAGGCTTTCTTGCATGAGGTCCATTTGTTGTTGCTTCACGGGATCCTCGATCTTAAGTGCGAGAAGCTTCAGTGTCTCAGTTACAGTAGCCAGTTGGTTCTTGAGATCGTTAACTTCTTCCTGAGTTGCCATTATGACTCTTGCTTTCCTCTTGCGGGCTATAGGTTTGTCGAAAAGTTGGACTTGTATGAAGAGGTTATCTTTGATTAATCGTCCTTCCTTTCTTGACCACGCGTTGTAAATTAAGCCAATTTGCGTTTTAATTACTTGACTCGAATCAATTTGACTTTATGGTTTTTATTTAAAAAAAAAAAAAAGGTATGCATATTTTTAGGGAGCAATAATGTATATGTGTTTAGGGAACTAAGTATTATTATTTATTGGAGGATAAATATCCGACTTACCCCCCTAAAAAAAATGACGAAAAATAATGCGCGCACACAAGACTCTCTTAATCATGGTCAAGACATGTGTATTGGTGTGTGTATTGAGTGTAAGTGACATGTTTGGACTCTTGTGTAAGACCATGGGACTTAGTGCCTAAACTCGAATATTAATTTAATTAAGCATTATAATCAGCAAAGTTAATCGAGTTAAACAGAAAACTGACTAAATAGACATTAGGTGATGACTCGACAAATAATCCGAACTGTCGGCCAAGCGACAGAACTGGCGTCACAATATGGTGATTGGTGCCAGACTTTTTAGTAAATGTCTGGTGCTACACACCATACAATGGCGCTACAGCTCAGATTTTGGCACCAATATTGGAGCCTCGGTCTGGGACTGTTTTCGATATTATTAGTCAACTGGGGTATGCCTAAAGTCGTACTAGGTCAATTCCGATTAAAAGAAGAAAAAACTTTATTGACTCAAATTAATTAATTAATTAATTAATTAGGCAAAGTTCTTTAAGTCATTAATTATCATCTCAACACAAATCAACAAACGGTTAAGAGGAGCATAGGATATATATGCACAACAAATAATGCACAATTAGTCAAGTAGGCACAACATGATGCAATGAGTTCGCAACCTAACCATGGCTCTAGTTCTCTAAAGTTCGGGATATGGTTTAGTCAAACAGGGTCCATGGTTAATTGTCCAGATGCACCGCGTAGAAGCCTAACCGTGAAGGGTTAACGCGTGTGGATAGGACACCGCGAGTTTTTAGAAAAAACTCACTTCCATGGTTTGGTGAATTCAACCTCTCAGATGTACCCTTTGTTGCCAGGAGCGTTCAATCGGGTAGATAGAGCATGAATTCCCAGAGGGTTATGTCCATATGTAGAACACATATGGGTTTCAGAAAAGTGAGAAAAAATTCAATCAGGAAGCAGGATCAAGCAAACAATACGAAAAACCGGTCGAAATTAGAACGCATATTTCTGGCTCGGTATTGGGGGAAATTGGCGCCAGCAAACAGAGACTGGCGCCAACTTTTAACTGTAGCGTCTGGCGCCAATACTGGCGTCTGGCGCTACGGCTAAAATTTTGGCGCCAAGCTCTGGCCCCTGACGCTACTTCCCACATGCCCTAGCAGCTTTCTATGCTCAATAAAATCATCCAGTTTCACACGGTGTTATTTCAGTCCTAGTTGTGAAAGACATTTCTCTAATTTCCTACGTGTAAAATCCTTATGTTTTTGACTCATTACGGATGGTCTTTCCAATGAGAACCTTTTTATGTATATGACACAATGTTAATCAAAATTACGCACATGAAATACTTAGAACTTTTCGAGTCTCATCCACTCATTCTAAATCATTGCCGAAACAAATTCAGGAATTAAAATAGAAATCCTCCCCAATGGAGTTGCCAAAAACTGTAGGGAATAATTTCAAGCCTTTAAAATCCCACTAGCTTGAACCCCACTGTGATCATACACTAAAGTACGGTGGCGTCCAAAAGGGAAGAAGATAGAGCAAAAGAGTCGCCAACAAGTTTTTAAGGAACTTGTAAACCGTTCACGAGGTGAAGGTTACACCCCTTAACGATCCAAGAGATTGTCAACTCCATAAGGTCATGAACCAAAATAGGGTTCGGGGATGATGGTACAAATCCAACCTAAAAGAGATTGAACCTGCCCTAATAATAGGCCTCTACTTCATTCTGCTCGTATTCATGTGCGCTTTCTGACTAACATACAATCAATAGGTTTAACCCTAAACCTGTTTAATCTATATTGGTTGAATTTAATGCACAAATAAATCTATTGTTGGCGATCACTTGAATTTATAATCATATTAACCCTAACAAGATTATTAATTATCTTATTAAGCGTGATTGCAAGTACCAATTCCCTTTAAACATGCAATAAAGGTGATCAAGTAATAAATATAAATAATATGATACATATCAAGCAACATAATAAATAATCAATATCATGAATAATAATTATAATCATCATCAAAATAATAATAATAATAATCATAATCATGATCATGTTAAAGCATAATAAACATAGCAAGATCCTAGGCATGATACTAACATGAATTAATATTAGAAAGAAAATAGGAAGCATCATACTTTTAATCATACTTGATATTAAGATTACCCTAGACATGATACTATGAATCAAAATAACGCTCTAAACATGATTTCTACATCATAAATCAATTAAACCATTAAAGTACTTACGTGGATGCCTCGTACCTCTTTCTAATAACAAAATACACACGTTAGTAACTTCAAGGAAAATAAATAATTACAGCAATTAAATTAAATAATTGAAATAGAGATTTGGGACCAAACCCTCAGAAATTAAAACCTTTCACGTCTAGAGCGAAGGCAACTTCGAATATGGCTAGGTGTATCAAGATCTTGTGAATGCGGAATTTTGTATTTGAAAGAAAGAATTTTTATTCTAAAGAATTAAAGAAAGAGAGAATGCTAAAGAATGAATATTATTGAAAGTTAATGAATGAATGAATGAATGAATGATTGAGAATGAATTAAAAGAATTGATGAATGATTGATGCTTCTTGATGAGTGAAAACGGAGTTTTTGATACGATATTTATAGAGAAAATCATCCAAAAAAGATAATTTAACAAAACAGAGTCTGGAGATCGCAAAACCACCTTGGCGCCAGCCCTGGCTAATTGGCGCCAGGACCAGTGGCTAGCGCCAGGCGCCAATCCTGATTCCAGGCGCCAAGGCCTGGGGTTGGACGCCAAACTGACTTTTAACGCGTTTTCGAAAATCTGATAAATTTCCCGTACTGGAAGATAAAATAATAAAATTTCAAACGAAAATGCTATTTGATCTGATTAAAACTCTGAAGAGTCCTAATTGAATTAAGAATTATAAGACCTTCTAGAATGTTCTAGAAGACTAAAACCATTCCTAATTACATTAGGAATGATAAATTATATTAGGCCCTCCCCTAGATCATTAGGCCGTACTTAAAGCTCAAACCGGGCCCAGTTTAGTAAATTGGCCATAACTTCCTCAATATTCATCGGAATCGGGCTTATAATATATCGTTGGAAAGGTCTTTGCAAGCCTCATCCAACTACACCACTATTGGACCCATATCATGGACCAACCAAACTAGATTGACTGTTTTCTTAAAATAAAGTTTTCAAAATCAGGGAGAAGAGAAAAGAAATAAAAACTTTCCGCAACACTAGACCTTTCCACACTTTCGTTTCATTCGATTTTGATTCGACGTGAAAGGCACTCATCACCGGGTTTGGTTTTGGGGAGACACAAATGGGTGTCTACACTGATCCCCAACCACCTCACGGTCTTACCCGCCCAGCCCATGCCACCGCCCAGCCAGGCCGCCTCCACCCTCGCCGATCCCCTTCCTGCGTCGACAACACCACCACCTTTCCCAACACCCCCTTCTCTACCACGAATTAAAGAACCCATTCGAAACCCTTACCCATGCCAACTACAACAGCCCTAACTGTGAAGAGTGCGAACCTTCACCCTGCCTGCGAGTCGCAACCCTGAGCTACCAACCTCCACCCTTTTCCGATTTCGTGGGTGGTTGCAGAAGGGGTTTGCAACTTGCGAGTGGGGATAAATTGATTGCAAAATGCGATTGTGGGGAAATGGAGGGTCGGGGTTGCAGCGAGGAAGGGGGAGGTCGACTGGAAGAATTTAGGGGCTGCTGGGCTGGGGCGGATGCAGGCGGTGGTGAAGGGTAAGGAGGGTGTCTGATGATGGTTTTTCTTAAATTTATTTTTTAAATAGTTAGTTTTAAAATAATTAGTTAATTGTTAATTAATACTAATGAATTGCCTAAAGAAAAAAAATTAGTACTAATAGCATATTGTCACCAATCATATTGTGACATGGGTAAATTACATTTTATGTTTTTTTTTAAAAAAAAAATTATCTTCTCAACAAGTTACCGGTCACTTGGGACCATTGAAAATAAATTCATATCAAAGCTCGGATTATTAAAAAAATAATCCAAAGTTGGGATTATTTTGGGTGGATGGGACAAAGTTGAGATTATTCTTATCAATTTTTCCATTAATTTATGTTAATGTTAATATTTTTTTTTTCATCTTTAATTTAATTAAGTTTATGTAAATAATTTATGTTAATTTTATATAAACTTAAACATAAATTATTCATATAAACTTATTTATTTATTAATCAAATAAGTTTATTTAATTAAATAGGTTTATATAAATAAGTTTATTTAATTAAATAGGTTTATATAAATAAGTTTATATAAATGAAGGTGGGCATGGGTCGTGCCACGTGACGGAATGGTGGGCCATGCTGACCCACGGGCCGACGACCATGCTGCCCGCCATGCCCATGCTGGATTTCAATATTTTGTTCAAGGGCACAACCCACAAGTAGGCCACCGTACCGGGCCGTGTCGGGCCCGTGCCGGCACGGCCCATGCCCACCTTTATCTCCCATGATAGCAAACTTAATTGCATATTAAATCTAGTTTGACAAGGAATTGTGAATTAGACTTGATATATTTGATTTCATTTTGGGTAAATTCCTTCTATGCACCAAGTCAATGAGGGATCTAGGCTAGGAATTTGAGAGATTGCTCTTAAGTGTAATTAATTCTCATTTGAATTCTTTCTTTGCATGATTGATTGTCAAATGGATTCTCATTAACTTGTTAATTGTTCAAAGTAGATCTTTGCCCCTAGTAGACTTTATAATATCATGTTCTTTTATGTGTGTTGGTGTAGCTGTAGTGTCCTCTATCCATAAACCGACTTCGACGTAGCTTAAGCATTAGATTGAGTATAATCTAATTTTACTAGTGCCTTGTGGTTCAACTCCGAATTTACTACTAGAATTGTTTAGGGGTTAGTTAAGGATTATAATAAATTTTGTTTGGCCGTGAGGAGGTTAGTCAACGACCTAATTTCCCTGCGTTCAATACCCAGTTTTTTAGATCGTATAATTGGATTTTCATATTGAATCACCAGATTTTGGATTAGGTAGTATAATTTTTTGGAAAAATTTTAATCTGTATATGTAGGCATCGTTTGAAGTGCGCCTACGTTAAGCATGTATGAATATGCTTGACACTCATAGGAAATGGGAATTGACATATACGATTAGGGACAACGATTAGGGACAAGGAAAGTAGCGAGCCGCCAACAAGTTTTTAAGGAACTTGTAAACCGTTCACGGATCATGAAAGGCAACCACGTATAAGGGACAACGATAGGCAATAACGATTGACCCATGAAGGTTACACCCCATTCATAATCCATGAGATTTCTAACTCCATTTGGTTCGGAATCATGAAAGGAAGATTAGAGTCACATTCGCCTGTATTGGTCTCTACTCGATTCTTATAGTGAAAAGTGATTCCTGCGTTCTCAAAGGCATACAAACAAAATATTCAATTCGCTCCAAACTATTATTAGGCTAAATTAGTTGAACATAAATGCAACACATAATTATAAAATATTAGTGATCACTTTAATTAATAACAAGATTAAAAAGGAACCTAAACCTGTTGTCCAAATTATCTTATTAGGCGAGATATTCAATTACATATTCCCTTTAAACATGCAATATGGTGATCAATAAATATAATAAAATTAACATTGGAAGCAATTCAACAATAATATTGTTAGTTAAATCAAATAATTATAAACCTAATCATGATGCTAGCAATATTAAAAAAAAATAAGTACTTAAATTAATTAATTACTCACATTTCGCGAGCTCCTTTAAATTGCTACATCATGAATAAATTGTTAGTAACTTCAATAAAAATATAAATCAAATTGAAACAATTATATTAAAAAGTAGAGTTAATTTGGTCCAAACCCTTAGTTAATTTTACCTTTCACGCCTTGATTTAACACTACTAGAAAACAGGCCATTTTCAACGGAAAAGTTATGTCGAAAACACCCTGAAATCCGTCGGAAAACACATTTTCGGCGAAAATTCCATCGAAATTTGTAACACCCCCGATTTGCTAACTAATAATAAATAAGAAATAAAGGAAAAATAGACAACCTTTAAATAAAATTGCGGAAGCATACACTTAAATCGGAGGTATTATCGCCACACTCAACAACCTGTCGAGTGTTAAGGCTTACAAAATCCCAATAATTACAACCCAATAAACTAGGTGAGCTATATATACAACTTTATAAACTCATGACATCACACTAATCGAAACACTTGAGCTCCTTTAGCTACGACCACTTGATCAACCTGCTTAGAAAATGTTGACTGCTCACATTAAGGACAAATTCCAAAATAGATCGTCCCAGGGCCACCATAAGAAAAAGACATGGCCGCAAACACAAATAGCACATCAAAATAACACACACGTGAGCAAAAAGCTGAGTAATCACCACATATCAGAATACAAAGAATAATATAACAATTAATATAATTAACTCACTTAAACAATGTAGTTCGAAACTACATTACACATTGTACTCTGGAAAATAACCTTTATCAACTCAACCTTGAATAATAATATGAACCTTTACTCATATATCCCGTAAGTGTGCCATGCTCGTTATTTTATACCTAGCCTTGGACATGGGTAATTCGAATAAAACCAACAAATATAAAAACTTGAATACTCTCAATAACCAGAAAACACCTTAACTAGACCACATACAGGTCAATTCCCACTGCTCGGGACCATAGAAAAATAAATAATAAAGATTGTACCTCATTCTTAACTCATGATTATTACCCTCTTACCAACAAGCCAAGGACTAAGTTATATAAAGCCGAGCCTCAAACCAAGAACAAAATAATAATCTCAACCTTTTAATCTCATACATCGATCAAATAACCATTCACAAATTAATTTATAATATCTCAACAATGGCACATGTTCCCAAATAACATAATAATTCTATTCATAAACATCTCAACTCTTAGATAAATAATACTAATAACCCAAATATAATTAACTAACAACCCAAAAATAATACTCTGCATTAACAACCCTAAAACCTCGATAACAGAATACTCCCTATATCAACAACATTAAAACCCTAGAAATAATTGTACAATCAATTATATAAAACAAAGTAATATGATATTCAAATCAATTCAAATCAAATCAAATCAAAATCATACAATATCATAATAATTAATCATATATACAAGGATTACCATTGATAAATCATATCACACATAATAATAATACGAAATATAATACAAACATCTCTAAAATTTAGTGTGATTACACATAATAAATAATACAATCAAATTAATCAAACATCTCCAAATTGATAAAGTGTGATTACCTTTCGGAAAAAATTAAGCAAATATTAGAGCAAGGTACCCCACTGATTCACGAACTTGAAGAGTAATAGATACTCCACCCTCACGTTTAACAAGTCAGGCACATGACTTTGTAATTTTGGAAAAAGTAATAGGTTAGTTTGCACAAATTTATATGGAGACAATTATTTGATGTTTATAATGAAGATTAATGGCAAACAATATACTTGATGCCATAAACCCACGAAAGATAATATGGAGATAAGAGAGAGATTTGATATCCAAACGGCTGCACAATATTATATACCAAAATCTTATTAGGGTTAAAATAGTTTATACACGCTTAAAAATAAAGAGTCATATTTAAATTAAAATAGGGTTTTAAATCTTTTCGAACTCTAAATAAAATTATTAGATTAGAAAAGTTATATAATAAATAAAAATAACTATTTTTTTATAAAATATAATATATAAAATCATAAAATATTCGGGTATTACAAAACTAGTTGTCGAAAAAGGGTTTATAGGAAAAAGCACCTTTTCCGTCGAAAATTCCGTTGAAAACACTATTAAAACGGAATTTTCCGTCGAAAGTGGTATTTCCGGTGCTGAAAAACTCTGTCATAAATTTCTGACGAATACACCTATGTTGGAAATTTACGACGAAAAATTCTTTTAAGAAATTAAAAAAAAAAAAATACGTCGCGCCACCACCAGCACGACGTATCACCGCCACCAACCACCACAACCCATTACCCTTATGGCCTTACCCAAATGCCCGAAGAACCCCAGAAAACCCTACAACCCACCATATCCGAAACAAACCCACCACCCTAACTGAACCAAACCCACCACCCTAACCCACCCCACTTAACCCTAACTAACCCAAATCTAGATCAACCACCCAATCCAAACCCAGATCTATATTTCTAGCAAAAGACCACCCAAAAATTAACCAAAAAAAATCACAACCACAATAGTATTGCCGAAAACCACCAATACAACTGTGGGGAATATTTCAAGCGTTAATCCCCAAGCTTGAATCCCACTGTGATCATACACTAAAGTGCGGTGGCGTCCAAAGGAGAAGAAGATAGAGCAAAAGAGTCGCCAACAAGTTTTTTTAGGAACTTGTAAACCGTTCATGAGGTGAAGGTTACACCCCTTAACGATCCAAGAGATCGTCAACTCCATATGGTTCAGGGATGAAGGTACAAATCCAACCTAAAAGAGATTGAACCTGCCCTAATAATAGGCCTCTACTTTATTCTGATCGTATTCATGTGCGCTTTCTAACTAACATACGATCAATAGGATTAACCCTAAACCTGTTTATGTATGTTGGTTGAATATAATGCACAAATAAACTATTATTGGCGATCACTTGAATTATAATCAAATTAACCCTAACAAGATTATTAATTACCTTATTAAGCGTGATTACAAGTACAAATTCCCTCTTTAAACATGCATAAAAGGTGTGATCAAGCAATAACAATAAATATATTCAAGCAACATAATAATAATCATCATAAAAATAATCATAATCAAAGCAATTATAAAAATAATCATGAATCATGATAAAGCATAATAATAGCAAGATCCTAGGCATGATACTAACAAGATTAATAACAAACCCTAGCATGTCACTAACAATCATAAATATTAGGAAGAACATTGGAAGCATCGTAACAATCATATTTAGTATTAAAGTTACCCTAGACATGACACTAGGAATATCATAATAACAACCTAAACATGATTTCTATATCATAACATCAATAAAAACCATTAAAATACTTACTTTTATGCCTCGTATCTCTTTCTAATAACAAAATACACACGTTAGTAACTTCAAGGAAAATAATAAACAAAACAATTAAATTAAATAATAAAAAGAGAGATTTGGGACCAAACCCTCATAAATTAAACCTTTCACGTCTAGGGCGAAGGCAACTTCGAATATGGCTAGGTGTATCTAGATCTAATGAATGCGGAATTTTGTATGTAAAAAGGCTAGTTTAGAAAAAGAGAGAGAAATAGAGTAATCAAGAAAATCTTAACGAGAGTTGGTAGATTAGAGAGAATCGGTGATTGTAGGTGAGAATTCGTAATAATTGGTGAATAAAAACGGAGTTTTTAACACTTCATTTATAGAGAAAATCAGCCAAAAAGATAAAATATCAAAACAGAATTCTGGCGCACATAAAACCAAGTTGGCGCCAACGCTGCCTATTGGCGCCAGACGCCAACATTAGCGCCAGACGCCAACATTAGCGCCAGACGCCAATGCTAGCGCCAGGCGCTACAACTGGCGTTTGGCGCTGATCTGGAAATTCACGCGTTTTCTTGAAAATAGATAAAAATTGTCGTACAGGAAGATAAAATCGTATCTTCCTAAAAAAACGTTCTTTGATTTTAATTAAAACTCTGTAAAGTCAACAAAAGTCAATTTATCAAAGCTAATTGAATTAGGAATAAAAAATCCTTCTAGAAGAATCTAGAAGACTAAAACCATTCCTAATTGCATTAGGAATGATAAATCTATATTAGGCCCTCCCCTAGATCATTGAGCCGCATATAAGGCTCAAACCGGGCTATGGTGAATAATTTCAAGCGTTAATCCCCTAGCTTGAACCCCACTGTGATCATACACTAAAGTACGGTGGCGTCCAAAAGGGAAGAAGATAGAGCAAAAGAGTTGCCAACAAGTTTTAGGAACTTGTAAACCGTTCATAGGATGAAGGTTACACCCCTTAACGATCCAAGAGATCGTCAACTCCATAAGGTCTTGAACCAAATAAGGGTTCGGGGATGAAGGTACAAATCCAACCTAAAAGAGATTGAACCTGCCCTAATAATAGGCCTCTACTTTATTCTGATCGTATTCATCTGCGCTTTCTGACTAACATGCAATCAATAGGTTTAGCCCTAAACCTATTTAATCTATGTTGGTTGAATATTAAATGCACAAACAAACTATTATTGGTGATCACTTGAAATTACAATCAAATTAACCATAAACAAGATTATTAATATCTTATTAAGCGTGATTACAAGTACCAAATTCCCTTTAAACATGCATAAAAGGCGTGATCAAGCAATAAAAATAAAATATCAAGCAACATAATAATAAATATCATGTTAATGACAATCATCATAACAATAATCAAAATAACAATTATAATCACAATCATAACAATAATCATCATAATAACAATCATATTATTAATCATGATCATAATAATAATAACAATAATAAAATTATAATCATAATCAAAACAATTATAAAAATAATCATAGATCATGTTAAAGCATAATAATAATAGCAAGATCCTAGGCATGATACTAACAAGATTAATAAAAAACCCTAGCATGTCACTAAGCAATAAAAATCAAGTCTTTAACCCTAACATGATACTAACAATTATAAATATTAGGAAGAAAATAGGAAGCATTGTAAGAATCATATTTAATATTAAAATTACCCTAGATATGATACTAAGAATATCATAATAACAACCTAAACATGATTTCTACATCATAATATCAATTAAAACTATTAAAGCACTTACTTTGATGCCTCGTACCTCTTTCTAATAACAAAATACACGCGTTAGTAGCTTCAAGGAAAATAATAATCAAAACAATTAAATTAAATAATTAAAATAGAGATTTGGGACCAAACCCTCATAAATTAAACCTTTCACGTCTAGGGCGAAGGCAACTTCGAATATGGCTAGGTATTTCTAGATCTTGCGAATGCGGAATTTTGTATGTGAAAACAAGGTTTAGAAAAAAGAAAGAAAGAGAGATGGATGAATGATTAAAGAAATCTTGATGAGAATTAGCGGATGATAAAAGAGAATGAGAGAGAATTGAAAACTGATTGTAGGTGAATGCTAATTAAAATTGATTGTTGATGAGAATTGGTGAATGAAAACGGAGTTTTTAATACGTTATTTATAGAGAAAATCAGCCAAAAAGATAAAATATCAAAACAAAGTCTGACGCACAAAAAACAGAGATGGCGCCAACCCTGGCTAACTAGCGCCAGGCACCAACACTAGCGCCAGGCGCCAATGCCTGGAGTCAGGTGCCAAGCCTGTTTTTAACGCGTTTTCGAAAATCAGATAAGTTTGCCGTACTGGAAGATAAAATCATATATTTTCCTCAAAAATGCTATTTGATTTTAATTAAAACTCTGAAAAGTCAACAAAAGTCAATTTATCAATGCTAATTGAATTAGGAATGAAAAGAACCTTCTAGAAGAATCTAGAAGACTAAAACCATTCCTAATTGCATTAGGAATGATAAATCATTTTAGGCCCTCCCCTAGATCATTGGGCCGTACATAAAGCTCAAACCGGGCCCAGTTTAGTAAATTGGCCATAACTTCCTCAATATTCATCGGAATCGGGCTTATAATATATCGTTGGAAAGGTCTTTACAAGCCTCATCCAACTACACTACTATTGGACCCATATCATGGACCAACAAAAATGGATTGGCTGTTTTCTTAAAATAAGTTTTCAAAAACAGAGAGAAGAGAAAAAAAATTAAAACTATCCGCAACACTAGACTTTTCACATTTTCGCTTCATTTGATTATGATTCGACGTGGAAGGTACTCATCACCGGGTTTGGTTTTGGGGATACAAAAATGGGTGTCTACAGAAGCCCCCACTTTGACTGAGTTTGGAGAAACACGAGTTTCGAAAACAAAAGTCAAAGTATCGATAGGGAAGGAGAATGATTCAGAACGTTCTGCGATCCTAAATCACTCTTGTAATGCCGATACCTGCAAAACTAGCATTAGTTAACAGATAAAAGAGTTAAGAAACGCGTATCTTGCACCGTCGAGCACACGTCTCTGAAAGTAACTGATTTGTTGCTGTTTTACTGTTTTAATGACCTCCTGCAAGCCAGAGAATGCCATCCCGCTTGAAAACCGCTACGCCTGTAACTGCTTCCAAATTAGAAGATTGCTTCACCTGAAACGATCCTCCTCCGTTATGATAATATTCCACGTCCAAGGGAATACCATCGAAGATTTCTTCTCTTGAAACAATCCCCATCCGCATTGATAATACTCCACGTCCAAGGGAATACTATCGAAGATTGCTTCTCTTGAAACAATCCTCAGTTGTTTGTGACAACTCTCCACAATCTAGGGAACGCCACCTTGCTGTTTCGATGTTCACTCGTCTCTGAACAAAGAGCTTCTTTTTTATATGTTCAAGCGCCTCTGAACAAAGAGCTTCTTTTCTTTTTTTTGGATATGTTCACGCGCCTCTGAACAAAGAGCTTCTTTTTGATATGATCTTCTGAATGATGTGTCCACGCGTCTCTGAACGAAGAGCTTGATAATAGTATGCCCACGCGTCTCTGAGCAAAAGAGCTTGTAGGAAATGTCCACACGTCTCTGAACAATAGAGCTTGAAAAGGATTGTCCACACGTCTCTGAACAATAGAGCTTGAAAAGGATTGTCCACGCGTCTCTGAATAAAAGAGCTTTGACGATATGCCCACGCGTCTCTGGAGCAAAGAGCTTTGATGAAATGTCCACGCGTCTCTGAACAAAAGAGCTTTAATGATATGCCCACGCGTCTCTGGAGCAAAGAGCTTTGATGAAATGTCCACGCGTCTCTGAACAAAAGAGCTTCGGTACTTGAGTGTTTCTTGCGATAATATTCTGAAAAAATTTCCGAAGACCAAGGTTTGTCGATCTTTAAAGCTCGCCTGAACTTTGCTTCCGCTAAAACCAATATGTCGGTGTTTCCGTGATGAGCCTATTTTTAGGCGCTTTAAGCTAAGTGAGACGATCTTTCATCAGGTCGACCACTTATTGTGATTGTAATCAAACTGAGTACTTAATCATGTCAAATTGCTTATAGGGGCTAACTAGCGTACCAAGGAACCCGAAATTGTTGTATGAGGTCGAAATCACCTTTTTGAGAGGCTTCGAGCTCTGTCACTGCTGAAATATCTCTGGCGCCAAGAATTGACTCTGTCGCCGAAAGCTGGGATAGGGTCTTCCCTATTCTGCTGCACTTGTATTTATTTTTTACTATAGAATTTTGCTAATATTTTTAACCATCTTAGGGTTGACCTAAGGCTTTAAATCATCTTAGGGTTGACCTAAGATATTAATGTTGCTGGACTCATCGACTTGACATGACTCAAGGTATAAACTTGACTCGCTGATTGACTGACTCGAGGTTGACTCGACTCGAAGTGAAATGACACGTGAGACTCATGACCCGTGTGTGCATTGTGTTGATTATGCGACTCAAAAATGCAAAAAAGCAAAAATTTTCCGTCATTTTTGTGGAGGGTACCGACTTTCTCCCGAAAAAGAAAGACGCGAAAAAGAAACGAAGTTTTGAAGGTGCATGTTGAATAAGCTTAGTCAAATGTTGTTTGATACTATCTCTCAAGGTGCAAGGATTAACCCATCCTAGGCTATCTCAACTATTGACTCCATGATGAAAGTATTTGGGTAACTTAGGCACGGAGGCTAAGTACTTCATACTTTGTGATGCAACGATGATTGATAAGTGATGAGCGATGTGACAAGGCATGCTTCAGCGTTGTATTAAGATTTCATGACAAAGGGTTCCTAAGGGAAGTATATTTGGTCATGTATCTGTGAAGTGTGTGATAGTGAAACTAAAGCTAGGCCGCAAGAGCTAAGTGTGTGGAAAGAATATTATTTGTTAAAAGAGTCAAATGGTGGTGACTCTTAGGCTAGGTAAGCTAATGATGTAAGGATCAAGCCCCCAAGTCTAGCTCTACATGGATAGGGATGAGCATAGGAGATCCTTTGATATGATCATGACGTAAGTGTGTGAATGTGAATATGAATGCATGTTTATTACAGCCGCACCTCAATGTGAGGTTGCCTACGTATCCGTTAGGAATCAGGCCGAACGTAGCTCTAGCCCACCTCGCACAATTGTGTGTATACCTCAAAAAGGTCTTTTTAAGAGTTGTAACGTGGTTAGGCTAAAGGTTTGAAAGAAGAAGGGGATGAAGGCTCAAGACCCTAGCTAAGCCCCCAAGGTGTGCAACCTCGCTTTCGAATCTTTATATTTTTATGCTTGAGTTTCTACTCTTTTTTAGCTCTCTTTTTGCATTAGCATTTATCTTTATTTTTATGAGTGTGGGCAATCCCAAACATGAGGTCTATCACTCACTTGGCATTCATGTTTCTCAGGCACGATACCGAGCACTCGATAAGAGACGCAATCTGAGACGTGTTCATATCGAAGACATGTTCATGTCAAAGACATCGGAACACTTTCCCTTTTGTACACTTTTATTTATTTTTTGATATTGCTTATTTTTTCTATTTTGATCTTTTGAAGTCACCCAAGCCTTTTGAAATTGCATAAGTTACACACCATCCCATCCCAAGGTTAGGTAGTTATGGGTTGAAAAAACAAGGGTCTATCATTAGACGAGGTTCAAAGTGGTTTATGAAGAAAGGATTGTATAATTGAAGGGTGAAAGGTAATATAATGTGGCTACAAGGGGTGCCTCAAATCATTGGTATACCTTGTGCTTAATTCGACATGGATTTTTTTTTAATGCAATATAATGAAATGATCATATATAAGGAAATAAATGCTCATTTTATTAAAAGAAAATATATAATGATCCTACAAAATAAATCTAAGGAGAATAAAAAGATGCCTATGCTAGACTTATTGGGGAAAGGGTAAATAAAAAAGAAATAGAAAAAAGAGGTCACAAAATCTTGTCCTTGAAGCTCGCCTCTTGTCTTGTGTTGTTTACTTTATCATCACTCGCTATTCTTGTAAACTGGAGGTATGGTAAGCTTGTTGTTATCAATCAAATGTTGGATAGCCTCCTTTAGCTTCCAACAGCTCTCAGTTGCATGACCCCTACCTTGGTGGTACTTGCAGTGTTCGTTTGGATTCCAACTAGGCAACCTTTTCTTAAGTGGGGGATCTTGAATAGGCCCAATGGGAGTAATGATTCCCTTGGCATGGAGTCGATCGAAAGCATCATCATAGCTAATTCCAATAGGGGTAAATTCCCTTTTTGGTTGCTTTCGATTACCCATGGCTAGAATCTCACTAAGGTCGAAAATACCAACACTATTACTAGAGTAGGTGTTTTCGAAAGAAGAAGGATAGTCGTTTTTCTTCCCTTTACAGCCACTGTTATTATCGTTACTAATCTTGGCCTTCTTGTCGCGCGGAGGAACATGAAGGAGATTTGAATCAATGAAGTCTTGAACACGATCCTTGAGGGCGAGGCACTCTTCAGTAGTGTGACCGCAACCTCTATGGTATCGACAATAGGAATTCGGATCCAAATTGGGAAAATGCTTTTCAGGTGGAGGGTCTTGACCTTGATCGTAAAGACAGTCAAAAGCTTCATTGTAAGTCATTCCTATTGGTGTGTATTCTTCAATGGTCCGTTTTGTCCGTGGCTTAAGATAATTAAGTTCTTCATTAAACCCTTGGCGAGAATTTTGTTCGATGGCCATTACCCGATTTGCTAGTCCTTCTACCACATTTAAGAGCATGGCAATGACATCTTGCAGTGTTCGAACGTCCTCTTTTAGACTTGACGAGTCTTACTTGGTATTATCTAAGAAAAGACTTTCATCCTCCTCAATTATGGCCACTTCATCAAGAGAGGTCATATAAGCTGTCTCGATCATGGGATCTCCTACAGGTGTGATAAGAAGTGATGGATCGAAGGATGCTTGGTCATCTTCGATGGCTAGAATCTCAGAAGTTTCATTGTCATCGATCAGATCTTGAATAACTTCTTTGAGTTTCCAACACTCTTCAGTGTCGTGACCCTTTCCTTGATGATATTTGCAGTGCTTATTAGGGTCCCACTTAGGTGGCCTGGCTTCTGGAACTGGATCTTTGATGGGCCCTATGGGCATAACTAGTCCTTTGTGATGTAACTTCTCGAAAGCTGTTTCATAACTCATACCAAGTGGAGTGAACACCCTTTTTGATCTTTGGATTCGTGGTCTAGAGGCGTTCGTGGCATGTACTTCGTTAATGGGAGAGGAAGAAGAAGGATGGTCGTTCTTCTTTCCTCTCGCACCATTATCTTTCAGAAGGTCATCTTTAATGTCAAAGCCTATATTATAGACAGCCTTGAAAGTATTTAAATTGTGTTGGTACTTTAGGTGCCTTGAATACTTCCCTTGGAGATTCTTGATAAACATCCTCACAGATTCTTTTTCGGTAGGAGCCTTGACCATATTAGCGGAAGTTTCCCTCCATTTGTTGAAGAAAGAAGTGAACCCTTCGTTTTCTTTTTGTTTTAACATCTCAAGTTGTCTATGGTCCGTCTCGTCTTGGATGTTGCACTTATATCTATCTATGAAAGCGTTTGTTATTGACTCCCAAGAAGAGGTTTTTTCTTTCTCGAGGGAAAAGAACCATTGTTGACAAACGGTTTCAAGAGATAGTGGGAACAGAGAGGGGGAAACCTTCTTATCGATACCCTTAATGTTCATTATGGTTTTAAAAGCTCTTAGATGGAAGTAAAGGTTATCCGTTGCCTTGAATTTAGGGATGTAAGTGGCGTTGAACTTATACGGAAGAAGTTCCTTGTCCAGCGAGACCCCTTGTGAACTCATGCCCTGAAATTTATAGTCACTAGATAGCTTTCTCAAACTTTCTTGCATGAGGTTCATTTGTTGTTGCTTCACGGGATCATCGATCTTGAGGGTTAAAGTCTTTAACGTCTCAGTCACGTTAGTCAATTGACTCCTAAGTTCATTAACTTCCTCTTGAGTTCCCGTTATCTTTTTAGCCTTCCTCTTTTGACGAATCGGTTTATCAAAAAGTAAGACTTGAACAAAGGTGTTGTCCTTGATTAACCGCCTTCTCTCCTCGACTAAGTACTGTGAAAAAGGAATTTGGGGATATTCATTGTTAATTATTTGACTCAAAGTTTATTCAACATGCAATGGATGGAGGAAATGAAGAAAGATGTAATAGAATGTGAAGAAGAATGATGGAGGTGGAGAGATATGAAGAATTAGGAATAGAATGTACCCCCCAACTCAAATGACGGGAAAACCGACTCATGCATGAACCTAGGACATGGTCATGGTGATGTGTACTCAAAGTGTGTGCTAAGACTAGTGAGTGTAGGTGACATGTTAAGACTCGTGTCATGACCATGTGACTAGACTATGTGACTAGACTTAAGCAAAGACTAAGTTAAGACTTCACGTATATGCATTAAACTGGATAGACTGTGATATTTTAGTCATAACTTTTTATCTGTGATCTGATTTAGGTGAAACCAACGCCAAATTAAAGATAAAACTCGGGGCTACAGATCCATAGGCTGAACGAGTCGTAGTTCTTTCTAAAACTCCGGCTATGACCAAAACAAGTTGACGTTTGTGCAGTATACGGGAATAAAAATCCGGGTTGACTTAAAGGAACTATAACTCGATTTTATATTTATTTATTGGATCAAATTAATTAATTAATTAATTAAACAAAGTACTTTAGTCATTAATCAGTTTATTTAGTCTTAACACAAGTCAAACAAACGGTTAGGAAAAATCACATAAAGTATGCACAACAAATAATGCACAATTAGTCAAGTAGGCACAATATGATGCAATGAGTTTGCAACCTAACATGGCTCTAGTTCTCTAAAGTTCGGGATATGGTTTAGTCAATAGAGGGTCCATGGTTAATTGTCCGGATGCACCGCGCGGAAGCCTAACCGTGAAGGGTTGGCGCGAGTGGATGGGACACCGCGAGCTTTTAGAAAAAACTCGCTTCCATGGTTTGGTGAATTCAACATCTCGGATGTACCCTTTGTTGCACGGAGCGTTCAATCGGGTAGATGGAGCATGAATTCCTAGAGGGTTATGTCCATATGTAGAACACATATAGGTTTCAGAAAAGTGAGAAAAAATTCAATCAGGAAGTAGGATCGAGCAAACAATACGAAAAACCGATCGAAACTAGAACACATATTTCTGGCTCGGTATTGGGGGAAATTGGCGCCAGCAATCAAAGACTGGCGCCAGGATTTAGCTGTAGCACCTGGCGCCAATGCTGGTGTCTGGCGCTACAGTTAAATGCCTGGCGCCAATGCTCTAGTCATTGGCGCTACTTCCCACATGCCTCAGCAACTTTCTGTGCTCGATAAAATTTTCCAGTTTCACGCGGTGTTATTTCGGTCCTAGTTGTGAAAGATATTTCTCAAATTTCCTATGTGTAAAATCCTATATTTTTAACTCATTACGGATGGTTTTTCCAATGAGATATTTTTTATGCATATGACAATAATGTTAATCAAAATTACGCACATGAAATACTTAGAACGTTTCGAGTCTCATCCACTCATTCTAAATCATTGCCGAAACAAATTCAGGAATTAAAATAGAAATCCTCCTCAGTGGAGTCGCCAAAAACTGTGGTGAATAATTTTAAGCGTTAATCCCCTAGCTTGAACCCCACTGTGATCATACACTAAAGTACGGTGGCGTCGAAAAGGGAAGAAGATAGAGCAAAAGAGTCGCCAACAAGTTTTAGGAACTTATAAACCGTGCATAGGATGAAGGTTACACCCCTTAACGATCCAAGAGATCGTCAACTCCATAAGGTCTTGAACCAAATAAGGGTTCGGGGATGAAGGTACAAATCCAACCTAAAAGAGATTGAATCTGCCCTAATAATAGGCCTCTACTTTATTCTGATCGTATTCATGTGCGCTTTATGACTAACATGCAATCAATAGGTTTAGCCCTAAACCTGTTTAATCTATGTTGGTTGAATATTAAATGCACAAACAAACTATTATTGGTGATCACTTGAAATTACAATCAAATTAACCCTAAATAAGATTATTAATATCTTATTAAGCGTGATTACAAGTACCAAATTCCCTTTAAACATGCATAAAAGGCGTGATCAAGCAATAAAAATAAAATATCAAGCAACATAATAATAAATATCATGTTAATAACAATCATCATAACAATAATCAAAATAACAATTATAATCACAATCATAACAATAATCATCATAATAACAATCATATTAATAATCATGATCATAATAATAATAACAATAATAAAATTATAATCATAATCAAAACAATTATAAAAATAATCATAGATCATGTTAAAGCATAATAATAATAGCAAGATCATAGGCATGATACTAACAAGATTAATAACAAACCCTAGCATGTCACTAAGCAATAAAAATCAAGTCTTTAACCCTAACATGATACTAACAATCATAAATATTAGGAAGAAAATAGGAAGCATCGTAAGAATCATATTTAATATTAAAATTACCCTAGACATGATACTAAGAATATCATAATAACTACCTAAACATGATTTCTACATCATAATATCAATTAAAACCATTAAAGCACTTACTTTGATGCCTCGTACCTCTTTCTAATAACAAAATACACGCGTTAGTAACTTCAAGGAAAATAATAATCAAAACAATTAAATTAAATAATTAAAATAGTGTTTTGGGACCAAACCCTCATAAATTAAACCTTTCACGTCTAGGGTGAAGGCAACTTCGAATATGGCTAGGTGTTTCTAGATCTTGCGAATACGGAATTTTGTATGTGAAAGCAAGGTTTAGAAAAAGGAAAGAAAGAGAGATGGATGAATGATTAAAGAAATCTTGATGAGAATTAGCGGATGATTAAAGAGAATGAGAGAGAATTGAAAACTGATTGTAGGTTAATGCTGATTAAAACTGATTGTTGATGAGAATTGGTGAATGAAAAAGGAGTTTTTAACACGTTATTTATAGAGAAAATCAACCAAAAAGATAAAATATCAAAACAGAGTCTGACACACAAAAAACAGAGCTGGCGCCAACCCTGGCTAACTAGCTCCAGGCACCAACACTAGCGCCAGGCGCCTGGCTTGGTTCCAGGCGCCAATGCCTGGAGTCAGGCGCCAAGCCTGTTTTTAACTCGTTTTCGAAAATCAGATAAGTTTGCCGTACTGGAGGATAAAATCATATATTTTCCTCAAAAATGCTATTTGATTTTAATTAAAACTCTAAAAAGTCAACAAAAGTCAATTTATCAATGCTAATTTAATTAGGAATGAAAAGAACCTTCTAGAAGCATCTAGAAGAATAAAACCATTCCTAATTGAATTAGGCATTATAAATCATATTAGGCCCTCCCCTAGATCATTGGGCCGCATATAAGGCTCAAATCGGCCCCAGTTTAGTAAATTGATCATAAATTCCTCAATATTCATCGAAATTGGGCTTATAATATATCGTTGGAAAGGCCTTTGCAAACCCCATCCAACTACACTACTATTGGACCCATATCATGGACCAACCAAACTGGATTGGCTGTTTTCTTAAAATAAGTTTTCAAAAACAGAGAGAAGAGAAAAGAAAATTAAAACTATCCGCAACACTAGACTTTCCACACTTTCGCTTCATTCGATTATGATTCGACGTGGAAGGTACTCATCACCGGGTTTGGTTCTAGGGAGACACAAATGGGTGTCTGCAGAAGCCCCCACTTTGACTGAGTTTGGAGAAACGCAAGTTTCGAAAACAAAAGTCAAAGTAGCGATAGGGACGGAGAATGATTCAGAACGTTCTGCGATCCTAAACCACTCTTGTAATGCCGATACCTGCAAAAATAGCGTTAGTTAAACAGATAAAAGAGTTAAGAAACGCGTATCTTGCACCGTCGAGCACACGTCTTTGAAAGTAACCGATTGTTGTTGTATCCTTGTTGTTTTAATGACCTCTTGCAAGCTAGAGAATGCCATCCCGCTTGAAAACTGCTACGCCTGTAACTGCTTCCAATATAGAAGATTGCTTCGCCTGAAACGATCCTCCTCCGCCATGATAATATTCCACATCCAAGGGAACACTATCGAAGATTGCTTCTCTTGAAACAATCCTCAGTTGTTTGTGACAACTCTCCACAATCTAGAGAACGCCACCTTGCTGTTTCGATGTTTACTCGTCTCTGAACAAAGAGCTTCCTTTTTTGATATGTTCATGCGCCTCTGAACAAAGAGCTTGATAATAGGATGATCTTTGATGATATGTCCACGCGTCTCTGAACAAAAGAGCTTTTGAATGATATGCCCATGCGTCTCTAGAGCAAAAGAGCTTGATGAAAATGTTCACGCGTCTCTGAACAAAAGAGCTTGAATAATATGCCCACGCGTCTCTGGAGTAAAGAGCTTTGATGGAGATGTTCACGCGTCTCTGAACAAAAGAGCTTGAATAATATGCCCACGTGTCTCTGGAGCAAAAGAGCTTTTGAAAGGAATGTCCACACGTCTCTGAACAAAAGAGCTTGAATAATATGCCCACGCGTCTCTGGAGCAAAGAGCTTTGATGATTGAATGTTTGTTGCAATAATATTCTGAAGAAAAATTTCCGAATACCAACGTTTGTCAATCTCTAAAGCTCACCTGAACTTTGTTTTCGCTAAAACCAGTATGTCGGTGTCTCCGTGATGAGCCAATTCTTAGGCGCTTTAAGCTAAGTGAGACGATCTTTCATCAGGTCGATCACTTATTGCAATTGTAATCAAACTGACTACTTAATCATGTCAAATTGCTTATAGGGGCTAACTGGCGTACCAAGGAACCCGAAATTGTTGTATGAGGTCGAAATCACCTTTCTGAGAGGCTTCGAACTCTGTCGCTGCTGAAATATCTCTGGCGCTAGGAATTGACTCTGTCGCCAAACACCGTGACCTAGCGCCAAGCGCTGAAATTTATTGTCAGACGCTAGATGTTTTCCTCTGGCGCTGGAGTAGGGTCTTCCCTGTTCTGCTGCACCTGTATTTATTTTGACTATAGAACTTTGCCAATCTCTTTAAATATCTTAGGGTTGACCTAAGGTTTAACATTGCTTGACTCATCGACTTGACACGACTCATGGTATAAACTTGACTCGATATGATTGACTGACTCGAGGTTGACTCGACTCAAAGTGAAATGACACGTGTGACCCATGACCCGTGTGTGCATAGTGTTGACTCAAAAATGCAAAAAAACAAAAAATTTCCGTCATTTTTGTGGAGGGTACCGACTTTCTCCCGAAAAAGAGAGACGTGAAAAAGAATCAAAAGTTTGAAGATGCATCTTGAATGAGCATAGTCAAATGTTGTTTGATACTATCTCTCAAGGTGCAAGGATTAATCCATCCTGGGCTATCTCAATGGTTGACTCAGTGATGAAAGTATTTGGGTAACTTAGGCACGGAGGCTAAGCACTTCATACTTCGTGATGCAATGACAATTATGATTGATGAGTGATGTTGATATGACAAGGCATGCTTCAACGTTATGATTTCATGACAAAGGGTTCCTAAGGAAAATATATTTGGTCATGTATGCGTGATGTGTGTGATAGTGACACAAAAGCTAGGCCGCAAGAGCTAAGTGTGTGGAAAGAATATTTATTGAAAAGAGTCAAATGGTGGTGAATCTTAGGCTAGGTAAGCTAATGATATAAGGATCAAGCCCCCAAGTCTAGCTCTACATGAATATGGGATGAGCATAGGATATCCCTTGATATGATCATGTTGTAAGTGTGTGAATGTGAATATGAATGCATTTTTATTACGGCCGCACCTCGATGTGAGGTTGCCTACGTATTCGTTAGGAACCAGGCCGAACGTAGCTCTAGCCGAACCTCGTACAAGTGTGTATACCTCAAAAAGGTCTTTTTAAGGGTTGTAACGTGGTTAGGCTAAAGGCAGAAGAAGAAGGGGATAGAGGCTCAAGACCCTAGATAAGCCTCCAAGGTGTGCAACCTCGCTTTTGAATCTTTATATTTTTATGCTTGAGTTCCTACTCTTTTTTAGCTCTTTTTGATTTAGCATTTATTTTATTTTAATAAGCGTGGGCAATCCCGATCATGCGGTCTATCACTCACTTGGCATTCATGTTTCTCAAGCACGGTACCAAGCACTCGATAAGAGACGCAATCTGAGACGTGTTCATATCAAAGATATTTTCATATCAGAAACATTGTAACACTTGCCCTTTGTAGGCATCGTTCGAAGTGCGCCTACGTTAAAGCATGTTGTGAATATGCTTGGCACTCATAGGAAGTGGGAATTGACATAACGATTAGGGACAAGGAAAGTAGGGAGCCGCCAACAAGTTTTTAAGGAACTTGTAAACCGTTCACGGATCATAAAAAGGCAACCACGATAAAGGGACAACGATAGGCAACAACGATTGACCCGTGAAGGTTACACCCCATTCATAATCCATGAGATTACTAACTCCATATGGTTCGGAACCATGAAAGGAGGATCAAGGATGATGGTACGAAGTGATTCATGGAGTCACATTCGCCCGTATTGGCCTCTACTCGATTCTTATAGTGAAAAGTGATTGCTGCGATCTCAAAGGCATACAAACATTGATTCAATTTGCTCCATACTATTATTAGGCTAAATTGGTTGAATATTAATGCAACATATAATTCTATAATATTGTGATCACTTGAATTAATAACAAGATTAAAAAGGATCCTAAACCGGTTGTCCAAATTATCTTATTAGGCGTTATTTTCAATTACATATTCCCTTTAAACATGCAATATGGTGATCAATAAATAAACATTAACATTGGAAGCAATTTAACCATAATAGTGTTAGTCAAATCAAATATAAAATAACCTAATCATGATACTAGCAATAAGAAAATAAAATAAGAGTAATTAAATTAATTAATTACTTACATTCAACACGTTCCTTTAAATTGCTACATCATGAATAAACTGTTAGTAACTTCAATAAAAAAAATATAAAGTAAATGAAAATTAAATTAAATAAAAAGTAGAGTTGATTTGGTCCAAACCCTCAGTTAATTCTACCTTTCACGCCTTGGTTTAAGTATAGAACTTCAGGTATTTATAGGCAAAAAAGAGGGGTCGAAGAATCAAGAAAAGATCGAGTTCGAATCGGATTAAAACTCTTGCGATAGACAGCAGCTTTTGCGGTTTTTGTTTTTATCATATCTTTTGATCCAGAAATCGGAATAAGATAAATAAGATATCGTTGGAAATCTATTGAAGTCTAATTTCTAACCCAATTAGAATAAGATTAAAATATTTTGTATAATAAAAGATATGGCCGAAATAGTGAGACGGTGTCAGTTTTGGATAGAGTTTGACATTTTATTCATATCTTTTCCGTTATAGCTCGAAATTGATACTATAATATATCATTGGAAAGATAATTTCAAGGGATATCCAACCATATAAAATTTGGATAAAACTATGATGCACGAAAATAATATATGTCTATCTTTGAACATCTTTCAATTCGGATATAAATAGGATTTTCAAAAAAAGGAGTTTTACTCAATTTCAAACTATTTAATCTTATCTTTTCAAAAAGGATAATTAAGATCTTGTAGAAACTTATAGAAGCTTCCAATTAAATCTAATTGGTTTAGGAATGGGATTAAATAATTTGGACCCTCCACATGATCATTAGGTCGTAGGTAAGGTGGGTTTAGGTTCGGTCTGGGTTCGGTTAAATATTTTGGCCATAACTTATTCGTTATATCTTGGATTTGGGCTTATAATATATCGTTGGAAAGCTCTTTTCAAGCCCCATCTAAATATTTAATCATTGGACCCAGATTATGACCAAAACAAACTGGATCAAATGTTTTTATAAAAAGGACACGAAATGAATGATTTTAAAGGACACGAAATGAATTATTTTGGGTTTAAAGGCACGAAAAGAGGAAAATAAGTTATGGTTTGGGGAAATGGGATAGGAATTGGGTTGATTTATGAAATGGAAATATGGATTTAAGCACTTCAAAAATTAAATACTCAACCCGACCAATAATGGCGGTAAAAGGTTGTTCATCATCGGGTTTGGTTTTGGAGAGACATTTTTAGGTGTCCACACCCTTTTGTACACTTTTATTTATATTTTGCTTTTTCTTATTTTGATATTTTGAAATCACTCAAGCTTTTAGAATTGCATAAGTTACACACCATCCCATCCCAAGGTTAGGTAGATGTAGGTTGAAGAAAGAAAGGTGTATCGTTAGACGAGGCTCAAAGTGGTTTATGAAGAAATGATGTATATTTGAAAGGTAAAAGGAGATATGATATGGCTACAAGGGGTGCTTCAAATCATTGGTATACCTTGTGCTCAATTCGACATGGATTTTTTTTTTTAATGCAATGCAATGTGATGATCATATATAAGGAAATAAATGCTCATTTTATTAAAAAAGGGAAAAGAATCTACAAAATTCATCTAAGGGAAAAGAAAAGGTGCATATGCTAGACTTATTGGGGAAAGAGTAAAACGAAAAAAAATAGAAAAAGAGGTCACGAAATCTTGTCGTTGAAGCTCGCCTCTTATCTTGTGTTGTTTCCTTTATCATCACTCGCTCTTCTTGTAAACTGGAGGTATGGGAAGCTTGTTATTATCAATCAAATGTTGGATATCCTCATTTAGCTTCCAACAGCTCTCAGTAGCATGACCCCTACCTTGGTGGTACTTGCAGTGTTCGTTTGGATTCCAACTAGGCAATCTTTTCTTAAGTGGGGGATTTTGAATAGGTCCAATGGGAGTAATGATTCCCTTGGCATGGAGTCGATCGAAAGCATCATCGTAGCTAATTCCAATAGGGGTAAATTCCCTTTTCGGTTGCTTTCGATTACCCATGGCTAGGATCTCACTAAGGTCGAAAGTACCAACACTATTACTAGAGTAGGTGTTTTCGGAAGAAGAAGGATAGTCGTTCTTCTTCCCTTTACAGCCACTGTTACTATTGTTATTAATCCTGGCCTTCTTGTCGCGCCGAGGAACATGAAGGAGATTTGAATCAATGGAGTTTTGAACACGATCCTTGAGGGCGAGACATACTTCGGTGGTGTGACCACGACCTTTATGGTATCGACAATAGGAATTTGGATCCCCATTGGGAAAACGTTTTTCAGATGGAGGGTCTTGACTAGGACCAATGGAGCGAATATGACCTTGATCATGTAGACAGTCAAAAGCTTCATTGTAAGGCGTTCCTATTGGTATGTATCCTTCAATGGTCCGCTTTGCTAGTGGCTTAGGAGCATTAAGTTCTTCATTAAACTCTTGGCGAGAATTTTGTTCGATGGCCATTACCCGATTTGCTAATCCTTCTACCACATTCAAGAGCATGGCAATGACATCTTGCAGTTTTCGAACGTCCTCTTTTAGACTTGAGGAGTCTTCCCTGGTATTATCTAAGAAAAGACTTTCATCCTCCCCAATCATGGCCACTTCATCGAGAGAAGTCATATAAGTTGTCTCGATCATGGGCTCTCTTACAGGTGTGATAAGAAGTGATGGATCGAAGGATGCTTGGTCATCTTCGATGGCTAGAATCTCGGAAGTTTCATTGTCATTAATCATATCTTGAATAGCTTCTTTGAGTTTCCAACACTCTTCAGTGTCGTGACCCTTCCCTTGATGATATTTGCAGTGCTTATTAGGGTCCCACTTAGGTGGCCTGGCTTCTGGAACTGGATCTTTGATGGGCCTTATGGGCATGACTAGTCCTTTGTGATGTAACTTCTCGAAAGCTGTTTCATAACTCATACCAAGTGGAGTGAACACCCTTTTTGATCTTTGGATTCGTGGTTTAGAGGCGTTCGTGGCATGTACTTCGTTAATGGGAGAGGAAGAAGAAGGATGGCCGTTCTTCTTTCCTCTCGCACCATTTTCTTTAAGAAGGTCATCTTCAATGTCAATTCCTATATTATACACAGCCTTGAAAGTATTCAAATTGTGTTGGTAATTTAAGTGCCTTGAATACTTCCCTTGGAGATTCTTGATAAACAACCTCACAGATTCTTTTTCGGTAAGAGCCTTGACCATATTAGCGGAAGTTTCCCTCCATTTATTGAAGAAAGACGTGAACCCTTCGTTTTCTTTTTGTTTTATTATCTCGAGTCGTCTACAATCTTGTAGACACCCATTTGTGTCTCCCCAAAACCAAACCCAGTGATGAGTACCTTTCACGTCGAATCATAATCGAATGAAACGAAAGTGTGGAAGGTCTAGTGTTGTGGAAAGTTTTTATTTCTTTTCTCTTCTCTCTGTTTTTGAAAACTTTATTTTAAGAAAACAGTCAATCCAGTTTGGTTGGTCCATGATATGGGTCCAATAGTAGTGTAGTTTGATGGGGCTTGCAAAGACCTTTCCAACGATATATTATAAGCCCAATTTCGATGAATATTGAGGAAATTATGGCCAATTTACTAAACTGGGCCCGGTTTGAGCTTTATGTATGGCCCAATGATGTAGGGGATGGCCTAATATGATTTATCATTCCTAATGCAATTAGGAATGGTTTTGGTCTTCTAGAATCTTCTAGAAGGTTTTTTTCATTCCTAATTCAATTAGCATTGATAAGTTGACTTTGTTGACTTTTCAGAGTTTTAATCAAAATCAAATAGCATTTTCGAAGAAATTATATTATTTTATCTTCCAGTACAGTAAACTTATCGGATTTTCGAAAACGCGTTAGAATCAAGACTGGCGTCCAACCCCAGGCCTTAACGCCTGGAACCAGGCTTGGCGCCAGACGCTAGCCATTGGCGCCTGGCGCTAGCCACTAGTGCCTGGCGCCAGCTAGCCAGGGTTGGCGCCAACCTTGTTTCTTGAGCGTCAGACTCTGTTTTGTTAAATTATCTTTTTTGGCTGATTTTCTCTATAAATATCGTATCAAAAACTCCGTTTTCATTGACGAATTCATCATCTACATCTATCATTCACCAATTCTCCTCAATCATTAATTCTTTAGCATTCTTTAATTCATTCAATTCTTTCTTACTTTTTCATACAAAATTCCGCATTCACAAGATCTAGAAACACCTAGCCATATTCGAAGTTGCCTTCGTCCTAGACGTGAAAGGTTTTAATTTCTGAGGGTTTAGTCCCAAATCTCTCTTTCAATTATTTAATTTAATTGCTTTGATTATTATTTTCCTTGAAGTTACTAACGTGTGTATTTTGTTATTAGAAAGAGGTACGAGGCATCAAAGTAAGTACTTTAATTGATTTATTGATATTATGATGTAGACATCATGTTTATATTGTTGTTATGATATTCCTAGTATCATGTCTAGGGTAATTTTAATATTAAATATGATTGTTACGATGCTTCCTATGTTCTTCCTAATATTAATTCATGTTAGTATCATGTTAGGGCTAAAGATTTGATTTTTATTGCTTAGTGACATGCTAGGGTTTGTTATTAATCTTGTTAGTATCATGCCTAGGATCTTGCTATTATTATGCTTTAATATTAACATGAACATGATAATTATTATAATTGTTATAATTTATGATGATTATGAATATTATTATTATTATGATGATTATTTTTATGTTGCTTGATATTTATTGTTATTGCTTGATCACCTTTTATGCATGTTTAAAGGGAATTTGTACTTATAATCATGCTTAATAAGATAATTAATAATCTTGTTAGGTTAACTTTGATTATAATTCAAGTGATCGCCAATAATAGTTTATTTGTGCATTATATTCAACCAACATAGATAAACAGGTTTAGGGTTAATCCTATTGATTGTATGTTAGTCAGAAAGCGCACATGAATACGAGTAGAATAAAGTAGAGGCCTATTATAAGGCAGGTTTAATCTATTTTAGGTTGAATTTGTACCATCATCCCCGAACCCTTATTTGGTTCATGACCTTATGGAGTTGACGATCTCTTGGATCGTTAAGGGGTGTAACCTTCACCTCGTGAACGGTTTACAAGTTCCTAAAACTTGTTGGCGACTCTTTTGCTCTATCTTCTTCCCTTTTGGACGCCACCGTACTTTAGTGTATGATCACAGTGGGGTTCAAGCTAGTGGGATTTAAAGGCTTGAAATTATTCCCTACAAGTCTTTTTCGTCTTGGATGTTGCACTTATATCTATCTATGAAAGCGTTTGTTATTGACTCCCAAGAAGAGGTTTTTTCTTTCTCGAGAGAAAAGAACCATTGTTGACAAACGGTTTCGAGAGATAGTGGGAACAGAGAGGGGAAAACCTTCTTATCGATATCCTTAATGCTCATTATGGTTTCAAAAGCTCTTAGATGAAATCAAGGGTTATCTGTTGCCTTGAATTTAGGGATGTCAGTGGCGTTGAACTTATGTGGGAGAAGTTCCTTGTCCAGCGAGACCCCTTGTGAGCTCATGCCCTGAAATTTATAGTCACTAGATAGCTTACTTAGAATCTCTTGCATGAGGTTCATTTGTTGTTGCTTCACAGGGTCATCAATTTTGAGTGTGAGTAGCCTCAGTATCTCAGTCACGGTAACCAATTGGTTCCTAAGCTCATTGACTTCTTCTTGAGTTGCCATTATCTTCTTAGCCTTCCTCTTTTGACGAATTGGTTTATCAAAAAGTGAGACTTGAATAAAGAGGTTGTCCTTGATTAATCGCCCTTTTCTCCTCGACCAAGTACTGTGGAAAAGGAATTTGGGGGTATTTATTGTTAATTATTTGACTCAAACTTTATTCAACATACAATGGATGGAGGAAGTGAAGAAAAAAGGAATAGAATGTGGAGAAGAATGATGGAGGTGGAGGGATATGAAGAATTAGGAATAGAATATACCCCCCAAATTAAATGATGGAAACACGGACTTATGCATTAACCTAAGACATGGCCATGGTGACATGTGTACTCAAAGTGTGTGCTAAGACTAGTGAGTGCAGGTGATATTTTAAGACTCGTGTCATGACCATGTGGCTAGACCATGTGAATAGACTCAATTAATGACTCGACAAGGTGTTATTGACAGCGAAAATTAACCAAATTAATTAGCAAACTGGTTAATTAGGTACTAGGTGAAGACTCGACCAATAATCCGAACTGTCGGCCAAATGACAGGACTGGCGTCGCACTGTGTAGCTTGGCGCCAGACGACGAAGTTGTCGCCAGGCGCCACACTCCACAGTGTGGCGCTACAGCTTAGACTTTGGCGCCAATATTGGAGCTTTATTCTGAGACTGTTTTTGGTGTTATTAATCAAATGGGGTATGCCTAAAGTCGTACTAGGTCAATTCCGATTAAAATATTAGACTTTATTTACTCAAATTAATTAATTAATTAATTAGGCAAAGTTCTTTAAGTCATTAATTTATTTAATCTCAACACAAGTCAACAAACGGTTAAGAGAAACATAGAATATATACACAACAAATAATGCACAATTAGTCAAGTAGACACAATATGATGCAATGAGTTTGCAACCTAACCATGGCTCTAGTTCTCTAAAGTTCGGGATATGGTTTAGTCAATAGAGGGTCCATGGTTAATTGTTCGGATGCACCGCGCGGAAGCCTAACCGTGAAGGGTTGGCGCGAGTGGATGGGACACCGCGAGCTTTAGAAAAAAACTCGCTTCCATGGTTTGGTGAATTCAACATCTTGAATGTACCCTTTGTTGCACAGAGCGTTCAATTAGGTAGATGGAGCATGAATTCCCAGAGGATTATGTCCATATGTAGAACACATATGGGTTTCAGAAATGTGAGAAAAAATTCAATCAGGAAGTAGGATCGAGCAAACAATACGAAAAACCGGTCGAAATTAGAACGCATATTTTTGGCTCGGTATTGGGGAACAATACTTAGAACGTTTCGAGTCTCATCCACTCATTCTAAATCATTGTCGAAACAAATTCAGGAATTAAAATAGAAATCCTCCCCAGTGGAGTCGCCAAAAACTATAGGGAATAAATTTCAAGCGTTAACCCCATGCTTGAACCCCACTGTGATCATACACTAAAGTACGGTGGCGTCCAAAAGGGAAGAAGATAGAGCAAAAGAGTCGCCAACAAGTTTTAGGAACTTGTAAACCGTTCATAGGGTGAAGGTTACACCCCTTAACGATTCAAGAGATCGTCAACTCCATAAGGTCTAGAACCAAATAAGGGTTCGGGGATGAAGGCATAAATCCAACCTAAAAGAGATTGAACCTGCCCTAATGATAGGCCTCTACTTTGTTCAGATCCTATTCATGTGCGCTTTCTAATTAACATACAATCAATAGGATTAACCCTAAACCTGTTTATCTATGTTGGTTGAATTTAATGCGCAAATAAAACTATTATTGGCAATCACTTGAATTATAATCATAGTAACTCTAACAAGATTATTAATTAACTCATTAAGCATGATTACAAATACAAATTCCCTTTAAACGTGCATAAAAGGCGTGATCAAGCAATACAAATAATGTCAAGCAACATAATAATAATAATAATAAATATCATGACAATAAAATTATAATCATCATCAAGATAATAATAATAACAATAATAATAATAATAATAATAATAATAATAATAATAATAATAATAATAATAATAATAATAATAATAATAATAAAATAATCATCATCAAAATAATAATAGCAATAATATTCATAATCATCATAAATTATAACAATTATAATCATAATCATGTTCATGTTAATTTTAAAGCATAATAATAGCAAGATCCTAGGCATGATACTAACAAGATTAATAACAAATCCTAGCATATCACTAAGCAATAAAAATCAAAGCTTTACCCCTAACATGATACTAACGATCATAAATATTAGGAAGAGAATAAAAGGCATCGCAGAAATCATAATAAGCATATTTGATATTATAACCTTTTTCCTAAACATGATACTAGGAATATCATAATAACAATATAAACATGATTTCTACATCATAATATCAATTAAAACCATTAAAGCACTTACTTTGATGCCTCGTACCTCTTTCTAATAACAAAATACACACGTTAGTAACTTCAAGGAAAATAATAAAACAAACAATTAAATTAAATAATTGAAATAGAGATTTGGGATCAAACCCTCATAAATTAAACCTTTCACGTCTAGGGCGAAGGCAACTTCGAATATGGCTAGGTGTTTCTAGATCTTGCGAATGCGAAATTTTGTATGTGAAAAGCAATTTTTAGAAGAGAGAGAGATGGATGAATGAATTAGAATAGAATGAGAGAGAATTGATGGATGAAAACTGATTGTAGGTGAATATTAATTAAAACTGATTGTTGATGAGAATTGGTGATTGAAAACGGAGTTTTTACGTTGTTATTTATAGAGAAAATCAGCCAAAAAGATAAATTAACAGAACAGAGTCCTGGCGCAACTGAAACAGAGCTGGCGCTAACCCTGGATAATTGGCGCCAGGCGCCAATGGCTAGTGCCAGTCGCCAGGCCTAGCTCCAGGCGTCAACGCCTGGTGTCAGGTGCCAGGCCTGTTTTTGACGCGTTTTTGAAAATCAGATAAGTTTGCCGTATTGGAGGATAAAATCGTATATTTTCCTCAAAAATTCTATTTGATTTTAATTAAAACTCTGAAAAGTCAACAAAAGTCAATTTATCAATGCTAATTGAATTAGGAATGAAAAGAACCTTCTAGAAGAATCTAGAAGACTAAAATCATTCCTAATTGCATTAGGAATGATAAATCATATTAGGCCCTCCCCTAGATCATTGGGCCGCATATAAGGTTCAAACCGGGCCCAGTTTAGTAAATTGGCCATAACTTCCTCAATATTCATCGGAATTGGGCCTATAATATATCGTTGGAAAGGTCTTGTCAAGCCCCATTCAACTACACTATTATTAGACCCATATCATGGACCAACCAAACTGGATTGGCTATTTTCTTAAAATAAGTTTTCAAAAATAGAGAGAAGAGAAAAGAAAATTAAAACTATCTGCAACACTAAACTTTCCATACTTTCGCTTCATTCGATTGTGATTCGACATGAAAGTTACTCATCACTGGGTTTGGTTTTGGGGAGACACAAATGGGTGTCTACAATACTCAACTAACTGAACTTTATGCTCAATAAACTCGTACTTGGCTAAAGTTTACATATTTTAATTGCATGTAAACACAATAATAATGTATAATAATAAGAAAAATCGTGCAAACTCAAGAAATAAATAGCATAATTTAGGTAAAAGTGCGAAATCACATCGCATTCTACCCTCCTTAAAAGAAAAGATTTACGCCCACGTAACTCACCTCATCCAATAACTCAGAATACTTCTGTTTTCATCTCTTCTTTTGTAATGGCTTATCTCCAACTTGTTTTCCTTCGATATCCACAAATTTTCATATGAGGCTCCTACTCCTCGAGCATACCAAAATATTACTAATAAAACCAAAAATTTGTTGAAATACTCGATTCATCAAATCCATAAAGATTGCTAAATCATGGTTGAACCTAAAAGGCAAGACTATAACTCATGGTGCTTATATCTAGTCCTAAAAGATGCTATAGTGATATCTTTATTAGTTACTCTCAATTAGTGATTTCTCCACTACAAATCGTTATTTGAAAACATATTGTAACATTTTGATTACTCAAACAATTTTGACCTTCGGCAACAAATATTTATTCCTTATGATTACATCAATAGATAATCTCATGTTCACATCATGCTTTTATACACAAATAAAATTGGTGCTCCTCAAGGTAAACTCAACTCCTCTTTTAGGTGGTAGAAACAATCTCATAACCCATAAATACCCAAAACATCTATAACGCACAAACTTTCATAAAAGATCTCTCAAGTGTACTTTCTATATCTCACAATTCCCAAAATAAAATTTAAGTCCCCTAGATCAAACTCAATAAGACTAGGTGGAAAGATAACTTTCCTTATTTTAAAAGGCAAGCCTTTAAATATTATATCACATTAAACAATTTTGCCCGTAGGCGGGCTGTTTAACACATTCACAGAAATTGATTCAAATAGATAAAGTGAATAGAGAAAGTACCGGTAATAACATCTGAGGACCTCTCAGCCTCTCCTTTACTCATTATTGACAAACGCCTGGGAGTGATGTTCCTTCCCTGATTACCATTGTTGTCATTACCATTATTGTTGTTGCCATTATTGTTACCAATCCCAGACTTCCCATTCTGATCACTTTGCCCATTACTCTTTCCCCTTTGTTTATAGGAATTACTAGACCTCTGTTGGTTATTTCCACCATTCCCCTGTTGGTTCAGCTTGGTGTAACACTCATACTCCTTATGCCCTTCTTATTACAAAACCTACAAGTCACTAAACTCTCATCACAATCTCTCCCAGGGTGGTTCCTACTACATCACTTGCAAAAGAATTTTTTCTCCCCATTGTTATCATTAGAAGAATTAATAACCTCCTGGTTACCCTTCTCACATGAGTTCCCATTCCTAAACCTCTTAAAATTACCTTGGTTTTAAGGTTTCCTAAAGTATTTCCTTTTCTCCCCAGCCTTAGCACCCTCACCCGTATCCTTAGAGTTCAGATGGTACATGTGTGCAGCCCTCTCATATAACTTATCTAGGGTCTTAAAAACCTTCCCAACTAGATCTTTTTGTAACTGCTTGGTCAACCCCTGCTCAAACCTTTGAGCCTTCAGTTCTTGAGTCGGTACGACCTCATGAGCAAACCTATCAAGGGTCATGAACTTATTATAATACTCTGAGATTGACATTTCTCCCATTTCCAGACTTATAAACTCCTGAGCCTTCTGTTTCTTCAGAAATAGAGGGTAAAACTTGTCCCTTAAAGAGGTCAAAAACACTTCCCATCCAAAGTTGGGTTTGGCTCTAATGGTCACAGCATTGTCCCTCCACCAGATATCGGCCTCGTCGTTAAGGTACATAGCAGCCTGGTCCACTTTCATACTCTCAAGACAGTTGAGGTCATAAGCACGTTATACTCTCGAATCCAGCTTTCTAGGAAGGTAGGGTCAGCACCTCCCTTAAAAACTGATGGCCTAACTTGGGTCAGCTTCTTAAACATCTCTGCTTGGGGGTCGACTTGGTCTCCCCGGTTTTGGTTCAGAGTATCATGTCTAAGATCTTGCTATTATTATGCTTTAACATGATTATTTTTATAATTGTTATAATATTATGATGATGGTTATTGTTGTGTTGAATTATATAATTTAACGTAATTTGTTAATTAGCAAATTGTTTCACGTAATTTGTTAATTAGTGAATTATTTCACGTAATTTGTTAATTTATAAATTGTTTTGGGAAATTCTCTTTGGTAAACCTTTATTTTTTATTATTCTATTTGGTGAATTGTAAAAAAAGTAATTATCTTTGGTAAACCATATTTTAAAAAATTAAGCCATTGGTAAGATTGATAAGTGTAATTAGAGATTCTATAACCATGGTTAACAATTTATAATTAAAAAATATTGTGATGCCTAAAATACCCTCACCCTCATTTACTTTTGCCCAACCACTTATGTCTAATCAGACATTAATCGCTCAGGCTTCCAAGTTGATTTCAAAACCTTCACAATCGAAAATCTTCATTTTCATACCTTTAATCTGTGAAATTATTCGTGAAAAATTTAGGGTTTGTGACATCTATAATTTTAGGTACTCTTTGAAGTAGGTTGATTATTACTTGAAGACGATTTGAGTGATAATTCTTGAAGGTTTGATCGACAATTCTGGTTGACAAACGTCGTGTTTGGGTGGCATTTGAGTGACGATCGACATCAAAGTTTGGACCTTTGCAAATATATCACCATTGAGTCGAAATTATAGTGAGGTTAGTGTTTATTTTTGCTTAACATTTTTTATATGCTCTGTTTTTTCGTTTCGTGGGTTTGAAAATGAAATGCTGATGAATTTGTTTGGTATTTTGTCTGATTGATAATGTTAATTGGTAAAGTTGAAGTTTTTAGGGCAGATTCTGTGTATCTTGTTTATTGTTGGATTGGTTAGCTATTTTAGGGCAGGTTCTTATACAATTATTTGTTGGATGTTGTTTGGTTTGATTGATGCAGAATGGTTGATAAAATTGTGCTACAATTTCAGTATAGGGGTGTTGATGTGTCAGTTGTGGTTGATGATGTTGATAAGGTCAACTTGATAGACCTTATTGTAGAGTACTGGGAAAAAGCTAGGGATAGTAATATTGAAACACCAAAAAACCCCACTTTTCAGTATGTCTATAAAATGAAGCATGTTCAACTGCTAAGTGATGCTGATTTGATGAAGATGTTTTCAAATTTGCCTGAAAAAAGTGAGATATACATATGGGTTGGAGATGGGTTAAAAGATAGTAAGGTTGTTGCAGCTGCAAGATCATTAGTGGCTGGAAAGGAACCAGTAGCTAATCATGTAGCTAAGCCAGTAGTTGAACTGAACACACTTACAAATAAGAAAAAAGCCACACCTAGGAAGCAAAAAGAAAAACAATTGGTGGAAGCTGAAGTAGTTAGCAAGGAAGAATTTGATAGACATGTTAACACAGTAGGGCAGTCAAAGAATGTGAGTCAACCTGAGGTTCTAAATTATGATCCAGATCAAACTTGGGCTGAGTTAGAAGCAGAGTTGGCTGCAAACCCACAAACTAAGGGTAGAGGGAGAGGGAGAGGGAATGAAAGGAAAGGGAGAGGGAATGAAAGAGGGAGAGGGAGAGCTTCTGTGAAAGGGAGAGGGGTAGGGACTGAAAGAGGGAGAGGGAGAGAGAGAGGGAAAGGGAATCAAAGAGGGAAGGGAAGAGGGAATGCCTTAGGAACATGGTTCAACATTTCCCCTACTCCATGGCAGACTGACCAGCCTAACCAAACAGATGACCAACCCCAAAGTGATGATCTAAACCAAAATGAATACCATCCTCCCCATGACATCATCACACAACAAAGTCAAGCCCAAACACAAACCCAATCTTTGATACCTCCCTTGCAAAACATAGGTGAGTTTGGGACTAGGGCTACTTCAGGTGAGGGTGATTCTTCTAAATCTTCTAGAGTGTCAGCCTTTTTCCAAAAGAGATTACCTAGGATAACTGCTAAGAGAAAGGGGATTGTGATTAGCAATAGTCAAAGTGGGGGAGGGCATGAACAACAACCTGTGGAACAGAATAGGAGAAGGGGTATGGCTGTTAGTTTAAGTGAAGATGATGTGGACACTACTCTGGTGCCATTTGATGGTGAAGATGATAGTGAAGATGATGGCTACATACCTACTGGAATGTCAGATGAAGAGTTGAGTGATGAGTCAGATACTGTGAGTTTAGATGATGAAGAAGACTTACCTAATGATGATTATAGGCCTATGATTGAAGACAGCTTTGACCCTTTTCAAGATGAACATTTTGAGTGTGAGAATGAGCAAGACAATTATCTAACTAAGTTGTACAACAATGGAGAAGTGTATATTGATGAGGGATTTGGGAAGATAGTTTTGAAGCCTTGGCAGTTATTCATGGATAAACAACACCTCAGGGATGTTGTGAGGGATTATTGCATTCAGTGTGGTTTTTCAGTAGTAATTGACTTTGCCAGCAACAAGAGGTACTGTGCTAGGTGCTCAGATATGAATTGTGGGTGGAGATTGCATGCTTCTGTGCTTCCAGATGGTACAACTTGGGCAATCAAAAGCATACAAAGCCCAGAGCATACTTGTGCAGGACTTGAAACAAGAAACAGCATGGTGAATGTCAAGTGAGCAATGAGGGTTTTACTTAAAGACATCAGGGCAAACAATGATGTCCCTGCAAAGGCTCTTAATCAACTGTTATGGAAAAGATATGGAGTGACCATGGCACAAAGTACCTTGTACAGGGTTAGGACAAAGGCTTTAGTGGAAATTCATGGTGGTCATGATGTTTCCTACAAAGAATTGCCAAGGTACTGTGATGTTATCAAGGAGCTAAACCCCAACTCATTAGCTTTCTGTGCATGGAACAATATGGGTCCTGACAGACCAATGGTGTTTAGTTCAATATTCATTGCATTTAAAGCTGCACTTGATGGGCTGAGTGCTAGGTGCAGAAGTCTGATTGGGGTAGATGGAGCTCATCTAAAGGGTAACTATGGTGGGGTTTTACTGTCTGCAGTTGCTCTTGATGGAAATAATGAAATTTTTCCTGTAGCATGGGAAATAGTTGGTGCAGAAGATGCAGACAGTTGGAAGTTCTTTTTATATCACTTGAAAAATGCTCTACAACCAAGTGGGAGGGGTGATGATTGGTGCATCATCAGTGATAGACAGAAGGTATATTATTTTCCCTTAAATTCTATACTTTGACCTATGATACAATATAGTGTGTTTACCAAACATATACAATTATTTGTGCAGGGTATTGATCCTGCAATATCTGATATTTGGCCAAAAGTGGGCAGAAGGTACTGCTGCAAGCATTTGGTCAAGAATTTTAAGAAGGAATTTCCTGGGTTGTTGATGTTTCAACTGTTTTGGAAGGCTACTGGAGCTTACAATCCATTCACATTCAAGAAAGCAATGGAGGCATTGCAAAAAGTCAATCCCTTAGCTCTAGTTTGGCTCTCGAAGCTTGGACCACAGTCAAGATGGTCAAAGCATGCCTTCAATCCAACTGTGAAGTGTGACAGCAACAAATCTAACTTTGTTGAAAGCTTCAATTCCACCATGGGCATTGATAGATGCAGACCAGTGCTAACTCTGCTTGAAGGTAATTAACTAACCCTACTTACTTTGATATAGTGTTATGGCAACTATTAGAAGACTAACCCTACTTTGATATAGGTATTAGAAGACTAACTATGGTTAGAATGGCAACTAGAAAGGAAGCATGTGAGAACTGGAGAGATGATGTTTGCCCTAACATAATGAAAAGGCTTCAAGTGATTAGCCATGAATCAAAGACATGAAAGTGTTTGAAATCTGGAGATGGAGAATTTGAAGTGCTTGATGGGAAGTCAGTGCTCCCTGTCAACTTAAGGGAAAAGACATGTGTGTGTAATATTTGGCAATTGACTGGGCTGCCATGCAAACATGCTATGAGGGAAATATTGCATGATAATCAAGACCCTAGGGCCTACATTAGTGAGTGGTACTCTGCCACCAGATACAAATTGGCTTATGCTAACTCTATCAAGGCCATACCAGATGTGGAGCAATGGCCTGACAGCAATTATCCAGACATTGCCCCACCAGCAATGAAAAGAGGTATAGGCAGGCCTGCTAAGAACATAAGGAGTGAAGAGGGTGAGAAAGCAAAGGGGAAGAGGTCTAGGACTGTCAGGTGTGGAAAATGCCAGCAATTTGGGCATAACTCACAGACATGCCAAGGGGGCTTGACAGGAAAAGACAAGGCTGCCTTAGGTGAAAGCTCAACTGCTCAACCAAAAGAAAAGCAACCAAAAAAGCAGAAGAAGGGTGTATCAATGAGTCAACCACAACCAGAAAAAGTGCCCACATCATCACAGCCTTTAAGGGTCTCACCAAGGACAAGGAAAGCAAAGGGAGGTGTCTCAGCATCACAGCCAGCATCTTAGTTGTTTAAGGGAAATTTGTTCAAGCCACAACATGTATTTTGAGAATTTTAAAACAGTTATGTTGCTTATAAGTTAACTGTATGTGTCACACATTAATATGGTGTGTTTTTTTTTTTGGATAACTTATGAATTAATGTAATGTTTTGCTTTTGAAAATTCTCAATGAAATGTGGGCATTATTATTAAGTAAACAGATTGCAAATAACTCAAACATTGTGCATAACAATAGTAGTACCAATTTCATTCAACCATAATAGAGTACATTAGTTTTAATTCATAGCCCTAATACATAACCTTCGACATCAACATTCTACTTCACCATACTAATCATAATGTAATTCATCATTTCGCAACAACAAATAACATTACAAAATACATAATCAAAGCCATCTTCACAACCAATTTGATGAAGTTCACCAATTCATCCAGCCTTAAATTAACAGCAACAAGAGCACATTCTCTAACCTCCAATTCGTCACCAACCCTGATTATATCCTGCTCCTTCAACCAATAGAAAAAATCGCATGCCCTGCACTTGTAAAAAAGTCTTCTAGGGTTCTTCGTGGTCTCTGAAACCATCACTGCAGCAACTTGGGGGGGTACACAATCGCAGCGCACATGCTTGACCCAAGCAATCCGATCGTCCATGGTGATTTGCTTAGATGAGGAAGATGACCGACTGTTCTTCATGAGGAAAATCGTGAAATTAGGCTATGAATAAAAAGGGGAAAATCGTGAAATTAGGGTTTGAATAAAAAGAGGGAAATGGTTTAGGGATATATAAGATGAGGAAATCAATTTGGAGGGAAATTCAGATTAGTTAATTAGGGTCAAATTTGTAATTAAGTCATAGGTTAACCACGGTTAGGCTTAAAATCCCAAATTCAATCATCAATCTTACCAATGGCTTAATTTTTTAAAATATGGTTTACCAAAGATAATTACTTTTTTTACAATTCACCAAAGAGAATAATAAAAAATAGAGGTTTACCAAAGAGAATTTCCCAATTGTTTTACATAATTTGTTAACTTACAAATTATTTCATGTTATTTGTTAATTAAAGGATAACATGATTATTAATAAAAACAATCAGTTTTCCACGCGTTTTCTTATTTTGATAAAATTTAAGCGTACAAAAGGATAAAACTGTAATTTCCTTAAAAACACTTCTTTTATTCTAATTAAAACTCTCAAAAGTCAATTTATCAATGCTAATCAAATTAGGATTTAAAAGAACCTTCTAGAAGATTATAGAAGACTATAATCAATCCTAATCACATTAGAAATGATAAATCAATAATAGGCCCTCCTCTAGATCATTGGGCCGCATATAAAGATCAAACCGAGCCCAGATTAGTAATTTGGCCATAACTTCCTCATTATTCATCGGGATTGGGCTTATAATATATCGTTGGAAAGCTCTTTTCAAACCCGACCCAAATACACCATTATTGGACCCTTGCCATGCTGGAATGCACGTTTTTCATAAATAAGGTAAGAAAAGAAATATTTTCAAAAACAGAAAGAAGATATATTTTAATAAAAACATCCTCATCACTAGGCTTTTCACACTTTCGCTTTTATTCGATTCAAATGACGTGAAAGGTATTCATCATTGGGTTTGGTTTTGGGGAGACACATTTGGGTGTCTACAATGACACAAGCACATCATAGAATAAATCAATTAGATCACCATTTGCAACAAGTAAAATAACAAAATAAACACCTCATATGACCGTTAAATGGAACATAATGTATGAAATGTGCATGAATCCCCTTCTTAACTCTACCCAAATCTCACCAAGTAGACAACCAAACTCGAAATTATTTTAAATAAAACGTTTAAATCATAGTATTTTGTAGCCTTTGAATTCAAAATCCTCAACCATTAATTAGGCGCCTAAGACACACGAAGTTAATTGGCTTTAGTGGTAATTAAATCTAACCTAAGCTCCCAGATACCACTAAAGCCAATTTTACAGGGATCTTAAAATAATTTAAAATAATTAAGATTGTACCTCATTCTTAACTCATGATTATCATCTCCTTACCAACATGCCAAGGACTAAGGTTTATAATGCCGAGCCTCGAACCAAGAACAAAATAATCATTCTCAATCCTTTGATCTCATACTCAATCAAATAATCATTCATAAACAAACTCAACAATGGCACATGTTCCCAAATAATGTAACACAACATACTCAATTTATAAAATGTATGTCTCAACTCTTACAAGCAATAAAACTAATACCCAAACATAATCAATTCTCAACCCAAAAATAACACTCTGCATTAACAACCCTAAAACCTCGATAAAACATTACTCCCTGTAGAAACAACATTAAAAACCCTAGAAAAAAAATAACAAAATCATCAATACAACAATAGTAACAAGACAATTAAATCAGATCATATCATAAAAATATATACATCAATCACATATATAAACTCAAACATATAAATATCAAATCATACAATAATAATGTAAAGCAATAATTATACAAACAATTCCAAAGTAAAATCCGTGTAATTACACATAATAAATAATACAATCAAACATCTCCAAATTGATAAAGTGTGATTACCGTCGGCTAAAAAAAATAAAACAAAGGGTTGCCGAACTTTTGAATCGTGTATAGCAACCCAAGACTTCACGCATAGTGCTCCAAATTAATCAGCAAAGATAAAAATAAAATAGAAAAAATAAAATAAAATATATATATATATATATATATATATATATATATATATATATATATATATATATATATATATATATATATATATATATATATGGTTCAAAATAATTTATATAGGATAACAGAAAAAATAGAGAATAAAATAAAATTCATAAAATAATTTAAAATATCTTAGTTTAGCGATAAAATATATCTGATAAATCTTAAAATATTCGGGTATTATATTCTACCCTCCTTTAAACAAGTTTCGTCCGCGAAACTTATAATAGAAAAATTTAGGGTATTATAATCTACCCTTCTTAAAACAAGTTTCGTCCCCGAAACTTAAAATAGAAAAATTTAGAGTATTACAATCTACCCTCCTTAAAACAAGTTTCGTTCCAAAACTACAAATAAAAAAATTTAGGGTATTATAATCTACCCACCTTAAAACAAGTTTCGTCCCCGAAACTTTAAATAGAAAATTTTAGAGTATTACAATCTACTCTCCTTAGAACAAGTTTCGTCCCAAAACTTAAGGTACAAAGATAACTTACTTGTAAATTTGAGAGAAAATGAAAACTTAACTAAACTTTTTTTAAAAATATATAGATAGAGTACTAAAATAGTAGGGGTATTAGACTCTTATTTCAAATACTTTTCAAAAACTAGGAGTTAGATGAGATCTCATACTAGCTACGGTCACGGAGTCTCGCCCGTGGTCGTTAGATGTTTTATTGATGTTTCCAAAAGGAGGCATGGGGTTTTTCTTTAATTGATGTTTCAAATGGAGCATGGGATGGACAAATCCAATGATTATAATGAAATTAATAAATTGTTACTAAATAAAGGAGTATTAGTACGTAGTTGTTGGGAATATTTCAAGCATTATCCCTAGCTCAAACCCCACTGTGATCATACACTAAAGTACGGTGGCGTCCAAAGGGAAAGAAGATAGAGCAAAAGAGTCGCCAACAAGCTAAGTTTTAGGAACTTGTAAACCGTTCACATAGTGAAAGTTACACCCCTTAACGATCCAGGAGATCGTCAACTCCAATAGGTCTGGAACCATGACTGGTAGTTCGGGGATGAAGACACAAATCCAGCCTAAAAGAGATTGAACCTGCCCTAATAATAGGCCTCTACTTTATTCTGATCGTATTCATGTGCGCTTTCTGACTAACATGTAATCAATAGGTTTAACCCTAAACCTGTTTATCTATGTTGGTTGAATATTAATGCACAAAGAAAACTATTATTGGCGATCACTTGAATTATAATCAAATTAACCCTAAACAAGATTATTAATTATCTTATTAAGCGTGATTACAAATACCAATTCCCTTTGAACATGCATAAAAGGCGTGATCAAGCAATAACAATAAATATAATCAAGCAACATAATAATAAATAAACAATAATTATTATGATCATAATAATAATAATTATCATAATCATGATAATAATAATTAAAATAATCATAATCATGTTAAAGCATAATAATAGCAAGATCCTAGGCATGATACTAACAAGATTAATAACAAACCTTAGCATGTCACTAAACATCAAAGATCAAATATATAGCCCTAACATGATACTAATATGAATATTAGAAAGAAAAATAGGAAGCATCATAAGAATCACAATTGTCATATTTGATATTAGAATTACAGTTGTCACCCTAAACATGATACTAGGAAGATCAAAACGCCCTAACATGATGCTAGGAATCATAATAACCTAGACATGGTTTCTAAATCATAATATCAATAAATCAATTAAAGCACTTACTTGGATGCCTCGTATCTCTTTCTAATAACAAAATACACACGTTAGTAACTTCAAGGAAAATAATAAAATCAAACAATTAAATTAAATAATTGAAAGAGAGATTTGAGACTAAACCCCCAGAAATCAAACCTTTCACGTCTAGGGCGAAGGCAATTTTGAACTTGGCTAGGTGTGTCTAGTGCTAATATATGAGGAATTGTGTTTGTAAAAAGCTAGGCTTAGAAAGAGAGAGAGAGAATCAAGAAATTCTTGATGAGAGTTGATGATAGAGAGAATTAGAGAGTTGATAAGAATTGATGATTAAAAATAGAATTTTAGGAGGCTATTTATAGAGAAAATCAGTCAAACGGATAGAAAAACGAATCAGAGTTTCGACGAGAATAAAACACGATTAGCGCCAGGCTTGTCGTCAAGCGCTAATAACCAGTTTCACGCATTTTTGTTTTTATCATATCTTTTGATCCGGATGTCCAAATAATTCATATAATATGTATTGAAAAGTTCTTGAAGTCTACTTTCCAACCCAATTAGAATCAGATTAAAATCTTTTGTAGATAAAAAGATATGGCCGAAATAGTGGAAGGGTGTCAGTTTTGGATAGAGTTTTGTATCTCATTCATATCTTTTTCGTTATAGCTCGGAATTAATATTATAATATAGCATTGGAAAGATAATTTCAAGATCTATCCAACCATATAAAACTTTGGATAAATATTAGGAAATTTTGTGTAGAACTACCCTAAAGATAGGGTCATTTGTGAACAACTACCCATTTTTTTTTTATTTGTGTAGAACTACCCGCAAGTTTGGAAAAGTTTGGGTAGCACTACCCACTAACGTTTTTCGTCCCATTAAAACGTTATTTTGGCCTAATTTTTTACTTTTTCAATCACAATGGTCAATTAATGCCAAAATAAGCAAAACCCCAATTTAATTAAACTCCCAAACCTTAGAAATTAAAATCCCCGAATAATACTACACTCATGAACCCTGAAATAAATTATGATTAAAACCTTAATTAGGTTAATTAAGGTAAATTAAAACCTTTATACAAATTGGGAGAGTTAATTGGGTGGCAAAAGTGAAAAAAGTGAGCTCCAATAACGTCTTAACTGGACGAAAAATGTTAATGGGTAGTTTTAAACAAATAAAAAAAATGGGTAGTTGTTCACAAATGACCTTATCTTTAGGGTAGTTCTACACAAAATTTCCTAAATATTATGAGGCACAAAATTAATATCTGACTGTCTTTGAACATCTTTAAATTCGAATAGAATTAGGATTTAAGAAAAAGGAAAGTTTTAAAAAAGGAAAGTTTTTATTTAACTCAAATTCTTTAATCTTATCTTTTCAAAAAGGATAATTAAGATCTTTTAAAAACTAATAGAAGCTTCTAATTAATCCTAATTAGTTTAGGAATAGGATTAGACCTTTGGACCCTCCACGTGATCATTGGGCCGCAGGTAAGATCCGGTTCGAGCCCAGTTTAGTATTTTGGCCATAACTTCTTCATTATTCATCGGAATTGGGCTTATAATATATCGTTGGAAGGGTCTTTTCAAGCCCCATCCAACTACATCATTATTGGACCTATATCATGGACCAAAATAAACTAGAATGTACTTTTTTTTCATAAATAAGGTAAGAAAACAAATATTTTCAAAAATAGAAAAAAGAGATATTTTAATAAAAACATCATCATCACTAGACTTTTCACACTTTTGCTTTGTTCGATAATCAAATGACATGAAAGGTATTCATCACTGGATTTGGTTTTGGGGAGACACATTTGGGTGTCTATAGTAGTGTTTGAGTCGATAATTAAATTGTATGTCATGATTGATTATTAGTAGAATGCTAGAGATTTCTTATTATATTTCACAGCTTGTATGTACTCGGATTGACTGATTGTGTGCTTTTGTGTGATTTTCTTTAGTCATGGCCTTCGCCTTTCAATGACCCTGTTATGATCCAATTTTTACACTTGTAATATTGGGGAACAGATTAATCACAAGTATTTGCATAAAGTGGGACTTGCATAAAGTGGGACTTGCATAAAGTGGGACTTGCATCAAGTGATGGGTAATTGAGTGGAGAGTTGGTTCTACTTATGATTTATTTCTCCCAAACATTAAACTTTCTTAAACTCTGCTTTGCTTTAAATGCTACTTTGTTAATTGGGTTTTGAATAAGGGACTTAATGGTTCCAACTTGTAAGATTTAGTTTGGTTTTTTAATTATTGGTTTGAAACTTTAATTTAACTGAACTAGTTTTCCGCTGCTAAATTCTAAAATAGCCTTAACGCTTGAACACGTGGCGGTAACATGTCGGTAATTCTCTTGGATTTTTTTTTCAGGGTATTCACAGGTTTAAAGTGAGAATTATTGGGGTGTTACAATATCAGCCAACAAGAGGAATATATTAGCCAACAAACGTTACTTATCAGCCAACCGAAAGAACATATCGGCCAACAAATGGAGTGTATCAATTAACAAAAATCAGCAAAGAAAAACATGTATGCCAACAAAATAAACATATCAACCAACAAAATAAAACATATAAGCCAACAGTTAAACATACATATTAGTCAACAAAATAAATATATCAGCCAACTAAAGAAATATATAAGCCAAATCTAATATAATCTAATATATATAAATAAAGTAGACATTTTTGGAGAGCATTCGGCGCGCCACAAGCAAAGGTATAATTTTTTACCAATTAAAAATTAGATTTCTATTGTATTTTAGAATTAAAAATTTCACTTGTCATCTAAACAAAAGTGACGAATGAGATTTAATAATTTTTCCACGTAGGTAAAAATTGCGAATAGTGATTTATAAGGATTTAACTTATTTAGAAAACTAAAAATTATCTTTTAAAAAAACAATCATCTTTAGATATAAGATTTATATATCTAAGATAATTGATAATGTTTATGATAAGAAATAAAAACTATTTCTTGATAATAATTAAATTAAAATTTTTGATGTCTACCACTATAAATTGACACATCCTACAACACCAATAAAATTTGTGTCAGTTTTAGGTCATCAGTGGTTGCGCAATTCTTAGTTTACTTTTTAAAGTCCATGTTTAAATGTATATTTGTGATTATTACTTACATTGTGTTTTTTGGAATGCTTAATGATTATATGTGTATGTTTTGTTTACTGAGTTTTGTTTTTATGTGCAGATCTAATTTAATCAAAGAATTTATAAATTCGAGCAAAAATGATTGGAAAATCAAAGTACGATGAGATATCTATCTATATCTATCTATACTTCTATATTAAAATGCTTTTCTTAAAATGTCAATGTGCCACTTGTATCTCATTCTTACACCAGCATAATGTCGCATCATCATTCAATATGCCACGTGTACTTCTAGCATATTTTTGTTTCATGTCATGGTTAACAAAAAATGCATACAATAAGGTATGAACACAAGATCTCATTGAATGAAGACCAACTTATTACCATCCAAGCTATAAGCTAATGTTGTTCTATCTATGCACATAAATATATAAATACATATTAGAAATAAAAGCAAAAATCATACAAAACTATTTATTAATTTTATTTTAATATTATAATTTTCGACAATAAAAAAATTCTTTCAAGCTCTTTAATAATAATAATGATAAAAATAATCAAAGTAACACCCGGAGCAACGCCCGGGCCGAACACTAGTTATATTTGTATAAATCGTTTACATTTATTAAATTTTTTATAAACCTTTTTAGTTTTTATTAATTAATTTTATGATTAAAATAATTTTTTTTTAAGATTTAGGTAGCTTAATCAAGTCATCAAATTAACTTAATTGAACAAATTAATGTTCATGCATCAATTAAATCCAACTTTGTACAATTTCGTCCAAAATTAATTGAAACAAAAGTTTACTCATTAGTTACTTTTCAATCGTTACAAATAAGAACCGGCGATTGGGGACGATTAAAAATAATGCATAGATTTGATTTTGTACAATTACAATTTTTAGATCAATTTCATAAAAGTTTTATTGATTTATTTTATAAGAGTATAAAGATTAATTTTATATAAATTTTATTTTTTCTAACATGTTTTATTTATCCAATTGTATTAGATGAAGAAATAGAGGATAAATAGTATACATGTTTTTTTAAAAAAAATATTAATTTTTAATATTTCTGTAGAATTTAAATATGTAAAAAATATAAAAAAAAATATCTTTTCACTTTAAAGATTTTATTCTTATGTAACCGATAAATTATCATATTTACAATTTTGTTTTTTTGAAAGATATCATATTTACAATTTATTCATATTGTTAAATTCAATTGTTGTCATATAACTAACAACCACAAATAAAATACATAAAACAATAAATAAAGTCGCATTATAAATTACATCAAAAAAATACTTTTGTAATAGGCAATAGCACTTTAATTAAATTATTATGTTTTTTTTTTTGTCTGAAAATATTAAATAGTAAAATAAATCAAATACGAAAATATCTTTTCTTGAGATTAATATATGAAAAACCGTGCATCGCACGGGCTTTCATCTAGTATATACACGTAAGCAAAATTGGCGAATGAGATTTTTTAATTTAAATTAATTAAATATAAAATATTATCTTTTGATATTAGGAATTTTATTTAAATATATAACCAATTTTAGCATACAAATTAAAAAAATATATATTTTTTAAAAACTCAAACAAACCGTGCATTGCACAGACTTCAATTTTCTTAGCACGCCATGTAGGATTATAAATTTAAGTTGTAGCCAATTAAATAAGAGATTATTGATTTCTTTTACAATTAAATAATTCAAACACCACATAAGCAAAATTGACGAATGAAATTTTAAAGTTTAAATTAATTAAATACAAAATATTAATTTTGAGATTAGGAATTATATCTAATATTTTAAACTAATATAATAACAATTTTAATCACATTAATATGAAAAATATTTTTTAAAAAAATACTAACAAATCGTGCACCGCACGAGCTTCATCTAGTATATATTTATAAAGGGGAGTTTTTTCCCGATTTTGTAGAGAGCCACATAGGATTTAATTTTTTCAGTGCGCCATGTAAGATAATGAATTTTAGTGGTAACCAAATAAATACGAGATAATTAATTTCTTATAGAATTAAATAATTAAAATGACACGTAAGCAAAATTGGCGAATGAGATTTCCCATTTTAAATTATTTAAATATAAAATATTACCTTTTGATATCAGGAATTTTATCTAAATATATAACAAATTTTAGCGCGCTCGCGCGCACACACACATATATTTTAAAAAAATTCAAACAAATCGTACGTGCATCGCACGGACTTCATCTAGTAATGTGTAATATCAGCCAACAACACAAACCTATAAAATAAAATGTACTACATCCGTCCAAATTACTCGCAACTTTGGAATATTTATATCTCACAAATAATACCCAAAGTAGTGAGTAATTTGGACCGGAGGTAGTATCAGCAAATAAAAGGAATATACTTCGCATTACATATCAGGTAACAATGAAACATATAAGCCAAGTAAAATATACTCTATCCGTTTCATAATGTTAGTACCATATACTATTTTGGGCATTTCAAAAAGATCTATCCACATTGAATATACGGAGTTTTTCGTTTTTAACTTAGGGCCTATTCGTGTTTACTTAATTTCAGTTCAGTTCAGTTCAGTTCAGTTCAGTCCAGCTCCAATCAGTTCAGTTCAGCTCCAATCAGTTCAGTTCAGCTCCAATCAGTTCAGTTCAGTTCAGCTCTTAATTTCCCTATCTCATAAAACATTTATTTCAGCTTAGTTCGGTTCAGTTCAGCTCCAATCAGTCCAGTTCAGTTCAGCTCAACTCAATTCAGTAAATGTGAACAAACCCTTAATTTTTTTTGGAATTAATTGATTGTTGATCGATGACATGATTTAAGTAAGGAAATTTCTACCTTGAATTATGCAATTATTACTTATGATTTTCCAAAAAAAAAAATATAAAAAAACTTACATTAGGTAACTAATTATTACTCCCTCCGTCCCACATTGATGGTTACTTTTGTCATTTTTGGTGTCTCAAAATGTTAGTCACATTTGCTTTTATCAAATACTATTAATATTATTTTTTTACCAAAATTCTCTAACATTTATAAAAATATTTGTGCAAATTTAATTTTTCCATGTATTTTAGTTACTTTATCTCTCTACTTTTTTTGTATACCCAATGTAAATTTACTTTTTCAATGTACTTTATTTAATTCTCCTTAATTCCCGTGATTTTTCTTCAAAAGTTAGGGAGTAATTATTTTGTATTTTAATGTTAGATTTCAAATATTCTTATTTTATGTGATTGATTTCAAACTAATATTATGAAACAGATGGAGTATTATCCGACCCATCCGCAAACCAGAATATAAACCCCTTTTCTGCATATTCCGAGTCCATCCTACTCTTCGTCCTCTCTTTGTCTCTCCTTCATTACTTCTTTGAAGCAACAAAAATGGCGTCGACAGAAGAAGAAAGCGCAGTTAAGGAGCCTCTCGATCTCATTCGTCTCAGTCTCGATGAACGTATTTACGTCAAGCTTCGTTCTGACCGCGAACTCCGTGGCAAACTCCATGTATGTCTACTTCTCTTTGCCTTTCTCCTTTTCTTGCAATTTCTTTCTCTAAATTCCTATCAATTCTGGTTTATTAATCTACTACTATATTTCAATTAGGGTTTTTCGATTTTTTTCCTCTTTTTGTTGTTGTTGTTGTCAAATTCTGGAATTAGGGTTCCTGTTTTCGTAATTACACATTTATGAGTGTATATTGTTAGTTTTTTTATTTCAATATTCTGGGTTTTTGTTTTCGAATGCTTGTTCTAATTGTCAATATTGCGTAGCTAGTTTGAATTTAATTTTTCTGTGCCAAGCTTGCTAATACTAGGAATTTGCATAATTCAAAAAAAAAAAAAAAAAAAAAAAAAAAGATATTTTTGCTTAAATTGGGTGTATTTGTCAATTTTGTTTCATCTTTTTTTTTTTAAAACCACAGGCAAACATTTAATTAATAATGATCATAAGACCATCCCAATACATAGTTCAGGAGGCTTCCATAATGAAGCTTCCCATTATCAACCAAAATGAGTTCATGCAGCAAGGAAAGATAGCTAGAAAAAGAACAAGAAAAAAGGCAACCAACAGGAACAACAACTAGACCAAGGCAATACAAATTACAGAACCTCTTCCTGCATCTATATGCTTCCTGTAATATCGTCTTCATATGCATCCTTAGCATTGTCTGGAGCATGATCATATACTTTTCCACCCACTTCAAGATCCAAGCCTTTTTGAGCTATATAGTGGGCGACCCTATTTGCCTCTCTAGGCACATAATTAAAAGAGAAGGTACATCTTTTACTAAGCATGGCTTCCATATCTTTCAAAATGACAGCGAACTCGTGAGTGCTGTACTTCTCAACCTCCTCCATGGTTTTCTTGAGTGACATCGCATCCGTTTCCATTATTACTTTCTCCAACTTAGCATCAATAGCAATCTGCATTCCTCCTTGAAGGGCTAACAGTTCAGCTTCCGCAGCAGACCTTGGAGAGAAGCACCAAGCTTTCCCGAATACCCAAGTTCCATCATCCATCCTAGCAACAGCTCAGCCGCTGCCTTCCCATTTTTCCTCCAAGCAGCATCAGTGTTTATCTTAATGACTCCATTTGCAGGTCTTTGCCATCTGGTTTCTCGAATTAGAACAGTAGGGATCCTTCCTTTACCCTGGAAAACAAATAAAGTAGTACCCAAGTCGAGCATATATTTGTTAAAAAGGGATAAGGGGTGATAAATAGCCTTTTGGAAAACCGTGTAGTTTCTTGCCTTCCAAATGTGCCATATTGCCACCGAAAACTTGATCCTCCAGTTAATGCTAAGATTCATGTTATAGTTAATCCAACCTTCCCAATTAATATTGAAAAAAGTATTATAATTAAACTCTTTGTCCATATTGCTTAGCCCAAAAATTCTATACCACAGGGTTTTAGTGTTGATACAGTCCCTGAATAAATGCATATGACTCTCATTTTCAAGCTTACACCTAGTACAAATAGCATCAAAATTGCTAATTCTCTCGGTCAACACAGTAGCAGGGGACTTATGTTCCAAATTAGCATTTTGTATTTATAGGGGATAGGAAGATGCCAAATTTTTTTCCAATTAATAGAAGGGAAAGAGTGCTGAATCGAGAAATTTGAACAAAGATGATAAGCATTGCGAATGTTAAACTGACCATCAGACTCAATCCCCCAACAAAGAGTATCATCAACTAACGCTACCTTAGGGAGAGGGATGCACTCTATAAGTCTACACAAATATTGAGGTACAATATGACTGATTTTCCTAGTGTTCCAGCCGCCATTATCAATAATGTCACTAACTCTCCAATGAGCTATAGAGTCCAGAATAGGATTATCTATGGTAAGGTAAATAGGTTTGTCTCCCACCCAAAGGTGATACCACAAGCAAATGTCCTTACCATTTCCAACCCTATATGAAATGCCCTTCATCAAAAGCTCTTTACCTTTCAAAATATCCCTCCAAAGAGGGGAGTCACGGGAAGAAGGAATGCTATGGAGAAAATCAGAATTTTTGAAGTACCTAGCTCTAAGGATTCTAACCCACAATTTATCCGGCTCCTTAATAATACGCCACCCCAATTTAGCCATGAAGGCAAGATTCCAATTTCTTAAGGTTCTAAACCCAAGGCCTCCCAAACCGGAGGGAAGACAAACTTTCTCCCAACTAGTCCTAGGAAGGTAATGAGATCTATCTACCTTATTCCAAAGGAAATGCCTACTACATTTTTCCAACTCTTGAAGAATAGCAATAGGAAGAAGAGTAGTTTGCATAGCATAGAGAGGATAAGAGTTGAGAACGGACTTGATTAGAGTGCTTCTCCCCGCCATATTTAAGAGTTTAGCTTGCCATCCTCTTATCCTATTCTTAGTTTTATCAAGGAGATCAATGTAGTCGGCTTTTTTTAATCTATTAGGACTAATGTTAACCCCCAAGTACTTACCGAAGGAAGGGGCACCATTAATATTAGAAGCATTAAGAATTGCCCTCTTAAGGGAAAGACACATTTTGGGAGGGAAAATGACCTTGGATTTAGTAGGGCTTATGAATAAACCCGACTTAGTACCAAACTCAAGGAGAGTATCCTTAATAATTTCCACAATTTCAACCAAAGCCTTAGCAAAAAGGAAAACATCATCGGCGTAGAAAAGGTGAGAAATACTAACCTCATTATCAATTTTGATTGGATTCCAATGGCCTTGACCAACTTGTTGCTCAATCATAAGAGATAATCTTTCAAGGCAAAGGACAAAGATGTAAGATGATAGAGGGTCACCTTGTCTAATTCCTCTAGACGGAGTAAAACTTTCTGTAGATTCTCCATTCCATAAAATAGAGATGGAGGGAGAAGTAATACAACTCAAGATTAATTTGACAAGGGAATCAGGAAAATTAAGACCAATTAGCGTCTCCCTAATGAATCCCCATTCTAAGCTGTCATAAGCTTTAGAGATGTCAATTTTAAAAGCCATTAAATGTTTTTTACTAGTTTTTTTGAAAAGATGCGCAATCTCTTTAATGACCAGAATATTCTCATCAATGGATCTACCTTCAATGAAGCTAGATTGGACCGGGTTAATTAAATCTCCTAATAGGGGTTTAATTCTATTAGCAATAATCTTAGTGATAAGCTTATAAATAGAATTACACAACCCAATAGGCCTAAATTCATTAATAGTCTCCGGTTGTTCCGTTTTAGGAATTAGACAAATAAAGGACTCATTGATGTAGGTCGGAATATTGCCCTCCTTAAAACATTTCACAATAAGACTAGTAATAGATTCACCCACCACATCCCAAAATTTTTGATAAAATTTTGGTTGGATACCCGCATTTCATCGGAGCCATCATCATAAGAGCATTTTTTATCTCTAAAGTACTAATATTACTGATTAAAGTAGCATAGTCATCAGAATTAACCACTGCATTCGGGGTGAAGGTCACAGTTCTAGGTTGGCTAAGTTGCTTGGACTCGAAGACACCCTTGAAATGATTTACGCACATATTTTTTAACTCACTCTGATTAGTAATCCAATTTCCAGACTCATCCTTTAGACTAAGAATCTTACCCCTACTGTTTTTAATTTTGGCCAAAATATGAAAATATTTAGTATTCCAATCCCCATATTTTCTCCAATCGACACTTGCCCTTTGAGCCCACGTAATTCTTTCTAATTTAAGGACAACATTAAGCTGATTTAATAATTCCTTTTCAAGATTAATAAGGAAGGAAGAAAATTTAATACTTAGAGCCTTTTGAATTCCATGAATCCTAGCAATTAACCGGTTTTTATGCTGCATGGTTTCATTAAAAACAAATTTATTCCAAAGTCGAACATCAGAGGTAAAATGACATTGAGACTCATTAAAATTACCACCCTTATTCCACGAATTAGCAAAATTAGGGTTTTCTAACCAAGCTTCCTTGCATCTGAAGGGAAAGTTACCATTAGAAATAATAGACCCCATATCTACCATAACTGGACAATGGTCAGAATAAGTTTTAGCTAGATGATATACCTCAGTTTGAGGGTGAACTTTCATCCATTCCGCATTTGCTAAAGCTCTATCAAGTCTTTCCCTAATTAGTTTCGTACCATCTCGTCTGTTGTCCCAAGTAAAAGAAGGTCCATTAAAACTAAGATCAATCACTCCAACAGCATTGATCCAGTCCGAGAAAGAGAAAGAACATCCCTGAGAGTTGGTGATAGGTCGCCCTCCCATTTTTTCGGCTTGAGACGTGACCTCATTCATGTCACCCATTACTAACCAAGGAGTAGTGGCTGGAGGTGGATTATCACCCAACATTTTCCACAAATCATCCTTTGCCCTTATAGTTGAAGGGGCATGAATGCCGGTAATTAAAACCTCAGGCTCCGAAGGAGAAAACTTGAAAAGAGAGTGCACAACATGGTGAGAGTCAGAGACAAATTCCAGTAATACCGCGGGTTTTTAAGCCTTCAGCAGCCTTGGATCTAAAGTCGTCAAAGCCAAGATACTACTCGAAGTCGTTTGAATGGGTGGGAAGGAGAAATGTGAAATAGGCGTGTGTTTGGGGGTAGAGGTATGTGAGGGGGTATTGAATGAGGGGCTAATTGCTCCTTCTGTTGATTTAACATTACTCTGATTTTCCATTAGGAACCTTGTCAGATGGAACAAGGGAAAACGACGAGGAAGGAATATCAGGGGAATTGATATGAGACAGGAAATTTCAGAGAGCAAGGTATTACTGTGAGAAGCGAAAGGTTTCGACAAGGGAATTGAATCCCCATTGGTGTTTTTTCCATTGTTGGTTTTTGGGACTGAAGGAATTTTAATTCTAGCTATTCCCGAAGCTAATGTTTTCTCTGGGAAGGATCTTTTTTGAAAAGTTTTCTTTTCATTTATTTTTCCTCTATTGCTAGGATTAGCAATATTTAATTCACCTACTTCCTCTCCTTCCAAAGATAGCACCTCCCATTGTGTTTTTTTATTATTTTTAGGCTGGTGGCTATTACTCTCCCTATTAATCCTACCTTTATTCTTTTCATTTGGATTTTTCCTTTCTTCAATCAACTTTCCCTCCTTTCTAAATTTATCTTCTTTTTTATACACTTTTTTCTTTGAAACTGCCAACACCCAGGGGCCATAGCTATCCTTTTCCTCCTGCTGTAACTCGATCCTTTCTCCATCCTCCCCTTCCAGGTTGCTAGTAGTAGCTATGTTTTGTGGTTGCATATTACTTTCCTTGGGAGTAGTAATATTTTTTGCGTGTTGCTGTAAGACCATCGTGCTCTGTTCCTTTACCTGCTCCCTCCCCTGAGCTTGTATACTCTTCCCTTTTTGCCATTGGCATTGGTTCTTTGAGTGGCCAATCCTACCACATTCGAAACAAAGAGTATGTATTTTTTCGTATTCAATCCTTTGCCATGCCTTACCTACCCAAACTTTGGTAATTAACGGTTGATCAAGATTGATTTCAACACATACTCTAGCGTATCGACACTTACCAATTCTATCCGTTGAATAATCGACCCGAATTGGATTGCCTACGACCTCCGCGATACAGTACAAAGCCTCTTTGTCGTAGTATTCAACCGGAAGTTCGGGAAATCTAATCCAAACTGATATGCTCTTGAAACTCTCTACAGATGGTCTAAAGTTAGGCCTCCATTTAGCAAGCATTAAGTAATGATCAAAAATAAACCAAGGTCCTCCCAGAAGCGCCTTTTCTAGATCATCTTGCAATGTAAACCTAAACAAGAAGACCCCTTTCTCCATTTCAATTACCTCCAGCCCTCCTTTAGGGCTCCACATTCGTTGTGCTCTCTGATTCATAAATTCTACCCGAATATTCAAGCCCAGGCACTTACCTATTAGGGTCAAACTCCATGGCTTCCGAAGCTCTCTTATTTTTTCTTTCTTGAAACTCACTGCATGAGTGAAGTTTGTGAGGTCCTCCTCCTCTTCCTCCCATTCTTGTGAGGTTATCATAATTTTCCTAGCCTCATTGAACCACTGCGAGGAGTTAGACACTGCTTCTCTAAATGAAATAGGAGTCTTTTTCTGCACTACACGGTCATCCTTTTCAACTTCAACTGATGCCCGATGTTGGCTGTTTTCCATATCCTCCATCACCTCCTCAATTGGAACTGTAGGCGACTTCTCTTCTACATTATCTATATCTAATCTGACAACTGACCTGTGAACCAAATCTACTTCCTGAGTGGATGCATCAACCATATCAGAGTCAGGACTCATAGTACTAAAAGGACGGACGAACGGAACTAAACTAGGAAACAAAAACTAGACAGAAACTCTGGTCTAATGCAAGAATGCATAGAAAGAACGAAACTTACTCCCTGGTAGAAGGAGCTCCCGGAGTCCCTAGCACCAAAGTGTTAAGGATACTCTCCAGTGGCAAAACTTCTAGAGAGAGTTTTGAAATCATAAGAATATAAATGTATTATTTTTGTTTTATCATTTGTTGATTAAATGCGTTCGCTTGCTTTGAATTTGAAACTGGTTATGTTGTTTTAGTGGTGCATTTGCTTTTTATGGTGTAAAATTTTGAATTGGGCTTTCAAATAGGTAGGATTTGAACCGACGCATCCATCTTGTTCTAATACATATGTTGTATCAGCTTAAATTGACTATATTATAGTCTTAGGCACGTTCAATAGCTTCTCGAATCGTTATGAAGAATAGGGGGAAATTTTTTCTGGTAGTGAATATTTTTGCCACCTGAAATTTAAAAGTTGATGTGACAAGAGTAAAAAAAAATTCTCTTTAGAAATGTCCAAAAACCAGGTGTATGACGTTTTGGGTCGAAGCTTTAAAGTCATTTCATATTTATTTTCCTTCACTTTGGGACTAAGCTTAGTCTAGATTTTTGCAATGCCTATTACATGATGCAACCAATGGTTTGAGTGGAGCTGCGAGACTCTCTTCTGCTTCCTTGCCATTTCTCTATGATTATATGGTGGATAATCTCTGAGAATACTGTGTTGGGGGCCTTAACGGTGCATGCATGCACAGTCTGATTTTCTGAAGGGAAGGGAGGATGTTGTTTGGTACAAATATTGTGGCAGTTTCTTTGGAGTTGTGTGAATTGCTGTTTCTGGTCTTCTGTCTTTTTTTTTTTTTTTTTTTTTTTTTTTTTTTTTTTTTAAATGTATCTCTATCTTCCATCTTGTCATAGTACACTGTACATTGATACCTTTGTATTTTGAAGCTATGAGATATTAGAAAGATCATTTGGTGTGCTTTCTTCCCTTTTCATTTCACTTGATTAAAATGAGTTTTTTGATTGTCATGGAAGATAATTATTTTCTTCCCAACTGTAGTATAATTCAGATGTTGGTTTTTCAAATTAAGGTTTCACCCTTTTTCAGATGAGCCTACCCGAGTGTGTTAGGGTCATTACAGCTTTATTTGCCCTGTTTCTTTGACTAATACTCCATCCGTTTTTTTTAAATGCATCACTTTGACAATTGCACTATTCACATACCATGGTTGACTTGATTTTTACTTTATTTTTTCACCTCTATAAAATAAATAAATGTTATTATATTATACTCAGTATATCATTAGATTAGTCATAATGTCTATTTTCATAATATAATTTTGTTACAATTTTTACTAACAGACAATTAAAGATATTAATGGTCAAAGTTGTGGCTCGGAAAATATGCTGGTCAAACTGATTCATTTATATAAAAACAAAAGGGAGTAATTTATAGGTTACAGGCAGAGGAATTTTCTTGCTTTTGACCTTCTTAAGGCTCCCAATCTTCTATTTTCATGGATATATTAAATAACTGCAGCTTGTTTTGTCTTAAATTATTTGTGAAATTATGGTGTGTGCGCCAAAATTTTAAATATATTCAGAAATAGAAAGTGTATTTTTTTATTTTCCCCAATATTGTTTATCTTGCTTAGAAGCAGTACAATTTGTTGAGCTTTACCTGTGTTGATTTGCAGGCTTATGATCAGCATTTGAATATGATTCTTGGAGAGGTTGAGGAAGTTGTGACATCTGTGGAAATTGATGATGAGACTTATGAGGAAATTGTTCGGGTAAGTCAATTTATACACCCTCCACGCTTTTATTAGTGTCTATGGTTTGTTTAGTAGCGGTTTACCTGATTTTTGTTTATAAAATCTCATACCAATGTACATGATAATGTTTGGCTATGCTAAACTTGTGATTTTCTTCATAAATATCCATTTCCATCCATTGCCACTTTGAGGGTGGTATTGAGCGGTAATTTAAATTCAAATTAAATCCATATATTTGTAGATGGAGCTCCATCATCAGACGTTGGCTTGGGCTGTTGAGTTTATGTACAAGTAAAGAGTTGTCATTGTATTGCTATCCAAAGATGACCAATAACATTGCGTTGGTACATCTGAAAGTATAAGCAATAGTGCATTTCAATAAGCGGTCTGTTAATATGGAAAAGAGGGATTAGTATCTGTCAAAGATGTGTAAAGACCTGTTAGAAATGGCCAGTGTAACCCAGAACAAGCCAACTGCCCTATTTCCTATTTCTCCGGCTCATAACAAGTCAAAATTTAGTTAAGAGCAGCCAAATAATGGTTGATTGGTTGGATAACTTAGGCTGCTCTGTGTGTCTGTAAATGAAATTTTATAGACTTTAAAAACATTATTTCCATCAGTGACAATTGAATCCCAGTAGGCACTACTTTCATATATATGCAAATGCATTCATTTTAATTTTTACTTTGTGCTTTGTTTTGAACTGGTAGAAAGGCTAGAAACATTGAATATTGAAGGCTAAAAACTGCTGTTCCATACTTGCATGCTATATAATGTTTGCAGAACTTCATTAAGAGTGTGATAATGCCATACGATTCTTGGAAAGGAAACCGCTCTTTTACTTATTCTCAATTCCTTTGTTACATTCTGTTATCTCCAAGGGAGCCTTTGATTATCAAAGTCTTTAAATTATTCTTCTTATATAGGGTCCCTGCTGTGTTTTGATGTAAAACTGCTGAGCTCCGTTGTTCCCTGAGGAACCTGCAGTGTTTGTGGTTTATTGTAGAGACTATAGAGCTTATATCATATCTTGAATCTAGAGTTGCTTATCTGAAATAGCTTGCCCTGGGTGTTTTTTCTGGGTGCTTCAGGAATATTTATGTTGGTAAAGCAGTCTTGTTATAAAGGCATTTTAATCAAATTACATGCAAGAGATGCATCTGTTTTTGGGCCACTGCTATAAACTGAATTTGGATTCTACAAGATGTACTAACTCACTGCACACTCTTACATCTTGCAATTTTTGATTTTTGTCCCCAGACTACAAGGCGCACTGTTCCATTTCTCTTTGTTAGAGGAGATGGTGTCATATTGGTGTCACCGCCTCTTAGGACAGCTTGACTTAGGACATCACAATATTGGATTTTGACCAAGGGATCAAGCATTTTATAGTTGCATCTGTTGTGATCTTATGCAAAGCTCAAGAAACTGTTTTACAAATGTAGTCTAGTTTGGACAAAACAGGATGTCATAACTCCGTGGATGAATGTAAGCCTTTTTTTGTGCGCTTCCCATATATTGGCATTTTATGATCTATGTTTATTTGTGGATCAATATTAGCAGGCATTGAGATTTTCTTTTTTTAATTGAATATTTATGGTTCGTACGTAGAATTTATTGGTTGCAGAAAGTTACTAACAGGCCTGTTTTGAATTTTAACTGATTTTTGTCACGCTTTTTTCATCTTCGGTTTGATCTGAGTGAATTTGTACTTATATTGGCAATTTGACATATTAATGTGGGCTAAACATGGAAATTGAAGCCCTTTTATTTGCCGACTGCTTTCGAGGTAAAGAATGCTCCTCCTATTCATCTGCTTTTGTGAGTTATCATATTGGTAAAGAGCTTATTGATAGAAGTATCTTGAGATATGCATTTATATAGAATAGTGTGGTACAGTGATCGATATGTTCAGCCATATAAACTCTGTAGCAGCCACCCTGCCATTGGCTTATAGAATGCATGGGCAGCAGAAAAATTAAATAATCTAATCTAATTTCATGCTTTTTTTTTTTTTGAAAAATTAACCCTAATTAGTCTAAAAAATCTCTTTGACATTGTCATTGATACATTAAAAATTAACAAAACTAATCTCTTCAAAGTTTTATTACAAAAACATCCCTTAGGTTTTTGCATCACCTTATAACTAATTAAGTCGCAGCACTAATTCGACTTGAAATTCATGGATACATAATATTCTTATAATTTTCTAGATACTTTTATCAATAAGCTCTTTACCAATATGATAACTCACAAAAGCATCTATACAAGCATACATAACTTGACATTCATCAAGCACTTCTTTATCCCACATACTCATTGTGATCTCCTTAGCCTTCACTATCTCCCACCCCAACACCGCGATCGCAACTTCTTTTAAGCCCGCATTTACTCTCACCTTCCCCACCTCGGCTGCAACCTTGCTGACATCCACCATACTTGACAACCGTAGATCATAATCCTTTTTAAGCCTTTGAGAGTCACTTTTGATTCCGACACCGGAGAACTTGCATTGTGGGTCCCCTAGAAAGTCCTCGAGGGCCGAGGGAATATAAGGGGAGTGGAGGAGTTGGTAAATGAGGCAGTTGGGGCCTACACATAGCTGTAGGGTTGCTATAGGGTTTAGCCACTCGGTGTCTAGGCCGATTATAGTTGAATGATGGTTGGATCGGATGTGGGTGATCCAGGATGTTACTACGTTGGGGCAAGATGTCACGATGGTTCGAACCCGATGGTTGAAACACGTGACGTCGTAGGATGTGTAGGTGTTGGTTTGATGGTGTTTAACTATTGTTGTTGGTGAGGTTGCCATAGATGGTTTCGTTAATTAAGGCTCTAAGGAAGCCGGCGTTCTTCTTTGTTCTTCCTATTGAAGGGAATTAGAGCGAATTTTTGTTAATATATTTGCAACCCCAAAATAATTGACTATATTAAGAGAAATTTATGTTTTTTTCAAGGTTTGAATAAAGAAAATATATATATGGTAGGTTTATATTAATAGAAATTTGTAGTATTTCATCCGTCTTTAATAAAAATATATCATATTTATTAGGGTATAATCGTAAGAAGTATCAAATAGATAAAATATATCATATTTATTAGGATATAATCATAATAAGTATCAAATATTACCATATCTAGTTGATTTTTTTTCCTCCCAAAGGATCTGGTTGATTTTAAATGATAAGTTCTAAAATGTAAAGAAATAGTATACTTATTAATTAATTTGTTAGATGTATTAAATATATTTAGCCTACAACCGATCATATGATCAATTACATCATATTACATTTGTATCACAGAATTAAAAACTGGTATTTCATACCCAATATACGTTGTAAGCTTTAGTTCACATGACTAAGAATCTGAGATGATCAAACTAGGGCCCTGTTCTTTTGAGCTTCTGGGCAGAGCAGAGCAGATTTCAGCAGAGCAGAGCAGATTGAAGCAGGGCAGGGCAGAGCAAAGCAGAGCAGATTGAAGCAGCTATTTTTAAGTACTATTTTTAAGCAAAGCAGGGCAGGGCAGAGCAGATTGAAGGAGAGCAGAGCAGATTTCAGCAAAGCAGAGCAGAGCAAAGCAGCTCTAAAGAACGGGGCCTAACTCTTTATATTGAAATCACTTTGGATTTGCCTCAATCCATCACTAGAGTCAATTGTATACTCAATTTTAAATAAAAAAAAAAAGACGTGGGAAGCCGGGAAGGGAGCGTCTTGAAAAGCATATCAGACTTGTGAATTGTTCCAAAGGAATGACAACTTGTTTTACACATTGCACCATTAACAGTGCAACAAGGACATGGTTTTCATCAATGAGTTTAGGGAAAAACAATCCATAGAGAAGTAATACGTTGATTCCTCAAATAAGAAGTAATAGTTAGGCGAGGCGAACCAGTAAGGCAGCAACTAGTGTACTATGTAATTGTGTAAACCCCTATATATCTGGGAGGCTGGGAAACCTTTCAAGGTAGAGTAGACAAAGGGCTTAGCCATATAGCTGAAAGGACTACAGCCAAAAAAATAAGGAAAGAAAAAATTATTTTGGGAGAATAAGAGCAAAACCGCCAGACATAAAATTCTCTTGCCCTGAGAAGGTGAAAGGATAGTTTGGAGCTGATTCATAGTAATTATTGGAAACACCCAAGCATACAAAGACATCATTATCAAATCGTAACATATGCATAGGATTATAATAAATTCTTAAGGTACATCAAAAAGAGAAGAGTTGAGAAGAATGATAATAGGGAATTTTATTAGCACACTATATTGTAACAATTAAATCGCATTCTTTCAGCTACACTAACTTAAATACAGCAATTACACAAAGAAATGAGAGCAAAACTGAGCAAAAAATGGAGATGGATTGAGAAACAGAATAGACACAAGCTAAAATAAAAAGCTATCTCATCTACGTCGATGTTTAGAGATACTAGGGGAGCTAATTACTTGTGCCCCTTTGTAATTTTTGCTTGGAGAATCCAGTGACCCCCTGAAGGAAGCATAAGCAGATTTTGCAGACTCTGGTACAGAGTCCAGTGGAAGAGATTCAGCAAAGCATGCCGTGTTTATACGTGTTCTCTCAAGTTCCGCTTCAAGAAGCTCTGAGCTGCATTGTTGTGCAAGTGCCTGCGGTAGGGAAAAATATATGCTTAGATGACTTGCAATTTCAGGATAAAAACACAATCAGAATTACAACTCGTACATTTTATTGATAAGATCCTAATCCACCACCCTAAAGAGACGAAATAAATATATACAATAGGCTGCATTAGTGGCATACTTCAAATACAGAGAACAGAAAATAAAAATCTACTTCAGTTAGACCAACTTCCCCATCTAATGTATTTTGTCAAATGTCAGTAAATTTTAGAGTGGCTCTTCTCTGTTATAATTATAAACTAAACTTAAATTTACATCACTTTCCGTGGATGTGTGTGTGCGTGTGTGTGTGTGTGTGTTGATCATCCCATCAAAACTCAGCAATCAAAGTTGCTTGTCACCACATCAAAATTTTTTAAAAAAAAAAAAAAAAACAGTATTAAAAATGAGAAAATAAAACTCACAATCAGATCATCTGGTGACACACTAACTCCCTGCTGTCTCTCATCTGTAAGAGCATCTTCTCCCCCTTTTGTTGATCTGCGATGATGCCCAGGATTCTCAATCACCTCTGTCACACTTTCAGTAGCTTTTTCCAGCAGCATCCCTTGAAGTGATTTTAGAGATTCTCTCGCATCATTTGTAAAGTAGGGATTTAGTACTGTCTCGAAATATTCAAGCTGCATAGAACCAAAAGTACATTGCCTACGTCAACTTATGACCATGTAATTCAAGCTATAAAGAAAATAAGGAATTAAGAAATACAAGTGTGAACTAACACAGAACCAATTAAAAGTGATTAAACAGACATTATGCAGCTTTCATTTATTTTTATCATCACCTTCAGCTACCATACGACTTAGTCACATAAATAACCTCAGTTTTACAGAATTATCAATGAGTAATTTCCGATGATAATGAGAGCGTCATCTGCTGTGATATAAGGAAAGTCAACTCACTTAAGCTCCACTACCTCTATCTGGTAAGAAAACTCTACTTACATGTAGTAATGTTATACTGCATCTAGTTATACTGATCTACTACATGATATAATGTCATCTCCAATGAAATAATTTCAGCAATACAGCACAAAGAGCCTCTTTGTAGACAATGGCACCCAACTCCAACACAACAGGCAGGGGCCTACTTAGTCATTAGGGTAAATTATATATTGATATAGGATGGTGTGAATCACTTGTGTGTTGTGTTACAATTTAATTTAAAAATTAGGGAAAATACCAATACCCATACATGATGTGATATTAGGAAGAAGAAAAAAGACAAGCAAGACCATCATCACACAGAAAGTAAAGTAAGAATGCTTGTAATCCTTAATACTCCCTATGTCCCATATTAGTTTATTCCATTTCTTTTTCATTTGTCCCTAATTAATTTTTACACTTTCTTTTTAGACTGTAGTTTTATATTATCTCTTTCCACTACCATAACAATAGGCTCTACTCTCAAACATTCAAAAAAATTTATTCTTCTACCTTCTATCACATCTACCTATTCAATAAAATTATATTCCACTATCTCCATTCACATTTTACTTGACAATAGAATAGTGATTAATGACCAAACAACTTATCAACCAAAACTATGTGTCATGATAAGTGTAAAATCTAATCTGGGATGTGTGTGTGTGTGTGTGTGTGTGTGTGGGGGGGGGGGGGGGGGGGGGGGGGAACGTTTACCAAGTCAGTGAGACACTGAGATATATATTATCCACTTTAAGATATTTTCACAGAGACAAATTACATGTTCTTGAGCCCCTGATTGTTTCAGAAGACCAGCATCACACAGAAAGTACAGAAGAAATGCTTAATCCTTGATTAACATTTGCCAAGCCACCAAGATAGATTAAAGATTTGCCAAGCCACCAAGATACATTTTATTTTCATCAAGAAATTTCAGTTTTGTAAAAAGTAGTATGGAAGAATGCCCATATTTTTTTATTGATTAATATAGTGCTCCTTGTTAAGAGAAATTATGAACAAAGTAACAGATAGAAAAGCATTCCCAAGCCTGGCAAAGGAATATGTTCTGAGCTTACTTGGGATAAATGCAGTTTTCTTGGCGATTATCAAGCTTCCGAACATACATTTTATTTTCAGGCTTACTTGGGATAAATGTAGTTTTCTTGGCGATTATCAAGCTTCCTAATATATTTTAGGCTTAGTTGTTTAATCTTGCAAATCTCTTTGACACATTTTGAAACTTCTTTCTCATACAAGATTATACTGTTCACTTACAGGAGTACATAAATGGTACACTGCAGCACTGCTAAAAACGCAGACTTAGGAGCTACAGAGCCACATACCTCAAGCATAAGCTGACAGAAACCATTTGAATCCACTGACTTAAATTCTTTGCTTTCATATTCATGGAAGATACTCAAAAGAGTATCAATCAAACCTTCAACAAGAACACCAAGTGTCTTATCTAGAAGGGGCTTAGCTCCAGCAAAGACCTGCACCAAAGGAACCAATTCAAAATTAAACGAAGTATACATGTAAAAGATGACAAGTGGATCAAGGAAATAATTTGACAATTATTAGAGGTGAACAGGTTGACAACGTGTTAATATGTTGTCTATTAAGCATATTCAGAGAAATTACATTAGATGGTTAAAAAAAATATAAAATACCATAGTCCCTCATATAGACAACTAAGCACAAAGACTCAGAGCTCCACAAAATGGTATCTGATGGAATAGCTGAAGCTATTAATTTACCTCTGCATGCACAGCTACCAGGGTGTGCAACAGCTCTACAGCAGCATCACGTACACCCTGCATACATGTATGTCATTAGATATGTTAAAACCCATTTGAGGAGAATATTAGATAGCTAATGAGTTGTTTAGCATCTAACTTTGACTGAAGGAGCTGAACCCCATTGAACTCCAGCATCTAATAAGTAGCTCATTGCAGCAGTCCTTATCATGTTTGCCTGATAAAATTAACATATATGTTAAAAAAATGCCAGCAGATGAATTAGGGGATTGATCAGAAGATTTTACCATGAAGAGAGGTTACCTTGGCAAAAGTATACTGTTCCAGGACTTTATCTTCAAGAGCAGAAAAGGCCATTACCAAATCAACTTTATCAGAGTCCTCTTCATCTTTCTCCCTGCAATAGTGAAGTCGAGGATAAATGATCTAGCTGTTTGCAAATATTGACATCCAATGAAAAATTGAAAGAGCAAAAAAAAAAAAAAAAAAAAAAAGAAGCCACGATATGACCTAGAAAAACTGCAGGGCACTTTACATACTCACACTAATCGGAAGAGTGGGATTTTATTGGACCGTTAAAAAGTTATGAAAAGGCATGGAAGGGTTGTTTGTTGCATTTAAAGCAATATTGCAATAAGTAAAATTATATAATAAGGAACATAATACATTTGTTAAGTAAATATTATGGAATAGAGTGAGAGAACTACTTTGAAAGCAAGCACAACAAGATACAAGTAAAAATCACTAACCGAGAATGTGACCATATATGTTTGTACTTATTATAAAGTTCATAACAAAGTTCATCTTTGCAATATCCGACATTGCTCAAGACCATCAGCAACTGCTGGTGCGGATCAACAACACTTCCAGGCATAAGATCTAATGACTTTTCTGAGTTTTCAAAAGAATGTCCGTTGGGTAAATACAAACTTTCTCTGTTAGATCTACTTTGCGTCAACTCAGTTCCAATACGTTCAAGATGCCCTACAAGATCCAATAACATGCAAATTTTCATCATCTAAACTTAAGCACATTTTTTAAAAACATTATTGACGGGCATAAATCAAGGGGTCAATAATAAAACTAGTCATCCTACTATTTTTCTTCCTACAATAGGATCTTTTTTTTTTTCTTTTGAGAAAGGGGGGGGGGGGGGGGGTGGGAGAGCAGTGAGATCTCCTTTGTTTCACATTACCAGCAAAATCCAGGAAGCAATTCAAAGCAGATAACCTAACAGATTCTTGAATTTCATGAAAAGGAATAAAGACATCCTCTGTCTTTGCTGCCTCGCTCTTTAATGTCTGAAGCATCCTGAAATTATAGCACAAGTTCAGTGTTATGAACAAAAAAGAGTCCCTAGATTACTGTTCCTAAAAAAATAGATATAACTCAAAATGCAAGTTAATCAAAAAGAAAAAAGAAATGAAATAACCAATATTCTGATAAAAGGGTGAATGCTCCAGAAACAAATCCTAGAAAAAAAAAAAAATTGGGCATCCAAAAAACAAAATTTCCTTTCTTAGTTAATGGTGGATATAAAGGGTTAGCCAATGCAAAAAAAGTGCCAGTAGGTAAACAAAATGCTCTCTATGCACTTGCTTCAAAAGTGGCATCCTATGTCATTCCTTAATGCTTTTGCAATATTCATGGAATACACATGTAAATATTCCAAAAGGAGATAGACTCAAATAAGTTCACCAATTATACACCTTAAAATTATATCCACAGCATTTTCTACCACAAAGTGCCTCACATATTTTCTATACTTTGGAATGGACAAATAGTGCTCATCTGCCTGCCCTTATCAGCTTATGTTGTACAAAGTATAACAAGAACAGCGAGAGTAACATAAGGACATAAGTCACATAACAAAACTTATCTGTATTGATTGAATGTTATCTACAAGATGCAATGATCTCATTGTGTATTAATGTATTTGTCATTAGGTGGGTTTCCAAAGGTCCAGGAGGTCCAACTGTACACAAGCTTAACTTTGGTCACTTTAAGACAAAAGAGGCTATAGAGACAAAGCTACATGCAAACTCCCCAGAGTCTGATTCCATTAACAGATATACAATGTCATGGAAGTGGGGAAAAATGCTACACTTTAAAGAATTGATAGGTCCCAAATCCCAAGTACATCCAAACAGATTACAGAACATGTACTTAAAACTTATCATTTATAAATAATTATTTCATTTCCTGGTTGTAGTTGCAATTGCTTGCATTTCAGGTTCAGAGTTCATAAGAATGAAAAGGTATACACTTGTACTTACTGGCTGACTTGATTTAATGCTGATATCATAATCGACCGGAATGCTAGAGGCAAGTAAGAGATCCTGTATGGAGATTTATTTCTTTCAATTATTGAGACTGCGACCCATGTTTCATCTCTTGACAAGTCTTCAATAGTAGTCCTCATCCATGAACAAAGCCTCATAATATAAGTCTTTGAAACTTCTGCATGAACAGCTCTGAGCGCCATAACTGTGAAAATAAAGAGCAAACACTGAGAATTGCTTGATTAACAGATGCAGCAGGTGGATTACAAAAAGAAAGTGCGTAAGATACCAATGATAGCAGGGGCTGATTCTTTAACTTCTAAAACCTGGCAAGCTTTAGATACTTCTTTTATGGAGTCACACATATATGGCTGAAGAATATTCGATTCTTCAAATTCACGAAATGTGTCGAGCACCTGCATTATGGTAAAAACGATAAGGACTTACACAAAAGATCACCATTACACTAACCGTTGGCTTTAAAGAGCAATGACAGATCAATCTATGACTATGTTATTCATTTCAAAGTCCAGAAAATCAATTGCAAGGGTAAATTATTTAGATCAGCCCTGTTCCTACCATCAAAGAAGCTAATATGTGGTTAGAACGGGAAGGTGGAGTCATGCATAAAGGACAACTAAGGTTTCATAAGATTCTAATAAAATATACTTTAAGGAATGTGTAAACTTCTGCACTTCCTATTATTATTTTCATATGAGATAGCTTCAATATCTTCCACAATCATAGAGTGAAACCATCCGATACATAATTATACGTACTCCACTCCATTTTACTTGACTAAGAGTTTCACAGCTGCCAATGCACAACCTAAACCAGTATCACCTTTGGTGGACTGTTTTGGTGAAAATTGAGACGAATCCAACAACATCCCACATAACTATGTTTTTCTTCCATTTAAATCACAATATGACGTAATAGGAGAGAGAGTATAATAGTGCCAAAATCCTAATGTTGCAACTAAAATGGAGTGGAGGAAGTATAAGTATATCTATAGGGCTACCAAAAAAAAATGGGTGAATGGGGTGATTAAAAAAATCAAAAGAAAAAATCACAAAATGAAATGAAGTGATTGTATGGCAATAAGTAACAACGTCCACACCCATTCTTTCTAATGCCTTTAAAATTAACCTTTTCTTTAGGCCAATTACCCACCATAACAAGTAGAGCCCATAAATAAAACCTCATGTTCTACATTTAGACCAGTCAGCATTTTAAAGTATAGGTTAACAATCTTCAGCCTTCTCTGTGATATATCAAGCCAAAGGGAGAAAGAATTAAATAGAAGAGAGAAGAGTAAAGGTGAATTTGAAGGAACAATAAATATAAGAGAATAGAAGAAATTATCGAGCAGAAATAATGAACACAAAACTCAAGAAGGTTTCTCCTCCATCAAGAATGAAAATTAAAAGCAACCAGGAAGTATAAAGAAGAGAGAGAGACTGATCGGGATTTTCAGATATAAGTTTTTTTTAAAAAAAAAAAGGAACCAAGAAGTATAAAGAAGTTAAAGTTATAAGCTTTTTCAGATACAAGGTTGTAAAATTCCAATGAGAAGGTTCTTTAAGGATAACTATATACAAAGGAAGCAACTCAAGGTACGTAAACCGGAAAACTGATTCCCAGCTAATCACGTTTAGATTTCAGAAAAAATTTGTTGGTGGCTAGAGCTTTCAGTCATCAGTTAACAATTCACAAGAGCACAGAATAAGTTTTTAATTGAACGTCTAACCATAAGAAAGCTCATACACCACCACAGATAAGATAAATGCAATCTTTCAGCGAAAGTGCCCAATTAACTGGATACAGAGCTTTCCTATTCCTTCACTGTGGTAGCTGTTATATACTTATATGGTACTGACTTTTTGTCTTAGAGGAAAGCTCTGGAATCTTGTTTCATTATTGGGTAATACGCTGGCGAGCTGGTTTGGTTTGCGGAGGAAAAACAATCTTAAGGAGCTTAGGCGTGAATTTATGTCTATGGTTCATTGGTTTGGGTGCTTTTGGTAAGTCCATCATGATTTATCTTTTGTGTCAAGGTTAATGAGATATTACAATTTACAAGACCATGTGATCAAAGCTTTTATGCAGTCATGAACTCATGATTCTTTTCCAAATTTTTATAATGTCTGATGTCAAGCGTATTATTTTATTTTTTTTAATTTTAAAAAAACATCCCTCTATTTTGCCATGAAATTTCCTGTTCTTTCTTCTCAACTTAAATGTTTAATTCTTACTAGAAAATCCAGGGAAAACAGTCTAATTCAACCATCATTCCAGCCTTAGTTTCAAAAGGCGCGAGATTCAAAGAGTCCTCAGAGCTTTGGCGCACTTAAAGTGCCTAAAACCTCCAAATTCATTTCAAGACCAAAAATTGTACCTGAAGCTACATAGCATTTATGTTATAAAGAAAAAAAAAAAAAGACAGAATATAGAAAGCAGATTAAAAAAAAAAAAAAAAAAAAAAAAGAAAAGAAAAAATTGAATAAAATAAAACATAAAGATCCGAGAAAGTAGAGAAGCAAAAAATAAAGCAGAAAAAGGGAAAAAGAAAAGAAATGGTAAAGGAGCTGGCGAGTCGCAGAGAAGAATGAGGAAGAACAAACAAAAAAAGGGAAAAAAGAGAAGAAAGAAGACAGGTGATTTCGTGGTGACAACTGTTAACAGTTCCCAGTCTTCCCACTCCTCTTCAATGCTAGGGTTTATAATTTACAACTGAATAAGGGATTAAGTGTTTTCTCTCTCTTCTTGTATAATTAATATGACCGCTGGGGTTTTCTAAAAGGCATGTATTTTTTTTTATTTTTTTAAAATTTGACAACTTTGACAAGTCAGCAGTAGCCAGAGCCTTGAACCATTAACCGACAAAGGCGCAGCGGTAATGGCAATTAGCGGTAGTGTCTAATAAGATGATTTTGCACTTCTCCACAAATTTTATCTGTTTCCTTATTCTAGGTGGTTATTCCATTCAGGGAAATAAAGAACTTATTCTTCTTAATTCTTGGGTTCAGGAATTCCTATATAACTTAAGCGACACAATAAAAGCTTTTTCCATTCTTTTAGTAACCGATTTATGTATCGGATTTCATTCGCCCCAAGGTTGGGAACTACTGATTAGCTGAAAATGTTGAGGTCAGACGGGTTAGAGAAGGCATACCTTATCCTCGTAAAGAGATATTGTACTACGCATCATTCCGGAAACTTCATCAAGAGAATGACTTGAGTATTTCGCATCACCAATTTTTTCGTCAATCTTATTTGAGGTAGGGGCATTGGATTCGGTAGCAACATGAGAAGACTGGAATAAAATCATAAACATTAATTCAATCCAAGGTGGTAATTGGCCACACTTAAAACTGATTTTAACCAGTACATTAAAAAAAAAAAAAAAATCGATGTCCTGCTATGAAACAGCCTTCAATTTCTTGCATGTGCAAATACGATTTTATAACTAGTCCTTTGGCATGCGGGACAGCCAGAAGTCTTATAGGTATCCTTACAAGAACAAATTTTCTTTTCCCAAAAAGGCCTATATATGGCTTGATCCAATTTATATACAATATAACATATACACAAACAAGCAGAAAGACATAATGCTCGATTGTGATCCCACCTACAAAAATAAAAAAAACAAGGAACAAACACATGCTCATTAAAAATAAATATACTATCTTGATCTTGGACTCCTACACTATATGAAAGGCATATAAGGAAACAACTAGCTATATAGCTCCATTCAGAAGTACCTCATTGACTTGAAAAGGTAGCCAAAATGAAAATTACACGAATCTACAATAGACCCAAACATAATTAGCATGGAAGAGAATGGCTAAGTTATTAACATGTATATATAACCCTCCCTTCCCAGCACACACACACACACACACACACACACCAAAAGTAATTCCCATTAGAGAGAAGGAAACTTGGTGTACCTTTGCAAATTTTCCACTGAAAACTGAAAGTGCTATTTTCCAGAAGGCTGGTAAGTAATGAATAAGAACAGATGTTAGCTTCTGGATGTACTTTTTTTTCAAAGCATCAACCTCTTCCCCAGTCAATTCCACTGAAGGAGCGTCTCCAGCAAGGTCGGTGTTACCATTTGTGTCTGGCTGATGTGAAAAAGGTTAAATGGTTATACATTATAGCACATCAAGTGCATTTTTTGTTCTTTGCAAAGATGCAGTTGACAGAATCAAGATTCAACTCACAGATTGACTAGGCCCCTGCAGTATCTGTTTCCACTTGGCATCAGAGGCAGCACGTTCACGAATATCATTTTGCAATGCATCAAGCCTTGCTTCATAGTCATAGGTGCACTTTTCAAGCAAACCTCTGATTCTTTGGTTCTGCAATTTTGGCCTTAACATTATAAGTTAAACTAGATTTCAACCTAAAAGTTAAATAAGCAAACTATACAATCCCAACCTTGGGAAAAGATCAACATGCTCAAAGACTTACATCTTACCAATTATGACTAGTTTAGAGGCTATTACCAAAAGACTCACAGTGAAAGCATTCACGGAAAAAGAACCATGAAAAGAGGAAGGAAAGATTTAAAGAACATTAATCACACAATTTCCAGATAATTTAGTAAACTGCACACTAACAGTTTATTTGGATAAAAAAAACAAAAAGGGGGAAGGAATAGAAGGGGAGGGGAAATTAATGAATTTTTTTCTCCAAATCTCTCCATTGTTGGAGAGATCAATTTCTTACAATTTAATACCTCCATTTTCCTTCCCTTCCTTTCCTTCCACTTCTCTTCCCTTCCTTTCCCTCCATTTCCTTCAATCCAAACACACTCTAAAAGGCCCAAAGTTGGATAAGAAAGCAAATGGCAACAAATTTTGAACACAACAAATGAATAAATTGTTATTCAGTAGATTATAGCATCGTTTAAACTTTAGAATAAACAATAAAGCATAGGATGAATTATGGAAGCAAATAGCATAGCATTGGTACATTAGACATCATGAGATTGTAGTGTATCTAACCTGCAAGTTCAGATAATGCCACACAGGATCTGATTCAGGTTCTAGCTCCAAAAGCAGCCTCACAGTGTTTTCAAGCTATAAGAAGCAATAAAAGTTGACCATTTAGCATTATCAGACTAACATTAAGGTGAAGGGTATCAGAGTACAGATATTTGGAAAAATTAACGTAACATATAGAAATAATTAATTGAAAAAAACCCACAAAATCACATTCCAATATACAAATTACTACCTTGTCAAGTTGTCGCCTTGACACCACAATAAATAGGTATTGGTAAAAAATACAAAGAACCTAGCAGCTCAGTTAATCAGGAGCAGAGAACTACAGATACAGCTTCACCAATATGGGTAAATGCCATATTCAGTCCTGAAGATGCTATATGGGTTCAGATGGAAGAGGTGTATGGGGTCTTATATGCAAGGATTACCTACCTTCCAGTCTACCACAATGTACACAAAAAGGCAAAAGAATTATGAACAGAACCTCATATGATTTATTCCTTCAGGTTTATTTACAAACTTCCCATACTCACTAGAGACACCATATATGAAATGTGTTTCAACTCCTTCCAAGTCCTGCTCATGAATTAATCAACCACACTTGCTAGTGAGCATAATCCATCCAAAGAACAAAATATCTAATCCTTGATACTCAAGAGTTGGAAGACCCTCAGACAACATGAGTTCATTTCAGAATAATCAACTAAATTCTTCCATAAAACTTAAATTCAAGAAAAAAAGTTACTTATTCCAGACATCATCAAAACACATCAAATGATAACCAAGAAGCTTTTTTTAGGCACTATTCACAGTTCATAAACCCCCTATCTATGTTACTTGGACTTAGGTATACATGTCCAACACGGATACATGTCAAAGCGTCCGACTTGGCTATTTTGTGAAAAAATTCCATGATTTTGAACTAAAAGTGAAGTGTCCAAGTGTCATTCCCATGTCCGAGTTTGAGGGTCCAACATGGATACGTGAAGTGAAATGAAGAGTCCGAGTAACATAGCCTCCTCGTTCTATTTACTTTCCCTCTTTTGTGTTCTCAATCACTTTTACTTTATTCCTCTTATGGGAACCTTTTCATTCATCATTTTATCATCTCCTACACCACCTTGTGAGACCTCGTTACATCAAATAATCCCTTTTCGTCTACATCACTACTCCTAGAAATGAAAGTACCCACATGGGTGGGTAGTCCCTCTCCCAAGTTCTCCTATAATTGCTAGTTTATGTTGCTAGTTGCTACTATAAATTTATAATTGCATAGGAGTACTAATTTTGATCACATCTTTCTAAGAAATTTAAAATTACTTTATATAATGTATGTTGTAATTACATTAGTCTCCACGACTATTATTAAAAAAATATGTATACATTACAGATAGATTATTTAAAAAAGATATAAATGTCAAATTTAAGTGTTGACAAAATGAAAGTCAAACTACTGCAACAATAATCAATAACAAATTTTAAAAAATTTACGAAAGATGAATGAAAATTACTGTAATTTACAAGGTTACTTCCAAACTGTTGGTTAAGATTGGTGCCTAGACCTGCCAAATATTAACCTAGCTTGAAACTTACATTAACAGATCTAAAATATACCTCACTCACCAGAATGACAGGTCTTGCAGAAAATGCATGTGACTGGAAAGTGTAAATCATGACCTTTCCAGTCCAAAGGATCAACACTTGTCAACAGAAGCTAATGAACTATGGAATTTTCCCAAAAAAAAAAAAAAAAAAACTAGCAGAAATAAGTGAGGGTCATGACATTGAATAAAAGTGTAAACTTACATCTGTTAAATCTATCTGTGGATCTTCCATAGTTTTGTACAGTGTTCCCTTGAACTCATGCATCACTTTTTCGACCTCCTCAAGTACACGTTTCAATATTCCAATCTGAAAATAAATCATAATCATATGGCTTATTAAGTTGAACAAAAAAAAAAAAAAAAAAAAAAAAAAAAAAAAAAAAAACATGCAGAAGACATGCTTTAAACTCAGTCATCTGCTGGAAGTTCTCCGCAACACAAACTATTGTACATACTCAAAGGAACAGTAAATATAATATAGGCAAACTTATAGCTCACAACAAAGCAGTCCAACACGTATAGGGAGTTCTGTGATGAATATTGAACTTGACATTCCAAAAAATGCCGACAATAATGTAAATTTTTAAATATATCCACGGCATCTGTGAGATGCTATAATTTTACTATATCAGCCACTTTGCTAAGTCTTTTTTTACACTGGTCCACATACCTCGTATAAGTTTAGAATCTCATAATTTCATCATTATCAGTTATTTAGAACCTCTTACCTTTTATATAAAATAAAAAAAATAAGTTTCTAAAGTTATACTTCCTACACTCTCTTTTACCATTTGGGGTAAGACTCTTACCAACACATATCATTCACCATAAAAATTTTAATTATCTTTTCGTAAAAATTATAATGAGACGAATCTATCATGATCCCACATGACTACATTATTCCTTGATTAAATCACAATATGTGGTCAAAGGAAAGTTTGTGCATTGTATAAAAGATTAAAAGTCCAAATGGTGCAAGTATAAAAGAACAAAGAGATTAATAGGGAAAAAACCTTGAAAATTTTTTGAACTGCAATAATAAAGAATTTTTTTTAGAAAATAAATAAAATTCACGCCATGCTGGCTGGCAAAGTGCATCATAAAACCTACAAGATGATGCTTCCAAAAATGTAAGAATGTCAAAGTCTATCATAGAGGATTTCCACCCCCTCTCCCAGCTCCAATGAAAGGAATTTATTTTACAAAAATACTTGATAATTTAATACATATACTTCCTCCGTTCTTTTATTATTGCACCACTTGCCTTTTTAGGAAGTTTCACAAATATTGCACCATTTCCTCTTTAGGAGAAAAATTATTTGTGTTCACACTACAAATACCCATACCCTTGCTTTTCACACTTACTTTTTAATTTATAAATATGTCACATGGGCAATTTTGTATTTTTACCTTTCTCTCTCTTACTTTTTTCCACTACCAAAATATTTGCACCCAACCCCTATGGTGCAATAATAAAAAAACGGAGGAAGCATAATATATCTACAAAGAGACAAATTGTTCCAAATGAAACAAAATTTTAAAGAGCAAAGGTGTCTATAGCCATAATAACAATTGAAAGGAAGAGTATAAGGTAATGTTTAGTTACAAATTATAGGGAAATTATCATTGGTACACCCAGGTTTGGGCTTTTATCAATGATACACCTGCTTAAGTTTTAATTAATAGCAGTACACCTATACTTTCAACTAATTAATTACAGTAAGCATTCTGTTAATTAAATGTTAGTAATAGGTTAATTACTTTCAATTTTAACCAATTTTAACTCTCTACTTTTTTTTTCCCTCCTTAATTTCCCTTCTATTCAAAGTAATCCACCCACATTTGTCATCATAATATAAATGATTTATGCAACTTCTTCATTTGGCCTTTTTTTTTTTAATTAACTTTATTATGCTTTACCCACAGCATATCAATACAAGCGATCAATATATCTCTTCCTCATCAAACTACGAAATAAAGGAGGGTGGCTTTGTATATATACATAATGACATGGTTCATGGGTGGGTTACTATAGGAGGGAAATTAAGAAGGGGATTGGTCAAAATTGCAAGTCATTAACCTATTACTAACGTTTGATTAACGGAATGGTTACTCTAGTTATTTAGTTGAAGTATAGGTGTACCACTGATAATTAAAACTTAAGCAGGTGTATCATTGATAAAAGTCAAAACTTGGGGTGTACCAATGATAATTTCCCTAAATTATATTAGGTTTATTCTTGTCTACTATATCTTTGTCTAGTTTGGTTTGGTTTGATCTATCTCCAGGTTTTGACTGAAAAGTTTTCGTACGCTAATTTACATAATATTATTATTATTAAGTGGGATTTTATTTGACGTCCTAATTTGTATTTTCTAGATAGCTGAGTGACCCTGAGTCCATAACTTTAATTAATATACAATATTCCATATATTTGGCAATAAGTAAGCATAAATAAAAAGGTCCGTTTTCGTATGAATTTTTGTGGCTTGATTGTAAAAATAAACATCAGTGTATTCCTGAACAAATAATAAATTGTCAAATTCCATATATTTGGCAGTATTTACACACACATGCATACAGATAAAACATATAATAAAACCACTTTTCACATTTCACACACTATCTATCTTTTTTTTTTTAACTTTGTTCTGAGATCAAAAGAAACTAGCAGAAAGGGGCACACATCATAACTAGATACAAGACTCCCACTAAAGAGAAACCATGCATAGAGAATATTTCCAGTACATTTTTCAACAATTAGACAATATGCACCAAATTTAAATAAATAAATAAATAAATAAAATAGTAATCAACAAAAACCATGTCACAAGATTTTTTTTGACAGCAGGGTCAATAGGATCCAATTTCAATCACAAAGTAGAAAAGACGCAACTGTTAACATACATGAGATGGCAGCGCGATTGACTTTGCCTTCTTATACTCCCTAACTGCCAAATCATGTTCACCATTGCTGATACTAGCACGAATTGTACTGGGCAAGTTGAAAAGTGTGCGAAACCTCTGGAGCATTCCTTGAACAGACCTGATCTTCTCAGCTTGAGCCTGACATGCATAAATGCACATAAAGATCAATATGGCTCACGATGTGAATGATAACATATCAAACTAACAACATTCCTCATACTAACCTGTCTCTCAAACAGGGGCTCAAAAGCACGGGTAGCTTGTGAACTCACTCCTTGAATGATGTTATATAGGTGCATAGTCCCAGCACCCTCTGGGTCTTCTTCAATTCGTTTCAGCTTTGATTCAATATCTACTCAAAAATTTCCGCTGATAATTAAGCAATTGCAAAGCTAATACTACTTATGAATCAAATTGGGCAGCAATAATAGATAAAACAATCAGAATCCTGCACTAACATACCATCAATGGTTGTCTTGCATGAGACAAAACAATCAAAATTTTCCTTCACCAAATTTTTTCTCTGCTGAGTGCGACCTTTAAGGTCTGTTTTAATAGCATGGGCACCAGCCTCTAGATCAGCTGCACTTGTATCTTGGTGAATCCGAGAAAGGAATAACTTCGCATCAAATTTCTCTGAAAAATACGCCAGCTTTTCTGCAAAAAATCAAATAATCGTGAGGACACCTTAAATGTTATTCCCATGTAAACAGCCTATAAAAGAACATTTAAAAATAAATAAATAAATAAATAAAAAAACACACACACACACATATATAGAAAGCCCCTAGGAGTACCAAAAGGAAGATAACTCAGTGCAGGAAATCATTGGTTAACTAGACCTTATTAAAGAATTTTGGAAATTATTAACAATCAAGGATATCGCATGAATCCAAATGTCACTTGGAAGTATGCTGAATTAATTCAATGAACTATAAATGCCTCCTCAAACAAAAAGTCGAAATAAGATAGATACCACGAAGATCATTATTAATATTATCTCTTTCTCTCGAGGGAGAGCTGTCCGAAGTATCTGTTATAAGCTTCAATGTTCTGTTGTCTATTATCCTGCAAAAATGGAAAAACTCGGGTTAGTATAGAGGGTGGTGAGGGAGGTTACCAGAGGAAGAATTGTGGAGTGGAGGGGCTGCTGTAGAAGAGGAAGGGGGAAGGAATAGAAAATTATAGCCTAAGAGAATGTAACATGGGTCTCATAAAATGCAGTTCTAGACAGTTTCTGTTATGTGTTAGCAGAACCTTGACATTTCAAACAACCGATAACAAATTCCATAAGAATTGTTGCTGGTGATAAATGGTTATAAAAGACAAACAAAATGACAATGAACTTGCAAAAACCCACAAGTGGCTTACACTCTTTCTTTTTTTTACCTCGATCTTTTTATCTAACTTCCCATTTGGGGGTTGGGGGGAGTGGGTATGCACTTATCTAGGTGATATGTAATTCCAACACTTTTAGTTTTGCACTATTCAGTTATTAACTTTGACCAATTTATTTATACTAATTTATTGAAAGCAAATCCATAAAAAGGTATGTCATCGAATTAGTTCAATTGAACACTTCTATAATAACAACTTTTTCTATTTTTTTTTTTTTTTTTTTTTATTTATAGAAATTTAAAGATATTAGTGGTCAAAATTGTTCCCTGGATAGCATGCTAGTCAAAGCAGCTGGGGTGAGAGTCTTAGATAAGCAACAACAATCAGCATCATCAAAAGAGCGTAAGCAATTACTAAGTGTAAGGAAACGTGAAAAGATTCTGAACATGATAGTCAAGAAAGATTACCCTAATCCTAGAGGATCAATACACTCCATGCCTCGTGGAAACGACTGTAAATTTGCCAGGCCCTTTTTGCCCAATGCTGAAGGCTTATGCTCAACTTTCGGAACCACTGGTACTGGTACTGCTCTAGCCTCACGCATCTCTCGAACTCTACGAGCAAGCTGACAAACAAATATCATTATTTTCATGATGACTGTCCAAAATCTTTAACAGAACATAATACACTACCAACTGCTAGAATAGTTGTCAGGAAACATAACAAGACAACAATCATATACAAAAACAGCATGCTTCATCAACCTAAAAAATAGATCTGAGTCACAAGCACACAACCCAAATGCACCAAGACAGAATAACAGAACAGAAAATTAACACATTGCAGAGGCAAAGTATCATTGTTAGAATAAGAAAAGGTTTGACCTAGGTTTCAAAGGTACATAGCTTCTCTACCCCACCCCACCCCCAATGGACATATACTTCATGCCTTGTCTTAATTCTATTACCTCTTTTAACCATTTGCCTAGAGATTTTAAAAATAGAACATCACCACCAAAACATAATTCTCTTTGTCAATAATGTATACTTCGTATTTTTTAATATGATAGGAAATATAAACATTACGCTTTCTTTCTTTTTCTTTTTTTTTTTTTAGAATTAATATTGTAGTCCTCTTCAGAAGAAGAAAAAAAAAAGAAAGAAAGAGAGAGAGAACATGAATTGAATTTGATCAGAGTTTGGATGCAGTTTAAAGAAGAGATTCACATACTCCCCAGTCCACGTAGCCACATCTTGTTTGGAATCCAATGACAATAATAATGTTTGAAGAAAGTGATACACAACTCACACAAGGATACACATAAGAGGCAAGAGAAAAAAGTGAGAGAGATGACGAGCTAAGAAGATAAAATGAAAGTGTCAAATGAAGATGCTTGCCAGGATTATGAGCACATGTGAAATCACAAAAATTAAGGATGAGCACAATAACTCTTAATAATAGAGGCCAATATAATGTCAAGTAGAACCACAATTGTGTGCAACAATGAAGATTGGAATAATGCAGAACAGTTAATTACGAATCCACAGACAGGATATAGGAAACAAGAATCTTAATCTAACTTGGGTTAAATAAGAAACACTTCAAAAGTTAATTTTTATGATATATTGATCCACCAGGTCTCCCAAAGTATACACTAGACAAGTAATATTTTGGAACTGTCCAAATCTTAGACACATGCCAAATTCAAGCCAAAAGAAGAATAATATGGGTGTGCGAACGCATTCCCGTGAAAAGAAAATTGGTGGAGACAGTTGAGAGAAATTTAGGCTTATATTAACTACACTTGTGTTCAAGTGTTGACAATGATACTCGATAGCCATATCCGAGTCCATATAATAAGTCAGGTTCTAAAGCCCAGCACTAACATGAACCCTAGCCGATTAGAAAAGACACACCAAAGAAAGAAAGAAAACAATGTCACCCCGGGACAGAGGATAGAGAAAAGTAGTGATGAGAAAACAATATTATTATAGTAGTCAATTAGTCATATATTCATATGCTGAGAAGGGGTGTGGGGGGAGCTCTCTCTCTCTCTCACGGCCTATACATGCAATAGTGAACAAGTGCATTTCTCTCTCCTCGATTTATGGCTTATATATGGCTTACACAAGCAGCCATATCCAACAGTTTTTCTCTCTCAATTCTTGGCTTGCATTCAAGTGCATCATGCCAAATCCTCGGTTTCTAGCTTACACAAGCAATGGTGTCCAAGTGCATTTCCTTTGCCTCACTGTATGGCTTACACAAGTAGTTGTGTCCTAGTGCATTTCTCTCTCCTCAATTAATGACTTATTGACTTACGTCTGACTGCATTTTGACAGAACTAACCTGGATTTGTGCTAAAGTCAGGGTCGCGACATGTCAGCACGAGTACGAAAAGCTATCTTCTGAGTCCAAGTAACATTGATAGAGGAAATTGGTCACATAATAAGCACAAGAGACCAAAACAGTAATATAAATCAAATTATCAATCCCCATTATACATATTCCTCAGCGGTTTAATATATGATGCAATTAATCAGATTTTAAGCAAACTCACCACAAGCTAATAGCCAAACACCATGATTACAATATGTCACAATTTGAGGCTAAGAGCCAACAACGCTGCACGCCACTCAACTGCACTTCATATATAACTATACAAGTGTTGTGGAGAAATAGACAAATTCCCTAATAAAATAGAAAAATGTTCATAAAGGCAAACATATAAGACCACATTCCGTCTTTGAAGGTTTCAATGGTATACCTTGAGGTTTAGTGAGCATACAGCAAGGTACCTTAGTATGTCAATGATATCTCACTGGAAACATAGAGAGGAAGTAGCAAATTTTCCTAATTCTGGCAATTCTGTAGATAACCCCCTTAATTTTAGAGGGAGCAATTTAGCTTCGTAAATTCACGCCATATTTCAATGTGCCTTCCGCTATTTATCTAAATTTTTGGGCATATTGTCACCAGGGAAGAAACATGACCTTATTGGATTGTGATAAACTCTGATAAAATTATGGAGATAAGTGGATAAACTCTGACAAATATATAGTATTGTAATAAGAATCTTCATAAAGCAACATAAGTTCGTGATTTTCAAAGGAGATAAGTGGACATACAGAATCCGCTTGCTGCCAATCATTAAAAATTTCATTTTGGGAGGGAGGGTGCTAGAGTGTTCTGACTTGCAACCTAAGTTAGCAACCCTGAATTTCTACTAATGTCATCCAGTTCTTCGTTTTTGACATCCCTAAATAAGACAAAAAAAGTGTCGCTAACTTCCTTGTCATGTTCTAAACAAAATTTCTTATCAACATTACTATTTCAAAAGAACAATTTGCTTTCCTTGAAAAATTGCCAATCAAAGAGTGGTATAAGGAATTCAATATTGCTACAACCAACAAAAGTTCCATTATTCACACTTCATTAAGCATAACCCGAGTTGTTGATCACATTCGATATTATGTCCCATTTGCTTCTTCTTTTTCATATCTTCTCCTGGTATTCCGAATTCCAATCACTACTCAGTTTCACTATCAGAGTATCAGCAAATTTCATAACTTGGCATAACAGCAAGATCACACATTGTGGCAATCACATTAACACTCAGTACAAATCAAAAAACGAAAAGAACCCGAAAATTCCCAAATCATAAAACAGCTAAAAAACACAATTAAACCCAAAATTAGCAAATGCAGCATCAAATCAAAGCTGAAAAACCTACCTCAGACTCATCCACACGCTTCCAGCTATCAGGCTCACCACCAGCCCACTGCGAATCGGCGTCATCCTTCGAAGCTTTAGCTCTACTCCTCCCCTTCCCACCACCACCACCACCTCCGCCGCCATAAGTAGACGCCTTCGACGACTCCTCATCACCCGAAGAAATACTCAACATCTCAACCTCAGAATCATCATCTTCATCCATAGACTTGGTATAATTCCTTTGTCTAGGGTTAGGGTTTTTACTCGCCGACGACGACCCTTTATTCGACGGCGGTTGGACGTAATTCGCAACAGGTTTGGACGATTTTGATGGGGGTTTCTGGTAATTGGTGTCTCGTTCAGCTTGTTCCTTCAATGCCATCTGAAGGAGCTCATCTTCGTCGAGATCTTCGCTGTCGGTCGACATTGAAGCTTGTTCTGCGCGTTAATGGAGGAATTGAGTAGAGGAAATTGGTAGATCTGGTGTTGCAGAGGTTGAGGAAGATGATGAAGAAGGATGATTTTTTGGGAGTTGATTGATTAATAAAAATGGAGGAGAATTGAGGGAAAGTTCAAAGGTGGAGGAGAGAGAAAATTAGAAAAAATAAATTTGGAAAGAAAATTATATTGTCTAATTGTAAATGCCACGTTTTTTACTCCTTTTGCCACGGTGGCATAATGGAAATACGTATATTTCTATTTTTTTTTAATAAAATGGAGTACGTAAAGCGATAAAGATCACAGGTGGATATAATTTTGCGAATTTCGCATTATATATGTCTTAGTTCAATTGGAGTGGATATGGCCCCATGTATGATTTAGATGAATAGTGAATATGTATGGATATCAAAAGTCATACTCGCCTTGAGTAGGGGGAATGATGGTTTTAATTATGCCTTTACCTACTAGATATCCACTTGTCAACTCTTCATATTGACTTGTGTGTCTATTCTTCACTTTGTATCCATAACTGTCTAAATATTTTTAAAATTAAATAGGTAACGGAGTGTAAATGGGTAAGTTGGCATAGACATGTGTGGATATCCACCTGGGTGGTGAAGCCGATTTAGATTTAAACTAGCCTTTTGGCCCGTTCAACGAACGGGTTGTAGCTTATTTTATTTTTCTTGAAATGTGTTGTTTATTTGTGTTGTATGTGTCGATGATTTTTTTGTAATAATTTGCTTAATTTTCTTACTTATAATTGACAAGTTAGGAATATATAAAGATTTTAACATTAAATAATTTGTTATTTTAACTTTTACATTAAAAAGGTATAGAGAGGAATACAACTTTTTTTTATAGTGAAAATGGAACATTCCATTTTCTTACTCAAATTTGCAAGTTAGGAATGCATAAAGACTTTAGCATTCAATAAGTTTTTATTTTATCTTTTTACTTTGAAAGGGAATATAAAGAGGAAATATTAATGGATGTGTTACGTGGAATATGGATGAATTATGATGACATGTGTCATATAGGTGATTGTGGTTTGTCTTTTTAAATACTAAAATAAAGTATAGATATAGATTTATATCCACGTGTAGGTGAGGATATTAAAGTATATGCTCGCCATAGGTAATATTGGTAAATAGTGGATATAGAAATATTGGATGGGTATGGGAGAAGGAGTATATGTCATAGCACTATCCATTTGTCATCTCTAGAACTACCTTGAAATAGGTAACTACGAGTTAAAATTAGTAATATTATACTAATAATGTCCTCGTAAAGGATGTGTCCAAGTTTATATCATTCCAAGTTATTGTTTCTTCAAGTCTGATTTTTCATTTCAATTTACATATGGGAAGTTCTTAGTATCGATGATTTCTTGTATTGATGATTTGGTTAAAGTTCTGAGTAAAATCTTGTATTTGGGTAGGAATTTGTGTGATTTTATTGGTTGTACATGTTAAATTTGAGTGGAGTTGAGTGGGAGAAAGAGTGCTTTAGGTAAAGGGTGATTAAGAGAATAATTTGAGGAAACAAAAAGAAAGTTAATATCTAAACTTGTTAATATTGACTGACGTGTGCGCGGCATGTCAAGCAAAATATCATGTAACTTGTTAAGTCAATTTTAACTAGGTTGCGCAATATTTTAATCAAGTACTTTTATGCAATCCCTCCAATAACCAATAAAAAAGTTAAACTACTTTAATTCCGTTAAAAAATTGAAAACCTAATTACTATAAATCTAATGATTTCCAAATTAAATAAAAAAATTAATAAAATAAATAAATAAATAAACTCTTATAGCAACGTTAACTATCCACCATTATAACACACAAGAAAAATAAAATTTATACAAGTTTTATATGGTTCAATATATTATAATACAATATATTATGTATTTTTTTTTAACACAAAATAGAAGATATTATTAAGAAATTAGAGTTTCATACATAATAAGCACAACCCCATTCGGCTTTGCAAAATGTGAGGTTGATAAATAGCTTAAAACAGAAGACCACTTACTTACAACAAAATTAGTGGCCTTACTTCCCCAAAACGCGGTGCCCCAACGAAAAGCAAGTAAATGTATAGCTTAGACAACAACTATGTAAGCACTATTATAACCCAACAGTAAACTACTCCTCATCAGAGTCTTCAACATCATTCAGAGCATCCACAACAGCAAACTCTGCATTGAAAATTGGCAGAATAGACTCAGGGCAAGTGAGGTGAAGACAGTGCCCAACACTCGTATTCATCCCAATCTGAGCCAACTCATGGGCAACACCATTGTTATTTCTTTTCACATGGAGGATTTCAAAAGTGTCAAAGAACTTGATATCCTCTTCAATATCCTACACAACCGCTGCTAGCTCATGATGAAGATTATTTCCTGCTGATTCGAGCATGATCCTTAAAGATAAGGCATCAATTTCCAATTCCACATCTTTCACTCCGAGTTTCTTGACCATTGCAACACCTTCTCTAATAGCTAACAATTCTGTTGCAAAAGCTGAGACTGCATTATACTTGCTTGAAAAGCCCATTGACCAAGCATGTTAGTTGAGACGATGAATACAAGAGGGGGGTGAATTGTATAGAGTTCCTAATGACTACTTTTTACGGATAAATAAACAATGCGTATAGGAACTTAAGCAAACACACAGATTTTACGAGGAAACCTTCCAGGGCCCAACTGGAAGTAAAACCTCGACCCTACCTTAGGGATTTCAAACACAAAACACTTCACTATAATAGGGAAAACACCAAGTTACAACCTATTAGGCACATACCTTTATTTCACAAGTTCCTCACTGAACTTGTTACTTGATAGGACCTTATCCTACCCAATCTAAGCACCACACTTAGATTCACTCATACCACCAAAGTACTACAAGTACTACTGTAGACACCAATTTGTGTCTCCCCAAAACCAAACCCAGTGATGAGTACCTTTCACGTCGAATCATAATCGAATGAAACGAAAGTGTGGAAAGGTCTAGTGTTGCGGAAAGTTTTTATTTCTTTTCTCTTCTCTCTGTTTTTGAAAACTTTATTTTAAAGAAAACAGCCAATCCAGTTTGGTTGGTCCATGATATGGGTCCAATAGTAGTGTAGTTGGATGGGGCTTGCAAAGACATTTCCAACGATATATTATAAGCCCAATTCCGATTAATATTGAGGAAGTTATGGCCAATTTACTGAACTGGGCCCGGTTTGAGCTTTATGTGCGGCCCAATGATCTAGGGGAGGGCCTAACATGATTTATCATTCCTAATGCAATTAGGAATGGTTTTAGTCTTCTAGAATCTTCTAGAAGGTTCTTTTCATTCCTAATTCAATTAGCATTGATAAGTTGACTTTGTTGACTTTTCAGAGTTTTAATCAAAATCAAATAGCGTTTTCGAAGAAATTATATTATTTTATCCTCCAGTACGGTAAACTTATCGGATTTTCGAAAACGCGTTAAAATCAAGACTGGCGTCTAACCCCAGGCGCTAGCTATTGGCGCTTGGCGCTAGCCATTGGTGCCTGGCGCCAGCTAGCCAAGGTTGGCGCCAACCTCGTTTTGCGTGCGTTAGACTCTGTATTGTTAAATTATCTTTTTTGGTTGATTTTCTCTATAAATATCGTATCAAAAATTCCATTTTCATTCACCAATTTTCACCAATTCATCATTTACATCTACATTCACCTACAACCAATTCTCCTCATTCACAAGTTTTAATTTACGTTCTTTAATTCTTTCATCTCTTTCTTACTTTGTTTTCATACAAAATTCCGCATTCACAAGATCTAGAAACACCTAGCCATATTCGAAGTTGCCTTCGCCCTAGACGTGAAAGGTTTAATTTCTGAGGGTTTGGTCCCAAATCTCTCTTTCAATTATTTAATTTAATTGTTTTGTTTATTATTTTCCTTGAAGTTACTAACGTGTGTATTTTGATATTAGAAAGAGGTACGAGGCATCAAAGTAAGTACTTTAATGGTTTTAATTGATTTATTATGTAGAAATCATGTTTAGATTGTTATTATGATATTCCTAGTATCACGTCTAGGTTATTTTAATATTAAATATGATTGCTATGATGCCTTTTATTCTCTTCCTAATATTTATGATTGTTAGTATCATGTTAGGGTTAAAGATTTGATTTTTATTGCTTAGTGACATGCTAGGGTTTGTTATTAATCTTGTTAGTATCATGCCTAGGATCTTGCTGTTATTATGCTTTAATATTAACATGAACATGATTATGATGATGATTATTTTATTTATGATGATTATTTATTATGATTATAATTTTATTGTCATGATATTTATGAATATTATTATTATTATTATTATTATTATTATTATTATAATGATTATTTATTATTATGTTGCTTGATGCTATTTATTGTTATTGCTTGATCAGACCTTTATGCATGTTAAAGGGAATTGGTACTTGTCATCACGCTTAATAAGATATTTAATAATCTTGTTTAGGGTTAATTGTGATTATAATTCAAGTGATCGCCCATAATAGATTTATTTGTGCATTAATATTCGACCAACATAGATTAAACAGGTTTAGGGGTTAATCCTATTGATTGTATGTTAATCAGAAAGCGCACATGAATACGAGCAGAATAAAGTAGAGGCCTATTATTACGGCAGATTCAATCTCTTTTAGGTTGGATTTGTACCATCATCTCCGAACCCTTATTTGGTTCATGACCTTATGGAGTTGACGATCTCTTGGATCGTTAAGGGGTGTAACCTTCACCTCGTGAACGGTTTACAAGTTCCTTAAAAACTTGTTGGCGACTCTTTTGCTCTATCTTCTTCCCTTTTGGACGCCACCGTACTTTAGTGTATGATCACAGTGGGGTTCGAGCTAGTGGGATTTTAAAGGCTTGAAATTATTCCCTACAACTACCAAAGTAAAAAACACTCGTACCACCCCAGTACAAAAACTCTCAGCCTCACCAAGAAGCTTACAAAAAACTGTATATAACTCAAGCTATAAAATCACCCAAATAACCCAACCAATACAAATACAAGACGCCTATTATGATAGGTATGCAATGCACGAAATCCGAAACTAATATGATAAGTTAAAAGCTTGGTAAACTTACTCGTTTAAAGCACTGTGATTTCTCCACGCATAAACTCACAAAAACCTAAATCATTTTTTATCTCTACTATTTATACAAGTAACACTTGTATAGAAAGTAGGTTTTCTAAACAGATAAATATGTTAACTTGACTTATCTTTATTAAACACGGTTTTAGTAAATCAAGTGGAATAAAATCTTTTCCGAAAATAAGTATAAAAGATATTTATTAAGAAAACTTATCTTTCTTAATAAACCGAATTTAGAGAAAAATAATCTTTTTGTTAGAAAATCTTTTCCTAAAATCTATCTTTTATTATTTTCCATATTTATTTTATTTACCAAGAAAACTTATCACGTTTCTAATAAATCTCGTGCACTAACCTACTTACCATATTAACAATAATTTCTAAGAATAAACTTTAACAATTATTGCTGCGCCGCACTCTGACCAAATGAATTACTTGGGCTCCAAGCATATCAAGTTCCACCAAAGAACTTAACTGCTAGTCTTCAAGTTCCTGTTAGGGAACTTAGTTCTTGTTAGAGAACTCTTCCTCTGATTTGTTTAACTTCTTCAATAAAGATCTTCTTCATGTCTTCTTAAATTCAGATGGTTCTTCAATCACCAAGATTATTCTGCACCTTGACTAATCACACACTAGAGAATCTTTATTAGATGAGTTTCCTTTTAGTTTAAGTTCCTCATCATCAAAACCTTTATGCTTCAACAATTTCCCCCTTTTTGATGATGACAAACTTAAGCAAACTCTAGAATAAGTTAAACAAAATAGAAGGTCGTATTTTTTTTTTTAAAATTATTGACAGAAAGTAAACATACACTGAATGAAAAACAATAGAACAAAATAAGCAAAAACAGAAATAAACTGAAAGAAACTAACTAAATTGACTAAACTACTCAAGCATCATATCAGAGAGAGAGTTCTGATACTTTATCAACTAAAACTTAGAACAACTATAGCTTCCAAGTTTGCTTAATCTTTTCCCCCTTTTGGAATTATAAAAAAGTCTTATTTTTCAAGTTATTAAGCATCTAGCCACAGCCCCACAAGCAATTCATCTAGTGTGGGAAACTGAAGGCAACGCTGCTAAACAACCTCAAGCAAGTTCTATCTTTCTGCATAAGTGTTCAATACACACATAAACACACAAGTATAAGCAGAGTTCCAACGATTCATTAAAAACCAAAAGATTTATCATCCAGTTGAACAATTTAGAAAATTACAAACAAAGTTAATTGTTCAAATACTAAAAACAGAAATTAAAATTGTTCATGACTGAAACAGAGAAAATGGGCTAGGCTAAATATTGAAAAGGAATAGGGCAGCTAGGTTTCAAGGAACTCCAAAATTTTCTTGTAATCCCCCTTTGTCTGTTGTGCAGAGGCCTCCAAATTTTCTTCTAGACCCTTGAGTTTCACCAGGAACTCCTCCTTCTGTTCCTATAGAGCCTTGTTTGGTTCTTGCTCTTGAAACTTCTTTTGCTCTTGAAGTTCCTTGGTTTGTTTTAGCACCAGTTTCTTGAGTTCCTTTAACTCCTTCCCCTGCTCCTGCACCAACTTTTCCAGGGTCAGCACCTGAAGCTTTCCAGCAAAATCCTTCATTTGATTCTCAACCCTTTCCATTCTATCCACTAATTCAGCAACTTACCCATTGAGGATATTTTCCTCAACATCCAACTCCAGTGGTTGTTCCATACTGGTTTGAGGAACAGCACTGGCAGAAATCCTCCTGCTCTTTCTCACAGGCTGCTCAGACACAACCTTTTCCTTCCTCTTGCCTGTCACTTTCTCTTTCTTTTTCTCTCCCTTCTCTATTTTTTGAATTTTTCCTTGCACAACCTCCAAACTTAACCCAGCTAGGGTTTCCTCATTGATCACATTTTCTGGCTTTTCATCCAAAGCCCCATATTTACCCTTCAGAACTACTCCAGCATTCTCAAATACAGTGGACAAAAATGGCTCCATACCCCACTTTTGTACTACTGGGAACACAGTGTGCTAAGTGCTGGTACATTAAAGAGGGAAAATTAACCTTAATCTTCTTTGAAATGCAGAAAATTACTGCCATATCCATCAAGCATGCTTCCCCCTTTTTAGCAGTCCTCGGCAAAATAGTCTTCTTTACCAGTTTAAACAACAACTTGTTTAAGGGACTAAGATCATTATGACTCATGACCTTCTTCCCTCTTTGACCACCTAAGGTCTCAACAATATCACCAGTCAAATAGTTACCTACAATGACACTTCCCTTTCCTTTAATATAAGTATCATACCCCTCAGTAGGTGTTTTCAGAATTTTACCTAGGGTTTCAATGTTCAATTCGATTTTTACCCCATTAACAACACTTAAAATTATCCCTAATTTTGCTTGAAAATTTTGACAAAATTCAGTCATAGCTACAGGGTACAGATAGTTTGCTGAAACTCTTGACAACAGAAATTCCCAACCTTGAAACTTAATTAAATCAAGAAATTCTAAAAATCTTGCTTTCCTACACCAAACTACATCAATGCGATGTCCTACTACATACCTTCCTGCCTGTGACTCAAGTTCCGCTTGATCAGTCACTTCCTCTTCTTCATCTTCTTTTTCAGATTCTTCTTTTTCTGAATTGTTCTCCTCTTCTTTATCTTCTTCTTCTCCCTCACTCATCTCTTCTTCTTCTTTGTTCTCCTCTTTTGTCTCTTCTGAGTTTTTCCCTTGAGCAAAATCGTCAACTTCCTCGATTTGCTCTTTAAGAGACTTTTCACTTTGTTTCTTCTCTTTCCACTCTTTTAGTCGTTGAAGAATGCTTGAGACAGAGGATTCCTCTTGATCGCTCTTAATTTTGACTTATTTTGGTTTCAGAGGAGATTTTCTAGGGTTTTCGGGAGTTTTGTTTGAGGCAGAGGATGATTTGTAGTTTACCATGGCTAAGGGAGATGTTTCTTCTTGAATTGTATTTTCGGAGTGTTGTGATTCTTCTGAGGAGACGAATTCAGCAATGATCACCATTGATGCTTTAGGAAAGGTTTTAAAGGTTGAAAAAGTTTTTACTAAGAAGGGTTTAATTGATTTGACAGTGAGGTGAAAGAAGTGGGTGAAATCAGCTTTTATAATTAATGAAGCGGTGTGAGGGAATTTAGGAAGTTTCACTGTTCAGTCATTAATTGAACAAATTCAATTAATTTTTCAAATTTTAAATTACTAGATGAATCTTTCAAAAACTTAACTTTCCAAATTTAATTGACTTAGAAGAAGTTTCTATAAAACACAATTGGAACACGCTTTTTACATATGTGCAATGTACATATTTAATAACTTATAGAGTTAAGCAATTTAATGAACTTACCTTTGGTAGTTAACAACGGTGACACTTCAGCTATGTTTATCACACCAAAATTATGGTAGAAGCTCTTTTCGCTCTATTTCCATTATTTTTACTTTGCCATATCTAGGAACTTCAGAAGCAATCAATTCAGCTTGATCATTCCAAGTTCCAGTCTCAATTTCTCAAATCTTTCTCTGTTCAAGGGTTTGGTCAAAATATCTGCAAGTTGATATTCCGTACTACAAAATTCCAATTTAATGTTCCTTTGCTCCACATTATCTTTTAGAAAGTGATGCCTTATGTGGATGTGTTTTACTTTAGAGTGTTGAACTGGATCTTTAGAAATACAAATAGCACTTGTGTTATCACAGTAGATAGGTACACATTCAAAAATAAGACCAAAATCTCTAACCTGTTGTTTTATCCAGAGTACTTGTGAGCAATTAACATGCTACTGCTGACACGTATTCAACTTCAGCTGTAGATAAAGCAACTGTGTTTTGCTTCTTGGAACCCCAAGAAACTAAACAAGGTCCTAAGAATTGTACCATACCTGAAGTGCTTTTTCTATTCACCAAATCACCTGCATAGTCAGCATCAGTAAAGCCATGCAAATCAAATGAGTCACTTCTAGGATAGAAGAGACACAAGTCATCAGTTCCTTTCAAGTATCTAAGGATTCTCTTTACTGCTTTCAGGTGTGACTCATTTGGGTTTGCTTGGAACCCGGCACATAAACCTACACTGAAAGATTTGTCAGGTCTACTAGCTGTTTATTAAAGTAAAGATCCTATCATACCTCTGTACATTGGTTGATCAACACAAGTTCCAGATGGATCATCATCCAATCTGGTTGCAATACCCATTGGAGTATCATTTGTCTTAGCATTTTCAAGTTTGTTTTTCTTGATCAGTTCCTTGATATACTTTTGTTGATGGATCATGATTCCTTTCTCAGATTGCTTTATTTGCAGTCCAAGAAAGAAATTTAATTCTCCCATCATGCTCATTTCAAATTCTCCACTCATCAAGTCAGCAAAATACTTGCACAAAGATTCATTAGTTGCACCAAACAGAATATCATCAACATAAATTTGTAAAACTAATATGTCAGTTCCATTTGATTTTAAAAACAGAGTTTTATCTATTTTGCCACGTTTAAAACCATTTTGTAATAGGAACTTTGACAATCTTTCATACCATGCTCTAGGAGCTTGCTTCAGCCCATAGAGGGCTTTGTCAAGCTTGTAGACATGGTTTGGGAACTCTGGATTTTCAAATCCCAGAGGTTGTTCCACATAGACTTCTTCATTTAAAAATTCATTTAGAAAAGCACATTTTACATCCATCTGGAACAACGTGAATCCCATATAAGCAGCAAAAGCAATAAGTAAACGAATAGCCTCTAACCTGGCTACTGGAGAAAATGTTTCTTCATAGTCTATTCCTTCTTGTTGATTGAAACCTTGTACAACCAGTCTTGCTTTGTTTCTGACAATAATACCATGCTCATCTAGCTTATTCCTAAACACCCACTTTAGACCTATTGTCTTCTTATCTTTGGGTCTAGGTTCCAGATGCCATACTTTATTTCTTTCAAATTCATTTAGTTCAGCTTGCATAGCATTAATCCAATCTGCGTCAGTTAAGGCTTCAACATAATTCTTAGGTTCCATAGAAGATAGGAATGCATAAAATGCACAGAAGTTCCTAAGCTGGGATCTAGTCTGAGTTCCTTTTGTAATATCACTCATGATTGCATCAACAGGATGTGATTTCTGATGTTTCCAACGTTTAGGAGTAAAGTCCTTCACTAGATACAATCTTTCCGGATCATTGTTGACTGGTTCTTCTGTAGGAACTTGTTCTTGAGCCTCAGTTGGAACTTCGACAGGATTATCCTCATTCTGATTCCGATCTTGTTCTTGAACAGGAGTTCTTGGAGCATTCTCCATTTCTGGTACTTCATTAGCTTCTAGATTTGTTTGCTCACCAATTTCCACTTGCTGCTTCTGCAATGATGTTGATTTTTCATCTGGATCTATATTGCGGACAAGTCCAATTTCAAAATCATTATCACATTCCTGTACATCATTTAAAGACTGTTCAATTTCATCAAATATAATATGTACAGATTCCTCAACACACATTGTCCTTTTATTATAAACTCTATATGCTTTACTATTAGAGGCATATCCTAAGAACACAGCCTCATCACTACATTCATCAAACTTTCCCAAGTTCCTTTTACCATTGTTATGAACAAAACATTTACAACCAAAAGATCTAAAGTAAGAAATATTAGGTTTTCTCCCTTTGATCAGCTCATAAGGAGTTTTGTTTGTAATGGCTCTAACTGATACTCTATTAAGAATATAGCATGTTGTATTCACTGCTTTAGCCCAGAAGTTCCTAGGCAGACCACTTGAGATCAGCATTGTCCTGGACATGTCTTCAAGGCTTCCGTTCTTGCGTTCCACCACCCCATTTTGTTGAGGGGTCCTAGGGGCAAAGAAGTTGTGATCCATTCCATGTTCAGTACATAATTCATCAAATTTTGAGTTTTCGAATTCTGTGCCATGATCTGATCTGAGGTGAATTAATGGATTACCTGTTCTTCTCTGTTCTTTCTTTATAAAAGCTACAAATTCATCAAAAGTTTCATCTTTACTCATAAGAAAGAAAACCCAAGTAAACCTTGAAAAGTCATCAACAATAACCATAACATATCTCTTACCACTTCTACTTTAGATTCTCATAGGACCATATAGATCCATATGAACAAGTTCCAAAGGTCTTTTGGTACTTACCATTTTCTTGGACTTGAAAGAAACTCGAGTCTGTTTTCCTCTAACACAAGCATCACACACTTTGTCATACAGGAACTTAATACATGGAAGACCTTCCACTAGTTCCTTAGATCTCAATTTATCAAGTAGAGTAAAGCTTGCATGTCCAAATCTTTTGTGCCATAATAAAGGATCATTCTCAATGACACTAAGACATGTTAAACTACTATTAGGAACTTCGTTAAGATCAACAACATATGTGTTTCCTTTACGAATTCCTTCTAAGATGATGTTCCCAGTGTCATTATGAATGATTCTGCACTTATTAGAAGTAAAGCTTACAGAGTTACCTTTGTCACAAAATTGTGAAATACTTAACAAGTTGTGTTTGAGCCCCTCGACCAAAAGTACATTATCAATTGCATGGGAACTTGACCTTCTTACTTTGCCAATGACAACTATATCTCCAGTTATGTTATCACCAAAGGTCACAGTTCTCCCGTAGTAGGCATCCAGTGAGAGAAATCTAGATTTATCTTCAGTCATGTGCTTAGAACAACCACTGTCGAGGTACCAAGTGTTGTTCCCTCTCACTGGAACCTGTATGAGAAATCAAACATTAGGTTCAGGAACCCAGGTTTCCTTGGGTTCCTGTGTAACAACAGTAGGTTTATTCTTTTTGATCCACATCTGTTCTACATGCTTTTTATTTTTCTGTGAACTCTTTTCTTTCTTAAGACACTTAACTTGTTTGTGTCCAGTATTCCCACAGAAATAGCATACTATACTACTAGGCAGGTCAACATACTTCTTTTCCTTTTGGAACTTCTTTTTGAAACCCAAACCTTCTGTTCTTTTGGTTTGAGCTTTGGTGATCCAGTCAGGAACTCTGTATTCTACAGGTTGTTTGCCTTTCCTGGATTTCTCAAGTTCCCCCTCAAGTCTTGCTTTATCCGCTTTTATAATTTCCAAATCAGATTTTAGTTTTTCAAAATTCGGATACTGAGCAAGTGGAGGAACTTCAGAATCAGGAGCATTAAGACAGAGTTTCATCAAGGATAGTTCCACATTCAACATTATGTTTTCATGTTTTAACCTATCTATAGTGTCTTTTAAATAATTATTATCATCAAACAGACTAAAGAATCTATATTGAATATCAAATTTCAGATTATCAACCCACTGACTGTTTTCTTTAAAAGTAACCAAAGCTTCATCACTTTTATGTTTAGCTTTATGCAAATCTATAAGATCTTCTTGAATCTCCAAGACAGCTGATATTAAGTTTTCTTTAGAGAAATGTCTAAGTTCTTTTCGAGAAAACCATACCTCAGACTCTAGTTCCTTCAGCTTTGCCTTTTCATCTATTTTGGCCATCAAACATAGATAGGCCGTTTCCTCTGGTTGTTGTTCTTCCTCTTCCTCAGAATCTGAATTTCCCCAAGCAGCTAACATGGCTTTCTTTACATTGTCCTTGGTGAAATAAGGTTTGTATACCCTTGACTCTTTGGATTGCTCCTTGCCCTTAGTCTTTCCTTTCTCACCGTCTGGTAATGGACAATCTTTAATGAAATGATCTTTTGAGCCGCACTTGAAACATGTTGTGTTTCTGGAACTTCCATATTTCTTGTTCCTATCGAACTTCTTGTAGTTCATCATCCTTTTGAACTTTCTTACTAGCATTTCCATCTCTTCTTCATCGGCTTCTAATTCCTCTGAGTCTTGAGCCTTAAGAGCCAGACTCTTGTTTTTGGAACTTTCAGAGTTGGAACTCAGATGTAGTTCATGAGTCATCAATGATCCAGCTAGTTGTTCCATGTTGAACTTTGTGAAGTCCTTAGCTTCCTGCATAGCAGTGACCTTTGACCTCCATCGTTCATCTTGTGGTAGACTCCTCAAGATCTTCCTAGCATGTTCATCAATCGGAATGTGTCTGCCAAGGGAATTCAATTCATTAATAATATCATTGAACCTAGTAAACATTTCCTCTATGGTTTCCTTTTATTTCATTTCAAACCTTTCATATCTAGACATCAACAAATAAATTTTAGAACGTTTTACCTCATTAGTACCTTCATGAGTTACTTCTAGTAAATCCCAAATCTGTTTAGCAGACTTGCATCCCATGATACGATTATGTTCATGAGGTCCAAGTCCACAATGCAAATACTTTATGGCTAAAGCATTCAATTCAAGTTTCTGATAGTCTTCTTTATCATAATCAGAAATAGGTTTAGGAACTACCTCTTTCTTCTTATTGGTTATGGTTATTTCAAAATCACCAGCTTCAATAACACGCCAAACCTGGTAATTTTCTGCCTTAATAAATATCTCCATCCTGTTCTTCCAGTAGGTGTAGAACTTACCATTGAATATGGGTGGACGTTGGGTAGAGTACCCTTCTTCAAGTTTCTCTTTGTAATTCATCACTCTAGGAACTTACTCAACAAAGTTATTCGCTTATACGAGAGTACCTTGCTCTGATACCAATTATTAGTTGAGACGATGAATACAAGAGAGAGGGTGAATTGTATAGAGTTCCTAATGACTACTTTTTGCAGATAAATAAACAATGCGTATAGGAACTTAAGCAAACACACAGATTTTACGAGGAAACCTTCCAGGGCCCAACTGGAAGTAAAACCTCGACCCTACCTTAGGGATTTCAAATACAAAACACTTCACTATAATAGGGCAAACACCAAGTTACAACCTATTAGACACAGACCTTTATTTCACAAGTTCCTCACTGGACTTGTGACTTGATAGGACCCTATCCTACCCAATCTAAGCACCACACTTAGATTCACTCATACCACCAAAGTACTACAAGTACTACCAAAGTACAAAACACTCGTACCACCCCAGTACAAAAATTCTCAGCCTCACCAAGAAGCTTACAAAAAACTGTATATAACTCAAGCTATAAATCACCCAAATAACCCAACCAATACAAATACAAGACGCCTATTATGATAGGTAAGCAATGCACGAAATCCGAAACTAATATGATAAGTTAAAAGCTTGGTAAACTTACTCGTTTAAAGCACTGTGATTTCTCCACGCATAAACTCACAAAAACCTAAATCATTTTTTATCTCTACTATTTATACAAGTAACACTTGTATAGAAAGTAGGTTTTCTAAAAAAATAAATATGTTAACTTGGCTTGTCTTTATTAAACACGATTTTAGTAAATCAAGTGGAATAAAATCTTTTCCGAAAATAAGTATAAAAGATATTTATTAAGAAAACTTATCTTTCTTAATAAACCGACTTTAGAGAAAAATAATCTTTTTGTTAGAAAATCTTTTCCTAAAATCTATCTTTTATTATTTTCCATATTTATTTTATTTACCAAGCAAACTTATCACGTTTCTAATAAATCTCGTGCACTGACCTACTTACCATATTAACAATAATTTCTAAGAATAAACTTTAACAATTACTGCTGCGCCGCACTCTGACCAGATGAATTACTTGGGCTCCAAGCATATCAAGTTCCACTAAAGAACTTAACTGCTAGTCTTCAAGTTCCTGTTAGGGAACTTAGTTCTTGTTAGAGAACTCTTCCTCTGATTTGTTTAACTTCTTCAATAAAGATCTTCTTCATGTCTTCTTAGATTCAGATGGTTCTTTAATCACCAAGATTATTCTGCACCTTGACTAATCACACACTAGAGAATCTTTATTAGATGAGTTTGCTTTTAGTTTAAGTTCCCCATCATCAAAACCTTTATGCTTCAACAAAGCACCATCATCCCTTCTCATGACACCTCCTCCAGCAGCCACATTGATAGTAGTCCACGCTCCATCTGTATTAAGTTTAACCCAACCCTTGGGAGGAGGGCTCCACGAATTCTGGATGAGAGAACTACTGGAACTAGCAGTAACCTGTGCCTTGCCCTGCATGATATGTTTAGTACACTGATAATCTAAAATGAATCTACTAAAAACAATTCGAGAATTGAACATTTTAAAATCAAAGATAGCAATATTTCGATGCTTCCAAATATGCCAAATAGCAATTGTGAAAGTCATTTTCCAGTGACTATCAAAAGCTAGATTAAAATTAATCCATTCATACCAATCCAAAGCAAAGAAATCATGGAAGCTGAAATTAGAAGGCAGATGTATTTTTGCAAAAATATCCTGCCATAATATAGTAGATGAAATACAATCTCGAAAAAGATGTAGATGTGATTCATTAGACATGCTGCATCTAGCACAAGCAGGGGAAATAAAGGGCATAAAAGTTGACGATTTTTCAGCCACTGGAAGAATAGAGTGAACCACATTCCATAAGAGCATTTTATATTTTGAAGGCACAATTATTTTCCAAAGAGACTTCTAGGAGGAGAAGTACATAAAAGGATGATAAGAAGGAGATATTAGAGCCTGGTATGCCGATTTGATAGTAAACTCACCTGTTTTGGATAATGACCAATGAATGAAGTCATCAAAATTAGAAACTATAGAAATAGGAGTAGCTAAAATCTCATAAATCAAATGGACAGGTGATATGTCCATTTTATATAGTAATTTACGCCCGTCCCTTGGTCATAATTAGTAGTGTTTTTGGCTCTTTCGAGCCACTTTTATTGTTAATTGGTGTTTTCTAGTGTTTTCATAGTCTTTGTTGAGTTTTGCAGGAAATTGCACCTTTGGAGCGTTTTCTCGTGTTTTTCATGGAGCGACTACGGAAATTAGAAGAGCACGACCATCTTTGAAGCCCAAGGTCGGTTAGAGTCATCGAGCCGGTGATTAAGGGCTCGGTAATCGGGATACCGAGGTATTTGGACCGAGTATTCAAGACCCGAAGAGGAAATCCGGATTGGGCCGAGGAATCAAGCCCAATCGAAGTCCAAGCCTCGAAGAGAAGCAAGGGCCCGATCGGGCGGCCTCTAGTACGATCGGGCGCGGCATGCATTTGGTGCTGGTGCGTGGCCTAAGGCACGCCCGATCGTGCGAGCATCTAGCTCGATCGGGCGTCGCTGTTGAGAACAGGCGCAAGGAAAAAGGCGCGCCCGATCGAGCGGCCTCTAGCCCGATAGGGCGCGTGTTTTTCTCAGACATGATTAGATTTGTTTTAATTTTTTTTTTTGTTTTGTGGAATGTTTAAGTACGAATTATGTACGTAATTTTGGATGACCTTCTTTTTTAGATTTTCTCTCTCTACTTAGGATATTTCTCTCTCTTAAATTCTCTCTCAACTCTTGTTCTTAATTACTTCCATTAATTCATATTTCCTTTGGTAACAATTTCTTCTCCTTTAATTCTAGCTATTTCATTTACTTATTTGATTATGTTTTGTTTTATTTATTTAATTAGTTTAGTTATAATTATGTCTGAGTAGTTTCATTCTAGGGTTTATGGGGATCCATAATTAATATGAAGGGATAATTTGTTATTATTGATTATTGGTATTGCATGATAATTTCTCATTGAATTGTTTTAATTCTTTGCAATTAGATTATGAATCGAGCAGATGTAATTTGATTGTGAATGTTTAGCAATATTGAATTGATGAATCGAGCAGATGTTAATTTAATATTAAAGGCTATTTTTAATAGGAACTTAGATCTAGTAAATTGCGAGAGCCTGTTAGATCTATGTTGATTAATAAATTGCGAGAACCTGTTGATCATGTTATTTGTGCAATGTTAATTATTAGTTATTATGTTTTCCCGGAATATTAATTATTGGTGAACCTGTGACCCTAGGCTTTCTTATTATTGTTTCTTTTCTCCCTAAACTTATTCTTCGTAGTATAGAATTTATTCCCAAAAATATTGGTTACTTAGATAATTTAGATCATAATAATTAATTAGGAGTAAAAAGACTTGTTTCCCTGCAGAGTTCGGCCCTACTTCCCTATTTACTTTAGTTAGAGGACTTAGGTATTTACTTTTGATTAGGGGATACGACTTTACCCTGTCAACAGGTAACAAATGCTTAATATCATTTAAGTTCCAAACCCCATCCTTAATGATATCACTTACAAACCAATGAGCCATAAGAGGAGGGATGCCATGAGGAATAAGGAGATAAATAGGAGCCTTGCCCACCCAATGGTGATACCAAAGAGAAGCGGTGGTACCATTTCCTATACCCACCTTCAAACCCGAAGCTAGTAAATGCCTACCTTTAAGAAGATCTCTCCAAATTGGTGAGTGAGAGGGCTTTGGAACACAATCAAAGAGAGCTGAATTTTTTAAATATTTCTCATTGAAAATTCTCACCCAAAGTTTCGAAGGATTATTTAAGAGAGTCCAGCCTAATTTGGCCATAAAACACACATTCCATTCTCTTAATCTCCTAATACCTAATCCACCAGCAGCTAAAGGCATAGTAACATATTTCCAAGCAATCCTAGGGCTGTAATGGACTTTATCTACCTTATTCCACAAAAATTTCCTACACCTTTGCTCTAATTTATCAAGCACTATGAAAGGGATTAAATTGGTTTGCATATGATAAACTGGATAAGAATTCAAGACTGACTTGATCAATGTGCACCTTCCAGCAAGGTTCAAAAGTTTTGCCTGCCATCCCCTGATTCTATCCATTGTCTTATCGAGAAGGCCAAAGTAATGAGAAGGTTTTAGCCTATTATGACTAATCTCAATCCCTAAATACTTTCCAAAAGAAATTGCACACTTAAAACCAAACAAATTAGCAGTATTAGTCCTGATTAAGTGGTTCATTTTTGGGGGAAAGATCATGGAGGATTTAGATTGATTCAATCTTAGACCAGACATATCACCAAACAAATTCAAAACATGCAACATCTCACTAATATTGACACTAGATGAATTTCCAAAAAGGAACACATCATCCGCATAAAAGATATGATACATGTGAATGGAAGAAGTGAGTCTAATAGGTTTCCACAAACCCTTGCTAACATGCTGCTCAATCATTATAGATAATCTCTCTAAGCACAAAACGAAAATATAAGAAGAAAGAGGATCGCCCTGTCTTATGCCACGAGAAGGAGAGAAAGAATCACAAATTTCCCCATTCCACAACACTGAGATACTAGGAGAACAAATGCAATTTAGAATCAGTTTGCTTAAGTTAACAAGGAAGCCAAAAAAGGTCAGAGTATCCTCTATAAAAGACCACTCCAAGCTACCATAAGCTTTGGTAAGGTCAAGCTTTAAACGCAGATATTTTTTCCTTTTTTTGCCTTCTTGAAAACATGAGAAATTTCCTTAACAACTATAATGTTATCCTCAATGCCTCTACCAGGAATAAAACTTGATTGAAGCGGATTAATGATTTTAGTGAGAAAAGGCTTTATTCTATTAGAAATCAACTTGGCGATCAATTTATAAGTAGTGTTACATAATCCTATGGGTCTAAATTCCGAGATCTTGGAAGGATTTTCAACCTTCGGAACTAGGGCAATGTAGGAATTATTAACACTAGTAGGAACCTCACAAGAATGGAAGCAATTATGCACAAAATTATAAATAGATGGACCAAGATCAGACCAGAAGTGTTGCAAAAAACGGGGCTGAATTCCATCAGGGCCAGGACACTTCATTGGATTCATTTTGAAAAGGCACTCTTTAACCTCATCAAGACAAGGAATACGAGACATAGCACTCCTATTTTGATTAGTCAAGATAAAATTTGGAGCACAAATATTATATGAAGATAAATTCGAATTCAACTTGGATTTAAAGATATTTATGAAATACTCAGTTTCTAGAAATTTTAATTTATCACAATCTTTAACCCAAATATCATCATTATCTTTAAGAGCTAAAATCTTTCCTTGACTTTTTTTAACCTTAGCTAAAATATGGAAGTATTTTGTATTATGATCACTATACTTGCGCCGATTGATTCCTGCCTTCTGAGCCCATATAATTCTTTCCCTTTTGTGAATATCTTCAAGCTCCCTTAACAGATTTTGTTCAAGATTAGTTAGAAAATTCGAGTTATTATAAGATAAATATAATTGAATACCATCTAATCTTGCCAAAATTTTCTTTTATTGTTTTTTTTAAATTACCAAAGATATTCGAATCCCAGAATTTTATATTCTTATTAAAATTATCTAAACCTACTAAGAAATCATCATTCGAATTAGCCCAATTATTAACAAAAAAATTAGCAAAATCCGGATGCTCAATCCAAACTTCTTTGCATCTAAGGGAAAGGGACCTTTAACTGTAGGATTAGTCATATAAATTAATGAAGGACAGTGGTCTGAATAATTAGTATGAGTAAGATGCAAAACCTTGGTGTGAGGGAACCAATCAAGCCACGAAATGTTGGAAAGAGCCCTATCCAATCGCTGTCGAATTAGAGCACCATCCTTTCTTGTGTTATTCCATGTGAAAGGAGCTCCATGAAACCCCAAATCAACAACCCCTGCTTTATCAGTGAACTCCTTGAAATCCTTACATTGACTATCCTTAAAAGGTCGACCTCTCGATTTCTCCGATTGCTTTGTAACTTCATTAAGATCCCCAAGAATCAACCAAGGCATCTCATTAGGAGGAATAGAGTTCTTGAGACGCTGCCAATCCAAGTGTCTCTCTTTAGGCACACTCGAAGCACGCATTCCAATGAGCATAATTTCAGGGGCGTTGTTACTAAAATGGAACAAACCATGTAAGAGGTTTCCTTGATCAGAGAATTTCAGCAAATCCACTCCATTTTTCCAAAAAATCTAAACCCCTTCCCTTCTACCATTAGGTTATATAACTTTAAAATCATTAAAACCCAATAGTACGATAACTTGCCTTGCGCGCTGAGACTTAGCTTTTGTTTCCAAAAAGACGAAAACATTAGGGTGATGCGAGTCAACTATATCCTTTGCATGAGGAACAAACTCCTCGTTGTTTGCACCCCGAACATTCCAAACTATGATTTTCATGTTTAACGCTGGAACAGAACATTGCAGGGTGGTGTAAGACGAGTCACCCGGGTGAGCTCGAACTGGGAGTGGATGAAAGTAGCTCTCCCAATCCTGCCAGTTCTCTAATGCTTGCATGGGGCCCACATCCTCCAATTTGATCGGAGTCATTAGCAGGGGAATTTCCGGGCAACCGTTTGGACGAGGGAAATAGCTCACTTGGATTTGCACCCCGACTACCTCCTCCTTGGTTACGAACATGGCTATACAGCGACTTGGAACCTCGATGTTGTGCCCTCAAGTGACGAACACCAAGGGCACGACCTCCATTCTTTTTGGTAATGGCAATCCCCCGTGCATTAGAAAGCGAGGTGGAGTTCTGAGCATCCTTTCCTCCCTCCTCCGAAGAGAATCCATTAGCCTCAATGCTCCTTCCATCTTCGTCGGGGGAGATGGGTAGCGGCGGACAGATGGTGGAGGGGGAAGAGATTCCATCACCCTTGTCTCCGAAAAAAGATTCAAGAGGTGTTTGGGACCCTGAGAGTGTTGTCTCGCGTAATTCATTAATTCCGGCTCTATGGCACCGAAATTGGGAAGACCTAAGGTCACTGTCCTCATTGGAGTTGAGATCGGTGGTGGTGATTTCCATTTCTGATAATTTCTGAGAGGTAAAACATTCCTCACTTCCCACGGCTTGAGAGTCGGAGGTGGGGAAGGAGGTGAGTGGTGTTTGTGGCTCTTTGGGGGGTTGGCTTTGTTGTTGTTTTGATCCATGCTGATCCTCTGTAGCATGCAAAGGAGAAGAGGGAATTTTGTGACAATGACTTGAACTTCTTCTGAACAATTAGAAGGTATATGTATAAGAGGTAAATGAGAATCATGCAAAAGCATAGAAGAAGTAGAGGAGTCATCACAAACCATAGATGACACATGGTGATCACTCTCTTTTGCATGTTGACAATTGAGGATTTGAGAAGTTAAAGGATTTTTGTCTTGCAAAATCAAATTAACAGAGGAATCCTTTTCTTTTTGCATGGAAATCGAGGGGGAAATCAAAAGTTTATTTTGTACAAAACCTCCATAAGGTTTTTTTTTGCCACTTAGAATTTGATTGGTTGCCTTTTTGTTCCATACGAGTCGTTTTAGGGGGAATAACCTTAGATGAAGTGGCATTGGAAGGAGCCATGTTTTTTCTTGGTTTTCTTTTATTCGACACAATAGTCCACGACCCATAAATATCCTCTGAATTAGAATCCATATCAAAGTTAGTACCTTGGGCCGGCCCAAAAGTGGAATCATCAATTTCTGAACCTTTAGAACTCTGACCCAATTCTGAAACATCTGATAATGGACCAAACCTCCCATTATAATCATGTACCTTTAAAACTGGATTAGGTGTTAATTCCACCATGTGAGAAGATGATTTATGTTGCTTTCCTTTGTTGCCACCTCCTGAATTACATTCTGCCGCTCCATGACCGACCCTGCCACAAGAAAAACACAAGGAAGATAAGTTTTCATAGATTACCTGCTGCCACGCGCTACCAACCCAAACCTTGGTGATTAGAGGTAAATTAAGATCAATCTCAACGCAAACACGAGCATATCTCCCTCTTATAAGACGATCTGTAGAATAATCAACTCTGATAGGTTTCCCCACCACATGGGATATCTCAAACAACGCCGATTTCTCATAATATTCCACCGGCAGCTCAGGGAAACGGATCCAAACAGCCATTGTTTCAAATTGAGATTGATTGGGACGAAAGTTTGGTCGCCATTGGGTAATCATCAAGTAATGATAAAAAATAAACCATGGGCCACCAAAAAGAGCACGCTCGTAATCATCTTGAATGGAAAATCTAAACAAGAAGATGCCTTTACCCAAATCAATTGTTTCTAAATTCCCCTTGATTTTCCACATGATTTGAGCCCTTTTTGCCATAAATTCTTGCCTAACTTGAATTCCAACCACCTTACCCATAAGAGTCATGGACCACGGTAGTCGCAATTTAGCCAGAGTTTCCTTGCTAAATTGCACTGAAAGATTTCCATCAGGAGCTATATCCTCAGAATCATCCCATTCCTTTGCTGTGAAAACAATTTTGCGAGCTTGCTCAAACCATTCAGAGGAATTAGCAACTACCTCTCTAAAACTTAAAACCGGACTAGAACTATTACTATCAATATTGTTAACCTGAGGATTATTATGTGGAACAGAAACATTTGGCAATGGATGATTCCCCTCCATTGGAGGGGAAGAGAAATGGATCTGAACTACGAAACAGAGGAGCTAAAACTTTCTCTCACTAAAACTTTTTGATAATACTTTCCACCTTTGTGTATTATTTTCACGGGTATACTCTATTATAGTACTCCGTAGTATATATATAGATATAGATGTTATCATATAGATGTAGGTCTTAAAGTAATTTGATAAACTTAGTTGCTGAACTTAATGATTAACAAATACAAAAACTTTTGCATGCCCCCGGTTTATAATAATTTTATTGTACATCGAACATTTTTACGAAAAGTGACCCTTTTTTCTTACAAAAGTTACCTTTTTTTTTTTTTTTTTTTACAAAAGTGACCCTTTTTTTGTACAAAAGTGACCTTTTTTTTTTCACAAAAGTGATCCTTTATTTTCACAAGAGTGCCTTTTTTTTTCACAAAAGTGCCCCTTTTTTTCACAAAAGTGAACTTTTTTTTTTCTTCACAAAAGTGACCCTTTTTCACAAAAGTAATTAAGCTACATTTTTTAAAACAAAGTATCAAAATCAACAAAAATAAACACAAAATTAACAATAGTCATGAAAAAAAGTGCAATCACTCAAACAAATCAAACTAATAAAGATCGACATCACATAACAACAAAAAAAATAAAATAGTAATAAATAAAATTAATCAAGAGTTCTGACATGGTCATTGATATAATGAACTTTATCAATTCATCTCGTAGGTCGTAACTCCAAATCAACCCAGAAAAGTAGTGAAAAAACAAAACCTAGTTATTGTAGTATCTATCATTTCTCACAATTGATATAGAATTAAAGGGAAAAACAATTAAATTGATTTTGAGTTATATAGATTGATGTATATTGGGAATCGATTGGGATGAGAGAGAAAGTGGAAAGAATTATGAAATTTTCATTAAAATTTGAGAAAGAGAAGATTTCAGAGTAGTGCAAAGGAGTGATTTTTTTTAGTAGAAGAAGATGGTCGATGTCGTCAAGTATCAGTTTTTCTGTTGGCTGCTATATACTTGAAGAGGAAGATGGATCTTCAAAGAGGAAGGAAAAAGAACAACAAGTAGTAAGTCTCTAGCCATTCAATAATTTACTGTAAACCGGACTTTTTGTAAAGTTTGTGTTACAAATAATAGTTAGAATTTAATTGTAACATTCTATCTAGTCTTAGAAAACTCAAATCACTAGCATCATGTATCTCCTCATCTTTTTATTGTTCTTTATGGGCCAATTGACCAGGTTGGTAAATAAAAAAGACCCTTAACGATAAATTGATAAAAAAAACTTATTCCGGCGACAATTTGGTAAAAAAAGCTAACTATATGCGACAATTTGGTAAAAACAATAAACTCCGGTGCCATTTAGTCCAAAAAATCTTATTTTTGTCAACAACTTTTTAAAAATCTTAATTTAATTCGTTTTTTGTGTTTTTAAATTTATTTTTCCTGTTTAAGATTTTGAATTACTATGTCATTCCCTTTTTATTTTGCTAAATCCCAATACCAAATTTTTTTTCAACCCCTTTATAAAAGAATTTCGTTAATAAGGGGTATGAAACTTCAGTGAAATTGAAACTTCAACATTTTTATTCTTGAAATTGTTATTCCATTAAAATGGTTGATAAAAAAAACACGAAAAACGAACTAAATTAAGCATTCGGGAGTACTTTGTTGGAAATTTTTGTATTTTTTGGGTTAATTGTCGCCTGAGATTATTTTATTTACCAAATTGTCGCTTAGAGTTAATTTTTTTACCAAATTGTCGCCAGAATTATTTTTTTACCAAATTGTCACTAAGGGTCTTTTTTATTTACCAATCTGGTCAATTGACCTTTCTTTATTATGTGACCTTATCTCTTTTCTTTTTGTCAAAAAGTTTAGTATTATTCATGATTCAATACAAGTATAGTATCTAATACTCGGCATAATAATTTTTATTTAATAATAAATAAATTATACATGACTAATATCTTTATGCATATTTCAACGTTAGAACCTTTCGTTCTTTTTTTATTTTTCTCATGAGAAGAGTATTTTGTAGATGAAAGTTTTATTTTTTCCGATCTAATCTATAACAACCCGTAAATTGCATCAATTGTGATTTGGACAGTCTGAAATCATGTCCGAGTATCCAAGTAAAAAGAGTGAAAAGAAGGTGATTTGCAAGATTTCAATTTAGCATTGGCATTAAGTATGAAATGTACTCAGTAGTTGTTTGACAATTGATCAGTGCTCACACAAATGTACAATATTCCTACGTCATGCACATTTATGGAGCATATATACTTGCTCATATTTTGCTTGTAACCACTGTCCACTGTAGTATAATGTAGGAAGTGCAACTTTGGATCCCATAGAAGGGGTTTCAGGTGGATCCAACAAATGCTGAAGCTCAAGCATCCTTTGCTGCAGCAGCATACAGGGCTTTGATGTCTTCAACATCATCATAGCTTCCAAGGAATACTGGCGAGCGCTCGTGGATCTTCTTTGGGATCAAGTCAAGTGCCTGCCATAAACAATAACAGTAGATTAATCAGCAGTTGATATGTGTTCAGTTGAAATCATACATAATTCCATCAAAAAAAAGAAATTATACATAATTATAATTTCAAAGTGATGAGCAAAGCTATCTAGTATTAAAGGGACAAGAAGATTAGGCTAGCCCCACCTATTAAGGAATTTTGAGTTGATATCGGAAATTAATAAAACAGTCTTTATTAAAGTAAATTAAATATACGGGATAGTGCTTTTGAAACTTGTGGAGTTGTGGTACCACAAAATATTAGTTGTAATAGTATTTTAAATGGTTGATACTTTAGAGGCTTGTGGTGGTTGAAATCAGTAAAATTTTACCGATCCCTAAGACCAACCTATATATTTAGTCAACTTTTTGTAAAGGGGATTGTGGATACTTGGTGTCCCCATCAATGATCCCTAAGACCAACCTATAAGAATTTTCATACATGCCAATCCAAAAAGAACAAGGTACGTCTAGTGAATTACCCGCTCTTTGCCTGTAAAAGCTTGTCCGCCTGCTTGTTCCATTAAAAATGACATAGGAAAGACCTCGTAAAGAACTCTGATTCACATAATAAAGCATAAACAAGATGGTTAATAACAATACTTATAACAAATATCAGTATTTAAGTACAAACATATGACCCTTGAGTACAACTAGACATACCGTAGTTTTCCATCAGGGCTCTTCTTGTCACCGGGGTACATAAAGATGCCACCATAAAGTAAAGTGCGATGAACATCAGCTACCATACTACACGAAATAGGTGAAACTTTTAGGGACGGGTCCTTATTCTAACAGAATTACACGCGTACATTATTACATACACAGATGCAGATATGTATAGCACAACAGCCACCCCAATTCCGAAGGTCATGAAAATGAAACATAAATTATTTAGTAAGCTATAAGTACTATCATCGTAGCACACTAGCACCTATGAAATTTGAAAGAATGATCTTGAAGGGGTTATTTTATTTGAAAAGCATAACAGCTGCTAGGAGCTTATATTGCAAACAATACTAGATGCATTATAAAGCCATAGCCATTGACCTGATTCTATTTCAACCCGCAACCTTATTTTAAAAAACCTCAGTTGGTCAGGTAGTCGGCCCTTTCATTTGATCTTTCTACCCCACATCATCAATGTGATTACAGAATACATCTGTATCTTTTAGTTCTATAGAATGGCAGCATATCAAGGCGCTAGTGGCGGTCTCTTACATTTCTATAATTCTGTACAGGTTATTGATGCAACTGACAGTATTCAGCAAATGATCATTCAATCTTAGTAGGAATTGCTATTTCATAATGAAGTAAATTACCTTCCAATGTATCTGAGAGACTTTGGCGAAGAGCCATCAGTAGGGAACTTACATTTTTCTACAAACCTAAAATCGGCAAGGGTTCAGTATAGCAACACCAAATACAAGAACAATCATAGATTAAACAAAAGGTTTACATACTTCGTTGTTGGGCCATCCCAGTTCTTTGCATTGCCTTCATTCACTGAATAGATCTTACCTTTCTTTGGGATCTGCACAAGAAAAGGAGAAACCAGATAATTAATAAGAAAAAAGTAGGATAAATTCTTCTTAGTGCATGCATCTCCTGCATACAACTCGAGATTTTCTTAAACAAAAAGCACCCCGTTTACAGTTTCAGATGTCTGTAAATAAAATGAAGGTAATTGGCAAACATTATGGACTTCATTTGAAACTAAAAATGACAAACTGGCATATGTTGCAATGACAGTCTGATCGGTAGCCTACTTAACAGTTGGTTTCCACATGGTCATCTCTTGCAAAGAGGCAACAGGCGATTCACTCTTCTCATCTCTCAACTTCTATTTCGTTCTAATACTTCGAAACTAAGGATCCATGTATTTCTTCGTAATTATTTTAAGACATGAGCTTGATCTTTCATAAGACGAGAAAACTAAAGCACCTATATGACCTTTACTACCTGCTCTTGACACAGCCCACTTCACTGCTGCATTTTCAGGAGGGTACTCTTATTTAATCTCAAGTAACAGAGTATTTAACGAGATTAATCATCTTTAAATCATTTGTATCACTTGAAAAATTGTAGACAAGTACAAAGATGGTTAATATTGTGGTGACACCTGACACTAGGCTGTATAGATTTTATTTCGGGTTAAGTTGATTACTTAAATAAATCCTAAAGCAAAATTCTAATACACCTTCTCAGCAGCTCATATAAACCATACAGAAACCAATTTAGCAATTCTTCTGTAAAGACATGCACCAGTAAATCATGAGAGTGTACCTTGATGTTTGGATGAGTGAGAATATACTCTCCAAGAGATGGGTCTAGAGTGAAACCATTGACACCGCTTCCAGCACTCAAGACAAGCTGTAAAAACAGCAGAAATTGCCTTGTTTATAAGCAGAAATAATTGTGCAGACATGTGATCAGTAATGAAATATAGAAAGAATAGAGTAGTAGGCTGCCATTACACAATTTCTCACTAACAAGTAGAAAATTTTGCACATTCAAACAGGTACCATATTGTTAGCAGATTGGGGAAACAAGCAGTCAAGCACAATGACAAAACTAAGCAACCACGAAGAAATTTAATAGTACCGTGCAAGAGCTCCCATACATGCAATAACCTGCCGCCACCATATTCTTTCCAGGTTGCAGGACCTCGTCAAGAGTTACATTTTTGAAATCTTTCACCATGTAAATCCCAAAGATCTAAGTGAAATAAAACAAGCCAGCTTGTTAATTACGTCACTGCACATAATAAAGGTTATCAAGATTATAAAATAGCTCCAAGAGAGTAACATTGAAAAGGCTGAGATGCTTTACCGTGCCAATTGAAACACCACAATCAATGTTGGAAGATCCATCCAGAGGATCAAATACAACACAGTACCTGAAAAACCAAGGCACAGAGTTCATCTTAAACGTCTAACATAAGCAAAGATGATCATAATGAAACAATCGTACTTGGCATGTGATCTTTTTTTGTAGTTTGTAAAGAAAGAAATTGCACACAACAAATAGGGAACCAGTGGGGGAGTGGCTATACTCACTTTCCACGTAGAGCTGGCTCGACGAATGTTGCCTCTTCATCCTCCTCGGACACAAGAATGCACTGCAAACACGTTACATCTTTTAGCAGATATTACTTCAGGAATTCATCATAAGAACCAAGGCTAAGAGTCTCATCCACTACTTACAGTTCGGCCACTACTTGTTAAGGCATTGACAAAAACTTCATTTGAGAGCACATCTAGCTTCTTTTGCTCTTCACCCTAATGTATAATACAATCAAAAGAACATTAAACACTGGAAAAATTACAATGTGTCTGAGTGTAACAAAAATAATTTGAAATGTTGATACCTGAACATTAGTTTCCCCTGCAAGTCCTAGGAGCTTGGCAAGACCAGCCTGTTAAGTAAACATTGATAAAATAAAAATGAATGTTTATACAAAACTTAGAATTAACAATATGTTCTCTTCACCTTGTTTTTGAAACTTATACAATCATAGCATACAAAACAGAAATGAAAACTGAAAATTTCCCACCAAACCAGATCACATTTTTTTTTTCTTTTCATTGATTATTGTCAAATATACTTAATTTCAATTGGAAATAACGCATCAATGCATTTTAGCAAGATCTCATTTGCTAATGTTTTTTCTATCTTATCGGTGTACAAATATAATTGAAATTCAGTCAAATAGGAGCAAATCAGACCAAACCACATATTAAACTAAATCAGACCTTATTAAATTCAAATCAAAGCACAATATATCAAGTGAAAATAACACATCCTAAATCAAGTCCATACTATTCCCCTTTGTGACTCTCTATACACTAAAAGATTAAAAAAATACCCCAAATCTAGGATCAAACCCGGTCAACATAACTTCCCTTGCGTGCGTGTGTATAGTGATTTAAAAAGATCATTGATGTAGACCGGATTTAATCCTAAGACACCACCTCCCAAGTTTTTTTGTTGGCATCCACATATCACTTTCCGTTGTAGCTATCTATACACCGAAAAACAAATCGGGTGTTTCAAGACGTGTAAGTTAGTACACCACCTTCTTCAATTACAGATAAAATGTATGACTTGGTATTGCATCATTAGATCCTTCTTCTTAGCTTATGTCTATCCAAAATAGTCAATGAAGTACGGGTTGAACTAACAATCATCCTTAATATCTAAGCAACAATATATTAGTACAATTAATCAATTAAATAGAGCTAAAATCAACTTCTTGTACCAACTACATTATCCCTTATCAAATTTCATCTAGTATATAAAATCCATCAAATTGAGCTTAACCCAAATTTTTAAAAATAAAAATAAAAAATCAAGTCAAACAATGTGTTACAATTAATTGACGAAATTTTACATTGGAAAAAATTTACAGACCAATAAATTTGACCAAATTCTTTCATCGTCCAAACTAAAAAGTTGACAGTGATATCTCAGGTTTAAATAAAAGGGACCATAACTCCATTAACAATCAGAATTGTAATGGGTAAAATCATACTTTAGAATAAGTAAATTTGACCCCACCTATAAATTTAATCTCCAAAATAACATTGACCCACATTTTGTACAAAAATTCTTAGTCTAACAGAGCAAGGTATACATGGGACGGGTACGTTCAACTCTAGGTATATCCGAATGCATAATAAAAGTTCCGATAAATTAGTATCCCAAATCAAAGGAAAAGTATATAAAAATGACTAGAATATGACTTCAATTGAGTTATTTCAGAACATCAGTTAAAAAAAAAAAAAAAAAAAAAAAAAAAAAAAAAAAAAACATAAAATTTCTGATAAAAATTAAGAAGATAATGAACCTTGTTAACAGCAGAGCAGACATATTTGCAACCAAGAACAATGTGACTGAGAAGAATGGTGAAATCGCCTCGAGATTCGGGATGTTTAGTCTGCTCATTCAACACGTACCGTGTTATGGTCATCAAATCCGTCAACCTAGCATCAGCTGCATGATCCATCTTCTTCTTCTTCCTGTGATTTTCTGACTCCTCAAAGTTTGGAACAGTTAATTGGTTGTTGGGTATTTTGTATGTGATAATATAGGGAATTTAAGATGGGACGTCAAAGGAGGAGAGAAAGTGGGGTTTGGAGATGATGAGGTAAAACTCTCTGCCTGCCTCTCAGTCTTGCAGTCTGCAGATAACGAATTTCGTTGTTATTCTGTGCGTGTGTCTAGACCTGATAAAACTAACCCGACTCCACTAGAACATGACAGGACAATCTGATTGCCACCTCTAGTACTGCTGTTTGTTGATTCGAGATTTTATGACAGCTTTTTGTTTTGGTTTGGAATGGAAGATATTTTTGACACTTTAGCAGTTCAAGGAAATATTGTAAAAAGTGAGGGGATTTTATTTTTGGAAAATGTGTAAAATTGTCAATATATATATGGACGTTATGTGCTGGTTTATCTAATATTTTAACTCATTGGTTGATTTTTTTGATGAGGATGTTGATGCAATGACATGTCATCTTGTGTTAATTGCTTTGCCAATGGATATACACACATACCTCACATTTTCTTCCTAATAATAATAATATATGTTTATTTTGTCAAAATGATAATTAAATTAATAATTATTTTTGTCATTAATGACAATAATAAGTATACGTATGTGATTTTTGTCACATTTTCTTAGTGTTGGCACTTTTAAATTTCATATTGATATATTTGGTATTTTACTAATGAACATTTATTATTATTATTATTATTATTATTATTATTATTATTATTATTATTATTATTATTATTATTATTATTATTATTATTATCTCAAAAACAAAAGTCATACAACCTACAACAAATTAGTGGAAAGCCGAGATACAATCTGGGTCCCCACTCCTCTAGCTATAGCAAAGCCTACCGTAGTGAATATATGAGCTGTAGCACGAGCCCCAATGTCTTGCGTCATTGAGAACCTTTGAATCTGTTTCAGCAACGCAACGGCCTCCTTCTCTAAATCCCCAAGCGAAAAAAAGGAGAAGGGAATGAAACCATAATTTATTATTATTATTATTATTGATGACAAGAGTAATTATTGGCGTGAGTTTCCTCATTTGAAAAATAAAATTAGAAATTCAATGAGTTTTGGTTTTAATTCTTGCGCCTAAAACCGTTTAATATATGTATATTGTTTTATGAAATCACAACTGACATACATAAACAAGTTTTAATTCTTGCACATCTTCTAAACCCTTTTAATATATTGTTTCCCTACCATAAATGAGTTTTGATCTGAATTCTTGCGCATCTTCTAAAACCTTTTAGTTCATTGTTTATGAACCATGATGTCAGATCACAAACAAAAAAAAAAAACAAACAAAAAAAAACAAATAACATTATCCTCCACGATATAAATATATAGTCATTTTATTGTATGTGATCAAAATTTATGGTGGAATTAAATAGTTAGTCTTATAAAGAATCGCAGCTACTACCTCCGTTACAGGTTATGTGCAACAATTTGATATAAAGTACAGAGGAAAAATGTCTAATCGTTGCACATAATTTGTAACGGAGGTAGCATTAAGGATGATTTTACAAATCACGTATTAGTGTATTACTACTTTACTAGTGAGTGACAAAATCGTTATAAAAAGTGAAAATGACATAGACAAAATGAAAAAATGAAACTCCTGAATCTTTGCAAAACAAAACAAGGCAGTGAAGAATGAAGATACAGAAGAAAAATATGACATGATCTTCATATATAAAAAGAAAAGTTCTCTTATGATAACATATGCATTCAAGGATATGCACAATCTATTAACAGATTTATCAGGGAACTAGTTCTTCCGAGAAATACTCAACAAATGAAATCAATGTCAAATATGACAGTTACAACAGGGCACGAAAATTTGGTGCCTATCTGTATCACAAACCAACACCACCAGTGCAACGTTTGTTCAACCAAAGCTGTGCTCTGAGAATAACAGTCTCATGCGTCCCCTCAACTCATTTACTCTAGATTCTAGACTGTCCACACACCGGCGGGTATATGAACGAGAGCTGATGTTTGGATCCAACACATCATAAAGATACTAAACGATACTTGGAGGATCCCCAGTCCAATTGCAATTTGCACGAGCCCACCGCGTTTTAATACAGTCTACAAGTGGAGCATGTTGCGGAGGCTCAGGTGCAACAGCTTTAGCAGCATCTTTTCCAGCAGTATCACTGCCACTGGAGCTTGAAGGGGGTGCTGCCTCTGCCATATATTCCTCTGGTGTCCACCTAGGTGGAACTGAAACTCGCAGTTTAGTAATCCGCGGTCTTTGAAAGGGTGTCTCACCTTGGTTTCCATTAATTACTGATTTTGCAATTCCATTAAAATGGTAGAGATCAAACACCTTTTTTCCCATTAACCCCGAGGAATCCTTGAAACCTCCCAAGTTCCTGTCTAAATCCAAAAGAACCTGCCAGAACTCACTCCATACTATAAAGCCTGCACTGCAGAGGCGGTCAAGCTTATCAGAGGGAAGGTTTATGCCAGTTTCTTTAAGGACCTGATGCAAGCCCTCAGCACTAATGAAGCCGCCACCTCCACTCTGGTCTTGTGCATCAAATGCTCTCCTGATTCTTGATTCCCTCTCCTCCATTTCATTCTCCTCCTGAACAGAAGGATGAAAAGCAAATAGGACTGTGTAATGTGACTCACTCCCAACAACCCATATTGGCCATTTTGGGCGTTTTAAATGCAGTCCGACTTTACAGAAGTTGAGGGACTCGAGCAGGGTGAGGAATCCAACTTCCACATCAGTGGATACACCCTTCAAAAACATGCCACCTCCTAAGTCTATCCTCTCATCGAACACATTCGCAACAGCCTCTCCACACAGTAATAGGTTTACAATTTCCTGCACCATGTTATTCAAATTAGTAACAACACTCATAATGCAGATGAAAGTACACCTTATCAACATAAGACCAAGGAGTTACCTGTGAGGCATGACCAAAGGGGGCAGTGACTAGCGGTAGGCTTGGATCATCCCTATCAGCTTGAATGGATTCCTGTACAATATAATAGTAGGTTAAATAAGCAGAATCTAAATGTAACAGAAGGTACTAATAAAATTACAGCATAAGCATCAGATGTCACTAAGCTACTATAAATAATTCAGTATATTCATTGAAATAATACAATTGTGTAGACTACAGCATTGTCAATAGTGTTTCTATGAAGATAAAAAAAAGGAGGGGGTGGGGGGGTGGGGTGGGGAGGGGGGTGTAAACAGAGCATGTACACCCATAAAGAGAATCGCTTGTAAGCAGGCCAGATCTTTCCTGTTCAATGATGCAAGGATGTAACTGTTATCTATCTTCAGGTTTTTACAGAAACTTTGTCGGTATAAATAGTAAAGGAAGTCAAACAATTATGATCAGAGTAGACCACAAAAATGGGTCCTTTGGACCAGAATGGGTTAGGTTGATCTGAGACTGAATGGGTTAGGTTGATCTGAGACTGTCCCACTTTCGGTTCGGATCTATTTCAGGTTTTGTAGTAACATGATTCTCAGCGACAATTTAGTGATATTTGGTGGGCTGAAGAACTGAATTTAAACAGCCAGGAAATTGCATCTTTGTTCTTTGGCACCACAGAAGTGGCTTAGATGGCACAGGAGACCAAGTACTTTTTTTTTTTTTTTGAGGCAAGACCAAGTACTTTATGTTCACCAAATTAGGTTAGAGTTCAATTCTCTGAGAGGTAATAGTCATATACTCATATGACTCATATCCTAGTAATGCAAAAGGTGGAAAAGTTATTGGCTTCTACTCTATCTTATAACTTTCACATAGGGACCAAAACCTTGTCATTACAGGAGGGCATGGAGGCTATGGTTGCTAGAATCAACTATGGGCCTTAAAATATTCAGCAGTTGAAGTTCTGTTATTGAGAGGGGTCCATATGTTAATAGCTGACCAGAGACTGGACAGAATCATGTTCAGCATCAGTCTATCAAAGGTTCAGGGGTCAAGTGATATAGGATGTGGATGACATTTAACATAGACTTCAGAATTTCTTTTGGGATATAGGCTTCAGCTTACCAGAATTTCTTTTGGGAGAATGGGAAATAGACTTCAACTTAGATCTATATAAGAAATCCTTGCAAGTGGGAGATAAGGGAGCTTATCAGTCTTATATATTTTAGCATAGCTTCAGCATCATTAATGGCAGAAACTAGGAAGAGGAAGATCAATGTAACAAGAGGAAATAACAGCAAGTGTGAATAATAATTCTACTTTCCAGAGGTGTCTCGCAATTTAGTTTAACTAAGCTACAACAAAATACTCAATCAATGTTCAACATAATTCTTCTCTCCAATTAGCTCTATTTATAGAGCTTTCCCACAAACAAACTAAGTGTCTTCTCCAACAAGCTACTAACCATCAATTTAAAATGATACTCCTAAATACTCTTCCCCTTAATATCGACTCATAGAGGAGTATGTCCAATATTCATTGAATCCATCCTTGATAAATCCCTAGACAATATCTACATTGGCAGACAATTTGGCTTTATACAACAGTCACTCTTTCTAAGCCTCCTAAAGAGACTTCTTACATGCCAGCCTTTTCCCTTTTGTACTCTAATCTAAAAGGATAAGGTCCCATATACATAGCATTGGAATGGGAATTGAAATGGAAATGTAAACAATGGGAAAATGAATATCTCACAACTTTAAGCTCTTTTCACTGATCCAAGGACATTGCTTCCAATGGACATGATTGTCCTTTGATAGATGAAAACAAAATGAAAGTTCTCCTTGGATTGATGAGAACTGATTAGCTTCTTTACATTGTGATCTTCCTATCTCACTTTTTCTCCATTATTGATACTTTTCTTATCTAAAGAAACTATTTTATTGACAACAAGTATAAAGTTCAAGAACGTTACGTTAAAAGTAGTTACTGGCTAGCAGCTCTCATTCTTCACCCATCAAAAATCATCCCCACTCCATTCCAATTCCACTTGATGTAAGAGTAAGACAATTAGGAAAAAAGAAAAAAAAAAAACAAAAAATCACATTTGTACCAAAATGTAAAATAAAAACAAAATGTTATCTGCAGAACACGTTCAAATATTTTTATATATTGACATAAAGCTCTCCCAAGTATGCAGATTTGCAGGTTCCTAAAGAGGGAACTAGGGGAGGGAAAAGACAAATGCAACAGGAAATTAAGGACGCAAAATAATTGAGATAGACATCTATAAGGTTTAACTCTCAAGTTTTCAAGAAATTAGATGATATGATAGAGCAATTAATCACATAAAACAGCTAACAGACATACCAGTCCTCGAGAAAGCAATGCTGAGATCAAAAACAGCATTGCTCCCATACGACTTTCAAACACAGGAAGCATCATCTCAAGTCTCTGAATTGCATTGGCAGATGATGTATATGACGTTACTCTCAGGGTTTTCTGCAAATCTGAAGCAGACTCAATAGAAAAACCTTCTAGAGCTTTCAATATCATCTGTAAAATAGAAAGAGGCACGAGCATTAACTCAATAGAACAGGAGAAGGTATAATTATTACCCCAATCAGCTATAGCGGTAACATAGATTTAAGAAGTCATAAGAACATACCTCATCCAGTGGTCCATCACTGTTGCCTTCACCATTTTGGTCGAGGACATCAAGAGTTGCAACCACTGCCTTTTTATTACTTCCACAACGAAATAATATCTCTGCCATACTTTTCACCAGTGCCCTGTAAATTTAAGAAAAGATTTGCGTGTGTTTAGTCTCTATTAGATATAAGATTATATAACACTCCAGATTGACCACAGAGAGATAGCAACAAGATATTCAAGTCAGTTCTAGTCTACAATCTCAAAACATCACCTCTCCACAACACATAATTCAAAAAGGGAAAAATGCAGAGTCAAGTTCTTGTCCAAGAAATGAGCCATTATTAATTTAGGATGGTGTGAAAATTGGAGAGGAGGGTGGGGGGGGGGGGGGGGGGGTGAACAATGGGCCCTAAGGGATCAGCAATACTTGTGCCTAAGGGAGGGGTGTAGGGCAATGTCTTGTCATTGCTTGATGTTGGTAGATTTCTAATCCTCTTCCCCTTGTAAGTCAAAGTCACGCTTTTGACTTAAAAATAAAGCTAGTAATCCAAAAAACAACAATGACATATAAAGTATAATACAATCACGTTTAAAATAAATCTTTAAGCGTAGGAGCTTCTATTTGTCACCTTTTTCTAGTATCCTCTGAGAGGGAAGCAAAATTTTCTGGGGTAACAGATTCCCGGTTCCAAGATCTCTGTGGTGTTCTTAATGCATTATTACTTGACTCTTCTGGAACAAACAGAAGATACTTTAGAACGAACCCCTGCAAAATTAGGGAAGAAAAATGTTAAGTTGAGAAAGTCGCTAAAAGATGTAATTTTTACGACATCATATGAGATACAGCAGATTTTCTTTAGATCATGCTCAGCAAAATAGGTAATCACAGGCCGAGGCCGCAGCCCATAGATAATACACTCAGCCATTAAAAAATTGCCACAGTTCTGTTAGCATTTCAGAATTATTTTTTTCAAAAACAAGTCATAGGAATTATACTAATATTATGCAGGGACAAATTTGGAAGCTAAATAATATAGTCACCAATATTCGGGCTATTTATTAAATTACCTACCAAATTACCTTTTTCAACAATGTGTATGTGTGCGCGTGTGTTTCCATCATATGAACTTGCAGGAAAACAGGACAGATATGCAATTCTATGAAAAAACAAAAATAGAATGTCGACTGATGAGAACCAACATGAAACTACAGACTTGCCATTTCTCAAAGGGCAAGAATGAAAGAAAAATACAACCACAAAATTGTTAAATGAGTGCAACAACATCATGACTACATAGTGTTAGCCCAGCTCCTAATAAAACATATATTACTTTGTTCACCTTCTCTTCCCACAAACTTAAGTGTACAGCAATTTTCCCGCAAAAGTAATTCCTTAATCTATGATAATGTGATTTACAGAATCCAAAAGTAATTCCTTAATCTATAAAAATTAAGTACAGCCACTCGCTTAAAATATATGGATAACAACGATGGGTACCATTATCACTTTAACACGACATGAAAGCAAGACCAACACTCAAAACTCCTAGTCAATTGAGGCCAATTGATTGCATAAACAAATTATTTCTGTGTTAGGTAAAGCAACTCTCATAGAAGGTTGTAAATTACTCAGCAGAACTGATAAGGACACGGCTAGAGAAGCAGATCATTGGTTTAAAATTCACTAAAAACGGCAAACTAGAGCAGTTTAAAAGCTGTGACATCCAAGAGATCTAACATGTTGTGCTAGAAACTATTACACCATATCTTCTACATTTCCTCTTCACAATTTACCTTTTGTTTAATTATTTAGCAATGTGCTAAAAGAGTGGAAGACTAATCTCAAGTGCAAAAAGTTCTTAAAACAAATTATCAATCTTTACAGTCATATTCCAGTCCCCTTACAAAGAGATATTGTGATTTTTTTTTTAATATCTGGGACAATTGTCAGCTCAAGGAATCCAGCTTTTCACTAGCACAGAGATTACCACCACAGATAATACAGAAAAAGACACCGATGAGTCCAGACGATATCAGATGCCATAAACATTGAAAGCACACACTAAACATATAAATAGCACTGAAGAGAGATATATAGCCACTATGGCTTACACGAACCACTAGTAAAAGATATGATAGCTAATAGTCCCAATGTAACATTGAACGAAATGAAAAGTTTGTCTAAAGAGTGCCTAATGAGAATTAATAAATCAAAAGCCACAGCAAGAAACCTACCAATAAACATTACAGTTTGTGCAAGATTAAAGTCAAGCTCAAATGGAGCTCTAAATTAAGCTGGTAATTTGATGGGCTTAGCCCAAGAAAGCTCAAAAAACAAAAAAGATCAAATTCATTATAATATACTCCCTCCTAATTTTATTTTTTATTTTTTAAAAAAGAATGACTGCAATTGCTGTAGCAACAGAAGCTAGGGAAGATATGAGAAAGAGGAAAGCAAATTTTGTATTCTGCTGTAATTGGCTTTGAGCAAGAATAGATAAGAAAGAGCATGTTGTATGCAGGGCTTGTTGTTCATGTAGGAAAATTTCAGAAAGGAAATGTTGCAACTATTGCAAGTGGGGCACGGTGAGAATAAAGATTTGCAAAATTAGGAATTAAGTAAAATTGTAACCAACAAAACGAAGGGTGTATAAATATATATGGTTAATAAGAAGATAAAAAATATACATTACCTATTTGTCATCCACGGTTTAGATTTTGAATGAGAATGTGAATTTGTAATAGAACTCGTCCTTTTCAATAACATCAAGATCTACATTTCCAGATCTTTTACCTTGCTAAGGAAAGAAATCTTAAAGCTAATTCGAGCTAAAATAAGATGAGCAGTTGAGTTCAAAGTCCAGAACACTAAAATTTACTTCTATGAGTCATATCCAAGATAAAAGGTTTTTGAAAACATACAATTCATCAAAAGAATGATCTAACAGCACTTAATATCTTCTTTCTTTTTCTCTACTTGGAATGTCACACAGTTGAAATACTTGAACAGCAAGCAGCCAAGCACACAACCTAAACTAATTTCCTCATTTTAGATTACACAGAAATAGCTAGGAACTTCTCTAAAGGTCACTAATATTTTTCTAATAGTATAAAAATAAACTTGAACTTCATGTGCTATTGGGAAAATAGTAATAAATAAATAAATAAATATATAGATAAATCCAACCCGTCAAAAAAAAAAAAAAAAAAAAAAAAAAAAAAAATCCAAAATAACTTAGGACATATGTAGTTACATTAATAAACCAAACTTGTGTATAAAAATTGTCCTAATTGACTAAATTAGCAAAATAAATGAAAAAAATGAGCATGAAGCTCAAGAGTACATATCTCTATAATTGGAAATCCCCTCCCCCGAATTAGAAAATAATAACTAAATGCCTAAGGCCTAAGACAATAAAAACTAGAACATGATTATTAATTGAAATTATTGTTGAAAGTACTTGAGTAATGAAAGATTTTAAATATAAAGTGCAAAATCTATTTTCATAAGAAGTAAAATTTCTAGATTTATTAGATGTGTTTATAGCATTTTCATAGTAATATTTTGAAAAAAAAAAAAACTTAAAATGTTACAAATAGATCGAAATTGTTAAGATAATGATGAAATAAATTAAGTCAAAATTTATAAAATTAAAAAATTTTCGTTTTGGCAACTTTAAACTATACCACTTGAAACTCTTCATCCTCAATTCCTATGCATTTTCCCTTCATTTATTTTTTAAAAAATATTTAACTTCCTGTAACTTCCAAATTCTACAAATCTATATTTAATTTTTATTAAAAAAAAACAATAAACTACCTATTTCACCAACTTTTCCAATAACAAGTATTTAAAAGAGCCTCAATATCTAAGATTGTTTCGTAGCAAAGAATATGTCTCATACATTAGCACAATTACATTCTAATAACTCAATAATAATGATAGAAATTCCACCAAATCTAATACTGAATAAACAAAAAAGGAGACATTTTAACTACATTTTAGGAAATTCATATCCGACCAATAATGCCCTTATTGCAGTATTCCTATATACTCGTAATGTCTATAATACTATCATAGATATTGAGCAATTAATTACTCTATAATTTAATATATAAAAAAAGACAATAGTTACAACTTCAAAAATGGTAGTTATTAGGCTTATATTTTTAATAAAGGAGATTGAAATTTTAATATTATAGATTTGAAAGATAAGAAAATTTTATTAGATATGTATAAGAAAGGTTGGGGGTTTGCAAAGATGTATTACTCCCTCGGTTCTTTTTTTTTTTTTTTAACTTCTCACTTGATGTTTTGATATGTTCTTATTTCATCTTCTCACCTTCCGTTTTGATATGTTATTTTTTCATCTTCCCCCGCTTTCTGTTTTGATATGTACTTCTTTTATCTTCCCACTTTTGCTTTTTTCCTTTTAACGGTAAAAAAAAAAATTCCGCTGTTATCACTTCCTACCCTACTATATCGTCAACATAAAACTATATAATAATACCATGTTTCTAAACAACTTTCTCTCTTCTACCAAAAAAGAAAAATTAAGGATCCACTTTCCACTTGCTACTTCATTTTATATGAATAATAAATGGAATATAAAAAATAAAAAAAATATAAAATATAAAATATATAAAAAAAAAAAAAAAAAGAACAGAGAGTATTATTTTTTTTAATAAAAGTAAAGAAGTGGCGAGAAAATTGTATGCCAGATTGTGAGTATTGTGACAAGTGTCATATAGGGACTTTGCTGGTGTAAGTCTTTGTAAGAAATTAATACATTTTCCAGTGGATAACAATCACGACTTCAGATAAGAACCAAAGCACTGTAACAACATTAGTTTAAAACAATTGATTCATGAACAAAAGTAGAAGTAAAAATGGGTAGCATGTGAGATAATCAAGCCATACGAGCAATTTAACTCCAAGATTAGCTTACACTTGACATAATTGTAGTTCTTACAGCACTTGAGACTGAACTTGGTTCAAAAAAATTCAGAATACTGACTAATCAAGCTAATATTTGTTTAATCCAATCATGCAAACACAAAACCTTATACAACAAATCATTTATAATTTTCACAAGAAAACACCAGGAAACTAAGTGTCAAGCCTCTAAAGGCCTAATATCACAGTGAGCAAGAAATCAACTCATACTTGTATTGTTGCTAACACGCCACATGGGCCTCCTTCATGCTGCACCAGGCCCATAGAAGTTTCTGGATCAGGGCTAAACCTACAATAAGGATTTCTATCAATTAAGCTGATAAATATAGCCATAAAATACCTTAAACTTGTCATCCTTTCTAAAATACTTCGCATGAAATAGCAGATAAACAGAACCCAGAAAACCATAACAACATAATAATAGAGTGCAGTATAACTAGAAACATCAAAAGAATAAAGTCACATCAAACTGAACATTATTAGATTTGATGAGTAGTGGACATAAACCTAGCGGCAAGGGGTCTAATATTTTAAACACATAATTTCCTCCAACAAGAAAAGTCCCATACTATTACCCGATGCCTCTAACAAAAATTCCTCCTTAGAGGGTTCAGGAGTGGAAGGTCAAATGTAAGCAACATAACACATAATGCATATAGGATAAATTTACCTCAAGACTATCTTGAAACTGTTTCCATTAGATCCTTAAACAGATGACAAGGCTAATTTGGAGAAACACTGCCTATAGCAGCAGAAAGATAATCTCTTTACAGATATAGTCGACACATTGAAAGGATGCTAAAAAAGATTCTTTCTTTCCTAATTCCCAAGTCCATGTCAAAAAGCATTTTTCACATACACAGGTTCCGCTTGGTTAGGTGGATAACATATTTAATGAAAAAATTTTAAAAGGGAAAATAATTTTACAAAGGAAATTACTATTGCAGACTTCGGCCCTGGTTAGTTCACTTATTTAGTTGAATTGAAATGATTTTCGTTGTACTTAAATTATTATAATTGAAGTGAAATTATTTTTGTTTAATTGAAATTATTTTTATCAAACCTAAATTATTATTGCTGAACTGAAATTATTTTTACTGATTCTCTATTATATTTCTTCATTAAAGTTACTGAAATCTACTACATTGAAATCATTTTTACTGAACTAAAATTATTTTTACTAGACTGAACTTATTTTGTACTAAAATGAAACTATTTGTACTCAACTGAATTATTCTTGACTAAATATAATTTGTTTAGGGCCTTACTTCTTTTTGGTTCCCTACAATAAATTTATATAGAAAAGGGAATTTAAAGTGGAAGGGACATGATGGATGAGAAGAGAGAAACGGAGGTAATAGAAAAGTAATACGAAGTAAAATGTGGACTCCCTTCACAGCAAAAGAAAAAGGTTTCACCTTTAGGAGAGTTATTTTCCACCCCTTTTAAACCAAACATCGGAATCATTTTCATAGAAAATGCTTTACACCCAACACTCTCACAAGTCACAACACTCGAATACTACAGAAATTCATTCAACTTATAGGACACATGACTCACTCCATCATCATGACTTACTCTTCTGTCATATACAATCACCACACTGTATTACATTTTTCGCAAACAAATTCAACGGGCAATGCCACAGCAAAGTCCATAAATCACGAGATTTTCTCTTTAATACACAATCTCTATACTGTAATACATGTTTCACAAACAAATTCAACTATTAATGCCCCACAAAGTCCATGAATCACAAGATTTTCTCAATTTAACATACAATCTCTATACTATAATACATGTTTGGCAAACAAATTCAATCATCAATGCCCCAACAAAGTCCCTAAACCACGAAATTTTCTCAATTCAATCCTCAAACAATAAATCAACATCAACAATCGTTTAGCAAGTCATAGAAACAAACCCTCAAAAATTGAAAACAAATGGCAATCATACAATCATAAATCATAATTCATAAATATACATTAAGCAAAGCACGCAATTCTCTGTAAAGCTCATACAATTCAATTTCTCACCCTAAAATTGTTCACAATCACCATAATAAAACTTCAAAAAAATCATAAAAAAAGAAATTGTGAACAAAAATCAAGAAAATAAGAATTACCTAATACCCTGATTAGTCCACTGAGCAAGAACCTCCTTAGTAACATTCCCACCAAAAACCATAAAAAACAACTGATTCGCCTCGTCCACCGATAACTCCTCCCCTAAATTCTCCCCCATTTTCACCTCCCTCACCTTCACCTCCTCCGCAATCTTCACCTCAATCTCACCCTGGCTACCGCTTTCGCCTCCGGTCCTGGGGGCACTAACACTCAACAATGGCGCTTTCGACATACTCGTCGTCATCATCATCATCCTCTTCTCCGCCGCGGCAGCCATAAGCTCCCGTTGAAGCCGCCGGCTCTTCAACTCCGGCGACTCCTCCTCCACCTCCACCTCCGGCGAAGCTCCGGCGGAAGTAATACTAACATCTCTAGGCTTACTTCTCTTCGGCTCCGGCGGAGAATTGCTCGGCGGTTGCATACTCATCCTCAACGCCATCTGCAATTCCTCTTCCTCTTGATCCGCCATTGTTATTAATCAGATCGAATTTCACAATTTCTTGCCCTATTTATCAATAAATCAATCAAATTAAATGCTGAATGATTTTCTTGAAAATCCCAAGTGATTTCAAATCTGATGAATAAGGAATCAAATTGAAATCAAATAAAAAGGGGAAATCTTTGATTTGTAACGGATAAATCGTGAATTATTGATTGAAATTATATGAATTTAAGAATTCCTAAAGAATTTGATTTCATTTAAGAGAGAGAAAGTGAGTGGAAAGGAGAGAGAAAGAGAGAAATGGGAGATTTTCGTGTTTCGACCATCCGATTAACGGTTGAAGGTTGGGGTTTAGCGCTTAGGACAAAACGGTGTCGTATTAGTGGAAATGTGAGGGGTATTTTCGGTATTTCAAAATTAAAGTTGACCGGATATACTTTACGTCAAGACAGAGTCTTTCATTTTCATGATTGATTTTCCTTTTTCTTTTTTTTTTTTTTTTTTTTTTTTTTTTTTTTGTGGGTTTAAGAGTTTGAGAATTGCACGTGTTTGGTTTTTAATAAAAACGTGGTATTTGTTGTTTAGTGTTCGTTCTACTCGCTTAGTTAATGGAGATTGGAGCATAACAGATTAGCAATCGCACCTTACATTGTTTTGAACCTAATGCTGATAAGTGATAACTTATATATCATATATCGTGTTTGATCATTAAATTTATATTACCTCTATTAACTTATAGTTGTAACTTTAAAATATTTTATATCTCACAAATAATACCTCAAAGTTGCAATTAAATGTTTACATATGTAGTATTTTTATTGTAATTGTTTTTTATAAAAGTAGTAGTTGTTATATTAGCATAAGTATGAAACAGGTAAGTACAACTCGTTTTGAACACCTAGATCATCATCCATATTAGTTAGAATTACCCATATCGGCATACTTTATTAGCCACATGAGAGTTGCTTACAGTCACGTGAAAATATTTTTACATGGACTGACACATGGCACCAACTTTGGGGATTTCTATAAATACCCAAGCATATTTCACTTCTAAGCTACAATTTTGTTTCTCAATAACTCTCTTTTTCTCTCTAAAATTCTCTCCAATCTCTTTTCTATCTCATATCATCTTGTTATTGACTTTATCATCGGAGCGATTATCCCAAAATAAACTTTGGGCTAGCTAATCCACATTGACTGTATAGGTACCCAATTGGACGATAAAGTGATAAACCATTACCGACCCTAGAAACAAGTTACTAGAACTCAACCGGAACAATAGCCAATATAATCAGTCAAATGAAAGTGAATAAGTGATCAATTCAAAATCATTATAACGTATACTCTTGCTATACTCCAAAACGGGAAATGGATTTAGGGGCACACTGTAAATTATGATAGGAAAATTGTCAACCTTTTTCAGAGATAGCAAAATTATGTAGTAGATGCGAGAGGAGAGAAGCTAATCCATCCCACACTAGACCTTTTTCAGAGATAGCAAAATTGTCAACCTTTTTCAAACATAATCACCACTTCAGTCGAGGACGAGTAGCTAATCCATCCCACACTAGACCTTGAAGCAAATCTTGAACATACATGATACATGAAGCACAATAATTCAGCAGTAATACATTGCTATAATGCTATTTATTATTGGATGGAGGGACGACATAAGGACATACATCATTGATCTTGTACAGACACCACAGTAAAGATCTGAAATCAAGATAACATCTACTTACAACAAAATTTGGCCAACTATAAGTTAAACTGTGTAAAACTGTTTTAGAAAAAGTTGGAACTGCTAGTGGGTCGAATTAAACAGCCTACTTATCTTCACTCCCAAATTGCTTCTGTATATCTTGAAAAGATACTGTGGCGGATCCCCTCCTTTTGGCCTTCGGTTGAGATGCATGCTCTCTCCAACCCGTCATGAAAATAACCTGCAGTGTTCATTCCCGAAAAGGCGAGAAGGATAGATTATGCAAATAAGAATTATTGCACTCTCATCAAATTTAGTTTGACTCCTCTGGCATATACTGTGAGAAGGCTAATCACAAATAAAAGTTCCAGCAAGAGTAATTAACATTGGGGGAAAAAAAAAAAAAAAAAAATCCTTCATATCATCTTTTTAAAATTTTGAAGCACTAAGGTCAGGAAAAATATACTTGCACTATCCAGTCTACAAAACGGCAAGAGAGAGAGAGACAGAAACTATAGAGGACTACATCCAAATTCCTAAATTGAAAACAGCAGACAATAGAACAAGGTATTATTTCTTAAGATGTGGACAATGTAACGTTCATATTAGAACTTCAGAAAAATCTAGCTACATGATGGGAATACTGCATAAATCACTTTTACTCTTCTTTAATATGAAGCCATCAAGACATGCACGACACTAAAACATGGTAATGAGAACCTCATTCAAAATCTGCAGCCTCTTATAAATTCCTTCAATCAAGGCTCACGGAAGAAAAGGAGTTAAAAAATGATTATGGTGTCAGCTTCACATAATCAGATGTTTTCCTCAAGGTCATATGCAATGTATATATGTAATCCACCAGAAAGTTAACAATGATTCCAAAGGGCTAAATATAACAAAGGCCAGCTCCAGGAGAAGTACATAAGCTGAAGGGTAAAATGGAGATGCATTTGAGCAGTAAAGGAAAATAGTTCATACTAGCAAAACTTGATCATAAGAGTTGAAACCAGTGAATGAAGGCAACAGTTATAAATTCACATGCTTTTTACGAGTACAATTAAATGAAGACTTGCATTTATCCCAAGAAGCATGGTGAAAATATAGGAATAGCATTCAAGCAGACAGCCAATCGAGCAAAGTATCCTTAATCACCTGGAATGTTGCAGGAACAGTGCCATCTTCAGCTCCAAACATGGATTGATAGACAGCAGCCGTTGCCAGAGCAGTATCTTTTTTTAAGATCTAAATATAATTGCATATCATCAATGTCTCTATAAGATGCAGAAGAATATAAGAAAGACTGCAATAGAAGATTTTCTCACATTGTTTCTCTGCACAAGAGCATTAGTTTCACCCATAGCACGAAGATGCTCAATCAGCTGCAAAGCTAAATCAGCACAGTTAACCACCACATAAACTAGAGGTTAGGATGAAAAGGTAGCTCACTTTCTCCATTCAATTCATATTACTCAAAAGCATGTTACTTTGAAGCTGATAAACAAGTTAAACAATTGCTACGCACATGTAAAATTGGAGAAATGAAGAACATTTACTACATTCGTCCCACATATAACTTCTCACTTCTAAGTGACAGAGTTTCAAAGCAATGTTAAAAGTAGGATGAAAAAGTAAAAATGGAATGATGAGAAAAGGTAGTACAGGAAAGTATTGGATTTGAGAGAGTGACTAACTTGAAACAAAATAGGAATTTTATTGGACATCCCAAATTGAAAGTTGGAAAATTAATGGAGACATTGCAGTTAACCTTTATGATTGTTGGAAAAAATTTCCTAGGATATATTCCCTTTATCTATGATAAAGAAGCCACAAGTCTTTTCAAACAGCCCCATTGAATTAGAAGATAAAGATTGAAGTGATGTAGGGAAAAGTTAACAAGTTTCTTCCCAGCTCCCTTTTATGAAAGTAAAATAAACAAAAATATGTGCAAAACTTCCTATAAGCATCTTTCTCAAGCAATGCCACAATTTCTTCCTTTGAGATGAAAACCCCCAATCCAAGCATGGCCTAATAGTTGCAATAAGTAGAGAAAAAAAAAAGTTCAGGATGCACGTGAAAGGCGAAACTTACAAGGTACGATTGTTGCACATTTGTGCATTAGAAGCAAAAGACTATTAGCTGGACTAGTAGCAGATATCTTAACCAATCGATTTTTAACTAAGGCATTTAACTGGAACTTTGGAAGTGATAGGATATTTTTAACTCAAGGAAAGAAAGGAAGGAGATCAGATAAGAATAGAAAAGTTTAAACCTATAGAAGTGTGGTTATAATTTGATTATTGACTTTGAACTAATATTTTCTAGCACATTATTCATGATTTTCTGAACTCTAAAACTGAGAATTGGAAGACTCACCATTCTCATACTTAATAGTGTATTCATCTACATCAACACCTGGAAGAGCAAACCCTGCCCTTGTCAAAAGGTTTCCTGCATCTCGTACCTGAAATTCCAAAGTGTATGTATTCCTTCATTAGAGGGAAAAGATGCTCATTCCTGGGAAGACTTTTATCACCCTTTTATAAATCAAACAAAAGAAAATCACACCTTGATCTGACTGCTAGAAAAGCTGTCAGTTCAAGTGACATCCTGGCAATTGGTCACAGATGCCAGATATAATATTTCTCATGCAAAGAACCAAGAAAAACTGATAATTAAAAAGTACACAAGGCTTGACACTAGAAAGTAAGGACAGAATACCTGTGCCAGGGGAGATAAACGTGGACTAATGCCACCTTCACGTTCCATTTGTGCCACAGTACATGCTATCCTCAATTCTCTAAGAATTTCCAAATATAAAAATAATTAGAACCCTCAATACCCAAAAGGCTATATTATCCATAAGTATGAGTCAGATAAACAACTTCAATGAATCTCCGCCAAGAATAGCAGCTAAAAAGAGCCCATCAGGTTTCAGTGCCAATTTACTCTGCAATAAACAGCAATTTAGCATATCAAACTCAATAAAAACAAAGAATAACATATCAAGTTGTACATATTTTCCAGAAAAGGGGAGATTATACATGAATCTATTGTCAGTGAAGCTATACCTGTATCATGGCTCCAGGAAGATCATTTGTCCAGTGCAGTCCTAAACAGCTGATGACTAGATCTAATGAACTTAAAAATCAAAAGGCAAAAGTTAATATGAGGTAAATAGAAGTTAACATCTTATATTAAGTAAGCACTATAATATACTTCCTCTGTTTTTATTTATTTGCAACACACCCCCTTGGCACGCATTTTAAGGAAGATATTACACAAGGTAAACGGACAAATTAATTGAAATAATTTACTGACGATAAGGAGAAAGTGTTAGCTTGTTAGGGTTTAAATATTACCTTAATCCACCTGTTTACCTAATATAATCACTTCCTCAAACAGCGTGCCGAAAACGTGTGTTGCAAGTATAAAAAATAAATAGGTAGTGTATAATTACAGCCTAAAGGCTGTGGATAAGGAGCTAAAATGGAAATACTAAGCATAATCAAGCTTTGATTATACCTATCGATGCATGATTCTGTCATGCATTCTTATAATAATAATAATAATACCATATGATCAAGGAAATATGTTTGATGCTTAATTACAACCCAATGATTGTACACTTGTATATCATAATTTTTAAAGTAATGAGCAGAAATTTAGTTGAATCTCTTATAATATAAGAGGGCCTCAGGATGTATCAATGGCATTGTCTAAATCCCTCAAAACAGATATAGTCATTTTAAGAAGTCGCGATGATCAAGGAAATAACAAGGCATACCTTTCTTTCACTGGTAGATACTCTTCATCACCTACAACAAAAGCTGTTTCAACATTTTGGTCAGGCATATCCTTCTCAGCATCTTTACATAGTTTCACCATATCTACTGACGAATCCATCATTATGAGTTTTTCAACACCACCTGACAAAAAGACAAATATATCATATGATTAGTCTAATACACCAATGCAGAATTAGTTCCTACCTCAAAACATTAGTTTAACAAGGATTGAACATAAATATTACACAAAATCTTTCATTTTTTTAGGAACAAGTAAACCTGGGTAATGGAAATTTTTGAACTGGCCCAAATCAGGCACAAAATCAAGCAAGCTGGAGTGCCCTACTACACTCCATGCCTCCAGCAAGATTTTATTCAGGAACATCCAGGTATTTAGAAGAGAACCAACAAAAAGGACGGGCACTCAGTCACACAAGCTCAAACATTCTTTCATAGATTTAATTTGTTTTTACTTGACGACTGGAGCTTGTAATTAACAATTATTCAAATGAGTAGTGTGCTTTGATTATTGCATTATTCACACAGCCTTAATACTTTACACTCCAGTACAGTACATTATTGATTAATAAACCACTAAATTGTTCTACATAGCAATTACTCTGACAGAGAGAAGTATCACAAGCTATTATGTTCTGAATATTAAAAACACAAATTTTAAAATAAAATTGATGACAGCAATTTCAGGATTGCCTAGGATTTTTATAAATCACAACAAAGGTGTTCTTGAGCTAAAAAGAGATATGAAGACCATCAAGCAAATGTTATTTGTATTCTTTAAAAGAAAAGGGTTAAAGATGTTCTTGCCCAGTTTACTTTCAAAGTGTGTGCTTGTTTAAATATCATAGAGCCTAGTTTTAGCTGCTTTTTACCTTCACCTTTTTCCTACCTAACTAGTGTGTGGCCCAGGCTTTGCCCCAGGTGATACTTTGAATAATTTTGTTTTTATATTAGACATTTTAAAAGACGTACTTCATAATTTTTTTACGTGGTAAATTTGAAAACAATGACAACAATAACTCATTTTGGATTTTTTTTCGTTTTATATTACATTATAATACTTGTACTATATGTATTTATACATAAATGTGGAAACATATATTATAATTCAATTCTAGTTAAGATGGCAATGCATGTGGTTTTTATTCAATGAACTTTAGGTTCGAATCTCTTTGAATGATGATGTGGCGTAATACGGGTGTAAGAAGGAGTACACGTGGCACATACAAAATTTTATAAACGCCTTTTAATATATAGTATAGATGCATATTATTTACAATTTATTTTTTTCCTAATTTTATTAAACAAGTACACTTAAAACATAAGCCCTTATCTCAGGAATGCCCATTTATTGGGTGCATAAACTAATGACACACTACAGCCCTGGAGGGTAATCACCCAGCCCTCATAGACAATAATTATTTTGTAGTTTCAAGCTAAGATCAATAATAACCAATTGACACATACTAAACCTTGACGGACTAATAAATAAAAGTCTAGTCAATGCAACACAAACGATACCCTAATAAAATGCTACTGTGACAGAAAATTCACGAGTTTCAAAAACATTCACCATTCAAATACAAATTTCCATCAACTGACCTTTTTATAAGCAAATCATAGTCCAACAAGTGCATAAACAAAAAACACTTAAAATAAATAAATAAACCAAAAAAAAAAAAAATTGGAAAAAAAATATTAAAAAAAAAACAGCCAACAACTTGCCCAAATGGCATACTTCGTATTCCGTAATACCAAAATAAGAATAGCAGCTGGTCAAAGAAGTATTGAAGTTGCAAGTCTTCCCATTGGATTAATGTGATCTAGTAACTTCATGGCTAAGGATTACTCTTATATCAATCTTACCTTTTCCATTGATGATAAAACAAATATAAAAAGCAGTAATAAGTTCTAACAGTACTAAGGTTCATATCTTCTCAGAATTAACATTAGCTCAAATAAAATTCCAGAGAAGCTTAACCTTCAGACCTTCAATTGAACTCCCAAAAATTGCAAAAAAAAAAAAACCACTGGATCATAGAAAAAATTACTAAGACTTGCACTGAATTCCCTTAATGAACCCAAAGTCAACATCGAAGGACAATTCCCACAAAAATCAACTAAACAGCTTAATGGTGTTTAGATACATCATACATGTGAGATGTGATCATTAACTTCACCTGAAAAAGTCACTTTCACTCACTATCCAATTGCAAACTATGAAGCAGCCGACAGCCCTCATTGACGTGCATATTTTAATCCCAAATTCTACAATTAAGTTCAGTTACTTCAGTAATCACCTAATTAAGGTTAAGTCGTGTCAAATTAAACCTATTATAAGTAAACAGCTTTCTTCCAAGGCCGCTACTCATGTGTATTCTATTTCCAGCTTCTCACACGCTAAAAAATTGTTGTAAGGACCATTTATCCTGACCCAGTGACCCTTATAGCCTCCATTTTTGCCAGTTACATCAGAGGTGCTCAAACATGACCTGTACACCTAGATCTAACCAAGAAATATGAACTTGGTAGGATTTTCTGATTCCATAGAGAAAAAGTTATACACTTGGTTGCTAAATCTATGAGCTTTCAGCAGATTTCTTGTATATACAAGTTAGGCCCAAAAGTTTTCCAGCTTCAAATTTCTTATATTCCAGGATCATGACAGTAATTTCTAAGAGGACATCTTCTTCGATATGCACAGTAATTCCTTTTTGCTAAGTCCCCTTCCTGTAGGCGGTAAAAGACCAGGAGTTCTGCCTAGAGAATGTAGCAAACGCAGGAATATTAAGTTTAAACTCTTACCCCGCCCACGCAACGACTGCCTTATCGCCTTTAGGGAGCCTCCTAGACATAATGCTGTGGGAAATTCTCTTTTGCAGTCCTACAAATTAAAATAAGAAACTATAAGATTTCTAGCCGCAACACCTTCCAGTGGATATTACGGCTAAATTGCACTGCATGATCTTCCTCAGAGAAATGTTTTGAAAGACACTTACAACAGAAGCATATGTACTATGTTAAGGGTAGTAAATTGCTTTGATACGACTACTAGTCTCACTAAGACAGTGCTAACTATATCAAACCTAAAAGTTAACTTATCCACAAATAGCCCAACAAAGATCATAAATAAATTCCAATCTGATAGCAATCATATACACGGTAAAATTGGTTCATACACTACCATACTTGCATCATATTCTTAAATTTTTCAAAGAATAAAAAGATATAAATTTGTTTGGAATTAGTGGCATAAACCATGGGATAAATCAGGTCGAAAAGTCAGAGCACTGCTACATATGAGCAGATAGAACACAATTAGCAAGATAACAACCGCTAAAAATTTGGTCAACAATTGCTGTTGGATAACAAATGAAAGACCAATTAGCCAAACAATTTTACCAATTTGCACAGGGAAATTACATACTTGATACTTCATCACATTGAATATCTAACAAAAAGTCATATAATTATTAAAAGAAAAGAAAATGAAGGAAGTAGTTCCCACTTTCTGTCACTGAAGAGACATAATATTTTAATATTACATGAAAAATAATTTACAACCAAAACAAGCACGGGTAACTTAGTAACACCAAAATTACCAGCCCAAATACCAACATAAAGGTATAGCGCCATGTAAATGTCTCATTTCAATCCATTCGGTCCCTTAACTAAAAACGAGCAAACTAACCTCTAGGCGATCCAGAAGATTATCAGCCACGGAATTGATAAATGTATCATCTGAGCGTGACAACCATGCTGCTCGATCACGCTGCAAAGCAAGGAGTAAAATTTTTTTATGGTAATCCTAACATAATCTATTATCATAAAAATCTAACAGATTTTTTTGCCAATATCACTAAGGTCCAAAGTTGTTGTAATCGCACACTCGCCAACGCAACTATTATGAGAGATACAAAGAATAAATGAACTTCACAGTTTCACTAACCACTACTCTATACACAAGCACCATGAATTCACAAAATGACACAACACAATCTTGCCAAATTACTCAATATACTTTCACTCGGTCAAATAGGTTCTGTCTAGGCATGAATTGGTAATGATTTATTTGGATACGGATCGATAACTCGAGTCCATGCCGAATGGACAGAATGATTACAAGGCCAATTAGCCAAAGGCCCCTGAGATAAGCAACCTATGACATTTGTATTACTGTCTAATTCCTAGATTCTGATACATGTTCCGATAATTTCAAAACAATCGAATAATTGATCACCAATAATATAACCTAGAATATTGAAATTCAAAATCAAATCCACAATAATAACAAATGCAATCAAAATGCAACCAATAAAATCATCAAATTAACAACATTATACTTTACAAAACAACGTAAATCAACAAAATCATTACTCATATAATCAAATAAAATTTGCAATAAAAATTGAACAAATTAAAACAATTTGAGTTCAAATTGCGAAATGGACCTGTTTGCGCTTGAGATCACGATCGAAAATCTTGACTTTAGAACTGCTAATTCCATCCAAATTTTGGGTGCAAAATGAACTTCTACTCTCAAATGTAGTTGCTTTAATCCAAGTTGATAGCAATTTTTTCCGAAAAATTGAATTAATTGCTCTCATTTTTTTCGAATATAATTGGGATTTACCAAACAAATTGTAGAAGCTAAAACCCTGCGCCAATAGAGGGAATTAACGGCTTATGGATTTGCCACGGCAACTATACAAGTGGGGTGAATGGCTTGAATGCGGTAACAGGCGCCAGGCGGGTTAATGAGAGCTAGTTCACCGTATTTTTTAGTCTTAAGACTTGGAGCTAAACTTGCTCTTACGTGTATCGCAATTTATAATTTTTTAACTTATTTTTTTTTAGGGAAATTCTCACCGGTAACACCCAACTTCCGTTTTTCTCAATGGTAGAATATAATATTTTGGATTATCATTGGTAATCACCAATTAGTAATACTAATTTACTGGTAACATTAATGAAACTTTTACCTAAGTCCTTAACCATGGTTACTATGTTAAGTGGAAAATTAGCTACGAAATGACTCAATTGCCCCTATTTATTTCCCTTAACCACTTATGTCTAATCAAATAACTTCAGGGCTTCATCTAGTATACTAATTGCAAGTCAGCTTGCAAATTCTGTTGTTAATCTAACTGGAAAACAATTGAGTATTGTCGCAGATCACAGTGATTCATTCTTTATAGCTGACCTCAAGAACCTTTCGCTGGAGCATTTTGTTTAGCCATGGTAGTATTAAGAGAAATTGAGAAGAAGAAAAACAAAGAGTACGAATAGAATTGGATTGTTTAAGGTTTATATAAAGGGGTAATTGATTAAGGAGGGAAAGTAGCATATAACTTTGGAGGGAAGTGATTTTTTAGAAGGGTAGATTTGTAATTGTGTTATTATTAATCCATGGTTAGTCAATAATTAGGTAAATATTTCATTAATGTTACCAGTAAATTAGTATTACTAATTTGTGATTACCAATGAGAATAAAAAATTTTGCATTCTACCGTTGAGAAAAAACAAAAGTTGGGTGTTATCGGTGAGAATTTCCCCTTTTTTATCTAATCTAATAAACTGTTTTTCGATAAGGTGAACTTTACATGAATTAAACTCCCTCTATTTTAATTGTAAGACAAATTACATCTAGTGACATTAGCTTAACGCAATGTCTTTTATACCCCTGGAGTACCATGGAGGTTGTGTATTTTCATGTTATTCCTACATAATCTTCTTTTCAATTTTTATATACTAGCACTCCCTCTATTTTTAAATACTTGCTCCATTTCTCCATGCGCGGAGTTTAAGAAGAAATTAAAAAAAGTAATAAAATAGGGAGCTAGTGAGGTGGGTGAATGAATAAAAAATTATAAAAAACAAAAGTAGTGGAGAAAATTGGAGGAGAGAATATGAAATTAACTAAGTTAGGTCCCGTGCCTTGTACGGAAATTTTCAATAATCATTTTTAAACTATCGTTACAATTTATAATCAAACAAAATAAAATCTAAAAATATAGTTGACAAATTTTGATCAAAATAAGGGATTACAGGTATAAAATGTGTAAAAAGTTATCAAACTTATGTTAAGAATGTCTTTTTTATAGCTATAAAAATATTTTGTGTTAAAAATATGTCAATTTTTTTTTTTTAAAGTAATTATATTGTATAAATTTAGAGAGCTATATTTGTATAAGATTTGTTTCAATAAAAATAAAAAATAAAAAACTAAGGACACACCAGGAGATGACACGTGTCATTTCTGGTGTGTCTTTTAGTATATAGTTATTGATAAAATAAAATTCATGGTAGATCCACTAGGTGAAATAAATTAATTAAAAAAGCTTTCCAAATAAGAAAATGAAACAAGTATTTAAAAAACGATCGAAAATGAAAAGTGGAACAAGTATTTAAAAACGGAGAGAGAATATTATTTTTTTTAAAACGGAGGGAGTATATGTTACATTGCTTAGGCATTTCTATTTTGATATCCCGCATCATCTAATTCATAAATTTCTCATGTTAAATTGTTAAGTTACAATATTTTTATGTCTTCAAAAAAAAAAAAAAAAAAAAAAAAAAAGTTACAATATTTTCATGTCATATTTAATTCTCTCAAGGGAGTGAAGAGACTCATAGGATGGTGTTGGATAAAAATATATATATATATATATATATATATATATTTTAAGCAAATTAACACAATCTAAGAACAAAACAAAATGTTTTTGTAAGAATATGAGTAGTGGTAAAATAACATGAGCTAAATGTAAAAGTAAGCCCATACTCGTGAGCATTGTAGTTATTAATACCTACATCCTAGTGTAGGTATTAGTACCTACACCCCCCTCCCCACACACACTATACAACCCATACCTACATCCTTTTTTTTTTTTTTTTTTTTTTTTAATACACCTATACCTACATCCTAGTGTAGGTATTTTCACTTTTTCTCTCTCCTCTTATAAATCAATTTTTCTGTAATTTTACTAATATTTTAAATTTCTCTCTCCTCATAATTTTATCCCTTTCTCTCTCTATTTTCTCACTTCTAAGCTATCAAAATCTCCCAAATTTGTTTTTTTTTTAAAAAAAATCAAAACTCTTAGATCTCTACCAAAATATAGTAAGTAAGAGAAAAAATGGCAGAAAATTTCAACAAAAGAATGACTAACAATCAAATTGTAAGTTGATTTTAATTTGTTTATTTTTGATAAAAAAAAAGTATAAACCCTAACTTTTTATTTGCCTTATTCTTCAGTTACTTTCTCTAGGTATATGAAATTCCTTACCCGGCTAACGGTTTCCTTAAAAAAAAAAGGTATATGAAATTCTAGTATTACTTCATGATTTCTTATAATTTTTATCATAACAATGGTTTTTTTTTTTTTATAATTTTTGTCATAACAATGATTTCTTATACTTATACTAGAATGATGTTTGGTATAATAATCCACTTTAAGTTGAATTAATTTGTGGTGTATTATTAGCTTAGAAATATACTGGACAAAAAAAATAAAATAAAGAGTTTAATTGCCCTAATTTTCTGGATTTGATATATTTCGTATGATTATAGAAATATAAATTTAGCTCGTATATAAATGTTCATTTTTATTTTGATAAATGTTCATATATGTTCTAATATATGTTCATGCACATATTAATATACGCTCATTAGAATTACGATAAATGTCCTTATCTCCATTTTCTTCCTATATTTTCTATTGATCTAATAAGGAATATCAGTCTATTGTAAATTTTCATTTTAGGTGGAACATTGATCATTTTAGATGGATTTCATGTTCATTTATATTCAATTAATTTTGATACATGTTCATTCTCTTTACATTATATGTTCATTCTTATATTGAAAGATGTTCATTTGCATAGCAATCTAATTCAATATTTATTCTCATATATAAACATGTTCATTTAGATTTATACTTATTCATTCATTATCACATTAAAAGACATTTGTTTCAATTTTAATACTTGTTTGTTATCATATTGAAAAATGTTCAATTAAATTTTAATATTTGTTCATTCTCGTAAAGAAAAATGTTTATTTAGATTATGATATTACTTGTTCATCTTCATATTGAACTATGTTCATTATTTTCTGGCAATATGTTAAAATTTTGTATTTTAAAATGTTTCTGTCTTGTTTATAGGACGTGTGTTTTGATTGCTACTAACATTTCACATTATAAAATTTTGATCTCTTATCACACAGGATAATCAATGAAATAAAAAAATAAAAAAAAAAGTTGAATACGATAGTGTATGTATTGATGAAAAGATATGTATCAAGGAAAACATACACATATCATAAGAGTACGTAGAAGGGTATCTATTACACAAGGACTATGACTTTAAAAACTTTTTATGTATACCAAATGTTAAACTAGAGGCGATGTTCAATTTATTTTGTAAGCCACATATATATTAAGTATATGATATGTACATTTTTGAAGTTTAAGATTTTCACTTTTGATTTTTTTGTAAAAGTTTATACTTTTAATTAATAAATTGAGCTTGTGTACATATATACATTTGAAAAGATAAAAAAGTTATGCTTAAGTGTAACACCCCCAAATCTCCCTCTACGGAAATACCAGTATAATATGTATAATTATACCGTAGAGATAGACTTGGGCGTATTACCGCCGCGTGATTACGCAAGGCTACTCAAAATACTTAACTCAATAACAAAAACTTGCAGCGGAAACTCAACTTTCTTTTATTAATACTTATGAAAATAGTAACATTGTTATGAGTACTCTAAATAAAGACAAGACCAACATTTCTAAACTAGGTGAAGCAAATCCCAGGACTCCCATATGCTCATTCATGACTCCACCTGAAAATAGTCAACACTGCTTACCATTACGGTAAACAGGGCGAACCAAAACAAATAGAAAAATACAGATTAGCAAAATATGCTAAGTACGATAAGTGCAAGATAATGTAAACTCAATTTATTTGCAAACATGCTTTTAAAATCGATTCCAATAAATAATCCACTAATTCCAAAACTCATGATTCAAAACCAATTCCAATGATTCAACATTCAAAATAATTGATAAACCAATTCCTTTAAAAATCCAATTCCTTTTTGAACCAATTTCTTTAAATCCAATTTCTCACCCAAGTGTGCACACCCCCCAAGCTAGTCTCCTTATATTACAAGGCTATTCTTGAGGAAAGACCCGATCATACAAAGTTCAAGGCCTTATCAATAAACCAAATCCGCATAGTGGGATTACCAACCCGCTTATAAAGCATTAATAATAATAATAATTCAATGGTTCAATAAATCCTTTTAATATCCAACAAATCCAATATAATTCAAACTCCTTTTTGATGAGTCCACATACTTTCAAAATCAAAACATTTTAAATAAATACTTGAGAATAAAATCTCATATTAATAGCTTTCCAAAATCAATAACTTTTCCTTGAAAAACCTTTTATTTAATTCAACAAACCTTTTAAAAATCAAATTATTTAAACACAATAAGTAATTCAAACCATTTAAAACATGATTTAAAAACCAAAATACTTTTATCAATACCTCCAAACATGATTTATTTCAAAATCATAATTCAAATCAATTTAATTCAATCACCAATCAAATCAAATAAAACATGTTATTCAAACCAATCACTTTCAAAGGTATCTAGCCACCTAACGTACCTTGATCTTTACTTTGCTATACACACCAAAAGAACCTCAAGAATCTTGGTCGAACACACCCTACAAATAAATATAACCTTAATCAATATAAGGTTAACAAATAATTAAAAACCCCCAACTATGTGTACACGAACCTTTTAATTAATTTCTCATAAACAACATTAAAAATATGATTTTATATAATTAAAACTACTCATAATAATTTTTATAAATCCCCCATAATAAAAATAATAATAATTGAATAAGAGAAGAGAAGAAGAAAAGAGAAGAATTGGATTTGCGTAGGAAATAATAGACAGAACTTTCAGAGGCTATAACTCCTTTGATATAGCTCGGAATTGGGTGATTCTTGAGCCTAACCTCAAGGACTTTTCAAGAGAAACAACTTTTTGTGAAACAACTATACCCCAAAAACTGAGCATAAGTGCCCGAAAATTGGCTTCAAAGATAAACGAGATGATTTGTGTAAAATTGAGGAGAAGAAAAGAAGAGAATTGGTGTGAAGAATGTGAGAGATATGAAGGGGTATTTATAGGCTAGGATGTAGAAAGGATAGAGTTTAAGGTGTGATATGATTACTAGAAAATGTGATAAGTTTTTGGGGTTGTTAAGGTACTTGAATCAAATTAAGTCTAGATTAATAGTTGGGTTAAAAGATAAGAAAATTTAAATGGATATACATATGGTTGGGAGAAGAAAGATAGGAACAAAATGAGAAAATGAAGAAGAAAATTAGAGGATAATTTAAAATATAATAATTAACAAACTAAAGTGATAACAATCAATAATAATAAAATAATTGAATAAATAAATATTTTAGATAATATCGAAATTAGTTAAATACATAATGTATATTAAATATTTCTCTTGAAACAGTTAGTAAAATATGGACCGACCTTAAAAAGATAATTAAACCTATATTATTAATTTAGAAATCCAAAAATGAATAATTATTCAAATGATTAAATACTTATATTTGGCGCTAAAATTCAAATATTATTTTGGCCCCAAATAATGAAATTACTAAAATACCCTTTTTATAAAATAATTCTTAATTAATTAATTATAAAATACGTATTAAAATACGGGGTATTACATTAAGAAACAATAAATATATAGTATCATCGTATTAACAATATTAAACATTTAATGATACAAAATTGAACATTTATATCTACAAAAATGAACATTTATATATACCAAAATGAACATTTTACATATGATTCGAAATCGAAAAATTATAATATGACGTCATTATGATGAAGAGGGGGTGCAGGTAGTGCTACCTATATAGGGGTGTAGGCAAAAATTTGTACCAGAATAGCTCGTAAAGGTCGTAACACATTAGTAGAGTTTGAGTAAAGTCCAGTATACACTTTTCTCCCAAAAAAAAAAAAAAAAAAAAGTCCATTTATGTGGAAAGCTAAACGTCGCCCTCGAATATCTAACTAACGCCCGCAAAATAAAATAAAATTACAAATTTACCCTTATTTAAAAAAAATTACTCCCCTCAAATAGAATTTGATACTGGTCTCCAAAGGTTCAAGCTTTTTCCATATTGACATACACTATCAAGTATCAAGTAGTTACCAAAAAAAAAAAATCAAGTATCAAGTGATGATACGAATCAACATTCAATCCCAGCTTATATATTTATAACACAATGAATTAATCTCAAACAACAACAGATTTTTAGTGCTTAATATAATTCAATATCAAACACAATCAAAACTAACGCCAAACTATGAGTAATTCATATATCATGATACTACCAAAATTAACATCATAGATTAATCGCATGATTTACATCATAGATTAATTGTTAGTTTGTCCCTCATATTTCTGAGTCTACCCTTGATTTACATCATAGATTAATTCGTATCTCATCATAGATCCCAGTAGACATTATAAATATCAAACAACAACACTAAAAACCATTTAATTAAAAACCAATTTCTAAAAAAAAGGGGGAACCGCCCAAATTTTTCAAACCACCGAGGCTCAAACGCCCAGTTGTTTGAAATTTCTAGGCGCTTCATCTCAACCGCCCTGAAATTTCGAACAACCATACGGTTGTTCGAACGAACTGAGCGTTTGAGCCTAGATTGGTCGAAATTTTTGGGCGTTTGAACCCGATTTCAGAATAAAAAAAAAAAAGCTTGTCTCCGGCGACTGTCATTCCCTTGTTCTTCCTCGTTATTTCCACAGCTAACGGTGTAGATTGAGAAATTGGAGGTATAAGGAGGTGGTGGTGGGTGGTTAAAAGAGGAGGTGGTAGTGATAAAAGCTTGAATTTCAAGGTGGTTAAAAGTTGTGGGTGATAAAAGGACGTGGTGGTGGTGGTGGTGGTGTGGAGAGTGAATTGTTTTTAGGAGAGAGAAAAGGGAGTGAGGGTTTGGGGGTTAAGTTGTGGGGGGTACATTCCTTTTTTTATGTAAGGGTAAATTTGTAAAAACATTTTACTTTGCGGGCGTTAGATTTGAGGGCGATATTTAACAACCCCTATTATTATACACCATATACACGTCACGTGTTAGGCCAAAAAAAGCCAAACAGAGATTCATCATTCATGAGCGTTAGATTTCTCGAACACACACTTTGATCATCAAACATTCAAACCTAATTTTTAGATGAACGAAAGCGACGACTCTAATTTCAGAGAGGTTAGTTAATTTTCAAATTTCCATTTTACTTTAAAAGTATAATTTACTTTGAATTGTAATTAGTTTTGCAATTATCAAATTTCCAGTCAAATTTCTTTATTTGCATGATGAATATCTTCGATTATTCCAGCTATTCTACCAAATTCGTCTAATTAATTAAATTTGCTCAATTCGAATTTCAAAAGTGTTTGTTGTCAGATTATTATGGTCGATTATATGTTTCTAGTTGTGGTTGATCTGTATTTTTGATATCAAATTCATGACTATTTAAAAATTTGGTATTGAAGTAGATATTGATAATAAAATAAAAAAAATAATAAAAAAAAAACAGCAACATAAACCATTGATTAATTTGAAAATTTTAATAGTAAACAATTTAAGAGTAGGAAAACTTTTAGTTCTATATAGTTTAGTATGTAGGAAGATTTTTTAAGATCGAGGGGTCGATTTGTTTATTCGAGTGCTTTTATGTTTCTTTTCAAGAGAGTCACTAACGGATCTTAGGCTAAGGAAGAGACTCAGATTTAGTTAATGATTTTTGAAAATAAGCAGTTATATTTTTCGAGGGATTTATTTTGGCTATGGCTAAAGACAGTGATTTGCTACTGGATAAGCAATTTTTTTCTTTGTATAATTGTATGGCTAATTCAAATTACTGTTTTTGTAATTTTATAAAGAGAAATGCATAGAAACATGAATAAGAAGATGTATATGAAAAATCTTCTAAAGAGGGAGATTTTTGGTTTTGAAAATTAGGGAGTTCTTCGGTTGTGATTATTTGGGGAAACAAGAAAAGGAGGTTTATTGTAGCTATGGGATGAACTAGAATTTTGCATGTAGGAATTTTGTGTGATTATTCTACTGAGAATAAGAAAGAGCTTGATATTGGGTATAAGTGTCAGCATTACACGATATAAAAAAAAGTAAGTATTGCACAAAAATTGGATCTGGAAATATGGGTGAGAAACTTCCTGGTTAACATAAAGAATATTGTAAGGAGGATAGACTGGTTGAGATGTTGAGTTTATAGCAACATTATGGGTAATTAATATGACACATAACGATGTAGGTTTTTAAGGGTTTACATTATTGCTTAATCTAAAATTCTATTTCAAGCTGGGAGAGATAGATAGGCACTACAACAAATTAACACTTGTGCCACGTGTAAAATCGAGGCACAAGTCTAAAATTGCTGTAGCAATGCAATTTAGCCTCGGAAATATTGAAAATTACTCTCGTGGCACAAGAAGGCGTGGCTAGGAACTTTTAACATGAAAATATAGGGTGTGCAAATCTTGATTGTTATTCCATGGGTATTTATGTGGCAAACATATTCCCTTGACACAAATTTTATTGTGGTAAAAAATTATTTGCCACAAATATTACCGTGGGTAATAAACTTCTTTGTCACAAATACTACCGTGGCAAATAATTGCCACAAATATTATTGTGGTCTTGTGGCTACCAAACTCACTAGACATTAGCTTTTGCTATGGCTAGAAACATGGCTAAATGTTTAAAATGACGAACTTTATCTATATATGTCACATTTGTTATTGTGAAATAAATATATATTGCCCAATAATTTTAGAGAAATAATAAAATTTAATACTTTATTTGATATACATACTTACAAAATATACTTGAAATTAGTATTTGTCATTATTGTCAACCAAAACCAAAAAAAGAATAAAAAGCCTTTACAAAAATAATAAAAAGAAATATTTGTTCAAAATAACAAGAAAAAAAAAACTAACATATTATTGTTATAAAAGCATAAGAAAATTATTAGAACAAGAAATCAAGAAAATTATTAGAACATAATTATAAAAAGGCTAATACAATAAGTAAATAAAAACAATATAATCGTGATATAGTTGCCTCTCAAGATCACAATGTAACAAGCCTAGCTGGAGGGCCACGCGGCCTGATTACATGTGAAAGGAGGCGCAAGAAGGAAAAGTTGAGGGGTGCAATAGTGGAGCGGTAATTTCAGAGAATGTGACAAAGTGTGGCAGGGGAGTTATTGGGATCGTTGCTCTCTTTTGCTGATTGTGTGTACATATAAAAAGGGGAAGGGGTATCATTTTTGGGGTGGCTTGAATGTGGTAATTGGGCATTGAGATTGTAACCTAAAGTTACAGTTTTGGAGAGTAGTGGCCTCAAGCCACTACCATTATGAAAGTTTTTGTCTTTGTTAATGAAAAGCTTCCAACCTTCCCTCAAAATAGGTTTCTTTGTTTTCTGTGCTTGATTAGTAATTGAATATTATTTTTGAGTAGTGAGTGTAGCAGTGGTTTGTTATACACACTAAGAAGATTAAGATTTAGCTATAGATGTCTCTTTAGTTTTGTCTTATTTTTAAAAAAAAATTATCTTGATGGTCTAGTTATACTTGGGGATGAGGGCTCTAGCTATATTTTTCCTTTTACATTTTTATACAACTTTTGCACTCAATATATCAAATATAAAAAGATAGATGGAAAACCCAGACCAATAACTATCTCATCAAAAACTGATCAAACACTTCACAACCTTTTATTTGTAGATGTTGTTCTGTGTTTCTGTTATGGTTGTGTTGTACAGTAGCCTTGCACTGCTATAATTTTGGCCAAGGCATCCCCGTTCTCCCTGCCTGCACACTATAACCCACACCAACAAGGCAAAAACCCCCCTTGTCCTGTTCCCACTACCCCCTTCCTACACCTGACCACGCCCCACAACTGCTTGCATGTCATTTGCCACTCCTCCCTGGACTTGTCCAAGACCCACAGCTCTGCTACACACTTACACTACATCACCACCCCATGACTAGCGATTAGTCCTTAGAACATAGTCCAAACAAAATAGAAAGGAACATAATAGGACTAAAATAGAATTAATAGGGGATGTTGGAATGACAACGGATCAGATTAGGGTCGAATCTAACAAGATCCGAATACAATCTGAATGATAAAGGAACTACAAATTTGGATCCAAATTCGAATCCAAGTTTGGACAAGCTTCCTCCAAGTCCGAATCCACCGGATTTTCGGCCTTCAAACTGCGAACCTCCGAATCCAATTAAATCCGATTATCTAACATCATAAACTATTGTAACAGAAAATGAAAGATGTAATATTGATATCCATCCTTATATATTTACAACAAATGACAAACAAAGCAGCCAGGTCCAATGCTTGGAGTATGATGATGATTTGACGACTTTGTCCCATTGAAAAGTCAAATATTGAAAGGCAATCAATTATTGGGTAGTGGAGACTCTTGTATCACCATTGTCGTATCTAATTTCTTCTTGAAAAGAAGAGTGAGTAAAAGTCAAACAATGGAATATATTATCCTAGAAATTTTCTTGGATTATACACTAGTAGAAAATATCAAAAAGACACCCCCTAATTGGCACCGGTTCAGTCCAAACCGGTGCCAAAAATGGCCTACAAAATTGGTGGGAAGCTGAACCAGAATAAAAGGCACCGGTTCACTTCAAACCGGTGCCAAAATCATAAAGGACACCGGTTTGAACTGGTGCCTTTGTGAACCGGGCCTTTAATTATTTTAAAAAAAAAAAAACCAGCCTCTTCTTATAACTCGGCCTCTAATAACTAACTAACCCTAAATCACTCGGCCTATTCTCTCTCCTCTCACTCCGCCTCTTCTTTCTCCTCTGCTCTCCCTTCTCTCTCCTCTAGCTCTCCTTCATTCCCAATCTCTTCTCTTTCTCTTCGAGCATCTCCGCAGCAACAACAACAACACCACCGCAACAACAACACCACCACCGCAAAGCCACTGCCACTGTAATACCCCTAATTTTTGAAAATATTTTCTTAATTAGTAATTTCTTTAATTAATTGAAATAATTAAAATTTCTAAATAATTAGTAATTTCTTTAATTAATTGAAATAATTAAAATTTCTAAATTATGATCTTGGTCGGTCCGTATTTTTATTAATTAACGTTGTACGCCGTTTTTAATTTTATTTTCCGGATTTTATCTTAATAATACTTAACAACTTTAGCTTAATTATTATCTCATGAATTACAACAAATCTTAGTTTTGATATTATCTATATAGTTTAACTTGATTCAATTATCAAATCTAATTATTTTATTTATTTAAGAATGATTTTCGTTATATATATATATATATATATGTTAATAAAAAAAAAAAGGGTTGGCCGTGAGAATTGGAGTAATTCCATTCAACAACCTTTGTTAAGTATCTTAATCTATTCTACTTCCTATCTTATTAACACCTATCTTATTTATTTATTTATTTATTTATTTTCCTAATATCTTTCATTAGTTTCTTTTCTACATAAATTAACCTAGGCTAAATGACATTCAAGTTCATTTAACTAACCAAACTTATCTAGTTTTCATACTAATCCTATACCTTCTTGAACTCTATCTTTTCCACCCTTAAACACTATAAATAGACCCTCAACACTTCACAAATTCCTCACACCAAAAATCAGAAATCCTCTTCTCTACTCTCTATCTCATCACCCCTTCTTCTTACTCTATCTAGCTTAAATAAACTCTGCAACCCATAACCAAGTTGTTGCCACCGAACAACCAACTCATCCGCCACCAACGACCACCCAACTATACTAATAGCACTATTTTGATAAAGGTTAATATTTAGGTAGTTCATGCACAATAGAATGGTGTTTTTGGTTTTGTGTTATTTTGTTAACCTTATATTAATTAAGGTTATTTTATTTGTGTAGGAGGAGTCTCCCGATCGTGGTCAAGTTTAGTAGTCGTACCTTTTTGTTCTCGTGATCAAGGTACGTATAGGTGGCTAGGTCTTTGATACAATTTTGAATGCGTGTTTTGTATAATGTTTGTTTTAATGATTGTTTGAATAAATGTTGCGTATGAATATTTAAGTTAACAATTTTCATGACAAGTTAAAGTATATAATTTTATGATTTGAAGGTTTGATCTCTAAATGTTGATCGATTTAATAAAAGTTGTTTGATTTATAAATCACTTGGTTTAATTAATTTGTAGCTCATTGTGAGCCTGAGTATTTGATATTTTAATTGTCCCTCTACCCGGGACTGGTTAAGTAAGACCATGAGCTTTGTATGATCTGGTCTTTCCTCGAGTATAGTATAACTTGCTTGGGGGGTGTGCACACTTAGGTGAGGAAAATTGGTTTAGAAATATATCAAAAATTGAGAAGTTTATAAATTGGAAATCTATTGGTTTGGAAAGCTTTTATTGATGGATATTACTACCCTTGGAAGGTTTAATTATTTTTGGAAAGTTTTATTTTGGAAAGTGACTCGTGACAGGTTTAAATTTAGATGGTTATTTTGAAAGCATGTTTGCCTAATAAAAGTATTTACATGTCTTGCACTTATACGTACTTAGCGTTTTTGCTAATTTGTTTTCTTTTTTTGTTTTGGTTCGCCCTGTTTACCATTTTGGTAAGCAGTCTTGATTTCAGGTGTGAAGTTGTTCGTACGCATACTAGAGTCGGGATTGGGATCACATAGATAGGAATTAATTTTATTTATGTTTGGACAAGTTTTTTTTTTAGCTTATTTTGAAACAGTTATTATAATTATTTATACTATTAATAAAAGTTAGTTATTTTTCCGCTGCAGTTTGAGTAATTTAATAAGCCTTACGTTTTCACGTGGCGGTAATACGCCCAAGTCTATCTCTATGGTATTTGTATACGTATAAATATAGTATTTACGTAGAGGGAGATTTGGGGGTGTTACAAAGTGGTATCAGATTTTCGGGTCTACGAAAGATTAAAAAAAAATTGAAAAATAAAACTTATTGGTAGACTTAAGATGGGCATATAGGATAAATAGAGTTTCGCATTCTTCTAAGTAAAATTATTTTCTATAAAAACTATTTTCTTATTTGGAAAGGTGATTGAGAAAAGGATGCTCGAGTTCTCTTCGGAGGCCTATAATGGGTACGACTCTCTGTCTAGGAAAGGCTCGCCTCGACGCTGTAGGTAACTTTCCTGGGAGACGCGGGCTCGACCGTCCAATTTCAAGAATCGAGTACATTATTATTTTCGAAAACAAAATGAATTGAAACTATTTGATTTTGTAAACACCTAATGTGCATTAGTCTAAGTATAATTAGGGCCGTCTAGTTATTTGTGTGGTTATGGAATTTTGGTTCCATTGGTAATCATTTTGGATTTATCCTTGAGGAAATTTGAATTGCTTACTTAAATAGTTTGTGTTATCACAGATGATGGAAACTGTTAGAAGACATTTCTTTGATCAAAGGCTAGTAAAATCGGATGCTATATCTGTGCGTGACTTTATAACAGACATTGTTTGGCATGCTACTGATATAAAAAGACACAGGAATATGAAATTTATGATCGAGGAACCATGGATCATCCTACTGGCCTTAGTTCACTTACCCAACACACCTAAATATAATACATTAATCCGAAAGTATAGAAATTTAATTAAACCAAATGGGTTGTGGAATATTGAAGCCTATATGCATGAAGGAAAATGGTTAGGAACCTTAACCAATTTTAAAGCAGACCTACATTTCGCCGAAGTTGACTGAAGCCGAATCCCAAGACCAATAGTTGCTGAAATTCCTCTTCGGCTTACACCTCAAGAAGTCCAAAAGTTAAATAATCTAAACTATGATATGCCACCCTTACCACCTCCACATTTGTATCTTGACTATACATCATCCGATGACTTAGAAATCCCTCACCCAAATGACTTTGAATCCCCACCTCATACTACTGAACCCCTTGTCCCAAGAGGTCGAGTATCTAGTCCAAAACACAGTACAAACCATAACCCTGGCCCCTATGTTAGCCCAAACTGCAACTCTAGCTATGGCTCGTGCCGTAGCCCAACTTATAGTGAATTTTATCTTACCTTCTTGCTTGAATGTAACCAAATTCCAACCCACATGGCTAAACCTTTAGAACCAGATTCCCCTCAACTTTCCACAGGAAACACAGGTGACGTGGCCAGAAAGATGATCCAGCAAGCTAAGACTAAGAGTAGAACTTCAGAATAATAATTGATTGATTTCTTCCATTAATAGCAAATTGTTTTGTTTTGTAAGCCAACTAGTGGCCCTTATGAATTTGTAGTGACAAAATGAATTAATTATTTTAATAAGCCTATGTGGCTAAATATGGAGTTTAAATATTTAATAAGAGTTTTATGAAATTTTCTCATATAATAAATGTGTATTATTTGTTATTTTAAGTTATTCAGGATGTCTCTAAGAGCCGGAAATAGTAGACGCACTGGTTCCAAAATGAGTTCTACTCTTAGGAAGCTAACTACCATTGCTCAAAGCATGAGCCAACTGGTGAGCCAGGGGAATCGTAGCAACGACTTAGATCAATTTGGGGAAGTTTTTAAGAGGGTAGCAGCTGCAAAATCACCCACTTACCTTGAGAAGGAGGGTCCTGCTAGTTTGGAGAATTGGATAAGGGAATTTGACAAGTTGTTTGATGCCATTAACTGTCCTGAAGAATTGAAGGTTAATAATGTTGTTTATTACTTGAGGGAAGAAGCTGACCTATGGTGGAGTCAAAACCGGACTAGGCTTTTAGAAACCCCTAACTTTGGGTGGAAAGAATTGAAGAAGGCCATAAGAGACAAGTTTTATCCCGCCTACCTGAAGAAGCAGAAATGCATGGAGTTTACCAATCTGAGGATGGGGAATATGACCATTAATGAATATTATAATAAATTTATTGAGTTGATGAGGTTTGCACCTGAGGTAGTACCCACGGAGGAGTTGAAAGCCCAAAGGTTCGAGCAAGGTTTAACCCTAAGTCTTCAGGGGAAGTTGGGAGGGGTAACCTTTGAAACACTAGATGAAGTTTATGGGAGAGCTGCCCACCTATATGGGATCCGAGGGAGAGAGTTCGAGAACTCAGCTGGAGGGAAAAGGAAGAGTGATGGGGGTTCACATGGAGTTGATAAGAGGCCTAGAATTGGGGAAAATTCTGGGGGAAGTGGGCAATTCAACAGGAGGGACAATAGGGGAAACCTTGGGAAGGGAGCTAATGGACAAGGAAATAACAACCATGGGAATGGAAATAACACCAGGCCTAAGAGAAGTTATTTTTGTAAGAGATGTGAGAAAAATCACCCAGGGAAGGATTGTGAGGGAAACCCTGTGACTTGTCGTTACTGTCAGAAACTGGGGCATTGGGAGTATGAGTGCTACACTAAGGAGAAGGATGTTAAGATGGGAAAAGTACAGGAGACCAATAACCCACCTAAACCACCCCAGACCAATGGATCAGCTCAGAAGAATGGAACCAGTAGCGGTGCAGGAGGGGCCCCTAAGGGTCGTGTGTTCGTGATGAATCGTCGTGAGGCTGAGGCTTCTAATGATGTGGTAATTGGCACTTTCCTTGTTTGTTCTTTGAATGCTAGAGTCATGTTTGATTCGGGTGCGTCTCATTCTTTTGTTTCAAAATCTCTGGTCCAAAGATTAAAGTTAGAGAGTCCATTATTAGTGTCTCTAGATGTTTCTATTCCAATTGGGGAGGTGAGAAATTGTTCTAAGTTACATAAAGGGGTACCTATCACCATAGCTGGAGTAGAATTTCTTTCAGATTTGATTGAGTTTGAGTTGCAAGACCTAGATGTGATTTTAGGGATGGACTGGCTAGGAAAGTATAAGGCTCACATAGATTGTGCTGCTCAGAAAGTGAAATTGTTGGGTCCGGGTAATGTGACAGTGACTTATAGGAAGGAAGGGAAGAATTCAGGGATCAAAATCATTTCTGCCTTGCAGTTTCGGAATTGTGTCAGGAAGGGTTATCCTATATACATGTGTAGTGTTCAGGAAGTGGGAAGGGAGGATGAGAAGATAAAGAGTATTCCAATAGTTGAGGAATTTCCAGATGTGTTTCCTGATGAGATACCAGGTATGCCGCCAGTAAGGGATGTTGAGTTCACCATAGAATTGCTACCAGGGACTGGACCTATCTCGAAGGCCCCATATAGGATGGCTCCAGCTGAGATGAAGGAATTGAAAACTCAGTTAGATGACTTGTTGGATAAGGGATATATTCAACCTAGTTCTTCTCCATGGGGTGCTCCAGTGTTGTTTGTGAAAAAGAAGGATGGAAGTTTGAGGTTGTGCATAGACTATCGGGAGCTGAATAATGTGACAGTCAAGAATAAGTATCCTTTGCCTAGAATTGATGATTTGTTTGATCAGTTGAAAGGGGCTGGAATATTTTCCAAGATAGATTTGAGGTCAGGGTACCATCAGTTGAGAATTGCAGAGCAGGACATTCCTAAGAGTGCTTTCAGGACACGTTATGGCCATTATGAGTTCACAGTTATGCCATTTGGGTTAACTAATGCACCTGCAGTTTTCATGGATTTGATGAACCGAATCTTTAGGCCATATTTGGATAAGTTTGTGGTGGTTTTCATTGATGATATTTTGATCTACTCCAAGAATAGGGAGGAGCATGAAGATCATTTGAGGAAAGTATTGTCGATCCTGAGGGAGCACCAATTGTATGCTAAGTTGTCAAAGTGTGAGTTTTGGTTAGAAAAAGGTAGCCTTTTTGGGGCATGTGATTTCTAGGGAAGGAATTTCAGTAGATCCCTCGAAGATCAATGCAGTGAGTGAATGGCCAACACCTAAGAATGTGTCAGATGTTCGAAGTTTCTTGGGATTGGCAGGCTATTATCGAAGATTTGTGAAGGATTTTTCGAGGATTGCGAGGCCCATGACGAATTTAATGAAGAAGGAATGTAAGTTTGTTTGGACCCAGGAGTGTGAGCAAGCGTTTCAGACCTGGAAAGACAAGTTAACCTCAGCACCAGTATTGGCTTTGCCAGATGAAAGTGGGCAATATGAGGTGTATAGTGTTGCATCAAAGTTTGGATTGGGTTGTGTTTTAATGCAGAATCGGAGGGTCATTGCATATGCTTCGAGACAATTGAAACTACATGAGGTGAACTATCCAACCCATGACCTGGAGTTAGTTGCGATTGTGTTTGCTTTGAAAATTTGGAGACATCATCTATATGGTGCAACTTGTAAAATGTTCACAGATCATCAGAGTTTAAAGTACATTTACACTCAGCAGTATTTGAACTCGAGACAGAGACGATGGTTGGAATTTATGAAAGATTATAGTGTGAATATCCAATATCATGAGGGAAAAGCTAATGTGGTAGCTGATGCTTTAAGTAGGAAAACCAGTCATTTGATGAATTTGATGATTTTACCAGACCAGTTGTGTGTAGAATTTCAGAAGATGAATTTGGAAGTGGTGGAGCATGGAGAGGTCAGTAAGATGTTAAATGCCTTGGCGGTGAAACCTTCTATTTATGATGAGATTAGAGAAAGTCAGTTGGGGGACTCGAAGTTGAAGGCAATAAAAGAGAAGATTGAGGGAGGACAGGTTTTGGACTTTACTATTACTGATGATGGAAGTATTCGATTTAAAGGGAGATGGTGTATTCCACAACATCGTGGGGACATCAAGCAAAGACTGATGAAGGAGGCCCATATCTCTCCTTATTCGATGCATCCTGGAGGGGATAAGTTGTATAAGGATATGAAGAAGATCTTTTGGTGGCCAAACATGAAGAAAGAAGTAGCAGAGTTTGTGGCAAAATGCTTAACATGCCAGAAAGTGAAGATAGAGCATCGAAGGCCACAAGGAATGGTTCAATCCGTGGAAGTACCAAAGTGGAAGTGGGATTCGATCGCCATGGATTTTGTGGGGGCATTACCAAGGACCAGGGCAGGGAATGACACTATTTGGGTCATTGTGGATCGATTGACTAAGTCCGCAACCTTTATACCTATGAAAAACACTTGGTTTATGGATCAGTTGGGAAGGGCATATGTGAAGTTTGTGGTGAAGTATCATGGAGTGCCTACAGATATCATTTCAGATCGTGATTCAAGATTCTTGTCTAACTTTTGGAAAAGTTTGCAAAAGGCCATGGGAACAAAGCTATTAATGAGTACAGCTTTTCACCCTGCAACTGATGGTCAGACTGAAAGGACCATACAGACCTTGGAGGACATGTTAAGAGCATGTGTATTGGAGTATCAAGGTTCATGGGAAGATCACTTAGACTTGATTGAGTTTTCATATAATAATAGCCATCATGCAAGCATTGGAATGGCCCCGTTTGAGGCTTTGTATGGAAGGAAATGTAGGAGCCCAGTTTGTTGGAGTGACATAAGTGAAACTGTTGTACTTGGGCCTGAAATGATAGAGGAAACTGTTAAGCAAGTAAAGCTGATCCAAGAGAAAATCAAAGCAGCCCAAGACAGACAGAAAAGTTATGCCGATGAGAAGCGCAGAGATGTAGAGTTCCAAGTAGGAGAAAAGGTGTTGCTAAAGATATCTCCTATGAAGGGAGTAATGAGATTTGGTAAGAGGGGGAAGTTGAGCCCAAAGTACATTGGGCCATATGAGATTCTTCAGAAGGTTGGGAAAGTAGCATATAAGTTGGACTTACCCAACGAGTTGGAAAGGGTGCACAATGTTTTTCATGTAAGTCAGATTCGCAAGTACATTCCTGATGTTGCACATGTGCTAGAACCAGAGACAATTGAGCTAGATGAGAGTTTGACCTATGAAGAAAGACCGGTGAAAATTTTAGATAGTAAAGTTAGAAGCACCAGAAACAAGGATGTGAAGATTGTCAAGGTTTTATGGTCGAACCATAAGGTTGAGGAAGCAACTTGGGAGGTTGAGGCAGAAATGCGTAAAAAGTACCCTAACCTTTTCATGGTGAGTGGTTAAGTTACGGGGACGTAACTTCCTTTTAAGGGGGGGTAGAAGGCAATAGAGTTTCGCGCTTTCCTTTGATGTCTTTATTAAGTGAATCTTTTGAGTCAAGTCCTTAGGTTGTGCATGAACTTACTAAATTTTAACTAATTTGGAGTATTAATTCGAGTTATTAAATAATTTTAAGTTTCGGGACGAAACTTCTTTTAAGGGGGGTAGACTGTAATACCCCTAATTTTTAAAAATATTTTCTTAATTAGTAATTTCTTTAATTAATTGAAATAATTAAAATTTCTAAATAATTAGTAATTTCTTTAATTAATTGAAATAATTAAAATTTCTAAATTATGATCTTGGTCGGTCCGTATTTTTATTAATTAACGTTGTACGCCATTTTTAATTTTATTTTCCGGATTTTATCTTAATAATACTTAACAACTTTAGCTTAATTATTATCTCATGAATTACAACAAATCTTAGTTTTGATATTATCTATATAGTTTAACTTGATTTAATTATCAAATATAATTATTTTATTTATTTAAGAATGATTTTCGTTATATATATATATATATATATATATATATATATATATATATATATATATATATATATATATATATATATATATGTTAATAAAAAAAAAAAAGGGTTGGCCGTGAGAATTGGAGTAATTCCATTCAACAACCTTTGTTAAGTATCTTAATCTATTCTACTTCCTATCTTATTAACACCTATCTTATTTATTTATTTATTTATTTATTTTCCTAATATCTTTCATTAGTTTCTTTTCTACATAAATTAACCTAGGCTAAATGACATTCAAGTTCATTTAACTAACCAAACTTATCTAGTTTTCATACTAATCCTATACCTTCTTGAACTCTATCTTTTCCACCCTTAAACACTATAAATAGACCCTCAACACTTCACAAATTCCTCACACCAAAAATCAGAAATCCTCTTCTCTACTCTCTATCTCATCACCCCTTCTTCTTACTCTATCTAGCTTAAATAAACTCTGCAACCCATAACCAAGTTGTTGCCACCGAACAACCAACTCATCCGCCACCAACGACCACCCAACTATACTAATAGCACTATTTTGATAAAGGTTAATATTTAGGTAGTTCATGCACAATAGAATGGTGTTTTTGGTTTTGTGTTATTTTGTTAACCTTATATTAATTAAGGTTATTTTATTTGTGTAGGAGGAGTCTCCCGATCGTGGTCAAGTTTAGTAGTCGTACCTTTTTGTTCTCGTGATCAAGGTACGTATAGGTGGCTAGGTCTTTGATACAATTTTGAATGCGTGTTTTGTATAATGTTTGTTTTAATGATTGTTTGAATAAATGTTGCGTATGAATATTTAAGTTAACAATTTTCATGACAAGTTAAAGTATATAATTTTATGATTTGAAGGTTTGATCTCTAAATGTTGATCGATTTAATAAAAGTTGTTTGATTTATAAATCACTTGGTTTAATTAATTTGTAGCTCATTGTGAGCCTGAGTATTTGATATTTTAATTGTCCCTCTACCCGGGACTGGTTAAGTAAGACCATGAGCTTTGTATGATCTGGTCTTTCCTCGAGTATAGTATAACTTGCTTGGGGGGTGTGCACACTTAGGTGAGGAAAATTGGTTTAGAAATATATCAAAAATTGAGAAGTTTATAAATTGGAAATCTATTGGTTTGGAAAGCTTTTATTGATGGATATTACTACCCTTGGAAGGTTTAATTATTTTTGGAAAGTTTTATTTTGGAAAGTGACTCGTGACAGGTTTAAATTTAGATGGTTATTTTGAAAGCATGTTTGCCTAATAAAAGTATTTACATGTCTTGCACTTATACGTACTTAGCGTTTTTGCTAATTTGTTTTCTTTTTTTGTTTTGGTTCGCCCTGTTTACCATTTTGGTAAGCAGTCTTGATTTCAGGTGTGAAGTTGTTCGTACGCATACTAGAGTCGGGATTGGGATCACATAGATAGGAATTAATTTTATTTATGTTTGGACAAGTTTTTTTTTAGCTTATTTTGAAACAGTTATTATAATTATTTATACTATTAATAAAAGTTAGTTATTTTTCCGCTGCAGTTTGAGTAATTTAATAAGCCTTACATTTTCACGTGGCGGTAATACGCCCAAGTCTATCTCTATGGTATTTGTATACGTATAAATATAGTATTTACGTAGAGGGAGATTTGGGGGTGTTACAACCACCATCTCTTCTCTTTAATTGTTTATGGGTTTCATCAAAAAAAAATTGGTTTAATCCACCACGAACACATGCATGAGCAAGGTTAGGGTATAATTTCTTGATTTTAATTCGATTTTTTATTTTTATTTTCTGGGTTGTTAACTGATTTTCGAATTTTCTTTTATTTTAATTGATTTTTTTTTTTATTTCTGGTTTTTTTAACTCGATTTTAATAGATTTATTTTTTTTCGATTTTTATTTAATTTTCGATTTCTGAGTTTTTATTTCGATAGCAATTTCGATTTTTTTGTTTTCGATTTCTGGGTTATTTTGTTTCCGAATTCAATTTTGATTTTTTTTTTCTGATTTTTGTTTGTTGTTTATTCGATTTTAATACAATTTGTTTTCGATTTTGATTTTTTGTTTTTCGATTTCTTGGTTATTTTTTTTCGATTGGGTATTTTTCGATTTAATTTTTTTGCGATTTCAAATTTTTTTCTGGGTTTGAATCTTAGTTGGTTTTTTTTCGAAGCTTAATTATATTAATCGTTTTTTTTTTTTGCTTTAATTGGTGCAGGTATCTTGAGTTAGATCTTAAATGGAAGAATCAAGATGCAAGAATATTGAGTTTATTTTTTTATTTATATTGAAATTTTTTTTTTATATGTTGTAATTGAACTACTACTGTATTGATCTATATTGTAAAATTGTTTTGATTATATATTGTAAATTTTTTATTATGTTGATTGAAATTCGATCTATATTTTGATGTTCTAAATAATTTTGTCGATTTTTAATTGTTTGATGTTCTAACCATAAAAAAAAAAATTATAATTTTTTGGCACTTTTAACCGGTGCCAAAAACAATTCCATAATTTTTTTTAACCCATTTTTGGCATCGGTTAACCGGTGCCAATTTCAAGTTTTGGCACCGGTTTGAACCGGTGCCTTTTTAAACCCCTTTTTGGCACCCCCCACATTGGCACCGGTTCAAACCGGTGCCTTAGGCTGGGTTTGAACCGGTGCCAAATTCATTTTTTCACGTAGTGATAGTAAGAAATTAAGGGAAGAGGTGTGTAGACACCCATTTGTGTCTCCCTAAAACCAAACCCAGTGATGAGTACCTTTCACGTCGAATCATAATTGAATGAAGTGAAAGTGTGGAAAGTCTAGTGTTGCGGATAGTTTTTAATTCTTTTCTCTTCTCTCTGTTTTTGAAAACTTATTTTAAGAAAACAGCCAATCCAGTTTGGTTGGTCCATGATATAGGTCCAATAGTAGTGTAGTTGGATGGGGTTTGCAAAGACCTTTCCAACGATATATTATAAGCCCAATTCCGATGAATATTGAGGAAGTTATGGCCAATTTACTAAACTGGGCCCGGTTTGAGCTTTATATGCAGCCCAATGATCTAGGGGAGGGCCTAATATGATTTATCATTCCTAATGCAATTAGGAATGGTTTTAGTTTTCTAGAATCTTCTAGAAGGTTCTTTTCATTCCTAATTCAATTAGCATTGATTAAGTTGACTTTGTTGACTTTTCAGAGTTTTAATCAAAATCAAATAGCATTTTCGAAGAAATTATATTATTTTATCCTCCAGTACGGTAAACTTATCGGATTTTCGAAAACGCGTTAAAAACAAGACTGGCGTCCAACCCCAGGCCTTGGCACCTGGCGCTAGCCACTGGTGCCTGGCGCCAGCTAGCCAGGGTTGGCGCCAACCTCGTTTTGCGTGCGTCAGACTCTGTTTTGTTAAATTATCTTTTTTGGCTGATTTTCTCTATAAATATTGTATTAAAAATTCCGTTTTCATTCACCTACAATCAAGAATCATCGACCTACAATCTACATTCATCATCTACATCCATCATTCACCAATTCTCCTCATTCACAAGTTTTAATTAGCATTCTTTAATTCATTCAATTCTTTCTGACCTTGTTTTCATACAAAATTCCGCATTCACAAGATCTAGAAACACCTAGCCATATTCGAAGTTGCCTTCGCCCTAGACGTGAAAGGTTTTAATTTCTGAGGGTTTGGTCCCAAATCTCTCTTTCAATTATTTAATTTAATTGCTTTGATTATTATTTTTCCTTGAAGTTACTAACGTGTGTATTTTGTTATTAGAAAGAGGTACGAGGCATCAAAGTAAGTGCTTTAATTGATTTATTGATATTATGATGTAGAAATCATGTTTATATTGTTGTTATGATGTTCCTAGTATCATGTCTAGGTTATTTTTAATATTAAATATGATTGCTATGATGCCTTTTATGTTCTTCCTAATATTTATTTATGTTAGTATCATGTTAGGGTTAAAGATTTGATTTTTATTGCTTAGTGACATGCTAGGGTTTGTTATTAATCTTGTTAGTATCATGCCTAGGATCTTGCTATTTTTATTATGCTTTAATATTAACATGAACATGATTATGATTATTATTATTATGATTATAATTTTATTGTTCATGATTATTATGATTATTTATTATGTTGCTTGATATTTATTCTTTATTGCTTGATCACGCCTTTTTATGCATGTTAAAGGGAATTTGTACTTGTAATCATGCTTAATAAGATAATTAATAATCTTGTTTATGGTTAATGTGATTATAATTCAAGTGATCGCTAATAATATTTTATTTGTGTATTAATATTCAACCAACATAGATTAAACATGTTTAGGGTTAATCGTATTGATTGTATGTTAGTCAGAAAGCGCACATGAATACGAGCAGAATAAAGTAGAGGCCTATTATTAGGGCAGGTTCAATCTCTTTTAGGTTGGATTTGTACCATCATCCCCGAACCCTTATTTGGTTCATGACCTTATGGAGTTGACGATCTCTTAGATCGTTAAGGGGTGTAACCTTCATCTCGTGAACGGTTTACAAGTTCCTAAAAAAACTTGTTGGCGACTCCTTTGCTCTATCTTCTTCCCTTTTGGACGCCACCGTACTTTAGTGTATGATCACAGTGGGGTTCAAGCTAGTGGGATTTTAAAGGCTTGAAATTATTCCCTACAAGGTGCTAAGAAAGAGGGGATAGAAAAAGAGATTATATAGGAGATGAATGGAAGTGGAATGTGGCATTTGGGGTAAAGGACATAGTTAGGATTTGGTTTCATATGGAATATTTATATACTGTATAAGGAGTCAGATGAAATGAAAAAATAGACGATACCTTTAAATGGGTCGTGGACCCATACACAAGATCCGAGTTCGATCCACCACTCATTCGGATTTGGACTTTTGTTAGTGGACTCAGATTCAAATTTCTTATTATCATATTCGAATTGGAGATTTTTCCTCGAATCAAATTCGAACAAAATTGCCACCTAGGGGGGTGTTTGAGCCTACTTAACTCAAATTCAACCATTTTGGGATAGTTTGAGCCTAAGTAGGCTGAATTATAACAAATAAAGGCATATTTGAACATATCCCACCCAAAAGAACCAAATTGTGCACAAATTAGGTTTCTAGGCATAAGCTAACCTATTTGGATAAAGTCGAAGCAAAAATAGCTGGTAGAGAACATAATGGGACCGAAATGGAACTTATGGAAGTATGGGGCAAGATTAACCTATCTAGCTCAAATTTAACCAATTTGGGCAAGTGTGAGCGTATCTAAGTACACTACAAGAAAATAACCTTTTCGTAGCGATTATTTTAACCTTTAGTATCGATTGTAATTGCAACAAAAAGCTTTCCCAACGAATGGTCATTCAATACAATATCCCCCGTTGCCTTAGCCTTTAGTAGTGGTTTTCAATATCGCTGGGGTTGGCCTCAATAATCGATACGAAAAACTACATCCAATCGTGGTGATTATTGTAGCGATTACAATCGCTATAAATGTTTAACTCATTTTCTTTAAAAAAAAAAAAAAAAAACATGCGTATGATCTTTACAAGATTCGAACATGCAACCTCAAACTCTTATATTAAATGTTTCACCAATAAGTTATGAAATATTTTATGTACTCTTTGTCAAACAATATTTATATATCTAGTGTTGAAAAGGCTTTTCGTATCGATTTTTAGGATTTAGTGGCGATTGTAAATGATACGATTTCTCAAAATTATATAAATGTGTAAAAATAGTGTGGATATGTATTATTATGTTTTTTGTATCGATTTTATAAGGGAAAACCATGGCGATTGTAAAAATGATATGACATCCTTAGTTATTTCACAAACATACTTGCATATTGTAGCGAATGTACAATCGCTACGAAATAATCGCTACGAAAAGTGATTTTTCTTGTAGTGGTAAGTTTGAGCCTATGCAGGTGGAACTGGAATGCAAAAGGAATAAATGGACATATATGTTACTTCAAAGAACCTAATTGAGCACATATATTTCTCACATTGTCAAAAAGCTAGCATGTCATTCAATCAAAGTTTTAGATTCTCACATGGAAATAAAAACAAACTTCTTAAATTATTTAAGCACAATAGCATAACTAAGATATTAGACTGTGATTTCTTAGTGACATGTAGAGATAAATGGAAGTTATTATAGGTAAATCAGCAATAGGCAGACAATAATAATATCAAATAAAATCACAATTGTATTTAGTCAATGTCTTGCCTTGAGTGAGTTGACTCCAATTACCACAACCAAAAAGATTGATAATCACGGAGAGATTGTGCGATGTGGAAAGAGGTTCATATTATTACCATGCATATAATATACAAAATAAACCATTTACCCAAATATCAATCAAATTGCATTCTTCCGAATTCAATCAATTTTATTTTACAAAAAAGAATTAGAATAATAAATACGAAACTAACAATATTATAGAATCTAAACCAAATAATGGAAACCTATATTACAAGATCTAAGCAAGTACTTCTAATTTACAATGCAAGTGTGCCCCCATAACCATAACCATTTAGATAGGCAATTAGAACAGTGTTTAAAAAGCGCCTAGAGGCGCAAGGCGATAGAGGGTAAGCACTTATTTGGCCTCGGCGAGGCCTTTTTTATTAGGCACATATTAGGCGCTTGAGGTGCACGAAGAGCGCACGAGGTGGTAAGGCACACTCAATGACTAGGAAACAAAATGTTACTAATACTCAATGAACTAAGAGTCAAAATGGAATAATTCATATGGAACCCACTTTATAAAAGCTCTAAAAAAAACTCAATTCAGATTCTATTCGTATGATTGAATGAAAAGTAAGTTTAAATCAATAAAATCCATAATTAAAAAAAAAACAATTAAAACTTGTAGAATTGAGAAGTATAAAGAAACAAAAATTTACTAGGAGATGACTTGTTTTAACTAATTCTATCATCATTAACTTCTTTAATATCAATGAATTCAATTTAAATGATATTAAAGCCACATATTAGAAATATTTTAACCACCAAACCTCTCCAATTCAATTGGTATAATTTTATTAAAATTAAATTTATCTAAATTAGACTATTTAATTTTATTGGAAGCCTGATTAAAACTCAAATGAGCAAACTACCTTGACTAGGTACAAGTACTCCCGTGGTTGGTGGTGGTGGAGCTTTGAATAAGGTGGCGGCTTGACGGATGATATGATGAAGATGTTCGGTGGTGATGAGATGGTGTTAGTATGAAGGTAAATTGCAGACAAACAATCGTGAAAAATAATAGAAAAAAGGAGGGAAAATAAGAATGTAGGCCCCTTAGTCATCTGGCGGGAGTAGGAGAAGGGGTGGTGATATCCACTGGTTTCGACTTTAAGGGGTGCTATTTTTTTATTTTGTAAGAAATTGGTGGTTTGCTAACATAGTGTGCTTTTTGGGATGGTTATTTACGATATTTCAAATATAAGAAATTTCTCGTAGACATAGAAATCTAACCATTTAAAAAATATCTCAAATAGAAAAAGAGACCTTGTTAATTTTGGTACCATCCAATTTTGTAAAGTGTATAGAAGGGAGTATAAAAGTGGTTCAGATTGATACAAACTAAAATAACTGCAAGGCATTGGCTTAATCAACAAAGTCGTTAGGCATTAACATTACCATGGAGCTAGATTCTGCATGGCTTCATTCTCAAAATGCAAAGTGAATCAGAAAAGGGAACTAGAGTAGAATACAAAATCTACTTTTTACATCGCATGCATAAAACAAAGCATCAAATTAGAATTTTGAAATTCAATATATGTCAATGTGGTGATTGTTGTAACCAAGAATGATTCTCACATCATCAAGAAATTCAATTAATTACTTTAAGAATACTAAAAGCCAAATTCCACAAACCTTTAACCATGTTTGGAAATCCAGTCCCTATGCTTTATGTATTATCTGCTATATAAAGGTGGTTAATAATCTGCTTTAGTTGTTACTTGTTGGTTTGAAAGCTTGTACTTAAAATTTCTGTAAGATAGGACCTAATCTAGTTCTTGGGAGTTTGGTGTTTGATTTCTGTGTATCGACATGATTTATATTGAGTGCTATTTGGGGTACAGATCACTTTTCATATCTTCCTGCTTTGCTAAGGTAATTGATTAGAGGAGATATACTATGGGAATATAATGTAGAAATGATGTGGAATTCGTTATAGTCTATCTTGTCTATTGTTAATTTTATTAGTTTGGCCTGTGTAAAGTTACTTACTTCATCACTCTTCACTAAGTTACCAGCTCATTTCTTTGTCTTCTTTGTATAGATTACGAGGATGTAGTTTTGGTTGCTATCATCTAAGGATTTCATGTTGGGCATAGATTTATTGAATACAAAGGAAAGTAGGATTGGAAACTTGAGGTTAATAATTTTGTTCTTTTATAAGCAGTGCTTTACATATTACTTTCTCTTAAATTGCACATTACATGTTACCTGTGTTGAAATTAGGTTTAGCTAGTTTTCTTATGCGAGAAATGAATATAAAGCTTTTCAAATCCTAAGTCCTTAATGTTTCCAAATTGATTGAGTAGTTTTATTCTCGGATAAATGATATTAATTAACAAGTTCTTTCTAACGTCTTGTTATGTGATTTATAAGGAATAATGTTATGCTAATCTTGATCCATACGCAACTTAAAATTTGATTTGAACATAACAATGGAATAAACATTATAGGATAAACCTTGATGGAAAAGTTACACATGACATAGGTTTACAATAGTGTAGTGTAATATAACACTATCTACTCATATGTATCACTAGTCCTAACATACCTCTTCCATAGCCAATGCCTACTCCAAACCTTGCTAACTATGTCAGAATTTTTTATGTTAGTTGTTTCTGGTACAAAGAAGACTATGAATAAACCAACTATGACATCCCAAAACATAAATAAAAAGAAAATTGCTTTGTTTAACTTGCAAACTAATAATATTGAAATACTCGTCGTGATAGCGTTTTGGAGTGGTCCTAGTGTCATTGCAAGTGTGGATCCTATTTCTTTTGAATCTGTCGTGAATGATACTTCCAGCCAACCAGGGGAGGTTCTTCATTAGGCTCATAAGGGTTCGGCCCCTATTAATTTTATAAGAGTTATTAGAAGAGCATGATAAAAATATTATGTCAAGCTAGTGACAAATACAACAACTTTTTCAAGTTGGTTCAAATAAATGGAAATTAAAACCTAATATAACATAGATACTTTTAATACTTAATTAAGAAAAATTAATATTTAAATTTATTTTTTATCGAGACCTTAATTTTTTACGCTCAAATCATGACATCATTACAAATTTATTTTATTATTTACAATTTAACAACTACAAATCAAAATGGTATGTATTTTTTAATAATTATATTATTTTTGTACATATATTGTACGTGTATCATGATATGTTGTTTGCATCTATTGGCCCATATAAGTTGTATAAAGTAAAATTTTAGATCAAACTCGCATATTGTTTTCTTATAGTAATTTATTATTTAATTATCATATTTTAATTGTATGTAACAAGCTTCTATAATAGTTGTTCTTTTTTTTTTTTGAAGGAAGCCTCTATAATAGTTAAGTGAGGACGATTGATGTCATTTTTTTAAAACTTGACACCAGTCAGATTATTGTTTTTTGTAAATAGTTATATATCTATAATTTTAATTAGAATTTATTAAATTTTATAACTTGGCCCCCCATATAGTTTACTAGTATAAGATCCGCCACTGAGCCAATCATCTGGTAATTGTAAAAATGAATTCATCGCCACGTAAATGCCTCCAATGATGAGCGTAGATTGTGAAAAGTTAAAATATGTTAACACGTGAGAATTCTTGTAAAATTCAATGCATAATATCACCTACTAACATTAATTTTTGACAAGTAAGAAAAAATTTTCATTATACAATTGCGTAATATTAAGATTTCTTCATGATGACTTATCACATGAAAATAAATAAAGGTAGATATAATGAGATGATGCCAGTCATTTCCCATTTTAAAAATAACAAATGCGCTATGATTCGGTTCGTTCATTAATAGTTCAGACCATTAAGGTTATAAGATATATCATATTGTGGAACTAGTAGATATATGATGCTTACATTTGGAAAACGCTTATTTAAATAGTATTTCAATGAAACATTATAAGGAAAGTAAATTAAATTTACCTCCAAAATCATTCTTGACGAGATGGAGAACAACAATACCTTTTTTCTACCAAATATCTTTACCATGCCCAGGCTTAGGAGGCTAGTGGATATTTGTATTACTGCTATGAATATGGGAGGTAAGTATGTAGCTTGCTGTGAGATGTTGGCTGATTGTAATAATACGGGGCCATAAAATTGGATCGTGCCAACGGTAGTAAAGATGGGTAAGGTGGCTATAAAAATGGTGATGATGAGTGGTGGACGGCTTAACTGTTTTATTAGTGTTATTGAAGAAGTTGTCTTGCTTCTAATTACTAAATCCTCCAATTTATCCAATGTCTCTTCAATATTATCTTTCCGACTCATTCGTTGGAGAATCCTTTTCGCTTCATCTTTTTTATTTTTCTCCAACATAAATATTGGGCTTTTAGTGAGGCAAACAGATAAGGTGAAGATGATTAAAAACATAACCCCAGCAACTGCAAATGAAACCCTTCAACTAAATAACGGATGGTTTGATACCAATAGGTTTACTATACTAGATCCTAAGGGTCCAAACTTCATTGCTAGTTTTGTTAATAGAGAGCATGTGTCAGGGGTGATCTCCGATGCAATTATAGAAATGACCTGTAATTTTAACATAAAAAATGTTGTTAGAGCTTTAACTAGTATGACAATATGTTATTGCAAACATATAATTAAGGCATGTAGGTAGTCCAAGGAAAATCATATATAAATACTTAAGTTCTATCGGAAAAATACCCGTTTTTGCTTGCACTTATAATGTAAGTGATTATAACAATGAAACTTAAAAGATTCAATTATTCGACAACATGCATTATAGAGAAGTCGTTTCCTTTTTTTCTTGTGTATATTTTTAGCATAAGATGTTAATTTATACATCAAGAAACTTACAATTGAAAATAATACCTTCGTTACATATTATGTGCAACAAAAACATCAACACGGACTCCTAGACAAAATTTGTATGTGAGTGGTTAATGGAGAGAGAAATATAAAAAAAAAAACATGTGATGAGGAGAGAGATAGAGAGAATTGACAATCAATAAAAGGAAAGAAAACATTTGTTGCAAATAAAGTGTAGCATCCATTTTTAGTAAATGTTGCACATAATATGAAACAGAGGTAGTATTAAAAATTTATTCTTAAAGTGAACTCGATATGATGTTGGTTTACTCTCCCTAAAACAAAATATAACATGAGAAAGAAAAAGAGAAAAGGGAAAAGGAAAAGAAAGATAACCAAATTCATATTCATGATTTGGTTATATCGAGAGAAGAATGATGGAAAGCAGAAGAAGAATAACAAGAGTATTGTATGTGTACATTAAATAATATTGTAAGGTAGTTATTGATGTGAAATAATTATAATATAGATGGTGAGAAATTGTTTAGCTTTATAAGTACCATTATTAAGGATACTAATCGTAGTTGTTCTTGTACCTAATAATTTAGTAGTGGTTTTATCATTGCTCTCTAAATATTATTGGTTAAGTTTTTCTTCCTTGGTGATTAGGATAGTGGTTTTTTTCCCTTATTGTTGAAGAAGGGTTTTCCACATAAAATATCTGTGTTGTATTTCATATTTTGTACTTTATATACTTCATATTAAGAGAAGATATACAAGTATTGTTTTAGGGAATAAATATTATGCTTAAAACTTTAAAAATAATAGGATGAATATTTTTTTTACCACATTAGTTGTCTCTTGTAATTCTTGGTTGATTGTCCTTTCTACATCTTGTGAAATAATATTATGCAAATGTATGGAAAAAAAAAAGTCATTGAGTTAGCCAAAGGCTTGTAATTTGTTTAAGGTATTATTGCGGGTGTCTAATTATGTATCAAGCTTGTCATCTTTCCTTGTCTTAAAGTGCTTTTTAGACTTCACTGAATAAGGATTTAATTTACGCATTAGAATAGATTGGTACATATATAGGCTTTTATTACGTGTGTTTGTCATATACTAGCATTGTTGAATAGATAGTTGTAAAGTGGCTTATTTAGTGAAAATAAGTAGCTCCATGGGGTTATAAGGTTTGGTACTCGGGTAAGGATAAGGGTAGTTATGGAGCGATATCCTCATTGATCGGAAATATTTTAATGATGTGGTTAAGGTGTCTAAAAGGAGTGATCGGATTATGAGTGTTACACTTGTGATAGGTGATGAGTTTGTAACAATTATAAGTGCTTATGCACCACAAGATTGGATGACTTTGTAAGACAAGAATTTTAGGATGACTTTGATGGATGAAGTGGTGCAAAAGGTTTAAGGAGTGAGAAGTTAGTCATTGGGGGAAATTTCAATGGACATGTGATCTCTCACCTATTGACTTATGGTCCTAAGGAATGCTCAAAGGAAGAGTTACGTTGATTGTAAGGTGATCCCTGGTACAACAACTCAACATAGACTTGTGGTGCTTGATTTTTGAGGTCGTAGATATGTAGGGACATGAAGACCTCAATCTCCATGTGAATGTATTGTGATTAAATAATTTAAAACGTTCTTCTTAAGGACTTTAATTTTCCAACTATTATTAAATAGTCAATGATGTGGATAGTGTTTATCAAGTCTTTTGTTTAATGGCCTCATTGATATAGTAATCCCTTTATCAACAAACAATAGTTCTATTCCACCCAAAACTATTGTCCCTAGAAAAGAGTCTCATTTCTCCACTTTTTTTTTTTTTTTTACCTAATTCACCTTAATAATCATGTCCCACTAAGTATTTTCTTCTACGTTTTTAATCAACCAAAGCCTGCAGTTTTTTTATTTATTTATTTGTATTATTTCCAATCAACTACACTCAAGTTTCTTATTCTTTTATTCTCGTTTAGAAAGCATTTGGTAAAACAAAAGGGTATGAAATCAAGAAAGGGAAAGGAGGTGAAAGAATTAAAAACCCTTGTGTTTACTATGATGTTTGTTTAATAATCAAGAGAAAAAAAAATTAACAGCAACAATCACCCTCCTCCTCAACCCCATCTCCCCCTCCACAACTAAACTTGCAGCACATGAAGCTCCATCGGGATACCACCATCCATTTCATTAGAGTAACTTCCCTCTATCTATAATTCTCTTATAGTTCTATTTCTTATTTCTATCTTAGATCTACATTTTTCTAGATTAAGAAGGGGGGTGTTTGGTGGATAGGGTGGGTAATTGATAGTGGGGTTGGATTTATGGTGGATGATGGTTGATTTTTGGGTAGGTTTGGGTGAGTTTCCAAGGTGGCGGTGGGTTTTTAGTTGATGACAGTTGATTGTTGGTGGGTTTCTAAGGTGTAGCGGTGTAGGTTCGAGTAGGGTTGTGGCAGTGAGGGCAGAAATGGGGGTTTCATGGGTTGTGAAAGGGTGGTGTGGGTTAAGGTGGGGGTTTTGTGGGTGGTAAGAGTGGTGGTGGTGGAAGGGTTGCGCCAATGGTGTGGGTTGGTGGTGGTGTAGGTGCGCTGTCGTGATTGGTTAGTGCCTTTAGTGGTGCTAAGGATGGAGGTAGGTGTATGGTGGTGAGAAGGTGCCAAGGAATGGGAATACCAAGGGGGGTTTGGGGAATCAAGCTAGAATATTTTGGGGGAATGAAGAGGGCAAAGGGATGGATAAAATGTCATTGCAAACACCAACAAAGGGGCTGGGACTTATTCCAGCATAGCCTTAGGTGGGAGGTTGGGAATGGCAACACCATCAACTTCTGGCAGGATAAGTGGCTGCAACATGATGCTCCTGCTGAGCTTCTTGCTGGACCTAGAAATTTCTTGTCTAGGTCAAAACTCCTCAGCTCTGTCCTTAATCTAACCAAATCTGAGATGGAAAATGAGGTGGGATATCAACTACCTGAAGAAATATACTCTAGGATCTGTAGTTACAACTTGTCTAATTCTGAAGATTACAACTTCACTAGTTGGTCAAAAAATGGCAAGTTTGATAGCTCCAGTGCTAGAAGATGGCTGACCAGCAAAAACTGTGATTCTATTCATGACCTGGATTGGAGTAGTGCTTGGAATACTAATTTCCCTCCTAAGATCAAAGTGTTTCTCTGGCAGCTACTATGGGATAGGCTTCCTACTTTAGCAAACCTAGCCATAAGAAATTGCAGCCAAACACACCATTGCCCTTTCTGTCCTTCTATGGAAGAAAACTTACTCCACCTCCTTCAAATCTGCCCAAGAGCTTCTGAATTTTGGAACTCAATTACCTTCCCTGCTCCCTGTACCAAGAACCAATCTGACTCTTGTAATGATTGGCTTATCAAAAACCTCAAACACAAACAACCCACCCATAATGATATTCCCTGGAACATCCTTTTTTCTTTTGCACTATGGCATATTTGGAAGAGAAGAAACTCTTGGATTTTCTCTCATACCAACTCCCCCATTCACACCTCTGTATCCCATTGTATCTGGGCTGCTACTGAGTGGTTTTACTCTACCTCACACTCAGCTGGATCAGAGCCCAAATCTCATACATGGGAACCCCCCCCCTCCAACTTCTTAAAAATTAATGTGGATGCTTCCTTCATTACAACTTCCAAAGAGACGGGTTGTGCAGCTGTTTGTAGGGATCATGCAGGGAACTGGATTCAGGGTATTCACTGGAAAGGCTACTGCAACTCACCTAAAGATGCTGAGCTAAAGGCTTTATCTATGGCATTGTCATGGATAACAGAAACTGGTTGGCAAAACTGCCATGTGGAAACAGATTGCAAGCAAATTGTGGATGAGATGAAGGATGCCAACTGTTCTGTTCTAACCCCCAAAATGCTTGAATGCAGGGAGCACCTGCAGCACAGACCTGATGTCCAGCTGTACTATGGAGAAAGAGGGAAGAACGCGGTTGCAGACATCTTGGCTAGAGAAGCAAGAAGGAGTCTAAGTGTGATAAATCAGTCTTTTGTATTATTTATGCCTCCCTTGGAATGTATTAATCTCTTGCAAACTGACTGCGCAAATGTTTCACATTCAAATGTCTCCCAGGATGTAACTTTGGGTCACGTTGGACCAACTTTTGTAAACTCTAATATCCCCTTAATTATTAATTAAGCACCGTCGTTCTTCAAAAAAAAAAAAAAAAAAACACCAACAATGGGAATCAACCCTCTTTATTCTCTTTCCCTTTCTTTAATACCCTGTACCAAATGCCCCCTAACTCCCATTGTCTTTTTTTTAATCAACTTTCTAAAAATGTCTTAAATGGGAAATGTGGCTTTGATTTGGGAATATTCAACAACTTGGTCGATTGTAGCTATTTATAATGTTTTTGATCATACGAATAAGGGAGAGGTTGTCTGGTGTTTTTTTTTTATTTGGGGCAGAAGGAACGGAAGATAAAAGGTGGTTAGTAGATAGAGTTGTGGTTTTTGGGAAAAAAAAAGGGGAAGGTGTTTTTTTTGGAAAGCATGGAAGAAAAGGAAGGTCAAACAAAAGGATGAGTGGCATATCTGCATATGTTTAGTTGTGGTTAATTTAATTGTGAATTGTTTTGGGATGAGGCTATATGAGCAAGGGAGAGGAGGATGATTAAATATGGAGCAAAATCCAAACATCAAAGCTGAGATGTGGTTCTCATTTCTAACTCAACAACAAACAAAGTTAAATCTATTAACTAATACTAAAACAAAACATGCTGACATCATTTTTCTCCAAAATTGTAAACATGTTGTTTTCTGATAAAAAAATTTCCTGCCTAAATGCTTTATGACATCATCTTTATTTTTTTATTTTATTTTAAAGCTAAACTATTATATTATTGGTTTTGAAAATTGTTTTATGCATTATGACTAAAAAATCAAATAGATGATTTTAACTACTATACAAACCTGTTAATTGTTGGAAGCTAAAATAATAATTTTGATGACATTGGTTCTAATTGTATATTGTGTATTTTTTTCATCATATTCATTAATATGCATCCATAAAAAAAATTCTTTCAACCTTTTCAATTATTAGCTATAAATAATGTGGCTCATATGTATCCTTAATTGTAAATTGTTTTTATATATATCTGACTCTAACTTTTATATACAATGTAATGCACAAGAACATAAGTTATAAAAAAAAAAAATTAATTCTAACCGTGCATTGCACGGGAATAACCTAGTATGTTTATAGTTTGCTTTCACCTCATGTCCATTTAGGTTTTGTTATTCCCTTGTGTGAACTAAGTGTTTTCTCTATACTTGTAATAGCTACCTTGTGCTTATTGTAAAGCTAGTTCTCTTTCCTCGTGTTACATTGATCTGTCAAACGAGTAGGATGACTACATGAGTTAAATTTCTTGGATGAGTCATTATTTATATCCATAAAAAATACAGTGGTACTGATTTGTGTAAGATCTCTAAAGAGATGCAGCTATCTAATTAGTTTCTAGTCATGGTGTGTAAATACGTAACCCCTCCATTACGAATTACTTGCAACAATTACTAAAAATGGTCTTTACATATTACTTGCAACAAACTTTTTTTTCCTTTTATAGTAAGTTTTTATATGTGATTTTACAAAATTGCCCTTTGTAGACACCTAAAAATGTCTCCTCAAAACCAAACCCGTTGATGAACACCTTTCACCGCCATTATTGGTCAAGTTGAGTATTTAATCTTTGGAGTGCTTAAATCCATTTTCTATCCAATATATTTCATGAACCAATCCAATTTCTAGCTCATTTCCCTAAACCATAACCTATTTTCCACTTTTCGTGTCCACATCGCAAAGCTGAGAGAAACTGATTTAATGGCTATACAATTTTGATCCAATTATTATTTTGTTGTATAGGCCTTTAAATAAGCTTTCCAACCATATATCATAAGCCCAATTCCGAGCTATAATGAAAAAGATATGAGCAAAACACTAAACTCGACCTAAAACCGACACCCTTCCACTAAAACGTTCATATATTAAAATCTACATATCATTTTGACTTTATTCTAATTGTGTTGGAAAGTAGACTTGATAAGCTTTCCAGTTATATATTATATGCCTTATTCCGAGTTACGGATCAAAAGTTATGATTATTTTAAAAACGGGTAAAAAACTGAAATTACCGTGCAGCAGCAAAAATGTCGTGACGTGGCAAAAGCTGACGTGTCACGGGGCTGATTCCCGTGACACGGTGCCCATTTTAGTATTTCTGCACAATTTTCTCCCGTGTCATGGGATTTTACACCGTGTCACGGTGCAATTTCCCGTGTCACGGTGCCCATTCCGTGACACGAAAATATTCCGTGTAATTTCCGCGTACTTTTTACACCGTGACATGGCATACTGCACTGTGCCACGGTGGACAATGTCGTGTCACGGCATTTCTTCCCATGTCACGATGCACATCCTGTGCCACGGGATTGCTCCGTGTTTTCTCCGCGTAATCCCTAAACGCGTTTTCACTTCCCGTAACCTAAATATTTCCCGTGTCACGCAAATTTGTATCGTGTCACGGGAAAGTTTCCCGTCCGACGGTGGGATTTCCCGTGTCACGGTACACTTTGCCGTGTCGCGAGATACTTTTTTAGGGTTTTTATTATTTTAGGGTTCCGTGTGCTCCCTCAGCACATTTTCTCTATAAATACCCCCTCATTTCTGATGTACGGGGGCAGCAATAATCATTCTCTCTCACCTTACACCCAAAAATTATTCTCTTCTCCCTCTTTAACCTAATTTCTAGCCTCCTTATTCTTCCATAATAATTTCCCTAAGCACTCCAAGGAGTCTATACTTAATCCAAGGTTCCGTCCTTAAACCAAGGCGTTGATGTACGGGGGCAGCAATAATCATTCTCTCTCACCTTACACCCAAAAATTATTCTCTTCTCCCTCTTTAACCTAATTTCTAGCCTCCTTATTCTTCCATAATAATTCCCCTAAGCACTCCAAGGAGTCTATACTTAACCCAAGGTTCCGTCCTTAAACCAAGGCGTGAAAGGTACAAATAACTGAGGGTTTGGACCAAATCAACTCTACTTTTTATTTAATTTAATTTCCATTTGATTTATATTTTTATTGAAGTTACTAACAATTTATTCATGATGTAGCAATTTAAGGGAACGCGCAGAATGTAAGTAATTAATTAAATTAATTACTCTTACTTTATTATAATATTGCTAGTATCATGATTAGGTTATTTTATATTTAATTTGACTAACGCTATTATTGTTGAATTGCTTCCAATATTGATGTTATTCTATTATTTTTTATGATCACTATATTGCATGTTTAAAGGGAATATGTAATTGGAAATCACGACTAATAAGATAATTTGGACAACCGGCTTAGGTTCCTTTTTAATCTTGTTGTTAAATCAAGTGGTCACAAATATTTTAGAATTATATGTTGCATTAATATTCAACCAATTTAGCTTAATAATAGTTTGGAGCGAATTGAATATTTTGTTTGTACGCCTTTGAGATTGCAGGAATCACTTTTCACTATAAGAATCGAGTAGAGGCCAATACGGGCGAATGTGACTCCATGACTCACTTCGTACCATCATCCCCGATCCTCCTTTCGTGGTTCCGAACCATATGGAGTTAGTAATCTCATGGATTATGAATGGGGTGTAACCTTCACGGGTCAATCGTTGTTGCCTTCGTTGTCCCTTATTCGTGGTTGCCTTATAATGATCCGTGAACGGTTTACAAGCTCCTTAAAAACTTGTTGGCGGCTCCCTACTTTCCTTGTCCCTAATCGTATATGTCAATTCCCACTTCCTATGAGTGCCAAGCATATTCACCACATGCTTTTAACGTAGGCGCACTTCGAGCGACGCCTACACCCTTACTTTTTTTTAAACACCCTAATTAAACTAATTATTTTAACTTATTAACTTAAATCCTAACATTGATTAACTTAATTATTTCCACCAAAATCATTCCCCTTCCATCTATATTCATTCTCACCACCATCACCACCAATCTCCATTCTATTCATCAGAAATTTTGTTCTTTGTTCATCTCCCCTCGATTCGACCACAACATTCTATGGAGACACCACTGTCGCCGGAAGTCACTGCTGTCGTCCTGTCATCCTTACTGTTGTGGCATTTTCTCTCTCTTCCTCTTCTTATTGCTTTTCCACTGTCAGTGAAGCACATATTTGAAGGTTTTATGGTCAAATTTAACCATGAAAAATCTAGATCTAGAATTTTAATTGTTAAATTTGACCAATTAGAGCTTTAATTGATGATAGAGAGTTGTGGGTTTCAAATTTTGGGGTTTTGGGTTTGGGTTCGAGTTATGGGTTGTGGATTTTGGGGTTGTGGGTTGTGAGTTTTGCGGTTGTGGGTGGTGGATCTGGGTTCGTGGGTTGTGCGTTTCGGGTTGTGGGTGGTGGATTTCAGAGTTGTGGTTCTGGGTTCGTGGGTTGTGGGTTTTGGGGTGGGTGGTGGTGGGTTGTGGGTTTTGGGGCGGGTGGTGGTGGGTTGTAGTGGGTTTGGTGCTGCTGGGTGGTTAGTGGGTTTGCGTTGCTAGGTGGTGGTGTTGGGTGGTTTTGTTGTGCTAGATGGTAGTGTTGGGTGGTTTTGTGGTGCTAGATGGTGGTGTTGGGTAGTTTTGTGGTGCTAGGTGGTGGTGTTGGGTAGTTTTGTGGTGCTAGGTGGTGGTGGTGGTTCTTGAATTCGAGTTGTTGGAATATGATTTTTTATTTAATTTGTTTTTTTTTTTTGGGGGGGTGTTGGATTAACACTTAAGTGTATGCCCTTATTTTTCATTAATCATGTTTTCAATATTTTGCCTAGGAGTCCGCAAACTCCCTCTTTGTTGCAAGTAATTCGTAACGGAGGGAGTATAATATTAAAGACTCTTTGTTATAGAGGGATTAAATTTGCACAAAAAGAGGTTTATATTCTTTTGTCAAATGTGTTTATCATGTACGAACATGTTGTGATTTGAATAGCTTCCTGTGTGCTTTTGATCTTCTGTTCGAAGATAATGAGACCAACATAGTCCAACATGTATTTTAACAACTTCTTTGACTATTGTTAGTTTGTTACACTATCAGATTGTTTTATCGTTGGTTATTTAGTTACTTTAAAATTACTTTCCTAAAAAAAGGTACTTTTGTACCAACTTTTTTGATCTTGAAGATTAGATGTCTAGAGGCATATTGTCCCTTTTTGTATTCTTAAAATATGTGTTTTAATAGATTGATTTTGGAGAATGACTTAATTATTCAAAAGTACAACAGATAATTCTTACTTACCGCATCAACAATCTCTTGTGGTTCTTGAGATGCTGCCCTTTCTTCATCTTCTGTGATAGTGCTCTGTCAAATGAGCAGACAAGAGTTATGAAGGTTATGATTTGTGTAAGACCTCTGGTGAGATAAATGTGTTTTTATTGGTGTCAAATTTTCTATTAAACTCATGGATGGTGTTTGCATGTTAGCAAACTGTATCATTGGAGAAGGATTGAATATATGCGTCAGAATTGATTTGTGTTGCGTGCTTAGCATATTCTATCATGTTCAAGTGAAGCAATTTTTCTAGTGAAAGGGAAGAGATTAATTATTGTGAAGTAAAATACATCTTATATGGAAATTCAAAGCTTGTGTAGTTTCAAAAGATCCTGAAGTCTACTGTGTTAAATTTTTTTTCACAGTGTTGTTTCTTATGGTAATTTATTTATTTGATGGAATCATTACTTGATGTGAAGCATAGATTTCTCCTAGCAACCATAATATAACTGTTAAGATAGCTATTTTTTAACGGAACTGTTAAGATAGTTTGATACCAGTAAATAACGTAAATGAGCAACCAGGATTTGTGATTTTAATGACCATTTTGGACAAATAGGTGTTTTGGTGTCTAATTTGCTGTAAAACCTTTTGCCTTGTCATGTAAAATATGTAAGTTTTAGATTGTTGACAAGGTCCCTTCTTTAGAGGGAAAGAATTTATACTGTATGGCTTTTAGTCTCTTCTAGATGAACTGTATCTTCTGATTCTTAGGAAATTCTCCTTTCTTCTTCTTGTGTATTTCTCTGCCAAATTCACAACCAAGTCATGAAGGTTATAACATGCGTTAGATCTCGTAGACCATAATGGTGTGCTATTGGTGTCCAACAATAGTGACTTGTTACATACTACAAACCCCTTCCCCCCTCCCCCAAAAATAGTGATTAAAATGATTGGTACGTAGTCTTTTTTTAAACATGTTCATTTGTGTTCTGATTAGTTGCAATAGCTTGAGAAAAAGATTTTGATATACACCAACAATGGTGTAATCAGATTGACTGAGAAACAGTAGATAGAATAAGAAACAAGAATAAGAAACAAGTGGGAAGGAATAAAGATATAGTACATAAAGGATATTAGTTTTATTATCAAAAGACTAATAACACATGTTTGAAGGGAATAATAGGAAGACTAGTTAAACCTAACTATCTTTGTTTTAAGGAACATATTGCAATAATCTGTTACATTTTTCCTCTTGAAAGAATAAAAACTAATCTCAACTCAAGTACAAACATGTTAAATTTAACAACTTCAAATAGGAAATTAAGATACTTGGACTCAAATTTTCCAGAAAACTCCTAAGTATGTAGCATCAGCTGCATTAGATCTTTCTCAATGAATTAACTACTGAACTTGAGCTATATTGTGATGCTTGACTGTTCTTTAATCAATAACATCTCTCAGATCTAGCTCCAAATCATGCCTTTTTCATTGTACCATTTTAGAATATGAGTCAAAGCAGGAAAGTCTCCTTAAAGGTCTTCAATTAAGATACATGGAAAACTGGATGCACTTTGGCTGAATCTAACAGGTTCAACTTAGAGCAAGTTTAGCTCCAAGTCTTAAGACTTGGATGTGACATCATTTTTGGTGGTTCCCATTGAAAATGATGTCATCAAAATCTTGTTAAGACTCACTAAGACTTATACAAATTTATCACTTTAGCCCTAAGACTTAAATATTTGACATATTATATGTAGAAAAGTTTTTTTTAAAAAAAAAAAAAAAGAGATAATAAAAATAAAAGTGAAGTGGGTCCCAATCTCAAGTCTTAAGTTGAGTCTTGAAACTTCAAGACTCAACTTGAGACTTGCTTGAGATTTTTGAAGAAAAATGGGAAAAGTCTTAAGTATAAATTTTAAGACTCAAAATGATGATGTCACCCAAAGTCTTAAGACTTGGGGCTAAACTTGCTCTTATTAGCAGGCCCTCCGATTACATCTACAATCTGGAAAGGGACTGCATAATTAGCAGGGAGCTTCTCATTCTCATAATTTTTAAATTTTTTGCTTGTATGGCTGAACTGTAACCAAACCCAAGCTCTATTATGAAACTTCTTGTCACTTCTTTCATTATCCTATCTTTTCATTCTCTCCTGTGCACTTCCAAGTTGATGTTTCAGAGCTTGAATCACCTTTTTCTGTTTTTCAAAGACCTGTCCACCAATCAACCTCTGATTGACCAACGAGATAGGATAATTGCAAGGGTGGTGGCTGATTATACACCATTTATAAGGTGTAATTCTCCCAATGAAAGCCATAAACTCCAGTCTTTTGGTGCTTCACATACACCTCAAAAATGTTTCTGTACATTTATAAACACCCAATTTGGCCATCCATTTGAGGATGGTTTAGCAAATCTGACCCCTTAATAGAATATAGACCTTGTTAATAAATGCTTAATTAGAAAAGTTGCATATCTATCACTCACAATGGACCTAGGTCAACCATGCAACTTGAACACATTATCCAAATACACTTGAGCTGGATTAATTGTAGTCGAAGGATGTTTCAATACCATAAAATGGTTGTACTTGCTCAATTTTTCCACTACAACAAATGTTACTTCCTATGTGAGTTAGGCAGACGAGAAATTAAATCCGTAGAAAACTCCACCTAACCTCTTGAGGCACTGGTAAAGACAGTAACAACCTAGGATAAGTCATTGCTTCATTCTTGTTAGCTTGACAAATAGCACAATGCCTCGTGAAGTTGCTAATGTATGTGTGCACTTATTCCCTTCCAATAAACAAAGCTTCTCACCTTTTTTGTAGTTGCATCTAGAATGCCCCCCTTGAGGTGAGGAGTGTAGCCACTGCACTATAGCCGTCTTAAGTTCAACATCCGGATCCACAACAATCTTGTCTATTCTCCTCAACAATCCATCAACCAGAGTGAACTGATCAACAGTTTGACCTTGCTGATTATATAATTTTTTAATATCTGGTTTTTATAAATTTTACACATGAAAATGGGATGAAATTGTTTTAAATCACGTGTTGAAGATTGCGAAAAGTCAAATGGAGCAAAATATTAGGGACGGAGGGAGTAGTGCCTTGACACTTAGTTCAGATTTTGTTTTTACTTTTCTAGGCAAAATTCCAGCCTGTAACCACATGCTTAATTTCTCAGGGCATTGAAGTCAAGCTCCATAAATAACTTCATAAAATCCCACTTAACAGTGCCTAAAACACTGAACGATGAGTCACTGAACACCTAACACCATATCACAACTTGAGTCACTGAACACCTAACACCATATCACAACTTCCCAAAGGGATGGTCATTAATGATGACTCATCATGTTAGAGCCGAATTGAGTGTTCTGCAATTCATGAAAACTGTCTGCAAACTGACTGTGATGCTAAGTGTTGCCCATCAGCTACTGGGACATATTGTGTATCAAAATTATTCCTTTGAAGCTGCTAAGTGCTCCTCCCCTTGAGAATAATTAACCATCTCACTCAACCCTTGAAATTGCAGGCACCAGAATTGATATTTCAATCTAGGTTTGCTTTACACTTATCAAGGAATGAAGGATAATTCTAGAAATGAGAATTCCTTGATGAAATTTACAGCAGAAACGTAGAAAGGGGGATAAGTCGGCTCTGATACCCAATGGGAAAGCTCAAGAGAACCTATTGATGTGCACCAACAATGGTGTATTCCGATTGACTGAAAAAAGGATAGTAGAAAAAACGCAGAGAAGGGAAGAAAGATATAATAAATAGAGATGGAATATCAGTGTATTGATCAAAAGCGTGAGTACAATGATAAGCTATTTATAATTATAAGCTCACTGATCCTCACAAACAATCAACAAACTTCTAATATTTTAAGGAATAGACTATAACAATCTGTAAGATTGATTAGTTTTCAAGGCTTCTTAGGGACTCTGTCTTTTCAACTTTAACTAGATAGACATTTGGAATTTTTTTGTTTAATATAAAGTTGCAGATCACTATAAATACTAGTCTTTCCTCTAATGATCATCTATACTAGATGTATGGTTCATATTATTCTAGTAATCATGAAATTTTCAGTATAAGCTAGATACAGTGGAATGATCATACTTATGTAAAGCAGCCTTATATTTTCTTACCAGATCAGCTGCATCTTCTGGCTCTTGGGAAATTGTCCTTTCTTGCTCTGGTGCATTGCTCTGCCAAATTCACAACTAAGAGGCATTAAGATTATAACTCGTGTTCTATTTTGTAGAACATAATGGTGTGTTATTGGTGACCGATTTGCTATTAGTGTCCTGTTCTATTAAGCCAGTCAAGTTCCATAATTAAGAATAACTTAGTAAGGATGAACAGATTCTTTCCTTACCTGTTCATTGATATCTTGTGATGCTAAACCTTCATCCTATGTAATATTGTTCTATAAGATCACAGTTGTAGAGTTATGGAAGTTAATATCAATAATAATACTATGTATTATCAAGAGTTAGGAGGCATCTAATCAACATGTTCCCCAAAATAGTGCACGTGCGCACACTATGTTACATGGACTCAGGAACGGGTGTTGGACACGACACATGTCCAAGTATCCGATCTGGGAAGTTTCAAAATTTTATGACATGGGGACTATGTCCAATATTTGGACACTGGTACAGGAACACGTCAATAGATTATATATATATATATATATATATTTTGTATATTACAAAAGCTTTAAATTTTTCATTATGTCCGACATTTTTTTTTAAATACTTTTCTCGGAGCCTTTGGCACACCGGATAAGGTGTCGCTGCGTGACTTTGAGGTCACGGGTTCAAGTCCTAGGAGCGGCCTCTTGTCAAAATTGACAAGGGAAGGCTTGCCCTCTATACGCCCTTGAGGTGAGACCCTTTCTCGGACCCTCTCCTAGCGGGGACGCCAATGTGCACCTGGCTGCCCTTTTTTTTAATAATTCTTTTCTCGGTAAATTCTCCATTAAATTGGCAACCTTTTCTCTCCATCAATGGTGCTCTTTGAACAAGATGTGTTTTTCTTTGATGTTTCTCCTCTTTTATCCTCTCCACGCTTAGAGCATGTTTGGTTGGAGTGGTTTTTGATTGGAAACGGATTCAAACAAACCATCACTGTTACCAAGTGTTTGGTTAGAAGGTTTAGGCAGGTAATGGTTTCCACCCATTTGTTAATTACCTCTCTAAAACCTAAGGAAACCATTATCCTTAGGCCCTGTTTGATTCACCTTAATTTTGCTGAACTGAAATTGTTTTTACTGAACTGAAATTATTTTTACTGAACTGAACTTATTTTTACTGAACTAAACTTAATTTTACTGAACTCAAGTTATTTTTACTGAACTTAAATTATTTTTACTGAACTGAAATTATTTTTACTGATTTTCTATTATAATTTTTCTTTAAGAAAACTGAATTTTACTGAACTGAAATTATTTTTACTGAGCTGAAATTAATTTTACTGAACTGAACTTATTTTTACTGAACTGAAATTATTTTTACTTAATATTATTTTTTTAAGGTGAAGAAAAGAGAACAGGGTCTTTCTCTCCTCAAACAAAAACAAAGGAAGATAGGTTTAAGTGATTTCTTTCCAAGATTAAACCAAACAAATTAAATGAAAAGGTTAGAGTTCAATGATTTCATTCCTCTCATTTATTTTTTTCCTTTCCACTCCATTTCCACTAGTCATACCAAACGCCCCCTTAATGGAAGTGTCCAAGTGTACAATGAAGTGTCAGACACGTATCTGTGTCGACTGGACACTTATCTGTGTCGACAGGACACTTTGTGATTTTAGCCGTGTCCGATTAACATAGCGCGCGCATACACACAACGAACAAACAAAAGAGAGGCTATAATCATGTGGCTACTAATCGATTTAGATCCTGTTGAAGTGTGACAGATTAGAAACTATTCCCTGCTAAGTTAAAATAATCATTCTTGTCTTAATGAATAATTTTCAACTTATTTAGAAACATGAGGTAGGAGGTGTTGTAACATTATCTTCACTTTAAGGATGTGCTGAATTTACTATATTTTTTCTACCAGATCAGTGATTTCTCGTGAAACCGACCATTTTTTGTTGTTTAATAATGTTATAGCGAACGAAGAGAACAACAGTACTGGTCTATGGAGGTTATATTTCGCACTAAGATTTTTAAGTGATGAACAATTCTATGGGTTATTTATATGCTAATACATCTCAGTAGTTAAAATTTCTGGAACTTGTTGAATAGGTTCCTAAAAAATGGAAACCAGATTCCAGTTTCGATTCAGAATATCTTGTCTTTTAATATATACTAGTTTAAATCCCGTGCAACGCACGGTTTTTACTTAATCAAATTATGAATCAGTGAATTATAATGTTAATACAACAATAAAAAAAAAAATTCAAAAAAAAAATATTTTTAATTGAAACAAATACTTGAATTTCTTTTCAAAAAAAAAAAAAAAAAAAATAACAAAACTTGAATTTATATTATACTGTTATCAAAAGATATTGATTATTAAACATTAAAAAAAAACACACAAATATTTAATGATTATAATGTTTTATATGAAAATGCAATTTATAATATTATAACCCGTGCAATGTAGTTATATACCCATATGTCCCTATTTTGTTGGCATGCTTTGACCGGCACAATATTTTATACTCCGTAGCATACTATAACTGGCACAATGTTTTACAAATTAAATTGACTAATTTTTTATGAAAATTAATAATCTTAATTTTTTAATTTTGTTTTATGTTTATGTTTATAGTTATTGAATTGTAATGTTATTAATATTATAAAAAAAATTAATAAATATATAATAATAGCTAAAGTATCAAATCCTGGTTAGAGCAAAAAAAAACTTTCAAAGAAAAATACGTTGTAGAATGATATAAAGTACGGGAGTAGTACATTTATTATTCTAATATATTACCTTATTATGGGTTTGTTTATTATAGAAAAATACCTATAATAAAAAATATGAAAGATATGCATATAGAATATATTTCGTATATAATTGCCAAATTGAAAGTTAAATATCATAGGATATATAAAATAATATTAATGAAGATTTTGTATAAAAAAAGAAAAAAAATGGAAAGAAAAAAGTGGCGGGAAAATTTTTAATCAAAACATGACAAGTGTCATGTCAGATTCGCTTTTAGTATTATGTAACTAGATTAAACCCCGTGCAATGCACGGTTTTCAAATAACTTTAATGACAATAAATTTTATCAAAAAAGAGTATAACTAGGGCCTGTTCTGATTGACTGAACTCAGCTGAACTGAACTGAACTGAACTGAACTTATTAATTAGTGATTTTTAACTACGGATTAGTGATCTTTGATTATTTATTACTATACATATGTGTATATACAAATGCACATATTAAAATATTTACGAAAAATATACTATATGATTATAATTATAAAATATATGGAAAATATATTATAAAATGTATGGAAAATATATTAAAAACTTAAAACCTCTAAACATTTTAAACACATATACTATTTAATTTAAAAATAAAATAGTATTAGGACAAAAGAACACAAAACACTTATATGTATCTAACCCATTTAAACAAATTTAAAGTTGTGTAGTACTCTAATTTTCTCAATGAGATTAACATTAGAAATATGTATCAAAAAAATAGAACCATTTGAACAATGAATTGTATCAATATTATTATTATTATTATTATTATTATTATTATTATTATTATTATTATTATTATTATTATTATTATTATTATTATTATTATTATTATTATTAATTATTGTGATTATTATTATTATTTATTGATTATTATTATTATTATTTATTTATTATTATTATTATTATTATTATTATTATTTATTGATTATTATTATTAGTATTATTATTTCAATTATTATTGTTATTATTATTATTATTGTTAATATTATTATTGTTAATATTATTATTATAATTATTATTTTTTTTTTGAAAAAATTATTATTATTATTATTATTATTATTATTATTATTATTATTATTATTATTATTATTATTATTATTATATCTAACCCTTTTAAACAAATTTAAAGTTGTGTAGTACTCTAATTTTCTCAATGAGATTAACATTAGAAATATGTATCAAAAAAATAGAACCATTTGAACAATGAATTGTATCAATATTATTATTATTATTATTATTATTAATTATTGTGATTATTATTATTATTTATTGATTATTATTATTATTGTTGTTGTTGTTGTTGTTGTTGTTGTTGTTGTTGTTGTTGTTGTTGTTGTTGTTGTTGTTGTTATTATTATTATTATTTATTGATTATTATTATTAGTATTATTATTTCAATTATTATTGTTATTATTATTATTATTATTATTATTATTATTATTGTTAATATTATTATTATTATTATTATTATTATTATTATTTTGAAAACATTATTATTATTATTATTATTACTACCTCCGTTAATTGTTTTGTGCAACTTTGAGGGGGTTTTCGGTTACCAATGCAAAATTTGAGGGGTATAGATTAAGGGTTGATTTGTAAAAGTAATTAAAGTTGGGAGGAGAGATAATGGTAGGCCACCCCCATGTGTTTTGGTGGGGAAATCAATCTCTTTTAGAGGGAATCACTTACCCACCGAAATTTTCAGCCAAAATTCAAAAGGTTTGAATTTTTTTGGTGGGATTTTAATTCCCTCCAACAGATTTAAAAAAAAAAAAAAAAAAAAAATCAGCTTGTCATTTAAATTGCATAAGAAGTTCCACATTCCATTCATTGTTTTAGAGGCTTATAAATACTAGCCCCAAACTACCAAAAGCCAATAAATGTTCCACCATTAATTACAAACATTCTGTTTTCCAAATCATGAAATTGTTTGCCAAAAGTTAGCACTAAGCACCCTAAATTAGCCCATAATTAGTCAAAAAATTTAATTAGTGCTGCACAAAATCTTCACATAAATCCGTCATCATCTTGCTTTATCTACACAAAAGGAAGGGCTGCTTCATCTCCTCAAAAACCATCATCAGCTAGCCCATCAATAGCTACAGCAATCTGCAAACACACAAGTACAAAACCAGCCATGGCAGAGTTTGATGAATCTCTGTTTTATGATGTTGACCAATTATTGACAGAGGAAGAGTTGGCAGAATTATACTTTGATGTAGAGGAGGAGATGCAAGATGAAGACATAGAGCAATACGATTCTGAAAATGAGAATATGCAGCAAGAGGATGATACAAAAATGGGACTCATGTATCAGAACCAGAAGCTGAAGTTCAGGGCATGCAAGATGACCAACAAGGCACTCAGAGCATTAATAGGAAACAACTAACAATGCAACAAAGAAGACAGATTGTTGATGCAATGTTGTGCAAAATGCAAGATGGTAATTTGCCAAGAGGTTATAAAGTGCAACTTTCAGTTCAATTCCATGTTCACAAATCAACAATTACAAGGATATTCATTGAAATTAAAAAACAGATGGCTCAGGGAAATTTGATTGATGTTAGGTCTAAGAAAATAGGCAGAACAGGTCCAAAACCAAGGGAATTCACAGATGAATTTCTACAGTCGGTGCCCCTTCATTTAAGGTAGACTGAAAGGTCTTATGCATCAGCACTGAAGATTTCTCATGTCACTCTTCATTATTTGAAGAAAAAGGGGAGGTTGAGAACACATACTGCAAGTAACAAGCCAGCACTTTCATCTGACCATAAAGTAGCAAGAATGAAGTGGATTCTATCTCATATTAATCCTGTCTTAGGAAATGAGGACCCAACATTTGAAGATATGGACAGAGTAATACACATTGATAAGAAATGGTTCTACTTGAACCCAGACAAGAGGAGATTTTATCTCCTTCCAAGTGAAGAAGATCCATACATGGCACAACAATCAAGAAGGTTTAAGTTAAAGGCCATGTTCATGGCACTAATTGGGAAGCCACTTTATGGGACTAATGGGGAACTCATTCATGATGGGAAATATGGAATATTCCCTTTTACAGTTCAAGAGAGGGCTAAGAAATCAAGTAAAAACAGAGCAGCAGGAACAATGGTCACAAAGGCACTCCAAAATGTAAACAGAGAAGTCATTAGAGAAATGTTGCTCAACAAAGTTATACCAGCTATAATTGCTAAGTGGCCTGAAAGTCAGCCTAAGAATGTAATTATTCAGTGGGATAATGCAAGACCACATCAAATACCTAAAGATGATGAGTTTATTGCAGCAACAACAGCAAATGGATTCAACATACATTTTGTCTTCCAGCCAGCACAATCACCAGATTTAAATGTGTTGGATTTAGGATTGTTTAGGTCTATTCAATCTTTACAGTACCAGTCCTTTCCCAAAAATCTAGATGAACTTGTTGAGAAAGTTATTGAGTCATATAACACCTTCAAACCAGAAGTGAACAAGTACATTTGGGTCACTTTACAGAGATGCATGATCAAGATACTGAAAGCAGAAGGAGGTAACAAGTACAAAATCCCACACATGAACAAGAAAAAGCTAGAAAATCTGGGAACTCTGCTAAATGTTGTGCATGTTCAGAAGGAAGTAGTAACTGAGGCTGTGGAGTATCTAAACATAATGTTTAGGCCAGCACCTCAAGGTAATCATGATGCAGAGGAGGACATGGAGGTGGATGCAGACTAAGTCAAGGAAATAAACAGACTCAGAACATCAACATGTACTGCCACACATAACCATCTACAGTGTGTAGTTCTTTTTTTGGGCACTAATTTTATTAGTCTTGTTTATGACTAGGTGGTTAGGTGTATTTTGTAATGGATAATGTGATAGACCACTAAGGCAATGATATGTTAGTTGTTGTGTAATAGGCTTTTTGTAGCCACATTTTGAATGGAATGAAAGGAATGAATGCATTATGAGGTATGAAAAACAATCCATCAGAAGAATACTTGAATCTTGAATGCAGCAAATTAAACAAGTTTACCTCAACAACCATCCCATTATTGTGATAGTTGGAGCAAATAACTTGTTCAATTTGTAATTCAATTGAGTCCCTTCATCATATGGACTTCAATTTAAACAATGTACTCAGAGTAATATTGGGACTCCCTACTGAGTAATACACAAGCAGCAAAGGGGGACTCAAACATGTACCACTGTTCTCTACACAATTGATCATTGAGAACAAGACATAAAAATCAGAAGTTCACCACAATAAAGCAGTAACTAGGTAGCATCATTATTCATCAATCAAATTCCCTTTTCAAGCCATAAGTAATTCATGCCAAATAAACCAACAACAACAATTGTCCAAACAATCAACCAACATCATAAATAAACAAAGATATACATACTCCACCCACAATATAGCCAACACAACAGTAGAGACCAACATCATGAGCAGACCACCATCAACAGCAAGGTAATCAATTAACCATCTCCACAGGACATTCCAATAATATAACTAGGGCCAACAAATTACCAATACTTTTCAGAGTAGAAAAGAGCAACCAATTAACCAACAACAATTATCCATTTCCAATTAACCAACAACAACAACAATTAACCATATTCAATTAACCAACAACAACAATTAACCAGTCCAAACAATCCACCAACAACAATTATCCATTTCCAATTAACCAACAACAACAACAATTAACCAGTCCAAACAATCCACCAACAACAATTATCCATTTCCAATTAACCAACAACAACAACAATTATCCATATTCAATTAACCAACAACAACAATTAACCAGTCCAAACAATCCACCAACAACAATTAACCACTCCAAACAATCCACCAACAACATAAATAACCAGCCCAAACAATCCACCAACATCACCAATAACTCAAAAAATCCGCCAACATCATCAGCTTCAATTAACCAACAACAAAAATTCATCATGTTCAAACCAATTACCCAGCACATAATCACAAGTAAATAACCAATATAGCATAGAATCAAGTAAGAGGGACTCATAATCACAAGTAAATAACCAATATAGCATAGAATCAAGTAAGAGGGACTCATAAATTTAAAATAAAGAAATTAGGGTTAGGAATCGTTACGAGAGCAGTTAATCGGAGGGTTGAACCCTAGGGTTCAGCCGCCTCACAGAGCAGTGCACCACAGGGACAGAACTAGAGTCAGATTCCGGTTCAAGAGACAGAGGTGCCTCATCAGCCTCCTCATTAGATGAAAGGACGATGAGTTCCTCATCAGGAAGCCCACGCATCCTTCGCAACGCTACACGCGCCGCCTTCCGAGTAGCACGCACCTTAAAGGGAGGCCTCTCCCTCTTAGATCTAGGTTTTTTTGGAGGAGCCGCACTCCCCTCTCCAGTTTCCGCCACCATTTCCACCGGAATCTCAGAAAAATCAAGGGACTTCCTACGGGACTCACCCTCTCCCTCCTCCCTCTTTTTTTTTCTTCCTCATCAACACTTTTCAGCACTTGACCCAGAGCCCGATACGTGTATAACGTACAATAAGGACCCGTTTCACTGGACTCGTAGAAAGCACGAGGGAAGGGTGAACCAGTCTCAAAGCAGTGTATGAGATGCTGTATCAAGTTCTCTTCACCCTTGTCGTTGGTGGCCATGTAAGCATCTTTCAACGGATCTAGGTTTATCATGGTTGACAGAGGATGTGAGGTTGAAAAAGAGAGAAGGAGAGGAGTTTAGATCTGGAGAGAGGAAGTGGGAAATCGAAGAAGAAGAGGAGAGAGAGAGAAACCCCAAATGATGAACTAGGGTTCATCAGTAGAAATATCCAGAAGAAATAGTGGAGGCAAATCATCGCAATTAATTGTAGGTGGTTGAGGATGTGAGTGGGAATTGGGGTAATAAATGGAGGGAGTCATTAGTTTAGGGAATCTGATTAGATTAGAGTAGATGTAAGGTTAGTGTAATTAAGTTAGACTAAGGGTAACAATTAAAAAATAAAAAGGGACTAAGTAAGGGTAATTCAGTAATTTCCACCTTTTTTTTTACTAAAAATAGTAAGAAAATGGAAAGTTGCACATAACTCCGATCATCCCAAAATGGCAAAAGTTGCACAAAACAATTAACGGAGGTATTATTATTATTATTATTATTATTATTATTATTATTATTATTATTATTATTATTATTATTATTATTGTTTTTGTCGTTTTTGTCGTTGTAATAAGAGCTTAAAAGAATGAAATTTGGCTTTATATCATTAGCAATATCATTAGACATAAATTAAGAGATGAGCTGAACTGAGCTGAACTGAATTTCAACGGAACAGAACAGACCCTCAGTATTATCAAGTATGAAATATATTTCTTCAAAAAAGGGTATGAAATGTATTGTTTTTTTTTAAAAAAAATGATAGGAGTATATATGTGAAAGAAAATAATTAATATATATGTAATAGTTATTATGGGCAATGTTATATTTAAAGAAGTTTGTTTTATATTTTGTACAAATCAATAGTCAAAATTTTGATACAAATATAAAAATAAGGCTTTTTTTTAGTAAGTTGTTTTGGAGGGAAAACTCTTTATATTATATTGCCAGGTGTCATTTTAGGTTCGCCTTTAGTATAATGTAATTGATTGATGATTTTACTTTTTGCAAAATTATTTCTATGGGTTATTTATATGCTAATACATCTCATAACTTGTTGAATAGGTTTCTGAAAATGGAAACTAGGTTCCAGTTTCGATTCAGAATATCTTGTCTTTTGATATATATTTTACTTTTTGCAAAATTATTTCAAATTGTTTGCGGTCATAAATTTTTAACTCTTGTAACTTGTAAATACAACAAATTAAACTCAAAGTAGTTTATTATTAAAATTAGGTTTAAATTGATGTATGATTTAGACTTAAGTGACACTTTTATCAGGTTACAGAGTAAGGGTGAGTAAAGATTACGGGTACCGGAATTGGAACTGGAATTGGCGGATCCTCATTTACAGTTAGTTTTTTATACTTGTATTGTACATCTAATGCTACAGTAGACAAGGAATTTCGATGTGTTATACATACCGGTGCTCTAACGCCTCTAAAGGTCACTTGAGGTTGAGGCAGCATTTCTTGCCCAAATTGTAAGATATCCTGCAAAAGACACATGATCATCAAGTTTGAAATCTCATTGATTAATTTCAAATTTATCAATGTTATAATTATTAAAATATTTTGCCCGCCAACAAAAGTAATAATTATGTTTACTATTCATATTTATACAATTACTTTTACATGTTGAAATACTACTTATTTATTGAAATTTGTTAGTTAATGTGTTTAATTATGAAGTCCTTTATATTAATTTATGTTAGACCTGGCAAATGGGTCGTTCGGGTCGGGTCAATTTCGGGTCAGTAAATATTCGGGTCAGTTCGAGTCGGGTCAATTAGAGTTTCGGGTCAAATTCATGTCATCTTTTCGGGTTATGTTCAGGTCGGATCAAGTTGGGTCAATTTCGGGTCAAATTAAATCAATTTGGGTCTAGTCAGTTCGGGTCAATTTCTGCCAAGTCCCTCTTAACATAGGAGTAGATCCCCCACTTGGCTTGCACACTTTAACATTGTAAGCACAATAATCATAGTAAAGCTTCACAAAACCAGCACCAATGTGCAGAGCATCAACACTTGTCCCATTCTTAAAAATGCAGCCTATTATCAAAGTGCTCTAATTTTTATTCTTAAATGTTCATTTTTCAAAAGAAATGACAAGCTTGGTCGGAAGACTAGCCATAATTTGCATTAATGGAGTAAGAATTATTGACTAGCCTACAATTGGTCTTTGATGCAACTAAGATAGGTGCAACAAGGGAAGGTCCAAAATCGCGACCCAAATCAATGACCCAGACAATATATCCGCGACTACGCTCTACAAAATGAACATTTATTAAAAAAAAAATGAACATGAAAAAAAAAATGAACATTAATAATAAAAAATGAACACGTAAAAAAATGAACATTTAATACTTATAATGCATATGTTTCATAATCATATTATTTTTTATTTCTTCAAATTTTTATGTTCATAATTAAATGCATTATATTCATAATAATATATTATATGTTCATATATAATTACAATATTCATAATGTAAATACATGTTGTTCATGAAATATTAATTAAATTTGTTTATGCATATGTTGTCTTTCTTAGATGTTTATGTTCATATTTTTTTACGTATATGTTCCCCTTTTAAATGCTTATTTTCACTCTAAGAAAACCAATGCATATGTTCATATTTTGAAATGTTATGTTCACTTTCTGAAATGCATAAGTTCATATTTTTTATGTCTATGTTCACTTTCCAAAAATCTAATGTTCACATTTAAGGGACCTATGCATATGTTCATATTTTGCATAATTATGTTCATTTATTAAAAAAAATTGTAGAAAATCAGATAAAATTCAATTCATTATAATTAAGAAAATCATATAGTATCTCCGTTAACATTTAGTTGCAACTTTGGAATATTTTATGTCTCTCAAATAATGACCCAAAGTTGCAACTAAATGTTAATGGAGGTAGTATAAACCAATCAATCGAAGTTAATCACAAAGTCACCGCATAAAAAATCGAAATTCACACATTTTTATGCCTATGTTCACTTTTTGGAAACCTAATGTTCATATTTTTTATGCCTATGTTCACTTTCTATAAACCTAATGTTCATATTGTGCTGTTTACACCTATTTCTAGGTGCATGAGTGTGCACCTAAGAATATGCCACTATCCTATAATAGTAGGTCTGGACTAAAGAGGTTAAATGGTTTGGCCCATAATTTCCCCCCTCCATTTCACGAATTAAGGGTAATAATTTACACTAACCTTCACTAGAGTTACACTAACTTAACAGAGCTTACAAATTCTAAATGAAACTTAACTTGAATAGTCCATACATTTCACATTCTCATCGAATAAACTTTTACTCAAGGAGGTAAGGTGATAATAACTTCGATAATGGCTATATGTAAATGTTTTTTTAGAGGACTAGAACTCTAGAAGAGTGAAATAATGCGAAACCAAAGACTAGTGGCGGGGATCTGTTCGCGGTGTGGTTTGGCAGCAAGAGTAGCGGACATGAAGACGGCCACCCAATATTGATTTGTTTTGTCTCTATTTATTTGAAGCATTCATTGTTTACTCATTTTATGCAGTGGAACCCTTAAATCTTATGGTAATTAATTAACTAATTACTTGTAACATTATTCTAATGTCATGCATTTCATTTTACCTTAGATTATTTTCTTTAATTTTCATATAATATCCTAATGTATTTGTTAGGGTAATATATTCCACTAACCTCTCCGAGGGGCTAGGGTAACAATTACATGTCTTGTTAAAAAAAAAAAAAAAAGGGTAACAATAACATGCAAAATCTATATCTATAAAAATAAATTTTGTTTTTGCTATATATTAATTAATAATTTAATATAAATCTGATTTGATAAACAAAAACTACATACAATTCAACAATGTTTGGTCATATACTTCCTCTACTATTAATTTGATGAAACTTGAATTACGCAACTTAATTTGTTACCTCGTAGTAGCGAAGAAAGCAGCTGGTGGTAAAATGGTGAAAAGCTAAGGAAGATGAAGAGTGAGCTATACCCGGTCCTTTATAGTGTCTAGCTAGGCTTCAAATCCTTTGGTTTTGAGTGCTTGATTTTGTTATGTATTAAAAGGTACACAATCCAATAAATGATCCTTGACCCTATCTCAGGGAAATGTGTTAAAGTTAAACTATGTCACTATCTCAGTATCTCCGCAAAAGATCCATCAACTTAAAATATTTTGAGTGCTTATTTCTGTTATGTGTGAAAAATAATGGAATTTGACATTATTTTCAACTTTTCATATTTGTATATAGCTTTCTTAATTGATTAATGCATTCCCTTTTATAGTTTAGAAAGAGAAATTTTATACCCCATAAATTTTACCTCCCTAACTTACTAGCCCTAATTCAAGCAAGGACTAACTTGATACGAAATGTTTTTTTTTTTTTTTTTTTTTTTTTTTTTTTTTTTTTTTTTTTTTTTGTGTGTGCATTGATACGAGACATTTTTGTAATTAAATTTGCATGAAGTGTCACTCGCAATTAAGTATTATTATCCAGATTAAAGTTTTTCAAAATAACGCATGCAACAACTTTCGAAACTTAGTCAAGTTGCATGATTAAAGTACCATAACGTCAAACTTCAAGATGAATTGGTGCATATACTTAGTGGGAATAGTTTTATGCTAATACTAGACAAAGTAAATAGAACTCATACAATAATTTTTAATTAGGAAGTTCCAAAAATAAAACATTCTTAGACATTATATATATGGTGATACTAAATAATGTCTAAGAACTAGAGTGTACCTGTGCAAAATGCACGGGATATATATTATATTAGAGAAATATTAAATATGTAATATTTAAAATTTGGGAAGTTGATTTTGATGTTAACTTAGACCTTATTCTTTTGAGCTATTATTGTTTGTTGTGTACTTGTGGTTTGATTTGCTTTGCTGAAGCCTGCTTAGCTATGTCACTGAGTATTAGTAATACGCGAACACTCGTTCTGGCTTGCTGACATTTCTCTTCTCGGTTGAAATCTGATGTTCTTTGCTCTACTTAAAAGAACATGGTCTTACTCTTACCGTGGCCACGCAATGTGGCCAGCTATTATGGGATTTAGTTTGTCAAAGTTATAGAAGTTACTCGTTCAGTATTATAGGGGTTACTCGGTTAGTGACATAAGGGTTGTTCTATTAGGAGTTACTTTGTTATTTTGCAAGCAGTTATTCGGCGAGACCAGTCACGCAAAAAACGTGTTGTACATTTTTTTTGTGTTAATGATTAGAGAAAGATGTTGTTTAAAGGGTTGTCCCTAAAAAGTATATATAATTGAAGAGTTGGGGATTTTAAGTGTTATGGTTAATTGTTGATAAAGGAATTGTATACCCGTGCTAATGCATGACATACATAATACTACGTTCAAATAAAGAAAAAACACACACACACACAGTGAAATCTTAGTAGTAGTCCCTTGGAAAAATACCAAAAAAGAAAGAAAAAAAAAAGGTGCTATTTGTAGTTATTGTTTTTTTTGTAAAAAAAAAAAAAAAAAAAAGTTTTGAAATTTTAAATAAAGTATGGGATAAGGGTGGGTAGTTATTTAAAAAAAAAAAAAAAAAAAAAAAACCTCAAATCAATGAGAGTTTAGCATTGGAGATTTGGAGGCTTCACATTAAAGTGACTCTCAAATTATATATTAGATGTATAATTTAAAGATCACAACAACTTTAGTAATAGATGAAGTTGTAAATCAAAACATTACAACCACTTAACCATTACCTAACCCATCGTTAACCATTCCAAGTTGAAAGGATAGTAATAATAGTATAGGAATGTTATATATATATTTTATATCTCTCAAAGAAGGTAGTATTTTTTTTTTGAGGAAAGGTATTGATTATACTTCCTCATATTTTTTTTTTTTTTTTTTTTTATTTTTTTTATAGTTGTAACACTTCTCTTCTCACGCTTACCGATGCATGTTTTCAATCGATGTTAAAATTATAAACATTTGATATTAAAATTGTATAAGTCGAGACGATTGACTCTAACAAAATCCCACATGATTATATTTTTATTTAATTATAAACCGTCAAAACTAATCAAAGTGAAATACATGAATAATGTAAAAGTCAAACTGTTGCAAGTTTGCAACTATAAAAAAACGGAGGAAAAATGATTTATATCTTACTCCGTACCATTTAGAAAAGAGATTAAGAGAATAAAACGAAAACCAGTGATACACGGATCGTGATCTGTGTGCTCCCTCACAAACCCAATCTTCACCGTTCATTTCCCTAAAATCCAACGCCTCAAAATCAACCTCAAAACACCTTTCAAACAAATCAAAAAATTCCTCAAAAATTTCAAACTCCCGCCTTTCTTTCCTATATAAACCCCCCATCCCACCATTTCAATTCATCTCAAACTCAATCAATCAAACATCCAAAATAAATCAAACTTTCCCTCCATTTTCTCTACTCAAAAACCTCCAAATCCACAATCAATGGCTCGCACAAAGCAAACTGCCCGTAAATCGACTGGCGGAAAAGCCCCAAGGAAGCAGCTAGCCACCAAGGCTGCTCGCAAGTCCGCCCCAGCCACCGGCGGAGTGAAAAAGCCCCATCGTTTCCGCCCTGGAACCGTTGCGCTTCGAGAGATCAGGAAGTACCAGAAGAGCACTGAGCTTCTTATCAGGAAGCTCCCATTTCAGAGGCTTGTAAGAGAAATTGCTCAGGATTTCAAGACTGATCTTCGCTTCCAAAGCTCCGCTGTCGCCGCTCTTCAGGAGGCTGCTGAGGCTTACTTGGTTGGTTTGTTTGAGGATACTAACCTTTGCGCTATTCATGCTAAGAGGGTTACTATTATGCCTAAAGATATTCAGCTTGCTCGTCGGATTCGTGGTGAAAGGGCTTGAGATTAAGTTTGGTTGATTTTAATTAGGGTTTGTAATTTGGGGATGGATTTGGGAAATTAGGGTTTTGTAGTGAAGATTTGTGTATTTAAATGGAACTCTGAATGTTTGTTTTATGTTCAATGGAATTACGGAAATCTAATTATTATTATGGTTTAATACTACTTTTGTTTAATTTCTAGTCATTCTATTTTTTTTTTTAAAATTTTGTTGAATGCTACTCGTATTATATTTTGATTTGAAATAAGGAATTATTCTGGGAAATTATTATAGGTTTGACTAACCAAGTTAAATTATTTGTATCTATTTTGATGGTGATTTTGGACTAACATCTAATTAGAGTTTCTTTGTATTGGCAATATCTCTAATTATGTTTTCTTTGTATTGGGAATGTGAGGACTGAGGAGGAAGGAATGCAAAAAATAATGTTAATCTGACAAAATTAATCTGTTTAACAAATCAGACAATTCTAATTTCTGTAGAGATTTTAAGCATCTGGAAATAGGATGTTCATTTCTTGCTAGCCGTGGCAGTATGAACTTACTATGAAGACTATGAAAAATGAAACCCATGCTACACCCTTACATTACCATACTGAAAACAGGACAATATAAACTATCTTTGTTTGGTATGCAAATCACTACTACATGTAAGGATTAATCAGCAAATAGCTTGTGCTCAAGGACTTCGGGCTTGCACCTTGTTGAGTGCCAAAATTGCTAGTTATACAATGTCTGTATCTGAATAAGAAATGCAGTTCTTTGACTCATTGCCTCTTCCATCATTCAAACTCAAATGCAGATTGTGGTTGCCTGTTTTTATCGTGTTACTGGGGGAAGCTTCTTCTGAGTTCTGACAAATGCAAAGGTATGAAAGTCACCAAGGGAGAATTTTTGTATGAGACTGAGGTGACGGGTGACCTTTACTTTTTCGTTTTTGGTAGCAACTTTTGACGCCTGAGAGGCTCAGAATAAGTTATTGTGAGATTATGAGATTATCCCAGCTTGACAGCTTCAACCAATAATTGCACAGTTGCACATCACTGAAAGGTGCATCACCATTTCTGCTAACTCCATCAGTTATGGAAAGGTTCTTGCCACAGAAACCAGGAGATTCAGACGTTTGCGGATCATATATCCACAAATTCAGATGTCTACTCAAACACAGCTTGAATGACCTGAGAAGAAAAGAAAATAAAATAATGAACAGGAGTCAAACTTGTCTTATCTTAGTCGAGTTCTTCAAGAGATTCAATTTTTGATAAGCTATTAATCTGATTCTGCATTACTGCCACAAGCTTAGTTTTTTTTTTTCAAGGGTAATACTTCGTTTGAAAGGCAAAGGGAGCTCTTGATGATAATCTAGCAGTCTGAAAGCCGTTTAGGCAATATTAACTCCTCTGTACTCTGTTGAAAGAGTTTTAGATAAGCTTAGACATGAAAATGGCCGGCTACTTAAGCAAGTAGTCCATGACAGCAACTCCTACGTTATCTGTTCAGGCTCTTCAGCTTTTTAATACAAGTGAAATAATTACTGCTAACTAAGCCATTAGTCACCTTCGTCACTGGTGCTGCTACTGCTGTATCTTAGGGTCATGTAATAAGGCTCAAAGAAAGAAAAGTACAATTGTAATAAATACAACTCAACATTTTTGCAAATTGGCTACAGTGCTTCAAAAAAAGGAATAGTGGACTCACTGTTACATTAATCAGACAACAGCAGCACTATGGTAAAGCATAGATGCATCACATTACTTTTTTTAAAAAACATCATCCTCAGTTACAGTCTTACAGACCAAAAAGTCCATAGTTTACAAATCTTACTCTTACAGAATTTTTGAAAGAGCACAACATGGCATATGGCACAAAGTTCACATAATGCAGAGTTCGCAACGACAATCTGCTTAGGAAATCCCACTATAACTTTATCTGACAGCTCAACTCGAAGATATTTGAGAAACTAATAAAGGAAAGCATTAGGCTTGACGGTCAAAAGTAGTATGCAGTTATGCACAATACAGAAGAGAGCAAAAGCAGAAAAAAAAAAAAAAAAAAAAAAAAAAAAAAAAAAAAACCAGCCTTAATAATTTTGTTTTTTGAAGAAAAAATAACCACTTATCAACATTCTATACACATCATAATAATGAAAATGAGATTAATGAAAAACCATGGTAGTGCAAAATCAAGGCTTCTAGTTATGAAGTGCTTTGCTGTTCACCTATTTGAAGCAAGTTCTGAGCTTTGAAGAGTTGGTCATCATGACTGGGTGGCATCATTTGGAATAGCAGCGCAAAGTTTCCAGAAGATTCTTGTTTCAGAGAAGCAGGCTTGTAGGGTCATGCCGCAGACAGACATAGCAGTGCCATTCATATGGAAGCCATGAGATTTTTAATTGCTACTCTTGCTGATCATATTGTATTCTCTCCATCACAGTAATAGAAAGACTATATCTCCTCAAACATGGATGTATATCAGATTGACCAAACCACATAAAAATCTTGTATTTTTCTAGCTTATCTTATTTTCTCAATTCGCTTACTCTCTATCTATTTGTCTTAATCAATTAAAGATCAATCCATCTTCAATCCAATCTATACAAGTTAGAAACTCAAAAAATAAAAGAAAACATGGTACCTTCAATTGATCTATTCAGAAATAGATCCATTCTAATTTCTAACCAAATTGATCTATTCAGAAATTTCAGAATTTCTTTCCTTGCATTTCTTTCCTTGCATTCCTCCTATTCATGGCACAATCATTCCTTTCATCTTGTTCTTGGGTTAAAGTAACCCATAATCATATTTGATACCACCAGATCATAACAATTGGGTACAACGTCCTGAGCACACAAAGAGATGTTATCACATTTAAAAACTCATAAAACCACTCTTGCAAGTCCCCCAAATCTATCCTTAATTGCATTGTTAATCAATTTTAAGCTACAATAACTCTCTTAAAGAAAACCATTTAGATTGTAAACTTTTATCTAAAATATATATAGAAGGAGCCAGAATGTCTAAACAGCAAAAGATTAACTTCTCAGCAGGCAACACAAACTCTCCTGAATTAACTTAGCTTTATGATCATTTTCTAGAAATAAAGCAACACAATTATTGATTTTGTCCAATTGAGAGCTTTTACTTGAAGACCAAGTCATGGCTTCCTCTTCACACCCTAGAAGAAACAAACCAAGAAACACTTCCACTGCCAACCTTACATATTGCCCACCACCATGACAACTCATTCAACAACCCATCCCACCACCTATACAAGTAATACAACCCCCTCCTGTCGACACTTATGGAATTGATTTTGGGAACAATGAGCAATATATGGTAAAATTCCTTAAGATTCGACATAGGTCCATTGTCCCTACTAGATTTGTGAATAGAGGCGCCACTTTAGCCATAGGAATTGAAGATGAAATGTTGAGATTATTCACTCGTGAAACTTGGGCTCCCTTCATAAACAAGCATGCATACACTTATATCAATCTTACTTTCGAGTTCCTCTCCACCTTACCGTCGACCATAGGTCAAATGGCTACACCCCTAAAGATATATCATTCAATTGTTTAGGTGTACATCATACTCGCACGGTTAGCCAAGTTAACCGAATCTTAGGATTCCTTTTACCTAAAAAGTTAAGTAGATCAAACCGCTTTCGGATAGAAGGGTATTTGGATACATCATTTTGAGGGACTTAACTGGACTAGAGCAATATGACCCTAGTTGATCCATAGCCTCATACATTTTCATCATCCTCAGATATATAGTCCAATTCCTCTCTTGTACTCTTTTTGCTAGGAATAGCATTGGGGGTGTCTACTCTACTAAGGAGCTATATTTTTTTTGTGGCATATCGTGATTAACTCCGCTTACGATGTCCTAGGAAATGAGGATGTCTCCGAACGGACTCTTAACCCTGGTGCGTGGTTCATGGATTATTTGTACAAATGTTGCTGACGGTTATAGGGAGATTGCTACTTGCTACAGGGGGTATGATTACCTTGCTTGTTATTGGTGCCATTAATGATCTTGATCTTTTAGTTTTACAGCCATATAAAACGGGTGGTACTCTCACCCTTGAATTACAGAGTTTGAGGACAATGAATTTCATCAAGAAACAGCAAAACGGCCAAGGTTATGCGTGGCTTGTTGGAAGGCCAAATCTCCCACGTCCTGGGCCTTATGCAACCCTCCCAAGAGATGGTCTCCTTGAGATTAAAGGACCGGAGACATAGTCCATTCCCCCAAACTTCGTTTTTCCACCCTGACCTATTGAAGGTGTCCCATTATAGATAAGGGATGGTCAGCAAAACATGGAGGAAGCCATCCCCATGCTCCAAGGTGGTGCCCAACCATTTCAAGGTGCTAAAGCATTTCAGGGTGGCAACCAACCACTTACACTAGAGGAGCAAATTGCACGTATAAGGATTGACTTTGGTTACATGAAAACTGACTTTGATGGCCTAAGGAGGGATTTTACATACACAAGAACAAAGTATGAAAACCTAGTGAAAATTCACGATAGCATGGCCACCACTTTTGGCGAGATGAAAAGTCAATTCACTTCTATGCACTCAGCGTTTCAGGATATGGGTGGCATGATACATCATCATTTTAAGGGCAATTCTAGTAGTATAGAATGTATTAGCTTGCTCGATCGTCATCTCATTCAGGTTTTGTTGACACTCAGTTATGTCCTTCCAACACATAACCTTGGTCGTCTTGTTATTTCTTCATCCAGTTCATTGTCCTCTACCTCTACAATTCAAGGTTGATAGTACTACCCATTTTATATGGCTCTAAAACGGAAAGATCAAGTACATTAGTGACACTAATAAAAAGCAAGATAATCATACCCCCTATAGCAATCTCCCAAGAACCATCACGAACATTGTACAAATAATCCATGAACCACGTACCGAGATTAAAAGTTTGTTCAGAGACATCCTCATTTCCTTGGACATCCCGAGCGAAGTCAACCATGATATGCCACAAAAATTATAGCTGCATAGCAGAGCATACACCTCAAGTGTTATTCCTAGCGAAAAGAGTACAAGAGAGGAGTCGAACTATATACATGTGGCAATGGGTCAACTAGGGTCATATTACTAGAGTCCAATTAAGTCCCTCCAAAATGCTTAATCTGAATACCCCTCTATATTAAAGCGGTTTGGTCTAGTTAACTTTCCATGTGGAAAGAATCCTTGGAATTGGTTAACTTGGCTAACCGTGAGAGTATGACGTACACCTAAACAATATAATGATATATCCTTAGGGGTATAGCCATTTGACCTACGGCTGACGGTCAATGTGGAGAGGAACTCGAAAGTGAGATGGGTGCAAGTGTATGCATGCTTGAATAGTAAGGGGAGCCTAACCTGCACAAGTGAATAATCTCAACATCTCATCTTCAATTTCTAAGGCTAGAGTGGTGCCTCTATTCATAAATCTAGTAGGGACAATGGATCTTTGTCGAATCTTAAGAAATTTTGCCATATATTGCTCATTATTCCCAAATCAATTCCATAAGTGTCAATAGGAGGGGGTTGTATAGCCGGTGGGATGACTTGTTGAATGGGATGTTAGGTGGTGGGCGATTTCTATGATTAGCAGTGGAAGTGTTTCTTGGCTGGTTTCTTCTAGGGTTTAAAGCGGAAGCCATGACCCACAATTAAGCAATCAAAGACACCAAGAAGTAACCAAAGAAACAATAACCAATCAAGCACAACAAAGCTACACCACCCTAACCGATAACAAGCATTATCCCAAGATTGCCACAATACCACAATCAACAAGAATACTTATGACTATATTACAACCACCAACAAGAATACTTAGGATAGAGTGATATGCTTCCTTCAGCTACTGCCAATCCCCATCACAAGGTTGCTTCTGTCATGTTGGATGTTGCTCATCTGCTGACTCTGAAGAGCTGGACACTTTACATGGTGCATATCCCCAGGGAACGTAACAGGGTGGCCCATAAGTTGGCACAACATGCTATTGAAATGCATCTTTCTGTCCCAGACTGTGCCAAGACTGAAGCAGAAGCGGATCTGGCGGATCTCAATGCTGCTAACTAGCTCTACCAGAAAAAGATTTTTTTGCCCCTGCTATCTGTTAGCATGTACTTGTATATTTTTAGCTGTAGCCTCCTTTTGTTTCAAACTTTGGGCTGTAATATTTGGTTCCACAGGACCTACAAACACTACTTTTGTGACCCTAATAATTCTCTATGTGATGGGAATTATCTTTGGTTTTAAAACCATCTTTATGGCTTATAGCCTAATGTAATATATTCATAGCTTTGTGTTAAAAAACAAAAAACTACAACCACCAACAAACAATGCAATCAATCTTAACTCACAAAAATTGCTTCCACAATTTCTACGGATTCGAAAATTCCATCACAATCGATCAAGAATTAAGACTAAGAATGAAGCAAAACCAAATCAAAGTCAACTCTTTCAAGTAGCTAATCCATGACTACTAAAAACATTTGAAATTTCACAAAATTAATCACAATCCACATAAACAAGGTCAACACAAATAGGAAATTCCCACAAGAATCACAAACTAAGAAGTTTCATCAAGAAATTTCACCAAGTAAGCCATGAAATTTGTAGAGAGAGAAAGAGAGTGGAAAGAGTATACCCAAGTTATGATGGGTGTCAAATACCCACAAATGACCCGTTCTTGTAGTCTATTAAACCTTAGAATGTTCCACAAGCCACAGAATTGCTTCCAATTGAGTATATGAGAAAAACCCCCAAATTTGTTTGAAAGTTTGGATTTTCAAATTTTTGGTGAGATGAGAGATTGAGTGAATTATGGTGAGAATTTCGTAGAAAATTGGCGTAGGAGGTGTAGAAATGGAAAATAATGGTGATGATAAAAATATTGTGATGAAATTTAGGGTGTTGAGGGTGTGGTAGTATAGAGAGGAGAGAGGAATTCGTGATAGTGTGGGGTTGTGAAGGAAAAACACAGACATAAGAAGAAAAGAGCACGCTCAAAACTGACGAGGCACGGGCGTGCTAACCTAAGGCACGGACGTGCCTAATGCTGCATGCTGCTGCTTCTGTTTGTTGGGGCACGGACGAGCCTGCCTGCTGGGACACAGACATGCCTTGATAAATTTACTTTGGCAGTGGCTTCTGGTGTTCTGAATTTGGATATGGCACTGACGTGCTTTTCCAGGACACGTTCGTGTCTCTTCCAAGACCTGCAGTGTCAAACTTATTTTTTTAGAGAGCATGTTCTTAAAAAACTTAGCATATGAAGGCATCTCGGATATTAGTTTTAAAAGAGATGAGAAAATGTAAGGGCATGGAGATTTCCGTGACAAGAAACAGAAAGAAAACTATGTCCAAATTACGGGAAATCAAAGTTCTTCAGGAGTCAATAATCAATATCTATTTACAATATAGCAATTTCAGCGTAAGTGATTCAAATCAATAGGCTCCTTTATTTTTTACAATTTCAGTGTAAACCCTTATATTTTGAGTCACCTTTAGTCTCTAATTTCAGTGTAAACCCTTATTTTATGTCACCTTTTTAGTCTCTGTCAGCATGGCTGCTTCTTTCTTATCACTGCTGCTCATTATTAAGATACTGCAGTGCAAGTCCATACAAAATTATATGGAATTATCAGCAACAAAAACAAATCAAGAGCAAGACTTCTATTGTAAAAAACTTAAGATAGCATTTTACCAACTTTTCAGACATTTTGGCACTCTTGCATCCTTTTGAGCTTCATCAACACAATTCTCCAATTTACATAAAAATTGGCAGATAATTGTCATTACAGCAAACAACTTGTGCTTCTACTAGAGAGCTTCCACCCATTTCTAGAAAGTTTTTACTAGGTCCACCTTTGCAACAGAATTCAGGTAATTTTCAGAGGTTTAATAATAAGCAACTATTTTCAGAGCCTCTTATCCATCGTATATGAGATTGAGGATGTAGTTGTGATCTAAATTGAAAGCTGTATCTTTTATATGTTGCAAAGCAATTACTTTATTGCCTACAAAAATAAACTTCAATAGCCCCTTATTGTTAATATTAGGGCACTACCTTTAGGCATTTCAGATGTCAATATTTCACAATGTTGAAACCACAGTGCAGTATGAGTATGATTGTATCCATAATGCATAACAGATGGATGCTTAGCATAAATTGAAATATAAGTAAAAAGAACTAAGCAGAAAGAGAAGCAGAAATATTATAAATACAGACTCAAGGAACAAAACAGCTACAAACATTCCTGTTTGTAGTTCTGTCACTAATACCTTCAGGATTAAAAGTAACAATGACTTCTACATATAAGACAACAGCTGTATTCATGTAAGAAATAGTCAGAAAAGAAGTAATATCACAATCAGAAAAAGGCTTAGAATGATTATGTCTCATAACTATTGTAAGTTCTTTATTCCAAACATTTCCTTAAAGTAGACAGTAGACTACAACATTTTTGAAAAAGAGTGCACCAAAATTAGCAATATATATCATAGGTACAAAGTTTTCATCCACTACAGGAGTTCTTAATGGCAATCTAGTATTTCACTGTAATCCACTGAAACTATATAGTGGTTTTGTTCACTTTACACTCAGTCAGAGGATAATAATGAGATCCAAAAAGACCAAAATCAAATAAAAACAGCAGGCCTAATAATAAAAGTAATAAGAGCACAAGATAGAAGAGTTCAGATAAGAAACTACCCATCGATTTAATAAGAAAATGGAACCTTTCACATAGAAGTATATCTTTCAGCCATTGCTGTCACAAAGAACCCTACAATAGAATAAACAGAAAGAAAGACCAAAACAGGATCAAAAGGGAGAAAAGGAGGAAAAAAAACCCTGCGATTTCCCTTGTATTTACAGCATTCCAGCTTTTATGAAGATTTCATCACCTGAAATCTCAACAAAAGGTAAATTACTCAATATGGCACTTGAGTTTTTATCTTACAACCAGCATAACCTAGAAGTATTACAGTATTGGAAGCTATATCGGAATCGAGGGTCATATTTTTGCATAAGCTTCAAATCTCGGAATCCCATTGCTTTGTTTTGTTAGATTGGTTGCGAACTTCTAAGCTCATTCCATGTTACTATTCCTGATATAAGAAAACAGCAGCTAGATTCCTTGTCCATTTAATCAGTGCCCAATTAATAAGCACCACATATTCTCATTTTCTCAGGAATCGTCCTCAAATAGTATCTTGTAAAACCTTTTCCTTTCCTCAGGATCAAATAGACGTCCAGCCTGACCTACTGGATCTTCTTCTTCAGATATCTCCACATTCTTGTTCTTCCTTTTCTCTACTTTAGGCATTATTATACCTTTCTTCTTCCTCTTCTCTAGATTCAATAAACGCCCTCGCTGATTGTACTCATGCAGCCCCTCTTGCATTAATTCCCCAAATTTATCCTTCACCACAACTAGTGGATCCTTGTCAATCAGCTTTGAGGCATTATATCCCTCTCGGAGGAGAACCGTGTAGGTCTTATACTTGTTTGTTACATAAAATATGCCAGGATGTTTTAACAGCAAAACATTTAACTTCTCTGGCAAAGCAAACTCTCTCTTGAAATGGCCTAGCTTTATGACAGACATTTTCTTCCAAAGAGTTAGTGATAGTAATTCATGTACCAAGGCCACTGTCCTTTTCTCATGCTCCTTTGATCCTTCAACCAAGCTGCTTGGATTTGTGTAAGGTGATATATATGGCGTTGAATTGAATTCATTAAACCTCTCCCATGATTTAATCCATGTCGAAGGCAATGAACACGAAAAGCGAGGCTCTAAATTCTGCTTGCTAGCTGACATTTCAATGCACGAAATCGGCAACTCAGGGTTCCATGACACAAGCTCAACCTCCATTGAACTTTTCCTCCCACTATAATTAATAAGCCGAAACATTTCTGAATATTTTGGAACTATTCTAATCAGATAATCATCAGGAAAACCGAAATTCCGCTTCAATTCATCAAGCTTTACCACATTAAGCCTCTGGTTTGAGCTCATCATCAAGATTTTCGCCAACCGCTCAGCAAATACAGGCTCCTGATCTTCTTTGATGGCCTCTTCTTCCTCTACTAGGCACATCATTCTTTTGGTTAGTTGACAATAGAGCTCGTCGTTTTCTCGAAAGACCTCAAAGCAACATGGATACTTGCTTAGCCAATTGAGAGCTTTGCCTTGAAGATCAAGGGTCTTAAACTTTTTCTGGATGAAATTAACAGGTACTACCTGATTAGGGTACCTCAGGATTATGTTCTTAATTTGGTTATTCACAATCCAACGACGGTTATGGGTTAGAGCTGATTCAAGATCTGGGTCTTTCTTCATTGACCAAAGTGAAAAATCTCTAATGAAAACCGAAAAAGTTGGCGTAAAATTCTTGTTTGTAAACTTCAGGTTTTGAGAGAACCTGATGATTTTCATGTTGAGCAATTTCTAAAAATAAATTCCTGGTCAAATACAAAAATATAAAATTAGAGTATCAGTATCTTGATAAATGCCAAGAGAACAATCAAAATGCAAAGATTTAATCATTTAATGGAAAAATTTAGCAGTATATGTTGTAAACCAATGTGATTGATCAACAACAACAAAGCCTTAGTCCCAAAATGATAGGGGTCAGCTAACATGAATCATCATAAGGAACCGTTTGGTATTATAAACCAATGTAATTGATAGTAAGAAAAAAATGGTAGGGATACCACAAACCCGCAATTGATAGAACTGAAACCACGGTAGGTTCTGCTTCAGGCAAAAGGCATAAACTTCAGATTCAAGACATGCCCAGAATGCAGAGAGGATAGATACCCATCCATGTAAATTTCAGACAAATCTATATGAGTATTTTTCTGAAGGAAACACCTAAAATTTCATAAAGTTTTGGTTTTGTGACATAATACAACAATTTCTCTACGTTCCTTCCACAATTTTCTTACTGTATTGAACAAAAGATTAAGACAAAAAGCAACTCCCAATTATATTTTCAGCTAAATCACTAACTGTAAACATTACACAAAAGTAAAACAGCTCATAACTATCAAACCAACGAATTTTCGGCAGATTTTCATTTTATAATCAACTAAACTCAGAAAGAAAGTCAATGCAGCAGAATTCAGGAGGCAAAAAGTCTATTAATAAAAGAAAAAACTGCAAGACATAGCAGGCAACTAGATGAACAAAAATATACTTTGATTACTTTCGGAACTCGAACCTAACATGAATGAAGACCATTATTAACACACTTAAACATAATCCGATACCCGATGATCAGAGAATAATAAGGTTAATAAAACAGGTATAATATGGACTCACCCTAATTAGATTTCTTGGATTATGTTAAGAATGTGGAATCGATACTACCATTAACTAAAGGATCAAAATTATAAGTAATTTATCAAATACAAACAAACCCAAGAAAAAGCAAGGGAAATCCTAATATCAGTACCTAAATACTCGAATTAGTCTGTTGCTTAAACTTATGTCATAGCAGATTATACTCAACAACAATTATACTAATAATAACAATTGACTAAATTACAACAAAAAAACCATTGATTTATCTTATTAGATTTCTTGGGTTATGTTCAGGAAGTGGAGAAGACACAAATGAATCTCTAAAATTTGTGATTTTCACTTTGGTTGTAAATTATTTTTCCCTAATTTTTACAGGTAAGTGGTAAGTGATATTCAATAAAATTGAAATTGGGAAATGAATTTTGAAAATTTTAATCAGCAATTGCAACAAACAAATTGAAAAGAGTGAGAAATAATTTGAGCAAAGTAAATAATTTGAGAAAGACTGAAGTTAAAAAAAATGTACCTAAAAAAAATTGAAGTCAGTGAGATTGTTCATAGGACGAGAGAGAGTGAAAAATAGTGGCTGGTAAACGGTGATGGTGGCTTACGGTGGAGACTGCCATAGTAGAGTGTTGAGTAGAGACTAGAGAGTATGGAACAATTTTGTGTGAGACTGGACTCATGTGAGACCGGACTCAGCAACAAAAAGGCGCGAGTGTGAGAGACCCGATCAAAGCTCGCTCGTCAAAATTTTATAAAATCGATAATATTTGATAAAAATTATCTTAATAGTCTTATTCTTGATAAAAAATTATCTTATTCCATTTTTATTTTTGTGCACAAAAAAACACAGCAAAATCAAAACCACAGCTAACAACACCTTAATCAAATGATAAAACCCAGAATTGGATGAATGACGACGCGACAATGGCGGCGAATCAGCAATTCGGCGATTCATAGTTCTCATAAGAGAAAGAAAAGACTTGAAAATCGAGGTAGAGTGAAGAAATTGCTAAACCTTCAATAAACGGAAGAAGGAAAGTTGACGAACACTTCGAGTCCGATTCCGACGATCCTTGTGATTGATAGGCGATGAGATTGAATCAGTAGTAGAGATATCAACTTTGAGAAAATTAGGGTTCTTTGAGGTTGAAGAAGAAGAAGAAATTGTACTAGCAGAAATAGTTAGATTGTTGTAGGTGAATCTCCTTCAGCTTGTTCCGCCATTCTTGAAACTCGGTGTTTGGAGGTCGAGGCTAGGGATGTCAATGGGGCGGGGCGGGGCGGATGTTGGCCTTCCCATCCCCATCCCCACCTAATATTTTCATCCCCATCCCCATCCCCATCCCCGCGGCGGGTCCAATTTTCATCCCCATCCCCGCCTCACCGGGTACAACTCCAAAACCATCCCCGCCCCACCCCTCACTTGGATATCCATCCCCACCTAATCCCCACCAAAGACCCGCCTAATCCCCACCCAAGATCCACCTAATATCCGTGTCTCAAATACACAATCTTACATAATTAATACGAATTATAAAATAAAAAATTCTATACACATTTTTGTGTTATAATATAAGTGTCGTACAAAGTATTATAATTAATATTATATTTCATTATTTTATAAATAGAATAAAAGTATGTAATTTTGCTTTAAAAGATATATAGATGTGGGTATGAGGTGGGGATGGGGCGGGGCGGGGACGGGGTGGGTACAACTTAAAATCCACCCCCGCCCCATCACCCATGGCGGGTATGGTTTTTATCTCCATCCCCGCCCCACCACCCGCCAAACCGAGACTCATCCCCACCCCATTGGGGCGAGGATGGGGCGGGTCTCCTACTTGACCCGCCCCACTGACATCCCTAGTCGAGGCATGGAGGAGAGAAAAGGAGAGAAGGATGAAAATTATCTTATTTCTGACTAAAATAGTCTTATTCCAGACTAAAATTATCTTGTTTATGACTAAAATAGTCTTAAACCTGACTAACATGAAAGAGAATGAAGATGGTGGACTTACATGAGTCCGTTTTACCCAATACTTTACCAGAGGGTAGTTAAGGTTTGCAATTGTGAGACACTTCCCAAGTAGTTTTATTTTATTGGAAAAATTGGAAAGAATAATCGTATCTTTGCACATTTTTTCAAAATAATTCCACTTTTGCGTATTTTAAAATTAAGCCTTTTTATCTTTAATCTGTTTAATAGATTAATTTTTTAAAATATTTTTTAATCTTCTTTTTTCACCTCATCCCCTTCATTCAACCACCATGACCACCCACCACCACTGAGCTGACCACCTTCCCAACATCACCACCAAACCAACCGCCTGAGATGCAACCCCAGCCCCGCCCCGCCACCTGAGCCACACCCACCCAAATCCCACAAGTCTCCTGAATAGCAAGCTCCAAGGTTTGAATCGAAAACCTCGTTCCCACCCATCACCATTGATTTCGTTTCGGTCAAGCTCCAACGTCAAGCTCCGAGGTTTTGTCTTTGTTGTTTTTCCATGGATTGTTGCTATGTTTTCCGAGCATTTCAACGGCGGAATTTGATAATATTCGGTGATTCACCCCTCTCCCCACCTTTGAACTAAAATAGCACACTCAAATCTTTGTTACTCAGGTGAATAAAGAAGACAATGGAGATAGCTATTGGAGACTTGGGCGAGTAAAGAAACTCGCTGGGAGTTGAGGAAACCGAGTCGACTCAACTCAGGGAACTCACTAGTGAGTTGATTCCCTTGAATTTCCAATCCTTTTAAAGCATCAACTCAAAAAAGCTAGGTGGGATGGGACCCATGACTCCATGAGAGCATTGATGTTGAGTACGAGCTCTTAGAGGTGGGTGAGTCGGAATAGAACCGGAGAAACGATGTGGTGGTGAATTGGGGGGAGGGAATCAAGGAGGGCGGCCGGTCGGCTGGGTCTAGTGGTTCTGGCAGACAGCTGGTTCTGACTGGTCGGCGGCGGCTGGTCCGGCGAGGGAGAGGGGGCTCTGGCAGGGGAAGGAAGAAGAAGAGGGTTATTTTTTTTTAATTCTTTAATTTTTTAAATAATTCTTTAATTTTTTAAAAAATCAATCAAAAGGTGACATGTGTCAAGTTTCCTTTTAAAACAGGTTACCAATTCAAACAACCGGTCATTAAATGAAAAAAGGTTCATTTTGGGAAGATGGGGTTACAAGGTGTGATTATTTTTGGAATTCGAAAAGGTGGGATTATTTTGAGCAGATGGGCGAAAGATGGGATTATTCTTTTCAATGTTTCCTATTTTATTTTAGGAAAAATTGTCTCCATTAATCCCAACTTTTCTTCGTCCGATGTTATTAATCTCAACTTTCATTTATTTTCTATCACTCTCAACTTTATACCCTATTATTTTTTATCACCTCCAAGTGACTTGAAACCGGTTGAAGAGGTAAACCTTGCTGACTTGGGATTACTTGTACACATGTCGCAACCTGAATAGTTAAAAAGTAAATAAAAAAACCCTCCCTCAGCCTCAGCATCGACCACCACCACCAACCTCCCTTCCTTAAGCCCCAGCCGCCTCGTGCCACTCTCGAACCATCAGGGGGTGGTCGGAATTAGATGGACAAGGCAACAAGGTGGTCGAAATTTGTCGGAGAAGGTGCAAGGTGGTCGAAATTCAACGGGTAAGGGAAGGGGAGTTGGAATCTGTAACACCCTAGAAATTCATATCCTGTATAATACTTGTTTTGCGTTTTTTAAATTCAAAATAGGAAATCATTACTGCCACCGTGAAACAGTTAAGACAATTATCAAAAACACACAGCGGAAGACTATCTTTAAAAAATTATAATCATTCAAAACAAGTCAACTTAAAAAGTCAAACCAAATGAAAGTAAAGTCAATCTAAAGTCAACCTAGCTACAACTTGGAACCATTGTAGGTCCTTAATAATACCGAAATAAATATTTAAAACCTTTGCGTTAGTCTCACAAGCAAAATATATAATAATCAAAGCAATAAACCACGTTATATTCTTATAGAAACTAAACATGATTAGCTCTTCACTCACGCCCGTCATGAATATACTTCAACACTTGAAAAGCTTCTCTTTACTTTGTCCCCACTACTCGTCATTAGAAATGGGTCGTCATAGGCCCAAGATAAAGACAAGGCCAAACAAACATACAACACACAATCATCAATGCTGAGTATATTAACGTAAATAGTGTAAATTAACATGCTTAATCCTATCAACACACAACTTACCTTGTTGCACCTGTTTACAAGCACACAACACAACCAACGAATAAATAGATAAATAATTTTCTTATTTAATTTGATTACGCGCGCGTTTGTAGACACCCATTTGTGTCTCCCTAAAACCAAACCCAGAGATAAGTATCTTTCGCGTCGAATCATAATCGAATGAAGTGAAAGTGTGGAAAGTCTAGTGTTGCGGATAGTTTTTATTTCTTTTCTTTCTCTCTGTTTTTGAAAAACTATTTTAATAAAACAACCAATCCAGTTTGGTTTGGTCCATGGAAAGGATCCAATAATAGTGTAGTTGGGTCAGGATTGAAAAGAGCTTTCCAAGATATATTATAAGCCCAATTTCGATAAATGTAGACACCTAAAAATGTCTCCCCAAAACCAAACCCGATGATGAACAACCTTTCATCGCCATTATTGGTCGGGTTGAGTATTTAATCTTGGAGTGCTTAAATCCATATTTCCATTTCATAAACCAACCCAACTTCTAGCCCATTTCCACAAACCATAACTTATTTTCCTCTTTTCGTGCCTTTAAACCCAAAATAATTCATTTCGTGTGCTTTAAAATCATTCATTTCGTGTCCTTTTTATACAAACATTTCATCCAGTTTATTTTGGTCCATAATCTTGGTCCAATGATTCAATAATTGGATGGGGATTGAAAATAGCTTTCCAACGATATATTATAAGCCCAAATCCGAGTTATAACGAATAAGTTATGACCAAAATATTAAACTGAGCCCAAACCGAACCTAAGCCCACCTTACCTACGACCCAATGATCATGTGGAGGGTCCAAATGATTTAATCCAATTCCTAAACCAATTAGGATTAATTGGAAGCTTCTATAAGTTTCTAAAAGATCCTAATTATCCATTTTGAAAAGATAAGATTAAAGAGTTTGAAATTGAATAAAACTCCTTTTTTGAAAATCATAATTTTATCCGAATTGAAAGACATTCAAAGATAGACAGATATTATTTTCTTGACTCATAGTTTTTATCCAAATTTTATATGGTTGGATAGCCCTTGAAATTATCTTTCCAATGATATATTATAATATCAATTCCGAGCTATAACGGAAAAGATATGAATAAAATGTCTAACTCTATCTAAAACTGATTCCGTCTCACTATTTCGGCCATATCTTTTATTCTATAAAATATTTTGATCTGATTCTAATTGGTTTAGAAAGTAGACTTCAAGTTCTTTTCAACGATATCTTATTCATCTTAATCCAATTTCTGGATAAAAAGATATGATAAAAACAAAAACCGCAAAAACTGCTGTCTATCGCAAGAGTTTTAATCCGATTCAAACTCGATCTTTTCTTGATTCTTCAACCCCTCTTTTTTCTCTATAAATAGAGCTAATATCTTCCCTTTTTGAATCGTCAACAATCTTGATCACAAAATAATTCTCTTCTCCCTCTTTAGCCTAAATACTAGCCTCCCTATTCTTCCATAATACTTCCCCTAAGCACTCCAAGGAGTCCATACTTAACCTGAGGTTCCGTCCTTAAACCAAGGCGTGAAAGGTATAATTAACTGAGGGTTTGGACCAAATCAACTCTACTTTAATTTAATTTTCATTTGATTTACATTTTTATTGAAGTTACTAACAATTTATTCATGATGTAGCAATTTAAAGGAACGCGCGGAATGTGAGTAATTAATTAATTTAATTACTCTTACTTTATTTTCTTATTGCTAGTATCATGATTAAGGTTATTTTATATTTGATTTGACTCACGTTATTATTGTTAAATTGCTTCCAATATTATACTACTACAAAATTGGCCAAAGAGACCCAATATAATAGACCTGTTTACTACATAAACGGTCTCTTTGTTTCAAGAGACCATTTACCATTAATAACCGGCCAAAACAGCCGGGAAATGACATTGATGTGTACTTGGCACCTCTTATTGACGATTTGATTATGCTTTGGGAAGAAGGTGTGGAAGTGTTTGATGCACATCGCAATGAGAAGTTTAATCTGAAAGCAATGCTATTTTGCACCATTCAAGATTTTCCGGCTTATGGAAATCTTTCGGGGTATACTGTGAAAGGGGAAACAGCTTGTCCTATTGGTATTGAGGATTGCAAAGGACAGTGGTTAAAGGAATCTGGAAAGCATGTTTATCCGGTTCATCGTCAATTTTTGCCGTCTGAGCATCCATATCGAAGGAGAAAAAATGCGTTTGATGGGACACAAGAATTCAAAGGGCGACAAAAAGTAATGTTAGGTGAAGAGGTCTTCGAAAAGGTGAAGGACATTGAAATTACTTTTGGAAAGAAACACAGATCCACTCTTTCTAAGAAGGGTTTCAAAAAGTGTTCATGTTTTTGGCAACTGTCCTATTGGAAATTTCTCTTTGTGAGACATTCACTTGATGTTATGCATATTGAGAAGAATGTGTGTGATAGCCTGATTGGTACATTACTCAATATCCCCGGTAAGACCAAGGATGGTAAAAAATATAGAGATGATTTGAAGCATATGGGGATTAGAGATGAACTGCATGCTGTTATGAATGAGAAAGGTCGACCATACTTGCCTCCTGCTACTTACACATTGTCCAGAAAAGAAAAAATCGAGTTTTGTGAAAGCTTGGCTGGAGTAAAAGTGCCCAAAGGTTATTCTTCGAATATTCGTAGCCTTGTGAACATGGAAACTTTGAAACTTGTAGGCCTTAAGTCTCATGATTTCCATGTTTTAATGCAGCACTTGTTACCTGTAGCAATTCGTTCTATTCTGCCTAAAAATGTTCGTTATGCTATAATTAGACTTTGCGGATTTTTTCATGCGATTTATAGCAAAGTGATTGATCCAAGAGAGTTGACTGCATTAGAGGATGAAATTGTTGAAATTTTGTGTCAATTAGAGATGTTTTTTCCTCCATCATTTTTTGATATCATGATCCATTTACCGATTCACTTGGTTAGAGAGATAAGATATTGTGGTCCAGTTCACATGAGAAATCAATGGTGTTTTGAAAGGCAAATGAGAACCTATAAGGGATATGTGAAGAACGCTTTTCATCCTGAAGGTTGTATTACCGAACAACTATTTTACGAAGAAGTTCTTGCTTATTCCAATGACTATGTGCTAAATGCAATACGGATAGGGCTTCCTGTATCTCGTCATAGTGGAAGAATGGATGGTGAGGGGACCATAGGTCGAAAAGTACGTGACCTATCCTATGTTGATTGGCATAAGGCTCATATATACATTCTTCATAATGAGGATGAAGTTATGCCGTATGTTGAGAAACACATGAGCTTTTTGAGGAAAAGCAACAGGAGAGCAAATGAGAAGTCATTAGTAGCTGAACATAGTAGGTCATTTATTAGTTGGCTGAAGGATTATGTAATGAAGGAGCTCATAGAGTCTTCGACTCCATTTTCTGATCGACTAAAGAGTTTGGCATTTGGACCCGATTTTAGTGCGACTTATTATTCTGCTTATGTTATTAACGGTTGCACATTTTACACAAGGTTTCAAGATGAACTTAGTACTATGCAGAATAGTGAGGTTACTTTAGAGGCTGAAGCTATGCATTTTGCTAGTGCTAAAGACAAGAATCCTGTGTGTGGTATGATGAACTATTATGGGGTCATCGAAGAGATTTGTGAGCTGCATTACTCTAGTTTTTCGATACCTGTTTTTAAATGCCAATGGGTCGACAATAACAATGGGGTTGAACATGATAGGTTCGGGCTTACATTGGTGAATTTGAATAAAGTTGGTCACAAAGAAGATCCTTTCATACTAGCAAGTCAGGCAAGACAAGTCTTTTATATGACCGACCCATCGAACAAGAGAATGTCAGCAGTTATAGCACCAAAGCCCCGACATATTCTTGATGATTATGGTGAAGATAGTATGTTGGATGATGGTTATGTTAGGAGAAAGGAGCAAGTACACATTGAGGTTGATGTTACAGATGATATTTCAATATATGTTAGAGATGACCACAATGAAGGCATGTGGGTTGACAAAGAAAAAAAGGGGAAAAAGCGAAAGCGTGGACATAATAAGTCCTTATGTATTTGAGGTGTGTTTCACTTACTAGGTGGTAACATTAATTTTCAAGTCTTACTTTGTTTGTGCAACTTGATTTATAAATGTTTGCTTGTCAAAATCATTTCTCATTGCCATCTATATATTAATGTTTAATTCACGTTATGGTTTTTATAGCATTTTATTTAGTTTTACTAACCAAATTGATTTTTTCTTTTTATCTTTTCAATAGGTTGATGGCTCGAAAAAGAAAGCGAGTGCGTGAAACCGAAAATTCTGACAACAACGAATGCGAGGAAGAAAGAGGTCGCACGGTGCTTAGAATGGTTGGGAAAGCTATCCAGGATGGCTCCAAAATCCCTTTACAATGGCATACAACCAAAAGAATCCCTATTGGGAGTCATAGAGGTCATTTTCCACCTATATTGGTGTAGTTGTGCGTGAAAGAGTAAGTATCACCTACAACAAGTGGTTAGATGTTCCACAAGCAGTCCTAGATCATTTGTATGACAATATCTCGGTAAGTAAACTGAGTTCATATGTTACTTAATAAAAAAAAAGTTTAGGGTTATGTATATGTATGTCTAACATATGACATTATATGAATGTAGAGGGGGTTTGATGTCCTTGAAGGTCGCAAAAGATGGATACTAAATCGAGCTTCTGATCGATGGAGAGCTTTCAAGACTAGACTAAGACTTAGGTGGTTGTATCTCAAAGATGGATCAATTAACAGTACACCACCTTTGAAATATCCTTTTATAACTCCGGATGATTGGGGGGCATTCATCAGAGCTTGTAGTTCTAATGACTTCAAGGTGCTTGTTCATCATTATGGCATTACCTTAATTTTTTGTTGTATGCCTTTATAAATTTAATGTTTGTGTAAAATAACTTTGAATGTGTACTTAATTGCAGAAATTGAGTGAAAGTAATTGTGAAAGGTCTAAAAAGAAGACCTCAAAATATCGAGGTGGGAGACTTGGCTATCAATATTTTGAAGAAGAAATTGTAAGTATATGTTGCTTTTATTCTGCCCTTGATATGATCTATACTAAAGTGCCTGTTGTGATTTTGATTCTTTTATATTTTTGCTTTACTTCACCTCTGTCTTGTTGCTGTCCTACTGTCACTAAGCCTTCTGCATTGTTGCTGTCCTGCTGTCACTAAGCCCTCTGTCTTGTTGCTGTCTATTTTGTATGTAGTTGATTGAGTTCCATTATCATCATATTATACTGTTATATATTATATTAGTCTGTTATTCAACTCATTGAACCTGTGTTTTAATTCCTGTTTTTGGGTGAATTCCAGTCAAATCAGGTGCCTTCAATTATATTATTACTAGTATAAAACTTTTGAGATAATTTGGTTCTAGTAAATCGGGTTATAGTACCTATCTCTGTTAAATCAGGTGCCTTCACTTAATGACTTAAGTTACTGATATTGTTCCTATGAGGGTGGGGGGAGTTGTATGCTGGGATGCTCGAGGGAAGTTGGTTGCTTGCTGCTTCTGTGAGGTTCAAAAGTTGGTTGTGTGAATATTCAGCAAGTCACTTAAATAACATGGTTATGGCAGAAATATGTGCTGAATTATTTGGGTTTTACGTTTAACATTCACCTATTCTATTTCCTTGAGCTACATGTGCTGAAATATGTGCGTTAAAGATTAAGTATTGCCGTTTTGATTATGATCTCTAGTTCCACTGATTCCCTGAAACATAAATAAAAACATTGCCTATTATAGATTATATGGTACAGAATAGTCAGACAATCAGACTTACACACACACACACACATATATATATCAAACAAGAGAAATGTAATTTAGAAGCAAGATATCAGCCTGCAAGAATCCTTCATAGTCACACATTGTCACTCTATAAATCGACTATAATACTGAAAATATGAGTAAGTGACCTATCATCAAATCATTCGCCATTGTTCAACATAAGAAGAGAATACAAGATCTTTAAAAAAAGGACTACTGTATTGTAGACAACCATTTGTGTCTCCCCAAAACCAAACCCAGTGATGAGTGCCTTTCACGTTGAATCATAATCGAATGAAACGAAAGTGTGGAAAGGTCTCGTGTTGCGGAAAGTTTTATTTTCTCTTCTCCCTGATTTTTGAAATTTTATTTTTAATAAAACAGCCAATCCAGTTGGTTGGTCCATAATATGGGTCTAATAGTGGTATAGTTGGATGGGGCTTGCAAAGACCTTTCCAACGATATATTATAAGCCCAATTCCGATGAATATTGAGGAATTTATGGCCAATTTGCTAAACTGGGCCCGGTTTGAGTTTTAAGTACGGCCCTATGATCTAGGGGAGGGCCTAATTTAATTTATCATTCCTAATGTAATTAGGAATGGTTTTAGTCTTCTAGAACATTCTAGAAGGTCTTATCATTCTTAATTCAATTAGGACTCTTCAGAGTTTTAATCAGATCAAATAGCATTTTCGATTGAAATTATATTATTTTATCTTCCAGTACGGTAAAATTATCAGATTTTCAAAAACGCGTTAAAATCCGGTTTGACGTCCAACCCCAGGCCTTGGCGCCTGGAATCAGGATTAGCGCCAGACGCCAGCATTGGCGCCTGGCGCTAGCCACTGACCCTGGCGCCAATGAGCCAGGTCTTGCGCCAAGTTAGTTTTGTGGTCTTCAGACTCTGTTTTGATAAATTATCTTTTTTGGATGATTTTCTCTATAAATATCGTATTAAAAATTCCGGTTTGATCATCAACAATCACCATTCACCAAGATTCACCAATTACCGATATTCATTCATCTACTCTCTCATTCATCTCTTTCATTCATTCATCTCTTCTCATATAACATTAATTCCTTTAAAATTCTCTATAATTTTATTCTTTTCTTTATTTCTTTCTTTCAAATACAAAATTCCGCATTCGTAAGATCTTGAAACACCTAGCCATATTCGAAGTTGCCTTCGCCCTAGACGTGAAAGGTTTAATTTCTGAGGGTTTGGTCCCAAATCTCTATTTCAATTATTTAATTTAATTGTTTGATTATTATTTTTCCTTGAAGTTACTAACGCGTGTATTTTGTTATTAGAAAGAGGTACGAAGCATCCAAGTAAGCACTTTAATTGATTAATTGATATTATGATGTAGAAATCATGTTTATATTGTTATTATGATTCCTAGTATCATGTCTAGGGTATTTTTAATATTAAATATGATTGTTGCGATGCTTCCTATATTCTTTCTAATATTAATTCATGTTAGTATCATGTTAGGGTTAAAGATTTGATTTTTATTGCTTAGTGACATGCTAGGATTTGTTATTAATCTTGTTAGTATCATGCCTAGGATCTTGCTATGTTTATTATGCTTTAATATTAACATGAACATGATAATGATTATAATTGTTATAATAATTTATGATTTATGATGATTATTATTATTATTCATAATTATTATTGATTATGTTGCTTGATACATTATTTATTATTTATTGCTTGATCACCTTTTATTGCATGTTTAAAGGGAATTGGTACTTGCAATCACGCTTAATAAGATAATTAATAATCTTGTTAGGTTAATTGTGATTATAATTCAAGTGATTGCCAATAATAGTTTGTTTGTGCATTAATATTCAACCAACATAGATTAAACAGGTTTAGGATTAATCCTATTGATTGTATGTAAGTCAGAAAGCGCACATGAATACGAGCAGAATAAAGTAGAGGCCTATTATTAGGTTGGATTTGTACCTTCATCCCCGAACCCTTATTTGGTTCATGACCTTATGGAGTTGACGATCTCTTGGATCGTTAAGGGGTGTAACCTTCACCTTGTGAACGGTTTACAAGTTCCTTAAAAACTTGTTGGCGACTCTTTTGCTCTATCTTCTTCCCTTTTGGACGCCACCGTACTTTAGTGTATGATCACAGTGGGGTTCAAGCTAGTGGGATTTTAAAGGCTTGAAACTATTCCCTACAGTTTTTGGCGACTCCACTGGGGAGGATTTCTATTTTAATTCCTGAATTTGTTTCGGTAATGATTTAGAATGAGTGGATGAGACTCGAAAAGTTCTAAGTATTTCATGTGCGTAATTTTGATTAACATTGTGGCATATGCATAAAAAGGTTCTCATTGGAAAGACCATCCGTAATGAGTCAAAAACATAAGGATTTTATGCGTAGGAAATTTGAGAAATGTCTTTCACAACTAGGACTGAAATAACACCGCGCGAAACTGGATGATTTTATTGAGCACAGAAAGCTGCTGAGGCATGTGGGAAGTAGCGTCAGGGGCCAGAGCTTGGCGCCAATTTTTTAGCCGTAGCGCCAGACGCTAGTATTGGCGCCAGGCGCTACAGTTAAAAGTTGGCGCTAGTCTCTGTTTGCTGGTGCCAATTTCCCCCAATACCGAGCCAGAAATATGCGTTCTAATTTCGACCGGTTTTTCGCGTTGTTTGCTCGACCCTGATTCCTGATTGAATTTTTTCTCACTTTTCTGAAACCCATATGTGTTCTACATATGGACATAACCCTATGGGAATTCATGCTCTATCTACCCGATTGAACGCTCCTGGCAACAAAGGGTACATCTGAGAGGTTGAATTCACCAAACCATGGAAGCGAGTTTTTCTAAAAAACTCGCGGTGTTCTATCCACACGCGTTAACCCTTCACGGTTAGGCTTCTACGCGGTGCATCTGAACAATTAACCATGGACCCTGTTTGACTAAACCATATCCCGAACTTTAGAGAACTAGAGCCATGGTTAGGTTGCGAACTCATTGCATCATATTGTGCCTACTTGACTAATTGTGCATTATTTGTTGTGCATATATATTCTATGCTCCTCTTAACCGTTTGTTGATTTGTGTTGAAATTAAAATTAATGTCTTAAAGAACTTTGCCTAATTAATTAATTAATTAATTAATTCGAGTCAATAAAGTCTTTTTTCTTTTCTTTTAATCGGAATTGACCTAGTACGACTTTAGGCATACCCCAGTTGACTAATAATATCGAAAACAGTCCCAGACCGAGGCTCAAATATTGGTGCCAAAATCTGAGCTGTAACGCCACTGTATGGTGCGTAGCGCCAGACATTTACTAAAAATTCTGGCGCCAAGCACCATATTGTGACGCCAGTTCTGTCGCTTGGCCGACAGTTCGAATTATTTGTCGAGTCATCACCTACGGTATATTTAGTCAATTTTCTGTTTAACTCGACTAATTTTGCTGTTATAATGCTTAATTAAATTAATATTCGAGTTTAGGCACTAAGTCCCATGGTCTTACACAAGAGTCCAAGCATGTCACTTTCACTCAATACACACACCAATACACATGTTTTGACCATGATTAAAGAGTCTTGTGTGCGCGCATCTTTTTTCGTCATTTTTTTAGGGGGGTAAGTCGGATATTAATCCTCCAATAAAAAAATAATACTTAAGTTCCCTAAACACATATACATTATTGCTCCCTAAAAATATGCATACTTTTTTTTTTTTTTTATTTTTTTTTAATTTTTTTTTACCTTTTTTTTTACCTTTTTTTTAAATAAAAAAAAACCATAAAGTCAAATTGATTTGAGTCAAGTAATTAAAACGCAAATTGGCTTAATTTACAGCGCGTGGTCAAGAAAAGAAGGACGATTAATCAAAGATAATCTCTTCGTACAAGTCCAACTTTTCGACAAACCTATAGCCCACAAGAGGAAAGCAAGAGTCATAATGGCAACTCAGGAAGAAGTCAACGATCTCAAGAACCAATTGGCTACTGTAACTGAGACACTGAAGCTTCTCGCACTTAAGATCGAGGATCCCGCGAAGCAACAACAAATGGACCTCATGCAAGAAAGCCTAAGCAAGTTGTCCAGCGACTACAAGTTTCAAGAACTCACATCCTAAGGGGTTTCGGTGGATAAAGATGTTCTTCCGCAGAAGTTCAATGCCAACGACATCCCAAAGTTTAGGGCAATCGACAACCCATACTTCCATCTAAGAGCGTTTGAAACAATAATGAGTATCAAGGGTATCGATAAGAAAGTCTTCCCTTCTCTGTTCTCGCTATCTCTCGAGACCGTTTGCCAACAATGGTTCTTTTCTCTTGAAAAAGAAAAGACCTCTACCTGGGAATCCATAGCAAACGCTTTCGTTGATAGGTACAAGTGCAACGTTCAAGTCGAAACTGACCATAGAGAACTTGAAATCCTCAAACAGAAGGAGAATGAAGGCTTCACATCTTTCTTTAACAAGTGGAGAGAAACCTCAGCTAAAATGATTGAGGTACCAAGTGAAAAAGAGTCCGTGAGACTGTTCATTAAAAATCTCCAAGAAAAATATTCAAAACATCTTAAATATCAAAATAACCTTCATACTTTTAAGGCTGTTTATGATATTGGGATTAATATTGAAGATGACTTGGCTAAATCCAAAGCTGCCAACAATAACTCCAACAGTGGCTGGAAAGGAAAGAAGAACGACAATCCTTCTTCTTCCAAAACTGCCCACTCAAATAATGTTAGCGCCTTCAATCTAGGAGAAGTCCTTGCCATGAACAATCAAGGACAAAAGAAACCGTTTAGGAGAAACTTCACTCCTATCGGCATGAGTTATGACACCGCGTTTGATCGACTAAACGTAAAAGGTCTTATAACTCCCATTGGACCATTTGGAGATCCACCAATCGAGAAGAGGTCGCCTAATTGGAACCCCAATGCACACTGCAAATATCATCAAGGTAGGGGCCATTCTACTGAAAGCTGTTGGAAGCTTAAGGAAGCTATCCAAGACCTAATTGACAGTAAAAAGTTGCCGTTGCTCCCTGCTAGTAAGAAACCGAGTATTGACAATGCACCTCTAGCTCACACGTTGGCTATCTCCGATGAAGAAAGCGAAGTTGACCCCTCATTTCTCATTAAGCCTGTCAAAGCAACCAATGTCGAAGAAGAAGAAGAAGAGACCTTTTTCGATGTCAAAGATAATCTTCCAGAACCAGCAAATGAGGTAGAGATGCGAGTGCTCGCACTGTATCTAAGGGAGACATCGCAACTGTTACGTGAAACTCTCAAAAATTTGAATGAACTTCACAAGGAATATGATGAAGAACCTAAGAGAGAATTCACACCAGTAAGAACGACTTATGAGGCAAAATACTTTCCCTTACAAGTCACCGAAAGACCCAAGAAGAGCAATAAAGTTTATACTCCAATTGGGATCCCGTATGCACAGATGTTTGAAATGCTCTCCAAGAGTGGCAAGGTCAAATCTCTCGAACCGAGACCATTTGAATCATTAAAAAGGACGGATAGATATTACTGTCAATACCATCAGTCAGGAGGACACACTCTAGAAAACTGCTTCAAGTTCAAGGATTTGGTGCAGAAAATAATTGATAGAAAGGAATTAATCCAAGTTCAACAAGCAAAGGACATAAATGTCAATGGAGTATGGGACAGTGATGAAGAGGATGTCTATCTAAAAGACATAGTGGGACCTTCACCTTCTGTATCATACACCACAGACGACATTTGGGCTGAAGAAGATTCATCAATAGACGTCCTTACAAGATCCGGGAGGATGCAACCTCTCGTTTCAACACAACCTATGCCTACTGTACAAAAAGTTCCCATACCTATCATCGAAGACAATGACATCGTTAAATAATTCAAGAAGACAAAAGTCGAGATGAACGTATGGAAGCTTCTGGCAACATCTCGAGAACATAGGTTAGCTGTGATGAATGCCTTGGATAAAATCGGGATAGATTCTGACACCACTCCTGAGGGACTAGCTAACTTCCTCACGAGTGACCTCCCTAGTCCGATTAATCTAATCACTTTCTCTGATAAAGATTTACCCCCGGAAGGTGATAAACATTACAAGGCATTAAACCTTACGGTAGTCTGCAAAAGGATGAATGTTCCCATGACTCTTGTAGACAATTGATCGGCTATTAATGTCTGTCCACTTAGGACCGCAAAGATGTTTGGCATAAAGGATGAGGATTTAACTCCGTCTACACAAGGAATAAGAGCTTACGATAATACTCGACGTCAAGCTCTTGGCAAAATAACCCTAAATGTGATGGCAGGAGCAATAGAACATGCTACTACTTTTCAAGTGGTAGACATCAAAGCCTCATTCAATCTGTTGTTAGGACGCCCTTGGCTCCATGATTTAAAGGCCGTCCCTTCATCTCTCCACCAAAAAGTGAAAGCCATAGTTGGAGGAATCCCCATCACTATTGATGCTTTGCCAATGAGGATGAAATCAATAGAGAATCCAATCATTAATGTAGAGCACGAAGAAGATGATGAAGACCTATGGGGCTTTAACGAAGAAGTCTCCTTAATCCAAGAGGATGAAAGGACATCTCTTTGCCACGACCCCCATTCTAACATGATTATCAACACTATGCTAAAGAAGCAAGGACACTTCCCTGGGATGACCTTAGGAAAGAAGAAGGGGATAGCAAAATCAATAGAGTCACCTGGCCTTCCTAAACTAGATACTTTCGGACTTTGTTTCGAACCGACTCGGAAAGATCTCAAGCGAGCCCAGGACAAATTGAAAGCACGTAGGGACGCTCGCATTCAAAAGAAAGCAATTCTAATGGATCAGTACCCTCTTACACTTAATGGTCAGTTTATAAAAGAAGGAGAGGACTATCCATGCCATGAATTTCCTGAACCATTTGTTGTAAATGGCATACGACAACCAGGTTTTGAGATTTTCTTGGATTGCTACTTCACTGACGAAATCCCAGATCCCGTCCATAAGGAGAAAACACCCCCATGCTTTGACTTTAACGTCATGGGATTACTGTTTGGGTGAGAAAAGAATGAGTCAGTTTATGAGAAAGACAACTCTTCACTCATTCAAACGGTCCTACAAAGTGAGAATTTCAACCCCTCAAAGCTAATTACTCCAGCCGAAGGATCGCTGCAAGGGTGGCGCAAGACTATCAAGGTGACTACTCCGAGTGAAAGATAGATATCGATCACGACGGGGCAAGGGCCGATGTTTGAAGAATCGTCAGAGTCAGAGTCAGAGTCTCAGTTAGAGTCTTTCCCCGTAGAACCTTCTAGGTCTTTAGCTATAATGTCTCCCCCTCCTATTTCTTCTCCTAGGATAGTTAGTGATCCAGTCCCTGAGGACATATCACTCTTTGATGTAATGATCTCAGAGTATAATAATATTGTTCATTCTCCTTATTTCTCGTGTTCTTCCCTAACCCAAGATGATGAACATTGCTTAGCTAACGATGAAAAAGATAAAGAAATTATTAAAGTAATGGAAACATTGGAAAAGAAAACACCGATAATTGAAGAGACCGAAACAGTTGATATCTCAAATGATTCAACTCTTAAAAGAGAAGTTAACATTAAAAGAGAAGTTAACATTGAAAGAGAAGTTAAAATCGGACTAACATTGAATAAACAAGAAAGAACTGATTTAATTAACTTGCTTAAGGAATTTATCGATGTATTTGCTTGGTCATATGAAGATATGCCAGGCATTAGCAGAGAAATAGCTCAACACACTATACCACTAATTCCAGGAATGAAACCTGTAAAACAAAAGTTGCGTCAAATGAAACCCGACGTAGCACTTAAAATAAAAGAAGAAGTTCAAAAACAAATAACTGCAGGTTTCATCAGGGTATCCAAATACCCCGAATGGGTCGCCAACATCGTCCCAGTTCCAAAGAAAGACGGAAGGGTAAGGATGTGTGTCGACTATCGAGATCTAAATAAGGCAAGTCCAAAGGACGACTTCCCTTTGCCACACATCGATATTCTGGTAGACAACACAGCAAATCACGCGCTTCTCTCATTAATGGACGGATACGCAGGGTACAATCAGATTCTCATGGCGGAAGAAGACATGGAGAAAACAACCTTCATTACACCATGGGGCACTTACTGTTACACGGTAATGCCATTTGGGTTGAAAAACGCAGGTGCTACTTACCAACGTGCAGCAACTGCCTTACTCCATGACATGATGCACAAAGAAGTTGAAGTATATGTCGATGACATGATTGTGAAATCAAAGGACCATCCGGCCCATCAAGTAGCCTTAAGGAAATTTTTCGAAAGGTTAAGAAAATACAATATGAGGTTGAATCCATCAAAATGTGCTTTTGGAGTCACCTCAGGAAAGCTCTTGGGGTACGTCATAAGCTCTAGAGGAATAGAGATATATCCAGCCAAGATTAAAGCAATCATGTCGATGCCGCTTGAAAAAATGCTTTCATGCTCAATTCGAATTTGTGCTCTGTTTTAGTACTACGTACTCTGTTTTTTCTACGAACATAGTATCATGCAGCTAGGCAAACCTTTAGATACTATAGAACCTTAATTCATGATAATTTTGCGCAATGTAGCATGGCTAGACAGCGAGCCTCGGGTTCACGGTCCCGAAACACTAGACGGGAGCATGAGCCCGTGGAGGACGACACTACACCGTCCACTTCGCTTGGTCGGTTCCCGGAGTGGGATGAGCGGACCTTGTTCTTTGCCCCTGTCCACCACATTTCTGAGAGGGTGAGACGGGGAACCGAGCCCGGGAGGACACGGCATCACGGCTCTGGCTGTGATGGTCTAGGCGATTTGTACAGGATGCACATCGCCAGAGATCGAGAGACGAGACTCCTATGGGAGTCTTGCGGACTGGTAGCCTTGTTTGAGACCTCCGAGGCTATGGTTGCCACCAGCGGGGGTCACCACGTAGTACGCGCTCTGGTGGAGTTCTTCTGGGACACCACCAACACCTTCCATTTTCCCTGGGGTGAGATGAAGGTCACTCCTATAGACTTCAGTCTCATCACAGGACTGGAGTTCTCTCCTGTGCCGCTACCCTTCGACGGCAGTATCGACGTCTTTTCTCCGCAGGTCGAGGAGCTGTTGGGGCCGATTGCTGTTCGGGCCTGAGCTGAGGTCGAGACGACTCAGTTCAGCGCTAGAGGGATTCGCCGCTCGACGCTGGCAGCGGCTCTTGATGACGATGCGACTACCCGAGAGTAGCGGGTGCGCATCTTCGTGCTGATGTTGTTGTCAGGGACACTCTCCCCTGACAGGGGTAGTAGGGCATTGCTTTACTACCTCCCTGCTGTTCGCGATCTCCAGCGGATTGGGACTTATGACTGGGCCAGCTTGGCCTATACTGACTTCGTTCGCGCACTGAGGGACTCGTGTCGCCATCGGTCCTTTAGGACGAATGTTGCTCTGTCTGCTTTTTGGAAGGTTGTAGAGGTAAACATTATTCCCTATAAAGTTTAGCCCTATATGTTAGTTAGCATTTACTCACGCGTTTAATTTCTTGTAGATCTGGTTCTACAAGTACTTTCCTTCCATTGCGGCGGCGAGACCATCGCCGAAGGGGTATCCGGTGAGCGCCTCTTGGGGCGGCCACCATGTGGACCTGTCTACTGCACGTGTCCGGAGTCGGATCATCTCGGTACGACTTTTAGTGTTTAACTTGCTCTTCTGTGATGTTTTGGACATGTTCTTACCCGATTGATATTTTTATAGGGACCTGAGGTAGTATACCGACCATGGGGAGGTTGGACAGTCCCTGGATTAGCCGTTCAGTACTCTGCTGAGCGTCGCTACTTTCTAGGGACCTACGGAGCGGTCGTATACTTAGGAGAGAGAGTTGATAGACAGCACTCTTCTGATGTTTTTGTTGTTCCTGCTCCTCCACCACGTCACATGTTCGACGAGAGAGAGTTGTCGAGCATGGATGAGGAGTCTGGTTCCCTCTGGCGGTCCCATGTGATCCTTGGGCGGAGCTATGATGAGGAGCTACTTCCTTTGTTGGCTCCAGCCCCTGTACCGGCCGAGGATGTGAGGGTAAGATCCTTAACTTTTGTTTTTCGCTGAGTAGCCCCCAAGTAATACTTCACTGATTTCTTTCTGTTTTATCAGGATGGTCCCACTGAGTTTGTGCCACCCCATATGTCCATCCACTACCAGGGGACATATGGGCCGATCGAGGAGATGATTTCTCCGGCTCCTGAGGGCGAGTGCTTCATGGAGCGGTCGATTCCTCGTCACCAGGCTAGTGTAAGTCTAGCTTTACTTCAGAATCTTGTATTCAGTTATCATGCACTTTTACTGATTTACTTTTCTTGACAGTTCCCACGCGAGGTGGTTTCGGCTATCGCACGATGTATAGATGCCTTCCGGAGCCAGCTCGTTCGGATGTGGAACGCGGCTACCTGTCGTCGAGACGACGCTGTTCGAGAGGTAACTTTACTTATTATTTCTGCATTATGGCTTCAGTTTTACCTTGTTTCTGATTTAATTCTTTTTGCAGGGTCAACCGATCGCTTCTCACACCCGTACGAGGCCTGAGGGGCGGAGAGATCTGGCGAGGTCTAGCTCGAGACGTCGTCGTACTTCATCTGGAGGTAGAGGTGGTCGTTTTGAGGCTGCTCGAGCCGATGTTGCTGAGGGCTCAGGGTCTTCTTCTGAGGGTGCTCCTGCTGCACCGGTAGGAGAGGCTACCTCGGCTTTCAGAGGTGGTGGGATGTACGAGGTTGGCTCGTCATCGCAGCAGTCTCCGCGGTCTCAGCCTCATATCGATCTTGGCTGGAGCGGTCCTGTCGTGAGTTTCCCTCCTCCTACGGAGGCTGGAGCAGGTGCTGAGGCCGGAGCTGGTGGCGAGGTGACTCCTCGGACGACGCAGTTTTATGGCATGATGGGCCTACGTCCTCCGGCGCCGTAGTTTGCTTCTGTATATGTATTTTATTTTGACTTTTGTCCTCCGGCGCCGTAGTTTGCTTCTGTATATGTATTTTATTTTGACTTTTTATAGAACTTTGCCTTTTGTACTTATTATTTAGACACTTTGTACTTTATGTTATTTTAAATTCATTATTATTTATTATTATGTTAGTGTATGTTAGTGTGTGCAAGTGTGATAACAGTTTTGCGCAAAAATTCCGTCATTTTTATTATTGATGGAGGGTATTATCCGACTCTCTCCCCCAAAAAGAAAATAAAAAGGAAAAAATAAAACGGAGAAAAAAGATGATATTTGAAAATTAATATTATTCAAAAAGAAATAAAAACAAAAATAAAATTAATTAAAAATAATTGTTATATTTAATTAATTAATTAAAAGGGATAGAAAAATATTTAGAAAAAATAAAACGGGGCCATAAAGTCATTAAACCGACTCCAGTTTTAATATCAAAACGCAAATGAGCACGCGCGGCTTCCGCTGATTTGGCACCAGCTGGCGCTAGCCTGTGGCGCGTGGCGCCAGGCGCTACACCTAGCGTGTGGCGCCAAAGGCTGATGGGTGACGCCAATTCCCGGTGAGTGACACCAATGGACGCTGAATCCGTATTCCAGTCAGATTGAAATTCCTCCCAATTTGTGCATAAATAGCCCCCTGCTCAGCCGATTCTTCTCATAATTTCATCAAAAAATATTCTTCTCTTTAGCAAAAAAAAATAATGATCATGTCTTTAGCCACTAAAACCTTCACCCAATATTCTCATGAATGGTGTCGATCCCTTAATGCTAAAGAAAGAAAAGAATTGGATTTATTTCACTTGGGGGGAATTTTTGGCATTAAAGGGGTAGATCTAGACATAGACTTCATACATACCGCTTTAGAATATTGGAATATTGAAACACATTGTTTTAGAATAGGGTATGATGAAATTACCCCTTTGCCAGAGGAATTTGGTGCTATTTTAGGCTTCCCTGCAATAGACCTGGTAGTAATCCCTAGAGTAGATGCATATTACTATAAGGATTTTGAGCGCTTTTTTAACTTGAGGGAAAGGGATTTATCAAAGATAGTAGATGGCAATGTAGTGAATTTGAAAGAATTCGCACGCTACTATTTTGATAAACCGCTTTCTGAATCTTGTCACATATATAGAAGAAGGGAGTTCTTATTCTGTATGCTTAATCAATATTGTCTTAGTAGTGGTAAAATTAATGAGGGACAATCAATTATAACCACTGTGCTAGAACAGATTGAATCAGGGAGAAATCCAATGCCATTGATAGTTGGAGAAACTATGCTTAGTCTAGATGAGTTGAAAAGGGACCCAAAAGCACCTCTTCGCGGCTCTCCAATTTTATTACAGGTAGAAAAATAATATTTTTAATTACAGAAATTAAAAAATATATTTTTTTATTGTAATATTAATTTATTTGCATTGCAATTTTTTACAGATGTGGTTAATGGAGAGGCTAGGATTAATTAGCCCTCCGGACGATATTAAAAATTATACGCCCACTTGCTTTGTGAGAAGGAAGAAACGCATTCCCAAAATTGGGCGCCATGGGTGGAGGAAGATTTTTGAATCACGTGATTTTGCTATCAAGTGGGTCGTCCCATGGTGGAAAATAAAAAGGATGGTTGGTGTTAACAAGCAACCTTTCTGCCATCTCCCAAGCTTGTCTCGCGTGACATATTATTATCCCTGCAGGGTAAAGAGACAATATGGCTTGCACCAAAATATTCCTTCCGGGGATCTTCGTCCTCCATATGAGTATCCTATATCTCAAGAAGTAGATAAATTTGACACTTACTGGAGCGCTAGACCTTTATGGGAAGTGATTACCCAAAAGGTTCCCCCTTCTTTACCTAATGATGTAAAGAAGTGGTTGCTGAAGAAGTCTTCAATTGATCGAGGTAGAACTGATGTGAAGAATCGTCTAGGTGACAGGGTAACATCGGCTAAGGAACGCTTAGGTGCAAGAATTGAGTTCAAAACACCTACAATGCCTAAGAAAAAGAGTACTACCAAAGACAAAGGAAAAATGAAAGCTATAGACAAAAAGATTTGGGTGGAAAAGAAGCATGGGGTGCTAGCTGAGGGAGAAACAATCTATTCTAAAATTGAATGTAGGTCCTCTAAAGGATGCCTACTAGCTAAAGTAATGGATGAAGAGGAAGAGACAGAAAAGAATTGGAAAAGAGTAAAGAAGGAAAAGAAAGACTAGAAGAACATTGCTTAGCTTTAGATTTATTAGATTTGTTAATTTTTATTTAAAGTTAATTTATTTCAGCTTTATTTGAATTCCATTAACAATGTAATTTTATTTTATTAATGAAATTTCAGCTTTCAATTAAATTGTTACTTTAAATTTATTTTATTAAAGCAATGAAAAATCGAAAAAAAATAAATTAATTTTCCAGAAATTCTTCGAGTACGGAAGTCGAATTTTTTTTGAAAAACACCGAAATTTGCCCAGATTTTAATGCCGAGCTGGCGCCGGAAATTGCAGATTGGCGCCAGCTATTAAGGTCTAGCGCCAGGCGCCAATATCATCGTCTGGCGCTAAAGACCAATTTCTGGCGCCAGGCTCTGTTCTGCGACGCTAGTAGCTTTTTCGACTTTAGTTGACTTCTAGCTGATTCTGGAACGCGGAGATGTCGAATAATAAAGTGGCCGCACCCGTGATGGGTTGCCTACGTATCCTTTCCTAAGGAATCAGGCCGAACGTAGCTCTCTTGAGTGTCCTACTCAAGTAATTATGGGTAGTATTTTTTAAGTTGGTTAAGATTGGTCATGTTTGAGAATTCATTGCCATCCATATCAGTTAATTTTGCTGCACCACCTGACAGGATTGTTTTGACAATGTAGGGGCCAGACCAATTAGGTCTAAACTTTCCCCTTGGATCTAAAACATTTTTTCTTAACGCTTTTAATACCAAATCTCCTACTTTGATATTTCTTGTCTTGACCTTCTTATTAAAATGTCTAGCCATACGAGTTTGATAGCACTGAGTGTGATGTAGAGCTTCTAGTCGCTTTTCGTCGAGTAGGATCAATTCTTCATATCGTGCCCTAGTCCATTCGACTTCATCGAGTTTACTCTCTAGCGCAATACGTAGAGATGGTATTTCTAGTTCGACAGGTTGTACGACATCCATTCCATATACCAAAGAAAATGGTGTATTTCCTGTTGACGAACGGATTGATGTGCGATAACCCCACAATGCAAAGTGAAGCTTGTCAGGCCAATCCTTATAATTTTCTGTCATTTTCTCAATGATAGTCTTTAAATTCTTATTAGCTGCCTCGACTGCTCCGTTTGCTTGAGGTCTATAAGGGGACGAATGATGATGTTGGATACCATATTTTTGTAACAAGTCTTCACATTCGGCTTGAAAGTGAGTTCCATTGTCACTTATCATTTCATGTGGGACTCCATATCGACAAATGATATTTCTCTCGATAAAGAGCGCTACATGTTTTGCAGTGAGTTTAGCATATGATTGTGCTTCAACCCACTTTGTAAAGTAATCAATTGCCACTAGAATAAATTCATGGCCTCCTGTCCCTGGAGGAGTGATCTTGCCAATTATGTCAATTCCCCATGTAGAGAATGGCCAAGGCGATGTGTAGGTGTAGAGCAAAGATGGAGGAACGTGTTGTAAATTGGCATAAACTTGACACTTAGGGCATCTTTTCACATATTGATGGCAGTCCCTATTCATGGTGGTCCAATAATACCCTTCTTGCATTATTTTCTGGACTAACATTTTGCCATTTACATGAGTTCCACAGATTCCTTCGTTGACCATTCTCATTATTCTTTGTGCATCCACCTTCCCTGCACATAGGAGAGCTCGACCTTTAGGTACCCTTTTATGTAGCTCGTTGTCTATGAGTACATATTGAGAAGCCAAAAGTCTCAAGGCTCGTTTCGCTCTTTTGTCAGCATGAGGAGGGTATTCTCCATTGGTGACATAGTTGAGAATGTCTGTGTACCATGGTTCTTCTTCTTGTTCTTCATCTTCGTCTTGGACTGGGTCGTTGTCTTCTATAGCCTGTATATATGTTGGTTTATGCCTTTTTTCAATAGTTAGAGGCATTTGCTCGATATCCGTGGGAATCCTAACCATTGAGGCTAATCTTGCCAAGGCATCAGCAAATTGGTTTTCTTCTCTAGGTAGATATGTGTATTCTACCTTCTCTAACTGATCGGTAAGAGTTTCCAGATAGGTTTGATAAGGGGCTAGGGTTTCGCTCCTTACTTTCCACTTTTTAGATATTTGATTGATGATCAGAGAGGAATATCCAAATATCCTTAACTTCTTTACTCCCAATGCCAGAGCTGTTTCAAGGCCTACCACGCATGCTTCATATTCAGCAGCATTGTTGGTAACGTCGAAATCGAGCTTTATTGAGATTGGGACGTGTTCTTCCTTAGGTTATACTAGTAGCACTCCGACACCACATCCCTTTTGGTTTGAGGCTTCGTTAAAATACAAGGTCCAAGTATCATCTTCGGTGACCATCAAATCTTCATCTGGAAATTCATTGTCCTGTATTGGTGTCGAGTCTTCTATTGGAAAATCTGCCAGAAAATCTGACACCACAGATCCTTTAATAGCTTTTTGTGGCATAAACCGCACATCGAACTGGGCTAAGTTGACTATCCATCTTGAAATACGTCCATTGAGCGTTGATTTCTCGAACAAGTATTTGAGTGGATCCAATCGGGATACTACGAAAACGGTATGCACCAACATGTAATGTCTCAACTTAGTTGTGGCCCACACCAAAGCGAGGCACAATTTCTCGAGTGGTGTATAGCATGTTTCGTATTCGAGCATCTTCTTACTTAAGTAATAGATTGCATTCTCTTTATTTTCCACCTCTTGTGCTAGCATGGCTCCCATTGTCTCTTTGGTAACCGTCAAATATAATCTAAGAGGTATTCCGGGAAGTGCTGGCGCTAATACGAGAGGATTTGCGAGATAGGCTTTGATCCGGTCAAAGGCTTTTTGACACTCATCATCCCATATTTCTGGTACGTTCTTCTTGAGCTTTTTGAATATTGGTTCACATATCGTTGTCAGTTTGGATATGAACCTACTTATGTATTGCAACAAGCCAATGAATCCTCGAATCTGTTTCTCGGTCTTGGGCGGTGGCATCGACATGATTGCTTTAATCTTGGTTGGATCTATCTCTATTCCTCTAGAGCTTATGACGTACCCCAAGAGCTTGCCTGAGGTTACTCCAAAAGCACATTTTGATGGATTCAACCTCATATTGTATTTTCTTAACCTTTCGAAAAATTTCCTTAAGGCTACTTGATGTCCCGGACGGTCCTTTGATTTCACAATCATGTTGTCGACATATACTTCAACTTCTTTGTGCATCATGTCATGGAGTAAGGCAGTTGCTGCACGTTGGTAAGTAGCACCTGCGTTTTTCAACCCAAATGGCATTACCGTGTAACAGTAAGTGCCCCATGGTGTAATGAAGGTTGTTTTCTCCATGTCTTCTTCCGCCATGAGAACCTGATTGTACCCTGCGTATCCGTCCATGAATGAGAGAAGCGCGTGATTTGCTGTGTTGTCTACCAGAATATCGATGCGTGGCAAAGGGAAGTCGTCCTTTGGACTTGCCTTATTTAGATCTCGATAGTCGACACACACCCTTACCCTTCCGTCTTTCTTTGGAACTGGGACGACGTTGGCGACCCATTCGGGGTATTTGGATACCCTGATGAAACCTGCAGTTATTTGTTTTTGAACTTCTTCTTTTATTTTAAGTGCTACGTTGGGTTTCATTCGACGCAACTTTTGTTTTACAGGTTTCATTCCTGGAATTAGTGGTATAGTGTGTTGAGCTATTTCTCTGCTAATGCCTGGCATATCTTTAAATGACCAAGCAAATGCATCGATAAATTCCTTAAGCAAGTTAATTAAATCGGTTCTTTCTTGTTTATTCAATGTTAGTCCGATTTTAAATTCTCTTTTAAGAGTTGAATCATTTGAGATATCAACTGTTTCAGTCTCTTCAATTATCGGTGTTTCTTTTCCAGTGTTTCCATTGCTTTAATAATTTTTTTATCTTTTTCATCGTTAGCTAAGCAATGTTCATCATCTTGGGTTAGGGAAGAACACGAGAAATAAGGAGAATGAACGATATTATTATACTCTGAGATCATTACATCAAAGAGTGATATGTCCTCAGGGACTGGATCACTAACTATCCTAGGAGAAGAAATAGGAGGGGGAGACATTATAGCTAAAGACCTAGAAGGTTCTACGGGGAAAGACTCTGACTCAGACTCTGACTTTGACTCTGACGATTCTTCAAACATCGACCCTTGCCCCGTCGTGATCGATATCTTTCTTCCACTCGGAGTAGTCACCTTGATAGTCTAGCGCCACCCTTGCAGCAATCCTTCGGTTGGAGTAATTAGCTTTGAGGGGTCAAAATTCTCACTTTGTAGGACCGTTTGAATGAGTTAAGAGTTGTCTTCCTCATAAACTGACTCATTCTTTTCTCGCCCAAAAAGTAATCCCATGACGTTAAAGTCAAAGCATGGGGGTGCTTTCTTCTTATGGACGGGAGCTGGGATTTCGTCAGTGAAGTAGCAATCCAAGAAAATCACGAATCCTGGTTGTCGTATGCCATTTACAACAAATGATTCAGGAAATTCATGGCATGGATAGTCCTCTCCTTCTTTTATAAACTGACCATTAAGTGTAAGAGGGTACTGATCCATTGGAATTGCTTTCTTTTGAATGCGAGCGTCCCTACGTGCTTTCAATTTTTCCTGGGCTCGCTTGAGATCTTTCCGAGTCGGGTCGAAACCAAGTTCGAAAGTATCTAGTTTAGGAAGGCCAGGTGACTCTATTGATTTTGCTATCCCCTTCTTATTTCCTAAGGTCATCCCAGGGAAGTGTCCTTGCTTCTTTAGCATAGTGTTGATAATCATGTTAGAATGGGGGTCGTGGCAAAGAGATGTCCTTTCATCCTCTTGGATTAAGGAGACTTCTTCGTTAAATCCCCATAGGTCTTCATCATCTTCGTCGTGCTCTACATTAATGATTGGATTCTCTATTGATTTGATCCTCATTGGCGAAGCATCAATAGTGATGGGGATTCCTCCAACTATGGCTTTCACTTGTTGGTGGAGAGATGAAGGGACGACCTTTAAATCATGGAGCCAAGGGCGTCCTAACAACAGATTGAATGAGGCTTTGATGTCTACCACTTGAAAAGTAGTAGCATGTTCTATTGCTCCTGCCGTCACATTTAGGGTTATTTTTCCAAGAGCTTAACGTCGAGTATTATCGTAAGCTCTTATTCCTTGTGTAGACGGAGTTAAATCCTCATCCTTTATGCCAAGAATCTTTGCGGTCCTAAGTGGACAGACATTAATAGCCGATCCATTGTCTACAAGAGTCATGGGAACATTCATCCTTTTGCAGACTACCGTGTGGTTTAATGCCTTGTAATGTTTATCACCTTCCGGGGGTAAATCTTTATCAGAGAAAGTGATTAGATTAATCGGACTAGGGAGGTCACTCGTGAGGAAGTTAGCTAGTCCCTCAGGAGTGGTGTCAGAATCTATCCCGATTTTATCCAAGGCATTTATCACAACTAACCTATGTTCTCGAGATGTTGCCAGAAGCTTCCATACGTTTATCTCGATTTTTGTCTTCTTGAATTGTTTAACGATGTCATTGTCTTCGATGATAGGTATGGGAACTTGTTGTACAGTAGGCATAGGTTGTGTTGAAACGGGAGGTTGCATCCTCCCGGATTTTGTGAGGACGTCTATTGATGACTCTTCTTCAGCCCAAATGTCGTCCGTGGTGTATGATACAGAAGGTGAAGGTCCCACTATGTCTTTTAGATAGATATCTTCTTCATCACTGTCCCATACTCCATTAACATTTATGTCTTCTTCTTGTTGAACTTGGACTAATTCCTTTCTATTAATCATTTTCTGCACCAAATCCTTGAACTTGAAGCAGTTTTCTAGAGTGTGTCCTCCTGACTGATGGTATTGACAATAATATCTATCCGTCCTTTTTAATGATTCAAATGGTCTCGGTTCGAGAGGTTTGACCTTGCCACTCTCGGAGAGCATTTCAAACATCTGTGCATACGGGATCCCAATTGGAGTATAAACTTTATTGCTCTTCTTGGGTCTTTCGGTGACTTGTAAGGGAAAGTATTTTGCCTCATAATTCGTTCTTACTGGTGTGAATTCTCTCTTAGGTTCTTCATCATATTCCTTGTGAAGTTCATTCAAATTTTTGAGAGTTTCACGTAACAGTTGCGATGTCTCCCTTAGATACAGTGCGAGCACTCGCATCTCTACCTCATTTGCTGGTTCTGGAAGATTATCTTTGACATCGAAAAAGGTCTCTTCTTCTTCTTCTTCGACATTGGTTGCTTTGACAGGCTTAATGAGAGATGAGGGGTCAACTTCGCTTTCTTCATCGGAGATAGCCAACGTGTGAGCTAGAGGTGCATTGTCAATACTCGGTTTCTTACTAGCAGGGGGCAACGACAACTTGTTACTGTCAATTAGGTCTTGGATAGCTTCCTTAAGCTTCCAACAACTTTCAGTAGAATGGCCCCTACCTTGATGATATTTGCAGTGTGCATTGGGGTTCCAATTAGGCGACCTCTTCTCGACTGGTGGATCTCCAAATGGTCCAATGGGAGTTATAAGACCTTTTGCGTTTAGTCGATCAAACGCGGTGTCATAACTCATGCCGATAGGAGTGAAGTTTCTCCTAAATGGTTTCTTTTGTCCTTGATTGTTCATGGCAAGGACTTCTCCTAGATTGAAGGAGATAACATTATTTGAGTGGGCGGTTTTGGAAGAAGAAGGATTGTCGTTCTTCTTTCCTTTCCAGCCACTGTTGGAGTTATTGTTGGCAGCTTTGGATTTAGCCAAGTCATCTTCAATATTAATCCCAATATCATAAACAGCCTTAAAAGTATGAAGGTTATTTTGATATTTAAGATGTTTTGAATATTTTTCTTAGAGAGTTTTAATGAACAGTCTCACGGACTCTTTTTCACTTGGTACCTCAATCATTTTAGCTGAGGTTTCTCTCCACTTGTTAAAGAAAGATGTGAAGCCTTCATTCTCCTTCTGTTTGAGGATTTCAAGTTCTCTATGGTCAGTTTCAACTTGAACGTTGCACTTGTACCTATCAACGAAAGCATTTGCTATGGATTCCCAGGTAGAGGTCTTTTACTTTTCAAGAGAAAAGAACCATTGTTGGCAAACGGTCTCGAGAGATAGCGAGAACAGAGAAGGGAAGACTTTCTTATCGATACCCTTGATACTCATTATTGTTTCAGACGCTCTTAGATGGAAGTATGGGTTGTCGATTGCCCTAAACTTTGGGATGTCGTTGGCACTGAACTTCTGCGGAAGAAGATCTTTATCCACCGAGACCCCTTGGGATGTGAGTTCTTGAAACTTGTAGTCGCTGGACAACTTGCTTAGGCTTTCTTGCATGAGGTCCATTTGTTGTTGCTTCGCGGGATCCTCGATCTTAAGTGCGAGAAGCTTCAGTGTCTCAGTTACAGTAGCCAATTGGTTCTTGAGATCGTTGACTTCTTCCTGAGTTGCCATTATGACTCTTGCTTTCCTCTTGCGGGCTATAGGTTTGTCGAAAAGTTGGACTTGTACGAAGAGATTATCTTTGATTAATCGTCCTTTTTTTCTTGACCACGCGCTGTAAATTAAGCCAATTTACGTTTTAATTATTTGACTCGAATCAATTTGACTTTATGGTTTTTTTTTTTTTTATTTTAAAAAAAAGGTAAAAAAAAAAAAAAAAGAAAAGTATGCATATTTTTAGGGAGCAATAATGTATATGTGTTTAGGGAACTTAAGTATTATTATTTATTGGAGGATTAATATTCGACTTACCCCCCCTGAAAAAAATGACGAAAAAAGATGCGCGCACACAAGACTCTTTAATCATGGTCAAAACATGTGTATTGGTGTGTGTATTGTGTGTAAGTGACATGCTTGGACTCTTGTGTAAGACCATGGGACTTAGTGCCTAAACTCGAATATTAATTTAATTAAGCATTATAACAGCAAAATTAGTCGAGTTAAACAGAAAATTGACTAAATATACCGTAGGTGATGACTCGACAAATAATTCGAACTGTCGGCCAAGAGACAGAATTGGCGTCACAATATGGTGCTTGGCGCCAGACCTTTTAGTAAATGTCTGGCGCTACGCACCATACAGTGGCGTTATAGCTCAGATTTTGGCACCAATATTTGAGCCTCGGTCTGGGACTGTTTTCGATATTATTTGTCAACTGGGGTATGCCTAAAGTCGTACTAGGTCAATTCCGATTAAAAGAAAAGAAAAAAGACTTTATTGACTCGAATTAATTAATTAATTAATTAATTAGGCAAAGTTCTTTAAGTCATTAATTTTAATTTCAACACAAATCAACAAACAGTTAAGAGGAGCATAGAATATATATGCACAACAAATAATGCACAATTAGTCAAGTAGGAACAATATGATGCAATGAGTTCGCAACCTAACCATGGCTCTAGTTCTCTAAAGTTCGGGATATGGTTTAGTCAAACAGGGTCCATGGTTAATTGTTCAGATGCACCGCGTAGAAGCCTAACCGTGAAGGGTTAACGCGTGTGGATAGAACACCGCGAGTTTTTTAGAAAAACTCGCTTCCATGGTTTGGTGAATTCAACCTCTCAGATGTACCCTTTTTTGCCAGGAGCGTTCAATCGGGTAGATAGAGCATGAATTCCCAGAGGGTTATGTCCATATGTAGAACACATATGGGTTTCAGAAAAGTGAGAAAAAATTCAATTAGGAAGCAGGATCGAGCAAACAACGCGAAAAACCGGTCGAAATTAGAACGCATATTTCTGGCTCGGTATTGGGGGAAATTGGCGCCAGCAAACAGAGACTGGCGCCAACTTTTAACTGTAGCGCCTGGCGCCAATACTGGCGTCTGGCGCTACGGCTAAAAAATTGGCCCCAAGCTCTGGCCGCTGACGCTACTTCCCACATGCATCAGCAGCTTTCCGTGCTCAATAAAATTATCCTGTTTCGCGCGGTGTTATAACAGTCCTAGTTGTGAAAGACATTTCTCAAATTTCCTACGTGTAAAATCCTTATGTTTTTGACTCATTACGGATGGTCTTTCCAATGAGAACCTTTTTATGCATATGCCACAATGTTAATCAAAATTACGCACATGAAATACTTAGAACTTTTCGAGTCTCATCCACTCATTCTAAATCATTGCCGAAACAAATTCAGGAATTAAAATAGAAATCCTCCCCAGTGGAGTCACCAAAAACTGTAGGGAATAATTTCAAGCCTTTAAAATCCCACTGGCTTGAACCCCACTGTGATCATACACTAAAGTACGGTGGCGTCCAAAAGGGAAGAAGATAGAGCAAAAGAGTCGCCAACAAGTTTTTAAGGAACTTGTAAACCGTTCACAAGGTGAAGGTTACACCCCTTAACGATCCAAGAGATTGTCAACTCCATAAGGTCATGAACCAAATAAGGGTTCGGGGATGATGGTACAAATCCAACCTAAAAGAGATTGAACCTGCCCTAATAATAGGCCTCTACTTTATTCTGCTCGTATTCATGTGCGCTTTCTGACTAACATACAATCAATAGGAGTAATCCTAAACATGTCTAACCTATGTTGGTTGAATATTAATGCACAAACAAACTATTATTGGCGATCACTTGAATTATAATCACAATTAACTCTAACAAGATTATTAATTATCTTATTTAGCGTGATTGCAAGTACCAATTCCCTTTAAACATGCAATAAAAGGTGATCAAGCAATAATAATAAATAATGTATCAAGCAACATAATCAATAATAATTATGAATAATAATAATAATCATCATCAAAATAATAATCATAATCATATTCATGTTAATATTAAAGCATAATAAACATAGTAAGATCCTAGGCATGATACTAACAAGATTAATAACAAATCCTAGCATGTCACTAAGCAATAAAAATCAAGTCTTTAACCCTAACATGATACTAACAATCATAAATATTAGGAAGATCATAGGAAGCATCGTACTTTTAATCATACTTGATATTAAAATTACCCTAGACATGATACTAGGAAGATCAAAACGCCCTAACATAACATTAGGAATCATAATAACAACCTAAGCATGATTTCTACATCATAATATCAATAAAACCAATAAAGTACTTACGTGGATGCCTCGTACCTCTTTCTAATAACAAAATACACACGTTAGTAACTTCAAGGAAAATAATAAACAAACAATTAAATTAAATAATTGAAAGAGAGATTTGGGACCAAACCCTCAGAAATTAAAACCTTTCACGTCTAGGGCGAAGGCAACTTCAAATATTTCTAGGTGTATCAAGATCTTGTGAATGCGGAATTTTGTATTTGAAAGAAAGAATTAAAGAAAAGAAAATTATAGAGAATGAAAGAGATGAATGATTTGATGAAGGAATATTGATAATTGGTGATGAATGAGAGAGTAGATGAATGAATAAGAGAATTGATGAATCTTGGTGAATGGTGATTGTTGATGAATGAAACCGGAATTTTTAATACGATATTTATAGAGAAAATCATCCAAAAAAGATAATTTATCAATACAGAGTCTGAAGACCACAAAACTAATTTGGCGCCAGACCTGGCTCATTGGCGCCAGGGTCAGTGGCTAGCGCTAGGCGCCAATGCTGGCGTCTGGCGCTAATCCTGATTCCAGGCTCCAAGGCCTGGGGTTGGACGCCAAACCGGATTTTAACGCGTTTTTGAAAATAAAATAATATAATTTCAATCGAAAATGCTATTTGATCTGATTAAAACTCTAAAGAGTCCTAATTGAATTAAGAATGATAAGACCTTCTAGAATGTTCTAGAAGACTAAAACCATTCCTAATTACATTAGGAATGATAAATTATATTAGGCCCTCCCCTAGATCATAGGGCCGTACTTAAAACTCAAACCGGGCCCAGTTTAATAAATTGGCCATAAATTCCTCAATATTCATCGGAATTGGGCTTATAATATATCGTTGGAAAGGTCTTTGCAAGCCCCATCCAACTACACCACCATTGGACCCATATCATGGACCAACCAACTGGATTGGCTGTTTTCTTAAAAATAAAGTTTTCAAAAACAGAGAGAAGAGAAAATAAAACTTTCCGCAACACTAGACCTTTCCACACTTTCGTTTCATTCGATTATGACTCGACGTGAAAGACACTCATCATCGGGGTTGGTTTTGGGGAGACACAAATAGGTGTCTACAGGTTGGACTCTGGCATTGGGAGTAAAGAAGTTAAGGATATTCGGAGATTCCTCTCTGATCATCAATCAAATATCTAAAAGGTGGAAAGTAAGGAGCGAAAGCCTAGCCCCTTATCAAACCTATCTGGAAACTCTTACCGATCAGTTAGAGAAGGTAGAATATACATATCTACCTAGAGAAGAAAACCAATTTGCTGATGCCTTGGCAAGATTAGCCTCAATGGTTAGGATTCCCACGGATATCGAGCAAATGCCTCTAACTATTGACAAAAGGCATAAACCAGCATATATACAGGCTATAGAAGATAACGACCCAGTCCAAGATGAAGACGAAGAACAAGAAGAAGAACCATGGTACACAGATATTCTCAACTATGTCACCAATGGAGAATACCCTCCTCATGCTGACAAAAGAGCGAAACGAGCCTTGAGACTTTTGGCTTCTCAATATGTACTCATAGACAACGAGCTACATAAAAGGGTACCTAAAGGTCGAGCTCTCCTATGTGTAGGGAAGGTGGATGCACAAAGAATAATGAGAATGGTCCACGAAGGAATCTATGGAACTCATGTAAATGGCAAAATGTTAGTCCAGAAAATAATGCGAGAAGGGTATTATTGGACCACCATGAATAGGGACTGCCATCAATATGTGAAAAGATGCCCTAAGTGTCAAGTTTATGCCAATTTACAACACGTTCCTCCATCTTTGCTCTACACCTACACATCGCCTTGGCCATTCTCTACATGGGGAATTGACATAATTGGCAAGATCACTCCTCCAGGGACAGGAGGCCATGAATTTATTCTAGTGGCAATTGATTACTTTACAAAGTGGGTTGAAGCACAATCATATGCTAAACTCACTGCAAAACATGTAGCGCTCTTTATCGAGAGAAATATCATTTGTCGATATGGAGTCCCACATGAAATGATAAGTGACAATGGAACTCACTTTCAAGCCGAATGTGAAGACTTGTTACAAAAATATGGTATCCAACATCATCATTCGTCCCCTTATAGACCTCAAGCAAACGGAGCAGTCGAGGCAGCTAATAAGAATTTAAAGACTATCATTGAGAAAATGACAGAAAATTATAAGAATTGGCCTGACAAGCTTCACTTTGCATTGTGGGGTTATCGCACGTCAATCCGTTCGTCAACAGGAAATACACCATTTTCTTTGGTATATGGAATGGATGTCGTACAACCTGTCGAACTAGAAATACCACCTCTACGTATTGCGCTAGAGAGTAAACTCGATGAAGTCGAATGGACTAGGGCACGATATGAAGAATTGATCCTACTCGACGAAAAGCGACTAGAAGCTCTACATCACACTCAGTGCTATCAAACTCGTATGGCTAGACATTTTAATAAGAAGGTCAAGACAAGAAATATCAAAGTAGGAGATTTGGTATTAAAAGCGTTAAGAAAAAATGTTTTAGATCCAAGGGGAAAGTTTAGACCTAATTGGTCTGGCCCCTACATTGTCAAAACAATCCTGTCAGGTGGTGCAGCAAAATTAACTGATATGGATGGCAATGAATTCTCAAACATGACCAATCTTAACCAACTTAAAAAATACTACCCATAATTACTTGAGTAGGACACTCAAGAGAGCTACGTTCGGCCTGATTCCTTAGGAAAGGATACGTAGGCAACCCATCACGGGTGCGGCCACTTTATTATTCGACATCTCCGCGTTCCAGAATCAGCTAGAAGTCAACTAAAGTCGAAAAAGCTACTAGCGTCGCAGAACAGAGCCTGGCGCCAGAAATTGGTCTTTAGCGCCAGACGATGATATTGGCGCCTGGCGCTAGACCTTAATAGCTGGCGCCAATCTGCAATTTCCGGCGCCAGCTCGGCATTAAAATCTGGGCGAATTTCGGTGTTTTTCGGAAATTTTTCGACTTCCGTACTCGAAGAATTTCTGGAAAATTAATTTTTTTTTTCGATTTTTCATTGCTTTAATAAAATAAATTTAAAGTAACAATTTAATTGAAAGCTGAAATTTCATTAATAAAATAAAATTACATTGTTAATGGAATTCAAATAAAGCTGAAATAAATTAACTTTAAATAAAAATTAACAAATCTAATAAATCTAAAGCTAAGCAATGTTCTAGTCTTTCTTTTCCTTCTTTACTCTTTTCCAATTCTTTTCTGTCTCTTCCTCTTCATCCATTACTTTAGCTAGTAGGCATCCTTTAGAGGACCTACATTCAATTTTAGAATAGATTGTTTCTCCCTCAGCTAGCACCCCATGCTTCTTTTCCACCCAAATCTTTTTGTCTATAACTTTCCTTTTTCCTTTGTCTTTGGTAGTACTCTTTTTCTTAGGCATTGTAGGTGTTTTGAACTCAATTCTTGCACCTAAGCGTTCCTTAGCCGGTGTTACCCTGTCACCTAGACGATTCTTCACATCAGTTCTACCTCGATCAATTGAAGACTTCTTCAGCAACCACTTCTTTACATCATTAGGTAAAGAAGGGGGAACCTTTTGGGTAATCACTTCCCATAAAGGTCTAGCGCTCCAGTAAGTGTCAAATTTATCTACTTCTTGAGATATAGGATACTCATAGGGAGGACGAAGATCCCCGGAAGGAATATTTTGGAGCAAGCCATATTGTCTCTTTACCCTGCAGGGATAATAATATGTCACGCGAGACAAGCTTGGGAGACGGCAGAAAGGTTGCTTGTTAACACCAACCATCCTTTTTATTTTCCACCATGGGACGACCCACTTGATAGCAAAATCACGTGATTCAAAGACCTTCCTCCATCCATGGCGCCCAATTTTGGGAATGCGTTTCTTCCTTCTCACAAAGCAAGTGGGCGTATAATTTTCAATATCGTCCGGAGGGCTAATTAATCCTAGCCTCTCCATTAACCACATCTGTAAGAAATTGCAATGCAAATAAATTAATATTACAATACAAAAATATATTTTTTAATTTCTGTAATTAAAAATATTATTTTTCTACCTGTAATAAAATTGGAGAGCCACGAAGAGGTGCTTTTGGGTCCCTTTTCAACTCATCTAGACTAAGCATAGTCTCTCCAACTATCAATGGCATTGGATTTCTCCCTGATTCAATCTGTTCTAGCACAGTGGTTATAATTGATTGTCCCTCATTAATTTTACCACTACTAAGACAATATTGATTAAGCATACAGAATAAGAACGCCCTTCTTCTATATATGTGACAAGATTCAGAAAGCGGTTTATCAAAATAGTAGCGTGCAAATTCCTTCAAGTTCACTACATTGCCATCTACTATCTTTGATAAATCCCTTTCCCTCAAGTTAAAAAAGCGCTCAAAATCCTTATAGTAATATGCATCTACTCTAGGGATTACTACCAGGTCTATTGCAGGGAAGCCTAAAATAGCACCAAATTCCTCTAGTAAAGGGCTAATTTCATCATACCCTATTCTAAAACAATGTGTTTCAATATTCCAATATTCTAAAGCGGTATGTATGAAGTCTATGTCTAGATCTACCCCTTTAATGCCAAAAATTCCCCCCAAGTGAAATAAATCCAATTCTTTTCTTTCTTTAGCATTAAGGGATCGACACCATTCATGAGAATATTGGGTGAAGGTTTTAGTGGCTAAAGACATGATGGTTATTATTTTTTCTAAAGAGAAGAATATTTTTCGATGCAATTATGAGAAGAATCGGCTGAGCAGGGGGCTATTTATGCACAAATTACGAGGAATTTCAATCTGACTGGAATACGGAGTCAGCGTCAATTGGCGTCACTCACCGGGAATTGGCGTCACCCATCAGCCTTTGGCGCCACACGCTAGGTGTAGCGCCTGGTGCCACGCGCCACAAGCTGGCGCCAGCTGGCGCCAAATCAGAGGAAGCCGCGCGTGCTCATTTACGTTTTGATATTAAAACTGGAGTCGGTTTAATGACTTTATGGCCCCGTTTTATTTTTTCTAAATATTTTTCTATCTTTTTTTTAATTAATTAATTTAATGTAACAATTATTTTTAGTTAATTTTATTTTTATTTCTTTTTGAACTATATTAATTTTCAAATATCAGCTTTTTTCTCCGTTTTATTTTTTCCCTTTTTTATTTTCTTTTTGGGGGAGAGAGTCGGATAATACCCTCCATCAATAATAAAAATGACGGAATTTTTGCGCAAAACTGTTATCACACTTGCACACACTAACATACACTAACATAATAAATAATAATGAATTTACAATAGCATAAAGTACAAAGTGTCTAAATAATAAGTACAAAAGGCAAAGTTCTATAAAAAGTCAAAATAAAATACATATACAGAAGCAAACTACGGCGCCGGAGGACGTAGACCCATCATGCCATAAAACTGCGCCGTCCGAGGAGTCACCTCGCCACCAGCTCCGGCCTCGGCACCTGCTCCAGCCTCCGTAGGAGGAGGGAAACTCAAGACAGGACCGCTCCAGCCAAGATCGATCTGAGGCTGAGACCGCGGAGGCTGCTGCGATGACGAGCCAACCTCGTACATCTCACCACCTCTGAAAGCCGAGGTAGCCTCTCCTACCGGTGCAGCAGGTGCACCCTCAGAAGAAAACCCTGAGCCCTCAGCAACATCTGCTCGCGGAGCCTCAGAACGACCACCTCTACCTCCAGACAAAGTGCGACGACGTCTCGAGCTAGACCTCACCGGATCTCTCCGCCCCTCAGGCCTCGTACGGGTGTGAGAAGCGATCGACTGACCCTGCAAAAAGAATTAAATCAGAAACAAGGTAAAACTGAAGCCATAATGCAGAAATAATAAGTAAAGTTACCTCTCGAACAGCGTCGTCTCGACGACAGGTAGCCGCGTTCCACATCCGAACGAGCTGGCTCCGGAAGGCATCTATACATCGTGCCATAGCCGAAACCACCTCGCGTGGGAACTGTCAAGAAAAGTAAATCAGTAAAAGTGCATGATAACTGAATACAAGATTCTGAAGTAAAGCTAGACTTACACTAGCCTGGTGACGAGGAATCGACCGCTCCATGAAGCGCTCGCCCTCAGGAGCCGGAGAAATCATCTCCTCGATCGGCCCATATGTCCCCTGGTAGTGGATGGACATATGGGGTGGCACAAACTCAGTGGGACCATCCTGATAAAACAGAAAGAAATCAGTGAAGTATTACTTGGGGGCTACTCAGCGAAAAACAAAAGTTAAGGATCTTACCCTCACATCCTCGGCCGGTACAGGGGCTGGAGCCAACAAAGGAAGTAGCTCCTCATCATAGCTCCGCCCAAGGATCACATGGGACCGCCAGAGGGAACCAGACTCCTCAGCCATGCTCGACAACTCTCTCTCGTCGAACATGTGACGTGGTGGAGGAGCAGGAACAACAAAAACATCAGAAGAGTGCTGTCTAGCAACTCTCTTTCCTAAGTATACAACCGCCCCATAGGTCATCAGAAAGTAGCGACGCTCAGCAGAGTACTGAACGGCTAATCCAGGGACTGTCCAACCTCCCCATGGTCGGTATACTACCTCAGGTCCCTATAAAAATATCAATCGGGTAAGAACATGTCCAAAACATCACAGAAGAGCAAGTTAAACACTAAAAGTTGTACCGAGATGATCCGACTCCGGACACGTGCAGTAGACAGGTCCACATTGTGGCCGCCCCAAGAGGCGCTCACCGGATACCCCATCGGCGATGGTCTCGCCGGCGCAATGGAAGGAAAGTACTCGTAGAACCAGATCTACAAGAAATTAAACGCGTGAGTAAATGCTAACTAACATATAGGGCTAAACTTTATAGGGAATAATGTTTACCTCTACGACTTTCCAGAAAGCAGAAAGAGCGACATTCGTCCTAAAGGACCGATGGCGACACGAGTCCCTCAGTGCGCGAACGAAGTTGGTATAGGCCAAGCTGGCCCAGTCATAAGTCCCGATCCGCTGGAGATCGCGAACAGCAGGGAGGTAGTAAAGCAATGCCCTACTACCCCTGTCAGGGGAGAGTGTCCCTGACAACAACATCAGCACGAAGATGCGCACCCGCTGCTCTCGGGTGGTCGCATCGTCATCAAGAGCCGCTGCCAGCGTCGAGCGGCGAATCCCTCTAGCGTTGAACTGAGTCGTCTCGACCTCAGCTCGGGCCCGAACAACAATCGGCCCCAACAGCTCCTCGACCTGCGGAGAAAAGACGTCGATACTGCCGTCGAAGGGTAGAGGCACAGGAGAGAACTCCAGTCCTGTGATGAGACTGAAGTCTGTAGGAGTGACCATCATCTCACCCCAGGGAAAATGGAAGGTGTTGGTGGTGTCCCAGAAGAACTCCACCAGAGCGCGTACTACGTGGTGACCCCCGCTAGAGGCGACCATAGCCTCGGAGGTCTCAAACAAGGCTACTAGTCCGCAAGACTCCCATAGGAGTCTCGTCTCTCGATCTCTGGCGATGTGCATCCTGTACAAATCGCCTAGACCATCACAGCCAGAGCCGTGATGCCGTGTCCTCCCGGGTTCGGTTCCCCGTCTCACCCTCTCAGAAATGTGGTGGACAGGGGCAAAGAACAAGGTCCGCTCATCCCACTCCGGGAACTGACCAAGCGAAGTGGACGGTGTAGTGTCGTCCTCCACGGGCTCATGCTCCCGTCTAGTGTTTCGGGACCGTGAACCCGAGCCTCGTTGTCTAGCCATGCTACATTGCGCAAAATTATCATGAATTAAGGTTCTATAGTATCTAAAGGTTCGCCTAGCCGCATGATACTATGTTCGCAGAAAAAACAGAGTACGTAGTACTAAAACAGAGCACAAATTCGAATTGAGCATGACAGCATTTTTTCAAGCAATCAAATAATTTCTTGCAACACTATAGTGATTATTGTGACAAATTGAACAAGAATTGCTAGCAAAAATATCAAGAACAAGCCACATTGTTCTTCACGACCTTAAGAGGTCCAACAATGGCAGATTGCTCGTTTCTTCATCAAATTTAGTCAAACAAGTCTCAAATTACTCCTAAGGCAATATACAAACATAAACAAGCAATTTCATGGCATAAAACTTGATAAACAAAACAAAATTGAGCATTATAAGTTTCGAATTTTCATGAAATTCGTGAATAAAAATGCCAATAATTCATAAAAACGGTGTGAGTTAGAGGAAAACTTACATAGATCGGGAATATAGATGAAAAGAGCTTTGATTTGCAACAAATTTGAGCGAATTCGGTTGAAAAACGAGCAAGAACCAAGCAATTGAAGTTTTCGGACTTCTCTCGGGCTGTTTCGCGACGAACAGAGCAAGAAATGAACGGAAAATGGAATTTAAAGAAAATTCCCGTGTTGGCGCCAGTCCCTAGGCATTGGCGTCACATTCTGTGCTTGGCGCAAGACTCCAATGCCAGCGCCTGGCGCTAATGCCATATTGTTGGCGCTGATTGTTTTTCAGCGACGCCAAAGCAGCAGCCACCTGTTGGGGTTGTGCTAGTTTTCTGCAACATATTTTGGGTTCCTTGGTACGCCAGTTAGCCCCTCTAAGCAATTTGACATGATTATGTAATCGGTTTGATTACGTAAAGTGGTCGACCTGATAAAAAGATCGTCTCACTAAGTTTAAAGCGCCTAAACTTTGGCTCGTTAGCAAAAGGCACCGACATTCAGGTTCAAGAGCAAAGGGCACCGACATACAGGTTCAAGAGTGAAGAGCGCCGACGTACAGGCATAGCAAAAGCAAAGTTCAGGCGAACTTTTAAAGATCGACAGGTGTGGGTCTTCGGTATTTTCCTTTAGGAAATTATCGCATCAAATGAGGATGACTTCAAGAGAAGATATCTTCGGCGGAAAGTTGTCATGGACAACTGAAGGTAATTTCAGGGCGAAATTGTATTCGATCATAGTTCCTAAGGCATGGAAGATGATCATAATGCGGATGAGAATTATTTCAAGAGAAATAGTTTTCGATGATATTCCCTTGGACGTGGAATATTATCATAGCGGGGAGGATAGTTTCAGGCAAAGCAATCTTCTAATTTGGAAGCAATTACAAGGCGTAGCGGTTTTCAAGCGGGATGGCATTCTCTAGCTTGCAGGAGGTCGTCAAAAAAAAAAAAAAAAAAAAAAAACAACAGCAACAGCAAATTGGTTACTTTCAGAGACGTGTGCTCGACGGTGCAAGATACGCGTTTCTTAACTCTTTTATCTGTTTAACTAACATTGTTTGCAGGTATCGGCGTTACAAGATTGATTTAGGATCGCAGAACGTTCTGAATCATTCTCCGTCCCTATCGATACTTTGGCTTTCGTTTTCGAAACTTGCGTTTCTCCAAACTCAGTCAAAGTGGGGGCTTCTGTAGACACCCATTTGTGTCTCCCCAAAACCAAACCTAGTGATGAGTGCCTTTCACGTCGAATCATAATCGAATGAAACGAAAGTGTGGAAAGGTCTCGTGTTGCGGAAAGTTTTATTTTCTCTTCTCCCTGATTTTTGAAAACTTTATTTTTAAGAAAACATCCAATCCAGTTGGTTGGTCCATAATATGGGTCCAATAGTGGTGTAGTTGGATGGGGCTTGCAAAGACCTTTCCAACGATATATTATAAGCCCAATTCCGATGAATATTGAGGAATTTATGGCCAATTTGCTAAACTGGGCCCGGTTTGAGTTTTAAGTACGGCCCTATGATCTAGGGGAGGGCCTAATTTAATTTATCATTCCTAATGTAATTAGGAATGGTTTTAGTCTTCTAGAACATTCTAGAAGGTCTTATCATTCTTAATTCAATTAGGACTCTTCAGAGTTTTAATCAGATCAAATAGCATTTTCGATTGAAATTATATTATTTAATCTTCCAGTACGGTAAAATTATCAGATTTTTGAAAACGCGTTAAAATCCGGTTTGGCGTCCAACCCCAGGCCTTGGCGCCTGGAATCACGATTAGTGCCAGACGCAAGCATTGGCGCCTGGCGCTAGCCACTGACCCTAGCGCCAATGAGCCAGGTCTGGCGCCAAGTTAGTTTTGTGGTCTTCAGACTTTGTTTTGATAAATTATCTTTTTTGGATGATTCTCTCTATAAATATCGTATTAAAAATTCCGGTTTGATCATCAACAATCACCATTCACCAAGATTCACCAATTACCGATATTCATTCATCTACTCTCTCATTCATCTCTTTCATTCATTCATCTCTTCTCATATAACATTAATTCCTTTAAAATTCTCTATAATTTTATTCTTTTCTTTATTTCTTTCTTTCAAATACAAAATTCCGCATTCACAAGATCTTGAAACACCTAGCCATATTCGAAGTTGCCTTCGCCCTAGACGTGAAAGGTTTAATTTCTGAGGGTTTGGTCCCAAATCTCTATTTCAATTATTTAATTTAATTGTTTGATTATTATTTTTCCTTGAAGTTACTAACGCGTGTATTTTGTTAATAGAAAGAGGTACGAAGCATCCAAGTAAGTACTTTAATTGATTAATTGATATTATGATGTAGAAATCATGTTTATATTGTTATTATGATTCCTAGTATCATGTCTAGGGTATTTTTAATATTAAATATGATTGTTGCGATGCTTCCTATATTCTTTCTAATATTAATTCATGTTAGTATCATGTTAGGGTTAAAGATTTGATTTTTATTGCTTAGTGACATGCTAGGATTTGTTATTAATCTTGTTAGTATCATGCCTAGGATCTTACTATGTTTATTATGCTTTAATATTAACATGATTATGATTATAATTGTTATAATAATTTATGATTTATGATGATTATTATTATTATGATGATTATTATTATTATTCATAATTATTATTGATTATGTTGCTTGATACATTATTTATTATTTATTGCTTGATCACCTTTTATTGCATGTTTAAAGGGAATTGGTACTTGCAATCACGCTTAATAAGATAATTAATAATCTTGTTAGGTTAATTGTGATTATAATTCAAGTGATTGCCAATAATAGTTTGTTTGTGCATTAATATTCAACCAACATAGATTAAACAGGTTTAGGATTAATCCTATTGATTGTATGTAAGTTAGAAAGCGCACATGAATACGAGCAGAATAAAGTAGAGGCCTATTATTAGGGCAGGTTCAATCTCTTTTAGGTTGGATTTGTACCTTCATCCCCGAACCCTTATTTGGTTCATGACCTTATGGAGTTGACGATCTCTTGGATCGTTAAGGGGTCTAACCTTCACCTTGTGAACGGTTTACAAGTTCCTTAAAAACTTGTTGGCCACTCTTTTGCTCTATCTTCTTCCCTTTTGGACGCCATCGTACTTTAGTGTATGATCACAGTGGGGTTCAAGCTAGTGAGATTTTAAAGGCTTGAAACTATTCCCTGCATGTATACAACAATGTCACATTGCACTAGGGTGCTGAACATATCAGATGGAAGGGAATTCCAGGTATTAATACCAGCAGAAGCAACTAAATGCCTTATAACAGTTGCTTTTACAAAAATTGAAAATAAAAGCAATCAATGTCACTACAGCATACCACTCTTACTAACATCCAACAAGGTAGGGTGGCTGTAAAAGTAGGATTAAGTGGTAGACTGAAGTTCTGATGCACAAACACATATACCATTCCTTAGGTGCGGTAATTATAACCTCTAAAGTATATGCCTTGTGGAAATCAAGCAGTAATTGAATTGACAAGGCTCCTTAACCTCCAACTGTAATACTTGGTGCTTAGTTACCAAATGCTCGAAGTTATGGTTTGGTGTCATTGTACATGATGCAATTCATGCTATTCTCCTCACTGACTCCAACTCCTAAGCTTCCTTAATTATATTACTCACTGTCATCACAGGCACTTGCCTAATTAGCCTATCCTATGTTTAACATTTACGTTTAACATTCACCTATTCTATTTCCTTGAGCTACATGTGCTGAAATATGTGATAAATTTTAGTATGAATAGCATACCTAAATAACCTCCTACTTATAAGTGAATGGTGTGGTTAATAGAGTGATAAACGTGTGTTTGTTGGGGGTTGGTTGACTATAATAGCTGTGTATATATTCATTTAATGTGACATTTTGTCTGCATTAAGGAAAAAGGTGCCAAAGAATTACTATAGTGATTTGACTTGCTCAGGTATTTCATGATAAAGCTTGTTCTTAATTAGTTGAAAATAAGTTATATTAAGCTAGTTTAGCATATCAGAAACACTAATAGCATATAATCTGTTTAGCATAGTTTTTTTGCCAGAAGATGCTTTTAAACAGCCATCCCCCCACCCCCCCTCCATCTTTCTTTTCTCAGGCTAGGTTGCTTCAGAACCTCCATACTCATTGTAGAAGGAAGTGTTATTGTATTGATACCTTTCAATTTGATGCAAAATGATAAATAAGTGGAGGTTTATTAAATACATCCCCATTTTTTTAAATGACATGTTATGAACTGCCTTACTATTTGTTATGAACTGCCTTACTCACACTAACAGCACACACGCGAGATAGCAGCAAGCAAGAGATTACTTTTTCTGCTTTAGTGATTATTGCATGTTTATGTTAGGTATATAACTTTTTCAAAGTAGTTTAATTTATGATTTTGTATTTTCGCAATGTAGGAGAAAGATCTTGAAAAGCAAGGAATACATGTCTCAAACGTGCCTCGACATTTGACTTGGATTAAAGCTCATTCTCACGTCAAGAATGGAGTTCTGATAGTTGACAATCCCGTTGATAAAGAAATCCATGATGCAATAGTAAGTTAGCAACAATCTGATGCAATTTCTTGGTAACCACCTGCATGTAATATAAGTTCCTTTACGGCTAAAAATAAATACTAACCGTTTATGATCTTGGCCTCGTTTTACAGATTATATTGGAGGCCCAAGTACAAAAAGGTGAAATAGTTGCTACAGGTCGAGATGATATCTTGTCAAGAGCTTTAAACAAACCAGAGCATGGAGGTTCTGTTAGGGCTGTTGGATCAGGCATAACTAACAAGGAGTACTTTGGATACAACAAACCAACCGCACCTAGCGAATTACATGCTAGAATGAATGCGATGAACTCAAGGATGGCAACGATGAGCAAGCAGCAAAACTTTATAATATCCTTCATGATGTCATGCTTAACCCAAGAGCAATTAGGAGCATTCATGGCTGGTGGTGCTCAGCAAGGCGTTTTTGGTGGCGATCTTGCAAATTCAAGTGGGCTGCTTGGTGGGGAGGCAGGAGGTTCGGGTGGTTTCCTTGGTGCTTTTGGGAACCATTTTGGTTCTGGTGACATGAGTGGTTCTAGTAGCCAAGGGGCAGCTGGAAATGGGTTGGATGCTGCTCATTTAGACAACTCATTTGGTAATGGTGTCCCTCTCACACAACTCTTGATGGGAGGTATGGAAAGGCACGACGTTGAAGGGCTTCACATTGGACATGATTCACCTGTGGATAAATCTCACAAACAAGCCTATACTGAGCAAAAAATTACGACAAACTCAGAACCTCAGTACACAAAAAGCCCAATCGTGGTCCATCCTCAACTTCAGAACCTCGAGATAGCGGTAGAGGCAGAGGCATACCATGTTCCTTGGCCTGAGGTGAACCTTATGAATGCAGTTGAGCATACTCCAATTCCCCCACATCAAAGTCAAGTTGTGAATACCAACAACAACTACACATTTCCCGAGGTAAAGCCTTCTGAATTATGGGCTTTGTTTTCAAGTCTCATATAATGCGAAGCTCATTTAAGCGAGATTTCATGTTTGATATCTGGTTGAGCCTTTTGTTTTCAGGGATGGAGTGATTGCCGCTTGGAAATTGAGGGAAGCGAAAAAGAGCTACAGATTGTTGCTAACGGAAAAGTTTACATAGAAAACAACACGGAAGTTCTTGGTAATCATACCATATCGTTGCCCCATGGTCATCGTCGAGTAACCATTACAGAAGATTTAATGCCTTCTGCTCCCTTGCCGTGTCCCAATGATGAATTGATCTTTGTTTGTCAAGCTAAGAAGGCTTTCACAGCTTGGCCAAATCATTTGATACTCCCCCCATAGGTAAAGGAGTAAATCTGCATTCTTTTGCTACTATGCTGTTTCTACTATGCTCTTGCTACTGCTTCTGCATTCTGCATTCTAGTTATCATAGAATCTGCCCTAGAGTCCTTGAAATGCTCCCTGCTGCTCCTGCATTCTACATTCTGCATTCTGCTCCTGCATTTTGCATTCTGCATTCTGCTCCTGCATTTTTCTCCTACATTCTGCTCCTGCATTCTGAATTTTTATCCTGCATTTTGCATTTTTCCTTTTTTAGTTTTAATAATAATTTACAGCTTTTGCTTTTGCTTAGGTAAAAGAGGCCAAAAGAAAGCATCATTTTGTATTGGATATCTTCTTTCCTTACTTATAATAATAATTAATAGCTTTTGATTTGTTTTGCAACTTTCTAGGAAAAGCTAGAAAATTACTTAGGCCAAAAGAATATAAACAAGTTCAAATAAAATTATAAAGATAAAATTTAGAATGCATTATGCCTAGAGTAAAGAATATAAGTTTAAGATAGCAACACACCTCCCATAATGTAGCTCCAGCACTGAGTCATCCATCTGATCATGCCCATGAAAAGTAACTGAAGAAGACCTAGCCTGTCAAAGCCTCGACGCTGATAATAATTTAATAATTTTCAGATGGATTGATACATGTGGAAGTTAGTGGTTGGCTGCTCTGTTTTTTGTCGTTGAGTCTTATTCGACCTTTGAGTTTCTCATTCCTATTTGTTGATTTCTTGTTCAATTTCTATTTGACCTGGGCTTTTCTGATCGACAGGTCTGTAATTTGCCTTTTAGTATTACAGAAGTTTAGGTGAGCCAACAAGTGCTAGCTCTTCTTTATAATAACTTACTGATATCCTTCCCATATAGTTTGAGTAGAGGGAAGAGTATTATTATCTAAAGTTGATAGTTCACACGAACCCCTTGAACTTTATTTCTTTTTTGGCTGGTTAGTGTATCTTAACCCTTGAGGGTATATAATGATATATATTGAACTTAATCAAGTCTGCTGCATCTTTGTACATATAAAGCTGTCCTTCAACGACAGTGCAACGATATGCTACAACCTATGCTGAACAAAGTATATCTTGTGATTCTGGTTCACAGTGAGAATGTACTGATAAATGTTAATGATTGTCTGTCTGACCATCATTTGAGCCGTCAGTTATTTTCTAGTTTGATAAGAACAGGCGTTGTACTTTTGTGGATTGGATTAAAATTAACATCCAAAATTAGCTGTCACAGCAAATTGGTATAATCTGAAAGATTTGGTCATGTACCCTTAAAGTAACTCTCGAGTTCCTGATTCATCTTAATCAAGCTAAACTCTCTTATTTTAAGCTCCTGATTAGTTGTTGATTTACTTTTGTTGCTTTTTTTCCGCTTTGGAGTTTGTATAATCTAAAAGATTTGCGTTTTTGTTGATTTACAACTTGGTCCCTTCTTACTTCTTAGCTTCGAGACTCGATATTCTTATGTGGTTTTTGTCTTCCCTTTTAGATTCATGTGCAAGATTTCTTCTTCTAAAGCTTACATGCGTGTTATTTTTGTGTGAAACCATATTATTAAGGCGGACAAGCAACTAGATAAAGAGTTTAATATGACCACACCGTCCCCACGATCAACATCCTCCCAAGCATCGACCACTCGTACATATGTTGTTACCGACAAGGATCGTGAGAAGGCAACGTCTACTTGGATGCGTGTTATGAGAAAAAAAGCTATGGGAATGCAAAAGACGGGTGATACCATCTCCATAACTATCCCGGAAAGCGTGTTTCTTAACGAAAATGGGTTGGATGTTTAACTTGACTTTGAAGACTTGCTTGATTGGTGTTTCCAAAGGGAGGTCGGAGAATCACAAATGAAGGTCTTCATGAAGTAAGTTTCCATATAATATAGGTTCAAACTTTAATATTGTTTTTTTTGGGCCATTAACTAATATTCATATGACTTTTCATGGGACAAGGCACCTAAAAGAATGTTGTCAAAAAGAAGGTGTCTTAGGAATGTATGGGTTCTGTGACTGTAATGTTCTTTCACCATTGACACCGACAACGGATGAACAAGTTCGATCTGACTACTTAGCCCATGTTTTTGGAACCAATGAGGGGAAAGATGTTAATCAATTATTCTTTGCTCCTTATAATGACAAGTAAGTGTAGTTTCTTTTTATTTATTTTTATAGATCTGAGTTATGTTAAATCCTCAAATTTTAATTAATCCCATTACTAAGTATTTATTGTACAATATGTCTAGTCTGCATTGGACGTTAGCGGTGATTAGTCCATGGAATGGGTTGGTGTATTGGTTAGATCCACTTGGAGCAGAAAACGAAATCAACTCATTTGCACAAAAAATCATCAATGAGTATGTACTACTAAAATATTCACTTGGTTAACTTCTTGTGTTTTTCTTATTGTCTAATAAAAATTAATGCAACCGCGCCATCTTGAAATGATTTTGTAGGGGAATAGTTAAATTCAGCATGAAGCATTGAAAAGATATCAAGAAAATAAAAAAGAATCCAAAAATGGGGTGGAAGCAACCACGTGTAAGTCATTATTATTTTTAGCATATTTCATACCTAGTAGTGTAAAATTAGATCCAAAACTGTGTTAATGGTTATTTTTTTGTATCAGTGTCCTCTACAATCTGCATACACAAAGCACTGTGGTTACTTTGTATGTCGCTATATGCTGGACATTATACAAAACAGAGTATTATGGATTTCTGAGCAGGTATATTCAACATACATGTCATTTAACTTGGTATTTTATTTATGCATGCATATGTTAACCCCTCTATCTGCCCCCCTCTTGATGTATGTTATGTTGCTTTTTCTGCAATCTTATATCATACCCCCTCTATTCTATCTAAGATATTCACGTCTGGGTTGGGCATGAGTATATATAAATGTAAAGGCCGTTAAAGAAGTATTGGGAACGAGAAAAGAAGATTGATGGAGTAAAGATAGAAAAGTAATAATTAACTAAACTTGAAAGGTGTATATGAACTTTCTGCCAAAGGAATGCCATCCTGCCAGATCCCATTTCAACTCCACATCACTCTTCTTTTCTAAATCCTAAACTTGGTGTTTCTGTGAAATTTATCTAAGGTTATGAGCGTGTTTCTGTGAAATGGTTGAACTATATATACAGTCAATATTATTAGCTTGCAGAACAACAAAACTAGTTAAATCTGATGAAAGGAAACATAATTTAATTTGTTTGTTGATAATATGCTAATAGCTCTGTATTCTGGATTTAAGTAAGAAAGCAGGCAAAGTAGCTCTTTAGCTCAATTGTAAATGGATTTAATCTAATTTGTTGTTATTTCATAACTTTTATGTAACTATATATCTTTCTTTACTCATTTAGTAATGGCATATGTTGTAGATCTTTCCCAAAGATCCTTGCACATATTCTTCAGAAGATATTGATGAGATTAGAGACTTATGGATTCAATATGTTCTTGATCATGAGGAGCCGGAAGAACCTTAGTGATTGGTGATTACAGCATGATTACTGTTAGTCTTGATACTTGAAAAGTCTCTACATTTTGTATTTTGATACATTGGCAATTAGCTATTATTGTGTACATATATTATTACTGTGTTGGACATATATAGTTTTATGCATATATATATATATGCCTTCTGTTTTGGAGTACACATTTATTTGTATATATATATATATATATATATATATATATATATATATATATATATATATATATATATTTTATTTTTATTTTTCTTGAATGCTATACTATTTGTATATAATATATTAGCAGGTTCAAGGATTATTTTTGGTGCAATTTAATAATATTGAGCAGGAAGTATATACAGGATTATTTTTGGTGATATATCTACAGGTTGGATTAATAAAAGAAAAAAAAAAGATTTATACAGGAACTACATCATTTGGCGCAAAAAATTAATGCAACAGCTAGGATTTAAAAATTTGATTATTCGAAAGAAATTTTTTTTTTTTTTTAAAAAAATTACCCATTTTGAGACCGGTTATCATACATACATGGTCTATACACATATGTTGTAAATTCTTTTTTTAAAAAGAGAGACCGCCTAACTATGAAAGTGATCTTAGTTATTTCAAAAAGAGAGACCGCCTAAATAACAAAAGCGGTCTTAGTTTGGTAAACAAGAGACCACTTTTCTGACAAAAACGGTCTCTTATGTTTCTACAATTTCAAAATATCAACCACCCAAAGAGACCGTTTTTCTTAGATAATTGGTCTCTGGTATAGCAACTTAAGACCACCTCTTTACAAGCGGTCTCTTAGCCAAAGAGACCACTGAGCTAGAGACCACCTCTAAAGCAGTCTCTTTGGCCTTTTTCAACCGGTCTCTTTGGCCAATTTTGTAGTAGTGTTAGTGTTTATTCTATTATTTTTTATGATCACCATATTGCATGTTTAAAGGGAATATGTAATTGAAAATCACGCCTAATAAGATAATTTGGACAACCGGTTTAGGTTCCTTTTTAATCTTGTTTTTTAATCAAGTGATCACGATATTTTAGAATTATGTGTTGCATTAATATTCAACCAATTTAGCATAATAATAGTTTGGAGCAAATTGAATTTTTGTTTGTATGCCTTTGAGATTGCAGGAATCATATATTTTTCACTATAAGAATCGAGTAGAGGACAATACGGGCGAATGTGACTCCATAACTCACTTCGTACCATCATCCCCGATCCTCCTTTCGTGGTTTCAAACCATATGGATTTAGTAATCTCATGGATTATGAATGGGGTGTAACCTTCACGGGTCAATCGTTGTTGCCTATAGTTGTCCCTTATCGTGGTTGCCTTTTATGATCTGTGAACGGTTTACAAGTTCCTTAAAAACTTGTTGGCGACTCCCTACTTTCCTTGTCCCTAATCATATTATGTCAATTCCCAATTCCTATGAGTGCCAAGCATATTCACCACATGCTTTAACGTAGGCGCACTTCGAGCGACGCCTACAATTTGGCGACTCTACTGGGGAGGATTCTTGATTATTTATCGATTTGAGTGATCGGTATTTAATTAAGATAAGAGGATGAGACTTGAAAGATTCTTGAATTGTATTCCTGCGATTTAATTGGCATTGTCACATATGCATATGCTATTTAGGTTACCTATTTTGCCACAATAGTACGTGTTCTACGTATGTGGCTAGCCCGGGGGATTTAAGTTCTATCAACCCAAAAACGCTCATGGCAATAAGGGTTCATCCGAGTTTTTAAATCATGGATTCGAGTTCGATTTCATCACGAACTCGCGGAGCCGCCCGTTGGCATACACCCTCAAAGGAGGCTGCCTTGCTAACGCGTCCAAACTCTTAACCATGGTACCCTTTGACACCTAAAAGCTTGACCATAGTGGAACTTAGATCTTGACTTTAGGTTGCGAACTTCATTGCATCATTCGTGACGATTTGCTTATATGTGCATTTTTTTATTGATTTTTTTTATTAAACCCTTTTTTATTTTTTATTTTTTTTAGAGTCGAGTCATAGATTTTTTTTTAATTTTTGAGTCACCCGGATTTTTATTCCCGTATACTGCACAAGAGTCAACTTGTTTTGGTCATAGCCGGAGTTCTAGAAAGAGTTACGTGTCGTACAACCTATGGATCTGTAGCCCCGAGTTTTATCTTTCATTTGGAGCTGGTTTCGTCCTAATTAGAGTCAATCAAAAGTTATAACCGATATACTACAACCTGTCCAGTTTAGGTGTCTTTTTAACGTTACCTTTTTTATTTTATTTTTTTTTTAAAAAAAAAATCGTGTCAAGCTAGTCTTAGCGAAGTCCTTAAATCCGTGTCAACTCGTATAACATAGGATTATAGATTTTATTTATTTATTTATTTATTTTATACCCATGAGTCATAACTCTTCTAGAATTCTAATCCTCTTCCTAGTTTCTTGTGATCGATTTTTGTGTTAACCTTAACATGTGTTCTTTGTCTTTGATTGTGGCTGATCTTATTTATGACTAACGATTGCCAATGGACCGTTTTCACCTAGTAATAGCATAAACATTAAAATTGGACAAAATTAATCAAGTTAGTTTGTCTTTTAATCTTCCGTGCTATTTGGTCATTGGGTCCTTCGTTTTTCACAACGTCCTCATGTCTAACCATGCGATCATACCACGAGTCTTAATAAACTCACCTAATCACACATGTTGATTCATTGTACACACTTTGTCTTCGAGTAATGCACTATATTGTTTATGATCGTATACTAGGACCATGCATGCATCGCTTTCCGTCGTAATAGGAATGAGTGGAGTATTTCCCATCAGTTTTCAAAATTGTTTCATACACTCTTCCTTTCCAATCTGAGTATTGAGTGAATGCATTAAGTGAGTTCATCCTTACACATTACTTGAGTAAAAAATCACTAGGCAATAGTTGGAAGAATAAGGGGAACATCACTCCTTCCTTCTTTCCTTCCAATCAAAGCATAAACAACAAGAAACTATTTTCCTCAGCAGGCAGCTAGAAGTAACTCATAAACAGCCATGAAGACAAAGCACGATGCAAGCTTCTCACCAAGAATTCATGTTTTCTTCTTCTTTTGTTTCAAACCCTTCCCCTATAAAGTCTAGCATAGGTTCTTCTTATCCATGTATCTATGTGTCACATTCCTTACCCTCTTCATAAATGAGCACCTCTTTCTTACATTCGATCATGTGATTAGAAAAAAAAAATCAATTACCGAACTAAACCCAAGGTACACCAATGACTTGAGGCACCTTTGCAACCCTGTCATTCCTTGTTAACTGTTCAATCACATTCCATTTCTTCATCAACCATTTTGAGCCTCATCTAACGTTGGACCTTCATTTCTTCAACCCACATTTACTTAACCCTGGGATTGGAAGATGTGTAATCGTATAACATTCAAAAAGCAAGTAAAAAAAAAAAGCAGCAAAGCAACAATAAAACAATGTCTAAAGGCAAGTGTTCTAATGTCTTTGATATGAACACGTCTCAAATTGCGTATCTCATTGAGTGCTCGGTACCGTGCCTGAGAAACATGAATGCTAAGTGAGTGATGGACCGCATGATCTGAGATTGTCTACATTGATTCAAAAGAATAAAAAAAAAAATCAAAGCAAAAAAAAATGTTGAAAATAAACTTGCAAAGTTCAAAATTTTCAAATTCATAATTACACGTCTTGGGGGCTTCTCTCGGGTCTTGAGACTTTTACCCTTTTCTTCCTTAAACCATAAACTTAACCACATTACAACCCTTGAAAGACTTCTTTGAGGTGTACATACACTTGTGCAGGGTTCGGTTAGAGCTACGTTCGGCCTGATTCCTAACGGATACGTAGGAAACTTCACATCGAGGTGCAGCCACATTCACATTCATATCTATACATGATCGAGTCAAAGAATATCCAATGCTTATCTCTATATCCCTACCCATTGAGAGCTATACTTGGGGGCTTGAACCCACGACACATTAGCTTACCCAGCTTAGAGAGTCATTATTTTTGACTCTTCACGCATATATTTCCATCACCATAACCTTTGCAGCCTCACCTTAGTATCACTTTCACACACTTCTTTCACACATACATATCCATATCATCTTTCCCTTAGGAACCCTTTATCATGAAATCTTGTTTCCCTACCGCGCATGCTTCGTCATCTTTCAAGACAACATTCACTAGAAGAAACGTTGTATACTTGCTTAGCTTCTTGACCTGAGCAATGTTCATTGTTTCACGCATCGCATAATGTGCTGAGTAACATTTCTATATCAATGATTTGTAATAATACAAAGCATATCGTTCTTAGCTCCTTGACCTAAGAAACGTTCATCTATATACGTGCTTAGCTTCCAGACCTAAGTGACGTTCAAGATCGCTTCTTTACACCATATATGATGCTTAGCTCCATGACTTAAGTTCATTCATCTATCGTGTCACATGATGTAATTAACCTTAGCCTCCTGGCCTAAGAACATGCATCATGCATAAACTATTTTTAAGACAAGCAATTCAATCCATACGATTCATTTCTTCTTATTCAACGAGGAAGTTCAAAACTTCTTCCCTTTTTCATGTCTTTCCTTGTAAGGAAGTTCAAAAAAACCTTTTCAAAATTTTCTCATCGAGGGAAGTTCGAAAATAAAATTTCATTTTTCAAGACTTTCTTTTTCGGGAAAAAAGTCGGTACCTGTAGACACCCATTTGTGTCTCCCCAAAACCAAACCCAATGATGAGTACCTTTCACGTCGAATCATAATCGAGTGAAGTGAAAGTGTGGAAAGACTAGTGTTGCGGATAGTTTTAATTTATTTTCTCTTCTCTCTGTTTTTGAAAACTTATTTTAAGAAAATAGCCAATCCAGTTTGGTTGGTCCATGATATGGGTCAAATATTAGTGTAGTTGGATGGGCTTGACAAGAGCTTTCCAACGATATATTATAAGCCCAATTCCGATGAATGTTGAGGAAGTTATGGCCAATTTACCAAACTAGGCCCCGTTTGAGCTTTATATACGGCCCAATTATCTAGAGGAGGGCCTAATATGATTTGACATTCCTAATGCAATTAGGAATGGTTTTAGTCTTCTAGATTCTTCTAGAAGGTTCTTTTCATTTCTAATTCAATTAGCATTGATAAATTGACTTTTGTTGACTTTTCAGAGTTTTAATCAAAATCAAATAGCATTTTCGAGGAAATTATATGATTTTATCCTCCAGTACAGAAAACTTATCTGATTTTCGAAAACGTGTTAAAAATAGGCTTGGCGCCTGACTCCAGGCATTGGCGCCTAGAACCAGGCCTGGCGCCTGGCGCTAGTGTTGGTGCCTGGCGCTAGTGTTGGTGTCTGGCGCCAGTTAGCCAGGGTTTGCGCCAGCTCTGTTTTTTGTGCCTCAGACTCTGTTTTGTTTATTTTATCTTTTTAGCTGATTTTCTCTATAAATAACGTATTAAAAACTCCGTTTTCATTCACCAATTCTCATCATTCACCAGTTATCATCTACAATCAGTTTTAATTAGCATTCACCTACAATCAGTTTTCATTCAATTAATTCTCTTAATCATTCTTTCAATTCTTTCTTTCTCTAAACCTTGTTTTCACATACAAAATTCCGCATTCATTAGATCTAGAAACACCTAGCCATATTCGAAGTTGCCTTCGCCCTACACGTGAAAGGTTTAATTTATGAGGGTTTGGTCCCAAATCTCTATTCCGATTATTTAATTTAATTGTTTTGATTATTATTTTCCTTGAAGTTACTAACGCGTGTATTTTGTTATTAGAAAGAGGTACGAAGCATCAAAGTAAGCGCTTTAATATTAATTATGATGTAGAAATCATGTTTAAATTGTTATTATGATATTCCTAGTATCATGTCTAGGGTAACTTTAATATTAAATATGATTGCTATGATGCCTTTTATTCTCTTCCTAATATTTATGATTGTTAGTATCATGTTAGGGTTAAAGATTTGATTTTTATCGCTTAGTGACATGCTAGGGTTTGTTATTAATCTTGTTAGTATCATGCCTAGGATCTTGCTGTTATTATGCTTTAATATTAACATGATTATGATTATAATTGTTATAATTTATGATGATTATGAATATCATTATTATTATTTTGATGATGATTATTATTATTCATGTGATTGATTATTTATTATGTTGCTTGATTATATATTATTCTTTATTGCTTGATTAAACATGGGCACGTGCCGTGCCGGCACGCGGGCGACACGGGCCCGGCACGACTTCGGTACGGCTTGGCATGGTACGGTCGCCAGCACGGCGGCCCACCTGTGGGCCGTGGGCCGTGCCGTGAACAAGTTTCTGGATTTTGGCACGGGCACGGCACGTGGCACGGCGGCCCACTTGTGGGCCGTGGGCCGTGCCGTGAACAAGTTTCTGGATTTTGGCACGGGCACGGCACGTGGCACGGCGGGCGGCACGGTGGCCGGCACGTGGGCCAGCACGCTGGCACGACCCGCCGGCACGGCACGTGGCACGGCCGGGCACGACATGAGCCAGACACAGCACGGCACGACCCGTGCAAAATGATCGTTGGAAAACTAGCCAACAGCTATAAATGGCTAGTTTTCCACCCCATTTCCCACCCAAATTCCCTATAAATACCTCATATTTTCCTCCAAAATTTTCACAATTCATCAACTCATCTCTTCTCTCTTATTCTCTAATTTTCTTACTCCCGAATTCTCAATTCTCAAATTCCTACAAATCATACAATCTTGCTCTCTTTTGTGAAAAGAAAAAAAAAATTCCTACTCTCTTATAAATTTTACATTTTTACTATTATTACTTTTATTAGTCTACTACCAAAAAAAAAAAATTGTTATATTTACATTCGGGAAATTATAAATTCGGGAAATTATAAGTTCGGAAAATTATAAATTTGGGAAAACATTGAAGCGTCATTGTAAGATCTAACTCAACTTTATTTTAAATTGTAATTGTTATTGTTAGTTGTTAATCTTGTTATTATTATTATTATTATTATTATTATTATTATTATTATTATTATTATTATTATTATTATTATTATTATTATTATTATTATTATTATTATTATTATTATTATTATTATTATTATTATTATTATTATTATTATTATTATTATTATTATTATTATTATTATTATTATTATTATTATTATTATTATTATTATTATTATTATTATTATTATTATTATTATTATTATTATTATTATTATTATTATTATTATTGTATTCTTGGAACTACTTAATTATATAAAAACTACTTTCTATTTTAATTGTGGGTTATTTGGATTGTTGAAATCTGTCTAAGGCGGGACTTGGGCTCTGGACAACGTCGCTCCTAACCTCTCATACTTGGGATCTCATTGATCCAAGTAATCTACTATTATTATAATTATTTTTAAAAATTTAATTTATATAAAAATTATTTACTAATTCTTATTGTTATTGTTATTATTATTGTTGTTAATTGTTATTATTATTGTTATTGTTACTTTGTTATTGTTATTTGTATTATTATTATTATTATTGTTATTGTTACTTTTATTCTTATTATTATTAATTAATCATGGCATCAAACCCGAACGCTTCCTCCTCCTCTAGAAAAGCCAAGTCAAAACGTAGGGAATCACCAAACCCAAACACTTCAATGCCTATGCCCCCCCTAACATGCTTTTTCCCTCCCCTAACATGCCCTTTCCAAACACTTCCACCCCTTTCTTTCATCCCCAAAACACGGGAGGGCAAGAACAAATGGATGATATGGCTCCTTGGACCCAATTTCAACAAAGCCAATTTCAACAACATGAATTTCCTTTTCCTCCTCCTTCCCAAGGTAGCCAAACACAAGCCTCCGGGTCGAGTGAACCATCCACCCAAATGCCCAACACCCAAAATCCTAACATATTAGAGTGGTGTACCGAAGAGGATTTTGCTCAAACCAAAAGAAAGAGTGAAGTTTGGTCACATTATCAATTAAGTAAAAATGGACAAAAAGCCAAGTGTCGGACTTGTGGTAAAATTTTCTCGGCCGATACCAAGGGAGGGACGGGACACCTTAGTAGACATTCAAAAAAATGTGGCGGACCATCTAGTGATCCAACCCAACCCAAAATTTCTCAATTCCATCCACAAGGCTTCATTTACAATTACGAGAGAGATAGGGATGAACTTGGGAGAATGATTGTACATGCCGAACAACCTTTTCTTTTCGCCGAAAATGATGCCTTCAACAACTATATTAATCGAGCACTACAACCAAAACACAAAAAAATCTCCCGAAAAACTGTTTGATCTGCTTCCATGAAGACTTATCTAGAGTACAAATTGAGATTAGTAAATGAATTAGCTAATCTTCCTAGTAGAGTTTCTTTAACCGTCGATGCATGGGATGGTGGATACGGACTCCACTATTTATGTGTTACTTGTCATTGGTTAGATAATGAGTGGTTGTTACAAAAACGCATCATTCATTTCAAAATGCTTGAATACCCTCATATCGGTCTTAACATTTCACAGCATTTAATGGAAGCCATTGATGCATATAGTCTTAGGGATAAAATCATGTCTATGACTTTCGATAATGCAACTTCTACGACATATAGTGCGAATTTGGTCAAATCCCAATTGACCGATGTTATATTAGATGGAGATGCACTTCATGTTAGATGCATTTGTCATGTTCTTAACTTGTGTGTGAAGGATGGAACACAAGCAATTGGTCCATTTTATCACAAAATAAGGAATGCTATTATGTCTTTTAATAGCTCTAACATGAGATATCAAGAATGGAAAGGTTTTTGCAGGCAACAATGGATAAAAACCATAAAAATAGCACCGGATTGTCCAACTAGGTGGAACTCCACCTATGAAATGTTGAGTCGGGCAATCGAGTACAAGGTTCATTTAACACTTTTTTATAATATGAAATTTCCACAATGTGCTTTACTAGAAGATGATTGGGTTAATTGTGAAAAATATATGCAGTTTTTACAATTACTATATGGTATGACACATTGTTTTTCTTCTGTATATAATCCTTGTTCTCATTCTTTTCTTAGCAATGCATGTTTACTTGCACAACTTTTTGCGGAACACCGATCACAACATGTTTATCGTGGATATCTTCCATCCATGGAGGAAAAATGGCGTAAATATTACACCAATATTCCTATGATTTATATTTTTGCTTCTATTTTAGATCCTAGGCAAAAATATGATGTCACCTTTTTATTAATTGATATTTATTATAGTAACATGAATTTTGAAGATGATGTTGAAACTTTTAAAAATAAGGTGACTAATCAGTTTTTTTCTTTATATTGTGTTTATGAAAGTAAATATGGAACCGTGTCTCGATTTGCCCCTTCTCAAACATCCAAAAATGTAAGTAAACGGGCCAAAGGTTTATTTGCACAAGCTGCTAACATGATGTCCAAGTTTTCAGGTACGAAATCATCATCAAGTAAGAGAACACAAAGCGATGTTTCGGAGTTGCAAATGTACTTAAGTTACGACTTCATGAAAGGCATGGACGATGAAGAGAAGTTTGGCCTCGACATCCTCGATTGGTGGAAATCACAAACCGTGAAACATCCAATTTTGTCGGCAATGGCTCGTGATATTTTTGCTATCCAAGTCTCCTCCGTTGCCTCCGAAAGAGCTTTTAGTGCGTCGGGACGAGTTTTAGACGATAGAAGAACAAGACTAAAACCCGAAACACTTGAAATGTGTGTTTGCTTCAAGGATTGGTTGGATGCCGGAACTCGTTCTCAAGATCGTACTTATGCACAAAACGACGACAATGAAGGAACGTCGACTTCTTTTAGTTCTCATACTTCTCAATCAACTCAATTGGCGGATGAACTTGAACCTCTAGGAGACGAAGACGAAGACGAAGACGAAGACGAAGACGAAAGCGAAGACGAAGACGACCAATAATAATTACATGATTACATATTTACATTATACACTATTGTATTATTTTTGTATTATCGAACTTCGTATTCCGTATAATAAATGAAGTTATTCAATGTTCATATACTATTCTACGATTTTTAATTATCATTACTTATTTTGTATTATTAAATTATCGTACATTCGTACCGGCTACCGTCATATAATAAAATAAGTTATTCTTCAATTTTTGGTATTTTCGGATTATCGCACTCGTATTTTTTTTTATTATATGCATTGTTGTTTTTTGCTAAATTAATAAAATTGTTTTTATTTCTTTAAATAAACTTAAACATAATTATTAATTAGATAAATAATTTATATAACCTAAATTAAAATAAAGTTGTTCAAAAAATGAAAACAAAATATATTAACATTAACATAAACATAAATTAATCACATATATTAAGTTGTACTAAAAAAAATACATATCGTTTAATTCGTTTTTTTTTCATTTATTAAAAAAAAATAATAAAATAAAATAAAATAAAAGGGTGGAAGGGTTTGGCCCGCGGCCCGGCACGTCACGGCTTGCAAGGCACGTGGGCCGTGCCGTGTCGTGGGATGGGGTGTGCCAATTTCAGGCACGGCACGGCACGACCCCCACCGCGGCATGGCCAGGCACGGCCCACGGTGGCACGGGCACGGGTGGCCCATGTTTATACTTGATCACGCCTTTTATGCATGTTTGAAGGGAATTTGTACTTGTAATCACGCTTAATAAGATAATTAATAATCTTGTTAGGGTTAATTTGATTATAATTCAAGTGATCACCAATAATAGTTTATTTGTGCATTAAATTCAACCAACATAGATAAACAGGTTTAGGGTAAACCTATTGATTGCATGTTAGTCAGAAAGCGCACATGAATACGATCAGAATAAAGTAGATGCCTATTATTAGGGCAGGTTCAATCTCTTTTAGGTTGAATTTGTACCATCATCCCCGAACCCTTATTTGGTTCTAGACCTTATGGAGTTGACGATCTCTTGGATCGTTAAGGGGTGTAACCTTCATCCTATGAACGGTTTACAAGTTCCTAAAACTTGTTGGCGACTCTTTTGCTCTATCTTCTTCCCTTTTGAGCGCCACCGTACTTTAGTGTATGATCACAGTGGGGTTCAAGCTAGGAGATTAACGCTTGAAATTTATTCCCTACAGTACCCTCCACTCGTCTCATGACAAAAATGATGGAAAATTTTTGCTTTTACATTTTCGGTTGCTTGTGTCTGCACACACACACACTCAAACTATACACACACAATCACAAGTCATACTCATGTCATGTCATGTCGTGTCAAGTCAAGCTTGATCAAGTCAGTTGGTCAAGTCAATCATAGTCTATACGAGTCCCCTGACAAATTTTATTTTGCAGGTCTCAATTATAGCCCACGTCCGGGGACAAGCGGACCATCTACAGCCCACGTCCGGGGACAAGCGGACCATTTACAACCAGCCCACGACCGGGGACAAGCAGACCATTTACAACCAGCCCACGTCCGGGGACAAGCGGACCATTTACAACTAGCCCACGTCCGGGGATAAGCGGACCATCTAAAGCCCACGTCCGGGGACAAGCGGACCATTTACAGCCCACGTCAGGGGACAAGCGAACCATTTACAACCAGCCCACGTTCGGGGACAAGCGAACCAACTACAGCCCACGTCCGGGGACAATCAGACCAACTACAGCCCACGTCCGGGGACAAGCGGACCATCTACAGCCCACGTTCGGGGACAATCGAACCACCATCATTTCATGACGCAAGGTTCTCAATACACAGAGACTTGCAATCTCATCATCTGTCGACTTTCCTCCAGCATGGAAAGTATTATCCGGTGGATTTCTTCGAGCATAGAAAACCGCCAAATTCCTTGGTCGGTTTTCCTCAAGCATGGAAAGCATTATCGGTGGATTTCTTCAAGCATAGAAAAACACCAAAATCATATGTCGACTTTCCTCAAGCATGGAAAGTGTCATCCGGTAGGTTTCTTCAGGCTTAGAAAGCTACCAAACTTATATATCGACTTTCCTCAAGCATGGAAAGCATTTCAACATACGTCATCCGGTGGATTCCTTCAAGCATAGGAAGCTACCAAACTCATTTGTCACCGATACACTAGTGTCAGATACGCATTCTATCTCTTTACTCTTTTATCTGTGGAATTAACATTTTTTGCAGGTATCGGCGTATATAGAGTGATTTAGGATCGCAGAACGTCTTAAATCATTCTCCGTGCCTATCGACTACTTTGACTATCGTTTTCGAAACTGACGTTTCTACAAACTTAGTCAAAGTGGGGGCTTCTGTAGACACCTAAAAATGTCTCCCCAAAACCAAACCCGATGATGAACAACCTTTCACCGCCATTATTGGTCGGGTTGAGTATTTAATCTTGGAGTGCTTAAATCCATATTTCCATTTAATAAACCAACCCAAATTCTATCCCATTTCCACAAAAAATAACTTATTTTCCTCTTTTCGTGCCTTTAAACCCAAAATAATTCATTTCGTGTCCTTTAAAATCATTCATTTCGTGTCCTTTTTATAAAAACGTTCAATCCAGTTTATTTTGGTCCATAATCTGGTTCCAATGATTCAATTTGGATGGGTCTTGAAAATAGCTTTCCAACGATCTATCATAAGCCCAAATCCGAGTTATAACGAATAAGTTATGGCTAAAATATTAAACTGAGCCCAAACCGAACCTAAGCCCACCTTACCTATGACCCAATGATCATGTGGAGTGTCCAAATGATTTAATACAATTCCTAAACCAATTAGGATTAATTGGAAGCTTCTATAAGTTTCTAAAAGATCCTAATTATCCATTTTGAAAAGATAAGATTAAAGAGTTTGAAATTGAATAAAACTCCTTTTTTGAAAATCATAATTTTATCCGAATTGAAAGACATTCAAAGATAGACAGATATTATTTTCGTGACTCATAGTTTTTATCCAAATTTTATATGGTTGGATAGCCCTTGAAATTATCTTTCCAATGATATATTATAATATCAATTCCGAGCTATAACGGAAAAGATATGAATAAAATATCTAACTCTATCAAAAACTGATTTTGTCTCACTATTTCGGCCATATCTTTTATTCTATAAAATAATTTAATCTGATTCTAATTGGTTTAGAAATTAGACTTCAAGTTCTTTTCAACGATATCTTATTCATCTTAATCCGATTTCTGGATCAAAAGATATGATAAAAACAAAAATCGCAAAAACTGCTGTCTATCGCAAGAGTTTTAATCCGATTCAAACTCGATCTTTTCTTGATTCTTCGACCCCTCTTTTTTCTCTATAAATAGAGATAATATCTTCCCTTTTTGAATCATCAACAATCTTGATCACAAAATAATTCTCTTCTCCCTCTTTAGCCTAAATACTAGCCTCCCTATTCTTCCATAATACTTCCCCTAAGCACTCCAAGGAGTCCATACTTAACCCGAGGTTCCGTCCTTAAACCAAGGCGTGAAAGGTATAATTAACTGAGGGTTTGGACCAAATCAACTCTACTTTAATTTAATTTTCATTTGATTTACATTTTTATTGAAGTTACTAACAATTTATTCATGATGTAGCAATTTAAAGGAACGCGCGGAATGTGAGTAATTAATTAATTTAATTACTCTTACTTTATTTTCTTATTGCTAGTATCATGATTAAGGTTATTTTATATTTGATTTGACTCACGTTATTATTGTTAAATTGCTTCCAATATTAGTGTTTATTCTATTATTTTTTATGATCACCATATTGCATATTTAAAGGTAATATGTAATTGAAAATCACGCTTAATAAGATAATTTGGACAACCGGTTTAGGTTCCTTTTTAATCTTGTTGTTTAATCAAGTGATCACGATATTTTAGAATTATGTGTTGCATTAAAATTTAGCATAATAATAGTTTGGAGCAAATTGAATTTTTGTTTGTATGCCTTTGAGATCGCAGGAATCATTTTTCACTATAAGAATCGAGTAGAGGCCAATACGGGCAAATGTGACTCCATAACTCACTTTGTACCATCATCCCCGATCCTCCTTTCGTGGTTTTGAACCATATGGAGTTAGTAATCTCATGGATTATGAATGGGGTGTAACCTTCACGGGTAAATCGTTGTTGCCTATAGTTGTCCCTTATCGTGGTTGCCTTTTATGATCCGTGAACGGTTTACAAGTTCCTTAAAAACTTGTTGGCTGTTCCCTACTTTCCGTGTCCCTAATCGTATTATGTCAATTCCCACTTCCTATGAGTGCCAAGCATATTCACAACATGCTTTTAACGTAGGCGCACTTCGAGCGACGCCTACAATGAATAATGAGGAAGTTATGACCAAATTACTAAACTGGGCCCAGTTTGATTTTTATGTGCGGCCCAATGATCTAGAGGAGGGCCTAATATTGGTTTATCATTCCTAATGCAATTAGAATTGATTTTAGTTTTCTAGATTCTTCTAGAAGATTCTTTTCATTCCTAATGTAATTAGCATTGATAAATTGACTTTGGTTGACTTTTTAGAGTTTTAATCAGAATAAAAGAAGTGTTTTTAAGGAAAATACGATTTTGCCTTCTGTACGGCTAAATTTTATCAAAATTAAGAAAACGTGTGAAATTGATTATTAGCGCCTGACGACCAGCATTAGCGCCTAGCGCTAAGGCTTGGCGCCTGGCGCTAATGTCCAACGCCTGGCCCTAATGTTCAACGCCTGGCGCTAATGACCAGCGTCTGACGCTAATCGAGTTTTATTCTCGCCGAAACTCTGATTTGTTTTTCTATCCGTCCGACTGATTTTCTCTATAAATAGCCTCCTAAAACCTCCGTTTTCGATCATCAACAACAATGTTTTTCTTATTCTCTCTAGCTTTCAAGATTTCTCCTCTCTCTCTTATTCTCTCAAGCTTTTCGCTACAAAATTCCGCATTCACAAGATCTAGAAACACCTAGCCAAGTTCGAAGTTGCCTTCGCCCTAGACGTGAAAGGTTTTAATTTCTGAGGGTTTGGTCCCTAATCTAGTCTAAGCTTTCTTTCAATTATTTAATTTAATTGTTTGATTATTATTTTCTTTGAAGTTATTAACGCGTATATTTTGTTATTAGAAAGAGGTACGAGGCATCCAAGTAAGTGCTTTAATTGATTTTATTGATATTATGATATAGAAATCATGTATAGGTTGTTATTATGATTCCTAGTATCATGTTAGGATGCTTGATGTTTTGAATGACAACAATGATTCCTAGTATTATGTTTAGGGAAAAGGTTATAACATCAAATATGCTTATTATGAATCCTGCGATGCTTCCCATTTTCTCTTCCTAATATTCTTGTTAGTATCATGTTAGGGTTAAAGCTTTGATCTTTGATGTTTAGTGACATGCTAGGGTTTGTTATTAATCTTGTTAGTATCATGCCTAGGATCTTGCTGTTATTATGCTTTAACATGATTATTTTGATTATTATAATTGTTTTGATTATTTTCGATGATTATTATATTGCTTGATTATATTTATTGTTATTGCTTGATCACACCTTTTATGTGTGTTTAAAGGAAATTGGTACTTGTAATCACGCTTAATAAGATAATTAATAATCTTGTTTAGGGTTAATATGATTATAATTCAAGTGATCGCCAATAATAATTTGATTTGTGCATTAATTTTCAACCAACATAGATAAACAGGTTTAGGGTAAACCTATTGATTGCATGTTAGTCAAAAAGCACACATGAATACGACAGAATAAAGTAGAGGCATATTATTAGGGCAGGTTCAATCTCTTTTAGGTTGGAATTGTACCTTCATCCCCGAACTACCAGTCATGATTCCAGACCTATTGGAGTTAACGATCTCCTGGATTGTTAAAGGGTATAACCTTCATCATGTGAACGGTTTACAAGTCCCTAAAACTTGTTGGCATCTCTTTTGCTTTAGCTTCCTTCCCTTTGGACGCCACCGTACTTTAGTGTATGATCACAGTGGGGTTCAAGCTAGGGATAATGCTTGAAATATTCCCTACAGCGTCGAATGAGTTTTCCACCAAATCCCTACCCCAAAGAATTGGGGTAAACTACACTGAGAGCTAACCAGGTAGGCAAATGTCACATGAAGTGACAGACGTCCTGCGCATAATAATAAAAAGGAAAATATAGCGTCTTGTACTCCCAGTAGAAGCTATGGTTAAATATAAAACCTCATAACTCCCCCCATATGCTCATACTCAATGTATATACGTTCCAAGAGTTTTGGTGCGTAATCTCTTTCACTTCATGTTACTAACATATTTTAAGATTTGGTGATGACTCCTAAACCATAACACAATTAATCATAATAAATCATCCAAGCAATCAAACATACCAATTTAATTCTTGAACAATTAGTGACCACATATATTTTATTCCTGAGTTGTAGGACACTTGAATTGATGCTCAATCCTCATTTTTAAAGCATCAATAAAAATTATATGAACCACAATAAAATTCTCTTTTTATATTCTTCCAAACCAAATTCAATATTTAGTTTAATCAAACATGCTATCAATTATGCCAATAATAAAAGTATTGTTCATATTCAACATGCCAGTATGATTAATTCCAAACATCAATCTATCATAAACAATTCATACCTATCATGATACTACCATGGAATTAATTACATAAAGCCTAGCATGTTTCTATACACTTGAATAATAACCGAGTACGCGAACGTACCTCGAATACGATCTCAAAATCGCAATGACTAAATAATATCACTCACTTGGAAGTCTCCTATCACCCAATATTACAAAGATACATTAATACCTATTCAATATAAATTTCCAGCAATATATACACTCTTTAAATCACTTATAAACCATCTGAAATAAACTGAAAATTAATTTAAAACCTTACTTTTATTCTCAATTAATGGGTATATAAAATTTCTTTCAAGAAACATAATTATAAACTTTTTATAAAAATTCCAACTTTATAAAAACATGTAAAATTGCTATAATTATGTTTAAAAACACACATTTCAATAATTTCAATCATCTACAATCAGTTCCCATCAATCAATAACTTAATACTAAAACAAATACCGGGAGTGACACGTGTCACATCCTAGTGATATTTTTTCCCTCCAAAACTCCCCTTTTCTTTTAACTTTTTTTTTTGTTAATATTGATTTTATAATAATATCTTTCCATATCTTTTATATTATTTTTATGACAAATATATATTCTTTTTACTTGGTGTTCATTATTTTCTACACACATTTACCTAAATAATTATTCCAACTATTTTTTAATAATTTTTTGAAGGAGTATTATTTTTTTCCAAAAACATAATAATACATTGAATCAATCATATTATAAATTTTAAAGAAATTACTTCAAAATATCACTTAATTTATATTTTCAAATACCTCTATCTAATATTTTATTTCAATTTCAATATAACTATATATTCAAATTAATTACAATTTTGTTTCTGAAATTTTACTACTACGTATATATTATCACAAATTAAGGATTTACAGAGTATAGTTTAATTATATTATGAATATTGTGTTTGACAATTATATAATATGTCTAAATCTAGGGAAAGATAAAATATCAATCAATTAAACAATCAATATCTTAGTTGAAAAAAAAAAAAAAAAACTTTTGCTGAGACACTTAATTGAGATGATAATTTATTACATTTGACATACATAAATGATCTGCATATTGAAAGACACATCGTACCAGATGTAGTGACAATTGACATTTCCTGTTGTATATGTGTGTATATATGTTGTGCACTTTTGCTAATAGTTTTAGTGGATATTTTAGTCTGTTGTTTGATTAATTTTTTATGTTTATCAAACCAAAACCCCCTTAAAAAAAATTCTCGGGTTGGGTAGCCTAAAAAACCCCATTTTTGTTTAATTTTTTGCTTTGCCTATTAATATAGATTATGACATTATAATTTCTATACATTTGATGTGTATATATGTTTAATCAAATTTTATTTGTTGGATATAATTAATCATCTTAGAAAACATTAGACTTACTGTGCATGGCACGAGCCTTAAGCTAGTATACATTAATTTGGAAACCTAGGGTTTTCAATTTAGGGATTTATAATTCTAAAACTAAATCTGAAAATTACATACATGATAATCATAACCAAACATCATAAAATCATAATACAACTCAAAAACAATAATTAAATCAAGGCTAGATTAATATAAAACAAAAGATTATTTTTTGTTAAAGCCACACAACCACACGCTGGGAAGGGGGCTGCTAATGCCCTTTACGCCGGCGGGTACTGCCGGCCGGTGGGAGGTGGTGGTGGCGGTCGGCCACCTTGTGTGTACGTGTGGGGTGTGTAAAAAAATAAAGGGGAGGGGAAAAATTAAAGGAGAGAAAATAAGAGGAGAGAGAGAGAGTTAACCTTTGGGTATTCTTCACTTTAGGCAAGATCTAACTTGCTCATAAGATGAGTATTTATTTATACCCCTCTCAAAAACCCTCGTACGTAACCATAAATTTCCTTTCTACCCTTAATGATCCCTTCTCCTATTCAAACCAGTCGTTTGACTTCTTTAAAATTTCATTGACTTTAAAACTTCCTTTTATAAAATAATATGCCCGAAAGTTTCTAAATAATAAAAGAAAAATATTTTTAAAACCTGAAATAAATAAAAATGGAATTTTAATTAAAATAAAGCTTTTTAAATTAATAAAATACCATAAATAATTTATTTCGAATCTTTTAAATACTTTATGAAATAATGATTTAAATTAAAATATGTATTAAAATACGGGGTATTATAGAATTTAGCGTGAACGAAACAAGGGAATGAAAGGGGGCAGAAACAGGGGGGAAATTGAAGGGGGTGGTCGGATTAGATGGGTATGGAAGGTGGTTAGTCGGAAATCGTCGGGGAAAGGAAACGATGACGAAATCCGATGGGGAAGAGGGCGGAAACGGATGGGGAAAGAGATGGAACTGCGAAACAGCAGGGGCTAGCTACTGCGTGCCGGAGGTGGAAGGGGCTGCCACCTACTAGGGTAAAGGTTAGGGTTTTACTTTTTTTTTTTAAAAAAAAAGATTTATTTATTTTATTTTTAAATTTTTTTTTCGGATCTATCACGTGTTGACACGTGTCTGGTAACCTCCTACATCAAGTTGGATGACCGGTTTGGGGTGATAAAAATTAATTGGGTACAAAGTTAGAAGTGATAGAAAATAAATGAAACTTGGGATTAATAACAGCGGACGGAGCAAAATTGGGATTAATGGTGGCATTTTTTTCTTTATTTTATTTATTTTTGATTAACATACATACTTTATGAGGGAGCTTAGGTTTATAACCTTGATAAACGAAAAACGTTTATCAAATGGTAATAAAGTAAATATTTTACTTTGAACAATATTGTGCTACAAATTATAGAATAATATATTTTTTCTTTCACCAACTGTCATTGAAGACTTGCAGTTAACGGTCCATTAACTCCCTTCTTACTTCTTCCACCAAATAGAAGAGAAAGAAATATAAGACCCGCCTTCACATTTTAATAGTGGAGGAACCAAAACATAACAGGTCTGGTTATCTATCAACTATCTCCTCTATTGAAGTTGCTTGTAACTGAACCACCATTCCACCACCACATATCCGGAAGCTTCGTTGCAAATTAAACGAAAACCCTATGAGAAAATGGTGAAATAAATGGCATAGTTAACCCTAAAGGGTAAGGTTTATCGTCGTCCTCCATTGATAATACTTGTGAGTTTATCTTCCTCCATTGATAATGCTTGTGAATTCGTCGTCCTCCATTGATAATGCGTGTGAGTGAGTGTAAATTTCCATTTAATGTCTCCATTAAAGCTGATTGGAAGATGAAATAACTACTTAAATTAAAATGGATACTGTAAAATATCTTATTTATAACCTTCTTAGATTCTCCCTTTTAGATTCTGCCAAGCTTTTCAAATAAATAAAGAATGATAATCTGCTAACAATGAATAGAGGAATATATATATGGGGAAGAGTGAGAAAATGAGAACGAATGACAGAGAAATAGGCTTTAAAGTTATACCAAAGGGAGTAAGTTTACTAATAACCCCTGACACCTCACCTAAAAGTACATTTTTACCCCTTGATAATTAATTTATCAGGGTGATAAACTTGTATTTTCTCATAATTTATAACAATGGTGGAGCCATGATTTTTAAATCTAGAGGGTTAAATTACTAATGTTTAAAAATTTGACATAAGTTACCAAAAAAAAAAAAAAAAAACCCATAAAATTTGTAATATTTATTTGAAATTGCATATGATAATGATTCTTGAAAAGAGGAGTTGTTGAAAGCGTCATCGCATATAAAGAAAATTATGCAATAAAGGAATACAATTTATTTGTAAACCCCATCCAAGTTATGTAATCAAATAATGGATAAATACGAATCTTAAAATCAAAATCAAATCATTAGCATTTAAAATCCTAATTGATGTGCCTTAACGTGTGTAGGGAATATTTCAAGCATTAATCCCCTAGCTTGAACCCCACTGTGATCATACACTCAAGTACAGTGGCGTCCAAAGGGAAAGAAGATAGAGTAAAAGAGTCGCCAACAAGTTTTAGGAACTTGTAAACCGTTCACGAGGTGAAGGTTACACCCCTTAACGATCCAAGAGATCGTCAACTCCATAAGGTCTAGAACCAAATAAGGGTTCGGGGATGAAGGTACAAATCCAACCTAAAAGAGATTGAACCTGCCCTAATAATAGGCCTCTACTTTATTCTGATCGTATTCATGTGCGCTTTCTGACTAACATGCAATCAATAGGATTAAACCTAAACCTGTTTAATCTATGTTGGTTGAATATTAATGCAAATAAATCTATTATTGGCTCTTAAATTATAATCAAATTAACCCTAAACAAGATTATTAATTATCTTATTAAGCGTGATTACAAGTACCAATTCCCTTTATACATGCACAAAAGGTGTGATCAAGCAATGAAAATAAATATCAAGCAACATAATAATAATCATAATAATAATAATTAAAATAATGATGATTATAACAACCATAATTAAAATTAATATCATAATAATAATTATAACAATCATAAAATTATAATAATTAATTATAATCATAGAAATAAACATGTTCATATTAAAGCATAATGAAAATAGCAAGACCCTAGGCATGATACTAACAAGATTAATAACAAACCCTAGCATGTCACTAAGCAATAAAAATCAAATCTTTAGCCCTAACATGATACTAACAATCATAAATATTAGGAAGAAAATAAAAGGCATCATAGCAATCATATTTAATATTAAAAATACCCTAGACATGATATTAGGAATCAAAATAACAATCTAAACATGATTTCTACATCATAACATCAATAAAACCATTAAAGTACTTACTTAGATGCCTCGTACCTCTTTCTAATAACAAAATACACGCGTTAGTAACTTCAAGGAAAATAATAATTAAAATAATTAAATTAAATAATTGAAAGAGAGATTTGGGACCAAACCCTCAGAAATTAAACCTTTCACGTCTAGGGCGAAGGCAACTTCGAATATGGCTAGGTGTTTCTAGATCTAATGAATGCGGAATTTTGTATGTAAAAAGCTAGTTTAGAAAAGAGAGAGAGATTAGAAGAGAATGCGAGAATTGATGATTGCGAATGAAAATGGTTGTAGGTGAATGTAGATGAATGTTGATGAGAATTGGTGAATGAAAACGAAGTTTTTACGACGTTATTTATAGAGAAAATCAGCCAAAAAGATAAAATTATTAAAACAGAGCATTGGGGCACAGAAAAACGAACCAGCGCCAACGCTGGCTGTTGGCGCCAGGCGCCAAGCGTAGCGCCATCGTTTGGCGCTGGTTTCAGAATTTCACACGTTTTCTAAAATCAGATAAATATTTTTGTATAGGAGGATAAAATCGTATCTTTCCTCAAAAAATGCTCTTTGATTTTAATTAAAACTCTGAAAAGTCAACAAAAGTCAATTTATCAATGCTAATTGAATTAGGAATGAAAAGCACCTTCTAGAAGAATCTAGAAGACTAAAATCATTCCTAATTGCATTAGGAATGATAAATAATATTAGGCCCTCCCCTAAATCATTGGGCCGCATATAAGTCTCAAACCGGGCCCAGTTTAGTAAATTGGCCATAACTTCCTCAATATTCATCGGAATTGGGCTTATAATATATCGTTGGAAAGCTCTTGTTAAGCCCCATCCAACTACACTACTATTGGACCCATATCATGGACCTACCAAACTGGATTGGCTATTTTCTTAAAATAAGTTTTCAAAAACAGAGAGAAGAGAAGAAATTAAAACTATCCGCAACACTAGACTTTCCACACTTTCACTTCATTCGATTATGATTCGACGCGAAAGATACTCATCACCAGGTTTGGTTTTGGGGAGACACAAATGGGTGTCTACAACGTGCTCAACCATTGGATTCGCAACACCATATCACAACCTCAAACAACAATCATCATTACCTTAGTACTAGGAATGACAATCGATATGGACCCAACTCAAGAGAGGGATTTTGGATGCTCATATCTAATACTTCATCGTTGTTTTTTTACTTCTTGCTCATTCATATTTTTTTTCGTTGTTTATTTCAAAATATAACTGTATAAGTTGGTTACTTTTTGTTTTTAGAAGAGTTGTATAACTTTAATATAAGTTGAAATTAATAACCCCTGATAGAAGTTTGAAATGCATTTTTTACCCAAACATTACATTCATTGAAAAAAATTAGGCAAAATATATTGGACCTGGTTTCGGACCTAGATCCGTTGGACCCGACGAATAGGTCCAACGGATCTGGATCTTGGTCTCTATTTTCCAAACCCGGCGGATTCAGGTTGAATCTGGATCCTAGATACAAAAACGGATCTGGATATGGGTCTAACCGGACCTGGTCTAGGTCCAACCCGTTACCATCCCTACTTAGTACTAAATTATCTTTTTATTTATCGTCCATTCAAACTTCTTACATTTGAGTTGATAGATAAGCTATGTGATTCCCATATGTTACTATCACATCTTGAGGTTCAATACTCTTACTTTTACACCCCAACTTCTCAACAATAATTAAATCTAAGAAGTTATAAGTGTTCTAAAGAGCATAGTGTAGACACCCATTTGTGTCTCCCCAAAACCAAACCCAGTGATGAGTAACTTTCACGTCGAATCATAATCGAATGAAACGAAAGTGTGGAAAGGTCTAGTGTTGCGGAAAGTTTTTATTTATTTTCTCTTCTTTCTGTTTTTGAAAACTTTATTTTAAGAAAATAGCCAATCCAGTTTGGTTGGTCCATGATATGGGTCCAATAATGGTGTAGTTGGATGGGGCTTGCAAAGACCTTTCTGATGATATATTATAAGCCCAATTCCGATGAATATTGAGGAAGTTATGGCCAATTTACTAAACTGGGCCCAGTTTGAGCTTTATATGCGGCCCAATGATCTAGGGGAGGGCCTAATATGATTTATCATTCCTAATGCAATTAGGCATGGTTTTGGTCTTCTAGATTCTTCTAGAAGGTTCTTTTCGTTCCTAATTCAATTAGCATTGATAAGTTGACTTTGTTGACTTTTCAGAGTTTTAATTAAAAACAAATAGCATTTTCAAAGAAATTATATTATTTTATCCTTCAGTACGGTAAATTTATTAGATTTTCGAAAACGCGTCAAAATCAAGCTTGGCGTCCAACCCAAGGCCTTGGCGCCTAGAACCAGGCTTGGTGTCTGGCGCTAGCCATTGGCGCCTGGCGCTAGTGCTGGTGACTGGCGCCAGCTAGCCAGGGTTGGCGCCAACTCTGTTTCCTGAGCGTCAGACTCTGTTTTGTTAATTCATCTTTTTTGGCTGATTTTCTCTATAAATATCGTATTTAAAAACTCCGTTTGGATTCATCATCTACATCTTTCATTCACCAATTCTCCTCATTCGCAAGTTAAATCATTCATTCATTAGCATTCTTTGATAATCTCTTACTCGTTCATCTCTTTCATTCATCTTTCTTCAAAACTTTGTGTTCTCATACAAAATTCCGCATTCACAAGATCTAGAAACACCTAGCCGTATTCGAAGTTGTCTTTGCCCTAGACGTGAAAGGTTTAATTTCTGAGGGTTTGGTCCCAAATCTCTCTTTCAATTATTTAAATTAATTGTTTTGTTTTTATTATTTTCCTTAAAGTTACTAACGCGTGTATTTTGTTATTAGAAAGAGGTACGAGACATCAAAGTAAGTACTTTAATTGATTTGATTGATATTATGATGTAGAAATCATGTTTACATTGTTATTATGATATTCCTAGTATCATGTCTAGGTTATATTTAATATTAAATATGATTGCTATGATGCCTTTTATTCTCTTCCTAATATTTATGATTATTAGTATCATGTTTGGGTTAAAGATTTGATTTTCATTGCTTAGTGACATGCTAGGGTTTGTTATTAATCTGGTTAGTATCATGCCTAGGATCTTACTTTTATTATGCTTTAATATGAATATTGTTATAATTATGATTATTATGACTATTATTAATTATGATTGCTATGATTATGATATTCGTTATTGTTCATGATTATTATTATGATTATTATTGTTGCTTGATACATATTTATTCTTTGTTGCTTGATCACCTTTATTGCATGTTTAAAGGGAATTTGTACTTGTAATCACGCTTAATAAGATAATTAATAATCTTGTTAGGTTAATTGTGATTATAATTCAAGTGATCGTCAATAATAGTTTATTTGTGCATTAATATTCAACCAACATAGATTAAACAGGTTTAGGGTTAATCCTATTGATTGTATGTTAATCAGAAAGCGCACATGAATACGAGCAGAATAAAGTAGAGGCCTATTATTAGGGCAGGTTCAATCTCTTTTAGGTTGGATTTGTACCTTCATCCCCGAACCCTTATTTGGTTCATGACCTTATGGAGTTGACGATCTCTTTGATCGTTAAGGGGTGTAACCTTCACCTCGTGAACGGTTTACAAGTTCCTTAAAAACTTGTTGGCGACTCTTTTGCTCTATCTTCTTCCCTTTTGGACGCCACCGTACTTTAGTGTATGATCACAGTGGGGTTCGAGCTAGTGGGATTTTAAAGGCTTGAATTTATTCCCTAACAGTTTTTTGGCGACTCCACTGGGGAGGATTTCTATTTTAATTCATGAATTTGTTTTGGCAATGAGTTAGAATGAGTGGATGAGACTCGAAAAGTTCTAAGTATTTCATGTGCGTAATTATGCTTAACATTATTGTCATATGCATAAAAAGGATCTCATTGGAAAGACTATCCGTAATGAGTCAAAAACATAGGATTTTACACGTAGGAAATTTGAGGAATGTCTTTCACAACTAGGACTGAAATAACACCGCGCGAAACTGGAAGATTTTATCGAGCACAGAAAGCTGCTGAGGCATGTGGGAAGTAGCGTCAGGGGCCAGAGCTTGGCGCCAGACTTTTAGCCGTAGCGCCAGACGCCAGCATTGGCGCCAGGCGCGACAGTTAAAATCTGGCGCCAGTCTCTGTTTGCTGGCTCCAATTTCCCCCAATACCGAGCCAGAAATATGCGTTCTAATTTCGACCGGTTTTTCGTATTGTTTGCTCGATCCTACTTCCTAATTGAATTTTTTTTTCTCACTTTTCTGAAATCCATATGTGTTCTACATATGGACATAACCCTCTGGGAATTCATGCTCCATCTACCCGATTGAACGCTCCGTGCAACAAAGGGTACATCCGAGATGTTGAATTCACCAAACAATGGAAGCGAGTTTTTTCTAAAGCTTGCGGTGTCCCATCCACTCGCGCCAACCCTTCACGGTTAGGCTTCCGCGCGGTGCATCTGGACAATTAACCATGGACCCCCTTTGACTAAACCATATCCCGAACTTTAGAGAACTAGAGCCATGGTTAGGTTGCGAACGCATTGCATCATATTGTGCCTACTTGACTAATTGTGCATTATTTGTTGTGCATATATATTCTATGTTTCTCTTAACCGTTTGTTGACTTGTGTTGAGATTAAATAAATTAATGACTTAAAGAACTTTGCCTAATTAATTAATTAATTATTTATTTAATTTGAGTCAATAAAGTCTAATTTTTCAATCGGAATTGACCTAGTATGACTTTAGGCTAACTCCAGTTGACTAATAATACCGAAAACAGTCCAAGACCGAAGCTCCACTATTGGCGCCAAAGTCTGAGCTGTAGTGCCACACTATGGTGTGTAGCGCCTGACGATAGCTATGTTGTCTGGCGCCAACCTCCAAAGTGTGACGCCAGTCCTATCGCTTGGCCGACAGTTCGGATTATTTGTCGAGTCATCACCTAAGGTCTAATTAATTAGTTTTTTGTTTAATTCGGTTAATTTTGCTGTCAATAATGTTTCATTGAATCAATGACCGAGTTTAGGCACTAAGTCCCATGGTCATATACAATAGTCCAAGCATGTCACTTACAGTCAATGCACACACCAATACACATGCTTTGACCATGATTAAGAGAGTCTTGTGTGCGCGTTTTTCCGTCATTTTTTTTAGAGGGGTAAGTCGGATATTAATCCTCCAATATAAAAATAATAATACTTAGTTCCCTAAAAATATGTACGTTATTTTTTGTCAAAAATATGCTACCTTTTTTCTTAAAATAAACCATAAAATCAAGATGATTCGAGTCAGGTAATTAAAACGCAAAATAGTTTAATTTACAGCGCGTGGTCAAGAAAGGAAGGACGATTAATCAAAGATAACCTCTTCGTACAAGTCCAACTTTTCGACAAACCTATAGCTCGCAAGAGGAAAGCAAGGGTTATAATGGCAACTCAAGAAAAAGTCAATGATCTTAAGAACCAACTAGCTACTGTGATTGAGACACTGAAGCTTCTCGCACTTAGGATCGATGATCCCGTGAAGCAACAACAAATGGACCTCATGCAAGAGAGCCTAAGCAAGTTGTCCAGCGACTACAAGTTTCAAGAACTCACATCCCAAGGGGTCTCGGTGGATAAAGATCTTCTTCCGCAGAAGTTCAGTGCCAACGACATCCCAAAGTTTAGGGCAATCGACAACCCATACTTCCATCTAAGAGCGTTTGAAACAATAATGAGTATCAAGGGTATCGATAAGAAAGTCTTCCCTTCTCTGTTCTCGCTATCTCTCGAGACCGTTTGCCAACAATGGTTCTTTTCTCTTGAAAAGGAAAAGACCTCTACCTGGGAATCCATAGCAAACGCTTTCGTTGATAGGTACAAGTGCAACGTTCAAGTCGAAACTGACCATAGAGAACTTGAAATCCTCAAACAGAAAGAGAATGAAGGCTTTACCTCTTTCTTTAACAAGTGGAGAGAAACCTCAGCTAAAATGATTGAGGTACCAAGTGAAAAAGAGTCTATGAGACTGTTTATCAAGAATCTCCAAGAAAAATATTCCAAACATCTTAAATATCAAAATAACCTCCATACCTTTAAGGTTGTTTATGATATTGGGATCAATATTGAAGATGACTTGGCTAAGTCAAAAGCTGCCAATAATAACTCCAACAGTGGCTGGAAAGGAAAGAAGAACGACAATCCTTCTTCTTCCAAAACCGCCCACTCAAATAACGTTAGCATCTTTAATCTAGGAGAAGTTCTCGCCATGAACAACCAAGGACAGAAGAAACCATTTAGGAGGAACTTCACTCCTACTGGCATGAGTTATGACACCGCATTTGATCGATTAAATGCAAAAAGTCTTATAACTCCTATTAGACCATTTGGGGATCCACCAGTTGAGAAGAGGTCGGTTAACTGGAACCCCAACGCACACTGCAAGTATCACCAAGGTAGGGGCCATTATACTGAAAGCTGTTGGAAGCTTAAGGAAGCTATCCAAGACCTAATCGACAATAACAAACTGTCGTTGCCCCCTGCTAGTAAGAAGCCAAGGATCGACAATGCACCTCTAGCTCATACTTTGGCTATCTCTGATGAAGAAAACGAGGTTGACCCCTCATCTCTCATTAAACCTGTCAAAGAAATCAATGTCATAGAAATAGAAGAGGAGATCTTTTTTGATGTCAAAGATAACCTTCCAGAACCGGCAAATAAGGAAGACATACAATTGCTTACACTGTCTATGAAGGAGGCATCGCAACTACTACGTGAAGCTCTCAAGGTTATGAACGAACTCCACAGGAAATATGATGAGCTTCCATGTCCAAAGGAAGAATCTAAAAGAGAATTCACACCAGTGAGAACGACTTATGAGGCAAAGTATTTTCCCTTACAAGTCACCGAAAAACCCAAGAAGAGCAATAGAATCTACACTCCAATTGGGATCCCATATGCGCACATGTTCGAAATGCTCTCCGAGAGTGGCGAGGTCAAACCTCTCGAACCGAGACCATTTGAGTCATTAAAAAAAACAGATAGATATTACTGTCAGTACCATCAATCAGGGGGACACACCATAGAAAACTGTTTTAAGTTCAAGGATTTGGTACAGAAAATGATTGATGAAAATAAATTAGTCCAAGTTCAACAAGAAGAGGATATAACCGTTAATGGAGTGTGGGACAGTGATGATGAAGATGTCTACCTAAAGGACATAGTAGGACCTTCACCTTCTGTATCATACACCACAGACGACATTTGGGCTGAAGAAGATTCATCAATAGACGTCCTCACAAGATCCGGGAGGATGCAACCTCCCGTTTCAACACAACCTATGCCTACCGTACAACAAGTTCCCATACCTATCATCGAAGACAACGACATTGTTAAACAGTTTAAGAAGACAAAAGTTGAGATGAATGTATGGAAGCTCCTGGCAACATCTCGAGAGCATAGGTTGGCTGTAATGAATGCCTTGGATAAAATCGGGATAGATTCTGACACTACTCCTGAGGGACTAGCCAACATCCTCACAAGTGACCTTCCTAGTCCGATTAATCTAATCACCTTCTTTGACAAAGATCTACCCCCAGAAGGTGACAAGCATTACAAGGCATTAAACCTCGCGGTAGTCTGCAAAAGGATGAATGTTCCCATGACTCTTGTAGACAATGGATCAGCTATCAATGTCTGTCCACTTAGAACTGCGAGGATGCTCGGCATAAGGGACGAAGATTTAAATCCGTCCACACAAGGAATAAGAGCCTACGATAATACTCGTCGTCAAGCTCTTGGCAAAATAACCCTAAATGTGACGGCAGGTGCAATAGAACATGCTACTACTTTTCAAGTAGTAGACATCAAAGCCTCATTCAACTTGCTGTTGGGACGCCCTTGGCTTCATGATCTAAAGACCGTCCCTTCATCTCTCCACCAACAAGTGAAAGTCATAGTTGGAGGAATTCCAATCACTATTGATGCTTTGCCTATGAGAATCAAATCCATAGAGAATCCAATCATTAATGTGGAGCACGACAAACATGATGAAGACCTATGGGGCTTTAACGAAGAAGTCTCCTTAATCCAGGAGGATGAAAGGACATCTCTTTGACATGACCCCCATTCCAACATGATCGTCAACACCATGTTGAAGAAACAAGGACACTTCCCTGGGATGACCCTAGGAAAGAAGAAAGGGATAGAAAAATCGCTGGAGTCACCTGGCCTCCCTAAGCTAGATACTTTCGGACTTGGTTTTGAACCGACTCGAAAAGATCTCAAGCGAGCCCAAGACAAGTTGAAAGCACGTAGAGACGCTCGCATTCAAAAGAAAATAATTCCAATGGATCAGTACCCTCTTACGCTTAATGGTCAGTTCATAAAAGAAGGAGAGGACTATCCATGCCATGAATTTCCAGAGCCATTTGTTGTAAACGGCATACGACAACCAGGATTCGAGATTTTCTTGGATTGCTACTTCACTGATGAAATTCCAACTCCCGTCCATAAGGATAAAGCATTCCTATGCTTTGACTTTAACGTCATGGGGTTACTGTTTGGGCGAGAAAAGAATGAGCCAACTTATAAAGAGGATAACTCCTCGCTCATTCAAACAGTCCTACAAAGCGAAAACTTCGACCCCTCGAAGCTAATTACTCCAGCCGAAGGATCACTACAAGGGTGGCGCAAGACTATCAAAGTGACTACTCCAAGTTGAAGGAAGATATCAATCACGACAGGGCAAGGACCGATGTTCAAAGAGTCGTCCGAGTCAGAGTTTGAGTCAAAGTCTTCCCCTTTAGAGTCTTCTAAGTCTTTAGTAGTAACACCTCCCCTTCCTAGGATAGTTAGTGATCCAGTCCTGAGGACATATCACTCTTTGATGTAATGATCTCAGAGTATAATAATATTTCTCATTCTCCTTACTTCCTATGTTCTTCCTTAACCAAGGATGACGAGCATTTCTTAGCTAACGATGAAAAAGACAAAGAAATTATTAAAGCAATGGAAACACTCGAAAAGAAAACACCGGTAATCGAAGAAACTGAAACATTTGACATCTCGAATGATTCAACTCATAAAAGAGAAGTTAAAATCGGACTAACATTGAATAAACAAGAAAGAACCGATTTAATTAACTTACTTAAATAATTTATCGATGTATTACCTTGTTCATATGAAGATATGCCAGGCATTAACAGAGAAATAGCTCAACACACTATACCATTAATTCCATGAATGAAACCTGTAAAACAAAAGTTGCGTCGAATGAAACCCGACGTAGCACTTAAAATAAAAGAAGAAGTTCAAAAACAAATAACTGCAGGTTTCATCAAGGTATCCAAATACCCCGAATGGGTCGCCAACGTCGTCCCAGTTCTAAAGAAAGACGGAAGGGTAAGGATGTGTGTCGACTATCGAGATCTAAATAAGGCAAGTCCAAAAGACGACTTCCCTTTGCCACACATCAATATTCTGGTAGACAACACGGCAAATCACGCGCTTCTCTCATTCATGGATGGATACGCAGGGTACAATCAGATTCTCATGGCAGAAGAAGACATGGAGAAAACGACCTTTATCACACCATGGGACACTTACTGCTACACGGTAATGCCATTCGGGTTGAAAAACGCGGGTGCTACTTACCAACGTGCAGCAACTGCCTTACTCCATGACATGATGCACAAAGAAGTCAAAGTATATGTCGACGACATGATTGTGAAATCAAAAGACCGTCCAGGCCATCAAGTAGCCTTAAGGAAATTTTTCGAAAGGCTAAGAAAATATAATATGAGGTTGAATCCGTCAAAATGTGCTTTTGGAGTCACCTCGGGCAAGCTCTTGGGATACCTCATGAGCTCTAGAGGAATAGAAGTAGATCCAACCAAGATTAAAGCAATCATGTCAATGCCATCGCCCAAGACTGAGAAACAGATTCGAGGATTTATTGGCCGGTTGCAATACATAAGTAGGTTCATTTCAAAACTGACAACGATATGTGAACCAATCTTCAAGAAGCTCAAGAAGAATGTACCAGTAATATGGGATGACGATTGTCAAAAAGCCTTTGACAAGATCAAAGCCTATCTTGCAAATCCTCCCGTATTAGCGCCAGCACTTCCCGGAATACCTCTTAGGTTATACTTGACGGTTACCAAAGAGACAATGGGAGCAATGCTAGCAAAAGAGGTAGAAGGCAAAGAGAACGCAATTTATTACCTAAGTAAGAAGATGCTCGAATACGAAACACGCTATACACCGCTCGAGAAATTGTGCCTCGCCTTGGTATGGGCCACAACTAAGTTGAGACATTACATGTTGGTGCATACCGTTTTCGTAGTCTCCCGATTGGATCCACTCAAGTATCTGTTTGAGAAATCTACACTCAATGGATGTATTTCAAGATGGATAGTCAATCTAGCCCAGTTTGATGTACGGTTTATGCCACAAAAAGCTATTAAAGGATCCGTGGTGTTAAACTTTCTGGCAGACTTTCCAATAGAAGACTTGACACCAATACAGGACAATGAATTTCCAGATGAAGATTTAATGGTCACTGAAGATGATACTTGGACCTTGTATTTCGATGGAGCCTCAAACCAAAAGGGATGTGGCATCGGGGTGCTACTAGTATCACCTAAAGAAGAGCACGTTCCAATCTCAATAAAGCTTGATTTCGACGTTTCCAACAACACTGCTGAATATGAAGCATGCGTGAATATCGAGCAAATGCCTCTAACTATCGAAAAAAGGCACAAACCAGCATATATCTAGGCTATAGAAGACGATGATTTAGTCAAAGGTGAAGAAGAAGAAGAAGAAGAAGAAGAAGAATCGTGGTACACAGACATACTCAACTATGTCACCAATGGAGAATACCCTCCTCATGCTGATAAAAGAGCAAAGCGAGCATTAAGACTTTTGGATTCTCAATATGTACTCATAGACAACGAGCTACATAAAAGGGTACCTAAAGGTCGAGCTCTCCTATGTGTAGGAAAGGTGGATGCACAAAGAGTAATGAGAATAGTTCACGAAGGAATCTGTGGCACTCATGTAAATGGAAAAAGGTTAGTCCAGAAAATAATGCGAGAAGGATATTATTGGACCACAATGAATAGGGATTGCCATCAATACGTAAAAAGATGCCCTAAGTGTCAAATTTATGCCAATTTACAACATGTCCCTCCATCTTTGCTCTACACCTACACATCGCCATGGCCATTCTCTACATGGGAAATTGACATAATAGGCAAAATCACTCCCCCAGGAACAGGAGGCCATGAATTTATCCTAGTAGAAATCGATTACTTTACGAAGTGGGTTGAAACACAATCATACGCTAAACTCACTGCAAAACATGTAGCACTCTTTATCGAGATAAATATTATTTGTCGATATGGAGTCCCACATGAAATGATAAGTGACAATGGAACTCACTTTCAAGCTAAATGTGAAGAATTGCTACAAAAATATGACATTCAACATCATTATTCTTCCCCTTATAGACATCAAGCAAACGGAGCAGTCGAGGCAGCTAATAAAAATCTAAAGACTATCATCGAGAAAATGACAGAAAATTATAAGGATTGGCCTGACAAGCTTCACTTCGCATTGTGGGGTTATCGCACGTCCATCCGTACATCAACGGGAAATACGCCATTTTCCTTAGTATATGGAATGGATGCCGTACAACCTTTCGAACTAGAAATACCATCTCTACGCATTGCGCTAGAGAGTAAACTCGATGAAGTTGAATGGACTAGGGAAAGATATGAAGAATTGATTCTACTCGACGAAAAACGACTAGAAGCTCTACATCACACTCAATGTTATCAAACTCGTATGGCTAGACATTTTAATAAGAAGGTTAAGATAAGAAATATCAAAGTAGGGGATTTGATATTAAAAGCACTAAGGAAAAATGTTTTATATCCAAGGGGAAAATTTAGACCTAATTGGTCTGGCCCCTACATTGTCAAAACAATCATGTCAGGAGGTGCAGCAAAACTAACTGATATGGATGGCAATGAATTCTCAAACATGACCAATCTTGACCAACTAAAGAAATACTACCCATAATTACTTGATTAGGATACTCAAGAGAGCTACGTTCGGCCTGATTCCTTAGGAAAGGATACGTAGGCAATCCTTTACGGGTGCGGCCACTTTATTTTTCAACATCTCTGCGTTCTAGAATCAATTAAAAAGTCAACAGAAAATCGGCAAATTATTGGCGTCGCAGAACAGAGCCTGGCGCCAGCCATAAGTCATCAGCGCCAGTCGATGGAATTGGCGCCTGGCGCCAGACCTCAATAGCTGGCGCCAAACACCAATTACTGGTGCCAATTTGGGAATAAAATCTGGGCAAATTTCAGTGTTTTTCGGAAAATTTTCGACTTTTGTACTCGAAGAACTTCTGGAAAACTAATTTTTTTCGATTTTCATTGCTTTAATAAAATAAATTTAAAGTAAACAATTTAATTGAAAGCTGAAATTTCATTAATAAAATAAAATTACATTATTGATGGAATTTAAATAAGGCTGAAATAAATTAACTTTAAATAAAAACAACAATCTAAGTCTAATAAATCTAAAGCTAAGCAATGTTGTTAATCTTTCTTTTCCTTTTTAGCTCTTTTCCAATTCTTTTCTGCTTCCTCCTCTTCATCGATTACTTTAGCTAGTAGGCATCCTTTAGAGGACCTACATTCAATTTTGGAGTAGATTGTCTCCCCTTCAACTAGCACTCCATGTTTCTTCTCCACCTAAGCTTTTTTGTCTGTGGTGTTAGCTTTCCTTTTTCCTTTGTCTCTGGTAGTATTTTTCTTCCTAGACATTGTAGGTGTTTTGAATTCAATTCTTGCACCTAAGCATTCTTTAGCAGGTGTCACCCTGTCACCTAGACGATTCTTCACATCGGCCCTACCCTGATCAATCGAAGATTTCTTCAGCAACCACTTCTTTACATCATTAGGTAAAGAAGGGGGAACCTTTTGGGTAATCACTTCCCATAAAGGTCTAGCGCTCCAGTAAGCGTCGAATCTATCTACTTTTTGAGATATAGGGTACTCATAGAGACGACGAAGATCCCCGGAAGGAATATTCTGAAGCAAGTCGTATTGTCTTTTTACCCTGCAGGGATAATAATAGGTTACACGAGACAAGCTTGGAAGACGGCAGAAAGGTTTCTTGTTAACACCAACCATCCTTTCTATTTTCCACCATGGGATGACCCACTTGATAGAAAAATCACGTGATTCAAATACTTTTCTCCACCCATGACGCCCAATTTTAGGGATGCGCTTCTTCCTCCTCACGAAGCAATTGGGAGTATATTTTTCAATGTCATCCAGGGGGCTAATTAATCCTAGCCTCTCCATTAGCCACATCTGTAAAAAAATTGCAATGCAAATAAATTATTATTACAATACAAAAATATATTTTTTTATTTCTGTAATTAAAAATATTATTTTTCTACCTGTAATAAAATTGGAGAATCGCGAAAAGGCGCTTTTGGGTCCCTTTTCAATTCATCGAGACTAATCATGGTCTCTCCGACTATTAATGGCATTAGATTCCTCCCTGATTCAATTTGTTCTAGTACAGTGGTGATAATTGATTGACCCTCATTATTTTTACCACTACTAAGAAAAAATTGATTGAGCATGCAAAATAAAAACGCCCTTCTTCTATATATATGAAAGGATTCAGAAAGAGGTTTATCAAAATAATAGCGTGCGAATTCTTTCAAATTAACTATATTGCCATCTAATATTTTTGATAAAACCCTTTCCTTTAAATTAAAGAAGCGCTCAAAATTCTTATAGTAGTATGCATCTACTCTAGGGATTACTACCAGGTCTATTGCAAGGAAGCCTAAAATAGCACCAAATTCCTCTGGCAAAGGGCTAATCTCATCATACTCTATTCTGAAACAATGTGTATCAATATTCCAAAATTCTAAAGCGGTATGTATGAAGTCTAGGTCTAGATCTACCCCTTTGATGCCATAAATTCCCCCCAAGTGAAATAAATCTAATTCCTTTTTATCTCTAGCATTAAGAGATCGACACCATTCATGAGTGTATTGGGTGAAGGTTTTAGTGGCTAAAGACATGATTATTACTGTTTCTAAAGAAGAGAATAATTTTATTCGCTGGAATTATGAGAAGAATCGGCTGGGCAAGGGTGCCATTTATGCACAGATTGCGAAGAGTTTTAATCAGAATGAAATACGGAGTCAGCGCCAATTGGCGTCAAACACCCGCGATTGGCGCCCACCGCCAGAGCTTGGCGCCACATGCTAACTGTAGCGCCTGGCGCCACGCGCCATAGTGTGACGCCAGCTGGCGCTAAGTCACTAAGACAGTCGCGCGTGCTCAGTTTGCGTTTTTGATATTAAACTCGAGTCGGTTAATGACTTTATGGCTCCGTTTAATATTCCTAAACATCTTTTCTATCTTTTTTCTTAATTAATTAAATATAGCTATTATTTTTAATTTATATTATTAAATTCCAAAACCCGATATTTTTATTCGTTTCTTTTCCTTTTTTTTTTATTTTTTCTTTTTGGGGGAGAGAGTCGGATAATATCCTCCATCAATAATAAAAATGATGGAATTTTTGCGCAAAATTGTTGTCACACTTTTCTTGCACACACAAACATACACATAAATCAAATAAACTCATAATAAAGTCATAATAACACAAAAAATACAAAATGTGTCTAAATAATGAGTCAAAGGCAAAGTTCTATAAAAAGTCAAAATAAAATATATATACAGGAACAAACTATGGCGCCGGAGGACGTAGGCCCATCATGCTATAAAACTGCGCCGTACGAGGAGTCACCTCTCCACCAGCTCTAGCTTCAGCACCAGCTCTAGTCTTCGTGGGAGGAGGAAGACTCAAGATGGGACCACTCCAGCCAGGATCAACCTGAAGCTGAGGCCGCGGAGGCTGTCGCGATGACGAGCCAACCTTGTACATCCCACCACCTCTGAAAGCCGAGGTAGCCTCTCCTACCGGTGCAGCAGGAGCACCCTCAGAGGAAGATCCCGAGCCCTCAGCAACATCGGCTCGAGCAGCCTCAAAACGACCGCCTCTACCCCCTGACAAAGTACGACGACGTCTCGAGCTAGACCTCGCCAGATCTCTCCGCCCTCAGGTCTCGTACGGGTGTGAGAAGCGATAGGCTGGCCCTGCAAAAAGAACTAAATCAGAAACAAGGTAAAACTGAAGCAATAATGCAGAAATAATGAGTAAAGAAAGGTTACCTCTCGGACAACGTCATCTCGACGACAGGTGGCCGCGTTCCTCATCCGGACGAGTTGGCTCCGGAAGGCATCTATGCATCGTGCCATAGCCGAAACCACCTCGTGTGAAAACTGTCAGAAAAATAAGTCAGTAAAAATGCATGATAAATGAACACAAAAATTTCTGAATTAAAACTAAGCTTACACTAGTCTGGTGGTGAGGAATCGACCGCTCTACGAAGCGCTCGCCCTCGGGAGCCGGAGAAATCATTTCCTTGATCGGCCCGTGTACCCCCTGGTAATGAATGGACATGCGAGGCGGCACGAATTCAGCGGGACTGTCCTAATAAAACGGAAAAAATCAGTAAAGTATTACTTGGGGGCTACTTAGCGAAAAATAAAAAACAAAAAATCTTACCCTCACATCCTCAGCCGGTACAGGGGCTGGAGCTAACAAAGGTAGTAGCTCCTCAGCATAACACCGCCCGAGGATTGCATGGGACCGCCAAAGGGTACCAGCTCCCTCAGACATGCTCGACAACCTCGCCTCGTCGAACATACGACATGGTGGAGCGGCAGGAACGACGAAGACATCAGAAGAGTGCTGTCTAGCGACTCTCTCTCCTAAGTACGCGACCGCTCTATAGGTCCTTAGAAAATAGCGACGCTTAGCAGAGTACTGTGCGGCTAATCCAGGGACTGTCCAACCGCCCCACGGTCGGTATACCACCTCAGGTCCCTATAAAAAGCATCAATCAGGAAAGAATATATCTAAAGCACCGCGGAAAATCAAGATAAACACTAAAAGTCATACCGAGATGATCCAGCTCCGGACACGTGCAGTAGACATGTCCACATGGTGGCCGCCCCAAGAGGCGCTCACCGGAAATCCCCTCGGCGATGGTCTCGCCGGCGCAACAGAAGGAAAGTACTCGTAGAACCAGATCTACAAGGACTTAAAAGTGTGAATAAATGCTAACTAATATGTAAGGCTAAACTTTATAGGGAATGATGTTTACCTCTACGACCTTCCAAAAAGCAGACAAAGCGACGTTCGTCCTAAAGGACCGGTGACGACACGAGTCCCTCAGCGCACGAACGAAGTCAGCATAGGCCAAGCTGGCCCAGTCATAAGTCCCAATCCGCTGGAGATCACGGACGGCAGGGAGGTAGTAAAGCAATGCCCTACTACCCTTGTCAGGGGAGAATGTCCCTGACAACAACATCAGCACAAAAATGCGCACCTACTGCTCTCGGGTGGTCGCATCGTCATCAAAAGCCGCTGCCAGCGTCGAGCGGCGAATCCCTCTAGCGATGAACTGAGTCGTATCGACCTCAGCTCGGGCCCGAATAGCAATCGGCCCCAACAACTCCTCGACCTCTGAAGAAAAGACGTCGATCCCACCGTTGAACGGCAGTGGCACAAAAGTGAACTCCAGTCTTGTGATGAGATTGAAGTCCGTAGGGGTGACCATCATCTCGCCCCAAGGGAAATGGAAGGTGTTGGTGGTGTCCCAGAAGAACTCCACCAAAGCGCGCACTACGTAATGACCCCCGCTGGAGGCGACCTTAGCCTCGGAGGTCTCAAACAGGGTAGCTAGTCTGCAAGACTCCCAGAGGAGTCTCGTCTCAAGATCCCTGGTGATGTGCTTCCTGTACAAATCGCCTAGACCGTCACATCCATATCCGTGATGTCGTGTCCTCCTGGGCTCAGTACCCCGTCTCACCCTCTCAGAAATGTGGTGGACATAGGCAAAGAACAAAGTCTGCTTGTCCCACTCCGGAAGTCGACCAAGCGAAGTGGACGGCGTGGCGTCGTCCTCCACGGGCTCATGCTCCCGTCTAGTGTTTCGAGACCGTGAACCCGAGCCTCGTTGTCTAGCCATGCTACAATGTGCAGAATCATCATAAATTAAGGTTCTATAGTATCTAAGGTTCGCCTAGCCGCATGATACTATGTTCGCAAAAACAGAGTACGTAGTACTAAAACAGAGCAAAATTCAAAGTGAGCATGATAGAATTTTTTCAAGCAATCAAATAGTTTCTTGCAACACTATAATGATTATTGTGACAAATTGAACAAGAATTGCTAGCAAAAATGTCAAGAACGAGCCACATTGTTCTTCACGACCTTAAGAGGTCCAACAATGGCAAATTGCTCATCTCTTCACCAAATTGAGTCAAACGAGTCTCAAATTACTCTCGAGGCAATATATAAACATAAACAAGCAATTTCATGCCATAAAACTTGACAAACAAAGCAAATTGAGCATCATAAAATTCGAATTTTCATAAAATTTGTTAATATTCATGCCAAGAATTCATAAAAACTGATGTGAGTTTAAAAAAAACTTACATAGATCGGGAAAATAGATGAGAAGAGCTTTGATTTGCAACAAATTTGAGCGAATTCGGTTGAAAAACGAGCAAGCAATGAGCAATTGAAGTTTCGGGTTTTCTCGAGCAGTTTCGCGACGAACAGAGCAGCGAAATGAAGAGAAAACGGGCATTTAAAGAGAATCCCGTGCTGGCGCCAGTCCCTAGGCATTGGCGTAACAAGTTGGGCTTGGCGCCTGGCGCCAACATCAGCGCTTAGCGCTAACACCAAATAGCTGGCGCTGATGGTTTTTCAGCGACACCAAAGTGTCCAGCCACCTGTTGAGGTTGTGCTAGCCTTCTACAACATATTTTGGGTTCCTTGGTACGCCAGTTAGCCCCTCTAAGCAATTTGACATGATTTAGTAATTGGCTTGATTACATAAAGTGGTCGACCTGATAAGAGATCGTCTCACTTAGCTTAAAGCGCCTAAGCATTGGCTCATTAGCAAAAGGCACCGACATATAGGTTCAAGAGCAAAAGGCACCGACATATAGGTTCAAGGGCAAAGAGCACCGACATACAGGTTCAAAGCAACAGGAGCTCCGACGTACAGGCATAGCGGAAGCAAAGTTTAGGCGAACTTTTAAAGATCGACAGGCGTGGATCTTCGGTAATTTCCTTTGGAAAATTATCGCATCAAAAGAGGATGACTTCAAGAGAAGATATCTTCGACAGCGTTACCTAGCTTGTGAAGAGTTTTCACGAGCAACTGAGGATTGTTTCAAGCGAAATAATCTTCGATGGTGTTCCCTAGGATGTGGAATATTGTCAATGCGGATGAGGATTGTTTCAAGAGAAGCAATCTTCGATAATGTTCCCTAGGATGTGGAATATTATCAAAGCGGAAGAGGATCGTTTCAGGCAAAGCAGTCTTCTATATTTGGAAGCAGTTACAGGCGTAGCAGTTTTCAAGCGGGATGACATTCTCTAGCTTGCAGGAGGTCATCAAAAACAATCGGTTACTTTTAGAGACGTGTGCTCGACGGTACAAGATACGCGTTTCTTAACTCTTTTATCTATTTAACTAACGCTAGTTTTGCAGGTATCGGCGTTATAAGATTGATTTAGGATCGCAGAACGTTCTGAATCATTCTTCGTCCCTATCGCTACTTTGACTTTTGTTTCCAAACTTGCGTTTCTCCAAACTCAGTCAAAGTGGGGGCTTCTGTAGACACCCATTTGTGTCTCCCCAAAACCAAACCCGGTGATGAGTGCCTTTCACGTCGAATCATAATCGAATGAAACGAAAGTGTGGAAAGGTCTAGTGTTGCGGAAAGTTTTTATTTCTTTTCTCTTCTTTATGTTTTTGAAAACTTTATTTTAAGAAAAAAGCCAATCCAGTTTGGTTGGTCCATCATATAGGTCAAATAATGGTGTAGTTGGATGGGGCTTGCAAAGACCTTTCTGATGATATATTATAAGCCCAATTCCGATGAATATTGAGGAAGTTATGGCCAATTTACTAAACTGGACCCAGTTTGAGCTTTATATGCGGCCCAATGATCTAGGGGAGGGCCTAATATGATTTATCATTTCTAATGCAATTAGGAATGGTTTTAGTCTTCTAGATTCTTTTAGAAGGTTCTTTTCGTTCCTAATTCAATTAGCATTGATAAGTTGACTTTGTTGACTTTTCAAAGTTTTAATTAAAATCAAATAGCATTTTCGAAGAAATTATATTATTTTATCCTCCAGTACGGTAAATTTATCAGATTTTTGAAAACGCGTCGAAATCAAGCTTGGCGTCCAACCCCAGGCCTTGGCGCCTGGAACCATATTTATGATTGTTAGTATCATGTTAGGGTTAAAGATTTGATTTTCATTGCTTAGTGACATGCTAGGGTTTGTTATTAATCTGGTTAGTATCATGCCTAGGATCTTACTTTTATTATGCTTTAATATAAATATTGTTATAATTATGATTATTATGACTATTATTAATTATGATTTCTATGATTATGATATTCGTTATTGTTCATGATTATTATTATAATTATTATTGTTGCTTGATACATATTTATTCTTTGTTGCTTGATCACCTTTATTGCATGTTTAAAGGGAATTTGTACTTGTAATCACGCTTAATAAGATAATTAATAATCTTGTTAGGTTAATTGTGATTATAATTCAAGTGATCGCCAATAATAGTTTATTTGTGCATTAATATTCAACCAACATAGATTAAACAGGTTTAGGGTTAATCCTATTGATTGTATGTTAATCAGAAAGCGCACATGAATACGAGCAGAATAAAGTAGAAGCCTATTATTAGGGCAGGTTCAATCTCTTTTAGGTTGGATTTGTACCTTCATCCCTAAATCCTTATTTGGTTCATGACCTTATGGAGTAGACGATCTCTTGGATCGTTAAGGGGTGTAACCTTCACCTCGTGAACGGTTTACAAGTTCCTTAAAAACTTGTTAGCGACTCTTTTGCTCTATCTTCTCTCCTTTTGGACGCCACCGTACTTTAGTGTATGATCACAGTGGGGTTCGAGCTAGTGGGATTTTAAAGGCTTGAATTTATTCCCCAACACATAGCCATCAGTTGCTCTTTTGAAATGGGCATGAGGAGTGAGAAGATGAAATAATATTATAAAATACAAAAATTAATATTTTTGGAGAGCGAAATGCCATGACCAATTCTCAAGCCATTTCTCATACTCAGGTCATGGTCATGGTCATGACTTCTGGCAAATCATGGGCAAAGATGAGGGTGCGCCACTTGTTTTGTAATAACTAGCCTATAGTGTTATTTTTAATATTCTTTTTTAGTATTTTATGTGCATAATAAACAAAAATATGACCAGGGAAACCAATGAGAGTGTATGAGCATAACTAAGTATGAGAATTGGGCATGAATAAAGTGGATGAGAGCAAAGTTATTGGTTGCCTAAGGCGATGGAAGAGAAATGCCATGTATTAAATATTTGATGACCATCATTAATTGGTTTGGAGAACCAATGACTTTTCTCTAATGCAAGGGTATATGCACCCTAATAGTGTAAAAACCCCGGATACTAGGTAATTAATAATGCATTAACTAAAACACATGGTACAGATTTTAGAATCTCCATATTATTTGAACTACCCAATTGATATTTCACTTTATCATCATCATCATCATCATCAATTACCTCATAACATGTGATTTCCACAGTAATAACATAAACCCTTTTGAACTACCACAACATTTAGAATGTGTTTAAATGGCTTATTTTTGTAAATTCGTCATTTAGGATGGTTTAGTAGGAGAAATAGATAAAACCAACGCATGGTTTATTTAAATTTGGATTAATCATGGCATAATTAAAGGATATGTGTATGAATTATGTGTAACTAAGGTAATTTTTGTTGTTAGTTTGGGAGAATAGATCATCAACCGTTCGATAACCCTTGCAAAATTAACAACATCATAAATTAAGGTAGGCTAAGTGATAAGTCGTGTATAATACATGTTTTTAGAGTCTTTTTAGGTAGTTTTCGAGTCTAGATTAGTTGCTCGTGGCTTATTTTGGCTTGATTTGATTTAGTTGTGATCATATGACGCTTTTATGGGTAGATTTGTTGTTTTTGATGTATTTCAGGATTTAACGAAGATTTTTAGTAGTTTTACGAAGTTGCAGATCGTGATCATAGCTTGCAATTCACCTAGAAAGCCAAAGTTTGAAGTTGAATTCATTTAAGGGTAATCTCCAGCCAGACACACCCATGTCACTCAGAGACATGGGCATGTCAGTGTGTTTTGAGAAGGAAGAAAGTTGGAAGTTGAAATTTCATATGAGGCACGCCCATGTTCATTTGAGGACGCCCATGTCGAGTCGGGTGTTTCGAGCTAGCAGCTACGTGCTGAGGGAAGCATGGCCGTGTTGAATGTGGGCATGCCCATGCCTCATCGAGTTAATTTGGCCCAGTGAGACACGCCCATGTCAAAATTTGATATGCCCCTGTCTCGCTGGAGATTGAAGAAAAATTGATTTTGACTTTAGGCACGGGCATGTCTTGTGTGACATGCCCATGCCTAGACAAATTTAGTCGGTTTTAATCCGATTTCTTTCCTTTAATCCTATCTTTTAGCCTTCTTATACATTCTTTAGCATTATAGTTTCATTATCTATCAACTTATCATCTTTAAATCCTAGTTTTCTCTTCACACTTTATTTTTTCATTGTAATTCAAGATTATGCACTCAAGTTTTTTCATTTATATCTCATAATTCACGATTTGATATTTTATTATTCTCGATCTTTAATTCATTTTATTATTAATTATGCTTTCTTTAATTCTTGTTATTGTTTTCATTAATATGCGTGACTAGTTTCCTTATTCCAAGATCTAGCGGAACCCGAATATGATTGATGCATGATTTAATTCTTTAAATTCTCTAATGATAATTGTAATTGATATGCTTAACTGATTGTGCTCATGCCAATAATAGATTAGGGATAATAGGTATTGTTATTAATCCATTGTTTTAATCGCAACGGGAGTTGGGTTTTAACGGGTTTGAATAAATCAATTAAGGGTTTGAATTTCATCACGGGAGTAGTTGAATGGATGACTAGGAAGTTAGAGTGATGTGCTCAAAGTCTTTAATTTACATGATTCCACGGAAGTAGGCTTGATTGTGATTAGAGAAGCCATTGATAACTCGGGAGAGACCATTGGTACTATTCAGGGATTACTTTTCCTCTTTAATCAATTGAATTAAATGTTAGAGGTAGAACGACTATTACATTAGTTGTATTCGTGGTGATGCTTGATCTTGGATGTTTTTATTATTTGATCTATCATATTATTTAGTTTAATTGCTCTTTTTTGTTAATTAGATATTAATTCCTACTTATTTGATTTGGTTACTCGCTTAGTAGTTAATTGAGTCTATTTAATTAGTTGAACCATAGTCTCTTGGGATCCAACCCTTACTTGCCCGTCTACATAATAATGGTCTTGTTAGGTTTATTTTTGTTAGGTACGCGACACGCCTATTACTAAGGCTCTAACATATGGTTTTCTTGCGGGTGTCTATTGATCCTCCAATAAAACTATCAAACACATTGTAATCAGGTAACACATACCAGTTTTTGCAGCAAGGAGACCCTGTATTTTAAAATGGAGAAATAAAATTAAAAATTAAACCTTTGCACTTTCTTCCCTTAAAAATTAAACTTCTTGTTTACTCCATAAAAATCTAACCTTTATCCCGTATCTTCATCTAAAGATCCATTACCTTTTGGTGACCAAATTTTAAAATTAAGTAATACGCCATGTGTCAGCTTCTAAAAGGTATATCTTATAAATAATTATTAAAAAAACTTAAAAGAAAAAAAATAAAGCCCCTAGCCGTCGATTAGCCCTTCTCCCGCGACGTCAATCTAGGCCGAGAATTTTCCCGATTGCCACCCCACCTCTCCTTCTCCGGTGACATCAATCCCCTTCCCCTTCCCATCACCACCTCTCCTTCCTTGGCAACCCAACCCCGAATCCTAATAAGCACTCGAAACCCCAATTCTCTCTCCTCTGAAACTCAAAAGGGGTTTTTTTGTGGTGGCTTCTGTGTTTTTTTAATCAACAAAGTGCAAATTCAAAATCAGAGTAATGTGCTTTAAGTCTTTATTTTACATGATTCCACGGAAGTAGGCTTGATTGTGATTAGAGAAGCCATTGGTAACTCGGGAGACCATTGGTATTATTCAGGGATTACTTTTCCTCTTTAATCAATCGGATTATGTGTTAGGGGTAGAACAACTATTGCATTAATTGTATTCGTTGTGATGCTTGATCTTGGATGTTTTTAGCACTGATTTGTCATATTGTTTTGATTTAATCGTTTTAATTAGTTCTTTAGTTATCAATTCTCATTCATTTGATTTGGTTACTTGCTTAGTAACTGCTTGAGTCTATTTAATTAGTTGAACCATATAGTCTCTTGGGATCCGACCTTTTCTTGCCCGTCTACACGGTAGCGGTCTAGTTAGGTTTATTTTTGTTAGGTACGCGACACGCCTATCAAATTTTTTCGATTTGGATTTTTCGATTTAAATTTATGATTTGCGGTTGTGGTGGCAGTTTGAATGTTTTATAGGTTCAATTTTGGTGGTTAGTGGTGCTTCGATATGGGGTTGTGGTGAGTTCGAATTTGAGTGGGTTTATGGGTTGTCGATGGATTGATGTTGGTTGATTTTTGGGTGTTTGGGTTTGTTTGATGCTAAATCAGTGGTAGTGGATGGTTGTCATGGTGGATGAGTCGGTGGGGGTTGATAATTGTCATGGTATATGAGGAGTTAGGGGTGGTGGATGGGGGTAGGAGACAGTGGGCAATGGTGAAGGATGGTTGTGGTTGATGACAGTGGTTGGTAGAAATGAAGGATGGTGTAGGCGTCGCTCGAAGTGCGCCTACGTTAAAAAGCATGTTGTGAATATGCTTGGCACTCATAGGAAGTGGGAATTGACATAATACGATTAGGGACAAGGAAAGTAGGGAGCCGCCAACAAGTTTTTGTGGAACTTGTAAACCGTTCACGGATCATAAAAAAGGCAACCACGATAAGGGACAACAATAGGCAACAACGATTGACCCGTGAAGGTTACACCCCATTCATAATCCATGAGATTACTAACTCCATATGGTTCGGAACCACGAAAGGAGGATCGGGGATGATGGTACGAAGTGAGTCATGGAGTCACATTCGCCCGTATTGGCCTCTACTCGATTCTTATAGTGAAAAGCATTCATGTGATCTCAAAGGCATACAAACAATAATTCAATTCGCTCCAAACCATTATTTAACTAAATTGATTGAATATTAATGCACACATTATTCTAAAATATTAGTGATCACTTCAATTAATAACAAGATTAAAAAGGAACCTAAACCGGTTGTCCAAATTATCTTATTAGGCGTGATTTTCAATTACATATTCCCTTTAACATGAAAGATGGTGATCAATAAAAATAATAATAGAATTAACATTAATATTGGAAGCAATTTAACCATAATAGAGTTAGTCAAATCAAATATAAAATAACCTAATCATGATACTAGCAATAAGAAAATAAAATAAGAGTAATTAAATTAATTAATTACTCACATTCCGCGCGTTCCTTTAAATTGCTACATCATGAATAAACTGTTAGTAACTTCAATAAAAATATAATCAAATGGAAATTAAATTAAATTAGAGTTGATTTGGTCCAAACCCTCAGTCAATTATACCTTTCACGCCTTGGTTCAAGTATAAAACTTTGGGTATTGTATGAACTCCTTGGAGCGCTTAGGGAAGAAATGATAGAATAGGGAGGCTAGTGTTTAGGCTAAAGAGGGAGAAGAGAATTGTTTTTTGATCAAGATTGTTGATGAATAAAAAAGGGGAGATATGACCTCTATTTATAAGAGGAAAAGAGGGGTCGAATCAAGAAAAGATAAGAATTCGAATCGGATAAAACGCTTGCGATAGACAGCAGTTTTTGCGGTTTTTGTTTTTATCATATCTTTTGAACCAGAAATTGGAATAAGATGAATAAGATATGGTTGGAAAGCTCTTGAAGTCTACTTTCTAACCCAATTAAAATCAGATTAAAATATTTTGTAGAACAAAAGATATAGCCGAAATAGTGAGACGATTTCAGTTTTGGATAGAGTTTGACATTTTATTCATATCTTTTCCGTTATAGCTCGAAATTGATATTATAATATATCATTGGAAAGATAATTTCAAGGGCTATCCAACCATATAAAATTTGGATAAAAACTATAATACACGAAAATAATATCTGTCTATATTTGAACGTCTTTCAATTCGGATATAAATAGGATTTTCAAAAAAAGGAGTTTTATTCAATTTCAAACTATTTAATCTTATCTTTTCAAAAAGGATAATTAAGATCTTTTAGAAACTTATAGAAGCTTCCAATTAATCCTAATTGTTTTAGGAATGGGGTTAAATAATTTGGACCCTCCACATGATCATTGGGTCGTAGGTAAGGTGGGCTTAGGTTCTGTTTGGGCTAGTTTAATATTTTGGCCATAACTTATTCGTTATAACTCGGATTTGGGCTTATAATATATCGTTGGAAAGATATTTTAAAGCCCCATCCAAATATTCAATCATTAGACCCATATTATGGACCAAAATAAACAGAAATAAACGTTTTTATAAAAAGGACACGAAATGAATGATTTTGAAGGACACGAAATGAATGATTTTAGGTTTAAAGGCACGAAAAGAGGAAAAAAAGTTATGGTTTTGGGAAATGGGCTAGGAATTGGGTTGGTTTATGAAATGGAAATATGGATTTAAGCACTCCAAAAATTAAATACTCAACCCGACCAATAATGGCGGTGAAAGGTTGTTCATCATCGGGTTTGGTTTTGGGGAGACATTTTTAGGTGTCTACAGATGGTTGTGACTGGCTACAGGGTTTTCGTAGTGGGAGTGGAAGTGCATGTTTTGGTGGTAAGTGTTTTGGGTGGTGGTGAGGGTTTTGCGGTGGGTGGGGCTATGGTTACATCACATGCGGCAGTGGGTGGGGCTATGGTGGTAGCCATGGAAGGAGGTAGCCATGGTAGGAGGAAATAGATTTAGAATAAATTAATTTTAACTTGTTTAACAGGTTATAGGTCAAATGGATCTTTAGATGCAGATAGAGGGTAAAGGTTGGATTTTTATGCAATAAACAAAAGGTTGGATTTCTAAGGGAAGAAAGTGCAAACGTTGGATTTTTAATTTTCATTTTTCCTTTTCAAATTTATCAATATGATTTTAAAAATAATAACCCCCTATACTAACTTACTACTCCCTTCGTCTCATAATTACAGGCAAATATGCTATTTTGGGTGTCCCAAAATATTCCTCCTAATACTAAAAATAACACTAAATCATTAGTTAATTTTAAGCTTTTCCATACAAATTACACACATACCTGGCCTAAAAAATCATTACTTACTTTTTCTCTTTTTTCATACAAAATACACAAATACCTAAAAAATCATTACTTACTTTTTAACATTTTCATATAATATTCTTTACTTTTTGTAATCCCCATGCAACATTCTTCATTTTTTAACTTTTCCATACAATATTCCTCTATTTTTTTCCATCCTCTTTAAAAACCGTACTTTTTAGAGTTATTGGTCTGTAATTATGGGACGGAGGGAGTAATAAAGTGTTTTATAAATTGGATTCCCTTTTCATCTTTAGATTTTACGGTCAAATCAATAACAAAATCATCAAATTCTACACACTACCTCTGTTTCTGAAAGTTCGACTCACTTACTATTCATATATGTGGTCAAAATAAATAACTTTGACCACATTCTGCAATAAATCTATACAATAGAAATAAATTAGCATTTGGGATCTTATTATATCTCTCTTATTATTAAATTTCCAAATATAAACTTTTTATGATTTTCACTTATACATCGCTGAAGATATTCGTGGTCAAATATATTCATTGGAGACAGCGCAGATGCAAAGTGAGTCAAACTTTTAGGAACAAAGGGAGTATTTCCTTAGCCAAGTAATTAGAAATCCAATTTTATGCCTTCTCAGTCATGCACAATGATGCAAGATTTACTTTACAATCGCTAGTTTTATTACAAAGATAAAATTTAAAACATTTACTGCATTTCATACCAATGCATAGGATTAGTCTTCTCGAAAGTAGGAAATCTATATCTATATCTATATCGATCTATACTTACTTTTTAAAAACACAAACCATCATCCGCATTATGCCACATGTAAATTTTATTTTTCACTAGTGCCATATGACACCTCATTTAACCTTTCATTTTTTAATCCCCTTTTTCTTATTAAAAAAAATACTAGCTTTAATTAATACATGTATGAATGTTGTTTGGTTCACTTCCCCCCAACTTAATATCTTTAACAATTACATTCAATTTTCACCCCTTCTTCTCCTTTATAAACTATTCATTTTCCAATTAAACACATATTATAAAATATAAATTTATATTGTATACCTATAAATAAATATCCCGTGCATTGTACGGGACAAAAGGCTAGTTACAATTTGGTAGCATACCATTGAGATTTGGTGTAGACCAAAATAGAAGAGTTTCTTGGAGATTTTGAGGTGCCATTTCCATCTTTCATTTCCATAATCATTTTCATCATATCAGCATTTGCATATTACCAGCTTGTTCAGAGCCTTCACTTGTACGATATGCCATTTATAAGAATAATCTTATAGCAACTTTAGATATTTGGTATTAGAATTACCAATTTTCCCCACTCAAAGAGAATTTGAGAGAAATTTGAAGAGTTAATAAATCAAAATCTTCATTCTAGCAGTTTAACAAACACCTGAGTACATGAATTAAGTTTCAATACTTCTACAACAATGGTAGGTGGTGAAATTAATAGAGTATTTGATAGAAGCATTATTGCTTTGAATATACTAATGGTGTAAGCTATAAGAGCAAAATTAATGACAGAATATTAAAAAAAACTAGAACAAATTAGAGGGGAAAAAAGAGAGATAAGCGGAGGCGATAAGAAGAGATTGCAATTAGTAGCAAAATTCATAGCAGAATTCTTAAAATCTAGGCGACTACTTTAATTTGGTGCCATATAAATTAACTTCTTATTTTTTTCCTAACTTTTAATATACTTCTTCTATAACCAATGCCTACAATAGGCCTACTGATTATTTCCAAATCTTTGATGTAAGATGTCTTGGGTATAAAAGACTAAATATGGTAACTATTATATCCCTACAAATAAACAAAAATAAATTATTTACTTTAGTTTGCAAACTAAAAATGCTGAAATGCTCTTGTGATGACACTTTGAAGTGTTCCTAGAGTCATCGAAATGGTAGATTCAACATCCTTTGTCAGCCTGTAAAAGACATATCAAACCAACCATTTAGTAGATTTAGAAATGTATCTATTGCAACGTAGAGGCCTACGGTAATGAGCGTAGACAATGGAAAGAAATATGTCAACCTATGAGAATGCTTGTAAAATTCAATACGTAGTATTACTTGATTCCCCATGATGTGTATTACATTTTGTAAGAACACTTTTTGATGTTTGTATATTTTTAGAAGATTTTTTTCAACAGCTGGTTATGATCTAGGTTTAAATGTCATTGAGAATCTTCCAGAACCTCCAATCATTCATGGCTCCATACATGGCTCTCTTCTTGGTCCTGTCATGTCTTTGGTCCAAATGGCAATGTCAAGGATTTTGTACTAATTTATCGTCGAGAAGGAGAGGAAGGTCACTTTCAACTCATTGCCTATTTACATAGGGGTGACTACACCCTTTTTGATGACTTTTCGTTATAACTAGGTTTCTGCTCAACCCAATTATTAATGATTTAGGCTTTAATCCTAATGATTACATGATAAGGTACCAAATCAAGCTGTCTCCAACAGAACAATAAGGGGAGTCATGATAGTTGACTTGAATTTTCAAGAACTCTTACCATTTGTCCTAGAATTGCGATTACGTTTTATTAAGGGATGGCTGAGGGTGATGGAGGCGAGAATAATGGGGTGGCCAGGTGTAACACCCTAGAAATTCCTTTCTTTTAAAATACCTGTGTTTACCGTGTTTAAAACTTTAAATAGGAATATCTAAAATATTACCGCCACCATGAAAACGGCTAAGGCAACTATCAAAGACACACAGTGGAAGACTAATTTCAAAACCATTTAAAACTAGTCAACTTGAAAAGTCAACCAACGAAAGTAAAGTCAAACCCAAGTCAAACGAAGTAAAATAAAATCAACCTACAACTTGGAACCATTAAAGGCCCTTATTAAATCCAAGCCAACGAAACTTTTGCATTTCTCATGCATAATAATATCATAAATAATTAAAGCATTAAACACATCATATACTTATGGAAACTAGCACGATTCGCTCTTCATTCATGCCCGTTCATGAATATGCTTCATCACCTGAAAATGTTTTATCTAATTGTTTCCCCTACTCTCCATTAAAAATGGGTCATCATAGGGCCAAGATAAAGACAAGGCCAACAAATACAATCACTAAAGCTGAGTACATAAGCGTAACTAACACACTAACATGCATTTGCCTATCAACACACAACTTACCTTGTTGCATCTATTTTTCAAGCATACAAAATTCAACAAAACTTCTCAACTAGACAACTACATAATTATTTAGCGTTTATTACACATCGAATGGGTTTCCCCACTAACCTCCCCCAATAAATTGAGGTTACTGACACGGGAGCTAACCGTGCCAGCATCAATAACCACTCGTAAGTGGCGAAATTCCTGCGCATAATAATAATAAAAAGGAATGTACATCGTCCTGTACTCCAGTAGAAGTTATGATCAAATATAAAGTCACATAACTCCCCCCATATGTTCATACTCAAGGTATATACGTTCTAAGAGTTTTGGTGCGTAATCTTTTTCACTTTACATTATTTACATATTATTAAACTTGGTGATGACCCTCAAACCATAATCATTCAATCAACAATAATTATTCTAACAATCAAACATACCAATTTAATTCTTGAATAATTAGTTACCACATAAAATTTAATGTTGAACCTTTTTTAATTCTACCTCAGTGCCAATGACACCTTAAACGCATAAAGCGCCACAAATCCTATTCCTCGGTGTTAAAAACACCTTAAGTGCACTAAGGCACCAAAATTTAATTTATTCCTCGTGTACAAAGACGCTTAAACAGCTCCTTAATCATGCTTATAGCATCAATAAAAATTATATGAACCATAATAAAATTCCCTTTTAATATCCAATACCAAATTAAACATTTAGTTAATTAGACAAACCTTCAAACATGCTTAAAAATAAAAATATGGTTCAATGACAATTTTCCAATATCACCAATTCCAATAAATAATTTATTTCAACCAATCATGCTTCACAAATATTTCACCAAAACCATTCTTAATTCAATCAATTCAATTTTAATCACCAAATCTCATTTCAATTCAACCATTCCAACCAATTCCTAGCATGACACTACTTGGAATCAATTCATTACAAAAAATAAAAGCTTTTTAGCAACTAAGTTTGGCAACAGATTTTTAAAACGTTGCTAAATAGCAATGAATATAATTTTTTTCATTGTCTAATTAAAAGCGGCATTTTTTGCTTTAGTTTTTTTTTTTTAATAATTAATGGCTACATGTTTTTGATTTGTTGCTAATTAAAACAAATTGTACTGTCTTACTAGTTGTTACTAGATGGAATCATATATTTCTCTTGTTGCCATATAGTAACAAACTATGACAACAAATATTTTATTTTGTACCTATTTAGAAACAAACAAAGTCAATGATTTTTTTGAATTGTTGTCATTAGAAACAAGTCGTCTAAACTATTGTTGCTAGATGATAACATATTTTTTTATTTGTTGCCTTTGGAAACATGTTATGTTACATTTTGTTGTTAATTTATATGTAGGTTAGTTTTTGCTATTATGTATAAAATTATTTGAAGACACTCTTCTTATTATTTGTTGCTATAATGACATCAAATAGAGACGAATTTCAATTTCATCTCTAATTTAGAGACATATTTTTTTTTTAAAATTTTGTCCCTAATTTAGAGACAAATTTTTCAATTTCGTCTTTAATGTTTCGTTCACTTATTATAAATTATATGCATGAAGTAAACAAATAGTGCTTTGTATAGTTGGTACGAGATTCACCATGTGACTTTGAGGTCACAAGTTCAACTCCTACCAAATGCGATTCTTGAGACTGCCAAGTTGACCTGACCTGAGTGAGATTTCTGATTTTATCTCGTAGTGTTGATAGCAACCAATATTTATGATTTGTTGCTATTTTTATGAATCAACTTTATTAATTTGTTGCTATTTTTAGGAACCAACATTAATAACTTGTTGCTATTTTAGAAACTAACAATTTTAATTTGTTGCTAATTTTAGAAACGACCAATGGTAATCTGTTGCCAAAGTTGGCAACGAATGCACCAAAAACAACCATCATGGAAACTATATTTAAATGGATGCAATATTGCAACAAAATTGCTTTGCAAATGGTAGCCAAAATTCCATGGCAACAAGCCTTTTAGCAACAACAAATTTTCGTTTCCAACCCGTTGCTAAACAGAGTTGGCAACAAATTTTTGATGAATAGCAACAAATTTTAGTTGATGCTATATTGACTTAATTTTGTAGTGATTAAATAAATTCTAACATGTTTCTACATGCTTAATAAATTTCTGAGTACGGGTACGTACCTCAAATAAGCTCTTAAAATGGCCGAGTACACTACAACAATTCCCGAACCAAGTCTCCTACATAAAGGGATAATAATACTACATTAATTACCCATGTATACACAATTTCCAGCAACTTAATTTCACTTCAAACTTCTTAAAATAATCTGAAAATTATTTAAAAACCCTTAATTAGTTTCTCTTTTAACAATAGCACTACTTTAACTAAAATTCCAGCAATATTACTTTGTTAAAAACTCCTTAAAAACTAATCAAAATCATATCTTTATACTTGGTTAACTATCAAAATCAATGGGTATTCAAAACCCCCAAATTAATTGATAAAAGAACCCTAAAAATCAAGTCTTTATAAACTTTAAAACCCTAACTTTTAATACTTTATAAAATCTAAAAATAAAACACTTTATAATATAAAATTTACAATCTTTAATCATCAAAACATAATTATAAAATATACTAATCATGTTTAGACAATTAAAAATCAAAACCCAAAATATATACATACTACATAAATTACGTCAAAAACAAGGAGAGAGAAGGAGACCACCGTGGGTGGTGGTCGGCCGGCTGCGCGGCGGTGATGTGGCGATGGCGCAAGATGACATAGTAGCAGGTCTCGAATGGCGTGGGGGACCATGTGTGAACATGGTTTCACCTAAGTAAGGAAAAACCAAAAGAAAAGTTAGGGGAAGGAGGAAAGGAAAGAAAAGAAAGAAAAGGAGAAAAAGAAAAAGGAAAAAGAAATAAAGGAAAACAATAATATGATACTTACCCCAATTTGATTCTCGTGTGGGAAAATTTTGGGGATTGAAAGAGTATTTATAGTGTAGGTTTGTTTAGGGTAGGTTTGGCTTTATAAAAAATTGCGGGCTTAGACTATGGAATAGGTAGCCCAAATATAAAAAAAAAAAAAAAATAGAATGATTGAGTTAATTATGAAGACGGACTATATTCGGATTGAATACTTATTAACCCAAATATTAATACTTGTATTATTAAAATAATTTGACCCAAAATATATATTATAATTAAATAAATAATATATAAAATATATTAAAAATACGGGGTATTACACCAAGTGACGGTGATGGAGGCGAGATTGGTAATGAATGTGAGGATGGGGTAGGCGATAATAGGGTGGGTGATGTAATGGAGGCGAGATCGAGGTGGGTGATGGTGACGGAAGCAAAAAATGAAGAAGATGATGGTAATATAGATGAAGAAAGAAATGTGAACGGTCGAGGATGCTTTATTGATTTAAGTGTTTGTATGATACGGTATCCGACTTAGGCTTTGAATTCAGGACCACTATTGTGGTTTTTGATAGATAATCACTAGGCTAATACATACTTCGTAATAAGGATAATGTGGAAATTACAAAAGAAAAAAGGCATGTAGGATATTCCTCACTAAATCCTGCTATACAAATAGCCAAACAAGTAATTGAAAATTTTATACTGCGTATATGAAGTGGGTTATATTGGATTGGTCATGCGGCAAACACTATGCTCAAAGTTTATTTTGCTCACTCCTAAGTTCAATTATTAAAATACAAAGTCATTATCTTGGTGTGTATAGGATTTCTGTATACAACATCCAATCTTGCAAGCTTTTAAATATTAAAATACCATTAGTATCTTGCTCTGTATATTAGCTTGTACACACCAAGGTTTCTTTTTCTTCTTCTTCCTTTTTTTTTTTTTAATTTTTTATTTAAAGTGTGTCATTTTTTCTACTGTATCATTTAGCCCTGACCCATATTGAAATTTTTTAATATGCATCATTTAGTTGTATGTTTTTCGATAAAGAGATGGTATAAAAGACTTTTTATAATTATTCTAATAACACTTGATAACCTGATGAATATTACACATAATTGAGTGCTTGATAATATACAAATGTAGAATAATATTTTACACATAATTATAAGTGTCATTATATATAATATAATATACATATAATATATATGTATTTGTTAATATATATGATCTTCATGTAATTTGTTTTTTTTCACATCTACAAAATTATTTTAGTTTTGTAATTCATTACAAAAATGTAGTTATATATATTTTTATACATTTTTGATAAAATAATAAATTATTTACATTCTTTATTAGACGCTAATATTTATTTATTTGTTTTCGTTTATAATTTTTTATTTTACTATTGTAGTATTAAAATAACTTATTATAATTTCTCTTGAGATATAAATTTTCAAGAAAATTAATGTGTCTTGAGATATATATATATATATATATATATCCACACTTACTTCATTTAAAAAAAAATAATATCAAGTAAAAATAATTTTAGTTTAGTAAAATTAATTTCAGTTCAGTAAAATAATTTTAATTCAGTAAAAATAATTTCAATTCAGCAAAAATAAGGTGAAGTGAATGGGGCTTTCGTAATTATCAAATCTATATTATATATAAATATTCAATGTAGTATATAAATATTGTTCTAATAATATAATATCTTTGCCTTGTGTATTTGATAGTTCTAGAATTTTCTAAAAGATAAAATTTTTAATTATTGATGGAAAAGAGTGATTGAATCATGTCTTTACAAATGAACACAAATTTATGTGAATTAATGGGATATAATTATGAATTAATAATCATTTAAAGGGATGCTGTATAAGCATTTTTTTGCTTCAAAGAAAAGAATATAGAAAGTGTCGTTAGTTTTTGGAATAATTGAAAGGTTGTTTTATTTTTAGAATAATTATAAGGTTGTTTTGTTTTTGGAATAGTTGTAATGGTAGTATATTTTTGAAACACCAAAAGGTCGTTTTATTCAAAATAAATTTTCCCTAATTATTTTATTAGTTATAGAAAATATTTCAAGCATCTCAAACTTGAACCCCAGTATGATTATACACTTAAGCATGGTGGCGTCCTAAGGGAAAGAAGCTAGAGCAAAAGAGTCGCCAACAAGTTTTAGGAACTTGTAAACCGTTTATAGGGTGAAGCTTACACCCTTTCACAATTCTAGATTCGCTAAATCCATAGTGGTCTAGAATCACGACTGGATAATCGGAGATGAAGGTACGAATCCAACCTAAAAGAGATTGAACCCGCCCTAAAATATGCCTCTACTTTATTCTTCTCATATTCATGTGTTCTTTCTGACTAACATACAATCACTAGATGAAGCCAGTGCGATGCACGGTTTGTTTGAATTTTTAAAAATAATTATATATATATATATATATATATATATATATATATATATATATATATATATATATATATATATATATATATATATATATTTATGTGCTAAAATTTGTATTATATTTAGATGGATATCAAAAGATAATATTTTATATTTAATTAGTTTAAAATGAAAAATCTCATTCGCCAATTTTTCTTACACGTCATTTAAATTATTTAATTCTAAAAGAAATTAATAATCTTGTATTTAATTGGTTACCACTATAATTTATTATCCTACATGGCGCACTGAAAAAATTAAATCTTACGTGGCTCTTTAAAAACTAAAAAAAAAAACTCCCCTTTATATATATTAGATTAGGTTAACCCTAAACAAGTTTATTTATGTTGGTTGAATATTAATGTACAAATAAAACTATTATTGGCGATCACTTGAATTAAAATCATGTTAGCCTGAACCAAATTATTAATTATCTTATTAGGTGTGATTTCATATACAAATTCCCTTTAAACCTGCAAAAAAGGCGTGATCAAGCAATCACAATAATATACATCAAGCAACATAATAATATTATTGACACAACAATCATCATCATCACAATCTCATAATAATAATAATATTAGCAAGATCCTAGACATGATACTAACAAGATTAATAACAAATCCTAGAATGTCACTAAGCATTAAAGATCAAAGCTTTATCCCTAACATGGTACTAACATGATATAAAAAATAGGAATTGAAGCAACATAAAAACATGATACTAAAAAGCAATAAAAGCATCCTAATAGCATGATACTAGGAATAAATAAAATAATCTAAGCATGTTTTCTAAAGATATAGAGTAATTGGATTACTCACTTTATTGCGTCGTCTCTCTTTCTAATAACAAAATACACACGTTAGTAAACTTTAATAAAATATTAGATCAAAAAATTAATTTAAATAATTGAAATAAGAATTTGAGACCAAATCCTCATAAATTCGCAACGTTTCACATAGAGGGCGAATACAACTTCGAACTTTGCTAGGCGTGTCTAGAACTTGTGAATGCGGAATTGTGTTTGTAAAAAAGCTAGGGTAGAAAGCATGAGAGAGAAAGAATAATATATTGCTTAAGAGAGGGAAGATATGAGAGTTTTTGGTGATTTGAAAACGGGGAATAACGAACCTATTTATAGAGAAAACTGTCCGAAACGATAGAAAAGAGTCTGAAATCGACTCAGAGTAAAACTGCTCCTATCGCGATGTGATAATCTTGTCGCAACGCGATAGCGCGTTTATGATAAAAACCCTGTATGGAGTCCTTATCCTAATATAATTAAGTAATCAAAACTCCATAATTATCATTACTAAGATCTGATTTATCATTAAAATAGTTGTTTTATTCCAAATTAAATTCATTATCTTTTCTAAATAAAAGTATAATTATTAATCCTAATTCCACTAGAATTTAAAAGAACCTTATAGATTATTCTAGAAGATTAAAATCAATCCTAATGACTTTAGAAATAATAATTAATGGACTTTCCCACTTGATCATTGGGCCGTATGTAAAACTCATTTTGGGTCCAGTTTAATATTTTGGCCATAACTTCCTCATTATTCTAATTCCTAATGGCTACACCCCCTTGTAGCCATAACTACCTACCCCCCAAATTACAATAAAACACTTACCCTACACCCCACTAACCATACAGTTACCACCCACTAACCACGGTAAATATAAGTAACTGCCAATTCATCACATTTATAAACAAAAAAGAAAAAAAAAATCAAAACCTTCATTTCAAACCCATTTTCATGAAATTCTCTCTCATCAAAACCAAAATTTTGCATGAAATTCACTACAAATTGCTTAAAAATTACATCAAAACATCTAAAAATGTCTGACATTAGAGATGAAGTTCGTCAATCGCAACTAAATTCCGAAAAAGAAGAGTAAGAATTTGTTCATTTAAGTAAAATTTTGAGTGTAAACCTTAGATTTATATTTTTTTTGCGTTTTGATAGTCTAAAACAAAATCTCTTATAAATACACTTATTTTTGTGCAAAATAGACTAAAATCTACTATATTTGGTAGTATTTTTGTAGAAACGAAAAAGAGAAAAACACTTCGAAGGTTCCGTCGGAGAAGACGATTGCTGAACTAATGGTCATTTTCAGTAAATGTTCATTTTCATTTTGATAGATGTTCATTATGATAGTAGTATATTATCATTTACATTCTCACCTTATTATATCTACTAGGGTTCATTCTTGAGAGAAGATTACCCTAATTTTGTTTATAATCTTTACATATTAATGAATGTTTACTAGTATTTAAACATATGTTTATTTAATGTAAATATGTACATGTTCATTCTCATATTGAAAATATCCACATAGACTATAATAATACATGTTTAACTTCATATTAAATTGTATGCTTATGAGCGTCATTTGAATATTATATTACATACATTTTAGCTCTAATATTGATATACATTTAAGCTCTAATATTGAAAGATGCTTATTCGAATTTGATACATAGATGTTCATTTGGATATGTGTATATTCACACATATATTAATATATGTTCATTCACATGTCAAAAAATGTTAAAAAATAAATCACATATTGTTCATTCATCATAAACCTTTGGTGATTCTATTTTATAATATAATTTAATCTTCTGGTATTTTATTCACATTTAATATCAATACATATTAAGTTGTATGTTGATATATTGGATTATTATTTTTAATAATGGTCATTTACATTTATAGATATTCTTTTGAATTTTTTTATATATGTTCTTTTTCATATTAATAAATGTTCATTTATAATTTAATACATGTTCATTTAGATTTTATATATTTTCATTTTCATGTTGAAATATTTTTATATATTTATAGTGTGTTCATTTCTAAATTTGTAATTATTATTAATGCACTAAAGTTCAATTTTGAATCCTTCTATTCAATGTACTTTTGTTTGGAATGTGTTGTTATAATTTTATTTTATTTTTTTTTTTTCAAAAAATACTTAATCGATCTCTTATTGTACAGGATAATCAAGTAAGGAAGTTGAAGGCGATAAATATATTGTGCTCAGATTATATATTTCATGGAAAACACACATATATATATTAGAGGTGCAACAAGGAGGACATACATATATACACTTTATTATATCAAATGTAATAAAAAAAAATTTCATTTAACAAGACACATATGTAAATTTGGTTCACTTTCATGTTTATGAAACAATTATTACATGTAATAGTATAGTTATATAGAAATGTGTTATTATTGTAATTAAATTAAATTTATTTTTTATTGGAAATTATTTTGTAACAACATTTTATTTAAATAAGTAGAATTCTAAGAAGTATGTATTTGTATACTATACATCTTACAATGAAACTTACACATAGCTCTTGAATTGAACATTTGATGATACAAAAATGCACATTTGATGATACAAAAATGAACATTTGTTGAAACACGATAAAAAAAAAATGAACATTAGATGATGCAATGCTTCTGACAATAAAAATGATTTGAACGCAGTAATCCTTATAAATAAATTTTATCTTTTTTTTTTTTTTTTTTATATAGAAAAATCTTAGAATTCAATTCAGAAAATATATTAATTTGAACAAACTCCTTGTTATAAAAATGAACATCTAATGATACATAAATTAAATGAACATTTATCAATTCAAAAATGAACATGTTATAAAAATTTGCAGGAAATTCATTAATGAAAAGGGGCGGGGACAGAGCACGCGCGGAGGGTGGGGGGGGGGGGGGGTTGCAGGTAGTGTTCCCTGCCGTGGGGTGTAGATAAAAATTTGTACTCATTATTCATCGGAATAGGGCTTATAATATATCGCTGGAAAGTTCTTTTCGAGCCCATTCAAACTACACCATTATTGGACCCATATCATGGACCAAACTAAACTGAACAGGACATTTTCATAAATAGAGTACGAAAAGGAATATTTTCGAAAATAGAAAGAAGTATTTTTATTAAAACAAATGCATCATGAGATTCTTCACATCTTCGCTTTGTTTGATAATCAATGACGTGAAAAATATTCATCACTGGATTTGGTTTTTGGAGAGACATAATTAGGTGTCTACAGTAGCAGACCCTTTTAAGAATAGTTACAATTACTTCGGTTCATTTTATTTGGCCTAGTAATTTAATTCACAAGTTGATAATAAAAGTACTAATTTAAAATTAATTGTTATTAAGAGCACATATATCTAAGCCTAGAGGCTGAGGGACCTTCCACCGGGGCCATTCGGGCCTAGCCCTTGATAAATTATTGTATTGATTAGTTAATAAAGTTAAACCTTTTTACTTATAGATTATTAGGACATAGTGATTAGTTTTGAGCGAGAGGTAAAAGATTTAAATCCTGACCTCTCTAATACATATTTTCGGCCAAGGTTCGTCACTAGCTGCAAACACCGTATTATTTGCAACTGAAATTATTTTAGTTGGTTGTAATTAGTGCTTTAGTAATTATCTAGCGTACGTAACAATGTTTACTAATAGGGTTGTTAATAATCTTTTGGAAAATTGGCTTAAAATAATATCAACTATCAACGATGTATGCAAAATAATATGAACTCAACTATTTGCTATTACCGGTACCACCTTCTATACTATATATATGTGCAAAATAGTACGCAAGTGACCAAAAAACGTATTTTGAGTAATATTTCGTCTATATTTATTATTATTATTTTATTATTTTTTTTTTCAAAATACATATTGTATTAATAATTTCCTTTACAATCAAATAAATTTAATAATGCATGCCCCACCCCTTTGTTACTTTTTTTTTTTTTTTATTTTTAAAAAAAATTGTTAATATGTATTTAAATAATTTATTTCAAAATACATGTAGTGATTATTTCTACTATCAGTCTACCATAGAATAGTAAATAGGGTACTTTTTATTTAATTAGTTTCAAATATTGTTTTAAAAATCCAAAATATTCCCTACATTATTTTGGTTGGTGAATGTGGAAAAATTTCGGATATTTTGAAACTAATTTTATCAACATAATAATAAGGCATTAAAATACCCTATTTACTATTGTATGATGTAGAAATTACTATATGTATTATGAAAAAAAATTTAATTACATTTTGATTTTTTAAAAAAAATAAAAATCCTAACAAAAGGGTGGGGCTTATTAATTTGGATGGTAAAGAAAATTGTTAACATAATACTATGTATGTATTTTGAAAAGAAAACAGAAAATTAATATAAAATATAATAATTAATAACAAAGATAGACAGAATATTCATTGAAATACATTTTCGGAGATTGGCGTACTATTTTGCACATATAGGGCCTATTCACTTCAGCTTAATTTTAGTTCAGTTGAGTTCAGCTCTAATCAGTTCAGCTCCAATCAGTTCAGCTCCAATCAGTTCAGTTAAGTTCAACTCCTAATTTCCTTCTCTCATAAAATATTCATTTCAGCTCTATTAAGTTCAATTAAGCTCCAATTAGTTCAGTTCAGTTCCTTTCAGCTCCAATCAGTTCAGTTTTGCTCAGTTCAATAAATGTGAACAGACCATAGTATAAAAGGTGGTACCACTAATAGCAAATAGTTGAGTTTGTATTATATTGCGCACATAGTTGATAGTTGGTATTATTTTAAGCCAATTTTTCTAATTTTTTCCTCTACTAGTGAATTGTGTTTACTGGATTTGACACCTGTATTATATGAACATGGCCTAACTATTAACTTTCTTTGTATTAAAATAACTAAATAACTAATACAATATGAATGAACTAAGTACTGGGGTAAAGAATGGCCGGTAAAAGATACGTAGTATATTTTTTATGACATATGGCGGATTGATTAGATATTTTTTATGACATATGGCGGATTGATTAGGGGAATAAAGCACAATTATGAAAAATAAAAAATAATAAATAAATAAATCTCTAAAATGAAAGTTGAAAGATTAATTTTTTAAAAACTTTTGTGTACACTCTTTACATTAACACAAAAGTTTTAAAAAAGTGGGTTTACAATAATTTAATGAATGGCGGCGTGGAGTATGCACAAGTTTTACGCAGTACTACAGTTTCTATTTTTCTCTCTTCTCATGTATTTCTATTTGATATTTTTTTTATGCTCTTCTTCTCTCTCCTCTGCACTTCTTCTCTCTTTCTCTCTCCTTTGTTATTCAATTTCCTTCTTTTTTCCTATTTATCTTGATTTTGTAACATAATTTTCCTGTTTTGATCAATGATTCATCTTTCTACAACCAATTTTGAGGTATGTATGTTCATCTAATTTTTCACCCACTACGGAAGCCACCGCCGCCGCCACCATTGTCGCGAGTTTGAGCCTCGTTAACAGGAAAATTGAATAGAAATTGATAGTTCATCTTTCACAACAGATCAAGTAACAATAGTAGCAATAATAATTAATAACACATCAAAGTAGTAGAAATTTCGAATCAAAGTAACAAAATATGGGTTACTTTTGAAAAAAACAAAAAAACTAGTGAGATTTTGATACTCTGTTTTGCAACTTGCATATGTAACTTAATAACTTTTGTGATAAAAAGGGTCACTATTGTGGAAAAAAAGGTCACTTTTGTGAAAAAAAAAAGAGTCACTTTAAAGGTCAATTTTGTGAAAAAAGGGTCACTTTTATGAAAAAAGGGTCACTATTGTAAATAAAATGGTCACTTTTGTAAGAAAAAAGGTCACTTTTCGCAAAAGGTTCGATGTACAATAAAATTATTGTAAATCGGGGGCATGCAAAGGGTCCTTAATCAATAATCAATCAATAACTATATACTAAAAGACACACCAACAATGACACGTATCAAATTCTGGTGTGTCTATAGGAGGTTTATTTTATTTTATTTATTTATTTATTTTTATTTTTTTTTGTGAATTAAAAACTCCTTTTATAAAACTTTTATTTTAGGAAATAATTACTTAATAATAATTGTCTTAATTAACCATATAAAATAAGTAATGATCTTTTACATTCTATAGATGGATATGCATGTAAGAATTTTTTAAAGGATTGAATATTGACATACTTGAGAAGAATCATGCACAAAAAATCTTATAGTATATGTATCTTCTTCTACTATATATATATATATATATCCACTATATATATTTACTATACAACAAAAGAAGGAAAATTTTGCATAAAAAAACAAAAGATGGAAATTTTAATCGCAAAGATTAAAGATATCCAATCTTAATATGACTACCCTACTACTCTTCTTACACAAAATGTTGTCCAACAATCCAATGACATTATTCAAGTAAGAGAAAAAAAAATCCAAAACAATAATTTATAAAACAAAATTGTATAATATTTAAAGAAAAATTAGAAAATGTTTCAAAAAAAAAAAAAAAAAAAAAAAAAAAAAAAAAAAAAGAAAGATAATAATTAACTATAAATATTGAAAATTTTCAAGGAAAAATCAGAGACATAAACTAATGATTAACATATGAATTGTTGTAGTGAAAAAGTATTTAGCCCATAAGAGGTATATATTACACTTGGTTGTGATCTGATTAGATACATGGTTAGAGAGTAAATATATAACCTTAAACAATCCCTAGAAAATAGGGTAATTTATTAATATTATAAATCTATTAAATTCCTACTCATACGATTATATAATTAATTTTAAGATACTCCTTTAATTTAAGTAAGAAATGAAAAATAATATAATACACCATTAATTTGTCTAATTGTCTTTTAAATTTTATAATTACCCATGTGATCAACGACATATATATTATTTTAAATTTTATAAATACCCATATGAAATACTCATTTGTTTCGTTTGACCAAACAACTCTTTCACATGATATTCTATGTTTAAATTTGTAAAGACATGAAACAAGAAGAAAATGAGGTCAAAATTTGTTCACAATAGGTTTAGATAATTTTTACTTTTTTTAAATAAACATAATGCTAAATTTACGATGAATATTAAAATATATAGTGTATGACATGGGACCTAATCTTAGCTTGTATTAATATACTTCGAACATTTTTAGGTTAATTTTTAGAGAATTTGGGGTGACTTTGAACTTTTTTTTAGGGTAATTTTGAAACTGATATGATTTTTATTATAATTAGGCAACGAGATAAGTTTTATAAGGGTAATATATTTACTTTCACTCTTTAACATTTGATTTTTACTCATTTATAAAGAGTAGTTTAATTTTTTATTTTTTTTTAAATAAAGCGTAGATAACGTTAGTTTATATACTACCTCGTTCAATGTTATGTGCAACTTTGGGGCATTATTTGTGAGATATAAAATATTTCAAAGTTGCACAAAATATTTACGTTGGTAGTATATTAATATTGACATATTGTGATAACTTTTATTTATAGTGAGGTAATTTTTATATATTTTGGAATAACTTATCATTTTAAGGTAATTTTACAATGGATGTACAACATTTATGGTACACCCAATTTATTTAAAAAGTATATATAGTAGCAGAACTAGCACATTTGGGAGAAAAAAAGAATAAAGAATAAAGTATCTAACCCGGCCTACATCCGTACAAGGAGTAAAGGAAATGAACTATTCGACTACACCAAACACAACCATTTATCAACCTTGTCAACGCATAATTTAAATCATCATTATCTCTAATTTAAAAATAAGTAAAAATTATAAAAAAAGTTAGATATTGTTATAGTATTTATTTATTGAGATGATCCAAGCAATATCTCACACAAACTATATCTATACTTGCATATAAATCACAAAAGTATAAAATAGATATTAAATTTTAGGGGCGGAGTGGATGCATGCAACTGTGTACACATCTGACATAAATAGAAAGGTAAATATATGCTTATATCATTTGATTAAAATTTCTCTCAACTACATATAATAAATCTCACGGTTATACTTAGACAAAGACAACACAATATAAACATGTAACACTCTAGTTATATACTACAAATCTTTTTTCTTGTGGTTTACAAGGTCATACTTAACCATTATTTACCTCTAAAAATATTTTAAATCATAAACCAAATGACCCAATCAACTTGGTTAATCCAAAGGTAATAGCCATAGCAAGCCAACCACCCAACAAAACCCTTATAGAAGCCCTTACAAGGGGTGCTCTTCCTAGAAACGCCCCTAACCACCCAAACATTGCCAAAGCCGCGGTCACGGCCACAACCACCACCACAAGCCTCACCTTATAATTCTTAATAAACGATGCTGCCAATAGTGGTACCAAGGCCCCTAAAGAGAAGGCTAGGGCAGAGCAAATGCCGCTTGTAACGGGTTTGGCAATCGCTCTTCCTCCTCTTCCTCTTCCTTTTCTCCTTCCTTAACTTTCTCTCTTTTCATCTGAGCAACCTCAATATCAAGTTGGGAGTACACGGACACGAACTCTCCAATAGCCATGCTACATGCCCCGGCTACTAGGCCAGCAAAGCCGGTTAGGATCATTGCCTTGACATCTTGCTTCACCGCACCAACTCCAAGCATGAGTGATGCTGTTGAAACAAGCCCGTCGTTGGCTCCTAAGACCGCGGCTCTAAGCCATTGAGACCGTTTCGAGTAGTCCATATCGGTGTTTTTATTATCATCACCTTGCTTTTGGCTCTCTTCATCAATGGTTGGTCTTATTATTTCCAACTTGGTTGGAGGGAAAGGTATTTGTTTAGTTGCCATTATTATGAAATACAAAAAAAAGAAAAGAAAGAGAATAGTTTATGAAGTGCATGTAAAGGTATGTTGCAAGAGAAGGGTGCATGGGAGGGGTTTATAAGGAGGGTGGTAGGGGAAATTTTATAGTGGGATTTTCCACCAAGAAAAACCACTTATTAATGGAAAGTAAAAGATTTATGTGTGAGATTGTACACATACATGAAAAACAAAATAGTTGCTTTATATCTGGTCAAAATCATCATTCATCAGTGAAATTTACTTTAGAAAAGTGAAATTCATATTGCTTTGGCTTTTCATCGACATTACTCTCTCTGTCTCATTTTAGTTTGTCTATTATTTTTTTATTTGTATTGTCTTAATTTACTTTGCCTCTTTCTATTTTTGGTTAATACTACGCTCTTCACTACTAAAATTTAGTGCCCCAAGCTCTCTCATTTAATTAAAAGAAAAATTATTGTCACATGCATCTCTCCACACATCTACTTTATGTAAAAATATAATCACAATTCAAAATTCAATCCAAAACTACATCTAGTTTTGCCAAAGAGAGTACAATTCTATTTTGATTTAGGTGCACCAAAGGTTAATTTTGCAAACTTTAAGATGAGCATAATTAATCAAATGAACCAAAAAATAAAAATAAAAATGAAAAATAAATAAATAAATAAATTTGAGGTGCTCATTGAACATTAATGAAGCCAATTTTCTTTCAATAATAAGCTTTATTTTTTCTTTCCTCAATTATTTGTTAATATCTTTATACTTTGAGTCTACAGTCTAGACCATCACTGTTATAAAATAAAGCATAGTAATGAAACATACTAATCATAGTAATGAACAATCGATATTCACGACAATTAGTAAAGCATGCAAAAGGGTGGTAGCTTAAAGGCTTATTTTCTTTGAAACTATATCTTTCCTAATGTAACTATGTACAGGACTATTTATTAGCTCACTCATGTTAGAAGATATTTTATTACTTTTTTCTTGAAATAATGTTCATCATACGATCGGTGTATTATCGATTGAGCTAGATGTTGTGGATAACACTAGTGTACCATCACCTAACTATAGTCTAGGAAAGCACGTAAACTTTTAGTACTTAAGGATACCTTGTTACCAAAGTCTCATGGTTAACATGCTAATGAAGCTTAGAAATGGTTGGAACTTGAGGCTTTGATGCGGTTCCAAGGCATCAATATTGTTATTATAATTTTTTTTATTGTTATTTTTAGTTTATTATTAGATGACCGAATTTATTAGGATATTTTTGTTAGTTTAATTCGGTTAGTATAAGATAAGCTTAACTTTAAAGATCATATTTGCAAAATATTATCTTTACAAGTTAGAATTAGTTTCCTAGTTAGATTAGAATTTGTTTTACCGATTTTTAGGCTAATTATTTAGCTTATAAATATGTGATGGTGTTTAACGAAAAGTATGATTGATTGATTTGAAATTTATAAAGTTTTACGTAAGCTTGTGCTTGTGTATTCTTGGCCTAGTTTAGGTTTTAAGCTCGTGTTGCTTAGCGTTTCTTGACCGAGACTCAAGATTCCAAACCTTTCAACTGCGATTGAAGGTTATATCCATCAAAATTCATATCAGGCTTCCTTATTTTTGAAAATTAATCTTCTTCTAGTGTTTGTAAACTTTTGTGGACTCGTACGTAACTGAAATTCGTTTATTATGTGATGATTTAAAGTTGGTTTATATGAGTATTCTCCAATCTCTTGTTGTGACTTGAGCCATGTTATAGTCACCTTTTTTTTGGTGATGAATTGAATATTTCACTTAAAAGTGGAGGGTGGATAAGTTTCGAACCCATGACCTTTGTGTCACGTTAACTCCAATACCATGTTAGACTGTTAGTGGACGAACTCAACAAAGAGCTCTAATGATTGAGACTCATAAATATGTTTTATACTCTATCAGAACTGAAATTATATTTACTGACTATCTATTATGTTTCTTCTTAAAAGAAACTGATTTTACTGCTTGAAATTATTTTTACCAAACTGAAAATTATGTACTGAACTGAAATTATTTTTACTTAATATTTTTTACACAAGTGAAATTAATAGACCCTTGATTATATAGCTATTGTAGATTAAAAAGAACTCATCCTTAAATGTTGTTTTTTCTTCTTTTCATCAACAAAACCATGCTTTTCAAATTTTCTTTGTGTCTCTAGCAAAGTTTTTTTCTTTGCTGCTTACGAATGATTTGTCAAACTTTTGTAACTTTATTTACTAATTTAAATATGTACGTTAATCCTAAATGTGTATTGAAATTATTTTTATTATATATTAATTTTCTAAGGTGAGGAGAACAATGCCTAATAGGTAGCGAATGAGTCTTTCTGTATACTCCGTATCATCTATACTATATATTAAAAAGCGTTTCTTAAGAAGTTTAGGTACCACGTGGTATGTTTTTACAAGATTTGAACCCACAATCTCAAGTGTAATTAAAATTCCAACGTGTTAACCACTAAGCTATTAACATATTTCATGTCATTCAACAAAAAATAAATATTAATAAAGATTTATATGATGGAAATAATGCGAAAACCTGAGACATCACATGTGCCTAAAACTAGTTATCTACTAAAATTTGCCACTTAAGAAATAATTTGATATTTTTTTTGTAGAACTATATAATACTTGTACATGATTTAATAGTTTATTAGCTTTAAAATAACCTTTAGTAATAATATCATAATATGCAATATTACCTTTATTTCATAATGATTTTATTTTTTAATATATATATATATATATACCATCATACCCTCTTACCCCACAATTTCTCACCTTATCTATAACTTTTAAAAAAAAATAAATGAAATTACGCCATTCACTTTTTTTTATACCTTCTATTAACTTTTACATATTGTACGTATTCTATCTTTTTTTTTATTAACTTTTACAGTATTTTATCTTCTTTCTACTTACAAACACTGATTGATCACCATATAAATGCTATGAAGTATCTTTCTACTATTTGTGTGTAATTTAAATTTGTTTGCAATTGGTAAGGTCTTTATAAAACATAGTTATAATTCAAAGTTGGAACCTAGCTCTAGTTGATGAGCAACATCTAACTTCTTTCTTACAAAATATAATTGACCCATATGATATAAACCGTTATCATTTAGTTTTGATACATATTTAGATAAAATCTTGTTATAAGTTAGTTGGGACACCAAATATTAGCACTACTCGGAGAAATAAAATGAGACAAAATGGATTGTTGAGTGGAAAAGCACTAGTGAATATTAAATAATAGAGTGTGCTCTTCGCAAGAAAACCACCACTTGAAGTTGTATTATATTTGCATAGACGCAAGCAACACACGAGACGACATTTGCAAATCAAGTGATGGATACTATTACGTGCACTCAATTACGACTTAAGAAGTTAGGAGTATATCATGCACTATGTTTTCTTTCATCCAATAATTGATTTATGAGAATTCAATAGCCCTAATGTATGATATGAGATTTAATCTAATGTTTTTTTGGCAAAATCTTAAGTGCTAGACATGTATATAAAGAGGCATAACAGAAAGTTTTGTAGGGAAAAAAAAAAAAAGCTCCTATTTTTTTTTTTTTTTAATAAATAATATATATTGTACTAGAACTGCACTTGTTTTACTACTATATACTTCGTATTTGATAAGGGTCCTATTGGGCCGGACCAAAACCTCTCACCTATCAACTTGACCCGACTTAGTAGACTAGTCCCTTTGGGAGGGTGTGAAAGGGTACTCCCATCCCTAAAGTATCTCTAATGAGATTTGATCTCATGACATAAACTTTTCCACTACACCAAGCTTTACATGGTGTTTTACTACTATACAAGCATGTAATATCATGTGTTAGATTTAAAGTATATATTATACATTGTATTTTATAGTTATTGTTTCATTCAAAAATGTTTTACTTACGATGCAACTTTTGGCATAATAGATTGAGCTATAAATTTAAAATTGTAAAATTTAACAATCTTTTCTTATTTGTGCGTGGTAAAATTATTTCAATTAGCTTTTATGTTTACTTTTGCTATTAAGCCTATTATCTTCCTTAATATGCTTGTCAAAGTGTGGTGTTCAAGTAGATCGATAAAAAGGAGGGAATTATTAAATTATATGTATTTTCAATCAATCATTCACTATATTTTAAAATGTGTAAATTTTGTACCAACTTATTAATTTGATAATTTCTTATAAGCTTTTATTCTTGTTTGTCTAATACACAAAAGCTTACGATTAACTTTTAAGTACATCGCATGTACACACTAAATTAACTATCACATAATGAAGATTGAATTTTAGATATAGAGAATTAAATTAAAAAGATTCTCCTTACAATTATACCTCGAATGACAGGGTATTCTAGTAACCATAAATCTTTTAATGAAAATTAGAATGGCTAAATTTGGAAAAGAAATTAGAATCTTACTTTATATTATTAGCATCATCGAATGAATATCAACGATTCAATATTTTACTCTAAAAAGTACTTTAGTTGACAAAAGCTAAACTGTGACATCGATTTATCACGAGATTGTGCTCTTATCTCTCATACCACTTGATAGCAAGTAAAAATTGAACTTTCACTTGATTTGGTTCAATTCTAAGGCGACTTTTAATTTTATGACAAACTTTTAAATAAAACGAATGTTCAGTAAATTACTGAACATCCGTTATAAAGTGACAATAAAATGTGCAAAAGTTACACTAAAACGCACAAAAGTTACCGTGACATATATAAAAGTTATTTATGCTTTATTGATAAATTTGACAAAAGTGACACCAAATTTGACAAAAGTGACACTAAATCTGACAAAAGTGTACCCGATGTTTAGTAAATTACTGAAAATCGGGTGTATACAAAAATTTTCCTAATTTTATATATCACCCAAGAAACTAAAATAAAATGCATTGAAAATAGTGCTAAAAAGCAGAAAATTACAAGCCATGTACTCCCTTCACATTTTTTTTAACACGCTTTACACTATTCACCTAATCTAATTTGACTAATGTTAGTGATTTATATTTAAGAAAAAATAAAGGAAAAATGGAATCTAAAAATCCAACCTTTGCGAGGTCTGACAAAAAAAATCCAACCTTTAATTAATCTCACAAAATTCCAATCTTTGCACCCCACCTTCTTCCACAGATCCATTACCTGTGGATGACCGATTTTTGTAAGTTGTGTGCTACATGTCAGTCATTAATTGGTCAATTATTTTTTTAATTATTAAAAAAAAAATTTAAGAAAAAAAAAACAGAAAAAAAAAAACCCAACACCAGCCACCCACCCACCTCCCTCACCCCACCGAAACTTCCCCCCAACCAACACCAGCCACCTCCCCCATCCCTCGCACCACCCCAGCCACCTCCCCCACTCCCCGGAAACTTCCCCCCACCCCCAACCAGCCCCACCATTGGGGTCGTCGGATTCCGATGATCTGCCCCCCACCCCCACCCCTTGCCGCAACCTCCCAACCACCAAAACCCCGTACGATCTAAACCCTAACCACCACACCAAACACCCTATTCGACCCCCCCTAACCAGCCCAACCCCTCCCCGAACCTCCCCACCGCCGCCCTGACCCTCCCCGACCCATTCCACCCCTCCCCACCCTAAACCCGACCCAAATTAGCCCCCTTCCACCCAAATCCAACAACCCCCGGTTTTGTGGGTCGAGTTTCGTGGGTGGCTGGGGTTCTGGGGTGGTCGGGGTTTAGCCGTTTAGGGTGGTTGGTGTTAGGGTTGCGTTCTGGGGTGTTCGACCGTTTAGGGTGGTTGGTGTTAGGGTGGCGAATTGGTGGTGGTGTCTTGGTGGGTTGTTGGAGAGAGGAGAGAGAAAGAGGAGTGAGAAGGGAAATTAAAGAGAATTAAAAAAAAAAAAACTTTTTTACCTGTTTAATAGGTTAAAGGTCAAATGGATCTGTAGGAGAAGGTGGGGTGCAAAGGTTGGATTTTTGTGAGATTAATTAAAGGTTGAATTTTTTTTGTCAGACCTCGAAAAGGTTGGATTTTTAGATTCCATTTTTCCAAAAATAAAACGTTGTGATTATTTGTTGAAATTGTCTCAATTATTAATTAATATTAAATTGTAATGTATAAATTTTTGCATATTGATAATTTAAAATATTATTGATTAAATTGTATTTACATATATGTATAATAAACACGAAGAGAGTACATATATGATAGGTTTGGCAAAGTCCCATGATTTCAAAGAGGGCTTATCGATTTTGAGCAGTAATTTACATAGAAAAAATGGGGAATAACAGTCTTACTTTTGAGCAATAATTTACAAAGAAAAAATGGAGAAAAAATAGAGAATAACAGGCTTACCTACACAAAAATGATAGATAAAAATAACCCTAAATTCCAGCATCAATATAACCCCCAAAAAATTAAAAATGAAAAATAATCTTAAGTTTAGTGGATAATGTTATTGGACCACTCAACCAAAAGGTTAAGCTGATGGTTGAGGCCTAAAAATAAGTTTTATACTCTATCACGCTCCCTCACACGAGAGCCCTTTTGGGCTAGAATTGTGGAAGCAGCATGAGCCCTCCTCATACCCAGCGCCCGCTTAATATTGCACTTGAAAGTGGGGGATGGATGAGATTCGAACTCGTGACCATTATGTCACGCTAGCTCTGATACCATGTTAGAGGAGCAACTCAACCAAAAACTTAAGTTGATGGTTCAGCCCCAATAATAAGTTTTATACTCTATTAGATAACATAAAGACGGTCCAATTAAATCGCAACAAAGGTTTATGTTTTAATTAATTTTTCATGGCCCCATCAATTAAAGAAGACCTCCTTATTATGCAATGTAGATAAAGGAGAAAAGGACAACTAACGTAGTGTTGAATTATTTTAACAAAGGAGTGTGCTCTTCACACGAATACCACCAGTCCGATTATATATTATTGGAAGATTGAAACATACATCCATGATTCCATGATCCAATTAAGACTTTAATAACTGTTTTCAACCGTGTCTTTTGCCACCAAAACAAGATGACTTCTTTTTTCTTTTTAATCACCAATTAATACTCTTTTTAATGACCAATTAAAAGTAATGTTAGCATGAAGATGTGTAAGTTGTACAAGAAGAGATTCCAATCTTTTTCCAAACATTGATTTGCCAATTGCCACTATTTTAGCATTTTTGACCATCTATCACTAAAACTACGTACGTACCACTACTGTTTTATGTCCATAAAGAAAGAAAATTCTTGCAAGGTTAAATGGCTAATGTATTAGAATGAACATTTTATTAAAAACAAGAGCTTCTATTATTGAAGTTTTAACAATTTGCTCCCTCTTTATGAAACTAATTAAACTTAATTAAAGACGCAATTTAATAAATTGCTATAAAAAGATTAATTCTAAGCAATAATAGGCGTCTAACTACAAGCATTCATTGATACACTAATTTAGTAATTATGGCCCTCTTCCATTGCTTCCTTTAATTACCTCATTCTATTAATTTGAGATCATACCCGTACTTCCCTTCATTCTCTCCCCCCCCAAAAAAAAAAAAAAAAAAATAGTATTTGTTGAGCCCTTGAACAAACTCACATGTGATCAGTGGAAGTGTTGTCTCATATTAAGTATAAAAAGTATGGGTCCGTTCTCTTCAACTTATTTTTAGTTCAGTTCACTTCAATTCTTATCTTAATTTTCCTCTCTCATAAAACATTCAGTTCAGCTCCAATAAGTTTAGTTCAGCTCCAATAAGTTCAGTTCAGTTCAATTTAACTCACTTCAGTCAATCAAAACAGACCCTAAGAGTGGGTATTGAGATATGTATCTCACAATGAAGAAAAGAAAAAATCATGTCCACTTTATAAAGGCTAACAGGTTACTACCCTCATTGTCCTATGGTTTTGAGGTGGAAACTACTTGGACTTATAAAGTTGACACCCGTAAAGGGGTGTGACCCAGACCCATTTATTAGTATCTCCCGTCATATCTAGACTATCTAACACTACTCATTCTCAAAGTAGACCTAAAAATTTGAACTTTGATAAGGATACCAACTATATTAACACGGAAGTGTACGCACTCCCTTGAATTCTTTCCAACGTAATTAAGGATTTTAGTTCTTTAACTAGTTTAGTTCCCGTGCGATGCACGATTTTAAACAAACTTATTATGACATTTGTTTATATATGGGGAGAAAGAAAGTTTCCTACTTCGTTAATTTTTTGTGTACACTATAGCATATTATTTATAAAATAAAAAAATCACAATGAACACTTTTGAACATTAAAATATTAACATACTTATATAAAAAAAAAAAAAAAGAGTCGATGAGGACAAAGGATAAAACATATGAAAGGTAAACTACATTAGATAAAAAAAAAAAAAAAAAAAAAAAAAAAAGTAAAAAAATATAAAAAAAAAAAAAAAAAAAAAAAAAAAGTGGCATGTGTACAATTTGGGAAAGACATGATGTAGCAAAGTTTTATTTTAGTATTAGTTAATAGATTAGATAAATTTATGAATGCATTTACGCAGTTTGAAGACTCGTTGAAGATAGTAAAGCTCTTTTGAGTTGCTTAGTGATCAACTTAATTCGCTGCTTGTAATAATTAAGGTCATGTAAAAAAAAAAAAAAAAAAAAAAAATCTTATGATTGTTCCTAATATTTACTGGACGACACTTGGCATTATGTGTTTGTTAAGGAACACATTGATGACAACCGTACGTCCACTTAATTAGCTGTATATGGCCGCGTATAGTCATGTGCGTGGTAGTTTATACATAAAAAATTTAGTCACGTAGAATCTTATAAAATCCGTCTAAAGTTGAAATGATGGAAAACTGGACATGCGTTACGGCCAAAATGCTAATGCATTTTTACAAGGCTGTTCATAGTAAATGGCATAAGTGTCTCTCTCTCTTTTTCTTTTCATTTTACTATTTGTTTACACATTTTAGTGTTGAGCTAAGTAAAACTTACTTACTCTTGGAGTCTTGGTTTCAACTTCAGCTAAAATCTTATATATAGATATTTAATTTCATTACACATATAATAATGAAATAGCTCATGTTACCAATTTCTGTTTATCAATAATCCAAAGGTGACAACCATACCCACCCAACCCCATAACAAAACCCTCAAAGCGGCTCTAAACCCCGGAGCACCATCCAAAAACGCTCCTATCCACCCGAACACCGCCAACACAACACTTATCGGTCCCTCTACCACCCCTAGGGTGACATTATAACCTTCCAAAAGCAATGCAACCATCAAAGGAACTAGGGCACCAACCGCGAAAGCAAAAGCTGCCGCGATAGCTGCCCTTGTGGGATCCTTTCTAGGCTCATCATCATCCCTTTGACTAGACTCGTTATCTAGAGTTGAGTCAATAGAGATGAATTCGGCTATAGCCGTGCTACAAGCCCCCGCTATTAGGCCTAGGAACCCGGTGACGATCATAGCATTGACGTCTTGGCTAACCGCACCCATACCTAACATGAGGGATGCGGTTGACACTAACCCATCGTTGGCGGCAAAGACAGCGGGTGCTAGCCATTGAGCCGGTTTTGAGTGGTCCAAGTTATCTTCTTGATCTGTGTCATGTTCGATTTTACCTTCAATGTCGATGAAGATGGTAGGAGGAAGTTGTTTTTGCTCGGCCATTTGGTTAGAATAATTAAGTTTGTGTGTTTGATTAGGGTTTATGAGAGAATTGAATGATTAGTAAGACAAAGAAGTGTGATGAGCTGAGTAAAGTTCTCTGAATTGGGTTGAGCTATATATAGATATAGGGTGTTCCACGTTAGTAAATTGGGGCTCGATCTCTAATTAATTATTAGTCACATATATGTACTAGTCTATATATAATATTTTAGATATAATGTAACTTTAATTCTATGAAAAAAGGTCTTGTAAAAAAGATGAAGAAAATGCATGAAGCATGCAAGAAGAGAATACAAAACAAAAACAGAAAGGGTTGAAAAAGCTATCCCACCATTCATGAAATATACATTTATTTAAGACCACTCCTTTAACAACAAAGTCTCTATGCTTACCTTGGATGGTACAGTGTTACATGTTTTTTATTTATTTTTTCCTTTTTTGTAATTTTTTTTTTAAGTTTTTGGCAAAAAGAGAGTTACCAAGGTATTGTTATATTGACTTTAATTTCACTTATTTTGTATTATCTTGTATGAAGTTATTATTGCTATATTATTATCATATTCAAATTATCAACCCTTATATTATACTTCATATTATCTAATCTAAACTTAACAGACCTTATTTATTTGATTGATTACTATATTAAATTAAGGGTCATGATGTACAATGGAACGTCAGCTGATACATGTAGATTTCAGGATTACAACAATATTATACGAAGTAGTAAATTAAGCCCACAAACGTTTTAATAGAGTATAGAGGTCAACAAAATTAGGGTCACTACTCATTATATTCAACATAATGTCGAATAACTAGTGTGGATCTTTGGTCCGCCATAATATTATAGTAAACTAGGTCACCCACAAGCTTTTTTTAAGAAAAAAAAAATAATATTAATATGTTATATTTTGTAAGATTAACTTACAAAAAAAAAATGTCATATTTTTGTAAGATTAACTATAATCCAATCTTAGTTTTTGCAATAAAAAAAAAACTTACAATAAAAAAATTATGTTATACCGAGTATTTTGTAAGATTAACTATAATCCGATCTTAGTTTTTGCAATCACGTACAATATTATTACGCCTTGCATGACGAATATTGCGCAACTTGACGTTCAAATGAATTATATTAACCTTTTATTATAAAGTGATTGTCAAGGCATATTTGAAGTGGATTACGGAATGCTGAGCAAGAAAAGCACGTAAATTAGGTTAATAACGCTAAAATATGCAAATAAAAAATTAAGGAGTGTGCCATACACACGAAGGTCGCAAGCACCCACTCTATAGTATTCATGCACTTGAATTTGCTATCAATTTTCTAATAGCTCCACAAAACTCTACTAGTCCACTAATATTTAGTCTAATATCCATCAATTTATAAATAATTACATGCATAATGTATTATAAGTAACTCATAATAATTGGCCAATATCGATCCAACTGGATGAGCTCAATATCGGTACAAGTTGAGCCTTCATTGCTCAACCTCTACGGCTTACAAAGAAAAGCTTACAAAGAAAAAACATATGTAAATCAAATGTCCATTATGTTGATCGAGTTGTATGATTTAATTTTATTTTTTTCTACGTGTTCTTTATATGTAAATTAAATGTCCATCGTGTTTTTCACTCAGCGATCAATAATCCATTCCTAAAATATGCGTAAAAGTTCCCTAAAATGATAATAACATTCATGTGAATGTCAACCAGTTGGGATACATTTGTCATTCTGGGCGTAATATTAACCATGATATTATTTTAACAGCAAAAATTAAGCTAATGAAATATAGAATATGATGAAAAGAAGTCATTTTTTTATTGATAATACTCTCATTAAACAACCACACAAGCAAGTAATGACAAAAAAAAAAACACACAAACACAAGCAACAGTAATCAAATTACACAAGGGTGCATGCAATACATAATTTACTCATGAAACAAGGGAAATAACTTCACAAGAAGAAAAAATGACTTAGGCATGGCGAGGAGGGCATAGGAAGTCACTAGGGAGCTTGCAATCACAATAGTTGACAAGAGCTGTAAGATCAACGTTTAGGTTGAGGTTAACAAGGCCTAACACATTAGCATGAACCGCGGTGCAAAGGCAGGCAGCGGCATCAAGCTTAATGAGGTTACCTACAAGGCTACAACAAGCTGCCTTCTTAGGAGATCCAACACGAAGATGAACAAGATCAAGCACATCTGCACACACGTTCAACTTAAGGGTATCCGGGGGGCATGACTTAAGAGGACGTGCTACATATGAAGCTAAGGCTAGGTTGAACAAAACAAGGTTCAATGCTAGAAAAAGAGCAATTGAGGCGATGTTTTTGGAGGCCATTTTGAATAACTTGGATAGGTTTCTCTTCTTTGAAGCTTACTCAAAGAGATGAACACAAGAAATGAAGTAAATTGTTTGTGTTGGATGACGAAAACTTGCATGAAAGTAGAGCTATTTATAGAATTTATAGGCCTTAGTAACATGAGGGAATATTTTGAGACATTGAGCTAGATGAATAACTATTATGGAACCATCAAATAATGTTTTAAGATATCACGGGTTATCACATCGCACATGGTTTTATATTGAACGAAATAAGACATATTAATAGACATATTTTTGACATAATTTTAATATGCATGTTGTCATTGAAAATAAGTTTAGGGTACTAAGTAAACAACTAATTAAGCATTGATATAATTGCAATATGTAGTGCTTATGCTGGACGTGGTGTCGTGGTATGCTATTTCATAAAATGCTTAACCCATAGAATCAAATTAAATCTGAAGTACATAATTGTATAATTGGTTTTATTAGGTGGGCTACAACTAGAATTATCGCTATTTACGAAAATAAACAAACTAAAAATCTGTTTCTATTAAATGGGTTAAGTAGATGAGACGAAGCTATCAAAATTAATAATTTAATAACAACAATAACGCAAATAATAACATTACTATGTATAATTTACATTATAAAAAAACGTATAAATATATATAGTATATTTAAATTAACTACTCTATACGTACATAAAAGTCTAGTTGATGATTGCTAGCTAAAGACTAACAGAAATCAAAGAGCAAGAGGATGACAGAAAGAATGAAAATCTAGCTGAGGAAGAAGAGGACTGATATTTTCTCATTAGCTCTGATCAGTGTACAATGAACCTGATATATATCAAGGCAAATTACAACTTTATTACACCCAAAAAGTAAGAAACAACTAAGAGAATCTTCCTAGAATTCAGGCCCTCTAACAACCTAAGAAGCTGGCAGAACACAGCTGTCATAACAAATTTGATACCTTGGCTAGAAAGACTAAACTGCCCTGCTACTGTAATAATACCCTTGCTCATTACCCCCCTTCAAGCTGAGTGCTAGAAGAAGGAATAGCACCAAGCTTGAGTAAGAGTTGTTGATGCTGCTTGACAGAGAGACCCTTGGTAAGAATGTCTACAAGCTGTTGTTCTGAAGCAACATGAGCAGTGATCAATTCACCTGATTTCACCATATCCCTAACATAGTGGTAATCAATTTCCACATGTTTTGTTCATTCATGCAAAACAGGATTTGCAGCAATAGCAATAGCAGCTTGATTATCACGGTAGAGTAAAGTAGGGCCAAGACAAGATATCCCCAAATATTTGAGCAAAGCTTTAAGCCAAGTCACTTCACAAGCTGTAAGAGCCATAGCTCTGTATTCAGCTTCAGCTGAAGATCTGGCAACAAGAGATTGTTTCTTTGCTTTCCATGATATAGGTGAATTGTCAAGTAGAACACAGTATCCAGTAGTAGATCTTTGAGTTAAAGGGCAATTAGCCCAGTCACTGTCCTAGTGAGCCACTAACTCAGCAGCAGAGGAAGAAGTAAGGAGAATTCCTTGAGAAGTAGAGCCAGCCAGATACCACAACAGTATTTTCACAGCTTGCAAATGTATGGATGTAGGACTATGCATGAACTGACTCAATAATTAAACTGTAAAAGAAATGTATGGCCTAGTGATAGTTAAATATATGAGCTTCCCAAGCAATTGCTAATAGATGACAGGATTTGGTAAAGGAGTTCCTTTATCTGGTGCTAACTTCAAGTGAGCATCAATGGGAAGCTTGAGAGGCTTAACATGTAATAAGCCTTGTTCTTTTAGGAGATCTGTAACATATTTCTTCTGAGAAATGAAAATGCCCTGCTTAGTGTGATCAATCTCCAAGCCAAGAAAATATCTCAAGGGACCAAGATTTTTCATATGAAAATGAGAAGACAAGAGTTTCTTCAAGGTCTGAATTTCCTGCTGATCATTCCCAGTAATGAGAAGATCATCAACATACACTAGAACAATAGTGATTGATTGATTTTGATGCTTTGTGAACAAACTATAATAAAATTTTGACTGAGTATAGCCAAATGAGACAAGAGAAGAAGACAGCTTGACAAACCATTGTCTTGGTGCCTGTTTAAGTCCATACAAGGACTTTGTAAGTTTGCACACAAGTTGATCGAGTGTTCTTGACAGGAGCATTACCTTGAGAATCAATCACAATCCTGCTTCCATAACCAGTATATCCTTGAGGAAGAGACATGTAAACATCTTCTTCAAGGTCACCATGCAAAAACGCATTGGTGACATCCATTTGAGTGATAATCCACCCATTCATTGCTGCAACTGCCAAAAGAGCCCTAACAGTAGTCAATTTTGCTACTGGTGCAAAAGTTTCACTGAAATCAAGTCCATATTGTTGTTTGCATCCCAAAACAACTATTCTTGCTTTATGCCTTTTAATCTCACCATTAGACTTGTATTTTATTTTATAGATCCACTTACATCCTATCACCCTTTTTCCTTTAGGAAGAGAAGTGACCTTCCAAGTGCCATTCAATTCACATTGCTCCAATTTCTTATTCATGGCTTCCACCCAATGTTGTTCAGTGAGAGCATGTTTATAGAACATAGGGTCTTGTGATTCTGCAAGAGTTGTCATGAAACAGTTAAATTCATGACCTACTTCTTGAAAAGCTAAGTTTGATATCTGTATATCAGACTTCTTTTTTGGTTGAATGTAATTTTCATCTAGATAGGCTGTTTTGTGGGTCTAGTACTTTGTCTTGCAAGCTATTCTATATCAGGAGAGATCAGCAAATTGGGGTTTGTGGCTGATAAGAAGCAGAAACAGGAGGAGAAATGAAATGAGGAGAAATATGAGAAGAAAAAGAAACAGGACTGTCTGTATTTGTGGAATATCCAAATTGTTCAGAATCTTTAATCTCATCAAAATACATGTGATTGAAATTATTTTTATGAGAGAGAACAAGTGGTATAGGTTTCATATACTGATCAAGAGAAGAAAGTTGAAAAGGAAAGATAGTCTCATTAAATGTGACATCTCTAGAAACAAATATTTTCTTTGTCTGCAAATCATGCAGCCTGTAACCTTTCTGAGTTGCAGGATAGCCTAAGAAGACACAAGCCACACCTTTAGGCTGCAATTTGTCTGTAGAACCAGATGGGTTAGCAGCAAAGGCTAAGCACCCAAATACTCTCAAATGTGAGTAATTTGGAGTAGATTTGAACAAGACTTGATATGGAGTCTTGTTTTTAGAACTGGTGTTGGCAGTCTATTGATCAAATGAACAACAGTCATCACACATTCACCCCAATAATGTAGTGACAAGCCAGCTTGAAACCTCAATGCTCTAGCTATTTCAAGGATATGCCTGTGCTTTCTTTCTACTCTGGCATTTTGCTGAGGTCTATCCACATAAGTCTGATGAAAAATTCCAAGATTTTCAAAGAAATCTTGGCAATATTGATCATGGAATTCCAGAGCATTATCAGATCTGAAATAAATGATCTTGCAGCTGAAATGGTTTTGAGCATAATTGGAGAATTCTTTGAGCTTGTCAAGAGATTAAAACTTTTGTTGCAGAAGATACACCCAAGTTGTTCTTGAAAAATCATCCACTATAGTCAAGAAGTATCTGTAATTTCCCCTTTTGTAAACCTTGTATGGACCCCAGATGTCCATATGAATCAATTCAAAAGGTTTAGAAGCATGAGAAGAACTCAAATCATAAGGCAGTTTTGTGAACTTTGACATAAGACAAGTTGCACATATTTGACTGTTTTCAGTGATGCTTTCCTTGACACAATCAATGTGCTGAAGTGTTCCCTTAGATGCATGACCCAATCTGTGATGCCATACTGCAGATGGTACCTTTTCTTTATCTGAATGAGTTTTCAAACATGTATGTGGTTGCATCTCAATGTGGAAAAAACTGAAGTTTTCTAGCCTATAGAAGACCCTCGTAGCAGGCTTCTCGTTGTTTTTCCCCCTTCTATTGCTCGACCATTGCATGGTGTTAAGCTACTTGGTGGTCCTGTTAGTTCAAATTCCAAGTTTAGTGGCGAGCTTGTGATGCAGAGGGTGACCAAGACCATTGCGCTTATGGATAAGGTTGCTATGCTGGATGATCCTCAGTGTGAGCTGTTGTTACTTAGGGCATGTACTGGAGTTTCTAAACTCTACTTTGCCTTGCGTACTTGTCCTCCAGGTGCATTTGAGGCGGCTCAGCGCGTTTTCGACGAGGCTCTTTGATCTTCCTTGGAGCGTATCGTTACTGCTCTAGGGTCCGGGTTTGGTGATTGGCAGTGGCGGCTTGCCACCTTACCATTTGCGTTTGGAGGGCTTGGTGTTTACTCCGCAGGTGATGTTCGTCACTATGCTTTTCTTGCTTCCTGGTTGCAGTTTGCTGGGTTGCAGACGCAGCTTCTGTGTCATACTGGTATTATGGATCTTGGTCAAGCTTTTGAGGATGCGTTGAGTTTGTTTACTGGAACGGTTGAGTCTGATATTTTAGGTAATCCTTATGAGGTCGCTTCCCCTAAACTCATGAAGAAATTGACAGATATATATTTCACAAAGGTTACCGCTTCTGCAGAATCCACCTGTCTCCTCGGCAGTTGGCATTGTGGAAGTCGCAACAGGGTGATCACACCCCTGCTTGGCTTCGGGCAGTCCCTATTTTTGGATTAGGTCAGACGATGAACGCTAAGACATACTGATGTGTGCTGTGTTATCGGATGGGTGTTCCATTGTTCTCTATTTCGACACCGTGCTCTGCTTGCTTTCGAGTTTTTACTGGGGATGTATTTGGCGACCATGCAATGTCGTGTGCTGGCATTTTTGGTATTAAACATCGGCACAATGTTGTTCGGGATACATTTGTTGACATTTGCTACAGATTTGGGATTTCAGCAAGAAAAGAGGTTGACATAGGATTGTCTGGAGGGAATGACGGGGCCCTCAGACCTGCCGATGTGTTACTTTATTCATGGGATCGTGGTCGTGATGTATGTGTCGACTTCATAGGGTCTTCTCCTTTGACACAGACAAGGCTATCTGACTTTGTTTCGGGACGGGTTGTGGCTGATGCGGCTCATCGGAAGCGGGTTAAGTATGAAGCTCGTTGTCTGGCAATTGGATATGGTTTCATTCCCTTCTCCTTTTCTTCGCTTGGGGATTTAGAGAAGGAGGTTGTTGCGTTGCTGAAGCGGATTCAAAGGTTCTCAATGACGTAAGACATTGGGGCTCGTGCAGCAACTCATATATTCACTAGGGTAGGCTTTGCTATAGCTAGAGGAGTGGGGGCCCAAATTGTATCTCGGCTTGCCATTAATTTATTGTAGGTTGTATGACTTTTGTTTTTGAGATAATAATAATAATAATAATAATAATAATAATAATAATAATAATAATAATAATAATAATAAATACTTCTTTTTTAAAAAATAATAATAATAATACTTTTGATTTTTTTTAGTTGCAACTTTGGAATATTTTATATCTCACAAATAATAACCCAAAGTTACAACTAAAAAAATAGGAGGTAGTAATATAGTTTTAATGGATCTAGTGGAACATCATATCCTTGCAGCTACAACCATTGGTAATTAAGACTGTTTATCAATTGAAAATACCTATAATCTATATCGAGAAGGAATTGTCCGGAATAATCCCACCTTTTGAATGTTTGTCCAAAATAATCCCACCTTTGGGATATTTTTAAATAATTTGACCTTTATACTCAATTCACTCAAAATGATCTCAACCGATCATGTAACTTGTTATACCACGTTACTTGACACGTGGCAGCCTGTAACTAGTGCAAAAAAATAAAAATAAAATAAAGTAAAATTTTAAAAAATGTTAAATTCTTGTAAAGAGAAAATAATAATAATAAATTATTTTTGGAAAATATGATTTTATTACGAAAGAAAGAAAGTTACAACTTACAAAAGCTAAGTTATAACTACCACCAGAACACCAAAAGACCTGAAAACAACAGGCCATCCCCACAACCAGTTCTATACCCAAACCTAGCCACCTTCTAGGAAGGGTTCTAGGAAGGGCCTAGAACAACTGGACTCAAATTTCCGGCCACCTTCTAGGAAGGGTTCCGGAAACCAGGACCAGACAACAAAAAAAACTAGAAAACAACAAAACCACACACCTAAAAGCCAACAAAACAACAATCAGAAGCAGACAAGCCTGCAAACTGACCAAAACACCAAAAAACAAAATTAGGCAACAAAAAGAGCAACAAGGCTTGCACCAAACAGCAAATGGCAGGGCAAAGAGCAAAGGACAGCAAAAAGAGGTGCACAGACCGATAAAAACAGCTGCTCAGCAGCAACAACAAGCATAGCCAGCAAGCAGCAACTCCCTAGACCAGCACAAACAGCAGCAGCAGCATCAGGAGAGCAAACCAGCAGCATAGACAACAGAACAGCAGCGCAACAGGAGCAACAAACCAGAACAACAGCTGGCACTGCAGACCAGCAGCAGCAGCAAGCAGTAGGCACAGCAACAGCAACCCAGCAACACCATCAGCAGACTGCAGCAGACAGCAGGCACAACATATAGCAGATCAGATCAACAACAGCAAACAACAGTGCAGCAGCAACAACATACATCAGTGCAGCAACAGCAGACAGCAATGCAGCAGCAACAGCAACACAGCAATCCAGCAGATCAGCAATAGCATACAGCAGTGTAGCAACATACAAACCACAGCAAAACCAGCAAACAGACTGCAACACACCAGCAGTGCAGCAGCACAGAAAGTAGGCAGCAGCAGCACAGCAGCACAGCAGAGCTCAGCAACACAAAACCAGCAGAGCTACTAGCAGACAACAACTAGAAACAGCCTGCAGAAAAGGAAACCAATACAAAAAGAAACAACGGGAAACCCAGAATCAGAACCCAAACCAAGGAAACCAGAACAAAAACACAAAGAGCCCGAGACAAGCCCTAAACGATCAAATATTTGCTTCCCGCCGGGATTCTACAAACTGAGTGAAAGACAATATCCCGAACAAGAGCATCAACTGATTTGCAACAACCAGTAAAGAGAACTGCATTCCTTTGAATCCAAATACCATAAACCGTTTCAGTGAAGGCCACCTGGATCACTTTATTCTTCAATCTGGAACTTCTGCAGATTTTCTTCATCCAATCAATCTCATCACTAAACTGCTGAACAGGCTTGGAAACACGTAAGATCCCGAAAACCTTACTCCAAACCTTCCTCGAGAAATCACAATCAAAGAAAAGATGTTGAACACTTTCATTGCCATTCAGACAAAGGAAACACTTTGGGTCACAAGAGATGTGCCATTGAAGCAACCTATCCTTAGTGACAAGCCTATTCCATAAAGCTAGCCACAATATGAAAACACTCTTGGGAGTTGCTAAGTTACGACAAGTAACTCTCTTCCATGGAACTTTAGGCACTTGAGGCCTAATAGCAGCATAAAGCTTCTTGATTTTCAACTTGTTGCCTTGAACGAAACCATCCCATCCCCCTTGATCATTCACAATATCTCTACAACTCAAAATCTTCTTCAAGAACCAGGAGCATCTAGCAGGGGTAGGAGTGGTCCAACAATCCTTGTGCTTGAAATAGTAGATATGAACCCACTTAACCCAAAGATTATCATCCTTGTGAGCAATATCCCAAAGTAACTTAGTGACAGCTGCTTTATTCCACTCAGGAAGAGAAAGCAGATTCCAGCCACCACAAACTTTAGGAAGACAAACATTATTCCAAGCAACCAAAGACTTATTAGCAGGAGCAGAGGATCCCGTCCAAAGAAAGCATCTGAACCTAGCCTCAATCTCTTTCAGAATTTTCTTCGGAAGAATAAAAATTTGAGCCCAATAAGTCTGAATACCAAACAACACACTCTTCACCAATTGAAGCCTCCCAGCGTAGGACAAGTGTTTAGCCATCCACCCTTGAATCCTAGCAGTGACTCTCTCCACCAAAGGCCTACATTGAGCAATAGTAAGCTTCTTTGAAGAGAGAGGGACTCCAAGATACCTAAAAGGAATGGAACCTTGAGAAACACCAAGAAGCTCCCTCAACTCATTCTGAACCTCAACAGAGACACCTCCAAAGTAGACTTCACTTTTATCAAGATTAGCAGAAAGCCCAGAGGCACTCGAGAATTTCGAGAAGGCTTGAAAGAGAAGCTTAACAGAAATACTATCAGCTCGAGAAAACATCAATAAGTCATCAGCAAACATCATGTGAGTTAGGTTTAACTTTTCACATCTAGGGTGAAAGTTAAAGTCAGGAGACAACCTAAGCTCATCAAGGCATCTGGAGAGGTATTCCATACCAATAGCAAAGAGAAAGGGAGACATAGGATCACCCTGCCTCAGCCCTTTCTTAGCTTCAAAGGGGGGAGCAGGAAAACCATTAATAAGAATAGAATAAGAGACAGAAGTAAGACAATTCCAGATCCAATCAACAAATCTCTGAGGGAAACCAAGCTCTTGCATGACAGTGATCAAGAAACCCCACTCAACCGAATCATAGGCTTTCTTCAAATCCACCTTAACCATACACCTAGGAGAGATAAATTTGTGATCATAGCCTTTGATCAATTCAGTTGCAAGAAGAATATTGTCACCAATATGCTTGCCAGGAATGAACCCTGCCTGAGCATCATCAATCACCTCACCAATGACAGCAACAAGCCTAGCAGTTATGACTTTAGAAATGAGCTTATAGACCACAGTACAACAGGCTATAGGTCTAAAATCCTCAACATGAGAAGCAGAAAGGACTTTAGGGACCAAAGTAATAGTTGTACAATTCCATTGCCTAGGTAAAAACCCATTATTAAAGAAATCAATAACACTAGCATAAATATCATCTTTCACAATATGCCAAGCTCTCTTAAAGAAATAGGAGTTAAAGCCATCAATACCAGGAGCTTTAGTGTTATCAATTCCCTTAAGGCCAGCATCAATTTCATCATGAGAGATAGGCCTAATGAGGTAGCTCTGAGCAGCAGAACTAAGCTGCTTACCCCTCCGCATAGTAACAAGGTCAACAGCAGGGAGCCAAGGAGCCTGAGTCCCTAAAAGAGACTTATAGAAAGATATAATTTCATGAGAGATAGCATCTGGATCCTTAAGCAACACCTGATTAGAATCAAAAATGGAATCAATTCTATTCCTTGCTTGCCTAGCCTTCATCACAGAAAAGAAGTAGTGGGAATTGCCATCTCCAAGCTTAACCCAATTAATCCTAGATTTTTGCTTGAAGATGCTCTCCTGAATATCATTCCAATGCTTAACAACTTTAATAGCATCAGATTCTTTAGCATATAAATCCAAATCATTAGGGTTCTGAGCCATTAAGGTTTGAATTCTAGAAAGCTCATCATTAGCCTGGTCAATCTTTTCCTCAATGTTGCCCAACTGCTTGCTAGTAAGAGATTTGATACTAGACTTTACAGAGTTAAGCTTCTGCCAAACAGAATTACCAGAGCCCCAAGCCTGCGAAACAGTATCAAGAAAATCAGGATGATCCACAATACAGCTTAGAAGCCGGAAAGGTCTACCTTTCCCCACAGGGCCAGAGCAAATATCCAGCAAAACAGGACTATGATCAGATAAAGAAGGAGGGAGATAAACAGTCTCCACGTGCCCATGAGAAGCTAACCAAGCTTGATTACCAAAGGCTCTATCAAGTCTGGAGAGCGTTCTAGGGCCAGTACGAGCCTTATTAGACCAAGAGTAGAAGGACCCTTTGCTTTTGAGCTCAGTGAGGTCCAAATCATCAACCAAATTCTGAAAGTCTCTAGTCTCATAATCAGTAACATCAGCACCATGGAGCCTATCAGAAGCATGAAGAATAGAGTTATAATCACCAACACAAAGCCAAGGAGAATGCTGGATGGAGATGCTTCTGAGTCCCTCCCACAAAGAAAGCCTATCATGAATGGAGTGAAGACCATAGACAACAGTGAGAAAAATCTGAGTAGAGAGATCCTTAGAAGAAACAGTACAGTGAATGAATTGTTCATGAATCTTCAAAACATTAACAGTTACTCTATCCACATTCCAACCAAGCCAAATCCTCCCTTTGGGAGAATGATCATAATTACACAACCAGAGCCAAGAAGGGCCAAACTTCTTCTGATAAGTGAGAACATTTTTTAACTTGATTTTTGTTTCAAGCAAACCAACAACATCAACTGAATGAGAGTGAAGCAACCTCCTTACAGAGGCAACTTTGCCAGGGTCATTCAGGCCCCTGACATTCCAAATAGAGTAAATCATGACACCAAAGGGGGATTAACCTTACCCCCGCTTGGATTGATAGTGAAACCACCTGCACCATCCATTTCATTTGCAAACAAAGCAACAAATGCATTAGAAGTAGAAGCAGGCTGATGAACTCTAGTGTGTTGGCTTTTTGTTTTCCTCCCTACTATTCTCCAACCCTCATCTGAATTCTTAGATGTATGAACATGTGGAGTAATAATAGATTGACCATGAACAGAAACCCCAACATCAACAGCAGCAGAAGGAGCAGGATCATGGGTAGGCTTAGGAGCCCAAACTTGCTTTTGCTTAGGAGGAATAGGAGTCGGTTGCTTAGAAGCCTGCTTAGGTAAAGGAGGCTTAACAGAGCAATCATGACCAATCTTGTTACACTTAGAGCAAAAGGAAGGAGCCCACTCATACACCACCCTAATCTCCAATAATTCCTTCAAAGGACTCTCAACCCACACAGAGGATGGCAAAGGCTTTGTAACATCAATCTCAATCAGAACCCTAGCAAAAGACACTCTAAGCTGTCTAGTAGTACACTCATCAGCACAAATTGACACTCCAAGCAAACTACCAAGGCGGCTAAGAGTGTGAGATCCCCAACAATTAAGTGGAAGATTAGGGAATTTAACCCAAAGAGGAATAGTTCTAAGTATTTCAGCATGAAAATCAAAATCAGGACACCAAGGCTTCACTATTGCAGGCTTTCCAAAGAACATATGAAGACCAGAACAAATAGTATCTCTATCATCACTAGAACACATATTGATAATAAAGTACCCATCATCATGCCAATACACATCTGTTTTTTGCATATCATTCCATTGTTGAGCAAAGAAACGAAGAACAGCAGCAATAGTAGGATAAAAGCCAACCACATAAAAAACAAGAGCATTAGCCCATTTTCGATTACCTTCCTCAAGCTCGGCTGCTTGTAGCTCAGCAATTAGCTTCCCATCCTGCACTTTCGGAGCAACAAAGGATAGTGTAGCTCCTTTAGCAGCCAATTTCCCAGCAAAAGATGAAGCACGAGTCCCCTTCTGCTCCAGAACAGGGGAAGCAGCACGGTTTCCAGAAGAATCGCGCGAGCTCAGCTCCAAGGCAGAAAGAGGAGCAGCTCGATCTTCATTAATGTCATGCGCAATATGCTCCAGAGAGGTTGAGGACTGAATTCCGTCGAAAAAAGCCCATTTTCCTACAAAATGTTTTCCGACAACTAGTTCCGATGGAATTCCGTCGGAAACGAGTTTTTCGAGGGAAATTTTCCGTCGTTATTTGGATGTTTTCTAGTAGTGTTAACACTCCCCTCCCCCAGCTCGGCGTCCCTCTACCTTTCCCAAAGCACCGCTCCCCCGAATCAAACCTCTTTCTCCCTCACAAATTGAAAACCCTAATTAACCATCCCTCCCTTAAGAAAACCCACATTAACCATCCCTCCACCCACGAAACTCCTTCTTCGTCTCGATCCCGGCCCCCCAACCCTACTTCCGTCCCAATTTTGACCCATCTTTCCTTCAACCACCTCGTTTCTTGAGATCTGGGTTGGTCGGGTTTCGAATGGGTTAGCATTAGTGGGGGTTTCGAAGGTGTTTTAGGGTTGGTTAGGGTGAATTTTCGATAATAATTGGCTTGTTGTGGTGGTTTAGTGGCGACGGAAGGGGTTAGGGGGAGGAGCGGCAACTGGCAAGTGGTCTGGGCTCAACGATGTGTCTGGTATGGGCAGATGGTGGCGGTGGGGAGGTGGCTAGGGCTGGTGCTGGCAGTTTTAAATTAATTAATTAAATTAAAGTTAAAACTTATTTTTTGACCAATCACGTGGTGATACGTGTAAATTCAACTTAATAAAAAGATTATCTACTCAACCGGTTATAGGTCACTTTGGGACCATTTTGAGCATATTGGGTATAAAGGTCGGATTATTATTTAAAAATGTCCCAAAGGTGAGGATTATTTTGGGTAGACGCTTCAAAAGTGGGATTATTATATTCCGAGTAATTTTTCTTATTGAATAATGTTTTAAATTAAGTTCACATTCCACGTGACACTCTCTCAGCTTTCTTCTTGGCTATCATTTCATTTCTTCATACATTAGTAAAAATAGAACTATTGTTTATAAGAATTATTGAACTCGGTCTAAATTTCAAGATTAAACAATGATGAAAACTTAACCATCCAGCTATGTTATACTATGTGTCATTTATTGTAAACAAAGTAAATACTCCATATATAACAACATAATAAACAAAAATCAGTATAAGTACCAAGTAGCATTGAATCATATGATAACCCAAGGTATTACCCGAGTCAAAAACTAGTTGGAAACATAATAACCTAGTGAATTACCTTCAACCTATAGTATATGTCCACCTAGCCCCCTTTTTAGTAACAAAGAATCAAAGGGCGATAATGCTAAATTGTTTAATTTCCGCAAATAGACATAATTCTAGTTGTAGTCCACCTAATAACTTCCAATATACATGTACTCCAGATTTGAATTCTTTGTGTTAAGCAATTTCACAAGTTATACGATATTCTCATATTTTACATACTAGTAATACCATTGCTTAGTTGTTTACTTTGTACGCATACTTTCTTTGATAACATGAAAATTAAATTATGTCTAAAATATGTACATATCAACATTAGCACAAAATAACAACCATGTGCAATAAGGCAACCCGTGATATTCTAAACATTATTAGATGCTTCCATAATTCTTATTCATCCAGCTCAATGTCTCAAAATATTCTCCCATGCATACGAAGGCCTTGAAAATCTATAAATAGCTCAACTTTGATGTTAGTTTTCATCATCCTAACACAAACAAATTACTTCAATTCAACTTTTGTTCTGATCATCTCTTTAAGTTTGTGTTACACAAGCAAAATTTGTTCATAATGGCCTCCAAAAACACCGCCTCAGTTGCTCTCTTTCTTGTGTTGAACCTTGTTTTGTATAACGTAGCCTTTGCTTCATATGTAGCACGTCCTCTTAAGTCATGCCCCCCGGATACCCTTAAGTTGAACGTGTGTGCAGATGTGCTTGATCTTGTTCACCTTCGCGTTGGATCTCCTAAGAAGGCAGCTTGTTGTAGCCTTGTAGGTAACCTTATTAAGCTTGATGCCGCTGCCTGCCTTTGCACCGCGGTTCATGCTAATGTGTTAGGCCTTGTTAACCTCAACCTAAACGTTGATCTTACGGCTCTTGTCAACTATTGTGATTGCAAGCTCCCTAGTGGCTTCCAATGCCCTCCTCGTCATGCCTAAGTTTTTGTTCTTATTTATGCGATGTTAATTTTTTTTTTTTTTTAAATTTGAGAAAATTGTGTATTCTTGTGTAATTTGATTTCTTATGCTTTTGCAATTTTCTTCTCATTACTTCTTGTGTGATTTTGTACGAGATTGATAATAATAAGATGGATTCTTTTCATTGCACTCTAAATTTTAAAATCATATACTTTGTTGCTCATTTTATACGAAGTATTAGGCATGCGGCCTTATTTAAACCAAAAAGACGTTTAACTCTAGATTTATATATATATACCTATTTTTATTATTTTATTTTAAAAAATTTCTCTCTACTCTCATAAATTAAAAACCTTCCTGAATTAATTTTTTTGTATTTTCTCTCTCCTCTCACTATTTTTCTTTTTCTAAAAACTGCAATCTACCATGACAAAAGAGAAATAACATACGAAAACACCTTCAAAAAGATTAACATCACTTAAGCTTCATTGATTTTCCTACATTTATGTTAAATCTATAACTAATACTAAAGTAGGCACCGCTGATGTCATTATTTTCAAAATTAAACACGTGGCGATATCTCATGAAAAAAATTCCCGCCCAAATGCTATTTTTTTTTTTTTGAAACAAAATGCTTATTAATTTTAATTAGGTAATAGCTACTTCTTTTATTTAGATAATTAATTTTTTTTTTTTTTGTTGAAAATTTAGGTAATTAATTTAAAATTGGTACCTATTATTTTGGTAATTTATGTTGATATTAGGTTTTTTTTTTTTTTTTTTTTTTTCAGGAATGAGGGAGCCCCATTTGATCTCAGAGATTAACAATCTAATTTATCTCCTCTCACAACTTTATGTGTTGAAATCTGTGCCACTTTATTATTTTACTTTTATCATTTAAAAAATAAAAGAAAATGAATAAATTGTGAGAGTAGATTTATTCACATCATTTATCTCAGAGATTAACTTGAATTTACCCTTAGAGGAATAGTAGGTTGTTGGAGTCTTTAGAAGTTGTTAGTATAGTTGAGGTCAATTAAAATAAACTTATGAACATTTTGAACTCAAAAAATATAACAACAAAATTTACAAAAATCCAAAAAAAAAAATTACTGTGAAACCCGTGCATCGCACGGGTGCTAACCTAGTTTGCTAATATAACAAATTGAAAAATTGAAATTATGTTCTACTATATAATTGTCTTTTTATTTAGGAAAAATTGCTCCCATTAATCTGAACTTTGCCTCGTCCACCGAAATTAATCTCAACTTTCGTTTATTATCTATTGCACCGAACTTTAGGGGGTATTAATTTCTATTGCACTCAACAGGTCATCCAACCTGATGTAGCAGGTTACCTAGACACGTGTCAACACGTGATAGGTAAAAAAAAAAATTTTAAAAAAGAAAATAAATAAAAACAAAAATTGAAAAAAAAAAAAAAAAAAAAAAACCTGCCAAACCCAACCCCCACCCCTATCCCAGAAAACACTACATCACCACCCCCAACCCCGCCAGAAAGTCGCGCCCACCCCCGAAAACCCCTCCTCCACCGCCGAAAACCGCCGCCCAGCCACCCCTTCCCTTTCCCCACCCCCGAAAACCCCTCCCCAGCAGCCCAGCCACCCTCGAAAACCCCTCATCCCCCTCGAAAACCCCTCCCCATCAGCTTCCATTTTCGGCAGGAGGGTGGTCGTTTCCGCCCCCTCCAATTCGTCCCCTTCCTCAGATCACCCCCTTCCTCCCTCTGATTGGCCCTCTTTCCTCCCTTCTTCCCTTCGATTCCGCCCTCTTCTCCTTCGTTTCCATCCACCCCCTTCCTCTTCGATTTCCGACCTCGATCGACTTCTTCTCGTCGACCATTCTGGAGCTTTACCCTCCGATTTTTGCCCTTCCCCACTGTTTTCCGGTTGCTGCTTTGGTGGCCGGTGCTCGGGGGCAAATGGGGATGGCCGGTGCTCTGGGGGAAACGGGATGGGTTTTGTTTTTTTTTTTTAATTAATTTTTAAGTTTTGATTTTTTTTTTTTTTTTTTACTTTTGAACCAATCTGGTTGCGACACGTGTGCAATTAATCACAAGTCAGCAAAATTTACCTCTTCAACCGGTTTCAAGTCATTTGGGTGCAATAGAAATTAATACCCCCCAAAGTTCGGTGCAATAGATAATAAACGAAAGTTGGGATTAATTTCGGCGGACGAAGCAAAGTTCAGATTAATGGGAGCAATTTTTCCTTTTATTTATTTATTTACTTAATTTTTTTGTAGAAAATCAAAATTATCTAATCCTACTAAAGAGGATGAAGATGTAATTTATTGTTCAAATTCACAATTTGATCTTAAATTGTTAATTTTTAGAATTGAATACTAAATAGAACCCTAAACTTTTTGAGCAGTACAATTAGTCAAATGTTCAACGCGAGAACACAAAAAAAGAAGAAATTAGATGATGTATCTAAGAAAAAATCAATTGTTAAAAAATTTTGAACCCCAACCACAGTACAAACCACTGAACACCTTACAAAAATCTCTGAATCCCCTATAAAAACTTCTGAACCCCAACCGCAAACCACTTAACACCCTAGAAAAACCTTTGAACCCCCAACAAAAACTTATGAACCCAATCACAAACCACTGAACACCCTACAAAAACCTCTGAACCCCTACAAAAACTTCTGAACCCCAACCACAAACCACTGAACACCCTACAAAAACCTCCTGCTACTAGTCTACTACTCGCTTGCCGAGAGTTTAAAAACGAACCCCCTACAAAAACTTCTGAACCCCAACCACTGCACAAACCACTGAACCCCCTACAAAAATTTCTATACTCCAACCACAAACCACTGAACATCCTACAAAAAGTTCTGAACCCCAACCACAAAGCACTGAACACCCTAAAAAAACGTTTGAACCCCCTACAAGAACTTCTAAACCCCAACCACAAACCATTGAACACCCTTCAAAAACTTCCGCACTTGAAGACTGTAACACCCCAATAATTCTCTCTTTTAAACCCTGTAAATACCTTGAACAAAATCCAAGAAAATTACTGGCATGCTACCGCCACGTGTTCAAATGTTAAGGCTATATCAGAAATTAGCAGCGGAAAAACTAAATCAATTTTAGATAAGTTTCAAAACCAATAACCAAAACCAAACTAAATCTTACAACTTGGAACCATTAAGGCCCTTATTCAAACTCAACTTAGTTAGAAAAGTATAAAATGATATTGAGTTTAATGAATTCAAAAGTAAGTAGCAAAATAAGTAGTGAAAAGTAACCAACACTCCACTCAAAATCCCACAACCTTGATGCGAATGCTGAATGTAAGAACATGTGGTTAATCTGCTCCCCAATATTACAAGTGTAAAAATTGGATCGTCAAAGGGTCATTGAAAGGCGAAGGCCATGACCAAAGAAAGACACACAAAACACGCAATCAGCAAAGTTGAGTACATACAAGCTGTAAAACATAAAAGAAATCCCTAACATGCTACCAATAATCAACCATTACGCATCATTAGTTTATAGACTCGGCACATGACTCAACTATTCATATTACTAAGACTCCATTAATTAATAATAAGTAAATCATTATTTTTATTCATTGGATTTTACAATAGACAAGGTTGTCCAACTCATGCTCCATTTGGAACATCAATAAAAGAAAAATCCCATGCCTCCTTTCGGAAACATCAATAAACACCAACGACCACGGGCGCGACTCCGTGACCGTAGTTAGTATGAGATCTCACCTAACTCCTAGTTTTAAAAAAATAATATTTGAAATAGGAGACTCGTAGATCAGACGACCTCGATAAAAGTACACGGCTAATATCCAGTGTACCCCAACGAACCCCTGATTGTCATTACTCCAGAAGTGCACCAATCTAGAGTTTTATTGCTCATCCATCTTGCACTTTACGTGGTTTACAAGTTTAGAATTGGTGATAACTCATATGCAAAACAATATAATCAATCAAATATCACATCATTCCAAGCAATCCAAAGTTCCAATTCAATTTTTGATTTATTAGTGGCAAACAATATTTAGTATTGAATCCTTTAACTACCTCGGTGTATAAACACCTTAAGTGCACAGGGCACTTCAAATCCTGAACCTCATCTTAAAAGACTTAATGAAATTCCTCTACTCAAATCATAATTAATTCATGAAAGAGTATTAAAAATTAACCTCATGGAACCATTATCAATTCCACTTATAGACAACCAAGAATCCATAACCTTTAATTAATCATAACATATCCAATTGATAAGACAATCACTTATACATCACCCATAACCATAGTCATATACTTATATCTCAAACATGCCTCATACACAATATACGGAAATCACAATGTATAATCAAACAATTTAGCCAAGTCTTCTCCATACATGATACTAAGTTCTCGATACATCCCTAAACATGCATCTAAAGGCAAGGTTTCGTAACTTGTACATACCTTGAACAAACGAATTGGTATGCCACTTTACTAACTAGAAATCACCTTCAATAAACTCCTCTCCTAAACCAAACAATAACATCTTAATCAATACCCAATCAATCAAATTTACAGCAATACTAACTTACTTTTAAAACCTTCAAAATCCAAGTCAAACAACACTTTAAAACCTTCCCTTTATTTAAAATTAAAAGGTTTATATATAATTCTTTAAATTTTCTTCATAAAAACCTTAAAATACACTCTTATACATGAAATTACAGCAAGTTTAAAGTTTAATAAAAATCTGAAAATTATTTTAAAACCCTTAATAATCTCCCTTTTTAATGGGTGATTAAACCCTCTTTATAAAACATAAAAAATAATACTTAGAAATTATTTCTAGCACTTAAAACTTCAATAAAAAAACATATATTTATGCTTAATAACTTTAAACATAATTAATTTTATTAATCAAACTCAAGGATAATATTTTAAGTATAAAAAAACTTCGTTAAAATCAAAAAATGCCCGAAAATCATATGTAGAGGCTGAATTTGGCCACGAAAATCGGATGAGTTCAGAATCTGATCGGGATTAAAAACGGGATTAACATTAACGAACGGAAATCTAAAAATTAAAACACGAATTTACGTGCTCAAAATAATTTGAAATTAAGTTAAAATAATTAGTAGTCGTTATAATCACCAAAATTTCAAAACATCATTACTATAAAAGCCCTAAATCAATTGTTCATAAAAACCCTAAAATCATGATTTTCAATAATTAAAAACCCTAGGTTATAAAATTTACAAAATCTGAAAATTATGACATTTATAAAATCTGAAAATTCATCAAAATACAACTTGATATTAATTAAATTAATAATTTCAAACAATAAAATCAAAATCCATAAATCAATCATTATATTTACACAAATTAATAAAACAAAGGAGAGAGAAAATAAGACAAACCTTTTTGTGTGGGAAATTTTGGGGATTAATGAGGTATTTATAGGGGAGAATGTTGTAGGTAAATAGAAAGATTGGGCCTCATAAAAATAATGGGTCAATTAAGTAAACAAATGGGTTAGGCTTGTTTGATTGGACATATATTGTAGAATCAAGGTGCATAAAATAATTTGTTCAAATAATTTTCGACCCAAATTAATAATTTGAAAATTTTGAAATTAAATTCCGGAAAATAACAAATAAATATTATAAATAAAATAAAATTTCATTTATAAAATATTTAAAAAAAATACGGGGGATTACAAAGACACTGCTCAAAATGCGAAATGTTCAGATATATAAATTATAAAGTAGAGAATGCCAAAAAATTTTAATAAAATTAAAATTACATTGCATAGATCTAAAAAAAAAAAAGTTCATAAGTAATGTATCTCATGTTCAGAATTATAATAAAGCTAGATGTTCATAATTCCAAAAACACATGTCAGTAAACATATATATTGACAAGAAGTGTATCATACGTTCATATTTTTAACTTAAATTGTTCAAAATATAAACAAACACAGAATTGTTCATAACAAAATACACAATTATCACTAAAAAAATCAAAAGAATGTGAAAGATACATATTCCAGAACTCAAACTTAGCCATGGTGGTTAGATAATGAAATCTCATCGGAAAATAATCATCACCGTCATCTTAACCACCTTCTCCTTGATGACGAGGCCATCTTTAGCTTCACTATTTCATTGTAAAAACTCGATCCATTGACAAAGTTTCAAATTAAAGGTTGAAGAAAACAAAACTTGAATTAGGAGAGAGAAAATAAAAGACAAAGAAATCAGAAATTAGAGGAGGAAAGAGAAGAGAGAGTATATTTTTATTGGTGGTTCACATAAAACAAGATGCACCATGGTACATCTTATAATTTGCCCATCCAATAAGCAATAGGAGTAGTATCACCTGGGTTATAAACTAAGAGCTCTTTGCTTTCTTTTATAATGTGGGACAAACAATATTCATACTTTCACTTAACCACCTCAATTTGTAAATTGTAATATGCTATTGGTGAAAAATACGAAAGTTTTATCCGCCCTAGAGCATAAAAAGTTTTAAGGAAGCCTCTGAACTTTTACATAACACTCTCTATTGGTAGAATATGCAAAACTTATATTCAATTTATCAATAAAGAGTCATATGCGTCTTGATGTTGGTGATAGACTTTGAGTTAACTCATATGGCAAGATTGGGTCAAAGTTAAAGTCATATCCTTAGAGTAGCCCAGTCACTTCATGTGAAAGGAGTGTTAAATTATAACTCGAAATCTAGTAGGGTTAACTTTGAACGCAGATATCTCTCAAACTACAAGCGATTTTGAGGTGATTCAAGTTGGAGGTGATAGCTTGGTTTAAGAGCTTTTCAACAATAGGTCATATGCTCGATTTCAATAAGAAACAAGAAAGTTATGACCGTTTTACAAAATCCTGACAAAGCTGGAAATTTGCAACGAGACTGCGAGCTATAATTCTATGCGAGTGAGCTATAGCTCGGCCCTATGAGGACTTGCGGCGGGCATTAACTAGCTGTCGAGCTATAGCTCGGTAGTTAGGTTATTCTAGGATAATTGATGGAATATTTCCTAAAATTATATATTTTCTATGACGGCTATTTGAGTATACTTCGAGAACAATCTTAGAGTTTATTAGGGTTTCCTTGTGTTATAAAAGGACCCTTTAGTTGATCAATTAGATCATTAACTTTTGAGCCGTTAGATTTAGGACTCCTTGTATTATTCTCTCTTTCTTTCTCCATTATAGTTAAGAAACTCTCGAATCCCCCATTCGTGGATGTAGGTCTATTTTGACCGAACCACGTAAATCCTTGTTTTGTTTGTTTATCTTCTTTATTGCTTTTCTCAATTCTTATTTTTCATTGATTTGTTCCGCATTAATCAAACACAATTACACCCTTATTTCCTAGCTAGGAGTGAGAATGTAAAATAGGTGATTAAAAAGATACTCGTAAGAGATAATTAGAAAGTTACTTGGAGTTTCAAGGTCGTTTAGTAATGAAAGAAAAGAAATCTAAGATAATTTCAATAATGCCTTTTACATTTGAGAGAGAGCAGTCATTTATTGATGAACAATGTTTTCATGAAAAAAGTTTTTTTTTTTTTTTTTTTTTTTTTTTTTTTTCATTTTTTTCCTATATTTTTTTTGTTTGGTTTGTAAAGGGGTGGAAAACTGTTAAGCCTTGTATGAGTTGTATCATGTATAGCTTATGATCCGGTGTTAAGCCATAATCTCTACTCTTAGGTTGTATAAGTATATTGTGCATATCATAATACAACACACAGAAAATATCATAGTCAGGTTCACGATCTCACAATTGGGGCTTTAATGGCTAAATTTTAATGGGCCAAAAGTTATGGACAGCTCACATGTGAGGGGGAGTGTTGAGCCAAGGAACAACCCACATGTAAAAGGCATTATTGAAATTATCTTAGATAATGGGTGAATGACTAGGTGGACTAAATAACCATATACTATCTCCGTCAATTATTATGTACAACAAACGAATAATTTATGTCTCACAAATAATACCCTTTTGTTGCTCATAATAATTAACGGAGGTAGTATTATTAAATCCACCTAGCCATTCACCCATTATCTTAATATTTAGGAAAAATTGTCAAGAATAAAATGACCTTTCAACGGTCTTTTAAAAATAAAATGACCTTTTGATTATTCCAAAATAAAATGACCTTTGACATAAATCTGCTCAAAATAGAACAAAAAACCGGTAACTTGTTATAAAGGTTACAACTGGACACATGTCTCTTTGTGATTTGTTGGAATTTTTTATTTTTTTTTTTCATTTTTAAAAAAATTTGATTTTTAATTAAAAATAAAGTAAAAAAAAAAAAACCCTCTCTCTCTTCCTTTACCCTTCCTCCTCCTTGTGAGCCACCTGAAAAGCTCCTAACCACCACCACCGACCTCTGCACCTCACCACAACTGTTCACCTCCCCTCCCTTTCGAAACCACCTGCAGCCCCCGAAAACCACCCCTTAAACCACCCACTCTTCTTGAAATAACCCCTAAACCACTCCAAACCTTACCGCAGCCCTCGACAGTACACCACCCCAAACCCACCAGCAGCCCCAGATACCACCCTCAAACCTACCAGCAGCCCCTTATACCACCTTTTGACCACCCAATTCCCTTTAATTTGAATCAGTGAAACCACCCAAAATCCTCCTCACCCACCAAAACCACCCTAACAAACAAACCCACAAACCAATTTGCAAACCAATCCGCCTCTAACCAACTAGCAACCCATTAAAAAGTCCAATTTAACCGATCGAAAAAAGCCTCAATTACTAAACTCCACTCGAAAAGGGGGTGGGTTCAAGATGGAGTTCACCGCAAAAGACAAGGGTAGGGCAGTGCGGGGTTTTTGCAAGTGGGCTGGTGGCTGGGTCAATGAATGCGAGTGGATTGTGGATGAATGGGGTGGTGATGGTGTTAGTGGCTTGGCGGGTGGTGGTCGATGAAGTGTGATGGTTGAGTGAAAGTTGTTTTTTTTTTTTACAATTAAAATCATTTTTGTAAAAAAGAAAAAACTTAAAAAAAAAAAAAAAAAAAAAAAAAAAAAAAAACTACTAATCACATTGTGACACGTGTCACAATGACTTGCAACTGATTAAATTCTATTTTGAGCACATTTATGTCAAAGGTTGTTTTATTTTGGAATAATCAAAAGGTGATTTTATTTTTAGAAGACCATTGAAAGATCATTTTATTCTTGACAATTTTTCCTAATATTTATGCAAATGGTAACTATTATAATTTATAAACACGGAGGGGTAGTTATTATTGATTCATTAATTTATTTTACTAAAATTATTATTACACCACCTTCGTTCCACGCTAACTAACCTTTTAAGTAACAAAGGGTCATAATAATTCAATTTTGTACTTTTTAATTTTCGTAAAATAGTCATATATTACTAATTGTAGTCCACCGAATAATATCAAACATACATGTACTCCAGATTTGAATTCTTTGTGCTAAGCAATTTTAAAATTTGGATACGATATTCTACGTACTAATAATGTCAATGCTTAGTTGTTTAGTTTGTACGCTTACTCTCAATGATAACATGCAAATTAAAATTACAATATAACAACCATGTGCGATGAACCAACCCGTGATACTATAAACATTATTGGATCCTCCATAATTCAAACTCATCCAGCTCAATGTCTCAAAATATTCTCCCATGCAATACTAAGGCCTTGAAAATATATAAATAGCTCAACTTTGATATGAGTTTCATCATCCAACACAAACAATTTACTTCACATCTTGTGTTCATCATCTCTTCAAGTTAGCTCTAAAGAAGCGAAATTTATCATAGTTTTAAGAAATGGCATCTAAAAACACTGCCTCAATTGCTCTCTTTCTTGCATTGAACCTTGTTTTGTTCAACCTAGCCTTTGCTTCATATGTAGCACGTCCTCTTAAGTCATGCCCCCCGGATACCCTTAAGTTGAACGTGTGTGCAGATGTGCTCGATCTTGTTCACCTTCGTGTTGGATCCCCTAAGAAGGCAGCTTGTTGTAGCCTTGTAGGTAATCTTGTTAAGCTAGATGCTGCTGCTTGCCTTTGCACTGCGGTTCATGCTAATGTGTTAGGCCTTGTTAACCTCAACCTAAACGTTGATCTTACAGCTCTTGTCAACTATTGTGATTGCAAGCTCCCTAGTGACTTCCTATGCCCTCCTCCCCGTGCCTAAGTTATCTCTTTTTCTTGTGATGTTTATTTCATTACTTCATGAGTAATTTGCCTCTTTTTCTTGTGATGTTAATTTCATTACTTCATGTTTAAGTTGTGTATTACACCCCTGGGTAAGTTAGTTCTGATTAAGCTATTGCATTTTTAATTTCTCATTAATTGTGTACTCTTGTATGAATATTATTGTTCAATAAGTTATTTACTTATTTTGCAAATTAATCTCAGAGGTTTGATTAGTAATATTTTATTCCTCAATAAATTTACCTAATGAAATAATGAGTTTCCATAGTAGATCATTAAAAAATAATATTTCCTCTGTTTTTTTTTTTAGTTGACACCTTTCTATTATCACGTTTGCTAACGCATGTTTTTAACAATCAATATTTCTAATTATCAACAATGTAAAATTAAAAAAAGTAGATATTAATAAGATTTTTTTATCATATCTATAAACCACAAAAGCGAGTCAAAGCGTGTTGTGTGAATAGAGTAAAAGTCAAACGGTGTCAACTAAAAAAACGGAGGATAAATATTTGAAGAGGAGAAAAAAAATAGGGTTTTTCTATACAGTGCCCCTGAGGTATTGACTTTTCCAAGCTGTGCCCACCCATTTTTAAAATTCCACGCTGTACCCCCAAGGTACCTTTAGTGTCTATGATGTAACCCTACCCTAACCCCTCCGTTAACTTAAGTTAACTTTCCGTTATCTTAAATATAAATAAATTAAAAAAATAATAAAAAAAAAACCCCAAACACCTCTCTCTCCTCCCTCACAACTACCCACCAGCCACCAGCCGCACCCCCACACCCCCAGCCGCTCCACCTAGCCGCGCTCTTCTCTCCTTAATCCACCACCGCGCGAGTCACCACATAGTGCACCACTAAAGAAAGTGTTTGAATGCAATGGAGGAATTTAGTTCAAATTCAAATTAAAATTTCGACAAATTGGTTTAGGGCTTTTGTTTCATTGGATTCAAATTGCAAAATTAAGTTGTTAATTGTTGTTTTTGTTTTAAAATCAAAGAATTTAGTTCAAAATAATAGAAAACTCTAATTTTTCCCCCAATTTGATTTTAATTGCTAAATAACCAATTTTGGTTCAATTAGATTGAGATTAAATACACAAAACTTGTTTTAATTGATTTTTCCAATGAAAATCTGCACGAATATGGTTCAATTGGTCGAATTTGGGCATGAAGAACGATAAGCTGGGCAACATACAGTGCGCGGTGGTGCGGTTGCGGCTCTAGTGAGAGAGAAGGAGAGAGGAGGGATGATGCGCGTGGTGGTGGGTCGAGGAGAGGGGAGCGCGGCTCGGTGGTGCATCTGGGGGTGCGGCGGTGGTGCGGCTGGTGGGTAGTTGTGAGAGAGGAGAGAGAGGTGTTTGAGTTTTTTTTTTTTTAATTTATTTATATTTAAGTTAACGAAGGGGTTAGAGTAGGGTTACATCATAGACTCTAAAGGTACCTTTGGGGTACAGCGTGGAATTTTAAAAATGGGTGGGCACAATTTAGAAAAGTCAATACCTCAGGGGCACTGTATAGAAAAACCCAAAAAAATATGACTAAGGGAATTTCCAATGTTTGATTTTAAAACTTGTGTAAAATTTCTTACAAAATATAAAAAATAAAGGAGTACCTAGAAGAAAATTAATACAGTAGAAATGAACATAGAACGTATAAGAGCTACTCACACATCAAGTGCAAGACGACTCCAAATTAATCAAGCTTTTGCAGTGAGGCTTTGGATGAATGTCCACACAGCTAGTGAAGCATCACTCATCGAGCCATTATATGTCGAGAAATTCTAAGTTCATAAGTTTAATTTTCATGAATTTGTAAATCAAGGGGTATATATGTCTTCAATTTGTACATCAAGAGAAATGACAAGTGTGGAACACAATTCTAAGATGCTATCGGAAAGTGATTTTGACACACCATAAGTTGATTTTGGCACACCCTATGTGAGTGCATAGTTTTTAATGTTCTTATCACATAAAGGTGTGCCATTATCAATTAAAAGTGAGTTAAAATTAATTTCCGATGTTACCGTAAATCCCAATATGCACAAGGGCACAGCTCAAACTCATGGACCTTTGCTAGAGTTCACAAATTGTGTTTTACCATAATTTGTCGGTACTTTATTCCAACCCCTCATAACTAAGAAATCATAGCATGATCTTCACAATTGATCTAGCTCATTGCAAATTGTGCCAATCATAATTCTAAACCGAATTATTTTGGAAACTAAGACAAAGTTTCGGTCCATCCGGACATCAGAAATTAGTGTACATGTAATTTAAATTTCGAGTGACATTAGATTACAAAATAGTGTAGTTCCCTTAACGTACAAAGCAACATATAGATTGGTCGCATTGGTTTTAAGGAGAACATTTAATCTAGCTTCACCCAATACAATCTATCCCACGATATTAATTGAAATCGTGTAATAGAGATGTGTGAAGCCATGGTAATATTAGATGCACCCGAAAGCATGTACTTACAAGTCTCGAGTAATCACAACAATATAAAGATGTATACAGATCACATTCAAAAAAACAAAGAAACCCACATAAAAATCATTAAAATACAAAAAAAATATTTTATATTCGATCGCATATCTTATTGTGAATAATCAACTAAATTAAAGAAACAAAACCCAGATAAATTTCAACATTGAATATACAATTGACGACTTGAAACAGAGGGTTTAACAGAAAATTTTAAAGATTTAAATTTTTTTTGGAATTTTCATTAACCAATAATTACAATCATTTTAGAGAAATTACAGAGTTAAAATTCAAAAATTTCACAATTATAGATTATAAACTAAATATACCAACTCCTTGAATTTTTTTGCATCAAAAATAGATTATAAACTAAATGAAAAGATATATTGCATACCTGTAAATGATTGATTATGGGAGTCATCTCCATCAAATAGATCGCTCAAATTTTAAATCTTAATTCTGCAATCTAGGGTTTAAGGTTTAATGGGGTTATCTCTCTATTTTAAACAAGAACTGGAAGTTTCTCGTCATTTATTTTAGACGGGCTCTTCTCATGTTTTTTCTGTGGTCATAATTGGCTTCGTATTTAAGCGAACCTACTGTGTGTTGCTGTCCTGTGGTTTACTTTGAAGAGCCCAGCAAAAAAAGGTCCCATTTGCTTTTCTTTTCATCGTACTCCGTACAAATTTTCATACGGAGTAATTTTAATCCACGTTGCGTGACTATGCAACTTTTTTTTTTTTTTTTTAATTTTTTTTTTAATTTAAAGAATGTAAGTCGTTTTTTATATGAAGGTAAAATCATTTTTGATTAATTTTCGATTTTTTTTTTTTGATTTTTTTTTTTTTAATAAGTTCGACAAACATAAATAATCTATCAAATCTGACTTAAAAATTAAGTATAGTGGTACTTTGTTGTAGTCATTTCAATAAGAATGACTACTATAGAATTTTCATAAAATTGCACTTTGCATTAGTTGACTGAACTTAAAAATAGTCAAAATTAGCTTAAGGTCCGTGCCATGCACGATAAGTCTAATTATTTTTTTTTTTTTTAAGAAAATTGATTATATTCAACAAATAAAATTTGATAAACATACAAATCAAATATAGAGAACGACTATTTCACCAAATGTCACTGACAAATTTAAAAATTCATGAAATGTCATCGCACTTTTCAGAATTCACCAAATGCCACTCACAAACAGTAAAATGTCATGTCGTGCCATTAATGAGGTCTGGACGTTAACAGTCCGTTACTAGGATTCTTAATTCACAAAATGCCATTTACAAATTATTATTTTGCATGAAATGCCATTACTTTTGTAAATTATTTCACAATAACCCTCTAATCAAATGAGTACTAACGGCTAGTTTATTTGAACATTTTTGAAATATTGTTGGGGTAAAATAGCCGTTGCACCCACTTTGTTGTATAAATATGAGACTTAGAACACACATTGCATCCCTCTACATGCATAATCATGAGTTTGTTATCAAACACATCCTCCTCCACATACGAGTATGCATATGTAAGAGTTCCAAACAAGTTTTGCGGTTGTGGTCGGAAATACGCAATTAGAAGTTCGGAGTCAACATCAAATCCTCAAAGGCTTTATTACAAGTGCGACTCGTGTAATAGTTTCAAATGATGTAAAGTCCTCAAGCCGGAAGAAGCTCAAAGTAGGGGAAATTGTTATGATAGGGATGGATCGGGACATAGCGATGTGTATGATGAATTGAAGCAATTGAAGAAGAAAGTGAGGCAGCAACAAAAAGTTCTCAATTCTATTATGAAAGTAGGAGTTGTTATGTGTGTAATAGTTGTGATTGTAATGATGAAGTGAACAACAATGTAATTGTAATGAAAGTAAATAAAGTGTTAATTTAAACATTTCTAGTATAATACGATAAGTTGCAATCATGTTCATCCAAAAAATTATGGCTACTGTTTTCTGTTCATCTCAAAATAAAATGCCCTTGCTGACATAATTCAGAATTTTTCCCAACAAACAAAACACTTAGGTACAGCACACAGTGGAATATTAATGTTCAAAAATTAGGATTTCATTAACAAATATGATGTGCATTCAAAAGGGCAGGGTTGTGGAGTTTATGCAGCTTTCTTTGACCTCTTCTTGGTCTTTGAAGTGCTTGCTTCAGCCCCTGCATTGTTGTTGATTGCTGCAGTTGTTGCTTCAGGCTGCTCAGTGTTGTTGTTTGCTGCACTTGCTGCTGCACTCTTTTTCTTTGTTGCACATGTCTTCATGTTGTGGCCCAATTCTTTGCATAGGCTGCACTTGACTGAACTATGTCTCTTTCCCTTTCTTGCTTCATTTGCCCCTCTTCCTCTCTGTTTCTTGGGTCTGCCTGCTAATCTTTTCACTAAGGGTGGTAGTATGTCAGGGAGGTTGAATGAAGGCCACTGAGTTTGGTCAGGCATTGGGTGCATATGCTCTCCATAAGTGTTTTTGTATGCCCTCCCTTTGAAATAAGGTGATACAAAATCTGTAGCTTGCAGCCTTTGGTGGTAAATCACCCTGAGCACATGCTTACATGGGATCCCTGAATGTTGTCACTTCCCACAACCACAAGTTCCAGCCCCTAGTTTGATGGGATAGTACACATGTGCATCTCTCACCTCAAACTCATCACCCCCACATGGTGTAGCATAGCAGAACCTGGACTCATCTGATCTTGTTTGCAAGATCTTTGTTGCATACTCAGTGAGTTCCCCATCCCCCATTGAAGTTGCTTTATCAAACCTTGGAGCCATCCTTTTCATGCACCATTGCCTTATAGCTGCAAAATTAAAACCAGTTGCAAAATTAAACTAGGGTGAAATGGCATTTGCAAAGTGATAAAACATGAGAAAATGCTTGTTTAACCTTCAAGAAGCTTTAACACAGGTAGATCCCTGTATGGCTTGGTGCAAGAGTTGAATGATTCAACAAAATTTGTTGTGTTATGGTCACAACAGACAACTAGGTCAAACTGATGCCTTGACCAAACTTCAGTGGTACTCTCCAAATACAGAACAATATCTGGATTGTAGGCATGAATCTTCTCCATTGCTTTGTTGAAAACATATGGATTGTAAGCATCAGCAGCAACCCAAAACAGTTTGTGAAATGCTGTTCCACTAAAGCCTTTTGTTTTGCAGTTGTTGTACAAGTGTTGACGGCATATTCTTCTACTAGCTCTGGGAAATGTCTCCATAATTGCTGCATCAACTCCCTGCAAAACCATATTACAAGTGAGGAAACAGTACTGTAAAGTAATAAAAAAAAAACAAGTGTATGCTAAAGAGACTGATTTACCTTCATCCTGTCATAAAGAAATGTCCAATCATCTCTGTTGCATCCCTCTTTCTCAAAGAGGCACTTTAAATTCCTCATAAAATAACCCCAAGTCTCAACACTCTCTGTACTGACTATGCCATAAGCAAACACAAATATCTCATTGTTCCCATCAATTCCAACAGTTGTTAGCAGTATCTCTTTGTAATATCCACTAAGATGGGCTCCATCAATGCCAATGATTGGCCTACAGCCTCTAAAAAAACCTCTAACTTGTGCAGCAAAAGAAAAGAAGCATGCTTTGTACCTAGGTTGGACATTTGCACAAACTTGTGTCCATGTCACTAGTGCATAACTCCCTAGATTGGTCTGCTTGACCATCTCAGCATATCTTGGAAGGAGACTGTAGGCCTCTCCAAATCCTCCATGAATGAGCTCCTTGGCAATTGCTTTCACCTTGTAAAATAACCTTTTCTTCACTTGAATTCTTTAACTTTCCATACAGATTCTTTGCAGAGACTTAACTGGGATATCTGGATTGGCTTGAATATCTGATTGCAGATGTCTGCAAAGCCAATCACAGCCAACAATTGGATTTATCTCAAGCCTGCCACAAGTTGCATGCTCCCCTGTCAAAGTCTTGATTGCCCAGCTCACTTTGTCAGCCATGCTTGATGCATGGATTCTCCAGTTGCAACCATCTATAGCACATCTTGCTATAAAACCTGGTAGGGTCACTCTTTTCAACAAAAACTCCAAAACCTTCTTGTACACAAAAATCCTTAAACACTTCATAGAATGACTCTTTGTCTGCAAAAATCAACCATGGCTCCAGTTTAATGCTTCCAAATTCACAATCTCTCCAAACCTTGCCATTCTTGTATGTCTTATCCATTGCTTGGGTCCCATCAAGGTAATCTTCAAATTCTTTGGGTGGGATGTCATCATACAGGCATTGTACTTCTTCCTCATCTTCTATGAAGTCAGCAAGATCCAAATCATCATCATATTGTTCACTGCCAGATTGAATGTAATCTGAATCCTCACACTCTCATCATCATTAGAGCACTCATCCTCACTAATTTCAACCCCAGCTGGTGGCTTCTTGTGTCTTTCAGATCTCCTTAAGCTCACACCTTCATCATTACTCCCCCCAGCAACCCTTTTTCCACAGCTCTTTTTGGTTCTAAATCCTGGTGGCCTTGATCTACCAATTTTTTTAGGTTTCTTAAGCATAGTAGTAGCTGGTTTTGATGTTTGAGCTGCAACTATTTCTGTCTGAGGAACTGGTGGTGATGGTGGTTGTGGTCCAAGTGATTGTGGTGCTTCAGGTGAAACAGGTGGTGATGGTGGTTGTGGTTCAGGTGAATGTGGTGCTTCGGGTGAATGAGGTGGTGAGTCAGTTTGGAAATTTTGGTTGTCAGTTTGAGGTGGTGAGGTTGTTTGAGGTGGTGAGGTGGTTTGAGCTGGTGAGGTGGTTTGAGGTGGTGGCTTTTTTTTGGGTGTTCTCTTCCTTTTCCTTGGGGTTATATTCCTCCTCACACCTGAGGTTTTGGGTTGGTTGAGAGGAGAAGTTGGTTGACAGTGTTTAGGTGGGGTAGATGGTTGAGTATTTTGCTCAGGCTCAGGTTGAGATTGCCCAGGAAAAACCTCATCAGCTAATGGAGTCTCAAACACTCTTACGTACTCATCCTCTCCCCCATCCACATTAGCAACAGGAACCTCAACTGCAACTGTAAAAGGTTCCAGTTCCTCTAACTCTCTATCAGCCTGGGCCTTTTCAGCTTCTAACCTAGCCTTCTCAGCCTTGGCCTTAATCCTTTTTTGCCAATTATCCTCAGCATCCTTAAACACCAGACTAGGACTTTCTTTTTCCTCTAAATAGATTACTATTGTTTCCTTATGTCCAAACCACTCCCACATTTTCAGCATATCCTTATCAGAACACAACTCCAAGTTCCTATTAGTTCTAGGTGGCAGTACATACAAACTAAAGTACTTTGGAAGGATCACATTTTGCTTAACAGAGTCCTCAAACATAAACTCATACAAGTCCATTAAACTTGTTCTGTCAGTATCATCAACCAATACATCAAACCCCAGATCTCTATAATGGACATCAAGCCACACTTTACTCATCCTATAAACAACAAATTACAGACACATTACATACTGAACATCAACACATATGATTCATATCAACACATATGATTCATATCAACACATATGATTCATATCAACAACCACATACCAAACCCTAACATACCAGTACACAAAATTGCGAAATATGGAATTCAAAGACCTCACAATCACAAAACATAACAATGTCAAATCAATACCAACAAATAACAATTTTAATATCAAATGTAACAATAATTCACACAGTCATTTCAAGTAATCACATTTAACATGAACGTTTCAAAAAACCCTAAACCTAACTCAATTTTCGCAAAAAAATGCCAAATTCAAAACGCGAATGGAAAAGCGAAAGAGCGATTATTACCTTGAATGCTATGTCGAACACCCCAAACTCAAATTCAAGAGCTTTTTGCTTCTACTTCCTCCCCTAGTTGTCACTGCTGTACTGGTTCGCGCAACTTCAATCGCAAAAAAGATTAAATTTTTAGGAGTGTTTTGTTCAGGTGTTAACGATTGCTTCTAGTTTGAGTATGGATTTGAGAGTTTGAATGAAGGGTGAAAGTTCGAAGAACAGAGAAGAAGAATGATGGATTTTTTTTTTTTTTTTTTGATCTAAATTGAAGAAGTCAGAGAGTCAATGATCATTCACGCGCCATTAACCCCAAATAAGGGTATAATGGTCATTTCGCATTAACGGAATGTTAACGTCCAGACCTCATTAATGGCACGACATGACATTTTACTGTTTGTGAGTGGCATTTGGTGAATTCTGAAAAGTGCGATGGCATTTCATGAATTTTTAAATTTGTCAGTGGCATTTGGTGAAATTTCCGTATAGAGAACTATAATGTCATAATACATACTTTGTATTAATAGGCAAAACAAAAAATTATCTAAAAAATGGTTATTTTTTTTAAGTCTGTCCAAACTCGAGAAATTTACTGGCGAGGCTTGATCAAGTCTAGTGGTCATATAACTCATATTAGTGAATACTTATTTATAAATGTTTTTTTTTTTAAAAAAAAAACAATCGAACAACAAACTAAAATCTCTACTAAACTTTTCAAAAAAAAAAAACTCTCTACTAAAATTATTAATAAAAGTTCATACACAAAAATACAAATAATATATAAACCTTTATATCTAAAAAAAAATATTTGTTAAACACAACATTTATATATTTATTTTTTTTTTATTTTTTATTATTTATTTATTTTAAACAAAACACAACATTTATTTTATAACTATACTATACTCTATAAATCAATTTGTGATAATATGTACGTATACTAGTAAAATTTCATAAACAAAATTATAATTAACTTGAATATATATTTATATCGAATTGAAATTGAAATAAAATATTAGCTAGAGGTATTTGAAAAAAAAAAATTAAGTGATGTTTTAAAGTAATTTCTTTAACATCTATTATATGAATCAATTTATTATAACTCTTTTGGCAAAATCTAGTTATACTCCATTTAAAAGATAGTTAAAAAGAAGTCTTTTTTTTTTTTTTTTACAGAAGTTGAAATAATTATTTAGGTAAATGTATATTGAATAATTATGAACACCAAATTAAAAGGAATATATATTTGTCATAAAGATAATATAAAAGATTTGGAATGATATTAGTATAGAATCATTTTTTTTTTAAAAAAAAAAAAAGTAAAAAGGGAAGGGGAGTTTTGGAGAAAAAAACAGCGCCAGGATGTAACACGTGTCAAAATATTAATTCATCTTGTTAGGAATCCCCGCCATTATCTCATCTAACAATAAATTTATATATTATTATGGTTGATTTATTACCAAAGTTAATACTCGTTCCGTTTCATAATATTAGTTTCATATGGAATGAATCACATATTATAAGAAAAGAAAAATATTTGGAATCTAACATTAAAGTATAAAATAGTTCATAATTGGTTTACCTTATTTAAGTTTTTTTTTTTTTTTATTTTTATTTTTTTTGAACAACATAAGTCATAATTGAATAATTCAAGGTAGACATTTCCTTACTTAGAGTCATGTCATCAATCCACAACTAATTAATTCAAAAAAAAAAAAAAATTAAGTTAAAATTGATACATATGAGTAGATTTTTGAAATGTCAAAAATTATATACGGGACTAACATTATGAAACGAAGGGAGTAGTGTTTTTTGTTTGTATATTTTTTACCACTAATTATAATATGGTTGATTTGTGCTTAACATTATTTTCTCTAAACTTATAATTCCTCCGTTATTTTTATTTCACATGTTTCTTACTTCACGTTTATTTGTCAATGCACAAATTCAAGTATTCAACCATTGAGGACATTAACAATAAGCAAAACATATAAAAGTTGATATTTTAAAAAAATTCATTATGAGTTTATGACTAGAGCTGTCATTCCGTGTAAACGAATCGAGTAAGAGTGAGTCGGGTCAGTTCGGGCTAATGCCGTAACTTATGCGGATCGGGTTTAGGTTGGGTCATGCTTGAGTCGAGCCACGTCGAGTCATACATCTTATCGGGTTTGGGTCGAGTTTAGGTCGGGTTATTAACATATCGGGTTACATTTGAGTCGGGTGAACAATAGATCTGATTTAATTCGGGTTAAACGGGTTAAAACGGGTAAGGGTAATTCTTGGGTTCCAGTCGGGTTTGGTTCAAGTCAATAATTTGCGGGTTTGAATTAGGTTGGGTCATTCTCGGGTTTGAATCGGGTTCGGTTCAAGTCAATAATTTGCGGGTTATAATCACATCGGGTCATTTTCTAGTCGGGTCATTCTCGGGTTCAAGTCGAGTTCGATTCAAGTCAATAATTTGCGGTTTATAATCAGGTTGGGTCAATTCCAAGTCGGGTCATTCTCGGGTTCAAGTCGAGTTATGTTTAAGTTAATAATTTGCGGGTTACAATCAGGTCGGGTCATATTCGGGTTCAACGTAACTAACTATAAAGAGTTATTATCATTTTTATCAATCTAGTTATTTTCTTAATTTGACTATAATATATATGGCAACATACGAGAGATCTATAGTCTATAATTTAGGAAGACAATTATCTCCTTTGACCATACAACAAATATATACTATATTTAACTCTTAAATTTGGGGATGATGCTCCTTTCTTTTGCTGGCCTGGATTGACTTGGTCTCCCTAGACAAAATGCTTTGATGAAAAAATAATAAGATGGTCTAAATGGCATTTAAGGTGATTTAAAATCACGTCAGGAACAATTTGGGTTGAATTTAGGTCGGGTCAATAACAAGTCGTGTTGATTTATTTTGAGTCGGGTTAGTAACAGATCGAGTTGAATTTTTAGGTCGGGTTAGTAATAGGTCGGGTAAAATTCAGGCCGGGTTAATAACAAGTCGGATTTAATTTGGGTCGGGTCAATAAAAAGTCGGGTTAATTTCGTGTTGGGTTTGTAACAGGTTGGGTTAGAAACGGGTCGAGTTGAATTCAAGTTTGGTTAGTAAAAAGTCGGGTTAAATTCGGGTTTTGACTGGTTAAAGCGGGTTTGAGTTAATTTTGGTTCAAGTCGGGTTCGATTCAGGTCAATAATTTATAGGTTACATTCGGGTCGGGTCATCTCCAGGTCAGTTTATGTTCGGATTTGGGCCTCACATACTCGAGTCAACCCGGGTCTAGGGTTGGTTTCAGGTCGGGTTTGGGTCACCATTTTTTCGGGTTTAGATGGGTCGGTTAATAATCGAGTTTGGATCGGTATTTCGGATCGGGTCAGCTTTTGACAACTCTAATTATGACATATGTAATATAACATCTAATCACATGAATATATGTTTCATTACGACGTATAAATCACATAATATAGTCAAAGTAAAGTGTGTAAATAGTGCAACAGTCAAAACGTGTCAATTAAAAAAAGGAAGGAAGGATTAAGGAACAATAAACAAGTACACGCATAAAATTTTAAAACCTATTTGACCCAACCAACTTAGTTAAACCAAAAGTAATAACCATAGCAAGCCAACCACCCAATAAAACCCTCAAAGAAGCCTTTAAACCCGAAGCTCTCCCCAAAACTGCCCCTAACCACCCAAACACCACCAAAGCCAACGTAACCGCCGCCGCCACCACCCCAAGCCTTACCTTATAATCCTTAATAAACGATGCCGCCAGCAGCGGGACCATAGCGCCCACTGCAAAGGCAAAAGCCGAGGCACATGCTGCCTGCAATGGATTAGGCAACTCCTCCTTTTCACCTTCTTCTTGCTCAATTCCTCCGTTTCTCATATTCTCTCGTTTCATCTGAGCCACCTCGATATCGAGTTGGGAGTACACGGACACAAACTCTCCGATAGCCATGCTACAAGCCCCACCAACTAGGCCAGCAAACCCGGTAAGTATCATAGCCTTGACATCTTGCTTAACTGCACCTACTCCCATCATGAGCGAGGCTGTCGAAACAAGCCCGTCGTTGGCTCCTAGGACCGCGGCTCTTAGCCATTGAGAACGTTTCGAGTAGTCGAAACCATTGTTTTCATCATCAACAATAACTTGTTCATGTTGGTTCTCTTCATCTAGGGTGAGAGGAAGAGCTTTTTGTTTAGTAGCCATATATATTTATTAATGTAATAAAAAAGAGTTCAAATATTTTTAATATGATGAGATAAGATGAGTTTTGTAGTTAATTAAAAGAGTATGGTGAACACACGCCTACAAATAAAATGGTGATTTATGGGAGGTTGAGAGAGGCAATAATAGTGGGGATGAGCACTACTTATCTTATGGCAAAGCAAAAGATGCATGGATAAGTAGTAGTACATGTTTATGAAAACACTAGCTATTAACTTTATTCATTTGTGGTCAAAATCACTATTTCAATAATTTAAGGAAGGTGGATATTTTTTTGGCTTTGATGCATGCTAGTTGATATGATTGGTTTAGTAGTTTTCATAGGCTTTTGTTACTCTTTATTACTTAGTATTATTTTTTGACTTTATACACAATTTATATACTTTATCATGTTAATGATTTATTTATATTTTATTCGTTTTTTTTATTAATTGACACATTATAATCTGACTTTAACATGCATTATTACTCTCAAAAGTTATTATGATAGTCATGTAGAGTCTACCATATTCACTTCATTTTATGTACAATCAGAGTAAGGTTGTTAGAATTGGGATCCTACCTTGGATCGATGAGGGAGGTGGGATCGAATCGATAGAATTGGATTGTAGGATCATAAGATCTATCCTACTTATTTATAACGAATAATATTATATATTATACTTTATCATGTTAATTATTTATACATATTTTATTCCTTTTTTTATTAATTGACATGATCTGACTTTAACATACATTATTACTCAAACATTTTTTTCTAAGGGGTTTCAATGATAAAAGACATTGGTTTGCTTAAGAAAGGTCGATCTTCATTTAGCTTTGTCCGTATGGTAATTAGGAGATTATTAACACAAGTTTAAAATTGATAAATTATGTGCAAATTTGTCAAGAATAAGATCTTAACTATGACAATTACAAGTTGTCAATTATTGAATACATTAAATTGAGTTGCATATAACCTAATGAGTAATAATTAAAAAAAATATATATGTCAAAATAAATTAAAGTCTCATAATATAGTGAAATGTTGGATCAGATTGTAGGATCGTATTAAAATCTTAGGGTTGTGTTGAGATCCTAGTAGGATCGTAAGATCCTACAAATTTTAAGTTCCTAACAAAGATCCGGATCGATCACGCAAATTTGGATCGTAGAATTGTAGGATCGTAAGATCAGGATCGAGATTTTAACAACTATATCCGACAAAGTAATAGCAGAAGTTGATTAATTACTATCAAACAATATGAATGGATTGCTGAGGCAGAAAGCATAAAAACATTAGGGTATATAATAATAATATGGAGAGCACAACTGAAGTCCGTAATAGTTATTATTAGGAAAGAGTGTGTCCCTATTATACAGTCTCAACACTTACGGTGTGATAACACATACACATGACGGAATAGTAAATTAAAAGATTATGCCCTCCACACATATATGCCACCCACAATCTTTTAGCTTTAACTTAATTTCACTTCAGTTCAGCTCCAATTATTTCAGTTCAATTCATTTTAGCTCCTAATTTTCTTATCTCATAAATAATTTATTTCAGCTCTATTTAATTCAGTTCAATTCAGTTCAACTCCAATTAATTCAGTTCAGTTCAACTCAATTCTATAAATCAGAACATACAGACCCTTAATAATACTTCGTATTTCACTATCCAATGCTTGGGTATAAAGTCACTAAACAAACTTTTTTTTGGAGGGTGTCTTTACCTATCAACTTCTTGCTTTTTTTACACAATCAACATAATTTAAAGTTCATTGTTTACTACTCTATCTGTTGCATAATAATCGCAATATTATTTTGTCTTTTACACTATTTATATGATTACTGACTCTACTTTTTATCAATATATAAAAACACATATATTATTGTTATGTAAATAATTTTTGTATATTTTTATAAAAAAAAATTTGTAATTATATATTATTAAGAAAAATTTGCCCGGGTAAGGTTTTGGATCCTTTTTATCTGTTATGGGTACAAATAAAGCTTGAAATTGGCAAAATAATAATGTAAACGACTATTTTTTTTTATGTCGAGAAATATCTCAATTTGTGTGTCGCTATTTGACCTCTATGGATCTAACTTAAGCTCAGAATTGGGTACAAATAAAAGTGAATGGGCCATTTTGCAATTTTCACAGTAATAAAATTAACAATCTTAACATGTAAAACGAGACATTTATGTCAATAATTGCCAATTTTGAGCTTTATTTGGATCTTTCAAAGGACCCAAATGTCCCTCAAAACCTTACATGCATAGTTTTCATAGTTAAAAAATAACGACATGCAATCGAGATTTTCTTGACACATAAAATGGAGCATTTATGTTATTTTTTTAAAAATCAATTTAGAGCTTTAATTGTACTTCTATAAGGGTTAATCTGATCCCAAAACCTTAACGTAAAATATTTTAATACGCAAATTGAGATATAATTTTTTTTAATTAAAATAAAATAGTAAGTCAAAAGAATCAATCATAAAATGACATGTGTCATCATTAACCCTAATGACTAATGGAGAATCAATCATTAATAACATTTGGTAAATTTTTTTAAAATTAGATGGCATTTGGTCAATTTTGAATTACGCAATAATATTTGATGAATTTTTAAAAAAGTTTGATGGCATCGGTGAAATCGCCACTAACTTCATATATTAATAAATTTGTGTAATCTTTAAAGGATGTGAGCTCCAGGAGTGTGCCTCGCTCAATTCATTTTTTTTTTATTTTTTTATTTTAATGAATTTTTACTAATGATAATGACAACTATAACTAACAAATAATAACCAGATAGTCAGATACATGATATTAATGATTTGAAGTTTGAAAGGTTTGTCAATTTCTCACTTAGTTATTGGTAAAATATTACAAGGAAACTTGTGACATGCAAAGGGACATGCTATTGCATAATTTGCACGGAGAGAAACGATTTGCACCCCTTTTATTAAAGCTAATAAGCAAGTAAAGTTTTGTCAACGAACCACAGTTGTTAAATTCCATTAATCCACAATTATAATATAAATCCTTAGTTCTTACGGAGTATTAGCCAGGAGTTTCTTATAATTAGGTACTTATTAAGGCCATTTCCAAGAGTGATATAATTAAGAGATTATTCAAACTCCTCTAATATTATTTCATCTACACAAATTGTTATAAATTTTCTATGTATCAATCCCTTGTAAATAAAGATCATAATCAATCTTAAACTTGATCCATTAAAAATTTAAAACCAATATGACCAATTATTCGATTTTGTTTGTCTAGCTAGGACATGATGTTACACCACGTGTCTAAACTATAGTGATCGACTATATGCATTGTAACGAAGTCTAGCTAGGACATGATGTTACACCACGTGTCTAAGCTATAGTGATCGACTATATGTATTGTAACGAAATACCATATACTGCTATTAAATTTCAATAATACTTTATATTGAGTATATATAATGATATGGCATATGAAAATGAACAACTAACATGTTAACCAAAACAATTACCATTGAGGAACAACTAAACCAAGTGTAAAAGCCATAGCCACCCAACAAAACAATAAAACCCTCAAACCAGCCCTAAACCAAGATGCACCACCCAAAAACGCCCCTAACCACCCAAACACCGCGAAACACATACTCATCACCCCTGCCACCGCGCCAAACCTTAAAACATAACCCTTAACAAACAACCCCGCCATCAAAGGGATCATGCCCCCCGTCGAAAACACAAGGGCCGACGAAACAGCACCCTGTAATGGATGCACTAATCCCTTGTCGGCCTCTCTTCTCCGACTACTAATAGACCGAAACTCACCCACCGCCGTGATAATAGCCCCAAAAAGGATGCCCGCTAACCCACAAAGTACTATTATACCCTTAACATGATAATGTTTTGTGATCACACCAACACCCATCATAAGTGAGGTAGTAGTAAACAACCCGTCAATTGTCTCTAGGATCATGGTTCTAAGCCATTGAGCTTGTTTTTTGTACTCAAATTCGTCGTTGGCTAATCGATCAATGCGACGTTGGCTCATCTCTTCGTCGGGGTTGGTTTTATGTTGGGTTGTTTTAGGCTTCATGGTAGTATTTACTAACTGATTTGGCTCCATTTTTTTTTTTTTTGGTGTAATTAGAACTTAATTAGAAGAAGTTACTAAAAGAAGGGATATAAATGAGTTATGTCATTACACAAATTAAACTATGCTATTTATAAATGTTTATTTTAGGTGCTTTGCCCACTGAAATGTAAAATATTGATCAAGAGTATTTAGTTTAATGTTGATGACGAAAAACCTGTAATTAGGCATTATATTCATAATAGAACCATCTACCTAACAAAACCACAACATCAATGACACTAGTATTATTTTTAATTTCCGTCGAAGAATTGATTATACACTTCATAATCCATATGTTCATGTTCGTGTTTGATAGAGTATAGAACATATTCCTGGTCCTCTAACAGCTTAAGCTTTTGGTTGAGTTAGTCCACTAGCATGGTATCGGAGCCAGCGTGACACAAAGATCACGGGTTCGAATCTCATCCGCCCCTCCTTCAAAGTGGAAATAATTCGCACCGAGTATGGGTGAGCATGTGTTACATCCACATTTCAAGCCCAAAAGGGTCTTTCATGTGAGGGGGAGTGATAGAGTATAAAACATATTCCTGGTCCTCTAACAATTTAAGTTTTTGGTTGAGTTGGTCCTCTAATAGTGTTCATATTCATATTTAATTTATTTCATATCCGTTTGTCAACAATGATTTACTATATTTATACCTTGTTTTGTCTATAAAAAAATAAAAAATAATTTCATGTGTCATCTTAGGGCATGTTCTCTTACGTTGAAATTCAGTTCAGTTCAGTTCAATTCAGTTCAGTTCAGTTCAGCTCACCTCCTAATTTCCTTCTCTTATAAAATATTCAGTTCAGTTCAGCTCAGCTCAGTTCAGTTCAGTTCTGTTCAGCTCAGTTCAGTTCAGTTCAGTTCAGCTGAGTTCAGTCAATGGAAACAGACCCTTATATTATGTGTTCTTTGCATTTCACCTTTTATTTATTTTTTTAATACATCCGCCTTATTTTTACTTTATAAAATCATTTCTTTAGATTCTAAATTATGGGTCAATAAATTTAAGTAAAAATGCCAGTAATTACAAGTACGTACCAACGTATAATTACATAGATACATAATATAAAAGTATAATACTTGTAATCTTGTATGCAAATATTATAACATTTGAGCACATAAATAGTTAATTCTAGAAGTCATTTGCCACTAGAACTCGAAGTTAACTTTTTTAAAAAAAAAATTTAAAAATTAAAAAAAAAAAAAAAAAAAAAAAAAAAAGAAAAAAAAAAAAGGGGGTGCTACCACTAAACCGTTGAGGGCCTTGATGCTTATTGAGGCCGACAATATCTTGCGAAAGTTGTTATGTAATTTTCAGGTAACTAAACATATTCATTGAGTTCTTGATTTTATTAGTCCATCTTCATTTAGTGATCTTAAAACCAATTTTACTATTAGCAGCATATAGAATAAAAAAGATAGAAAATATTACATTATAGTTTAGTTTAAAAAAACTAACGGAAAATTGGATTTGATCAAACATGACATCGACATTTTGTTTTAAATGTATTATTTTTTTGAATAAATTTATCATTGTGTGCTAAATGATATGCTGGTCACTAGAGAAAGAATATTACCGAATATCTCAATTATATGATTGTTTAAATTTAAATAATGAAAAGTATTTTTTTTAATTTTAAAATTATGGGCAAATATAATTTGAAGAGCACTTAAATGTTAATAACAAACTACTCTATTTGTAACGTACCAAACCAATGACCAAAATAAATAATGAACAACAACCAAAATTGTAGGATTGTAATCCGTGGCTATTCTCATTGCTTAACATTGGTTATATACAAGTACAAATATCCTAGGAAATATACAAAGACCTAGGGAAGCAATTACATATTAATTACATTAAGCTAATATAGACATACATTGGACATAGTCTAATACACTCCCGTAGTCGAAGCGGGAGGTAATCGAATGCTTAGACTAGAACGAAAGTCTTCGAATAATAGCTGCGGAAGTCCTTTGGTGAATATGTCGGCTATTTGATATCGAGAGGGAATGTGAAGTACGCGAACTTGACCTCGGGTTACCTTTTCGCGTACGAAGTGGATGTCCATTTCAATGTGTTTTGTGCGTTGGTGTTGGACGGGATTGGCGGAGAGATACACAACACTTACATTATCACAGTAGACCACCGTAGCCTTCTTTATTGGACATCGAAGCTCAAGTAATAAATTCCGGAGCCAGCAAGATTCGGCTACTGCATTTGCGACTCCACGGTACTCGGCCTCGGCTCTTGAACGAGAAAGAGTGGGCTGCCTCTTAGCAGACCATGAAATAAGATTATCCCCAAGAAAAATGCAGTAGCCGGAGGTCGAGCGATGTGTATCGGGGCAACCACCCCAATCCGCGTCGGTGTAGGAAATTAACCCCGTGATAGAGGTCGGGTATAGGTGCAACCCAAGTCTAAGAGTGCCTTGCAAGTATCGAAGAATTCGTCGTAGAGCTTACATATGTTCTTGGCGAGGGTCATGCATGAAGAGACATATTTGTTGGACGGCATAGGAGATGTCGGGTCTAGTGAATGTCAAATATTGCAAAGCGCCGGCCAAGCTTCGATAGAGAGTGGGGTCCTCGGCTGGGGGTCCGGAGGTGGCACTAAGCTTAGCCTTAGTGTCAACAGGAGTTGATGATGGTTTGCATGATGACATGTTTGCTCGAGCAATGATGTCTTGAGCATAGGATTTTTGGGAGAGAAAAAGACCATTTTTGTGATGGGTGACAGAGATGCCGAGGAAGGAGCTCAACTTGCCAAGGTCTTTCATTGCAAATTCCGAATTTAATTCGGCCATGATTGATTTTCGAAGCTTGTCGGAGGAGGTAGTGAGAATGATGTCGTCCACATATAGGAGAATATAAGCAATTTCTTTCCCATGACAATAGATGAAGAGAGAGTTATCGACCTTGCTATGAATGAACCCAAGTTTGGATACAAAGGTAGAAAATCGGTGATACCACGCACGTGGTGCTTGCTTGAGGCCATATGGGGCCTTGTTGAGACGACACACATGACCGGGGTTGGTTCGATCACGAAAGCCGGGTGGTTGGTGAATATAAACTGTTTCCTCAATATCACCATTTAAGAATGCATTTTTCACGTCCATTTGATGAATAGGCCAAGACTTTGAGAGAGCAAGAGTGAGGACAGTTCGAATGGTTGCCGGTTTGACCACCAGGCTAAATGTTTCATCACAGTCAACTCCAACCTGTTGATTCCTGCCATTCACAACGAGTCGGGCTTTATATCGCTCAAAAACACCGTTAGCATCTTTCTTGTGGCGAAAAAGCCACATACATGGAATAATATTGACATTAGATGGACGAGGTACCAACTCCCAAGTCTTATTTTTAATAAGGGCATTGTATTCATCAAGCATGGCATTTTTCCAATTAGGGTCATCAAGAGCCTTGATCGGGTTGCGAGGAAGAGGGGTAGGGGTTGCCGAAACATGTAGGTTGAATGGCCATTTCGGTTTGAAAATACCGTGAGAACTCCTAGTGGCCATTTGTGGTGATAGAGTTGGAGTTATATGAGGGTGGGTTGGATCAGTGAGGCCATTTGGAGAAGGCGGCCCATTTGGATCAGTGAGCCCATTTGGAGAAGACGGGTTAGGGGGGAAGTTGGGCTGGGCCGCGACATTAAGAGAAGGCGGGGTAGGGGGGGAGTTGGGCTGGGCCGTGGAATTGGGGGAGTGAGAGATAGGAGTTTGAAGATGGGGATTTGGGTGGGCTGGAGAGGAGTGGGCCGTGGGGGATAGTGGTGTGTTTGTCACTGGTGTGGGCTGGGCCCTTTGAGAGTTGGAATGGCTGCTCATTTGATGCAGTAAGAGAGGGGAGATTGTGTGATCTAAGAAATCATACGTGGTGGGTGTAGGAGTGTGAATTTTGGAGAAGGGGAATTGGGATTCATCAAAGATGACATAGCGGGAAGTGAAGATTTTATGGGTAGACATGTCGTAGCATTTATATCCACGATGATCGGAGGGATATCCTAAAAAAGCACATGGAGTAGAACGCGCTTGGAGCTTATTGATTGTGGTAGAGGGAAGTAGGGGGTAGCAAAGACATCCAAAAACACGAAGGTGGGAGTATGAGGGGTCTTTGGTGTATAGGATTTTTGTTGGAGAATTTTGGGCAATTGTTTTGGATGGAAGGATATTATGTAAGTAAGTGGCCATTTGTAAGGCATGGTGCCAAAAGGAGGGGGGCATGGATGAGTGGGCAAGAAGAGTGCGGATCATGTTGTTTATGGTACGGATTTTTCGTTCCGCTTTGCCATTTTGGGAGGAAGTATGAGGACAAGAAAATCGAAAGAGCATGCCATGTTGTTCAAAGAATTGGCGAAATGGACCATTATCATACTCTTTACCATTGTCACATTGAAAACATTTAATTTCACGTTCAAATTGAGTTTTAGCATATGCACGAATTTGAAGGAAATAGGAGTGGACTTGTGATTTTTTACAAATAGGGAATGTCCATAGAAAATTGCTAAAATCATCAAGGAACAACACATAATAAAGATGGCCCGCCGAACTCATTTTTGGTGAAGTCCATAAGTCACTATGCACAATATCAAATGGCATGCAAGTACGAGAATTAGAAGAATAGAAGGGGAGTTTGACACGTTTTCCTAGAGGACAAGAAGAGCATAAAGGAGTACTTAAAATCCGATTACATTTAACAAAATTGTTCCCCACAAGAGAGCGCAAAACATCGGCGCCGGGGTGACCTAGTCTATTATGCCATAAAGAAGAAGATAAAGCAGTAAAAGTGGAGGGGGGGATGCTTGAATGGAAGAAATAGGATAAAGGTCGCCGGTGCTATCACATCGCATACGAGTTGTCCCCGTTGAAAGGTCCTTCACAGAAAAACCAAACGGGTCAAACTCAATAGAAACCCAATTGTCACATGTGAATTTTCGAACAGAAATCAGATTTTTAATTAGTTTGGGAGCATGAAGGACATTATTGAGGGAGAAGGGAGGGTGGGGGGGAGGTAAAGTAGTACAACCAACGCCACTAATTGGAATGCCATGCCCGTTTCCAACAATAATGTTATGTTTATTACCCAAATTAAAATAAGAAGAGAGAGTACCTTGGTGAGAAGTCATGTGAGAGGTGGCGCCGGTGTCCATATATCATCCGTCATCCGGAGGAGCAAGAGAAAGGGTATGCATAGCCTCATTGATATCCGTAGGCGCATAATTGGCAGTAGAGGGAGCACTTGCTGTGAAAGCTTGTTGTTGTGGTCTTGGGCCAAGAATCCCTTGCTGCCGCGGCCCAACTTGACGAGGCCAGCCATTTGTGGAGTAAGGACAAGGGGGCACAACCCATTGCTTTTGAGCCCAAGGTGGGAATTGTTGCCAAGGAGCCCACTAAGCCCAAGGTTGCCATTGTTGTTGGTTTCGGGTTTGTTGCTGCTGGTGGTGGTTCTGGTTGTTGCCGCGGTGGTTGTTGTTGTTCTGGCCTCTTCCACGGCCACCACCACCACCCCGGTTGCGACCACCGTCGCGGTGCTTGTTTCTATTTCCTCAGTGGTGAGAACGAGTATCATCAGAAGAAGCAGGGGAGGAGTTGTCATGGTAGAATGAGCTTTCGGTGTTGGTGGCGACAAGGGCGGCGCCGGCAGTGAGTGCTTCGTTCTCGGCCTGATTTGCAAGGCGCGACTCCTCCAATGTCAACATGGAGCGAGCTTTGTAGAATGAGGGCATAGGGTCCGTTTGTTGGAGGATAGCAGCGACTCCATCAAAGGATTTCGGGAGGCCGCGTATAAGAGTGAGGACAAGGCGGTGATTTGAGACCGGAGCATCGACATTAGCAAGCTGATCGGAGAGCATCTTCACATGTTGACAATAAGCCGAAACGTTTGGGAAATTTTTCATCTCAATGCTAGAAAATTGAGCCTCCAATTGAACGGCACGAGAGTTCTTGTTGTCTTGAAAAATATCTTTCAAGCGTTCCCAAGCTTGTTGAGCAGAGGAATCAGGTTCAAGAATGGTGGTGAGAAGGTCGTGAGAAATAGTGTCATAAATCCATCCAAGTACAATGGCGTCTAGACGGGACCAAAGAAGGGGGTCAGCAAGTTCTTCCTTGTTTTCGGGGGGAATGATATGGTAAATAAGGTCATACGCACGGGTATGGACCTTAAAAAGCTCTGCCCATGAAGAGTAGAGACCCTTGTTCATCTCCAATGTGATAGGGATAATGCTCTTGATATTGTTTACGGCGATTGCGGGGTGAAAAGGAGGAGATTTTTGTGGTGGTGGTTCGTCAGACATGGCTGCCATTGAAGGAAGAAGAAGAAGAGAATAGGAGGAGATGAGAAGGTAGAGAGAAAGAGGGATCGAATTTAGTCTGATACCATGTAGGATTGTAATCCGTGGCTATTCTCATTGCTTAACATTGGTTATATACAAGTACAAATATCCTAGGAAATATACAAAGGCCTAGGGAAGCAATTACATATTAATTACATTAAGCTAATATAGACATACATTGGACATAGTCTAATAAAAATCAATTTAAAGCTAAACATAATGTTAATCAACTAACATGCAAAAAAAAAAAAAAAAAAGAGTATATAGTAAGATGATTAAAGGTGGTGATACACGTGAGTTATTATTATTTAATATTACTCAAAAAAATATATGAAATAGTTCATGATCTGTTTATTATATTGAAGCATGACACATATAATTATCTTTTATTATTTGTCAAATGAAATCTACAATTTTGGATCAATAATAACATTTTTTTCTATATAATCGAAGATAAACCTTGTTATTAGATTTAAGCTAGTCCATATTAGAGAAAAGTTCTCGATCATATAGTTTCATTATATAGTTGATGAAGGCTTTATTCAATCTTTTCATGATCTCACTTATCAGAATACAAGAGTTGCATTTAACAGATAGCTTTCAACAACCATGTCCCATTTTCATTTGAACAATTTCAACATGAAAGGTAGGATAGTATATTCCAATTAAGGATAAGGGTCTTTCACCCTATTGTTTGGTAAACCTTATATATTTTGGTCAACTAAAGACTCATAATACTTGAAACTAGAGGGAAATCTTATGCTTATGAATGTTATTTTCTATGCTTCTATTCTTATGAATGTTAATTACAAACCTTATTGATCGATGATATATTCCGCACACTTATGTTCCAAAATTTCTGCTATTTAATTTAAGTTTAAGCCAATGTTTCTAAGCTTTACTACCAACCTACCTCTTCAGTTAGACACAGTACTACATATTTCACATGCAAAATATTTGATGCCTAGGAATTGTTGGTAAAATAACTGTTGAAATCAATAACAAAAAAAAAAATTAGAACTTTCCTAGATTGAATATCCCAAACTCACAGTCGCGCCGTGGAACAAAATCCACTGCCTTAGAAGCGAAATACGCCACAACCGGTACAAGTTTCCTAGTGACGCACGCCCCCCAAGTTTAACGCAACTCTCTCCGTAATCCGTGCACCCGAACTCGAAGAGTGGAATTGCTCAAGAACTGTTCAGATCTCAAAAGGTAGGTTTGTGTTTTCTGCTAGAAAGTGAATGAATCTCATGAAAAGGCAAGACTCGTATTTATATGAGTCCCGGAAAAAGAAACACGCAAAGCAAACCGACCTAGGAAAAAAGGCGGGCCCGATCGGGCGAGCTGCCGCCCGATCGGGCGCGAGATTAAGTTTCTCCAGACCTGGTGTCGCGCCCGATCGGGTGAACACCGCCTGGTCGGGCGATCTAAAAACCCCATCTCGGGCAAGCCATCAGGCAAAGACGCCTGATCAGGCTCGTCAAAAACTCGAGTCCGCCGCCCGATCGGGTGCGAGAGTTCTCCTATTTTCCTTGGCCACCTCCGCCCGATCGGGCAAAAACCGCCTGGTCGGATGCCTGATCGGGCGAACACCGCCCAATCGGGCGTGAGCATCCGTTTGCATTACCTATTTCCAACAATCCCCCACTAATGCGAGCGGATCTTCAACATGAAATCTGAACAGTAAATGAAAGTCTTAGTACTTTAATGCTAGTATCGGTTTGAACTAACACATTAGTGCACAAGGTTTTCAACACTTCCCTAGTGAGTATCCTAAGATTTGAACTCCTAGGAGCGAGGAAGGGACCTTGAATACACATACCTTGACTTTAGAGCTTAAGCAACTCCACCAATCTTGGCCAACACTTGGGCTCTTATGAGTACTTCAGGAAAACAATACTCCAGTCTTCCCTTGAGAGAGTCCACCTCTCGTGCTCACGTAGGTGTTCATCCTATGTGTTATTCACACACGTTCCCAGCAAATTCAAAGGTCTTTCCCTGCAGGCTTAAACATGTTTAAGCACCTTGCAAACCAGAGAATTACATGCAATGGAACTAGAACATTAAGAACATAAGTTCAACCCTTCAACTTTCGGTGTCATTATCTATCCTGTTTTAAGAACTACTGGGACAAAGGTCTTAACTCTCTTAAGAACCTCAATCTATCCCTGCTCAGAAAACAATTGGACTAATGACATTAAGAGACAAACTCATCCTAGCAGAATCTAACTGGTAAAACTTACCACTCTTATAGAGTAATAGATTCAAACACATGATAGATATATAACAAATCCACATGATTCATGCCAATGAAACAAATAAACCAAAACAGGTTCCAGATTTATTAAAACCAATGTATCATGTCACATAGCTAGAATAACTACCATTTCAAGTCATTACAACATAGGTCCTAAACTCATACCAATTGATGACTCCACCACTAGTCTACGACTTAATCCCTAAGTAAAAGGGTCTGCCAGGTTTTTCTCTGTTCGAACATAGTCCAATGAAATAACCCCATTCACAATAAACTGCCTCACAGACTCATGTCTGACTCTTATGTGCCTTTTCTTACCATTGTTTACACTGTTTTTAGCAACACATATAGCAGCTTGTGAATCACAATGCATAGACACAGGTGGTGACGGCTTCCCCCACAAGGGAATATCAATAAGCAAATTCCTCAACCAATCTGCCTCTTGTGTAGCAAGATCCAATGCGATGAACTCAGCTTCCATCGTTGATCTAGCTATACACGTCTGCTTACTAGATTTCCATGAAACTGCACCCCCACTAAGGGTAAACACATAGCCACTTGTAGAGCTTGTTTCATCACTATCTGTTACCCAATTTGCATCACAATACCCTTCAAGAACCAAAGGATGACCAACAAAATTCAATTTCCAAGACACGGTTCCACATAGATATTTGAGCACACGCCTCAAAGAAACCCAATGTTGCTCACTAGGACGATGAGTATAGCGACTAAATCTACTAACAACAAAAGCAATATCAGGGCGAGTGCAGTTCATCAAGAACATCAGACTACCAAGCACCTTAGCATATTCAGTTTGAGACACACCGTCCCCCACATTTTTCACCAAAGTTCCAGAAGGATCAAAGGGAGTTCTCAATGGAGGCAAATCAAAACAATTAAAGTTCTTCAAAATTTTCTCCACATAATGAGACTGAGACAAAAAATACCCTTTCTTGGTTTTATTAGTAACTTTAACACCAAGGATCACATCTACCTCTCCCAAATCCTTCATCTCGAACTTTGAATTTAAATACTTCTTAGTTTCATTTATGACATACATGTTTGTGCCAAACAGGAGCATGTCGTCAACGTACAGGCATAATATCACACATTGCACACCAAACATCTTAGAGTACACACATGCATTACTACCATTGACAACAAAACCAAAACTAAGAACAGTTTTATGAAATTTTTCATACCATTGCTTCGGAGCTTGTTTCAAGCCATACAAGGATTTCTTTAGTCTGCACACCTTATTCTCCATCCCAAGAACTACAAAACCCGGAGGTTGCTCCATGTAGATCTCTTCCTCCAAATCGCCATTCAGAAAAGTTGTCTTAACATCCATCTGATGCACAATCAAGTTGTAAGATGAAGCTAAGGCAAACAAAACACGAATAGTGGCAATTTTAGTCACAGGAGAATAAGTATAAAAATAATCAAGGCCAAATTTTTGAGTGAATCCTCTTATCACCAATCTAGCTTTGAACCTTTCCACGGTGCGGTCGGTTCTCATTTTTCTCTTGAAAATCCACTTGCACCCAATAGCTCTGCTCCCTTTTGGCAGGTCCACAAGCTCCCAGGTTCCATTTAACATGATTGAGTCAAGCTCACTGTTTACAGCTTCCTTCCAGAAGGTTGCATCAACTGAACTCATAGCTTCTTCAAACGATTTCGGATCTTCATCCACAGCCTGTAGACACAGCATGATCTCATCTAGATCATCTTCGAACTTACCTAGATTTCCGCACTCTACTATAAAGGCTGTTAGGAAATCAGGTCCAAAGCTTGTCTCCACTCTTTTCCTTTTACTTCTCCTAGGTTGAATCTCACTTTCAATCCTAGGGGAAGCATCTTCTGGCTCTGCAGATGAAGGAACTGAAGAAACATCGTTAGTAACTAAGTTTTTCTTCAAAGGAAATACCTGTTCAAAGAACTCTGCATCACGAGATTCAGATATAGAGCGATCTTCTAGACTCATAAACCTGTATGCGACACTATTCTCAGCATAGCCAATGAATACTGTATCATAGGTCCTAGAACCTATAGTTGAGCGCTTGAACGATGGATAGCCCACCTTAGCTAGACACCCCCACATCACTTTCATGTGATTCAAGTTTGGGGCATAACCCTTCCATATTTCATATGGAGTCTTGTCTAACTTCTTGTGAGTTACTCTGTTCTGTACCTAATTAGCTGATAGATACGCTTCACCCCACAAATTCTCTGGCAACCCGGAACTTAGGAGCATTGCATTCATCATTTCCTTTAAGGTCCTATTTTTCCTTTCTGCCACACCATTTTGCTGCGGAGTATACGGGGCCGATATTTCGTGAATGATTCCCTCACTTTCACATAAGTCCTTGAGGAAATCGGAGCCATACTCTCCACCCCTATCTGAGCGAACTCTCTTTATTTTCCGCTCCAACTGATTTTCTACTTCTGCCTTATACACAAGAAACTTGGACTCTGCTTCATCCTTCATCCTTAAAAGATACACCTTGATATATCTCGAACAATCATCAACGAAGGTGATATAGTAGCGTTTCCCGCCTCTACTTTCCAAGTTCTTAAAGTCTGCTAAATCTGAATGAATTAGCTCAAGTGGTGTGGTCTCTCTCTTCGTGACAGATTTGTAGGGTTTCTTCACGAATTTAGAATCCGCACACACTTAACATTTTTCAAATCCATCTAATGACATATTTGGGAGCAAATTTAAACTTTTCATTTGTTTCAATTTTGTTGCACCAACATGACCCAATCTACTATGCCATAATTCAAAGAACTCAACAATATAAGCAGAAGTAGAAATCTTATTCATTGAAGGAACAGTTACAATCTCAAGAACAAATAGGCCCCCACTAAGGTAACTCTTTCCAACATACTCCCCATTACGGGTTAACACAAGTTTATTAGCATAAAAAACTAACTTAACTCCTACTTTGTTCAACAAAGCACCAAAAATTAAATTTCTACAAAGAGAAGGAACATACAACACATTGTGAAGAGCCAAGGTCTTCCCTGAAGTCAGCTTCAGAACCACTTTGCCCTTTCCAAGTACCTCAAAGCTGCTTGAATTTCCCATGTACACTTGTTCACCTTCCTTTGCATCTTCCATACTGACAAATAGGTCCTTGTTAGCACAGAAGTGTTTAGATGCACCAGTGTCCACGATCCATTCACTGTTGTTCTCAACCAGGTTGACTTCAGAAACAACTGCAGCAATGACATCTTCATCCTCATTCTCAACCAGATGAGCATGCATGACCCTTGATTCCTCCACTCGATTTCAGATTTTTCTTCTTCTTGTTTTTGCATTGTGAAGCAAAGTGCCCCACTTCACCACATGACCAACACTTGACTATGACTTTCTTCCCAATCTTGCCCTTAGCTTGGAGATTTCCCTTCTTCTCAGAGCTCCCCTTCTTGGCACGATTATCACCTGCTTTCTTGTCAGAGTCAGCACCAGATTCAACAAGGTTAGCCTTGATTGCTAACACATTCTTTGGGTTAGAGGAAACATCCTTAAGCCTGTTGGCTTTCTCAATCTTCATGTGGCTCACAAGTTCTTCTAGGGTTAAATCCCTCTTTTTATGCTTGAGGTGATTTCTATAATCAGACCAGGAATCAGGTAATTTTTCAATCAAAACATTAGCCTGAAGGATTTCACACATCTTCATACCCTGAGTGTAGGGAATAATTTCAAGCCTTTAAAATCCCACTATCTTGAACCCCACTGTGATCATACACTAAAGTACGGTGGCGTCCAAAAGGGAAAAAGATAGAGCAAAAGAGTCGCCAACAAGTTTTTAAGGAACTTGTAAACCGCTCACAGGATGAAGGTTACACCCCTTAACGATCCAAGAGATCGTCAACTCCATAAGGTCATGAACCAAATAAGGGTTCGGGGATGAAGGTACAAATCCAACCTAAAAGAGATTGAACCTGCCCTAATAATAAGCCTCTACTTTATTCTGCTCGTATTCATGTGCGCTTTCTGACTAACATGCAATCAATAGGTTAACCCTAAACCTGTTTAATCTATGTTGGTTGAATATTAATGCACAAACAAACTAATATTGGCGATCACTTGAATTTATAATCACAATTAACCCTAACAAGATTATTAATTATCTTATTAAGCGTGATTGCAAGTACAAAATTCCTTTTAAACATGCAATAAAAAGGTGATCAAGCAATAAAAATATAAAATATGATACATATCAAGCAACATAAATAAATAGTCAACATCATTAATAATAATTATAACAATCATAAAATAATAATCAAAACAATAATAATCATATTAAAGCATAACAAGATCCTAGGCATGATACTAACAAGATTAATAACAAACCCTAGCATGTCACTAAGCAATAAAAATCAAATCTTTAGCCCTAACATGATACTAACATGAATAAATATTAGGAAGAATATAGGAAGCATCATACTTTTAATCATATTCGATATTAAAGTTACCCTAGACATGATACTAGGAATCAAAATAACAATCTAAGCATGATTTCTACATCATAATATCAATTAAACCATTAAAGTACTTACTTGGATGCCTCGTACCTCTTTCTAATAACAAAATACACACGTTAGTGTAGGGAATAGTATCAAGCCTTTAGAATCCCACTAGCTTGAACCCCACTGTGATCATACACTAAAGTACGGTGGCGTCCAAAAGGGAAGAAGATAGAGCAAAAGAGTCGCCAACAAGTTTTTTTAGGAACTTGTAAATCGTTCACGAGGTGAAGGTTACACCCCTTAACGATCCAAGAGATCGTCAACTCCATAAGGTCATGAACCAAATAAGGGTTCGGGGATGATAGTACAAATCCAACCTAAAAGAGATTGAACCTGCCCTAATAATAGGCCTCTACTTTATTCTGCTCGCATTCATGTGTGCTTTCCAATTAACATACAATCAATAGGATTAACCCTAAACCTGTTTAATCTATTTTGGTTGAATTTAATGCACAAATAAACTATTATTGGCGATCACTTGAATTTATAATCATACTAACCCTAACAAGATTATTAATTATCTTATTAAGCAAGATTGCATATACCAATTCCCTTTAAACATGCAATAAAGGTGATCAAGCATTAACAATAATAAGCATCAAGCAACATAATAAATAATCAACAACAACAACAACAACAACAACAACAACAACAACAACAACAACAACAACAACAACAACAACAACAACAACAACAACAACAACAACAACAACAACAATAATAATAATAATAATAATAATAATAATAATTCATCAATCATAATTATAATCATGTTAAAGCATAGCAAGATCCTAGGCATGATACTAACAAGATTAATAACAAACCCTAGCATGTCACTAAACAATAAAAATCAAACCTTTAACCCTAACATGATACTAACATGAATTGATATTTGAAAGAACATAGGAAGCATCTTACTTTTAATCATACTTAATATTAAGAATACCCTAGACATGATACTAGGAAGATCAAAACGCCTTAACATAACATTAGGAATCATAATAACAACCTAAGCATGATTTCTACATCATAATATCAATTAAACCATTAAAGTACTTACGTGGATGCCTCGTACCTCTTTCTAATTACAAAATACACACGTTAGTAACTTCAAGGAAAATAATAATCAAAACAATTAAATTAAATAATTGAAAGAGAGATTTGGGACCAAACCCTCAGAAATTAAAACCTTTCACGTCTAGGGTGAAAGCAACTTCGAATATGGCTAGGTGTATCAAGATCTTGTGAATGCGGAATTTTGTATTCGAAAGAGAATTAAGAAAAGAGAAAATGAAAGGAATGAAGAAGAGAATTGATGATTGTTGGTGAATGGTGAGAATTGATAATTCGTTGTTTTTTTGAGAGAGACGATCCCTGAAAACGGAGTTTTTAATACGATATTTATAGAGAAAATCATCCAAAAAAGATAATTTATCAAAACAGAGTCTGAAGACCAAAGAAACACTTTGGCGCCAGCCCTGGCTCATTGGCGCCAAGATCTGTGGCTAGCGCCAGGCGCCAATGCTGGCGTCTGGCGCTAATCCTGATTCCAGGCGCCAAGGCCTGGGGTTGGACGCCAAACCGGATTTTAACGCGTTTTCGAAAATCTGATAATTTTACCGTACTGGAAGATAAAATAATATAATTTCAATCGAAAAATGCTATTTGATCTGATTAAAACTCTGAAGAGTCCTAATTGAATTAAGAATGATAAGACCTTCTAGAATGTTCTAGAAGACTAAAACCATTCCTAATTACATTAGGAATGATAAATTATTTTAGGCCCTCCCCTAGATCATAGGGCCGTACTTAAAAACTCAAACCGGGCCCAGTTTAGTAAATTGGCCATAAATTCCTCAATATTCATCGGAATTGGGCTTATAATATATCGTTGGAAAGGTCTTTGCAAGCCCCATCTGACTACACCATTATTGGACCCATATTATGGACCAACCAAATTGGATTGATTGTTTTCTTAAAAATAAAGTTTTCAAAAACAGGGAGAAGAACTTTCCGCAACACTAGACCTTTCCACACTTTCGTTTCATTCGATTACGATTCGACGTGAAAGGCACTCATCACTGGGTTTGGTTTTGGGGAGACACAAATGGGTGGCTACAGTTAGTAACTTCAAGGAAAATAATAATCAAAACAATTAAATTAAATAATTGAAAGGGAGATTTGGGACCAAACCCTCAGAAATTAAACCCTTTCACGTCTAGGGCGAAGACAACTTCGAATATGGCTAGGTGTTTCTAGATCTTGTGAATGCGGAATTATTTATTTGAGAAAAGGCTAGTTTAGAAAAGAGAGAGAGAATAATCAAGAAAATCTTGATGAGAGTTGGTGAATGAAGAGAGTTGATGAATGAAAGATGTAGATGATTAAGATAGTCGGTAATTCGTGAATGAAAACGGAGTTTTTAATACGATATTTATAGAGAAAATTAGCCAAAAAAAAATAATTTAACAGAACAGAGTCTGACGATCGCAAAACAGTATTGGCGCCAGCCCTGGCTAGTTGGCGCCAGCTCCAGTGGCTAGCGCCAGGCGCCAATGGCTAGTGCCTAGCGCCAATCCTGGTTCCAGGCGCCAAGTCCTGGGGTTGGACGCCAAACCGGATTTTAACGCGTTTTCGAAAATCTGATAATTTTACCGTACTGGAAGATAAAATAATATAATTTCAATCGAAAAATGCTATTTGATCTAATTAAAACTCTGAAGAGTCCTAATTGAATTAAGAATGATAAGACCTTCTAGAATGTTCTAGAAGACTAAAACCATTCCTAATTACATTAGGAATGATAAATTATATTAGGCCCTCCCCTAGATCATAGGGCCGTACTTAAAAACTCAAACCGGACCCAGTTTAGTAAATTGGTCATAACTTCCTCAATATTCATCGAAATTGGGCTTATAATATATCGTTGGAAAGGTCTTTTCAAGCCCCATCCAACTACACCACTATTGGACCCATATCATGGACCAACCAAACTGGATTGGCTGTTTTTCTTAAAATAAAGTTTTCAAAATCAGGGAGAAGAGAAAAGAAATAAAACTTTCCGCAACACTAGACCTTTCCACACTTTCGTTTCATTCGATTATGATTCGACGTGAAAGGTACTCATCACTGGGTTTGGTTTTGGGGAGACACAAATGGGTGTCTACAGAAGCCCCCACTTTGACTGAGTTTGGAGAAACGCAAGTTTCGAAAACAAAAGTCAAAGTATCGATAGGGACGGAGAATGATTCAGAACGTTCTGCGATCCTAAATCAATCTTGTAACGCCGATACCTGCAAAACTAGCGTTAGTTAAACAGATAAAAGAGTTAAGAAACGCGTATCTTGCACCGTCGAGCACACATCTCTGAAAGTAACCGATTTGTTTTGATGACCTCCTGCAAGCTAGAGAATGTCATCCCACTTGAAAAACGCTACGCGCGTAACTGCTTCCAAATTAGAAGATTGCTTCGCCTGAAACGATCCTCCTCCGCAATGATAATATTCCGCGTCCAAGGGAATACCGTCGAAGATTATTTCTCTCGAAACAATCCTCATCCGCATTGATAATATTCCGCGTCCAAGGGAATACTATCGAAGATTGCTTCTCTTGAAACAATCCTCAGTTGTTTGTGACAACTCTCCATAATCCAGGGAACGCCACCTTGCTGTTTCGATGTTCACTCGTCTCTGAACAAAGAGCTTCTTTTTTATATGTTCACGCGCCTCTGAACAAAGAGCTTGATAATAGGATGCCCACGCGTCTCTGAGCAAAAGAGCTTGTAGGAAATGTCCACGCGTCTCTGAACAAAAGAGCTTTGAATGAAATGCCCACGCGTCTCTGGAGAAAAAGAGCTTGATGGAAATGTTCACGCGTCTATGAACAATAGAGCTTCAGTACTTGAACGTTTGTTGCGATAATGTCTTGAAGAAAAAAAAAATTCCGAAGACCAACGTTTGTCGATCTCTAAAGCTCGCCTGAACTTTATTCCGCTAAAACCAGTATGTCGGTGTCTCCGTGATTAGGCGCTTTAAGCTAAGTGAGACGATCTTTCATCAGGTCGATCACTTATTGCAATTGTAATCAAACTGACTACTTAATCATGTTAAATTGCTTATAGGGGCTAACTGGCGTACCAAGGAACCCGAAATTGCTGTATGAAGTCGAAATCACCTTTCTGAGAGGCTTCGAGCTTTGTCGTTGCTGAAATATTTCTCGCGCCAAGAATTGATGCTGTCGCCGAACGCTGCGATAGGGTCTTCCCTATTCTGCTGCACCTGTATTTATTTTTTACTATAGAACTTTGCCAATTTCTTTAATTATCTTAGGGTTGACCTAAGGCTTAATGTTGCTTGACTCATCGACTTGACACGACTCAAGGTATAAACTTGACTCGATATGTTTAACTGACTCGAGGTTGACTCGACTCGAAGTGTAATGACACATGTGTTAGACTCAAATCAAAGTGATATGGCCCGACATGGCTCAATGTGTATATGACTCGTGTGTGCATTGTAATGTGATCGTGCGACTCAAAAAATGCAAAAAAACAAAAATTTTCCGTCAATTTTGTGGAGGGGACCGACTTTCTCCCGAAAAAGAAAGACGCGAAAAAGAATCGAAAGTTTGAAGATGCATGTTTAATGAGCTTAGTCAAATGTTGTTTGATACTATCTCTCAAGGTGCAAGGATTAATCCATCCTAGGCTATCTCAATGGTTGACTCCATGATGAAAATATTTGGGTAACTTAGGCACGGAGGCTAAGCACTTCATACTTCATGATGCAATGATAATTATGATTGATGAGCGATTTTGATATGACAAGGCATGCTTCAACGTTGTATTAAGATTTCATGACAAAGGGTTCTTAAGGGAAATATATTTGGTCATGTATGCGTGATGTGTGTGATAGTGACACTAAAGTTAGGCCGCAAGAGCTAAGTGTGTGGAAAGATATTATTGTTGAAAAGAGTCAAATGGTGGTGACTCTTAGGCTAGGTAAGCTAATGATGTAGGGATCAAGCCCCCAAGTCTAGCTCTAAGTGAAAAGGGATGAGCATTGGAGATTCCTTGATATGATCATGGTGCAAGTGTGTGAATGTGAATATGAACGCATGTTTATTACGGCCGCACCTCGATGTGAGGTTGCCTACGTATCCGTTAGGAATCAGGCCGAACGTAGCTCTAGCCAAACCTCGCACAAGTGTGTATACCTCAAAAAGGTCTTTTTGAGGGTTGTAACGTGGTTAGGCTAAAGGTTTAAAGAAGAAGGGGATAAAGGCTCAAGACCCTAGACAAGCCCCCAAGGTGTGCAACCTTGCTTTTGAATATTTGTATTTTCATGCTTGAATTTCTATTCTTTTTTAGCTCTTTTTTGCTTTAGCATTTATTTTACTTTTGCAAGTGTGGGCAATCCCGATCATGCGGTCTATCACTCACTTGGCATTCATGTTTCTCAGGCACGGTACCGAGCACTCGATAAGAGACGCAATCTGAGACGTGTTCTTATCGAAGATATTTTCATATCAAAGACATTGGAACACTTACCCTTTTGTACACTTGTTTCCGTTTTTTATTATTGCTTATTTTTTGCTATTGCTTTCTTTTGATTTTGCTCAAGCTTTCTTTAGAATTGCATAAGTTACACACCATCCCATCCCAAGGTTAGGTAGATGTAGGTTGAAAAAAGAAGGGTCTATCGTTAGACGAGGCTCAAAGTGGTTTATGAAGAAAGGATTGCATATTCGAAAGGTGAAAGGAGATATGATGTGGCTGCAAGGGGTGCCTCAAATCATTGGTATACCTTGTTCTTAGCTCGACATGGATTATTTTTTTTTATTTTATTAATGCAATATAATGAAATGATCATAGGTAAGGAAATAAATGCTCATTTTATTAAAAAGGGAAAAGAAAAGAAAAACTACAAAAATGATCTAAAGGAAAAGAAAAGGTGCCTATGCTAGACTTATTGGGGAAAGGAAAAAATGAAAAAGAAATAGAAAAAGAGGCCATGAAATCTTGTCGTTGAAGCTCGCCTCTTGTCTTGTGTTGCTTCCCTTATCATCACTCGTTCTTCTTGTTAACTGGAGGTATGGGAAGCTTATTATTATCAATCAAATGTTGGATAGCCTCCTTTAGCTTCCAACAGCTCTCAGTAGTATGACCCCTACCTTGGTGGTACTTGCAGTGTTCGTCTGGATTCCAACTAGGCAATCTTTTCTTAAGTGGGGGATCCTTAATAGGTCCTATGGGAGTAATGATTCCCTTGGCATGGAGTCGATTGAAAGCATCATCGTCGCTAGTTCCAATAGGGGTAAATTCCCTTTTCGGTTGCTTTCGATTACCCATGGCTAGGATCTCACTAAGGTCGAAAGTACCAACACTATTACTATAGTAGGTGTTTTCGGAAGAAGAAGGATAGTCGTTCTTCTTCCCTTTACAGCCACTGTTACCATTGGTACTAATCTTGGCCTTCTTGTCGCGCGGAGGAATATGAAGGAGATTTGAATCAATGAAGTCTTGAACACGATCCTTGAGGGCGAGACACTTTTCAGTAGTGTGACCGCGACCTTTATGGTATCGACAATAGGAATTTGGATCCCAATTAGGAGAACGTTTTTCAGATGGAGGGTCTTGACTGGGACCAATGGAGTGAATGAGACCTTGATCGTGAAGACAGTCAAAAGCTTCATTGTAAGTCATTCCTATTGGTGTGTATTCTACAATGGTCCGTTTTTCCTGTGGCTTAGGAGCATTGAGTTCTTCATTAAACTCTTGGCGAGAATTTTGTTCGATGGCCATCACCCGATTTGCTAATCCTTCTACCACATTCAAGAGCATGGCAATAACATCTTGCAGTTTTCGAATTTCCTCTTTTAGACTTGACGAGTCTTCCTTGGTATTATCTAAGAAAAGACTTTCATCCTCCTCAATTATGGCCACTTCATCGAGAGAGGTCATATAAGCTGTCTCGATCATAGGTTCTCCTACAGGTGTGATAAGAAGTGATGGATCAAAGGATGCTTGGTCATCTTCGATGGCTAGAATCTCGGAAGTTTCATTGTCATCGATCAGATCTTGAATAGCTTCTTTGAGTTTCCAACACTCTTCAGTGTCGTGACCCTTTCCTTGATGATATTTGTAGTGCTTATTAGGATCCCACTTAGGTGGCCTGGCTTCTGAAACCGGATCTTTGATGGGCCCTATGGGCATGACTAGTCCTTTGTGATGTAGCTTCTCGAAAGTCGTTTCATAACTTATACCAAGTGGAGTGAACACCCTTTTTTATCTTTGGATTCGTTGTTTAGAGGTGTTTGTAGCATGTACCTCACTAGAGGAAGAAGAAGGATGGTCGCTCTTCTTTCCTCTCGCAATATTATCTTTCAGAAGGTCATCTTCAATGTCAATGCCTATATTATAGACAGCTTTGAAAGTATTCAAGTCGTGTTGGTACTTTAAGTGCTTTGAATACTTCCCTTGGAGATTCTTGATAAACATCCTCACAGATTCTTTTTCAGTGGGAGCCTTGACCATATTAGCAGAAGTTTCCCTCCATTTGTTGAAGAAAGACGTGAACCCTTCGTTTTCCTTTTGTTTTAACATCTCAAGTTGTCTGTGGTCTGTTTCATCTTGGATGTTGCACTTATATCTATCTATGAAAGCGTTTACTATCAATTCCCAGGTAGATGTTTTCTCCTTGTCAAGGGAGAAAAACCATTGTTGGCAAACGGTTTCAAGAGATAGTGGGAACAGAGAGGGAAAAACCTTCTTACCGATACCCTTAATGTTCATTATTGTTTCGAAAGATCTCAGATGAAAGTAAGGGTTATCTGTTGCCTTGAATTTAGGGATGTCAGTGGCGTTGAACTTATGCGGTAGAAGTTCCTTGTCCAGCGAGACCCCTTGCGAACTCATGCCCTGAAATTTATAGTCACTAGATAGCTTGCTTAGACTCTCTTGCATGAGGTTCATCTGTTGTTGCTTCACGGGATCATCGACCTTAAGTGCGAGAAGTTTTAGTGTCTCAGTCACAGTAGCCAGTTGGTTCTTGAGGTCATTGAATTCTTCTTGAGTTGCCATTATAACTCTCGCTTTCCTCTTTTGACGAATCGGTTTATCAAAAAGCGAGACTTGAATAAAGAGTTTGTCCTTAATTAATCGCCCTTCTCTCCTCGACCAAGTACTGTGGGAAAGGAATTTAGGGATACTTATTGTTAATTATTTGACTCAAACTTTATTCAACATGCAATGGATGGAGGAAATGAAGAAAAAATTGGAATAAAAAGTGAAAGAAGATTTAGATGGAGGGATATGAAGAATTAGGAATAGAATGTACCCCTCAACTCAAATGACGGAAAGACCGACTCATGCATGGACCTACGACATGGTCATGGTGATGTGTACTCAAAGTGTGTGCTAAGATTAGTGAGTGTAGATAACATATTAAGACTCGTGTCATGACCATGTGGCTAGACTATGTGACCAAGACTCAATTAATGACTTGACAAGGTGTTATTGACAGCGAAAATTAACCGAATTAATTAGCAAACTGGTTAATTAGACCTTAGGTGATGACTCGACAAATAATCTGAACTGTCGGCCAAGCGACAGGACTGGCGTCGCATTATGGTGATTGGCGCCAGACAATTTAGTAAATGTCTGGCGCTACACACTATAATGTGGCGCTACAGCTCAGACTTTGGCGCCAATATTGGAGCTTCAGTCTGGAACTGTTTTCGGTATTATTAGTCAATTGGGGTATGCCTAAAGTCGTACTAGGTCAATTCCGATTTAAAAAAATAAAAACTTTATTGACTCAAATTAATTAATTAATTAATTAAATAGGCAAAGTTCTTTAAGTCATTAATTTTAGTCTCAACACAAATCAACAAACGGTTAAGAGAAACATAGAATATATATGCACAACAAATAATGCACAATTAGTCAAGTAGGCACAATATGATGCAATGAGTTTGCAACCTAACCATGGCTCTAGTTCTCTAAAGTTCAGGATATGGTTTAGTCAAATAGGGTCCATGGTTAATTGTCCGGATGCACCGCGCAGAAGCCTAACCGTGAAGGGTTAGCGCGTGTGGATGGGACACCGCGAGTTTTAGAAAAAACTCACTTCCATGGTTTGGTGAATTCAACATCTCAGATGTACCCTTTGTTGCCAGGAGCGTTCAATTGGGTAGATAGAGCATGAATTTCCAGAGGGTTATGTCCATATGTAGAACACATATGGGTTTCAGAAAAGTGAGAAAAAATTCAATCAGGAAGCAGGATCGAGCAAACAATACGAAAAACCAGTCGAAATTAGAACGCATATTTCTGGCTCGGTATTGGGAGAAATTGGCGCCAGCAAACAGAGACTGGCGCCAACTTTTAACTATAGCGTCTGGCGCCAATACTGGCGTCTGGCGCTACGGCTAAAAGTTTGGCGCCAAGCTCTGGCCCCTGACGCTACTTCCCACATGCCTCAGCAGCTTTCTATACTCAATAAAATCATCCAGTTTCGCGCAGTGTTATTTCAGTCCTAGTTGTGAAAGACATTTCTCAAATTTCCTACGTGTAAAATCCTATGTTTTTTACTCATTACGGATGGTCTTTCCAATGAGAACCTTTTTATGCATATGAAAATAATGTTAATCAAAATTACGCACATGAAATACTTAGAACTTTTCGAGTCTCATCCACTCATTCTAAATCATTGCCGAAACAAATTCAGGAATTAAAATAGAAATCCTCCCCAGTGGAGTCGCCAAAAACTGTAGGGAATAATTTCAAGCCTTTAAAATCCCACTAGCCTGAACCCCACTGTGATCATACACTAAAGTACGGTGGCGTCCAAAAGGGAAAAAGATAGAGCAAAAGAGTCGCCAACAAGTTTTTAAGGAACTTGTAAACCGTTCACAGGATGAAGGTTACACCCCTTAACGATCCAAGAGATCATCAACTCCATAAGGTCATGAACCAAATAAGGGTTCGGGGATGAAGGTACAAATCCAACCTAAAAAAGAGATTGAACCTTCCCTAATGATAGGCCTCTACTTTATTCTGCTCGTATTCATGTGCGCTTTCTGACTAACATGCAATCAATAGGTTAACCCTAAACCTATTTAATCTATGTTGGTTGAATATTAATGCACAAACAAACTAATATTGGCGATCACTTGAATTTATAATCACAATTAACCCTAACAAGATTATTAATTATCTTATTAAGCGTGATTGCAAGTACAAAATTCCTTTTAAACATGCAATAAAAAGGTGATCAAGCAATAAAAATATAAATTATGATACATATCAAGCAACATAAATAAATAATCAACATCATTAATAATAATTATAATAATCATAAAATAATAATCAAAACAATAATAATCATATTAAAGCATAGCAAGATCCTAGGCATGATACTAACAAGATTAATAACAAACCCTAGCATGTCACTAAGCAATAAAAATCAAATCTTTAGCCCTAACATGATAATAACATGAATAAATATTAGGAAGAATATAGGAAGCATCATACTTTTAATCATACTCGATATTAAAGTTACCCTAGACATGATACTAGGAATCAAAATAACAATCTAAGCATGATTTCTACATCATAATATGAATTAAACCATTAAAGTACTTACTTGGATGCCTCGTACCTCTTTCTAATAACAAAATACACACGTTAGTAACTTCAAGGAAAATAATAATCAAAACAATTAAATTAAATAATTGAAAGGGAGATTTGGGACCAAACCCTCAGAAATTAAACCCTTTTACGTCTAGGGCGAAGGCAACTTCGAATATGGCTAGGTGTTTCTAGATCTTGTGAATGCGGAATTATTTATTTGAGAAAAGGCTAGTTTAGAAAAGAGAGAGAGAATAATCAAGAAAATCTTGATGAGAGTTGGTGAATGAAGAGAGTTGATGAATGAAAAATGTAGATGATTAAGATAGTCGGTAATTCGTGAATGAAAACGGAGTTTTTAATACGATATTTATAGAGAAAATCAGCCAAAAAAAATAATTTAACAAAACAGAGTCTGACGATCGCAAAACAGTATTGGCGCCAGCCCTGGCTAGTTGGCGCCAGCTCCAGTGGCTAGCGCCTGGCGCCAATCCTGGTTCCAGATTTATTATCACGATCAAATTTCTTGATTTCAGATTCATTAGCAATAACAGTAGTGGTCCTTTGACAAGAGCTAGATTCTTTATTCCCTGGAACAGGAGTACTAGGAATTTCAATCATGGTATTGGTTTGTTCAATAGGCTTTGGAGCATCCCTAAACAAAACATAATCAATTTCTACTTGTTCAAAAGCAATCAACATCCTTTGTGACCATCTCTTATAATTAATTCCATCAAAAGACACAACCTTAGACAGATCTAGGTATATACGAGTTTGAGAATTGCTAGTCATGATATCAACAGAATAAATCAAAATATTTCGTTTCTAAATTATTGGTAAAATAATTGTTGAAATCAATAACAAACAAAAAAGATTAGAACTTTCCTGGATTGAAGATCCCAAACTCACAGTCGCGCCGTGGAACAAAATCCACTGCCTTAGAAGCGAAATACGCCACCACCAGCACAAGTTTCCTAGTGACGCACGTCCCCCAAGTTTAATGCAACTCTCTCCGTAATCCGTGCACTCGAACTCGAAGAGTGGAATTGCTCAAGAACTGTTCAGATCTCAAAAGGTAGGTTTGTGTTTTCGGCTAGAAAGTGAATGAATCTCATGAAAAGGCAACACTCGTATTTATATGAGTCCCGGAAAAAGAAACACGCAAAGCAAACCGACCTAGGAAAAAAGGTGGGCCCGATCGGGCGAGCTGCCGCCCGATTGGGCGTGAGATTAAGTTTCTCCAGACCTGGTGTCGCGCCCGATCGGGCGAACACCGCCCGGTCGGGTGATCTAGAAACCCCATCCCGGGCGAGCCATCGGGCGAAGCCGCCTGATCGGGCTCGTCAAAAACTCGAGTCCGCCGCCCGGTCGGGCGAGGGCCGTCCGATCAGGCGCGAGAGTTCTCCTATTTTCCTTGACCACCTCCACCCGATCGGGCGAACACCGCCCGGTCGGGCGCCCGATCGGGCGCGAGCATCCGTTTGCATTACCTATTTCCAACAGGAATATGTTTTATACTCTATCAATGTTGTTACGTATATGTATATCTCACTGTTAGTTTAGATGATGAACTACTACGAGAGGGGGTGAATAGTAGTAGGTTCCAATCGTGAAACTTATGCGGAAATTAAAAACAAAACATAAAAGGAAATCAAAGAACACAACAAGATTTACGAGGAAACTTTCCAGAGCCTAACTGGAAGTAAAACCTCGGCCCTTCTTGGGACTTTCAAACAAATTCTACTATAATAAGCAACTCTCCTAGTACAACCTATTACACGGACCTTGCTTTGCAAGTTCCACCATGTACACTTGACACTTGATATGACACCTCTTACCAGACCTAAGACACTTCCTAGGTACCTTTTCCCTTAACCCAGGACACTTCCTAGGTGACCCAAGAAACCTCTCAGGTTCCTTTCACTTGACCCAAGACACCACTCAAGTTCCTTCACTCACTGTGCACTCACAGCTAAACTTCCACTTGAATTTTAGAGAATTCAAACTCATACACTCAAATGTGAATTTATAGAGAATTCACAATCTCACCCCAAAACCAATTACAACACAAAGACTCACTCTAAGACATAAATGAAAAGCTACACATGAAACCCGAAATCAAAATGATAAAGCTTAATCTTTGGCAAACTTACTCTTAAGCACTAAGTTGTTTTCACGCTTAAACTCTCATTTTGCTTCACTGAATTATTTCTATATTTATAGAGGTTCCTCAGTTCACAAAGTAGGGTTTTCGCAAATGTGATAAGCTTAAACAGAAATCTAATCTTATCACTTTAAAACTGAAATCAAAACAAATTTAATTTTGTTTATCTGCAAACCAATTTTAATCAAATTCGTTTTATTTAAAAAATAGAATTTTTATGAAAAAGATAAAACCGAGTTCAACCAGATTTTAGAAGATAAAATCAAATAAGTACTTTTTTATAAAAACTATATATAATTATCTTTTACGAATTAATGAGCTTGCCAAGCTTTATCTGATTTCTAATAAGTTCCATGCATAACAACCAATTACATGCTTACATCAACCTATAAAAACAAACTTATCTTTTATACAACTATAAGTTATGAAGTCCATCTTTTTCGATTGATATCTCGAGCTCTGCACCGATCCTTGGTTGTTGAGGTTTGCCCCAGCATTACACCGAAACCAGGTCGTTACAACCCGTTGTGAAGTTCCTATTAAGAAACTTCGGGAAGTTCCATTTCTGGAACTCTTCTTCTGTCTTTACTTGTCCTCATGGATCTTCTAAAGTTCCTTTGTTTCACTTCCTACTTCAACTCCCAGAGCTTACTGAACCTGCAAACATCACAACACTAGAAAATCCTTATTAAATGGAAGTTTGCTCAATTCTTAACATCATCATCAAAACATCATAAGAGTCAACACTCACAGACTTAAAATCCTATGTTTCGGTTGCATGCTAGACCCCAACAAAGTATTGACCTGGCTTACTCTTACCTCAAATCCTAGAAATTTGGTAGAGGTGATAAGAGGGTGGGCATGACAAGGTCGGGCTGAGGGTAAAAAAGTATGTCAGCTCAGTCTGTCAGATCGGGCCAGGCCAAGGTTCTGGCAAAAAGTGCTTGCCCAAAAGCCGCAATATTGGAGCGGGCCCTTCGGCCGGGCCAAAATGATAACTATAATGCCTAGAAAAACATGTCCAAGGCTCGTGAGAAAATAAAAAAACTTCGTGTTGGGACTAACATGAGAAGTCCTAGATTTGGGGTTTGTATCTTGTCAAGTGATTAGGCTGCTTGGTAAGTTGGGATAAGGATTCCCTAACGGATACTGCGATTATAATTACACGTCCAAATTTTATTTATGACACTACTAAACTTGCATCTAGGCTGCACTTGCAATCAAAAGAGAAGTTTACTTAACAAGTCTAAGAATGTCTAAGAATGCTCTATTTCAAAACCATATGATAATAGGAAAAAGAGTAGCCCCTTATTGTTATAAAATGTTTACCTCTCTCTGCTTTATGTTATCCTTTTAAATTCTTTTAACAACATTGACTAATGGAGAGCTTGTGTATGCCACACTCTACGAGAAAAAGCAAACAAAACAATTGTTGCCTTGTTGGTCATCTACGTAAACACAGTATTTTCCCTAAATAAAATATTGCATAAATGGTCAATTATGTTAATAAAAGGACATTAGTTTTTAATTTACTAACTAATGAACCCAAAATAGACCAATACTGAGAAACATCAAATCATAACTTTCTTAGTTAGGAAATGGACTGCTGTCTAAGAATACACTTACAAATATATTAGTATAATAAATTAGAGTGTGCTCTTCACAAGAATTCAACCAACAAAAAATAGTGTTGGAGTCCACCAAATCCAACTTACTAACTTTAAATTCATGGTCTTTTCCTTGCCTCTTAATTTCTTATTCTACAAAATTGTCTCATAAGTGTGCGGTGATTGATTTTTAGTTACACTTACTCAATCGAGTCGTTTTTAAATACTTACAACAATTGTCTGTTTTATCCATTTTGAAAACTTATACCACTTTTTATTTCGATATGTAACTATTGTTATATACGAAGTATAGTTTTTGTTTTTCGGCCAGGCCACTAGCTTCTCTTGCACTAATTCAATAATGTTTTTTGCTCTTGCATGCTAATCCCATTGACAGTAATTAGTCTACTAACATACTTGTATTAATTAGTTTATTCAGTTTCATATGTTGTTCAAAACCCTTCTTAAAACTATGCATGCACAAACAAAATTACAAAAGACTTAGAAATGGTAGTTATCTTTAGGCTAGACCAACGCCTCTAATTTCCTTGAGTTATTGTATCAATAATCAATAACTTAATACTAAAAGCGAAATCAGTGATGACACATGTCATTCACTGGTTAAAAATTTTCCCTCCACTTTTATCTTTCCTTTTTTCATGAAAAATGCTTATAATATTTACTTTCCATTTTGCTGATAATATTTTTCCATACGCACTCAAACGAAATATTTTTATATGTATATATTTTACAGTAATTATTTTTCTATTTTTTTTATATATAATTGTTATATTAATGTTGTAATTCACTATGTAATTTATTAAAATCCGTGCATTGCACTCAGCTTGAACTCAGCTTAATTCAACTCATTATTAGATGCAGATCGAGCATATAATTGGGATGCATCATATCAGAATCTCACCAGAAAAGTGGAATCTTCTCTTCTAACAAGTAACAATAAACCTTTAAGGTTGGTTAGGATTGATAAGAGAAATATTCACACCTCCTTTCCTTCAAATATAGAATATGCATCCAGAGCCTAAGCAAAAAGGGCATTCTACTCCCTTTAAAAAACATGCACCTTGAAAAATTGCATCTTTTAAAGTTGTGGACTCTCATTTTACGCTCTTAACCCCAAAATTATAATCGAAATTTAGATGTCCTTTGCATCTTATTACAACGAATCTAATAGCAATGATGAAAGTCACCTTTGTAAAATTCTACAATCCCCAAAATCAAAACCAAAGTACAATTTAAAGATCATAAATAAAAATCCTAAAAAATCGTAAAGGGAAAAAATTAAAGTACCTTTTGATCGGATTTGTGGTAACGCTTAACTGGACAAACCACAAAGTAACTGACAAATATTCATGAAATGATCAAATTGAAAGAATAGAAAGAGACATGAGGGGCTTCCATGGGGTAGTGCTCGGAAGTTGGTATATTTCCCTCGCTTATAGTGTTTCTGGTTCTAATTTACTTCAATTATCTACTATTTTTTTTCTTACAAAATTTAATCAAATATAGGGAAAATAGATGAATACCAGACCCTAAAATTAAATAAGGATAATACCTTAAAATTTAAATCAATCAAAACCTTATAAAACAATTTGAAATTAAAATTGAAAAATACCTTTGAAGATTGTCAGTGACTTTGTGGTTGAAATTAAACTTGAAACCAATAATTCAACTTGTAATATTAAATGGGTGCAAATGCGTAAATATACATTTTTGGGGTTATAATTGTCACAACACTATTCATAAGAGCAAGATTCTACTTTTTATAAAGTAGGGATATAGAATCATAATTGGCACACTCTCCTAGTATAAATTGTCGTCATCAATAACACCAATTTTATAATTTTATGAGCTTATTAATATACTTACACAGTTTCTATTTAGTTGACGCGTTTAATTTAGGCACATCTATTAAGGAAATGAGAGAGAGTGAGAGAGAATGAAAAAGTAAGTGGGGTACCTTGTAAATACAAGGTAAAAATTTACCTCTAAAGGAAACGTGTCAACTAAAATAAAAACTTCCTAAAAAAGAATATGTGTCAACTAAAAAGAAACGGAGATAGTACATGTTTCCATTAAAAAATTTGCATTAAGTTTTGCAAATAATTAAGCAAACGATCAATAAGAAAAGAGTTAGGAGTAGATCAATTAAGACTAATGCGAGAATGCAAGTATGGAACTAACTCAAAAGTAAAGTTACATGTTTTATTCTGTCTTTATTTGCTATGTTGCAGGTTGTCTCCCATGATTTGGAGGTCTGTTTATAATCACTAAAGTTTAGGGCTAAATTTTTTTAAAGAACCATTTTTTATAGGCAAAGGTACCTTTATTATTTATTATAGGGTATTGTAATGTTATATGCGGCCCTTCATTTAATACACTTTCTTTATTAGTATTAAGTTTAAAATTTATCGACAATTCACTAGTATATTGGTGTGATAAATGTTTATTTATTGTTTATTCTTTTCAAAATAAATAAATATATATATATATATATATATATATATATATATATATATATATATATATATATATATATATATTTCTTATCACTAATAGTAATTCAATGAGTATAAAAAATAAAATTGATTTAAAATTGAATCCTCTATGTTACATTGTTACCATTACTATTTTTTACAGAAACTTGGGTCCTTTTAGAGTAAGATTAGCCCTAGGTCTTAAGATTCTAGATGACATCATCATTTTCTAATTTTGTGGCCTTAAGACAAGACTTTATTATTTTAAAGCATTTATGAAGTTTGGTCTTAATAAAATCTGAAGTGGAGTCTTGAAAATTCAAGACTCAACTTCAGACTCAATTTAGCACTTAATTATTTTTTTTTTAATTTTTAAAAAACTTTAATAATTTAATTTATATGTAAAAAATGAGTCTGAGCAATTGAACAGATAAATTTTATCGAGTCTTAAGGAGTCTTATATAATTATATATTAGAAAAATAATTAAATTTAATCTAAAAGTCTGATGTGGCTATGAATTAAAGTCTTAAGATGAGAATGCGCTAATCTTGCTCTTACCATAAATTTAGTTGACCTCTGCACTCCAAAGAACATAACTCCAAGCCTATGAACTCCGATGCAAGAATTCTTGGCCAAAGAACTTGTAGGGTGAACCAAATTAAAAATTAAAAATAAATTGAAGATTGAAATTTTTGTTGGCGTTGAATGATTTTGATGATACCGATATAAATAGAAAAATAATTTGGTCATTGACATACATCGGATTATAACCATAGAGAGTAAATTGCTACATTATAAAGTTTTCTAAAAATGGTAATAATTTGACAAACTAGGTGAATTAGAATTAGATAATAAGGGGTGTAATTTTATTAGGAGGTTTAAAAATTAAAGTCATTAGGACTAATATGGGAGAAGAAAGAAGAATATGAATATTTTTTGAAATGGCGCTTGGCGCTTTCTTTTTATTGGGAAGATGATAAGATGAGATATATAATTAAATTATTTATTTTTAATTAAACCCGTTTATTCATAATTTTGGACCAAAAATAGTAAAAATACTAGATTAGGCTCGTGCGGTGCACGAGTTTAACAATAATTTACGATTTTAACAATATGTTTTAGCTTATTTGTGTGTAATATGTATGTAGTAGAAATAATTTAAGAAAAATCTAATAAATTGATAAATTAATAAAGAATGGACACCTCAATTCATATGATCTGTATAAAATATACGGAGTAGGAGAAAAATATAACGTTTATAAGAAAATGAAATAGCCTGACCTTTCTTTAATTCTCCAATGGAAATTGCACAATTAGTCAATTTAAATATAAAATCTATTAGAAAAATATATAATTAGTTTAGCATTTTCAAATTTTTATTTATGTTAAAAAAAAATAATGATGTCATTGTAGACACCCATTTGTGTCTCCCCAAAACTAAACCCAGTGATGAGTACCTTTCATGTCGAACCATAATCGAATGAAGTGAAAGTGTGGAAAGTTTAATGTTGCGGATAGTTTTAATTTCTTTTTCCTCTCTCTATTTTTGAAAACCTATTTTAAGAAAATAGTCAATCCAGTTTTGTTGGTCCATGATATGGGTCCAATAGTAGTGTAGTTGGATAGGGCTTGAAAAGAGCTTTCTAACGATATATTATAAGCCCAATTCCGATGAATATTGAGGAAGTTATGGACAAATTACTGAACTGGGCCCGATTTGAGCCTTATATGCGGCCCAATGATCTAGAGGAGGGCTTAATATAGATTTATCATTCCTAATGCAATTAGGAATGGTTTTAGTCTTTTATATTCTTCTAGAAGGTTCTTTTCATTCCTAATTCAATTAGCATTGATAAGTTGACTTTTTAGAGTTTTAATCAGAATAAAAGAACGTTTTTGAGGAAAATACGATTTTATCCTCCTGCACGACAATTTCTATCTGATTTTAGAAAACGCGTCAAAAACTTAGTCAGCGCCAAATGCCAGCATTAGCTCCTGGAGCTAAGCTTGGCGCCTGGCGCTAATGTCAGCGTGTGGCGCTAACCTCGTTTTACGCGTCAGAACTCTATTTTGATTTTTTATCTTTTTGGCTGATATTCTCTATAAATAGCCTTCTAAAAACCCCGTTTTCATGCACCAATATTCACCAACTCTCATCAAGATTCTCTTGATTACTCTCTCTCTCTCTCTCTCTCTCTTTTCTAAACTAGCCTTCTCTCAAATACAAAATTCCACATTCGCAAGACTTAGATACACCTAGCCATATTCGAGGTTGCCTTCGCCCTAGACGTGAAAGGTTTTAATTTCTGAGGGTTTGGTCCCAAATCTCTATTTTAATTATTTAATTTAATTGTTGTTTATTATTTTCCTTGAAGTTACTAACGTGTGTATTTTGTTATTAGAAAGAGGTGCGAGGCATCCAAGTAAGTGTTTAAATTGTTTTATTGATATTTTGACATAGAAATCATGCTTAGGTTATTATTTTGATTCCTAGTATTATGTTTAGGATGTTCCTAGTATCATGTTAGGATGCTTTCTTTAGTATGATATTTAGGGTGATTTGCTTATATCAATTATGATTTCTATAATGCTTCCTATTTTCTTCCTAATATTCATGTTAGTATTATGTTAGGGTTAAAGCTTTAATCTTTATTGTTTAGTGACATGCTAGGGTTCGTTATTAATCTTGTTAGTATCATGCCTAGGATCTTGCTATTATTATGCTTTAACATGATTATTTTTATAATTATAATTGTTATGATTATTGTTATTATGATTATTGTTATGATTATTTATTATGTTGCTTGATATATTATTTATTATGTTGCTTGATATATTATTTATTGTTATTGCTTGATCACGCCTTTTATGCATGTTTAAAGGAAATTTGTACTTGTAATCACGCTTATATAAGATAATTAATAATCTTGTTTAGGGTTAATTTGATTATAATTCAAGTGATCGCCAATAATAGTTTATTTGTGCATTAATATTCAACCAACATAGATAAACAGGTTTAGGGTTAATCATATTGATTGCATGCTAGTCAGAAAGCGCACATGAATACGATCAGAATAAAGTAGTGGCATATTATTAGGGCATGTTCAATCTCTTTTAGGTTGGATTTGTACCTTCATCCCCGAACTACCAGTCATGGTTCAAGACCTATTGGAGTTGACGATCTCTTTGATTGTTAAGGGGTGTAACCTTCACCTCGTGAACGGTTTACAAGTTCCTAAAAAAACTTGTTGGCGACTCTTTTGCTCTAGCTTCCTTCCCTTTGGACGCCACCGTACTTTAGTGTATGATCACAGTGGGGTTCAAGCTAGGGGTTAATGCTTGAAATATTCCCTACAGTCATCATTAGTTTTGGGGGGAAATTTTTTTACAAGAAGTTGACATGTGGAAAGCTATGACATCAGCGGTAATTACTTTAGTTATATTTATAGATAGTGACACTTAGAAAATTTTATCTACTTTTATTTCACTTGACGGGTAGAATTGACAAAATTCCATAAACATTCTTCTTAATAGAACGATCCATATATACCTACAAATTTAAATTACAATTTGCATCAAAAAACAAATTTAAAATACATTAAACAAACATTCAATTAGCACGTAAAATATGAGGTCTAAAATATATACATTTAATTTTTGATCAAATTTCATGTTACGATGTAAATAAAAAAAGGGCATTTTGTCAAAAACTACCTAATAAAACTCATGTTTTGCGAGAAACTACCTAATAAAAAAGTTGTAATAAACTACCTAATAAAGATAAAATGTTGTAAAAAAAACTACCTAAGAAAAGGTAAATTGCTGTAAAATACTACCTATACCAGATTTCCACCGTTGATTGACCTCAAAACACTCTCAAAACCACCGCTTTCATTTTCAAAATTAACACAACTTGCTTGAAATTGTATCCACCACATCTAAACCACCTTTTAACCCCAAAACCACCAGCTCTAACCCGGAAAACCACCATCCCAAAACACTAATCTACCTCTCTAACTCGAAATATCCTCTAACCACCCTGAAAATGACCTTACCACCTTGAAAACTAATAACCCTCACGGTGGTTTCGAGTGTGTTTTAAGGTGGATCAATGTTGTAAAATTTAGTAAATGGTGGAATTTTTGTCAAAGGTAGAATCTTACAACATTTTATCTTTTATTAGGTACTTTCTTACAACATTTTTTTTTATTAAATAGTTTCTCACAAAATTTAGGCTTTATTTGGTAATTTCTCATAAAAATTCCTATGATATGATGCAAAAATCCGTAATCACCTTTAATTTTATCATCTTTAATTTGAAGTATTAAAAGCAAGATGGATTAAACAAGATCAATAGAGGAATAAGAAATATGAGAACTACCTTTGAAAGTTTCAGAGAAAAAGAGAGAAAAATGTTGAATGATGTAATTAGAATCAGAGAAATTTTATTGTATTTGTGAATAATGAAAAATACAACATAATTCAACTTATATATGATCTCATTACATAAGAAACTTATAGAATAAACTTATAACAAAATGAGGGAATCTGTTGTAACAACTTTTGCTGAGCTGGCAGAGTTGTAACAAACTCTGATGACCTGACAAACCCTTCTAACCACTTTGCTGAGAGTCCTCCGCTGTAGCCATACTCTCAATATAATACCCCCTTCAATTTGGGAGATGGTGAATGCATTCCCAACTTGAGCAAAAGAGAAAGTAGTCTAGGAGAAGGAACTGTCTTGGTGAAAAGATCAGCCAATTGAGCTTCAGTAGGAAGATAAGCTAACTGCAGTAGGCCTTCCAATACCTTGTCTCTTGTGAAGTGACAATCTATTTTGATATGCTTTGTACGCTCATGAAATACAGGATTTCGAGCAATGTGTAAAGCAGATTGATTGTGACAGTATAGAGTAACAAGCTTCAAATTAGTGACACCCAATCTTCCAATAACCTCATTGTCCATGTTACTTCAGAAGATGTTGTTGAGTAATTAGGTTTTGATGATTGTAAACTAATGATGATTATCTATCTAACATGTTTGCTAAGTTGTGCATAGAAAGAGCAAGTTATGTTTGGAACAGGATATAAGGAACTTGAGCAATATAGGATAAGCAATATAGGAACAAGAACAATGATAAGTGTTATGGTTGATAAGCATGATGATGGCTAAGGAACCATGAAGGTAACGATGTAAATATGTATGTGTTTGCATATGTTAGCTTCATAAGGTAAGCATTCTATACATATATAGGTCATGTATGTGTAGGAGTCTTTTAATTTAGTTTAGTTTTCTTTATTGTTTTTATAAATGAAAAAACTAACCTTCTGCTTTACTTTGTTATTCTCAGAAGTTTGCTCAATTTGTCATCATCAAAAAGGGGCAACTTGTTGACCCTTATGAGGTTTTGATGATGATAGTTATGATTGAGAAAACTTCCATCTAATAAGGATTTTCTAGTGTTGTGATGTTTGCAGGTTTAGTAAACTCTGGGAGTTGAAGAAGGAACTGAAACAAAGGGACTTTAGAAGATCCATGAGGATACAAGTAAAGTTAGAAGAAGAGTTCTAGAAATGGAACTTCAAGGTGTTCCTTGACAGGAACATACCACGGGTTGTAATGACCTAGTTCCGGTGTAATGCTGGGGCAAAGGTGTTTCCTGACAGGAACATATCAACAGGTTGTAACGACCTGGTTCCGGTGTAATGCTGGGGCAAACCCTAAGATCCAGAATATATCAAGACTACAGGATTCCAGAACAAGCGTTTCAGAGAAGCAGCATGAAGACAGAGCAATAGAAGTATATTGCTCTGGGATTCATGTAAGTATGTTGGACATAAAAGTCGGTCTGGAACAAGTCTATATAGAACCAAGGTGAACTCCAAACAATCAATGAAATTAGAGTGACTGAGTTGTTAGGAACTCGGAGACTGTCAGAGTTCAGGAACCTAATAGGAACTTAAGTATGCACGTCGTTAAAAGTCGGTTTTAATGATATATATATTTACCTTATACGTGCATATCTTTTAGGGATTTGGTTTTACTGAATAAAGATATTTATCTTCTAATAAATCCCTTTTGGAAAAAGATAATTTTGTTTAAAAAGTATTTTTAAACAAAAAGATAAGATTGGAATAAAATCTGATTTTATGTTAAGTTTATCTTATTATTAATGACATATTTTATTCTTAACAAAAAGGATATATTTTCGGAAAACTGATTTTTAGAAAATATCTTTTAAACTTATCTTTTCAGAAAACTTATCTTTTTCAAGATGAAATGAATAATTCGAGTGTACTATAAATATGCTCATATGTATTCATTCAAAGTTGAGGTTGACGAAGTGTAGTGGTCGTGCTTAATGGTTTTATCCTTCACCACGAAGCTAATTCAGTTCTCCTGGTCAAAGTTCCTATCAGGTTTTGGTTATAGTACGTCCAGTGAGTTCCAGACAGATCTCGAGTGTCCAACATATTAGTTTTATCTCTTTATTCATATATATGTATTTAGAGTTATTCTTTGAGATCTTGTAATGGGAAATTGGGTTTGAGTGTTTTGGTTTTAGGGTGAGATTGTGAGTTCTCTACAAATTCACGTTTGAGTTTGATGAGATTGAATTCTCTAAAATTCGAGTGGTAGTTAGTCACCCCGAGTGTGTCTTGGGTTGCATAGTGAGAAAAAGGAACCTGAGTGTGTCTTAGGTCGAGAAAGGAACCTGAGTGTGTCTTGGGTCGAAAAAAGTGCCTGAGTGTGTCTTAGGTCTGATAGGATAGGTTCTTATCAATTAGAAAGTGTCCGAGGAGGAACTTGCGAAGCAAAAGTCTGTGTAATAGGTTGTACTAGGAGAGTTGCCTGTTATAGTGGAATTTGTTTATAAGTCTCAATAGGGCCAAGGTTTTACTTTCAGCTAGGCACTGGATGGTTTCCTCGTAAAACTTGTTGTGTTCTTTAAGTTCCTTTTATGTTTTGTTTTTAATTTCCGCATAATTTTCAAGATTGGAACCTACTACCATTCACCTCCCTCTTGTAGTAGTTCATCTAAACCAACAGATGCTAAAGACATGGCTCGATATATTGCCTCAACTGAGGACTTAGATACCAAACTTTGCTTCTTGGATTTCAAAGCAATAGGTAATATTCCAAGTAGCAATATGCAACCTGTCACAGACTTTCTGCTGTCTGCACATCCTGCCCAGTATGAATAAGAAAAGGCATGAAGATAAAGCTGAGGTAAAGCACTGAGTAAAATTCCTTGGCCTTCAGTCTGAGCTACATAACTCAGAGTATGTATAAGAGCCTGCAAGTGTGAAGTGTAAGGGTGATGCATGAACCGACTTAAAGACTGGACAACAAAAGATCGATAAGTCATGTCTTGTATGCATTAAAAAGTTCAATTTCCCAACAAGTGACCTATATAATTCTGCATTTGGCAAAGGTTCACCAGCCTCTTGTTGCAGTTTCAAACCCAGTGGCGAAGGTGTAATAGCTCTATTCTACAAGGGTAAATTACGATAATGAATTAATTCCCTTAGCTTGTAAATTTTTCTGACTTAGCAAAATTCCTGTATCAGAATATCCAACCTCAATACCTAGAAAGTAACTGATCTTCCCAAGGTCTTTGATACTAAACAGAATATGTAAAGCTGCTTTAAGTTCTTGCATAGCATCAATATCAGTTCTTTTAAGGATGATATCATCCACATAGACAGCAACTACGCAAATCCAGGCTATGTCTTTTTTGAATGAAAAGACTATAGTCATTTTTGGATTGAATAAAACCCATTTTGAGCAAAACAACAAACACAAATCAAATCTAGAAAAAAGAAATATGCAGAAAATCAGTAAAAATCACAAGATATTCTACTATGATACCATGAAAGTTTCAGAGAAAAAGAGAGAAAAATGTTGAATGATGTAATTAGAATTAGAGAAATTTTATTGTATTTGTAAATAATGAAAAAATACAGCATAATTTAGCTTATATATGATCTCATTACATAAGAAGCTATTAAAATAAACTTATAACAAATTGAGAGAATATGTTGTAACAACTTTTGCTGAGCTAACAGAGTTGTAACAAACTTTGATGATATGGCAAACCCTTCTAACCACTTTGATGAGAATTATCCATTGTATCCATACTCTCAATAACCTTGCTTGATTTATTATGCTTTTTATGCAGCAACAATAAATAAATAAATATATATATATATATATATATATATATATATATATATATATATATATATATATATATATATATATATATATATATATATACCTACTACTAGGTTAAACCCATGTTAAATATTTCTTTGATAATAAAAACTAAAGATTTGAACGCCAATTATTAAAAATTATGAAGTACATTAAACATAAAAAATAATTTATTTTTTTGGAAAAAAAAAAACAAATTGAAAGGAAAAATTTTCATCGCAATGTGACAAGTGTCATGTCAATATTTTCTTTTACATAGGTTCAAATTAATGTAAAAATATCTAGGTATTGTCTACTTTATTAAAATACGTAGTCAACAAAAAGTTTTTGTATTCTCTCCGTTTTTAAATATTTGTGTCATTTGAAATTTTAAGAGATTATTGAAAGTTATTTAACGTGGAAAGATGAATTCACAAAAATAAGTTCCTAAAATATTAGGAAGTGATTATTGATAGTAGTTACTAAATCTCACAAAGGAGTAGTACAAAATGAAAAGTAGATTCGTAGTAGAGAAGTTGGATATTATACAAGGATGCTAGGGTTGAGCAACTTTTGTATGGGTATGGCTCTTATGTGTAGATCTTGATTGAATTCTCATCACCAATATTTATAATTGAAAATGAAGGTTGAAAGAAATGGCTAGAATTTTCTAGAGCTCTCTTCATCATTCTTTAATTTTAGTCATAATATTCTATCACAAATCATACAAGTATTTTTTTCAGTTGCTTTGAATTTCAAGAGTTCTCTAAATCATTTAAATGGCTTACATGATACAAGTTAATAGAAAAATCTAGAGAAACGATGAGTTATACTTTTTGTTGACAGGAAAATGATGAGTTGTACTAACCATGCAATATGAGTTTAGGAAAATTTAGAACACCCATAAATACTTAACCAAAAGAATGGGCCTATACAATTGGGTCACCCCCAACCATAAGCTTTGGACAATGGAATAATATTAGAGCTGTCACTTTCTGACCCGAACCGTTAAACCCGACTGTTTCGAACCGATCCGAAAAGGAACTGAACTGTTTAAAACCCGTTTTTTGGAAACCGAAAACTGACCCGACCCAATTTTTTCCAAACCGAAACTGAACTAAACCGAATTTGTGCAAACCGTTACTAACCCGACCCGTTATCAAGCCAAACCGTTACAACCCGAAACTGAAAGCAACCCAAACCGATTACGTTTAAACCCGATAGTAACCCGACCCGTTTTAAACCGAAAACCATTAAAACCCGATAAAAATCCAATAAACCTAAATCGTTCCAACCCGTTACCCGTTGTGACCGAACCGGTTATAATCCGTAACCCGTTGTGACCGAACCGTTTACGACCCGTAGCCCGTTATGACCAAACCGTTTAAAACCCGTAACCCGTTATGACTGAGTCATTTACAACCTGTTACCCAATATGTTTATGATCTAATCTGTTTCAACCCACTACTCGATAAACTCAACTTATTTATGACTTGACTTGATTATAACATGACTCGTTCCTACCCATTATCTGACTAATTCGACTCGATAATCATCCGACTCAATTTTTAACCCGATATGATTTTGATTAGAAACCCGTTTCAAATTAGGTAAACTCGTTTTCAAACCAACCAAGTTCAATCTAAACCGATTATAACCGAAACAATAATGGTTGGACCCGATTTCACCCGATCTATTTTGAACCGAAACCCATTTTCGAACCGACCCAGTTAAACCCAAACTGATTATGACCCGAACCAATTACGACCCGTCCTGATTAAGACCCGAACTGTTTTTAGCCGAAACCCACATTAAATGGGCTAAACCCGTTTTCAAACCGACCCAGTTCAACCCAAATTGATTATGACCCGAACCGACTAGAACCCGACCCGATAAGGATCCGATCCGAATAGAAACTGCAATTAAAAAAACCAAACCGAATTGACCCGATAATTTTCAAAACCGACCCAAACCGTCCCGCTTATTATTTCAATCCGTTATAAACCGACCCGTTATAACCCAAAACTGATAAACCCAACCCAAACCCGAACTGTTTAACCGAATTGACACCCCTAAATAATATATATAGGACTAAAGATGAATCAAGTTTATGCATGCATTTCCAAGCTAAATGTCGTTTTTATTATTTGTGATTTAGTTTTGACCATATATTCCCTTAATACATCAGTAAAAACATTCATAAAGAAATAATACATATTATCACAACATTGTTATCTATATGGTATTAAAAACATTCATAAAGAAATAATTCCCGTATGCGACAATTTGGTAAAAACAATACATTTAAACGACATCTAGACCAAAAAATAAGGACTATCCCACATTGAATCGACAATAAGTATCTTTCCTTTTAAAGATTTCTACTTGAAACAAAGTCTGACTCTTTCAGATACGCAATGCCCTCTTCTAAAGGCATTACGACGACTACTTGTATTGAAGAACTCGCGTTATTTTTTTCTCGGATAAATCTTTTTCTTTTTCTAAATTGTCGCTAGGGGTTCGTAGTAATTAACATACAGCCCATGGGACCCAATCAACTTAGTTAGGCCAAAGGTAATACCCATTGCAAACCAACCACCCAACAAAACCCTCAAAGAAGCCCTTAAAATAGGAGCTTTTCCTAGATACGCCCCTAACCACCCAAATACCACCAAAGCCACCGTAACAGCCGCCGGCACAACCCCGAGCCTCACCTTATGATTCTTTACACTCAATGCCGCCAGAAGCGGCACCACGGCCCCCACAGCAACCGCTAGGGCAGAAGCAAATGCCGCTTGTATAGGGCTTGGCAAACTCTCCTCCTCATTCTTATCATCCTTCTTCTCTCTTTTCCTTTGAGCTAGCTCGATGTCTACTTGCGAGTAGACCGACACGTACTCTCCGATGGCCATACTGCACGCGGCGGCAACAAGGCCGGCGAATCCAGTGAGTATCATGGCCTTAACATCTTGCTTCACTGCACCTACACCCATCATTAGGGAGGCTGTAGTAATAAGCCCGTCATTTGCCCCTAGGACCGCAGCTCGTAGCCACTGAGCTCGTTTCGTGTAGTCCAAGTCATCGTTTTCCCCCTTGTCAGCGTGTTTTTGACCGTGATTGTTGTCTTCATACACGCTGTTTGCTCGAATTGTTTCTAGCTCAACGGTGTTACGATGCACGGTTTGTCCAGGCTCCATTTGTAAAGAAGATAAAAGTAAGTGATTGCTTTGTTAGATAAGTTTGAAAATTGTAGATTTTGAAGAGTTGAAAGATAATAGTGAATGTGCTTTGTAAATGGCTCAAAACCATGTTATTTATACATGTAGGTTGATAATTTGATAATATATAAACTACGTAAGTGGGTGGTTATTGAGTTGTCCACTAAGATAATAATTGCATGGAAAATGCTTCTGAATAACGTAAATGGAAAAGTAATGAAATTTGGTTTCTCCTTTTTAACACTTTGTTTTATGCTTAGCTTTTCACTTAGTCATGCAAATTGAGGTTTTTAAGTTATTACAGTCTTATAGAATTGATTGAAAATTCATCCGAAATTATTTAGCAACAATAAATTATGATCTCCTCAAACATATAATGATATAGTTGGTTTAACAATTTCTCTTTTTTTCACTTAGTATAAGTCATAGGCGCACATACTGCACAACATGTATTTTATACTCGCTCTCTCTGATCCCAAGACCACCCTCTCAAATCAAATGTGAGGTATTATATTTAGGGGTTGGACATCATGATGAGGTAAATTACTATCGTCTAACATAATTGCTTATGTTAAGGTTAGATTTGAAGGGGGAAAAAATCATCAACATTGGTTCTACTATCATACTTCCTCTGCTTTTATTTAGTTGCAACACATCCCTTTGACATGCATGTTAAGTAAGATATTAGACTAGGTAAACAGATAAATTAATTTATAAAATTTTAACACTTATAAGAAGAAAGGGATAAGTTGCTACGGTTTAAATTTCATAGCTTAACTCATTCGTTTACCTAGTTTAATTACCTCATTGATAAGCGTGATAAAAGATGTGTTGCAAGTATAAAAAAACAGAGGAAGTATTATGTATATTTTGGATAATATTGAAAATGGGCTTGGAATATCCAAAAACAAGGGGAAGAGTTTAATGGACCACACACTTACAAGTTACAAGCTTATAAGTAGTTACACTACCCTATAACCAATTCACGCAATGAAGGGAGTTACGTAGCTTCTTAAAGAACCATCAAAATGGTCTATATCTAATCTGATCTCTCATTGTATCCAACGTGAAACAAATCACATTTGTGAACATGGGATTTCAACAAAGGTATAGTGAAGCCCCTTTTCTTCCTCTCAAGGAAAATCACAATTGCACTTATTATTCCAAATAATCTATGTATTTGCTTAAAGCCTCTTTCATTGTTTAAACAATGGTCTTTGTTTGACAATGGTTAAGAATTAACTTTATGTGTTTCAATGGATTATTAGTATTCAAATTCCTTAACTATTTAGCAAGAAGATTTAAGGTGAAATAATACAAGTAAGATATACAACTAATAACAACGCACATGTTGAGAGTATATATTGGTGATTGAATGAGCTGAGAGGGAGACTAGAACGTCTTTTGATATATATGTAATCAGACTTTTCTCTGTAAAAGCCTTAATTTGACTCTATAAATTTATCAATTTCACACATAACACAAATTTGAAATAGATTTCTAAATCGAATAACAACCGTATAGCTAAGTCTAACTTGAAACATGTATTAGTAAGCATGATGTAAGCCAAGTAATCCAACTTTTTGGTGTAGAAGATTCAACAAACCAAGGGAAGAGATACTTAAATATATCCAAGCCCTAATTAGTTGTATTTATTCTTTTAAATTCTCTATACTCTTTTAAATTTCCACTAATAACAGAAAAAAGACATACGAGAGATGGATTGCTGAGTGTGAGAGCACCAAATTAATAGTAGGAGCTAAGTCAAATGCAACTTTTAAGCATTTTTTATCAACTAGGAGTGTGTTATCCACACGAACACCACGAAGGTCCTCTTATTTAATTCATTTTTTGGAGTGTCCAACTTTGACTTGTACCCAACTAATTTTTGGAGTGTCCTTAATTGATATATTTCTCATGAATTATATATTCTCAAAAAATAACTAACTTACCTTGTCCACTCTTACGGGTATGACAAAATTGTACGCAACATATATTTGAGATTCATGTACTACTCTTTAGTCTAAAAGGCATAATTAATCCATTACTCTACTCAAGAGTTGGCTAATTAATTAGGTAAATTTTGCTTGTAAAAAAATTAGGTTAATTTTGGTTAACACCATCACTTTATATTGCTAAAATACAAATTGTTTTGTTATCAATTATTTAATTTAATGAGAACTATAATGTTAAAGTTATTGTCAATTATTAATAGTGAAGGTGATTTCGATATAATTTATCTAGTTGTATTAAAAATTGGTTATTTAAATATATTTCGACACCTTATAATTTCGATTAACATATACGTCAAATTTAATTTGTACTATACTAAACTCAATCAACAACTCAAGTAAGCATTATGGAAACAAAAACTTTAAATTTCATGAAATTTGAAGGTAAAGATTGAATTAAACAAATGCATGGCCTTAAATATTTACTGAACCAGAAACTATATACACCGTATATTAAAGATGGAGCGATAGTGAAAAGGAGCAACTTCTTTTGATCACAATCATTTACTAAAACTATGATCATGATGAAGTTCTTAACATAATCAACGATAATTAACGAACATAAAAATATGTATTGTATATACCTAGTAACCTAGGTCAAGTTTCACCTAAGAATCTTCATTGAAATTAACATAATCCTAGTTAAAATGATAAGAAAAGGAGTTTAAAAATTAACTCTTCACCCCCATTTAAATTTTTTTATTTTTTTCTATAAAAGAAATTAGGTGTGTTAACACAACCAAGAATATACTCAAGACCTCTAAGTAAACAACTTGAATTTTTTTAGCCAATATTCTAATAGACATGGTGGACAACTATTGCTAGTAAAAAGCTAGAACAATGCATATTCATTTATAATTCAACAAATAAAATCTTTCTAATCTTTTTAAACTTTATTACATTTGCAAAAAGGTTACTTGTTTTATTGGATAATGGAATTTCAACAAGGATTAGACGCACTAAAATCCTTAATTAGTGCTACCTTTAATATTATTAAAATCGAGGGAGTGTGCCCTTCACACGACTACCACAAGATACCTCCATAAAATATTGTTGCACTATCTAACTTTGAGGCAAGTATATCTTTGAATTCTAAGCAAAATTGCTAATCAACTTTCCACCCAAAAACTTGCGCATTTTTTGAAAACTCTCTAGTATTTAACTATAGAACTTATCTTTTCGTTTTTTGGCCGTTGCAACATAATGGAATGCTCTATATGTGTCTAATTTTATCTGTACCCTTTTAAACAACATCAATGACTATTGACGATGACACCATTATCAATCCCATCATAATTATAATGATGGGTCTTGAAAATATAGCTAAAGGAGTGAGTCTGGGCGCATAGCACCTATGGGCGAGTTATGTAAATAGGAGGGTGAGGAAGTAATTTCCGCTGATTCAATTTTTGCTTCTAGAATAAGCTGACTCTCTAGTGGTACATTATAATGCACCATTATACATGTATAATGTACCATTAAAGTAAAATTTGTCTGAATAGTACGTTTTGTGGACTATTACGAGTGTAGTGGTACTTTTTACCATCCTATAACTTTCAATTTCTTGAAAAAGCTGACTCTCTAATGGTACATATAATGTACCATTATGCATGAATAATGTACCACTAAAATATAAGTTATCTGAATAGTACTTTTTAATTGCAAAATTGTCATCCTATATGCTTAGAAATCAATAGGCGCTATGCGCCAAGACTTAACCTTTAACATGAACAGTCCAAAGTATTGAGCTTCTTCTCATTGTAATCCTAATTACATTTTTACTATTAATAATCTCTCTATGATGCGATGACACTTCTTAAAGTAGTCTTCTTTTTGTGATAACTTGTTCTAAAATGTCTAAAAATTGCAAGTTATCTTGGGAGGGTCCCCACATAGTTGACATTAATTTAAGTTAAAATGTAGTAATTTTGATTAAGATGAAAAAAGAGCTTAAATAATTGAGATTATTCTTATGAATTTTTATTTTCAAATATAGATTACTTTAATCAAAATAATAAAATTCCTGGTAATTTTTTTTATAAAATACTTCCTTCGTTCTTTTTTACTTGACCCGCTTTGAATTTTACACTATTCACCACCTCTCTTGTGATTGTCTTTTGTGAATAATATAAAAGAAAAAAAACATATTCATGTTAAATTTTTTCAATCCATCTCAATAAGTACTGTAATAATATATAACTTTTATATTTTTTTTTTACTTATGGAAATGAAATTTATTCATCATTACAGTTTTGCATTGACAAGCTTGATAAAGAAACAAATCAAGTAAAAAAATTAGTGAAATTAGAATCTAATTTTTGTAAGGAAAACACTCATTAGGCCTATCAATTACGCAGTGTCAAATAGCCTCAAAACTGCCAATGTGCCTAAGCCTTTAGCAAGTTTTTGAATTAAACATATGTACTGATGTAAGTACTATATTCTTCCTTAATTTATTTTAGTTGATACCTTTCTATTATCACGTTTGTCAACGCATGTTTTAAACACTTAATATCTCTAATTATCAACATTGTGAAATTATAAAAAGTGGACATTAATAAAATATACACCGAGACTAATCGAACAAAATCATACATGACTATATTTTGTCCTATCTATAAATCACAAAAACAAGTCAAAATATAGTGCGTAAATAACATTAATGTCAAACGGTATCAACTAAAAAAAGGGATGTAGTATAATATTGCTTTGCATAATTTTAGGTCTTGGGTTTGAGAGACTTACAAATCTTTTTTTTTTTTTTTTTTTTTTTTTTTTTGTCGCATTAAATAGAATTTTGCCTTAACATATTAGAGCGTATGTTCATTTTGTTTTTTTTTTTTTATTATTTATTTATTGAAATAATGAAAAAAATGCTGAATTTTTTCTCATACAAAGATGGTTTCACTTGGATTAAAGCACTATATTAATTCTCATGGGGGGTTTTATACCGGTTTAGAAGCCTTGTGTTATACCAACTATGTCAAATACGATGAGTATCATTATTGTATGTGAAATTTTTTTATGGCAAATTGGCAAGAAAGTCTTTACAAGTTTTACATGTTATCATATTGTTAGCCAAACACGTTTTGTACGTATATATTTAGATAAACGTGAGACGAGTGAGGGATAGCTCAAGTGGTTAGAACTTTCTTCTTGATTTTAAGAGATTTTGGGATCGCATCGATTCTCAATCCAACCCTTATGAGCCTAGTACTGTGGCTCTCTAAATACCAAAAAAATAAAAATAAAAAACTAAAAACCCCAAAACTTCATTTCCACACCATATACATAAAACATCCATTGTTCTTAATAATTTTCAGTGCATGTATTAAGAAACAGATGATGTATATATAAATATATTCAATCAACAAATCTATAATAATCAAAGTCTTCCAAAAGTGGATGATCACCTCCACAATTTTTTCCCATATCTCTTAAACGAAAACGAGGGTATCCATGCAGTTTATATTCATTTTGTCCAAAAAAGAATTCCACAAGTTGTGTTGTGGGTTTTTATTTATTTTTTCCTACCTCTTAGTTGGAAAGAAGACAAAGAATAGGTTTATAAATGAAGAATGTAATGAAAAACAACTCAAGTAGTTGCACATGAAACTGAAAGCACTTATTAATCAAAGTTAACAAAAATAAACTTTTTACTCATTTAATTTTCCACAAATACACATTTGACAAGCTAAGCATTGATTAGGTGCTTACTAAGGTAAGTACAACACGTGATGAAGTAGCCTAATTTTAATTTGTTACAACACCACCCAAAAAAAAAAAAAAAAACCCTTAATTATTAGATATTATTATTTTTATTATTATCAACTTAATTAAATTAGAGTCCATATGTCCCCATCCACCTTGTTAAACCAAAAGTAATAGCCATAGCAAGCCAACCACCCAATAAAACCCTAATAGAAGCCCTTACAACCGGTGCTCCTCCTAGGAACGCCCCCAACCACCCGAACACGGCCAACGCCATTGTCACTGCCGCCACCACCACCCCAACCCTCACCTTATACTCTTGTATAAAGGAGGCCGCCAAAAGCGGGACCATAGCCCCCACTGAAAATGCCAAGGCCGAGGCTAATGCCGCTTGTAGAGGGTTTGGCAACCCCTCCTCATCCTTTTCCTCCTTTTGATCATCTCTTATGTTGTCTCTTTTTCTTTGAGCAACCTCGGTATCGAGTTGAGAGTACACGGACACGAACTCACCTATGGCCATGCTACAAGCCCCGGCGACTAGGCCAGCAAAACCAATGAGGATCATGGTTTTGACATCTTGTTTCACCGCACCAACTCCCATCATGAGTGATGCGGTGGAAACAAGACCGTCATTGGCTCCTAAGACCGCCGCTCTTAGCCATTGAGCTCGTGTCGTGTAATCAAACAAGTCCTCTTCCTTCTCCACATCTTGTTGGTGTTGGCTCTCTTCATCACTCATGTGGTGGTTTCCTCGAATTGTTTCGAGCTTGATGGTGTTGGGGCGTACGGTTTGTTTGGATTCCATGTGGGCGAAAACTCGAAAAGGGTTGATTTTGCAAGGAAGAATAAGAAAGCAGGAGAGAATTTTGGCTTAGAATGAAGGTGATAGTTCTAGTGTTGTGAAAACATACTCTTTGAACTAAGCTATTTATAGAAGGAGGTTGAGGTACTTTTGTATATTTGTCTTAGTGGTTATTTTCCCACTAAGATAAAATTATGTAATATTGCACATAATTGGACATTTATGTAATAATTAATTTGGGGAAAATACTGTGTTTTGCGTGGATAATGATCAAATGGATTTACTTTTTCCTAGTGGAGTGTGGCGGACACAAGCTCTTTATTAAACAATTTTTTATTTTTTATTTATTTATTTTTATTTGTAGAGAGGGCGTAGTTAGAGAAATTTACGTTAAAAGGTTGGTTTTCCCACTAACATTAATTAGTGCAAGTAGCCAAAATTTCTTAAACAAATATATGAAAGCCGAAATCAAAATGAATCTGAACCAAACTGATCAAGTAAAATTGGATTAAGAATTCGAAATTATGAAATAAATTAAAATCTGTAAATTGAATACGATTTTGGGAAATACATGTTTTGTTGCAAATAAATGTCATGTGTATTATCTCTCCAATAACTTGATCCTTATTTATGTACATGTGATGATGCATGCATCTTGTTTCGGTTAAATATTTATGTTGTGTAATTAAGGACTCTAAATATACATGTTATAGATATGATGATCAATTGATCATGCTTTGGAGACTTATTTTACGAGGAAAATGAGTTATTGGTGTAGATATGTTGACAATATGTCTAAACCTAGACAAACCAATGTGGGGTACGTCCAATCCACCATTAAAAACGACAATGTGCTCACTATATTGTGATTCCTTTTATGGTCTAGTTTGAGCTATAAACTAGTTTTTTGGCCCGGGCGTTGCACCGGGTCATTGTATGCATATAAAAATACTATATTAAAAAGGAAAAATTAGAAAAAATAATTCCAACTTTCATTTATTCTGGAATAATCCGAACTTTGGGGGGTCTTCTTTTTCTTCAATCCCAAATACCGGTTACCGGTTGAATAAGTTATTTATTTATTTTTTTAATTAAAGTGACACGTGTCACGAATCAATTGGCTAAAAAAATTAAAAAAAAAATTTAAAAACAAATTAAGAACAAAACCCACCAGCCAAAGCCCAACCACCTAGCCAATCCGGCAACCGCCCATGCCAGCCACCTACATACATTGGTGGTTTTATAAAAACAATATCGACCATTTGTTAATTATTAATTAATATGAAGTAACTAAATATTATATCGTATCATTAAAATTTCTTCTAGTAACAAATTTCTTAGTTAAAAAAAAACCTTTATTTAAATTTGGGTTACACATCTATATATTATACTAAAAGACAAGCGCCTCAATGTGAGGATGACAAATGTCACTCTCTCATTGGCTTATCTTATGTATAAAATATATCTATATAATTACTGTTTACATATTCAAGCATAGTTTTTTTTTTTGTTAAACTTCAGACAATAAAAGCAAGTTTCTATACATGTGTAAGATTTTCATGATTTCCTAACATAAATATTGATTTAATTTTTTTTATAATAAATATATACTTTCCAATACTACAAATAATCCATAAAGTCTTTCCAATCTTTATTTATAGTAAGTTAAAGAATAATAATTAATTTGAAACAATATGATTAAAGTGGCATAAAGGAAATAAATATTTCGTATTTTGAAAGGCTAATATTGTTTTTTTTATGAAAATTAAATAAAATCGATGGAATTTAGTTTGACGTCAATTATGAAATCAATACAAACATTTTAAAAAAATCAGATGTACAATAAAATATTGTGCACCTATTATAAAAGCTACCCTGTAATGAATGAAAGTTATTTATGCTTTATTGATAAAAGTTACCCAAAATAGTCTACAAGTTATCCTAAACTCAATTCAAGTAATCAGATGAATACAAAAGTTTTTTATAAAGATACAAAATAGTGTTAAAATTACTTTTATCGTTTGTTGTACTCCTTGACACATACTGAATGTTGAGTCGAAATGTTGTCTTGGAAAAAAATACATAATCTTGAACATAAATTTAATTTTAAACGGCCTTTCATTTTCTATACAATGTGTTTTACAATGACCTTTTATTTTTCTTGCATAAAAAAAATTAAAAAAAAAAATTGAACCAATAACCAATCTAAACAAGAAGAATAAAAGTTAAATTGAAATAGACATTTGACGGAAAAGGGATAGATATAAATTGTAACTATTACTCGTGTTTTAAATTGTAATAAACAATGCTATTACTTATGAATTTTTTTTAGAAAAACTAACATTTTGATTTAAAAATCATGCATTGCTCATGTACTATACTAGATATACAACAATCATGTGCAATAATTTATGTTGTTTTATACATAATAATACTTTTAACTATAATAGTATGTGTATATAATATTTTTTATAATATAAAAAAGTATATGTATATAATATACTGGAATATTTTATAACACGTGTCCTCCATATCAAGTGTAGTCTCAATCACCACTATACCAATTGGTTGTTGGTGTAGTGGTGATTGAAACTACACTAGGTAGGGAGACCTGTGTTCGCTCCCCTGCAACAACAATCGGAAGGGGAATGAAACCTAATAACCTAGAACTGATCCTCAAATCTAGATTAGCCCAAAGGGTGAACCGGATAGAATACCCAAAACTCAATGCATATATGACAGGAATTAACTTATCCTTTATCTATCGTAAACAAAACTCCAAAGTCTAATTTTTTTTTCAAAATATAATAATAACATTTGTATATTTTTGTCAATATGAAAGATATAAACCTATTAAAATGTATATATAGTTAAATTGTTTAATAACTTATATCGAATGTGTAGTTTTATTAATATTATTTGCATGTAATCATTAAATGTGTTGGATGTTGTGTAGCTATGCAATGTCCAAACCTTTAGTTGAGCGACTTTAATTTAGTGATTGTACGGTAAAAAGATATTGACTTCGATCTTGAAACTTAATAGTCTAATAAATTCTAAATAGAAAAATTAAAACAAAAGGAAATGAAAATAGTAAATGGCTTTAAATATTGAAATAAACATACCCTTTTAAATCAATTTAGCGAATTCAAGAGATAATTTTAAGGCTTTTAAAATTAAATGGGGGAAAATATATGTAAAAGGAACATTTTTAGATATATAAATGTCTATGCACTATTATAAGAGTTTTGTTAACCTTTTTATAATAAAGGTAGGGATAAATCTTAGTAATATATACTTCGTATACTTTATTTATATAAAATTATCAGTATCCATACCTATATACGAAGTATTTGTGTTGTATACTATATTTAATCAGTTGTTGGTTATATATGTGACTATTATATAATATATAGTTTTTGGCACAATGCTTAACTTAGGAAAATATATGTTCTGGTAGGTCAAATATAAGGTTATTATTGTGTCTATAGATTTAATGAGTGCGATGGGTAAATAAAACATGTATATATTAGATTGATTGTAGCTACTGATGCGGATGATATGATAAGAAAATTTTAGTTTTTTCTCAACAGGAGATATAAATAAATTAGTCCACTTCTTATATAGCTATGTGGAGTATTATTCAATTATTTTTCAATTAATAAAATAACATTATAAAAAATTAAAAGAAATTCAAATAACATGAAATACTATTCTAATAACGTTCCTTTAATTTTTTTTATTGACCATTAGTAACCAAGTCCTTTAATAGTAAATAAATTACCTTTGTTTTTATTTTTATTTTTCCTACGGGTTTAATAATTTGATTTGTAAACCGTGCATTGCACGGGCACTATGCTAGTTTTAATACTTAAATATAAGTGTATAACTTATACTAAAGGTTGAGTAATGGAAAAAAATGAAATTAATTTTATAATTATATTTTTGTCAAAATATACACATATAAGTTGGCTATTAAAATTTTTGTATTTATGAACATGAATAACTCTTTTTAATACAACTTTATTATCATAAGATTTGTTGTTGGAGTAATGGTTAGAGTTTAACTTTAATGAAGATGAGGTCATGGGTTCAAATACTATTGCTCACAAATTATTAATTTTTGTGTGGAAACATTGATGATTGGTAATAGTATGTGACATGGCAACACGTGGCGAGATTGACAACACGTAGCAAGATTACAATGCTTGCCTTTGAGTTTTAATATATATATTGATTTCTGGTTTGAATAAATAAATTTTGTTGAATTATCCAATAATAATGAACCCACAAGTCCACAACAACTAAAGAAACTGTGGCCCAATTTAACCAGTTGGGCTAAGTGATCAAAATTGTCATATCCATGTAAATGTTTGCTCCTCCATCTATTTTATCCCCTGGCTGCCATCCGTTTCTTAAAAATTCACATTACTACCTCCGTTCCTTCAAAATTTTCGTAAATAAACTAGACTGTGACTAACTTTTATGATTTATAACTACGATAAAACATAGTCATGTTGAATTCTATTTGAATCGTCTCAATGTATATTTTATTAATATTCACGTTTTACAATTTTTCAATATTGATAATTAGAGAAAATAATCGTTAAAATAGTATGTTAACAAGTGTGATAATAGAATAGTGTTTGGAGGTAGTAATATTTTGATTTTACTTTTATTTTCTCATTTTATTGATCATGGGTTAATATAGATTGATACACCAAAAAGCGCGTGAATATTCCGGGTTATTACCATTGGCAAAGACACCCTTTCTTAGTGTAAGATTACATAATATGGTAATAGGGGCTAGTTTAACCTTAGAAGTTTATATAGTATTCAGTATTCCATAAAAGAAAGTAGATAAGGTCGAAAATAGTACCTAAAATACCCATGTGATGGTCGTTCATAGGGGCTATAAAATTCAAGGCAAAAAGAAAAAGAATAAGAAAAAATAAATAAATTTCCTAAGAGACCTTCTTTAGATTTTAGAAGGAACAAAAAAATGAACTGCATTCTTCTGGATAAAATCTTAAAGGATTACAAAATCAATTTGATAAAAAGTTGAAGAAATCCCAATTGAATTACCTTCTTCCATTTCTTTTTAATTAACACGTTTCTTTAGTCACGTTTGTTAATACATAATTTCAATTATTAATATACTAGTTTTGTGCCCGTGCGATGCCCAGTTGTTTATTGAATTTTAACATAAATTTATAATCCCCGTCAAAAAAAAATTATAATCTATGTTTTTCTCACGGTTTGCTATCTAGTAGGCATGTAGACTAATAATAACGTTGGTGAAAATGTTTGATTTAATACATTAAAAATAATTAAAATAGCAAAAAATAAACTAAATGTTTAAAGCACGTTGGATTAACCCGAACCCAAAACTTTGGGCAAGGGTTGAACATTTCTTGACTCGTAACCTAAAGTGACCCAATCCGAGATGACTCATGACCCAACCCTAATTGACAGGTCTCCATTTTATTAGATTGTGAAGTATATAAATTTAACCGATTAGTGTATATTAGAAATGAATGTTTTACACTTTGAAGTTTGAACTACTTCCTTCGCTCCAAAAAAATATTATGATATAAAAAAATAAATTTATATGATAATTTTTTAGAATTATAATCTAATAAATTTTTTGAATAAAATTATAATTCAATTTGTACATATTGGTATTTAATTCATAATAAAACTCTAAACTAACAATTTTATCCTAAAAATTCTATCCAAATAGAATTCTTAATTAACTTTTTTTATCTTATTAAGTCTATTTAAATCTATCCAACATGGCGCGACACTTTGCGAAAAATTGGAACGCCAAGTGTCGCAATCTCGTGACCTGGCTAAAAGTTTAGTTTTATATATTAGTTATATAATTTAACTATCGATAATCAAAAATTATGAAAATAATATTTTGAAAATATATATTGTGATAAATCTAACAAGATCCCACATGACTATATTTTTCATTACGTATAAAGCACAAAACTAGGTCAAATGAGAGTGTGTGAATAGTGCTAAAGGCAAATCGTGTCAACTAATAAAAAACAGAGGTATTATGTAATTATGAGGATAATTTCACAGCCATGGGTTTCTTTGGATAACACCAAAGATATAAAACTAGTTATACCTAAATACATGATGGTACTAAATCAACAAAAAAAAATGAAATTTAATGAAACCAGCTAAATGATCTAGCTCTCCTAATATACCAATGGAGTAGAGGTAAACAAAGGGCGCGGTGGGCCAACCAAGGCAACAAAAATAGTCTGCATGCTAAGCCAATAAGCTTTGGGGCGAAAAGTGCCCAACCCCTTAAAATAGGCCAAGCTAGGCTAAGCTTTTCAGGCTTTTCGGACCGAGCAAAAAAAGGAAAATTTGTTAAAAATAATCTCAACTTTCACGTATTAGCTTTAAATAATTCCAACTTTGGATTATTATCAAATAATCCCAACTCTGGAGTGCATTCGCTCAAAATATGCCCAAGTAACCGGTAATCTGTAAAAGAGGTAAATGTTGACACGTGTCACCGCGTGATTTGCTGAAATGTTAAAAAAAACTTAGAAAAAAACAGTCATAATTCAAAAACCCCCCACCATCACGGCATCACCTGTAACCACCGTCACCACTATCACCTGTAACCACCATCACCTACGTAGCAACTTGCGTACCCACCACCGCATCCCAAAAACACCAGTAGCCACGTGCAATTACCCACGAACCAACAACAACATCAAACTATCGCTGCAGCACTGCCTTCGTCACCACCAAATCGAGGTAGCGAGCAACCTGCGAATTGCAGCAAAATCAATTGAACCTAACCCGCGATTCCGCGGATTGTGGTTGTTGTGTGTTTGTGGACTGGTGCTGGTCGTGGTGAAGCTGGCTGTGTAGAGGGTGATTATGCGTCTTGGTGCCGGAAAGTATGGAGGTTCTAAGAGGGAGCGTTGTTGGTGGTCGTGGGTGAGATTTCGAGGGTTTTAGGGATTCATGGTGGAGATGGTGGTTTAAGGGAAAGGGGCGGCGGGAAGGGAAACTATCAGTGTGGGGGAGGCCTTCTAGTCGTCGGCTCTTGGGTAGGGAAGACGATTATGGCCGCCGTGGTGGTGGTGATGGGGAAGGTGGTTCGTGAGTGGAGGTTGGCAATTTTTATTTTTTAAAAAAAAAAATTAAGGGTTTTTTTTCAAATTTTTGTATTTTTTTTATATAAAAAATTTCAGCCAATCACATGGAGACACGTGTCACCTTAACCTACTACAGCAAGTTAGTGACAGGTTAGGGCCTTTTTTGAGCGAATACACCATAAAGTTGGAATTATTTAATAATAATCTAAAGTTGGGATTATTTAAAGCGAATACGTGAAAGTTGGGATTTTTTTAACAAGTTTTCCGCAAAAAAAAAATAAAATAAAATAAAAGCATACACATGCATGCTCCCGCCCCAAAAAAAAAATCGAAGTGAGTCGGACCCGACGTTAGGACAAGAATCTGCACAAAGCCCGCCCAAATTCGGATCAAGCTGACTTTAATCGACTCTACCATAGAAGTTGTTATGTTGAACCAAAATTTGATATTAAAATTTACGAAAATTAGTGAGACATAACTTAGATTATTTTCTTCCATTTTTATCCTTCACAAACTATTGGGTGCGGGCACCCGCACCCAAATGTTTGTGTGGGCAAGCCGATTTCCCCTTCAACACAATTGAAACTTCACCATTTATTTCAATTATCAAAGAAAACTAAGATTTTAGGGCTCACAATTCACATAATAACATCATAATGCTTGAATTAGCCAACCAAATTGAAGAAAATGATTTATTTTCTATTGAATCAAAGATGACGATGACGACGAAGACGGAGACGAAGGTGAAGCGTTATGCTTGTTGATGGCTGGTGGTGATGCGATTTCCGGCTGATGGTGACTGGTGGTTGGTGGTGATGCGATATGCGGCTGGTGGTTACGATTTGCTAGTTGATGGTCGCTTGTGGTGGTACTACAATGTTGGAGGTGGTGGCGTAAGGTTAGGATCGTGGGTTAGGGCGGTGGCTGGTTAGGTGGTGGCTAGTTGAGTATGGCATGAGGTCTAGTGAGGTAATGGCGTGCTTTGTTGGGTCTTGGATGGTATGCTGTGTGAGAACCAAAGAGAAAGGGAAAAAAAGGGGGAAAGGGAAAGAGGAAGAGGAGAGAGAAAGAAATAAATATAGTACTCCTTAATTATCATATTAGCCAACAAACAACTCATATTAGCTAACAAATAATTATATAATAATGGAGAGCGGAGAGCGAAAGAACTTTCGAGTGAGGAAAAAGATCAAATGTCAAGATCCAATAAAAAATTCAAAAGAACGCCTGAAAATTCTCCAATTAATCATGCTGATTATCAAATGCATGAAATGGAAAATGAAATTGTCCCTGAGACGATTGAAATGGTGGTGGAAAGAACACCATTGGAACCAAGGCCTTCATACAGTCATACGACTGGAAGAGGTAATAATATGGCTGGAAATAGCTTCGATGAAACCCATATGGTAGAAGATTGGGAATCTGATGATGATGTTCCTTTAGAATGTGATTCGGAGGATGAAGCGTGCCCTAATTTTTTGCTCACAAAGGAGGAGAAAAGAAGGCTTCGCTTGCCTTGGAAGAATGCTCTGATTATCAAACTTTTTGATAAGAAATTTAGCTATGAGGTTTTCATCAAAAGATTGAGAATCAAATGGAGCCTCAAAGGGGACATAACATTAACTGATGTTGGTTTTGATTACTATGTAGTTAGATTTACCAATATGGAGGATCATCACCATGTGCTCACTCAAGGGCCTTGGATTATAGGAGATAGCTATCTCACAATCCGAAAATGGGTGCCAAATTTTGTTGCGGATGAAGCTCCCATTAAGTTCTTGACTGCTTGGGTCCGGATTCCTCAATTATCCCTAGAATACTTTGATAAGCAATTCTTGCATGCTATTGGTTCTAAGATTGGTAGAGTTATTAGTATTGATAAAAATACTGAGTCCATAAGTAGAGGCCAATATGTTAGATTTAGCATTGAGGTTGATTTATCCAAACCATTATTGTCAAAATTTAGACTTAATGGGAGAGTTTGGAGAGTCCAATATGAGGGATTAAAGCAAATTTGCTTTAAATGTGGGAAATTGGGACACAAGGAAAGTGACTGTGCTTTCGAGATAGTCATTGATGACAATGGTGAAAGAACTCTTCAGCGTATTGCAGACCCAACTCCAAAGCAAAATCTGGGAGTCAGATTGGAAGAGAAGGACCAATTTGGCTCATGGATGCTTGTTCAAAGAACTAATAGAAAGTATACTCGTAAAGCTAAAGGAGATGGTCTGCAAAAAGTTAATGATAAGGCTAAAGGAACTTCGACTGTGGTCAAGACCCAAGCTGCATCAAAGGCAAAAGTGGCTCAGCAAAAACCTACAATTAATGCTACTGGTGCAGCGAGTTCAAGTAAGCAAGGTCAAAACAAAGGGTCAAGGTTCAATGTTTTGAACCAAGATCAAGATATGGAAACTAAGGAAGATATTATTGAGCCTAATAATACGGTTGCAGTTAAGGAAAGAATAGTCGAAAATTCGACTATGGATAGAGATTCAGTTATCAATGGGGAAATTAATTTAGGAGATGATATCAATGAGGCGCAAAAGGAAAATTCCTTGGGAACCAATGGGCAACTCGGTATGGAGATAGACTTGGAAAGTGAATCAGCAATTGATTTGGGGATATCTTTGAAGAATAATTCGAAGAATGACCATCAAGTTTTGGACAGCTCTTTGGCTAAGCATAAGGAAGTCTTTGATAGAATTTTAGGAAATCCCAACCAAAGATCTTTTCCTAATCACAGCCTCGATTTAGTTACCAAAACTAATAAGGAGAATATCGAACCAAATATACCTAATATAGGTGAAAAAGATTTGCAGCCTTCCCCTGTAATTTCCCCTGTTATTTCGAATTCTGATTCTCAATTTAGTGAGGGTGGATATTCAATTGCAACTCATACTCCATCTCCGTTGAGAAACCAATTGGAATCAAACTCTAGTGTTGATCATGCATCCCCTACGATTTCCAATCTCTCTGGAGACTCGAATTCCTCCATCCTACGCGACGTTAATGGACTATCCGATGGATGGTCCAACAGTAATCAAGGCACACCCCTCAGCAAACAGGGTGGAGTTGCAAGTGAATTCGTTCCTGCCACCTCGACACAATCCTCTAGAGATGTTGGTGACAGTGGAGCTCCCAATTGTAACAGACGGACCTATGAGGGCGTTGAGAGACGCTTTCCTGGGTCTTCTGCCTAACATTCCTTTGAATGTTTATGATCGCTTCCCCCTTTTTCCGATGTTTAATATGTCGATAAAAGTTATGGTTTGGAATGTGCAGGGTGTTGGAAGCAAGTTAGCGGCGATTCGGGAATTAATCCGAATTAATGATCCTACTATTATGGCTCTTGTGGAAACTCATATTAGTGGTGAACAAGCACAAAAGATTTGTGACAAGATTGGTTTTTCAGGTCAAACTAGAGTAGATGCTCAAGGATTTTCGGGAGGTATTTGGCTTTTTTGGAGAGAGGAAATAATTGAAGTGAATGTACTAGACAATCACTCTCAACATATCACTGTAGAAATCAAGAAAAGAGATGAAGATCCTTGGATTTTTTCAGCTATTTATGCCAGCCCCGATTCGACAATTAGGAAGGAATTGTGGAGAGAATTGGAAAATATCAGTAGAAGTTTCACTGGACCTTGGATGTTGGCAAGAGATTTTAACGATACTATGAACATGAGTAAAAGAATTGGAGCTGGGGGATCAGAGATGGAAAGACGATGTAAAGATTTCTCGGATTGGGTGAATGACAATCACCTCATCGACCTTGGAAGCTCTGGTCCTGCTCACACTTGGAGTCGGGGTCTATCAGAAGCAACTTACAAGGCAGCCAGGTTGGACAGAGCTTTGGCTAATGAAGAATGGCGCTTGAGATTTGATGAAGGTGCTGTGAGAAATTTGACTAGAATTACATCGGATCATTGCCCAATTTTAGTTAATCTAAATGGTTTCACTCTTATTCCCAGAGCGTTGAAACCGTTTCGATTTCAAGCTGCTTGGCTCAAGCATGAAACGTTCGAACAATTTGTTTGTGATAAATGAAATAACAGTGAACCTCTCATCCCTTACTTGAAAACTTTTGCAGGAGAATTAAATGTCTGGAACAAGGAGAAGTTTCACAATATTTTTCGAAAAAAATCTGAACTTTGGGCGAGGCTTGAAGGAATTCAGTGTGCTATGGCTAGAGGTGCTCCCATTCACTTGCTGAAATTAGAAGCAGATTTAAAGAAAAAAATGAATGAAGTTCTAGAACAGGAGGAGCTTTTATGGTTTCAAAAATCTAGAACGGAAGCTATTTGTGAAGGTGACCGGAATACAAGGTATTTTCATTTGTCCACCATAATCAGAAGGCGAAGAAATCGAATTGGATCTTTGCAAGATCGTGCAGGCAATTGGGTTAGTGATCCGAATGAGGTGAAGAGTCTGGTAATGAATTACTAGAAGTCTTTATTTTCTAAAGAAATGAATACAGGAGATACTAGGAGCTCTACTTCAGGTCTTCTTCTCGATTATTTCCCTCAAATTGAACACTCGGATTGGGAAAGCTTGACTAGACCTTTTGCGAATTATGAGATACAAGCAGCTTTGATGCATATGGATCCTTATAAATCCCCTGGGCCAGACGGGTTCCAACCAGTTTTTTACCAAAGGTTTTGGGAAAAAGTACAGCCAAGTGTCTTTAGAGCTATCATGGATATTCTAGAGGGTCGTAATTTTCCAGCAAGTCTTAATGAAGCCTTTCTAGTGCTCATACCGAAGGTCGATATTCCTCAAACAGCTAAGCAATTCCGACCTATTGGGCTTTGTAACATCACTTACAAAGTTGTTACCAAGGTTCTTGTCAATTGATTGAAACCCCTTCTTCCTCAATTGATCTCCCCGACTCAGTGTAGTTTCGTCCCAAAAAGGCAAATCACTGACAACATTATCATTGTCCAAGAGATGTTACACACCATGAGAAGAAAGCAAGGAAAAAGAGGTTACATGGCCGTTAAGATAGACTTTGAGAAAGCTTATGATAGACTTCGTTGGTCTTTTATAAGGGAATCCCTGTTGGAACTTAGATTACCTCAACAAATCATTGATCTCATCATGTTGTGCATTACATCGACAAAGTTGAGTATCTTATGGAATGGGGAACCGACTGATTTTTTCTCTCCATCAAGAGGGATCCGCCAAGGCGACCCTCTATCTCCATATATTTATGTCATCTGTATGGAGAGGCTTGCTCACCTCATTGATCGAGAATGTAGATTGGGAAGCTGGATTCCTGCTCGAGCTAGTGTGGGAGGTCCTCCTATTTTGAACCTAGCATTTGCGGACGATTTGATCTTGTTTTGTGAAGCTAGCCTCGATCAAGCACGTTGTATGAAAAATTGCTTAGACACCTTTTGTGAAGCATCTTGGAGCAAAGTGAGTCTTGATAAAAGTCGAGTGTATTTCTCTAATAACACGAGCTTTGATGTTCGAGAAGCAGTTTGTGAGGAGTTGGGTATGGAATATACGGATGACTTTGGCAAATACTTAGGAGTGCCTACAATTAATGGTCGGGTAACAAAGGAAAATTACCAATTTTTGGTGGATAAAATTAATGCCAAACTTGCTGGGTGGAAATCGAAAGTTCTTTCGATGGCTGGTCGTTTAACCTTAGCCCAATCCACTCTTTCTGCTGCTCCGTATTATGCAATGCAAACAACTCGAGTGCCTCGGGGAATTTGTGATAAAATTGATAGCAAGATTCGTGGCTTCTTGTGGGGGAGCACTGACACTAAAAAGAAGATGCACTTGGTAGCGTGGGATAAAGTAGCTTCTCCCAAGAGTGAAGGTGGTCTTGGATTAAGATCAATGAGGCAAGTGAATGCTGCGTTTTTATCCAAACTTGGATGGAGAGTCTTAGCTGAACCGAATTCCCTTTGGGCTCGTGTTATTAGGCACAAATACTCCAAGGGTAGGTGTGATATGGAGTTGTTTAAGCATAAGGCCAATTCCTCTAATGCTTGGAGAGGGATGGTAGACAATATTGATGTTTTGCGTAAGGGGATTGACATAGCAGTAGGGAATGGCAAGTCGACTTCTTTTTGGCATCAACGCTGGGCATCTTAGACCCCCCTGATAGAATCTGTAATAACTGCTCCTCCAAATTCAATCCTCGATTACACAGTTGAGGAGATGTGGGATCCTACCATAGGGTGGAAATTTGAGTGCTTTGCGGAGTATCTTCCATCTAATATCCTCCAAGAAATTAGCTCTCACGAGTTAATAGATGATGAAGATGCCATCGACAGTATTGTTTGGAATGGGTCTCCCAATGGCGGTTTTTCTTTGAAATCAGCCCTTAATATAATTCGTACTAATGGTGTCAATGCTCAAGACGCAACAAGGTGGAATGATATTTGGCAATTAAGAGCTCCTCAACGAATTCGTTTGTTCATGTGGCTTGCCTTTAATGACAAACTCATGTCTAATGCCAACCGTTTCCTTCGACATCTTACTTCTGACCCTCGATGTTACTTGTGTGGTTATGTTGAGGAGAATTCGAACCACATTTTGAGGGAGTGTCCAGCAGCTCGAGTAGTTTGGCGTAAGTTGGGTAGCACTTGTGATGGTGAGTGGAATAATCTGAATTTTCAGAATTGGATTATGAAGAATCTAAACCCAACCAAAGTGGATGATGGCAATGACTGGAATATAATATTCGCTACTACTTGTTGGTGGATTTGGCGTTGGACGAATGAGAGAGCGTTCGAAAGAGATGCAGTGATCCCTCTTGATCAATGTAGCTTCATAATGGCTAGAGTTGGTGACATTAATAGAGCCTTCGAGAAAGATATAATAAGCACTAATCTGAAGAAGAGAAAGAGGACTAAAGTATTGCTTCGTTGGATTGCTCCTCGTGAGAACTGGGTTAGATTGAATACGGATGGGGCTTCTCGAGGAAATCCAGGTCCAGCAGGGGCAGGAGGCATAATTAGGGGACATCGAGGTGAGCTATTTGAATGTTTTGCTGCAAATTGTGGTATTTGTTCGAACACTTGCTTGCGGTCATGAGGGGTCTTGCCTTAGCTTGGAATGGAGGTCATCGAAAAATTCAAGTTACGGTTGACTCAGAAGTTATTGTTCGTATGTTGGTGGATCCTATCCCCTCCAACTCTCCTTATATTCATTTGTTACGTAAATGTAAGTCCTTGATTTCTAAACGTGATTGGGAACTTACAATTAGTCATTGCTACAGAGAGGCTAATCGGGCTGCTGATTGGTTAGCTAATTTTGGAGTAACGGCTACTGAAAAAATAGTCATCTTTGAGGCGGTCCCGGAGGATCTTCGAACCGTTTTATTGGAGGACTTGAGGGGAGTTACAAGAGCTAGGATGGTTCCAACCGATGCTTCTTGAAGGACAATAAAGGGCTGCTTGGTGTTGCTGATCTTAGCAGCCTAGTTTAGTTTTATTTTTGTTTTTCGTTTTGTTTGTCTTTCCTTTCTGCATTTTCTATTTTTAGTCTTGTTCTAAGGTTTTTTACTTTCTCTTTTGGGGCTTGCCCCTCGTGTGCACCAAAAAAAAAAAAAAAAGCTAACAAATAATTCATATCAGCCATCATATCAAATATATACATATCAGCCATTTAATGTATGATATCAGTCAACACAAGAAACCTTTTAGCCAACAAAAATAATATGTCTGCCAATAAGAGTAAAATATCAACCAACAAAAGGTACTTATCAGCCAAGATACGGAACACATCAATCAACAAAAGAAGCATATTAGCCAACAAAAGGATGAAATCAGCAAACAAAATGTACAAATAAGTCAACAAAAGGAACATAACAGCCAACAAATGAAACATATCAGCCAACAAAAGGATGAAATCAACAAACAAAAGTAACAGATAAGCCAACAAAATAAATATATCAGCCAATAAAATAAAACATACAAGCTAACAATTAAATATACATATCAGCCAACAAAATAAATATATCAGCCAACTAAAGAAACATATAAGCCAAATGATGTCTAATATTAGCCAACAAAAGGGTAAAAAAAATTCAGCCAACAAATTAAAGGAATATATTAGCCAACACAAAAATCATATCAGCCAACAAATGAAACATATCAGCAACACATGAAACATGTCAGCCAACAAGTAAAATGTATTAGCTAAGCCTCCCCACCAAACAGTTCATGCGTCTACCCGTACCCAATACCTTCTCTTTATCCTTATAAGTCAACATAAGCAACTAAAATCAATGAGGATCAACTCAAATGAATTATTTACCAAAATAAGATGAAAAATAAATCTAAAATCATTAAATATCAAAATGGTTTTTTTTATTTTTATTTTTTTTAATGCATAATCTTTCAAAATAGGACATAACTTTCAAAATAGGACATAATATTTTAAAATAGGCAAAGATCAAATTAAACCAATTACATAGAAAAAAATCACATCAAATCAAAGAAGATCAATTTGGATTATTAACTCACATTTCTGTACAGATAAGCTAATTTATTAAGAAGAGGATATTCTAGATTTTTTAGAATGAGCAATTAAAAAGTAATTAATGCCAATGGCCTTTACCCCTATTAAAATGAAATTAAAATATTTTATTTTCCCACCATCATCCTCCTTACTCTAATATTGTTGATATGTAGAAAAACAAAAAAATATATTAATTCTAATTTTTACTTATATGATGATTAATCAATTAACATAATTAGAATTTTAGTTTTAATAATAATTTAAGTTCAGCAAAATTAAGTTCATTCGGTAAAAATAAATTCTAATATAGTTCATAGTAAAAGGTAGTAACTTCAATAATCAAACGTAATTAAGAATCGACTTTTTAACCATGTACCTCTGAGTTTTAACTTAATTCACCATATACCACAAAAAAATATTTCAATTTCACCATATAACCTTCAGTTTTATAAAATGTCACAACATGCCATTAGTGACTAACGGATGTTAACACCATTAGTCATTAAGGCTAATAATGACACGTGAAAACATGTAATTGGTTTCCTTTTAAATTATTTGATTAATTATCAAAAAATTAAAAAAAAACCCAACAACCCCCGTCCCCCAACTATTCATTAATGACCAGATGCCTCGTTCTAGCACAGAATCCGACCAAAACCCCCGACAACGCTCTTCCCCTTCCCTTGAACCACCATGCATGCACCCTAAAAACCCCCCCATTTCCCTAAAAAAAACCCTCCTCTAACCACCGGCTGACGCCTAAACCCCCTTTCGCACACCAGCGAACGGAATTTGCCCCTCCCGGTGCCATCTCCACCCCACTGAACCACCATGTACACTGAAACCCTAAAACCAAAATCTAGGGTTACAATTTTCGTGTTTTAGGGTTTCGGAGGTGCTGGTTTTCGACAGTTTGGGCAGCGATGACAAGGTTTTAGGGTGAAGGCTGGGGTTTTCAAGTAAGGTGGAAGGGCGGGGAGGGGTTTTTTGGGTCAAGGCGCAGAGGGAGAAGGGAATTCGACTAAGGTGGTGGTGGAGGAATTCGGCTAAGGTAGTGGCTGGGTTTTCGGCTAAGGTGGTAGCTTGGGTTGGTGTTTCGCCCTGGAGAGGGGGGATGGTCGTCGATCAGGGCTGGCTAGCTGGGGGTCAGGGCTAGCTGGCGGTGGCTAAGTTGGTGGTGTTTTTGTTTTATAAAATAATTTTCTCTAAATTTAATTAATTAAATAAAGGAAAAATTGCCCAGAATAATCCGACCTTTGTCTCGTCCTCCCAAAATAATCCCACCTTTTGATTATTTTTTAATAATCCAACCTTTAATACTAATCTGCTTTAAATGATCTCACTGGTCATTTAAATTGTTATACCAAGTTACATGACATGTGTCCACAGCTGATTGGTTTAAAAAATAAAAATAAAAAAAAATATTTATTTTTGTAAAAGACAAAATAAAAAACATTATACTTAATTAATTAAAAAAGTAAAAAAATTAACTAATCACCCCCACTAGCCCAATCATCTTCTACGGCCGCCCAGTCGCCAACTACACCACCGTCCACCAGTCCGACCCCGTGCCTTGCCCTCGGCGTTGGAGAGCCGCGCCGACCATAAACCCTCTCCCCCTTGAATCGTCGAATCCCCTTCACTTGAACCACCAACAAGCCTAAAAAAACCCTTCGTTCCCCGTCGCGATCCCGAACTCCCTCCCCTTTACCCGCCAATTTCTGGCCCTTCCCACTCCCCTATTCCTTTTTTGGCCCTATCCCCTTCCCCACGATCGATTTCGGCCCCATCTCCTTCACAATCCTTCATTTCGATAATGGATGTGGTGGTTTAATTAGAGGCGACGAAATGGGGTTGGCTAACGGCCGGTTTGGGACGATATTCTGGGCACGGCGGGGCTGTGTTTTGGGCGTGGCGGTGATGTGGTGGGCGCACCAAGGATGTGGTCTGGGATGGCCGGACAATGGTGGTGCAGGGAGGTGGTTGTGGCTGGTTGTGGTTTAAATTTTTAATTACTGTTTTTAAAAACTATTCTGATTATTAAAGTTATGCAACTAATGTTAAATAGTAATTATATTTTTTTTAAAATAAAATTTAAATTAAAAGTTATTTTTTGACCAATCACGTTGTGACACGTGTAAATTAAAATTATATTTAAAAAATTTACCTACTCGACCGGTATTAGGTCACTTGGGACCATTTAAAGAGGATTAGTATCAAAGGTCGAATTATTAAAAAATAATCAAAAGGTCGGATTATTTTGGCGGATAAGGCAAAGGTCGAATTATTCTAGGCAATTTTTCCTTAAATAAATAATATTAATCAGAACTAATTCAAAGTTGCCATGTGGCACAATTAACGTTAAGGACTAACTGAGTTAACGAAAAGGGCATGTAGTGTTTTTTTTGTGAAACTGAAGGTTGTATGGTAAATTTGAAATTTTTTGGTGGTATATGGTGAATTAAGGTAAAAAAAACTCAGGGGTAGTATATGGTGAAAAAGCCGAATAAAGAACTAGCACTAGGTGAAAAAGTGGTTTGGCAGCGGTTCAAACCCGGTCTAAGGCACCGGTTTGAACCGCTGCCTATGTGGGGGGTGCCAAATACCCCCTTTATAGCACCGGTTCAAAACCGGTGCCATATATCCAATTAGGCACCGGTTAACCGGTGCCAAAAATGAAGTAAAATATTTATTTCATTGGTTTAGGCACCGGTTAACCGGTGCCAAAACTGCCCAAAATATTTTTTTTTTTTTTTTTGCCTTTAAATCAACTAAAATAAATTAGAACATCAAAATATAAATTAGAACAAGTGCAAAAGACAATGAAATGGAGTATATCAATATATTAAACTGTTATTGTACAATACAAAAAAAAAATAAAAAAAATACAATGAATTATAATCATACAATAAAATTCAACGTTAAATTGATATTGAAAAATACAAATAAAAATTACAACATCAAAAACAATATTCCAAAATCAAAGTCTTGAATCGTTGTGCATCAATTAACACCTGCATCAATTAAAACCCAGAAATCAATAAAACTCACAAAAAAAATGCAAAAAAAAAAAAAAAATCATAAAACTCATGAATCATGTACGAACTCAAAAATCAAAATAATTTAATAAATAAATAACCAAACAAAACGCAAAAAAATCGAAACACAATTAACCACAAAATTTTCGAAATCAATTAAATGCAAAATTTTCGAAATCAATTAAACTCAGAACCCAGAAAATCAATTTCGAAAATCAATTAAACGAAAAAAAAATTCAAAATCAATTTCGAAATCAATTAAACTCAGAACCCAGAAAAATCAATTAAAATTATTCCCAAAATTTTCAAAATCAATTAAACTCAGAACCTAGAAAAATCAATTAAAATTATTCCCAAAATTTTCGAAATCAATTAAACTCAGAACCCAGAAAAATCAATTTCGAAAATCAATTCAACGCAAAAAAAATTCAAAATCATCCCAGAAAATTCAAAAATCAATTAAACCCATCAATTTCGAACAATATTACAACAATCAAACCAAAAAAAATCAAGGCATTTACCAAAAATAATCAAACCCATAAACCCTTACCTCGAATATTAAACCCAGAAACATGCAGGTGGCGGCGGTGGTTAGTAAACCCTTACCTCGAATAATAAACCCAGAAACAGTAGGTGGCGGCGGTGGTTAGTAGCGGTGGTGGGCAAAAGACAGAAGGGAGAAGAAAGGTCGGAGAAGAGGGGGGAAAGAAGAGGAGAACGAGATCGGACAGAGAAGGAGGACAATAGAGAAGAGATCTGAGGTTTCGCGCATTGTGGTCGGAGAGATCGAGAAGGAAGATGATAGAGAAGAGAGGAGAGAGAAGGAGGAGAGAGGCAGCTAATAAGAAGGAGAATGAAGCTGAGTTCTCTAGGGTTAGGAATATAAGTTGACCAGTTTTTTTTTTAAAAAATCTAACAAGGGCACCGGTTCAAACCGGTGCCTTTTTTATTTTTGGCACCGGTTTAGGCCAAACCGGTGCCTTTTCTCATGTTCTAAAATCCTGCCCATTTCTAGAGCGGTTTTGGCCACCGGTTTAGCCTGAACCGGTGCCATATGGGGGCTGCCTATTGCAATTTTTCTACTAGTGTAGTAAAAATATGATTTAATCGATAAAAATTATTTAAACTCAATAAACATGATATTGGTATAAGTTTAGCGAGAATAAGTTAATAGAAGAACAATGGTGCCTAATATAATATATAAATTTAGTATTCCTTTGGCTAAGTTTAATAAAAGAACATATAACTACTCTTAATTATGTGTTATATTTACACGTCGAGACGAAGCTAACAAGACTCGTATGACGTTGCTTAATTATTTTGTATAGTTGTAGTTTATCAAACTTTTATGAATTTCAGCCGGAAAAAACAAATGTTAAACTTGTTACATGAAGGGAGCATTTTTCTAGATATTTATACTCCATGAACTTTTCCATCATTGGTTTTCTTTCCCAATTAATAAACGCGATTAAATTGAAAATAATAAATATTTTTCACTTCTATTTGGGGCCTGTTTACATTTACTGAATTGAGCTAAATTGAGTTGAACTGAACTGATTGGAGCTGAGCTGAATTGAACTGAACTAAACTGAGCTGAAATGAATATTTTATGAGAGAGGGAAATTAGGAGCTGAACTGAACTACTGATCGGAGCTAAACTGAACTGAATTGAATTGAAATTAAGCTGAAGTGAACATGCCCTTGGTTTTTTTTTTCGTGAATGTTAAGTTCACAAATACTCTATTAAAGTACGCTAGATCTTAAGATCCATCAATTTCAGAAATGGAATTTGATTTGGTGTTGATCTTTACCTCCTGTTATTATGGCCTGTTCTAATAGACTGAAATCAACTGAACTGAACCGAAATGAATATTTTATAAGAGAAAGAAATAAGGAGTTGAGTTGAACTAAATTGGGCTGAACTGGACTAAATTGAGCTAAACTGAACTGAAAATAAACTTATGAGAACAGACCCTTAGGTCGCATTGATTCGCAGATTACAAATAAATTATGGGTATGGAGTGATAGATTTTAAATAATAAGTCCTTGTTTGAGTTCTTTTTACCCTAATTATATACAATTTCAAACAAATCAAAGCTTTAATCAAGCAAGGATCAATAGTTTAATTTGTTAATTAACACCGATACAAAATTTTCTTCAAATATAGTTCTTCTCCCCTTAATATCATGGGAAAAAACTTGCAATAATACAAGATATCAAATTGCTGACCAAGATAGAATAAATTCTTCGTACATGTTTAACAAATACAATTTTTTTCCTTTGAAGAATATAATGTTTGTTCTTGTGTATTGTTAATGTACCATCACTACAAGAAAAAAACAACTAATAACCAACGAATATTCCAAGGGTCAAGCTAAGGACCTGTTCACATTTATTGAATTGAGCTGAACTGAATTGATTGGAGCTGAACAATATTTTATGAGAGAGAGAAACTAGGAGTTAAACTAAACTAAATTAATTGGAGTTGAACTAAACTGATTGTAGCTGAACTAAACTGAGCTGAATTGAATTGAAATTAAGTAAATGTGATCATGCCCTAAACGTTGGTAATTTTTGGGCATACTCACAGTTTACATTTACTAAAGTGTTGTTAGAAATCATCATTTGTGAAAAAAAAAACCATTAATTACAATAAACATGTAATGTAGTTCAATTGCTTCAACATGATGTGAAATTAAGAGACTTAGAGCCTGTTTATATTTACTTAATTTCAGTTCTGTTCAGTTCAGCTCCAATCAGTTCAGTTCAGCTTCAATCAGTTCAGTACAATTCAGTTCAATTCAGCTCCTAATTTCCCTCTCTCATAAAATATTCATTTCAGCTCAATTCAGTTCAGTTCAGCTCCAATCAGTTAAGTTAAGTTCAGCTCATTTCAATAAATGTGAACAGGCCCTTAATACATTTATCTTACGTGTTAGTAGAAATCAACATTTGAATCTAATATCATTTTCAAATAAAATAACATGATGTATAATACACAATACACATATCGCTCATAACCCTCGCTCATTGTTAGGGTTATTCAAAATCCAATCCAAATTGAAAATTCGTATTAGGTATGTAAATCCAAAGTGAAGTGGATCAACATCTTTCCAATAAGGCCTTTGGTCCTCATCAATTTTTAATTTAAGTGTCAAAGTTGAACAAATGAAACAAAAAATTATTTTTAGATTGAATTTGATAATAATTTATTGATTATATATAGTTTGAACTTTCCATTTAAATTAACAAAGTGTAACATTTTAACTTTTATTAGATAGTTTCTTATAACATTTTTTTATTAGGTAGTTTCTCACAAAATCTAAGTTTTATTAAGTAGTTTCTAACACGAAAATTCCTTTTTTAAAAAATCTTTTATACCGCTAATATGATTATATTAGTCTCCAATTTAAATAACTTTAATTTGATTGGTCTTGGACAGGGTAATTAACTTTCCTAGATAATGCTAACTTTCCTAGATAATGCTCTCATTACTCGGCTTGGCCTTTACTTTCTCTTCAAATAGATGGTTCTTGGTTCAAAGATTCTCAACAAGCTGGAATGGGATGGTGCTTGGATAATGATGACCCACTGGATGATCGGATCAGTGGTGGTAGTAACTACGGGGTTTGCTCCTCTCCTTTACATGTGGAGGCGTTGGCCTGCTTGTATGGGCTTCAATGGGCTTTTGATTGAGGGTTTCTGTTTCTTACGGTTTTTACTGATTCTTACAATCTTGTCACCTTGCTTCGTGGGGAGGGGTTAGGTAACATCGCTTATAAATGGCTTATTCGAAGAATTTTTCAACTTGGTTCGCGCTTCCGGGTTTGTAGTATTCATAAGGCGGATCGTCAGCGCGTCTACAGAGCTCAACAAATTGCAGGAGAAGCAGCAGTTCACTCTATTTGTTTTAGTATTAATATGTAATAGTTTGTATCCTTTGTAAAAAAAAAAAAAAAAACAAACTGAAGCATACACCTAGCTAGTCAATTCTAAGGGTTATTTTTCGTACCTCCAACAAAATCCAAGTCTAACTTAATTAGTTCTTTACCAATTAATTAAGAATTTATCATAATTGTGCTAGTTGCCTGGTTTTCATCTAGTGAAGCAACATTCTCATACGAAGTACTCATTATCCTTTTTTGGAGCATGAACATCATTATCAATCACCACATTACCCTCAAGCTAAGCTCTATAGTCTCTTAAACTATTCACATTCTCTTGTAACATCAAGAAGAATCACCACCAATATTGTCTTCGTACACGATAAACTCGTTAATCAATTACATATAGGGAATTATAATACCCTTTTTATAACTCCTAAATCAGTACAAATTGGTTAACTAGTCAAAAATAGCCCCAACAAAGTATCTTTATTGACATTTGTGTCTAATTTTTCACACTTCCATGATAAAACATAAGCATCTATCAAATTCTAAGGTTGTTAATTTAAAAATAACTCTATATACTAAAAGACACACCAGGAATGATATGTGTCTCATCTCCTGGTGTGTCTTTATTTGTTGGTTTTCTTTTTTTTGGAAAAAAATTCTAATTAAGAAACAATTATTTCACATATACAAAGTAATATTACGTACAAAATATAACTCTATATACTAAAAGACGCACCAGGAATGACGCGTGTCATCTCCTGGTGTGTTCTTAGTTGTTGTTTTTTTTTTTTGTTTTGGGAAAAAAATTATAATTAAGAAACAAATCATTTTACGTATACAAAGCAATATTATGTACAAAATATAGCTCTATATACTAAAAGACACACTTTCCTAAAAAAAAAAAAAAAAAAGACACACTAGGAATGACACATGTCATCTCCTGGTGTGTCCTTAGTTGTTTTTTTTTTGGAAAAAAAAATTCTAATTAAGAAACAAATCATTTTACATATACAAAGTAATATTACATACAAAATATAGTAGAAGATTCGATGTATCTTTCTAAAATAAAACATATTAACAATTATAAACTTAAGCAAAAAAAAAAAAAATCTTAACATAATTGGTATGGGCTTTTAGTTAGAAAAATTATGTACTACATATGTTTATTCCAACAAGATTATATGTTTTTTTTTCTTGATTTTTAAAAATTATGCAATGAAAGCTACTACAAAAATGAAATCTATCTATCTATCTATATACTATACTAAAAGAGAAGCGGATCAATGTGGAGCTGCCAAATGTCGCTGCCAACAAGATTATATGTTTTTTTTTCTTGATTTTTAAAAATTATGCAATGAAAGCTACTACAAAAATGAAATCTATCTATCTATCTATATACTATACTAAAAGAGAAGCGGATCAATGTGGAGCTGCCAAATGTCTGTCTCTGATTCGCTTCTCTTAATATAGTAAACAATAATATATATATATATATATATATATATATATATATATATATATATATATATATATATATATATATATATATATATATATATATATATATATATATATATATATATATATATATATGAAGCACAAAAGATAAAGTAACAAAATTCAATTATGGTAAATAATTGAAAATAAAAATATTACTCTATTTATATCTGAATTTTGTATATGACTTAATGCATATCATCTATTCATGTTTCAGAGTATTATTAATGTATGATATTCTTCTTAATTCTTTACTAAGTAGTTGCGTTAAACGACTGTTTAAGGAATTGAGCTGAGTGTTTTTTTTTTTTTTTTTCCTCCAAACACTATGAGATAAATAATGATCGATTAAATATATGACTTTGGATATTTTGAGATTATATGATAAATAAATGCTAATTACTTATTAATCATTTTGCAAAGAAGATGAGTTAATTGTTAGCAAAAATTGTGCCAAAAAATTATGACAAGCGAATCAATGTGGATCTTAGAGGTGTCAATTTTGAGTGTTTGAGTCGCCTTCGGCAAGGTCGGGTAATTTTAAGTGTTCGATTTATATCTTATATTTGTAGTACTATATAAGAAGTATTAAATAAGAAAAATTTATGCCAAAATTTATGACAAGTGGATCAATGAGAGCTAACAAGTGTCATTTTATGACTCGCTTATCTTATATCTGTAATATTATATGTAAAATTTTCATAATATATTACATAATATTTTTGGTTAATTTTTAATATATAAATTTTATAGATTTAAAAATAAATTTGATTGATTCTAAATATTGCAAATGAATTCCAAATATTTATGCATACATGATAACTATTAGATATTCCATACAATTCTATAATTAATAATTAAATATTACTCCGTATCTAATATATGAAGATTATTATCATTTTTATAATCATTGAATTTTCATCATATTTTAATTTTATATAATTTATTCATACCTATATGCTATAATTTTTTTATTCATTCATATTTATAAGAATACAGGTCATAAAAAAATACATTACCAACATGATTGATTAGTTGATGATGAATTATGTCTTTCATTCATATAAATCTTACAAGTAATAAATACTCCGTATCTTTTATTCAAATGTTAGTTTTCAATATTGATCTACATCTATATATTTATGTTGTATATTCAATCAATTGGTTATCGTACGACTACTATGTAAAAGTTTTTGGCACAAAGCTTAGGAAAGTATATATGTAGGTAAGATATAAGGTTCTTATTGTGTCAATAAAGATTTAGTATTCTTCAAAAACAAAAAAAAAAAAAAAAAGATTTGGTAAATATGATGGGTAAAATAGATATTAGGTTGTACAACTATCAGGGTCTGTTTTGTTCACTTTATTTTCACTTATTTTAAGCGTAATAAGTTCAATTAAGTTCAGATATATTCAATTTAGTTTTAATAAGTTTTAATAAAGGTTACCCAAGTACAAATTACAACTAGAATAAGTTTTAATAAGTTTTAATAAAGGTTACCCAAGTACAAATTACAACTAGAATAAGTTTTAATAAGATGTTAAGGTCTAATAATTAAAAGAGAAAAGTTCAAATTAGGTGAATAAAACCTACCCTAAACCGGTTAATATGACAAGAAAATTTTAGTGTTAATTCCCTCCACAGGAGATAGAAAATAACTTTTCTTTAATAGAACATAATAATTTATTCGTTTTTTTTTTTCACAACTTATTCGTTTTTCAATTAATTAAATAACAATATAAAAAATAAAAAAGAAGTAAAATATAAGAAATACAAATGACAAATTACTATTCATATCACATTCCTTAATATTTGTATTAGCCATTATTGTTAGTGAATACTTTACTAATTAATTTGTTAATGTAAATAAGTCCATTATTACTATAGCAATTTTTGGTGCAACAAGCCACACCATGTGGTAGGAGTTTCTCGAGTTTTTTTTTTTTTTTTTTTTTTTTTTTTTTTTTTTTTTTTTTTAGGGGTTACTTAAGTTTTTCCGTCAAGGTTACTCGATCAGGGGTTACTTGAGTTTTTAAGTCAAGGGTTATTTGAGTTACTCGGTCAGGACTTACTTGAGTTTTTCAGTCAGGAGTTACTCGAGTTACTTGGTCAGAGGTTACTTGAGTTACTCGATTAGGGGTTCGGAAAAGGGTTACTTAAGGGGTTCGAAAAAGGGTTACTCGAGGGATTTTCTCAGTTAAAGGTTACTCAGTCAGGGGTTACACAAGTTTCTCAATCAGGGCTTACTCGAGTTTCTCGGTCAGGCCGCACTTAAAAAATTGTGACTCGAGTAACCCTTGACCGAGAAACTCGAGTAACCCTTGGCCAAGAAACTCAAGTAACCCTGAAAACTTAAGTAATCCCTGACCGAGAAACTCAAGTAACCCCTGCCGTATGGTACTACAGGCCGCATATAAAATTTTTTGTTATTACTAGCTAATTCATATATTATTTATCAATATCGATCTATACATACATATTTGTGTTGTATATTCACTCAGTTTTAGGTTGTGCGACTGTTATGTATTTTTTTAGCACAATGCTTAGACAAAATATGTACAGGTAGATAAGATATAAGGGTACTTAGCTTGTATACTGCATAATGATAAAATTATGTCTATAGAATTGGTGATTATAATGGGTAAATAGATATTATATTGCATAACTATTAAACCGATTAATATGACGATAAAATTTTAGTTTTGAATTCCTCTATAGACTACGGGTAACAGGAAACGACTTTCCTTAGCTTGTGTAGTGCATATTTTATTCATTTTTAATCAATAAAATAACAATATAAAAAATGAAAAGGAATAAAATAACAGCAATAAAATAATTTTCATATCACATAACGTAAAAAATATATTGACCATTATTGTGGTGATTGGTGAATAGAATTTTAATAATTAATTTGTTAATGTAAATATGTCGATTTTTACTAATTGAATTATTTTTGTTTCGTTTTTATGAAATTAAAATTTTTATTTTTAAACCGTGCATCGCACGGGAACTATACTAGTGTGAACACTAAATCAACAAATGACACTATTAATTGTTACTATTTTCTTGAATAATTTATGATTAAAATTTTAATCAATTAATACTCTATGAATACTTCAGTAATACTTGCTATGTTGATTATTCATATTGTGATTTTTTTTTTCTAGTCACAATTGCTATTTTTCAGCATTCAATAGGTATTAACATAACATACAAAAGTCATTAGTTTTTTAAAATTAACATGCATGGCACGAAACCTAACCTAGTTATACTGATAAAATCATGTCTTCAAGAAAGGAATGTCATACGTAATTCTCACACCTCTCAAAGAAAAGAGAATTCATATACACAAACTCATTATCTAACTCTCCCTCGTTGCTCTCTTTTCACATTACTGATCAAACCGATCACAACCATGTCAAACAACCAATCGTACTTAACCCTCATTTTGTACCTTATCCTCTAGTCCTTTACTTATTCCTTGTTAACCAAGACAACACTTTCAACTATTCTCTTTTCTACCTTAACTTTCCACAACATTATTATATCCTTTTCCCTTACTTTAAGTACATGTACAAAGACATTGTACTACACCTAATTTAGATGCTCCTCCTTAATCCTTCAAAACAAAGGTACATACCTAACTACCTATTACTCTACTAGACACTTACCAAACCATAACTTATATCATGATTCATTGACCTTAATATTCCTCAAAACCAAAAGTAACCTCATAAAATAAAACCAAATTAAAAAAAAAAAAAAAACATAATTAAACACTTCATCTAATTAAATATCTAAAAAATCCTTAATCCAATAATTACTCCCATTTCCATCACACTTGTACAACACACATTAGCTGTAGCATCTTCATATAAATTCTCCCTTGTTTCACTCTCTTCTTTCTTTCACTCACATTTTCTCTCTCTAAAAGTCCAACCCCTTTCATTCTCTCTCCTAAATTCTCTCTTTCTCCCTATTTTCACTAGCATAATCAATTCCATTTTTCGCCGGCAAACGACAAAACGACGCCGTTTTTGTCGCCGCCGCCGTAATGAACCCTCATAATTACTCGAACCTTCCCAAAATCGAATCGGACTCTGCTCCGCCACAACACCGGGGTGTTCCGCTTCACCGCCGGGCACTTTCAGACACCACTTTCCGATTTTCCGGCGACGAAGACGATGACTTCCTCTTCGACATTGAGAATTTCAACCTCTCTTCTTTAGACATCCCGCCTTCGCCTCAAGGCGGGGTTGGTGCTGGTATTGGTGCTGGTTCTGGTGCTCTACCAATGGCCGTTGATTCGTCGAAGTCCGACGAATCAAGCGGCGATAATCGGTCATCTTCTACTTCTTCTAGAGCTGCTATCCAGCCCCCTGTGGCTCCGCACCTTCGGAGTTTGTCCGTTGATGCGGATTTCTTTGATGGTTTGTCGTTCGGTGGTGTTGGCGGCGGCGGCGGCGGTGATAGGAGGTTTAGCGGGGAAGGTGGTGGGAATGGTGAGAGGAAAGTCGGGATGCATCGAAGAACGAGTTCGATGGATGGCGCTTCGAGTTCTATGATGTTTGAAGGAGAGTCTATGATGGTGGATGGAATCAAGAAGGCTATGCCTCCTGAGAGACTTGCTGAGCTTGCTTTGATTGATCCTAAGCGCGCTAAACGGTTTAATTCTATCCTTTTGTTTCGATTTCTGCATTTTTTTCGCCTTGATTTTTTGTATTAGTCTTGTATTTTTGTTTGATTGTTGGGTTTTTTTTGTTGGTATTATATAAAACCTAAGTTGAATTTGTGTTTAATTGATCCTTGAAATCCGAGTATTAATTTCGTCGAAAAATTGTGTGGTTTAATTGTCTTAATATAAGATGTCATAGTATTGTTTGCGGTAGAATGTCGGATAGGATGAAATGAGTTGGCAGTGAATGGAATAGAGTTTGGAGTTATGGATTTTGAGCTCGAATGGTAGAATGGATGTCTTTGGGGGAGCTAAATGGATTCTTTACCATATATGTTTAAGGATAAAGAAGCATATTTGATGTTGAATGTTCTGATATTGAGTATAATATTTTGGTTTTAATTTAATGTGTATGATTTTCATTCCGATTATAGTTTTTCGCTGGAATTTGATTATTCATTATTGGTTCAGTTGTTTGTGGTTTAACCTTAAGGAAATATGATATCTTTTTGTTTTGGAAAGAAATTATTTTCTGGTTTGGCTGGAGATAGAACTACCATGTCAAATTGATTTAGTTTAATGATATTTATGTTTAGGGTGCCACAGTCTTTGGTGTTATGACTTATGATATGTATTACTTTTGATAGAGTGTGAGTAAGGCTGTTGATTATCTGTTATATGTGGGATGCAATTTTGTGCACGAATTGAGTAGAGTTTGGATGAGGTTTTTTGGTTGAATAGTAATGCATTTTGGGGACAAGACTGGATGAATTGGCAGAGAATGGCTCAGGTTGGAGAGATTTTGAATGTTTAAAGAACATTTAATGGCTTTTTCAACAAAGAAATTACAGTGCACAGCCAACTTTCTTAAGGACAAACTACCAGACAAAAACTGTGAAGTAATAAATAAGCTGTTTCTTAAGGATAAATTATGGGGTTGTGGAGGAGGAAGTTGACTTGCCCACAAGAGTGTTACACACTTACACCATAGGAGGATAGTTTTCAACTTAGTGTCGAAGAAGTATCTGTTAATAAACTTTCTGCCTTTCAAAGGTAGTGTATCACGTACATGTGAGACTTATAATGAGTTTATGACCTAGAAAATGTCTCCTTGAATTTGGAATATAAAAAATGAATCTTGTGAGATCTCTTAAGTATTATTCTAAATCTAGGTAATTTCCTAAAATGTTTATGAAGATGTCGGCTAAGAGAGATAATCTAGAGGTCTTTAACCATATACAAATGTAATAGTACGGCGGAAAGCTTAGGAAGCTTAAGTTTCCTTGTGAAACTCTATTTACCAAAAACCGAATCTAACAAGTAGTGAGGAGTATAACATCTATCTTTTTCCAATATATGTACGTGCCTCAATCATTAGTTTGCTACTTTGCTGGTAGCTAATTGTATTAGTTGATTTGACTAGCGGTTTTTTCATTAAAAGCCTTGTTTAGCAGTCATACGATTGCTATTAAAAGTGGGATGAAATTCTACTTCTATTCTGTAATGTTCTTTGCATTTTTCATAATTTCTTCTGTTTTTAATATATTTATTTACTAGATTAGGTCCTGTGCCATGCACAGTAATTTAACTACTTTTATTCAATAAAAGAAAAATAATTATAATGAAAATAACATAGGTAAACAAAAACTATAATATATTTATTATATTCTTATTTTGTATGTATAATGATATGAAACATGAAATATAAGGAAAGAGTCAATTAGACAAATAAGTATATTAAAACTACATGTTAGACCATATGTATGTTTTAAAAATTCAATGATAAATTAGTATCAATTTTCTTTTTATTTACTAAATAAGTGTTTAAAACTATCCTGCTCACTCAGCTTCATTTCAGTTCAGTTCATCTTTAATCAGTTCGTTCAGTTTAGTTCATAATTTCCTTCTCTCATAAAATATTCATTTCAGCTTTATTCAATTCGGTTCAGCTCCTTCAGTAAAAGTGAATAGACCCTTAATGGGCAAGAATAATAACCTCGATTTGATATTTGGTCAAATTTTTAACTAAAATATGATAAGATATGAAAATATTGTTGATACAAATAAAAAGAATGAAATTTTAATTAATCAATCAAATTTTTGTATACGATTACATGCATAGATAAAGTATTTATAATGTTGCGCTATGTTGTTAAACTCTTTTCATTTTGTTAGGCTATTTGCATTAAAATTAGGCGAGAAATCAATTAAAGAATTATAAAAAAAAATTAAAAAAAAAACAAAACAAAATTCCTGTTTAATTTTAATAATAACAATAACAATAATTTATGTAATACGAATCTATTATTTTTAATAGATTCATCATTTTAATATTGTTATAAAATTACTTTATTTGAAATATATTAATCACTTGAAGGAATGAAATATGGTGTATTAAAGATTTGTCATACAAAGTAGAAATTAAATAATAACTTTAAAGGTATATATTTACTATCAAAACATACATATAAAGGATTTGGAATAATATATTATGATATTTATATTATACTAAGAAGATTTTATCAAAAAAGGAAGGAACATTTTTGGAGGTTAAAAACTACACGTGTCATTCCTGGTGTCTGTTTTAGTATTATGTTATTGATTATATATTTTTTGTTACGAATTGTAACGTATTTAACCCATTACGTTATACAAAAGGACCCACATATGCCCACTTACCTTTTGCCTACGTTATTTCATTTCAACACTCTTCTTTTCTTAATAAGTGTGCATAAAATATCTGTGAAGAATATTTACGATCATAGATAGTATTAGCCACATCTTGTGTAAGCCAATAAAGGCATCTTACACAATTTTTTTCTTTATTTATTTATTTATTTATTTTTTATTATCCGGTGAGTTTATATAAATATGATGTATATTGTACTGCTATAGAATAATTGAAACAAATTTCCTCCAAACATTAAATGACCATTAAGAATATTAATATAATTAAAAGATAGTGTACCTTTTAAAAAAAAAAATTAATGTTTAGTTGTTTACTTTCAAATTTATACTTCATCCGTTCTTTTATTATTGCACCACTTGCCTTTTTAGGAAGTTTCACAAATATTGCACCATTTCCTCTTTAGGAAAAAAATTATTTGTGTTCACACTACAAATACCCAACATTCCCTTGTTTTTTCACACTTACTTTTTAGTTTATCAATATGTCACATGAGCAATTTTGTATTTTTTACCTTTCTCTCTCTTACTTTTTTCCACTACCAAAATATTTGTAATCGATTCCTATGGTGCAATAATAAAAAAACGGAGGAGGTATTAATTTTGTTTCTGTATTTTTTATAGTTATTTTTTTTAAAAAAGGAAGTAATGTGCTTTCTATTAAATTAAAACCATTTAATAATACAGTAAAATTCATTTCACCAAATTTTCCAAAAAAGGGAAAAAGTTAAGTGAAATAATGGTGAGAGCTGGACAATAAGTAAAGCATCTCAAATTCCATGTAAAGCCCGTGGCCCATCTTTCTATTGCTCCATCTCCTCTTCTTTATTCCTTCACTTTAAGTCAATTAAAAGACTTCAACTACTCCCTCCGTTTCGTAATAATTGGAACACTTTGACTTTTGCACTATACTTGATGTTATATACTCGCTTTGTTTTTTTTTTTTTTGTTAAAATGCATCACCTCCTTTTTATAGGTGTTTTTTTTTTATATGCATCACTTCTATAACTTCATACTATATTTTATCATTTCTCTTTGTTATTCTAAACCTCACTCGAATTATATTATAAATTCTATCTCTGATAGGCCCACTTAAATACTTCCTCCGTTCTGTTAATATTGCAACAAGGAGGAAATTACGCATCCCAAAACACATTTTATATGCTAAATATCTATAATTGTGTAAGAGTGAAAATTATAAAAAATTAATATTGTGAAAGTATTTTATGAGACGAATCCAACCAGATCCCACTTGACTATATTTTGCTTAACGTATAACTCGTATTATATGGTCAAACAAGAGTAATGAATAGTGTAAAAAGTCCATTGTTGCAATATTAATAGAACGGAGGAAGTAATAATTAAATCTTCTCTCTCACGTATTTTCTCTTTGGTCCTCATTTTACTTTTACTATGATAAATTATTTATCCACTCATAATATAACGGTATATAATTTACTCTCCTAAAACTCCGTGCAATATCAATTGATGCATTTTAAAAAAAAAAAAAAAAAAAGAAAGAAAGAAAAAAAAGCAAAGTTGTGCATTGACATGTGCGTCGGTGAAAGCATTACGGTTATTGTGAAATAAAGGGAGTACTATATTGATTATTGCTTACCCCGTAAGCTCACAATTAGATAAATTAACTTATTTTGCGAGTATTGGTCATTTTACGCAATTAAATAGTTCCCGATAATTATATGTATATGCTCCCTCTATCACAAAAAAAAAAAAAAAAAAAAAAAAAAGAAAAAAAAAGGAAAAACCCTTTGATTGCTATGTCTTAAACTATTTGTTAGTATAATTTAAAAAATTACGTATTATAAAACTACATGCTACTTCTCAAAAAAAAAAAAAAAAAAAAACTACATGCTACATATCCATCAAAATAATATCTTTAAATCTGGTTAGTGGTTTTCAAAGGAATTGTAAAGTATCCTATGGCTATGGGAGTGCTTAAAGTAGCTGAAGTAGCTAATTTATCCTTGATTAATTCCCAAATCTTGTTTGAGGGTGTGAGATGAAGGGGACTTGTTCCCTGAATAAAGTTCTACTGTATATTTATCCTTTAAGGTCATTCTGTGTCAACTAAGTGGCAACCAGAAACTCACTCCCCCTATTGTTCTCTAATGGCTGTTTCACTTCCGTTTTTTGGCTGTTTTGAAATAGTTTTTTTTACAACCCTTATTGATAAAACCCTACGAAATGACATCCTTACCCTTATTTTATAACTGAACCTCCTAAGTCCTAATGACTTATTTAACCCCACCTACCTTCTCCCTTCTTCAATATTACCATCCCCTAATAAACCTTCTTTCTCTCTCTTCCTTTTAACTCATCTCCTCACCTATCACCAGCCCCCTTCCTGTCCCTTTCTCCAACGTGACAGCTAATCCGGAGGCAAACACGCTTTCTCTCTCTTCTCACTCATTAGTGTCGTTATCTGGAAAAATGTGGTAAGTTTTAGTTTCTTTGTCTGCTGATTTGAAATTCTTGTAAGTCCTGCCAATCCGTAGATCTATATATTAATATGTGTTATTCTTTTGTTTTGTTCAGTTGTCCAAAACTAATTTTATTTTATTTTAACTGTGATGATTTTCATAGTTTGGTGGAATGCGGGTGAGGCTGGTGGTAGTAAGGGAAGGTGTGGTGGGATAGTTGTGGTGTACAGATGATGGTGATAGTAGTGGTAAGTGGGTGGATATAGCTGACAGCGATATGTGATGAACAGTGGTGGATATGACTGCCCTACATACCTATGTTTTGCTTAGGGGTGAACATAATAAGGATTTAATCTAAAGTCCAATTCAATCCAACCTGAATTTTGCTTATTCGGATTGGATTATTTTTCTAACATGGATTAGATTGAATATTTGGATTAGATTGCAAGTGTTTGGAAATTGAAATCTTAGGATCCAAAATAGCCTAACTGCCTAACTGACTGTTATCGATTGACTAATTAGTCCACGTTAAAATTTAAAAAATGTTGATTGGATAAGGATAACCGTCAATGTTTGGGCTTGTTAGGGTCAGTATGTATATACATTATAAAACTCTTATATTACAATATAAGGTCTAGTGGCCTTTGCTCAACAAATTAATTGAAAAAATAATAATAAAATAATAAGAAAGTGAAGTGATAATATAAATTTGGATTTTTGAATTGGAACCAAATGACCTTATTTTAAGCCGGATTGGATTAAAGTTGGTGGGTATTCAGATTGTATAAAATTGTGCCAAATCTAAATCGAAAACCAAATTTTCACCCCTACTTTTGTTTATAGGGGTAAATCTGATGCATGTTAACTGTATTTGAACTTTTGTAGAAGATGGTGGTGATAGTATATATTTGTGGTGATCGCTTTAGTGCTGGATTGAATGCTTTGATATGGAATAGTTGTTTAATGTGTAAAAAAAAGAATACCTTATAATACTAGAAAAAGAATGACCATAGTTTCAGATTGTAACTATTATCTTTACTTTGTACTCTTGCTTAGGTTTGTGCTAATTAATGTCCTTACTTTTTGGCATAAATTCTCTTTTTTCTTTATAATCAAATTATTTTCTAGCTAATTTCCCTGTGGCCTAATTAATATAGAATCATTTTTCAACACATTCAACAATTGTCGCTGTGTAATTTTGTGTAAAGTTGTCCTTTTGTTCAATCTTACCCCTTGGCTGATCCTTTTTATTATTTTTACAGGATTCTTGCAAACAGACAATCTGCAGCAAGATCAAAGGAAAGAAAGATAAGATACACTGGTGAGTTGGAGAGGAGGGTACAAACGCTGCAGACAGAAGCAACTACCCTCTCTGCACAAGTTACATTGATGCAGGTAAGTACAACAAATCACTTTGGACCTCTGTTTGGATTTCTTCATGATTCAATCCCTTATGATGGGTGCATCATCTTGTTGTCTTTTTCTTTGTTGACGATTTCTCTACTCCCTGCTTGGCATTCATGTGTTGTTTTCTCTTTAGTTGGTCTAAGTCCTCTCTGTTTGACATGTTATCCCTCCCATGATTGTCACAACCAAAGTCATTTTGGCGTCAAAAGAGTTGCTGTTTGATCATTTCAATGGCATTAAATATGTTGTTTGAAATTTTGATCAAGTTGATATGCTAATTTGAATGTTTAAATAAATCAATTTGTGACCTTCTCCATTTTCTTGTATCAGAAATGCTTTTCGATAAATTAACTTTTATTTATTAGCACTTTGTAGCTGTACAAAAACCTATGCAAAGTAGACTACTAATTTATCAAACACCTTTAATGTTTGGAAATCTTGTCATCCTATTTCCTATCTACCAATGGCTTATCGCTGATGCCATTTACTGGCATGCAGACAGTGCATGATACTGTATATAACTTTAAATCCTGTTCTGTGCTCTATTTTACCAAACTGAAATGATTTTGTTGATGAGACTTATTGACTGTTTTTTTATTATTATTTCTTGGGTGCTATTTATGATTGACTTTACTGATTAAGACTGGTTTTTGCTTATTCTCTACTTCTCAAGTGCTAATCACATGTGGAGTTGTCCAGTGATTAAAACCAACTTTTATTGAGTAAAATTATTTTGACCTATAAAATTTTTCAAAATGATTTCTCTGATTGGCTGTTACTGAATATTATGATTATATCCAGGAGAGCAGGGCCTTTGTAGTTTCGTTTACAGCATGGTTGCTAGTAAAAAAGAATTGAGCATTTTCTGTTAATAGAAGCTGTCTAGATGTTTGTGTCAGAATTATTGGAAACATTAATTGGACCTACAATAGTATTTACAAAGTATTTTCTATTATAAATATACTTCCTCCGTTCTATTACTATTGCTGCAAGGATGAAATTACACATCCCAAAGCACATTTTATATGCTAAATATCTATAATTGTGTAAGAGTAAAAATTATAAAAAGTTATATTGTGAAAGTATTTTATGCGACGAATCCAACAAGATCCCACATGACTATATTTTACTTAATGTGTAAATCATATTATATGGTCAAACAAGAGTGATGAATAGTGCAAAAAGTCCATTGTTGCAATATTAATAGAATGGAGGAAGTATTACATGGTAACTACTACCTCCGTTTCATATTATTTGCAACGATTAGACATTTTTCCTCTGTACTTTATGTCAAATCATTGCAAATAATATGAAACGGAGATAGTATGAACTTTGTTTTCCTAAGATAACCCTTATGTTTTAAGAAATCCCATAGTAGTCGCAAAGTTTCAATATATCTTCCAAAGTAACCTTATATGTGAGAATGTAACAGAATAGTTTCGGTCTGTATGGCAGTATAGTAGCTTTGGTTCCTTTTTTTTTTTATTTTTTTTATTTTTATGAAACGTCATAGCTTTTGGCAAAAGCTAATGAGCGCTCCCGGGGCGTTAGATAAGAGAATTAAAGTGCAAATATTAGAGTAAAATTAACATTAATTACACGGAACGACGCGTGATTTTGTCATGAATTCCCAACTTAATACCAGTTTAACCAATATAATTTATCTTTATCTAACGCCCCGGGGCGCTTGTTAGCAAGATCGTTATTGGTTGCTTACCTAATGCTAGTCTATGAGTTTTGGCCTCTAAGTCAGGTTTTTTTTTTTTTTTTTTTAATTTTTGATTTTATTTTGTTGGGTTTATTTGACTTCTGTTCGGGTTATGTTGTAGCTAGAAAGATTATTCAAAAAAATTTGCATGCATCAGGTGTATAGTAAATTTAATGTACATCCAGTTATTGTACACCAAAAGTTATCCGTATTATCACAAAAATTACCCTTAGTCTCATGAAAGTTACTCTTATTACACCAGGTACTTTTATTCTCTCAAAATTACTATCAAAAGTTACCCATATTACCCAGTTACTTTTATTCTCACAAAATTACCTTAAACTATCAAAAGCTATCCATAAACTATCAAATGTTACCCATAGTGTTACAAAAATTACCCATATTTTTCCTTTTTCTTCCGCTACACAGTAACTTACTGTAAACCCGGTTATTTGAGACATTTATGAAGACTATATTGTTTTAATCAGCCGTGTAACAACTAAGGATATATGTAAATTTAAAGTGATTATCACCTCAGAAACCTGCTGAATGGATTGTAGAAAATGCTTTATGCTGGGGTAATTATAATTTGATTTATTTAGAAGTCAATCCACAACCTTAATTGGAACATACTCCAATTTATTGAGCTGTGATGCATCTCCTATGTTAGTTCATGTTCCAGTCTTGACTCTCCTTCAACTGTTGTTTTTGACACCACTATTATATTTTACTTTTAAGAATTTTTTGAGCTAAAAATACTCTTTCATCATGAAAAAGTAATACAATGAAAAAAAAAATGAAAAAGGCAAAACCTTTTAAATCATTGCACGACATTGAACTCAAAATTTCTTGTAATGGTTGAACATTACCCAAGCTGGAATTTAATTCTGTAATAAATAACAGCTACAGATGCTTGTAGTATGCCTTATGGTATGAAAATCCTGCCCCCTGTTATTAGTAGGGTTTCAATGTGGTGTCTTTCAGTCCAATGTAACTAAAAACAATGGGGTGTGCCTGCTGAAGTGATGCTGATGTTTACTTGCTTGAGAGTACCAAAATATAGATATCTCTATGGCATATCTCTGTTTTTGTCATCACTCTTTTCTTTTTCTAGTCAGAGAGCAAAAAACTATTGTGGGTTGGGGGGGAAGGGGTGTTGGGGTGATAGAGATGGAAAGGTGAAGAAGTGAACAGTCGAATCTCTGATAGCTTTGGCTCATTGAAATTGTCATAAATGTCAAATTTTGAAAGAGAATCAAGGCAAGCCACTTCTTATCTTGACTAGCAATGTCTTTCACCTCACGATTTTCTAGGTTTCAATATCCTTTCTATTAAGTAACAATCTTTAATAACAGGAAAAATGGAAATAAAAAATCCAATCTTTGCACTTTCTTTCCAAAAAAATCCAACCTTCATTTTATTCCTAAAAAATCCAACCTTTATACCTCACCTTCTCCAACAGATCCATTTGACATTTAACCCGATAAACAAGTTAAAAAGATTTTTTTTTTAATTTTCTCAATTTCCTTTCTCACTCCACTTTCTCTCTACTCTCTCCTCAAAAACGGAAACAACCCTAGTATGCCACCAACACCACCAATACGCCACCAACACCAGTCAACCACTCTCTTACCACCACAATCCATCCCGTAACCACTCTCACCACCACCATGAAACGAAATCCCACCATAACTACCCTAAACAACTCGCACCAACACCATATCTCGTAACCCAGTCACCACCACCAAAATCCAAAACCCGAACCCACCCAATTCGCAGCCACAACCAAGATCGGCAGTGGTTGTCAGAGAAGAAAGAGAAGAATTGTTACGTGAGGTAAGTGGTGGTTTGGAGTCGGTAGTTGCGGCTGCCTTTGCCTTTGGACACTGCGGGTTTCAATTGATGGTGGATGATCGATTGGTGGTGCGGGTTGAGGTTTGGTATTGTTGCGGTGGTCGGTTGGTAATTGGTGTGGGTTGGAGCAAGTACGGAAACAGCCTAATTGGTGGTTGGTTTGGGATTTCAGGCTGCTACTGTTGGCCGGCCGTGATTGTTGGTGGCTGGGCGGTTTGGAGTCGGTGGTTGCGGTTTGCGGGGCTGCTGAAATGGAGGGTGGAAACGGAGTTGGGCAGTGGTGCGAGCTGGGTTTGGACGGAAAAGCAGGGTGAATGGAAAGGGAGGGTTAGGGGAGGATGGTCGGAAAGGAAGGTGGTGAGCAATGGTGGCCGGATTTCATGGAGGATGGAGAAAATTGAAAAAAAAATAAATCATGGAGGTTGCCGGAAATTTTTACTATGATATAATGAGGCGGGGCTGGTCAGATGAGGGAGGGGAAGACGTGGCTGCCGGAAATTTTTGGGGCTGCTGGATAGTTTAGAGGAAGAGGGTGGGTTTTCCGGTGGGCGGTGGGGAGGTGGTGAGGAATGGTGGCCGGATTTAATGGAGGATGGAGAAAATTGAAAAAAAAAAATAAATCATGGAGGTTGCCGGAAATTTTTATTATGATATAATGGGGCGGGGCTGGTCAGATGAGGGAGGGGAAGACGTGGCTGCCGGAAATTTTTGGGGCTGCTGGATAGTTTAGAGGAAGGGGGTGGGTTTTCCGGTGGGCGGTGGGGATGGGGTGGTCAGGGAAGGAGGGAGGGTGGGTTGGGTTTTCTGTTTTATTTTTTTTTATTTTTTTATTTCTTTTAATTATTTTTTTTAATAATTAAAAAATAATTGACCTATTAATTGCTGACATGTGGCATCTAATTTAAAAAAAACCGGTTGGCAACAGATAATGGACGTTTAGATGAAGGGGGGGGGGGTATAAAGGTTGGATTTTTTAGGAATAGAATAAAGGTTGGGTTTATTTGGGAAGAAAGTGTAAAGGTTGGATTTTTTATTTCCTTTTTTCCTTAATAATAAGTAAACTAACTCATATACCTTTGTTATATGTATTACTAATTATAGATTAAAGATTTAAGGTTTCTTGGAAAAAAAAAACTGTAAATTATTCCAGTTTGTATTCTCATGATTATCGATTTTTTTTTTTCCCAACTGCATTTCACCTTCTCCTGTTTGTGTTCCTGTTTCCTGCAATATAGTTTAACTCCGGATGTGTTTGGTTGATGTAAAGTGTTTCACGGAACATGATTTCCCATTTTCCCTCATTAGCCTTTGTTTGGTTTATAAAGGGGTGAAATACAGTTTTCCAAATGGTGGATAACATTTTCCTTTACAAAAGAAAGGAAGCCTCATTTTCCTCCCTCCTTACTTCCATTTTACTTTCCTCTCATCCATACCATTTCTCTCCTATTTCATTATTTTGTAACTTTTCTTGTTAGCGACAAAGGAAAACTAAATTGCAATTGGAATTTTCTTTGAAAATATGTTGTCCATTGTTTCAATGAAATGTTTTTCGTCAAACCAAATGGAGCCTCCATGGGCCAAAATTATTTGTGATATGGGGGATTGAGGCCCTATATCTAATGGACATTACATGTAGGCTTTGTATATTTTGACGGAAAACATTTTCAAGCTTCAGTTGTTTGGTTTGTAAGGGGGAGGATAGTGATTTTCCAAAGGTGGAATGGAAAACCTTTTCCGGTTGAAAGGATGGAATGCCACAATTCCTTCCCTACTCCTGACATCCCTTTATACACTCTCATTTTCCTTTTCCAAAGGTCTCTATCCTCTCCTCCCATCCATTTCCTCTGTAGAACTTCTCAAGGACAAACAACGGAAAACTATTTTAATAGTTAGGTTTTCCCTTTTAAATTAATTTCCATGGAAAATTCTTTTCCTGGAAAATGTTTCCCATTCAAAAAATGGATCTGTAGTTGGCATAAAGGGCTGAAGGCCTTTTCATAATCTTGAAAAGGAACTGAAAATTTTCTTACCTTTGAGTAAGCTTGGGCTCTTTGGAAGAACCCTTTGGCACTCTAGCTTTAAAACCAGGTTCTAAATTTTATGAAGCATGCAGCAAAATCTCTCTAGCATGTAATCAATACTTTGTTAACTACTAAACATGCATATAGATTCATGAAGAAGTTTTGAATCCTTTGGCAGATTTGTTAAAGTTCACTATGCGATTTTTTTTTTTATTGTAATACTCCACCTAGGCTAACTATGTCTTTTTCGTGTAGAGAGATACTTCAGGATTGAGCGTCGAGAACAAGGAACTAAAATTACGTCTGCAGGCTTTGGAGCAACAAGCGCAACTGAGAGATGGTATATATCTGTTTCCTTAGGAAGAAAAACCTTGTATTTGTATATGCACTTTGGTATTAAATGTAACTTAGTTATTTGTTACCATTTATTTAGACAAATTTTATGAGTTTTATTGATCATCCCTTCCCCCTGCTTTGTCTTTGTTGGCCTCGCAGCTCTAAATGAAGCATTAAGGGCAGAAGTTCAGAGACTGAGGATAGCGACTGGGCAAAATCTATCAGGCATCAACATATCTGCTGGCAGGGGGCGGTATGCTCAATTTCCAACACATTTGCAGAATGCACCATCCTTCGGTGGCCAGCAGAACCAGCCACAGCATTCTCAGATACTCCAGCAGCAAGCTCAGATACTCCAGCAACAACAACAGCAGCAGCAGCAACAACAACAGCAGCAGCAGCAGCAGCAGCAGTTCCAAATGCCTGATCAAGGAGCTGGCAACAACCTGAGTGCTCATAAGGATCTGAAGCCGAACTTCATGGAATTCAATCACAAGGGTTAAGGTGATTCATGAAGTTTTGACTTTCTTCTAGAAAGTTGATCTTGCTGTAAATATAATTGTTGTAGACCAACATTTTCTGTACTTGTAGTTTGTCATAGACCCACAGTTTCGATACTCGTAGAGTCGTAGTCTGTCGTAGACCCACATTTCGTTATTGTTGTAAAATTCAATCAATCAATCAAAGCCTTAATCCCAAAAGTGGGGTCGGCTAACATGAACCAAATTTGATTATTCCGTGTAGTCATCAACATAAATCTTTCTCCTCCATCCCTTACGATCCAAAACTTCATCCTCACGTAAATCCATGCACTTCATATCCTTCCTCACTCCTTCCAACCAAGTCATCTTTGGTCTCCCTCTTCCTCGTTTAATCCCTCCATGGTCCCACTCTTCCACTCTTCGCACCGGTGCACCCTCGGGTCTCCGTCTTACATGTCCAAACCAACGCAGACGATTTTCCCTTAATTTATCTACAATGCCCGCCACACCTACTTTCTTGCGAATAACCTCATTTCTGATTCTATCTCTTAAAGTGTTTCCACACATCCACCTTAACATGCGCATTTCCGTAACCTCCATCTTTTTAATATGCTCTTTCTTAGAAGCCCAACATTCTGTACCATAGAGCAACACTGGTCTTATGGCAGTCCTGTAGAATTTTCCCTTCAACTTTAAGGGAATGCTGCGGTCGCATAACACTCCCGTGGCCGCTCTCCATTTAAGCCACCCTGACTTAATCCTGTGGGTCACGTCTTGATCAATGTCACCATTCTTCTGGATGATCGACCCTAGGTACTTAAAACATTCACTCATGGTCAAATCCTTTCCATCCAAACTCACCACTTCATTGCTTGTCCCCCTCTGAGTGCCAAAACGACATACCAAATATTCAGTCTTACTCCGACTTAGCTTAAACCCTCTAGATTCCAACCTTTGCCTCCATTGCTCCAACTTGACATTAACCCCATCCTTAGTCTCATCCACCAAAACGATATCATCTGCGAACAGCATACACCATGGAACCTCATCTTGAATTGGTCTAGTTAATTCATCTAGAACCGTTGCAAAAAGAAAAGGGCTTAATGCAGACCCTTGATGCAATCCGATTGTAATAGGGAAATCTTTTGTCAACCCTCCGCATGTCCTCACATTTGTTGACACATCCCGATACATATCCTTAACTAGGTCTACATACCTTCGTGGGATACCTTTCTTCAACATTGCCCACCAAAGTATCTCTCTTGGCACCTTGTCATATGCCTTCTCTAAATCAATAAAGACCATATGAAGATCTTTCTTCTTTACCCTATAAAACTCCATCATTTGTCTTATCAAATGGATTGCCTCCATAGTAGATCTCCCAGGCATAAAACCAAATTGGTTATCTGAAATGCTTGTGCATGCCCTCAACCTTTGTTCAATCACCCTTTCCCACAACTTCATAGTATGGCTCATAAGCTTAATTCCTCGATAGTTAGAACAATCTTGAGCGTCTCCTTTGTTTTTATAAACCGGGACCAAGGTGCTCTTCCTCCAATCTTGTGGGATCCTTGTAGCCGTCCATATCTTGTTGAAAAGGTTTGTTAACCAATCAATACCAATCTTACCCAAACACCTCCACACCTCTATCGGTACCCCATCAGGGCCAACCGCCTTCTTAGGTTTCATCTTCCTCAGTGCAATCTCCACCTCTACTCTCCTAATCCTTCGCACATACTCCATGTTGATTTCTTCATCACTCATAGAGGTATCTCCTATCACAACTCCATTACTTCCATTAAATAATTCATCGAAGTACCCCTTCCACCTGTCCTTGATGCCCTCCTCTTGCACTAGGACCATTTGGTTCTTATCTTTGACACACTTCACCATGCCAATATCCTTCCTTGCCTCTTGTCTTCTCTTTGCCATCTTATAAATGATCCTTTCTCCCTCCTTGGAATCAAGCTTTTCATAAACCTCCTGATATGCCTTTTCTTTTGCTTGGCGAACAGCTGCCTTTGCCTTGCTCTTAGCCTCCTTATACGCTGCAAAGGTTTCATCACTCCTACATTTTCCTAAGGCTTGATAGCATTCCCTTTTTTGCTTAATTACTGCTTTCACCTCTTCATTCCACCACGAAGTATCTCTCTGTACCGAAGTTCTTCCCCTTACTTCCCCTAAGACCTCTTTGGCCACTCTTAGGAAACAGTTCTTCATTCGTAACCAAGTCATGTCCGGATCCACCTCTCCATCCCAATCCGCTTCTTCAATTACCTTTTCTGTAAAAACCTTAGCTTTTGCATCCCTTAGGGTCCACCATCTTATCCTTGGTTCTTCTTGTCTAACTTTTTTCTTCGCCTTCTCTTTCAGACGAATAGTCATTACCAATAGCCGGTGTTGGGTGACCACACTCTCCCCTGGGATAACCTTACAGTTTATGCAACTTTGTCTATCTATGCTCCTTGTGAGCAGGAAGTCTATTTGAGTTGCATTTGCTCCATTCCGAAAAGTTATCAAGTGTGAATCCCTCTTCTTAAACCAAGTATTAGCCAAAATTAAATCATATGATTGGGCAAAATCCATAATAGCTTCACCACCGGCGTCCCTCCGCCCATACCCAAAGCCTCCATGGACACTCTCATAGCCATCTCGGCTCGCCCCAACGTGCCCATTTAGATCCCCTCCAATATATAACTTCTCTGAGTGGTGGACACCCTGCACCACCTCGTCTAGGTCCTCCCAAAATTGTCGTTTCTCTTCTGCATCTAAACCCACTTGGGGAGCATAAGCACTGATAACATTCACAATCTCCTTGCCACATAGCAACTTCAGCCTTATCAACCTATCGTTCTTCCGATAGACCTCGATCACCTCTTTTGCCAACCTCTCATCGAGAACCACACCAACTCCGTTCCTAGCTCCACCATTCCTTGTTCTGTGGCTCGTTTCTTGCCCAACATACCATACCTTATACCCCAAAACCAAGCCTCGAGCTCCTTCTCCTGTCCATCTTGTCTCTTGGAGGCACATGATGTTCACGCGTCGTCTTTTCATTACTTCTACCAATTCTGCTGATTTTCCCGTAAGAGACCCCACATTCCAAGAACCAATCCGCAAACTAAATTCTTTTCTCCCACGCTCCCTCCTGATCCCAACTCCAAGCCCTTGATTATTTGACACCACAATTGGGCAATATGGCGCGTCGCTTCTGGGCGACGACCTAGCAACCCTTACATACTTATCACTGCACCCGGGTCTGGGAAGTGCAGCGCGTCGCTCAGTAGGGAACGCCCCAATGGCACGCCCTTGCTCATTTGACACCACACTCGGGCAATGTGGCGCGTCGCTTCTGGGCGACGACCTAGCAACCCTTGCATACTTATCACTACACCCGGGTCTAGGAAGTGCAGCGCGTCGCTGAGTAGGGAACGCCCCCACGAAAATATCTGTTTGGCTCATGTCATGGGATGTGACGAAGTTTTATACTGGCTGTCACTGGCCTACCGTAACCCTCCTCCTTTATTGTTGTAAAATTGCTTCAAAATTTATCTAGATGAACCACAGTTAGAAATTTATCCTCCAACATCCCCCTACTCGCCTCCCCTCCCTCATAACACCAGCCTTTTAAGGAGATTCTTTAGTGCCAACTATTGCTTCATTGTTTTAAGAAATTTAAACTTCGATCAACGATGAGTTTGAAATAATTTCCATAAGCTTTTGAGAATGAATTCGAAATATTTGTTTAACCAAATATTCTAGTTATTTTTCCTCCAAAAGAAAATTTCTCAACGGCTTGCTCATCGTTTCAGCCTTTCAGGACATAAACTCTAAACGATCTTCTTACTCTAAACGATCTAACAAATAAGGCAAAGGACATATTTGAAACATGTTTCAAAACTCTGTAGAATATAAGAATATACTACGTATAGGAATCATATAAGTAGTACTCCTTATTTGTTACCAGTTTTCACCTTCTTGTTCATTAATTTTCACGGTTTTAAAGAGAGAAACATCTAGCAATGATGTTTTAATTTATATGTTTGCAATGCAATAATGGAGACATGTGCTTAAACTTGTCGATTTCTTATGTTCTACGTATCTACTATATTGTCAAAAACCAACGTTTAAAATGTTTGACAAAATAAATGTTGACTTGATGCTTTGCCTTATTCCTCACACAAGTGATATCCCATAATGGAGGTTAGGACCAGTAGTAATTAATTTTAAATAAGACGTGTACGTATTTGGAGAAACTTAGGAATAGAGTAGCAATATCATAAATATTTGTCAGGAAACCTTTTTTTTCCAAAAATACATATAAATTCATTATCAGCACAAACTGAAATAGGATGTGAAGTACTGGTGTTATTATCTAATAGAAAGTAAATGTCTAGAGAGTAAAATGCTTATTGCACAAAAATATTAAATAAACATTTTCATAACTATTCAAGAAAACTACGTTCGTGACGATAAAATTAATCACTCGTAATTTTTCAGGTACATCATCTTGCAATAGAAGTAAAACTCTTAAAAAAGTAGTTTGGAAATAATTAGTTACACAGATACTATACTCTCAACTAGCTAGTAACAATAAGAAAGTTCTTGATCAACATTGGAGCTTAAAATAAGTACTCAACCGTGGAAAAACCAGCATTCCATGGAACTTGAACCTTAACCATGTTCTCTTCATATTCAAACTCCATCTCTTCCCCATTGACTCTACATGATTTCGGCTTCTCAGAAGCGAAAACCCTCATTTCTCCAGCCCCTTTCACACCAACTTGAACCACCTTCTCCTCATTTTCTTCACTGATGTCAAAGGACTTAACTGCACCTCCGGAGTTGAGCATGTTTACAAGTCCAATAGGGGCAAACTCGACGGAGTTCCAAGGTAAGATTGTCACCGGAGAGACTACAATGAGCTCATAATCAAAGGGATCAAGCGATATTTCAATGGTCTCGGATGGCTTTGAGAGGACTAGTTGTTGTGCCTTGCAAAGGTACATGGCAAAACATTCCACTCCTTCAATAGGGAAGGGCTTGTGACCATTTTTCCATTCCACATCTTTTGGGCCAGTCTTGCATGATGTAGGTTTGGAATACTCTGAGTAACATTGATTTCTTCTAAATTCGCGGTTCCATCCTCCTCCTTGGCAATTAAATACTCCAAGAACTCCATTAAACTGCAATAAGTAAACACAACTTTTGTTAAGCTTGAGAAAATCATCAACAATTAGAACCCCTAATATGGATATTGTTATGACGAGTTCAGCTAACTGCCTAATAGTTTGACACGTAAACTTAAACATCAACAGTTAGAACCCCTAATATGGATATTGTTATGAGTTCAGCTAATTGTCTAACAGTTTGACTCTTGAACTTAAACATCAACAATTAGAACCCCTACTATGGATGTTGTTATGAGTTCAACTAATTGTCTAACAGTTTGGTACATCAATTTAAACATCAATAATTAGAACCCCTAATATGGATATTGTTATGAGTTCAACTAATTGTCTAACAGTTTGACACGTAAACTTGAAAAAAATCATTAGAAAAATGCTTATATACCTTATTGAGGTTCCAAATTTTGAGCATAGTTTTGCCATCATGCAAAGGGTCAACAAAGAGACAATCCCTAGTAGGAAGTGCATAGTACTCGCAACGAAGGATTGAACCATCAGGCATGACTAGCCTCTTGAGTAACGAGAAGTTGTGCTTGCCAACGGCATCACTAACGTAAATCGGTCCACCAGAGATAGCACGAGAAGCAGCATGAAACTCGGCACATGGGTGGGTTGATTGAAACATGTCCCAGTCAGGGTGTATGAAGTTGCCCATCCATAAGCTGTTGTAAGCACAATGGACCATGTGACAGCCTTGAAGCCAATATGTACCATTTATGTCACCATATGGATCAGTTGGCCAAAAGTCGTCCCCTGTTTAAACATCATCACCCCACATAAAGAGTTACGATCATGTGTCAAAACAAATTATAAAATCATAAATAGAATCTTAAAAGGCCCTTAGTTAGGTTACATTACATCCTATTCACTTAAATTTTCCTTATCTTTTATCTCAAAGTTATTTAAACCTGGAACCTGGACTTATCTTAGACCGACTTATGATTGTAAAAGAAACCTCATAACCCTTATTTGATATTAATGAACATCAGTTGATCAAACTTATGCTAAATTGTTCTCGATCTAAACAAATTGTTTTTCTCTGAACATTTTTTTTAAAGGTGAAATAAATGAAGGGTCTGTTCTCTTCAGCTTCAGCTTCAGTTCTAATCAGTATAGTTTAGTTCAGTTCCTAATTTCCTTCTCTCATAAACAATTTTTTTCATCAGTTTAGTTCAGTAAATCAGAACAGGCCCGAAGTCTAAGAAGAAAGAGGTTAAACGTACCAACACGACCGAGACAAATGGTCTCAGTGCCAAGGAGCATGAAATCGTTACATTGCTCCATGCTAGCAATAACATCATTGCCTTTGAAATGCTTCTTTACTGATTCAGTTATTGCCTTGTAGTATTTTTTGGCAAGTTCAACCCTCCCTCCATAGTCCTCTGCCATCATTTCCAACAACTGCAACATCACCAATTAACCAAAAACAATGATCATTTATAGAGCTAATTCACAAATGATGATTTCTTTGTGGAGTACTCAATTTCAAGTTCATAGGAACCTTAGTTAAAAGGGTGTTAACATCTAATTAGTGCATCTAATTAGTGGGTACATACAATTTATTATTATTGAAGCTGGGTTTCAAAAAAAAAAAAAAAGGTGGGTAGTTGTGTGTGTATCCCACCACTACTAATCCCCTCTTTTTAAATAATACTTCATATATAAACAATGACCGTCTCAACTTTCTAACTTTTAAGACAAATATATATAACTTGTAAGATATTACTATTAAATTATATATATAAGTAACGTGTCTGTTATTGGTTGTTTATGATGGTAGTTATATTGCACTATTCCTCATAATCGTTAGATGGTTATAGCTTGTTAAAATGTTAGTTTGCCAATTGCAATTGCATAAGATGAATATTTCTTGACTAGGACAAGAGGAAAATTACAAGCCATAACTAACTTATCATATTCCAATACATTTTCATTTATGCCTAATAAGTATTTGCTAAGGTCATTGGTCAAAATAATATAATGTCAACTTTTTTTTATATAGACATATAGTGATGCATGAATAGCTTTAAGTTATTCTTTTAAAAAGTTTTCTTTTCAAATAATTAGACATATATCGCGTGCATATAAAGTTACTCCTTATTTTACTCTATTGTAATCAATTGTAACTTGTATCCAATAAATGACACATGCCAATATAATTGCTATATACTTACGTAGTCAAGTTGATGGTAAAAATATTAATAACTGTATTAAAAAAAATGGAATTAAATTAAGAGATAAAAAATACTGAAAACTTACATGGATGACATCAACTTTAACTCCATCAATTCCACAATCCTCCAAGTGAGAGTGTAACCCCTCGTAGAGTTCATGGGCCAATTCAGGCTGGACCAGCCCAACACCATTATTAACAATTTTATCCACAGCTAGATCCTCCATTGTCATTTCAAGGCCCGGTGAGAGCTTCGGGGCAATAACTTGGGCCTTTGGTAAGCCTGGAACATTGGGCCTAACCCCTCCCCAATAGCCCATAAAAGCATGCCATACATACACATTTTCAACAGTCTTGAACTCCTCCTTAAGGTCCTTTACAAAGGCCTTTAACCCCATATTAGGCCTATCATCATGGTTAACATCCTTTGGACTCTTATAGTCCCTAAACTTAAAATTCTCCTCATACTTGATCAATCTACATGGCATTTGCTCCCCGGCCGACGTCCGGTTTATCCCTTCTTGGTCGGTGATCGGATCATCGTCGTGGCAAATAGATTGCCACCCGTCATCGATGAGAACGAGGCCGGGTGGGATGCCATTTTCGACGAGCCCCTTGACGCCTTCCCAAACACCTTGAGGCTCCACTTTGAGGTAAAATGCATCCCAAGTACACCATCCAAACTTGTCAACTATCCCTGGAGGACATTTCTCCTCCAATAGCTTGAATGTCCCTAAATGGGCCTGGACCTCCTTCATCATATCCTTAACCAACTTAAACGGGTCAGGCCCAGCCCTAACATAAAGAACGGCCCGAAACGAGTCGCCAACCACTTTAGTGGACCCACTCTCAACACAAACATCTACATACTCATCAACCGAACCAGGTTGGAGCGAGGCCCTAAATGGGCCCTCAATCAATGGAAGAATCACAACATAAGGCCGGCCCAAATCCTCATCCGACTCAAGGATCAGAATTTGAGTCTCGTGCTCGAGGTCCCGCCCATTGGACCCGGTCCAATGGGTGGTCCACCACACTTTAAACCTGAAAATACTCATGAAAGGAACATCCTTAAGTTGGCCCACAGGCACAACATGACGGGCTTCTGGCCCGGCAGCATCAAAGCCCACAAAAAGCCCACCAAAACCCTCCTTCTTAGTCCCCTTGATGTTAGATGGTACGTTGGACAATATCACATGACCATCCACCATGAAATTTGACTCTTTCAACGTAACAATCGGAGACGTACCATCATGATTAGTAACTACATCCGACGTACCGGTATTCGCCTTGCTTATGCTTGGAGCCATATCTATGGACAATTTGTTGCTCAAAATTGTATGAGAAAATGAGCTCAAAAAAAATGAGAATTTTTTTTTTTTTTTTTGGTAAACTACACAAAAACTAAAGAATATGGTAGTAACAATAAAGATATATATACACCTTAAAAGTAAATAAATAAAAATGGGAATAAATGGTGATAAATTTTTTAACTTTAATGGAATTTGCTAGAAGTTTAGAGCTTGTAGATGAAGATGTAAAGAACATGATCGGAAGGTGCTTAATTTATAGGCATTTATATGTATGATATGATAGCATGAATGTAATGGTGGGGTCACAAATTTTTAATTCAAAATAAATAAAACGGGAATCACCGAGTCTAAGCTAAATTTTGGAAAATATTTTGGTTGTATTATGAAAAGGGTCCCACTCTTAAACATTTTTGGACTTAGATCATGTTGAATTGTTTTTTACAAATTGACATAAAATAAGATGATGTGGGGTTTTAATTTTAATTTGTAGGATTATCCATTGAAATTGTATCTTTTTCTTGGGCGTGATTTATGGTGATGGACTAGTTATGTACCGACACTTTTAATTTTTGTAGAGTAAATAACTAAATAATTACATTTAATTAAGATTGGCGTGTATTTATAATACTCTACGGGGTATGCATGTAGTTTTTAATTTGTATAGTTTCCAACATTAATTGAGTCAAATGAGTCAGTTTGTGTTTGGTTTAAATCAATTCATACGGACTAAATGTTTATATCTCCCTTCCTATTTGCATAAAAATTATAAAAATAAAAAATATTAATATTATTAAAATATACAGTGAGATGATTCTAACAAGATCCTACATGAATTATCACCTATAAGTTAACTAGAATTCATGGTCAAAGTTTTATAAGTTTGACCCATATATTTATAATGAAAAAAAAAAGACGAAGGGAGTAACTTTGTAATTTGTGTACCAACTTTTAGAGAGAACCAAAATTGCAATATAATACGAAGTAATAAACAAGGTAACTGTTAAGATAAGTGTGAATATTATTGTATAATTCAGTTACCTTGTATTTAGCCTTAGGATTATTTCCTTTCCTTGTTTATAGCTAGATTAGTGGCATAGCCTAATCCTATACGCTGTATATATTGTGGAGCTTATCAATGTTAATATTCACGGAAAGTATTCTTTCATGGTATCAGTAAGCTAGGGTTTTTTTCTCGTCTTCCGCTCAACCCTAACACTCTGTTTTTCCGCCCAAGACCTCTATTTTTCCGTCATCTTCTCTACTCCGGCAACCTCACGATGTCGGACAAATCTTCTTTTCATCCTGCCTTTACTGTCAATAACATTAAGAGTTGTACTCCGATTGTTCTATCAATGGACAATTCGATGTATCCTACTTGGGCGAAACTCTTCAAAGTTCACGCACGTTCTCACAAAGTTCTCCATCATATTATTTCTCCGGCCAAGGGCAAGGAGAAGGCTCCTCCCTCCACTGACGAGGAGAAGGAACTATGGATGACTTTGGATGCAACGTTTGTAGGTTACGTTGGATTTATTCAACCATCTCTAATGATCTTTTGCAAACCATTATTGAACCTGATGCTACGCTATGGATGCTTGGAAGAGATTGCGTGACATCTTTCAAGATAATCAAAATTCTCGCGCCGTCGCTCTTGAACAGGAGTTTTCTACCACTTCTATGGAGGATTTCCCTAATGTATCTTCCTATTGTCAACACCTTAAGACCTTGGCTGATCAATTGAGGAATGTTGGTGCTCATGTCTCTGAAAGTCGAATGGTTTTGCACTTGGTCGGCGGTCTTACAAAGGCCTATAGTGGTGTCATTACATTAATCCGACAAAGTGACCCGCTTCCCCCTTTCTATAAGGCACGATCCATGCTTACTTTAGAGGAAGCAGGGATGACCAAGGAAGCGGCGGCCGAATCGGCAATGGTGGCTACGAGTGACTCTCCTCACGTTTCTGATCCATCAGGGGGTTCTAAAGGTAAACTTTCTGGTTCTGGTCGGCGAAATTCTGGTGGCCGGAAGAATTCTGGTGGCGGTTCTGGTGGTCGCGGCGGTACAGGTGGGGGCAAGTCCGGGAAAAATCAGACCTCCGGGAAGAATTCTGGTGCCTCTGCTTCGTACTCAAACTCGGCTCCTACTTCTTATTGGCAGCCGCAATTTACTCCATGGGGGTGGATGAATGGGGCCTGGCCCGTGCCACCTTGTCCATACCCCAATCAAGGGTGGGCCAGGCCACAACAACAAAGAGGCCCGGCTCCAGGTATTCTTGGTCCAAGACCGATGGGTTAGCAGCAATAAGCATATGCAACTTCTCAGTTTGGGCAGTCCGCAAATGCTACTCCAACGGATCTCGAGGCAGCAATGCATACCATGACTCTCACTCCACCGGACCCGTCATGGTACAAGGATATCGGTGCCACCTCTCACATGACTTCTTCTTCCGGTAATCTCTCGTCTTATTTTAATTTGAGCACTCATCATAATAATGACATTCTTGTTGGAAATGGCAATACTATTCCGATTGTTGGTTATGGAAAATCCGTTTTACCCTCCACTAATCCTATCTCTCCCTAAATAATGTCCTACATGCACCCAAATTAATCAAAAACCTCGTATCTGTTCGTAAATTTACCACTGATAATTATGTGTCTGTCGAATTTGATCCATTTGGGTTTTCCGTGAAGGATTTTCGGACGGGGAAGCCAATAATGAGGTGTAATAGTCATGGAGACCTCTACCCTATCACCACCACCAACAATCAAGCTACCTCCACCTTTGCAGCCATCTCACCTAAACTTTGGCATGATCGTTTGGGTCATCCGGGGACTCCTGTTTTAGATGCTCTTAGGAAAAATAATTGCATTGATTGTTATAGTTTTTCTAATTCTAGTATTTGTGGTTCTTGTGTAATGGGAAAACACATTAAATTGCCTTTTGTTACTTCTTTGTCAAGTACGACTATGCCTTTTGACATTATTCATAGTGACCTATGGTCATCTCCTATTTTGAGCTCTTTGGGTCATTAATATTATATGTTGCTTTTGGATGATTTTTCGAATTATTTGTGGACTTTTCCTATTTCTCAAAAATCGGATGTTTTTGATGCATTCATGACATTCAAAACACAAATTCTTACCCAATTTGAGCGAAATATTAAGAATGTGCAATGTGATAATGGTATGGAGTTTGATAATAGTTCTTTTTGGGATTTATGTAAGACACATGGCATGTCTTTTCGGTTGTCTTGCCCTCATACCTCTTCTCAAAATGGGAAAGCCGAACGAAAAATAAGATCCATAAATAATGTCACTCGTACTTTACTTGCTCATGCCTCTCTTCCCCCCTCTTTTTGGCATCATGCATTGCAAATGGCAACATATCTTCATAATATTCTTCCTAGCAAACTATTGGGAAATAAGTCGCCTTTAGAGGTTCTTTATAAAAGGGTTCCTTCGTACTCTCACTTACGGGTTTTTGGTTGTTTATGCTATCCTCTTATCCCTTCTACCACCATTAATAAGCTTCAACCAAGATCAACCCCTTGTGTATTTTTGGGATATCCAAAGAACCATCGAGGGTACAAATGTTTTGACTTATCTTCTAATAAAGTAATCATTTGTCGTCATGTTTTATTTGATGAGACAATTTTCCCATTTGCTAAGTTGTACGAGCCTCATGCTAATGCTTATGATTTTCTTGATGATGGACTCCATCCATACATTATTCATCAAATGTATGATCAACACGTCAATTCTTCACCTCCTCCTACATCCCCAAGGCCCACTACTCCCACGGCCCACCCAAATCATGCCATATCTCCAATGGTCCAACCTGCCACACGTGACAGTGGCCCTTCCACTTTACATCAAGTTTCTACACCTACTCCTTCCAGCCCACCGTCACCTACTCCAATACAAACACATCCTTCCCTCACCCATTAACCCACAAACCCAAACACAATCAGGCCCTTTACCACCTCCCACTACTATTCCTGTCAAACAGTCTAGAATGGTGACTAGGAGTCAACATGGGATTGTTAAGCCCAATCCTAAATACACTCAGCAGTCTCTTCACACTTCCGTATTGAGGTCCCCTTACCTCGTAATCCGGTTGAGGCTCTACGTGACCCTAACTGGAAAATTGCCATGGATGAGGAATATGCTGCTCTTATTAAAAATAAGACGTGGGAGTTGGTGCCCCGTCCGCCTGATGTTAATGTTATACGGTCTATGTGGATTTTTACTCACAAAGTTAAATCTAATGGTGTGTTTAAGAGGCATAAAGCCCGTCTTGTAGGTGATGGAAAAACTCAACAGGTTGGCATTGATTGTGGGGAGACATTTAGTCCGGTTGTGAAACCGGCTACTATCCATACTGTTCTCAGCATCGCTCTATCTAAGGCATGGTCTATTCATTAGTTAGATGTCAAAAATGCTTTTTTACATGGTGAGCTACAGGAAACAGTGTATATGCATCAACCTTTGGGTTACAGGGACCGGACTCATCCTGATTATGTATGTCTTTTGAATAAGGCTATATATGGACTTAAGCAGGCCCCCCGCGCTTGGTATAAGCGTTTTGCTGACTTTGTTTTGTCTATTGGTTTCACCAATAGTACAATGGACAATTCTTTGTTTATTTTCAAGAAAGGGTCGGACATGGCTTACTTATTATTGTATGTTGATGATATAATTCTCACAGCTTCTTCAGATACTCTTCGGCGTTCCATCATGGATCTTCTTAGCTCTGAATTTGCTATGAAGGATCTAGGTCCTCTTAATTATTTTCTTGGTATTGGTGTCACTAGATATAAGGGCAATATGTTTCTTTCACAGCGAAAATATGCAGCAGAAATATTTGAGCGAGCCGGGATGTCCTCTTGTAAGCCGTCTCCCACTCCAGTTGACACCAACTCAAAGGTTAGTGATACATCTAGTACTACTTTTGATGATCCTACATTGTATAGGAGTCTTGCAGGGGCTCTACAATACCTCACTTTCACACGGCCGAATATTTCATATGCCGTCCAACAAGTGTGTCTTCATATGCATGATCCGCGGGTTGATCACATGTCAGTTCTTAAACGGGTAATCAGATATATTAAGGGTACTATAGACTACGGTCTACACTTGTATCCTTCATCTTTTTCTACTCTGGTCTCATATACTGATGCAGATTGGGGTGGATGCCCTGATATAAGACGCTCGACATCTGGTTATTGTGTGTTTTTTGGAGATAATTTGGTTTCTTGGTCATCTAAAAGACAACCAACGTTATCAAAATCGAGCACAGAGGCCGAGTATAGGGGCGTGGCCAATGTAGTATCTGAGTCGTGTTGGCTCCGAAATCTTCTTCTCGAATTGCATTGTCCGCTTAAAAAGGTGACTCTAGTGTATTGTGACAATGTAAGTGCTATTTATTTATCTGGCAATCCGGTACAGCATCAACGAACAAAACATATTGAGATGGATATATATTTTGTTCGTGAGAAAGTTGCCCGTGGTGAAGTTCGAGTTCTCCATGTGCCATCAAGGTATCAAACTGCGGACATATTTACAAAGGGTCTTCCGCGAGTTCTCTTCAATGATTTTAGGGACAGTCTCTGTGTCCGTCCACCTCCCGCTTCGACTATGGGGGTGTGTTAAGATAAGTGTAAATATTATTGTATAATTCGGTTACCTTGTATTTAGCCTTAGGATTATTTCCTTTCCTTGTTTATAGCTAGATTAGTGGCATAGCCTAATCCTATACGCTATATATATTGCGGAGCTTATCAATGCTAATATTCACGGAAAGTATTCTTTCAGTAACACATGACAAATCACATTCTAAAACCGATTACCAAATTTAAAATGTGTGGCTTTAATATAAGATGCCATAATACATTAGCAATAACTAGAGTTGTTATCCCAATAGCAGTGATCAACAAATAGAGTATTGATTTATGGGCCAAGGCCGCAAACACCATAGTGTCCACTTTATAAGTTCAAGAAGATTTCATCTTACCATATGACAATAAGAAAAGTAACCCCTTAATATTATAAAATAGGCTCATTTTTCACTTTTTTCTCAATGTTGAATACACATTTAAATATTCACTACTTTAATTTTACACTTAATTATGTGATGAGTCAACATTTTCACTCACAATACATATGGGTTTGTTCATGGGTTTAATACTAATTCTTATACTACCTCCGTTACAGGTTATGTGCAACGATTAGACATTTTCCCTCTCTGTTTTATGTCAAATCGTTGCACATAACCTGTAACGTAAGTAGTATATGTTTTTGTGGCTAGCCACACATAGTGTGACCACTCCACATAAAAGATAATAATTGAGTATTAGGGGTTATCACGGTGAACAAATGTGGTTACTTTGATGGATATGATATGAGATTATTCCATTGGAAAAATGGGGTTCTTTGTAAAATAAGTGGAGTTATTCTTTTATTAGTTGAAACTAATTTTATTCTTTCATTAATGAGTTTAATGAACAAATGGAGTTATTCTTTTATTCTTTGTAAAAACTAATTTATTTTAGAGGGAAAAAAGTTATAGTATAATGAACAAATGGGATTACTTTATTACTATTATTTTCATTAATTGATATAACTCATAATATATAATGAGTTTAGGTTACTTATATATATGAATAAAATGGGATTACTCCTATAACTAAAAGGGTTAATCACTCATATAAATGAACAAAAAAAAAACTTTTAAATTAATGTGACCATACCGCGTAACTAGTCATACACAAAACTTACCAAATAATTATTCGTATTTCCTCGATGTATCTTATAATAATTCTTTATTTCCAATTTGAAGTATGATTGACAAAGCCTGATCTGATTTACTGAACTGAGCTAAAGTAAACTAAATATTTTATGAGAGAGGAAAATTATGAACTGAATTGAACTGAACTAATAAGGGTTTGTTCACATTTGCTGAACTAAACTGAACTGATTGGAGTTGAATTGAATTGAACTGAACTTATTGGAGCTGAACTGAACTGAGCTGATTGGAGCTGAACTGAACTGGGCCGAAATGAATATTTTATGAGAGGGGGAAATTAGGAGCTGAACTGAAATGAACTCAACTGAAGTGAAGCTGGACTGAACTGAACTAAACTAAAATTAAGTAAATGTGAACAGGCACTAAGCTAAACTGAATTGAATTAAAATGAAATGAATGGAGGTGAACCGAAGGAATATTTTATGTACCATGAGCGACACACTTTAATCATTTGGATTTGCGCACTATTATAGATTATTCATTCGCGGAAATAAGTTTCACTATGACCCTCTTTCTGGGGGGGGGGGCGAATTCGGTTTTCTCAGTTGCCTTGTCGCGTGAGAAACTTGTTTCGAACTGATCTTCCAAGGAAAACCAAAGCAAATGAGCTCACTCGATTTGCCAGTTCCTATAGAACCTATCACTAAAATACCTCTAGAGGGGGATAAGACTAAGCGGAGCAGCTATTAGTCCCTTATTTTCCTTAAAAAACAGGAAAATGAACTGAATACAAAATAAGGTGAAGAGAACAGGCCCTTACTCACGGTATGTAGACCTTAGACTTATGTATTAATTCCTTTAAGGAAAGGGAAGTAAGACACCACATAATCATGTAATACATCTACTATTCTACGTAACAAGGATTGTAGAAATTTACTTCAGATTTAGGAAATTTTAGATTTTAACACCACACAAAAACCCGAAAATGGTTTTTAACACCTCCAAAAAAAAAAAAAAATTGATTTTAACACCACACAAACTAACAAAAAATTGGTATTACCACCACTTAACGGATTCCGTCCAAAATTTCCGTTAAGTGGGGTCCTCAGTGACACGTGTCACCATTTTAGTTGTTTAAAAAAAATTTAAAAAATAAAAAAAAAATAAAAATAAAAAATAAAAAACCAAAACTACCCCAGCCACCCCAGCCCCACCACCGCGCAACCACCGCCAACCACAAACCTACTCCTTCCCTCCCCCAAACCACCACCGGCCGCGACGCCTTCACACCCCCAACCCAGATGAACCCTCCCCCTCTCTTCCCGCAACCGCTTCGTCCCCAAAAACGACCAAATCCAAAATCTTCTTCCCCAACACGGTCGCGATTCCGGCCATAATTGGACGAAATCGGCCGATTTTGGGGTTGAGTTGCCTTAATCGGCCGATTTCGACAATTTTTGGCCGGAATCGTGACCGTATTAGGGTAGGAGGGTTTTGGGTTAGGTGGTTTTTGGGGGCGAAGCGGTTGCGGGAAAGGGAGGGGGAGGTTTCAGCTAGGTTGGGTGAGCGAAGGCGTCGCTGGTGGTGGTTTTTGGGAGGGCAGGGGTGGGTGGGTGGTTAGGTGGTGGTGGCGCGGCGGCGGGGCTGGGGTGGCTGGGTAGTTTTAGGTCTTTTGATTTTTTTTTTTTTGGCCAATAAGAAAGCGACACGTGGCACTTAACTGATTCCTTTTAGGAATCCGTAAAGTGGTGGTAATACCCATTTTTTGTTAGTTTGTGTGGTGTTAAAATCATTTTTTTTTTGAGGTGTTAAAAACCATTTTCGGGTTTTTGTGTGGTGTTAAAATCTAAAATTTCCTCAGATTTATTGTGTTTTGTTGGTGAATCAGTTAATTAAGTTGGCCATTAAAAACGGGTCATTGTCTCTAAAAATCTTATGGTTAGTTATGTAAGGTAACGGTAATTACACGTGTTTATTGATTAGCCAGTTACCAAGTCGCCGACCATAATCATGTTACTCAGTTATTTGACACTTGGATTACTTGTCATACAAGAAAGTTAATAGTGTTTGGAAGTTGCCCATCATACCACCCAACCGTTATAATTCAACTGCCTCACCTGGGATAACCTTGTGTATACTTAATTGCTTAGCTTACAGCTTACCCGGAGCATGATATCACTAGTCTAGTTTATAGTATCAACAATTAAGGGCTTGTTTGATTTACTTTGTTTTTGCTTATCTGAACTAAACTGATGTGGTTTGCTCTAATCTGATCTGGTCTAGTCTGATATGATACAAATGTCAGATTTGACCAAACTTTGACCTTAAATATACGATAATCAAACATAAAAAATAATAATGTATATTTTATTTATATGTGATTTTCATAATTTTTTATTGCGAAATTAAAGATATTTAACGATAAAATGCTGCACATAAAACAATGATATAATCTGAAATTATTTTTTTTGATCTGACCTAATTTGAACTTATTTTTTCTGATCTAATCTGATTTGAATTTTTTTTTTTTTTTTCTGAGATAAGTAAAAATAAGGTGAAATAAATTTGGCCTAAGAGTTTATGTGCATTGGTGAAAGTAGAATTTTGAAAACGAAATGTGTTGAATTGAATCAATTGATCAAGGATTGTAAGCGCTGCTATATTTATGTACTTTCTATGTTCTATTTAAATACAACACTTTGAATTTTACATTAGTTATACTCCCTTCGTCTTTATTGATAGTCACTTTTGGCTAAATTATAGTCCCAAAATATTCAACCCCCCCCCCCCCCATTTGCATTTTGCAACAACCACTAATCTTATTTTTTTTAACTACAATTTCTTCCAATCTATTAACTATTAATAAAACAAAAAATGCTTATGTCACCACTGCCCACGTATCGCTCTCTTAATTTAAAATTTCCCGTCTAAATGCAATGATTATGTCATTTTTTTTTGTAGAGATATCATATTTAACATTTTTGAAATTTAAATATTAGAATTTTCTACATTACAACTAAAATTTACCAATTTATCGTAGGAAATTGAAAAAAATTTAAATAGCACACTAATTAATGACATCCTACATTGAACTATGAATTAGATGACGTTGAAATGATACTTGTAGACACCCATTTGTGTCTCCTCAAAACCAAACCCAGTGATGAGTACCTTTCACGTTGACAGGGTAAAGTCGTATCCCCTAATCAAAAGTAATTCCTAAGTCCTCTAACTAAAGTAGATAGGAAAGTAGGGTCGATCTCCACAGGGAAACAAGTCTTTTTACTCCTAATTAATTATTATAATCTAAATTATCTAAGTAACCAATATTTATATTCGAATAAGAAACTAAACTACTAAGATTGAGAATAGAGAGAAAACAATATATGAAAGGATCTAGGGTTTAGGTTCACCAATAAATAATACTCCAGGGTAAAACATAGTAATCAATCATTGACTTTGCATAAATAACACGATTAACAGGCTCTTGCAATTTACTAATCACCACAGATCTAACAGGCTCTCGCAATTTACTAGATCTAAGTTCTTATTGAAAATAGCCTTTAATATCAAATTAACATCTGCTCGATTCATCAATTTAATATTGCTATACTTTTACAAGCCGCAGTTGTAAAACGTTAAAACAATTCAATAAGAAATTATCATGTAATACCAATAATCAATAATAGTCAATCATCAATGCATCAATTAACCAGAAAGTAAAGGGCTTTCGCTACGTATTACAATCACACAATTAATTTACCGGTATTAAATCTCATCTCTCGAATCTCGACTTAACCATTTATAAATTAACCTGCCTATTGAAACTAGACCTAAACATCAATTCTCATCTGTCGAATCTCGAATCAATATTGTTAAACTCATGCATAAAAGATCTGCGCAAATCTAGTCACAGAGCATTAAATCAATCAATAGGAAATTAATCTAGCATTGATAATTAACAACAACAAATTACCCCTTCATATTATTTATGGATCCCCATAAACCCTAGAAAATAAAACTACTCACACATATTAAAAAATAAACTAATCAAAGCAATAAAGCAAGACATGATAAAAAGAATAAAGTAAATAACTGAGATTAAGAGAAGAGAAATCATTACCAAAATAAATCTGGAATTAAGAGTAGAATTAAGAACAAAGGTTTAAGAGAAAAGAAATCTAAGAGAGTAAAGAAAGAGTAAAAGGAAGAAGAAGAGATACTAAAATCGTATTACGGAGGAGTATTTATACTTTGTACAAAAATCCTAAACTAAAACAAATTAAAACGACGTTAAGCGTCCACTAATAAATACACGCGCCCGATCAGGCGCGCCTTTTTTGCTCTTAATAATAATCTCGCGCCCGGCCGGGCGCATCACCGGGCGCCAGCCTAAGCTTCTCCGCCCGGCCGGGCGCCAACCTCTTTGGCCGGGCGGCTCATTTGGGCCACTATTTGGACTATGATTGGGCTCCAATTCTTCGGGCCAATCTGGGTTTCCTCTTCCGGTCATAAATACTCGGTCCAAATGCCCCGGTATCACCTATACCAAGCCCTTAATCACCGGTTCGATGGCTCTAACCGGCCCTGGGCTATAGAATCTGGTCGTGCTTCTCCAATGTTCGTGATTGCTCCAAAATATCTCGGGAAAATACTCCAAAAGCATAAATCCCTGCAAAATTCAACCAAATCTACGAAAACACTAGAAAACACCAATTAGTAATAAAAGTCGCTCTAAAGAGCCAAAAACACTACTAATTATGACCAATGAACGGGGGTAAAATACTGTATAAAATAGACACATCAAACTCCCCCAAGCCAAACCTTTGCTTGTCCCTAAGCAAAGATCTCATCAATGAATCAATAAATATACTTCACCCCAAAAAGTAAAAATCAAGCACAAACAATTCAGGGTAAATAAAATAAACGTGCTCCAAAGTCAACCAATCAAATCCATCCAATTACCTTTCTTCCCTAACAATTGTCAAATAGAGCAAACCACAAGAGCATATAGAATTCAAGACTAGTGCTCACACACTCAACTCTCATTTATGTGGCGATTAAAAGATGTACTCGATCGCTCTCCATCCAACCCCTTTATGTGAACAATGCCCTCCCAACTCACACTCTCGTGTGTATAAAACAATGAACGCTCAATCCTACTAGTCGACTTGAAATATGCCAAGTCATAACTTGCATTGATAAACAACACTTTCACATTTACATAACTTCTATGCACAAGGTCGGAAGGTCTTTAAAGCTTGTAATGTAAGGCTAGGATAAAGGTAGGATAAATTTGGGATTATGTGAGAGAAAAGATATGCATTAAGGGAGCCAAATCCTAATAAACCCATGATCAAAATAAATGATGATCATACATCTCCATCAACATAACTAACTCCAACAAAAACCACCAAATACAACTTTAATCATCAATAACAATCCCAACACTTACAATAATCACTCATAAAAATATGATAATGTAGAACTTTGAGTGAAAAACAAACTTTGAACTCATTCTTTTTTTTTTTTTTTTTTTACTACTTAAATTTTTTTTCCTTTTTTTTTTCTTGAACAACCTTCAAATAGAACATTTGAGCATTAAAATTTTTCCTTTTGCTCCTTTTTTTCTTTTTAACTCATATTGGAAATTTCAACTTCGAAACACAACATATCAATATTTTCCAATCAAAAATCAAAGAACAATCACTCTTCTTTTATTCCCACATTATGCAAATAATGTGCACACCACAACTCCCTCACCTCACCAACTAATAACTCCCCCAAGCCAAACTTGGGACTAGTAACCAATGAGGCTCATATAGGCTTGTAATGTGGCTAAATAAACAATAAAATGGCACAAGCAACAACATGGGTAACAAGAAGGGAACAAATGTATCTAATATTCTGAAGGCTACCTAAGAGATCAAATGCCTTCGTCCTCCTCAATGTGCATATTATTGAGCCATATAAACATTGCTAATAGTTGCAAACCAATACTCAAATTCATTGACATACCAGGAACTATGGAAGTATGACACATTCCTAACCAAATTAACTAGTCAAGCACTATATTCACAAGTAGTTGGACAAAATTGACGCATGTTAAGGTTTCAAGACAATCAAACATCTAATCATGATCAATTAATCCACAATGCTTACCATCAAATACCAAGAATCAAAACAATTTTCTCACATAGGGGCACAGGGAAGCATAATTTACAATTCATTGGAACGTATTTTTAATTTTTTTTTTATTTTTCAATTTTTTTTGTATTTTTATATATATAAGAAATCAATAAAACTAACCTAGAAAGCAAGAAATCTAACCTAAGAAAACACACCAAAAATAAAAGAAAAGAGAAAAAGAAATATACCAAACCAAAATCTCCCCTGAGCCAAAATCAGACATTGTCCTCATTGGCTTGGGAACTAGCCCAGCATAGCTAGTCCTGATCATCCTCATCCATTGAGCCGAAACCCGCACCTCCACTGCCACCTGCACCACCTGCACCAGAAGAGCTACCACCAAAATAATCAGCGTGAAAACTGCCTCCCCCCGCCGGTCCTCCTAAAGGAATGTCCTGGCCGTACCCGAATAAAGAAGAATAGTCGGTGTAAATACCATGGGCAGTGGGATCCCTATCGTATCCCTGGAGTGGAGGCTGAAACTAGTCAGGGTGAATAGCGTCGTCGGGAATGTTGCCCCGACGAGCATAATCATCGTACATAGGGTAGAGAGCTCTACCCTGGTTCCTCTCTAGGTACCCTAACCTCTTGTCTAAGGAGCCTACCATCCTCCTAAGGTCAGTATGAGAATGCTCGATACGTCCTAGGGCCTGACCTATACTCTGAAGATTCCAAACTGGGTCAGAGTCAACATGAGGGACGGAGTGGGACATACGAGGTGGAGAGAAAACCACCTCGGGCTGAGGCTGGGGTGGTGGAACTGGTGGTGGTGGTGCCTGCCCCCTAGCGTTGGCAACTAAAACATCATAAGTGTAAGAAGGTTGCCCTAGGGGGAAAGGCGGTCAAGCCAGGACTGGGTAGGGGAAAAATAAGTGTAGACACCCATTTGTGTCTCCCCAAAACCAAACGCAGTGATGAGTACCTTTAACGTCAAATCATAATCGAATGAAACAAAAGTGTGGAAAGGTCTAGTGTTGCAGAAAGTTTTAATTTCTTTTCTCTTCTTTCTGTTTTTGAAAACTTTATTTTAAGAAAACAGCCAATCCAGTTTGGTTGGTCCATGATATGGGTCCAATAGTGGTGTAGTTGGATAGGTCTTGCAAAGATCTTTCCAACGATATATTATAAGCCTAATTCTGATGAATATTGAGGAAATTATGGCCAATTACCAAACTGGGCCCGGTTTGAGCTTTATGTACGGCCTAATGATCTAGGGGAGGGCCTAATATGATTTATCATTCCTAATGCAATTAGGAATGGTTTTAGTCTTCTAGAATCTTCTAGAAGGTTCTTTTCATTATATTCCTAATTCAATTAGCATTGATAAGTTGACTTTGTTGACTTTTCAGAGTTTTAATCAAAATCAAATAGCATTTTCGAAGAAATTATATTATTTTATCCTCCAGTACGGTAAACTTATCGGATTTTCGAAAACGCGTTAAAATCAAGATTGGCATCCAACCCCAGGCCTTGGCGCCTGGAACCAGGCCTGGCGCTAGCCATTGGCGCCTGACGCTAAGGCTGGTGTCTGGCAGCAGCTAGCCAGGGTTGGCGCCAGCTCTGTTTCCTGAGCATCAGACTCTGTTTTGTTAATTTATCTTTTTTGGCTGATTTTCTCTATAAATATCGTATTAAAAACTCCGTTTTCAAGGGATCAATCATCATCTACATCTATCATTCACCATTCATTCACCAATTCTCCTCATTCACATGTTTTCCTCAACAATTAGTTTTAATTAGCATTCTTTCATTCATCTTTCTTTCTAAACTGTGTTTTCACATACAAAATTTCACATTCACAAGATCTAGAAACACCTAGCCATATTCGAAGTTGCCTTCACCCTAGATGTGAAAGGTTTAATTTCTGAGGGTTTGGTCCCAAATCTCTCTTTCAATTATTTAATTTAATTGTTTGTTTTATTATTTTCCTTGAAGTTACTAACGTATGTATTTTGTTATTATAAAGAGGTACTAGGCATCAAAGTAAGTACTTTAATGGTTTTTAATTGATATTATGATGTAGAATCATGTTTATATTGTTATTATGATATTCCTAGTATCATGTCTAGGGTATTTTAATATTAAATATGATTCCTGCGATGCTTTTTATATTCTTCCTAATATTTATGATTGTTAGTATCATGTTAGGGTTAAAGATTTGATTTTTATTGCTTAGTGACGTGCTAGGGTTTGTTATTAATCTTGTTAGTATCATGCGTAGTATCTTGCTATTTTTATTATGCTTTAATATTAACATGAACATGGTTATGATTATAATTGTTATAATTTATGATAATTGTGAATATTATTGTTATTATTATTATGATGATTATTATTATTCTTCATGATGTTTATGATTATAATTATTATTCATGATATTGATTATTTATTATGTTGCTTGGTTATTGCTTGATCACCTTTATGCATGTTTAAAGGGAATTGATACTTGTAATCACGCTTAATAAGATAATTAATAATCTTGTTAGGGTTAATTATGATTATATTTCAAGTGATCGCCAATAATAGTTTATTTGTGCATTAATATTCAACGAACATAGATTAAACAGGTTTTAGGGTAAATCTATTGATTGCATGTTAATTAGAAAGCGCACATGAATACGATCAGAATAAAGTAGAGGCCTATTATTAGGGCAGGTTCAATCTCTTTTAGGTTGGATTTGAACCTTCATCCCCGAACCCTTATTTGGTTCTAGACCTTATGGAGTTGACGATCTCTTGGATCGTAAAGGGGTGTAACCTTCACCTCGTGAACGGTTTACAAGTTCCTAAAACAACTTGTTGGCGACTCTTTTGCTCTATCTTCTTCCTTTTTGGACGCCACCGTACTTTAGTGTATGATCATAGTGGGGTTCAAGCTAGTGGGATTAAAGCTTGAAATTATTCCCTACAATGGGCAAAGGTTGCTCGCTCCCAGTCCGAATACACCAAAAGGGTGTCTGCTCGCTATCCGGTCTAACCCACCCCACATCCTCAAAATACCTAGCAGTCATATAGGTATCTGGTCCACAGTTGGTCAGCTGGTAAAGTCCGTCTACTACAAAACCGGCCTTTTTCACTGCTATTCGAGTGATAAGGCCACCTAAACTGATAGGGGTCTTGGAAGTGGTGCTGGCTGTGGCATGCCTACTCAAATGGTGAACTATAAACCTACCTATGTTCAATTTCCCGTACCCGTACACATAGTGTCCTATGACAGCTAGTTCGTTAGATTGAGCGTTATGGGGCTCGACTCTACCTAAAAAACACAAACCCGCAAATCTATGCCAGATTTTTGGACATGGTGGTGAATAGGTTTGGTACTAGCATGTTGGGGGTCGGGAGTAGGCAAACCAGTCAAAGCATAATATAAGTCACCCATTTTATAGACCGCATGCCACTGGTGAGATAATTCAGAATTTAATTCAAAAATTTTACAAAATTCTACAAAAGTTAAACTAGTATTTCTATTGTTTAACCTGAAAAATAAATTTGGCCCATTTCTACTACTAACAACATGGAAAGTGGACAGGAATTCACAAGTAAGTTCTCGGTATGTAGGATAGTGCATATCAACAAATTTTCTCATGCCAATGTCACTGAAAAATCGTTTTACAAAATCATACAAACCAAATGATTCTAGGGTAGGGCGGTGTAACCACCGAGAAGGAATTACCTCACGACTGATTAAGTGCTCTAGCCGTTCCTTTTGCTCTCGGCTCACAATCTGGATCGTCGACCAGTACGGGAGTTGCAAGTCCGGGTCGTATTCCTCCCTCGAACTGGAGCTCCTACCAAAAATGGACCTAGCCTTCTTTGAAGCCATGTTTAGGAAATGGGTTTGAAAATTTATTGAAATAAATCTGAAAAATTTTTATATGAAAGTGTAGAGGATGAAGAGAGGATCACCAATATGTAAAGAGTTTTGAATTTGGGTAAGAAATGGAGGAGAAATCTTAGAGAGAAGATAGAGAAAATTTGAGTTTTAGAGATAGAAAGTAATGGAGAAAGAAGAAAGAATGAGAAAAAGTGAAGAAAGAAGAAGAAAAAGGGCACGGGTAGGCTCGCGCCCGGTCGGGCACCAACTCGCCCGGTCAGGCGATCTAATCATGTATATTGCGCTAGCCCTCGCGCCCGGCCGGGCGGCATTCGCCCGGTCGGGCGATCTTTTAGTCGATTTTTGTTAAATTCTCGCGCCCATCTTTCACTCGATTTTTGTTCAATTCTCGCGCCCGGTCGGGCGCCGTTCGCTTGGTCAGGCGATCTATATTACCAAATTTCTCCTTGTCTCGCGCCCGGTCGGGCTCCCTTCGCCCGATCGGGCAATCTTGAGGTTCAAAATTTCGCCCTTCTCGCGCCCGATCGGGCGAGGCTTGCCCGATCGGGCGGATAAATTAGTCCGTATACGACGAATTTCGCGCCCGGTCGGGCACCACTTACCCGGTCGGGCGAAATTACTTATTTTCAGATCCTTGCTCTCGCGCCCGATCGGGCGAACTTCGCCCGGTCGGGCCTGAGACTAAATCGGCGAAATATTATTTTTCCTCTTTTCTCCAAAATTTGGCTAACTTTTTTTTTTCTTCAAACCTTTACAAACACTCATAAAACTCGTTAAATTCCCTCATCTCTCCTCTTATAAGAAAAAGAAAAGAAAAACTAGTCTAAAAAGCATTAAAAATATGGGTTGCCTCCCGCAAAGCGCTGGTTTATCTAGGTTTTGCACGACCTTCTTACCAAGTACAATATCTAGGACCCTTGGCCTAACGCTTGATCGAGTGGTTTCTCACCCGGTCTAGCGGTGTTCAGGCTGCGATGCGGCTTCATGACAATTCCTGTGGGACGCCAAATCACTTTATCTGGTGGATCCTCCTTGACTTGGACTGGGGGATCTTCAATGCTACGCACTAAAAATCCTTTTTCGATCGAAAGTTGCTTCAAATTGTCATTGCGTTCAACACTTGCAACTCGATCTGGTGGAACACTTACCGCAGGCTCGATTTCCACAACTTGCTCGATCGGTTCCACTTGTTCATCCTCGAAACCAAGACCAACATTGTAGAGTGCTCTTTCTATTGCATCGACTTCCTTCTTCCATTTGTCTATCTCATCTGAAAAGGATGCAACACAAGATACCGCCTCCAAGGGATCTTTTTTAAGAGCTTGGGGCTTGTTAGAATAATTTACAACCACATTAACACTGAAACATTTCTCCTCAGTCATGGAGCTTTTAGGGGCATTATTCAGATTAAAAACAACTTTATCATCCCCTACTGATAATGTTAACTTACCACTTCTTACATCTATGACTGCTCCTACAGTGTTAAGGAATGGTCTACCCAAAATAATTGGGGTTTGGATATCCTCAGCCATATCAAGAACAACAAAATCTACAAGTATGTAAAAATTTACCTACTCTAACGGGGCCATCCTCTAAAACACCTAAGGGGTATTTGAAAGAACGGTCGGCCATTTGTAGAGTTATGTTGGTAGCTTTTAATTTACCCATATTCAACTTAGAATACACTGATAATGGCATGACGCTAACACTAACACCCAAATCACATAATGCATTATCAATCAAGAGATTGCCAATATGACAAGAGATAGAAAAACTACCCGAATCTTTTAATTTAGGTGGAGACTTATTTTGAAGTACGGCACTACACTCTGCAGTGAAAGCTACTGTCTCTACCTCACTAATAGACCTTTTTCTCGTCAATATTTCTTTCGTAAATTTTGCATACGAGGGAATTTGTGTGATCAATTCAGTAAAGGGAACTGTTACCTTCAAATCTTTTACCACCTCCAGGAACTTACCAAACTGCTTATCCAAATTTTTCTTCAATTGACGATTGGGGAATGGGAGTTTGATAATTGGCTTTGGAGCATTATTACTCTTGTCTGGAGTAGCCACCTTCTCTGGAGTTGTACCCTGCAATGTAGAATTAGATATGTTAGTATTATCCTTTAGCCCTGCAGGGCTATCAACTACATTGTTTGGTTTAACGGAATCAAGATTAGCATTATTTAATAAAACAGGTTCATCAACTCTGGGCATAGAGGGCCCTTCATAGTTTGAACCACTCCTTAGACTAATTGCAAATTCTTGATCCGTAGGTCGGGTTGGCTGCGCCGGCAGAGCTCCCTGTTGGCGGGCTTGTAGGGTAGCGGAGAGTTGCGCAATTTGATTATCTACAATTTTATTATGCGCTAGAATTTGATCAATTGTCGCATCTTTGCTCTCCATGTGCTTTTGCATATTAACCAACATTGCTCTAATTTCCACCAGAGAAGGGTCAGAAGATGAGGAGGGTTGTTGTGGTTGGTTCTTCTGGCTAGCATTGGGGTGATAATATATCTGCTGCTGTTGCTGTGGCGCCTGTGGTTCTTGTGGTGGTGGGTTTTGAACATTAGTGCTCCGGTAGGAAAGGTATGGATGATTCCGGTACCCAGGATTGTAAGTGTTGGAGTATGGGTTATTCTGCCTATAAGCTTGGAAGGCATTAACATGCTCCACGGAACTCCTGCAATCTTGCTCCCAATGACCTACAATACCACAATTTTCACAAAAAGCCTCATTAGAATTATTATTAATTGCAGAAACATTAGCTACATTAGCAGTGCAGAGTCTAAAATTATTTAAGAAGAATTTCCAAGGCCATTATAAAAGGCTTGGATTAACTGCCATTCTGCTAAATTATGGTGGGGGCAATCTCTTTGTAAATCCTTGAACCTCTCCCAAGCCTCATATAAAGATTCATCGGCTTCTTGGGCAAAGTTCTGGATCGCACTCCGTAGTACTGATGTTCTCTCTGCAGGATAATACTTGTTATAGAAATTCAAAACAAGAGTTTCCCAATCAGTTATACCAAGTGTAGTTCTATTTAAGCCATTAAACCACAATTTAGCTTTTCCAGTTAAAGAGAAGGGAAAGAGAATCTCCACGATTTGGTCTTGAGTGACCCCGGCTTGCCTTATGGTGTTGCAATATTGACAATAGTCGGCAATGTGAAGATTCAAGTCTTCACCCTTGGGTCCACTGAATTGCTTCCTCTCTATCATCGTTATAAATTGAGGTTTAATTTCAAATTGAACCCCATCAAGAGCGGGAGTAGGGGTGAGATGTGGAAAATCCGTAAGCTTTGGTTGTGAATAATCACTAAGATTCTTTGGAGCCGTCATCTCTGATTCTGCGTCTGATGATGTCTCTGAATCGCTAGAACCAGTTGGAGGATCGCGGTGATTATTGTTATTATCACCAGAATCCGCCAGGATTTGCTTGTAGAAATTTTTCTGTCTATGGAAGGAACGTTCGATCTCAGGATTGAATGGGATGTACCCTGATCTGGAACACCTGGGCATAAACAAAAACTAGAAGCAAATGTGAGATTTGTCTCAGAGAACTAACGCTCTCTGAGACAAAAGGGAAATAATCTAGACTACAAAAACAATCAGAAATAAAAATAAAACCGTTTCCCCGGCAACGACGCCAAATTTTGACAGGGTAAAGTCGTATCCCCTAATCAAAAGTAATTCCTAATTCCTCTAACTAAAGTAGATAGGGAAGTAGGGTCGATCTCCACAGGGAAACAAGTCTTTTTACTCCTAATTAATTATTATAATCTAAATTATTTAATTAACCAATATTTATATTCTAATAAGAAACTAAACTACTAAGATTGAGAATAGAGAGAAAACAATATATGAAAGGATCTAGGGTTTAGGTTCACCAATAAATAATACTCCAGGGTAAAACATAGTAATCAATCATTGACTTTGCATAAATAACACGATTAACAGGCTCTCGCAATTTACTAATCACCATAGATCTAACAGGCTCTCGCAATTTACTAGATCTAAGTTCTTATTGAAAATAGCCTTTAATATCAAATTAACATCTGCTCGATTCACCAATTTAATATTGCTATACTTTTACAAGCCGCAATTGTAAAACATTAAAACAATTCAATAAGAAATTATCATGCAATACCAATAATCAATAATAGTCAATAATCAATGCATCAATTAACCAAATTGTAAAGGGCTTTCGCTACGTATTACAATCACACAACTAATTTACCGGCATTAAATCTCATCTCTTGAATCTCGACTTAACCATTTATAAATTAACCTGCCTATTGAAACTAGACCTAAACATCAATTCTCATCTGTCGAATCTCGAATCAATATTGTTAAACTCATGCATAAAAGATCTGCGCAAATCTAGTCACAGAGCATTAAATCAATCAATAGGAAATTAATCTAGCATTGATAATTAACAATAACAAATTACCCCTTCATATTATTTATGGATCCTCATAAACCCTAGAAATAAAACTACTCACACATATTAAAAACTAAACTAATCAAAGCAATAAAGCAAGACATGATAAAAAGAATAAAGTAAATAACTGAGATTAAGAGAAGAGAAATCGTTACCAAAATAAATCTGGAATTAAGAGTAGAATTAAGAACAAAGGTTTAAGAGAAAAGAAATCTAAGAGAATAATTAAGAGAGTAAAGAAAGAGTAAAAGGAAGAAGAAGAGATACTAAAATCGTATTACGGAGGAGTATTTATACTCCGTACAAAAATCCTAAACTAAAACAAATTAAAACGACGTTAAGCGTCCACTAATAAATACACACGCCCGATCGGGCGAGGCACCGCCCGATCGGGCGCGTCTTTTTGCTCATAATAATAATCTCGCGCCCGGCCGGGCGTGTCACTAGGTGCCAGCCTAAGCTTCTCCGCCCGGCCGGGCGGCTCATTTGGGCCACTATTTGGACTATGATTGGGCTCCAATTCTTCGGGCCAATCTGGGTTTCCTCTTCCGGTCTTAAATACTCGGTCCAAATTCCCCGGTATCACCTATACCGAGCCCTTAATCACCGGTTCGATGGCTCTAACCGGCCCTGGGCTATAGAATCTGGCCGTGCTTCTCTAATGTTCGTGATTGCTCCAAAATATATCGGGAAAATACTCCAAAAGCATAAATCCCTGCAAAAGTCAACCAAATCTACGAAAACACTAGAAAAAACCAATTAGTAATAAAAGTGGCTCTAAAGAGCCAAAAACACTACTAATTATGACCAAGGTACGGGGGTAAAATACTGTATAAAATAGACACATCACACGTCGAATCATAATTGAATGAAGTGAAAGTGTGGAAAGTATAATGTTGCGGTTAGTTTTTTATTTTTTTCTTTCTCTTTGTTTTTGAAAACCTATTATATGAAAATAGCCAATCCAGTTTAGTTTGGTCCATATCAAGGGTCAATTAATGGTGTAGTTGGATTGGGTGCAAAAAGAGCTTGGAGGGCCTATTATGATTTATTATTCCTAATGCAATTAGGATTGATTATAGTCTTCTAGAATCTTCTAGAAGGTTCTTTTGAATCCTAATGTGATTAGCATTGATAAATGAGTTTTAAGAGTTTATTTAGAATAAAAGAAGTGTTTTTAAGGAAATTACAGTTTTGCCCCCTCGTACACTTAAATTTTATCAAAATAAGAAACGCATGGAAAAACTTATTGCAGCGCCGCAACTACAGTATGTCGCCTGGTGACAGGCCTGGCGTCGCGGCGACACGTCTGTCGCCTAGCGGCAGCTCTGTCGTCTGGCGACAGGGGCGTGTTTGGCGACAGCGTCGTGTTTTATTCTTTTCGAAACTCTGATTCTTTTTTATCATATCCAGCTGATTTTCTTTACAAATAGCCTTCTAAAATCTCTGTTTTCAATCATCAACTCTCATCAAGAAATTCTTGATTTTCTCTCTCTCTTCTAAACTAGCCTCCTCTCAAATACAAAATTCCGCATTCCCAAGATCTAGACACACCTAGCCAAGTTCGAAGTTTCTTTCGCCCTAGATGTGAAAGGTTTGATTTCTGAGGGTTTGGTCCCAAATCTAGTCTAAACTTCTTTAATCTGTATTTAATTTAATTGTTTGTTTATTATTTTTCCTTGAAGTTACTAAAGTGTGTATTTTGTTATTAGAAAGAGATACGAGGAATCCAAGTAAGTGCTTTAATTGTTTAATTGATATTATGATATAAAAATCATGTTTAGGTTGTTATTTGATTCCTAATATCATGTTAGGATGCTTTTCTTAATTTGATGTTTTGAATGACAACAATAAGTTCCTAGTATCATGTTTAGGGTAAAGAATATAATGTCAATTATGATGTCTTTTATTGTCTTTTCTAATAGTATCATGTTAGGGCTATATATTTGATCTTTGTTGCTTAGTGACATGCTAAAGTTTGTTATTAATCTTGTTAGTATCATGCCTAGGATCTTGCTTTTATTATGCTGTAACATGATTATGATTATTTTTATGATTGTTACTTTTATAATTATTATTATGATGATGATTATTATTGTTGCTTGATATTATATTTATTTATTGCTTGATCACGCCTTTTATGCATGTTTAAAGGGAATTGGTACTTGTAATCACGCTTAATAAGATAATTAATAATCTTGTTTAGGGTTAATATGATTATAATTCAAGTGATCGCCAATAATAGATTTATTTGTGCATTAATATTCAACCAACATAGATTAAACTGGTTTAGGATAAACCTATTGATTGCATGTTAGTCAGAAAGCGCACATGAATACGAGAAGAATAAAGTAGAGGCCTATTATTAGGGCAGGTTCAATCTCTTTTAGGTTGGATTTGTACCTTCATCCCCGAACTTCCAGTCATGTTTCTAGACCTATTGGAGTTAACGATCTCTTGGATCGTTAAGGGGTGTAACCTTCACCCTGTGAACGATTTACAAGCTTCTAAAACTTGTTGGCGACTCTTTTGCTCTAGCTTCCTTCCCTTTGGACGCCACCATGCTTAAGTGTATGATCACAGTGGGGTTCAAGTTTGGGGTAATGCTTGAAATATTCCCTACAATACTATATCATAATTTTGATGAAAATAAAAAAAATTAAAATTACAAAATGTACATTTTTTTTTTAAACCAACGTAATTCTGATTTATATTCATGTATAATAGCAATTTATTTTAAAATGAACAATTTAAAAATAGGTTTTATTTAAATCGTGCATCGCACGAGTACTAGTTTGCAATATTATTCATGCAAATTTAACTTTTTGATGTAAATTTTGTTTTTCCATATACTTTTATTACTTTCTCTCTCCACTTTTTACATACCTAATATAAATTTATCTTTCCAATGTACTTTCACTACTTATTTATATTTATTAATTCCCGTGAAAATTGCCCATAAAAGACTATCAATAAGGAACGGAGGGAGTATGTATTTTATTATGACAATTAACTTTTTTTTTTTATATATGGTTAAGAAGAAATATTGTCATGCATGATCTTACTATATTCGTTTCACTTTATAGTATACAGGTTTTGTGCCTCGTATGATATTCAAATAGTTTATTGCATTTTATATGTTTTTTGATTTTTTCACTCATAAATTAATAATCACTTGACAATTACACTTGTAAAAAAATGAATATATAGTTATAGATATGGGTGGTTTTAGGAAAGAGTTTGGGCCATTTGACAGTTATATATTGAAAGTGATGCAAGTAGCATGGTCGGAGCAATTAGAAGATTTCAGTTTAGAGTTGCACCTATTTTAATATTGTTGCATGAAATTTCTAGAATAAGTTGGGATTTTAATGTCTTTAATTTAAGCTAAGATGGAAGAAGTGTTTTGGATATGAATAGAAAAATGAAAAAAAGAATAAAATAAGAAAGCAAATACTTAGAATGCTAGGTTTGGCCAAATTGAAATGCAATTATATATGTAGGGTTGTAGGGGTAATAATGTACAACTAAAAAGAACGATTGTCTAAATCTGTGATCTCTTTTTATTTTCTTTAAACATTTAGAGAAAGGATGATTGCGCATGTTATGACTTAGAAGACTGGTTATATCAGTTTTTACTTTCCAAACATTGCCTAAAAGTCCGCAGCCTTAAAAACTACCACCTGAAAGTCTCTCATATCATGTGAGTCCTCTTTATTTTTACTCTTTATCTATTGGTACTCCAAAAATTTCCTAGGTGTCTTTAATTTTAAAAATGATGCATCTAATAAAAAAACAGAGAAAGTATGTAATAACAAGTCTATTTTTTTTTCCTTTTTTTTTGGAGGAGAATAGGGTACAATTGTACCTCTACAAACCCCTTTGGATGGATCCGCCACTTGTAATATATATCGGTAATTTTATTGAAAATAGAATTCCAAATCAAAAGTTTATCTTAAAAATCTACCCAAATTTTATTGAAAATAAGGCCCTGTTTGATTCACCTTAATTTTGCTGAACTGAAATTATTTTTACTGAACTGAACTTATTTTTACTGAACTGAACTTAATTTTACTAATCAGAAATTATTTTTACTGAACTTAAATTATTTTTACTAAACTGAAATTATTTTTAAGGATTTTCTATTATAATTCTTCTTTAAGAAAACTAAATTTTACCGAACTGAACTTATTTTTACTGAACTGAAATTATTTTTACTAAACTGAAATTAATTTTACTGAACTGGACTTATTATTAGTGAACTGAAATTATTTTACTTAATATTATTTTTTTAAGGTGAAAAAAACAGGGCCTAAAACTGTAAAATGTAATATTTATTCTACAAAATCTATTTAAATCTATCCAATTTTTTTATCTTACAAAATTTGTCTAAATCTATTCAACTTTTCATTCAATTCTACAGAAAAATATATTTAAATATAAACCCTTCACGTCATACTAATAATTAATTGTCACGATTGAAGCCTTGTTGCGACACTTGGTGAAAAGTTGAAACACCTAGTGTCGCTGTTATGTGGCCTGACTAAAAATTTATCTTATACATTAGTTACTTCCTCTGTTCTAATAATACTGCAACAAATTGGCTTTTGCACTATTCCTTATTTTTGTTTGATCATATAAATATGATTCAGAAGTTAAATAAAATATATTCATGGGGGATCTTAAAATACTTTCACAATATCAATTTTTTTTATAATTTTGCTCTTATATAACTTTAGATATTTAACATATACTAGGGTGGCCTAAGCGCGCGATGCGCGCCAAGGAGTTAGATCTTGTAGAGAAATTGTATTGATGCGTATTTACACCTTTGGTTTGGGTGGTAGACTTGCTAGTTTTAATATGTACTATTTCGTGTAGGTGCTTATGTGGTGACTTTGTAGAAGTATAAAAAAGCCACCAAAATCTTTTATGACAATTATTTTTTGAAATCCTTAAAAATTTGACACTGTTATCTTAAAATAATTATTAAATAATATTTAATTGATTTATCCTTTAATATCTTAAACTATTTTTAGTTTAGAACTCTTAATTAATTTGCATGATTCAATAATACCTAACGTATTTTTTTTCTTTAAATAATTTTTTTTTTTAGCCTTTGGTCATATAGAGTAATAATATGTGAAATGTTTGTTTTATGTCAAAACTTAATAATCTAAGTTCTTTATTGTTCTACAACCATCTAATATCTATATCTAATACTAAATCAATAACCACTTAGTTATATTTTTTTCCCTTGTAAGTTCTCTCCATAATTAATACTCCGTACCAGTCTATTTTTGTCCCCTTGATTTTAGGATTTTTAAGTTCTTTACACCTCTTAATAACATCTGCTTAAATATTACTATTTATGGATTTTTCACCAAATACCACTGAGTTAAAGCTTAATTCACCATATACCACCAAAAACTTTCTAATACACCATGTACCACTGATTTTAATATAAATGTCACCAAATGCCCTTTTTCTTAAACCCGTTAGTCATGAGGAGTTAAATGTCACACATGGAAGCCTCTTATTGGCTCTTACTTAAACTATTTACTTTAATAATTAATCAATTAATTAACTAAAAAACTTTAACAAAAATAATTATAAAAAAAAAAAAAAAAAAAAAAAAAAAACCACCACCAATCGCCAGCCATCTCCCCTCCCCACAACCGCCACCTAGCAGCCCAGCCCCTCGCCGCCTGCTCTCAGCCTTGAACCACCACCGGGTCGGCACTGACTTTCACCGTACCCAGCCTTGCACCACCAATCACAGCCCCACGCAACCAATTCCCTTTTTCCCCCGCATCTCCGGCCGCACCGTTGCTGCCACCATACAAACTGCAACAATTACCAATTCCAGCCCTTTGCCGCCGAACACCGCCCAAATTACTACCCACGCAACTCTACTTCGCACCAGCTCCCAGCTCACCCACACAAACCGCACATCCTCCAATTCGCCACCACACGACACCAGCTACAAACCACCGCAACACCTTACCTTCATTTCACGGCACCAACTACACCACCACGCTAAGCACCTGACCAGCCCGCAGTTGAACCCAAAATCCCAAAACCCAAAATCGAAACCCTAGATTTTGAGTTTGGGGTTTTAGGGTTTTGGGGTGGTGGTTCAGAGGGGGGGAAAGGGGTGGAGTTGGAAGATTGAGGGGTGACTTAGGTTCGCCGGCTCGGGGAAGGTGGGTCTGGGAGCCGACAAGTGGGTTTGGGCATCAGAGAGAGGGTTTTTCGAGTTTTAGGGTGGGACTTGAGAGGATAGTGGTTTAAGGGAAAGGGATGTGCGGCGGTGTAGACATGGTGGCGGCGGTGGGGGCGGTGGCGGCGGTGTAGACATGGTGGTGCCGGTAGGGGCAGGGATGTTGGCTGGGTGGGGAGCGGTGGCTAGGTTGGTGGTGGTTTATTTATTTATTTATTTATTTTAAAAGTTTTTTTATTCTTTATTTAAGTAATTAATTAAATAATATTAATAAGAACCAATAAGTGATAGCCACATGGCACAATTAACCTTAATGACTAACGGAGTTAACGGCGTTAGTCATTAAGGGCATTTGGTGACATTTATGTTAAACTCAGTGGTATATAGTGTATTAGAAAGTTTTTAGTGGTATATGGTGAATTAAGCTTTAACTCAGTGGTATTTGGTGAAAAATTCGTACTATTTAATATGAATCTCATTCAAATTCCATAATGTTATTTATGTGTCATCAAACAATGTACAATTCAAAAGCTAATAAACCTTAACAATAGTATTGCAATTAAAGGGCGATAAGATTGTAAATAAGAAGAGCAACCAGGGAGTAAAAATAAACAGTCTCTTGGTAATAAACATTCTCTTCGTAAATTCAATTTTTTTTATATATAACAAGAATAACATATGAAGGTAATTTTTATATTAAAAAAAAGACATTACAAGTTTTTGTTGAAAAAAATTTGAATTAATTGATGATATGTTTAATGAAAAAAAAATACATTAGATATATTAATGAGAGCAAACATATATATTAATGAGGGTAAAAAAGTAAATACACATTTTTGTACATATTTCTGTGGGTATAGTTGGTAGCACACTATTCCTAAGAGTTATCTTCTACTTTTATTGTACAAAAAAAAAATTGAATTAATTGATGATATGTTTAATGAAAAAATACATTAGATATATTAATGAGAGCAAACATATATATTAATGAGGGTAAAAAAGTAAATACACATTTTTGTACATATTTCTGAGGGTATAGTTGGTAGCACACTATTCCTAAGAGTTATCTTCTACCTTTATTGTACACTAGGGCAGCCAACGCGCCGTTGCGCGCGGAATGGCTAGTCATTTTGAGTTAGCTTTTTTCAGCTTGTGTTTAGGAATGACAATATCCATTTATCACATGTGTACGTAATTATCACAATTGTAGCTAAAACTTGGCAGTGTTTAGGTGGAACAACAATTACTTTAGTTGTGGACGATTACTGTTTTACATTATGTGTTTGAAATTAGTGTTTTTTTTAATAAAGGCTTACGAATTTAGGCCATAGTTTTAAGGTTTATTGGCACAACTAAAGCATCTAACCTAACGCATAATATTCTTAAACCATAACCTTGAAAATGTTACAAACAAAAGGTTCAAAAGCAACAATTACAACCAAACATTGAGCATATAATATGTTGTATGTGGCAGTGTTCTTGTATGAAGAAACACTGTGTACTTATTCATGTTGTTGCTAAGTTGTTTTATTAGAGTCTAGGAAAAGGAAATGGCTTTGATAGCCCACTTTAGAACCCGAAGTCTAGTTAGGGATGTTGATGCAATCTAAAAATACATTAGCTTGGTTGCCAAGGTGGTAGTTATTACTTCAAATTCTTGCTAGTCGCCCTGTGAAATAATGCATTGAACAATACTAACCTTTTTTTTTCAAAGGTGAAGGAGACATTAAGATGAAGGAGAAATAGGAAAGGCATGTATATAAATTGTTGGAATTATAAAAGAACTACCAGTTTCCTAAAAAAAAAAAGTTACAAACTCTAGCAATTCTTGAGCTTGGTTTAAATTAGAATTGAATTGATAATAGGAAATAAATGAATGGAATTTGAAAAGAGTTACAATTATTGTTTATGGGAATAATTATTGCAAATTATTTTTAAGTACGGAGTACTATTTTAAGCTTCCTATGACAGATTGATAACGTAAGATGTTGTGCAATAAATTAAAAATAAAGCCTCCATTGAGCTGATGAAAAGCTTTTTCTCATTCATCATCTTTATTGTCGGTCAATTCTTACTTTTAATTATATGTTGTGACTTCATCCAACTCTTGTTCAAGTATGGTTGCATTCGCATCCAAAATCTCAAGCCATTCCTTCCAGGGATACTTATGAAGATCCAAAAACTTAGCAACTTGAAGCAGCAGTACAGTTACATAGAACTTATCTATTACATTTTTTTTCATCTCTTCATAATGAACTACTAATATTCATATTTGGACTGTTTTCTCAATCTAAAGTCATTTCCTCTCAAGACTAAAATTTCTATAGCAAGATGTAGCACAATTTTTGAGAACTTGTTGAGTGATAGCTTGAGAATATCTCTGGGGACCAATCCTTGCTTAACTGCTATAGTAGTTTACAAGCTTATACAGTGACTAACCAAAGTAACAAACAACTAAAAAACTATCAAAATTGAAAATATAACAAAGGAATCAAGCCAATAATTTATACCATAAAAGCCACTCACTCACACAGAAAGTATTTTAAAGAGAATTTCCTCGTACAAAGAGCGAGCCAACAACAAGTCCTCATAATTTTTTATTTATATGCATCAGGTTGGTCCTACGTTTCAAACACAAATCAAATCTCTTTTAGCATAGTGTTGCGATATGTAGACTATATAATAGCATTAAAATCACACTGTAATAAAATTACTACTGTACCTACAAGGATTAAACTTTATGACTTTATGTAGTACTAAAGCAGCACATAGGACATCCACCCACCAAGTCCAATACAACCAAAAACCAACTAAGTTATTAAAGTAGAATGAACCACAAAGATCAAGTCAATACTTGAGAACTACTTAAATATATTTAGGCTACACAAGCAGCCGGAAGAAAAAATCGTGGAGAAAATATAGCTCTCCACCTAGTCACTGCATTATGCTACGCAAATATAACACATAATTTATCAATTGGAAATCAGAAGAACAATAAGCTAAATAAGCTACAATATTTTTCCATGTTTTGACACTATGATATAATTACATCAGGTTGTTATCTTGTTTTGACACAAGTAAATGATAAACCTCAATTCTGAAAACCAAAATTAATAGTATCACGATTAATATTCAAGCAAAAAAACAATTATAAATCCGAAAATTAAACCACAAATAATATAAAATGTATTAAAATCAAAATTGAATCATATGAACCCTAGATCTAAACAAACGTTGTCTTTGCACACGGGCAATGATCGGACGTTGTACTTACTTCGAAGGTTGGTTGCCGAAGAGTGGAACGCTCATAATCACACGATGAACGCTCCTTAGCGCACTTTTGGGTTGTGCTTCATCTTCTCTGGGTTTTCTTCTACTCAGGGATGGTGAATAAAGATTGAGGAAATAGAAATCAAAGCGCAAAATTCATTAATGGGTAGGGATTATAAAGGGGTAAGAAGGTAAATAAACATTTTAAAGGGCAAAAAGGTCTGTGCACTATTCATAAGAACAACTTCCCACTTTTTATAAGGTAGGGAAAAAATTTCTGAGGGTATAGTTGGTAGCACACTATTCCTAAGAGTTATCTTCTACTTTTTATAAGGTAGGGAAATGTGTTTTGAGATATGTAATTTCATTCTTATTGCAATATTATTGGAATGGAGGAACAGATGAAGTATATAATTATTATCTAATTTTTATATTTTTTTTCCATATATATTAGGAATAAAAGATATGAGTTGAAGCAATGCACAAAAAAAAAAAAAAAAAAAAAAAAAAAAAAACAACGTGAAATGAAAAGTGAAACAAGGGATATATTAGTTTAGAAAATATATATATATATATATTTATAGCGAGGTATGGGCAAGATCAAAGGAGTTTCTATTCCAAAACCATATGGCAATAGGAGCAGTAGTCTCTAAGCTTTATAAAGTGATTATTCTTCAACCAATATGGGACACTTACATGTGGTGATATTTGAGGGGTTTATTCTTCAAAACTCCCCCTCGCATGTAACTATGTAAAGTCCCTTTTAACTTTGTCTCATGTGATTTTTTAGGCTTGAGTGCTTCTTTTCTCCCGCAAATTCTTAACTACATACTAGTGCAGTTAATCTAACTGCAAGGCCTTCAACAATTATATACATGAACGTATAGCACTTAAAAATTGAACATACTTTTTTTTCCCATCCTTTTATCTTAACTCTCTATCTGTCTCTCCTTCTTTATTTCTTACCTCTATTAATTTTCTCTCTCCTCTCTTTTCTTTTCCATTCAAAATTTTGAATTTTCTCTTTCCTCTTTTTTCTCTTTCCTTACTAGTTACACCCTCCGTATTTTTTTAAGTGTTACACTTTCCATTTTCGACCGTGTTTTTTAAGTATTACACTTCTTTTTTTGGCAAAAAGTTACATTAAAATATTGTATCCCTCTCCTATCACATGATCCCCACCCAAACCCACTATTACTTTTTTTTATTATATCTTTCCTCTCACATTCATTACTTTTCGATAAATTATTAACCCCAGTATATTTCTTTTACAATTTTTAATACTCCAACTACCCCAATTACCTCTTATATTATATAAGTCAATTAAATTGCCTAAAACTATGTGTCGGTCAAACTGTAACACTTAAAAAAACACGGAGGGAGTAGTTTTCTTCAATCTTTACACTTTTTGTCCTTATGATTCGGATATTCTCTAATTCGTCACCATTGTAGCATTCTCCATCATCATCAACGTCGTCGAATGATGAATCTTGAGGTAAATTTGAGGTTTTTTTTTAGGAAAAATTGATTCTAATAATCCCACCTTTAGTCAGTTCGCTATTAATAATCCCACCTTTAGATTATTATTTAATAATCCCACCTTTATAGGTGATCTTCTTGTATTGGTCCTTAACCTGTTGGTGACCGGTTTTGAAAGGTTAGGATGCCACGTGTTATTGTTTAATTGGTTGAAAAATAAAAAATTAAATTAAATTAAAAAAAAAACTGAAAAAAAAAAAACAAAAAAAAAAACAAAACTGAAAAATGAAAAAACGAAACCCACCATCTATCCCCACCCACCCCCACCGTGAACCCTAACCATAGCCTAGCCCCACCTTAAACCGGTCGGCCGCCACCATAACCCCCGAAAACGGTCGCCCGGAACCCCCCATTACCGAGTTCACCCCCGATGACCAAAATCAACCCCTCGAATACCACCCTTGAAACAACCATAACCACTACAACCACCATCCTATTAACCCCACCCAGCCACCGAAACCCCTCTCTAACCGCCTAAAACACCCTCTAACCTTCAACAACCACCGAAAAGCCCTTAAATCTTACCCAAATTCAACCTCAAGCCATCCCTTGAAATTGATTCATTGATTATTTTTTTTTACTCATTGAAGTTAAGGGTTCATTTCGATGGTTTTCGTGGGTGTGGGGGTTGGAATCGAGTCGGTTTTTGCTAGGTAAGGGTGGGAATGGAGGTTTCGGCGGTGGATATGGGGTTCGGCGGTGGAGGAGAGGACGCCGGAGGTTGGGGTTAGGGTGGTCGTTGGGGCTGGGTGGGTTTTAAAATTAGGCTTTCTTTTTTTTTTTTTGACCAAATTATTTTTGACCAATTATTTTATTTTTTTTTTACAGGAATTTTTTTGACCAATTATTAAGTGACATGTGTCACTCAAATTAAAATTAAAAAAATGTTTACCTAAAGTTCAGGTTATCGGTCATAAGGGACCAATAGAAGAAGATCCCCTATAAAGGTGGGATTATTAGATAATAATCTAAACGTGGGATTATTAACAGCAAATCGGTTAAAGGTGGGATTATTAGAAGCAATTTTTCCTTTTTTTATTATTATTATTATTTTATTTTTAGTAAAATATGTGAATGTTATACATTAATTGTTGATTTATATCAATTATGTATTTGTGATTCCTAATCTACCATATTATAGATCGATAATTATTGTCTCTATGATAAATCAAAATTAGATTTAAGTTGAATATTCAATTTTTTAGAGATAAAACAATTACAATTGAACTTGGACATAATTTCTGTATAAATAATAATAATAATAATAATAATAATAATAATAATAATAATAATAATAATAATAATAATAATAATAAAAATAATAATAATAATAATAATAAATAAATAAATAAATAAATAAATAAAGAACACCCATTACTTTAAATTTAATTGAACATTTAGTACACTAAGAATGAACCTTTAGTAAATAAAAAATGAACATATTTAACAATTTAATTATTTTATCCTTATTTTCGTTAATACTTATATATAATTTATTTGAACCTAAATGAAAATTATGTTTATTTTTAATATACAGCATTTTTTTAATACTAAATGTTCATTTAATTTAGTGTTCATATATTTTTGTAAAAGTTCATTTTATAATGTATGGTCCTACTATTCTATTATTATATATATGATTTGATAAATGTTCATATTTAACATACTAAATATTTATATATATTTCTTTTTTTGACGTGTTCACTTTTTATTATTATATGTTCATTTTTTATTAATGAATTTTTTTTTTTTTAATTTTTTTTATGTGTTCATAATTTATTTATTTTTTTACTAAATGTTCATTTTCAAGGTTGTGGGCCATCAATTTTATGATTATATGATTATCATGTTCATGTTTAGTATAAGAATTTTTTTTTTATCATGTTCACGTTTTAGTACTAAATTAGTAAGTAGCCCGGACGTTGCCTCGGGTTGCTAGTTTGCTTTTATCATGTTCACGTTTTAGTATTAAATTAGTAAGTAGCCCGGACGTTGCCTTGGGTTGCTAGTTTGCTACTGTTGTAGACTTGCAATCATTAAATTTTTTTTAAAGCTTTTAAAATTTGTAATTGTCATTGTCAAACTAAAATTGAGGTTGTTTATGAATTGTAATTATATTTCTAATCATATTAATCAACTAGCTTGCATTAGGTGAAACAAAACAAAAAAAAAAAAAAAAAGTTAATTTTCTGAATATAATATACATACGTGAAATAAAAAAAGTTGGCCAAGTGAACATATTCAAATGGAAGAATAGATATTGTTAAATTAAAAAAAGACAACAGGGTTGTAATTAGGTTGTGCATTAAAAAAAAATACTTAAGCATATTGACATATTGTAACTAATATGGAGAATAATATTTCAACCATATGGAGTAATTCATATTTCATAACCATCTAAGTGAACATATTCAAATGGAAGAATAGACGTTTATATATATATATTAATAACATATACTTGATAATTGGCATAGATGGTGAATTAGTAATCGTTATAATATCGAGGTTGAGGGTTCGATGCTTGGGTGATGTGACATTGTTTGAGTGATGATGTAGCGTCATGAGATATTGGGAAGATGACGTGGCGCAAAAAAAAAGGGACTACATAGCATATCGGCGTTTTGGAAACGCCTATTGATATATGTATAGATGTGCATTTATTTTTTTTACGTGTTCAATTTTTTATTAGTGAATGTTCACTTTTTTAACGTGTTCATATTTTTTTTACTTAATGTTCATTATTTTTTACGTTTTATATTTATTTACTAAATGTTCATTTTATAGTGCTGGTGCAGCTAAGACTTATTGCCTTGTGGCCTAGTGAAGTTTAGCCATTTAGGTCCCATATCGTGGGCTTGGCTATGATTCCGTGTTAAATACAGGTTCTGGGGGTAGAGAGAGAGTCTACTTCAGATCACAAGACCAAAGGTGGTTTCATCCCAAAATCATACAGCAATAGTAGGAGTAGCCTCTTAGCCTTATAATTCATAAATTAAATGATTAAATCTTTCTTCTTCAACCAATGTGAGACACTTACTTGTGGTGGTACTTGGAAAGTCTATTTTTCAACACGCTTTTTTATATTAGTGGCTTCCCAATTACGCATTGTGATCACTCTATTAATCCATTTCACTTTTTTTTGGTGTTACACCTGGTTCACCCTTGGGCTAATCCGGATTCGGGGATCAGTTCTTGGTGGTTAGGTTCTAGTCCCCTCCCAATTGTTGTTGTGGGGGATCAAACACATGTTCTCCCTACCAAGTGTAGTCTCAATCACCACTACACCAACATCTAATTGACTCCATTTCATTTATTAATTATATGGAAAAACTACAAAAAAAAAAAAAAAAAAAAAAAAAAAAAAAAAAAAAAAAAAACAATATTTTATATATATGACCACGATACATACATTAGCGCAGTTGCATAGTTGATAACAAATAATATAAAAACATCACTAATAAAACAAAGTTGCTAACTAATAAGTTAACTAATATTTTATTAATATATACATTAGCTAATAAGAAAGATTACATTATATTAATAATTCCTCAAATTTAATTTGTAATTAAAAAAATAAAATAACTATATCAATTAGTTTTGTGAAATGAATTAATGGTTTAAATTTAATTTTTAATTGAAAAATAAAATAACTATATCAATTAGTTTTGTGAAATGAATTAATGGTTTAGGTTTACTATTAAAAATAGATGGTTATGAAATATGAATTACTCCATATGGTTGAAATATTATAATCCATATTAGTTACAATATGTCAATATGCTTAAGTAGTTTTTTTTTAATGCACAACCTAATTACAACCTTATTGTCTGCTTTTTTAATTTAACAATATCTATTCTTCCATTTGAATATGTTCACTTGGCCAACTTTTTTTATTTCACGTTTGTATATTATATTCGGAAAATCACTTCTTTTTTTTTTTGTTTTTTTTTTTTTTTTTTTTTGTTTTTTTTTTTTTTTCACCTAATGCAAGCTAGCTGATTAATATGATTAGAAATATAATTACAATTCATAAACTAGCTTAATTAGTAGGTACATATGGGTTAACAAAAAGTAAGTGTTCTATTGCATCATTTTATACCCACTCCATTATTGAAATAAACTCTTATTTTCCGTACATAATAGTTTTAAAGGATTTAAACAACTCAATTGGAATGATTAGAAATGTTCTAACAGAAAAATTATTATTGAGTTTTTAAGATATACTAATATAAATCATCATGTTTCATATATATATATATATATATATATATATATATATATAAATAATAATAATAATAATAATAATAATAATAATAATAATCTAATCTAATCTAATATTATATAAATAAAGTAGGCATTTTTGGGAGCATTTGGCGCGCCACATAAGAAAAGGTATATTTTCGACCAATTAAAAATTAGATTTCTCTTTTATTTTAGAATTAAAAAAATCACTCGCCACCTAAACAAAAGTGACGAATGAAATTTTTAATTTTTGCCACGTAGGTAAAAACGACGAATAGTAATTTATTAGGATTTTATTTATTTAAGAACACTAAATTTTATCATTTTTATTTGTTACAAAACTAAAAATTATCTTTAGATATTAGGATTTATATTATTTAAAAAATTAAAAATTATATTTTGATATTAAAAAAAATATAAATTATGAAAAAAAAAAATCTTTTATATTATCTTTTACATTAGGATTTATATTTTTTTAACAAATAATTAGAAATTAAAAAATATATTTTGATTTAATGATTTAATCTAACTATGCGATGAATGAGATAATATTTGTTTCAATTTATAAATTCAAGTTCTATTTACGTAAAAATTGAATAAGAATAATTTAAAACTTAACAAAATATTTTACCTTAAATTAATGTTAAAATAATAGAATAGAAAATAGAAACAAAAAATATTAAGAAATTACAAAAAAAAAAAAAAAATATACAAAATGAAATATTTAAAAACCATGCATCGTATGGGCTTACATCTAGTAATAATAATAGGTATATATATATATATATATATATATATATATATATATATATATATATATATATATATATATATATATATATATATATATATATATATATATATATATATATATATATATATATATATATATATATATATTAATGTACGTATACATGTAACAAAAAATGTTTATATCGAGAAAAATTAGTGCAGTAATTAAATGGATAAATAATTAAAATTTTGGCGTGATTAAATGTCTATATACAAGACCTATTTTTATCGTAGTCGTCGTAGACACAGAAATTTTATACGTGTCATACATTAAATTAAAAAAATTAATTTGGGTTAAATCATGTTAATGATCCATTTTAATTATTTTTGGCCTACCCAAATAAATATTCCGAATTAATTCGGGTTATAAAATAAATCAAACGGACTAGGTTAAAAGACCTCTAAGTCATAAAATGGGTCAAGCCCAAACCTACTAAGTCCACTCAAGGAGTTCTCATCTCCTATAAATACACCATTTCACCATCAATTGAGGGGATCCAGAAATCATTATTCCAAAGCTCATAAAACTCAAACGGAATTCTCTCTAAAGTAAGTCAATAAGCACATCAAACTCGTACCAACTTGTTCAGATACACTCAAACACATTTGAACGGGATTAAGCTTCATAAGCCCTCGTTCAGGTGTATTCAAACAAAACCCTTGAATACAGGTTGACTTCATCAAACGTCATCCTGCGTTCAAACTCAAGGCGACGTCATCAAACTTCAACCTACAGGTGTTACACATGTGTCATCGTAAAGTTATGGAACAAAATTTGAATACTTAGTTTATTTTATTATAAACTTTAATACAGAGATTGTACCCAAATGAATTTATTACTTTATTTTCCGTCTTTATTTATTTAGACTAGAAATTTGTGTAAATATTAGCATTTAAAAGTCATTTAAATTGGATGGTCCAAAAGAAGGAAGATTTGTAGATAATTTTAAAGAAGATTTTGTGTCAAAAGCATGTGCACTTCCCTTGATTTACCACTTGGTGATATCATTTTAAAAGCAACCCAATTCTATTTTGTCTTGGTCGTACAAGTTAAAGTCAGCAAATTCCCATAAAAAACCCAAATTACCTGAAACTTCTCTATTTTTCTTTGTTTTTTTTTTTTTTTTTTTTTTTTTTTTTTTTTTTTTTTTTGCAATATCTTGAATGATCTCAAATTGCACGGTATCAACCAATTAGGTGTACCAATGAAGTCTAAACATTGGTAATTAAGTATACTTAACATAATTAACAAGTATACATGCATGATTTTTTAATTGTTGCTTTCTTTAATTTGGTTTAATTAATTGACACTTTTGACTACTTTTTGGATATAGTCGGTTTATTTTTCAATTTTATTTTCTTACCTTCATTTGTAGGAATTTTTCCAAGCACTACATGTCTACAACTTCTTATTCATATTAGTTGACCTACTAGTACTATGATTTTTTTTAATTAATTTATTTATTTCAGGTTATGTAATTTAAAAGCTTATCTTATGATGAATATTATGGTCGGTGATTTACTTTCGTCCAACTTTGAAAGATGGGAAAAAGTTCAACTACTGCCACACACACACAAGTTACTAGTAATACTCCCTTCTATCCGTTCGTTAATATTGTTGGTTTTATTAGATAAAATAAAATAAAACTCATAGAGGGAAAATTTTTAACCAGGAGATGACATGTGTCATTCCTAATTTCGCCTTAAGTATAAAATTATACACTTATATATAGATTATAGATACTTGTGGACCTGCCTAAATGTCTGTGGGGTAGCCATAAAAATTAAAAAGAAATGTACCAATTAATACTCATATAATTGAGTTGTAAAGATGCAATAGGATCAGTAAATTATTGAAAAATCCAAAATTTTGATTTGATTTTGATTGTTTGATTCGAGTTTTTTGGATATCCGGTTTGAAATCCATTTTATTAGGATACCAATTCAAATAGGTTTTTCCAAAAATAGAGGTATCAATAACAATATACTAAAAGACACACCAGCAATGACACGTGTCATTTTCTGGTGTGTCCTTAGTTTTTTTTTTTATTTATAACTAGTTTTGTGCCCGTGCGATGCCCGGGTTATTTGATAAATTTTAACATAAATTTTTAATTTATATGTCAAATTTCAAAACATATCATTGGTACAAAATTAGTTAGGAATTGATGTGTTTTTGTGACGATTTAAACTATGTGGTAGGCATGTAATGACTAATAATAATATTGGTGAAAACATTTTTTAGCCCGTAACTTGAAATAATGACCATGTCCGAAATGACTCGTGACCCGACCCGATTGACAGGTTTACACACAGTAATAAAATTAAATTAGATTGTGAAGTATATTATTTTAATTGATTAGTAGATTTTGAACTAATTCTTTCGCTTCAAATACAAAAAAATAAAAATAAAAAATAAAAAATAAAAAAATTATATGATAGTTTATGAGAGTTGTAATCTAATTATGTTTTTGAATAAAATTATAATTCAATTTGTACATATGAAAGATTGGTACTTTATCAAAAATAAAATCTAAATTAACAATTTTATCCTGAAATTCCATCCAAATTTGATTGAAAATAGAATTTTAAACTAACTTTTTTATCCTACAAATTGAATTCTATAAAACTCTATCCTACGTGACGCGACACTTGGCAAAAAGTTGGAACGCCAAATGTCGTTGTCTCGTCGCCTGACTAACAGTTTAGCTTTATATATTAGTTATATGATAATAAAATTCAATTAAAGAAACAAATCTTATTTACAAAAATAATTCTCTAAGCTTATATAATATATTTACTTAAAATAAAAAAAAATTGACATATTCTTTAACACGAATATTTTTGTAGCTATAAAAAAATTTCTTAACATAATTTTACTCACTTTAAACATATTTAACATATCTTTCGTAATCCTTTATTTTGCTCTAAGTTTGTCAACTATATTTTTAGATTTTTTTTTAAAAATAAAACTAATTATAATGATAGTTTAATAATGGTTAGTAATAATTATCGTGCATGGTACGGGAACTAACTTAGTTATATTTGAAGCTTTAATTTTGATACTCTACTGCTATAGTGTCTTATATCTTAAATGTTTATTTATCAAACGGAAGTTGACAAAATGAGAGAAAAAAATTATAGATAACGTAACAATGTATATTGTATACCTTTTTTTTTTAAAAGTATTGATTTATTTGGTGTATAAGTTATAGGTGAATTTAAAACAAATTTCGTGTGTTATAAATGTTGGAAAATATTAAAGTAAAAGCTAAGAATAGACTATATATGTTCTCCGATAAATGCACATATTTTCAACATGTAAGTCCAACGGTACAAGTACGCACAACTTTGTTCAGATCAGCCCATGTATCTGACCCGTTTTTCATGGGCTATTAAAACTTATTGGTGCCTTAAAGTTAGTTCAAATTTGCTATCACACAGAGAATTACATAGGTTCTTTTGATTGAATGTGAAAAATTTCACGTAAAAGTTGTTTACAATGATTTATGTTTAACAAGAAAGCAGAGCAAATTTTGACTATGGCCTCTGCTGGTGTTGGTTAATTCAGAAATCGTGATGCGACAAGGAAAGGGGCAAAGTTTACTCATCTTTCTCTGGTGCTAGGCCTGCTGATAGTTGTCTCAGTCCTCAGGAGCAATGTCTAAAGCCTTCATACTCTGATCTTCTGCTTGAAATTAACTCCAAATCTGGTGGTTCAAACATCAACATCGAGGGCAACGGCATACACATGGTTCACGCATAAATGAAGGTATGCCACTCAATCAATTTTCAACTCCAACATGCGTCAAATTTAATGCTAGGCATTTAAAGACAAACGCATAAGCCAGAGCAAGGTACAGAAACTCCACGAGTCCCAAGTTAATTCCCGAAAAATCTATTCGGTTTTTCAAGAAGACAAATCATAAGTTGATTCATGGAGGTTCATAATACCTGATGGCTGATGCTGCTGCTAGGTTTTGCCAACTTGTCAATTGGCCGTGAAATTCATGGAATTGAATATTGCATAAAAAACAACTTTATAAACCATCCATGCCATCAATTTTCTGTCAGCAGAATTACAAGTTAATGTTACAAGCTGGTTTGAGTTCATAAGGAAACACATAGTATGATAGTTATACAATAAACTAGTATCATAATGAAGTTGACAGAACAAGGAAAGGTGCACTAAATGCATCGTTTTAAAACAAAAAATTACCAATGATATTAGCCTGTTAATATTTGACCTCTCCGATGAAGAATAAATTTAAAGAGCTGCCAAGTTGAACTAGATCTTGAATTCGGCTTTTTCTAAATAATTATTAACAATAATGTTGGGAAAAAAATTGAAAGATGAACCTGTACATAGAGTAGATTGTAAGCAATTTATTACTCCATAGTATACAATTCAGAGACGAAAAGGTTCCCCATCAATAAGATCAATATCAGACATAATTAAGTCAAGAATAATATATGTGAAAGCAGGAATGACAAGATAAGACTATATGGGATGCTTAGCAAGTTTAAGGCAAAAGTGGTCACCCATTCATCCATTCACATGATGTGAAGCATCCTCAAACTACTTGTTTAGACATTAGGTAGTGACAGACGATGAGTATAAGCAAACAAAAAATAAGGAAAGCGATAAGACGTTCTCACTTCATGGGTGAAAAAATGTGGGCTCTGGCTTTGCATAGCACTTCGTACATGATTTATCAAAGCATATTTGCAAACCTTTGAATTAGGAGAAATGACAGTACATTCAGGTATCAAGAAGGGATATAGATCAGAAGAACTCCAGCAAACTAGCCAACCTTACTTAAAGATATGAGGGGGTTACAAAAAAAGGGAAAACGTCCTGATGCAAGCATGAAGAAATAGTGTCAAGAATGAAGGAGATTAGTTTCCAAGATATCTATGGTAAACTGCAAAATTATCTATCTTCAGTATTTATAAAGCATCACAGTTCAGTCCTCCAGAAAGGTTACATATATAAGGTTTATTTTCTCTACACCCTAGTTCTCAACAACTATTGCTGGTATTAGGTGCAGTTTGTAAAAGAGAAGAGAAGAGGTGCTTAGCCAGATGAATTGCAAACTACTGCCAGAACTACAGCTAAGTTTACGCACATACAAGTTCAAAAATTTAGTTTTCTGAAGAGAGTAAAATTCAAACTTTAGACAACTGAGCTGGGTTTTCATCAATATATCTCTGATATATGGAAACAGATACAAGACAGTTGCAGAAAAGGTAAGACAAATTTTTTCGGACCAATGAATATAAAAAAGAACTTATGAAGAGGAATGCGTAGCAAAAGAACTCTTTCAAGCCACAACTATTCCACCAAAAATAAATTTTGTCCAGCCATATGCTAAGACTGTTAGCTGGTTGTAATTTGCAAAGTAAATTTAACGAATCAAGAAAAATACTTATTGACGTAGGTTAGTAGGTATAAGGTGAAATGACAGTATAACATATCATCAGACTTCCCTCAAAAATTATATGGTACATAGACTACATACCGTCACAGCAATATACTTATTTATATATATCTCCAATGAGCCACCTAATTAAACTCTACAGCCAATTATAGCACTCGAACACTGTTACAGACTTACAGGACTTACAGAAAATGCAACACGGCTAAAATAATAAAATTTGATGTAAAAAATTGCTATAGTTCAAACTTCAAAAAAGTCTTACAGTAATATTAGGCATGCAGCCGAGAAGCATCCATTGTAAATAATGACAGGATTGTGGTTAAGCATCCTTATAAGCACTAGAAACTTCCTCAATATCCATCTCAGCATCATTTGCTAGCACATCATCATCTAAACCATCCAATGTACTCTCTTGCTCTAAGTTCACTTGGAGTCTCTCATCATCAGAATCACTCTTGAACAAGTTTTCATCCTCAATATCAGAAAATTCGTCGAAAGAGGCAGCCTTCTTCTTCTTCCCTCTATAACCAATCAGATTCATAACCTTTTCCTTCCAAAGAACCAAGGGGTATTTCTCAATCAACTCCGGCCCATTATATGCCTCATTCAAAAACACATGAAACCGCTTCCCTCTCTCTGAAACATAAAATATACCAAAATGCTTCAACAACAACCTCATCAACTTCTGTGGCATCACAAGCTCACGTCGAAAATGAGTTAAATGGTCAGTAACCAGCCTCTTCTCAAGTGTAAAACTAAGCAATTCATGCATAACCGCAACTGCTCGTTTATCAAATTCTTGTGATCCGGCTGCAAGCCCTCGAGCATCAGCATAAGGGGATAAATACTCCCTCTTCTGAAAATGCTCTAATGTTCCACCAAACCTAAACAACTTCTTAAAATTCGGCGGAAACTTCATTGGAAATGCCAATGAAAGCTTCCCCGGAGAATGCAAATTCAACTCATCCCCACTAAAATTCTTCCCTCTTTTCTCTAATTCAGTAATTGCCCACTCATTTTTCCAATTTACCAATTCCAAAAACTCATGATCAACACCCCCATCATTTGCCTCAACCTTAACTAACCTAAAAAGATCAGGATACTTATGCACCCAATTGTTCCTAAAATCAAATGGCAACCCAAAATCCCTCCTAAAATGAGCAATCTTATCAACCCGAATTCGCTTATCAATTGACATCATCAAAATCCTAGTAACATACTCAGCTAATTTATCACTATGTGCTTCAATTTCTCTCTCCTCTTCCTCAAGCAAATCCTCAGCTTCTGGGGTCATTCCAACCCACAAAGTCCCTTTTCTATCCTTATACAAATCAAACAATTTCGGCGATTTTCGAAGAAAATCAGATAATTTATGGGGTTTAGGGAGGTTAATTTGACGACGTTCTTGTTCAAGATATCGAATTGAAATTACATGTTCAGGTTCAGATTTGATTACCTCCATTAAATGGTGGATTTTTGAGAAAATTTTCCATCTTTCTGTGACAATTTCAAGGTCGTGAACTCGCTTCTTCTTGCTCCTGTCTTGTACTCTTTTGCTTGTTGTCATTTGACGATTTTGGTGGGTATTTGATGAATTGAGGATATTGTAAGAAATTTCATGAAATTTTTTGGTGGGTTTGTGTTTTTGGATTAATTTCATTGACATTTTTTAATGAAAGTATGCAAAAATTTCTCTTTTTATTCTCTCTTTGGGAGGGTTTAAGGGTGCAGGGTTTTAGAGTCTGGAGGAGGATGAAGATGTTGAGAAGAACTGGGAGGACTGGAGGAGCATCCAGTGTATAAGCCTAAATTGTAAATTAGGGGTAATTTTGTCATTTTAGCCAATAAAGAGAGTAGTTTGTCATTTTTAGCCAATAAAAGAGGGACAACTTTGCAATTTCATATTACTGTATAAAAAATGGGAAATTTTGTCATTTCATCTAGTAATTATTTTATAAAAAAAAAAAAATTAAATAATTGAGGGGTGATTAACAAAATTTGTAAATCAACTTAATAAATTTGAATTTTTCTTTAATTTAATTACTACTTCCGTTTAAACTTTGGACTATCTATACCTCACAAATACTACTTAAAGTTGCAAAAAATATAAAAAAAAAATGTAAAACAGAGGTTGTTAAATATGGAAGAGAAAATATAGAGAGATGAGGGTTTGTTACGTAGTATTTAATATTCCATCTAGTACGGGATATATATACATGTACATTACTTAGGGTTCCATCAACGGATTAGACTAGGGATGTCAGTGGGGCGGGTCAAGTAGGAGACCCGCCCTATCCCCGCCCCAATGCGGCGGGGATGGGTCTCAGTTCGGCGGGTGGTGGGGCGGGGATGGGGATAAAAACCATACCCGACATGGGTGATGGGGCGGGGGTGGATTTTAAGTTGTACCCGCCCCACTTCGTACCCGCTCTATCCCCACCTCAATATATATTAACAAGCAAAATTATATACTTTATACTATTTTATAAAATAATAGCATGAAATATAATATTAGTTATAATACTTTGTACTACCTTATATTATAAACAAAAATGTGTGTAATATTAAAAATGTTTTTTATTATTATTATAATCCGTATTAATTACGTAAGATTGTGTATTTAAGAGACGGAGATTAGGTGGGGATTAGGCGGGTCTTTGGTGGGGATTAGGTGGGGATGGATATCCAAGTGAAGGGTGGGGCGGGGATGGTTTTGGAGTTGTACTCGCCGGGGCAGGGATGGGGATGAACATTGGACCCGCCGCGGGGATGGGGATAGGGATGGGGATGAAAATTTTAGGTAGGGATGGGGATGGGAAGGCCAACATCCGCCCCGCCCCACCCCATTGACATCCCTAGATTAGACCAAATACCCAACTCTAGAGTATTTTAGATAGTAAATGGGATAATAGTCATCCATATTTAGATATTATCATAACACTCCCCTTTGGATGACTATGTATATTGAATAAAACAATAACTAACATTTACTATAAAACCCGTACAAAATAATACACTATAATGCGCATAAGATGCTGCCTTGTTAAAAACCTTACTAGGAAAACCCAGTGGGGAAAAAACATGGTTAAGGAAAAAAAAGTGTGGCGCGCATTAACTCCCCCTCATGACTACATCACTTGAGATCTTTAAGACGACGGCTAACTTTTTGAATGTTGCTGTCGGAAGAGCCTTAGTAAATAAGTCCGCTAAATTCTCACTTGAACGAATCTGCAATACATTTATATCTCCATTCTTCTAAAGATCATGAGTGAAGAAAAATTTGGGTAAGATGTGCTTTGTTCTGTCGCCTTTGATGTATCCTTCCTTAACCTGAGCAATACAAGCTACGTTATCCTCATATAAAGTTGTTGGTGCCTCTTTCCCAGATGATAAACCACAAACTTCTTTTATAAGTTGAACTACCAACCTTAACCATACACATTCACGACTAGACTCGTGAATTGCTAAAATCTCATAATGATTGGAAGAAGTAGCTGCAATGGTTTGTTTCATGGAATGCCAAGAAATGGCAGTAACACCATATGTGAACATATATCCAGTTTGTGACCGACCATTATGAGGATCAGATAAATAACCTGCACCTGCAAAACCAATCAAATTTTATTTGGACAACTTTGGGAAAAATAAACCCATATCCTTCGTATCTTGAAGATAACGAAGTAAATGTTTAATCTCATTCCAATGCCTTCAGGTTGGACATGAACTAAACCTTGCTAATAAATTAACTGAAAATGATATGTCGGGTCGTGTATAACTTGCAAGGTACATTAGTGCTCCAATTGCACTAAGATACGGTACTTCAGGACCAAGAATTTTTTCATCATTTTCTCTAGGTGCTCTTGAATAGAAAGACAAAATTCTTCTTGGGGTTACAAATAGAGCACCTAGAGAATGGAATCCTTGTGCATCAATCAACATACATAGAAAAGGTTCTTAAAAGATTTTCTATTCTGACCTCGGGAAAATGATGAAGAAATTAATCTTGGTAAAGTTCAACAAGATGGTAACATATATTGGTATCACTTTTCTCTTTCTCAACCCTACGTTCCCACTTCTGGTGGGAATGTGAGTTGCCATTGGCCACAACCACGACCTCTATCTCGACCACTACTGCTGGAATGGTCTCAGTTTTTAGTTTCTTTCCCGTTATGGGTTGTCACATTCGGTTCAGGGAATGGAGTAGAGTCAGTAGGACGTGATTCATGATTTTTCATTAACAACTCGTTATTTTGCTCAGTCACAAGAAGACAGGATATTAATTCAAAATATTTTTTAAAACCCTTTTCTCTATATTGTGTCTGCAGACAATATTAGTGGAGTATGTCTTTTCAAGCATTTCTGCATCAGTAATATTTTCTCCACATAATTTCAATTGAGAAGTTATTTTAAACATAGCTGAGTTATATTCACTAACAGATTTAAAATCTTGCAATCTCAAATTCAACCATTCATAACGAGCTCTAGGGAGTATCACTGTTTTTTGGTGGTCATACATTTCCTTTAGATTACTCCAAAGGATTTGTGGGTCTTTCACAGTTAAATATTCATTTTTGAGCCCTTCATGGAGGTGATGGCGAAGGAAAATCATGGCTTTAGCCTTATCTTGAGGTGTTGCCTTATTAGCCTCTTTGATTGTTCACCAAGCCCTTTAGCATTTAGGTGTATTTCAGCATTTAACACCCATGATAAATAATTCTTTCCGGTAATATCAAGGGCTACAAATTCGAGCTTGGCAAGGTTCGACATTTTTCACTATACAAAATAATATTAAAAGATAAGTATATATAAATAATATCCAAAATATGTACTAAAAACGTTATAATCATGCATAAATAAACCTGATACAAATCATGCATAAATAAGGATGAAATAGAAGATGAGAACGTTAGCATGGAGAAAAATAAGAATGGAACCTTAAATTATATATCATGCTTTGTATTCGTTATATATGTTGATATTCCAATAAATAAGCATGCAAAAGTAGATAAAAGTTAAATTATAATTGTTATGGGCTGCGATCATAATTACATGATAATAATAATAATATGCGATTCTATTGTTACGTTGTATTTAATATTCCATCTAGTACAGGATATATATACATGTACATTACCTAGGGTTCCATCAACGGATAAGACCAAATACTCAACTCTAGAGTATTTTAGATAGTACATGGGATAATAGTCATCCATATTTAGATATTATCATAACAGAGTAGTATTAAAATATAGTAATTGTCAAAAATTTATTTTTTATTTAAATATATAAAATTAAAATACAGTAATTGTCTAAGGTTTTTTACATTTAATTATAAATAATTAAAAAAAACAGTAATTCTTCAATTTGAAGTTTCTTATTCTGTATTGAATTTTTAATTGAACTAGAGAACAATGTTTTATTTTATTTTTTTTACTAATTATGGTTTACATCAAATTATGCTAAGACCTTATTCACTCCACCAATCCAACCTAATGGCCTTATTGAATAAGATCAGTAAAATTGTTTAATTTTAAGGAAAAATTGCGGAAAATAATACAACCTTTGGCCGGTTCTTTTTTAATAATACAACCTTTCGATTAATTATTAATATTACAACCTTTAGGGGGTGTTGAATTTTAACAGGAAAAACCGGTTGGTAACTTGTTTTTACAGGTTACCATGCCACGTGTCGTTATTTTATTGGTTTTGTTAATTTAATTTGATTTAAAAAAATTTATTTAATATTTTTTATTTTAAAAATATATTAAGTAATAAAATAACTTTTATAAAAAAAAAAAAAAAAAATCCAGCACCCTTGCCACCACCTTCACCACGACACCACCATTCCTTCTCCCCCTCCCCTTCACGCAGCTAACCTCTTCCCCAGCCCAGAAACTGGACGGCCGACGTCCAGCTCACCATGACCTCTCCTCTCCTCACCCGCCGCGCCACGCACCGACCTACCTCCTGTTACCACGACCTCCTCTTACCCGTCGCACCAACCATCCAAGCGAAACCCTAACCCGCGAAAATCGACCACCACAGCCCCGATTCCACCGCACTTTACCAAGCTCCACCATCAATCATCATCATTGAATCATCACCACCATTTATCCTCAACAGCAATCATCGAGCATCAAATCAAGGTCGCGATGTATGGATGCGCGCCCTCGAACAATTCCAATCAAATTAGGGCTTAATTGAGGTTCGCTTATGCGCCTGCAATGGTGTCGGAGCAACGATAGTTGAGAATTGTTGCAATTAATGTGGTCGATGTTGGATGACCGAGGGAGAAGATTTGGTGGCTGGTAGATGCAAGTTTGTGCGGTGGTGGAGCTGCTATGATGCAGGGGATAGGTGGTTTTAGGTTAGTGGTTGTTGGTGGTGATTGGTGGCGATTGGAGTCGTGGTGGCTGCTCTGCTTGTTCTTGTTGGCATGGCGAAGATGATGGGAGTTGTTGTGGTGGTTGGCGAGGCGATTCATGGGATAATGATTGATGGTGCTTGGAGGTGGTGCTGATTGTGGCGCAGTGGTGGCAGTGAGGGAGTAGGGTCGTGGGGTTGTGAGGGAGATGCTGGGGTGGTTCGGTGCTGCTGTTGTTGGTTGGGTGGTGATGGCAGGGGAGTGAAGAAAATAGGGGAGAGGTGGTGGTGCAGGGTGGTGGCCTGGTGGGTGATTTTTTTTTTTTATTATTATTATTTTTTTTGAAAGATTTAATTAAAATTATTTTATTAAAAGTTAATTAAACAATTTTAATTAAATTTTTTTTTAAAAAAAAATTTAAACCAATTACATGACAACACGTGTCATGGGTAACCTGTCCAACAGGTTACAAGTTGTTTTGCCTGTTAAAATTCAACACCCCCTAAAGGTTGTAATATTAATAATTAATCGAAAGGTTGTATTATTAAAAAAAGAATCGGCCAAAGGTTGTATTATTTTTCGCAATTCTTCCTAATTTTAAAATAAGTAAAGTTCAGCATAAATAAATTCAGGTAAAAAAATAATTTAAATTCAGCAAAATTAAGGTAAAAAAAGTAGCTTAGATAAGTTTCATCCAAAGAACACTATATTTTTACAAAAATTTATTAAAGGAAAAATTGAAAAACAAAAATCACTTTTTAAAAAAAATTAAGCCTTTTTATTTTTAATTTTTTTAATATTCAACCACCTTAATTTAAAAAGAAAAATTTATACTTCGTAGCTTTTACCACTACATAACGGTTTTTGTTTCATACTCTAGCATGTAAACTGAAGCATTTTTGTTGCTTTATTTCACTTCCAAACTTGAATTTTACATATTGGTAACTAAAAATATTAGGGATTGAAACTATACAATTGACAAGCATAAATAGAAAACTGTTGGAATAAAAAAATAGTAGCGATTGCCAACTTTCAATAGACGGCCATCATAAGAGAGGCACAATTGAACCACTGAATATTGAATACATAGCCACTGTTAGTGGTTTGATCAAAAGAGATCTACATATATATCATTTAAACTTCTAGCTTCAAGATAGCTCATAAACTCTAGAATACACTGATAGATATCATATTGGATTGTCCATTACAGCACTGCTACATTTACGCGGTGTGTAATTTAAGTACACGAAACAAGCATACAATATAGTATTACGTAGATGGGTGGGATTGCGCAAACCCCATCTTTCACAAACATCTCACTTCTTATTTATGCCACATGAAATGCTATCTATCACTATGTAGATTACTTATCTTCAACCTTGAAATGGAAGGCCCTGAGCATGAAAAAGAAATACAAACACACTAATGGCAACAACAATGATACACTGCTGTAAGCAAATCTGAATGAAATACTTCGGTCTAGTAGAAAACTAGTCAAGTAAGCAAATTCTCACTCATGCATAGGGCAAGCGCAGTTCTCCTTGCCTAACTCGGATGCAAGACATGGAGGTTGGTTGCCACCATCTTTGTACCAAGTTGAACGTTTCTCAACTAGCTCGTCAAGGAAAGTATTGAGCTTCTCTATTGTAACACTAGGCATCACAACCACATGAGCTATGCTTCCTTGGCAAGCCAGCTGCCAACGTCGGATAAACTCCTCATCGCGAGGACGCTCAAACACCACCGTGCTGCTTAGCTCATTGAGCATGGCACTAATTCCAGCGTCTCTAAGCCGGTCTTTAAGGTAGTGGGCATTGCGGAGGCACTTTTGAACCTCTTTCTGGAAACCACGATATCCTTTTCTGTTCAAGGTACACCATAGAAATAGAGGAGCATGGCCATTCCTGCTCCCCATGATTGTAGCATCCCTCGAAGCGAGATACTCTACATTACTAGACAGAGTGTTGATGTGCTCCATCCTTGTTATCTGAACACCACAGGGCATTGGGCACCCCACAAATTTGTGGCCAGATACACTGACACTACCAATGGGCTTCTTGAATGTAACTTGAGGTGCCTGCATAGTGTAATACTCATGAGCAGTAGCACAAAATATGTAAAACTAATAACTTAAAAATCAACAACGTGCACAATAGCTTGTCAAAACCTAGCATGTAAGACAATTGGACAGTTCTCCAAAATACTTTGTACTAATGTAGGTGTTTTGAGAGGAATAAAACTTGGGCTACAACTCCTTGAACAAGCAAATCTTATTCCAATTTTTTGGACAAATTGTGATGGAAAATGAACAATCCCAAGGACCACAAAGATCAACAATGCAACACCCTGGTACGGACATGAACCTATTAAGATGGAGCCACCAGCTTCTACCAATTTGGCCAACATCTTTACCAAGCAGCCAGCCATATCATAATGAGAACCAAGACCCATGACTTCAGGTGTGTTATGTTTACTCAACTGATTTTAGCTTGTTTCAGACAAAACAAGTTGATAAAAATTCAAACAAAATAGCCTCTAAGTTTAGACAAGTTCATATGTTCTGATCAAGTGTAAGGAAAAATGTTCAAATAAAACAAGAATAGACAATATAAGTTCAGATAAGTTAAGGGTGAATAGAACACATCCTACGTGTATATATGTCAAAGTAAGCTGAAGATAACACACCCTTATTTACTAATGCAACCAGTAGTTTCACCAACACTTTGTCAACAGTAAAAGGAAAAAAACGAAAAAAAAAAACACCAAGACAATACATGGTTGACAGTAACATGTACCAAGTGTCTAAAAACTGAATGTTCATAAGTCACTACTTTTTTGTGAGGTGGAAAAACGTCTTTAAGATAGCTACTTTTTTATCTTTAACATATGGTAAAAATAAAGATAACTACTTACTCGAGTAACAAATGGTAACATAAGACCAAACAAGGCTCCATCACAGTGGATATAGAACCGATTGTGGGGGAAGCCACATTCTTCAAGAGTCTGTATCACTAAATCAAGATCATCAACAGCTCCTTTTACAGTAGTTCCTGCAATAAAAGCATTAGATATCAAACATGTTAATTTTGTAATTTACGGAAAAAAAATTTACTCACTAAAGATATCAAAGTTTTTTTTTTTTTTTTTTTTTTTTTTCTTTTTGGGTTGGTGGGTGGGTGTGTGTAAAAAGTGTTTGAAAAATTATTCCTAGGAAAATTATCTAGAAATCTTGTTGAACATTTACAAAAAGCTCGTAAAACATCTTTTTCAAACTTGGGCTCAAACCTCTCTCCTAATTTTCTCTCAACCAAACTCTCCTATTAAAGATTTGATATAATCAAACCTCTCTTTAATATCTATATTTAGCCCCATAAAAATTTACATAGACAGAAAATTATTATATAATCAAACCTCTCTTTAATATCTATATTTGGCCCCATAAAAATTTACATAGACAGAAAATTTTTATATATAAAAAAATAATAATAATCCTCCAAAACTAACATGTTCAAACTTTAAGAAGGAAAAGTAAAAGGATCTACCTATGTTGACATTGATGATGGCTGGTTTATCCTTGTTCTGGAGAAGCTTGGCTCTGAAATCATCACAATCAACTTCTCCGGATGATAACGTCTCAATCTTAACACAATCCATCCTATACATGCGTGCAGCTTTGAAGATTGAGTAGTGTGACTCTTTTGAGGCATATAAAATGCCATCAGGAAACACTTCTCTCCTGAAAATCCATGAACCAGCAGAGAATTAGAAGACCATGTCCACCCTGATGTTCCATAATAGATTAATGGACGTTAAGTATACTTACCCCACAAGGATGCCATGAAGGTTTCCTTCTGTCCCACAGTTTGTAATATATCCCCAGTATTGGTCCTTCTCAATCTCCCAAAGACGTGCAAACCAATCTAACACACCCACTTCAAATTGCCTGGAATGCACACCATAGTTGCTCTCGATAAATGGATCGCCGAGGTTGTTTATTGAAAAATGTTGCAATTGACTCAAAGCGCCATAGTCAAAGTCCAAGTTGTAAGGATATCCTGCAACAAGGTGAAGCAGCCACATCACAACAGTGCATGCATACAATTAAAAGAAGCCCAACAATATAAATCAAGTATTTAAATGTCAGTATTGGAAGCAAGGGCAGGCTGGGGGGCAAGGACACATACTATCCACCTCCATATAATTCTTTGTACTATAAAGTATTTAATCAGTAAATGTAGCCCAACACATATTAAAGGAACGCCTTAAGACTTTGTTGTCGAGCCATAACCAGAATTCTCTGTTTCATATATCTCAGACCACAAATTCTTCAGGCACAATCATGCTTTCTCCTTGATAGATGAATAATGTTAAGGATATCAAAAACATAATCATCTGGCATAGAATATGCTAAGAAGAAAACTCAGAAGAAAAAAGTGCATAAGAAAGGATAGACTATTAGGAAACGTTTAATTCTTTTGCAGTTAACTTTTACAATTATCTTCTGTTTCATACGAAGTATACAGCTTTTCTTTACTTATAGTTTGTTCATACTTCAGTCAATATTCTGTTTAACTTTTGTTCTCATTTTCAACTTTCTTTTGCGGTTAGAATTTACATTGTGATTGTAACAAAAGTTTAAATTGTTTTAAAAGTATTTGCATCAAATCGAAGACTCGTGTCAGTACTTAGTCGTGTATCTTTACCTTCTAATCGTAATACCAACAGTTTCCCACTCTTGATTAGAAAATAAATAAATAAATAAATAAAATAAAATAAATAAAATATATTTATACATATATATATATATATATATATATATATATATATATATATATATATATATATATATATATATATATATATATATATATATATATATATATATATATTAGGAGCGTAGAACATTGCAGCATATAGAACAAATACAACCTCAATCGGTGTGCATGTAGGCCTCATATACGAAGGTAAAACCGTAAGAGGAACAAAGATCCACTTAAAATCTCAGCTTTCTAATACTTTAAACATGACAGTGTTTCCATCTTCAGAAAAACATGTCTTTCTAGAAAAGAAGATTACAAACAAACACGATTTCTGCCACTCTCTAAAAGTTAAGATGACATCAAATAGCCCTCCATTAAATTGATCAATTAATATGGTAGGTAGACCCTGATTTCAGGCTACCCAAAAGTTCAGAAAAAAAGACATCCACAAAATACGTATACTCCATTTATGTGATCTCAAATACGTAGTAATACTAATGGCATTTATTGTCCAAGGTTCAACAGGTAAACTATGTAGAATATTTAGAGGACACAACTATCTCCATCGTGATTGAGAAATCTAGCACAAAACAACCATGGAGTTGTGGATCATGCTTCATAACTTACAGGAACCATACAATTTGAACAGCTCACTAGTTACTATTTCTCCAAATGTTCAATGATAAAGTGGTGGTCCCTATAAAATTACAAACTTAAATTTTTTATTTTTTTTTTAAAGTAGTAAAATGACTACCACTAATGGACCATACTTTTGCAGTAAATGGCTAAAAAAGAGAAAAGTGCAACAATTCCCCATGATTTCGATGATTTGATCTTCAGAAGTCTAAAGAATCTTTCATTTTTAATATGAAAAAGAGCCCTATTTTGCAGAACTACATCAGCATGCTGAACAACTTAGAAGCATGACACCAGAACTGATATCATATGATCTTTTAGTTGGCAGCTTGGCACCCTCTGGTATTGATCCCCTTGACCTTTCCCTGGTTACAAATTGTAAATCTCTCCACCAAAGGATCTCTACAAAAGTTATTTCTTCCTATTATCTCATTATAAATTAATCAATATCTTTTAATCAAAGAGGACAAAGACGCCCCATTAAGCGGCAAAGACTGCAATAACCCCCTCTCCTCCCCTCTTCCCCAATTAAAAAACCAAAAAGAAAGAAAACAAAATATTAAATATTATTAAATAAAAGAGCAAATATCACCATATTTTACCATATAACCAGCCTTTTCAAGTGTGGCAAGACTTAATTTTAGACTTTCTAGTATTAAGTCCAAAAGTGTTATTAGCTTTTCATATTGCAAATAGAACTATCAGCTGAAATTTCACAAAATAAAAAAAGGATTAACAGCAGGACTGTGATGGCAGTCACAAAGAGGATTAACAGCAGTATAATTACTTGAACAACAAAACCACCTATCTGTCCAAATAATCATCACAAAGCTTTGTTTTTCACTACAAAGTACTCCATAGTCCATACTGTATACCAGTAATAAAGATTATCTGATGCAAAAAAATCCCAAATTTCCCCTGAATCAGATTAACTTCATACTCTTTTAAAAAAAATAAACTAAATTGACACTAATCGTCTAATCCCATTATCTCACATTAAAATGCCTACCAAAAGCTTCAAAGCTTGAGGGGTATATCAAGTTATCAACTATCAAAAGCAAATTCATAATCAAACCGAAATCACTATTTATTGAGTTAATTAAATATGCAATCTACCTTTATAATAAACAGTCATCATTATTAAATATACATTAGTAACTTGTTAATCAAGAAAATTAACTGAATGGAGCTCCCAAAAGCTTGTAAAAATCAAATTAAACAAGAAAACAAAATAAATCTAAGTTACATATAAGTTACATGTACTATAGCAACAAATTAATCAAAAAACTGAATGAAGCTCCCAAAATTCAAATTAAACAAGAAAACAAAATGTAAGTTACATATAAATAAATATACAATAATAACAAATTAATCAAAAGATCAAGAGCTCAAAAAAAAAACTTGAAAAAATCAAATAAAACAAGAAAACAAAGGAAATGATCATTACCCAAATGATGTTTAGTCCTCTCAAGCAAACTCTGCCTGTATCTAGCCAAAACTCCAGCCATATACGCCTCCTTATCGCCGGTAACCCCGTCATTATCCTCTGGTTCGGTAACATCAAAGCAAGACGAGTGAATATTCCGACCCAAAACAATCTCTCTCTCACCATTTTCACCAGTCTTCATCTTCTTCACTGCCCCATTTTCGCCATTACAAACAACCGGCGGAATCGGCTCTAAAACCACCGCCATCGGATCCAAATCCTTTCCGTTCAACATGTCAACAACATCATGTTTCAATTCTTGGGGTAATGTTGCTAGTCCCGCCATTTTTGAGTCAAAAATTGGGATTTTCAAAACCCTAATTTGTCGATTCAACCTGAAATTAGGTCTGAAAGTTTCAACAAATTGAAGTCAGATTAAGATCATGAAAATAACAATAATTAATTTAAAATTAATAAATTGATGCAGTAATTTATTTTTAATTATTAATTGATTGATTAAGATTGTGAGAGTAAATGATGACCTGCGAAAATTGAGGAAAAGTTGATCCGAAATGGCAGGAGAGAGAAAGAAGAGAGAGATTTCTGGAAATGTTTGGATCTAAAGCACGAGGTGAAGGTGAAGAATAGCTTGGAGTTGTATATATATAGTGTGCGAGGACGAGTATCCGAGTATAACTGGTATCCCACTGTCTTATAGGAGTTGCGTATGTTACTTGTCCTTGTTGCATTTATCAATTGCAATTTGCTGCATAAGTTACTACTGGTTACGTCGATAGGTCACTAAAAAAGGTACACATTGAGTTGAGGCGTTATAAACTGACTCGATTTCGATTTGACCTATTTTAAAGTGATCTGATTTCAATTTTAATTGGTGTAGGCGTAATAATTTAGTATGATTTTTGATAGAGTTAGACCCGTTTGAATAACCCAATCATCCATTGAAAATGTTATATACCCGATGTATGTAGAGTTTTCAAATTGGATATGTAGTTTGGGTTTTGGATCGGTTAGGAACGGCTTGGGTTGCATCATAATTGGATAATGTCGGGTTGTTTTATTAATTTGGGTCCATATGGATCTGTTCGAGTCACTCTAATTTTGTATCATTATAATTTTAGATCATTCTAACAAGATGGAGTTCTAATCAAGGTAATGTTTATTACAGTCACTTATACCACCTCCACTAATTATTTTTTACAATTTTGGGATATTATTTGTGAAACATAAAATATTTCAAAATTGCAGACAATAATTAGCGGAGGTAGTATTTCCTTATTATCATGCAGTGTTGGCCTGTTGGGTGTAGATAGTAGGAGTTTCACCTAGGTCATGAATTTGATTTGTAATTGTTCTTGGGGGTGTAGATTCTCTTATCCTCTCCACCCCACCCCAACCCAACCCAAGTCCTAGTCCTCAAGAGTCTAACTTGCGTTATATTAGGGTCGTTTTTCTTATCAAAAAAAATTAATTATTTCCTTATTAGTGTCTTTATATAGCTCTTTCAATTGAGCAAAACTAAATCCTTAGTTATACAATATGCAAAGTAAAATGGAAATTGTTCAGACAGCCTACTTATAGCCTATTTTTCTTAACCTAAGTTATGAAAAATATTTTATTTTAAGCTATGCGACTTTGGAAAATTGAATTTAATAGCAACAATAATAAGTTAAAAAATCTAACATGGATTTTTGTTTTTTTAATTACATACTAGTACTACGTATGAACTTATTTTTTGACTTTGATGTAAGCTGGTTTGAAATAAGAGGTGAACTAACTAATCCGAGTTACTCTAACATAAATCATGATAAGGCAATGAATATGAAATTAAAATATTTTGGGGGTAATTCACAACAAAAACTTCAGATACAGTGTATATGCGTCATGTGTCCAACGTGCTTAAATTAAACAAATTAAATGAGCAATTTAATGAACTAGCATTTTAAGGGCTTGTTCAGATTACTGAAAACAGTTGTACTGAATTGATTGGAGTTGAATTGAACTGAACTGAACTGAATAAAGCTGAAATAAAAAAGCTGAAATAAATTGTTTATGAGAGAAGAAAATTAAAAATTGAACTGATTGAAACTGAATTGAACTTAACTAAACTAAAATTAAGCTGAACAGAACAGGCCTTAATTAAGTTCAATATTGTGAATCGACTTTGTGCTCATTTAATTGCTTTCTTACATAAGTTCATTTAAGTCCAAATGAACCACAACATCCAATCTACAAATATTATACACTTAAGCTAAAACAATAGTCTAGCAAAGTAGCAAGTAAACAGGTTGTCATGTATCACGTTCGTGTTTGAAATTCAACCCAAACACAATCCCCCTTTTTTTTAACGCAAAAAACACAATCCATTTAGTAAACTAGAAGTTTAGGATCAACCCATTTAACACAAGTTGATTACTTTGATGTAAACTCGCTAATTTTGAGTCAGGTTTGAATCGAGTTGTCAACTACTCTGTTTATTGGACTATCTTTATTTGATATAACAATCTAGAAAATACCTAGCTTATGTACTCTTGACAAAATTGATGAATGAATCATGTTCGTGTTTAGTTTCTTAACAATTTCAAGTTGTTCAAATTGAGCTCACAATGGGTTTGTTTTTTTCTTAACGATTTCAGATCGGCCTGACTCGTACTCATGAATCATGTTGTTTCATGCCATATTCATGTTTTACCTAGTAACTTTAGTTCGTGAGCTCATGTCAGATTGTAGTATTGTGTCAGGGATTAACCAAATGCTAGCTAGCCATATAAAAAACAAGTTTTATTATCGAATTTGGTTCTTAATTTGTTGGGATTGTGCACAAGCTGCACATGGTGCAGTTGACTCTCTAAAAATTTGTACAATTAAGGGTCGTTTGGTTCACCCGAAATAATCGAAATGGAATGAACAAATGGAATGGAATGGAAATATCTTATATTCTCTATGTTGTTTGTTTTGAAAACAAAGTGAAACAATCCCATTAGTTCCACCACCACACAATCAACCCACAACCACCATACAACCACCTGATTCATTCACTTTCCACCTTTTTCAGCCACCATCCATCCACCAAACTACCCGCCGCACCTCCCCTGCCCTTTGCCGACCCTGCCCCGCCCCTCGCCGGCCCCCGCACAGCTCTTTCCTCCCTCGAAAAACCCTAGAAGCATCCCTCCCCTGAAGAACATCCCTCACTCCCCGTAAAACCCGTCGTCTGACCCTCCCCCACCCTCGACCCTAGGCGCCGGGGATTCGAGGGTGGGGGAGGGTCGGTCGGCCGTTTTACAGTGAGGGAGAAGGTTTTTTTTTTTGTTTTTACGGGGATGGGATTAGGGTTTCGAGAATGCAAATGGCCGGCGAGGGGAAGGGGAAAAGGAGACGAGTGGTGACGTGGCTGACCGTGGTGCGGGTTTCCGATGATTTGGGTAAGTAGGAGGGTGGTGGTATGTCAGTGTAGTGGTGGCTGAGGAATGGGAATGAAAATACCTAGGGGGGTGGGCAATGAACTTAGAAGGATTTTGGGGAATGAAGAAGGTAAAGGGAATGGGAAAAAAAAGCCTAACAAACAACAACAAAGGGAATTAAGGTAGTTGATTACCATTCCATTTGATGAATATCTGGCTCCCAACCAAACGACCCCTTAATACACAATTACGTTGTATTCTGTACATGATACTCTGACTCTATTTTAAATTTATAGTAGAGCCTCTTTTTTTTTTTTTTTTTTTTTTTTTTTTGAGGAGATACTAGAGCCTTTATATGGTTGATATTTGCTTCTGTCTTCCTTAGACAAGTACTTACACCAACAAAACTCTGGTTATGAGGGTTTTAATCATAACATGTGAAATCTATACTAATATATTAAAATGCGTTTCTAAATACGTTTATGTGCAACTTAACTATGTAACTAGAGAGTAGAGATGACTCGCACAGTCGCACATTAGTTAGTTGTAGTTAGTTGTAGTTTTATCCTAACATCGGTCAATCCTATAACATTTCATAAATCACCTTATTTGTATTTTTTCAAGGAAAAGATTCACATAAAGTATCTCATATCTAACTCTTAGCTTATCAAAATACTTCATATGTAATAGTATATTAATAAAATTAAAAAAAAAAATTATTACTACCTATGAAACTAATGAAAGGATCAATTGCATTTTGAAGTAATTGAGTGTCTATCTAGCTTTCTGCAAATATGGAAAGTTCATTGTTCATATGAAGTTAGGATTATCTTAAGAAGGTTTTTTGAGCTATAGGATGAACGATTATAGAAGATAAAAGTAATATGTACAACTATACAAGTAATTATTTATTCATTCTCTGCCATAATTATAGAATCTACTTAACGAGAATATTAGCCATTGATTTGGATATTTTACAAATTAATTAACGGTGTAGATTGAAAAAGGGTCCAACAAAAAGACACATAATGAATATTCAATTGAATTGAATGAGGACCATTTGATTCTTTTTTGCATGTTTGTTGGTGAAGATATTGGTTTGTATAATTGTATAACGTCTTATGACTCTTAACGTCTTTGCACGTGTATGGTTGCACATTTTCTGATTGTGATGGCTTGACACATTTCATATGTCTGACAAATCAATCCATCACTGTAGAGGTTTGTAATGGATCGGATAGGCCAGGTCTAGTCCGGTCCAATATAATTCGGGTTTAAATCATGCTAAATCATTACATTGTACTCTCTCCGTCCTAATATAGTTTCCATTTTCCTATTTTAGAGAATTAAAATGTTGTTTCTATTTCTATCTATGGGAACATGTAAATACAGTATACCCCCACTTTTTAACTTAACTAGGGTAGCTAACACGCGCGTTACATGCACCATACTAACCATATTTGGAAGTTCTTTTGATTTGACCTTAAATCATAAATTTAGTTATTGATATGTAATAACTATGTTTACGATTATATTTGTCCAAGATAACTAGTTCTTTTAAAGACACCAAGGCTACTAACATTTATGATAACAAATAGGTGAATAAATATTTCTGAGAGTATAATTGTCCAAACACTTTTTATTAATAAAAACTTATGCATATTAAGGAGGGTATATATGTAAATACACTTTTTAAAGGATAAATTTGGCATCACACTATTCATAAGAGTAATGTTATACGTAGTATTCCCTCCGTCCCTTAATACAATGCATCTTTCTCTTTATTATGTGAGGAATAAATGCTCAAAAGAGGCATTGTATCAAGGGACGGAGGGAGTACTTTTTATAAGGTAGAAATTCATTGTACTTTCTAATTTATCCTTGTATTTTGCACATGACTTGTACTTTTTTCTACGTTCTCTCTCTAATTTTTGTCTATACCTACTACAGGCCAAGCAGCTAAGAAGAAGTGGATGGACGACGTGTTCAATGCCAAGCCAAATTTGTTAATAATACTTTTCACTTTTATTAATGTATTATATCCACTTTCTCACCCTATTCCTTAAATACCCCGAAAAAACACAAACAAGAACTATATTATGGGACAAAGAGAGTGTCCATAAATCCATAATTGGGTCGTTTTCATATTCAATTTGGTCAGGGTTAATTTTTAACACATCTTACTGTTTTATGAAATTAATATTTTTTATATCTTTTATTGTTGTGATAGGTATTTTCTTCATCTCCAAATAGTGCTATTTTGCATAATTTAGTTTGTAATTTGTATACATGCTAAAGTTGGTGTGGTAAGTTTAAAAGTAATACTATCTCCGATTTATTTTAGTTGCAACTTTGGGGTATTATTTGAGATATATAAAATATTTCAAAGTTAAAACTAAAAAAAAAAAAAAAAAACAGAGGTGGTATGTCAAAATAATTTACCAATATGAAACAGAAGTAGTGAAATTTTAATTTCCTCAAAGAAAAAAAAAGTGAAATTTAAATAAAACAAAATGTCACATAAACGAAACATCTAGAATTTAATAATACAAAAAAAAACGAAAACGCTAATGAGAGGTGTGGAGCACGTAAGTAAAAGAAATGTTAAAATCATCTATCAATGAATTAGACTAGACAACAAGCACTAGTGTGATAGATTTGTATGCCAACAAAAATCAATAATAATTGTGTGATGGATTTTCCTTAAAATATCACTTCGTGTCTTCATATAATTCGTTTAGAGACATTGTTACCCTATATAATACAAGTACAATAATTAAAAATAATAACTGCAACTTTGCTTGCATTATGGATTTAATTTTAACTATATTTGGTCATTAATTCCCAAATCATCAATATTCTTCTTCTTATTATTATTACTATATTAAAATCTAAAGGCAAGGAACTTTCATTCTGCCACGTGTCAATGTCTTTCTCTTATTTAGCCGCATCATCGAATTGCCATGTAATCAAACCAATTCACTCAATTAAAATATCAATGTCTCTACATATAAGATATTGCTAATTAAGGCATACTTAAACATTTTCACTCTAATATCTATAAAGGATAATTTGTCAATTACTACCGCAAGTTAATACTACTTTGTAAATTATTACCGCAAATTTAAAAAGTTGTGAATTACTATCGCAATTTTTTTTAAGATGTTGCGATTACTACCAAACCCCCATTAAACCCAACTATGACGTTATTATATTCCTTTAAGGGCTTTAACCATGGGTTAATGTGATATAATGACATTATAGTTGGGTTTAATGGGGGTTTGGTAGTAATCGCAACATCTTAAAAATTTTTGCGGTAGTAATTGGCAAATTTTCCTATCTATAATATTATTGAAACTCATGGGGACAACGTGCTAATGACATGTGTCATTCATATGCCACATGTGCACTACATGCCTCCATGTCACCCTATGTGTCACCTCTCTTCTCTCACCATATAGAATTGTATTGATGTTTAGTCTTTTTTACAAAAACTTTTCCTTGGCCTAACATAACAATAGTGTTTAATTTTATTGAAAACTTTTCATATGCATAATCTCTTATTATATATTCATTTAATTATTGTAATATTGTTCATCATTAACTCTTCTAAATAAATTTGATCAAATCTATGGATTTATAATGATCCGGGGCATCGCCCGGGTCAATAACTAGTTTTTATTTAATTGTTATGGGTGATTTACTCTTCGTAATTATTTTCATTCTTCAATTGGAGCAAAAAGTAGTGCCTAATTAATTTGGTAAGCGATGGGTTTAATCCAATTTTCTTTGATGGTTTATTGAATGATCTTTTTTTTTTTTTTTTTTTTGAAAGAATGGTTTATTGAATGATTAAACTAAATGTCAATGCTCATTTAAGTTTAGTTTTTGTATTTTTGGTCAAAATTAAATTAAATGGAAACCATTGTTCAAGTCATTTTCTTTAATGACTTTTGGTCATTAACTTCTAGCTAATTTTATGGATTGATTGTAATTTGCTCTTGTCAAAAAAAAAAAAAAAAAAAATTTTTATGGATTGAATTGAAATTGAACTTAATGCTCATTTGTGTTCATTTTTGTAACTTTTGTACCGGGTCTTTAATTTTTTTCTCAAAAATAAATTAAAATCATTATTTGTTCCTGTTATACTGAAATAAATTTGGCCATTTGCTATATATTACTAGACTATTGTATTAAATCCATAATCGAAACCCTTGGAGGTAATATTATTATTAATTTTTTTAATTTTTTTGAAGTGTGTAGCTTAAAGTTTCATTTATTTTGATGTGCTGAGTATTTTTTTAATTGGTGCTAATTACTTTTTGCCTACTTGGGGCATGTTTTCTTACGTTTAAATTCAGTTCAGTTCAGTTCAGCTCAGTTCAGTTCAGTTCAGTTCAGCTTAGCTCCTAATTTCCTTCTCTTATAAAATATTCATTTCAATTCAGTTCAGTTCAGCTCAATTCAGTTCAGTTCAGTTCAGTCAATGAGAACATACCCTTGTATGCTATTTGGATTTATTGAAGGCCAAATTGCATACTAGAGGTTATTTTCTCTTCGGATAAGTTAGTTATTTTTATGAGTTATTTTTGAATTTGTCAACTAATGCTTGAATTTGCATGCATGAATGAATATCTGTGATAATTATACGGGATATGAACCTCATTTGTTATATCGTACAATAATAATGCTCATCATATACAATCTTCTCATATTTGACTACTATATGCCAAAAAAAAAAAAAAAAATTATTATACTCGTATTTAGTAAATTAAACTATTATGATCATGAACAAATCAATAATTGTATGTATTATGTAAATGTCTCTTTGTTAGAATTTTAATTTCATAAATAGTAATAGAGATTTACGAATTATATTATTAGTAGAACAAGAAATTAAAATGATAACAAAGATTATTTTACAATGTAATTTTTGGCTTATAATAAAAATTTCAGGTATAGCTGTATAGAGAAATATTAATTATGATCTTAAAATTGTTCACTACAATAATAAATTTTTTGGTGATAAACTTTATTTTGAATCTAACATATTTAACTGCCATACATTGTGATAGAGTATAAAACATATTTTTGGGCCTCAATCATCAGCTTAAGCTTTTGATTGAGTTGGTCCTTTGTGCTCTATAGAAACGTTCTTCATTACAAAAAATATCTTACAATATAATTATAGTTGATCTCGGTATTTTATGCGTCCAATAACTTAGAATGGATATTACATACGTGTATTTTTTGAAAAAAGGATATAATGTATATATGCTAATTAGTTTTAATGTAATTAACTATGAAGAATGTCGTGATTGGTATGTTTTCACCAATTAAAGTAAGATTATTAATGTTTTATTACAAGACCAATAATTTGACGCTAATAAGGAAGCATCATTACAAGAAAAAATAAAAATCTTCATAGGATTCTTAATGTGATTTATTTATAGAACGTTGTCCTGTCAATGTTGAATTTTTTTAAGATGTTAAAAAATATTATACCAACATAAATCTATATAAAATGACCAAAAAAAGAGAGAGAGAGAGAAAAGGAGGAAAAACAAATCCGGGACATCGCCCGGGTCATAGGTCACTAACTAGTTTAGTGATAAGTGAGTAATACTAGATGAAATAATATAAGATTGAATTGAATACAATATAGAATTTATTACCTTCAACTATATTGTTTACTTCACTGAACTTAAATTATTTTTTGTTAAATTGAAATTATTTTTACTGAAATTAATTTATGTTTATAAATTTAATTTTACTAGAAAAAATTATTATATCGATTTATTATTATATTTGTTCTTTATGTTTTTAATTTTTATTGATTACAACTTATTTTTATTGAACTAAACTTATTTTTGCTCAATTGAATTCATTAGCGCTAAGTTAATTTATTTATTAATGCAGATTGAGACACATAAAATAGATGATACTTGTCCTTTATTGTTTCTTCTTTTTCTTTTATTTTTTTCTTGTCTCGTACGTATTTGATTATTGAGAGTGAGTAGCTAGAAATCAAAGATATAAAGTAGAACAAAGACACATAACGTGGTAGCATTCTCGTTTCTCCCTTTCTTTTTCATAAGCCAACATTAGTAGTAAAATTAGCAAATGCCTTGTAAATAAAGTTTTGGCAAGTCTTCTTATCCACAAACAAATACGTTAACTTGTCAATAATCAGGAAAAGACTTTGAAAAAAAAAGGTTTGATAAAGTAATGCCTCCTTTGTTCCTATTTTGGGAAAAGTTGAGGTGAGTATTACAACATGACAAATTTATACTGACCATAAAAAATTGTTTAAGCTTGTTACGTACATACATCGAGGTCATTTGCTCATTCAATCAACTTATGAGTAAAAATATCATTTGCTCATTTATTAATTAAATGAATGTAATTCTCAAATTATATTTCTCATCCGGGTGTATATAACAAATTCTATAAAATTTCGAATTCCTTTCACATTCATCGAATAATGTTTTGAAAAAATATCTAATATCATAAGATAAATTTTTGTTTTTTAAATAAGTTAAATCTTTAATTATTATTCATCGTTTTTAGGCACTTGAATGTAATTCTCAAATCTCATTAAGGGATTTTGCTTATGAGGTGATTGTATATTTTTAACCGTAAATTAAATTGTAAATCTCTTTTTTCATTGGTCGAAATAATAATATTGTTTATGTGTCGCATCAAATGCTCTTGAAAAATGACTCTTTTATATATTAGATCAGATAATTAGTAAAAAATTTTACAAAAATTGATATTATGAAACATTATACTAATTACCTATCTAGGAACATACTTCATGATAAACTTCATGATAAGGAGGTTGGTACCCTCAACCTCTTATAACACGTATGACTATTTAACCATCTAAGTTAATATCAACTATGTTATTTATAAGAAAAAAAAAAATTTATATAAGTGCAAACCACAAGGTTCAATTAAAAAAATAAAAAAAAAAAAATATTCAAAGAATAACTTAATTTTGGTTAGATAATGAAAATTGCACTTTTGAATAGCCTTTAAAAAAAATTATTGATTGCACGTCTACAACAGTAGCAATCCGGGACAACGCCCGAAGCTACTCACTAGTTTATTATACAAAAAACTGCATTGTACGGATTTAAATTTAGTTATAAATTCAAGGTCAATTTAGTGTATTGGAAAGTTGTCTATTTTGAATGTGTTAATTATTTTGAGATACACGGGTAACTTTTTTTTACCAAAAAAATACTGTAATTTTTTGAATAGCAAAAATATTTCATTAATTAAAAGTCATACGACATCTTCAATATGACGAATGCAATCTAATATATATATATATAAAGGGGAGTTTTTTCCCGAGTTTTTAGAGAGCCACGTAGGATCTAATTTTCTCAGCGCGCAGGATTATAAATCTTAGTAGTAATCAATTAAATAAGAGATTATTAATTTCTTTTAGAATTAAATAATTAAATGCCATGTAAGCAAAATTGGTGAATGAGATTTTTAAGTTTAAATTAATTAAATATTATATATTATCTTTTAATATTAGGAATTTTATCTAAATATATAACAAATTTTAGGCTCATAAATACAAAAAAAAATATTATTTAAAAAAAATCAAACAAACCGTGCATCGCACGGGCTTTATCTAGTATAATCTATGCATGAATGATTTTGTAGAGATATGACGAATAGTGGTAAAATTGATAAAAAGCCCCTTAACATCATGGGCACTGGACCTCACCTAATATTAATGGGCGGATGGGCCTAGTCATAAAAATTGGTTATGTCCAATTTTAGAAAAATGGACCATAGTAACTTCGTCATCCCACCCCACCCCACCATTACATTTCCTTCTAGTCTCTTTTATAAAGCACTATTCTTCCAATTTCCAAACACTATTCTGCACTACAAGCATTGTATTTATGGCTAGCAAGTGATGGATTGAGATCATTGAAGAATGGTTTTATCTATTAAGTTTGAACATTCAAACCTTTTAGAGAAATCAGGAATATGGTCAATGGTGAAAATGTCGATTATTCCCGCCAATTCGCCAAACCTTCCCATGTCGTAGAACATATTTCATCCATTTCACTAAGATTGCAACTTTTAGTGAAAAGAATAAAGTGTAAGTCATAGTATAAGTTAATAATTTGGATTAAGAGGTCTAGTTTAGTCAAATGGATTAATTATAAGTCATATCATTACAAGTCAAGAATTTATGATTTTAGTGAAACAGAGAAAGTACAAGTTAAGAGTACAAGTTAACAATTTGTATTAAGAGGATTAATTGTTTACATAAAATTTTATTATTATGTGAAGAGGTAAAATCCAAGACAATAAAATCTAACTCACTGATTTTGGCCAAACGACGACTGAATCTTCTAGAAATTGCAAAACTTCACTTTTAAAAGCAAATATTTGAAAATTGAATAGAGGAGACCTAATAATCATAAATAGTGAGGGATGCAAATTCAATACAAGAGTAAGAAAAAGTAGCAGAAGAGAGAAAGTTTGAAGTACATGAGCTGCTTAATTTTGAAAGTGACGAAGAAGTTAGTTATAACTAGAGGTAAGCCCGTGCGATGCACGGTTCTAGTAATTATTTTATTTAATTTAAAATTGTGTATATTTATGAAGATCATTCATTAGTTATATGGATAAAATTCCTAATATCATAAGATACTTTTTTAATTTTAACACTAAAGTTATCTTTTGTTGTTTTATTTATTTTATGTGACGCACTGACGCTTGAATTTAAAATCCCAAATCTTATTCACTAATTTTGCTTATGTGACAATTTAAAATTTTAATTCAAAAAAGAAATGACAAATCTCGTTTTTTAATTGATCAAAATAAGTCTTTTGCCTATGCGTTTATTTAATATACTCGTTCTGTTTAAAATGTTAATCTCATTTATAATTGTTTAACTATAAAATATTATGGGAAATTAGTCATATGAGATTTAGTTTTATTCGTCTTGATGAGTACATTATTAACATCAGACTTTTACAACATATTCTAGGGAGAGATTAAAGATATTTGAGATTAAAAATTTGCATCCATATATGTAAAAAAAATAATTATTACTTAGTTTTTTTTTATTGTATTTTTTAGAAAAGATAACTATTAGTTTTTAAAAGTAATTTAAATTTTAATTATTCACTATTCGTTGTTTTTACCTATGTGTCAAAATTCTTAACTTTTATTCGTCACTTTTGCTTAGGTGGCGAGTAAATTTTTTAATTCTAAAATAGATTATTAATCTAATTTTTCATTGGACAAAATAATGCATTTTCTTATGTGGCGCGTCAAATGCTCCCGAAAAATGCCTACTCTATTTATATATATTAGATTTAATCCCTAAACAATTATATTTTGGGTAATAATTTGTGATACAATTTTAGCTTGATCTTTATTCTTTTATTTAAATAGGCATAAAGATAGTAACTGCAAAAACAATCTAATAACTAAGCGAGAAATTACAATCATGCCCCTTAGCTTGATTGCTTTTGTAAAAATATCACATTGAGGAATTAAGCAGCCCTCTCCACTCCCATCCTAAACTTCTAAACTTAATACTCTTTAACATGTTATAATTATCATGGAGTGGCTTAGTTGCCAAGCTTGATTCATATTTGCAATTTCATATTTGGGTGAGTTACATTTGGCATGTATTAACTTAACATATACACCAAATATAAGGGCTTGTTTGGTTGGTGTAGGAAGTAAATTCTCATGGGAAATTCTAATTCATGGGAAATTACTTCCTTTATTAAAATTCCTAGGAATTACATAAATATGTTTGATTGTCATGTGGGAATTTATAAATCATGGGAATTGTGAATGACCAAGGGAGGGGTGGGTAATTAACTTCCCATGTTTTGTGGGAAGTGAAAATTCCAATGAATTGTGACTTCCCCCATTTTTGCTTTTTAATATCAACCAAACAACATACCCAAAAGGAAATTCATGGGAATTTTGAGTGCCCATGGAAACTAAAGGCAACCAAACAAGCCCCAAGTATTATCTCTATCGAGTTTGATGTTTTGGCTCTTGAATCATGTAATTTGACTAAATTCCCGAACTCTTATACTTATCATCAAAATAAGCTACAAGTACTATCATTCACGAGAAACAACATAATTTATTTGATTTCATAATGGTTTGTGACACAACTATTGAGTCGTCTCTTTTTATAATAAGTAGACATTTCAAACAAACTTTTAATAAGTTTTGAACAACATCAAGTTCTCTCCCATGGAACATTTTTTTTTTAAAGCCCTTAAATCTTACAAAATAGCTAGCTTAGTTGTGAGGGTCCGAGGGACACTTCCACCCTCTAGCACTCACACCCCCATGTTTCATGCAATTTTATAAATTACTTTGCATCAAATAATTACCTATGAAATCTTCCCTACAAATATACATATATCATGTGACTTCTTTGACCCATCTTGCCACAAGATGAGCATATTTTGTTATTTACTAAACCACAACGGTACCATGAACATTTCAAGATCACAAGACTATATATTTTGCCAAACTTTAAGGGTACTATGAGAAATTTTCCTTTCTCTACTTCATTTTAAATATTAGGTCATTCTGGTCTCCAATCAATCTTTAATTTTTGAATTTTCAATCTCAAGCATACAAATATGTGCATTAGTGACCTCCTAATTAATGTATCTATTTTGCAAAAAATTAATTTTAGTTGTAGCAATAATATGGTTAATTCGATTCTTTGCTTCCCTGTAATGAGTTTTTTCCCTGAGTTGGATCAACCCATTATAGCAATCATTGCTAAGAACTAAGAAGCAAAAGATAATTATACATAACAATCCACCTACAGAGGAAGCAAAAGACTATCCGACATCCAAACAGGGAGAAGATGGCCTACCTTTAGATCCCATCTCCTTCTCATACATCAATTTGACATAATCAGGAGGCTTGAAGTGATTCATATGCCCAATTTCCATGTTTTTCTAGATGAGATCATGTTGAGCCCGGCCCGTTGGCATGGCCCAACCCGGCCCTATTTTGGGCGGGCTTTTGAAAAATTTTTCCGGCCCGACCTGATTTTTTGAAAAATTTTAGGGCAGGGGAATGGCGCTAGTCGAGGGTGCCCTCCCGGTGAAGCAGAGAAGACGGTTAGGATAACGAACTTGAAATGCAAAATCTTCATGGACTGGCTTCCACCAATCGAAGTTTCGCAGGCTTGGGAAATCAATTTTATGCAATATTAGTTGTTTTTTTTTTTGCCTGGCCCAAAAAGCCCGTCTAGTTTGGGCACACGTTTTCCAACCCGAAGCTTGGCCCGACCCGACCAGATAAATGGGCATTATTTACCTTGGCCCGGCCGCCCATTGATCACCTATATGTTTTTTCCGCCCATCCTTCGTAAGCTCATGAGCAATACCATATAAATCCCTTCTAATGTGCTTCATATCCACTTCATCAAGCTTTCTAATGCCAACATCAACATCATTAATAACTGCAGCCAACTTGTGATGAATATTTTATCCCATGGTGTCGAACATGACTTTGATCGAGTGAGCATCAGTATGGAGCTAAAATTTTTTTAATCTCAAAAGAATCAACCATGACAGTACAAGAGCATCGCTAACAACATAAGGTTCAGCAGCAAGAGCGAAATCAACATTATATTTGCTTGAAAAGCTAATAAACCAGGAGTCATCCTCATTGCGAATGACACCTCAACCTACAACTACATTAACGTTTCTCCACGAACCATCAATACTAATTCTCTTATAGCTAGGAGGGGGAGGAATCCAAGCCTCTGACGAAGAGGAGGTGGCTACCTCCTTTACTTTTCCCTACAGCAAATTGTTAGTAATATGATAATCATTGGAAAATCACATATAAACTTATATAACAACGATATGTTGCTTATAAACTTAATATTCACATTTTTTATCATTATTTTTCAACTATTTATTCAATTTATTTGTACTTAAGTTCTTTTAAATAATAACTAGGCACATGAACACTGACAAAACAAGCATTTTTACAAGTGGTTTTAAATCAATCAAACTTATTTTAATGCCAAACAATGTTGCATGTATATTATACAAATTACACATGTCTAAAACAATGTCTCTTCAAACAAAACAATGCAAGAACTCTACATTAATCGCATTTATCTTAAATACAAGCGAGTATTTATTCATAGTTATTTTTTTATCACTAAATAAACAAGACGAATACCCCCAACCACTTTCCATATTTTTTTTAAAGCAAATAATGCTGATATAACATCCCTACAAATGATTAAGCCATAACTTTATCCCAAAAATTCACATAATTTGCGTTCCTGTGTAAACACATGACAAGTGATCCTTTTCCATCAATAACTAAAAGTGTTACTAATGTAGGAAGTTCCACAGCAAACAAGTACACAAAGAAGGTAAAGATAATATATATATATATATATATATATATATATATATATATATATATATATATATATATATATATATATATATATATATATGTAATGTAGATTTGACAATTAACAATAATGAAATTACTTTTTTGTTATAAATTCTATGTATTATGATATATAGGTCGGTTTAAAGGTCTTAAGACACGTCAATTTGCTTGGCAATTATTAGTGCTCTTTGCAATAAGCTCTCAATGCTGCAATAGAAATGACATGATGTATATTTCCCTCCTGGATCTATTCTATAACTTATAACCTTCATATATATATATTTGATAATCTATATCATTCATATATATCAAACTGGAGAAAGTTAGGATAGATAGTGATGAAGCTAGCCTTTTTTTTAAATAAGGAGATCATATCAAAAAATATTATCTCTTAAGGTTACCCACATTAATAATTGAGGCTATTCATATTAATAAATAATGATTATTTTTATAAAAAAATGTGGTTGCACTGTCATTTATGTGTACTGTAACATGATAAAATATATTAAGTATATATTGCACATATACACGTACTTATAATTACATGTACTTTAATTTGTAAAATATTCTAAATTTGCATAATGTCAAGCACTCAATTTTAATCTAGAAAATGTGATAGGCATGGAAGGGTTTTTAGTTTAATTTTTATCAAATAATACACAAAAGATTGACGAATATTTTACTTTTTCAACATTGGACTCTAGTTATCCTTAGTTGATGCCACATCATACAAGTACTAAATGCCACAACAGGGGCTCTAGGTAGTGCTCAATTTTATAAGCATTCCCATAGGTTGACATATTTTAACTTTTCACAATTGATGTTGATTACCGAAGGCCTTTTCCACAATCTGCCAAATGGTTGGATGGAGGTGTCTACAACCGGACATATAAAGGATGTTGGATCCACACTTTCAATGACATAAAACTACTATAAAGTGCCATCACTATGAGCATTTCAGCATTATTAGTTTGCAAACTGAACATTTTTTTTTTTTGGATGTCATAGTTAGTATATTCATAGTCTCTATTTTGTAACCGAGACATCTAACATCAAAGATTCAGAATTAGTTGGTAAGGTTTGGATTAGGCATTGGTTGAGCTAGATACAGTGGTGGAACCAAGGGGAGGCTAGCGTGGGCCATGGCGACATGACCTCCCCTTTGGTTTTGGTTATATATTAAATATTGTAATGATTTATGTTAGATGTATAATGACTAAGTTGGTATTAGAGTATAAGATTCATATTGGAGGTCTCAATTTCAAAGCTTGTTCCTTACATTTTCATTTTTTTAAAAAGATTTTTATTATATTTTTAACAATACTTGGTCTCATTATATTTTTACATTTCAACATTATATTTGTGTACAAGATACAAGGACATACTCCATATATTATGTTTGGCGCTAATAAAAAAATCCTGGTTCCGCCCCTAACTAGAGACACATATGATAAGATAAGGAAAAAAAAAAGAACTAAGTTAATCCGCCACCAAATAAAAACAATTAAATTATCTTAGCTTGGCGTCGTTGCTGAGGAGATGGCTAGATTCCATTAGTTTAAGTTTGATTGTTTAAAATGTTTCCATCGTCTCATTGGAACTTTTAGTTCAAATTAAGACATTCTCATTGCTTCCTCGATCTTCTTCTTGTTTATGCCCAAGCTAAAACAAATAAGTAATTTGGTCCCATTACGGATCCCAACTTGAACAAGACCCTTAGGCAACTCAGACAACAAGGGAAATAAAAAATTGAAAAAGCCTTAGTCGTAGAATCCACACCAAGGTTCCAAGAAGAGTCCTACAACACATTCTACATACAACAAGAGATGACTAATAATAGGTCTCTTAATTCTTTTAGGGTACTCCGACTACTGCCCCAATATGGTATTCCAACAGGGCTCAAAATGCTAGAAATCCTTGCAGAGAACTTTAAGATCAAATCCAAATACTCTGTATGGTTCAACAACATCAATTTAACGGCCATCCTACTAACAAGTTAATCAATCACTTCCTACAATTTCAACAATTATGCTCCATTGTTCATCACCAAAGGGTTACTCAAGATCAGTTGAAAGTAATGTTGTTCAAATTTTCACTTTGTGATAATGCTCGAAAGTGGTTGAATATCGTCGAGGAGACAGAGTGGAGTAAGATTTCTCAAACATTCCTTAAAGAGTACTTTCCTCCCGAAAATACTAAAACGATTTGTCACAAAATATCAACTTTTGCTCAAGAACTAGGGGAATCTCTTAGAGAAACAAGGTTCATGGATCCCAACTTTGAGAAGTAGAATCTTATTCATATCTTCTATAACACTAAGACCACATGTATTGTTGACTTGATATAAATGAAGGAAGATCCTCTAATCATATTGTTTACACATTTCTAATCTAGATAATAAACACATTGTAGGAGTAGTGTCCTTCAGCCAAGTGTATTATTCAATTAGATGGTTCAGTTAATTGCAGAGTTAATTATTCAATGTAGTCAAGTAATCAGAATGCCAAGTTGGAGGCCACCTCCAATCAATGAGAATAATATAATTTATCTCATAGCTTATTCTTGGATGAACCTATTAGGGTACACCCTTATTTAAGCACGAAATGGTCGAAATCAAACCATGAGACGGATGTTGGGCTTAGACATGCCAAGTGCAAGCATATATTGTCAATTGGATCAAATGGGTCGTAAAAGATAAATCAAACCAAGCGACGACGACAAAGACCTAGCTCCCTAAGGTGTGTCCATAAGGCCATGCCTATGTTAGGGGAGCTAAGGCCGAGTCTCGCTGCTAGGCCATAAGTTCGCAAGGGCAACATCTGCATCAACAGTGCGTTGGCAAATGCGGGTGGGGCTAGCCAACCTTTCGGTTGGTTAAGTGGAAAGTTGGAACCATTATAAGTCCTTCAAAACCAAATAGAATATCCAAAACCAATGATCATTAATAAGTCCAAGACAATAAAATGAAACTCAAATATGTTTTTGTGACTTTTCTAGCTTATTAGAGAAGTAGATTGATAAGAAAAGACGAAGAGGCAAGATGTAAAGTTGTAAGTCTCGTATATATGACAACAGTTTATGTAACCATTCTCATATACTAATAGCCTAACCATCCTCGTGCAGGTAGATTGATCTTTATAACGCACATATCATGATATGAGAGAAGTTCCATGACAGAAGTTGAGATTTCCCAAGTAGAACTAGCAAAAGTCCATTATTGGCGAGAATGAACCATAATCAGCCACCCTAAGAACGAGGGCGATGTGTACGTGGTGTGGTTATCTAGGGTAGTGATAGTTGTTATGTAGAGAATAAATGGGGCAAAAACATTAACAACTTGACAATCAAATGTCATACCACTATCAAACTAAAAAGAGAGAGAATGTGGAAGCACCTCATCCTGATAAAGGAAGGCAACAATATGTGGCCGTGGGGCGTGGGGAGGGGGCAATGTTATTATCTCTCATCATAGAATAGCTATAAACATCCTTCCTTTTGAAATCCATCCTACATCCGCGTAAGTATAATTTTACATCCTCATCTACATCTTTAATATTCTTCCCGTGCGTTTCTCTCCACGTGATCATATATGAAGCATTGCAATATAAAAGGGTGTAATTAAAACTGTATGTGACATTGTAAGAGTATGTAAATATGTAATTAGCCCCGTTAAAAAAAAAAACTGTAATTATTTCAACATATCAGATTTAAACATGGCCTCAACCATATAAATACATTATGTACAAATTAAATTATCAAAATTGGCAATTTAATCCATTTTACACATCAATCTACTAAACCATTGTTAAAAAAAACTAACCATAATTAAATTAAAGGAGAAAGACCAAACCAACTAAACTTCAGGAAAGCGCTTCAACCAAGGCTTTCAAGACTTGTAATGCATCTCAAGTTAACCCCAAATTTCATCAACACTTCCAATGTTTGTTCAACACATAACCCTTTATCTTCCCCAGCAATTCTACATATTGCTTCTTTGTAGGTGGAGTGTGCATTTTGTGTATCAATCAGTAATTTTTGAGCCTAGAAAGAGTTAGGTGGTTGTTTCTGAAAGAAAAGTGGTGAAAAGGGACACTACTTCCTGCATATGACAAGAACGGAGATCTTCAGGGATTGAGGCAACAACTATGGTGTCAAAGCAGCTTAATTGAGTCTCACGTGTTGAATCTTCTCCACTATCAGACACTAGTAAACTGCATATCTCCTCTGACATATTTGAATAGGCCACCCTAAAAAAAATAAATAAATAATCATCATTGAACATTAAATTTCACTAGTACAAAACTAACCTTAAGTAACACACAAATAATGTTACATAAAGTGATAAAAGTGTTATCATAGACAATAGGTAACACTTTATTGGGTGATACTTCCGCCCATGTTACCTAAGGTCTTATGTAACACTGTGGGTAGCATATGGTAACACTTTCAAAAGTGTTACGATAAACCCTCTTATGTAACACTTTTGATATTATTAGTATCATTTTTAAAGTGTTACTTTTTAATTCTTAGGTAACACTTAATTATCTTTAGTAACATTTTAATATCTTATAGTAACACTTTATCAGACATTATGTAATCACTATTTCGAACTAATATAGCACCTTCTTAATTTTAAAGTAACATTTTTCAGTCATCTTTTGATATTTAGTAGCACTTTATTCGACATTATGTATCAAATTTTGCAAACTAATGTAACACCTTATTACTTAATAGGTAACATTTATTACTATTAGTAGTATTATTATTATAATTAAATTTAGTATTGTTAATTTTTTTTGAAATTTATTATTATTATTATTATTATTATTATTATTATTATTATTATTATTATTTAATTATAAAAATAATATTAATATGTACAACAACGTAACCATGATTGAGAAATTAACATAAATGATAGACAATAATTTGAATTGAAATAATTTCATAATTCTTACAAAAGACGTACATAAACACTAATTTTTATGTTTGGCCAAACAATCATAACAAAGTTAGCTTCGGTCTCTAGCTTGAAAAAAGTGAGGGAATAAGAAATGGCTCCAAATTTCAGATAACAGTCAACGCGATAGGCCGTTAGCAGTATAATAGTAGCATCTAGCTAGCAGAACGGCAGCAACAATAACAACATCTACAGATCAGCCATCAATACCGAATAGCTGCAATAGTAACATCAACTACAGGTTAGACATCAATAGCAGCAGACAACATAAGTAGCAGCAACCAGCAGTAGTAGATAGTGGCAACAAACAACAGTGATGGCAAATTAAACAGTAGTGGTGGCAAACAGCAGTAGCAAACAACAGTGGTAGCAAACAGCTATAGCAGTAAGCAGTAGTAGCAGCAAAGAACAACAGTAAGCAGTAGTAGCAGCAAACAACAGTTAGCAATAAGTGACAACTGCAACAGTAACAGCTAGTAGAAAGCTCCACACTTTCAATCCATGGAAAAAAAAAAGAAACCATTTGATTCAATAACCGCTAGAAGTGTCACAAAAAGCTTAACAAACCTATAGAGGAGTTTCTTAGAGTCTTCTCAATCTCAATTACTGAAAGAGGCTGTTAAGGAGGTAGCTCACAAACCATATGATTCAATAACTACAACAAAGAAATTAACATCACCAAATTTGGAAAGAAGAGCACCAAAATACTATACATGTTTTACAAAAATGAAAATGAGAATACTTTGTTTAAGAAGTTTCCTAGATTCCGCTCAATCTCAATTACTGAAAAACGTATGATTCACCCTTCAACGAATAATTTGATATAGATAATATCTCCAAATCCAAGCCAACATACTTGATCTTGCTAACCATCATGAAGTCTCACACCATAGGCATCATACATCACATGTCAAGCAAAAAACAAAAGGCTTATTAGAACACGTGATTTACCTTGTGGAAAATTAAGTAATGCAAGACATGTAACTATGTAAGTGCATCCAATCTAATAATCATTATTGAGTGATGGCAACCAAATCCCTGCCTAAATCCTTATTCATGCTATTGAAACAATTTCTTTGCATGTAAAAACGACATAACACAATTGGGGAAATGTTTAATTTATAAGTCAAGTTAGGGAACAAAATCCCTGATTGTGGCCTACAGGTGACACGTTTAGCGTAAAAAATTAGCACTAATATATGTAAAAACATATTTTGACAACTGAGAGAAGGAAGGGAAAAAATTTAGATTTATTCAAGACATACTACTGTATTCATTTAGCAACACAAAGGAGATAAATAAATGAAATAGCATATTGACTAATGATTTCTACAAATTTCTAATAAGAGAAGCAAAGCCATAACCCGTGCATTAGCACAGGCACATCCTAGTTAGTAACTAAATTAAGAGGACTCGCGACAATAATAAGTAAACACCACCACCTTATGACCTTCCCTTCGAAGCTCAAGGGTTGCAGCTAAAAAAAGCAAGAGAAACACAAAAAAAAAAAAAAAAAAAAAGTGTAGTAAGAACACCAATAAATCCAGAAATCATCCCTAAAAATTCTATATATAAAAAAAATTGCTCGTTATAAATATGTCATTAATTCGGTGATTATAACCAATAGTTTAATAGACTACCTTGAAATAACCCTAATTTAAGTACACTGAAAATCAAACTTCAATAAACCCTATATTGGGAAAATTTAAATTCAATGATTAATATAAAATAATAATAAAAAAATTCTTAACTCAGGAGCCTTTCCTGTAGTAACACCACCCAAAATTAATCTTATCACTTAATGAAAATTGTGAATATCTGCATATATCTGCATAATAATATAACTCAAAAGTCAAACCTATCCCAACCATTTACTATTTTTGGCTATGTGACAAGTCATACATCTTATTTTCGGACCCTATAGCTATATTTGACTATAATTCTAGACCAAAGGAGGACTTGAAATATATAATTGTAAATTTGTAATTACCCTATACATTTGAATCAATCTGTTCTGTTTCATTAATTAGTGTAGACACCCATTTGTGTCTCCCCAAAACCAAACCCGGTGATGAATACCTTTCACGTCGAATCATAATCGAATGAAACGAAGTGTGGAAAGGTCTAGTGTTGCGGAAAGTTTTATTTCTTTTCTCTTCTCCCTGATTTTGAAAAACTTTATTTTAAGAAAAACAGCAAATCCAGTTTGTTTGGTCCATGATATGGGTCTAATAGTGGTGTAGTTGGATGGGGATTGCAAAGACCTTTCCAACGATATATTATAAGCCAAATTCCGATGAATATTGAGGAAGTTATGGCCAATTTACTAAACTGGGCCCGGTTTGAGTTTTATGTACGGCCCAATGATCTAGGGGAGGGCCTAATATAATTTATCATTCCTAATGCAATTAGGAATGGTTTTAGTCTTCTAGAACATTCTAGAAGGTTTTTATCATTCCTAATTCAATTAGGACTTTTTACAGTTTTAATCAAGATCAAATAGCATTTTCGATGGAATTATATTATTTTATTTTCCAGTACGGGAAATTTATCAGATTTTCGAAAACGCGTTGAAAAACACTTTGGCGTCCAACCCCAGGCCTTGGCGCCTGGAACCAGGATTAGCGCCAGGCGCTAGCCATTGGCGCCTGGCGCTAGCCACTGGTGCTGGCGCCAACTAGCCAGGGCTGGCGCCAATGTGGTTTTACGATCTTCAGACTCTGTTTTGTTAAATTATCTTTTTTTGGATGATTTTCTCTATAAATATCGTATCAAAAACTCCGTTTTCATTCACCAATTATCATCAATCTTCATCAACTCTCAAGTTTTCAATTACCATTCATCTAATTCTCCTCATTCACTCATTCATTCATCATCTTCATCTCTTTCATTCATCAATTCTCAATAATATTAATTCTTTAGCATTCTTTCTTTCTTGCTTTTTAATACATAATTCCGCATTCATTAGATCTAGAAACACCTAGCCATATTCGAAGTTGCCTTCGCCCTAGGCGTGAAAGGTTTTAATTTCTGAGGGTTTGGTCCCAAATCTCTATTTCAATTATTTAATTTAATTGTTTTGGTTATTTTTTCCTTGAAGTTACTAACGTGTGTATTTTGTTATTAGAAAGAGGTACGAGGCATCCAAGTAAGTATTTTAATTGATTTATTGATATTATGATGTAGAAATCATGCTTAGATTGTTATTTTAATTCCTAGTATCATGTCTAGGGTAACTTTAATATCAAGTATGATTAAAAGTACGATGCTTCCTATATTCTTCCTAATATTTATGATTGTTAGTATCATGTTAGTGTTAAAGATTTAATTTTTATTGTTTAGTGAAATGCTAGGATTTGTTATTAATCTTGTTAGTATCATGCCTAGGATCTTGCTATGCTTTAACATGATTATGATTATGATTACGATTGATATTATTATTATTATTAATGATGTTGATTATTATTTATTTATGTTGCTTGATATGTATCATATTTTATATTTTTATTGCTTGATCACCTTTTATGCATGTTTAAAGGGAATTGGTACTTGCAATCACGCTTAATAAGATAATTAATAATCTTGTTAGGGTTAATTGTGATTATAATTCAAGTGATCGCCAATAATAGTTTATTTGTGCATTAATATTCAACCAACATAGATTAAACAGGTTTAGGGTTAATCCTATTAATTGTATGTTAATCAGAAAGCGCACATGAATACGAGCAGAATAAAGTAGAGGCCTATTATTAGGGCAGGTTCAATCTCTTTTAGGTTGGATTTGTACCATCATCCCCGAACCCTTATTTGGTTCATGACCTTATGGAGTTGACGATCTCTTGGATCGTTAAGGGGTGTAACCTTCACCTCGTGAACGGTTCACAAGTTCCTTAAAAACTTGTTGGCGACTCTTTTGCCCTATCTTCTTCCCTTTTGGACGCCACCGTACTTTAGTGTATGATCACGGTGGGGTTCAAGCTAGTGGGATTTTAAAGGCTTGAAATTATTCTCTATAGTTTTTTGGCGACTCCACTGGGGAGGATTTCTATTTTAATTCCTGAATTTGTTTCGGCAATGATTTAGAATGAGTGGATGAGACTCGAAAAGTTCTAAGTATTTCATGTGCGTAATTTTGATTAACATTATTGTCATATGCATAAAAAGGTTCTCATTGGAAAGACCATCCGTAATGAGTCAAAAACATAGGATTTTACACGTAGGAAATTTGAGAAATGTCTTTCACAACTAGGACTGAAATAACACCGCGCGAAACTGGATGATTTTATTAAGCACAGAAAGCTGCTGAGGCATGTGGGAAGTAGCGTCAGGGGCCAGAGCTTGGCGCCATACTTTTAGCCGTAGCGCTAGACGCCAGTATTGGCGCTAGGCGCTATAGTTAAAAGCTGGCGCCAGTCTCTGTTTGCTGGCGCCAATTTCCCCCAATACCGAGCCAGAAATATGCGTTCTAATTTCGACCGGTTTTTCGTATTGTTTGCTCGATCCTGCTTCCTGATTGAATTTTTTTTTTTCTCACTTTTCTGAAACCCATATGTGTTCTACATATGGACATAACCTTCTGGGAATTCATGCTCTATCTACCCGATTGAACGCTCCTGGTAACAAAGGGTACATCTGAGATGTTGAATTCACCAAACCATGGAAGTGAGTTTTTTCTAAAAACTCGCGGTGTCCCATCCACACGCGCTAACCCTTCACGGTTAGGCTTCTGCGCGGTGCATCCGGACAATTAACCATGGACCCTATTTGACTAAACCATATCCCGAACTTTAGAGAACTAGAGCCATGGTTAGGTTGCGAACTCATTGCATCATATTGTGCCTACTTGACTAATTGTGCATTATTTGTTGTGCATATATATTCTATGTTTCTCCTAACCGTTTGTTGATTTGTGTCCAAACTAAAATTAATGACTTAAAGAATTTTTGCCTATTTAACTAATTAATTAATTAATTTGAGTCAATAAAGTTTTTTTTTTAATCAGAATTGACCTAGTACGACTTTAGGCATACCCCAGTTGACTAATAATACCGAAAACAGTCCCAGACCAAAGCTCCAATATTGGCGCCAAAGTCTGAGTTGTAGCGCCACTGTATAGCGTGTAGCGCCAGACATTAACTAAATTGTCTGGCGCCAATCACCATATTGTGACGCCAGTCCTGTCGCTTGGCCGACAGTTCAGATTATTTGTCGAGTCATCACCTTATGTCTAATTAGTCAGTTTTCTGTTTAATTTGGTTAATTTTGCCGACTATAATGCTTAATTAAATTAATGTTCGAGTTTAGGCACTAAGTCCCATGGTCTTACACAAGAGTCCAAACATGTCACTTACACTCAATACACACACCAATACACATGTTTTGACCATGATTAAGAGAGTCTTGTGTGCGCGCCCTTTTTTTTTCGTCATTTTTTTTAGGGGGGTAAGTCGGATATTAATCCTCTAATAAATAATAATACTTAGTTCCCTAAGATATTAATCCTCCAATAAATAATAATACTTAGTTCCCTAAGATATTAATCCTCCAATAAATAATAATACTTAGTTCCCTAAAAATATGTACATTATTGTTGCCAAAAATATGCATATATATGCATATACTTTTTTTAAAAAAATATAAACCATAAAGTCCAGATGATTCGAGTCAAGTAATTAAAACGCAAATTGGCTTAATTTACAACGCGTGGTCAAGAAAGGAAGGACGATTAATCAAAGATGACCTCTTCGTACAAGTCCAAATTTTCGACAAACCTATAGCCCGCAAGAATCATAATGGCAACTCAAGAAGAAGTCAATGATCTCAAGAACCAACTGGCTACTGTAACTGAGACACTGAAGCTTCTCGCACTTAAGATCGATGATCCCGTGAAGCAACAACAAATGGACCTCATGCAAGAGAGCCTAAGCAAGTTGTCCAGCGACTACAAGTTTCAAGAACTCACATCCCAAGGGGTCTCGGTGAATAAAGATCTTCTTCCGTAGAAGTTCAGTGCCAACGACATCCCAAAATTTAGGGCAATCGACAACCCTTACATCCACTTAAGAGCATTTGAAACAATAATGAGTATCAAGGGTATCGATAAGAAAGTCTTCCCTTCTCTATTCTCACTATCTCTCGAGACCGTTTTCCAACAATGGTTCTTTTCTCTTGAAAAAGAAAAGACCTCTACTTGGGAATCCATAGCAAACGCTTTCGTTGATAGGTACAAGTGCAACATTCAAGTCGAAACTGACCATAGAGAACTTGAAATCCTCAAACAGAAGGAGAATGAAGGCTTCACTGCTTTCTTTAACAAGTGGAGAGAAACCTCAGCTAAAATGATCGAGGTACCAAGTGAAAAAGAGTCCGTGAGACTGTTCATTAAAAACCTCCAAGAGAAATATTCAAAACATCTTAAATATCAAAATAACCTTCATACCTTTAAGGCTGTTTATGATATTGGGATTAATATTGAAGATGACTCGGCTAAATCTAAAGCTGCCAACAATAGCTCCAACAGTGGCTGGAAAGGAAAGAAGAAAGACAATCCTTCTTCTTCCAAAACCGCCCACTCAAATAATGTTAGCACCTTTAATATAAGAGAAGTCCTCGCCATGAACAACCAAAGACAAAAGAAATCGTTTAGGAGAAACTTCACTCCTATTGGCATGAGTTATGACACCGCATTTGATCGATTAAATGCAAAAGGTCTTATAACTCCCATTGGACCATTTGGGGATCCACCAGTTGAGAAGAGGTCGCCTAACTGGAACCCTAACGCACATTGCAAATATCACTAAGGTAGGGGCCATTCTACTGAAAGCTGTTGGAAGCTTAAGGAAGCTATCCAATACCTAATTGACAGTAACAAGCTGCCGTTGCCCCCTACCAGTAAGAAGCCGAGTATTGACAATGCACCTCTAGCTCATACTTTGGCTATCTCCGATGAAGAAGGCGAAGTTGACCCCTCATCTCTCATTAAGCCTGTCAAAGCAACCAATGTCGAAGAAGGGGAAGAAGAGATTTTTTTTGATGTCAAAGATAACCTTCCAGAACCAGCAAACAAGGAAGACATACAATTGCTCACGCTGTTTATGAGGGAGACATCGCAACTATTACGTGAAACTCTTAAAATTGTGAACGAACTTCACAAGAAATATGATGAACTTCCATGTCCAAAGGAAGAACCTAAAAGAGAATTCACACCAGTGAAAACGACTTATGAGGCAAAGTATTTTCCCTTACAAGTTACTAAAAAACCCAAGAAGAGCAATAGAGTTTACACTCCAATTGGGATCCCATATGCACAAGTGTTCGAAATGCTCTCCGAGAGTGGCAAGGTCAAACCTCTCGAACCGAGACCATTTGAATCATTAAAAAGGACAGATAGATATTACTGTCAGTACCATCAGTCAGGGGGGCACACCCTAGAAAACTGCTTCAAATTTAAGGATTTGGTGCAGAAAATGATTGATAAAAAGGAATTAATCCAAGTTCAACAAGAAGAGGACATAACTGTTAATGGAGTATGGGACAGTGATGAAGAAGATGTCTACCTAAAGGACATATTAGGGCCTTCACCTTCTGTATCATACACCACAGACGACATTTGGGCTGAGGAAGATTCATCAATAGACGTCCTCACAAGATCCGGGAGAATGCAACCTCCCGTTTTGACACAACCTATGCCTACTGTACAAAAGTTTCCCATACCTATCATCAAAGACAATGACATCGTTAAACAGTTTAAGAAGACAAAAGTTGAGATGAATGTATGGAAACTCCTGGCAACATCTCGAGAACATAGGTTGGCTGTGATGAATGCCTTGGATAAAATCGGGATAGATTCTGACACCACTCCTGAGGGACTAGCTAACTTTCTCACGAGTGACCTCCCTAATCCGATTAATCTAATCACCTTCTCTGATAAAGATTTACCCCCAGAAGGTGACAAACACTACAAGGCGTTAAACCTCACGGTAGTCTGCAAAAGGATGAATGTTCCCATGACTCTTGTAGACAATGGATCAGCTATCAATGTCTGCCCACTTAGGACTGCGAGGATGCTCGGCATAAGGGATGAGGATTTAACTCCGTCCACACAAGGAATAAGAGCTTACGATAATACTCGCCGTCAAGCTCTTGGCAAAATAACCCTAAATGTGACGGCAGGAGCAATAAAACATGCTACTACTTTTCAAGTGGTAGACATCAAAACCTCATTCAATCTGTTGTTAGGACGCCCTTGGCTTCATGATCTAAAGGTCGTCCCTTCATCTCTCCACCAACAAGTGAAAGCCATAGTTGGAGGAATTCCAATCACTATCGACGCTTCGCCGATGAGGATCAAATCGATAGAAAATCCAATCATCAATGTGGAGCACGACGAAGATGACGAAGACCTATGGGGCTTTAACGAAGAAGTCTCCTTAATCCAAGAGGATGAAAGGACATCTCTTTGCCACAACCCCCATTCTAACATGATTATCAATACCATGCTGAAGAAACAAGGATATTTCCCTGGGATGACCTTAGGAAAGAAGAAGGGGATAGCAAAATCAATGGAGTCACCTGGCCTCCCTAAACTAGATACTTTCGGACTTGGTTTTGAACCGAATCGGAAAGATCTCAAGCGAGCCCAGGACAAGTTGAAAGCACGTAGGGACGCTCGCATTCAAAAGAAAGCAATTCCAATGGATCAGTACCCTCTTACGCTTAATGGTCAGTTTATAAAAGAAGGAGAGGACTATCCATGCTATGAATTTCCCGAGCCATTTGTTGTAAATGGCATACGAAAACCGGGATTCGAAATTTTTTTGGATTGCTACTTCACTGACGAAATCCCAACTCCCGTACATAAGGAGAAAGCACCCCCATGCTATGACTTTAACGTCATGGGATTACTGTTTGGGCGAGGAAAGAATGAGCCAGCTTATGAGGAAGATAACTCCTCACTCATTCAGACGGTCCTACAAAGCGAAAACTTCGACCCCTCAAAGTTAATTACTCCAGCCAAAGGAACACTGCAAGGGTGGCGCAAGACTATCAAGGTGACTACTCCAAGTGGAAGGAAGATATCAATCACGACAGGGCAAGGGCCGATGTTCGAAGAGTCGTCGGAGTCAGAGTCTGAGTCAGAGTCTTTCCCTTTAGAATCCTCTAAGTCTCTAGCAATAATGCCTCCCTTTCCTATTTCTTCTCCTAGGATAGTTAGTGATCCAGTCCCTGAGGACATATCACTCTTTGATATAATGATCTCAGAGTATAATAATATTTCTCATTCTCCTTACTTCTCGTGTTCTTCCCTAACCCAAGATGTCGAACATTGCTTAGCTAACGATGAAAAAGATAAAGAAATTATTAAAGCAATGGAAACACTTGAAAAGAAAACACCAGTAATTGAAGAGACTGAAATAGTTGACATCTCGAATGATTCAACTCATAAAAGAGAAGTCAAAATCGGAATAACATTGAATAAACAAGAAAGAACCGATTTAATTAACTTGCTTAAATAATTTATCGATGTATTTGCTTGGTCATATGAAGATATGCCAGGCATTAACAGAGAAATAGCTCAACACACTATACCATCAATCCCAGGAATGAAACCTGTAAAACAAAAGTTGCGTCGAATGAAACCCGACGTAGCACTTAAAATAAAAGAAGAAGTTCAAAAACAAATAACTGCAGGTTTCATCAAGGTATCCAAATACCCCGAATGGGTCGGCAACGTCGTCCCAGTTCCAAAGAAAGACGGAAGGGTAAGGATGTGTGTCGACTATCGAGATCTAAATAAGGCAAGTCCAAAGGACGACTTCCTTTTGCCACACATCGATATTCTGGTAGACAACACGGAAAATCACGCGCTTCTCTCATTCATGGACGGATATGCAGGGTACAATCAGATTCTCATGGCGGAAGAAGACATGGAGAAAACGACCTTTACCACACCGTGGAGCACTTACTATTACACGGTAATGCCATTTGGGTTGAAAAACGCAGGTGCTACTTACCAACGTGCAACAACTGCCTTACTCCATGACATGATGCACAAAGAAGTTAAAGTATATGTCGGCGACATGATTGTGAAATCAAAGGATCGTCCAGGCCATCAAATAGCCTTAAGGAAATTTTTCGAAAGGCTAAGAAAATATAATATGAGGTTGAATCCATCAAAATGTGCTTTTGGAGTCACCTCAGGCAAGCTCTTAGGATATGTCATAAGCTCTAGAGGAATAGAGATAGATCCAACCAAGATTAAAGCAATCATGTCGATGCCACCGCCCAAGACCGAGAAACAGATTCGAGGATTTATTGGCCGGTTGCAATACATAAGTAGGTTCATATCAAAACTGACAACGATATGTGAACCAATATTCAAGAAGCTCAAGAAGAATGTACCAGTAATATGGGATGATGAGTGTCAAAAAGCCTTTGACAGGATCAAAGCCTATCTCACAAACCCTCCCGTATTAGCGCCGACACTTCCCGGAATACCTCTTAGGTTATACTTGACGGTTACCAAAGAGACAATGGGAGCCATGCTAGCACAAGAGGTAGAAAACAAAGAGAATGCAATCTATTACTTAAGTAAGAAGATGCTCGAATACGAAACGCGCTATACACCACTCGAGAAATTGTGCCTCGCTTTGGTGTAGGCCACAACTAAGTTGAGACATTACATGTTGGTGCATACCGTTTTCGTAGTATCCCGATTGGATCCACTCAAATATTTGTTCGAGAAATCAACACTCAATGGACGTATTTCAAGATGGATAGTCAACTTAGCCCAATTTGATGTACGGTTTATGCCACAAAAAGCTATTAAAGGATTTGTGGTGTCAGACTTTCTGGCAGACTTTCCAATAAAAGACTCGACACCGATACAGGACAATGAATTTCCAGATGAAGATTTGATGGTCACCAAAGATGATACTTGGACCTTGTATTTCGACGGAGCCTCAAACCAAAAGGGATGTGGCGTCGGAGTGCTACTAGTGTCACCTAAAGAAGAATACGTCCCAATCTCAATAAAGCTTGATTTCGACGTACCAACAACACTGCTGAATATGAAGCATGCGTGGTAGGCCTTGAAACAGCCTTGGCATTGGGAGTAAAGAAGTTAAGGATATTCGGAGATTCCTCTCTGATTATCAATCAAATATCTAAAAGGTGGAAAGTAAGGAGCGAAAGCCTAGCCCCTTACCAAACTTATCTGGAAACTCTTACCGATCAGTTAGAGAAGGTAGAATACACATATCTACCTAGAGAAGAAAACCAATTTGCTGATGCCTTGGCAAGATTAGCCTCAATGGTTAGGATTCCCACAGATATCGAGCAAATGCCTCTAACTATCGAAAAAAGGCACAAACCAGCATTTATACAGGCTATAGAAGATGACGACTCAGTCCAAGACGAAGAAGAAGAACAAGAAGAAGAACCATGGTACACAGACATACTCAGCTATGTCACCAATGGAGAATACCCTCCTCATGCTGACAAAAGAGCAAAACGAGCATTGAGACTTTTGGCTTCTCAATATGTACTCATAGACAACGAGCTACATAAAAGGGTACCTAAAGGTCGAGCTCTCCTATGCGTAGGAAAGGTGGATGCACAAAGAATAATGAGAATGGTCCACGAAGGAATCTGTGGAACTCATGTGAATGGCAAAATGTTAGTCCAGAAAATAATGCGAGAAGGGTATTATTGGACTACCATGAATAGGGACTGCCATCAATATGTGAAAAGATGCCCTGAGTGTCAAATTTACGCCAATTTACAACATGTTCCTCCATCTTTGCTCTACACCTACACATCACCATGGCCATTCTCTACATGGGGGATTGACATAATTGGCTAAATCACTCCCCCAGGGACAGGAGGCCACAAATTTATTCTAGTAGCAATTGATTATTTTACAAAGTGGGTTGAAGCGCAATCATACGCTAAACTCACTGCAAAACATGTAGCACTCTTTATCGAGAGAAATATCATTTGTCGATATGGAGTCCCACATGAAATGATAAGTGACAATGGAACTCACTTTCAAGTCGAATGTGAAGAATTGCTACATAAATATGGTATCCAACATCATCATTCGTCCCCTTATAGACCTCAAGCAAACGGAGCAGTTAAGGCAGCCAATAAGAATTTAAAGACTATCATCGAGAAAATGACAGAAAATTATAAGGATTGGCCTGACAAGCTCCACTTTGCACTGTGGGGTTATCGCACGTCAACAGGAAATACACCATTTTCTTTGGTATATGGAATGGATGCCGTACAACCCGTCGAACTAGAAATACCATCTCTACGCATTGCGCTAGAGAGTAAACTTGATGAAGTCGAATGGACTAGGGCACAATATGAAGAATTGATCCTACTCAACGAGAAACGACTAGAAGCTCTACATCACATTCAGTGCTATCAAACTCGTATGGCTAGACATTTTAATAAAAAGGTCAAAACAAGAAATATCAAAGTAGGAGATTTGGTATTAAAAGCACTAAGGAAAAATGTTTTAGATCCAAGGGGAAAGTTTAGACCTAATTGGTCTGGCCCCTACATTGTCAAAACAATCCTGTCAGGTGGTGCAGCAAAATTAACTGATATGGATGACAATGAATTCTCAAACATGACCAATCTTGACCAACTTAAAAAATACTACCCATAATTAGTTGAGTAGGATACTCAAGAGAGCTACGTCTGGCCTGATTCCTTAGGAAAGGATACGTAGGCAACCCTTTACGGGTGCGACCACTTTATTTTTCGACATCTCCGCGTTCCGGAATCAACTAGAAGTCAACAAAAAGTCAGAAAACTATTGGCATCGCAGAACCGAGTCTGGCGCCAGCCACAAGCCATTAGCGCCAAACGATGGTATTGGCGCCTGGCTCCAGACCTCAATAGCTGGCGCCAAACTGCAGTCATTGGCGCCAATTCAGTAATAAAATCTGGGCGAATTTCGGTGTTTTTTTCGAAAATTTTCGACTTCCGTATTCGAAAAATTTCTGGAAAATTAGTTTTTTTCGATTTTCATTGCTTTAATAAAATAAATTTAAAGTAACAATTTAATTGAAAGCTCAAATTTCATTAATAAAATAAAACTACATTGTTAATGGAATTTAAATAAGGCTGAAATAAATTAACTTTAAATAAACAATCTAATAAATCTAAAGCTAAGCAATGTATCTAATCTTTCTTTTTCTTCTTTGCTCTTTTCCAATTCTTTTCTGTTTCCTCCTCTTCATCCATTACTTTAGCTAGTAGGCATCCTTTAAAGGACCTACATTCAATTTTGGAATAGACTGTTTCCCCTTCAGCTAGCACCCCATGCTTCTTTTCCACCCAAAACCTTTTTGTCCGTGGTGTTAGCTTTCCTTTTCCCTTTTTCTTTAGTAGTATTCTTCTTCCTAGGCATCGTAGGTGTTTTGAATTCAATTCTTGCACCTAAACGTTCTTTAGCCGGTGTCACCCTGTCACCTAGACGATTCTTCACATCGGTTCTACCCTGATCGATTGAAGACTTCTTCAACAACCACTTCTTTACATCATTAGGTAAAGAAGGGGGAACCTTTTGGGTAATCACTTCCCATAAAGGTCTAGCGCTCCAGTAAGTGTCAAATCTATCTACTTCTTGAGAAACGGGGTACTCATAGGGAGGACGAAGATCTCCAAAAGGAATATTTTGAAGCAAGTCATATTGTCTTTTTACCCTGCAGGGATAATAATATGTTACACGAGACAAGTTTGGGAGACGGCAGAAAGAATCGGCTGAACAGGGGGCTATTTATGTACAAATTGCAAAGAATTTCAATCTGAATGAAATACGGAGTCAGCGTCAATTGACGTCACATCCCCGACATTGGCGCCAACCATTAGTGCTTGGCGCCACACGCTAAGTGTAGCGCCTGGCGCCACGCGCCATAAGGTGGCGCCAGCTGGCGCCAAGTCAGCAGGGAAGCCGCGCGTGCTTAGTTGCGTTTTGATATTAAACTTGAGTTGGTTAATGACTTTATGGCCCCGTTTTAATTTTTTCTAAATATCTTTTCTATCCTTTTCCATTAATTAATTAAATATAGCCATTATTTTTAATTAATTTTGTTTCTTTTTTTGGATTTTAATTTTCAAAAAACCAGCATTTTTTCCGTTTTATTTTTCCTTTTTTTTTTGGGGAGAAAGTCGGATAATACCCTCCATCAATAATAAAAATGACGAAATTTTTGCGCAAATTTGTTATCACACTTCTTCTGCACACACTAACATACACTAACATAATAATAAACAATTAAATGAAGTTATAATAACATAAAAATACAAATGTGTCTAAATAATGAGTCAAAGGCAAAAGTTCTATAAAAAAGTCAAAATAAAATACATATACAGAAACAAACTACGGCGCTGGAGGACGTAGGCCCATCATGCCATAAAACTGCGCCGTACGAGGAGTCACCTCTCCACCAGCTCCGGCCTCAGCACCAGCTCCAGTTTTCGTAGGTGGAGGAAAACTCAAGATAGTACCACTCCAGACAAGATCAACCTGAGGCTGAGACCGCGGAGGCTGCTGCGATGACGAGCCAACCTCGTACATCCCACCACCTCTGAAAGTTGAGGTAGCCTCTCCTACCGGTGTAGCAGGAGCACCCTCAGAAGAAGATCCTGAGCCCTCAGCAACGTCGGCTCGAGCAGCCTCGGAACGACCACCTCTACCTCCTGACGAAGTACGACGACGTCTCGAGCTAGACCTCGCCGGATCTCTCCGCCCCTCAGGTCTCGATCGGCTGACCCTGCAAAAAGAATTAAATCAGAAACAAGGTAAAACTGAAGCCATAATGCAGAAATAATAAGTGAAGAAAAGTTACCTCTCGGACAACGTCGTCCCGACGACAGGTAGCCGCGTTCCTCATCCAGACGAGCTGGCTCCGAAAGGCATCTATGCATCGTGCCATAGCCGAAACCACCTCGCGTGAGAACTGTAAAAAAAAAAAAGTCAGTGAAAATACATGATAACTGAATATAAAATTCTAAATTGAAACTAGGCTTACCCTGGTCTGGTGGCGAGGAATCGACCACTCCACGAAGCGCTCGCCCTCAGGAGCCGGAGAAATCATCTCCTCGATCGGCCCATAGATCCCCTGGTAGTGAATGGACATATGGGTCGGCACAAACTCAGTGGGACCATCCTGATAAAACAGAAAGAAATCAGTAAGGTATCACTTGGGGGCTACTTAGCGAAAAATAAAAAAAAAAGCGAAGAATCTTACCCTCACATCCTCAGCCGGTACAGGGGTTGGAGCCAACAAAGGAAGTAGCTCCTCAGCGGAACACCGCCCAAGGATCACATGGGACCGCCAGAGGGAACCAGATCCCTCAGCCATGCTCGACAACTGTCTCTCGTCGAACATATGACGCGGCGGAGGGGCAGGAACGACGAAAACATCGGAAGAGTGCTGTCTAGCAGCTCTCTCCCCTAAATACACAACCGCTCTGTAGGTCCCCAGAAAATAGCGACGCTCAGCAGAATACTGTGCGGCTAATCCAGGGACTGTCCAACCGCCCCACGGTCGGTATACTACCTCAGGTCCCTATAAAAAGTACCAATCAGGCAAGAATATGTCTAAAACACCACAGGAGAGCAAGATAAGCACTAAAATCGTACCGAGATGATTCGACTCCAGACACGTGCAGTAGACATGTCCACATGGTGGCCGCCCCAAGAGGCGCTCACCGGATATCCCCTCGGCGATGGTCTCGCCGGCGCAACGGAAGGAAAGTACTCGTAGAACCAGATCTACAAAAAGTTAAACGCGTGAGTAAATGCTAACTAACATGTAGGGCTAAACTTTATAGGGAATAATGTTTACCTCTACGACCTTCCAGAAAGCAGACAAAGCGACGTTCGTCCTAAAGGACCGGTGGCGACACGAGTCCCTTAGCGCGCGAACGAAATCAGTGTAGGCCAAGCTGGCCCAGTCATAAGTCCTGATCCGCAAGAGATCACGGACAGCAGGGAGGTAGTAAAGCAATGCCCTAATACCCCTATCAGGGGAGAATATCCCTGACAACAACATCAACACAAAGATGCGCACCTGTTGCTCTCGGGTGGTCGCATCATCATCGAGAGCCGCTGCCAGCGTCGAGCGGCGAATCCCTCTAGCAGTGAACTGAGTCGTCTCGACCTCAGCTCGGGCCCAAACAGCAATCGGCCCCAACAATTCCTCGACCTCTGGAGAAAAGACGTCGATCCCGCCGTCGAACGGCAGCGGCACAGAAGTGAACTCCAGTCCTGTGATGAGACTGAAGTCTGTAGGGGTGACCATCATCTCGCCCCAAGGAAAATGAAAGGTGTTGGTGGTGTCCCAGAAGAACTCCACCAAAGCGCGTACTACGTGGTGACCCTCGCTAGAGGCAACCATAGCCTCGGAGGTCTCGAACAGAGCAACTAGCCCGCAAGTCGATTAGACCATCTCACGGTCTCTGGCGATGTGCATCCTATACAAGTCGCCTAGACCATCACAGCCAGAGCCGTGATGCCGTGTCCTCCCGGGCTCGGTTCCCCGTCTCACCCTCTCAGAAATGTGGTGGACAGGGGCAAAGAACAAAGTCTGCTCGTCCCACTCTGGGAACCGACCAAGCGAAGTGGACGGTGTGGTGTCGTCCTCCACGGGCTCATGCTCCCGTCTAGTGTTTCGGGACCGTGAACCTGAGCCTCGTTGTCTAGCTATGCTACATTGTGCAGAATCATCATAAATTAAGGTTCTATAGTATCTAAGGTTCGCCTAGCCGCATGATACTATGTTCGCAAAAAAAGAGTACGTAGTACTAAAACAGAGCACAAATTCAAATTGAGCATGATGACATTTTTCAAGCAATCAAACAATTTCTTGCAGCACTATAGTGATTATTGTGACAAATTGAACAAGAATTGCTAGCAAAAACGTCAAGAACAAGCCACATTGTTCTTCACGACCTTAAGAGGTCCAACAATGGTAGGTTGCTCATTTCTTCATCAAATTGAGCCAAACAAGTCTCAAATTACTCCCAAGGCAATATAAAAACATAATCAAGCAATTTCATGGCATAAAACTTGATAAACAAAGCAAATTGAGCATTATAAATTTTGAATTTTCATGAAATTCGTGAATAAACATGCCAAGAATTCATAAAAACCGGTGTGGGTTTGAGGAAAACTTACATAGATCGGGAATATGGATGAAAAGAGCTTTGATTTGCAACAAATTTGAGCGAATTTGGTTGAGAAACGAGTGAGCAACGATCAATTGAAGCTTTCGGCTTCTTCGAGCAGCGTTCGCGACAAACAGAGCCAAGAAATGAACGAAAACGGGAATTTAAAGAGATTCCCGTGCTGGCGCCAATCCCTAGGCATTGGCATCACCTGCTGGGCTTGGCTCCTGACGCCAACGCTAGCGCCTGGCGCTAATGTCATTAGGCTGGCGCTGATGGATTTTCAGCGACGCCAAAGCAGCCAGCCACCTGTTGGGGTTGTGCTAGCCTTCTGCAATATATTTTGGGTTCCTTGGTACGCCAGTTAGCCCCTCTAAGCAATTTGACATGATTAAGTAATCGGCTTGATTACGTAAAGTGATCAACCTGATAAAAAGATCGTCTCACTTAGCTTAAAGCGCCTAAGCATTGGCTCATTAGCAAAAGGCACCTACATATAGGTTCAAGAGCAAAAGGCACCGACATACAGGTTCAAAGTAAAAGAGCACCAACGTACAGGCATAGCAAAGGCAAAGTTCAGGCGAACTTTTAAAGATTGACAGGCGTGGATCTTCGGTAATTTCCTTTGGAAGATTATCACATCAAATGAGGATGACTTCAAGAGAAGATGTCTTCGGCATCATTCCCTAGCTTGCGGAAAGTTGTCATGAACAACTGAAGGTAATTTCGGGCGAAGTTGTCTTCGATCACAGTCCCTTAGGCATGGAAGATGATCATAATGCGGATGAGAATTATTTCGAGAGAAATAATTTTCGATAGTATTCCCTTGGACGTGGAATATTATCAATGCGGATGAGAATTATTTCGAGAGAAATAATTTTCGATGATGTTCCCTTGGACGTGGAATGTTATCATTGCGGAGAAGGATAGTTTCGGGCGAATCAATCTTCAAATTTGGAAGCAGTTACAGGCGTAGCGGTTTTTAAGCGGGATGGTGTAGGGAATAGTTTCAAGCCTTTAAAATCCCACTAGCTTGAACCCCACTGTGATCATACACTAAAGTACGGTGGCGTCCAAAAGGGAAGAAGATAGAGCAAAAGAGTCGCCAACAAGTTTTTAAGGAACTTGTAAACCATTCACGAGGTGAAGGTTACACCCCTTAACGATCCAAGAGATCGTTAACTCCATAAGGTCATGAACCAAATAAGGGTTCGGGGATGAAGGTACAAATCCAACCTAAAAGAGATTGAACCTGCTCTAATAATAGACCTCTACTTTATTCTGCTCGTATTCATGTGCGCTTTCTAATTAACATGCAATCAATAGGATTAACCCTAAACCTGTTTATCTATGTTGGTTGAATTTAATGCACAAATAAACTATTATTGGAGATCACTTGAATTATAATCAAAGTTAACCCTAAACAAGATTATTAATTATCTTATTAAGCGTGATTACAAGTACCAATTCCCTTTAAACATGCATGAGAGGCGTGATCAAGCAATAAATATAAATAATCAAGCAACATAATAAATAATCAATATCATTAATAATAATAATATCAATCATAATCATGTTAAAGCATAGCAAGATCGTAGGCATGATACTAACAAGATTAATAACAAACCCTATCATGTCACTAAGCAAGAAAGAATATTTATTCTAAAGAATGAATGATGTTGATGATAGAAAAAGATGAATGAAAGAGATGAATGAATGAGATGAATGAATGTTGATAATTGGTGAATGAAAAGAGTTGATTAAAACTTAAGAATAAAGAGAATTGGTGAATCAAAACGGAGTTTTTGATACGATAGTTATAGAGAAAATCATCCAAAAAAGATAATTTAACAAAACAGAGTCTGAAGATCGAAAAAACACATTGGCGTCAGCCCTGGCTAGTTGGCGCCAGCACCAATGGCTAGCGCCTGGCGCCAATCCTGGTTCCAGGCGCCAAGGCCTGGGGTTGGACGCCAAAGTGGTTTTCCACGCGTTTTCGAAAATCTGATAAATTTCCTGTACTGGAAGATAAAATAATATAATTCCAATCGAAAATGCTATTTGATCTTGATTAAAACTCTGAAGAATCCTAACTGAATCAGGAATGATAAAGACCTTCTAGAATGTTCTAGAAGACTAAAACCATTCCTAATTACATTAGGAATGATAAATTATATTAGGCCCTCCCCTAGATCATTAGGCCGTACTTAAAGCTCAAACCGGGCCCAGTTTAGTAAATTGGCCATAATTTCCTCAATATTCATCGGAATTGGGCTTATAATATATCGTTGGAAAGGTCTTTGTAAGCCCTATCCAACTACACCACTATTGGACCCATATCATGGACCAACCAAACTGTATTGGCTGTTTTCTTTAAAATAAAGTTTTCAAAAACAGGGAGAAGAGAAAAAGAAGTAAAACTTTCCGCAACACTAGACCTTTCCACACTTCATTTCATTCGATTATGATTTGACGTGAAAGGCACTCATCATCAGGTTTGGTTTTGGGGAGACACAAATGGGTGTCTACAGAAGCCCCCACTTTGACTGAGTTTGGAGAAACGCAAGTTTCAAAAACGAAAGTCAAAGTATCAATAGGGACGAAGAATGATTCAGAACGTTCTGCGATCCTAAATCAATCTTGTAACGCCTATACCTGCAAAACTAGCATTAGTTAAACAGATAAAAGAGTTAAGAAACGCGTATCTTGCACCGTCGAGCACACATCTCTGAAAGTAACCGATTGTTTGTTTGATGACCTCCTGCAAGCTAGAGAATGTCATCCCGTTGGAAAACCGCTACGCCTCTAACCGCTTCCAAATTAGAAGATTGCTTCGCCTGAAACTATCCTCCCCGCATTGATAATATTCCGCGTCCAAGGGAATACCATCGAAAATTATTTCTCTTGAAACAATCCTCAGTTGTTTGTGACAACTCTCCACAATCTAGGGAACGCCACCTTGCTGTTTCGATGTTCACTCGTTTGTGAACAAAGAGCTTCTTTTTGATATGATCTTCTGAATGATGTGTCCACGCGTCTCTGAACGAAGAGCTTGATAATAGGATGCCCACGCGTCTCTGAGCAAAAGAGCTTGTAAATAGGAGATCTTTGATGATATGTCCACGCGTCTCTGAACAAAATAGCTTTGAAAGAAATGTCCACGCGTCTCTGAACAAAAGAGCTTGAAAGAAATGTCCACGTGTCTCTGAACAAAAGAGCTTTGAAAGGAAATGTTCACGCGTCTCTGAACAAAAGAGCTTTGAAAGAAATGTCCACGCGTCTCTGAACAAAAGAGCTTTGAAAGGAAATGTCCACGCGTCTCTGGAGCAAAGAGCTTTGATGGAAATGTTCACGCGTCTCTGAACAATAGAGCTTTTGAATGATATGCCCACGCGTCTCTGAGCAAAAGAGCTTCAATGAAATGTCCACGCGTCTCTGAACAAAAGAGCTTGAAAATAGGGAATGTCCACGCGTCTCTGAACAAAAGAGCTTCGGTGCTTGAATGTTTGTTGCGATAATGTTCTGAAGAAAAATTTCCGAAGACCAACGTTTGTCGATCTCTAAAGCTCGCCTGAACTTTGCTTTCGCTAAAACCAGTATGTCGGTGTCTCCGTGATTAGGCGCTTTAAACTAAGTGAGACGATCTTTCATCAGGTCGATCACTTATTGCAATTGTAATCAAACTGACTACTTAATCATGTCAAATTGCTTATAGGGGCTAACTGGTGCACCAAGGAACCCAAAATTGCTGTATGAAGTCGAAATCACCTTTCTGAGAGGCTTCGAGCTCTGTCGTTGCTGAGATATCTCTGGCGCCAAGAATTGGAGTAGGGTCTTCCCTATTCTGCTGCACCTGTATTTATTTTTGACTATAGAACTTTGCCAATTTCTTTAATTATCTTAGGGTTGACCTAAGGTTTAATGTTGCTTGACTCATCGACTTGGCACGACTCAAGGTATAAACTTGACTCGATATGATTGACTGACTCGAGGTTGACTCGACTCGAAGTAATATGACACGTGTGACTCATGACTCGTGTGTGCATTGTAATGTGATCGTGCGACTCAAAAAATGCAAAAAACAAAAATTTTCCGTCATTTTTGTGGAGGGTACCGACTTTCTCCCGAAAAAGAAAGACGCGAAGAAAGAATCGAAGTTTTCGAATGCATGTTGAATGGGCTTAGTCAAATGTTGTTTGATACTATCTCTCAAGGTGCAAGGATTAATCCATCCTAGGCTATCTCAATGGTTGACTCCATGATGAAAGTATTTGGGTAACTTAGGCACGGAGGCTAAGCACTTCATACTTCTATGTAATGACAATTATGAGTGATGAGTGATGTGACAAGGCATGCTTCATCGTTATGTTAAGATTTCATGACAAAGGGTTCCTAAGGGAACTATATTTGGTCATGTATCTGTGCGGTGTGTGATAGTGACACTAAAGCTAGGCCGCAAGAGCTAAGTGTGTGGAAAAATATATTATTGGAAGAGCCAAATAAGGGTGACTCTTAGGCTAGGTAAGCTAATGATGTAAGGACCAAGCCCCCAAGTCTAGCTTTAAGTGAAAAGGGATGAGCATTGGAGATCCCTTGATATGATCATGGTGTAAGTGTGTGAATGTGAATATGAATGCATGTTTATTACGGTCGCACCTCGATGTGAGGTTGCCTACGTATCCGTTAGGAATCAGGCCGAACGTAGCTCTAGCCGAACCTCGCACAAGTGTGTATACCTCAAAAAAGGTCTTTTTAAGGGTTGTAACGTGGTTAGGCTAAAGGTTTAAAGAAGAAGGGGATAAAGGCTCAAGACCCTAGATAAGCCCCTAAGGTGTGCAACCTCGCTTTTGAATCTTTATAATTTTATGCTTGAGTTTCTATTCTTTTTAGCTCTTTTTGCTTTAGCATTTATTTTATTTTTATAAGTGTGAGCAATCCCGATCATGCGGTCTATCACTCACATGGCATTCATGTTTCTCAGGCACGGTACCGAGCACTCGATAAGAGACGCAATCTGAGACATGTTCTTATCGAATATACTTTCATATCAAAGACATTGGAACACTTACCCTTTTGTACACTTGTTTTCGTTTTTTATTATTGCTTATTTTTTGCTATTGCTTTCTTTTGAATTTGCTCAAGCTTTCTTTAGAATTGCATAAGTTGCACGCCATCCCATCCCAAGGTTAGGTAGATGTAGGTTGAAAAAACAAGGGTCTATCGTTAGACGAGGCTCAAAGTGGTTTATGAAGAAAAGATTGTAAATTTGAAAGGTGAAAGGAGATATGATGTGGCTACAAGGGGTGCCTCAAATCATTGGTATACCTTAAGCTTAATTCGACATGGATTTTTTTTTTTTTTTTTTTTTAATGCAATGCAATGTGATGATCATATGCAAGGAAATAAATGCTCATTTTATTAAAAAGGGAAAAAGGAAAAAATCCTATTAATCTAAAAGAAAAGAAAATGTGCCTATGCTAGACTTAATGGGGAAAGGAAAAAATGAAGAAGAAATAGAAAAGGAGGTCACGAAATCTTGTCGTTGAAGCTCGCCTCTTCTCTTGTGTTGTTTCATCATTACCCTCATTTTTTGTTTGTCAATCACATGACTCAAACTCGGTTCAACACACATGGATGGAGAAGGTGAAGAAAGATGGAAGAATGTGAAGAAGATTTAGATGGAGGGATATGAAGAATTAGGAATAGAATGTACCCCCCAACTCAAATGACGGAAAAGACCGACTCATGCATGAACCTAAGACATGGCCATGGTGACATGTGCTCAAAGTGTGTGCTAAGACTAGTGAGTGTAGGTGACATGTTAAGACTCGTGTCATGACCATGTGGCTAGACTATGTAATAAGACTAAGTTAAGACTTCACGTATATGCATTAAACTGGACAGACTGTGGTATTTTAGTCATACCTTTTGATCTGCGACTCTGATTGGGATGAAACCAACGCCAAATTAAAGAAAAAACACGGTACTACAGATCCATAGGTTGTACGACTCGTAGTTCTTTCTAGAACTCCAGATATGACCAAAACAAGTTGACGTTTGTGCAGTATACGGGAATAAAAATCCGGGTTGACTTAAAGGAACTTTGACTCGATTTTATGTTTATTTATTAGCTCAAATTAATTAATTAATTAATTAAACAAAGTCTTTTAGTCATTAATCAATTTATTTAGTCTTAGCACAAGTCAAACAAACGGTTATGAAAAATCACATAGAGTATGCAAATAATGCACAATTAGTCAAGTAGGCACAATATGATGCAATGAGTTCGCAACCTAACCATGGCTCTAGTTCTCTAAAGTTCGGGATATGGTTTAGTCAAATAGGGTCCATGGTTAATTGTCCAGATGCACCGCGTAGAAGCCTAACCGTGAAGGGTTAACGCGTGTGGATAGAACACCGCGAGTTTTTAGAAAAAACTCACTTCCATGGTTTGGTGAACTCAACCTCTCAGATGTACCCTTTGTTGCCAGGAGCGTTCAATCGGGTACATAGAGCATGAATTCCCAGAGGGTTATGTCCATATGTAGAACACATATAGGTTTCAGAATAGTGAGAAAAAATTCAATCAGGAAGCAGGATCGAGCAAACAATATGAAAAATCGGTCGAAATTAGAACGCATATTTCTGGCTCGGTATTGGGGGAAATTGGCGCCAGCAAACAGAGACTGGCGCCAACTTTTAACTGTAGCGCCTGGCGCCAATACTGGCGTCTGGCGCTACGGCTAAAAGTTTGGCGCCAAGCTCTGGCCCTGACGCTACTTCCCATATGCCTCAGCAGCTTTCTGTGCTCAATAAAATCATCCAGTTTCGCGCGGTGTTATTTCAGTCCTAGTTGTGAAAGACATTTCTCAAATTTCCTACGTGTAAAATCCTATGTTTTTGACTCATTACGGATGGTCTTTCCAATGAGAACCTTTTTATGCATATGACAATAATGTTAATCAAAATTACGCACATGAAATACTTAGAACTTTTCGAGTCTCATCCACTCATTCTAGATCATTGCCAAAACAAATTCAGGAATTAAAATAGGAATCCTCCCCAGTGGAGTCGCCAAAAACTGTAGGGAATAGTTTCAAGCCTTTAAAATCCCACTAGCTTGAACCCCACTGTGATCATACACTAAAGTACGGTGGCGTCCAAAAGGGAAGAAGATAGAGCAAAAGAGTCGCCAACAAGTTTTTAAGGAACTTGTAAACCATTCACGAGGTGAAGGTTACACCCCTTAACGATCCAAGAGATCGTTAACTCCATAAGGTCATGAACCAAATAAGGGTTCGGGGATGAAGGTACAAATCCAACCTAAAAGAGATTGAACCTGCCCTAATAATAGGCCTCTACTTTATTCTGCTCGTATTCATGTGCGCTTTCTAATTAACATGCAATCAATAGGATTAACCCTAAATCTGTTTATCTATGTTGGTTTAATTTAATGCACAGATAAACTATTATTGGCGATCACTTGAATTATAATCAAAGTTAACCCTAAACAAGATTATTAATTATCTTATTAAGCGTGATTACAAGTACCAATTCCCTTTAAACATGCATGAAAGGCGTGATCAAGCAATAAATATAAATAATCAAGCAACATAATAAATAATCAATATCATTAATAATAATAATATCAATCATAATCATGTTAAAGCATAGCAAGATCTTAGGCATGATACTAACAAGATTAATAACAAACCCTAGCATGTCACTAAGCAATAAAAATCAAATCTTTAACCCTAACATGATACTAACATGAATAAATATTAGGAAGAGAATAAAAGGCATCATAGCAATCATATTTAATATTAAAATTACCCTAGACATGATACTAGGAATCATAATAACATTATAAACATGATTTTTACATCATAATATCAATTAAACCATTAAAGTACTTACTTGGATGCCTCGTACCTCTTTCTAATAACAAAATACACACGTTAGTAACTTCAAGGAAAATAATAATCAAACAATTAAATTAAATAATTTAAATAGAGATTTGGGACCAAACCCTCAGAAATTAAAACCTTTCACGTTTAGGGCGAAGGAAACTTTGAATATGGCTAGGTGTTTCAAGATCTAATGAATGCGGAATTTTGTATTAAAAAGCAAGAAAGAATATTTATTCTAAAGAATGAATGATGTTGATGATAGAAAAAGATGAATGAAAGAGATGAATGAATGAGATGAATGAATGTTGATAATTGGTGAATGAAAAGAGTTGATTAAAACTTAAGAATAAAGAGAATTGGTGAATCAAAATAGAGTTTTTGATACGATATTTATAGAGAAAATCATCCAAAAAAGATAATTTAACAAAACAGAGTCTGAAGATCGAAAAAACACATTGGCGCCAGCCCTGGCTAGTTGGCGCCAGCACCAGTGGCTAGCGCCTGGCGCCAATCCTGGTTCCAGGCGCCAAGGCCTGGGGTTGGACGCCAAAGTGGTTTTCCACGCGTTTTCGAAAATCTGATAAATTTCCTGTACTGGAAGATAAAATAATATAATTCCAATCGAAAATGCTATTTGATCTTGATTAAAACTCTGAAGAATCCCAACTGAATCAGGAATGATAAAGACCTTCTAGAATGTTCTAGAAGACTAAAACCATTCCTAATTACATTAGGAATGATAAATTATATTAGGCCCTCCCCTAGATCATTAGGCCGTACTTAAAGCTCAAACCGGGCCCAGTTTAGTAAATTGGCCATAACTTCCTCAATATTCATCGGAATTGGGCTTATAATATATCGTTGGAAAGGTCTTTGTAAGCCCTATCCAACTACGCCACTATTGGACCCATATCATGGACCAACCAAACTGTATTGGCTGTTTTCTTTAAAATAAAGTTTTCAAAAACAGGGAGAAGAGAAAAAGAAGTAAAACTTTCCGCAACACTAGACCTTTCCACACTTCGTTTCATTCGATTATGATTCGACGTGAAAGGCACTCATCACCGGGTTTGGTTTTGGGGAGACACAAATGGGTGTCTACAGATGGTATTCTCTAGCTTGCAGGAGGTCATCAAAACAGTAAAGCAACAACAAATCGGTTACTTTGAGAGACGTGTGCTCGACGGTGCAAGATACGCGTTTCTTAACTCTTTTATCTGTTTAACTAACGCTAGTTTTTCAGGTATCGGCGTTATAAGATTGATTTAGGATCGCAGAACGTTCTAAATCATTCTCCGTCCCTATCATTACTTTGACTTTTGTTTTCGAAACTTACGTTTCTCCAAACTCAGTCAAAGTGGGGGCTTCTATAGACACCCATTTGTGTCTCCCCAAAACCAAACCTGGTGATGAGTACCTTTCACGTCGAATCATAATCGAATGAAACGAAGTGTGGAAAGGTCTAGTGTTGCGGAAAGTTTTATTTCTTTTCTCTTCTCCCTGATTTTGAAAAACTTTATTTTAAGAAAAACAGCCAATCCAGTTTGGTTGGTCCATGATATGGGTCCAATAGTGGTGTAGTTGGATGGGGCTTGCAAAGACCTTTCCAACGATATATTATAAGCCAATTCCGATGAATATTGAGGAAGTTATGGCCAATTTACTAAACTGGGCCCGGTTTGAGTTTTATGTACGGCCCAATGATCTAGGGGAGGGCCTAATATAATTTATCATTCCTAATGCAATTAGGAATGGTTTTAGTCTTCTAGAACATTCTAGAAGGTTTTTATCATTCCTAATTCAATTAGGACTTTTTAGAGTTTTAATCAAGATCAAATAGCATTTTCGATGGAATTATATTATTTTATCTTCCAGTACGGGAAATTTATCAGATTTTCGAAAACGCGTTGAAAAACACTTTGGCGTCCAACCCTAGGCCTTGGCGCCTGGAACCGGGATTAGCGCCAGGCGCTAGCCATTGGCGCCTGGCGCTAGCCACTGGTGCTGGCGCCAACTAGCCAGGGCTGGCGCCAATGTGGTTTTACGATCTTCAGACTCTGTTTTGTTAAATTATCTTTTTTTGGATGATTTTCTCTATAAATATCGTATCAAAAACTCCGTTTTCATTCACCAATTATCATCAATCTTCATCAACTCTCAAGTTTTCAATTACCATTCATCTAATTCTCCTCATTCACTCATTCATTCATCATCTTCATCTCTTTCATTCATCAATTCTCAATAATATTAATTCTTTAGCATTCTTTCTTTCTTGCTTTTTAATACATAATTCCGCATTCATTAGATCTAGAAACACCTAGCCATATTCGAAGTTGCCTTCGCCCTAGGCGTGAAAGGTTTTAATTTCTGAGGGTTTGGTCCCAAATCTCTATTTCAATTATTTAATTTAATTGTTTTGGTTATTTTTTCCTTGAAGTTACTAACGTGTGTATTTTGTTATTAGAAAGAGGTACGAGGCATCCAAGTAAGTATTTTAATTGATTTATTGATATTATGATGTAGAAATCATGCTTAGATTGTTATTTTAATTCCTAGTATCATGTCTAGGGTAACTTTAATATCAAGTATGATTAAAAGTACAATGCTTCCTATATTCTTCCTAATATTTATGATTGTTAGTATCATGTTAGTGTTAAAGATTTAATTTTTATTGTTTAGTGACATGCTAGGATTTGTTATAAATCTTGTTAGTATCATGCCTAGGATCTTGCTATGCTTTAACATGATTATGATTATGATTACGATTGATATTATTATTATTAATGATGTTGATTATTATTTATTTATGTTGCTTGATATGTATCATATTTTATATTTTTACTGCTTGATCACCTTTTATGCATGTTTAAAGGGAATTGGTACTTGCAATCACGCTTAATAAGATAATTAATAATCTTGTTAGGGTTAATTATGATTATAATTCAAGTGATCGCCAATAATAGTTTATTTGTGCATTAATATTCAACCAACATAGATTAAACAGGTTTAGGGTTAATCCTATTAAGTGTATGTTTATCAGAAAGCGCACACGAATACGAGCAGAATAAAGTAGAGGCCTATTATTAGGGCAGGTTCAATCTCTTTTAGGTTGGATTTGTACCATCATCCCCGAACCCTTATTTGGTTCATGACCTTATGGAGTTGACGATCTCTTGGATCGTTAAGGGGTGTAACCTTCACCTCGTGAACGGTTTACAAGTTCCTTAAAAACTTGTTGGCGACTCTTTTGCTCTATCTTCTTCCCTTTTGGACGCCACCGTACTTTAGTGTATGATCACAGTGGGGTTCAAGCTAGTGGGATTTTAAAGGCTTGAAATTATTCCCTACAATTAGCTTATTTGCAATAGGTGTATTTAACTTTTTAGCAACAAAAGTACATCTTTGTGAATTTCAGAGCTTGCACCATCCCTCCTGATCCTAAACCAAAATAATTCATATTACAATTAAGGTACTCCTATTGAAATTATGGATTAATATAATAGTGTTACACAATTTATTGTCTTCTATTCTAAAGTTAATTTTTTACCATTTACTTGTTATTCCTATTCATTGTTGTGAGATTTATTAGGCTCTCTACAACTTAACATTTCTACTCCTTAATTCGCATAATATAATTCATTTTGGGACCTAATGTATCTTGCTTAATGGATTTAACTATTCAGCAAAAAAGTGATATATGTTATTGCATTGATATTTCCAAAATCATGGCCTCTAAGGCTTAGTCGTAGTTTCTAATTAAAAAGTCATAGCCACTAACAAACAAAACAAATCAATATACAATCATATGAGTAGCAGCCTTAATAGTTCAACTATGAATTACAAAAGTGATAATTTCCAATTTTTCTTAAACTATTCCAAATAATTTCTCATCTAGCCAACTCCTAATTCATATTAACATTATCATCCAAGTCATGCTATGACACACATGTATATTAATTTGATATTGTGTCAATATAATTTGAATTTTCAAAATAAACAATCTGATTGCAATTCCCAACCTAGTTCAAAATTATTCTGATAATCTAATTCATCATTACATGAGCTACTACATCAATAATTATGTATGATAATGAATCTGGGATGGTGAGGCAAATATCTTGTGCTCAAGATGGCAATGGGACATAAACCTCACTTTGTTGTACAAATGATATCAAAAGAAAAACTAATTCAAATACTCAATCATTTCTTTAAACTCTTCAGCTAATTCAAATAACAAAAATCTGAAAGCTTTAATCTGAAAACTTTTAACTCTTCAAACCCAAAATTGCTTCTTCAATCTTTCAAAATTACAATTATTTTAAACCAATTCAATTCGTTACCTTCAACTAAAACCCATTCCATCCCTTGCAAACTTCTCTATTATAATACCCTACATTAAACTCCAATTTAATACAGAAAAAAAAGTCTTCAACCATCAAAATTCAAAAACTGAATTAGAAGTAAGATTAAAAAAAAAAATTAATAAAACAATCGAAAATTTTAATTAGTAATTAATTTCATAAAATTCAACAAACAATTAACTAGCCAAAAAAAATTAAATAACCCTACATTTGAACAACAAATCAATAATCCAACAAAGAACCAACAAAAAATTAAAAGATTACCATAAACGGAAAGACTCCGATCAACTCCATGAGTAGCAACGGTAGCCAAGAATGCTAGATCGAAAGACAACTAGATGACTGATGTGCGGATTATTAATTCTTCACTCAACACGTGTGCTCGTGGGGTAACCGCCTTCGTTGGCCAGTGGATGGGGACGTGGGGTGGCCGGTGAGGCTTTCGTTGGCCAATGGGGAGGAGTTGGCGTGGGGTGATGACTCCGATGAGTGATACACTGAGTTTTTTTGAATGGAAAATTGAAATCAAGTAGAAAAGAGTAAATGAATAAAGAGTCAAATAAAGGAAATAAAATATGTTTTTCATTTTTATTTGTTTTTTTATTTTTAAAATTTTAACATTTACTACTAATATCAAAGTCTTACAACCAAATGCTACATAAAATCAAGTGTTACAACTAAGTGCTACTAAACATTAAAGTGTTACAACCAAGTGCTACTTAATATAAAAGTGTTACAACCAAGTGTTACAAAATACCAAAGTGTTACATGGGTGTTACTTATACATCAAATAACATTATAACTTTGAAAGTGTTACCATTCGGTGTTACCTAATATCACTTTTGTACTAGTGTTTGTGTACTAGCATTATAAAAGGACACTAACAAAAATAAAATATGGAGTATCATTTATTTCCCTTGCAGCCATACAATGCATGTAACATTAACTAACAAAATAAGACAAACAATTACTACAACAGAACATTAAAAGATTCAGAAAATAACAAATAAATCAGCTAACACAAAAATATACATACCTTGCATATGTAGGTAGTATGTTTTCCAGTACTTCTAGATACTTGTTCATGCAATCAAAGAACTCCCTACAAGCTGCTTCCTTATTCTCAAGAGAATCCTAAAAAATACAGTACACATTTAAGCACAGCAGTCTTTATGATTTTGTTGCTGATAAATAACAGAAATAGTTATGGGAAAGTTGCCGAGACAATACAATTAAGCCATAATATAACATGCTTCTCCCTTCCCAAGACTATTTATAAAAATGAACTTTTACAAGTTCAAGATACAAAATTGCCATAACAAGTTAAGCTGTATATAGAGCTGGCAATTTCACCCGAACCTGTGGATAACCGATCCACCCGACCCAAAAATATGGATAAAACCCGATTAAAGGCTGATTATAAATGGATGACGGGTGGATCAGGTCGGATTCGGGTGGACCTTCATCCAACCCATCACCCGATCCGTCACCCGATCCACCCATCCATCCACATATATATTAATATATATATTAAAAAAATATATATATAGTATTATTTTTAAAAAAAATTATATAAATATATATTATTTACTACATCATATAGGATAGAAAATCAAATACTTTGTTTCTCTCTCATCTAGTTAAAAGCTTCAAACCCTAGATCTAGCTTCACTAGCCGCACCTTCAGACTACAGAGCCACCATTTTGACGAGTTTCGCTGTCGTCAACTGCTCTAATTTCATCGGCAAACTGGTTAGAACACTTCATTATTACTCTTCTCTTTATTTTTCATTATTTTTGTTCATTAGTTAAATAATTCTCATGATTTTTCAGAAAATTAATTTTAGTTTCTTTGTTAAATTAGAAGGAACAAACATTATGTAATTTATAAACAAGAAATTAAATCAAGAAAAACTTGCAGATCAAAGATGATAAAGTCATACTAATTAATTTCATGTTTTGCAAGTGGTTTAGGTAGTATACTTGTACGAAAAAATTGGAAATTAGATAAGAAAATATCTAGCTTTTGAGTTTTGACTTTATAATTATAATTTGGGATTGTAATGTATATAAGTTAGGTTTTTAAGAATAATTTGGACATTTGCGTGTGGGTAATTTGCCAATTTCATACTCTTGTAGTTAGATTTTGTTATAGTTGCATGTATACTTAAATAATTTATGGTTGTGGAAGCCCTGAGAGGTTTATTTTGTTAATTAATACTGACCTTTCTCTTATATAACAACATATTCATGGACATGGAAGAGAGTAGTGCTGCGTCAAAGCCATCAGCTCCGAGATGCAGATTCCACCGCCATCAGCCTCTACTAAACAAGCGACTATGCCTACTAATGATCAGTCCACACAACAAGATTTTGATTCACAACATAATTCCATGGATTTACCTCCACGTCAACCTAAAAGGCTTAAATCAGAAGTCTGAAATCATTTTGAGAAGTTGACAATCAATGGTGTAGCAAAAGCAAGATGTCTACATTGTAAAAACCTCTTCTCACGAAATAGTAAAAATGGGACCTCCCATTTAAAAGACCAAATTGAGAATAGGTGTGTTAAAATGCATGTAGTGAAGATCGATGTGCGCCAACAACATTGTCTATTAATCGTAGACATGATTCAACAAGAATAGAAAACCATGTATTTAGTCAAGAAGTATCAAGGAAAGAGTTAGCTAACATGGTTATTCTCCATGAGTATCCCTTGTCTATTGTGGAGCATATTGGCTTTAGAAAATTTGTTCATAGTTTGAATCCAACATTCAAGATAATCAGTTGTAATACTCTCAAAAGTGATATTTTGAAGATGTTTACAAGTGAGAAAGCAAACCTGAAAAAATTATTTGATGATCATGTGGGAAAATTTGCAATTACGACTGATATGTGGACTGCATCAAACCAAAGACAAGGATATATGGCTGTTACATCACACTTCATAGATGACCAATGGAATTTGCGAAACAGAACCTTAAAGTATCCATAATATTACACTCTTTAATATATAAACTATTGCAGTTTTTCATAATAGTTGTTTGGTTGTTTATGTTTGTGTATTGATGTATTTTGTTTCATAATAAATTGATTGTGCGTAATTATTTTTATGCTTGGGTTTGTTTATGTTCCTTGCCCACATACTGCAAATATGCTTGCTCAGGTTTTGGTGGATACTCTGAATATGAATAACATAGCTGAAAAAATTTCATCTGTGGTTCTTGATAATTGCACAACAAATGATGCCATGGTTGATATCTTGCATGAGAAATTTGATGTTGACAATCTTTTATTAGACGGTAAATTTTTACATGTGCGTTGTAGTGCACATATATTGAATCTCATTGTCCAAGATGGGTTAGATGTGATTGGTTATGGTATTGAAAGGATCCGTAATTGTGTTGTTTTTTGGACTTCTACTCCAAGTAGAATCCAAAAATTTGAGGATACGGCTAGAGCTTCAAAAATTGATTATATTGTTCTAAAAAGTTAGTTCTTGATTGCAAAACAAGATGGAACTCTGCTTACTTAATGCTTCAAAGTGCTTTCCCATATAAGAATGTATTTTCAAATCTGAAAACTCAAAATCCCAAGTTCAAGTTTGTAATTCCTACTCAACGTGATTGGGAGTTGGCTGAAAAAATTTGTGATAAGCTGAGGAAGTTTCATAAAGTGACTGAGTTGTTCTCTGGTAGGAAATACCCTACTACAAAGTTGTTTTTTCGTCAAGTATGTGAGATTAAGTTGTGCTTGACAAAATGGAAAATGATGATGATGAACAAGTTATTAGGGACATGGCTGAAAAAATGATTGAAAAGTTTGACAAGTATTGGTCAAACATCAGTGGAATCTTGGCTATTGCAGCAATTTTGGATCCTAGAAATAAGCTTGAATGTGTGGAGTTTTACTTTAATGAAATATATGGTGATGAAAGGATTAGGGGATTGTTTGTATGTGATTTGTTACAAGAATACCAAGATAAGATGGTGGGGGGAGATTATATGTCTTCTAGTCATGATATCATGTTTAGGAAACGACATGTTGGTGATCCTTTGAATAATAATGATGATGAAGTTGGTGAATGGACTAGGATTAAGAGGTATAAGAAAAGAAAGGCTAATGTGAGGTGTGAGCTTGATCATTATCTTGAGGATGATGCATTGCGGGAGAGTAATGATTTTGATGTCCTTCATTATTGGAGAATTGATTTGAAGTATCCAACCTTAAATTAAGAAAAATTGCCAAGGACATACTAGCTATTCCAGCATCAACTGTGGCTTCGGAGAGTGCTTTTAGCATGGGGGGGAGGGGGGGTAGGGTTGTGAGTCCTCATCGTTTGTGTCTTCATGCTACAACTGTGGAGGCACTTATATGTTTACAAAATTGGATTCTTAATGAGTACTCTGGTAATTCTTACTCTTTTACATACTACATCCACTTAAAATAATTTATTTATTTTAAAATGTTTGATATTATAATTGATAATTTTGTTTATATTAATTTAGATTCTTCTTTTGACAATGCACATGCATGTGCTACTATCTTGGATGATGTTGATGTGGGAGCCGAAAGAAGTACATCAAGTGAAGTCATTGATATTAACTCGGTAATTTGATCAAACTTGTCTATTTCTTTAACCCCAATTTCTTTTGATTATATCTTATTTATAAATACTTGGTATTATTAATTATGGTATGTAGGATGGAGAGGAAAGACTTTTGATATGAAGATCAATAATTTGTGAAGGCTTGAAGAGTTGAAAAGAAAGATATTTATTTTGAGCAAATGTTATGTACTGTCTTTTTTTTTTCTTTTTTTTTTTATTATGAGAATTTAGACAAATGTTGTAATTTGTGCGAGACTTATTAAATTGTATTATGTGGTAGTACTATCATTTTCTTTCACTGATGGTATATTAGACTATTGAAGTATTGATGTCTACTGTTTAATTATATTCATGGGTGTTGATATTAGTGGACTACTTTTCCAAATCTGATTTTTTTTTTTAAATTAGAATGCAAATAGAACTTGAATTTCATCCATTTGTCACCCGATTCATCCGTGGATGATGGATGGATCGGATATGGATGGGGTTTGGATCGGGTGACAGATGGATTGGGTGACGGATGGGCATAGGCGGATGGATGCGGATGGAGCATAATCCGACTCGTATCTGATCCATTGCAGCCCTAGCTAAATACGATCCAAGTTTCCACATAGATCATAATGTAGGAGAATATACTTACCAATTTGTTTATATCATCATCAGCACCCTGAAGAGAGCTTCTTAATAGATAGAATGTATGAGATATAAATTCCAGCTCCCAAGTCCCAGTCTTCAATCTCTGACTTGTGATCCTCCATTGAAGTTGCTAATCTCCATATTTTAGAGTTTTTGGCTGCATTTAAGAAAATCCACTATAATCATCATTAGCTCTAACATTTGCCAAGACAATTATACCAAGTTGTGAATGAGTCCACAAGTTCAGTTTTGGAACAACTAGCAAAAGCGACGCAATACGTAGGAAAGGCTTCCAAGAAGTCCGTAAAGTTATGCTAATTCAAATATTTATAGTAAGAGAGCAATGTGATATCATCAACATTATAATCATGCAACAAAGTGATAAGAATCATAAGATCAATTAAGTCTAACTTTAAATATCAAAAGTTAAAGTGGAAGTATAGGAAATTTTGTCAACAACAACCAATTATAGCCTCTGTTTTGAAAACAACTACCTTTTAATTTTTTTTTTAAAACAACTACCACAAAAATTTTAAAAGTTAGAGTAGCACTAACACATTAGTATTTCCGGCTAGAATCTCCGGTGATAGGGGCCCACTTTTCACCTTTCCCTCCAATATGAGTTTCTCTCTCCTCTCTATATAACAGTTTATATAGGTGAAAAGTGGGCCCCTATCACCGGAGATTCTAGTCGGAAATACTAATGTGGTAGTGCTACTCTAACTTTTAAAATTTTTGTGGTAGTTGTTTTAAAAAAAAATAAAAAGGTAGTTGTTTTCAAAACAGAGGCTATAATTGGTAGTTGTTGACAAAATTTCCGGAAATATAAGGTGGCACACTCGTAGTTACGAGCTGCTGAAACCTGAAAAGCAAAGTTGTCATGGTCGCATTAGCTTTGGACTAATTATGCTTTCTTCTATTTCCTCTGTTCATAAAGAATTACACCATGTACAGAATCTTGAATATAGCCAATACAGAATCTGTTCAAAGCCTAGTCTTAAGGGGAAAGGACAATAGAGATCCACAAGGTCGTTTTTAAAATGTTGTTTCAATTTACCAGTCTTTTGGAAGAGAGAGCCCAAGTAAAGATATCAGTTTAGATTTGCTCCCGACATATTACAAGGAGGCGATGGCAGTGAGGCCTTGAAAGGCTATAAAATGTATCAGATTTACAGTCAAACATCTGACTCTCAATCTTGGAGACATGTAACGCATCAACCACCAATCACCATAACCTACAGCCGGAGACCAAGGCAGCAGAGCAAGCAGGGCAACAACAACACTTTCCCATCATGGCCAAGCAACAACTCCTTAAAAGCTGTAGGGGCTTTCTTGGCTTATTAGCCTATTACTAGGGTAATTTGGAAGAAGACAAGAAGATTATATGGAGCAATTAAGGCATTAGGCCAAGTCACTTAGTTGTAGTAGTAGTATATATATTATAAGCCCTTTAGGGGAGAGATATTTAGAAATTTGTATTAAGAACATGGAGAGTAATGGCCTAAAGCGATTGACGTATTACGCAAGCTTTAAGCTTTATCAATCAAACAACCTTCCGACTATTTTTTTTCTTTTTCGTATCATGCTAGTCCGTTGCAAGACAGTGCATGAAGGATTTGGAATTTGATAACACATGTAGGGAACTAGTATAAATCAGGTTATATAAAGGTTAGATACTAAGAGACTGTTCAGCACTGACTTGTTGATACAGATGAGACACCGTATAAAATCTTTAAACGAAATATCTGAAAGAGAGAGGAGGACAATATGGAAGATAGATAGAATGTGTAAAAATTTTATAAAGTTCGTCATATAGGAATTAAGGAGCAAGAGATTACTCAGGGATTGCAAATATACTTCATATTTAAAAGCAGAGAGCAAACTCAGCAAAGATCTATTAACAAAGTAACTGAAGCAATATAGGATTAGTCAAGGAATGATTTGGAAGATTTGATGTAACTATTAGTAATTTAGTAAATACTTATAGAGAGAAAAAATGTGTCAGATAACAACTTGAGTTGTTCTATAAGGTTGTGAATGAGAAAAGGAGACAACATAACATGATACAGAAATACAAGATTTAAAATGAAGATCATCAACTTTGTTTTCTCATTCCCTTTTCCTCCACTTAAATTTGTATCTACCAATAGAGCACGCAAATGTCAGAACCCAATGTTACAACCTCTCATACATGCATCAGTTTCCAAACACCGCATAATGTGAAAAATGCCCAAAGAAGATTGTTTCAAAAACTACGGTAAATCTCAAACGCACTACGAAAAAAAGGACAAAAAAAATTATGAAAGAATGCCAAAGCTAAGTGATAGAGGGGAGGCACTTTCAAATTACTTCTAGGCCCTAGCATGGTAACAAAATCTCACAACTCGGCCAAATTCTCACAAGTGCAAAGGAAACATGACGAAGTATGATTGTGACAACTATGCAATACGAAATATAACAGTAAATTTAATCAATCAGCACAATACACTAACAACAGTGAGAGTGGTGAGCTAGGATATTGATGCGACCTTAAGACAGTTATTGCTCATGCAAAAGTTAAGGTAATGACTAATGAGATATAAGTCTCACACAGCTAAACCACAGCTTACCAAAAATATATGAATAACAGCAGCCTCAGTGATTGTTACAAACAATGATGATATTAACAACAATTCTAACATCATTAGTGAATCCTAACGACTAATTCAGCAAGAACACATGCATAACTATACCAAGCATACATATGATTGAGGAATAAATATATTACCTGACAAAAATAAAGAATAGACAACTGATGTTATGAAAACTGAATGAGCTTTCTGCCACTTTGCACTTTGAGTGTAGTGTTCTAGAGCATTTGACATATCACCATAGTATTGAAAATACACAACCTATAATGAATACAAAATATAAACACTCAGAGGAGAAAAAGTAGAGCAAAATAGAAAGGAGTTGCTTTTAAAACAATGATTGAAGGAATATAAGGTTAAAAATAAAATATGCTTATTTTAGAATAAGAGGATAGTAATATTAGTCAAACCTCAAACCATCCATAACATAAAGCTAAAATGTAAGGTACAAGAATACATCTAATCAAATCACTGCTTTAGCAAGTGAAGACGGTATCTTTTGTACTTGTCTCAGTATGAGGGAATATAACAGTGCTTGTATAATATGAAGTGAAAGTGTGCTTATGATTTTGTTAATGTCAGCCTGAATGCAACCCATACATGCATGTGTGTATGAAATGAAAATTAGTGAAAGTATGGTTCTTTATGCACATGTTTCCATGAGTTTCTCTCATTTTTTGCATATTATCTTGGGAGATCAAGGCAGTGTGTGAAAGTTTAGAATAGGATCTCAATAATCATGGAATTAATAACTGAAAATAAAAGAAACTGGTTATTCCTCATTTTGGAGCATTCCATGCATATTACATATAAATTAAATAAAATAAAAAATAATAAAAAAATTAATTTTTTTTTTTGAATGAATAAAAAAAAAATAAAAATAATAATAATAATAATATAATAATAATAATAATAATAATAATAATAATAATTTTAATAATAATAATAATAATAATGATAATAATGATGATGATGATAACATTTCCTAGGGAATGTTACATGCATTCCATGCATATTACATAATAATAATAATAATAATAATAATAATAATAATAATAATAATAATAATAATAATAATATTCCTTGCATTTCCTAGTAGTAGTAGTAGTAGTAGTAGTAGTAGTAGTAGTAGTAGTGGTGGAAGTAGTAGTGGTGGTAGTAGTGGTAGTGGTAGTGGTGGTAGTGGTAGTGGTAGTGGTAGTGGTGGTGGTGGTGGTGGTGGTGGTGGTAGTAGTAGTAGTAGTAGTAGTAGTACTAGTACTAGTACTAATAATATAACTAATATATAAAGCTAAACTTTTAGCTAGGCAACGAGATAGCGACACTTGGCGTTCCAACTTTTCGCCAAGTGTCACGCCACATAGGATAGAGTTATATAGAATTCAATTTGTAGGATAAAAAAGTAAATTTAGAATTATATTTTCAAACAAATTTGGATAGATTTTAGGATAAAATTGTTAATTTAGATTTTTATTTTCGATAAAGTATCAATATTTCATATGTACAAATTAAATTATAATTTTATTAAAAAAAATTATAACTCTCATAAATTATCATATAAATTTATTTTTTGTATTTTTTTGGAGCAAAGGAATTAGCTCAAAATGCACCACATCCATTATTTATAATACTACCTCCGGTCCAATTTACTCGCAACAAAGGGGTATTATCTGTGAGACATAAAATATTCCTTTGTTGCAAGTAAATTGGACCGGAGGTAGTATATTCTAATCAATTAAAACAATATACTTTACAATCTAATATAATTTTATTACTATGTGTAGACCTGTCAATCGGGTCGGGTCACGAGTCATTTCGGACAGGGTTATTATTTCAGGTTACGGGTCAAAAAATGTTTTTCACCAATGTTATTATTATTAGTCATTACATGCCTACTATATAGTTTAAATCATCACAAAAACACATCAATCCCTAATTAATTTTGTATTAATGATATGTTTTAAAATTTGACATATAGATTAAAATTTTATCTTAAAATTCAATAAACAACCCGGGCATCGCACGGGTACAAAACTAGTAATAATAATAATAATAATAATAATAATAATAATAATAATAATAATAATAATAATAATAATATTAATAATAATAATAATAATAATAATAATAATAATAATAATAATAATAATAATAATAATAATAATAATAATAATAATAATAATAATAACGACAACAACAACAACATTTCCTAGGGAATGTTCACCAAATATTTGTTTAGGAATCAGAACCCTTTGCCCAACCAAACAAAATGGGTAATTGAAAGGTTATCATTCATTCCTCTCCTCCCTCTTTGAACTTCTTGCCTTTTCCCATTCTTGAATCAAATAGCCTATTATAAGAATGGAACAATTTTTCAAAATTGTTGGTACTCAACAAGGACGAGTCATACAAAATTTTGGAGTATCAAATCATAAATATCTTCCATTCATAGATACTATCCTGATGAAAATATTATAGAGGAGAGAAAAAGATGGCTTCCAATTAGAAAATTTAAACAAAACCCCCTCAGTTCCAAAATATGAGCACTTCAAGATAATCTATACTAATATATTAAAAGGTGTTCCTAAAAATGTCGATGTGCCACATAGTTTCTATTTTGTCGTGCCATGTCATCTTCCCACCATTTCCTCATGCCACATCATCACTCAAATAATCCCACATCACTCAAGCAACTAACATTAGTCCATATAAAAACATAAGGATAAGGAGGTTCACCATCTAAGCCAATATCAACTATGTTGTTTGTATGGAAAATAATTCATATAACTACAAACCACAAGGTTTAATTAAAAAATTAAAACAAAAAAAAACTACATTGAAAGAATAACTCAATTTTGGTTTGACAGTGACAATTGCAGTTTTAAAAAGCCTTTAAAAAAAATTACCAATTGTACATCTACAATAATAGCAGTCCGGGGCAACGTCCGGGGTCACTCACTAGTTCTCTATAATTAGAAGTTATTAGTAGGGGTGTCAAATCCGGGTACCCGGACATTCGGGTACCCGGATCTTCGGGTAGTTGATTAGTCGGCCCGTGTCCCGTCCCGAACAATCCGGGTACCTTTTTTTTTATTTATGAATTTGTACCTAAAATATGGTATTGGTGGTTGTTTACATTTCAATAAACCTGCAGTATTTTATTTTTAGAAAATCTGTTGCATTTTCACAAAAACAAAAACTGCAGTATTTGATATAAAAAATTTACAAAGTTTTTGAGTCTTTAGTTACATAACTTCAAAATATACAAAGTACAAATAATGGCACAAAGCCACACAACAAACGAAATGGGAGGAAATCAATTCATTCACTTGTGACTTGTGAGATCCGATATTTCAAGTGTCTCATCAATAACAATTGCTACTTGATCCAAAACCAAATCTTTCATTCCTACAAAACACAAATAATGCAATAAAATAATAACATCACATATATTATATATAGCAAAGTGGTAAAATACAGGAATATAAAAATTTACCAAACAAACACATTAATAAATATAATTAAATGAAAACAGGAAGTTTAAAAAAAAAAAAAAAAACAAATTGATTTAGATCTATAACAACAAAAATTACAACAAACTAACCTGAGTTGTTGAGAAGATTAAGAGAACGGATGAAATTAGATCTACCAATTGATGATAAAGAAAATAGTTAGATCCAAATTACTAAGGTAAAAACCATGAAAAATAATACAAAAATACCACTAAAATTCTACAAATAAAACATACCTGAGATTGAGTGATGTACTGAAGTGTGAGGAACAAAGGATGAATCGAATTATGCTTGAGGAATTGAGTTGATTGATATTTTGAGAGATGGAGGCGCTTGAGAAGTAGAGAGAAGTCAGAGAATTTGAGTGTTAGGGTTTTTTTTTTTACATTGTGAGGTGAGTGCGTGAGTTTTGAGTTGTGAGAAAATGAACCCTAGGGCCTAGGCTAAGTGGGCTGATCTAAGCTAGTGGGCTGATGAGAATTTTGAGACTTTTTTTTCCTTAATTTTTAACGGGTATTCGGGTACCCGCGAATTAGCAAAACTGACCCATGTCCCGACTCGCGAAATTGCTAATTTAGCAGGACGGGTACCCGACCCGAAAAAACTGAAAAAATAGATAATTTCCCGTCGGGTTTTTTGCGGGTCATCGGTTATTCAGGATGGGACAACCAGGTTGGGTTTTTTTTAACACCCCTAGTTATTAGTAATAAAAATAGTGTTCAAAAGTGGCATATAATATAGGCATTAGTAATTTAAACTGACAAATACTAGTATTGTATAGTACATTAACATTACACATGATATGGAATAACAACAATCAGTTAAATGGACATAAAATGTGGAGTAGAGAAATAAAAAATGTACCATAGCCTCGTGCAACCACTGCGATGGGATACCCAACTCCTCAATAAATTGGCGTTGCTCTTCTTGCGAACTCCAAGTATCACAATATTGGAACAAGATTTCCCGAATAACTGTAGAGTGGAGATAGGGAAAATCTTCACAATAAGGCATGTGGAGGACAACATGGATGGCCCAACGGCATTTCCCTAGACAAAGAAATTGGGAAACATATGCCATATCAAGAATATGGAGATCACTATAACTAAAGGCATCAATTGCTTCAAGAATTCCACGCTGATACCAGATCATATGGTAGTCAAGTGGATCATTGGTTGATGCAAAAGCACTGAACATAGATTTCAGTCCATCGAATTTACCATCTTCACAAGCATGAAGCAACATCTGATAATAAGCAAGGTCGTACCGTCCTTCTGGGGCAATGTTAAGAGTCTCCTCAACCGGTCCCTCATCAATATAAATTAGAACAGGATATGGAGCCTTTCCTTTAGTAAAAAGATGTTGATAAGTGTGAAAAACAGCAGGTAAGGCAGTGCCTGGTGGTAATTCATACCACATCAACAAACCCAAGAACCTTTTCCAGTCAATGCTTTTTCCAGCCAAAGCATTGTGAATATTACCCGAAAGCAATTCAAAAAGTTGTATCATGTCCTTCTCAATAAAATTAAAGTCCATACCATTAATTCTCCACACCTCTAACTGTTGAGCTATATCAGAATGATTCACCATTGATCCACCAGCCTCTCCAAGTAAACAGGTGTAGACACCCATTTGTGTCTCCCCAAAACCAAACCCATTTATGAGTACCTTTCCCGTCGAATCATAATTGAATGAAGTGAAATTGTGGAAAGTCTAGTGTTGCGGATAACTTTTAATTCTGTTCTTTCTCTTTGTTTTTGAAACCTATTTTAAGAAAACAACCAATCTAGTTTAGTTTGGTCCATGGCAAGGGTCTAATAATAGTGTAGTTGGGTCGGGTTCGAAAAGAGTTTTCGAACGATATAGTATAAGCCCAATTCCGATGAATATGAGGAAGTTATGGCCAAATTACTAAACTGGGCCCGGTTTGATATTTATATGCGTCCCAATGATCTAGAGGAGGGCCTAATATTGATTTATCGTTTCTAATGTGATTAGAATTGATTATAGTCTTCTAGATTCTTCTAGAAGGTTCTTTTCATTCCTAATTTAATTAGCATTGATAAATTGATTTTAGTTGACTTTTAAGAGTTTTAATCAGAATAAAAGAAGTGTTTTTAAGGAAAATACGATTTTGCCCTCTCGTACGGCTAAATTTTATCAAATTAAGAAAACGCGTAGAAATTTATTTCCAGCGTCTGACGCTAGAGTCCAGCGTTTGGCGCCACGCGCGTATTTGGCGCTGCGGTCGTGTTTTATTCTTTTCGAAACTCTGATTCATTTTTTATCATATCCGGCTGATTTTCTTTATAAATAGCCTCCTAAAACCTCCGTTTTCAATCACCAATTTCCATCACCAACTCTCATCAAGAATCTCTTGATTACTCTCTCTTTCTCTCCTTTCTAAACTAGCCTTTTTTCATACATAATTCCGCATTCACAAGATCTAGAAGCACCTAGCCAAGTTCGAAGTTGCCTTCGCCCTAGACGTGAAAGGTTTGATTTCTGAGGGTTTGGTCCCAAATCTAGTCTAAACTTTCTTTAGATTCTCTCTTTCAATTATTTGATTATTACTTTCCTTGAAGTTACTAACGTGTGTATTTTGTTATTAGAAAGAGGTACGAGGCATCCAAGTAAGTGCTTTATTTGATTTTAATTGATATTATGTATAGAAATCATGTCTAGGTTATTATTATGATTCCTAGTATCATGTTAGGATGTTTTGATCTTCATAGTATCATGTTTAGGGTAATAACTATAATTTCTAATATCAAATATGACAATTGTGATTCCTGCGATGCTTCCTATTTTCTTTCTTAATATCATGTTAGTATCATGTTAGGGCTAAAGCTTTGATGTTTAGTGACATGCTAGGGTTTGTTATTAATCTTGTTAGTATCATGCCTAGGATCTTGCTATTATTATTATGCTTTATTATTAACATGATTATTTTTATGATTATAATTGTTATAATTATTGTTATCATGATTATTATTATGTTGCTTGATGCTTATTATTGTTATTGCTTGATCACGCCTTCTATGCATGTTTAAAGAGAATTTGTACTTGTAATCACGCTTAATAAGATAATTAATAATCTTGTTAGGGTTAATTTGATTACAATTCAAGTGATCGCCAATAAAAGATTTATTTGTGCATTAATATTCAACCAACATAGATAAACAGGTTTAGGGTAAAGCTATTGATTGCATGTTAGTCAGAAAGCGCACATGAATACGATCAGAATAAAGTAGAGGCCTATTATTAGGGCAGGTTCAATCTCTTTTAGGTTGGATTTGAACCTTCATCCCCGAACTACCAGTCTTGGTTCCAGACCTATTGGATTTAACGATCTCCTGGATCGTTAAGGGGTGTAACCTTCACCTCATGAACGGTTTACAAGTTCCTAAAACTTGTTAGCGACTCTTTTGCTCTATCTTCTTTCCCTTTGGACGCCACCATGCTTAAGTGTATGATCACAGTGGGGTTCAAGCTAGGGATAATGCTTGAAATATTCCCTACAACAAGCTAGCCTCACATCCCCCCTACAAGCAGCCAATTCAACAGCTGCATCAAACTGTCACCTAGTCAGGAAAAGAAATATCTGTTCCAAATCATCAGACTCACTCAAGTAGCCCAAGTCTTCTTGCACCCGGTGGTACACACTCTCTTACAACCAATAACTAAACTCTTCCCTTCGCATCAAAGGGAGTGCTTCAGGATCAATATCTAAGCGAATGGATTTTCCATCCAGCATCATATCTTCCTTAGGGTCATCTACTCCAAACAAAATCTTCCCACTGGTCTCCTTTTAAGAAAAAAGGACCTCAATTAGCTCCCATACAATCACTTGGTGCATCATTGACATACGAACAGATGGCAACATGCCAGGAACCTTGAGTTGCTTCTCAACTAGTTATATGTAGCGCCGAAATATGTCTGAAAGAGCTAGACGATCACATACAACCTTTTGGAGGCTTCATTTGAAAGATCCAACTTCAACTTCAAGTATTCTATGATCCAAAGACCTGTGTAGATCCAATGGAGATTTAAAAAGTGAATCAACAACATCCTTTTTCACTTCATTAGTTTCATCTCTAGTGACCCTGTCTATTGTAACCTTTTCAAGAGTAATTACAGAAGATAATACTCCTTGGTCGTCATTACTGCTGACAGGCACACCACTATGAATAAGGAGACCATTAGGTCCCCATCCAACACGAAATGATCGACCCATAAACAGTCCTGGCGTCCTGCATCAACTATATTTCGTGAATGTTAACCAGATACAAGTGTCTCCTTTGTATACTCCAGTTTAAATCCTTCTAGTTTAATCACTCTCATAGCTGATCCTTTATGTTGTTGTGCTAGTACAAGTGTCCCAGGAGTATTCACGTCAAAACTGTTAGACTTGTACTCAAGCAAAGGTACTAGAGTCTTCCTAGGAGGGGGAGGACAGTACATGCTAGGGTTTGTTATTAATCTTGTTAGTATCATGCCTAGGATCTTGATATTATTATTATGCTTTATTATTAACATGATTAGTTTTATGATTATAATTATTATAATTATTGTTATCATGATTATTATTATGTTGCTTGATGCTTATTAATGTTATTGCTTGATCCCGCCTTTTATGCATGTTTAAAGGGAATTTGTACTTGTAATCACGCTTAATAAGATAATTAATAATCTTGTTTAGGGTTAATTTGATTATAATTCAAGTGATCGCCAATAATAGATTTATTTTTGCATTAATATTCAACCAACATAGATAAACAGGTTTAGGGTAAACCTATTGATTGCATGTTAATCAGAAAGCGCACATGAATACGAGAAGAATAAAGTAGAGGCCTATTATTAGGGCAGGTTCAATCTCTTTTTGATTGAATTTGTACCTTCATACCCGAACTTCCAGTCTTGGTTCCAGACCTATTGGAGTTGATGATCTTCTGGATCGTTAAGGGGTGTAACCTTCACCATGTGAACGGTTTACAAGTTCCTAAAATTTGTTGGTGACTCTTTTGCTCTAGCTTCCTTCCCTTTGGATGCCACCATACTTTAGTGTATGATCACAGTGGGGTTCAAGTTTGGGATAGTGCTAGTTTTATTCCCTACACCTAAATACGATACTAGGAAGCAATAAAACATCCAAACATGATACTAGGAATAAAAACCTAAGCATGATTTCTATATCATTATATCAATAAAGCAATTAAAGCACTTACTTGGATGTCTCGTATCTCTTTCTAATAACAAAATACACACGTTAGTAACTTCAAGGAAAATATCAAAGAATTAAATTAAATAATAGAAATAGAGATTTAAGAAAGTTTAGACTAGATTTGGGACCAAACCCTCAGAAATCAAACATTTCACGTCCAGGGCGAAGGCAACTTCGAACTTGGCTAGGTGTGTCTAGATCTTGTGAATGCGGGATTTTGTGTGTAAAAGGCTAGTTTAGAAAGAGAGAGAGAAAGAGTATCAAGAATTTCTTGATGAGAGTTGGTGATTAAAAACGGAGGTTTTAGGAGGCTATTTATAACGAAAATCAGCCAGATTATGATAAAAAAAAATCAGAGTTTCGAAAAGAATAAACCACGACGTTGTCGCCACACACGCCTCTGTCGCCAAACGACAGACGTGTCGCCGCGCGACAGCCTGTCGTCAGGCGATAGCCTGTAGTGCGGCGCTGTAGTCAGTTTTTCACGCGTTTTCATATTTTGATAAAATTTAAGCGTACGAGGGGTAAAACTGTAATTTCCTTTAAAACACTTCTTTTATTCCAAATAAAACTCTTAAAACTCAATTATCAATGTTAATCACATTAGGATTCAAAAGAACCTTCTAGAAGATTCTAGAATACTATAATCAATCCTAATTACATTAGGAATGATAAATCATAATAGGCCCTCCTCTAAATCATTGGGCCGCATATAAAGATCAAACCGGACCCAGTTTAGTAATTTGACCATAACTTCTAATTCCTATTCACTACACCCCCTTTAGCCATTTATACCTACTCCCCCCCTGAAATTACCGTAAAACCCTTACCCCCACTAACCACACCCTACTAACCATAAAATTACCTGCAATTACCCCCCACTAACCACTGTAATTGAAAAAAAAATCCAAAAAATCATTTCAAAACCATTTCGATAAATTCTCTCTCATCAAAACCAAAAACTCGCAAGAAACCACTACAAATTGCTTCAAAATTACTGAAAATTGCATCAAAACTTCTAAAAATGTCTGACATTCGAGATGAAGTTCTTCAATCGCAACTAGATTCCGAAAAAGAAGAGTAAGAATTTGTCATTTTAGTAGAATTTTGAGTGTAAACCCTAGATTTTATATTTTAATTTGTGTTTTGATATTCTAAAACAAAATCTATAATAATTTCACTTATTTTTGTGCAAAATAGACTAAAATCTACTATATTTGGTGGTATTTTTGTAGAAACGAAACAGAGAAGAACACTTCGAAGGTTCCGTCGGAGAAGACGGTTGCTGAACAAATGTTCATTTTCGATAAATGTTTATTTTCATTTTGATAGATGTTCATTATGATATTAGTATATGATCATTTACATTCTTACCTTACATCTACTAGGGTTCATTCTTAAGAGAAGATTACCCTAATTTTGTTTATGATCTTTACATATTAATGAATGTTTACCGGTATTTTAACATATGTTTATTTGAATGTAAATACGTACATGTTCATTCTCATATTGAAAATATCCACATAGGCTATAATAATACATGTTTAACTTCATATTAAATTATATGTTCATGAGCGTCATTTGAATATTATATTACATACATTTTAGCGCTAATATTGATAGATGCTTATTCGAATTTAATACATAGATGTTCATTTGGGTGTGTATATTCACACATATATTAATGTATGTTCATTCACATGTCAAAAAATGTTCAAAAATAAAATGCATATTGTTCATTCATCATAAACCTTTGACGATTCTATTTTAAAAAATGTTCAAAAATAAATCACATATTGTCACTTACATTATGAAGTTATATAATTCTTAATCAATTTTAATTTTTTTTTTAAAAAATGTATAAACAGTGATGACGATGATATTCCTATTCAATCAAGAGTGAATAAATTCAATTGATCCTCAACTCTTAAAAGCTATAATAACAAGTGTCCTTGTTGAAAAAGACATGTCTGCAATTGCAAGGTATAATAATCATTTATAATAGATTATATGTTCATTTTGGCTTGATTTTTTTTAAAAAAATCTTTTCATACATATATATATGTTTATGATTGTTCATTTAAAAATGTTCATTTTACTAACACTTTGATATAGATTCTTTAGGTTCATGTAACATAATTGAAAGATAATGTTCATTCATATATATATCTTCTTGAACATGTATTTTTGAATTTTGGTTAGAATATATATGTTAATGTTATTTGTGATAATTTGTTCATTTATATAAAACAGAATGTACATATTTGTTTTGCCAATTGAACATTCATTAAATTTGTAATATCAATATATTGCTGAGAATATAGTTATTGCTCAATTGATGCTATTTGGATTAAACAGAAGCTAGAGGCAATATAGAAAAGGAACAAGAAGATTTATGGAAGCTTAGATTAATTAAAATATTATTCTTTTGGATATTTGATCATTTATGGATTTTTAAATGATCAAGTACATTAATATTCATATTGTTTTTAATTCATTAGTGCTTGTTATATACATATATTAGAATGGAAATGTTCATTATTAAAAAGTCATATGTTCAATTACGTAACAGTTATAACGAAATACAATAAAATGTTCATAACCAAAAAGGAAAATGTTCAGTGTCAAAACAAAATATGTTCAGTTACATATCACTTATGAGGAAAAAAAATAAGCTTGAACAAATATATATTGTTTCAATCCAAATTCTTACTTATTATTATTTGCCAACCTATTCGCTACATTAGTGTAAAAAAAAGCTAACAACCTATTATACTTAGAAGATATATGTTGACTAGCTACCATGTTAAACACTTTAAACATCTCTTGGAACACTTGGAAGAACTTGAAAATTTCTTGGAACACTTGGACGAAATTGAACCTTTTTTCTTGCACACTTAAAGAAACTTGGACATTACTTGGAGTACTTGAAGGAACTTGACCTTTTCTTGGAGCACGCACTTGGACAATACTAAACTCTTTCTTAAAAGCATATTCATTGTACCTTTCATAAGCTTCTTGTTCGGAATTAAAATCTTTAAAAAGTAACTCTGATTTAGTTGCTTCTCCATATAGAATTTCATCACTAGCACCCACTACATAAGTTTTTACAAAAGAACATAATCAATAACAGATATATACAAATACAAAACAATTTATATATAAATGATCATTTAGCAATATCAATTTGATCAAAATAATAAAATAAAACAAAGTACTAAATATTTAAAATATAATTTAACCAACTATAAAAGAACATTACTTTGAATCATAATGATCATTTAGAATTATGAAACTGATCAAAACTATAAAACTACTAAAAAAAATACAAAAACGTATATAAAAAATATAATCAATCACAAAATTAATTAAAATAAAACTTCAATTCACTTGAATTATAACTGTAAACCAAATTGAACTAAAATAGGGGCTAAATTGATTTAATAAAACTTGAAAAATCAAATAAATTCGGCAATTGAGGAATGCAACACTTCATTACAAAAAATAACTTCACAATCACGATCAAATTTAGCAATCGAAGAATGCAACACTTCATTATCACAATCAACAGCTCCAATCAATGACTCATCCATGAATAAGAGGAAAACAAACGTGATTGAAAGAGAAATAATGTTGAAGAAGAGAGAGAAAATGCAAAAAAAAAAAAAGAACGAAAAAACAGAAAAATAGATTTTGAATCATATATATAAATGACATGAGAGAAAAGAAAAGAAAATAATAAGAAAAAGGAAACAAAAAAAAAAAAACTGAGTAAAACTATGTAGTATAATGGGGGGATTAGGCAGCATTGGCTACGCTAAAGGGGGTTGTAGGTAAAAATTTCACATAACTTCCTCATTATTCATCGGAATTGGGCTTATAATATATCGTTGGAAAGCTCTTTTCGAACCCAATCCAACTACACTATTATTGGCCCCTTTATATGGACCAAACTAAACTGGATTGACTATTTTCATAAAATAGGTTTTCAAAAACAGAGAGAAAGAAAAGAATTAAAAACTAACCGCAACACTAGACTTTCCACACTTTCACTTCATTCGATTATAATTCGACGTGAAAGGTATTCATCAATGGGTTTGGTTTAGGGGAGACACAAATGGGTGTCTACATAGCCACTAGCCAATTAATATACGGCTTGGGGTCGGGCAGTAAGAACGAAGGGGAAAAGGGGTCGGCGCAGCAAGAACGAAGAGGAAAAGGAGAGGGATGGGGTCGCCGACCGCCGACAGGGGGAGAGTGGTTAACGGGAGGGACTGGTTTTTTTTTTTAAAAAAAATTTAAATTTAATTATTATTATTTTCTTAAAAAATAAACTTAACGGAACCCTTACGGATTCCGTTAAGTGGTAGCAATTTTTAACAAAGTGTCATTTGTATGGTAGTAAAATAAAATAAAAATTTTCCTAGGTAGCAAAGTGAAATGCATGTATTTTAGAGGTAGCAAAGGTCAAAATTTCCATATGATAAAACTCAAAAATTCATAGTATTACACAAAAGAATTACAACCCGTGAATCTAGGTGTATTGTTTTGAGAGTTAGAGAGGAAGGTCATGCAAGCACAATAAATTTTTTAAACAAGTAGTTAAGGGTATGTGACGAATCTCCAAACCTACTTCAGAGAGACAACTAATCCCCAAACCGCCCATTCCTTAAGGAAGAAGCATAGTCCATCAACCCAACGCATTCCTTTGCAATTAGAATATGCCAAGAAGAAGCGCAAGGAGTCAATTTTCCCTGTTATTGAAAGTGGTAGCTCAAAACACGAAAGAACCTTAGAAGCTAAGGCTACAAGTATAGAGCATTATACCTAATAAAAATTAACCTTTTCACATTTTGAAAGTTGATAGAATTAAGACAATTAATTCTTTTAATAGTTTAGTCACTGATAAACTTTAAGTAATCCATCTTTTTCCCTAAGAAGTCAATTGGAGTACCAAGATGGTGGTCAAACACCTTTACTAGCTTCATTTGAAAGATGGATTTGAAATCTTCTTAAGAGCGTGTACTTGTATTTGAGCTAAGCTTAATTAAAGTTTTGGACATGTTAAGCTTTCCTCAAGAAGTATTAATAAAACAATGAATGATATGAACAATATTGGTACACAAAGTTGATTTTGCCCTTGATAAAATTAAAACATCATCCACGCCACAAAGAAAAGTTGTGCAATAGTTGGACTTGTCTCAAAAGTTTGATTCCTAGAAACATATGTACATCTTAACCCAAATGTAGCATGTGGGAGAAAATATTCACGGGAAAAGGAAAAGGGTATAAAGAAAGCGGATCGCCTTGTCGCAAAACCATAGAATGTGTGGTTTAAAGGAATCTGAAGTAGTGTCATTGGTGATTGTTTTGTAAAGATACATTATTGAATCATTTGTAAACATTGATTTGGATAGCAGTAAGCTTTTAGACCTTAGTAAGAAACTCTAGTAGTGGATCCTATCATAAGCTTTATTTTTTGTGTTTTTATGAGTTTATTATCTCCATCAATTAATGGCTTAATAATATGTTGTTAGCTATAACTCTTCAATTCCTTGCACAAAACCATGTTGTGAGTCTTAGATAAGAAAAGAAAGGTATTGACAGAGTTTGGACAACAAGCATTTAGAAGCACATTTGTAAAGCGTATTACAAAGGCTAATAGGACAAAGATGTCCCACCTCAGTTGGAGTAGCAATCTTCGGAATCATTACCAGTAAAGATTGTTTCATGCTTTCAAAAAACAACCTGTTTGAAAAACACTTTAAATACCCGAAATAACATAATTCCTAACAATGTCCATGTGAATTTTACAAAATTCCATTTATAAACGGATATGGACCATATCTTTATAATTCCCTAAGTCAAACATAACATTATGTTTCAGAAGTAGAAAACAAAGCTCCATAATATTAAGTTGAGAGAAATTACCTAAGGAAGATGTAATTTTCTAATCATTGTATCAATTGTTGTGTCATAAGGTGAGATTGAATCACACAATTTTTTAGGTTTTTATTGAGAGATTGAACAATGATTCTTTGTATATCTTGTCGACCATGTTGTAGTAGCCCTTGGTCATTTAGTAAGGAACTAATAATTAGTGATCTCATTCTTCTTTTGCCGACTTTTGACTAGTGAGTTAATAAGGAATATGCATTTAATGAGTATAGTACAAAGTAGTGTACATAATTAATTAATGAAAATATTAATCAAATGTTGGCTTTACAGGTTGTGAAAAGGCAAATGTAAGCATTTTATCGAAACATAGAAAGAACATTAAAAAGACCATTATTTTTTTTAATTAATACTTTGTATAATAGTAAGCCCCAAATAGATGGATGTCGTGGACAACTTCAAAGGAAGGAGATAATAAGCTAACTTATACTTAGACCCGACACATCACATAATTTCTTGGTCTCTACCTACTTGAGTCCAAGTTGGACTCTACCAAGGGTTAAAAGGTAGTGTTATGTAAAAGTTGTCCTATTATATAGGTGTAGGCCGCCCTTCGTGTTCAGTACAAATTTTGAATTTTAAAGTGTAAAAAGAAGTTGGTGTTAATTGTAAAGAGGTGCACTTTTAGAGGAGAGAGTAAGCAATTTGAGTACTTTACTGAGTAGAGTGAGGAATTGAACAGAGAGAAATTCAAGGGGCGAAGAGACGCAAGACCAAGAATTCAAGGAGACGTAGCCTTTGAGTTCAAAATTTCTGGGTCGGTGAAGTTGTCGTGGTTCTGAACTAGCGCTTAGTTAGTATTGGTACCATACATTGGAGTAATTTTATGTTATGTGTTAAAAAATTGTAGACAAATATTGGTATAATTGTAATACCATCTACTGTTTTGATGGTATCTTCCTAATTGCTTAGAATACCATCCTGATGTTCAATGGTATTGATTATAAACATGTTATTTCCGTAATTTTGGAGTAATTTTATGTTATGTGTTAAAAAAAATTAGATAAATATTGGTACCATTGTAATACCATCTATTGTTTTGATGGTATCTATTTGATTGCTTAGAATACCATCCTGATGTTCAATGGTATTAATTATAATAAACACCTTTCTGGGTTTAGTTAGTATTGGTTAATTGTTTTCCATAACATCTAACTCGTTCGCCTCCATCATCATCATCATGTTTTTGAACGTGAGGAAGTTTTCTTCGTCGTCTTGAAGCTCGTATCTCAAATTCTCGCGGGAGAAGTTCACCCAGTCACATGTGATGTTGATCTTCTCGGCAATGTGAAGACCCATTCCATTTTCTCCGGGAAAAAAATCACCCGCCATGATTCTGTGAAAATTTTGGAAATGAAAACTCATGGTACAAAGGGGCCCCATTATCTTATCCAACACTTTTGTTTTCACCCTACTTTTCTAGCTAATTTGTTTTTTAGCAAGCCTTTTTAACTTTTTTTTTTAACCCTTAGTAGAGTCCAACTTAAACTCAATTAGGTAGACACATCAAAAGGTAGAAATCATTACTGTAAACACAAATTTTAAATCTGTAAAATATAGATTCAAAATAAATGAAACAAAGTGTTAATTTTATTAATATGATAATATTGGGTACAATCTCTAATTTGATCCTCTGATTCGATCTCCACTTTGACTTTGACGTAATTCAAAGATTGACTTGATTCTCGAACGAGGGCCGTCGAGGCTTGATCTCGATCAAAGATTTGATGTAGAACTTTGACTTATGTTGATGTAGACCTTTGACTTGTTGTCGATGTAGACCTTTGACTTGTATTCTTGATTGAGAGCCGATGAGGCTTGATCTCGATCAATGACTTTTTGATGTAGAGGCTGAACCGGTGATGTTCTTGATGATTTGAGGTTCTTCTTTCCTTCGTGTTGAGGGCCGTCGAGGCTTGATCTCTTCCACGAGTGATCTTCTAGAGTAGAACGACACGTCGAATGCTTGTTGTTCTTCTTCTAGGCTTTGAGATGTTTTCTCTAAAATGGTTTAGAGTATTTGATGAGGGGTTTTCTCCGGAGAGATTAGGAGAGGTTTAGAGTATTTGAGAGTCTTTTTTTTGTATTTGATTCTCCTTGTTTTCTCTAGGTTTCTCTCTAAGTTTCCTCTCTAAGTTTCTCTGTAGGTTTTTCTTTCTGCTTCCTTTTTCCTCCAAAATGAAATAGAGATAGCTCTATTTATAGAGTGAGTGACTCTTAGGGTTAGGGTTTGATGTGCATGGAGGTGGGCCTGCTTGATTATCATAACCCATTTTTAGTAGGTTTTAACTATTATATAAACAATTTAATAACTAAAATGGGCCAATTAAATTTATTCACCCAATTTAATTAATTTTAATTAATAGTCAAATTAGCATCAAGTCAATAAATTGACTTTTGACTCATATATTATCCAATGTGGCACTTATATAACTTTTTTGTGCCTACGATTACCAAGCTTATAAAATCACAATTACCAAGATTTTCAATCACATTAGTATACTTTTTGTCAGGGCTAAACAAAGCAACTCAAGAGCAACCCAAACAACACATAGGCTTTAGAACTCGTATATTAGTGAAAATCCAAAAAAAAAAAAAAAAAAAAACAAAAATAGAGAAATACTAATATACTAATAATGGCAAATTGACTAAAATTGGCAATTGAAAATAAAAATAGACCTGCCAAATTTCCTCCTTATCCACTCCAATGAGCCCGGGCCGTATTCTATTCTTTTTCTATTCAAATAAACCAAATAAAAACCAGAGTCTTCAAGTCTTCTTCATTCTTCAATGCCCTTTCTCTCTCCTACCAAATTCTTTCTCTCTCTTTCTTCTTCTCCAAAAATTTCTGCAGATTATACTTTTTGTCTTAACTCCAGAACTTTCTCACTCTTCCACTTTCTCTCTCCTCTGAAAATTGATCATTTCCTCCAAGTTTCTCCGATTCTTCATTAATGGCGGACTTCATAATTCGTCAGTTTTCTCTCTCTTTCTCTCTTCATTTTTCGTGTTATTACTTGTATATTTTACTGATTATAACTTAGTTTTTTTTTTGAATTTTTGATTGTTTTGTAGTTTGATTCTTGGAAGTAATTGCTTCTGTGTGAAATTGGTGAATAATGGAGTTGATTGAAGGAGTCGGAGAGAGTTCGTCACCTCCTCGGAGTTTCGGCGGCGGTGGTGGAATAATCGGAGGTGTATTGTTTGATATTCGAAACGATGTGTATAATCGGTTGATTGAAAATGGAAATGATGAAGCTGTTTCTAATCCTGATTTTCGTGAGATCTTGGATGCTCATTTCAATAAATTGCCTCCTAGGTATGAATTTCCTCTCTCATTTTAGAAAATAATTTATGAATTTCTGTGTTACAGTGTTTCTTGATGATTTGTGGTATTGATAGTATAATTTGAAGTTAATTGAAGTAGTAATGTGAGTGTAGTTGTTTTTGTTTATGTGGAAAAATTCGAGCGAATTTTCTGTTTGATGAATTTTTGAGGTTGAATGCGACATTATCTTTGAATTCGACATCATCCGTTGTGTAATGTGAATGATATTTGGACGGGAGAGTGTGTGTAGTTCCTGGTATGAATGAAGCTAATATAAGTGAAAAAAATCTTTACAGTTAGCTCCATTAAATTTGACTTGATACATTAAATTAGTGCAGAAATTGCAGATGCTATGTTGTTAGTGTCATGATGTTTTTTGTCTGGAATTCATAGTTACATTGAAAGTGTAATCTGAGTTTTGACCTTGCTATGTGACAAGACTTAATGAGTGTGTAGTTGTTTGGTGTATGTGGAGAAATTTGAGCAAATTTGATGTTTTTGCAAATTTATGTGGTGAGATACTGAGATTTAATTGGACGTTATCTATGTATATACTTCTCAGTTTGGAATTTGTGTGTAAGTTGAACAAAGTAGTATGACATTGAAATCTGGACAGAGAGATAGAGTAGTTATTTTGTGTTGCTCATATTGAGCTATAATCCAATGCAAAAAACGTCTTTTACATTTAGATCTGTGAATGTCCTTTAACTGTAGATATGTAGAAAGTAATGCTGTGTTATTTTCTGTTTTGTCATTGTTTACTCTTTTTGTAACTTTATTATTTTATTTTATTTATTTATTATTATTATTATTATTTTATTTTTATTATTTTTATTTTTTTACAGTTGTAGCACATCTAATTTGACTTGATAGATTGATTAGTGCAATATTGGAGATGCTGTGTTTCAATAAACAAATAAATGGATTGCTGATCTTGCTGTGTTTTTCTTTCTTTGACTCTCTATATACATCATAAGAGTATAGAAACTGCAGATGCTAGGATCTCATGTTGATAGTTTAGCTAATTTTTGTTGAAATTTCATATTGCCGCAGTTATGGTTTGGATATAAATATAGATAGAGCAGAAGACGTATTGTTACATCGAAAGCTTCTTGCATTGGCCAAGGACCCTGAAAAGAGACCTGTATTCCATGTTCGTGCTTTGGAGGTACTAAATTTTTGGTTGATGCTGAAATAATATTCAATTCATGTAAATTAGAAAAAGTTAAAATCAAATAGCTTTAGTCTGAAACTTTTAATATTGTCTGTAGACCTTGTTCTATTTCTTATAGACCGGTATGTATTTTAAGTTATACATAAGAAATGATTCAGCATATAGGAATGTTGTGCGAAAGGTATGATATGTGTATTGATCATAGTGAAGCTCCTTTATGGCTGCAATTTTTCCATTTTTCGTGTTCTGGATGGCTGGAAATTATTTACTTCTCATGTGTTGAATAATATCTGGTCATTGCCTCATCGGATTTGTTATTTTTCCATTAGTTGTTGTGAGGCATTAATAACAGTTGTAAAATAGATTTATAACATTCATTTAGGAAAAAAAGGCTTTGTTTTTGTTTTTCTTGTTGTAAATGATGATTTCCTACACAAATTTCTTAACCATCATTTTTAGGTGCGAAACCCTGTTCCTTTGGGAATAAAGCTTTGTTTTTTTTGTAGTTGTAAATAATGATTTCCTATGCCAATTTTTCTTAACAATGAGTTTTGGGAGCACAGTCTTGTTCCCTGTCTGATGAAGGTCAAGCAATGGGGAAATTAGCAATGAGAGAATAATTAACACAAACTAGGAGTTGTATTCTAGATCTAGACTATCTAGTTGCCTGTCACCAAGATCCAAAGTATAGCTTTCTGATATAAAGAACCAATCCCTTAACCCCTTCCCCTCACCCTACACGGGGAAAAAAAACAAACATGAGGCTTCTGCTTTATAACCTCTAAATATTGGGGCTATCTTTCACTAGAATTGGGTAATGGAACATCATTGATGCATTTGGATATTATGGTAGTAGAATTGATTTGGATTGAGATGTAGGCTTTTACTTAAATGAGTAGTCATACGTCGCAAAGGGTTGTCAGTCTTATGGTTGTCATATACTTCCTTCATTCTATAAATATTGCAACACGAGGAAGGGGGGAGGCCTTATTGGGGGGATGTATTGTGGTAATTTTTCTGTTGTTTTGTAATATTTTGTCCATTCAACAAGTGCTAATTTCTTTTTTTGGCAGAACTTTAAACCAGAGGGTGGTGAAGAGCATCAGGCTGAGGGCTGTTTATCTGTTTCAATGCTGCCTTCCGATGCCAATCATGGAGAACCTTTGCAGAACAAGTAATCTGGCTCTTTCAAAGTTTCAATTGTATTCCTTATCTCTTTTTGGTCAATGAGAAGTGCTTACTTGCCTAAAAAAACTGTATTCCATGATTTTTTTTTATTAACTCATTTGTTGTTAATCCTCACAATTTACAACATTTATTTTTACAGTTTTCCATTTTTTCAGTGTGATTCTGATCTCTTTTGTTTCAGGGAAGAAGGAAAGGCTTTTGAACCTTGTTCCAAGCTGGAAGATCTTAATTTGGAGGTTAGACAGAACTCTAGATTGATGGAAAAGAGGTATCTACTCCTTTCCTACTAATTTAGACCTTAGAAGTTTGGTGTGTTGGACTAAGGGAATTTTGTAATTCAGTGAAAGCTTGAGTCTATTACTTATTAACTGTATGCCTGCTGTCAGCAGCTTATAGTTGTATGTCCCACTGCCGGATTTTAGTTTTTATAGTATCTCCTTGGTTAAAAAAGATTCTTGTGCTTGGTTATTCTAATTCAGTCAAGCAGTTAAGAACTTTGTACCATTTGTTGCGCTTATGTATTAACCAATGGTTAGATTTGATATATGAGGCAGTTTGGGTGTTATTTATTTTTTCAGGCACAACTAAAATTTATAATGCATGCCTTGGTAGGATGGAAGGAGCACATAAATATATAGTGATAATTGATGATTATGTCAACTGCTTGAACACAGGTCAATTGGGAATTATCCTGGATGACCTAGAGTCATTAATAGCATGAGAGTTCAAGGAGTTACTAATGTCATGCACAGACAATTTACCATCTATATTATCTTATTTGAAAGGCTTTTTGAGATTTTGGAATTTGATTGTAAGTTTTCAAGCTTTTGCAAGTTTCAGCATGCTGAAAAGCAGGGCTTAGGTCAACATTAAAGTAGAGGCATATGGACCCTGCAGTGTTACTTTATGTGGTACTTATATATATGTAGTGAAAGTAGCAACATTTGGGACAAGTTGTATTCTCTTTTGCTTCTCAATTTTATAATTTAGTGTTCAGATTTTTTTTTTCCTGGATAGGAGTGAGTTGGATTTCTTGCCCTCCTTCAGAATTATTGCGTTTTAAGGGGTGCTACTTGCTGCTCAATGAAACTTAAAATCAATACCATAGCTCCCCTAGATCCTTGCGTATCAATTGAATGTCCTAGAAGATTCTGACTAATTATTTTGACATTCAATTTGGCTTATATGGCTTTAGGTACTTTTTTGTTTTACTCTGACATGGCTTTAGGTTCTTGATTGGTTTTGGCAATTATCATACTAATTTGATTAATTAGTATTAGATTATGGTTAATGATTTTTCAATGGGGTGAAAATCTGGAATGGCTTTTTCTCATTGGCTTTGTTTTGCCCAAAATTTGTTGGTTTTGTTACAATACTACTAGCTGACGAAACAGCCAATACAAACAGCTAATCAACTGGTAAAGCTAGACAGCTAGTCAATCAAACCAATTAGGAAACAGCTATGCCATCAGCTAATAGCTGATCTCCAAAAAAAAGATCCTTGATGGCTTGATAGGAAACCTCACTTCTAACAGCTAAAATTTTGTCATTTATTTTATCTACTCTAGCTGGTAACCCACAGTGTGTATTTGGAGTACTGTACACTGTTCTTTGTGGTATATCTTTCATCGAGGAGGTAATGCTAGAATTAATGTTGCAGGCCGGAGATTTCTCATGCTCCAGTTCATGAAGTAATATGCTCAACACCAGATAAACCCAAGCTTCTTAGTCAGGTAAACAAATAAGAGTCTTCGTTCAGTTGTTTCATTCCTTAGTTATCTGTTTCTTTTTGTTTCCGGAGTAGGATAGTACCGTAGTATTTTATGATAGCAATTCCGGTCCTTGATATCATTTGAAGTAATATACTGCAAAAAATTCATCACTTAGTTTGCCCTTGGTCGTGTTCTATTAAAATAACTTGCAACCACCCCAACGAAGTTGCAATTTGATTAAGGTCAACTAGAAGCATCCGTCACTGTTATCTAAGGTGGCTGCATATGATGTCTAACATTCCCCCTACTGTGCTGAGAGTGGGACTTTACAATTCATCTAGAATAACAAAAGGTTATGCTAAAACATGCAGATGTCTTTGGCACAGTAATAATTTGATTCTTTTTGAATAAGAGTTTAGGCTTCAAATTTCTGTTTGCATGCTACAGAGTGCTCTACATCGTTTTGTTTCTGATTCTGATTTCTGAACCATAACCATTATGTTATTGCTTGTCACCTCTGACCTGTGACTGCATGTCTGTAGTATAATAGCTGTCAGTTATTGCATCAGCATTAGCTAAATTTAAGTTTTGTCTGCCGTACATGCTAGCAATAGACTATATCACCTTTTGCATATCTATGGTTGGTTACCCCCACCTCTCCCCCACAAACCACAGAAAAAAAAAATATCTTGGAGACATGACCCAATCTCCACCAGTAACACAAACCACTACCTGACTTCTCCTCACGTACACCCTCAGTTTAATCCCTAACAAACCTATGAACCCCCCTACCACCACTGCCTACACAACAAACCCTACTACTGAAATTCTGACAAGCCCAACCTCCCTCAACCTGCAGAAGACCCCCTACGCAAGTCAACATTATATATATTTGAAAATTTCTCTGTATGCTCCACCAATGAGAGGAGATACCCAAGCATCATAACTACTGAGCCAAGATCAACTACCGTCAGAACTCCAACTCCACCAGCCTGGAAATTACAAATGATCCATTGGGAAAGTTGGCAGAAGTCAACTCTACAGTGATTGAATATGGCAGTGGTTGCTTGAATTTTGGAACTACCAGCCCATTTCGACGTTTAAAGAGTTAGATTTGGCTAATTTCGAAGAAAGCCCAAGGGTAGGTTTTAACCTTTCATCAGTAACAGCGGGTTTGCTAAATGGGGGTGGTTACGGTGGGTCAATCCATAGGGATGGTGAAGCTGATGGTGGTTCAGATTTGGGAAAGATAAATTTTATGTTCACGGAGACGGTAATGTAAGCCCCCCCCCCCCCCCCCCCTCCCCTCCTCTCCTCTTAATATTTTGTAATTTTTTTTTTCCAATGGAGTAGTTTATTGAATTGTTTATTTTAAAGTGAAGTTAGTGGAAATTTATTAATTGATTAAAATAGTGCAAGTGGTAGGCCATTGTACAATGTAAGGGGATGGGGGATATTTTAAACATTAACCCCAAAAGTGGTGGGCCATTGTGCAAGATAGAAAAACAATTAAATATTTGTCGGTCCTTGCCTTTTTAGTAATGTATCAATTATTTCGGAACGGATGAAAATGGGAAGTGTGTCAATCATTCAAGAATGGAGAGAGTACCAGTCAAGGATTATTATGCAGATATGATTGTGAAGTGTGCCGATTAGAGGCCTTTTTCTGAGAGAGCAACCAATAGAGGCAATTGTATTATTCTGTTTCTCTCTTTTGCTCCCGAGGCTGTGATATCTCTAATGCTAGTTTCTTGTGGATTTCATTTTATGATTTGTATTCTTAGTTAAACAAAAAGAAAAACTGATTGACTAGTTTTTCCTGCAAAGGGAGATTGCTTAGGATATACAAGTGATTATTAATCTCGAACCTTTGTCATTTTATTAATTTGACTTGTAGACATGTAGTAGTTATTAAGAGGCTTGCTTCTTTAAAATAACCCCCTTGGGGGGTGGGTTAGTTGAATGAATTAGAATTTTTGTATTTATATTTATATTCATACTAAGTGTAAGATTTAAGAAGTTAGCTGGCAATGATTCATTATCATCCATCATTGTGCTCTATATGATCTTTCCTGTTATTTGAAATACTCATATATGTTTTTTAGTTTGATTGTTTGACAGTTCGTAGAGTCTATTTTAACTGCCAATATTGTGTGATCTCTTTGCAGCTATCTGCATTGCTTTCTGACATAGGGCTTAACATTCGCGAAGCACATGTATTCTCAACCACTGATGGCTACTCCTTGGATGTATTTGTAGTGGATGGATGGCCTTTGGAGGTATTCTCTGTTCATTAGCTACTGTTATGAACAGATCTTTACTTTAAATAAATCTCATTTGTTAAATAAATGCAATATATTTCCAATTATATGGGATGATGTGTCATGTGTGTCTTACAAGTAAGATGAGCACTTGCCTCTGAAATTTCAAGCTTATGCTGAGACTTAATATTTTTTTGCTTCAATATTTTTTTTTTAATTTTTTTTTTCCAATACTTACCTTGAAAATTTCTGGCATTTCTGTCTGATTGTCTTCATATTCTTTAGACCTGTTCTGTATATGTTCGTGTTTGTGCATGGCCGTGGGTGGCTAGGATTTTGTTTTTGCTTGTTTGTACATATATGTTTGCATACATTTATGAAATGCAATCTATTTTCTTCTTTAAAATTTATACTCTTAGGGATACCAGTCCTCAAAGCTCAATCTCTCCATAGTTCATTATTTGTATTGAATGCGGAAGAGAAATTAAGATATAGTTGTTGCAAATTTTTGTTATTACCAGGATTCTGGAATGTTGGTTAGTCAGTCATTCCTTTTATCTTAAAAAAAACAAATGGTCAACTCCAATATTCATTGGGTTACTAAAGCAATTGGAAATAAATTAGTTTACATTGCAACAAATGACACTCTCTTCACATATATCTTTCTAAATAATGGATACTTTTTGAGACGGATATAAAATTTGTCTCTTTGGAACATCCTATGAACCCTCTGTGAATTTAGAACTTTGTAATATGTTATCTTTTCCACAAAATTTTCTATATAACATGCTGTTGGTTGGAAATTATAATGGATTCTTTTTTAGTCCTTATAATTGCATGGTTGCTTGCTTTATTCATTTTTTCTTGTTTTAGGCTAATCAGTCATCATGTCATCATACACTTTTATTTCTAAAGTATTCCTAATTTCCTATATGTACTTTCCCGAGTTCTAATTGGTATGATTATGTTTTCTTTATTTGTGTGATGCTTATTGATCTCTAGTTTGTTTTTCCAGATGCACTTTTTCATCATTAGTCCGTTCATTATTGTTTGTGTTCATATTTTTGTATGCGTCTCCTTTGATCTATTGTTGTGATAATTTAGAGCCAGACATTGATCTGTTATGCTGAAAGTTTAAAATATGATGGGGTTATAGAAGTAAAGTTATCCTAAACCCTTAATATCATCAGTAGTCTTATCATCTTCCACTCCCCCCTCCCCTTCCACGACCAACCACTGCTTTTAGTCATAACCAGATCTAAAATCATGTATTTATTTAATGTTGGTAGGCATAGCTGTATAGATTCAGTAATCCATAGAATTGTTAAAGCTTAGAAACTAAGCAATGGAAGGATATTTTCTTAAAAAAAAATTAGATTGTGGTTAAGTTGTAGATATATATTTACATGTAACTTTGGGGGTGGAAAGTGGGGGTTTATCTTGGTGATGACTTGTTGATTTGCTTAAGTTGGAAGTGAGTACGTGACATATTTGGAGTGATATATATATATATATATATATTTTTTTTTTTTTTTTTTGGGGGGGTGGGGGGTGGGGAGTTGGGGAGGGATGGACAAGGTAGGTCAATGAACATAAAAATATACTTTGTATATATTTATTTATTACCATTTTTTGGGCCAGTGGGAGTAGGGAATAGCATTGGTGGAAAGAGATGGCAGCTGGAAGGGGAGAAGGTAATAAGAGTTATTTTCTTCCCTTTTTTGTTTGTTTGTTTGTTTTACTTTATCGTGGTAGTTACACATTGCTCTATCCTCCTGGGCCCGTGGCTGGTCTAGGCAAGCTGTGCAACTTTAATTCTTACAAAATTAAACCTGGGACCGTCCCGCTTGTGAGGTAGTTTGGTTTAAATCTCTGTATAGCAGGGCCGAGTTGGGTTCATTGGGCCAGAATATTCCAATGACCATCTTTATTTGATGAACTAATTGTGGATTGCTCCATCTGCACTTATCACTTCTCTACATTGAGATAAATTTTAGTTAACCACCATACTTGCTACAAACTTTATATTACCTCAAGATACAATATGGAGCCAGAGTAGCATTTTGTACAGAATAGTAGAACAAAAGCCTTAGTATACACATTCAGCTGATAAGCAATTCGCAGATTACAATGTAACTAATACAAAAGAAGCCTTAGCCTCTCTACCACTTGCTACACTAATTGTTTCTCAAGATGTTCTCCCTTGTATTGCTTGTTTTCAGATGTCTGTCAAAGTTTCTGCTTTTAGGGCTTGTATTGTTACATTTCTGCTAATCGCAACCGGAGTATCTTCCCTGGCTAGATTCTACTGCCCTTTTATAAAATGGAAATCATTACCCCGTCAGTGCCGCAAGCAGACATGTTATTTTGCAGACTGTTTTTTTTGTTAGGATTGTGAATTTGTTGTAGAATGTCAAAATATATGTCATCTAGATCAGGTCTAAGCTTTATAGGAAAATTGAGAACCAGTTTCTTGTCGATAGGGGAAACAGTATTTATGCTTTGTGAGCTTGCCTTTAATAGGACATTGCAATTATACTTTTATGAAGCAGGTATCTGTGCTGAGTCAAATTGTTGCTGACTTTGCGATGTTATGATCAGGATGCTGATAGCTTGCGCAAAGCTATGGAAGAAGCAATAGATAAGAGTGAGGTAGAGATCCTACTTTTATGATATTTTGTTCTTTATCATGTTTTTTGTGATATGGAAGTGACTATGTGGTTCATGCAATATGTTTGTGTTTATTTTGGCATGGATGCTGTTTATTTTAAACTGGTGCGTTGGTACGTAGGTAATATTTCCTCCTTGCAATTCCATCCTTTCTTCTTTTAAGAGTTCTGTTAGTCCCTGTAAATTTATTTTTATAAGTCTCTTTGCTTTTATTTCCTTGGGCTTGATGAATGGCTGGCAAAAAGTAGTAGTTTAGCTTTTGGAAAATTCAAGCAGCAGCGTATGCAGAAAATTTTCGTCCTATTTTGAATTTTTGTTGTGTGTCATGATTAGACCTAGTTATTGGACATGGTTGTAGGGTTTAGGGGTTGGACTAAGGCTAAAGGGTTTTTTTTATTGGATATGGCTTTTTGATGGAAAAGGTTAATACAAGGCCAAAATGCTAGCCCAAATTATTAGAAATAGAAAATATAAAAAAAATTATATGTATAGTTCTGTATTTATATGTCCTTAATTTGTCTCTCCTCTACTCTTTCTTTGCTTGTTTATTGGCTCACCCATTATCAACTTGCAATTGATTTGCAATCTGCATTGGCCCGACCCTCTTTGACCCAATAAAAAGTGACCCATTTTTTACCCAACTTGATATCGACTTGCACCGGTTGCTACTAGACCTGTCCAATAACCAGGTCTAGTCATGAATCATGATGGAAATGCTAGTTCTGTGCATAGATCGATATACGTTTGGAAATGTTTCATGGCTAATCATGTGGTTGGTTAGAAAATTCAATGTGGAGGTGAGATGGGACAAATCTGTTGAATCAGGTGAAGGCACCTGGTTAGATGTGGTTACAATGGTGCTTTCTGAAGATTGTTGGATGTGCTTCAAGGAAGACCTTGTAACACTTTTTGGGGAGTTTCCATAAATTGGTGATCCTTCAAGGCTGTTCAAGATTATTGTACTTGTAGGATTGTCATAGAGATGTGGTTAGCATTGTGCTTCCTAATTGTGCAGTTTTGTGGAGGTAAGAAAGTTCGTGGAGGTGGCTCATGCTGCTTGACCATGGATGAAGTTGTTGGAAAGGATTAAGCTAGTAAGATTACTATGTGCGAGTTAGATTTTTGGAAGGGTTATGTCCAGATGATTTCCGAGTTTTAAGAAACCTTGGTGGTGGAAGGGTTTTGGTGGGTGTTGGTATTGTACTATCATGTTTGTTTTAATGTGATGGTAAATGGTGCTTTTAGAGATTATCTCCATGTGGGGGAATATGACAGGTTTTTTTTCCCCCACCTTTCCCTTTTTACTGCCGTGATTGATGTGCTTGCTAGATGCTTACAGATGGCTCTAGCTGGGCCTGGTGAAGCAATTCACAAACTGGCACATAAATCACGGCACATCAAAGGCACAGCGAAGGCCTGAGGTATGTTCCATGATGACTCTGTGTTTGCAAAGTCACTGTTTTTGTCTGGAAAACACACTTTGGTACAAGGCATTAACTTTGGCATGACAAAGCACAACAATAGCAGGAAAATTAAGCTTAGCCATTAGGGCATGGCATGACTCTGTGACAGGTATATGGGGCCATGGGTCATAATCTAGACCAACCCTTGAATTTGACATAGCAGCACGAAGCAACAGTATGGTGCTGTTTTCCATGCTTGGCCAATCTTTTGGCTTGAAGGTATTCATCGTTAAGGACACTAGAGAAGGTATGCTAAGGCATGATTTAGCGGTTTGAGGTGGGAGAAAAGAGGCATAGGTGCTCTATTTGTAGTATGTGGATGACAATGCTTACTCTTTGGGTGCTGACCTTGATTATTTGAAGGTGCTCAATGTTTTTATATTATTGAGATGTTGAATTGATGCAGGAGTGATGATTAACCTAATTAAAATGTAACTTACTAGGATTAGTGCTGACCATGATGCCTTTTGGAGTCTGCTGCTCTGGTGGGATGTGAAACCAGAATGTTCTCTTTGTTTATCTTGGTCTGTTATATTGGAGGTAATATGCACCTGGAGACTCTTTGACAGCTGTAGATTATAAGACTTTTGAGGAAATCAGTGGAATGTTTTTTGCTTCCTTGAGTGGTAGAATATTTTGTTATAGGGCTTTTTTTAGCTCAAGAAAATATTTAGGGTTTTTTAGGCTGTTGAGGAGAAAAGGGACTATCTTGATTAAATTAGAAGTGGAAGGAGGCTTGGGGTGTATGAAGTCAGTGTCTATAAGTTTTCCTCCAGCAGGGAATCTGTTGTGGTGTTTTTCTTTTGGACTTGAGTTAGTATGACATTGTGTTATCAACAGTGAATATAAATTGTGACTGTGACATCATGTTATCAACTGCGAATATTGATTGTGCTAAATATGGTTGAGATGCTTATTATCCACTGAGCTAGTGAGTTGACGTTGTTACACATGCTTGTCTATAGTATACCTGTTGGTTAGGCATAAGATTGGATAGGCTACACATTAGACTTCATGAGGATGTTTTAAGTGTAGATTTCTCTTGCAGTGTATGTTTCCCATGTTTATTGATTATATCGACGCTACATTATGCTTCTATGGCCATTTTCTAGTAACAGTGCTCGGTTCTTCATTTACATTAAAGGGGGTGAGGGAGATAACTTCGATAATCAGGAATCTTCAGGGATCTTTTCATTCAGAAGGCTAAGTACCTTTTAGGGAGAGAGCTTATATGTGGTTCTTACTCTTGTTAGTGTTAGTAAGATACTGCCATACTGCTATAATAGGCTTTAATAGAGAAGTGTTAGAACTTAGAAGGTCAACCTGAAGATTGCTTGGAACTTTACTCAGATCCGTTCTCTACGCTAAGTGAGGCAGTAATAGATTTTCTATTGCAGCGATTCGTAGATGTTAATGTGAAAGGTGAGCTTGGTGATGGAGGCTTCAACAACTTGTGATAGTAGGATTGAAGACATCAATGACTCTCTTTTGGCACAACAGAATAATTATATTTTTTAATTGGCTGGATGCTTTGTGGAGTTGTTGATCGCAGGTCCTTACTTTTTTGTACATTGATAGGTGGTGCATTATCATTTAGGATGCTTATCTTTTATCCCTGGGAAGTTTTGAGTTGGCTATTCGACTATCTTGGATTGTTACAAACTTACAATTAAGCTTTGTGGGGATTGGAGGGTTCAAGGAGAAAAGCTTGTGGCCATGCAGATGCACAATGTTCTATGGCAATTATGTTTGAATATAATGCGGGTTTCTTTTAGGATCTACCTTACGTCCTTATCAAGCTGCTTGTTGGGCTGTTGGGGTAAAGTACTTTGACATTCTTGGCTAATGAAGCTGGGGTTCTGATGAGATACCTGAAATAATTCGAAGGGGTTGGGTTGGGTTGGGTTAATTTGCAAATGTTAGGTGTTGGAGAAATCTTATTGTCTTATCTTTGTCATCATTTACGTGCATGTATGTATATATTATTTGTACGCAGTCAGGGATTTTGTTTTCAAGACCCTATTTCTTTGTTATACTCTGTAAGGGAAAACAGTTCAATGAAGTTCTATAAATTATAGGGTTCGTGGTCTGGCTCATCGCATTCAAAATTTTCGGTGAAGAAAGCACTAGCTGCACATGGAGAACCTGGAAATTGGGAAATAGATAGAAGGTTGTTGAAGATTGGGGACAAAGTTGCATCTGGATCGTGCGGGGATCTGTAAGTGGAACCGCTTCTTATACCAATGTCAAATTTCCCTTCTGTTGCTTATCTTTGTTTTGCTCTTTTTCCAAGGTATCGAGGTGTGTACCTTGGTCAGGATGTGGCTGTCAAGATTCTCAGATCTGAGCATCTAACTGAAGCATCAGAGGAAGAGTTTGCTCAAGAAGTTGCTATTTTAAGGTGAGCATTGATGTGTTACCACTGCTATCTTTTCCCCCTTTCTGGTGTCTGTTTTGAACACTGATCTTACTGGGTTGTTGCAATCTAAGGGGGAAGTAAGGATTGCAAAAGGACATGTTTTGGTCAAGAGGTTGCTAATGAATTTATTGTGGTCTGTGTGCCATACTTTTAATCTTTCTATAAGCATTGATGATGCTGTACATTGGGAAGCGTAAAATTGTACAAGTGCAATTAATATGGAGCTGAGGAAGAATTGGATTTTCTTGTAGAGGCCATTTTGTTTGAATTTGAGGTCCAACTGGTAAACATTGATATCATTGATTTTGAATGCTTTGGGACAAGTAAACAAAGTGTTGCCCGTATGAAACACATTAATGTGATTTACTTCAGGTAATAAGAGCTCCAAAATGGCCTTTTTAGTGTGTCAAGAGTGTGGGGAGACTGACTCTTGATTTTGATGAGATAACAAGGAACTGAAAGTTGCCAGACAGTCAATAATAGTTATTATGTCTGTTTAACCAGCTAATTCAGCATTACTGGGTGGACATTTTATATTGCTATTGGGTTTTTTGCTACCTGGGGAGTTGAGTTTATAAGGCATTCTTTTATGTATGGATCTGAGATAAAAGAGGGAAAGAGAGAAATGCTGGATTGTTGGTGTTTCAGAGCTAGTATAGGTGCTTTGAATTAGAAGAGCTGATGCAGTAATGATGAACACGGATTATTCTTCTCCATTCAATTTGCTTGTTCAGGCTTTATTGGTCTCAATGCTAAATTTCCGAACAGTGTCTTTAATTTCATTTGTCAATTGAGAGCCGAGTACAAATTCATAGAACACTAATATAGAAATAGTTATAGCAGCATATTCATGATGATTCACTATAAGTAATATGCATCATATTAAAAAGACCTTTAAATCCACACAACCCCTTAAGGACAAGAATTTTAATATAATTGTGTGGAGTATCCCTCCTTTTCCTGCCTCTCTCTCCTACCCTCCCCCTTTACTGTGTACTAATGTTAGTTGGTTTTCTATGCAGGGAGGTGCAACATGATAATGTTGTTCGGTTTATTGGTGCGTGTACAAAGTCTCCTGATTTATGCATTGTAACAGGTATCATCATATCTGTTTGTTCAATAGTTCAATATCTCAAAGGATGTTAGTTTATGAGTATATCTGCATTTTAAAGAGTTTCTGCTGGGTTATGGTTGGTTCAATAATGCCAATCATATAGAATACTATCACGATTATTGAATTTTATGTGCTTGTCAGAAGTAATAATTTTAATGCATTATTTTATGCTCTACTAATATCTTACATCCTGTAAACTTCTTGATTTTTTTTTTTTGTCTGTTTGAAGTCTGCAAGGCTTTAAAGGACTATGATTGATTTAGTTACTGGTTTTCATTGAAGATTTGAAGTGACTTCATATATTGGCGATCTTGTTATTATTGTTACACCTTTTTACTACACTACATGAGTACTTGTTTTAGTTTATTAGCGGCAGACGTAGTGCTTAGTTGCAAAATAAAAGCTTCAATCAAAAAAATTGATTGGATCACTCAAAATCTGGTATGAGTGAAAGATATAATGGTAAACATAAGATCATATTCTTTCTAAAAAGAAAGTTGACCATTCTGACTTCTATAGTAGAAGTTTTTTTTTTGGATAATTGAAATCAATAATCCCATCTTTAACTGGTCCGCTTAACACAATCCCACCATCATGTAAATAATTCTACATTTCTTCCTTCTTAAATGAGTCTGTTTACTTACAACTTGCTTTACAGGGTAAATTCATTTTCTTTCCCCTCATCCTCGCCTTCCTCCTCACCGTAACCACCACCATCTTCAGCTCCATTGAAACAGCTTCACCTCCTTCAACATCGCCCCAATCCATTACTAAACTTCTGAACCACTGTGAAAGTCTTTTAGTCTTTAAAATTATTCCCATAGTTGGTTGAGTATGTTTCTCTTCCTCTACCTTCAGACTGAAAGAATTCTCTGTGTTGTTCAATCGCCATTGATTTACATACCTTGAATTGATTTTGTCGGGGACAACAATTGAAACCCAAGTTCCGTAAAGAAGGTTTAGAAGGGATGAATTTGGAAGTCACAGCCGCCTTGATGTCATGAAAATGTAATGAAGCCGCCATCTGTGTTTGTATTACAACGATGTTATGGAAGTTTTGCCATTTTACAATCAATTTTTTGGGGTGGTGGTTTTTTTTGTGTGAGTGATTTTCCTTGTGGGGGTTTTCTGAGTGTGTGAGAGGGTTATCTGGTTGGGTGCTAGGGTGATGTGGGGCAGCGGCAAGTTGGTGGGTTAGGATATCGTGGCTCATGGGGAACTGGGGGTGGCTAGCTGGTGGGTGTGATGGAGTGGTGGGGGTTTTTCGAGTGGGTGGGAGGGTTTTCTGGTTTGGGTGCTGGGGTGATGTGGTGGCAGTGGATTAGGATGTCGTGGGGGGTGGCGAGTTGGTGGAAGTGTTGGGGTGGTGGTTTTGATGGTGGTTGTGACGGGGTGATGGTTATGGCAAGTTGATTATGATGGGGTGGTGGTTATGGTGGTAGTGAGACTTGTGACGGGGGAGGAGAGGAGATTTTTTCCCCTTGTTGGAAGAGGGAGCATAGTGGTTGATTTTAGTTCTTACCTTTGCTGCCTTACATGTGGCTTTAGAACTAATGTATCTGGTACATATGATAAAATTATGTGCTATGGAAGATCAGTTGGGAATGTCTTTTAGATTATTATCCATGGATTGAATCTGGTCTACATCTATTGGTCTGGTAGATCCCATGTATAAATCTTATGACTAGATTTGTAGATCATGTGTTGGATCTGTGTAGGGTTTTTTTAGGAAGTAGAGGAGAGTGAAAAAGAAGAAAAATTGGGGTTTTAAGTTAAATGTGTTCCTCAGATGGCTAAAATGAAAGATTTATCTATGAGTGAGTGAAATATTCAAATTGGTTTTCAACCAGGTCACTTACCAAAGTCGTATGGGTCCCTAAAACTGTCAAGCAACAATGCACATTAGATTTTGATCTAGATCTCTTTGTGTCTACATTGACTTTTCTTATTAAAAGTGGCTTCACATCATTTGGATGTTTGTAAAAGGGTTTATGTGCCAAAGAATACTAAGATGTCAGTGTTTGAAGGATTTTAGTAAAGATTGTATCATTTTGTCTTTAAATTGGTTTGGGATTATATCATGTGTTGGTGAGAGCTACTTGGAAGGGTATGCAATTTTGTCAGTATTTGAATAATTATAGTAAACAATTGTATTTTGTCTTGAATTGTTTTAGGATTATATCATGTCTTACTCAAAGGTTAGATCTAGTTAGAATGGTATGCATATTATCCATCCATTTAGGGTTTGTGGGCTGAATCCTAAGCTGTATGAATGAAATGATGAAATGGGCTGAATCCAGTTAGGGTGTATGAATGAAACGCGAAAGTGATAAATGCAAAGGCAAGTCATTGAATTCGTCACATTCAGTATACTTGCCCTTCTGAGGTTTTGAGCTCTCTGTCCTGATTTTGACCAAATTCGGTTGAAAAATGATGAGTTACTAGGGGAATGATTTTTTTTTTTTTACTCATTTAAATGGTAATCTAGATGCACTTTTCAGAAATTTGAGATTACTTTAGACATGGTAACAGTGATTATATACTGTTCCTTATGTTGAAAACTAGTTGGCTGTTGTCATTGGCATTCTCAGGGACAACAGTAATTATCTATTTGTAGCATGATATATGACATTGCTAGAACATGGAACTAATATACTTAATCATGGATTAGAACTTGCTACTTTTGTTGATCATGAATTTGGAGAATTACTCTTTTTATTCTGCCATTTGGCTTTTGCTTTCTACAATTGTGATGAATTTCATTTGAAAATTATAGGATGGTGTGGTACGTGGGAAAACAATCAAGAAATATATTGGTTCCCCATTTTGATGACTTGTTTTGTTTACTGTTTTCTATAGTAATTAGAATGAGAAGAATATATAAGTCAATGTTGTGTTAGTGTGGCATTGTTGTTCATTTCCAATCCTTTTTTCATATGGATCATGTTTGAGTTCTCATTATAGAATTGCATGCCTGCTTTTTTTTATTATTTTTTTAATGGTTGGTAGCATTACCTGTGGTGCATATATTTCAAGCTTTACCATTGCCTTCCTAAGTTCTAGCCAACAAGCAATTCTTGGCATCTTATTATTTTGTTACCTTCTTTGACTGGTTAGACAAATCTGCTGATGTTGCTTCTACTTTGTATCCATCTGATGATCTTGCTGGTTGCCTTTGATAATTTTTGCAGAGTACATGCCTGGTGGAAGTCTGTATAACTACCTGCACAAAAATAGAAGAGCTTTGAAGCTTTCCGAGCTGTTAAAATTTGCGATTGATGTCTCCAAAGGGATGGAATACTTGCATCACAATGATATAATTCATAGAGATCTGAAATCAGCAAATTTGCTTATGGATACTTTTCAAGTATGTATTACAACCTTTTCTTGCTGCTGCTGTCACTAGTCTTTATTTTTGCAATCAGTGCCATACTGTAATTTCATAGTTGGTTTCTCACTGAATTTTTGGTTTGATATGGAAGAAGTTTAGAAGTCAATATTAAAAAAAAAAAAAAATCTGAGCATTTTGGTTTTGGGCTTGTTTATTATTTATTTATTGTAAGTTCAAACCAATGTTAGTTTTTCTTTAATGGAAGCCTCCAATATCAGTTGCCATATTATAATTAATGCACCTGATTAATGCCTTATTGAATCCTCTTATACTCTTATGTGATTATTTGCACCTTTGAAATTTCACCTCTGGATTAGATTAGATCCTATTTGTACCTTTTAAAAATTGGGAGACGAACCATATATCCTATAGTTTACACCAGTTTCACAGTCTCATTACATAATTTGGGAGTTGAATCCATATATCCTATAGTGTTTATGTGCCTTGCTCCTTTCGTCTTTCTCTTCCAAGCTCTAGATGCGGCTTCCTAGAATCCAGGATAAGGCTATAAAGGTAATAATGTATTAACTTGGACCCCTTTAAACTTGTGCCTTAGGCTGAAATCTGGCTTAATTTTGACAAATATATTGCATCTTGTTTGCTATGAGGCTTTTATTTTCTTTGGTAATCCAAAATATTTTTTTGATGAAGTTTATGTGTATACATATGTAGTTCATATAAACATACAGCTTCCTCAGCTCCGTTCCAGGTGCCCAAATATCAGAAATCTTATTTTCCTCACTCATTCCCCTTCTAAGTTTGGTTCCTTGATGTTTGATTCTTTAGCACAAGGATTTGGTTCAGTTTCTGTTCTAACACTAATCCTAACCTAGTACAATTAAATTTTCCAACCTCTTTTTTGTTTGTTACTCATTGTTTGAAAATTGGATAGTTATGGCTTTCTTTAAGTCTCTAATTGGAGGTAGATCCAAGCTTTCTTTTTCTGAGAAAATGCTCTCTAAGCAAGAACTATTTAGCAAGAAAAAAATAAAATAAAAACTGAACATAAAGCATAGAAACAAGGAAGGGTTAGATCCTTTTGAAAATTTCCAAAAGTTGTCCGGCACTTTTGTTCAGAACCTACGTCTTTCAAAGTATAGGAAGGCTAAGTTCCTCTTTTAAAATTTGCCTAAAGTTGTCTAATTTGTTGTGTCCTAATTTATGAGTTTCTGCTGTCTTCACGGACTAGTTTTTAAAATTTGAATGACTTGGTTTCTCAAGGTCGTCAAAGTGGCAGACTTTGGTGTTGCTCGCTTTCTGCATCAGGAAGGTGTTATGACAGCAGAAACAGGAACATACAGATGGATGGCACCTGAGGTTGGTGAAAGCTGATTTCTCCTAGTTTTATTATAGCTCAATTTTCTTTCTATTTACACTGAAGAATTTTATGTGTCGTTATTTCCTACTTCCTCCGTTTCTAATTAGTTGACGCGTTTGATTTAGACACATATATTAAGGAGAGGAGAGAGAGTGAGAATGAAAAAGCAAGTGGCGTAGCTTGTAAATGCAAGGTAAAAAAGTTACCCCAAAAGGAAACGTGTCAACTAAAAAAAACTTCCTAAAAAGGAATACGTGTCAACTAAAAAGAAACGGAGGTAGTATTATATGTTTATATGAGTTGCCTCTGTGTGCAACACAAAATGGCAGATGCCCGGAGAGCCATCTTTAGTGACATATTTTGAGGGTAGCTTTTGTTACTTATGAAAACTGAATTTTAAGCTGTTCTTTTGACATTGCTGAAATGCTGAATATTTACCTGCTTTTGCAACATTGCTTGACATGGTAGTTTTTTGTTTGGTGCATGCTTACTGCATATGAAATTCTGTTATCATGGCAAATAGATTGTGGACTGATAACCTCTTTTCTTCTGCGTTTTTTTTCCACCCTTTTGTCAAGGTGATAAACCATCAGCCCTATGACCAGAATGCTGATATATTTAGTTTTGCTATTGTACTATGGGAGCTTTTGACAGCCAAGGTATTTTCTAATATGTCTCTTGTTTTTGAGTTTCTGTGAAAACTTTCACGGTGTGAAAATCTAGTTGTGTTGAGGGGTTTTTGTGGTCTGCAGATTCCATATGAGAATATGACTCCACTGCAAGCTGCATTAGGTGTTAGAAAGGTATGTTCCATGATAGTTCAATATAATAATATTTGACCGGGGCATTCTGTTTATGTACTTCGTTTATCTATGAACTAGTGTGTAATGTACTTGAAATTTTTGTTCTGCTTAGTGTCTAAAGGTGAATGAAGCTATAATTTGAACAACTGACAATTAAATCCGTACCTGATTAAGCCTGTGGTTGCTTAGCTTCTTATTCCATCATCTGTCACACTGAAATGAGTGAAATTTTTTCATGGATTTGCCTTTGTAGTTTGTTCTGGACAACTGTGTAAATTGAAATGCGGGTTTGATTAAACTTGTGTTTTGGTAGCTTGATGTTCCATACATGTGCCACCCTGAAATGAATTTATGTAATTCTGTCACGGAATCACCTAAGAAAACATTATTTGATCGGATTTTATCTAACTCACTAAGTTGTGTTGTGTAGAGATGCGCCTGTTTAATTCAATGAATAATAAGCCATTAATGTTGTTTTCCGATTAAATGAGGGTTTGAGATAAATTCTATGAATAGAATAAGGGAAATAATGACCTCCAATTTCAAGTGTTAATGGTGGTAATGGCAGTGTGGTTGCGTCTAATCACCATCACCAGTACACGTCAGTAGTTCTCTAATTCAGGAGTATATCTAATTTTCCGTCCACGACAGCATTCCTTGTTAGTCTAGTAGAGAAGTGCACTATCAACATTAACCTTTTCAACTTTCCATGATCTTTATTTGTAGCTTATTACTTTTGATTTTTACAGAATATGGATTTATATTTTCTTTGTTTGATTCCCCTCCCCGAATTTCAGGGACTTCGTCCAGAGATTCCAAAGGACATACACCCCAGACTTGGCGATTTAATGCAGAGATGTTGGGATGAGGCTCCTCTTAAACGGCCACCCTTTTCCATTATAAGAGCAGAGCTTGAAGATATCTTAAAGAATGTTCAGGTAAAACATTTAAGCAATATCTTTGCATTAGGTACTTCTATGTTCACCAATTTGGTTTTAAATTTATATTGTTTGCAGGAAACTGCTGCAACAACAGTAGCTGGTAACTCTACTTCGTGAAATATATTGTGAATTATAGAGATGGCTGAATTGGTAAACAACACAAGAGAATTTTTTTTTCTTTTATTACTTTTGTGTTGGTTTTTGGGATGATTTGGGGATTGAGAAACAACATATTGACTATGCTAGAAACATATACTTAATGTACAATCACAAAGAGTGATAGTGATAGTAGATAATACTTTACGAGTTTCATTGTAAAAACTAGAGTAGTCCCACGATTGTAATACAAATCTTCTCAAAGAATACGTATTCTACGTGTCTTGTTGAAAACTATGTATTCTACTTATCTCAGCATTTCAGCAAGCCTGTGGCTGAATCAGATTTGCGAACGATAGCATTCTTTATGGCCTTTTTGTTACTGTTGCATGATGCATCACTACTGCAGAATCTGAATTGAGAGCGACTTTCTTTAATTGCAATGAACTGCTGTTATATGATAATCGAAGTTTTCTTTCTTTCTTTCTTTTTTTAATGGAATATAATTTATTTATTTATTTTCTTAGATGGCAGAAAATGCACTTCTCTCCCAGACTCCCACTTCCTGTGTCCCAAAAAGATTGTCCCTTAATCTTTTTTTACTTTGTTAACTTTAGGACGGGTAGAGTTGATAAGAGACAAAAGTGGTGGGATCAAAAGTATTTTATGTGCGATTGTAAGAGTAAATGTGTGGTCTCATTAAAGATGGGCATGGGCCGTGCCGGCACGCGGGCGGCACGGGCCCGACACGATTCTGGCACAGCCCGACACGACACGATCGCCGGCATGGCACGGCACGGCGGCCCACCTGTGGGCCGTGCCGTGAACAAAAATCTGGGAATCGGCACGAGCACGACACGAGGTACGGTGGCCGGCCCGTGGGTCGGCACGTCGGCACGACACGTGGCACGGTCTGGCACGGCAGTGGTAATTTAATTTTTATTATATGTATTGTTGTTTTTTGCTAAATTAATAAAATTATTTATATAAACTTAAACATAATTAGATAAATAATTTTTATAACCTTAATTAAAATAAAGTTTGTTCAAAACAAAATATATTAACATTAACATAAACATAAATTAATAAAATTATTTATATAAAATTAAGTTGTACTAAAAAATATTTATATATCATTTTTTTTACGTTCATTTAAAAAAAAAAATGGTACGGTTTGGCCCGCGGCTCGGCACGGCACGGCCCGCCAGGCACGTGGGCCGTGCCGTGCCGTGGGCTGGGGTGTGCCAAATTTAGGCACGCCACGGCCCGCCGCGAAGCCGTCACGGCACGCCCACCACCGCAGCACGGCCAGGCACGGCCCGTTGCCCATGTTTAGGTCTCATGATCAGTAATTGCATGAGAGTAATCTTATAGGGACGATTATTTTATACGAAGTATATATATGGGACAAACGTTTAGGGATGAGTTTTTGGTTTAAATTGAATTTTTTGAAATTGACCTATGGTTTGTTTGACTTCTAGGTTTTCATTTGAAATGGTCCAAATGAAGTGTTTGAATTTTGGTTCAGTGTAGAGATGAAATGCTGTCGTGTTTGAAGTTCCCAACATACACTAGTGATGTCAAATTTGAGCAATATTTTGTCGACTTTGAAACAGTATAACTAATACTCGTATAGTAAGAAGAAATACTAGTATAAATAAATTCATGAATAAAGAACTCTGATTGAAAACTCAAAACGAAGCTATCCACGAAGTTACTCCAAATTCAAGTCAAGAGGCAGGAGTGTTAGAAAGTAAAATCAAAATTTAATAAATTTAAATATGAGGCGGTAGTAGTATTTATTAATAGTAAAAAAAAAAACACTTAAAATAACAAACAAGTAGCACAAAGGTAAATTAATAGTAGAAGAATGAGTTTAGAGTAGCCTGGGTTGTAGCACGCAATGCGCTATCCTTAGAGAGAAAACGCCCCACTGCACTGGTAGAATGTATTTATGCGCTCCTCTCCTAAGATACGACAACCCGCCGGATCAATTGTGTGCAGCAAAAGACCCCCGAACCTTATTACACCAATGCTCCGTAATAATTATAGTATTGCTTTTTAAAGAGAGAATATTGTAAACACTAATTTTCTGTGAAAGTAATTTTCCACTTCTTCATTCTCGTTTGCCGTCACTTAGAATTACATTTATAGGAAAACAAATGAAATTAACCGTTATAAAAAAGGCTGAGTTTGTTACAAGAATGTGGACATTATGCTCCATGAGTGGCTCAATAGTTATCCCAACTTTCAAGCCATGCAACGTTAATGTTCCTTAATAGTAGGAAGTTAACAACTCAAGCAAGATTAAAAACAAAAACTAACGGCTAATTAAAAGAAAGTATCCAAAGTATAAAATTATCTTTAAATTTTAAATTAAAATAAAAGAAAATAGATTTTATTTTCCAACAATCCCCCACATAATTTAAAATTTAAAATATTGTAAAATCTTAAGATGTAACATAATAATAATAATTAAGACGGAGCATATAATGTTGCATTTTCGGTACAAGGAACCTTCCGGGTTTGAGCCTTATACCTAGTGTACATGAACTTCCACCCGAGAAGATATAGAGACATGGTTGCCTTGAGCTATACCTCCATTCACCGAGCTTTAGTGCACAACACATACAACATAGGTGTTCATTTAGGCTCTAATCAGTGGTTGCGCCTTACGGCCATGCGCATGTATCTTGTATCGTGAGTGTCACTTAGAGACTAGCCCCATGTCTCACAGTAGCGGCCCCACTACCACACTCACTAGGTGAGCCCTCCAAGGGTGGTCCGTGACCTCCACCCCCACAATTTACAGTCGTCGGGATCATTAAGAGATATTTCATCAAACAATATATATATATATACCTCAACCTCAATATTGTCGCGGTTTAAAATACACCTCGCCATAGGAAAAGGGACATATATAATTATAATGTGGTGTATTTTAGTCAACTAACAACTTCGTTAGTTGTTACCCATTGAACTCCTTTCATGGGATCGCCAATTATTAGGAGTTGGGTGTCCATTGTTGTGACTATATTATGGGCTTTAGTCCCATTCCCCTCGACGACTCTATAACTTGTTGACGTGCCAAACCTTTTGTGAGCGGATTCGCAAGATTATTTTCAGACCTGACAAAGTCAAGAGAAATAACACCATGAGAAATTAAATTTCTAATAGATTTATGTCTTACTCTCAAGTGCCTTCTTTTCTCATTAAAATTTTTGCCAGTAACTTTTGCTATAGCAACTTGACTATCACAATGCATAGAAATGGCAGGAATAGGTTTATTAAGCATAGGCAAATCACATAAAAGATTTTTTAGAAATTCAGCTTCATTACTAGCAGAGTCTAAGGCTATTATTTCAGCCTCCATAGTAGAACGAGAAATAATAGTTTGTTTAGAAGATTTCCAACAAATTGCACCACCTGCCAATGTAAATACATATCCAGTAGTGGATTTTGTTTCATCCGAATCAGAAATCCAATTTGCATCACTAAACCCCTCAATGACGGCAGGAAAACGAGTATAATGAATACCATAATTAATAGTTCCTTTGAGGTATTTAAATACCCTCTCTAAAGCACTCCAATGAGAAAGACTAGGATTATGAGTGTATCTTCCCAATCTACTTACCGCATATGCAATATCAGGTCTAGAGTAATTTGACAAATGCAACAAAGAACCAATAATTTGAGAGTATTTAAGTGGAGAAACACCTTCACCCGTATTTTTCTTTAACTTAAAAAATGGGTCATATGGTGTCGAAACAGGTTTCACGTTAAAATAATTAAACTTTTTCAATAACTTCTCCACATAATGAGATTGTGTCAACACTATGCCATCTTTATTTTTAATCAACCTTATGTCCAAGATGACATCCACAGGACCAAGGTCTTTCATATCAAAGTTGCTAGACAAGAAGAATTTCACGTCATTTATAGCATCTAAATTACTACCAAATATAAGAATATCATCTACATAAAGACAAAGAATCACACAAGAGCCATTATCTTCTTGTTTAACACATACACATTTATCACTATTATTTAGTTCAAACCCATATGAAAGCACAACTTGATTAAATTTATCATGCCATTGTTTTGGCGCTTGTTTTAAACCATACAAAGACTTAACAAGCTTGCATACTTTCTTTTCCTTTCCGGGTTCTACAAAACCTTCCGGTTGGTCCATGTAAATTTCTTCCTCTAAGTCACCATTTAAAAAAGCGGTTTTAACGTCCATTTGATGAATTTCTAAATTAAACACACAAGCAAGTGCAATCAATACTCTAATAGTAGTAATTTTAGAAACGGGAGAATAAGTATCAAAGAAATCCACACCTTCTACTTGCTTACATCCAATAACAACAAGTCTAGCTTTATACTTTTCTATAGACCCATCGGTTCTTAGCTTTTTCCTAAAAACCCATTTACATCCTATACTTTTGCATCCGGGAGGAAGATCAGTTAGAAACCAAGTTTTATTGGTTTTTAAGGAATTCATTTCATCATTAATGGCTTCCTTCCAAAAAGGTGCATCTATAGACCTCATGGCCTCATTATAGGATTTAGGATCATCTTCAAGTAGAAAAGTACAAAAGTCAGGACCAAAATCTTTAGCCTTCTTTGACCTCTTACTCCTTCTAGGTTCAAAGTCAATTTCTAAGTTAGTATGACTACTAGAAGGTAAATTAGAATTAGAAACATTACCAACAGGTTTAGGCACATCATTTTTTAAAGGGAAAACATTTTCAAAGAAAACGACATCTCTAGATTCCATAATAGTATTATTAGAAATATCGGCTATCTCCGAATTAATAACAAGAAATCTATAAGTAGTACTATGCAAAGAATAACCAATAAACACACAATCGACGGTCTTAGGCCCAATTTTCCTTTTCTTATTTATAGGAATATTTACCTTCGCAAGACATCCCCACACTTTAAGATATTTCAAATTGGGTTTTCTATTTTTCCACATTTCATACGGGGTTTTGTCAGAATTCTTGTAGGGTATTCTATTTAGAATATGACATGCCGTAAGTAAAGCCTCACCCCACAAATTATCATGCAAACCGGAGCTAATAAGCATAGCATTAATCATATCTAACAAAGTACGATTTTTCCTTTCGGCCACCCCATTTCATTGAGGAGCATTAGGAGGAGACACTTCATGAATAACACCATGCATTTCACAAAATTTACCCATTTCGGTAGGAGCATATTCCCCACCTCTATCAGAACAGAGTATTTTTATCTTCCTATCTAATTGATTTTCCACCTCCGCTTTATAAATCTTAAATTTATCAAACAACTCACTTTTATGACTAATTAAATACACATAGCAATATTTAGAGAAGTCATCAATAAAAGTAATGAAATATCTTTTACCTCCACGAGTTAACAAACCATTACTGTCACAAACATCACTATGAATTAATTCAAGCAAGTTGGTTTCCTTTTCAATTATTTTATTAAAAGGCTTTTTTGGTTGCTTGGCTTGAACACATACACCACATTTTTGTTTTATATCAACAGAAGACTTAGGAATAAGATCAAGCACCATCATTCTTTTAATAGAATTTTAATTTACATGTCCAAGCCTTGCATGCCAAGTATCACAACATTCAACATTGGAAACAGATGAAGTGGCATTAATAGAAATATTATTCACAGAAGAAGACATAAGATTAAGCTTAAATAAACCATCACAAATGTAGCCTTTACCAACAAAAACACCATGTCTAGAAATTACAACTCGGTTAGACTCAAATACAACTTTATAACCTTGTTGCACTAATAGAGAAGCACTAATAAGATTTTTTCTAATATCAGAAACATGAAAGACTCCATCTAATACTAGACTATTTCCGGACGATAAATTTAATACTACTTGGCCTTGTCCGATAACACGAGCCAAACTCCCATTTCCCATACTCACGGTACGTGTGCTGGAGTCCTGATATGAAGAAAATAAATTTTTGTCAGCACACACATGTACATTAGCTCCAGAGTCTATCCACCAATCATGTAAGTTAAAAACATAATTTAACTCGGGGCTAGTGACATGATACCTGTCAGATGGGAGATCAGAGCTTGTACTACTCATAGTAACAACATTAGCTTGGGGCTTATGAGATAGCTTTGGGGCAGAACTTGATGCATTATTATCTTCAGCTTGCTTACAACGTTGGTAGCAATCCTTGGCAAAATGATTGGTTCTCCCACAAACACAACAAAATAACTCATTCCCCTAACTCTTACCATTTGCCTTGTTGTTATTATGAGCGATGTTTTTATTTTTAAAATTATTTTTACCAAACTTGTTTTTCTTAAAACCATTTTTCTTAAAAGGTTTAGACTTAGGCTTGTTGGAGTTCTCAACAACATTAGCCGTAGCCTGAAATTCAGATTTTTGCAAATTCTTTTGTGAAAGACGATGTTTTTCCTCAATACGCAGGCAAACAAGCAAATCATCAAACGAAAAATTTTCAGGCTTATGTTTAGACTCCTAGCAAACTCAGACCAAGAAGGAGGTAATTTTGCAATCATAAAAGTAACAAGCATAATATCAGGCAAAACAACTCCTTTTAATTTCATATCATAAATAATACTTTCAAACTCATGAATTTGGTCAGAAATTGATTTTTGATCAACCATTTGAAACTCAATCATTTTTTCACAAGAATAACGCTTAAGACCCTTTTCGGCCGAACCATATTTCATTTCAAGTGCTTCCCATAATTCCACAGCAGTTTTAGTGTGACAAAATATTTTATACACACTATCAGATAGAGCACTCAAAATACGACCATGACATAGGATATCATTGTCACTTATAGAATCGGTACTAGGAGTTTTGACAGCTACTTCTTGGGCTTTATCTTTAGAGGAGCTAGCTGGTTTTTCTTTGGTCTCAGGATCAAGAATAACAGATATTAAGCCTAATTCCGTAAGCCAAAATTTCATTAGTTGTTGCCAACAAAAAAAATTCTCACCATTAAACTTATCAGGCTTGCTAGACAAGGACTTAATCATATCCATGGCTGACATGTTGACTAATGAATATACTACTACTAAAATTAAAGTAGATTTTTCTCTCTAAGATTGTTAGAAAGTAAAATCAAAATTTAATAAATTTAAATATGAGGCGGTAGTAGTATTTATTAATAGTAAAAAAAAAAACACTTAAAATAACAAACAAGTAGTACAAAGGTAAATTAATAGTAGAAGAATGAGTTTAGAGTAGCCTGGGTTGTAGCACGCAATGCGCTATCCTTAGAGAGAAAACGCCCCACTGCACTGGTAGAATGTATTTATGCGCTCCTCTCCCAAGATACGACAACCCGCCGGATCAATTGTGTGCAGCAAAAGACCCCCGAACCTTATTACACCAATGCTCCGTAATAATTATAGTATTGCTTTTTAAAGAGAGAATATTGTAAACACTAATTTTCTGTGAAAGTAATTTTCCACTTCTTCATTCTCGTTTGCCGTCACTTAGAATTACATTTATAGGAAAACAAATGAAATTAACCGTTATAAAAAAGGCTGAGTTTGTTACAAGAATGTGGACATTATGCTCCATGAGTGGCTCAATAGTTATCCCAACTTTCATGCAACGTTAATGTTCCTTAATAGTAGGAAGTTAACAACTCAAGCAAGATTAAAAACAAAAACTAACGGCTAATTAAAAGAAAGTATCCAAAGTATAAAATTATCTTTAAATTTTAAATTAAAATAAAAGAAAATAGATTTTATTTTCCAACAAGGAGTCCAGTCAATATTGTTACTCCGTAGTCCGTACTGATTTTATTGACAAAGAGGCTGTTACACAAAGTCCGAGGGTTGTCGGCAATGCCATATTATGGCACAAAATTATTCTTGTTTGTTCTTGCCATGCATTGAAGAAATGCTTGCACGATTGTGGTGAGGTTCATTCTTATTTTGGAGGAAAATCACTTAATTTTCTATATCTAATCGGTTGTACTTTGCGTATAATACAAATAAAGCTATTACTTTATTCATGTACTTATAAATCATACCTTTAATTGTATAACATTGATCGAATAACCCTATAAATCATACCTTTAACTGTACGGACTAATGGTTAAGGGTTTCGAAAATCACCTCTTTATCACCCTTCAATTGCCATCTATATTAGCTAACTTAACACGATCCATAGGAGATCCCCTTCATTATTTGAACGAATTAACAAAAGAGGAAAACTTGAGGTTGATGATTGTGCAACACCTAAAGAGAATCGAGGAGTCCTAATTTTCTGTCTTGTGCTAATAATAATCAAATTAACGAATTTTGGCTATATAGTCATCAAATCTAATCATATTAATGGTTTTGATGGCAGACAATAATAAACATCAAGTTGGTGAATCACACTTGATTTTCTTCGCGCAGAAACATTATTTTCAGACACCAAAATTGATTATATTTATATACTCCAAATTTTGTTTAAATGTTAGGCAGATTTTGAATTTTTGCAAGAAATTTTGAATATAATAATGCGAGTAACTCGTAAACTTGCTGCTTGACCCAATATTTTATGCTGGGCAGTTGGCTAGGCCATAAACTTATGTTCCCCTAAACAAAGACTTTTGTTAAATTAAATGATTGTGCATAGGCGTGCTATGTTAAACACGAGTTATTTTGTCTCTACTTATCTTATTTGAGCTAATCTTACTATCGTTTAAAGTATTTTTATCTTATTTGAGCTAATTTTATTTGTGTGTGTAAAATTGTTTTACACCATTATTTTGTCAAAACTTATTTTGCGTAATTATATGTGCCACTATAGGGGTTACTTTGTAAGTGTAATCGGGGTTAGTTGGTCAGTGTTAAAGGGTTACTTCGCCACTGTTATAGGGTTATTCGATCAATGTTATAGGGATTACTCGGTCAGTGTTACAGGGGTTATTTGGTTAATATTATATGGATTACTTTGTTATTTTATAAGTAGTTACACGGTGTGGCCAGTCACACACAAGACAAACTATTTATGTAATAAGTCAAAATGAGTTGAGCATAGCAAAAGCTTAATATCTCTCACTAATGTTTTTCACTTATTCCATCAGCAAAATTGTTTGGGAGGTGATCAATCAAAACAAAATGATTAAATTCCATTACTTCCATACTCTAAGTTTATCGATTTCTTTCCTGTCAAAAAAAAAAAAAAAAAAATGTTTATAGATTTCTTATAATCCATTTAGAGCATTTTACAACCTCTTAGATATGATCTCAATATGTCCTCCAATTTGGTGGGAATGTACCATTTATTTTGACAATAAAAATTAATACTGTCTCATGTTCTTATATCAAAAAGTGCATAAAATGGAATATGGCAAGTAAACATAGGAAGTAAACATAGTTAGGTTGGTTGTCACAATTTTGTATGAGATAACAGTAAGTTAACGTATTTAGTCCACTGGACGTAGCTTGGACACGTAAATTATATGCGTAGATGTATATTTTCGTTTGATTTTGGCTACGGAGTAATAATGTTTGTTTGGTTGCAATGAGAAGACAATTTTCGTGGAAATTTATATTGGTGGAATCTACCTAAAACTTACCTCGTGCATTTCCTAGGAAATTGGTTAACTTGTTTGATAATGCAAAATTTTCACATGGAATTTTGCATTTCATAGAAGTTGAAGAATTGTAAATAAAGAGATAAGTAATGATTAGGTTAAATATGTTATGTGGGAATTTTAAATTTCTAAGGAAGTTGCAACTTGCAATTCTTCATTTTGGAAACTTTACGTGAAGTCAAGCATTTTCTATTTCTCATGTCAATTTAACAACAGCAAATTGAGCTTTCTCTAAAAAGGAAATTATTGTGATTGTCATCGGATATATATAGTTCTAAAACAGCCATCTTAATTATGAAATTCATCCTACATCTCTATAATACGAGTACAGGACAATTGTTAAAGAGCTTGATGTTCACGTAAAATACCTAAACAACTTGCTTACTTACTATATATTCTTTTAAATTGATTGTTGTGTATAGTACTTGTATATTTTTTGAAATTTAAATCACATATTGGGTAAGCATTCACATCTAGTTTATGATTTGCCAAAGTTGGCATTTCTGGTTAAATTGCACGACATCAAATTAGGTATATAGAAACCTTTAATAGGCTAATATGAATTATATAATTGATTGTCTAATTAGGTTCATTTTCTACTAAAATTGGATAATGAAATCCATTAATGTACTAATAATTTTTTTTAAAGTCGTTATTAATGAATTCCCTTTGATCCTTAATCCCCGTATTAAATTACTTGTAAGTTTAATGTAAAAGATTATGTACTTCTACACACACTGTTACTTGCACTACATGTCTACATATATATGTTGTATTCTCGACACTTTAAAATGGGTGCGACATATTAATTCTTCATTTTGGACCTTATTATTATTATTATTATTATTATTATTATTATTATTTTATTTTTATTTTTTTTCTCTTTTTTATAAAATAGCAGTTAGATCAGACACTTGAATAAATACTTGTGTCGGATATGAGTTTTTAAGTCCAAACAATAGAGCTTCTGCATTTTTGCATTGGAGGGTAATCTTTTTATTTTTGTTAGTTTCCATGTATAATAAAGCTCAATAGCCATTAAAATTCAAAGTTAGATCAGAGATGGAGAGAAAGAGAAACAATTATTGATTGATTAAATATTTATTTAAAATATAACGAGTAAGTCAATAATATTCTCCAACTTTGTTAAAGGGATACAAAACATTGTCAAAAAGTTAAGAATCTTACGTACCAAAAGGCCAGTAACAATTTATTATGTCAACATGAACTTACAAAATAATGTTACAAAATTGTATCCAAGCCATGCAGATCATGCAAAGCACTGGATTACAACTAGATCACATGATATAATTATAGAACTTTAATTTTTCTTATACTAATTTATTAATTCATATAAAAATTTAAATCTCAAAGCAAAACAACAAACTTTATATATCATCTCAAGAATCTCATATTCTAGCTCCATCGACAAAGCTAAGATATGTCCTCCAATTTGTTTCACTTCCTGTAAATTAAAAGATAAAAATAAATAAGAGTTAATATTATTCCGATTAAATGCTCAAAAGAATTGAACTTTAATTTGCATATTTTTCTTATACAGTATTTTGTTTTCTTATTATGTAGTAGGGAAGTTAAATAACATTTATTTTGATATAATAATAGCACATACTAATTATAAACGCTTGTTAAGGAAAGTAGAGATATCATTGTTTCAAAGATACTTGAATGTCAAAGTTTCAGTCTTTATCCCAAGTTGTAATGTCGGAAAATTAAATATTTTATGCATGTAGAAAGCTAGTAAAAAAAAATGAATTACTACGTATATGATACTGACCTCATTAATCAAATTGAAGCTTTTAGTAAGGGGGTGGAGGAGAAGCGTATATATAAGGGGAAGGAGTGGGATGGGAGACAGGTTTAGGATGTTCATGATGGATTGGTGGAGATTTGTAGACTGGACTAGGTGATGGTGGGGACTTGTGAACTGGTGGAGACTTATAAACGGGGGTGGGAGGTGGGTACTTGTGAACTGGTGGAGACTGGTAAACCGGGGTAGGTGGAGGGTATTTGTGCACCGGTGGTGACTTATACACTGGGGTGGGTGGTGAGACCGGTGGTGACTTGTACACTGGGGTGGGTGGTGAGACTGGTGGAGACTTGTAAACTGGGGTGGGTGGTGGGTATTTGTGCACCGGTGGTGACTTGTACACCGGGGTGGGTGGTGAGACCGGTGGTGACTTGTACACTGGGGTGGGTGGTGGGTATTTGTGCACCGGTGGTGACTTGTACACCGGGGTGGGTGGTGAGACTGGTGGAGACTTGTAAACAGGGGTGGGTGGTGGATATTCATGAACTGGGGGAGACTTGTGGACGGGAGTTGGTGGTGGAGACTTGTACACTGGTGATGGTGTTGGATACTCATGAACAGGAGGAGGAGGGGATTTGTAAACCGGGGAAGGTGGCGGTGACTTGTAAGAAGGTGTGGTCGGTGGAGGTGAATAATGCTCCTTGGGTGGCTTCTCATGGTGGACCGGAGGTGGTGGGGAGGTGTAATGGTAGGCTGGTGGTGGTGGGGGAGAAGCATAAGTGTAATCAGCATTGGTTAGTGAAGGCACACTCAATGAGACAATTGCCACTAATAGAGTGACTACAAGAGAAGCCATCTTTCCCATGTTATTGTTTGATTAGAGATGTTTTATCTTATGATTTTAGCTATACTTCTCAACCCCTTTATATAAGCTTATTTTTTACCATTTGACCATACCTAATGTAGTAATATATTTGACGAGATTAAAAAAAAACACTTTTGCCTAACATTACATCTCTTTATCAGTGTATTCAAATGGAATAGATTTGCTCACCGCTGTGTGAACACAATTCTAAAGAAAGAAAAAGGAAGAAATAATAATAGTGGTCAAATTATTAGTCGGTGAATTAGTGAGCTTGATAGATGGCATATATGTACTAACATTATTAATTTGGAAATAGATCCATCTACCATAATTTGATGAATCATATAAGTTTGGAAGATATATTCTCCCTCCGTGTGTTTTTAAGTGATACATATTGACCGGCACATAGTTTTAGGCAATTTAATTGACTTAAATAAAATAAGAGGTAAGTGGGGTAGTGTAGTATTAAAAAATTGTTAAAGAAAGATAGTGGGGTTAATAGTTTATTGAAAAGTAATGAATATGAGAGAAAAAATATAATAAAAAAAGTAGTAGTGGGTTTGGGTGGGGCCATGAGAGGAGAGAGATATAATATTTTAATGTATTGTTTTGCCAAAAAAAGAAATGTATCACTTAAAAAAACACGGCCGGAAATGAAAAATGTATCACTTAAAAAAACACGAAGGGAGTAATGTGTTTTCTTGTATATATAATCATAATAATAATATTTTGTAATTTTGTATGAAAATACACTGATATTTAATTGTATCAACGAACTATATACATATACTCTATAATTTTGAAACTTATTTGGTGCATTAGTGCATAAGGGATCAAATCACTCTTCCCATATATACTAGTAGTACTACTACTCGATTCTAGAATAATAAATATCACAATGTTTTTATTAAAAAAACCTTTTTTTTTTTTTTTTTGAGGGATATTAAAAATAACCTTGTTGGTCATAGTTTTGAAATTAAAATGAATATGCTTGAAAACAATAAACTGATGAATTAAAACTAACATTGTATTGATATGAAAATAACGTGATGATTCATAAAATGTTACTTGTATATATTTTACTAATTAACATGAATTAAAAAATAAAATGTTTGTTTGTTAAAAAATATTAAAATATGTTTGTTAATTTCAATAAAATATGTCATATATGTATAATTCGGTCATGTTGTCATTTGTGAGTCAAGAGATTTTTTTTTACATTGTAATTTGCTACATTTTTTAAAATTAATGGCAAACCAATCTCACGTACACTTGAGTAAAAAAGTAAACTACTATAACTCGCACGACAAAACAAAGCAACATTTTGTAATTATTACTAGATTTACTACTATTAGAAGTGACGTAGTAATTGAAAGTTTGTGTTTTTCTTAGAAGATTATTTATTATGTATCATATTGTTGTGAAAAGCAAAGTAATTCAGATTTAGCTTAAGTAAAGAAGGACGTTACTTTGGAGGGATACCCAATTAATTCCCTAGATAAACAAAAATTTATTTATCTGGGGGTATAATTATCTTTTCAAGTAGTAGTGGAGGGGTATATGTGTCTTTTCATGTACTATTTGAGGGGTATATGTATGATTTCCTTACCAAACAGTAAAAGCAAAAGGCAAACAGTAATTGGACAGCTCATCAAAAGTACTGAATAAATGACCCTGCTTTGTCAATATATTTACAAAAATGCCATCAGATTAACAAAAATTCGTTTATCTGGAAGATTAACTCGTATTTTCCCGTTACTTTGTCATATTTTTGTCGTATGGTAAATAAAAGAGTTCAAGAGAAAAAAAAAGTGGTGAACATTATCAAAATATATACTAAAGAGCAGTGACGAATCATGGACTAAAAAATAACAATAATCAATCACTATACCATAACTTTTTATATACATTTAAGTTATACTTTAAGGGACTAGGTTCTTGCACACCCTTTTTAAATTAAACCTTCAGCTTTTCACTATAGAAAGTATGAAAGAATGGTGTATCAACTTGATAACTTTAGCTTATATATATTGTCAATGTATGTTTGATAGGATTTTTACTAAACCATGGATCATAAATCCATCTATCTTTTATGCGATTAAGTAGGATCATAAGATTCTAAACACATTAAGATCATACATATAAAATCCAAATTGGTGACATATTTTTTTATAGTGAAATCGTAAAATTATGATAATACTAAAAATTGGAAAATCTTGTTATCTTGTTTGATGCATGTGACTGTAATTTAGAGACGCTTGCATTGTAATTTTTTAGTAAGGAAATAATTAAGTATGATTAATAGTAAATGTAGTACTTTCTTGTTGGAGCATTTACAATCTAATAAGTAATACAGTAACATTCTAAGGGTCTGTTCTCTTCCGTTGAAATTCAGTTCAGTTCAGTTCAGCTCATTTCAGTTCAGTTCAGTTCAGTTCAGTTCAGTTCAGCTCTTAATTTACGTCTAATGATATTGCTAATGATATAAAGCCAAATTTCATTCTTTTAAGCTCTTATTACAACAACAACAACAATAATAATAATAATATTATTATTAAAAAATAATAATAATAATAATAATAATAATATTAAAAAAAAAAAAAAAAAATAATAATAATAATAATAATAATAATAATAATAACAATAATAATTGAAATAATAATACTAATAATAATAATCAATAAATAATAATAATAATCATCAATAAATAATAATAATAATAATAATAACAATAATAATAATAATAATAATAATAATAATAATAATTAATAAATAATAATAATAATCATCAATGATTAATAATAATAATAATAATAATAATAATAATAATTATATTATTATTATTATTATTATTATTATTATTATTATTATTATTATTATTATTATTATTATTATGTACATTTGTATATACACATATGTATAGTAATAAATAATCAATAAATAATCAAAGATCACTAATCCGTAGTTAAAAATCACTAATTAATAAGTTCAGTTCAGTTCAATTCAGCTGAGTTCAGTCAATCGGAACAAGCCCTAACTTATGCCATGAAATAATTTAATATAATTGCTTAGTTACGGTCAATTTTACTTTCAACATTGTTTAATTTTTTTTTTTAGGCAGTGTTCAGTACCTACTACTGTCGTATTGCAAGGATTTGCAACAGTTTCTTTATATATACTTGATTTGTTTATTAACCATTGACAATAGTGTTGATTGTTGAACATTGGACTTTTAATTTACGCGTTTATCTGCCTCCTTTGAAACACAAATTTCTACAAGAAATAATACTAGGAATGAGGTAAATGGTTGAGATATTATTATTATTATTATTATTATTATTATTATTATTATTATTATAAACAAAAGTCATACAACCTACAATAAATATGTGGAAATGCAAGATACAATCTGAGCCCCCACTCCTCTAGCTATATAGCAAAGCCTACCCTAGTAAATATATGAGCTGCAGCACTTACTCCAATGTCTTGCGTCGTCGAGAACCTCTGAACTCGCTTAAGCAACGTAACAACCTCCTTCTCTAATTCACCAAGCGAAGGAAAGGAGAAGGGAGTGAAACCACATATCCAATCGCCTAACATTGAGCCTCATACTTAACCCGCTTCCAATTAGCTGCATCAGCCACAACCCCTCAGGAATAAAGTCAGATAGCCCTGACTGTGTCAAAGGTATTGATCCTGTCAAATCTACACAGCCTCGTCATTCCCTCCAAACAACCCAATGCCAACCTCTTTCCTTGCTGAAATCCCAGAACGATAGCACGCAAACAGCCAAACATCAACTAGGGTATCCTGAACAACATTATGTCTATGTTTTATACCCACGATACCAGCACACGACACCGCATGATCGCCAAAAATATCCCCTGAAAAAACCCTCGAACGAGCAGAGCTTGGTGTCGAGATAGAGAACAACAGAACACCCAATCGATAGCATAACATTGATTGGGTGTTCCCTCTAGTTAATATAATACGGAGTAAGGAGTAACTTATTAAGAAGGGTCTTTTATCATTCAAATTTTTAAGCATGCGTGAAGGTAAATAAGATGAAGAAAATAAAGTGCAAAAGTGATTACTGAATGCATGATTGGATCCTAAAGATATATTGAAATAAAAGCGCGCACAACAAAATGAAAGGGATTTGAAATTTTGAATAGATGATGAATGTAATTTTCCTTAAAAAAAATGGTAAATTAAAATGTATTCTATCACTGAAATTATTTTACTTATTATGACTTGTTTTATCTTGATAAAGTATTATTTCTTAAAAAAAAAAAAAAACTTAATCAAGTATTTGAACTTATTTACAAACTTTCATGTGTAGCTGATCACAGAAATTTTCTTCATGGAGGCGTATGTACCAAACAAGGTACACCAGCCAGTGACGGATGTACCTTATCGCAAGTGGGGTCAACTTGCATGAAAAACAAATCCTTTATACTACCTCCGTTAATAGTTTTGTGCAACTTTGGAGGACTTTACGGTTCACGATGCAAAATTTGATAATGGTGATTAACGTATTTTAGGGGTATGTAATTAAGGTGGATAGAGAATGTTTAGATAATTAATCAACCACCTACTGCCACCACAAAGACCAGCCAACACCACCCACTGCCACCACCAAGACCAACCAACACCATCCACTGCCACCACCAATACCATCAAACACTATCCATTACCACCACCAAGACCAGTCAACAGTCTAACACCACCAACACCGTCGGCCTTCACCAAGACCACCACCGCCTTCACCAACCCGCGAAACCAACTCCACTACCAACCCCACAAAACCACCACCACTACCAACCCTCATGAAATTACCACCACTACCAACCCCACAAAACCACTACCAACGGAAGACAAAACCCAGAAAATCCCACCCCCATGAAAATCAAAACCCAGAAAAACCCACCCCCCGAAAATCAAAAACCAGAAATCCCACCCCATCGAAAATCAAAACCCAGAAAAACCCACCTCCACGAAAACAAAACCCAGATCCGACAGAAAACAGAGAAAATCCCACAAACCCATCATGAATTGAAGTTCTTGAAATTTGAAGAAAGAGAAAGAAAATCTCAAATCCATAAAACCCACTACAAAATTTTTAAAAGTTGAAGAGAGAGAAAGAAGATCTAAAAAAGATGAAGAGAGATAATGATAATGAAAGAGGAGAGAGAAAATATGGGGGAAGATGAAGATGAAGATGAAGATGAAGATGCAAATGAATGTAGATGGTTTTGGATTTCTTGAGTTGAATACGAAGAGTTGATGAATTAGATTGGGTTGGTTGGGGTGAAAATTGGGTGAGAAATTAGTGATTAGTTAAATCTGATTATAATTAGTAAATTGTGTTTTAATTTTTTTAATGAGGGTAAAATTGACATTTGACTAGTTTTTTTTTTTTTTTTTTTTTACTAAAAGAGGAAAGAAATTTTTTTTGTTGCACATAATGCTTAGCGGACAAAAATGGCAAAAGTTGCACATAACTATTAACGAAGTTTTTCTTACTATAAAATTGAGTTTTTTTTCTTTTAAAATTATTCGCTTGTCGCATTAATATTTATCAAATGTATTTTGACCCTTTTTTTTTTTTTTTTTTTTTTTTTTTTTTTTGTATCTGTCACTGCATCCAGCCTTTTTAAAGAACATATAGTTGTTTTGTAATGAACATAACATTCAACTTTATGTCCTATTTGTATATCTAAACAACATCCGTAATATTAATGAAGAACATGATAATACTATATTTATTACATTTTAATCGTATGTTCTTTTCATTATAGCTATATTTCATTATATTTCTATAATACGTTCTTTTACGCTTTTTTTTTTTAATTAATAATTTATGTACCATGCTTGATACATACGCCTCACAAACCTACCGCGTCATTTTTTTTTCTTCTTTTGAAAGAATGGTCGGGGTTACTTTGTTAAGGAGGGTTAATTAGTTGTTCAGATGTTGCTCGGTCGATCAAGGGTTACCTGGTAAGGGGTTACTCGTGTGTTAGCTGACCACATACAAAAGTTGGTGGAACTTATTTTGTTGTATATTGAATTTTGATAACTCTTATCCTAACTTATTTCTCCGATCCTGAATTTATCTTATATTAACAGTTTTTTTTTTTTTTTTTTTTTTTTTTTTTTTTTTTTTTGTGGGGGGGGGGGGGATTTCTCTTTGGTGAACTCCAACTTTTTAATTTTCGGAGTGGTAAACGTTTTAAAAATTTATTATCAATGGTAAACCTTAAATAGCTTTACTAATGCATTGGTAACATTAATGATGATTTTATGTAATTATTTGGCTAACCCTAGTTAACTAGGGCACTAATGACTAATCTAACCTTATAAAATTAAATTATTTAAAAAATTATTTTAAAATAATAATTATAAAAATAAACTAATTGGTTGCTTTTCTTATTATTATTGCTATTTACTTTTGAAGTTATTTAAACTCAATTTTTCTTTCATACTACTTCTATTGGTTTGAGTTTTGAATAAGGGCCTTAATGGTTCCAAGTTGTAAGATATAATTTGGTTTTGGTTGTTGGCTTTGACACTTATTTATAACTGATTTAGTTTTTCCGCTGCTATTTTCTGATATAGCCTTAACGTTTGAACACGTGACGGTAATACGCCAGTAATTCTCTTGAATATTGTTCAGGGTCCTCTCAAGTTTAAAGAGAGAATAATTATTGGAGCGTTACAAAATGGTATCCCCAACCCCACCTAGCTAGCCACCGGCAGGTCCTCCCTCTGCCAACGGCCAATTTCTCACCCACGGCGAAGCCAAGCTCGCGAAGCCCATCCACCCTCGCCTTCACCTCCTCTCTTTCCCCTCAAATCGATCTCCCCAACACCTACCATTTCCCTCACCGCCCCACCGCTAACCTCGACCCCACTCCAAACCACCTCGAAAACCAGCTATCCTCCCCTGTTCACCAACCCAAAAATCATAAACCCCACCCAAAAACACATGAAAACCCAAACCAGTTTAGGTTTTAAAAACCGAACACAGAAAATAGGTTTGGGTTTTCTTGTGGTTTTAGGTAGGGGCGGGGGGGGGGGGAGCTACGTCGTCGATCGGGCGTTTCCGGACGGGAGGTTGGCACACGACAAGGGAGGGGCTATTGGTGGCTAGGAGGTCAAGGAGGAGTTTGGTTTTTTTTTTTTTTATTTTTTTTTTTTTTTTTGTGATATGTATATATTTTTAATTAAATATATTATTAGAGGCTTTTTAGTCATTTCAAATTCATTTTTTTTTATTTTAAAGGCTTACCATGGTTAAGAATCACTTAATTATATGTTACCAATGAATTATAAAAGATACTTAGGGTTTACCATTGATAACAAGTTTTTTTAACGTTTATCACTGAGAAAATTAAAAAGTTCGAGTTTACCAAAAGAGAATTTCCCCCTTTTTTTTTTTTTTTTTTTTTTTTTTTTAATGATTGAATATTAGTTTGATATAAGTAACGAAGCCTCAAACTCCAGAATATATATACAGACATTTTCATTGAGTATAAATTACAACATTTGATTTAAGAGAATTGTGTGAATTCTCTAAAAACCTAAACATGATTAAGGATATATACTTTAAATCCAAGAAATGGATAGCATGTAAGAAAACAATCTATAAGTCACATTTCTTGAGTTTTCCAGATGTAAAGTGTCTCATAATCTATAATCTAGAATTTGATACTTGTTGTTAAAAAAAAAAAAAACCTAACTTTAAAGTCTTACTAAAGTTCCCCTAATCAATAATTAACTTGAAAATTTTATGAATTTGATACTTTAAAGTCTAACTAGAGTCGCCCTCAAGCATCTAGATACTTCGTAAATACCTTGAAACTTTTTTTTTTTTCTCCAATAATTAAGCTTTAATTAAAGAGAAACTTTCATATTAACATGAAAATAATGGTTAGATGAAGTCCTAAGATGTACTGTAAAGTGAACCTTAACTAAAAGATGGTTTTATAGACTTCACGAAGGAAAGTAAATACATAATTGAGAATTCATGGGTATTCCAGTACACCAAAATGAGAAAAAGAGGTTATATGTATGAATGTATCACATTTCATATTATGTATTAATTCATCCGTTTAGATGACACGTTTTGACTTTTGACACGGTTAGTTATGAGAATCTTATTAGATTCAATTATTTTCAATGTTTACTGAATTTAAATTAAATTTTTAGTAGTTTTTCAAAAATATAATTAAAGATAATTTGATTGAATTCTTACATTAACAAATATGATTAAATTAAAGATATGTGTAATCTAATTTGGTTCAACGGAAGTATGTCATTATGAATTGCTAGTATTATTACGATTATTAGCGAGACTTTTATAGAAAAAAACAAAAAATTCAAACCAAAAGGGTATTATACCAAAAATCTTATTATCATTATACCTAGTTTTCGTGAGGTGTATCATGTGTGAATATATATGCTAAAGTGGTTGATTGCAATATGAATACTATTTCTATATACTACCTCCGTTACAGGTTATGTGCAACGATTAAACATGTTCCCTCTCTGCTTTATGTCAAATCGTTGCACATAACCTATAACGGAGGTAGTATTATATTGCTATTTAGGTTTTTATACTATTCCTGCAATCACACTCTACCCTTTGAATCTTTAATGACAATTATCATTTTGGTGTTCGGTTAAAAACAAGGGGGAAATTAAAAAAAGACTTACTGCTAAATAATGTGTGCAATACACTAATTGAGCAAAAAACTGTTCAAGAAGTACTTGTTAATTATCATATTAGCGTATTGCTTAAATATTTAAGTTAATATATTGTTAATTAAATACTTGTCTAGAACTCTAGATTGTACCCGCAGTAAAGAGAGAGAGCCCACTTTATAAGTCCAAGGAGGTTTCATCTCAAAATTCTATGACAATAAAAGGATTAACCCCTTAATCTTTACACATACGGAGTAAAGTCCTTAACCAGTGGCGTAACCAGAAAATTTATATTAGGGGGCCAAGATAGATTAGTTTTTTTTCTTTTTTAATCTTGATTGTAATTTAAAATTCTATTAGACAGTATGTAATATATATAAATCCCAATTAAGACTTTTTTTTTTTTTTTTTTTTTTTTTTTTTTTTTTTTTTTTTTTCCTTTTTTGTGTAGCATATAAGTAATATACTAAAATGTAGTTGCTAGTTTGGGATTAATTTTTGTTAAGAGCATAAAATACTTAAATGGAGCAAACAAAAAAAGCATGAACTAAAAAAATGTGTAGCTAGCAAGATTTAAACTTACGACCACTAATAAAGAGACAACTCCTATTTCAACTAAACCAACTAGGCTAACGGTAAAACATTATTAATTTATGTAAGAATTTAATATTATAACAGAATCAAGGGGGTGGCAGTGGCCTACCCTATCCCCCCCTTGATTCCGCCCTTGTCCTTAACTATCTTAACTTTTCTCAGTATGAAACGCTTATGTGTGTTATTTGGATAGCCTACTTCAACAATCCCCTCAAAATAATGTTGTTAGATGTACGGTCTTAATCAAAACTTATTGATTATGGCCATATCATCATCATCTAATCTTTGTTATGATTGACAATAACGAACATCAAGTTGGTAAATCACACTCGATTTTCTTCAAGCAGGAACATTATTTCAGACATCAAATTAAAATTGATAAGTTTGTTAAATTGTTAGGCAGATTTTGAATAATGCATGCAGGAAATTATTGGATATAATCGCAATCGTTCGTCGGTATACCCCACAGTTTTAATTAAGCTTAGATTTGATTTGTTATAGTAAAGTTTTATTAAAATCACGTGGGAACACAAAAATCATGATTCTTGTTCTTTATTTTCTTGCAATTATGATAATAGTCCACGTGTCAAAAATGGATTCGGTCGAAAATTACCCTAAAACAGTGATAGAAAAAATGGGTGGTCTGGAATAAGCTAAGTTTTAGAATTTAGAACACAATTTTATCAATTTGAATAGCACTAGTAAATTTGAAGTTATTCTAACACATCTACATACATATACATGCTTTGTGGAAAAATGATTAGAAAAGATAGATAAATAAATGAATTAAAATAATGTTATCAATGAGGGTATAATTTATACGGAGTACTTTATTGTTTAATTAACGTGTAAATTTTTGTAATTAATTCTTTAAATAAAGTGTAAAGAAAATGTACCTTTGTGTTGCAATTATTAAAAACATATTCAATCAATAAATCACATCGTCCGTAGTTTCCAAGAGGCTCATAGCCTTATATTACCTTAGTAAGTTGTCTAGCTAGCCCATTACATTTGGTTGAATTGCTAATTTATGTACAGGTATTTAATCCACAGGACTCGACATAGGCCATAATTTATGTACATTTTCTTTGTACGGAGTGATTGGTTATAATCATCACTAGCTCGTCGTTTGGTAATCAATCATAAATAATGAAAATGGAAATGAATCTATATATATATATATTTTAAAAGTCATGGAAAGAATTGTAATTGTACCACGTGTCATAATTTTTGCCACGTATCATCATGATTCATGACTCATGACTTGATAAATGATGTAGGGTCATGTCATATTAAAACATATATCAATGTTTCCTCACAGAAATTTAATGTTTATAAATTCTAAATTTTTAATTGAACTTATATATATACTTCAATATAATCTCATTCTTTCGTTTACTCATCCATAATTCATCCATAATTCATATAGGTTATATGTATTTAAAATATGTAACACAAAACTACATAGCAACATGTGTTTACCTTGAATAAATTTTTAATGGTAGATAAAAATTCCTTTAACAAATAAAACAAACTAAGATGTATTATAAAATTTAGATTACTGCAAATTTTCTAATTAATTTTAATGATGTTTAATAATATTTAAATTTTTTTTTTTTTTAAATTATAAAACCACCGATAGATTTCACTTTAATTTATTATAATTTTTTATACACAAAAAATGACCGGGGCATCGCGCGGGCCTAAAACTAGTTTGCATGTAAATCTGGAAAGAATACTAATGTTAGTATAGGCTGTTTAGTTATCAAACTAAATTAACATAAACTTCATTTTCATTTTCATTACCACAATTTATATTACAACTGGCCACCTAACCTGGCTTAGTTATTTCTAACAGTGGACTTGGTCCTACGAAATAAATTAGCCTGAAGTTCATCATAATATTATGTACTTCATTCTGCATACAGCCAAAATAAAAACTCTGCAGAAGAACAAAGTTGGTACCTCAGGTTAGATTATCATCAATTCAAATACACGAAAAACTTACCATACTATAAACGGGATTCATTATATCATGTATTACAATTGTCCGAAAAAATAGGTTTCTTCCAAAAGTGGGTTAATTGTATAAGTTAATGTTTTAGTATGGTTTCATTTTGAGTCCTAGTTAATTGTTACCCTGGTAAACAATTCATTCCATTTTGAGGAATTAGATAATTTAGGAGATATTTTAATCCTTTCTCCTTTCTTTCCTTATTTGTTTAAGGTGTTTGTTTAATTCAAAGGTCGTACTTCAAAAGTTGAGACATTGAGTGTAGTGTTAATTTCATGCTATATTACTCTATCTCCATTTTTCTAACCATAACAAAATATAGAGGTGTTGAAAATTGACGTGATCAACCCAATTCAAATCGATATAAATAAATAAATAAATAAATAAATAAAAACCTGCAGGTTTAGATTTTGATTTGTATGAACACAATAATTCAACATGATCTGATCTAGATATCAGAATTAACACCTCTAAGAAAATAGGAGTAACTCTAAGTAAATCTAAGTAAGAATAATATATATAAACGAAGCTTCATCATCTCATGGTCTGTTTGGTAAGTGTCCGTTTATAAATGATGATAGTAAAAGTGAATATGTATAATATAGTTGTAAGAAAAGTAATTGTCCATTCTCATGCATGATAAGTTGATAACAAAATGTTAGTTTAGTATAACATTACAGACGTGTGGTTGGCCACACGGTAAGGTCAATTATTATAGGGATTACTCGATCAGCGTTATAGGGGCTATTTGGTCAGTGCTATAAGAGTTACTTGGTCAATTTTATAAAGGTTACTCGGTCAATATTATAAGAGTTTACTTTGTCATTTTACAACTAGTCACACACAAGACGACGGACTCTTAACATTATTTGTTATCTCTGGCTTTTCTATCTTCACAAATTTCATTGTCATCGATTGCCAATTTTGGGGTTGGTATTGGGTTGTCGGTGGTAGATTGAAAATGGACAATTATGAAGAAAAACACAATTTTAGTGATGAGATTGTATGACTAATGATCATTAGCATGCAACTTGGCTAGCTAAGTGCACACACAGACACACTGATGAATTACGCCGATATTTGCGTTCTTGTACAATTATTACTCTCCTTAATTATTGTTATCTCAATTTTTTTTTTTGTTAGGAATATAGGAAAATATATTATTGTGATATATTTTCCATATAGATCTTATGATATTATATTTAGAATAATAATATATTTTAGTGATATTCTAAGATAGATTTATGAAAGTTTATATGATAGAGTTTATATTGTGTAGGTTATCTTTTGTAGGCTATAAATATTAGCCAAGATCATCAATACAATTCAACTCATTCTCTCATAAATAATTTGTCATTTTTCAAGTCAATTTTCAACAATTTTGATAATTAATTTCCATTGATTCATAAGAAAAAAAATATTAAATATATAGTCATAAAAAGTCGTGACAGATTCATTATAACCTATATACAGAAGTATATATCTAAAAAATTGATCGATTTTTTATAATCTTATTTTTATTCAATATATAAGATGTTCATTGTTAAACTTGTTTTTGGCGGATTATGAAAAACCATGGTACAAGCAATAAGCTAAGAAAGGAAGAGAGTACTTCTTTGAGACAATTATTTTGTAAGTGTTTTTTGTCAATGATATTCTTTCCCCCTTTGTAAAAAAGGGTAAAACTTTGTTAGAAAACCAAGCTAGGAAACCACGTACCAAAAGGAAGAAAACGTACACTTTATATCAACACAATAACTTTTAGACTATAATTATTCTATATGATTCTTGAAATAAAACATCAACTTGAGTACTATAATTGAACTTTGTAATTTATTTTATTGATGCTATTCTTGATAATAAAAATACAAAATTATATATCCAAGCCATCTCAATTATGCCCAATGCCATGCAAAGCATTGAGTTACAACTAGAGCACATGATCCAAATAATTTTACAAACTTTTTCCTGGTAATAATATTATTTCTTTTATTTAAAATAAAGGTTCCAAAATCTCTAAGCAAAACGACAAGCTTTATATATTATCTCAAGGATTATAAATTCTTGCTCTTTCGACAAAGATAGGTCCTCTACTTTGACTTTCTCTTGTTGGTTGTCAAGAAACTTTTCACCTGTAAAATTTGGAAACAGTAAAAATTAGTACGTATTCATTATTAATATGCTCAAAATGAATTTTTTTTGCATATTTTGTTTGGGCAATTATTGGAAAAGGTTAAATGACAAACATTTCAACCTAGTAATAGTAATAAAGATGATTTAACGTCCACATTTAAATTATGAAATATGCATGATATCTTAATCTTGTGCACTTTATGTCATTGTCTCACGTCGTAACATAGGAACATTAAATTTCTTATGCATGTGAATACTAGTGAATGAAGTATTATGAAACTGACCTTGACAGAATAATATTTGTCACTAATTAAAGTGAAGCTTTTGTTTTTTAGTAGTGATATGGGGGTGGAGGAGAAGTGTAGACATAGGGAGGAGTAGGATGCATTGGTGGAGATTTGTGGATTGGAGTAGGAGATGGATACCCATGAGCAGGTGATGGTGGAGACTTGTGAACGGGTGGAGATTTGTAAACCGGGGTAGGAGGTGGGTACTTGTGGACCGGTGGAGATTTGTAAACTGGAGTGGGTGGTGGGTATTCATGAACTGGGGGAGACTTGTAAATGGGGGTGGGTGGAGGGTACTTGTGAACCGGTGGCGACTTGTATGTTGGAGTTGGAGGTGGGTATTCATGAACGGGTGGAGACTTGTAAACAGGGGTGGGTGGTGGGTACTTGTGAACTGGTGGAGACTTGTGAACAGGGGTGGGTGGTGGGTACTCATGGACGGGTGGAGATTTGTAAACTGGAGTGGGTGGTGGGTACTTGTGCACTGGTGGTGACTTGTAGACTGGGGTGGGTGGTGGATACTCATGAACTGGTGGAGACTTGTACACTGGTGTGGGTGGTGGGTATTTGTGAACCGGTGGAGACTTGTAAACTGGGGTGGGTGGTGGATACTCATGAACTGGTGGAGACTTGTACACTGGTGTGGGTGGTGGGTATTTGTGAACTGGTGGAGACTTGTAAACTGGGGTGGGTGGTGGATACTCATGAACTGGTGGAGACTTGTACACTGGTGTGGGTGGTGGATACTTGTGAACAGGTGGTGACTTGTACACCGGGGTAGGTGGTGGATACTTGTGAACGGGGGGAGACTTGTACACTGGGGTGGGTGGTGGATACTTGTGAACGGGGGGAGACTTGTACACTGGGGTGGGTGGTGGATACTTGTGAACGGGGGGAGACTTGTACACTGGGGTGGGTGGTGGGTATTCATGAACCGGGGGAGACTTGTAAACAGGAGTTGGTGGTGGATATTTGTGTACGGGTGGAGACTTGTAAACAGGAGTTGGTGGTGGATACTTGTGTACGGGTGGAGACTTGTACACTGGTGATGGTGTTGGATACTCATGAACAGGGGGTGGTGGAGATTTGTAAACTGGGGAAGGTGGTGGTGACTTGTAAGTTGGTGTTGTCGGTGGAGGTGAATAATGCTCCTTGGGTGGCTTCTCGTGGTGGACAGGAGGTGGTGGGGAGGAGTAATGGTAGGCTGGTGGTGGTGGAGAGGAATATGTGTAATCAGCTGTGGTTAGTGAAGGCACACTCAATGAGACAAACACTACTAGAGTGGCTACAATTGAAGCCATTCCTCCAAACTTTCCCATGTTTATGATTGATTAGAGAAAGGGTTTTTGTTATGCTTCTAGCTCTAGATTACAACCCTTTATATAAGCTTGTTTTTTTACCATAATGACCCACCTAACATCTATAGTAAACCGGGGAAAACAAAAAAAAGGAAAAAGTTACCAAAATAATAACAACTTTAGAATAGTCTCTTTATCAGGAAATAGAATAAGAGATGGATTTGCTCACCGTTGTTTGAACACAGTATCTAACGAAATAAAATACTCATGTACTCGGTGGTATACGTACGTAGTCAATGATTAGTCGGTGAATATTGTTATATTGATGAGAACGCATATAAATACTACACATCACCGAGCTAAGCTTGGCTAGTGAATTAGTGATATGAGTTGTTTTTTCTAACTTTGAGTTTGGGGGTTCAATCCCATCAGAGATATTTTGAGATTGGGGATTCCTTATTCCCCCTTTCACTCTTAAAGTGTTTGACCCTTAAATATCGGGTATGAAAAACTTTGTGGGTTGAGGAATGGTCAGGGTCCTTCTCCCATCGTATAAATTAGGCCCTTGTACGTACCATATCTCAGTTACACTCGGGAAAAAAAAAAAAAAGACTATTAGTAATAATTATAATTATAAATCACTTGATATGAACCAAACTCATCTAATGTTTTTTTTTTTTTTTTTTTTTTTTTGGATTTTTTGACTTTTACCAAAAAAAAATTCCAAAAAATGTTTTTTACCACCAAAATTTTTAAAAATTTTATTTTACCACCAAACAAAAAAAAAAAGTTGTTTTTACCACATGCCGTAAAAAACCTAACAGAATTTTTAAACTTCTTCGATTTTTCGTGCGCAAAACATGTTCTTTATATGTTTAAGGGACATTTTGGTCCAAATGGTCCAATTTAAGGTCAAAATTGACAAAAATTGACAAAAAATAACTCGTTTTGCGTGTTTAAAAATAACTTGATTTGCGTGAACATGCAAAATGAGGCATTTCCGATCATTTTTTTTTATCAATTCTGACCTCAAATTAGATCCTTGGGGCCAAAATGCCCCCTAAACCTAAGAATAACATGTTTTATGCATGAAAATCGAAGAATTTTTTTTAAACCGTTAAATTTAATGATTTTCATAACGGTAGGTGGTAAAAACAATTTTTAGAATTTTTTTTGGTAATAAAATAAAAGATTTAGGAGTTCTGGTGGTAAAAAATAATTTGTTGATTTTTTTGTTGGTAAAAGTAAAAAAAACCTTTTTTTTTTTTTTATTTTTTTTTTTTTTTTTTTTTTGAAAAAACTCATCTACTATTTCTTGATTACACATAAAACTCATTTTTGTTTTTGGTCGTGTTGTGTCGGCTGCGGCTTAGCGAAAGCGGGACAAGTATGGGGTGCGTTGTCGGGCTATTGACTATGCTTTTCTTTCTTTTCCCCTTTCTTCATTAGGAGAATTAGAAAATAATATTGTTGCGTTGCTGAAACGGGTTCAGGCGTTCGCAAAGACTCAGGATATTGGTGCTCGTGTAGCTGCCCACATTTTCAGCAGGATCGGGTTCGCTATAGCTAGATGGGTAGGGGCCTAGATTGTATCTCAGCTCCCCTCCAATTTCTTGTAAATCGTTTGACTTTATAGGTTTTTGTTATTTTTCTATAATAATAATAATAATAATAATAATAATTATAATAATAATAATAATAATAATAATTTTTGAGCTAAAAAGAATGTCCGAATATTTGTGAGCAAAAAAGAATGTCCCAATATTTTTAAGAATATTGTATATTTTTAACTTTAACTCACTCATTTGCTTTGTGAGCTAAAGGATGTAAGAACATTTTTAAGAATATTGTATTTTATTGACATTGGCTAGAACAGAGCAAACTCTCACATTTCTTTGAGACCTAAAAGATGTTAGAATATTTTTTAAGAACTTTGTAATTTTTTCTTCTTCTTGTTTTTACATTGCTAGAGAAAAATCTCATATCTGCTGAAGAAGTGAACAAATTAGTACGACAAAGGATAGAAACATTATTTTGTAATTCATAGCAAGGCGTTGCGTAATATTCGAAACATTTGTGTTCCGACAGAAAATGATCAATTGTCTATCTTATTATAGAAGTACATTAGATATACTTTGTAGGTATTCCCTCCATCCCTTAATACAATGCCTCTTTTACTTTATTATGTGAGAAAAAAAATGCTCAAAAGAGACATTGTATTAAGGGATAGAGGGAGTAGTGACTAGAAATTTGTATTGTTAAAATAAGGTCGCGTATGTGAAAGAAATGATGGATGCGTCTAGGGCACCACCATGTTATGGCGAAGGGGATAGGTTTGACAAGAAACCACTGTGTGATCCGCCAAGTTTTAATTTTATAAATATAAAAAATGCTAGAATTACAAAATATTTAATGTACAATATTTAATGAGAATTTGCAAATTATATAAGAAATTATGGAAATAAAACCCACGAGAAACATGGATTATAGTGAACTGCTAAATACTGCCAACAAAAATGATCACCACCGCCAATATTCGGTGTGATTGGACAATCGTACCCTTATTAATTACTTCACCACCCCTTATCCTCTCGGCAACCCACAACCCCTTCTGATCGGCGATGACCACCACCACCCTGATCGGCTACCCACCATACCCTCCTCTATGACGACCCACCACCTTCCCTCGCCAGCGAGAACGTGGTGGTTTAATATATATATATTTTTTTATTCTAGGCAACCACGGTAACTGGAGCCCAAAACCGGTTACCGTGTGCGATATGAGATTAAAAAAACTAAAAAAAAACTAAAGGGGTGGTGGTGTCAAGGGAAGATATAGGTGAATTACTAATGGTATGGTTGTCAATTCACACTAAATGTTGGCGGTTTTGATCATTTTGGATGGCGGTATTTAACACCCCCTTTATATATTACATATAATATCCTTTGTTTTATAAAATAGTGAAAGTGCACATAAAAACGAATATACAAATCCTCCAGAAAGACGGTTGTACATTAATTTATTATAAGACAGGTTAAAATTATTTTAAAAATATTTAGAGTTACCCTTTATACTACAAAAGTTAAATTTTTCTGAATTGTCAGAAACTATCTTTTATAACAATCTTTTTGTACCTAATAAAATTTTTCTTGTAAAAGCACACCTAAATTAAAACTAGATTTTTTTGTGCTGGTAACACCTTAACCCGGTTTCAGGACATTTACCTTGTTTTCCGGCGTTGACCCTCACGTGCTCAACCCCTCCCTCCTCAAAACCACCAAAAAACCATAGCCTAACCAACCCTAGCCACCGACACCACCACCTAGCCGCCACTAGATACACCTCTCACTTGCGACACCACAACCCTCAACCTAGCCGCCATCACCGCCTACCTGAATCACTCTAAACCCACCAGAAAAAAATCCCTTTTTTTTTTTCACCCTTTCCCCCCAATTAGACTTGTCTCTCCTCTATTCTTCCTAACAACCCTTTAGTTTTTTTAATTAAAGGGAAAATCTCCATCTCGAATTGATGTAAATAACAACCTCAATTAATCTAATTTTGAGGTAGGTAAGTTGTTAAAGTTAATAAAATAGATTCTTTATATAATTGTTAATTTCATTGATTTTTTTTTTTTATTTACCTTAGATCTAGGGTTTCTTATTGGGAAAAAGGGGTAGTGGTGGGGGAACTACTACCTACCCTCCTCTTTCCTCTCTATTGGTTTGTGAGGGAGGGCACACTTTTCCAGATGAATTTGGGTGGCTTTGAAGGTAGGTGAGTATTTTTGCAGACGAGTTTAAAGAGATTAGGGTGGGCGGTGATGGCAGCTAGGGAGATGGGTGATGGTGTTGACGACTAAGAGGTGGTTCTAGTGGTGGCTAGGTGGTGGTGCCGGTGGTTGGGGTTGGCTATGATATAGTTTTAGTTTTGTGGAGGGAGGGGTTGAGCTCGTGACCCTCATGGTGAGGGTTAACGCTGGAAAACAGGGTCAATGCTCTGAAATTGACCTATGATGTTATCTTGCAAAAAAAAAAAAAACAAAAGATTTTATGTGTGCTTTTTAAGAAAATTTTTATAAGGTGTTTTCTTTTTAATTTTATTTTTTTACAAAAGAGTGTTACAAAATGTGGTTTATTACAATTTTTCCGTTTCCTAATAATAATTTTATCTTACAAAAACTTATAACGTATTAGACTAATCATATTAGCCTTTATACTATATAATCATGAATCTATAAGAAATTAAACATCAAATAATATTCAAACCTTAGACAAATTAAAAGTTATCTTTTAAGGGGTTAAAGTTACCATAAAAATAATTAAAGTTACCATTAAAATAATCGTCTTACAATAAAATTAACGTACACCCGCATCACATAGACTTATTCAAGATTAATATTACATTAAATTCTTTTTTTTTTTTTTGGTATTATATTAGTAAATCAAATACTCTCTTCGTTCCATAATATATACAAAGGAACTACGTAATTGAAACTTAATTAGATTATTATCATAACTTTGAACATTAATATCTTTAATTATGTATTAATTAGTAAAATTATCAAAACTTGAAATTTCAATAAATAATATTATGTTATGATAAATTCAAGAACACCATATTCATAATTGTTTATTGTACTTCATATAATACGAAGTAATAATAGTAACAAAAATAGTTAAAGGTTTTAATAAAATTCAAAACTTATTAATTATAATGGAGCGGAGAGAGTACTAATCAAAGATAATAAGCGAATAAATAAAGCAAAATCAAATGGATTATTATTTATTTGTGAAACAAATTATATACTTCCTCTATTTTCTTTTACTTGCAACACTTCCCTAAAAAGGAAATGTCGCAATACTTGCAACACACTATAAAAGGAAGACAAACTTTTAATAAAAGCGGGTTTTCACTAACTTACTGAAAATCACAGCAAACAAGTGCAAATTGGGCTGCTCAATTTGGGCTCACACGTGTAAATTTAAAGAACCAAAAAATTTCTTATTTTCTCTTTCTTCTTCTCTTTCCTGTTTCTCTTTCTCTGGTTTTTTTTTCTCTCTCCTCTCGCTCTCTTCTTCTCTTGCTTTTGGCGTTGCTACTTGAATTTCTCTCTTTTTGATCTTTAATTTCTTCACTTTGAAGTTGATTGTTGCTAATTTCAGGTTTGTTTTCTCAATTTTATTTCATTTTATTCAATTTTGAAGTGTTTCGATTTTTAGGGTTTCGTTGTTTTGGATTTTTGTAGTTTTTGCAATGGTGAAGAAGAAGGTTTCTGGTGATGATAATGTTGCTCTAGGTTAGTATTTGTTCTCATTTTCGCAATTTTTTTTTTTTTTTTTTTTTTTTTTTTTTTTTTTTTTTTTTGTACAATTTGTGCTATGTTTGTTTAGTTGTGCGTTTTAATCAGTTGCTTTTGCTTAGATTAGGTTTATTTTGAGAATTGCCTGCTAGGTGTTTGTAAAAATGTCCAAATGAAAAATTGCATGTTCATAGTAGTACAATCAAATTGATGAAAGCATTTTGTGTATGAATTTTAGGTATTTTTCTACTATTTTCGTTTACAATTTAATATATATAAATTAAATGCTGCATTTGATTTTAGTGTGGCAAACATGGTGGATATGTTTATCTTTTTGTGTTGCTTGGTACAATCTTGTCAAATTTTGTCAAAATTTCTATTGTGATTTTTTTTTTTTAAAAATTAATTGGTAGGATCTATCAAAGGTTTTCGTTATAGTAGAGCTCAAAAAGCGGTAAATAAAATGGATGCAGGAAGAAAAAAGATGTTGAAAGGTGAAGGAAGTACATCCAAGGGAAATAAAGGAAGAGGCAAGAAAAAGAGGATGACGAGTAAGATTTTATGTTTTAGAATATTGTATATTTGCTATACTTTTGTGAATGGAATTGTGACTTTTGTAAGAGTATAGGTAACTTTGATTAATAGGACTGTTTTTATGTGATTTTTGTGTCAATATATTAAGTGTTACTTTTGTGACTATATCTTTCACTTTTATATTTATCAATGTCACTTTTGTGAGTGCAAGTATCATTTTGTGAAAATTTTGATAGTAATCACTTTTTTGAATATTATATCCATGTAATGAGTGTCATGACTCTCATGAGTATCATTTTTTGTGATTATGATTGTCACTTTTGTGAGAATAAGTATAAAAATTTGTATAAATGTTCATAATTCATGTTTAATTTTATATGATAACTAAAATTTCAGTATATAAGTATGTTATTATCATTTTTGAATGGTAAGCATCTTTTTTTTTTTGTTTTTTCAGGCCTGATAGGAAAATTACATGTCGTTGTAGACCTTCTTCATTAGTTAAGGTTATAAGTGGGCTTTCTCCGACTCAAAAAAAAGATGTAGAAGAGGTTGGATTTGGTGGTTTGTTGTCTTTACGTGTGGAGAGTATGGTTGGAGGTATACTTCCTTGGCTTGTTGAGAGTTTTAATGGATATACTTGTATGTTTTGTGTAGCTGATGGTAAGGAGTTTGTTGTGACTAAGCATGATGTGTGTGATGTTTTTGGTTTGCCTAAGGTAGAAGGTCGTGAGGTTCCTGAAATGAAGGGTAGTTACAAAGGTCAATCTCAAGATGATAGTGCATTGAAAAATAAATGGAGAGCTTCTTTTGATGTTGGTGTTAAGGAGTTGATACCTTTGGCTAGATTAGAAACTAGGATCAAGGAGTTGGTGGATGGAGGTGATGAATTTAAGAGGTTATTTATTATGCATGCTCTTAGTAGTATGCTTGTTCCTACCGCTAATAGGACTGTTAATTTTAGGTTAGTTAATGCTGTGGATGATGTTGATCAGATTAAAAATCTTGATTGGTGTTCATTTGTTTTGAGAAAGTTGATGAATTCTGTTGTTAGTTACAAAAATTCTGAGGCTAAAGATAGTATTAGTGGATGTTTGTTGTTGCTTAAGATTATGTATTTTCATCGTTTGAATTTCCAAGGTGTAGTAGAGAACTCCACTATTCCTCTTATCCAACATTGGACAAATAAAAAAGTGAGGAACAGGGTGTCCTTGGAGTTGAAGGCTGGTGGATTTGGTCAGGGGGTTTTGAATGAATTGACTTATCCAGTTTCTGCTAAGTGTGTTGATTTGAATGTTAACAACTTAAGTAAGGGTGAAGGTTGTGCGGTTCCTATTGATGATGATAGAAGATGTGTGACTTTCGATTTGCCTGAAGGAGTATTAACTGATTCTGAGATCAAAAGTGCTGCAACTGATGTATTTTTTTTTTTTTTTTTTTTTTTTTTTTTTTTTTTTTTTTTTTTTTTTTTTTTTTTTTTTTTTTTTTTTTTTTTTCTTTAATAAAACATTTGTTCTTGGTCTCATATAATTGTTTGTTAATGTGTAGGATTTGCATGAGGCGTTTCTTTATATGAAAAGGAACATGGAGCTGTTTTCATCTGTGAATTCCAATTGTTTTAGTTCTTTGCAACGGTTGGTGTATAGTCGTTTTGTTGAACATTTTGTTTCTTTGGATGCTGATTCTATTGAGTTGTCTCAAACACAACAGCTTTTGTCTAACCCAAATTATCATAAGCTTATTGATGGCTTAATTGATGAGTTTATAAAAATGAAGTCAGTGGATGAGTTACTTAAAGTTGATGCAAGTACTTCATCAAAGTCTACCCTACAAGATGGTGGAGATGGTGGAGGTGGTGGAGATGGTGGTGGCAGAGGTGGTTCAGTCAGAAGAACGAATAAAAGTTTGTGTTCTTTGGACTGTGGTGAAATTGGTGGTCAGAGTGTAGTGTTTGTTACGCCATTTATGAAAAGTAATTCTCGTGCTTTTAGTGAAAAATTACCTCGATTATATTTAGAAGCTCTTGATTATTGTCTGGTGGAACACTTATTTAATAATAAGTAAGTTCTTTTTTAATTGTCATATTTTTTGAAACCTTTTTTTTTTTCTTTTTCTTTTTGTTTTGATATTAATAATATTGTTTGACCTTGCAGTGAGAATCTTGTTACTTATGGATTGCATTTTCTCATTCCAAGAGAGGATATGGTGTCTTTGGTGCATCCTAATTTGGTTCGTTGGTCAGTAGTTGATTGATATTGAATTTATCTAAATGAATCATGTTTTTATGATACTTGTGGTCCTAAAAGATTCTTTTTTGGTGCGAGGCAAAGTGTAAGCAACTTTCTGTTTTGAGTTATTTGTTTTCTTACTCTTTTCAATTATTTATTTTTTCCTTTTAGTTTGCTTTTTTGCAAGTATAAGAGGGGAACGAAGATAGTTCTGCTAGTTCTACTGTCTCGGATTTGCATGAATTTTGGGATGAATGGGTTACATATGAAAATTCTTGTTGTGATGTTATTGGTGCAGACTTGGTATATATCTTAATTTTTAATATATATTAACTGTGTGATGGATGTGCTTTATGCTAACTTTTGTTCTATTTTTTTTTCAGGTTTATTTTCCTATTCTTGTTGATGAACATTATGTGATGTTTGTGATTGATCATGGCAATGAATTGGTTCATTATGTTGATAATATCATTTGGAGTCATGACATGATTACATATTTTCAAAATTTGACTTTTTATCTGGTATGTTATTGTCTATTTTAAAGTATGTTTCTATATTAATCTTATTTTTTTGTTGTTTTTAATATTCTGTTTTTTTTTTCAGTGTTCTGAATTTGGTGATTTTCTTGCACGAAGAAATCACCCAAAGAGTGAAAAAGTCCCTTTTGACAAGTTTAAAATTGCTGATTTAGTGTGGCGGAAGAGTAAGGTTGATAATAATGACTGTGGTGTGTATATGATGTGTCATATGGAGCATTTTGTTGGTGATACATCGTTTTCTGTAAATGAACTTAGAACAGTGAGTGATCTTGAAACTGATCCGAATTAATTCATTTGTTATGTTTATTCTAATGTTTTATACATATTAATGCGCCTTTTATTTTCTTGTTGTGAGGCTGCTGGGAGGAAATTTTTACGTGCTAAGCTTTGTGCAAAACTCGTGTTGTCTGACATGAACGAATCAAGATCTGATGTCTTAGCAGAAGTTGAAAAATTTAATGAGAAGAAGAGCGATCTTGCATATGTTGCTGAAATTGAAGGAAGGAGGAAGGCTGCAGCAGCGGAGAAGAAAAAGAAGAAATCTGAAACTGCTCCTCCTACTGTTGACACTGCTCCGAAATCAAAACGAACTACAAAGGCTACACGGAAGTACACTCCTTCTAAATCTTAGCTAATTTTGGAAGTTGTTATTAGTTAAGTACTTTTGGAAGTTGTAGTTAGTTAAGTACTTTTGGAAGTTGAAACTAGTGATAAATATCGACACTTAAACTAGTGTTAATATTTTCAAAATGTTTGTACAAATTTTATTTTCTATATATATATGATTAAATATTGGTAATTTGTTGTTCTTATTTTTATTTATTTATATTTCTAATTATAATTTTATAAGTGTATCATATATCATCATACAGAGATATAGTTGATTTAAATGAAAACTTGAAGTTTAACATATATATTACCATGTTATTAATTTTAAAAACGGACACTTTTGTGATAATTATTGTCACTTTTGTGAATATAAATATCACTTTTGTGAGTGACATATTTCTTTTGTGAATATGCAATACTTTTGTGAGTAAAAAGTAACACTTTTGTGAGAAGATGCATCACTTTTGTGAGCATTATTGTTACTTTTGCGAGTATTAGTGTTACTTTTCTGTAAATGCATCACTTTTGTAAGTGTTAGTGTCACTTTTGTTAGTAAATTCATCACTTTTGCCAGTATATGCATCACTTTTGCCAGTATATGCATTACTTTTTTAAGTATCAGTGTAATATTATATAAATGTTCATAATTCATGAGCAATTCCATATCACAATTCAAAATTTTGTATGAAAGTCAATAGTAGCATTAAACAAAAATAAAATCACTACAAAAAAATATTCAATTGTGTTTCATCCAAACTCACTCAAGTTCAAAAAAGTCGCACAGTAGGTGTCTTCGATCCAAACTCTGAATTTGGATCTGGTAATGCTTTTTGCTTTGATTTCTTCCCTTTTTCAAGTGCTCCTTTTGCTCTCTTGCTTCTTCCCTTTGTTACAGCTCTCTTAGGGTCTAATATAGTGGGTATGGTTGTACTTGTTGATGAAGAAGCAGTATTATTGGTACTTTGAGCACTCTCTGCCACATTAGAATTGTCATCACTTGCAGCAACCTCCTCTGTAAAAGCTTCGGCCGCAAGTAAGTCTTCCACCATTTTCATACAGTTTTTGAAGTTTTCCTCCATGAATGCTCTTGCCTTTTCATTTACTTGACTCTTTAAGATTAAGTTATAATATTTTCTCATCATTGTATGTCTCCATGGTGTATATGGGAGTTTTGGATCCTTATTTTCCATTCTATTCCATACTTCAGTTTTTGCAAGCTTTGTCCATCTTTTGCTAATGTACTTCTCTGGAATTCTTGTAATAGAATGTAGATGTAAAATTCTGAGGCAGTGATAGCATAGCCAACCAGAAGCTTCGAAATTCTTGCAAGTGCACCATATAGTTTGGCTCTCATGTATGTAACTTACCTGTTGGGAAGACCATGGCTTTTCTTCTAGCGATACTTCATAAAGAATAATGTTTTCTTCAGTTCTCCCTAGAATTTGTACTGTGGTCGCCATTGAGTAGCCAAATTCCTCTTCAAAGTCTCTCAATAGAGACAATGTGTAAACCTGTACATTAGAGAAATAACTTACTACCAGTCATGTTCCTTTGCATGTATCATTTTTATATTTGCTTATATTGTTTGTTTTCAGTTCTTAGATATATGTAATAAAGGAATATAGAATTACCTGAGCAGCATGCTTTAGCATTCCGGATAGTGGCAATGAAGTAAAGGCTATTGATTTGCTACAGGTAAACTCATTATACTTCTCATCACTTCTCCATCTTTTTATGGTTCTTACAAAGATTCTATAGAATTCTGTCAGTGTTGTTGATTTATTAGCTCTGAATCCTACTGCATGGTTCGTACTTTCACTTCTTTGTGATGAAAGAATTCCTGCTGAGAAGAAATCTTTACTAAATGCTGGACACCACTTTTCCTTTAGATTGTACACCCTTTGGTACCATGCATGATTAACCAAATCAAATTTTTGTATCATTTCTTTCCATCTTTCTTCAAATTCTGTTTCTGTCACACATCCCTTCAAGCATTTGTTGAATATTTTTTTGAACTCATTATCCCTTTTAAGGGCTCCAAATCGTGTTATTGCATTTTGTTCTAAGTGCCATATGCATAGCCTATGCCTTGTGTCTGGCAATACCTGCATTCAGAATGTGATATATCACTAAACTTGAACACTTATTCTCACAACAGTGATATTTTTACTCACAAAAGTAACATTTATACTCACAAAAGTGATACTTATATTCATAAAAGTTATGAACACAAAAATGACTTAAAATGAGAGTGGAATCAGTGAATATGATATTGTAATAGAAAAAGAAGTACCAGCTCAATTGTAGTAGCCATAGCTTGGTCTTGGTCAGTGAATATGGAGGTTGGAATTCTATTCTCCATAGATTTTTTAAAGGTTTCAAGCAACCACACAAACGACTCTGTTTTTTCATTGCCTATGAAAGCACATGCAAACATACAATTTTTCCAATGGTTATCTATTCCAACAAAAGGAGCACATATAAGGTTATACCGATTTGTTCTGTATGTTGTATCAAATACAAGAACATCTCCGTATATTTTGTAATCCTCTAACATCATTGCATCTCTCCAAAAAATATTGGAAATTTTACCTTCTTTGTCGAATTTCACTCTAAAATAGAAGTTAGGATCTTCTTTTTGTTCTCCGATCAGAATATTCACTAATGTCTGAGCATCTCCAGCCTCTATTTGTTCCATTCTTAGTCTTGAGCAGAAATTGAGGTGATCTAAAACACTATGCCCCAAGTTTTCTTCTCCATTAGCTTCTGTACACATGTAATTATATGTGTCCATTGTTGAAAGTCCAGCAGATTTCATTGTTTTAATTGCTTCTGCCTTTTCTATTGTTACTTCTCTCTCAGATCGATGCAAATAATGCCACTGCTTTCTAGTTAGTTTATGATTATGCTGTAACACATGTGACACCACCTTAAATTTTCCATCATCAGTCATTTTTGCTCTTAGGCTTGCCTTGCAGTTAGTTCTTGTAATGGAGACTTGTCGTGGTTTTCTTTGTTTTAAATCCTTGTTATCTTCATCAACCATTAGAACCATATTTGTCTTCTTTGCAGCAGTATGTCTTTTTCCTTCCGCAGAATACACATAGTACTTCTCTGTGACTATACGTGTGTGTAAGCGATACCTTGTTGTATGCTTTCTTATTGAAAATCCCACTGTAGAAGCATGTAGACTGTACAAGTCATAAATTTCTTGATAAGTGTCTCTTTCCACTCCAACTAATGATCCTTCCATATCTAAACCAGTGGTATCTATTGGTTTTGGATTTGTATCTGTGCATTAGTAGAATAAGAGATATTTAGCATTTTCTTGTAACAATTGTAACCAAAATCACAATTACAGCATGAACAAAATCACAAGCAAGTACCTAGAGGCATGAGAACATGGGAGCATAGGGTTATTCACTTAAGCATATGCATAAAGAATAAGTTATTTAGTACAGAGTTATATAATACAAGTAACTTCTGTATTAATAAAGGTAACATTTGTAATGATATTAGTAACTTTTGTACCAAGAGACATGCATAAATGCTTTTATAAATAAACATATAGTCAATGTAACTTTTGCCATAATATATGTAACTTTTGCCTTAATATATGTCACATTTATAGAATTTTACCTTCGTCTTCATCTACTGGTTGTCCTTCTTCATCTAGTGTGTTCGGAATAACTTGATCTTCATCTTCTAATGTATTTGAAACACCTTGATTTTCAATATCTGCATTAATTATTGAAAATTAAATCAAAATTTTAAGCAAAAACAAACAATAGGTTAGTATTTTTTAGATTATTACCTTGTATTTGAATTTCTGGAACTTTTGAGTTTTGAATGTTATCATCATTAAATTCATCGAAATCATCAACGAAATTCTCTGCTTCACCTTCTCTGAATGTTTGATTGAGGTCGAAACTCCATGTTTTCTCTGGATGTTGCGTTAATGGTGGTCGATTTTCTCTTTGTAATTGCAGAAATTCGCGCATTAGGTTTTCGTAATTGGAAGCTTTGGAGGTTTCCGACATTGTTGATTGAAAATTGTAGATTTCTCTCTCCTCCATGGTTGCTTGGTGAAGGAGCTTTGAATCTGGAAAATTGGAGTTTTCTCTCTCCTCCATTGTTGCTTGCTGAAGAAGATGTTAGTTATTTTGGAAAAAGGGAAAAAAAAAAAAATTACTGTTCACACGTGCGAAAAACCGGTTGTTCAGTATTTTACTGCACACCGGTTGTATGTAAAACTTTTTGTAAAAGGAAAGTTACTTTAGGAAAAAACTATACTATTTCCCTTATTTAAAGAACATGGCCCACTAAATTACTCTCCTAACTACCACTCATCCTATTTTAAAGTTTATTATATCATGTAAACCCTACCTTTCTTAATTACCGCGCTAAAGGGTGTGTTGCATCTAAAAGAAAACGGAGGAAGTATCAAAATTGGTAGGGATATAAATGAACCAACCCGATCAATATACTACTCGTGTTCGGGCTCGATTAAAGCTCGTTCATGTACGTTTATTTAATGAAGGAGCCGAGCTTGAACAAATTTAATTTTGAAGCTCATTTAATAAATGAGCTTGAACACGAACATAGATATGCTCGTTAAGATAAGTTCATGAACAATTTGTTTATTTATGTTCATGAACTACTCGTTTATTTATGTTTATTAATATTAATTTGTATACAATTATTAATTTAATTCTTAAATTTATAATTAAGATTCAATTTATTATGCTAATTTTGAAATTTTCAAATATCAAAAGTACAAAAATCATTTATTAGAGAAGCTCGATTATTATTATTATCAAGTTTCGTTCCTGAAAGGCTTGTTAAATAAACGAGTTGTTCACGATACGTTTGTGAACATATATTGTACTAAATTAGCCGAGCTTGAGCAGAAATTTGAGCTCGCTTAAAAGCTCGGGATTGTGCTCGAACTCACCTAAGTTAAAGAACTTGAACATTAACAAGCTAATACTCGGCTCGATTCGGCTCATTTACACCCCTAAAAATTATTCAATCAATAATACAAAAGTCAAATGCATTTATATAAGAATACAATAATTAAAGAGTATGTCGATAGATTTTAGAATTTCTTGTCTGATTCTGCTAGTAACATTGGAAGATTACAAAGTTACAATTAATTTCAGAAGATATTAAGCAGGATAAAATCTAATAATAGTAATTTTAGTACTTGTTTATATAGTAGTACTATTAGATTAGTTATGGGTCAATTTTTCATATTAATATTTAATTTGTTTTTCTTTTAGGTAGTCCCTAGAAAAGAAGTACCTACTGCCGTCATCGTCGTCTTGCAATAATTTTATTATTTGTTTATATTTTTACCATTGACAATAATATTGATAATTGAACTTTAATTGACGCGTTTAACTGCCTCCATTGAAACACAAAATCCCAAAATAATTCTACGTATGATAAAGCTAAGAGATAATGAAATGATGGAGAACATGGCTATGGATAACTTTTTAAAGGCTTTTATTATTCATAATTTTATATTTTTATTTACGAGTAGAGGAATAGGAATGGCTTTATTACGATAGCACAAGGCCTAAAAACTTATTGGACCTTAAGTCATTTGTAACATATATCATAATGTTTGAGTTTATGGTATAAAACGAGCTTTTATGATGATCGATACAAGAGTACTCGTAATAATTAAGATGCCCTTATTGAGAGGTACAATGAAAATAATGCATTTGTAATTGGTTTTTATTCGTTACTACTCATATATAGTTTATATATCTTCCATTACATATTTTTATCTTGTGATCTTACTCATAACTCGAATCATTTTATGCAGATGTTTAGTAATACAAACTTCAGGCTAATTGAAAAGGCAAACGGTAAAGAAAAATTACGTTTAATTAACCGAATTTGACAATTTAATACTTCGTACTTTACAATTAATTAGTTTCTCAACAAAAATGAACAAAAATCAGCAAAAAATTTATCTCAAAATTTAACGAGAGGAAACAACCATAATTGGCGTAGATTAGTAATTAGAAACTAGATTAGAATAAGATAAAGGTAAGACGTCAATATCTCGAGTTTCCAATTGTCACAAAACTCATTACATTTGTCTCGTAGTATACAGTACCTTTGCTCAATGATTTTCTTTGTTAGCTTCAAAATTTTGACACTCATAAAATCTTATATTTGTAATATGATAGAGTATAAAACATATTCCTAGTCCTCAATCATCAGCTTAAGCTTTTGATTGAGATGTTCTACTAACTTGGTCTACTAATTAAAGCGTTGCCTTCATCTAGATACTTCATAATTAAATACCTTTAATTAATTTGAAAACTAATGACAATATTTATGATTAGTATGAAAATAATGGTTAAAGTCATAAAAAGTATCAAGTATGTAGTGTAAAAGTGTAAAGTGGAATTATGGGACAAAATATAAGTTGGTTTTATAGACTTCACGAAGAAAACTAGAGAAATCATTGAAAATTCATATCATAAGTATTTTTCTACGCTATATTGAGAAAGTTGTATTCATCATCTTCAAAGAAATAATAATTGATCATAAAAGGTGTTATACATATAAGAATAATTTTATTAGCAGTTTTCAAATTACATACTTTGTATATTATTATTTATTATAGCTATTACATTAATGCAACTATTACTCTTAAAGTCTATGTTTTGTTCACATTATTTCAGGACTGGATTCTCCACCCCCAAGAACTGCAGATGGTATAATCAAAGCATGACCTTGGGGTCAAGAGGTGAAATTTCTATCAGCTACACCAAATACTACTTGGTATACACCTTTTTAATGTGCTTGCATTTTTTGTATTAATAGAAGGCTATACTTCACATATGCACTATAAACAAGAGTTTTTGTGCCATATGTGATGTATGATTTAAAAAAAAAAAAAAAAAAAAAAAAAAAAAAAAAAAAAAAAAAAAAAAAAAAACCAAATCTGTTGGCTTGCTTTGTTTAGGCTGAAAGAGAGTTTTTCTAGAGTATTTAGTCTTGGTTCTACAAACACTTGTATGCAAATATTTACTGATTGATCTAGATAAACAACCAAAATCAGTTGTCTCTTACCTTCTTCATATATCTCAATAGTTATATCGTCTTAACCCAAATTAATTGATAAAGGATAAAAAACAAACTATTAGGAAAGAGAATATGTTAGGCTTTTAGAAGAAATATCCGATTCCTTTTGTTCAATTCCTTGCCCTCAGTTTTTGTTTATACATTGTATATAAGATCTTACTTCACAAAATTTGTTAAACATTTACTCGAATATACTTCAATTAAATCGATTAATATGGAGTATAATAAAACTATGAACACATATTAAATATTCCGCGGTTTGTCACTAATCTATCTATCTAGATCCCTAATTGTTGAACATATAGATTGTTTGGTGTGCACTTTCATTGTGTCAAATTTTTATCCATGTCTTCTATATGTGTTTAACTATCATGTCGGTGTTTAATGATTTTATTAAAGAAAATAGACATTACGTACAAATGGTGGTTGTAGCCTTTTGAGTAGAAGCAACAAATCAAATTAAGAAGAACCATATTAATCCATGCATGTGCATGGATTGTTCTTTTTATTTGTCAACCCTGGAAAGTGTCTTACGTGAACGTGTTTTAGTTTCGACTTTTTAATTTATTCCTTTTATATTGACAATTTGGAAGATAAATGGAGAGTACATTAGGTAGTACGAAGTTAATAACACATCATGATGTGCATGTTTTAGCCCATGACCTATGTTACGTTAATGGGTCTCGGGTCTCCCCATTTGCCAAGATACATAGCCCTTGCATCTATTGTTGGTTCGCACCACCGGACCATACGTTAGTTTTGAAGGGGTTAGATATGGACTCTATTTCTAAACTGCTAGTTATTCTGACCTTAAATGTTAGTTTTAATAATGCTCTATAACGCTAGTCAAAGACATGTCTAACCACTAAACATCACAAAATCTGTATACTTGTTCTTTTTTAAATACTTCTATTTTATTCCGTCAGTCGCCTTTAATTTGTACCATAGGCCCACTTTGTTTGAGATTTGAGAAATTCATGTGTAATATCGAACAAACAAAAAGGGATAGAGGGAGTAGTAACTAGTGTTGTATTGATATTGTCAAACAACAAAAAGCTACTTCATCTGTTCTTTTTTACTTGATCTATTTCTTTTATCACACTTGTCAATACAAAACTTTAACGATCAATATCATTAATTCTCTATAAGTAAAAATTATAAAAAGTTATATAGTATGATAGTTGTTTCGGGTATTTTTTGGATTTCCTGTGATACTGGTCACGCTCTGCTGGCAATGAGTCGGTCCTACCTGCAAAACAACGAATATTCCGATCAACGGAATATTCGCCTCCGACGATCAAGTTAGTGATCAGAACGGAAAAAGGGCTAGAGAGAGAAAGTAGAGAGAAGTTGGAGCTATTTAATGCTTTGTGTTTTCAATTGTCTGAATCCCCCTCCCATCATAAATGACTGGGGTATTTATAAGGGTGGGATTCGTGCCCTTCTCTAGGGTTTATATCCTAGATTTGCGTGACGTGATTGGCTGCGCAATCAGCGATCGCCACGTGCCCTCTGGGGGCGCCGTTTTGTGGCTTTCAGCGTCATCTCTCGGGATTTGGGCCCTGACGTTGTTAGGGATTTTTGGCGCGTTGTTTATTAGAAGGGTCATATTGCCTAGACACATGAAATCTTCCCGTGGTGACACGTGTCACCCTATGACTGGGCCACGTGTCACTATGGATTGGCGTGAGACCTTAAGAACTCTGGATTGCGTGGCATCTTCCCGTGGTGACACGTGTCACCGCATAATTGGGACACGTGTCACTGTGGGATTGGTCCACGTATACGGGGTATTTTTACCCTCAACATTTGCCCCTCAGAGGGGATGGCTCGTACGCTTATAGGCCGGCTCCCCTGACCTTTAACAGCCTTGGCGCGTACAGATGTATTAGATTTTTGTCAACTTTCTGTCCGCCTGACATTTTTAGGGAGAACACTTGTCTATTCAAGCGGCGCGGACGAAACTAGGCCGTCGATTTTTGCGACCGTCTTGCCATTTCGGAAAGAGCCTTAGTTCTGCCAGCTTTCCCTTGGACGATCTGTTTATTAGGTCGTCCTTTCTGTCTAGTTTAACGGAGTTACTCTTTGTCCTTCCAAATTCTAGGTCACTTTTTTCAAATTGTAACCGTTTAGCTAAGTTGGGCTGGAAAGTTGAATTTACTATCTTACCCCCATAAATTTTTCCTATATATACAAGGGGTTTGACTTCATTTTGGCACTTTGGAACTTTACATTTTCTAGAGAGAAGTCAGAGCTTCTAGAGAGAGAAAGTGTTTTTCCCTTTGAATCTTCAAGAGCTCCGCCGCGCATTTGAGTTTTCCGGTGACATTGGTTGAGTTTTCCGATCAATATTCAAGATTTTCCAAGTTTTCAACACGTACAAAGGTAGGCCGCCTGTTTTTCTTTTCCTTGTCTTTTTATTTCTTTGTTTATTTAAAAGCTGGCTCAACACTCGGCTTCGTCCGTTTCTCCTCATGAGGCCGGCCGTTCGCCTGGGACTGAGGAGTCTAGAGTGGACGGAGACAAGTTGTCTCCTTCATGGAGTGGGTCCATTTCTAGTGTGTACCAACTCACATCCACCCATTCTTCTCTGTCCCTGCAGTTGAACATGGCACGAACGATGCAAACGCACGACCGTCACGCGGCCAGAAATCCAGACGGAAGTCTGGTACACCCTAGGCCGCCTTATGACCCAAACAGAGTTAATGCTGAGACCCCTTCTACCACTCCTACGACTGCTTCCACGGGCACTCACTGCTCGGCCGTGGAGGTAACTTCCTCATTTGAGGAGCGTCAAAGAACTCAAGGCGCTCCTTTAATGGGGGGAACGTCCGGGAAAACTCCGGGGTTGAGGTTCCCCCAATATGCCAGCTGGGTCATGGATGGGGCCGAGTTGCTACTCTGTGAGGGGCCTCCTTCCTCTTCTCGAGCGGACGCTGATGCGTCCGCCCCCACTCCTTCAGAACTCTATCTCCGATATGGCGGGTCGGACAGACCAAGAACGGGGATTTCTCTTAACGAACCGTCCGACCTGCCCCCTCGCAGAGCCCCTCCTACCGGGAGTCAGGCGGCCGGTGCCAAAGATAAGGGCAAACGGCCACTTGAAGACGCAATCTCCCCCCGGGGCGGCCATAGTTCTAGGAGCCGCAGCTCGGCGGAGGCAGCTCACCTTGATAGAGTGATGTCCTCCGAGTTTGGGAGCGCTCCACAACAAGAGAAGGGCGAGGCTGAAAATGCGGCCGAGGGTGGAGCGGCGGCCGCAGAGGGCGAAGAGGCGGTCGAGGAGGATGTTGCCAATGTTGACAACTTCAAGGATCCGTACGCCTGCACGGTGGGTAGCACAGCCTTGGGCTACCTGAACTACAAATTTGAGGATTACAAGGCATTCCTCCACCTCAGGGAGGGATTCGAGATCCATCCCCCAAGAAAGTCCCGCGCTTTGGCCGCCTGGGAAGAAGAGAGGCCGCGCCAAAGATCCTTCAGCGTCTACAGGGCGGCCTTATACGTTGGACTGCGCTTCCTCCTCCATCCTTTCGTCCGCACAATCTTGGACGAGTATGATATTGCTCTCTTCCAGCTGATGCCAAACAGCTGGTTGAACATCTTTGGGTACCTGGTGACGTGCATCTGCAAGGGCTTCGAGCCAGACTTTGCAGTTTTCTTTGAGATGCACTCACTGACTAGGCTGGACGCGGATACGGACGGCTGGCTCATCTTGAGCACCACTAGGGATTACATGGTGGTGATGGACCGCGTCTCCAAGTGGCGTGACTGGAAGCACCGATTCTACCGCATCAAAACTAAGGACGTCGAATTTAACTTGCGGATGAATCGGTTCAATGCTGAGCCAATTCAACTTGGACGTGGGGATCTTAAGCCCGATAAGCCACCCGTCCACCCCAGCCAGGAGCACCAGCTTGAATATTTCAAAGTCAAGCGGGTGAAAAGGAACTGCAAAATCGAGCGCGTTCCAAGCAACTGGGTTCCTTTATCCAGCTGTCTGCGGGATCCCACCTTCATGTCCGCCTATGGCCTATACAGGAACCTGCCCCAAGGTGGATGCACGGACAAATATTCTTACACTTACACATATTATTTGAACTTGAAAAACTTTCTAACTCTTTTTCTTCCTCTTTCAGCTGAGGCGTACAAGATGCTGGACAAAGAGCAGAAAGGGGAGGTCAACATGTCAGAGATTGACTTGGCTCGGTACAAGGCTCGCCAGAGGCTGTACGAGCAATCTAAAGGAGTAAGTAAACCGAACTAGCTCTCTTTCTTACGTCCGTGTATGCATTTCGGAAGAGATCTTCTTCCTAACTAGGCTCGGCCTATTATATCATCTTGCTTTCTTTTTCTAACTTTTGTCTCTACAGCTGGCCACTCCAACCCCCAGATCCAAACGAAAGTAGCCGTCTCCTGCGTCCAAGACGGATCAGGACGGCAAGGCGTCCAAGCAACAGAAGACGGTCGCATCCAAGACCACTTCCACTTCTGCGGCCAAGACGACGTCGCAGACTGTCTCAAAACAGTCCAAAGGAGAACAACCCCGGCTGAGCGATAGAGGGGCCTCCAAGTCCATAGATCCGGCCGCCACACCGGATCATGTTAGGTTCGAGAAATCGGACGATAGGGGTAAGTCGACCTAGGCAAAACCGACCGGGCCAGAAGTGACTCCGCCCGTCCAAAGAGTCAATGAATCTGATTGGCTTGATGCCAATCAGTCGGCCGGCGATCAGCCTGGCCGGACAAGGGAGGAGAGTAATGAGCCGGCGCCGCCCCCACCATTCACTTTCAATCTCCCTACTCCTCTAAGCTTCTCTGACGGTCAGTTCCAATAACTTTGGATCTTATTATTATTTTCTTTTTTTTTTTTTTTTTTTTTTTTTTTTACGTTAAACTCTTTGTGTCTGCCTACAGACATTGTAGAGGAGCTACAAATGAAGCTGCCCGGCCAGTCCCTTACTGGAGTGGATAGGAAGGCGATGCGGGAGGCCATGGCTCGGGCCGTCCCTGCTGAGCAGCGAGACAAGCTGCGGGGAATTCATGAGGGCTTCCTCGGCCCCATGATCAATTGCAACGCTGAGGTAAATTTCTCCCTCAAATGGACTTAGCCAATTTTTCGCTCATTTTGCTAACACATTTACCCTGTACGTAGCTCTTCCTACGGCTGAATGCCTTTCTAGAATGGAAGGACAAGGAGAATGAGCAGCTGAAGCATACCTGGGCCCAGATTCAAAAGACCCAGGATGCTCTTACTAGGGAGGCGGCCGTCCAACGCTGCTATTTTGAGACCCAAATCAATGCGGTGTCCGACAAGGCTGCGCGGCAGGCGGAGGATTTGGTGAAGCTGGGCGAGGCCCTAAAGCAAGAGTCCGTGGCCAGGGAGGCCATGAGACAAGAGAGGGACCAAGCCTTGCTGGACGGCGAACGCTAGAGGGCAGGGTTCGAGGCCTCCGAAAAGCTTCAGAGTGATGTGGCCTTGGCCCAAAAACACTTGAAGGAGGCCTTGGACGAGTCGGACACTCTGAGGGCCGAGGTGGAGACCTTGAAGAAGTCTGTTGAGGACTTGACTCTCCAGCTGAAGATGCCTCGGGCCCCTAGCGCAGACGAGGTCGTCCGTATTGAGTAGAACGTTGAGGATAGGCTGAAGAGTTTCTTCTTCAAAGCGTTTGAGCTCATGGTGGAGGATGGGGAGGCCGCCTATTTTCAAGAGCGCTTCACTAAGCGCCTCAACTTCGTCTGCCTCAGGGAAGAGGCTAAGAAGGCTGGCCAGCCTTCTCCTTAGCTGGACGCCAGACCAACAACCTCAGAGGATGAGGAAAATCAAGTGGCGGACGGCAATGATGGTGAAGCGGAGAGCAAAGAGGTGCCAGCTGAGGACGCCTTTCCTACAGCTTTTCAGGATCCCATCCCAGTCCTTGATTCAGCTTCTGCCCCGGCCGCCCCCTGACTTTCAGCTTTCTCTGTTTTTAAGCTCTGTTTATGTATAATTTTCTTGACTTTTTCAACCGCCTTTTTGAGCGGTTTTTATGTAAGATATTTTACCGCCTTTTGAGCGACCCTTTTATTAATTTGGCTTCCGATTTTGCTTCATACTTTGCCCATTTTATACTTAATGAGTTTTTTGCATTTTTATACGCGTACTTTTCACTTTTTATATACTCGTACAATGGGGGGTGTAGGGAATAATTTCAAGCCTTTAGAATCCCACTAGCTTGAACCCCACTGTGATCATACACTAAAGTACGGTGGCGTCCAAAAGGGAAGAAGATAGAGCAAAAGAGTCGCCAACAAGTTTTTAAGGAACTTGTAAACCGTTCACGAGGTGAAGGTTACACCCCTTAACGATCCAAGAGATCGTCAACTCCATAAGGTCATGAACCAAATAAGGGTTCAGGGATGAAGGTACAAATCCAACCTAAAAGAGATTAAACCTGCCCTAATAATAGGCCTCTACTTTATTCTGCTCGTATTCATGTGCGCTTTCCAATTAACATACAATCAATAGGATTAACCCTAAAACTGTTTAATCTATGTTGGTTGAATTTAATGCACAAATAAATCTATTATTGGCGATCACTTGAACTTATAATCACAATTAACCCTAACAAGATTATTAATTATCTTATTAAGCGTGGTTGCAAGTACAAATTCCCTTTAACATGCATAAAAGGTGATCAAGCAATAAATAATAAACAGCAATATCAAGCAACATAATAAATAATCAATAATTATTAATCATAATTATAATAATAATAATATCATCATAAATTAAATAATTATAAATTATAACAATTATAATCATGTTAAAGCATAGCAAGATCCTAGGCATGATACTAACAAGATTAATAACAAACCCTAGCATGTCACTAAACAATAAAAATTAAACCTCTAGCCCTAACATGATACTAACAATCATAAATATTAGGAAGAGAATAAAAGGCATCATAGAAATCATATTTAATATTAAAGTCACCCTAGACATGATACTAGGAATATCATAATAACAACATAGACATAATTTCTACATCATAATATCAATAAATCAATTAAATTACCTACTTGGATGCCTCGTACCTCTTTCTAATAACAAAATACACACGTTAGTAACTTCAAGGAAAATAATAATCAAAACAACTAAATTAAATAATTGAAATAGAGATTTGGGACCAAACCCTCAGAAATTAAAACCTTTCACGTCTAAGGCGAAGGCAACTTCGAATATGGCTAGGTGTTTCTAGATCTAATGAATGCGGAATTTTGTATTCGAAAGAGAATTTAAGAAAAGAGAGATGAATGAAAGAGATGAATGGTTAATGCTTGTTCATGAAAGTTGATGATTGTGATTGTTGATGAATGAAAAAGAGAATTGATGATTCTTGGTGTATGAAAACAGAGTTTTTGATACGACATTTATAGAGAAAATCATCCAAAAAAGATAATTTATCAAAACAGAGTCTGAAGACCAAAGAAACACCTTGGCGCCAGGACCAATGGCTAGCGCCAGGCGCCAATGCTGGCGTCTGGCGCTAATCCTGATTCCAGGCGCCAAGGCCTGGGGTTGGACGCCAAACCGGATTTTAACGCGTTTTCGAAAATCTGATAATTTTACCGTACTGGAAGATAAAATAATATAATTTCAATCGAAAATGCTATTTGATCTAATTAAAACTCTGAAGAGTCCTAATTGAATTAAGAATGATAAAACCTTCTAGAATGTTCTAGAAGACAAAAACCATTCCTTATTACATTAGGAATGATAAATTATATTAGGCCCTCCCCTAGATCATAGGGCCGTACTTAAAACTCAAACCGGGCCCAGTTTAGTAAATTGGCCATAAATTCCTCAATATTCATCGGAATTGGGCTTATAATATATCGTTGGAAAGGTCTTTGCAAACCCCATCCAACTATACCACTATTGGACCCATATTATGGACCAAACAAACTGGATTGGCTGTTTTCTTAAAAATAAAGTTTTCAAAAACAGAGAGAAGAGAAAATAAAACTTTCCGCAACACTAGACCTTTCCACACTTTCGTTTTATTCGATTATGATTTGACGTGAAAGGAACTCATCACTGGGTTTGGTTTTGGGGAGACACAAATGGGTATCTACAGAAGCCCCCACTTTGACTGAGTTTGGAGAAACGCGAGTTTCGAAAACGAAAGTCAAAGTATCGATAGGGACGGAGAATGACTCAGAACGTTCTGCGATTCTAAATCACTCTTGTAACGCCGATACTTGCAAAACTAGCATTAGTTAAACAGATAAAAGAGTTAAGAAACGTATATCTTGCACCGTCGAGCACACGTCTCTGAAAGTAACCGATTTTCTTTGATGACCTCCTGCAAGCTAGAGAATGCCATCCCGCTTGAAAACCGTTACGCCTTGTAACTGTTTCCAAATTAGAAGATTGCTTCTCCTGAAACGATCCTCCTCCGCATTGATAGTATTCCACATCCAAGGGAATAGCATCAAAGATTATTTCTCTCGAAACAATCCTCATCCGTTTGTGACAACTCTCCACAATCTAGGGAACGTCACCTTGCTGTTTCGATGTTCACTCGTCTCTAAACAAAGAGCTTCTTTTTCCTGCTGTGATAGTCTTCGAAAAGATCACTGCTCGTTTAATGCTGCTATGCCAGTACGTCGGCGCTTGTTGCTCGTGAACCAGTATGTCGGTGCTTTTGCTGTGATGACAATCCTCTTTTCTTTGGGAATAGTTGCCAACACAACTCTTGTATGATGTATGACAATCCGATTTAGGGAAAGTTGTCAATGCTTCGTAACAATCCATCCTTAGAAATGTTGCCACGATGAAGCGACAATCCGTGCCTCGGAAAATTTGCCAAAATCCAATTTTTGGAAAAGTTGCCAATGCTTCGTAACAATCTTTCATAAGAACATTGCTATGATCGACAATCCACATCTTGGAATATAACTCTTGAAAGCAATCCACCTTGGAAATTTGCCAACACTATGCGACAATCCTTTTAGGAAAATATTGCCACAATTGACAATCCGCGTCTTGGAACATTTGCAAAAAAAAAGTTGACCGACAATCCACTTCGGGAAAATTTGCCACTTACTGAAATGAATGACAATCGACATTGAGGAACTTTTGCCGATATTTATGATGAATAGAAACCTACAACAATCCTTTGGGAAATTTTGCTATAGGGAACTGGGTGTATGACAATCCAATTTCGGAAAACTTGCCAGCGATGACAATCCAAACTTGGAAAAAATTGCCAAACAAAGAAGGAGCACGACAATCCACGCTTGGAAACTTTGCCAGAGATGACAATTCAATCTTAGAAAAATTGTCGTTGAAGAAGATGCACGACAATCCATTTTTGGAAATATTGTCAGTTGAGGATGACAATCCAATTTTCGGAAAACTTTGTCGTTTAATAAGAATGCGCGACAATCCATATTTGGAAATATTGTCGTTTAAGTGCTTGCTTTTGAACCGATTGTAATGAGCCAGTGTTTTAAGCGCTTAAGCTAAGTGAGACGATCTTTTGTCAGGTCGATCACTTATTGCAATTGTAATCAAACCGACTACTTAATCATGTCAAATTGCTTATAGGGGCTAGCTGGCGTACTAAGGAACCCGAAATTGCTGTATGAAGTCGAAATCACCTTTCTTAGAGGCTTCGAGCTCTGTCGTTGCTGAAATATTTCTGGCGCCAGGCGCTGGAGTAGGGTCTTCCCTGTTCTGCTGCACCTGTATTTATTTTTTACTATAGAACTTTTCCAATTTCTTTAATTATCTTAGGGTTGACCTAAGGCTTTAAATTATCTTAGGGTTGACCTAAGGTTTAATGTTGCTTGACTCATCGACTTGACACGACTCAAGGTATAAACTTGACTCGCTGATTGACTGACTCGAGGTTGACTCGACTCAAAGATTTTACACATGTGTTAGACTCAAATCAAAATGATATGATACGACATGACTCAATGTGTACATGACTCGTGTGTGCATTGTAATGTGATCGTACGACTCGAAAAAAGCAAAAAAGCAAAAATTTTCCGTCAATTGTGGAGGGTACCGACTTTCTCCCGAAAAAGAAAGACGTGAAAAAGAAAATCAAAAGTTTGAAGATGCATGTTGAATGAGCTTAGTCAAATGTTGTTTGATACTATCTCTCAAGGTTCAAGGATTAATTCATCCTAGGCTATCTCAACTGTTGACTCCATGATGAAAGTATTTGGGTAACTTAGGCACGGAGGCTAAGCACTTCATACTTCGTGATGCAATGACAATTATGAGTGATTTTGATGAAGCATGCTTCAGCGTTAAGATTTCATGACAAAGGGTTCCTAAGGGAAATATATTTGGTCATGTATGCGTGATGTGTGTGATAGTGACACTAAAGTTAGGCCGCAAGAGCTAAATGTGTGGAAAAATATATTATTGTTAGAAGAGCCAAATAATGGTGACTCTTAGGCTAGGTAAGCTAATGATGTAGGGATCAAGCCCCCAAGTCTAGCTCTAAGTGAAAAGGGATGAGCATAGTAAATCCCTTGATATGATCATGGTGGAAGTGTGTGAATGTGAATATGAATGCATTTTTATTACGGCCGCACCTCGATGTGAGATTGCCTACGTATCCGTTAGGAATCAGGCCGAACGTAGCTCTAGCCAAACCTCGCACAAGTGTGTATACCTCAAAAAGGTCTTTTCAAGGGTTGTAACGTGGTTAGGCTAAAGGTTTGAAGAAGAAGGGGATAAAGGCTCAAGACCCTAGATAAGCCCCCAAGGTGTGCAACCTCGCTTTTGAATCATTGTAATTTTATGCTTGAGTTTCTACTCTCTTTTTTTAGCTCTTTCTTTTGCTTTAGTATTTATTTTATTTTAATAAGTGTGGGCAATCCCGATCATGCGGTCTATCACTCACTTGGCATTCATGTTTCTCAGGAACGGTACCGAGCACTCGATAAGAGACGCAATCTGAGACGTGTTCTTATCGAAAATATATTCACATCAAAGACATTGGAACACTTACCCTTTTGTACACTTTTATTTATTTATTTATTTTTATTTTGATCTTTTGAAATCACTCAAGCTTTTTTTTTTTTTTAAGAATTGCAAAAGTTGCACACCATCCCATCCCAAGGTTAGATAGATGTAGGTTAAAAAAGAAGGGTCTATCGTTAGACGAGGCTCAAAGTGGTTTATGAAGAAAGGATTGTATAATTGAAGGGCGAAAGGAGATATGATGTGGCTACAAGGGGTGCCTCAAATCATTGGTATACCTTGTGTTTAATTCGACATTTTATTTTATTTATTTATTTTTTTAATGCAATGCAATGAAATAATCATATGCAAGGAAATAAATGCTCATTTTTATTAAAAGAAAAGGAAAAAAGACTACCAAATTAATATAAAGGAAAAGAAAAGGTGTCTATGCTAGACTTATTGGGGAAAGGAAAAAATGAAAAAGAAATAGACAAAAGAGGTCATGAAATCTTGTCATTGAAGCTCGCCTCTTGTCTTGTGTTGTTTGCTCCGACATCATCCAGTCTTCTCGCTAGCTAGAGGCAATGGGATCTTATTTGCTTCTATGAGATCTTGAATGAGATTTTGAAACCTGTAGCATTCATCGGTGGTATGACCGTTTCCTCGATGGTACTTGCAATAGGAATTTGGATTCCATCTCGAAGATCGATTTTCTGGTGTTGGATCCTCGGTAGGGCCAATAGGTTTGATTAATCCTCGATCATAGAGACGATCGAAAGCAGCATCGTAGGTCATTCCAATGGATGTGAACTCTCGCCTGGGTTTCCTTTTATATCCTTGATTTTCCACGGCTAAGACATCATTATGGTCAAAGGTACTAACATTATTACTAGAGTGGACGCTTTCGGAAGAAGAAGGATTGTCGCTCTTCTTTCCTTTCCAGCCACCGTGGTTGCTATTGTTAGTAGCTTTTTGCTTTGCGAGGTCATCTTCAATCTCGATACCTATGTCATAGACGGCCTTGAAGGTATTCAAGTTGTGTTGATATTTTAAGTGCTTTGAATACTTTTCTTGGAGATTCTTGATAAACATCCTCACGGATTCTTTTTCGGTGGGGACCTCAATCATCTTGGCGGAAGTTTCTCTCCATTTATTAAAGAAAGAAGTAAAGCCTTCATTCTCTTTTTGTCTTAGCATCTCAAGTTGTCTATGATCGGTTTCAACTTGAATATTGCACTTGTACCCATCAACGAAAGCATTTGCTATCGATTCCCAGGTAGAGGTTTTCTCCTTGTCAAGGGAGAAGAACCATTGTTGGCAAACGGTTTCAAGAGATAGTGGGAATAGAGAGGGGAAAACCTTCTTATCGATACCCTTAATGCTCATTATAGTTTCAAAAGCTCTTAGATGGAAGTAAGGGTTGTCTGTTGCCTTGAATTTAGGGGTGTCAGTGGCGTTGAACTTATGCGGAAGAAGTTCTTTGTCCAGCGAGACCCCTTGTGAACTCATGTCCTGAAATTTATAGTCACTAGATAGCTTGCTTAGACTCTCTTGCATGAGGTCCATCTGTTGTTGCTTCACGGGGTCATCGACCTTGAGGGTGAGGAGCTTCAATGTTTCAGTCATAGTAACTAGTTGGTTCCTAAGCTCATTGACTTCTTCTTGAGTTGCCATTATCTTCTTAGCCTTTCTCTTTTGACGAATCGGTTTATCAAAAAGCGAGACCTGAATAAAGAAGTTGTCCTTGATTAATCGCCCTTCTCTCCTCGACCAAGTACTGTGGGAAAGGAATTTGGGGATACTTATTGTTAATTATTGACTCAAACTTTATTCAACATGCAATGGATGGAGGAAATGAAGAAAAATTGGAATAAAATATGAAGAAGAAAGATGGAGGTGGAGGGATATGAAGAACTAGGAATAGAATGTACCCCCCAACTCAAATGACGGAAAAGACTGACTCATGCATGAACCTAAGACATGGCCATGGTGATGTATACTCAAAGTGTGTGATAAGACTAGTGAGTGTAGGTGACATGTCAAGACTCGTGTCATGACCATATGGCTAGACTATGTGACCAAGACTCTATTAATGACTTGACAAGGTGTTATTGACAGCGAAAATTAACCGAATTAATTAGCAAACTGGTTAATTAGACCCTAGGTGATGACTCGACAAATAATCCAAACTGTCGGCCAAGCGATAGGACTGGCGTCACAATATGGTGATTGGCGCCAGACTTTTTAGTAAATGTTTGGCGCTACACACCATACAGTGGCGCTACAGCTCAAATTTTGGCACCAATATTGGAGCTTCGGTTCGGGACTGTTTTCGGTATTATTAGCCAAACGGGGTATGCCTAAAGTCGTACTAGGTCAATTCCGATTAAAGAAAAAAGACTTTATTGACTCAAATTAATTAATTAATTAATTAGGCAAAGTTCTTTAGGTCATTAATTATAATCTCAACACAAATCAACAAACGTTTAAGAGGAGCATAGGATATATATGCACAACAAATAATGCACAATTAGTCAAGTAGGCACAATATGATGCAATGAGTTCGCAACCTAACCATGGCTCTAGTTCTCTAAAGTTCGGGATATGGTTTAGTCAAATAGGGTCCATGGTTAATTGTCCAGATGCACCGCGTAGAAGCCTAACCGTGAAGGGTTAACGCGTGTGGATAGAACACCGCGAGTTTTTTTAGAAAAACTCGCTTCCATGGTTTGGTGAATTCAACCTCTCAGATGTACCCTTTGTTGCCGGGAGCTTTCAATCGGGTAGATAGAGCATGAATTCCCAGAGGGTTATGTCCATATGTAGAACACATATGGGTTTCAGAAAAGTGAGAAAAAATTCAATCAGGAAGTAGGATCAAGCAAACAATACGAAAAACCGGTCGAAATTAGAACGCATATTTCTGGCTCGGTATTGGGGGAAATTGGCGCCAGCAAACAGAGTTTGGCGCCAACTTTTACTGTAGCGCCTGGCGCCAATACTGGCGTCTGGCGCTACGGCTAAAAGTTTGGCGCCAAGCTCTGGCCCCTGACGTTACTTCCCACATGCCTTAGCAGCTTTCTGTGCTCAATAAAATCATCCTACTTCGCGCGGTGTTATTTCAGTCCTAGTTGTGAAAGACATTTCTCAAATTTCCTACGTGTAAAATCCTTATGTTTTTTACTCATTACGGATGGTTTTTCCAATGAGAACCTTTTTATGCATATGACACAATGTTAATCAAAATTACGCACATGAAATACTTAGAACTTTTCGAGTCTCATCCACTCATTCTAAATCATTGCCGAAACAAATTCAGGAATTAAAATAGAAATCCTCCCCAGTGGAGTTGCCAAAAACTGTAGGGAATAATTTCAAGCCTTTATAATCCCACTAGCTTGAACCCCACTGTGATCATACACTAAAGTACGGTGGCGTCCAAAAGGGAAGAAGATAGAGCAAAAGAGTCGCCAACAAGTTTTTAGGAACTTGTAAACCGTTCACGAGGTGAAGGTTACACCCCTTAACGATCCAAGAGATCGTCAACTCCATAAGGTCATGAACCAAATAAGGGTTCGGGGATGATGGTATTTAATCTGATTAAAACTCTGAAGAGTCCTAATTGAATTAAGAATGATAAAACCTTCTAGAATGTTCTAGAAGACAAAAACCATTCCTAATTACATTAGGAATGATAAATTATATTATGCCCTCCCCTAGATCATAGGGCCGTACTTAAAACTCAAACCGGGCACAGTTTAGTAAATTGGCCATAAATTCCTCAATATTCATTGGAATTGGGCTTATAATATAGCGTTGGAAAGGTCTTTGCAAGACTCATCCAACTATACCACTATTGGACCCATATTATGGACCAACCAAACTGGATTGACTGTTTTCTTAAAAATAAAGTTTTCAAAAACAGAGAGAAGAGAAAATAAAACTTTCCGCAACACTAGACCTTTCCACACTTTCGTTTCATTCGATTATGATTCGACGTGAAAGGCACTCATCACTGGGTTTGGTTTTGGGGAGACACAAATGGGTGTCTACAGGGGGTATGCCCCTTTATTCGGCGTTCGCCTAGTCCATACTTTGGGTGGTTTGATTGGCTTGGTAGAATTTATACCTTAGGTGGTATGACTTTTACCAAGTTAATCAAATCATAATAATGATTGCCTCTGGACTAGGTGGTACGCCGAATCAACACATATATTGGTCGTTCAATTGGCTTTGTTTGAGTTTGTCCGTTGAAACTATCGCTCGGACGCACTCAGGAAATTCCAAGTGTGATCTCAACATAAAATTTTCATGTTCGGCTAGGCTGGAATGCCTTGGTATGCTCTTGCCCCACTATGTGGGTTTCACAGGGTACCTTACCCTTATCCTCCGCATTACTTTAGGGCGGACACATTCATGTGAAATTTGGGATCAAGCTGCCCATTCTTATTTTATTTAATTTATTTTTGTTCTGCGACCGTGTTGCTATGTTGCAAGCAACCTACTTGCAACTTTCACGCGGCCTATCTGTATAAATTATGACTGTACAAATAAGCATAAATTAAATGGAAAAATAATTATAACAATGTTTGACTTTTTCATTAATTTGTCAAAATTACATTGTCGTGGCTGTACGGCTTACATTGCTCGGTCAACAGACCTAGCTGTATACACAGCTTTTTGGCTAAGTAATTAAACATAATATTTCTTCAGATTGTCAGTGTTCCATGTGCGCGAGATGGGTCGGCCGTTCATGGCTTCAAGACGGTAAGTCCCATCTTTGACCTCTTCCCTGACTCGATAAGGCCCTTCCCAATTTGGGGTCAGCTTGCCATCCTCATTTGCTCGCCCCACCGCCTCCATCTTCCTTAGGACCAGATCTCCCAATTTTATCGGCCGCTTTGACACTCGGCAATTGTATGCCTTGGTCATTCGAAGACGATAGATTTTGTGTCTAAGCGCCGCATTGCCCCTAGCTTCAGGAAGGAAGTCTAGAGCGGTCTTCATGGCTTCCTAATTGGCCGCTTCATCATATAGCATCACCCTAAGAGTGGGATCATACATTTCAATTGGAAGGACCGCCTCAGCACCATAGACTAAGAAGAAGGGAGTTTCTCCTGTGGAACTTTTGGCCGTGGTACGTATGGACCACAGCACATTAACCAATTCGTCAGCCCACAAGCCGCCTGCTTTTTCTAGCTTGCGCTTAATTCCATTGGAGATCAATTTGTTGTATGCCTCTACCTGACCATTTGCTTGTGGGCGGCTGATTGAAGCAAAGCAATGAGCTATGCCTTGGTCTTCCAACCATTTTTTGAGTTGATGCGTTTTGAACTGAGGTCCGTTGTCAAACACCATAGACTGAGGAACTCCAAAGCGTGTAATGATACTCTTCCATATGAAAGCTGTAACATCTGTCCACTTGATGCCTCGGACGGCCTCGGCCTCTACCCATTTTGTGAAGTAGTCTACTGCTACAAACACATACCGCCTCTAGCCGGACGTTGGTGTGTATGGTCCTAAGATGTCCATCCCCCATTTGGCAAAGGGGAGCGGACTACTGATGGCCGAAAGGCTGTTGGCGGGTCGGTGAATTAATGTTGCGAACCTCTGGCATTTGTCACATTTCTTCACCATTTCCATTGCGTCCGACTTCAAGCTCAGCCAGTAGTAACCCAGGCGGGCAGCCTTTTCAGCCAAAGCTCGTCCTCTAATGTGAGAACCACACTGCCCCTGGTGAATATCATCCAAGACATCATACCCTCTCTCAGGAGTAATGCATTTCATGTATGTCTTTACAAATGCCTTTTTGAACAACTCTCCTTGCTTAACTTCAAACCAAGCAGCTCTCTTTTTCATCAACCAGCTCTCTTTAGGATCGGCCGGGAGTAATCCGTCCTTAAGGTAAGATATGATCCTGTCCATCCAAGTGGAGCTTCTATCAATTGTGTGTACTGGCTCAACATCAATGCTCCTCTTCTCGTTTACTTCCCAAAACACTGATCTGGGAGTATCACATGATGCTGAGGATGCTAACTTAGAGAGGGCGTCCGCCTGATGATTGGACGAACGAGGGACCTGCTGCAGGGTAAAATGGTCTAGGTCCTCAGCCTCCTCTTTTACAATCTTCAGGTATTTTACCATGGACGGCTCCCTTGCTTCAAAGTCTCCATTCACCTGGTCGACTACAAGTAGAGAGTCCGAGCATACGTCAATTTTTGTCGCTCCTGTCGCCTTACACAATTCTGAGGCCGGCCAAGAGGGCTTCATACTCGGCCTCGTTATTAGAGGCTTGAAACTGGAATCTCATGGCGTACTCAAACTTATCTCCTTCAGGTGATTGGCATATAACACCTGTACCGCAACCAGTGGCTGTCGCACTGCCATCCACGAACACTTTCCAGATTTGATCTCCGGCCGTCTGAAGATCCGGCCGAGTCATTTCAACTAAAAAATCAGCAAAGGCTTGCCCCTTAATTGCTTTTCTTGGCTCAAATGTAATATCAAAACCTCTCATTTCCAAGGCCCATTTGAGCATACGGCCGCTTGCCTCTAGCGTTGTAAATGGTTTCTTCAAAGGTTGGTCTTTGTAGACCACAATTGAATATGCCAAGAAATATGGCCGCAGCTTTTTTGATGCCATGTACAATGCCAAGCCAAATTTTTCAATGGGGGGATACCTTAGCTCAGCGTTATGTAGAACGTGGCTAACAAAGTAGACAGGGGTCTGGCGGCCGTCCCGCTCAGCAAGTAGGACGACACTTAAGGAGTGCTCTGAGATAGCAAGATAGATGAACAACTTCTCGCTCTTAAGTGGACTGACAAGTCGAGGCAATGTATGTAAATGGTCTTTTAGCTGTACGAATGCTTCCTCGGCCTCCTCCGTCCACTCAAACATGGCTTTCTTTTTTATAGTTTGAAAGAAATAGCGGCACTTATCCCCTGATCTTGACAGAAATCTACCAAGTGCGGCCAAACATCCGGTCAATCTTTGGACTTCTTTAATTGTCCTTGGTGACTTCATGTCCAAGACAACTTGGATTTTTTCAGGGTTGGCCTCGATTCCACGTTGATCAATTAAAAATCCGAGAAATTTACCGGACTCAACACCAAAGACACATTTCTTTGGATTTAACATCATCTTATGCCGCCTGAGTTTGGTACAAGTTTCTCTTAGATCCTTCAAATGGTCGGTCGGCTCTTTTGACTTGACAATCATGTCATCAATATACGCCTCCATATTCTGGCCGAGCTGATCTCTGAAGACTGTGTTTACAAGTCGCTGAAAGGTAGTTGGGGCATTCTTAAGGCCGAATGGCATGACTCTGTAACAGTACAACTCCTGCTCAGTCACGAACGCCGTTTTCTCCTGGTCTTCTTCCCATAACGGAATTTGATGGAATTCGGAGTATGCGTCCATAAAGCTCATAAGGGCATGCCCGGCCGTCGTATCAACCAGCCGGTCGATTTTGGGCAGGGGAAAGCTATCCTTAGGGCATGCCTTGTTTAGATCTGTGTAATCCACGCACATTATCCAAGTTCCATTCGGCTTCTTGAAAAGGACCACATTGGCCACCCATTCTGGGTAAAAGCATTGCCGAATGAAACCGGCGTTCAGAAGCTTCTTAACTTCTGCTGCGGCCGCCTGATTCCTTTCCTCTCCATGATTTCTTTTCTTCTGGCGGACAGGTTTAACGGCCGGGTTTACCGCTACTTTTTGCACAGCCAAATCTGGACTTATACCTGTCATCTCGCCGACCTCAAATGCAAATACATCCTTGAACTCCCTCAATAATTGAATTAACTCATCCCCAAGCACACCCAAAGCTATAGTGCCCACACTGACTGTCCGATTTGGTTGATCGGGGTCGAGCACTATATCCTGGTGACTGCCGGTCGTTTGGGGTCGTAACTATTCTGGCTGACCCACAGTCATTAGCTGCTATGCTTGCTCTATCTTGGCCGCCTTACGCTTCTGGCCGACCTGGTGTGTTGGGAGTTAGGTTCCTTCTTCTTTTGGCTCGGACAATTTTGGTCCGCGCGCTGTAGGCTTAACCGCCAACTGATTACATTCCTTTGCCATCTTCTGACTTCCTTGGATTGTACCTATTTTCCCGTCCGTCCTCTCAAACTTTAGCAGCATTAGGTGAGGCACAATGACTGCTTTTGCTGCATTCAGGGTAGGACGACCGAGTATGACATTATATCCAGTAAGATCTTTCACAACCAAGAAGCGGATGACCATATCTCTTCCTTCCCCTTTTTGCCCAAATCGGACGGGTAAATCTATCCGGCCCACCGAGTGGATGACATTCCCCCCAAATCCGATCAACGGGTGAGTGATATCTTAGAGAGCATCCTCTAGGAAGCTTAGATTTTTCAAGGCGGCCAGGCTGATGATATCAGCCGCGCTACCCGTGTCAATCAATATTCGTCCGACCTTCAAATTGGCTATCTTCATAATGAATACCATTGGATCATTGTGCAAGGCTTTGACCCCCCCCCCCCCGATCGGCCTCACTGATGATTACTTCGGGGAAGGGTTCAGCCTTCACTGAATCCATCTGCATCACCTTTCCCAGTTTCCGAGCATCCTGCTTGATCCCTCTCATAGTGGGACCGCCTGAGGCAAATCCTCCTGATATCACGGCCACAAAGCCCGAATCAGTGTTGTTGCCATCATCCTCTTTATCTTTGTTTTTATCATTCTTCTGTCTTTGCTCGGACGTGTTGTTTGTCCGCGTGTAGGTGAATTTGGACTTCATCACATATGAATTCAGCATGCCCTTCTCGTCCAATTTGTCCAGCAGTCTCTTCAAGTTGATACAATCATTTGTGTCATGTCCCACGTCCTTGTGGTAATGACAATACTTGTTCTTGTTCCTATACTGAGCCGGGCCTCTTCAGCGGCTGTGGCTTCTCAAACTCAAACTTATTCTTGATTTCCATCAAGATAGAATAACAGTCCTTGTTGAATTCAAACTGGGGCTCGTACGCCTTGACCTTCTTGGTTTTCTGCGGCTGGCCATCAGCCACCCAGCCTTCCTTTCTCTTTTTCCCTTCTTTCTTTTGGCCGGCCGAGTCTTGCTGAGAAGATTTCTTCTCAGTCCCCTTGGCCGACGCTTCTGCTTTTGTGAGCGAACAAAAGTCCGCCGCCTCAATATAAGCTTCGGCTTCCCGCAGAACACCTGCGTATGTCCGAATCTTTTTCCTTACCAAGTCAAATTTAAAACCATTGTGCCTTAATCCCCGGAGAAATTCAGAGTAAGCCATTTCGTCCGGTAGATTATGAATTTGGGATTTTTCTTGGTTAAATCGCTGGACGTACGAGCGTAAGCCCTCATTTTTTTCTTGGACGATTGTCGCCAAGTTAAGGCTAGTCTTTCGAGGTGGTATGTTGTATGAAAAATTTCCCACGAACAGCAAACTAAGAGTGGTAAAACAATTGATACAACTGGCCGGCAAACTGTTGAACCAGTTCTGTGCCACACCTTTCAGAGTGGCCAGGAAACATTTGCACCACGTAGCATCGTCTACACTTTGCAAGTACATCAGGTTCCTGTACGAGGTGATGTGCTCCTCTGGGTTGCCCGTGCCATCATAGGCTCCCACAAGTACACTCTTCACTTTTGGTGGCTGAGGGGCATTTAGGATATCTTGCGAAAACGGGGGCAGCTTATCTCCTAGAGTAAGTAGGCGCATCTGCCAATCAATGGGTTGCGGTTGCACGGACGGTCCAGTCAGATAGGGAGCTTGTCCGTACACCAGCCCATATGGCCCATATTGTACGTATGCCTGGGGGTTTGGCTGCATCAAGCCATTGAACCCCTGAGGTTGATATTGCAGTGATTGGGCTTGAACAGGAGTTGGAGCATGGAAGACTGGAATAGGACTTGGGGTGCGAATTGCCTGACTTCCACTGGAGGTGGCCGTGTTGGTATGTTGGGAGAGAGAATGATGTGAAAAATCATCCGGCATAGTTGGGGTTGAAGCCGTGTCTGAGTGGGCAACGCGTTCCCGCTGCTTATGCCTAAGGTACTCTCTTGCGTCCTTCCATCGTCTAGACAGTTCAGGCTCTTCTCTACGAGGCTGCCTACCCCTCCCCCCAGCCGATTGCGTTTTCGCCAACAAGTCAGAGAAATTAGTCCGCAGTACTCTCGGGGACCTTCCAGTCGACCTTCGAAATGGAGTGTTTCCGGCGTCGTTGCATGGACTGTTTTGCTGTGTGTCTTTCTTGGAGCCCTCTGTTCCTCTCTCCTGGGCGGCTGCCTAGAGGTAGAGGCTTCGTTTTCAATTTCTTTTCTGAGTTTGTTAAGCGCGGCCTTAAGAGAGGCTGCAGTAACAGGAGGATCGTCAGCTTCTTCAAATGTGGCTATTAGAGAATCACTAGTACGGATCGTAGGGATTATATCCTCTACATGTCCATCCTCGCCTGGATTAGGTGTCTGAACGTCTATCGCCATAACGTACGAGTATCCCCACAGACGGCGCCAAATGTTTCGGGTATTTTTTGGATTTCCTGGGATACTGGTCACGCTCTGCTGGCAATGAGTCGGTCCTACCTGCAAAACAACGAATATTCCGATCAACCGAATATTCGCCTCTGACGATCAAGTCAGTGATCAGAACAGAAAAAGGGCTAGAGAAAGAAAGTAGAGAGAAGTTGGAGCTATTTAATGCTCTGTGTTTTTAATTGTCTGAATCCCCCTCCCATCATAAATGATTGGGGTATTTATAGGGGTGGGATTCGTGCCCCTCTCTAGGGTTTATACCTTAGATTTGTGTGACGTGATTGGCTGCGCAATCAGCGATCGCCACGTGCCCCTCTGGGGGCGCCGTTTTGCGGCTTTCAGCGTCATCTCTCAGGATTTGGGCCCTGACGTTGTTAGGGCTTTTTGGCGCGCTGTTTATTAGAAGGGTCATATTGCCTAGACACATGGCATCTTCCCGTGGTGACACGTGTCACCCTATGACTGGGCCACGTGTCACTATGAGATTGACCTGAGACCTTAAGAACTCTGAATTGCGTGGCATCTTCACGTGGTGACACGTGTCACCCCATAATTAGGCCACGTGTCACTGTGGGATTGGTCCACGTATACGGGGTATTTTTACCCTCAACAATAGTACTTATTGAGACGAATTCAAAAATATTCCACATGAATATGTTTTTCCTTACACATTATTCACAAAAGACGATCAAAGAAGGAGTATTGAGTAGTGTAAAAGTCAAAGCAGGTCAAGTAAAAAAGAACGAAGGAAGTATAACAAATAAAAATTCTACAATGGTCATTCTTAATAAGATTGTCTGGTTTTTCCCTTTTTAAATACTTACTCAAACTACTTTTTTTTTTTTTTTTTTTTTTTTTTTTTTTTTTTTCTATTTTTAATTCTTTTTCTCTTTTTCAAAAATCATTATCTGATTTATCGAAAATCTATATTTTATTTTCATATTTATTATTATAATTAATTTTTAAAATCAAAAAAATATTCTTCGTTGTTCTTCAACATTCTTCATCCATGGATGAAATTAACTATCAATTCATGATCTTTGTCCTTTAAATTCACTCACGTATCGACGGAGAATGAACACTTGCCTCGATCTCCCATCAGCGATTTTTTTTTTGTTATAAAAAATCAAGACCGGGTTCGTGCGAATTTGGGTTGTTTCTTAATCCTAAAATAATATTATTTGGTTGGACAATCTCAAACATGGGATGTGAAATCGGCGATTATATGTATTCAAATATCTTAAATTTTCACTTTTTCGATAATTTGGGTTCGTGAGGAAAATCTTGGAAAAAACCGTAAAATATAATATTTAAGGGAAATTCTCAATGGTACTCGTCACTTTTTTTTATTATTCTCAATGGTAAACTCTAAAATATCAAATAATATTTGGTAATCTATAATTTGTAAAAATAATTCATTGAATTGGTAACATTAGTTACACATTTTAAGGAAATATAACCATGATAATGTATTAAAAGGGAGGGAAATGCCTAAAATACCCCTACTGAAAAAACTCACCACTCACTTCTTCCCTACCCAGCCCTTTGCCCACCCATCTCCGAGTCCCTGCCGGCGCCGGCTGTGACCACCCAACCCAACTCCGTTGCCTCACCAATCTAGGCCCAACCTTCATTGGCACTGGCGTATCAGATCTAGAACCTTCCTTGAAAAGCTTAACAACGTCCCTAGGTTTTGACGAAGATCGAACCAGGCTAATGGATCCTCGGTTCGAAGAAATGTTCTTCGCTGCCATAACCAGTGATTTTGAGCAATCGAATTGAGGACCTAAGAGAATAGTAGCGCCATCATCTTTAGCCCTTGAAATTGATTCTTTAATGTTCTTCAAATTGCAATCGAAATCCATTGCCCATTGATTCAAATTGCATGTTGCAACTTTAATATACCTTATAATTTTTCAAATTTCTACAGAAATTTGATGTTTAGGTTGAAATTCAACAATTTAATTGTTCAAATTGTGGTGATGTTGCTGCTATTTGGTGAGGTTATTGCGGCTTGCGGTGTTGGAAGAAGTGGTGTGTGCGGTTCGGTGGTTGTGCGGGGCGAGTGCAGCAGTTGGGTTGTGGGTGTGAAGGTGCTGTGATTAATTGAGGTTGATGGTGGTCGGAGATGCAAGGTCACGAAGGTGGTCGATGGTGTTAATTGGTGGTTTATTGTTAGGTGGTGCGGTGGCTTTGGTTGTGGCTCGTGCCGGAGAAAGGGGGATCGAGGCTGCCTGGTGCCGGAGGGTCTGGGCGTGGGTGGTGGCTGGTGGTTGGTTGATTGTGGTCGTGGCTGGGGGAGAGTGTGGTGGTGGGTTTTTTTAAAAAAAAATTTCAAAAAAATAATTTAAATGTTAAGAAAATAAAGGAAAATCTGATTTCAAGGATATAATAGTAATTTCATTTTTAGTTAACCATGGTTAGGCTTATAATTGTATATTAATCTAATTAATGTCACCATTGAATTAATAACACAAATAATTGATTACTAAAGATAATTTGATTTTTTGATGTTTACCATTGAAAAATATAAAAAGTTTAAGAGTACCATTGAGAATTTCCCAATATTTTATTCAAAACACTATTGTTTGATCGAAAAAAAAAAAATTCAAATCTTGTTTTTATATAAGGTATTTAGTATTCACCAATATGCTAATAGGGATATTACCTATAACAAACAAATTTATTGTTTATTTGTTTATGACCATAACGAATTTTGTAATCATATTGAATGCTATGCTTAGGACTTTTGTGATTATATTTATGTTATTATCATCAAACAATTTTCATTAGATTATCAAAACAAATTCAATCTAACTATTCATAATTGATCTGGATGAAGACTTTATTATGTTTATTATCATCAGAAGGTTGTTATGATAGTATGCATTATATGTCATTACGTTATGAAACAGATTATGTCAATTAAGCTTATGTCATGAAGTATTTCTTCAGAAATGGGATTCAACTAATTAAATATCAACAAACAATCAATGGCCTATGAACTATTCAATTAATCTGGCACTAGCGTGATTATAGAGATTTTAAAAAAATAATACTCTGTACTACAATATTATTTTCCAAAAAATAGCTAATCAACCATCTAATATATATATTTAAAGGGGAGTTTTTCCCCGAGTTTTTAGAGAGCCACGTAGGATTTAATTTTCTTAGCGCGCCATGTAAGATTATAAATTTAAGTGGTAGCCTATTAAAAAAGAGATTATTAATTTCTTTTACAATTAAATAATTCAAATGCCACGTAAGCAAAATTGGCGAATGAGATTTTAAAGTTTAAATTAATTAAATACAAAATATTATCTTTTGATATTAGGAATTTTATCTAATATTTTAAAACTAACATAATAACAATTTTAATCACATAAATATGAAAAATATTTTTTTTAAGAAAAAATACTAACAAATCGTGCGTCGCACGGGCTTCATCTAGTTATATACATGGTTAACTTAACAATTGCAGTCTAAATGCCTTTCAATATTTACAAATTCTTACGTAGACCCTGGTCCACCTATCCTATGTGGACCAGACATTAAACACACTCTTCTCTTAATTAAACATAACTTCACCTTATCCTTCAAATCCCGCCATCTTAACTTTTTTTTTCTTTCTTTATAAGATCACTCTTCCCTATTTAATCTGATTTTTTTACTTCTTTTTCGATCATAATTTAGATCCACATCATTGTCTAGATAAAAGAAATCATCAATAATATCTCTTCTTTTTCTTATTTTTTCCTTAATTTCACTCTTCTGAACTTCCTCTCTATTCTTCTTAACATTTTCTTGCTTCTTCTGAACTTTCTTCTTTTGAGACGTACTCTTTCTTAGCCTTCTTTTGAGCTTCCTTTTTAGCTTGATTTTCAGTCTCCTTTTGACTTCCCTTTTTAGCTTGATTCTCAACCTCCTTTTGAGCTTGATTCTCAGCTTCTTGGATTGGTGTTGGGTGGTGGATTTGGGTTGAAGTTCAGATTGGTTGCTGTAATAAAACAAATGCTTCTTGGATTAAAAAATAACAATATCAAAATTTGAACAGGAATCACAAATTATATGAAATAAAACCATAAAACATTTGAACAGTAATAACAAATTATATGAACTAAAACCACAAAATATTTGAACATTGATCACAAATTATATGAACTAGAACCACAATCTATTTGAACAGTAATCACGAATTATATGAACTAAAAACACAAAACATTTGAACTTATAAAATAAATGTTTCTTAGTTTAAAAAATAACAATATCAATTTTTGAACAGTAATCACGAAATATATGAACTAAAACCACAAAATATTTGAACGATAATCACAGATTATATGTACTAAAACCACAAATCATTTTAATAGCAACTACGAATTATATGAACTAAAAACATGAAATATTTGAGCCTATGATTTACCCGGTTTCTCCATTTTATGAATGTTGCTTGTCTATCTCTTAAAATCTTTGGATCAACAATTGGACTTGTTATATCCAATTTCTTCTTCCTTTTGTTTCTGATTTGAGAAATTGTCCTGTCAAATAACTCAGGGTTTCAATTCATCATTTAATTTCAAAATTCAACAATTATATAGGGTTTTAATTTACTTACAATTGATCTTCATCACTATCAGAAGAATTTGGGTCCCTAAAAAAATGTGAAAATTGTTCAAATATTATACCCAATTTACAAAAACTACGAATGAAATTTTAACAAATTATAACAACTAGGAACGAGTAATTGCAAATTCAAAGAAATTTAAAGAAAGTATAAGTTCAGAAATTTTATTTACCTTTCTGCATTGTTTTCTTGCTTTCATCCATGGCTATGCTTGAATTTTCAGAGGAGAGAGAAACGAGAATTTTTCGTAGTGTTTGTGTTGATGGCTATAAGTTCAGAATTTATTATGTCAGAGTGTTGTTGGAGTGGAAAGAAAGAAAGAAGAGGTTGAGCCGCTTTATTTGTAATGTGTTTGTGATGATGGATTGTGGTATTTGGGCTAGTGGTCAGCTATTTTAGATGGACCAGGGTCTAGCATAGACCTATTGTTCAATATCTAACAAAAGATTGACAAGCCCAAGGCCGGCTAAGGGCCTGTGCAAACAGACCCTTAGCACAGGGCCCCGAATTGTTGAGGGCCCATTTATACACAGAGCCCAACCCTAAGTAAAAAAAAGTTGCCGCTGCTCAATCAAACGTGAATTAAGTCAGTAACTTTCCATTAGCCATTCTTCTTCCCCATTTAATTACGCCCACAAATCAAGCAAATTACCTCGTAAAATGTTTTCAGTTTGCTTAAAAAATCTAAAACCTTCCTTCTTTAGTCATTAATTTCTTGTTTTACTCCAAATTCTTCTTCATTTTTCCAAATAAACTTCTTGCCTTCCTCTATCAATCACAATAGTTATGAGAAGGATTTTCTCAATTCCTGAATTACTTCCCAGGGAGGAATTAATTACTTTGTTTTCCACCAATTAAAACCCTTGATTTTCGTATATCAAAGGCTAACATGTATAGAATTTCAAATTTTCTAGGAGTTATTTAGCTAATATTGCCAATATGTGAGATTTTTAAAGTTGGAAACTAAGAAAATTATTGTAATGGCCTAATGGGTACTCTCATGAGTCGGTGAGTTGCGGCCATTGGAGTTGCGGTAAACTTTTAATAAGTTGTTTCCATCCTCTTTTCACTTTAATGGATGATCTTCTACAGTGGCATGGAACAAAGAATGGAGACTTTACGGTTCGGTCTTTTTATCATTTTGAACTCCAGAGAAGCAAATGCTACGCAGGACCCTCTCTCACTAATGATGGCCTTATATGGAAGAAAATTTAGGGAGCAAAGGTACCTCCAAAGGTGAAGTCCGTGAGTTGGCGTGCGAAGAAAAGAGGCCTACCTGTTCGTGAAGAGCTATGTAGACGTGGAATGCAATGTGATCCCATTTGCCCCCGTTGTGGTGAGGAGGGGGAATCTTTAATGCATATGGCTGCCTTATGCCCGGAAAGTCAGCTAATTTGGAAGCTCTCACCCTTGAGACTTGACATGGGCCACTGAAAGTATGCTTCAGTTAGTGAGTGGTGTGGTGATTTGGAAAAATTGCTCATTCTGGGGAATAGCTGGGAGATTTTTCTGACGTTTTGCTGGAAAATATGGGAGCTGCGTAATTTGTGGATTTTTGAGAAGAAGAAGGTTGACGTCTCTAAGGTATGTGCTAAGACCCTTAGTCTTTTAGGAGAATTTGAAGCTGCCACACTTCGGGAATCTTGCGACCCCCCTCCTACGAGCAATGACAGCATTCCTGGATGGACAGCCCCTCCCCCTTGCAGATTTAAGCTCAACACAGATGCGGCCTTATCGAAGGAGGGGAAAGTAGGTTTGGGGATGGTTGTGCGTGATCACCTCGGGGATGTACTAATGGCTGGAGGTAAGCCTTGCTACGGTTCGTCTGATGCTTGCTACGTGGAAGCTCAAGCTATGTTTTTTGGTCTTAAATACGCATTTGACGCTGAGCTCAGAAGTTTGGTGGTCTCCTCGGATTGCCTTCACCTCATCAAGTTGCTGCATTCAAACAAGCGTGAGAAGACAGACACTCAACTTGTTGTGGATGACATTCTAAGTATTGCTAACGTTTGTGATTTTTGTTGTTTTGTTTTTCATTCTAGACTTTGTAATAAGGTAGCTCATTCCCTTGCTAAACTTTCCCTTACTTTGAGTGAGGAGCAGTTGTGGATGGAGGACTGCCCATCTGTTTCGTTACCCTTTGTCATATCTGATAAAGTGGCTATTTTGACTTAATACTAAATGCTGCAGGTTTTGTAAAAAAAAAAAAAAAAAAAAAAAATCCTCTTTTCACTTTCAATTATTAACCTTTTTTTTTTTTTTAATTTTTGAATCCACTTTCAATTAATTATTAACCTAATCTAATATATATATATCTATATATATATATATCTATATATATATATATATATATATATATATATATATATATATATATATATATATATATATATATATATATATATATATATATATATATATATATATATATATATATATATATATATATATATATAAGGGAAGTTTTTTTTCCCGAGTTTTAAAGAGCCACGTAGGATTTAATTATCTTAGTGCGCCATGTAGGATAATAAATTTTAGTGGTAGCCAATGAAATAAGAGATTATTAATTTCTTTTAGAATTAATTAAATCAAATGTCACGTAATCAAAATTGACGAATCATATTTTTAAGTTTAAATTAATTAAATATAAAATATTATCTTTTGATTTTATGAATTTTATCTAAATATGTAACAAATTTTAGCACATAAATAATAATATATATATATATATTTTAGAAAATTCAAACAAATCGTGCATTGCACAAGCTTCATCTAGTTGTTAAATATTACGGAGTAGTTTTTTGGGTGCATTGTTTGTTTTATTATTAAATATTAATGTAGTTTTATTTTTTTATTATGGCTGCCAAATGATTATCCGGAGAAAGTGCAATGCGTAGATTTGTTGATGAATTTGCTACAAAAATGGATAGAATTTATTTATTATTTTTTTTTTGAAATTGTATTGGGATATATACTGTTTAAAATGTTGTACGTAATATGTTGTGTAAAAAAAAAAATTGTTATAATATGATTATTGCAATTATACCTAATAAACAAATTTTAATGGGGCCTCATTTCTAAGTTTAGAAAAGGGCCCCTAATATGATTAGGACGGCCCTGGACAAGCCAGACTATCTATCTATCTATATACTATACTAAAAGACAAGCTCCTCAATGTGAGACTGACAAATGTCTCATTATGATTCGCTATCTTTTATTAAAAAATTCTATACATCTTTTTCTAAATAAATAATAAATTAACAAAAATTCTCATGGAATCAATTTTTTAATATCATATATATATATATATATATATATATATATATATATATATAGGCTCTTATGAGAATTTAGGCCTTATATGAGAAACTCACTTATATGAGAATACATCTTAGCCGTAGATTAAATTCAATCTAACCGCCCAAAACATTCTACAGTAATGGCAAAAATGTAATTTTATTTGCTGATATACCCCCTTCTCTTTTTTCACTTTCACTGATTTTTTTCTCTCTCTAAAATTAGATTTTTCTCTCTCTAAATTCCATCCACTCTCTAAACCCTAGTTCATGCATGCTACTTCATGAATCAGAATATGGATTCGAATCAAATTTTGCCAACATCTCCAATTGTTACTTATGAAAGAAGGTAATAAGTTTATGTTTATGAATTTTGATTATATTTTTTCACATTTTTCTCCTCTTTTTTTTGTTAATTTTCGTTAATTTTTTTGTAGATCAATCGATTCACAATGTATGGATAAATCTCCAATACAAGCCATTTGTCCATCAAATCAGTAAGTAGCGATTTTATTAGGGATTAATTATTTGATTTTGGTTTAATTTTTAAATTATCATGTTTGAACACAAAAATTAGGGCTCAGTTTTGCTCGATTTGGGAGGGTTTGGCTCGAATTTCTTAAGCATATACAACATTAGTTAATTTCCATTGGTTTTGGTGTCAAATTTGTAAGGTTTTTACAAATCATTTTTGTATGCTTATAGTTGCATGGATACAAAGAAGATCGAATGTTTGGATTGGTGTGAATATGTTTATAGAAGTTTAAAGTCGTCTGTATCAGAATGGCAAGGTGGTTCAGCTTTCTTCACCGGTCCATTGCCTTTCTTGATGGTAATTTCTTTTTTTTTTTATTTTTTTTTAATATATGGTACATTTTTATATTAATTTGTCTTTTTCTAAATTTGTCCTTGTTTAATGCATTTTTTTTGTATATTTGTATAAGATATGCTATTTTGATCGTTTGCAAAGATCTAAAATAAGCAATCCAAGGCAATTCCCACTCCTTTCTGTTTGGAAGAAAGATTTGATCAAGGAACGGATGAAATTGGAAATGAAAAGAGGATTTGGAAAGGGACATGTACTTGATAGAATGGAAGTTGATAGGTATGATAACAATGTATCACAAGTGGCTGGAGATCCCGAACTTGGTGGAAGTGATGTTAGTGGTTCTAATGAAATGCTGGTATGCATTTTTTTTGGAACATGTTTTAAACTAAAGTCTTATTATAGTTAGTTATATGTTCTAAATATATACTCACATGTTCTAAATATATACCCACATGTTCTAAATATTTAGTCATATGTTCTAAATATATAAAGTGGATGTTCTAAACTTAAATCAGATGTTTTACTTGGTTATTCAATTGTTCTAAATTTATATAACTTTTGTTTGTTAGGAATTCCTTTAAAAATTCGGAACATTGGCTAAGAAGCTTGCTGAGAATTTAAGTGAGATGCATGCCATGTTGGATAAGGCGAATGAAATATTTGCTAAAGAAGAAGCATCTGATATGAACACTTTTATTCAGAATATTTGGAATAAGTATTCCATGAGAAGGGAAGAAAAACAAAAGGACAGCCCCTCCATTCTAAGTCAAGACAAGCATTTGTTTGACGAACCAGCTTTCATTAAGGAGTTAGATGATGTTATGAAAAGATCATGGGAAAAGTTCAAAGGGAAGAAAAAGACACCTTTAGAAATGACTCCTCCGAGTTTTGATTTGCTTTCTCATTCTCAAACACCTACTCCTCCTCCTCCTCAAACTCATGAGCCTTCTTCCCCTCTTCCTCCTCGTCCTCTTCCTCCTCCTCCTCCTCCTCCTCAAATTTAAGGGCCTTCTCCTCCTCTTCCTCATCCTCAAACTCAAGGACCTTCTCCTCCTTTACATCCTCCTCCTCCTTCTCAAACTCAAGGGATTCCTTCTCCTCCTCATCATCCTCAAACTCAAGGGTTTTCCACTTCAATTTTAGGAGGAGTATGCTCAGGTGCTAAAGCCCAACAAAATGTTCATGGAGAGAAGAACAATATTCAAGCAAATGAAGAGAAGAACAAGAACAATGATGAGAAAGAAGATGATAAGATGGAGGGGTAATGTAGTTATGTTTAGGGACACTATTAATTATTGATGAATTAATATTTTATTTAAGAACACTTTATTAGTTTGTTTGTTTTGGGACACTAATTATATATAAACATTTATAATTTTAGAATTTGTGGTATATATTTTTTGAAATATTCTGCTCATTAAATATTTGTATTCGTTCTCCTATATATTTACAGGAAAGGAAATGTAGGAAAAAGGGAGAAAAGATGTCCCGAAAACCTTCCAAACTGTTTTCGTTCGCCTTTTATGGTTCAATATGACAACATATTCAAAAAGGTTGATGGACACAAGAAGAGAATGGCAGAGTATGCATTTGCGAATGGATTACCTAAGTAAGCTCTAAATTTACTTAGTAATTTTAAAATAATTAGTCATGTATTCTGATTTATTAATCATATGTTCTAAATTAGTATTCATATGTTCTAAAATTTGTATTCATATGTTCTAAATTATTATTCATATGTTCTAAATTAGTATTCATATGTTCTAACTTAGTATTCATATGTTCTAAATTAGTATTCATATGTTCTAACTTAGTATTTATATATTATAAGGTTTAATCTTATATTATAACATTTAATGCTATTTGTTTTTATGTTTGTAGTGAGATTTTATATGATGATGGTCAAACTACAATCCGTAGAGATGAGATGTCAAGCCTTGCAGCGAACAATCATGTGTTTAATAACATTGTTGATGCTTGGTCATTCATATTGAACATTGAAAACAGAAGACGAACCCCAGGGTCAACAAACAGATTGTTTTTTTCAACGAAAGCTTATGTATGATTCTTAATATTGAACTTGGCTTCTTTCATTTTATAAATTGAGATTTCATAACTTATGTTTACATGATTTCAGGAAATTTTGTGTACGAATTATCACTTTTCTCCAACTGTGAAAATTCAAGATAGATATCATACTTTATTTGAAAGGTTGGAAAAAGAGATGAAGCACTCTAAAGTGCAAAACTTTGATAGAGTTCACTTGGTAAGACATTAAGAAATCCAAAAGAATTTGAATATAGATTTTCTTCTTTATAAGCTTTCTTCTTTTTTTCTTATTTCGATTTCATGATCTATTATTATATGCAGGTATTTTTTTCCAGTTGTGTCTTCATCACATTATTACCTGCTTTGTGTGAATTTTCTCAGCAAGACTCTCGACGTGATTGACAACAGATATTTGGAATATAAAAAATCTTTTTGGCACAAATACAAAAACAAACCGAAGAATTTGGTAATATCTATCTGTCTCATTTACTTGTGCTTAGAATTAGATTTTCTAAACATTTATTTCAATGCTCTAAAGTTTAGCTCAGATGTACTAAAATTATACTCATATGTTCTAAATCAGATGTTTTTAAAAAATTTCATGTTCCAAATAGTACTTATACATTCTTAATATTTTCTAATACTTATTTTAATGTTTAATTTTAGTTGAGGGCTTTTGCCATGTTCTTGTCAACCAAGAGATCAAAATGCGATCAAGAGGTTTCTAGTTTCAAAACTAGGACGTTAAAAATGAGTTGGAGGACAAATGATAACAATGATGATTGCGGCGTGTTTTTGCTTAAACACATGGAAACCTATCATGGTGAGAAAGATACCAATTGGGAAAGCGGAATAAAGTTGAATGATGTAAGTTTGTTTTATAGTATTACTCATGTTCATATGTTCTAAATTTTTATATATGTTCTAAATTTTTATACATATGTTCTAAAATTTCATACATATGTTCCAAATTGTGTAAATCTTAATTTTTTTTTATTTTTTTAATTTTTTTTTATTTTTATAATGATGTAAAAAGTGAGATAGCGGATACCAAAGTCTAATGATTTTATCTTATTATATTGCAGATCAATCAAATGAAGAAATTGAGGGTGGATTTTTGTGCTAAGATATTATCACACAAGGAAAATGAGCTACATCATGAGATAACTTCAAGATCACGGAAATGGGCTAAAGAAAATAGTTTGTAATATAATTTTAGAAATTGCATGTAGAATTTTGTATAGTACTTTAAATTGTAAGCCTTCACTCGCAAACTATTTTTCTAAAAGGTTGTATTCGAATATAAGCTTGACTTGTCTTTCTTGTGATCAAAATACTAATTATAACTCATATGTTCCAAATTTTTAATGATATGTTCTAAACATTTAGTCATATGCTCTAAATACTAATTATAATTCATATGTTCTAAATTTTTATTCATATGTTCTAAATTTTTATTCATATGTTCTAAATTTTTAGTCATATGTTCTAAAGTTTTAATCATATGCTCTAAATAATATTGTCAAAATATTACTCATGTATTTAAGAACTAAGAATTTAAGTGATTAATTTTAATCATATGGTCTAAATCAAAATTTTGAAATCGCATTGGAACCATACACCACACATGATTACTAATTATAACTCATATATTCTAAAATTTTAGTCATATGTTCTAAATTTTAATACATATGTTCTAAATTAAACTCACAAGTTCTAAACTGTAATCATTTCTATAATAGAAAAAAGTGTTATTCAATACACAAATTCAAAAAAATGTTCCAAAATTATTAAGTATCAATTAACTTTTTTTTGACAATTTCGAGTATCGTGGTGACTCAATTCCCCACAACCTTTGCATAACCTCTTTTTTTTTTTCTGATTTTGTTCTACCGCCTTTTCTTTGTCCCCCTTTAGTCTTTTCCCACTTCTAGATCTTGTTTCAACATTTGAAATCTCTAAAGATCTTGTTTCAACATTTGAAGTCTCTACAGATCTCGTTTCAACATTTGACAAATGAACTCATGTACCTTTGTTCTTAGAAATTTTTGGAGGTTTGATAGATATTTCACTTGGAACACTAGCTCCAATTAATAGTTCTATGTCTTTTTCTTTGTTAGTAGCATTCCTTTCACCATTACTTCTTGCATTTCTTTTAGCTTCCAAATTCAACCTCAATCCTCGAAGATTAATCACAAGGTCTTTAATATCATCATCGTCACCCTCTGCCAAACTAACACAATTATGTATCTCTGACCACAACTCATTCAACAACTTTTTCTTGTCGATTATATTGGCACATTGTTCCAACAGATTTCCTCCCAGGTCAAATATTGGTCTTTTCGTTGCCATAGTAGTCCATCTGTTTAGAATATATTGCTCAGGAATAATTTCAAACCGTTTTGCTTTCCAAACCCAAACCATGTGCCTGCATGGAATGCCTTGCCTATAAAACAACTTGCAAGAACATGTTGTCTCTTGGTTAGTCGGATTAAACACAACATCAAATGTTCTAATCCGACCCCCTTCACTTACTTTTGCAATTTCTAATCCATTTTCTCTCTTAAAATCTTCACACCCACAAGCAAAACAAGCCATTTCTACCTCATATTGGAAATCATAAAAAACAGAAATAGTGTATATGGTTGAGGCATACTTTTCTATCCCTAGTGGTGTCTTGCACTATGGGTATTTGTGCTTTGAATCATTGTCGTTTTGACCTTGAGCGTGTCTCTGGGCATCAATTGCAGCTTCATATCTCATGTAAAACTCAACAAGTGAAACGTGAGGATTGATAAAGGAGCAAAAAAAGTTATTTTCACTTTCTGATCTTGACGTGGTACACATTATTCCTCCCAAGAACACATCTCTGAAATATGCCGGAATCCACTTATCCCTTATCTCGTACATATAACACAACCACTCATTACCTTCCAATTCAAACTCAACCATCACCTTATTCCACCTTTCTTCAAACTCAACTGGCTCAATTTCAAGATGCCAAACACAGGCACATATTTTTTTTTTCAGGAATCCTGTTTCCTCCTTTGTGATCGCTTGCCCTACTTTATCTGGAAACTTTTTCATTATATGCCACACACAGAACCGATGTTCATATTTTTGAAACACTCTACTAACAGCAATTTTCATAGCTGGATCTTGATCTGTGATTAGACAATTAGGTTCATTATTGCCCATTGCCTTAAGAAATGTTTTGAAAAGCCACTCAAATGATTCAGTATCTTCCTTCGCTATGAAACCAGCCGCAAAAGTGATACAACTCTTGTGATGATCAACCCCTGTAAATGGAGTAAATACCATGTTGTACCTGTTTATAACATGAAGATCAAATTTCATTACATACAAAATATAGCACTACCATTTAGAACATGTGAATAAAAATTTAGAACATATGAATAAAAATTTAGAACCCGTGATTAAATATTTAGAACACATGATTAAATCAGAACAGAAGAAATTATTTAGAGCATAGATTTAAGACTAAAGTTTATAACACATAAAGGTTATAATTTAGAGCATAAAGGTTATGAGTTTATAACACATAAGTTGGAGCATTAGACTTAAACTTTATAACATAAAAAGCAAATTTTAGAACATGTGAATAAAAATTTAGAACGTATGATTAAAATTTTAGAACACAAGATTAATATTTTACTTAATTGTAATTGGAACATAAGAATTACTATTAAAATATTTGAATGAAAAGTTAGTTGCTAAATCTTATGAGCATATAAAACATAATTTAGAACATTAGACTTAAAATTTAGAACAGTAGAAGCAATTTTTAGAACATTCAAAACATAATTCAGAAAATAAGACACATGAAATATATGAATCACCTGTTAGTTTGGTAAGTGGTGTCAAAAAATATCATATCGCCGAAGAGAGCATAATTTTTTTTACAAATAGGGTCCGCCCAAAGAGCTCTAGAAAGACAAGAATCATCATCAACTTCAAAAAAAAAAAAAAAGCACTCCACATCAACTTTTTCTTTGTGAAATTGTCTACAAACATTTGAGCATCGGAACCTTGAATGAATGTTTTTAAATCTCTGTGAAAATTTTAAAAATCTTGCTTGGAAGCTCCAACATTATCATAACCTCCAAGTATTTCCTTCATCATTCGAAAGTTTTTACAGGGCCAATATTCACCTATTATAGGCACAAAAAAGTTTTAGAACATATTAAGAAACTTTTGGAACATGTGAATAATATTTTAGAACATATGAGTAAAATTTTAGAATGCACTGTAAAACTTTATGAAAGAGTTACCTTAGAGATATCAACAATCATTTTTTTGTGCAAAATGTTCATCTTTCTTCCTTCTTTTTGAAATAGATTACAACTTGGTGTGTAGAGGGGATGAGTATGTCCTTCGTGGAACTGTGTCACTATATACTTTTCATCTTCACAATGTTTTAGAACCATAAGAGCTTTGCACCCAACACGAGTGACTAATCTTTTTCTTGTTATTGAAATCTTGCCTTCCTTGCTTTGTCCTTCTTTATCATTTAGAATACTCTCAACAATAGGCTTTTTCTTCTCCTTGAAACCCTGTTTGTTGCATAAGACATATTGGAATGCCAATTTTTTCTCTGTATGCCTTTTACTGGTAGACTTCCTAGTGTTAAAACCAGCAGCAAGTGCATATGATTTATAAAATTCAACACCCTCATCAACACTATTAAATTTCATTCCTATTGCAGGTTTTAACTCATTGCGGCACATAGGAAACCATTCTTTTGTTCCTCCGGGAGTTAATATAGGTACTACTGTAGGAGTAGTTGGCACACTTGCATTGGCATTAGAAACATTATCATGTTGTTCGTTGTTGTTAATTATTTCTGCACAAAAGTAATTTTAACAAGTTAAAAAAAATTTAGAACAAATGAATAAAATTTTAGAACATATGATTTAATATTTAGAACACATGATTAAATTAGAACAAAAGACATTATTTAGAGCATAGATTTAAGACTAAAGTTTAATTAATTATTTACAGCATAATTTGGAACATTAGTCTAAAACTTTAGAACACATGATTAAATATTTAGAACACATGATTTTAGACATCTGTAGACACCCATTTGTGTCTCCCCAAAACCAAACCCGGTGATGAGTACCTTTCACATCGAATCATAATCTAATGAAACGAAGTGTGGAAAGGTCTAGTGTAGCGGAAAGTTTTATTTCTTTTCTCTTCTCCCTGATTTTGAAAACTTTATTTTAAGAAAACAGCCAATCCAGTTTGTTTGGTCCATGATATGGGTACAATAGTGGTGTAGTTGGATGGGGCTTGCAAAGACCTTTCTAACGATATATTATAAGCCCAATTCCGATGAATATTAAGGAAGTTATGGCCAATTTACTAAACTGGGTCCGGTTTGAGCTTTATGTACGGCCCAATGATCTAGGGGAGGGCCTAATATGATTTATCATTCCTAATGCAATTAGGAATGGTTTTAGCCTTCTAGAATCTTCTAGAAGGTTCTTTTCATTCCTAATTCAATTAGCATTGATAAGTTGACTTTGTTGACTTTTCAGAGTTTTAATCAAGATCAAATAGCATTTTCGAAGAAATTATATTATTTTATCTTCCTGTACGGGAAATTTATCAGATTTTCGAAAACGCGTTGAAATCCAGTTTGGCGTCCAACTCCAGGCCTTGGCGCCTGGAACCAGGCTTGGCGCCAGGCGCTAGCCACTGGTACCTGGTGCCAGCTAGCACTACGTGAAAAAATGAAATAGGCACTGGTTCAAACCCGGCCTAAGGCACCGGTTTGAACCGGTGTCAATGTGGGGGGTGCCAAAAGTGGTTTAATAAGGCACCGGTTCAAACCGGTGCCAAAACTCGGAAATGGCACCGGTTAACCGGTGCCAAAAATGCCCAAATATATATATATATATATATATATATATATATATATATATATATATATATATATATATATATTTCCATCTAAAAATTAAATAGCCTAAAATAAATAACAACATCAAAACATAAAGCCAATATCAATCATCATCAAAATTTGCAATATATGATCAAAAAAATATTACAACATATAAAAACTTCGATTACAGCATATAAATAAAAAAAAAATTACAATATAAATTTTTTTAAAAAATTACAATATAAATCCAAAAAAAAAAACCCATTCATTCTTGTATCTTGCTTCTTCGATTTCAGATCTAGAATTCATACCTGCACCAATTAAAAAAAAAAAAAATCGATTAATATAATTAAACTTTGAAAAAAAAAGCCCATAATATTATTCCCAAATATTGAAAAAAAAATTCAAACCCAGAAAAAATTTAAATCGAAAAAACCCAGAAAAAAAAACTTGAAATCGAAAAAAAACCCAGAAAAAAAAAACTTCAAATCGAAAAAAACCCAGAAAAAAAACTTGAAATCGAAAAAAAAACCCAGAAAAAAAAAAATTAAACCCAGAAAATGAAAAAAAAATTGAAATCCATTTAAATCCAGTATTCGAATAAACCTAGAAATTGAAAAAAATTTAAATCGAAATTAAAAACCCAGAAAACAAAAAAAAATTGAAATCGAAAAAAAATTCGATCAAAATATGAAAAAAATAAATCACAATCGAAATTGATTAAAATTTTGATTAAAATAAAAAAAAATAGATTAAAAATTCGATTCTACTTAAAATCGATTAAAATTTTTTTTAAAAAAACCCAAAAATTCTATTGAAATCAAAACAATAACCCAGAAATTCGATTGAAATCGATCAAAACAATAACCCAGAAAAAAAAAAATTTAACCGATTACAATTTTAAAAAAATCGATTAAAAAATCAATTAAAACAAAAACCCAGAAAATTAAAACAAAACCCATAAATTTGATTGGCATCGGTGTTGCATGTGGTCTTCAAAAACCCAGATAGCTTTAGAAGGAGAAGATCTTTTGTGTAGGACAAAGAAGATCTTTCGTACAAGTCAAATTTACAGAGAATTAGAAGGAGAAGAAGGAGATCGAGAAAGATAAATAGAAAGAGAAGGAGGTGAAGGAGATCGAGAAGGGAGAAAGAGGAGGAGAGGAGAGGAGAAGGAGATCGAGAAGGGAGAAAGAGGAGGAGAGGACAGGAGAGAGAAAGAGGATGAGAGGAGAGAGAAAGGTACTGATGAGAGGAGAGGAGTATTAGGGTTGGGGGGGATTTAAAGAGGGATCGGTTTTTTTTTTAAAAAATTTTTTATGGCTCCGGTTCAAAAAGGCACCGGTTCAAACCGGTGGCCTTTATGTATTTGGCACCGGTTTGAAGTGAACCGGTGCCTTATGTCTTGGTTCATTAACCCGCGCTTTTTTTAGCCTATTTTTGGCACCGGTTTGGCCTGAACCGGTGCCATTTGGGGGTTGCCTTTTTGTGTTTTTCTACTAGTGTAGCCAGAGTTGGCGCCAATCCTGTTTTGCGATCGTCAGACTCTGTTTTGTTAAATTATCTTTTTTGGCTGATTTTCTCTATAAATATCGTATCGAAAACTCCGTTTTCATTCACTAATTCACCAATTCATCAATTCTCACCAATTCTCACCAATTCTCTTCATTCGCAATTCATTCATCTACAATCATTCATCATCTACATATCTCGTTCATCAATTCTCAACAAACATTAATTCTTTAGCATTCTTTTCTTTCTTCAATTCTTTCTTGCTTTTTCATACAAAATTCCGCATTCACAAGATCTAGATACACCTAGCCATATTCGAAGTTGCCTTCGCCCTAGACGTGAAAGGTTTTAATTTATGAGGGTTTGATCCCAAATCTCTATTTCAGTTATTTAATTTAATTGTTTGATTTATTATTTTCCTTGAAGTTACTAATGTGTGTATTTTGTTATTAGAAAGAGGTACGAGGCATCCAAGTAAGTACTTTAATGGTTTAATTGATATTATGATATAGAAATCATGCTTAGATTTTTATTTTGATTCCTAGTATCATGTTAGGATGTTTTCCTTAATTTGATGTTTAGGGTGACAACAATAAATTCCTAGTATCATGTCTAGGGTAACTTTAACATTAAGTATGATTAAAAGTATGATGCCTTTTATTCTCTTCCTAATATTAATTCATGTTAGTATCATGTTAGGGTTAAAGATTTGATTTTTATTGTTTAGTGACATGCTAGGGTTTGTTATTAATCTTGTTAGTATCATGCCTAGGATCTTGCTATGCTTTAACATGATTATGATTATTATTATTTATGATTGATATAATTATTATTAATGATGTTGATTATTTATTATGTTGCTTGATATGTATTATATTTTATATTGTTATTGCTTGATCACCTTTCATTGCATGTTTAAAGGGAATTGATATTTGCAATCACGCTTAATAAGATAATTAATAATCTTGTTTAGGGTTAATGTGATTATAGTTCAAGTGATCGCCAATAATAGTATATTTGTGCATTAATATTCAACCAACATAGATTAAACAGGTTTAGGGTTAATCCTATTGATTGCATATTAGTCAGAAAACGCACATGAATACGAGCAGAATAAAGTAGAGGCCTATTATTAGGGCAGGTTCAATCTCTTTTATGTTGGATTTGTACCTTCATCCCCGAACCCTTATTTGGTTCATGACCTTATGGAGTTGACGATCTCTTGGATCGTTAAGGGGTGTAACCTTCACCTCGTGAACAGTTTACAAGTTCCTTAAAAACTTGTTGGCGACTCTTTTGCTCTATCTTCTTCCCTTTTGGACGCCACCGTACTTTAGTGTATGATCATAGTGGGGTTCAAGCTAGTGGGATTAAAGGCTTGAAATTATTCCCTACAGTTTTTGGCGACTTCACTGGGGAGGATTTCTATTTTAATTCCTGAATTTGTTTCGGCAATGATTTAGAATGAGTGGATGAGACTCGAAAAGTTCTAAGTATTTCATGTGCGTAATTTTGATTAATATTATTGTCATATGCATAAAAAGGTTCTCATTGGAAAGACCATCCGTAATGAGTCAAAAACATAGGATTTTACACGTGGGAAATTTGAGAAATGTATTTCACAACTAGGACTGAAATAACACCGCGCGAAACTGGAAAATTTTTATCGAGCATAGAAAGCTGCTGAGGCATGTGGGAAGTAGCGTCAGGGGCCAGAGCTTGGCGCAAGAATTTTAGCCGTAGCGCCAGACGCCAGTATTGGCGCCAGGCGCTACAGTTAAAATCTAGCGCCAGTCTCAGTTTGCTGGCGCCAATTTCCCCCAATACCGAGCCAGAAATATGCGTTCTAATTTCGACCGATTTTTCGTATTGTTTGCTCGATCCTACTTCCTGATTGAATTTTTTTTCACTTTTCTGAAACCCATATGTGTTCTACATATGGACATAACCCTCTGGGAATTCATGCTCCATCTACCCGATTGAACGCTCCTGGCAACAAAGGGTACATCCGAGATGTTGAATTCACCAAACCATGGATGCGAGTTCTAAAACTCGCGGTGTCCCATCCATTCGCGCTAACCCTTCACGGTTAGGCTTCCGCGCGGTGCATCCGAACTATTAACCATGGACCCTCTATTGACTAAACCATATCCCGAACTTTAGAGAACTAGAGCCATGGTTAGGTTGCGAACTCATTGCATCATATTGTGCCTACTTGACTAATTGTGCATTATTTGTTGTGCATATATATATTCTATGTTTCTCTTAACCGTTTGTTGATTTGTGTTGAGACTAAAATTAATGACTTAAAGAACTTTGCCTAATTAGTTAATTAATTAATTAATTAATTTGAGTCAATAAAGTTTTTTTTTAATCGGATTTGACCTAGTACGACTTTAGGCATACCCCAGTTGACTAATAATACCGAAAACAGTCCCGGACCAAAGCTCCAATATTGGCGCCAGAGTTTGAGATGCAGCGCCACATTATAGTGTGTAGCGCCAGACATTAACTAAATTGTCTGGCGCCAACCACCATAATGCGACACCAGGCCTGTCGCTTGGCCGACAGTTCGGATTATTTGTCGAGTCATCACCTAATGTCTAATTAATCACTTTTCCGTTTAATTCGGTTAATTTTGTTGACAATAATGCTTAATTGAATCAATGTTCGAGTTTAGGCACTAAGTCCCATGGTCTTACACAAGAGTCCAAGCATGTCACTTACACTCAATGCACACACCAATACACATGTTTTGACCATGATTAAGAGAGTCTTGTGTGCACGCTTTTTTTCGTCATTTTTTTAAGGGGGGTAAGTCGGATATTAATCCTCCAATAAATAATAATACTTAGTTCCCTAAAAATATGTACATTATTGTTGCCAAAAATATGCATACTTTTTTTTTAAAAAAAAAAAAACCATAAAGTCAAGTTGATTCGAGTCAAGTAATTAAAACGCAAATTGGCTTAATTTACAGCGCGTAGTCATGAAAGGAAGGACGATTAATCAAAGAAATGAGTATCAAGGGTATCGATAAGAAAGTCTTCCCTTCTCTGTTCTCACTATCTCTCGAGACCGTTTGCCAACAATGGTTCTTTTCTCTCGAAAAGGAAAAGACCTCTACCTATGAATCCATAGCAAACGCTTTCGTTGATAGGTATAAATGCAACATTCAAGTCGAAACTGACCATAGAAAACTTGAAATCCTCAAACAAAAAGAGAATGAAGGCTTCACTTCTTTCTTTAACAAGTGGAGTGAAACCTCAGCTAAAATGATTGAGGTACCAAGTGAAAAAGAGTCTGTGAGAATGTTCATTAAAAACCTCCAAGAAAAATATTCCAAACATCTTAAATATCAAAATAACCTTCATACCTTTAAGGCTGTTTATGATATTGGGATCAATATTGAAGATGACTTGGTTAAATCTAAAGCTGCCAACAATAGCTCCAAAATTGGCTGGAAAGGAAAGAAGAACGACAATCCTTCTTCTTCCAAAACCGCCCACTCAAATAATGTTAGCACCTTTAATCTAGGAGAAGTCCTCGCCATGAACAACCAAGGACAAAGGAAACAATTTAGGAGGAACTTCACTCCTATTGGCATGAGTTATGACACCGCATTTGATCGATTAAATGCAAAAGGTCTTATAACTCCCATTGGACCATTTGGGGATCCACCAGTTGAGAAGAGGTCAGCTAACTGGAACCCCAACGCACATTGCAAATATCACCAAGGTAGGGGCCATTCTACTGAAAGCTGTTGGAAGCTTAAGGAAGCTATCCAAGACCTAATTGACAGTAACAAGCTGTCGTTGCCCCCTGCCAGTAAGAAGCCAAATATTGACAATGCACCTCTAGCTCATACTTTGGCTATCTCCGATGAAGAAAGCGAAGTTGACCCCTCATCTCTCATTAAGCCTGTCACAACAACCAATGTCGAAGAAGGAGGAGAAGAGATCTTTTTCGATGTCAGAGATAACCTTCCAGAACCAGCAAACAAGTAAGACATACAATTGCTCACACTGTCTATGAGGGAGCCATCGCAACTATTACGTGAAACTCTCAAAGTTGTGAACGAACGTCAGAAGAAATATGATGAACCTCCATGTACAAAGGAAGAACCTAAAAGAGAATTCACACCGGTAAAAACGACTTATGAGGTGAAGTATTTTCCCTTACAAGCTACCGAAAAACCCAAGAAGAGCAATAGATTTTACACTCCAATTGGGATCCCATATGCACAAATGTTCGAAATGCTCTCTGAGAGTGGCAAGGTCAAACCTCTCGAACCGAGACCATTTGAATCATTAAAAAGGACAGATAGATATTACTGTCAGTATCATCAGTCAGGGGGGCACACCATAGAAAACTGTTTCAAATTCAAGGATTTGGTGCAGAAAATGATTGATGAAAAGGAATTAATCTAAGTTCAACAAGAAGAGGACATAACTGTTAATGGAGTGTGGGATAGTGATGAAGAAGATGTCTACCTAAAGGACATAGTAGGACCTTCACCTTCTGTATCATACACCACAGACGACATTTGGGCTGAAGAAAATTCATCAATAGACGTCCTCACAAGATCTGGGAGAATGCAACCTCCCGTTTCAACACAACCTATGCCTACTGTACAACAAGTTACCATACCTATCATCGAAGACAACGACATCGTTAAACAGTTTAAGAAGACGAAAGTTGAGATGAATGTATGGAAGCTCCTGGCAACATCTCGAGAACATAGGTTGGCTGTAATGAATGCCTTGGATAAAATCGGGATAGATTCTGACACCACTCCTGAGGGACTAGCTAACTTCCTCACAAGTGACCTCCCTAGTCCGATTAATCTAATCACCTTCTCTGATAAAGATTTACCCCCAGAAGGTGACAAACACTACAAGGCGTTAAACCTCCCGGTAGTCTGCAAAAGGATGAATGTTCCCATGATTCTTGTAGACAATGGATCAGCTATCAATGTCTGTCCACTTAGGACTGCGAGGATGCTCGGCATAAGGGATGAGGATTTAACTCCGTCCACACAAGGATTAAGATCTTACGATAATACTCGTCGTCAAGCTCTTGGCAAAATAACCCTAAATGTGACGGCAGGAGCAATAGAACATGCTACTACTTTTCAAGTGGTAGAAATCAAAGCCTCATTCAATTTGTTGTTAGGACGCCCTTGGCTCCATGATCTAAAGGCCGTCCCTTCATCTCTCCACCAACAAGTGAAAGCCATAGTTGGAGGAATTCCAATCACTATTGACGCTTCGCCGATGAGAATGAAATCAATAGAAAATCCAATCATCAATGTGGAGCACGACGAAGATGACGAAGACCTTTGGGGCTTTAACGAAGAAGTCTCCTTAATCCAAGAGGATGAAAGGACATCTCTTTGCCACGACCCCCATTCCAACATGATTATCAACACCATGCTGAAGAAACAAGGACACTTCCCTGGGATAACCTTAGGAAAGAAGAAAGGGATAGCAAAATCGGTGGAATCACCTGGCCTCCCTAAACTAGATACTTTCGGACTTGGTTTCGAACCGACTCGGAAAGATCTCAAGCAAGCCCAGGACAAGTTAAAAGCACGTAAGGACGCTCGCATTCAAAAGAAAGCAATTCCAATGGATCAGTACCCTCTTACGCTTAATGGTCAGTTTATAAAAGAAGGAGAAGACTATCCATGCTATGAATTTCCCGAGCCATTTGTTGTAAATGGCATACGACAACCAGGATTCGAGATTTTCTTTGATTGCTACTTCACTGACGAAATCCCAACTCTCGTCCATAAGGAGAAAGCACCCCCATGCTTTGACTTTGACGTCATGGGATTACTGTTTGGGCGAGATAAGAATGAGCCAGCTTATGAGGAAGATAACTCTTCACTCATTCAAACGGTCCTACAAAGCGAAAAATTCGACCCCTCGAAGTTAATTACTCCAGCCGAAGGATCATTGCAAGGGTGGTGCAAGACTATCAAGGTGACTACTCCAAGTGGAAGGAAGATATCAATCACGACAGGGCAAGGGACGATGTTCGAAGAGTCTTCAGAGTCAGAGTCGGAGTCAGAGTCTTTCCCTTTAGAATCTTCTAAGTCTTTAGCAATAATACCTCCCCTTCCTATTTCTTCTCCTAGGATAGTTAGTGATCCAGTCCCTGAGGACATATAACTCTTTAATGTAATGATCTCAGAGTATAATAATATTTCTCATTCTCCTTACTTCTCGTGTTCTTCCCTAACCCAAGATAACGAGCATTGCTTAGCTAACGATGAAAAAGATAAAGAAATTATTAAAGCAATGGAAACACTTGAAAAGAAAACACCAGTAATTGAAGAGACTGAAACAGTCGACATCTCGAATGGTTCAACTCATAAAAGAGAAGTTAAAATCGGACTAATGTTGAATAAACAAGAAAGAACCGATTTAATTAACTTACTTAAAGAACTTATCGATGTATTTGCTTGGTCATATGAAGATATGCCAGGAATTAACAGAGAAATAGCTCAACACACTATACCATTAATCCCAGGAATGAATCCTGTAAAACAAAAGTTGCGTCGAATGAAACCCAACATAGCACTTAAAATAAAAGAAGAAATTCAAAACAAATAACTGCAGGTTTCATCAAGGTATCCAAATACCCCGAATGGGTCGCCAACGTCGTCCCAGTTCCAAAGAAAGATGGAAGGGTAAGGATGTGTGTCGACTATCGAGATCTAAATAAGGCAAGTCCAAAGAACGACTTCCCTTTGCCACACATCGATATTCTGGTAGACAACACGGCAAATCACGCGCTTCTCTCATTCATGGACGGATATGCAGGGTACAATCAGATTCTCATGGCGGAAGAAGACATGGAGAAAACGACCTTTATCACACCGTGGGGCATTTACTGTTACACGGTAATGCCATTTGGGTTGAAAAACGCAGGTGCTACTTACCAACATGCAGCAACTGCCTTACTCCATGACATGATGCACAAAGAAGTTGAAGTATATGTCGACGACATGATTGTGAAATCAAAGGACCGTCCAGCCCATCAAGTAGCCTTAAGGAAATTTTTTTGAAAGGCTAAGAAAATACAATATGAGGTTGAATCCATCAAAATGTGCTTTTGGAGTCACCTCGGGAAAGCTCTTGGGATACGTCATAAGCTCTAGAGGAATAGAGATAGATCCAACCAAGATTAAAGCAATCATGTCGATGCCACCGCCCAAGACCGAGAAACGAATTCGAGGATTTATTGGCCGGTTGCAATACATAAGTAGGTTCATATCAAAACTGACAAAGATATGTGAACCAATCTTCAAAAAGCTCAAGAAGAATGTACCAGTAATATGGGATGATGAGTGTCAAAAAGCCTTTGACAGGATCAAAGCCTATCTCGCAAATCCTCCCGTATTAGCGCCAGCACTTCCCGAAATACCTCTTAGGTTATATTTGACGGTTACCAAAGAGACAATGGGAGCCATGCTAGCACAAGAGGTAGAAAGCAAAGAGAATGCAATCTATTACCTAAGTAAGAAGATGATCGAATACGAAACACGCTATACACCGCTCGAGAAATTGTGCCTCGCTTTGGTGTGGGTCCACAACTAAGTTGAGACATTACATGTTGGTACATACCATTTTCGTAGTATCCCGATTGGATCCACTCAAATATTTGTTCGAGAAATCGACACTCAATGGACGTATTTCAAGATGGATGGTGGCGTCGGAGTGCTACTAGTATCACCTAAAGAAGAACACGTCCCAATTTCAATAAAGCTTGATTTCGACGTTACCAACAACGCTGCTGAATATGAAGCATGCGTGGTAGGCCTTGAAACAACCCTAGCATTGGGAGTAAATAAGTTAAGGATATTCGGAGACTCTTCTTTGATTATCAATCAGATATCTAAAAGGTGGAAAGTAAGGAGCGAAAGCCTAGCCCTTTACCAAACTTATCTGGAAACTCTTACCGATCAGTTAGAGAAGGTAGAATACACATATCTACCTAGAGAAGAAAACCAATTTGCTGATGCCTTGGCAAGATTAGCCTCAATGGTTAGGATTCCATCGGAAATCGAGCAAATGCCTCTAACTATCGAAAAAAGGCACAAACCAGCATATATACAGGCTATAGAAGACGACGACTCAGTCAAAGACAAAGAAGAAGAACAAGAAGAAGAACCATGGTACACAGACATACTCAACTATGTCACCAATGGAGAATACCCTCCTCATGCTGACAAAAGAGCAAAGCGAGCATTGAGACTTTTGGCTTCTCAATATGTACTCATAGACAACGAGCTACATAAAAGGGTACCTAAAGGTCGAGCTCTCCTATAAGTAGGAAAGGTGGATGCACAAAGAATAATGAGAATAGTTCACGAAGGAATCTGTGGAACTCATGTAAATGGAAAAATGTTAGTCCAGAAAATAATGCGAGAAGGGTATTATTGGACTACAATGAATAGGGACTGCCATTAATACGTGAAAAGATGCCCTAAATGTCAAATTTATGCCAATTTACAACATGTTCCTCCATCTTTGCTCTACACCTACACATCACCATGGCCATTCTCTACATGGGGAATTGACATAATTGGCAAAATCACTCCCCCAGGGACAGGAGGCCACGAATTTATTCTAGTAGCAATTAATTACTTTACAAAGTGGGTCGAAGCGCAATCATACGCTAAACTCACTGCAAAATATGTAGCACTCTTTATCGAGAGAAATATCATTTGTCGATACGGAGTCCCAAATGAAATGATCAGTGACAATGGAACTCACTTTCAAGCCGAATGTGAAGAATTGCTACATAAATATGGAATCCAACATCATCATTCGTCCCCTTATAGACCTCAAGCAAACGGAGCAGTTGAGGCAGCTAATAAGAATTTAAAGACTATCATCGAGAAAATGATAGAAAATTATAAAGATTGGCTTGAAAAGCTCCACTTCGCACTGTGGGGTTATCGCACGTCAATCCGTGCGTCAACAGGAAATACACCATTTTCTTTGGTATACGGAATGGATGTCGTACAACCTGTCGAACTAGAAATACCATCTCTACGCACTGCGCTAGAGAGTAAACTTGATGAAGTTGAATGTACTAGGGCAAGATATGAAGAATTGATCCTACTCGACGAAAAGTGACTAGAAGCTCTACATCACACTCAGTTCTATCAAACTCGTATGGCTAGACACTTTAATAAGAAGGTCAAGACAAGAAATATCAAAGTAGGAGATTTGGTATTAAAAGCACTAAGGAAAAATGTTTTAGATCCAAGGGGAAAATTTAGACCAAATTGGTCTGGCCCCTACATTGTAAAAAAAATCCTGTCAGGTGGTGCAGCAAAACTAACTGATATGGATGGCAATGAATTCTCAAACATGACCAATCTTGACTAAATTAAATAATACTACCCATAATTACTTGAGTAGGATACTCAAGAGAGCTACGTTTGGCCTGATTCCTTAGGAAACGATACGTAGGCAACCCTTTACTGGTGCGGCCACTTTATTTTTTGACATCTCCACGTTCTAGAATCAACTAAAAGACAACAAAAAGTCGGCAAATTACTGGCGTCGTAGAACAGAGTCTGGCGCCAGCCATAAGCCATTAGCGCCCGCCGATGGTATTGGCGCCTGGCGCCAGACCTCAATAGCTGGCGCCAAACTACAATTACTGGCGCCAATTCAGCAACAAAATCTGGGCGAATTTCGGTGTTTTTTTTCGGAAAATTTTCAACTTCCGTACTCGAAGAATTTCTGGAAAATTAATTTTCTTTCGATTTTCATTGCTTTAATAAAATAAATTTAAAGTAACATTTTAATTGAAAGCTGAAATTTCATTGATAAAATAAAATTACATAGTTAATGGAATTTAAATAAGGCTGAAATAAATTAACTTTAAATAAAAATTAATAATCTAATAAATCTAAAGCTAAGCAATGTTTTTAATCTTTCTTTTCCTTTTTAGCTCTTTTCCAATTCTTTTCTGTTTGCTCCTCTTCATCCATTTCTTTAGCTAGTAGGCATCCTGTAGGGAATAGTTTCAAGCCTTTAAATCCCACTAGCTTGAACCCCACTGTGATCATACACTAAAGTACGGTGGCGTCCAAAAGGGAAGAAGATAGAGCAAAAGAGTCGCCAACAAGTTTTTTAGGAACTTGTAAACCGTTCACGAGGTGAAGGTTACACCCCTTAACAATCCAAGAGATCGTCAACTCCATAAGGTCATGAACCAAATAAGGGTTTGGGGATGAAGGTACAAATCCAACCTAAAAGAGATTGAATCTACCCTAATAATAGACCTCTACTTTATTCTGCTCGTATTCATGTGCGCTTTCTGACTAACATACAATCAATAGGTTAACCCTAAACCTGTTTAATCTATGTTGGTTGAACATTTATGCACAAATAAACTATTTTGGCAATCACTTGAGTTTATAATCACAATTAACCTAACAAGATTATTAATTATCTTATTAAGTGTGGTTGCAAGTACAAATTCCCTTTAACATGCAATAAAGGCGATCAAGCAATAAAAATAAATATCAAGCAACATAATGAATAATCAATATCATTAATAATAATAATAATATCAATCAGAATCATAATCATGATCATGTTAAAGCATAGAAAGATCCTAAGCATGATACTAACAAGATTAATAACAAACCCTAGCATGTCACTAAGCAATAAAAATCAAATCTTTGATCCTAACATGATACTAACATGAATTAAATATTAGGAAGAGAATAAAAGGCATCAAAACAATCATATTTAATATTAAAATTACCCTAGACATGATACTAGGAATATCATAATAACAATGTAAACATGATTTCTACATCATAATATCAATTAATCAATTAAAGTACTTACTTGGATGCCTCGTACCTCTTTCTAATAACAAAATACACACGTTAGTAACTTCAAGGAAAATAATAATCAAAGCAATTAAATTAAATAATTGAAATAGAGATTTGGGACCAAACCCTCAGAAATTAAAACCTTTCACGTCTAGGGCGAAGGCAACTTCGAATATGGCTAAGTGTATCTAGATCTTGTGAATGCGGAATTTTGTAGGAAAAAGTAAGAAAGAATTGAAGAAAGAAAAGAATTCTAATGAATTAATGTTATGGAAAATTGGTGAATGAGAGATGAATGAATTGATGAATGATGATGATGAATGAATTGCGAATGGAAACAATTAGATGAAGAGAATTGGTGAATTAAAACTTGTGAATGAAGAGAGTTGGTGAGAATTGGTGAATTAATGGTAATTGGTGAATGAAAACGGAGTTTTTGATACGATATTTATAGAGAAAATCATCCAAAAAAGATAATTTAACAAAACAGAGTCTGAAGATCGCAAAACAGCATTGGCGCCAGCCCTGGCTAGTTGCCGCCAGGCACCAGTGGCTAGCGCATGGCGCCAAGCCTGGGGTTGGACGCCAAACTGGTTTTCAACGTGTTTTCAAAAATCTGATAAATTTCCCGTACTGGAAGATAAAATAATATAATTCCATCGAAAATGCTATTTGATCTAGATTAAAACTCTGAAGAGTCCTAATTGAATTAGGAATGATAAAGAACCTTCTAGAATGTTCTAGAAGACTAAAACCATTCCTAATTGCATTAGGAATGATAAATCATATTAGGCCCTCTCCTAGATCATTGGGCCGTACATAAAGCTCAAACCGGGCCCAGTTTAGTAAATTGGCCATAACTTCCTCAATATTCATCGGAATTGGGCTTATAATATATCGTTGGAAAGGTCTTTGCAAGCCCCATCCAACTACACCACTATTGGACCCATATCATGGACCAACCAAACTGGATTGTCTGTTTTCTTAAAATAAAGTTTTCAAAAACAGGGAGAAGAGAAAAGAAATAAAACTTTCCGCTACACTAGACCTTTCCACACTTCGTTTCATTCGATTATGATTCGACGTGAAAGGCACTCATCACCGGGTTTGGTTTTGGGGAGACACAAATGGGTGTCTACAGAAGCCCCCACTTTGACTGAGTTTGGAGAAACGCAAGTTTCGAAAACGAAAGTCAAAGTATTGATAGGGACGGAGAATGATTCAGAACGTTCTGCGATCCTAAATCAATCTTGTAACGCCGATACCTGCAAAACTAGCATTAGTTAAACAGATAGTAGAGTTAAGAAACGCGTATCTTGCACCGTCGAGCACACGTCTCTGAAAGTAGTCGATTTGTTTTGATGACCTCCTGCAAGCTAGAGAATGCCATCCCGTTTGAAAACCGCTACGCCTGTAACTGCTTCCAAATTAGAAGATTGCTTCGCCTGAAACTATCCTCCTCGCTATGATAACATTCTACGTCCAAGGGAACATCATCGAAAATTATTTCTCTCGAAATAATTCTCATCCGCATTGATAATATTCCACGTCCAAGGGAATACTATCGAAAATTATTTCTCTTGAAACAATCTCCAATTGTTTATGACAACTCTTCGCAAGCTAGGGAATGATGTCGAAGATATCTTCTCTTGAAGTCATCCTCATTTGATGCGATAATCTTCCAAAGGAAATAACCGAAGATCCACGCCTGTCGATCTTTAAAAGTTCGCTTGAACTTTGCCTTTGCTATGCCTGTACGTCGGCGCTCTTTTGCTTTGAACCTGTATGTCGGTGCCCTTTGCTCTTGAACCTATATGTCGGTGCCTTTTGCTCTTGAACCTATATGTCGGTGCCTTTTGCTAATGAGCCAACGCTTAGGCGCTTTAAGCTAAGTGAGACGATCTTTTTATCAAGTCGATCACTTTACGTAATCAAACCGATTACTTAATCATGTAAAATTGCTCGGAGGGGCTAACTGGCGTACCAAGGAACCCAAAAATATATTGCAGAAGGCTAGCACAACCCCAACAGGTGGCTAGCTGCTTTGGCGTCGCTGAAAATCCATCAACGCTAGCCTAATGGCATTAGCGCCAGGCGCTGATGTTGGCGTCAGGCGCCAAGCCCAGAAAGTGACGCCAATGCCTAAGGACTGGCGCCAGCACAGGAATCTCTTTAAATTCCCGTTTTCGTTCGTTTCTTGCTCTGTTCGTCGCGAAACTGTTCGAGAGAAGTCCGAAACTTCAATTGATCATTGCTCATTCGTTTCTCAACCGAATTCGCTCAAATTTGTTGCAAATCAAAGCTCTTTTCATCTATTTTCCCGATCTATATAAGTTTTCCTCAAACTCACACTGGTTTTCATGAATTCTTGGCATGAATATTCACGAATTTCATGAAAATTCGAAATTTATCATGCTCAATTTGCTTTGTTTATCAAGTTTTATGCCATTAAATTGCTTGTTTATGTTTTTATATTGCCTTGGGAGTAATTTGAGACTTGTTTGACTCAATTTGGTGAAGAAATGAGCAATCTGCCATTGTTGGACCTCTTAAGGTCGTGAAGAACAATGTGGCTTGTTTTTGACGTTTTTGCTAGCAATTCTTGTTCAATTTGTCACAATAATCACTATATTGTTGCAAGAAATTGTTTGATTGCTTGAAAAATGCTGTCAATGCTCAATTTGAATTTGTGCTTTTTTTTAGTACTACGTACTCTGTATTTTGCGAACATAGTATCATGCGGCTAGGCGAACCTTAGATACTATAGAACCTTAATTTATGATGATTCTGCACAATGTAGCATGGCTAGACAACGAGGCTCAGGTTCACGGTCCCGAAACACTAGACGGGAGCATGAGCCCGTGGAGGACGACACCACACCGTCCACTTCGCTTGGTCGGCTCCCAGAGTGGGATGAGCAGACCTTGTTCTTTGCCCCTGTCCACCACATTTCGGAGAGGGTGAGACGGGGAACCGAGCCTGGGAGGACACAGCATCACGGCTTTGGCTGTGATGGCTTAGACGATTTGTACAGGATGCACATCGCCAGAGACCGAGAGACGAGACTCCTATGGGGGTCCTGAGGGCTAGTTGCTTTGTTTGAGACCTCTGAGGCTATGGTCGCCTCCAGCGGGGGTCACCACGTAGTACGCGCTTTGGTAGAGTTCTTCTGGGACACCACCAACACCTTTCATTTTCCATGGGGCGAGATGATGGTAACCCCTATAGACTTCAGTCTCATCACAGGACTGGAGTTTACTTCTGTGCCGCTGCCGTTCGACGGTGGGATCGACGTCTTTTCTTCAGAGGTCGAGGAGTTGTTGGGGCCGATTGCTGTTCGGGCCCGAGCTGAGGTCGAGACGACTCAGTTCAGTGCTAGAGGGATTCGCTGCTCGACGCTGGCAGCGGCTCTTGATGATGATGCGACCACCCGAGAGCAGCGAGTGCGCATCTTTGTGCTGATGTTGCTGTCAGGGACATTCTCCCCTGACAGGGGTAGTAGGGCATTGCTTTACTACCTCCCTGCTGTCCGTGATCTCTAGCGGATCGGGACTTATGACTGGGCCAGCTTGGCCTACACTTATTTCGTCCGTGCTCTGAGGGACTCGTGTCGTCACCGATCCTTTAGGACGAACGCCGCTTTGTCTGCTTCCTGGAAGGTCGTAGAGGTAAACATTATTCCCTATAAAGTTTAGCCCTACATGTTAGTTAGCATTTACTCACGCTTTTAACTTCTTGTAGATCTGGTTCTACGAGTACTTTCCTTCCGTTGCGCAGGCGAGACCATCGCCGAGGGGATATCCGGTGAGCGCCTCTTGGGGCGGCCACCATGTGGACATGTCTACTGCATGTGTCCGGAGTCGGATCATCTCGGTACGATTTTAGTGTTCATCTTGCTCTTCTGTGATGTTTTAGACATGTTCTTACCTAATTGACACTTTTATAGGGACCTGAGGTAGTATACCGACCGTGGGGTGGCTGGACAGTCCCTGGATTGGCCGCAAAGTACTCTGCTGAGCATCGCTATTTTCTGGGGACCTACGGAGCGGTTGTATAGTTGGGAGAGAGGGTTGCTAGACAGCACTCTTCCGATGTTTTCGTCGTTCTTGCCCCTCCGCCACGTCATATGTTCGACGAGAGACAATTGTCGAGCATGGCTGAGGGATCTGGTTCCCTCTAGCGGTCCCATGTGATCCTTGGGCGTTGTTACGCTGAGGAGCTACTTCCTTTGTTAGCTCCAGCCCCTGTACCGGCTGAGGATGTGAGGGTAAGGCTCTTAACTTTTTATTTTTCGCTAAGTAGCCCCCAAGAAATACCTTACTGATTTCTTTTTGTTTTTTATCAGGATGGTCCCACTGAGTTCGTGCCACCCCGTATGTCCATTCACTTCCAGGGGATATACGGGCCGATCGAGGAGATGATTTCTCCGGCTCCTGAGGGCGAGCGCTTCGTGGAGCGGTCGATTCCTCGCCACCAGACTAGTGTAAGCCTAGTTTTAATTCAGAATCTTGTATTCAGTTATCATGTATTTTCACTGACTTATTTACTTGACAGTTCTCACGCGAGGTGGTTTCGGCTATGGCATGATGCATAGATGCCTTCCAGAGCCAACTCGTCCGGATGAGGAACGCGGCTACCTGTCGTCGGGACGACGTTGTCCGAGAGGTAACCTTTCTTCACTTATTATTTCTGCATTATGGCTTCAGTTTTACCTTGTTTCTGATTTAATTCTTTTTGCAGGGTCAGCCGATCGCTTCTCACACCCGTACGAGGCCTGAGGGGCGGAGAGATCCGGCGAGGTCTAGCTCGAGACGTCGTCGTACTTCGTCAAGAGGTAGAGGTGGTCGTTCCGAGGCTGCTCGAGCCGACGTTGTTGAGGGTTCAGGATCTTCTTCTGAGGGTGCTCCTGCTGCACCGGTAGGAGAGACTACCTCGGCTTTCAGAGGTGGTGGGATGTACGAGGTTGGCTCGTCATCGCAGCAGCCTCCGCGGTCTCAGCCTCAGGTTGATCTTGGCTGGAGCGGTCCTGTCTTGAGCTTTCCTCCTCCTACGAAGACTGGAGCTGGTGCTGAGGCCGGAGCTAGTGGAGAGGTGACTCCTCGTACAACGCAGTTTTATGGCATGATGGGCCTACGTCCTCCGGCGTCGTAGTCTGTTTCTATATATGTATTTTATTTTGACTTTTTTATAGAACTTTTGCCTTTGACTCATTATTTATAGACTTTGTATTTTTATGTTATCATAAATTTATTTGATTGTTTATTATTATATTAGTGTATGTTAGTGTGTGCAAAAGGAGTGTGATAACAATTTTGTGCAACAATTCCGTCATTTTTATTATTGTTGGAGGATATTATCCGAAAAAATAAAAAAGAAAAGAAAACGGAAAAAAATGCTGGTTTTTTTTTTTTTTGAAGATTAATATAAAATTCAAAAAAAGAAATAAAATTAATTAAAAATAATTGCTATATTTAATTAATTAAGAAAAAAGATGGAAAAAATATTTAGAAAAAATTAAAACGTGGCCATAAAGTCATTAACCGACTCAAGTTTAATATCAAACCGCAAACTGAGCACGCGCGACTTCTCTGCTGACTTGGCGCCAGCTGGCGCCACCTTATGGCGCGTGGCGCCAGGCGCTACACTTAGCGTGTGGCGCCAAGCACTGATGGGTGGCGCCAATGTCGGGGATGTGACGCCAATTGACGCTGACTCCGTATTTCATTCAGATTGAAATTCCTCGCAATTTGTACATAAATAGCCCCCTGCTCAGTCGATTCTTCTCATAATTCCAGCGAAAAAATTAGTCACCTCCTTAGAGAAAAATAATAATCATGTCTTTAGCCACTAAAACCTTCACCCAATATTCTCATGAATGGTGTCGATCTCTTAATGCTAGAGAAAGAAAAGAATTGGATTTATTTCACTTGGGGGGAATTTATGGCATCAAAGGGGTAGATTTAGACACAGACTTCATACATACCGCTTTAGAATTTTGGAACACCGATACACATTGTTTCAGAATAGGGTATGATGAAATTAGCCCTTTGCCAGAGGAATTTGGTGCTATCTTAGGCTTCCCTACAATAGACCTGGTAGTAATCCCTAGAGTAGATGCATGTTACTATAAGGATTTTGAGCTCTTCTTTAATTTGAAGGAAAGGGATTTATCAAAAATAGTAGATGGCAATGTAGTTAACTTGAAAGAATTCGTGCGCTATTATTTTGATAAACCGCTTTCTAAATCTTTTCATATATAAAGAAGAAGGGCGTTCTTATTTTGCATGCTCAATCAATATTGTCTTAGTAGTGGTAAAAATAACGAGGGTCAATCAATTATAACCACCGTACTAGAACAAATTGAATCAGGGAGAAATCCAATGCCATTGATAGTTGGAGAGACTATGATTAGTCTAGATGAATTGAAAAGGGACCAAAAGCACCTCTTCGCGGTTCTCCAATTTTATTACAGGTAGAAAAATAATATTTTTAATTATAGAAATCAAAAAATATATTTTTGTATTGTAATAATAATTTATTTGCATTGCAATTTTTTACAGATGTGGCTAATGGAGAGGCTAGAATTAATTAGCCCTCCGGACGACATTGAAAATTATACTCCCACTTGCTTCGTGAGAAGGAAGAAGCGCATCCCTAAAATTGGGCGCCATGGGTGGAGAAAAGTCTTTGAATCACGTGATTTTACTATCAAGTGGGTCATCCCATGGTGGAAAATAGAAATGATGGTTGGCGTTAACAAGCAACCTTTCTGCCGTCTCCCAAGCTTGTCTCGTGTAACATATTATTATCCCTGTAGGGTAAAAAGACAATATGGCTTACTTCAAAATATTCCTTCCGGTGATCTTCGTCCTCCCTATGAGTACCCCGTATCTCAAGAAGTAGATAGATTTGACACTTACTGGAGCGCTAGACCTTTATGGGAAGTGATTATCCAAAAGGTTCCCCCTTCTTTACCTAATGATGTAAAGAAGTGGTTGCTGAAGAAATCTTCAATTGATCAGGGTAGAACCGATGTGAAGAATCGTCTAGGTGACAGGGTGACACCGGCCAAAGAACGCTTAGGTGCAAGAATTGAATTCAAAACACCTACAATGCCTAGGAAGAAGAATACTACTAAAGACAAAGGGAAAAGGAAAGCTAACACCACACAGAAAAAAGTTTGGGTGGAAAAGAAGCATGGGGTGCTAGCTGAAGGGGAAACAATCTATTCCAAAATTGAATGTAGGTCCTCTAAAGGATGCCTACTAGCTAAAGTAATGGATGAAGAGGAGGAAACAGAAAAGAATTGGAAAAGGGCTAAAAAGGACAAGAAAGATTAAAACATTGCTTAGCTTTAGATTTATTAGATTGTTAATTTTTATTTAAAGTTAATTTATTTCAGCCTTAATAAAATTCCATTAACAATGTAATTTTATTTTATTAATGAAATTCCAGCTTTCAATTAAATTGTTACTTTAAATTTATTTTATTAAAGCAATGAAAATCGAATAAAAATTAATTTTTTAGAAATTTTTCGAGTACGGAAGTCGAAAATTTTCCGAAAAACACCGAAATTCGCCTAGATTTTATTGCTGAATTGGCGCTAGTAATTGCAGATTGGCGCCAGCTATTGAGGTCTGGCGCCAGGCGCAAATACCATTGTCTGGCGCTAATGGCTTGTGGCTGGCGCCAGACTCTATTCTGCAACGCCAATAGTTTTCCGACTTTTTATTGACTTTTAGTTGATTCTGGAACGTGGAGATGTCGAAAAATAAAGTGGCCACACCCGTAAAGGGTTGCCTACGTATCCTTTCTTAAGGATTCAGGCCAAACGTAGCTCTCTTGAGTGTCCTACTCAAGTAATTATGGGTAGTATTTTTTAAGTTGGTCAAGATTGGTCATGTTTGAGAATTCATTGCCATCCATGTCAGTTAATTTTGCTGCACCACCTGACAGGATTGTTTTGGCAATGTAGGGGCCAGACCAATTAGGTCTAAACTTCCCCCTTGGATCTAAAACATTTTTCCTTAGTGCTTTTAATACTAAATATCCTACTTTGATATTTCTTGTCTTGACCTTCTTATTAAAATGTCTAGCCATACAAGTTTGATAGCACTGAGTGTGATGTAGAGCTTCTAGTCGTTTTTCGTCGAGTAGGATCAATTCTTCATGTCGTGCCCTAGTCCATTCAACTTTATCAAGTTTACTCTCTAGCGCAATGCGTAGAGATGGTATTTCTAATTCGACGGGTTGTACGACATCCATTCCATATACCAAAGAAAATGGTGTATTTCCTGTTGACGTACGGATTGACATGCGATAACCCCACAGTGCGAAGTGGAGCTTGTCAGGCCAATCCTTATAATTTTCTGTCATTTTCTCGATGATAGTCTTTAAATTCTTATTAGCTGCCTCAACTGCTCCGTTTGCTTGAGGTCTATAAGGGGACGAATGATAATGTTTGATACCATATTTATGTAGCAATTCTTCACATTCGGCTTGAAAGTGAGTTCCATTGTCACTTATCATTTCATGTGGGACTCCATATCGACAAATGATATTTCTCTCGATAAAGAGTGCTACATGTTTTGCAGTGAGTTTAGCATATGATTGCGCTTCGACCCACTTTGTAAAGTAATCAATTGCTACTAGAATAAATTCGTGGCCTCCTGTCCCTAGGGGAGTGATTTTGCCAATTATGTCAATTCCCCATGTAGAGAATGGCCATGGCGATGTGTAGGTGTAGAGCAAAGATGGAGGAACATGTTGTAAATTCGCATAAACTTGAAATTTAGGGCATCTTTTCACGTATTGATGGCAGTCCCTATTTATGGTAGTCCAATAATACCCTTCTCGCATTATTTTCTGGAATAACATTTTGCCATTTACATGAGTTCCACAGATTCCTTCGTGGACCATCCTCATTATTCTTTGTGCATCCACCTTTCCTACGCATAGGAGAGCTCGACCTTTAGGTACCCTTTTATGTAGCTCGTTATCTACGAGTACATATTGAGAAGCCAAAAGTCTCAATGCTCGTTTTGCTCTTTTGTCAGCATGAGGAGGGTATTCTCCATTGGTGACATAGTTAAGAATGTCTGTGTACCATGGTTCTTCTTCTTGTTCTTCTTCTTCATCTTGGACTGGGTCGTCGTCTTCTATAGCCTGTATATATGCTGGTTTGTGCCTTTTTTCGATAGTTAGAGGCATCTGCTCGATTTCCGTGGGAATCCTAACCATTGAGACTAATCTTGCCAAGGCATCAACAAATTGGTTTTCTTCTCTAGGTAGATATGTGTATTCTACCTTCTCTAACTGATAAGTAAGAGTTTCCAGATAAGTTTGGTAAGGGGCTAGGCTTTCGCTCCTTACTTTCCACCTTTTAGATATTTGATTGATAATCAAAGAAGAGTCTCCGAATATCCTTAACTTCTTTACTCCCAATGTCAGAGCTGTTTCAAGGCCTACCACACATGCTTCATATTCAGCAGCGTTGTTGGTAACGTCGAAATCAAGCTTTATTGAGATTGGGACGTGTTCTTCTTTAGGTGATACTAGTAGCACTCCAACGCCACATCCCTTTTGGTTTGAGGCTCCGTCGAAATACAAGGTCCAAGTATCATCTTTGGTGACCATCAAATCTTCATCTGGAAATTTATTGTCCTGTATCGGTGTCGAGTCATCTATTAGAAAGTCTGCCAGAAAGTCTGACACCACAGATCCTTTAATAGCTTTTTGTGGCATAAACCGCACATCAAACTGGGCTAAGTTGACTATCCATCTTTGAAATACGTCCATTGAGTGTTGATTTCTTGAATAGATATTTGAGTGGATCCAATCGAGATACTACGAAAACGGTATGCACCAACATGTAATGTCTCAACTTATAAGTTGTGGCCCACACCAAAGCGAGGCACAATTTCTCAAGTGGTGTATAGCGTGTTTCGTATTCGAGCATCTTCTTACTTAGGTAATATATTGCATTCTCTTTGTTTTCTACCTGTTCCTCATAAGCTGACTCATTCTTTTCTCGCCCAAACAGTAATCCCAAGACGTTAAAGTCAAAGCATGGGGGTGCTTTCCCCTTATGGACGGGAGTTGGGATTTCGTCAGTGAAGTAGCAATCCAAGAAAATCTCGAATCCTGGTTGTCGTATGCCATTTACAACAAATGGCTCGGGAAATTCATAGCATGGATAGTCCTCTCCTTCTTTTATAAACTGACCATTAAGCGTAAGAGGGTACTGATCCACTGGAATTGCTTTCTTTTGAATGCGAGCGTCCCTACGTGCTTTCAACTTGTCCTTGGCTCGCTTGAGATCTTTCCGAATCGGTTCGAAACCAAGTCCGAAAGTATCTAGTTTAGGGAGGCCAGGTGACCCCACCGATTTTAATTTGCTATCCCCTTCTTCTTTCCTAAGGTCATCCCAGGGAAGTGTCCTTGTTTCTTCAGCATGGTGTTGATAATCATGTTGGAATGGGGGTCGTGGCAAAGAGATGTCCTTTCATCCTCTTGGATTAAGGAGACTTCTTCGTTAAAGCCCCATAGGTCTTCGTCATCTTCGTCGTGCTCCACATTGATAATTGGATTTTCTATTGATTTGATCCTCATCGGCGAAGCGTCGATAGTGATTGGAATTCCTCCAACTATGGCTTTCACTTGTTGGTGGAAAGATGAAGGGACGGCCTTTAGATCATGGAGCCAAGGGCGTCCTAACAACAGATTGAATGAGGCTTTGATGTCTACCACTTGAAAAGCAGTAGCATGTTCTATTGCTCCTGCCGTCACATTTAGGGTTATTTTGCCAAGAGCTTGACGTCGAGTATTGTCGTAAGCTCTTATTCCTTGTGTGGACGGAGTTAAGTCCTCATCCCTTATGCCAAGCATCCTCGCAGTCCTAAGTGGACATACATTGATAGATGATCCATTGTCTACAAGAGTCACGGGAACATTCATCCTTTTGTAGACTACCGTGAGATTTAACGCCTTGTAGTGTTTGTCACCTTCTGGGGGTAAATCTTTATCAGAGAAGGTGATTAGATTAATCGTACTAGGGAGGTCACTCGTGAGGAAGTTAGCTAGTCCCTCAGGAGTGGTGTCAGAATCTATCCCGATTTTATCTAAGGCATTCATCACAGCCAACCTATGTTCTCGAGATGTTGCCAAGAGCTTCCATACATTCATCTCAACTTTTGTCTTCTTAAATTGTTTAACAATGTCATTGTCTTTGATGATAGGTATGGGAACTTGTTGTACAGTAGGCATAGGTTGTGTTGAAACGGGAGGTTGCATTCTCCCGGATCTTGTGAGGACGTCTATTGATGAATCTTCTTCAGCCTAAATGTCGTCTGTGGTGTATGATACAGAAGGTGAAGTCCCTACTATGTCTTTTAGGTAGACATCTTCTTCATCACTATCCCATACTCCTTTACAGTTATGTCCTCTTCTTGTTGAACTTGGATTAATTCCTTTTTATCAATCATTTTCTGCACCAAATCCTTGAATTTGAAGCAGTTTTCTAGGGTGTGCCCTCCTGACTGATGGTACTGATAGTAATATCTATCTGTCCTTTTTAATGATTCAAATGGTCTCGGTTCGAGAGGTTTGACCTTGCCACTCTCGGAGAGCATTTCGAACATTTGTGCATACGGGATCCCAATTGGAGTATATACTTTATTGCTCTTCTTGGGTCTTTCGGTGACTTGTAAGGGAAAATACTTTGCCTCATAAGTCGTTTTCACTGGTGTGAATTCTCTTTTAGGTTCTTCCTTTGGACATGGAATTTCATCATATTTCTTGTGAAGTTCGTTCACAATTTTGAGAGTTTCACGTAGTAGTTGCGATGTCTCCCTCATAAACAGTGTGAGCAATTGTATGTCTTCCTTGTTTGCTGGTTCTGGAAGGTTGTCTCTGACATCGAAAAAGATCTCTTCTCCTCCTTCTTCGACATTGGTTGCTTTGACAGGCTTAATGAAAGATGAGGGGTCAACTTCGCTTTCTTCGTCGGAGATAGCCAAAGTATGAGCTAGAGGTGCATTGTCAATACTCGGCTTCTTACTGGCAGGGGGCAACGACAGCTTGTTACTGTCAATTAGGTCTTGGATAGCTTCCTTAAGCTTCCAACAACTTTTAGTAGAATGGCCCCTACCTTGGTGATATTTGCAATGTGCGTTGGGGTTCCAGTTAGGCGACCTCTTCTCAACTGGTGGATCCCCAAATGGTCCAATGGGAGTTATAAGACCTTTTGCATTTAATCAATCAAATGCGGTGTCATAACTCATGCCAATAGGAGTGAAGTTCCTCCTAAACGGTTTCTTTTGTCCTTGGTTGTTCATGGCGAGGACTTCTCCTAGATTAAAGGTGCTAACATTATTTGAGTGGGCGGTTTTGGAAGAAGAAGGATTGTCGTTCTTCTTTCCTTTCCAGCCACTATTAGAGCTATTGTTGGCAGCTTTAGATTTAACCAAGTCATCTTCAATATTGATCCCAATATCATAAACAGCCTTAAAGGTATGAAGGTTATTTTGATATTTAAGATGTTTTGAATATTTTTCTTGGAGGTTTTTAATGAACAATCTCACGGACTCTTTTTCACTTGGTACCTCGATCATTTTAGCTGAGGTTTCTCTCCACTTGTTAAAGAAAGCAGTGAAGCCTTCATTCTCTTTCTGTTTGAGGATTTCAAGTTCTCTATGGTCAGTTTCGACTTGAACATTGCACTTGTACCTATCAACAAAAGCGTTTGCTATGGATTCCCAGGTAGAGGTCTTTTTTTTCGAGAGAAAAGAACCATTGTTGGCAAGCGGTCTCGAGAGATAGTGAGAACAGAGAAGGGAAGACTTTCTTATCGATACCCTTGATACTCATTATTGTTTCAAATGCTCTTAAGTGGAAGTAAGGGTTGTCAATTGCCCTAAATTTTGGGATGTCGTTGGCACTGAACTTCTGTGGAAGAAGATCTTTATCCACCGAGACCCCTTAGGATGTGAGTTCTTGAAACTTGTAGTCGCTGGACAACTTGCTTAGGCTCTCTTGCATGAGGTCCATTTGTTGTTGTTTCACGGGTTCATCGATCTTAAGTGCGAGAAGCTTCAGTGTCTCAGTTATAGTAGCCAGTTGGTTCTTGAGATCGTTGACTTCTTCTTGAGTTGCCATTATAACTCTTGCTTTCCTCTTGCGGGCTATAGATTTGTCGAAAAGTTGGACTTGTACGAAGAGGTTATCTTTGATTAATCGTCCTTCCTTTCTTGACCACGCGCTGTAAATTAAGCCAATTTGCGTTTTAATTACTTGACTCGAATCAACTTGACTTTATGGTTTTTATTTTAAAATTTTTTTTTTAAAAAAAAAAAAAAGTATGCATATTTTGGCAACAATAATGTACATGTTTTTAGGGAACTAAGTATTATTATTTATTGGAGGATTAATATCCGACTTACCCCCCTAAAAAAATGACGAAAAAAGGCGCGCACACAAGACTCTCTTAATCATGGTCAAAACATGTGTATTGGTGTGTGTATTGAGTGTAAGTGACATGTTTTGACTCTTGTGTAAGACCATGGGACTTAGTGCCTAAACTCGAACATTAATTTAATTAAGCATTATTGTCAGCAAAATTAACCGAATTAAACAGAAAACTGATTAATTAGACATTAGGTGATGACTTGACAAATAATCCGAACTGTCGGCCAAGCGACAGAACTGGCGTCACAATATGGTGATTGGCGCCAGACAATTTAATTAATGTATGGCGCTACACACTATGCTATTGCGCTACAGCTCAAACTTTGGCGCCAATATTGGAGCTTCGGTCTGGGACTGTTTTCGGTATTATTAGTCAAGTGGGGTATGCCTACAGTCGTACTAGGTCAATTCCGAAAAAAAAAACTTTATTGACTTTAATTAATTAATTAATTAATTAAATAATTAGGCAAAGTTCTGTAAGTCATTAATTTTAGTCTCAACACAAATCAACAAATGGTTAAGAGAAACATAGAATATATATGCACAACAAATAATGCACAATTAGTCAAGTAGGCACAATATGATGCAATGAGTTCGCAACCTAACCATGGCTCTAGTTCTCTAAAGTTCGGGATATGGTTTAGTCAAATAGGGTCCATGGTTAATTGTCCGGATGCACCGCGCAGAAGCCTAACCGTGAAGGGTTAGCGCGTGTGGATGGGACACCGCGAGTTTTTAGAAAAAAACTCACTTCCATGGTTTGGTGAATTCAACATCTCAGGTGTACCCTTTGTTGCCAGGAGCGTTCAATCGGGTAGATAGAGCATGAATTCCCAGAAGGTTTTGTCCATATGTAGAACACATATGGGTTTCAGAAAAGTGAGAAAAAATTCAATCAGGAAGTAGGATCGAGCAAACAATACGAAAAACCGGTCAAAATTAGAACGCATATTTCTGGCTCGGTATTGGGGGAAATTGGCGCCAGCAAACAGAGACTGGCGCCATCTTTTAACTGTAGCGCCCGGTGCCAATACTGGCGTCTGGAGCTACGGCTAAAAGTATGGCGCCAAGCTCTGGCCCCTGACGCTACTTCCCACATGCCTCAGCTGCTTTCTGTGCTCAATAAAATCATCCAGTTTCGCATGGTGTTATTTCAGTCCTAGTTGTGAAAGACATTTCTCAAATTTCCTACGTGTAAAATCCTATGTTTTTTACTCATTACGGATGGTCTTTCCAATGAGAACCTTTTTAAGCATATGGCAATAATGTTAATCAAAATTACGCACATGAAATACTTAGAACTTTTCGAGTCTCATCCACTCATTCTAAATCATTGCCGAAACAAATTCAGGAATTAAAATAGAAATCCTCCCCAGTGGAGTCGCCAGAAACTGTAGGGAATAGTTTCAAGCCTTTAAATCCCACTAGCTTGAACCCCACTGTGATCATACACTAAAGTACGGTGGCGTCCAAAAGGGAAGAAGATAGAGCAAAAGAGTCGCCAACAAGTTTTTTAGGAACTTGTAAACCGTTCACGAGGTGAAGGTTACACCCCTTAACGATCCAAGAGATCGTCAACTCCATAAGGTCATGAACCAAATAAGGGTTCGGGGATGAAGGTACAAATCCAACCTAAAAGAGATTGAACCTGCCCTAATAATAGGCCTCTACTTTATTCTACTCGTATTCATGTGCGCTTTCTGACAAACATACAATCAATAGGTTAACCCTAAACCTGTATAATCTATGTTGGTTGAACATTAATGCACAAATAAACTATTATTGGCGATCACTTGAATTTATAATCACAATTAACCTAACAAGATTATTAATAATCTTATTAAGCGTGGTTGCAAGTAAAAATTCCCTTTAACATGCAATAAAGGCGATCAAGCAATAAAAATAAATATCAAGAAACATAATAAATAATCAATATCATTAATAATAATAATATCAATCAGAATCATAATCATGATCATGTTAAAGCATAGCAAGATCCTAGGCATGATACTAACAAGATTAATAACAAACCCTAGCATGTCACTAAGCAATAAAAATCAAATCTTTAATCCTAACATGAAACTAACATGAATTAAATATTAGGAAGAGAATAAAAGGCATCACAACAATCATATTTAATATTAAAATTACCCTAGACATGATACTAGAAATATCATAATAACAATGTAAACATGATTTCTACATCATAATATCAATTAATCAATTAAAGTACTTACTTGGATGCCTCGTACCTCTTTCTAATAACAAAATACACACGTTAGTAACTTCAAGGAAAATAATAATCAAAGCAATTAAATTAAATAATTGAAATAGAGATTTAGGACCAAACCCTCAGAAATTAAAACCTTTCACGTCTAGGGCGAAGGCAACTTCGAATATGGCTAAGTGTATCTAGATCTTGTGAATGCGGAATTTTGTAGGAAAAAGTAAGAAAGAATTGAAGAAAGAAAAGAATTCTAATGAATTAATGTTATGGAAAATTGATGAATGAGAGATGAATGAATTGATGAATGATGATGATGAATGAATTGCGAATGGAAACAATTAGATGAAGAGAATTGGTGAATTAAAACTTGTGAATGAAGAGAGTTGGTGAGAATTGGTGAATGAATGGTAATTGGTGAATGAAAACGGAGTTTTTGATACGATATTTATAGAGAAAATCATCCAAAAAAGATAATTTAACAAAACAGAGTCCAAAGATCGCAAAACAGCATTGGCGCCAGCCCTGGCTAGTTGGCGCCAGGCACCAGTGGCTAGCGCCTGGCGCCAAGCCTGGTTCCAGGCGCCAAGGCCTGGGGTTGGACGCCAAACTGGTTTTCAACGCGTTTTCAAAAATCTGATAAATTTCCCGTACTGGAAGATAAAATAATATAATTCTATTGAAAATGCTATTTGATCTAGATTAAAACTCTGAAGAGTCCTAATTGAATTAGGAATGATAAAGAACCTTCTAGAATGTTCTAGAAGACTAAAACCATTCCTAATTGCATTAGGAATGATAAATCATATTAGGCCCTCCCCTAGATCATTGGGCCGTACATAAAGCTCAAACTGGGCCCAGTTTAGTAAATTGGCCATAACTTCCTCAATATTCATCGGAATTGGGCTTATAATATATCGTTGGAAAGGTCTTTGCAAGCCCCATCCAACTACAACACTATTGGACCCATATCATGGACCAACCAAACTGGATTGGCTGTTTTCTTAAAATAAAGTTTTCAAAACCAGAGAGAAGAGAAAAGAAATAAAACTTTCCGCTACACTAGACCTTTCCACACTTCATTTCATTCGATTATGATTCGACGTGAAAGGCACTCATCACCGGGTTTGGTTTTGGGGAGACACAAATGGGTGTCTACACATCCTTTAGAGGACCTACATTCAATTTTGGAATAGATTGTTTCCCCTTCAGCTAGCACCCCATGCTTCATTTCCATCCAAGCCTTTTTGTCCGTGGTGTTAGCTTTCCTTTTTCCTTTGTCTCTAGTAGTATTCTTCTTCCTAGGCATTGTAGGTGTTTTGAATTCGATTATTGCACCTAAGCGTTCTTTAGCAGGTGTCACCCTGTCACCTAAACGATTCTTCACATCGATTCTACCCTGATCAATTGAAGATTTCTTTAGCAACCACTTCTTTACATCATTAGGTAAAGAAGGGGGAACCTTTTGGGTAATCACTTCCCATAAAGGTCTAGCGCTCTAGTAAGTGTCGAATCTATCTACTTCTTGAGATACGGGGTACTCATAGGGAGGACGAAGATCCCCGGAAGGAATATTTTGAAGCAAGCTGTATTGTCTTTTTACCCTGCAGGGTTAATAATATGTTACACGAGACAAGCTTGGGAGACGGCAGGAAGGTTGCTTGTTAACACCAACCATCCTTTCTATTTTCCACCATGGGATGACCCACTTGATAGCAAAATCAGGTGATTCAAAGACTTTTCTCCACCCATGGCGCCCAATTTTAGGGATGCGCTTCTTCCTTCTCACGAAGCAACTGGGAGTATATTTTTCAATGTCGTCCGGAGGGCTAATTAATCCTAGCCACTCCATTAGCCACATCTGTAAAAAAAAAAAAAAAAAAAAAAAAAAAAAAAAAATTGCAATGCAAATAAATTATTATTACAATACAAAAATATATTTTTTGATTTCTATAATTAAAAATATTATTTTTCTACCTGTAATAAAATTAGAGAACCGCGAAGAGGTGCTTTTGGGTCCCTTTTCAATTCATCTAGACTAATCATAGTCTCTCCAACTATCAATGACATTAGATTTCTCCCTGATTCAATTTGTTCTAATACAGTGGTTATAATTGATTGACCCTCGTTATTTTTACCACTACTAAGACAATATTGATTGAGCATGCAAAATAAGAATGCCCTTCTTCTATATATATGGAAAGATTCAGAAAGAGGTTTATCAAAATAATAGCGTGCAAATTCTTTCAAGTTAACTATATTGCCATCTACTATTTTTGATAAATCCCTATCCTTTAAATTAAAGAAGCGTTCGAAATCCCTATAGTAATACGCATCTACTCTAGGGAATTTTTTTTGGATTTTATATTAATTTTCAAAAAACCAGGATTTTTTCCGTTTTCTTTGCCTTTTTTATTTTTTCTTTTTGGGGGAGAGAGTCGGATAATATCCTCCATCAATAATAAAAATGACGGAATTTTTGCGCAAAAAATTGGTATCACACTTCTCTTGCACACACTAACATAATAATTAAGCAATCAAATGAATTTATGATAAAAAAAAAACAAATGTGTCTAAATAATGAGTCAAAGGCAAAAGTTCTATAAAAAGTCAAAACAAAATACATATACAGAAACAGACTACGGTGCCGGAGGACGTAGGCCCATCATGCCATAAAACTGCGCCGTACAAGGAGTCACCTCTCCACCAGCTCTGGCCTCAGCACCAGCTCCAGTCTCCGTAGGAGGAGGAAGACTCAAGACAGGGCCGCTCCAGCCATGGTCAACCTGAGGTTCAGACTGCGGAGGCTGCTGCGATGACGAGCCAACCTCATACATCCCACCACCTCTGAAAGCCGAGGTAGCCTCTCCTACCGGTGCAGCAGGAGCACCCTCAGAAGAAGATCCCGAGCCCTCAGCAACGTTGGCTCGAGCAGCCTCGGAACGACCACCTCTACCTCCTGACGAAGTACGACGACGTCTCGAGCTAGACCTCGCCGGATCTCTCCGCCCCTCAGGCCTCGTACGGGTGTGAGAAGCGATCGGCTGACCCTTCAAAGAAAAAAAGAATTAAATCAGAAACAAGGTAAAACTGAAGTCATAATGCAAAAATAATAAATGAAGAAAGGTTACCTCTCGGACAACGTCGTCCCGACGACAGGTAGCCGCGTTCCTGATCCGGACGAGCTGGCTCCGGAAGGCATCTATGCATCGTGCCATAGCCGAAACCACCTCGCGTGAGAACCGTCAGAAAAATAAGTTAGTGAAAATACATAATAAATGAATACAAAATTCTGAATTAAAACTAGGCTTACACTGGTCAGGTGGCGAGGAATCGACCGCTCCACGAAGCGCTCGCCCTCGGGAGCCGGAGAAATCATCTCCTCAATCGGCCCGTATATCCCCTGGTAGTGAATGGACATACGGGGCGGCACAAACTCAGCAGGACCATCCTGATAAAACAGAAAGAAATCATTAAGGTATTACTTGGGGGCTACTTAGCGAAAAATAAAAAGCTAAGAATCTTACCCTTACATCCTCAGCCGGTACAGGGGCTGGAGCTAATAAAGGTAGTAGCCCCTCAGCGTAACACCGCCAGAGGATCACATGGGACCGCCAGAAGGAACCATATCCCTCGGCCATGCTCGACAACTGTCTCTCGTCGAACATATGACGTGGCGGAGGAGCAGGAACGACGAAAACCTCAGAAGAGTGTTGTCTAGCAAATCTCTCTCCTAAATACGCAACCGCTCCATAGGTCCCCAGAAAATAGCGACGCTCAGCAGAGTATTGTGCGGCTAATCCAGGAACTGTCCAACCGCCCCACGGTCGGTATACTACCTCAGGTCCCTATAAAAAGCACCAATCAGACAAGAATATGTCTAAAACACCACAGACGAGCAAGATAAACACTAAAGTCGTACCAAGATGATCCAGCTCCGGACACGTGCAGTAGACATGTCCACATGGTGGCCGCCCAAAGAGGCGCTCACCGGATATCCCCTCGGCGATGGTCTCGCCGGCGCAATGGAAGGAAAGTACTCGTAAAACTAGATCTACAAAAAGTTAAAAGCGTGAGTAAATGCTAACTAATATATAGGGCTAAACTTTATAGGGAATAATGTTTACCTCTACGACCTTCCAGAAAGCAGACAAAGCGATGTTCGTCCTAAAGGACCGGTGACAACACGAGTCCCTCAGCGCACGAACGAAATCAGCGTAGGCCAAGCTGACCTAGTCATAAGTCCCGATCCGCTGGAGATCACGGACAGCGGGGATGTAGTAAAGCAATGACCTACTACCCTTGTCAGGGGAGAATGTCCCTGACAACAACATCAGCGCAAAGATGCGCACCCGCTGCTCTTAGGTGGTCGCATCATCATCAAGAGCCGCTGCCAGCGTTGAGCGGCGAATCCCTCTAGTACTGAGCTGAGTCGTCTTGACCTCAGCTCGGGCCCGAATAGCAATCGGCCCCAACAACTCCTCGACCTCTGAAGAAAAGACGTCGATCCCACCGTCGAACGACAGCGGCACAGAAGTGAACTCCAGTCCTGTGATGTGACTGAAGTCTGTAGGGGTGACCATCATCTCGCCCCAGGGAAAATGAAAGGTGTTGGTGGTGTCCCAGAAGAACTCCACCAAAGTGCGTACTACGTGGTGACCCCCGCTGGAGTTGACCATAGCCTCGGAGGTCTCGAACAGAGTAACTAGCCCGCAGGACTCCCATAGGAGTCTCGTCTCACGGTCTCTGGCGATGTGCATTCTGTACAAATCGCCTAGACCAACACAGCCGGAGCCGTGATGTCGTGTCCTCCCAGGCTCGGTTCTTAGTCTCACCCTCTCAGAAATGTGGTGGACAGGGGCAAAGAACAAAGTCTGCTCGTCCCACTCCGGGAGCCGACCAAGCGAAGTGGACGGCGTGGCGTCGTCCTCCACGGGCTCATGCTCCCGTCTAGTGTTTCGGGACCGTGAACCTGAGCCTCGTTGTCTCGCCATGCTACATTGTGCAGAATCATCATAAATTAAGATTCTACACTATCTAAGGTTCGCCTAGCCGCATGATACTATGTTCGCAAGATACAGAGTACGGAGTGCTAAAACAGAGCACAAATTCAAATTGAGCATGACAGTATTTTTTAAAGCAATCAAGCAATTTCTTGCAACACTATAGTGATTATTGTGACAAATTGAACAAGAATTGCTAGCAAAAGCGTCAAGAACAAACCATGTTGTTCTTCACGACCTTAAGAGGTCCAACAATGGCAGATTGCTCATTTCTTCACCAAATTGAGTCAAACAAGTCTCAAATTACTCCCAAGGCAATATATAAGCATAAACAAGCAATTTCATGGCATAAAACTTGATAAATAAAGAAAATTGAGCATCATAGAATTTGAATTTTCATAAAATTCGTGAATAAACATGCCAAGAATTCATAAAAACCGGTGTGAGTTTGAGGCAAACTTACATAGATCGGGAAAATAGATGAAAAGAGCTTTGATTTGCAACAAATTTGAGCGAATTTGGTTGAAAAACGAGCAAGCAATGAGCAATTGAAGTTTCGGACTTCTTTCGAGTAGTTTCGCGACGAACAGAGCAGCAAATGAAGAGGAAATGGGAATTTAAAGAAAATCCCGTGTTGGAGCCAGTCCCTAGGCATTGGCGTCGCAAAATGGGCTTGGCGCTTGGCGCCAACATCAGCGCTTGGCGCTAACACCAAATGGCTGGCGCTGATGGCTTTTCAGCGACGCCAAAGCACCCAGCCACTTGTTGGGGTTGTGCTAGCCTTCTGCAATATATTTTTGGGTTCCTTGGTACGCTAGTTAGCCCCTCCAAGCAATTTGATATGATTAAGTAATCGTCTTGATTACGTAAAGTGATCGACCTGATAAAAGATTGTCTCACTTAGGTTAAAGAGCCTAAGCATTGGCTCATTAGCAAAAGGCACCGACATATAGGTTCAAGAGCAAAGGGCACTGACATACAGGTTCAAAGCAAAAGAGCGCCGACGTACAGGCATAGCAAAGGCAAAGCTTAGGCGAACTTTTAAAGATCGACAGGCGTGGATCTTTGGTAATTTCCTTTGGAAAATTATCGCATCAAATGAGGATGACTTCAAGAGAAGATATCTTCGACATCATTCCCTAGCTTGCGGAAAGTTGTTACAAACAACTGAAGGTAATTTCGGGCGAAGTTGTCTTCGATCATATTCCCTTAGGCATGGAAGATGATCATAATGCGGATGAGAATTATTTCAAGAGAAATAATTTTCGATAGTATTCCTTTAGACGTGGGATATTATCAATGCGGATGAGAATTATTTCAAGAGAAATAATTTTCGATAGTATTCCCTTGGACGTGGAATATTATCAACGCGGATGGGGATTGTTTCGAGAGAAATAATCTTCGATGATGTTCCCTTGGACGTGGAATGTTATCATAGCGGGGAGGATAGTTTCAGGCGAAGCGATCTTCTAATTTGGAAGCAGTTACGGGCGTAGCGGTTTTCAAGCGGGATGGCATTCTCTAGCTTGCAGGAGGTCATAAAAACAACAGTAAAGTGGCAGCAAATCGGTTACTTTCAGAGACGCGTGCTCGACGGTGCAAGATACGCGTTTCTTAACTCTTTTATCTGTTTAACTAATGCTAGTTTTGCAGGTATCGGCGTTATAAGATTGATTTAGGATCGCAGAACGTTCTGAGTCATTCTCCATCCCTATCGTTACTTTGACTTTTGTTTTCGAAAATTGCGTTTCTCCAAACTCAGTCAAAGTGGGGGCTTCTGTAGACACCCATTTGTGTCTCCCCAAAACCAAACCCGATGATGAGTACCTTTCACGTCGAATCATAATCGAATGAAACGAAGTGTGGAAAGGTCTAGTGTAGCGGAAAGTTTTATTTCTTTTCTCTTCTCCCTGATTTTGAAAACTTTATTTTAAGAAAACAGCCAATCCAGTTTGGTTGGTCCATGATATGGGTCCAATAGTGGTGTAGTTGGATGGGTTTGCAAAGAGCTTTCTAACGATATATTATAAGCCCAATTCCGATGAATATTGAGGAAGTTATGGCCAATTTACTAAACTGTCTGGTTTGAGCTTTATGTACGGCCCAATGATCTAGGGGAGGGCCTAATATGATTTATCATTCTTAATGCAATTAGGAATGGTTTTAGTCTTCTAGAATCTTCTAGAAGGTTCTTTTCATTCCTTATTCAATTAGCATTGATAAGTTGACTTTGTTGACTTTTCAGAGTTTTAATCAAGATCAAATAGCATTTTCTAAGAAATTATATTATTTTATCTTCTAGTACGGGAAATTTATCAGATTTCCGAAAACGCGTTGAAATCCAGTTTGGCGTCCAACCCCAGGCCTTGGCGCCTAGAACCAGGCTTGGCACCAGGCGCTAGCCATTGGCGCCTGGCGCTAGCCACTGGTGCCTGGCGCCAGCTAGCCAGAGTTGGCGCCAATCCTGTTTTGCGATCGTCAGACTCTGTTTTGTTAAATTATCTTTTTTGGCTGATTTTCTCTATAAATATCGTATCGAAAACTCCGTTTTCATTCACCAATTCATCATCTCACCAATTCTCACCAATTCTCTTCATTCGCAATTCATTCATCTACAATCATTCATCATCTACATCTCTCGTTCATCAATTCTCAACAAACATTAATTCTTTAGCATTCTTTTCTTTCTTCAATTCTTTCTTGCTTTTTCATACAAAATTCCAGGTTTTAATTTCTGAGGGTTTGGTCCCAAATCTCTATTTCAATTATTTAATTTAATTGTTTGATTTATTATTTTCCTTGAAGTTACTAACGTATGTATTTTGAAATTAGAAAGAGGTACGAGGCATCCAAGTAAGTACTTTAATGGTTTAATTGATATTATGATATAGAAATCATGCTTAGATTGTTATTTTGATTCCTAGTATCATGTTAGGATGTTTTCCTTAATTTGATGTTTAGGGTGACAACAATAAATTCCTAGTATCATGTCTAGGGTAACTTTAATATTAAGTATGATTAAAAGTATGATGCCTTTTCTTCTTTTCTAATATTAATTCATGTTAGTATCATGTTAGGGTTAAAGATTTGATTTTTATTGTTTAGTGACATGCTAGGGTTTGTTATTAATCTTGTTAGTATCATGCCTAGGATCTTGCTATGCTTTAACATGATTATGATTATTATTAATTATGATTGATATTATTATTATTAATGATGTTGATTATTTATTATGTTGCTTGATATGTATTATATTTTATATTGTTATTGCTTGATCACCTTTTATTGCATGTTTAAAGGGAATTGGTATTTGCAATCACGCTTAATAAGATAATTAATATCTTGTTTTGGGTTAATGTGATTATAGTTCAAGTGATCGCCAATAATAGTATATTTGTGCATTAATATTCAACCAACATAGATTAAACAGGTTTAGGGTTAATCCTATTGATTGCATATTAGTCAGAAAGCGCACATGAATACGAGCGGAATAAAGTAGAGGCCTATTATTAGGGCAGGTTCAATCTCTTTTAGGTTGGATTTGTACCTTCATCCTCGAACCCTTATTTGGTTCATGACCTTATGGAGTTGACGATCTCTTGGATCGTTAAGGGGTGTAACCTTCACCTAGTGAACGGTTTACAAGTTCTTTAAAAACTTGTTGGCGACTCTTTTGCTCTATCTTCTTCCCTTTTGGACGCCACCGTACTTTAGTGTATGATCACGGTGGGTTCAAGCTAGTGGGATTTTAAAGGCTTGAAATTATTCCCCACAACATCCCATTAGAAAAATCAAAACATGTTCCAAAATTTTACTCATTTGTTCTAAATTATTTATCAAATGATCCAAATATTTTATCAAATTTCACTCATCAACATTCTCATTTATTACTTTCCGTTGCTTTCCTACCAACATGTTCTAATTTTATACACACATGTTCTAATTTTATACACACATGTTCTAAAACTTTCAACCATGTTCTACGATTTTGGAACATGTTGTACATAAAAACATCCAAGTTAATAAAAATTAAAAAAAATAAAATAAAACTACTACATTATTTGCTTGTTCATCCATAATTGTCAACCTAATATAATGAACCTGCAAAAATAAATTCAATCCAAGCAATTAAGTTTAATAAATTCCACATCAAAGAAAAAAGCACTCCAAATAATCAAACATAAAGCAAACAAATGCTTGATGAAAATGGAACATAATCAAACATAAAGCAAACAAATGCTTGATGAAAATGGAACATAATCAAACATAAAGCAAACATAATCGAAATCGAACAAAATCGCAGCAAACAAAATCATAAGAATTAAAATTGCAGCAAACATAATCAAACAAAATCATATAGTAATCGCAGCAAACATAATCAAACAAAATCGCAGCAAAAAATTGAAGCAAAAAATCGAAAAAATCGCATAAGAACACTAAAATTTTCCAGAACACTAAAATCGAAAATTAGAACATCAAATTTGTAAACTTTAACGAAAATACTAAATTAAGATCACTCATTACTAAAATTATAAAAAAAAATCCAACATTTAAACCATGAAATTCGAAAATTACTGACAAAAATTAAGGAAAAAACTAACAGAACTTTGTTGATTATTTACCCGTATAATCTATGAAGCTTGTTGATTCTTGCTATTGCTGAAATCTGACAAAAATCGAACGGAATTGTGTTCGAAATCCTTGAATCTCATTGAAATTGAAGCTCGTAGTTTCTTCACTCTGTTTTTCTGATTAACAAGTATATTGATGAAAAGTTTGGTTTTATAAGGGCCGTTGAGATCGTTTGATCCTAAGGCTTAGATTTGTTCTCATATATTAGGAATGTTCTCACATAAGAACCTATTCTCATCGGATCCTAACCCTATATATATATTTATGTGTTATATATATATATATATATATATATATATATATATATATATATATATATATATATATATAACACATAACATCTAGCATGTAAGTGACTATGGTAAGATAATACTCTTCAAATTAAAAGAAATAAAATAGTATACTAAGATATTTTGTAGAATATTATCTTACGTCTTAAGATACACTAGATTTTTTTATATAAATTTCTTAATTTATTTCCCAATTTTATGTATAGAAGATTTCTTATGTCTAAGGCTATTATATATATAATCAAATGCAAATTACCATAAGTAAATTTCCTATGTATAATATTAGAATAGTATACTTTGAATATCCTCAAATTTCTTAAAGAAGATAATTCCTCAAATATTAACAAGTCTATCAAATGCATTATATACATTGTAAGCTACATATGGTAAGCTATAATGTAGGCCTATTTTCCTACAATTAATGGAAGACAAATATACACTAAGCATAAATAACTATAACTAATTGGAAAATTTGTCAAAAATAACACCACCTTTGGCCGGTCTTCCAGTAATAGCACCACCTTTTGATTATTCCAGAATAACACCACCTTTCACATGTATTTGCCAAAAATGAAACAAAACCGGTTGGTAACCTGTTTTACAGGTTACCTATGACACGTGTCACAATGTCATTGGTCAATTTTTTTATATAATTTTTTTTTAAAAAAAAAACCTAATTAATTAAATAACAAAGTTAAAATAACAAAAAAAAAAAAAAACAAAACCACCACCTAGCCCCCGCTGCCCAGCCCCCACCCCCTACCCACCCTCGCCGCCGCCCTTCCCCCTCCCCATCCTCGCCGCCGATCGTCCTCCCCAGCCTTCCCCCTCCCTCCACCCATTCCCCGTCCTTAAACAACCCACCACCGCTTTCCCGTCGTCGTTTCTAGCCCCCTTCCCTTCCCAATTTTCGATGCCCCTACCCATCCCTTCTCCATTTTTGATACCCCCTCCCTTTTCCTTCCCAATTTCCGGCCCCTACCACCTATCTCCTTCCCCGAAACCATAAACAGTCGAAAATGTTGGTTTTGTAAAAGGGAAGGGCTCGAAATTGGGGACGATGAAGGGAGGGGGGGATTGAATCTGCTACGGGGAGGAGAGGTGGGGGGCTGAAATCGGGAACGGGGAAGGGAGGAGCCCGAAATCGGAAACGGGGAAGGTGGATGGTCTTGGTGGGGGTGGTGGATGTCGGTGGGCAGAGGGGCTGGGAATGTGGGAAGGGGTTTAATTTTTTTTTTTTAATTTTTTTTGTTTTTTTTAAAGTTTTTTCAAAATTAAAAATAAAAATAAATAAGTTAACCAATCAAACACGTGTCCTAGGGTTACCTGTAAAATAGGTTACCGGTTTTTTGTTTCATTTTTGGCAAATACATGTGAAAGTTGGTGTTATTCTGGAATAATCAAAAGGTGGTGCTATTACTGGAAGACCGACCAAAGGTGGTGTTATTTTTGACAAATTTTCCTAACTAATTTACAATAAAATATAGTTATCAATATATTCTGTTACATATTTGGATCGAATAACGGCAAAAATAAAATATAGTTAACATATTAAAATCAAATCATATATATATATTCAAATAATAAAATCGGATGCAATATTATTTGTATTATCAACTATATAAATAATAGTCATAATATTAGTCATATAAGTCATAACAATTTTTATTTCAAGGTCATATTATCGAGGTTAATATATTGTTAATGGCGTTCACTATGATATCTGACCTTACCCCTCTTACAGAATCATGGAGAATAAAAGTTTGTATTGTGAGGCTATGGTACCAACCTGATTATTCTAATCCAAAAAAAATTAACTCACTTGAGTTAATTTTAGTTGATGAGAAGGTATACTATTATAGGTTCATAAAGTTTTCGTCTTTTAGATGTGTTTACTTTTTGTAATATGTTTACTCATAAATTATAGTGAAAAATTGATTTTGATATGATAATGTTTAAACGCAGGGATCTAAAATACAAGCAACTATCAAAGAATCACTCATTCGACGATTTAAAGGTCTTGTGAAAGAGGGCACTTCCCGTATTATCTCTAGCTTCAGAATGATTACTAATGCTGACAAACATTTGGCTACTAGCCATGCCTATAAAGTGAACTTCTATTATAGGACTATTGTTAGAGATTGTGAAGATGCACAACTTCCTCAAAACGGATTTGATTTGTGTCCTTCGACAAAATCCTTAAACAACAGGTCAATGAGGTGATTTTAGTAGGTACGATACATTATATCAATTTATTAACCATCTTTTATAAATTTCGTATTTTATAAAATTATCAACTAATATTTTTTATAAATAATTATAGATGTTATTAGAGAGCTTACCGGCACGGGTGATCTTATCAATATTTCAAAAACTGATACCCCATAACAAATTGACAATTGAGCTGGAAGACCTGTAGTAAGAAATTCATCAATTCAAATTAGCCTCTATATTTGACATTATTGATTTTTTTTATTATACATATAAGGCAATAACTTATACTTCCTCCGTTCTTTTTTTATTGCACCATAAGGGATTTCACGCTTGCCAATGCATTACTTTAGCTATCAATATCTTCAATTATACTTTTGTGAAAATTATAAAAATTTGATATTTGAAAAGTAGAGTTCGATACGAATCTAACTAGATCGCACATGACTATATTCTTCCTAATGTATAAATCACAAATGATGGTCAAAGAAGATTAAGTGAATAGTGTAAAAGTCCTAATGGTGCAATAAAATAAAAACGGTGGAAGTATTATGGAACTTTAAATATTAAAACTCTTTTTTATGTGTTGACTTCAATTACAATTATCTTGTATTTTGTAGCAAAAACAAGTTGACTAATGCATTGTATGGAAAATATGTTGAACAACTTTCGGAGTCTACTACTAAAGATGACATCCAAGGACCCATAGTTGTGGTACTACAATTTTCTAAGATTAAGAGTTTTAGAGGTGATATTTTATTATATATATATATTTATATATTTAAATTATGATAAGTAATTTTTTGTCTAAATTTAATAATTGTATTAATCAAATTACCATGATCATAACTTTTCTAGATGAAGTTTCTATATCAAATTCATTATGGGCAACAAAATTATTCATCAATAATGAGGATATACCCGAGGTGCAAGATTACAAACGAAGGTATTAGACATTGTTTATCATATTGTACATTATAATTATTTTCCAATTTAATTGAAACTAATACATTTTTTTTATATTTTTTTAGCGTTCAAGGTGAAAAAAATTCACAATCGCGTGTAATAAGTCACTTGTCAAGTCAAAATTCACATCCAATATCAGATGAGTTCTTTAATTTGAATGAACGAAAGCAACTAGACGAGATTTATGAGACTAATGAGGTAAACCATATAAGTTTTATAATTCAAAATTTTCTGATGGAAATTATATTGACATTAATTATAATAAATTATTAACTTTTTTTAATATTTTTTTTACATAGGAATGCTTTTGTGTGACTTATGCTACTATTTATTGCTATCAAATATGATAGCAAGTGGTATTATAACTCATGCAAGAATTGTAACAAAAAGGTTGACTATGAAGGTGGTGGAAAATATTGGTGCAAAAAATGTGACTCACACGTCAATTCTGCACCACCAAGGTAATTGGTGTTATATTGATATTAAACTTTTATTAGGATTTATTATAAAAAAAACACAACTTATGTCATGTTCCAATAACATTTTCTATAGGTATAAACTTACAATTATAGTAGAGGATGATAGTGGAACTGCCAGTTTTGTTATGTTTGATCGGGAAGTTTATCAAATTTTGCAAATATCTGCAGTAGATTTGAAAGAGAAGTTATCAAAGGTGTATAATTTTAATCACATATAATGTTGACTTTGTACATACTCATTATGATAGTTTTGACCAATGATAGTAATTATCAACTATTCTAAATTGTTTGCTTCGATTGATTCTTTAATAATTGTGACAAATATATATATTTAATATATTTGTAAGATGGCAAAGAAGATTCATCATTTTCGGAAGAACTTGACATGCTTATCGATAGGAAATTTTGTTTCGATTTCATATCTCTAAATACAGTCTTAGTCATAGTTGAGGTAAGTATATTGTTCTAAGAATAAGTGATGATGAACAATTGATCAAATCATTCTTGGATGTCAATGGTGGTTTGCAGGTAATCAATAATTCATGTTATTAAATTCAGTAAATATTTATCCTTAATAAAGCTTTAAGCTATTATTTAATTTATCATGTTTCAGGAAAAGGATGTGGAGATTGAGTCTATTGATGAATCAAGTAAATCTTCGGTCGAGAAAGATAAGGTCATATATTAAAAATCTACCACAATTCTATACTTTAATATATATATTTTTTTTTTATAATATGTATTGATATATATACTCCTTATTTGTGTTTTGTAGGAATTGGCCACCATTGTATGTGATAATGAAAACCCTAATGTATCCTTTATCACTCCAACAAAAAGACCTCTTGATGATGCTACAAATGTAGGGATTGACGATGAAACAAGTTCGGCACAACGCTCTACTAACAAAAAGAAGGTTGTGGTTAAGATTGAAAAAGAAGACAATACCAACAATGGATGATTTACAGCTACTTTTAATGTTTTATATAATAAAAAAATTTAGGACCTCTTAATAATGTTAGAATTTTGAATACAAAATAAATTGTCTACATTATGAGTTTTTCAATGACTATATGGAGTGTTTCTTTGAACGGTTTTATCTTAATAATATGATAATCTTATTAATTTTATATTTTCTATTTGTATTAATCATATGATATTTTGAATGTGATAATCAATGAATATAGTTTATATTAGATTCCTTAACCATGTGAGACACTAATGATAATAAGCCATATTTTTTTATGCATAATGGACATTTAATTATATATATATATATATATATATATATATATATATATATATATATATATATATATATATATATATATATATATATATATATATATATATGTATGTATATATATGTATATATATGTATATATACATATATATATATATACATATATATATGTATATATATGTATATATACATATATATATAATGACCAGGTTATAATGAGAACCTAGTCTATAATAGGAACTAGGAACTAATACGGACCGTTAGATCTGAGCAAAATTAACGATTAAGATGTAGTTGTGCGTGTTGTATTGGAAATTCATAATCTCGTTCTTCCCTTCTCACAAAATCACAATACTTTCTCTCTCCTCAAGAACATAATTTCTCTCCAGTTCCAGCTTCCAAGTTTCCCAATTGTGACTCAAATTTTCAGTCAAATACAGGTAGGATTTCAATTCAACGTTTTAAATTCCTTCTCTTTGGATTTTTTATTTTGTCAATTTAAGGCTCAATTTTTTTATAAAGAAATTTAAGGCTCGATTCTGATTAGTTTTGCTCGAAATTTTGGCGAATTCACTTCCATTCAATTTCTAAATTTTGTTATTTGTATTTAAAAATTTGTGTTTACATTTCATCAAAATTTAAGCAAAATCAAGCGAATGCACACTAAATGTTCGACAAAATGCCCCAATGAATCCTATTATATTATCAATTTCAAATGTAGATAGAAACTAAGTAAAAGTAAATCAATTGTATTTTTAAGTATATAGAAAGAATAAATGATATCTCAATTACTTCCTCCTTTCTATGTCATGGTTCTTTGGTTGTTACTTTATTATTAGGAACTTATTTGTGTTTGATTTTTATGCTCCTAATTTCTACTTTGTTGTTAGTGAATCTTTTTGTTGTATATGGGTGCTTAGAGTGTGTTATAATTGCTTTTGGAGCTGGTTCCCCTCGCGATCTTATTTGAGACATTGATTGTAACACCCTAGAAAATCCTTTCTTTTGAAATACCTGTTTTGCCATGTATAAAACTTTAAATAGGAATATCTAAGACATTACCGCCACCGTGATAACGGCTAAGGCAATTATCAAAGACACACAGCGGAAGACTAATTTCAAAACCTTTCAAAACAAGTCAACTTGAAAAGTCAATCAACGAAAGAAAAGTCAAACAAAGTAAAATAAAATCAACCTACAACTTGGAACCATTATAGGCCCTTATTAAAACCAAACCAAACTCAAAACCCTTTTCGTTAGTCACGCATAGTAATATTATCATAAATAGTTAAAGCGATAAACACATCATATACTTATGGAAACTAGCATAATACGCTCTTCACTCATGCCCATTCACGAATATGCTTCAACAACTGAAAAGCTTATCTCTACCTATTTCCACTACTCTCCATTAAAAATGGGTCATTATAGGGCCAAGATAAAGACAAGGCCAACAAACACACAAAACACTCAATCAGCAAAGCTAAGAACATAAGCGCAATTAACCTACTAGCATACAATTCTCTATCAACACACTACTTACCTTGTTGCACCCGTTTTTCAAGCATACCACATTCAATAAAAATTCTCACCAGACACTAAATAATTTATTTAGCGTTGATTACGCATCAAATGGGTTTCTCACTAACCCCCCCCAATAAATTGAGGTTACTGACACGGGATCTAACCGTGCCAGCATTAAAAACAACACATAGGTGGCGGAATTCCTGCGCATAATAATAATAAAAGGAATGTACAGCGTCCTGTACTGCATTAGAAGTTATGGTTAAATATAAAACCCCATAGATCCCCTCCATATATTCATACTCGAGGTATATACGTTCCAAGAGTTTTGGTGCGTAATCTCTTTCACTTTACGTTATTTACAGATTATTAAACTCAGTGATGACCCTCAAACCATAATAATTCAATCAACAATAATTATTCCAACAATCAAACACACCAATTTAATTCTTGAATAATTAGTGACCACATAATATTTAATGTTGAATCCTTTTTTAATTCTACCTCGGTGCCATTGACACCTTAAACGCATAAAGCGCTACAAATTCTATCCCTCAGTGTTAAAAACACCTTAAGTGCCCTAGGGCACCAACATACAATTTATTCGTCGTGTACATAGACACATATATAGCTCTTTCCTCATGCTTATAGAATCAATAAAAATTATATGAACCATAATAAAATTCCTTTTCAATATTCCTAACCAAATTAAACATTTAGTTTAATTAAACATGCTCTCTAACATGCCATAAATAAATATGTGGATCATAAATAATATTCCAAGCTATTATTTTCCATTCAATAATCCATCACAGATAAATCATGCTTCATAATCCAATCACCAATAACATCCGAAACATAATTTCCAAACCAAACCTAGCATGATACTACTTGTAATCAATCAAACACATTTGGCATGCTATTACATCAACATAATTATGCTAAGTACACGAACGTACCTTGAATACGATCTTAATATCGCCACAATTAATAGAAATCACTCACTTCAAACTCTCCTATAATTTAAAATCATAAAAGAATATTAAAATCCACACTACACAAATTTCCAGCAATATATACTATTATAAAACCCCTCATAATTTATTTAAAAGAAGCTGAAATTATATTTAAAACATCTTAATTCAATCCTAATTAATGGATAATTAAAATTCCTTAAAAAAAACTTGATTTTTAATGCTTTACCAAAAATTCCAGCACTATATTTTAATTAAATCTTGCTGTAATTTAGTCTTAAAACACTTTAATCAAAGGTTTACACCATTATATATCATAATCCTTCAATAATTTATAAATCAAGAACCTAGGGTTTGAAAAATTGGGGCTTTTTAATTAAAAACATAATCTGAAAATTAATTAACATAATACTTATAATCAAAAATCAAATCACAAAACCCATAATTAATATTTAGATCTAGGATTAAATTGATTTTTAAAACAAACATTAAATTTTTTTTTATTCGAAAAAGAGGGAGGAAGGGCAGCGACATCCACCACGCCGGCTGCCAGCGCCGGTGGCCGGCGGCTGACGCTGCTGGCGGTGGCAGCCACCTGCTCCCGGTGGCTGGCAATGGTGGTGGTGGTGGGCAGCCAAAAAAAAAGAAGCGGAAGGGGAAGAAGGAGAAAGAAAAAAAAAGAAAGAAAATAAGGAAAAAGGAGAGAGAAGTTTACCTTGGGTTTTCTCCACTCTGGGCAAAGTTTGATTTGCCTCATATGTGGGATATTTATACCCCTTCTCTAAAACCCTTCTCCCTAACAGGTGGCTGCCGCCGGCAGCAGCGTCAGTCGTCGGCAGCAGGCGGCCACCGGCGCTGGCAACCGGCGTGGTGGTTGCCGCTGCCCTTCCTCCCTCTTTTGCGAATAAAAAAAATTTATTCTTTGTTTTAAAAATCAATTTAATCCTAGATCTAAATATTAATTATGGGTTTTGTGATTTGATTTTTGATGTTTGATTATAAGTATTATGTTAATTAATTTTCAGATTATGTTTTTAATTAAAAAGCCCCAATTTTTGAAACCCTAGGTTCTTTATTTATAAATTATTGAAGGATTATGATATATAATGGTGTAAACCTTTGATTCAAGTGTTTTAAGACTAAATTATAGCAAGATTTAATTAAAATATAATGCTGGAATTTTTGGTAAAGCATTAAAAATCAAGTTTCTTTAAGGAATTTTAATTACTTATTTATTGGGATTGAATTATGATATTTTAAATATAATTTCAGCGTATTTTAAATAAATTATGAGGGGTTTTATAATAGTATATATTGCTGGAAATTTGTGTAGAGTTGATTTTAATATTCTTTTATGATTTTAAATTGTAGGAGACTATGAAGTGAGTGATTTCTATTAATTGTGGCGATATTAAGATCGTATTCGAGGTACGTTTGCGTACTTAGCATAATTATGTTGATGTAATAGCATGCTAAATGTGTTTGATTGATTACAAGTAGTATCATGCTAGGTTTAGTTTGGAAATTATGATTCGGATGTTATTGGTGATTGGATTATGAAGCATGATTTATCTGTGATGGATTATTGAATGGAAAATAATAGCTTGGAATATTATTTATGAGCCACATATTTATTTATGGCATGTTAGAGAGCATGTTTAATTAAACTAAATGTTTAATTTGGTTTGGAATATTGAAAAGGAATTTTATTATGGTTCATATAATTTTTATTGATGCTATAAGCATAAGGAAAGAGATATATATGTTTCTATGTACACGAGGAATAAATTTTATGTTGGTGCTTTAGTGCACTTAAGGTGTTTTTAACAACGAGGGATTGGATTTGTGGCGCTTTATGCGTTTAAGGTGTCATTGGCACCGAGGTAGAATTAAAAAGGATTCAACATTAAATATTATGTGGTCACTAATTATTCAAGAATTAAATTGGTGTGTTTGATTGTTTGAATAATTATTGTTGATTGAATGATTATGGTTTGAGGGTCATCACTGTGTTTAATAATCTGTAAATAACGTAAAGTGAAAGAGATTACGCACCAAAACTCTTGGAACGTATATACCTTGAATATGAACATATGGGGGGAGTTATGGGGTTTTATATTTAACCATAACTTCTAATGGAGTACAGAACGCTGTACATTCCTTTTTATTATTATTATTATTATTATTATTATTATTATTATTATTATTATTATTATTAATATATTATTATAATTATTATTATTATTATTATTATTATTATTATTATTATTATTATTATTATTATTATTATTATTATTATTATTATTATTATTATTATTATTATTATTATTATTATTATTATTATTATTATTATTATGCGCAGGAATTCCGCCACCTATGTGTGGATTTTGATGCTGGCACGGTTAGCTCCCATGTAAGTAACATCAATTTATTGGGGGATGTTAGTGGGAAACCCGTTCGATGAGTAATCAACGTTAAATAAATTATTTAGTGTCTAGTGAGAATTTTTATTGAATGTGGTATGCTTGAAAAACAGGTGCAACAAGGTAAGTAGTGTGTTGATAGAGAATTGTATGCTAGTGTATTAATTGCGCTTATATACTCAGCTTTGCTGATTGAGTGTTTTGTGTGTTTGTTGGCCTTGTCTTTATCTTGGCCCTATAATGACCCATTTTTAATAGAGAGTAGTGGAAATAGGTAGAGATAAGCTTTTTAGGTGTTGAAGCATATTCATGAATGGGCATGAGTGAAGAGCGTATTATGCTAGTTTCCATAAGTATATGATGTGTTTATCGCTTTAACTATTTATGATAATATTACTATGTGTGACTAACGAAAAGGGTTTTGAGTTTGGTTTGGTTTAGTTTTAATAAGGGCCTATAATGGTTCCAAGTTGTAGGTTGATCTTATTTTATTTCGTTTGACTTTGGTTTGACTTTACTTTCGTTGATTGACTTTTCAAGTTGACTTATTTTGAAAGGTTTTGAAATTAGTCTTCCGTTGTGTGTCTTTGATAATTTCCTTAGCCGTTATCACGGTGGTGGTAATGTCTTAAATATTCCTATTTAAAGTTTTATACAGGGAAAAACAGTTATTTTAAAATAAAGGAATTTCTAGGGTGTTACAGTTTTGGTTTGTGCAAAGAGGCGAGTTTGCTGTACTTAGTTTAGGAGATAATATTGTTAGAAATCAAAATTAAAGCAAACTATGTCAAAGGTAAATAATAATTAATCTAAAGTAAATTTAAAAAATGCTAAACAATTTCTCAAAATATAATTTCAGTAAATAATTTCACTTTTAGAGTAGTTAATATTTACTCAAATGAAAATTAGAAAAACTCAAAAGTATATAAAAATAATAATTACATTACAATGGTTCGAGGTGTTAGAAGAACCTACGTGGGATTCGAAACCACATCTGTTGTGCACTTGCACAATGCTCTACTTATTAAGCTAGTAGGCTATTATAGAGTAAGAATAATTAGTTGACACAACCGATCGTTTTTATTTTCTATACATTGAAAAATCACAAAAGTAAATAAAAATACTCAAAAGTAAATAAGAAAATCTTAATTACTATCCTATTATATATGCAAAAAGGACCATGTTCACAATGAGAAGGGACATGTTGAAAAAGAAGATAAAATCAAAGCAGCAGTTGCAACAACAGCCTTGGCAGGGCAAAAGTAGCAGCTGAAGTAGCAAGCCATAGCAGGACAGCAGCTGTAGCAGCAGGCCATGTCGGGGCAGCAGCTGCAGCAGTTGTAGCAGCAACCTTGGCAGCATTGGTAGAGCAGCAGCTGCAGGCTTGGCAGGGCCTCCAGAGCAACAGTTGCAGCCTACCAATTGACCTAATAGGTTAGTGACAAAAAAGAGTCTTGCAAATCAAGGCAGCATAAAGAATTGAGTGTGTAAATAAAACATCCGTATGTATTAAATAAAAATTATTCAAAAGTAAACCAAACAATCTAAAAGGTAAACACAATAATCAATAAAGTGTATGTACACTCGCTGGGGGTTTTAGATTGTTCTTACTTGTTTAGATAGCTAAGTTGTTTAGTTCATTTACGCATATGCAATTCCTTGTATTTGCAGACTGCTATTCTTGTAATATAGCTTAATCTGCAATTCCCTATATCTGCTCTTTATACAGTCTTCTCAAATAAGACTATATAACTCAATAGCAATATAGTTTTCTGCTACTCTTGTAATATAGTATGTAATACATATTGTACAAGAGTAGTAGTATGTAGTATAGCTCAGTCTACTTGTTATAGAAGTGTGAAGCGGGATGACATCCATCTCCGCACCTATGTGAATAATAAACACCAGAAGTAAGAGGAAAGGGAGCCTTATCAACACTAGTAAGAGCTCAAATTTTAGAAAATTATTTTGTTATAGACTTATAGTCTATTCAATGAAACAAGGAATAAATGAACAAATTCTCAAGCATCAATGTAACACCCCCAAATATCCCTCTACGGAAATACCAGTATAATACGTATAATTATACCATAGAGATAGACTTGGGCGTATTACCGCCGCGTGATTACGCAAGGCTACTCAAAATACTTAACTCAATAACTTACAGCGGAAACTCAATTTTCTTTTATTAATACTTATGAAAATAGTAACATTGTTATGAGTACTCTAAATAAAGACAAGACCTACATTCCTAAACTAGGTGAAGCAAATCTCGGGACTCCCATATGCTCATTCATGACTCCACCTGAAAATAGTCAACACTGCTTACCATTACGGTAAACAGGGCGAACCAAAACAAATAGGAAATACAGATTAGCAAAATATGCTAAGTACGATAAGTGCAAGATAATGTAAACTCAATTTATTTGCAAACATGCTTTTAAAATCGATTCCAATAAATAATCCACTAATTCCAAAACTCATGATTCAAAACCAATTCCAATGATTCAACATTCAAAATAATTGATAAACCAATTCCTTTTTGAACCAATTTCTGTAAATCCAATTCCTCACCCAAGTGTGCACACCCCCCAATCTAGTCTCCTTATATTACAAGGCTATTCTTGAGGAAAGACCCGGTCATACAATGTCCAAGGCCTTATCAATAAACCAAATCCGCATAGTGGGATTACCAACATGCTTGTAAAGCATTAATAATAATAATAATAATAATAATAATAATTCAATGGTTCAATAAATCCTTTTAAGATCCAACAAATCCAACATAATTCAAACTCCTTTCTGATAAGTCCACATACTTTAAAAATCAAAACATTTTAAATAAATACTTGAGAATAAAATCTCATATTAATAGCTTTCCAAAATCAATAACTCTTCCTTGAAAAACCTTTTATTTAATTCAACAAACCTTTTAAAAATCAAATCATTTATTTAAACACGGTAAGTAATTCAAACCATTTAAAACATGATTTAAAAACCAAAATACTTTTATCAGTACCTCCAAACATGATTTATTTCAAAATCATAATTCAAATCAATTTAATTCAATCACCAATCAAATCATATAAAACATGTTATTCAAACCAATCACTTTTAAAGGTATCTAGCCACCTAACGTGCCTTGATCCTTGCTTAGCTATACACACCAAAAGAACCTCAAGAATCTTGGTCGAACACACCCTACAAATAAATATAACCTTAATCAATATAAGGTTAACAAATAATTAAAAACCCCCAACTATATGTACATGAACCTTTTAATTAATTTCTCATAAACATCATAAAAATATGATTTTATATATATAATTAAAACTAATCATAATAATTTTTATAAATCCCCCATAATAAAAATAATAATAATTGAATAAGAGAAGAGAAGAGAGAAGAAAAGATAAGAAACCAAGGAAAAGAGAAGAATTGGATTTGCATAGGAAATAATAGGCAGAACTTGCAGAGGCTATAACTCCTTTGATATAGCTCGGAATTGGATGATTCTTGAGCCTAACCTCAAGGACTTTTCTAGAGGAACAACTTTTTGGGCAACATTCATACCCCAAAAACTGAGCAGAAGTGCCCGAAAATTGGCTTCAAAGATAAACGGGATGATTTGTGTAAAATTGAGAAGAAGAAAAGAAGAGAATTGGTGTGAAGAATGTGAGAGGTATGAAGGGGTATTTATATGCTAGGGTGTAGAAAGGATAGATTTTAAGGTGTGATATGATTACTCGAAAATGTGATAAGTTTTTGGGGTTGTTAAGGTACTTGAATCAAATTAAGTCTAAATTAATAGTTGGGTTAAAAGATAAGAAAATTTAAATGGATATACATATGGTTGGGAGAAGAAAGATAGGAACAAAATGAGATAATGAAGAAGAAAATTAGAGGATAATTTAAATATAATAATTAACAAACTAAATTGATAACAATCAATAATAATAAAATAATTGAATAAATAAATATTTTAGATAATATCAAAATTAGTTAAATACATAATGTATATTAAATATTTCTCTTGAAATAGTTAGTAAAATATGGACCGACCTTAAAAAGATAATTAAACCTATATTATTAATTTAGAAATCCAAAAATAATTAATTATTCAAATGATTAAATACTTATATTTGGCGCTAAAATTCAAATATTATTTTGGCCCCAAATAATGAAATTACTAATAATACCCTTTTTATAAAATAATTCTTAATTAATTAATTATAAAATACGTATGAAAATACGAGGTATTTCAACAAAATCACAATAAGAATAAAAAATAAAATAAATAATTGCCACATTGTATGCCATCATCTACCCATAAGTGCAATATAAGACCTATACTAGCTACCATAAAAACGCTTAGAAATGTTTAGTACATCGATATCAAAATCTCATTAAGTTCTAAAATACAACAAAAAGACATAGAAATGCTTGCAAATAGCTTAATCCAACTTTCAGAACGATTTATACATACAATACCATACCACAAAATAAATAAAAAAATTATAAAAAGTAAAGACTAAATAAAAGGTAAATAATAAGAATTTAAAAGCAAAAAACAAAGAAAATTGAAACATAATCAAAAGACACACATAATACAATTTTCATGAAAATTCAAAGACAAGCATCAAAACATAATCCAGATTAAAAAAATCCAATAATACAAAGCTAAGCGTCTCAACTAAAAAATTAATGAAATCAAGTAAAAAACGAAAACCCTAACCAAACCAAAACAGTAGAAATTAAATTGAGTAAACAACAATAAGCTACAATATCATAAAACTATTCAAAATTAAAAAAATAATTAAAAAACGATTCAGAATTAAAAAATTCAACCAGAAATCCAATTAAGAAAATCCACAATTTGAACAATATTAAATTTAGTAAACTCAATTGAAATCTCGAGAAATTCAATAATCAAAGTTGTACAAAATTACGAATTTACCTTATTTGTATATTGTTGGAGAAAAATTCTCCACAAAGAGGGGTAAAACTCCAATTAAAGAAAATGCCATAATCAAGCAGAAATAGTATAAAAAGCTTTAAATTTTCGACCATTTAATCTGATTAAAAAATGCAAACACACAAATTACTCAAACAAAAAATAGCTAAAACCATAGATTCAAACTCGAATTAATCAAAACCAAATTGAGCAAACTTTAACTGAATCGAGAAAATTAAACAAACTAATAAATCGAAATTTCCATACCTTAACAGGAAAATGCGAGAAATTGATGAACAAAACGGAAGAAATCGTAGAGCGTATCAAATAAAATCTCTTCACAGAGAGTTTAGAGGAAGAGAGAGAAAATCTAAAGAAAATAGAGAGAGAAAAAAAAAAGAAACGGAGGAAATCATAGGTAGTCATTCAAAGCGAATTATTACGATAATACCCTTAATGAAGCGGGTCTAATGTGACCGTCTGATGAGTCGTGATCAACGGTGCAGATAGGTTCTTATTAGTTCCTATTATTCAACATAGTTCTCACATTATCTCATCAGTTATATTATATTATATATATATATATATATATATATATATATATATATATATATATATATATATATATATATATTCTTTTAATTTGGTAAAAAAATTTATAAAGATAAGTTTTAAACGTAGATTTTTTTCCTATGTATATTACTCTTTCCGGTTTATAATAACCACAGCACTTCGACTATTGCACTATAGATATGCTTACTTTGACCATATTTTTTGTGAGGTCCTAAAATGGACAAGTAATATGCGGCTTCAAGTAGGACGATCAAATTCAAGTAATATAGATATAAGAGAATTTTTAGAGTGGATATTAAAAATTGGAGATGGCACGGTAGGAGAGCCAAATGATGGTGAAGGTACTATAGAAATTCCTGATGACAATCTGATAAAGGAAGCAACAAATTCGATCGAAGCAATTGTCGATAGTACTAATCCATCTATTCTTTTGAATTTATGGGATCTAAAATACTTTCAAGAGAGAGCAATTCTAGCACCAACTCACGAAAATGTTGAAGCTATAAATGATTATATGTTATCTTTAATGCCAGGTGAAGATAAAGTTTAAATTATTACTTGCTTATAAATGATTACTTCTTAATTTAATATATAAGATTTTTATTGACTATTACTTGCTATCTTTAATGCTAGGTGAAGAAATAGAGTACTTGATTTCTGACAGCATATGTCAAGAAGATACAACCATGGGAATTGAAGACCTTTATCCACCCGAGTTCCTAAACACCATTAGATGCTCCGGTTTGCCAAATCACCGGCTAAGATTGAAGGTTGGTGTTCCTGTCATGCTTCTCAGAAATATTGATCAATTTTCTTGCTTGTGTAATGGTACCCGATTGGTGATAACTCAGCTAGTAAAGTATGTTGTTGAAGCTAAAATAATTTCAAGTAGTAACATTGGGCATAAAGTGTTCATTCCTAGAATGGTCCTAAGCCCATCAGATACTACCACTTTGCCAATTAAGCTTCAACGTAGACAATTTCCATTGGCAGTTTGTTTTTCTATGACGATAAATAAAAGCCAAGGTCAATCACTCTTACATGTTGGTTTATATCTTCCAAGACCGGTTTTTAGTCATGGTCAACTTTATGTTGCAATCTCCGGAGTTACAAACAAGAAAGGTTTGAAGGTTCTAATATGCGATAAGGACGGGAATATTGCTAACACTACAAACAATGTAGTATACAAAGAAGTATTTTAAAATTTGCCATGAGAAGGTATTACTCAACACTACTTCATAAATAAATTAATATTCATCATTTGCTAACGTTGTTTAAAATCTACATTGTTAAACTCTCTAACTTTTTTTGTAATCAATTTTTACATTGCAGTGCTACAATTCATGGACTTTTATTAATCCCCAACAAATGGACGAAGTAGGTAGAAATTGAAAGGCATTAAGTACTTTAAATAGATTTTTGTGGTTAGATTCAAATAATTTAACTTTTATTCAAACATTGTATGTGTTGGTCTGGAGCTTAAATTGATTTGTTTGTGTTATTTTTTTCTTCGTATAAGACAATTATTTATTGCATGATTACTTTTATAATCAGGGAGCAAGAAGTTTTACCAAAAACACTTCTACAACGACATATCATTCACACTATACAGTTGATGATAGTTTTGTTTCATATTTTTATTACTTATAATTTGGATTAATATTGCATATTATTAGTTAATCTTATTTAATATTATAAGCCATGCATCGCACGGGCATTGTACTAGTTGTTCCTAATTGTAGGGAATATTTTAAGCATTACCCCAAACTTGAACCCCACTGTGATTATACACTTAAGCATGGTGGCGTCCAAAGGGAAAGAAGCTAGAGCAAAAGAGTTACCAACAAGTTTTAGGAACTTGTAAATCGTTCACAGGGTAAAGGTTACACCCCTTAAAGATCTAGGAGATCGTTAACTCCAATAGGTCTAGAACCAAGACTGGAAGTTCGAGGATGAAGGTACAAATCCAATCAAAAGAGAAAGAACCTGCCCTAATAATAGGCACCTACTTTATTCTTCTCGTATTCATGTGCGCTTTCTGACTAACATACAATCAATAGGTTTACCCTAAACTTGTTTATCTATGTTGGTTGAATATTAATGCACAAACAAAACTTTTATTGGCGATCACTTGAATTATAATCATATTAAACTAAGCAAGATTATTAATTATCTTATTAAGCGTGATTACAAGTACAAATTCCCTTTAAACATGCATAAAAGGCGTGATCAAGCAATAACAATAAATATATTATCAATCAACATAATAATCATCATAATAATAATCATAACCATAATCATATCAACACTAAAGCATAATAATATCAAGATCCTAGGCATGATACTAAAAAGATTAATAACAAACCCTAGCATGTCACTAAACATTAAAGATTAAAGCTTTAACCCTAACATGATACTAACATGATATTAGGAAAGAAATAGAAAGCATAATAACAATCATACTTGATATTAGAAATTTTAGTTATTACCCTAAACATGATACTAGTAAGCAATAAAACATCCTAACATGATACTAGGAATCAAATTAATAATCTAAGCATGATTTCTGTATCAAAAGATCAATAAAACAACTAAAGTACTTACTTGGATGCCTCGTATCTCTTTATAATAACAAAATACACACGTTAGTAATTTCAAGGAAAATATAAAATCAAATAATTAAATTAAATAATTGAAATAAATATTTGAGACTAAACCCTCAGAAATATCAAACCTCTCACGTCTAGGGCGAAGGCAACTTCGAACATGCATGGCTAGGTGTGGCTAGATCTCGTGAATGCGGAATTTTGTTTGTAAAAAGGGTTGGGCTAGAAAGAGAGAGAGAAAAGGCTTTAGCTTAGAGAGAGAAGAGAATTAGAGAATTCGGGTTATTTTTTATGAGAATTGATGATTGAAAACAGAGGTCTAAGGACGCTATTTATAACGAAAACAGTCTGGATTGAATCAGAGTATGAACAGGAATAAAACATGCCTCTGTAGCTAAGCGACAGCCTGACGTTCGGCGCTGCAGAAGATTTTTCCTACGCGTTTTCTATTTTTGATAAAATCAAATTGTAAAAGTCCGTATGAAGGGTAAAATCGTATATTCACATAAAACACTTCTTTTATTCCAAATAAAACTCATAAAACATAATTATCAATCCTAGTCCCATAGGATTCAAAAGAACCTTCTAGAAGATTCTAGAAGACTATAATCAATCCTAATAGCATTAGGAATGATAATTCATAATAGGCCCTCCTCTAGATCATTGGGCCGCATATAAGAACTAAACCAGGCCCAGTTTAGTAATTTGGCCATAACTTCCTCATTATTCATCGGAATTGGGCTTACAATATATCGTTGGAAAACTCTTTTCAAGCCCTATCCAACTACACCATTATTGGACCCTTGTTATGGACCAAACTAAACTGTATTGACTATTTCACAAAATAGAATAGGTTTTCGAAAACAAAGGGAAATATTTTTAATAAAAACTAACCGCAACTATTAGAATTTCCACACTTTCAATTCATTCGATTATGATTCGATGCGAAAGGTATTCATCACCGGGTGTGGCTTTGGGGGAGACACATTTGGGTGTCTACACTAATCTTACATATGCCAATTTAATTAAAAAAATTACACCTTTAATAGAGTTATTAATTTATTATTATTATTAATTACTTATCATCATATATTATATTCCATATATAATATCCTAATAAAGTGGTAGAATGAAATATTTAGTGATCCTAAATTAGGTTCTTATAAAACGAATGCCAATTAATATGTTTTCAAAAATTAAAAACAATTTTAATACTCCGTATAAATTTTAAAATTTAACAATATGAGGAGTGTCAATCAACTAATCAATCTAATTCATGTCATGAGCGGCGTAAATCAACTCAATTAAAAAGCAATTCTGTAAGTTTTGACGTTAGAAAAAAAATAAGGAAAATGTTATACATAGCGCGCTAAGGGCTATATATAAGCATTAAATAAAAACACTCTTGAAAATTGAATAAAATTTTGAATTCATCACAAAAACATATTAATTACACTTATTCATGCGTGTTTTTGTCAGGAATTCATTGGCGGATCTACATGTGTGCATGGTGGTGCACTTGCATCACAAGAAAAAAAAAATAAATAAAAAAAACAATTGTTTTAAAAGAAATGATGATCGGTCTCTTTGATACTGCTACTAGATGTTAAAAAAAAAAACAAAAGATACTTCTACTAAGCGTAGAATTGGCGCTGAAATTACAATAGCGATATCAAAGAGACCAATCATCTATAATAATCGGTCTCTTTGATCGTTTACAATTAAAGAGAATATCGTTATAACTGGTCTCTTAGATTAACACCTCCTTCTGTGTTTTTTTCCCCTTTTTCTTTCTTCTATTTATATCTTTTTATGTGTGCTATTAATTTTTAAATTTTATCCTAAAGCTTCTCAATTAAGTTTTTAAAAAAATTATAAAGTTAAGTAATAGTTTTATAGTACCATTTGTTTGTAATATGTTATTTGTACTACTTTCGGCTTGTAAGTTGGAATTTTTTATTTATATCTATTCGGTTGTACGTAGTATGGTTTTTTGTGTCCTATTTTTGGATTGAAATCAATTTGGTTATAATATAATATTTGGATTGAAATTAATATGAACTAGATTTGGAAAAAATAAATTGTATTTCACAAGTGATCAATGACTGATGATGACTCACCATCTAGAAAATCATATATTTGTCCCTGCATGAATTCCTAATTTTATTCAATTTTTAAGAGTATTTTAATTCTTATATATAGCTGTTAGGGCTATGTATAACATTACCTAAAAACTCTTGATGCATTTAATGGATAGCATATCTAGAAAAATACACTACGTGAAAAAATGAATTTGGCACCGCTTCAAACCCGGCCTAAGGCACCGGTTTGCACCGGTGCCAATGTGGGGGGTGCCAAAAAGTGGTTTAAAAAGGCACCGGTTCAAACCGGTGCCAAAACTTGAAATTAGCACCGGTTAACCGGTGCCTGAAATTACCAAAAAAAATTTATTCACCACTTTTGGCACCGGTTAACCGGTGCCAAAAGTGTCAAAAAATTGATTTTTTTTTTAAACTTAAAAATTAAATACACTAAAATAAAATGAGAATACGAAATATAAATGGCACATCACAATCAATATAATCAAATCTGTTCAATATATATATAATAAAAAAATTACAATATAGATCAATAAAAAAATTACAACATATAAATCAAAATAAAAAAATTACAACATATAAAAAAAATTACAATATAAATCAAAATAAAAATTTACAACTTCACAATAAAAAAAACCCATATATCCTTGCATCTTGATTCTTCAATTTAAGATCTAAATCCATGTACCTGTACCAATTAAAACAACCAAAATAAATTGATAAAAATGATTTAATTAAGCTGCGAAAACAATTCCAAAAAAAAAATCCAGAAAATCGAAAAAAAAAAAATCAGTTGAAAAAAAAAACAAAACCCCAGAACATGTATCAGTTAAAACAGATTTAAAACCAGAAAATAAATAAAATTAAATTCGATTAAAAAATACCCAGAAAATAAATAAATTTAAATTCGATTAAAAAAAACACAAAAAATAAATATGACAAAATTCGAATAAACCCAGAAAAAAATAAGAAATCGAAAAAAAAATAAAATGACCCCATCTTCGAAAAAAAAATTGAAATCAGAAAAAAAAAATTAAAATCAAAATTGATTAAAAATTTGATTAAAACAAACGTGAAAACAAAAATAAAATAAACCTAGAGATCGAAAAAAAATGAAAATCGGAAAAAAAAAAAAAAAAAAAATTGAAATGGAAAAAAAAAACCCAAGAAAAAACCTAAAAATCACGAAAATAAAACCCCAAAACCGCATGCAACTTGAAAAACAAAATCAAAATCGAAATTGAAATCGAAAAACAAAATCAAAATCGAAAAAAACACAATCAAAATTGAAATAGAAAAACAAAATCGAAAAAAGAAACCCAGAAATCGAAATAATTGAAATTGAAAAAAAAATTCAAATCGAAAAACCCAGAAATCGATTGAAATGGTAAAAAAAAACAAGAAATCAATTAAAATGGGCTGTTTTTTGGCCTTCGATTTGTTTTCTTCGATTTGTTGTCTTCGATTTGTTGTTGTCTTCGATTTGTTGTTGGTAAAAACAAGATCCGGATGCATTAAAATGAAGGAGATGGTGAGCAAGAAGGAAAGAGGAAGGAGATGGTGAGCAAGAAGTAAAGAGGAAGGAGATGGTGAACAAGAAGGAAAGAGCTGAGGAGAGGAGAGGAGAGAGAAAGAGGCGGAGGAGAGAGAGGCGGAGGAGAGAGGCGCATGCATTTTAGGGTTTGGGGGGGTTTTATATGGGCGGGTTTTTTTTTTAATAAATAAAGATCCGGTTCGTAAAGGCACCGGTTCAAACCGGTGCCTTTTTTATTTTTGGCACCGGTTTGAGCTGAACCGGTGCCATTTCTCTTTGTTTAAAAACCCGTCCATTTTTAGGCCGGTTTTAGGCACCGGTTTGGCCTGAACCGGTGCCATTAGGGGGTTGACTATTTGTATTTTTCTACTAGTGATAACTATAAAAAATAATTATCTCAATCTAACATACTTGTGATACCCGTACCAAGGGGGGTTATTGGGCGGGTCAGTGTGGCCGGGTCATTAACGGGCCGGTTCAATTGCGGGTCATGATGAATATTTAGTGGGTCAGGGCTAATGCGGGTCAGGATCAGGTTAGGGTCAGAGTAAAAATGAAACGGGCCATTAACAGGCTTTTACCCACATACTTCTATTTAACTAATCATGTAAAATGGAAACAAAAATACTCCCTTGAACATAAATACTCCTTGAAAACTAATACATTTAAATGGAAAACATAATACTTAGTATCAAAATTGGAAAAATTTTGAAATCCACAAAGTTCAGATTACATTTTGAGCAACCAACTAGCACATGTCCTGTCTTGCAATGTCATGAAAATGATACTAAACACAGAGACTTGGTGTCAGCAAATATTTGAAAACATCAGGCTTCAAAGCCATATCAGAATATCAGGCTTCACGGACATTCGAGAACCTCAGATGTAATCTTAAATTTTCTTGACTAGCTGCTCATGTTACCGCCGAGAGGTTTGAGACCTTGGCTTAGCTCTCTGCCAATTCAAACATTAGACGGAATAGAACCTGATGTAAGCATTATTATAGGAAAGTCTTTCTCACGAGCAAAAGCAAACACCTTCTCATCTCTCTTGATTATACCTTTGGGACTAATCTGGAAACAAGAGATGGATGCCACAAGTAAGACTTAATAATTAATAGCCTCAAACTAACCAAATAAATGTTTTACAAAATATAAATGCATTAAACTTGTTCCAACAAGAAAACAAGCTAGCACAAACCCTGATGCAGAAAACATAATGCATTAAATGTTTTAGATAATCCATCAACCCTCTCAACTGACAAAAAATAAGAAACCCATACATTAATTTGTGTATACCTAATAAAGTAAGCTAACACCTAGACCCTGATGCAGAATATAATGCAGAATAAAATAAGAATAAGGGAAACTATGGTTACAAACATAATGAAGAACCTGATCCTACAAGAAGCTTGACCCTGATCCTAATGCAAAACCTATTAATCAAGGGAAATCAGAACCTGTTAAGCTTGACTTACATTGTTGCTGACATATATAACACAGAGCACTTAACCACATGTTCTGTCTTGCATTTATCAGAAAACAAAGACAACAAAATATACAACACCAAGGAACAAACAGAAACATCGAGAGTTGTGATCAAAGCTTTGTAGAAAGGGTCTGCATCATCATCCTTTTCTTCTTCAATGATTTCATCTTCAAGTTCACTAGCAACCTCTACTTTATTGCTTTCACGATGCCAAGCAATCTTGCATACATACTAAAGCTTGAATTGATTTTAACTTTAATGAACTTCGCGATGCCAAAACAGCCTTTCCTTGAATACTAAAAGCGAAATCCTAAGCTATAGTACTCACAGGAATAGTCAACAAATCCCATGCCATTTTAGATACCACCGGATACCTCACAGAACTTTGATGCCAAAACTCCAAAACATTAAGTTGTGAATTTAGATCTAGAGAATCATCATCAAGATACATTTCAAGTTGAGATTTTCCTACCTGAGACCTTGTACTAGTACCGACAAAATGGTCATAATCATCAAAGTAGTTTCTAGCTCCAGAAGTACTAGGAGGATAAGGAGCAACTACGATAGGTGAACTACTAGCATATTGCAACTTGTAGTCCTCAAACATTGACTTCATAGCTCCCAACACCAACAAGTTAATTTATCTTGAGGCCTCAACACTTCCATATAACTTACTAAAACAATATTCCACAAATTTCACTCTGAGTACAAATTGTAATCCGACCAATATTTGTCAAACTTTTCAAGTATTGGTTTCACCATTTCCTTAAATAATCATAAGGACCTTTCTCCGCCTCAACCAAATGGAGATGCACCATCCATGCACCTTTAAAATACATATTAGAAGTAGGATAATTCATCGCCGAAAACATACAAGTAACCTCATAAACAACTCTAAAAAATTGTGAATCACTACACTTACTTTTTCCCACTCATCCTCTAAAGGAATATATAATTAAAATGAAGCATAACTAGATATCAAGTGAAGAAAAACATCTTTGAAGTAGAGAGAAGTGCGAAGCATTTTATACATGGAATTCCAACGAACAAGCATATCAAGGTTCAATTTCCTTTTTACATCAAGGTGAAATATCTTCTCCGCACAATCATAGAATTCTTCACTTCTATGAGAATATTTGATTATCAACTTTATTAATAAACGAATTTTATCCAAAATTCCACTAATACAAGTCAATCCTTTTTGCACAATAAGATTAATTATGTGGGCACAACATCGCACATGAAACAATGTCTCACCACAACTTAACCCTCCTCTAGGAACAAGACGTCTCTTCAAACAAGTTATCATTGCATCATTATAAGTTGCATTAACAACGGTGATACAGAGTATCCTATCATCTAATTTCCATTGACAAAGAAACATAAAAATCTCATTAGCAATACTTAATTACTTACCCCATCATATGGAGGAGCCAAGGCCCTAAATCTAAGATTTTTTTACAAATTAGTTTCTAAGAATCATCAACAAAGTGAGAAGTGACACAAATTAAATGTAGTCTAGTATAATTTGATTTCCAAATATCGGCTGTTAAAAAAATTCTACCCAAAACATTAGACAACAAATCTTTCAATTTATCCCTCTCCAATATATAAGCCTTCAATAAATCTTTTTTTGTTGTTGCACGGCTAAATGGTATAAACTTAGGGGTAGCTCTTTTCATCATTCTCCTAAATCCTTGTTTTTCAACCATAGTAAATGAATGATCTCCCTCAAGAAAGAAATTAAGAATCTATTTTCGAAATTCATTCATGTCAAAAACAAAATTTTCTTCATCATCACTATCTTCCTTTAATTTTTTTTTTACCCTTTAATTTTTCTTTGATATTAGTGGGCTGTCAATAAAAACCCATTATTGACTTTATATCTTAAAGCCCTTTAGTGATATCCACTAAAATATTAAAGGGTCAAGACCCTTTTAATTTTGGCCTGACCCTATTATCAATGGGCAGCCCTGCCCATTAACCACACCTACTCGTACCTAATCTAATATGAAACCATTAAATTTTAATTTTTATGCACATTAAAATGAAAATTTCTTTTTTCTTACCTTTTCTTTTGTATATATAACATCATCTATCATTTCTTTTATCCAATTTTTTTTTCTATTTATTTGTTTATTAATCTCTCCTATCTCATTTACATCTTTTATCAAATCGGCTATGCTATTATAATTTCACTAAATTTTTCATTCAAAACATTTTATTATATTTTAAATTATTTTTTTTACCAACTATTACTATATAACATACTTGATAATTCAAATATACCTGAGAATCCAAGATCTAGATTGTCTGTTCTATTATTATGTAACAATACAATAATTACTAAATAATAACAGTTACATGCATTTTTTAAAAATACATATGTACTATTCCACATATTTTCAAAAACCTTACATACTAAAGCAATAACAAGAATCCTTTTAAGTAAATAAAAAGGAAAAAGGCTGATTGAAGGAACGAGATGGAATATTTAGGGTTATATAAATAAAGGGTACATAACTGATTAGTAGTAGAAAAGTTAATATATGAGGGTTAGTATGTAGGAAAACTTGTGTATGAGTGTTACTTGTGTAAATATTTTGGTTGAATCAGCTATATTTATAGATGAGAATGAAGGTTGAAAGATATGGCTAGAAGATTTCAAAACTTCATAATTTTTGATGCAATAATGTTCTAGAATTTCAAGGAACTAAATATTTAATTTGTTTCCAATTTCAAGATTTTTTTATAACATTCAAGGAACTTGCACTAACCATGCTACACTTATCCAGAAGCTTATAAACATGTACAAACACTACATCAAAACAATGGCCAATCAAATTTAGGCCACACCCAAGTACCCAACGGGATTATATTGCATAATATGGAAAGAGCAAATAGTTATTATGTGCACTATGGTGCATCTAGAAATATGTGCATCACGTCTATAATTTGAAATTTTTGTTAAAAAATATGAAAACTTTACACAAAAATGAACATTTAGTAAGAAAATATGAACACGTCACAAAAAATGAACATAAACATCCAATTTTATACGTTTATATTTTGGAAGGAAATGTTCATTTTATATGCACTAAATATTCAGTTTATATTGCAAATCTATTGAATTATCCCGAGTCAGACAAACTTCTTTCACAAAATTGATGTTCATTATAATATAGTGCAGTGTTTTGTTCATATTTAAAATTTCAGTGTTCATATTCAATTAATAAATGTTCAAATTTGAGTATTGTACGTCATGTTCATATTTATTGAGATTCATTATAAAATAGTGTAATGATTATATTTAAAAATTTCAATGTTTATACTAAAAAATTATTAGGAAAAAGGAAGAATTATTTAAATTCCATTAAAGATCATGCATTCATGCATGTCTTTGGCACATTGAGGTCCAATTTAACCGAGTTACATTTGAATATTTAAAGTTAACAAACACTATCCAAACGCTATATATTAAAAGAATAATTGAAATTAATAATCCTACCTTTCACCCATCTTTTTAAAATAGTCTCACTTTTAAGTTAACTTATAATAATCCTAACTTTTAAACCCATATTCTTTTAATGGTCCTTCATCAGTTTTCACTTACAGTAGCTGGTTTCCTAACCTACATGGAAGTCACCTATCTATGTGGCATTGATTGTTCATTAATTTGTAATTTACCTTTTTTTTCTTTATTTCTCAAGTTTATTTAAATCCCTTCATCCCCTTCCCTGCTTCATCTTCTCTGTTCTCTATTAAGAATTCCCCACAAGCTTTTCTCTTCTCGTTCAAAATTGTCTCAGCTTCTCACTTTAATCTATTGGAATATAACCTTGACGGTCTTATCCACATATTTTCCCAACTATAACGACGAAGGGCGTAGAAAATTCGTATGGGTCGAGGTTTATTCCCTAATTTTTGACAAGTTCCGAAATTTATAATTTAGGGTTCATACTCTAATCAATACATCACCAAACACAACAAATCAATTCAAAATTGACGAAACCCAATCACAATTATATAAGGGTTTAGATATGTTACCTGTAATTAGTACTAAGCAAGTCGAAATCGAGAAAAATCAATCTATCGCAATTCCCAATTCACAATTGTTGTTGTTTGTACAGTACACCGGCCAAGTCACCATGTCCACGAATTTTCTCCTTTTCTTGCAACAATTAGTTCACAACACTCAACTAAGCATCGAGGAAACCAGAAAATTAAAAACAAAAATACTAAGGAAGAGTAGTCAATAATAGCACTGGCAAAGGAGTAGTTGGAGAAGATTAAACAAAGTCTTGATATAGGAGGGAAATTAAGGCCCTGTTCTTTTAAGCTTCTAGGCAGAGCAGAGAAGGGGTCAGCAGAGCAGAGCAGATTTCAGGATAAAAGAGCATAGCCGAGCAGATCAGAGCAGATTTCAACATTATTATTAATACTATTATTAATGTTATTATTATTAATGTTGTTGTTATTATTATTAATGTTATTAAAAAAATCATTATTATTATTATTATTATTAATTAATTAATTATTAAAATTATTTTTAATATTAATAATTATTCAAAATAATAAATTATTATCATCAATACAATATTAATTAATTATTATTATTGAATATTAATTATTATTGTTGTTATTATTAATTATTATTTGAAAATTAAGCAGAGCAGATTTCTTTTGAGCAGAGCAAAGCAGATTTGATTTGAGCAGAGCAGAGCAGCTCTAAAGAACGGGGCCTAAGTTAGTAAAGGAATTAAGTCTTGATAACCCGGTTACCAGTCAGTCATAAGGTTTGTTAAAAGAATATGAGTTTAAAAGTTGGCATTATTATAAGTTAACTTAAAAGTGGGACTATTATAAGAAGATGATTAAAAAGAAGGATTATTAATTTCAATTATTCCTATTTAATATTTACCACTAAGTGCTACCTATATTTCTACCTTGTCAAAACTAAAACAGTCAATAGGTTCTAAGGACTAAAGTTTGTTTGATACTCTTATTGTCCCTATTTTTTTGCCTTATTGTAAATAAATAGGTTAAAATTTAAAAGCTTTAACCATAAATATCTATTAATCATAAGAGATAATAATATAGTTATGTAGAGTGTTGTTAGATTCATCACATTGTATATTTAATTAATACATTATCTAGTTTTTATAATTTATATGCATATAGAAATGAAAATATATTCTTTTAAAATATGTCGTTTAAATTATACGTCTCAGTGATGTTTATCTTCTAATTTGTGCAATTTCGTGCATCCTAATTTTCGCCATTACTGATCAAGGAGTGGAGGGATGGTTAGTTCCTCCATCTTCCCCAGCAGTGGCGGAGCCAGCAGGGTACAAGGGGGACAGCTGTCCCCCCACTTTGAAAATATAAAATCAGGTTAAATATATATTCAAGTGCAACCTTATAACATACCAAATATTACGGTGCAGTGGTCAGGGCAATGAACTTCCATTTAAGAGATGCATAGTTCGATTCTGGTTGGAGTGTTTTTATGTTTAATTTTTTTTTTTTTACTTATTTAATGCATAACATAGTATTCCTTCCAGTTTTTGTAATCATTTACTCCTTATATGGAGTATTTAACTAATTGTTATTACTTTAATTTTGCATGAACGGATCGGAACCCCAAATTACGATTGTAAATAATAGAGAATTATGACAATTGCATTTAGTTAGCGATGTCATCTAATATTTGAATTCTTTAAAAATTTTCAAACCCTTAGTCAAATACTCCCTTCGTCCCCAAATTTTCGATCTTTTTGGGTTGATTTTGCGGTTATTAAGAAATTTAAATAAAAAGAAATAAAAATATATTGAAAAGATTGATAAATTTACATGGAGTTTGTAAAAAAAATATAGAAATAAAGTATTAAAAATACATTAAAAAAAAAAAAAAAAACAAAACAAAATTTTATGTGAAAAAGCTAATTTTGCACAAATATTATTGTAAATTGGTGGGTATTTTAATGCAAATGAGTCCATCATTTTGAGACTAAAACTAGGCCAAAGGATTGAAGTTTTGGGGATGGATGGAGTAATTTCGAAGGAAGGTATATGATGTTGGAATTGTTGGGTTATTTTGACTAAGTACTCCATATTTTAGATGTTTTGAGTTGTAATACATTAACTATTTAGCTATAAAAAAATAAAATAAAATAAACTATTTAGCTATTGGTGTTTAAGAGTATTATTTTTTCCAACATTTTTGTCAAAATAATGTGATAGCCATTTATCCCCCGGTGTGAAATCTCTGGCTCCGCCACTGTCCCCCAGTGTGACCGAGGTTCGATCCTCACCCCCATTACCCCCTCCTGTGATAGCCTGATAGGAGGGACACCCCATATCTTACCGTTAAAATACCGTTGTTAATAAAGAAAAAAAAATCGCCATTTCATCTAACGTTCTATGGGTTCCCATATTCATTGTCCTCAACTTTCTACTAACGCCAATGTTACAATTATTGATTTTTGTTTACTAAAAGGCCTATAATGGATTGTGGTCAACTGGCCCCTTTTACATTTTTTGGGCCAGATTTATAGAAGAGTCATCAAGCCCAAATTTTTTAAAATACATGTTCCCCTCGTTTTCGAAAAATGGACTCATTTATTTTAGTCTCGAGAAGATGTTGACTTGCTAAGGAGTAACCAAATGAGTACGTTCTGAGGAGAACTTAGTATAGTAAAAAAAAAAAAAAAAAAAAAAAAAAAAAAATCAATACTCCCTTCGATCCTTTTTGTTCTTTTTATTTTAATTTGTTTAGTCTAAAAAAGATTTTAAATAGAAAGAACAAAATATAATCAGGGGAAAAAATAAATAAAATTGTTAATATATGGTGGAAAGCCATGGGATTGAAGCCTCAGACGCTTATAATGTCAGCTATGACATCTTGATTTCATTAATTTGATGACACCTAGCCTTAATTATATAATATGATAGGAAGAGCACTTACAATGAATTTATTAGGATTTGAATAAAAAATTATGACTGGATGATCCCAGCAAATAAGTTCAAAAGTGAAAATATTACGAGTACAAGATAACATTAATTATGTACTCTATATTAAGTACATTAATATAAATTTAACACGTTAGGATTAATTTCTGAACATACATATATGTCGATATTATATATAGTGTATGATCAAACAATTATATTCAAGGTTAATTAGATCTATAAACCTCAATTAAATTATAAATTTGTGAATGTAGCTATGTCTAGATCACAGCACACATCAAAGTACACATTCATTCTAATGTTTACTTGTCATATTCTTCTTGGCAGATTTTATACAACTCAGCATACACTTGTAAAGAAGTGACATATTTATAATAGAAGCAAAAAAATTGCTGAAATTTTTGGTAATAAAATTTTGGACCACTCAACTTATGAAGGATATAAAATTGACAATTTGGCATATCCAATTAAGAGGTAAATCTCGATATATTATAGCACGTTAGCTAGGCCACTCAAACTCCATTATTGTAGTAACGAATATGAACTTTTACCATGTTTTGTGTTTATTTGCTTAGTTTTTTACTCAATTAAAGAAGGTGCTTCTCAAATTCATTGATACTAAAGAGGATGCATGACAATTACACCTTTTACTCTTGTAAATTTTCTGTTTTCAAATTATCTTCTTGTTTAATTAGAGAGCACGCACACATATCCACGGTTTTAGTAGGGGTGTGTATATATGTGTGCTCTATGGAGAATTTATAAAATTTGTTAAGAAGTCGATATGATGAGGATGTATTAAAAACTCGAATAAGGAAAAATGACTGACGTAATAGATAAGTTGAATGATATTTATTAGTTAGGATGCTTTGATTTTATTAGCTGTTTGGAAATAATGGTGTAATTATGTTTGATTAATGCGGAACAAGTCAATGAAAAATAAGAACGAAAAATGTAATAAAGGAGATTTAAAAAAAGAACACAAGGATTTATGTAGTTTGGTCAATATACACCTACATCCACGGGTGGGAGATTCGAGAGCTTCTTCACTATAATGGAGAAATAACGAGAGAATAATACCAGGAGTCCTAAATATAATGTCTCAAAAGGTATAATCTAATTGATCAACTGAATGGTCCTTTTATACACAAGGAAACCCTAATAACAAAACTATATTGTTCCCCAAGCATATTCAAATAGCCGTCATAGAAAAGATATAATCTTAGGAAATATTCCACAAATTATCTTAGAAGAACCAAACTACCGAGCTATAGCTCGGCAGCTAGCTCATGCATGCTGCAAGTCCTCATAGGGCCGAGCTATAAACTCACTCACATAGAGCTATAGCTCGCTTGTTCATCGCAATTTTCCAGCTTCGTTTGATTTTTGTAAAACGGCCATAACTTTCTCGTTTCTCATCAGAATTGGGCATATGATCTATTGTTAAAGCTCTTGTGACTAAGCTATTACCTCCAACTTAAATCACCTCAAAATCACTTGTACTTTGACAGATATCTGCATTCAAAGTCAACCCTACTAGATTTCAGGTCATCACAATTTGACATTAGTCGATATGATAGGTTGAGTGAAACAATTCATGAATCTAAGAATTCGAATATTAATTAGGATGCTTTTGTTATTTTGAATTTTTTTTTTTTTAGGCAAAATGGATAGTTTTTGGATAAATGAAACGGCAAAATGGATAGTTTTTGATTTTTTTTTTTTTTTTTTTTTCTTTTCACTTCTATTGGTTTGTATTAAACGGACAGGATCGACAAAAAAGTTTCACAAATAATAGGAAACTCTTAGCATGTAGGGTATAATGAACTCTATTATGCATCTTTTATAGAATGAATTTAGGGTTTTTAATTATTATTATTATTTTTTTTTTTTTTTTGGTGAAGATTTATTAAGTTGCATTCTCATCATGGATCAAGTCAGCTAGATATGTTAATTATATCTTAGAGAGGACTTTTCGTCTATACTCTTTAGGGAAATTTTGTGTAAATGTTCAATATATGAAAAATTATTGAACTATATGTATGTCATTTTTAGAAATGCAAGCTAAAGTTCCTGAAGTTGGAATAAAAATTCCACTCTCACGTAAGGAATATACATTTTTTAGCTCCAAGACAATAGCTAGCATTCACTCATTCAGTAATGTGTGCATGGCACAATGATCAAACCGAAAGACCTACATAAAGTTAAATAGTGTTATGTTTCGAGTACCTGAGAACAAGGAGAAGGAATACGGAAGTACTACCTCCTCCATTTCATATTATACTCACAACAAAGAAGGTAATACCTCCGTTTTATAATACCTCTTATTAGTTGCGTGTAAGATGAAATGAAGGTAGCATATAGAAAAATCAAAGGATATCGTAAATGGGACAAGTATCATGAAACGACTAGATCAAACTCGTCCCTACGCATTGCTAATAAGATCCACGAGCATGTCCAAGGTGTACCTACACTGCTACACATACTAGTAACATATTTATTATTTACGGGATATATGCAGACTTCATCTCTATAGTGGTTCATTTGTGTAATTGTATGTGATAACAATGTTACCTTGTTGTTTAAAAGGAATAAGAAATTAAGATCTTTTAGGTTGTAATTCTGCTTTTATTTATATAGTTCTCTTTGTGAAAAAATAATAAAAATAAAAATCTTTGGAGTATGTACTAGCAATAGTCCGACACCCTCATTTTGTGTCCTTTTTGTAGCGAAAAGATGTCTATAATAATGGTATGTACTATGTACTGTGTCTTACGCTACATTTCTAATAAGATAACGTTGTCTGCATTAATTAGCATAATAAATAAAAAGGATGCAATTGTCATTCTAAGCCAGAAAAGGGGGGCCAGTGATACTATAAACTATAATGTGTTATATACGCTCTGGTATACCATACATCCGGAGTTATTTGCTTATTTAATCAACAAACGAAAAAATAATATTTTTACCCATTTGTTGATTGAATATAATGAGCAATTGACCTCGGGTGTACATTATAGCCTTATAGGCTCTCACTATAAACAACAAAATGAAAAAATATAAAATAATACGGAGTAATAATAACAAAACTTCACTTAGTTTATCAAATTTGGATATCATATTTCATATATATTGAGTAAGCATTTCAAATTTCATGGTATTCAATAATCTTTTATCAGTTGGATCATGTATACTAATTCACTTAGAACTTTAGCTTTTTTTTTTTTTTTTTTTTTTCCCTAAGTGTTACTATCTAACAGCGATAATGATTTCATTACCCTGGCCAACGGCTAACCCAACTGAAACCGTCATTTAGGTGTTGTTTGGTTACACTAACTTTCCGCAGGCACTTAAAATTTTTAGGAAATGCAAAAGTGATAAGTTGTTTGATTAACCAAAAAAGTGAAAAATACAGGAAGTTGGAATTCCATGGAATTTGAAGTTTCCACATAATGTAGGAATTGAATTACCTAGGTCTCTCTAGGCCATTCGAAATTCCCATGAATTATAATCTCCCTTATATAGTTATATCTACCAAACAAGTTAGATTAATTTTCTAGGAATTGCATGAGTGAAATAACTTCCCATAAACTGTAAATTACCGTGGGAATTTATTTCACATTGCAACTAAAAGCCTGTTCACATTTACTAAATTGAACTGAACTTAACTGAATTGATCTGATTAGAGCTGAACTGAACCTAAACTAAACTGAATGGAGCTGAAATGAATATTTTATGAAAGAAGGAAATTAGGAGTTGAACTGAACTGAACTAATTGAAGCTGAACTAAACTGAATAGAATAAAACTGAAATGAATATTTTATGAGAGGAGAAAATTAGAAGCTGAACTGAAATGAACTGATTGGAGCTAAACTGAACTGAATAAAGCTAAACTGAACTAAAATGAATAGAGTTGAAATGAATATTTTATGAGAGAAGGAAATTAGAAGCTGAACTGAACTGAACTGAACTGAACTGAACTGAAATTAAGCTGAATTGAACAGACCCTTAGTAGTCATCTTTTGTCTAATAAAAATTATTATCGATCACTAATCATCCCTACTTCTCTTGATTTGCGCAAAGAACCCATGATGGTGGCCGATTAATGAGCTTGGTCTATACCTAACACTTTGCATCTTACGCATTTTATGGCAACAATTGTTTCAAACCACGTGATCATGCAGCTTTGGCCATAGTAGGACGGTAGGAGCATCAACATTAGCTGACAATAGGATTTATTATTTTTTTTTTTTTTAAATGGTGATGCATTTAGAGATAATAGTGCTAATTAATTTATTAATGTAAGACAACATGCAACTTTAATTAGTACTTCGTAGAAATATGAATCTAGTTGAAGCTTTTTTTAAAAAGGAAAAATGAATACACAATTTTTTTTTTTTTTTTTGGTATACAGCTTGCTATACCGTGTTATAGGGTTTATTTGAGTTGCTTAGTCAGGGGTTACTCGAGTTGCTCGGTCAGGGGTTACTCGAGTTTCTTAATCAGGGGTTACTGTGGGGTTTACTCGAGTTACTCGGTCAAGGATTACTCAACTTATCGTGGTTACTCAAGTTACTCAGTCAGGATTTACTTGAGTTACTCCTAACCGAGTAACCCCTCTAGTGATCCATGGACCGAACCCCTTGAGTAACCCCACAAGTAACCCCTGAGTGAACCCTCAAGTAACCTCTGACCGAGAAAACCTCTTACCGAACTCTTTAAGTAACCCCTGATTGATGAATTACTCAAGTAATAATCCCTGAGCGAACTCCTTAAATAACTCCTAACCGAGTTTCTCTAGTAACCCCTGATCAAGTAACTCAAGTAACCCCTCGAGTAACCCCCAATCGAGTAACTCGAGTAACCCTTGATGTAGTAACTTGAGTAAACCCTAACTGAGTAACCCCTGACCAAGTGAACCCCTCGAGTAATCCCTGTCCAAATCCCTCAAGTAACCCCTGATTGAGTAACTCGAGTAATTACTGACTGAATAAATCAGATAACCCTTAACAAAAATAACTCGGTAACCCCTACCAAATAATGTGGCCTACTGCACCAAAAGTTGCTGCAATTTTTGCATACCTAATATCATTTGGGTTAAGTTATGGATTACTTAAGGTTACATTGCTTCAATAGTTAGCAAATTATTAAAATTTTTGAAATTAATATTATTCTTGAATGTAACTATTGGAGTTGCTCAGCACACAACTCACAAAATACAAAGTATTTTAAATAAAACAAAATAAGGGGTGGGGGATGAATATTACTAAACCATTGCGTCAATTTCAGAGGATTCTTGACAAAAGTGGTTATACTGTATGTATTGAATTTGCATATGAGCGGCTACCTTTTTTCTGTTTTTGCCTGTGGTGTCATTGGACATTCGAAGAATGACTGTAGTATGGTATCGAAAGAGAGCAAAAAAACAAAGCTGGGATGGGGGAGGTAGCTGCGGGCTTCCCCTAGAAAAGGTAGAGAGAGAGAGAGGTGGAAGATTTACAGGCTGTGATCTCGGCTCGTAAGCAGCTATTTATCACAAAGGAAATGGAAGTGAGGGTGGAGGAGCATGAAGAGGATAGTAGTGTGTTGAAGGTGGGATTCGGTGATGTTGAAAAATTACAAGAGAGTGCTGAGCAGCTGCTTGGTATAGAGAGGCAGTTTGGTTCAGGGCAGCTGCATAATGCGGGGCATGAGGAGTGGGATGAAGGAAGTGTGGGGTGGGTTAAAGCTCTGACAGAGGGGGTGAGTGATGAGGGGGCTGCTGGAAATGTGACGGAAAAAAAGGGGCAGGGGAAAATACGTAGGAGAGAGGTCGAAATAAGGGGGGTGAGTTGGTGGGGGGTAAGAAGTGGAGGAAAGTGGTCAGGCTAGAGGAAATCATAATTTTGACACTGATATGATTTTAGGGGAAAGTGATGTTTTAGGGAAACGTGGAAGGGAGGTGGATCTTGGCAGTGATGAAGGAGCTGTGAGAGAGAAAAACACTTGACTTATGATGATAATTTCGGATTGCGGGTGGCGAAGGTTGCAAATAAGCAGCCCCGCCAAGCTCAATGAGTGCTTTAAGCATTAACTGCAGAGATTTGGGCAATACGTCTGCAATTAATAATCTTCGGAACTTGATTCGGAGAGAGGCCCCGTCTCTTATATTTCTTTCGAAGACGAAATTGAGTAGTGTCGAGATGGATAAAATTCTAAGAAAATTTGTGGGTTATGATGGTCTTGTCGTTGATAGTTGTGGGAGGTCGGGTGGAATCGCACTTCTTTGGCTCAAAGATATTGAGGTGCATTTACAATCTATGTCAGTGCACCATATTGATGTTATGATTAGGAAGGGGTTGGGTGATTTGGAGTGGCGTTTGACTGGCTTTTATGGATGGCCAGAGGTACACAATAGACACTTGTCTTGGAAGCTCCTTGGTGAGTTAGAAAGAAGAGGGGATGAAGCTTGGGTGTGCATCGGTGATTTCAATGAAATTTTGCTCGATTGAAAAGAAAGGTGGGAATGATAGAGCTCTTTGGCAACTGAATAATTTTAGAGAAGCTCTTGATGTATGCAACTTGTGTGATGTGCCGTATGCTGGCCATGTGTTCACTTTTGACAATGGTCAAGTTGGAGTAGATAACGTCCAATGCAGATTGGATAGAGCAGTGGCGACCGAGGTGGTTTGAGTGTTTTCCAAAAGCCAAGCTTCACAATTTAGAGCGTGATTGGTCTGATCACGTGCCTATCAAACTCATCTTATATGATAAGGGTTATATGATAGAAGAGAAGGAGAAGGTGTTCAGCTTTGAGCACATCACTAGTACAAAAAGTAGAATAAGAAACGTGTGATATGAAACGGGTTACAGAGACAAGCGTTCTATATAATTAAATAGAACGATTTTCTCAGACAACCGTTTTATATGCTAAAGAATATAGGGCGGTCTCTACCCAACTGTTTTATATGTTAAACAATATAGAACGGCCATTACCCAACTGTTTTGTATTTCTCATGCTAATAAAAAAATATTAAATAAAAAAAATGTAAATAGATATAGAACGGTGTTAAGTAACAACCGTTATCCGTCTTCAACCCTAAAATTACATCCACCTTAATCTTTAAATAAATGGTTGCCTTTTTGTTCTTCTTCACACCGAAATTTAACTTTATATAATGTTATCAATCTTTCTTCTCCAAAACTAGAAAATACATGCAATTTCTCATCTTTTCAATTTTCAAATCTTAATTGTTTGTTCCCATTTTTGTTGCTTGTGTAAGGAAATCGAAATAAGGGTTTGTACGACCACAAATCAAGAGCTCAAAAGCTATAAAGGTTTGATTTTGATTTTCAATTGATCGAAATTTTTACCACCTTAATTAAAATTGCTACATCCTTGAAGTTATTTGATTTGATTGAGGTTTTAATTTTTATTTTGTTGTGCCAAAATCTATCCAATTAAGTCATTTTGATTGAAATCCTTCACAAAAATTGAAAAGAATTTCCGTAGTTTTTTTTATTAATTGGCAATTTTGTGTTGTGTTAGGGTTTTGAATCTTGATAATTGCAGCAGCGATGGCGGATTCGAAAAGGCATTAAGGTAGGAATCGATGAATAGTGCAGAATTAATGGAGAAGATGATTCTCGTCGATGTAACAACAACAAGAATGTAGAATCAAAAGAAGCCAGCAGTTCGACGGTTTAATCTTTGGTAAAAAAAACTTATCAACGGCAAATGATGAGAGTAATGGATCATTCCGATCCTGATTGTTGATTTTGCTTGATTTTTCTTAATCAATGTTTTTGGTATGGGTTGATGTTAACAATATAATTTCTGAAAATTTTATAGAGTTTGTCAATTCATGGTGTTACTCTTGTTGTTGATTGTAATTGCATGAGTTTTTTAGCGCAGATTTATCAGAGGACGGCAGAGAAGAAAGCTGCTTGTAAATATTCGCAAAAAAAATCATCTCTTAGTGTATTTTTTTTTTTTGGAATTGTATTATAATCTTTCATCAATTTCATTGTTATGTTGTATTGGTATATATAGAATATTTCTATAATTGTTGATATTACATCGTTTATTTTTCTTTGTTAAATTATCAATAGTTCTACTATTTTGCATTTGTATTATAATTCTGACTACTTGAGTTGGAAAATTTAAAATTACCATTTGCTCAAATTAGTTTTAATTTAAAATTTTGATATTTGTTTCAAAAGGTTAAAAAACGACTTCATTTAGGCTGCTAGACCAGGGAATTTCACAAATTATCATTATCCAATTAAGAAAGAATAGAGAACGGTTAACTAATAAAACTGTTCTCTTTTGTATGATAAAATAAAACTGTCAAGTTAAGCAACCGTTGTCTTTTCCTTCTTCAAATTTAGATTTTAGGAAGGGAATAGAGACAGTTATGTCTGTTGACCGTTCTCTATGACAAGGGATACAGAACGCCTCATTTGCCTGTTTTATAAACTTTACACATCGCTTAGCAGAAGAACGGTTCTAAAGCGTTCTATAAAGCCTATTTTAACCGTTCTCTAAGCCTATTTTTGTAGTAGTGCATTTGGATAGATCGATCATGAAAAGTGTGAAGAGGTTGTAGAAAATTCGTGGATTAGTGGTGGGAACTCGGTGGAGTCATAGCTCAAATTTTGTGCGGCGGAGCTGAAGTTTTGGAGTGATAAGGAATTTGGTCGGGTTTACAAAGAAATCAGACAGAAAATAAAGAGGCTAGGTGCATTAAATAGGAGGTAGGAGTGAAAGTCAGGTGAAAGAGAGGAAAAAAGTAGTAAAGGAGCTGAATGATCTCATCCACTATGAAGAGCTCAATTGGAGGAAGCAATCCCGAGCGTTGTGGCTGACTTCGGGTGACAGAAACTCAAATTTCTTCCACCGAAAAGCTTCTCAGAGAAGGCAAAAAAATTCGATTAGTCAATTGGTTGCAGATGATGACACTATACACAATGATGCGGAGGGAGTATGTCGAGTGGTTGTTAGCTATTTTTAGAATTTATTTACCTCCTCTAGGTCGACAGAAATGGCAGCAGCCTTGGAGGTTATTGAACAAAGGGTGACCGATGACATGAATGCGGGCTTGTGTGCTCCTATTACTCCAGACAATGTTCTCGTAGCACTTAAACAAATGCACCCGTTGAAGGCCCCTAGTCCGGATGGTATGTGCCCTTTATTTTTTCAGACTTATTGGCATATAGTGGGTAATGCGGTTATTTCTCTTGTGTTGGGTGTTTTGAATGGTGATGTAATTCTGAGAGAAATTAATAAGACTTTCATTGTACTTATTCCTAAAAAGAAAGCGCCGGATAAAATGCAAGATTTCCGTCTTATTAGTTTATGCAATGTGGTGTATGAATTAATTACCAAGGTGCTAGCAAACCGCCTGAAAGTTGTTATGTCTGATATAACTTCTGTGAACCAGAGAGATTTTACTCCAAGGAGATTAATTACTGATAATATTCTTGCAACTTTTGAAGTTTTCCATCATATGAAAACCTCATCTGGTACTTTTTCTCTTGCATTAAAACTTGATATGGCCAAAGCCTATGACAAATTAAAGTGGAGTGGGATTTTTTACGAGCCGTTATGTCTAGAATGGAGTTTGTGGATTTCTGGATTGATCGGGTCATGGATTGTGTGTCTTCGGTTTCATTTTTGGTTCTTATAAATAGGGCACCTTCAGGGGAGTTTACTCTGACTAGGGGTTTACGACAAGGTGACCCTCTTTCCCCGTATTTATTTATTTTATGTGCTGAGGCTCTGTCAGGTTTGCTTAATAAGGCGGTTGTTAATGGGTGCTTACATGGTGTTAAAGTAGCTCCGACGGCTCCCTCTGTTTCTCAACTACTGTTTGCGGATGATAGTATTATATTTTCGAAAGCTAGTTCTGAAGAGGTTATTTCTATTCGAAATATTCTTCAGTGTTATGAACGGGCTTCTGGGCAAATGGTAAATTTAGAGAAAATGATAGTGTCATTTAGCAAGGGAGTTTCGGTTTCTAAGAGGAATGAGCTTGCGATTTTGTTAGGGATGATCATGGTGGATATACATGATAGATATCTCGGTCTTCCGACTATTGTGGGAAGATTGAAAAGGGTGATTACTAAGGGTGTTCGTGAGAAATTGTGGAAAAGGCTTCAAGGGTGGAAGGGGGGAATGTTATCTAAGGCGGGTCGAGATGTCCTGATTAAGGTTGTAGCCCAATCTATCCCAACCTACGCGATGAGTGTGTTCAAGTTCCCTTCTTCCTTTTGTGATGAGTTGCGTTCATTGGTGTCTAATTTTTGGTGGGGGAAAAGGAAGGACGAAAGGAAGATTCACTGGGTGGCGTGGAGGAAATTATGTGAACCAAAGGCGGTCGGAGGTTTGGGGTTCCGTGATTTTAAGTATTTTAACGCTGCTCTTCTTGGAAAACAAGCTTGGAGAATTATGAGCTATTTGGACAGTTTGATTGCTAAAATATTAAAGGCACGATATTTTGAGGAAGGTGATTATCTTAGTTCGGAGCTTGAAAATAATCCTAGCTACACATGGCGTGCAATCTGGGGGGTCAAATGGGTGATACAAAGGGGGATAAGGTGGGGAATTGGTGACGGGCTTAATATACCAGTTTGGGGGAGTCAATGGTCCCAAATACTCAATCAAGGAAAATTATTTCTCCTTGTGTGGTTGGCAAGGAACATTTAAGGGTTTGTGATCTTATTCAATTGTCCACTGCCTCATGGAACATCCCACTTATTAAAGAGGTTTTTCTTCCTATGGAGTGGGATAGAATATTAAGTATCTCAATCAGCTTTAGACTCCCTCCTGACAGCCTGTGTTGGGACCTTGAGAAGGACGGAGAGTATTCGGTTCGCTTGGCTTATAAAGCTATTTTTGGTGACAGTGAGATGGACAATGTGGCGTCGTCGTCTTGTGCTTCGACTTTTTGGAACAAGGTTTGGAGTGTTAACACTCTGCCAAGAATCAAGATCTTCTTTTGGAGAGCTTGTAAAGGTGTTTTGCCAACATCCTTGGGGTTGAGTAAGCGTATCCCAGGTAAAGATGCTCTGTGTGGGGTGTAGGGGGGGCAGATGAATTGGAGTTGCATAGCCTACGGGACTGTGTTATAGCTTGTTTGATTTGGGATAATTGTGAGTTGGGGGAGGAGGTGAGAAGAGGGGGCAGCAACTTTGGGGAGTGGGCTAAAAGGTGCTTTGATTTCCTACCCCGAAAGGAGCATGTCTTATTTATATCTACCTGCTGGGCTATTTGGAATGCTAGAAATAGATGGGTGTTTGAAAAGGAGCCTTGTGATCCGTTGAAGACCTTGGAGTATGTCACCAAGCTTATGCGTGAGTTGGGGAAGGATAAGGTGGAAATAGGTAAGGTGGGAAGAGCTAGGCGCAAAAGGTGGAAACCGCCTAGAGCTGGGTTTGTTAAACTCAATGTCGATGGTGATTTGCAAGAGGGAAGGGGAGCGTCAGTTGTTACCGTGATCCGGGATGAGTTTGGGGCAGTGAAGCTCGCTGCAGCATGGAGGGTGGAGTATGGTTGGGACTCGAAAGTGGCTGAAGCTAAGGCCATTTATTTGGGTGTAAAAATTGCTTTAGAGTTTGGGTATCGAAGGGTAGTCATTGAGAACGATTGCCTTGAGCTAGTGAATGCTTTATCATCACAAGAAGTGGGAAAGAACAACCTTCACATTATTTTTGATGATATCTATCATGTTTGCAACTTGCTAGAGTCGGTTTCTTGGAGCTTTGTTTGTAGAGAAGGAAATAAGGTCCCCCATAAACTTGCACATTGTTTGTCATGGGATACCACTAGTAGATTATGGTTGTCTGATTTTCCTAGTAATATTGTAACTCTTATTTCATATGACCTTCCTACGAATGAAAGCTAAGGCCTTGTAGGCTTTGTTTTTTAAAAAAAAATAAAAATTAAGATAATCTTAATTGCAAGAACAAAACATTTTCACATAATTAAATTCATTAGTCATTAATTTCCATTTATTCGGACAAAAACTTAACTTAAATGAAGTGAATTTCTAAGTGGTATGAGTTGTGTGACTTAGCTTTACGAAGCAAAAGTACAAGTAACCTAAGTTCATATTAGAGCACCCACAAAGGTGGGGAGCACCCTCCCCATAGCTCTCTCTCTCCTCCATTTGAGTTACCTCACCATTGTAGGAGGTGACTCATGGGTAACCCACTTGATGGGGATGCCCTCTCTGGCGGGTCACCTCTTGCCTCGACCCACGTAAAGCCTGATGCAGAGTTTTATTTTTATTTTTTTTTGCCATCTTGTGATTTAAACAGTATCGTTTTGATTTTAAAAAAAATAAATAAATTGACAAAAAGTCTGACGCACGTCAGGGTGGACGCGACCAAGGGGATTTTCTCCATGTGTCCCACTAAAGTAGAGTGTTGATTCATGTTAAGCCTTTGATATTTAGCTTTTGGGCATTATATTTTCAATTGAGTTTGTCTCTTAAAAAACTTTCAACGGTAAAAAAAAAAATAATAAAAAAAAACTTGCTATTTTTTTTAAAAAGAAAAAATTGCCAACGACTTTTTTATATTTTTGCCTTTAAAAAGAGACCAATATTGCCAATGTTTTTCACACTTAAATTTTTTACCACCCCTCTACTAACCCACAATAGCTAAGTTATATATCATCTAAACCCAAAAAAATAATAATAGTCCTAGATATGGATCCTAATATTCCTAATCATAAAGGAAATAATTTCTACTCCCCACATAACCCAAACAACCTAAATTACCAAATTAATTCCAATTCTCCAAATTTTCAAGCTAATATCCACATTGATCCAAATTTTCAAAGAATATTATATTATGGCATTCCTAACTGACCAATAATAAAACTTAATCAGCAGTTTCCTAACCAGTTTCAACAACAGTTTCCTAACCAATTCCAACAACAATTCATGAATTAAATTCCCCAAAAATTTTCTTCTGGTTTAAAGTTCCCAATGTCTCAACACGTTAGAAACCAAGAGCCCAACAACTCTCGGGGGAGATGGAACGAGGGTAGTAACAAAACTCCTCCTCAAAGAAATGCCAATGATGATGAAAATGACAATGATGACGTTTATTGTAAAGATCCGCAAGATAGCAACACCACCTCGTCAAATGCAAAGTGGGGTGCACAAGAAGATGACACACTTGTCTCGGCTTGGATAGAATGTGCGATTGAAGATCCGGAGACAACAACTGGTTAGAGTTTGGCTATGATATGGAAATCCATATATGAGCTGTATAAACAAGCTATGGAAGATAATCCTTCCACTATCCGCCCTAGAACCTTGAGAGCTATGAAAAGTAATTTGGGTAGAATAAACAAAGATGTGAACCTATGGGTAGGGTGCTATGATGCGGCACAACGTAAAGATGCAATTGGTACCAACACTTACAATGTCATGAATGAAGCTAAAGAAATGTATAGTGCATCATGTAACGGAGCCCAGTTTACTTTAATCAGTATATGGGAAGTGTTGAGAAAATATGTTAAATGGAGGCTAACAAACAAGCAAGTGCCAAATACCATTGAAAATGATAGCTCCGAAAGATCAGAATCAGATACTCTAACGGAAGTAGGTAGGTGTGGACGTCCAGATAGGATGAAAAAGGCGAAAAAAAAAAGTAAATCTGTAGCTAGTTCTGGAATTAATAGCTTAGATTCATTTACTCATCAAGCCCTATCATAGATAAATGTGATGAAGGAACAATACAAAAGTGTTGATGAGAAGCGAGCTAATGTAGCGCAACAAATGTTGGATTATCAAAAGGAGCAAGATGTCATCAAGAGACAAAGGAAAGAGGAGGAAGAGAGGTTCAAGTTATTTAGTGTTCTACTTGCAAAACCAAACCTCTCTAAAGATGACCAACAACTGTTTTGGAAATTAAAAGAGGAGCTTAGCCACTTTTTAGGCTAGTTATTTATGTTGTTAGTTTGATATTATTTTAAGTTAGTTTCAGTTTCTTCAATGTTTTCCTTAATTTATGTTGTTGTTCATTTGGTATGCTTTTACAATTATTTTATGAGCATATAAAAAACTTGTTTTAATTAATGTAGTTCAAATATAATTGAAGTCATTGACTTGTCAATGAAAAACACTCTTTAATCTCATCTTCTAGAGATGTGTGCACAAACATTGGTTTACAATTGGATGAAAATCTACAAACCTTATCAGAAATCTCATCTTCAAGAGTTGCGTGCCTATATAATAATTCGTAATTGGATAGAAATCTGGATATATCATTAGAAATCTCATCATCCAGAGTTGTGTTCCAATACATGCATTGTTCTGTAATTGGATGGAAATTTGCAAACCTTACCAAAAATCTCATCTTCTACAGTTTTGTGCCCATACATTATATCACCCATAATTGTTTTTAAATCATTTACAAAATTCTATATAAGGCATTTTCACATTGTAGTTCAACACACAAACAAAAATACCCTTTCTCACAAAACAATCTCACATTAAACACTACTTTTACCATATATACTTGTAGACACCTGATTGTGTCTCCCTAAAAACCAAACCCAGTGATGAATATCTTTCGATTGTCAAACGAGGTGAAATGTGAAAAGTCTTGTGATGCGGTCATTTAATACTTCTTTATGTTTTCGAAAATATTTCTTTTTGTACTCTATTTATGGAAAATGTCCAATCCAATTTAGTTTGGTCCATGATAAGGTTCCAATAATAGTTTAGTCAGATTAGGCTCAAAAAGAGATTTCTAACGATATATTATAAGCCCAATTTCAATGAATAATGAGGAAGTTATGACCAAAATACTAAGTTAGGCCCAAAATGGTTTTATACGCCCAATGATAAAGTGGAGGGCCATTAATTATCATTCCTAAATTCATTAGGAATAACTTTAATTTTCTATAATAATCTAGAAGGTAATCTTGAGTTCTAGTTGAATTAAGATTAATAATTATATCTTTTTGAAAAAATGAAGAATTTTATATAGAATAAAACAAGTGTTTTATTTAGAATAAAACAAGTGTTTTAAAAAGATTATATTTGATTTCAAAAGATAAGTACATACTTTATTTGATCTAATTTAATTAGATTAAGGATTCCGTACTGATTTTAGATAACGCGTTCTCCACCGCAAAACGACAGGACCCATCGCGTCGCAATGGACCCTGTTGTGCCGCGACGGACCCTATCACGCCGCGATGGGAGCAGTTTTACTCTGAATCGTATTCGATCTTTTTATGATCATTTCGTTACTATTTTCTCTATAAATAGGGTCTTTATTCCCCGTTTTCAAAATCATCAACAATCATCTTTCTATTCTCTTCTCTCCCTTGAGCAATAGCTTGTTCTTTCTCCCTCTTTCTTGCCCAGCCTTTTTACAAACACAATACCGCATTCACGAGTTCTAGACAAACCTAGCTAAGTTTGAAGTTGCCTTCTCCCTCGACGTGAAAGGTTGCTAATTTCTGAGGGTCTGGTTCCAAATCCCTATTTCAATTATTAAAATTGATTGTTTGATTTAATATTTTCCTTGAAGTTACTAACGTGTGTATTGTTTTGATAGAAAGAGATACGAGGCAACAAAGTAAATTGTTTTATTGCCACATTTTATAGAAATCATGCTTATATTATTTTAATTCCTAATATCATGTTAGGATATTATTATGATTCCTAGTATCATGTTTAGGTTGTTTCCTATTTTCTTCTATCATAGTATCATGTTAGGGTTAAAGCTTTGATCTTTAATGTTTAGTGACATGCTAGGATTTGTTATTAATCTTGTTAGTATCATGCCTAGGATCTTGTTAATAATATTATTGTGCTTTGATGAGATTGACAATTGTTTTGATGATGATATTGTTATGTTATGTTTCTTGATATATTGTTGTTATTGCTTTATCACGCCCTCTCTTGCAGGTTTAAAGGGAATTTGTACTTGAAATCACGCTTAATAAGATAATTAATAATTTTGTTTAGGCTAATATGATTTTAATTCAAGTGCTCGCCAATAATAAATTTGTTTGTGCATTAATATTCAGCTAACATAGATTAAACAGGTTTTAGGGTTAATCTAATGATTGTATGTTAGTTAGAAAGCGCACATGAATATGAGAAGAACAAAGTAAAAGCCTATTTAGGGGAGGTTCAATCTTTTTATGTTGGATTTGTACCTTCATCCCCTAATATCCAGTCATGGTTTTTAACCACTATGGAGTTAGAGATCTCATGGATCGTGAAGAGGTGTAACCTTCACCATGTGAACGGTTTACAAGTTCCTAAAACTTGTTGGTGACTCTTTTTCTCTAGCTTCCTTTGCTTTGGATGCCACCGTGCTTAAGTGTATGATCACAGTGGGGCTCAAGGGTGGGATGCTTGAAATATTTTCTACAATACCCAAAAATGAATTCTAATTCAAATTCATCTAGTTCATCAAGTTCTGACATTTTCGATTATATGGTAAACGACTATGTTGAGTGGCACGAATCAATTACTCAGAGACGTAAGGAAGAGGAATTAATTGAGGAAGCGATCAATTAAGTTGTTGTCCCCCTTGTCACCTCTACTTTTCAGGTCCTATTCACTCTCGGTCCTGAGAACCAAAGGTGGTACGTACCAAGAGATTGTGAAGATTCTGATACACAGTTATATAAAGACTACTTTAGTCCCAAACCACTTTATAATGACGATATGTTTCGTCGAAGATTTCAAATGTGTAAACACGTTTTCACGCACATTGTTGAGGAGCTAAGCAAAAGTAATGAATACTTTCGACAAAGGCCTGATGCCACTGGAAGATTTGGTGCTTCCGCTTTCCAAAAATGCACTGCGATAATGAGGATGTTGGCTTATGGTACAGCAGCCGATGCAGTTGATGAATACCTCAAAATCGCGGCAAGTACAGCAAGAGATTGTCTCCAATACTTTGTTGAAGAGGCTATCTCTAAATTTGGACAAGAGTACCTGAGGAGGGCAACACCCGCAGATGTAGAGCGACTTCTTCATGAAAGTAATGTTGTGGATTCCCCGGTATGTTGGGGAACATTGACTGCATGCATTAGGAGTGGAAAAATTGTCTACGTGCATGGAAAGGAATGTACCAAGGAAGAAGTAAAACTACGACCATAATTTTAGAACCTTTTGCTTCCAAAGACTTGTGGATATGGCATGCTTTTTTGGCACACCTGGTTCACTGAATGATATAAATGTCCTCCAACGGTCGCCATTGTTCAATGATATTTGTGAAGGTCGAGCCCTAGAGGTGAGTTTTGATGTGAATGGAAATAGATACAAATATGGGATACTACCTTACAAATGATATATATCCAAAATGGGCAGCATTTATCCCAACCATCAAGTTTCCACAAACCGCTAAGCAAAGATTATTTACGAGGAAGCAAGAAAGTTATCGAAAATATGTCGGACGTGCCTTCAGAGTGTTACAAGCTCGATTCGCAATAATACGACAACTGGCTCTCGCATGGTCTACGGAAATCCAATGGAAAATTAGAATGGCAGCATTATCATGCACAATATGATTGTTGAAGATAAGCGAGAAAACTATTTGCATTACGATGCATCCGAATTGATCAACCTCAAAATATGGTCGGATCTTCGAACCAAGATATTGACCAATTATTCACTGTGAGAGAAGGACAACTACGTAATCTCAGTTTAGAGGATTACCTGGAAAACAGAAATAATGTCGGAGACAGGGAGACTCATGTGTCATTGAAAAAAAGACTTGGTTGAGCATGTGTGGAGTCGTTTTGGTAATAAATGACGATATCAAGTAATCGGATAATTATTTTCTTATATAATGTTTTTTTTCATTGTAATGTTTTCCCGTGTTGTGAAACCTCTTTTCTGTTCCATCTATGAATTAAATGTGATATTGTTGTTTTAAGAGTAATAATAGTTAAGTCTTCAAAAAAATATATTTAAATTAATCATGTCATTATTACGAATACTTTGATAATTAGTACAAATAATTATTACATAAACGAAATTAATGACAAATTTAAGAACTTATAGATGACATTAATTTGACTAATTAATTAGAAGAATAATTAAATATAAGCTCCATTGGTAGGAAAGGGAAGACATGGTGGGGTATTGATAAAAGTAGGAGAGAGAATAGTGGGGTTACTCACCATTGTAGAAAAAATAAGGGAGTGACTCAAGATAGTGGAATATGATGTGGAGAGGGAAAAGTAGGGAAGAGAAATTTGTGAGCTACCCCACTATTGTGGGTGCTCTTACACCCAATTTTTTTTTTTAAAAAAAATCCTAAGTTTAGACCACAAAAGCTGGAATGATGAATACTCTTTTGTTTCTATATGTAAATAAACGAAGCTTTTTTCTGAAATGCAGAACTGCTAATGCACCTTGAGACTGTATTATACGTAGTATATATTAATAGTTGCTTAAATCTATATGACTATATACTAGGCTCCATAGAAACGAATACGAGTACAAAAACAAGTACCAATACGGGGATAGGATAAGAAAAAATCAAAATTTCCAAAAACGGGTACGACATGGATACGCCGAAAAAAAACAGCAAACTTTAAATGCATAAAAAGTTTTTTAAAATAATCAAAGAAATTCACAACATAACAACATTAATGATTAAAATCACAAGAGGGAAAAAAAAGTAAAAATCTACTGATAGTAGGAATCGAAATATGAAGAAAAACCCATATAATCACACCTATGATTGAAAAGAAAACAAAGGTAAAAAAAAAAAAAAAATGAATGCAGAGAAAAACAATCGAACAAATCAAAACAAAAGAAACAGAGAGTGAGAGAAAAAAGCAGAGGACTCCGCAGCTAGTGGTCACTTGATAGGAGATGGTGGTCACTTGGTCAGAGATGGTGGTCGGGCAATAGGCCTACAACAAAAGGTCGCTGGTCTACTCCATCATCTGTGTATTTTAAGATTTAGGGTATCCTAGTCGCAAAGGTAAGTAATTAAAGAAGGGTTTTTTTAGGGTTGGGCTTAAATTTTTACTAGAGAACGTCCAAAAAGTACCAAAGCCGTCCCTGAAACGTCCCCAAGTCGCCTGAAAGCCGTACCCAAAAAGGCTCCCCGTACCACTTTTTAAGGGTACGCCATGGGGACGTATCTTAGGTGTACCCGTCCTCGGTTTCGTTCCCGATACTTCCCCGGTAAAGAAACAACATAGAGGAGGCGTACCCGTGCATCCTTGCCAAAAAGTACCAAAGTCATCCCCAAAACGTCCCCAAGTCGCCTGAAATCCGTACCCAAAAAAGGCTCCCCGTACCACTTTTCAAGGGTACGCCATGGGGACATATCCTAAGCGTACCCGTCCCCGATAAGGAAACGGCATAGAAGAGGCGTACTCGTGCATCCTTGACTATATACTTCTTATAAACTTTAGAATAAGATCAAGTTGCTATTGTACTACCTCTGTTTCATAGTTTTTGCAACTTTGGGATATTATTTGTGAGATATAAGATATGTTAAAATTGCAAAAAATATGAAATAGAGGTAGTATATCTTTTCATATAATCTTTATACTCCCTACGTTACATATTACTCGCAACAATTACTAAAAATGGCCGTTACATATTACTCGCAACAAACTTTTTTTCCTCATATAATAAGTTTTTATGTGTGATTTTACAAAATTACCCTTAATTTTTTTCTAAACATCCTAATTAAACTACTAATTTTAACCTATTAACTTAAACCCTAACATTAATTAACTTAATTATTTCCCCCCAAAATCATTCCTCTCCCATCTAAGTTCATTCTCATCTTATTGGAAACCACCACCACCACTACCACCACCACCCATCTCTATTCTATGTTCATCAACCCAGAAATTTCTCTCTTTGTTCATCTCCCCTTTATTCGACCGCAACATTCTATGGAGACACCACTGTCGCCGAAAGTTGCTGCCGATGTCCCTTTTGTTGTGGCCGCCTCTTTTTTCTCTCTCTTCCTCTTCTTGTTATTTTGTCATTGCCATTGAACCATATATTTGAAGGTTTTATGGTTAAATTTAAACATGAAAACTTTAGATCTAGAATTTTGATGGTTAAATTTGACCAATTAAAGCTTTAATTGATGATAGAGAGTTGTGGGTTTTGGTTTTGAGGTTCTGGGTTTGAGTTCGAGTTCGTGGGTTGTGGATTTTAGGGTTATTGGTTTGTGGGTTGTATTGATAATGATTAAATTGATAATAATTTTCAGGTCGATTTGTTAACAACTCGGGTAAAAGAAATAATTTCAGATAAGTTCATATTTGAGCTAATAAGTTTAAACTACATTTATTTTATTTTAGGATAAATAATTTCATATAAGTTCAAATATGAGTTTTGGATAGTCAGGTACCGTGGTACATAGTTGAATTATGACATCATTAATAATAATAAATCAAATGTATGGTGCTGACATTAATTTGGCTATGCCAATTTAATAATACTCTATTCTTTATTATTAGCTTTATGATTCGGATTGCAATCCTTTAGCTTCATTAAGGGAAACATTTTAAAGCATTAATGTGCTAAACTAGGTTACTAGCTACATTAGATAAGAGTAAAGGAGTTAAGATATGTTTATGGTGTGGGAAAGTTGATTTAAGGAATCAATGTGTAAGAAGTGTCAAAGGTAGATTTGTTAATTTGAGTGTTTGGGTCGAGTTAAGCTCAGTTGGGGTCAATTTAAGTTAATTGCGTTACTATTCAGGTCGCTTCACATCAAGCTTAGGTTGGGTTAAAAACAGATGGGGTTGAATTTGAATCAGATTAGTAACAGGTAGGGTTGAACTCAGGTCAAGTTGATTTCGGGTTTCAGCGGGTCAAAAAGGGTTTGGCTCAATCTCAAGTTCAGATTGGGTTCGGTTCAGGTCAATAATTCACGGGTAATGTCTTGGTCGGGTCATCTATTCTCAAGTTGGGTCATGTTCGGATTTGGGAATCCTAAGGTTAACGTGGGTCTCAGGTTGGTTTCAAGTCAAGTCATATCGGGTTTGGGTCACCAATTTCTCGGGTTCAAATAAGTCAGACCATGATCGGGTTTGGGTAAAATTTTCAGATCGGTTCAGCTTTTTACAGCTCTAGCTACAACCTATTACAATTGAACATTTCTTGCAATGCAAGTTCTTGTGCTAAACTTGCTACCCAGTTCCTCATCGGAATTCATGAAGAGCCTAATTGTTTCTCACTCAATTTAATTGTATCCCATATTCAAGTCCCTGAGCTAGTAATGTCCTCGTAGCACTACTCACTTGGCCATGCTTTAAAATCCCACACTTTGCATTCCCTAAATTACAATAACGATCCTCGTGACAAACCCTCACAACATACACCCCAATCAAGAATAGTTGAATACACTCATGTTTTTTTTTCCATTACAAGATCACATTGAATAGCTCTTAATATATATATATGTGTGTGTGTGTACATGAATAAAGAGCTATAACTAATATGCTTAACACTAGCTCGAGATCTAACTAGAACTGAAATCTAACCCTAACGAGAACTTTGACTAGGTTGACAGACTTAGATACGTGATGACGATGAAACTATTAAGCACGAACACTTAACTTCATAAGCCTCTCATTTCGATTAAATACATATGACCATATATATTACATCAAAAATGAATCATAATATTCAAAAGATAAGTTTATTATAAGATATTTTCTAAAATAAGTTTTCCGAAAATATATCTTTTTGTTGACAATAAAATTTATAAATTAATAATGATAAGATATAATTAACAAAAAAAATCTGATTTTATTTATAACTTAATCATCTTTTTAATTGAAATGTTTTTTTATCTTTTAAAATTAACTTATAAATATCTTTATTAAGTAAACCTAAATACCTATAAGATAGACATGTTTTAAGTTAAGATATATATCATGGAAACCGACTTTTATTGAAGGCAGACTTAGGTTCCTTTTAGGTTCGAAACTCAGACATTTTCTAAACTCCTCGCAGGTCAGAAACTCTAATTTTATTGATTGTCTAGTGTTCCAACTTGATTCCATAGATTTATTCCAAATAAGCTTTCTTGACCAACATACTTACATAAATCCTAGAAAAATATACTTCTATATCTTCTATGTTTCCATCTTTAGAGAATATCTTTATGTTGCTTCTCTACAGATCTTGTTCTTAAATCTCTTACAAACCTAATGCATTCTGGAACCGCGGGTTAAGTTCCTATCTAGAACTTGTTATCACTCTTCCTTATTCTTTGCTAGAACTTGTAGACAAAGTTCTCTTTTGGAACTCGTTGTCACATGCACTCTTGTCAGGGAGAATGTAGATGTTAGGAAATACCTTATGAACCTGTTAGGGATCGTGCTCTGGATCTTGTGGGAAATCCTGTAAACATCTCCTTTTGGGGTCGGTCTCGTTAGAGAATACCTTCACATCTCTTAGTTATTTTTGTTCTCATGGAAAATCCTGCTTTAGTTCATTTATTCTCTCTTGTTCCTCTTGTAATCTTCAATGTTCCAATCCTCTTAGCTTACTACGTCAGTTATTACCTTCACATAAACACGCAAGAGAACATTAGATTGAAATTTGTTGTTAAAACTAACTTTAAATCAGAGACTGATAAACCTTAAATCAATGCATTTTGTATTTATAAAATCAACCAAGAAAAACTAAAAATAAATAAACTGAAGCTTTACAACAAAGAGCTTAAAGATCCTTAAAGAAACTTTAACTCAGACACTTTACAACTTTAAAACAAAGAACATTATAACATAGAGACTCCTAAAAGTAAACTAGAATAACTAAACTAAAAGACTCCCAATCATATTTACATGTATTAAACTTTCCTAAACATACACACCTCATGTATGCTAGGATACTTACCTCATGAAGTTAACTTATATAAACACTTATTTACATAGTTACTATAGACACCCATTTGTGTCTCCCCAAAACCAAACCCTGTGATGAGTACCTTTCACATCGAATCATAATCGAATGAAGTGAAAGTGTGGAAAGTTTAGTGTTGCGGATAGTTTTAATTTCTTTTCTCCTCTCTCTATTTTTGAAAACCTATTTTAAGAAAACAGTCAATCCAGTTTGGTTGGTCCATGATATTGGTCCATTAATAGTGTAGTTGGATGGGGCTTGAAAAGAGCTTTCCAACGATATATTATAAACCTAATTCCGATGAATATTGAGGAAGTTATGGCCAAATTACTAAACTTGGCCTGGTTTGAGCCTTATATGCGGCCCAATGATCTAGAGGAGGGCATAATATAGATTTATCATTCCTAATGCAATTAGGAATGGTTTTAGTCTTCTAGAAGGTTCTTTTCATTCCTAATTTAATTAGCATTGATAAATTGACTTTTGTTGACTTTTTAGAGTTTTAATCAGAATAAACGAACGTTTTTGAGGAAAATACGATTTTATCCTCCTGTACGGCAATTTCTATCTGATTTTAAGAAAACGCATCAATTTCTTAGTTAGCGCCAAATGCCAGCTGTAGCGCCTAACGCTACACTTGGCGCCTGGCGCTAAGGTCAGCGTTTGGCGCTAATCTGGTTTTTCGCATCAGAACTCTGTTTTTGATGTTTTATCTTTTTGGCTGATTTTCTCTATAAATAGCTTCCTAAAAACTCCGTTTTCATTCACCAACTCTGATCACGATTTTCTTGATTACTCTCTCTCTCTCTTTTCTAAACTAGTCTTCTCTCAAATATAAAAATTCCGCATTCATTAGATTTAGAAACACCTAGCCATATTCGAAGTTGCCTTCGCCCTAGACGTGAAAGGTTTAATTTTTGAAGGTTTGGTCCCAAATCTCTCTTTCAATTATTTAATTTAATTAATTTGTTTATTATTTTCCTTAAAGTTACTAACGTGTGTATTTTGTTATTAGAAAGAGGTACGAGGCATCCAAGTAAGTGCTTTAATGGTTTTTATTGATATTATATAGAAATCATGCTTAGATTGTTATTTTGATTCCTAGTATCATGTCTAGGATAATTTTAATATCAAGTATGATTAAAAGTATGATGTTTCCTATGTTCTTTCTAATATTTATGATTGTTAGTATCATGTTAGGGCTGAATATATGATTTTTATATGTTTAGTGACATGCTAGGGTTTGTTATTAATCTTGTTAGTATCATGCCTAAGCTAGGATCTTGCTATTAATATTATGCTTTAACATGAATATTATGGTTATAATTGTTATTATTAATTCATGATTATTTTAATTATTATTATTATTATGATGATTATTGTTATGATTATTATTATGTTGCTTGACATTGTAGACACCTAAAAATGTCTCCCCAAAACCAAACCCGATGATGAACAACCTTTCACCGTCACTATTGGTCGGGTTTAGTATTTAATCCCGAGAGTGCTTAAAAAATAGTATTTTATTAAATTCATATTTTTGAACAGTCCATGGATTAGTCTTGATGTTTGGTAAAAGCATAGTTTTAATTTTAGCCCAAACTTATTAATTAATTCTAGCCCAAACCTTTTTTATTTTATTGTTTTATTATTTATTTTTGGCCCAAACCCTTTATTTATTTTTATTTAATTATTTTCTTATTTTAGCTCGAATAATAAAAAGTCAGAAAAGGCCCGAAATTGTCAATCGGCACTTAAAATGCCGAAGGAAATTAGGGTTAAAAATGTATTTAGACGGAAAAACAGGCAGGAATTTCCCGCGCCGCGGCAGGTACCTACCTTGTCACGGGAATCCTTCCGTTTGACGGTGGGATTTCCCGTGCCACGGGAGGTATGTCGTGACACGGGACATTCCGTGTCTTTTTCGCGTAAACCCTTGACGCTTCTATCCCGTTTTCTAAAAATTTTCCGCGTCACGCCAAAAGTGTACCGTGTCACAGGAAAGTGTACTGTCTGACGGTGGGGCTTCCCATGTCACGGTACAATTTGACCGTGTCACGGGATACTTTTTTAGGGTTTTTATCATTTTAGGGTTCCGTGTGCTCCCTCAGCACATTTTCCCTATAAATACCCCCTTCATTTCTGATGAACGGGGCACCGAGTAATTCTCTGATTTAATTTTCTCTCTTCTATGCTTTAGCCTAAACACTAGCCTACCCTTTTCACTTCAAAATTCCTTCTTCAAGTACTCAAAGGAGTCCATACTTTACTCGTGGTTCTATACTTAAGCCAAGGCGTGAAACGTAGAATTGTTTGAGGGTTTGGCCCTAAAATCAGCTTTACTTTATTTAATTTAATTTAATTATTGTTTATTTATTTCCTTGAAGTTATTAACTCGTTTATTATTTGTAGTTGCAAACAAACAGAATCAAAGTAAGGATCATGTTCCTTTTATTATTATTATTTTTCTAACGATTTTATGTTGTTGGAATTGTGATTAAGTTGGTTTTAATATTAATGTTTGTTCTATTCTATTTATTTTGATCACCATATTGCATGTTAAAGGGAATATGTAATTGAAAATCACGACTAATAAGATAATTTGGACAACCGGTTTAGGATCCTTTTAATCTTATTATTAATTGAAGTGATCACCAAATTTTTAGAATTATGTGTGCATTAATCTTGAACCAATTTAGTTAAATAATAGTTTGGAGCGAATTGAATATTTTGTTTGTATGCCTTTGAGATCACAGGAATGCTTTTCAATATAAGAATCGAGTATAGGCCAATACGGGCGAATGTGTCTCCATGACTCACTTCGTACCATCATCCCTGATCCTCCTTTCGTGGTTCCGAACCATATGGAGTTAGTAATCTCATGGATTATGAATGGGGTGTAACCTTCACGGGTCAATCGTTGTTGCCTATCGTTGTCCCTTTATCGTGGTTGCCTTTTATGATCCGTGAACGGTTTACAAGTTCCTTAAAAACTTGTTGGCGGCTCCCTACTTTATTTGTCCCTAATCGTTGTCCCTAATCGTAATGTCAATTCCCACTTCCTATGAGTGCCAAGCATATTCATACCATGCTTTTAACGTAGGCGCACTTCGAGCGACGCCTACAGACATATATTTTGTTATTGCTTGATCACACTTTTTATGCATGTTTAAAGGGAATTTTGTATTTGTAATCACCTTAATAAGATAATTAATAATCTTGTTTAGGGTTAATTTGATTATAATTCAAGTGATCGCCAATAATAGATTTATTAGTGCATTAATATTCAACCAACATAGATAAACAGGTATAGGGTTAATCCTATTGATTGTATGTTAGTCGGAAAGCGCACATGAATACGATCTGAATAAAGTAGAGGCATATTATTAGGGCATGTTCAATCTCTTTTAGGTTGGATTTGTACCTTCATCCCCGAACCCTATTTGGTTCAAGACCTTATGGAGTTGACGATCTCCTAGATCGTTAAGGGGTGTAACCTTCACCTCATGAACGGTTTACAAGTTCCTAAAAAAACTTGTTGGTGACTCTTTTGCTCTATCTTCTTTCCCTTTGGACGCCACCGTACTTTAGTGTATGATCACAGTGGGGTCCAAGTTTTGAGTTAACACTTGAAATATTCCCTACAGTTACCTTCATGTATTCCTTAGCCATCATCAAGCTTATATAACCATAGTTCATCATTGTTCTAGTTTTTTTGTATTGCTTATCATATATTACTTATATTCCTTATATCTTGTCTCAAACACAACTTGTCTTCTTATGCACAACTTTACAAACATATTAGATAGATACTCATCATTAGTTTATAATCATCAAAATCTAATTGCTCAACACACTCTCCACCACCCCTCCTCATTAAATCCTATCTGCTTTTGAAGATCACAATACTTTAATTTAGGAGTTTTAATACACATAAATATTGAGTATTGGAATGAAAATGTTAATTCATATACACTTGGAAAGGAGTACTAGGTAACATATATAGTTTATAATATAGCTACTAAAAATGTAAAATAAACTTTGATGTAGAAATTACATGGGTTTCAGTGCCCTATTTTCACAATATTGTAGTGTAGTATAACACTATCTAATCATATGTGTCACTACCTCTAACATACTTCTTCTACAAGCACGACCAATGTCTAATTCACCCTTGTCTAACAATCTCCGATTTTTTTATGTTAGGTGTCTTGTGTATAAAAAATACTATGAATATGCCAACTATGACCTCCCAAATAATATACAAAAAGAAAATTACTTTGTTTAACTTGCAAACTAATACTACTAGAATGTTCACTCTAATGACCTTTAGTAGAGGTCCTATTGTCATCAAAAGTGTGGATTCTTCGTCCTTTGTCTTTGTCGGAAAAGATACTTCCAACCAACCACTTGGTAGGTTTAGAAATGCATCCATCGCAACATAAAAGCCTCCAATAATGAGCATGAACTAGAGAAAGTCAACATATTTCAATCTATGAGAATGCTTGTATAATTCAATGGCGATTATTACTTGTAAAAAAAGTAGTAGATGATACGTAGTATTAGTTTTTGACAGGTAAGAAAATAAATATTTGTATAAATCTTTATTACAATGACTAGGATTCAGGTCTTTAGTTTAATAATTAGTTATTTAATTCTTTAATTTGTTAAGGTTGTTAGAAATTGCTAAAATTAAGGAAGTTATTACAAGTTATTGTCTTTATTCTATCCTTTGATTTAAGAGCTTGGTAGTATAATAATTATGACTAATTACTTCTTTGATTTATATATGAAAATATTAACAATGAAATAATAATATAACACAAAATTATTTGATATATTTAAATGTGTCCAATATATGTGCAATATAAGTGCAATTCCATGTAATTTGTTATCCTAAAAATAATTTAAATATAATTTTTCAAGTAACATATAATATTACATTCATTAATTACCGGTTTTATATCTAATATAATACTCGTGCATAGCTTAAAATTATTATTTAGTTTTGAAAGTCATTACAAAAGTGTATTTATATATTTTTCTTATTGATTATTTAAATTTTGTGAATAATTTTTTACATTACATTAAGAGTCATTATTAATTGATTTGAACCCACTTATATTAATGTTAGCTTCTCCATTAATTAATAGCTTTATTAGTTTTCTTGGATTAGTCGCAACAATTGGACTCTCGATGAGGAAAAGCGAAAATGTAAGAATGATTTAATGTCACTCTACAATGCAAAAAGATGGCCTATCTCTAAGCTAATTAATGTCTTCATACAAAAAGGTCGGGTTACTAAAATAGATCTTACGGGTCTAAATATAAGTTTGCAAGGTTAAATAATAAAGAATTCGTGTCAGGCAGTCTATGAGACAATGATTGAAAATTAAATTTAAAATGACCTATGGTTCAAATATAACAAAAAAATACATTGTTAAAAATTAAACGAATAAGAATAATTCAACAAATAAACTTTATATGTATGATAAGTAAATTTAAGTTTATAACATTGCCATTATCCAAAAATTCTTAAATATTGTTTAGGATTAAGTTATTAACATTAAATGCAAATATTATATCATCTTAATGCAAGGTAAATCATATGAGTAGTCTAATAACATCTTATATAAATACTTAAAGTTTTAGATTAAAAACTACCTTATTTGCTTTCACAACATTTGCTTTTTCTTTTTAAAAATAATAATTGATTTTGAAACCATTTTTATAATATAAATGATTATGAAAAATTAACAATGAAAACTACAAGATCATTAACTTGCATTGTAGAAAAGTTGTTTTTCTTTTTTGCAAATTCTTTTACCAAGACAATGTTTTTTTTTTTTTTTTTTTTTTTTTTTTTTTTTTTTTTTTTTTTTTTTTTTTTTTTTTTTTTTTAACAGCAGAGAAAAAGAGACATTAATCCCCACATTTGCTTATACTAAGACAGTGAAATAAAGGGATGAGTTTTTGAATATTATTAAGCAGATCCCTAGTATGATACGCCCCTGCTAAGTCTCCCTGCACCCAATTGGCCAGCTTGTAGTCTGGAGCAAAAAGTTTTAAGTGCCACTGCCTCTTACCAGAAGCCATTCTAATTCCTCCAGCATCGATCCATCCATGTTGCTCACTCTATCACTAGCGTGTTGCGAAGTCTCTCCCTGGTACCTAGTGCCATCAGAACAGGTAAGATCCCAGAGCCATAGGTTGTTGGAGTTCCTGCATCTAGCTTTCCTTAAGCCAAAGGTGGCGTTCCCACAATCATTACTCCCTGCAATTAGCTGCACACTATCACAGTGGCCAGGTGTTTAGGATAATGTTGCTTTAGTTTCAAGTTCATTTACGATAGTTGAGTATAAAGCAACATTATCAGCGTTTGTGGCAGACTTCTTGGCCCTTTTTACCTCTTCCCGTTTGCGGGAATAAGGACGCTTGAGCCCGTCTACCCGCAGCATAGCCTGCAAAAAGTCAGGCGGCATAAGTATTGCAGGCGGGATAAAATACTTGAAAAAAATGAAATTGAATCAACAACTCTTACCTCAGCCAGAAGGGATAGAATGCGTTCAAGATTGAACGTCTCTATCCCAGGGATATTGTCCTTATCCCTCTTCCGGACGGCTTCCAGTATGGCCTTGACATGCTTCTGGACGTCTGGCCAGCGGGGAGATTGATATGCACCACATCAATACGTGATGAGTGCGAAACTAAGGCAGCACCTATTTGTTGCTGGTCGTCTGAGGATGACGTCTGTTGGGAGTGGGATTTCACCCGCAAAGGCCACCCCAGCTCAAGCGGGGATTCAAAAGGGTTCTTACCTTCAGAGCCGTCCAAGCGGGTACCGCTTGCAAGCGTGGAGAACCCCCCGGTTGCTGTAACGGGGTTAACGAGGTCGAGGCCCAGGCTGCCGCCTACCTTCTCGTTACGCCCCGCTATCCTCATCTTCTGAGGCCCAGCTAAGGCGCTAGGAGTCGACACAAAGGTGGACTTTTTTATTTTGTTGAGAACGGCTAGGGCCTCCTCCCTAGCCCGTTTGAGGTTTTTCTCAAACGACTTCCCAACTTCTCCCCCCCCCCCCCTGCGAAAAATAACCAATTCAAGTTAGCATCCGGGAAAAATAGCTTCTAAAATCAATTTAAGAAAGGATCAGGTGCTTAATACCTTGGCCTTGAGCTCGACCGCAACTTTCTCCGCAAGATCTTTGCGGATGGTTGCAGAAGACCGCCTGGGAGTTTTCTTCGACTGCAGCATGTTTAGCGCTTCTTCTGCAAAAAGAAAGAAATTGGTCAATATCATAAATCAATTTCGATAGAAAAATACTACAGACGGTATAAACTCAGGCGCATACGTTTGGTGAACATGTGCCCTAGCCCGCAGGCGGCTAGGAATCATTCGTCCCGGAACCAGGAGCTCTTGGGAATCCAATTTTTGGGGACTTTTATTGTTTCCCCGGTTGACAGAGTTGCGTCTGTGAGGCCGAAAAAGTCTGCCTCAATTATCTTGTCAAAATCTTCCTCTGGGATCCGAGGAAGAGCGCAGTTCCTACCCAACAAGTCAGGCTTCTTATTGTACAGACGGAATTCATAATTTTCCTGTCTAGTTGGGGCTGACATCAGGTAGAACCTGAGCTTCAAGCCATCGAACTTTGAGACCTTGTCCAAGGTCATCATATATTGCGGCTACGTGGTTAGAGTGTACCACGCCCTCCAGCCGCCTGGGCTTCTGCTGAGATAGTGCATGCTTGCAAAAGCCTCCCAGCCGGGGTGAAGCCCCTGGAACTCACAGGCAGCAACATACCCCAGAATATTGGTCCAAGAGTTGGGGGTAAGTTGCCAGACCCCAAGGCCGTAGCCTCTCAAAATTTCCTTCACCGCCTGGTGAAGGGGGAAGCGAAGGCCAGCTTTGAACGCCGCCTCATAACAGCCGAAATAGCTGTTGGCGTTCTGTTGATCGTCCCCCCTAGCGATGGTGCCCAGCTCAGGCGGCACCCGGATCCTATACCCGTCTCCCAGTGGGTGCATTTTCTTAAAATTTTCTAAGTTTTCCTCCATTTGGATCCGGTCCTTTGAGGAGACGTGGATGCTGAAGGGATCATCCTTCTCGCTCCACTTTTTCCTTCCTTCCTCCTCGCTATCCGGAAGAGGGGGTAAGTCATCACTGCTCTCAGAGGTAGACGCGGAGCTGTCACTCTCCGTCTCCTCCTCGCTTTGGCCCAAGGGGGCAGAGGCGGCCTCGTCGCCGCCTTGGTCGCACTCTTCCAAAAAAGAGTCCGCAGGGGTTGAAGGGGCACGCGGAGGGGATCTCTCCAGAGCCGTCTGGTCTCCCTGACCAGACGTTTCTCCCTCAGGCGTTTGGCCGCCTGAGCCTTCGCTCCTGTAATTTGGATTAGTGGCCGTCTGCATTTTCCGAGCCATGGTGTCCTGCACGGACACATAACTGGTCGGAATCCATGGCAAAGGGTGGTCCCAACACCCCGAGCCGGCACTCCCAGTCCTAGACTCAGTCGTCCCTAGTGACCGGCTGGACTCTAACCTAGGTTGTGCTGTGTGTGTTGGTGATGCATCCATTTATTGCAAGAAATATGTACAAGCGGTGAAAAAAGAAAAGAGTTTAGAGAGACAAAAACGGTACCTTTTGATTTGATATCTGAAGGAAGACGGGTCTGGCTGGGTCGTTGAAGACGAACTTTCTTACTCGCGTCTGACTCAAACGGATGACTTCTGCTCTCTCAAAGTTTTTTTCTCTAGAAAATTTTTGTAAACGTACAAAATTATGTGGGTAAAACGGCTATATATAGAGGGTAAATATGGAGGCATTTCCGTAATTTACTCGGAAGGTGAACGGTTACTCTCTAACGGTAAAATTACCGCCAACCGGAGCGTGACATGTGTCACAGATGCCACGTGGCGTGCCACGTCACATCTGTGAGGGGCAAATGTTTAGGGTAATTTTACCCTGCCACGTGGTCCAATCAGAGGGTGACACTTGTCAGCCTCAGATTGGTCCAGAGCGGACCAATCCCTGCTTGACACGTGTCACTCCAGAAATAAAGGGAAAAAAGCGGCCTTCAGGCCCAAATCTCGAGAACGCCGCAAAACGGCGCAGCCCACCAATGATTAGGGTTCAGTGACCTAATTAGGGGCACAATTTCCAAAGACCCTATAAATAGGGAGATGTCCCTCATTTTGAAGGCACGTTTTACCATTTATTACACTTGTATTCTCTTACATCAGAAAAACATCTGAGCTTGGAATCCGAGCAGATACCCACCTTAATTCCCGTTCTCTTTATTCCGTTTCAAGTTACTAACTTGACCGTCGGAGGCGGAGCTCCAATCACCCGGAGTCTCCGTTATTTTGCAGGTACAGATCGACCGGATCAGACTTCGTGACATAACTCTCCCGAGGGACAAAAACACCCAAAACACCAGGCAGCTTGTTATTCGCTGCACTATCTTCAAAGCCTGGGGGGTAGTCCTGATTAGAGCAAAGAGGTTCAGCACACACTTCAGAATGGTTAGAGTTCCTATAAGCTTTCACTTTATGTTCCATGCTTTTAATCGTAGACCAAGCATTTTGTTTGTGCTTCTTGAAAATTAGGTTGTTCCTTGCCTCCCAAATGCTTTCCAGACCTGCAACAAAAAGAAAATAACTCTCCCCTAATCCTCTCTTGCTTTCACATAACAATTTTTGCCAGTTATAGACCCAATCAGCTATAGGAATGTTATTTTGATAAATCACATTGAGCCCCAAGGAGCAGCCCTTCCAAACATGGATAGCAAAATTGATGTCTCGAAAAATGTGTTCAAGAGTTTCCAACTTAGACTTCTCACTCTCTTCCTCATTGATACATAACACACAGTGATGATCAGAGCCAAGTCCTCTTCTCTTTCTTTCACTCCCTATAGGGAGGGCTCCTTTTAGGATTTTCCACAGAAAAGTCTTTTGCCAAACTCAAGAAAAGCTTCCAATTTACGTTGCATTCATCATGGTGTTGATCATGAGCTTGATTCCTATTGAACAAGAACATGTATCCACTCCTTACAGAGTAACAGCCTTTCCTATTACCATTCCAAACTATCAAATCTTCGTGACCAGGCTCCATTATGTGGATGGAAGTGATTTTCTCAACTGTGTCTTCATTAAACAGCAGATTACATTAATCCAAGTTCCACTCTCCATTACAGTTAAGAAGAGAATTAATAGTTGCATCAGTTGAAGCAGTATGACCACTCCAACCAAGCACCTTGCCAAAGATCCAGGGGTGGTGAATTTTAGCAGTGCACCCATCCCCCACAGACCATGAGCAGCCTTGTTGCAACATTTGTAAACCCCATTTGATGCCCATCCAACCCCACGAGCCAAAACTCATGTTAATACTTCTATTCTCAAATAGGGTTGTCTTGTCAATCCCATATTTAACACTAAAAACCTTACTTACTAGGGAGTCCCTATCCATAACTATACGCCAACCTTTTTTTCTAAAAGAGCTTGGTTGAAAAACCGAGCATCTAGAATGTCAAGGCCCCCATTCTTCTTAGGGGCTGTGAGATGCTTCCAACTCTTCTAATAAACCCCTTTACAATCCTTATTTCCCATCCACCAGAATTTAGCAATGATGCTATTTATTTTCTTGAGGATCCCCATAGGACATTTGAAGATGGAAAGGACATAAGTCCCTAGACTGGAAAAGACAGATTTAATAAGAGTTAGCCTTCCTACAGGGGACAGAAAAAGAGAGTTGATCCAAGCATTTAAGCGTTCTTTCACTCTGTCAACCATGAAACCGAAGATTTCCTTTTTGGAAGATCCAAAATCAGCCGGGATGCCTAGATAAATTCCAAAATTATTACTTCTCCTGATGCCTAAAATGTTGCTAAAATTGATTATATCCTCCTCCCTTGAATTTGGGCTAGCAAGAAGCACCGATTTTCTTTGGCTAATAACCTGACCATAAGCCTTGCAATAAATATCAAGGACATTTTTTAGATCTCTCACATTGTTTTATTTCCCGTGAAGGAAGAACACCGAGTCATCAGTAAAAAAGAGATGGTTGATGTTAGGAGCTCTTTGGGCCACTCTTAAGACTACAATGTTCCCAAATCGTTCATTACTTCTGATTAGTCCTGACAAAGCTTCCATGCACAAGATAAATAAATAGGGCGATAGGGGGTCACCTTGACAAAGGCCACAATTTGGATTAAAAGGTTTTTGAGTGCAGCCATTAACAATTACAAAGAAGGAGACAGAACTAACACACTTTATGACAGTCTTAACCATCAAATTAGGAACCCCAAAGTTGTACAGCACAGATTCTAAAAAGTCCCACTTAATTCTATCGTAGGCTTTGCTCATGTCTGTTTTAATGGCAATCTTCCCCTTTACTCCTTTCTTAGATTTCCTAATGTTTTTAAGGAGCTCATGAGCAAGAAGTATGTTGTTCGAGATAGCTCTACCCAGAATTAAAGCATTTTGAAAGTGGCTAACCAAGTCATTAATCACCCTCCTAAGTCTATTAGTGATACATTTGGAAATAATCTTGTAAATGACATTTCACAAGCCAATAGGCCACAGCTTATCCATAGACTCTGGGTTTTCACATTTAGGAATGAGAGCGATGTTAGTGAAATTAAACTCTCTTAGAAGGTTACATGTGGATAATGCCGATTGAACGGCATCAATAACATCATTTTGAATCTAACTCCAATTTTTCTGGTAGAAGCCAGCCGGTATCCCATCAAAAGTGCATTCCTAATCTCTCTGCTTGAGTAAGGTCTTGAAAGCAAGTCCTTCTGATCCTCTGAGAGGGAAGTAGTGATTCCCCTTGCAGCTTTTGCAATATCAGCATCTCTGTTTGTGGAATGAGGTTGGATGTTGCTCTCATAAAGTTTTTTGAAATAGTCCACAGTGACTTTCGCAATTTTCCCCTCTTCTGTCAACCATTCCCCATTGTCATCTTTAATAGCTTCTAATTTATTTCTTGCTTTTCTCCCTTTAACAAAGTTTTAAAAATACCTAGAACAGGTATCCCCTGGAAAATTCCAATTTAATTTTGTCCTTTGCCGCCAGTAAAAAGCCATGTTTCTTGCATATTCCTCCATCTTCTTGATAACTCGCATGAAATCCTCTATTTCACCTTCGTTTTCCAGGAGAAGTTGTGCTTGTAGGAGGTCCTTTTCAAAATTGTCCCAATCTCTGTCTCACTCACATCTTTTATCAAGACTCCATTTTTTAATTCCCAATTTTGCCTGTTGAGAACGCCTTGCTAGTTTGTACATTGGTGAACCATTATGCTCTTTGTTCCAATTCACACGCGCTACCTACATGCAACCAGCATAATTTAGACTCCATCTCTCTAGTTTGTATGCACTCTTCTTTTTGGTGGGCAGTTGTCGAGTTTGTAAGACAATCGAGGCATGATCAGAAAGTTAAATTTGCTGATGACTAATGATCGAGTGGGGGAAAAGATTTAGACATCTTGTGCTTGCATATCCTTTATCAAGCCTTTCCAACACCAATTCATCTCCCTGTCTACCATACCCCAAAAGCAAGACATTGATTAATACCTGTAAGAACATGTAACTAAAAACTTATCTTAATAATTGTAGGCGTCGTTCGAAGTGCGCCTACGTAAAAGCATGTTGTGAATATGCTTGGCACTCATAGGAAGTGGAAATTGACATATACGATTAGGGACAAGGAAATTAGGGAGCCCCCAACAAGTTTTTAAGGAACTTGTAAACCGTTCACGGATCATAAAAGGCAACCACGATAAAGGGACAACGATAGGAAACAACGATTGACCCGTGAAGGTTACACCCCATTCATAATCCATGTGATTACTAACTCCATATGGTTCGGAACCACAAAAGGAGGATCGGGGATGATGGTACGAAGTGAGTCATGGAGTCACATTTGCCCGTATTGGCCTCTACTCGATTCTTATAGTGAAGAGTGATTCATGCGATCTCAAAGGCATACAAACAAAATATTCAATTCGCTCCAAACTATTATTATTCTAAATTGGTTTAATATTAATGCAACATATAATTCTAAAATATCGTGATCACTTGATTTAATAACAAGCTTAAAAAGGAACCTAAACCGGTCGTCCAAATTATCTTATTAGGCGTGATTTTCAATTACATATTCCCTTTAAACATGAAATATGGTGATCATAAAAAATATAATAGAATAAACATTAATATTGGAAGAAATTCAACAATAAATTGTTAGTCAAAGCAAATAATAAACCTAATCATGATACTAGCAACAAGAATAAAAATAAGAGTAATTAAGTGATTAATTACTCACTTTTCGCGTTTCCTTGAATTGCTACATCATGAATAAACTGTTAGTAACTTCAATTAAAATATAAATCAAATGGAAATTAAATTAAATAAATGTAGATTTGATTTGGTCCAAACCCTCAGTTATTTATACCTTTCACGCCTTTGGTTTAAGTATAGAACTTTGGGTTAAGTATGAACTCCTTGTAGTGCTTAAGGAAAGTATTTTGGAAGAATAGGGAGGCTAGTGTTTAGGCTAAAGAGGGAGAAGAGAATGATATGATGATCAAGCTTGTTGATGATTGGAAAAATGGGTAGATATGACCTCTATTTATAGAGAAAAAAGAGGGTCGAAGAATCAAGAAAAGATAAGAATTCGAATCGGATAAAACTCTTGCGATAGACAGCAGTTTTTGCGGTTTTTGTTTTTATCATATCTTTTGATCCAGAAATCGAAATAAGATGAATAAGATATCGTTGGAATGATATTGAAGTATAATTTATAACCTAATTAGAATAAGATTAAAATATTTTGTATAACAAATGATATAGCCGAAATAGTGAAACGGTGTCAGTTTTGGATATAGTTTGACATTTTATTCATATCTTTTCCGTTATAGCTCGGAATTGATATTATAATATATCATTGGAAAGATAATTTCAAGGGCTATCCAACCATATAAAATTTGGATAAAAAATATATGGCACGAAAATAATATCTTTCTATCTTTGAACGTCTTTCAATTCGGATAGAAATAGGATTTTCAAAAAGAAAAGTTTTATTCAATTTCAAACTCTTTAATCTTATCTTTTCAAAAAGGATAATTAGGATCTTCTAGAAACTTATAGAAGTTTCTAATTAATCCTAATTGTTTTAGGAATTGGATTAAATCATTTGGACCCTCCACATGATCATTGGGTCGTAGGTAAGGTGGGCTTAGGTTCAATTCGGTTTGGGCTCAGTTTAATATTTTGGCCGTAACTTATTCGTTATAACTCGGATTTGGGCTTATAATATATTTTTGGAAAGCTCTTTTCAATCCCCATCCAACTATTCAATCATTGGACCCAGATTATAGACCAAAATAAACTGAGATAAACGTTTTTTTAAAATGAATGATTTTAAAGGACACAAAATGAATTATTTTGGGTTTAAAGGCACGAAAAGAGGAAAACAAATTATGGTTTGGGGATATGGGCTAGGATTTGGGTTGGTTTATGAAATGAAAATATGGATTTAATCACTCCAAGATTAAATACTCAACCCGACCAATAATGGCGATGAAAGGTTGTTCATCATCGGATTTGGTTTTGGGGAGACATTATTAGGTGTCTACAATAATCAATTGTGGTAAGTCTGGTAACATTATGATAAAACCATTACATAATTCTGTTCCTGCAAGGATCCGACAACCCGGTTACAAAGTCCGAAGCTCGAGTATGCAACCCGTTAAGCTCCTATCGGCCAGAAGAGAACCGACACAAAAAGGAAGGATTAGCTAACCCCAGGGGATCCGAGGATACCCACACTGATGACAAAGTCAGAAAGTGTTTAAGAGAGAGAAATAAGATAGAGAGAGAGAATAAGAGAGAGAGAGAAAGAGAGAGAGAGAGAGAGAGAGAGAGAGAGAGAGTGTGTGTGTGTGTGTGTGTGTAATAAATGTTAACCTTATTAGTGAAGTTTAACCTACTATTTATAATAATCCTCGTGACTGGTAGTTGTATGGCATGCAGACCACCTTGCGACAAGTGTCAAATTACTGATGATACGTTCCATTCGCTGACAAGCCGATATTTATGTCAATTTCATAATTACCGGTATGTCCGAGAGTAGCTAATAATCTGAACCCGGCTAAGAAACCGGCCCATTACTCTTTGTTGGCCTAATATCAGTATCTTCCTATACAAATTCTTATACATCAGATCATGCTAAACAAAAGATCATGTGAATGATTAAAATATATAACTCAGAGAACTTTGATGCATACCTTTGATTCAAGACCTACTTCCAAACTCTGGAGTACAAAACCACATCATACAATAAAGAAGACGGGATTCAAACTATTATGATGGTGCCAGTGAGCATCAACTAATTCAATTTTTTTTTAATCAAGGATTGTGATGTAATATTTCAATTAAGAAGACGGGAGCCAAACTATTATTACATCACAAACAAAGATTAAACTATCAAGGATTGTGATGTAATAATAGTTGTAATTTCTGAACTCTTTAGGCATCAACTAATTGATCAACTTTCTAAATTTTGTTAAACTGTTAAGATTAGTTCTTGGTTTTGGGGTATATTGCTCCATCATCTTCGATTATTATAATATTTGTCGCAGAGTAAGATATATTTGTATATATTTGTGATATAGTTTGTATTCTTATCGTACTAGGTTTCCTAACATGATTAGGACTAGTATTGTAACACTATATATATTATTCAATGGTACACACTCCAACCCAAGGAGTTTTCCCGAAATCTAACATGGTATCATAGTCTAGATTTTTTTAGGGTTCCACATAATTTAATTTTTCTAAAAAACTCCGATCCTTTCTTCCGCAAAACTCTACTTTCACGTGGTAATTCATCACCAATTTTTGCTACTTGTTTTGTCCTTCTTGCCGCAAGATCAACTTGTGTTTGTTTTTCCAGTAGCAGCCTTTTGTTCTTTTCTTTAATTAACAATGGCTAAAGATGATGAACAACCCTCCCCACCTCCTCCTCCTCCACCTTCCAATGACTATCACCCTGCTAATTCTATTAGCAATATCAAGAATGAGGTGCCTGAAATTCTTGATCGTGACAAAGGGAATTATGGTAGTTGGGTTGAAATCTTTGAGATTCATTGTCATTCCTGCAATGTTTTCGACCATATAGATCCAAAATCACCTTGTCCTACGGACCTCACCTCGGCGCAGTGGAACTGCCTTGAGTCAATTGTGAAAAAGTGGATTTATAATATAATTTCTGCAGACTTACGAAGCACGGTGTTGTACAAGAATGCTACGGCACAAGAAACTTGGGATAGGCTCGCTAATATTTTTCAAGATAATGGTGAAATTCGTGCTATATACCTTGAAAATCAATTTAACAATCTTTTTGTTGAGAATTTTCCAGACGTGTCTTCTTATTGTCAGAAATTGAAGGAACTCAAAGACCAACTTGCTAATGTTGGTCAACCCGTATCCGAGAGAACTTTGGTTCTTCGTCTTTGTGCAGGTTTAATTGACTCGGACTATGATGGAGTGGCTCAATCCATCACTCAAATTCGCCCTCTTCCCGGATTTGATGAAGCAAGATCAAGAATTTTGTTAGAGGAGTCAAGAAAATCGGCTAAAGAAAATTCCGGGCAAGCCTTTGTGGCGCAAGTCAACAACACCACCACCACCTCCGCGGCAGCCGCCCAACAACAGCAGCCACCGCAGCAGCAGGGCAGGGGTGGTGGTGGCGGTGGACGTGGTAGCAAAGGGAGGGGAGGCAAGGCTAAGGGGAAAGGCAGAGGGCGTGGCAATTCTCAGCAGCCACAAACGGCCCAAGCCCAGTTCACTCCTTCCAATCAAGCAGGCCCAACTCAGCAGCAATTGTGGGCAAGTTTTCAGCAGTGGGCTCAACAAGCTACTTGGGCCAGGCCACCTGCTCCGTTTCCAGTCCAGCAGCAACAATCCATTCTCGAACAACCCAGACCTCAGCAAGCATACGCGGCCCAATATGAGCAGCCCATGACACCAACGGATTTGGCATCTTCTTTCTCCACGATGACTCTTCCAAATTCCGACAATCAGTGGTACATGGATTCGGCTGCAACTTCTCACATGACGAATAACGCTGGTAATCTCTTACCCTTGTTTAATTTAAGCACTAAAAATCATATTTTAGTTGGTAATGGTCATCGTATTCCAGTAACAAGTTATGGTCATGGCACCCTTCCCCATACTAAAACACCTCTTGTCCTTCGTGATGTCTTCCTAGCACCTGAACTCATAAAGAACCTTATTTCAGTCCGTAAATTTACCTCTGATAATTTTGTGTCTATTGAGTTTGATCCTTTTGGTTTTTCTGTGAAGGATCTTCGTACGGGGAACATCATAACGAGATGTGATAGTTCGGGAGACCTATATCCAGTCCGAACCACCAAGTCCACTCCGTCAACCTGTCTTGCTACTTCCCTCACTGTTGTTTCACCATCTACTTGGCATAGTCGTCTAGGACACCCTGGAGCTCAAATTTTTAGCTATCTTAAGTCTAAAAATCATATTTATTGTAATAAGGAGCATGACTCCACGTTTTGCAATTCATGTCAATTAGGAAAACATACTCGACTACCCTTTGATAATTCTAATAATACTACAGTTTGTGCTTTTGATATTATACATGCCGATTTATGGACATCTTCCATTCGTAGTACTCAAGGTCACAAATATTATCTAGTCTTATTAGATGATCATACTCATTTTGTGTGGACAATTCCTCTAAAATACAAATCTCAAGCTTTTCAATCCTTTATCAACTTCCGAAAATATGTTGAAACCCAATTTGAACGTCAAATTAAATGCTTTCAATGTGATCATGGTAGGGAATTTGAGAATGACCCTTTTAAGCAAAAATGTATTGACCATGGGATGCTTTTCCGCTTCTCTTGTCCTCACACATCTTCCCAAAATGGCAAAGCTGAACGTATGATTCGTACAATTAATAATATTAAGCGTACAATTCTCTTTCATGCGTCTCTCCCCCCCTCGTATTGGTTTTATGCTCTTGAAACGACCACTTATCTTCTAAATATTTTGCCAACCAAAGCTCTTAAAAACAATACTCCGGCTCTTGCCTTGTTTGGAAAAACTCCTTCGTATGATCACATTCGTGTCTTTGGGTGTCTTTGTTTTCCTAACTTGTCAGCCACAGCTCCACATAAATTAGCTCCTCGTTCAACACCATGCGTGTTCTTGGGCTATCTCATTGATCATAGAGGGTATAGGTGTCTTGAAATCACCACCAATAAAATTATAATATCGCGTCATGTCACCTTTGATGAATCTACCTTCCCCTTTCGGAATATAGCACATTTTCGTAGTAATGATTATGATTTTTTGGTGGATGATTCTCCATCACCAGATTTGTTGCATCCCCATTTACTTAGCCCGCAATAAACAGCCCAATCTCCCTCTCCTACCCACAGTCGTGGCTCACAAACCACAGCCCAATACCACGGCCCACCCTCTCCTTCATCTCCAAATTGTGGCTCACAAACCAAACCTCAAAACCGAGGCCCAAATCCAACCTCAGTCAGCCCCCTGCAAACCCCGCACTCCCCTTCTCACCAACCCACATCGCAGCTGGGCTGCGACAGCCCAATTTCTGCCGCGGCAAGCCCGCGATCTCCTCTGTCCAGCTCAGCTGCAACTAGTAGCCCAGCGTCCACTACACCAGCTTATACCCCGCCACCTTTGCGTGGTGTACAGCCCATACAACCCACTCGGCCACCACCTCCCTCTCCCCTAGTCACCCGTAATCAACGGGGTATTTTTAAACCAAACCCGAAATATTGTAACCTCATAGTTCAACCTTCGGGTCCCCATCTTCATAAATCACCACTTCCAAAGTCCTATAAACAAGCTTTAAATGACCATAATTGGAATGCGGCGATGAATGATGAATATAGTGCTTTAATTAAAACAGGGACATGGGAATTGGTGCCTAGGCCTGCGGGGGTGAATGTTGTTAATTGTATGTGGCTATTTAAGCATAAATACAAGTCTAATGGTGACCTTGAAAGGCACAAAGCTCGTCTTGTATGTGATGGCAGGTCGCAGGAAATTGGTGTGGATTGTGATGAGACTTTCAGTCCGGTAGTTAAACCGGCCACTATTCGTACTGTTCTCAGCTTAGCTTTAGCTAAAAAGTGGTCGATACATCAACTAGATGTCAAAAATGCCTTTTTACATGGTGACTTGAAAGAAACTGTTTATATGCATCAACCTCCGGGTTTTCTAGATTAGAGAGCGCCCAATCATGTTTGTCGTCTCCGCAAGGCTCTCTATGGTTTAAAGCAAGCTCCTAGAGCTTGGTACTAACGCTTTGCAAATTTTCTTATTAAGTTAGGCTTTGTCATTTCTAAGAGTGACACTTCTCTCTTCACTTTCCGACAGGGTAATGATATGGCATATTTGCTTCTTTATGTTGATGATATTATATTAGCTACCTCATCTGACAGGTTGCGTGCAGGGATCATATCTCAGTTACAAACTGAGTTTCCTATGACTGACTTGGGTCCTTTGAGTTATTTTTTGGGTATTGCAGTAACCCAAAAACCTTCTTATTTGCTACTTTCACAGGAAAAGTATGCACAGGAGATTTTAGAGCGTGCAGGTATGGCCTCTTGTAAACCTGCAGCCACTCCAGTTGACACTAAGTCCAAACTTAGTGCAGATGCAGGGCCACCTTTTCAAGATCCTACGTTGTATCGCAGTTTAGCAGGTGCTCTTCAGTATCTCACTTTTACTAGGTCAGATATTGCATATGCGGTACAACAGGTATGTCTTTTTATGCATGATCCCCGGGAACCTCACAATGAGGCATTGAAACGCATTCTGCGTTATGTTCAGGGTACCATTGATCACGGCTTACATTTATATCCGACTGTTTCTCATCGACTTATTACTTACACTGACGCTGACTGGGGAGGTTATCCCGATACCCGACGGTCCATATTGGGCTATTGTTGTTTCCTTGGGGACAACCTTGTGTCTTGGTCATCTAAGCGTCAGCATACTCTGTCTAAGTCCAGTTCAGAAGCAGAATATCGAGGCGTTGCGAATGTTATCTCAGAGGCATGTTAGCTTCGTAATATTTTACTTGAGTTACATTGTCCTCTACGGCAGGCTACTATTGTTTATTATGATAATGTCAGTGCAATCTACCTTTCTGGCAACCCAGTACAACACCAACGCACCAAACATGTGGAGATGGATATACATTTTGTTCGAGAAAAGGTTGCTTTGGGTGAAGTTCGGGTTCTGCATGTCCCTTCAAGATATCAGTTTGCAGACATTTTCACTAAAGGCCTACCACGAGATTTATTTCTGGATTTTAGATCCAATCTTAGCGTACGCTTTCCTCCCGCTACGACTGCGGGGGTGTGATAGATATTATAGGATTATTATAATATTTGTCGCAGAGTAGGATATATTTGTATATATTTGTGATATAGTTTGTATTCTTATCGTACTAGGTTTCCTAACATGATTAGGACTAGTATTGTAACACTATATATATTATTCAATGGTACACACTCCAACCCAAGGAGTTTTCCCGAAATCTAACATCTTCCCATACAAATTCTTATACATCAGATCATGCCAAACAAAAGATCATGTGAATGATTAAAATATATAACTCAGAGAACTTTGATGCATACCTTTGATTCAAGACCTACTTCCAAACTCTGGAGTACAAAACCACATCATACAATAAAGAAGACGGGATTCAAACTATTATGATGGTGCCAGTGAGCATCAACTAATTCAATTTTTTTTTAATCAAGGATTGTGATGTAATATTTCAATTAAGAAGATGGGAGCCAAACTATTATTACATCACAAACAAAGATTAAACTATCAAGGATTGTGATGTAATAATAGTTGTAATTTCCGAACTCTTTAGGCATCAACTAATTGATCAACTTTCTAAATTTTGTTAAGCTGTTAAGATTAGTTCTTGGTTTTGGGGTATATTGCTCCATCATCTTCAATAATTATCCATTGGCATAAAACATAATTTCTGAAGTTTAAAGTTGTATGTTGAGCTGAGTTTACTTTGAAAGTTGAATTTTTCCATGGGGGTGTAAGAATTTTTTTGTTGTGTTACCTTGTGTCCCTGATAATATATCACTATTAATTCATGGATTTATAGAATATTTTTCCATGGAGTAATTAAAGTCAAACTAAGAAAAACGTAAGTGGTTAGGGATATTGTTGTAGAGTGATCGATCAGGTGTTTATAAATGAAATAAAATAGTCGTATCCGTGAAAAAAAAAAAAAAAAAAAAAAAAAAAAAAGTAGTTATGATGGCATGAGGAAACACAAAGGTGATCAAAACTTTCCGCTGGCAAGCTTGTCACAGAGCTATCCCTACTAGGTAGCACTGTCAAAACGGTTTGAAAGTTCGGGTTCGGTTCGGTTTGAAATCGGTTTGATATTAAATTGGGTCGGTTTGAAATCGGTTTAAGTGTTTTGCGGGTCGGTTTCAGTTCGGTTTGAATAGTTATCGGTTTGATTCGGTTTCGGTTTAATCTTGAACGGTTTTAATTCGGTTTGGGTAGTAAACGGTTCGGTACAAACGGGTTGCGGTTTGTTAACGGTTCGGTGTAAACAATTTTTATCCCGGTTTAAATAGTTTTGGGTTGGGAACGGTTTCGGGTTAGAAACAATTCGATTCTTTTTCGGTTCAGTTTATAACTAGTTCGGTTCTTTTTCGGTTCAGTTTATAACTGGTTCGGTTCTTTTTCGGTTTAGTTTATAACTAGTTCAGTTCTTTTTCGATTCACTTTATAACTAGTTCGGTTCTTTAATGCTCGATCGGTAGTAAACATGTGTGCATAACTAAATTTCAATTAAAACATCTTTTTACTTGATTTTAATATTCTCTTTATAGTAAGCATTTTGTAGTTGATTCGTTTATAAGCGATCCGGTTCATAAACGATTCGGTTTGCAAGCGGTTCGGTTTATAAACAGATCGGTTTATATACAATTCGGTGCAAACGGGTTGCGGGTTGTTAACGGTTCGGTGTAAACGGTTTTTATCCCGGTTCAAATGGTTTCGGGTTGAAAGCGGTTTCGGGTTAGAAATAGTTCGATTCTTTTTCGGTTCGATTTGATTTCCATTCGGTTTAGAACTGGTTCGGTTCATTAACGGGTTCGGTTCTTATACGGTGTAACGTTATTCGGATCGGTTCGGTTTCGGGTTCGTTCACATATGGTTCAGGTCGGTTTTCGATTTCAAAAAAAACGGTTTTTAATCGGTTCGGTTCTCATTTGGATCGGTTCGTTTCGGACAGTTAAAACGGTTTCGGTTTAAAATTTGACAGCACTACTACTAGGGAAGCTATCCAAAGAAGAGGAATGCCTTCGCCCAAAAAATAAGGGTTCCTTTCTTCACTTACTTATCACGACACCACCACTACATAAAACTTCATATAGTCACACCGTCATTATCTCCTCATGCTCTATATTAACTTTTATTTTGTTTAGTTTGACTTTTACCACCCTAGTAATACATTACTCTCAATCCAAGCGTATCGTTAGCTTAATTACAAAACGGGCAATTCATACGATAAACACTTTGTTACACTATATTACAAAGAGTAATGTACACTAGGTGCACCTGAAATTTTGTATGTATAACTAATTAATTATATATATAGCGAATTTGTATTTTTTTTGAGGGAGGTAGGGAGGAGGGGAGCTAAAGGACATGTAAGTAGATAGATAAATCTAAGTACCTAACCTAATCATGATTTAGGATTTTTCATTAATTAGGCTAAACTCGAACTATCTTGAGCTTAAAATTTTAATCATCTCATTAACATTTTTAGAAGGAATAATGACTCATTTTAACTACAACTAAGATGAATTGAATTTTTGTAAGGGACAACAATATAAATGTTATCGTATATTCATATGACACATAATTGTTGTAATCTTCCATGACTTGTTAGTGAAGTTACGCAATCTAGCTCTTACATATTTATTGATTTTAATTAACATGGAGTGCATATAATTTAATTTTTGGGTCCATAGATTATTTAATGACAATTTATTAGTTGATCCTTGATATACATAGATCGAGTTAGGTGTGCCATGAGTACGTGTTTTAAGTATGTTCATTTTATCAGTTTTGCTCGTTCAAAATTCTCTAAATGATGAGGAAAAAAAATCAAATCTTTAGTTACCTTTAAGTGTACCTAGAAATACAATAGAGGTGCTGAGGTTTGATGAAAAATTTGTTTATCAAAGGAGTATTGTAATAGCAACAAACTTAGCTTGTAAATAGTCGATTGATTTCTTGATTGATATATTTCTTTTCTTATCATTTATTTCCATTTGTAAGAAAGTTAACTAACTAATCAAGCTGGAGGAAAGTTTAGATATAAACGTATGAACGAACAAGTTTGAAGTTTTAAAATTTTGGAACTCAACTCTCAAATTGAAGTTTTAATTGAATGAGTATTTGATTTGATTTCGTAGCAGTAAACGTTACTTCAAAAAGATTATATTCTGAATGCAATCGAAATATTAGTTCAAAGCTAGACAATATTACGTATATTAATACAACATGTCGATAGAGAGTGAGAGATATCTCAAGTGGTTAGAGCTTCCTTCCCGCTTCTAAGAGATCTTGGGATCGATCTCACCCCGCCCTTGTGGCTCTCTAAACAACAACAACAACCAAAAAAAATGTGCATAATGTAACCCGTGAGTTGCAATTAGCTAGCTGAGTTAGTAAAATGTTTGAAAATGTTTATGTAATATCTAAGCTAAAATCTTATTTACATAACTGCTTATAAATATAATTATACACTCGAAAAAAAAATTAAAAAAAAATAAAAACAATTTCAGTGTTACTCTCTCACATTACTTTATTAAGCTAAGGTAACAAGACTAAAAACACATCAATACAATTATACAAAGTTATGATAATTTGTGGTTAAAAAAAAAGTTATGATAATTTGTATTTATAAAATTATAATTGAGAGAGTGAGGGATAACTCAATTAAGTGGTTAAAGATTTTCTTCCGATTTTAAGTGATCATGGAATTGATTCTCATCACTCGTCCTTGTTGCTCTTAAACTACAAAATAAATAAATAAAATTAAAAGAAATGTTATATAATTTTGGTAAATTAAATTGTAAATATCTAAACTTTATATTTAAAAAATTGCCGATCAAATAAGCTATTATACGGGGGCCCACTTATTAAAGGATAGTAGGTAATTTGTATTTATTATATTTTCAGAGTGTTTATTAATTTTATAGATTATCACTTCATATGCATCAATGCATGGTATGAAGAGAGCTTATACAATATTCCTGCGATAACCTAAGTCAACAAAAATCCAGAAAACTGGGCGAATTAATTAAATAAAAATATCATAGAAGAGGAAGGCTACACCAAATAATTGATACCTTTTGCAGAGCTTGCAGCCTCAACCCAAGCAAGTGCTAATTATAGTAATACAGAAAGAATATTATACCCCCAAAGTCTTAACTCAATTAATATGTTTCATACAATATTAATATTAATATAATTAACTTTTTACTGAGGTTAATTTTATGATACAAGTATTATACAAGATTTGTATTTAGTACGTAGAAATTGACAAGGTAAAATTTGTAGCTATATAAAGGATAGTGTGCTTAGGGTTAAAGCATAACCAAATCCTTCACATTTTAGTGAAAAAACATGGGAAAGTTAGGAGGAATAGCCCCTCTCATGGCCACTCTAGTAGTGGCTTTTGTAGCCCTTACCATGCCATTGTTGATCTCGGCTGATTACAAGTACGCCTCACCGCCGCCACCACCCTACCAATATACCTCGCCACCACCGGCTCATCATGAGATGCCTAAGGAACACTACCCACATCCACACCATGATAAGCCTAAAAAACATTATCCACCTTATCATCATTATGATAAGCCCCCACACCATAAAAAGCCTAAGGAACATTATCCGTGGCCAAAACCTTCTCCGGGTTACAAGTCACCACCTTACTATTATTCACCACCCTCTCCCGTGTACAAGTCTCCACCACCAACCCCGGTGTACAAGTCTCCTCCTACATACTATCCCCCTCCAACCCCAGTGTACAAGTCTCCTCCAACGTATTATCCCCCTCCAACCTACAAGTCACCACCAACTCCGGTATACAAATCACCTCCTAAGTACTATCCACCTCCAACACCGGTTTACAAGTCTCCACCAGTTTACAAGTCTCCTCCTACATACTACCCACCAACTCCTGTCTATAAATCCCCTCCAGTATACAAGTCTCCACCAGTGTACAAGTCTCCTCCTACATACTACCCACCAACTCCTGTCTACAAATCCCCTCCAGTATACAAGTCTCCACCAGTTTACAAGTCTCCTCCTACATACTACCCACCAACTCCCGTCTACAAGTCCCCTCCAATATACAAGTCTCCACCAGTTCACAAATACCCACCTCCAACCCCCGTGTATAAGTCTCCTCCAGTATACAAGTCTCCACCAGTTTACACGTATCCACCCCCAAGTCCGGTGTACAAGTCTCCTCCACACTACTACTACCCACCTCACCCTATCTACAAATCTCCCCCATTTCAGAAACACCCACCGCACCACCACCACCACCCAATTTACTCGTCTCCACCAAAGTCGCACCATCACCCGTACCCTCACCCCCATCCCCACCCTAAGCCTGGCTACCATTCACCTTCTCCTCCTTATGCCTACACTTCTCCCCCACCTCCTTACCACTATTAGCTTGAGTTGACTCTTGTTTTAAGTTATTGACAAGGTAACACTACCTAATATTATTAGGATTGGTGTAATATTACTAAACCTTAATATTTGCATTGCAACATGCATGAATGTATCGATCTTATGAAAAAAAAAACACGTTTTTAATTTCATCCCTAGACGATAATATATCCGTATCATAATATATTGCGTATTTACAATTTTACATCATAATACACATTGATAATCTTCATTATTTTGTGTCTTTGATATTTATGTATTTAAGAGATATGAATGAGATAATAACAAGTAATTGAATTATATGATTTAATTTGCAGGTAAATGGCAGCTATTTTATTAATACAAGTTCAGAAAAACGGCACGCAAGTAGTCTAAGGGAAAGAAGGAGAAAAACAAGACTGTATTGTCATAATAAATCAAGTTATTAGGGAGTGAATTAATTTCTTGTATTCCTAGGGTTGTATTCAGTTTCCAACTTATGCAACTCAAGCATCATGTAATAATATGTTTGTTATAAATTATTATAATTGTTTAAGCTACAACATATTCCTCCTATGTCCTGAATTAATAACATTTGAAGTATGTTTATCACCGTTTTGAAAATAATTTAACTTTACGAGTTAAATTAACTTGCGATAGAGAAAACTTTATTACGAAATTTCTTATATTATGGATCTGTTCTGATTTACTAAACTAAGCTGAACAGAAATAATTGGAGTTTAACTGAACTGAAATCATGAAATGAATATTTTATGAGAGAAAAATATTATGAACTGAATTGAACTGATTGGAGCTGAAATGAACTGAAATTAATCTGAAGAGAACATACCTTACATACAAATTAAGCTAAGGGTATGCAATAAGTTCACATGGCACAAAGAATCTAGTTTCCAAGTTCATCATGAACATATTTGATACTAGTTGGAATAAAGTTGATCATTTTTTTGGTATAGTACTAGCTAGTAGATAATGACAATGAATGAAGAGAATTGAAGTAAATGCATCTCAAATTGACTTTTCACATAGAAGGCAATTGTCATCATTAAGTGCTCTTTGAAGAATTTTTTACCATTTGTGTGTTCACTCTTTCAAGCACTTACAAGTTCCTACCAACAATTTAAAAAGGTATGCATGAGGAAATTAACTCTCTTTTATGCTACTTGATGTTAATTTCACGTTCAAAAGTTAAATTAAAGTTTCTTAGAATTCATAGTATGTGTAGTTGAATGATACAATATTCGACTTACAACTAGCACAAAAGCTAGAAACTTTATTTACTTTTATTCTTAACAAAGTCTCCTAAGGGATTTAGATTTTCTTTTGTATTTATAACATGCTACAACCGTTAAATCATAATTTTTTTTGTCTAGCGGAACAGATATATATATTAAACAAATAATATGTTAGTGGTCATTATTAACGGGTAATTACAAATTGATCTCTGAAATACACAAAATTTGTTTATCATATGACAATTTTGTAAATAAATCAACAACTTTTTCAATAAAAGTGGATCCCATAATGATGTTGACTGAATAAAATTGTTGATTTATTTACCAAAATGTCATGTGATAAACTAAAGACAAACTGGAGCTTCCTAATTATTAACTACAAAATTCCAACGTACATTCAGGCTTTTAGATTACATCTTGTGCCACAAATTAGGAAAAGGTATCTTATGGTTAAAAACTTTTCTCAAAAAATATCTCAAGTGAAAGCTTTAAGCCTCAAAATAGCTTTTCTATTCTCGACACCACTTATAAACACTATTTCAGTGTTTCGTATTTACTCAATAAAAAGCTAATTAAAGGTTGATTACCTTCTTAGATTCCTTTTCACCCGCACAAACAATAAGTTGGTAGAACAAAATTAACAGAGGAAATGCCATTGAAAATGAAAGAATAGTGAAACTAATCATTCACTGCAGGAAAATGGAGAGATGAGATATCTTTCATTTCGATAACAAACGAGGAAGGAAATGAATTAGAGGGGAGAGAAATGGAGGGATTAAATTGTAGGAAAATAAGCCCTTCCACAATGGAGAGATTTGGAAGAAAAACTCACAATTCTTCCCTCCCCTCCCATTCCCTCCCCTCCTCTTCTCCTCCCTCCCCTTCTTTTCCTTCCCCTTTTTTTATCCAAACACAGTGTAAGAGTAGAGTACATCAAACAAAATGCAACCAACATTTCTTTTGCCATCATCCCACAAAGTCTCGGGCGCGACAGGGATTGCAAACAACGCGATCAAGGGTAGATGTCTTGACATCTTCCACGTACACAACCCTAGCACACCACGGAGCAGTGTCATGGTGCTTCTCTCCCTCCTCCATATCCATGGTTAACTTAGCCAAGTAGCCAGCAGCATAGTTTGCTTCTCTAGGAATGTAAAGTATGTAACTGAAGCTGAAATTTGGTTCCATTTGAGCGATTCCCCAATATCAGTTTTATTGGAAATTCAAAGTGTTTTTTTTTTTGGCTCGGACTGTTCTAGTTCTCTTCAATACAGCCCAGTTAGTCCATTTTTCCAATGTGTACTGATGGTCACTTCCGTTTTGCAAAACACCGGTCTTGTATTCGATGCTAAAATCAATAATAGATTAATAGGTATGCCAAAATCAGTATATGAATAAAGCAATTTTGGAACTCAAAACTTATGTAAGCAAAGCAGATCATAGCGTATCATCAAATTTTGCATCTTTTGAAAACCATGTTTGGAGCATAAGAATTAGCTATCTCCGACCAAGTAGCTAGCCTTGAAATAGTACCCTTAATAATACGCTCAATTAGGGAATAGCTGAGCTAATGCATTCGTTGGATTTATAGCTATTAATTTACGGTAATATAACTAAGATAAGTAGCACTCAGGTTTAAACAAAAACCTGCCGTAAACTACACATCACACAGCGGATGCCAGAAATTGAAGTAAAGGCTAACAGATCTACGCCACTTCAATCCAGATGCCGATATTTATCTTCTTTTCCTCATCTCTTCCAGCATGCTCTATAACCTTTAAGGCAGGCATAGAACCATGATACAATAGGGCAAAATAAACCACCAAATTGGAGCATGATTAATAAAAAGCACACTTGCCCCATCTCATTCACTAATGCCTCCCACGAGATCCAGCACCGGATCGAGGACCAGGGTGCCGAGAGAACTGTATGCGTAGATAAGCAGAATCTCGATCATCTTCATCCATCTTGTAACCTGTCAGTAGGGACTAGTTATTATAACGAGTCATTATAAATGCAATGCTTGAAGACAAGCCACAAAATAATTTCTTTTGTCCTAATTGTCACATTGTCCCCACTGTTCATAAGCATAATTTTACCAATACACTAATAATTCGCCTATTCAATCTATTCTTCTTACTAACCTCCCCCGCCCCCCCCCCCCCCCCACCCTCTCTCTCTCTCTCTCTCTCTCACTCTCAAATAAAAAGATAACTATGCCCATTTTAAAAATCTAATCATAATTTAGCAATATATATTAGGAAGGGTAGCTCTCTTAGGAAATCTAAAACCAGTAATATGATATTAATCTCCTAACAGGGAAGATTATAACCTTCAGTCTAATTAATGTATCAACTGAAGAAAATGTAACAAAATTTCGCAGAAAATGGAACATTTCAGTCCAATTCAAATATTAATTGAAAAAACTGTAACACTTCTTTGTGCTTCAGCAAGCATTCTCAACCATGGCTAAACTACTTCAACACACGAGAAAAGCTAGTGTAGTGGCCTAGAATGACTAGCAGGGACTAAATAATCAATTACCTTGCAAGGCGCTTAAAGCTGTAGCAGCACAGGCTGCATCAACAAAATCCACAAAACAGAGGATGAGAGGATCTCCTCCACGCTGCATAACAATAAGTATAATTAAATTGTATATTGGCAACAGAAATGCAAATATAATCAGATCTAGCAATAATTACATTACCAGAAATAAATACAAAGAATATATGTAGAGTTTGGGTCATACTTATCAGGTTTAAGGTTGGTTTTTGGCAATAACTTTCAGCAGACTTCCAAGATATTCACTTAAGTAGTTTAATTCAGATAATATCAGCTTGTCAGGTTCTAGGGTTAATTGCACCTTTGTGCTGTTTTTGCAAACTGGGTTGGGTTCAGACAATTCAGCTTAATTTATGTTCTGAAATGCAATTTTTTAAAAACCTTTCATGGGACGTCAAGATTCAAGTCTGTTTTGACGGCTTTGACTCAGATTGGGTTAGGTTTTTCAAACCAGGTCAATTTTGAAATTCCTAAGTGCAGAATACAAACAAGAAGTTATAAAGCTAAGTCAATGAATTAGTCAAATTGCTGAAAGTTTATTTGTAAATATTCCTATTTTTTTATATAAAAATAAAAATAAGAAAAGCAAGGTACAAAAAACAGTACAATTTTTTTTCGTTATAAGTGAAACAACAATCAAGGTAATTGAGGTCAAATAAAAAATTTTAAAAAAAAATAAATTAAAAAAAAAAGTAGCAACCAGTGTATGAAGAAACAAGGAGATGAAATCGATTGCTCACTTACATGCTTGGACTCCTTGGTCACTAATCGTACTTCTTTATACCCCACAAAGGGGCGAAATATATCTAGACTAGTTAAGAAACTTATCAAATAAAATTATTGATTCTGTCATAATGCAGTATAACTATATGTCGTCAAGCACGTGATGAAAAAAGGATACGAGCTACTTCTCTTTTACTGCTATTCGGAGGAAGTCCCTCAACATATAGAGTGTTTGAAGCGTCGGAAGGAAGAGGTACAGTTTCGCGTACAGGTCTGGCCAACGTATCAACTCGCAGCTGACCCCCAAATCCAACATCTCGTCCATTTGATGCTGCATCTGGGGCCATAGATCCAGGGCGGCCCAATAAAGATGGTTCTCCCACTGAAATACTCCTTCCCAATGAAGCTCCTGGAAATGTACTAGCTTCTCCAGCATTGTAGGATGGAACTTCCTTTGGTAGAGAAGAAGGGAAAATGAAAAGAAAAAAAAAAGTAGTGTGCACTTCAGCAATTAGATGGATAGGCCAAACAGAAAACGATAAAGTGTCTCAATAGGATCGAAGAGACTACCGTTCTTTGGAGATAACGGTCATACGCTGACCCTAGTGTTTGTGAGTCCTTTGCAACCCTGGGTCCTCCTCGTTCATCGTCTCGTATTAAATAGTCACGCATATCAAGTGCAGGTGTTATCCGTGAAGGAGGCAGCTCTGTGGGATCATGATTAAAATTTTAGTTCAACAGAATTAAGGAGACTAACTCAATAGCCCTGTGCATGGGTAGCAGAAATGAGTTTCATCCTTGTATATGTCCATTTCATAATTTAACCCTAAAAGGTACAAGCCTATTGGCAGAAAGATGGCCACTTCTTCAAAATAGGAGTAGGGTAAATATGAGTCAACTTTGACCAATATATTGTCAGTAAATTTAAAATATCTTCATCACTAGAGTGTCTTAAATATACACTCATAAGATTAAAATTATTAAGTTCTTACAATAATATACTGATTATAAGCAATTAATCTTGATTAACCCATGACTGTTGAAAGTTCCATTTGGCTATTTGTATTGTGTGTGGAAGCACAGTTTAAAACATATTTTTGGTAAAATCAGATGTTAGATGTCCCTATGCAATGACCCAAATTCTGAATATAAAAAACTTGCAGCCATCCTTAAAAAGCTACTGAAACTAGCATTCCATTTAGGATGTGCTAGCTGAATAGTCGTTTACCATACTAGAGAAGAAAAAATGGGAATTCAAGCCTTGCAATGCAATTAACTCATCATTTTGGAGTTCTTAATTGAATTTGTGATAGTTAGTGGATAGTGGCGCATTTTTAATTAAAGTTAGTGGGGTGGTGGATACTTATAGGCATTATAGAAGTATTGCATCTTGTATGTAATTTGAAAAGACCTAATAAGACTAGAAGTAGGATGAAGGGAGTGCTAGACAGGTATAGCTTAGCTAACAACTTTTTGCAAGTAGTAAACATAGGAGCAAGTCCTATAAACTTGCAATCTAATACCTACAAAAAAAAAAAAAAAAAAAAAACCCATCTAGTGGGCCTCTATGTGACATAGTACTTTACTCTTTTCTGTACACATTTCTCGCTTTTTTCATCAAAGTTGTTATATACTTATATACCCCTCCATTCTTATTGTTCTACTCACTTTCTCTTTTAGGACATTTGTTATAATCTACTCACTTTGCATTACTCTATTTATGGCTTACCCCATTAACTATCTTACCCCTTTAACCCCATAATAATTATACCTTTCCGTAATCTCTCTTAACTTATTCAACTTTTATTACCACAAACCCACATTTTTACATCCTCTCTCTTCCTTTATCTTACACCCACTCACATTCTTCAACGATTTCTTAAATTGCGTATCTATAGTATATGAGTAGAACATAAAAGAAAGGAGGTAGTACATGTCTCCTTACTAAAAACATTTACAGCAAGAAAAAATAAAGCTTTAATACCTTAACAGGTAAATACGAGTTTAGTTGGGGACATTCTGAATACGATATAAGGAAAAAAAAAAAAAAAAAAAATCGGAGAATGTATAAATTAATACAAATGTAAATACTCCCTCCATTTATAAATACTTGCTCCACTTTCTATTTCTGGACGTTTTTAAATACTTGCTTTATTTCCTTATTTGGAAAGCTTTTACAATATTTAATTTATTTCTCTTAACTAGTGGACTCAACATAAATTGTATTTTATTAATTTCATACTCTATCTCCTTCAATTCTCTCAATTACTTTTGCTTTTTACAATTTTTATTCGTCCACCAACCCCACTACCTCCATATTTTATTATTTTCTCTAATTTCTCCTAAAACTCCGCGCATGGAGAAATGGAGAAATGGAGCAAGTATTTAAAGGAGGAAGTAGCTAATTGAAACCACTCATCAATCTCAAAATTTATAGCCTTCTTGAGACAGGAAAACAAAAATAAAGCTATATCAACTCCAAATATCATGCAAACTTAATTCTCACTCAAAAAAAAAAAAAAAAAAAAAAAAAAAAACCTACAATATCATCCAAGTTACCAACAGCTTCATAGACCCCATAGACACCATTGACCAACCCAAAAAACAAAGGCCCAAGGAAGAATTATTCTAATAAATTAAGAGAACTTTATGTAATTCTCTGACATATCAACCATGTAACCATCACCTTCATAGCTTGCATTCAAGTTTTCGTTTTAAATTGGTTTTTAATACTAATGAATGAACTTGTTGAATCAGAAGCTAAATAACACTTTGCAATAAACTATATCTAACAGAGCAAAAATACTCATGCTATGAAACAACACAGTTACCAATCTGCTAAATTCATATAACTCCAGTAGATTTAATCTTACCCTTCAACAGTTTACAGTACCTATAATGCTATAAATATTTATGTAATAAGTTTAAAATTTTAAGTCGCAAACTCCATAAGAGAGTAGGCCTACTTTACTCGTCCTCATTCTTTTTCATATTTATAAGCATTTATATGTATCAATATACGGAGCGGGAGAATCTATAACGCAACACATCAAGCAAAACAACAAGAAAACAGAAATACATAACATATGCTGATTCTATTCACAAGTCTTTAGAATACCATATGTCCATATTTAATATTATAAATAGGACTACAGGAAATAATGTACTAATATAGGTTGTTGGACTTGTTTTTATTCTTAACACAAAACTCTCCAAGTCTCCATAATAAACATATCTATGTTGACATATGACCTTACATATATGTGGTCCCTACATACAACTCTAATTTGTCATGTTTTTATTGGTTAAAATAATAGGCACAAGTTCCATTACATTCAATTTATATTTGGCTCCTAATTTTCTCCCATTTTGTGTTGATGTGTCAAATTTCTAATGGTGTTATATTTATGGACAACATACAATGGTTGTATGTGTATAGATGAGGATACCTTATGAAAAACTTGACATCAAACTCAAGAAACTCATACCAGCACTCATCATCCTTGTGAAAAAAATTTACTCTCCAATCTAAACCCAGAACCAGAGTATAAGTTGGCAACCTCAATATCACTATCTCTGTATCTCAGTTAAGGGTGTAAGAACCAATCACATAATTGTCAGAAGAAACCTCCTGATATCCAAAAGTCCAAAATAATATCAAAGATGGCTTATTATCAAATTTGGCTTAAATTAAACTGTTTCGAGACAGGAGAACATTTACACATGTCAAGCATAAGTTAGTCCTACATTAAACACCAATTATGAGGGGGACGCACAGCTTGCTCCATCCATTAATTGTCCACAACAAACCCACAACCAGTAGAAGTTATGAAAATAAAGACTTTCTAAAGTCTAAACCTCAATCCAATAATCCATTTCTCAGTCTAAAAACAACCATTACAAAAATCAAATAGCCCTTTGATTAGTCTAGCATATAGTAATGTCCTCCTCCAACACAAAAAGTTATGATGATCATAGTCATATCTGAATCATATTGTTCTTTCTCAGAGAATTCTATCAAAATTAAAGTTGCTATTAATCGAAATTTGAAGGACTGACAAAGTTGAACTTGAAAAGTGATTAGTGAAAACGGATATAAAATTTGGGTAGGGGTATAAGAATTCAGTTTATTTCACCAGCAAAAGTGGATAAATTTTCTTTCATATGCCATGAATACTCTAAAGCTTCCATCCATCTTTTTTTTAACAAGTGACAATGAGGTATTCTAGTTGGCCTACCCAATCTTTCATGAGCTTAATAGAAAATCATCCCCTTAACTAAAGATTTTAATTTCCCAAGCTACACGTCAAAGTGCAAAGCTCAAAATTAAATTTTCCAAAAAGTGGATTTAGTGTTATTGACCTCCCACTAGTTTATCACATAACCTTTGTACTAAGCCCCTCATTCAACAAACTGAATTCAACTAGTTGCTATCAATACTTTGAAGAAGCTTTATACTAATCACTCTTTTGCCAACTACAATGCACTAAATGAATCCTGTGGTTTGTTCTTTAACAAGGTAAAACAGAGCTATGTGATCCAAAATCTAGCAATCAACAGCAGCTAACATTGTTCCGTATTGCTTTTTGATTAAAATGACCTTGGGTGCCCACTCAGTTAACCTAACGAGTTCCAGCACAGGATTTTCCCATCAATAACCATACCAGAATAAGCCTCCTTTTTGTTCAGATCCTATGCATGGATATTGAATCAAAATGATGCTTTGGAAAATTTTCCAACAGATCATATCATACACACATTAATCTTTATCCAACTATAAAAATTACTTCAACGTCAATCAATCAATCAAAGCCTTAATCCCATAAGTGGGGTTGGCTATATGAACCAAAAGTGATTATTCCATATAGTCATTCACAAAAATCTTCCTCTTCCATCCCTTATAATCAAATAGCTCAGTCTCATGCAAATCCCTTTGCTTCAAATCCATTTACTTCAACATTAATGCGTAAAGCCATTCCCTAATGCTGACTTGTCAACAAACTTCCAACACAAAGATAAAGATAGTCCGTGGCAGTGTATCATTTCTCATCCCTATTTACAACCCATTTTTTACGTATTTCTCTCTTTTCTTCTCTCCGATCTTTCTAACACACACCCGCCTTCCACCCACTCCCATCCCCACCCCACTAAAATAGCTCCAGAAAGTCGCAATTCACAAAAAGTTATTGTCATCCAGACTCTTGTAGAAAAGACCACACCCATTTTAAAAAATTCAACTTTAATAAAGCGAATTCATTTCAAGTTCAAAAAAATAATAACAACGAAAATCATGTGTGGAATATCAATTTTGTCATACTCCTACAAATCTCCTGCCACTGGAGAAATAAATTTCTCTTCTTTAGCATCAAATGCTTCTTTGTTTAGGAACACGCTTGTAATTTAACATGAAACAAACATCTTAATCAAACACGACGAAGAACCGAAACGCAAGACAACAATTACAGTCAATTTACAACTTTTTACGCAATGAACAAATCACAATTTCACAAAGAGATCATTGTTTAACGATGATAGTGTTTTTTCCCAAATCAAATGTCAATTCCTACCGCGAAAACAGCCTTACAGTGTGATTTGAAATCGCAACAAATCAATCAACCATATTTTGATGAATCAACTAAAATTAGATAAATCAACCAATAATTACAATAAACAGGATAAACCCTAGATTATAAACAATCGCCAAATTCAAATTCATATAGCAAAAGAAAATTTTGAGGAGAGAGGGAGTTACCGTAATCGTTGCGAGGGCGTTTAAGCATGCCAGAAGACGTATACAAGGGTCCCTGTCGACCCCAAACTCCATCCGCCATTGTTGAATTTTCCAAAAGCTTGAAGATTTACAGAGTTTCGAAACTTGATTTGAGTGAATTTGAAGTTTTAGGAAAACCTAAATTGAAATTGGGGAAGAAGATTGAAATCGATCAAGAAGTGGTGTTGTGAATTTCAGGCATCGAATAGTGATTGGCAGCACTACAATAGATCTCAAATACGAGGAGGATATCAACCCCTTAATCACGCTTGTTTGGTTTCACTAAAAAAAAAAAAAAAAATAAGAGTAATAAAAAAATGTACAAGTATGTATGAGGAGGATATCCCTCCGTTTTTAAATACTTGCTCCATTTCTCTTGGACACGCATGTCGATGCTAATCTTTGATAACTAATATCTTTAATTATCAATAGGTATAACTCCTAACAATTGAAAATTAATAATCTATTCATTGAGATGATTTCAACAAGTACCCACACGACTATATATTTTCTTATGTATGAATCACAAACATTAGTCAAAGTAGCATAAATGAGTAATGCAAAAAATAGAAATGTAGCAAGTATTTAAAAACGAGGGAGTAATATACTATAGGTCTATATTCTATTCAAAAAAAAAATACTATAGGTCTATAGCCCTTGCTTAAGCCCGGCTCATTTCACCTTAAAAAATTAATATTAAATTAAAATAATTTTAGTATAGTAAAAACTAGGTTAAACCCCGTGCAAATGCACGGTTGTTGAATAATTACAATAATAATATAATTATATAAAAATTAATGAATCGATTCATCAGGTATTAAAGTGCATGAAATATAATAAAACAATTAAAACATGTGAGAGAAAATATTTATAGTTATAATGTGCAAGTTGTTATTTTAGGAAGTTTATTTTAGAATTTATATAAAAAAAAAAAGTCATAATCTAAATGCAATCTTTATTTTTATATAATAACGATTTTTGTAGAAAGTAATTTTGGCGGGAATTTTTTTTAATAATATGTTGTCAAGTGTTCCTTCAGATTCGCTTTTAGTAGTATATATTTATAATTGAATAATTGATAATTGATAATTGATTGATTGATAAGTTAAGGGGACGTTTGGTTCGCAAAGTGGTATGGGGTTGGAATTAGGAATGAAACCATAGTGGTATGGGTTTGGAACTTGATTCTTAATACCATATGTTTGGTATAATTATAAAATGCAATGGTTTTATTCTTTTATTTAAGCCTAAATGTATGGGAATGAGCCAAACCCACCTCCCCCTCAAGGTTTCTAAACCCCATACCTTGGGGATTTGAGGTATGGGTTTGAAACTCATAAAATCATAAAACAAACATAAGGTATGAATTTAAATCATTCTAAACTCATACCTTATACCTTAATTATGTGAACCAAACACCCTCTAAGTTTGCTTAAATAAAAATAATTTCAAAGAGTGAGGGATAGCTCAAGTGGTTAGAGCTTCCCTCCCGATTTCAGGAGATCCTGGAATCGATTCTCACCCCCGCTCTTGTGGCTCTCTAAACACCAAAAAATATACTTTTGTTTCAATAAAAATAGTTTCAGTTCAGCAAAAATAAGATGAAGTGAACGGGGTCTTAGTGTTCACTTTATTTTCATTTATTTTAGAATTAGCACGGTTCTTTTGAGATAAAGGACTGGGTGAGCTGAGCTGATTTCAGCAAAGTAGATTAGAGCTTCCCAATACATTGCTAAACAGAGCTAAGCAAAACAGCTCAAAAGAACATAAAAAAGTTTAGTTTTAGTTTTAGTTTAGACAAAATAAATTCAGAGAAAATAAGTATGTTATTTAAGTTTAATATACAATTATAATATGGAGCAAGTTTTAATTTGGTTTAACTAGTGTGTGGCTCGGGTGATGGCCCGAATTGCTAGTTTGTAATTAACGTTTGATTATTTTTGCTTAATGTATTGATAATTATCTTCAAAATGTAATATTTTGAATTAAGATTTGTATTAGGAGAACCATATTCAATATTTGTAACAAAATTTAACATAAGTTGTTAAATTATCCAATGATATGTAACAAATAGTACAATTAAGGACTAATCATCTTATCCAAGTTAACTATAATTTTGTTGGATAAATTCACACAATATATGGTTAGCTAAGGTGGTAAGACTTGTATCGCAGTACTTATTGTTCTCAAGTTCAAGTCATGCTATAAGCATTTTTTAAATGTCAAATCTAATTCTTATTGTGGAGGTAACATATCATATTTATAGTGTTTAAATACATGACACGTGGCATATATTGATGACTTGGCACGTTTATAGAGTTTAAAAGGGTGACACCTGACACATATTCTGTTTTTTATTTGGGTCAAACTTTGAAAACTTTTACCATAAATTCTCGTTAATTTATAAAAAATTATATGTTCATGTGGGAACTTGTTAGATTAGTCACGCTTTATATTTTATTAATATCAAGTTTTTATAATTTTTACGCGTATGAATATAGAGATATTGATTTTTTAAAGACACAACTTGGAGACTGGAAAAAGTCAAACGCGGACTATATTTAGGGAGAAAGAGAGTAAGTTATTTTATTTGTTTATGTGCAACTTTTTTCAGCTAAATATCTTTAATTTCGTAATGCAAAGAAAATTGGTCAAGTAAATGAATCAAATCAGATCAAATCCGCCAAAATAAGGTGAAAAAAACAAAGTCTAAAAAGTACAAATAAGATAAGATCATGATTATTAAGATAATGAAAGAAATTTCAAATGCAACCATTTTAATTACTTATTTTGCTAATTGCAACATTTTAAATAAAAAATTACAAATTGCACCCTAAAAGTTTTAATATGTTGTTAATTGATACCCATTTTAATTCTTCAGCCACAATTTCTTGAAAATGACATCATGTATTTTGCCATCCTTCAAGTGTTTTGTTAGGTTGCAAAAAACTTCTTGCAACTGGGAAATTAAAAACCGTAAAGAGTTTTGTTGTTGAAAAACACAAAATATAGGAAAGAGGTGGGAGAGAGATTTGGGTTTTTTCCCTCCCAATTTGTTCCAAAAATGTTGAATTTGTGAATATTGGAGAGATTCAACTCAATACTTCCATCGATAATCTATTCTCCTCTAAACAAAGTTTGATAAAATGAATCAAATAGTGAAACTCCATTAAAATTGTTAGAAAAGGGTTAAAGATGGTAAAAAGGTGACTTGTTCGCCATTTATATATGGTTGTGATAAAAAGTGAGTAGTAAGTAGTCGGTGGTGCAACATAATGAAATAAAGAAGGGAGGGGAAAAAGAAAATAAATGATGTTAATTTTAGGGGATTTTAGTCGGAAAAAAAAAGGAAATTTGCGTCAATTAAGGCCCTGTTCACTTCACCTTATTTTTGCTGAACTGCAATTATTTTCACTGAACTGAAATTATTTTTGCTGAATTAAAATTATTTTTACTGAACTGAAATCATTTTTGCTGAACTTAAATTATTTTTACTGAGTCCCTATTATATTTCTTCTTTACATTTACTGAATTTTACTGAACTGAAATTATTTTTACTGAATTGAAATTATTTTTGCTGAATTGAACTTATTTTTACTGACTGAAATTATTTTATTGAATTGAAATTAATTTTACTGAATATTATTTTTTTAAAAGTCTACAATTAGTAAATTTGGTATTTTAAATGACTGCATTTGGCAAATTTTTCTCGGATAATACTTGGTATAAGGCAAGGTTCATTTCACTTTAGTAAAGAAAATATTTACGTTTTTGTAAATTAGTTAAATCTTATCTCTATTTATGCTTACTTGCCTATTTTTATACATTTTTAATCCCTCAATAAAAAAAAACAAGAAAAAAAAAACATATTTATAATGTACACAATAAAACGAATTTAATGACATCTTAATTTATAGTGTTTTTTTTATTTAATTATTTACAAATCAACATATAAATAAGGTTAAAGATTAATCCATTTTAGAAATCATATCAGATCTTGTCAGAAAAATTCATGACAAATAAGGTGAATTGAAGATAACCTACTTGAATTAGAAAGAATTCTCAATTAAGCAATTTGTAGACACCCAAATTTATCTCCCCAAAACCAAACCCAGTGATGAATACCTTTCACGTCATTTTATCAAACGAGGTGAAAGTGTGGAAATTCTAGTGATGAGGATGTTTTTAATTAAAATATTTCTCTTTCTGTTTTCTAAAAATATTTCTTTTCTCACTCCTATTTATGAAAAATATCCAGTTCAATTTGGTTTGGTCTATAATAAAGGTCCAATAATAGTGTAGTTGGATTAGGCTCGAAAAGAGCTTTCCTATGATATATTATAGGCCCAATTCCGATGACTTATGAGGAGGTTATGGATTAAATTAGATTAGGTCCAATGATTTTCAAAGGTGGCCCGATGATCTCGAGGAGGGCCTGTTATTTTAAAAGAATGTTTTATTTAGAATAAAAATAATTAAATCTGATTTCAAAAACTGCTCGGACGCATAATTACCTGCAACCGGTGTTGAAGGTAATTACGCGTGGAAAAGCGCGTTGACTTTTGGACCAGCGCGAGACGACAGAGTCGTCGCCAGGCGCTAGCCTTCGTCGCCTGGCGACGAGCTCGTCGTTTGGCGCTAGCTCCTGTCGATTGCGACGGGAGGAGTTTTATTCTGAATATGATTTTCTTTGATCCCGTGCTATTTTTCTTATAAATAGGGGTCGTATCTCCCTGTTTTGAAATGATCTACATTCACAATCTACATCTACAATCATCTCTCTCTTTCTCTCTCTAGAAGCTAGAAGCTTTCTATCTCTCTTTTCTTTTTCTAAACTTTCCCTCTCACAAAATCCCTCATACATTAGTTCTAGAAACACCTATCCAAGTTCGAAGTTGCCTTCGCCCTAGACGTGAAAGGTTTGGTCCCAAATCTTTATTTCAATTATTTAATTTAATTGTTTTGTTTATTATTTTCCTTGAAGTTACTAACACGTGTATTTTGTAATTAGAAAGAGGTACGAGGCATCGAAGTAAGTACTTTAATTGCTTTATTGATCTTTTAATATAGAAATCATGCTTAGATTGTTTTATTGATTCCTAGTATCATGTTAGGATGTTTTATTGCTTCCTAGTATCATGTTTAGGGTAATTTCTCATATCAAATATGATTCAAAGAATGTTTCCTATTTCTTTCCTTATATCATGTTAGTATCATGTTAGGGCTAAAGCTTCAATCTTTATTATTTAGTGACATGCTAGGGTTTGTTATTAATATTGTTAGTATCATGCCTAGGATCTTGCTATTAATATTATTTTCATCATGATTATTTTAATTATGATTGTTATTATTATGATTATTATGTTGCTTGATGATTTATTTATTGTTATTGCTTGATCATGCCTTTTATGCATGTTTAAAGGGAATTTGTACTTGTAATCACGCTTAATAAGATAATTAATAATCTTGTTTAGGTTAATTTGATTATAATTCAAGTGATCGACAATAATAGTTTTGTTTGTGCATTAATATTAAACCAACATAGATAAACAAGTTTAGGTTAATCTATTGATTGCATGGTAGTCAGCAAACGCACATGAATACGAGAAGAATAAAGTAGAGGCCTATTTTTAGGGCAGGTTCAATATCTTTTAGGTTGGATTTGTACCTTTATCCCCGAACTTTCTGTCATGGTTCCAGACCTATTGGAGTTAACGACCTCCTAAATCGTTAAGGGGTGTAACCTTCACCCTGTGAATGGTTTACAAGTTCCTAAAACTTGTTGGCGACTCTTTTACTCTAGCTTCCTTCCCTTCGGAGTTTGGACGCAACCATGCTTAAGTGTATGATCATAGTGGGGCACAAGTGTGCGATGACTTGAAATATTCCCTACACAATTGTAATGTGTTTAGTATGAGGGACAGAGATAGATTAGAATTGAGATGAAATATAGGAATTGATGAACTACCACCTTCATTTTTTTCAATGGACACACACTTTTCTTGTAATGTGTTGGTAAAGCCAGCTCACAAGTTGGCATTGCTTATGAAATTCTATGCATGATATTTTCCACATTTATCTCACAATTTAACAAGTATGTCACTACTGGTAATTATGTGCTACAATTGGAGACAATGTTTTTTGGGTTTTTTTTTTTAACAACATGATACTAAAAACTAAAAGTTAGAAAAACAAGTCAGGTTAAACCTGCATCCATTTGCAAGGATATGGGATTTGTTAATCTGATCCCTACTAACTTCCCAGACTACACAAGTATGGAAAAGTTTACCAAGCCCCCTTAATTCTCTAAGAAGCCTGAAAAATTCAATTTCTTCCTTTTAGTCCTATAGTAAATGTATAATAGTCGAGGAGTTTGAATAAATTGTTACTCTGTTAACTAGCATCGTCCTTTGCCCATCGAATACCACCCAAGCAAGCTAAAAGTTCCACATGCAAGGCTGAAGATGCTTTATAGACATCACCTCCATTATAAAAAATAGTAGTACCATCGATATGTAACCCAAGCCATACCCGCATTCCACGAGTGCTTTTGCAAGGAGCCATCTGTTATGATAATAATCTCCTGAATCCTCCCTTGATCGGGGTTGGCATCTTAGAGCATTTTCTCTTCCTATATTCACCCTTAGGAAACTCGGGGGTGGCCCTGAATGCCTGTCCATATATTAAAGTGTGCCAAGTCTTCTAACATCGGATTTCAAAAAGGTAGTCAATTCCTTGTAGTTCTCACTTGCCCTACGAAGGGTAGCTAACCTTTAAAGCTCCCCTCTAAACACCATTTCATTCCTTGTTAACTAATACCCCCATAACACACCAATAAAGGTGCACATCCTTTTTCTTTCTATACCATCCTCGCTATAAAAAAGAGTAGGATATATTTCTAAATCCAATGTCCAAAAGGAGTAGATTCATCAATTTCAGTGCTAATTGCTAGAGAACAACTCCTCAAAGCATACTTAGCTATTGAGCACTATCGAAACAGTGTTTTACTGACTCCACACATGTTCCACAAATACCACATTCCTCCTCCACTAGCACCCCTCAATGATGCGAGTTTGCCTTCACCGCCAAACCATTCATAAAAAGTTTCCACATGAATAGGCCAGGCTACACTTTAGGGGAATGTTTAACCGCCAAATGAGCCTAAAAAGTTCACAGTCCCTGACCTGCAAATGGGTTTGCAAAGCTTTAGAAGAGAATAAAGCACACCCATATTTTACCATATAAATCCTTGATCAATGATGACTCCAAAATAAAAAGTCGTTTAATTTTCTTCAATTTCTCGCAACTCTAAAGTAAGAATTTGTTGCATTGTATCACACTCAAACCTATCCCTAATGATAGGAGCATTCCACTGAGCTAATCTGACTTGAGGATAGGTATTTTTCCTTTTACCCAGCGCATATTGGCGTACTTTACTCTCTCATCATTTCCAAATTTCCAAACAAAACCTGAAATAAAATTATTAGTAACATTATGCAAGTCTCGCCTTCCCTAGAAATCATTACCCCTTAAAAAGGTAATTGGGTGTCCCACAAAAATGGAATAGGAATGCCTTGGAGAGTAGGACCTAGCCACTAACAGCTAAGATCTACAACGCATTTGGGTAACTTGTTTAAATAAAAGAGCATCATGCATTCAAGTTAACCATAGATCTGACCCCCAAACCTTCCATTCCTTTTAGAAGGTGGAGGACATCTTTATTTACCCAATGTATTCCCTTCCCTTCATTGTTGGTCCACCAAAAGCGGGCGATGATAAAGTCTATTTTACTTGTGATGGAACTTGGTAACTTAAAGCATTTCATCACATGTGAAGAAAGACTAATGAGGATTGAATTGAGTTTATAAGGATTAACTTTGTTGACTAGGGGCGAAAGTTCAGTATTCGGTTTGGATTTTACACCAAAATGAATTAATTCGGTTTTGGATTTTTAAAACCGAACCCAAACCGAATTTGGATTCAATCCAATCCAATAAACCGAATTAATTCGGTTTTGGAAATTAAATCCAAACCAAACCGAAATTTAACAAAAATCAAAACCAAACCAGCAAAGGAACTTCAAAATTCACAGCAAACATTAAAAAAATCGTCAAATTTAAAGAGTTCAGATAATTAACATCAAAAATGATAAAACTCAACAATAATTATATTATAATACATATCATACACTTAAATAAATCTTCAAATTAACACTGAATTTGAAAACAATTCAAATCTAAGAGTTCAAATGTGCATATGTGCATATGTCTTCATCAAACCAAGTCTTCAAATCATCAACAAAGAAGGGAGAAAACGAAAACTAAGAGATTGCTTGATAGAGGATCAAAGCCGGAGAATTACCACCACTGGTAAGGGTGGTTGACTTGTCGTGGCTGCGGTGGGGGAATGCCCACACAAGCGGTGGTCCTGACCGATGAGTGATGAAGATCGTGAGGGAGGTGGTGAGGTCGTGAGGGAGTGAGGGAGGTGGTGAGGCAGTGAAGGAGTGAGAGAGGTGGTGAGGCCGTGAGAGATAGTAAGGGAGGTGGTGAGGCGCCGAACAGAAGAATGGAAAGAGTGAAATCTGAAATGGAAAGGTGGGAAAGTGGTTTAGGGTTTAGGTTTATATATTAAGGGAAATGGGATGGGATAATTGCACTCAATATATTTTGGTTTGGAAATTCAGTTTTAGTTTTCTTGAAGCCCTAAACCAAAATCGAACCAAACACATATTTTTTGAAAATCTCAAACCGATCTAAACCGAAAACCGGAAAAAATCGAACCGAATTGTTAATTTGGTTTGGTTCAGGTTGGTTTTCGGCTATAATCCATATTACTTTCACCCCTATTATTGAATATGAAATCCTCAGCAATGACCCCCATGCCTCCACCTTCTTTAAAACAATATCCACTAGCTAGATACTGAAAGCAAGCCTTCTTACTAGAGCTCAAATTGTTTGGTGCCCCAAGGTGCCTATCTATCGTTGTGGCTTGTCCTATCTTCATAATGTTTTTGAAACGATCCACCATCTCTAGTTATACGAGACAACTAAATTTGACACAAGACTTGCTCAAATTTAATTGTTGCCTTGAAATATCACCAAACCTAGAAAAAATATCAACCAAACTAGCACATGATTTCTCTATGACCTGAAAGAAAACCATAGCATCATCAGCAAAAAAAATTAATTGTGAGATGGGGAGGTGGGGACCTCCTTATTGTAACCTTTAAACCCTTAATTAAGGAAAGGTTTTCCGCCATTAGCAGCATTATGGACATGATTGAAGATAAGGAGACAAGGAATTTCCTTGTCGTAAGCCATAATCCAGATTGAAGAGTTCCGACACTTGTCCATTCGTCAGCATTTTGTAGGAGACCGTCGAAATACATTGTGAGATCCACTGAATCCAACGTGTCAAAAAGCGATAAGCCTGGAGTAAGGTCCAATAAACCCTATCATAAGCTTTTGACATGTCAATCTTTACCGTCGCCAGGGGCGGAGTTAGAGGGGGACATGGAGGGACAGCTGTCCCCCCCCCCCCCACTTTTTTTTTTTTTTAAAAAAGAAATGGTTAGTTTAATTTAAAAAATGTTGTGAAGATGTATTTAAATGTACAGCATGGTGTAGCGGTTAAAAACTTGTATGCAAAAGTTGTAGACGCCGGTTCGAACCCCATTAGCTTCATTTAAGCATTTTACTATATTTTTTTAATTTTTAAATCTATTAGATAGTATCCCTTCCCTTTTTTCTTAATAATTACACCATATATTTGCATTTTACTATCATTATTTTTTTAATCTATAGAATAGTATTCATTCCCTAATTGTAATTGTAGATTTGCATTTTATTATGAAAAGTGCATTCAATTATTTAATGTTCAAACTAGTGTTTAACCCGGGCGATGCCCATGTTATAGTTTCATGTATTATAATCTTAAATACTTTTTTTTTTATAGATTTAGTTGAAGAAAATAATTTGTACCCAAAAAAAAAAAAAAAAAAAAACTCATGCCACACATTAACTATATAAAAATAGGCCAAAGAGACCCGTCCAAATAAGCCAAAGAGACTGCCTTAGAGGCGGTCTCTAGCTAAGCGGTCTCTTTGGCAAAGAGACTGCTTTATTAGAAGCGGTCTCTAGAATGAAAAAGTGAGACTGCCTGTTGAAGAAAAGCGGTCTCTAGAATAGGAAAAGTAGGACTGCCTTTTGAAGAAAAACGATCTCTTTTTTGAGAAAACTGAGACCGCCTATTGAAGTTAGGCAATCTCTTTTTTGAGAAAAGAGAGACCGCTTAAAGAACTTAACGGGTCTCTTGGTTTCATTTAAAAATAAAAAAAATAGCTAATTTTAATTTAATATTTAAATTTTAAATTATAATTGCATTTAATTTTTTATATAGTACAAATATATGGTACATAAAAAAATTTACACAACCCAATGTACAAAGTATAAAAAAAATCTTTGAATCCTAATACGCATCAGCTTCAATTCAAATATTCTACCGTGTTGGACAATGTCTTAGCTTCGATTCGAATATGAACTGATCCATATGCTTCATATGCTCATAAGCTGCAATTCACATAAAAGAATTAGTTGAAAAACTCAAAGATCTAACCCAAAAAATTGTAAATAAAAACTACATTCGCCTCAAAAATTCTCAAATCCAGAAATTCAAAAACACAGAAATTTAATTACCAAGAAAAACTAATCATTCCAATTGATCACCTTATAAATATCATTAGTACCAAATAACATACAAAAAATGAAAGAAAAATTATATTTATCAGTAGAATAATCCCAATCAAACAAACGGATCCAAAATAATAAACAATTTAAATATCAGACATTATAGAGAAAACATCGTATCAAACACTTTCCAGATTTAATTCTTACTACTTAACATTCAAATCATAATCAACTTGAATCCTCCAGTTCACTCGATTAGCTAAAAGTGTCAAAACTTCAAGCATTCAAAATATGATCAAATTCAATCATCCTACAATTTTTGTTTAATCGATCCAAATATATGCAACAATAATCATAACCTTAATCAATACGAAATAAAAATTCACCAAAAGAAAAAAAAATTGATATACTTCGATTAATCAAGATCAAAAGTTATAGAACGAGAAATACCAGGATTTCCGGCAGCGGAACTGTTGGGACCATTAACGACGGTGAAGTTTCCGGTGAGAACACTAGGAAGAGGAAGAGAGTGATCGATGCGACTCCTTTGAAGTTCACTGTAAACATTCGAGAATCTTTCGGCAACCGGAGTAGATTTTCCAGCGGAGGTATTACCGTTAGCAACTGCTACTGCCGCCATTGTTAGGGTTTGTTAGGATTGATTTCAGAGAGTTGAGTTGAGGATTTCGAGTTCACTTGATTAACAAGAAAATACTCACTTTTCTGAGTTTTCTCTCATTTAATATAAAGAGAGGGAAAAAAGAGTTGGTGAATATTGAAGAGGGTAGATTGAAAAAAGAGTTCGGAGCAGGGGAATGATGAAACCATTGTAGATGCTGCCGCCGCGCAACAAGCGGTGACGAGGGATGCGTGTGGCGGAGTCGTTGGCAAGGCTGAGATGAGGAGAGAGAATGGGTGAAGGAGTATGAGTAAGAGTGATTGCATGACTTGCATCAAAATAGAGAGAGAAAATTAGGGGAATGATTGGAACTTTGGAAGGATGGAGGCTGCTATAAGCAACTCAAGTAAGCTAGGGTTTTAAATGAAGAGGGAGAGTATAAAGGAGCAGGTTGGGTAAAGACGTAAAGGCCAAAAGGGGATTTAAGGGAAAATGATAAAGTTTTTTCTTAAAAAAAGCAAGAGACCGCCTAACTTAAATGGGTGGTCTAAGGTATTAGGTGCAGAGACCGCCTAACTTAAATAGGTGGTTTGAGGTGTTAGTCTAGAGACTGTTTTTTTAAGAACACGGGTCTCTCCATATTTAAATTACAATTTAAAAAATCAAGAGAGACCAGATATCTTTGATAAAGGGTCTTTATAAAATTTCACTTTTCTAAAATAGTATTAGAGAGACCCGTTATTTGTAATATTGGGTCTCTTGAAAATAAGAGACTTGTTATTTAACCAAACGGTCTCTTATCTTAGGTCTCTTTGGCTATTTTTGTAGTAGTGATATTTAAAAAGAATAAATAATAAGTAAAAGTATTTGATAGCAAAGACGATATGGCTTCTTTTTTATTTTCTAATAAGGGACCCGAGTTCAATTAGATTCCTATTTAATTTCTTCATTTATAACTCACATAATAAAGAAAAGTAGACATCTAATTAAGGGACTGAGGGAATAAAACTTTAGCAATTTAAATATTTGTGTGTTACACCATTTTTGTCGAATTAAGTGATGTCCATTTGTCCCCCCGGTTGAAAATTCCTGGCTCCTCCACTGACCTTTGCCTTATCCATGCTCCACGATATTATCCTCTATATATATCTCCTCGGCACAAAAGCATGTTGATATTTTGTAATCAAATCAAGAAAAAGACCTTATATTCTATTGACCAAACATTTAGCTATGCACTTATAGATGGTATTACATAAGCTAATAGGTATAAACTACAAAGCCAACTCAGGAACATCCACCTTTGGGATCATAACTAAAATAGAGGCATTAACCTCCTTTAAAAGGTAAGTTAAATTGTGCTGTTGAGAAGAAAGTGGTTACTGTCTTTGTTACATCTAGCCCCACTTCATCCCAATGTTGATGGAAGAATTCAGAAATGAACTCATCTAGACCTCAAGAATTTAGATTATAGATCGATAACATAGTTTTTCTAATTTCGTGGTGTGAAAAAGGTCGCACTAGGTCCTAACTTGTCTTCCTCCGTGATGTGGGGAAGGTCTGACTTATGAAGAAAGTCTTGTTAAGATTTTGGACCCTACAGTATGTGAAATAAATTCCTTTGCATTGGTTTAACCAAGAGCATTAGGAAGTTACTTAATTGGGATCTCGAAGACTAGATGAGGAAGAAGTATCATAAATGGTTTCTAAGGTGAGTTGGTGTAACTCTTTTTCTGTAAAAGGAGAGAACGATAGAACTTTGCACTTTTTGCCTTATTTTGTACCATTTTTAGGCATTTTTTGTGTTTATATTAGTATTTGTGTGCTTGTGTAATCTGTAAAATTGGGGTAATTATTAAGAGTGTGACACAAGTGGATTAATAACAATATAAAGTATGAAAATTTATTATAAATATGAAATCTTTTAAGGTCTTCGTGCTAAGTTTAGAGATGATTCTTCCTTTAAGAAGGGTAGACTACAATCCCTTGTGTTTTTTTATGAATTTAGTAGTGTAGTTTAATTATATTAACTTGTTGTTAAAAAAATATATATTTACTTAAAGTGTTTTATAGGAATTTTTACAAGGCTTAAGCATATGCAAACATCAACATATCACATGTGTAAAACTACTCCCCAATAATACAAGTGTAAAGTGGTTAATCAACTGATCATTGATATATTTGATAGGTGACGAACGACAAACAAAGCATGTAATCAATGCGCTAACTACATACAATCTACAAAGACAATAAATAAATTATAATCGAGTATGTCACTACTAGTGGAAAAACAATCGATAACACATATAATACATCAATTATAATTTATTACCAATAAACTCTGTCATTGACCAAATGCTTGATTATCTAATTATTAGTTTGGAGTAAGTAATAGAAAGGGTTATGCATCACACCAAAATTTCAATAAGGAAAAATAATAAATAGGTATACATTGCAAGTAACGAATTGGCGCAACTGCATTCCCACATAAAAAATATAATTGTTCCAGTTTAGCTTGGGAATCGATAAATGGATCGTAGTGGTTTCTTGTCTAACTGGATACCTGCACAACAACGCGAATTAGCTGCCCTTGGGGTTTTGTCCGTTGAAAATATCTATAATGATAAAGTCATTACTAATTTGGTATGATAATGGGATAGAAAGATTGTACCTTAGAAATAAGATATGTGAGGGTATTTACATGATACCCTAGCTAAGTAGGTGTCACATGGGGGTCTTGTCAAGTTCATGACAAGTGCATATGTGACCGAAAACATTTTTCACATAGTGCAGTGTAGGCATTAATTGAAGTGCACCTACTTTATCATGTGTGAATATGCTTGACAATCGTAAGAAGTTGAATTTGACCAATACAATTGGGAGAAAAGATAAAGTAGAGAGCCACCAAATTTTTTTTAATGAACTTGTAAACTGTTCATGGATTTTACTGAAAAGGGACGACAAGACAACCACAAATTTTGATCCATGAAGGTTACACCCAGGGGCGGACCCATGAAGGAACAAGGGGGGACCATTGTCCCCCCACTTTCGGGGAAAAAAAAAATAGAGGAAAAAAAATTTTAGGAAAAAAATAAAACTGGAAAAATAGTTATATAAAATTGAGTGTAAAAATAAACAAGAAATTTGCCTTAGCTAAGTTGGTCGTGGGCTAAAAATAATATGTCAAAGGGCCCAATTTCAGGTTTACCTAGATCAGGGTTCAAATCCCCTTTATAACATCATTCATTTTTTTTATTTTTTTTTGAGTGTTTTATTTTAAGTTATTTTGACTTTTACCACCCGCAAAAAACGAAAAATTTGGTATTACCACCTCCATAAAAAAAGTTTTATTTTACGACCACATACAAAAAATAAAAATAAAAAATTGGCTTTTACCACCAATCACCTCTAACTAACGGATTTCGTCCATAAATCCGTTAGGGGCGTACCATGTCCACGTGTAACCATATTATTGGGTTTTGTTTTTTATTTGTTAATTTATTTATTTTATTACCCAATAATATGGTGACACATGGACATGATAGGCCCCACTAACGAATTTATGGACATAATTCGTTAGTTGGCGGTGATTGGTGATAAAAGTCAATTTTCATTTTTTTTATGTGGTGATAAAATAAAACTTTTTTTTATGGAGGTGGTAAAAGCAATTAAGTTGTTTTTTAGAGGTGGTAAAAATAAAAAATAAAAAAAATTATTTCAACCAAACCACTCGACTACTCCCATATTCCTATTTCCCAACCACAAGGCACGAACCACCACCCACGCGACCACGAGTCACGGACTGCAGCGAGCATCTTCGTCAAATGTTTGCTAAGAAATTAACATCACAAGATAATATGACATTTGAATCCCCCTTGTAACATCACTCCTTTTTTTGGGGGGTTGTTTTATTTCAACCATACCACTCGACTACTCCCTTATTCTTATTTTCCAACCAAACCCAAATTACTTGTATTGTGTACCTGTTTTTTTTAAAAAGGTTGATGTTAGTTGAATTATCAAAATTGTCCCCCCATTGTCAAATTTCTAAGTCCGCCACTGGTTACACCTTATTCAGAATCCATGAGACTACTAACTCCATATGGTCAAGAACCATAGCGGGGGGATCAGGGATGGAGGTACGAAATTGAGACAAGGAGACAATCTTGCCCATATTATTGGCCTCTACTCGATTCTTAGTGTGACAAATATTATTTTGCGATTTAATTAACATACAAACAATATTCAATTTATTCCAAAATAACATTACTGAGTCTATAATATTTATCCGGTTGTCTTAATTATCTTATTAGGCGTGATTTTCAATTACATATTTCCAACTAAACCTGCATAAGGGTGATCAAAATAATAAATTATACGACATATATATTGGGAAAATTTGCCAAGAATAATACGACCTTTCAGTGGTCTTCTATAAATGGAACGACCTTTAATTTATTTCAAAATGGAACGACCTTTGACACAAATTTTCCAAGAATGGAACGTGACTTGTTGGTAACCTGTTTAACTGGTTAACTGTGACACGTGTCACAATGTCGTTAGTCAGCTTGTTTTTAACAATTTTGTTTTTTTGTAAAAACCTTAAATTTAAAACTAAACACTTAAAAAAAACTAAAAAAAACTTTTAAATAAAAATAACCCCAACCAAACCCGCTGGAAAACACCCCTTAACAGGTCCACAACCCACCTAACCACCATCCCCACCGGGAACTACCCCCTTTCCCAGCCCCCATCCCAGAATCCGACCCTTACTCGCTTCACGTCCCCGTTTCCGACCCCTGCTCCCCTTCCCTCCCCTCCACGTCCCTGTTTCCAGCCCCTCCCCTCCCCTTCTCGTACCCGTTTTCGACCCCATCGTGGGTTTGGTTTCGAATTTGGGTTTGGGTGTGGGTTTTAGGAACATGGGGGTGCGGGAATAATGGGTGGAGGAAGGGGGGGTCGTTCGTTCAAGGGGGAAGGGAGGGGGTGGCGGTCACGAGATAGGAATGTGGGAAGGGGTGGTCAGGTTGGTTTGTCGGCGGCGCGAGGAAAGGGTATGGGCCGGCGGACTCGGACACTCGGTTGGGAGGGGGTTGTACCTAGCCACCTAGGCTGGAGTCGCTGGATAGTGGGAGAGGGGGAGGGATGACAGCATCGACATGGGGGCTGGCCGGCTGGGAAAGGGACGGGATTTTTTTTTTTTGGTTTAAGTTTTTTTTAAAACAAAAATCAAGATTTTTAAAGAAAATTATTAAAAAAAAAAAAAATTAGCTAATTACAATATGACACGTGTCCAAGGCAACCTACAAAACAAGTTACCGGTTTTTTGTTCCATTTTTGGAAAATTTGTGTCAAAGATCGTTCTATTTTGAAATAAACTATAGGTCGTTCTATTTTTAGAAGACCACTGAAAGGTCGTATTATTGTTGGCAAATTTTCCTAAATATTGGAATTAACATAATAATAAAATTAGAAATCAAAGCATCTAAATCATCAAAATAATATCAAATAGAATAGAAAAAAAATAATCATTTAAAAAATTAACCGCTGACATTGATGAACCTCTTTTAACTTGCTACTCATGAAACAAAATATTAGTAACTTCAAAATAAAAAATAAAATTAAAATTAAAATAAAGCTTAGATTTGTCAAACCCTCGTCAATTTCTTCATGCGCCTTGGTTTAAGAGTAGTGCTTTGAGACTTTGAGTTCGTATTATATATAATGTCTTTTTGAATTGCTTGAAAATGATTAAGAGTATTAAAAGTTTAGAAATAAAGTGTTTTTGCGTCTGATTTCGTGTTCAGAACCCTAGATAGGAGTTCGGTATTTATAGGCTAGGTGACAGCCCACTAACAGGAGTAAATTTTTTTATTTTTTTTTTTTAAAAAAAAAAGAAAGAAAGAAAAAAAAAGAAAGAAAATTACCGCAATACAACAGAAAATTGTTTCAACACGGCAAAATTCCGATGACATGTTACTCATCATCAGCAGGTTTGAGTTGGGGAGACACGTTTATGTGTCTATACAGATGATTTGGCCAATATGGGTAAATTATATATCAATATGGCTCATTGATCTAAACCAAATCGGTAGCAGATAACATCCCACACAATAACCAAAATAATATAACACAAACTCATTGATACTGTAAGAATTTTATTAAGGCTTTGATTAAGTTTCTTATCTGGGTTTTTTTTTTTTTTTTTTTTTTTCTGAAACCAATTCTTATCTAGTTTATTGAATAAGTATTGATCATTGTAATTATTGTATGTGAAGTGAAATTGTATGGAGAATTAGTTGGAGATTGATCTAGACGGAGATTGAGGTTTATAAATTTCTCGAAGGATATTGATCTGATTCGATCTGTGTTGTAGAATGAGTTTATTGTTGGCTAATATACACATTTTTTCATCTATTTCTAACTAGATTTTAGAGTTTTACATGATTTATGCTTTATGACTTGTGTAATTACAACATTATTACAACAATTACTTCCTTACACAATTACACAACTACTTTCCCCTCACAAAATACTACTTTCCCCTCACAAAATACTTAAGCTTTTATTTGGTTCAATTTGTTTAATCATTACTATTTACACAACTACTTTTTCCTTGGCCACACAAGTTTTAGTTTTCATAATTATCATGGGTCGCATTAATTTTTCGAAATATAATTTCAAAATATGTAACTAACAAATGTAATTTTTACAATAACAAAATTAATAATATTAAGGATCTAGCAAAGTTGTATATTGATAAATATGCCAATACAAAATTAATTGCCAAAAATAAAAAAAAAAAATAAAAAAAAAAACAATAATAAGTTATCTAATATTTTTACACAATCAACTATCACAACTAACTAGCTAAATCAATATATACAATAATCAAAGTTTTCAAACTAAGGCCCTGTTCTCTACACCTTAAAAAAATAATATTAAGTAAAAATAATTTCAGTTCAGCAAAATTAAAGTGAAGAGAACGGGGCCTAAGTACTTCTTATCCTTAAATTGAATTGTATGCAATACTTTGAGTTAATAGTGATTCACATACATACACCACTTTGGCTGATATATACTTTTTATTTCCCCTCTGTTCTTTTTAGTTGACAATCTTGAAATGTTTTGATTTTCGACACTACTCAAAATCATGCGTATTTTAACTAACTTTTGTGATTTTATAGTTATTATAAAGCATAGTCATGTGAAATAATCTTATTAGAATTGTCTCAATGTACATATATTTTCATATTATTGATCTACCTCTTGTAATTTTTACTTATTGATATATAATAAGAGATATCAATCGTTAAGTTTTTTGTGCATTGGCAAATGTAATAAAAAAATTATGTCAACAACTAAAAAATGATTGATAATATTATGGAAAAATACACTTTAATAATTTCAACTTTACTCAATTTACTTCATATAATCCCAACTTTCGAGTATTCTGCAATGATCCCACCATTCACCGGTGTTTTCTTTCTTCAATCTCAAACCGGTCAAAAAAAGTCAATGACCTAATATTCTAGGTCACTTGACACGTGTCAAGTCGTAAGTGGTCGAAACAATAAAATAAAAAATTAAAGAAAAAATCAATAAAAAAAAAACAAAAAAAAAAAAAAAAATCAAAACTAGCCACCACCAGCCCACAACCACTGGCGGTGGCCACTTCCATCCACGGCCAACCCCGAACCACCGCCTCCCTTGCCCCAGCCACCAAAAACTCCTTAGAAACTGCCCATACCCTGCGAAACCGACCCCCTCTACCTCTCCCCACCCCTTAAACCCGCCATAGCCAAAACTTTTGCAAAACCTAAAACTACCATAACCAAAGTGAAGGAATTGTGTCTTCGATAAGTGCAATTACTAGATGTATCAAGGATCACTATTATGGAGATAATAAGTTCATTCTATTGGGGCGTCATCCTCTGTTGCTAGACTATGAGAGATGACCTTTGGGCTAGTCAAATAGTCCAAAGCCCTTTAGAGTGGATCCTATATTGGTCACACACAAGGGTAATGGGTTAAGCAAGTTAGAGGCCCATTAATGGGCCTCATAAGCAATTAATTAGTCATAAGTATGATTGGGCTAAATGTAGTTTGAGTGAGATTAGGAATTGGGCTTGGACTTGGACTTGGACTACTATTTAGAGATATGATCTATAAATAATAGTCATGTCTAGGGTTTATTAATTAAGTCACAATTAACATATAGTGAATTGTGAATCTAAGCAACCAACATCCAAAAAGCCCTCATCCCTCTCTCTCTCACTCGCACGCCTCTTTCTCTCCCCTCTCACCCACGGCCGGCCACCCCTAGTGGCTCACGTGGTGTTGCGCGGTGGTTCTTGGCTAGTTCATTGTTCGTTCATCTCCGTAGAAGGTCGATAGAAGGGTTCTTTCGCGACTAAGTAGCATTAGTGGAGGTCTTAATCTGTGCCCGTGGACCAAGTAGAGGAATCACGCTTGAGGTTCTTTATCTCCCATTGTTCTTGCTCGATCGCACGTGGAATCACGCTTCAAAGGTACGATTATATGTTCTTTATGTGTTATGCATTAGATCTTGGGATTAGGTACTGTATGAATATGATTCATGTTTTTTTCGCTGCGTAGTGCCTATAATTCCCTTCAGTGGTATCAGTTAGCCTATTGCATTTACGCATATTGACTATAATTCTTTGATAGTCCACAATTTTAATTCAATTAAGAGGGAGATTAATTTAATTATGGTTTAATCTTTATATTAAATGGAGATTTAATTTTTGGAATATGATTAAATATGATTTAATTGCTCAATTTTTCTAGCAAAATCTGATAAAAGCCCTAGTTTTTCGAAAATTTTGATTGAAATAAAGCCCTAAAATTTTGATTTTTGTGCTTAATTTTAATTATTTTCGAATATTTATGCTTCATAATTTTAATTAGTTTGATTTGATACATAAAATATGATTTGTTGTATAATCAATAATTTTATCTAAATGTTAGATTAAATTTGAATTAATTTTGTGAAGAACCCTAAAATTGAAATTGAATTGTGAATTTGATTTCAAAATTGAATTAGGCATAAATGTTATGTTTTAATTCAAAAGACCCAATTAATTTAATTTTACAAAAGTTGTGTAATTAAATTAAAACTCTCAAAAAAAAAAAAAAATTAAAATTTGGAAGGGGCAGCCGTGGCTGGGTGGTTGAACCACCGTAAGGTGGCCACGGCGGCTGCCCAGGTGGTCGAAGAGAAGGGCAGAGAGGGCGGCGGCTGGAGGACAGGCGACGGCAGCAAGTCGCAGACAGGCAGCAGCCACGATCTGCAACTGTTGCAGCGTCGACTGCTGGAACTCGCGGTCTGCTCATGGCTGGGCTCCGGCCTAGCATCGACGCGCGGACAACCCTCAGGCCGTAGCGTCGGCCTCCTGCTGGAACAGTTCCAGTCAGGTTGCTGGCTGCGCCGTGGCTGGGCTTTGCTCCTGGCTGCGGTTGCGGGTTGCGGTAAATCCGTGGCTTGGTTATTCCTTGTTGCGGATCCGATGTTGCGGATTCCAGCTGTTGCGTTGGCTGGGCTTCCCCTGGCTGGCGTGGCAGCAGATTCAATTTAAATAAAAAAAAATGTTTTTATTAAATTATTTTGTTTTAAAGATAATTTCAAAAGAAAATATGATTTTATTTTGGATAAAATCAAATTTCAAAAGTTGGTTTTTGATAATTATCCTTAATTAAGGTTTTTAATTTTGGATAGGATTTGTTAGAATATTTTCAGCATATTCCAAAAAGATAAATATTGATTTAAATAATGTGATTATCCTATAATTAATTTTTGGATATAATTGATTTAAAATTTTGTGATTGGCTAGTAATTAGGATAGAATTTCCTAACTTTGTTAGGATAATCTTTGAGGATAAATATGATTTATCTTTTAAGATTTTAATAAGATTTGATTCTATCTCATGACTAATTTAGAATATATGATATTTTATTGATTGTCATGAATAATATATGATATTATCTAATTGCATTAATTAAAATATGAGATATTTTGGTGCCATGTTTCCTTAATTATGATCATTCGATGTTGTAGTTTAGGAAAGCATGATGAGTGATTTATTATGTGGCACTTTATAATATATGATATTATTTACTGCTATATAATGACTAGTATGGCCCAGTAGATTGCTAAATACGATCTGCGCATCGTGATGTATTTTTGTAATCTTAGTACGGTCTACGTACCGGTAAAGTATTTTTGTAATTTTTATTTTATTTTATTTAAGTAGTAGATAGAATAGAATAGTATTACAGGTTGCAGTTAATCCAAGAAACCCGTGAAGTAATGGCCCAAAGGAGCAAGGTGGATAAGATCCATGAAGGTTCAAGTGGGAGCTTTTGCTTTATTAGTTTTCTTAGGATTAGGGGCCATGCTATGTCTTGTTTATGCATTCAGTTTATTATGCATGTTAGATTTTAGTTATGTTGCTTGATGATGCGCTAGAGTTCACTAAATAATCACAACATAATAAATCTAGATCCCAGTAATATTGAGGCAGCTTTTCCAATTAAAAACCCGATGAAACCTTTGACATTTATGATGGGTCATGCCAAAGCTGGGCATCATAATTTTCATTGGAGAGTGGGGGTAGGACAAATTCTACACTTTTAATTGGTTATACTCAACAGGGTTACCTAAAGATAAAGTTTAGAACCCTGAAGCTAAGGGTAATAATTAAACATGTGATGATTAATTATTCAACCAAGAATTACAAGAGTTGTAATCAGTAAAGAGTTTACTCACCTTGAAAATGTAATGGTTGATGGCAGGGCCAAAGTCCGGTCAATTATTGCACAAATAAAGGATCTTGGAATCATTTTATTCAATAGGGATCATTTAAAAATTGAATGAATGTTTTAAAGTTACCAATTTAATTCGCTTATGGTACTTTAAATTTTATTAAACATAATTGAATTTTGCGTTTACTTATAAGTAACATGTCGTTCTAATTTTATTATTATATAATCTCCTCGATTGAAAATAAAGTTGAGAAACGTTCTCAAAAGGTTAAAAGACAATCCATAAACCTATATTCCAATTTTGCTAAGATGGTTCTAAAAGGCAAGTTTTAGAAATCCATGTCACATGTCTAAGGTTGGTTTTATTCAAAATGTTTGAGTAAAATGCCAACACATCTTCATTTTGAAAAGTGTTTCAAGGGATATAATGAGATGGGAGGTACAAACCCTCTAAAAGACAAGTATAAAAGTCCAATAAAATCTCTTATCTTCAATATGATTGAATATAAGAAAGTGATTGGAAATCTCTATGATCAAAAGTTGATCAAATGACGCTATTCTTCATCCACTTTATATAAGAGTTAAATAGTTGATTAAACTCTTATATGAATGATGATTAAATAGACTTAGCGAAATCATGAAATGTGCTTAAAGTAGTTGAGCAAAGCATCATTTTGAACCTAAGAGAAGTGTTCTAAGTGGCTCAAATGGGAAAGGTTTAGGAATATATGAGGATTGCATTAAGAAGTTATGGGCCAAGAAATGCAAACAAGTTGCTACTTCTCAAACCTAGAACTACTTATATGCTAAAAGTTATTATGAACAACAAATGTTTCAAATTAAATGGACCAATTCCAATTGATTAGAAACTACCTCATATAGTTGGAAGGTAAAAGAATGGAAATGTTCCAATTTAAGAAGTATATTATAGAAATTGATTTAGCACATTGCTACTACTTCTTGGACATATGATGTCTTGTTTAGTTCTCTCTCATTGAGAATGAGGTTGAACTAAATGAAGAAGTATGGCTAAGGGAGAAATAAATATACAAGTTTAGAAGCAAATTTTGCTACTTTACTAGTAGAATCTACAAGTCTGGAAGCAAAAGTTGCAACTTTACAAGTAGAACCTATATTTCGCCTTACCTTGTTATTGGCTAGAAATAAATAAATGTTATTCATTCTTGCCATTATCAAAGCACCATTCAATGTTAGTAATGACTAAGCATCGAAGATTCAAAAATGTGGAATAAATGTTATTCTATGCTTCATTGAGTCATAATGTGTTTTGAGATTGCTAAATAGGTTCAAAGTTCTATATGATAGAAATAATTAAACCATTTCTATATATGAATTGTCTATAAAATGTCTTAAATTCGAATGAAAATGAACATTGCATGCGAAAGATCCAAAGGGATGGACTCTCAATATCATTGGATTATGAATCCATTGATATATGTAATTATCATTCAAATTTGAAATTTTGACAAAGTCACCATTTAGAGAAATGATGATGTGAACTCAAGATCGAATACATATCGATGTAAGAAAACCAAAGGTTCAAAGGCTAGAGATGGACAATGAAACTTCATTTGTGATATGATCACATATGCTTAGTTGAAGCATAAGTATGAAAATTTTGAAAATGTTCAAAAGGTTCAGTATGAAGTTCAGTATCGACTTGACAAGATAATGATTGCATTACAATATGATTGTAATTGTGAAAATTTAAGTCAATACATATACTTGGAAACACATTCAAAGTATAGCGATATGATCGTAATAATGAGAATTTAAGCCAAGACATTGATGAACATCCAAGAGTTGTGAAATCGTTTTACGACAAACTCCGAAAGAAAACCTTGTGAAGTGTTTATGAAGGGAGCTATCAATCTATATAAGATATATTTTGATAATGGATGTAAATTACCTATTTTCCAACCATTGTTCAAAGGATATACTTTTAAGATAAGCTACAAAACTAAACAAACTACATACGTCAAATCAAATGTAGCAAAGGTTTCATATGTGATATGGATAAGAAGAGTTCTTATAAAGTCTTTCAACAAAGCAAGGAATAAAACATGTATTAAACCGTTTGATGCACGTTCGATTCCTATATAGAGCACGGGGTACTACTACACAACCATACTTAGCACAAAATGTTTGTTGCTCAAGTAGGTGCCCTTATGGAAATTGTTCCAAAAGGTCAAGTGGGAGTAGTATAAATCTCGAAAGAGTTCGAGAAAAGCAAAAAACAAACATGGCTCAAACCATGATTGGTTCACCCTATGCTAAAAAGTGTCTCCTCAAAAAGGCAAGTGGGAGTATAAGAATCTCGAAAAGTTCAAGAGCCTTGAAAGAGTTCAAGAAAAGCTAATTCGAAATTCTTGAAGAAATTTGAGAAGTAATCGAATCAAAGCAACAATATGAGCATGATTCACCTCATGTTACAAGTGACAACGCATGGTCTCATTAAGTGTAATGGGAATAATAACCATGTGTCAAAGGTAGTACATTCCAAGTGCACATCCTCAATTGTCGTTTCTCAGTGAAAACTAAACAAAGTTGTTGTATGAGTTTCAATTGTTGCATAAAAATCCACAATGATGACTAGCATATGTAAAACTTAGCCAAAGAAATATGATTTCATATTGACTAAGAGTTCTAAAATATTCATTTTGGAACATGATGATTATGCAAGTAACAAAGATGATTTGACAAGTTATAACTCCAAGTGGTTTAAAAACCAGGAAATCTGAAATAGATTCTAAATCTGTAAGCAAGTGTATGACACTTGAATAATTTGCCTAATTGGGTGAGACCCATTATAAGCAAAACAGACAAGAAAGAAAAATGTTTTCTAACTAAAGCAAAGACTTATTAAAGGATTCAACTAATTCATAGTATGACTATGACTACGATGAAAACTTTATATTAGTCATGTTGCAAAGATCTATTAAAGATATTTTAGTGATTACTACCTTATAAGATATGGTAGATGGACTTCAAAACACTTTATTGAAATTGATCATGAAAGAAGATTTGTATATGATACAATCAAAAGTTTGAAGATCCAATAATCCTAGGGATGCATAGCATCATGGAGTTAGTGTTCTTAATTTTGAGTTAATCAAATTGTTTGTTGTTCTCGTAAAATAAAGAAAAGGTCTTGTGTTTACAAGATGTTTAGTGGGAGCTATGAAGTCTTCTTGGTCTAGTATAAAGAGAAAATTATTCATTGCTTGAAGAGTCAAGTGGTGGGTAATGCATTTTGTATGAAAAACCTTGAAGAGAATGATGAGTACATTTGGGATTCAAAATCTATATAGATAGGTTTTGATTGATGTTTGATTTTGGTTAAGAAACTTATATTGATAAGATTCTTATAAGGTTCAACATTATATTGAAAGGAGTTTCAATCCCATGTAACATGGCACAATGCTTATGATTCAATACTTTGAGAAAGGTTGATGAAATTAAGGTCTTGAGTGATGATCCTTATGCAGTTTGCAAAGGATGCATCATGCATGTCATGGGCTATACTCGTCTATTTGATTCACATGTTTTTAAGAACAAGTGATGATAGATTTCAATCAAAATCCAATATAACGTTGGAATACAAATTAGAAATTCCAAAGTTCCTTGCAAAAGGGCGAAGGAAAATTCTTAATGTATGGAGATGAATATGATTATAAAATTTAGAAATTGCAAAATTCGTGTTTATGAGAATGTCTCATGAACTCTACTTACTAAACCCCTTCCATTTCCAAAGCATGAGAAAATGCTAATGAAACTGGATTGAGGCAAATGATGTAATTAGAAGTTATATTTGTTTTTGGAGAAAAACAAGTTACATATGTAATACATTCATTTGCAGAATTATGTTTATCAATTGAAACAAAGTTTCAATCTTATTTAATCGTGGTTTCAAGATTAAATAAAATGTCCAAAATAATTATGGATTAATGGGCTCATCAGGTTAATTTATTTAAATAACCTGGTGAATGAAACCCCACAGGTGAACTAAATTCATACATTATTTAAGTTCCTAGTTCAGAATCATTAAAGTGGACATAAATGATTTCATAAATTGGACTAGCATGTAAGATTGATTGGATAGCGCAGTTTCATGGGCTATAGGAGCGTAGTGAAGCTCGGTCAATCACATGGGTATGCATGAATGATGCATGATCGAACTATAGACCTACTTTGAAGTTCAAGTATAGAACTTCCGGATATATTAGTGGATTCCTTTGACATGAGTGGAACATTGATTTCATTCAATGATTAATGTAACTGTGTACATTCAAACGTCTTCCCGTAACTGGAGATTATAAAGGGTATTTCCTGGTTACCTCATGATTTGAGTGGGAGCCTTGGTTGCCACAAGATTGGATAGAGTCTTCCTATTTAATTAGGAATGTGTCTTATTTTGGCCTCTTGAAGAGGGAGAATTCAGAAAATGCATGGCCGTGCTCAAATGTGTTACATAGTAACCATTTATTTTGTAATTCTAACTCAGATATCAAGAAATGATTTGTAGATTAATAATGATTACATAAGATGCAATCATATTATCAAATTGACACAAAATGACTTAAGGAATTTGAATATTGCGCACTTGTCTCAGACAAGTGGGAGATTGAAGGAATTGTGTCTTCGATAAGTGCAATTACTAGATGTATCAAGGATCACTATTATGGAGATAATAAGTTCATTCTATTGGGGCGTCATCCTCTGTTGCTAGACTATGAGAGATGACCTTTGGGCTAGTCAAATGGTCCAAAGCCCTTTAGAGTGGATCCTATATTGGTCACACACAAGGGTAATGGGTTAAGCAAGTTAGAGGCCCATTAATGGGCCTCATGAGCAATTAATTAGTCATAAGTATGATTGGGCTAAATGTAGTTTGAGTGGGATTAGGAATTGGGCTTGGACTTGGACTTGGACTATTATTTAGAGATATGATCTATAAATAATAGTCATGCCTAGGGTTTATTAATTAAGTCACAATTAACATATAGTGAATTGTGAATCTAAGCAACCAACATCCAAAAAGCCCTCATCCCTCTCTCTCTCACTCGCACGCCTTTTTCTCTCCCCTCTCACCCACGGCCGGCCACCCCTAGTGGCTCACGTGGTGTTGCGCGGTGGTTCTTGGCTAGTTCATTGTTCGTTCATCTCCGTAGAAGGTCGATAGAAGGGTTCTTTCGCGACTAAGTAGCATTAGTGGAGGTCTTAATCTGTGCCCGTGGACCAAGTAGAGGAATCACGCTTGAGGTTCTTTATCTCCCATTGTTCTTGCTCGATCGCACGTGGAATCACGCTTCAAAGGTACGATTATATGTTCTTTATGTGTTATGCATTAGATCTTGGGATTAGGTACTGTATGAATATGATTCATGTTTTTTCGCTGCGTAGTGCCTATAATTCCCTTCACAAAGCCCACATCCCTGAAATCGTCCTTATCCCCTCCCCTCTCCCCCAACCCCCGAAACCACTTGTAACACCAACCCTAACACTCGAAATCACCTCCTCCATCCTCGAAACACAAAAACACAACCCTTTCTCTCTCCTATAATCGTCGAAAATAGCAATCAAAAGGAGTGACGAGAGGATTTTTGGTGCGAGGATGGTTTCTGGTACGTCGAAAAAGTGGGGTTAGGGATCAAAGGTGGTGGCTTGGTTTTGGTTCTTGCCGGTTGGGGAAGTGCGACCGCCAACGTTGGATGGCTGGTAGTCTTTGGTTTTTTTTTTTTTAAAAAAAAAATTTATTAATTTAAATTTATTTAATTATTTTTTAAAACCAATTAAAAAGCGACACTTGTCATATAATTTGTTTTTTTAAAAATTAACGTTTTCTTCAGGTAACCGGTAATCCGGATTGAAGAAAGAAAACACAGGTGAAAGTTGGGATCATTGTAGAATAATCGAAAGTTGCGATTATTCAAAGTAAATTGATCGAGCAAAGTTGGGATTATTAAAGTGAACTTTTCCTAATATTATAGCAAACATATGTGAATAATATACTTGTTTGAATTGTCTTGATATATATTTTTTTAATATCAACTTAGGGTCTGTTCTCATACGTTGAAATTCAGTTCAGTTCAGCTCAGCTCCTAATTTCCTTCTCTTATAAAATATTTATTTCAGTTCAGTTCAGTTCAGCTGAGTTCAGTCAATGAGAACAGACCCTTAATTATCATTTAAACTTTACGAGTAGTAATTAAAAAATTATTGGTCAAATTTTTGCATTGATAAATATATAGGCCATATTAGGGCATTTATTTTAAAATAAAGATAGTAATATTTAACTAACTTGAATTCAATTTTTACTTAGTTCACCTTATTTTTGCTTATCAAATCTGATTAGAACTTGCTTTTTCTAATATGATTTGATCTGATGATTGATTTGGACTTATTATTTATGATTTAATTATCTGATTGACTAAACAATACATGACCTAGTTTATATGTATGCTAATCTTACAAAAAAAAATAGTATATAAGTGGGGTTGTGTTGAATTCTTTATTAATATACAGTTTTAATAATTTTATCCATTACGTATTAAATATATTTTGCGATTAAAAGCACATATAAAATGATGAAATATGATATGTAACTTTTTTATTATGAGATCATCATCACTCATGGTATAAAAATTTATACCATCCCTCTCTCTCTACCACTTTCTCATCACTTCTCCACATCATCTATACCACAATACAATATATATTTTTTTCAAAAATCATCCCACCCATGGTATAAAAAAAGTTTACCACCCACTTTCTCTCTCCTATTTGTAATAATAATACACTTAATTTAATTATAATTATATTTTATTTTATTATTGGAAATAACTGATTAATATTTGTAAAGTTAATTAAATAAAATAAGCAAGTTATGTAGTAAAAAGTGAATTCGAAAAAATTTATAAAACTATATCAATATGGGTGTCGATGTGTAGATCTTGAAAAATAATGAACAATGGTAATTTTTTCATAATTTTTTACTTTATAATTTTTTCTTAAAATGCAATTGAAAAAAAAAATGATAACCAGGCCACATGACGTGACCTGGTTGGTTCATGTTTCACGAGGACCAGAACAATTGTTTACCATGGGATGATATATACCATTAAATGATATAGTTTTATATCACCAATGTAGTAAAAAAATTGCATTTTTTTTATGAGTTTTTACACCGTGGTATAAAATTATACCATAAGTGTTGATGCTCTAATGTGATTTAAACTAAATAAAAATAAGTCACCAACATAGCTAATTATCAAATAAGGCCTAAATAATTATAGAGGACAGGAAGTGAAAGTGATGTTGTATGCCCAATAAGATGCCTAAAAAAGGGACCAAAGATGTCACTTATAGCACCATATATGGATGATGGCCTTCTAAGAACACAAGGCCGACCAAATTAAGGGGAATGTTAGGGTCAAAGTAGGACAAGTCTACCTTCATTGGCCGCACATTATTCACTTTTGCTTTTTTCATGACTTGATGATTGATTATTACTATGCATGAACATTACATTTTGCCTTAATTTTGTTTGTTTCCTTGTGGAAAATCTACTTTAAGGGCTTTTAATCATAGTTATTGATACTTGTAAGGCGGCTTTCATACTTATCATTGCGTAATTTCATGATTGTTGGGTTCTTAATAAAGTAATTTGTACATGGTTAGCTTTTCTTTCTATCAATTTTTGCCGTTGGAGGTTGAAATTGATCATTTTAGATAGTGAATCATGTGACCCAATTGCTAAGATGAACTACTTGAACGGTTGATATAGATTTGCTTTTGGCCGTTGGAGGGAAGAGTGATGTAAACTCTCTCCGTCTCATTTTAGTTGCCATGAATATAAAATGACGAGAAGAAAAAAAAATTAAACATTATTTGTTGTGATGTTTCTCTGATCACCTTTTACATTACTTCCGACTAATAAAAATTGAGTTTAGTATCACATTTACTGTTTTTATTGTTTATTACTTCCTCCGTTCTTTTATTATTACACCACTTGCCTTTTTAGGAAATTTCACAAATATTGCACCATTTCTTCTTTAGGAAAAAAAATTATTTGTGTTCACACTACAAATACCCAACATACCTTTGCCTTTTTACACTTACTTTTTAGTTTATCAATATGTCACTTGAACAATTTTGTATTTTTACCTTTCTCTCTTACTTTTTTCCACTACCAAAATATTTGTACCCAACCTCTATGGTGCAATAATAAAAAAAACGGAGGAAGTACAAGTTTTCACAATTTGTAATAAACAACAAGATCTTGACATAACAAAATTTCACAATTTGAACTATTGTTTTCGGTCTTTCCTCTAATTTACTAAAATGTAATTAAGATTCAAAAATCCATATGCCAAAACATCAAAATAAGTAATTGCATACACCAAAAATCATAATTATAAAATGGAAAAAACAAAAAAAAAAATTTACCTTTAAGTATGATCATCAAATCGTGCAACCATAAACTCAATTCAATATATACAGTGAGTAGGTGATCTTCCATTTATGAAGGCATCACCAAACTTGCTAATAAGTGGGACCATAATAATATCAAAGTAAGGAAAATGCATCAACCATTAAGGAAACAAAGTTGCTAACCTACCACCGTATCTAGGGCATTGTACACTTCGATAAAAAGATTTCAGATTCTAGGAAAGATTGTTTATACTTAAGTTATAAGCTAAGAAAGATACGAGTTCAATTTAATTTAATTAAATATTAAGCTAGTAGTGACAAATTTAATTAGAATGTTTAGGGTAAAGTGTTTCTTCTCCTTAGATTTTTGGTTCCATACGTGTACTATTCATAAGACCAATAACAATAATCCTATATTTACTGCGTAAATTACAGATTATCTAGCTCACGATCGTTTTGGGGGAAAGCTCATATTGAATGTAGTGCCAACACTATGTGCGAATGATCTTAGTTGTAGAGAATTCGTCTTATTTTCAAAAGATTTCTAATAAGATAGGTTCAAACAAGATAAGTTTGTCAACATAAAATAAATTGAATAAAACAAAGCCGTGAGTGTAACTAATACATCATTACAAATTTTTGTATGTGGCCGACCACATGGTGCGGCAGGGGTTACTTGTAGGATGTTACTTGTATTATGGGGTTAATTGGAGGGTGTTACTGGTTTTGGCCAGGGTGTTACTTGTGTTCTGAAGTTACTCGTAGGGTGTTACTGGTTTTGATCAGGGGTTACTTAGCTTGTAGGGTGTTATTTGTTTGGTATGGGGGTTTGGTTAGGGGTTACTTGTAGGGGTTACTCAGAATACAAGTAACTCATACAAGTAACCCCAAAATATATGTAACACCTATAAGTAACACATACAAGTAACCCCTGACAAAATCAGTAACACCGTATAAGTAACCCCTGCCGCACTATGTGGCCTGCACAGCGCTGAAAAACCATTGATACATTATATATGAAGGTATAAACCGATGTACTTCCATATATGTTATGTTGTATTTCTTATTAATCTCCCTTGTGTCCATCTAAGTCTTTTTCATCTTGACACTTGCACATGTGTCGAGTGTATAAAGTTTTGATAAAACTTATCACTAACACAAAGAAAAGGAGACCTCTAATCAATGAAGACAATGACAATCCAATGTAGGCATAGACTGTAATTCCATAGATTATGTTCAATTTCATTTATAACTATCTAAGAGTCCATTTAATGGGTTGACTAGGCATGTTCACATTTATTTGATTTCGGTTTAATTCATTTCAGTTCAACTCTAATCAGGTCAGTTCAGCTTCTAATTTCCCTCTCTCATAAAATATTCATTTCAGCTCGGTTCAGTCTAGTTCAGCTCCAATCAATTCAGTTTAGATCATTTTAATAAATGTGAACATGCCCTTAGTAGTGTTTTATTTCAATCTATCATACTTAACTCATTTCTCATATAATTAAAGATTCTATTATTGAAAAGTATAAAATGCATAAACTATAACTTTCTCTTCGTCTCTCAGCTCATAATATTTTGATCCCATATGATAAGATAATATCTTATCAGTTTAGTCCAAATATCACCTTTATTTTGTTTTAAGTTACACTTGAAGAAAGCTAGGAGTAACGATCTCAAAGAATTTTTTTTTTTTTCTCATTCATTCTTGTTCATATAAAGATTTTTGATTGAGAAAAGTTGATAAAGTTGTAAAAAAACACTCAAATCAACAAACACATACTTTTTTTTTTTTAATTGACACATTTCTATTATCACGCTTGCCAACGTATGTTTTTAACGATTTATATATCTAATTATCAACATTGTAAAATTACAAAAAGTGGATATTAATAAAATAACATTGAAACGATTCAAACAGTACAAGATCCCACATGATTAAAACAACATTAGATTTAAATAGTGTAAAAGTCAAACGGTGTTAACTAAATAAACGGAGGTAGTATAATATTACAGTGACTCTTATTTTCCAAATAAAAATAGCATTAGATTAGAATTTTTTTGGTCTCCTTATAAGCCGCCTAAAACTCTTTCAATGCTCTCAATATACACATCTAAAGAGCTAATAATGCAATAGAGCCTAACTTGATTTGCCTAAATTAAATATGAAGTGCTTTATAGGCATGTTTGTCAATGCATATTTTCCATTGCAATTATCCCTCATTAAATATTAGCAACAATTAAAAAAAATGATATTGACTATATTTTTTTTCTCAACACGAAAACAAGCGAAGTCAAAGCAAATAATGTGAATAATGCACAAAGTCAAACTATGTCATATAATTTGGAACGGAGGAAGCTAAGTATTTGTTAAAGTGTTGTTGTCAATGTTAATGCTGGAGATAACCTTTTATTATTTAAAATTACAATTATCAAAATCTCTCGCCTTCCCTCCTCCTCTTCTCTAGGGTTTATCCAAAATCTTGGCGTTTAGGTCGAAAATAGTCTAATTTCTTTGGAAATTAGACTATTTTCGACCCTTTTCCCTAAATTTTCTTTGGTTTTGCAATTTAAATTTCAATAAATCTACACGAGTAAGTGTAGATATGTCCGTCTCCCTATGGTGGAGTCGTTAGTTTTTGTTAGTTTAGGGCTTGTTTGGCATTATTTTTTGTTTTCAGTTTTCAGTTTTTTTGAAAACAAAAAACCAAAAATAGAAAACAAGAAAAAGGTGTTTTCACTTTTTTGTTGCCAGTTTTCAAAATTAGCATGATTTTAATAAGTTTGACTAATTTTTTATTCATTATATGACATATATCATACACTTTTAAAATACAAAAAACCAAAAAACTGAAAACCGCAACAATGCCAAACGAACCCTTAGTTGTTTGTTTATGTTTAGGGTTTGCTTGTGTGTTAGGGTTTATCAACAAGGTAATCATCTTTTGCCCTATTGTCAGTTCTTTGGTAAAGATTTGTTCTGGATCGCAACGGTTGTCAAGTTTTCAAATGCGTTCAAGCGAATCAGATGAAAATCATCCTTACGGCTACAACAAATCGTTAGACCGTCTCTCCGAAAAGGATGTATATTCTAGCGATGTGTGCGAGAGATGTACCACAGTGCAAGATTTTTTCAACGATCGTAGCTTTGATGAAGGGAACCCTAATTTGATTCAATTTTATGTATTTGTTAATGTAGATTTCATTTGTAGATGTCGGATGACTTCTTATTAATGAATTGATTTGTTTCAAAAAAAAAAAATGTTAATGCTGGAGATATTTTAGTTAAAAATTGCCAATGTGTAGAGAACCATGATCGAAATGCAATCTTCAGATTGATTAAACCATACAACATAACGTGATTCTATACCATAACTAGATATATTCAAACTATCAGCTTGGTTGAGGATTCAAGTTGTAACTTTTGAAGTCAACCACTAGATAGAATAAATTCTCCAAATTTCAAGTGTTTGAGAATGGGGATCGGAGATGCTTTCCTTTAATTAAAAGAGGTTAGCCTATAAAAAATAAAGTTGACAATCGTGAGAGTTGTAGTTCCGTTAAGATCCTTTTTTTATAGATTGGAGTATTTTGGGGGGGGGGGGGGTAGAGTATGACTTTTTTTTTAATTTTATTTATAGTGTTAATCTTGCTGATTATAACCAAAAATTATATTAGTTTTATTAGTATTGATTGACCCTCTTCAATTATTTAACTATCCCAAACCAACTTTCAACTCAAACTTTAGTGCAATCGATTTAATTCAAAGTTGATGAAGAACACACTTACCTCATTTGAATTTCACTTATCTTGCATTATCTTATTTGTTAACTCCATATTATCATGTTGAACCTCTTATAAAACCTTTTTTGACATTAGGTCTTATATTAGTTTTATTAAATCTAGCTCTTATTGGAATTATAAATATCTATTGTATCTTATTTGTAATTATCAATTCTTATCTTATCTTATTTGTAGTTATTAAACCTTATCTTAATTTATCTTATCTAAACTTAATTAACTTAGAGTCTGTTCTCATTGACTGAACTGAACTGAATTGAATTGAGCTGAACTGAACTGAGCTGAAGTGAGCTAAATTGAACTGAACTGAACTGAATATTTTATAAGAGAAGGAAATTAAGAGTTGAGCTGAACTGAACTGAACTGAACTGAGCTGAACTGAACTGAATTTCAACATAAGAGAACAGGCCCTTATATGGACTGATTCACATATGTCTAGTTTTATCTAAATTGAATTGAAAACAAGATATGTGAAGCGCTAAGCCTTAATTAGAACATACTTCACAAGTTCATAATAAAATGTCATTCCATTTTGGAATAAAAAACACAAAATTACTTTATTTTATTTGTCTCAAATTATTTACCATGTAATAACCATGACATTTACATAAGACTTTATGCAAGTAAAAGAAGTAGCAACAAGGAAAAAAAATGAGTGAATAAAGGACCAAACTTAGGGCTTGTTCTACTCTTCAGCTTAATTTCAGTTCAGTTCAGGTTAGCTCCAATCAGTTTAATTCAGTTTATTTCAGCTCCCAATTTCCTTCTCTCATAAACAATTCATTTCAACTCTATTCAGTTCAATTCATTTCAGTTCAGTTCAACTTCAATCAGTTTAGTTTAGCAAATCAGAACAGGCTCAAAAATGAGCGAAATATAAAGAGCATATTGTTTAATACTCAGTAAGCAAATGAGATAATTGAGTAAGATGTTTACACTCCACATAAAAATAGATCAGATAAATCAACTCTTAACTATGAATTGTCCAATCTAATACTCTACGTTATACCAAAATCACATTAGGAGTTCTCCTTGTAAGAAGAACTTCATAACTCAACAATATTTTCTAAATTTTTCTTAACATTAAAAAAGGGTAAAATCTAACATTTGCCTAGATGAGTTAGCTAAAAATGCATGTATAGCTAAAACTATTAATTACACCAATCAATACTTACTTACTTAGGGCATGTTCTCTTCAGTTCAATTCAGTTCATTTCATCTTCAATCAATTCGATTTCTAATTTCTTTATCTCATAAAATATTCAGTTCAATTCAGTACAACTCCAATTAGTTTTGTTTAGTTTATTTCATCTCAGCTCAGTAAATCATAATAGGTCCTTAATTATAGCATGCATTTTCAAATTAATAATACGGAGTAACATTTTAGACAATATTTTAAAATGTTATTTTTTTTTTGAAAGCTTTTAAATTGTTATGTAATAGTACACGAACCCTATTAACATGATTTTTTTTTTAAAAAAAAAGCCGAGTGATTTCCCTAAATAATGCTAAAATACAAATTAATTCCTTATATAAGTCGGTTCAAAAACTATTTCCCACAATACTATCCACGTAGGATCGGTTACTAGGTTTGGAATTTGGGAGTATAGAACCGCTAGTACCATTAGAGGTTCTATATATAGAACCGCTAATACCATTAGAGGTTCTATTATAGAACCGCTAATACCATTAGAGGTTCTATATGTGCATAGAACCTCTACTTTAGTTTTTACTAGCGTCTCTTTATATAGATCCGCTAATGATATTAGAGGTTTTATGTAAATAACCACTAATACCAATAGAGGTTCTATGCATAGAACCGCTAATACCAGTAGAGGTTCTATATTAGTTAAAACCGCCAACAATGTTAGCGGTTTTATACTTGTAAATACCGAACCTTGAAACCAAGCCTACGTAGACGGTATTGTGGAAAATAGTTTTTAACCAATGTATATAAGGAATTAGTTTATATTATTACATTATTTTGGGAAATCACTCAAAAAAATCAAACTATTAACAAGATTTTTTAAAAAATAAATCTATACCAAAATCAATTTCGCGCCTTTTGATATTTCTAGCAAAACCATAAAAATATTGAAATTATTTTAAAATTTATTTATTTATTTTTGTAAAAAGCAACATTTTCTCTCTTTCTCTTTCAATTCTTTCATCATCTTTGACCTGTACTTAGGCGGATGCGACCGCAACTTTAATTCTTTTTTCTCTTTCTCTCTCCTCTTTCTTTTCAGACAATAAAAAGTTAAATTAAAAAATAAAAACAAAACCAAAAAAAAAAAACATTCTCTCTCCTCATTTCCTCTTCTCCTTTCTCCTCCTTCGCCGGAATTCTCGCCGCCGGCAGCCTCTCGCCGCCGTAATTTCTCTCTCCTCCTTCAAACTCCGAGATTTCATTGCTACCTCGAAATTCGTGCAGTTGCTAGTAAAAAGCAAGATTGATCTGCTGTGGGAACTCTGCAATAGAGTTGTTGTAGAGGTGGAAAAGGAAAAGGGTTTTTTTTGGGAAGATAGAATTAGTTAGATCTAGGGTTTTGAAAATTGAATTTTGGGGGAGTATAATTGTGTAATTTCTGGGTTTTTTAGAGTGGGATTTTTGGTCAAGGTTAAGGGGATTTTGTTGAATTTTAATGGTGGTAGTGTAGAAAGAGGATGAAAGGCAGTGATGTTAGAGATCGGAGAGGGAGGCGATTAGTTGAATTTCTCACATGGAATGGCAGATCTTGTTAGTTATGGTAATGCCGATCGTGACATTGAGCAGGTTGTTTTTCTCTCTCCTCAATTTGTTGTTGTTGTTTTTTGTGCTTAATTTGGTTGTTTAAACAAATTTGGTTTTTGGGACGTCGAATTTCAGCTGTATGTGAAAGAATTTAGTTGATTTTGGTGGTCAATTTGAAGTTAATTTTGACTTGGTTGAAATTATAGGAAAGTAGGAAGAATGTAGTTTAATGGGTTTTTATTTTATTTTTATTTTATATTTTTCATTAAATTTTTTTTTGATGAATTTTTTTTTAGAAGTTAGGAAGAATGTAGTATAATGGGTTTTTTTGATGATTTTTATTAGAAATTAGGAAGAATGTAGTATAATGGTTTATTTTTTTTATTTTTGTTTTGATTATTATTGTTTAAAAGTTTTAAAGTTGGGTTCTTTTTAGATTGTGTACTAATTTTGCTTATACATGGTTGGAATTAACTGCATTGTTTACTCAAGGAGGGATATTGAAGAGGGTTTTGAGTAGGATTTACTCTCATATCACATTCCTTTTTTTTTTTTGTTTCGGTACAGCTGGCAAATGCTCGTGTTGTCGTATTAAAAATGGGTTGTGTTATTGTCATCTTCTCTCTAACTGGGAGGGGGGGGGGGGGGGGAATTAGCAACTTTAAGGGGTTTGAAAGATTTTCATAGGTGAGGTTTTAGTAATGTGATGGTGCTGGTCATTGTTTGGCATGCCTATGTAAATTCTGTAACCTATGTACATTTTGTTGATTTTGCTTAGAACCTTAAAAAACGGGTTATGTTTATGATCACGTATAAATATTAATGAATGTGGTTTTAAATCCAGGCGAGCTTTGTTTATTGATAACAGTTTACAAATTCTTGTTCTATGTTTTGAAGAATGTACTTGCAACTTTGGAACATTAGACAATGGTTGCTAGATATATGGACTTATGGAGCACTTCATGAGTTGTGATTCACATGTTTCCGAAGATGTTGGTGTATACTCTTGATTATTGCGACTTATATTATTATCTCTCTTTCCAGCTTGGCATGTCCTAGATTACTCTTGCTTTTATCTATTAACCCTCTTTATTTAAAAGTGTTAATTATGTCGTCAAAATAGTTATTAAGGGCTACTAAATATGCATATATTCTATATAGATTAGGGCCTCATAAACTAATCAGTTTCACTTTTATTTAAAATGCAGGCATTGATAGCTTTGAAGAAAGGTGCTCAGTTGCTTAAATATGGTCGTAAGGGAAAGCCAAAATTTTGTCCGTTTAGACTTTCTAGTGTAAGTTCAGTGCTCTTATTTTTATGTTTCTCAGTTTAGCTGATTGAAAATACTTAGGAGATATGTTGTAGTTTTGTAGAAGAGCTGAATGCTTGAGCTCTTGCCAATATACTGATTAAAGAACTGGGGCCTGTGGGGTTATACTATCCTTTACATTATCTTGTTTGTGTCCATGTATTATTGTTAAAAGAACCGTGGTCTGTTTATGTTGTGTAGTCTTGTAGGAGATATGTTGTAGTCTTGTAGAAGAGCTGAATGGTTCAGCTCTTGCCAATATGCACTTCTGCTTATTCAACATCTATGATGTATGTCTTTACTGAATTTTAAATTTAGGGGCTTAAGTTATGAATATAATGCTCTTTTCAGCTTTTGAATGTGTTTTGGAATAGAACTAATCTATTGAGAAACAAGGGCCGAGTTTGCAAAAATATTGATAGTATTGGTTCATAAGAGCTTATTACTACTATCTTCTTTTTAACAATCACTAGTTTCAAGATCTTAAGAAAGAGAGACGTTAAGATACATGCTCAAAGTCAATCACTTACCACTGGCCTCATGAATGTGTTGCTAGTATGAAGTTTGTTTGACCTAGTGTTGGAATTTGTTTTTAGAATGTGGACTGTTGAGCCCATGAAAAAACCCACATGTGAGTGGAAGTGTTGTCCCACATCAAACAAATATAAAAAATTAAGTATTGGGATGTGTATCCTACATTGAAGAGAAGAGAAAGTGGTGTCCATTTTATAAGGCTAAGAGGCTTCTTCTCCCATGCTATATGGTTTTGAGGTAAAAGCTCCTTGTGGACTTATAAAGTGGACTCTTGTGAAGGTGCGGCTAGGCTTGTTTAACATGGTATTAGAGCTAGGTTGGGTTGGATTGAGTTGTGATATGTGATTATGTGCTAGTAATATGAACAACTCATGTGCAAGGGGGAGGGTTGAATCCATGAACTAACCCACACGTGAGTGAAAGTGTTGCCCCACGTTAATGAAGTGTAAAGTAGAGGGGAATATTGGGATATGTATCCCACATTGAAGAGAAGAGAAAGTTGTGTTCACTTGATAAGGCTAAGGACTAAGGGTTTACTCAGTTCATTGCAATGTAGTTTTAAGGTGGAACCTCATTGGACTTCTGAAGTGAACTCTCATGATGAGTGTGTCACAATGGTGTTTCTTGACTTAAGATTTAGTTGGTTAAGAGGGATTAAAAAAAAGAAAAAAAAAATCTTTTAGCAGAACTGTGTGATGTGTTCTAAGCTAAGTTGGAAAAGTGATGGAAGATAGTAATATTATTGTTGTCCAATAGGCTTGTCTGTTTATCTGATCTGAATTTTTGCGATGGCTTTATCTATTTCATGAAATTGTTTCAATGAATGTTGTAAATCACTTATGGAGTAGTATATGAGAAGTGGAGATTGTTTGACTCATGACATAAGATTAGGCTTAGAATCAGTCAAGTACTGTAAGCTGTAGTTGCAGATCCTAGATGGAGGTCATTAGGTCATATAATCTTGAATGACTAATCTTTACAATTGTAGACTTGTAGTAGTGTGGCATGTGTTGATGTTGGCCTTTAGGAATTTCTGCCATAGAAATGATAAAGAATGATTGATTTTAACATTGGTGCAAATTACAACTGAACTTTAGCCATGCAACTACTAGTGCAACGAGGAAACTTGGTTATACAAATGAAGTTGAAGTGAAGCAACAATTGTTCAATTTTGGATTACTGTGAAATTTCATTAAACAAGATCTAACATCTTCTATTTAAAGTAAACAAACTGTGCTCTGTTGATAATTCTGGGATTTTTATATTTCTTAGTAATTCTTAGTACACATTGACTCATGTCTTAGCTGAATATTAATTTAATTGCAGCGACAAAGTTTATAGAATTAGGACCTGCTTAAGCATATGTGTCTATAGAAGACACTTGTAAGCTGCGCATTCATAGGGTTTCGAAATTGATCATTATTAATTCTTCAATCACTGTTAGCTTATTTTAACTTCTAGTGGGTGGCAATTCGGGTCATTAGGTCGGGTTTGGGTTAGATTTTGGGTTGTGATTAAAAACTATTAAAAATAGTGTAAAACTTAATATTATTACAAAATATGATATTTGGTTCAAATCGGGTCAAATTCGGGTTGTTTAGTGTAGGTTCAAGTCGGTTTATCGGATCGGGTCAGGGATTGCCAGCTATCTTCTTTCTCTGTTCTATCAATCTATTATCCCCGAATGCAAGTTGATGATGCCTTTTAATCATCTACTAAGTTACTCATGTATAGTATATGTTCCTGTCTTCAATTCTAAGCACGTAACATTCTGTTTCATTTATGTTGTAGTGGATTCTTTCGACTCTTAACCTAGTAGATTATTATTGCTAGTCAGATTACCATCTTTATATGTACTTTTTAGCAGATCTCTCTTTTGCTGACCATGAGGTTAACTCTGTAATATGACAGGATGAAACAACATTGATTTGGTTGTCTAGTGGTGGTGAGAAAAGTATAAAGCTATCTTGTGTCTCAAAAGTTATTCCTGGACAAAGAACTGTGAGTTTTATTTTTTGGGTGATACTTGCAAGTATTGGAGTTATACTTGATGTTTTAATAACTTCAACTAAACATGTTCTCTTATATCTGTTTTCCAGGCTGTTTTTAGAAGGTATTTGCGTCCAGACAAGGATTATTTGTCCTTTTCCCTTATATACAATAACGGAAAGCGGTCTCTTGATCTGGTTGGTAACAATGCTTTAGTTATTGTCTTGGTCATAGTGTATCATGTCTGGCTGTGATTAAAAGTTTATTGTGTCTTTCAGATCTGCAAGGAGAAAGTTGAGGCTGAGGTGTGGATTGCTGGTCTCACAGCACTCGTCTCTGCAGGGAAAGGTGGGCGCTCGAAAATTGACGGATGGAATGATGAAGGCCTTTCCTTACAAGTAAACATTTGAAACTATCAAAATCTTGGAAATTTGGTTGCTGTTTCTCATGTTTGTAAATCCAAAGGAATTTTAAGCCAATTTTTTGATAATTGATTGCAGGACAACAAAGATTTGACATCAAGTAGTCCAAGTGACAGCTCTCTTACCTTGACAAGATATCTTAGCTCACCTGAAGACTCTTTTAGTTTTCATAGTGGTTTCTCTCCTAAACATAATCAGTCAAGCAACTTTGTGTCTTCTGAGAAATCACATGTAGCTTCAGAAAATACAAATATGCAAGCAAAAGGATCTGCTTCAGATGTTTTCCGGGTTAGTGTATCTAGTGCACCCAGCACTTCTAGTCATGGATCTGCAGGTGACGATTGTGATGCTCTTGGGGATGTGTACATTTGGGGCGAGGTTATATGTGAGAATTCTTTCAAGGCTGGACCTGATAAAAGTGTAAATTTTGTTAGCACAAGAGCAGATCTTCTACTTCCCAAGCCATTAGAGTCTAATGTTGTTCTGGATGTACACCTCATAGCTTGTGGTGTCCGGCATGCCGCTCTTGTCACAAGGCAAGGTGAAGTTTTCACCTGGGGTGAAGAATCTGGAGGTAGGCTGGGGCATGGTGTGGGGAAGGATGTTTTTCAACCTCGTTTAGTTGAATCTTTAGTTGCTTATAATGTTGATTTTGTTGCATGTGGTGAGTTTCATAGCTGTGCTGTAACAATGTCTGGTGAGTTGTACACATGGGGTGATGGCACTCATAATGCTGGTCTTCTTGGTCATGGTAATGAAGTTAGTCATTGGATACCAAAGAGAATTGCCGGACCTCTTGAAGGTCTCCAAGTGGCTTCTGTAACTTGTGGTCCATGGCATACTGCTTTAATAACATCAACTGGGCAGCTCTTTACATTTGGTGATGGAACCTTTGGTGTCCTAGGCCATGGAGACCGTGAAAATATTCCTTATCCAAGAGAGGTGGATTCTCTGTCAGGTTTGAGGACAATTGCTGTTGCATGTGGGGTTTGGCATACTGCAGCTGTGGTTGAAGTTATCGTAACTCAATCCAGTTCTAGCATTTCATCAGGAAAACTTTTCACTTGGGGTGATGGAGATAAAAATCGTCTTGGTCAAGGTGATAAAGAGCCCCGTCTGAAACCAACTTGTGTGCCATCACTTATTGAATACAACTTTCATAAAGTTGCTTGTGGACATAGTTTAACTGTTGGGTTGACTACAATGGGTCATGTATTTACGATGGGGAGTACTGTTTATGGTCAGCTTGGAAATCCTTTTTCTGACGGGAAACTACCTTGTTTGGTTGAAGATAGGCTTGGTGGTGAAATGGTTGAAGAGATTGCCTGTGGTGCATATCATGTGGCGGTGTTAACATCCAGGAATGAAGTTTACACTTGGGGAAAGGGAGCAAATGGGAGGCTAGGTCATGGAGATATAGAGGACCGAAAGACACCGACCTTGATTGAGGCCTTAAAGGATAGACATGTTAAATATATCACTTGTGGTTCTACTTACACAGCAGCTATATGTCTTCACAAATGGGTATCTGGCGCTGAGCAGTCTCAGTGTTCCTCTTGTAGGCAGGCTTTTGGATTTACTCGAAAAAGGCATAACTGCTACAATTGTGGACTTGTCCACTGTCATTCTTGTAGTTCAAAGAAAGCATTTAGGGCAGCTCTTGCTCCAAATCCTAGTAAACCTTATCGTGTATGTGATACTTGTTTTGCCAAATTGAGTAAAGTTTTGGAAGGTGGCAGCAATAGAGGAAAAAGTTCTGGGCCTCGGCTCTCAGGTGAAAACAAAGATAAATTAGATAAAGCAGAATTAAGATTGTCAAAGTCAATGCTACCTCCCAACCTGGATTTAATTAAACAATTAGATACTAAAGCTGCCAAGCAGGGAAAGAAAGCCGAGACGTTCTCACTGATTCAGACTTCCCAAACGCCTATGTTACAATTGAAGGATGTCGTTTTATCTGGTAGTGCTGATGTAAAGCAGACAATACCAAGGCCAGTAGCTACAACAGCAGCTGCTACTTCCATTTCCAGACCAGTGTCACCTTTCTCACGTAAGCCAAGTCCTCCACGTTCAGCAACTCCAGTTCCTACGACTTCTGGCTTGTCTTTCTCTAAAAGTATTTCTGACAGTTTGAAGAAGACTAATGAACTACTAAATCAAGAAGTAGTTAAATTGCGTGCACAGGTATGTTGTATACCTCCCATGTATGTTTTCTAGCAGTCATTCGAATTAATGCTTTTATCTAATTGGTCTTTATCTGGTAAGGTTGAGAGCTTGCAGCAGCGATGTGAACTTCAAGAGTTGGAGCTTCAAAAATCGTCAAAGAAAACTCAAGAAGCTATGGCGCTTGCTGCAGATGAAACTGCAAAAACTAAAGCTGCTAAGGATGTAATAAAGTCGCTTACTGCACAGGTTCTTATCTGAATCTCTATTTCAACACTTTTTGATATCATTTTATTGAAGTTAATGTTATAATATCTGGCGCTACATAATTGTGCAAGTTTACGAAGCTGAGTTTTATAATTAGTTTATGCTACTTTCAACTTCTAATTGAATTCTTTTTACTAGTAAAACAAATCTCTTCTCTGTTGATCCTTAAGATCTCCTTTGACAATGCGTTGTGCTCTGTTCATCCCTTAGCAAATGTCTCCAAAATCCAATGCTATCCTTCCCATTGTTTGCGCTACCTCTTTATGTTTCATACTATTCCATTCCCTTCTAGAAGGTTTTTTTAGGTAAGCTTGTGATATGCATTAAAAATAATGTTTTGGACCGAGTTTAGTTTTCTCCTTAATTTAGTGATATCTTTGTGTTTAATTCTGTTTTTATGTGGAGGATGCTTCTGTGAAGATAGATTCACAATTATATATATCAATTCTTGTTTCAGCTCAAAGATATGGCTGAGAGGTTGCCACCTGGGGCCTATGATTTAGAAAACATAAAGATGCCACAATTACCAAATGGCTTGGAACCAAATGGTATCCATTCTGCTGATGCAAGCGGAGAGCATGTTTTAAGATCCGATCCTATGAATGGTCCCATCTCCTCATTAACTGGAGTTGATTCATCCACGACAAACGGAACTCAAGGACCTTTACAGTCACCTAGGGAATCATACATGCTCAATGAAAACAGTTACCAGCTGAATGAGAGTTTTGCAGCCTTGAAGGGTAGAGAGGATCAGTTACATGCCAAACTGTCAGCTGCTGCTGGTGGTCTGCAGACATGCAGCAGCAGTGTTTCTGATGCCACTGATGCTCGGTTTTCGGCATCATCTCAAGATGGCTTTAATAGTAGTAGGTCAAAAAGTCCAGTTCCATCAGCAGCTAATAATAATAATCAAGTTGAAGCAGAGTGGATTGAACAGTACGAACCTGGTGTTTATATCACTCTGGTTGCCCTTCGAGATGGAACTAGAGATCTCAAACGAGTGCGCTTCAGGTAAATATTCCAGATTTTTGCGTCTTAATATTTCGTATGGCCCTTGAGAATATGATGACGTTGAGAAAAGTCTGCCTGTTAAAGTTAAACCATGCATTATGCATCTACATCACAAGGCAGTTAATACAATTGATAGAAGAAAATGACGTGGATTTTTTTGTTCATCGAAGATATTTTCACTACATTATTCACGTCATTTTGTAAATTGGTTAATTCAAGATGCATTACCTAAATCATCAATTAAGAAACATTGTGTTAAATGAGCTACCTCTTTGAAACATGTCATCATAAAATCACTTTAAATTTAGCGGTCTATATATGCCAAGGTTTGACATATCTTTCCATCAATGCAGCCGAAGAAGATTCGGGGAACACCAGGCGGAAACATGGTGGTCGGAGAATCGTGAAAAGGTGTATGAAAGGTACAATGTTCGCGGGTCTGACAAGTCATCTGTTTCTGGACAAACAGCAAGAAGATCAGATGGAGCCATGTCTCCGGCATCCTCTTACAACTAGCCGATGACTGTAGGTAGATAGTGACCCTGTAATTATTGGGATGCCTTTTTGCAAAGAATTGGCTATGATATTGACAGAGTAAATCACATTCTTCTGCCCCTCTAGAATTTTTGATTATTTTTTTTACACTTCATTTTAGCCTTTTGGGGGTTAAGCTACACCTTTTGACCTGTTAATTGTCATATTAGTGTATATAAATTATTCATTGCGAGAAAAATGGGATGTATGTAGCTAGTTTAACGTCAATGTCTCCTATTTACCCGATCATCCCTTGTTATTCTCCTCTTATTTTGGAGATTGTTTTGATGAATTCCAATCTGTCTCTTTCCCTCAAAACTTGGGATGGCTTGCTGTGTTTTTTTTTTTTTTTTTGTTTTTTTTGTTTTTTTTGTTTTCCTTTTATTAGGCAACCCCTTAACTAGCATAGGGTGGTTTCAAAATTATGGAACGGATGGAGTATAAATAATATTGCGTAAATGTAGAATGAATTTAATGTGTATTTGTATGGCTTCAAATTTTCCATTTTATTAATCTACATCTGAATCTCTGATACAAATTTTTTTTAAACAAGTGCATCACTTTGACGTTGTGCTCAATTTATATACTACATCCGTTACAAGTTATCTGTAACGATTTGACATAAAGCAGATTGGAAAATGTCTAATCGTTGCACATAACCTGTAACGGAGGTAGTATTACTTCGTATATACGAAGTATTAACTTTGACTTAATATTGTATCTTCACATTACTAATTTATAAATATAAGTAATATTATTGTTTTTATTTATGATGTGTTAACAGTTCACTTTTTTCACATTTACTAATGTGAAACTTTGAACATATATTACATTTGTAAATGTTTTTAAAATTTGATGTTTTGGTACAATACATGTTTACAAAGCATATAGTTTTCTCTTTTCTTATACAATTATAAGGCAAAAACCAACAAACGTATTGATGATGTTCATTAAAATGACAAAAAAGTGCACATATTAAATAGAGATTACTCCGTACTAAATTATACTAATTGACGCATGATTTTGGCATGCATTTTTTTTTTTTTTATTTATTTATAGTTTGGGTATTGCTACGAGGAGTTCCCACCGCCTTTGGCAAGTGGACTAATCTCCAACGGGAGTTTGCATGGGTACCTCGATGGGCAACATCCCTCCCAGTAGGAATTTTTTCCATACCCAAGGCTTGAATCCGAGACCTTGATTAAGGAGCAAGAGGCCCTTAACCACTCACGCCAACCCCATTGGTATTTCAAAGTTAATATCATTTTAGAAAATACGTTAAATTGTTATTAAAGACCCCAAGAGCGCTCATTAGCACTTAGGAAAAAAGGTTGTATCATAATTTTTTGGAAGGAAATTCTATACGGTGAATTATACATCAGAAAAAAAAATTAAGTTTAAAGCACATCAGATAAGCAAAAATTAAATGCCATTCAAAAAAAAAAAAAAAAAGTTAATCAATCAATAATCAATAACTTAATACTAAAAGCGAAATTAGTGATGACACATGTCATTCAATGATTATAAATTTTCCCTCCACTCTTTATCTTTCCTTATGAAAAATATTTATAGCCTATACGAGTAATATTTACTTTCCAGTTTTACGATTATATTTTTGCCATACGCACACAAACGAAATATTTTTGAATGTATATATTTTACTGTAATTCTTTTTTTTAAGCATATAATTGTTAAATTAATGTTGTAATTCGCTATATAAGTTATTAAAAATCCGTGCATGGCACGGGACTTTAACTAGTTATACATATATTTAGATCGATGTTGACAATAGTTGTTGTATTTAAGGTTAATATCATGATCATGCCCATCATCATCATTGTAAATACGGTTTTTTATTTTTTTTTTTTTTTTTTTTTTTTTTTTTTTGTGTCAGGTACATAAACAGTAATTAGGATAACCTTCTTCCAAAAAGTGTCTTAATGAGTTCGTACAATAATGCCTTATACTTTTATTACTGTAACATAGGCCATGTTTGGTAATTGGTTTTTTAATGGCTTTTTGGTTAGCTTTTGGCTTTTGACTTTTTTAGGTGGTCAAACAGCCAAAAAATGTGTTTGGTAATTGGCTTTTTAGTCAGCGAAAAAGCTGGCTTTTAAGCCAAAATGAAAAAAGCTGCTTTGAATAGCTTTTTTGTTGGCTTTTGGCTTGTTGACCCACAAATTATCTAATAAACAACCAACAACCAACAATTAATTTACCAAACACTTTTATAAACAGTCAACTTAAACAACCAATTTCAAAAGCCATTATAAACAGCCAAACATTCCATCTAGTCAAACAAACCAAGTGAACCAGCCAACAGTTAACCGCCAAAATCTGTTTTGTGATTGACTTCTTGATAGATAGTACGTATAAATGTATAATTGTATAGCATCATCCATGAGTAGTGTTTCGGGTGAGCTTCGATGTTATAAGTCTTGGCATCCGTAAAGGTTTACCGTCTAATTGAGTATCTGCACAGTCAGCGCAAATTAGCTAATCCTCGAGTTTATTCGGGGATAACCGCTCTGATGCTACAGTCAGCAATTTGATGAAAGGAGAGAGAGAGAGAGAGAGAGAGAGAGAGATTCTACCTTAATAATGAAATGTACTTGGGTATTTATAGAAAGACAACTAAGCTGGTGCCAGCTATCGACATAAGGTGACAAGTTTGACTTTGTAGGCAGCAGGTGCCTACGTGGTCGAAAGCAGCTCTCCACGTTGCCTAGAGTAAGACCGTTATGGAGAATAAGCCGATATAGACAATAACGGATAACTAACAGTGTAACATATTTTTATGACTAATCTCTAACGGTGTCGACTCCATCCCGTATAAGTACATGAATTTTTTGAGCTAAGTACGGAATACTATATCAATTTGGTACATTGGTTAAATTGGTTGGATCACATAGAAAAAGTCAATGCAATTTCTAACGAGAGAGCTAATAAAAGTTAATAATACCGAACAAGACAGATTTTGGCCAGACAACAATTAATATGTCCGTTCGTAGTAAGTGTACATAGCATGTTCGCATGAAAAACCGACCCAAGGTGTTACAAGATACGGACTACATAAGTAAATACTATCAATAACTGGAAATATACTATCAATCAATAATAACATAATACTAAAACAGACACCAGGAATAACACGTGTCACTTCCTAGTACTGTTCTTTTCCCTCCATTTTTTTTTTTATTCATGCACTCCCTAAGAAAATACAGTGCGTCCCTATTAGTAACCCCTAAAGTAACCCTTCAAGTAACTCCTAAAGTAACCCTTCAAGTAACCCTCCAAGTAACTAACCCCACTTAAGTAACCCCTCTAATAACCCCCAAGTAATCCCTCAAGTAACCCCTGACCAGATCGGACCAAGTAACCCCTGACCGGACCTATTATCCCCTAACCAAGTAAGTAACCACTAATCCTATACCACCTCAAAGCCTTATACTCCACCACACCACCAACAACTCCCGTACCGACTGCCCCACGCCACCAGCCCCTAACCCTGATCCACCCACCCTAACACTGACCAAACCCAAACCCATACCCAAAACCCACCCTAACCACCAACAACTACGCGCAGCAACAACACTGCCACCAACTTCCAAAACCCACCCTAACCACCACGTCACCACCAACCACGCCCAGCAACCCACACTTAGCCCCCGATGCGCCATCGCAGTTTTCTCAATCTCCTTCAAATCTGCGGTTCACCACAAAGAAGACGAAGATGACAGCGGAGGTCACCAATTCATCAACCGCGAAAACTTATTGAATGGAGGAAATAAGAATGAAAATGATGAATTGGTACCTGGATTGCTGAAATTTGGGGGAAATATAAAGGTTTGGATCTTCGAATTTAGTCGCAATTCACAGTAATTTCCTTCAAATCGATCTGCAATTCATCACAATGAACACGAAGACGACGGTGGAGGTCAGTTTGGCTAGCGATTTCTGTGACAAAGAAGTCAAAGATGACGGCGATGGCGGGGTTCTGGGTTAATTTGGCCGGGCAAAGACAAAGATGACGGCGGAGATGATGGAGGTCTGGGTTGATAAGGCCAGCAAAGACGAAGACGACGACGGAGATGATGGAGGTATGGGATGGAGGTGATGGAGGCCTGGGTTGATTAAGGTTTAAAGGTGATTATTGTGGCTGGCCGGCCACATATGAAACTTTCATTACTTTCTAATTGTGATTCACTTTCTTAAAAAAAAATAATTCACCAACTCATGATCTCATGTAATTCAGATTATAGAAAATTAAATTGATGTTCACTTATTTGCCATATCTTTTATTGTCGTGTAAAAAATATTATTCTATTATCTTTTACTTTTTTTGGTGTTACACTTAGTACACCCTTTGGTCTAATTCAGATTTGGGGTTCAATTCTAGGTATAAATCAAGATTCAAACCTTTTGATTTCATTCAAAAATATGAGGATTTTTTTTGACAGATTTAAAATTAATATTATAATTAATTGTAAAATTTTGTGAAAAATGTGCACTGCACGGGGCTTATTCCAATAACTTTATTGTAAGCTTGCTTGTAAAGTTGAATAACAATAAGGTTTTAAAATTTATAATTAACTATCCTTTTGGTCCGTTCAATGCACGGGTTCTTATCTAGGTTATTTCATATGTAGGTATGTTTTTCAATAGTTGAAACTTTTGATATGAAATACGAAGTAATTGTTTCATTGCTAAAACTTAAAAGGAAAAAAAGAATGAGGATAGAACTGTGGAAAAAGAAAAGGAATTTATTAGATACATATATATACATGAAGATTTTAGGATATGAAATGACATATTGGTTTAATTTATATTTTAAGTCTATTAGTTGAAAAGACAATTTTTATATAATTCAATTCATATGTTTATGTGATGTATATTAATTGGTTTAATTTTATTTTATTATGATGGAAATGAAACACTTCATTTTTTTAATTGAATTTGCAAGTTATAGAATGTATAAAGACTTAAACAAAAAGATCAAAAGGGGTGACATGTGTCATATGTGGTAGTGAGTGGCTTGTAATGACATGTGTCATATGAAAAATTATGGTTTGTGTTTTTAAATACTAAGTATAGATGAATTCGGGTTTTACCCATTAGACGAAGAGAGATCAGTCAACTTCACAAGATTAAATGCGCTTTATTATAAAATTATATCACAATATTATTATGATTTATGTAGCCTCTAAACCTTATAGCTTGAAAATGGAGTAAAGCATACAACTACTCCCTAAACTTTGCCAAATGTTGCACTTTAGTCACTAAACTCTTAAAAGTTGCAATTTACTCACTACTCAGGTGGCTGGAGGTCATTTTTCAAGTAGTAACCTGACATAGCAGGTTAACTCCCTAAACTTTGCCTAAACTATTATACTAATAGGTAAACTCCCTAAACTTTGATATTTTTTAAAAATATTTTTTTAATTTAACAATCTAATCATACATTTGTAAGCTAATGGGAACTAACTAAATTTTTGACTTGGAAAAAAAAAAAAAAAAATTCATTTTTTTCCTTTGCACTAGTTTGGTTCTTTTTTTTTTTTCGTTTTTTTTAAAAAATAAAAAATAAAATTAGATGATCCAATTAACATCAGAGTAGAAAGAATGATTTACCAAATCAAACAATTAGGAATCATTGTTCTTCGAACAAGATGAGCATATTCATTGTGTGCCATTATATATCACATATTAATTAGTTTGGTTGTCTTTTCTTCAAAAAAAAAAAAAATTGTTTGAATGTTTGATTTATCATACACATTAAACTCAATAAAATTTATAATTAGCAGGCTCTAGTAGAGAACCTAGTACTAAAAATCCCTTATCGCCTCCTTATAAAAAAAACTCTCATTGTCGTATGAATTTGCAGTTGCGTGCGTTTATTAAAAAAAAAATACTTAAAGTTCCAAATTTTGTGAAACGAACATGATCTAGAAAAAAAGTTTAGAATTTTTTTGTGATGTTGAAATTAAGATTGCTTAATAGCGCGTGGTTGTTTACTTATATTAGTACGTGGCTATAAAATATTCTAACTAAAACAACAAATAAAAAAAATAAAAAACCAAAAATATATAAAAAAAAAACCCAAAAATATTGAACTATAGTTGTTGGAGTATATATATAGCTGTTGTTAGAATTTTATTACATAATAATCGTTTTTTTAATAATAATAATAATTATTATTATTATTATTATTATTATTATTGTTTTTGTAATGACTAGCTAATCAAAAATCATGTGAGGAAGTTTAGGGAGTTGTCAGAAAGTTTAGGGAGTTCTTGCATTTTACCTGTTATTGAAGGTCAAAACTCAAGTGAGTGAGTGATTTGCAACTTTTGAAAGTTTAGTGAGTGATCCGCAACTTTGTGCAAAGTTTAGGGAGTAGTTGTGTAGTTTACTCCTTGAAAATGTGTCTTCTCTTATACGGAGTATCTATGTGAGACATTCACTCATGACATACATCATGGGAACTTTAACTTAAGAAGCTTCGGCAATTCCTAGTTTTTACCTGAGAGGTCCCTCAGATCAGCGCATAATTAACCGTCCTTACTTCCTTTTTCCATCGGCAGAAGCTTCACCACCTTCATAGTGTAGGATTCACACTTTTTGAGTTTCTCGGTTACATGATTTGAGCTTTGTTGAGAATTATACATGATTTTTAAAAGGAAAAATTGTGAAAAAAAACAAAAAAATATCACATTTGATCGGTCGTCTATAAATAAAAATGATTTTTTATTTAATTATAATCCTAAAATAATACTTCATACAACGTATCACTTTTGAAAGAGAAAAAAATTTGTATACATACAGTCAGTGGCGGATCCAGGAATCCTAACTAGGGGTAGCACTGGACAATTAAATTAACAATATAATGGCATTGTAACGTAATATAATCAGCCAACAAAGTACGTTAAATTTTGAATATAATGCGTTGTGTAGTCGTACAATAATTAACAATTAAATTCAAACATTTATATTGACAAGGTTATTATTTTTTTTAAAGCATGTTATTTTTTTTTTGCAAATAATTTATATTCTAGATATCAATTATACTATGACAAATTTTCCACCTATTTATTTATTTTTATTTTTTAAGTCAAAGTTGCTTATGAATTTATATGGAAAACTTTGGCATAAATTTTTCCTATGCACGTATGCTAATGTAAAATTTTGACTGAAAATATCTTTAAAAATAAAATTATAACAATTGAATATTAATAAATTTTTCGTTGAGACAATACTAACATGTACTCACGTTCTATATTTATTCTGATGTATAAATCACAAACATTAGTCAAAGTGAATTAGATTACTTGTGTAAAAAGTCAAAACATTTCATTTACTTAAACACAGATGGAGACATCATAGAGTATGATTTTTTTTATATTCATTTTAGTGTAAATTTTCATACTAATATATAAACAAGATATAATAGTGGCCAAATAATTGCAATAAATATCATGTAATGAAAATAAGAAGAATGTCATTGAATATAACGGAGAGAGTATTTCATATTATTATGAGGATTGTTTATAAAAGGTGTGAAAATGGAAAAAGAAATTTATCTTGGAAAGATAATAATAGGTAATAGCTTATCATTGTGTTGATGGAAGTAGAAATTCATTTGAGTTTAAAAAGAAAAAAAAAAAAACAACTAAGGGGTCTCGAACCCATGACCTTGAGGAGAACAAACACATTTCACCATTCTTCTTCCTCACCACTGAACCAATGCTGAAGTTAGTTAATAAATATACGGATTATAATCTTCATATAAATATCAAGGTAGCTTTTTTCAGAAAAAACAGTTTTATTTTTTATTTTATTTTTTTTTTTTTTTTGTAGGGGTAGCACGTGCCCCCTAGGCGTTAACGTGGATCCGCCTCTGTGTACAGTAATGTTACTATACATCGAGATAACCTTTATTGAATTTAGCCATTTAGGGTAACTTTTATCATTAAAGCATAAATAACTTTTATTTATATCAGGATAACTTATATATATTGGATAACTTTCATTCATTATAAGGTAACTTTTTGATCATTTTAAGGTAACAATATAAAGGATTTACAATATTTTACTGTAAATTCGGTTTTTTTAAAGGAAAAATTGCTCCCATTAATCTGAACTTTGCCTCGTCCGCCCAAATTAATCCCAACTTTCGTTTATTATCTATCACTCCCAACTTTACCGGTCATTTAACCTGATATAGCAAGTCACCAGACACGTGTCCTCACGTGATAGGTAAAAAAAAAATTAAAAAAAAAGAAAAATAAAATAAAAACAAAAATTTTTAAAAAATAAAAAACAATTACCAAACCCAGCCCCCTACCCCTATCCCGGTAAACACCCCTCCCCCACCCCCACCCCGCCGGAAAATCGCCCCCACCCCCAAAAAACTCTCCACCGCTGCCGGAAAAAGGCGCCCACCACTCCCCCGGCCTGAAAAACCCACCTAATCTTCCCCATCCCTTTTCTCGTTGCACCTATTATTAGCAATCACCACCGCAATCAACCCTTCTCACGCCCACCGCACCACCTCTGCTCCCAGCCATCGTCACCAAAATCACCACAAATCGCGCGCAGCAGCCCCAATTAGCAACCCACTGCTTCACCATGACCCGCAACCACCCTCAACAAGTGTTCGACAATTCGAACAGAGCAGCCCATGTTCGTCGCAAGCGCGGCCTCTGCCATCGTGGGGGTTCCTTTCCTTTCCCCTACTTTGGTGCACGAGAGAAGAGAGATAGTGGGGGCATGGGGCTGTTGCTTTGGGTGGCCGGTGCTCCGGGGGAAGGGGGTGGCTGGCTGCGGGCTGCCGTTGGGTATTGGGTGGTTTAGTATAGTTTTTTTTTTCTTTTTTTTTGTTTTGTTTTTGTTTTTGTTTTTGTTTTTGTTTTTTTTTTTACTTTTGAACCAATCAGGTTGCGACACGTGTGCAACTAATGTCAAGTCAGCAAAATTGACCTCTTCAACTGGTTCCAAATCATTTGGGTGCAATAAAAATTAATACCCCCTAAAGTTGGGAGTGATAGATAATAAACGAAAGTTGGGATTAATTTGGGCGGACGAGGCAAAGTTCAGATTAATGGGAGCAATTTTTCCTTTTTTAAATGTTTGTCTTTGAAATATATCTGCCTTAAATAGGTCGTAATTGTTGGTGACCTAGTTATTTAACATGCTAAGTGTGACACGTGGTGCCCGCTGTTTAATTTTAATTAACATATTTACCCCTGATTATTATTATTTATAAATCCATATGTTTAGGTTTTTTTTTTTTTTTTTTTTTTTTTTTTTTTTTTTTTGACCTCCATCAAATTAGAATCTTAAAGGCTAAAATGACAACCGTAACCTTAATTGAATAGTTTTAGCGACAAATAAATTGAAACAATTTTCAGGCTATCATGAAAACAAGACATTGATTATATATGGAATTATTATTTTTTTTCAATTTTGACCTTAAGTATTAAAATGTCCCCCCCAAACCTTAACTGATAATGTTTTAGCACATAAATTGAGACAGTTTGCACCATGGTATAATTAAGGGTTATAATGTTAATAAATGTTCTATATCTTTTATATAATTGCAGAGTCAATTCACCGCAACTCTCCAAACCTCGAACTCTCAATTCTCATGCATTCTCACACTTTTTATTTATTTTGGAATTAACTTATAAATAACCGCTACAATTTCAAATCAACATGAAAAAAATCCATAATTTCTTTTCCCAAAAAAAAAAAAAAAAAAAAACTCTATAACTTCCCCTTATACTATTTTTTCCCCCTAAATTTACATATATCCCGTGCATTAGCACGGATACATTCTAGTATAATGCAAGAGATTTATTTCGTACTATATTTCTTGGAGTACTATTAAACTATTTGTTTTACAAAAGTGTAAATTATTTACTTTGTACTAACTCTGTCCCTTAATGCTTGTGACAATTATTATTTCAACATGATGTAAGGGGTTGCAAAAATATGCCCTTTTGTATGCATGACTAGCATGAGGCGTGATGAGGGGGTAAAAGTGTAATAAAAATATCATCTCAAAAATAGGTGTGTCTTTCTTGTTTACTCTTCCTAGTCATTCCTTGAAATATAATTAATGTGTAAGTGTAAACACAGATAAATATAGGAACGAACTTATTGGAGAAAGGGTGAAGAATAAAAAAGAACATGGTAATAACTAATAGCTACATGCTAATCGTTGTATTAATTCAAATTCGATCTGTTTGCTCATTAATTTCTTATTGTCAAAAAAAATTTAGTAGCATACTATATAGACATAAAACTCTCAATTGTATATGTCGCAACGCTTGCAATTAAGCCCTATTATCCTATTTCTTATTGTTGATTGAACAAAAATCATTTCTAAATAAAAGCATAAACGCTTTAAAAGCTACGTACAAAGTAGTAATTTTATATACTTGTAAATAATTACAATTACTTACATAAATCTCATAATATAATAAGGCATGGATATTTTCCAATAAACAAGAACAACAAATAGAAAATCAGAGCAATATGTATGATATAAATGTCATCTAATCATCTTTTCATAAATATACTCCATATTACATACCTACTTACATATATGCATGCAACTATGCAAGAGAGTAATACCTACTATGAAGGTGGTGAAGCCTCTAAACCTAAACTATTGTGACGTTGAGATGGGCCGGATGGGGGAGGAAGTGATCCTTTGGGCTTCAAGCTCGAAAACATGGTCATCGAAAGCTCGTTCCTTGGGCTGGGCTTCATGACTTTGAAAACAGTTTGCCTTGATCCATAAGCAATCCCAAGAGATAAAGAAGTACAGTATATAAGTAGTAGCAATACCTTAAGCATGTAAAATAATGAACTTCTTATTCTCATCTTTCCAAATTAATAAAATGGTTGCTTTATTTGTATGTAGTATAACTATCAACGTGCCTTAAGCATATGGGCATGACCTAAAATCTAGCTAGGAGAGTTGGAGGAATTAAATGTATAAATTAGTATATTTATGGCAAATATGGTGTGATTTGAAGAATGGAATATTATTTTGTTACAATAGATGAATGAAAGGAATTGATTGATGATGAATCTCTCTTGAAAATGGATGGATAACACACTAACACGATTTAGTCTTATGAAGAATTTTTCATATTTTTGAGATATGGTATATATAAGGGTGTTTTGAGAATTTTCGGTTAACTAAGGTATTATTAAAATGAAAAAAAAAACTCGAGGTTGAATAATTTTACACATTTCAGGAGTTATCGTAGGTGATAGCTCCCAGATGATAGATTGTAGCATATGGTGGGGTTGGGAGCATTTATGTTGGGCAAGGGAAATAAATGCAAGGTTCACAAACATAGTATATTTTCATGTGTGTGGGGGTTGAAAAGATTTGGTGGCTCCAAAATTTGTTAGTATGGGTTAGTGGGGGGCTATTAAATGCGACGACTAGTATTTTCAGGTTAATAAAAAACTTTATAGTACTAGATGATGTGAAGATTATAATAATATAAAACTTTGTTGGTTAATAAAAAACTTTATAGTACTAGATGATATGAAGATTATAATAATAATATGAAAACATAGTACATACTAATTAAGAGAAATATTGCATGTGATAGAACTAGGTAGTGGGATTTATTGTTCAATTATGGAATTCTTTAATAGTCGGTTGAAATTTAGGAATCATTAGATAAATGTAAAATCAATAAATCACTTTATTCGTGTGTGAAATCAGTTAAATTAGTGCAAATTACTATGTTACACGATATACTATTATTAGTATAACAATCAACAATTTCTGATTTGGGATTGGATGTAGGAGTGGAAGATGATTTGTCCTATGAGTGAATTTGTATTAATATAATTTTTGACTCTTAGGTTGAAGGTAAGGAAGGTGATTATGAGTGCTTATTAGTGGATCAATTATCATCTTTCTATTCATGTTCGTTTTAGTGTAGTGTTTACCTACGAGTCATCCTTTGTAAAAATTGTAATACTCTCACTTTTTCATAAATATATCATATCATATAACTAATATATAAAGCTAAACTTTTAGCCAGGCGACGAGACAACGACACTTGGCGTTCCAACTTTTAGCCAAGTGTCGTGCCAAGTAGGATAGAGTTATATAGAATTCAATTTGTAGGATAAAAAAGGTAGTTTAGAATTATATTTTCAATCAAATTTGGATAGAATTTTAGGATAAAATTGTTAATTTAGAGTTTTATTTTTTTATAAAGTACCAATATTTCATATGTACAAATTGAATTATAATAAAAAAAAATTAGATTATAACTCTCATAAATTATCATATAAATTTTTTTTTTGTATCATAATATTTTTTTGGAAAATTTATTTTTTGTATCATAATATTTTTTTGGAGCGAAGGAATTAGTTCAAAATGTACCACATCCATGGTTTATAATATATTCTAATCAATTAAAATAATATACTTCACAATCTAATATAATTTTAGTACCGTGTGTAGACCTGTCAATCAGGTCGGGTCACGAGTCATTTCAGACAGGGTCAAAAAATATTTTCACCAATATTATTATTATTTGTCATTACATGTCTACAAGTTTAAATCGTCACAAAACACGTCAATTCCTAACTAATTTTGTATCAATGATATGTTTTAAAATTTGACATATAGATTAAAATATATCTTTAAATTTAATAAACAACCCGGGCATCGCACGGGCACAAAACTAGTAACTAATATATAAAGCTAAACTTTTAGCTAGGTCACAAGGCAGCGATACTTGGCGTTCCAATTTTTCGCCAGGCCAAGTGTCGTCCCACGTTAGATAGATTTAAATAGACTTCATAAGATAGAATTTTAGGACAAAATTGTTGGGTTAGAGTTTTATTTCGATAAAATACCAATATTTCAGACGTACAAATTGAATTATAATTTTATTCAAAAAAATTATTAGATTATAATTCTAAAAAATTATCATATAAATTTATTTTTTTGTATCATAATATTTTTTGGAACGAATGAAGTAGTTCAAAGCGTAAATCATCCATTTATAATATGTACTAATCGGTTAAAATAACAAATATACTTCACAATCTAATAGAATTTTATTACTATATAGACCTGTTAAGTCTGGTCATGGGTTAACTCGAACTATAAATTTATCTTAAAATTCAATAAACAATCCGGATTTCGCCGGGGTACAAAACTAGTTTATGTTTAATTTTTACGTGGTCAAATATATACAAGCTTGACAACCTATAATAAATTATATTTCGGTTATAAGAATAAATTAACATATGATAAGAATATATGTTGCATTTTTTTTTATTTACTGTTTATATAATCCATTTTTTCATAATTCTTACTTAGATGAAACTAAATGAATTAAAGGTCAAAGGTACACTTGTACGTAGGACTTGAAGTTGCGTATCATATGAACATTGGAACATCATTAAGAATAGAGGGAACAATAATTGATTATTACACCGCTGTTAAATTGTGACTTGAAATCTAGTAGGGCTGACTTTGAACGCTTATATCTCTCAAACTACGACTAATTTTGAGGTGATTCAAGTTGGAGGTGATAGCTTGGTTCAAGAGCTTTCCAACGATAGGTCATATGCCCAATTCCGATAAGAAACGAGAAAGTTATGACCGTTTTACAAAAACCTGACGAATCTAGAAATTTGCAACGAGGCTGCGAGCTATAGCTCGGCCCTATGAGGACTTGCGGCAGGCATGACTAGCTGCCGAGCTATACCTCGGTAGTTAGGTTATTCTAGGATAATTTATGGAATATTTCCTAAAATTATATCTTTTCTATGACGACTATTTGAGTATACTTGGGGAACATTCTTAGGGTTTTATTAGGGTTTCCTTGTGTTATAAAAGGACCCTTTAGTCGATCAATTAGATCATACCTTATTGAGCCATTAGATTTAAGACTCCTTGTATTATTCTCCTGTTTCTTTCTCCATTATAGTGAAAAAGCTCTCGAATCCCCCACCCGTGGATGTAGGTCTATTTTGACCGAACCACGTAAATCCTTGTGTTCTTTGTTTATCTTCTTTATTGCTTTTCTCGTTCTTAATTTCATTGACTTGTTCCGCATTAATCAAACATAATTACACCCTAATTTCCTAACAACCGCAATAAATTATCATCTTGAGTTCTTTTAAATATCAAGTTTTGAAACTCCTAATAACATACAAGCTAAGTATTGCATCATACTTTAAATTTTCTAACATCTAACCTTCTCACGCTTGTAAATGTATACAACTAATTAACTATACTCGTTAATATCTCTAGTTAACAAAATAAACTAACATGATTAAATTACACATAAATATTTTTTTTTGGTTGTGTATAAATTTCAAACGATGATAAAAAAGAGATTCTGTTTTTGTAGTTAGATAAGGTTGTTGAAGTAGAAGTGTGTATTAATTGCCGACTATGATCAAGATAGGTAGTGTTCTATCAAAGTCCTGCGACAGGAAATGTTGTCGCTTGGAAGAGACCATTATTGTAGTTTATGGCGTTTTTTCGTTGAGGAAATATGCAACTGCTTTGGTCGGCAGTTATGTAGGGTCACCTTTTGTTGATTCTTCCACAATGTTCCTATTTTGATTATCAAATTTACCATTTTCGTTTGATAAGGTAGATCATATTTTAGTTGACTAGTTATCAAAGATTGTAAAATAAGAAAGGTTTCTTATTGTTAAATTATGAATAGTGGTGTTTTACACGAAATACAATAGTAAAAAACAACCTTTTTACCATTTTGTAATCTTATATGTGATGCGCCACACCATCAACTAATAGTTTGTCGGTGACTCGTTCACATTGATTTGTTTGAATTTTCCATTTCAAGCTCCTTTCGTGTTACATTACTCTAGTGTATAACCTTTTCTTCAACATACATCCACTCCCCTGGTGAGAAACTTTAACTAGTAGTATATAAATTCTTCATTCTCTAATTGTAAAGTTATGAGTATTTATTGTTTTATAGGAAAAACATAGTCGAAAACAATCTCTCTACCATCCCATAATCATATGTGATGCGCCACATCATCGACTAACTTATAGTTTGTCGGCGATTCATGCATTCACATTGATTTGATTGAATTTCCCATTTTAAGCTCCTTTGGTGTTATATTACACTAGTGTTTTTTCCTCAACATACATCCACTCTCCCGGTATGGAATTGAACTTTAACTATTAGTATATAATTATTTCATTTTCAAATATTGCATCCTTATAGTATGTACGCCTTGTAATGCACATTTTTAACTTTAATAAGATAATATGAAACCATATGTGCACATAAATCTAACAAGATCCTACATGAATATATTATAATAGATAATCATAATAAGATGAACTAAACATAGCCTAATTTTCCTTTTTATTACCCCTCTAATTTGCATTAATTTGACACATAACTTAAGAAAAAATATAGAGTTGATGGAGGCCAAGTGTATGTAATTGTTAGTACCAGAGAGAAATAATAAATTTTTTAGCAACCCTAAGGTTGGTTGGAGATTGAAATAATAAAGTAATATTAATTCTTAACCAAAGATATAGAAGTATTGCAATTTTATCAAAAACTAATGGAAAAAATAGTGCTGCAATTGATAAGAATCATACGTAGTTCTTTCTAAGTCCCACTAGTCCCATAGTCCCTATATGCATTTTTTGCATATAGGTGGTCAAAAATGCAAATTCACATAATCAATAAGTCATTTGAGATTCAAAATGATACTTTTTATGGTTATAGTGGTATATATTTTAATTTGTACTATCAGAGCAGTCACATCAGTGAGCATTTTTTTGCTCTTAAGCAAAAATGGTGAGCAAATTTGGTAGAAATGGTACTACATCAATGAGGAAAAAAGATGAGCTTCCTGATGAATAGTAATCTCGTGGGCCCCATCATTCATCCAAAATTGATGAGCAAAAATGGTAGAAATGTTACTACATCAATGAACAAAATAATATATGCTCATGAGCAATTCAATTATTTTTTTATCACTAGTGGAATAAGATTTCCTCACCAAAAATGCTCATGAGCAAATTGGTTGGGAAGAGAGAGAAAGTGGGTAGAGAGAGAATGAGCAAAAAAATTTTTGCTCACTAATGTGAGTGCTCTTATAACTCACAGTGGTATAATATTTTGATGTACCATTTACATACTTATTTATACTATTAGCAAAATATTTATACCAATATCTCATTATGCCACATCATCACTACTCAATCAACTAGAATATTGCTTCATAAAAAAAAAAAAAAAAAAACGATGATAAGGGGATTCGAACACCCAACCTTAAACTACGTTATAAACATGAAAATAAATGTATATAATTGATTATCAAAAGGTCTAAATAAAGTAGCAACCAGTGCAACGCCCGGGCTACACACTAGTGTATCTATTAAATGGTACATTATACTCTCACCACAACTTCAACTTTATTATTACATTGCCATCCTATATGCATTGTTTGCATATAAGAGCTATGCGCCAGACCTCGACCATTCTTTCTAATTAGAGTTTCGACCTATTATTTTGATTCTCCATAACGTTTTACGAAATTGGGCTACTTCTCCTGGGCTAACTTTTTATCAGGCTTCCGTTTCTTGGCCTGAAATGTGGCATATCTGGCCCATTATCAGATCTTTAATTATTACGTACCGTATTTGCAATTTTTTGCATGCAGTTGTTGTTGGTATTAAACAATTTTTGTGCCACATTCGTATAAAACTTATTAACTTTGGAGAGAAAAATACTTTCATAATTTCACAGTACATTTCAAAATTAAATTAAAGAAGCAAAAAAAAAAAAAAAAAAAAAAAAAAAGATAGGGAAGGGGGGAGGGGGTAGGTTCACAATTCTAAAAAAAAAAAAAAAGGAAAATTGTTAAATATGGATCTGGGCTGTGCCGTCATCGAGACTCAAGAGAGAGAGAGTCCACTTCACAAGTCCAACGAAGTTTCATCCCAAAACCATACATCAAAAAGGGGAGTAGCCCCTTAAACTTATAAAGTGTTTAGCATTTATTTTAATATATATATATATATATATATATATATATATATATATATATATATATATATATATATATATATATTTATTTATTCAATGTGGGACACTTATTTGTGTTATTTGGAAAATTTATATTTCAACAAAAATTGAACAAGAGATGGATTGGAAGAATTTTCCTGAAATTAGTTTAAGTATAGATTTTCTAAAGTCTACCTATGATTATATTGCAAACATGAAATAAGGTCAACTGTATTCTTTCCATTTCTTTTTGTTTCTCTTTTGATTTTTAGCAAATACACATATTTTAGCATCTTAAATATACGTTATAAATCAAATTGATAGTGATGTGATATTTATAAATGATTCAATAATGAGCTGATACTAGGCTACTAGCTGAATAATGAAGTGTTATTAACTTGTAGTAGCTAGCATAAATGATTTTGGATTTATGTTTTAATATCCCTACCTTATAAAAAGTAAAAAGTTGTTCTTATGAATAGTGCACGGACTTTTATACCCTTCAAAATGTTATTTTACCACTAGGCGAAAAATGCAAATGGTCACCGGTTGAAAACCCCCCATTGCCACCGGTTTTGAACCGGTGGTCATTTGGGGGGTGACAATAATGGATCAAATGGCCACCGGTTCAAAACCGGTGGCAATAGTGTTAATGGCCACCGGTTAACCGGTGGTAATACTAATTATGGCCACCGGTTAACCGGTGGCAATAATAAATCTTCGCGGTTTTTTTGCTGCTAAATGATGACTATTGCCACCGGTTCGAACCGGTAAACCGGTGGCAATAAAAGGTTCTAATTTTTTTTTTTTTTTGGCCTGCAATTATTCCTGCAATTAATCCTGCAACTGATCCTGCTATAATATTCTGCCATATTATTGATAAAAATTCAATAATCATAACAAGAATTAAAAATATATTTTTAGACTACTTTTATAATTAAAAACCAAATGCAATACAACAAATTAAATAAAGTGTGATATATAAATAAATACAAACAATACTAATAACTAGTCAAAATTGTAGTTTAAAAGTTAATAATAAACAAAGTATAATTCATAATGATGCCACATTTACAAATTGAAGGTGATGAAAGATGCCAACATGTCTCGAACTTCATTAAGCTCCTTGCTAGTTAACGAATCCCCCTTTTGCACCTTGCAAAACTTGGAATATATATAAATTATGTTAGAATAAATTAAATTAATATGTAAAAAATTAAATACTTGGGAAAATTAAAAACAGTCGCATATACAAATGACCAAAATAGCCAAAATAAGGCCTATTTGACTTCTACTTGCCTATTTTCTACATTTTTAAACAAATGACCAAGTTGTTTCTCATAACATGTCATTATACTTAGTTATAGGTGGCTAAGCCTTCAAATCAAAGAAAAAGGGCATTTTACTAAGTTTAAGGTCGCATTTTCATCCAAAATAGCCAAAATAAGGCCTATTTGACTTCTACTTGCCCATTTTCTACATTTTTCAACAAATGACCAAGTTCTTCCTCATAACATGTCAATTATACTTAGTTATAGGTGGCTAAGCCTTGAAATCAAAGAAAAAGGGCATTTTACTAAGTTTAAGGTCGCATTTTCATCCAAAATAGCCAAAATAAGGCCTATTTAACTTCTACTTGCCCATTTTCTACATTTTTTAACAAATGACCAAGTTCATCCTCATAACATGTCAATTATACTTAGTTATAGGTGGCTAAGCCTTCAAATCAAAGAAAAAGGGCATTTTACTAAGTTTAAGGTCGCATTTTCATCCAAAATAGCCAAAATAAGGCCTATATGACTTCTACTTGCCCATTTTCTACATTTTTCAACAAATGACCAATTTCTTCCTCATAACATGTCAATTATACTTAGTTATAGGTGGCTAAGCCTTCAAATCAAAGAAAAAGGGCATTTTACTAAGTTTAAGGTTGCATTTTCATCCAAAATAGCCAAAATAATGCCTATTTGACTTCTACTTGCCCATTTTCTACATTTTTCAACAAATGACCAAGTTCTTCCTCATAACATGTCAATTATACTTAGTTATAGGTGGCTAAGCCTTGAAATCAAAGAAAAAGCGCATTTTACTAAGTTTAAGGTCGCATTTTCATCCAAAATAGCCAAAATAAGGCCTATTTGACTTCTACTTGCCCATTTTCTACATTTTTCAACAAATGACCAAGTTCTTCCTCATAACATGTCAATTATACGTAGTTATAGGTGGCTAAGCCTTCAAATTAAAGAAAAAGGGCATTTTACTAAGTTTAAGGTCGCATTTTCATCCAAAATAGCCAAAATAAGGCCTATTTGACTTCTACTTGCCCATTTTCTACATTTTTCAACAAATGACCAATTTCTTTCTCATAACATGTCAATTATACTTAAGTATAGGTGGCTAAGCCTTGAAATCAAAGAAAAAGGGCATTTTACTAAGTTTAAGGTCGCATTTTCATCCAAAATAGCCAAAATAAGGCCTATTTGATTTCTACTTGCCCATTTTCTACATTTTTAAACAAATGACCAAGTTCTTCCTCATGACATGTCAATTATACTTAGTTATAGGTGGCTAAGCCTTGAAATCAAAGAAAAGGGCATTTTACTAAGTTTAAGGTCGCATTTTCATCCAAAATAGCCAAAATAAGGCCTATTTGACTTCTACTTGCCCATTTTCTACATTTTTCAACAAATGACCAAGTTCTTCCTCATAACATGTCAATTATACTTAGTTATAGGTGGCTAAGCCTTGAAATCAAAGAAAAAGGGCATTTTACTAAGTTTAAGGTCTTACCTCATCAAGATGTATGGTGTTGGAACAATGAGTCGCTATCTCAAGCATGAATCTCATCACGTATAAACCACAATCAACTCCATTATCTTGTTGTGGGCACTAGCATAGGAACAAATCAAATGAATCAAACGTCACATAAAACCCACAATTGTTTTAGCAATGTTTATTAAGATAATCACAATATGATGTGGCATTACCATAGGTGATTTCCATGTAGGACCCCGTGGAGCACGACCATGTATCTTCTTCATAATACTATAGGAAAGTAAAATCAAATTTGATTAGTTTGACTACTAAATGAGTTAGGTTAAGATACTCAACACTAGGTAGCTATATTTACTTTTGTAGTACAGACATCACGAGGTACTTCTTTGTTGATCGAGCTGAATCAAGGTGAAAGATTGTGTTATTAGCAGGACAAATCACCATGAGGAACCAATGATACCTACATAAATTCACAATACACAAACACATCAATAATTAGGGTACAACAAATAAATCAGATGTAGAAAGAATTGAATTACACATGGTTTAACGTACTCCTCATAACATGGGGCGAATATGAACTTGTCTCCCGCACGCATTGATTCCCGAATATTATGGTTAACATAATACATCACCTCGGGGGAGTTGTGTAAGATTCTAGTCTCGGATGTCTGTTCGGGGCATAACCACCCAACTTTACTAGGTGAATCAGTGTCACCGGCCAAGTGCTGTGTTGGGTACTAAGAGTGCCAAATGGATTCATCCCGTCTGTGCACAACCCAAGTCTTAAATTTCTGACTTCATTAACAAACTCCGGAAACTTCAAATCAATGTTCTTCCATTGCGGGGAGTCAGCCGGATGCTTCAGCATTCTGTTTTTCTTCCTTCCCTCGGCATGCCACCTCAGGTTTTTAGCGTCTTTTGGTGTTGAGAATAGACGCTTAAACCTTGGAATAATAGGAAGATACCACAACACCTTAGCAGGAGGTCCCTTCGTACCAGGATTGCAACTCATGCGCTTGTAGCGCGATTGCTTGCATCGTGGACACTCCTCCAATTGTTCATTCTCATTACGATACAAAATACAATCATTAGGACATACATGTATCTTCTTATACTCTAAACCAAATGGACACATAAGCTTCTTTGCATAATAGTAAGACGTAGGAATTTCATTCCCATCAGGCAACATCTCACTTAATGCGGTTAACAAAGAAGTAAAACTAACGTCCGTCCACCCATGCTTTGACTTAATGTTAAAAAGTGTTAGCACGGCAGAAAGTTTGGAGTATTTTTTGCACCCAGAATACAAAGGCTTTTTGGAAGCCTCCGATAGTAATTCAAACACATCACCTTCAACATTATGCAACATCTCATCCACGTCATTATCCTCGACCTCATCCACTGGATGATCCTCAGCTCCATCATCACCACTATCAATAACATATTCATCATTCTCCCATTCCTCGTCCACATGAATCTCATTGCTTTTATCATGCACATCATTCCCATCAAGATCCTCACTATACTCTCCACTTTCACCATGCCAAATCCACACATGGTATTTAAGTCTAAACCCACGACAAAGTACATGATCTCTAATGATTTCAACACTATTAACCACCTTCACATTATTACAATCAACATAAGGACATTATGATAATGAAGGCTCTTTACAGATCGCGAATGTTAGTTAATTAGTTCCTGTTATAATTTTAATTTAGTAGAGATTGTCATTAGAATATAAGTTATATGATGATAACATAAACAAGGTGCAAAAACAAAACAGAAAAAAAATGAAAAGATATGAACATGGTGCAAATATTCATTAAGGACAGTTGAACCTTTGATTTCCACAAAATAGCTTCAATATGCACTGAATTGCATCATAACAGATAAAAAACCCATACACAGAAAACAGGCCTAGAGTTAAACTTAATTTTAATTTGCCTAAACATTGTTCAAAATGCAAAATAAATTAAAACTAACCCTAGGTGGAGATGAAAGGGAGGAGAGATGGACGGTGGTCGGAGGTACGTGGAGGGCCGCGAACAGGTGGTGGAGGGCCGCCGCGGTATCAGTTGCTGCTAGGAGGAGGGCCGAGCAAACAATGCCGAGGGCGACGCGAGGGCTCAGTTGCTGCTAGGAGGAGGGCCGCGAACAGGTGGTGGAGGGGGTGCGCAACGATGGTGGAGGGTGCAGCGGCGGCTGGGCGTCAGAGGTGGAATTCGTGGTGGTAGCTTCTAGGGTTGGAGAGTCGTGAACTGAGAGTTAGAGAGCTGAGTGTTTCAAATGAAACAGGAAAGAGAAGGAAGAAAGCTAATTGAAAGGCGCGATTTTTTTTTTTTTTAATAAAATTAGTTATTGCCACCGGTTCAAAACCGGTGGCCTTTCCAATTTTTGCCACGGGTTTGGTTGAACCGGTGGCAATTACTCTTTGCTACATCCCGCCACTTAATTAAGCCACCGGTTTTCAAAAACCGGTGGTCAATGAGCGTTGCCTTTTTCAATTTTTCGCCTAGTGTACCTTTGTACCCCTATTTACCCTTCAAAATGTGTTTTACCTTTGTACCCCTATTTGTAATTTTGTACTCCAACAACCCAACTTTAAATTGTTCTTTCCCGTCTACATTTCCTTACACATTTGAGCTTTCCCTCCTCCTCTCCATGACTCCATCTCTTAAAAGCTTTTAAATTTTCTCTCTACACACTATCTTTGCCATTTCCAAGTACTAAATTCCACATCTTTGTTCACCACCTTCCCAAAATTTCCAAATCAAATTGTGGCAAAAAAAAGTTGACAATACCAATATATAGCAGAAAAGGAATATTTAACGAGGACCTTTTCGCAGTCGATGGTCTGGAAACGGGAACTCTGAGGAAAGGGGCCTCGAGAAGGGAGAGGGGAGAGGGGGAGGCGGTGGAAGAGGGCGGTCGGATTTTTTGGGAGCAAAGTCCATAGATTTAAAACAGGATTATCATTAAGTTAAGAACATTCTACTATGGATTTTGAACTTCGTAATCTGTAATGATAGGATCACATGGGATTCTATTAAAGATCATAATTTTAGCATATGAGTAATTCATCAGTGTAAGATAAGATTAATTTCATAATTTAGTCCGGACTTGAATTTAGCCACTATACACTATACATGACTTCTTATGTCTAAGAACTCATTGGTTAGACTGGACTTGATAGGTGGATATAGACTGCTTTAGTATAATATATATACATTCATGTACGGTTGGGCATAAGTGTGTGAAGGAATTGGTTGTTTCGGTTTCATCTAGAAGGATTGTACTTTTAAATTAGAAATGAACTCATTGATTAATATTGATAGCCTCTATGATGGATGAAATGAACTCATTGATTAATATGTTAGCCTCTGTGGTGGATTAGGAATTGGTTGTTTCGGTTTCATCATTAATGATTCTTTCTCTATTTCGTGTTGTACCACCACAATTAAGTAATGCTAATATCAACACTGCGAAAATAAACAAACAACAATTTTAACATTTGTTCATTTTCTGCATTATCATTGAAAAACCTAAGAATTATAATCTACTGTAACTCTACATAGTATTCCAATTAAAAGAATCACCATATACAAATAATAAAAATAAAGATTTTTTTTCAATATACGAGATATTTCATACGTAACATTCAACTTAGGACGACTAAAAACAAACAATGCCTAAGCAATAGAAGTATATTCTTTTACCGGCCTTTTATTCCTCCATGTGAAGTGCAAACAAAAGACAAGTAAAATGAAGTTGTAAAGGCTAGCCATTCCGCGCGCAACGCGCGCGTTGGCTGCCCTAGTATAATTAAAAGGGAAATTGCTTCGTGTAACCCTAAGGTTCTAAAAAATGCACCGTGTACCTTGAAAACTTTCAAATGCACCATGTACCCCTGACGTTTGTAAATAAATGCATCAAATAACCCTAATCCTCTAGCAAATGCACATATCATTCACTTATCAAACTAAAATCATGCCCATACACTTACTCACTTTTAATATTTTATATTTATGTAGTAAAATCGCCTAAAAGCATAAATTACATCAAAATTTAAACTCTGTACTGTCGATCATTCTAAATCCTATTCTTTTGGGTGTTAGAATTTGCTTTATTATTTAAGTTAACTTATACTTAAATGATTTAGCATTAAAGTAGCATTAAACTATAATATATAATTTCATATAATATGATGCTTAGAGAGTCTCAATTTAACAAAATTAACATTTATTGTAACTTTAAAGGTATTTGGTGCAATTCTATACAAACTTCAAGGGTACACGGTGCATTTAGAAGTTTTTAGGGGTATACGGTGCATTTTTCTAAACCTCAGGGGTACATGTATGGAACAATTTCCCTGATTAAAATGATCAATGATTCAAATTACAAGTATACAACCCAATAACTTAAAGGACAAATTAATTCAATACTCATCAATTGATACGACCCTGATATATATCTAATATATGTACCCTAAATGACCCAACCAAAATACTTGATATATCTATTTGACTTGAATACTTGACCCAATGTGCTCCTTGTAGGGAATATTTCAAGCATTAATCCCCTAGCTTGAACCCCACTGTGATCATACACTTAAGTACAGTGGCGTCCAAAGGGAAAGAAGATAGAGCAAAAGAGTCGCCAACAAGTTTTTTTAGGAACTTGTAAACCGTTCACGAGGTAATGAGTTCATTTCTAATTTAAAAGTACAATCCTTCTAGATGAAACCGAAACAACCAATTCCTTCACACACTTATGCCCAACCGTACATGAATGTATATATATTATACTAAAGCAGTCTATATCCACCTATCAAGTCCAGTCTAACCAATGAGTTCTTAGACATAAGAAGTCATGTATAATGTATAGTGGCTAAATTCAAGTCCAGACTAAATTATGAAATTAATCTTATTCTGAGAGGCTTCGATTGTAATCAAACTGACTACTTGATCATGTCAAATTGCTTATAGGGGCTAACTGGCGTACCAAGGAACCCGAAATTGCTGTATGAGGTCGAAATCACCTTTCTGAGAGGCTTCGAGCTCTGTCGTTGCTGAAATATCTCTGGCGCCAAGAATTGACTCTGTCGCCAGACGCTGTGATCTAGCGCCAGGCGCTAAAAACTATTTCCAGACGTTAGATGTTTTCGTCTGGCGTTGGAGTAGGGTCTTCCCTATTATGCTGCACCTGTATTTATTTTTGACTATAGAACTTTGCTAATTTCTTTAATTATCTTAGGGTTGACTTGAGGTTTAATGTCGCTTGACTCATTGACTTGACACGACTCAAGGTATAAACTTGACTCACTGTGATTGGCTGACTCGAGGTTGATTCGACTCAAAGTTTTTGACACATGTGTTAGACTCAAATCAAGGTGATATGACACAACATGACTCAATGTGTACATGACTCGTGTGTGCATTGTAATGTGATCGTGCGACTCGAAAATGCAAAAAAGCAAAAATTTTCCGTCATTTTTGTGGAGGGTACCGACTTTCTCCCGAAAAAGAAAGACGCAAAAAAGAAAGAAGCGAAGTTTTTGAAGATGAATGTTGAATGAGCTTAGTCAAATGTCATTTGATACCATCTCTCAAGGTGCAAGGATTAATCCATCCTAGGCTATCTCAATGATTGACTCAATGATGAAAGTATTTGGGTAACTTAGGCATGGAGGCTAAGCACTTCATACTTCGTGATGCAATGATGAGTGATGAGTGATGTTGATATGACAAGGCATGCTTCAACGTTGTGTTAAGATTTCATGACAAAGGGTTCCTAAAGAGAAAGGATATTTGGTCATGTATCTGTGATGTGTGTGATAGTGACACTAAAGTTAGGCTGCAAGGGCTAAGTGTGTAGGAAAATATATTGAAAAGAGTCAAATGGTGATGACTCTTAGGCTAGGTAAGCTAATGATGTAAGGATCAAGCCCCCAAGTCTAGCTCTAAATGAATAGGGATGAACATAGGGAATCCCTTGATATGATCACGGTGTAAGTGTGTGAATATTAATGCATTTTTATTACGGCCGCACCTCGATGTGAGGTTGCCTACATATCCGTTAGGAATCAGGCCGAACGTAGCTCTAGCCGAACCTCGCACAAGTATGTATACCTCAAAAAGGTCTTTTGAAGGGTTGTAACATGGTTAGGCTAAAGGTTGAAGAAGAAGGATAAAGGCTCAAGACCCTAGATAAGCCCCCAAGGTGTGCAACCTTGCTTTTGAATATTTATATTTTTATGCTTGAGGCTTGCTTCTCTTTTTTTTTTTTTTTTTTTTTTTTTTTTTTTTTTTTGCTTTAGCATTTATTTTTATTTTTATAAGTGTGGGAAATCTCGATCATGCGGTCTATCTCTCACTTGGCATTCATGTTTCTCAGGCACGGTACCGAGCACTCGATAAGAGACGCAATCTGAGACGCGTTCTTATCAAAGATATTTTCATATCAAAGACATTGGAACACTTACCCTTTTGTACACTTTTATTTATTTATTTATGGCTTATTTTTTGCTATTTTAATCTTTTGAAGTCACTCAAGCTTTTTGAGGTTACATAAGTTACACACCATCCCATCCCAAGGTTAGGTAGATGTAGGTTGAAAAATGAAAGGATTCCAACTAGGCAACCTCTAGCCGAACCTCATGCTTAGTTCGACATGGATTTTTTTTTATTATTATTATTTTATATTTTTTTTGATGCAATGTAATGAAATGATCATATGCAAGAAAATAAATGCTCATTTTATTAAAAGGGGAAAAGAAAGAATCTACAAAATTAATCTAAGAGAAAAGAAAGGTGCCTATGGTAGACTTATTGGGAAAAGGATAAAAAATATATATATATAAATAGGTCACGAAATCTTGTCGTTGAAGCTCGCCTTTGTCTTGTGTTGTTTGCTTTATCATCATTCGCTCTTCTTGTTAACTGGAGGCATGGGAAGCTTGTTATTATCAATCAAATGTTGGATAGCCTCCTTTAGCTTCCAACAGCTCTCAGTAGCATGACCCCTACCTTGATGGTACTTGCAGTGCACATTTGGATTCCAACTAGGCAACCTCTTTTCAATTGGGGGATCTTGAAGAGGTCCAATAGGAGTAATGAGTCCCTTGGTATGGAGTCGATCGAAAACATCATCGTAGCTAATTCCAATAGGGGTAAAATCCTTTTTTTGTTGCTTTCTAAATCCTCGATTATCCATGGCTAAGATCTCATTAAGGTCAAAAGTACCAACACTATTACTAGAGTAGGTGTTTTTGGAAGAAGAAGGATAGTCGTTCTTCTTCCCTTTACAGCCACTGTTACTATCATTACTAATCTTGGCCTTCTTGTCGCGCGGAGGAACATGAAGGAGATTTGAATCAATGAAGTCTTGAACATGTTCCTTGAAGGCGAGACACTTTTCGGTAGTGTGACCGCGACCTCTATGGTATCGACAATAGGCATTTGGATCCCAATTGGGAAAATGTTTTTCAGATGGAGGGTCTTGACTGGGACCAATGGAGTGAATATGACCTTGATCGTGAAGACAGTCAAAAGCTTCATTGTAAGTCATTCCTATTGGTGTGTATTCTTCAACGGTCCGTTTTGCCCGTGGATTAAGAGCATTGAGTTCTTCATTAAACCCTTGGCAAGGATTTTGTTCGATGGCCATCACCCGATTTGCTAATCCTTCTACCACATTCAAGAGCATGGCAACGACATCTTGCAGTTTTCGAACGTCCTCTTTTAGACTTGACGAGTCTTCCCTGATATTATCTAAGAAAAGACTTTCATCCTCCTCAATCATGGCCACTTCATCGAGAGAGGTTATATAAGCCGTCTCGATCATGGGCTCTCCTACAGATGTGATAAGAAGTGATGGATCGAAGGATGCTTGATCTTCTTCGATGGCTAGAATTTCAGAAGTTTCATTGTTATCGATTAGATCTTGGATAGCTTCTTTGAGTTTCCAACACTCCTTAGTATTGTGACCCTTTCCTTGGTGATATTTGCAGTGCTTATTAGGGTCCCACTTGGGTGGCCTGGCTTCTGGAACTGGATCTTTGATGGGCCCTATGGGCATGACTAGTCCTTTGTGATGTAGCTTCTCGAAAGCTGTTTTATAACTCATATCAAGTGGAGTGAACACCCTTTTTGACCTTTGGATTCGTGATTTAGAGGCGTTCGTGGCATGTATCTCATTAATGGGAGAGGAAGAAGAAGGATGGTCGTTCTTCTTTCCTCTCGCACTATTATCTTTTAGAAGGTCATCTTCAATGTCAATGCCTATATTATACATAGCTTTGAAAGTATTCAAGTTGTGTTGGTACTTTAAGTGTCTTGAATACTTCACTTGGAGATTCTTGATAAACATCCTCACAGATTCTTTTTCGGTAGGAGCCTTGACCATATTAGCGGAAGTTTCCCTCCATTTGTTGAAGAAAGAAGTGAACCCTTCGTTTCCTTTTTGTTTTAACATCTCAAGTTGTCTGTGGTCTGTTTCGTCTTGGATGTTGCACTTATATCTATCTATGAAAGCATTTGTCATGGAATCCCAAGAAGAGGTTTTCTCTTTGTCAAGGGAAAAGAGCCATTGATGACAAACGGTCTCAAGAGATAGAGAAAATATAGAGGGAAAAACTTTCTTATCGATACCCTTAATGCTCATTATAGTTTCAAAAGCTCTTAGATGAAAGTAAGGGTTATTTGTTTCCTTGAATTTAGGGATGTCAGTGGCGTTGAAATTATGCGGGAGAAGTTCCTTGTCCAGCGAGACCCCTTGTGAACAAATGCCCTGAAGTTTATAGTCACTAGATAGCTTGCTCAAGCTTTCTTGCATGAGGTTCATTTGTTGTTGCTTCATAGGGTCATCAATTTTGAGGGTTAAAGCCTTTAATATCTCAGTCACGTCATTCAATTGATTCCTAAGTTCATTGATCTCTTCTTGACTTGCCATTATCTTTTTAGCCTTCCTCTTTTGACGAATTGGTTTATCAAAAAGTGAGACTTGAATAAAGAGGTTGTCCTTGATTAATCGCCCTTCTCTCCTCGACCAAGTACTGTGGAAAAGGAATTTGGGGGTATTAATTGTTAATTATTTGAATCAAACTTTATTCAACATGCAATGGATGGAGGAAGTGAAGAAAGATTGGAATAGAATGTGAAGAAAAATGATGTAGATGGAGGGATATGGAAAATTAGGAATAGAATGTACCCCCAACTCATATGACGGAAAAAACCGACTCATGCATGAACCTAAGACATGGTCATGGTGATGTGTACTCAAAGTGTGTGCTAAGATTAGTGAGTGTATGTAGGTGACATGTTAAGACTTGTGTCATGACCATGTGGCTAGACTATGTGACTAGATTCAATTAATGTCTTAACAAGGCATTATTGACAGTAATTTTTAACCGAATTAATTAGTAAACTAGTTAATTAATTAGACACAAAATGATGACTCGATCAATAATCCGAACTGTCGTCAAAACGACAGGACTGACGCCTCTCTTTGTAGTGTAGCGCCAGACGACAGAGCTGTCGCCAGGCGCCACACTCCACAGAGTGGCGCTACAGTTCAGACTTTGGCGCCATTGTTAGAGCTTCATTATGGAACCGTTTTCGGTGTCATTAATCAATAGGGGTATGCCTAAAGTCGTACTAGGTCAACTCTGATTAAAATATTAGACTTTATTTACTCAAATTAATTAATTAATTAATTAATTAGGCAAAGTTCTTTAAGTCATTAATTTATTTAATCTCAACACAAGTCAAACAAACGGTTAAGGAAACATTGTATATGTACAACAAATAATGCACAATTAGTCAAGTAATGGCTCTAGTTCTCTAAAGTTCGGGATATGGTTTAGTCAATAGAGGGTCCATGATTAATTGTCTAGATGCACCGCGCGGAAGCCTAACCGTGAAGGGTTGGCGCGAGTGGATGGGACACTGCGAGTTTAGAAAAACTCGTTTCCATGGTTTGGTGAATTCAACATTCTCGGATGTACCCTTTGTTGCTCAGAGCGTTCAATCAGGTAGATGGAGCATGAATTCCCAGAGGGTTATGCCCATATGTAGAACACATATGGGTTTCTGAAAAGTGATAAAAACTCAATCAGGAAGTAGGATCAAGCAAACAATACGAAAAACTGGTCGAAATCAGAACGCATATTTCTGGCTCGATATTTGAAGAATTTGGCGCCAGCAAACAGAGATTGGTGCCAGGTTTTAGCTGTAGCGCCTGGCGACAGGATTGTCGTCTGGTGCTACAGTTAAATGTCTGGCGCTAATATTCTGTTCGCTGACGCTAATTCCTACATGCCTCAGCAGCTTTCTGTGCTAGATAAAATTTTCCAGTTTTCGCGCAGTGTTATTTCGGTCCTAGTTGTGAAAGATATTTCTCAAATTTCCTACGTGTAAAATCCTATGTTTTAACTCATTACGGATGGTCTTTCCAATGAGATCTTTTTTATGCATATGATAATAATGTTAATCAAAATTACGCACATGAAATACTAAGAACATTTCGAGTCTCATCCACTCATTCTAAATAATTGCCAAAATAAATTTTAGGAATTGAAATAGAAATCCTCCCTAGCGGAGTCGCCAAAAACTGCAGGGAATATTTCAAGCATTAATCCCCTAGCTTGAACCCCACTGTGATCATACACTTAAGTACGGTGGCGTCCAAAGGGAAAGAAGATAGAGCAAAAGAGTCGCCAACAAGTTTTTTTAGGAACTTGTAAACCGTTCACGAGGTGAAGGTTACACCCCTTAACGATCCAAGAGATCGTCAACTCCATAAGGTCTTGAACCAAATAGGGTTCGGGGATGAAGGTACAAATCCAACCTAAAAGAGATTGAACCTGCCTTAATAATAGGCCTCTACTTTATTCTAATCGTATTCATGTGCGCTTTCTAACTAACATGCAATCAATAGGATTCCCCTAAACCTGTTTATCTATGTTGGTTGAATATTAATGCACAAATAAATCTATCATTGGCGATCACTTGAATTATAATCAAATTAACCCTAACAAGATTATTAATTATCTTATATAAGCATGATTACAAGTACAAATTCCCTTTAAACATGCATAAAAGGCGTGATCAAGCAATAAAAATAAATATCATCAAGCAACATAATAATAATAACAATAATTATAAAAATCATAACAATTATAAAAATAATCATAATAATAATTATAATCAATAATCATGTCAAGGCATAATAATAACAGCAAGATTCTAGACATGATACTAACAAGATTAATAACAAACCCTAGCATGTCACTAAGCATAAAAATTATATATTTAACCCTAACATGATACTAACATGAATAAATATTAGAAAGAATATAAAAGGCATCATAATAATCATACTTGATATTAAAGTTACCCTAGACATGATACTAGGAATATCATAATAACAACCTAAACATGATTTCTACATCATAATATCAATAAAAACCATTAAAGTACTTACTTTGATGCCTCGTACCTCTTTCTAATAACAAAATACACACGTTAGTAACTTCAAGGAAAACAATAACAACAATTAAATTAAATAATTGAAAGAGAAATTTGGGACGACCAAACCCTCATAAATTAAACCTTTTACTTCTAGGGCGAAGGCAACTTCGAATATGGCTAGGTGTTTCTAGATCTAATGAGTGCGGAATTTTTATATTTGAGAGAAGCTAGTTTAGAAGAGAGAGAGAGAGAGAGTAATCAAGAGAATCTTGATGAGAGTTGGTGAGAATTGGAATTGATGGTTGAAAACGGAGTTTTTAGCACGCTATTTATAGAGAAAATCAGCCAAAAAGATAAAAAACCAAAACAGAGTTCTGACGTAGATAAAATTTGATTAGCGCCAACGTCGGCCATTGGCGCCAGACGCCAAAATTAGCGTCAGGCGCTAACGCTAGCGCCAGGCGCCAGGCGCTAATGTCTGGCGTTAGGCGCTAATCTCTTTTTTGACGCGTTTTCTAAAATCAGATAGAAATTGCCGTATAGGAGGATAAAATCGTATTTTCCTCAAAAATGTTCTTTAATTCTAATTAAAACTCTAAAAAGTCAACAAAAGTCAATTTATTAATGCTAATTGAATTAGGAATGAAAAGAACCTTCTAGAAGAATCTAGAAGACTAAAACTATTCCTAATTGCATTAGGAATGATAAATCTATATTAGGCCCTCCTCTAGATCATTGGGCCGCATATAAGGCGCAAACCGGGCTCAGTTCAGTAATTTGGCCATAACTTCCTCAATATTCATCGGAATTGGGCTTATAATATATCGTTGGAAAGCTCTTTTCAAACCCCATCAAACTATACTACTATTGGACCCATATCATGGACCAACTAAATTGGATTGGCTATTTTCTTAAAATAGGTTTTCAAAATCAGAGAGAAGAGAAAAGAAATTAAAATATCCGCAACACTAAACTTTCCACACTTTCACTTCATTCGATTATGATTCTACGTGAAAGGTACTCATCACTGGGTTTGGTTTTGGGGAGACACAAATGGGTGTCTACACTCCTATATCCTAATATCTGGTTGGACTGATTTGATATGTATAATACACGCATGTACAAATGTACCTATTATCCAATTCACTAACATTGAAAGATATTTACCTAACACCCAAAAGACCCGACTTAGCATGTACCTGTTACCCGAATATAATCCGGCTGCAACCTACATGTTAAAACCCAAACTAATTCAATGAACGACCTAATTGTTTAAAAACTGTCTTAATTACACTTGAGAATATATGATTTACCCAAACAAATCCGACTAGTTATTAATCGATTGTGATTAGTTTGACGAATTCACCCATTTAAAACCAACTTGTTCCTACCTGAATTGACACTTTTGTTTGCACCTCATCCGGACAATGGACATGTTGATCACTCAAGCCTAGTATATGTTTCATCATAAAAATGTACTATATATTTTTTTTAATAGGATAAAAGTGTACTATATAAATACCTTCAAACGTCAATTGTTATACTATGAGCCTAGATTGCATCCATTAAATATAAAGAAAGATTGAGGGTTTATAAGTTTAAAAGATGTTCAATTCCATTCTAAAATCAATGGGATGCAAATGGGTGTTGTTAAACGTCGCTCCCATTTTACAGGGTAACGCTCGTATTTTTATATGAAGTTCCAATTTTACCTCTAACATTTAAATACGGTTTTTTCCACTATACGACTCACATTCTTACTATCTTACCTCATTCACTATCTCTCTAACTCTCTAAAAAACTTGAAAATAAATCTGAAATTTTTTTTGTTAGTTAAAAAAAAAAAACAACAATAATCAAAAACACAAAAAAGGATGGGTGATTCGAGGCGAATAAGGCTTACATTCGGAGGGAGGAGTTTGGGCGGCGGTGGAGGCAGCAGCGGCGGCGGCGAGCAGGTAATTTTTTTTTTTAAACGGGACCTCCAGGCTTCCGCCCAGAATTTCCGGAAGTACCAAGGAGGTTCCGCCTGAAAAATTCGGATCCTCCTTGGTACTTCCGGAAATTCCGGGCGGATCTAACTTTCGCCTAAAATTTCCGGAAGTACCTAGGAGGATCCGAAAATTCCAGGCGGATCCTCCCAGGTCCATTCGGAATTTCTGGGCGGAAGCCTG